>NC_090934.1:657486519-662486519 GCF_040938575.1 Ambystoma mexicanum
GAAGCCTTTTTGTTTTTCACTGTGCTTCAATGCATTTATTTTTCACCTACTGGAAAATGCGTTCTATATTTACAAAAAGTGCTTCGAAGCATTTTGAATGTTTTTCAGAAAAAGCTGATTACCAGCATCGGTAAGATGTACTCCATCTCTGCGGTAATTATTGGCAATGTCAAATTTAATATTTTCATTATGGAAATACTTCACATCATCTCCCAAAAATGCACACACAACCTTGTTGACATTTCATCTCGCTTTCCCCATTTGCGGACCGAATGAACTCGAGCGCATCCACATATGTCTCTGGGCAATGCGAGAAAAACTCAGTCGAGAATTCGGGAATATTTCCTTCAATTTGCCAAATGTCTCCTTCATTGCAAACTGTAGTGACTTTCCAGTTACATACCCTAAACTGTTCCCTCCACAATGAACAATGATAATGTCCAGATGTTGCAGTGCAACCAAATTGACACAAAATGGGAGGAAGTTCACCCACTTTATGTTGCGCACTCCATACCATTGCACATGAACATCATGAAATCCAAGATTGTCAACCACTCCACACTGCTCTGCATACACCTTCAACCAATGGATCCACAAGTCCTCCAAAATCCACACACTCTGCCCCCTGAAAGGCAAAGCCACAGCCATAGCCATTTGTACTCCTCTCAGCAAACACACCTTCTGCCAAACTCTCTCCTTAAATACCACACCCAAGAAACCTTATTGGCTAATCCCTTGGGCTGCACAGTCCCATTTCCATGCCTGGCATCCTCAAAAGACCAGGATGTGGCACGTGCCAACCGCAGACTACTGCAGTGTCTGTGGACAGGTCGTCCAATTAAAGGGGGTGGGGACAGAAATTAAACACAATGTAAGTTATTTACTCTTTAGTGGGGGCTCTGAAAAAAACTTTTTTTTATTTTAGTGGGGGGATTTTCAGATGTTCTTTCTCACACCCACTCACATGCAATCTGGGGGCCTCATTATGAGTCCGGCGGTAACCGTGCCGGAAATTCTGGCAGGTTACCACCGGACTCGTATTACCATTCCGCCTCTGTGATTGCCGGAATCACCGGGGCATTACAACCCTGGTGACCCGGTAATTCCGGAGGCTCAATTCTGTTAATCCCCATTCACATGGAGTCCTTAAGGACTCCATGGGAATGGGGAAGTGGAAACACCGGCACCATGCTGTAATGGTGCCGGTGTTTCCATGTCCGTCTGCAGGTGGGTGGTGTTAAACCCGCCAGGTCAGACCTGGCGGGAGTGACACCTCCCGCCTGCAGGACTCTTAATCAGCCGTTCCGGAAAGAACGGTGGTGGCGGATTTACCACCACCATTCTTTCCAGACCGGCAGGGTCGTAATGAGGCCCTAAATCATTTTCACAAGAACTTTCAGAGTGCACTTTCAATATTGTCAAGAAAGATTGCATTGCCACAGTCAGTAAAAGGAAAGGATGTCATCCCAACACCATGCAAAAATTAACCTACCCCTTTGTTCGCAAGGCGCCTTCCTGAGTCTTGCTGAGGGTAAAAGACATTGGTACATCTCCATAGTGCCCTAGGAGGTATATGTGAAACAGTTCCATTAGTGCCCTCAGCATATCTTTCACTGCAATCTGCAAACTTATTGAACTGATATACCCCAAACTATGTCCTCCACAATGCACCACAATGACATATGGACATTGGAAATGAGACATATGTTTGCAATGTGCAAATAAAGTATCCCAGTTTTGCACAAGCACGCCACACCAAAAGCCTCCACTCCCTCCAGTCCAAGGTTAGCCGAAATGCAACACATTTTTTGTGTACCTTTTGAAATTCACCATGCAAGAATTTCCCACCATCCACACAGTAAGCCTTCTCATCTGTTCAACCACAGCGATCTTCCCTACACACAGCAATTAAAAGAACTTTTACCCTCTCTTCCTATAAGGCACAACCAGAAGACCTTGTTGGCTAATACACACAGTCCCCTTTGCATGCCAGGCATCCTTAAAACACCCATATGTGGCATGCCTTGTCGCAGACTACTGTGCTGTCTGTGGATTCCTTAGCCCTTCTTCCCTTTCCACTTCAATCTTTGTAGCACTCCATCATTGGCTACTTTCAAGCGGTCACACACCCATCCACCAATCACATCCAAAAACTCTATATCTAACTGTGGCATCTCAGTTCAACACTTCAGATGCACTGTTGAACACCGAGAGTACGTGTCTCCTGTTACGCCCAGGCACCTGGATCAAAAACTACTGTACAAATCTCCAAGATTTCTATTTACAGATTCAACCACATCTGCATCTATCAACACAAAGTACAGGTATGCATATATTTTTAAAATTACATTTCCAACTCTTTTACAAATGCATGTAAAGAGGGTTCCTACCGCAAACCCTGCATTAACCTACTCAATAATCATACTCTCGTTTGTCCCACCTCCTGACATCAACTGGCAAATACTTACAATGCTGTGTGGTTGAAAAGTTTTCTTTTAATGAGCATTTTCATAATAGTTTCAAAACACATATTGACAATTTCAGCAGCACTCTCTGTTTTTTTTTGGGAAAGAAAACCATATTTAAAACATTTCCACACCATGTTTAAGTGCCAGATCCTGTGTCAAAGTTCAATATATTACCACTACATGCATACTTGCCAATATGACCCATTACAATCTACCAAGTGTTATTTTATTCATTTCAACACCACTTCTCCCACTAAAAAAGTTACACTAAAAATCCCACAATGCAACCCAAATGAAAACTGCATGTATGTTACAAAAGCATGGCACGTACATGGAATGAAAAATGGCAAAATACAATACGTTTACAAATATTTATTTCAGCACCATTTCAAGTAAAACAAATAAATGCATGTATAGATTTGCAACAGTGCTGTGTGTCATTTTTAATTAATAAATGAAAGAAAATGGAAACAATTTCTCCAACATATTGCAATAACACTCAGTGTGTGCAATTTCATTAACTTTCCCACGCATGCATACTTGCTAGGATAAATCCACAAAATATTTTTTTTTACTTTTATGTACAACCTCCCAAAAAGGACAGCTTTTTAAACGCTCAGCATTTTCCATTTTGATTTGTATATACATGTCACACTTTCTTGCTATGGGCCTGCTGGGCATACTTATCACGGGGCCACCAGCCCCATTAGCAACGCTGCCAGTCATCCTGTGTCCCCATTTCTGTAGAGTCCTATGAGACCTCACAGAAATAGGGACTAACTTTTTCCAGCACCAGACTTTCCAGGTCAACAGGACCTGTAATGTCCTGGTGGCACCGGGAAGCTAGCTGCTGAAAAATGATTAGGAATCTGGTGGCAACACATCTGCAACAACGGCAGGGTTACTACCATACTCGTGATGAGGCCCAATGTTATTAACTATTCTTCGCAACAACTCCTCCTACATTCACAAATAATGTCTTATTGTACTAAAATTACTTCACCATTACCATACATACCACTCATTTTCTTCTTTTGCAATTGCAGTGAAGAACAACCTTCTGGAAGACAACAACCTGAAGATAACTACTCTTCACATCCTACAAAGTAAGTGTATTAGTGCAATAGTATTCTTTCTGTTACTCATACAGTACAGTGTAGCCGCATAGTAGCCTACAAAATTCGTTTCAAACCAACAACTTTTATTTCCCTCTTATTCTTAAACCTCAACATGCTCACTCTTTGTATTCATATCTGAACACCATGATCATAACACCCACTATTATCCTGAAAATATTGTAATGCCCTTACTTATTCATTCACACTACCACTCTCGTATGCACTAACACAAGCCCTTCACACATATACACACACAGATACTCTACTCAACCTTCCAAACCACAGCTAGCAGGCCATTGCACAATCACATAGCCCTCTATCTCTGCCCACATATTCACACACTCATTCAAAATACACTCAAATATATTCCACATCTTTCAAACCCACAATTTCCTTTTTTTGCCAACAGACAGAAAATCATGCCTACAAAAAAGCAACCCGTAGAAAACAAAGAGAAAATAGAGCAGATAAAAATAAATGCATGCCAAATACTCATCCACGTCTAGCAGAATGTATAGCAAATATTCAAACAAAACTGCTAATACAGTCAGTCAATGAAACTGAACCAGCTAGCACTAAAAAAAACTAGGACCCCTCTTTCAAATACTAAAAGTAAAAATAAATGTATAAAGAAGAATACAACTGCTAAAGACCCTACCACTATATCTACCAATGTTAACATAGCCACAGTTAAGTATTCCCAAAAATTAATTTTACAAAAAACTTTCCACCCTAGAGTACTTCACAATCTTATGAAAACAGCAGAAATATCACGCTCGACCCTTAAAAATTACAGCATACGACTAATCCTGGAAGCTCTCATTGACAGTGCAATTCTGCTCAAAAGAACACTGTTTATATTAATTTTAACCAGAATGAAACCACTAACAAACTGAATCAGTAAATTACAAAAAGTACTTGTAAACATGCACAATGTGAACATAGATACCTTCACAAACTTCTGTAAAGGTGAATGGATTCACACAAGCAGCACAGAACCATATTTCAATGAAGAGGCTTATAAACAAGAACAGAAAACCCCAATTGCTATACATATTAAAGGCCGAGGGTATGAAATGCTAGAAAACACCATTATGGCACAAGAAACCATTATTGAAAAAACATCCCCAACAAACTTGCAATCAACTGTTCCTTCCACCCAACCAATCCATCCAGTCTACAAATGGCCATGCAGCCTAATGTGTAACATATGGCAACAATCCTTCAAACCTTTACAACAATTCCTCAATCACTATGTGAAAGTAAAAGACAAAATTAGAATACAAATTTTACAAACCATGGACTCCTATCCAGTGCACAACTACACTGGACTGCAAGGGCATTCATTAGCCTGAATTTCGGCACCTGCTTGGAAAGCACCTTCCACCACATCAAAATGTAAGCAACACACCATTGCACTACAAGGAATCTTCTGCAGAGACTGGACTATGCAAAAAATCCTGCTTTACAACTGCAACATATTAGTAACATTCTCCTACATGGGACAGCCAAATAACTCCTTCAACAAATAGAACACATCCAAAGTAAATATTTTGGAAGTGAAGATGACTCAGAAAAGTCAGTGGGCCTCATTATAAGTTTGCTGGTCCGGAAACTACGGCACCGGTACCGTAGATCCAGGACTGGCAAACTACGATTTGTGTTCTCGGGTGCCTTTCTGCATGCCAGGTCTGACCTAATACCGGTGGCAGCTGTGCCTGAACCGCCAGCCTCCTAATGAGGCCCAGTAACTTTAGAGAACATTAGTGAAAACCTTACAAATGCCAATATTCTAATAAACACATACAAAAAGTAATGGCTAAATAAATTTAAAAGCACATCTGCTGAAGTACCAAACCAAGTATGTGTGTGTTGTCGCAGAGCTTTTTATAGAAAGAGCAATCAAGATGAAAATAGAAGACAAAGAGGAATCCCAATGGTTCCAATTAGCTCTGTATCTTATGACAGAAAACAAATACAAAATAAATTACCCCTCAATACGTTGCACATACTGCAATACAAAGCTTGATAATAACCAAATGCCTCCATGTACTATCAGTATTAACTTGGAAATATTCCCCCTTCCAAAACCTCTCTATCAGCTTAATTTGTATGAGAGCATTATAATCTAAACAGTACACCCATTTTAAGCTATAATACGCCTTCAACTCAAAACAGCCAAGTTGCCTCCTTCTGAATTACTAAAAGGCATTTGTGGCAAAGTAGTATATTTGCCATTAGATCTTAACGAAAATCTAGAAACTCTAAGAGTGCAACGGCCATTAGATCAATCTTTGATTATCCTAGTTAATGGTTTACCAGTGAAAGACAAAACATTTGGCAACAACTAGTAGACTTAAACAAAGTTAGTAAAGCCCTACAACATCTAAAAGAAAACAATGAGTAGTACAAAGATATAAAAATTGAACAGAACTAAGGGAAACCACCCAAATAATTCAGGATTCCTCACCAACTGGACAATTTGAACTTGTAGCTCCTATTACTGCATCCAATATTTTAGACCAGTATACAATTCACACACTACATTCCAAAGACACCATAGACGATGCGTTAGAAACATATCAAATGTGTCAAGCCAAAGGATCTCCAATCAGCATATGGGAGAAACGTGTAGAAGCACATGCTTTTCCTCAACTCCTTTCTACAGGAAAAGGGGGAAGATATGATGAAAGATCCACAGAAATAACAGCATCAGAATATCGCTCTTTAGGAATCGAATGTATTCTGAAGACCCCAGATTCAGACAAAATGTTTGAAAGTGAACTAGCAACTCTATGTTACGGAGTTGCCCACACATTGAAAACAGCCTCCAATTTTTTAAACATGTCTGCTACCCAACTACATCAAAAGATAAAAGACAAAGATGAAGTTTTGCAGTCAAGTATCACACATCTCTTGGCAAACATGCATGGTACAAATGAATACTGGTTCCGACGTCACGCTGATGTACAGTGCATGTTAAGGAATCTCGGCCCACCCACATGGTTTGTTACTTTGAGTTGTATAGAATATGCATGGGGTGAGTTGCACGACTTCCTACACATAGCAAACCAAAGCAAAGAAGGAATAGACATAAACATACCAGGAGAACTCTGCTCTCTTGATCCTGTAAATGTATCAAGATACTTTCACCACCGCTTTATTGCCATGCTGCACTTCATCTGTAATAAAAAGATCCCTTCCCTCTGAGAAGCGGAACACTTCTTTTGGAGAAAAGAATATCAATCCAGAGGAGCACCACACATCCACATACTTTTGTGGATAAAAGGGGCTCCTAAATTTGGTCATGACAGTGATGCCACTGTTTTGCAGTTGATTCACAAATACATATCCTGCAGCGTCCCTTCAGAAACCACACATGCTGACCTACTTACACAAATTTGACCCTTCCAAAAACATAAGTGTGGCAAATACTGCTGACACAGATATCAAAACAAATGCTGCTTTGGTTTCCCTAGGCCCGTTTCAGCAAAAGGAAAAGTAAACAGCTTCATGTCTTCTGTTAGATATATTGCAGAAAATGTCACTGCTGTTGCAAGATATGTCACAACCTACCTAACCAAATCTTAGAAACTAGAGCTAAAAGATCTCTGGGATGACTTATCATCTGACAAAACTGTCACAAAAATTGTACAGTGTTGGCATAAAAATGCGGTCACATAGAGAATGTGGATGCTACAAAGCTGCAGATCGTGAAACCTGATGAAAAATGGGGAAAACACATGGTCTCAGCTTGTGAAGAAAGCTTCATCAAACTTACCAAACCCAGCCTAATTAATCATATCAAATTATCATTTAGAACTGTACTACATGGCCCTACTGCCACTTTTTAAACCAATGGTGAAAAGAAGAGTATTTATTAGTTAACCATGACTCATTTGAAGCTGCATTCAATGCAAATGAAAGCAGTCCAACAAATGTAAATTTCAAGCAATACAAAACATGTAGGACAATGAACACCAACAAGAGGAAGACGTTCAAGCACAACTAAATGAAGACAGACCTGAGGGCAGTCAACGTTCTGTTACAGGAAGCCAAGAATCACTTGGAGAGCAACTCATTGTAAATGAAGCAGTATTAGCCATGACTAAAGTAGAGAACAACATGTATCAATTTGACCAATCAGAAGAAAATGTGCCAATGCTGGTAATCACAGCTAAATGATCAGCAATTTAACATTTTCCTAGAAGTGAGTAAAGAAATTGAAATAAAACTTGTAGCTGTCAAAATGATAAACCTCTACTCCTCTATGTAAGTGGTGAAGCTGGTTCTTGAAAAACATTCTTAATTGAAATCATCAGCAAATTCCTACAAAAGTTAACAAACAACAACCTTTCAACTGTTCTAACAGCCCCCACTGTTTAGCTGCCTACAAGGTGTGAGGTGTTACATTACACCGACTACTGCTCCTTCCAGTAGAACAGTAAAACAAATTAGAGTACTAGAAACTATCAACAGAGGCTGCTACTGAAGTACGCAGGATTCTGAAGCAAATGGAAATGCTCCTAATAGATGAGGTAAGCATGGTTTCTGTCATGATGCCTACCCCCGGAGCATCAGGCCAGGCCCAGCACCCCCGGAAGCAGGCATCATGCCCTCGGGTAAAAGCCCAGCGGCCCCTTATAGGGACTCTTTGGACTCAGTCCTGGCGCCTTTGGCGCCAGGCTCATGTTGGACATCAGTCCTGGCGCCATAGGCGCCAGGCTCATAAAGGGAGGTGTTTTGTGCACTTACCTGATGCAGACCATGCTGCACGCTTCAGGCCTCCGTGAGACCTGAAAGGGACTATTTTTTCATAGGGACTATTTTTTCACTCGGGCGTGGCCAGGGAAGGATACATACCTAGTTGGGGAAGGATACATACCTGGGACTTCTTTGGAGGCTATTTAAGCCACGCCCAGACAGCAGCTCATGCTTCGCGTTGTTCTGCTTCCTGCAGCTTAACGCTCACCGTGTCTGCTCCTGCTCCTGGACTACAGCCACGCCCGTCTTGAACCTGGAAGACCTGCAAGGAAGGAAGAGAAGAGAAAGGTGAAAGCCAAGGATTATTTCAAGCTTCTTACCTGCATCCGGAATCTTCTCGCCAGCATCCCTGAAGGAAGACTTCAATTTAAAAGCATCGCGTTGCTCGCTGCAGCACCACGCTTCACTCACCTGTCCTGTCCTCGAGACATCTCCCGGCTCCATCGCGGCTGTCAGCATCGGACGCCACATCTCTGCACCTAGGGGAGAGAGGAAGAAACAAAAGGTGAGCAGAAGGACACACAGAAGGAAAGCCTGATTAACAGCCATAATACTTAACGGCTTTTCTTCCACATTTTGGGTCGGCGCCGCCCCGTTGGCAGGTACCGTACCCCGGCCCCTATGGGGAAAGGACTAGAGACATTTCAGAGGAATGATAAGGACATCTAGAAGGATCGCCCTCATTACTACTCACCTCGGCAGGTTAACCCCTCGACGCATCGCCTTCATTCTGCACCTGAAATACAGGACAGATCACAGGTGAGAAAGACAGCATAAAGGGGGCCTCACTTGAACTTTTAACTTTCGTACTTACGGCGCATCGCTCAGGAAAGTCAAGTGGATTTTTCCAGCGCCATTCTGAAAACCAGTGAAGTAACTGGACGAACGCGCGCCCCTGCACCAGAAGCAGGATGGAGAGTTCAACCTTCCAAACCATAAGTCGAGCTTAAACCGGGTTTGGAGGAATAGAGAGGAACGGAGGGGGGAAAGGGGGAGCTAGCACACCATTCTGCAGACTGTTAATCCCCTTTCTCATCTGCAGAAGGATATTCCTACGGGCCAAGGAAGCACGATTTGGAGGTCCTGTCCAATCGGTGTTCCGGGTCCTGCGCATCACGCTAGAAGAGGCCGCAGTAATCCAGACTAGATCAGCGCCCCCGTGGGAACCAGGTGGGCATTACAGAACGCGAAGCCTCCCTACAAATTCCCACCCAGGCGCTATGGAAACTTCTGAGACTGACCAACTGGCCCAACTACTGGAGGAATTACGGGCCGAGGTACACGCCGCTCGTCAAGAGACTAATGCCCTCAGAAGAGAAGTGATTGTAACACGGGAAAGGACTGATGACCTGGCTAGACAGCTTTTGCAAGGTCAAGCTGGACAAACTCCTTTACCCGGTTCCGGGGGGAACCCCACTCCTGTGGTTTCCAGTAACCCTGTGCTGATTAATCTACCTGCAGACATGCAGCTGGCCCCACCCGAACGCTTTGCTGGGGACCCCAAACGATTCGCCGTATTCATGAATCAGTGTCGTTTGCACTTCCTATGCAGACCCGGGGCCTTCCCTAATGATCAGACCAAGGTAGCCTTTGTGTTGTCATATCTCAGCGGCTGTGCTGCCGATTGGTCAGTCCCACTGGTAACTCAAGATGACCCGATTCTTCGTGATTTTCAAGGATTTCAAACAAGCATGGAAAGGTTATTTGCTCGACATTCCCAGGGACAGGCTCTGGATGACGAACTTCTATCTCTGCGACAGGGCAATCAAGACCTTCTATCCTACATTGCAACCTTCAATAGACTAATTGTGGAAACTGGCTGGCCAGAGGATAAAAGAATCACGTTATTCTATCGAGGTCTACGCGGAGAACTTAAAGATGTCCTGGCACAAGTTGTAAATCCGCCCCAAGAATGCACTGAATATATAGACTTAGTGGTCCAGTTGGATCACAGGCTGCAAAACAGAAAAGCAGATCGGTCCAAGTTTGAAACCCGGGTGTGGGCCAAAAACCCACGCTAACCCCAAGGGGGCTGATGCCTCGGAGCCTATGCAAATCGGAGGAGTTAAAGGACCCCTAACTCAAAAAGAACGGGAAAGAAGACGACAGATGCAATTATGCCTTTATTGTGGGTCCTCGGGACACTTTCTACGAGATTGCCCGGTTAAGCCGCCCAAGAAGGTGGTAGGAGCCGCTGATAAAATCCATGGAAACTCTGTATCGGGAAACGACCACGCCCGGCAAGCGTAGGGGTCCGCTTGCCGAGCTTGAAAACTAACTCTCAGACCTCGCATTTCATTGTGCCAATGGTCCTCATAGATCTGGAACATCCAAAACGGTTGCATGCTATAAAGGCATACATCGATAGCGGGGCTATAGGAAACTATGTGGATCGAGAATTGGTCTCTAGGATAAACCTCCCTCTGCGTCCTAAAACCAGCAAAGATGTCATCACCACTGTAGATGGAACCGAAATTGCCTCTGGACCGGTAACACATTCCACAGCTGAGGTGACACTTGTAGGTCTGGATGGCCATCGGGAGGCAGTTGTGTTTGATGTGATCAAGGCTCCACAGTTTCAGCTTATTCTCGGAGTCCCTTGGTTAGAGACACATAATCCTCGAATTGATTGGCGAGCGAAGAGAATAACCTTCCCGGATTGTGCACAAACCTGCTACCCAGAAAGTTCAAAGATTAATCTAGCATCAGTAACCTCTGTCCCCGTGCAACTACCTCCAGAGTACCAAGACTTTCAGGACGTCTTCCAAAAGGAACAGGCCAACACGTTACCTCCCCACAGATCGTACGATTGCCAAATCGATCTGGTGCCCGGTGCACAACCCCCTTGTAGCAGGATTTATGCCCTTACTGAACCTGAGAATCTGCATTTGAGACAATATTCAGATCAATACCTCGCCAATGGTTTCATTCGCCCGTCAAAGTCCCCGGCATCTTCAGCTTTGTTCTTCGTGCCTGAAAAAGAGGGCGACCTTAGGACTTGTATCGATTACTGCGCATTGAACCAGATAACTGTTAAAAATCGTTACCCTCTGCCTCTGATCCCTGAACTCCTTGACCGGGTGAAGGACGCTTGCGTATACACCAAGTTAGATCTCCGGGGGGCTTATCATCTGGTATGAGTAAAAGAAGGCGACAAATGGAAAACGGCCTTCCGTACAAAATATGGACTATTCGAATACCAGGTGATGCCTTTCGGGTTGTGCAACGCGCATGCTGCCTTCCAATTCTTCATGAATGATGTCCTTCGGGAACTCATCGATGTCTGTGTTATCGTGTATATCGATGACATTCTTGTGTACTCCTCTTCGGAATCTGATCACAGAAAACATGTCAGGGCCGTCCTAGAGAAACTGCGCCAGCACAAACTGTTTGCCAAGCTGGAAAAATGTGTTTTCCATACCACCGAGGTTGAGTTTCTTGGATTCATCCTGACACCTAAAGGGGTCCGAATGGATTCACGGAAAGTGGATGCCATCCTCAAATGGCTATCACCTAGTTCAGTGAAAGGTGTCCAAAGCATGCTTGGTTTTGCCAACTTTTATCGCAGGTTTATCCCGGAGTTTTCACGTGTGGTGCAACCCATCACTGCACTCTTGCGAAAAAATAAACGTTTTGAATGGACCGAGGAAGCCGAACAGGCCTTTCAGGAGTTGAAAGCTAAGTTCACGTCTGCACCTATTTTGAAGCACCCGCGTCCTGATCTCCCATATATAGTCGAAACCGACGCGTCCAGCTTAGCCATGGGAGCTGTCCTGTCTCAGAGAGACCCTGAAACCAACCAACTGCACCCCGTAGCATTTTGGTCCAGAAAGTTCTCACCGCCGGAGATAAATTATGCAATTACCGATAAGGAACTATTAGCCATTAAGTCCGCCTTTAAGGATTGGCGGCATTATCTCCTCGGCGCCCGGCATACCATCACCGTGATCACTGATCACCGAAATTTACAATATTTAAAAAATGCCAAGGCCCAATCGTCTCGACAGCTCCGATGGGCTTTGTTCTTTGCTGAGTTTGATTTTGTAATCACCTACCGCCCCGGTTCTAAGAATGGTAAGGCGGACGCTCTATCCCGAATTGGAATGGAAGAAATAGACACAAACTCAGAACCTGTGCCGATAATTCCCGAACAAAGAATTTTGGGAATAACCACTTTAAAAAACCCTTGAAGACATTCAAGCACGAGTAAAACAAGTCCTGGACTCTTCAGCCTTGCAGGATTGGATCAAAAAGGGGTCTAACTTTTCAGTCAAGGATGGCTTACCTTACTTCCAAGTATGCTTATTTTTGCCAGAAAAGGAATTGCAAGAACTGGTTATTTCCCGTCATCATGACACCCTGATGGAAGGACATCCTGGCATTGCCAAAACTGAGGAAAAGGTTAGACGACAAGTCTGGTGGCCTTCCTGGCGAAAGGATATTAAATCTTTCGTGATGTCTTGTGGAGTTTGTGCCCAAAACAAAGGTCAAAAGACAAGACCCGCCGGTCGTCTTCAGCCCTTAGACATTCCACCAGCACCTTGGCACACCCTGTCACTAGATTATATCACGGACCTGCCCTCTTGTAATGGTTACAATACTATTCTGGTCGTGGTGGATTTATTTTCAAAAATGGCCCACTTTATTCTGTTGAAAGGATTACCTTCAGCCTTTGTTCTTGCCAAGGAATTCCTCGAGAATATCATCCGTTTGCATGGATTCCCGTCCATACTAGTCTCCGATCGGGGAAGCCAGTTTATTTCTCATTTTTGGAAAAAGTGTTGTCAGCTGGCAGAAATCGACGTAAGACTCTCGACCAGCCACCACCCACAGACCGATGGTCAGACGGAGAGAACGAACCAGACCCTTGAACAATTTCTACGATGTATGTTGCACCAATCGGAGGGTAATTGGAAGGATATTCTGTGGGTGGCTGAATATGCTTATAATAACTCGATACACTCTGGAATGGGTCAAAGCCCCTTTTTTACCCTATATGGACATCACCCTCGTACTTCAGACTTGGACTCACCTTCGAGCCTTGAAATGCCCGCAGTGGATCATTTGCATTCTACGATAACTCAAGCCTTCAAGGATGCAACTGCACACTTGCAACATGCGAAAGAGAAATACAAAAAGAATGTGGATCTACATCGAAAGGAGGCGCCTCCGTACCAAATTGGGGATCAAGTATGGTTGGCTACCAAACACTTATCGCTCAAGGGACCTTGAACTTTTAATCCAAGGTATTTAGGCCCTTACTCAATCAAAGCTATAATTAACCCAGTAGCAGTCAAGCTGGATCTACCAGCCAACATGCGGATTCACCCCGTTTTTCATGTGTCACTTTTGAAACCAGTACAACCAGCAACCAGATTAATAAAGCCACCAGACCCAAACCTGATAGATGGAGAGCCAGAATTCGAAGTAAAGAACATTTTGGATTCCAAAATCTTAAAATCAAAGCTTTTCTATCTAATTGATTGGAAAGGGTACGGGCCTCAGGAAAGGTCTTGGGAACCCAGTGATCACGTACATGCACCTCGGCTGGTAAAAAGGTTCCATCGGGATTTCCCAAACAAACCGAAACCTCCAGAAGGAACGACCTTGGGAGGGGCCTTGGGGGGGAGTGCTGTCATGATGCCTACCCCCGGAGCATCAGGCCAGGCCCAGCACCCCCGGAAGCAGGCATCATGCCCTCGGGTAAAAGCCCAGCGGCCCCTTATAGGGACTCTTTGGACTCAGTCCTGGTGCCTTTGGCGCCAGGCTCATGTTGGACATCAGTCCTGGCGCCATAGGCGCCAGGCTCATAAAGGGAGGTGTTTTGTGCACTTACCTGATGCAGACCATGCTGCACGCTTCAGGCCTCCCTGAGACCTGAAAGGGACTATTTTTTTATAGGGACTATTTTTTCACTCGGGCGTGGCCAGGGAAGGATACATACCTAGTTGGGGAAGGATACATACCTGGGACTTCTTTGGAGGCTATTTAAGCCACGCCCAGACAGCAGCTCATGCTTCGCATTGTTCTGCTTCCTGCAGCTTAACGCTCACCGTGTCTGCTCCTGCTCCTGGACTACAGTCACGCCCGTCTTGAACCTGGAAGACCTGCAAGGAAGGAAGAGAAGTGAAAGGTGAAAACCAAGGATTATTTCAAGCTTCTTACCTGCACCGGAATCTTCTCGCCAGCATCCCTGAAGGAAGACTTCAATTTAAAAGCATCGCGTTGCTCGCTGCAGCACCACGCTTCACTCACCTGTCCTGTCCTCGAGACATCTCCCGGCTCCATCGCAGCTGTCAGCATCGGACGCCACATCTCTGCACCTAGGGGAGAGAGGAAGAAACAAAAGGTGAGCAGAAGGACACACAGAAGGAAAGCCTGATTAACAGCCATAATACTTACCGGCTTTTCTTCCACATTTCAGGTCGGCGCCGCCCCGTTGGCAGGTACCGTACCCCAGCCCCTTTGGGGAAAGGACTAGAGACATTTCAGAGGAATGATAAGGACATATAGAGGGATCGCCCTCATTACTACTCACCTCGGCAGGTTAACCCCTCGACGCATCGCCTTCATTCTGCACCTGAAATACAGGACAGATCACAGGTGAGAAAGACAGCATAAAGGGGGCCTCACTTGAACTTTGAACTTTCATACTTACGGTGCATCGCTCAGGAAAGTCAAGTGGATTTTGCCAGCGCCATTCTGAAAACCAGTGAAGTAACCAGCGAACGCGCGCCCCTGCACCAGAAGCAGGATGGAGAGTTCAACCTTCCAAACCATAAGGTGAGCTTAAACCGGGTTTGGAGGAATAGAGAGGAACGGAGGGGGGAAGAGGGGAGCTAGCACACCATTCTGCAGACTGTTAATCCCCTTTCTCATCTGCAGAAGGATATTCCTATGGGCCAAGGAAGCACGATTTGGAGGTCCTGTCCGATCGGTGTTCCGGGTCCTGCGCATCACGCTAGAAGAGGCCGCAGTAATCCAGACTAGATCAGCGCCCCCGTGGGAACCAAGTGGGAGTTACAGTTTCCAACCTAATGTGGGCTTTAATTCACCTAAGACTGCAAGAAGTCCTTAAAACGGACTACGAAGAACTCTTTGGAGGTAATCACGTTGTTGTTTTTAGAGATCTTCTACAATTAACTTTAGTGAAAGGAGAACCTATTTTTCAAACAGTGCCACAGCCTACTTGGCAGCATAGGAAATGCAAATCTCTGGCAACATTTCCAATACAGAGAACTAACTCAAAGCATGCACCAATCTGCAGACCTCACCTATGCTAACATTTAAAAAAGCAATAGGACTGGTGTTCTTTCTAAAGAGGCACAATCTATCTTAAATAGTATACTCATCCATGAGCTATATGGGCATGACAAATCTGCTCCTGATGTCATGGAACAATTAGCACACAAAAATGTAAAATGTATGTCCTTAATGCCAACCCTAGCAAGCTGTACGCAATTCAATGAGACAATGTTAAAAAGGGAAATGCAACCAATAGTGCATATTAGCTCCACAGACAAACTGGAAGTGCACGGCATGATATTCCCAATGTGTCAACAAGCAACGGCACGAATAAATAGCTTAGAAAAATGTATCTCCAACACAGCTGGTTTAGAGAAAATGTTAATGCTGTGCTTAAACTGCAGACTAATTCTGAAACGTGACCTTGATGTGGAGCAAGGTTTAGTCACTGGAGCAATTGGTACAGTTGTTGGCTTCCAGACATATCCACATGATAAATGCATTCAGTTTGTCAACATACACTTTGAAAAACGTTCAGACGTTAAAAGGATAGGACGCTGAAAAGCATGAATCCTTCTTTTCAAAGACATGTATGTACGCAGAGAACAATTCTCTCTGTCTCTTGCATATGCAGTCACTGTTCACAAATCACAAGGTCTAACCCTAGATCAGGCATTGATTGACACTGGCAGCACAATCTTCAAAGAAGGTATGAGTTATGTAGCACTTACACATCTACATACACTCGAAGGACTATTTCTACTAAATTTTGATGCAAAGTCAAGGCTGGCATTCCTTGCATCAAATATAACAGACTATGCGCACTCTACACACCCCATCTTGATATGTGTTAAGCAGAATTATATGCAGTACCCTTTGGGAACACCACACACAATTAGGACTACAAGTGATAGTACGAATTCACCTTTGGTACAAGCCCTTACAACACAGTAAAAGTGGTAGTGATGGCTGAGCAGCCAGACTTATCTCAAGAGCAAGTGAGCAGTATCAAATAGTTACACAAAGGACAGCAATTACTATGATTCAAACAAACACTGACACAAGGTTTCTGAGTAAAAGAATAAACATGTATTTACACATCAGTTGTATAACATTTCACTAAAATAAAGCAGTTGAAAAAGCACGTTACTAATACACCACACCACTCCCAATAGTTTCCAGACAAGTTAAGCTCACAAAATGAAGTGGGAGCAAAATGGCACTCTATCACTTAAAAAGGGAGGGGAAGACAAAGTTAGGCAGAAATTGACCAGCACCAATAGGTAAGTGAGCAGGGCAATCTAGAAAGAGGAACAATAGTGATGGAATAAAATCAAATAGGCTTAGGGCCAAAGTCATTAGGACAAAAGTCTTTTGCTCAAGATCGCACAGTTCAGGGTAGTTCGCAGTTAAGTCTTTGCCAAGAGTTCAGGACTAAGTTGGTCAGCAGAAAAGTTAGTTTAAAGAGAAGAGAAGGACAAGTCCTCGAGTTGTCAAAAGGCTTCACACACCTTCACCGCGGCTGAACGAAACGAACAACCGGATGTGCACAGTACCTTTAAATGGAGAAGAAGCTGTAGCTGAAGTGGACGTTCCTGGTAGTTCCTGCAGGTTCACGGTTCCTGAAGCGACTGTCGGACTGACATGAAATAGGAAGACTGGAGGGTCCTGCACTACCCAGGGAAGAAACCAGCAGCAGAGCAAATCAATGAATAAAAGGTTTGCTCCTTAAAACCCAAACAGGGTCTGACCTTCCTGGCTATCTGGCCCACTGTAGCTCTATACAGTAAATTCGACCAGAGGAGGGAGACCTGGCTTGCAGTTTGGACAAACTGGTTGGTCCCACCAGCTCAGGGGAAGAAGATTCCTGGAGTATCTTCTCTGTAGTTGGAGTTCGAGGATTCGGACCTGCAGCAGGGCTTCACCGGGCAGTTCATTCGTGGTTTCTTCCATCAGCTCCTTGTCAGTTCTTTTGTTTCCAGTGGCAACTCTGCCTTTCCAGACCCAGAGACCTGCTTTTTATGCAGTTTTCTCCCATTCACACAGCCTGGCTGTCAATCACACAGCAGGGTGGCTGTCCCGCCAGGCCAATCACCACAGCCAATCATTTCAGAGTGCGACATAGGTCTCCAAGGAGACCCTGTGCAGGGAGTCCTAAACCCCTGCTGTGTAGAAGCCCACGAAAAGACGGTGAACAAAGGAATCAAACCTGGTTTAGTGCGCAGAGTAAAACACGAGAAAGACTTTTCAAAAAGAAATGGTGAATAAACCCAGCCAGAACCATAATAAAACATATATGGCCTAGAGGGTTTATGTTCGAGGCTACCAAGATAGCCTAAAACAATACCAAGGTTATTTAAGATAACCGTGGTAGGAAAAATAGGGTAGTTACCACTGCCACCAGCCAAGTCTTGATAAAAAGGGAGCGAAACAGTGCTCCAACAGACAAAAAGGGGTAAGTATTAACCCTTTCCAGTACTCCATGTAAGATGGTTTGTACTGGATCTGTGATTTTACAGAGGCTAATACAGTTAATGTCAACTTTATGTGTTCTGGGAGACAATAGTCAGTCTCAGAAAATGGAGTCTGAGTTGGGAAGTCTAAAAGACAACCCTGTGTCACTGGACTGAAGGTGCTGTGTAACACACAGTAAAGAGATGATGCCTGTGGAGTAGGTGAGGCTCCACAGTCTATGAACACACACAGCAAAAACACATGTAAGAGTGGGAAAAAGGGCTCACACTCTTACCAGGTGAGAGAAAGAAATCCCAGAAATCCAGCAAAGCTGCTGAGGGACTCAGTAGGTAAGGGAAATTAGCCATTCCTGAGAATTCTCCATAACACTGCCCCCCCAGACTAATCGACAGGAGGATTTAATCCACTCCTGGATGAATCTCCACCTCTAGTCAGTTACAAACATCCTGGAGAGACCATCAGCATTTTGGTGGTGACATCCTGCTCTGTGCTCAATGGTGAAATCAAATTGTTGCAGGCAGATTGACCATCTCAGAAGTTTTGGGTTCTCCCCTTTCATTTGCATTAACCATCTCAAGGGTTGGTGGTCTGTCTGAATCACAAAAGTAGATACATACAAGTATGGTCTAAACTTCTTCCGAGACCACACAATGGCAAAACATTCACGCTCTATGGTTGCCCACCTTGTTTCTGGTTCCTTCAGTTTCCTACTGATGAAGCAAATTGGGTGCTCCCTACCTTTCTCATCCAGTTGACTAAGGACTGCACCTATACCTGTATTGGATGCATCTGTCTGCACAATGAAGGGTTGGTGACAATCAGGGGCTCTTAGGACTGGAGCTTGACAAAGGGCTTTCTTCAGGTTTTCAAAGGGTTGAGTGTACTCCTCATTCCATCTAACCTTTTTAGGGAATGTTGGAGTGGAGATTACATTCAAGGGAGAAGCTATGGTCCCATAGGTTTCTATGAAATTCCTGTAGTACCCAGTGAGGAAGGCTCTTACTTGGGTTTGAGTAGTAGGGGTGGCCCAGTTTTGCACAGCTTGTACTTTGCTGGACAATGGCCTTATTTCACCTCCTCCTACCTCATGACCAAGGTAGACCACTTTGCTCTGACCAATTTGACATTTGCTTGCCTTTATGGTCAGATGGGCCTGCTCAAGAGCCTGCAAAACATATCCTAAGTGATCAATATGTTCTTTCCATGTAAGGCTGAACACTGCAATGTCATCCAAGTGTGACATGCTGAGGTCCTCCATCCCATTCAGAACTTGATTGACCATCCTTTGGAATGTAGCAGGTGCATTCTTTAGTCCAAAAGGCATAAACTTAAACTGGTAGAGGACTGCTGGGGTTGAGAATGCAGTTTTCCCCTTGGCATGGTCTGTCAGGACTATTTGCCAATAGCTTGACGTTAGATGAAATGTACTGGGGTACTTGGCTGAACCAAGTCTATCCACTGGTTCATCTGTCCTTGGCAAAGGATGGGCATCAGTCGTAGTGACTGCATTTAGAGCTCTGGATCCTGTCTTTGGTACTAGAACAACTGGACTAGACCATGGACTTGTAGAGGGCTCTAAAACCCTGAGATCAAGCATCTTGTTGACCTCTCCTTTGATGTGGGATCTCACATGTTCTGACATTCTATAACCTCTGCTTTTCACAGGTAGACAGTCACCAGTGAGAATAGCATGCTGGCCTCAAGGGGTCAAGCCTGGTGATAGTGAAAACAGGGAGGCAACCTGATTTAACAGAACTTTGCACTCCTCCTGTTGTTCAGAAGTCAGTTGAGAAGAGAGATTGACTCCTTCTATTTTCTCATCCAAAGGTTGGCCTCTGAGGAGGTCAAGTAGAGGTTCACTCTCCTCTTGAGCTGAAGCTAGAAGCAAAGCTCCCACTTCTGGTCTCGAGACATATTCCTTTAAACGGTTGGTGTGAAAGACTCTGGGAGCCTGCTTAGGTCTGCCTAAGTCCACCAAATAGTTCATCTCTCCAAGTTTGCCCACAACCTTGAAGGGTCCTATCCATTTGTCCTGCAAGGCCCTCTGCTTTGCTGGCACCATAACTAATACAAGCTGGTCTTGCGTAAACTCAACCATGATGGCCTTCTGATTATGCCAATGTTTGACCAGAGCCTGGCCTGCTTTTAAGTTATCACTAGCTTCTGCCATCATGTGTGATATTCTCCTCCAGAGACCTATCACATAGTCAGTCACTCTGACTGGTTTGGGGGAAGGAGCACTCTCCAACCCCTCCTTAATCAGGGCCAATGGACCTCTGACTGGATGGCCATAGAGAAGTTCAAAGGGACTCCCTCCTGAGGCACTTCTCTATAAGCAAAGAGAAGACATGGCAGTAGAAGGTCCCACTTTCTCTTAAGGGGTTCTTCTAAAGCACCTATCATGCTCTTCATAGTACGATTAAACCTCTCTACCAGTCCATTTGTCTGTGGATGGTAGGCTGTAGAGAACTTGTAAGTGACACCAGAGGTTTTCCACATGGCTTGCATGTAGTGGGACATAAAATTGGATCCCCTGTCGGATATAACTTCCTTAGGAACCCCTACCCTGTTAAAAAAAAATACCATGTATAGCCTTAGCCACAGCCTAAGCCCTAACAGTTCTCATAGGTATGGCCTCTGGGTATCTTGTAGCATGGTCTACTACAACCAGGATAAACCTATTCCCTGAAGATGTGGGAGGGTCAAGGGGAGCAACAATATCGATGCCCACCCTCTCAAAAGGAACTCCCACCACTGGGAGAGGCACCAGGGGTGCCACATTCTTGGCTCTACTCTTGCCAGAGGTTTGGAAAGTGTGACAGCTCCTACAGAACTTGTCAACTTCTGAACCCACCTTAGGCCAGTAGATGTATAAGGAGAGCCTTTCCTTGGTCTTTTTGAAACTCAAATGACCAGCCAAAGGTGGGGGGTGCTGTTGCCCAGCACGCAAGATGACTACCATCTGAGAGGCTGTAACGAAATGGCCACCATCTGGAAAGCTGTAACATTTGGCCAATAAATGTTTGCTTTGGTGACCTGCTTGCTCGTGAGCGAAGATGTGTGGTACGGTGGAACATTTGCTGCATCCGTCGGGTGGCAGAGGACTCGTACGGCCCTCGAATTCTCGAAATAAGGCTCCAAGCGCCAACTTTGCATAACAAAGAACTCCCCACCCTCCACCCACCCACGCCAGAAACTCCAATCTACTGGCTACTATTTCCCAACCGCCTCCCACATAACTTTGTAATACAACCCCAAGATTGAGAAACTTGCCACTGGGCATGGCGGGGTGCTGGCGGCCGCTGCGCTCCTGCTGTCGAGAGGCCAGTTACCATGCCTATTAATCCACAATTACGTTCCTTAGATTTTGTATGGCACCAAAGGTAGCCAATCTATGGGTGACCCCATCCCGCAGAGGGGAGGATCTCCCGGTAGGAGTGGTGACCTGAAATTACTCTGATTCTGTTCAAGAAGATTCCCGGGGAGAGGCCCCCGGGCCTGGAAGCTCCATAGCACCCAGATGATCTCAGGGGACTCCTATGGGCTGCGCGAGAGAGGTGCCCGAGAGCAGAAGTACAACCCTTAGATATTTCCCTTAGGTCTTGGGAGCATTTGGCGAAATGGGCTGGACTAGCACAATGGTATTCTCCTGACATGGCTATATATCATGTTCGAGGTAAACCGCTCACCCATGAAAATATATTCAAACAACACTTCACCGGCCTACAGGTACATACACTGGGCGATCTTGCCCCAGAGGGTGTCTTCCTACCCTGGATGTACTTGCTTTTAGAGGGATATGGACCCCAGTCACGCAGCTTCCTATTACCGGTTGTGAGAGACGTTAAGGGCCAGCTGGCTGGACTTCCCAAACGCCCCAACTATGTCCACACTTCTGACATACACCACCGCACCACCGTCCACTAGGAGGTTGATTTCGACATGGTATGGCTCAAGTGCTCGGGCATTCTCCTTCAGTCCAGTACAGAGTCAGATGGGAGGACACCTTGGGGAAAACCTTGTCAGATGACCAGTGGGGGTTGATCTGTGCCCAGACCAAATCCATCTCCTCCAAGAATAGACACAGCCTAATCCATTTTAAATTCCTACACCAAATGTATTACTCCCCTCTTCCCCTGCACAATCTGTTTCCCTCTAAGTCCCCGGAATGTAAACGATGTTGCCAATCCCCAGCTGACTTTTACCACGTGGCCTGGCTATACCCGCGGATCCAGTTCTTCTGGTCCGGCATCATAGAGGCAGTGGCGAAAATGCTTGATGTCCCAGTCGATCCCTCCCCTGAGGTGTGGCTACTGGCCCTAATTACATCTGGTTCCCGGAACAATTAAAGCTTAGTCGGCATGGCCTCTGTGGTGGCCAGGATACTACTGGCGCATGCTTGGGGGGCGTCTGCATCTCCTAAGTTCCACCACTGGCTTAACCTCATGGTGAGTTGCAAACGAAGAGAGACCCAATACAAGCTAACTCCTCCGTCAAACTTCAAACCAAGGGACTATTGGGTGCCCTTCCGGAGCTACCAGGCCATGGTAGAGGATCAAACTAATGGGTTGGATGTACAGACTCCATGGGGCAAGACCCCCGATGTTCACCCCCCGATGTTCGCCCCCATGAGGGACACTATAAGTGGTTGATTGGGTTGGTGTTATTTGGGATGCGCCGGATGGAACTCATGAACTTAAAAGGAACTGTCTGGTGTGGCGTAACATGTGACTTGTATCTCTCCAATGATAGTCAGTGAAGTTGAGTTGTGATGTTGATAAACAACGGAAGTAGGTGGGGGATGAGGGGGGTTTGGGCCTGGGGGGCCCAGGCTGAGTTCTATTGTCATGTTTAATTTGTCAAAAGTTAATAAATACAGTTTAAAAAAAAATGACCAGCCAAAGGTATCTCATGGGCCAACTGTAGGAACTGGAGTCTGTTGTCAAGGGGCACTACAATTCTTTTGCAGTCCCCAGGGATAGACTCAGTCAGTTCACTGTAGAAGAGGCCATCTTCCCAGCTTAACCTGTGCTTTCCAATTTCTTGCCCATCAAGTTGGTTAGCAGCCTGTTGTCGAAGACCTTCAAGAGCAGGACACTCTCTTTGTCCTCTGCTGAAGTCTGCCTTGTTGTGTCCACCTTCTGCCAGTAAAGACTGCAGCTCAGGATGGTCAACAGGGTCAAGATCTCCAACCAAAACAGTGTCTTCTTCCAGATCCGATTCTTCAGAAACTGGCTCAACCACACAAGTTTGCACATCACACTCTGCCTCGGAAGGCTGAGGGATCACAGGTGTGATCTTGGACAATATTGGGTATGTCCTTGTTGGTAGCACAGGGGTGCTGTCTGACTTTTTCCTTGATGTCTTGGGTTTCCCCTTTGCCTCTTTCTTCCTAGAAATAGCAGTGAGCAACTCCTGTGGAGTGGGAGTGATAGTTTCCTCTATCAACTCCTCTGGAGAGCCTCTCAAGTCAATGTCCTCTCCCTTGCAGGCGTAGTGAGCTCCTGTCTCCTCTTACTGGGAGGCTTGTGGGTGCTGGACACAACTCCAAGAGTTTTCAGGTCATTTCCCAAAAGGACTCTCCCAGGCACTTCACTCTGCACACTAACAGGTATTTTGACAGTCATATCATTACACTAGATGAGAGCTGGTAACTGGGGAAGCATTTGCACAGAGCCTCCAGCTAACTTGGTGAGGCGTTTGGGTGCCTTAGCAACATCCTTCACCTTGAAAAATAATTCATGCAATACAGTTATGCTGGCTCCAGTGTCTCTGATGGCAGGGGACTCCTGGCCATTCACAAGAACACTATCTTTCTAATACTCTTTAGTATTATCTGGGATGGAATTATAGATATCTAAATTTGGTTGTTCCCACATGCCCAGTGTTAGGCAGAATTATATGCAGTACCCTTTAGGAACACCACACACAATTAAGACTACAAGTGGCAGTACAAATTCACCTTTGGTACAAGCCTGTACTATACAGTAAAGTGGTAGTGATGGCTGAGCAGCCAGATCTATCTCAAGAGCAAGAGAGCAGTATCAATAGTTACATAAAGGACAGCAATTACTATGATTCAAGCAAACACTGACTCAAGGTTTCCAAGTAAGAGAATATACATTTATTTACTCTTTAGTTATATAACATTTCACTATCATAAAGCAGTTTAAAAATCACAATCTTAATACACCACACCACTCCTAATAGGTTCCAGACAAGTTAAGCTCACAAAATGAAGTGGGAGCAAAATGGCACTCCAGCAATTCAAAAGGGAGGGAAAGACAAAGTTAATAGAAATTGAACCACACCATTAGGTAGGTAATCAGGGCAATTGAGCCAGAGGAACTACAGTGATAGAATCAGGGAGAAAAGGCTTAGGGCCAAAGTCAATGGGTCAAAAGTCTTTTGCTCAAGATCACACGATTCAGGGTAGTTTGCGGTAAAGTTCGTGCCACGAACTCCAGCCGACGTTGGTTGGCAGAAAAGTTAGTTCAACGAGAAGAGAAGGACAAGCCCTTGGATTGGAGAAAGATTTCACACACTTTCCCCACGGCTGAACGAAACGAACAACCGGATTTGCACAGTAACTTAAAATGGAGAGGAAGCTGTAGCTGAGGCAGACATTCCTGTTAGTTCCTGCAGGCTCACGGTTCCTTGAAGCGACTGTCAGACTGACATGAAGTAGGAAGACTGGAGGGTCCTGCACTACCCAGGAAAGAAACCAGCAGCAGAGAGAAACAACAAATAAAAGGTGCGCTCCTTAAAACCCAAGCAGGGTTCGACCTTCCTAGCTATCCGGCCCACTGTAGCTCTGTACAGCGAATTTGACCAGAGGAGGGGTCCTGGCTTGCAGTTTGGGGCGAACTGGATGGTCCCTCCAGCTCAAGGGAAGAAGATTCCTGGAGGATCTTCTCTGTCGTTGGAGTTCGAGCATTCGGACCTGCAGCATGGCTTCACCGGGCGGTTCAGTTGTGGTAGGGGTCCTCTTCCGTCAGCTCCTCATCGGTTCTTTTGTTCCAGTGGCGACTCTGCCTTTCCAGTCCCAGAGACCTGCTTTTTATGCAGTTTTCCCCCATTCACACAGCCTGGCTGTCAATCACACAGCAGAGTGGCTGTCCTGGCAAGGACAGTCACCCAGCCAATCAAACAGGAGGGCAACTTGGGTTACCAAGGGAACCCATGGCAGGGGTCCTAAAACCCCTCCCTCTCATCCTGCCTACCCAGACTTTCAGGCACCTTAAGGAGGGCTTCTATGCAGAAGCCTGCAAAAGACGGCGAACAAAGGGACCAAACCTGGTTTGGCGTGCAGACTAAAACACAAGGAAGACGTTAACAAAAAGAAATGGCGAATAAACCCAGCCGGAGCCGAAATAAAATATATTTGGTCAAGCGGGTTTATGTTTGTGGCTACTAAAATAGCCTAAAACAATACCATGTTTATTTAAGATAACCGCAGTAGAATCGGGTAGTTACCACTGCCACCAGCCAAGTCTTGATGAAAAGGGAGTGAAACAGTGCTCCAAGAGAAACAGACAAAAAGGGATAAGAATTAACCCTTTCCAATACTCCATGTAACATGGGTTGTACTGGGTCTGTGATTTAAAGAGACTATATCAAGTTAATGGTAACTTTACATGTTTCTGGGAGACAGTAGTCAGTCCCAGAAAAATGGAGTCAGTGGGAAGTCTAAAAGACAACCCTATGTCACTGCACTGAAGGTGCTATGTAACACACACAGTAAAAAGATGATGCCGGTGGAGTAGGTGAGGCTCCACAGTCTATGAACACAAACATGTTAAACACACACAGCAAAAACACATGTAAGAGTGGGAAAAAAAGGGCTCACACTCTTACCAGTTGAAAGAAATAAATCCTATAAATCCAGCAAAGCCGCTGAGGGACTCAGTAGGTAAGGGAAATTAGCCAATCCTGAGAATTCTCCCTAACAATATGTACCCTTTTCCTGAAAAAAGTGAAGTTTGAAAAGAAAAATAATGCAAACAGAACTTATAACAGATCTTCCAGCAATACCACCAAAGAAACTAACAACTACTGCTACTCCATCAAGTAGTACAACCACAAAACTATCTAGTGCAAACACAAGTGCACATCCAGCAGCAGATATAAAGAAACATATTTCTTCTAAAAAAAAACAAGTGGAAAACCAGTAAATGACACAGAGAAATAACTCTCTGGTCCATTTAAATTTTCCAAAACAAATGGTGTAAATTGCTATGCAAATGTAGCAATCAATCTTCTGTTCCAAATGCCACCAATTGTTCAAATCATTTACTTGAACAGCTCAGACCAGTTGGGTTTACAAATGCCCGTCCTTCATAGAAATGCCACAAATAATCCTGACAACACTTGCAGTGTCTCAGGAATAAGGCAAGAATTGGACTACTGTGCAGGAATGGTAAAATTCACCATAAACACACAGGAAAATCCACAGGATAGTCTAATGTACTTGCTTCAAATACTGGAATCCAAAAACATTCCTGTAAATGAATTCTTCCAGATTTCATACACGTCGAACCATACATGCACTCTCTGCAACCATGTTGCACAAGATCACATCCCTAATGAACTATTTGTGTATGCATCAATACCAAATTGGGAATCCATTCCATTTCATCAGCTGGTGCAAAATGCAAATCATGCCATATTATGTACTACTTACAATTCAGACAATTGTTCCCCCTTGCACTTGTCCACTCTTCTGCCCTAGTACATTACTGCGCACATACAGCTGCCCTACAGCTATTTAATACAGCATTGCAATATCTGTGCTATGTGTGCTCCTCCCGGTACCTTGTGTTCGTAGTGCATACCTAATATTTTAAACTAAGGATTACTAGGAGTGATTGCAGCAAATATGAAAACATGTTTCTAGCCCATAGAGCCTAATCCTCTTGCCCCACATAGTTAGCTGTACCTTGTCTACAGTATCAATGTGTTCTGGTACACCAGCCTATCTAAACAGCACATTGCTCAATTGCTCTAATCCCAGACTGCCTATCCTAAACTCTGCCACTGCTGACTAGCTCACCTCTATTGCATATTGCTAATTTGCCCATTTGCAAGACTAGCCTATTCCAAACTGTGTTACTGTTGACTAGGTCACCTCTTTTTCATATTGCTAATTTGCCCATTTGCAAGACTAGCTTATTCCAAACTGTGTTACTGTTGAATAGGTCACCTCTTCTTCATATTGCTAATTTGCCCGTCTGCAAAATAAGTAGGCCCAATCTGTTCTATCCAGCCAGGGTTTAGCAGCACCAGCTCCATTAGCCCACCTCACATTGTCACTGCACCTATCAAATGCATCCTCTCATGCACTGGCCAATGATTCCACCATATCTATGCACCTCACCCTACCCCACTCATTTATCTACCCTAATCCTCACACTCGCCTTTTGGTCCATTATCACCATGTCACACACACTCACACCCACTCACCTACCGCTCCATCGTCCCACCACACTCTGTTCTCTACAGAACACCCAGCCCAACGCACACACCACACTATTATCTGACCATACCCTCTTCAACTCCAGGCTCTGCAGAATCAGAGCTCGCACCAAGCTACATGTCACTCTCCGCAGCAACCCACCAACCATTAACAGCAGAAACAGCAGACTAAGCTCTCACACACCAACCACGCAATTGCCTCCACCACACCACAAGACACCCATCACCTACCCCACGTCTCAATACACCTCATCTACCACCCATCTCACACATACACACGATCCATCTGCCATCTCACCACCCAGCCCGAACACCATCACTCTCACCCCTCCACTCAAACTACCACACATAGATCTGAACTGTGCACTTATCAACGCTCGGTCCATCCCTGTACATGCACTAGTGATCAACAATCTCATCACCGCCCTTAAACTCGACTTACTAGCTATCTCAGAAACCTGGCTACATGAAGCATCAGGCCCATCACTGACCCTCGCTCTCTCCCAAGGATACACCATCCTCAGACAGCATCGTAAAACATCCAAAGGTGGAGGTGTAGCCCCCCTCTTCAAGGACTCCCTTTCCATCAGACTCTGCAATGGGAAAACAACGCAGATCTCCTCGTTGCTAAACTCTCCCTCTCCCCCAACTGCACCATAAACATTGCAATCACCTACAGGCCACCGGGCTCACCACCAGATTATCAAAAGCACCTTCTCCAAATCCTAGCGAATAATTTAAAAAGCTCTACCAAAACTATCCTTCTTGGCAACCTCAACCTGGGCCTACTTGATCCCAAGGATAAAGCTGCCGCCTCCTTAGCCAAAGAACTCACCCACATGGAGTTCATACATAAAATCTCCATTTCTACTCTCAGCAAAGGACGAACCTTAGATTGGATCACAGATAACAACTGTGCATCATCCATTTCTAACATTTCAGCCCTCCCATGGACGGACCACCACCTCATTCAGTTCACCATCCCCACCACTCCTAACCATAAGCTACCCTCCTGCACACCACCTGCTAAAGTCAGAAGCTCTAAAAAAGTAACCAAACTCAATCTTGCACCACTCCTCAACACCCCAGAACTTAAACCACCATTTAGCAATGATCCCATTATTCTTGCTAACACATATGTCAAAGTGCTCAACCAAGCTATCGAAGCCATAACCCCCTTAGAAAACAAAAAAGAGAAAAAATCTATGCACTCGAACTCCTGCTTTACAGAAGAACTTGCCACCTTATGCACCAAGAAGCGCCAAGCTCTATCCAACTGGCAATCCTCGCCCAGCCAACCCACACTTATTGAATTTAACAAAATCTCAACTGTTTATAAAAGAGCAATTTTTCGAGCTAAATCTGAATCCCTCAATCAAAGAATCGCCAAAGCCAATTCTAAACCCAGAGACATCTTCAAAATAATCAAAGATCTTACCTCCCCTGATACCACCCCAGACGACGTCATCAAAGACAAAACCTGGTGCACCAACATTCAGGACGCCCTCATCAACAAGGTAAAAATGCGCAAACAAAAAATATCCACTCAACGCTTAGTCCTTCCTAAACATCATGACCCACCTCATCCCACTGCTCCTAAACCTCTCGCTCAAACATCCCTCTTCGTTTTTAGAGATGTCACAGAGATTAAGGTACCAACCTTATCAAACATATTAAACCCTCCACTTGCAAAGGGGACATCTGTCCCCCCTACCATCACCAAAGAATGTGCAGACTCACTCACCCCCATCATCACAGCTTTCATTAACGCATCCTTCTCATCAGGAGTTGTACCACAAAATATAAAAGAAGCATGGGTTCGCCCTCTCATGAAAAAAAAACATCTTTAGACCCCACTTGCCCCAACAATTACCGCCCCATGACCACTGTTCCCTTCCTTCTTAAAATCTTGGATAGAGCCACCCACATACAAATCCAACAATACCTGGAAGACAATGCCATCCTAGGCAGAAGACAATCTGTCTTTCTCAAAGGACATGGTACAGAAACCGCCCTCTTAGATCTTAAGAACCAAATAACCAAAATAATGGACACAGGCAAACCTGCACTCCTGCTCCTCCTCAATCTCTCTGCTGCGTTTGATCTTGTTGACCATGATATTCTCACCTACCACCTCACCAACGCTGCCTAATTCTCTGACAAAGCCACCTCCTGGATAACCTCCTTCTTAGAAGGAAGGACAATGAACGTCTACTCTGTCCAAGCCAACGCAGACCCCATCACCATCAGCTGTGGAGTCCCCCAATGATCCTGGACAGCACCTCCCTCTATAACTTGTTCACCAAACCCCTGTTTGACCTACTGGACATGCTAGGCATAGCCGATACAAACTATGCCGACAACACTCAAGTGCTACTCCTACTTACTGGAGAATATGATCAAGATGCCACAGCCCTCCTCCAAATTTATACCACCATTCAAACTTGGATGGAAATCAATGGCCTCTGCCTAAACGGGGACAAAACTGAGATTATCATCCTGGGTCCCAAGGAAATCCTCGCCAAACTAAACAAAAAATACACACATTTCTCCATTGACAACACAATCATTCCAGTCTCTACTTCGGTAAAGACCCGTGGTGTCTACTTAGATTCAACACTCTCGATGACAAGACAGGTCAGTGCCATCTCCTCTGCCTCTGCCCACACCACAAAACTTCTAACTGCAATTAAACGTTTTTTAACCACTCAAAACTGCCTGTCCATAGCCAGAGCCACAGTTGGAGCCAGACTCAACTACTGCAACGCCCTTCTGGCAGGCACTTCAACCAAGAACATCAACAGGCTCCAAATAACACAAAATAACGCACTCTGTGCAGCTCTACAAATCCCCAAATGTGACCACATATCCCACACCAGACACGAAGCTCACTGGCTCCCGGTCAAGGAAAGGATTAACTTCAAAATAAAATCTTTCTTCCCCATCATACCTCTCTGAAACTCTATTCAAAAACACTTCCACACGACCCACAAGATGTCACCATGCTAACCAACTCTGCATTCCATCCATAAAAAGAGCCAACGCCGGAGGCATCAGCTTCCCCCACATAGCTCTGAAGCTCTGGAATGCCCTCCCTAACGCACTTAGAGCAGAGCCTTCCCATCTGGCATTCTGAAAATCCTATAAAACCACACTTTTCACTTAACCTTCCTCACACTGATGCCCTGTCTCCCGCACTGAAGAACCCAACCAACTGTGACATATCTGCCTTCGTGCTATCCACAGTTACTCATATAACCCCTAAGATAATCGTCTAGAATGCAAACTCTGCCTGCTCATACTATGTAACCTCAAAATGTATCACAAACTGTAAGTATCAATGTAACCACTATGTAACCACTATGACGTCCTTTGTATCCAGAAATGCCTATATGTAACAGTGCCACGATGCTCCCGGGCTGCTGCATGCTTTAAAAATTTGAATAAATAAATAAATAAATAAATAAATAAATAAATAAACTCACATAGCCAATATGTAATACTAATGCTTTTAAAGTACAACGCACATGGGACCAAAAACAACTGCAAGCTAACTAGCCTCACACACAGGCAAGTATCTCTTGGAAAGAAAACTTTTACAAAAGTAGGCATAATCTACCACACTGGTTCCACAACAACTGCAGATCACTATACCGCATACATTAACAAACAATATGGTTGGTTTGAATGCAACAACACTTCCATTACTCTAAAACAAAGATTGCCAGCAAATCTAACAAATGCCTATTAAACCTAAATTTAGTCAATGACCTGTGAAACTATCAACGATTAGTGCACTTTAAACATTCCCTTAAGTACTGAACACTTCAAACAAACATACTACTGTGAAAGTTAAATTCACATAAATGTAGTACGTTTTTTAATGCTGTATATATTTTTTCCCAATGACACAATGATTATGCAAACAGAAACAACAACTGTGCAAAATACACAGTAATTTTGTTTCAACCATAGTACTTACAACGTACTGATTATGAGGGTCTAAAAAGTTTAGTCACTGGCCTGTAGTAGTATCAACAGTTAGACTATGCCAACTGGTGTCTAACTGCATCCATACTACTGCAATGCTCCTTTTGAATAGCAAAATAATTAGAATACACCAACATGTATCAAACTGCTTCAAAAAATACCCTTCAGAACTATGAAAGTATCAACAGTCAGAATACACCAACTAGTATCTAACTACATCTATAGTACTGCAATGTTGTTTTTGAAATGGAAAACAGTTTCAATACACCAATAGATATAAATGTTGTAGGGTTTTTTAATCCTGTATGGATTTTTTTCCCAATGATTATGCAAACAGAAACAGCAACTGTGCAGAACGCATACTAATGTTGTTTCAAACATAATACTTAGAATGTACTGATTATGAGGATCTAAACAGTACATGAATGTGTGAGATTGTATGCATTGAGACAGTAAACTATCCTACCTAACATAATATACTGTGTTTTTTTCACCAAAAAAAAGCTAAGATTTCTCCTTCATTACCATGTATAACCAACTCAACCTGTACCCGCAATGGTACAGCAATCATAAGTACTATTTGCACTTCAATTGTATTGTGCCAGCATGTTACAAATACTATATACTTCCCACACACTATCTATAATTACTATGCACATAGTATTGTAATGTGTGTATGAAATGGCCAGATTCAAGTTCTGTAGACATATTATTATAATGGTTGTGGCCAGATTCTTGGGTGCATGGCCGTATTATGGTGTGGTGGTTGTGGCCAATGGCTAGATTCTTGGGTGCATGGCCACTGGCCACAGCCACCACACCACAACTTGCCCTGAACCTCCCATTTCAAATGACATCTGCAGACATCGAAATGGACCGCCAACCCTATTTTTCACCTATGCAAATGTCCCCCTATCATCTAGATTCCACTCTGCTACCCGAACCAAACCCTCGTGTAGTCACAAAATAACCCCAAATGTGTGTTATCACGGGCACACAACTGGGGTAACAGAGATACTACATGACTAATTCATCCCAATCCAGAGATGTACTAATCATGATAAATCCAACAATACCTTCTCAGGAAGTGGAAGTGAGGCTGGACCCTGTGGGTAGATATGGTGTGGTACTGGCTGGGGAAGTGGTCCAAATGTGGAGGATCCTGAGTACTTCTTGTAGGTATCACAACTATTGATGGGAATGGGTGATGTCCCCATAATCTGAACGGGAGATTTTAACACGATTTCAGATGCGAGTTTAGATCGGACGACTACCACTGGGTGCGATCTGTCGGCTGCAGCCAGAATTATTAAGCAGAAATTGAATCAATTGGAATTTATAGATGTATGGCTTATATATGTATGGAGAAATTTGCATCTGGAGCTTACAGAATACACATATTACTCCATGATGCAATGTCGAGGATCGATCTCTGGCTGCTTTCTGCTGTCTGGGGGCACCATGTGCATGATAGCAGAATACTGGCTCGTACCCTTTTGGACCACGCCCAGGTGGTGGTGTCCATCGGAGTTGGGCAGCTTACAGAGACCCCAATTATTATGGAGAATGCCTAGAGAGGTGCTCGCTGACAGCATAGTAGTGGAAGATCTCCATGACAAAATCAAAAGATTTTTTTAGATGAATGAGGGTTCGGTCCTTAAGTATGCCACAATATGGGAGACCTTTAAGCTCTGGCTGAGAGGCACTATGATCTCGATCACAACTGGGACACCAAAGAGTTCCAGATGAGAGTTCTCGGTAGTGGAAGATGAACTACGAAGGCTAGAGAATGAAAATGCCACAAAATCAGCTAAAGCATTACTTGGGGTGATAAAGGGTAATCTGCGCAAGTTCCGAGACCTAGCTGATAAGAAAGTACGATGCATAGCCAACCGGTCCGAGCGAGGCGATATGGTGAAGAAGACAGACCTGGGAGTGTATTGGCGAGAATTGTTAAAACTGAGAAAGGCAAAGCGCCCATCACGGGAATATTGGGAGCTAATGGGGGCTCCTAACAACCACAAAGGCAATTGGCAGGGAGTTTTTAGTGTACTATACTAAGTTGTACGCTAACGCTGATAAGTGTACGATAGACGAAATAGAAACATACTTACATGGGATACACCTCCTGTGCCTCTCCCATGAGTGTAGGACAGGCCTGAAATCTCCCCTATAACAGCTGAAGAAATAGGCAACGCAATAAGTATGCTAGCATCAGGCAAGACTCCTGGTTCGAACAGCTTAGGTATAGAAATATATGATACATACTCTGACATCTTGGCCCCAAGGCTAATGAAAGTATGGGAAGAGGCGATTGTTATAGAGAAGCTACCCACTACTCTGGTCGAGGCTATCATCACAGTATTACCAAAGCCGGGCAAACCAGCTTACAAGGTCGTTCCTACAGAGCACTGTCCTTAATTAATCGTGATGCCAAAATATACCCTAAAGTACTGGCAAACAGAACATTACCATACATACACCCAGAACAATCTGGTTTTATCCCTACCAGATCTATGGCCCTTAATTTGAGATGTCTTTTTGCCATATTAGCACAGATTGATCAACAGGCTCAAGCGGTGGCAGCATCGCACGACGCAGGGAAAGCGTTTGATTCTGTGCCCTGGAATTACTTGTTTGCAGTACTTAGATGAATATTATATTAAGTGTGTTAAACTCCTCTACCTCAACCCAACAGCCGGAATTAGAACCAACAGGGCTCTTTCTGAATCCTTTACACTTGAAAGGGGGACAAGACAGGGATGTCCTTTCTCACCACTGTTATTTGCACTTACAATAGAGCCATTGGCACAACCGATCATGTAACAACACGCCCACAGGGGCATACACATCGCGGGCCGCCCCAGGCTATATCCTTATATGCGCATGATACCCTACCATTTATAAGAAACCCAGAGACATACTTAGGGCCGATCATGGCAGAAGTGGCCAAGTTTTCCATCAATTCCAGCTACAAAATTAGTGCTACCAAATCTGAACTGTTCCCATTGACGGACAACACTGTAGTACCAACTGACCTCATGGGTCTCAAATGGGCCCCAACAACTTTTAAATAACTGGGAGTGAAGGTAGCATGCACCCTAGAGTCACTATATGAACTGAATCATGAAGAATACATCAATGCTCTGGCCGTGAAGCTCAAACTCTGGGTGAAATCCCCAATGTCACGATACGGCAGAGTATCCATCTTAAAAATGGTAGTGGTACCGAAGCTCCTGTATTATTTTACAAATTTACCACTATGGCCGGGCAAAAAGTTCTTTGTAAAACTCAGATCCCTGGCAGTACATTTTCTATGGGGTGGAGGGGTCCCACGTATGAGTTGGGAGAGACTCACAGAACCCTGCAAAAGGGGTGGCTTGGCCGACCCCGGACTTCGAATTGTGGTATCTGGTGGCCCAAGTACAATATGCGAGCTACTGGTATGTAATAACACCCAAACCGATACATATAAAAATGGAGCGTTACGGGGCAGCCCCAATATACCTCAAGGCGGTCACATTGGATGACCAATACAAAGACACGTGCATATATGACCCAGTGCACATGACAGTAGGGGGATGGACCTGACTGTTCAAGCGCTTAGAAATAGCGGTCCCATATAATAGAACAATTGGAAAAATTGGACTCTGGAATTGCCCCGCCCTTACCCCCACTTACAACGCAGACATGCAAAACGCCTGCCACCCGGGTAAAAAGATGGTGCTAGGAGACCTATTTACAGGGGGCAGGTTTGTAACACACGATGAATTTAAAGAGAAATTGGGAGTGAGTCCGATTAATTTGCACTGATAAAAACCTATGAAATTCATTAACATTTTTTTGCTAAGGCACGTTATGGTTACAAGTAAAACCGAAAACCCCCATAAATTCACCAGTTATTGTAAGCTAATGAACCATAACTCACGCCACCATCGTAGAATGCCAAGACAAGCACCCAGTACATGAAAGATGATATCACAAATGTCATTGATGACATCACATATCTGGGCCACTTGTTTTTGTTCACTGACATGTGTAGGCTATTTTTTTCTTTTTACTGATAATGAGAATATAACAAATGGACAAGGTGCTATGTATAAACATTAACCTTCTTATATCTTCTTAAAGTTGTTTTTATATATTTGACCTCATAATGCACATATATGTGGCATAAGCAGGCCACAAGCACACTATCTATATTTGTACATGATAAGAAACTCTAATGTCATTGTCATTTTTTGGTGCTGTTGTTTCTTTCTTCCTTACTTTTGTTTCCCTGAATGTGGCTTTAATGTGTATGCATTCTGGGTTTTTATATGTATTTTTTGGACTAATAACAGGCCCGTGGGGGACCCTCGTGCATAGAAACAAGGCACAATCACCATACACGAATTGATACGCCAGACACGAGGTTCAAATCCCAAATCTAGGGTTTATTGCAAAGCAAAAAGTCTCAGTCGGCCGACCGGATCTCACGTCTCGCAACGTGTGTTACCCAGACCTTGTGAGACGCAAGAGAGCGAGCATTCAACAACAGCTACAGATATACAAAAAGATCATCATATTATCAGTTAGTGACACATCAAAACCGCCCATAAATGTATCTTCTATAGCAGGGGTTCGATGGTTGACAATGATGACGGGTATGACACCTTCTAAGACATTTATTGATGAACAGTTTGCTATCTGCGAAGGCGCAGACACTATTCTTTGTTACAGAGAACATATTGCTCTTCTCCTGTGTGCAAGCTGTGTTCGTAGGAGAGACACATTCCAAAGCATGCTATCTTTTAGTTTCTATTCGTATGCTATGGGTCAGCTTGATCCAAAAGGGCTCAGTAGGGAGGGGCCACGGAAGAGAGCTTAATTCATGTCTTTAGCTGTCTATTTCTGCAGTTTCTGTGGTTTTAGCGAGACTGACTGGTACCTGCTTGGTGATTAAATGCCTCCCTGCTCGCCTTCAAGGACTCGTGAGGGAGGAAAGCAAAGTATTTCTGTCTGGGTTAGTCTCTCAACATGTAACTTGTGGCCTTGCTCTGTGCAGGGGCAGAAGGAAATAGAATTCATTTTTGCAAAGCGTTTGAACAGAAAAGCAAGAGAAAGCAAATGGCGAATTCTGTTGGTACAAAATGGATGTTCTATGGTTATGCTGATGATTCTATACTGGCAGTGCTGGACATATGATGCGGTTGGTTTTCGGCCAACATAATATACCGTCTATGCTATGGTAGGGTATTTTTCTAGACTAACAAACACTCCTCTTGGCCGTAAGCCAAACGCATCAACCATACATCGCGTCTTCCTCTGACCATGTATCTGATTCTGAACTATGCATTCTGCTGTAATCGTCATTGTCATCATCAATATTAATGGACATGAATTCTTTCATAGTTCGCATTTCATCATTCATATTCGTATTCACCTTGGGAGTTCTTTTCTCTGTTATCATGGGTATGCATTCATTGCTTATTTCAGAGCAAACAATTGGCAGGCAGTGTATACAACAACAACATGTCAGAAATATCCCGAGTATTGTTGCTAAGATTGCAATTAGTTTCCATCCCCATGAGCGTAGTAACTCCCAAAACCAGGAACTTATATTCAGTTCCCAACCACCTTTTGGGGGTTGAAGATCAGAAGTCAGGACGTGTAACTTCTTTATTGCCTCGAAAATCGTAGGGGAGGAATCACTCACAAATACGCAGCACGCTGACCCCACGATTTTGCAGACACCCCCACGGTCAGCCAAAACTATGTCAAGAGCCATTCTATTCTGGAGCGTCATTAATCTGATTGCCTTTTTTTCCAGAGTCATATTATACAGTATATCAGTCATTCCATTTATTGTTTTTCTAAGATTCTTGATAATCTTCTTATATTATAAGAGTTTATTGCTTGGCCCCAAAATGGTATAAATGGTTTTGCTATGTCCCCTGCAATAAATCCTGCCTCATCATCCCGCCAAGGCCTCGATCTAGATCATTTTGATATATCTGATGTTTGGGAAAGGAATACCCCAGGAAAGAGTATTCCTAAGTAACATGTTCCACCCCAATTTCTAGGTAGCCAGGGATAAGCTTTCTCTCTACATATAAAATAAATGGGGTCACCTGCATATATTGGTTCTTCTTCTCTCTCAAGTACTGCAATATTCATACATCTATCAAATGTCCCTACTGGATAGGAACCTTTCTTTCGTAAGCAAAATGGAACAGTGTGAGCATTGTAATTTATTGTATACGATGGGGGTACTACATCTTTGTTCCCTACTGGGTTCATGTGAAACGTTATTACAGGTGACTTATACGGCACATATAGTCTGTCTACTGGCATTACTACTGGTTCCATTAATCTTGCTCTGTTAAATATGGTGCAACCTACAGGTTTCATTACCATTTCTTCAAATTCTTCTACGTTTGTCATGTCTAATTGACCTGTGTCACTCTTATTCCATTTTCCATAAAAGAGGGCACTTAGTGATGTATAGCATACTGTATTAAGGGGTAATGGCTGTATATACCAACCTATTCCTTTCTGCCATGCTGGGGTAAATGCGTGCAGACCCAGCAGTTAGTCTTGTTCAAGATGGAGTGTGTCATATTCATAATTAAAAGCAATGTGTTGTTACCATAACCTTCCCTGTGTCTTTCTTCTATTGGAGGGAGAGCATAAGAGAGTACATGGACTGGATTGTCTGTGACAGATGCTTTTGTGGTAGGCAAAAGTGAACTCAATGGGTGCACACTCTCCAGATACCATAATACTGGGATCATGGTACATAGAATACCCAGCAACGTCATAATCATTAATATTACTTTCTTACAGCAATTCTTTCTATTATTCTTTATAGTCTCTATATCTATTACATCATCAGCGTTGGTACAGGAGGGGGCAGAAGCAGGTATGGGTATCTTGTGTGTCTCTTCTTCTCCAACAATGTTCGTCGTGAACACTTCTTGCAGCAGCACCCGTTGAAACACCACCAAGTTCGAAAATGTTATCAATGTATTTTGGACAGTTCTCGGCAGCCTGGATTGCTAAGCATAGGGCAAGATTTAAGGCAAGATTATCGTGCTCCTGCGCATTGCTCAAAAGACTCCGGAGCAAACATCAATTGCCTTTGTACCAAAAGCGCCCTGCTCGTTCGCACGGGGTGATCAACAAATGGATTTTTTATTTTCAAAGATAGCACCGGGAGTGGCATTCCAGAGCTTCCAGATTGGTACAACCCCCACGCATCATCTCCCTAGGCCTCCGATTCCCACTTCATTCGTGATGGGAATAGAGGCAACAAAATTCAAACACGCAGATCAGATCACTTTCGATTTTGAGAACGTAGGTTGTACCGTATTGCTCCAGGTACTGTGTGATCAATGAATAGTGTAGGTGCATTTCCAGATGCAGGCTCAGAGTCAGCCTGTGACGCGGCAAATGATGGTGGCCGCCAGAGTGATGATGCAGGTTTTATGTCAGCTTGTGACAATGCAAGTTCAGCCTTTTCTCCTTTTTAGCAATCTTTTCAGGCTTTTTCTCAGGCTCAGGCAGACTTTGTGGCAGAGAACTAGCAAATGAGTCTTTCAAGTTGGAGGCAGCTGTTTCTTTTTGGTCATCCGGATCAGGCAGTTCTTTCCAGGGTGATAGAATCCTTTTCGTGTGGGTGGCGTGGATCCACGCCTTACGACCATCCACACGGACTGCAGTCTGTGTTGCCAGGAGTACTTGGTAGGGCCCACGCCATCTTGGTGCAAGTGATGACTTCCTTTCAAAGTTCTTTATAAGGATCCAATTGCCGGGCTGCAGACAATGCCCCGGGCCGGGATATCTGACAGGAAGAGCTTCCTGCACCTGCTGATGAATCAAATGGAGCTTTTGCGTTAAAATTTTAAAATATGTACTAAGCACAGGGTATTCCACTTCACTCAAATGCCTGGGCTTTTGTGCACACCAACCATTAACAGGTCTCCCCATCACGATCTCATATGGGGAGAGTCCAGTCCTTGGTTGCACAGATGTTCCCATGCACAACAAAGCTAAAGGCATTTTTTCTGTCCATTTCAGTTTAATCCCTGAGCAAATTTTGCTAATTTTGCTTTTCAATATGCCGTTCTGGCGTTCAACAAGACCGGCACTCATCGGGTGCCTGGCAGAATGAAATCGTTTATCAATCTGAAGCCCTGCACAAATCTGTAATACCACGGCGGCAGCAAAGTGCAGGCCGTTATATGACCATATGACCCGTGTCAGGCCGAATCGGGAAAAGTATTCTTTTAGCATCGCTTTTGCCATGCTTATTACAGTGCAGTCTTTTAGCGGGTATGCTTCCACCCATTTACTGAAGGCACACACTACCACCAAGATGTATTTTAGATTCTGACATCTTTTCTTTTCTATGAAATCAAAATGGATCACTCCAAAGGGCATAGAGGGAGGGGGGGCAAAACTGCCTGTTGGAGTGGTTGTTCCTTTTCCAATATTGTGTTGCAAACATGTCATACAATTCTGAACTAGCCTCTCTGCATTTTTCCTTAAGTGCGGGTTGTGCCATAATGTAGTCAATTACTGAACCCTTTTTTTCGCACATACGTGAGAGGGGCTATGGGCCATGGTGACCATTGCAGTTACGTAGGAGTTGGTCAGAATCCACTTCCTACTTTCTTTGTCTAAATCTAGCTCTGCGGAGCCCTTACCCCACCCTTCTATTTCATCTGCAGTTGCATCCGCCTGCATCTGTTTGACTGTGGCAATCCCATTTTCTATCATGCAGGGCACTTCTTCTGACTGCACTACCAACATTTTCGTTTGTAAACCAGAGGCAGTTTGTTTTGCAATTTTGTCTGCAAATGCGTTTCCTTTCCCCACTTTAATTGTTATTTTTTTATGCGCCTCGCATTTCATTATTGCCAGTCGCTTCGGACACGTAAGTGCAGACAGCAATCGCGCTATCAAAGTTGGATTCTAGTTCCATGTGATGTTAGGAAACCCCTCTGAGCCCAGAGTCAGCCAAAATTGTGCACCACCTCAAAGGCATACTGACTGTCAGTATATATGTTTACATTTAGATTTTCAGAAATTTCACATGCTCTTGTCAATGCTATTATCTCTGCTGCCTGCGCTGAATTGTATGGAATTATCTTGCTCTCTACAATACTCTTTAGTGTTGTGATGGCACAGGCAGCAGTTGACGTGCCATCAGGTAATTTGAAACAGGAACCATCACAAAACAGTTCTCTGTCTGGCTCTTTCTGTGGGGTGTCTGTTAGATCAATTCTCCCTTTCATTTCCTCCTTCGTAACCATTAAACAATCATGGGGGGTGATTCATTCTCAACCACTTCTTCATTGGAAGGGGGCATTAATTATGAAGGATTCAAAGCGCAACACCTCTGAATTTGAATATGAGTTGCGACCAGGACAATTTCATATCTAGTCAATCTAGCCGATGTGAGATGTTGCGTCTGCTTTCTGTTCAAAAGAACGTCGACTGTGTGGGGCACCATCAAAATTAAGGCGTGCCCCAACACCATTCCCTCAGTTTGTTTTACTGATGCGGCAGCCGCAGCAACAGCTCTCAAACAATGCGGCAAAGTGCATGCTACAGGGTCCAGCACGGAAGAAAAGTAACTGAATGGTCTATTTCTTCCTCCTTGTTCCTGTGTCAAAACAGCCAGTGCGCAACCCTCATTCTCATGCACAAATAATTTAAAAACCTTTTCATAATTTGGTGTGCCCAGAACTGGAGCTGAGCACAAAGCAATTTTGAGCAGATCAAATGCATTCTGGCAATCCTCATCCCATCACAAAGGCCAAGCAACATCCTTTTTTGTCAATTCCACCATTAGCTTCACAATCATATCAAAACTTGGTATCCACTGCTGGCAATATGAGGCCATGCCTATAATGGCTCTGACTTCCTTCTGTGTTTTTGGAATAGGCATACCAGAGATACTCGCTATCCTTTCTGGTGTCAGTCTTCTCCCCTCTTTTGAAAGTAGGTAGCCCAAACAGGCCACCTCCTATCGACAATACTGGAATTTTTTTAAAGATGCTTTGTGACCATGCAATGCTAAATGTGTCAATAACATGACAGTACCTTCTTTGCAAATGTCTTCTGAGTCAGCAGCAATGAACAAGTCATCAATATATTGCAATAATACACAAGCGGATGGCAGCTCTAGCATATCTAGTTGTTCTTTTAATGCCCTGATATAAATACTTGGGCTCTCGGTGTAACCTTGTGGAATTCGTGTGAATGTAAAAGAATGCCCTCCTAGTGTGAAAGCAAATAGGTATCTGCTATCTGGGTATACAGGAATGTTAAAGAATGCATTCTTAAGATCGACTACATTAAAAAATGAAGCCGAAGCTGGAATCATTGTCAAAATGGTAGTGACATCTGGGACCAACGGAAATTGGGGATCAACTACTTTATTCAATTCACGTAGATCTATTATGAAACGGAACGGTATTTCATTACCTCCTTTCTTATAAACCGGAAGAATGGGACTGTTACAAGTGCTGCCAGTAATTTCTTCAATCACATTTCTCTTAACCAAATCAGATACAATACATTTTAATGCCTTCTCTCCTTCCACTGAAATTTTATACTGGGGAATACGCAGCAGTGTCACTCCTTCTTTCAAAACAACTCTCACCGCTCTATTTTCAAACAACCAACATCGTTATCATTCATCAACCATATACAAGTCGGTACCTTCCTTAATTCTGTTGGCAGCGGTCTGGACAAGAATTGGGACACTGGCATTTTCTGCGGTGAAATCGTCAAGAACACTCCATCCGGGGAAAAATGAATTACCGCACTTAGTTTCTTCAACAGGTTTAAACCTAATAGGTTCTCTCCACAGTTTTGTGTTAACAGAAATGGGCAGGACTCGGTGAATGGTCCTAACGTTGTAGGCACTGGCTGTGACATCGAGCAGATTACTGGGGTGCCTGCGAACCCTAGTGAAACATTCTTTTGCCCTGACAGTGGTATCTCCGTAACCAGGTGATGGTCTATTGAGCACTTCTGTGCACCTGTGTCTACTTAAAAAGTGTGCTCATTATTCCCAACTTTCATCTCTACGTAGGGTCCTTTTTGGTCAACGGGAATAGACACTGGTTCCAACCACTGTCTTGGGCTGTCCTAGCGGAACAATACGTCATCCGATGTATAGTCACCAGAATAGTATGTATTTGATTGAGTATCAAAAACATTTCCATCCCCGGTTCCATTCTGCTGATTTTGATTATGACTCTGGTTACCGTTTCCTTGATTATTCTGATTTTGTTGTGTGTTAGTGTTTCTAATCTGCCCCTGTACTCCCGGGCGACCTCTGTTCTGTCTTCTCTGGCCATTCTATTTTGCAAATGTGGGCACTGTGCTCACCAATGACCGTCTTCCCTACAATATGCACATTGATTCTGCCCAAGTGGACCGCCATACATGTTCAAATAATTCCCTCTTCCTTGGGCATTTCCTCTACCCCTATTATTATTTGCTACCTGCTGTAGTAATACTCTTGTTTTTAGATTTACTCTATCTTTCGCCTCTTTTTCTTTTTCTGTATTTACTCTATTTTCATACTACTGGGCCATGTGTAATACCTCACTCTGTGATTTTGCTTGCCACGCACTTTCAGATGTCATTATCAAATTTTGGATTTGAGGTAACAATCCTCTCAGATATTTATCAACAAATAGTCTTTTCCCAGGTTCAGTGCTTAAATCTTGACCACTAAAATCTGTAAACACTTCTTCAAATCTATTGAAATAGTCAGTAGCCAACTCATCTTTGCCTTGTACGCATGCAGTTAGTTTGTCCCATATAATTCTTCTTTCAGTTACTATAACCTTCAATTTCTGTATTATTTGTGCCAGTAACGCCGACATATTTGACTGGATTCTTTCTTATATCAGGGATTGTTTGTTTTTATATTATTCACCTCTTGTCTGGAGAAAGGGACATGTACATATTGTGCTGTATAATGCGCGTATGTTACCTGCACTGGTTGCCCATCTGCGGCAGGAATTTCTACTTCGGCACAAAAGTGGGCGCGACCTCCCTCATGGGAAATATTGCACTCGCTCTTCCATCTTCCTCTCTCTTATTAAGCACTATAGCTAGATCAAGGGATATGGCAGTCTTTCCTGTGTCCTGTGAGAACGCTCTTTTGTATACTGTCAGTATTTCAGGTGGGTAGCACTGCTTTTTCTCTGCATATCTATCTTGCAAATATTCAACCATTACCTGCAATACCTTTCTTTGCATCTCTATTGTATATCGATCGAATGTGTCATGTACCTCCATTGCAGGAATGCTAGCATCTGTAATCCATCTAAGCGCCTCTCGCGTACATATTTTCATTTCTTCACTAACATGTTTTGATGGCGGAAAAAAACGCTGTTGCACATATGGTGCTGCCTCTTGTCTCTCTCTTCTTACCTCTTTATACCGAAACCCAGAAAACATCTCTGAATATAATTTTTAAACTCAAAAAGCCTGTGCACGTGTTCCTTCATCTCTGAATCACTTTCTCTTATACGTGAAAAGGCATTCAAATCCCGCAACTTTTGCGTTGGCATCATGCCAGTTAATGGCTTCCATCTTTCCATAAGATATTCCCCCATGCATTCCAACAATACCTGCTTTTCACTGAGTTGCTTATAATCATACATCGACTCCAGCACTGATGTTTCATCATTCCCTTCAATATACATTTCTGCCTGTTCTTTCAGCTCTCCTTTTCTCTCCCTGCTGATCGCACTACGGGTTATTCTACCGTACACGCTTTGTGCAGGCCCCGTCTCTCCCATACTGCCTTCTCCGATAGCTATGGATTCAATCTCGGTAGGCGGAAGGGGAAGTGGGATCACGTGTTCGGGACGGGCTGGTGCAGATGGAACAACTGAAAGGGGGAGTGGTAACTGAGGCTGAGAGGCGGGGGTGGGCTTTGGCTGAAGCTGAGCAATGGGCACTGGTGCAATTATGTCATCCTTTCTTTTATGGTGTTCTTGCCTTCCGTCATTTAAAATCTTATTGATTAGCTCATCTGATGCATGCAACTCTTGTTGAGGAGATATTTTATTTATGCCTAATTGAAGGCTCCTGTGTGCCTTTCTGATTTCCTCATTCCACTCTTTTTCTTTCTGTTCTAGCACTCTATCTGCATTAGATTTGTGCCTACGTGCATGTTTCTCTCTGCTTCTCAGGCGAAGGTTAGCTTCTTTCCTCCAGTCCCTAATGACATCAAATGTCGCAGGGCATGCTTTCTTATATACTGATTCCAAATGCTCTATTCGCGCCATCTCAAAACTCCAATTTTTCAGCCATTGTAAATCTTCTACGTGTCTGGTTTGCCTATGCCAAATTTCACAAAACATTATTGCCCCTATCCCATACTTCACATACATTTTGAACGCTGGCAACCCTACCGGTGGCGCAGCCTAGCCAGCTTCCAAAGATTGTCTACCGCAGCGGGTAAATCCCACTAGACAGGAAGACAATTTTCCAGGCATGTTGTGATCTTATTGTACCTTACCCTGGGTGTTTGTTCTTGCAAGAGCAACTCTCAACCATTATCAGGGCTGTTAAGAATCGGGCACGACTCCACTGATCAACCAATTCGTCGTATACAGACGCAACCAAGTATCGTTGTGTCTGCATATCTGCGTATCTGGCTCAATTTACCTCATTTCGGGACCCTCGCCTTCTTGTTCTCTGGACGGACTCGTCGGTCAGGGGCCGGTTGTGTACAGATCTGCAAAGGAGTCTCTCATCACTTTCACAGGGGCGCCCCCAACACCTCTCAATCCCGGCTCGACAACCTCGTCCTCGATTCGTTTTTTCCACCTTCTTCAAAATTTAACGTACACAAATGGGAGAGGGTCCCTGTTCGGGCGCCATTTTTTTGACGGGCCCCTGGGGGACCCTCATGCATAGAAACAAGGCACAATCACCATACACGAACTGATACGCCAGACACGAGGTTCAAATCCCAAATCTAGGGTTTATTGCAAAGCAAAAAGTCTCAGTCGGCCGACCAGATCTCACGTCTAGCAACGTGTGTTACCCAGACCTTGTGAGACGCAAGAGAGCGAGCATTCAACAACAGTTACATATATACAAAAATGTCATCATATTATCAGTTAGTGACACATCAAAACCGCCCATAAATGTATCTTCTATAGCAGGGGTTCGATGGTTGACAATGATGATGAGTATGACACCTTCTAAGACATTTATTGATCAACAGTTTCCTATCTGCGAAGGCGCAGACACTATTCTTTGTTACAGAGAACATATTGCTCTTTTTCTGTGTGCAAGCTGTGTTCGTAGGAGAGAAACATTCCAAAGGATGCTATCTTTTAGTTTCTATTCGTGTGCTATGGGTCAGCTTTATCCAAAAGGGTTCAGTAAGGGGCAGGCCGCGGAAGAGATCTTAATTCATTCCTTTAGCTGTCTATTTCTGCAGTTTCTGCGGTTTTAGCGAGACTGGCTGGCACCTGCTTGGTGATTAAATGCCTCCCTGCTCGCCTTCAAGGACTCGTGAGGGAGGAAAGCAAAGTATTTCTGTCTGGGCTAGACTCTCAACATGTAACTTGTGGCCTTGCTCTGTGCAGGGGCAGAACAAAATAGAATTCATTTTTGCAAAGCGTTTGAACAGAAAAGCAAGAGAAAGCAAATGGTGACTTCTATTGGTACAAAATAGGCGCTCTATGGTTATGCTGATGATTCTATACTGCCAGTGCCGGGCATATGATGCGGTTGGTTTTCAGCCAACATAATATACCGTCTATGCTATGGTAGGGGATTTTTCTAGACTAACACTAACACAAGTGTGTTATAAGTTGGAAAATGTTAGATATTTATTCAATGTTTATCACTACGCAAAACTTTGATAAAGTAGCATTTATTATTTTACTATTGTAAATTACCAGATTAAAAATATTGTACTTCTTTGATACATGCTGGAACCATTGCCGATGTGACTGGTTTCTGTATTAACAACAGCACTCAAATGTAATGTCTTTAAATCAGAAAATTCTTTAATACATTAAGTATTTTATAATAGATCTCCCGATGACCAATGCCATCTTGTTACCAACATTATAAACACTACTCCTTGTAAGGACTGTTCATCAAAATCATTTAATATGTGATGCCATCAGTGATGTCATCAATGACATTTGTGATGCCATCTTTCATGTACTGGGTGTTTGTCTTAGCAGTGCACGGTGGTGACGCATGTTATGTTTGCTCAGTTTACCAGAACTGGCGAATTTCTGGGGGGTTTCAGTTTTACTTGTAACCATGTCCCTTTTACAATGTTTTTTCAATGAATCTCATAGGTTTTTGCTAGTGTAACTTAACCATAACATCTCTTTACAAAAGTTTTTTTTCATTGAATTGCCTGTGTTTTTATAAGTGCAACTTAACCATAATGTCCCGTTAACAAAGTTTTTTCAGTGAATTTAATGGGCTTTTACCAGTGCACCCTAATTTCCTACAACGTCGCAATATCATACTTACCCCAATTACGCAATATGTGTGTCCAATTTAGAAAGTGACAACGTAAAACGCTGCCATTCCCCATCTTCTAGCAACATATTTAACACTTCTATACACCGTTGCAACTTTTCCCACTCTTTTGTGTTTGCCTATGTTCGCATAAGTCTGACGTCACTTTGAATTTTCCGGACCATGTCATGCGTGTGCAGCATGATGATGTGTTTGCAAATGCATCTGCACTTCAGGAATGGGTCTGTGCTTTGTAAACAGTTCGAAGATGCATTTTCCAGCTCTTCTAGGAACTTTGAACGGTAAAATGTAGCCTTGCACAGCTCCCACACATATTCTTGCTCATTACCGGCTCTCTGTCTGCACAAGGAAGAGAGCCCACATCCAAGCCTGTGTCTCTGCGGCATCAAACAACTCAGCGGAACTCTTTAAAACCTGCAAGGAGCTGGCCAATCCTGCTGCAGTCTACCTCTCCTGTCCCCTCCCAGGCTTGCTGCACAGCCACGGCTTCTAATTTCATCTCTAAAACCCAGGACATCGTGTCCACTCTCTCGTCCTCTCCTCCTCCTCCCTCTACACTCTCCTCTACCTCTGGCCCCCCTGTGGCTACCTGTACTCCCTCTTTCCCTTCCTTTCCTCTGTCCTCCCCATACAAGGTTTCTAGACAAGTCTGATCTATGAAAGTCTGGTCAAAACAGGTTCTTCCCTGTTCCTCCAAAACCATCAAGGACCACATTGACACCCTTGCTCCTGCCCTGGCTGACTTCTGCAACCACTCCTTCACCACCGGAGCCTTCCCTTCCCCTCTGAAGCACTCTCTTGTGCACCTTCTTCTCAAGAAGCCCTCAGCTGACCCCTCGTGCCCAGCTAACCATCACTCCCTTCCTGGGCAAACTCCTAGAAAAGCTGGCCATATCCCAGCTTGATCTTCACACTGAATCTGTTGGTTGTCTCCATGACCATCAGCCTGGCTTCAGAGCAGCCTGAAGCATGGACATTGCTCTCCCTAACATCCATGAAGACCTGCTCTCTCACTTTGATTCTAATCTCCCCTCTGTCCTCATCTTACTCGATCTGTCTTCTTCCTTTGACATGGTCAACCATGCCATCCTGCTCAATCATCTCTGTGATAACCTGGGTATCACTGATCAGGCCCTGGCCTGGCTGACCTAGTTCCTCTCTGATCAACCCTCCCAGGTCCAACTTGGTTCATTCCTTTCCTCTATCTTACTCTCTACCTCTCTAGGGGCCTAACCTCTCTCCCTGGGTGTTCAAGCAATACCTGGCACATCTCGCCCACTGCATTCCTGCTCTCTGCTCCAACTTTCAGTGCTATGTGGATGACTCACCTCGTTTTCAGGCTCCCCTCTGCCATCTCTTATCCTTCCCTCATCTCGGATTGTCTGTCTGCCATCCAGGAGTGGTGTGCCGCCAACGATATCTGCCTTAATGCCAATAAGACGGAGATTCTCCTCATCGGCACAACAGCACCCTCCTTTCCTGTCACTATCTGGCCAGCTTCCCTTGGCCCTCTTCCTGCTCCAATCTGTGAGGCTAAGAATCTCAGGGTCATCTTCGACTTCACACTCTCCTTTTCTTCTCACATCTCTGATGTCTCTAAGAAGTCAAACTACCAACTGCACCACCTCAGAGGTATTCTTACTTTCCTCTCCTTCCCCCAGAAGCTCACTGTCTCTAGAGCTCTGGTTCTCACTAGGCTGGACTACGGCAACAGCCTCTTTCTAAATCTGCTGGCTTCGACTCTCCGACATCTGCAACTCATCCAGAACAGTACAGCGAGACTTGTCCATGGCCTCAAGCCCAGGGATTGTATCTCTCTGACACTGAAATCTCTGCATTGGCTGCCAGTGGCTGCAAGGATTAAGTTCAATACCCTCTGCATTGTCCACAAGGCCTTCTGGGGCCTGTGTCTCAATACCTCCAACTCTTTCTTCATAAATACCTTCCTACTCAAGCTCCTTGCTCCTCCACCTCCAACTTCCTCATGGTCCATCGCTTCTCCAAGCAACAAGTTGGTGGTAGATCTCTTTCTTCGGCTGGGGCTCTCTCTGGAACAGCCTCCCTGCCTCTCTGAAATTCAAGGAGAACCATCTCCGATTCCGGAAGCACCTCAAGACCTTCCTTTTTGCTTCTGCCTTCTCTCTTCCTCTCCTCTGCTGATTTCCTGTCTGATACTGCACTGGTCACCTGGCTACCCTCTGATTTCAGGCCCAAGTTCCTACCCACCCAGTTGCACACCCGCACTGCCTCATGGCAACCCTTGCACTTGGGTCTGCATCTGAAACCCTACAGGCCGCACAGTACCATGTACAGCACTGCCCCCTCCCTTTTCTGCTGGCACTTTTCACTCCCCCTCCCCTGCTTGTGCATGATCTCAATGTCACTTGGCCTAGTAAGATCGTTGTCTCTGTCCTCCCTATGTTCTCCCTTCCTTGCCTTGTCGCGCCTTGAAACACTTGTGTATAGGCACGTTACAAATGCCATATCACATCATGTCATTATCCATTAACAAACTAGTACACACCACATACTTCGACCAATATTAGGAAAACTGATATTTATCTTAAAAATGGCATCAGGTATTGCCATCCCTCCTCCCCACGAGCCACCACCACCACCACCTTCAGGACCTACACTGTGAAAGAAGCGCAAAACTTCAAAAGAAAATCAAGAAGACCAGGAAGATGAGGTAGAAGAAGTGCCTATCTCTAGCACCCAGAGAGAATTATGGGTGTTGCAGTTCTTTACCACTGTTGGAAATGTACCAAAGGCTAAAGCTACCAAAGTGAAATGCACTGAGTGTACTCGGTCGCAGACAACCTGGGCCTACGGGACCACCTCCATGCGGCGCCACACCAAATCCAAGCACTGCAATGCTCTCAGAAAGGCTTTTCCTTTCTTCGGAAGTAGTAGGCTGTCTTCCTCTACCTCATCTTCCTTAACCAATCCTGTAACCACACAGCCTACTTCTGTGGGACACAAAATCCCACCAGCTACCTTACAAGCGATTAAAGAGGCAGTTGATCTACATCTTTTGAAAACAACAGTACTATGCATATACTGCAACACACCACTCTGCAGGGGGGAGCAATTACAAAATGCTTTTGAAGCTGTAATCAAGGAGAATGTGAAAAACTGCCCTCTACCTTAGATTTAACACATCTGCTACATCTTCCCCTGTCCACCTGCCCCTCCATATCTGTGGTTGGTGCCCCTTCCCTCATTTGCTCCCCACCTTACTTTCTGGCCTCTCCTGCAAAGATAAACTCCAAAAAAACATTACAAAAAGGTTCCTTTGGGAACCACCTTTCACAGTTAAAAAATAGAACAAAACAAATAAGCTCATAGACTCCATCTACTTTACATTTTTCAGTAAAGTAGTTAAATTCAATAATATTCTCCAACATTCCCATTAGGATGTTCTACTATACTATACATAAAATAAAATAATGTACAATTGTATACTAGATAAAAAGAAAAAAGGACAGAAACACATTTCTGTCCAAAAATCTTCCCTCTTGTATACAATAAACACCATATTCCATTCCCTTTATGACTAGCCACAGTCTCTGAATTCCCCTGTCCAGCCCATTCCTTATTAGAAAACCCGTATTGCACATGCACACCATCACACAAGACAGCCCCTCTACTCTTTTTTCTTTTATGTTTGCAATACTCCCTCAATTGACTGCTTTACACCATTCACACATGTATCCACCAACCACTTAAAAAAACTCTTCATATAGCCTATCAACATATTAAACTTCCACCCACCAACTGCCACTTAACAATGTTCTACACATATTTTTCTTCTACATTTCCGATATGTATACCAACAAGTTGTACATACTGCTCCTATAAATGCACATATGCATTGTGCAGTGACAGAAGTGCATAAATAAAAGGGGCAGTATGGATGGACAAGTGTTCATGGGAGCCCAGGAGGGAAGTGCTAAGGGATGCCAAGGTGGGAGCCCACTAGCTAACTGTTGGGACACATGAGTCCCAAGGGTGGGTTACATCTTAACCATAATGTCCTTATAATCTCTGTCAATTGAACACGTTTTCATAAGTGAAAATGTTTCATTATGTTACATCACTGCATATAAGTTATTAATAATTCCTCTTTTAACATTTATATAATAATTATAAACCTCCTTTAAAAAACATAGTTTTTGCAACGCATACTTATGTGAGTCGCAGACCCCAATAGGCAAATCAGAGTTCACATTTGTCCTTGCTGAAGGCCAAGCCCTCTGCCCACGGCAGAAAAGTTATATCACAATTTTTTTTACTTACTTTTCGACAATTTCAGAAAAGTAGAACACAGGACAGATTTGCAAAAGCAGCCTTTCAAGTCCTTGCTCATGCTCCTCACCCAACTTTGCTGCAATGCCATCCAGCACTCCGGGCTGCAGCCGCAAACACAATTTGTTTTCTGATTTAAATCTAGAGTTTTGGCCATGCTGCATGCCTCAATAAGTACATCAGAGTAGGCATTTGTTCCTGGCGAGGTCCAGGTCCATTGTCCATTCATCAAACGTATATCACTATTTTTTGTGCGTACATTTGGATACTGTTGGGTATTTTGTATAGATTTGGGGCCTAGCGGTATTTTCTTACCGCTAAAATGAAAATAATTCAGTAATAATCACTCTTTGCATTCAGATTGGATTTGGTATATAGTACTACAGTATATATACATTATTTCAGCACACAGATACATTTAGTGGTATACATTATGTTGGTATGCGTTATTGGTGGTATTTCTGGTGAGCATAATTCCTTTGTTTTATATGTGGCCCCAATATCCAGAACCCCTTATTTTTGTTTAGTTTGTTCGTGTGATCACTAAAGAGGCCTCAGGCTTACATTTCAGGAACACCACATCTACATATGGAGTTCCACCATGGGCTGTCCTCACTGACTTATCTACGACAGCGAGCTAACATGTGGTTTTCATCACCAATTTATCTACATTAGTGAACTATGTCCAGGGCCTCTCTTTCTGCTGACTGATGTACCTCCAGCAGCAGGCTATGTCATTATGATATTATTATGTTCCGTTCAGAAAACACACACACTTATACACTGAATGGAATCGTGCACACAGCTACCGCCAAGTCTTATTTTTAGCTATCTTAAAAATGACAATTTCACTGTCTAAACATCTTCCCATATTACCAGTGCTATAATGGTAGATGCACAAAGAAAAGAGAAAAATAAAACACACTACCCGTCTGCTTTCAGATATTTTTGTGTATTATAAACAATTGCATTTTAACACCATCTTACCCTTTTTACAGAAATAAATGGAAATTGCACAGTAACAACATTATCTGTAACAAAATGAGAAGAGAGCAGCGAGAACATATTCCATTTGCAACATTAAACATGTTGATAAAACACTGGAATTCCCTCTTCTACTCTGACTGAATAGTTTCGCACGCATACACACTGCCCCGCACTCTGCAATATAATTACCAAGCTTGTCCAGAGTGAAACCTTCGGCGGGTCGCCTTCTGGAAGTGGCTCAATGCTCCCTCTTAAAGCACCCCAGCAAAGACGTGCATCTGCCGTCACTCAAGCCGGGGATTATTGTCTGGAATTTCCCAGACTGGGCAGCAGCGCACTGGGACCTCCTTAGTCAGGAAACTCCGGCCACACCAGCCAAGTCTTTCCCCAAGCTGTGTAAAATGTCTTCTCCCTTATTTCTTCCCCGAGATTCTACAGGAAAACTCTTGTTACCTCCCTTAATGTGACGTGCATCCAATAAAAATCCATCATGTCCTATACTCCTACTTTCAACAGTGGCTTGGCTTATACAGTTGCAACTGTAACAAAACTGATTTCCTGCTTATTCGAGTCTTTGCTTCCTACAAATACTGTGGACAGAGTATAGATAGAAGCAAAGAGAAAAAAATCTGGATGTACGTTTAAAATGACTTTCAGAGCCTGTCTTTTCCATCTCATTTTGCACTGGAGAACACATTATATTATTAATGAGTTAGAATCAAATTAGTATTGTTAATGAGGTTAGTTCATTAACCCTCAAATATGTCTCCTGCAACAGAGGAATTTCAGGTGAGAAAAAAAATATATGCTTTTAACTGTGAAAAAAAATGATTTGCATTTTAGATGTAGAAATCGTTTTTGACTGAATAGCCTGTTTTCATTTACATGTCCATGTCCAACTGGCAACACATGCCTTGCTGTACCGCATTATAGCAATGCACCAAACCCATGCAGTGGTGCTGCATGAAAAAAATGCTAAATAATCTTACAATACTTTGGAAAAATAAAACACCAAACAGATTTCCAAAACCATGCTTTCGGGTCCTTGCTGATGCTCCTCAAGCAGGTTTGTTGTAATTCAGTACAGCACTTCAGGCTGTAGCCGCAAGCAGAATATTGCATGCCCCAATAATCAAATCATAGTACATGATTATCAAATAATTTTAGGGCAGTAGAATGGGTAGATCACTGTGCTTCATCTAGTACTTTAAACAGATTAACCTGCTGCTGGTAATGCAGTTCTTTTGTGAAGGGGCCCTCCCATCTTCAAGGTTTTGAATAGAACAGTGAGCCCTGGTCACCTCAGTGCTGGGTTATTCAATAAGTAACTGTTGTCGTAATGAAGCTGTTTTCAAAACCATGTTTGATGCTATATTTATTGTTAGAAGTCAGCCGACATATGATTTGACTCTCTAGGGTCTTTCTCAAGGCATGTGGATTGTGCACCAGTCATTGCTGCAAAGTTGTGGAAATGAGTCTGGCATCCTATTCCAACATCGTGTCCCACTATGGTCACAAACTGGATGGATTTACACCAAATTTACAAAAGCATGCTTTCAAGACCAAGTCGACGCTCCTGCCGCAAATTTTGTGATAATCCATCCAGGGGTTTGGGCTGTAGGGGTGAGCACATTTTATTTTCCATTACGTTGACTCGAAAAACCACACATTTTGGGATGCCCCCACACCCCGCTGCACAAAACCTCACTAAGCTTCGCATAAGCAATCTGACGGGGCCATATACTTTTTCGGCAAAATTTCACGAGGATTCGTCCAAGGGTGGGGGGGTAAAGTTATAAGCCGGCCAAAAAGCACTCTTCCTATGGGTTGATCAACTTAATCATAACTACTGCAGGCCCTGTAATTACACAGCCCACGGTAATGGCTTTGCATTTATGGTTAAGTTACTAATCCCATGGGAAGAGCACTTTTTGGGCCGCTTATAACTTCACTCCCCCCTGGACGAATCCTCACCAAACTTTGCAAAAAAGGTATATGGCCCACGCTTACATTTTTTTGCAGATTTTGGTGAGGTTTGGTCCAGGGGGGGCAAAGTTATAGGGGGTCCCAAAATGTATTTTTTTCCCATAAACATAATGGGAAAATACTTTGTGCACGCCTACAGCTCAAACCGCTGGACGGATTTTGTTCTATTGTACTTGATGGTCGTGCAGATTATTAGGACCTCCGTCCCCAAGTACCACACTGATAGATTTAGGTATTACTATCAGTGCAATCTTTGAGGCCACAGGTGAGAGTGTTGAAGGCCGGAAACGGGAACGCCGGAAGGACCCCCTGACCGCTGTAAGGCAATAATGGTTAGGTCAGTTAACAGAAAACGAATGACAATGCAGTAAGGCGAATCAACGTGTGTAAGCTTACCCCAGTCTGATGGGCCAGACACTTTGAAGGGATAGGGGAGGAAGGATATCTGGGACCGGCAGGAGTATCACAGGCAGAGGCACGAAGTCCAATCGAAATTCCAAGGACACCGGGTGTTCCGTTCAACTTAACAACGGGAAAAGGAGAATGCAATCCAAAAGAGTTCCGTGGTCGAGTAAGCCAATGTTCCAAGCAAGTGTTAGGGCAAAGCAGTTCAATCCGAGAGAGTTCCGTGGTCGAGTAAGCCAGAGTTCCAAGCAAGTGTTAGGGCAAAGCAGTTCAATCCGAGAGAGTTCCGTGGTCGAGTAAGCCAGAGTTCCAAGCAAGTGTCAGGGCAAAGCAGTTCAATCCGAGAGAGTTCCGTGGTCGAGTAAGCCAAAGTTCCAAACGTGATAACTAAACGCTATGCAGCACTCAAGGAATGAGGCAGCTGTGAAGCGTTTGTTGATTGTTTCCTTCGTTCTTTTAACAGCATACAGGGATCACGTGATTCTGCTCCGGGAGCGTGGAGTCGGATCAGGTGACCATCGTAGTGAAGGAAGCAGCCGTCGATGTAGAAGCACGTGACTCGAGGCGCTTTGTTTTTCTCCTTATGGTAACACAACGCGGCGCGCGCCCTGCGTTGTTTCGTGATCCTGTATACCAACGTTGTTTGGGATAGCAACGCCAAGGTAGGTGCCAGTAAAAGAATGGTCGCAGTCTGAACGAAGACTGGCGTGGGTTGCGGGATGTTCGAGTGTTAACCTGCGCTTGTGGTGTAGAAGCGGGAGGCTGGGAGTAAGATGTGGACCTGGGAGGAGAAACGGAGGACATGACAGATTTCCACCAAATTTGTGGCAGGAGTGGCGGCTTAGTCCCAAAAGCGTGTTTTTGTTAATTTGGTGTAAATCCATAGAGTATTTTTTTTTTAAATGACCAAAATGTAAGGCAAAACAATTTGTGATATCCATGTCCGCTCCGCGGACACACTTCCCTGTTCGCTCCGTGAACAGGACACCAATTGGTTAACCGGCTTGCGTCATGTCCACGGACACGCAACGTGTCAGCCGATTGGCTGGAGTGAGGCGTGAGGTGCGTCACATTGTTTCGATGCTCCCGCCATCTTGGATCTGCCGACAGCGCGGCAGCGAAGAGAGGCAAAATGCTATTTTGGGGAGTGTGTTGGTGTGCTTGGGGAGGGTTGGGGAGTAAGAGATGGGTCAAATACTGTATTTGTTTGGGTGGCAGGTGCCCCTGATGTGTACGCCATGTCCGCGGTGTTTGCGCTGTCCGTGGACATAATAAATGTCCTACTGGCTATTTTACCTTAGTATGATGTTGGTTTTGGGTTGTTAGTAGAGCATTGACTGTAATTAATATCCCCTATAAGCAGCCCACATACCACAGTCAAAATGTTTGGTAGCATATGTGTGTTATGCTGCGGTGGTTGCGGCCAGGGCCTAGAGTCTTGGGTGCATGGCTGAAGGCCATAGGCCATGCACCCAACACTCTAGGCCCTGGCCACAACCACAGCAACATAACACACCCATAGAATCAAACACCCATCAAATATCCACAACCCAAATGTTTGTGTACTGTTTCATTTGTAGAGTTTGTATCTGAAGTTTGGGCTAAGGTATGCAGTTAAGATTGTAGAGTTTGTAACAAGGACTGTGTCATAAGTTACCTTTGGAAGTAAACATTTTGGATTGTGGTGTATGGCTAGATGTTTGCTTGAATGGGTGTGTTATGCAGCGGTGTTTGTGAGTTTATTTATTTTATACTTACTGGTTGAGTTCTTTGTGGTTATATGCAGTTTATTCATGACATGGGTAACTGGACCAGACATACTTTTTCGATCTCTGTGATAAAAGAAAAAATCATATGTTAGAGTAGGTGGTTCATATTGAGTTATTGCATTGCATAATAGACATTTCTATATTTTTTTGACCCTAATATTTAGTACTTCACAAGTACTATCGTTCAAACCAGTGTACTGTGCAATTTGCTCAGTTTCTGTGTTTGTTTTCTAAATCATTGGGTCTGTGGGGAAAAAAATCCATGCTGGATTAGAAAAAAACCTTCTATGTTGTGGTGCAATATATTGCTTTCATTGTTTTACTCTTTATTTCTTGCTTCTTGCTAATCTTCTGTTGGCTTGTTGCAGATTTTTGGGGCAATTAGATACCTGTTGGTGTATTCTAACTGTGTATTTCTTGTTACATTTTAGTGGTATTTATTCATCTGTTTGCTTGTTGCAGAATCTTGGGACAGTTAGATACATGTTGGCGTACTCTGTGCACAGTTTTGAAGCTGAAGTTTTGCTTATTTTCATACAGAGATTACATATTACATTTTGGTTTTAAGAATATTAAGTACGCGTTTACAAGATTTGCAGGTAATGTCTGCCTTAGAGTAATGGTTGTCTGCCTTAGAGTAATGGTACTTTCATTACATTCGAACCATCCACAATTCTTTTTTATATATGCAGTATAGTGACCTGCATTGGTTGCGGTTCCTGCGTGGTAGATTATACCTATTGTTGTGAAGGTTTTCTTACCAAGTGATACTTGACCATGTGTGAATCCAGTCAGTTTACAGTTGTTTTTGGTACCATCTGCATTGTAACGTAAAAGCATTACTATTACGTATTTACTATGTGTCTGTATTTGTAAGGTGGAGCAATTATCTGAATTGCAGGTAGTACATAATCTGCCATGGTTTGCATTTTGTACAAGTTGCTGAAATGGAATCGATTCACAGTAATGTATGGATACATACACGAAGCGTTCATTAGGGACTAGTTCCTGTGCCACATGGCTGCAGAAAGTGCATGTATGTTTCCACATATATGAAATCTAGAAGATTTCATTTATAGGCATGTTTTTCTTTTGCAGTACTTGTAGTAAGTACATTAGAAATTCTTGTGGATCTTCTTGTGAGTTTATAATGAATTTGACCATTCCAGCACAGTAGTCTAATTCTTGTCTTACTGTAAGTGTTGTCAGGATTGTTGGTTGCATTTCCATGAAGGACTAACATTTGCAAACACAATTGGTCTGTACTGTGTAAGTAAATGTTCTCAATAATTGGTGGCAAATAGAAAAGAATATGTATTGCTACATTTGCATAGCAATTTACAGCAGTTATATTTCAAACTTTGAATGGACCTGACAGGTCTGTGTCGAAGTCATTTGTTCAGAGTGTGTGTTGCTTCTTTGAAGGAGTAGTTGAGTTACTTTGAGCAGTAGATTCTTCCTTGGTTGTCGTACTTGATGAAGTATTAGTTTCTTTTTTTTTTCTTTGGAGGATTTGCAGTGATATCCTGTATCATTTCAGTTTGAAGTAGTTTTCTTTTACAATGTTTTTCTTTTTGTGGAACAGGATAGGTTTTTAGATGTGCATGTGGAGATAACGCAGCCTATTGTATTCTAGAATGCAAGGAATATCTGCATTTACTCTACTTGCATCAAAGTTAATTAGAAATAGCCTGTCAAGTGTACGTAAGCGTGATAGTGCTACATAGCTCATGCCTTCTTTAAAGACTGTGCTACCAATATCTATTAATGCTTTATCTAGGGTAAGACTTTGTGATTTGTGAATGGTAACTGCGTATGCTAAAAGTTGTGAAAATTGTTCTCTGCGTACATACATGTCTTTGAAAAGAAGAAAGCAGGCTGTTGAGCGTCCTATCGTTTTAATATTTTCTCTAAACCAGCTGTGTTGGAGATAGAGTTTTCTAAGATATTTCATCTTGTTGTGGCTTGTTGACACATGGGTAGTTTCATACCATGTACGTCCAGTTTATCTGTGGAGCAAATTTCAATCAGTGGTTGCATTTCTTTTTTCAACATTGTTTTATTGAATTTTGAAAATCTTGCAAGTGTTGGCATCAAGGATATACAATTGACATGTTTGTGTGTTTATTGTTCCATGACATTAGTAGCACATGAGTTATGGCCATAGAGTGCATGGATGTACCTGGTTTTTAATACTGATTGTGCTTCTTGAGATAGTACACGAGCTCTAATATTTTTTTAAATGTTGGCGTATGTGAGGTCGGCAGACTGGTGCATGTTTTCTGTTAATTCTCTGTATTGGAAATGTTGCCAAAGGTTGACATTTCCAATGCTGCAAAGAGTTTTATGGCACAGTTTGTGCCCGAAGGTTATAAAAATAGGTTCAGCTTTCAATGGTGTCAATTGAAGAAGATCTCTGAAAACAATAATGTGTTTTCCTCCAAAGAGCTCTTCGTAGTCTGTTTTGACGACCTCTTGTAATCTGAGGTGAATCAAAGCCAACATTATATTGGAGATCATGCTCACCTAATCTATTAGCAACATTTTTATTTGTTTGAAAACTCTGCGTAGTTCCATTGCAGCTTCTGTGGAAAGTTTGTAATAGTCTAATTTGTTTTGGTGTTCTACTGGAATGAGCACTAATCGGTGTAAAGTGGCACTGCCTATGTTGTAGGCAGTTAAACCTGTGGGGGCAGTTACAACAGCTGACAGTTTGTTGTTTGTCAATTGGTGAAGGAATTTGCTGATTATTTTGATTAAGAATGTTTTGCCTGAACCAGCTTCACCACTCAAGTATAGCAGTATAGGTTTGTACTCTTAGCAGGTACAGTTTTTATTTTCATGTTGCACACCATGTTCAATTTGTTTTGCTATTTCTTGGAAAATGCTACACTGCTCATTGTTCAGTTGTGATTTCAGTACAGTGAAGTCTTCTGTAGCTTGTTAATACTGACACATGGTGTTTTCTACTTCTATTATGGCTATTTCTGCCTCATTTGCTATTAGTGGCTGTCCGAGTGGTTCTTGGCTTCCTGTTATAGAAGGTTGACTACTGTCGGGAGTGTCCACTTGTAGTTGGGCCTGGAGTTCTTCTTCGTGTTGCTGTTCATTGTGCAACATTGTTTGGTACTGTGTAAAGTTTACGTCTCTTATAGTGCTTTCATTTGCTTTGAAAGCGTCTTCATATGAGTCATATGTATCCAGCAACTCTTCTTCTTTTCTCCATGGTTTAATAAGTTGTAGCAGGGACATGTAATACAGTTATTTATGTTGAGGAGTTTTTAATGACAAATTGATATGATTAATTAAGCTGCGTTTGGAAAGTTTTACTAAGCTGCCTTCACAAATTACAACTCTGTATCTACCTTTCTTTTCAACTGGTTTAATATTATTTTTGTATGTGAAGTTTTGGGCTATGTGGTAGAGACACATGGTTTCCAAAGTGGTACTCCTGTTTGGGTAGTATGCGTCTAGTAAATTGTTTTTCAAAATGTCTTGGCTGTTGGGATCATTTTTGGCTATTGTTTCGATGTCCTCATATGATTTGAGAACTCTTTTTCTAGATTAAGCAGGACCAAGACTTAGCCATACTATATTGTCAGATGTTCCATACAAGGCAGTACCGGTTAAACGCTCTGCAGCTTCATAGGAGCCACATTGTCTATGAGAGAGCATTTTTATGCCTAAGCTTTACAATTTCTGTCATAGTGTTTTGTCAGATGATATGTCATCCCAGAGGTCCTGAAGCTCTGCTTTCTCTGCTTTGGTTAAGTAGGCTGTGACATATCATGCAACTGCAGTGGAATTCTCTGCAATGTACTGCACATCTATGTTTGCATTCCATAGGAGGGCAATGATTGAATTGTAATCATTGATGTATTTTGATTCTTCTGCTATTTTTATGTAATATGTGTCATATGTGTTCTTAGGCGATTTACCTTAGACACTGTGGGAGTCATTACGACCCTGGTGGTAGGGGATTAACGGGGCCAGTAGAGCTGCTGGTCCCGTTAACCCCTACCGCCTCATTACGAGGTCTCTTCGCGGGACCCGCTAAGGACGCCTGGTGTTTTTATATCTATGTTTGTTTTGTTTTTGTTTGCTATGCGTAGGAAATCGTGTAAATCTTCCCATGCATATTCTGCACAACCTAATGTAACAAACCAAGTGGGTGGGCCAAGGTTTCTTATCATACAGCGTAAATCTCCATGATGTTGGAACCAGTATTCTTTTGTACCACTCATGTTTGCTAAAAGATTTGTAATACTTGACTGTAAAACCCCATCTTTTTCCTGCACTTTTTGTAATAATTGCTTAGCTGACATATTTTGAAAATGGGTACCTGATTTTAATGTGTGTGCAAGTCCATAGCATAGAGCCTTTTTGCAGGAAGTTCATTACATTTGCCCAAACACACTGCAGAGCGGTGAGCGGAGTTGGGAGCTGAGGTGGAGAGCAGTCTGCAGCAGTGAGCAGCCAGTCCACATCCTTTTGCAGGAAGTTCGCTACATTTGCCCAAACACACCGCGGAGCAGTGAGCGGAGTTGGGAGCTGAGGTGGAGTGCAGTCTCCAGCAGTCCGCTGCAGACACACAGCAAGAGCAGAATGAGCCCGAAGTGCGTCCTAAAGGGAGACCCTCCAGGAAGCCTAGTGTGCCTATCATGCAAGTCAGCAAAGAGTTAGAAGACGTGAGCTCGACCATCGGCACGTCATTAAGTAACAGAGCTAAGAACTCCACGATCTCAGAACCTAACTCAGAACCTAACAGCTCTATTTCTCAAAACATTGTGACCCAAAGATGCACAATAAACAAAAACACTAAAGCAATAGAACGCGAAACTTACCGTGGCACCCGTGGTGTTCTTGCCGTCAGCAGCAACATCGGCTTCGGAGTTGGCCCCTGCGAAGCCCCTGCACCAGGTCTCAAGCGGCTCCTATGGTGTGGGGGCTGGACCGGAGGCTGGAGCGCCCCCGTGCGCCGTGAGTGGCAAGAGCGGAAAGGAACAGCGAGTCGAGAGGTGAGCGAGAAACCTCCCTCTTCCCCACCCGCCATGAGCAGTCTGCTGTCCGCCACTATGGTGAGTGCCTTCAGCGCGAGAGCTGTCGGAGGACTGCTCCCGCCTGCAGCAAAGCAGAATGCTAGTGCTGGGGAGTGGCTGTGCGGAGGAGAGGAAGAGCCCACAGCCGGGAATTTGGAAGACGGTCTGTGCCTGGAGATGCGGGATGGCACGCGCATGGCATCCACGCCGACGGCTAGTGGGAAAAAAGCCCTGAGTGCCGGGTCCCCCCCCCAGAAGTTTCTGCAGTGGGGGCCAAGAGCCCAGACGCTCGTAGGCAGTCGGAGTCAAACATATGTGAAAAAAGGACAGAAGAAACTATGATACCAGCTCTGGAGGAATCCAACGTGGTGCAGCTACAGAAGAGCATTAAAATAAAGGCAATGATTCACCAGTCTGACAAGGCCAATGATGAAATTGTATTGTCTGCAAAGCACTTGACCACCGAAAGCCAGTCTAGAAAAGACTCGGAGGCATTTATAAAAGGTCTGGACACCAATCTGGACAATAAATGCCCGATTAATAGTGCACCTATGGACAGAGACACAAATCCAGCGAGAGTCACAGTCAATGAACTGGAAATTTCGACCAAAGAATCAGAGGGAGAACACTTAAAACTAACACCAAGAACATCAAAGAAAAAAAGAATGAAAACAAAAAAAGACCTAAAACTGACAAAATCAAAAAAAACTATAACCAACAAACGACTGGGAAAGGAGTTAAAAGAATCAAAAACTTCACCGAAAGAGATAGAAGTCATAAAAGTGATCAAAAGGAGAAGTGCTTCCTCTAAAATTCGACCCAATCCACTTCTATCATGCCCCCTTAAGGCATTTTTCACACAACAGTATAAAAGAAAATTGACCACAGAGATTGAAGTTTCAGACGCAGAGATGCTGGAAGAAGCACACGACGATCCTCCAGGGTCATAGCAGAGAAGAACGGACTCAATCTGGTGCCAAGCACCAAAAATAATCACGGTAGACGTAGATCCCGAAAAAAACTTGAACAACAGCATTATGGAGCAAACTATAAACAAAAGTGACACAAGGGGGGCCAGTCAAAAGGCCCCGGGTCAACCATCAAACAACATCCTATTGGAGATCAAAGAAGCAAATGACAATCCCAAAAAAACGCAAGCGCCTTTGCAGGCGCAGTCAGACCTGAAAAGCTAATCGTAGAAGAGTTAATGAGAGAAGCTCCCATTTCAATCAAACAACCACAAAACGATCAACGCCGAAGATCCTGTCTGGGTGAAAAAGAGCAGAGCTATGCATGGACTAAGCCCCACCTGGAGACAGGCATACTTAAGACGCCGTCCGTGATGAACTCAGATGGAGAGGGGCGTCTGCGTGGCTTCGAGGCATCGAAGCAAAGATTCTCAAGTGGCTGAATAACAATAGCCCAAGACCAAAGTGTGCTGATGGAACATTCATCTCCATATTCACCAGCACCACAAAGAAGATCTGAGAAAAGCCAATCCTCTCCAAAAAATCACAGATTCAGCGACATTGCCGCAGGCATGCAGAAGGTCTCCCAAAACGAGAAGCCGGACATGATTGCAATTATGTCGGCAATGACAGTCGTACTTGCACCATTCTGCAAATTGTACAAAGCTATAAAAGAAGAGATCCGAGACAACACAGCAATTTTGACAAACATGATCATGAAAATGTCACATGTGGAAAGTTATATAACGGTGGTAGAAGATCTGAAAAGTATGCAGCACCAAACCCGGGACAGCAAAATTGAAGAACTAGAAAGAAAGATTGAAGACCTGGAGCGACGGCACGGCAATCCTACCACGGCACAGACCGTGCCGCCAATGAGGCATTACGAAGACGGGCTGCGGATAGCGAAAAAAATACATCTCTCCCGGAACCGGCTCCTGACCCAAAGCTGGTAAAAGCAGCCCAAAACAAAAATAGAGATCAGTCAAAGATGAAAATGGTACAGTCGGTCCTAAGACTTAAGAAAATGACCCCCCCCCCCAGAAGATTTGATAGTCCCAGCAGAGGTTCAACTAGAAGAAGCAACAAAAACAAGATCTCCAAGAACAGCAGAGGAGTTCATGACAGACCCGGTCCTAATGAACTTATCTCAGCACTGGGACCACAATGACTCCAACCGTAACGAGGATGACAACACGCCATCGAGTAAGAGCAAAGAGAGGTCCAAGGTAGGCAACCTTAATAAAGCCACAACAGAGAAGGATCAGCTCAAAAGAGACCGGGGCGAAGGCCAAGAAAAGACACATGAAAACTCGTACCAGAAAAAAAAACGATGTCAAAACGAGGACCAAGATAAAACGCCTCCGCCGAAGACCAGATGGCGAAGCAGGATGGAGCTCCAACAACAGAAAACAAAGGAAGAGATCCAGCTATTTAAGTTAGAACAACAAATTCCGAAAAAAGATTTCTTTATATTGAATCGACCTACTGTTGTCCAGATAATGAAGAAAACAAAATCCTTAAGGAAATTCAGAAGTGAAGATCTGAATTTAGTAGAACCGTACCACAGTGGGAAAATAGCTAAGGCATACCTACATGTAAAAGCAGAAGGCATCAAACTCATCGAACGATCGGCCTTCAAAGAAATTGAGCAGTCAGGCTTTCTCTTAACTGAAATTAAAAAATGGGAAAGAAAGGAGAGAGTAAGTGAAAATGATACCCTGAGAACGCAGGAAAAATATCACCAACGAACGGAGAAGGAACAACACGGTAAAGATGACACTCCTGTGGATCAAAAGAAGATCGGGGACCATACTGAGATAAATCAGCAACATGGGCATGAGGCCCAACACAAAGAAGTACCGAGAAGTCTTAAAATTTCAAGCAGTGCCAGAAACAGAGACATCCGACTGAGAGGGTGGTAAAGAAAAACACAGTGAAAGATCGGACCCGGGTATTCAAGTTAGAACAACTGGACCCAAAGAAAGATCATGTGCCATTAAACAGGCCGACAATACTCCAGATAATGAAGAGATCAAAATTTCTAAGGCATTTAAGATCGGAAGACCTCAAGTTAGTGGAACCATACCACATCGATAAAAGAGCCAAAGCCTACATCCATATAAAAACAGAGGGACTGAAGGAAATCGAACAGCTGGCATTCTAAGAATTGGAACAGATGAGCCTCCGTTTGACAGAAATAAAAAAACGGGAAAGGAACGATTGTGATAGGTTCATCGACACTACATGAAAACAGGTAACCCATTCTGTTCTCTTCGAGCAGGGACACCGACTAGCCAGAAGCCCGAGCACGGAAGAGTTTCATCGCCGTCCACAAATTGAACCTTCCCTGAATTATGATGCGCCAAAATTCATGGAAAAGACTACCGAACTGGGTCAAATGAAAGGTCCCTGGAATTGGCCGACATCGACGTGGAACAAGAAAAGCAACAAATAGCAGCGACCTGTGTCGGCCCTCGACAACTCCACCGCAGTAGCCACCAGAGAGGAACGGCCGAAAAAGAGCTTTTCTGTTTGGGATCTTGGAACACTCGAGGCCACTCGCATTTAACGATGGTTGGAGACGTGAACTTAGGCAGATTTGACATTTTGTGTTTACAAGAGACGTGGCTGATGGCCAAACCAGCGCTTGATGGCTTCTGCGTAGAAATCTCCGCAGCTGAGAAAGGGCTGTTAGGAAGACCGTCAGCAGGCTTACTAATAGCAATCAAAATGGGACGGGGCCCGGCTGAACCGCGAAAGTGGAAAGAAGCGTACAAAATGCTGGTGATTGTGACAACTTGGGCCCAACGTGACATAAAAAGGGAGAAGGTCACTCAAACCGGTTAGCAATAATAAACAGCTATTGGAACCCTCAGCGCATGTCAACCAAATCATTTTGCTCAAAAGTGAGCACTACGATTGACCAGCTATACAGAGTTCAAAGACATCGAAATTATCATCTGTGGAGATCTCAACGCAAACTGTAAAAATCTGTCACGGGCAAAGCTAACTAGCAACCAACAGCCTGCAACATCAGACCCAACCAGGGAGCGAGGGAAAGCATGGAAGGACCTCATCGCCACAAGAAACATCCAAAACATAGACACATTGTTCCCAAACCAAATGAACATCCCAACCTGGGAACGTGGGGCGTCAAAAGCAACATTAGACTATATTTGCATCTCAGCAGGTCTCATAGAATGCATTGAGAGCTTTTGAGTTGAAAGAACTATTAATAGCGACCACAACTTGTTGATATGCACATGGCAAGGATGGAGACCAGCAAAAACCGGATACCCTCTAGAAATGGAAACAAACAGCCAACGATCATGGCTAAGGCTAACTGAAGCCAACATTTTGAATATTAAAAACGCATGGGACCAGAAAGTTTTGTCCAACAGGTTAAACAAGATAGAAGAAAGTCCAGACTACATACCGTTACTACTGCCATTCAAAAAACCGCTGAAGGGAAGATGTGAAAATTCCGACCAGCCAAAACATGCTTACAATAAAGCTCTGGTTGAACAAAGACAACTGGGACGCCACTTGAAAAAAAGGGCAAAGAAGACAAATACCAACAAGGACTGGACGAAATGTTCCCTAGAAATAAAAAGGTACCACAACTGGTGGCAACAACATAGGGCAATCCAATACCAACATGATACAGAGGACAAGATGAAAAGATTAGCATCCAAGAAATCGAGTGAATTCTGGTCACTGATAAAAAGTACATCATCAACACAGAATATGCCGCTGAGCAACGCAGTTTCGGAGGACAAATGGATAAACTACCTGACGACGGAATTTGAAGAGTTAAAGGAAATACCGTCTGCGAAGGTGCGTAACCCTAAATCCACCTGGGTGAATCTGTCAAACCCTGAAGACATTGAGGCCAAAATCAAGAAGCTAAAAACATCTAGAGCTCCAGACCCTGACGGTCTGACAAACGTGATACTCAAACAGTTTCCCAACGATTGTGATCAGCAAGATATTTGCTGAATGTGAGACAAAACAACAAATCCCAGAGTATTGGCAGAAAGCAGTGATCGTGCCGATCTACAAAAAGGGGAGCTGTGATGACCCGGAAAACTACAGGCCAATTGCCTTGCTTGACATCATAGGCAAAATCTATGCAACTCTTCTCTTAGACCACTTTAGAGTTTGGGAAAAAAACGGACTGTCGAAAGATAACCTCCAAACGGGTTTTCAAAAAAACTGAAGCACTTCAATCAACATCATGATTATCAACATCTTAAAAGCTAAGGTGAAGGAAGGGGCCCCAAAGGTCCACCTAGCTTTTATCGATCTATCAAAATTGTTCGACAAAATTGATCGAAATATGCTGTGGACTAAATTGCACTCTTGGAACTGCCCCCAATCGGTACTCGACCCAATCAAAGCGCTTCACTCACAAAACACCATAAGAGTGAAATTAAGCCAGCAAGGATTGTTATCTGAGGAAATCAAGGTAAACAGAGGGATCAAACAGGGATGTCCTCTAGCACCAGCCCTATTTATTGCTTTTCTGGGTGACTTTCAACACTCTGAAGCTGTCAGGAGCTTCCCGCCGAAAATGGGCAAAACCACCATCCCAAGACTTTTATATGCAGATAATGTTATCCTAATCGATCAGACTAAAATTGGATTACAATGAAAGTTAACTAATCTGGCGAAATACATCGATGAAAATTGCTTTGAAATCAACAAAAACAAAACCAAAGTTCTGACGATTGAGAAAGCACTGAACAAAAAATCCAAACAGCAGTCCTGGTTCCTTGATAATGTCAAAATTGAATCAGTAAAAAACATCAGATACCTCGGGGTTGAAATTGACAGTTCAGGAACAGATATGGCTATGCTAAACATGCTTTGGGACAAAGCCAAAAGATTAACATCGCAAATGATAGTCATTGACAAAAAATTCGGAAAGTTCTCACTAATCCCTGCAATAAACTTCTACAAAGGAAAAGTGGTTCCAGCACTGGTGTACGGAATGGAAGTCGCACTTTTCACCCCAACCACGATTTGGAACAGACTGGAGGGGCTAGTCTGGATGGCAGTGTCCTAAGAGTGCCTAAATCAACATCTATGGCGGCCATTAGAAGAGAGCTGGGTCTAGTATCACTCTCATCCATGGTAGACCAAAGCGCCATGAGTTTTTTCAGGAAAATAATCCTGGCCGAGACGTTGCCGGCTTTTAACATCATTAAGGATGAACTGGAAAGTGGCAAATGCGCAGCACTTAACAGATGGGTGGAGAAGAGGAAAGAGAAACTACAGGACATAGCTTGTACAGAAAAAGAGCTGAAAGAAAATCTGGACAGAATTAAACAAAAAATGGAAAAGATGGATTGGATACATACATTGGAGTCAGCTGCAGAGAATAAACTATTAGCCCATCTCCCTGCAACGTTCAACAAAGTGAAATCTCCGCTAAAGTACTGTGTCAAATTTCCAGAAAAAAGAAAAAGAATGATGTTCATGAAAGCAAGATTAAATTTGCTGTTAACATAGGAAATCCTTACCATCAGGGGTGTCTCTAACAAAAAAGAGTGTCGACTGTGTAAAAAGATGGAGGTGAAGGAAACTCTGAAGCATCTAGTAATAGATTGTCCTAACAACAAACAAAACAGAGTGGTTCAACTGCTACCGCTGATCGAGAACCCGTGGATGATCTGTGAAAATGATCTATGGAACAGATTAATATCGGGCGAAACCACAAGATGGACGGTGACTATGGTGAATCTAATCGACGCAACATTCCGACAGATTAAGGAGACTTAACTGCCTCTCTCTAGGAGGACACCAGGGTCCACACTTCGTTCTCAGAAGTAAAAAGGGAACTGATTTGATGCGGCAAGCGGCATGAGATAACCCTAAACATGAAATTTCAAGCATTTAGACAAGAGAGCTTCGAAAGTCAAAGAATTTTTGAAGAATTTTTGATACATTTTTCAGGGTTTTCCTGAACAAAAAAGTCAAAACAAAAAAAAATAATAATAGCATAGAGTTGCTAGCTCACTTTCAAAGAGAAGGTGGAATATGTATTCCACATTTTGTCTGAATCTGGGGTCGACAGAATACATTCGTAAAGAGCAATATTCTGATGCTGTTATCTGTGTGTGTCTATCATCGTACCTTCCTCCTTTTCCAGTATGAAAGAGTAGAGGAAAGGCCTGTGCTTCTATACTTTTTTCCCATATGCTGATTGGAGATCCTGTGGCTTGTCACATTTGGTACGTTTCCAGTGCATCATCTATAGTGTCTTTAGAGTGTAAAGGATGAATTCTATAATGGTATAAAATATTGGATTCTGTAGCAGGATTTAAAAGTTGAAATTGACCAGTTTCTGGTAACTCGTGATTTATTTCAATGGTTTCTCTCAGGTTTTCTTCAATATTAATTTATTTGCAGTATTCATTGTTGTTTTTTAGATATTGCAGGGCTTGTCTAACTTTATGTAAGTCCACGAGTTGTTGCCAAATTGTTTTGTCTTTTGTAGGTACGCCATTTACTAAGGCAATTAAAGATTGATCTATTGGCTGTTGCACTCCTAGAGTGTGTACATTTTCTTTGAGATCTAATGGTAAATAAATTACTTTGCCACAAATGCCTTTCACTAATTCAGAGGGAGGTAATTTTTCTGTTTTTGGTTGGAGGCGTATTATTGCTTGAAATGGGTGCACTGTTTGAATTATGATGCTCTCATATACATTTAGTTGTTGCAGGGGTTTTGGTAGTGGGAATAATTCCAAGTTATTTGTGATAGCACGTGAAGGTGTTTGGTTGTTGTCACGTTTTGCAGTGCAGTAATTGCAAAGTATTAAGGGGTCAGTAATGTTGTATGTGTTTTCTGCTATAAGGTAGAGAGCTAATTGAAATCATTTGGAATCTTAATTGTCTTGTATTTTGTACATCATGTCTACAGTTTTTGTGCTACTTTTATACAAAGTTCTGCAGCAACACACAAACACATGGTTTGGTACTTTTACACTTTAGTGTTTGTTTTTTGTATGTGTTTAATAGAAGGTTGCTATTTGTACAGTAGTTGCTAGTTTGTTGTACATCTATTACATTTTGTGGCTTTCAATTCCGAAATATTTTCTCTGGATATGCTCTATTTCTTCGAGTAGTTGTTTGTCTGTACCATGTAGAAGATTGTTATTTAAATTGGCTAGTGCTAAAGCAGGACTTTTAGCATAGTAGAGTTTTTGGACCAGATTTCTTATAGTTGAATGAGGTGTTGATATCATTTTGATATGATGGAAGGTGGTTTTGCAAATAGGTCCTGAAATGCAGGCTAATGAATGTCCTTGTAGTCCTGTGTAGTTGTGCACTGGACAAGCATCCATATTTTGTAGTAGTTTCATTTTGAATTTGTCTTTGCTTTTTACATACTGATTGAGGACCTGGCGTAAAGATTTGAAAGATTTTTTGACAATGTTACACATTGATGTGCACGGCCATTTGTAGAATGGACATTTTGGTTGAGTAGAATGGGGAGGTGATTCTGAGTTTTCTGGGGATATTTTTGTGAGCAGAGTTTCTTGTTCCATAATGTTGTTATTAAGTTTTTCATAACCTTGTTCACTGCTATGTATGGCAATTGGGTTTGTTTGCTTTTGTTTATATGCTTCTTCATTAAAATATGGTTCTGTGGTTGTGGTGTGACTCCATTCACCTCCACAGATATTTAAGAAGCTATTTTTGTTGATATTCCATGTATTGAGAAGTCTTTTTTGTAGTTTAGTACCTAGTTTTCTTTTATTCTGTTTAAAACTAAAATACATATCTTCCTTTTGAGAAGGATTGCACTGTCTATGAGAGATTCTAGGATTAATTTTCTACGGTAGGTTTTAAGGGTTGTGCATGATTTCTCTTCTGTTTTTATAAGGTTCTGGAGCACTCTGTGGCGGAACATGTTTTTGTTATGAGTACTTGCTACTACATCAAGATTTATAGGTGCAGCGTTAGAAGTAGTGGTAGCTGAAGTGTTGTTAATCACTTTCTGTTTCATTTTACATTTTGATAGCGATGGGAAAGTTTCTGTACTAGAAGCTTGTTTTGTTTCACTTAATGACTGTATTAGCTGTTTTGTTTGGAGTTGCTTTTTGGTAGGCATTCTTTGGGGTCTGTTAGAGAAAAAAGAAAGTGTGGGTTGGGCTGTTGTGCAGTGTTTGCATGCTTTGTGCATGAGTGTCTGAGTATGATGGTAAGGATGATTGTGAAGGTGTGTGATTGTGCAATGAGGAGCTACATCAAGTTGGGAAGGCTATCTTGTATTTGTGTGTTACTATTCTGGGCTTCAGATGACAATATAAAGTATGCAACTGGTAAGGGGAAGCACTAATACTACATCTAATGGTAAAGGGTTAAAGGGTTAAAACACTTGTTTCTTCCACAATACTAAAATGCTAGTGGGTTTGAGTAACGGTTAGAACTTTATGTTAGTATTGTACTTACTTTTTTGTATGGAAAGAGTAGGTTTCTTCTAAGTCCTTGTTCATACTTCAGACGCTGCTGCTTTTCAGGAGAGTGGTCTTCACTGCAATTGTAAAAGAAAGAAGTTAGTGAATATGTGTGTTCATAGCACTTTTGTTAATGTAGACATTGGTTTTTTGTAGTAGTACTGTTTTTCTGCCTATGTGCATCCTGTATATTTTCTATTTAGAATCTGTTAGTTGAATATGTTTTACAAATGAGTATATTAGTAAACATATAGAGCACACGTTTTTAATGTTATGTTAATGGATGTTAAGAGATAGAAGAAAAAATCATATGCATTTTTTGCAATTTTTACAGGGTAAATGGCACAGATTGTACAGAAAAGCATGCAATGTGTGCATTTGTGAAGGTGTGGGAAATAAAGTAGAAGGATTTCATATAAAGGCAGTGGTGTTGTTTGAGCTGGGAGCCTTTCTAATGATAATGATATTGTCTGTGTGTGTGCTTGAATGAAGATGCATGTACTCATCCTGGCTGTGTGCAATTGTATAACATACTGGACAGTCTTTCTCGTAATTATACTGTTATTTCTCCCATCTTATAATATGAAACAATAGTTTTTTAGATAGCTGTGTGTGTAAACAAAAATTTGGAGAGCTGAAAGGTTTTCAATTAACTCTTCATCACAGCAGATTGGAGAAATGACAGTAAGGTCATATTACAGTTTATACAGGGTAAGTGGCAGTTACTGTTTATATTTTTATTTATTTTATTTTACATTTTAAAGTGCTCATAGAGCCTGCGGACATCAAGGCTCTGTTACAGGAATCGTTTGTTTTTTAGTTGCGTAATTATTTTGTCTTAGTTGCGTATTTATAACATGCTTAAACACGGAGAGGTTTCTAAGCGTGGACCCGGGGATCAAACTTGTGTTACTCCATGTCATCTTGCTTCAAAGGCGCGCACGTTGCCGCTGAGCTATGCTCCCGGGATGTATTGTATTTCAAGAAGAGCTGTACATGTACGGTGTAGAAAATATTCATATCTGTAGTGTGTGTTCATGCATGTGGATGTGTATGAATCTGCAAGTAGAAATCTTGGGGAGTTTCATAAGTTGTTGCTGTAGGTCCTTTGCAGTCACAGCTGAATTGTACTGAGAGTGATCAATAGTACATCTAAAGTGCTGATCTGTGATTATAGAGTTAGATGTAGAGTTTTGGATGTGATTGGTGGATGATTGTGTGACTGCTTAACAGTAGCCAATGAGGAAATGGTGCAGAGTGTGCAGTGGAAAGGGTAGAAGGGCTGCACTAGTGTTACGCGCTCCGCGATCACTGCGGTTGTTCGCGGATAGGGCATGCCACATCCGGGGTTTCTCAGTAAATCCAGCATGGAAAAGGGATGTAGGGAACAGCCAATCAGATGTTGAGGTTGTGGTTTGTGTTGAAAGAGGCTGTGTGTAGTGAAGATGACAGAGGTGGAGAAAGTCAGGGTTCTCAGAGATATGTTTGTTGATAGTTTGGAGTAGTATGCTAAATGTAGGAATGTGGCAAAGAATTTTGATGTAAAAGGAGTGGAGGTGGTGTGGAGTACTGTGCCTGGTTTTCATTTGCAGGCAATTTTGGAAGTTTGTCAGCATATGGCTAGGTTCAATAGTCCAGATGTAGTTGTCCTGCACTGTGGTGCTGTGCAATTGGGCTATGTCAGTGCCCCTACTTTGTTGCAAGATCTGCAAATCTTGGTTAAGGCAATCATGAAAGTCCTTCCGAATGCCAAGGTTATTTTTTCTGCTTTGTTACCTAGGGCAGTATGGGACAATAGTTCTGTTTTTTGTCCTCAGCAAAATATTGCTAGATGTGCAATCAACCGAGGCATGTTTGCTTTCATGCTTAGATCTGGTATGTTCTTTTGTAATAATGAGAGCATTGATTCCGGTAATGTTGTTTATTTTAACAAAGATGGCATTTCTTCATCTTTTATGGTAAATGCCATGCTGTTTTGGAACATAAGGAGAAGCTAATTTGAAGATTTTTGGAGGAAAATTAGGAAGAAAGAATACAAAATAAAAGGTGTTCTGAAGCATCTGTAAAAGAACCAAAAAAAGGCTCTTTTGAGAGCCAACCTCAAAGGGGAAATTTTCATTTCCACGTGCAGATTTTTTGATTTGCCCGCTGACAGTGCGGTTGTCCGCGGGCAGCGCGTAGTAAATATGGGGATTTTGGAGTTGTGAGGCATGCAAATGAGACTGAGCAGAGCAAGGGATTGGTTAATAAGGTTTACTAGGTGTGTTGTGTAAGGAGAGAGTTTGTCAGTAGGTCTTTTTCCTGAGAAGAGCAGATAGTTATAGCTGTGTGTTTCAGAAAGAAGATTGTTTGGATTTTGGGAGATTCGTGGATAAATTGGTTGGAGGTGCATGCAGATCACTGTGGAGTGGCTGCACATCTTGGATTCTCTCATGTGGAAGTGCACTGGCATGGAGTGCGTGGAATGAAGTGGGTGGATTTGGTACCTCTCTATGCTTCTTTGGTCACACAACGTCATCCAGACATTATAATTATTCATTGTGGAGGGAACAGTTTAGGGCATGTGTCTGGAATCTCTTTGCAATTTGCAATGAAAGAAGGACATGGGAAAGTCATGGACATGTATCCAAACTCCAGAGTAATTTTTTTCCCGTATTGCGCAGAGACAAATGTGGTTGCATTCTTTTTCATTTGGTCCACAAGTGGAAAAAGCAAGGCGCAATGTTAACAATGCTGTTTGTGCCTTTTTGAGAGATTTTGTATGTCCTCTTTTCAGAATGAAAACATTGGGGGTCATTACGACCCAGGCGTTAACCATGGCGCTATTAGCACCATGGTTGACGCCAGTATTTTAACGATTGTGCCATGGTGGATGGCGGAATAACCGCCCCATTCCAAGGTTGGCGGGGCGATAATTCCCCATTCACCATTGGCCCTTCCCCATTCCCATTTTTGCCACCATAGGGCTCAATGGGAATGGGGAAGGCCGTAATTACGGTACCGCAGATTGCGGTACCGTAATTACCTTCAAGGTCCCTTTGCGGGTCCAATCCTTAACGGCTGGTAAAAACCAGCCGTTAAGGTAGGGACCCACGAAGGGACCTCGTAATTAGGCGGTAAGGGGTTAACGGCGCCGCAACCTTTTACGGCACCGTTAACCCCTTACCGCCTGGGTCGTAATGAGGCCCATTATGTTTTGTAGCACACACATTTTTCGCAGAGATGGAGTCCATCTTACTTATGCCAGCAATCAATTTTTTCTACGAAATATACAAAATGCATTGCAACCTTTTTTGGAATTACAGCAATCCATTTTACAGTAAATGTTGACCATTTGAAGTTTATGAAACACAAGAAAAGACCACAAAAAGGCTCTTTTCAGAGCCTCCACTTCCCCCTATTGAGAAGTGCAATGGTTCTGATAGGGCAGCGTCCCTAAAAGATAAATGTCCTCGGACTGTCCGCGGACTTCTAAAAAATGCACAGGGACTTGAACTATTTATTTGTCACTTCTATTTTTAAACTGTGGAAGGCGGCTCTGAAAAGAGCCTTTTTGTTTTTTGATTTTTGTTGTTTTATATCTTTATTTGTTTTTTTAAACATGACACACAAGGAAATGAGGGGAAAGGAGGGTAAGGAAGGGACACCAACCATGGGGATAAGAAAGGACAGGTGAAGAGAGGAAGATGAAGGATGGGCCTTATTGAGGTAGGTTGCAGACCTTCTCATGCTCCTTGATCGCAGTCTCGAAAGCACTCCGAAGGTTCTCCCCCCTGCATTGTACTGCGTCATAGTACATGCACAATATTGTGACCCTCTAAAGGTAAGGGTCAACAGCATCATGAATGGCCTGCAAGGCAGCTTGAGGGAATGCTCTGTCCCACAGGAGTGTCTTTTGTGGTGACAGGAGCAGAAACCAAAGATGCTGCAGAGGAACTCAACCTACTACGTTTATCGCAAGGTACAACCTTACGAATAGCCCTACTGTGGAATTACTTTAGGTGAAGCTTCATTGATGTAGTACGAAAGCTGTATGAACCAGGCTTGCCACGACTCAGCACCATGCAGCACTGAGGGCAGATCGCATGAGCTTTTGCCTTTCCATCAACGGTGGTAAATAATCGCCACACCCAAGACTGCTGATGAGTGCTAGTAGTAGGGACTTCCACTACATCATCCTCTTCATCCTCTTCATCCCACTCCTCTGCATCCTCATGCCTGTTCCCCTCTGCAGGCCCTTGGGGACGTGGTGGTGGTGGAGCGGATGGGGCTGCTGATGTCGAGCCAGTAGCAACGGAAGCAATTTGGGAGGCCATCTGAAAGGTTAATAAGCAGGAACCAGGAACCAAGAACAGCAACCTGCACAATTGTCCTGTTGTAAATCTTGGAAATCCAAAAGCAGAATGAGGATCAGCTCTGGGGTGTGGCCTTTTATAAGGGTGCTGGTGCATGCTTCGCGGACACATCGAACACCAAGAAAGGCTTAAAAAAGTTCCAAAATGTATGTAGATCGGCAGGGACATTGTTTGGGACATGTGCAATGGTGACCTTTTACTGTAAAATACCTTGGATTGCTCAAAAAAGCACTTTTTAAATGTTCGGGGCCTGGACAGTGTCCACAAATAAGGACACACGCTCAGCATAGACGCGGTCACATGATGATGTTGCGGACACGTTCGCGAATGGGACGGTTGTCCGCTGGACACCAAATGCGCAGGGGCGGTTGTGCGCATCGGCGTGGGTGTTCTATGGACCGTGTTCGGGTCCCCAAACTAATTAAAAGTGTGACACACATGCGACGGACAGTTACAGACAGGCGCGATGTTCGTAAGATCCAAGGGTGTGGTGCGCATGTGCACGGGTGTTCTACAAACAGTGTTGAAGTCCCCAAATGAAATAAATGTGCGTCAAAACTTTGTGGACAGGCAGACGGGATATGTGTTCTACGGATATATTCATTCTTAGGACACCCCCCATTTTGGGTGATTTTGGACAGGCGGACATCTTGTGTGTTCTAAGGACACCTCCATTTTGATTACATACAGTAGGAACAGGTATATTGTCCTTAGAACACCCCCATTTGGGTTAATCGTGGACAAGCAGGCATCTTGTGTGTTCTAAGGACACCACCATTTTAATTACAAACAGTACGAACAGATATACTCCCCTTAGGACACCACCATTTTGGTTAATTACGGACAGGCGGACATCTTGTGTGTTCTAAGCACACCGCCATTTTAATTACGGACAGTACGGACATGTATAGTGTCCTTAGGACACCCACATTTTGGTTAATTGCAGACATAGCGGACAGTCGCGCTGTCGCGCTGTCCGTGGACACCCTAATTGCCTTTAAAAAAAAAAAAAGACACAGGCATAAAGTAAAAGCACACTTAACATTTTATTGTTGGTTAACAGTATAAAAATTACAAAAGAGAGGGGGAAGCAGAAACTGAAACAAAGTAAAATCCCAGAAATTAGCCAGTTATGGTAAATTAAACAACCATAACTCGCGCAACCACCGTGCACTACTAAGACTAAGACTAACACCCAGGACATCAAAGATGAAATCACAACTGTCATTGATGACATCACTGATGACATCACATGTGAAATACATTTTGATGAAAAGTCCATACAAGGAGATGTCAAGGGTGATTGGTAACAAGATGTCAAGGGTAACAAGATGTCAAGGGTGATCGAAATACCTATCACAAACTACTTAATATATCAAAGAATGCACTCATCTAATATCATTGTATTGGAGTGTTGTCGTTAATACAGAAACCTAATCATATATAAACATAGGCAATGACTTCCGCATGCAACATAAAAGTACACTCTTTATAATCTTGTAATTTTGGATAGTACAATAATGAATGCTACCATATCAGAGTTTTGAGTAATGTTAAACATGTAATAACTAGCTAACAATTCAAGACTTACAGCACTTGTGCTGGTACAAACAATACATATGAAGAACCACAATGCATACAAGTCAAAGGCACATACAGGGAAACTAAAGTAAAGAAGAAAAGAAACTGCATCATCAGAAAATGTTAATGACATCTTCATGTATACAAATGAATTGTGTGTTTGAGGCCTGCTCATTTCCCCATGTATGTGCACCATGAGCTGAGACTAAACCCTAGGAAAGTACTCAAAGAACATATGACAAGGTTAACGACTAGATATATAGCACCTTTTTCAATTTTATTATTCTGACTGCCAGTGAACAAAACCACCTGGCCTATATATGTCAATAAACAAAAACAAGTGGCCCAGATATGTGATGTCATCAGTCAATGACATTTGTGATGTCATCTTTGATGTCCTGGGTGTTAGTCTTAGCAGTGCACAGTGGTGGCATGAGTTATGGTGGGTTAGCTTACCATAACTGGCAAATTTCTGGGGTTAGTCAATTTTACTTGAAACCATAACGTTCCTTTAACAAAGTTTTTTCTTTGAATTTCATAGGTTTTTATTAGTCCAACATAACCATAACGTCCCTTTAACAATGTTTTTTCAGTGAATTTCAAAGGTTTTTATTAGTGCAACTTAACCATAACGTCCCTTTAACAAAGTTTTTTCATTGAATTTCATAGGTTTTTAGTCCAAATAGCAATCTTTGTGTCCAATTTACAAAGTGTCACCTTAAACCTCTGCCATTTTCCACCTTCTGGAATCATTTTTAACACTTCCATACACTTTTTGCAACTATTTCAACTATTTTTGCATCCGTAGACGTCTACGAACATCTGACTTCACAGCGGACCATCCGGACAGTGCCACATGACCATACGCTAGCGCGCGGCATGATAACGTGTCCGAGAACCCGTCCGCACTTCACGATAAGATCGCTGCTTCGCGGACAGTTCAGAACTGCATTTTCTACTAATCTAGGAACTTTCAACTTCAAAATTTCCCTATCACAGCTCCAACACCTATTCCTACTCATTATCCATTAACAATCTAGTACACAGTACATGCTTTTAGAAAAACTGCTATTTATCTTAAAATGGCATCAGCTAATGACATCCCTCCTCCCGAAAAGCCACCACTACTGCTGTAATCAAGGAGCATGAGAAACACTGCCCCCTACCTTACAAATAACACACATGCAACATTTCCCTTGTCCAGCTACCCCTCCATATTAGTGTTTGGTTCCTCTTCCCTCATTTCCCTCCCCACCTTTCGTTCTCAGCTCTCCTGCCAAAAAAAATACATCCAAAAACAACAAAAGACATATTCTTTTAGGAACCACCTTTCACAGCTGGAAAATAGAACTAAAAAAACATGTATAGACTCCATCTACTTTATATTTCTCAGTAAAGTACATAGACTCAATAAGATTTTCCAACATTTTAATTTGCATTTTGTGATATGCTAATGGAGATATTGTGGCATTCATCCTCCGTTCCAGGGACTGGAACGGTGGATACTGGCCCAGCAGTCCAAGTTATCAGCCCAAGCGAAGCGAGGGTGGATAACGAGGTCTCTGGGCCATTATCCCCCAATTCCAGCCCCAAAGCGGGAACCCAGGGTGCTAGAAACGAGGATTTTTCCTCCTACACCAGGACGCCTATGGCGTCCCGGTGTAGAAAGGAAAATCCTTTTCCAAGATGGCCACCATGGAAAGGTAAGGCGAGGGTTCCATGCAGTGCCCCTCTTTGCTTTCCATGGCAGCCTGCAGAAGGCAAAAAGAGAACCCTATGACAATATTACCACAAGCACATTTTTCTTCCCTTTCAAATCAATCCTAATTTCGAATAGCTTTACCACAAAGCCAGTCCCAGGTGGACATGGCCACTTTAATCCTATGTTTTGTCCCTTCTGGTCATGGCCAGTAGCCAGATTGTCTGGATCATGACCTTATTCCATGACCCGGACAATCTGGCTACTGACCATGGCCACAGGCTACCCCTCAGTCACTAAAGCTATACCACTATTTTTTTTAACTACATTATGACACTTGTCAAACAAGAAAACACTGCCACATTTGCAAAACCATGCTTTTAGATCCTTGCCAATGCGCCTTAGGCACGTTTGCTGGAAATCCACCCACGTTTTATTTTTTTTCAAAACTGTCAAATGAATGCACATACAATCATCATATAAGCTCTGCACAAAATCCCACCAAACTTTGTAAACTCATTCGAAATCACGTCAGAAATATCCCACGCATCGTCATCACCCCTCACCTCCCCAGACATTATTTAATAAGTTTCACAAGTGCAATGCTCAGAAAATATTATTGTCCCGAGGGTTCAGCCATGTATTTTTATACATACGTTGATCTATCGCAAACATTTCCAATTCACCTTACCTCACTTTTCCTCTTTTAAAAACATACAAAATCTGGCAGCAGGGCGCGCCCATCTGCTGCTATTCTTATCCATTGCTGCATCTGCCTAAGGTAAACTGCCCTGACGTCAATAAATCATGTGCCCCGCCCCTGACCCTCACATCACCAACCCTAGTGATATTCTACACCTTCTCGGTGACGTTCCTCTTCAGCGTAGCCAAACGCGCCCATAATCACCTATGTGACGTGACGCAGAACCCAAAAATCAACACACATCGACTAACACAGCACGTCACAATTTCAAAGGTTTTTATTAGTGCAACTTAACCATAACGTCCCTTTAACAAAGTTTTTTCATTGAATTTCATAGGTTTTTAGTCCAAATAGCAATCTTTGTGTCCAATTTACAAAGTGTCACCTTAAACCTCTGCCATTTTCCACCTTCTGGAATCATTTTTAACACTTCCATACACTTTTTGCAACTATTTCAACTATTTTTGCATCCGTAGACGTCTACGAACATCTGACTTCACAGCGGACCATCCGGACAGTGCCACATGACCATACGCTAGCGCGCGGCATGATAACGTGTCCGAGAACCCGTCCGCACTTCACGATAAGATCGCTGCTTCGCGGACAGTTCAGAACTGCATTTTCTACTAATCTAGGAACTTTCAACTTCAAAATTTCCCTATCACAGCTCCAACACCTATTCCTACTCATTATCCATTAACAATCTAGTACACAGTACATGCTTTTAGAAAAACTGCTATTTATCTTAAAATGGCATCAGCTAATGACATCCCTCCTCCCGAAAAGCCACCACTACTGCTGTAATCAAGGAGCATGAGAAACACTGCCCCCTACCTTACAAATAACACACATGCAACATTTCCCTTGTCCAGCTACCCCTCCATATTAGTGTTTGGTTCCTCTTCCCTCATTTCCCTCCCCACCTTTCGTTCTCAGCTCTCCTGCCAAAAAAAATACATCCAAAAACAACAAAAGACATATTCTTTTAGGAACCACCTTTCACAGCTGGAAAATAGAACTAAAAAAACATGTATAGACTCCATCTACTTTATATTTCTCAGTAAAGTACATAGACTCAATAAGATTTTCCAACATTTTAATTTGCATTTTGTGATATGCTAATGGAGATATTGTGGCATTCATCCTCCGTTCCAGGGACTGGAACGGTGGATACTGGCCCAGCAGTCCAAGTTATCAGCCCAAGCGAAGCGAGGGTGGATAACGAGGTCTCTGGGCCATTATCCCCCAATTCCAGCCCCAAAGCGGGAACCCAGGGTGCTAGAAACGAGGATTTTTCCTCCTACACCAGGACGCCTATGGCGTCCCGGTGTAGAAAGGAAAATCCTTTTCCAAGATGGCCACCATGGAAAGGTAAGGCGAGGGTTCCATGCAGTGCCCCTCTTTGCTTTCCATGGCAGCCTGCAGAAGGCAAAAAGAGAACCCTATGACAATATTACCACAAGCACATTTTTCTTCCCTTTCAAATCAATCCTAATTTCGAATAGCTTTACCACAAAGCCAGTCCCAGGTGGACATGGCCACTTTAATCCTATGTTTTGTCCCTTCTGGTCATGGCCAGTAGCCAGATTGTCTGGATCATGACCTTATTCCATGACCCGGACAATCTGGCTACTGACCATGGCCACAGGCTACCCCTCAGTCACTAAAGCTATACCACTATTTTTTTTAACTACATTATGACACTTGTCAAACAAGAAAACACTGCCACATTTGCAAAACCATGCTTTTAGATCCTTGCCAATGCGCCTTAGGCACGTTTGCTGGAAATCCACCCACGTTTTATTTTTTTTCAAAACTGTCAAATGAATGCACATACAATCATCATATAAGCTCTGCACAAAATCCCACCAAACTTTGTAAACTCATTCGAAATCACGTCAGAAATATCCCACCCATCGTCATCACCCCTCACCTCCCCAGACATTATTTAATAAGTTTCACAAGTGCAATGCTCAGAAAATATTATTGTCCCGAGGGTTCAGCCATGTATTTTTATACATACGTTGATCTATCGCAAACATTTCCAATTCACCTTACCTCACTTTTCCTCTTTTAAAAACATACAAAATCTGGCAGCAGGGCGCGCCCATCTGCTGCTATTCTTATCCATTGCTGCATCTGCCTAAGGTAAACTGCCCTGACGTCAATAAATCATGTGCCCCGCCCCTGACCCTCACATCACCAACCCTAGTGATATTCTACACCTTCTCGGTGACGTTCCTCTTCAGCGTAGCCAAACGCGCCCATAATCACCTATGTGACGTGACGCAGAACCCAAAAATCAACACACATCGACTAACACAGCACGTCACAATTCGTAATATTAACCCGTACTTTAAAAGAAAACACTAACACTGTACAATTTGTAAACTAGTTTTATTTCACAGAAAATGCTCCGAGAACATCCGACTATTGCCATATTCAATCAAATTGCAAATTTGTTTCTTCGCTCGCGATCCAAAATGTTTATCATGAGGCACACGTTGTTCTTTTTGCATACACAAGGTGTTCATTTTCGATAAAAGAACTGCTTGGGTCACACAGTGAATTCCAGGGCTTCTGCATCAACTTGGGCCTAGACGACCATAAAGGATGTTATGTTACTCCTAATCGCTAGTACATCGTACGGGCACATGGGCCCTGGCCGATCGTCCCAAAAAACAGTCACTGTGATCTAGGCGTTGACAACTATGTGCAGCTGCTGATTAAAAAAGCTGTCAGTTGGCATCTGGAATCTATGACAATCGCAGAAAGGCAGAATGTACCTGTTTCGAAAACATAACAGAAAATGTGTCTCAATACCCGAACTTTATTACAATGTATCTATTGACTTTTTAATTCGGCATAGAGTTTAAACTAATGATTAGCACACACATCAAACAATCTCAACAAAGAGAAAACAACGTGGAAACTGATACACAATTCGATATGGTCGTTCATGACATTTTAATGAAATATTAGCGTTGAACCTGGGCGAACCTAGTGATGGTCTACATGCACCTCGATGCTGCACTCCCCATAACCACGTAAAAAAGACAACTACGCACAAAGATAGTACTTGCGTTGCATTGCAATAAGCAACACAGAACAAACGATTAGAATATAACCCAAAATTAATCTTCAGATAATAATAAGTTAATGCTCGTTCCGGTATACAATCATCAAAATCAAACTTACATTATATGCACCATTTCCATTCTCTTGGCGTAAGTCAGACCGTAACGCTCACTGCGTTCGCACCAAAGATTCTTCATGAACTGAATTTACATGTTCCTTACACACTTTTGGAATGCATAACCTTATCAAATCTTCATTATTACAACCCTCCTCTCATTGCATTCCTTACGGAATGGTCCCTTTATCTCAAGGTCAAAAAACAATTGAACCTTATACTGTGTCTCCCATGCATGGGCTTCCTTAGCTCGCAACCAAAAATTCAAAGCTGGTGACCTTCACTCAGAATCAAAATACATTCTCACTTTGCAACAACTTTCCTCACCGACGCCATGAGAACTGTTATTCTCATACACCTGCAGGGCCGCTTTTTTGCATCAGACAATAAAGCTGGCTGCCTCAGATGCCACACTCTAGGAGGCGGCAGTCGGACTCCATTATTATTTTAATTCCATTTTAACACAGACACATTAGTCCTTCGCCTGTACTTTACGTACATTATATTGTGGAACACCTCCAAATGTACCGGATGACTTTCGTGACAAAAAAACACCTGTTTTTTGCTTCTTGCTGCCATATCCCTTCCCACCATCATCAACCCTCACCTCCCCAGACAGTATTTAATAAGTTTAGCAAGTGCAATGTTGTGTTTTTAATATGTTTTTGCGGCGATGTCCGCGGACACCAAAACACGGATCCAAAATGTCGGGTGCATCGGAACAATCTGATGCACTTCACGCTCTTCACCATCCAATCAGTGAACGTGTCACATGTCCACGGACATGACCCGACCGATTAGCCAATCAATATCTTGCCCGCGGAGCGAACAGGGAAGTGTGTCCGCGGAGTGGACATAGATATCACTAATTTTTGGAGACCTACTTTTTGATAATTTTTTTAAAAACTACTGGACGGATTCTCACCAAATTTACAAAAGCATGCTTTCGGGACCAAGCCGCTGCTCCTCCCACAAATTTGGTGAAAATCCATCCAGCGGTTTGGGCTGTAGGCATGCGCAAAGTTTTCCCCCCCATTCAGTCTATTGGAAAAAAAGACAATTTGGGACCCCCCCTATAACTTTTCCCCCCCTGGACCAAACCTCAACAAACTCTGCGAAAAAATTCTGAGTGGACCATATACTTTTTTTGCAAAGTTTGGTGTGGATTCGTCCGGGGGAGCGAAGTTATAAGCCATCCAAAAAGTGCTCTTCCTATGGGATTAGCAATTTAACCATATCTACACAGCCACTAATGTGGCTGTGTAATTTAGTGAAAAGAATTTGCTAAAGGGACATTATGGTTAAGTTACGCGACTAAAAACCTATGAAATTCAGTGAAAAAAACTTAGCTAAAGGGACGTTATGGTTAAGTTGCGCTACTAAAAACCTATGAAATTCAGTGAAAAAAACTTTGTTAAAGGGACGTTATGGTTCCAAGTAAAACCGAAAAACCCTTGAAATTCGCCAGTTATGGTAAACTCAGCAACCATAACTCACGCCACCACCATGCACTGCTAAGACTAACACTCAGGACATCAAAGATGACATCATAAATGTCAATAATGACATCACTGATGACATCACATATCTGGTTCCCTCTTTTTTCTTTACTGACATATCTAGGCCAGTAACAGTCAGGAACAAAACATTCATCACATATTCAGTGACTCTCACTGGCTTGGGGAAGGAGCACTCTCCAACCACTCCTTAATCAGGGCCAAGGGGCCACTAACCGGATGGCCATAGAGAAGTTCAAAGTGACTAAATCCAACTCCCTCTTGAGGGACTTCTCTATAAGCAAATAGAAGGCATGGCAGTAGAAGGTCCCACTTTCTTCTAAGGGGTTCCTCTAAAGCACCTATCATGTTCTTCATTGTACGGTTGAACCTCTCTCCCAATCCATTTGTCTGAGGATGGTAGGCAGTTGAGAACTTGTAAGTTACTCCACAGTTGTTCCACATGGCTCTTGCCCACCCAGTTGGGAAGCTGCCTGTTGGCGAAGACCTTCAAGAGTAGGACACTCTCTTTGACCTCTGCTGAACTCTGCCCTTCAGGGTCCACATTCTGCCAGTAAAGACTGCAGCTCAGGATGGTCTGCAGGATCCACATCTCCAACAGGAGCAAGGTCCTCATCCAGCTCTGATTCCTCAGCAGCTGATTCAACCACACAAGGCTGGTCCACACACTCAGCCTCAGCTGGAGGAGGAGTCACAGGTGTGACTTTGAACAGTCCTCTCGGGGTTCTCCTTGTTGGTAGCAATGGAGTACTGGCTGGTTTCGTCCTGGAGGTTTTAGGTTTCCCCTTTTCCTCCTTCTTCTTTGAAATTGCAGTCAGTAAGTCCTGTGGACTGGGAGTTATATTTTCTTCTTTAATCTCCTCTTGAGATCCTTTTAAGGTACTCTCTCTGGCCTTCCTAGTCTGCTCCTGTTTCCTTTTGCTAGGAGGCCTGTGGGTGCTTGATAAAACTCCAAGAGTTTTTAAGTCATTCCCCAACAGGACTCTCCCAGGTACTTCACTCTGCAAACTTACACGTATCTTGACAGTCATGTAATTGCACTGGATGAGAGCTGGTAACTATGGAAGCATTTGAGCAAGGCCTCCAGCAAGCATAGTTAAGAATTTGGGTGCCTTAGCAACATCCTCTACCTTGAAAAATGATTAATCAACTACAGTTATGCTGGCCCCAGTGTCTCTGATGGCAGGGGTCTCCTGACCATTCACAAGAACAGTGTCTTTCGTAATACTCTTTAATATTATCTGGAATGGAATTATAGACATCTAATTTCTGATGTTCCCACAGACCCAGGGATACTAAAGAAACACTGGCTGAGTCTTTCATGGGTTCCTCAGCCAGTAAATGAAGGTTTCCACTTGCCATTGGTACTTCATCCTGTGGGAAGAAGGCTAGGAGACAGTGTGGATCCCTGAAGGTTTACCCTTACATCTGGGATCCCCTTTCACATGGTCAGTTGACCCACAAGCATAACATTTTCCAAATATCTTTATGAATGGGGGTTTGTTCTGACCTCCTTCTGGTTTGGCACCAGGAGGTACCCTAGCCTGATTCTTTTTCCCTTGTGGTTTACCCTTGTTATGTTTGGGGCCCTCTTGGAGTGCAGGAATTGGAATTCGCTTTGGTATCTTTTTTGTGCTGCTTCACCTCATACTTCTTCTGAGTTGCCTCAGAATCATTGTGAGTAGCCCTGTCGGCAACCCACAAGTCAGCAGCCCTTGCTAACCTCTTTGGATCAATTTCCTTAGAGTCAGCCAAGTGCTGTCTCAGCTCAGGAGAGCAGGCATCATAAATAGATTCCAACATAAACAGATGTATCATACCTTCATAAGTGTTAACTCTGTAACCTTTAACCATCCATCTAAGTTTTTCAAACATTCAGTCACCCAGGTAGCGTACGGGGTACCATCATGCTTTTTGAGGGTTCTAAACCTCTTAAGACACTGAGAAGGGGTCTTCCCAAATCTAGCTATCAAAGCTAGCTTCACAATCTCATACTCCTTTCTGTCTATATCCCCCAACTCCATTACCACATCAGTTGCAACAGGCGATAGCATAGAAAAAAGCCAAGGAATCTTCTGATTCCCTGTAATGTTTTGAATCCCATGGTTATATACAAAAGCAGCCAACCAATCCAAAATATCAAGCTTAACCTCATATAAACTTACTGCATCTTTGGGCATGCGAGGCCTCTTAGGACTGGAAGACCTAGAAGACTCTGGGAGAGAACCAGTTTCAAGAGACCACATTTTAATTTCAAGTGCATGGTTCAACTCCATTTCTCTGAGTTTAAGTTCTTGATGTTTGCTTTCAGTTTGAGCTTGGATTCTTTTAAACCCTAACTCATGTCTCATTCTTCCTAAAGAGACAAAATCAGAATTAGGGGTCAATACAACCCTGGAGGTAGGGGGTTAACGGGGCCGATAGATCTGCCTGCCCCGTTAACCCCCTACTGCCTCATTACGAGGTCTCCTCGCGGGACCCGCTAAGGACGCCTGGTTTTACCAGGCGTCCTTAGCGGGTCCTACGTGCAGACCAGCATGCTAACAACGGGCCCGTCATTAACGGGCCCATTGTTAGCATGCTCCCCATTCCCTTTGAGCCCTATGGGAGCTCGAATGGGAATGGGGATGGGTTCCTGGAATGGTGAAATACCGGGCCCTCCAAGGTCAGAATGGCCCGGTATTTCCCCATTCCAGGAACCCGGACCCGGTACCCGGAATGGGGGTAGCTATGCCGCAAATAGCGGCATGGCTACCTCCAAGGTCATAATGACCCCTTAATATTGGACCTGGTGGGGTACCTGTGGTCAAAGGTTGAGGCCTATGAGCAGGTAGAGGTAAAACAGGGCTACATTGTGAGACTCTTCTGCCTCATCTAAATCATCCATAACATTTGAGTTACCCTCAGAAACATTATCATCCTCATCAATATTTTCCACATTTGCTTCAGGGGTGGGGGTTTCTAACTACTTTTCTATCAATTCAACCTTTTTGCCTTTTACAGTGAGATTCCTAGCTTTACACAAATCTCTCAATTGATCAACTGTTAAAGTGACCATGGTCTCCTGTCTGTAGCTTTCCATATCAGTCATGATAAAACAATTGCTTCTCTAGTGTTGCCTAGCCTTGTGAGGGGGTGTTTGAACAAAGGTAAAAGTAGCACTCTAAATGCAACAAGTATACTTTATCCTCACCACTGTACACCAGTGCTAGGCAGAATCACATGCTGTACCCTTTGGGAACACTACATGCAATTAAGACTACAAGTGTCAGTACAAATTCAGCTTTAATACAAGCCTGTATTACACAGCAAAGTGGTAGCATTGGCTGAGCAGCCAGACTTATCTCAAGAGTTGAGTGAGCAGTAGAACAAGTTACACTTAGTGCCAACAAATACAATGATTCAAACAAACACTTTACTCAAGGTTTCTTGGTAAAAGAATATACATTCATGTACACAGTCAGTTTGAAAACCTTGCACTAGCAAGAGCAGCTCATTATCATATACTAATATACTACAAATAGACAACCAATAAATTACTGAACAAGTTCAGCTCTCTGAGGTGGGAGCAAAATGGCACTTCAGAAACTTTAAAAAGGGGTAAAAAGACAAGAATATAAGAATAGACAGCCCAAGTACTTTATTAGGCAAGGCAAAGGGTTTCAGTAAACTACAACCAGCAATTCATTTCATAGGCCTGGGCCAAAGTCAATGGTTCAGAGTCTTTGTATAGGATAGCACAGTTCTGGTAGTAAACGGTTAAGTCTTTGCCACAGTTTTTAGAAGAATTTGGCTAGGCGTAAAAGTTAGACAAATGTTTAGGGAAGGACAAGCCTTCGAAGTTGGGACAGTTCCACGAACTTTTGCAATTGACGAAAATATTTCTGGACTGCGTTTGCACAGTACCTTTGAATTGAAGAAGAGCTGTAGCTGAGGCAGTTGGTCCTGGCAGTTCAAGCAGATTTTGCTGTTCCTGAGCTTCAGTCGTGGGGACAAGACGGAGGATGACGGGAGGTTCCTGCACTGCCCAGGAATGAGGCCACAAGCTTATCAAAACATTGGTTTAAGGTGTGAGTACCTTAAAGACCACAAACTGGTATCCTTCCCACTGGCTATCTGGTTTTCCACAAGACTCTGCAGAAAATTCGACCAGGAGGGGACGGTGTACATGCGGCTTACGATTTGGTTGTTCCCACCAAACTCAAGGGAAGAAGTTAACCTTGAAGGGCTTCTCTGTCGATGGAGTTTTAGGCAATTCGGACCTGCAGCAGGACTTCACGGGTCGTCCAGGAGTTGCAGCAGTCCTCTTCCTTCAGCTCGTCGCTACCGTTGTTCATAGTCGGGAACAATCATAGTAGTTTGATCTAAACCACTGCCACCAGCCATTTAAAGTAGGAAAGGGTAACATTTGACTGTTACATGAGTGTTTTGACTCAGGGGAAGCTAGGCAACCCCTCCAGCACTCTATAGGAAGTAGTGTGTGCTGGGTCTGTAAATTTAAAGAGACTATTAAAGTCAATTTAACTTTACATGCTCTGGGAGACAGTAGTCAGTCCCAGAGAATGTATCTAAACCTTGGGAAGTCTGAAAGACATCCCTGTGCCACTGCAGTGAAGGTGCTGTGTGACACACATAAAAAGATTATGCCTATGGAGTTGTTTTAAAACTCCATAACCAAAGAACACAAAAGTAAGACACACATCAAAATACACGGAAGAGCGGGAAAAAAGGCTCACTCTCTTCTCAGGTAAAAAAAAAAATCAAATCTTAGAAATCCAGAAAGTTGCTGGGGGTCTCAAAAGGTAAGGGAAATCAGCACATTCTTGAGAATTCTCCCTAACAGGTCCTATGAGCTCACGTCCATCCCCACTTCTCCCACGATGGACAACTACCACGAAAGGTACCCCGCCAGCAGACCCTACAACCCTGCAGCAATACAAACTCTTCCCAGAGTGAACAAAGAGACACAAGACAGAGCTGGAAACAGCTACATGGACAGACTCGACTAAAGCACCAAGAAGCCATGCCTCAAGTCCTTAGAGACATCATGACTACATAGCCACGTCAGACACGAAGCACACGTGCAATCCGCATATTCAGGACACCCACACAACCAACTACATGAAGAACACGTGCATACAGCTCCATGAGTTAGAGGACAGAAACATATACATACTGTCTGCACAGTATGCCATTAGGCTTATTGCAGCAACGTAGGAACGCAACAAGCAAGAAGAGCTTGTGCACATGCTTGCAGATGCTTGTATGCAAATAACCCCATGGTATGGCAGGAGCACTCAAGGGACCTGGCCGCCATGATACACTAACCTATGGACACTCTGACAGACACGTAATAGTAGCCAGACTAGGCCTTAGGAAATCTAGCAGGCCATGATCATCTTAGAACAATCCCAAACCTCACAAGATGCTGTGCAAGCAGAACTACTGCGGCAGGAATGAAGGCACTGTCAAGGCCACAATGTTGCAAGTGACATTCCACATACTGAACCAAAGTGACACCGGCTGCAGCAAAGGATATCCCCTGCAATCACAAATCAATTCGAAGTAATGGAGCTGACAAACTTGGTCTCCAAACACATGCGCTGGCCGAGCCAACACTGGCCCAGGACTTGTAGGCTGGGAAAGAGCAGCCGTCCCACGACCAGACAATGGTCGTAACAAAATTGTTACTCTCCAGCTACTCTTGTCCAGTGGGAATGGATCGCTCTCCTGGCATTGTCATCCACACTCCATTGTAAACGCTGACACATAGCTGCACCTTGCTGACACATAGTATACATGTATTACGAACAGGTGTCTCACGGGCTGGGAACAAAGTTTGTCCCAGGCTTGGGGAGCCCACGGCCTAACCAATCAGAACCCGCACCCCTAGGGGTGGGTAGTGGGGGTCACTGACCAATCACATGACCTGTTAACTGTAACAATTTCAGAGTAACAATTTTCGGGGATGATCCAAGCATGCCACCTGACTCAGTCTTTTCCACTAACCTCATTCCTCCATAGGTTCGTATACAGAAACTACCACTCAGTGGCCTATCCAGAGTGGCAATAGATTTTGAAAAAAGCCTATCGAGGGATGCAAAATGTGACGTCACAAAGTATGAAAACTGGCCTGAGAGCCAGAGTTCACTGATACGTGCATGAACTTCCCTCCACGCATATTATCCATGTGTGTTTGTTGGCTGTAATAAACCGCAGTGACACCTTGCTACTTGTGTGGATCTGAGGTATTTTGGGAGAAGGGAAGGATTAGGCCTTCCAAAAGCTGGGTGTCCGTGGACTCCTAGCATGGCTCTGCCTGCCTGGGGGTCCCCCTAACAAAATGTTCCTCACAATTATGCTGCACTCGCCCGTTAACTCCCCTAGATTATACATCATTTCACCGACTTCAAGCATTCCATATATAGCTAGCAACAGCAAAGGCTACCCCTGCAAATGCAGTGAAAAAGGGTCATACTTGGCCTTCTACGATGTGGTGAATACTAGCCTGGTGCAAGAGGGCCCACATACACTTCACCGAAGATAACTTTAATGGCCAGAAAGAAAAAGTAAATGGGCCATAGATTCATGGCATAGACCACATGACCAAAGCTACTTATGAGGGTCCAGTGTAGCCTATTTTCCAATGGGTCTATTCAAGGGGAGGCTACAAAGATGGAATCTGGCATGTAAGGAGAAATGTCCACATATATTGTGTGCATTTCTGACATAAAAGATGTTCAGCATACTGGAGTTCGACCAGGTACAGTACTTGTCATTCACAATTGTAACATGTGATGTACCTTTTGCCTCAATACAAGATATTTTGCCATAGCGAGTGACCTCTGGTGAATTAATTACTTGTTCCTATCATCAATAGGCTTAAAGAGAAACAAGTGGCTACTCTGCATTCTCTCCAAGGTGTGGCACTAAATGGAAACTTCTCTGCCCATCTGCAAAGTTTTCACCGCGCCAAGTGCATGGTGATGTTTAATGATGACTGTCTAGAAGCTTAATTGTGCTTCTCCATGCTTCATTGATACAGAGTTTGTTGTGAAAAGGGAGCGGACATGAGAGCTTGGTTTGGAACTCACCTCCTCCAATTTCTTTTCTCAATTGGCTTTTTTTGTAATTTTATTTTCTTTTATTGCTTTTATTTACAATAGACAAGTAGTACAAAACAAGATAAACAATATGGGATCTATGATTGGGTGCACTTGGGGCAGCAATAAGCCTCAAAGCTTGGAGGTGAGGGGATCTTGTGCAGCGTGTACAACAATGAATAGATGTATTTAATCCATCCATAAGTCAAACCACTTCACAGCGAATTCCATTTTTTAGATCCCTCTCGACAGTCACACTTTGTAATTACTTTAGAATAAAAAAAAAAACATGCTGCTCTACTGAAAGTGTGCCACTGTTTGGGCTGACTTTTAAAATGTCTTTCATTTACATTTTTATTTGGGTTGATGTGGGGGTGAGGGTGCCCCACTGATATGAAGATGTTGAACTACTGCACACGTGTTTGCACCTTTTCACATGGGTGTCTTCCCGGGATGCAAAAGGTCAATAGGCCATGTTTCAGACAAGCATTGATGGCTGTACTCAACCCGGTATTCTATAAAACAAATACATTCCAGACGTATGTGCCTTGTGTATCCCTCCTTTTTTAAGACAACTGTACAGTAATTTGCTGTGCTTTGCAATTCATGATCTGCTTACCTGTGCCTGCTGTATCTGCCATGCTCTGCACTTTTCATGTACTGAATTTTGCCAGAATCTTCAGCCCAAAAATGAGCACCAAGTTGAAGGAGCTTTTTAGCACTCGGTATTCTATTACAGAAATTCAGTAATGATTGCCAAATCTTGGATTGCCCTCAGGTGGTCTGCCATCTGCTACCACATCAGTGAGAAAGCATACCGAAAGAAGAGGAGGATTAAGCACGAGAATTAGTAAGCGCCAAAGGTTGCTGTGCTGTAAACTTGCGGAGGTTGCGGCGCAGTAGGGTTTTATACTTGATACTGTAGGAGGTGTGTCTGGCAACTCATTCTAACCATCCCTATTTTGGACATAAGACACCCAATTTGTTCAGGCAATGATATTTTTCATAGATGTATTCTTTCTCCCCCCTAAAATAACATGCCATTGTAAGTAAATGGGCAAATTCAGTTTTATTTTCAAAATCGCCCTCCTGGTTTATTAGAAACATTGGCACATTTGATGATGTCACGGTATAGGAAGTTCATTCATGGTCTTGTGTTTTTTATGCATGGTTCCGAAAACGAATATTCCCTTGCATTACTTTTGCTGTTCTTTTAGGCACATTTGTGGGATCATGGGCTCCCTGATTTAGGAAGATGACCAGAAATTGTGACTCTGCACAAATCTGTGCTGTTCTCTCATCACGGAATTCAAGCTATGAATGGCCTCATCTACCGTGCTGGATGAGCTAGGTGTTGGAAATGGTGGTCTGCAATGTGATTCACACTTTAGAATTTCCATGGGCCCAGAGGGACTGAAGTAGAACTTACAATGTGTGCATTGTTCAGGTACTATGTTATAAACCAAACAGAAAGAATGCATAAAACACAAACAAGACAAAACCAAGAAAAAAAGAGTGAATACCTAATTTGTAATTACCATAATGCGAATATCATAAGATCCTCCCCATTGATTCGGGGTAACTTCCCAAATTAAATTGTATGTGACATATATCTATATTAAGTATTACACAATATTCAGATTAAGCTCAAGAGCATACATGATTACGATTACATACGTAGTCTTTATTGACTCCACAAATGTCCAAATGTCTAGATTGATGAAAACCTTCAAGGTAAGTTACCTGTAAAGCACGCATTGTAGGCATCATTCCAGCCTTGACCCCGTGAAACATGTATTTGCTTTTCTTAGAATTGTGAGAAACAATTCCTCATAACAAGAATCTTTTATGTAATCCTGGGATCTGAAGATCCCATGTATATAGGGAATAAAATGACATACATTTATCTGTATCTAAATGTGCAATTTTGTTTTATAACAAATAAGGGAACATGCATAAATAATTAACATCAACACCATGGTAAATCTCCGAATTTGAGCTTTTACTTTCACAAGACATATGCTCTGGGGCATTGGTACATGTTAAATAGGTCCTTCCAGTTATTATAGTCAATAGGATTTCAGTGGCAACGTATTTGTGATGCGTATATATTTTACTACATGTTCTCTGACTTTCATAATTCTTTTGACCTGCAAATGATAAAATAGAACAAGTATATCAATCTCACATCTGAGTCATTTTGGGTGGCAGTGGATGGTGCCGGAAGAATGGTGAAGTGGCGCCTGGCAGGGCATACATAATGCAAAATCTACTTTACCATCATGATGGCAAAGGGGGTGGTGTGACTGGGCAGGAAACCGATAACTATATGGTGCAGGACTTGCATTCATCCTTGTAAAAAAAGGGTCTATGGGAAAAAAGACAGAGAGAAGCAATCTCAGTTAAAAGCCACAGATTGTGTCTTAGTAGAGGCAGATGACATTTCAGGCTGCACAGTCCATTGCCAAGTATTCAGGGGCATGGGGTGTGGGTGACATCGATGAATCCTTGAGGCAGAGCTCTTGGTGATAGAGAAAACAAACATAATCCAGTTTTGGTTACAGGTGGAAGAAACAAAATCAGGTGGTCAGAAGAGCCCGTTTTAAAATTAAATTGAAACATTTTGGAGAAATCAAATGGCCTCGAAACAGCTGATGGGAGATCTGTGGAATTGTACATAAAGTTGTTAAAAACCTTTGTAAATCAGAAAGGTCTTCAACTTAGGCTGATACCCTCTCATAAGAATCAATTTGACCCACTTGTTCAATCAAACAAGAGGGAATTAAGAGCAGCTATGAGGGACTTAAAATAAAGCCCACAGAGATGGAGGGAAAAGAAAGGTCCACCCTTAGGTTGAGGTTTAGAAATTGGACGATGTCGCACAGAGTGCTTTTGTTTCAACAAGATTCAGAAATGATGTTGAAACTTTAGCTATCAGGGACTCTGCACGATTATGGCAACTGTTGAACGAGTGAAAACGTGGACCATTTTACCTCTACATATAGAAGCATTCCAAGTCAAGATGAATGTGAGGTTTTAACAGAGGAGGTAGAGTTGGATATTCTGTTAGCCGTAGAGGACAGTCAAACATTGATTTTGAAAAGTAGTGTGTCCAGAGCCCCGACTATAAATGGGCTATTGAATGCCATTCTAAAGAAGCACCCGGTTATCCAGGCAAAAATGTGAAAAACTATATTAAAAACAATTTTGAAAGTGCGATTGATTCCCGACTCAGGGAGGACATCTATAATTATCCCCGTTTTTAAAAAAGGGAGCAGAGCATCACCCTCAAATTACCATCCGATAGCCCATCTGGACGCCCCGTCAAGTTCTTCGCATCTCTCCTACTAAGGGAGTTGAATGTGTGGATACGATCAGTCGCAGGCTTTGTTAAGGGTGTGGGAATGCCCTACAATCAGTTCCTACTGAACTATATGAAGAAGAGGGCTCTGGCGGAGAGGTAACCAATATATCTTTCCTTTATAAATGTTACCATAGCCTATACAGTATTGATAGAGGTAGAGTGTGGTCTAAAATGCAAAAACGGGGGTATGCAGAAGCTACTGCTGCAGATGATAATAACTTTATGCAGAAATACCTCCTTGCACATTAGGCTAAACCAGCAAGGTAGCCTTTCCAGGAAAATCTTGACGCATAGAGGATTGAAGCAGGGCTGTATTTTGCCCCCTGCATTATTTAATCTATATGTGTTGGATTTTGGGAAGACTATAGATGTTGTAAGAGCAAATCCACCACTTGTTGGGGGGCAGGCAATCCACTGCTTGTTCTATGCTGACGGCCTTGTTTTGTTAGGTAGAACACTGGTGGGTCTGCAAAGCTCTTTGGACGCTTTTCAAGCTGACTCTGTTAAATACAATCTGCAGATTCAACTGAGTACCTCTAACGTAATGGTATTGGCTTCTAAACAATCACAGAAAAATGAGAGGTTTAACTGGTATGTTTTTGAAGGGTGTATTGTCTAAGGTGGAAAAGTATAAGTATGTGGGTTTCAATTTTAGTACTGTCCCTAAGGATGATAGGAATAATGATCTCCTTAGGATAAGGTTGGAGTCTTTAGCCTGTCAGGGGTTGCTTATATTTTACAAATGTGGGACATTTTCATTTCTTTCAATATCAAAATTCTATAAAGTGAAAGTTGTGCTAGTTATAACATACAGTACAGAAACATAGATGGCCAACATGGATTGGAACCTTCTGGAAGGCCTACACTGCAAAAAAGTGTTAAGCCCTCCGAAGAGTACCCCCATACAATCAATACATCACAAATTGGGGTTACCGTCTGTGAAAGCCACGACCAATTGGAAAAAGTTATCTTTCTTTAGAAAATGCTTTGACAGCTGACGACTCATCCCATTTAGCCGTCCTGGTGCAGTTCTTGTCCACGGGTGGAGATCTGTTCAAACTGCCATGGAGAAATGAGTGCTTACAGATACTAACATATTTAGATTCAGAGGTTGATGCTTTGCTTGGGAACACAGAAGGTATAAAAAAAACTCTGGAGGACTGACTGGATAGTCACACTTGAAGAATGTAAAACATACAAAGTAATTGCCAAATTTGGGTGTGAATACAAGGCCCTTAATCATCTGGCCCCACACCTGTTAAAATTTCCAGATCCCATCCTGATGAAAGTTATTTAAAAAAATAGACTGAATTTACTTGCCATGTAGGAGAGTCTAGACTCGAGAGGGAAATGGGACATGGACTTGAGAGGCTGTCGGTTTAGTAAAAATAGTGGGGAATTGGAAACCTTAAAACAAATATTGCTCTATTATGAATCTTCATCGGAGAAAAGAGTCTTGACTTTTGGAAATGTTCTGATTCGATATACTATAACTCAGGAAACTTGGTGGAAAATATTAGGCAGTGGGCAACATTGTTCCTTGTCTATTACTGTGGGGAAATATTTACAGAATGTTTTTCATTAAACCTAGGATATAATGACTATCTATATTAATGGAAGGTCCTTTGTTTTCAGGATTTGGAATTTTTATTTAAATGAAATTGTGTGCTTCTTTTAAAACTTCCTGTGATACTTTTATGGAAAAAGTGTTTCATATTTATATTTTGTTTTTATATTGCCTATGTAATGTAAATTATTGTATGTGTTGTATGACTAAAAATGTGCTTGCAAGCTGATGAGCTAAAAAATAAAACAAACATATATTATGTTAATGTATTGACCCTCACAAATGGGAAGTCACGAGAATACAACATACAGTAGGACCCGTAATATAGAAAAGGATAGGAAATGTAGTAGTTAATGCTACACCACCATAGAGAAAGAGAGAGAGACATACTACAAAGTAGGACCAGTCACAGACAGAGAGCAATAGGTATGTTTTAATTCCTGCATCATTGATACAATTACAGCTTCTGTCAGGAGGTTGGGGTGGGACAGGGGTGAGATTACTTTACAAATGAGTCTCTGTGGAAAAACATAGACAGACCGACAATCCCACTTAAAAGGCGTATATTTCTCTGAGCAGTTGTAAATGCCACTTCACTAAAAACTAGCCTGGAGCATAGGTTGCAGGGCAGCACAAAGTTACCTTGATGGATGGCCAGAATACTATTGTATGGCTATCAGAGGTCTCGTGGGAAGAAGTGGATCTGTGGATCTGCAGAAGCTTAAGGTGTGCTCCGCTGAAGAGCCATCTCTGAAGGAGGGATTATTTCAACATTAATCCCCGATTCTTGGAAACTGGACAAAATTCAGCATTAAAAGTGACACTTGGAATAAAGTATATGGCTTTACACTCATTTCTTAGAACAGTCTTTAAACCAGATACTAGTATAATTTACACTGTATCCCCAAGCACACGCTTCAGAACAGATGCTACATACACTTATTTAAGGAGTTGTCCAGTCCCCTGGACTACTGATGACCAGCCCAGCATTCAGTTTTTTTCATACACATTCACAGGAATCACAGGAATGGAGTTGCATGTTTATATCCATGTAAAATCAAATTTAGTGAAATGTTTGCCATACCTTTATGGTGATATAAAAAATAAAAACATGAGAATCGTGCCATCGCTATAGGGGAAATCAAACAGTGATTGCCTGGCTTAAAGTTGATCGTGGGTTTCCCAGACTGTGTCCTAACCACGTGCTTGAAAATGAGCTAAGAATAAGGGATGCCTGAATACCTATGTGGGTAAGTGCATGTATGTAACACCCTTCAACGGCTCAGTTGTTAAATTTACTGTATACTGAACACAGTATTTTTGCGATTATGTCCCCCTAGATTGCAGAAGTTGAGTGTAACAAAAAAAATATTAAATTTAGATATACACACACAATCACATACCATTTGACATTAGTTAATAAAAGCAGAGAAACAAATAAAATCAATAAACAATACATGTACAAAACCAATACATATTTTACACATTCCCTCGAGTTCCATGCTGTATACTATTAGATTGCATGAGTGGAGATCACCAAAAACCATATATTTGTATAATAACGAACATCAGTACACTCAATTGTGTGTGTGCTATATACAGATGCAAAGTAACTTTGGTGGAGTGAATCCAAACCTGATGCCCAGTTGATTGAAGTATTCGCCTAGTTGATTCAGTGGTTCATCAGGATGGAACCCTGGTTCCCAATCAATCTTGAGAAAACCATGCAAGCGCACAACCTCGGGTCCACCAACATCACAAGAATGTTGAGTGCCTAAACATCTGTGTGCTTGAAAGGGTGTCATGTGACACTCTCTTCCACCTCACAATGTATCCATGAGTGTTTGTGGACAGGGCACGTGGGTGCAGGCCCTATGAACCCTCTTACCATACAAGGAGTCGCTCAGTTGTGAAATGATGGATAGCATCTCTGAATTCTGTGTATGACATGTATCAGAGAAATTGGGGTCAATATAGTACAGCCAATAAAAGAGTGATATGTGCAAATATCACTCAAGTACAGTAAGTTGTGGGTGCATTTGGTAATCACTAATCAAAAGATGTTTTTGACCGAGCCAATTTTCTCCTCTCAAACTAGCTATCTTTCTCAAAAGCATTGTTCAGTAGATCTATTATTTAGCTTTTTGTCATGGGAGAGACTTGTGGACAGATGAACATTTGAAGTATGCTTAGCCTACAAGCTCCCTACATGATGGTGATCTTTAATTTGTATGAACTGGTACTTGTTAGAATATCTCTCCAGCATTTGACAACATGGTGATCTATTCTTGATTGACTCCTCATTGCAGAATATCCGATAGCTGCCGTGTGTCACCAAAGAGCCACTAGAGTAAAACCTCAATTGGCTTTAAAGCAAGTGGTTAGAAATGATTTTGGGAGATTACACATTTTTCCCCACATTCTTTGCAGTTCTACTTGACTACCCATTTGTCAGCTCCATACTATGTCAATCACTTTTTTCTCTGCTTTTTGGTGAGCGTGATTTAACAGGCCTGCACCAAAAGATTTTGGCAAAATGGAACATGCATTTTACCACCTGTTACAACTTTTTCACTGTTCTTGTGTGTTGAGGACTCCAGGAGGTTGTATTGCCTGAGAGGTGGCATCTTAGTAGTTAATTAATAAGGTTCTTCCAAAAGCCTCACTGTCCAAGAGTAAGCTTTGGGTGAATAATCGAGTTGACCCATTTCTTAAAATCTTGGACTTCATCCCCACTGACATCTTTGGAACTTCTGCCTGAACTCTTTAGCTTTAGTCCTGTCCCACCTTGATGTTGGCCAAACAATAATCACCTTTATCCTCTCCTTCTGCTGGTTGAACTGAAAACTGTCCATCATGTGCATACACCTCAATACTGGCAAAAGCAGGTTCTTCCAAATCACTACGAAACTCAGATAAATTAACTGGCTACTCCTTAAAGCCTGCATCACCTTCAAAATATCCTGCATCCCTTTTAAGGTAATTACCAAGGACACCATGTCTTAACTTTCAATAAAAGAAAAACTTACCCAGACTGCCACAGAAGCACACAACATGTTTTTTTTCTCTATTTCATCCAGCATGGCATGATGAAAATTGTTAAAACGACCATTAATCCCAATTACTCTAGGCCAGAAACGATGTGCAGCAGAATGGTGTAAACCCTCACAATAACATTATTACAGGGCAAAATAGTCAGAAGTGCGCCACTCTAAAATAAACTACAGATATACCTTATATAACAGAGCTTTAATCCCCAATTACTCTAGCCCAGAAACGATGTCGAGCAGAATGGTGTAAACCCTCACAATCAAATGATTACAGGGCAAAATATTCAGAACTGCAGCACTCTGAAATATGTTACAGATATACATGATATATGAGTCAGAATGAAGAACTGCATGTGGGGCTTGATAACTATCATTTCTGGCACAATGGGTATATTGGGCAGTACCAAGATAATACACAATTTTTCCAGCTATGCCCAGGCAAAGAGAGGATCAACATTAATGTAAACATGACAGTTATTCTTGATATAAGGTAGATCTAATACAGTGTAAGTCGTATGCCCACTTCTGGGTAAGAAACATCTCTGCAGCATTCATGCATTACAATTCAACTCTGAGACAACTGAAACAGCTGCTCTGCTCAGTCTTTGCCAGAATGGTTCATATTTAATGGTTCATACTTGATATCAGAGCTGAAAATCCATTTATAGCTAGAAAACTCCAACTAAAGTGAGTCCTATAGTTGTGAAATGTAGAAATACCAAAGACCATAATAAAGGAGAAGGACTATGGCAAAGAACTCATTATAAAAAGGAGAAAGACCAGGTGAAAAATGATGATGAAGCAGAAATACTCAAAGGACTATGATGAAGTGCTATGGAGAAGGAGAAGGATTATGATAAAGCAAACGATAAAGGAAAAGTTCTACAATGAAGGATTACGATGAAGGTGAAGGAATAGGATGAAGGAGAAGAACTACGATTATGTACTATGATAGATTATAGTGGATAAGAAGAACCAGAGCAAAGCGCTATGTTGAAAGAGAAGGACTGCAATAAAATAACACGATGAAGGAATAATTCAGAGGTTAAGGACTACTACAAAAAACTATGATGAAGGTGAAGAACTATGAAGAAGGACCATGATGGACTATGACATAAGAGGAGGACCAACTTGAAATACTATGATGAAGGTGAAGGACTACACTAAAGGACTATGATGAAGAACCAATAAAAATGCAAATGACTATTAATAAAGATTATATTGAATGAGAAGGACTAAGAGGAGTCAGTACAGGGAAAGACAAGAACTGAGATGAAGAACTATGGTGACATAAAAGGACTATGATAAAGGACAAGGACTATGATAGAGGAGAATGAGGATGAAGGATTATGATGCAGGTCTATAATGAAAGAAAATAGCTATGATAGAGGAATCTGATTAAAGAGAAGGACCATGATAAAGGATTATGATGAAGGAGAAGTACCAGGAAGAAACACTATGAAGGAGAAGGAGTGTGATTGAGGTCTATGATGAAAGAGAAGCACTAGGATGAAGTACTATTTTGAAGCACAAATACTCAGGCAAAGGGACGATAAAGAAGTACTAAAGAGGGGGAGCGGGATTTTGATCAAGCAAAAGGATGGAAGAAGGAGGAGGACTACAATGAAGGAACTTGACAAAGGGGAGAAGGAGTTGGATCAAGGAGAATACCTACAACAAAGAACTATGATAAACTATGATAAAAGAGAAGGACCAGAGCAAATCACTATGCTGAATGAGAAGTACTTAGATAAAGGACTATGATGAAAGAATAATTCAAACATGAAGAACTATTACTAAACACTGTGACGAAGGGGAAAGACTATGATGGATAATGGCAAATGGAAAGGACCAGGCATAAGCATTATGATGAAGAAGGACTATGACGAAGGTCTATGATGAAAGCGAAGGACTAGAACAAAGGACCTGGATGAAAGAGAAGGATTATGACAAATGTCTATGATAAAAGAGAATATGACAAAGTACTATGATAAAAGACTATGAGAAAGGGGGTGTGCTAGGACAAAGGACTAGTATGAATGAGGAAGACTAAAAGTATGATTGAGAAGGAGTGCAATGAAGGAGAAGCACTATGGTATTGATCATGAGAATATAAGCGACTATGACAAAGCAGAAAGAATGGGATGAATTGCTACGATGAAGGAAAAAAAATATGAGGTAGGACTATGATGAAAGAGAAGGACTATGATGGACTATATACGTTTTTAATAATAATTCATTTTTTATATAGTGCTTCAATCTAAAGAGCTTTACATTGGACATTTATACATTACTATTATTACCCAATAGAAACTAGTACTCATTTATCGACCTCAGAAGGATGAAAGGCTGAGTTGGCTTTGCCGGGATTTGAACTTGCAACCTGCAGATCAAACACAGATCAGAACAACAAGCGTTTAACCTGCTGAGCCATCTCACGGGCTAAGGAATAGCCATTTTACTGGCAAATGAATAGCTATAACAAACAGAACGGATTATGCTGGACTAAGATAAAGGAGGAGGACTATGATGAAGGGCTATGCTGAAGGACATGACTAAGATGAATGGCTAAGAAATGAAAATGACTAGGGCGAAGAACTATGTTGAAGGAGAAGGGCTATGATGAAGTACTATAAATAAGGAGATGGACCAGGATAAAGGAGGACTATGAAAATTTACTAGTATAAGGGACTATGACAAAGGACATGGGTGGAGGACTATGATGAAGGAGAAGGACTATGACAAAGGATTATGATGAAAGAGAAAGATAAAGGAAAAGAACTAAAGCGAAGGACAAGGAATATGATGAAGGACTAGGATGGCAGAGAACTACTATGTAGAAGGGCTAGGATGAGAACTAGGATAACAGTGAAAAGAGAAAAACAAAGCATAAAGACAAATGTCTAGGATGAAGGAAAAGGATCAAGCCAAAGAGAAGGACTACAATGAAAGACTACATTGAAGGACTATGATGAATGACTTTAATGAAGAAGAAGGACTATGGCAAAGGACTATAATGAAAATGACTTTGACAAAGGAGAATGACCAGGACAAAGTCGAAGGTCTATAATGAAGGACTATCATTGTAAAGGGGGAGTATCACAAAGGACAATGATGAAGGAGAAGGGCTATGAGGAAGGGCAAAGGAGAAGGACAATGGAGAAGGACTGGGGTGAAGGTCTAGAAGAATGATTCTTGAGTGGAAGGACACAAAACTAATTTCTCATGAAGCCAAAACATACCAATAGCATTCACAATTGCCATGCCAACCAAGTATTATTGCTTTCAATACTGTTTCTCTTCTCTCTCCTCTCTGTAGTAATGTTTTAGGTAAATGATTGTGCCAAATAGCCGACATATCTGCTGAAAACAATACATGGAGCAGCTCATGAAACCCCCCCCCCCCCCCCGTGTCTAAGGACCATTGTGTTATTATTACCCAAATGCGTGTTGTACAAACTATTAAACTCAGGAAGGATGAAGGGTTAAGTCAGCTCTGCAGGGATTTTAATGTGTAACTGTAGGGTGAACACAGATCTTTGAACCAAATGCTTAACTTACTCAGTTGACATGGTGGCTGGTGACAGTGCCAATGCCTTTAATTATAAAATACATAATGTCATCATTGATGCATGTCTGTGGTCATGAAGATGCAATGAGTTAGAAGTAAGGTTCTGTAACCTAGTGTCTGACTAATGATGAAATGGGTTTCATTATAATGGGCCTCTAAGCAAAGTGTTCCAATGAATGTATTCAAGTTGCTACTATGTGCAAGCAGAGGTTTGAGGTTAAAAATAAAAAAACACATATTTTCATACCTTTCATACGATTGTGCCTGGTAAAAGAAACCTGCAGTGTTTAAGAAAAATGTATTACTGTGAGTCAGTCAATAAAACTGTATTCATAACACTTTATCCATAACACTGTGTGCACAGTCGTCATAGAACACATTACACAGTTTATGATGTTCTTCTATATATTGTATTGTTAAGTTTGTGAAGTCTTCCATTAAGCATTCATTATTCTGAAGAATCAAAAGCTTAAGATACCGATTTTAAAATGAATGGTCCTTGGAGGCAAGCAAAATGTTGCCATCACTTTTTTAACTTTGATTCATACTAATCAGCAGTTCAAGTGCATGATGCAATACAAACCTAAGTCATCATTATAAAATACTTTAGGTGTTGTCATAGGTAAAAATGAGATATCATCAACTAGTTCAATAATTGTTAGAAGAGTGCACTTCAGAGAGCAGTATTTTGGGTGGATATAGCTCTAACTGCAAGAGATTGCACCAATGGTAAAGAACCAGTATAAATGACCACACGATTACAAACCATATAAATACATGCAATACACACTTTCCATATTTATTTATTTATTTATTTTATTTATTTAGTCATTTATAAAGCGCACTAAACCGGAGGTCATCAAGGCGCTGGCTAATATGCATGGCGTGTTAATACTCCCACTATAAATTCAGCCATCTCTCCACAATGCTGAGCTTTTCTGCACTCGAATGTTGTGGTGGGAGATTAATCATCTTTTACAGAAAGCAGCGCGAGCTGAATACACATATCACAGTGTGAGGGAACATTCTAAACTGCAACGTGCAATCTGGAATCATTATATATAATTAAAGTCTTATACAGTTTACCAAATGATTACTGAATCATTGAACTGAGCAATCCACATGCCCAAATTCCAATGAGCCACCTCATCAACGTAATGACACCCACAGGCTAAAAAAGATCGTGCAGATCAAGAAAACGGAATTTATATATATATATATAGCTCACTAAACGAACACAAAAAACAGGAATGAATAGTACAAATGCTTTCATACAACCTCCCACCCCCTACAGATAAGGGATGTATTGGCCACTTCTAGTCCCTAAAGATAGGTACATTCTCCCAAAAAATAAAAATAGGGAGTAAACATACTGTCCCCAAAACATAGGAAACAGACACGTAGAGCACTGTGCCCCTGTTTTCACCCACACAGCTAAATTATTATATTTGTACCAGTGGTGCGCATAGTACCACAGGAAGAAAGTATATTATTATTGCCTGATCAGAAGAAGTAAACATGTATCTATTTCATGTGCATCAATAACAAGGTGCAAATAAAACTATATCAAAAACATTTCTGTTTTCCAGTTAAAACACATATATAGTTTACTCGCTTTTAATATACTCCCATTTGGAATTGGACATACATTTTTACTCCCTACAAAATCATTTTACTTCGTACTTTAGAAAATAGTGAGTAATATACTGCCACTTCCAAAACCTATCTGGAGCACTGCATACACAAGTAAAACACATGTAAGTACCAATGTACATGTCAATTACATTAACAGCTCTTCTACGTATTATTTACATCTCTATGAAAATTCACAGATTCTTGATGAATCGAACCACGGTCTTATAGCCGGGAGCGATAATTGGTCCAACATTGATCACTGTTGTGCCTTTTGAATGGGCTGTACAAAAAAGGTTCTATCAAATTGTCGACTCCAGGTACTGCAAAATAAAATTGCAAGGATTGTGTTTAATGCCCCACCTTTTACTCAGACAACACCCACCCTTTGACCCTTTAAAAACGTCACAGGCTTTCAATCCAAAAGTGCATCATATTCAAGGTTGCTAGTCTAACCCACAAACATCACTACCAAATGTAAATCTGCATCTTTCTAATCCAGCTACTCAAAGCCAATATACCCGATGTCGGAGATTGTCATACATTGCTCATGCGATCTTGATTAAGGAACTGGGGCTAGAAATTCATCTGATAGAAGGAACAGGGGTGGGTGATGCTGGGGCTGAAGACACACACCCTCCTACAGTGATGGAGAGAATAACAGGAGATTTGTGAAGAAAAGGAGTGAAAAGTTGTTCTCCGAACAGATTATATGATTGCACCATAGACTTGGAACCAGCCATGCAGTTGCGTATGTTTTCTTATCAGAGACAGATAATCGTTTTTGGTGGAAACACATTGACCAGATGCTTTATGCACCGTTTAAAGTCGCCTGTTGCCTCTGCTCTCTATTGTGTTATGTTAGGTTATTTTGCATGTATATAGCGCTCTATATATCATTGGTATGACCTCAAAGCACTGGTAGGTTGAATGCCCTCAGGGACCATAGTCTGGGTTAGTAGAAGGAGTAAGGTGTCAATGGGTGCTTGGGTGCACCAGTTAAGTGTGCAGCTGATGTAGTTGCTAGATGGTAGCTGCATTCTTGCATTAGGTGTGGTAGTAGTGGTATTGGTTCTATGTATGCAGTCTGGCGGGTGGACACCAAAACTGAGACTGGGTTCTGGCTGCGTTAGGCCTCTGGGACGCTTGTGTGTGCAGCTAGGCCGTTTTTTTCGTGGGATATAGCTGCATTTTAATAGAGTGAAGAGGTGTTTGTGGGATAGTATTCGTATGTAAGCAGCTAGGCCAAAATGATCAAGGGGGGTAGCTGTACTCTAATGTGTGATGGTGTAGAGTAGAGAGTAAGTATGGTGATATGATATGCGATGGTTCATCCACACAGCGCCCACACACGAAGCGCTTCAAAGTGCTCAACGACAGTGAAGGCACAAGGGAGTATGCAAAGACACTCTTACAGGCCACGAACAGCCAAAATGAGAAGTAGAGACACTGCACTTGACACCCAGACAGTGCATGTGCTAACACATAGGTAGCGGAGAACGGTATACCAGGACCAGAGGGGTGGGGCACATAGTGACATTGCGGGGACCCGGGGGGTTAGGGCATAAACCAAAGCAACAAGGGGCTATGAAGGTGCTGGTGGCACAGAGAGTCATCAAGGGACCAGGGGGCAGGGTACACAGCAACATCAAATTGATATGGGGGCAGGCCGCACACAACGACAGATGGGATATGAGAGGGAAAGGGGAACAGTGATGAGACGGGAACTAGAGGGTCTGGGTACAGGTGAAACATGGGTACCTGAGGGGCTGTGGGTACTCAGCGACAGTAAGGGGTAAACGAGGTGCTGGCAGCAAAGCGACATTACGAGGGACCAGCAGGGCCGGGTATGCAGCGACCACGTGGGGAACTGGACGGGTAGGGTCATCCAGGGCTAGGCATATAGTGACAGTACAGGGGACTAGAGGGCAGGGGTATACAGAAACATCACAGGGGACCAGAAGGGCCTACAGCAACAGCACAGGAAACCGGCGGGGTACACAGAGATGACACAGGGAGCCAGAGGGTAGGTGGGTACAGAGCGACAACATGGGGGACTGGCTAGAAGTGGAAGGGGGTATGCAGGTTACGCAGTGAAAACAAGGGAACTGGTGGGACTGGGCATGCAGTGACAGCACAGGGGACCAGAGGGGACACAGTGGCATCATGGGGGGGGGTCGGAGGGGAGCTAGTAGACAGTGACAATACGGGGGGCCAAAGGGCTGATGGACACAGCAGCATCATGGGACCCAGCGAGGGCATGGATGCACATATTGATAACACAGGGACAGACTGACATCACAGGGACTAGGGGGGCTGGGCATAAAGTGACAGTACAGGAATTGGATGGCAGGGGTATAGAGCGAGAATACAGGGTACCAAGAGGGTCCACAGTGACATCATGTGTAAGAGTCAGCACTGGGTCTACAGCGACAGCACGGGGGATCAGAGGGGTACACAGCGACAGAACAGATGACCGAGAGGGCATGAGTGCACACATTGGTAACACAGGGACAGACTGAGGGGGATAGGGACCCAAAACAGGTGACAGAGAGGGCATGGGTGCACACATTGGTAATGCAGGGACAGACTGAGAGGGCTAGGGACCAGGGACCATTGTGCTCCAAAATAAGAGAGTGCATTAAGGGAAGGCCTTGTGTACTACAAAATGAGCAAAGTAATTATCAAAAACGGGTTTCCTTTACCCCCAATATCAGTATTGCTTTACCAAGTAAGATCAGCAGTAATTCATAACAAATTAGATCTTCAAGTTGCAAAAAACCTGCTTAGTTTAAAAGAAATGGCATGAGTGGTAAACAGAATCCCACACAATGATTGGTCTCTGGGAATATCAGGCCCTAACTTTCCGGTCCTATTAATGGTGCTGCAGCTTTCCAACACTTTATCAAGTGGGTCAAGTGTGGCTATATTGACAGCTTCATAATCGCATGAATTGATGCATCTTGATTTATTTGAATTCTGGTGAAACACGTTCTGTATCAACAATCTACACAGTGGTTGATGTCATCAAACTACCATCTCCTTAATTCTACTTCAATTTACAAACTGATGGAGCCCGAACTTTTGCTACTTAAACCCGTTTATCTGAAAGGTATTCCTTTCACCATAATATCACATATAAGTATGGCTCTCTTTAAAAATAAAAAATTAAGGGGGGCATGGTTTGCATTCTAGCAAGATGGACGCGTGATCTTTAGGCTCTGCCGACGGAACTAAATTTACTGCCTTAAATTTGTTCATGATGTTATAAATCTGTTTTGGTCACCTCTGTTTATTTCCATTGTAAAGCGGACATCCTATGGTATATGTACATCTTACAGCTGTTAACTTTCTGAGGTGCTCTCTGTTCATTACTTCCCAGCGTTGGTGCAGTGGTTGTGGGGGCAGGGGTACAATGCAGAGGCAAGTATGGAGACAGCAGCCTCCATATCCTGGGTTGAATACTGCTAAGATCTCTGTTTTCTGAAGGATGGTGTGCTGATCCACTGGTGAGCCACTTTTGATATACTCAGCTCCTTCTCTAAACAACCCGCATTGTCACAGATTTCCCCCTTTCTCACCTGTTTTCGTTGCCTGATAATAATAATAAAATAATAATTTGGCACTTATATAGCGCTTTGAACCCTCAGGTATCTGAGCCCTTCTTATTATTACCCACGGTGTGTGGTGCTCATTTGTCGATCTCGGAAGGATGAAAGGCTGAGTTTGGCCCCACCGGGATTCGAACCTGCGTTAGCAGGCTCTGCACGGATGTCAAAGCGAGCGTTCTACTCGCTGTGCCACTTGACCGGCTGATGACTTCTTTAGGAGGAGTCTTCTTTCGTATGGTTCGGGTCTTATACAAGCCCGCTCGGCCGTCCTCGGCTTCCAGTGTTCGTTCAGCTTCGATGTCCGGGATCAAGGGGAAACTCCAGGAAACTCAGAGAAAGGGATAAGAAGCACGCGGAGGCGGTGCAAGGATTCCGGGAAGGCTGGACAAGAAGGAGGAAAGGTAGATTGGAAGAAGGGTTTCCTGGAACCAGGAAACAACAGAATAGTACAAGGAAGAGTACGGAGCACACGTCCGGTCACAGCTAGCAGCAGCGTTGAGACGCGTGGGGTGGCGGGGGTGTGGCCTCTTTATAGAGCACGCTGTGTAGAACACGAAGACTGGTGAGTGGCATTCTGGGCTTGCAGCCATGTTGGTAGTATTATGGAGTGTAGTCCCCGACGTGTCAGGGACCAGGAGTTCGATGGTTCATGACATACATAATCTGCTGCCCACTTCAACATTAGTCGTATTGCTGTGTCAAATGCAGTAATTCACGGTGCGACGTACAATGCAAAAGCGTGGTTGTTTCTTTGCAATGTGGCCTGCTCGGGCAGACATCCTTTGTCCTTTCTGGTACTCCCTATACAATTATACTTTATTTCAAGCTTTTCTCATACACTTAGACCCATTTAAAGAGTTATATCTGTGTGAGCTTTTCATCTTTGATTATGGCTAATCAATGCTCACTTAACTCATCCGGTGAACTCTCTTCTATCAATGAAGGCATGGACATTGTTTTAATTCAGCTCTCCACCATTCAGTCTTCAATATCAATACTTGATTCAAGAACTTTATTGCTTCAGGATGATTTTAACACATTTAAAAATTAAATTAAAACAATTAACTCAAGGCCTGATGAGGTGGGTGAATTGATTTTATTTTCTGAAGACAGATTAGAAGGACTAGAACAAATGCAGCATAAACTTCTCCATTTATAAACAGATATCTCCAACCTAGAGGACAGAAACAGGAGAGACAACATCAGAATATATGAGGTTCCCAAAAACTGATGCCATCAAATTCTTAACAGATTGGCTTCCCAAGTTCTAAATATTTCCTTCTCTTCTCCTCTGGAGTTTCAAAGGGCACATAGAATTAGACCCTGCTTTTCCACCAACAATACATCACCAAGACCTCTAATTGCCTGTGCAGTGTGTCATCAACAAGCACAGCAAATATTATTGGCTGCAAAGCAACAAATCATCTTTAAACTTTCAAGGCAATAAAATATCTCTATCTCTGAGGCCACACGGGACAAAAGGACAATATTGTTGGACATGTGGCCTGCCTTGAAGAGTTTGGATATTAAATATGGCTTATTAGAACCAGTTTATGGCAACATCAAAGAATACTTGGATCCTGATGAGTAGTATGCTCTCATTAAATCTCTTCACTCCTCGGAGATGGATACTTCACCCAACGCTGCATCCCCATCGTCATCATGTCCTATTGTGCAACAGCCACTTCATGTGTATAATTCATTCAGTCGCATTAAATTCAAATCTCTCAAACCACATCATTCTGGTAAATCACAATCTCCCTTCAAACTCCTCCGAAGGTCCTGACAAGCATTGAGACAAATCCAGATCCCCTATAAAATAAATGTTTCCAGATGAGGGGAACCCAAATTAACATATATGTTTTGTTTCATCACTGATGGTTTGCAAAGTTCATTATTTTTCCTTTATGGACTAGTTGTTTAACTTTGTATCCTTGCTTCCCTTTGAGCTCATTGATCTATTGTGGTTTGACATGTTTTCACCTATGACAGTTCCTAATAGTCATTTGTCTTTTACTGTGTTCATATTATGCTATACATATTCATATTTTAAATCTCTGTGTATTAATGACTTTTATTGTTATTATCTTTCTCATTATGTTCCCTTTCCTTTTGTGTGTTCCATTCCCTCAATATATTTAGTCGTACTCTGAATCTGCTCACTGATTATTATTTATCCAATCAAACAGTATTCACTTTACAATTTTACATACCACTAAACAGATTACTTGTCTTTATTCATGGTCTTATATGCTTCTTTGATTATTATTCCTCCAAACTTATATTCTAATGAGCATTAAAGTTATGTTGTGAAATGTTAGAGGTTTGAATAACCCTATAAAGAGACAAAGGGCATCATTACAGGGACGGCAGTAAAAACTGCCGGTAGGCAGCAGGCTACCACTGATCCCGTAACACTGTTTCCATCGCTTGAAATCCTGGGATATCATAGGCGGCAGCTGAATATTTTTTTCCAAATCCTATGGAGTCCAAAAGGATTCCATGGGAATGGGAAACATGAAGCACCAGCACTATTATTAACGGTGCTGGTGCTTCAGTCAAAAGCCTGATGGTAGGGGCATGAACTCCTGGTAGGTTAGGCCTGCCGGGAATTCTGTGCCCCTACCAGCAGACTCTTAGTTTGTTGGTCCAGAAAAGGGGCTGGTACGTTGTTACTGGCACCCTTATTTCCAGACTGGCAAACTTGTAATGAAGCCCAAAGAGTTGCAAGTCATATTGGGAAAAGTAAGGTTGATATTGCCTACAAACAAGAGACTTATTTTGAATCTATTGAAGAAAATAATAAGATGATTAGATTATGGGCTAAACATGCATTTTTGCACCAACAGGTGGCAAAAAAGGTGGAGTTTGTATTCTCATCCATAAAAGAACTTCTTTCCAATTAATTAATGGACAACATGACCCTTCTGGTTGCTGGTCAATTATCAAAGCTAATATTAAAAAAGTATCGGTCACAATTCTTAATATTCATGATCCCAATGCCCCTGAACCTTAATTTTTGATTCATTTGCAACAAATCCTTTTTTTAAAAAAAGTATTTTTATTGATTTTACAACAAAGAACTTGTAAACTTCCCCCTTTCTCGATGCCCCTCCCCACTCCCCCACCGGGTTAATCGCGTAACTGCTCTGTGTTCCGAAGTGTCTCTACTTCTGTTTAACTGAACATGTCCAGTATCTTTATTTTGTGTGGACACCACTGTTCCATATAGTCACTTTGTAAATATTCCAAAGTCACGGCCCAATCGTCTCTGAATTTTTGATGGTTCCCTTGAAGATTGTAGGTTATGTGCTCCATCATTATATGGGACCATAGCCTTCTTAACCAGTACAATGCCATCGGCGGGTGTTTCTGCTTCCATTCTTGGGCTATTTCTAACCACACTCCGATCAGCAGGCCCATAAAGTTTCTTTTCTGGGTTTTAGTGAGGGTTCTGCCTCTCCGGTCCCATATCCCACATAGCCAAACTTCTTCCCCCAGGTCACCCATGTCTGGGAACATTGACTTCATGTGCCCCTTAACCTCCCTCCAGTATTGTTGTAGGTTTGGGCAGTCCCACCATATGTGTCGCCAATTTCCTTCCCCCCCACATACCCTCCAGCATTCATTGGGTACTCCCCGGAACATTGTATGTAGTCTTTCTGGTGTGTAATGCCATTGCAGGAGAATTTTCATCCACATTTCATTTGAGTGTATCGCTTTCATGAGTTTGGGTATTAACTCCCAGGTATGTTCCCACCGTTCTCTGGGGATCGTTTTTTTAAGGTCTTTTCCCATCTCTTCATGTATAGCCATATTACTTCCTCCTCAAGTGTATTTATGAATTTGTATGTGTTTGAAACAAACTTTTTTGTTCCGTCGTTTGTCATAAAGTATTTTTCGAATGGGGTTAGTTCTCCCGAGGCCACTTCCCTTATTCTGGGCGAGTCTAGCCAATGGTATAGTTGGTTGTATTTGTATTAATCGTTGGCATTGAGTTTCATTAGAGAGGTACACTCTTTGAATGTTCTTATGTGTCCTCCCTGGTACATGTCCCCCACCATTTTGCAACCTGCATCCTCCCACTTTTGGAATGCCTTTTTCTCGAGTCCTGGTGGGAATTCAGGGTTTTTGAATAGGGGCATAAAAGGTGCTGGATTTTTTGTTAATGTGCCCTTCTGTGTAGCTCTGTCCCATATTTCCAGTACCGTCTGCATAATTTTGCTTATTTGTGAATTGGGATATCTGTGTTTTTTCCCCACCCATAGCATGTGTCTCGTGGGTGTGGTTGCTACTGCTCCGTCTTGAGCTGCCCACAGCTTCTGGGAGTTTTCCGGTATCCATTCTTTCAGGATCCACAATTGGGCCGCCTCGTAGTATTTTTTAAAGTGCGGTAGTGCACAGCCCCCGTCTTTTCTGGAGGCAGTGAGGACTGTGTTAGATACTCTCAGGGTTTTTACTTGCCATATGTATTCTGTGACCGCTTTCGTTAGGGATTTTAAAAATTGCGGAGGGGGTCTTATTGGCATAGCTTGGAATAGGTACATGAGTCTAGGAAGGATGGTCATCTTGATCACCGTTATTCGCCCCCACCAAGTTATTGCTAATGGGTTCCACTTCTCCAGGTCCCTTTTTATTTGCCTTAGTAGCTGAGGGTAGTTTTGAGAGTATAGTTCTTGTATATTATGTGTCAGGGTGATTCCCAGGTATTTGACTCCCTGGTGTGCCACTTTTAGTTGGAGGTCTTCTGCGACTGATTGTATTTGGTCGGTGTCTCCCACCAGTATCATTATTTCGGATTTCTGTCTGTTAATCTTAAACCCTGATAGGGAACCCATGTTTCTATTTCTTGAATGAGGAATGGGAGAGAATTTTCTGGGTCCCCCAGCAGCACTAGCAGATCGTCTGCATATGCTGCTATTTTATGATTGGTGCCACCCATATCTATGCCCTTTATTTCCTTCGTTCTTCTTATCTGCGAGAGTAGGGGCTCCAGGAAAATTGCATATAATAAGGGGGACAAGGGGCATCCCTGTTTCGTTCCTCTCCCGATTTGGATCTTCTCGGATAGGGCCCCATTCACTGCTACTCTGATGTTGGGTGAGATGTAGTTGGCTTTTATAATTTTCATGAAGGGCTCCCCCACCCCCATTCTCCTCAGCGTGAGGAACAGGAGCGACCATTCAAATCGGTCAAACACCTTTTCCGCATCCAGGGCACATATTATCGCTGGGGTTTGCTTTATTCCTATTTTTTACACGATGTGGAGGACCCTCCTGATGTTATTGTGCATTTGTCTACTGGGAACAAAACACGACTGGTCCTGGTGGACTAAGTTCGGGAGTATTTGTGTGAGTCTAGTAGCTAGGATTTTGGTGTACAGCTTAGCGTCCAGGTTTATCAGCGCTATTGGGCAATATGATGCAGGGAACTCTGGGACTTTTCCCTGTTTCTGTATTACTAGCATTTCTGCCTCATTCATAGATGGGGTGATATTGGCTTTGTCCTTGAATGTGTTAAATAAATACGTGAGGGTCAGTGCTAATATATCGCTGTACGTTTTATAAAATTGGACAGTGTAGCCGTCCGGCGTTGTAGCCTTAATACTGGGTAAATCTTTAATCACTTTAATGACCTCTTGTTGGGTTATGTCCTTATCTAGCGTGTGCCTCTCTACATCCGTTATTACCGGTAGTGTTACCGCCTCTATATATGTCTTTTGGAGCTCTCATCTGGGTGGTCTGACGAGTATAATCGCCGATAAAATTGCTCAAATATGGCCCCAATTTCTGTCGTTTGAGTCTTTCTGTTAACTTTCTCATCCTGCAGCGCCATTACTGTCCTATCTTGATCTCTCCCCTTCAGCTGTCTTGCCAGTAGCTTTTCCGCTCTATTAGCCTTTATGTAGTACCAATGGTTCAGCCTAAGTAAGTGCCTTTCTGCCTTTTTCGTGCAGATGGATTCTAATTGGCCATGTTCATGTCTCAGGGCTCTTTGTAGCTTCCTTGTTGGTTACTGAATTATTTCTGCGTGGATTTTGCTGATATTTGCCTCCAGCTCCCTCTCCCATTGGAGGTTAAGTTCCTCCCTCTGGGCTTTTACTCCGATTATGTGACTCCTCGTGACCACCTTTAGGGCTTCCCATTGAGTTTCGATTGATATGTCTGGGAGGTTATTATTTGTACGGTATTCGATGATTTGTTCTCAAATAGTGTTCCCCAGCACCGGATCTCGGACTATCTCTTCTGGGAATCGCCATTGATGTCGATTCTGCCTTCCGAGTTTTCCCCGGGATGCCTGGCGTGGCCCAGAAGTAGTCTATCCTTGACATTGTTTGGTGGACATGTGAATAGTAAGGGAAGCCTTGTCGGTTAAAGTTAATGTGTCTCCAAATATCCACCAGTGCCAGGTTGGTAATTTTCTGTTTCAGGGCATTTGATGGGGTGCACTGCCCCTGTTGTCTGGGGGCAGATCTGTCGAGCTTGGGGTCCCACTCTATGCTCAGTTCTCCTCCCATTACTATCTCTCCTGTAGCGAATCTTTCTAGTTTTCCCAGTGTGTCTTTAATAAATCCCTCTTGCCCGTATTCAGTGCGTATAGTACCGCAAGTATTAGGGGGCACCCTTTCATTTTCGTGTTTAATAATAAATATCTCCCCTGTTTGTCTGCCTCTGTTTGAAGAATCTGAACTTTTAGGGAGTCCTTGAATGCAATTAAGACCCCAGCCTTTTTGTCTTGCGTGTTTGCTTGTATTATCTGATTGTACCCTTTCAAGCGGACTTTTGCCCTGTCCTGTGTTCTTATATGTGTTTCTTGAAGCATGATAATGTCATATCTTCCTTGTTTTAGAAAATTGCCACTTTTTTCTGTTGAGCCCTCGGACGTTGTATATTCATATTTTAGTCCCCATCATGTTTCTGGACAGTGAGTTCCTGAATGTGTGCCCTGGAGCTTCCTTGAGTATTATAGTGGTTCCCGGTGTTCACCCCCCACCCCTGTAAGGCAACCCTCAACTTGCCCCATCCCTCCCTCCCCCCGAAACTGCCCTGAGATGGGCTCTGGTTCCTATGATCTCTCAGGCATTGCGCCGTACGCGCCATGCCCGACATTCTCAGGGATAACTTGTAGGATATTCTAAAGCCCTTAGATTCCAAGAGGTGTTCTGAATGCCCTCCTCCCCCTCTCCGCACCTTTGTAACTGGGATATTCTCCTCCACTGTATTTAGCCATTTCGGATTGATGTGGTTGGTCGTTCCGGAGTACTTTTGGAAATTTCTGCTGGGGCCTCGCCAGTATTTGTCTCCCTTCCTCACAGGTCGTTACCCTCCTTTGCTTTTCCTCCCATGTGAACAGCAGCCCGAAGGGGAATGTCCATTTGTATCTTACCTGCTTTGTCATTAGGAAGCTTACTACCGGGCCCATGTCCCTGCGCTTCTGTAGCGTGATCTGCGCCAGGTCCTGACACAGCTGCACCTCCACCCTGTTCATTCTGATGTGGTCCATTGTCCGGGCTTTCCTCAGGATCAGCTCTTTTTGGGGATATGATGAGAGGGCCACTAGAACGTCTCTTGGTCTTACGCCCGGTTCTCCTGCTCGCTTTGGGCCCACTCGGTGAACCCTGTCTATGGAAACTTCTTTCTCTTCCTTTGCGTCTAGGATCTCCTTGAATACCTGTTGGACTGCCTCTTTCAGGTCCCGGTCCTCTACTGATTCTGCCATGTTTTTTATCCTTATGTTCGATCTTCATGATCGATTTTCGAGATCCTCGCATTGTATTTTAAGGTTATGGGTCCGTCTCAGCAATTGTTCCTGGACCTCGGAGTATTGTTGAGTCTCTTCGTCTAAATTTTGGGTGATTTTCTCCAAGGTGTCCGTCCTCTCCTACAGACGTGTGATATCCGCTCTTAATTCTTGTACCGCCTTCCTCATGTCATTTTTCATGGACTCGAATTGGGTCTTCATTGTAGCCATTAACTGTGTTTGGAATTCCCCAAACCACTTTTTCATGTACTCCTTAGTCGCCATTTCGGGGTCGGGAGTTTCCGTGGACATTTTCAGGTGTTGACCTTCCTGGGTTCTTTTCCTTGTAGAGGTTGAGGGCATAGATTGTTCTGAACCCCAAATTTGTGGCAGGCTCTGGTCCTGATTCTTCTGGGAGTTTTGATGAATAGATTGTGCTGTCCTACCCCTGGATTTTGACAGAGGTGCTGTTGAGTGTCTTTGTTTTCTTGGCACCACGTTCACTCCCTGCCCCCTTGGGGGCTTCTCCTACCGTGGTGGACCCTCTTAATTCTGGGGAGGGTGTACCTCCTCTGGTTTCCCCCTTCCTGTGTCCTGGTTCCCTGGTTCCTGTGTCCCTGTGGGGGGTCACCCCACCGTTTTTAACTGTATTCAGGTTTTTCCCGTGTTGTTCTTTCATTCACTGAGTGGGGGGGCCATATGCGGCCAAGAGGTCACGTATCTTTAGTGGGCTTGCCCCGTGTTAGTGGGAGGGGGGGATTGCCCTCACTTGCAGTGCCCCCTGTTGTGGGGGGGGTTGTCTGGATCTTGGCTGAAGTTTGTTGTTTTCCCCTCTGGGGGGGTTGGCGCTGGGAGAGCCCCGTTGGTCCGGAGGCTCCCCTTTCCCTGTAGTCTTAACTTTTCCCCTTTTACTGATAGGGGTATGGGTGCCTCCTTCCCCCGTGCCTCTGTGCGAACTCTGTGACTATCTTCAACAGTGCCGGGGGGGGCCCTCCATGTGGTTCAGGCCTTCAGGGCTTGCTGCGGAAGATGACAGCTTGTGAGGCCTTAGACTCCGCTCCCCCCCGGGCCACGTACCTGAAGATCTGTGTTGGGTAGTCCCGCTCCGATCCGCTGTCCCGCTGCCCTTCTCTGGGCCTGGGATCTCGTGTGTCCGCCCCCGCCTTGGCAAACGCGGACCACAGCGTCCTCACTCCATCTTCTCTTCCCCGGTCCGATTCTCTTCAGCTGCAGGGCGGGGCTACTCTGATGCTCTGGGCGTCCCGAGGGGGCCGCTCCCGCTTCTGATTCTGGCTTCACTGTGTGGGGGAGCCGGGCTCCTCCTCCGCTCCAGCAGCTCCGGATCCCGCCTGGTCCCCATTCTCACTGGTGGCCGCTGCCTCCTCCCGGGGGGATCCCGCTCCGGCCTCCTAGAACCCCAGGGCTCTCCCTGTGTCTAGGGAGCTTGTCTACCTGGTGCGCGACCCGGAACCTGGAACTGCTCGTCATGGGCGGATTTCTCTTCTTCACTCCAGCTCCCGTTCCCCTCCAATTCCGAGTGCTCCGGTGAGAGTTTCTTGCTTTTTAAGGTGCTTAAATTGTGCGGCCTGGATGGGGGGACGGAGCAACGTTCAGGCACGTCCTCTCCCCATTGCCGCCATCTTGGAATCCTCAACAAATCCTTTTTAATAAACACTATGATCATCCTATTGTGTGCGTTGACTGTAACCAAATTTGTGACTTCACTATTGACCGGAAATCTGACACTAAATACTTTGGGCCTCATTAAGACCCTGGCGGTACGGAGTGAACAGTGCCGTAAAAGGTGCCAGCGCCGTTCACTCCGTACCGGCGCATTACGAGTTCCCCTTGCGGGACACGGTAAGCACGCCTAGGAAAACCAGGCGTGCTTACCGGGTCCTGCGAGGGGAAGAGGGAGCAAACAATGGGCCATCTCCTAATGGCCCGTTGTTTGCTCCCTCTCCCATTCCCATTCAGTCCTATTGGGGGCTGAAATGGGAATGGGGAAGGACCGTGTCTGGGTCCTTGGAGGGAGGAATTACCGGGCCTTCCGAACTCGGAATGGCCCGGTAAGTCCTCATTCCGAGGACTCGGAGCCCGACGCGATTTCGGCAGCAGCCATGCCGCCAATAGCAGCATGGTTACCACCAAACTCGTAATGAGGGCCATTGACTCCAAATTGCAGAAGCAGTTTATTAATGTTATAGAAGACCTTGCCCTTGTCAATACTTGGTGTTTTTGCCATTCCGATGTTAAGGAATTTACTTTGCTCTGTTTCCCCATATAAATCCTTTTGCAGACTTGATCATGTCTTTATCAACCCATCACTTGCTTCTAAAATTACTCACTGGGAAATAGGCCCCTATAATTATAACTGATCATTCCCCAATCTTTACAGTCCTTGAATGGGAATTACAACTTAATCCCACTTACCAATGGAGATTCAACTCCTTTTTATTGAATTACCCTACTCTGTACCAAATTCTTCCATCCATAATAATTGGAATCATTTTAAGGCGACCTTACTGGTTTCATTATACAACATTTAAAAAGAAACCAAATAAAAAATGATCGCACAATTTACTTCAGTCAATTAAGAAACTTGAATCGTCATATTACAGCCACCTTTAGGATGCTAGTTTTAAATCCCTTTTTTCTAAATACATTGCATTCAATAAATATAATATGAATAAAGCTTGCCAGTCTGGGTTAAGATCTAAAGCCAAATTTTATGGTGGATCTAATTAAATCAAGTAAGCTGTAAAATAGGTAAGTTCTGCTTCCTCTAATACTAAACTTATTTTTAATGTTCCCTCCCATGCACAAAACGCATTAAATCTGGATTTAGAACTACATTCACACATTTAATTACACTCTTCGTCCTCTACTAGACCTTTTATTAATAACTATTTTTATAAATCCTTCTCTATCTCACAGGGAAGTAGGCAAGGCTGTCCTCTTTGTCCTCTACTTTTCATTCTGGAGCTGGAACCCCATCTTCAAAGTATTTTGAAAATGATATCATCAAAAGCATTGTCATAAATTACATCTCCATCAAGTTTTTTGGTTATGCTGATGATGTCTTGCTTTATCTTCCAGATACCTCCACATCTATTCCCGCTTAAAGGTCCACTACAATTTTCTCCGGTTACAAATTAAATTTGAACACATCAGAAATTCTCCCTAATTCACGCATAATGTCTAATATTCCCTTGTTCGGCATCAAATGGTGCTCGTCTTCTATTACATATTTGGGTGTACATATGTCTAAAGGTGTCCCCTCTAGTTTAACTCTAAACAAAAATACAATTAATGACAAAATACATTTCTCTATTAATCAATGGTACCTGCCTGCTGTTTCTGTCATGGTGGGGCTGCTTGGAATCTATCAAAATGACGCTTGGACCTATTATTCTTTATTATCTTTCTATGATCCCAGTTTTACTACCTACTGCCTACTTTAAGAAAATTGACAAACTTTTATATACATTTTTATGGAATAATATAACTCCCAAAATTGTGTTTAACAAGCTTAAGACTAACAAAATCTATGGTGGAGTTAACGTCCCAATTTTTTTTAATTTCAGAAATCATTTATATTATGACAAATCATTCTATTCCAAGTTAATGAATCCAAATTAGTTAATGATTCCTCTTGGATCTAATTGGAATCAAAGCTTATACCCCCCTTCTCTTTACTTCATTTCCTCCAAACATCTTCTGAGCCTGATATTAAAAAGCACCCACTTCTACATTCTTGGAAAAATGCATGGAGAAGATTAAATTTGTGCTCGCCAGCCATCCAAGATTCTGCTGACACCATAATATAGTTTACTAAATTCTTCCTGTTCAAACCCAAACATGAAGTGTTGCTAAAATGGTATTCTGCTGGTATCTTTAGAGTTAAACATTTATTTCATTACACTTCACCTATACCTTTCCCCGAACTATGTGCTCGATGCAATCTCAACAATGTGGAATTTAAAACCTATACAAGCCTTACTAACCTTGAGCTACCTCCTTTTACCACCAAACTGTTTCCTCAAAATATGTTTAATTAAAATAAGTTCCCTTTACACTAAAGCATCTAAACTATATTCCATCCTTAACCAATTCTAAGAAATTAGTGATCTCATCTCCAAAATGACTATGCAATGGGAACTGACCTGGAATCTGCAAATGTCCTCATACATTTGGGTTAAAATTTGGGATCAGTGTTATTTCACTTCAGTGGCTGTCAACGTAACACAATCACACTATTATATATTACAGAGAGCATACCTAACACCTCTCAGGATTGCAAACATTCCCAATTCTACTCTAAGTGCTTGCTTCTTTTGCCAATCCCCATCTGCTGATTTTACTCATTCTATATTTAAGTGTAAGTATGTCTTTTCTTTTTTGGGACAAATTTGAAAAAGCTTACACAATAATTTTTTGTTTCAAGAACTTTCACTGAGTAACTTAATGATTGGCAATTTAGTGAATCCCTTTATCTCATCAATCGCTTCACCTGATTTGTTTAACTTCTTCATGTATGTTGCCTTTCATCTATTGTGACTAATTGGTAAAATGTGCAGAAATGATCATACAATCTTTGGTGGAATTCCATTTGTTCCTTCCTAGAAACAAAAACAATTCTAGCACTGTCATATAGGAATTTTACCTAAGTGTTATAACAAATGGAATATCTTTATCACTTAAATGTAAATTATCTGTTACTCCTCGGAGTCTGATTCTCCCACCCCAGCTCTCTCCTTATTTGTTTCTCAGATCTTCTCATCGTTCTCCCCCTGTATGCTCACCCCATGTAAAAGGTATTTTCCAATTCTTGACACTGTTTCATAGAGAATAATTTATTTTCAAGTTGCAACTTGTGTTCTGATATGTTATCCCTACTAATGTAACAATATGACATGTCATTTCTCTTGACATTCAACTTATGGACTCTCTAATGTATTGTATTGTTAACAATAATGTATTGTATTGTTAACAATAATGCCAATAAAATAATTTAACAGAAAAAGACAAAAATGAAAACAAATTGAAAATAGCAGTTTGCAGTTCCTTTATTTAATTAATCGGTGGGCTCACCTACATAACCAACGGTTGAATGCCTGTTAGAAAAGTGCACTTTTCATACATATACACAACATTTTTGTAGTTATTGAATGCAGTGTTTGATTGCCCCACACCAAAGTCTACAAAATATGTGAAATCATTTTTTTGGGCATTGCAAAGGTCTATCGCAGGTTTATTCAGACTTTCTTATAAAAGGTTACCCCTAAAATCTGACTTCAATGACATGGAACACATTTTGCTTTGAATCGGGAGGTCGTAAATGTCTTTCACACCCTACAAAATTAACATCAGAACTGATTCTCCAGCATCCAATCATAAATAGACTGTTTCAGATGCAGACTAATGCTTCCAATAATGTGTTGGGGAAATACTATTGTAAAGTCATACGAAAGGTGTGTTGCATACATAGCCTTCCACTACTGTTAATGAGGGGTTGGCAACCTGTCTCTCTCCAGATGTTTTGGACTATGGCTTCCATGATCTCTCAGCATTGCCTATGCTGCGTAAGACAGATGGTAGTTGTAAAACAGCTTCAGAGGAAAAGGTTGCAGACCACTCACGCGATTAATCAGAATATTAAATTGAAAATAAGCAACTATAACTATCAAGGCAGCATTTAACGGGTGACACTGCTTGATGGTTTCTAAACTCAGCATGATGGTAATCACAAGTCATAACAATCTACAGTATTTAAGGATTACAAAGAGTTTCAGTGACAGGCATAATCAATATTCCCAGTATTTTGCAGAGTACGATTTTGTGATCACTTTGCATTCTAGATGGAAAAGCATTGAAGCAGACACTTTAGCCAGTGCCACTCAAATACTTCCAATGAATGATAGTTTAACCCCAATACACCAGTACTGTAGTTCCATTGCGATAGGTTATTTATGCCGCGCTTAATACCCAGAGGTTTCTAAGCGCGGACCATGGGATCGAACCTGTGTTGCTCTGTGTCGTCTTGCTTCTAAGGCGAACACGTTGCCCCTAAGCTATCCTCCTGAGACTTTTATACCGCAGCACCTGTAACTGGGTTGTAGAAAGTGCACATTATTTTGTAACTCCGAGTTAAAGTATATTTCATGAACAATCATACTGAGAATTACAGCAGTATTCAGCAAGTTACCCTATGTCCATTTTCAGTATATGTTATTCATGTTTATCATTACATATTGGTTCACTAGTGTTTTCTGTGGCAGTCTCTGTAGCTTCTTTATCTGAGGCAAGTTACTGTCAGAAATGATACCACGTATCCTAAAAGAAAACAATGCTTGTGTGCACTGACACATAGGTGATGGGGACCAATAGACCGGCCAGCCAAGAATTCAGATGCTCAAAATAATTATTTATTAGAGATGTGGTACAGTGTTGACAAAAACAATAAAATAGGTATGGGTTTAATTACACTTAAGTTGTCAAAATGAATGTCCTTCAGGGTGTGAGCCGTGCTTTGGGACAACTTAAAAGAAGGCAGTTATAGTGTCCGCCAGGGAAATACACAAAGTGTACAAACAAAGGTTCTCTAATTATAGCCTTGCTTATATTCTCCACCAGTATTATCAGTTGCTGCATTCAGAGGGTTTTGTTTCCTTCTTCCTTTTTGTCTCGGTGTGACTTTAGGGTTGTCCACACCCTTCTTCAGTCTTTGACTGACGGGAGCATCCTCTCAGTTCTTGAGTTTTTGGGTGGGCTCAGTAGTTGTGGTCATGATGGAACTTCAAACAAGCAATGGAACCACAGGAAGAAAGAAAGCTGCCCTATAGTCTGAATATACTTCTCACTAGGCTTCTCACCACCTCCTTGTACACAAGGGTCCTGCTTCTCCAGCCACCTACTCCAGTTTCTCTTGCCTGTGGTGTCTTGTCTCAAGTCGTACCTGGGAGGGTCCTTCCCATGCGCTACTTTCCCTTCTCTCCTAGGGTCCATCATGTCATCACTCCTAATCTCCCAGCTCCCCTCCAGCATCTTCCATCTCTAAAACCACAAACACCTCTTTCCTGTGTTGTATATTCAGGGCTTTAACTAAACCTCCTCCTTCCGCTAGGCACTTCCTACCTTGTGTCGCAACCCGAATCCCAAACAAGTGAGAATAACAGATCTCCTACTTTAGGGAGACTTACCTCCTGAGAGCACAGCCTATTTTTTATTTATTTTTTTACATTTATAAAGTGTGCAAAGCAGCCCTGGGGCATGGTGGCGCTGTAACAGCAGTGCTTACTTGGTTACAAGGAAAAAGACATGACCACCTGTCTGTGGTTCTTGGTTACATTGAACCTGATGCCGGACAAGTGAAAGTTGCATTAACAAAGAAATAGCAAAAGTGTGCAAAGATACAAGCAAAATGGTTCCGGTAACAACAGAAAGACAAATAAGGCAGGGGACCTTCTCAAGGATGAAAGGGGTGTGTGGACGGAAAGTATTAGGTGAACTAATTGAAAAGCGCAGTTTTGAGAGATTTGCGGAATGCTAGGTGAGATGTCTTGTTTCGAAGGTTTGTTGGGAGGGCGTTCCAGTGTATGGGCACAAGGAAAGTGAAGCTGGCCCCTCCTGCTTTGGCCCTTTTGAAGGTAGGGATTTTAAGCTGGTTGGAGTGATCCGACCTCTTGGATCTGGAGGATGCAGCTCTGGTAATTTTTTTTTCAAGATAGGGGGAGCTGTAAGTGAGAGGCATTTGTGGGTTATAGCTAGTGTCTTGAAGAGTATCTGTTCTTTGACCGGAAGCCAATGAGCATTTTTTCTAGGCTGGCGATGTGCTCCCTTTTGGGAATGCTGAGGGCAGCCCCAAGCGCATTGTACTGAATAACTTGGAGTCTGTTCAATTTTTGGATGAGGTGCCGGAATATAAGACATTACAGTAGTCTAATTTTGCTCCAATGGTGGCTCTAGCTATGGAGAGGCAATTTGGCGGAGATAGGTACGGTATGACCGAATTGATTAGTTTGGTCGTGAAGGCAGCTGCGGACACAACGGCGCTAACTTGGGGTGTCATTGAGAGAGTGGAGTCAATGTACACCGCAAGGGTTTTGACTGCTCCTGAGACTGGGATTTGAGAGTTGTCTATAAGGAAAGAGTTGTACTGTTTGTCAAGCTTGTTCAGTGTTTCCTTGGGGCCTACTATGAGGAGCTCAGTGTTATCATTGTTGAGGCATAAACCATTAGCTTCCATCCAGGCTTGGATGGTGGCATAGGTTTTGCATAGTGTTTCTGCGTCTCTTTCATATGAGCCAGTGAGAGGAAGGAGGACTTGGGTATCGTCAGCATATTTTGTGTATGCTATGCCGAGGTTGTCCAGTTTGTTGAAGAGCGGTAGGGTAAAGAGATTATACAAAGTGGGGGTTGTGCATGAGCCCTGTGGGACTCTGCAGTGAATGGTGGTGTGAGCTGCGCAGGACTGCTCTGGGAATACCTTCATTACTCTCCCTTTAAGGAAGGAGGTGACCTAGACAGTAGCTTCTGCAGATAATTGGGCTAAGTTGATGAGTTGTCTGCAGAGTGTGGTGTGGTCTACAATATCAAATGCTGCAGACAAGTCGAGAAGGAGGAGAAGCGCTGGCTTGCCTTCATCCATTATTTCACCTAGTTGGTTCTTTAGGTCCAGTAGGGCAGTTTCGGTCCCGTGACCAGGGCAGAAACCTGATTGACTCTTCTCAAGGATGCTGTTGGTTTCTAGGAAATATTGGATTTGATTGTAGGCAGCTTTGTCTAGCATATTTAGCAAGAAGGGCACGGTGGGCATAGGTCTGTAGTTGTTTGGCGAAGCAGGGTCTAAGGATGGGTTCTTAATGAGTGGGTAAACCCATGCCTCCTTCAGGCATGGTGGGACAATGCTAGAGGCGAAAGAGGCATTTATGAATGCTGTCAGGAAGGGTGTCTTTAATGAGGTTGGCCGGGCAGACATCACCCTTACAGTTGGAGGGTTTTATGTTTTTCAAAATGGCTAGTACCTCAGATTCAGACACCTCTCTGAAGGTGAAAAACATCTTTTCTTCCGAGGAGTGGGGGTTTACAATTAGTGAGGTGGGCAGATCGAATTTGGGCAGGGCAGCGAAGTGGGATTGATTTTGCTCTGTAGGAGTTCAACTTTATTGAGCAACTCAGACTGGATGCTCGAGTACCAGGGTTCATCTTTTACGAGATCTTGGGTGCTTGTGGCTGGGGTGGCTAGTTCCTTAAATATGGCAAACAATTCTTTCAATTCAGATTTGGCATTTTCAATTCTAGTGTTGTAGGAGGCGGATTTAGCTGCTGTGATGTCTTTTTTGTACTGGGCAGCAAGTTTCTTGTAGGCAAGTAGGGTGCTGTCCTGTGGGTTAGATTGCCAATTGGTGAGTGCTATGCGCTTAAGGGAGCGTAATTCATTGAGTTCCGCCGTGAACCAGGAATTGGTGTGTATTTTTCTTTTAGCTTTCTTTTTTTTGAGAAAGGCAATAGCATGAATTGCCTCTTTGTCAAATTGTAGAGTTCTACCAGGGCCATGGGGTCCCTGGAGAACAGAGGCTTGAGGGCAGAGATGTCTAGGAAAGGTATGATAATGTTTTTTGTTAGTTTACGCCCGCTTCTAGCTAAGGCAGGTGGTGATGGAGTGTTAGGTGTAGAGGTTTTAAAGGTGGCTGGGATGGAGAAATGAATGAGGTATTGGTCCGTTCAGGGACAGGGAGTGTTGGAGCTGATGTCAGCGTTGCAGTTATGGTCCGCTACCAAGTCTAGAGTGTGTCCTTTGGAGTGAGTGGGCTTGGAGATTCGTTGAATGAATCCCAAGTCCTAAAGCGGTCTGACAAGACATTTAAGCTTGTTTGTCTTTTGGGTCATTGAGGCCAAGGTTTAGTTCAGCCAGAAGTAGGGATTTAGTAGTGTTTTTCAGGTTGTTGCCTAGTAGATATAGAAGGTTGTCCTGAAAGTCAAGTAGAGGGCCGGTAGATGATGCGGATGTCAATTGTATAGTTTGGCGAGAGGGAGAGTTTCACGGTCAGGGCATCCGTGTTGTTCCCTAATGCAGAGTTGATTTGTCTGATCGACAGACAAGCCTACAGCTTTTTAGATATACCACTGGGCTAGGGGCTCAGGTGAAAAGGCAGGAGGTTGCACGATCAAACTGCAAAAGAAAACACAAACTTCATAAGTAGGTGTGCTTGTAAAACAAACAGCATCAGCAACCCACCCTTTCCCAAATATCCCCAGCCTACCTGGATTAAGTGCGTGGTGAGGAATAAACCTATATTTGTAGATACCTTCTATCTCTGTACAATTCCATGTATCAGGCTACAAAAATTCACAATACACAAGTCCATAAATCTGGACGCACAAAGTCCCAGCTACGGCATTAGGATGCACTTTGGTGCCTTTGTCCGAACGGAAGGATGACGCAACTAAAATGTTCACCACTGTCCATTGGGAATCCGGGAAAGCAGTTGAAGTTCCAAGGCTGTTCTTGAAGCATAGTGATTAGGATACAGTTCCAAAGTCTAAAGGGAAAACCATATAAGCAATCCTTATCCAATAACCAGGTGATTAGTCCAACAGTGCAACCAAACCAGTATAAGGAGAAACAAAGGCCAAGTCATAAAGGAAACAACACAGGTCTGGTAACCAGGCAGACATCGGGCAGGTGCCCGTCAGTGGTGTGTTGGTGGGTGGGTGGGGAACATGAGTCAGGGCCTGCTGGCAGGTGCCCGTCAATGATGGATGGGTGGGGGACATGAGTAGGGGCCTGCTGGCGGGTGCCCGTCAATGGTATGGGGGACATGAGTCGGGGTTCACAAGTGCATGGTGCCATGTGGGCTGCCTACAGGACATGGTCAGGGGTGTAGGGTAGTCCCCTGTGGTGTGGGCTGCCTACAGGGCATGGTCACGGGTGAAGGGTAGTCCCCTGCAGTGTGGGCTGCCTACATGGCATGGTCAGGGGTGTAGGGTAGTCCCCTGTGGTGTGGGCTGCCTGCAGGGCATGGGGAGGGGGGGAAAGGGCACACCCAGGAGGGCCCACAATGGCAAATTGCGTGTAAAACTCCCTGCACTCCCGAAATACACGTACCCCGCTCACGCCAGGCCTATCGCGTGTTGATCTCCACGCGCACCCCCGCAATACACGTACACCGCTCGCGCCAGGCCGATCGCGTGTTAAACTACATGTGCACCCCTGAAATACACGTACCCCACTCGCGCCAGGCCTATCACTTGTTCAACTCCATGCACACCCCCGAAATACATGTACCCGCTCGCGCCAGGCTGATCGCGTGTTAAACTCCACGCGCACCCCTGAAATACATGTACCCCGCTCGCGCCAGGCCTATAGCGTGTTGATCTCCACACGCACCCCCAAATTACACGTACCCCGCTCGCGCCTACCGATCGCGTGTTAAACTCCACGCGCACACCCGAAATACATGTACCCCGCTCGTGCCAGGCCGATCGTGTGTTAAACTACCCGTGCACCCCGGTATACGCACAGGCAGCCCATTCACCCTCCCCAGGCCCTGCAGGTAGCCCATCCACCCTGGGCATGCCCCACAGTCAGCCCACACCACAGGGGGGACTTTTTCCACGCAATTTACCTGGAGCGAGCAGTGTACGTGTATTCTGAGGGGTGTGCAGGGAGTTTTACATGCGATTTGGCTGGCGCGAGAGGGGTACGTGTATTCTGGGGGTGCACAGGGACTTTTTCACGTGTTTTCGTGTTTGGGGGCTGTATGCTGGTCCACTGGCCTTTGCGCCATGTACTGGATTTGTGCAATGTTTTTGGCGCACAGGGCGGGGTTGGGGGTGTAACTGGCGTTGCTACAGGGTCGCTACGCCACTCTGCGCCACGGCTGCTTATGGATGTATAAAGCCATGAATACGCTGTGCGCCTAAATGGGTTTTGACACACGCGGCTGGCACAGACTGCTGCACGCGCACTCTGTGCGCCAGCCGCGTGCGCCACTTTCAAGCTTGTGTATTCCCCTATGTATATGTTTCATATGATATGACTGGACACTAAGGGAATTACTCTAAGAACATACTTGAAGGATAAGTCTACAAATATAGTACGTTTACAATTTTTTGTTCCTAACTGTTACTGGCCTAGATATGTCAGTAAAGGAAAAAAGAGGGAGACAGACATGTGATGTCATCAGTGATGTCATCAATGGCATTTGTGATGTCATCTTTGATGTCCTGGGTGTTAGTCTTAGCAGTGCACGGTGGTGGCGCGAGTTATGGTTGCTTAGCTTACCATAACTGTGAATTTCAAGGGTTTTTCGGTTTTACTTGGAACCACAACGTCGCTTTAACAAAGTTTTTTTACTGAATTTCAGAGGTTTTTAGTAGCGCAACTTAACCATAACCTCCCTTTAACAATGTTTTTTTACTGAATTTCATAGGTTTTTAGTAGCACAACTTAACCATAACGTCCCTTTAGCAAAGTTTTTTTACTGAATTTCATAGGTTTTTAGTAGCACAACTTAACAATAATATCTCTGACTTTATGTACAAGTAACATAGAACATACTGAACCCCCTCTACTGAATTTGATGTCCGCGAACTCTTCTAATGTCCGCGGACATATGCGGACAACAGCACCATTACCCGAAAAGTCTGGGGGGTATGTTTAATTGTTATATCATAACATATGAACATTTTACAAATTCACAAACCAGCACACATACACATTATATGTAGTGATAAATAAGAAGTGTAACCCATATATTTAACACATTAACCATTCATTTAAATACAATATGTTCTAAAATGGAATATACCAAAAGAAGAAAGATAGTCTTCCAACATGATAACCTCACTGAAACTCCACAACTAAGAGCAACAGCAGATCTACAGACCAGTAACAACACACCTTACCAAAAGCTAGTAAGTGTACTGCATGTTACTCATATTTATAAACTTTCTGTATTAGATACAAAAAAAGTGATATTATGTTTTTTTCTCACAGAAATGTCTAGTACTCGAGGAGCATTTCTCACGTGAGGAAATGTCTGAAGATAGTGAACCCAATGGTAGACACTTTACTATATAAACCAATTAATAAATATTATTTTATATACATTTAACATATACATTTTTTTTGGTACCGACCATACAAAAATTGAAAAGACTAAAGAAAAAGAAGTATTGGATAAGACTCTTCAGCACATAGAAGAATAAATGGACCTACTCATGGCAAATTTTAACAATTTAAAAAACTTTGTGGAGGATCACTTGAAACAAATAACTACATACAATTGTCCCACATATACCAGTACCCCCTCACCATATCCCAGTCAATTATCCCCAAACCCTCTCCATGAACCAAAACATTTTGATGAGACTTCCATCCCTTCTTCACCTCATATAAATCCTATTCGAACCCCCAATTCTCCTGTTTTTGTTTCAGTTTACTCCTCACCTTCTCTGTCATAAATTTAACATCCATATAAAATAAAGTAAAATTATTATATTGTGTCCTAATTCATTTCTTGTCTTTTTTTAAAAATCAGTTCAGGTGTCCGCGGACAGCGCGGGTGTCCGGAATGTCCGTAAAGAAATGAAAATGGGAGCATCCTAAGGACACTATATCTGTCCGTAATGTTCGCATGCAAGTTGAAACTGTTCTAAGAACAGAGCTGATGTTCGGAATGTCCGCAAACAAACTACCACATGCGGTGTCCTGAAATGTTCGTCAATAAACTAAATGGGTGTGTCCTGAAGACGCTATGCCTGTCCGTATTGTTCAGAGGCAAACTGAAACTGTCCTAAGAACAAACGCTGTGTCCTGAAATGTTCATAAATAAACAAAATGGGGGTGTCCTGAGGATGTTAGAGCTGTCTGTATTCTTCGCAGGCGAGTTGAAACTGTTCTAAGAACACAGGCAGCATCCTAAGGATGCTATACCTGTCCGTATTGTTTAGAGGCAAGCTGAAACTGTCCTAAGAATACACACGGTGTCATAATATATTCGTAAATAAACAAAATCGGGGTGTCCTGAGGACGCTAGACCTGTTTGTGCTGTTCGTAAGCAGGTTCAAACTGTTCTAAGAACACATCAAGTATCCCGGGATGTTCGCAAATAAATAAAATGGGGTGTCCTGAGGATTCTATGCCTGTCCGCATTGTTCGCAATCGAGTTAAAACTGTTCTAAGAACAAACGCCTGTCCGTAATTGTTCGTTTCACTTGTGACGCACTTTTAATTAGTTTCAGGACCCAACCAGTGTCCGTAGAACACCAACACGCATGTGCAAAACGGTTCCAATGCATTTGATGTCCTGCGGACACCCCCTCCCTTCGCGGACATGTTCGCGAAGCTATCATATGAACGCACCCACGCTGAGCGTGTATTCTGACTGCGAACACTGTTCGTGTCCCCGAACAATTTAAAACTACCTTTTCAAGCAATCCATAATATTTTTCAATAATAACTCACCATAGCACAAGTCAGACATAGTAATCCTGAGTTTCTACATACTTTTTGGGACTTTTTAAACCTTTTTTTGGTGTTCGATCTGTCCGCAGACAGCACGCATGCCCGCAAACAAGCACCCCTATAAAAGGCCACACCCTAGAGCTCATTCTCATTGGGTTTTTGGCTATCTTACAGAACAGAGTGCATTTTCCAGCCAACTTTCCAGATTTTAATCTGAAACCTGATGGCATCCATGGCTGCAGTACTGGCACCTGGTGCTACATCTGCCTCAGCACCACCCCCACCTCCTCCACCACCACCACCTCCCCAAGGGCCTGAAGAGGGGAACAGGAGTGAGGATGCAGAGGAGGATGAAGAGGATGACGAGAATGAGGTAGAGGAACTCCCTACTACCAGCACTCACCGTGAGTCTTGGGTGTGGTGGTTATTTACCATTCATGGTAATGTTCCTAAGGCGCGTGCAAACCGAGTCACCTGCAATGAGTGAAAAATGGTACTCAGTCGCGGGAGGCCCGGTTCACACAGCTTTGGGACAACTACCATGAAGCGACACCTAAAGTCATTCCACACTGGGGCCATTCGCAAGGTTGTACCTTGCGAGGAGCGTAGTAGGTTGACTTCCTCTACTTCATCCTCCATTTCTGATCCTGTCACCACAAGGAACACTCCTGTGGGACAGCGTATTCCTCAAACTGTCTCACAGGCCATACGCAATACTCATGACGCTTACCTTTCGAGGGTCACAGTTGTGTGTATGTACTGCGATGCAGTACTCTGCAGGGGGGAGAGACTTCGAAGTGCTTTTGAGGCTCTGGGTTCAGAGCACGAAAAGATCTGCTCACTACCCAGGTAAAACCCACTCTAGATCTTCCTCTCTCCACCCGCCCTTTCTTATCCCCGTGGTTGGTGTCCCCCCTTACCCTCCTTTTCCCTCCTCTCCTAGAGTGTCGTGTATAAAAAAAAAAAATATATATAAAACAACAAAAATAAAAAAGGCTCTTTTCAGAGCCGCCTTTCACAGTTTAAAAATAGAAGTGAAAATAAATGAAGCAGGGCCCTGTGTATTATTTAGAAGTCCGCGGACAGTCCACGAACATCTAAAAGCTGCCCTATCATAACTATTGCAGTTTTGTCTGAGAGAAAGTGGTGGCTCTGAAAAGAGCCTTTTGGTGGTGTTTGTTTGTGTTTGAAAAATTTGAAATGCTCAACACCTACTACAAAATGAATGCTGTAATTCCAAAAAGGTTGCAATGCATTTTGTACATTTCTCAGAAAAATCTGATTGCCAGCATAAGTAAGATGGACTCCATCTCTGCGAAAAATGTATGTGTTACCAAACATAATATTTTCATTGTGAAAAGAGGACATGCCAAAATCTCTTAGAAAGGCACAAACAGCCTTATTGACATTGCGCCTTGCTTTCTCCATTTGTGGACCAAATAAAGAAGAACAAAGCCACATTTGTCTCTGCGCAATCCGTGAAAAAATTACTTGAGAATTTGGAAACATGTCCATGACCTTCCCAAGTCCTTCTTATATTGCAAATTGCAAAGAGATTCCAGACACATGTCCTAAACTGTTCTCTCCACAATGAATTACAATTATTTATGTCTGGATGCTGCTCTGTCTCCAAAGTAGGACACAGAGGTAGCAAGTCCAACCACTTCATTCCACGTACTCCATGCCAGTGCACTTCCACATGTGGGAATCCAAGATCTACAGCTACTCCACAGCTTTCTGCATGCACCTTCAACCAATGTATCCATGAGGCTCCCAAAATCCAAACAATCTGTTTTCTGAAACACACAGCCATAGCTAACTGTTCTTCTCTCAGCAAAAAGAGTATCTGAGAAACTCTCTCCTGGCACAAAACACCCACTAAACTTTACTGACCAATCCCTTGGTCTGCTCATTCTCATTTGCATGCCTCCCCACCCCAAAATCCCTGGATGTAACACGCGATGTCCGCGGACTAACGCCATGTCCGCGGACATATCGTAACATGGACAGTCCTACCATTTTCATTTCACTTTCTGGGCTATTCCCTCATTGGATATAGCTAAGAAGTCACACGGCCATCCACCACTCACATCCAAGACCTATACATCTAACTGCATCATCATAGATCAGCACTTCAAATGTACTGTTAATCTCTCTGAGTAGAAGTGTCATATCATTGGAAAGCACCTTCTACAAGAAATACTGTACAAGTCTCCAAGATTTCTACTTGGAGCTGCATGCATATCCATATGCATGAACACAAACTACAGGTATGCATATTTTCTTTATAGTACATGGACAATTCTTATAGATTCATATAAACAGATTAACTGACTTTTAGCTTGTATAATCTATAAAATGAATTTACTGTCATGTTTTCCATCTCCTATAATCAACTGTCACTTCCAAACCTATCTGCTATTTAATTTCTTTTTACACACACATTTGCAAAGCATGTTGAACTAACATATTTAAAGTACAATAGAAAGAGTTAACATACTCTAACAAAACTGCATGCACACAGTATGTTCAAATATCAAACAACAATAATTGCACAAAAACATGAAAATGTATTTATTTATATTTATATAGTGCGCAAGCAGCCCATGGGCATTGAGGCGCTGTTACTTGCTAGAGCTTAGTTACAGGAATAGTGGCATTCAGTGGTACATTATGAATTCCACAAAGCATAGAACTGATATTTTGGTTGGTACAGTTAGTCATTACAATACAGCGTATGCATTAAGAACATATGATATGTATTCAACTGGTGTGACACATCTTATGTGAATAAGATAGTTTTCTTGGTTTTGAGGAAAGCGCTGAGGGTCAATGTCAATTAAAAAAATCAATGCTAAATTAAAAACAGTGCTATATACAAACACAATTACTAATTTGTTTCCTTTACAATTGCAGTGAAGACCATTCTCTTGAAAAGAAGCAGCCGAATTTGAAGTACAAAGAACAACTAAGAAGAAACCTGCTCATTCCAGAAAAAAAGTAAGTTGAATACCACCATAATATTTGTACTATTACTCAAGTACACTGTAAGGTTAATTCATGCTATTTCTGCCCCTAATAATAGAGATTGTGCACCATTCTGTCCACAAATCCCCATTTCCTAAACAGAGATTTACAAGCAGAATGGCGCACAAATTCCTATTTTTTGGCACACAAATTACCCAACTCAGCCCCTAGAATTTTGATATTATAGAACAAACAACTGTTCTAATTGTATATCATTAGATTGACTATTTGTACTTCTTCACACCACTAGCTTACTTTCTACTGTCATCTGAACCCCATTTTAGTAGCACATACATTCAAGAATACACATCCCAATGAGTTGTAGTTGCCCAATGCATAATCACACACCATCACATATATCTTTATCATCTTACTCAGACACTCATGCACACAGCACACATACATTGCAGAACACCCCAACCCATACCTTCTTTATTTTTTTCAACAAACCCTAAAGAATGCCTACCAAAAATCAAGTCCATAGAAAGCAATGCAGAAGCAGAGCAAATGAAAATAGAAGTGTCCAAAATAAGCATCCATCTCTAGCAGAATTTGTAAAAAAAAGTTCAAAGAAAACAGCTAATACAGTCATTTAGCAAAACAAAACAAGCTTCAAGTACAGAAACTTTGCCTCCTCTATCAAAATGTAAAACGAACCAGAAAACAATTAACAAAAATTCAGCTACCACTACAGATAACACTGCTCCTATAAATCTTGATATAGTGCAAAGTAAGCATACCAAAGAACTCAGGCACAACCCTTAAAACCTATCGTAGGAAATTAATCTTAGAAACATTGATAGACAGTGCAATTCTTCTCAAAAGAAAATATTTATTTTAGTGTTAGACAAAATGAAACCACTAACAAAACTAATGACTAAATTACAAAAAAGACTTCTCAATAAACGAAATGTCAACAGAAATAACCTGTTAAGTATCTGTGGAGGTGAGTGGAGTCACACTACAAGCACAGAACCATATTTTAATGAAGAAGCATACAAACAAAAGCAAACAAATACAATTGCCATACATAGCAGTGGACGAGGTTATGGAAAAGTTAATAATACCATAGTGGAACAAGAAATACTGCTTACTAAAATATCCCCCGAAAACATAGAATTACCTCTCCATTCAACTGAATCAGAACTTCTAGTTTACAAATGGCCATGCACGTCAATGTGTAACATTCCCAAAAAATATTTCAAGTCTTTACGCCAATTCCTCAATCAATATATGAAAGGCAAAGACAAAATCAAAATTAAACTACTGCAAAATATGGCTACCTGTCCAGTGCGCAAGTACACAGGACTACAAGGACATTCATTTGCCTGGATTTCAGGACCGACTTGCAAAACCACCTTCCATTATATCAAAATGATATCAACACATCATTCAACTATAAGAAATCTAGTCTATAAACTGTATAAACTGTATTATGCTAAAAGTCCTGCTTTAGCACTAGCCAATTTAAATAACATTCTTCTACATGGTACAGCAAAAGACCTACTTGAAGAAATCGACTATATCCAGAAAAAATATTTTGGAAGTGAAAGCCACTTACAGAATGAAATAGCCTTAAAGCAAATTAGCAACAATTATATGCATGGAAACCTTCTACTACACACATACAAAGTTTAAAAGTACATCTGCTGAAGTACCAAACCATGTGTGTGTATGTTGCCATAGAACTTTTTATAAAAGTAACACAAAAACTGTACACCTAACATACAAAATAGAAGACAATGAAGATTCTAAATGGTTTGAATTAGCTCTCTACCTTATAGCAGAAAACAAATATGAAATAACTGACCCCTTAATACTTTACAGTTACTGCACTACAAAACTTGACAACAACCAAACTCCTTCAGGTGCTATCAAAAATAATTTGGAATTATTTCCACTACCAAAACCCCTACAACAACTCAATGTATATGAAAGCATCATAATTAAAACAGTGCACCCCTTTCAAGCAATAATACGCCTTCAACCAAAAACAGCAAAATGACCTCCCTCTGAATTAGTGAAAGGTATTCGTGGAAAGGTAGTGTATTTACCATTAGATCTAAAGAAAATGTGCACACTCTAGGAGTGCAACGTCCCATGGAGCAATCTTTAATTATCTTAGTAAAAGGTTTACCTACAAAAGACATATATTGAAGAAAACTTGACGGATACCACTGAAATAATTCAAGAGACACAAGAAGCCGGTCAAGTTGAGCTCCTAGATCCTGCTACAATATCCAATACTTTAGACCATTATAGAATTCATCCATTGCACTCTAATGACACCGTAGAAGATGCACTAGAAACGTACCAAATGCGTCAAACAAAAGGATCACCAATCAGCATATGGGAAAAAAGTATAGAAGCACATGCTTTTCCTCTACTCTTCCCTACTGGCAAAGGCGAAAGGTACGATGATAGACCTATTCAAATAACAGCATCAGAATACCGCTCGTTACGGATGTATTCTGAAGATCCCAGATTTAGACAAAATGTGGAATACATATTCCACCTACTCTTTGAAAGTGAATTAGCAACTTTATGTTACAGAGTTGCACACGCATTAAAATCAGGATCCCACTTTCAAAATATGTCAGCTACACAATTATTACAAAAAGTGCAACAAAAAGATGAGGTTTTACAATCAAATATTACAACTCTATTAGCAAACATGCGTGGTACAAGAGTACTGGTTTCGACATCATGGAGATGTATGTTGTATGATAAGAAACCTTGGCCCAACCACTTGGTTTGTTACATTAAGTTGTGCAGAATATGCATGGGAGGATTTACATGATTAACTACGCACATCAAACAAAAACAAAACAAACATAGATATACGAACACCTGGAGAACATTGTTCTCTAGATCCTGTTAATGTTGCAAGATATTTTCACCATTGCTTCATTGCTATGCTACACTTTATTTGTAATAAAACTGCTCCTCCCCTCGGAGAAGTGCAACACTTCTTTTGGAGAAAAGAATACCAAGCCAAAGGAGCACCACATATCCATATGCGTTTATGGATTAAAGATGCTCCTAAATTTGGTCAAGAAAATGACGCCACCCTGTTACAGTTTATTGAAAAATATGTCACTTGTGAAATTCAATCAGAAGCAACAAATAGTGATCTTCATGCACACAGTTTACAATTTCAAAGACACAAATGTGGCAAATAGTGTCGACGCAAATAAAAAAACAAAAGAAAATACTACAGCAAATGCCGCTTTGGTTTCCCTAGATCGGTTACAAAAAAAGGTCAAGTGAACAACTTCATGTCTTCAGTTAGACATAGTGTTAAAGGTAAATCACCTAAAAATACACATTACATAAAAAGAACAGAAGAAGAAAAATATATCAATGATTACAATATAATCATTGCCCACTTATGGAATGCAAACATAGATGTGCAGTACATTGCAGACAATTCCACTGCAGTTGCACGATATGTTACAGCATACTTAACCAAAGCAGAAAAAACAGAGCTCCAAGACCTCTGGAATGACCTGTCATCAGACAAAACACTGTCTCAGAAATTATACAGCTTGGCATAAAAATGCTCTCCGATAGAGGATGTGGCTCCTATGAAGCAGCAGATCGTTTAACTGGTACTGCTTTGTATGGAAAATCTGAAAATATAGTATGGCTAAGTCTTGGTCCTGCTAAATCTAGAAAAAGAGTTCTAAAATCATACGAATAGATAGAAACAATAGCCAAACATGATCCCAACAGCCAAGACATTTTAAAAAACAATTTACTGGACACATACTACCCAAGCATAAGTACCACTTTGGAAACCATGTGTCTATACCACATAGCCCAAAACTTCACATACAAAATTAATATAAAACCCGATGAAAAAAAAGGCAAATACAGAGTGACAAATTATGAAGGCAGCTTAGTAAAACTCACCAAACCAAATTTAATTAATCATATCAAATTATCATTAAAGACTCCTCATCATAAAGAACTATATTACATGTCCCTGCTACAACTCTTTAAACCATGGAGAAAAGAAGAAGAAATACTAGATAACTATGACTTCTATGAAGATGCTTTCAAAGCAAATGAAAGCACTATAACTGATGTAAACTTTACACAGTAGAAAACAATGCTGCACAATGAACAGCAACATGAAGAAGAACTCCAGGCCCAACTAGATAAGGACACTCCTGACAGTAGTCCAACTTCTGTAACAGGAAGCCAAAAACCACTGTGAGAGCCACTAATAACAAATGAGGCAGAATTAGTTATGAGAGAAGTAGAAAACACCATGTGTCAGTATGAAGATAAAGAAGACTTAACTATACTACAATTAAAAAAATAAACAATGAGCAACGTAGCATTTTTGAAGAAGTAACAAAAGAAATTGCACATGGTGTACAACATGAGAACAAAGAATGCACCTGCCAAAATTACAAACCTATACTACTGTACGTCAGTGGTGAAGCTGGTTCTGGCAAAAGCTTCTTAATCAAAATCATCAGTAAATTCCTTCAACAATTGACAAACAACAAACTGTCAGCTGTTGTCACTGCCCCCACAGGTTTAGCTGCCTACAACATAGGCAGTGTCACTTTACACCGATTACTATTCCTGCCAGTAGAACACCAAAACAAATTAGACTATTACAAACTTTCTACAGAAGCTGCAATGGAACTACGCAGAGTATTAAAAAAAATGAAAATGCTACTAATAGATGAAGTGAGCATGGTCTCCAACCTAATGTTGGCTTTGATTCACCTCAGATTACAAGAAGTACTCAAAACAAACTACGAACAGCTCTTTGGAGGAAAATACATTATTGTTTTCGGAGATCTTCTTCAATTGACACCAGTGAAAGGTGAGCCTATTTTTAAAACCTTAGGACACAACCTCTGCCGTAAAACTGTTGGCAGCATTGGAAATGTCAACCTTTGGCAACATTTCCAATACAGAGAATCAACAGAAAACATGCGGCAATCTGCAGATCTCACTTATGCCAACATCTTAAAAAGTATTAGAGTTGGTATATTATCTCAAGAAGCACAAGCAATATTGAAAACCCGGCAAATTCATGCACCTTATGGTGATAATGCATGTGCTACGGATGTTATGGAACAATTAGCCCAGAAATGCAACCAATAATTGAAATTAGCGCCACAGACAAACTAGACATACATGGTATGACGCTACCCATGTGTGAACAAGCCACATCGAGACTAAACAGTTTAGAAAATTCAATCTCCAACACAGCTGGATTGGAAAAAATATAAAAATTATCCTTAAATTGCAGAGTAATGCTTAAATGTAACCTTGACGTGGATCAAGGATTAGTTAATAGAGCACTGGGTACAGCTGTTGGCTTTCAAACATACCCAGGTGACAACAACATATAGTTTGTCAATATTATTTTTGACAAACTTTCAGAAGTGTAAAGGATAGGACTCTCAACAGCTCGATTCCTTCTCTTCAAAGACATGTATGTACGCAGAGAACAATTTTCTCTAACTCTTGCATACGCAGTCACCATTTATAAATCACAAGGTCTTACCCTAGACAAAGCATTGATAGACATTGGTAACACAATCTTTAAAGAAGGCATGAGCTACGTAGCACTATCACGCTTACGTACACTTGACGGTCTATTTCTAATCAACTTTGATGCAAGTAAAGTAAATGCTGATATTCCTTGCATTTCAGAATACGATAGACTTCGTCCACTATACACCGCCCATCTAAAAACATATCCTATTCCACAAAAAGTAAAATGTTCTAAAAGAAAACTAAATCAAACAGAAATGCAACAGGATGTCACTGCAAATCCTCCAAAGAGATTAAAAGAAACTCATTCTTCATCAAGTACCACAATCAAAAAAGAACCTATTAGGGAAAGTAAACCAGGTACTTCTTCAAAGAAGGAAGACAAACTCCAAAAAAAGCACTCAGATACAGAACTTCCTGGTCCATTTAAACTTTCCAATGTAATTGGTGTAAGTTGATACGCAAATGTAGCAATGAATATTCTGTTTCAATTGCCACCAATGGTTGACAACATTTACTTACACAGTACAGACCAATTGTGTTTTCAAATGTTAGTGCTTCATAGAAACGCAACAAACAATCCTGACAACACGTATAGTGTTTATGGAATAAGACAACAATCGGACTACTGTGCTGGAATGGTGAAATTCACTATAAACTCACAGGAAGATCCACAAGAATTTCTAACGTACTTACCACAGGTACTGGAAAACAAAAACATACCTATAAATGAAATCTTCCATATTTCATACATGTGGAAACATACATGCAACAATGTGACACAAGAACAAATCCCCAATGAGCGCTTTGTGTATGTATCAATACCTAATTGTGAATCCGTTTCATTTCAGCAACTTGTACAAAATGCAAACCATGGTAGATTATGTACTACCTGCAATTCGGATAATCGCTCCACCTTACTAATACAAACACATAGTAAAGACGTAATACCAATGCTTCTACGTTACAATGCAGATGGTACCAAAAACAACTGCAAGCTGACTGGATTCACACATGGTCAAGTATCACTTGGTAATAAAACCTTCACAACAATAGGTATAATCTACCACACAGGAACCCTAACCAATGCAGGTCACTATACTGCATATATAAAAAAAAATGTGGATGGTTTGAATGTAATGATAGTACCATTACTCTAAAGCAGAGATTACCTGCAAATCTTACAAACGCTTATTTAATGTTCTTAAAACCAAAATTTATTAACTAATCTGTACTGAAACATTAACTAAACTTCTATTAAAAAACTATAAACTGTTACAATATGCCAACAGCTATATAACTGCCCCAAGATTCTCCAACAACTAAACAGATAAATGAGTACTACTAAATTATATCTAAAAATAGATAATTAGAATACGCCAACTGGTATCTAACTACCCCAAGATTTTCAATAACCAAACAGATAAATCAATACCACTACATTATAACAAATAATAGACTGTTAGAATGTATCTCACTGCTCCAAAAATCTACAACAAGCCAATATATAGAGCATTAACCAGAAACGACACGTGAACACTGAAAACAAACAAACAAATAGACTGTAGCATAACAAAAAAAGGTTTTTTTAATACAACATGGATTTTTTTTTCTCCCACAGACCCAATGATTTTAGCAACAAACACAGAAACTGAGCAAATTGCGCAGTACACTGGTTTGTAATCTACTAAATATGAGGGTAAAAAAAAAATGTTGATTATTCAATGTTATAAATCGTTGCAAAATACCAATACTCACATGATCTTTTCTTTTATCACAGAAATAAACAAGAAATACATGTACTCCAGTTACTAAACCAAACAGTAAGTATATTATAATAAGTACAACCATCACAGCAAATCACACCCATAGTGACTTATAACTTTGGTGCTTATAAATTTGGTCTTGTCCATGCACCCATGACTATAGGCTCTGCCCACAACCACCACCACAGCATATCGCACCCATAGTGCCTTATAACTTTGTTGCTTATAAATTTGTTCTTGGATCCCAAAGTTATAAGCCACTATGGGTGTGATATGCTGCGGTGGTTGTAGCCAGGGCATAGAGTCTTGGGTGCATGCTCCCAAGACTCTATGCCCTGGCCACAACCACCGCAGCACATCACACCCATGGAGTCAAACATTTTAACTATGCCATATTGGCACTTTTAATGTCCGCGGACATGATGAGTGTTCTTAGAACAGTTTCAACTTGCCTACGAACAGTACGGACAGGCATAGCATCCTCAGGACACCCCCATATGGCCATGCTCCCAAGACTCTATGCCCTGGCCACACCCACCGCAGCATATCACACCCGTAGAGTCAAGCATTTTAACTATGCCATATTGGCACTTTTAATGTCCGTGGACATGATGAGTGTTCTTAGAACAGTTTCATCTTGCCAGCGAACAATACGGAGAGCGTCCTCAAGACACCCCGATTTAGTCCATTGTCGAACATTTCAGGACACTGCATGTGTTATTAGAACAGTTTCAACTTGCCTGCAAACAAAACGGACAGGCATACCGTCCTCTGGACACACCCATTTTGTTTATTTTTGAACATGTCAGGACACCGCGAGTGTTCTTAAAACAGTTTCAACCTGCTTGCGAACAATACGTACAGGCGTAGTGTCCTCAGAACACACCCATTTTGTTTATTGACGAACATCCCAGGACACATGATGTGTTCTTAGAACAGTACAACTTGCCAGCAAACAAAACGGACAGGCTTACCGTCCTCAGAACACACCCATTTCGTTTATTTTCGAACATTTCAGGACACTGCGAGTGTTCTTAGAACACTTTCAGCTTGCTTGCGAACAATACGTACAGGCGTAGTGTCCTCAGAACACCCCCATTTCGTTTATTTACAAACATCCCAGGACACTTTATATGTTCTTAGAACAATTTGAACTTGCTTGCGAACAGTACGGACAGGCATACCGTCCTCAGGACACCCCCATTTTGTTTATTGACGAACATCCCAGGACACATGATGTGTTCTTAGAACAGATTCAACTTGCCTGCGAACAAAACGAACAGGCTTACCGTCCTCAGAACACACACATTTCGTTTATTTTCGAACATTTCTGGACACCGCGAGTGTTCTTAGAACACTTTCAGCTTGCTTGCGAACAATATGTACAGGCGTAGGGTCCTCAGAACACCCCCATTTTCTTTTATTTAGAACATTTCAGAACATCCGCGTTGTCCGCGGACAAAGCGAACATAACAGGGGGGTCTACCTCCTAAATAAATACAACATTTAACCCATCTCTTACTCCCCCACCCTCCCCAAACACTTTTACACACCAACACACTCTACTAAATAGTATTTTTTCCACCAAGTTTCACCACGCTGTCTGTGGACGTCCGCGAATCCAAGATGGCGGTCGTTCCCGAAAATCTGACGCGCTTCATGCTCTTCACCGTCCAATCAGCGAACACGTTGCATGTCCGCAGACATGACGCAAGCCGGTTTGGCCAATCAGGACACTGTCCGCGGAGCGAACAGGGAGTGTTGTCGTGGACCGAACATAGATATCACACATTTTTTGTGACCTACTTTTTGGTCATTTTTTTAAAAAAACTACTGGACGTATTTTCACCAAATTTGAAAAAGCACGCTTTCGGGACCAAGCCGCTGCTCCTGGTCAGAATTTGGTGAAAATCAGTCCAGCGGTTTGGCCTGTATGCGTGATCAAAGTTTTTTCCCCATTCAGTCTATGGGAAAAAAAGAAGTCTTGGGACCCCCCTATAACTTTGCCCCACCCTGGATCAAACCTCACCAAACTTTGCAAAATTCAGAGTGACCCATATACTTTTTTTGCAATGATTGGTGAAGATTCGTCCAGGGAGAGTGAAGTTATAAGCCACCCAAAAAGGGCTCTTCCTATGAAAACAGTAACTTAACCATAACTACACAGCCACTACCATGGCTGTGTAATATATATATATATATATATTCATTAAAAAAACGTTGTTAAATGGACGTTGTGGTTAAGTTGCGCTACTAAAAACCTATGAAATTCAGTAAAAAAACTTTGTCAGAAGGACGTTATGGTTCTAAGTAAAACCGAAAAACTCCTGAAATTCATAAATTTTGGTAAGCTAACCAACCATAACTCGCGCCACCACCGTGCACTGCTAAGACTAACACCCAGGACATCAAAGATGACATCACAAATGTAATTGATGACATCAGTGATGACAAAAACAATAGAGTCCACACTGCTATAAGATTGATTTGAGAGTAGTTTTGATGCTAATTTAAATTAATAAGTGTATCAACCAGATATCACTAAAACGACAAATTGATGGCTGTAGCAAACTCTGAAAGCAATGAAGATAATCTCATGACAAGAAAAAAGAAGACATTTATTGCTTATATTTCAAAGAATATGATGGTGAATGTATAAAACAGTCTTGTAGATAATTAAACAAGTCTGAAGTAAAACAATAAAACAAAAAATCCACCAAAAAATCAGAAAACAGTAAGTTTGAGCAGTCACTTTGCTCATCACAATGAAGTAAGAAACAGAGAAATGGACAGTAACTAAATAAATGTCATCTCCAGGTATTGACTTAAATTCAGTCAATACTCTAATTATTGGGTTAATTAATTTTCAAATTTTTCAGTTTACAAAGTTTTCCTAGTTCGTTTAATTGACAGGTCTGCCTACGTGTGAGCGTCATATCATAACTCAATTGAAAAACAAAAAATAAAACAAAACTGACCAGACATCTACAACGCGTTTTGGCAAAAGAGCCACCTGTCTGGCAAATAATTCCAGATAAATATAGTTGCCTTCCTCAGGGTGAAAAGAACACACAACAACTGGACCCTGAGGGGAAGCAGACATAGACATAATTAATAATGGCAAGAAAATAAAAACTTTTTAAAAAATGCGATAATCTTATTATTAAATTCTGGCAAGATTGCTTTCAGAGTGAGCTTAAAGCCAAAAAGAAGGAAAATAGCCAATAAAATGATGACTGTAACTAATTGGGAATGACCAGATGCAGTGCTTACCAGCAGCAGGCGCAGGGCGTCTGAGCAATAGGGCCAGGCATGGCCTCACCAGAGCGGCATCATCACAGGGAAGTGCGAAGGAGAAACAGCCTCTGAAAGAAGTAGTGGAATCCCATTTCATCATGCGTCTAGAGAACCGATTGTACTAAAAGTACTATGCACATTCAAAGCACTACTTAATTACTCTTGCATACTGGCAAAAAGAAGGAAACATTTCTATAGGAGCCCAAAGCTACCTGGCAGTTTAAGTTACTTTTCATTGGAAGAGTGGTCCATTTATTGCCGGTGCAAATGTCATTGCTCAGCGTGCTGCAAGATGGATCCGTAGCCTTATAGTTTCATCTTCTAAAATCCCAATTTGTCAAACCTAAGGGTAAAATGAATAAATGTTTGACTAACTACTAATCGGTACTCTGACTGGCTAATGGCAGACTAAATTAGAGTGCTGAAGCCAAAATGCATGGATATATGGGAAAAGTTTTAATGTGTTTGAAAAAGTTTTAATGTGTTTGAAAAAGCGGCTGATATGTCAGAATGCTACATTTGTACACAGGGAAAGCAAGGTTGACTGTGAAGTCTTGAGTCCGCCTACCTTGAACGTTAGATAGTTGCTTTCAATTTCAACAGTGCCTGAAATAGCGGGCAGCAAGCCTCATGTTTTCTCAAAGGCAGAACGAACCATGTCTGTAAAAAATGTCAAACAAACGCGTACAGAAAACGCCTCGAATTAGAAAGAATTTCAGGTTGCGTGGTTTAGAGAGAATGCAGGTCAGTGCTTGGGAAGAGAAATGAAAATCCCTTAGAGAATCGTACTTACCAAAAGATTGCAAAAAGCGCTGAGAATCGGCCGAATCAATCCAGCTGCAAAGAAGCTCCGATGCGTTGCGGCGTGCTGGAAGAATGGAGCCTAGGGGACAGGGAGGGAAGGTTAGGGTTGCAGGAACGGCTGTCATTGGACAGCGGGATCCGCCTGCTATGATTGGCTGGCAACCAGCATGCCTCTCTGTGCTAGTGCTGTAATTGGCTGGAAGTGCCAAGCCTCTCGCGTGCGTGTTGGTCTAACGAGATGGCTTTTTCCAGTGAAGGAGGCTGGAAATCATGGCGCTGAAGTGCAAACCTTACTGCGGGTTTAGCGTCCTGAAAGAAGGGACTCGAAGGTGCTCCAAAGGGATGCAGATTTAAGAAAAGAAACACATTAGTTAATTTATTGAATAAAGCAGACATGTCAAGGTGAAATGCCCGCCAAGGGCTCATCATAGTAATTATGATTTAAAACGGGCCAAAAAGTAAATGAGAAGGAGGTGGTCAGAAAATGACACGATTGTCAAACAGTGGCAAAAAATTGGCAAAATATGGCAAGAAACGGAAATGAATGCATATAATTTGAATTTGAGAAGAGGTTAGTTTCCTATTGCAAAATAGGGGGGGAACATGTCAAAATGAAATGTCCGCCAAAGGCCCATCGTAATGATTATGATTTGAAAGGGGGCCAGACAGTAAATAAGAAGGAGGTGGCCAAAAAGTGACAAGGGTTGTCAGATAGTGACACAAAATTGCAAAAAATTGTCAGGAGACAGAAATGAATGCATATGTTGACAAATGGAAAGCAAAGGGACCAGACAACCACAATGAGGTTGTTCAATTGGAAAGGCACAAGTCATGAGGGCAGCAAGCATCAATAGTGCGGGAAACAGTGACACACACAGCTACAGAGAGCATAGCATCAGCTAGATGCAGGTGGAAATAAATCCAAGAGTCTTCATGTGAGGGTAGTTACAACCGCCAAGAGGCCTAGATGCCGAGAGCAACAAGCAGAAAAGAAAAGGAGTTGTGGATAGTGGAAGCCTAGGATATGGGGAAGAATTCCTCCTTTAACCCATTAGTATGGGTGGATAAACGATAAATCCATCTTGCTTCCTTTTGTAAAAGACAATGAGACACATTTGTTGGGTTTCTTACCACATCTAGGATCCACCAAAAAATATAATTGGCGGAATGATGTAGTTCAATGTAGTGGTTTACAAGCGGTGCAGATTCCGTTCTGCACCTAATTCTAGAGCGGTGTTCAGAGATCCTAATGTGGAAGTTTGTCCAACATATCGAAGTCCGCATGGGCACTCGATACAGTACACCACATGTTTAGTTTTACAATTTGTCAAGGAGGAGTGTCCAAATATTTGCCCCAATCTTGAAATCTTTCATTTTTTTTGTAAATTGACAGACAAATGTCATTGATGACATCACTGATGACATCACATTTCTGGCTCCCTCTTTTTTCCTTTACTGATATATCTAGGGCTGTAACAGTCAGTAACTAAAAATCCACTATACTATAGTACAAAGTACTATATTTGTAGACTTATACTTCAAATATGTTCTTACAGTAATTCACTTAGGATCCACTCAAAGCATATGAAACATATACAAAGGAGAAAACACAGACTTGGAAGACAACAATGCTTTCTATGTATGAAGATGTTTAGTACGGTTATCAACACTGTCTTATAGTTCTGTTGTTTTTTATTACTGTACTTTCCCTGGATATGCTCATATTTGTACACATTGCACGTACACTACTTTCATTAGGGTCTAGTCACAGGGACTCATCACGAGTTTGGTGGTAACCCTTAAGTCCGGCGGTCGCGGTATTACCGCCGGATTTGAGGGTCCGCCAAATCAGGGCTTCGGTGGATTTCTCCCCAGCTCTGAGCTGGGAGAAATCTGCCGAAAATTTGCGCTATTACCGCCGGCGGGAAATCCGCCGGCGGTAAGAGCATGAAAATTCCCCATTGAGCCCAATGGGGAATGGGGCATTCCCGAATGGGCTCAGTGGGGAATCAGGAATTACCGGCAAACCCGTGATCCGGTGCTAATAGCGCCGGGGAGTTTGGTGGTAGGGCTAATACCACCGGTGGTAATACCACCGGCATTACCGCCCAACTCGTGATGAGGCCCACAATATGTGATAGTTATACATAGGGAAGTAGTAGCTTTGAAGCAGAGCAATCATTTCTGTACATGAAGATAATCAATTACGTTATGAAAATTGTCGGGTAATTATGCTGTTTTTTTTAAACTTCACTTTCCCTGTACATGCTCTATTTGTATGTGGTGTTGTCTGTTTGTGTTTTGTGTGCAGAAATGCAATAATGTAGTAAGTGGGTTTTATTAGCTACCTATTACATGTTTCACAGTATGAAAAACTCTAATAAGAAAGCAGTTATCATTTCACTATTCAACATGGCAAGATTATGAATATTGCACCTTCATCACTGCCTATGTTTCTGCATGAGTAGCTTAGTATACTGGATAGAACTTCATAATAGAATGCTATTTATATCAATGCATTGCTTACTGCACTAATTACCTCATTATATTTATTCCAATGATCCTTGACACTTTTTTGTCAACATTACAATAAGAATCCCTTCTACAGAGTTTTCATGAAAAGTAAATGCACATGTGATATCATCTTTGATGTCATCAATGACATTTGTGATTTCATCTTTGATGTCCTGGGTGTTTTTTTACTGAATTTCATAGGTTTTTAGTAGCACAACTTAACGATAACGTCCATTTAACAAAGTTGTTTTACTGAATTTCACAGGTTTTTAGTAGCACAACTTAACCATAATATCCCTGACTTTATATACATGTAACATAGAACATATTAAACCCCCAGCTAGTGATTTTGATGTCCGCGGACTGTGCCTTATGTCTGCGGATGGATGCGGACAACAGCAACACTACCCAAAAACTGAGGGGTTATCTTGAATTGTTATATTGTGCGATACGAACAGGACACAAGTTGAAAAACCAGCAAACAAAAGCATTATATGTAGTAATAAATAAGAAATACAACCTATATATCTAACACATCAACCATCCATTTAAATACCATATGTACTAAATGGAATATACCAAAATTAAAAAAAGATAGCCTTCAACATAATTACCTCACATAAGCTGCACAATTAGGAGCAACAGCAGATCTACAGACCAGTAAGAACACAATTTAGCAGAAGCTAGTAAGTGTACTTTATTGTTCTTATATATTTCTAAAATTTCTGTATTAGATACAATAAAAGTAATATTTTTTTTCTCACAGAAATGTCCAGTACTTTGGAGTGGCTTGAGGAGAATTTCCCACGTGAGGAAATGTCTGAAGATAGTGATACTAATGGTAGACACTTCTCTATATAACCAAATTAATAAGCATTACTTTATGTACACTTAACATATATATATATTTTTTTAACAGACCATACAAACATTGAAAATAGTACACCAAAAGATACAATGGATAAGACTCTCCAGCGCATGGAAGAAAAAATGGACATGCTCATGGCAAATTTCAACCATTTGAAGAACTTTGTAGAGGACCACATAAAAGGAAAAATTAAATATCATTGTCCCACATGTACCTGTCCCCCCTCTCCATATCCCAGTCAATTATCCCCAAACCCTTGCCACGAACAAAAAAACGTTTTGATGAGACTTCCATCCCTTCATCTCCTCCTATCCATCCTCTTGAACCCCCCCAATTCCCCTGTGTTTGTATCCGTTTCTGCTTCCCCTTCTCTTTCATAAATTGTACATCTATATATAATAAAACAAAAATATTATGGCCCTCATTACAACCCCGGCGCTAAACCATGGCGCTATTAGCACCATGGTTGGTGCCGGTGTTGTAACGAGTCCGCCATGGTGGAATGGGGAAATACCGCCCCATTCCAAGGTTGGCAGGGCGGTATTTCCCCATTTCACCATGGCCCTTCCCCATTCCCATTTTTGCCCCATAGGGCTCAATGGGACTGGGAAAGGCGCTAAGTACGGTACCGCAAATTGCGGTACCGTAATTAGCACCGAGGTCCCTTTGCGGCACCCTACTTTAACGGCTGGTAAAACCAGCGGCAAGGGACCTCGTAATCAGACGTTAAGGGTTTAACGGCGCCAACACCTTCTACGGCGCCGTTAAACCCTTAACGCCAGGGTCGTAATGACCCCTCATCATGTCTTAATTCAGTTCTTTTTTTGTGTGTTTTTTTTTAAAGGCAATTAGGATGTCCACGGAGAGTGCGGGTGTCCGGAATGTCCGCAATTAACCAAAATGGGGGTGTCCTAAGGACACTATACTTGTCCGTACTGTTCGCAGGCAACTTACAAATGTTCTAAGAACACACCCTGTGTCTGGGATGTCCGTAAAACCCAAAATGGAGGTGTCCTAAGGACACTATACCTGTTAGTACTGTTCGCAGGCAAGTTGAAACTGTTCTAAGAACACACTCGGTGTCCAGGATGTCCGTAAAACCGAAAATGGAGGTGTCCTAAGGACACTATACCTGTCTGTACTGTTCGCAGGCAAGTTGAAACTGTTCTAAGAACACACTCGGTGTCCGGGATGTCCGTAAAACCCAAAATGCAAATGTCCTAAGGACACTATACCTGTCCGTACTGTTCGCAGGCAAGTTGAAACTGTTCTAAGAACACACTCGGTGTCCGGGATGTCCGTAAAACCCAAAATGGAGGTGTCCTAAGGACACTATACCTGTCTGTACTGTTCGCAGGCAAGTTGAAACTGTTCTAAGAACACATTCTGTTTCCAGGATGTCGGTAAAACCCAAAATGGAGGTGTCCTAAGGACACTATACCTTTCCGTACTGTTCGCAGGCAAGTTGAAACTGTTGTAAGAACACACTCAGTGACCGGGATGTCCGTAAAACCCAAAATTGAGGTGTCCTAAGGACACTATACCTGTCTGTACTGTTCACAGGCAATTGAAACTGTTCTAAGAACACATTCTGTGTCCGGGATGTCTGTAAAACTCAAAATGGAGGTGTCCTAAGGACACTATACCTGTCCGTACTATTGCAAGCAAGTTGAAACTGTTCTAAGAACACAGTCGGTGTCCGGGATGTGCGTAAAAACCAAAATGGAAGTGTCCTAAGGACACTATACCTGTCCGTACTGTTCACAAGCAAAATGGAACCGTTCTTAGAACACACGCAGTGTCCGGGATGTCCGTAATTAATCAAAATGGAGGTGTCCTTAGGACACTATACCTGTCCGCACTGTTCGCAAGTAACATAGAACCGTTCTTAGAACACACTCGGTGTCAGGGATGTTCGCAATTAACCAAAATGGAGGTGTCTTAAGGACACTATACCTGTCCGTATTGTTCATAGGCAAATGGGAACTGTACTAAGAACACAATCGGTGTCCGGGTTGTCTGCATATATGTAAAATAGGGGTGTTCTAAGGACACTTTACCTGTCTGTACTGCCTAAAGAACATCTACGTGCATGCACACCACACCCGTAACTTTTCCGTTCATCGCGCCTGTCCGTAACTGTTTGCGTCACTTGTGTCACACTTTTAATTAATTTCAGGACCCGAACACTGTCCGTAGAACATCCGCGCACATGCGCACAACCATTCCCGTGCATTTGATGTCCTGAGGACACCAATTCCCTTCGCGGACATGTTCGCAATGCCATCATGTGACCGCACCCACGCTGAGCATGTGTTCTGAATTGCGGACACTGTCTGGGTCCCTGAACATAATTACAGGCCAATTCAGGGAATTAATGTGCACTGAAAATTTCCACGCGAGCGTGCGAAAGCGTGCAAATCGCAGTGCAAGTGCGAAAATCGCAGCAAAACCCACGCACATCGATTCATGGAAGTCTGTGCGCGTGTAAATCCATGGATGTGCGCTGAAATCCTGCGTGGCACACGCGGGCGAACACTTCACCAAATAGCGTGTGCTACGCACACACAGCAAAATCACACATAGTGCGGCACACACAACAAAAGTAGGCAGAACACGGGGCGTAACACGCGGAATGGGGAACAACGCGTGAAAATGTAGGCGTTATGGGGGAAGTACAGGAGGCAAATGCGTGGAACACCCACATGCGCACCTACAACACGTATTCATGGAATCGAACAGGGCTAACACGTGCGTCAAAAAAGACGCGCTAATCCGGAAACACGTACGCCAGCAGGAAGCAGGCGTACGCGGACCCACGCAGCATAAAACTGCGCGCAAACAACAAACAAGCACAGACGCTATGATGAATATACCGTTCCGCGCAGCAGTGGTTGTGGATTACCGCAGGAGGAGGAGGATAGTCAGGGCCAGAATTTTTACACCCAGGACCAGCCTTTTTGGGATGCCTGATGACCAGGTGTATGGGAGGTACAGGTTTCCACCTCACATAATACTTGACCTGGTGAGTGAGTGGGAGGATGACCTCACATCACCCACCCCGTGCTCCCAAGCAATGAGCCCCTTGAAAAAGGTGCTCAATCTACTGCACTTCTTGGCTACTGGGTCATTTCAGCGGACAAGTGCCATAGTGGGGGGGTCACAGGCCACGCAGTCACGCTGCCTACACCAGGTCTTGGCCACCATGACTGCACGCCCCTCAGTCCCCAGGCACATATACCTGCCCAGAACACCTGCAGAAAGGCAGGCTGTTGTCCAGGATTTTTATGGGGTGGTACACTTCCCCCAAGTGTTAGGTGCCATTGATTGCACCCATGTGGCTCTACGTCCTCCCAGGGCATCAGAGCACGTCTATAGAAACCGCAAGCACTGGCATTCCATCAACGTGCAGGTAGTATGTGATGCCAACGGAATCATCACCTCAGTATATGCCAACTATCCAGGGTCCACCCATGACAGTTTCATATATAGAATATCAACCCTAAACCGGGACCTAGAAGCTGGGCGGCATGGCGATACATGGCTGCTTGGTGAGTATAAATGCCACTGCACATGCATGCATGTCAGGTACTGAGTAATGTCACAACCCCACTAATGATACCGATCACCAGCTCCCCAGGGGACATTTCCAACCCTCTGAGCACCCACATGATGACGCCAATTCGGAACCCCACCACACCACCTGAGGTAAGATACAACATAGCCCATATTGCAACCCGGGGCATAGTGGAGCGCACATTCGGAGTGCTCAAGTCACGCTTTCGCTCCCTTGACCGTTCTGGTGGGCAGCTGCTATACGCTCCCCCAGTAGTGTGCAGGATCATAGTGGCAGCATGTGTCCTGCACAACGGTGCAACAAGCCGGTGCCTGCCGGTGGACATGGTGGTGCCCCCACATCCCCAACCACATGCACGGCTGCTGCGCATGGGAGGGGAAAGGGCATGTGGTGAGGCAGCCCGCACGCAGCTGGTGGCTAATTACTTCACCTAAAATCACACCCCTGTGGAGTGCACATAGCCCTGGCACATACCAGCTGACAATCAATGATGATGACATAAGGGACAGTCAACAGTCACAACCATACCAGCCTGAGATTGGTCACCTGGAAGTGTTACATTGTGTGCATCCCTACCTACCGAAAGACAACCAATGCTGTGTCATTAAAAGACATACATTCTTGCTGCATGAATGACTACCCCCTAGCAAAATACAACATGAAAATAGCGCCATGTCACCCAACCCCTCCCTATCTTCGCCACCCAATACAACATGGCATGTCATGCAATGTGAAAGCAAACAAAGCAATGCACAAGACCTGACACAAGTGTCACAAAGTGCACTGTCCCAAATGGAAACAGCCCACAGACAATATGCTCCCAGTAATCAATAACAAACAGCACACATGACCAAATACTTGCCACCAACACAATACAGCAACACAGCATGAAACATTGCAAAAACATGACAGTACAAAGTCAAAGTAGTGGTAGTCTTACAACCTGAATAAGCCAGCACATCCACCCCTTCCAACTGTAGAGTGTTGCTGCCATGCAAATGTGTCAGTGTAGTGCATACAACATGAACTCCATCTGCAAAGGAGACAGCCTTGTGAAGACATGAAGAAGGTACCTGCAAATTTTGAGGAAGACATGGATGCACAAGCACATATCAATACACCATGCAGTGTTCAATACAACAATACCCACTAGGGATGTCCACATAGTATTGACTACAGACTGCCCAGACAGCTCGTGGGAGCCCAATGTCACTGTGTAAGTCACTGTCACTTGGTCACACCCTTTGCAAGCCCATGGAAACGGGAAGCAGGAGGGGTGTGTGTGTCCAGAACCCAAGCATCTAACCCAAACTCAGGACAAGCCTGCATGTGCCCAGCCGGAATACACACTGGATGCTCACGGGAGCCACACATGGCAACACACTGTAAAAAAAAAAAATACATAAATATAAAAAATGGCCATGTGGGGGCCAGAGGGGGAGGCCACCCAGGAGGTTCGAGGACAGGTTGCACACCAACACCCACCTACGTGGATGTTGCGAGAAAAAGAAATACCTCCATGGGCTCATGGCCTGCACGGCTATGCCATTGTGGGAGAACTGCTGTCAGTCTCTTCACCCTCTGCTGCTGCATCAGGAGGTGGTGGTGCTATGGGAGGCAGCCCACGCAAAGCCCTGGTATGGTCATCCATGGCAGCAAGCATGCAGGTCTGGAAGGTCTGATTCTGGAGGATGATAGTGCGGAGATCCCCATGCAGCACCTCACGGGTTGCCTGCATTTCTGCATGCATGGCCTTGTGTGATGCCCGGATCTCCTCACGGGTTGCCTGCAGCTCAGCTGAGAGCGAACGTGTGAGCTGCTCCAGCTGCTGTTCTGCCCTAAAATTTTGGGAAGCCTCAAGTCCAAGCAGAGTCTCCCTGACGTTATGCAGTTCTACCCTCAGGGCTTCCCTGTGGCCCTGTGACTCTATTGATATGGCTTTGCGCAGAGTCTACAGTGCCGCCCGTCGGTCCCTGTTGGACGCCAACGTGTCTTCCCTGTGTGATTGGCAAATGGAGTCTGTTGCCTGCTGTTGTTGCTCCATCTGCCTTTCAGGGGGGATAATTGAAGTGGCCACCCTCTCCATTGCCTGAGCCATCATTTCAACTGATGCTGCCTGTTGGGTTGCCATACCGTACATGGAGTTTTCCCATACAGTATTGCCTGGTGGCACACGGCCACCGCGTCGGCGGGCACCACACCTGTTTGGGGCAAGGCGATCTGCACCTTGCTCTGCTGGCACTGCCTGAGGCTGCAGGACTACATTCCCCCTCTGATCTGCTGGCCCAGGAACAGGATCAGATGTTGTGGAGTGTGACCCTGCATCCGTAACCGCCAAAGGCGGACCTACCAACACTGACATCCCCATAGAGGATTCTACCCCTGGTGCAGGTGGGTTGGACAGAACAGAATCCCTGCCAGAAGCACTCACCTGCTGCAGCACATAAGTCTCATCATCCGACTCAGCACCTGAACAGAGGTCTGGGGAGGTGCACCCAGAGACACCCCTGGACAGTATGGTCTGCAGTAACAAAGGGTTTTCACCCACCACCACACCACGTCCTCCACTGGTGCCCGGTCACGGCTGAGATCCCTCCTGGGTCTGCACCATCTCCACAACCTCACCAGCATCAAGTGCGTCATCACCTGCAAAAACATGAAATACAACAAATGGAAACAAGCATGAGCACCATAGCACACACATAGGCCTGACAAGACATAGATCCTGTACATGATTTACACATGTCCCACATGACTATAACCCTGACATGCATGCACTGTCAATGAGTTGGAAGGGGAGGCAAAAAGCAGACACTGAGGACACCAAGATGGAATAGCAACACACTTGCTGCATGGTGGGTAGAACTGGCATCACACATTAGCCTGTGAGTGGTATGTCCAATACACATACGTGACACATGCCAGCACACAGATGGCATGAAGCATAGCCATGGTACATTAGACAACTACAGCGATATGTCAGTGAATGAGTACTGTCACCCATCCATGTGAGATGGACATGATGAGATGAAAAATGCTAGTGTGGCAAAATATGCATGTGCCACACACTGCAACACATCCAGTGTACAATAATACAGTGATTGTAGGCAGATGTACACATCAATGGTTGGTCACTTTAACATGACAGGAAACAACTATCATGTTCCACATGCAAACAGGCCCTAAAAATAAATGTGAGCAGGCCAATACTCTATTGGCCTGAATGGTCTAATCATTCACATAACCAGGTAACAAATGTGGCCCAATTTGTGGTGTAATCAATGACAGAAGCATGTCACATATGTGGCATTAGGGCTGAAAATGTGTAGCAAAAATGGGAGAATTGAAACAATCAGCCAGAATGAACACTGAAAAAATCTGAACAATGTTGTTGCAAGAGGACAGGTCAAGGGCAACTGCAGTAATGTGGCGCTAATTGGCGACTGTGGGCAGAAGGGATACTGTCATACCCAAACCCAAGGCACCTGAATGTATTGGAGGAAGCACATGGGTGACCCATACCACTCTGGAGTACACACCCTCACCTGGCACTCAATCAGAACCCGTCACCCAAACAACATACACATGGATTACACACACATGCATGGGCACTCACCGGACAATGCGTCGTAATCAGGTAGGTCTCCCACGCCTTGGATCTGTTCCTCTGTGATGAAGGTTCCAGCACCAGACTTATGTTCAGTGAGTTGGTTGTCCTCTGGTGGAGACCCACTGCCAGTCACCAGGGTAGAGGCATGATTTGAGGCCAGCTTGTTCTTTGCTCTGAGTTTCAGGTCATTCCACCGCTTGTAGCAATCATCAGCTGTGTGCCTCACAAATCCAAGGGCACTAATGTGGTCCACGATAGTCTGCCAGTGTGCCCTACATTGACCAGGTGTGGTCTTGCACCCTGTAGTCACCACCATTTTGCGTCTATGTGCCGACACATAGGCCACAAGTGCATCAAGTTTGGCGTCATTAAAGCTAGGCTTCCTTGACGTGCCGGAGTGTGTAGCCGTGTCTGGGGTCTCAGCCTGTAGTGCCAGATCACCCTTCTTCTTCTTTTTCAAAGGTGGTGCGGATCCTGAGTGGCTTACGCCACTCTGGTCAGTAGGGGCAGAAGCGCCGGTGGACTGTGAACTAGGAGTGTGCAAAGGCACAATGACCATAGGTCTTGGTGCAGGCATTGGCTGCAGGGTGATGTTGGCAGGGGCAACGTCGGTTTGATAGACCTGGACCGATACTGTCCCGGCTGGGAGACTCATAGCTGGGGTGGAAAGAGCTGCAGCTGCCCCTGCAGCCTCCCCACCCTGCCTACTTGGGGCAGCAGATGACATTGCTGCCCCAGATCCACGTGGCCTGATGACAACAACTTGCACCGCCACATGTGGCTTAGACTTGCTGACCTGGAAGTCAGCCTAGGAGTCTTCCTGTGCTGGTTCAGGTGCCACAATGGGCTGGTCCAAGAAGGGCTGAGCTGGGATGGTGTCAGCTACATTTCCCACAACCATGGGGGGGTGGGGCATGGGTGTCCCTGATTGGTGCTCCACACATGGGGGTCTAGGGGCACCTTGCAAATCCTGGCCACGTCCCCTACCGTGCCCACCACGCCCACCTTTTGAAGGCTGGCCACCTTTGCCTCCCTTACCGCTTGGTCGCCTCCCAACCATGGCACTGATGTTGTTGTGCGTATGGGAGTAGCAGTAAACTATTGTCCTGGGCAATTGGGGGTGAAAAGGATATGATACTAGATGGAATTTGTACCCTAGTGCTCTAGCAAGGCTGTCTGTGACCCCTGGGGGAAGATGACGGGTCACACAATGCACAGGCACCCAGAAAACAAAAATGAACATGCACGCAACCCCTCGTAGACCATGTGCGTGGAAAAATGAACCCGCACTACGCTGTGGCACCCAGAAACACACAAATAAGCGTACGCATAATACACGCAGCCTACAATGACCTCTGAAGGGGTACGCGACACACGGGGCAAGCACAGTTGGTAAATACGTGTGCGACTCACTGTATGCCTGGAAAAAGAACGTCAAAAAGACGCGCGTGTGCGCATTGGCAACACCCCCGCCAAAAGAAGAATTGTACGCTGTCTGAGGAAACAGGATAAAAGAAGAAGTGAACGATGTTTGAGGAAACAGGCCCAACAAAAAAAATGTAACACTGTCAGAGGTAACAGGGAGTACCAACTTGAAACGCTGTGAAGTAATCGCGTGTGAACTGACAAGAAGTACAAAATTCACCCACTCACTCTCCACGAAAAGCACGTACAAGTAAATGGCATCCTACACGTACCTTTTAAACCGGCCCACACGTACAAAGTCACTTACGTGTGTACGCGCTAAGGCCCTTTCCTCCAATTACACGAGCTGACACTCGGATGTGCAGTTTTTGCAGGTGTACAATGAACATGCACCCGTGTTGAGGTAAACGCCCTTGCACGTCATGTCACAGACGCGCTTACATGCTGAAGGGTCTTTGGTCCAATGAATTTGCGTACGTGCGGTGTATTCACGTGCTGATTCACTATGCACCCGTCACGAGGGAAACACCTGCGTGCGTAACGTCACAGACGCGCTTATGCACTAAGGCCCTTTCCCCGAAATACACGCTGACGTGCAATTTTTTCACGTGCCAAATCACTCCATATCAAGCTGGCCACGCGACAACACATGGAAGACCACGCTCCTGCCCAGAAGGCCGAATTACTGCCTCCAAGAGCCCCGAGCACGCTCCCACCTGCCATCTGCTGCTGCCTGCCTGCCTGCTGCCCACGTGCCCTGCTATTTGCTGCCTGCACGTCAGCCAGGGGTGAAGTTGCTGTGACCACTCCTGCTGGAACTGAGACTCCCGACTGGGATACCATTGCTCCACAGCCCAGCCCCAGGACTCAGTTGCCCACCCACACCTGCCTCTGGGGTTGCCATGTCAGGCACAACACCATCTGGCACCACTGGCAACCCCCAGCCAGAGAGGCAGAGGGCCACCAGCTTCAGTGCCAGGGAAGATGGTGTCCTGCTGGAGCAAGTCTTTAGGCAATATGATGCCCTCTTTGGAAGTTCGCGCACCGACTATGAAGGACAGACCAGAATCTGGATGGACATCGTGACTGCCATCAACAAGGAGGGGGTGGCAGTCCGTGACATCAAACATGTCAAGAAGCGCTGTGAGGACTTCAGGTCCAGGACCCTCGACAAGGCCCGCCGCCTCTTGAAGGCAGCGGATGCCAAGGGGCGCCGGGGCCACCTGGCCAACCACCAAATGAGGGTCCTGGAACGCATAAAGCCAGCGCTCCACGTCCAGGTACTTGAGTGGCAGACCCGTCTAGTGTCGAGTGGTAAGTGTACATGCATACTGGTTGGACGCTGTGCGTGTCGTGGTGTGCCAGTAGTGTGCAGGTTGCACATGTGTTTCTGTAGGGCCATGTATGGATGTGTATGTACAGGGGCATGAGGCTGACACATGCGAGTCCTCTCATGTGTGAGGCACATGGATGGTCTATGTGTGGATAAGCATGCAGGCCAAATGCAGATGTGGGAGCACACATGTTTGAATTACTGTGTATGTACGTTGGAATGGTTGTGGTGTCACACATGGATGTTGGTTCCAGCTGCATGTATCTGCACTGTGTACATGTGCATGTGTGTGTATTTGACAAGTGTGCAACTGTGATGCAACATGGATGCATGTGGCACTGACATGTAGAAGGCTGAATGCCAGATGTGACATGGATGGCAACATCATCACTCTGACAGTTGGTGGACATGTACACATGCATGTAAGTGTGTTGGTCTGTGTGCATGTGTTGTGTGCTCCCCGTGTTTCATGTGACGTCAGGCTTACCTTCGGATGCTGATGCTGTTGTATGTGTATGGATGCTGCTGCCTGGTGCAATATTGCTGTGGAATTGCTCATGTGTGTGAGTAGAAATGACATGTGTGTTAGGGAGTGTGATGACACGTCTGAAGTTTGACACTGCCACTCATGTACAACTGTCATGTGTGTATCAGTCCATTGTACAGTGCCCTGATGCCTGTGTTCTAACTCTCCCTGTCTGCAGCATCAACTGATGAAGAGGGTGGAGAGGGTGCTGTGGAGCAAAGCGTCAGGGATCGCACCAAAAGCCGGAGACGCAAGGCCCGGCTCCCCTCCCAGATTGTCATGTCTTCGAGGAGTGAGGAGTTTGGTGCTGCGTCCCAGGCCGCAGCTGCTGAAGGTAGGTCCAAGAGGCAGAGGTTGGAGATGGACTCCTCGGCATCAGAAGGGGCAGCTGAGACCCTCAGGGTCCGACGGAGGAAGATGGCATGGAGTCATCCAGGTTGGTGCGGGGTTTGGAGGAGGAGGAGGGCGTGGAAGGGACACACACAGGGTCTGGAGGTGGGGATTCCACTGGTGCCAGTGGTGCAGTGCAGGGGCAGGGACAGGAGGCAGCACAAGCCGCCGCGGAGGTGCCTGTGTGTAATCCTGTCCCTGATCCTGTGACTGCATCATCCAGCACCAGCAGGGTTGCCTACGTCCAGACCTGTTTTCAGGGAGGGGATGGGCGCACAACAACTGGCCTTCCTCTCCCTGTGGACGTGGCTATCAGGACCGGGTTGAGCCTGTCCTGGCTGGGATAGCGTTGCGTCAACGGGGCATGCGAGGTGACCTGCGGTGTTTTCGTGAAGACACTGCACGTCATCTCGGATGCCTCTTTGACCGTGTTGACCTACTGGGACGGGTCACCAGTGCTGGATTCCTCCGTGTGCTGGACCTTCTTGCGACCCCCTCCTCACCTGAACCCCCTACACGCCAGTCATCCTCCATGCCATCTTCCCACCCATGTATCACCTGGGTACCCTGTGGAGCTGCCTCTGACCCAGCAGCCAGGGTGGTGGAGGACACATCCGTGCCACAGTCGGGAGTCGGACGTCCAGCAGGGGTGGCCACCACGACAACTGCAGCCCAGCCGGAGGAGGACGTGCAGGCAGCAATAGCCAGGGCGCAGGCACAGGGACAGTAGCAGCAGCAACATGGTGGGAGCAATGATGGCTCAGGGCCTTCAACATCAGAGGGGCAGGCATCAGCCAGAGGGCAGGAGGACACAGGGTTGCAAGTGTCTTCCATGTGGCAGCAGTTGGGCCACGCCATAGATGCAGAGCAGCAGCGGAAAGAAGAGGCACGGCTCACAATGGTCAGGGCGGAGAACTCCATGCAGAGGGCACTGAGGTGGGCTGAGTGCCTTGAGGCAATTCGCAGGGAGTTGGAGGTCAACATGTCATCGTCCCTGCGAACCCTTGGGGCCATGGAAGAGGACCGCCTCCAGGACATTGAGCGGGAGTTCGATAATACCGTGGTCCGGGACATCAAAAAGTGAGCCATCGGACTAGCCCGCTGCCATTGTAAATAGTTGGTTAGTTAGTTAGTTAGTTAGTGTTAGGTTTCATTTTGGTTTTCATTTTTTTTTGGGGCGCTTGGCCAATACCCCACATTTTTGTATATAGTTCTTCATTAGTTAGTGTATTTTTGTAGGTTTCATTTGGACAGTTGGGCTCATGGACCCAGGATTTCATCCTTGTAAATAGTTGGAGTGTGGATTTGTCGGCATTTTCTTTTTTGACTTTTCCATGGAGCAATGGATTTTACTTTTTCATTTCTGTTTGGATTTGCTTTGTTGGAAGGAGACTTTGGAGACATTTTTGATTTCATATATTTTGGATTCTGATTTCCTTTTTTTATCATTATGTGACATTCTGCATTGTTTTCCTTATGTCCATTGTTTGGTCTTTGAATTTCTTTCACCACATTTTTTGTTCAATACATTTTTTCTCGTACTTCAATGTGTGGTATTCTCTCATTGGTTTCATGCATGTCACGATGTGGGTTTTCACATTCACTGGCACCCATTGGGTGTGTGTGACAGACATGTATTGATGTACATACATGCCATTTCGGTTGTTTCATGTAATGGGCATTTTTGAATGTGGGGTTTATGTAATGCTTGGTTGGTTATTTGGGCAGGGGTGGCATGCCGTGGGATTTTGGTGGCCATGAGGGCCATGATTGTGGGTCATGTTGACATGTTGGGGGGGACATGAGTGGGGGCCTGCTGGCAGGTGCCCCTCACTGCTGGGGGTGGGGGTGTAGGGGGACATGAGTGGGGGCCTGCTGGCAGGTGCCCCTCACTGCTGGGGTGTGGGAGTGCAGGGGGACATGAGTGGGGGCCTGCTGGCAGGTGCCCCTCACTGCTGGGGAGTGGGGGCTCAGGGAGACATGAGTGGGACATGAGTGGGGGCCTGCTGGCAGGTGCCCCTCACTGCTGGGGATGGGGGTGCTGGGGGACATGAGTGGGACATGAGTGGGGCCTGCTGGCAGGTGCCCCTCACTACTGGGTGGTGGGGGTGCTGGGGGACATGAGTTGGTGATCATATTGCAAGGTGACTAGTGGCTTGGCTGGGGGGCATGCCCATGGTGGATGGGCTGCCTGAGGGACATGACCAGGGGTGCAGGATAGTCCCCTGTGGTGTGGGCTGCCTGCAGGGGCCGTGGAGGCGGAAGAGGGGACACCTGGGAGGACCCACACTGCCAATTCACATGTGGGACTCCCCGCGCACCCCACTGGATACACGTACCCCACTCTGATAGCGAAATCGCGTGTGAAACTTCACGCGCACCACCGAAATACACGTACCCCGCTCTGACAGCAAAATCGCGTGTTAAACTTCCTGCGAACCCCAGTAATACATGTACACCGCTCGCACAGGGCCAATCGCGTGTGAAACTCCCCATGCATCCCAGTAATACACGTACCCCGCTCGCATAGGGCCAATCGCGTGTGAAACTTCCCGCAAACCCCCAAAATACACATACCCCGCTCGCACATGGCCAATTACGTGTGAAACTTCCCGCGCACCCCCGAAATACACGTACCACGCTCGCACAGGGCCAATCGCATGTGAAACTTCCCACGCACCCCCGAAATACATGTACCACGCTCGCACAGGGCCAATCGCATGTGAAACTCCCCACGAATCCCAGTAATACACATACCCCGCTCGCACAGGGCCAATCGCGTGTGAAACTCCCCACGCACCCCGGAAATACACATAACCTGCTCGCACAGGGCCAATCGCGTGTGAAACTCCCCACGCCGGGGTGTACATGTATTTGGAGTGGTAAGCGGGGAGTTTTACAGGTGTTTTTGTGGGTTGGGGGCATAACTGGCGCTGCTGTAGGGTTGCTGAGCCACTCAGTTCCACGGCTGGTTTTGGATGTTGAAATCCATGAATATGCTGTGCGCGGAAATGGATTTTAGCACACGTGGCTGGCGCAGGCTGTCGCACGCGCAAACTGTGCACCAGCCGCGTGTGCCACTTGTGCGCTGGATTCTATGAATTACCCCGTAAAAGTGCATTTTCAGGCTATCCACAGTATTTTATAGTAAACATTCACCATAGCACATGTCCCAGACAATCACCCTGTTTCTCTACATACGTTTTTGGGACTTTTTGAGCCTTTTTGGGATGTTCAATTTGTCCGCGGACAGCGCGGGTGTCCGTGGAGCGCGAACACGCAACCCTATAAAAGGCCACACACAGAGCCCATCCTCATTGTGCTTTTGGCTATTTCACAAAGCATTGTCTACTTTGTCTGGTATTTTGCTGCCAATTTTCAGATTTTTCTGAAACCTGATGTCATCGATGGCTCCTCTACTGCCGCCTGGTGCTACATCTGCCTCAGCACCACCCCACCCCCTCTTTTAAGAGCCAACCTCAAAGGGGAAATGGGGTACACTATTTAAATCTACATTCACCACGCTGAGATTTTTGATATGTCCGCGGACATGTCGGTAGTCCGCGGCTAGTGCGTATTACATATGGGGATTCTGGGGTGGAGAGGCATGCAAATGAGAATTGAGCGGAGCTAGGGATTGGTCAGTAAAGTTTACTGGGTGTGTTGTGTAAGGAGAGATTTTGTCAGAACGTCTTTTTCCTAAGAGTAGAACAGATAGCTATGGCTGTGTGTTTCCGAAAACAGATTTTCTGGATTTTGGGAGACTCATGGATACATTGGTTGGAGGTGCATGCAGAACGTTGTGGAGTAGCTGCAGATCTTGGATTCCTTCATGTGGAAGTGCACTGGCATGCAGTGCGTGGAATGAAGTGGCTGGACTTGGTACCTCTCTGGGCTACTTTAGAGACAGAGCATCATCCATACATAATTATAATTCATTGTGGAGGGAACAGTTTAGGACATGTGTCTGGAATTTCTTTGCGATTTGCAATGAAAGAAGGACTTGGGGAGGTCATGGACATGTTTCCAAATTCCCAAGTAATTTTTTCTCGTATTGCGCAAATACAAATGTGGCTGTGTTCTTCTTCATTTGGTCCACAAATGGAGAAAGCGAGGCGCAATGTCAATAAGACTGTTTGTGCCTTTCTAAGAGATGTTGTCATGTCCTCTTTTCACAATGAAAATATTATGTTTCGTAGCACATACATTTTTCGCAGAGATGGAGTCCATCTTACCTACGCTGGAATTACAGTCATCTATTTTGCTGTAGATGTTGACGATTTCAAGTTTTTCAAACACACAAAAACACCACCAAAAGTCTCTTTTCAGAGCCACCACTTCCTCCCAGAGAAAAGTGCATTGGTTTTGCTAGGGCAGCACCCTAAAACTTTATATGTCCTAGGACTGTCTGCGTACTTCCAAAAATGCACAGGGCTCTGCACTGTTTATTTGCCACTTTTATTTTTAAACTGTGAAAGGCGGCTCTGAAAAGAGCCTTTTCTTTTGGATGTTTGTTATTTTATACTAGGAGAGGAGGGGAAAGGAGGGTAAGGAAGGGACACCAACCACGGGGATAAGAAAGGGCAGGTGGAGAGAGGAAGATGTAGGGTGGGCCTTACTTAGGTAGGTAGCAGGTCTTCTGGTGCTCTGTGATCGTAGTCTCGAAAACACTTGGAAGACTCTCCCCCCTGCAGAGTACTGTGTCCCAGTACATACACAATATTGTGACCTTCGAAAGGTAAGGGTCAACAGCATCGCAAATGGCCTGTGAAGCAGCTGGATGGATGCTCTCTCCCAGAGGAGTGTCTCTTGTGGTGAGAGGAGCGGAAACGGAGGATGTTGTAGAGGAACTCAACCTACTACGTTTATCACAAGGTACAACCTTGCGAATGTCCCCACTGTGGAACGACGTTAGGTGTCGCTTCATGGATGTCGTACCAAAGCTGTACGAACCACGTCTGCCATGACTCAGCACCATTTTGCACTGTTTGCAGGTGACCTTGTTCGCACATGCTTTTGATATGTTACCATGAATGGTAAACAACCGCCACACCTAAGACTCCCGGCGAGTGCTGGTAGTAGGGAGTTCCTCAACCTCATTCTCTTCATCCTCGTTCTCTACATCCTCATGCCTGTTACCCTCTGCAGGCCCTTGTGGAGGTGGTGGTGGTGGAGGGTTTTGGGGTGGTGCTGAGGCAGATGTAGCTACAGCAGCCATGGATGCCATCAGAGTTGATGAGATAATCTCAGCAAGAGCAGCAAAGGCAGCAAAAGTCAATTTGCAATAGCCGGAAGTACAATGAAGATCAGCTCTGGGGTGTGGCCTTTAATAGGGATGGAGGGGTGCACTTTGAAAACAGATCAAACACCCAAAAAGGTTAAAAAAAGTCCCAAAAAGTATGTGGAAAGCCAGGGTCATTGTCTGGGACATGTGCAATGGTGAATTTTTACTGTAAAATAATTTGGATTGTCTGAAAAAGTTATTTTAAAATGTTTGAGAACCGGACAGTGTCCGCAAATTAGGACACACGCTCAGTGTGGGTGCGGTCTCATGATGACATCAGGAACACGTCCGCGAAGGGAACGGGTGTCTGCCGGACACTAAATGCACGGCAACGGTCGTGTGCATGTGCGTGGGTGTTCTATGGACAGTTTTCGGGTCTTCAAACAAATTAAAAGTGCGACACAAGTACGACGGACAGTTATGGACACACGCGATGTTCACAGGATTTACAGGTGTGGTGCGCATGTGCGTAGATGTTCTGCAGACTGTACAGACAGGTATAGTGCCCTTAGGACACCTCCATTTTGTTTGACTACGGACATCCAGGACACCGCGCTGGTTCTTAGGAAAGTTTCAACTTGGCTGCGGACGGTACAGACAGGTATAGTGTCATTAGGACATCCCCATTTTGTTAATTACAGACATTCCGGACAGGCATGCTGCCCGCTGACATTTTAACTGCTTTTTTAAAAAAACAAGACAGAAAGGATTTCATTAAAAGAAAAATAATATTTTTTTATTATATACATATACACAATTTATGAAAGAGAGGGGGAAGCAGAAACTGATACAAATATAGGGGAATTAGGGGTTTGGAGAGGATGGATGGGAGGGGATGAAGGGATGGAAGTCTCATCAAAATGTTTTTCTTGGCGTTGAGGGTTTGGGGATAGTTGACTGGGACATGGAGAGGGGGAACAGGTACATGTGGGACATGGTATTTAATTTTTTCTTTTAAGTGGTCCTCCACAAACTGTTTCAAAACATTGAAATTTTCCTTGAGCATGTCCATTTTCTGTCCCATGCGTTGCAGAGTCTTTTCCAATGTCTCTGTTGGTGTATTATTTTCAATATTTGTATGATCTTTTAAAAACAAATATATATATATATATATATGTTAAGTACACATAAATTAATAATTATTAATTTGCTTATATAGAGAAGTGTGCACCATTAGTATCACTGTCTTCAGACATTTCCTCACGTGGGAAATTTTCGTCAAGCCATTCCAAAGTACTGGACATTTCTGTGTAAAAAACAAAAATATATTAATTTTAGTGTACCTAATACAAAACGTTTAGAAATATATATGAAAAATAAAGTTTACATACTAATTACTGGTAAATTGTATTCTTACTGTTGTGTAGGTCTGCTGTTGCTCCTAGCTGTGCAGTTTCTGTGAGGTAATTATGTTGGAAGCATATCTTTTTTGTTTTGGTATATTCCATTTTAGTACATGTGGTATTTAAATGGATGGTTGTGCTAGATATATAGGTTCCACTTCTTATTTATTATTACATATAATGTGTTTATGTGCTGCTTTTTGAACTTGTGCAGTGTTTATATGGCATGCTAGAACAATTTAAGATACCCCCTGAGTGTTTGGGTAGTGTTTATGTTGTCCGCGTCCTTTCGCGGACATACGCACAGTCCGCAGACATCAACATCATTAGCAGGGGGTTCAGTATGTTCTTTGTTACATGTATATATAGTAAGGCAACCATAACTCGCGCCACCACCGTGCACTGCTAAGACTAACACCCAGGCCATCAAAGATGACATCACAAATGTCATTGATGAAATCACTCATAACATCACATGTCTGACTCGCTGTTTTTTCCTTTAGTGTTATATCTTAGACAGTAATAGTTAGGAATAAAAAAATCAAAAAGTAGTATATTTATAGACTTATACTTTAAATATGTTCTTACAATATTTCACTTAGGGTCCGCTCACCGCATATAAAACATATACATAGGAAAAATACACAATTAGTAAGGTTATCAACACTTTCTTATTGTTTTGCTGTTTTTTTTATTACTATACTTTCTCTGGATGTGCTCATATTTGTATTTGCATTAGTTTCTTTAGGGTGCAGTCATATAATGTGATATTTGTACATAGAGAAGTAGTAGGTTTAAAGCAGAGCAACCCTTTCTGTGCATAACGATAATCAGTTAGGTTGTGAACACTTTCTGCTTCTACTGCTGCTTTTTTGCATACTTCACTTTCTCTATATATAGTCATATTTGTTTGTGTTGTTGTATCTTTGTGTTTTGTATGTAATAATGAAATTATGTAGTAAGTGGTTTTATTAATGACTTATTACATGTTGCAAAGTACACAAAACTCTAATAAGAAAGCATTTATCATTTCACTATTGAACATGGTAAAATTATGAATATTGCACCTCCATCATGTATGCTGCACACAATGCTTATATTTATACTTGAGTAGCTTAGTATACTGTAAAGAACTTCATAATAAAATGCAATGTATATCAATGCATTGCCTAATGCACTACACAGCTCAGGATATCTATTCCAATTATCCTTGACACGTTTTCTGTCAACATTATAAAAATCCCTTGTACAGAGTTTTCATGAAAAGTAAATGCACATGTGATGTTATCAGTGATGTCATCAATGACATTTGTGATTTTATCTTTGATGTCCTTGGTGTTAGTCTTAGCAGTGCACGGTGGTGGCGCGAGTTATGGTTGCTTAGCTTACCATAACTGGCAAATTTCAGGGAGTTTTCGGTTTTACTTGGAACCATAACGTCCCTTTAACAACGTTTTTTTACTGAATTTCATAGATTTTTAGTAGCGCAACGTAACCTTAACGTCCCTTTAACAAAGTTTTTTTACTGAATATATATATTCAAGGAAATAACTTTAGTTGTAGGGACGTTAAGGTGAGTACGTAATGCAACAAACCCCTTGAAATTCAGCTAAAGCCACCTTAACTTTACGGCCCCTGTTGAGCAGCCTATGAGCACAATGATGACATTACAGATCACATCACTGATGACATCACTAATTACAAGTTGTATGACAACACGGATGACATTACAAATCACATCTTTGATGCCATCACTAGTGACAACACTAACTGCATTAAATATAATTGATTACATAAAAAATGGAATTAGACATAACATCATTGATAAGTTAGCTCATGAAAACTCTGATTAGCTTTATAACAATTTAGGCTATGGACTTGGATGGATGGGCATGAGGAGAGCGCAAAAGACCGGAACACTGCTGAAGGATCACAAACTTAAGTTGATTGCAAGAACAGGGTCTTGGAGACGGGTGTCTGAGACTTGGGAGACCATGTGAACAATGGTCCCTGTGTGGAAGATCCCTTTGAAGTGTACATGGTGTTTGCCAACTTGAGTGTTCCCACCCATCCAGTCCCCTTGCGAGCACTCGGCCTCGGATGCAAACTGCCATTGATACTGAAGGGGGGGATGAATGGGCATTAGTTGAGTGCAAAAGGCCCAGAATACTGCTGAAGGGACACAAACTTATGTTGATTGCAGGCACATGGTCTTGAAGAGGGGAGACTCGGGGATCCCTTTGAGTTGTACATGGTGTTTGGCACCTTGAGTGTTCCTGCCCACCCTCTACTGGAGAAGGGATACTGGAGGGGGGGTGGATGGGGATGAGGTGAGCACAAAAGGCCCACGATGAGGCCTGCCTGTATCTCCTCCCCACTCTTTCTTCAACTCCTAGAAAGGAGCCACACAGTGAGAGGTGCCTGAGCACTATCCCTACCAGCAAACCATCTACTGGAGCACGCTCTTTGAAAGGGGTAAGACCTTTCATATTACAACGTGCACCACACCCGTTGTGAGGGCTCTTTACTTTCTTCACTTTCCTCTGCGATTATTTCTGGAATGCACATGGGCAGCTGGGGGATATAATTAAGACCTATCCCCTGACGTGCCTTTCACCATCACCTGTGTATTTCTACAATTTGGTATTCTGCTGCACTTGGCCCTACCGATCACCAGCCACTCCAAAATGGCTGCAGCGCATAGCCGGTAGTTTCTTTTCTTGCCTGGCCTCTCGCCCCACCTCTCATTGGTTGCCCTGACCTTGATAGGCCAATCCGAGCAACCGGGAGGCAGGAGCCGGCCACAACTACAAAGGCTCATGGCGAGGCCCTGTGTGTTCCGTGTTCGCTACAGGGATGCAGGTATGCACCCCCCTGGAACCCTGTGATGCTGTTGTGTCCCCCCACCCCCCAGGTCCCCTGTGATGCTGTTATGTCCCCCCAACCCCAGGTCCCCTGTGATGCTGTTTTGTTCACCCCACCCCCCAGGTCATCCATGATGCTGTTGTGCCCCCCACCCCCTAGGTCCCCCGTGATGCTGTTGTGTCCCTCCCACCCCCCTGATCCCCTACGATGTTCTTGCGTGCTCCCTTTTGCATTTGCACGCTGCTGCCACCATGTAACATGGGGTTAGGCACTAAGTATCTGCCGCCTCATTGACTTTTGCATTTGTATGCTGCTGCCGCCCTGCAACATGGGGTTAGGCACCATGTATCTGCCGCTTTATTGACTTTTGCATTTGTATGTTGCTGCCTCCCTGCAATATGGGGTTAGGCACCATGTATCTGCCGCCTAATTGACTTTTGCATTTGTATGCTGCCGCAGCCATGCAACATAGGGTTAGGCATCATGTATCTGCCGCCTAATTTACTTTTGCATTTGTATGCTACTGCCACCCTGCATCATGGGGTTAGACACCATGTATCTGCCACATTATTGACTTTTGCATTTGTATGATGCTGCTGCCCTGCAACATGGGGTTAGGCACCATGTATCTGGCGCCTAATTGACTTTTGCATTTGTATGCTGCTGTCACCCTGCAACATGGGGTTAGGCACCATGTATCTGCCACTTTATTTACCTTTGCATTTGTATGCTGCTGCCATCCTGCTAAATAGGGTTACGCACCATGTATCTGCGCACTCTGAACTCTCTTCTGTGTGATGTATTACTTCTGTGCGTTCTTCTATGAAGTAATCACCTCCTACGCTTCCTTTCTGTAACCCGAAGCACTGTAACCAATCGCTTAAGTATAAGCGGCTAGATACTTCAGGGTGTGTATGTTATACAAGTAAATAAGTAAATAAATACATATACAAATAAAAATAATAGGGCACCAACCATTCTTTCATCACCCTCAGAGACGATTGGATGTGTTCTTCACTCACTGAAAAATTCAAACAAGTATTTGTATATGCTCATTTGTATTTTATTTAGTTTGGTGATGTTGATGGCACAAACAAAGTACAAATTGTATACTTGCGGTTGCAACACAGTGTGTGAAAATCCCCTGTACTGTTCGCTATCACTGGAGAATTTGGAGCGAATGGCTCAAACGAAACAGGCGGGTATTACTCTTCGAACGCGGAATCCAAGCCTCCCATGAAGCCACCAAGTAAACGAACAGTAGGCCACCAGCCTTTCACCACCTGTGAAAGAGAAATATAAATATTTAAATTGAATGAACCAGACAAGTGCATCACCTTACCTGAAAATGCATCCTAAATTCGATGGCATAATTGTTCTTAGAAAGTACCTTTCTGGAAACATGTACTTGGCTTTGAAGTATCGACACATTACAGAAATGAACAACCATTCAAACCAGAATGGTTTGGGCCATAGAGAAATATTGTTTTTAGTCAAAAGTGAAAGACATGTAAGCAATGAACACTCTGATTTGCAATATGTGTGAGAAATGAATTCAATTTACAAGCTAAATTCATTTGTCAGTGATCGATCAAAGTTACGACAATGTAGAAGAACAACATGAAATGTTAGTCGCCTCAGTGGTCAGATTTACATCAAATGTACAATATACTTACTCGTTACTTGGATTGCGAGGGCAAACAGTTTCGTGAAGTTTGTGCATAAGCACCATCATAATCCTCAACACAGACCTTGTGAGGCAGACAGCACTAAAGTCATGCAGCTCGGTAACGCATAGCGGTGGTGTGTCTTCTTCAGCTATGAAGAACAAGCATCCAGAGTTTTCTTGGCAGCAGCAGTTCTCCACCTCGGTTAGCATGACCTCAGAACGGTTACAGGTAGACCAGGTGAAAACGGCTTCCATGCGACTAGGCTCAGGCTCTGGTGATTTCTTCCCAACTATCGTCCAATCCCCCATTGTTTCCACTTATTTCTCTTTCAATTAGTTACTCTTTGAAATTTTCTGGCTTGTACCTGTAGGGCTGTATTGTTGCCATAGTTCCCGAAAATTAAATAAGTACAAAATCCACAGTCAGAAAAATAAAAACAGCTACACAAACATGTTTCTAATGTGCTCAAAAACATATATCAAACAAATTTCAAAATCAATTCACATTAGTCTTCAGGTGACAACATCCAAATAGAAACACATGTACAAATCTGAGCTAAAACATCCATAATATAACGTGATCACTGCACCAAAATAGAACCGGCTGTAGTTGCGGATATAGTGACGTGATATCGATAGTCGCGGCTGTACATGCCAAAAATACAAAGCATGCCATTTGCCTGGGTATACCCACGGCTATCCTGTGGTTGATACCCCGGCTATCAAAGACCCCAGCATGCGATTGGTGTGTTCATACCCACGGCTAAGGTGCGACAGTTATAGCCGTGGCTGCACCTGCCAAAAATACACAAAGTGCAATTTGCCTGCTCGTACCCACGGCTATCAAAGTCTGCAACATGCAATTGGTGCGTTCACACCCGTGGCTAGAGCGCGACAGTTATAGCCTCGGCTCCACCCGCCAAACATACACAACATGCCATTTGCCTGCTCGTACCCACGTCTGAAGCCTGTACCATGGCTGGTACCTGCGGCGGCAATACGCCTGACAGGGCACAACGTTTCATTGACTGCTACCATAGCCGCGGCTATTTTAAAAAAGGGCAACAAATGCATTTTCCTTTTCCAATATGCTTAAAATGTTCTCTGGGTATCTCTTAAAAGAGACTTTGGGTTCTTCTACCAACACATCAAGAACATTTTCAATCACAGAAATACTCTTTACCTCTATGATGATCTATAACAGTTTGAAAAACTTATCTATGCTCTTTCTTTAGATGAGTCATTAATTTTCTTTTTCCAAAGAGAAAGAAACTTGTGCTCTCTGTCAAAAATATTTCTCCACAATCGCAGCATATACATCTCATTTCAAGCACTCCACTGAATATTATAAAACCAAAAAGACCTTGTACGCCAATGCTTGGAGAACTCATCACCTATGTGCTCAACATCACAATTAACCCTATTCTCAAAAATGTCTCCACAATCTTCTCCACAAAATGATTCCTCTCTTTCTGGAATTGGCTCCATGTTTCAAATATAAAATACAACAATAAATATACACGTTTTCTAAGGGTGCACCTCACCCATCTATAATGTTATTGGCATATATAAACATCACCAAAAAAATACATTCTGCCAAAAGGCTCTATACAATTCAACAACATCTGAGGTACTTGAAATCCTATTGGACAGCCACCCACCACACAAACAATGAACAACCAATCACAAAGCAAACACAAACATTCCAGCTTCTCTCCTCATTAATCTTCCTCCATTCCAAATTTTAACCCCGAACTGACAAGAAGTACGTCTCCATACCACTAGAACAATGGAACAAAACATGGAATGGCTGGAGAAGAATTACCCTACAGAAGAAGATATTACAAAAGAAGGCACTCAAAACAATGCTCCAGAAGAAGATACACCACAATCAGGATTTTTTAAGTACATTCTATATATTCATGTATAATGTGACTAACAATCACATTTAAATTAACAAATATCAGTCATCAAACACATATACAGGCCGATTCAAGGAATTAATGTGCGCTGAAATTTTCGGCGCCAGCGTGCGAAAGCGTGCGAATCGCAGCGCAAGTGCGAAAATCGCAGCGAAACCCGCGCACAGCGATTCATGGAAGTCCGTGCACGTGTAAATCCCTGGATGTGCGCTAAAATTCAGCGTGGCGCATGCTGGCGCACACGTCTCCAAACAGTGTGCGCTAAGCGCACAGCGAAAGCGCACATAGCGCAGCGCACACAACAAAAGTAGGTGGGACAGGGGGCGTAACATGTGGAATGGGGAACAATGCGTGAAAATGTGGCCGTCACGGGGGAAGTACGGGAGGCAAATGCACGGAACGCCCACACGCGCGTCTACAACAAGTATTCATGGAATCGAACGGGGCTAATGTGTGCACCAAAAAAGACGCGCTAATCCGGAAACACGTACGCCAGCAGGAAGCAGGCGTCCGTGGAAACGTGCAGCATAAAAGTGCACGCAAACAACAAACAAGCTCAGACGCCAAGATGAATATACCGTTCCTAGCAGCAATGGTCGTGGGATACCGCAGGAGGAGGAGGAGGATCATCAGGCCCAGAATTTTTACACCCAGAACCAGCCTTTTTGGGATGCCTGATGTCCAGGTGTATGGGAGGTACAGGTTTCCACCTCACATAATACTCGACCTGGTGAGTGAGTGGGAGGATGACCTCACATCACCCACCCTGAGCTCCCAAGCACTCAGCCCCCTGGAGAAGGTCCTCAATGTACTGCACTTCTTGGCCACTGGATCATTTCAGCGGACAAGTGCTCTAGTGGGGGGGGGTGTCACAGGCCACGCAGTCACGCTGCCTACACCAGGTGTTGGCCATCATGACTGCACGCCCATCATTTCGCAGGCACATAGACCTGCCCAGAACACCTGCAGAAAGGCATGCTGCCATCCAGGATTTCTACGGGGTGGCACAATTCCCCAAAGTGCTAGGTGCCATTGATTGCACCCATGTGGCTCTACGTCCCCCCAGGGCATCTGAGCACATCTATAGAAACCGCAAGCACTGCCATTCCATCAACGTGCAGGTAGTATGTGATGCCAAGGGACTCATCACCTCAGTATATGCCAACTATCCAGGATCCACCCACGACAGTTTCATTTACAGAATGTCAACCCTAAACCGGGACCTAGAAGCTGGGCGGCATGGCGATACATGGCTGCTTGGTGAGTATAAATGCCACTGCACATGCATGCATGTCAGATACTGAGTAATGTCACAACCCCACTAATGATACCCATCACCACCTCCCCAGGGGACAGTGCCTACCCTCTGAGCACCCACATGATGACGCCAATTCAGAACCCCACCACGCCACCCGAGGTAAGATACAACACAGCCCATATTGCAACCCGGGGCACGGTGGAGTGCACATTCGGAGTGCTCAAGTCACGCTTTCGTTCCCTTGACCGTTCTGGTGGGCAGCTGTTATACGCTCCCCCAGTAGTGTGCAGGATCATAGTGGCAGCATGTGCCCTGCACAGCGTTGCAACACGCTGTGGCCTGCCGGTGGACATGGTGGTGCCCCCACATCCCCAACCACATGCACGCCCGCTGCGCATGGGAGGGGAAAGGGCACTTGGTGAGGCAGCCCGTACGCAGCTGGTGGCTAATTACTTCACATAAAATCACACCCCTGTGGAGTGCACACAGCCCTGGCACATACCAGCTGACAATCAATGATGATGACATAAGGGGCAGTCAACTGTCACAACCATACCAGCCTGAGATTGGAAGACAAACATCTGTGCTGGTAAATGTATTACCCCCTTGCTACATTCAACATGAGAACAGCGCCATATCACCCAACCCCCTCCCCAGCTCCACCACCAAACACACCATGGCATGTCATGCAATGTGAAAGCAAACAAAGCAATGCACAAGACCTGACACAAGTGTCACAAAGTACACTGTCCCTAATGGAAACTGCCCACACACAATATGCTCCCAGTAATGTATAACTAACAGCACACATTACCAAATACTTACCACCAACACAATGCTGCAACACACCATGGAAAAATGCAAAAATATGACAGTACTAAGTTCAAGTAGTGGTAGTCTTACAACCTGAATACGCCAGCACATCGACCCCTTCCAACTGTAGAGTGTTTCTGCCACGCAAATGTCTCAGTGTACTGCATACAACATGAACTGCATCTGCAAAGTAGACGGCCTTGTGAAGACATGAGGAAGGAACCTGCAAATTAGGAGGAAGACATGGATGCACAAGCACATATCAATACACCATGCAGTGTACAATACAACAACAATATCCACTAGGGATGTCTACACAGTATTGACTACAGTCTGCCCACACAGCTCCTGGGAGCCCAACGTCACTGTGTAATTCACTGTCACTTGGTCACACCCTTTGCAAGCCCATGGAAATGGGAAGCAGGAGGGGTGTGTGTCTCACAAACCCAAGCATCTAACCCAAACTCAGGACAAGCCTGCATGTGCCCACCCGGAATACAGTGGATGCCCACGGGAGCCACACAAGGCAACAAACTGTAAAAAAAAAATCAAAAATCAAAAATGGCCATGTGGGAGCCAGGGCGGGTGGGGGAGGCCACCCAGGAGGTTCAAGGACAGGGTGCACACCAACACCCACCTGCGTGGATGTTGCGAGAAAAAAAAATACCTCCTTGGGCTCATGGCCTGCACGGCTATGCCATTGTGGGAAAACTGCTGTCGCTCTGCTCATCCTCTGCTGCTGCATCAGGAGGTGGTGACACTATGGGAGGCATCCCACGCAAAGCCCTGGTCCTCCATGGCAGCAAGCATGCAGGTCTGGAAGGTCTGATTCTGGAGGATTAAAGTGCAGAGATCCCCATGCAGCACATCACGGGTTGCCTGCATTTCTGCACGCATGGCCTCGCGAGATGCCCGGATCTCCTCACATGTTGCATGCAGCAGCTGAGAGCGAACGTGTGAGCTGCTCCAGCTGCTGTTCTGCCCTTGAATTACTGGAAGCCTCAAGTTCAACCAGAGTCTGCTTGAGGTTATGTAGTTCTACCCTCAGGGCTTCCCTGTGGCCCTGGGACTCTATTGATATGGATTTACGCAGAGTCTCCAGTGCCGCCCGTCGGTCCCTGTTGGACGCCCACATGTCTTCCCTGTGTGATTGGCAAATGGAGTCTGTTGCCTGCTTTTGTTGCTCCATCTGCCTTTCAAGGGGGATAATGGAAGTGGCCACCCTCTCCATTGCCTGAGCCATCATTTCTACTGATGCTGCCTGTTGGGTTGCCATACCATACATGGAGTTTTCCCATACAGTATTGCCTGGTGGCGCATGGCCACCGCGTTAACGGGCACCACACCTGTTTGGGGCAAGGCGATCTGCACCTTGCTGTGCTGGCACTGCCTGAGGCTGCAGGACTGCATTCATCCTCTGATCTGCTGGCCCAGGAACAGGACCAGATGCTGTGGAGTGTGACCCTGCATCCGTAACCACCAAAGGAGGACCTACCAACACTGACATCCCCATAGAGGGTTCTACCCCTGGTGCAGGTGGGTTGGACAGAACAGAATCCCTGCCAGAAACACTTACCTGCGACGCCACATAATTCTCATCATCCGATTAAGCACCTGAATAGAGGTCTGGGGAGGTGCACCCAGAGACACCCCTGGACAGTATGGTCTGTAGTAACATTGGGTTTTCACCCACCACCACACCACGTCCCCCACTGGTGCCCGGTCGTGCCTGAAATTCCTCCTGGGTCTGCACCATCTCCTCAACCTCAACAGCATCAAGTGCATCAGCACCTGCAAAAACATGAAAGACAACAAATGGAAACAGGCATGAGCACCATAGCACACACATAAGCCGTGACAAGCCAGAGATCCAGTATATGATTTACACATGTCCCACATGACTATAACCCTGCCATGCATGCACTGTCAGAGAGTTGGAAGTGGAGTCAAAAAGGTAGACACTGGGCAGAGCAAGATGGAAAAGCAACACATTTGCAGCATGCTGGGTAGCACTGGCATCACACATCAGGCTGTGAGCAGCATGTCCAATACACATACATGACACATGCCACCACACAGATGTCATGTAGCATAGCCATGGTAAATTACAAAACTACAGCAATATGTCAGTGAATGAGAACTGTCACACATCCATGTCACATCGACATGATGCGAAGATTAATGCTGAATAGTGTTGCTAAATATGCATGTGCCACACACTGAAACACATCCAGTGTCCAATAATACAGTCATTGTGAGCTGATCAATGGTTGGTCACTTTAACATTACAGGAAACATCTGTCATGTTCCACATGCAAACAGGCCCTAATCAAATATTTCTGCAGCCCAATACTCCATCGGCCTGAATGGTGTAATCATTAACATAACCAGGTAAAAATAGTGGCCCAGTGTGGGCTGTAAACAATGACCGAAGCATATCACATATGTTGCGATAGGGCAGAAAAATGCGTAGTAAAAATGGGAGAGTGGAAACAATCAGCCTGAATGAACACTGAAAATCTGAACAATGTAGTTGCAAGATGACAGTTCAAGGTAAAGTGCACTAATATGGGCCTAATTGGCATTTGTGGGCAGAAGGGATACAGTCATACCCAAATCCAAGGCATGTGAATGTATGGGAGGAAGCAAATGGGTCACCCATAACACTCAGGAGTACACACCCTCACCTGGCACTCAATCAGAACCCGTCACCCAAACAACATACACATGGATTACACACACACGCATGGGCACTCACCGGACAATGCGTCGTAATCAGGTAAATCTCCCACACCTTGGATCTGTTCCTCTGTGACGAAGGTCCCACCTACAGACTCATGTTCAGTGAGTTTGTTGTCCTCTTGTGGAGACTCACCGCCAGTCACCAGAGTAGCGGCATGATTTGAGGCCAACCTGTTCCTTGCTCTGCGTTTCAGGTCATTCCACCGCTTGTAGCAATCATCAGCTGTGCGCCTCACAAATCCAAGGGCACTTATGCGGTTCGTGATGGTCTGCCAGTGTGCCCTACATTGACCAGGTGTGCACCCTGCAGTCACCAACATTTCGCGGCTATGTGCCAACACATAGGTCACAAGTGCATCAAGTTCAGGGTCATTAAAGCTAGGCTTCCTTGATGTGCCGGACTGTGTAGCCGTGTCTGGGGTTTCAGCCTGTAGTGCCAGAGCACCCTTCTTCCTCTTCTTCAAAGGTGGAGCAGAGACCGAGTGGCTTGCGCTGCTCTGGTCAGTAGGGGCAGAAGCGCAGGTGGACTGGGTACTGGGAGTGTGTGAATGCACAATGACCATAGGTCTTGGTGCAGGTATTGGCTGAAGTGTGATGTTGGCAGGTGCAACGTCAGTTTGATGGACCAGGACCGACACTGTCCCGGCTGGGAGACTCAGAGCTCGGGTGGATAGAGCTGCAGCTGCCCCTGCAGCCTCCCCACCCTGCCTACTTTGGGCAGCAGATGACATTGCTGCCCCAGATCCACGTGACACCAACTTGCACCGGCACACGTGGCTTAGACTTGCTGACCTGGAAGTCAGCCTGGGAGTCATCCTGTGCCGGGTCAGGTTCCACAAAGGGCTGGTCCAACAAGGGCTGAGCTGGGATGGTGTCAGCCACGTTTCCCTCAACCATGGGGGGGCATGGGTGTCCCTGATTGGTCCACCACACATGGGGGTCTAGGGGCACCCTGCAAATCATGGCCACGTCCCCTACCGCACCCACCTTTTGGAGGTCAGCCACCTTTGCCTCCCTTACCGCTTGGTCGCCTCCCAACCATGGCACTGATGTTGTTGTGCGTATGGGAGTTGCAGTAAACAATTGTCCTGGGCAATTGGGGGTGAAAGGGGTAGGGTACTAGATGGAATTCGTACCCTAGTGCTCTAGCAAGGCTGTCTGTGACCCCTGGGGGAAGATGATGGATCACCCAACGCACAGGCACCCAAAAACAAAAAGTAACGGGCATGCAACCCCTCGTAGACCATGTGCGTGGAAAAATGAACCCGCACTGCGCTGTGGCACCCAGAAACACAAAAACAAGCGTACGCGTGTTACACGCAGCCTACAATGACCTCTGAAAGGGTACGTGACAAAGGCATTTATGAACCAGGCAGAGAGCTTTAAATTTTATATGATCCTCTACTCTTAGCCAGTGTAACGCCATTCTATCTTTAGTGACATGGTCTCTTTTCCTCAAATTTTTGACCAGCCTAAGCGTTATTCTGAATCACCTGACAACTAGAGACATCCCTAGAGGAAGCCCCTAGCATCAGGGCATTACCATAGTCAAGTCTTGATAATATAATGGCTCTGGCTATGGTAGCCATGTTGCCCTCATTAAGGTAAGGCTTAATGGCTTTCATGAGCCTTAAGTAATATGCCGTGTTTTTTTGTAGATAGCTAGTCTGAGCATGAGAGTCTACCACTGCGTTAACCATCATTCCCAGGGTCTTCACTTTCTGGACTACCTGGATAGTGGCTTTCTTGATTTTAAATTACTTATACTCTGCCCCCAAGTTGGCAAGCTGACGACTAGATCCAAACAGCATAAGCTCAGTTTTGGAGTCGTTCAGACACATCCAATTTGTCTGCATCCAAGCATTAATTATCTTATAGACCCTGGCTATTACTTCACTGTCTGCATCATGATGGCTGCCATCCAGTTCCAATATGAGTTGGGTGTCGTCTGCGTAATTTGTAAACGACACCCCCTCCTTCACCAGTAAGCTGCACAGAGTGCGCATGTATATGTTAAACAGCATTGGGGACAGGCTGGCCCCTTGTGGGACTCCAAATAAAATATCACAGGGATCGGAGAAGCTACTGCCCCAATGGACTCTGGCTTGACGGTCCGAAAGGAAGGACAGAAGCCAATCTATGGCTCCTTCTGAACATCCCACATTCTCTCTGAGTGCCTTGATGAGAAGGTGGTGATCCACCAGGTCAAAGGCGGCACTTAAATCTAAAAGCATTAACACTCCTAACTTGCCTTTATCTATTAAGCTAAGCATCTGGTTCTGCAGATCCAGCATGGCTGTTTCCGTACTATGGGAGGCTCAAATCCCGATTGTTGCCGATGCAGGATCTCCTCGTTTTCAACAAATTGTTGCAGTTGTTGTGTAGCAACCTTGTCCAATAGCTTGAGAACAAAGTTTGAGTTGGTTATTGGGCGAAGATTTGCAGGATCTTTAGGATCCAGACCTGCTTTTTTGACAAGAGGGGTGATAGTAACTTTCTTCATGTCTCTCGGCAGTGTGCCCTCTTTAAATGAGGCGTTTACTATTCTCTGAAGAATGGGGCAAAGGTAGCTTTATGTTGGAGAATGATGCTAGGGGGCAGGATATTTTCTGCACAAGTGGTTGGTTTCATGTTGTTCAACACCTCTAACATCTCTGCCTCTGAGATGGAGCTAAATTTGAAGAACTGTCCTCTGACAAGAGTCTCCCTTAATGGGGGATCAGTGTCTTGTTTAGCGATAAGCCTGGCTTTGATAATGTTCTGTCTTGCTTTTTCTATTTTTGCTTGAAAGGCCTGTGAAACCTTGTTACAATCCTCCTCGGAGGGCATGAAAGGCGGGGTGAGAGAGGCCGGCTTTTCCATGCTCTTCAAAATATCGAAGAGCTTGCTTGTCTTATTTTCTGCCTGCTCAATTTCACTATTGAGAAAATCAGCCTTGGCTACCTTAATCTTATCTCTATATTCCTTATCCTTCAATTTCCAGTTCTTTTTACTCTCCGTGGTTTTATCTTTAGTCCATTTCCTTTCCAAAGTGCGTTTTTCTTTCTTCAAAGAGTTGAGCTCTGGACTAAACCATTTTTGGCTGTTGTTATTTTTCCTAGCTAATTTTGAGATGAGCGGTGCCTCTAATTCCACTAACTCTGTAAGATGCTTATTATATTTATCTAGAAGGTTAGTACATGAGTCCTGATCCTGAAATGAGTCCGCTATTTTATCCATACAAGTCTTAAGAAGTAGCGCATTTAGATTATTGAAGTTTCTCTTAACTATTTTAATATGAGGATTGGGTTTATGTGCATAGAGTGGTAATCTTAAATTGGCTGATATTAAGTAGTGGTCACTCCATATACAAGGAGTGGTTCTGCAATTTTGTAATAGTACACTATAACCACACAATCAGTCTAACTGGTTTCCCTGAGGGGTGGTTGGATCCATATTGAGAATAGAAAAATCCAGGTTATTCAATGCTTTTTCCAGGGCAATAGCTCCCTTATCTTTCTTATTCCCTCGCCAAAAGTGTACGTCACCCATAATAACTGTAGATATGTTATCAGATCTCAGGGTGTTTAAATATGAACAAAGTTCCGAAGAAAAGTCTGAGACCAAAGCTGGTGGTCTGTAAATAGCAATTAAATTTAAGTAAATATTGGGTGAGAGCATTGACTTAAAGTGCAAAGCTTCGCATCCACTAAGTCCTAGAGTAACCTTAAAAAGTTTAAGGCTGTTTTTGGCAATAATTGCCACCCTGCCGCCTCTACCCTGCTGTCTGTTTTCAAAGTAAATACTGTAGCCATCTGGTACAGCCTGCTCCAATCGCGTGTGAAACTTCCCCCGCACCCCAGGAATACACGTACCCCACTCGCGCAGGGCATTTCGTGTGTGAAACTTCCCGCGCACCCCCGAAATACACGTTCCCTGCTCCAATCGCAAGTGAAACTTCCCACGCACCCCAGGAATACGCATATCCCACTCACACAGGGCCTATCCCGTGTGAAACTTCCCACGAACCCCTGTTATACACGTACCCCGCTCCAATCGCGTGTTACACTCCCCGTGCAGCGGGGTATGTGAATTCGGAGGGGTGCGCGGGGAGTTTTACAGGCGTTTTCGTGGTTGGGGCCTGTGCGCCATGTATGGAATTTGTGTGCTGTGCATGGCGCACGGGGAGGGGTTGGGGGCGTAACTGGCGCTCCTGCAGGGTCGCTCTGCCAGTCTGCGCCACGGCTGGTTTTGGAAGCTAAAATCCATGAATACGCTGTGCGCTGAATTCTATAAATTACCCCCATAATGTATCTACCTATTGTCAAACTATCAACTGTGTATACAACCAACCCACATATTTTGAAAGGGTATTATGTCTTAAATTGTTGAAAAATATCAAATGGATGAAGAAGTGATTCAAGTGTCTAGAAGATTCTCAAAGTAAGCACCACAACAAGGACCCACCAATCTAATTATGGATTCCTTGATAGAATTAAAAGAAATAATGATGAATATACAAAAAGACATGCAAGCAATGGAAAAGGACATTGAACATTTAAAACTAATCATGGAGAGTAACAATGCAGAAGATTTGGCTGCAAAATAAGATATATCATGTATTATAACTAAAACTGAAAGAAATCCCACAACCACATCCCCTCCCAAATAAACTTGTTTTCAACAAACTGTATTTGAATATTTATGTACCCCTTTCAAGTATGTACACGCATATGCATTATTATTGATTAGAAAGTATTGCAAATTTTACACGTACTGTTTTCAAACACTACACTCAATACATATTTACTTATTTAACAAATGTTCCAACATTATTTTTTTTAAAATATCTTTAGCCGCGGCTACCAAAATAACTAATCACGCTGCGTCATCGAAATCGCGCATGAGACACCCCCCGTTCGTTGCTGCAGTTACCCGCATTTCCAATTGTCGATGGCTCATTGGGCTGGATTCTAGCTGTGGCTATACATCTATGTTTAAAAAGAAATATGATATCCTTCGATCTGAAAAAAAGAAAACAGAATCAGTTCAATGACGCACACACACTTTAATAAACACAATTTAACACATCACATGCAATATACAACAGATACAACATTCGTGCATCGTACGCTGTTGTTCTCTTTGAACATACTAATCATTAGGAAAAAAAATCCAACCTAGTTTAAAAAAAAACATAGAACAATATAAAAAAATGATAAATTATAAACACCACTACAAAAACAAACACAGATATATAAACTGGGTGAAAGTAAACAAAGTGCATTATACTGGTAGCATGCAGAACAAATTATGAGAAGGTTAAGAAAACGTGAAGAACAAGAGAAAAAGGGTAGGATAAGCCAACTTGGAGAACAATAGGAAATAGGGTAGGATAAATAAACTTGGAGAATAAGTCACCAAACAAATATAGTTTACCAAACTATTTTTTTTTATTTTTAATTTTTGGCAGCATTGTTTTTTTCATGTTGTCTTTTTCATTGTATTATATTTTGTTCCATACTAGAACATGAGAGCACCAGTACTGACAATGGCCCTCATTACGACCCTTGCGGAAATCAACCGACCGGACCGCCATAGCGTAAATAGCGTTTCCGCCATTGCACGATGGAGCAAAGTGCGGCTCATTCCGACCCATCGGGCACGAGCACCACGCCATGGCGGAAGTGCAAAGTCCGCGATGGCGGAAATGACCCCAAAACGGCCCACACCGCCGCCGTACGGCGCCCTAGGTGCAATACCGCCACCCATCTCAGCGGACACCGCAGTGAGCGCCAACCGGAAAGTACGGTGACCGTAAATATACGGAAACGGAAGTAAAAGCATGGTCCTGGAACGGGAAACATCCCGCCGTACACCTATAAAACCACAAATTCCACACAACCATTAAAAATACTACCCTGAGACACATCCCAACCCGTCATCCACCCTAGTGAAACCAAGAAAAATGGGAAAAGTAGCGAAGAAAGCGTGCGACCGCAAGCGGCCGGTCCACTTCTCCCGTGAGGAACTCACGGTGCTCACGGAGACCCTCCAGGAGAATGCTGCCGTCGTCTTCTCGACGCAAATGACCAAGACGGCACTTGCGAACAAGAAGGCCATATGGGCCCTGGTGGCACAGCGGGTAAGTGCGGTGGGGACCGCACCCCGCAACCCACAGCAATGCAGAAAGCGATGGGACGACCTGCGGATACGCGTCCGTAGCATACTTTCTGCCAACCGCAACATTGCCACAGCTACCGGGGGAGGATCGGAATCACCCATCAAGTTGACCCCCTGGGAAGAAATCTGTGCCTCCACCATTGGAATGGAGAGCATAGAGGGAGTCGGAGGGATGGAGAAAGGAGTGCAGACATCCGAAGATTCAGGTAGGTGTCCCAAATAAAACAATGCCAAAACCACAATGTCCAATCATGTGAAGTACCACGTGCCCACATAGTGCAACAGGAACACATGTCCAGGAGAACGTCCACATACATAGGCCTGATAGCACACTTTAAAACTCACATCAAATACATAAATAATTAAAAATCCTAAAAACACCCTCTACACGTGCAGCAGGCACACCCTAACTGCAGGCTGCCAAACAACTGCACCCTCACTCCACACACAAATGAAACCACCTCCAAGGCCCCGACCCAAATCACCCTCAGGTACCACCCCAATGCATGTGATACATTGCCATTCCAATTCCCACAGACCCATCAATAACGCTCGCCCTCCTTTACTCCACCACAGGGTCCGATCCAAACGACGAGCTCCAGGACACCCCTACCAGCACACCTGCAAAGAGGGCCAAGACCAACGGCCAAAGACCCTCCACCTCAGCTGCACGCATCAAGACACGGCAGCAGCACAAATCAAGTGGCAGCACAGAGGAGGGAACTCCAACAGGCACCCCAGCAGCCAGCATGCCCACAACAACACCACCACAGGTCCCCCCAATGGATGCCACAGTAGGCACTGCTTCTGGTGGCAGCAGCACCATAGGTGATACTGCATTAATGGCAGCATGCTCCGACACAGAAAACGGGGATGTCGAAGTTAGATCCATCCATGACCTGTCTCAATCCCCCTGGAATTGCCTAGCATTTCGGTGCTGGACTGCCCCAGGGCAGGACAAAGACTGATATGTTTGGGATATTTCTTCTCTGTGAAAGATAGTGAGCTAAAGACTCTGGGTAAGTCTCTCGTAACCAGGACTAATGTCTGGCAGAGGGACTCCCAGGACCCCCCTTGTTAATCTGTTCCATCCCGTACACCATGAGGATACCACGCAGGGGCACCCACAAGACGACGACTGGCCATCCCCCACAAGCCCTGTGGCAAGGCAACATGAGGTGATCAGCCCCTCTGTGACACCACCGCAAATGGCCATGGCCCAGCAGAGGCAACAGTCCCTCGACCAGGTAATCGTGCAACAGCAGCAACTGGCCACGCTCCTCAAGGACCATGCCGATGAATGTGGGGGCACTAAGGCAGCCATAGAAACATCAACTGAGACACTAAGGGCAGAAATGGAGAGACGTACAGAGACACTAAGGGCACAAATGGAGAGTAGCACCGAGAGCCTGAGAGTAGAAATGGAGAGAAGCACCGAGAGCCTGAGAGTACAAATGGAGAGAAGCACCGAGAGCCTGAGGGGGGAACTGCATGCGACGTCCAAAGACGTATGTGCCGAACTTGCCGCAGTGCGCCGTGTGCTCACTGAGCTCTCACAAACCCTTAGGGACATGCATGGACGTGAGCAGGCAGAGACATCATCCGTTGCAAGTTCCGTCCAGGGCAGCCCCCAACGTAGATCTGGGAGGAACCTGCGCTCCACAGGCAGGGGTGCCCCTGATACCCGCAGAGGGGGCTTGCAATAGCGACAGCCCACTGACAATGAGCATCTTTGGACACTGGTGTTCGGGGGGGAGGTAGGAGGGTGGAGGGGGTGTGTTGGGCTCACTTGGGTGGCGGGTCGATAGGGTGTTTAACATGATATCACATATGCCATAAACAATGCACGATCATGCAATGAGATGTGTGGACATTGATCTTTGTGTACGAGGCCATTATAGGCGTACAGTCCATATTGTGCATGTTCCAGACACACACAGTGCCACGAGTCCCGTGTCCATGTATCAGCCACCAGGCGTGAGTGCTAGAAGCATGCATCTATGAGATGCTGATGAATGTCACGGCCCACCTGTGCCTCGCAGACTCCTTGAGGTGCTGCCACATCCCCACCCTCATCATGACCATCATCAGGTGCTTGCAGTTCTGCGTCAGGGGGCATGGGCACATTTCTACGTACGCACATGTTGTGGAGCATGACACATGCCATGACCATCTTTGCAACCTTCACATGGCGGTACAGGAGTGCCCCGCCAGACCTGCTGAGGCAGCGGAAACGAGTCTTCAGTAGGCCGAATGCCTGTTCTATGACTACACGGGTACGTGAGTGGGCATGGTTGTAGTCCTCCTCATGCTGGTCCCGTGGGTTCCGGACTGGTGTGAGGAGCCATCTCTTCAGTGGATACCCGGCATCACCTGTATGTGGACAAGAAAGGAATATTGAGGAATGCCATTGCTACGTACGCACCCCCCCCCCTTCCTGCCAGGTCATTGCCGCATCACATACCCCACATCATCATGCATGAAATGAGACTCACCGAGTAGCCAGGATCTGTTCCCTGCGTGTCGCTCCATGTAGCGTGGTATAGTAGAGTTCCTCAAGACCATAGAATCATGGGTTGATCCAGAGAATCTGGCACAACAATGTGTAATGATCCTGTTGGAGTCACACACCATTTGTACATTCAGGGAATGAAATTGTTTTCGGTTGCGGTACTGGGCCTCCATGGCATGTGGGACGACCAATTCCACATGGGTGCAGTCGATGGCACCAATGTAACCCGGTATGCCGGCAAGTGCATGGAATCCCACTTTTGTGTTGGTAATTTCCTGCTCCGAGCGTGGTAGAGAGATGTAGTCGTCTGCGTGCTTCAGGAGGGCATTGAGCACTTGCAATAGTGTCCGTGAGAACAGTGGCTGTGATATGCCATGCAACTGTCCGACTGTGTGCTGGTAGGTGCCTGTGGCCAGGAAGTGTAGTACAGACACCACCTTCAGTAGGGGTGGGATGGCGGTTGGGCTATCTATCATGCTGACAAGGTCAGCCTGTGTCATGTCCACAATGGCGGTTATGGTGTCCCGGTCCAAACGGTAGAGGGTGTGGATCTGCTCATCAGTGAGGTTGAACGGATGTGCTCGGAGGCGTGGGATTGCGGGCTGCCTGCGTGGTGGTAGTGGCTGTGCTGGCGGCCCTTGCTGGCCCTGCCTTGGCCTCCTCCTCCTCCTGCGTCTCCGCCGTGCGGCCGGTTGTAGTTGGTGTTCGTCTTCTTCTTGAAGTTGGAGTACTTGCAGTGCTATCAGGTCCCCCAGGGCCAACATGGCTAGTCCTGCCGGTAGCATTTCGGAGTGGGTGTGGTTGTGGGAGGAGACTGGGTGTGCAATTTATGTGTATTCAGGCTGTATGGCCTCCACCTGTGGTGATTCATTCCACCTGTGCAAGCTGCACTCCCCTTTGGGCGAGCACGTCCCGCACACAACGCTGCAATTCGACAAATGGCATCTTGCTATTGCAATCATGTATTTGTACCCGATGGCAGTGTAACATTGGTTGATATGTTCATTCGGCTATGGTCCCATTGTTTCACATACTATCTTTGCAGTCGCGAACAGACTTGTGAAGGGTCAGTGGAACGTAGTACTCGAGTAATGGTGGACCCTCATGCAACACTGTACCGAGCTTCACCGACGGGCGGGGCGTCCCATTTGTGAGTGAAGGCAGTTGCCATTTTCACACACAGCCGCACTAGATGGATTAATTTGTGATTTCAAGCGGCCACAGATGCCTTTTCGACGTGATGTTGCAAATGAGGAATTCGAAGGGCGGCGCTTTCGGTTTTCAGCTAGCGGCGAGGAGATGCCCACAGGTCTGACTGCAAATATAACGTTCTATTGTTCAATGTCCTTGGGACAGGGGCCATGGCGAGGATGCAATGATTGATATGAATAGTTTGGGATGCGCAATAGCGACGTGGGCGATGAGGCCGGACGTTCCCAAATACATGTTACTTCACAACACTGGAATAACGGGCTGGGGCACAGTGGATTTTGCAGGCTGCATAACGCACAGACTCAATGGAAATTTCACATGTTATGTGAGTATGGAAACAGGCGTTTTCATTACGGGATGAGGGAATGATGTATGGATGCATGGACAGATGATTTGATACAGAGTTTGCCATGTACAGGGCTTCTTGGAATCTATCCGCCTCCCCTGCGCTATGTGATGCAGGGCTGCCATAGTGGGACCATCGTCTATCTGGCCTTGTCGAGCCCTCCCTGTCTCGACGCGCCTTCAGACACTTGTGTCTATGCACGTTACCAATCCCATCTGATGGATTCTGTTTTAACAGACGCATGCACAGGTACACTCGTTTGTGATAGTGTTTTCACCTCGATATAGATAGTTATGATTCGCAAGTGGTTTTTGGGTGGTGATGATCCTTTGGAGTGGGCTAGCATGCATATGGCTGTGGATTTGGTGTGATCATTGAAGTGAGTAATTCAAATGTAGTTCTGATGGCCATGCTATTCTTTTTCATTTCATTTGGTTGACAGGTATCTCCTCCCCTTTTGCCACTGCCATCTGTATGCCACTCCTGCAGATGGATTTTACTCCCGACACCTGCTGCTTCGTGTTAATCAGTGGAGCAGCATTACGATCTTATGGGACGATCGCCAATGGGCCACATGCCCTTACGCAGTACTAGTGGCTAGGAGCAACATTTCGGCCTTTCAGCTGGACTAGTGCCTCCCTATTGGGACGGCCCTGCGGTTCTAGGCGCTTCCATGTTGCCTTTTCGTACGGGAATGTAGCCCCTGTGTACCATGAAGGAACAGGGCGTCACACAAGAAGTAGCTGGTCATTTATTGCGGATGCAGCCCACAAATGGTGAAATGTATTTTGGAGTTCATGGCCTAATGGCTGTATGGGCTTGGAGAATTTGTTGTGCATTAAATTTCTATTCTGATATGAACCGTGTAGCGTTCTTCTTTGCAAGTGATGTGGCATATTACTATTTGGGGAGCGATGTATTGTGAGGAGATCTGAATTGGGTTCCAGCTTCGGGGTATAGTAGCGTGGTACTGTGCTGGGCGCGTTTGCCTACGAAGCCCAGTGAGGTCAGGGATAAGGGCTGCCATTATGACTGTTTTGATGATGTCATGCTCAGGGGATTAGCTTTTGTGTAACAGATGCCGGTCAGCCAGTTGGATTGGTGGAATGATGTGATTATCGGAATATTGCTGGTCACAGGTGCCTGTGTTTGCGTGCGTTTCTTGGTGGGAGACTGAGGTCATGTCCATTTGTATAGCTTCTGTATTCGTGCCATCTGTGCCCTGCAGCTCCCATTGGGCCCTCTTGAGATTCATTTGTTCGTTGGCAGGCATGGATGACTAGTACATTTCACTGGTTGCATTGTGTGACTTCATTGCACCTACGGGGGGTTGTACAATGTGGCCAGGGAGCGGTGTACAAGCACTCAGTAGGGCCGTTTACGGTTGGTTCGCGATGCCGTACTTCTCACCATGGCGGAATGGTACTTTCCGCCGTGCTTGATGGCGTTAGGTGCATGTCCGCTAGGGTCGGAATTCGCGTACCGTTGCGCCATGGTGGTAATTACGGTTTGGCATGGCGCGCGCGCGCGTACTTGGTGCAGTTAGCGTTGGCGTTCACTACGGTGTCGCTAATGGCATCGTACTTTGCGGTGACGGGTCATGATCGCACCGAGCGCTATTCGATGGCGGTATTGCATTTCCGCCATCGTTTTTCGATTCCCGCCAGGGTCGTAATGAGGCCCAATGTCATCATTTGGATGAACAATTCACATGAATGAATAAAACAGCAGACAGTTGGTGCTTCTTCATAGTCAATGCACACTGTGCAAGAAAAGAGGCAGCGGAGGTTCTCTTCACCTTCTACAATAAAGCTCTATGCTGTGGACTTTCTAATGTTCCATTGCAAAGTCTAGGATCGTCAATAATGATTAATCCATCATAAAAGAAAAATGCTTGGGTCCCCTTCCTTACATAGATGAAGATCAGCACCACCTGCAGCACCTCCATCCACTAATGCAACAAAGTCAACAGCAGTATGAAATGCACAGACTCCTCTTTTACCGACTACTGATCTTTCCATGATGCACATCATGTGTAAATGATGTAAAATCATTAGAAAGGCATGAAAGATCACTAATAGAGCTTTCCATACACCTGCTGCTTCCATCTCCAGCAGTACCACTTTCTTTTAAATATAGGTTGCCCTTTCCCAGGAGTTAACTGTACAACATCTAGTGCTAATCCACTGGGATGATGATAACCATGCAGCTGCAAGAAAATACAAAAATAAGCACATTACAAAAACGGACATGCACAACACCACCAATTAAATGACTTCACAAAACACTTGAAAAACACCTACAAGTAATTCATAGCTCAAGGGAGGGAGTTTTGGGGGAGGGACGGTTGGAGGTTAAGGGGGGAACTTGGGAAATTCATTACGCTCTCATTGTGATAGTGTACATAAATACTTTTGGACTTGCAAGATTTTTCTTTTCCTTCCTAGGAGGACCATATATATGAGTAATGTTAAAATCAATAAAAGTTGTTTTAAAAAAAGTCATGTATAGCTCAAAATACATTAGAAGCACAAAAGGTACAATCAAATAAACCATCAGCCTTAATAACAAATGCAAAAGCTACATGTCCACATTTTTCAAACTTAAAAAATACAGTAAAAAATATCTGCCAATCAAACACAGCAAATGAAGAAAATAATAATGACACCATCTGATAGCAAATGTCACTACAACTAACACACACAGCACTGCAAATAAACCTTCAAATCTGTAAATACAGAGTAATACTTACTTTCACGTCCACGGCACTCCTGCCATGTACACAGTCAGAGTTCAGGAATCAAAAGGACAGAACTGCAGAAATGGTGGCTTTTATACTTTCCAAAACAAACACAAAAATTAGTATATACCAATAAAATAAAATGTTGTTATGGAAAAAAAAACGGCTGACGTATTTTCAGCACAACCTATCACTAAGCCCTACACAAATGCAAAAGTAACAACAACCAATAGTAAACAATGAAACTGACATAAACGCTCCTAGCATCTTTCATATCTGCGGCTATTCAACGCTGATACACATCTTGATTTGTACCCGCGACTGCATGCACATTTTCCTGCAAGCCCCACATCAAACTAAGTTGGCTTCCAAACCTACAAATCAAATAAGTGAACAACTAAGTACATAAAATAACACACAAATAAAATTCTGTACTGGATCATGCACATGAACAGATTATTATTGCACAGAAAATGTATATTTATAGTTATAGATGCGCCTTTAAATATACCCACAGCTCCATCCGTGGTGAATGAAACACAGTATAGTATGGACGCACCTATGCATGTGCTTTTCATAGACGCAACTATACAAGAGCCCCTCCTACATGCCTGCTAGTAGCCACGGCTATTCGCAAAAACATTGAATTCATAATTGCATTTCCACTGCAACAAACTCCCAAAACTGTCACTGTCACCAACATACCTACCAGCCCTCCCTCCACTCCTCACAGTCCTCCACTCCCCTAGGTCGCTTATAATCCCACAAAACACTCAATACCTATAAAATGCCACCCCACCCAAAATTCTGGGTAGTCGCGGCTATCACAGGTACAGAAAAGCACATGTCACTTTCTCTAATATAGCCCTGGCTACAATAGGGGAGGTATAGCACCATCAACCAATTAAAAAGAACAACACACACACATCATACATACCCTGCTAATACAAACTACTAGAAATTCAAACCAGGAATAATTTTCCTGGAAACAGAGAAATACTGCAGATATCATGGCTGCTTTGAAAACTGTGTAGCTGGTTGGAGACAGTTGGCTGTTTGGTTGCTGGCTTTTTGCGAGAAAGTAAATATTAACATGGACCTAGGTTTGAGAGATTTTACCATTAAATGGTTTGGATTGCGGGGAATGCGTTGGTGCCAGTTGTTTCCCAAATTGTTAAGTCTGAGAAGTACAGGGCACCCAGACGTCATACTAATTCATTGTGGAGACAAGGATTTGGGGAATGTACGAGGGGTGACCCTTACTTTAATGATGAAACAAGGCATGGGAAAACTAATGGAACTATTTCCTCACACCATCGTTATCTTTTCCAATCTCACTCAGCAGCAAAAATGGAGATCGACCACCAGATTGAATGGTAAAATTGAGAAAACCCAGAGAAATGTTAATAGAGCAGTTTCAGCATTCATGACAGACCATAGCCAATTATGGATTGCGAACAACATACCTCATTGCCAATTTCTACAGACATGACAGAGTACACCTAACCCATGAAGGAAATGCAGTGTTCCTTGATAACATCAAAACAGTAAATTAGGAATTTATGTTGCACAGGCCATGCACCCAGGGGTGCAACAGAACATATAAACAGATACCAAACATAAATTAGAAAGTAGTAGCCAGAATATAGCATATATGGACGCATTAGGCAAACAGAAGTGTCTTTAGTTTCTTTTAAAAACATCTGTAGACTCAATACACCTTAGTTCCAGAGGCAAACCATTCCAAGCCTTAGGGGCTGCATTGTGAAAGGCGCCCTTTGAGGCCTTCTGAGTTCTACACCTAGGAATCATCAAAAGCTCCTGATTACTATATCTAAGCAATCTCATGTGAATATTTTCTGTTAGGAGATCCTGAAGGTATGAAGGCATTTTGCCCAGCATTCATTTATGTGTAATGACAAATAGCCGAAACTGGATCCTTGACTCAACCAGAATCCAATGCAGAGATTGTCTAGCCACTGATACATAATCTCTCCGGGCGAGTCCCATGACTATTCGCACTGTCCCATTCTGCGTGACCTGCAGCTTATTACAGACTGACTTATTAATACCCACAAGCAGGCTAGAGCAATAGTCAATCTTGGCCCCTACAATTGCTCTCGCTATAGTCTCTGCATTGGATTGGGTGATAAGAGGTCGAAGGAGAGCCAAAAGTTTAATATAATATGCTGAGGCCGACACCAAGCTCCCAACGTGAGCCTTCATGCTCAGGTGTTGATCAAACATGATGTCTAATGTCTTGACCTTCTTTAGAGGGACTATTTTTGAGGCCCCAATATATAAGCTCTCATATGTCAACCCAAATTTCTGTATCATGTAGGGGGATCCGATGATCAGAAGCTCGGTTTTATCCGTGTTCAAAGCTAGGCTCTTTTGAACCATCCAGTTCTCTATATATCTTATTCAGCTGAGCTTCATCAGTATCATGAATCCCAGTAATAGGGATGACACACTGCGTGTCATTGACATAGTTTGTAAACACCACCCCCCTCTTGTGCCAGAAGGGCAAAGAATGGTCCTGTAAAGATATTGTTCAGACATGGCGATATACATGAGCCCCTCATCACACCAAAATTTAAGGTTATGGGCTTTGCTGCTGCCTCCTTAAAAAATACTGTGCTATCCTGGTCAGAGGAACAATGCTATCCACTGAGCTGCTGCCGGTGTAAAGTTTGCGACATCCTTCAACCTGGCAACCATGATTGAATGGTCCACCAGGTTGAAAGCCGCCGACAGATCCATCAACATCAGCATGGATGCTTTATTCTTGTCCATATGGTCTAAGAGCCTAGCCTTCAGTTCGAGCAGTGCCGTCTCTGTTCCAAACCCCTGATTCGTGATCATTGAGAACAGGAAATGTATTCAGATGCTCTGCAATTTGCATATGTGCCACCCGATCTAGACATTTTAACAGGAAAGGAGTATCGGTGATCGGCCTGTAATTAGTCGGGGTGTCTAAGGGAAGTCCTGGTTTTTGGAAGATTGGGGTTATCCATGCTTTTTTAAAAATCCTGGGGCACCGAGCCCTCAGCGAAGGCTAGGTTAACAAACTTGCAGATGGCTTCTAACAGAATTGGTGGGCAAGTTTTTATAATTGTAGCTGAGCAAGGGTCACTTTTGCATTTTGTGGCCTTCAACTGTTCCACTATGAAAGCCAATTCAGCTACCGTTATAGCAGAGAAGCTAAATTGTGGGATGGAAGGGCACCTAACATGAGCCTCACTCGGATGTTCTCCCGTTAATCTGGATAGGCTCTCTTTTTTTTAAGGCAATATCTGCCCCAATACCATTTAACTTTCCCTGCATGGCTTTCTGAATCTCTGCGCACCAAGTAGCGTCCTTAACCAGCAAACCCGAGTCAGGAGATTGCATATTTTCTTGTTCTTTAAGAATCTTAAAAAGCTCACAAAGGTCTGATTGTGCATTCTGTATTCTGGAGTTGAAGACAATTTTTTAGCTTCAACTATCGCTAGCCTGTGAGCTTTGGCTGCTCCTTTGTAAGCTGCCAATGCTATAGGGGTGGAATTAAGTTTCCATGTATAAAAAAGTTTGAGTGTGGATGATTTAAGTTTTTTTTATTCTGGAGAGAACCGTAAGTTGTTTTTTTTCACTTGCTTCTGAATTCTCATTTTTAATGGAGGTAGGGTGTTAGTGATATTGTCGAGGTTAGAGGATAGAGACTTTGACAGCTCATCAGAGGATTTAAAATCCGAGAGGTCCGCCATTGGGCTCAGAAGGGGTTCTATCCATTCCAACGTAATGTTCTTAAGATTTCTTGGTAACACCCCTTGCATCTTTTCGTCCTTCACTTTCCTGGGAAATCCAGCCTGCACAGTAAATTCCACAAAGAAATGATCAGACCATGGGCAGGGCGACACTTGAAAATCCTTGGAGACGGCCTTGTGAGTGGATACCCAATTTAAAGTATGCCCCAAACTGTGGGTTGGTACGTGGATCTTTTGGTCAAAGCCAAGATCAGACAGGGCCAAGTGAAGATTGGTAGCTCTGTTGTTCTCCTCATGCCCCAACCAAACATTAAGATCTCTCATTAAAAGGAAACTGGTGTTTGGTTTCAGCAAGGGGAATGGCAAGTTAGATAGTGCTGAAACAAAGTCCTCTGACATGGATGGTGGCCTATAGATCAAGAGAACGTTAATATTTGATTCCGCATTTAATCCTATTTTGATATATAAGGATTCAATCCCATCCATAATATGGCCACTAATTTCCCAAATGGTAAGCGATAATCTAAAGAATAGCTTGACTCCCCCATCCCTCTTATCCTGTCTTAACATACCATACCCTTTGGGGATTGCTAAATTCAAGGAGGGGGCTGCTGCACTATGGCCCCAGTTTTCTGTGATGGCGCATATGTCGATACTATTTTCATCAATGTGGGTTGCTACCTCTACTGCATGTTTCACTGTTGCTCTCGTATTTAGCATCAAAAACCTTAGGTTAGATATTGGTGCAATCCTGCTTCAATCCTGCTTCTATTACCAGGAGGTCCATTGAAGGAGTGATGTTCCCTGAAGCAATTAACTGTTCCTCAAGGGGAGGCATATCACACTCTGTGACTAAAACCCAATTTTGTAATGTTAACCGGCCTGTTGTCGACCTCAGGAATAACGCAAAAGTCATCCTTTGTGATAGCAGCAGGACTCGACAAGATCATATTTAGAGCTATACTGCCACTATCAGGTAGCACAACTTCAGGCGTCCATGGTGCCATTATATTTCGACCGGCAGAAGTGTTTTCAAATCTATCTATGTTCTGACTCACCATGGCCTGGGAGTGTAAAAAGCAAGAGGAAATATCGAGGCTGAGTACCGCAAAAGGGAATACACCAAACATGGGATTATAAAGATTCACAAGGAAACAAATTCAGATAGCTATCTGGCCCTCAATACATCACAGTGAGCACCAGCCCTTCAGTGTGAGGAGTGAGAGGTACTGGACATCTAGACAGTCGCATTATTTATACATATCTTGCAATATTGTCCAGCCCCTCTGCAGGTTAATAATCTGAGGTCTAGAGTTTGTGCCGAGTTCACTTATGGCTCATACAACAATATGCACACGGAATACTTCGGTTTACATTTCAAACAAGTTACAATGGCAAAAGTGTATTCCAGGATTTAGCAGTAAGCCTTAGCGCATATCTCTTCACAATGCAGTTCGCCAGTGTCCACACTCAACATTTGCATTACATCGTCTTCGATGTATGTTCGTGGATGAGGCTTACTGGTGCAGACAATCTTAAGACCACAAGTCATGTATGGGACAAGGTCTCATTACCCAGTCTAAACATTCGGCCCGCGGACAGTCTAACCATTAACTTGGGCACGAAGATCTGAAAGGCTCGGTTTCAAGTTGGAAACACAGTCCATCATTTTAGAACACAGAATTACAGATGAACAGAAATCAAAATGGCGGATGATCCTAAAATGGCGGCAAAGTCGATCTAAAATCGGAACTCTGCAACGCCGTTTTCTTCGCAGGGCGACTGTGCTTAGGTGTCACAATATGATGAAGTTCCTTCCCCCTGAGACTCCTCACCTGGGTCTTCAGTGGGGTTCGATGGCCTCGGTCTCCTTCTTCTTTCCGTCTGGGGACTCTCTCTTTCGTCACTTGACTTGATAGTCCTTCTTCCCTTCTTGCGTTCGAAGAGATAGGGACGTTCTCCCCCCGAGGCCACCTTGCCCGCCTATGGATCTGGCAGTCAGGTGAACCCAGGGGAGTCCGTTCCTCAAACAGGGAAAAAGCCTGATGGCAGAAAAAACCCTGTGTGTTAGTCGATGGGATTGGTCGATCCGATGGGAAGACTGGAGAGGCTGGTGTAGTCCCGTATCAGGTGAAACAGCAAGTTAAACGAAGGCCTGATCTTCCTGGATAAGGGTTCGCTCCAAGCGATGCTCTGTGAGAGAATGGGGTTCGGCAGCTCGCTGGAAGCAAGGAACTATTCCAAACAGGAGGCAAATGGAAAAGGATACCGGAGGCTAAAGAGGTAAGGATAGCCACAATAGGAATCTGGAGAAAACAAGAAGAGATGAAGATAACAAGCAGGTGAGAGTACCCGAGAAATCCAGGGAGAAAGAGAGCGAGAGAAAGAGAGAGCGAGAAAGAGAGAGAGAGAGAGAGCGAGAGAGAGAGAGAGAGAGAGAGCGAGAGAGAGAGCGAGCGAGAGAGAGAGATAGCGAGAGAGAATAGAAGGTGGGTGAAACACAGAAAAGAATGTGACTGACCCGAGAAATACAGCGGATGGTAAACAGAGCCCACTAGACCCCGAGGTAGAAATTAAGGGAACAGAAATCGGAAGGCGCACTCGAAAAGTGAGCCTAAGTCAGGAAACAAACAGCCGCGGAAAGGCAGACCGAAGGTAAGAGAAACTCGTGAAAGAGGCTGGACAGGAGAAAAAGGGGTCTGAACGGGAGGGGATAACCAGGGAAGGCACAGGCAAAATTCAAGGGAAAAACTCGTAAGTGAGGCACTGCAGCAAAGCGAAAGTCAATAGACCGACGAATGCGAGTTGCAACGCGAGTTGCAGGGGGCGTGGTCTCCTCTTATACCTGCCGGTCCAAGACGACTAGAGCGTCAAACGGACCGGTAAAGAGGCTCAATATCGCCTCCATCTTGCCCAGAGTTTCCACGGCCGCGGTGTGACAGTATGCCCTCTCTTCATCGACTCTCCCCCGGGTTTTCCCGGATGTAGGCGATGGAACTGTCTTAGAAGTCGTGGGGCGTGGATATGACATCTGGGCTCCCAAGACCGTTCTGCTACAGAATATCCCTTCCACTGGACCAGATATTGTATAGTTCCATGCTTGTAACGTGAATCAACCAGCCTCTCCACTTCATATTCTTCCGGTTCGGGATCTTGGTGTATAGAGGAGGGTATACGACGGCCCATGGGATCTGGATGATAAGCCTTCAGGAGGGAGGTATGAAAAACAGGGTGTATCCTTTTCAGACTGGAAGGCAGACGTAATCGAAAGGCCACTGGGTTTACTTGAGATAAAATGGGAAATGGGCCTATAAAGCGGGCTGAGAATTTACCAGGATGAACCCAACGTGGGAGATATTTGGTTGACAACCAGACCTTAGTCCCCACTTCCCATTTGGGGTTAGGAGATCTCTTCTTATCAGCATACTTCTTGTATCGAATCCTACTTGCCTCCAGCTTCTGAGCTGCTTCCTTCTGGATGGATCGAAGATCAAACAGGCGCTGGTCTACCGAAGGGACTAAACTTGGAGGAACCCCAAAGAGAGGTATATGCCTCGGATGATAACCGTAGGTGAAGTAGAAGGGGCTGAAGCCAGTTGCCGAATGTTTGGTGTTGTTGTAAGTAAATTCTGCTAAAGTTAGAAAGGACTTCCACTTATCTTGTTCCTGATGACAAAAGCAACGGAGATATTGTTCGAGAGTGGAATTTAGGCGTTCTGTTTGTCCGTTGCTTTGGGGATGATAACCAGAGGATAAGGCTCTCTTTATACCCAAAGCACTACATAAGGCTGACCAGAATCGGGATGTAAATTGGGACCCCCTATCGGAAACTATGGTCCGAGGTAGACCATGCAATCTTACTATATCTCTCAGGAACACTTCGGCGGTTTCGGATGCAGAAGGCAAGCCAGGCAAGGGAGAGAAGTGAGCCATCTTGCTCAATGTATCCACCGTAACCATGATTGCTGTGGATCCCATAGAGAGAGGGAGATCCACGATGAAATCAGTGGAAATGTGTTCCCAAGGTTGTGATGGTAGAGGTTCTTGTTGGAGCAACCCCATGGGCCGATGAGTAATGGGTTTATTAGCCGCACATACCGGACAAGCCATCACATATGTTCTGACGTCCTGGTCCATAGTCGGCCACCAGAAATATCTGGATATCAGATGTAGTGTTGCCCCATGGCCCTTGTGTCCTGCCGAAGGAAGGTCATGGCACCAGAATAAGGCTTGCGTCTGGAGTTTTTCCGATGGTAAGTACAGTGATCCTCGATGAAAGTATAGCTTCCCTCTTCTTTCCATGAGGGTCATATGGTCGGGAGAGACTTCAGAGAGACTGGTCGAGCGCTCTACTTCTTGTATGAAGGAGTTGACCATTCCTAGGATTCTCTTACCAGAGAGCATCTCACCCAGGCCCTGATCTTCTTTGGGCTCCAGACTGCGGGACAGAGCGTCGGCTAGGGCATTCTCCTTTCCTGGAAGGTAGGTTATCTCAAAGTCGAACTGGGAAAAAAAATACGCCCATCGGGCGTGACGAGAATTGCGGCATTCCATCTGTTGCAAAACCTTAAGATTCCGGTGGTCAGTGCGAACCAGAAATGGATGGGCAGCCCCTTGAAGTAAATGCCTCCATTCAATGCATGCCTGACGAATCGCCAGTAATTCTCGTTCCAACACAGAGTAGTTCCTCTCACTAGGTGTAAGAGTTCTGGAATAATATGCTACTGGATGTTCTGCTCCGTCTTTGCCTGATTGTAGGAGAGCAGCTCCAATGGCACCTCCGGAAGCATCCGTCTCCACCACAAAAGGAAGAGACTGATTTGGTTGCACTAGGATAGGAGCGGTGGTGAATGTCCTCTTAAGTAATAGAAAGGCCTGATCCGCCTCCTTATCCCATTCGAACTTCTGGCCTTTCTTAAGCAAACGGGTGATTGGTAGAACAATATCCGAGAAGCTAGGAATAAATCTTCTGTAAAAGTTAGATAGTCCCAGAAATCTCTGTATATCCTTGGGATTCCTTGGAGTGGGCCATTGAAGAACTGCCTTAACCTTCTCCGAATCCATCTGTACCCCCTCTTTAGAAAGAATGAACCCTAAATAAGATACTGAGGAGGCTTCAAAAACACATTTCTCGGGTTTAACCAGTAGTTGATGTTCTCTCAACCTTTGAAGAACTTGCGTGACGTGCCTTCGATGTTCACAGAGGGAGGAAGAGAAGATCAAAATATCGTCTAAATAGACCACCACCGAGATATATAGCATATCTGAGAAGATCTTATCTACAAAACGTTGGAACACGGCAGGAGCATTCACTAGTCTGAAGGGCATCACCCTATACTCAAAGTGTCCCAAGGGAGTTCTAAAAGCCGTTTTCCACTCATCTCCCTCCCTTATTCTCAACAAATGATAGGCTCCTCGAAGGTCTAGCTTTGTAAAGATTGAGGCTCCTTCCACTGCTTCAAGTACCTCCTTTATGAGGGGCATAGGGTACCTGTCCCTGAAAGTCAGGCTGTTCAGCCCACGGTAGTCTATACACGGTCTTAATTCCGTAGTACCCTTCTTAGGAATGAAGAACATTGAGGCCCCTGCCGGAGAATGGGATTCTTGTATTAAACCGTTTTGCAGATTGGCATCCAAATACTCCTTCAATGCTCTTCTTTCCGGTAGTGACATAGGGTACATACGACCAAAAGGAACAGATGCCTCAGGCTTTAGATCGATACCGCAGTCCTCGGCTCGATGTGGGGGTAGAGTACGAGGTAGTCTGTCTTCGAAGATTGCAGCACACTCCTGATAACGCGGTGGAATCGTTTGGACCACTGTCGTGAAAGTCGAGAGTGCTATCCCCTTCCTCATCAAAGGAGGGGGTTGTGATAGACATTCCTTCGAGCAGTAGTGTGACAAAAAACAGACGGTATTCGCAGACCAATCAATCCTGGGATTATGTTTACGTAGCCAGGGTATGCCCAGGATGATTGGGAAATGAGCTGCTCTTATAACATCAAAGACGATCTGTTCTTGGTGCTGAGACAAGGACATGTTAGCCGGAACTGTCTCCTTAATGATGGGACCGGAGGAAAGGGGAGCTCCATCTACCCCTTCTACAGGCAAAGGGCAGGCCTTCCGACGCAGGGGTATGCCTTGTTCTTGAGCCCACTGGATATCAATAAAGTTCCCGGCCGCACCACAATCCAGCATGGCTAAGACTTCTACAGATGGAGAGGAATCAAAGGTAAGGCGCACAGAAAACACCATAAGGCTGTTATTATCCGCAGAAGGATCCTGGTGGGTGGAATTGCAGGGATTCTTCGATTCTGCCCGGTTCCTTTCCCTGCTCAGGACCGGGGAGGCGCGTTTCCCGGGCGTCTCGGGGGTACCTCTGGACAATTCCGGAGCAAATGTTTCGGAGATCCGCAGTACATGCAAAGACCCAGGTCTCTGCGTCTCTTGCGTTCCTCGGGGGTCAAAGGGCCTCGGGTTGTCCCTATCTGCATAGGCTCTTCCTGTTGGGGTCGGTTAGAAGAACTAGCAGTGGGAATCCCTCCTGAGGGATGTGGTCTGAATCTCCTTCTTTCTAACCTCCGTTCCTGCAGTCTGTACTCTAATTGCAGGGATAACGTAACCAATTCTTGAAAGGAGGTAGGACGCGCCATCCTGGCTAGCTCATCCTTGAGCTCATCATGTAAGCCTCGACGAAAAAGGGTCTGCTGGGCTGAATCTGGCCATCCTGAGTCTGTGGCCAATTTGGTAAAAGTAGAGGCATAAGTCTGTACATCTTGATTGCCTTGACGGAGATCTAGAAGGGCTTCATAGGAAGAATACTGGACCTCTGGTCTCTCAAATCTGGAACGCAGCAGTTGAGTGAACTGAGAGTAATCCGATATGGCAGGATCTGCGAGTGCTATCAGTGGGGTTGCCCAAGCCAATGCGTTGCCAGCAAGGTTGGAAACAAGAAACCCTACCTTGGCTCTATCCAGTTCATATGCCCTTGGTCGAAACGTGAAATAAATCATACAAGCGTTCAGGAATTCCTTTAGGAGTTTCGGTTTGCCATCATACTTCCCAAAAGAAAAAGTCAGGGGAGGTAGATCGCCTCGGGTTTCTTCTCGTGCCGCTACTTGTTGGCGTAGGTTAGCGTTCTCGGTTCGGAGATTCTGAACCTCGGCTTGAAGGCCCTGAATAGCAGTCACCATCTCCTGGTATTGTTCCAAGGAGGCCATGCCGGTTGTGTGGCGTTGCAATCTGTCACAATATGATGAAGTTCCTTCCCCCTGAGACTCCTCACCTGGGTCTTCAGTGGGGTTCGATGGCCTCGGTCTCTTTCTTCTTTCCGTCTGGGGACTCTCTCTTTCGTCACTTGACTTGATAGTCCTTCTTCCCTTCTTGCGTTCGAAGAGATAGGGACGTTCTCCCCCCGAGGCCACCTTGCCCGCCTATGGATCTGGCAGTCAGGTGAACCCAGGGGAGTCCGTTCCTCAAACAGGGAAAAAGCCTGATGGCAGAAAAAACCCTGTGTGTTAGTCGATGGGATTGGTCGATCCGATGGGAAGACTGGAGAGGCTGGTGTAGTCCCGTATCAGGTGAAACAGCAAGTTAAACGAAGGCCTGATCTTCCTGGATAAGGGTTCGCTCCAAGCGATGCTCTGTGAGAGAATGGGGTTCGGCAGCTCGCTGGAAGCAAGGAACTATTCCAAACAGGAGGCAAATGGAAAAGGATACCGGAGGCTAAAGAGGTAAGGATAGCCACAATAGGAATCTGGAGAAAACAAGAAGAGATGAAGATAACAAGCAGGTGAGAGTACCCGAGAAATCCAGGGAGAAAGAGAGCGAGAGAAAGAGAGAGCGAGAAAGAGAGAGAGAGAGAGAGCGAGAGAGAGAGAGAGAGAGAGAGAGAGAGAGAGAGCGAGCGAGAGAGAGAGATAGCGAGAGAGAATAGAAGGTGGGTGAAACACAGAAAAGAACGTGACTGACCCGAGAAATACAGCGGATGGTAAACAGAGCCCACTAGACCCCGAGGTAGAAATTAAGGGAACAGAAATCGGAAGGCGCACTCGAAAAGTGAGCCTAAGTCAGGAAACAAACAGCCGCGGAAAGGCAGACCGAAGGTAAGAGAAACTCGTGAAAGAGGCTGGACAGGAGAAAAAGGGGTCTGAACGGGAGGGGATAACCAGGGAAGGCACAGGCAAAATTCAAGGGAAAAACTCGTAAGTGAGGCACTGCAGCAAAGCGAAAGTCAATAGACCGACGAATGCGAGTTGCAACGCGAGTTGCAGGGGGCGTGGTCTCCTCTTATACCTGCCGGTCCAAGACGACTAGAGCGTCAAACGGACCGGTAAAGAGGCTCAATATCGCCTCCATCTTGCCCAGAGTTTCCACGGCCGCGGTGTGACATTAGGCCAATATTTATTCCAAAGGAGGCACAATATGAGTTCCCGTTTAACAAACCCTCCTTTTGGCCTAAGCCAAACGCTAAACTTCTTCTAGTCACTTTACTAGTAACTCCTCGTCTCAATGTCCATACACCCTGAATCATAATCATCAGAGATATCGATTGCCATAAGGTCAGTAACAGAAATTTCTTTCAACACAAATTTGTTTGTCATTCTTTCCGGGGCGCGTACCTTTTGTCCTAATGTTCCCAGCATCTGTGCACAACATCCTCCTAACACTGAACATAATCCAGGAAGACATTGTATACAGCAACAGAAAAACAACAGAATACCCAGAATAATCAATAAGAGTGAAAGTAGCTTCCATACCCAAGATCGTAATAAGTCCCAGAACCAAGCGCTAAGTTTCCAGTTTCCCTCAGGAACGTGCACTTCTGAACTAAGGACGTGCAGATTTTGTATAGCCTTAAAAATAGTTGGGGAGGAATCCGGTACAAAAACGCAACAAGCGGACCCTGCTATTTTTCATACTCCACCACGCTCAGCCAGGATGACGTCTAATGCGATCCGGTTCTGAAGGGCCACTAACCTTATCGCTGTCTGTTCTAAAGTCATGCTATAGAGTATGTCAGTGGTCCGGTTGATGGTCCTCTCCAGTACTCTCGCTAGTCTTCTTATATCCTCAGAGTTCAATATTTGCCCCCAAAAAGGTACAAATGATTTAGCTACGTCACCCAGAACTTGCGATGAAGTATCGCCGTTCTCATCCCGCCTTTGGACGAGCTTTAGAGATTTCTATGGTGCTTGTTATGAATACCCCGGGTAACAGAATTCCTAAATAACAGGTTCCCTGCCAATCCCTAGGTAGCCATGGGAAAGCTTCCTTACCATAAACGAAATAGGCAGGTTCGCCTACATACAAAAGTCTGTCCTCACTGGTCAAGTTTGCAACGTTGGTGCAGCCCTTGAAATCACCCATTGACTGAGTACCATTCCTCTGTATGCAGAAAGAAACTGAATCGGGGCTGTGGTTAACAGTGTAGGAAGGTGGCGTGGCATCCCTATTGCCTATAAGAGCCATCTTAAAAGAGATCAAAGATTGAAAAGGACGAGACAGTCTATCAGAAGGCCTAATAGAAGCAACATTAAGCTTGCTCCTATTTGTGAAAAGTGAACATCACAGGGGCATTAGAACTCGTTTCTCAAAATCATTCAAATTTGTTCCATCAAAGTTCCCCGAGATTCTATTGTTCCATCGGCCAAAGAATAGTAGCCTTAAAGAAGCATAACATGCAGTAGTCAAAGGTAAAGGATGAATATACCAGCCCAACCCCTTTTCTCTGTGTTGCGGTAAATGCGAGCAGACCCAACAATTAGACCCATTAAAAATGGCATATGTGGCATTCATTATGAGTAGTAAAGGGCTATTGCGTTAACTCTGTCTGTGCTGAGAGTTTCAAGGAGATAGAGTGTGCAGATGAATGAAAGGTGTAGAAGCAGTAGGTACATTTTCAGTAGGCAAAAGAGTTTCAAGCGGATGTACTTCTTCCAAATACCAAAATCCCTAAGCAATTACTATTGTGAAGCCAGTTAACATGATTACAAGACAACAATACATTTTAAGAGACCATGCATTCGATTGTCCATTGTTTCGATCGGTCACACAGTCACTTATTTCTTCCGTACGAGTGAGAGCGATTGCAGGCATTGTTTCTTCAAACAAAATACTCCAGAGTTTATTTGCTGGCGATCTCCTGATCGCGCGTTTTCTTAGTCCTTCCCTATCCCTAGCCAACAAATTTCCTTACGTTCAAAAGACAGGGCCAAAAGACAAGCCCTATGATGAATTTCCCATTTGGCACAGCCGAACCATTCAGTAAGTCTAGCTCCGTGGACACAGATTGTACCTTGTGGCTCCTGGTACGGCGTGATCTGCGAACAACGTGTCGTTGCTTCCTGATGGAAGTGGTGGATTTGTGACAGAACCTAACAATTGTGAAAATGGATCTGTAGGAGAGTGTGGAGATAAAGGCCCCAGGGACTCAGGGAGAGTCTCCGAAGCACTCTTAATGCTGCTCAATGCTGCATGATCGCTGGGAGCAGAGCAGGTAGGATTATCTGTATCTTCTGTATCATGTGGAAAAGGGAATGGAATCCTCTTGGCATGCAACCCATGGATCCAGTGCTTTCGTCCGGTCACTCGTACGGCTGTCTGTGTGGCCAGTAGGACCTGATGAGGGCCCCTCCAACGCAGTGCGAGACAGGATGCTCTTTCGAATGCGTTTATTAGCACACAGCTACCAGGCCGAATGCTGTGACCTGGACCCTCATATTTGACTGGGAGGGCTTCTCGCACCTGTTGATAAATCAAATACAGATTGGTAGTTAACCGGTCACAGTAGTCGGAAAGAAGTACATGTTCAATGCACCGCAAGGATTTTGGCTTAGGTAAATTCCAAATGTTAGCTGGCCTACCCATAACCACCTCAAAAGGGGAGAGCCCAGTCCTAGTCTGTGGAGTTGTTCTCATTGATAATAACACGATCCGTAAGGCATCCGGCCATTTTTATTTGGTCTCTCTACCAATCCAGCACTTTGAGCATGTCTAGCCGAATGGAACCGTTTATCAATCTGTAATCCCACGCATATCTGCAGAATTACAGCAGCGATAAAATGTGGACCATTGGCAGACCAAACCTAGGAAAATATTCCTTAAGCATGGTTTTCACCGTTGTGATTGCTGTAGCATCTTTAACAGGAAAGGCTTCAACCCATTCACTAAAGGCGCAGATAACAACTAATACATACTTATAGTTATTACAACGCTCCATTTCAATGAAATCAAAATGTATGACCTCGAAAGGGACAGAAGGTGGACCAAAACTACTCCTTGGCGTCGATGTGCCCTTTCCCATATTATGCTGTAGACGGATCATACAACTCTGAACAAAACGTTCAGCTGTTTTTGGGATTTTATCATTCACCCAGACATTTTGTAACATTTTGGAAACCTTCCTTGAACAGATGTGGGTGGGCCCATAAGCCATTGGGACCATCATTGTAATGTACGTATCTGGCAGCAACCATTTTCCTTCTAACTAGTCGGCCCAACACCCGTCATCATCCAATCTTGCCAAACCCTTAGCCCATTGTTTAGATTCTTCTAATGTGGCATCGGCTTGAATATTCTTTACAGAGTCGATACCCTCATCCATAGTACAAACATCGGTGGCTTCCCTTATAGTATACATTTCTCAATAGAGATCAGTGGCAGTTTGTTTGGCTATCTGGTCAGCGAAAGTGTTCCCTTTTCCCACATCATCTATGATTTACTGATGTGCTGCGCATTTCATGATCGCTAACTGAGTGGGGAGTGCAAGCGCTGAGAGTAACCGTACTATCAAGGAGCCATATTGGATCTTTGGTCCATGTGAGGTCAAGAAACCTCGTCTGCCCAAAGTCTACCGAAGTTGTGAACCACCCCAAAAGCATACTGGCTATCAGTATATATATTTACTCTAAGCCCTTTGGATAGTTCACAAGCTCGAGTCAATGCTATAATCTCTGTGGCCTGCGCGGAGTTATGCGTGATTCTTCTGGTTTCCACAATCATTCTTAATGTGGTGATGGTGTAAGCAGCCGTGGATGTACCATCTGGAAGTTTGAAACAGGAGCATCACAAAACAGCTCCCCTTGTGGGTTATTCAAGGTAGTAACTTTCAAATCGATTCTGCCTTTAGTCTCTTGCTCTGTGGTGTAGAGGCAGTCATGTGACACTTCGTTACTGCAAGCAGTATCTAGTGGGAAAGGTAAAAGTTCAGCCGGATTCAATACACACCTCTGAATTTTGATGTGCTGTGCGAACAAGATCAAATCATATCTTGTTAATCGTGCAGAGGTGAGGTGTTGCGTTTGTGTCCTGTTTAATAGAACATCTACAGAGTGAGGTACCATCAGGGTTAAAGCAGGGCCTAGGACCATACCCTCGCTCTGTTTTACAGACGCAACAGCGACAGCTCTCAAACATCTTGGCAAAGCGCATGCAACAGGATCAAGGGCAGAAGAAAAGTAGCCACGCGGCATATTCTTCCCTCCATGTTCCTGCGTTAATACAGCCAAATCACATCCATCACGTTCATGCACATACAATACGAAGGCCTTTTCATAATTTGGTGTGCCCAAAACTGGTGCTGAACACAGTGCAGTCTTGAGCAGATCAAATGCTTGCTGGTGTTCCAAGTTCCACGGCAATGGCAAACAAATGCCCTTCTTTGTCAAAGCCAACATTGGTTTAATCGTTAACGGGAAGTTCGGGATCCACTGCCTACAGTAAGAAGCCATTCCTATCAAGGCTCTGACTTCCTTCTGTGTATTTGGGACAGACATGCTAGAAATGATTTTAATCTGCTCAGGCATCAACCTTCTTCCCTCCTTTGACAGTGGATAACCTAAATAGGCGACCTCCTGTCGACAATATTGAAACTTTTTGAGTGAAGCTTTATGTCCATGTTTTGCTAGGTGAATAAGCAACAACACAGTGCCCTCCTTACAGGCACTCTCTGAATCAGCAGCCATAAGTAGTTCCTCTACGTATTGAAGCAGTGTACAAGTGGTAGGCAACTCGAGTGTATCAAGCTGCTCTTTCAAAGCCCTACTATAGATGCTCGGACTTTCCGTGTAACCTTGCGGCGCACGGGTGAATGTAAACGAGCGTCCCCCTAAGGTGAACAGATATCTGCTATCCTTGTGTATAGGAATGCTAAAGAAAGCATTCTTAAGATGTACAAAACTAAAGTGAGTAGCAGAAGCCGGGATCATGGTTAGTATTGTCATCACCTCAGGCACAATAGGAAATTGTGGAGCAACAATCTTATTGATGGCGCGTAAATCAATGATAAAACGAAAAGGAATTACATTATCGCCTTTCTTATACACAGGCAAAATCGGACTATTGCACAAACTACCTACAATTTCCTCAATTACCCCACGATGTACAAAATCGGAGACTCTGCACTTCAAAGCTTGCTCGACATCAACCGAAATCTTATACTGAGGACTACGTGGCAACTTTACTCTGTGTTTTAAAATGATTTTAACAGGCTCAATTTCTAGAAAGCTGACATCATTGTCATCAATCGCCCATAAACACTCTGGAACATCGCTAAATTCCAGCGGCAAAGGTCTAGTCAGGAACTGAGAGACAGAAAGTTGCTGTGGTGAAATTGTCAAACACACTCCATCCGAAGAACAATGAATTACCGCATTTAATTCCGTCAACAGATTCAACCCCAACAAATTCTCTCCACAGTTCGTAGTCAAAAGAAATGGACAGTGATCTGTGAATGGACCCAATGTAATAGGTACCGGAGAAGAAACCGGACAAACTACTGGTGTACCAGAAAACCCTACAGAAACATTGGTTTTCCCCGACAGTGGAATGTTTAGAACCCTTGAATGGTCAATGGAATACTTCTGTGCTCTTGTATCTATCAAGAATAGATGTTTCCTATTTCCCACTATCATTTCAATGTAGGGACCTTTCTGATTAACAGGAATAGGTGTTGGTTCCAAGCCCTTCTTTGGGCAATCCTAGCGAAACAAAATGTCATCAAAAGGAAGGTCTCCAGAGAGAAATGCAGCAGAAGGATGATCAAAAATGTTTCTATTATCCACATTTGGAGGCTGATTATCCTGTGAAAAAGGTTGTGAATTTTGAGAAAACTGACTTCTACCAGGACTCCCTGCCCAAGAGCAGCCTCTGGATCATCTACCTGTGATACCAAATGGGTTATTCGACCTCTGCTGGAGGATTGGGCATTGTGCTCGCCAATGACCCTCTTGTCTGCAATAAGCACATTGATTTATGTGTACAGGATCCAACGGCACGTTGCCCTGTGGAGCATACTGCCCCCTAAATTGTGAAGTACTCCCTCTAGGGCCTCTAACAATTTGTTGTAGTAGAACTTTAGTTTTCAGGTCACCCTTTCTCTTTTCAATTCTCTCTTTCTCATTATTGACTCGGTTTTCATAGTACTGAGCCATATGCAATACTTCAGTCTGAGACTTAGCCTGCCAAGTGCTCTAAGAAGACATTGGGCCTCATTCTGAGTATAGAGGTAATCGTGGCACTATTTGCCCCATGACTACCTACCACACCGGTACCCAGTCCGCCCTGGTTCAATGGGGACTTACCGGTCCATTCCGACCTTGGAGGAACCGGTAAGTCCCCATTAAAAAAAACATTCTCCATTCCCATTTCAGCCCCCATAGGGCTCAATGGGAATGGGGAAGTAGCTGATAATGGTACCGCAATTTGCGGTCCTTTTATTAGCTCTAAAGTCCCTTAACGGGTCCCGTCCTTAATACCTGATCAGACCAGGCATTAAGGAAAGGACCCGCTAAGGGACCCCGGAATAGGGTGCGAAGGGATTACCGGCACCGATGTCCTTAACGGTGCCCGGTATCCCTTTGCGCCCACCTTGTAATGAGGCTCATAATCTGCGATTTTATGTCAGGCAACAATCCACGTACAAATTTGTCTACGAATAATCGTTTTCCAGACTCTGTGCTCAAATCATGTCCACTGAAATCTGAAAATACTTGTTCAAACCGATTAAAGAATTCGGTAGCACCATCACACTTCCCTTGTACACAAGCAGTAAGTTTGTCCCAAATAATCCTTCTTTCAGGAATTATGGCTTTTAGTTTCATGACTATTCTATCAGGCAAAGTCAGTATTACCTGTGGCAGTCTCTCGCCAGCTGGCCTCTCTCTATCTTGTCTAACTATATTAACCCATGTGTCCCCTAACCCTGGTACATCGTCTACAGTCCTAATCTGTTTCCACAAATCAATAGGTAGGAGCACGGGAAACAATAAGTCTATATCACTCAGAGTAAATACTGACGACTGCAAGACAGATTCTATCTCTTTATAGAACCCTGTCGGATTCTTCCTAATATCAGGAACAGATTGTTTAATGGTGTTCACTTCCTGTCTTGAGAACGGGAGAAAAAACAAACTGCGATACATAATGTGCAGGAATGTCATAGGCAGCTGCACCTGTTCTGGCATCAGCTGGCACCTCGACTTTTGGGACAAATGTTGGCGGGACCTCTCTCATAGGCAACTGAGAGATAGGAAACTCTGAACGCTTACTGAGCAACAGAGCTAAATCGAGCACTAAAGCAACTGAAGTAGTATCAGACGAAAAAGCTTTCTTACAGATATTCAATAATTCTGCGGGACAACAAATCTTTCTCTTTATACATTCATCCTGTAGGCATTCTACCATAACCTGTATCACTTTCATCTGCATTTCTGGCGTATACTGACTATACGTGTTATATACTTCTATGGGAGATATCGACATGTCTGAAATCCATCTAATTGCATCCTTTGTGCAAATTCGTGTTTCCTCACTTATCGAACTACAAAGAGGAAGAAACCGTTTCTGTACAAAAATAGCGCTCAAACTATCACCATCAGTTTCTTCATTCCTTAACCTTTCTAACTCCCTTCTATACTCAAAAACCCTCTTGACGTGCTCATTTAATTTCTACGCAGTATCTCTTGAATATGCTAGAACATTCAGATCCCTCAACCCCTGTGGGAGACCTATATCATCCAGTCTATTCCACATTACACATAAATGAATTCTCAACCCTTCAATAAAAACATTTTTCTCAGGAAAACTTTCTAAATTAGAGAGTGTGGCAGAAACATCAGATTGTTCACCCTTCTCCATGCACTGTTTGGCCCATGCGGTCAAATCACGCTTTATCTCTTTAGACACAGTATTACGAGTTACAATCATTAATTCCGCTCCCTTATCAAGTACAAGCAAAGCAGAACCACTCGGAAGAGAAAGAGTTGATGCATCTTGTACAATCGGTAACAAAGGTGCTATCACTGGTGCAGAGGACAAATCTACCAGAACCGTAACAGTAGGCAAAGGCAGAGGTACAGGTGGAGGAGTAGCGATAGGAGGAGGAACAACAGCCGGAGGGAGAGGAACATTTAGGAGGAACAATAGGAGGAGCACGGATTACTACAGGAGGAGGAACGACAGCAGAAAGATGCAAAACAGCAGGAATAGGTACATACGGAGGTGGCGCAGTGGCACCAGGCCTTCGTTCATTTAGTAGTTTGTCAATTAACTCATCAGACACATGAAAGTCTTTAGACGGATACATTTTCTGAATACCAAGTTGAAAAGCCCTATCCATATTTCTAACTGACTCAGACTGTTTATTTTGATCAAACAACAACGCTTTTTCGGCGTTGGACATATGACGGCGCACATGTTTTTCTCTACTTTTAAGTTGCTGCATAGCTTCTTTCTTCCAATTCTGTAATACATCGAATGCTGCAGGTTTAGCCTTTTTCTTCAAAAATATAGACTCTAAATATTCTATACGAGGAATTTCAAAACTACCATTGGTTGGCCACTGAAGTTCGTAAGCATGTCTAGTTTGTCTGTGCCAAATATCAATAAACAGTATACTACCAATGTCGTGTTTAAAATACATAGTGCACGCCGGAGGCCCCTCCTGTGGTGCCGTTCAGCTAAATTCCAAAGATTGTCTGTCCTTGCGGAATAATGCCCTGAAGCAGGCTGACAATTTCTCAGGCATATCAAATTCCTGGTGTTACGTGGTCAATAATTGTACTTGCAAGAACAATATGCCAAAACAAATTATCAGGATACTTAAGAATCGGGTCACGACTCACCTGATCAAAGGACAAAGGAGGTCCGATCGGATTACAAAGGACTACAAAGGACCCACATGGTTGGTGATTTCGGCAAAACTGCCCGCCTCGATATATGGACCCTCGTCAAGATGCTGTCTCGGATCGCGGGCTCACCGTCCAGGGATCGGGTCATGCTGTACTGTTGAGGTATCGCGTCTCATCCAAGAAAGGGGCCCCCTTTTTTCACCGTCCAATCCGGGTCCGATAGCTGTGTCAACCTTCGAGATGGCATCAATCTTGAGGGTACAGAAAAATGGGGGAGAGGTGGGCACCACTGTTTGTTTTTAGTTAATCTTAGAATGTACTTATATTTCTTATTGTTTAATCCGTTCTTGATAGTATGTGGAGCTATCGGGTTGAGATACAGCCCAATGACACTAGGGCTCTATAACATGTACAACAGTAAGAAAAACAGAGTGGAAAACCACCCTGTAACACCCAGTGCTCCTCCTTGCTCCTTTTAGGAAGCTAAATTCATTCCTCTATACTAACATAAGCTTACAAATTATAGAGGAATGAATTTAACTTCCTAAAAGGAGCAAGGAGGAGCACTGGTTGTTACAGGGTGGTTTTCCACTCTGTTTTTCTTGCTGTTATCAATCTTGAGGGTCCTTATTCCGGTGCCATCTGTAAAAAGCAAGAGGAAATATTGAGGCTAAGTACTGCAAAAGGAAATACACCAAACACAAACTTATAGAGATTAACAGATCTTTATTCTACTGTGCAGTTACAAAGAAACAAATTCAGATAGCTATCTGGCCCTCAATACATCACAGTGAGTACCAGCCCTTCAGTGTGAGGAGTGAGAGGTTCTGGACATCTAGACAGTCTCATTATTTATACATATCTTGCAATATTGTCCAGCCCCTCTGCAGGTTAATAATCTATTGTCTAGAGTTTGTGCCGAGTTCACTTATGGCTCATACAACAATATGCACACGGATTACTTTGGTTTACATTTCAAACACGTTGCAATGGCAAAAGTGTATTCCAGGATTTAGCAGTAAGCCTTAGCACATATCCCTTCACAATGCAGTTCGGCCAGTGTCCACACTCGACATTTGCATTACATTGTCTTCGATGTATGTTCGTGGATGAGGCTTATTGGTGCAGACAATCCTAAGACCACAAGTCATGAATGGGACAAGGTCTCATTACCCAGTCTAAACATTCGGCCCACGGACAGTCTGACCATTGACTTGGGCACGAAGGTCGGAAATGCTCGGTTTCAAGTTGGAAACACAGTCCATCATTTTAGAACACAGGATTACAGATAAACAGAAATCAAAATGGCGGATGATCCTAAAATGGCAGCGAAGTCGATCTAAAATCGGAACTTTGTAACGTGGTTTTCTTCACAGAGCGACTGGGCGTAGGCCAATATATATTAGAAAGGAGGCTCGATATGATTTCCTGTTTAACAGGAGGTGGTCATAGGTTCCCCATGTTTGAAGATCATTCTGGCTGCTGTGATAGCGGCCAGCAACTCAACAATTCCTATGTAACGCTCACCTGATTCCCGTAGAGGTGCCGGTCTTGACTGGGCGTATACCGTATCTTCAAAGGTGATGTGTAACACACGGCTGGCTCTTTGGGCTGGACCTCTGTGCACTGTATGTCTGACTCGAAGGGGAAGATGTCTGCAGATAGAAAATATGGGATTAAGGAATCTCTCTTCTTCCCTTTCTCTTCTCCTGTAGAACCCCAAAGGTTAACGCTCTCACCTTAGGTAAGTGAACGCTGTGCTCTCCATCTGCCTCGGGGCAGGGTGCTGTAACAAGTTTCTTCACTGGATAAGGGGAGCAGGCCTCTTGACTTCAGAGGACTGCTGTCCGTCGTTTACTGCACGAACGGTAAATTTCGAGTAATTCTAATGTCTTTAAAGTCTTTAGTAATGATGTCTCTTGTTTTGCAGGGTTCCGGCGATGGCGGATGACGGGCTGAAGTGAGTTGAAGATGGAGCCCGTGTGATGAATAGAAGAGCCTGGAAGCACGTAAGTAAGCGCTAGTTGCCTGCTTCACGATGCGCTCTAACTGTCTTTTTATTTTGCAGGTACAAGTTCGGAGCGGCTGCAGGGTGCCGGAATACCCACTGGGTTAGATGTGGAAAGGAGTAATGGCACGTGAGTATTAAAGTTCCCCAATGTCTTTAAACGCACCTTGTTTTGTCTTTCAGATGCGGGATGCAGCGCCGAAGGCCTCCGGAGCGTGCGAAGAGTTGGTAAGCTTTTGTCTTTCAGATGCCAGAATGCAGTGTGAAGACCTCCGGAGCGCACGAAGAGTAGGTAAGCCTTTGTCTTTCAGATGCCGGAATGCAGCGCGAGGCGTTGGTGACAGCCGATGGACCAGGTAAGTGAAGAGCTGTCACTGAAGACCGTAATGCTAACCTGTTCTTTCTTGTCTTTATAGGTGTTGCTGAAGACTGGATTCAGGATGGTAAGCCTTTTTCCTTAGGCCCAGGATCAGATGCAGAAAACACGATGAGCGTTCTGCTGCAGAGGATGCAGAATAACGCAAAGCAAGATTCATCCATCGGGTGTGGTTTAAATAGCCTCCTGTAGTGCTTAGGTGTCTCCTTCCACAGCCACGCCTAGGTAAGAAAAGAGTTCCTGCTTTCCAGAAGAGTTCCAGTGTTCTGAATCTAGGGAGTGGCTCCTGCCCCACCCAACAGGAAAAGTAGTTCCAAACAGAAGAGGATCAGAGGCTCAACTGGCAGGCAAGTAAGCAGCATGGTCTGCTGCAGGTAAGTCCACCCAAGCATTATGAGCCCGGCGCTTCCAGTGCTGGGACTGGGCATATTTATGAGCCTGGTGCCACTGGCGCCAGGGCTGGGTCCAAAAGGTCCCAATTGGGACTGGTTGGCACTCGGAACCTGGGTTATGGATCTGCTTCCAAGGGAGTTGGGAAAACCCTGACCTTTTGGAAGCAGAGATCATGACAGTACCCCCCCTCAAGGCCCCTCCCAAACCGGGCTTCTCCGGGGGTTTTGGCTTGTCAGGAAATGTTCGGTGAAATCTTTTGATTAGGCGAGGAGCGTGGACATATTCAGCAGGTTCCCAGGATCTCTCTTGGGGGCCGTAGCCTTTCCAGTCAATTAGGTAAAATAGTTTAGATTTGGAGATCTTGGAGTCCAGAATGCTTTTGACTTTGAACTCGAGTTCTCCATCAACTAGGATAGGTTTTGGAGATTTAGTTAGTCGTGTTTGAGGTTGCACGGGTTTTAATAGAGAGACGTGGAAGACCGGATGTATCTTCATGTGCGGGGGCAAGTCCAACTTGACCGCTACTGGGTTTACTATGGTAGTGATGGAATAGGGACCAAGGTATCTTGGGTTGAATGTGCGTGGCCCTTTTAGAGGTAGATATTTGGTGGATAACCAGACTTGATCCCCTACTTGATATTGAGGGGCTTCCTTCCGATGTTGATCTGCTCCTTTCTTGTATTGTTCTTTAGCCATTTGAAGGTGAGAAACAGCTTCCTTAAAGGCTTGGGTGATTGTAGAATGCAGGTAGTCTACTGCTGGTGTTTCAAGATCTTGTAGGGGATCCAACTCCGAGGTTCGAGGGTGACTGCCGTACAAAAGAAAAAACGGGGTTTTCCCAGTTCCCGAATGGACAGAGTTATTGTAGGCATATTCGGCTATCCAAAGGATGTCTTTCCAAGTTTTTTCAGTTTGTTGCAGCATGCAGCGTAAATACTGTTCCAGAGTTTGATTGGTCCTCTCGGTTTGTCCATCGGTCTGAGGGTGGTGACTGGTCGATAGTCTCACATCAATTTGAGCCGACCGACAGCAACTTCGCCAAAAATGAGAAATAAATTGACTACCTCGATCCGAAATTAGAACCGAAGGAAAACCGTGCAGTCGGACGATGTTTTCGAGAAATTCTCGGGCCAGAGTTGCTGCTGTTGGCAAGCCTTTGAGCGGAATGAAATGCGCCATCTTGGAGAATAAGTCCACGATTACTAGAATCGTATTGTATCCGGAGCATGGAGGTAGATCGGTGATGAAGTCCATAGAAAGCGTATGCCAAGGGCGAGGTGGGATGTCAATAGGGCGTAAGAGGCCTGCTGGTCTTTCCTTTTGACTCTTGTTTTGGGCGCATACTCCACAGGACATTATAAAGTCTCTGATATCTTTTTTCCAAGACGGCCACCAGAAGTAGCGCTTGATCTTTTCTGAGGTCTTGGCCATAGCGGGATGTCCTTCCATTAAAGAATCGTGATAACAAGAGATTACTTTTTTCTGTAAATCTGTGCTGGGTAGGTATAATCGTTCTTGGAAATACAATAAGTTGTCCTTTACTGCAAAGTCCTTTCCCTGCAGATGCCAATTCTGTATGTCTGCTGGAGTTACAAGTTGCCTGGCTTTATCCTTAACTTCCTCTATGGATTCTGTGGCGATTACACCCAGAATTCTTTGTTCGGGAATGATTGGTACAGGTTTAGGGTTGATCAAGTGTTCTTCCACTCCCATCCGAGAAAGGGCATCAGCTTTACCGTTCTTTGTACCAGGTCGATAGGTAATTATGAAGTCAAACTCGGCAAAGAATAATGCCCAACGGAGTTGTCTAGAGGATTGGGCTTTTGCGGTTTTCAAATATTGCAGGTTTCGGTGATCCGTAATCACAGTAACGGTGTGTCGGGCCCCCAGCAGATAATGCCGCCAAGCCTTAAAGGCAGACTTGATAGCCAGAAGTTCCTTGTCAGTAATCGTGTAATTGATTTCAGGAGGCGAGAATTTGCGGGACCAAAATGCCACGGGATGCAACTGATTGGTTACCGGGTCCTTTTGTGATAGAACTGCCCCCATGGCAAGGCTTGAAGCATCAGTTTCTACGATGTAGGGGAGTTCGGGGCGAGGGTGTTTTAAGATTGGTGCAGAGATAAATTTAGTCTTCAAATCCTGGAAAGCTGGTTCCGCCTCGGTAGACCATTCAAAACGTTTGTTTTTCTTTAACAAGGCAGTGATGGGCTGGACTATTCGAGAGAATTCGGGGATAAACCTGCGGTAAAAGTTAGCGAAGCCTAACATGCTTTGCACACCTTTTACGGAGGATGGTGATGGCCATTTGAGAACTGCATCGACCTTCTTTGAATCCATACGCACTCCGCCAGGTGATAATATGAATCCCAAGAATTCAACTTCAGTCACGTTGAAAACACATTTTTCCAACTTAGCGAAAAGTTTGTGTTGGCGCAATCTTTCGAGGACCATTTTCACGTGTTTCCGATGTTCAGATTCCGATGAAGAATAAACGAGGATGTCGTCAATGTAAACAACAACACACACATCTATGTGCTCTCTGAGGACATCGTTCATAAAATATTGAAAGGCGGCCGGGGCATTGCAAAGTCCGAAGGGCATGACCTGATATTCAAATAGCCCATACTTGGTGCGGAAGGCCGTCTTCCATTCATCGCCCTCTTTTACTCGTACCAAGTGGTAAGCTCCTCTAAGATCCAGCTTTGTATATATGCATGCTTTTCTGACTTGGTCCAGGAGTTCAGGGATCAAAGGTAACGGATATCTATTCTTAACGGTGATCTGGTTCAGGGAGCGATAATCTATACAAGTTCTAAGGTCTCCTTCCTTTTTTGGAACGAAGAACAAAGCTGAAGAAGCAGGGGACTTGGAAGGACGAATAAACCCATTTGCCAGGTATTGATCCAGGTATTGTCGAAGGTGAAGGTTCTCAGGTTCGGTGAGGGCATAAATTCTACTACAAGGAGGAGTAGATCCAGGTATCAGCTCTATCTGGCAGTCATAAGACCTATGAGGAGGTAGAGAGTTAGCCTGATCCTTCCGGAAAACATCTTGGTATTCTAGGTATTCGGGAGGTAACTGGGGAGTCTCTGAAGAAATTGCTGCCAGTGCAACACCAGGTGGAGGGTGACAAGTAGAGACACATTCTGGAAACTGGACCGTTCTTGCTCGCCAATCGATCAGAGGATTGTGTTTCTCTAACCAAGGTATTCCTAGAATAATCTGAAACTGAGGGGCCTTGATCACATCGAACACGATCTTCTCATGGTGTCCATCTTGACTTACTAGCGTCACCTCTTGAGTGGTATGCGTTACTGGCCCGGAGGCTATCTCCGTACCATCCACCGTAGTAATGACGTCCTTTACAGCCTTGGGACAAAGAGTTAGATTCATCCTCAAAACCATTTCATGATCCACATAATTGCCGATGGCACCGCTGTCGACGTAAGCTTCAATTGCATGTAATCGATCCGGATTATCAGGGCTAATGAGGACCATAGGTATCACGAAATGCGAGGTCACGGAACTGGTTTTCACGCTCGGCAAGAGGACCTCTATTCTTGTCGGGCGAGGTTGTTTCCCTGCTCAGAGTTTGTAACTTTGGTAACTGCAGCTCCTACTGCCTTCTTGGCAGGTTTCACCGGACAGTCTCGAAGAAAGTGCCCTGAGTTTCCGCAATAGAGGCATAATTGCAACTGTTTTCTCCTTTCCCGCTCTTTTTGTGTTAGAGGACCTTTCAGACCCCCTATTTGCATGGGTTCCCCGGAGTCTACTCCTTTGGAAGGAGTTGGCGGTTTGGAAAATACTCGAGCATCAAACTTGGAACAATCGGCCTTCCTGTTCTGCAGTCTGTGATCTATTTGAACGACTAAGTCTATATAGTCCGAACAATCTTGTGGGGGATTCACTACTTGGGCTAACACATCTTTGAGCTCTCCACGTAGACCTCTATAAAACAGCGTAATCCTTTTGTCCTCAGGCCATTGAGTTTCCACTATCAGTCTGTTGAAAGACGCAATATAAGCCAAAAGGTCTTGATTACCTTGTCGCAACGAAAGAAGCTCATTGTCCAAGGCCTGCCCCTGTGAATGTCTTGCGAACAGTTTTTCCATACTGAGCTGAAAAGCTTGAAAATCATGGAGGACCGGATCATCTTGATTTACTAGAGGGATCGACCAGTCTGCCGCATTGCCACTAAGGTACGAAAGCACGAAAGCTACTTTAGCTTGATCAGTTGGAAAGGCTGCTGGCCGGCATAAGAAATGCAACCGGCACTGATTGATAAATACTGCAAACCTCTTTGGGTCACCAGAAAATCGTTCGGGCGGAGCCAGAGGTACATTCCCAGGTAGGTTGATCTGCACTGGATTCATAGAGGATGTAGAAGGAAGATTTCCCCCAGATGCGGGTAACGGGGTCTGTCCGGCTTGTGACTGTAGCAATTGTCTAGCGAGATCATCTGTTCGCTCCATGGAAATAATCAGTTCCCTTCTTAGAGCGTTCGTTTCCTGACGGGCTGCATGCACTTCTGCCCTTAGTTCCCCAAGTAACTGGGCTAGCTGGTCGGTATCCGAGGTTTCCATAGCGCCTGGACGGGAGTTTTGTGGTAGGCTTTGCGTTCTGTAACGCTCACCTGATTCCCGTAGAGGCGCCGGTCTTGACTGGGCGTATACCGTATCTTCAAAGGTGATGTGTAACACACGGCTGGCTCTTTGGGCTGGACCTCTGTGCACTGTATGTCTGACTCGAAGGGGAAGATGTCTGCAGATAGAAAATATGGGATTAAGGAACTGGGTTATTGAATGTCTCTCTCTTCTTCCCTTTCTCTTCTCCTGTAGAACCCCAAAGGTTAACGCTCTCACCTTAGGTAAGTGAACGCTGTGCTCTCCATCTGCCTCGGGGCAGGGTGCTGTAACCAGTTTCTTCACTGGATAAGGGGAGCAGGCCTCTTGACTTCAGAGGACTGCTGTCCGTCGTTTACTGCACGAACGGTAAATTTCGAGTAATTCTAATGTCTTTAAAGTCTTTAGTAATGATGTCTCTTGTTTTGCAGGGTTCCGGCGATGGCGGATGACGGGCTGAAGTGAGTTGAAGATGGAGCCCGTGTGATGAATAGAAGAGCCTGGAAGCACGTAAGTAAGTGCTAGTTGCCTGCTTCACGATGCGCTCTAACTGTCTTTTTATTTTGCAGGTACAAGTTCGGAGCGGCTGCAGGGTGCCGGAATACCCACTGGGTTAGATGTGGAAAGGAGTAATGGCACGTGAGTATTAAAGTTCCCCAATGTCTTTAAACGCACCTTGTTTTGTCTTTCAGATGCGGGATGCAGCGCCGAAGGCCTCCGGAGCATGCGAAGAGTTGGTAAGCTTTTGTCTTTCAGATGCCGGAATGCAGTGTGAAGACCTCCGGAGCGCACGAAGAGTAGGTAAGCCTTTGTCTTTCAGATGCCGGAATGCAGCGCGAGGCGTTGGTGACAGCCGATGGACCAGGTAAGTGAAGAGCTGTCACTGAAGACCGTAATGCTAACCTGTTCTTTCTTGTCTTTATAGGTGTTGCTGAAGACTGGATTCAGGATGGTAAGCCTTTTTCCTTAAGCCCAGGATCAGATGCAGAAGACACGATGAGCGTTCTGCTGCAGAGGATGCAGAATAACGCAAAGCAAGATTCATCCATCGGGTGTGGTTTAAATAGCCTCCTGTAGTGCTTAGGTGTCTTCTTCCACAGCCACGCCTAGGTAAGAAAAGAGTTCCTGCTTTCCAGAAGAGTTCCAGTGTTCTGAATCTAGGGAGTGGCTCCTGCCCCACCCAACAGGAAAAGTAGTTCCAAACAGAAGAGGATCAGAGGCTCAACTGGCAGGCAAGTAAGCAGCATGGTCTGCTGCAGGTAAGTCCACCCAAGCATTATGAGCCCGGCGCTTCCAGCGCTGGGACTGGGCATATTTATGAGCCTGGTGCCACTGGCGCCAGGACTGGGTCCAAAAGGTCCCAATTGGGACTGGTTGGCACTCGGAACCTGGGTTATGGATCTGCTTCCAAGGGAGTTGGGAAAACCCTGACCTTTTGGAAGCAGAGATCATGACATCCTATAGCAGCAGAGATGAAATAGGGGTTGACCCTTCCTGCCTTCCGGTCCTGCACGGACCGGTACAGACTGGCTAGGAAGGTTTGCGCTTGAGTTGCGAACAAGTACTCCTTAGAACTACAATTTTTGATGGAAATTGTAGTCCTAACTGCGGCAGAATGCGTGCAGAGCAATTTACCTGTCATTCAACTCGCATACCTTACTAAAATAAAAACCTGATGTGCAAAATTCTATACTCACTGTAACCCAAAACAGTCCCTTTAAGGACTACTCATCATACATAAATACACAAATACAAAAAATAATAATCCAAAAACATGGTTTATTTTACCCACAACTACAGTTCATTGACTTTTACCGTAGCCGCAGCTACAAAATGTCCATTAAAGGGGGTACTGACTTCAAGTTTCATAGTACAATCCAACTTAAATGATATAGGAGTCATGGGGTTAACTGTGCTGAGTCATGTTGCTGCGTCCGTGTCCTGGGTAAGTATCCAGATATCAAATATCAGTCACTGGGTTAAATCCCTAGAACTAATCGACACACGATGCCAGGGATTTAACCCAGTGACTGATATTTTATGTCTGGATTATTATCCAGGACACATATGCAGCGACATGACCCAGTGCAGTTAACCCCATGACTCCTATTTTAAGGCTGCAATGTGGGTTCGGAAATATTGACATTAGCCTTGAGAACGACTGGGGGGTCGAAACATGTGTCGGCTGTAACATAAGATTAAAAGCACGCAGCAAAACTTCAAATTGAATTTATTTACATATTTACATATTTCAAGGATATTTACCATCTAACAGTATCTCTATACTTTGGACTATTTTGCTGAGTGCAAATTGCATCACACTTACTTCCTATTCTGTGATTTGGGGTGGTTGAGGATTTTTACGCAGTCGGTCTTAATAAAAGATCTGAAGGCTTGAGCGAACCAACCCCACGGTTATACCCTCCTTAATCTGCAATTTAAATGATAAATACAGAACACTACTGATGTACTTATGTCAACTAACTGCAAAATAAGAATAATAAAATAAAATACAGAACAGTAAAATAGATAGGCAAACATTGCACACCCACACAACATAATACCATAAGTGAAAATACACAACCTAAAATTAATTGTATGGTGCATCTAAAACTAAAGTAGAATTTCTTTTTTTTATATTAATTTTTTTTAAACTGTTTTCGTCTATCTTTCTCCAAAGTCTCACATACTCAAAAGTCTGAAAACACAAATCGAAAGTAAAAAAGACTCTCTAATACCTACCAGTTCACCAACCATGGTCTTTGGCCATGGCCAGTGATTTTTCAACCCCAACATCACTATACCTAAACAAAGTGCTTTCAAAAAAATACAAAACATTGACATCCCAAACTAAATAGCTGTGACTACCGTACTACACATACCCTTGGCTTTCTGTAGTGTTTTGTAGCCTCAGATATAGGTGCGAATATCGGCAAAATGTCTGGAAAAAAATGCTTTCCTCCCCCTGCACCTCACCATGTGCCCCCTCATCTGTGTATGCTCCCCCAACTCCCCAGATGGTCTCCTCACCTCCCCTGCCCTCGACCTTTCACCCCAGAGTACATGCTGCTTCTGTGACGCAGTTTGCTTTCAGGTGTCAGCTACTTGCGGGTATAGCCGAGACTACAAAAAGCTTTGTGTTGCAAACTCGATCCCTGGACCCCCTCCAACTCCCAAATTTGACTCAGTGCTTTCTAGACATCCCCCCACCTCTACCCTTACAGAATTTTATTTACCCGCAAATAGCTTTTCACTGCGTTTCATTTTCCCATAACCTCGGCTACAGCCACGATTATGTATCACATAGAGAGAAAAACTAGATGGCAGTCATTTAATTTCTGAAAACCATGAGCCTGCAATGCACCATGGTAGATATAACTATAATTTTAGGAAAAGGGGTCACCCCCTTCTCCATCAAATTTTAAAATAACCACAGACCATAATAACCACAAACCATGCATGGATCGCGAGTCAATGCTTCGTAGCCAAGTTGTTTCGGACCTGGTCCAATTGCATCCAGTGACTTGGGCTGTGCGCTTTGGCAAAAATGTACCTTTTTGTCTGTGGGAAAATGAATGCGAAGTAGGCCTCATTTTCAGAAAAAAAAAGTTTTTTACACTTAATAACTTTTTGATTTTTTTTTTACAAATCTTTATGAAACTTTGCAGCCCGGGGGGACCCACAGACTTTACTATATAAACCAATTAATAAATATTATTTTATATACATTTAACATATAAAAAAAAGTTGTACAGACCATACAAAAATTGAAAATACTAAAGAAAAAGAAGTATTGGATAAGACTCTTCAACACATAGAAGAAAAAATGAACCTGCTCATGGCAAATTTTAACAATTTAAAAAACCTTATGGAGGATCACTTGAAACAAACAACTACATACCATTGTCCCACATGTACCTGCCCCCCTCACCATATCCCAGTCAATTATCCCCAAACCCTCTCCATGAACCAAAATGTTTTGATGAGACTTCCATCCCTTCTTCACCTCATATTAATCCTATTGAAACCCCAAATTCTACTGTTTTTGTTTCAGTTTACACCTCACCTCTCTGTCATAAATTTAACATCAATATAAAATAAAGTAAAATTATTATATTGTGTCCTAATTCATTTCTTGTCTTTTTTTAAAAAGCAGTCCAGGTGTCCGCAGACAGCGCGGGTGTCCGGAATGTCCGTAAAGAAATGAAAATGGGAGCGTCCTAAGGACACTATATCTGTCCGTAATGTTCGCATGCAAGTTGAAACTGTTCTAAGAACAGAGCTGGTGTTCGGAATGTCCGCAATCAAACTACCACATGCAATGTCCTGAAATGTTCATCAATAAACAAAATGGGGGTGTCCTAAGGACGCTATACCTATCCGTATTGTTCGGAGGCAAGCTGAAACTGTCGTAAGAACACACACAGTGTCCTAAAATATTCATAAATAAACAAAATCGGGTTGTTCCTGAGGACGCTAGACCTGTTCGTGCTGTTCGTAAGCATGTTCAAACTGTTCTCAGAACACATCAAGTGTCCCGGAATGTTCGCAAATAAATAAAATGCGGTGTCCTGAGGATTCTATACCTGTCCGTATTGTTTAGAGGCAAGCTGAAACCGTCCTAAGAATACACACAGTGTCCTAAAATATTCATAAATAAACAAAATTGGGTTGTTCCTGAGGAGCTAGACCTGTTCATGCTGTTCGTAAGCATGTTCAAACTGTTCTCAGAACACATCAAGTGTCCCGGAATGTTCGCAAATAAATACAATGCGGTGTCCTGAGGATTCTATGCCTGTCTGTATTGTTCGCAAGCGAGTTAAAACTGTTCTAAGAACAAACGCCTGTCAGTAATTGTTCGTTTCAATTGTGACGCACTTTTAATTAGTTTCAGGACCCGAACAGTGTCCGTAGAACACCAACGCGCATGTGCAAAACAGTTTCAGTAGATTTGATGTCCTGTGGACACCCGCTCCATTCGCGGACATGTTCGCAAAGCTATCATATGACCGCACCCACGCTGAGCGTGTGTTCTGACTGCGAACACTGTTCGTGTCCCCGAACAATTTAAAACTACCTTTTCAAGCAATCCACAATATTTTTCAATAATAACTCACAATAGCACAAGCCCCACATGGGAATCCTAGGTTTCTACATACTTTTTTTTTGGGACTTTTTAAACCTTTTTTTGGTTTTTGATCTGTCCACGGACAGCGGGCATGTCTGCGAACCACGCCCAAGCACCCCTATAAAAGGCCACACCCTAGAGTTCATTCTCATTGTGTTTCTGGCTATCTTACAGAACACAGTGCATTTTCCAGCCAACTTTCCAGATTTGAATCGGAAACCTGATGGCATCCATGGCTGCAGTACTGTGACCTGGTGCTACATCGGCCTCAGCACCATCCCCACCTACTCCACCACCACCTCCCCAAGGGCCTGAAGAGGGGAACAGGAGTGAGGATGCAGAGGAGGATGAAGAGGATGACGAGAATGAGGTAGAGGAACTCCCTACTACCAGCACTCGGCTTGAGTCTTGGGTGTGGCGGTTATTTACCATTCATGGTAATGTTCCTAAGGCGCGTGCAAACCGAGTCACCTGCAAAGAGTGTAAAATGGTACTCAGTCGCGGGAGGCCTGGTTCATACAGCTTTGGGACAACTACCATGAAGCAACACCTAAAGTAATTCCACACTGGGGTCATTCGCAAGGTTGTACCTTGCGAGGAGCGTAGTAGGTTGACTTCCTCTACTTCATCCTCCGTTTCTGATCCTGTCACCACAAGGAACACTCCTGTGGGACAGCGTATTCCTCAAACTGCCTCACAGGCCATACGCAATACTGATGACCCTTACCTTTCAAGGGTCACAGTTGTGTGTATGTACTGCGACACAGTACTCTGCAGGGGGGAGAGACTTCAAAGTGCTTTTGAGGCTCTGTCTCAGAGCACAAGAAGATCTGCTCACTACCCAAGTAAAACCCACTCTACATCGTCTTCCTCTCGCCACCCGCCCTTTCTTATCCCTGTGGTTGGTGTCCCCCCTTACCCTCCTTTTCCCTCCTCTCCTAGTGTGTCGTGTATAAAAAACCTAAAAAAATATTTTAAAAAAATTTTAAAAAGGCTCTTTTCAGAGCCGCCTTTCACAGTTTAAAAATAGAAGTGAAAATAAATGAAGCAGGGCCTGTGTATTTTTTAGAAGTCTGCGGACAATCCGCGAACATCTAAAATTTTGGGGTGCTGCCCTGTCATAACCATTGCAGTTTGTTTGAGAGGAAGTGGTGGCTCTGAAAAGAGCCTTTCTTTTGATGGTGTTTGTTTGTGTTTGAAAAATTGAAATGCTTAACACCTACTACAAAATGGATGCTGTAATTCCCAAAAAAGTCGCAATGCATTTTGTACATTTCGCAGAAAAATATGATTGCCAGCATAAGTAAGATGGACTCCATCTCTGCGAAAAATGTATGTGCTACGAAACATAATATTTTCATTGTGAAAAGAGGACATGCCAAAATCTCTTAGAAAGGCACAAAAGCCTTATTGACATTGCGCCTTGCTTTCTCCATTTGTGGACCAAATGAAGAAAAACGAAGCCACATTTGTCTCTGCGCAATCCGTGAAAAAATCACTTGAGAATTTGGAAACATGTCCATGAACTTCCCAAGTCCTTCTTTCATTGCAAATTGCAAAGAAATTCCAGACACATGTCCTAAACTGTTCCCTCCACAATAAATTACAATTATGTCTGGATTTTGCTCTGTCTCTAAAGTAGCACAGAGAGGTAGCAAGTCCAACCACTTCATTCCAGGTACTCCATGCCAGTGCACTTCCACATGTGGGAATCCAAGATCTACAACTACTCCACAGCTTTCTGCATGCACCTTCAACCAATGTATCCACGAGTCTCCCAAAATCCAAACAATCTGTTTTCTGAAACACACAGCCACAGCTATCTGTTCTTCTCTCAGCAAAAAGAGTATCTGAAAAACTCTCTCCTGGCACAACACACCCAGTAAACTTTACTGACCAATCCTTTGGTCTGCTCATTCTCATTTGCATGCCTTCCTACGCCAAAATCCCCGGATATAACACGCGATGTCCGCGGACTATGAAGTCACACGACCATCCACCAATCACATCCAAGACTCTACATCTAACTGCATCATCACAGATCAGCACTTCAAATGTACTGATAATCTCTCTGAGTACAAGTGTAATATCATTGGAAAGCACCTTCTACAAGAAATATTGTACAAGTCTCCAAGATTTCTACTTGCAGCTGCATGCATATCCATATGCATGAACACAAACTACAGGTATGCATATTTTCTGTATAGTACATGTACAATTCTTATAGATTCATATAAACAGATTAACTGATTTTTAGCTTGTATAATCTATAAAATGAATTTACTGTCATTTTTTCCATCTCCTATAATCAACTGTCACTTCCAGACCTATCTGCTATTTAATTTGTTGTTACACACACATTTGCAAAGCATGTTGAACTAACATATTTAAAGTACAATAGAAAGAGTTAGCATACTCTAACAAAATTGCATGCACACAGTGTGTTCAAATATCAAACAACAATACTTGTACAAAATCATGAAAATGTATTTATTTATTTATATTAATATAGCGCGCAAGCAGCCCATGGGCATTGAGGCACTGTTACTTGCAAGAGCTTAGTTACAGGAATAGTGGCATTCAGTGGTACATTATGAATTCCACAAGGCATAGAACTGATATTTTGGTTGGTACAGTTAGTCATTGCAATACAGCTTATGCATTAAGAACATATGATATGCATTCAACTGGTGCGACGCATTTTATGTGAATAAGATATTTTTCATGGTTTTGCGGAAGGCGCTGAGGAAATCAATGTCTAAATTAAAAACAGTGCTATATACAAACAAAATTACTAATTTGTTTCCTTTACAATTGCAGTGAAGACCATTCTCCTGAAAAGAAGCAGCCGAATTTGAAGTACAAAGAACAACTAAGAAGAAACCTGCGCATTCCAGAAAAAAGTAAGTTGAATACCACCATCATATTTGTGCTATTACTCAAACACACTGTAAGGTTAATTCATGCTATTTTTGTGCCCCTCAAAATAGACATTGTGCACCATTCTGTCCACAAATCCCCATTTCTTAAACAGAGATTTACAAGCAGAATGGCGCACAAATTCCAATTTTTTGGCACACAAATGACCCAACTCAGCCCCTAGAATTTTGATATTATAGAACAAACAACTGTTTTAATTGTATATCATTCGATTTACTATTTGTACTTCTCCACACCACTAGCTTACTTGCTAATGTCATCTGAACCCCAGTTTAGTAGCACATAAATTCAAGAATACACATCGCAGCGAGTTGTAGTTGCCGAATGCATAATCACACACCATCACATACATCTTTATCATCTTACTCAGACACTCATGCACACAGCACACATACACTGCAGAACACCCTAACCCATACCTTCTTTATTTTTTTCAACAGACCCTAAAGAATGCCTACCAAAAATCAAGTCCGTAGAAAGCAACGCAAAAACAGAACATATGAAAATAGAAGTGTCCAAAATAAGCATCCATCTCTAGCAGAATTTGAAAAAAAAAGTTCAAACAAAACAGCTAATACAGTCATTTAGCGAAACAAAACAAGCTTCAAGTACACAAACTCCTCTATCAAAATGTAAAACGAACCAGAAAACAATTAACAAAAATTTAGCCACCACTACAGATAAAACTGCTCCTATAACTCTTGATATACTGCAAAGTAAGCATACCAAAAAAAGTATTTTAGCAAAAATGTTCCGTCACAGAGTCCTTCAAAATCTTATGAAAACAGGAGCGAAATCAGGCACAACCCTTAAAACCTATCGTAGGAAATTAAGCGTTGATAGACAGTTCAATCCTTCTCAAAAGAAAATTATTTATTTTAGTGTTAAACAAAATGAAACCACTAACAAAACTAATGACTAAATTACAAAAAAGACTTCTCAATAAACAAAATGTCAACAGAAATAACTTCTAAAGTATCTGTGGAGGTGAGTGGAGTCACACTACAAGTACGGACCATATTTTAATGAAGAAGCATACAAACAAAAGCAAACAAATACAATTGCCATAGGAGTGGACGAGGTTATGAAAAAGTTAATAGTACCATAATGGAACAAGAAATACTGCTCACAAAAATATCCCCAGAAAACTTAGAATTACCTCTCCATTCAACTGAATCAGAACTTCTAGTATACAAATGGCCATGCACGTCAATGTGTAACATTCCCAAAAAATCTTTCAAGTCTTTACGCCAATTCCTCAATCAATATGTGAAAGGCAAAGACAAAATCAAAATTAAACTACTGCAAAATATGCATACCTGTCCAGTGCGCAACTACACAGGACTAGAAGGACATTCATTGGCCTGCATTTCAGGACCTACTTGCAAAACCACCTTCCATTACAACAACATAATATCAACACATCAGTCAACTATAAGAAATCTAGTCTATAAACTGTATTATGCTAAAAGTCCTGCCTTAGCACTAGCCAATTCAAATAACATTCTTCTACATGGTACAGCAAAAGACCTACTTGAAGAAATCAACTATATCCAGAAAAAATATTTTGTAAGTGAAAGCCACTTACAGAATGAAATAGCTTTAAAGCAAATTAGCAACCATTCTATGCATGGCAACCTTCTACTACGCACATACAAAAAAGAAATACTGAAATTTAAAAGTACATCTGCAGAAGTACCAAACCATGTGTGTGTATGTTGACGTAGAACTTTTTATAAAAGTAACACAAAAACTGTAGACCTAAAATAATAAATACAAGACAATGAAGATTCTAAATGGTTTGAATTAGCTCTCTACCTTATAGCAGAAAACAAATATGAAATAACTGACCCCTTAATGCTTTGCAGTTACTGCACTACAAAACTTGACAACAACCAAACTCCTTCACGTGCTATCACAAATAATTTGGAATAATTTCCACTACCAAAACCCCTACAACAACTCATTTTATATGAGAGCATCATAATTCAAACAGTGCACCCCTTTCAAGCAATAATACTCAACCAAAAACAGCAAAATTACCTCCCTCTGAATTAGTGAAAGGTATTCGTGGAAAAGTAGTGTATTTACCATTAGATCTAAAACAAAATGTGGACACTCTAGGAGTGCAACGTCCCATGGAGGAATCTTTAATTATCTTAGTAAATGGTGTACCTACAAAAGACAAAATAATTTGGCAAGAACTGGTAGATTTACATAAAGTTAGACAAGCCTTGCAATATCTAAAAGACAATAATGAATACTACAAGGAAATTAATATTGAAGAAAACTTGAAGGATACCACTGAAATAATTCAAGAGACACAAGAAGCTGGTCAATATGAGCTCCTAGATACTGCTACAATATCCAATACTTTAGACCATTATATAATTCATCCATTGCACTCTACTGACACCATAGAAGATGCACTAGAAACATACCAAATGCGTCAAACAAAAGGATCATCAATCAGCATATGGGAAAAAAGTATAGAAACACATGCTTTTCCTCTACTCTTTGCTACTGGCAAAGGAGGAAAGTACGATGATAGACCTATTCAAATAACAGCATCAGAATACCGCTCGTTATGGATGTATTCTGAAGACCATGCTCACTTCATCTATTAGTAGCATTTTCATTTGTTTTAATACTCTGCGTAGTTCCATTGCAGCTTCTGTAGAAAGTTTGTAATAGTCTAATTTGTTTTGGTGTTCAACTGGCAGGAGTAGTAATTGGTGTAAAGTGACACAGCCTATGTTGTAGGCAGCTAAACATGTGGGGGCAGTGACAACAGCTGACAGTTTGTTGTTTGTCAATTGTAGAAGGAATTTACTGATGATTTTGATTACGTATATTTTGCCAGAACCAGCTTCACCACTGATGTACAGTAGTATAGGTTTGTAATTTTGGCAGGTGCATTCTTTGTTTTCATGTTGTACACCATGTGCAATTTCTTTTGTTACTTCTTCAAAAATGCTACGTTGCTCATTGTTTAGTTTTGATTGTAGTATAGTTTAGTCTTCTTTATCTTCATACTGACACATGGTGTTTTCTACTTCTGTCACAGCTAATTCTGCCTCATTTGTTATTAGTGGCTCTCCCAGTGGTTCTTGGCTTCCTGTTACAGAAGGTTGACTACTGTCAGGAGTGTCCTTATCTAGTTGGACCTGGAGTTTTTCTTCGTGTTGCTGTTCATTGTGCAACATTGTTTTGTACTGTGTAAAGTTTACATCAGTTATAGTGCTTTCATTTGCTTTGAAAGCATATTCATAGGAGTCATAGTTATCTAGTATTTCTTCTTCTTTTCTCCATGATTTAAAGAGTTGTAGCAGGAACATGTAATATAGTTCTTTATGTTGAGGAGTTTTTAATGACAATTTGATATGATTAATTAAATTTGGTTTGGTGAGTTTTACTAAGCTGCCTTCACAATTTGTCACTGTATTTACCTTTTTTTTCATCAGGTTTTATATTATTTTTGTTTGTGAAGTTTTGGGCTGTGTGGTATAGACACATGGTTTCCAAAGTGGTACTTCTGTTTGGGTAGTATGTGTCCAGTAAATAGTTTTTTTAAAATGTCTTGGCTGTTGGGATCATGTTTGGCTATTGTTTCTATATCTTCGTATGATTTTAGAACTCTTTTTCTAGATTTAGCAGGACCAAGACTTAGCCATACTATATTTTTAGATTTTCCATACAAAGCGGTACCAGTTAAACGATCTGCAGCTTCATAGGAGCCACATTCTATATGGGAGAGCATTTTTTGTCTGATGACAGGTCATTCCAGAGGTCTTGGAGCTCTGCTTTTTCTGCCTTGGTTAAGTATGCTGTAACATATCGTGCAACTGCAGTGTAATTGTCATCAATGACATTTGTAATGTCATCTTTGATGTCCTGGGTGTTAGTCTTAGCAGTGCACGGTGGTGGCGCGAGTTATGGTTGCTTAGCTTACCATAAATGGCGAATTTCAAGGGTTTTTCGGTTTTACTTGGAACCATAACGTCCCCTTGACAAAGTTTTTTCACTGAATTTCATAGGTTTTTAGTAGCGCAACTTAACCATAACGTCCCTTTAACAAAGTTTTTCACTGAATTTCATAGGTTTTTATTAGTCCAACTTAACCATAACGTCCCTGTAACATTTTTTTTTACTAAATTTTAAAGGTTTTTATTAGTGCAACGTCACCATAACATCCTTTTCAATAGATGAAGACCACTAACATCTTATGTCCTCAAAGTGGGAACGCTGGGTGGTAAAAAAAACAAAAAGATGGCCACCATGGAAAGGGAAGGCGGGGTGTATAAAGAACACAACATGGCATGAGCGAGGGTTGAGGGAACAGGGGAGACACATGGGCATGAGCGGGGGGTGAGAGGGAACAGGGTACAAACAGGGCGTGAGCAGGGGGTGGGGGGAAAAGGAAGGAAACACAGGGCATAAGCGGTGGTGGGGGGAACACGAGAGAGACACGGGGCATGAGCAACGGGTAGGAAGGAACATGAGGGAGACACGGGGTATGAGCGGGGGGTGGGGAGGAACATGAGGGAAACACGTGGCATGAGCGGGGGGGTACAGGGCACACACGGGACATGAGCGGGGGTGGGGGGGAAAGGAGAGAGACAAAGGGCATGAGCGGAGGGTGGGGGAACACGAGAGAGACACGGGGCATGAGCGGGGGGGTAGGGGGGTAACACGAGGGAAACACGGGGCATGAGCAGGGGGTGGGGGGAACACGAGGGAGACACAGGGCATGAGCGGGGGGTGAGGGGCAACAGGAGACAGACACGAGGCATGAGCAGGGGGTGGGGCCAACAGGAGAGAGACACGGGGCATGAGCGGGGGAGGGGACAACAGGAGACAGACACGGGGCATGAGCAGGGGTTGGGGAGAACAGGAGACAGACATGGGACATGAGCGGGGGATGGGGGAACACAGGAGACAGATACGGGGCATGAGCGGGGGTGGGGAGAACAGGAGACAGACACGGAGCATGATGGGGGTGGGGGGCAACAGGAGAGAGACACGGGACATGAGCACGGAGTGGGGGGATACAGGAGACAGACATGGGGCATGGGTGGGGGCAACAGGAGACAGACACAGGGCATGAGCGGGGGGTGGGGGGAACAGGAGACAGACACGGGGCATGAGTGGGGGGTGGGGGGAGCAGAAGACAGACACGGGGCATGAGTGGGGGGTGGGGGCAACAGGAGAGAGACACGGGGCATGAGCCGGGGTGGGGGGGTACAGGAGACAGACACGGGGCATGAGCAGGGGGTGGGGGGCAACAGGAGAGAGACAGGGGGCATGAGCAGGGGGGTGGGGGTACAGGAGACAGACACGGGCATGAGCGGGGGTGGGGAGCAACAGGAGAGAGACACGCGGCATGAGCGGGTGGGGGGAACAGGAGACAGACATGGGGCATGAGCGGGGGGCAACAGGAGAGAGACACAGGGCATGAGCAGGGGGTGGGGGTACAGGAGACAGACACGGGGCATGAGCGGGGGGCAACAGGAGAGAGACACAGGGCATGAGCGGGGGGTGGGAGGAACAGGAGACAGCAGACACGGGGCATGAGAGAGGGTGTGGGAAACAACAGAGACAGACACGGGGCATGAGTGGGGGGTGGGGGGCAACAGGAGACAGACACGGGGCATGAGCGGGGGGTTGGGGGAACAACAGAGACAGACACGGGGCATGAGTGGGGGGTGGGGGGCAACAGGAGACAGACACGGGGCATGAGCGGGGGGTGGGGAGCAACAGGAGACAGACAAGGGGCATGAGAGAGGGGTGGGGAGAAACAGGAGACAGACACGGGGCATGAGCGGGGGGAACAGGAGACAGACACGGAGCATGAGCGGGGGGTGGGGAGAACAGGAGACAGACACGGGGCATGAGGGGCAACAGGAGAGAGACACGGGGCATGAGCAGGGGGTGGGGGGGTACAGGAGACAGACACGGGGCATGAGCGGGGGTGGGGGGCAACAGGAGAGAGACACGGGGCATGAGCGGGGGGTGGGAGGAACAGGAGACAGCAGACACGGGGCATGAGAGAGGGTGTGGGGAACAACAGAGACAGACACGGGGCATGAGTGGGGGGTGGGGGGCAACAGGAGACAGACACGGGGCATGAGCGGGGGCGGGGGGCAACAGGAGACAGACCTGGGGGGTGGAGGGCAACAGGAGACAGACACGGGGCATGAGCGAGGGGTGGGGGGCAACAGGAGACAGACACGGGGCATGAGTGGGGGGAACAGGAGGCAACACGGAGCATGAGCGGGGGGTGGGGAGAACAGGAGACAGACACGGGGCATAAGGGGCAACAGGAGACAGACACGGGGCATGGCCGGGGGATGGGGGGCAACAGGAGAGACATAGGGCATGAGCTAGGGGGTGGAGGGAACAGGAGACAGACACGAGGCATCAGCGAGGGGTGGGGGGAACAGGAGACAGACACGGGGCATGAGCGGGGGGTGGGGGGAACAACAGACACGGGGCATGAGCGGGGGGTGGGGAGAACAGACACAGGGCATGAGCGGGGGGTGGGGGCAACAGGAGACAGACACGGGGCATGAGAATGAGAGAGGGGTGGGGAGCAACAGGAGACAGACACGGGGCATGAGCGGGGGGAACAGGAGACAGACATGGAGCATGAGCGGGGGGTAGGGAGAACAGGAGACAGACACGGGGCATGAGGGGCAACAGGAGACAGACATGGGGCATGAGCAGGGGGTGGGGGGGTACAGGAGACAGACACGGGGCATGAGCGGGGAGTGGGGGGCAACAGAAGAGAGACACGGGGCATGAGCGGGGGGTGGGAGGAACAGGAGACAGCAGACACGGGGCATGAGAGGGGGTGTGGGGAACAACAGAGACAGACACGGGGCATGAGTGGGGGGTAGGGGGCAACAGGAGACAGACACGGGGCATGAGCGGGGGGTGGGGGGCAACAGGAGACAGACGTGGGGGGCGGGGGGCAACAGGAGACAGACACGGGGCATGAGCGAGGGGTGGGGGCAACAGGAGACAGACACGGGGCATGAGTGGGGGGAACAGGAGACAGACACGGAGCATGAGCGGGGGTGGGGAGAACAGGAGACAGACACGGGGCATGAGTGGGGGATGGGGGGCAACAGGAGAGACATAGGGCATGAGCGGGGGGTGGAGGGAACAGGAGACAGACACGAGGCATGAGCGAGGGGTGGGGGGAACAGGAGACAGACACGGGCATGAGCGGGGGGTGGGGGGAACAACAGACACGGGGCATGAGCGGGGGGTGGGGAGAACAGACACGGGGCATGAGCGGGGGGTGGGGGGCAACAGGAGACAGACATGGGGCATGGAGGGAACAGGAGACAGACACGAGGCATGAGCGAGGGGTGGGGGGAACAGGAGACAGACACGGGGCATGAGCGGGGGGTGGGGGGAACAACAGACACGGGGCATGAGCCGGGGGTGGGGAGAACAGACACGGGGCATGAGCGGGGGGTGGGGGGCAACAGGAGAGAGACACAGGGCATGAGCGGGGGGTGGGAGGAACAGGAGACAGCAGACACGGGGCATGAGCGGGGGGTGGGGGGAACAACAGAGACAGACACGGGGCATGAGTGGGGGGTGGGGGTCAACAGGAGACAGACACGGGGCATGAGTGGGGGTGGGGGGCAACAGGAGACAGACACAGGGGGTGGGGGGCAACAGGTGACAGACACGGGGCATGAGCGAGGGGTGGGGGCAACAGGAGACAGACACGGGGCATGAGCAGGGGGAACAGGAGACAGACACGGAGCATGAGCGGGGGTGGGGAGAACAGGAGACAGACACGGGGCATGAGCGGGGGGCAACAGGAGAGACACGGGGCATGAGCGGGGGGTGGAGGGAACAGGAGACAGACACGAGGCATGAGCGAGGGGTGGGGGAACAGGAGACAGACACGGGGCATGAGCGGGGGGTGGGGGGAACAACAGACACGGGGCATGAGCGGGGGATGGGGAGAACAGACGCGGGGCATGAGCGGGGGTGGGGGACAACAGGAGACAGACATGGGGCATGAGCAGGGGTGGGAGGAACAGGAGACAGACACAGGGCATGAGCGGGGAGTGGGGAGAACAGGAGACAGACACAGGGCATGAGTGGGGGGTGGGGAGAACAGGAGACAGACACGGGGCATGAGCGGGGGGTGTGGGGGGCAACAGGAGACAGACACGGCACATGAGGGGAACAGGAGACAGATACGGGGTATGAGCGGGGGGTGGGCGGGAGACAGAGAGACACACAGGGCATGAGCGGGGGGTGGGAGGGAATTTGGAGAGACACACGGGGCAAGAGCGTGGGGTGGGCAGGAGGGGGAGAGACACACGGGGCTTGAGCGGGAGGTGGGGGAGGGGAGAGAGGCACACGGGGCATGAGCGGGGGGTGGGGGGAGGGAAAGAGACACAGGGGCATGAGCGGGGGGTCGGGGGGAGGTAGATAGACACACGGGGTATGAGCGGGTGGTGGGCGGGAGGGGGAGAGACACACGGGGCAGGAGCGCGGGTGGGCGGGAGGGGGAGAGACACACGGAGCATGAGCGGGGGATGGGCGGGAGTTCGAGAGACACACGGGCATGAGCAGGGGGTGGGCAGTCGGGGGAGAGACACACAGGACATGAGCTGGGGGTGGGCGGGAGGAGGAGAGACACACGGGGCATGAGCAGGGATGGGGGAGGGAGAGAGACACACGGGGCATGAGCGGGGGTGGGGGGAGGGAGAGAGACACACGAGGCTTGAGCAGGGGGTGGGGGAAGGGGAGAGACACGGGGCATGAGCAGGGTTGGGGGGGAGGGAGAGAGACACATGGGGCATGAGTGGGGGTGGGGGGAAAGGCAGAGACACACAGGGCATGAGCGGGAGGTGGGCAGGAGGGGGAGAGACACACGGGGCATGAGCGGGGGTGGGAGGGGGAAAGACACACGGGGCATGAGCGGGGATGGGGGGAGGGAGAGAGACACACGGGGCATGAGCGGGGGTGGGCGGTCGGGGGAGAGACACACGGGTCATGAGCGGGGGGTGGGCTGGAGGGGGGAGACACATGGGGCATGAGCAGGGGTGGGGGGAGGGAGAGAGACACACGGGGCATGAGCAGGGGGTGGGGGAAGGGGAGAGAGACACACGGGGCATGAGCGGGGGTGGGGGAAGGGGAGAGAGACACACGGGGCAGGAGCGGGGGGTGGGCGGGAGGGAGAGAGACACACGGGGCATGAGCGGGGGTGGGCGGTTGGGGGAGAGACACACAGGACATGAGCGGGGGTTGGGCGGGAGGGGGAGAGACACACGGGGCATGAGCGGGGATGGGGGAGGGAGAGAGACACACGGGGCATGAGCGGGGGTGGGGGGGAGGGAGAGAGTCACACGGGGCATGAGCGGGGGTGGGGGGGAGGGGAGAGAGACACACGGGGCATGAGCGGGGGGTGGGGGGAAGGGGAGAGAGACACACAGGGCATGAGCGGGTGGTGGGCGGGAGGGGGAGAGACACACGGGGCATGAGCGGGGGGTGGGGGGGAGGGAGAGAGACACATGGGGCATGAGCAGGGGGTGGGGGGAGGGAGAGAGACACACGGGGCATGAGCGGGGGGTGGGGGAGGGAGAGAGACACACGGGGCATGAGCAGGGGTTGGGGGGAAGGGGAGAGAGACACGGGCACCTGTGGCGATGGGATGCCTGTGGGGCATGGCCAGGGGTGATGGGCTGCCTGCGGGGCATAGGGAGGGTGGATGGGCTGCCTGCAGGGCATGGTCATGGGTGTTGGGTGGTCCCCTGTGGTGTGGGCTACCTGCAGGTCATGGTCAGGGGTGATGGACTGCCTGCGGGGCATGGCCAGGAGTGTTGGGTGGTCCCCTGTGGTCATGGGCTGCCTGCGGGGGATGGCCAGGGGTGATGGGCTGCCTGTGGGTCATGGTCAGGGGTGATGGACTGCCTGGGGGTCATGGTCAGGGGTGATGGGCAGCCTGCAGGGCATGGCCAGGGGTTTTTGGTGGTCCCCTGTGGGGATGGGCTGCCTGTGGGGCATGTCTAGGGGTGATGGGCTGCCTGCGGGTCAAGGTCAGGGGTGATAGGCTGCCTGCGGGTCATGGTCAGGGGTGATGGGCAGCCTGCAGGGCATGGCCAGGGGTGTTGGGTGGTCCCCTGTGGTGATGGGCTGCCTGCGGGTCATGGTAAGGAGTGATGGGCTGCCTGCGGGTCATGGTCAGGGTGATAGGCTGGCTGCGGGGCATGGCCAGGGGTGTTGGGTGGTCCCCTGTGGTCATGGGCTACCTGTGGGAAATGGCCAGGGGTGATGGGCTGCCTGTGGGTCATGGTCAGGAGTGATGGGCTGCCTGCGGGGCATGGCCATGGGTGTTGGGTGGTCCCCTGTGGTGATGGGCTGCCTGCCGGTCATGGTCAGGGGTGATGGGCTGCCGGCGGGTCATGGTCAGGGTGGATGGGCTGCCTGCGGGTCATGGTCAGGGGTGTTGGGTGGTCCCCTGTGGTGTGTGCTGCCTGTGGGGCATGGTCACAGTGGAGGGGCTGCCTGTGGGTCATGGTCAGGGTGTTGGGTGGTCCATGTATGCCAGTTCACAGAAACAGGGGGCAGCTATTGAGAAGATTGCCCAAGGCATGGAAAGTGTGTCCCAATCCATGGTCCCCCCTGATAGGCAGGTGGAGCTCCAGCAGCAGGCAGTGCAGTCCACATGCTGCTCACTCAGGCTGGGCATGGCGCCCTCAAACAGGGCATGCCGGGCTGAAATGGTGTCTCTGCGTGAAGCACTTGCTGCTCAGGCAGAGGCACAGAGGGAGGCCCTGAGAGATGAACCCCAATCCCTCAGATCTACTCTGGGTGTGCTCAACATGTCACAGAGACAGCGGTCAGAAGTGAGGTTGGAGCAGATTGAGAACACCATCTTGGCTGAGCTACGTGCATGCCGGGAGGTGCTCCAGATGTCACGTGAGGCCATGCAGGCATAACTCTGTGTTACACGTGCTACCTTGAAAAAGGAAGCACGCGTATCACGTGAGGTGCTGCATGCTGACCTATGTGCCATTGCCATACAGGACCAGGCTTACCAGACCCGCATGCTTGCTGCCGTGGAGGGGCAAGCTGCGGATAGGCGTGGTCAGGCAACCGTGCCACGTCCACCTTCTGATTTCCATCCAGAGGGTGAGTAGGACGACGACTTATTTTCCACACAGGTCGGGCCATGCAGGCTTTGAGCCCATGGAGTTTTTTTTTATCTTAACATCATCGCATGTGGGTGATGAGGTGCACCCTGTACCTCCCCCCTCCTGTGTACCACCCCCACCCCCTTGGTCGTATGTGACCATTTTTTTAAAATAATATTGTTTGTCTATTGTGCATTCATGTGACGGTGTGATGCGTTGTGGCTTTTGAAAGCATCCACTGTGTATTCCAGCTGGGCCCATACAAGCTTGTCTTGTGTATGTGTTTGTGGCTTGGGGTCCTGACACATATGCCATTCCTGCTTCCCCTTTCCATGGGCTTGCAAGGATGGTTCTGTGTGACAGCAAATTACACAGGGGCATTGGACTTTCGTCATATCTGTGGCCAGTCTGCAGTCCTACTTGTGTATACACCCCTAGTGGGCATTATGGATGTTTTCTCCACGGCATGTCTGCAATCAATTTTGAACTGTGCTTTTATCGAAGTTGATTGTGATGTTTTTTATGTCTTGCCTGTATACGTGCTTGATTCACTTCATGCTGTAGACTGTAGCCTGCACCCTTTAGCTGTAAAAGCCACACTGATGGTGGGAGGGGGCTAGGTGGTGACAATGTCAAGTTAGTACGTGTTAGGTTTACCCCCTGGAAATTGTGGCAAAGGTGAAAGCATTAGGAATGGGACCCGAAGAACCACAACTCACAGTCCAGTCCTCACCTGAGATGGCCGCCTAGACTACTTCTATGCTCCATTCCGTTTGGACAGCACGTTGTATCTGTCTTGCCTCATGGACTTCGCTGCTGCATTACAGTGCAGTTTTCCTACTGGACTCCAGTTTTTTTGCTCGTTTTTCACACTCTGGTGCCTTTGATCCCTGTTTTTCTTCCTGCTACTGTCCTTGTCAATGTGAGGTACTATGTACATGATGTGTTCTACTAACACACACACACACTTACACAACGCACCACCACACAAACAACCACCCATAATGCCCAAACGTGCACACAGATTGCCTTCTCTGCCATGCTGTGTCCCTGCAGCGCATGATCACTTACAATTTTCGGATAGTGTAGATGCGTCACTGGGTAATTTTTCGTTGCTTGTCCTTTTTTATAGCAGTGTGTTGCAGGGGACATACACAGCACACAGTTTTGGGATTTGCAGATTTGGATTGCCCAATGTGTATGCCAACAGGCAGTCTGTCTTTTGTTGATGTTACCGCTGGTGGCATGCATTTGTGTATGACTTTGTATGTGTGGGAAGTTGTTGGTCAGTCATTTCATCTGATTCCATGTCGGGTGTGATTGTCTCAGGCCTGTTTACATTTATCACGTGGCACTTCGTAACTAATTTGTCATGTGTTGCACATTTGGTTTGCTCTTTTGCTGTTGCATGCCATGTCATGGTGTGGCTGACAAGAGTAATGGGGCGGGGAGGGTTTGGGTGACATACCAGTGATTTTCCTGTTTTGCAGTGGTGTGGTGGGATATGCACCTTGCATGTGTTCCTTTTGGTCACACCAGATTGGTTATGTTTAAATAGCTAGGGATGCACACAATGCAGCACTTCAGTGGAAACATTCTCAGGGTGGTAAGGTGGTGACAGTTGACTGTCTCTTTGTCATCATCAATTGTCACCTGGTATGTGCCAGGCCTGTGTGCACTCCACAGAGGTGGGAGATTAGGTGAAAAAATCTGGCTACAAGCTGGGTCTGGGCTGCCTCGCAATGTGCCCTTTCCCCTCCCATGCGCAGCACCTGTGCATGTGGTTGGGGATGTGGTGGCACCACCATGTCCACCGGTTCGCCCCGCCATGTTGCAACATTGTGCAGAACACATGCTGCCACAATGATTCTGCACACTACTGGGGGTGCATATAGTAGCTGCCCGCCAGAGCGGTCAAGGGAGCGGAAGCGTGACTTGAGCACTCCGAATGTGCGCTCCACTATGGCCCTGGTTGCAATATGGGCTGCGTTGTATCTTACCTGGTGTGGTGTGGTGGGGTTCCGTATTGGCATCATCATGTGGGTGCTCAGAGGGTAGACTGTCCCCTGGGGAGGTGATGATGGTTGTCATTAGTTGGGTTTGTGTATTTGTCTGTGTGTGACATGCATGCACGTGCGCAGACATTTCTACTCACCAATGAGCCATGTGTTGCCATGCTTCCCAGATTCCAGGGCCTGCCTCAGGGCAGACATTCTGTATATGAAACTGTCATGGGTAGACCCAGGGTAGTTTGTATAGACAGAGGTGATAATTCCATGGGCATCGCATGCAACCTGTATGTTGATGGAATGCCAGTGCTTGCGGTTGTGGTAGATGTTCTCAGTGGCCCTAGGTGGACGTAGGCCGCATGGGTGCAATCTATGACACCGAGCACTTTGGGGAAGTGTGCCACCCTGTAAAAGTCCTGGGCCACAGCCTGCGTTTCTGCGGGTGTCCTGGGCATGCATATGTGCCTGCGGACTGAGGGGCGCACAGTCATGATTGCCAACACCTGGTCTAGGCAGCGTGACTGAGTGGGCTTTGAGACTCCCCCAACTATGGCAGTTGTCCACGAAATGACCCAGTGGCCAAAAAATGCAGGACATTGAGCACCTTTTCCAAGGGGCTCAGTGCTTGGGAGCACAAGGTGGGTGATGTGAGGTCATCCTCCCTCTCAGTGACCAGGTCTAGAATGATATGAGGTGGAAAGCTATACCTGCCATAGGTATGGTCCTGGGCAAAAAAATGCAGGGCCTGGCTATTCTCCTCCTCCTGCGGTGTCCCACGATCACTGCTGCGAGAAATGGGACATTCATTGCATCTGTATATGCGTGTTTGTTGTTTGCGTGCACTTTTATATTGCGTGGGGGCGCTTAGGCCTGCCTTCGTGTGGTGGACGTGTTTACGCCTGTGCGTGTCTTTTGGTGTGAGCGGGTTTTCCCTATTCGATTCCATGAATACGTGTTGTTCGCGTGCGTGTGTGCGTTCCATGTATTTCCCAGCAGTACTTCCCAGTTACGCCCTCATGTTCATGCGTTGTTCCCCATTCCACGTGTTCCGCCCCCTTTTTGGTGTGTGCGCTACATGTTGTGCGCTTTTGCTGAGCGTGTTGCGACCGGCGTTCGGGATGACGCAGTGACATTTAAGGTAGGCGTGGATTTGGCGCAGCTCCCAGGAAAAACACATGAACAGACTTCCATGAATCGCTTGCGGGCGAATCGCACGCGTGCGCTGAATTTGTCTCGCTTGCGCCACCGATTTCAGCACACAATTATTCCATGAATCGGCTCGGTATAATATAAATTTCTGCATGTACATCAAACACATTTTCTTTTTGGTAAAACAACATATTAGAAAGGAAAGCAAGGCAGTACAAGCGGCAACCCTTCCAAAATAGCATACGGGCATTGGAAATGAAAGAAATTCTGAGCATAGGGAAATGGACAGCGCATTGGGAAGTTTATGCCTAGTGCAAGTACACGCATGTGTGTCTGTTCCTCTGTGTCCTTCGGACATCATCACTGTGCACCATATGCGAAGGAATGTTAATTAGGTCGGGGCGTCCACCCACGTCCTACAGGTAGCTATGCAGATAAACATCCCACCTGCTGTACCCAGTGTCTCCCTAAATTGTTGGCACAGTTTTAGTCAGTAGAGAAAAGGCAACAGTGTGCATAGGAAACCCATGCACATGTGCACATGTGCACAACGTATTGTGTCCAAAACACGTGCAGCAGACAGCCGTTGCAAAGGAGAACAGTGGTGACATCACCATGTGACCGCACCCACTATGACCCTCGAACAGCAGGAAAGTGCAGGGTTGAGCAAACTACTGACTGTTTTTCAGAAAGTACACACTTACAGACACACCACAATATGCTGTTGCACATGTATGTATGGGTGGGAACAATGTAGGCCTGCTCCGGGTGAAAGTTGTCCACAGCAATCCTACAAAAGGGCACACCCCAGAGGTGCTGAGCAATCAGTTTGCAGCTTTGCTGAACAAAGCAGCAGGCCACATAGGTTTGCCCTGTAAGTAATACTGCACCAAATCTGATGTGCGACAGTGTGTCTGCAACTAATAGCAACCATGTTAGTCCGGCTGAGTAAGCACAGTAATGGATAAAATTATGAATGAACCTTGCTATGCCACACGCAACCACAGCTGCGATATTCTCCATTGTCCCAATTGCATGGGTGACTAGCAGCAAAGGGATGTAAGCGCATGTGCGTCTCCCAATTAAGCAGAAACATTCCTTCTTCCGTTTCCAGTTTCTTCTTTGCAGCAGGCTGTCATTGCGTACTGTTAAAATGTTCCACATGCCTCCACCAATGACATTGAACAACTCTCCATGTAACAGTATCAGTTCAGTACAACACTTCTCTGCGTACACACCCCGCCCAGAAATGTTATTGCGCAATCCCTGTGGCTCCATAGTCCCATTTCCATCTCTGCCATCATAAAAATCCTCAGATGTGGCTTTCGTGCTGCGTGCGAGCATAGGGGTACAACCTGCAACCAGGGTAGGGGGAGTTTGTTATAAAGGGCGGCTCTTAAAAAAGTTTTTTGGGGGGGGGTTGTAGCTGCTTCTAGAGGAACACCTTTTTTTAATTTTTAATTTGATTTTTTGTTTTCTTGTGCGGACATTGTTACAGTAAACTCTTCACTGCATCTTGTAGACAGGCAAACAAAACAGCATTCCCAATGGGCGACAACGAAATGCCATCTGGCTGGGAAAATTCTGCATTTCCACAACTAAGGAGGTAATTGTTGTAGAAGTACATCCCAGCAGCGGGCAGAAAAGTATTCATGCTTCTGTTGATGATACACCTTCCTGTGTCTGGCTCGGAACAACATCCATTAGCAGTGGCCCACACACTGCGTGGTGTTATCGATGAGAACAGCACCTTTGCAGTGGGAAAAAGCCTCTTCACTAGTTTTAGCAACCTCTTTAGTCGACGGAACAAGCCTAAACAAGACATATAACCCATATTCATACCGCTGTAGTGGATAACGATACCATCGCCTCTACCGAAGTGGCCAGGTCTTTGCAAAGGGCATCCATGTTGGCGAAACTGTGCTCGTACACACCATTCCACAATGCGACCACTCCTTCCAACCCGAAATTGCTATCAAATTTTTTTTCCAGATCATACCTGTGCAGATCGAGTAGAAAGGCATCACCTATAGGCAACACAATGGGTTTCGCCATGTCAGCCAGCCTCAGTACGCAGAATATAATGTACAGCAGTTTGAATGCCCTTCCTGTAAACCACACCCACAGTACCTGATTGGATAATCCCGAAAGTCCCATGGACATTGGACAGCAACGTAAAAAGCGCACCCCAAGAAAGCAGAAGCAGTCCTTCTTCCCTTTCCACGACCTTAGGTCTAGCACCACCTCATTGGGTACGAGTAAATGGGCACAAATGATTGCACCAATGCCATCCAAGACGTTACCATCTAACACTGTATGTGCTGCACAACACTTCATAGGTACTGTTAGAAAATCAGCCTGCTAGTGTACTGTCACTTGCCAGCACGTCCACTACAAATGTCATTGATAGATTGAAAAATGTGTGCATCTACATTCATCCTATTCAGCACCCACTACCACAAATGTAAGGTACCAAAACTTTTTCTGCACTATGCATATTACTGTGTTATAAGTGCCTATGAGCACGATATCTGCCACTGAGCGGCCATTATGTTCTTTAAAAGTATACTGGATTATTCCCATCCCCTACCGTGAAGTGGCACGTTAGTGATATCATACAGTGTAATATCGACACAGAAACTCCCTGCTTTCCTTCCGACAATGCTACAAAATGTTTTCCCCACTAAACCACCTCCTACATAAATCGTAAACAAATTGCATCAATAGCAGCATTAAATGTATCATACCATGGTAAAGGAACTTTCCAAAAGATCATTTCTGCACAACTGTACTTCTGTGTAGGCTGCACTATTACAGCACACTGTTTTTAAATCTGCCCCTTCTACTCTCCGCCCTCTGCAACGCATCCACAAGAGGAGTGTGCAACTTGGGATGGTAGCTCTCCTGCGCTGAAATGTTGCTAATAGCTCACAGTGGCTGCGAGGAATAAAGTGAGAAGACTCTGCATTATGCAGAAGGCCTTCTGGCTCCTGGGACCACAATACCTTCAAATGTAACTCCCTATACATCTGCATGTGCAAGCTCTACCCTCATCCATCTCCAAATCCCTCAGGGCCACACGCTTATGCAAAAAAACAGTTGTTGGGAGATGAGCTTTTTCGCCTGCGACCGCCCTCTGCAACAGGCTCCCTGCCGCCCTGACACTTATGGGGAAACATTGCTGGTTCCGGAAGCACCTCAAAGTCTTTCTCTTTGCGTCTGCTGTATCTGCTCATCTCTCCGTTTACCAGCATGACGTAAACTTAATCTGCACTACTTACCTGACGACTCTGTGATATTGGACCCATGTGACCTCCCCCTGCCAGGCAAACCCCTACACTAGCTTTCTAGCAAACACCGCACTTGAGCACTGTTTCCTATATGCCTAACCCTTATCTGTTCACTTGGCACAATTGGCACGTATTTTTACTTTTTGTCATTTCTTTTTCTTACCATGTACTATAACTTCCCCTCCCTTCACCCATGCACTTGGGTGATTTAAGTCACACCTGTCCTATTAGGTTATTTGTCTCTGTCTCCCCTCTGTTTGCCCTCCTTTGCCTCTTTGTGCTTTGCTAGACATGTGTGTAGGAGCATTTCGAAATGTAAAACAGGATTAGAAGTTGGGTCTGTACTACTGCCTCAGAAAAGAAAAGTTTTTTTGTCCTATTTTTGGTATGTACATGCTTGCTTACACATAGTTTTGGTTTTTATGTCTTTCAATGTGTTTCTGTTCCCTTCTTCTCCTCGCATTTATACAGAGTGAATGTCAACACTTCTCTTACAGTTCTACAGGACTGTATTCAATGCTGTGTGCAGAGTGGCATACAAAACAGCATTGACAATGAAGGTCAAACAAATTCCATTTCGTTAGACCCACTGCAAACCTTGCTCCTTAATGCTGTCATAGTCAGTGCTAAACATCCCAGCACTGCAAATAAAAGCACACATGTTTCTGTTTATATATAAAACACCTCCCGACCTCTAGCTGTGGGCAAATGACCCCCTAATGTACAACACGTGCAATTACCTACACTGTGTGCTCGCGAATGCATAGCACCTCACTTTGGTTGTTCCACCAAGTGTAAAATGCTCTCTGCACCCATTATTCAAAGGTCACCATCCTCGGAGAGAAACAGAGGCAACTCTACATAGCTGCTGTATGGTGTGCTGGCTGTCATCAACAGATAGGCTCTTGGGTGTATAACCAACGGCCTATGGCCCTTGGCCATTTACCCAATACTGTAGGCCTTACCTACACCCAGCACAAAATGATAGCCTAATGCAAGGGAACATTTCCCACATACCACAATCCACAAACGTAACATATGATGGGTGGTGCAAAGTACAACTCATGGCAACCGCAAATAGCACCATTTGGCTCCCTAATGTGCAAGGTGGTGGCATAATGGGTACCATATGGTACCGGACACATATCAGGTCACTTGTGCTGTTCAACCACGTTGACAAGGTCCTGCACATCCATTTTTTCAACGTCCCCACCATCGGATACATGCATACTTAAAAGTGCATGTATGCGTTATGGTGGTGTGCTATGCAGCAGGCCTAGCCTCTTCGGTCACTGGCCTACGTGCTACAGGCTTTTGCCATACACCCAACAGTGTAGCCCTTGGCCACACCCAGCTCAACATAACAGAGTTATGCAGGTGAACAAATGGCCAGGTACAAGCAGGTCACCCTTAGCCACTTCTAAGCATCCTCTACTTCACAACTTCTCCCTCAGGACACACTGTAGAAGTTGCCGCTCGATCAGGTCCAGGCATATACTACACAGTGTGAGAATTGCAACCAGTCCCCGTAACCATAAAAGCAACATTTTAGCACACGCAACACACTGTACTGCAGTGTACGTTGCAAGTTTCATATGTTCTCCATTGTTCTCCCCTTCTGCCATAGCTCTACCATCACTGACCGCTGGGCCTCAGCAAACACTGCACACCATTGTACAACCTATGTTTCTATTCTCATGTCATATGTAATACAGGGCCCATCTGCAAATGCGCCTGTCAACTTTCACTCTGGCCACATCTTTAAATACATGGCTCAATTACATTGTGTTGCCTGTGCAGAAAGGTATCTGAGTGGATGCGTACATTGTCCATATTGCAACTTTCTAATGCTGATGACTTCCTTTCATGGCACAATCTGGTAAAACACTTCCTCAAGCAAGGGTCTTATAAGGGCCTATCCATAGCAAAAGGACATGGTGACATGTGGCTCCCTATTGTACAACAGGGGCAATGATGTACACCATGTGGTAATGTACACATTGCAGTTCACTTCTGCTGTTCCACCAAGTGCACAATGTCCTCCGCAACTGTTAAGAAGGATTTCTGAACTCTATCCAGGAGGGGCAGAGGTTCAGAAGGCCAACCTAGTTTCTTGGCACAGGGTAACCTCTGGACAAGCCAGACCAATCAGGGTAGCTATGGCAGGCGGTCAAGACTAAGCCTCAGGAGGGGTGAGGGTGACTGAAAGACCTCAATGAGCACACAGAGCAAGGACACTTAGGAATTACTCCAGACAGGTGTTATATCCAAAAATATAGACACATTTATTACAAGGCCTTTGTAACATAGACTATAGCAAACAATCACAGTAACACTAAGTAGACCAATACATCACACTCAATACAATATACATACAAGACCATGGGGGTCTAAAGGGGTGACCGCATGAAATATGTCGACAACCTAGATGAGAAGGAAACAGGCAGTGCAGTTAATTTTTTGTCCCAGTTCAACATCAGTTATTCACCTAAGAGGCAGTCCAAGCCCTAAGAAGAGGGGAGCCTTGTGCTCAATAGTAAATGTATGCAAACGCACGCGGTTGTTCAACAGGCAAAACAGGGTCTCTTCAGGGGTCTCTAGCAGCTCAGGAAGGTGGATAAGGCGATGAAGAATAAGATCCCACTATTCAAGAAGGACCTCAACTTGAAGGCAGAGGCAGTTCCAGAGTTTGGGATGGAGTTGCTATTCCGCAATAGCAGTGGACAGGTGAGGGGCCCCCAGGGGCCACTTGTGCATAAAGATGGGCTCTGGCACTAGGTGCCACCGGTTGGGTTATTGATTACTCACCGGTCCCTGAGGCAAGGAGACCCAAACTTGGTCAGGTAAGTCCAATTCGGTTGCAGGTTTGAATGCAGCAAAAAGAACGTCTCGGCACCTTTTAGTTCCTGAGATCCAGCGATGATTCCCAAATGGGAGAGTGGTGATTTCTCTGCTCCGGGTGGATGGATCACCCCAGCTTCACTGCAGCAGGCTTCAGGGGCAAGAGGTCACAAATGCAGCGGACTTGCAAAGGACGTTGCCGCAGCAGGGCAACACAGTAACCATGTTTACTCCGGTACGGGCACACTCATCTCACTTCTGAAATGGGATTGTCAAGTGTACGAAATTCGGTGTGAGGGCGCCGTGGACACAGAGCTAGCAGTATACCAAGTTCCGAGGGCCTCCTCGAAACGACATCAGAGGCAGAGCAAAGGTCCTGCATAAGATGGTCAGCCCACTGGTTGGCCCAGGGACACTTCCAAGAAAGCTTACTTGCAGGTTTTGGTGAAGGTACCGAGAATAGTTGGTCCCACTATTTCCATCTTCCTAGACCTTCTAGGACGACCAGATGCAGGGGGGTCCCACAGGACGACAGCGGGCTCAGGGTGCCAAACCTTCCAGCAGATCTCCAGCGGTTCCTCGACTCAGCTTTGTAGTTGCAGGATTCTTGGATCCTATCCTTTGTTCAGTGAGAACTCAGGAGATCAACAAAGTAGTGGTGTTTCCAGCCTCCTCTTATCCCTTCGCGCCAAAACGGAGAGGACCCAATGGGAGATATGCTCACAACATACACTACATACGTGGACCAATCACAGACCACGGTGGTCTCAGGCATTCAGGACACTCCAGACTCTCTGGCACCCAGGATGTGTATTGGGACCAGACATCCCAGCCCACATCCTGGAGGCATACACACAAGGCATGCAGAAGCCTGCAAAAGCATTGGGATTTGCAGGAAAGTGCATGACCAAATAAGGACTGGCCTGGGTCGACTCAACCTGGGGAAGGTGAAGGGGTAAGATTGCCAAAGGACAGGAAAAAGAACCTCGTGGCATGGCCATTTTGGAGCCAGGTCACCTATTTGTGCCAAACACGGTTAACGCGGTTAACATTGCAGGAAAGGGTTACAAATAATGGGAAACGATAGCTGCCACCTGTCCTTTCCATGACACATCTGCACAGTTCATAAAAAGTCTAGCGAGAGTATCTAGGGCCTATGGAAATGACTGCAGACCCAAGGGTGCTGTATGGTAAGATACAGCGCACACTTGTGTAAAAGTTGCAACATGAGAAAAGAACTAAGGGAAACAAAGTCTCCCAGTACTGACTGTCTTAAGGGCATGTCAGTTTCCCCATAAAAAGTGAGCGAAAGCCCAGAGGAGTGCAGCTGAAGGCTGCGCTTCTCTGGCAAAGTCAGTCAAGGGTGTCTAAACAGCAGCAAAAAGTTTGGGGTTGACACATGGAGGGAAAACTGCATACAACTATGAAATCCTTCCTAACAGCAACCATTGTGTGCTACTCAGGAACTCCAAATTCATGCACAGTAACAACTGCATTGCTGCATTGTATTGGGGAGGCTGTGATGGATGCCTAGGCCACACTCACCACAACATAACAGAGCCATTCAGGTGACCAGGTACGCATGTGTCAGAAATCACAAAGGCAACATATGCATCAGCACTTCCAGTGTACGTTGCACGTTTCATGTGGTCTCCATTGTACTCCCCTTCTGCCATTGCTCTACCATCACTGGCCGCTGGGGCCTCACCACACACAGCACACCCTAGTACAACCCATGTTTTACTTCTCATGTCATGTGTAATGCAGGCCCCATCTGCAAGTGCGCCTGCCAATTTTCACCCTGGCCACATCTTTGCATACAAGGCTCAACAACGCTACGTTGCCTGTTCTGAATGGTATATGAGTGGCTGTGTACATTCTCTATATTGCAACTTTCTTATGATGAGCACTTCCTTTCATGGCGCAATGTGGTAAAGCACTTACTCAAGCAAGGGTGTTATAAGGGCCAAACCATAGCAAACGCACATGGTGACATGTAACTCCCGATTGTGCAACAGGGGCACGCATAGGAGCTCACTTCTGCTGTTCCACCAAGGGCACAAAGTCCTCCGCAACCATTGTGTGCTACTCACCAACACCAAATGCATGCACATTAACAACTGCATCGCAGCATTATATTGTGGAAGCTATAATGAACGCCATGCACCCAACAGTCTAGACCTGGTCCACACTCACCACAACATAACATAGCATGCAGGTGACCAGGTGCCCGTGTGCCATGAATCACAAAGGCAACGTATGCACCAGCACTTCCACCCAATCACCACACCATAAAGCGGGGACACATGAACACATGCTCCACTTACCATAATGCAGAAACATCTCACTGTGTTTGGCACCACTACCCACTTCCAATCACAACGCTTTATAAGCATGCCAACCAAACAAGACAATGTTCACAACATTGAGCCAGCACCCACCACTCTAGTACGTGCATAGAACCAATGATGCGTACTGCACTGCAACATTTACTAATCTGCACAATGGACACTACGCAAGTACATAGAACAAACATTTGCACCACGACCTCGTCCATATGTACCATATTCCATTAATGCACCCATTGGACACACTGCATGACTGGTCACTGCACCATCTCCACCTATACACCGACAACTGTAGGTTGTTCTATCAATCACCACACACATTCAACTACCATTGTGTGCACTGCAGCCAAATCATACACAATAAGCAACTATGCGGCACCTACTTTCAACCAGTGGACATACCTTTTCAACCAGTACACATAATTACCTGTGCTAGGGCTGCAGCCATGCATCCAAGGGTCTACAGGCTTACATCACACAGGGTTAAGGAGAATTCTCAAGAATGCGCTAATTTCCCTTACCTTTTGAGACCCCCAGCAACTTTGCTGGATTTCTAGGATTTGATTTTTTACCTGGAAAGAGTGTGAGCCTTTTTTCTCACTCTTCCATGTATTTTGATGTGTGTTTTACTTTTGTGTTCCTTGGATATGGAGTTTTAAAACAACTCCATAGGCATCATCTTCTTTTCTGTGTGTCACACAGCACCTTCAGTGCTGTGGTACAGGTTTGTCTTTCAGACTCCCCAAGGTTTAAATACCATCTCTGGAGGCTGACTACTGTCTCCCAGAGCATATAAAGTTAAATTGACTTTACTAGTCTTTTTAAATGTACAGACCCAGCACACACTATTTCCCTCTAGAGTGCTGGAGGGGTTGCCTAGCTTCCACTGAGTCTAAACACTAATGTAAACAGTCAAATGTTACCCTTTCCCACTTGAAATGGTTGGTGGCAGTGGTTTTAAACAAATTACCATGATTTCTCCCGACAGCGAACACCAGTAGCGAAAAATCGGGTCAGCCATGTTTTCCAATATGGCGCCCAAGACCTATCTGTAAAAAACAGACTCGGGTCAACTTTTTTCGCCATTTCTTTTTGGAAAGGCCCTTCTTGTATTTTTTGTCTCTGCGCGCCAAACTAGGTTTGGTCCTTTTGTTCATCGGCCTTTGGCAGGCTTCAGTGCTGAAGCCCTCCTCTGGCACCTGAGTGTCTGGGGTGGACAGGATGTGAGGCGGTACTCGAAACTCCCTATGCTTAGACTCCTAGAAGACCTGAATGCACTCTGGCGTGATTGCCGGCTGGCTGTCTGGCAACGACAGCAACCTTGCTGTGTGAGTGACAGCCAGGCTGGAATGAATGGGGGAAAACTGTTTAAAAGCAGGTCTCTACGACTTGGAAAGCAGAGTTGACCAGTGGAACGAAAGAAACGAAGACGAGTTGAAGGAAGACGACTTCTGCAACTCTTGGTCCAACAATGAAACCCTGCTGCAGGTCCGAATCGCCTGAAACTCCATCAAGAGAGAAGCACTTCAAGGTTAACTTCTTCCCTTGAGGTTGGTGGGAACAACCAACTCGTAAGCCTCCCGGACACCGTCCCCAACCTGGTTGAATTTTCTTCAGAGTGCTGTTGAAATCCGGATAGCCAGGGGGAAGAAAACCAGCTTGTGGACTTTAAGGCACTCACACCTTAAACCTACGTTTTGCCAAGCTTCCCTGGGCAGTGCAGGAACCTGCCAACATCCTCCTTCTTGTCCCCACGACTGAAGCTCAAGAACAGCAAGATCTGCAGGAACTGCCAGGAACAATTCCTCACTTACAGCTTTTCTTCACTTACAAGGTACTGTGCAAGTGCAGTGCAGAACTCCGTTCGGCCGTGTTGAAAGTTTGTGAAACTTTCCCGACTTCGAAGTCTTGTCCTTCTCTCAACCAAATTCTAACTTTTTTCATCTGACCAAATTCTTCTAAGATCCGTGTCAAAGACTTAACCGTTTACTACCAGAACTGTGCTTTCCTATACAAGACTCTGAACCATTGATTTTGGCCCAGGCCTATTGAATTGAATTTCTGGTTGTAGTGAACTGAAACCATTTGCCCTGCCTATGAAAGTATGTTTGCTGTTGAGTCTTATAACCTTGTCTTTCTACCCCTTTTTAAAGTAACTGAAGTGCCATTTTGCTGCCACTTCAGGGCAGCTGAACTTGTTCAGAAACTGATTGGTTGTGTATTGTAGTATATTAGATTGTGATATTGAGCTGGTCTTATTAGTGTAATGTTTTCCAAATGACTGTGTAAATAAATATATTCTTTTACCAATAAACCTTAAGCAAGTTTTTGTTTGAATCATTGTATTTGCTGGTCCTTTGTGTAACCTGTTCTACTGCTCACTTTACTCTTGAGATAAGTCTGGCTGCTCAGCTACTGCTACCACATTACTGTCTAGTATAGGCTTGTACCAAAGGTGAAATTTTACTTACACTTGCAGTCTTAATTGATGTCATCAATGACATTTGTGATGTCATCTTTGATGTCCTGGGTGGTAGTTTTACCGATGCACGGTGGTGGTGCGAGTTAAGGTTGCTTAGCTTAACATAACTAGCGAATTTCAGGGTTTTTTTGGTTTTACTTGGAACCATAATGTCCCTTTAACAAAGTTTTTTTACTGAATATACATATACATAGTGTGAATTTGATAAATGTTTACTAGGATTCCCTTACTTTATATACATGTAACGTAGAATATACTGAACCCCTTGCTAGTGATTTTGATGTACGCAGACTGTGCGTATGTCCGCAGATGGACATGGACAACATCAACACTACCCAAAAACTCAAGGGGTATCTTACATTGTTCTATCATGCCATATAAACACTGAACAAGTTCAAAAAGCAGCACATGAACACATTATATGTAATAATAAATAAGCTGTGGAACCTAAATATGTAACACATCAACCGTCCATTAAAATAGCATATGTACTAATATGGAATATACCAAAACAAAAATGATATGCCTCCAACATAATTACCTAACAGAAACTGCACAGCAAGAAGCAACAGCAGACCTACACAACAGTAACAACAAAACTTACCAGAAACTAGTAAGTTAACTTCATTTTTCTTATATATTTTTAAACTTTCTTTATTAGGTACACTAAAAGTAATATATTTATTTTACACAGAAATGTCCAGTACTTTGGAATGGCTTGAAGAAAATGTCCCATATGATGAAATGAGTGAAGACAGAGGTACTAATGGTAGACACTTCTCTACATTAAGCAAATTAACAATCATTACTTTATGTGTACTTAACACATTTTTTTTACAGAACATACAAACAGTGAAAATAATATAGCAAAAGAAACATTAGAAATTACTCTGCAGCTCATGGAACAAAAAATTGATATGCTTATGGAAAATTTCAATCTTTTAAAACATTTTGTGGAGGACCAAATAAAAGAAAAAATTAAATATCATTGTCCCACATGTACCTGTTCCCCCTCTCCATGTCCCACTCAACTATCCCCAAACCCTCAGTTCCTAGAAAATGTTATGATGAGACTTCCATCCCTTCATCCCCTCCCATCAATCCTCAACAAACCCCCAATTTCCCTGTATTTGTGTCAGTTTCTTCTTCCCCCTCTCTTTCATAAATTTTATATTTGTATATAATAAAACATTATTATGTGTGTTTTAATTCAGTCCTTTGTATCTTATTTTTTTTAAAAAGGCAGTTGGGGTGTCCGAGGACAGCGCGGGTGTCCGGAATGTCCGCAATTAACCAAAATGGGGGTGTCCTAAGGATACTATACCTGTCCACACTGTCCGCAAGCAAGATGGAACTGTTCTTAGAACACACTAGGTGTCCGGAATGTCCGCAATTTACCAAAATGGAGTTGTCCTAAGAACACTATACCTGTCCGCACTGTCCGCAAGCAAGATGGAACTGTTCTTAGAACAACCTTGGTGTCCAGAATGTTCGCAATTAACCAAAATGGAAGTGTCCTAAGAACACTATACCTGTCCGTACTGTCCACAAGCAAGATGGAACTGTTCTGAGAACACACTCGATGTCCGGAATGTCCACAATTAACGAAAATTGAGGTGTCCTAAGGACACAATACCTGTTCGTACTGTTCTTAATTAAAATGGGAGTGTCTGTATGTATAACCAAGCACCCAGATACCTATCCGACAATCTCAATCACCACACCCCAGCGCGCCCTACCAGATCAGCTCAAACACATTGCTTAAATATCCCAAGATTTAAGCTCCAAAAAGCAGGTGGCTCCAGCTTCCCCGTGCCTGCCTCCAAACTTTGGAATTCACTTCCACTCGAGCTGAGATCAGAACCTTCCTTTCACAGATTTAGACACAACACCAAAATTTGGCTTCTATCCAAAGAAACGTAAACTGCCTAGCCCTACCTTACTAGCATGCACCAAGACTGTAAATTTGTAAATATGTAATCGGTTTGTACATTTCTGTTGTATTATTCTTGTTGTATTCATCGCAAGCGCCTGGATGCCCTAGGGCCAGGCGGCGCTATACAAATAATAAACTAAACTAAACTAAACTAAACTGTACTGTCCGTAGAACATCTACACACATGCGCACCACACCCATAGGTCCTATGAACATCGTGCCTGTCCGTAATTGTCCGTCGCACGTGTGTCTCACTTTTCATTAATTTGAGGACCTGAACACTGTCCGTAGAACACCAGCGCAAATGCGCACAACCGTTCCTGCACATTTGGTGTCCTGCGGACACCCGTTCTATTCGCGAACATGTCTGTGATGTCATTATGTGACCACACCCATGCTGAGCGTGTGTCCTGATTTGCAGACACTGTCCGGGTCCCTGAACATTTCAAAAGTACTTTTTTGGACAATCCAAAGTATTTTACAATAAAAGTTCACCATTGCAAATGCCCCAGAGAATGTCCCTGGCGATCTAAATACTTTTTGGGACTTTTTGAGCCTTTCTTTGGTGTTCGATCTGTCCGCAGACAGCGCGGCTGTCTGTGGAGCATCACCTGCACCCCTATAAAAGGCCACACACCCCAGAGCTCATCCTCATTCTGTCTTTCTACTACTGCAGATTGACTTGCTGTTTCGGCTTTTGCTGCTCTTGCTGCTCTTGCTGCTTTTCCATCATCTTACCTGATGGCATCCATGGTTGCTGCTGCTCCAGCTGGTGCTATTTCTGCCTCAGCAACATCCCCACGCCCTCCACCACCACCACCTTCCGAAGGGCCTGCAGAGGGGACCAGGCATGAGGATGTAGAGGAGACGGATGAAGAGGATGAGGTAGTGGAAGTCCCTACTACCAGCACTCGCTGTGAGTCTTGGGTGTGGCGGTTGTTTACCACTGTTGGTAGAGTGCCAAAAGCATGTGTGAATAAGCTCACCTGCAATCAGTGCCACATGGTGCTGAGTCGTGGGAGGCCTGGTTCGTACAGCTTTGGTACGACATCAATGAAGCGACACATAAAGTCGTTCCACGGTGGTGCTATTTGCAAAGTTGTACCTTGTGATAAACGTAGTAGGTCGAGTTCCTCTGCAACATCCTCTGTTTCCGCTCCTTTCACCACAAGAGACACTCCTGTGGGACAGCGCATCCCTCAAGCTGCCTCACAGGCCATTCATGATGCTGTTGACCCTTACCTTTCAAGGGTCACAATATTGTGTATGTACTGCGACACAGTACTCTGCAGGGGGGAAAATCTTCAGAGTGCTTTCGAGACTGTGGTTAAGGAGCACGACAAGATCTGCCCACTACCTGAATAAGGCCCACCCTACATCTTCCTCTCTCCACTTGCCCTTTCTTATACCTGTGGTTGGTGTACCTTCCTTACCCTCCTTTCCCCTCCTTTCCTTGTGTGTCACGTTTAAAAAAAACATAAAATAATATAAAACAACAAAAAACAAAAAGGCTCTTTTCAGAGCCGCCTTTCACTGTTTAAAAATAGAAGTGACAAATAAATAGTGCATGGCCCTGTGCATTTTTTTAGAAGTCCACAGACAGTCTGTGGACATTTATTTTTGGGGGGTGCTGCCCCATCACAACTATTGCACTTTTCTATGGGAAGAAGTGGTGGCTCTGAAAAGAGCCTTTTGGTGTTTTTTTGTGTTTGAAAAACTTGAAATGATCAACACCTACTGCAAAATGGATTGCTGTAATTCCAAAAAAAGGTTGCAATGCATTTTTTACATTTCTCAGAAAAATCTGATTGCCAGCATAAGTAAATGGACTCCATCCCTGCGAAAAATGTATGTGCTACGAAACATAATATTTTCACTGTGGAAAGATGACATGCCAACATCTCTTAAAAAGGCACAAACAGCCTTATTGACATTGTGCCTCGCTTTCTCCATTTGTGGACCAAATGAAAAAGAACGCAGCCACATTTGTATTTGCGCACTACGAGAAAAAATTACTTGGAAATTTGGAAACATGTCCATGACCTTCCAAAGTCCTTCTTTCATTGCAAATTGCAAAGAAATTCCAGACACATGTCCTAAACTGTTCCCTCCACAATGGATTATAATTATGTCTGGATGATGCTGTATCTCCAAAGCAGCACAGATAGGTACCAATACCAGCCACTTCATACCATGCCCTCCATGCCAGTGCACTTCCACATGAGGGAATCCAAGATGTGCAGCTACTCCACAGTGTTATGAATGCACCTCTAACCAATGTATCCATGAGTCTCCTAAAATCCAGATAATCTGTTTTCTGAAACACACACCCATAACTATCTGTTCTTCTCTCAGGAAAAAGGCTTTCTGACAAACTCTCTCCTAACACAACACACCCAGTAAACTTTATTGGCCAATCCCTTGCTCTACTCTTTCTCAGAAGAACATACCAGCTCTAAGCATGAAAGCAAACATGCCTCAGTAGATTGCACACCTATCAATGTTTTGCAGAGGACAAAAAACAGAACTATTTTCCCATATTGCCCTAGGTACTAAGCCAGAAAAAATAACTTTGGCATTTGGAAGGACATTCATTACTGAACCAAGTGTTCCAAATCTGCCAACAAAGTAGGGACACTGACATAGCCCAATGCAAAGCACCACAGTGCAAAACTACCATATGGGGACTGTTCGTCCTGCCCATATCTTCACAAACTTGTACAATTCCCTGTACATTGCAATCAGGCACAGTGCTCCACACCACCTCCGCTCCTTTAACATCAACATTATTTGCCACATTCCTGCATTGAGCATACTGCTGTAAACCATGCACAAACATATCTCCAACCACCAACACCCTGACTTTCTCCACTTTTGCTATCTTCATTACACACAACCTCTTTCAACACAAATCCACAACCTCAATACCTGATTGTCTAATCCCTACAGTCTCCTTTCCATGCTAGATTTGCTGGAAAACCCCGGATGTAGGACGCCCTGTCCACAGACAGCCACGGTGTCCGCGAAACACGTAACTCTTTACAGCCCTGCTACCAATTCCACTTAATTCTCTGTGCACTTCCCTCATTGGATACAGCTAAGCAGTCACACAACCATCCACCAATCACATCCAAGATCACTACATCTAACTCCATCATCATAGTTCAGCACTTCAAATGTACTGTTGATCAATTTGAGTACAAGTCTCATATCATGGAAAGCACCGACTACAAAAACTACTGTACAAGTCTCCAAGATTTCTACTTGCAGCTGCATGCATATCCACATGCATGAATACAAACTACAGGTATGGATATTTTATGCACAGTACATGTACAACTCTTATAAATGCATATAAACAGAGTAACTACCACTTAACCTATATAACCTATAAAATGAACTTATTGTTATTTTTCCCATCTGCTATAATCAATGTCACTTCCAAACCTGTCTGCTATCTGAATTCTTTTTTTTTACACACACAGCTATCTAAAAAAATATAATATTAAAAAATGGGAGAAATAACAGTATCATTGTAGAAAAACACTTAGTCATGTACACACAGCCAGGATAAATTCATACATCTTTATACACTCACACAGATAGACACTATCATTAAAAAGTTCCCAGCTGAAATAACACCACTGCCTGTACATCACATCTTTCTGCTTTATTTCCCACACCTTCACAAATGCATACATTCCATTCTTTTCTATACAGTTTCAGCCATTTACCCTATAAAAATAGCAAAATAAGTATATGATTATTTCTTGTATCTCCTAACATCCAATAACACAGCCTTAAGAAACCAAGTGAGTTTCATACGCTTGGTAGTATACTCATTTGCAAAGCATGTTGAACTAACAGATTGTAAGTAAAATATTAAGGCTGCACATAGTCAAAGGAAACCGCATGCATACACTATGTTCAGTTATCAAACAACAATACTACTACAAAAACATAAAAATCAATGTCTAAATTAACAACAGTGCTATAAACACACAAGATTACTAACTTCTTTCTGTTACAATTGCAGTGAAGCCATTTTCCCTATAAAAATAGCAAAATAAGTATATGATTATTTCTTATATCTCCTAACATCAAATAACACAGCCTTAAGAAACCAAGTGAGTTTCATACGCTTGGTAGTATACTCATTTGCAAAGCATGTTGAACTAACAGATTGTAAGTAAAATATTAAGGCTGCACGTAGTTAAAGGAAATCGCATGCATACACTATGTTCAGTTATCAAACAACAATACTACTACAAAAACATAAAATTCAATGTCTAAATTAACAACAGTGCTATAAACACACAAAATTACTAACTTCTTTCTTTTACAATTGCAGTGAAGACCTCTCTCCTGAAAAGCAGCAGCATCTGAAGTACAATCAACAACTCAGAAGACATCTAGCCATTCCAATCAAAAAAAGTAAGTACAATACTACCATAATGTTCTAACTGTTACCGAAACACACTGTGGGATTGATTCATGGAATTTGTGTGCCGAAAAACAGGGATTTGTGCACCATTCTGCCCACAAATCCCCATTTGTTAAATAGAGATTTGCGGAATAGTAGACAAATCCCCATTTTTTGGCGCACAATTTCCATAAATCAGCCCCGAGAATGTTAGTATTGCAGAACAAAGAACTGTTGTAATTCTATACCATTAGATTTAGTATTAGTGCTTCTCCTCACCACTATCTTACTTTGTATTGTAATCTGTACCCCAGTATAGTAACACACAAATACAAGAATAGCCTTCCCAACTAGTTGTAGCTGCCCATTGCACAATCACACACCGCCACATACATCCTTACCATCATACTCAGACACTCATGCACATAGCACACATACATTGCAGAAAAGCCCAAACCATACCTTGTTTTTTTCCAACAGACCCCAAAGAATGCCTACCAAAAAGCAAGTCCGTAGAAAGCAACGCAGAAGTAGAGCAAATGAAAATAAAAGTTTCCAAAATAAGCATCCATTCTCTAGCAGAATTTGTACAAAAAGTTGACTCCTCTTTCAAAATGTAAAACAAAACAGAAAGTGATTAACAAGAATTCAACTACCACTACTGCTAACACTGCGCCTATAAATCTTGATGTAATGGCAAGTAACCATACCAAAAAAAGTATTTTACAAAAGATTTTCCACCACAGAGTCCTTCAGAATCTTATAAAAACAGGAGAGAAATCATGCACAACCCTTAAAACCTACCATAGAAAATTAATCTTGGAAGCTCTCATAGACAGTGCAATCCTTCTCAAAAAGGAAGTTATTTATTTTAATGTTAAACAGAATGAAACGACTAACAAAACTAACTACAAAACTACAAAAATGACTTCTCAATAAATGGTATGTCAACAAAACTAACTTCCTAAATATCTGTGGAGGTAAATTGACACACCACGAGCACAGAACCATATTTCAATGAAGAAGAATACAAACAAAAGCAAACTAACACAATTGTCATATATAGCACTGGACGAGGGTATGAAAAACTTAATAATACCATAATGGAAGAAGAAATGCTGCTTACAAAAATATCCCCAGAAAACTCAGTGTCAACTCTACATCCCACTGAACCAAAATGTCCAGTGTACAAATGGCCCTGCACGTCAATGTGCAACATTGACAAATAATCTTTCAAATCTTTACGCCAGTTCCTCAATCAGTATCTGAAAGGCAAAGACAAATTCAAAATGAAACTACTACAAAATATGGATACCTGTCCAGTATGCAAATACACAGGACTACAAGGACATTCATTAGCCTGCATTTCAGGACATAATTGCAAAAGCACCTTCCATCATATCAAAATGATATAAACACATCATTCAACTATACGAAATCTAGTCCAACGGAACTATGCTAAAATTCCAGCTTTAGCATTAGGCAATTTAAATAACAATCTTCTACACGGTACAGCCAAAGACCTACTCGAAGAAATCAACCATTTCCAGAGTAAATATTTTGGAAGGGAAAGCCACTTCCAAAATGCAATAGCTTTACAACAGACTAGGAACAATTCTACAAATGGCAACCTTCTAGTACACACATACAAAAAAGAAATACTAACATTTAAAAGTACATCCGCTGAAGTACCAAACCATGTGTGTCTGTGTGTGTGTGTGTGTGTATGTGTGTGTTGCCACAGAACTTTTTATAAAAGTAGCACAAAAAGTGTAGACATAATATACAATATATAAGATAATGAAGATTCCAAATGGTTTGAATTAGCTCTCTACCTAATAGCAGAAAAGAAATATGAAATAAATGACCCCTTAATACTTTGCAGTTCCTGCACTGCAAAACTTGACAACAACCAAACTCCTTCATGTGCTATCACAAATAACTTGGAATTATTCCCACTACCAAAACCCTTGCAACAACTCAATTTATATGAGAGCATCATAATTCAAACAGTACACCCATTTCAAGCAATAATACGCCTTCAACCAAAAACAGCAAAATTACCTCCCTCTGAATTAGTGAAAGGCATTTGTGGCAAAGTAGTTTATTTACCATTAGATCTGAAAGAAAATGTACACACTTTGGGAGTGCAACGTCCAATAGATCAATCTTTGATTGTCTTAGTAAATGGTGTACCTACAAAAGACAAAAAGAATTGGCAACAACTCATAGACTTACAAAAGGTTAGACAAGCCTTGCAATATCTAAAAGACAATAATGAATACTACAAAGAAATTACTATTGAAAAAAACCTGAGGGAAACCACTGAAATAATTCAAGAGTCAGCAGAAATTGGTCAATTTGAACTGCTAGATCCTGCTACAGTATCCAATGGTTTAGACCATTATACAATTCATCCATTACACTCTAAAGACTCCATAGATGATGCACTAGAAACATACCAAATGTGACAAACCAAATGATCACCAATCAGCATATGGGAAAAAAGTATAGAAGCACATGCTTTTCCTCTACTCTTTCCTACTGAGAAAGGAGGAAGGTACGATGATAGACACACTCAGATAACAGCATCAGAATACTGCTCATTACAAATGTATTCTGAAGATCCCAGATTTAGACAAAATGTGGAATACATATTCCACCTACTCTTTTAAAGTGAACTAACAACTCTATGCTACAGAGTTGCACACACATTGAAATCAGGTACCCATTTTCAAAATATGTCAGCTATGCAATTAATGAAAAAAGTACAAGAAAAAGATGAGGTTCTACAATCAGGCATTACAAATCTGTTAGCAAACATGCCTGGTACTAAAGAATACTGGTTCTGACGACACAGAGATGTACGTTGTATGATACGAAACCTTGGCCCACCCACTTAGTTTGTTACATTAAGTTGTGCAGAATATGCATGGGAAGATTTACATGATTTCCTACCCATGTCAAACAAAAACAAAACAAACATAAATATACTAACACCTGGAGAACTTTGCTCTCTAGATACTGTTAATGTTTCAAGATATTTCCATCATCGATTCATTGCTATGCTACACTTTATTTGTAATAAAACATTTCCTCCGCTCGGAGAAGTGCATCACTTCTTTTGGAGAAAACAATACCAAGCCAGGGGAGCACCACATATCCACATGCTTTTATGGATTAAAGATGCTCCTAAATTTGGTCAAGACAGTGATGCCATTGTTTTACAGTTTATCGAAAAATATGTCACTTGTGAAATTCCCTCACAAACAACAAATAGCGATCTTCATGCACAAATTTTACAATTTCAAAGACACAAATGTGGGAAATATTGTCGTCACAAATACAAAAACAAATGGAAATACTACACCAAATGCTGCTTTGGTTTCCCTAGACCAGTTACAGCAACAGGTCAAGTAAACAACTTCATGTCTTCAATTAGATAGTGTTAAAGGTAAATCACCTAAGAACACATATTACATAAAAAGAACAGAAGAAGCAAAATATGTCAATGATTACAATGCAATCATTGCCCTCTTATGGAATGCAAACATAGATGTGCAGTACATTGCAGACAATTCCACTGCAGTTGCACGATATGTTACAGCCTACTTAACCAAAGCAGAAAAAACAGAGTTTGAAGACCTCTGGGATGACCTATCATCGGACAAAACACTGTCTCATAAATTGTACAATTTAGGCATAAAAATGCTCTCTCGTAGAGAATGTGGCTGCTATGAAGCTGCAGACCGTTTAACCAGTACTGCTTTGTTATGTAAATCTGAAAATATAGTATGGCTATGTCTTGGTCCTGCTAAATCTAGAAAAAGAGTTCTCAAATCATACGAAGAAATAGAAACAATAGCCAAAAATCATGCCAACAGCCAAGACATTTTGAAAAACAATTTACCAGACACATACTACCCAAACAGGAGTACCACTTTGGAAACCATGTGTCTATACCACATAGCCCAAATCTTCACAAACAAAAATAATATAAAACCAGATGAAAACAAAAGGTAAATACAGAGTGACAAATTGTGAAGGCAGTTTAGTGAAACTTACCAAACCAAGCTTAGTTAATCATATCAAATTGTCATTAAAACTCCTCAACATAAAGAACTATATTACATGTCCCTGCTACAACTTTTTAAACCATGGAGAAAAGACGAAGAGTTGCTAGATATCTATGACTCCTACGAAGATGCTTTCAAAGCAAAGGAAAGCACTATAACAGAAGTAAACTTTACACAATACAAAAAAATGTTGCACAATGAACAGCAACACGAAGAAGAACCCAACTAGATAAGGACACTCCCGACAGTAGTCAACCTTCTTTTACAAGAAGCCAAGAACCACTGGGACAGCCACTAATAGCAAATGAGGCAGAATGAACTATGACAGAAGTAGAAAACACCATGTGTCACTATGTGTCACTATAAAGAAGATACAGAAGACTTAACTGTACTGACATCAAAACTGGACAATGAGCAGATTAGCAGAAGTAACAAAAGAAATTGCACATGGTGTACAACATGAAAATGAAGAATGCACCTGCCAAAATCACAAACCTATACTACTATACTACTATACGTCAGTGGTCAAGCTGGTTCAGAAAAAACCTTCTTAATAAAAATCATCAGCAAGATCCTTCAACAAATGACAAACAACAAACTGTCAGCTGTTGTAACTGCCCACACAGGTTTAGCTACCTAGAACATAGGCAGTGTAACTTTACACTGATAACTACTCCTTCCAGTAGAACACCAAAACAAATTAGAATACCACAAACTTTCTACAGAAGCTGCAATGGAACTACAGAGTTTTGAAACAAATGAAAATGCTACTTATAGATGAAGTGAACATGTTCTCCAACCTAGTGTTGCCTTTGATTTACCACAGATTACAAGAAGTACTCAAAACAAACTACGAAGAGCTCTTTGAGGAAAACACATTATTATTTTTGGGGATCTTCTTCAATTGACACCAGTGAAAGGTGAACCTATTTTTAAAACCTTAGGGCACAAACACTGCTGTAAAACTGCTGGCAGCATAGGAAATGTCAACCTATGGCAACATTTCCAATACAGAGAATTAACAGAAAACAAGCTCCAGTCTGCAGACCTCACCTACTCCAACATTTTGAAAAGTATTAGAGTTGGTGCACTTTCTCAAGAAGCACAATCAGTATTAAAAACCCGGCACATCCATGCACTCTATGGCCATAACTCATGTGCTACTGATGTCATGGAAAAATTAGCTCACAAAAATGTCAATTGTATGTCCTTGATGCCAACTCTTGCAAGCTGTTCAAAATTCGATGAAACAATGTTGAAAAAAAGAAATGCAACCAATAATTGAAATTTGCTCCACAGACAAACTGGACGTACATGATATGACACTACCTATGTGTCAACAAGCCACAACAGGACTAAATACCTTAGAAAACTCTATCTCCAACACAGCTGGTTTGGAGAAAATATTAAAATTATCTTTAAACTGTAGAGTAATGCTTAAACGTAACCTTGACGTGGAGCAAGGACTAGTTAAATTGAGCACTTGGTACAGTTGTTTGCTTTCAAACATACCCACATGACAATAACATTCAGTTTGTCAATATTCTCTTTGACAAACTATCAGAAGTTAAAAGGATAGGGCGCTCAACAGCCCAATTCCTTCTTTTCAAAGACATGTATGTACGCAGAGGACAATTTTCTCTAACTCTAGCATATGCAGTCACCATTCACAAATCATAAGGTCTTACCCTAGATAAAGTTTTGATAGATATTAGGAACACAGTTTTTAAGGAAGGCATGAGCTACGTAGCACTATCACGCTTACGTACACTTGACTGTCTATTTCCAGTCAACTTTGATGCAAGTAAAGTAAATGCTGATATTCCTTGCATTTTAGAATACAATTGACTACGTTCACTCTACACCCCATCTAAAAACATATCCTGTTCCAAAAAAAGCAAAACATTGTAAAAGAAAACTACTTCAAACAGAAATGCAACAGGATCTCACTACAAATCCTCCAAAGAGAGTAAAAAAAGATAATACTTCATCAATTACTACAACCAAAGAAAAATCTACTACTCAAAGTAATTCAGGTACTTCTTCAAAGAAGCAACACGCACTCCGAAAAAATGACTTGGACACAGAACTATCAGGTCCATTCAAATTTTCAAATATAACTGGTGTAAATTGCTATGCAAATGTAGCAATAAATATTCTATTCCAATTGCCACCAATTATTCACAACATTTACTTGCACAATACAGACCAATTGTGTTTACAAATGTTAGTCCTTCATAGAAATGCAACCAACAATCCTGACAACACATACAGGGGTCGATTCATGGAGCAAACATGGGCGCCGAAAATCCCAGCTCAAGCAGGCGCAAGGTAGCGCAAGCGTGAGAAATGCAGCGCACGTGCACGCGTGCGATTCAAGGAAGATGCTGCGCGTGTTTCCTGCTGTCCGTGCGCCCAATCCTGCCATGGCGCACGCAGGCACATATGGCGTGCGCTACGCGCACAGCAAAAGCGCACATAGCACGGCGCACACAACCAAAGTGGGCGGAACAGTGGGCGTAACACGCGGAATGGAGAATAACGCGTGAAAAAGAAGGCGTAACTGGGGAAGTACTGCAGGGAACTACACGGAACGCCCACACGCACGCCAACAACCCGTATTCATGGATTCGAATACGGGAAACCCGCACACGGCAAAATACGCACACGGGGGTCAACGCGTCCCCCACACGAAGGCAGGTGGAAGCGTCCCCGCACACAGTATAAAAGTGCGCGCAAACAACAAACACGTATATACAGCTACGATGAATGCCCCATTTGTCACAGCACCGATCGTGGGACAACGCAGGAGGAGGAGAATAGCCAGGGCACGCATTTTCGCACCACGGACAAGCCTTTTTGGGATGCCTGACCACCAGGTCTACGGCAGGTATAGGTTTCCACCCCATATCATCCTAGACCTGGTCAGGGAGTGGGAAGATGACCTTACATCCCCCACCCTTTGCTCCCAAGCATTGAGCCCCTTGGAGAAGGTGCTCAATGTCCTGCATTTTTTGGCCACTGGGTCATTTCAGCGGACTACTGCCATAGTGGGGGGGGTCTCACAGGCCACGCAGTCACGCTGCCTATACCAGGTACTGGCAATCATGACAGCGCGCCCCTCAGTCCGCAGGCACATATACATGCCCAGAACACCCGCAGAAAGGCAGGCCGTTGTCCTGGATTTCTTCAGGGTGGCACACTTCCCCAAAGTGCTCGGTGCCATAGATTGCACCCATGTGGCCCTACGTCCACCTAGGGCCACTGAGCACATCTACCGAAACCGCAAGCACTGGCATTCCATCAATGTATAGGTGGTATGCGATGCAAAGGGAATCATCACCTCTGTCTATGCAAACTACCCTGGCTCCACCCATGACAGTTTCATATACAGAATGTCCGCCCTGAGCCGGGCCCTGGAAGCTGGGCAGCATGGCGACACCTGGCTCCTAGGTGAGTACAAATGCCCTTGCACATGCATGCATGTCACACACACAAATACACAAACCCCAATAATCACAACCATTTACACCTCCCCAGGGGACAGTGCCTACCCTCTGAGCAACCACATGATGACGCCAATCCGGAACCCCACCACACCACCCCAGGTAAGCTACAACGCCGCCCATATTGCAACCAGGAAAATAGTGGAGCGCACATTCGGAGTGCTCAAGTCACGTTTCCGCTCCCTTGACCGCTCTGGCGGGCAGCTACTCTATGCACCACCAGTAGTGTGCAGGATCATTGTGGCAGCATGTGTCCTGCACAATGTTGCAACACGGCAGGGCGTACCGGTGGACATGGTGGTGCCCCCACATCCCCAACCACAGGCACAGGTTGCTGCCCATGGGAGGGGACAGGGCACGTGGCGAGGAAGCCCGGACCCAGCTTGTGGCCACATTTTTCACCTAAACTCCAACCCCTGCGGAGTGCACACAGGCCTGGCACATACCAGGTGACAATCGATGATGACAAAGAGACAGTCAACTGTCACAACCCTACCACCCTGAGATAGTTGCCATGGAAGTGCCACATTGTCTGCATCCCTAGCTACTTAAACACAAGATATCCTGTGTGACCAAAAGGCACACATATGACATGACATGATATGGCCTATACACAAGTATTTCAAGGTGCGATGAGGCTGGGGGGGGTAACAAGGGAAGACAGACAACGATACTACTAGGCCAGGTGTCATTTAGATTGTGCAAGTGCAGGGATAGGGGGAAGGGAAAAGTGCAAGGGGAAGGGGAGGGGGGAGTGCAGTACAGGGTAAGTAGACTAAAAAACAAATACATAGGCCAGCTGGTGGCAACTGCAAAGGTAAGTGCAGACAAGTGCTGGGAAGGGGGGGCTGTAGGGATAGAGAGACAGTCCCGCAGTGCAGGGGTTGCCAGGGAGGCAGTGCAAGTGGAGAGTGGCTGGGCCAGGGACCGAGGTCGGTGAGAGTGGCCCAGTTGCAGATCCAGTGCAGTTCCAGTGAAGAATTTTGCAAGGGAGAGGCAGAGAGAAAGCAGAAGCAAAGAGGAAGGTCTTGAGGTGCTTCCCGAACCGGAGATGGTTCTCCTCAAGTTCCAGTGAGGCAGGAAGGCTGTTCCAGAGGGAGGCCCCTGCCGCGGAGAGAGATCTAACCCCAGCTAGTTGCTTTGAGAAGCGGATGACCCTGACATGCAAGGTGTGAATCACACACACCTGCAAAACAGGCCATGCCCATCACTGTTATATCACTCAAACCCTCCCAAAGCACAACATGACATGACAAGCAATACCCATACACCAACACAGTAAAAATAAGGTACACATTGCCATGTCCAAAATGTACAGTGGCATCAGACAATGATGCCTGACATGGAATCAGATGAAATGACTGACCAACAACCTCCCACCCAAAATAAGTAATTTCCAGATGCATTACAAGAGTTAAAGACGTAACATAACAATGAATGCCTGTCTACATGCACATTGTGCATTGCAAAATCAACACTGCAGCTTCTGGGTGCTGTGTCCAACTCCTGCAACACACTGCTCAGCGCACAGCACAGTGAACAGCCATTGTGTGTGATGCACACCCTGAGCATCACATCTAAGTGACAGACCACATCAAAAAGCAAATTAGGCATGTAAAGAATCCATAATTGGTCACAGAACATGTGCTGCAGGGACACAGTGGGCACCAGAAGGCAAACAGTGTACACTTGGATATGCAAGGGTGGTTGTACATGTAGTGCATCAGGGTGCAAGTGTGTTGGTCAGTAAGGACATGCACTCAACATATGCATGTGCAATCAAGTGACCATCAGTGTCCTCTACACATCACATGTGAACATTCACCATGTGTACACCCCAGCATGTTGAACCACAACTATCCCCTTGTACCTGAAAGGTAAACACAACACATGACCAGGCAACAGGCATTGATCAGCAGAACACAACATGTACATAGGATACCACCATTACAATGTCAGGGTTCCCATCACACTGCAGGGCAAGGCAACTATCAACAACAACCCCCCCCCCTCCCTCACAAATGACCATGACCCACTGAACAACTGCACCTGGGTCATGGAGCCTTCAACCCTCAATTCCACCTGGATCACCTTTCCCCTTCGTCACCATCTCCCACCTTGTGTGTAAAAAGGTGCCTGCACCCTCAGAGTCCACACTCATTTCCAAAATCACAAAATCCAAGCCAGAAAAACGAACCAGAACACCCTCCAGTAGATGACTTGAAACTTGACGTAGCAGTACCTCACAAAGGCCAAGTACTACCACAATGATGTAACAACCAAGGTAGCACAGTAAAACAATGTCACAACAGGATGTGAACCATGTGTGGGACATAACATAGAATGTTGCACCATGAACGGATGTGTACTGCCACAGGTCCCCTGTACAGGCGCAGGAGTGTCACGAAACAACCACCCCCACCGTGTCCCGGGTGCCTGCAAGTTCAAACTCACACAGGCCTCTGAGACCCTGGTGGGGAAGGAGGGTCAGGGATATGCAGTCGGGACAGGTGTTGGCACACTGGATAACTGGAATGAGTGGCAGGAGAGGGGAGGAGGAATGACTCATGAAAGTTGGGAATGCACGAAAATGTACTACCTGCAAGAACACATACACAATCCAAACAAACTTGGACATCATTGTCATGGCCTTCTGTAGTCCAGGCTTAGGAGTGGCACGAACCAACCACACCCTCTAGGGTTTTGGCACCTGCAAGTTTGAGGCTTACACAGACATCCACAACCCCAGCGGGGAAAGAGGGTTAGGGAACATTGCTTGGATAGGTACGGGAAGCAGGAACACCGGGGAGAGGGTACAGGGTTCGAAATTGCATAGGATTCCGGTTGATTAGGGGGAAAAAAACATACCAAATTGAATTACACATTCATCCATGCATTAGTGCACCCTCCAGCAAGCCTATGCAGAGCACTTTGAAAGAAAAACAACAAGACACTTAGCTCTGGTTTTGAGTGCTGGCCTCCTGCCTGCGCACTCTCAGGTCCGGTTACAGGAGCACTGCAATGCTGCAAAGAGAGCCACAGTCAACAACCTGTATGTGCCCATTACACAAAAACACACCACCAAACATGCCCCATAGCAACAAACTACTCTACAAACAGACAATCTGGTGTAGATGCTTCGTACCCATGTATAACATTACCCCTGTGATGGGTCATACACAGTCAATGCAGTAAGTCAGCCGCCGGTGGGTGCGTGGCAAATGGAACACCAATGTGTCACAATTCACACTACATGCAATGTTCCCTGGGTAAGCAGACAGACCCATATAGCAAGGCATGACTTCAGAGCAAGTTGTGTACCACCATGACTGAAACAAAGTTGGCAGTGCATTTATCAAAATGTACATGGAAATGAAATGCACTGCACCCGAGTATGTCCCTTGCTGTATGTCCCTGTGAGCTGCCCCTTTCCATGTCTCGGAAGGCTACATGGTTGATACAAGTGCCTCAATGGACCTTGGTGTACCGGAGGGTATGTGCCACTGCCCCTGCAGGTCTCACAGACAACCTTACAATCAACAGCCATCAGTCCACCAACACATCTGAGCTGCATTGTGTGCTTCAACACCAATATTCGTCCAAGCTCACCCTCAGTGCTGTGACTAAGCCTGCATGTGCAACTCGCCTGGTGCAAGCTTTGCTGTGTTGTGGCCCCCCTGTGCTGCTCACCTTGCCTGGAGTTCCTTGGAACACGGTAGCAGTTCTAGGATGTAGGTCTGCAATCCCTGTGCCTCTGCTTGTGCACACATGTGCATGTGGGCACCAACAAACATGTCCAGAATTCTGATGTCCAATGGGCCATGTCTGCTGGCAAAGGTGCTCTGGAGGCTCATCCCGCTGCAGAAAGGGCATGAAACACATGATTAATGCTTTAGAGTCATCTGTGTGTGTCTCTTCAGGCATCTCATTACTTGACCATGTCAGAGAGTTACATCAGAAATCACACCATCAGTCCGTCTTCCACATCCAAAGTGTGGAACACTATCTACGGCATGAATTGCAACAAGCACATGTACAGTAAAGATAAGAAACATAGTACACAATGCATAGCAATGAATGTACACATTAATTATGAAACACCCCATCTAGCAAAAGCTGAACAGTGGACAATAACACCAAAATCATCCCCACTAGGGGTGTAAACACAAGCCACACAGCACCAGACATGCCACAGATATGACACTCCAAAGCCCTTGTGTAATAGGTTGTGACACCGAACCATCCTTGTGAGTCCATGGATAAGGGAGGCAGGAGGGGCATATGTGAGTCAAGGACCCCAAGCAGCAAACACATACACAAGACAAGCCTGAAGGGCCCAGCTGGAACAGACAGTGGATGCCTTCAAAAGCCACAAAGCACCGCACCGTCACATGAAAGCACAATAGACTAGCAATTTTAAACTATATTAACTAATTACACTAACTATGGAAAACCTACATTACCTAATTAAACTAACTATCAAACAGAAACTTACCTAACTAAACTAAAAGAAAAATCAAAAATGGCCACATACGACCCAGGGGCGAGGGGAGGCACCCAGGAGGGGGGAGGTACAGGGTGCTGCTCAACATCCACATGCGATGATGCTGAGCCAAAAAAAAACCTCCATGGGCTGAACACCTGCACAGCCCGACCTATGTGGGAGATAGATGGTCGTCCGAGTCTGGCTCATCCTGGAAAGGAGGACGTGGCACAGTAGCCTGGCCACGCCTAGCCGCAGCTTGCCCCTCGTCGGCAGCAAGTCTGCTGGACGGGTGATCCTGGTTCTGTGTGGCGATGTGACATAGGTCTGCATGCAGACCCTCACGTGATACACGTGCTTCCTCTTGCAAGGTAGCACGTGTAACACAGAGTTCCTCCTGCAAGGCCTGGCTGGACAACCGCTGCACCTCCCAGCAAGCCTGTAGCTCAGCCGAGATGGTACGTTCGAGCTGTGCAAACCTCTCCTCTGCCCGCTGCCTCTGGGACATCATAAGGACACCCAGAGTGGATTTGAGGGAAGCATGCTCCTCCCTCAGGGCATCCATGTGCGCCTCTGCATGAGCAGCAATTGCTTGATGCAGAGACGACATTTCAGCCTGGCGTGCCCTGTCTGAAGCCGCCATGCCCAGCCTGAGCGAGCGGGCCGTGGACCGTGCCGCCTGCTGCTGGAGAAGCACCTGCCTAGCAGGGGGGAGCACAGATCGGGCCACACGCTCCATGCTCTCAGCGATGTTCTCCATTGCTGCCCCCTGCCGTTCTGAATTGGCAGTCATGTCTTGCTCCCACTCAGTATACTGCCGTTGCGCGCGGTGACCGCGTTGCCGGGCTTGACCCCTGCGGGACCCAAGGAGCGGGGGTCCTTGCTGTGTTGGCACCGCCCGCGGCTGCACGACTACATGCCCCCGTCGACGTGATGTCCCAGGCACATCAGTGACTGGTGTGGAGGGTGACCCTGCGTCCCGATCCACCACGGGCGGAGGAACCAAGACTGTCTGATCCCTCAGTGCAGGTGTCACAGACAGAGGAGTGTCCACATCAGAATCACTCACCCCTGACACATGGACTTGATGCTCATCCAACTCAACATGGACGTCAGAGTCGTCATCAAGGCTGGACTCATAGGCAGCCAGAGACAAGATGGACTGTAGCACTTGGGGGTTTTCGTGGCCTACCACCCCACAACCCCCACTAGTGCCGGGTTGATGTAGTGGTAACAACCCTGTGTCTGGCATGACAACACCATCCTCCGCCTCCATTGCGTCATCACCTGAAAAATAGAGAGAAAAAAGGTCACTACACATGTCAGAAGCACACAACACACACACACACACCGACAGCAAACGCATCAGGCAGACATGTGACACACAACATATAACCTGGCATGCATGCTGGGTCAACTTTGAAGTGCTTCTGTGATCAGACCTGTTGAAAGGTGGCAGTTTCCATGGAAGTGGGTCCATGCAGTGCAGAAAATGTGTACGCAACTCACTACCTACATGTACAAGGACTCCATGGTGTGTGCCAGGAAATGTGAAGGCAGTGCAATGTGAAATTAAGGCATCACGTGCATTGTGCATTCAATGTGTACCATATCTAGAAGCCAAGCACCCCTCCAGCCCAGTACCAAAGCAGGGATGCCTAGCATGGTATCAAAAGGCTGGCCATACACCTGTGTATTGACAGGCAGTGTTGACTGGCATCAACAGCTTAATGTGATTCAAGTGACAACACTGCAAATGAAGATGGGACAGTAAGCATGATGAAAACTCTGGATGCCGCCCATGTGTGAAGAAGACACAACAACAGTTGGACAGAGTCATTGGCCATTGAACAGGCTGAGGCCTGTGAGCCACACAGATTGTCAGACCCTAAACAGGTGTGCAACGCAGTACTGAGCCACAGTTGACATGGGAAGGCTGATGAGATGCCATGCAATGTATGTAACCAAGAACTTGTATTACAGTGATCATCCAGTCAAGGACACATAGGGACATGTGTGCAATGCACATGGAGCATGAATGGGCACTCATGTCCCTGCGGACATCTGACCTATGCACAGTACAAGTGAGATACCCTGCATCAAGTACTACGGCTGTACCACACGGCATATGTCTGGCAGATTCTGCGCTGGAAGTTAGCATCTACACAGGACGCATGAACAAGAAAGTACACATTGGCAAGATTGAAGCAGACCAGTGCAAAGGTGGAACTGGGGTGCAGAGTGGCGGAGGAGTGGCAAGGGAGCATGCCTACATGGAGTCCCCGCATGCAGGCAGAGGAGACATACATCACGGAAGCATTGCATTACTTACACATCAGAACCATGTACACGTCACATGTAGTGGCAATCATGCACAACACATCCCACAAGTGAAACACACACGTCCTCAACAAACACGCATCAACATTCACTGGACTGGGCATCAAAGTCCATCATCTCTCCCACTCCTTCGACCAATTCAGGTGGTATGAACTCCGCAACGAGTGCCTCATGCAGAGTGAGCTCTTCCTCCTCTGGTGCAGGCCCACCGCCAGTCACCAGAGTCAAGTTGTAATTAGAGGCACGCTTAGCCTTAGTGCTGCGTTTGATGTCATTCCAACGCTTTTTGCACTCTTGCGCCGTGCGCACCTCATGGCCAAATGAACTGACATGTTCCGCAACATGCTTCCAGTGGGTGTCACGTTGGGCAGCCGTAGTCTGACTATTGGCACCCACTAGCATGTCACGGCTGTGACCCCGCACGTAGTCCACGAGGAAGTTCAGTTCCTGCTTGCAGAAAGGCTTCTTCCTCGACGTGCAGGAGGTCGTGGCTGTGTGTGGGGTCCCAGCCTGTGCTGCAGGTGCAACCTTCCTCCTCTTGGACTGTGGCGCAGACCCTGGCTGGCTAATGCCGCCCTGACCAGTATGGCCAGTGGTTTCAGTGGATTGAGCCGAGGGAGTGGCAGGTGGAGGGACGACCAAAGGCCTGACTTGTGTCAGTGGCAGCTGGGTGCCCTCTAATGGACCCTGCACAGCAACATCAGCTGTGGCAGGGTCATTGACCGCAATGGTCCTGGTTGGCAGACTCACAACCGGGGTGTTGTTGGGTGCATCTGCCCCTGCACTTGCCAACACCCGGCTGTTTGGGGCAGCAGATGACATGACTGCCCCAGGGACACGTGTCTTGGTCTGAGCAGCCCGGCCTGCCCCTATGGTTTCCCTCCTGGCCTGTTGGAGATCTACCAAGGGCTCCTCAAGTGCCAATGAAGCCTGCGCTGGCAGACCCTGAGCCTGGGTGGCGGTGTCCACAGCTGCACCTGCAGCTACCACTACCCTTGGGCCCGTGGCAGTCGATGGAACAGACTGCCGGGTCACACGGGCGCCAGTGCCAGATGCAGAAGCTGCATCCCCCGGAACCACAGGGGGTGGTGGCATGACTGCACCGACACATGGCACAACATTGTGCTCAGGTGGCGCACCCCTGCCTCTTCCCCCTCTGTGGCCGCCCTGGACACCCTGGAGTCCCCCTACTCCCTGGTCACCACGGCCACGTCCCCGACCACGGCCGCCACGAGGAGTACGCCCAGCTGAGGTGCCCCTCACCTTTGGTGGCCTCCCAATCATGGCACAGATGTAGTAGTGCCGGCACAGATGGAGTGGTGCCAATGGGAGGTGTACACGACAATTGACCTGGGTAATTGGGGTGAAGGGGGTGGGAAGCAAGATGTTAACATCCCCCTGCACCTGCAAGGCTGTATGTGACCCCGGTGATGTAGTGACGGGTCACGCAGCGCTCAGGCACCCCAAAACTGCAGTAAAACTGTGCACGCAACCCTGCAGCCTACGTGCGTGGATTCAACCTCCCGCAGTACGCGGTGGCACCCAGTAACACGAATAACGCGTACGCGTGGGACACGCAGGCTACTATGACATCGAAAATGGGTGCGATACACAGGGGCACCCGCAGTGGGAAAAAGAGCGTGTGCGACTCACTGTGCGATGCAGAAAAACACGCGTAGCCAATACCCCTGCCAAAAGAAGAGATACATCGTTGATAGCTGTGAAGTTGTGATGGCGCGCAAAACAACAGGAAGCAGCAACACACGCTGGTCTCCACGAAAGGCACGTACAGCGAACTGCTGGGCCCGCTCACCTTTAACCCATGCTGAGGGAAACGCCCACGCGCGTCACGTCACTTACGCGCATGGGTCCTTTCCTCGGATTACAAGCGGACTTGCAGTTTTTCATGCGCGCTGAAATGCCCATGCACGCCTGCGCGCGTCATGTCACAGGGGCGCTTGCGCTTGAGGGGCCTTCTGTCCAATGAAATTGCATATGCGTGCAGACGCGCTTACGCGCTTAGGGCCTTTCCTCGAATTACACGCTGACGTGCAGAATTTTCACGTGCCAAATCACTCCGTATCAAGCTGGCCAAGCGTAGGCACACAGAAGACATGCTCCTGCCCAGAAGGCCGAATTACTGCCCCCCAGAGCCCCAAGCACGCTCCCACCTGCCATCTGCTGCTGCCTGACTGCCTGCTGCCCACATGCCCTGCCATTTGCTGCCTGCACATCAGCCAGGGGTGCTGTTGCTGTGACCACCCCTGCTGGAACCGAAGTCTCCCGACTGGGATTCCATCGCTCCACAGCCCAGCCCCAGGACCCAGTTGCCCACCCACTCCTGCCTCTGGGGTTGTCATGTCGGGCACTGCAACATCTGGCACCACTGACAACCCCCAGCCAGAGAGGCAGAGGGGCACCAGCTTCAGTGCCAGGGAAGTTGGTGTCCTGGTGGAGCAAGTCCTGGGGCAGTATGATGCCCTCTTCGGAAGTTCCTGCGCTGACAAGGAAGGACGGACTCAGATCTGGACGGACATCGTGACTGCCATCAACGCGGAGGGGGTGGCAGACCGCGACTTACAACATGTCAAGAAGCGCTGGGAGGACTTCAGGTCCAGGACCCTGAACAAGGCCGGCGCCTCTTGAAGGCGGCGGATGCTAAGGGGCGCCGGGGCCACTTGTCGGAAGATCAAATGAGGGTCCTGGAACGCATATCCCCAGCGCTCCACGTCCAGGTCCTTGAGAGGCAGACCCGTCTGGAGTCGAGCGGTAAGTGTACATGCATCCTGATTGTGAGCTGTGCGTGTGGTGATGTTTCAGTAGTGTGCAGGTTGCACATGTGTTTGTATGGGGTCGAGTATGGGTGGGGGTGTACAGGGCCGGGAGGCTAACACATGCGAGGGCTGTAATGTGTGAGACATGGAGGGTGCTTGTGTGTGTAGGCTTGCATGCCAAATGCAGTTGTGTGGGCACACATGTTTGGATGAATGTGTATGTAAGTAGACATGTTCGTGATGTCACGCATGTATGTTGTTTTCAGCTGCATGTATCAGCACTGTGTACATGTGCATGTGTGTGTATTTGACAAGGGTGCAACAGTGATGCAACATGGATGCATGTGACAGCGGGATGTGGAAGCCTGATTGGCAGATGTGACATGGATGCCCATCTGAACACTGCGACACTTGGCAGAGGTGTACACATGCATGCAAGTGTGGTGGTGTGTGCACATGTGTAGTGCACTCCCTGTGTTGCATGTGATGTCTGGCTCACCATTGCCTGCTCATGCTGTTGTATGTGTATGGATGGTGCTGGCAGTTGCGATATGGCTGTGATATGGCTCATGTGTGCAAGTTGAAATGACATGTGTGTTGGGGATTGTGATGGCATGTCTGAGGTTTGCCAATGCCACTCATGTACAACTGTCATGTGTGTATGTGTCCATTGTACAGTGCCCTGATGCCTGTGTTTTATTTCTCCCTGTCTGCAGCGTCAACTGATGAAGAGGGCGGAGAAGGTGCTGTGGAGCACAGCGGCGGGGATCCCACCGCCAGCTGGAGACGCAAGGCCCGGCTCCCCTCCCAGGTTGTGATCTCGTCGGGAAGTGAGGAGTCTGGTGCCGTGTCCCAGGCCGCAGCTGCTGGGGGAGGTCCAAGAGGCGGAGGTTGGAGTTGGACTCCTCGGCAGCTGGGACCCCACAGGGCCCAACGGGGGAAGATGGCACGGAGTCATCCAGGTTGGTGGGGGGTTTGGTGGAGGAGGAGGCCGTGCAAGCAACAGAGACGGGGTCTGGAGGTGGGGATTCCACTGGTGCTAGTGGTGCAGTGCAGGACCAGGGACAGGAGGCAGCACAGGCCGCCGCGGAGGTGCCTGTGTGCAATCCTGTCCCTGATCCTGTCCCTGCATCATCTTGCACCAGCAGGGATGCCTACGTCCAGACCCGTTTTCAGGCAGGGGATGAGCTCACGACAACTGGCCTTCCTCTGCCTGCGGACGTGGCTATCCGGGTCCGGGTTGAGCCTGTCCTGACTGGTGTGGCGTTGCATCAACGGGCCATGCGAGGTGACCTGCAGTCTTTTCATGAGGAGACTGCACGTTCTCTCGAATGGCTCGTTGACCGCGTCGGCCTACTGGGACAGGTCACCCAGGCCGGATTCCTCCGTTTGATGGGGCTTGCTACGACCCCCTCCTCAACTGAACCCCCTATGCGCCAGTCATCCTCCGTGCCATCTTCCAACCCATCAGTCACCTGGGTGCCCTGTGGAGCTGCCTCTGACGGTGCGGCCAGGCTGGTGGAGGAGGCATCCCTGCCACAGTCGGGAGTCGGACGTCCAGCAGGGGTGGCCACATCAACGGCTGCACCCCAGCCAGCGGAGGATGTGCAGGCAGCAGGAGGCAGTGCACAGGCAGAGGCACAGCAGCAGCAGCAACGTGGTGGGAGCCATGATGGCTCAGGGCCTTCAACATCGGAGGGACAGGCATCGGCCGGAGGGCAGGAGGGCCCAGGACAGAAAGTGTCTTCCGTGTGGCAGCGGTTGGGCCACGCCATGGATGCGGAGCGGCAGCGGGCGGATGAGGCACGGCTCATGATGGTCAGGGCGGAGAACTCCATGCTGAGGGCCCTGAGGCAGGCCGAGTGCCTCGAGGCAATCAGCAGGGGGTTGAAGGTGGACACGTCGACGGCCCTGCGGACCCTCGGGGCCATGGAGGAGGACCGCCTCCGGGACATTGAGCAGGAGTTCGATGATGCCCTGGCCCGGGACATCCAAAAGTGAGCCGTCGGACTAGCCCGCTCCCCTTGTAAATAGTTCTGTAGTTAGTGTTAGGTTTCCTTTGGTTTTGCATTTTTTTTTGACCTTTTGGACAATGGGCCACATTTTTGTATATAGTTTTTTTTTTTAGGTAGTGTTATTAGATAGGTTTCATTTCTTCTGTTGGGATCATGGACCCTGGCTTGTTCATCTGTATATAGTTGACTGTTGGATTTTTTTTTTTTTTTACAATTTACCCATGGAGCAATGGCTTTCAATTATAATTTTCCATTGGATTTTCTTTTGTGGGCTGTGACTTTGGACACCATTCCTTTGGATTATGATTTTTGGTTTCGCATTATTTCACAGACATGCTGCTTTTTATTTTTTTAAATTCCCATTTCTGTTTGTTTATTTTTGATTCAATTTAAGTTTCCTTTAATATATATTTTTGTTCAAACTTCAATGTGTAGTATCATCTCATTGGTTTCATGCATATCATGATATGGGTTTTGAGATTCACTGACACCCATTGGGTGTATGTGAGGGACATGTGTTCATTTCCAAACTTGCAATTAGGGTTCTATCATGTTATTGCCATTTCTAAATGGGTGGATGCAATACTCAGGTGGGTGTTTGGCATTTGGAGGCTGACCATAGGGACCAGGGATCTAGATTATGATGACATGTTGGCTGGGGAACATGAGTTGGGGCCTGGTGGAGGGTGCCCCACAGTGCTGGGGGGTGGAGGTGCAGGAGGACATGAGTTGGACATGAGTGGGGGCCTGGTGGAGGGTGCCCCACAGTGCTGGGGGGTGGGGGTGCAGGGGAACATGAGTTGGGGGCCTGGTGGAGGGTGCCCCACAGTGCTGGGGGTGGGGGTGCAGGGGAACATGAGTTGGACATGAGTGGGGGCCTGCTGGCAGGTGCCCCACAGTGCTGGGGGGTGGGGGTGCAGGGGGACATGAGTTGGGGGCCTGCTGGCAGGTGCCCCACAGTGCTGGGGGGTGGGGGTGCAGGGGAACATGAGTTGGGGGCCTGGTGGAGGGTGCCCCACAGTGCTGGGGGTGGGGGTGCAGGGAACATGAGTTGGGGGCCTGGTGGAGGGTGCCCCACAGTGCTGGGGGGTAGGGGTGCAGGGGAACATGAGTTGGACATGAGTGGGGGCCTGCTGGCAGGTGCCCCACAGTGCTGGGGGGTGGGGGTCCAGGGGAACATGAGTTGGGGGCCTGCTGGCGGGTGCCCCACAGTGCTGGGGGGTGGGGGTGCAGGGGAACATGAGTTGGGGGCCTGGTGGAGGGTGCCCCACAGTGCTGGGGGGTGGGGGTGCAGGGGAACATGAGTTGGGGGCCTGGTGGAGGGTGCCCCACAGTGCTGGGGGTTGGGGTGCAGGGAACATGAGTTGGGGGCCTGGTGGAGGGTGCCCCACAGTGCTGGGGGGTGGGGGTGCAGGGGAACATGGGTTGGACATGAGTGGGGGCCTGCTGGCAGGTGCCCCACAGTGCTGGGGGTAGGGGTGCAGGGGAACATGAGTTGGGGGCCTGCTGGCAGGTGCCCCACAGTGCTGGGGGGTGGGGGTGCAGGGGAGCATAAGTTGGGGGCCTGCTGGCAGGTGCCCCACAGTGCTGGGGGGTGGGGGTGCAGGGGAACATGAGTTGGACATGAGTGGGGGCCTGGTGGAGGGTGCCCCACAGTGCTGGGGGGTGGGGGTGCAGGGGGACATGAGTTGGGGGCCTGCTGGCAGGTGCCCCACAGTGCTGGGGGGTGGGGGTGCAGGGGAACATGAGTTGGACATGAGTGGGGGCCTGCTGGCAGGTGCCCCACAGTGCTGGGGGGTGGGCGTGCAGGGGGACATGAGTTGGGGGCCTGCTGGCAGGTGCCCCACAGTGCTGGGGGGTGGGGGTGCAGGGGAACATGAGTTGGACATGAGTGGGGGCCTGCTAGCAGGTGTCCCACAGTGCTGGGGGGTGGGCGTGCAGGGGGACATGAGTTGGGGGCCTGCTGGCAGGTGCCCCACAGTGCTGGGGGGTGGGGGTGCAGGGGAACATGAGTTGGGGGACTGCTGGCAGGTGCCCCACAGTGCTGGGGGGTGGGGGTGCAGGGGAACATGAGTTGGGGGCCTGCTGGCAGGTGCCCCACAGTGCTGGGGGGTGGGGGTTCAGGGGAACATGAGTTGGACATGAGTGGGGGCCTGGGGGAGGGTGCCCCACAGTGCTGGGGGTGGGGGTGCAGGGGGACATGAGTTGGGGGCCTGCTGGCAGGTGCCCCACAGTGCTGGGGGGTCGGGGTGCAGGGGAACATGAGTTGGGGGCCTGGTGGAGGGTGCCCCACAGTGCTGGGGGGTGGGGGTGCGGGGGGACATGAGTGGGGGCCTGGTGGAGGGTGCCCCACAGTGCTGGGGTATGGGGGTGCAGGGGGACATGAGTTGGGGGCCTGCTGGCAGGTGCCCCACAGTGCTGGGGGGTGGGGGTGTAGGGGGACATGAATTGGGGGCCTGCTGGCAGATGCCCCACAGTGCTGGGGGGTGGGGGTGCAGGGGAACATGAGTTGGGGGCCTGGTGGAGGGTGCCCCACAGTGCTGGGGGGTGGGGGTGCAGGGGAACATGAGTTGGGGGCCTGGTGGAGGGTGCCCCACAGTGTTGGGGGGTGGGGGTGCAGGGGAACATGAGTTGGGGGCCTGCTGGCAGGTGCCCCACAGTGCTGGGGTGTGGGGGTACAGGGGAACATGAGTTGGGGGCCTGGTGGAGGGTGCCCCACAGTGCTGGGGGGTGGGGGTGCCGGGGGACATGAGTCGGGGTGCAAGCTAGTCCCCCGTGGTGTGGGCTGCCTGCAGGGGCCGTGGAGGTTGTGGAGCGAACACCTGGGAGGACCCACACGGCCAATTCACATGTAGTACTCCACGGAACCCCTGAAATACACGTACCCTGCTGATATCGCGTGTGAAACTTCCCGCGCACCCCAAGATACACGTACCCAGGACATTCGCGTGTGGAACTTCCAGCGCACCCCTGATATACACGTACCCTGATGGAATCGCGTGTGAAACTTCCCACACACCCCTGAAATACACGTACCACGCTCGCACAGGGCCAATCGCATGTGAAACTTCCCACGCACCCCAGTAATACAGGTACCCTGCTGAATTCACGTGTGTAAGTTTCCGCGCACCCCGAAATACACATACCCAGGACATTCCTGTGTGGAACTTCCAGCGCACCCCTGATATACACGTACCCTGCTGAATTCACGTGTGAAACTTCCCGCGCACCCCTGATGTACACGTACCCTGATGGAATCGCGTGTGGAACTTCCCGCGCACCCCTGAAATACACGTACCCAGCTGAAATAACGTGAGGTACTTTCCGCGCACCCCAGTGATACACGTACCCCGCTTGCCGTGCTGGTACAGGGTTAGCACAGCCCTTTGCGCTGGATTGGGGATTCTGATGCCTTTTCCCTGCGCAAGGGGCGTTCTTGGGGGCGTAACTGGCGCTGCTGCAGGGTCGCTGCGCCACTGTGCGCCACGGCTGGTTTTGGTGGCTGGAATCCATGAATACGCTGTGCGCGGAAATGTATTTTGCCGCACGCGGCTGGCGCAGGGATTCGCACGCGCACACTGTGCGCCAGCTGCGTGCGCCACTTGTGCGCTAAATTCTATGAATTACCCCCACAGTGTTCATGGAATAAGAGAAGAATTTGACTACTGTGCTGGAATAGTGAAATTCACTATAAACTCACAAGAAGATCTACAAGAATTTCTAATGTACTTACTACAAGTACTGAAAAAAAAACATACCTACAAATTAAATCTTCCAGATTTCATTCATGTCGAAACATACATGTACTCCCTGCAACCATGTGGCACAGGAATAAATCCCTAATGAACACTTTGTGCATGTATCCATACCTAACTGTGAATCTATTCCATTTCAGCCACTTGTACAAAATGCAAACCATGGCAGATTATGTACTACCTGCAATTCAGATAATCGCTCCACCTTACAAATACAAACACATAGTAAATACGTAATACTAATGCTTTTACGTTACAATGCAGATGGTACCAAAAATAACTGCAAGCTGACTGGATTCACACATGGTCAAGTATCACTTGGTAAGAAAACCTTCACAACAATAGGTATAATCTACCACGCAGGAGCCACAACCAATGCAGCTCAATACACTGCATATATAAAAAGAATAGTGGATGGTTCGAAAGTAATGATAGTACCATTACTCTAAAGCAGAGATTACCAGCAAATCTCATAAACGGTTATTTAATATTCTTAAAAACAAAATTTAATAATTAATCTGTGCATAAACATTAATAAAACTTCAATTAGGAAACTATAAACAGTTAGAATACGCCAACAGGTATCTAACTGCCCCAAGATTCTGCAACAACCAAACAGATAAATCAATACCACTAAAATATAAATAAAAAACTATAACCAGTTAGAATACGCCAACAGGTATCTAACTGCCCCAAAAAATCTGCAACAAGCCAACAGATAGAACTTTAGCCAGAAACAACAAATAAACTCTGAGATTTTTTTCCCCACAGACACAATCGTTTAGGAAACAAACACAGAAACTGAGCAAATCGCACAGTACACTGGTTTGTAAACTACTAAATATGAGGGTCAAAATAATGCATAAATGTCTATTATGCAATGCAATAACTCATTATGAACTACCTACACTAACATGATCCTTTCTTTTATCACAGAAATTGAAAAAGAATATCTGCTCCAGGTACCCAAGTCATGAAAAAGATATATCCAATCACAAAAAGTCAAACAGTAAGTATATAATAATAACTCACAAATACTGCCCCATAACACAACCATTTAAGCAAACATCTAACCATACACCACAATCCAAAATGTTTACGTCCATGGATATGTTATACTGCAGTCCTTGTTACCAAACTCTACATTCTTAATTGCATGACGTAGCCAAAATTTCACATACAAACTATAGAACTCAAACAGTACACAAACTGTAGATTTGTGGATATTTGATGGATGTTTGATTCTATGGGTGTGTTATGCACCCAAGACTCTAGGCCTTGGCCACAACCACTGCAGCATAACACACCCATAGAATCAAACATGTTAACTGTGCTATATGGGCTACTACCAATATCATAGTAAAGTAAAATAGCAAGAAGTGCTTTTTTATGTCCGCGGACAGCTGCGCTGACAGCGGACATGATAAACACATCAGGGGCACCTGCCACATAAACAAATACAGCATTTGACCCATCTCTTACTCCCTCACCCTCCCCAAGCACTCTTACACACTAACACACTCCCCAAAGTTGTATATTTCCCCCATTCATCGCCGCGCTGTCCGTGGATGTCCACGGATCCAAGATGGCGGGCGCATCAAAACAATACGACACACCTCACGCTCCAACCCAGCTAATCAGTGAACACATCGAATGTCCGCGGACATGACGCAAGCCGATTAGCCAATCGGTGTCCTGTCCACGGAGCGAACAGGGAAATGTGTCTACGGAGCAGACATAGATATCACACATTTTTTTTTACCTAATTTTTGGTCATTTTAAAAAAAAACTACTGGACTGATTTACACCAAATTTTCAAAAGCACGCTTTCAGGACCAAGCCGCTGCTCCTGCTGCAAATTTGGTGCAAATCCGTCCAGCGGTTTGAGCTGTAAGCATGAGCAAAGTTTTTTCCCCATTCACTCTATGGGAAAAAAAGAAATTTTGGGACCCCCTTATAACTTTGCCCCACCCTTGCACCAAACCTCACTAAAGTTTGCAAAAAAGAGTGGGCCATATACTTTTTTTGCAAAGTTTGGTGAGATTTCGTCCAAGAGGAGCGAAGTTATAAGCCACACAAAAAGTGCTCTTCCTATGGGATTAGCAACTTAACCATAACTACATGGCTACTATATGTATATATATTTATTGAAAAAAGAGGAGAGGGGCGCACTCCAGTTCCCTGCACAGTAAACCTTCTCAGCTACAGGTGTTCTCCTCCGACCGGTTTCTGTGCCAATACACGTCATCAGGGAGGCTGTTTTAACTTGCAGCTCACAGCAAGTGCAGGTGTTAACACTTAGTGATGATTCTGCTGCAAGGACTTCTGGTAGCTGTAGTCATCAGGTTTGCAAGGAACAAACTCACACCCAATCCCATAAATGGGGAAAGGGGGGGAGTAGCCTACAGTGAGGCACTCCAAAGTTGGGCATATATTACCCCGGTGCAGCACCCTATAAGATTTCTGAAGATTCCACCCTTCAGAAAACTTGCAAATGTGTTGAAAAAAGAGGAGAGGGGCGCACTCCAGTTCCCTGCACAGTAAACCTTCTCAGCTACAGGTGTTCTCCTCCGACCGGTTTCTGTGCCAATACACGTCATCAGGGAGGCTGTCTTAACTTGCAGCTCACAGCAAGTGCAGGTGTTAACACTTAGTGATGATTCTGCTGCAAGGACTTCTGGTAGCTGTAGTCATCAGGTTTGCAAGGAACAAACTCACACCCAATCCCATAAATGGGGAAAGGGGGGGAGTAGCCTACAGTGAGGCACTCCAAAGTTGGGCATATATTACCCCGGTGCAGCACCCTATAAGATTTCTGAAGATTCCACCCTTCAGAAAACTTGCAAATGTGTTGAAAAAAGAGGAGAGGGGCGCACTCCAGTTCCCTGCACAGTAAACCTTCTCAGCTACAGGTGTTCTCCTCCGACCGGTTTCTGTGCCAATACACGTCATCAGGGAGGCTGTCTTAACTTGCAGCTCACAGCAAGTGCAGGTGTTAACACTTAGTGATGATTCTGCTGCAAGGACTTCTGGTAGCTGTAGTCATCAGGTTTGCAAGGAACAAACTCACACCCAATCCCATAAATGGGGAAAGGGGGGGAGTAGCCTACAGTGAGGCACTCCAAAGTTGGGCATATATTACCCCGGTGCAGCACCCTATAAGATTTCTGAAGATTCCACCCTTCAGAAAACTTGCAAATGTGTTGAAAAAAGAGGAGAGGGGCGCACTCCAGTTCCCTGCACAGTAAACCTTCTCAGCTACAGGTGTTCTCCTCCGACCCGGTTTCTGTGCCAATACACGTCATCAGGGAGGCTGTCTTAACTTGCAGCTCACAGCAAGTGCAGGTGTTAACACTTAGTGATGATTCTGCTGCAAGGACTTCTGGTAGCTGTAGTCATCAGGTTTGCAAGGAACAAACTCACACCCAATCCCATAAATGGGGAAAGGGGGGGAGTAGCCTACAGTGAGGCACTCCAAAGTTGGGCATATATTACCCCGGTGCAGCACCCTATAAGATTTCTGAAGATTCCACCCTTCAGAAAACTTGCAAATGTGTTGAAAAAAGAGGAGAGGGGCGCACTCCAGTTCCCTGCACAGTAAACCTTCTCAGCTACAGGTGTTCTCCTCCGACCGGTTTCTGTGCCAATACACGTCATCAGGGAGGCTGTCTTAACTTGCAGCTCACAGCAAGTGCAGGTGTTAACACTTAGTGATGATTCTGCTGCAAGGACTTCTGGTAGCTGTAGTCATCAGGTTTGCAAGGAACAAACTCACACCCAATCCCATAAATGGGGAAAGGGGGGGAGCAGCCTACAGTGAGGAACTCCAAAGTTGGGCATATATTACCCCGGTGCAGCACCCTATAAGATTTCTGAAGATTCCACCCTTCAGAAAACTTGCAAATGTTTGAAAAAAGAGGAGAGGGGCGCACTCCAGTTCCCTGCACAGTAAACCTTCACAGCTACAGGTGTTCTCCTCCGACCGGTTTCTGTGCCAATACACGTCATCAGGGAGGCTGTCTTAACTTGCAGCTCACAGCAAGTGCAGGTGTTAACACTTAGTGATGATTCTGCTGCAAGGACTTCTGGTAGCTGTAGTCATCAGGTTTGCAAGGAACAAACTCACACCCAATCCCATAAATGGGGAAAGGGGGGGAGTAGCCTACAGTGAGGCACTCCAAAGTTGGGCATATATTACCCCGGTGCAGCACCCTATAAGATTTCTGAAGATTCCACCCTTCAGAAAACTTGCAAATGTGTTGAAAAAAGAGGAGAGGGGCGCACTCCAGTTCCCTGCACAGTAAACCTTCTCAGCTACAGGTGTTCTCCTCCGACCGGTTTCTGTGCCAATACACGTCATCAGGGAGGCTGTCTTAACTTGCAGCTCACAGCAAGTGCAGGTGTTAACACTTAGTGATGATTCTGCTGCAAGGACTTCTGGTAGCTGTAGTCATCAGGTTTGCAAGGAACAAACTCACACCCAATCCCATAAATGGGGAAAGGGGGGGAGTAGCCTACAGTGAGGCACTCCAAAGTTGGGCATATATTACCCCGGTGCAGCACCCTATAAGATTTCTGAAGATTCCAGCCTTCAGAAAACTTGCAAATGTGTTGAAAAAAGAGGAGAGGGGCGCACTCCAGTTCCCTGCACAGTAAACCTTCTCAGCTACAGGTGTTCTCCTCCGACCGGTTTCTGTGCCAATACACGTCATCAGGGAGGCTGTCTTAACTTGCAGGTCACAGCAAGTGCAGGTGTTAACACTTAGTGATGATTCTGCTGCAAGGACTTCTGGTAGCTGTAGTCATCAGGTTTGCAAGGAACAAACTCACACCCAATCCCATAAATGGGGAAAGGGGGGGAGTAGCCTACAGTGAGGCACTCCAAAGTTGGGCATATATTACCCCGGTGCAGCACCCTATAAGATTTCTGAAGATTCCACCCTTCAGAAAACTTGCAAATGTGTTGAAAAAAGAGGAGAGGGGCGCACTCCAGTTCCCTGCACAGTAAACCTTCTCAGCTACAGGTGTTCTCCTCCGACCGGTTTCTGTGCCAATACACGTCATCAGGGAGGCTGTCTTAACTTGCAGCTCACAGCAAGTGCAGGTGTTAACACTTAGTGATGATTCTGCTGCAAGGACTTCTGGTAGCTGTAGTCATCAGGTTTGCAAGGAACAAACTCACACCCAATCCCATAAATGGGGAAAGGGGGGGAGTAGCCTACAGTGAGGCACTCCAAAGTTGGGCATATATTACCCCGGTGCAGCACCCTATAAGATTTCTGAAGATTCCACCCTTCAGAAAACTTGCAAATGTGTTGAAAAAAGAGGAGAGGGGCGCACTCCAGTTCCCTGCACAGTAAACCTTCTCAGCTACAGGTGTTCTCCTCCGACCGGTTTCTGTGCCAATACACGTCATCAGGGAGGCTGTCTTAACTTGCAGCTCACAGCAAGTGCAGGTGTTAACACTTAGTGATGATTCTGCTGCAAGGACTTCTGGTAGCTGTAGTCATCAGGTTTGCAAGGAACAAACTCACACCCAATCCCATAAATGGGGAAAGGGGGGGAGTAGCCTACAGTGAGGCACTCCAAAGTTGGGCATATATTACCCCGGTGCAGCACCCTATAAGATTTCTGAAGATTCCACCCTTCAGAAAACTTGCAAATGTGTTGAAAAAAGAGGAGAGGGGCGCACTCCAGTTCCCTGCACAGTAAACCTTCTCAGCTACAGGTGTTCTCCTCCGACCGGTTTATATATATATATTCACTAAAAAAACACCTTGTTAAGGGGACATTATGGTTAAGTTGCGCTACTAAAAACCTGTGAAATTCCCTGAAGAAAACTATATAAATGTCACATTGCATTATGAAGTATACACTTTTTTAAACATGTCCCGATAACCCCTGATACTTTTTTGCCAAACTTTCATTCACAATCCCTTGTCTGTAAGGTAAACACAAATGTCATGTCATCAGTGATGTCATCAATGACATTTGTGATGTCATCTTTGATGTCCTGGGTGTTAGTGTTAGCAGTGCACAGTGGTGTGGGCAGTTATGGTTGCCTAGGCTACCATAACTGTCGAATTTCAGGGGGTTTTCGGTTTTACTTGGAACCATAATGTGACATTTATAAAGTTTTGTTAAGGGAATTTAACAGGTTTTTAGTAGCGCAACTTAACCATAACGTCCCCTTAACAAGGCTTTTTTTTAGTGAATTTCACAGGTTTTTTGAAGGGGAACCTAATCATAACATTGCGTTAATAAAGTTTTTTTGCTCGATATACACTATCATCATGTGATCATGGGAGATATATTGTATAATCTGCTTACTTTATATACATGTAACATAGAACATACAGAACCCCCTTGCTCTTCATATTTGAAAGGCACGGACTGAGCGCCTTTCTAGAGACAGGTGCGGACAAGACGAACAGCACCCAAACAGTCAGGGGCAATCTGAAATTGTACTAATGTCTTACACAAAAAATTTGCAACTTAGAAAAAGGACACACAAAGACATTATACGTACTAGCATATAAATAGGGAAACCTAAACGTCTGAAACAAAAACATGCATTTAATGACCAGGTGAATTGAAATGGATTATACCACAAAAAAAGTTATCCCTCCAACGTAATTACCTCACAGAAGCTCTGCAGCCAGGACCGACAGTAGACGCACGCACTACAACCAACACAAATTACAAGAAAATAGTGGCCTTCTTATATGTGTGTGTACTTTTTTTGCTATGAGGGACACAAAAAATGATTTTGTTTCGTTATTTTGACATAGAAATGTGCAGTACTTTGGAGTGTCTCGAGGAAAATTTCCTACATGGGGAAAGGTCCGAAGATAGTGATAACAATGGTACACAGTGCTCTGCATATGCAAATTAATGGTGAGTATTGTATGGTCATTTAACATATATATATTTATTTTTAACAGACCAGGAAAAAAAAGAAGAAAGGACAACATACGACACAGAGGAAGACAGGCTGAAAAGAATAGAACTTAAAATGGACACACTGAGTGACAACTTTAATAGTTTAAGGCAATTTGTGGAGGAGTTTGTGAGAGGAAAAATACGTTATCACTGTCCCACCTGTACCTACCCCCCTTCTCCATTTGCTAGTGAACCAGTAGTGAACCATCCCCAAATCTTCAAGGAGAAAATAGACGTTTTGATGAAACATCCATTCCTTCTTCCCCTCAGAAATCATCTCCTGACAATCAGCCCGTGTTGAACCCTAATTCCCCTATATTCATGTCAGGATCGGCTTCCCCCGGTATTTTTGTTGATTAAAGTGTGTATGTATTTTTAGAAAAGTTTTTGTATATTTACTGTAGTCGAACTGTTTGAGGAAATCTTTTTTTTAAAAAAGACTTAAAATGTTCCCGAACAGCGCGCCTTTTCGAGCTAGCCGTAAGCAATAGAATATGGATGTTCTAACACCAATACAGCTACCCATACCAATGCCACCCAAGATGAAAGTGATCTTAGAACGCACCATCTATGCATGTTATGCGTAAATTAACAGAATGGGACGTCCTAAGGACTTTGTACCTCTCCGTACCACTCACAAACGTGATAAAACATGTTCCTAGAACACACCAGGAGGCGGGAATGTCTGTAAAAGAGCAAAGTGGTAGTGTCCTAAGGATACTATAGCTGTCCGTATTGTCCGCAGCCAAAAAGGAGCCGTCCGTAGAACAGGCAAGTGGTCGGCATGTTCATAGTCAAACAAAATGGAGGTGTCCTAAGGACCCTGGACCTGTCCGTACAGTCATCAGATCATGTACGCACATGCACAGTACACCAATAAGTACTGCGAACAGCGCGACTGTCCCTAAATGTCCGTCTCACTTGTGTTGCACTTTTAATTAGTTTCAGGACCCGAACACTGTCCGTAGAAAACTGGCGCGCATGTGCACGTTCATTACTCTGCATTTGCTGTCCAGCGGGTAGTTATTTCCCGCGCGGAAGTTTTCAGGACCTTATCATGTGACAGCACCCATGCTGAGCATATGGACTAATTTGCGCAGTTTGTCTGCTTCCACGACATTGCAAAAGAAGTTATACATACATAAGAAAATATTTTACAGTGTCAAATCACCATTTCACATGTCGCATACAGTAGATCTACCTGTGAACGTGCCCTTTAGAATTTTTGCAGTGCTTTTGAGTGATCAATATGGTCACGAGTTGCACCCCTCCACCCCTACAAATGGCCACACCCCTGAGCTCATCTTCATTGTGCTTCTGGCTATAGCTGTTAGAGGTGTGCTGCCTTTAGTGATGTAGTGACCATTAGGTAACTAATCCTTATGGCATCCATGGCTACTGTTGCTTCATTAGCACCGGTACCACCCCCAAACCCTCCACTGCCTCCACCTCCCCAAGGGCTTGCAGAGGGATATACGGGTGAGGATGTAGAGATGGAGGAAGAAGAGAATGGGGTGGAGGAACTCCGCACTACTAACACTCGGCGAGAGTCGTGGGTGTGGCAGTTGTTTTCCGTTTTAGGGAACGTACCGAAAGCATGTGCAAACTTTGTCAGGTGTAACCGGTGCCAGTTGGTGCTCAGTCACGGGAGACCTGGTGCGTACAGCTTTGCTACGACAACCATGAAGCAACACCTAACTTCGTTCCACAGTGCGGACATTTGCAAGGTGGTGCCATGCGAAGAACGTAGTAGAATGAGTTCCTCCACAGCATCCTCTGTGTCCGATCCTCTCACCACAAGAGACACTCCTGTGGGGGAGCGCATTCCGCCAGCTGCCTCACAAGCCATTCGCAATGCTGTTGACCCTTACCTTTCGAGGGTCACAATATTGTGTGTGTATTGTGATGCAGTACTCTGCAGGGGGGCGAGTCTGCAAAGTGCTTTTGAGGCTACGGTCACAGAGCACCAGAAGAACTGCTCCCTACCTAAGTAAAGGCCACCCTATATCTTTCTCTCTGCACCTGCCCCCTCTTGTCCCCGTGGTTGGTGTCCCTTCCTTACCCTCCTTTGCCTTCCTCTCCTAGTGTCTCGTGTTGTCAAAAGTAGTAAACTGGAAAATTACAAAAATTAATAAAAAGGCTCTTTTCAGAGCCACTTTTCACAGTTAAAGAATAGAACTATCAAGTGACGGTTGTAGGCCCCTGAGCATTTTTTAAAAAGTCTGCGTACAGTCGTAGGACACACAGAGTAAGCTTAACAAAACCAATGGACTTTTTGCTGGGAGTAAGTGGTGGCTCTTAAAAGAGCCTTTCGGTGGTGGTGTGTGTCCCTCAAAAAATTTAGTTTAGAAAAAAACGATTGTCACATACGTGACTATGATGTCAAAAAACTCGTAAAGCATTTTGTACATTGCAAAGAAAGATCTGATTGACAACATATGTGAGATGGACTCCATCTCTATGAAAAATTAAAGAACTATGAAACAAAATATTTTTATTGTGGAATGAGGAGATGCCAACATCTCTTAGAAAGGCACAAACAGCCTTATTACCATTGCGCCTCGCTTTCTCCATTTGTGGACCAAATGCAGAGGAACGCAACCATATATGTCTTTGTGCAATATGGGAAAAAACAATTTGGCAATTTGGAAACATGTCCATGACCTTCGCAAGTCCTTCCTTCATTGCAAATTGCAAAGAAATTCCAGACACATGGCCTAAACTGTTTCCTCCGCAATGAATGATAAGTATTTCCAGATGACTCTCTGTCTGTAAAGTTGCGCAGAGAGGTAGCAAGTCCAGCCACCTCATTCCACGCACGCCATGCCAGTGCACTTGTACATTAGGAAATCCAAGATCTGCACATAGACCGCAACTTTCAGCATGTACCTTCAACCAATGTATCCATGAGTCTCCCAAAATCCAGATAATCTGTTTTCGAGCACACAGAGCCATGGCTGTCTGGTCTCCTGTCAGTGAAAAGACATTCTCACTAAATGTCTCCGAAAAAAACACACCACTGAACTTTACTGACCAATGCCTAGCTTTGAACATTCTCATTTGAATGCGTCTCCACCCCAGAATCGGTGCCGCCTGCAAACTACCGCCATGTTCGTGGACACGTACAGGATCAAAGCGTGAGGACTGTACATTTAAATATTATTCCCCTTTTCCCCTTTAAAGTGGGCTCTGAAAAGAGCCTTTTTTTTGGGCAGATTCCTTAGAGACATCTGTTATTGTGTATTTTTTAAATATTTTTTCTTCTAACTATACTCCTACAACCATTACAGAACCTTCTCCAAAGCAAGCCTCACATTCCAAAAGAACATGGCATTTCCCAAAGAAGATAACGCAACACCATATGCTTCAAAATAAGCCGCATTACTGGGCACAATGTTCTTGTGGCTGCAGAAAAACATACCAGCGTGTAACAAAAAAGCACGCATGCCGCAATTGATGGTACACCTCTCAATTCCTTGATCAGGACAGAAAACAGAACTGTTGTCCCATTTTCCTCTAGGGAGTAACCCAGAAAAAATTAATTTTGCAGTTGGAAATATGTTCATGACTGCTTGCACCAACTGTTCCAAATCGTCCAACAAAGTATGTGCACTCACGTAGCCCAAATAACAAGCACTGTAGTGCAAAAGGACCAAATGAGTGCTCATCGCACGCATCTCGGTGCAAACTCAGAGAATTGCTGCAACAGTGTGATCAGTCTTGGCGCTCTACACCACCTCTACTCCTCTCACATCAAAATGGTACACTACATTCCTACTTTTGGCATAGTGCTGTAAACCATGCACAGAAATATCTCCAACGACCAAAACCTTCACCCTCTGCACCTCTGCCATCTTCAGTATACGCACCATCTTTCGACACAAAAGAGCAATGTGAACATCTGATTGGCTGATGGCTACAGTTCCCTTTCCATGCTAGATTTGCTGTAGAAACCTGTATGTGACACGCCCTACCCGCACACAAGCATTGTGGACATGCAGCACTTAATTCTTAACAAGTCCTTCTACGCTTTCCACATCACTCGCGAATCCATTCCCTCATTGGACACACCTAAGCAGTCACACAACCATACACCAATCAGATTTAACATCCCTACATGTAACTCCATCATCACAATTTCACGCTTCAAATATACTATTTATCACTCTAACTACAAGTCGCATATCATTGCAAAGCACCTACTTCAAAAAGTACTGCACAAGTGTTGCAGATTTCTATGTACAGCTCCATCGATGCGCACATGCATGCGTATAAAGTAGAGGTATGCATATTTTTACCAGAGAACATGTACAACCCATGTGATTTCATTTAAACAAATTAATGCTAGTAAATCTGCATAGCCAATACATACCAACGCTCCCCCTTTAACTGCCAGATGTCCGATTGTTCATTACCAAAGCACAATACTTCTTATTGTCTCCCGCATAACCTTTACATACATTACAACCTTCCCTATTTAGTACAAAACTCAATTTTCCATTAGAAAATGGCACAATTTTTTACTGAATACCGCCTAAATTAATCCTACTTCCAATGCGATCGTACGAGAAAAATAAACACTCCCAATTGCTGTGGTGACATGGCCCTCTGAGGGTCTCCCGATCTTTCCAAATCGTACTTGTAATAAGAAAGTACTGACATTTTTCCCAGCAACTGTAATGAGCTATCACTTACAAACCTCTCTGCTACAGATAACACAGCTTAAAAGAAACAAGGCATTTTCATAATCTAAAAATGTTACTCATTTCTGAAGCACTTGCAACTAACATACTGCAAGTAACATACAAAGGCAGCACATAGTAAAGTGAAATTCACACATGCACTGTGTGAAATATCAAAGGAGAATACTCTGACGACAGATGCAAAATTAACGTCTACAGTAACATCACTACTTTAAAGACACAAAGTTACTAACTTCTTCTTTTTACAATCGCAGTGAAGACTACTGTCCTGAAAATCAACAGCATCTACATTGCAAACGACATATCCGAAGAAAGCTGGTCATTCTGCAAAAAAACGTCCTTTATATTCTAAATATTCCAGAGAGTGTGGGTTATCTATTTAATTTGCGCACCAAAGCCAACAGTGATTTCTGAACCATTCTACCCACAAATCCCCATTTATTAAACAAAGACTAACAGGCAGAATGGCTCACAAATCCCCGGTTGTTTGGAACCCAAATAACATACAGACGCCTTACAATGTTAGTAGTAGAAAACAAATAGCTGTTTCAATTTAATGCCATTATGTTTACTATTAATGCGTCTCCTCACCACTATGCCTCTTTGTACTCTCATCTGAAGCACATTGTAGTAGTATACAAACCGAAAGATATCCTCCCCAAATCATTGTAAGAGACCAAAGCACATTCACACACCACCACAAAGAGCTTCCCATCAAACTCATGCACGCATGCACACAGCACACATACATTATACAACAGACCAAACCATGCCTTCTTTTTTTCAACAGACCCCAACCAATGCCTACCAAAAAGCAAGTCCATAAAAAGGAACACAGAAGTAGAGCCAATAAAAATAAAAGTGTCCAACCTAACCATCCATCTGTAGCTGAGTTTGTAGAGAATGTTGGAACAATACAGCTAACACAGTCATTTAGCAAAACAAAGGAAGCTTCAACTACAAAACTTTACCTCCTCCAACAAAATGTTGCACGAAAGACAAAACTCTTCACAAAAAATCAGCTATCAGTACTCCTAACAACGCTACTATTAATCCTGATATAGTGACAAGAACCTATAGTAAAAAAAGTATTTTAGCCAAAATGTTTCGCCATAGAGTCCTTCAGAATCTAATAAGAAGAGGACTGAAATCATCCTCAACCCTTAAAACGTACTGTAGAAAATGTATCTAACGAGCACTCGCGGACAGTGCAGTCCTTCTGAAAAGGAAGTTGTTTATATTCGTATTAAATAGGATGAAACCACTAACAAAACTAAATGCCAAACTACAAAAGAAACTTATCAATAAACGGAATGTGAACAAAAATAACTTCTTACATATTTGTGGAGGTGAATGGAGTCACACAACAACCACAGAACCATATTTTAATGAAGAAGCATACAAACAAAATCAAACAAACACAATTGCCATCCATAGCAGTGGACGAGGGTATGAAAAAATCAATCATAGCATCATGTAACAAGAAACAATGCTTAGAAAAGTATCCCCTGAAAACTCAGAATTACCTCTCGATTCGCCTGAACAGACTGTCCAGTGTAAAAATGGCCGTGCACATCAATGTGTGCCATTCCTAACAAATTATTCAAATCTTTACGTCAGTTCCTCAATCCATATGTGAAAGGTAAATACAACATTAAAATTAAAGTGCTACAAAATATAGATATCTGTCCAGTGCGCAAATACACAGGACTACAAGGAAATTCATTAGCCTGCATTTCTGGACCTATTTGCAAAAGCACCTTCCATGCTATCAAAAGGATAGCAAATCATCATACAAATGTAAGAAATCTAGTGTATAAAATGGACCGTATTCAGAGAAAATATTTTGAAAGTGAAACCCACTTACAAAATACAATAGTTGTAAAACAGAGTACCAACAATTCTGCACGTAGCAACCTTCTATTACAAACATACACAAAATAAATACTAAAATTTAAAAGTGCATCAGCTGAAATACCAAACCATGTGTGTGTGTGTTGCCGCAGAACGTTTTACAAAAGGAAGACAAAAAATATAGACGTAGCATTCAAAATAGAAGACAATGAAGATTCCAAATGGTTTGAATTAGCTCTCTAACTTTTAGTCAAAAACAAATATCAAATATGTGAACCACTCATATGTTGCAGTTACTGCACTACAAAACTAGACAACAACCAAACTCCTTCACGTGCTATCAAAAATAATTTGGAATTGTTCCCACTAGCAAAAGCCCTGCAACAAATCAATTTGTATGAGAGCATCCTAATTCAAACATTTCACCCATTTCAAGCAATTATACGCCTTCATCCAAAAACAGCAAAAGTACCTCCCTCTGAATTGGTGAAAGGCATTTGTGGCAAAGTAGTTTCCTTGCCATTAGATCTAACAGAAAATGTACACACTCTATGAGTGAAACGTTCAATAGAGCATTCTTTAATTGTCTTGGTAAATGGTGTACCAACAAAAGACAAAAAGATTTGGCAACAACTGGTGGACTTACATGAAGTTAGAGAAGCCTTGCAATATCTGACAGACAATAACGAATACTACAAGGAAATAAATATTGAAGAAAGCTTAAGGGAAACAACTGAAATAATTGAAGAGTCAACAGAAACTGGACAATTTGAACTTCTGGATCCTGCTGCAGTATCCACTATTTTGGACCAGTACACAACTCATCCATTGCATTCCAATGAAAGCATAGATGATTCACTAGAAACTTACAATATGCGACAAACCAAAGGTTCACCAATGAGCATATGGGAAAAAAGTATAGAAGCATGTGCTTTTCCGCTGCTATTTCCTACTGGCAAAGGTGGAAGATACGATGATAGACCCACTCAAATTACAGCATCAGAATACCGCTCATTACGAATGTATTCGCAAGATCCCAGGTTTAGACAAAATGTAGAATACATATTCCACCTACTCTTGGAAAGTGAACTAGCAACCCTATGTTACGGAGTTGCAAACATTTTGAAATCTAGAACCCACTTTCAAAATATGTCAGCTATGCAATTAACACGAAAGGTACAAGAAAAAGATGAGGTTTTACAATCAAATATAACAAATTTGTTTGCAAACATGCGTGGTACAAAAGAATACTGGTTCCGACGGCACGAGACGTACATTGTATGATCAGAAACCTTGGACCACCGACTTGGTTTGTTACACTAAGTTGTGCAGAATATGCATGGGAAGATTTACATGAGTTCCTACGCATATCAAACAACAACAAAACTGACATACATTTATTAACACCTGCAGAACTTTGCTCTCTAGATCCAGTTAATGTGTCAAGATATTTCCATCATTGTTTCATTGGTATGCTACACTTTATTTGCAATAAAACTGTACCTCCCCTCGGAGAAGTGCAACACTTCTTTTGGAGAAAAGAATACCAAGCGAGAGGAGCACCACATATTCACATGCTATTATGGATCAAAGATGCACCTAAATTTGGTCACGACACTCATGCCGCTGTTTTGCAATTCATCCAAAAATATGTCACTTGTGAAATCCCTTCACAACGGACACACCTGCATGGGCAGATTTTACAATTTCAAAGACACAAATGTGGCAAATATTGTTGTCGCAAATACAAAAACAAAGGGAAATACTACACTAAATGCCGCTTTGGTTTCCCTAGACCAGTTACAGAAACAGGTGAAGTCAACAACTTCATGTCTTCATTTCGACACAGTGTTAAAGGTAAATCACCTAAGAACACATATTACATAAAAAGAAAAGAAGAATCAAAATACATCAATGATTACAATGCAATCATTGCCCTCTTATGGAATGCAAACATAGATGTGCAGTACATTGCAGACAATTCCACTGCTGTTGCATAATATGTTACAGCCTACTTAACAAAAGCAGAAAAAACAGAGCTTCATGACCTCTGGGATGACCTATCATAAGACAAAACACTATCTCAGAAATTGTACAGTCTAGGCATAAAACTGCTCTTTCATAGAGAATGTGGCACCTATGAAGCAGCAGATCGTTTAACCGGTACTGCTTTGTATGTAAAATCAGACAACATAGTATGGCTAAGTCTTGGTCCTGTTAAATGTAGAAAAAGAGTTCTGAAATCATATGAGGACAGAGAAACAATTCCAGAAATGATCCCAACAGCGAAGACATTTTAAAAAACAATTTACTGGACACATACTATCCGAACAGGAGTAGGGCTTTAGAAAGCATGTGTCAATACCACATAGCTCAAAACTTTGCATACAAAAATAATATAAAACCCGATGAAAACAAAGGCAGATATAGAGTCACAGATTTTGAAGGCAGCTTAGTGAAACTTACCAAACGAAGCTTAATTAATCATGTAAATTGTCATTAAAAACTCCTCAACAGAAAGAACTATATTACAGGTCTCTGCTACAACTTTTTAAACCATGTAGAAAAGAGGAAGAGATACTAGATAACTATGACTGCTATGAAGATGCTTTCAAAGCAAATGAAAGCGCTATCACCGATGCGAACTTTACGCAATACAAAACAATGTTGCACAATGAACAGCAACACAAAGAAGTACTTCCGGCCAAGCTAGATAAGGACTCTTCTGACAGTAGTCAACCTTCTGTAACAGGAAGCCAAGAACCACTAGGACAGCCACTAATAGCAAATGAGGCAGAATTAGCTATGACAGAAGTGGAAAACCCCATGTGTCATTATCAAGAAAATATAGAAGACTTAACTGTACAACAAGCAAAACTTAACAAAGATCAGCACACCATTTTTGAAGACGTAACAAAACAAATAGCACATGGTGTACAGCACGAAAATAAAGAATGTACCTGCCAAAATTAGAAACCAATACTACTATACATCAGTGGTGAAGCTGGGTCAGGAAAAACATTCTTAATCAAAATCATCAGCAAGTTCCTTCAGCAATTGACAAACAACAAACTGTCAGTTGTTGTAACTGCCCCCACAGGTTTAGCTGCCTTCAACATAGGTGGTGTCACTTTACACTGATTACTACTTCTTCCAGTAGAACACCAAAACAAATTAGACTATTACAAACTTTCTGCAGAAGCTGCAATGGAACTATGCAGAGTATTAAAGCAAATAAAAATGCTACTAATACATGAAGTGAGCAAGGTCTCCAACCTAATGTTGGCTTTGATTCACCTCAGATTGCAAGAAGTACTTAAAACAAACTACGAAGAACTCTTTGCAAGGAAACACATTATCGTTTTCAGAGATCTTCTACAATTGACACCAGTGAAAGGGGAACCTATTTTTAAAACCATATACACAAACACTGCTGTAAAACTGTTGGCAGTATAGGAAATGTCAACCTTTGGCAACATTTCCAATACAGAGAATTAACAGAAAACGTGTGGCAATCTTCAGATCTCACTTATGCCAACATCCTAAAAAATATTAGAGTTGGTGTACTATCTCCAGAAGCACAATCAATATTGAGAAACCGGCACATTCATGCACTTTATGGTGATAATGCATGTGCTACTGATGTTATGGAACAATTAGCGCACAAAAATGTCAATTGTATGGCCTTAATGCCAACTCTTTCAAGCTGTTTCAAATTCAATGAAACAATGTTAAATAAAGAAATGCAACCAATAATGGAAATTTGCACCACAGACAAACTAGACGTACATGGCATCACACTACCCATGTGTGAGCAAGCCACAACAAGACTAAATAGCTTAGAAAATTCAATCTCCAACAGAGCTCGGTTGGAAAAAATATTAAAATTATCCTTAAATTGTAGAGTAATGCTTAAACGTAACCTTGATGTAGACAAGGGCTAGTTATTGGAGCACTGGGTTCTTGGCTTTCAATCATACCCACGTGACACCAACATTTAGTTTGTCAATATTCGCTTTGACAAACTTTCAGAAGTGAAAAGAATAGGGCGCTCAACTGCTCGATTCCTGCTATTCAAAGACATGTATGTATGTAGAGAACAATTTTCTCTAACTCTTGCATATGCAGTCACCATTCATAAATCCCAAGGTCTTACCCTAGAAAAAGCATTGATAGATATAAGAAACACAGTCTTTAAAGAAGGCATGAGCTACGTAGCACTATCATGCTTACGTACACTTGACGGTCTATTTCTAATCAACTTTGATGCAAGTAAAGTGAACGCTGATATTCCTTGCATTTTAGAATACAATAGACTACGTTCACTGTAAAGCCCCCATCTCAAACAATATCCTGTTCCAGAAAAAGTAAAATGTGGTAAAAGAAAACTAATTGAAACAGAAATGCAACAGAATCTCACAGCAAATCCTTCAAAGAAAACAAAGGAAGGTAAAGCTTCCTCAAGTACCACAAGCAAAGAAGAAGCTATTAGGGAAAGTAAACCAGGTACTTCTTCAAAGAGGGAAGACAAACTCCGAAAAAAGCACTCAGATACAGAACTAGCTGGTCCATTCAAATTTGCAAATGAAACTGGTGTAAGTTGGTATGCAAATGTAGAAATAAATATTCTATTGCAATTGCCACCAATTGTTAACAACATTTACTTACACAGTACAGACCAATTGTGTTTACAAATGTTAGTCCTTCATAGAAACGCAACAAACAATCCTGACAACACGTACAGTGTTCACGGAATAAGACAAGAATTGGACTACTGTGCTGGAATAGTGAAATTCACTATAAACTCACAAGAAGATCCGCACGAATTTCTAATGTACTTACTACAAGTACTGCAAAACAAAAGCATACCTATAAATTAAATCTTCCAGATTTCATACATGTGGAAACATACATGCACTCTCTGTAGCAATGTGATACAGGAACAAATCCCAAATGAGCGCTTTGTGTATGTATCCATACCTAATTATGAATCCATTCCATTTCAGCATCTTGTACAGGATGCAAACCATGGCAGATTATCTACTATGTGTAATTCAAGCAATCACTCCACCTTGCTAATACAAACACATAGTAAGTACATAATACTTATGCTGCTACGTTATAAAGCAGATAGTACCAAAAACAACTCAAAGCTGACTGGATTCACACATGGTCAAGTGTCACTTGGAAAGAAAACCTTTACAACAGTAGGTATAATCTACCATGCAGGAGCCACAACCAATGCAGGTCACTACACTACATACATTAACAAGAAATGTGGATGGGTGGAATGTAATGATACCACCATTACTCTAAAGCAGAGATTACCAGCTAATCTTACAAATGCGTATTTAATCTTCTTGAAGCCAAAGTTTAATAACTAATGTGTACTTCTGCATTACCAAAAACCGAAGTGAAAGACTACAAACAGTTAGAATACGCCATCAGGTATCTAACTGCCCAAGACTGTATAACAAGGACACAGATAAATGAATACCACACAACCGTAACTATAAATGCACAGTTAGAATAGGCCAATAGGTATCTAGCTTTTGTTAAAAATCGGCAACAAGACAACAAACATAAAATTAAGCAGCAAGAACAAGGAAACACTTAAAGAAAACAAAGAAATAGTTTGTAGCATAGTAAATTAAGGGGTTTTTTTAATCCGACAAGGATTTTTTTCCCCCAGACCCAAGGATTAGAAAAACAAACACAGAAATTGAGCACAATGCACAGTACACTGGTTTGTGAACTAAATATGAGGGTAAAAAAAAAAAACTGAACTGCCTATTATACTTTGTGAAAAATCTTTATAAAATGCAAACACTAACATGCTTTTTTCTTTTAACACAGAAATTAAAAAAGGCTACTTTCGGCAAGTACTGCAATCATGTAACACATGTATGGATTCTGAACAAATTAAAGAGTAAGTATAATAACAGTAATTTCATACGTATGCGAATGTACACGGCTAATCTATGGCAGTAATATGGTGCAGTGCCTGAAGGCTGGGCCTAGCATCTTTGATGAACAACCTGCCACCTACACCCTACAGCCAAGCAAGAAAGACTATAGGTCCTAACCACAACCATCACCCCATTTAAAATCCACGGTGCTTCTATTTTCACTACTTCTAAGTTTAGTTTTCGGTGCATGGTCTGCAACCATGCAGCCAAGACACTACAACGTGCACACAACCACCGCACCACACCACACCCATGTTCACTCATAACCTCACTGCTTATGACTTCAGTGTTGGGTGCATGGCATTTGGCCATGCACCCAAGACTCTGGGTGCTGCCCAGACCACCAAAGCATATCGCAACCATTTTGGCATCTAATTTCAGTACATATAAACTTGGTTTTGGGAGCAGGGCCTTCAGCCATGCTCCCAAAATGGTACGCCCTCCCCACAAACACCTGAGTAATGTTTCATAGTACGAGTGTACCTATAGCTGTGATATGCTGCTGTAGTTGTGCCCACAGGTTACAGACTTGGCTGTAAATCCATAGATTTCTCAATGTATGGGTATGCAGTATATAAAATCCATAGTGGGTTACATCAGCAGTGCTTATAACTTTGTTCTTGGCTGCATGCCCTTCAGCCATACACCAAAAGACTCTACGTCTGGGCCACAACTACCACACCATATCATACCCATTGTGCTTTTAACAACACTACGTATGAATGTGCTGTTGGGTGCATGGCCCCATAGCCACCTGAGTGATGGTTAATAATACAGGTGTATCTATAGCTGTGATATGCTGCAGTGGTTGTGGCCAGGGCCTAAAGTCTTAGGTGTATGTCCATACATATTTCAATATGTGGGTATGAAGTGGCTTATAGTTCCAGTGTTTACAACTTTGTTCTTGGGTGCATGGCCTTCGGCCATGCAGCCAAGACTCTACACACTCCCCACAACCGTATGAGCGATAACGAATACTACAGGTCTACCCCTTGCTGTGACATGCTGCGGTGGTTGTGGGCAGGGCCTAAAGCTTTGGAAATATGGCTTAAGGCCTACAGCCTGCAGGCATGCACCCAAGAGTCTACGGCCTGCCCACACCTACCAGATACATACTCGATTGTATGGGAGTCATGTATGAATATGATATGCTGCAGTGGTTGTGGGCAGAGTGTACATACTTGGGTATAAGGCATACAGCCTGCAGCCATACATGCAAAAGTCTGTGGGCCTCATTACAACTCAGGCATTAAGGGTTAACGCCGTCGTTAACCCTTAACGCCTGATTCCAATTTTAACCGCTGCTTTTAGCAGGCGTTAAAATCCATGGCGCTAAACCGCCTTGGTGCTAATTACGGCACCGTAATTTACGGCCTACGGCCATGCACCCAAGACTCTAGGCCCTGGCCAAAACCACCACAGCATATTACACCCATGCTCGCTTATACATGAGTAGCACACCCATACAATGAAACATTATAGCTGTAGCATGTACTCATTTTGTACCCAGGACTCTAGGCCCTGCCCACACCTACCAGATACATAATAGAATGTATGAGTGTGAAGTATGAATGTGATATCCTGCACTGCTTGTGGGCAGGTTCTACAGTCTTTGGTGTATGGCTTACAGCCTGCAACCATGCACCCAAAACTATACGTCCTGGCCACAACCACCGCACTATGTGAAATCCATTTTGGTTTGTAACTTTAGAGTTGACAAGTTTGTTCTCGGTTACATGGCCTTCGGCCATGCATCCAAGACTGTACACACTCCCCATAACCATCTAATTGATAATCAATACAACAGGTGTATCCCTTAGGTGTCACATGCTGTGGTGGTTGTGGCCAGGGCCTACAGTGTTGGAAGTATGGCCTTCGGCCTACAGCCTACAGCCATGCATCCAAGACTCTAGGCCCTGGCCACAACCACCGCAGCATGTCACACCCAAGGCGGCGTACTAATGAACAGCACACCCATTGGGAAAAGTAATGTAAAAACGACATGTACTCAATTTCAATGTTCGCTAACACCACGCGTGACCTTAGAACAGTTTCAAGGTGCCTTTGCACAGCACTGACTGCACCCGTGGCGGCATACTAATGAACAGCACACCCATAGGAAAAAATAATGTAGTAACGATATGTAATCAATTTCAATGTTCGCTAATACCACGCGTGTCCTTAGAACAGTTTCAAGGTGCCTTTGCACAGCACTGACTGCACCCATGGCGACGTACTAATCAACAGCACACCCATAGGAAAAAATAATGTAATAACGATATGTACTCAATTTCAATGTTCGCTAACATCACGCGTGTCCTTAGAACAGTTTCAAGGTGCCTTTGCACAGCACTGTGTGAAATATGACCCTTATTAAACCCCTAATTTTCTGTAGGTGCAAACATTTCGAACAAGGCGGGCATAGAAAATACATCATTAACGCCTACCACCTGAACAAATACAGTTTTTCACCGATCTCTTAGTCTATGAACCTCCCCAAGCACTATGACACAGCAAAATAGTTTTTCGAAATAGCATGTACCCGCTGGTTGCCGCTGGGCTGTCGGCAGATCCAAGATGTTGGGCGCATTCAAACAATCTGACGCAGAACAGAGAACTTCAACAACAGAATACTGCAGGCCAAATCTGGTACGAAGGAACTATTCCTTATACTAAAGGAACTAGAAAACCCTATTCCTGTCCAGGATAACTGTGATAAAAATAAAATATGGTGCTCGAACATCCAAAAAGCACTAAATGACAAAATTGCCACACTCCAAACAAAAATTGAGATAAAGAAACAGAATATTCCACCCTCAACTAACTTAAGAGGCAAACCACCAACTAGCACTAAACTAAACCATATATTTAACTTCTCGAAAGTAACCATACTTGAAACCGAAAAGATAATACTTTCACTCAAGCCATCCAATTGCCGAGGTGACCTATGCCCAGCCCAACTAATAAAAGACATGGCCAGAGACCTCTCACCATTCATTTCTAAGCTTATTAATGCCTCCTTTACTTCAGGCACTATTCCAGATAACCTCAAGCAATCTTGGGTCCTCCCCCTTCTAAAAAAACAAACATTGGACCCATCCATCCCGACTAACTACAGGCCTATCACAACGGTACCGTTCCTGTTAAAAATCCTAGACAGGGTAGCCTACCTGCAGATCCAAAAACACCTGGAGCTGCACCACCTTCTAGGCACAAGACAATCAGGTTTTAGACCTCAGCATGGAACTGAAACCGCACTTATCGATCTTAAAACTCAGGTCGATGAGCTGAGAGACTCCGGAAAGATGGCCTTACTCCTCTTGCTGGACCTCTCCGCAGCCTTCGACCTAGTGGATCATGATGTGCTATGCACCCACCTAGAAACAGCTGCCCACTTCTCCACGCATGCCATCGCATGGATCAAATCTTTCCTATCCGGTAGAACTATGAGAGTCTTCTCTACTTCGGCTGCTGCAGACCCAGTATCCATCACATGTGGAGTCCCACAAGGTTCTTGTGTCTCCCCCACTATGTACAATATCTTCACGAAGCCCTTGTTCGATGATCTAGATAATCTGGGTGTCACCTACACTAACTATGCGGATGACACTCAGATTCTCATACCACTCTCAGGGGATTATGAACAAGATTTGGCCTTGGTGAACAAGATCTATCTCATCATTCAGGCATGGATGGCCACCCACGGGCTATGCCTGAATGATGACAAAACTGAACTCATCATACTGGGGAACACACAAAACATCAAAAGACTAAAAGAAGAATACTCATCCTTCGTCATAGACGGCAACACTATCAAGGTGGCAAAAGTGGTAAAAACACTAGGGTTCTACCTTGATTCCCACCTCTCCCTAACCAAACAGGTGAGCGCAATGGCATCCAGCACCGCATATACCTGCAAGCTGATCAGAGCCGCAAAACCATACCTATCCACTGCCAACTGCCTAACCCTTGCCCGAGCATTAGTGCTGTCGAAATTGGACTATTGTAACGCTCTATATATAGGAGCCAACAAACACACGGTGCAAAAGATTCAAACACTACAAAACAATGCCCTTAGGGCTGCCTTAGGAATTCCAAAAAGGGAGCATATCTCAGAAGCTAGAAGACAATCTAACTGGCTCTCCACAGCGGACAAAATCAAACTTAAGACAGCTTCTCTAACCTTCAAAAGCATCAACCATCTAGCACCTAAATACCTAGCCGCTAGATTCAACAGAAAAATCTCCACTAGACCCACCAGAGAAGCATACTCTAACCAGTTAATGATACCCCCATTCAAACTAAGTACGGCCGGAGGAAACAGCTTCCCGGTCAAAGCTGCCCAGCTTTGGAACTCCCTCCCACCCGGCCTGAGATCCCCCCAATCCTACGCTCTCTTCAGATCCAACTGTATCAATTGGATCAAAGAAAATGACCGATAGTACGTTTGTAGAACAATGGTAATGGACTATGTACATAAGTATATATCCTCTTTCTCCCTACTGCATATTTCCTGTTTATATTATGTTACATGTATACACCTTGGCCTGCATTATGTAATTTCTACTATGTATAATCACTATTTGTAATCATATGTAACCTGTAAAGTTTAAAGTATCCTTGAACAACGCGCCCGGTTACCCTCGGGTCTGGCGCGCGCTATAAATAATAAACTCAAACTCAAACTCAAACTCAGAACATGTCTCACTGCAGCCAATAGGCAGACACGTTGCGTGTCCGCGTCCATGACGGCCGCCCCTTAGCCAATTGGTATCTTGTCCGCTGAGCGGACAGGGAAGTGTGACCGCGGAGCGGACATAGATATCACTAATTTTTAGAGACCTACTTTTTGGTCGTTTTAAAGAAAAGTACTGGACGGATTGTCACCAAATTTACAAAAGCATGCTTTCGGGACCAACCCCTTGCCGCAAATTTGGTGAAAATCCATCCAGCGGTTTAGACAGTAGGCGTGTGCAAAGTTTTTCCCCCATTCAGTCTAGGGGGAAAAAATGATGTTTTGGGACCCCCCCTATAACTTCCCCCCTGGACCAAACATCACCAAACTTTGCAAGAAAATTCAGAGTGGCCCATATACTTTTTTTGCAAAGTTTGGTGAGGATTCGTCCAGCGGGAGCGGAGTTATAGGCCATCCAAAGAGTGTTCTTCCTATGGCAACAGCAACTTAACCATAACTACATGGCAACTACCGCGGCCGTGTAATGTATATATATATATATATATATATATATTTCAGAGATAACATCTCCCCAAGCCTTTTATTTTATTTTCATTGTGCAACTTATTTCTCCTTGGAGGACTCACATTCATTCACTTGTCACGTAATAAAAAAAAATTCTTATCAACAGGGAATCATCAACCCCTGAATTCATGAACAATAAAAGCAATTCCATAAACCTACAAGTCAAGCAGACATCACAGAAAGAATCGTTAGCAAAACGTAGAGACTGTCCTTGGTTATCATATTGTAAACACGAGTTAGACTTCAACTTTAGAAATTTTGCAATGTCAACATGAGAAAAATTAAAAGGAAAGAGAAACATCTTCATTTTTTGCCATGACTCATCAAATGATTTTTTCAGTATCTCGAGTGTGTTTCTAACCATTACTTTGAACACTGAGAGAATCAGACGCATTTCCTAATTGGTTATTTTCTGAAACCGGCCGTTAGTTGGAATGAGAGAGCACGTATAATGGTGGCATTTCTGGACATAAAGTACTATTTCATTTAATGTTTCTATTTTAATGTACTTTTCTGTGTTAGAGAATTCAAACTCTGAAAAAGCAATGTGATGCGTCACTCCTGTGGTAGGGTTGTCAGGTCGCTAGCTTGAGGTGACTCACAAGGCCACCCAGCAGGAAGGTGAAGAGGTTGTAGAAAGCTATCTTTCTGCGTCCTAGCTGAGAGAAGAGTCCTTGAAATTGATTGGGACAAAGGTCAACAAGACCACATCTATGATCAGATAATGGTTGAGTTATTCTAGCTGTGTTTTAACAAAGAGAGCCAACGTAGCTGAATCCCAAACACGACTGACTGAAACCGTGGGTTGAATCTATTGCTTTCCTTCTATAGAAGAAGGAAAGTAGGTTAAACCAATTATAGCATATGAATTATCTAATCAAATATTGAACACACCCGTCAAAGCAATGACAGTTTAAAAATGTCAAATACTGGTGTCAAGGTATTCTTTTGAGGATGTGATTTTTACAAATAATTATTTAGGAAGAGCCCAATTGCAATACATATCTACCTCTATAATCGTGATATCTAGTTTATTAAAAAGCTAGTTAAAAACTCCTAATAGTATCAGCATTTTGTTCAGCATGAGGCAGAGCAGCTGGGATACAAACTGTGAAGTGAGCAGCATCACCAGTATGTGAGCTAAATCCCACTGTGGCTACAGAAAGGGGAATGGATATTCGTACATGGGGAAGCCTGGGAACATCGGTGAGAGGTGAGACTGCCAGTGTACCGTCTGCATTTCCAGCACTCAGGGACCTTCCCTGGATGCCGCCTTTTTCTTTTGACACCCCTCCTCCAGCAACCTTGCCCCTCTCCGAGCCTTCCACTGCCACTCACGTTTACCCTTGCATCCACCCGACCTCCCATCTGGCCGTCATCATTCAATTAGAAAAGGGGAGTATGGGGTCAGGGCGACAAGAAGTTTAGGAGCTGTGTAAGTGGAGGAAGTGGCAGAAGCATTGCTAAGGGGGGTTAAGGGGGCTATCGCCCTGGTATTTTGTGGTAGCCCCGGATGGAAACTCAGGGGCTGCAACCAAAAGGCTAGCTAGCCCTGAATCCTAACAGAGCCGAAACACTAGTCAAAGGGGAGGAAGTACATGCTGGATGCTGGTTGGACCCTGTACAACGTTTCTTCAAACCCTTAGCAAGAGGGGAGTAAAACATGTTCTGGTAGAACTGCAATAGGTACCATCATATGCCCAGGACAGAGACTCGAAGCTGGAGGGTAACATATCTGAACCAAACATGGACCCTCAGGAAAAGGAGGACCACGTTTGTGTTGATTGGCTAAAGCTACGGGATGGCTTGTCACACGTCCCTGAGACCTTGCATAAAGTAAACCACCGACTGGTTACTAATCCCGGGAACTTGCAATAAGGCAAAGAAACAGCTGAGAACTTATCCATGAGACATGAAGAAAGTAAAAAAATGCCTGGGTGGCAAACTCTGAGATTGTGTGAATTAACAGCTCAGTGGACACTAAACCTAGTATTAAGAGTTAATAAATAGGTGGTGTGTCTATGCAGCACTGCAAGTCCAATGCAGAGCTTTACTTTGCCGCACTTGCATCACAGCAAAGTATTGCACTGATGGGTGAGGTGCTGAAGGGTGTGTTCATGGGCTGGGGTAGTGGGCATGAAGGCGGCATTTAGGGAGATAGTGCTAGGGGGGTTTTGTAGGAATATTCACAGAAAACAAAACGAACAGAAAAAATTCTGAATCCAGCATTGGAAAAATAACGAGGGCGCATAATGTCGATCAAGGTGAGAGGGGGTTGCCGGGCTGTCCCCCGCTCCACCGGATTGACCTTTTGGGACCTCAGGGGTTGCAAGGGTTTCCCTGGCTTCCATAAAAAAAAAGCGTGGACAAAGAAAGTTGAAAAAGAAAAAGACCCTGCAGCGGAAGTTCCGCCTCTCAACGGGCAGGAGCCCTGCAGAAAAGGACATAAATTGGGTGCCACAGGTGAGTATTAGGGAGGTGGAGGGAGGATAGAGGGAGTGGGTGATGTTTGTAATTATCGCGTTGTTAAAAGTTTCGAATTTGTAATTTTTGGCTTCAAACTTTTTGCCTTCAAAATCATCAGGGACATTCGGGCCAGGGATATCATGCATCCAGAGTGGAGGAATGCAGAGTGAAAGGAAAGCAACCCAAACAATGCACGTAAAAAAAATCCCAAAAGCCCAAATGATCACTGCACCTCTTTTCAAGTGTCCCGTAGAACTGAACTGACACAGAGCTCATCTTATCTCAAGATGTTTAATCTTTTATCATGGAGAAAATTATGCATAATAATGGGTACAACATAATCCCTCCACCCTCATTGGCTACTGCATATAGAACATGCTAATCCCCCCTATAGTCCCTGGACCAATTGGCCACATCTAATCTAAACCCATTCCCCTAAGCACATGGTCCCCTACATGATCACACCCAAATCCTGGTACACGATTGGTGGCTTCCCAATATTGATATACTTGTAAATTGAGACCATCCCGTGATGTGCACCTCCCCAGTTCCAGATGCCATCAAAGTACCTTGGTGGGGCCAATTCTCCACTAATAGACAATAGGTCTTGTCATTGTCTCATGTGCTGTGGCGCAAACAAGTTGCTTCCCGACCTTGCACTTCATTTATTGGCATCACCTCTGCTCCTTTTACCTTTTACCCGAAATTACAGAATGTTCTAGACGCCGCTCCTCCCTTATCTCCTTCTAACCCCAGGTGCCCAGTAATGATGTGACCTGGGCACCACTCTTGAGTCAGAATTTCAGGGATTTATTTGATTTTGGTTGTGTCTCCTTGTAATTCTTATGGGTTCACCACTCAGGGGAGGGCAGTATTGCTCTAAATCTTCATCTTGCCCATTGGCATCACAAAACCTTATGCCCTGTTCTCATGAATTTGTCCTTCAAAGGGTGCATCCCTACCAGCTCGAATTCCGTTCCCACCCTGCTCAAGCTCTGCAGCTGGACACAATTAGCACTTATCTGTGTATCATGGGTGCCTCTAACCTCGGCTTCTCTCCTAGGGAACGAGAAGGGTATTTGCTTTTGGAGCTGAGCTAACAGAGCCACAGCTTCACATCACAACCTGCATTCTACTCTATTCACTGTGTGCTAGGCCTTAACATCCAAATGGTGACACTCCTGTCATGTTAACACAACAACCTCGCCTCTACCACAATACCTTGCTGACTCCATCTTCCACCTATTTGGTCCTTCCCAAACATCACGCTTATCCTACTTTACTACAGATACAAGACCTAAACACTCGGCCTATATGCTGCCCTATCTAAGACCTCAGCAGAAACAACAATGATGCGCTTTGTTGCTCTCTCAGTGTTGCTATATGTCTGCATCTAATGTATGTCAAACCTAAATAAATCAGAATGTGTGCTTCTGCAGCACCGCCTTCAGTCTGTTCCCATGATGATTAATTCTAAGAGGTTTTTCTCATTCGGAATTGTTGGTCTGGCTGCGACGCTGTACGTGCATCCCAACAAAAGTCACAGCAGGAGATCAAGGTAAGTGTGGGGGATCTTTGGGACAGGGGTGAAGGAAGAATGGAACCTCCCTTCCTGGTTCCTTGAGACAGGGGTAGAGGGGTAAAGGGAGGGCCTTGTTCAAGGATGAGGAAGAGGGATGGAACAGTCAGTGAGGGAAAACTCTTCTGTCTATTTTCTGCGTGAGAAAGGCCTGTGCAGAAAATGCATGTGCAGTAAAGACATGCAACCATCAAGTTATAGGGAGGGCACCATTATATACCTAGTTCCATTTATCAGGTTCACTTGTCCAATCTGGACAGCTTTGCTCTTTGTACTCATTATTTATAAACCGATTTCCCCAGTCCCTGTATGTGCTTCCCTCACCCTTCCTGTTGTGGATGTCAAATATCTATTGAACCATACTGATGACTTATGTTCTGATGAGCCTTTCATCACAGAGTACTTCTCAGTGTTACCACTATGCAATTTGACTTCCACTAGGTAGTGCTTTCAAGAAAATATAATTGTGGTAAAACAATACTAAATGGTTGTGTTTACCTTTGTTTAGCAGGGGCACACAACATTTTTGACAAAATACCTCACAATGCACTTGCCACAGGAGTAGTGTCCTATTTTGGGTGGTAGGCCATAAAAGCAACAACCCAGGACACTACTCCTGTGGCAAGTGCGTTGCATGTCGCTACACCAAGACCAGCAAGACTTTCACGCACAAAAACGTCATCGGGACAATGCAAAATCACACCAACTGCGAGTGCAAAAACGTCATATATGTGATAAAATGTCCTTGCGACCTCATCTATATTGGAAAAACCATCAGACCCATAAAACAAGGGATAAGTGAACATCGATCTTGTATTAGGAAGTCCATACAGGACAAACCTCTAGTGGAACACTTCAGCAAAAAAGGCCACACCCACGAGCAACTGACGTGGACTATCTTGCAACAACTACAACAGCAAAAAAGAAGAGGCGATATCAATCTAGCCCTCACTAGGGTCGAACAAAAATGGGTCCACAGATTGGACACAGTTAGAACTGGCCTTAATATCACCATAGAGTGGAAACATTTCTGGGACTGATCCACCCGTATACCAGATCCCTACTTGTGCATTTAGACCTCCTATAGAGACAGCAGTTGTCCATCACAGGTCTTTTCGTGATTTTACCATCAGTGTACCAGCAGGGCTCCATCTGGTGTGATGGTGTCTCTTTTAACATGAGTGTGAATATGCACCACCAATGCTGTTTTCCTGTGTTATGTTCAGTCTTACCTATGACACCCTGTAGCTCCCTTTAAAGTAAAAACTGCTACATTCACATGCGAGTTACTGATCAACGATGTATTTTATGTATCTGCAGCATTGGTGTGGTGACTCATAGTAATCACATAACAATGCACCACCATTGCTGTTCCTCCCGATCTCTGGCACTTTAACACCCTGTCAATGCAAACTGCCACACGTACTAGATCACAGAAGCGTTAAATGTATTGGAGCTCTTGACTAGTATCACCCATAGTAACCACAGTCCAGTGACATCATTGTGTTCGGCTTGTGGGCTGTACAATATGTTTAGACAAACGGTTTTAATCGTGTTCTCCATATAGGGCATTTCCAGTCAGAGGTTGAGCCATGCCACCATCAATCAGGTCTTATGTCACTAGCCTTAGCGCCCCAGTTGGGTCACTACCAACCTAGTCCACACACATTTCACGGTCATCCATGCCTTGGATTTATTTGTGCCATTCCCATGGGCTACACACATACGGGTCATCTTTACCTTGGATGTGCCCTCATGCCATTGGCCAAATACATTCCACCAATAGGGATGGACGTTACTCACCCCAAAGCTCCACACTCACCCCGGCACCCAGCAGGCACCCCATTGGCTGGTTAGTGCTCAGGGTTAGTGCTTTTAACTAATGGCATCGTCACTCCCTGGCAGAATCCATTGCCGCGAGGAGTGCAGTCACCATTAATGGGCATTGGCAGGGCTGTCACAAGATGTGGTGAGGCCCGGGGCAAAACATTTGGAGAGGCCCGCTTACAATATTTTGCACTGGGCCAGCGGCGGCACCTACGCAAACAGGAGACTTGAGAAATCTCCCCTTGAGTTTGTGTGGAGGAACCCAAATATGGTTTATTACTACAACTGCAAATCATCTACAGCAAAGTTAGATTTCTCTACTGAAGAAAGGTTTATGCCATAGTAACTTTTGTATCATATGCATAAATATATATAGGATGGCATGAGCTCTCCGCTCCGCCACCTCCAACTCTCTGCGGGTCAGTCACTTTTCCAAGCAAAGAGCTGGGGGCAGATCTCTTTCTTCGGCTGGGGCCTCCCTCTGGAAACAGCCTCCCTGCCTCTCTGAAACTTGAGCAGAACCATCTCCGGTTCCAGAAGCAACTCAAAACCTTTTTCTTTGCTTCTGCCTTCTCTCTTCCTCTCCCTTGCTGATCATCTGCCCGATCCATGTACTGCTTACCCTCTGAATTCGTGCCCAGGTCCCTGCCTGTCCAGTTACAATCCTGCACTGCCTCTTGGCTCCTCTGCAATTGTGGTCTGTATCTGTAACCCTACAGTCCCCTCTCTTGCACTTATTCTCCACCCGTTGGCTGCACTTACGAGTACCCGCACTTGCCACCTGTTGGCTGCAGTCTTGTTTCTCCTTTGTTCCTGCACTTCTGCAGCCTACCCCACCCTCTGCACTTCTCCCCTCCCCCCTTCCCTGCTCTTGCACGATCTGAATGACAGAAGCACTTGTGTACAGGCGCGTTATAAATGCCATATCATATCTTTAAGGAGCACCCTTCTCCTATGTCGCATTAAAACACACATCATACACAGTGACAAATGATGTACCGTGGAGGCTGGTACATTTCTGAACTTGAGGCTTAAATGTTTGTGCCAATTATGCAGGATCAACAGAGCACAGTAAGGGAGACCAAACCAAAGAAGGGTTGCTTGAGGGGGGTTCTCACTCCCAAGAACATGTTTGAAAGATTGGGTGAACATTATGCATTTTACAGCACTTTCTTCGCAAAATTGGGTAGAAATCCATACAGTTTGCAATTGGTTTTCTATGGAATCACATGGAAAATCCCAATAGTTGCAAATCACAAACCGTGCACAAAAACATTTTCCAATACATTTCATGCCACCTTTCCACACAACATATGCTATTATAAAAATATATTCATGATTGTTGTTCTCATGTACGTCCATGCAGGCTGCATCAATATGTGCCATTATTACAATGTACGGACTCCCAGCCAGTAGAAATGCCATGCCACAGAAACTCCCAGCCAGTAGAAATGCCATGCCACAGAAAGTATATCCAGGCTGCTGTGCACCATTAGTTTTATTACTGGCTATATTGGCCTAAATTCAATGTGGGCCAATTTAGCCAATTAGTATGTTTGCTTTAACCTTGATGTATAGTCCTGTGCATCAAGGGTAAACCAAAAAGAGCATTGGCAATGCTAGCAGTTTGGGTTTTCGTGTAGGCATGGGAAAGGCACTTTGTATTGGTATTAGCTGGCCGTTCATGGTCCCAAGTGCAAAATGGTTTGAGTACCTGAGCAGCTAATAGCAGTGCCTCGAAAATGCCTAATACTTAGACACAAGCCAAAACTGTTGGCTTTGCCAATGCTTGTTTTTAACAGGACGTCAGCTAAAGGCATGCAGGGTGCTTTTAAATCGAGTGGCCGAAGGCAGACCTGATCAAGACATTTTTATTACACCAGTTCTGTGTTTACAACTGCAATGAAGTCATTGGGCCTCATTATAAGACTGTAGAATGGGTTAACGGGTGCCGCTAATGGAGGTGGACCCGTTAACACCATTCCAAAATATTACAAGGTCCCCTCGCGGGACCCGATGTGGACGTCCAGTCTTACCAGACGTCCATAGCAGGTCCCGCGAGGGGACCAGGGATCTAACAACGGGCCGGTCGTAATCGGCCCATTGTTTGCTCCTGCACCCATTCCCATTGAGCCCTATGAGGGCTCAAATGGGAATGGGGAAGGTCCGGGCCCGGGTTCCCAGTAGGAGGAATTACCGGGCCCTCCAAACACGGAATGGCCCGGTAATTCCCCATTCAGGGAACCCGGACCCGATTTTGGAGGTAGCCATGGTGCCAATAGCACCATGGCTACCTCCAAAGTCGTAATGAGGCCCATTAACTCTCAGAAGACTCCATTGGGAAAACACTTTCAATCACATTGAGGGCAAAGTTTGATGGCAAGGCTTGTTTAAAGCTAGCTCAGAGTTCCAATGAGGAGGTGTTTTGGGTGGGAAGGGCACGAACTGGATGAGAATTTCCATAGGGATTAGCATGGCCATGAGAAGTCAATGTGTGGGCAAATAACTAAACACCATCTACAAGCTTTGTGTCCCTCCTCATATGCAATTTCTTCCTATCTGTACTCAATCCTGTCATTGCGACGGATCTTCCCAGATCCAGGATCTCGTAAAGAATTACTCACCAGATCTCAGATACAGCTCCACAATCTAGGAAATCTATGTGCACTATATGTTTATTTTAGAATGCTGTGGTGTGTTCGTGCTTTAAACTATGTTGGGGAGGGATTTGAACCGTGGTCACTAGGTTCCAAAGTGAGACACTTCCCCATAAAACCACTTGAGGGTCTGTGCGGGAGCCCTGAGAAATCACTTGTTAATGTTGCACTGCACGGAAAATATTGATGTGCTTTTTTTAGGTTTAAAAAGGATGCAGATTTTAAACTTTGCTGATGATAAATCCTCTGAGGGGAAGAGGCAAATGTTCATGGGGTGACTAAAATACCTACTCTGCACCCTCCCAATCCTCCTGTCGCTGGACCCTCTTTCACTGCGGTAGGAGGGATGCCTCAGAAAAAAAGTCTATTTCCACCTCTGACTGTTCGTTAAAGCAATAGTTTTGGCTTATTGGCGGCACACCGAATAACCCAAACAAAAAGAATGCTGTGCAGTGGCGCAACACCAATGAGCAGATCGTTGAGGAGCGCCCTTAGTTTCCAACATGCAGAACACAAAAACCTATCCATGCGATATCAACAGACTCACTTTGATAAAACCAAAGTCTTAACCTCTGGTCTCAGCTTTTAGATAGCCCACCTCTCCAGAGATTAGCATAGTATTCTGAAAGTAAACAGCCTCTGAATTGGATTGAAAGGTACGACTAGTGGCCAAAGGGAAGGTGCAATAGCTATTTGGCTTCCTAGCTGGGCTCAGGGAATTCGGAGGGAAGTGGGAGCAGGTCAGGCTGAGGATTTGTCAGAGCTGGTGTGGGCCATTTCTTTTTGATGTTTGGGGGCAACCCTGTCTTACTGATTGGAAAAATAGTCCAAGGCACCTGTGGAGTGCTTAAATCAATAATGATGTCAAAATAATGCAGCAAGGTGGTTAAAAGCTGCAGATTATCAGTAGGTTTCTGTGTCATAAGACTGCCAATATGGGGGAAACTACTAGAGGGGCCATTTCAACTGTAAAAGCTGAAAGGGCCAGATGCCATCCCTCAGTGGGGAGACCGACAGTGTAATGGGTTTATTGGCCCCACTCACTATCCGCTTTCAAAGCTGTCACCCAGCCCCTGCCGGGCTGACCAACAGAGCGTGGCCAGACAGAACAAGACACAGGGGGTCATTACGACCCTGGTGGTAGGGGGTTAACAGGGCCGGTAGAGCTGCCGGCCCCGTTAACCCCCTACCGCCTCATTACGAGTCTCCTTGCGGGACCCGCTAAGGCCGCCTGGTTTTACCAGGTGGCTTAGCGGGTCCCGCGAGGAGCCCAGCATGCTAACAATGGGCCTGTTATTAACGTGCCAGTTGTTAGCTCCCTCCCCATTCCCATTGAGCCATATGGAAGCTCGAATGGGAATGGGGATGTACCGGGTCCGGGTTCCTTGAATGAGGATTTACCGGGCCCTCCAAGGTCGGAATGGCCCGGTAATAACACATTCAAGGAACCTGGACCCGGTACCCAGTAAAGGGGTAGCCATGCCGCTAATAGCGGCATGGTTACCTCCTACCTCGTAATGACCCCCACAGACATTAAACGGGGCCTGGGCTTCACTGTTAACAAAGGCCCTGCAATTACTAACAAAGCATTTCACTGTCAGCACCTGCATTCATAAGCATACATTTTTAGGTAATTGAAATTGTGATGTGGGGTTAGCACTTGCATGCCAGGGGGAGTGATTAGAACTGAAGTGGTAACATGAAAATCTCATTCTCACAGAATTACTTAAGTGTGACGTTTCAGAAATGGGGGCGAGAGTTAGCTGCTTGTAACATTAAAGCTTCACCAGGATAGTCCAATTCCAATGTGGAAAGATGTTAGATGCCCCCACACACGTAGGTTTGCCCCCCTCACAGCCTATTCCAATGTGGAAAGATGTTAGATGCCCCCACACAAGTAAGTTTGCACCCCCCCTTGCAGCCTCTGAAGTTAGCGCCTCTCCCAACATTTGAAGTGTTAGCCCCCCCCACTGACATTTTAGCCTAGGTGTACCTCTGATGCCATGAACCCACCCGTTAAAGAGGTGGCCCCCAGGGAGGCTACATTTAGGGGTGGGGCTGAACACACACTCACATAAAACACTTTCACCCATGCATTCATCCACCAGTTACACAATTCCATACATGCATGCATACATAAAACCAAACACAGCATTGACACAAACATAAACACCAACATGCATGCATGCATTCATACACATACTAATTTAATTTAAATACACATATATACACATGTAATTTAAAATAAAAAACATTTACCTTACCTCCATGCACCCTTCAAAAGCGTCCACGCAGACGACAGTATACGTGCTGCATGACAGGAAAGAACTCCTCTACCATCAGTCAGTGTGGTCACGCTGAGCAACGTGAACACACTGACTGAGCAACATGAACACACTGACTGACAGGAGAGGAGTCCTCTCTTGTCATTCAGCATGTCCACGTTGTCAACTGAATAATGGGAGGCAGCAGAGCTCACTTTTGAGCCCTGCTGCCTCCCATTATTTTGCTGTTTGTTTGCGGAGCCAAGCGGCTTTGCAACAAACTGCAAAATCATTTCAGGGGCAGCACAGTCCCCGTGTGAATAAAAGGACACGGGTGGACTGTGCTGCCGTCTGCATAGGAGAGGGGGCTGCGAGGCCCCCAACAAGCGCGAGGCCCGGGGCAATTTGCCCCCCCTGAACCCCCCTCGTGACGGCCCTGGTTTTAGGCACCATCCTGGGTGCACCATCCCCTGCATGGGCCCACACCACAACAACACAAGTTACTCCAGGCTAACACCACTAGACACGGGCACAACACTCCAACATGTCACCGCCCGGCCCACCACGCTCACTGTATGAGCGTTTTTAACCGTTTAATAAACCTGGGACTATAATCAGCGGCACTTCCTAGCGTATAGTGCACGGCAGCATTCACACTTGTTCCCGGTTTACGGCAGGGATGTAACTGATAGCCCAAACAACATTAGGCTGTGCCTATTGTACCACTCCTTGAAGACACGCTTTAGACTATACACGGTCCCCCCGAGTGTAAAGATAATGGCATGCATACCTTCTCTTTCACAGCTCCTTGAGACCCAAGACTATATTAATTTGCCTTAGTGACCCGAATTGCACGAGTCCCTACATGTCACACGCTGACATGCTTCCAAGAGTCCGGCACCCACAACAGGACTCCCAGCACAGCGTCCTTGCTGCACCACAGCAGACGGTAAACTGTTCCATTGAAATACACCTCCAGTGTATTTCGGGCATTAATCAGTCATTATTTATTAATATTAAAATGAATCATCTATTTCCCGAGATCCTGACAGCTATCCCTTCCCCCACAGATTACCTTTACGGACAGCACCACTACCAAGTGATTATCCTGATGAAGGCCACCACCACCTCGGGCTCTCACCCAGCCCTGTTTGCCCGAAACACCTCCGTCTCGATGTTTTGTGGCACAACCCCTTTGCATATAAAGTTAAATTGACTTTGCTAGTCTTTTTAAATGTATAGACCCAGCACAAACTATCTTCCTATAGAGTGCTGGAGGGGTTGCCTAGCATCCCCTATGTCTAAAAACTCATGTAACAGTCAAATGTTACCCTTTCCTCTTGAAATGGCTGGTGGCAGTGGTTTTAGAACAAACAACCATGATTTTTTCCGACCGCAAACACCAGTACCTAAAAATCGGTTCAGCCATGTTTTTCAATATGGTGACCATGACCCCCCTGTAAAACCGACTTTGGTCATCTTTTTTTGCTGTTTCTTTCAGGAAAGGGCCTTCTTGACTCAGCGCGCCAAACCAGGTTTGATCCCTTTGTTCGATGGCCTTTGGCGGGCTTCAGTACTGAAGCCCTCCTCTGGTGCCTGAGTGGGGTGGACAGGATGTGAGGGAGGTGCCCAAACCTCCCTGTGCTTAGGCTCCTAGGAGACCTGAATGCACTCTGGCGTGATTGGCTGGGTGAGTGGCAGCTAGGCTGGAATGAATGGGAGAAAACTGTTTCAAAGCAGGTCTCTGGGACTTGGAAGGCAGAGTCGACAAATGGAATGAAAGAATCGAAGACGAGCTCAAGGAAGATGTCTGCTGCAACTCCTGGACCGTTGGTTTGCCCAGTGATGCCCTGCTGCAGGTAGGAATTGCCTGAAACTCCCTCAACAGAGAAGCGCCTTCAAGGACGACTCCTTCCCTTGAGCTGGTGGGAACAACCAACTCGCAAGCCATCTGGACACCATCTCTTTACGGGTCAAATTTTCTGCAGAGTGCTTTTGAAAACCAGATAGCCAGTGAGAAGGATACCAGTTTGTGTACTTTAAGGCACTCACACCTTAAAACCAATGTTTAGCCAAGCTTGTGGCTTCTTCCCTGGGCAGTGCAACAACCTTGCATTGCAACGTCCACCTTCTTGTCCCCACGACTGAAGCTCAGGAACACCGAGATCTGCAGTAACTGCCAGGAACAACTGCCTCAGCTACAGCTTTTCTTCATCCATAAGGTACGGTGCAAACGCGGTGTGGAAATCCTTTCTGCCGCGGTGAAAGTTTGTGAAACTTTCCCAACTGTGGGGTCTGGTTCGCTCCTAAACTGACATATAACTCTTTTTCTGGCAAACTACTTCTAAGAACATTTGCAAAGACCTAAACTGTGCTATCCTATCCAAGTTATACCAATGGGTACTCCCAAATGTTTTGTTATCGGGGGGTCTAGTCTGTGAACAGGGAGATTCTTGAGAGACAAGGAAACACGACAGACTGACTACCCCTCTCTCTTAGGTCTTTCGACAACACAGAAGTACTGTCACATCAATATAGTGAATACTTTTTGCAAAAAAACATTAATGCAAGGAAAAAATGTTTTTCTTCCACAGACCGTTAATTTATAAAGGTATAAATCATTTTAATAATTGGTTAAAAACCACATGTTTTTTTATATATAAATTGTGCATGTGTGGGCTTTTTCATACATCACTCATACCTTTCATGACTATTCATTCATACTGTGACATAAGGGTTTAACAATTTAAATTTTGTTTTGGCATATTAGTTGTTAATAATATACATGACATCAGAAAAAACATTTTGTTTTTCTATAGGTCGACATATGTTTCGGCCCCTTATACTAGTACCGCCGTTGTCTACGGTAGTCTAAAGAATTGTTAATGGGCCATCTTCAGGACAATAATAATTTTTAGAAGCTTCACGTCTTCACCTCTTTTTCTTTTCCATATGAAAAGCCCAATCTAAAAACACAAATAATAATAGTATTACTTTGTTGAACGGTCTGTACTCATTTAGTTATTTTTAAGGTAATGGCCAAATTACTTTGCCAAGAACGAGGCACCTACCTGTGGTCGAAATGTTTTATTCTGGACCACGGAGCTTAAGTTGTAGGGTATCTTCTATTTAACCCCTTGTCAGGAGCCCTATTGAAAGGGAACATTTATAGGGAGAATTACTACCCTGCTTGTGTACTTGAGTCAACACGTGAGAAGAAGAAAATTTTCATTTTCAAAATTCGGAAAGAAACTTACAATGAGCTTCTAGATGTAGGTGAATCTTCAGTATTCTCTACTACTGGACCACCTGACAGATTGTAAACGCGTAGAGGCTGTTTTACGTGGGTGGCATCAAAAGTAGTATCTAGAGGACAAGGGCGCGATTAGAGACCCACCAGTAGTAATCCTCTTACAATTATTGTTAAAGACAATATTGTTATAACAATGCTTTTGCACACTATGATTTTAAAAAACTGCTAATTCAGTATTATTTACTTATTTTTCGGGGAAGAGGCCAACGCGGGCGAAACAAACAACAAGGCCCGCCCCGGATGAACACCAGGAATTGGCAAGGACCAGCACAAACGTGGTAATTCCCATTTACAACCTTTCCTCATATGTTCTTTCAAGCACCGAAATAAGTGTCCTATCCAAAGGACTGTCATTTGTTCCAACAGCACAAGCCAAACCATTTGAAACAGAAGTTGAACTGCAGAAATTTTATAGACTCATCCGTTTAAAATATTTCTTCAGAAATAACAACTTGTCCACGAAGAAAACTACTACCACAGGTCTTAAAACACCTTCGAAATTTGTTCCCACCAACGCTATGGTTAGTCCAGCAATAGTAGCTTTTGAACAAAAGGTCTCCTGGGAAATTCAAAAAGCTATAAAAAACAGAAATTTTTCAAAAAACAACTTATCTAAAGCAGAAAGACAAGCATTAAAAGCTTTACAAAATAACGACGATTTAATAATCAAACCAGCAGATAAGGGCGGAGGCATAGTGCTGTGGACTAAAGATCTTTATGAAACCGAAGTAATGAAACATCTTAATGATACATCTTCATACAGAAAACTTCCAGCTGACCCAACCCCTCGGTTGCAAGAAGAAATTAACAGCCTCATGAAATATGCTCTAGACGAAAATTGGATAGACCTCGAAGAAAAAGAATTCTTGGTAAATCAACATCCCACCACACCGGCTTTCTATTTGATTCCAAAAATTCATAAAGATGATAAACAACCCCCCGGTAGACCAATTGTAGCAGCCATCAATTCTATCCTCGAACCACTGTCAATGTACTCCGACTGGTTTTTGAGACCATTTGTTCCAAAAATGAGATCGTATGTGAAAGATACCACAAGTATGATTAAAATGCTAGAAAACATATATTTAGATTCAACAGACATTCTAGTGACTTTAGATGTGGTGAGTTTATATACCAGCATCCCACAAGATGACTGTCTTAAGGTAATGGTTGATTACTTAGAAAGACGCACAGAGACCCTAAATTTGGTCCCGACCGCTTTCATTGTAGAATGCATCAGGCTTGCCCTTAAAGAGAATTTTTTCTTATACAAAGATCACTTCTACAACCAATTGAAAGGGACAAGTATTGGAGCAACTTTTGCCCCAGACCTGGCTAATCTGTATATGGATAATTTAGAACAACAGTCCATATATAGTCTGAACAACCCCTTCCGACAATACATAAAGAAGTGGCTACGATATATCGATGATATATGTCTCATATGGAGCGGCACCTCTGAACTTCTAGCCTCTTTTCATCATTGGTTGAATCTTCAGAATTCTCATATTCAATTTACGATCCACACCGACTTAAACAAAATACCGTTCCTAGATTTGGAAATACAGAAAACAACAGAAGGTTCCATTGAAACGGTCTTATACAGAAAACCCACTGACAGAAACACCTTGCTTAATTACGCAAGTTTTCATCCTTCAAGTCTCAAAGAAGGTTTACCTTACGGTCAGTTTTTGCGTATTCGCAGAAACTGTACTGATGTAGATAAATATAAAGAACATGCTAAACACCTCAAGTTAAGACTTAAAGAAAGAGGTTACCCGCAGAAAACTATACACAGAGCATACAAAAGAGCGCTACATACAAATCGTACTAGTACTTTAGAACCAGTAAAACGACAGCAAGAAGACAAAATAACCTGTGTAAGCACATACAGCCCGATCAGTAACATCTATAGAAAGATCATACGCAAACACTGGAAAATGATCTGTACAGAAGATTTTAATCCGCTGGTTCCCAGGTTTGCATTTAAAAGACAACCTAATATCAAAGACAACCTGGTACATTCTTACCAGCCTCCACCATCTAAAAAGCCTGCACAAACATCACTTTGGGGCTTACCGCCTGTAATTGGCCACCACCGATGCGGACACTGCTCAGTGTGTGCACAAACAGCTATTTTTTAAAAAAATCACTTCACACCATCATAGAATTGAAAAACTTCACCAACTGTCTGACACCGTGGGTAGTTTATGCGATCAAATGCCCCTGTGATTTGGTATATATAGGCAAAACCAAACGACCTGTTCGCCAACGCATCAACGAGCACAAATCCTGTATTCGTAACTCAGTAGAAAACAAACCACTAGTGGCTCACTTCGTTCAGAAACAACACAAATGTACAGATTTCATATGGTGTATTATACAAGTTATACACACCTCGCCACGTAATGGGAACAAAGATAAAGCACTCACTCAAGCCGAACAAAAATGGATCTATAATCTGAAAACCGTCCAAAATGGGCTAAATATAGCCGTTGAATGGAGTGCTTTTCTTTGAAGAATTTAATTATGTTAAGGCACATACCTCTATACATCAGCAAGTTAACTATCTGTCACTTAGCAATCAGCTCTCTTTCCCATTAAAGAATAACATCTGTTCAAGTGTTACCAGATGCAATTAACAGCTTTGCAGAGAACATACATATGGAAGTGGCTTTTGTTTCACTTCGAGAGATTGCCAAGCTGTAGGGCACCTCTATACACATCCATGTAAGTTACAAGTGCACTAGGATGCTTTTCATTAACAATCAAGCACTACGCAACCATAGATAATATTAACCATACCGATTTTAGGGCCCACAACAAGACGTAATAGTGGAACCAATGCTGTTTGACTCATGCGAACATCCTTCCTCAAGAAAAAGTTTCCGCCGTGCAAAATGTTAAATAGTGGTACTACACGCATGAATAGCAGCATAACGCACGTATAACATTATTCGTATAATCACAATGCGTTTTATAAGCCATATATGCTTACAAATGGCCGCGGATTTTGTCTCCGGCAGAAACTAACGTAAAAAACGCGTGCATTCCGTTCACGTGACTCATACAAATACACATTTCCCACCCCCTTTCTGCCTCTGCCAAGCTTTTCAGCGACAGACGAACGGACGCTAACAGAATTGATACACCGTTCGCCGCTAATAAACACCAGAGGTAAGCCTGCATATCCCTAATCATGTATGAACACCTGCCAAGTACTTCAGACTCGTGTAGGTAGTTAAACTCGACTGGCTGGCGGCGTGTTAGTAAGCTCTTATTAACACATTGGAGCTCCTCCCAAACAGAAATTGTACAACAACCAAGGCAAGACACGTTAAGGGCAATTGCCCTTCAAATCACTGTGACAACCACAATAAGGCCAGTGGAACAGTAAAAGCAGAGAAACTAACATAAGAGCAACTACTAGCTCGTATTAAGTATGCCACTATGCATGCCGCTACGTCATTAGAAACCATCACTAACTTACTTTATAGTGAGACATATAAGCTCACATGACCGCATATACGCAGCTTCCGTCAGAAATGGCTACTTTTAGATCTGTAGCCCGTAAAGGAAAAATCTGTTAAGCTACTGACAGATGAAACTCTTAACTTCCAACCACATCAAGTCGACACCTGAGGTCTAACTACTATAAATAATACTGAATTAGCAGTTTTTTAAAATCATAGTGTGCAAAAGCATTGTTATAACAATATTGTCTTTAACAATAATTGTAAGAGGATTACTACTGGTGGGTCTCTAATCGCGCCCTTGTCCTCTAGATACTACTTTTGATGCCACCCAGGTAAAACAGCCTCTACGCGTTTACAATCCGTCAAGTGGTCCAGTAGTAGAGAATACTGAAGATTCACCTACATCTAGAAGCTCATTGTAAGTTTCTTTCCGAATTTTGAAAATGAAAATTTTCTTCTTCTCACGTGTTGACTCAAGTACACAAGCAGGGTAGTAATTCTCCCTATAAATGTTCCCTTTCAATAGGGCTCCTGACAAGGGGTTAAATAGAAGATACCCTACAACTTAAGCTCCGTGGTCCAGAATAAAACATTTCGACCACAGGTAGGTGCCTCGTTCTTGGCAAAGTAATTTGGCCATTACCTTAAAAATAACTAAATGAGTACAGACCGTTCAACAAAGTAATACTATTATTATTTGTGTTTTTAGATTGGGCTTTTCATATGGAAAAGAAAAAGAGGTGAAGACGTGAAGCTTCTAAAAATTATTATTGTCCTGAAGATGGCCCATTAACAATTCTTTAGACTACCGTAGACAACGGCGGTACTAGTATAAGGGGCCGAAACATATGTCGACCTATAGAAAAACAAAATGTTTTTTTCTGATATGATGTATATTATTAACAACTAATATGCCAAAACAAAATTTAAATTGTTAAACCCTTATGTCACAGTATGAATGAATAGTCATGAAAGGTATGAGTGATGTATGAAAAAGCCCACACATGCACAATTTATATATAAAAAAACATGTGGTTTTTAACCAATTATTAAAATGATTTATACCTTTATAAATTAACGGTCTGTGGAAGAAAAACATTTTTTCCTTGCATTAATGTTTTTTTGCAAAAAGTATTCACTATATTGATGTGACAGTGCTTTAACACCTACATCTGTGTTGTCGAAAGACCTAAGAGAGAGGGGTAGTCAGTCTGTCGTGTTTCCTTGTCTATCCTATCCAAGACACTGAACCATTGACTTTGGCCTAGGCCTATTGAATTGAATTGCCTCTTGTAGTGAACTGAAACTATTTGCCCTGCCTCTGAAAGTAATCATGTTTTGATTCTTATAACCTTAGTCTTTATACCCCTTTTGAAAGTTATTGAAGTGCCATTTTGCTCCCACTTCAGGGGAGCCTAACTTGTTCAGAAACGTATTGGTTGTCTACAGTAGTGTGAGGGATTGAGGTGAAAGCATAAAGTAACAATCCTTCACAAGGAAATAAGAACACATCTCCTAGGCTCCCCTCTTATGGAAACCAGCTCACAAACTTGGTTCATTTTCTGTTGACCACTGTAGCGAACAGGCCTATTTGTGGGCGCCCCACTTGGAGAAGAGACTGAGAACTTGGCTCTGGTGAAGTTTCCATTCGTGGCAGGACTCGAGTTCTCTGCTGAGCGAATCTGCTATTGTATTGTACATACCTGGCAGATGGAAGGGAATTAGAAAGTTGATGTTCTAGCACCCATTTCCATAGTGCATGTGACTCTCGCAGACAGAATCAGAGATATAGAACAAAGTGGTGCTGTCATTAAAGATGCAAACCACCCTGTTTTTCAAATGTGGTCTGAAAGACTACAGGGCCTAGAACACTGCCTTTAACTCCAGAACATTGATCAGCAGGGCTTTCTCTTTGGGTAACCAAAGCACTCTGGTGTGGAAGTCCCCTGTGTTGGCTCCCCACCCCTCCAGGGAAGCATCTGTGGCCTCTGTGACTTGATGCGCAGGAAGAAGAAAGGGGGCACCCTGAGTGGGGTTGAGGCAATGACTCCACCACTGGAGAGTTTGGTGAAAGGATGGCATGAGGCGAAGCTAGTCTTCCCAGTACCCCGATATTTGCTGGCAACAGGCATCCAGGAGCTCTTGAAGTGGTCTCATTTGAAGACTGCAGTGTGGGATCAATGGGATACAAGGTGACATAATTGCCAGGAGGGACTTGAGGGAGCGGATTGACATGATTGTCGGCCCCAACAGCTGTTGGACCTTGTTCAGCATCGTATTCACTCTCTCTTATAAATCTGTGGTGACACACGTGAGAGTGTTGAGATACTCTGAATGGTGGGTTTTGAGCAGGATGCAAGCATGACTTTGCAAAGTTCACTGAGAACCCCAAATATGTCAGACACTGGATGGTATGCTCTCTGTTTTATGTCGCTGGTGGTAGAGATGGGGCATGCACCAACCAGTCCAGATATGGGTAAAAGTGAACGGCTGATAGGTGGATTTTGGCCACAACTGGAGCTAGGCATTTTATGAACACTTTTGGTGCTGACTTCAACCCTGAATGGTAGGGCCTTGAATTGGAAGTGTCTACCTTAGTATTTAAATCAAAGGAAGGAAATGCCTGTGCTGTCAATAAATTGGGATATGAAAGTAAGCATCCTCTTGGTCTAGAGAGGAGAGGAAATCCCCTTCTTTCAGCTGATCCAAGATGTGTTGCAGCAGTACCATGTGAAACTTTTGAGACTTGAAGAACTTGTTGAGTTCCCTGAGGTCTTTTATAGGTCTCAATTCTCCTAGATTTTTCCTTACCAGAAAGTATATGGAGTATACTCCGGTGCCCAAGAGTTGCGGTGGTACAAATTCAATCAGCCCCTTCTTTAGGAGGGAGCGTATATCTCGGAGAAGCAAGCATTGATGTTTTTTCCATATTTTGGATGGGAGGAATGGAGGGACATATTCCTATGAACTCCACGGTATGGGCCTGTTGAAAGATGGACAGCACCTATTTGTCGGTGGTGATGTTTTTCCACTCTGTGACAAAGTTGGCAAGCTGCCCCCTACTGGGTCGTTGACTTGAGGGGTCGGGACCGTGGCCTGGTCAGGTTTGTTTCACCACCTGGCTTCTGGAGGAAGCTCTGCATCATTGTTGGTTTTCTCTGTAAGGTTGAGATCTTCCCTTATAACCCTCTTGTGTGGTGCCAGCGAGAGATGGATGTGGATGGCAGGAAGATCTGTAGTTCCTCAAAGTCCTTGAGAATCTCACTTTACCAGAGGGAAAGGACTGGCGGTGTTGTAGAGTGCCGAGTGAATGGGCTGTTTAAGTGTCAGCCTTGATGGCCTGCAGGGTCTCATCCACCTTCTTTCCAAAGAGGCTGATGCCATCAAAAGGCATATCAACCAACTTCAATTGCACTTCCGGCTGGAAGTTGGTGACCTTCAACCACCTTTGGCGGCATAACACTGCCCCATTACCCAATTTACGGAATCATATGTCCACAGCAACTGATGTGGCATGATCTAATGCAGCTTACCCTTCATGTAATACGGTAAGCGCATCAACCAGCTTGTCATTTGGGAGAAAATCCAGTATGGGCCCAAGCTTGAACCTGAGTTAATGGTCACAATTAGTCTATTGAAGGTTGCAATGTAGGATAGAAGGTCTTGATTGCCCTGTCGCAGAGATAGAAGTTCGTCATCCAGAGCCTGTCCCTGGGAGTGTTGAGCAAATAACCTTTCCATGCATGTTTGAAATCCTTGAAAATCACGAAGAATCGGGTCATCTTGAGTTACCAGTGGGACTGACCAATCGGCAGCACAGCCGCTGAGATATGACAACACAAAGGCTACCCTGGTCTGATCATTAGGGAAGGCCCCAGGTCTGCATAGGAAGTGCAAACGACACTGATTCATGAATACGGCGAATCGTTTGGGGTCCCCAGCAAAGCGTTCAGGTGGGGCCAGCGGCATGTTTCCAGGTAGATTAATCTGCACCGGGTTACTGGAAACCACAGGAGCGGGGTTCCCCCTGGAACCGGGTAAAGGAGTTTGTCCAGCTTGACCTTACAAAAGCTGTCTAGCCAGGTCATCAGCTCTATCCTTTATTACAATCACTTCCCTCCTGAGGGCAAAAGTCTCTTGATGAGCGGCGTGTACTTTGGCCCGTAATTCCCCCAGTAATTGGGCCAACTGGTCAGTTTTCGGAAGTTTCCATAGCGCCTGGGTGGGAATTCGTAGGAAGGCTTCGCGTTCTGTAACGCTCACCTGGTTCCCATGGGGGCGCTGGTCTAGTCTGGATTGCTGTGGCCTCTTCTAGCGTGATGCGCAGGACCCGGAACACCGATTGGACAGGACCTCCAAATCGTGCTTGCCTGGCCCGTAGGAATATCCTTCTGCAGATGCGAAAGGGGATTAACAGTCTGCAGAATAGTGTGCTAGCTCCCCCCTTTCCCCCTTCCCCCTTCGTTCCTCTCTAACTTCCTCCAAACCCCGGTTTAAGCTCACCTTATGGTTTGGAAGGATGAACTCTCCATCCTGCTTCTGGTGCAGGGGCGCGTGTTCGTCCAGTTACTTCACTGGTTTTCAGAATGGCACTGGCAAAATCCACTTGACTTTCCTGAGCGATGCGCCGTAAGTATGAAAGTTCAAAGTTCAAGTGAGGCCCCCTTTATGTTGTCTTTCTAACCTGTGATCTGTCCTTTATTTCAGGTGCAGAATGAAGGCGATGCGTCGAGGGGTTAAACTGCCAAGGTGAGCAGTGATGAGGGCGTTCCCTCTAAATGTCCTTATCATTCCCCAGAAATGTCTCTTGTCCTTTCCCCATAGGGGCCGGGGTACGGTACCTGCCAACGGGGCGGCGCCAACCCGAAATGTGGAAGAAAAGCCGGTAAGTATTATGGCTGTTAATCAGGCTTTCCTTCTGTGTTCCTTCTGCTCACCTTTTGTTTCTTCCTCTCTCCCCTAGGTGCAGAGATGTGGCGTCCGATGGTGACAGCCGCGATGGAGCCGGGAGATGTCTCGAGGACAGGTGAGTGAAGCGTGCCGCTGCAGCGAGCAACGCAATGCTTTTAAATGGAAGTCTTTCTTCAGGGATGCTGGCAAGAAGATTCTGGATGCAGGTAAGAAGTTTGAAATAGTCCTTGGTTTTCACCTTTCTCTTCTCTTCCTTCCTTGCAGGTCTTCCAGGTTCGAGGCGGGCGTGGCTGGAGTCCAGGAGCAGGAGCAGACACGGTGAGCGTTAAGCTGCAGGAAGCAGAACAAGGCGAAGCATGAGCTGCTGTCTGGGCGTGGCTTAAATAGCCTCCAAAGAAGTCCCAGGTATGTATCCTTCCCCAACTAGGTATGTATCCTTCCCTGGCCACGCCCGAGTGAAAAAATAGTCCCTATGAAAAAATAGTCCCTATGAAAAAATAGTCCCTTTCAGGTCTCAGGGAGGCCTGAAGCGTGCAGCATGGTCTGCATCAGGTAAGTGCACAAAACACCTCCCTTTATGAGCCTGGCTCCTATGGCGCCAGGACTGATGTCCAACATGAGCCTGGCGCCAAAGGCGCCAGGACTGAGTCCAAAGAGCCCCTATAAGGGGCCGCTGGGGTTTTACCCGAGGGCATGATGCCTGCTTCCGGGGGTGCTGGGCCTGGCCTGGTGCTCCGGGGGTAGGCATCATGACAAAGATCAAAAAGATTTGGAGCTTGTGACATGTGGACATGGAAGGAGCCAATCTCATCTGGTAGTGATTCTCTTGGCGGTAGATCTGCGGACTCACTGTCACCTGGCACTAGATCCTCGCACTCGCCTATAGAGTGCATGCCTGAAGAACCATCTATTGGGTAGTCATTGGTGTCTGTATTCGTGAGGGTGACTGGTGGCAAAAGTTGAGCTCCTGGAAGAGGTCTGGAGAGCAAAGGAGAAGCCAGGCGTTCCCTTGCAGGCAAACCACAGGGTAGCGCAGGAGAAGGCAATGGTGGAGCAGGAATCAATTTCAGGAGCTCCGAAACAGTGTCTATAAGTGCATAGGATATCCATTGTCATATCTCTTGAGCCAGAGATTCAGGAGCTTGTGGAGGCTCGGAAGGTATGCTCATCAGGACAGGTGCCATTGGAGAAGGTTGAGTAGGGCCTTGGGGCATATGAAGGCCTTGCTTTGGTGGAGTCAGTGGTGGCATGTCAACAACAGGAGGCACCGCGTCTTCCTCCTCATCCTCAGAGGAGACAACCCATGGCACATCCATGTACGAATCAGCACCCTACTGTAGTAGCTGCTCAGAAGAGGCCCTGGATGGACAGGGTACAGCAGGTGGTGAATAGGAAGCCAGTGAAAATAGTGGTTGAACGTGTGTTGGCCTAGGAAGGTAATGCAATGTAGACAGGACCTGCCTGACAACACCAACTCCCCTTGGGAAAGTGTGCCTTTGAATGGGCGTCATCAGCAATGCAGACATGCTTTGCAATGGTGCAGGTCTAAGTGGCAATAAAGCCGTTATTGTAGACAATGATTCGGTTGTTTGTGACGATTTGGTCATCGAACAAAGCGGTCGACAGGGTGGAACTAGCGGTTTTGATCACTGACGCAGTTGTCTTGGTCGTCAACAAACAGGTTGACGGAGTCGTCAATGAGATGCTGGTCATTGTCAAAAAGGACTTTTTTGTAGAGGAGGACTTAGGCCGACAGTGCGTCATTGACATTGAATGCATAGACAGAGGAACTGGAGTTGTGGACAATCTGCATTTTTCCAAAGAGTTCTTGGATGACGAAGTTGTCTACAAAGGTGTCCACTGTACCGAAGTGGTCAACAGGGTGACCATAGGCATAGATGGAAACATCAAGGACATCGTCGACGAGGGAGCAGGCTGAGCATGTGATCTTTGTCCCTTTTTTGCCTTCTTCCCTGGGAAGATACTTCGTGGGACCTCGACCTCTTCAAAGAGCGAGTGTGCTCCAGGTGTCTGCTGCGCATGGCAGAGGCATAACTACAGACAAAGGCAGAGTCAGAGGCCCCAGCACCTTCATCAAACCAGGCCACTAACTTGCTGTGGCCAACCTTGCAGGTCTTGGAGGAGAACGGTAGGCAGATAGTACAGTTGGTCAAGTCGTGGTCCGGGTACAGACACTTTTCAGAAAGATCCTTGAAACAAACATTCTCCAGGTCACATGTTTGTTATGGGGCCGCCGGCCTACAAAAGACGCTGCGACACTCGGCACATCTTCACTCTAGCTTTATTAATACAGAACTGCCTACTTCCCCGCTTTCCCGCTTCTCCCTCCCCTTTGTCCCGCCCCCCGTTCCCTCTGTCCATTCCTTTCTCTTAAAGGGGCCCTGTCCATTTCCCATGCCCAACACCCCCCCCTTACTTATCATTGAAGCCTGTCCTCACATCTCTTCGATGAGCCGGGGGGGCCGTCTGGCCAGCCGGTGGGGCCGCTCGACTCGCTCTTCTCGTTCGCCCTCCTGGATTGCCGGTGGCGGCGCCTCGGGCGGGTCGGGAGGGGTCTCTGAGTCTATGGGGTCTTCTTCCTCCAGAGGCATGCCTTCCGATGTGTCTCCTTGGACCATTCGCCTGAAGTATGACGCATTGCGGGTTATTTCGCCCCGGTCTCCTAGGGCGGTGATCATGGATCCTTTCACTTCTGTCACTATCATGGACTCGGGTTGATGTCTTGAGTCCGTTTTGCGGCGTTGGGCCTGCCTGACTAGCACCGTTTCTCCCACGGGGATCAGGGGTTCCTTGGCTTTCCTTTTCCGGTCAGTCCATTCTTTGGCCTTCTGTCTCCTCTCTGCTTCTCGCTGTCGGATCTCGTCATCCTCCTCCGGCGTGTAGTCCTCGAGTTGGGGAAGCCTGGTCCTTGGTTTATATTTGATCATGAGTGCAGCTGGGGTGTGTCCGGTTGCCTCGTGGGGGGTATGCCGGTAGCTTCGTAGCATCTGTGAGATGGCTTGTGGCATCGCAGCTTGGTCTGTCGCCGCTTTTTGGCGTGTGCGCTTAATGTTCGCCATGAATCGCTCCACCATCCCGTTGGCTTGGGGCCATAGTGGTGTGATCTTCTGGTGGTGGAATCCAAGATGCGCCGCGAATTTCTTAAACTCTTGTCCTTGGAATGGGGATCCATTATCCGTCTTCACTACGTTGGGGACGCCCCATTCGCTGAATACTTCGTCTATCGGGCCTACCACGTGGTGGAAGGCTGTGGATTGTACGTGTTTCACTAATGGGAATCGGGAGTATTCATCTATGGCCACGAGCAAGTTACCCCCTTCTTCGAGTGGGCCGTAGAAATCAAGTGCTACTCGTTGCCACGGTCCGTCCGGGAGCGGGACTATGCGCAGGGGGCAGGGTGGTGATCCGGCCGCATTTATCTGGCAAGAGTTGCAGTGTCTTAGTATGTCGTCTACAATGGTGTCCATGTGGGGGAACCACACCTGGTTTCTGAGTATTTTTTTTGTATTCGCCGCGCCCCGGTGACCCTCGTGGGCGATCATAACTAGTGGCTTTCTAAGACTCTTGGGTGCTACCAGGCGGTTCCCTCTGAGTAGTGTGCCTTGGTCTGTTGTGGCCAGTTCGTTGTGTATCTTCTCCATTCTGGCCAGGTCTCTTCTGTCTACTTCTCCCCCTTCCCCTTCTTCGAAGTGTTGGTTGGCGGCCTGTCGCCACTTGTTGGTGTTGGTGAGGTGGACGGCCGCTCTAATGGTGGGGTCAGCTCTGCTCTTTTCTGCAAACAGTTCAGCGGTGATGGCTGGGGGAAGAGCATTGTGTGATAGGTATGCGATATATTCATCGGCTTCTCCTTGCATCGCGGTGTCTGGAGCGCCATCTGGGTGCCGTGATAGATAGTCTGCTGGGTTTGCGTCGCCCCCAGGTTTGTGGATGATGGTATAATCGTATTCCTGGAGGCGGATACCCCATCGTTCGATGCGTGGGGGCATCTTAATTCTCGGGTTGCCAAACAGGGCCAGTAAGGCCTGGTGGTCCGTGATGAGGGTGAACTTTTGTCCGATAACGAAGTGGTGAAATTTTTCGCACGCCCACACTGCCGCCAGGCTCTCCCGCTCTGCCTGTGAGTAGGCTTGTTCGGTGGAGTTGAGTGCGCGACTGGCGTACGCCACTATGTTAGTTTTGGAGTTGTCTTGTGGGTCTGTTTGAGCCAGGATGGCACCCAGCCCCACTGGGCTAGCGTCTGCAGTAATTTCTGTCCGCCAGCTCGGGTTGAAGTACGCCAGTTGGCGATTGGCCGCAAGCTCTTGTTTAATCGAGGCGAATGCCTGTTGGCATTGGTCCGTCCACTGGAAGGGTTGGTCCTTTTTTAGCAGGTGCCGCAGGGGGCATGTTAGTGACGCATATTGTGGGAGATAGCGGGCGCAGTATCCCGCCATGCCCAGAAACGAGCGGAGTTCGGAGGTGTCTTGCGGACTAGGCAGGTTGGTAATGGCGCGGATCTTGTCCGGGTCGGCTTTTATTCCTTGGTCCGAGAAGATGTGGCCGAAGAAGCATAGGGTGCGTGTGTTGATTTCGCACTTCTGACTGTTGAGTGTCAGTCCGGCGTCTTGTAGGATGCGGCACACTTGGTGTAGGGCTGTGTCATGCTGGTCCTGTGTGGCGCCAAAGATGAGGATGTCATCGCTGTAGTTGAATGCATTGGGGACGGAGCAAATCAGTCTGTGTATTGTTTCCTGAAATATCTCGGCAGCGGACGAGATTCCAAAGTTGAGTCGCTTGTAGCGGAATAGGCCCTCATGGGTGGTGAATGTCGTGATGGGCCTCGATGCCGGGTCAATTACTAGCTGGTGATATCCCTGGTTGAGATCCAGCTTTGAGAATTTAGTGGCTTGGTTGAGCCTGATTAGCATGTCCTCTATGTTGGGGCCCGGGTGTCTTTCCCGTTGAATGGCGGTATTGGGGATTCTCATGTCCACACAGAGGCGGAGGCGTCCATCTGCTTTGGGGACGACTACCAGTGGGGAAACCCATGGGGTGGGTCCTGTTGCCCTCTCTATGATGTCATTGTCCAGTAGTGTTTGTAACTCGTGCGACACCTTCGCCTGCAGGTGGAACTCTACCCTCCTGGGGTGTTGTGGTACTGGCTGGATCTTGGGATCGACATGTAGTGTGATGACGTTGTCCTTCAGCCTGCCGACACCTTGAAATAGGGCTGGGTACGCCAGTTTCAGATTTTCTATGTTCGGGGCACTGTGATGAATGGCTTGTATGACACTGGAATTAGGTGGGACGCCTTGTATCACTTCTGACATTTCGTAGTGAAAGTCGATGAGGCCTAGGGCTGTGGCCGTCTTGTGGCTGAGCAGGCATCTGGCAGTCGCCTGGCTGAGGATGACGTGTATCGTGGTCGTTGCTCTCTTGCCTCTGTGTATGAGATCACATGTGAATTGTCCTTTTGAGGTCAGTGGCTGTGTTGCGCCCCATTGAAATATGTGGGCGTAGGATGGTTGTAAGGGAAACTTGTCTGCTAGATGTTCGTATGCTATGTAGCTCATGACATTCACGGTTGCGCCGGTGTCCACTAGGAACGGTGTGTCTATCTCACCCAGGTGTACCGTCACTCTGGGTGCCGCGCTGTCGTCGGAGGCTTCCGAGATGAGTCGGACATATTCCCTGCTGTATCGGTCGTATTCGGCATAGGGTAGGTATTCGGCAGGGTGTTCTTCCACTGGCGGGTTTTCGTATGGGTCTCTATTGTTGTCTTCCCTCCGGATCTCCTCTTCAGGGTATGCTTGCATGTGATATATTTGTTCATTGTTGGCATAGGGAGCATCTGCTTGGTCCACTTGTAGATTTTCGACCGCTCTGATGAACCCAGAGTTGTTTGGTGCTCTGGGGTTGACGGCTGGTTTGGCGTATTCTCGTTCCGCATACGGTCTTGGGTTGGGTGGTCGCATTGGCTCGGGTCGCGGCTCGAACTTCTTTGTGACCGGTTGCTGGCTGTGTGGTCTGTATGTTGACAGTGGGGGTGTCTTCTCCCGACACATGCTCTGAAAGTGGTTCTCTTGTCCACACCTCAAGCACATCTGGCCAATTGCGGGGCATTGGCCTCTGTGGGGAATTTCAAACCCGCATCGGTAACATTGTCTTTCAGGTGGTGGGCGTCTTGCGTTGTTCCATTGGTCTTGTCTGTACGTGTTGTTGTGTTGGCGGCTGATTTGATTGGTGGTGACGGCCGCGATGGAGTCTATCTTTCTTGGGTTCTCCATGTGTGCAGCTTGAGCGTCCACTCTTTCATATACTCTGGCGAGTTCAGCAATTTCTTTCAGAGGGAGGGGTTTTTTTAGAAGATGTTTGCGGAAAATGGATGACAGGCATCCCTCTATCACTCTCAGGCGGATGGCCTCGTCATCGTTGAAGTTGGCGAAATCACAGTATGCTATTTTCCTTTGCAGGCGTAATATGAATTGGCCAATTGTTTCCTGGGGTAGTTGGGTGCATTGATTAAAGATGTAGCGCTCGTAGTCTCTGTTCGGGACTATTATCAGCCGACCGTCGATTGCTTCAATGAGTTTTTGGTATGTGTCCCTTTCTGCTGCAGGGATGGTCTTGATGACGCTTTTTATGTCTTTCCCGACCAAGTTAGTGAACATGTCTAGTTTGTTCGGGGCGTTTTGGTTACCTACCGCCCTCATGAATTCCTCGAATTCGTCCATCCATTCTTGCCACCTTTGTCCTTGGTTTTCTTGTTGTTCCAGCGAGAATGGGTTTGGGCGGCGTAGGAAAGAGACTGGATTTGTGGGCGTCACGCCAGGCGTGGCAGGTGCCGTGTTGTCTCCCGTTGCGCTTCCACCACTTCCTTGTTGCGACATGGCTGGTGGGGTTGAGTGTCTGTTGGTGTGCGTGTTTTATTTCCCTTGCTCCCGGGTGGGCGCTTTCTCTTGGTCGTGCTCGCTTGCGCGTGGCGTTCCTCGCTTTCAAGTGGCCGTTACTGCTCTCGTACACTCGTACGCGTATGCAGTTCCTCGTTTTCGAGTGGCGCTTTCCTCGCTTTCGAGTGGCCGTTAACACGCTCACACGTGCACTCAGTTCCTCGCTTTCAAGTGGCTCATTGGGTGCGTCTGTTCCTCGCTTTCAAGTGGCTGAATAATTGCGTCAGGTCCTCGCTTTCAACGCTCACACGTGCGCGCAGTTCCTCGCTCTCAAGTGGCTCATTAATTTCGTCAGTTCCTCGCTTTCAAGTGGCACATTTATTGCGACAGTTCCTCGCTTTCAAGTGGCTCATTAATTGCGACAGTTCCTCGCTTTCAAGTGGCTCATTAATTGCGACAGTTCCTCGCTTTCAAGTGGCTTGCGTTGCTTCGCCGTGCCTACCTCCTTTTCCTGGACCTGTGGGTTTCATGCAGTACTCGCGTGTGCTCTTGGCACCTCACGACCTCTAGGGCTGTTCCGCTGTCCTCGGCGTGCGTTTCCTTTTGCGCTGGGCTTCCGCTCCTCCTCGCTCGCGTGCGTACCTTTGCTCGCATGCGTACCTTCGTGCGCGTAGGATCCTCCGTCCCTCGCGTCCAGTCCTCGGCGGCGGGTCCTTGTGCTGCTTCGGATATCTTCTTCGGGCGCGCTGGCTCCTCCTTGCCTCGCGTGCTCCCTGTCTGGGCCTTTTCTACGTGTGCGCGGTCCGTCGTCTCCGTCGCCAGTTGTTATGGGGCCGCCGGCCTACAAAAGACGCTGCGACACTCGGCACATCTTCACTCTAGCTTTATTAATACAGAACTGCCTACTTCCCCGCTTTCCCGCTTCTCCCTCCCCTTTGTCCCGCCCCCCGTTCCCTCTGTCCATTCCTTTCTCTTAAAGGGGCCCTGTCCATTTCCCATGCCCAACAATGTTGCGCAGGCCTTAAAAAGGCTTTTCTTCCTTGTGTCTGTCTTCTTCAACAGACTCCTCAAAGGCCTCAGATGGAAGGTTGGGCTCTAGAGGTAAAGGAATAGGCTGAAACGTCAGCTCCGTAGGCGGGAAGCGATGCAGCACTGAACAGGAAGATTTGATGGCACAACAAGCAAAAATATACCAAAAACCTTGAATTAATAGAAGTGAGAATTCTCCAGGACTCCCAACACTTAACGTGTGGTAGAAAATTAAAGATGGCCACCAGGGGTAGAGCTAAGGGACCTGTCTAATTGTCTGTGGACAGTATGACCCAAAATTACTAATAGAGCACTGAAGTGACAAGCAATTAAAAAGTTTAAAGGTAAGCTGCTTTAATGTTACCAAAGATTCCCAGCCTGACATTGGGGAATATTCAAGAGCATGTGAATGCATGAAAGATTCAATGCTGGAGAAGTGGATCTCCAAAGAAGCCTGGAGGGTGTAAGGACATATATAATGGAGAGTGCATTGCATATGAACTCAGCAAAAAGGAATATCAAGAAACAGGGCAAACAAAAGAGCCAGTGGGGGGAAAGAGCTGTTAGGTAGAACATAATAAGTTGGAAGCAGTCACACAGTGTACATAAGCTGTGTAACCGCTAACCTTGGGGCATCCGGACCTCATACATTATATACAATGAACAATATGCAGACTCGTGTTTGTGTTGGCCATAAAAAGGCTGTGGCTTTTTATTAAACATAATACTAATAAATCAAAATAGGAGTATTGTGTTTATTTTCCAACAAACAGGTGTGCAGTGTTATAATAGTTCTGTACTTTTGGGCACCTGGGCCGGGAAATGGAAGTTGCCCTTTTTTGCTCAACGGATTCCCCCCAGTGTGGGCTCCTAGGTTTGTGTGTTTGGAACCTATATGTTGCTGGTGAGCACTCCTGTGCCTGCTTGGAAGCTTCCTTCCAGGCCCAATGCCCACTTCCTGTTCTTCTTCCCCATGACTTCCTGAAAACGACCGTTGTCTTTATGCTCACACAAATGTACCCTCTTACGGGGTGGGTGGGATCCGGGAAAACCAGAAGCTGGGTCTGCGCAAGCAGAGTCTAAGACACTCAGGGCACAGTGTTTCTTCTAAGGGACTGCTCTACCAGCCCTGTCTTCTTTATAGGGAAAATGCGCCCTTGGTTCCTCAGATGCCCTGGGCACTAGGCAGGCCGGCATATGCCGATGGCCACTTAGCACCCAGGTGCGTGGCCCTCCTCTTTCCCCTCTACTATTTGTGTTATTGTTCTCTCCCCCTTTGAAGTCGAAGGGGAAGAGAGCACTTGCTTCCAGGGTGCCAGCCCCTGCCATTAGCACCCTGGCTGTCTATATCACACCTATGTTGGGCTTCCTTTCAGGATGCCTGTGTGCGTATCCCTAACACTAACTGGGGAAGGGGAGGAGAGGACACCAGAGGGGAGGCGCGCCTTCTGGCTCCCTTTCATTCCCTCCTGACTCCCCTTCCCCACTCCTTGTTCCCTGCTGCCGCTCCCAAGCGTAAGGGCTTGTGTCCTTTAGCTAGATGGGGGGTGCCCCTCTCATTCTGCAGCACCAGACATAAGCTGGGGGAACCTGGACCTCATACATTATATATAATAAACAATACGCAGACTCTTGTTTGTGTTGGAAATAAAAACATAATACTAATAAACCAAAACTGGAGTATTGTGTTTATTTTCCAACAAACAGGTTTGCAGTGTTATCATAGTTCTGTACTTTTGGGCCAGTGTGAGCTCCCAAGTCTGTTTGTTTATGACCTATACAGTGTCTGGTGAGCACTCCTGTGCCTGGTGGCAGCTTCCTCCTAGGGCAATGCCACCATACCTGAGCGGGTCCACGGCCACTCGGGTTCCCCCAAAAGACCACCGCTCTATCTTTGCTCTACTTCCATCCCCTTGTTGCTAACATGTTCAAAATCCTTGTGTGGAATAATTCCACCCATTTTACTGACATGTGGGTTCTTGTTAGGGAGAATTCTAATTTCTGTTCTAACTCCCTTCAACCTTAGAAACCCCCAGCTCTTTTGCTGGACCATAGGACGTTTTAATGTTAACCCTGGAGTGAGTGAGCCCTTTGTCTCACTCTCATGTGTTTTGACCTGATTTGGAATATTTAAGCAGGTGATGTCAAACAGACTTGTGCCGGGATCATGGCGGGAAGCCTGGATGGTGCCAGTGTTCAAGAAGTGCGAAAGGGCTGATCCTAAGAACTATCGCTCTATCGCCCTATCGCCCTTTTGCACTCATGAGGCAAGCTTTTTGCATCAGTGGTCCTTCATGATCTCAACCAATTGGCACGTGAAAATGGGATACTCGACCCCAGGCAAACAGGATTTGTCAAGGGGGTAGGGACCTCTATAAATCTTTTTGTCCTGTACTTGTTAAAAAGGAGGGCTATTGATAACAGCTCCACAGTATACATGGCCTTTTTGGATTTACATCCGGCTTTTGACGGAGTGGATAGGAACTGTCTATGGGCTAAATTGAAAGTCTGGAAGTGCCTGATAGGCATCTTAGAGGCCACCCAGGCCTTATATACAGAAACATCTATACAGATCAGATTTGGGGAAGGAGGTCTCATGTCTAGGAAGAGCTTGACATTTCACAGGCTTAAACAAGGCTGCGCGCTAGCGCCCATCTTATTTAGCCTGTATTTATCTGACTTGGGAATCTCACAAGCTGCCATCCACGCATTTCCACCAAAGTTGAATGGATGTGATCTCCCATGGCTGCTCTATGCAGATGACATTGTTTTTTTCGACAGCCATAGGGTTGCAACGCAGAATCTCAGCATTTAATGTCTATCTAAATAAAAATGGAATGATAATGAATGTCAAAAAATCTCTAATCCTTCTTATATCCAATGCTAGGAAGAAATCAAGGACATCTTTCTCATGGAGGGTAGAGGAATTACGGCTTGATGTAGTGGAAACCATCATATATTCAGGAGTCAAAATGAACAAGAGCATAAATGAAAATGCCCAATTGGTCTGGTTGAAAATAAAATTGCAAAATCTGACAAACCAAGGAATCACCATTCATAGACTTTATGGTGCCTTTTCTATGATACCTATCCTTTACCAGCAAAAGGTGATACAGGTCCTAACCTATGTAGCAGACACCCTGCCCAATCTAAGAAAAAAAACATGGCCCCTGATGGAAGGCCATTTTTGGCGCAATGTTTTAAGACTTCCTAAGTCTCTACTAATAGCTAAAAATTCAACATGAGTTACAATTACCTTCAATGGCCTCCATAGTTCTATGTATGGAAATGTCTTTTTATCAGAAATGTATTATGTTGACGCTCCCCCCTCCCCTTTGCCATGTTGAGAGCTGCAAATAGGATAAATGAAATATCTCTGAACCAGTGGCTTGAGGGAATGAAGGAGACACTCTATAATTGTGGGGTGGACATTGATTTATTGAGGGAAAATCCTCTTAAAGATAATTTTAGAAAGAGCAGACTGGATTAACACCTGTTAAGCCAGACCTATCACCCCCCTAACTTTCACATTGTGGAAGGAAAAAAAGGGTCTCTATGATACTCCCTTATATATTTGTAAATTCTCCTCAGCATTCTATAGGGACCTCCTTCTGTGTTGCTGTTTGAATATCATGCCTGCGTGTGAAGTTCAGTTTAATTGGCATCAGGAAGGGGTGGAGGATAACGCCTGTCGCTTCTGCAAGAATATTGATCGGATGGAATCATGCCATCAGGGAGAGGTGTAGAATAACGCCTGTCACTTCTGCAAGAATGTTCATCGGGTGGAATCATTGTTTCACATTGCAATGGAATGTGAGGAACTCCAGGTGGAAAGGATACATGTTATGGGAAGTTATCAGGAGAGAAGTCTGACACTGGAAGATCATTGGGATTGGCTATTAATGGGACACAACTTGGGGCAAATCATGGCTTTGCTCAAATTTAGAGACTCAATAATTGGCTTGAATTCTGAAAGGGTTTGAAGTCTGGTCAACTGATGGAAACCATTGATGCAGCACTGATCTCCTGCAATTGAAGTCTGATATTTTTTTATGCTGCTTTTCGATTTCTTGTCTGTTGGTTTTTAAGTTGGACTGAAATAAAGAAACAAATTGCTCTGTATTTTGTGTATTTTGAAGGATTGGATTTTTGTTTTCTTAAACTGTCAAAGATTTCTTTGTGCTATTACATTGTTTTTAGTTCTTAAACCAATAAATAAAAAAAAGGAATGATGGGTTTCCTTTGCTTTTGGAGTTTGACAAACTTCCCTTTCAGGGTTGTCTAGGACTGCTAGTCCCAAGAGACCTTGCCTGCCCAAAGAAGCAGTGAGTATGTATGAACCTAAACGTGATGTGTTGGATTGGTTGGGTATGTTTGAACACGCCTATTGTCTTCAAGGAATCAGTGGGAATTATTTAATTCCATGGCTCATGTCTAGGCTCCCCCTGAATGGCTGTGATGGAGTCGGGTACCATTGAGAGAAAGACGTATGAATCAGTAAAGCTGGCCTTAATAGCCAGATTTGGGAAAACTCCTTCCCAGTACCTTAAGAGGTTTAGGAACCTCAAAAAGACTGATGGTACCCCTTGGTCTATCTGGGTATGTGAATGTTTGAAAAACATAGATGGTTGGGTTAAGGGGTACAGAGTGAACTCCTTTGAAGGAATGATGCATCTTTTTTGTCAGAATCTATTTTTGATGCCTGCTCTCCTGAGATGAGACAGCACTTGGCTGAATCAAAAGAGATTGGACCCAAAAGGTTAGCACAGGCTGCTGACTTGTGGGTAGCCAACAGGGCCACTCACAAGGACCATCTGGCAACTCACAAAAAGGAAGAGGGGAAGTAGTACAAGAAAGAGGGAAAAGAGAATTCTAATCCCAACCCTCCAAAAAAGGGCCACAAACATAGCAAGGAAAAATTCCATGGGAAACCTGGCAGGTCTAGGTCAACAGAAACCCCCATTCCAAAGAACATTTGGGAAATGTTTTGTATGTGGGTCTGTAGATCATGTGAAAGGGGATCCCAGATGTAAGGTTATACCTTCAGGGGTCCACACTGCCTCCTCAGCCTTCATCCCTCAACAAGTGCACACTTTCAATTACTGGCTGAAGACTCCATTGGAATTCAAGCCAGTGTTTCTTTAGTATCCCTGGGGCTGTGTAAACAACAGAATGTGGATGTGTACAAACCCATACCAGATAACACAAAAGAATATTATAAGGACAGTGTTCTTGTAAATGGTGAGGAGACCCCTGCGATCCGAGACACTAGGGCAAGTATTACAGTGGTAGATGAGCGTATTTTCAAACCTGAGGATGTAGCTAAGGCACCCAAAGGTCCCACTAAACTTGCAGGAGGCCCTATCAAAATGGTTCCCATCCTGCCAGCTCTCATCCAGTGCAATAATATGACTGTTAGAATTCCTATTAGTGTACAGAATGAAGTGCCATGGAGAGTCCTGTTGGGAAATTATTTGAAAACTCTTGGAGTTGTATCTAGTACCCCCAGGCCTCCCAGCAAAAAGAAGCAGGAGCAAACAGGATTGGCTAGAGAGGCAACCTTGAGAGACTCTCAGTTTGAGGTTGAGGAGATTTCCAATACCTACAGTCCACCCGAAGGCCAACCTTCTATTTCTAAGAAAAAGAAAGAGGCAAAGGAGAAATCCAAGGTCTCTGGGAGAAAGAGAGGTCTAAAACTTAAACCTGTTCACAGGACAAGGACATCCCTGAGAGGACTGTCCCAGGTCATGCCAGTGACCCCTTCCCCAGCTGAGGCTGAGTGGGAAGACCAACCAAACTCTGTAGAAACAGCTACTGGTAACACAGAGCTGGAAGAAAACCTTCCCTGCGTTGGAGATCTGGATCCTAGAGACTATCCTGAGCTGCCGACTTTACTTGCAGAAGGTAGACCCTCTAGGGCAGACTTCAGCAGAGGACAAAGAGAAGGTCTGCACCAGCAGATAGATTCCCAGCTGGAAGGGTAAGAGCCAGGGAAGCATAGGCTTCACTGGGAGGATGGCCTCCTCTACAGTGAGTCAACTGAGTCTACCCCAGGAGACTAGTAGTGCCCCAGGAGGTGGGACAGATGTTCCTACAGTTGACACATGAGATTCCTCTGGCTGGCTACTTGAGAGGACCAGAGAGAGGTTATCTCTGTACTTCTACTGGCCCAAGACCCAAGATGGGGGCTGATGTAGAGAAATTCTGTAAGAGCTGCCACACATGTCAGACTTCTGGCAAGAGCAGATCCAAGAATGTGGCACCTTTAGTGCCCACCGCTCCCTGTATTTGTATTTTGTTATTTGTATTTATTTGTGTAGCACGCCTGGCCCTGAGGCATCTGGGCGCATATCTTAGGTTACATAGACATATATTACAGGTACAAGATAAGGCAGGATACAGTGCAAGAACAAAACAGTAAAGGATATGTACATAGAAGGGAGTCCCTTTTGAGAGGGTGGGGATTGACATTGTTGGTCCCCAGAATCGCCAACTTCTTTAGGCAACCAATTTATATTGGTTCTGGTAGACCATGCTACTAGGTATCCTGAAGTCATACCTATGAGAACTGTTACTGCTCAGGCAGTGTCTACGGCCCTCCTTGGTATATTTACCAGGGTAGATTTTCCTAAGGATGACATCTCTGACAGGGGGTCACATTTTATGTCCCACTACATGCAGACCATGCGGAAGAACTGTGGAGTGACTTACAAGTTCTGAACAGCCTACCATCTCCAAACCAATGGGTTGGTGGAGAGGTTTAACAGAACTAAGAAGAGCATGATAGGTGCTTTAGAGGAACCCCTTAAAAGAAAGTGGGACCTTCTACTGCATTGACTTCTCTTTGCTTATAGATAAGTCCATCAAGCACGGTTTGGGCTCAACCCCTTTGTACTTCTTTATGTATTCATTTATTTGTTTGTTTGTAATCTGTCGGTAGCCCGCAGGCATCAGGGCGCAGATAGACAAATTGAAGTTAGGCAGAAACGGTGGGTGCAAGCTAGGAATGGCACATTATTTGAAGAGATGGGTCTTTAGATTTTTCCTAAAGATTAACAGATTACCTGGGAGGTTGTTCCACTGCTGGGCTGCTTGAACCGGAAAAGATTTCCTAGCACCCATAGTTCGGGATGCCTGAGGTATCTGTAACTTGCCAGATGTTTGAGATTTTAGGGTCATATTAGGGATGTTTCATGTGAATTTGGATCTAAGGTAGGATGGAGCTACTCCATACAGACATCTGTGTACTAGTGTCATGGACTTAAAGAGGATTCTCTCCCCAACTCTAAGCCAGTGGAGGGCTCTTCTAGCCTCCGTCACATGGCATCTTCTATCGATCCCTTTTACGACCCGGACTGCATTGTTCTCCATTATCTGGCATTTACTGATGGATTTTTTGGAAGCACCCAGCAGCAGTGAATTACCATAATCTAGACGTGCCAGTATGATGGCACTGGCTATTGTGGCTGCATTATTTTCTGTCAGAAAAGGGTGTATAGCTCTAAATTGCCTAATATAGTATGCATTATTTTTATGAAGATAGTTTGCCTGGGATTCTGATCCCAAGGACACCTCCAGCATCATCCCATGTGTTTTAACATGGGAGACCACCTTAATGCATGAGTCTTTAATGGTAAACTCTTTGAATTCTTCAACAAGCTTACCCCTTGCTTGACCAGAGCCGAAAATCATAAACTCAGTTTTTTTACTGTTCAAGCACATCCAATTATCTTCCATCCATTTGTCTATCAGATTGTAGATGGTTGTAATCTTTTCCTTATCTAGTTGATATTCTCCCTCCAGCTCGAGCACTAGCTTTGTATCATCGGCGTAGTTAGTAAAATGAACGCTGATGGATTCTACACATAGATATTTCATGAAAAGGTTGAAGAGCAGAGGGGAGATACTAACACCATGTGGTACACCTGTACTTATAGGGGTAGGTGTTGAGAACTTCTCGTCCCAATGTATTCTGGCTACACGGTCTGTGAGGAAGGATGCTAACCATGCCAAGGCTGCCTTGGAACATCCCGCTGTTTTCTCCAGAACTTGTTGTAACAAAGTGTGATCAACAAGGTCAAAGGCAGCACTAAGATCCAAAAGCATTAGGATCCCTGTTTTGCCCTTATCTACTATAGAAAGCATGCGTGTTTGAACATTCAACATTGCAGTTTCTGTGCTGTGGACAGCACGGAAACCCGACTGCTGCTCGTGCAGGATGTTGTTGGCTTCCACGTGTGCCTGCAATTGTCCTCTGGCAATTTTGTCCATGATTTTTAGTACAAAATTGGTGTTAGTAATGGGGCGCATATTGTTGGGATCTTTGGGATCCAAGCCTGGTTTTTTTAGCAGTGGTGTAATGGTCACCCTTTTTATGGCTGTAGGAATTTTACCATCATGGAAGGATCCATTCATTATCTCGGATAGCACTGGAGCAAACAGTTCTTTGTTTTCCATGATAATTTTGGGAGGGATTAGGTTTTCACCACAAGAGGATGGTTTCATCTTGGCTAGCACTTCACCATCTCAGCCTCAGAGATTGGTTGAAAATTAAAGTTCTCCAATTCATAGGGCTGAAGGTTGACCTCATTAGGAAGATGAAAATCCTTAGCGGTTTTTCTGACCAGAGGGATGGCTTCTGTGGCTTTGTCATCCAGAGGCGCTTTGGCCCTGATCAAGGAATGTTTGGAGAGAGACTGTTCCTTCCCTAAAGCTAGTGAGAATCACTGACTATGTTCTAGGCCTCAGCAAGAGGATGGTACTCATGATGACAGAAGCTTCAGATAACTTGAAAGCAGGTCAGGCACTGCTCAAACATGGTCATGACCAGAAGGCCAACATGGTGGAGTTTACTCCAGACCAGCTTTTGGTTATGGTACCTACAAGGCAGAGGGCCTTACAGGACAAATGGATTGGACCCTTCAAGATTGTGTGTAAACCTGGAGAGGTCAATTATTTAGTGGACTTGGCCAATCCCAGGGAGGACCCTAGTCTCTATGATACTAACCGTCTGAAGGCTTATGTTTCCAGACCAGAACTAGGAGCTTTGCTTCTAGCCTCTGATCAAGAGGAGGAGGAGAGAGAGAGCCTCTCTCTGATCTCCTCAGGAGGCAATCCTCAGATGAGACAATTGAAGGAGTAAAACTCTCTTCAGATTTGACTCTGCAACAACAGGAGGAGTGCAAAGCTCTGTTAAATCAGTTTGCCTCCCTGTTTACACTGACAACAGGCTTGTCTACTTGTGGCCAGCATGATATTCTCACTGGTGACAACCTCCCTGTCAAAGGCAGGGGTTACAGAATTTCAGATCATGTAAGATCTCACCTAAAAGAAGAGGTCACAAAGAGGATTGATCTTGGGGTTATTTTGTCATCTATAAGCCCATGGGGTAGTCCAGTTGTACTAGGGGCAAAAGCAAGAGCCAAAGAGTTGTGATTCTGTGTGGACTATCGAGCTCTTACTGCAGTCACCATGACTGATGTCCATGCTTTACCGGGGACAGATGAGCTTGGTGGACAGGATTGGTTCAGCCAAGTTCCTCAGTACATTTGACCTGACCTCAGGCTATTGGCAAATAGCTGTGACAGACCATGCCAAGGAGAAAACTGCATGTTTCACCCCAGGAGGCCTCTACAAGTTTAAGGTTATGGCTTTTGGACAAAATAATGCACCTGCTAACTTCAGAGGATGGTGAATCAAGTTCTGAATGGGTAAGAGGACTTCTACATGGCATGCTTGGATGCAGTGTTCAGCCCCAGTTGGGAAGAGCATCTTCACCACCTAGGATATGTTTTGAAAGCTCTGCAACAGGCCCATCTGACCATAAAGGCTAATCAATGTCAAATTGGTCAGAGTAAAGTGGTCTACCTTGGACATGAGGTGGAGGAGGTAAAATAAGGCCATTGCCTAGCAACGTACAAGCTGTACAAGACTGGGCCACCCCTACTACTCAAACCCAAGTGAGAGCCTTTTGAGGTCTCACTGTGTATTACAGGAACTTCATAGAGAATTATGGGACCATGGTTTCTCCCTTGAATGCGATCTCCTCACCCAAATTCCCCAAGAAGGTCAGGTGGAATGAGGAGTGCACTAAGGCTTTTGAAGGTCTGAAGAAAGCCCATTGTCAAACTTGAGTCTTGAGAGCTCCTTACTACACCCATTCCTTCATTGTACAAACAGATGCTTCTAACACAGGAATAGGTGCAGTTTTGAGTCAACTGGATGAGAAAGGCAGGGAACACCCTGTCTGCTTCATCAGTAGGAAACTGAAGAACCATGAGACAAGGTGGGTAACTATTGAACGTGAATGTTTTGCCTTTGCATGATCTCTGATGAAGTTTAGGCCATACTTGTATGGTTCTACTTTCATTATTCAGACAGAAAACCAACCCTTGAGATGGTTAATGCAAATGAAGGGGGAAATCCAACATTTTTAAGGTGGTCAATCAGCCTCCAAGGGTTTGATTTCACCATAGAACACAGGTCAGGGTGTAATAACCAGAATGCTGATGGTTTCTCCAGAAAGTTGGACCAACTGGATTAGGAGATTCATCCAGGAGTGAATTTAATCCTCCTGTAGCTTAGTCTGGGGCTGGGGTGGGTGTTAGTGAGAATTCTCATTTCTGTGCTAATTCCCTTCAACCTTAGACACCACAAGCTCTTTTGCTGGACTTTAGGTTTTTAAAATTTTAACCCTGGTGTGAGTGAGCCCTTTTTCTCACTCTCTCATGTGTTTTGGCTGATTTGGATTATGTGTTTCCTTTGCTTTTTGAGTCTGACAAACACCATAGGCATCTACTTTTTGTATGGTGACACACAGCACCTTCAGTGCAGTGTCAGAGAGAAATCCTTTAGATTTATCATAAGGTTTAAATACCTTTTCTCGTGTGAACTACTGTTCCCAAGAATAGTAAAGTGAAATTGACTTTAGTTCCCTTTTCTCTGTTTGGGTCCAGTACATACCATTTTATGTGGAGTGCTGGGGGTTACTTAGTAGTTCCTTTTACTACCTACTCATGTTACATTTTTTATGTTAACCGCACTACTTTAAATGGCTGGTGGCAGTGGTTTGATTTTCTACCGGCAGGCTGAATCCTCAGCGGCAGTATAGCACCCATGGGTGTCCATTTTGTCAAAATGGCATGGTCTTCATTTTTTGACATTTTCCAGTTGTGAGGTCTTTCTTGGATTTTACTGTGTGCCAAGCCAGGTTTGAGCCCTTTGTTTGTTTTGCCTTTGGCAGGCTTTAGTACTCAAACCCGCCTCTGGCTCCAGTGTATCTGAAAGGGCAGAAAGTGAGGAAGGTTTCCGAAACTCCCCTGTCCTTTTTCTTTAGGAATGCCTGAATGCACCCAATCCTGATTGGCTAGCTTTCAGGACAGCCACTTTGCTTTTTGAGTGACAGCTTGGCAGTGTATGAATGGGAGAAACCTGCTTAAAAGGCGAGGGTTTTCGGATTGAAAACAGAGTCGACCACTGGGGCAAACAACCCGACAAAGAAAGCATGAAGGAAACTTGCTGCTTCCTCCTGGACCTTTGAATTGCCTGGTGAAGCCCTGCTGCTGTGCTGAAACTCCTTTTTCTGATGGACAAGAGAATCTCCGGAAAGGGATGATTTCTTCCTCCCCGACTGAATGCACTTCTTTGCTGCTGCAGGAAACGAGTGCCAGGGGTCAAGAAATCCGCAGTCGAGTGCAACGTCTGTGATCAGGCCAGAGGCTTCAGAAGTCTTGTCAGGACACTCCAGAACCAAGACAGCTAGAGCTCGAGTCCCCTCATCACAGTGCAGGACTCAAGGAGTGAAGGAAGCCCAACCGGTATCCAAGATCCGCGGTGGTGCTGTTTACCGAGCGCTGAAACCATGAAGTACCGCTGATCTGAAAAGAGCCCATAGCTGGCACCGACCTCTGAATTGCTGCCGCAGGAGTCCTCCAGCCGTCCTCCCTCTTGCCTCCACGACTGAGGCCACGGAACCCAGGATCTGCATCACTGCAACCAGACAGAATCGAGCTGGACCACTCTTCTTCTAACCAAAGGTACTGTTCTGACTTGGGGTACTTACCCCAGTGTCTTTAGCTTTGCTCTTCTCAGTTGAGACTTGCAATAGCTGCTTTGCTAGAGTTTATTTCAGCTCTACCCTTCACAAGTGTAACAGCTTGTGACCCTACCATGATTTTTCTTCAACAAACTCTCTAACGTTGTGCAAGACTTTGCTATCTAAGAAGTGCAAACAAAAGTGATTTGAACACAATGCACTCCCTATTCAATTGTGTTTTGTATATATAGTAAAGTAAACTGTAAGAAGTGCATCAGCGCCATAGACTGTGCTCCAATTGACTTATGCTGTCTTGGCTCCCTGTAGACTCTTCTAGTCCATTTAACTTTGATACTTACTGTCCCTCATAGGTGATAACCTGTTTTCTTACTATTATTGCTGGGAAAGGTTTTTATCTAGACTTCATTGGAAGATTTAAAGTGCTCACATGCTCTGAGAACCTGTTTAACCTTTTTCCTTCCCTTAACCTTTCCTTTCTACAAACTTCCGAATCTACAAAGTGTACTAGTGATATATAAATACCATGTCCTAGTTAGTGAAGTCACATCAGGGTGTAGGAAGTGTGTAAGAAGCATCTCTAAAGAATATCTAATAGCTTTGTTTTGATTCTGGAAAAATGTTTTTAAGTATATGTGATTGTTACATATATTGCCCTTTTTTTTAAAGAATGCTTATTTAAAAAATACTGTTAACTAAATAAATAATTATTTATAACAAAAACCTTGAGCATAAGTGTTACTTGGCTACTTGGATTTGTGGATTTCATTGTCACATCTCTACAGCTCACAATGACCCCTCTTGAGATAAGCCTGGCTGCTCAGTCACACTACCAACTTGTGTCGTAAAGGCCTATACCAAAAGATGGGGTACCTAATACCAAGAGGACAAGGGTGGTGTAGTCTCATACAGGGTTACTACATCTATGATTGCCTAACAGTTCTGTCTTTATGAAAAAGATCTGGGTCGGAGTATGCTGTGCTACCGTGGCTCATAATGTTCAGCCCCCTGTTTCAGCTAAATATTTCCACTTTTCTGTTCAGTTTTCTCTTGGCTATGTCAATGGCAGTGTTTGATGATGCCCCTCTCCATACTTTTCTGGGTAGTATCTCTGACATCAATATTTCTGTGTCTCTCCAGTTTCCTGCTATCCCTGTAAGGGATTTGCACAGGGAAGTCACTTCACCAAAATGCCTGGGGTAGCAGAAGTGACATCACACGGCCCTTGACCCCTGATGAAATGAAAGGAAGTGATGTCATGTGACCCCACTCTGAAGTGATATTGCGGGAAGCGATGGAACACAGCCTTTGACCCGTTGACAAAACAGGAAGTGGCATCACATAGCATTGTACATCACGAAAAATATGGTTACGATATCACTATAAAGTGATGTACATTTCATACAAGAATGGATCGCCCTATGTTTCGATAAGATCAGTGTGTATAGGCCCATATTATGAAATTACTGTGAATGCAAGCAGACGTCCATGACCAAATGGTAATGATGTGTTATTATATATCACTTATGCTTAAGCTCTTTATATAGAAAAAATATACACCCAATATGACCCAACATGTGTTGGTACTCATTTATCAACCTCAGAAGGATGAAAGGCTGAGTTAAGGCATTTAAGAACAGACTAAATCAGTGACTCACCCCTGAAGTGTGCCTGAAATAAACCTTTAATGAGCCTAGCAATTATTGTATAGAATTTCCAAAAGACACATTATTTGGTATTCCTATTCTTTCTTATTTAGGGTCAGTGCTGAAAGTGTTAGACTTGTGGCACCGCTGTTCTTATTTTTCTTCTTTTTTTTAAGAGGCCTGAACAAGAAAGCCAGCCACACCAGAAGTAAAGAGCCACAACATTTATTTTTCTTTTTTTTAGAGGTCGCAAGGAAGACCACAGAGGTCGCAAGGAAGACCAAAGAGGTCAAAGGAAAACCAAAGAGGTCGAAAGGGAGACCTCAGAGGTCACAGTTGCAACCTCTGGCGACCCTTAAATGACATCCCTGGACGTGCATATGTCCAGTATTATTTGTTGCCTTCCTATCCCAACTAGATTGTCCCCCCCAGGTGTATTACTAGGTACTCAGGGGGGTTAGGGGGGATCCCTGAAAGCCACCAAATCAGCTAATCTCTCATGCATGTTGTCCAATTTCATGCCCCCGGTGCCCGACCAGGACGTGATGGGTTTTTTAAATGCTAGTTTGTCTCATGTCTCTTTGGTCCACCTTCCTGTCCTGCCCACAAAGTTATGTCCCACAATCCATGCTGATTTGTAGAGGGCTTCTTTATCTGTTGACAGATATTGGTTTCATTGGCTCAGGTCTTATGTTTATTTTAAAAAACTTGATTTCCATCCCCTTATTTTCTTGACACCTTGTGGCCCCTTGTCCCCAATCCATGCGGATGTGGCTGCTCCTATTCTAAAAGCGTGAGCTCCACATTCTGTGTCAACCCATCCTGCCTTGTTGATGGCTTTTTACAGGATGGCCTGACACTGAAAGCGGCTAAGGGCCTTACCATCCCTGTGTACCAAGAATTGTCCTCCTAGATGGGGAGAATTGTAAGAAAATCATTTGTGACGTATATTGGGCAGTCCATCCCTTCTTCTATGTAATATAGGTTTATCAATCTCCCTTTACCTGTTTTTTGTTTTTCTTATTTCTATAGTCATGCAGTTCTGCCCCATGTGCACATCTAACATGGCTAAACAGCATTTGCCCTTGTATTGGATTCTATCAGCTCGCTGACGCTCAGGGTTCCAAAGTATGCTAATGCAAAAGCTGCCCTGAATAACTTGGTATCATATATGTTTGTGGATATATCTCCCAGTATTATCATTAATACTTTCAGCCTTTCAAAATTCAGCAGCTGTCGTCTGTCTCTTATTGGTCCTTCTAGTTTGCCCGACCCTTTGAAAGTGTAATCTATCAACGCACTGTGGGTTAGGTCTTTTCCCTCAGGTATTTTTACAAAATATTACGTTGCTGATAGGTGCGTCCTGGCCCATGCTTTCTTTTTATTCTGGCTATATGCCCAAGCAACAAATTTGTTGACCACAATCTCATTTATGTCTTCTGTGTTTGCCACTCGTGCAATTTCTTTCACTGTTGACAGGCACTTACTGTATTGTTTGGCTGTCCTTTCTGCCAGTGCTTTGTTGGCCAGCTCCATCAAGACCCTTGTGGGGGTCTCCGACAGGGAGTGGGCTTTAATAGGCACCTTGTTCCGAGGTGCATTTGCTGTCCTCTGAATTGCAGTCATTGCTCTTAACACTCTCAACACCCATCTGCATGGTGCTGTTCTCCTATGGATGATGCTGACGACTGCCATGTTATCCGACTAGACTACCAGTTATGTTTTGCTACATCTGTGACCCATAGCTTTAAGGCAATCCATATGGGGAAGATGTCCAGGAGTGTTATGTTCCTGGTCAACCCCTGTGCAAGGGCCCGTAGACCAACTTTTCCCCAAAATCGCCCCAAAGCCTTTGCTGCCGGCGGCATCTGTGTACAACACTCTTTTTCTTTCTGTATTCAATTGGGTGCACCATATGACCACCCCATTGAATTTCTTCAGGAAATGTTCCCATATGACTAAGTCGTTCCTAACTTCTTCTCCCAGTTTTATGTGTCAGTTTGATTTTTGGAAACCTCTGGTTTTCTGCTCTATGCTTCTTGAGAAGGCCCTTCCTTGTGGTATTATTCATGTTACGAAAGTAAGACTACCTGCTAAGGATTGCAATTCCCTAACTGTTCCTTTGTTTTTCTGTTTCAGGACCTTGGTTGCCTTTAGTAGGCTTTCAATCTTTTCCTTGTGGATTCTGCCTCCCCCCATAACCGTGTCTAGATCAATGCCTAAAAAGGATAGCATGGTCGTTGCTACTGCAGTTTTTCGTGTGCTAATGGGATCCCCCATACTTCTGTGAATTTTATAAACTTCTCCGGAGTCTGCTTGCCGGTGTCTAAAGCTTTGTGTCCTATGATTAAAAAGACTCATAAAAGATGTACAAAAATAAAGCATTTAGATGGGATCCGATTGAGAATTATGAATAGTTAAAAAAATAGAAAATATAATAATGCTATGTGGATTTAGGTCCTGGGCACAGTAGGACTCGGTCTTACTTAACAACATTTCTGGCTGAGAAAGAAAGATGGCTATTCATGCGCTTAGAGAAAACTGCTGGGAGGCATTAGAGGTTATGGCTCTGCGCATTGGTAGGAGTATGAGAAACGATAGCTGCAGACTTTGCCCCTGGCTCTACTCTTTCGCTCTGCAACTGGAAAACCATGGAAGTGTTCTTCTTAGTCTACCCCTCTAATCATTTACCCCCTTAACACAGCCCTCCGCTTTGTAACATGTACCCTTTTCAACCTAGCCAGACCGAGATTCATTAGAAACGAGACACAGAGACGTGAGACTCTATCCTTTTCGGACTAACTGCTTCGAAGTGAACTGCGATTCCCACAGAGGAGATCCTGACTCTGACCCACTCGGCCAGTATTGCAGCCCAAGAAACGGGGGAGCTAGATTACTAGACTGGTGTTGAACCAGGCAGTGTAAAGACTAGATTCAATTTTTGGAACTTGATCCACCCCACAAACGTCTACAGCTACTAGTCCCACACCCAGTGGAAGTTGTTAGCCATAGAGGGATGATATATCCACCCTTTAAGACTCCTGAGTAGCTCCAGATTCTCTATCTGATCACCAGTTGTACGCGCTCCCTTTACTGACTCTCCAATAGAGCAGACTGTGTCACGACATCCAATTCATTTTTACTGATAACCCATAAAAGGTTGAGCACCAACATTTGGGGTTCTCCTACTTAACATATGAAATGTCATGCTATTTTCAGGAAACCATCGTACAAAGCCTCCCTCCACACACTAGAACAGTTACACCCAACAGAGTGATTAGAAGACTTGTAAATTATGGACACGTGTTGAAAGTGGTTTTCAACAAGTGTTTGTTTTATTGCATCTAATTTTCATGTGACAAACCTCCTGTTGAATGTTGTAAGAATGACCCAAGAGAACTGAAACATGTCAAGTTCTGTTTCTAGTCAAGTTTTCCACTAGATACAACTTTGTAACCCAATTAGAGGGTATCACAACATAATGATTGCAATGGCTTCCAAAGTTGTGGAATAACTGTGTCTATTGAGTTTACACAGTTCTACCCGATCTAGTAGTTTTTCATCACTGTTTTTGTTATGAATCTTTGTAAGTATTTTATACTGTGTTTTATATTTTGATACATTGTGCCACAACAAAATTTTTTTTTTGTTGCGTTTTAAATCCAGATATTTTTGTGAATACATTGATATTGTATTTGATGAGATATTAGCGACTCACAGAGTTATTGGTGTAATTGTTGATACATTCTAACTACCTCATATATTACTTTAGTCCTATTTTCCCAAAATAAGGTAGAGTTTTCCACCGTTGGTGGTTTCTTTGGGTTTCCCTTTTGTATACTATGTCAAAGTCTGTCAGACTTGCAGCACCCTTTTGAAAAATGCATTTGGGATATGTGGCTTCCTCACATAGAAAAACGTTTATCGAGTGGGATTTGTCCACCGCCTGCAACGTACTAGCATTCAACAATGTGTCAATACAATGTGGACCAGCATGTACTTCCTTGTGGCAAATCATGGACTGGCCAGAGGACTGCTGGCATGCCAAAGCAAGAGCTGGAGTGTTTGAATGGCGGCAGCAGAAGAAGAGACTAGTGGAAGGAAATGCTATATTAATGTGAATTACAAAATAGTAGCTCACCCTCTTAAGCATGCACTCCATGTAGCAGTACCGAGAGGTGCAGATTAACTTAGTGCAGCAGTAAAGAATATTTCAAAACCAAGCTACCAATCCTTGCAATTAACCTCTGCTGCAGCACAGTGGGCTGGAGCGCTGAGTGACGGGTTCACCCTGCTCTGTAAGCAACCACTTGTCAATCGCAAGTGTGGGTGTTGGGAGTAAGAAAGCAGTAGCTATTTAGAGAAGAGAGGCTAGTGAGGAGAGGAGAAGACAGCGAGTAGGAGCAAGGTGGAGTATAATTGCATAACCAGAGAGAGGAGAGGTGAAGGAGAATGTGAAAGGAGAGAGAGAGGAAAGAGGAACTATCTGGAGATGATAGAAGAGGGAAGAGAGGGTGACAAGCGAAGTGAACAGAGAAAAGATCTGGAGAAGAAAAGATAAGGAGGAGATGGTGAAAAGCAGAGTGGACAAACCTGGAGGGGGAGGAGAGAGCAGAGCAGGCTCAAAGCTGAGCAAAGAGAAAAGGAAAGGGGAGGAGGCACGCATGGGAATTAAGACAAGTGAATAGCAAGAAGAGAAGGCTTAGTCCAGTAGCTGTCCTTAGGCTGTTAACTAGTCCTGCAATCCGGGACCAAGACACAGGTCAAGGCCAAGCCAAGATCAAGATAACCACAACTGTGGCCAGAACAAGCACCAGGAGCCACGCCAAAGAAGAAGCAATCAAGACAAATGTATGCTTGGACACATTAAAATCCCTGTGATTGTGTGACTTGAAGAATACTTTAGTGGATGGACGCTCAAGAGTTTTTGAGACAATAGTAGGGATTGGGCTCAGGACATTTGGTCCTTACAATTTGACCATTGCATAGAATGCATGTCCATTCTCCTTCCACTGTTTTGCAGTTGAATAGCTATCGTGTAGGCCGTCCTCCAACCCTACCTGAGATCCCTGCAGTCCATTCTTAGTGGCCACTGAGATTAGGGCCTGGATCTCAGCCATGCCCCATAAACCCCCAAGCTACCCTCTCTACTGGGCATACGCGGGCGGCATAAGTGGCTGCTCCAGGAAAGGTTTCTCCTCTCAGACCAAGTATTTATGTCCACATACTGAGTTGTAGAAAATGCTTCAAACTACTTTTTGTTAACGGGCGAAAGTACAGTTTGCTCAGTAAATATGAAACTCTATGTTCCAAAAACATGTCTCGGGATTGCTAATAATTGTACTTTATGTTACCTGCCATTTCATGTGTATGCCATTGTTGTGGTCTCATAATGCCACAGGATTGTCTGAGAGCAAAGCATGCCAGAACCTGTGTACGAGGGTGGAGGAGGAGGTGGGTGTACAGTATGTTGTATGAGGATTATGTTAGTGGTCTTGGGTGAGGGCTGGAGCAGTGCTCTAATGCTGGGGCTCCTTGATCATCTTTGAGTGTAGTGAATCCCTTGTCTTAGTGGTGAGAGGTGTCCTGTCATGCCCTGCACAGTTGGCATGTAGTTGTATCTATAGTTAGGATATTCTGAGAGAGTGTTGTAGGCAGCACGGTTGAGCAATGCCGCCCTGGCTCGGTCGCCAGCTTGGAGTACGATCTTGTACCATAGGAGGACTCTAGTCATTTGATTTGGCAGGTGGTGTCTGGTCTTGGAAATATTTCTATATTCCAATGCCATGTCCACCCAGATATATAAACAAGGCCTGGGAGCTTTTGTAAAATGTCCTCCAGTGCCATTCCACAGTATGTTCTTATCTTTCACCAGCATTGGCAGCTCAACACAAGATCGGGTGCTTCGGTTCTTTTTTACACCCATTTTATATAATCCTCAACCAGTCAAGGGGAAGAAAATGGGTGCCCAGTCATAACATCGTTGTAAGGTCGACAGAACAAGTGCACTTGGGTAAAATGGCAATCATTTGTACTGGAATCCCTGTGAAGATTTTAAACTGGGGAAGTTTGCACGCGATACAATGCACATATTTAATTAAGTCTAATTGGTGTCAAAACCCCAATTGCCAAGTGTTTCATTTAATGTTTGAGGGCTGAGGAGATCGACTTGGCTACATAATGCACATCAAACACTACATGATGTGTCTACTTTATAACTACACACACAAAGCATTATGTTACAAAATAATGCAAATAGCCCGGCATGCTGTGGCGAGCATGCTCCCCAAAGCAGGGGGGATGAAAGCAAAGCAAGGCAAAGCATGTACGCCTTTGCAGCATACATGGTGAGGTGAGCAACAGCTGTGCAGGTATATTTTACGTATGCCTGCCTTCACAATTTCCGACCAATGTTGCCAGTACCTGGCCATATGACAATAACTGGCTAATAGTAATAATATCAAGTTGTTACATAGCGCTCCATGCTAAATTCCTTCACCTTCCAAGTGCTGACCGATAGCTTTTATTCCTAAATGTAATGGTACTCAAAGTATGATACAATTGTTATGTAAACGTCAAAACTAGTTGCTTTGTCATCGCATGTTGGTTTTGGCTCACAGAATTGGCACTAGCCACCTGTGTATGAGAAATACTATTGGTATAGTGTATGTGAGTTAGACACCGTTTTCTGGCATTTATAGAGGGACGTAAATACGGCAGCAGTTTAGTCAGCAGCCTACTGTCTGAGTTATCTAAACCGTTGTGAGATTAGGGTGATTTAAAAAGGCAATTTCGGCATGCAAAAACAGATGTCTAAAAAAGTAATAGGCTCGTGCTTGCTATTATGCAACTCCTAGTGTAATGAAAATGTCTTAACCAAGTGTGCTTTCAGAAAAATGATTTTCAAGCAATACACCACCCCAACCCAATGTCCTTAATTAAAGTATTGTTAGGCAGAATCATATGCAGTACCCTTTGGGAGCACTACACATAATTAAGACTACAAGTGTCAGTACAATTTCACCTTCGGTACAAGTCTGTACTACACAGTAATGTGGTAGCAGTGGCTGAGCAGCCAGACTTATCTCAAAAGTAAAGTGAGCAGTACAATAGGTTTCACAAAGAATTAGCAATTACAGTGATTCAAACAAACACTTACTCAAGGTTTCTTGGAAAAAGAATATACATTTATGTACACAGTCATTTGGAAAACATTCCACTAGTAAGAACAGCTCAATATCACAATCTAATACACTACAATACACAACCAATCAGTTTCCCCTGAAGTGGGAGCAAAATGGCACTTCATTTACTTTAAAAAGGGGTAAAAAGATAAGGTTATAAGAATTAACAGCACAAATACTTTCATAGGCAGGGCAAAGGGTTTCAGTTCACTACAACCAGCAATTCAATTCAATAGGCCTGGGCCGAAGTCAATGGTCCAGAGTCGTGTATAGAATAGCTTAGTTCTGGTAGTAAACAGTCTTTGCCACGGATCTTAGAAGAATTTGGTCAGACGAAAAGTTAGATGTTGGTTTCACAAACTTTCACCGCAGCCATACAGAGTTCTGCACCGCACTTTCACAGTATCTTGTAAGTGAAAAAAAGCTGAGGCAGTTGTTCCTGGCAGTTCCTGCAGATCTCCCTGTTCCTGAGCTTCAGTCGTGGGGACAAGACGAAGGACGTCCGGAGATTCCTGCACTGCCCAGGGAAGAGGCCACAAGCTTGGCAAAATGTCGGTTTAAGGTGTGAGTGCCTTAAAGTCCACAAGCTGGTTTCCTTCCCCCTGGCTATCTGGTTTTCAACAGCACTCTGAATAAAATTCGATCAGGATGGGGAGGGTGTCCAGTTGGCTTACGAGTTGGTTGTTCCCACCAAACTCAAGGGAAGAAGTTAACCTTGAAGGGCTTCTCTGTCGATGGAGTTTCAGGGAATTCAGACCTGCAGAAGGGCTTCACCGGTGGACCAGGAGTTGCAGCAGTCGTTTTCCTTCAGCTCGTCTTCGGTTCTTTCGTTTCAGTGGTCGACTCTGCTTTCCAAGTCCCAGAGACCTGCTTTTAAACAGTTCTCCCCATTCATTCCAGCCTAGCTGTCACTCACACAGCAGGGTGGCTGTCCTTGCCGGACAGCCAGCCAGCCAATCACGCCAGCGTGCATTCAGGTCTCCTAGGAGACTAAGCACAGGGAGTTTTGGGCACCTCCCTCACATCCTGTCCACCCCAGACACTCAGGCGCCAGAGGGGGGCTTCAGCACTGAAGCCCGCCAAAGGCCAACAAACAAAGGGACCAAACCTGGTTTGGCGTACAGAGACAAACACAAGAAGGACCTTTCCAAAAATAAATGGCGAAAAAAGTTGACCGGAGTCTGTTTTTACAGATAGGTCTTGGGCGCCATATTGGAAAACATGGTTGGCTTGATTTTTAGCTACCGGTGTTCGTGGTTGGGAAAAATCATGGAAGTTTGTTTAAAAACACTGCCACCAGCCATTTCAAGTGGGAAAGGGTAACATTTGACTGTTACATGAGTGTTTAGACTCAGGGGAAGCTGGGCAACCCCTCCAGCACTCGATAGGAAGATAGTGTGTGCTGGATCTGTAAATTTAAAAAGACTGGTAAAGTCAATTTAACTTTACAGGTTCTGGGAGGCAGTAATCAGTACCAGAAAAGGTACTTAAACCTTGGGGAGTCTGAAAGACACCCCTGTGCCACTGCACTGAGGGTGCTGTGTGACACACAGAAAAAAATGATGCCTATGGAGTTGTTTTAAAACGTCATATCCAAAGAACACACAAGTAAAACACACTGAAAATGAAAAGTTCAAAGTCCCAAAATATAGCAAAAGAGCTGGAGGGCTCTAAGGTAGTTGGAATTTAGCACTTGTGTGCGAGAATTCTCCCTAACAGGTATTTAACGTGATTTTGCATTGGAACGGTAAAGACTCCTACCGACTTCACCTTGTATGAAGGGGGATCGACAAAGAGTCATGGGTAGCTGCTTATATTTGCAGTTGGTTGAACAAGCCTGGACTGTCTCCCCTGTAGATTACTCCCAGCATAAAGACAAAACAAGATGAAAAGGTTGCCATCTATTTTTTCATAACCACGTGGTTCTAGGTTCGTGGACAGTGATTTGAATAAACAGTTAAAGCTTATCTGCCTTTTTTAAGTACTCAAATGAGAATGGCAGCTTTGTGATAGTGGTTTCATGGTCAGCAGACGAGGAAGTCGATAACTGGATTAAGCTTTTATCAGCTTCCCCATGCAGGTTATAGGGGGCCTGTAAGAGTTCTATCCGGATGTTCTCTCATTGTGTCAGTAAAATTATCGATGCAAATATACACTAAGGGCCCGATTCATGGAATAGTGCGCAGAGATCCTGCAAAGCCCGCGCACCAAGAGCGACTCTGCGAGCCTGCGCGCAGACGTTTTTCTGCTCGCTCTGCGTATTCATGGAATTGTTTGCGCAAAGTAACCGTATACGCAAGTAGCAGTCAGAACGCTTCCAACACGCTCCCACGCAAAGCAAAAACAGCCAGAAACAGCTAACTTTGCTCCCTTGGCGTGGATATATGCACCCTTAAAACAGTGCGTTGGGTCCCGTGCAAGCAGGCCTGCAACTGGGGACCCTGCACGGGGTCCCCTGTAACTGTTACCGGCACCTCGACAAAATGCATAAAATTTATCGTAACTCGGGTAAAACTCATAAATTTGCTTTTGAACCTCCGTAAACAGTTCCTGAACCCCACTACACTGCGTATGCACACCCCTAAATTAGTTCCGAACCCCGGCTGCGTACACCCACCCATAAATCTGACACCCGATCTTACCTGTGCGCTGTGATTCCCATGCGCAAGTGTCTGTATGCCTGCATTTGGGTGGCGGATCAGATGAGGGCTTTACGTGTCCATTTCCCTTCCGAGAGGTTGCACCAACAGATCCATGAACACTTATCGTTCTGCGCAATAATGGGCATGCGATGGACTGCCAGTGGGCCATCCCTCGTGATGCCCACATTTTCCCTTGCTCTTCCTCATTTTTATAAGTTCTGCCCGCTTCCCTGCCCTTTGCACAAGCCATGGCCACGCTCTGCATGGTGTCTCGCGTAAGACGCTCGGCTGCTCGCAGACACGTGCGGAGCCTGCACAAAGTCCCCACAAGGTACGAAAAAGTGACGCGCAGTCGATTCTATGAATCGACAAACGGGATTTTGCACGCAGTTTTTTGCGCAAAGTCCCCATTTACTGCGCAAATAATTCCATGAATTGGGTCTTTATTTTTGTGTTCATTTTTTAAATTCTCCATCGAAAATGTAGAGTTCCTTGATTGCAGATTTTGATAATTGAAGGCGTGCTTATTTTTATATCATGATGATGGAAACTCCAAGCGTCTGGTGGTCCTTGGAAAGTTTTTTGATTTCTGTCAGATTAAGGAACGCCGTAGTTCTAGAATTAACGTCAACAATGTTTGCAAGTGTGTGTCTATTTGTTTCACTACAAATGGAATTATTATTTATTGCTAATTAGACATATATAGGACTACTAATCGATCCTGTTTGTTTTTTCCTCCCAACATTTGAACCCCTCTAAGGTTGTGGTTATATGAAGATGACAATTTTATGAAATTTTGTTTTGTGGCATCTTGCCGAAATAACCCAACTGAACAGAACTAAAAGCTTGTTATTTTTTGTTTCATAGTGAAACGGTAAAGGTTCGTATTGACATTGTATTAATGTTACCGACATGATGTCATTCATACTTAAAAGTCGCTCGCCACGTTAAAAAAAAATATACGAATGGGGCACACGTCCGCCTTCAGTAAACAGACTATTGGCTTTGACAGTGCTGGTTTGTCTAAAGTGAAAAGTCTTTCGAAGCACGTTGGGCAGAACGCGTCCGCTGCTAATGAAGCGTGAGTCACTCGGTATCTGACCTTTAACACTGCGCTACGAATACCCTTGTTTTTCATTGTGTGTGTGTGTAAGTCCCTGTCTGTAGAGGTGACCCACCGTGTAAGATGTATCCTGTACACGTCTACAGCAGAGGTTTATTTCCCTCGCTTGTTTTCCCTCTGCACTAATTTAACGGAATGTTGCTAGGTAATGGTTTAGCAAAAGCTGCGCATTTCGAAAACGATATGTAATGAAGACTACTTTATGCAGTTTTGTATAACGCCAAGAGATAATTGTATTTTGTTTTTACAGAGTGATATGCAAATTAAGACAAATTGCTGTTTACTCCTTCCACTTTTTCAAAAAATATATGTAGGTATTATAACAACGCTGGATTTAAGTTCTTGGGGGGAATGAGCTGCAAAACACTTGAACAATGAATGGTCTATGTAGTTTATTTGCCTTAACTTACATGGCATGCTATTCAACACACTAAAGTATAAAAGCTGTGTTGTGTTGCACACCGATACCAGAATTCATGCCCGTAAAGACAGATACGAAATGCACCCCAACAACCTTAAACAACCAGTTTGCTGGCAGTTCAGTGACGAACAATACATAAACGATGCAATATGTGTACCAAAAAGAAAGTGCACGTGAAGAACATATACACATTTATAGGCCAGTCCGCCTCACCAGGAATCTCCATTATTAAGTAATCTTAGAATTGTTCCTCCTCACTCCTTTAACCTTCTGACCCTTGTTCTTTCCCCCACTTTTATTTTGCACAGGACTGTGACTTTGGGTTCGAGCTTATCTGAGCTATGGCAGTCATCGGATGCATTTTGGTCCAATATTGCAATTTCATTGGTCATAGCAGTTGAGGCTGCTGAATGACTTAGGTTTCTAGACTGCACAACCTCAATAAAGACCGAAGGCAAGGACAACGCCCCCCGCCCCCCCCCAGCCTTCTCGAGAGATAATATCAACACTGCATTAATTAAACGTATGTGTGTGTTCCTTTCTACCATGCCCCCAAATTACCAAGCTTCCATGGCGCTGACGATACACATTCATTCAAAAGAGCATATTCCAAGGTTTTCATGCAATGCAATCGTTTTAACAGATATGAGATGTGCCTTGCTGTTTCCATTCGGATGTTATGTCATGGACCCGCAAGCATACTTGCAAGGCCAAAAGCAAAGCAGAGGTGGGCTCCATTGAGCTCTGCCCTACCTGAGAGCTCTCGTGCTCCTAGGGAAAACGGAGAGTTTGTGACCACCCAGGGCCCCCATATTCAATGCCACAAGTCCATAAGTCACACAGTGATTAGTTGCCACTGATAGCCTTTGTTTAAACAATAATAAAACGGAGCTGCTATGTATCATTGGTTCTCAAACTTGTTTAAACAAATTAGACTCCCGCTATGCGTCATTTAACATTGACGGGAATATCATTAAAGTCTCGAGGGAAGTCAAAACTGTAAAGACTGGAGGGGGGTGCCTGTACTTCTGTTCTCTATATGGTAGAGGAGAGGCACAGAGGACCCCAGCCAAGATTCTCTATTATTGGTACGTGGTCGAGCAATCAAGGCCTAGCTTCTCAGGAGGTGATGCAGGCTGGTTCTTAAGTACAGTGTAGTCCCCAGACCCCCACAAAGGAATGTCCACACACTGTATTACTGAAAACACAGTCGTTATATAATTAATATTCAAGGTTATGTAAACTTATCCCAATAACTCACTTTGTACTCAGAAACCAATAATGGTAAATATATACAGTTCTACAGTGGTACCACAAATATTATTAGATCTCATTAAAGTGCATCAACTATACTGTCAAAATGTCACACAGATCAATAACAGGGAAACCAGCAATAGAGACAGGAAGGAAAGCAAGATGGTTGAAACAATAGGCAGAATTCTGGCCCCTACCAATAGACACAGTTCTGTGTGGAGATCCCCCCACCTGGGCAACCTGTAAAATAAAGATATAGTACAAGCCCAGACAATATATTGCTCAATAGTCTTATTCTCTCCTATAATGTTTTTACCCCCCCCAATGTACCTGGTGGAGCAGAGTTCTTTGAAGAAGCATTGATGGATCCTTCTTGAGTGACTCCCTTTAAAGCAGGAGCCACGGACCGTTGAGAGGCGTCGAAGAAGGTGAACTTGGAGTCGACGGCGTCAATGAGAAGTTTGAGGGTGCCGAGACCACGGCGTCGATCCAGGAGGTGCTCATCGGTGACGTCCTGCGAGGATGAGGTGTGCGGGGCACCTCAGCGTTTGATAGGTCTGGACCGCAAAGAGTTTCAGAAGAACTGTGGCCCAGCAAGGGCGTTGAGTCGTCAAAGTCTTTGTGGCCTTCAGGTGGCGGGAAACCCACCGGCGGATTCTCCTCGGCGCGTCAGCGTCCTCGACTTTCTCCGGCGGGAAAAAGCAGTCGTCGTTGCGGACAAGGGAGTCCTTCGATTCAACAGTCTTAGGCAAAGGAGCGGACGACTCCGGTCGTCGGCGGCACGGCGTCAAGCGGTCCCCTCTTATGGGTCAACACAGCTTCGACGGGCCTCCAGTGGTTACGGCGGTACTCCAAACCCTGGGCGACGGCAGTGGACTTCGACGGTGGCGATGTCCTGGGTTCTTCACTTCGTTCTCCTCGGCGGTCCCCATCTCCGGTCGGCAGCCTTTCGAGGGTCTGACTTCCAGAGAGCTTCGGCGAAGGTCAGCGGTGCTCGATGGTCCCTCGGAGCACAGGAAGAGGGCGCCTTACCAGGTCCTCTCTCGGATCAGTCTTCGACGAATTCGGCAGCTTTCAGATCAGGTCGAAGCAAATGCAACAGCAAGTCTTCTTCTTCCAGCTGGGCGTCGATGATCAGCAGTTCCAGTTACTCTTCAAGTGTAGACACAGCTTCTGAACAATTTCCAGTGGTGAGAGGTCCCCAGATATACTATTCTGTCTCTCATCCACACTGCTGGGTCACACTCAGCAGCCAATCATACAGAAGGGCATTCATGCAGTCAGTCAGTCAGTCAATCAGGCACACAGTGCATTCAGGCCATCCTCCTCCCTCTCAGACACTCACAACAAGGAATGTGGATTGGGACAAGTACCCAGCCATTCAACACTACACACTGCATTCAGGCCAGTTTCGGGCAGGGCTGTCTCACTCTTTGTCTCTCATACCAGAAACCAGACAGCCACAACAAGAAGTGCATATTGGTCACACACTCCATTCACCCAGGTCCCACCCACAGGGTGTACCCACAACATACAGTCACTGGGAAGGCTCCAGCCAGTCTGGCCTGGACTTCACAACAACACCATATATGGAACTTCCACCCAACAGTCAGTCAGGGGGAAGGGACAGAGTCAGGGCTTCCCAGGACTTTGGGAAAACAAGGTAACAGGCAATAGAAAGCAAGAGGCCACAGTGGCCATCTTGTTTTCTATCAGGAATCAACTGATTCCAATGGCAGGGCCTAGGTATCCCAAAATGGAGGATACTCAGAGCACCTGTCAAATTCAGCATGGAGCTGCCACCAGCCCCTACCCTGCTCTGTGGGCCACACACAGGTGCCCAAAAACATACACTAGGGGCACAGGGTTGTACCCCCACCCATGGTTGCCATAAGGGTATCCCATGGGTCTGTACACCAAACCATAACCAGGAAGAGCTGCACTGCCAGGAGTCCCACATGGACTCCTGGGCAGAAAATAATACAGAACACAAATTAAAAAGGACTACAGGACAAGGACAGGGAGGCCCTGTCCCTCCAATGCATTTCCAGCATCACAGTCGCCCCCACAGACTGAGGTTAGGGTGCCTAATCTCCCACGAGATAGACACACTCATCCAGACGGTCAACATACCTTCTGGAAAGGCCATCTGCATTATCGTGACTCTTCCCTGGTCTGTGCTCTATGGTGAAGTCTAGGCCTTGCAGGCTAATGGACCACCTGAGCAGTTTCGGGTTGTCACCCTTCATCTGCATAAGCCACGTCAGGGGCTTATGATCTGTTTGGACCTTGAAGGTGGACCGCGTAAGGTAGGGCCTAAAACGCCTAAGGCTCCAAACTATACTGAAACATTCCTTCTCAACAGTAGCCCACCTAAGTTCTCTACCCTTGAGTTGTCTACTGATGAAGATGATAGGATGTTCCCTCCCTTTGTCATCTAACTGGGACAAGACAGCTCCAATTCCGGTGTCGAAGGCATCCGTCTGGACGATAAAGGGTCGGCTGTAGTCAGGCGAACACAACACAGGTGCCCTACACAGACTTTCTTTCAAGCCATCTAAGGCCCTCTGACAGTCTTCAGTCCAATTAACCTTCCTAGGTTGTTTGGGTGAAGGCAGAGCTGTCAGTGGTGCAGCTATGGTTCCATAGTCTGCCATGAAATTGCAATAATACCCAGTGAGGCCCAAAAAGGCTCTCACCTGGGTTTGAGTATTGGGAGTCTCCCAGTCCTGTACATCCTGTACTTTACTGGGGAGAGGTTGGATTGGATCCCCTCCTACCTCATGACCAAGATGTGTGACTTTCCCCTGAGCTATCTGGCACTTGGTGGCCTTGATAGTGAGGTTAGCCCTTTTTAAGGCCTGCAGCATCTTATCCAGATGTGTCAAATGCTCTTCCCAGGTGGAACTGTAGACGGCAATGTCGTCTAAGTAAGCCACACAAAAGGCTTCCAGCCCACTGAGCGCATGGTTGACCAATCTCTGGAAGGTGGCAGGTGCATTCTTCAATCCAAAAGGCATGACCCTAAACTGGTAGAGTCCCTCTGGTGTTGAGAACGCCGTCTTTTCCTTGGCATGGTCCATCAGAGCTATTTGCCAATAGCCTGAGGTGAGGCCAAAGGTGCTCACAAATTTGGCAGCACCTACGGTGTCCACGAGCTCATCAGCCCTGGGCAATGGGTGCGCGTCAGTTTTGGTGACGTCATTGACTCCTCGGTAGTCCACACAGAACCTCCAATCCTTGGTACCCGCCTGGGCAGTTGCCTTGGGGACAAGGACCACTGGACTGGACCAGGGACTGGTTGAGGGTTCAATAACACCCAGATCCAACATCTTGGCGACCTCAGCCTGGATGTGGTTCTTAACAGTATCTGACATACGGTAGCTCCTGCTTTTGACAGGCACACTGTCACCAGTGTCAATCTCGTGCTTACACCACGGGGTAAGGCCTGGTGTCAGTGAAAACAGAGAGGCATACTGTTGGAGCAAAGCCCTGCAGGCCCTCTGCTGCTCTGTTGTCAAATCTGGAGAGAGATGTACTCCCTTCACTGAGCCATCCTGAGGGTTGCTATGCAGCAAATCAGGAAGGGGCTCACTCTCAACCTCTTCTTGCTCTGAAGCTAGCAAGAGACATGAGACTTCTGCTCGCCTGTGGAAAGGTTTGAGCCTATTGACATGGAATACCTGAGGGGCTACCCCAGGGGCTCCCATGTCAACCAGATAATTGACTTCGCCCATCTTGGAGATGATCCTGAAGGGTCCAGTCCACTTGTCTGCCAAAGCTGGAGGCTTGGTAGGCTCTATCACAAGGATTTCCTGTCCCGGAGTCCAATCCACTTGCGAGGCTTTAAGGTCATGCCAGTACTTATTTAGTTCTTGGCTGGCCTTAAGATTTGCTGTTGCTTCACCCATCATCAGTGTCATCCTCCGTCTGAGGCCTAACACACAGTCCCCCACTTGCTTGGCGGGACCTGCAGGGGTGGCTTCCAAGCCTTCTCTGATCAAGGCGAGAAGCCCCCTCACGGGATTTCCAAAGAGTAACTCAAAGGGGTTGAAACCAACACCCCCTTGAGGTACCTCTCTGTAAGCAAACAGCAGGCATGGCAGGAGGAGATCCCATTTCCTCCTTAGGGGCTCTTCCAAATCACCTATCATGCCCTTGAGAGTTTTATTAAATCTCTCAACCAGACCATTGGTCTGGGGATGGTAAGAGGTGGAGAACTTGTAGGTTACTCCGCACACTTTCCACATGGTTTTCATGTAACTAGACATGAAGTTGGATCCTCTGTCAGAGACAACCTCCCTAGGGAATCCAACATGGGTGAAAATGCCCAGGACAGCCCCGGCAACCACCTTGGCAGTTACAGTCCAAAGGGGTATAGCCTCAGGGTGCCTGTGGCATGATCAACCAAGACCAGGATGAACCGATATCCACCTGAAGTGGGAGGATCCAGGGGACCGACAATGTTGATGCCCGCCCTCTCAAATGGTGTGCTAACCACTGGCAATGGTTGCAGTGGGGCAATGACACTGCCTCCAGTCTTGCCAGACAACTGACAAGTTGGGCAGGTCCTGCAGTGGGTCTCCACTTCTACTCCCATCCAAGGCCAGTAGAAATGGGCAGAGAGCCTCTGCTTAGTCTTCTTGGTACCAAGATGACCAGCTAAGGGCACCTCATGCGCCAACTGCAGTAGGAAGGGCCTGTACAGCTGGGGTACCACCAACCTCTTGAGGGCACCAGGTTCAGGCTTAGTGGGCTCACTAACAAGGAGCTCACCCTCCCAATAAATCCAGAATGTCCTAGGCACTTCTCCTTGTGCCTGGGACAGGGCCTGTTTCCTCAGACCCTCGAGAGAGTGGCACTCCATCTGTCCCTTACAGATGTCTGACCGGGAGGGTCCCCCTTCAGCTAACAAGCATTGAAGATCGGGATGATCCTCCGGGTTGAGAACCTGTCATGATCTCTGCTTCCAAAAGATCAGGACTTGCCCGACTCCCTTGGAAGCAGACCCATAACCCCGGTCCCGAGTGCCAGCCAGTCCCAATTGGGACCTTTTGGACACTGTCCTGGCGCCAGTGGCACCAGGCTCATAAAGATGCCCAGTCCCAGCGCTGGAAGCGCCGGGCTCATAATGCTTGGGTGGACTTACCTGCAGCAGACCATGCTGCTTACTTACCTGCCAGTTGAACCCCTGATCCTCTTCTGTTTGGGACTACTTTTCCTGTTGGGTGGGGCAGGAGCCACTCCCTAGGTTCAGAACACTGGAACTCTTCTGGAAAGCAGGAACTCTTTTCTTACCTAGGCGTGGCTGTGGAAGGAGACACCTAAGCACTACAGGAGGCTATTTAAACCACACCCGATGGATGAATCTTGCTTTGTGTTATTCTGCATTCTCTGCAGCAGAACGCTCATCCTGTCTTCTGCTTCTGATCCTGGGCCTAAGGGAACAAAGGCTTACCATCCTGGAATCCAGTCTTCAGCAGCACCTGTAAAGACAAAGAAAGAACAGGTTAGCACTACGGTCTTCGGTGGCAGCGCATCTCTTACCTGGTCCATCGGCTGTCACCAACGCCTCGCGCTGCATTCCGGCATCTGAAAGACAAAGGCTTACCTACTCTTCGCATGCTCCGGAGGTCTTCGCACTGCATTCCGGCATCTGAAAGACAAAAGCTTACCAGCTCTTCGCACGCTCCGGAGGCCTTCGGCGCTGCATCCCGCATCTGAAAGACAAAAGAAGGTGCGTTTAAAGACATTGGGCAACTTTATTACTCACGTGCCATTACTCCTTCCCACGCCGAATCCAGTGGGTATTCCAGCACCCTTCAGCTTCTCTAAAGCTCCGAACTTGTACCTGCAAGATAAAAGGGACAGTTAGTGCGCATCGTGAAGCAGGCTACAAGCGCTTACTTACGTGCTTCCAGGTGCTTCTATTCCTCACGCGGGTTCGATCCTCAACTCTCATCAGCCCGCCATCCGCCATCGCCAGAACCCTGCAAAACAAGAGATATCATTACAAAAGACTTTTAAGACATTTGAAGTGCCCAGAACTTACCGTTCGTGCAGTTAACGACGGACAGCAGTTCTCTGAGGTCAAGAGGCCTGCACCCTTATCCAGTGAAGAAACTGGTTACGGCACCCTGCCCCGAGGCAGATGGAGAGCTCGGCGTTCACTTACCTAAGACATCTTACTCTTCGAGTCAGACATACAGTGCACAGAGGTCCAGCCCAAAGAGCCAACCTTGTGTTACACATCACCTTTGAAGATACGGCATTCACCCAGTCAAGACCGGCGCCTCTGCGGGAATCAGGTGAGCGTTACAGAACCTCTCCCACAGGAGAGTCTTCTGGCTCTTCCCCCACAGGAGTTGAGACAGGGTTTACCACTGGATCCAGCCCGTCCGGAGCATGGATCCCAATGGGTGCTGTAGGAACAGCAGGAAGGGAAGGAGTCCCCTGCACAGAGGTTGCCTTCTTGTTCTTCCTTCGTCTTGCCATAGGTCTCGCCTTTGGCTCAGGTACCTGACTCACAGCCAGACCCTGTGTCACCTGTGACCTGGTGACTGCATCAGCAGTCATGGGAAGACTATCCGAGATCAACCCCAACTCTACTAGATCATTACCTAACAGAATGTTAGCAGGGACATTGCCCTGAACCAGGACAGGAAGCTTTGCTTTCTTGTCTCCAATCATGAGTGTGACTAAGGCTACAGGCGATAATTTGGGAGGCCCACCAGCTAACCTGGTGGTTCTCAGAGGAGCACCTACATAGTCCTCTGGCTTGAGCAGTGTCCTGTCCACCACTGTCATGCTTGCCCCGGTGTCTCTCAAGCCAGTAGAAGGCTGGCCATTCAGGAGGACACTTCTCAAAAACCTATGGGTGTTCTGTGGGATAGTCGCCAGTACTTCCGCGTACTGGTCCCAGGCCCCAAGGGACACTAAGGAAATCTCTACGGGAGCACCAAATGTGATCCCTGCAGAGGAGGCGAGGACAGTGGCCTCCACCTCAGACATGGGGTAAGGGTAGGTCAGGCTGACAGCCTGTACCCCAAGTGCCTTACCTTTACACTTGGAGTCATCCCTCTTGTGATCCAGAGCCCCACAATCCCAACAAGTGCCGGGAGTGCGGGGTACGGTACTGGAACCACTGGGAGCCTGCTTTGCAGCAGGTGGACCACTACTCTTATTCCCATCCACAGATGACTTATCCCCCCTAAATGTGTAGGTCTTAGGAGAGGAAGGTTTAGGTTTACCTGACTGTGTCTGCTTTTGGGACTCCTCAGCTTTCTGAGAGGCCCCCTTTTCTTTGTCCTTGTCCTTCCCACTGGAGTCCTTAGGGGACACCCGGTGGGAGACCCACTTGTCAGCCAACCTAGCCAGTTTAAAATGTTCTGGTCAGCAACATGCTGACGCAGCTCTGGTGAACAGGCTTCAGAAAAATGCTCATCAAACAATAGGTGGGACAATTCAACAAAAGTTTTCACCTTGTAACCATCAATCCACCCCATCATGTTCATGTGCGCAGCACTCACCCAGTCAACCCAAGACACATTCTCTCTTTTCTTAAAATCCCTGAACCTTTTAAGGTATTGGCTAGGTGTCTTGCCAAACTTGGCAATCAAAGCAGACTTCATACACTCATACTGACCCCTTTCTTCCACACTCAGCTTCAGAATACAGTCATACCCAGTCTGAGGCACTCTGCTTAACAAACACTTAGCCCGATCTCTTTTATCAACATCATGAATTGCACAAGCCATTTCAAATGCTTCAATCCATTCGAGGATATCAGAACCCTCCACAAACACACCAACCAAATCTTTCATAAACTTGGTGGCTGGGGACCTGCCACTCTCAACTGGTTTAGCTGAAGTCTCCACTCTAGCTTTCTCTAGCTGGATTCTTTGGTGCTCCGTGTCCCTATCTTTGAGTATCACTTGCTGTGCCAACTCCTCTTTCTTCAACTCAGCTTCTGTTGCCAACTTTTTGTATTGAAAGGCTAACTGTTCCCGTTGTAGCTCCAATTTGAAAAGTTCAATCTTCAGGGCTTCCCCCTGAAGAGCAGTGCTGGGGTTTGGAACAGAGGCAGCAGGAATGGTGACATTCCCAGAAACAGATTCAGCAGAAACCGCAGGAGCAGAGTCCTCATTGGTTGCATTCCCCCCTCATCAAGAGTTTCACCATCAATCTGGTAGTCCACCAGGGCAGCTATCAGTTCAGCCCTAGACTTATCCACAAAGTCTAACTCCCTGGCTTCACAAGCACTCTGAAGAGCCTCTAAGCTCATCCTAGTCAATTTACCATTTGCAATAGACTCCATTGTTTGTAATGCAGTTATTTTGTACACAACTAAACCTCAATTTAATAAAGTGCAGATATTTTGTAAGTGGCACGGTTATACACTGATTCTTAAAACCATAAGCATCCCACTGCTGCCACCAGTGTAAAGACTAGAGGGGGTGTCTGTCTTCTGCTCTCTATATGGTAGAGGAGAGGCACAGAGAACCCCAGCCAAGATTCTCTATTATTGGTACGTGGTCGAGCAATCAAGGCCTAGCTTCTCAGGAGGTGATGCAGGCTGGTTGTTAAGTACAGTGTAGTCCCCAGACCCCCACAAAGGAATGTCCACATACTGTATCACTGAAAACACAATCTTTATATAATTAATATTCAAGGTTATGTACACTTATCCCAATAACTCACTTTGTACTCAGAAACCAATAATGGTAAATATATACAGTTCTACAGTGGTACCACAAATATTATTAGATCTCATTAAAGCGCATCAACTATACTGTCAAAATGTCACACAGATCAATAACAAGGAAACCAGCAAAAGAGATAGGAAGGAAAGCAAGATGGTTGAAACAATAGGCAAAATTCTGGCCCCTACCAATAGACACAGTTCTGTGTGGAGATCCCCCCACCTGGGCAACCTGTAAAATAAAGATATAGCACAAGCCCAGTCCATATATTGCTCAATAGTCTTATTCTCTCCTGTAATGTTTTTACCCCCCCAATGTACCTGGTGGAGCAGAGTTCTTTGAAGAAGCGTTGATGGTTCCTTCTTGAGTGACTCCCTTTAAAGCAGGAGCCACGGATCATCGAGAGGCGTCGAAGAAGGTGAACTTGGCGTAGACAGCGTTGATGAGAAGTTCGAGGGTGCCGAGACCACGGCGTCGATCCAGGAGGTGCTCATCGGTGATGTCCTGCGAGGATGAGGTGTGGGGGGCACCTCGGTGTTTGATAGTTCTGGACCGCAAAGAGTTTCGGAAGAACTGTGGCCCAGCAAGGGCGTTGAGTCGTCAAAGTCTTTGTGCCCTTCAGGTGGCGGGAAACCCACCGGCAGATTCTCCTCAGCGCGTCGGCGTCCTCGACTTTCTCCGGCGGGAAAAAGCGGTCATCGCTGTGGACAAGGGAGTCCTTCGATTGAACAGTCTTAGGCAAAGGAGCGGACGGCTCCAGTCGTTGGCGGCACGTCGTCAAGCGGTCCCCTCTTCTGGGGCAACACGGCTACGACGGGCCTCCAGAGGTTACGGCGGTACTCCGAACCCTGGGCGACGGTGGCGATGTCCGGGTGCTTCACTTCTTTCTCCTCGGCGGTCCCCGTCTCCGGTCGGCAGCCTTTCGAGGGTCTGACTTCCAGGGAGCTTCGGCGAAGGTTAGCGGTGCCCGATGGTCCCTCGGAGCACGGGAAGAGGGCGCCTTACCAGGTCCTCTCTCGGATCAGTCTTCGACGAATTCGGCAGCTTTCAGATCAGGTCGAAGCAAATGCAACAGCAAGTCTTCTTCTTCCAGCTGGGAGTTGAGGATCAGCAGTTCCAGTTACTCTTCAAGTGTAGACACAGCTTCTGAACAATTTCCAGTGGTGAGAGGTCGCCAGATATACTATTCTGTCTCTCATCCACACTGCTGGGTCACACTGAGCAGCCAATCATACAGAAGGGCATTCATGCAGTCAGTCAGCCAATCAGGCACACAGTGCATTCAGGCCATCCTCCTCCCTCTCAGACACACACAACAAGGAATGTGGATTGGGACAAGTACCCAGCCATTCAACACTGCACACTGCATTCAGGCCAGTTTCGGGCAGGGCTGTCTCACTCTTTGTCTCTCATACCAGAAACCAGACAGCCACAACAAGAAGTGCATATTGGTCAAACACTCCATTCACCCAGGTCCCACCCACAGGGTGTACCCACAACATACAGTCACTGGGAAGGCTCCAGCCAGTCTGGCCTGGACTTCACACCAACACTGTGGAATATGGAACTTCCACCCAACAGTCAGTCAGGGGGAAGGGACAGAGTCAGGGCTTCCCAGGTCTTTGGGAAAACAAGGTAACCGGCAATAGAAAGCAAGAGGCCACAGTGGCCATCTTGTTTTCTATCAGGAATCAACTGATTCCAATGGCAGGGCCTGGGTATCCCAAAATGGAGGATACTCACAGCACCTGTCAAATTCAGCATGGAGCTGCCACCAGCCCATACCCTGCTCTGTTGTCCACACACAGGTGCCCAGAAACATACACTAGGGGCACAGGGTTGTACCCCCACCCATGGGTGCCATAAGGGTATTCCATGGGTCTGTACACCAAACCAAAACCAGGAAGAGCTGCACTGCCAGGAGTCCAACATGGACTCCTGGGCAGAAAACAATACAGAACACAAATGAAAAAGGACTACAGGACAAGGACAGGGAAGCCCTGTCCCTCCAATGCATTTCCAGCATCACAAAAACGTTGGGTATTTACCTTGACTCCACGTTGATGCTAAATAGGTTAACTCTTTAGCCTCCACCACAGCCTATACTAACAAACTGATCAACGCCTGTAAGCCCTTCTTATCTACCACCAGCTGTACCACACTAGCAAGAGCTCTCATTCTCTCCAAGCTCGACTATTGCAACACACTATTCATCGGGACCTCTGTGCAGAACTTAAACAAACTCAAAGTGTTGCAAAATAATGCCCTTAGGTCAGCCCTCATTATCCTGTGATTGAGTCATATCTCCTCCCTCAGAAGAGAAGCTCAATGGCTACCCATCGGGACAGAATTACTCTCCGCACACTGGTCATCACTCATAAGTGCCTAGCCAATACAGCTCCTGTGGTTATCAAGTAATAATATCGCCATATATATGGTCGCGGTAAATAATATTACCGGGAAAATGTTGTGGCGATATTATTTAGGTCACCATATATATGGGGACAGGGGCAAAAAAAAAATTTGGGGGTTGCGGAGGTGTCCCCCCGCATGTTCCATGCAATAATGTCACCACAAAAAAACGGCCATTTTTCAGCCATATTTTTGCATGGCGAGATTTTTGTGGCGACATTATTACATGGAACCCTCCTGCGTACCTGACAGATGCATTCACAAGGCACCACACCAACAGGTCCACCAGATCCAACTACCTCAACCAGATTACAATCCCCAAATTCAACCTAAAAACAGCAGGAGGGGACAGTTTCCCAGTGCTAGCAGCCAAAACGATCGAACGCCCTCCCTGCTGACATCAGAGCAGTCCCCGCTTTCTGGACTTTTAGAGCCAAAACCAAAGCCTGGCTCCTCAGTCCAAACGACTCCTAAGCATGTCATGTTTCCTGATAATCTTCCCGATAACCACATGCTCCCTGAGTGTGAGGTTCCTCTGATGGGTTGTTAATAATTCTGCTAATGGTCACACTCTATGTAAATATAAGTATAAATGTAACCAATAATAATGTATAATTGTAACCAATAATAATTTGCCCGTGCCCTTGTTCTGATCTCCTGCTCATTAACTCTGCCTTTAAGGTGATCTGTAACACACCTCCTGTATCAATTTTTTGTAAAAAGGTGAACTCTAACCCTTCCCCGCCTGGCAGGATTTGTGTTTGATGTATGTAACTTTACTTCTCTGTCTAAGTATAAGCGCCCAGTTACCCTTTGGTGAGGTGCGCTATATAAGAAAATAAACTAAACTAAACTAAACTGTTGGGAAGCTTGAGCCTCCTCCTCTTGATTGCTTGAATTTGGGTTGAGCAAGGCGGTGTGAGTGGGCTGACCTTGCTGGTCTGGTGGTATTAGCTCTCACAATTATTTGAGACAGGTACCTAGGTGCTTGGTTGGACAGGTATCTGTGTGTGATAGAGAGAGTTTTGAAAACATTCCTTTCAGGAATGGGGAGCCAGTGGGACTCCCTTCTTGCTGCTGAGATGTGATCTCTTTTTGGTATGTTATGTGCTGAGCGAAGAGCATTGTTTTGGATTACCTGCATTTTGCTAATATTCTGCTTTGATGTATTGGCAAAAAGGGTGTTGCAGTAGTCGATCCTTGAGCTGATGACTGCTCAAGCATTAGTGAGGCAGCCGGTGGGTGTGAGGAATTGTCTGGCAGCATTAATCAATTTGGTCGTGTAGGCCGACAATGCAATAGAGTTTACTTGTGTGAGAGAGAGAGAGAGAGAGAGAGAGAGAGAGAGAGAGAGAGGGTGGCACCCAAATGAACGCTGAGTGTTTTCAGTGAGGCAGAGACAGGGATCTGTATTCCATCAATATTGAAGGAAGACTAACAGTTATTGAGCTTCTTCCTCACTGCTCGGGAGCCAACCAGCAGGATCCCAGTCTTATCATTGTTTAGGCATAGCTGTTTCGTGGACGTACATGCCAGGATTGTCAGGTACATTTTCTTGAGGGTGAGAGAGTCACTGTCATAGGTACCTGACAAGGGGAGGAGGATTTGAGTGTCATCAGCATAGTTATTATACAATATGACGATGGAGTCCAGAAGGTTGAAGAGGGGTTTGGTGAATATATTATAACAGGCGGGGGAAACACAGGGTCCTTGTGGGACACTGCATGAAGTGGGTGGAGAAGGGGCGCTGGACGTTTCTGAGAAGGCTCTCATGGATCTTCCTTCAAGAAATGAGGCAAGCCAGGTTGTGGCTTCCTGGGAAAAGTTGGCAGATGAGTTGGTGACACAGTATTTGATGGTCCACCGAGGCAAAGGCAGCCGAGAGATCAAGGAGGAGGGGAAGAGCTGGCTTTCCCTCATCCCTGAAGTTATCAAGACGATTTTTTTTTTTATCGAGCAGGGCTTATTCCTCGCTGTGTCCTGGCCGGAAGCCTGATTGGCGCATTCCTAGGATGTTATTATTTTCCAGGAAGTGCTGTATTTGGTTGTAGGCAGCCCTATCCTGGAATTTTAGTCAAAAAGGGACTGTTATTGGGCGGTAGTTGTTGGGTGCTGCTGGGTCAAGTGTGTTTTATTTAGTAGGGAGAGGACCCAACATTTTTTAAGGCTGGAGAGAGCAAGGCTCGAGGTGAAAGAGGCGTTGATTAACCTATTGATTAAAGGGACTAGAGCTTCCGAGAAGTCTTTGATGATAGTGGCTGGCCAGATATCCCCTTTTCATCTTGATGGCTTTAGACTTTTGAGGATATTAGAGGTTTCTAATTCAGTGATCTCTCTAATGTGTAATGTCGGGGTATAATGGCCACTGGCGTAGCGGGTGCCCCCGCACACCCCACAGTGCGGGGGGCCTGCCACCACGTGTCCTAGGAGAGGGCACCCTCAGACTGTAAAAAAACATTTTTACTTTATAAAAAGCAATAAATGAAATAGTTTTTTAAGTCACTGTCACTACAAAAAGGAACTATTTCTTTTTGAGGTCCGGGGGCTCCCTGCACCCCATGGCATGGAAGCCTCCAGACTGGAGGCCTCCATGTCATGGGGGTGGGGGAGCCCCATGACTTAAAAAAGAAATAGTTTCTTTTTGAAGTCACTCTGCCTTCATAAAGAAATGATTGCCATTATGGTTCGGTACTTTAATGGAAATTATTTCTTTATGAAGTGACTTCAAAAAGAAACCATTTGTTTTTGAAGTAATAGGTCTCCCCTCAACCCTATGACATGGAGGGCTTCAGATCCTCTGCAGGTGACAGGAAGAAGTGTTGCTGGCTACTGCAGGGAGCTGAAGGCCTTGATCCCTGGACCAACGGCTTGTAGGTAAGAAAATGCATTTTAAGTGTGTGTGTGTATATATATATGTATATAACCTAATGTGCATGAATGAGTGAGTGAATCATGTATGGATGGCTGCCTGGGTGTGCCTGTGTGAGTGTAAGGTGAAAGGTTGCACACTTAAATGTATGGGTGGCTGGGTGATGCGTGTGTGAATGTATGGTGAAAGGGTGCACACTTAAATGTATGGGTGGCTGCCTGGGTATGCCTGTATGGTGAAAGGGTGCACACTTAAATGTATGGGTGGCTGCCTTGGTGTGCCTGTATGGTGAAAGTGTGGACACAAATGTATGGGTGGCTGCCTGGGAGTGCCTGTATGGTGAAAGGGTAAAAATGTGTGGGTGACTGGGTGTGTGTGTATGGTGAATGCTGCGTGTTGTTCTGTTCAGGGGCACAACAAAACATATTTCGCTGGGGGGATAACCCTTCAACTACCGGGAGAGGCGCTCGCTTCACAGGTGATGGGGGAGGTGCAAATATTTGTGTGGGGGCATCTAACTTTTTTATGCATTCTAATGAGACTATCATAGTGCAGCTTAAATATTACAAGCAGTTACCTCCTTTAAGTCTGAAAACACCCACTTATGGACTGCTGTGAGAATAAGTGGTCTCCTGTCCCCTCTCTACTCTTCCAATCACTGCACTGGCATGCAAGTACTAAACCAACATCATGATTTCAATTGCCTAAAAAATTATGCATTTAAATATTTAAATGCAGGTACTAACACCGAAATGCTTTACATTAGTAAATGCTGGTCCTTTGTTAACGGCGAAACACAGGCACCATTTAACATCTGTGTCCTGGTCTGACTGGCTACAGCTCTGTAGGTCAGCCAGCACGAGTCAACATAGCCCAAAATGTTGGGGGATGGGGTGAATAGTCACCCTGACAAAATGTGTGCAAAGTATTGAACAGTTTCATTGTTTGGGGTTGGGCTTGGGCTCTTGCGGAAAGGTAGGAGGCATGTTTCATTGGTGTGATCTGCTATTGGAGGAGGTGGAAGCTCCTGGGGACACTGTGTGAAGTGTATGGTGGTAAGGAGTGTTGTGTAGTGTGAAGTGTGAAAAAGGCAAGTAGGTGGGTTGTGGGAGAATTATGCATATTGTATAGTACCCTAAGAAGTGCTAGCCATGTAGACGTCACTGAGGCTTAGTCCTCCTTTCTGGCAGTATTTCCCTCCCATGTACCTTCCCTGATCCCTCTGTTTCAGGTTTCTAATTCAGTTACATGCAACTCCCCTTAGCAGCTTAAAGTACACACAGTGTACCGCAGGACCAGAAACCTTCACCAATTACAATAATGCCAGCACAACTGTGACATTTCCACAAGCTGACATACTATGTCCTTCACCACTTTCCCTGAAAAGTAGATGCCAATTACATAATAAACTTGAAATGAAGTACACAGTGTTCCTTCACATGTGAAATGTTTATAACATTGGGGGAAGTGAGTGTCTGGGATTGTTTCTGTGCTGATGGATGGACTTTACGTCTGGCTGTAATCATGTTAGTTTTTCTTTTTTCATTTCCTAGTGAGGATGAGGGTTGTATGGATTGTCGGGCACTCTTTCATCCGAAGGGCAGCTGCAAATTTCAGAGAACCTAGCACATCTGGGTCTCAGAGGGATGGTTGTCATTGTACTGGTTTGGTGTCACAGGAATTCACCTTCACCAGCTCAGAGGAGTCATCTGCAATGCCCAGGCAAAAAGAGAAGTTCCACTTGCATTCTTGATTGTTGTGCATCTGGGAGGGAATAGCATGGCTTCTTTGGGATGGAGAGGGGCACGGGAGCTACTTATGGCTGAGTTGGAGTAGGTTTAGCTTAGGTTCGCAAACACTGCAGTATCTTGTTCCCAAATTATTCCAAGGAACAGTGGTTGAAGTGCATGAAAAGAAGTAGTGGAACTATGTTCTCTGCTGGCCTGCCCAATTCCCCACAAACCCCATCACCATGCCCCTGTTACGCTCACCTGGTATCCACGGGGGCGCCACACGATACTGGATGGAGGTTCAAGCGCTATCCCGGACCCCTCTCTGCTTGGTTATGTGCCAGACATTGGGTAGCACCTGTAACAGGAGAATGGAGGGTTAAGATACTGGTTCTGTGATGGGTGGACTCCCACCTCCCTCTGGTCCAAATCCCCTCCCTTGGGGTTATTGCTCACCTTAGGTTTTTGTGCGTTGAACTCTCTGTCCTGCGTCTCTGTGCAGGGGCGCATGGTTGGTGCGGGCGTTCCGTGGACCTAGTTGCTTCACTGGTCCATGTGCCCTTATGTTGGATCCAGACCGGCTGTGACTCAGACTCTGCTTACTGTCTTCAGGGTGAGTTATAATGTCTTTTCCGTCTTTATTCTGTCTCTTTCTTTCCCTCCGTTTTCTCTGTCTTCTCGGCGTCTTGCTCCACTACGCTGTTCTCTAACAATGTCTCTTTTGTTGTCACAGGGATGTTTGCGATCTCGCACTTGCTGGGCCGATGGCGAAGACCACAGTGAGTTATTGATGCGCGAAGCGCTGCGCTGTTTATTGGTGTTAATTGCTAACTTGTGTTCTCTTCTCTTCTTTGTACAGGTGGCGGTGATGTTCCGGAGTGATGAGCAATCGAAGCGCTGCTTGCCCAGGTAAGTGCTTTGTTAATTCTGATCTTGTTCCTTCTTCCTTGCAGGTTCCGGTGAAACCCGGAGATGGGCGAGGTAAGAGAAGTGCAGGGTACTGCCAGGACTCGCTGCTTGCCAGGTAAGAATTGTTATTAATGTTGTCCTTGTTTCTTTACCTTTGCAGGTTGCGGCGAACACCGGAGATGGGTGAGGTAAGCGAAGCGCAGGATGGATTCAAGGCCGGTTACTTCACATGTAAGTGTTCTTGCTCGCTAATGCTGTTCTTGTTCTTCCAGGTTATTAATGAAATCCAGATGTAGGGCTTCAGGATCATGCCGCCAGAGAAGCAGATGAGCAGGAGCTGGAAACGGTGAGCGTTACGCTGCAGGAGTGCAGAATAACACAAATCGTGTTCTGCTGTTTGGGTGTGTTAAAATAGCCCAGGTAAAGTAGTTCCAGGCCAAGTAGTTCCAGGCCCAGCCACACCCAAAACACAAGACAGCATGGCTTGGTTCTAAAGAACTGTGCTGTGTAATAGGCCTCCAGGTTGGATTAAGGTCCAAAAAGGGTATTACTTTATTCCTGATAATGGGGCTGGCACCAAAGGCACCAGGACTGACTCCATGTATGTTTCTGATGGAGTTTTAAGGCCCTTAGGGTCAGTGTGAAGGGCTTTAGCCCCACTGCTGCCAGGGGGCTGTTATACCTGAGGGGGTCAGGGGCATGCATCGTGACGGCACTCCCCCTAAGGCCCCTTTCAAGGTATTTCCTCCGTCTGGCCCTGGTTTGGTCGGATGGTTCCGATGAAATCGTCTTACCAGGCGTGGCGCATGGACGTGCTCGCTAGGTTCCCATGTCCTTTTTCTGAGGGCTGTATCCCTTCCAGTCCACTAAGTAATATAACCTGGACCTGGTGAGTTTAGAATCTAGGATGTCCTTGACTTCAAATTCGGGTTCTCCGTTAACCAGTACCGGATTTGGTGGTGTTTTGATCCGAGTTCCAGGCTGAAAAGGTTTTAAGAGTGACACATGGAATACGGGATGGATCTGCATATTTGGTGGTAAAGGTAGTTTTACTGCCACAGGATTTATAATAGCCATGATGGTATAGGGCCCTAGATATCTGGGACGAAATGTTCGAGTTCCTTTTATGGGCACGTACCGAGACGCCAACCACACTTCATCTCTGACTTGGTAGTCTGGGGCTTTTCTTCGGTGTTGATCAGAGAATCTTTTCTGTCTTTCTTTGGCTTGGATCAAGTGTTCTGCTGCCCTTCTGAAGGCTTCAGTGATGGTTGTATGTAAAATCTAGGCCATGGGGGTATCTAATTCGGAAGTACGTGGGTGCCTTCCATATATAGTATAGAATGGACTCTGTCCAGTACCGGCGACTTGTTGTAGGCATATTTGGCTATCCACAGCACATCCTTCCAGCTTTCTTCCACTTGATGTAACATGCACTGTAGGTATTGCTCTAGTGTCTGATTCGTCCACTTCGTTTTGCCATCTGTTTGGGGATGGTGACTAGTGGACAGACAAATATCGATTTGGGCAATTGCACAACTCTTCCTCCAGAAGTTAGACACAAACTGACTCCCTCGGTCAGAAATCAGGACGGAGGGGAAACCATGTAATCGTACGATTTGCTCTAAAAAAACCTTTTCCAGACTGGATGTGTTTGATAGACCCTTAAGCAGAATGAAATGGGCCATTTTAGAGAATAGGTCAACAACCACTAGGATAGTGTTGAACCCTTGACAGGGAGGCAGATCTGTGATGAAATCGAGGGAGAGTGTGTGCCAAGGTGCAGGTGGAATTTCCAGGGGTTGAAGAAGGCCCGCAGGTCTTTGTTTCTGGGATTTATTCTGTGCACAAATGCCACATGACAGAATAAACTGCGTAATGTCATTTTGCCAGGTTGGCCACCAATAATTTCTTTTCACCTTGGCTAAGGTCTTGGCAATTCCTGGATGTCCTTCTATCAGGGGGTTGTGATAACCAGAAATGACTTGTTCTTGTAGTGCCTTATTCGGTAGATATAAATGCCCTCTGAAATACGGGAGTTGGTTCTTTGTTGTGTAATGTTCACCTTGAGCGGTCCAGTCTTGTAGAGTCTCAGCGTTCATTAGGAGCCGAAATTCCTTTTGGAGTTCGTCCAGAGATAACGTTTTTGTAAGTCCTAGTAGTTTGTCACCTGGAATAATGGCCACCGGGTCTGGGGTTGAATATGTGTTCTCATCAATACCCATGTGTCGTATAGGTATAGGGCGTCAGCTTTTCTGTTCTGGACTCCAGGTCGGTACGTGATTATGTAATCATATTCTGCGAAGAATAAAGCCCATCGGAGTTGACGGGATGATTGAGCCTTTGCCGTCTTGAGGTATTGTAGGTTGCAATGGTCGGTGATTACTGTGATGGTATGTCTGGCGCCTAGGAGGTAATGCCGCCAAGCCTTAAAGGCTGCCTTGATCGCTAGGAGTTCCTTGTCTGTTATTGCATAGTTAAGTTCAGGTGTAGTACATTTTCTGGACCGAAAGGCCACGGGATGTAACTGGCCTGTTTCGGGATCCCTTTGGGAAAGAACAGCCCCCATTGCCATTCTGGAGGCATCTGTTTCCACTACATATGGGAGATCTGGGTGGGGGTGTCGTAGCACAGGGGCTGAGGTAAATCTTTTCTTGAGTTCCTGGAAGGCCTTCTCCGCCTCTTCTGTGCATTGGAACAGTTTGTTGTTTTTTCATAATAAAGAAGTGATTTGGTGCACAATCTGGGAGAAACCTGGGATGAATCAGCGATAAAAGTTTGCAAAGCCATGCATACTTTGGACACCTTTGACTGAAGACGGTGATGGCCAGCTAAGGATGGCGTCTACTTTGTGCATTTCCATCCGGACGCCTCTAGGAGAGAGGACAAAACCAAGGAACTCGACTTCGGTGAAATGGAAGGAGCATTTTTCAAGTTTGGCGTATAGCTGGTGCTGTCGGAGTTTTGCAAGGACGGAGCGAACGTGCCTGACATGGTCCTGTTTAGAAGAGGAATACACCAAGATGTTGTCGATGTAAACTAGGGCACATACGTCGATCAATTCCCATAGTACATCGTCCATGAAGTACTGGAATTCGGCGGGAGCGTTGCAAAGCCCAAAGGGCATCACCTGATATTTGTACAGCCCATACTTAGTACGAAAGGCGGTTTTCCATTCGTGTCCTTTCTTTACACGCACGAGATGGTATGCCCCTCTGAGGTCCAATTTGGTGTAAATTTGGGCATCTTTGACTTGGTTCAGCAGTTCTGGGATAAGGGGTAGAGGTTTTTAACTGTTACCTGGTTTAGTGCGCGGTAGTCGATGCACATTCTCAAGTCCCCCTCCTTCTGGGGTACGAAGAATAGGGGTGAGGCTACCGGGGAGTTGCACGGGCGGATAAAAGTGTTTGCCAGGTATTGGTCCAGATATGATTTCAAGTGGAGATTTTCAGGTTCGGTGAGTGCATAAATTCGACTACACAGGATTTGTGCACAAGGTACGCGGTCGATCTGACAGTCATATGGCCTGTGAGGGGGTAAGGTATTAGCCTGTTCTTTTTGGAAAAAGTCTTGGAAATCATTGTATTTGCTTGGTAGTGCACTTGTTACACCTAGTACCAACACCTCTTTATCTTGGACAGGTGTCTCTGGGTCAGACAATGGCATTTCCACTTGGTAGCACGCATGAGCACACTCATTGGAGAATGCTAATTTCTTGGCTCGCCAGTCGATTTTAGATTTGGGAGCCACCAACCACAGCATCCCTAGAATCACCCAGAAAGGAGGGGCCTTGATAAGGTCGAAGGCAATGGCTTGCCGATGTCCGTCTTGGCATAGAAGGGTCAATTCTGCTGTGCGTTGAGTTACAGGACCAGAAGCTATCTCCGTGCCGTCAACAGTGGTGACCTTCTCAGTTGTCGTTTTCTGACAGAGGGAAAGCCCCATCCTTGTTGCCAGGCCCTGGTCTGTGTATGCCTCCACAGCATGCATACAAGATGGTTGTTGGTGACTGATCAAAATCACAGGCAGGGCAAGGTGTGAGGTCTGTGGCTCTTTTTCTTCACTCGACAAACGGACCTCTACGTTTGCCGGGCCTGGAAGTTTTCTGACTCTTGTTCTCCTCCTTCTTTCTCTGTAGCTCCAACTGTTCCCGTAGGGGGTTTTACGGGACATTCTCTGAGGAAGTGACCTGATTTCCCGCAGTACAGGCATAATTGCTGTTGTCTCCTTTTGGCCTTGGTTAATGGGCTCCGTACCCCCCCAATTTGCATGGGTTCCGAAGTGTTTTCTGATGAACGCAGACTGTTCTCCTTTGAGCGTACATACACAGTCCGATTCTCCGTTCTAGCTCAATCTGTCCTTCGATCTTGCAACTGCACCGCTAGGTTGATGAACTCTGCCCAGTCTTTTGGTGGGTTTACCACCTGAGCTACGACATCTTTCAATTCCCCCCCGTAATCCTCGATGGAATAACATTGTTCGTTTCTCCTCAGGCCACCCAGTTTCAATGACAAGTCTGTTAAAAGTGGTGATATATGTTAACAAATCTTGGCTGCCTTGGCGGAGGGACAGAAGTTCGTTATCCAGAGCTTGGCCCTGGGTATGTCGGGCGAGCAGCTTCTCCATCTCCTGTTGAAACCCCTGAAGTCCCGCAGGAGTGGGTCATCCTGGCTTACTAAAGGTATGGACCAATCCGCGGCACTGTCACTTATGACAGAATGAAGGCAACCTGTGACTGATCGTTAGGAAAGGCTCCGGGTCTACAAAGAAAATGGAGATGGCACTAGTTCATGAATACTGCATATTTTCTTTGGTCCGCCGTAAAACGTTCCAGTGGGGCCAAAGGACTGCCCCAGGGAGGACCACCTGCACTGGATTGACGGATGTGGCCCGAACAAATGGAATACTTCCTAGCAACGGAGCCTGCCCAGCCTGTGTTTGGAGCAATTGTCTGGCTAATTCATTGGTGTGGTCCTTGGTGACAATCATCTCCCTCCTAAGGGCATTGGTTTCTTGCCGGGCGGAGTGCACCTCGGCCCGTAATTCTCCCAGTAACTGGCCTAGTTGGTCAGTCTCTGATGTTTCCATGACGCCCAGGTGGATGTTTTAATTGAGGCTTTGCGTTCTGTTACGCTCACCTGGTATCCACGGGAGCACCACACGATACTGGATGGCGGTCTAAGCGCTATCCCCGACCCCTCTCTGCTTGGTTATGTGCCAGATGTTGGGTAGCACCTGTAACAGGAGAATGGAGGGTTAAGATACTGGTTCTGTGATGGTTGGACTCCCACCTCCCTCTGGTCTAAATCCCCTCCCTTGGGGTTATTGCTCACCTTAGTTTTTTGTGCGTTGAACTCTCCGTCCTGCATATCTGTGCAGGGGCACGTGGTTGGTGTGGGCATTCTCTGGACCTAGTTGCTTCACTGGTCCGTGTGCCCTTATGTCGGGTCCAGACCGGCTGTGACTCCGACTCTGCTTACTGTCTTCTAGGTGATTTATAATGTCTTTTCCGTCTTTATTCTGTCTCTTTCTTTCCCTCCGTTTTCTCTGTCTTCTCGGCGTCTTGCTCCACTATGCTGTTCCCTAACAATGTCTCTTTTATTTTCACAGGGATGTTTGCGATCTCGGAGTTGCCGGGCCGATGGCGAAGACCACAGTGAGTTATTGATGCGCAGAGCACTGCACTGTTTATTGGTGTTAATTGCTAACCTGTGTTCTCTTCTCTTCTTTGTACAGGTTGCGGTGATGTTCCGTAGTGATGAGCAATTGAAGAACTGCTTATCTAGGTAAGTGCTTTGTTAATGCTGACCTTGTTCCTTCTCCCTTGCAGGTTCCGGTGAAACCCAGAGATGGGTGAGGTAAGAGAAGCACAGGGTACTGCCAGGGCTCGCTGCATGCCCAGGTAAGAATTGTTATTAATGCTGTCCTTGTTTCTTTACCTTTGCAGGTTGCGGTGAACACCGTAGATGGGCGAGGTAAGCAAAGCGCAGGATGGATTTAAGGCTGGTTACTTCACATGTAAGTATTCTTGCTCGCTAATGTAGTTCTTGTTTTTCCAGGTTATTAATGGAATCTGGATCTTGGGCTACAGGATCGGGCCGCCGGAGAAGCAGATGAGCAGGAGCTGGACACGGTGAGCGTTACGCTGCAGGCGTGCAGAATAACGCAAAGTGTGTTCTGCTGTTTGGGGGTGGTTTAAATAGCCCAGGTAAAGTAGTTCCAGGCCAAGTAGTTCCAGGCCAAGCAACACCAACACTATCAGGTCTCCAAGAAACTTGAGCATGTCTGCCATCCATTGTGAAACCCAAGAATAGAGCGATCCAAACCAGCTATCATCAGCAATGTCTTCCACTTCGTCTATCATCTGGTCATGGAGTTTCATCAGCATGTCTATAGCCTCTGTCAAAGTTCCATCCTCGTCATCATGAGAAGGTGTGAATGTGCAACATGATTCTCCAATTTTTGCACAAACACCTCCATCCATTGCTGTGATCATGTCCAAGATGTATCTATTCTGAAGAGTCATCATTCTTATGGCTCTCATCTCTTCTCTGTTTGCATTTAATCCCTTTATTGTACTGTTAATTGTCTGCAGCAATTCCGACCTGCTTATCTGTAACCACTTGGTGTTTGCTCCAACCAGGATACTCGGCATGAAGATCAACATGAACACTGAAGAAGTCTGACTAAACAGTATGTGCTCATATGGGATAGAGTCAAAATCTTCTATTGATTTGACTGAGAAATATTTCTCTCTCTTCATTCTCTTTATCAGCTCCACAGATCTCTTCTTCCTCAGGTGAGCATCTGCTTTTGAAAAACTGACAAGACTCAGATCACTTTTTGGAATCACTAACTCTGGAACATGGACATTCACCAATGAAAATATCCCTCCCCAGTCTTTAGGTAACTTCATGTATGCCTTGGATCCACAAGCTCAACAGTGATCCATAATCAATGCTGTCCCAATGTTTATTCATGGTGTTTCAAATATTTGACCACATTTCTGGTTCTCTCACATTTTTCTTGTTCCATTATTTCTGAAACACAGCTTTGCATTCTTTAAAGGCACTATCTGCAAGGGTCCTCCTTTATCTTCGACCCATGTCAGTAGCTTTGCAAGTTTCGGCCAAAAAGGTTTACACATTTGTGCATGTTCAATCATTGGCTGGTAGTGACCCATTATTACCCAGTCTCTGCAGATTACTGCACCTTCTTCCCAACCATCCAGTGATAGTACAGTTCCCCAAATCTGCATCTGGCTTCTGCTCTTCCATCTACGAATATCTTCTGCAGACTTTCCTGGAACTTTCAGCCTTTTATTCACTTCTCGTCTAAACCCAGTTCCATTTACTCCAGGTTTCTCATGTCTGATCACAAGATTCCTAGTCTGGGCTTTGTTCCTTGTCTTTGTGTCTTGAATATAGTCATCTTCACCTGGATCTGTCCATTCAGTTGCCCATTTGAGAGAGGCTGTTTGACCCATGAATTGGCCTCTTGTACTACAGAATGCTTAATGCTCTATGTAGTGTGCAGTTAGGACATCTATTTCAATAGCTATGAAGATTTTTGACTTCCCCATGCTGTACGGCAGGAGTGCACATACAAAGCATTCCTCCTTTGAAATTCTTCTCCCAACCTCCTTCATATGTTGTTCTCCCAACTTTCTTCATATGTTGGTACCATATGTTATTTCCCAAGTGTGGCGTGCCGTCCATGTAATCATTTAATTCATAATTATCTTTCTGAGTGCTTTTTTTAGGCCTCATTCTTTTCATGTGAGGTTCTATAATCATATCATGAAGTGTACCAGCATAGCTTCTTTCAGCTGGCCTAATTACAGGAACATCCATCACTGCTCCCTGTGTAGGAGAAGTTGTAGCAAGTTTCATCCTCTCAACATACCCCTTAGGCATAAAAATGTCTCACAAAATCTCCATGTGTGACTGTCATTTGGGGATTATCTTTGGGTCATTTAATACAGGACCAGGTGTATTTGCATTACTGGTGTAGGCCCACCTTCTAACAACCCTTTGTATTGCCTGTCTTGCCATGCCTGTCTCTGGTGTCCAAAAATAATTTCTATGACACCTTTTGTACGTGGGTGATTAATAAAGGCACTTATCTCAGGCTCAGGCAATTTGTCATTTTTTCTTGGGACAGGAATGACTACATAGGGCCTTGGCTTCCTAGTAGTTGCCACGTTTACATTTTCCTTCTGCTCAGGAGCATGCACAGGAGTCTTGGCTCCATTTGCACCAATATAGAAAGCTGTGCACACAGTCAGTGAAAGCAGTACGATTATGAACACAATGCAAGTGTAAATGACACATAAGTAAGTTACTTTACAACATCTACTTCATGGATGCTGTGGACGTCTCTCTGTGTTAGGCATGATGATGCTACTGTTTATACTACCCATCTTTATTGCCTAAGGAAGGAAAAACTCAAACTTTAATACATCAGCATTGTGAACTGCCTCTGGAAGCTGCTGTCTTGACTCAGCAATTCGTCCTCAATCAGCTATCCGCTTACTGGATGATCAGAAAACATTATTTTACTGTATTTCTGGACCAGTCTTTTACCAGCCGAATTGTGGATGCCTCTCCAGTATGAAAAAGCAACCTCAAAAAGTCTAAATGAGCTCAATGACATAGATAAGCTCCCAGTCAATGCCTCGAATCTGCTTCAGCCCAGACAACATGTTGAATTTCTTTCAGCATGAAACAAGAGTCTTTTTCTATCAGCAACCTTCTCAATCTGTCCCTCGAAGGAAAGTTTCACACTGATCTGTGAATTCGCTCAGAATATATGCTCACTTGGGTTACAATGCCTTCCAAGATCAGATTCAAGTGTGCACTGTTTCTCAGATCGCTTAGAAAGGTGAGCACATCAGTGTGCCTTCCAACAAGATGTGAGTATTCCTGAATCAGATGAAAGAACACGACACTGACTAGTCTGTGAGCTGCATCATTTGATAGGGGCATTTGTCCTCACTGTACTGAGGCAATTGTAAGATTTGTTCAGTGATAACTATAAGCAATCTTCTTATTACTGGCCCATTCTTAGGATCTCACAAAAAAGCTGGAATGCGAGTAGTTCTCCACACCAGCGAAGAATAAGAGCGCAACACCAACTCGAAATAAGTAAGAACCAGCCGAGAAAGGTCATCACTGAGTAACACCATAGGCAAATCCAAACAGGAACTCAGTGTGGAAAGAGTTGGGATACTGCACTCTCTTCCAATTGCTGTAACCACGATTAGTATTTGGCATAATTCTCTTTTTATCAAGGCTTAAGCATGCCTCAGTCCAAAGTTTGACAAGCTCCCGTGGCTTTAAGAACAAATGATTTTTTTTTCACCCTGAAATGACAGCAGAGAGTGTTCGCATTAGCTTCCCTTAACCCTTTCCAAGATGGCTAAAAGAGTGTCCCGAACCAAGCCACAGTCCAATGAAATGTTTTCCTTTAGTTGATAGCTTCTGTGTCCTTCTTCCTCATCATTTGCACGTGCTGTGGTTCTTCCCCAATGCTTGTACTTGCTTCCTGTAGTGGTGCGGGCAGAGGGGTTTCTCCAGCAAAGATCTTTACATCGCCTAAGAAAGTCCAAGCACGCCTACCCTGCACTTTGACAGCAGACGGCGTGATGTCTTCCACGATGAACGGACCATTGAAACAGGGTTCGTCTCACTTTTTCCTCGTATGATTGCAGATTAAGACTGCATCTCCAGGGAATAGTTGGGGAACACGTAATTATTGAGATTCACTTGTTGAAGCATCTCCTTCTGTGTTCTGTACTGCCCAACATCCTTGTCGCTGCAGCTGCCCTGAAATGACAGAGATACTTGAAGTCATACAGTTCAAATAGTTCGCAATTCCATTCCTAGCAAATCTGCAGTTGGCTGAGCATCACTTCTAACTGTGGATGGAGACATTAGGGGTGTCCTCATTCCTCTCCCCATCACTATTTTGTGGGGCGTGAGATGGTGATCAGAACCCGGTTGGTTCCTTAAAGCATATAATGCCAGTGGTAGGCAATGCACCACCCTTTCTTCAAGGTAAGCTTCAATTTAGCTATTCTTTCCTTGAGCAGGCCATTGAGACTCTCACAGATCCCATTTCCTTGTGGATGATAAGCTGAAGAAAACATGTGCTTTATACCAAGCAACAAGCTGATCTATTCGAATGTTTTATTCACAAAATGTGGGCCATTGTCTGACATCATTACCTCGCGTACTCCCCATCTAGGAAATACTTCCTGCACTAAGAATTTTGCTGCACAGGTGGAATCTGGGTGTGTACAGGGACCTGCTTCAATCCACCTTGAAAAGGGACATACTACTATGATTAGGTATCTATATCCATTACATACTTGTATCATGTCAACATAGTCTATATGCAAATGCTGAAGAGGGCCATTAGGTCTTGGAATAACTCCCCTTACTGTGCGCAGTGTATGCCCAGCCATGAATTTCTGGCAAACTATACAATTTGTCATAAAAAATGCAACATGCTCGAACATATTTGGTACAAACCAATCCTCAGCAATAGTTGCAGCAAGATTCTCCCTCGTTGTGTGTGCGGGGTGGTGTAGCTGCTCCAGTGCCACCCTTAATAAGACTACAGGCATCACCGGTTTACCAGTGCTGTCTTGTCACCACAATGCTTCAGAGGGGTTTAAAGAACACCCTCTTTGTGTCCACAAATTATTTTCCTCTTGAGGTCCCCCCCCCCCTGGACCTCTACCAACTGCATCTCTGACAGGTTATTATAACTTTCAGATACAGTCATCATAACAACCATTTTTTCATTTACATTAGAAATTTCAACATTCATCATTTCTTTATCGTTATTTGCTACGCGCTTGGCCTCAATGTCTGCTGCTTGATTTCCACCTGAGATCAAATCTGCCTTTTTAGTGTGAGCTGTGCACTTGACGACTGCGATGCTCACTCGGAGTTGTAATTCCTTAATAAGCCTACCCAATAAGGCTGCATGTTGCACTGGAGTGCTGTGCGCTCAGAGGTTAACCCTCCTTTTCCAACGTGCTAACCCTGCGTGCCACGTACATCACATAGGCAGTCACAGTTACTTTGTGGTCTGCGTGATCTTCGAGCACGAGTAGCAACGCCAATAATTCTGCAGCCTGTGTTGCATTATGAGACGGCAAACAAGTACTTTTAAGCAGCCAAAATTCCCCATTAGCCGTGTGCTTTATCACAGCGGCACCTGTATATCTCTGTCCATCATTATGATCGATCCTTGAAGAACCGTCAATGAAAAAAATCTCCCCTCCCGCTAATGCATTACCTTTTATTCTAGGGATTTCATCATAGAACTCTACATAGTTTGCGCAATCATGTTCAGGCTCTCGTTCTGTCATTGGCTCAGCTATAAACATGGCAGGATTTGCTATTTTACATCGAACTATTTTAATCGCTGGATTCAATATAACCACCTTATAGGCAGAAGCCCTTTGAGATGTCAATGTGCCCTTTGGTTTCTCTAAAATAGCAAATAATGCATGCTCAACAAATAAAGTCATGGAATATCCCATCACTATGCTTGAAGCCATCTCTATGGTGAACGCAGCAGCTGCTAAACTTTGTTCGCACAGGAAATTACCTCTCATTACTGGGTCTAAGATTCCACTGAAATATGCAAGGGGCTTGTACCCCCATGTGGTTCTCTGCATGAGTACTGCTGTCATAACAGTGCCATCTGTATGCGAGAACAAAAAGAATTCCTCAGCATAATTGGGAATTCCTTAAACTGGAGCTGTGCAAATTGCTTTTTTCAACTCATCCAACCCTTCTTCCATTTCTTCAGTCCACACCATTTTTTCCTGCGTTGCCTGTGTTTTCTTTAAGGCCTGCAACAAAGGTCTTATATGTTAGGAAGAATCACATGCAGTACCCTTGGGAACACTACATGCAATTAAGACAAGTGTCAGTACAATTTCACCTTTGGTACAAGCCTGTACTACACAGTTATGTGGTAACAGTGGCTGAGCAGCCAGACTTATCTCAAGAGTTGAGTGAGCAGTAGAACAAGTTACACAAAGGACCAACAAATACAGTGATTCAAATATATTCATATATTTGGTAAAATAATATACATTTATTTACACAGTCAGTTTGAAAACATTACACTAGCAAGAGCAACTCAATATCACACACTAATATACTACAAATGCACAGCCAATAAGTTACTGAACAAGTTCAGCTCCCCTGGAATGGGAGCAAAATGGCACTTCAGATACTTTTAAAAGGGCTAAAAAGACAAGGTTACAGGAATCAACAGCACAAATACTTTCATAGGCAGGGCAAAGGATTTCAGTACACTACAACCAGCAATTCAGTTCCTAGGCCTGGGCCAAAGTCAATGGTTCAGAGTCTTTGTATAGGATATCACAGTTCTGGTAGTAAACGGTTACGTTTTTGCCATGGAGTTTAGAAGAACTTGGCTAGGCGAAAAGTTAGATGAATGTTTAGGGAAGGACAAGCGTTCAAAGTTGGGAAAGTTCCACAAACTTTTGCGATGGCTGAAAAGATGTCCAGACCACGTTTGCACAGTACCTTGTAAGTGAAGAAGAGCTGTAGCTGAGGCAGTTGTTCCTGGCAGTTCAAGCAGATCTCGCGGTTCCTGAGCTTCAGTCGTGGGAACAAGGAGGATGTCGGGAGGGTCCTGCACTGCCCAGGGAAGAGGCCACAAGCTTAGCAAAACGTTGGTTTAAGGTGAGAGTGCCTTAAAGACCACAAACTGGTATCCTTCCCACTGGCTATCCGGTTTTCCACAGCACTCTGCAGAGAATTCAACCAGGAGGGGACGGTGTCCAGGCAGCTCACGAGTTGGTTGTTCCCATCAAACTCAAGGGAAGAAGTTAACCCTGAAGGGCTTCTCTGTTGATGGAGTTTCAGGCAATTCGGACCTGCAGCAGGGCTTCACCGGTCGTCCAGGAGTTGCAGCAGTCCTCTTCCTTCAGCTCGTCTTCGGTTCTTTCATTCCAGTGGTCGACTCTGCTTTCCAAGTCCCAGAGACCTGCTTTTAAACAGTTTTACTCCATTCATTCCAGCCTGGCTGTCACTCACACGGCAGGGTGGCTGTCCTTGTCGGACAGCAAGCCGTACAATCACGCCAGAGTGCATTCAGGTCTCCTAGGAGAATAAGCACAGGGAGTTTCGGGCACCTCCATCACATCCTGTCCACCCCAGACACCCTGGCGCCAGAAGAGGGCTTCAGCACTGAAGCCCGTCAAAGGCCAATGAACAAAGAGACCAAACCTGGTTTGGCACACAGAGACAAACACAAGAAGGACCTTGCCTAAAAGAAATGGTGAAAAAGGTCCACCGGAGTCTGTTTTTACACATAGGTCTTGGGTACCATATTGGAGAACATGGCTGACCCGATTTTTAGTTACCGGTGTTCGCGGTCGGGAAAAATCATGGTAGTTTGATCTAAACCACTGCCACCAGCCATTTAAAGTAGGAAAGGGTACCATGTGACTGTTACATGAGTGTTTAGAATCAGGGGAAGCTAGGCTAGCCCTCTAGCACTCTATAGTAAGATAGTGTGTGCTGGGTCTGTAAATTTAGAAAGACTAATAAAGTCAATTTAACTTTACATGCTCTGGGAGACAGTAGTCAGTCCCAGAAAAGGTATTTAAACCTTGGGGAGACTGAAAGACACCCTTGTGCCACTGCACTGAAGTTGCTGTGTGACACACAGAAAAAGATGATGCCTATGGAGTTGTTTTAAACTCTATATACAAAGAACGCAAAAGTAAAACACACATGAAAAAACACATGGAAGAGCGGGAAAAAAGGCTCACACTCTTCTCAGGTAAAAAAAATCAAATCCTAGAAATCCAGCAAAGTTGTTGGGGGTCTCAAAAGGTAAGGAAAATTAGCACATGTTGAGAATTCTCACTAACATTGTATACAAACTGTAGTCAAAGACCCATTCCCTGACGTAATTACATAATCCCAAAAATCTCTGCATGTGTTTTATCATGTGTGGCTTTGCAGTTTAAAAAATCGCCTCAGCTCTTTCAGGGGTAACCTTCTTTCCTTCGTGCAAAATCAATTGGCCTATTTATAGCACTTCTTGTTGACAATATTGTAACTTTTCTTTGTCAACCTTATATCCTTTGTCAGCGCGTATAATCATCAGCTGAATAAAATTGCATATGCACTCTTCCTCTGAGGTGCTGCAAACAAAAATGTCATCTACGTATTGCAACACAACACTTTCTAAAGAGATATTGCTTAAGTACATCTTCAGGACTCTATTGAAAATCGATGGAGACTCACAGTACCGCTGTGGTAAATGAGTACATTTCAGACATGTTTGTCTAAACGTATATTATGTCAGATGCTGCAAGTCTTTGTGCAATGGGATCGACAATAGACGGGTTAGGAACTAGAGGGAACTCAGCTTCTACAATCTGGTTTATCGGCCTAGGATCTTGAATTAGTCTCCAAGACCCCCCCCATCGATTTCTTGATAGGATACACCGCAGTATTACATGGTGACTCTGACATCACTAAGATGCCCTGATCCATCATGGTGGAAATTGTCTTAAAAATACCTTTGTCTTCCTCTCGAGACATGGAATACTGTTGTGATTGAGGTACAATTGCTCCTGGTTTCAATGTAATCTTTACTTCTCCAACCCCCTGCAGTAGGCCTACGTCATAGGGGCCGGTGGTCTACAATGAAACTGGTACTTTTGCCATGTCTTCATCAAAATGCTCAGGACGCTTTTGTCCTATCATCATCTTCTGAGGAACTTCTCTTTTAATTGCTCTCACCCTGAAAGACCAAAGAAATATCGAGGCTTAGTACCACAAAAGGAAATACGCCAATCATGGGTCAAAAAGCTACAAGTATCTTTTATTCTGTACAAATTCAAAGCAAACAGATAGGTATCTGGCTCCCAACACCTTGCAGTGTGTACCAGCAGACAAAGTGAGGGGTGAGAGTGCTGGACATCTTAACACAGACATTTTTATACAGTTTCCAATCATTGTCCAGCCCCTCTCCAAACTAATGATTTACATGCTAGGGTTTGTGCCTAGTTCACGTGTCAAATTTTACAATATTGTACAATGGATTTAACAAGTTTGCATGCCCATGAAGTTACAATGATGCCATTGGTTCTCTGATCCACAATAAGCCTTGTTTCAAGAATCGCTACAATGCAGTTCAGCAAAAACACACAATATGAGTTTGTTCTACATTGTCTCGTTTATATGAGGATGAGGCTTGGGAGCGCAGACAATACTTGGATTGCAGTTCATACAAGTCACAAGGTTTCTTTGCATAGAACAAACAGTCTGCTCTCGGCCAGCCTCAATGTTGACATAACTCAGAGGTCGTTCGGTTTGGCTGCAGTTGAAACAGTTCACCATTTTAGAACACAAAGCAAGAGTTGAAATCAAAATGGCGGATGATCCTTAAAATGGCGGCGAAGTTGATCAGAAATCGGTACATTACGAACACGATATTTTGTGCAATGCAAATGGGCTTAAGCCAACATTCATAACAAGGCGTTATTACATGAATACAGTTTGACAACCCAGTAAGTGATACTCATCTCAAATATCCCTTCGTCATCAGATGGATGATCTCCACACAGATCTTTATCAGTGACATCAGTTAATCTGTAACCCTCCCCAATGGCGATTACTGCGCACCATTGTCTGCCTTCTTCATCATTTCCATCAAGTAAAACCATTTCTCCTCGCACTATGGCTGCTTGTAGCTTTAAGGGAAAGACTTGTTCCTCCTCGTCAAGCATAGGTATTATTGGTCTGAACAGAAATTCATTGGGTGTTCTCATTGCTCTGCCTGCTAGGCTTGGTAGCCATGACAACAGAATGCATACTCCATAATGGAAAACCTCTGATTCTAGCGGTTTTGCTCTAGCAGCTATCTGTCTTGAAAAAGCCATGAGAATTTCACACACGTTTAAATAATGCATTCCTGGCATTGAACACACTATATGCCTTCATCAGTAAACGAAATTGTCATATTTAACTTTGTCATCAAATCTTGGTCACTACTTTGCGTAGGTGACTCATATGCTGGGTTGCTATACCCTGCCGCTGCTTTAAGCTCCCTCAATGGGTATAACCCATCATCTTTCTTATCCTTGTCTTTTGTTTCAGACGGGGTGGGTGGAGCTGAGGGCTCTTCACCCCCCTCTTTGCATACATTTAGTATCCAATCTAAAGGAGGCTGTTCATCTCGCTCCTCTTGGTACATATTCCAGAGCTCTAAGCTCGCTAGGCGCTTGTCTAACTTCTTTCCAGTATATGATGCATGCAAATATGTCGTCATAGGCTGCAGAACTGCCTTCGATAGTGACCCTCATTGTGGCCACGGCATAAACATTTTATCTGCTGTTACTTTAACCCATTCTGCACTGTACTGTCTAAGTTTGGGTGCATGTTTCGGCAACTGCTTGCAGAGATGCACAAATGGAGTAATATCCTCCATTCTCAATTTGTCTACTTTTAGCTTATTAACCCTCGCTTGCTTTAATCCCAGATTTAAAAGTACGTTTCAGGAAAACAACACAATATGAGTGAGCACCAACCGTCGCAAGCTCCAATCCCGTTAACAACAATTTTTACTTTAATCTTGCTAAAAAACAACCATCAAGTGCGATTTTAAAACAATCAATTTCTTTTTCAACTGTGCACTTCTCTATTTATTATCAATTTTTATTCAGCTATGACATAATTTTTTCAAAACCACATAAAATAAACAGACAAACTTGACCGGTCACATAAATCTTTCCTTTAAGACTCGTCTTGCCCTCTAAAAATACTTCATACGAAGTGTAAATTACCCCTTTAAATTCGCCTTTAAGTGAATCCTTCTTCTACGTGTTCTGCTTACTGGACAAATTTCTTCTAACATTCTTTAAAACTTAGGTATAGGGCGTATCCTCTTTATCGTGGCCTCTCTCACAATCATATATTGCTCAGCCACACTCAAGTCAATATCTCATTCCCCAAATATATATTACACTCTTACACTCACGTTATGTTTATCCTGCCTTCCTCCGTTACTTTCCTTTAATTACTACGCATGCATCAATTTGCCACTTCCCTCAGTTTCTACTCACTATTCTCATGTTCGTCTTCTGATTCTCGGAATCGCACGCCTCTTCAAACTGTCGTCCGATCAGCTTTTTGTAGACATGGGAGGGGATTCTGTGGAAACCAGGGGACCCGTCACACCCGCCTTGCAAGGTCTTGATAATTACACCAACCACTATCTACGGGGAGCTTCACATTTTGTCAGCCGAATAGCAAAAGTCATGTGATATTTCCAGGACTCTTAAGTTCTCTCTCTGCTAACAAGTGAACTGGTATTTCCCAGCCCCTTTATGAGTAGCAATTACCCTTGAGATGGATGGGGATGCAGATTTTATTCATACATCAATAATCAAAACAACTCAGGTAGTTTGGCAAAAAGGAAGTCTGCTTTAATGTCAAATATCTAAAACAGGGAGTAAAACGAACATCAGCACTCGCTCGATCCTCTTACTCAACGAATCTTACAAATAATGAAGGTTTTATTAAGCTAAATCGTCATGAGTGGTGTATTGACTTGCGTCATTAACACTGTCATCCTACGTAGCAAACTACAAAAACCAATTGAGGGAAGTCATAGGCTCTAAGTGAGCATCTAAGTATAAGTTCCAAATCAGTGCAGAACAGTGAAGGAAAGTGATAGGGTACTTAACATCAGGTGGGGCAACTAAGCCCTCCCATTAAAATGGCCACTATGAACGTCACTAAATACACAACATCCCATTGGCTACACAAACTATAGGACCCTTAATTACGCAGTCCTCTACAAATGGTTGGCTTCTAACCCCCGTCAGTACTTTTCCACCTACATCTAGCAACATGCAGACTGAACATCCAGGTACGGGTGAGCTCTTCTTAACACTAGCTTCCCACCAATTAGCAAATCAATCAATCATCACCGCAATGGACCAGTGTCAATTAGGGCTTTGAAGCCTGGCCTTGAGTGTGTACTGTGCTCTGAGACATGTTAAGGAGTGTGGGCACATCCTGCCCTCATGCGTAGGTGTGACCACCTCGTTCTTCCAACTTCATTCTTCCCCTTGCCTGGAGACCATGGAATCGAGCCTTTTCGTGTATTTAATATTATTTTCTAATAGTCCTCTGACCTCTTTTGTTTTGCTCAAGCCTTCTGGACAGGAGTTTCTGTTCCTTCACACAAATTGTATCCAATGTCAGTTCATTCCAGTTTGAGAAGACCTTGGCTTCTTTGGCTCATCCAACTCCTTATGCTGAGATTCATTTTGTAATTTAATTGTCTTTTTAACTGCGACACACTGAAATGAGGCCTTCCTGCTACTGTCCAGCAGTTCTTATAATGCGTAGTGGAAACATCCATCCTTTACTCAGCCATATGCATATATATATATTGGCACTTGCCGCAGTCTATTTACTATAAAGCTAGCCTCAAGATTACTTTGTCTGGTTGCGTTTTTCTTGCATCTGTACACGTTTAAACTAACTTAATGTCTTCATCTGTTTCTGTGGCATAAGTTTCTTCACCTCGATCCCAAGATGTCACCTATCCTTGATAATTTCTTGATGCCTTATAGAATATCTGCATTCTCTGGTCTATGTATCTCTTCTACAGACGTCAGCTCGATTCTGTGTGACCTCACCATTCATCTTTGCCATTTATCTGCTCTGCGTCTTCAAGAATATAATTCAAATGGCCATCATATTTTCTTGTATGCAGGTACGGTTTTCTCAATGGGTACCTCGCCTCCCAGATCTTCTTAGGTATTGACACTTTTACTGGTACTCCACAGAGTCCATACTCTGCTCTTTGTCTGTTCAACTGCTCTGTGTATGTCTCACACTCTGGTTTTCAACAGACAGGTATTATGGGCGGGGAGGTTGAACTAGGGGTACAAGTCAGGCTGGGGGCCTCCAGCAATGGCTCAGCCTGTTGTGCCACCTTTCACTGGAGTATCAGGGTGCACAAAAAATACTGATGTTTTTGAGCCTATTGACCTTTTCAATGTTTTTGTAGATGATGGGTTCATTTTAGATATGGTTGAGCAAACCAATCTGTTTGCTGGACAGTTATTGATGGCACAAGGTGCCAATTTGAAACCACATTCCAGAGCACACTCTTGGGTTCCAACTACGGGTGTTTAGATGAGAACATTTTGGGTTCCACTCTGCTCTTGGGAATAGTGCAGAAGCCATCTATCTCACTGTACTGGTCTACTGAAGCTTTATTTGAAAGCCTTTTTTCCAGCAATAATAAGCAGAGATTGTTTCCTAGCACTGCAACATATGCTCCATTTCAATGACAACTCGGCAGCTTTACCAAGAACTGACCCAAATTGTGATAGGCTATTCAAAATTCAGCCATTATTCAAGCACTTTGCATAGTGATTTTCAGGGGCGAATGTTCTTAGCCAGAACATATCCATTGATGAATCTTTGGTACTGCGCAAAGGCCAGCTACTGTTCAAGAACTACATTCTGATCAAGAGAGCATGATATAGGTACCACTGGGTACGCCTACAATATGAAAGTCTACACTGGAAAAGAATCAAGAATAAACCCTGCGGGCTGCATAGACCGTTTAGAGATGAGTGAGAATATTGTGTGGGACCTTGCCATACCATTGTTGCACAAGGGTCACCATTTGTATGTTGACAATTTCTACACAGGAATAGCACTGTTCAAGGAATTTACAATGTGGGCACACTGGCATGTGGTACAATCCACAGTAACCACAAAGCATTCCCCATTCAACTTGTTTGTAAGAATCTGGACAGGAGATCATGTATTGTATTGCGGCGTGATGAACTGTTGGCAGTAGAATTCTGTATTCTGGACTACAACAGGTACATGGGGGGGCGGTTTCGATAAAAAAGATTGATTACTTGAGCCATACCATGCAGCACACAAGTCATGCATGTGGTACAAAAAGTTGGCAGCACACCTTATGCATGTAGCTACATACAATTGGAAGGAAGGCATGGTATCAAGAATAGGCAGACACAACTGATCACAGCTCAAGAGTGTTTATTAAACTGCATATGCTGGTTGGAAAAACGCCTAATCTAAACCTAAATCTAAGATGGGAGCAAGCTACAACCATAAAATAATAATAAGGAAGTCCTAGTGGCATCTTGTCACAAAAAAGGTCTATACTGAGAAAAACCTATTGCCAATCCTTATGCTAAATACAAACAAAGAGAGTGGAATAGGATTCACAGGAAAGAAAGAAGTGATCACAAATAATAAGTCAGGATGTGGTAGTCAAGTTCTCCCTCCGTCACGTTTTGAGCTCCAGAGCACAGCACACGCTTGAGTTTTCCCGGCACAAGACTACAGCTCTGCTCTCAGGTATCAGGACCTCCGGTGGTTAAGTCTTTTTTCTATAAAAAAGTCTTTTGCCTTCGAGGACCTGATGTGTTCCCAAATTAATAAACAAAAGTTCCTTTCTGCTTGCACGTTGGGTGATGCCTTTTCACCCCTGGATCCCCCTCTTCCAGGCTAAGATCCACAAAAAGTTCTTGGCAATATCAGGACCTTCGGTAGTTAAGTTTATTGCTTTCAAGGCCCTGATAAACTCAAAAAATAAACAAACAAAAGTTCTTTCTTGATTGTACTTGGGGTGATAATTCTTCACCCCTGGGTCCCCCTCTTCCGGGCTCAAACCCCTCTCGAATCTCAGCCTCCCTCTGTCAGATTCACTCTGGCTTATATTCAAAAGATTTCTCCATTGTAGTTCACATGTCAGTGGGGTGATGGCTTCTCACCCTTGGATCCCCCTCTTCCGGGCTCAGACCCTTCTCAAAGATCAGCCTCCCTTAGTGGGGGTCTCTACTGCTTATCAAAACAATTTCATTTGTGACATTCACAAATCTTAATGTCTTTTTAGACATGTCTGTTCACTGTGCACATCCCTCTGCCGGGTTCTCTCTAGTCAACCCACTATTCATTGGGACTTTATGCTTTGCCTCATTTTCATCGGCATCCCTCTGTCGGGTTCACCCTTGCCAATCACACAATTCCTTGAACAGTTCTTATGATGCAGGATTCAATTCCCTTAGCTTTACACAATTCCATGAACAGTTCTTACAATGTGGGATTCACTTCCCTTAGCTTCACACAATTCCTGCCAGTCAATGACTTTCGACTGTACAGAGGATTTTACTAGACCCCTGCATGACCACTTTGACCCCCTTCTCGCTTTTCCCAAGGCCTTCTGGTAGCAATAGTTTCAACAATAGGGTAATTGTGCAGAGGTTCTCAAGTGTACACCCACATGGTGCCTGACTCCTTTATAGCTGCTTTTTCCCTCTTGCATAAACACTTTTTTTCTTTCTTCAATTAGCTGTTTGCTACTTTTGTTCAGTCTCTTATCAGCTCTCCCCTCGACTCACTGGCTGTGATGAACCGCTTGGCTTCTCTTGTCTCTGGAGTCAAGGCCAGTAACACAGTGGCAAGCATCTCTCCCCAACTTGGTTATCAGCAGGTGAGGGCCCCCTGTACCGTTGATATCTGTTGCAACACACGCTGGCTATTGTTTGCAGTGTTACGATTCCTTCTGTGGAGGTTTCACGAGCATGGCTCGGAAAGGGCAAGGTTGCTTCTCTCTTTGTCACCCTCTTGATTTGTTCCGTGTTTCTCCTCCTCTTGAACTGTAGTGCTGAGTTAGCTTACTTGTTGTGCGGTCTGCCTTGCTCATCTTGATCTCTTGTGCCCCGCCTTTTATCCCTTTGGAGAAGGGAAAGGGCTGCCTGGTGCATGTGATTCTGGTCAATTGCCTGACTCGGCTTGACCCTTGTGTTGGGACATGTCAGGTAAACGGCTCTGGTGTTTGTCCGTCGTCTTTTGTGGTGTTCGAAAGTGTTTGTGTCGTAAAATGTGGGGTAGAGTGTTTGAGTATCTTATGTGATAGGATGGGGGGAGGTGTTATAAGAAGGGGGATACCGCGTCTCACCCATCGGTGTCCCACTTCCACTCCCCTGAGGACCCCCATCCAGGTGATCCTCCCGCACTGGTCCACTCCCAGGAACTTGATCCAATAGCGATGGCCATGTCCTAGCCACCTGGATGAAAGATCCATGGGGACAACCAAGTGAGACAACTTCTGATTTCTCAAACAATGCATATGTTGTATATGGTGCAGCTGCTCCAGAAAACAAACAGACATGTTTGAACTTTGAAAGAGCAGTTGTAAATTCGCTGACAGTTGTCCATGTACCAAATCCCAACTTTCCAGAAGTAGAGGATGTAGCAAGATTGAAAGGACAACACTTTGCTGATTATGTTCCTGTGACACTCATGAAGACGCAACCATACAGAAGATGTAAGGTGTGTACAAAACAATGAAGGAGGAGGGATACTCAGATGTACTGTCCCCAATGCCCGTCCATGCCAGCCCTCTGCCTACAGCCTTGTTTTGTTTTGTATCATACAAAGAAAAGTACTGGGAGATCGAGTGATTTACTGAAATGCCCCTCTTTCCTTCAAAGGGACTCATAGGCTGTAAATGTGTGTGTGCCTTTGTAAAGACTGGAGGGGGGTATCTGTATTTCTTCCCCCTATACGGTAGGGTAGAGACACAGAGCAACCCAGCCAAAGTTCTCTGCATGGTAGCTATGGATGAGCAACCAAGGCTTAAGCTCTCATGATGTGGTGCAGGCTAGTTCTTAAGTACAGTGAGTACCGAAGCCCCCACACACTATGTTATGTGCTATCACAGTTCTTTATATAAAAATAAGGTTCAAAGATATATACACAATTCAATAACACAATTTGTACTCTGCTAATTCTAATATGACAAATCTATACAATTCTATGTGGTACCACATGTAGACTTTAGATTCCTTTAAAATGCATCAACTGCTGGCAGTTATAATAGAGAATAGAAATCATTCAGTAAGGTGTATCAACATAGATAATAAGGAAGAAAGGAAGGCAGGCTAAGGTTAAGCAGTGGCAGAATGCTTTCTTTGGATATAGATGGACAATTCTGAAAGAGGATCCCCCCACCTGGGCAACCAGTAATAAAAGAATTAACAAGCCTAGTCCATAAATGCTCAATAAGCCTTGCTTCTTGGTTAAAAAGTTCAACCACCCCAATGTACCTGAAGTGAAAGACTCTCTTCAATGGTTTTTTGACGATATCCTTCAAGGGTGGACTCCCTTTAAAGCAGGAGCCACTGGGCACAGATAAACTCGAGAAAAAGTGGAACACTGGCATCGATACAGCAGCATCGACCTTTGCGGTGCTCTTCAACAATCGTTTATTCGTTGGTGGAAGCCCTGGGAAGCAGAGGCGTGCGGTAGTCCTCGATGCAAAGTGTTCGGTACCACAAGTAAATGTTATGCTCACCTGGTCTCTGCGGAGGCGTTGGGGCACAGATCGCTCAGGTCCCACTTCGCCCTCTGCGCTTAAGTGGTGACTGATGGTAATAGGTGATGCTGTTCGGGACTGCTCCTGCATTGAGAATAGGGGGCGTGAGTATGACAGCTTGTCCTCCTGATCCCCTTCCAGACCCCTTCTCCCAAACCGTAGTACCCGTGGGATGCGTTGTCCCTGGAAAGATCACCTCTTAATTAGTTTTGGCGAGCACTCCATCCTGCTGCTTCTGGCAGGGTTTGCTTGTATGATCTGGACTGAGTTCCTTCACTGGTCCCTTGCACGTGGTTGTCCAGTCCTGCTGCGACTAAGCCACTATACTTTGGTAAGTGTTCCTGTTTGCCTTTGTCTTTCCTCATCTGTTATTGTTTTATTGTAAAGTTTGTTGTCTTGTATTACTGTACGTTCCATTTTTGATGTTTGCTCTTTTGCTTTCTTCCCTTGTAGGTGATGTTGCCGGCCCAGCAGAAGCTGCAGAGTTCGAGGCAGCAGCTGGAAGGAATGAGGAGCGAAGCTGCAGCAGTACAGTAGCTGGTAAATTGTTAAGTAGGGGGCGCACAGGGTTCAAATGCGGTGTGGCCCTAGGATGGATGTTCTAACCTTGTCTTTCTTCTTCTTCACAGGGTCCGAGTTCGTGGATGCGGAGTGCGGTGCTGCGGTGTTGGGATCAAGATCACTGGATGTCAGGAGATGAGTCTACAGATGAAGCACCGGTTTCCTGGAGGTGAGTATGCAGGAGAACGCCTGGTTTCAAAGGTAAGTAAACTGGTCCAAGGTAGCAGCGGTGAGTGTCACGTTGCACGCGAGTGCACAGTAACGCGAAGCACCGGCCTTAAGGATGGAGCAGCTTATATAGCTGAGCTTCTAAAGCCGCACCCACCAGGTTCAGCCTGCTGCCACACCCTGCCACACCTGATGAGTCAGCACATGAAGTCCAGGCCTAGGGAGCCTCACCCGATGGGTCAGCACATGAGGATGTTCTCTGGAATAAAGGCTTTCAGCTCCTGGAAAGTTCTTGTAAAATAAAAGCACTCCTGCTCTGAAATAAAGTAAAAGCACTCCTGCACTGAAATAAAGTGTTCCTGCTCACATCTCTATATGAGCCTGGCACCAAAGGCGCCAGGAATGAGTCCATGTTAGGGAGAATTCTCTCTTTAGGCTGAATTTCCTAACCTAGTAAGTCCCCCAGCAGCTTTGCTGGATTTCTGGAGTTTGTTTTTTTTCCTCCTGCCAAGAGTGAGTCTCTTTTCCTCACACTCTTGGGCATGATTTGAGGGGTTCCTTTGACTGTTAATGTGTTTTATGGGCTATGGGGTCTTTTACTCCATAGGGTCTCATGTGTTTTTACTATGTTTGTTACACAGCACCCTCCGTGCAGTGACACAGGGGTGTCATACGGACACCCCACCATAGACTCCATACCCTGGGACTGACTACTGTCTCCCAGGGCATGTAAAGTCACCATTGGCTTTACTAGTCCCAAATTATTAACAGAAACCAGTACAAACCATCTTATTGTGGATGTACTGGTCGGGGCAATTCGATTGCCCCGGGGTCTGTTATTCGAGGGGGCACGTCTCCGTCCCCCCTGATCGAGTTTTGGCTGGTGGCAGTGGATACTACTTTTTATATTCGACTGCAAATATATCCCTATGGGATTTTCCCATTGTTCGAGGCTACCAACTTTAATTATTTAATTCTCATAGCCTCGAACATACCACCGGTTTATTTATTTAATATTAATTCACTGGTTGGTATTTTTTGCCAGAACTCGATTCTAAAATGGCGTTTGTGTTCTCTTCTGTGACTCCAACCAAAGTCGAGCCCTTTGTTCCACTTTTTGACGGGCTTCTCCACAGAAGCCTCCAAAAGTGGTGGCACTCTGTCTGGGTACCACAGGGGGTGTGGGAGGGGGTTTAGGCACCCTGGACTGAGTTACCTTGGTAACTCAAGTCGCACTCTTGTGTGATTGGCCCAAGTGGTGAGCCGGCCGGCTCACCACTTAGCATGTTTGATTGACAGCTAGGCTGAGTGAATGGGGGTATGCTGCATAAAAGCAGGGCTTTGGGGACTGGAACTTTAGAAGTCGCCACAGTACCTAAGAATCTGACGAGGGAGAAGCTGAGCCGACCTGCTACGACGACACCACCGGTGGAGCCCTGCGGAACCGACTCACCACTTCCCGACGACAGAGAAGGCCTCCCGGCTGGAGAGTCTTCTTCCCCTGACTGGTGGGCACAACCAGTTTACCTTCTTTTTCTCGCATCCCAGGACGTCTTGTGGTCGAATTGCCCGTGCCAAGCACCCTGGCAACCGGATAGCCACTTACCACTGGACCGCGAACAAAAGGACCGCTCCTTTTAACTGAGAACTCCGTGGCTGGTTTCTTCCCTGGCAGTGCAACGAACTCCTGCTTTCCTCCCCGACGAGATCCTCTCTTCCCCCGGACGAAGCACCAACTTGCACCCACTGCCAGGAACAACTGCCCCCTCTGGAGTATTCTCACCACTTTAAGGTACCGTGTCCGCCAGGCCTCCCTTTCTAAAGATTGCTACAAGGTAATAATAATCCCTTAACCTTCTGGACTGGGCTGGCCGCTTTGACCCTCTACCTGGTCCCTTTCTTTTGGTCCAACTTCTTTCTGAACCTTTTCGAGACTTTTGTGCACTTTTCAACCGTGTGACCTTGGACACATTTCGTTCTGATCCTCTTAAAGTGGATCCGACTTCCTGAACTCTAACTGCACGGGTTCATTCTGCCTTCTTCTCTTGCTGTGTTCTTTTGAAAGTGTTGGGATCTGTTTCAATTTATCCTCTGCCTTTCTCTCACTTCTAAACCGAATTATTAGAGTGCCATCTGCGTTAAGCGCTCACTGCTGTCTGAAAATAATTGGGGCTTTACTTAAGACTTGTCTAATATTCTTTTAAGGGAGTGTATATCTTTTTGTGACCGTGTTTTTGAACTGCTTGATATTAGTGCCAGTGTGTTTTATTAGATGTGGTTTTAAATAAATAATTATATCTCTTTTACACCAAGCTCTGGTCAGTGTTTGCTTGTTCTACTGTGTTCTTTTGACCTATTGTGAATACTCTGTATACTGCCTAACTCTTGTTGAGGGAAGTCTGACTGCTCAGCCACAGCTACCAAGTGAATCTGTGTGGTACAGACTGCTACCAAATGGGTTTACTGCCAAACACCTGTAGTCTTAAATCTTTTGCTGTGGTCCCAGAGGGAACTGCACAGGTTTCTGCCTAACAGTCCAGCCAAGGCCCCTGTGTTTATGGGTCCCAAAGGGACATAAGTGAGTCAAGTGACCCATTGCCCTTATCACTAGATGGTGTGGTTTTTGTGTTCTGGGTATATATTTCTACAAAAGGAAGGAACAATCAACACATTCCCCTCCGATAGCAATTTCAAGACACCAGCCTTTAAACAAATATAGGCTGCATTCTGTGTTTCTAATCATCATCAGAAAACATTTTCTTCACAAAATATCATTTTTAATATATTAATTTTTTGTTAAGCACAGGTAATACAAAAATTATTAAAAAACATATACACATCACATAGTCATATACAAAGTAAAAACACAACCACCTCACAGTATCGCAACTAGTATGCTGAAATATTCAACCAGCATACCACACTTCTGGCAATTCAATAGATCTCATTTTCCATTGTGTGACAAAGCCCAACTTGTACAAGTTTCAGTCCTCTGTGTTCAATGTAACCGGACATTCATCAGGGGCAGAAGTAGTCCTGTGCTTTAGGTAGAATCTTCCTATTCATACACCAATAGCTATCTCTAAGGAAGAAAACACAAACAGACAAATCACTATTACGGGCATAATCGGTTAAATTTATACACCATAGCCAATCCCTCATCACCAAAAGGGTGTTCAAATATACCGTAAATCATATACCTGAACCCAGGTACCAAGAATTGCATGTCTTGTACCTAACCAGTCAGACACATTCTGACTCTTCACTACTAGTATCGGCCAAAAGCATTCAAGAGTACCATGAATAGTCTATTAATAAACCATAATCTGATCTCCCCAATTGATACTGACAGGGCCAACACCCCAATCATAGGTAATTGCAACATGTCAATAACATGGGAGTCATATTAAAATAGAAGATTTTATAACAAAATTACTCGGCAAAGTGCTTATGCAGCCCTATGGGTCTACCTAACCCTGAAAGTTCTCACCTCCTACTGGCTATTCCAAGAGTCCTCCAATCTGCAGTGAATGCAGCGTCCTGAAGAAATGGACCTCCTTCCTCTATCTGGCAGGAATCCCACTAGTTCTAAAACAAATGAGGACCGAGTAAGCACCACATAATGGAAACGATGTCAGTGAGGCACTCCCTGACACAATCCTCAATTTATCAAACCAATGTGTACTGGCGCTCACCTATTGCGGGAAAGTTGCACGTCCCGTCATACAGTAAATGTAGAGAGCTGGAATCCAAATCCGGCAGCCAGCGGACAAAAACACTGTCTTTACCGGCGTTCAGACGTTCAAACCAGACCATTGCAGAAAAAACATCCACAACGTCATGACGGCCTCGCGCTGAATGATGCGCGATGACGTCACACGTCGTCGCATGCGCCCAAACCAGGCAAAGTCAGGCAAAAAGTCAGGGGAGGGAAAACGAAGCTAACAAGGTCCAACCCATTACAGATGCACTAACAATGGACAAACTGCCCCATAGTATTACGTTGGAAACCTGGCAGGCCAATCGGACACTTTCTAACCGTCAGCAACCAGTACACAGTTCTGTCTCTGATATACAATCCGAGTTACCAGAGACACCCAGAGAAGCAAAGATGGGCAAACATCTTGGAGCGGGTAAAAATTTTTTGAAAGGAGCAAAAACCAATACGCACAGCTATCACATTATGGCAATTAGCATTCCTCTTCCCTCGTGAGCCTAGAAACAAAATAGGGCTACCAACAGAAAGTGCAACACTCGCATGTCCCTAATAACCCGAGACGTTCTTATTTGATATTGTGCCACTCAATATTCTCGTTCAAACCTGTAATGTGACTATTACAGAGAAAAATTAACTTCTGCTCCAAATTGATTAATTTCCTGTTGATTTCGTCTTGGGAACTACCCCTAATCTTTTTGAGTATACACCATTGGAAATCAGAGAATGAATGTCCTTTCTCATCAAAATGTTTAACTAACGGAGCTTTATCGGTATGGTTCTTTAGGCAACTCCTATGTTCAATCATACGAGTCTTGCACTTTCTGTTGGTTTTCCCTATGTAAATTAAATCACATGGACATCTGATCATATAGATAACATTTTCCGTTTTACAGTTTGTGTGTTCTTTTAGCGCCCATTCATAAGGTAGTCCCAAATTGACAGATGTCATCTTTTTGGTCAGGGGGCACATAACACATTCCCCGCAAGGATGATGACCCATTACTCGAGGCAAACCCCATAGCGTACTTTGAGCAACCTCTTTGTCTCTCTCCTTTTGTACCTCATTTTTCATTACAAGATTTCGAATGTTGGTACTCTTTTTAAAGGCTATCAACGGCAGTGGGCTGTTCATAGTTTTTTTCAATTTTTGTGTATAATGTTCTTAACCTTATACGACATATTGCTAAATGTGGTAACAAACACCAATGGGGTATCTTGTTTAGCAATGTCTTTGTTTTTCTTTTCCAAAAGCGCTTCTCGGTTGTTATTGAAGGCTCGTTTGGCAGATAACCTAATGACCTTACTAGGGTAACCCCTGTCGATCAGTTTGTTCATTAGTATGTTCGCCCCAACTTCATAGTCATAGTTCTGAGACAGATTAGCAAACAGGAAGGGGAATATCTAACAAGAGAGACAGCGAGAATTCCCATCTTTTATATTCTACCTAAAATCCACAAGGGCCTGACAAGACCCCCGGGTAGACCTATTGTATCCGGGGTTAATTCTATCTTGGAACCTTTATCGAAATTTGTAGATATCTATTTACGTCCTTTTGTAATGAATATGAAGAGCTATGTCCAAGACACTAGAGACGCTATAGGGAAAATTGAAGGGCTGAATTTTGATCAATCCCAGGATATACTTATTTGTTTGGATATTCAATCTTTATATACAAACATTCCGCAACAAGCCACCTTAAGAGTGGTTGAGGAAACTTTGCTTCAGCGGGAAGATACTCACCCTGTCAGCAACGCCTTTATCTTATGGTGCACAGAAACAGCTCTGACCAACAACTTTTTTCAATTCTTGGGCCAATTCTACCTGCAGATAGAGGGCACAGCCATGGGTGCTGCCATGGCTCCGAATTTGGCTAATTTGTATGTAAATATGGTTGAACAAACGGTGATTTATTCGGACATCAATCCTTTTAAACAACAGATAACTCAATGGCTAAGATACATTGATGATGTTTTCATGGTATGGCATGGCTCATTGGACGAAGCCAACAATTTTTTGATATGGTTAAACAATCAGAATAGATATCTGCAATTTACTGCTGTCATGAGTTCTATGGAGGTGAATTATTTAGATCTGACAATTTACCACCACAATAACCAACTTGGGGTTAAGCCGTTTGTCAAGAGCACTGACAAAAATGCTTTATTACACTACAGAAGCCATCACGCTAAGCATGTCCGGGACAACTTGCCCTTTGGACAATTTCTGCGGTTGAAACGTAACAGCAGCACCAAACATGACTATGAAGTTGGGGCGAACATACTAATGAACAAACTGATCGACAAGTTGGGGCGAACATACTAATGAACAAACTGATCGACAGGGGTTACCCTAGTAAGGTCATTAGGTTATCTGCCAAACGAGCCTTCAATAACAACCAAGAAGCGCTTTTGGAAAAGAAAAACAAAGACATTGCTAAACAAGATACCCCATTGGTGTTTGTTACCACATTTAGCAATATGTCGTATAAGGTTAAGAACATTATACACAAAAATTGGAAAAAAACTATGAACAGTCCACTGCCGTTGATAGCCTTTAAAAAGAGTACCAACATTCGAAATCTTGTAATGAAAAATGAGGTACAAAAGGAGAGAGACAAAGAGGTTGCTCAAAGTACGCTATGGGGTTTGCCTCGAGTAATGGGTCATCATCCTTGCGGGGAATGTGTTATGTGCCCCCTGACCAAAAAGATGACATCTGTCAATTTGGGACTACCTTATGAATGGGCGCTAAAAGAACACACAAACTGTAAAACGGAAAATGTTATCTATATGATCAGATGTCCATGTGATTTAATTTACATAGGGAAAACCAACAGAAAGTGCAAGACTCGTATGATTGAACATAGGAGTTGCCTAAAGAACCATACCGATAAAGCTCCGTTAGTTAAACATTTTGATGAGAAAGGACATTCATTCTCTGATTTCCAATGGTGTATACTCAAAAAGATTAGGGGTAGTTCCCAAGACGAAATCAACAGGAAATTAATCAATTTGGAGCAGAAGTTAATTTTTCTCTGTAATAGTCACATTACAGGTTTGAACGAGAATATTGAGTGGCACAATATCAAATAAGAACGTCTCGGGTTATTAGGGACATGCGAGTGTTGCACTTTCTGTTGGTAGCCCTATTTTGTTTCTAGGCTCACGAGGGAAGAGGAATGCTAATTGCCATAATGTGATAGCTGTGCGTATTGGTTTTTGCTCCTTTCAAAAAAATTTTACCCGCTCCAAGATGTTTGCCCATCTTTGCTTCTCTGGGTGTCTCTGGTAACTCGGATTGTATATCAGAGACAGAACTGTGTACTGGTTGCTGACGGTTAGAAAGTGTCCGATTGGCCTGCCAGGTTTCCAACGTAATACTATGGGGCGTTTTGTCCATTGTTAGTGCATCTCTAATGGGTTGGACCTTGTTAGCTTCGTTTTCCCTCCCCTGACTTTTTGCCTGACTTTGCCTGGTTTGGGCGCATGCGACGACGTGTGACGTCATCGCGCATCATTCAGCGCGAGGCCGTCATGACGTTGTGGATGTTTTTTCTGCAATGGTCTGGTTTGAACGTCTGAACGCCGGTAAAGACGGTGTTTTTGTCCGCTGGCTGCCGGATTTGGATTCCAGCTCTCTACATTTACTGTATGACGGGACGTGCAACTTTCCCGCAATAGGTGAGCGCCAGTACACATTGGTTTGATAAATTGAGGATTGTGTCAGGGAGTGCCTCACTGACATCGTTTCCATTATGTGGTGCTTACTCGGTCCTCATTTGTTTTAGAACTAGTGGGATTCCTGCCAGATAGAGGAAGGAGGTCCATTTCTTCAGGACGCTGCATTCACTGCAGATTGGAGGACTCTTGGAATAGCCAGTAGGAGGTGAGAACTTTCAGGGTTAGGTAGACCCATAGGGCTGCATAAGCACTTTGCCGAGTAATTTTGTTATAAAATCTTCTATTTTAATATGACTCCCATGTTATTGACATGTTGCAATTACCTATGATTGGGGTGTTGGCCCTGTCAGTATCAATTGGGGAGATCAGATTATGGTTTATTAATAGACTATTCATGGTACTCTTGAATGCTTTTGGCCGATACTAGTAGTGAAGAGTCAGAATGTGTCTGACTGGTTAGGTACAAGACATGCAATTCTTGGTACCTGGGTTCAGGTATATGATTTACGGTATATTTGAACACCCTTTTGGTGATGAGGGATTGGCTATGGTGTATAAATTTAACCGATTATGCCCGTAATAGTGATTTGTCTGTTTGTGTTTTCTTCCTTAGAGATAGCTATTGGTGTATGAATAGGAAGATTCTACCTAAAGCACAGGACTACTTCTGCCCCTGATGAATGTCCGGTTACATTGAACACAGAGGACTGAAACTTGTACAAGTTGGGCTTTGTCACACAATGGAAAATGAGATCTATTGAATTGCCAGAAGTGTGGTATGCTGGTTGAATATTTCAGCATACTAGTTGCGATACTGTGAGGTGGTTGTGTTTTTACTTTGTATATGACTATGTGATGTGTATATGTTTTTTAATAATTTTTGTATTACCTGTGCTTAACAAAAAATTAATATATTAAAAATGATATTTTGTGAAGAAAATGTTTTCTGATGATGATTAGAAACACAGAATGCAGCCTATATTTGTTTAAAGGCTGGTGTCTTGAAATTGCTATCGGAGGGGAATGTGTTGATTGTTCCTTCCTTTTGTAGAAATATATATCTTATATCCTCACGTAGTAGGAGGGAATATCACCAAAGTGTGGGGTCTCCCCTGTAGAATAATTCCCCTTTTGTGTTCTGGGGCCTGTGGCCATGACAGTAAGACTCTGTGGACTTGGAAAACCATTGGCAGTGATGGATGCAGACCCGGCAGTGGGCATCAGGTGTCGGGAGTCGCGTTTGGGGGTCCTCTGGCCTGTCATTGCTGCAGCCGCAGCACATACATCGAGATAGCTTCGGCAGTCGGGACTCGACCACGGGCTGGACCTCGGAACTTCGCTCCGTCAGTGTCTTTGGGACGTCTTTGTCGGCTTCGGGTGGCGGGAAACCCTTCAGCGGACTTTCCTCGATAGCCGGCAACCTCGACTTTCTCCAGCGGGCCAAACTGGTCGACAGTGATGGCAAGGGAGCCCTCTGTTAAATGTTCTTAGGCAAGGTGGAGCTTTTTTGGCTCTGGGCATCAAGCAGCATGGTGTCAAGGTGTCCCTCCTTCTGAGCAACAAGATTGAACTTGGCTTCCAGCGGTCATGGAAATCTTCCGAACTGTGGTCATCGTCAATAGACTTTGATGACCTCAATGTCCAGGCACTCTCTTCAGGATTCTCGGCAGACCCTTTCTCTGGATGTCGGACTCACAGAACTGGCTTCCAGTGTGCCTCGATGAAGAACAGCAGTTTTTGCAGGATGGTCCCTCGTAGCTTGGGGAGAGGTCTCCTAGCCAGGTCCTCTCTTGAATCAGTCTTCGACAGACTCGATAGCTCTTGGATTACATTGATGGAAATGCAGCAGCACTATTCTCCTCTAGCTGGGCTTTGAGGATAAGCTTCAAGTTTCAACTTCAGCTTCTGAACAAATTGGTAAGTGAGAGGTCACCAGATATACACATCTGTCCCTCATTCACTCTGCCTGAGCCAGTCACAGTCAGCTAATCACACAGAAGGGCATCCATGCAGGCAGGCAGCCAATCAGGCACAAGGTCATTGAGGTAATTCACTTCCACCCAGACACCCATAACAAGGAATGTGGATTGGGGCAAGCACCCAGCCTTTTAGCACACCACACTGCATTCATGTCAGTTTCACGCGGGGCTGTCTCATTAATTGTGTCACACACACAGAAACCAGACACCCACAACACAGAATGCATATAGATCACACACTATATTCACACAGATTCCACCATACGGTTGTACCCACAACCTAGAGTCACTGGGAAGCTCCAGCCAGTCTGGCCTGGGCTTCCCCACCATACCATATATGATTCTTCCACCCAACAATCTGCCAGGGGAAGGGACAGAGTCAGTGCTTCCCAGGACTTTGGGAAATCAAGGTCACAGGCAATAGAAACCAAGGGGCCCCAAGAGCCATCTTGCCTTCTATCAGGAATCCACTCATTCCTATGGCAGGGCCTGGGTTTCCCAAAATGGAGGCTACTAGGAGCTCCTGCCACATCAGCATGAAGCTGCCACCAGCCCATACCCTGCTCTGTGGGCAACAAAAAGGTGCCCAAAACATACATTAGGGTTACAGGGTTGTACCACCACCCATGGGTACCATAAGGGTATCCCAAGGGTCTCTGTTCACCACAACCAAAAAGAGGAAGAGCTGCACTGCCAGGGGTCCCAATTGGATTCCTGTGCAGAAAATAACAGTACACACATGATAAGGGAATACAGGACAAAGACAGGGGGGCCCTGTCCATCCAATGCATTTGCAGCATCACGTCCTTAGAAAGGAACGCCACTCCAGCTCCCCCCACTGGAGGCATGCCTTCAACAAGAAGGGAACGCCATTCTGGCTCACATCACTTTGGTGTGTCTTGGCAAGCAATGCTAGTCCAGCTCCCTCCACTCGAGTTGTGCCTTGGAAGGGAACGCTCTTCCGACACCCTCCTCTCAAGGCGTGCCTTGGCAAGCAGTGCTAGTGCAGATCCCTCCACTTGAGACGTGCCTTGGAAAGGAGCACCATTCTGGCTCCTTCCGCTTCAGTCCTGCCTAAGAAAGAAACATCATTCGAGCTCCACCCACTCGAGGCATGCCTTGGACAAGAAGGAAACACCATTCCGGTGCCCTCCACTTGAGGCGTACCTTAGAGAGGAATGTCACTCCAGCTCCCTCCACTCGAGGCGTGCCTTGGACAAGAAGGAAACACCATTCCGGTTCACTCCCCTTTGGCGTGCTTTGGCAAGCAATGCTAGTCCAGCTCCCTCCACTTGAGGCGTGCCTTGGAAGGGAATGGCGTTCCAAGGCTCTCCTCTCAAGGCATGCCTTGGCAAGCAATGCTAGTGCAGCTTCCTCCACTCGAGGTGTGCGTGGGAAGGGAATGCCATTCCGGGTCCCTCCTCTGAAGGTGTGCCTTGTCAAGCAATGCTAGTGCAGCTTCCTCCACTCAAGGTGTGCCTTGGAACGGAACGCCATTCCGGCTCCCTCCACTTGAGATGTGCATTAGAAAGGAATGTCATTCTGGTTTCTTCCACTTGATGCGTGCCTTGGTAAGCAATGGTAGTCCAGCTTCCTCCACTTGAGGCTTGCCTTGCAAAGGTGCGCCATTCCCCCTCCTTCCACTCGAGGTGTGCCTTGGGCAAGAAAGAAACACTATTCGGTTCACTCCAATTGAGGCGTGCCTTAGAAAGGAATGTCACTCATGGTCCCTCCACTTGAGGCATGCCTTGGACATGAAGGGAACACTATTCCGGTTCACTGCCCTTTGGCGTGCCTTGGCAAGCAATGCTAGTCCAGCTCCCTCCAGTCGAGGCGTGCCTTGGAAGGGAATGTCACTCCAACTCCCTCCTCTCAAGGCGTGCCTTGGCAAGCAATGCTAGAGTGCAGCTTCCTCCACTCAAGGTGTGCCTTTGAAGGGAACACCATTCTGGCTCCCTCCTCTCAAGGTGTGCCTTGTGAAGCAATGCTAGTGCACCTTTCTCCACTCAAGGCATGCCTTACAAGGGAACACCATTCCGGCTCCCTCCACTTGAGGCGTGCCTTAGAAGGGAATGGTATTCCGGTACCTTCCACTTGAGGCGTGCCTTGGTAAGCAATGGTAGTCCAGCTCCCTCCACTTGAGGCATGCCTTGGAAAGGTACGCCATTCCAGCTCCTTCCACCTGAAGCATGCCTTGGCAAGTAATGGTAGTCCAGATCCCTCCACTTGAGGCAAGCCATAGAAAAAAATGGCAGTCCAGCTCCCTCCACTTGAGGCATGACTTGAACAAGAAGGGACGTCTCATTTTACTTTGGCTTGCTTTGACAAGCAATGCTAGTCCAGCTCCCTCCACTCGAAGTGTACCATGGAAGTGAACGCTGTTCCGGCTCCCTCCTCTCAAGGCGTGCCTTTGCAAGCAATGCTAGTACAGGATCCTCCATTTGAGTCATGCTTTGGAAAGGAACGCCATTCCGGCTCCTTCCACTTGAGGCGTGCCGTGGACCAGAAGGAAACACCATTCTGGTTCCCACTACTTATGGTGTGCCTTAGAAAGGAATGTCACTCCAGCTTCCTCACTCGAGGCATGCCTTCGACAAGAAGGGAACACCATTCTGGCTCACTTCACTCTGGCGTGCCTTGGAAAGCAATGCTAGTCCAGCTCTCTCGACTCGAGGTGTGCCTTGGAAGGGAACGCCGTTCCGGCTACCTCCTCTCAAGGCATGCCTTGGCAAGCAATGCTAGTGCATCTCCCTCCACTTGAGGCATACCTTATAAAGGAACACCATGCCGGCTCCTTCCACTTGAGACATACCTTAGAAAGCAATTTCGCTCCAGCTCCCTCCACTCGAGGCATGCCTTGAATGGGAATGCTGTTCCGGCTCCCTCCTCTCAAGGCGTGCCTTGGCAAGCAATGCTAGTGCAGCTCCCTCCACTTGAGGCGTGCCTTGGAAAGGAACGTCATTCTGGCTCCCTCCACTTGAGGTGTGCCTTAGAAAGGAACGCTATTCCTGTTCCTTCTACTTGAGGCATGCCTTAGCAAGCAATGGCAGTCCCTCCCCCTCCACTTGAGGCATGCCTTGGAAGGGTACGTCATTCCAGCTCCTTCCACTTGAGGCGTGCCTTGGCAAGCAATGGTAGTCAAAATCCCTCCACTTGAGGCATGCCTTCGAAAGAAATGCAAGTCCAGCTCCCTCCACTCAAGGCATGACTTGGACAAGAAGGGAACACCATTCCAGCTCACTTCACTTTGGTGTGCCTTGGCCAGCAATGCTAGTCCAGCTCCCTCCACTCGATGCATGCCTTTGAAGGGAACACCATTCTGGCTCCCTCCTCTCAAGGTGTACCTTGTTAAGCAATACTAGTGCAGCTTTCTCTACTCAAGGCATGCCTTTCAAGGGAACAGCATTCCATCTCCCTCCACTTGAGGTGTGCCTTAAAAAGGTATGCCATTCAGATTCCTTTCACTTGAGGCATGCCATGGTAAGCAATGGTAGTCCAGCTCCCTGCACTTGAGGCATGCCTTGGAAAGGTACACCATTCCAGCTCCTTCCACTGGAGGCATGCCCTGGCAAACAATGGTAGTCCAGATCCCTCCACTTGAGGCATGCCGTAGAAAGAAACGCCAGTCCAGCTCCCTCCACTTGAGGCATGACTTGGACAAGAAGGGAACAACATTCCAGCTCACTTCAATTTGGTGTGCCTTGGTCAGCAATGCTAATCCAGCTCCCTCCACTCAAGGTGTGCCTTGGCAAGCAATGGTAGTGCAGCTCCTTCGACTTGAGGAGTGCCTTGGAAAGGAATGCCATTCCAGCTCCTTCCACTGGAGGCATGCCTTGGCAAACAATGGTAGTCGAGATCCCTCCACTTGAGGCATGCCGTAGAAAGAAACATCAGTCCAGCTCTCTCCACTTGAGGGGTGCCTTGGACAAGAAGGAACCACCATTCCAGTTCTCTCCACTTGAGGCGTGTCTTAGAAAGGAATGCCACTCCAGCTCCCTCCACTCTAGGCATGCCTTGGACAAGAAGGGAACACTATTCAAGTTCATTCCCCTTTGGTGTGCCCAGGCAAGCAATGCTAGTCCAGCTCCATCCACTTGAGGTGTGCCTTGGAAGGGAACGCTGCTCCGGCTCCCTCCTCTCAAGGTGACCTTTGGCAAGCAATGCTAATGTAGTTCCCTTCACTCAAGGTGTGCCTTGGAAGGGAACATCATTCTGGCTCCCTCCCCTTAACGTGTGCCTTAGTAAGGAACACCATTCGGGTTCCTTCTACTTGAGGCGTGCCTTAGTAAGCAATGCTAGTTCAGCTTCCTCCACCTGAGGCGTGCCTTATAAAGGAGTGCCATTCCAGCTTCTTCGACTTGAGGCATGCCTTAGAAAGAAACATCAGTCCAGCTCCGTCCACTTGAGGCATGCCTCGGACAAGAAGGAAACACCATTCCGGTTCCCTCCACTTGATGCATGCCTTAGAAAGAAATGTCACACCAGCTCCCACCACTCGAGGCGTGACTTGGACAAGAAGGAAACACCATGTCGGTTCACTCCCCTTTGCGTGTCTTGGCAAGCAATGCTAGTCCAGCTCCCTCCACTCAAAGCGTGCCCTGGAAGGGAATGCTGTTTCGGCTCCCTCCACTCAAGGCGTGCCTTGGCAAGCAATGGTATTGCCGCTTCCTCCCTTCGAAGCATGCATTGGAAGGGAACGTCATCCCGGCTCCCTCCTCTCAAGGTGTGTCTTGGCAAGCAATGCTATTGCAGCTCCCTTTACTCGAGGTGTGCCTTGGAAGGGAATGCCGTTACGGCTCCCTCAACTTGAGGCTTGTCTTAGAAAGGAAAGCCTTTCTGGTTCCTTCCACCTGAGGCGTGCCTTGACAAGCAATGGTAGTCCAGCTCCCTCCACTTGAGGGGTGCCTTAGAAAGAACTACCATCCCAGCTCCCTCCACCCGAGGCATGACTTGGACAAGAAAGGAACGCCATTCCAGTGCCCCCCACTCAAGGTGTTTCTTTCAGAATATGGAAACACCAGTTTGGTTCCCTCTCTCTGAGGGCTAAGTGAAATGCAAATGGTAACTGGACACCATCTATATGGCAGCAGTGTCTTGAATAACTCATACCACCCTGCCAATTTAATTTTTTCTAAAGTAAATTTCATGTTTTGTATGACAGGAATGTCTTGTTTTAGAATTACTGAGATTTGATTGGTGTATGAGTGAGGTAAAGCTGAGGTAAAATGCACCTTTCCATCACTGGAGAAATGATTATCATGTTAGTGGATGTGTATTTAGTGTGCATATGTTTGCAGTTATGGTTGGTGCAACATGACTGTTGAATGCAGGCACACATGATATGTGAGTACTTGAAGTTTGTGTGAAAGACATCACCTGGAGACGAGGTTGCAATCTGAGCAGATGTCCACTTGCTATTAGTGTGCAGATACGGTTTGTGCGACATGACTGTTGAATGCAGGCACAGTTAATATGCAAGTACATGAAGTTGATGTGAAAGACATTGTTAGGACAGTTTTTCTGAAGTCCAACTAAGGGTTTAGTAAAGGTCCTAAGTGAAAAGATCTTTTAACAAAAATCTTTTCACTAAAAGATCGATTTAGAAAGACTGCTCCATGGCCCGCTCCCACCTGCAAGGCTAAAAACCTCAGGGTTATCTTTGACTCTGCACTCTCCTTCTCCCTCACATCTTTGACGTCTCTAAGAAGTCACACTACCAGCTGCACCTCCTTAGAGGTATTCTTCCTTTCCTCTCCTTCCCCCAGAAGCTCACTGTCTCCAGAGCCCTGGTCCTCTCCAAGCTGGACTACTGAAACAGCCTCTATCTAAATCTGCCTGCCTCCACTCTCCGCCCTCTGCAACTTATCCAGAACAGGACTGCGAGACTTGTCCTTGGCCTCAGGCCCAGGGATCGTATCTCTCCAGGACTGAAATCTCTGCACTGGCTCCCAGTGGCTGCGAGGATTACGTTCAAAACCCTCTGCATTGTACACAAGGCCTTCTGGGGTCTGGAGCCGCAATACCTTCAACTCTCTCTTCCTAAATATCTTCCTTCTCAAGCTCTGCGCTCATCTGCCTCCAACTCCCTTAGGGTCAGTCGTTTCTCCAAGCAACGAGTTGGTGACAGATCACTCTCTTCGGCAGGGGCCTCTCCCTGGAACAGCCTTCCTTCCTCCCTGAAACTCGGGGAGAACCATCTCCGGTTCCGGAAACACCTCAAAACCTTCCTCTTTGCTTCTGCTTTCTCTCCTCCTCTCCCTTGCTGAATTCCTGACTGCAATTGCACTGGCGACCTGACCACCCTTTCTGATATCTGCCCCAGGCCCTGTCCATTACCCACCTGCACTGCCTCCCTGGCAACCCCTGCACTTGGGTACCATTTTCTGCATCCATTCAGTCCCCCCTACCAGCACTTGCGTCTGCACTTCCTTGCACTTGCCACTAGCTGGCTGTTTTATGTGTCTTATTTATTCCACTTCCCATGTACAGCACTTTCCCCTCGCCCTTCCCCCTGCGCACTTTCCTTTCCCCCATTCCCATGCACTTGCGCGATCTGAATGACACCTGGCCTAGTAGGATCGTTGTCTGTCCTTCCTTTGCCCCCCTTGCCTTGTCGCACCTTGAAACACTTGTGTATAGGCGCGTTATAAATCCCATATCATATCATAACGCACAGAGCAGTCTTTCTAAATCATACTGTCATGCCCCTGCCACACACAAGTGCATGCAGGGGCTGAAAGGCTCTGCAGGACCAAGATTCGGAGGGGGAGGAGAACTGGTCATTGTGTGGGTGCATGTTTGTTGGCGTGTGTGTTGTGTGTATGTATGTGTTTCGATTTGGGCTGGGGGTGGGGGAATGAGGGTGGGGCTGAAATCCTGTGGGTGAGGGTGGGTGTGGACTGGGGTGCAAGGAGGAACAATGTGGGCTTGGGCTTTGAAAGCCCCCGAATATAAAAAAAAAGAAAAACCTGCATTTTAAAGGTCTCAAGAGAAAAAGACCTCTACAATGCTGTTTTTACAATCAAAAGAAAATCAGGGATTGTAAATCGGTCTTTTTCTCTTGAGACCTTTAAAATGAGGTATTTTCACATAGAGCCCTTAGTAAAGCCATACAAATGAGACCGAACAAAACTCCACTCTTAGCATAAGGCTGTACCACCTATATATGGTAGCGTAGATAGAGCAGCCAGGCTTATTTTAGGAGGGAGAGAGAGCAAAGAAGGTACAAAGAACGTGTATTATACCAGGGGTTCACCAGAAACACTTACAACCAGAGGCATTATAAAAAAGAAAGGTTTCTTATAAATACGGTAGGCCAAGTTAAGTTTGGGGGTAAGTACTTTGTCATAGAGTCATAAACACGTTATAAAAGCACAACACGATGCTTTAAGGTACACAGACCAAAGCATAAACCTTGTTTAGAAAACTAACAGTATTTCTAGGTAAATGAAAACTAATTGTCAGTGCACACCAACTCAACTATAGAAAGATTGTAACAAATATTAACAACTGTTGGGTACATGGGAGGAATAACTACCCTGACACGAGATCGTGATACAAAATGCAAGAAAAGTGTCCAATCTATGGACACTCCCGTCCACCGCACACCTAAATGCTGTAATCAGACAAATATTCTACAATATTTCATATTAATCTCCCATAGTATGTTCAATACACATAATTCTGATAGAATATTCATGACATATTTATTCTGTAAGGTTCCAGAGGAGGCCAAAAACGTGTTGAACGCGTTTCAGGGATGTTTTCTCCTTCTTCAACAGCAAATCACACTATAAAAAGAAGATCCATACAAAAAATCAATTAAAGTATCAATGCTCTTTGTGCATCTCATAACATATATGAATCACCATTATGTTCAATTCCAAACAATCAGGATCTTGTGAAAATTACCACCATCACCCATGACAACATGCCAGCGATTGTACCAGTAAAATGTATGGTATACTTGTGAATCATTGGTAAACTACCATAGATGTCAGTAACTATGCAACCATTATATAATTTTCTATAGAAAACACCTTCCTATGGTGGGCACCCCCATATTAGCGGGAGGAGAATGTAAAGCAGGCTTACCTGGCCTCTTGTGTTCAATCCAATCTCAGATAAAGACAGATAGCAGAGATCTAGGAGTGACAAGCAACTCATGTAAACTGATTCTTAGCCATATTCTAATCAAATATTCATAATTTAGTGCTAAGCTCACCTCCAACTTCCTATCCCAAGGGTGTGGAATTCTTTCAGCCAATCACATTCCTTTCTGGATTAAAGATAGAGGCCCTCATTACATGTTTGCCGGTCCGGAAACAACGATGCCGGTAAGCTTACCGGCACCGTTGTTTCCGGACTGGCAAACTACAAGTCTGCTGGCGGGCGCCATTCTACCTGCCAGGTGTGACTCTGGCAGGCAGAACAGCACCTGCCAGCAGTCTTTCGCGGAAGCAGCGGCACCGTTATTAACCGTGCCGGTGCTTCTATGTTCCCCATTCCCGTAGAGTCCTATGGGACTCCATGGGAATGGGGATCAACATTTTACCGGCACCTGACTTACCGGACCGCCGGGGCTGTAATGCCTCAGTTATTCCGGTAAGTCAGGCATCAGTAATTTATTACAGGTCCAGCTGCTACCTGTCGATTTTTCTGGCACGGACTAGTAATGAGGGCCAGAGTCTTTCCCCGGCGCGTGATCACAAACTGCGTGGGACAGTTTCTGCAAAACAATCGAGACCAATATATTTCTCATATTCCTTCAATTGCAACCTGATTCCAACCATGTCGGTGGGGGTGGTGTATCTAATCTGAACACCATGGACCGCCTGATCAATGTACTTAGTTATATTTACCTCAACTCTGTAAGTGAGTCGTATCCTCAAGCGTCAGCGTCCGCAGAACAGCAAGGTAATGCAGAAGTTGAGTACGTTAAAGTAAATAGTCGTACGGGAGAGAAAAGTCACATGGGAGTGACCATAGCGTTCAGCATGCCAGTCTGCCAATGTGCATGTTCAGGAACACATCCCTAATGTGGGTGCCATCTTGGAAGGGAGCTGACCTTCCTCATTTACATAAACAACATGGGTCTGTTGTACCCCAACATAGTGTGCTGAAGTCAGTATACTAAAGTGAGTGTTGACACTCTATTCTATTATAGGAGCAACCTCATACAAGGTCCTCCATGTGTCCATGCTAGATGGAACACCGACTGCTGCACCAACAGGACATGGTGTAAAGAATATCCTAATATAACAGTCATCAACAGTTCTATCAGAAATAACTGATACTGCTACGAAATGGTAGGCCTCTATCCACGGACAAATGTCCACTTAATTAGTGGGGTAGAGATAACTATGTGTGGTGGTCCAAGAATCGACCATTTGTTGTTCACCGTACACCTTACAATAATATGATTCAGCCTGGACATTATGACCCAGTAATGTTCTCCTAATTCCAATCAAAGTTGATGCAATCTAAATACATTATTAAAACATGTTATACGCAAATCTTATAAGATACATGATATGATATGGCATTTATAACGCGCCTGTACACAATTCTTCATTCATCCCCCTGGGATTTCTAGGCAAGTCAGACCTTATCAAACACATTTAGTATGAGACACACCTATTCAAGGGGAGTAAAACCATTAGTTACTTTCTGATTACTTTCAGTAATACAAGGGCAGTAGACCCTAGCAGTTGTGCAGTGACACCCAGTTAAGAAATCACCTCAAACCAACCTGAAAGTATACTTTTCTGAATAGTGGACGACTCATTCAGGGAAATGTAGAACCCTATAACCACATTCAGGATAACATACAGTTATACTAGGTGAGTAAGCCATTTGATGTACTATACAAATACAGTTGATTTTTCATCAGGAACACAGACTAAGGTAAGCAAGAAATCTTTACACTAATTTAGGATTGCGCTATGCAGACCAATGTCAGCTGCACCTACAGAATACTTTTTAAGAATGGCACACAGATATTGAAGGCAGGTAAAACCTAATGTTGTAATATACTATTACATTGGGTTTTTTGGTCAGTGGACCCAGACTAAGGTAAGCAATAACTTTCTAACTCATGTTAGAACGGCCCATAGAGCAAGGTAAGTGAAACCCATAACCCTTTTAAAGGAGCTATCAGCAACTTAAAGGTAGGTATAAACATAAGAATGTTTTAGCATCTGTATAAAACAGACAAGGGAAAGCAAAACCCAATGTTAGACTTTAAGAATGACTCAATGTTATTCCAGCTAGGTAAAGCCCAAAACAGCCGTAGTTTAGACAGGCTACACAGCAGGTTAGGGGAAGCAAGACCCAGTTGGTGAACTAACACACTAATATTATGGAAGAAATAGTTATGTGAAGTCAACAGCATTACTTCTGGGACGAGGCACAACCAATTCACAGGTGAGAAAAATTACCTTACATATACTTTTCAGAATGGCACAACCTGCATTCAAGTTAAGTAAGAACTTTTGTAACTGCTCCCTCTCAGAGTTACAGTTACCAACCAACTCATTTACAAGTAAACTTTTAAACACTTGTTATCTTTTCTAGGCAACAGGCCCGACAGTTCAGGAAGGCACAGAAGTAGCGAAAGTCAGAGTTCCTAAGAAAGACTGTCCAAACACTTAGAGAGGCCACAAGGGTTCAGGGACTTCTGAGAAGACACCCTTGGAGGATTACGGCAGTGGACGTGGGTGTACTGGATGAGAACACATCCAATTACAAAAAACACCCCAAAGCTGCACAGGAATCACAAAGGCTTAAATTAGGTAAATACCCCAGTCAACACAGTACCTCAGCATGGAAGAAGAGTTGCAGCAAGGAAGACTGCAAGATGTGCAGGCGAAAAAAAATTGGTCGATAGATTCCTTTGTCATGAAGATGGAAGAAAGGACTTTGGAAGGGATTTTGCAGAAAGTATCAACGGGGAAGGCTTCAGGCAAGAGTTTCTTCATGGCCGAATGCTGCTCAGTTGTTTTGGTGCCCTTTTCAGGCGCCAGAAGAAGATAGAATATCGCTGATTGGACTAATCTGGTCCAGCACTCTGGTGAGGGGACCTCAAGGACTGGAATCACATCTCTAGAGATCCTGCCACCAAAGATTCAGATCAATTAGAAATTTGGAAGCCCATACACTGTACGATAGCTTGAGGTCCTCGCTTGCTTGGAAGGAAAGGTACCAGCAGGCCCCAGTTACACAGTAGGCTCTCCAGTTGCAGGAAATCATCTCAGCCACATTTCCTTCATCTTCCTCTTTGGATTCAAGCCCAGTAGTCAACTACCTCTTCAGCTTCCAGGATCTGACATTTATGCAGGAACCCAGCCAATCAAACAGACATGCAACATTCAAACTTGGGGGGTTGGCAGTACTTTCAGGACAGTTTGAACTGGATGCTTGCAGGCAGGCGGGAAGACAAAGGGCTGCAGAGGTTTGGACTCCTCCCTCCCTTCCTACCTGCACAGACACTCTGGAGCCTGGGTGAGATTGACAGAGGTCTCCCACTTAAGATAAAAATCACACAAAGGAATTTCCCACCCTGAAGGGCAGGGGAAAGGCCAAAAAGGGAAAAGAAGTGTGAAAATGGTGAAAAAAGAACACAGGGGCCATTTTGGTCAAAAGGGCACCCATGTGTGCTTTTACTGCAGCTGTGAAAACAGCCCGCAGTAAATGTACCCTGAATTTGTAAACAGGTTCACTGCCACTAACCATTTAAGGTCAGCTTGTCCCTGTAACAGAACTGCTACAGTGCTAGTGAAAAGGGGTGATACGTTGTATCTAGCCAGCACTCCAGATGAGTTGTGGAGTACTGGTTTCACCTTAAAAAATGTAGAAGGGATAGAAATATCCTTTCTACCCTTAGGGACTGTAGTTCTCACAACCTTAGTCAGAGAAAGTAAAAGGGGAGCTCAAAGGGCAACCCTGTAACAATAAAATGCTATATACCAAAAGTTGTCAAAGAGGATACAATTGAAAGGACACTATGGAGAGTCTTAAAAATGACACCCATAAAAAGAGTAAAAGGATTTGTGAGTGTGAAAAAACGTTCCCACTCACTGAGATATAGGGAAAAATAATCCACAAGTCCAGCAAAATATTTCTGGTGTTCTCACAGGTGAGGTAGATTTAGCACTAACATTAAAATCTTACCTAACAGACCTCACCTGGAGATGAGGTTGCCATGTGAGTGAATGTCCACTTGCTATGAGTGTGCAAATACAGTTGGTGCGACATGACTGTTGAATGCAGGCACAGCTGATATGTGAGTACATGAAGTTGGTGTGAAAGACAATGCCTGGAGACGAGGTTGCCATGTGAGCAGATATCCACTTGCTATGAGTGTGCAGATATGGTTGCTGTGGAGCTGGTGATTTGGTAGTGATGTGACTGCTGAAATGGATGGCTAGTGACTGCAGACTCAAATAGTGTGTGAATGGCCAGTAAAGTGGTTGATGCCTTCACGTGGCTTTGCTGCTCACAAGTTCCTTTCTTCTTGTGCTAAAACAAATCATGGGTGTCCTGTTGCACTATGCACTGTATGTATGAGGAGAGTGATCAAAGTTGACGGCGAAAGGGTTTGAAGAGGAAAAACAGAGAGGCAGTGCCTAATGCAGTGATTCTTGTATTCCCAGAGCACTTGGCACATGAATGGTTCAGAACATATGTGGAAACCTGGGAAGGTAGGACATATGTTGTTGCCCACATGTTTTTGTGGTTTTCCAGGGGAGAATGTGTGAAAATTGTGCATTTTTGATGACATTTTCAATACAGTGTGGCCAAAAAATTGTAACAAGATTCAAAAAGTGGTGGGTCATTGAATTTCTACAGGTGTGTTATTTTCTGAAGTGCATGGGGTTCCCTGTTTTCCTTGGTGGCTGTGATACCCCAGACCCAAATGGGTGGGTTTTCCCCAAGGCCAAATCCAGTCCCGGCCAGGAAGTTTGGTGTACCAGTGGATTAGCCTTTCCCCTTTGTGCCCAGGTCAATGCACCCACACATGAGGTACTGTTTTCATCAGGACCCTTGTGGGAACATGGGAAGGTAGGACATGTTTTGTTGCATGCGTGTTTCAGCAGTTTCCTGGTGGCAAACGTCTCAAAATTGTGTTTTTTCACCTTCACTGTGGACTTTGTTGTGGATTCTGGGTAATATATTGTAGTGCAACACACGCAACTGAGACATCTTTGGATTTCCACAGGTGTCTTATTTTAAAAATGCATGTGGTTCCCGGTTTTCCCTGGTGGCTGCGACACGCCAGGTCCAAATCTGTAGGTTGTCCAGTTTTCCACAGGGCATTCGGTGTACCAATGGCTTAGCCTTTTCCCTTTGCGCCCGGGTCAGTTTACCCACACATGCAAGGTACCATCTTCATCATGACACCTGAGAGAAAGGGAGAACATAGGACATGTGTTGTTGCATGCATGTTTCGGTGGTTTCCTGGTGGCAAATGTCTCAAAATTATGTTTGTTTCCCTACATTTTGGACTTTGCTGGGCCTTCTGGGTAATAAATTGTAGTGTGACACACACAACTGAGACCTCTTTGGATTCCCACGGGTGTCTTCTTTTCAGAAATGCATGTAGTTCCCTGTTTTCCTTGGTGGCTGCGACACGCCAGGCCCAAACCTCTGGGTTGTCGAGAAGGCCAAATCCAGTCTTCCCCTGTGCGTTCAGTGTACCAGTGGTTTAGCCTTTTCCCTTTGTGCCCAGGTCAGTGCACCCACACATTTGAGGTGTGGGATTCAACGGGACACTTGTGGGAATGTGGGAAGGTAGGACATGTGTTGTTACATGCGTGTTTCAGTGGTTTCCTGGTTGAAAATGTCTAAAAAATTGAGTTTTTTCCCTTACATTTTGAATTTGCAGGGCATTCTGGATAATAAATTGTAGCAAGATGCATTCAAGTAAGACCTTTTTGGATTCCCACAGGTTTCTTCTTTTCAGAAATACATCGTTTTTCTTGGTGGCTACAACACACCAGGCCCAAATCTGTGGGTTGTCCAGAAGGCCAAAAACACTATCAATATCGTCTCCCCATGGTGTTTAGTGTTCCAGTGGTTTAGCCTTTTCCCTTTGTGCCCAGGTCAGTGCACCCACATATATGAGGTACAGTTTTCATTGAATGTGGCAAGGTAGGACATGTGCTGTTTCACTCGTGTATCGGTTGTTTCCTGGTCACAAATGTCTCAAAATTTAGTTTTTTTCCCTACATTTTGGATTTGCGGCCATTCTGTGTAATAAATTGGAGCACGGCACACGCATGTGATATGATATGATATGATATGACATTTGTAACGTGCCTATACACAGGTGTTTCAAGGCGCGATACAAATGTGAGAGCTCGTTGGATTCCCTGGGGTGTCTTTCATTCAGACATGCATGTCGTTCCCTGTTTTCCTTGGTGGTTGTCCACAAGGCCAAATCCAGTCTTCAACAGGGCGTTCGGTGTGCCAGTGGTTTAGCCTTTTCACTTTACGCTGAGGTCAGTGCATCCACACATGCGAGGTACTGTTTTCATTGAAACACCTGTGGGAACATGGTAAGGTAGTACATGTGTTGTTACATGCATGTTTCAGGGGTTTCCTGGTGGCTGGCAAATGTCCCAAAATTGTGCTTTTTTCCCTAAATTTTGGACTTTGTTGGGCATTCTGGGCAATAAATTGTAACGCGACACGCGCAAGTGAGACCTCTTTGGATTCTGACAGGTGTCTTCTTTTAAAAAATGCATGGGGTTCCCTGTTCTCCCCGGGACACCTGTGGAAGGTAGTTCATGTGTTATTACTTGGGTGTTTCGGTGGTTTTCTGGTGGCAAATGTCTCAAAATTGTGTTTTTTCCCCACATGTTGGCCTTTGCAAGGCATTCTGGGTCTTAAATTGTAGTGCAACTGTGATGCTGGAAATGCCTTATGGAGGGACAGTGCCTCCAATGGATAGAAGCATTTGACATTGCTTGTGGTATCCATGATTTTGACCATAGAGATTAGGCTAAGTGTTTGTTAAGTAGAGTAGCTCAGACTGGTTATGACTGTATTCTGAATATGAATGTGGAAGAAATAAGTCAGTTTGAGTGCACAAAAACTGCTTTGGTTGCCAAGTTTGGAAGACACCTGCCCATTACCTTATGAGAGAATCCAGAAGGTGTCTCACTGACTAGTCCCTGGTGATCTGCCATCCAGGTGGCCAGGACACGGCCATAGCTATTGGATCCAGTTCCAAGGGGTGGACCAATGCAAGAGGATCACCTGGATGAGGGGCCCTTGGGGAGTGAAATTGGGACACTGACGGATGAGATGCGGTACCCCCTTCCTCATAACAACTCTTCCACATCCTAGACCGTAGGATATTCTGAAGTACTACCCCGACCTATTTTCAGCCAACTTTTACACCATGAGAAATAAGGGACTAACGCCAGAGCCGTTTACCTGACATGTCCCAATACAAGGGTCAGCAGAGTCAGGCAATTGATAATAACCACACACCCCTGACAGCCCTTTTCCTTCCCCACAGGGATAAAAGGTGGAGCATGAGAGCACACTACGAGCAAAGCAGACCGCACAACGGGTCAGCTATTCAAGGACGGCAGTTCAAGAGGAGTAGAAAAGCAGCTAGAACCAAAAGGACAACAACGAGAGGAGGGACCTTGCCCTTTTCAACCCAGACCTATGAAGCCTCCCTAAAAGGAATCATAAGGCAGGAAATAACAGCCAGTGTGTGGTGCAGAAGCTGTCAACAGTGCACCGAAGCCCTCCTACACTGAAAACCAAGGCAAGGAGAGACGCTTGCTAGCGTTGCATCGTCTTTGACTCCAAGACAAGAAACGCCAAGCAGTTCATCACACCTGGTGAGTCAGAGGGAGAACCAATAGTAAAGCGAACTATGTTGAGTGAAGGTTGCAAATGGCAACATAAGGTAAATTAAAGAAAAAAGACTGTGTTACTGAACTGTTAAAAACGCAGGGAAAGACCAACTGCAGAGTTGTCCGACGCCACGTGGGCATTCAATCAAAAGACTCTGCTTGGTCCCCCTTTGTTAAAACCACAAATACCAGGGGGCCCTAGGAGAGCCTGTCGTAACAGGTCAAAGTGGTCATACAAGGTTTGAGTAAAAATCCCTTGTACAGTCGAAAGTCTTAACCCACAACCAAAAGGAAAGCCTCAGTGGGGACTTTTAAAGAAAGCCTGAGTGTGGGCTTTAAAATAAATCCTGAGTGGGGGCTTTAAAAGAAAGCCTGACTGGGGGCTTTAAGGAAAAGCCTGACTGGGGGATAAACTCCAGACTTGAGTAAAGTGAATAAAAGCTAAGGCAAGTGTAAATCCTCCACTGTGATGAAGCAAAGTGAACTGTGTAGATGGCAAGTGTGAACCCGGCTGAGGGATGCCTAGAAAATGGGGAGACGCATGATAACCCCGGGAGCATTGTGTTGACAAGAGTGAAACTGGCTGAGGGATATCCGCAGTGAAAGATTATTTCAAAAGACATTGCAACTCCTGAATAATACAGGTAGAATTATTAGGTTTAAAGAAGCCGCAGTGAACCCGATGGAGCGAGGCTAACAGTCAATAAGAATCAGAGCCCGGTTGAGGGTGATCCCGGGGTGAAGAGTCGTCACCCATCATAAAAGATTACAAAGAGGAACTTTCTGTTTTGTTATTTTGATACATTAAGCTCTCGGGGCAAGAGACTTTGTGTAAAGAGACTTGGCCATGGAAGATCCTGATATCGCTGAGAAGAACAGTTGCCTCGTGCTGGAAAAGCCCAGTTGTGTGCTGTGCTCAAGAGGTCCACATTGTCCCGTGCTAAAAACGTGGGGAAGGGAGAACTCACTATACCATCCTGAATTATCATTTTTGTGAACACTTCTTTCTTTTCTTGTGAAAACTATTCACCACTATTTTTATAACTTAACTGTAAGCACTGGAAATAGTTCTTTTTTAGTATAGGGCCTTTTTATTTGGCAAGACGCCACAATGATTGCCTTATTATTATTTGATGGTTGAAGCTTGCTCCCATCTTACAATTAGGTTTATATTAGGCGTTTCTCTCACTCATTTATACAGTTTAATAAACACCTTTGAACCTTGATAACTTGTGTCTGTCTTTACTGTTGCCACCATGAGTTCCTTACACTTAAAATGTTCAGGAATTATAAAAAGAGAGAGAATATGTCTTGGGTTAATTGGGTGAGTGCTGCACATACGAGTATGATGGGATGGATTGATGGTTACAAAGTGAAGTCTTTTGTTGAACTGCCACACTTCTTGTTTTTTTGGAACATTTTTCTGAGGCTTGTTCACCAGAGCTGTGTCAGTACATTGCTGACCAGAGTATTTTGAATCCCTTTAAGTTGGTCAAGTTGGCTGATATGTGGGTCTCCCACAGGATGTCCCCTAAGGATCCCAGTGGGAAGAGCAAGTAAAAAGAGAAAGGGACCCCTGAGAAGGCTGAGGAGACCAAGAAGCAGCCACATCCGAATAAACCTAAACATTCTCCCTCTAAGGTCCAAACATCTACTGGGGATACGTCTCATGTGGGTGGGAGTAAGAGTAGTGGTACTCCTGCTGCAAAGAAGGCCCCCAGTGGATCCAGTTCAGTCCCTCGCATTGCTGGCACCTGTTGGGACTGTGGGGCTTTTGACCACAAAAAAGGTGACCCAAAGTGTAATGGTAAGGCACTTGGTGTCCAGACTGTCAGCCTGACATACCCTTGCTCTATACCTGAGGTGGAAGCCACTGTCCTCTCTTCTTCTCCATGAATTACCTTTGGTGCTCATGTAGAGATTTCTTGAGTGTCCCTTGGGGTCTGGAACCACTACTCAGAAGTACTGGCTACTATCCCACAGATCTCTACAGGGTTTTAAGAAGTGTCCTCATAAATGGCCAGCCTTTCACTGGTTTGTGAGACACTGGGGATAGCATAACAGTGGTAGACAGACCCTGCTCAGGCCAGAAGACTGTGTAGGTGCTCCTCTGAGAACCACTAGGGTAGCTGGTGGGCCTCCAAAATTATCTTCTGTAGCCATAATCACCATTTAAATTGATGACAAGACAGCAAAGCGTCCTGTCCTGGTTCAGGCCAATGTGCCTGCCAACATTTTGTTGGGGACTGACTTGGTCGAGATGGGGTTAATCTCAGATGGGTTACCCCTGACTGCTGCTGCAGTCACTAGGTCACAGGTACAACAGGGTCTGACTGATAGTCAGTTACCCAATCCAAAGGGGAAAACCAAGGCTAAAAGGAAGAGTAAGAAGACCATCTTTGTGAATGGAGCTCCTTCTCTTCCTGCTGTTTCTACATCACCCACTGTGGCCCCAGATCCCGAGGGACTAGGCCCAGTGGTGACCCTTGACTCAACTCCTGAGGGAGATGAGCCAGAGTACCTTCCTCAGGGAGGGGTATTCACCCCAGTGGATCACCCAGACATCCAGTGGTTGTTAGCTTAAGTTGGGCCCTCTAGGGCACATTTTTGTAAGGGTCAAAGAGAGGGTCTGAGAAAACAGCAACAAAGTGAAGTTCCTAGGACATTTCACATCTATTGGGAGGGTGAGCTCCGTTACAGTGAGCCCGCTCAGCCTGAACCTGGTGCAGTCAAGAGGTTGATTGTACCCCAGGTATACAGGCCCTTCCTTTTGCAGTTTGCACATGAGGTACCCTTAGCTGGTCATCTTGGCACCAAGAAGACCAAGCAAAGGCTCTCAGACCACTTTTATTAGCACAGGATGGGAGTAGAAGTGGAAGGTCACTGCAAGACCTGTCCCAGTTGTCAGTTGTCTGGCAAGACTGGACGCAGTGTCATTGCCCCACTGCAGCCTTTGCCAGTGGTTGTCACACCGTTTGAGAGGGTGGGCATTGCCAATGATGGTCCCCTTGACCCTCCCACATTTAGTGGACACCGGTTCATCCTGGCACTGGTAGATCATACCACGAGGTACCCTGAGGCTATACCCCTTCAGACCATAACAGACAAGGTGGGTTGCCAGGGTCTCCTGGGTATCTTTACCAGAGTTGGATTTCCTAAAGAGGTGATCTCTAACAGAGGAGCCAACTTCATGTCTAGTTTCATGCAAGCTATGTGGAAGGAATGTGGTGTAACCTATATGTTCTCCAGCGCCTACCATCCTGGACCAATGGTAATACAATTCTCAAGGGCATGTTAAGTGCTTTGGAAGAGCCCCTAAGGAGGAAATGGGATCTCCTTCGACCACGCCTGCTGTTTTCTTACAGAGAAGTACCTCAAGAGGGTGTTTTGGTTCAAGCCCATTTGAGCTCCTCTTTGGACATCCGGTGAGGGGGGTTTAAGGAACTCATGGTGACAACAGTAAAGACAGGTACAAGCGATCACAGTTCAAGGGTGTTTATTAAACTGTAAGTGCAGGGTGGAAAAACGCCATACCTATACCTAAATCCAAGATGGGAGCAAGCGTCGACCATCAAATGAAAAATGAGGCAGTCTTTGTGGCGTCTTGTCAAAGTAAAAAGGCCTATACTAAGAAAAACCTATTGCCAATTACTTACAACTAATTACAGAAATAGTGTGGGATAGGGTATTGAAAATAAAGAAAAGGTGTTCGCAAATAATCAGTCAGGATGTGATTGCCTCGAGGTCTCCCTTCCCCACGTTTTTAGCACGGGACAAGGTGGGACTTTGGAGCACAGCACACGCTTGAGACTTCCCAGCACGAGCGAGCAGTTCCGTATCAGCTATCAGGTTCTTCGATGGTTAAGTCTTTTTTACAATGAGAAGTCTCTTGCCTTCGGGGCCTGATACTCTCAACAAACAAACACAAAGTTCTGTTCCACCAACACTTTGGGTGATGGCTTCACCCCTAGCTTAGCCCTCCTCTGGGCACTGACCGCTCAGAAGACATATCCAACAAATTAACAAGGCAGTTCCCTTCTCAGTGAAATTTGGGTGATAACTTTCCACCCCTGGATCTCCCTCTGTCATGCTCAGACCCCAGAAAACAAGGGGGACATTTCCCTTCCCCTTGTTTTACAATACTTCCTGCTTCCAAAAATCTTAATGTCTTTTTAAACAGGGTTTCAGCCTTTGCCGGGTTCACTCTCGCCGACATTTGGCTGTTGCCTTCCCTCTGCCGGGTTTGCTTTCACCGGATTTTGCAATACACTATTCATGTACTTATATTGACCATGTGGGATTCACTTCCCTTAGCTTTCACAATTCTCTGTCGGTCAAAAACCTTCCACAGTACAGAGGATTTTAACGAGACCCCCGTCTGACCCTTTGACAGTTCTTTGCCTCTTCCCAAGGTCTTCTGGTAACAGTAGTCCTTACCATTGGGTAATCGCCCAGAGTTTCCTGTGTGAGCACCCACGTGGTGCCGGACCTCTCTGTATCTGGTTTTCACCTGCTTTCTTTAATAGTATCCTTTTGCTTTTCAAAGTTCAATTTAGCCTTTGGGTAATTTTCATTCAACACAGTTCGGTTTCTTATCGACATTCCTCTTGACTCACCGGCTGTGAGGATCTGCTTGGCTTTCTGATGTCTTGGAGTCAAGGTTTGTACCACTGAGACCAGCGTCTCTCATCGGCTTGGTAACCAACGGAGGAGGGTCTCGCATACCAGGCATATCTGTTGCAATACACGTTGGCTATTGTTCGCAGACATATCGTTCCCTCTGCAGAGGTTCCACGGGCCTTGGTCGGAAAGGGCAAGGTCGACCATCTCCTTGTCCCCCTCTCGGTCTGCGTCGTCTTTCTCCTCCTCTTGAACTGCTGTGTTGAGTTAGCTCTTGCATCGTGCGGTCTGCCTTGCTTGGCCCGTGCTCGTGTGCTCAACCTTTTATCAATGTGGGGAAGGGAAAGGGCCATCAGGTGTGTGTGATTCTGGTCAATTGCCTGACTTTGCATAACCCTGGTATTGGGACACGTTAGGTAAATGGCTCTGGTGTTAGTCCATTGTCTTTCTTGTTGTGCAAAAGTGCTCTTGTGTAAAGGGGGCAGAGTTTTGGAATATCATACGTGGTAGTATGGGGAAAAGGTGTTGAAAGAAGGGGAATGCTCCTCGGTGTCCCACTCCCATGCCACAAGGACCCCCCACCCAGGTGATCCTCCCTCACTGATCCACCCCTAGGAACTGGATCCAATAGCGATGGCTGTGTCCTGGCCACCTGGATGACCGATCCCCGGTCACTAGCTAGGGTGACACCATCAGGATTCTCACAGGGTCTCCTTGCCTTAGTATGAGAAGGTTTGGAAGCCACCTCTCCATGTCCTGCCAAGCAAGTGGGGGACTATGTGTTAGGCCTCAGGAGGAGGACGGCACAGATGATGGGCCAAGCGACAGCAAATCTTAAGGCCAGCCAGGAATTGAACAAGTACTGGCATGACCTTAAAGTCTCACAAGTGGATTGGACTCCTGGTCAGGAGATCCTTGTGATGGAGCCTACCAAGCCTCATGCTTTGGCAGATAAGTGAACTAAACCCTTCAGGATAATCTCCAAGATGGGTGAAGTCAATTATCTGGTGAACATGGGTGTTCCTGGGGTAGCCCCTCAGGTATTCCATATCAACAGGCTCAAGCCTTTCCACAGGAGAGGAGAAGTCTTGTGCCTCTTGCTTTGCTAGCTTCAGAGTAAGGAGAGGATGAGAGTGAGCCCCTTCCTTATTTGCTGCATATCAACCCTCAGGATGGCTCAGTGTAGGGAGTGCAAATCTCTCCAGATCTGACACCAGAGCAGCAGAGGACCTACAGGGCTTTGCTCCAGCAGTATGCCCCTCTGTTCTCACTGACACCAGGCCTCACCCCAGAGCGTAGGCACGATATTGACACTGGTGACAGTGTACCTGTCAAAAACAGATGCTGCAGGATTTCAGACACTGTAAAGAGCCACATCCTTGCAGAGGTCACCAAGATGTTGGGCATGGGTATCATTGACCCCTCAACCAGCCCAGGTCCAGCCGAGTGGCCCTTGTTCCTAAGGCAAGTTCCCAGGCAGGAGCTAAAGATTGGAGTTTCTGTGTTAACTTCAGGGGAGTCAATGCAGTCACCAAGACTGATGCACACCCACTGCCCAGGGCTGATGAACTTGTGGACAAGATAGGTGCTGCCAAATTTATAAGCACCCTTTACCTCACATCATGCTACTGGCAAGTAGCTCTGACTGATCAGGCAAAGGAGAAAACGGCTTTCTCAGCTCCAGAAGAGCTCTACCAGTTTAGGGTTATGCCTTTCGAGTTGAGAAATGCCCCTGCCACTTCCAAAGGTTAGTCAATCATGCTCTCAGTGGGCTGGAGGCCGTTTGTGTGACCTACCTGGATGATATTGTTGTCTACAGTGCCACCTGGGAAGAGCATTTGACACATTTCGATAAGGTGTTGCAGGCCATGAACAGTGTCAACCTCACTATCAAGGCAACTTAGTGTCAGATAGCGCAGGGGAAGGTTACCTACCTTGGTTATGAGGTAGGAGGGGGTCAAATCCAACCTCTCCCCAGGAAAGTGCAGGCTGTACAGGACTGGGAGACTCCTTCTACTCAAACCCAGGTCAGAGCTTTTCTGGGCCACACTGGGTACTAACGAAACCTCATGGCAGATTATGGAACCACAGCTGCACCTCTGACAGCTCTGACATCATCCAAGCAGCCTAGGAAGGTTCATTGGAGTGAATACTGTCAAAGTGCCTTTGATGGCTTGAAGGAAAGTTTGTGCAGGGCACTTGTCTTGTGTGCCCCTGAGTACAGAAAATTCTTTAGTGTGCAAACTGATGCCTGTGACAACGGAATCGGAACTGTCTTGTCTCAGTTAGACAACAAAGGGAGAGAACACCACATATGTTTCATCAGTAGGCAACTTAAGGGTAGGGAACTTAGGTGGGCCACTGTTAAAAAGGGGTGTTTTAGCATAGTTTGGGCACTTAGGCATTTTAGACCTTTCCTAACAGAATCTGCTTTAAGGTCTAAACTGACCACAAGCCCTTAAAATGATTTATGCAGATAAAGGGTGAAAACCCCAAACTGCTCAGGTGGTACATTAGCCTGCATGGGCTAGACTTCACCATTGAACATAGGTCAGGGGAGAGTCATGATAATGCAGATGGCTTTCCAGGAGGTAGGTGGACCGTCTGGATGGGGTAACAATTTTGTGGGAGATCAGTTGCCCTAACCTCAGTCTGGGGGGTGCATGTGATGCTGGAAATGCCTTATGGAGGGGCAGGGCCTCCTGTCATTGTCCTACCACTTCTCTGTGTGTGTTTGCTCTCTGTTTTCTGTCACTGATGTCCATCCTGGACCTCTGGCAGTGCAGCTCTTCATTCCTATCTTTTGGTGAACATCACCCATGGGATACCCTTATGCACCCCCAGGTGGGGGCATACCTTTTTACCCCTTATGTATGTTTTTGGTCACCTGTGTGTTGCCCAGAGAGCAGGGTATGGGCTGGTGGCAGCTACATGCTGACATGGCAGTGGCTGCGAGTGTCCTCCATTTTTGGGCTACCCAAGCCCTGCCATAGGAATCAATGTACACCTGACAGAAGGCAAGATAGCCCCTGTGGCCTCTTGGTTTCTATTGCCTTTTAGCTTGTTTCCCAAAGTCCTGGGAAGCCCTGAATCTGTCCCTTCCTCCTGAATGGCTGTTAGGTGGAAACACCATATATGTCTCTGTTGTTCCCTTTCTCGCTGACTGGCTGTTGGGTGGAAATACCATATATGGCTCTGGGGCTGCCCCCTGTCTGACTGAATCCTTCCCATGTGTTGTGGGTACACCCTAGAGATGGGACCTGTGTGAATTGAGTCTGAAGTGAACTCACATTCGTTGTTGTGGGTGTCTGGTTTCTGTGTGTGTGTGACACATAGAACGAGATAGCCCTGCCTGAAATTGACATTAATGCAGTGTAGTGTGCTGAAAGGCTGGGTACTTGCCCCAATCCACATCTTTTGTTCTGGTGTCTGGGTGGAGTGAATGGCCTGAATGCCTGTGAGCCTGATTGGCTGCCAGTCGGCATGAATGCCCTACTGTGTGATTGGCTGACTGAGCCTAGCTCGGGCAGAGTGAATGAGGGACAGATGTGTATATCTGAGGTCCTCTCATTTACCAATTTGTTCAGTATCTGAAGTCAAAGCTTAGCAAGGTGAAGCTGCTCCTTGAAGCACAGCTGGAAGAGAAGTCTGCTGCTGCATTTCTTCAACAATCCGAAAGCTGTTGTGTCTCCCAAGGAATGATCCAGAGAGGACCTGCAAAGGAGACCTCTACCCGAGCTATGAGGGACCATTGTGCAAAGCTTCTACTCTTCATCCAAGTATCCTGGAAGCGAGTCCTGTTTGCCTGCCATCCTGAGAAAGGGTCTTCGAAGTCCAGAAGAGGAATGCTGGACATCTCGAGTCAGAGAAGTCCATTGGTGTCACCCAGGGTCAGGAGGTGCTCTTTGTGACGGCTGGAAGCCCTTGCTGTCTACGCCCAGAAGAGAGGGTACCTTGGCATAGTGCTGCTGGGCACCCGGTGCTGCAAACATTCCAAACTGCTTAAGAACATGTGGAAGGACATCCTTGCAGTCACCACTGACCACTTCTTCCCACCAGAGAGAGCCCAGAGTCGTTAGGTGTCATGGAAGATCCGCCGGTGGCTTTCCCGCGACCAAAAGCTATCGAAGTCATGCTGAGGGTACAGACTTGGTGAGTGTCTGAGATCCACTACAGTGGTCGAGTCCAGGTCAGCACAAGTGGTCCAGACATCTGTGCTGCGGCTCAGCACTGACGAACCTAAAGTCAGAAAAACTGCAGTATTCCAAAACCAAAATTGACCTATGCACTTGCAGCCACCATAAGTCATTGGAGCGCTCCAGGGGTCTTATCTTCATCCACCAATCCTTTAAGGGGAACACAGCAAGTTTCTTCTTCACAGGACTTCTACAGTCGAAGAAATGGTCGACCAAAGGAGAGCACAGCTAAGAGCCAAACTGCTGCCATTCTGAAAGACTTTGGTTCTTTTTATTCTTGGACTCAGCATCCCAGTGGCTCCTTCTTCCAAAGGAGGTCCATCCTCGGCGGGAATCGTTGATTAAAGCACCGAAGGTACTGTGACAAGGAAGAGCATCTTCTAGCCTCAGGAGTCATCCAGCGGTCCCAGATTCATCTGGAGCCTGTTCTCCTCTCCCTTCTCAGGTACTTTGGGGGAGGAGTGGGTAGAACCTTTTAAAAGAAAGCACAATGTTATTGAACAATATTGGTTTCGGCTGTAAAAGACAACATAAATTACCCCCTAACTTTTCTATCACAGGTTGCCCAGGTGGGGGATCCTCACTCAGAATTACTTGCTAGTCTAAAGAAAGCATTCTGCCACTGTTCATAACTAACCTGCTTTTCTATCCTATTCTTATGCTGGTTCCGCCTTATTTAAGAATTCACCTGCCAAATAAAACTGTCAGCAGTTAGTACAGTTCTGAATTTAAGTAGTGTGTGGTATCACCAAGAGTGTATATATTTACCATTCTTTGAATACGTACTCCATGTACATAGTGTTATTATTTATTTGTATATTTGGTAGATATAGCAACCTTATTTTATATAAGGAAGCTGTGTTATGACCTAACATAGGGTGTGGACATTCCTTTGTGGGGGCTTTGGGGGAAACACTGTACTTAACAACCTACCCGCATCACCTCCTGAAAGCTTAAGCCTGGCTGCTCGCCACATTTTACCAAATTGAGAGCCTTGCTGGGGTTGTTCTGTGCCTTTACACTACCATATAGGGGCAGAAGTAGAGATATCTGCCTCCAGTCTTTACAGCGGCACATGCAAGCAAGACCTCTAAGGATTCCCACTGGTGGTTTGTTTAATAAAATGCATGTGGTTCCCTGTTTTCCTTGGTGGCTGTGACATGCCAGGCCCAAATCTAAAGGTTGTCTAGAAGGCCAAATCCAGTCTTCCAAAGGCGTTCAGTGTACCAGTGGTTTAGCCTTTTCCCTTTGTGCCCAGGTCAGTGGGATATAGTTTTTATCAGGACACCGGTGGGAATGTGGGAAGGTAGGACATGTGTTGTTGCACACGTGTTTCAGTGATTTCCAGGTCGCAAATGTCTGAACTGTGTTTTTTCTCCCCCTACATTTTGGACTTTGGAAGGCATTCTGAGTAAGAAATTGTAGCGCGCTACACGCAAGTGAGACCTGTTGGATTTCCAAAGGTGTCTTCTTTTTGGAAATTGCTGGTGTTCCCTGTTTTCCTTGGTGGCTGCAACACCTCATGCCCAAATCTGTGGGTTGTCCAGAAGGCCAACACACTATATTTTCTCCCCAGACCATTCAGGGTACCAGTGGTTTAGGCTTTTACCTTTGCTCCCAAGTCACTGCAACCACACATACGAGGTACGGTTTTCATTGGGACACCTGTGCGAACGTGCAAAGGTAGTACATGTGTTGTTGCCCTTATGTTTTGGAGTTTCCTGGTTGCAAATGTTTCAAAAATGTGTTTTTGCCTCTACATTTTGGACTTTGCAGGGCATTCTGGGTAATGCATTATAGCGCGACACACCCAACTACGACATCTTTGGATTCCCATGGGTGTCTTGTCAAAAATGCATATGGTTCTCTGTTTACCTTGGTGGCTCTGACACGCCAGGCCCAAATCTGAAGTTTGTCTACAAGGGCAAATACAGTCTTGTGCAAGGTGTTCGGTGTACCAGTGGGTTAGTCTTTTGCCATTGCGCCCAGGTCAGTGCACCCACACATGTTTGGTACCGGTTTAATCGGGACAGCTGAGGGAACGTGTGAAGGTAGGACATGTGTTGTTGAATGCATGTTTCAGTGGTTTCCTGGTGGCAAATGTCTCAAAATTGTATATTTTCCTTACAGTTTGGACTTTGCCTGGAATTCTGGGTAATAAATTGTGGCGCAACACATGCAAGTGAGACCTCTTTGGATTCCCACAGGTATCTTCTTTTCATAAATGCATGTGGTTCCCTGTTTTCCTTAGTGGCTGCGACGCCCAAGCCCAAATCTCTGGGTTGTCCAGAAGGCCAAATCCAGTCTTCCCCAGGACGTTCAGTGTACCAGTGGTTTAGCTTTTTCCCTTTACACCCAGGTCACTGCACCCACACATTGAGGTGTGATTTTCATTGGGACACACGTGGGAACGTGGGATGGTAGGACATGTGTTGTTGCACACGTGTTTCAATGGTTTCCTGGTAACAAATGTCTCAAAATTGTGCTTTTTTTCATTACATTTTGGATTTTGGAAGACATTCTGGGTAATAAACTGCAGCGCAACGCATGCAAGTGAGACTTTTTTGGATTCCCACGGGTGTCTTCTTTTCATAAATGCATGGTATTCCTGTTTTCCTTGGTGGCTGCAACCCCACAGGCCCAAATCTGTGGGTTGTTCAGAAGTCCACAACACTATATCATCTCCCCAGGGCATTCAGTGTACTGGTGGTTCAGCCTTTTCCCTTTGCGTCCAGGTCAGTGCACCCAAACATATGAGGTACCATTTTCATCAGGACACCTGTGGGATCGTGGGAAGGTAGTACATGTGTTGTTGCATGTGTGTTTCGGTGGTTTCCTGGTGGAAAATGCCTCAAAATTGTGTTTTATCCCCTACATTTTGGACTTTGCTGGGCATTCTGGGTAATAAATTATAGTGCAACACACACACACACACACACAACTAAGACATCTTTGGATTCCCACAGGTGTTTTCTCTTAAAAAATGCATGTGGTTCCCTGTTTTCCTTAGTGGCTGCAACACCCTACACCCATATCTGTGTGTTATCCAGAAGGCCAAATCCAGTCTTCCCCAGGACGTTCAGTGTACCAGTGGATTAGCTTTTTCCCTTTGTGCCCAGGTCAGTGCAGCCACACGTGTGACATACCGTTATCATCGGGATAACAGTGGGAATTCCTGAAGGTGAGACATGTGTTGTTGCATGCGTGTTTCAGTGGTTTCCTGGTCGCAAATGTCTCAAAACTGTGCTTTTTTACCCTACATTTTGGAATTTGGAAGGCATTCTGGGTAATAAATTGTAGCGCGACACAGGCAAAGTGATACCTGTTGGATTTCCACAGGTGTCTTCTTTTCAGAAATGCCTGGAGTTCCCCGTGTTCCTTTGTGGCTGCAACACCCCTGGCCCAAATACCTGGGTTGTCCTGAAGGCCAAAACACTATATCGTCTCCCTGCGGTATTTGCGCTAGCAGTGGTTTAGGCTTTTCCCTTTGCGCCCATGTCACTGCATCCACACATGTGAAGTACCGTTTTCATGGGGAGACCTGTGGGAAAGTGGGAAGGCAGTACAAGTGTTGTTGCCCTTGTGTTTTGGTGGTTTCCTGGTGGCAAATGTCTAAAAATTGTGTTTTGTCCCTACATTTTGGACTTTGCTGGGCACACTGGGTGATAAACTGCAGCGCAATACACGCAAGTGAGATCCTTTTGGAGACCCACCGGTGTCTTCTTTTCAGAAATCTGTGGGTTGTCCAGAAGGCCAAAACACTATATCATCTGCCCAGGGAATTAGGGGTACCAGTGGTTTATGCTTTTCCCTTTACGGCCTGTTCAGTGCATCTACACTTGTGAGGTACTGCTTTCACAGGGACATCTTTGGGAACGTGGAAAGGTAGTACATGTGTTCTTGCCCTTGTGTTTCGTGGTGTCCTGGTGGCAAATGTCTCAAAATTGTGTTTTTGAGCCAACCGCCGAACGAGGAACAGGTGAATTCCTAGAGCTCCCATGCAGCAGTAAGAATCCGGGCAAAATCCTGTAAAAACCCCCACATGGACAGTGAACAAACTGTAGGAGAAGAAAGTTGAAGAGTCAGAGCAGAGGATAGCGTACTCCGGAAAGAGAGTGGAGTGAGGATTTATTCCTAGATCTCGCTGAAAAATCCTGGTCTCCTGGCGGGAAGAGACAGCCAAGATGGCCCCGATGGCGCAGTGAGGAGGACATAGGAGGAGTGCTGGGAGCCCGCTGCCGGGGGAGACAGACTGCGCGCCCAGGTGAGGCGGAGGCAGTAAAGGACATAGAGGTGGCCCCGGCGAGGGAGAAGCGTTGGGTCCCGTTGCACAGTGAGAAGTTTGGAGCAGAGTGTGGAAGACAGCGAGAAGAGAAGCGGCTTTTGCCATTGCGCCCAGGTCAGTGCACCCACACATGTGAGGTACCAGTTTCATCGGTACAGCTGAGGGAACGTGCAAAGGTAGGACACGTGTTGTTGAATGCATGTTCAGTGGTTTCCGTGTGGCAAATGTCTCAAAATTGTATTTTTTTCCTTACAGTTTGGAATTTGCTGGGAATTCTGGGTAATAATTTGCAGCGCAACACATGCATGTGAGACCTCTTTGGATTTCCACAGGTGTCTTCTTTTCATAAATGCATGTGGTTCCCTGTTTTCCTTGGTGGCTGCGACGTGCCAGGCCCAAATCTCTGGGTTGTCCAGAAGGCCAAATCCAGTCTTCCCCAGGGCGTTCGGTGTACCAGTGCTTTAGCCTTTTCCCTTTACACCCAGGTCACTGCACCCACACATTTGAGGTGTGATTTTCATTGGGACACACGTGGGAATGTGGGAAGGTAGGACATGTGTTGTTGGACGTGTGTTTCAATGGTTTCCTGGTAACACATGTCTCAAAATTGTGCTTTTTTTCATTACATTTTGGAATTTTGGAAGTCATTCTGGGTAATAAACTGCAGCGCAACGCATGAAAGTGAGACTTTTTTGGATTCCCACGGGTGTCTTCTTTTCATAAATGCATGGTATTCCTGTTGTCCTTGGTGGCTGCAACCCCACAGGCCCAAATATGTGGGTTGTTCAGAAGGCCAAAACAGTATATCATCTCCCCAGGGCATTCAGTGTACTAGTGGTTTAGCCTTTTCCCTTTGTGTCCAGGTCAGTGCACCCAAACATATGAGGTACCATTTTCATCAGGACACCTGTGGGATAGTGGGAAGGTAGTACACGTGTTGTAGCATGCATGTTTCGGTGGTTTCCTGGTGGAAAATGCCTCAAAATTGTGATTTTTCCCCTACATTTTGGACTTTGCTGGGCATTCTGGGTAATAAATTATAGCCCAACACACACACAACTAAGACATCTTTGGATTCCCACAGGTGTTTTCTCTTCAAAAATGCATGTGGTTCCCTGTTTTCCTTGGTGGCTGCGACGTGCCAGGCCCAAATCTCTGGGTTGTCCAGAAGGCCAAATCCAGTCTTCCACAGGGCGTTCGGTGTACCAGTGCTTTAGCCTTTTCCCTTTACACCCAGGTCACTGCACCCACACATTTGAGGTGTGATTTTCATTGGGACACACGTGGGAATGTGGGAAGGTAGGACATGTGTTGTTGGACGTGTGTTTCAATGGTTTCCTGGTAACAAATGACTCAAAATTGTGCTTTTTTTCATTACATTTTGGAATTTTGGAAGTCATTCTGGGTAATAAACTGCAGCGCAACGCATGCAAGTGAGACTTTTTTGGATTCCCACGGGTGTCTTCTTTTCATAAATGCATGGTATTCCTGTTGTCCTTGGTGGCTGCAACCCCACAGGCCCAAATCTGTGGGTTGTTCAGAAGGCCAAAACAGTATATCATCTCCCCAGGGCATTCAGTGTACTAGTGGTTTAGCCTTTTCCCTTTGTGTCCAGGTCAGTGCACCCAAACATATGAGGTACCATTTTCATCAGGACACCTGTGGGATCGTGGGAAGGTAGTACACGTGTTGTAGCATGCATGTTTCGGTGGTTTCCTGGTGGAAAATGCCTCAAAATTGTGATTTTTCCCCTACATTTTGGACTTTGCTGGGCATTCTGGGTAATAAATTATAGCGCAACACACACACAACTAAGACATCTTTGGATTCCCACAGGTGTTTTCTCTTCAAAAATACATGTGGTTCCCTGTTTTCCTTGGTGGCTGCAACAACTCAGGCCCAAATCTGTGTGTTATCCAGAAGGCCAAATCCAGTCTTCCCCAGGACATTCAGTGTACCAGTGGTTTAGCCTTTTCCCTTTGTGCCTTGGTCAGTGCAGCCACACGTGTGAGATACTGTTATCATCGGGATAACAGTGGGAATTCCTGAAGGTAAGACATGTGTTGTTGCATGCATGTTTCGGTGGTTTCCTGGTCGCAAATGTCTCAAAACTGTGCTTTTTTCCCCTACATTTTGGACTTTGGAAGGCATTCTGGGTAATAAATTGTAGCGCGACACACGCAAAGTGATACCTGTTGGATTTCCACGGGTGTCTTATGTTCAGAAATGCCTGGGGTTCCCCTTGTTCCTTGGTGGCTGCAACACCCCAGGCCCAAATCCGTGGGTTGTCCTGAAGGCCAAAACACTATCGTCTCCCTGGGGCATTTGCGCTAGCAGTGGTTTAGACTTTTCCCTTTGCGCCCATGTCACTGCATCCACACTTGTGAAGTAGCGTTTTCATGGGGAGACCTGTGGGAAAGTGGGAAGGTAGTACAAGTGTTGTTGCCCTTGTGTTTTGGTGTTTTCCTGGTGGCAAATGTCTAAAAATTGTGTTTTGTCCCTACATTTTGGATTTTGCTGGGCATACTGGGTGATAAACTGCAGCACAATGCACGCAAGTGAGATCCTTTTGGAGTCCCACCAGTGTCTTCTTTTCAGAAATCTGTGCGTTGTCCAGAAGGCCAAAACACTATATCATCTGCCCAGGGCATTAGGGGTACCAGTGGTTTATGCTTTTCCCTTTGCTGCCTGATCAGTGCATCTACACTTGTGAGGTACTGCTTTCATAGGGGCATCTTTGAGAACGTGGAAAGGTATTACATGTGTTCTTGCCCTTGTGTTTCGGTGGTATCCTGGTGGCAAATGTCTCAAAATTGTGTTTTTGAGCCAACCGCCGAACGATGAGCAAGTGAATTCCTAGAGCTCCCATGCAGCAGTAAGAATCCGGGCAAAATCCTGTAAAAAAAAAAACATGGACGGTGAACAAACTGTAGGAGAAGAAAGTTGAAGAGTCAGAGCAGAGGATAGCGTACTCCGGAAAGAGAGTGGAGCGAGGATTTATTCCTAGATCTCGCCAAAAAATCCTGGTCTCCTGGCGGGAAGAGACAGTCAAGATGGCCTCGATGGCGCAGTGAGGAGGACACAGGAGGAGTGCTGGGAGCCCGCTCCCAGGGGAGACAGACTGCGCGCCCAGGTGAGGCGGAGGCAGTAAAGGATGTGGAGGTGGCCCCGGTGAGGGAGAAGAGTGTGTCCCGTCGCACAGTGAGAGGTGTGGAGCACAGTGCAGAAGACAGCAAGAAGAGGAGGGTCTGGAAGCCGGGCTCCGTCGTGCGGGGGGCAGTGCAGAGTGCCCCATAAGGAAGACAGTGGGAAGAGGAGCTGCAGAGAGCGGGCGTGTGCGGCGGAGTGGCGGCGGACCCCCAGGTCAGTGGAGCAGCACCGGGGGAGGGACAGCCTGGCACTGGAAGTCCGGGCTGTGCGAGAGTGAACACGGCCTCTGGAGCGAAGAGCGGAGGGGCCGTGTCCTTGGAGGAGAGAGGAAAGCAGGAGCCCTGCACTGCCGGGGTCCCACTGGAGTAGCTGTCTACCCTTGAGGCAGCAAGAAGGTACACACATCGTTTAGCCCTTCATCCTGTCAAGGGAGCGTGGTCTGGCCCTGTGGTGGCGGCGGCTTGGGCCTGGCGGGAGCGCACCGGGGCGGTGGAGGATACTCTCCCATCACCCGTGAAGAGGACAAAGAAGAAGGGGGGTCCATTACAGGACATTTAAGACCCACCCTTGGAGGCAGTGAGAGGGTTCGGGGGTGTGGACAGTACTGTGGCTGGGTGGGGGGTCCGATCTCCAGCCCCCCACTTGTGAGTGGCTTTTTGAGGATTGCATGCTCCCCCTCCCCGCCCCCCCCCCCCCCGGGTCTCCCGGAAGGTGGCTGGTGTGGCGGTGTCTGAGGAAGGTGGAGACTGAGTGCTGGGAACGGTATTGCGCCGGCCTCCCTCCTGCTAAGTAGAGGAGGGGAGTGGCGGTCCCTGGAGGTGAGATTCACAGGGACTGAAGGAAGGGAATAACCGAAGGGACACATGCCTATCTGGAGTGGTAGAGACAGAGTGCCCAGCTGGGGGTACTGGAAGGAGCCTCTGTCGGAAGTCATTGGGGGTGATTATGCAGAGTAGAAGAAGCGCTAAAGGGCATGGACCCTTGAAAGAGGAGTAGGTCTGGTGCTCGGAGCCCGGAGACGCTGGTGGGGAGCCCCCGGCTGTGAGGTGAAGGGGCCCTGTTGGAGGATACAGGCGAAGCAAGTGATTTTAGGCTCTTGGAAATTGGTGGAGGACAGAGCTGTAGAGTCCGTGCCAAGGGGCGAGATATCAAGTCTGGTCCATTATGGGCAAGAATCAGCAGCGGATTGAAAAATACACGGAGGCAAAGGACAGAGTCCAAAGGCAGGAGGGTACAGAGCGACAGGAGAGGCCCCCAGGAGAGGAAAGAGGTGCAGTGACACTGGATTCGCTAATGGAGGTGATACAAGTCTCCAGAAATACCCTCCAAGAGAGCATCAAAGATGTGGGAGTAGATGTCTCCCTTTTGAGGGCGGACCTCCGTAAAGTTTGCGAGAGGGTCACAGAGGTGGAGCAGAGGGTCAGCACGGTAGAAGATGATGTCCAGAAGCTAAAGAATCAGGTTGCGTGCCTGGTGGGGGCAACCCGAACACTAGAAACTAGACCTGAGGATGCGGATGGGCGCTCCAGGCGCTGTAACATCCGTCTAGTTGGGGTCCCGGAGAGAGAGGAGGGCCCTAGTGCAGAGCTCTTTGTGGAAAATCTGATACTAAAGGTTTTGGGGATTAAGGGCTTGTCCAACCTCTTCACGGTGGAAAGGGCTCATAGGGTCCCGGGCAGGTCTTCGCCACCGGGTGCCCCGCCGAGAGTGCTGTTGGCTAAAATTATGAACTTTCGGGACCGGGACGCCATTCTACAGGATGCTCGCGGAGCAGGCCATTATGAGATTGGTAACACAAAGTTAAGGATTTTTCCGGACTTTACACTTGAGGTGCAACGCCAGAGGAGGTCCTATGACGCAGTGAGAAGCCGTCTAAGGGAACTCATCTTGAAGTACATGATGTTTTTTCCAGCGAAGTTAAAGGTGTTGTCGGGGGGAAAGTCATGGTTCTTCACGTCCCCGAGGGCGGTATGGGACTGGTTGGATACAAGGTCACACAAAGCAGATCCTTCTTCGGAGGGCCTTACGGAGATGGTGGGCCAGGTGGTGGAAGAATGTGGGTAACGCCCAGTGGGTAATGAGTGAGGGATGATCTGGCAGGGATCGGCTTCTTGGGAGTGAGAGGGGGAAAATAAAAAGGGGGGGAGATGTTGGTGGGGCTGCATGGGTTAATCTAAGCGACGCCATTGACTACCGACCCTATGGGAAGTGAGGAGGAGGGGCTGAGTGGGTCAGTGGGTCTACAGTAACGGAGGAGGATGGAGGAGGGGAGTGGTTCTCTCTATGGTAGTGGGGGGAAGCACAGGGGAGGGGCAAGGGGGAGATGTGAGGGAGGGGAGGGAAGGGGGTGGGGGAGGTTAGGGGGCATGGGAATGGGAGCAGGGAGGGTAGAGGGGGAGAGCACCAAGTTTGGGTCAGGTGCTGGAGGGGGGGGGACATGGATACCACGAGGGGGAGTGAGGTCCGGCACAGCAGTAAAAGGAGGAGTGGGGAAGTGGAGATGGAGGTGGGTACAGATGAAGGGGAGGTTGAGAGGGAGAAGGGCTAACTTGAGAGAAGGCTCCAGTATATCAGATGGGTAAGTTAGGGAGTTTGAAAATCGGGATGTGGAACGTCTGAGGGTTGGGGAACTACCAGAAAAGGAGGAGGGTGGGGGAGTTTCTAAAGAGGCAGGGGATACAAGTGGCCTTGTTACAGGAGACACACGTGAATGCAGAAGTGCTGGGGAAGTTGGGGAAGATGTGGGGAGGGCAGGTATGTGGCACGACGTACTCAACTCAGGCCAGGGGGGTACTCATTTGAGTGGCAAAGGGGACGCCATTGCAGGTTGAGGCGGTGGTCAAGGATGGGGAGGGTAGAACGATCCTTACACACTGCTTATGGGAAAATAGGTCAATTTGTTTGGTTAACTCATATGCGCCAAATGTGGACGACAAGGAGTACTTCACCTCGGTGCTTCGTATGATGGAGGCTTATAGAGGGGAAATGATAATATGGGGGGGAGATTTTAATTGCCACTTGGATGAGCGGAAGGATGGTTCAGGGAGTAGAGGGGTGCCTAAGAAATACATGACGGGGTCCCTGCAGGAGATAATGCGGAAATTTGATTTTGTGGAGCTGTGGAGGGAGAAACATGGGGAAGAAAGGGGGTACTCCTATAATTCGGGTGTGCACAGCTCGTACTCTCGTTTGGATTATATTGTAACGGGAAGGGAGTACTGTCAGTATTTCGGGGAGACGGTGCATCTAGGGCACACCCTCTCGGACCACTCCCCCTTAGTGGCAACGTTGTTTGGTACTACTGAGAATCCCCCGCAGCAGTTATGGTGGATGCAGAGGGAGGCGTTACGAGACAGGGCATTTGTGGCGGAACTGAGAGAGGGGATTAGGGTCTACTTTGAGTTGAATGATGGTTCTGTGGAAACTAGGGGAGTGTTATGGGAGGCCTTCAAGGAAACTATAAGAGGGAAGTGCTTGGCCATGGCAGTGGGGATGCGTAAACGCCTTTTAGACACGTTACAACGGACAGAGGCCCAGGTGGCGGAATGGGACAAAGAGGCAGCCGGGGGCGCGGAGGTGGGAGAGGTCCAGGCGCAAGCATTGGAACTTCATCAGAGGATCCTGACAGAATTATCACACTTTGACAGCAATAGGAGGGATGTCAACCTCCATGGGGAGGGGACAAGGCGGGTAAACTGCTGGCTTGGTTAGTTAGCAGGGATGGTCCGAGTCGGGTAATAACCCAGCTAAGGTCAAGTGTGGGGGAGGTGGTCGGAACCCAAAAGGAGATTAATGTGGCCTTTGTAATGTATTATAAGGAATTATATACAAGCGAGGGGGGATATGTAGATGTGGAGGTGGAGGACCTCATGGAAGTGCTGTGGTTGCCGAAGCTGGGGGAGGACCGTCGGGAGGAACTAGAGGCCCCTATAGAGGAGGGGGACATCCGGTGAGCGATCCGCACTATGAGAAGAGGGGCAGCGCCGGGTAGTGACAGACTTCCGGTAGAATTTTACGCAATGTTTGCTGACATCCTGGTTCCGCAACTCCAGAAGGTCTATGAGGAGGCATTCCAGGGAAGCTGCCTCCCAGAATCAATGAGAGAAGCAGTGATTACGGTGATTCTGAAAGAGGGGAAGGACCCGAAGGACTGTGCGGCATATTGGCCCATTTCCTTATTGAATATAGATGGGAAAATCCTAGGAAAGATCCTAGCTGCTAATCTGGCGACGGTTGCGCCGAGACTGATACACCCGGACCAATGTGGGTTTATTGAGGGCAGGAGTACATCGGGTACCATCTCCCGACTTCATCATGTGATGCATATGGTGAGGTCACAAAGGCATGATATGGCGATAGCCTCATTTGTCGCCATTAAGGCCTTCGATTCCCTGGAATGGAAGTGGTTGTTCAGGGTGCTGCAGGAATTTGGGTTTGGGGAAAACATCTGCAGTTGGTTGGCTCTACTATATACTAAACCGCTAGCAATGGTGAGAACTAATAATTGGGTCTCGGGGACATGGCAGTTGGGAAGAGGGACAAGACAGGGATGCGCGTCTACCCCTATTTTGTTTGCGTTAGCCTTAGAACCGTTGGCCGCGTTCCTGCGGCAGGAAATGACGGAGGCTGGAATCGAGGTGGGAGGGCAAAGACATATAGTGTCGCTTTATGCAGACGATTTGTTATCATATGTGGTAGACCCCAAGACGTATCTCCCAGACCTTTTGGAAGTATTGCGGAACTTTAGGTATATGTCGGGGTTCTGTATAAACCCAGAGAAGTCGGTTTTGTTTCCGTTACGGGGCTACAGGAACACCGGTTGGAGGACTTGCCAGAGGTGGAGATGAAATGGGAGAAGGAGTCAATTCGGTATCTGGGGGTACAGGTGTTTTATGATGTGGTGGATACATTTGTCCATAATACAGGGAGGGCATTATCCAAAATAGGAGATTCTATCCAATTCTGGAAGGAGTTGCCCCTCTCATTGATGGGTAGAGTGGCGTTATGTAAAATGGTGATCCTACCGTGGTTGCTCTACTTCTTCACTAATATACTGTATGTGGCAAAGAAAGTGTTCTTTAAAATGTTAGATGTCAAGATTAGGGAGCTACTGTGGGGTGTGGGGAGGAGAAAGGTTTCCTTACAAACGCTGCGGAGAGCTAGAGAGAAAGGAGGATTGGGCCTTCCGAATTATGAAAAATATTTTGTAGCGGCGCAACTGCACTCGGTATTGGTGTGGGATCAATTGGAGGGGAGGCCCTTAAGATATTGGTAGGGACCTTGCAGCCAGATTGTAGACCAGTGGAACTCCTGTGGCACCCGTTAGGGGTTGTGGGGGGATCAGTAGTCTTTGAGGTGGTGAGGGAGACATGGAGGAAGTATATGGGGAGCAGAGGGGTGAGGGGACGCTATGAGGGCGGCCTCCCATGGGGTGCCGATCACAAACTGCATCAGGCGATAGGGAGGTTGGGGATACGGAGGTTAAGGGAGAAAGGATGTGAAAAGGTGGGGGACCTTTTTGAAGGTGGGAAGCTCCTTACCTGTAAGGAATGGTGTGATAAGTTTGATCTGCCGAGGGGAGTTTTTCTGGCGTATGGGGCAGTGGTTAGTAGGATGGCAGAATTGTGGGAAGGAATTCCTGAGGAGCCAGAACCATATCCGGTTCTTCAAGTACTACTTGGTCGGATGGGGGGTAGGGCATGCATCTTGTGCATTTATAAGGCCGTTGGGGAAGGGACGGCAGAGGGGGAGTTGAAGACCAAGGAAAAATGGGAGGTGGATATGGGGCTTTCCATATCAGGTAAAGAATGGGAGCAGGTCTGGGACCTGGTCCGGAAGACTTCGAGGAATGTCTGCTTCCAGCTAGTCCAATTTAATATTTTGCACAGGATATATATTACCCCGGTGGCACTCCGGGCAATGAATGGGGATCGATCGGACGAATGTCCTAGATGTGGTTCGGAACGGGCAGGGTTCTGGTATATAGTATGAAAGTGTGAGGTAATAGTGGAGTACTGGGATGAGGTTCTAATGTGGTGCTGGGGACCAGTTTGAAAAGATGCCCGCAGATCTGTCTGTGGGGGAAGTTACCGGGGGGGAAACTAAATAAGATACGGAACAGACTGGGCCGTTTCTTGCTCATATTGGCAAAGCGCCGAATGGCGATAGCGTGGAAATCGCCGCAGGGCCCGGTAATCAACTTATAGCGGAAGGATGTGCGGCGATGGGGCTTAGCGGAATTAACGGTGTTGCAGAATGTAGATGCAGAGGATGACAGGGAGGAGGTAACGATTCACTTGTCCCAACTGCCAGGGCTTTAAGTGGGCCGGGGCCTGCCGGGGCTGGGCCCCGGCAGGCTCCAAAATTTCGTTTTGAGGCGAATCTCCCCTGGCAGCCCCGGCCACTACAAGAAAAGGCATTTTTTTCTACAGCCTGAAGCGCTCGCTCGTTTGCGAGAGCTTCAGGCTACAGAAAAAAATCCTTTCAGCCATAATGGTGGCGCCGCACCTGCGAGGCATCCCTTTAATCAAGAGATTCCCGTCGGCTGGCGCCACCATTATGGAAAAAACGTGAGGCCGCTGAAAGCAGAGGGCTTGCTTTCTAAATACTGGAGCTGCCGCGCATTCGCGGGAGTTTCAGTATTTAGGAAAAAGGCCTCTGCTTCCAGTGGCCTCACCCTTTCAGCCTTAATGGTGGTGCTGCCCCTCCCCAGCTGGCGAGGGGCAGCACCACCATTAAGGCTGATTAGGCAGGCGCTGTCCCCTGCCAGGCAAGCCTACACCCAATAAATGCAGAGATCAGCACCCTCTCCCCATAGGGGAGAGGGTGCTAATCTCTACGAAAGGCTGCCTGGCAGGGGTGGCAGTAGCCCATTGAGCCCGGGCTCGTTAAGGGGGCATGGCCTAACGGGCCATCAAGACCCCCGCTGTTAGGCCACGCCCCCTCGATGAGCCCCGGCTCGATTTGTAGTGCCACTTAAGGCACTGCCAACTGCTAAACTTATCTGTCAAGGGACAATGACTTACGGCCGCCGTGAAACTGCCTGTACAGAAGGGAGAATATGAGGGAGCTACGGGAAGGCGGAGAATAGGGGGATACGAACTGAAGGAGGACCTGCTCAATTCTAATAAACACTGAAGACCTGTGTGCTGTGACCAATGGAGAATGAAGGAGTCAGATGGGGGTATCTGGATGGCGGGGAGGGGGGATAAGTGGGGTGGGCGGGAGTGGGAATTTGTTGAATAGTTTGATTGAAGTTTGTTATTGGGTATGGGGAGATTGACATCGGGAGGATGGGGGGACAGGGGGAAGTTGTTGGGCCTGTTATGACAAAATATCAATAAAGAGTGTTTAAAAATAAAATGTGTTTTTGTCCCTACATTTTGGACTTTGCTCGCCATTCTGGGTAATAAATTATAGCGCGACACACCCAACTAAGACATCTTTGCATTCCCACAAGTGTTTTCTCTTAAAAAATACATGTGGTTCCCCGTTTTTCTTGGTGGCTGCCACACCCCAGGTCCAAATCTGTGGGTCATCCAGAAGGCCAAATCCAGTCTTCCCCTGTGCGTTCAGTGTACCGGTGGTTTAGCATTTTCCTTTTGTGGCCAGGTCAGTGCACCCACATATTTGAAGAATGGTTTTCATCGGGACACCTGTGGGGAAAGTGGGAAGGATGTACATATGTTGTTGCACACGTTTCAGTGGTTTCCTGGTTGCAAATGTTTAAAAATTGTTTTTTTTCCCTACATTTTGGACTTTGATGGGCATTATGGCTAATAAATTGTAGCACGGCACACGCAAGTATGACCTCTTTGGAATCCCACGGGTGTCTTCTTTCCAAAAATTAAGGATTCTGCTGTTCATTCAATAAACTGGTTCAAATGTAGGAGCAGTATTTAATGCACTCCATAAGTTCTTCGGAGGAGAAACTACTTAATTGCTTGAAATCCAAACTCTTTAGGCACGACTGGATGTTCACACTGGCCGCTGATAGCTGATAGCGCCATGACTACCTCCAACCTCGTAATGAGGCCCCTTGCGTTTAAAGGCCACTTGGATAGGACTTTTTTTATTACACCAGGAGCTGATTTACAGCTGCTAATGAGCTATTTTCTTTCAAGATAATGCTAGAAATAGCAATGTAGCCCCTTAACAACATAGAGCTAGCTCAAATACATTCCAGGGTGTGTGTTGTGAGAGTGGTTGAGTAGGCAATGGTTGGCAATGGCCATTAGGACTAGCATGGCCATGGGTGGTCAATGAGTGCAACAACAAAAAAACACTGAACCGGCTATCCCATCTGCCTCTTTCCACGCCATGCTTTCGGTGGTGCTTATAGTGTCACCTAAGAGCCAACGCGAAAAACTCAGAGTTCAGTGTTAATAGCAGGAGCTACCACATGGCCTACAGATTACCTCCTGCCAACAATGCTGAGAAATCTTTGTTAGGCACGTCAGAAAGCTGTAAAGTGAATGGGACTAGAAGTCATGTTGGGGCTATTGGCATGAAGCTCAGTTCTCAGGGTGACTACTGTTGAAGTGAGCTGACACTTATGGCGTCACAGAGAGTGACATACGCATCTACAACAAGTGTAGAAGTTATCAATACCTTAAACATCTTAGAGTGGTAGGTAAAAGGAATGTATAGAAGAACAAGGAGGCTGCAATCATTGATGACCCAGCAATAATACCCCTAGATGGGCTCCTGTTCTACAGAGTTTCTGGGAATGCAGTCATTGCTGGTTCCTGAAGGAGGTGGATGGTGTTCAAAAGGGTATTCAGTAATTTCAGCAACTATCCAAGACTTTCCCCACATATTCTATGATGGTTGTGTGTCTGCTTAATGCTGCCCCCACCCCATGCACCGGCCTTTCACTCTTTTCAGGGGTCCACCCACACCCTCTGTTTTCATTCCCCATATCCAACCCTGCCTTAGGTGTCACCCCTCCTGTTTCCTTCCCCTACTGCCGCACTTACCTTGCACCAGCCTCTGAGGCATCACTTCGGTTCCCTACCTTCCGACCTATGTGACGCCTGATGCAACAATGACCTGTCGAAGACATTTTGTGTGCCACCCTTCTCTTAGTGTCCTCCAGACTTACAATTTGACATGTAATGGAGTAACAAGGCAAACAAACCATGGTGGACACACATGTGTCCCCAAACGTACATATATGCTTGTGAGCCTAATGTAATTAATGTGAAAATTTCTTATAAGTTAATAAAAAGAAAAGCTAGGTGTTTGCCTGCCTACAGAGAAAATTAAGCTAATATCAATATGTATATGTTCTGGTGAAGCGCAGCAGGAAAGCGCAGTTGTCATGGGAAGTAGTTTCACAGTGACGCCATCCTGTCTTAGAGGCATTCAAAATCTTGCAGTCTGCCCGAAATGCAGAACGAAACGCAGTTGTCATGGGGAGCAGTTTCGTGGCGGCAGCATACTGTCAGAAGGCATTCAAAATCTTGCAGTCTGCACAAAGCATGGGAGGAAAGCGCAGCTGTTGTAGTTCTCGCAGTGGCGCACACTGCTCTCGAAGACCTACGCCGTTTGTCTCTGTTGAGTGATTTATCCTCACATACTAAAAGCATAGCTGTTCTCTACTTGAATAATAACTAGTCTGTGTTGCTTGCTGGGTCTTGTTGCATTTAAAATCTGGAATGTCTCATTCTCTGCCCAGCCCCCCCCCCCCAGCACTCATCATGTGGACCCTCTCCCCTGCACTGCTTGTAATTACCTGGCACTTGCCCTACTGTCCTCCCCTTAGCACTTGGGGAGCCCCTGTGGCCCTCTTCCCCCCCTTTCACTTGCGCTCTCTCCTCTTTACCCTGCACGTCCCTTCCCACCCTTGCACTTCGCATTTCGCCCAGACCGTCACTCTCCCCACCCTCCACCTCGCACTTCTTATTACTGCACTTGCACGATCTTAATGTCACAAGGCCTAGTAGGACCGTTATTGTTATCTTGTCCCCCCTTTTTTTGTCTTGTCGCGCCTGGACCGCAACAATAATGATAGAGGAAAATTAGAAAAATGAGGAGCCAGAGGTGATTGCCGTGGACAGAGCTGGCTTACTATTGAGGGTCTGCCTGAGCAGGGTGATCAAGGTGTTCACGTGGCCTGTCCTTTGGCCAGATTCCATGTTATAATCGCAAATGATACCTTTAGCAAGCTCTATGTCATTTGAACATGATGCTATGGGTACGAGTCGATCGCCAGTCAATAATGATAATTTGACACCAATACAGGTGATAAAGCTACGTGTGCAGGTTGTTCCAGTGCACCAATAATTACCAATGTATTAAGTGTTCCCAATGCACCAAATGAAATACTAAATCCAATATTAAATCTGGCAAGGGTTGTGGGACAGATGAAATTATAAAAGCGTCAGCATTAAATTCGAAATCTGAACATAAAGTGACTGTTGTCTTGGATCACTGGTCATCTGAGTAGTATAATGGGGCACCAAAATTGTCAGTGTAAAATTTGACAGGTGCCCTGCCCCCCATTTCTGGCCTAAGCCCTGTCCCTTCCCTGTGCCCCACCGTGTTGATATCAAGTAGCTATGAAGTTAATATACATTTTATATCAAAATGATAAGACCCACATTTTTCATATTAATTTTATTGAACCCCAATACTTTTATATAAACTTTATATACATTTTATATAGTTTTTATATAAAGTTGGTATACATTTGATAAGAACCCCAATATTTGTACATTTTATATGTTTCAATATACATTTTATATAATTTTGATGTAAAATTATCGAACTATAAATACGTCTGGGGTGGTTCTAAGGCGATGATGGCGATGATGGAGCGGATTAAAACGATACTATATGTGGTAGGGCTAGGAAACATGTGTGCTCTTCCAGCTTCCCAAGGGCTATCAGGCTTGGTATCCTGGAAAGGATTATGAACCGCTACAGTTACAATGAGGGGAAAACACCCCCTATAAGTCTGGGGGGTTCCGACAATAGTTATTCCCCGTATTGTCTTATGGTCTATGATGGGATGGAAAATGCTCAGGACTTGATGGCAGATGGGGAGGCCCGTGAGCTTTGCGAGAACATGGCTACTCTAGCTGTCAGCAGCGAGCCGGCGCTCCCTGTCACGGGCCAGTATGTTGGAGGTTTAATTCAAAACATTAAGGAGCATGTGTCCATAACCATTGCTAAACTGGAGATGGGGTACCTGGGGTGAGGACGATGTGGTTCGGGAGCCGCCGCTGGTCGTGGTGCCTGGCCACCCATCCATACGTGAAGTGAACTCTGAGGACAATGACTATGAATCTATAGTTTTGCAGGCAGATGCAGCTATGACGTTGGAGAGTGCCACTGCCCCAGTGGGGCCTCGGGAGGTAAGAAAAAGGGGGTCCATGCGGCCCGGATATCGGAGGGCCTTTTATCCGGTGGGTATATTTTAAAGCGAATGTTTATATTTTATAGGACAAAAGAACTAGCTGTGTTTAAAACCATGCATCTCTGTTTTGTTTACAGCATCTAACCGGTAAAGTGGACGGCTGTGAGGAGACCCAAGATGTAGCAGAGACTATCAGTATTTATTTTGTTTGCTGTTCAAACCAAATTGAAAACCCAGGGGGATCGCAATAATATCCTATGTAAGGCCTGTGTTTTACTAATGGAGACCAATAGCGCTAACGATGATACAGCCACATCGGATGGGACCTGGATTGATATCCTGGCTTTCCAAGGTTTTACGGCCATAGCAGTGAACATGCATTTAAAGCAACACTTTCATAAATGGTGCTTAGGACATAAAATTGATGATCCCGACAAGATGCTCATGAATGTTTGGAAATATCTTACACGGATAAATCGCTATGTAAAATATGTCACATGTTGAGCTCAAAACTCCTTGTAGAAATGATGCGAGTGATACAGCAGGTAACACTGCTAAGGTTTGGAATGTGGTGGTCGATGCATATCTAAATCATTGTGGGCTATACAATCAGTGAATAACCCCCTTTTGAAAATGAAGCAGTTTGTACCGGGTTGTCCGATGTGTGTTAGAAGCATCATTAAGAAAACAGTTTGCAAGTGGGGGGCTAAAGTATGTCAAAGACAATATGGTAGAGCAGCGTGCATGGGGCCCTGTAAACAAACCTATGAGGATTAAGACTATAGATGTTTTCATATGTATTTGCGCTTATTTACAGCAGATAAAATGAACACCTGATGGAAAGCAATCAATTTAATGTAAAACCAGCCATTGGATGTGTACAACAATTATTGCTGGATTTATTTAAAGAGCACCATATGTCCAAAGATGTTGTGTTATCGGGAAAATACTGCAGGAGTTACACAGTTGTGAATGTAACAATCTTCTATGTATCGCAAACATATGTGCCAGCAGCAGCCACCTTCTAATGGAAAGCTACTGGCAAAAGCACCACAAATGGGTGCTTATCGACGCAGTGAAAAACACTCTGTACTCTGCACTGATTGAGAAACCAAGAGAGGGTGGCGCGATACCGTGACTATTCAACAAATGAACACAGCCGGTCACTTGATCTTTGCTCAACATGAAATGCAGCCATCACCCACTTTTGTAAGAAGAAATGAGTCCCCGACAAACGCTATAGCCACATTCTTTTCTTTGGAAACATTTCACAAAGACTGATTGTTGTCGAGCATTTCAAGACCGTAGCACCATGACCCAGGAAACCACTGAAGCACACGTGCAACACAAGTCCTACCTTCGAACGTTCCTAAAGGTGTCCCGATAAAAATGGTACCTCACTTCTGTGGGTGCACTGACCTGGGCACAAATCGAAAAGGCTAAACCACTGGTACACTGAGCGCCCTGTGGAAATGAAATGTATAGTGTTTTTGGCCTTCTGGACAACCCACAGATTGGACCTGGGGTTTCACAACCACCAAGGAAAACAGGGACCCCATGCATTTCTGGAAAGAAGAGACGCGTGGGAATCTAAAGAGGTCACACTTGCATGTGTTGCGCTACAATTTATCACCCAGAATACCCAACAAATTCCAAAACATGGGGGAAAAGAACACAATTTTGAGACATTTGCCACCAGGAAACCACCGAAACATGTGTGCCAGAACACATGTCCTACCTTCCCACATTCCCACCCGTGTCCCGATGAAAACGGTATCTCACATGTGTGGGTGCACTGACCTGGACACAAAGGAAAAAGGCTAAACCACTGGTAAACCGAACGCCCTTGGGAAGACTGGATTTGGCCTTCTGGACAACCCAGACATTTGGGCCTGGCATGTCGCAGCCACCAAGGAAAACATGGAACCACATACATTTTGGAAAAGAAGACACCCGTGAGAATCTAAAGAGCTCTCACTTGCATGTGTTGTGCTACAATTTTTTACTTTTTGGAATTTGCTGGGCATTCTGAGTAGAGTAAAAAACATAATTTTTAGAAATTTGCCAGTAGTACCCAAACTGATCGATTACAATTGATTGTATGGTAAATCTGGCTGAATTCGTCCAGCACCATTCGATCGATTGTAAATAATCAGTTTGTGTAATCACTGCCAAACATGGAGAGCGGGGGCTGCGGGGGTGTCCTCTGCTCCCCATGTTTGGTACTGATATGCCTTTGGGAGTAGTGGGGGTGTCCCCCAATTCCACAGGTTTGGAGGCAGGGGACAGGAAAAAGAAAAAAAAGAAAAGCAAACCCTGCAGCGTTGGATCCAACCCACGTAAGAGGGATGGATCTGACGCTGCAAGGTCAGAAGATGAGCGGACCACACACGAGTAAGTAGGGAGTGGGTGGGGGAGTGTATTGGGGAGGTGGGGGTTTAAGTTTGGCCATGGCAAAATTGTCTTCGCGGCTGAATTGACTACGGTCAATTTGGACGTGAATAATTGTGCTATGGCCAAATCGTATCCATCCCATTTGCCACGAGGAAACCAGCGAAATACGTGTGCAGCAACACATATACTACATTCCCACATTCCCACAGGTGTCCCAATGAAAACGGTACCTCACATGTGTGGGTGCCTTTACCTGGGCGTGAAGGGAAAAGACTAAACCACTGGTCCACTGAACACCCATGGCAGATAATATTTATGGTGTTTTTGGCCTTCTGGACAACCCACAGATTTGGGCCTGGGGTGATGCAGCCACCAAGGAAAAACAGGAACACCATGCATTTCTGAAAATAAGATACCTCTGGCAATCCAAGAGGTCTCACTTGCGTGTGTCGTGCTACAATTTATTACCCAGAATGGATGAAAATTCCCAAAAAAGCAAAGTTTTGAGACATTTACAACCAGGAACCCACAGAAACACACGTGTGACAACAAATCTCCTGCCACATTCCCACAGGTCTCCCAATGAAAACCGCACCTCAAATGTGTGGGTGCACCGATCCGGGCACAAAGGGAGAAGGCTAAACCATTGGTACACCGAACATCCTGGGGAGACCATATTTATAGTGTTTTTGGCCTTCTGGACAACTCACAGATTTGTCCCTGGGTTGTTGCAGCCACCAAGGAAAAGAGGGGATCACATGCATTTCTGAAAAGAAGACACCCGTGGGAATCCAAAGAGATCTCACTTGCATGTGTTGCTCTACAATGTATTACCCAGAATGCCCTGAAAATCCAAAATGTAGGGAAAAACATCAATGTTTAGACATTTGCAACTAGGAAACCACTGAAACACGCATGCAACAACACGTCATACCTTCCCACAGGTGTCAATGAAAACCGTACCTCAAATGTGTGGGTGCACTGACCTGGGCATAATGGGAAAAGGCTAAACCACTGGTACACCAAATTCCCTCAGGAAGACTGGATTTTGCCTTGGGGACAACATACAGATTTGGGCCTGGCGTGTAGCAGCTACCAAGGAAAACAGGATTTCTAGGATCTAGGTTCGGACTTACAGGGACCCAATAAGGGCAAGGTTTCCACAGACCCTGACGAATTACAAATGCAGAAATTTTAATATGTTTTGTTGTTGATATTTGTGCAATGAATAGCTGCTATGTGTATGTTGATGTATGAATAACTTGAAAATATAGGATTAGGACTGCTTGCTATTGGGTAATATACTGCTTTGAATGAACTATTCTTTTTTATGAATTGTATAAGAATGTAATTTTATTGAGAATTAAATTTTTTACTTTGTGTATATTTTGCAAAAGTTTATATAAACTAAATGCAAAAAACATATGCAGCAATTCATGGGGGATACTTAGAAAATTCCAATGTTTCCTCCGTTCTCTAGTAGGCAACTGGTTCAGTCTAAAAGCCATAAAGTGCACGTATTTTACTACATGGAAACCGAATCACATGTAAGGAAAGATGTTAATTTCTCTGAAGGAATTTAGCATACTCAGAGTGAGATGAGTATGATTTTATAGCATCCAGTGTCAATATCTAGTTGTGCCTAAAGAGTTTGGATTTCGCGCCTATTAATTCCTGCATCTTACATTTGAACCACTTTATTGAATAGACGGAAGAATCCTTGATACTTTGACTTAGGTCCCAATAAAAGTGAGTTTACAGAGGGCTGAAGAAACTTGATTTAGTTCAGCAACTGTCTCCACAGATAACGTGCTTGTAGAGATGTAAGTGCCATCTTGTGATGCATAATTGTGTTAGGTATAGACGAGGCAAGACCCAGAACATCTTTCCACAATTTACCTTGTAGGACATTTAGATAGCTGCCAAGGTCAATAAGTGGCATATCAAGCCTGTATCGAAGTACTGGCTCTATCTTCATTTGATAGTATCTCAGAGCATGAAGGATAGAAAATTGACATACTCGTGAGTGTAGGCGTTTCCTATGAGAAATGAGGGGGCAGAGCTTGTCCTTTAGGGTGGCACTCCGCGTTGCTATAGAACAGGTGTTAGAAAGATTATACCCCAGATATCTTATAGAAGGAAAACGCTCTACTCTCTCAGTTCCCAAAACCTACCACATTACCTTGGGTTTAACACTGCTAGAAAACAAAACAATTTTAGATTTGGACCAGTTAGCCTCTAAGTTGTTAACTGCGGCATATTGAAGAAACAAATTTCGTTTGCATTGTAGGCCCAGGGCTATCCTATTAAAGAAGATCAAGTCATCTGCAAAGGCTAGCCAATGCAACTTCAAATGGCCTAGCCTCACAGGTGAAATATTGTTAGGCTGCCACAACTTGTCAATATCACTTAAATACAGATTGAATAGTGTTGGAGCCGATACACAGCCCTGCTTCAGGCCAACTTGAGATGAGATTACTCTAGAGAGTGTCCCCTTCCGCGTAAGATGAATCTCGATAGGGGAATTATTATGGAGAAGTTCAATGAACCAGCTTGGGTAAACATTGTAATTTAACAGTTTGGTCCAAAGATTAGATCGTATTACGCAATCAAAAGCAGAGGACATATCCAACGATGATATGCAGACAGAATCTGTGTGAGAATGTTTAACATTTTGGAGTAAGCGAGACAAAACAGTCGTATTGAGGGCTGTCCCGATGTTTTGTCTAAACCCCACTTAAAATCTAGACAAAATAGAAAATTGTTGGATAACTAAGTTGAGATGTCTCAATAAAATTGTAGAAAATAGCTTACTGATGGGGTCTATTAGGGCGATGATAGGTCTGTAATTCTCAGGAAGGCCTAGGTCTCCCTTTTTGAAGACCAGAATAATAATCAATTGAGACAATAAAGATGGAATAATGTGAGTCTCAAAAATATGATCAAAGTAGGTTTTTAAGAGAGGGATCCACAGGGCTGGAGCATTCGAAGCCTGTAGCACACCGAAGGTGTTTAGCAACAGAAACGTATCCCTACAAAGGTCGACCCAGGTATTTTCAGAAATAAGACAATCCATGGAAGAAAGGATACGTCCTGTGATTTTATTTATACAAACCCAAAATTGACGACCATTGGAAGCCAACAGATGTTACAGCATACTTTGATTATCTTCCATATAAAATTCCATTTTGAGAGACATTTACAAAGTCCCTTGCGGCGTTGGCAAAGTGAGTACTTTTTGCTATCTGGTAATCAATGGATTGTAATCCCTTAGCTCTGAGATGTTTGACACTCTCGCGTTTAAGCCTCTTAGAGGCAATGATTTTTTAATCAAACTGGAGAAGAAATTTGTATGTGTCGAGGCATCATAGTCCAAAGTGAAAGGCTTTAAACAGACAGTAATAATATCATTTCATTTCCCAACCATACCATATGTGGGTGAATATATGTTCCACCGCAAATCCAGATTATAAATTGCCTCAGTCTATAGATTTGTAAATTGATTGCACTTTCTCTTGTTCGGTTTAAGAGTTAGTCCACCTCTATCGGGAGAAAGACATGACAAAGCAGGAGACAACTCATGTGCGGAATGAGAACAATTTAATGCAAAGTACATCACAAGATGATCTCCCAGTTGTGGATGATAGAGCTTAAAGGTACTGTCATGATCTCTGCTTCCAAAAGGTCAGGGTTTTCCCAACTCCCTTGGAAGCAGATCCATAACCCAGGTTCCGAGTGCCAACCAGTCCCAATTGGGACCTTTTGGACCCAGTCCTAGCGCCAGTGGCACCAGGCTCATAAATATGCCCAGTCCCAGCGCTGGAAGCGCCGGGCTCATAATGCTTGGGTGGACTTACCTGCAGCAGACCATGCTGCTTACTTGCCTGCCAGTTGAGCCTCTGATCCTCTTCTGTTTGGAACTACTTTTCCTGTTGGGTGGGGCAGGAGCCACTCCCTAGATTCAGAACACTGGAACTCTTCTGGAAAGCAGGAACTCTTTTCTTACCTAGGCGTGGCTGTGGAAGGAGACACCTAAGCACTACAGGAGGCTATTTAAACCACACCCGATGGATGAATCTTGCTTTGCGTTATTCTGCATCCTCTGCAGCAGAACGCTCATCGTGTCTTCTGCATCTGATCCTGGGCCTAAGGAAAAAGGCTTACCATCCTGAATCCAGTCTTCAGCAACACCTATAAAGACAAGAAAGAACAGGTTAGCATTACGGTCTTCAGTGATAGTTCTTACCTTACCTGGTCCATCGGCTGTCACCAACGCCTCGCGCTGCATTCCGGCATCTGAAAGACAAAGGCTTACCTACTCTTCGTGCACTCCGGAGGTCTTCACACTGCATTCCGGCATCTGAAAGACAAAAGCTTACCAACTCTTCGCACGCTCCGGAGGCCTTCGGCGCTGCATCCCGCATCTGAAAGACAAAACAAGGTGCGTTTAAAGACATTGGGGAACTTTAATACTCACGTGCCATTACTCCTTTCCACATCTAACCCAGTGGGTATTCCGGCACCCTGCAGCCGCTCTGAACTTGTACCTGCAAAATAAAAAGACAGTTAGAGCGCATCGTGAAGCAGGCAACAAGCGCTTACTTACGTGCTTCCAGGCGCTTCTATTCATCACACGGGCTCCATCTTCAACTCACTTCAGCCCGTCATCCGCCATCGCCGGAACCCTGCAAAACATGAAACATCATTACTAAAGACTTTAAAGACATTAGAATTACTCAAAACTTACCGTTCGTGCAGTAAACGACGGACAGCAGTCCTCTGAAGTCAAGAGGCCTGCTCCCCTTATCCAGTGAAGAAACTGGTTACAGCACCCTGCCCCGAGGCAGATGGAGAGCACGGCGTTCACTTACCTAAGGTGAGAGCGTTAACCTTTGGGGTTCTACCGGAGAAGAGAAAGGGAAGAAGAGAGAGACATTCAATAACCCAGTTCCTTAATCCCATATTTTCTATCTGCAGACATCTTACCCTTCGAGTCACACATACAGTGCACAGAGGTCCAGCCCAAAGAGCCAGCCGTGTGTTACACATCACCTTTGAAGATACGGTATACGCCCAGTCAAGACCGGCGCCTCTACGGGAATCAGGTGAGCGTTACAGAACGCAAAGCCTACCACAAAACTCCCGTCCAGGCGCTATGGAAACCTCGGATACCGACCAGCTAGCCCAGTTACTTGGGGAACTAAGGGCAGAAGTGCATGCAGCCCGTCAGGAAACGAACGCTCTAAGAAGGGAACTGATTATTTCCAAGGAGCGAACAGATGATCTCCCTAGACAATTGCTACAGTCACAAGCCGGACAGACCCCGTTACCCGCATCTGGGGGAAATCTTCCTTCTACATCCTCTATGAATCCAGTGCAGATCAACCTACCTGGGAATGTACCTCTGGCTCCGCCCGAACGATTTTCTGGTGACCCAAAGAGGTTTGCAGTATTTATCAATCAGTGCCGGTTGCATTTCTTATGCCGGCCAGCAGCCTTTCCAACTGATCAAGCTAAAGTACCTTTCGTGCTTTCGTACCTTAGTGGCAATGCGGTAGACTGGTCGATCCCTCTAGTAAATCAAGATGATCCGGTCCTCCATGATTTTCAAGCTTTTCAGCTCAGTATGGAAAAACTGTTCGCAAGACATTCACAGGGGCAGGCCTTGGACAATGAGCTTCTTTCGTTGCGACAAGGTAATCAAGACCTTTTGGCTTATATTGCGTCTTTCAACAGACTGATAGTGGAAACTCAATGGCCTGAGGACAAAAGGATTACGCTGTTTTATAGAGGTCTACGTGGAGAGCTCAAAGATGTGTTAGCCCAAGTAGTGAATCCCCCACAAGATTGTTCGGACTATATAGACTTAGTCGTTCAAATAGATCACAGACTGCAGAACAGGAAGGCCGATCGTTCCAAGTTTCATGCTCGAGTATTTACCAAACCGCCAACTCCTTCCAAAGGAGTAGACTCCGGGGAACCCATGCAAATAGGGGGTCTGAAAGGTCCTCTAACACAAAAGGAGCGGGAAAGGAGAAAACAGTTGCAATTATGCCTCTATTGCGGAAACTCAGGGCACTTTCTTCGAGACTGTCCGGTGAAACCTGCCAAGAAGGCAGTAGGAGCTGCAGTTACCAAAGTTACAAACTCTGAGCAGGGAAACGACCTCGCCCGACAAGAATAGAGGTCCTCTTGCCGAGCATGAAAACCAGTTCCGTGACCTCGCATTTCGTGATACCTATGGTCCTCATTAGCCCTGATAATCCGGATCGATTACATGCAATTGAAGCTTACGTCGACAGCGGTGCCATCGGCAATTATGTGGATCATGAAATGGTTTTGAGGATGAATCTAACTCTTTGTCCCAAGGCTGTAAAGGACGTCATTACTACGGTGGATGGTACAGAGATAGCCTCCGGGCCAGTAACACATACCACTCAAGAGGTGACGCTAGTAAGTCAAGATGGACACCATGAGAAGATCGTGTTCGATGTGATCAAGGCCCCTCAGTTTCAGATTATTCTAGGAATACCTTGGTTAGAGAAACACAATCCTCTGATCGATTGGCGAGCAAGAACGGTCCAGTTTCCAGAATGTGTCTTTACTTGTCACCCTCCACCTGGTGTTGCACTGGCAGCAATTTCTTCAGAGACTCCCCAGTTACCTCCCGAATACCTAGAATACCAAGATGTTTTCCGGAAGGATCAGGCTAACTCTCTACCTCCTCATAGGTCTTATGACTGCCAGATAGACCTGATACCTGGATCTACTCCTCCTTGTAGTAGAATTTATGCCCTCACCGAGCCTGAGAACCTTCACCTTCGACAATACCTGGATCAATACCTGGCAAATGGGTTTATTCGTCCTTCCAAGTCCCCTGCTTCTTCAGCTTTGTTCTTCGTTCCAAAAAAGGAAGGAGACCTTAGAACTTGTATAGATTATCGCTCCCTGAACCAGATCACCGTTAAGAATAGATATCCGTTACCTTTGATCCCTGAACTCCTGGACCAAGTCAGAAAAGCATGCATATATACAAAGCTGGATCTTAGAGGAGCTTACCACTTGGTACGAGTAAAAGAGGGCGATGAATGGAAGACGGCCTTCCGCACCAAGTATGGGCTATTTGAATATCAGGTCATGCCCTTCGGACTTTGCAATGCCCCGGCCGCCTTTCAATATTTTATGAACGATGTCCTCAGAGAGCTCATAGATATGTGTGTTGTTGTTTACATTGACGACATCCTCGTTTATTCTTCATCGGAATCTGAACATCGGAAACACGTGAAAATGGTCCTTGAAAGATTGCGTCAACACAAACTTTTCGCTAAATTGGAAAAATGTGTTTTCAACGTGACTGAAGTTGAATTCTTGGGATTCATATTATCACCTGGCGGAGTGCGTATGGATTCAAAGAAGGTCGATGCAGTTCTCAAATGGCCATCACCATCCTCCGTAAAAGGTGTGCAAAGCATGTTAGGCTTCGCTAACTTTTACCGCAGGTTTATCCCCGAATTCTCTCGAATAGTCCAGCCCATCACTGCCTTGTTAAAGAAAAACAAACGTTTTGAATGGTCTACCGAGGCGGAACAAGCTTTCCAGGATTTGAAGACTAAATTTATCTCTGCACCAATCTTAAAACACCCTCGCCCCGAACTCCCCTACATCGTGGAAACTGATGCTTCAAGCCTTGCCATGGGGGCAGTTCTATCACAAAAGGACCCAGTAACCAATCAGTTGCATCCCGTGGCATTTTGGTCCCGCAAATTCTCGCCTCCTGAAATCAATTACACGATTACTGACAAGGAACTTCTGGCTATCAAGTCTGCCTTTAAGGCTTGGCGGCATTATCTGCTGGGGGCCCGACACACCGTTACTGTGATTACGGATCACTGAAATCTGCAATATTTGAAAACCGCAAAAGCCCAATCCTCTAGACAACTCCGTTGGGATTTATTCTTTGCCGAGTTTGACTTCATAATTACCTATCGACCTGGTACAAAGAACGGTAAAGCTGATGCCCTTTCTCGGATGGGAGTGGAAGAACACTTGATCAACCCTAAACCTGTACCAATCATTCCCGAACAAAGAATTATGGGTGTAATCGCCACAGAATCCATAGAGGAAGTTAAGGATAAAGCCAGGCAACTTGTAACTCCAGCAGACATACAGAATTGGCATCTGCAGGGAAAGGACTTTGCAGTAAAGGACAACTTATTGTATTTCCAAGAACTATTATACCTACCCAGCACAGATTTACAGAAAAAAGTAATCTCTTGTTATCACGATTCTTTAATGGAAGGACATCCCGGTATGGCCAAGACCTCAGAAAAGATCAAGCGCTACTTCTGGTGGCCGTCTTGGAAAAAAGATATCAGAGACTTTATAATGTCCTGTGGAGTATGCGCCCAAAACAAGAGTCAAAAGGAAAGACCAGCAGGCCTCTTACGCCCTATTGACATCCCACCTCGCCCTTGGCATACGCTTTCTATGGACTTCATCACCGATCTACCTCCATGCTCCGGATACAATACGATTCTAGTAATCGTGGACTTATTCTCCAAGATGGCGCATTTCATTCCGCTCAAAGGCTTGCCAACAGCAGCAACTCTGGCCCGAAAATTTCTCGAAAACATCGTCCGACTGCACGGTTTTCCTTCGGTTCTAATTTCGGATCGAGGTAGTCAATTTATTTCTCATTTTTGGCGAAGTTGCTGTCGGTCGGCTCAAATTGATGTGAGACTATCGACCAGTCACCACCCTCAGACCGACGGACAAACCGAGAGGACCAATCAAACTCTGGAACAGTATTTACGCTGCATGCTGCAACAAACTGAAAAAACTTGGAAAGACATCCTTTGGATAGCCGAATATGCCTACAATAACTCTGTCCATTCGGGAACTGGGAAAACCCAGTTTTTTCTTTTGTACAGCAATCACCCTCGAACCTCGGAGTTGGATCCCCTCCAAGATCTTGAAACACCAGCAGTAGACTACCTGCATTCTACAATCACCCAAGCCTTTAAGGAAGTTGTTTCTCACCTTCAAAGGGCTAAAGAACAATACAAGAAAGGAGCAGATCAACATCGGAAGGAAGCCCCTCAATATCAAGTAGGGGATCAAGTCTGGTTATCCACCAAATATCTACCTCTAAAAGGGCCACGCACATTCAACCCAAGATACCTTGGTCCCTATTCCATCACTACCATAGTAAACCCAGTAGCGGTCAAGTTGGACTTGCCCCCGCACATGAAGATACATCCGGTCTTCCACGTCTCTCTATTAAAACCCGTGCAACCTCAAACCCGACTAACTAAATCTCCAATACCTATCCTAGTTGATGGAGAACTCGAGTTTGAAGTCAAAAGCATTCTGGACTCCAAGATCTCCAAATCTAAACTATTTTACCTAATTGACTGGAAAGGCTACGGCCCCCAAGAGAGATCCTGGGAACCTGCTGAATATGTCCACGCTCCTCGCCTAATCAAAAGATTTCACCGAACATTTCCTGACAAGCCAAAACCCCCGGAGAAGCCCGGTTTGGGAGGGGCCTTGAGGGGGGGTACTGTCATGATCTCTGCTTCCAAAAGGTCAGGGTTTTCCCAACTCCCTTGGAAGCAGATCCATAACCCAGGTTCCGAGTGCCAACCAGTCCCAATTGGGACCTTTTGGACCCAGTCCTGGCACCAGTGGCACCAGGCTCATAAATATGCCCAGTCCCAGCGCTGGAAGCGCCGGGCTCATAATGCTTGGGTGGACTTACCTGCAGCAGACCATGCTGCTTACTTGCCTGCCAGTTGAGCCACTGATCCTCTTCTGTTTGGAACTACTTTTCCTGTTGGGTGGGGCAGGAGCCACTCCCTAGATTCAGAACCCTGGAACTCTTCTGGAAAGCAGGAACTCTTTTCTTACCTAGGCGTGGCTGTGGAAGGAGACACCTAAGCACTACAGGAGGCCATTTAAACCACACCCGATGGATGAATCTTGCTTTGCGTTATTCTGCATCCTCAGCAGCAGAACGCTCATCGTGTCTTCTGCATCTGATCCTGGGCCTAAGGAAAAAGGCTTACCATCCTGAATCCAGTCTTCAGCAACACCTATAAAGACAAGAAAGAACAGGTTAGCATTACGGTCTTCAGTGACAGCTCTTCACTTACCTGGTCCATCGGCTGTCACCAACGCCTCGCGCTGCATTCCGCCATCTGAAAGACAAAGGCTTACCTACTCTTCGTGCGCTCCGGAGGTCTTCACACTGCATTCCGGCATCTGAAAGACAAAAGCTTACCAACTCTTCACACGCTCCGGAGGCCTTCGGCGCTGCATCCTGCATCTGAAAGACAAAACAAGGTGCGTTTAAAGACATTGGGGAACTTTAATACTCATGTGCCATTACTCCTTTCCACATCTAACCCAGTGGGTATTCCGGCACCCTGCAGCCGCTCCGAACTTGTACCTGCAAAATAAAAAGACAGTTAGAGCGCATCGTGAAGCAGGCAACAAGCGCTTACTTATGTGCTTCCAGGCGCTTCTATTCATCACAAGGGCTCCATCTTCAACTCACTTCAGCCCGTCATCCGCCATCGCCGGAACCCTGCAAAACAAGAAACATCATTACTAAAGACTTTAAAGACATTAGAATTACTTGAAACTTACCGTTCGTGCAGTAAACGACGGACAGCAGTCCTCTGAAGTCAAGAGGCCTGCTCCCCTTAACCAGTGAAGAAACTGGTTACAGCACCCTGCCCCGAGGCAGATGGAGAGCACGGCGTTCACTTACCTAAGGTGAGAGCGTTAACCTTTGGGGTTCTACAGGAGAAGAGAAAGGGAAGAAGAGAGAGACATTCAATAACCCAGTTCCTTAATCCCATATTTTCTATCTGCAGACATCTTACCCTTCGAGTCAGACATACAGTGCACAGAGGTCCAGCCCAAAGAGCCAGCCGTGTGTTACACATCACCTTTGAAGATACAGTATACGCCCAGTCAAGACCAGCGCCTCTACGGGAATCAGGTGAGCGTTACAGGTACCACTTATTGATCTTAAATGGGTAGACACAAAGAAATAGTAAATCTGTGAATGTAACGTGAGACAAAACAGTCGCATTGAGGGCTTTCCCCATGCTTGTCTAAACCCCACTTCAAATCTAGACAAAATAGAAAATTGTTGGATAACTAAGTTGAGATGTCTCAATAAAATTACAGAAAATAGCTTACTGATGGGGTCTATTAGGGCGATAGGTCTGTAATTCTCAGGACGGCCTCAGTCTCCCTTTTTGAAGACCAGAATAATAATCAATTGAGACCATGAAGATGGATAATGTGAGTCTCAAAAATATAATCAAAATAGGTTTTTAAGAGAGGGATCCACAGGGCTGGAGAATTCTTCAGGACAAAGGGTGGTAAACCATCCAGGCCAGTTTGATATTGAGTAGGCCATTATCTTCCTCTGTCCATGAACAAGAACTAAAAATCATAGGGCCCACAGTCGAAGCCTGTAGCACAATGAAGGTGTTTAGCAACAGAAACGTATCCCTACAAAGGTCGACCCAGGTATTTTCAGAAATAAGACAATCCATGGAAGAAAGGATACGTCCTGTGATTTTATTCATACAAAACCAAAATTGACGACCATTGGTAGCCAACGGATGTTACAGCATACTTTGATTATCTTCCATATAAAATTCAATTTTGAGAGACTTTATAAAGTTCTTGTGGCATTGAAAAAGTGTGTACTTTCTGTTATCTGGTAATCAATGGATTGTAATCCCTTAGCTCTGAGATGTTTGACACTATTGCGTTTAAACCACTTAGAGGCAACGATTTTTTAATCAAACTGGTGAAGAAATGTTTTACGTGTCGAGACATCATAGTCCAAAGTAAAAGGCTTTAAACAGACAGTAATAATATCATTTCATTTCCCAACCATACCATATGTGGGTGAATATATGTTCCACCGCAAACCCTGATTATAAATTGCCTCAGTCAATAGATTTGTAAATTGATGGCACTTTTTCTTGTTAGGTTTAAGAGTTAGTCCACCTCTATCGGGAGAAAGACATGACAAAGCAGGATACAGCTCATGTGCGGAATGAGAACAATTTAATGCAAAGTACACCACAGGATGATCTCCCAGTTGTGTATGATAGAGCTTAAAGAGACCACTTATTGATCTTAAACGGGTAGACATAAAGAAATAGTAAATCTGTGAATGTAACGAACCTCTATGCCATGTAAAAATAGGGGTATCGCTAGAAGTCACCACTTCAGGCTGGGATAACTCCCAGTCTGACAAGCAGTCCCAAGCAACCCCTGTATTAATACTCATGTTGGACACATAATATTTAACTATAGATGCATTATATTTAGTACCCTCCACACAATATGAGTTAAAGTCCCCACCGACAATTATGGAATTGTCATGACCTTTTAATAATCAAGCCTCCAAAAGCTCTGCCAGAACTAAGTGAATAGATTCAATACTTGACTTGGAGGGATTCCAATACACATTTACCAACAGTACCTCAGAATTAATTCTGTTAGAAGTAATGCCCACAGCCATCAGAGTACCTGAAGAATAGATTAGTTCTGCTGTCAAATTTAAGGAATTAACTATGGCTATGGCCAGACCTCCACTCGGTTGACCCATGTCGGCTCCAGTGGTGGGACATGTATAAGTCAAATAACCCTTCAAGTCAAAGTGAGAGGTCTTAGTTTCCTGAAACATAAGAATATTACATTTGCTCATAAAATCATAAGTAGAAAACATGTTGTTCAAATTCTCCAACTCACAGACATTCCACAACAACACTTTGATCAAGGAGAGGTTAGGGTTTGGTCAGCACCTGTCTTAAAACTGCAAATGTTTTAGTGCCGAGTCAACCCAAGAACAATCCTAGCCCTCCTTGAAAATATTGGCAAGTTGGACTACTGTAGAAGCAGATAGATGTTCATCAGATTAAGCACAGTTTATGTCTTCCTCTCAGGTTCAAGTCTGATGAGTATTTCACGTTATGCCACGCCAGAAGACAAGAAATGGATGCCGTAGAATCAATGACAGATGGAATCATGTCTGAAGGAGGGTCTGAAACCCGTGATTTACTGCAGAGAGCTGCCGCCTTGCGATCCTAGGATGTAACAGGGTCTAATTCTTGTAGTTGGGCACCTCGGCCAGCAAGGCCAAAGGAACACAGAATAATACTCTGCATATTACGCTCACTCCGCTGGGGAACCAGTATATGTAGCAGGCCGCCTCCTTTCAAAAATACTCCATTTGACTTTGCCGCCGACACAATGTAACACAGGGTATACAAAACACAGAGCACTCTCACTCCAGAGGGACTTAAGATACTTGACTCCTTTGATGCAGACTAATTGAAGGATAAGGGGGACACATTGATGAGACCTCAACCGCAAGCTGTGTTTTGGTGCCAATTGTGGTGCAATGACTCTTGAAATCAGGTAGGTTGTGTGGTCCGATTTCTTCAGAATGGCACCAGGTGCTTACTGCTGTTTAACCTCAATTTGTGTGGCATGGTAAATAGTCCATGAATAACAGTCTGTAGACTGGCAGACTAGTCCATGTGCAGTCTTGATTGCTGCCTCTGAGGGCTGGACTGGCCTATAGGGAACTCTGGAGATTTCCCGGTAGGCCTCTGCATTTTGGGGCTCTTTTGTGTGGTAACCTATTTTATTTCCACATTTTCTCATAGGGAAAGGGTTGGGCTTGCTTAAAATGTGTAATATGGGGGCACTTTCAACGTTATTTCCCTTGGCCTCTTTTGGTTCCCAGACCATCCCTCCTGTGAGCATGTAGTGGCTAGGCTCTGTCACTCTACAAAAGGTGTCGGGTCCAGAACAGATTGAACGGATTGAAAGTTGAAATATTCTCTTTACTTTCCCATGTCATTTCCAGGACAGTACCTTCCGAGTAGTCCTTCCGCACTGTTGGCACTACTTCAATACACTTCAATAGGGTAAGACGACTTGACTCATACTGTCTCACATAAATCAATTCCAGCATCCACAATTCATGACAAAATATAGACATTGTCTGTGCAACATTCTGGACAGAAACATCAATTAAACAGAGCCCATAACAAAGTTTGCTAGCATCGGTGAATATAGAACACATGTAAAGCAGACTAAGCCTGTAGCCTGGGTGCCTGTCCACCAGCATTATAAAGGATCATATTGCTTAAACCAAGCACAGTGATATTTACAATTCAAGACAGGCGTTACGCGAGTATAATGCACTGACTGAGTTACAGTTGGAAGCATCTACATATTTAAGTAGTAGTGAAAAACAAAAATGTATCGATCATACAACTATAATTGAAGGAGACCTAAAAAGATGCTGGATAAGGCTCTGGGTCAAGGGATGGTTAATTAGTTAAAAGGTTTGGATTATGACATCTCTGGCCCAAATTTAAAAGACAAAACCATTGAAGGGGATTCATTTTATTGTCGGCATATATAAGAGAAGGGGGTATGGTCTGTGAAGGGATAAACTATCTGATAGTACTCTGAAATCTACATTAGAAAAATGTTATCTTACACGTAATAGTTGCTGTTTACCAAAACGGAGGACTGTGGAAAGATCTAGAATTGTTATTATGGAATTTATTGAGCATGGTCCTAGATTCGGTAAGCAACGGAGCACTTTACAAGTGATATGGGGAGGTACACGGCAAGGGAAGAAGACAGCAAGGGATAAATACAAGGGAGCAGTGAGCTAACAATCGGGTAGGGAAAGGTGGACAATTTGGCAGCAAAGGGTCTACAAGCAACCCCAGGAGGAAACGGGGGAGCAGATCGTCCAGTCTTATGATATGTGGGGAGTGGAGTGGGTGGAGATCAAGATGTTCAGAAGGAGCCAATACTTGAAGAGATCAGTCTTGAGCTCCTTCCTGAAATGTAGAACCAAGAGGGCGAATCTATTGTTGATGGAGAGGAGGCTCCTGGGTCTGGACACCGAAAAGACCAGTTCTTTGCTTCCTGCAACAGTAAAGTTCAAGAATGCACAAATCCTGGCCTCTGTGGATCGTAGACTTCTGGAGATTCTCAGGTAAGTACTTGACGGAGATTGCCAGGCAGATGATGCAGCAGGATTTGAAGGTCATATGTGCTTGATATGATATGATGTGGCATTTATAACGCGCCAATACACAAGTGTTTCTAGGCGCGACAAGACAAGGAGGACAAAATAACGATCTTACTAGGCCTTCTGTCATACAGATCGTGCATGTGCAGGGAAGAGGGAAGGGGAGAAGTGCCAGGGGGGAGAAAGAGGGAAGTGCAGTTAACTCAAGTGCAGCCAGTGGGTGGCTCATAAGTGCAGAGAGAAGGGACTGTAGGGTTAAAGATACAGACCCTTAAGTGCTGGGGAGCACTGCGAGGCAGTGCGAGGGCAACTGTACATGCAGGAGCTTGGGCCAGGATTCAGAGGGTGACCAGTGCACGTAGCAGTCAGGTGCATCAGCAGGGGAGAGGAAGAGAGAAAGCAGAAGCTAAAAGGAAGGTCTTGAGTTGCTCCCGGAACGAGAGGTGGTTCTGCTCAAGTTTGGGAGAGGCAGGGAGGCAGTTCCAGGGGAAGGCCGCAGCCGAAGAGATAGTTCTGCTCCTAACTCTCTGCTTGGAGAAGCGTCTGACCCTCCGAGAGTTGGCAGTGGATGAGCGGAGAGCTCAAGAAGGAAGATGTTTTGGAAGAGAAAGTTGGAGGTAGCGCGTTCCCAGGCCCCAGAAAGCCTTATGGACAATGCATAGAGTCATCAAGTTGATCCCTGCAGCCACGGGGAGCCAGTGAAAGGACTTCAGAGCTGGAGGGATACAATCCCTGGGCTTGAGGTCAAGGACAAGTCTGCATTCATGATCAGGATAAGTTGTAAAGGTTGAGGAGTAGAGGCAGGAAGATTTAGAAAGAGGCTTTTGCAATAGTCCAGTCTAGTCTTGCTTGAAGTGGTAGGTTATGCAGATCGATGAGGGTTGGGGTGATGTGATTGAATTCGCCAAGTCCTTTTATTAATTCTGCTATAGCATATAAGCAAGAGGGACTGCCGTAAAGCTTTACAGAAGCGCATCACCACCATTCTGATGGGAGAGGCCAAAGGTTTAGACAGCAGATTTTAAGTTTCTGGGAGGGAAAGTTTGTACCATGCCGTTTGTGTCTTCCTTGATCTGTTCTCCTTGAATGAGCGGTGTATGTTGATGTAGAAACCAAGGTAACAGGTCCATGTGATCAGCTGAGGAATGAAGCCCTTAAGACTCAGACTGAAGAGCCAAGTCTGGATGTCAGTATGATCAGTGTTGTTGGTAAGCAGTAAGAATTTGGTCATGAAAGTGTTGAGCTTCAGGTAAGCACTGGACATCCAGGTATGGATTAATGTGAGGCAGGCCTCGGGCCTGTGGGTGTCTTCAGTGGAAGAGATCTTGTGGTAGAGCGAATGGTTCTCTGTGCATTGGTGGATGTGGATTCTGTTTGGAGACAGGACAGTTCCAAGCAGTTCTCTGTAAAGGATGACGATGAACGGGAAGTGGATGGATACTTACAGAATTCAGCAAGTGATGGGTAGAGTTGGTTATTGGGAGGACTCAAATTGGATAAATTAGTGGTGCTTAAAAGAGGTATGATCTGAACCAGCTGACTGTCTCCCTGGTACACATGCAGAAAAGAAGAATGTCAGTGAGTGTCTGGTGGTGTCTATCAAACACAGCTGAGAGTTTGAGGAGAACAAGGAGGCAGAGATGACCCTCATCGAGGATCTTAAGGGCATCACTGATCACCCTAATGTAAGCCATTCCCATGCTGCATTTGGGTCTGATGCCACATTGTTAGGACATTGGTAGGTTGTTGCCGTCAATGTGTAGCAGGAGTTGGGTGGCTTTTTCAAGGATATTACCTAGGAATGGAAGTTGGGTTGGTTCATGGGGCAATAGCTGCTGTGGTTGTCAGGGTCCAGTGCTGGTTTCTTGAGAAGCAGGAGGCTATGTCCAGTCGTGAGGGTCAAGTGGAAGGTGCCTTGAGTGAGGGAAGGAGCAGTGGATGATTGCCAGGCAAGGGAGGAACGCTTCAGTCAGAAGACTCTTGAATACAGAAAAAGGGGAGATGTGAGCCATGTACAATGTGGCCTTCCATAATAAGTATCTTGGAAGTTGTCCAGGTAGTGGTGGTTTTGCAAGAGGGATATGTGTGTGCTGTCAGTTTTGGCAGATCATGTGACTCTTTGTGATGAAGAGTTGGTGACAGTGGATTTTCCGATGGTATATGTGTGGCTTATGGAGAGGGTTGGTGCAATGCTTCATGGCTTTAAAGAGGGCTCTGCTTTCGTTGCTGGTGCTGGATGTGGTGTTTTGGTAGTCATTGGCCTTGGAATGGTGCTCAGACATCTGTGTGTAGCGCACAATTCCTTGACCAGGCAGGGGTCTGATGATATCTATGTTATTAATCGAGGGGAAGCCATCTAGTAAATTACTGCTTATCAATAACGTTATCAATTACTGCTTATCAATAACGCGTTATAAATAACTTATCATATTATATCATTAATCATAATAACAGAAGGCCTCTGCTTAAAGCTACTTTCTCTTTACTTAGTCAATGCCTCGTGGGCCAACTGTTCTGCACAATTCAGTTAAAAGTGCACAAGTGGAAATAGGAACATGATTAGATTAAAATGCCTTAAAACAGAAATTGCTGTTTTCGAATGCCTAGCGATTGTGACCTAGCCATATTTAATTTATGCTAGTAACAAATGATAATCTAACATTAGGCCTAAACACTGGTTTTAATCCCAATGCAAGATAGCAAACATAGGACTTCTAAATGTCAAAAAGACTAGGTCCATTGAAATGTAGTTTTATTTAAAATAAAAAAAGGAAGTATAATTTGAGATTATCTAACAGGGCAAAAACTGCAACAGCCTGCTTGGGTAGATTTTCAAAAAGGCTGCTGTCCTGCATAACCATGGATTTGTTTTAGAAACTGGTAGGTAGAGGCTGTTACATAAATAATAAAATCCCAACTGGCATAAAGGCCAACATTTCAACCCAAGCAATGAATCACTTTTTCAGTTCTGGTGATACTTTATTTCATATACTTATTTCATTTATTGGTTATTTGTAATGCGCCCTTACAGCAACATTGTTTGTTTTAAGGCGCATCAAGACAAGGAGGGGGTGAAGGGATGAGGAGAAAGTATAAAACAAAACGTTCTTAAAAGGTCTTGAAACATTCGGGACGTGCACGTGCTACAGAATGAGGGGAAATGGGAGGAGGGGGAAGTGCTAGGAGCGAAGGAAAATGTGAAACACAACAAAAAGCGTTCATACAAGGCCGTGAGGTGGTTCGGATCGTGCAAATGCTGAGACATTAAAGAAGGGGGTAGGGAGGAGGGAGGGAAGTGTAGGAGGGGAGAAGGAAGAGAGGTGTGAGTGTAAAGCAAGTTAAAAAGTGCAGGTACAAGTAAGGAAAATTGCATTGAGGATCAATGCAATTGTGACACACAGGTATAAAAGGCAGCGGGTGAGGGGGGTAATCAGGCCAGCAGACAAGTGCTCATGGAATCAAGGGGTGGAGGAGAGTATTAGAGTATTATTTCAGGCCACAGGCAGATAGATATATTATCACAGGGTACCCCTCATCTATTTTATTACAATTTGAAAATACACCTAGGTATAGATGGCCACCCTTTGGATTTATTTAAATCCAATATGGAGGTTTGGGCGTTCCCTCTGCTGATAAACACATTGAATGCAATAGCTCTAACCGAGTAGACACCAAGATCCGGAAGAAGGCTGTTCTGGTCCTCATCTTAACAAAAAACAGCGAGGAATCAAATCCGTGTTGCTACACTCTATTTCATTCCTCAATTTCTCTGCAAAGCTGTTTGGGAAGTTGATTCACAGTCATGCAACAGAATGCATGGCTAGTTTGTACACAATATGAATGTTGTGAAGGCTTGGGGAAAACTGAGCAGGTACAGAACCTACAATTTGATCATCATCAAAGGTGCCTGGTTAGCAGGACAACATCTATTTAGTTTACTAATGGGTTTTCCTCTGCTTCTGATACTGTGACCAGATGTTTTTCTTGAAGATGGTGATGAAAACGGTAATGCCTTGACCACTTTTTAATATATTGTCTGGGATGCCTTGGTTCTTGATAACTGCAGTTAGAATTGTGTATGTAGAGCGAATTGTCCCCTTCTATGATTATCTCGGAAGGGAAGGCATGGGTGCATACTTACAGCCCTAGATTTCAACCTAAATGCTCTGTCTAAATAAGAGGTTATCTGCTATTAATAGCAAGCACAGGTAACGAGAGGTATATGGAAAGTAAGAGGCTTTGAACTCAATGCTAGAGACAGTCCAAATCTGCCGGGTAGATTTTCTGAAACAAATGCACAGATATGGTCAATATTTTCTGCAGGTTGGACAGTTCCAGCAGGTTGGACAGTTCCAGCAGATGGGTCCTTTAACTATTGAACTTCCGACTCTGCAACCATATGAAAAATATGTCAGTAGATATTCACAAAGTTGTCAGTAGATTTGGACTGTCTCTACATTTGCCAACACATCGAATGTGATCTAATTAGTTCAACAAACAAAAAAACTGCCTGAAGGCGCACACACCATTTCAAACCTTCACCTGCTAAATTTGCCCTGCCTGTCACTGCTAGCATCACTACAGTAAATCCCATCTCTTCCCTCCTTCATCGCCCAAGCTTATGTCCCAGTCTGTTTACGACACAAAGCCCCCACATACCAGCAGGAAATTTACCAGCTATTTATTGTTTAATTCATTTGTAATGATTGTCCAATCTCCGATTGTTACTCTGCATCCCTATTTGAGACACATGACCGTCAACAAATATAAATACAAATAAATACAAATCTTATCTCAAACAGGATAAATATTAGAAGGCACTTTCGTCAAATGATTAATGTAGAATATTTTACAATATGGTGTGTATTTTTTTAAATAATACATTGCACCTCATTTTATAAATAAATATTTCACAGAGTTATGGTGCAATTAAAAACTGTTTCAGTGACGACTGGGCATGCATTCTCAATGGCTGCATAAGGACATTCTGAGCATCCGGACAGTCATACAAATGCATGAAGCACTTTTCTAATGAGAACGTCATGTGTGTTACTTTTATTCAACGCATTTATTTTTTTACAGATGTGTTCATATATTAAATTTAACCAGCAACACTCTCGTAATAATGTGTCCCTGTCCTTCCCCTGGCTCTCCCTTTTTTCATTGTTTTTCACTCAGGGTTACAGGCCTTGCAGGTGACAAGAAAAAATCAAGATTTAGATGAGGTTAGTCAGGTAAAAACCTTAATAGCAGCATAGCAGAAAATGACAAAGGAGCGTACACACAACAGTTTCAGACACACCTGCCTATCCTGTGCATCCCTCACCCTCTGGGTCACAGCTTATATACGTTCTCTAATACATTGGAGTCTATGTGCGTGGCAAAGACTTTAGGGATGTATTACTTCATTTAGGGAGGTTCCCCGGTTATCCCCAATTATCTTCCTGGTATCTCAGTATACAAACTATCAATTCATTAAGTTCCTCTGGATTCTCCACCAACCCTTCACACGTTATAAGTACAGCCAGCTGCGTGTGACCATTATAATTGAATTGACACACTTGTCAAGTTTATGTACGAAGCAGAGTTAGATTCTGGGCTGTAAATGAGGTGTATGTGCAAGGTTACAAATACAAAGCGGAGTGCAGTAGCTAATAAGCAAATTATCATTCTCATTCTGCGTGCCAGAAAGGAAGTCCATCTTGTAAGCAAGCAAACATATTTTTAAGATGGATTACTCTAACTAAACTAGGCCTGTTCCAAATGAAAAGATTAAAAGAGTAAACAGCCTATTCTTATTAGACTAGTCTGAAAACATTATAAAGCCTCATTCTGTTAGACACTCATAGGGCGCGGCCGGGCCGTACTCAAATTACGACACGGAGCCACAGTATCAGGCAACCTCTCTTTATTAATACAAACGGCAACTGCTGTGCCCCTGGACCCGCCCCTCCCTAACCCCAAGTCCACAATGATGTGGACTTACTGACATCTCTCCCCTTTTTAACATGTCAGTCCGTTTTCTCTGTTATTACCCCATTTCTTCTATGAGGCGCAGTGGCTTCATGCGACTCCTTTGAAGGCGTCTGGACTGGTGTGGGGGTCACCCACCCTGGTGTCTGTGATATGTTGTTTTGTTCACATTCGGACTCTTCCCCCATCTCCTTGGTACGGTTCGTCCCGGACTCTGTCTTCTTCGCTGTCTCTGTCCCTTTCCCTTTCCTCAACTTCTCCATGGTGAGCCGTCACCCGTTTGAAATACGAACTGTTGCGTGTCACTGACGAGCAATCACTTCTCTGTGCCGTGACCATCGTGCCTTTCTTGCGCGTCACGAGTGGAGTGGGTGCGAACGTGGCTTCTTCCTTTCGGTTCTTTGGTTGTCGGAGCCATACTTCATCGTCGGGTTGCATAGGGTTTTCACGAGCTCGTCTCTTTCGATCAGTGATCACTTTTGTTTTTGCTTTGCTCGCTTCGTCATTGTCTCTTGCCTCTTGTTCCAGTGCCGTCGGCTCTCGCAGCCGGGGATCTTCAGGTAGCCTCGTTGTGACTGGCCTCCGGAACGATAGGTCAGCTGGACATATCCCTGTCGTGCTGTGGGGCGTGTGCCTGTATTCTCTGAGTAGTAGGTTACGAGCCTGTTCGAAAGGTTTGTTTTGCACGTGGGCTATTTGGAGAGTCCTCTTGATGCTGGCCATAAACCTTTCGACCATGCCATTTGCCTGTGGCCATCGAGGGGTTATTTTGCGATGTTGGAAACCCATGTATTTGGCAAACCTCTGGAATTCGTGACTTGCAAACGTGGAGCAGTTGTCCGATTTTAGAATCTGAGGACCAAAGGGCTGAGGACTTTACTGTTTGGCTGTGGCGAGTGTCTCTACCAGGAAGAGAGGAGAAGTGGAGATTTGAGGTGCGTGTGCCTGTACCCTTAACAACTGACCAAGTCACCTGACCTAGGTCACCTGGTACAAAAGGCCGCCTCCATCGCCCTTGCGGCACTAAGCCCTGAGGACCAAAGGGATGAGGCCTTTACTGTTTGGCTGTGTGGCACGGGGTGCCTGCCCTGCCGTGAGCTGCAAATGATGGATCCATCCAATCTAATCTCAAGGACTAGAGCCCAAGTAAAACGTTTGGCTACACAAGAGGATCGTCTTGCCAAACGAGCTCGACAACAACAGGTGAGCCAATACTTTTCATGTGGATCATTAACTGAAAACACAGGAATAACCGAAGATTCAATAGTGGAGCAGTTAGAAGATGTTTTTGATTCTTCCAAAACTGAGGAGTACGTACGCTCTGTTCCAAGCTGTGAAGTATTAGTGCCTTCTACAAACACCCCCTACCACCGCTACGTTGCCCTCGCCCCCTTCTTCTAATCTCATTCAGTCAGCTGAAGGTATGACTCAGAATCAGACGACAAGTGCTATCCACAAGACCGCCAACGAGAATGATAAGGATTTACGGGATGGCGAGTCTGCTCCGGATGGCGAGTCCGCTCTGGTGGAGGCCGGGGCGGGCGTTGTGCCCGTGCCGTGGTCGTTGTCTGGGGATGGGGGGCAGGCTTGGTGGCCGCGGCTCCAAGGTGTGGGGGTGCCGCAGCGGATTCGGCTCCAGCAACTGTGATCCTGGCCACGCCCACTTCTGATGACGCTGGTGGGTGTGGTCAGGTAGTAAGCGCGGCGGCCGCGAGCAACTATGATGTCGGCTCAGAAGCCTTGCAGCGCTAGTTAGACTTGGCTGAGGCGCGATTGATCAGCCGATCGATTGGCCTCACTGAGTTGGTGCGGTGCACCGAAGCTGTGTCTCTTGGAGGATGCCACATTGGAACTGAAGATGAATATGAAGTAAGTGCGAGTTTTGATTTACTCAGGGGCGTAAACTCGCACTTGAATGGAACGTTATGTGTTGGCCAACGCGAGGTTCCTGCCTCACTACAGATAACCCCGACTACTACCCCTGATTTAAATATGATGGATTATTACCTTAAACCAGCAACTTCCAACACAGTATTACAACGTGAATGTTGGCAGGGGGTTGAAGGGGATGGCCCATCCCATATTGACAAAAGAAACTCCTTAGAGGTGGTTTCCTCTGTACTACAAAACTTGATCAACTTAAATAAATCCTGCTCATGTACACGGATAGGTGCATCTACCCCGGATCAGAGCTTGATACAAAAAGCCCCCCAGAAAAGGCAATGTTCTAATGTTACTGATGTAAATAGAGACATATGGGGGTCTGGTAACTATAAAAGACTCAAGTCACAAGAGATTGTGGCTTCCGACGCTTCAGTACAGTCACAAGAGGGAAAGGTGGCTGACTCCCAGAAACGACTGTCCTGCCATAATGATGCAGGGCATGATCCTAGGACTCGAAACCAAATTCAATTAAGTCAAACTTCAAACAGTGATGACTCGTCAAAGGAAACTACCACTAGGGATTCATCGCTTGTTGAGCGTCAAAAATTAGGAGAGAACGGGCTTGGTTTGCACGAGCCGCACGTCATACACAGGAGAAAGCTGGAGGTGGGTGCCCAGCCCCTTGCGTACACGTGCCTTCAAATGACCTCCTAATAGGGCTAACGTCTGCAATGCCAATCTCTCTTACACCTTTCACCAAATTGTATGAAACACTAAATGAAAATGTGAAGGATGTCACGACGCTATTGGCTATGATGAATTCAAAACGTATGCACCTAGAGGTAATGCACAGAGCGCAGAAGACTAAACAAGAAGAGGTAAATCAAAAATTACTGGCGGGCATAGAATCAGCCAATGATGCTAAACGGAATGACATGATTGATAAAAAATTGTTCACAAAAGTTGTAAAAGAGGCACTGTCTCTTTTTCACAAATCACATGTAGAACAAAGAGGCGAGGAGTTGGGTGTTGTTGGTAACATGGAAGATACAGTAATGAAAGAACAGTCATCTCTCTTACCATTCCCATCCAATACTGTAAAGTCAGCCGTGAAGACTGCTTGTCAAATGCAGTCATCTCAAATTGAGAATCAGCCTCCCCATTCCATCATGCACTCTGAAAGCCACGCAACGGAAGCTAATAGCCCACCCAATGTGGTGCATAAGGACGTTTTTCTTCAGGTGATAATTGAGGTGGAAAATCCTAAGAACCCCAGAGATGTACATAGCGTAAGTGATGGGCAGCCGAACTTACTTGAAACATCGTTTCACACAGCCTTTCTGCAAGCCAAAAACACATCAAATCCAGCCTTGTTGGATTGCCAAAAGGCATCTGGTTCATCTCCACCCTTGGAAGATGTCCCTGTTGATATCACAAAGTCTGCAGGCCTATACCCCAACTTTGGAAGTCTAGATGTTGAAGCCCAAAACAAATCCAATGGGGAAGCCAAAAACAATCCCTCCCAAATGAAAAAGCAAAAGAACATGCCAGCCCGCATAAAAAATCTCAACAAAAAGGAGCCCGAAAATTCCTTCACAACATTAATATGATCCAACTCGTCGATAAATCAATCACAATCACTTTGAAGCTAGCTGACACAATCAAGGAGAACAAAACGGCCCAAGTAGAACCAGTTGGAAATAATATGAAAGCTGCAGAAGTTCTGCTAGACGAAGCCGAATTGGCCGATCATGATGAGTTAATGGAACTATCAATTTATGAAGACCCTGTGCAAGAGGCATTTGAACTTGTGAAAGCACCTCTCGAAGTTCCAATCATTCAAAAAGTAGTTTTGTTGCCCACGAGTTCAAGACCGATCAATGAGCCTAGGAACTCGGTAACAGGTCCACTAAATTTCAACCTGAATATGCTGCAAAAGCATCAAGTATCACCAACTAACACAATACGAGAGACCAGAGACAGGTTGTGTGTTAGTTCCTCTGGAAGTAGAGGCAAGGTATGGGGATCCAGGGCCCAGAAGCCCGGAGTTCATTAAGCTACAAGCAAAACGGGAACGACTGAGGACAAACTTGCAGACGATGCACTAGGATGTTGGTGGACCATGTCAGCTTCTTTTGAGTGGGGTGAACTTTGCAAAGAGGAAATGGGGAGTCAGCGGCGGCCGTGTTGGCTGCCGATGTACCCTTGCCCCAGAAATTTGACCACCATCAGTCAGAGACGTCAGTGAAAAAACAGAAGGTCAGGAATAGACAGGTAACAGCCTGACCCTGAGGGCCGACTCCATCGATTAAACTGAAGCTGGAGAGGCTGGAAGGCGGCGACAAACTAATCTTGATCAGAACAAACGTGTTAAGACTGCTCCATCACGTACCTCGGTTGCGACCCCTTGGTTTGAAAGACTTGAAAATTGTCGAATTCCCGGACGATCTATGTACGGATAAGGTGATTCTGCATATTAACTCCAATATAATTGCAAATGTAATCTTAGATGCAGATGAAGAGCTGTTGTCGCTGGGATTCGACACTTATAAAGTAATGGAACCCAAAAGGTGTAAAAAAGTGGAGATGAAGGATGGAGCAGGCGAAGCACGGGCTACACAAAAGGGTAACTCAATGTCTGTGGAGAATTCTAAAAAAACTGCCCTACGTGAACAAAATCAGCAGGAGCAGCAGGGTCAGAATGGGCCGCCCCTTAAAGTTCGACTACCCGCACTCACACTCCAAAGTGTAGTTGCAGGTGAGCAGGTGCCGATACCCAGAACTAGTCCAATGGCTAATATTAAAATCACCATAAATAATGGAGACTCAGCCGTCAAACTCTCTTCCACAAAAACAAGCAGTTTAGTGGAACAAGAAATTACGCAAGAATGGAATTGGCTGGCCTCGGCTTTGAACGGTTATACTCGCAGCTAATGCCCGAAGTCCAGCGTGGTTCAGGATTGTTCCTTTGCTTCATGGAACACGCGTGCTTCATACATCTGCTAAATAATGACTGGCTACATGATTTACAATTGATTTGTCTTCAAGAAACCTGGCTGTACGCCTTGCCAGCGATCTCAGAATTTGAACGCGCTTTGAATCCAGCTATCAAGGCTGAAAAGGGGCGTCCGCTAGCAGGGCTCTTAACGATGATCAAACGGTCCTCAGGCTACCGGTTGCTAAATTCAAAGAACTACACGCCTATATTCAAGTTTGTGAGATACTAAAAGTGCTGGATGTGATCCATATAATCAACTTATATTGGAATCATCGTTGGACCGGGACATATTCATGCATCGACCAGTTTATTTCAATAATCAATAACCTGCTGGAGTCAAGCAGTGGAAGTGTCTTGATAGTTTGCAGTTATCTAAATATAGATTTTTTTAAACCAGAGTTCCGCCAGGTCAACTAGCTGAAACCTGGTCAGAAGAATTGAACGCAAGAGGTCTATCAATGCTAAACGGTTGTACGCAAGGAGATATTCCGGCAAAGCCCACGTGGCAGCGTGAAGGCCAACGGTCTACTATCGACTACATCTTTGGCTCTGATACTATGCTTGCGAGGGTAAAGTCCATGAAAATTCTCACAATGGCTAACAGTGATCATGAGATGTTAGAGTTAAAATTTCAAGTCTTAAGAGGTGTTCAAAGTCAAAAATGGGGAACAAAAGTTCTGGTGGAATCAAATCGCCTACGTGTGAGGCTGGATGAACGCGAGGTGGCCAATATATGCTCCCAATTCAAGTCAACACCGGAGAAGATTGAATATGCGTCTATATTGTCGCAATTTAAAGCCAAAAATACTGGGCTGAAAAACTGGTAATTTCGGAAGAAACACTGCTTTGACCTGACTGTGATGCAGCGCAAAAGAATGATGAGAGCTGAAATCCGGAAAAACAAACAAGGGTCCAAGGAAGAAATAATGTCAAGAAACAGAGTAATCAAACAATCTTATAAAAATTGGATTAAAAGCCATACATTTTTACTACACCTGAATGATGCTGAGGCAATGCTGTAGACTCTAACTAATAAGAACAGTGCTGAAGTCTGGCGAACCATTAATTGTATGGAAACACCGCAAGAGGCATTGCAAGTGTGCCTGGTACCAGAAATTGAGTGGGTGCATCATTTTACCTCTCTATATCATAAAACTCTGGCTCCTAACTTTGCAACATCCAACCTAGTATCATGGAATTTACACTTTACAAGGGAGGACATCCGAGAGGTAATTATGAGAGCTAAAAACTCCAGGGCGCCAGGCCCTGACGGCTTGTCGAACTTTATGATCAAACAGTTCCCTGATCTTTGGGCTGATCTGTGCTTTGATCTATTTGCAAGAATCAACATGCAAAAACAAGTGCCAACTTCATGGAAGACAGGGATAATAGTGCTGATCTTCAAGAAAGGAAATAGATCATCACCGGAAAATTATCGTCCGGTGGCTCCGCTCAACGTCCTGGGCAAGATTTACGCCTCGCTGCTTCAAACAAAATTGATCAACTGGGCCAGAACTGCAAAAAGACAGGATGAAAGACAAGCGGGATTCGTGAAATTTGTCGGGTGTTCTCTGAACCTGCTCATCCTAAACTTACTGAAAATGGAAGCCATGCGAGCAAACACGAAAGTGTATCTTGCTTTTGTCGATTTTTCCATGGCCTTTGATATGATTGATCGCAAAGTGTTGTGGCAAAAATTGGAAGTGTGGGGTTGCCCGGCAGGTTTACTTGCCGCGATTAAAGAACTCCACACAGACACTTCGATTGCAATTCATCTAGATCAATCAGGTTCCCTGTCAGCACAGATTAAGACGCACAAACTATTTGGTAATCTTAGATTTAACCCCGATTGGCCTACAACGTAAACTTGAGGCAGTGCAAAGATATGTGAGCATGAACAATCTGAAGATCAATACAGCAAAGGCGGAAATTTTGATGAACGAGAATTTAAGAGCAAGTCAAAAGTCAAAGGCCTCAAAATATATGTGGACACTAGATCAAGACCAACTACGTATATCAAAAAGTGTAAAGTACCTGCGTATGATACTGAACTCCAGCATTTGTGATGAGTCTAGGGTAGTCGAATCCAAGAGGAAATGTGATGCGTCCGCTGCGAAACTTTTACGAACAGAAAATTGTACCGATCCTGACATACGGCGCAGAAAATGCCTTTGGATGCTCGGCGAATCACTGGGCTTCACTAGAACATACGTTCTTGACTAAGGCTCTAAGCCTACCGATTGGAATCTCAACAGCCTGCATAAGGTATGAACTTGCCTTAATTTCGTTGCATGCCCGGATCTGCTGGAACCAACTGGCTTTATTTCAGAAATCCAGAGCAGAGGAAGGAATTTTGCAATTTAAGATCTTACACAATGCGTCACCAATAGGCCCTGACATTCTATCTCAATGGGTGAAACGATGCAAAGATCTCTTGCTAATATACAATATCAGCTTGGAAACTCTCCACTTAAATCCTACAGCAGCAAAAGTGATGATCTGGCGTGCCGATTGGATTACAACATGTAGTGAGCGCTATTCTGCCAATGCTATGAAAGACTCTCCTGCCGAAGCAAGAGGTTACAATGTGCTTCAAAAATACCTGAATCGTTTCCCAAATTCGAAAGCCAGGAGACTATTCATGCTATTCTGGCTAAATGCTATTAAAACCAAGGAGCGGACCAGCCATTGGGCTTGTAACGTAGGATTAAATTCCATTTGTCGCTTTTGCGACAAAGAGCTGGAATCACTTAAGCATCTTGTTCTTTTCTGTCCGGAACTAAAAGATGTAAGATCAATTCATCTGGGCCGGTGGAATGATGACCATCAGACTGTGTGCGCGGTAGAATGGTGGCAGAGAATGTGGAATGGATTGGACATGAAATTAATTATGCCCCTGACTTCTTTCTTGGCTGTAATTGAAGAGAGACTAAATGTAGTTGAACAGCCGTCAGCTAAAGATGTTAAGCAAACTTAAGAATCGATTCAGCTACGTTAAAGCCTCAGTTATGTTAGGTCATTTGTAATAATACGGTATTGGATGTAAGAAGGGTGGTGCTACTTGCGCGCAGATATGGCAGCGTCCCACGATGTCTTCTACCAGTCGGTCGAGCTGCGGGAACCACACCTTTTGTCTAAGGAGGCGCTTCGTTGCTGCCACTCCTCGGTGTCCCTTATGGGCCAGATGTACTGTCTTTTCTCAGAGTGTTCTTGGGATTATCACTTTGCAGGCCTTTAATAATCTGCTGGGTTCTCTTCTTTTCCGGGTCAGTGTTTTACTGTGAAATTGTAGTCCTGTAGGCGCAGACCCCATCTGGATATTCTTGGTGGCATCCTGGCTTTGGGGTCACCATAAATGGTGAGCAGTGCTTGGTGGTCCGTGACTATCGTGAACTCCTTTCCAAATAAGAATAAGTGAAAGTATTTGCACGCCCATACCACCGCCAGGCTTTCTTTTTCTGCCTGCGAATATGTCCTTTCCGTGGCAGTCAAGCTCCTGCTGGCATAGGCTACCACATATATGTTGTGCGGGCCTGCCAAGTCCTTTTGGGTAAGTATCATGCCCTGCCCCACAGGGCTGGCGTTGACGTTGATTTCAGTGTCTCGGCGAGCATCGAAGTATGCCATGTCTTCCGCTTGTGAGATGGCATTCCAGATTGCTTCAAATGCCTTCTGGCATTCAGGTGACCAGACAAATGGGGTGTCTTTGCACGTGAGCAGGCGTAAAGGGTTGCTCACTGTGGCATAGTCCTTCAGGTACCTTGAGCAGTAACTGGCCAGGCCTAAAAGCAGATCCGTTGTGGTTTCAGGGGGCGTAGCCGAGTTGATTGCCTCGACTTTGTCAGGGTCTGGCCTCATGCCCTTTTCCGCGAAGACATGACCAAAGAATCTCAGAGACCCTTTAGAGAATTCGCACTTCGCTTTGTTTAGCGTGAGTCCTGCTTCCTGTAGGGCCTGGCATACTCTGTGTAATGCCGTGTCATGCTCTTCCTGTGTTTTGCCACACACCAGTACATCATCTGAATAGTTTAAACAGTTCGGTACGTGTCAAATCACTCTATGTATTTCTTCTTGAAAAATCTCAGCCGCGGACGAGATGCCGAAGCTGAGTCTTTTGTATTGGAAAAGGCCGAGGTGGGTTATGAAGGTTGTGATGTATCGGGATTCGGAGGCAATTTCGAACTGGTGGGAACCTTTCGTTAGATCCAATTTTGAGAAGATCTTTGCTCCGTGGAGGAGCTGGATCATGTCCGTGATCCTGGGCACCAGGTGTCTTTCCCTTTCAATAGCGACGTTGGCTCTGCGCATATCTACACACAGGAGTATGGATCCGTCCAGGGATTTCTTGGGGATGGGGACAATGGGAAATACCCACGGCGTGGGGCCTGACACAGGTTCAATCACCTTCATCTTGATGAGTTTGTCCAGTTCGTCCTCCACCTGCTGTTGGATGTTTATCGGAATGCCTCGGTGTGTTGGGCCACAGGTTTTACGAGAGGGTTTTTGTGAAGGTGTACTTTTCTGTTCTTAAGTTTCCCGAGGCCACTGAACAATTTTGGGAATGTTTGTTCTATGGCATCTGGTTTGGCAAAATATTTATGGCCCATCAGTGGATATAAGATGTGCACTAGACCCATATCCACCACTGTACGGAAGCTCAGAATGAATCCGCTGTTGGCCTCGGTTTTTAAAATGTGCAGGGGATCTTCATTGCGTGCTCTTTGTGGGTGCACCAGGCCGTGATCGTGCCTTTGCATGGTAATGGTTTTGTGGCACCGTAAGGGTATATATCCACCGATGCTTTCTTGATCTTCGGCAGCGGTGTAAGAGATTCATATGCCTGTTTGCTGATGATGTTGACTGTTGCGCCAGTGTCTATTAAGAATTGTTGCGGGGTGTTGTTGATGCGTAGCGTGAGGATGGGACTGTGTTGAGTGGCCGTGGTGTTATTGTTTAGAGCCCATACGTATCCCTTTTTCCGTTGATCTTCTTACGATAATGGTGTATCGCTGCTGGAGGGGGACCGCATCTTGATGTACCTGACGAAATGCCTTCTCTGTGAGCGTCTAGCCTCTTCTGGCTGGCGTCTGTCTTCTCTTGTGCAGATGTTCCTCCTGTCTCTATCTTCCCTCCTGGGATTTGGGCGGTCATTTTCCCCTCTGGGCCTTGGTGAACTTTGGCGGCAGTATCTGCGCCTTTCCTGCGTACGTTGTCTACTTGAAGTGGGTCCCGGCGCGTTTTTGCACATGGCCCTGTAGTGGTCCATTCCGCCACAAGCGGCGCATTGCTGTCCTATCGCTGGGCACTCCCCCACATGCGGGTATTCATATCCACATTTGTAACATGTGGCGTCAGGGCGCTTACCTCCTTGAGTGGGGTTCGGGAATAATTTGTTGACGGTGTCGGTGTTGGCTGTGGGCTGTTGTATAGAGATCTTACCCTGGTTTATCCAGTTGGGAGTCTACTGCAGCTTCCATGCGGGCCAATGCCAGGATTTCCTCCAATGATCTCTGTTTCTGCAGCAGTTGTTTGCGGAATGGTTGGGAAAGGCAACCTGCGATCACCTGCGATCTAAGTGCTTCTTCATTTGAGTGCTTGTGAAACTTGCAATGTTTGAGTTTGATGCGAAGGTGCATGATGAAATTGTCTATGGATTCACCTTTCTCCTGTCTGGTCGTGTGAAAAATATGGCGCTCATAATCAACATTGGTGTGTGGTGCAAAGTATTCGGAGAGTTTGACGTGGAGTTCTCTGTATGACACTGTGTCCACGTTGAGTAATTTGCCCGCAATGTCCCTTACTGCCGGGCCTACCGCCATGAAGATTGTGTTCTTGAGTCTTTCGTCGTCCGTTAACCCTATGGCACCTGCGTAAAACTTGAAATCTCTGAGCCATATAGCCCATCGACGTCCTAGGTTTGAAGTGTCCCGTATCTCAAAAGGATTCGGCATGTGCATGACCTGTGATGTGCCGCTGTTGTTCTGTGGCTGCTGTCCACTTTCTTGTGGGTTGTCTGCCCTCCCCGAGGATGATGCAGTTGCTAGGGCTGAGTCTGACATGATTGCTTGAGGGCGTGTATGTGCCAGGCGATTCTGCAGTTAAATGTGTAATTCCCTTCTAGATGTCTTTTGCCGTACCTTGTTCCGGTGGTGGCAGTGGGTGTTTGCCAAGATTCTTTCTAACTCTTGATTTCGTGTGTACATACGTCCCGCGTGTTGGGTACATGCCAAAGTTTCTCTTCTTGGGCTTCTCTGTAGGAGTGATGCCCTTGTGGAGCTCTGGCAGGTGGGGCTACCTCTTGCCGTGTGCGAGGCGCTCCGCTGTGAATAGGCCGCCCTGTCGGTGCATTCATGTGTTAAGGTGCTGGCGGGATGTACACGTGTTTGTTTGTTTTTTTGCAGCCAGGGTGTTCCTGGCGTGCCACAATGGCGTGGTTGCGCCTCCGCATATGTTTGCGGGTATTTTCACCATTGCTGGGGGCCCTCGTGCTGGTGCTGGCTCCTGTACTGCTGGGCTGGAGAGGGCTTTGGAAGGTTTGCGTTCCGTGACTGTGGCGCATGTTTTCTGTTCTCACGCGTATTCCGCATGTTCTGTGGCTGGCCCAGCCTCCGGCGAACTCTGTTGCTCATGGGAGGCGCGCCGACGCGCTTCACTGCCCGACAGCAGGCCTCTTCCTTATGCACGGGCGGGTTGGGCACCCCTCGTCGCCATTGTTAGACACTCACAAGGCGCGGGCGGGGCGTACTCAAATTATGACACGGAGCCACAGTATCAGGCAACCTCTCTTTATTAACACAAACGGCAACTGCCGTGCCCCTGGACCCGCCCCTCCCTAACCAGCCGAGGCCCGCCCACACAATGATGTGGACTTACTGACCATTCTCCATCCCATGAGAATAAAGATGCCTCCTTTAGATCCAAATACGGTTTCTGGGGCCATCCTATTTTGCCATGGTGCGAATGGCAACTTGGTCCTGCATAATAAGTGAAAGGCACATGGTGGTGTCATTGGCTACTCTCTCCAATAAGAGGCACAACCTCAAAATGTTATCACAGTTCAATGGGACACTTACTGCAGGTATTGTGCATCCCATGCTATTCTGGGGGGATATCTCAAGGGTAACGCGCTGGTCTAGGACACAAAAATACACTGAGTAGCACCAATTTGATACCCAGGCCCAGTCCCACACTTGAGCACTGGAGTCTGGCATGAAGCACAAAATAAGAAACCAATTTAAAAAAATGGTTATCAGTGAAAATCTGCCAACCGGATTCTTCTTTTGTTCTTGGTGGGGATGGCAATTTAGAAGAGCATCTAATAGCGGGTATAATAAACCCTGTGTAACTTCAACTCCATTTCATGGGTAGCCTGGATTAAGCATTGATCCCACAGATGAAATATGTTCTGGAATAGGAAACATACCCAGAAAATGATAGAAGTAAACGCTTTGTCATGGGAAAAGGTATCAATGTTTATAACTAAACAATTACTGGTTGATAGGTAATATCAGAATCGGATCATACCAATGAACATATAATCCTTATTAGTGCAGCCGAGGCTTGTAGCAGGAGGTGAAAAATGTATTGCAGCAAGTTGCTTTGGAAAAGCTGCTGGAGGGGGTGCGGGGTGATTGAGAGGGCCTGAAATTCCAGCTCAGAGTAATGACCAGAACAGAGTTTGGGACCTTTTGTTCCAGACACCAGTGTAAGGTCACCTTTTAGTCTTTTGCTTACTCGAATTTCTGGCCGTGGTTTTTCTGTGATGAAGATAAGGTCTCTCCTCACCAGCTGCCAGAGTTGTCTTGATGAAAAAGACTGGTCTGGCAAAAGGTAAGGAAAAAACCCAAGGAAAAAGCCCAAAGGAGTACAAAAAACCTTGGTGCAGAATAGGAGTCCCGAGCTGGTGTGATGTCCAGAGCTAGCAGCAATTTAAAGTACCAACATAGGCTAAGAGAATAGAAAGCCCACGAATTAAGGTAGTTGGAGACATTGTTTCAGGAGGCATCAACGGGCTGGAGCAAGGAACAAGAAGCCAAGCAATTGACAAGGACGAGGAGCAGAGGGGAAGCAGCTAAGTGAGGAGGTCACAGAGAGCATAGGGGCTGGAGCGAAAGCAAGGAAGAGCGCAGAATGGTACAGGCAAGGAGAGTAGAAGTTGCAACGCAATACATGGTGTTCCTCCGGTTTGTTTTGATGACCGGGTGTGAGAGAGCTCCTCCCCCGATCGTAACATGGTATGAAGCACGCCATGTTCTGGCTTGGTTGGCAAAATGCGGAAGGTGCCATGTCATGATTGGCAAAAGTGCATACTGCATGGGGCGCCATGTTATGGTTGGCGCAACAAACGCCAACCAGCATAAAAGGACCAGGAGCGGTAGGGGGTTCTGACATAATGCCCCCTACCAAGCCGGGTCATGCCTGGTTTCCATGTAATAGATGAAAGCAATGGAACAAGGCTGGAGCATGAACATGACGGGCAGGTTCCTAGGTATGTTCTGAAGGAAGGTATCCCTTCCAGTGGATCAAGTATTGCAACGTACCACGATAGAATCGCTAGTCACAGATTTGTCCCACTTCAGATTCCTGATGTTGATTATGAATGATTGAAGGAGTAGTATAAACTTGATGATAGGATAAAGTATCTGGAGAGACTGGCTTGAGCAAGAATGAGTGGAATACTGGATTGATGCAATGCCATGTCAGTGGTAATTGGAGTCTGAACGAGACACTAGTGATTCTCTTTTTTACTTTGAAAGGTCCAAAATACTTGGATGCAAACTTGCCTTTGTGGACATAAGCTGGTAGTATTTCCTAGACAACCAGACACACTCTCCTATCTGGTAAGGGGGATCAGGATTGCAATGAAGATCAGCATAGTGTTTGCCATTCTTTTGAGCAGCTGCAATGTTGGATAGAGCTTGTTTCTGAGTCTCGAGCAAGAGATGTAATGCTTCTTCAACCGTGGGTACCTGAGTGTATGGTGGGGTAATGATGGAATCCAGGTAGGGTGAAACCCATAATTGCAAAAAAATTGAGTCATACCAATGGAAGAATGAAGTAAGTTATTATAAGAAAACTAAGCAGAGGGTAACAGATCCACCCAGTTGTCTTGGGCTGCGAGGATGAAACACCAAAGATACTGTTCAAGAGTCTGATTTGTGCGTTTTGTGATCTCATTAGATTGAAGGTGGTAACCAGAAGACATACCTGTTTGGATATCCAAGTTCTTGCAAAGGGAGTTCCAAAAAACAGAGGCCTATTGGGTTCCGCAATCAGAAATTATTGCTGTTGGTAGTCCATGGAGTCTGAAAATGTCTTTAAAAAAGAGAGTACTAATTTCGACTGCTGAAGGGATTTTGGAACACAGAGTGAAATGGGCTATCTTGGAGAAGGTATCTACAGTTACCATAATCACTGTGCATCCATTTGAAGGAGGCAGGTCCACGATACAATCTGTGGCAATCTTTTCCAAGGGTCTTGAGTATATAGTTGGTTGAAGGAATTTACCTGATGATTTCTGTCTGCGCGTCTTAACATGGTCTACTTGTTTACACATGTGTGGTGTGAGAAACGTGAAGGTGTCTCACTCGCTAGTCCCTGGTGATCTGCCATCCAAGTGGCCAGGACACAGCCATCGCTTTTTGATCCAGTTCCTGGGGGTGGACCAGTGAAGGAGGATCACCTGGATGAGGGGTCTTCGGGGAGTGGGAGACCGGACGGTGAGACATGGTATCCCCTTCCCTGTAACACTTTTTCCCCCTCCTACCAGGTACGATACTTAGGAACTCAGCCACCCGCCACCCCCTTTCCAACATGAACACTTTCTCACGGGCAGCTCACTGTCACATGTTTGGGGATGCTTGTGGTCTCGTATAGAAGGGATGTGACCTAGCAGTTCGGGCTGGACTGCTCCTTTTGGGTTTGGGCCAACCCTGATTTGCACATGGTCTTTCCCCTTCTGTAATGGCTTGGCAGGCGAAGAACGATGGTCTGGAGGGTAGCCCAGAGCAATGCCAGAGGTTAAAATTCATTCTAAACCTTCCAGCCATCACCTCTTTGTTTTTGCTAATATCTTCAGCCATAATTCCTGGGCTCCCCGAGGAAGTCATTGTTTGTCGGGATTTCCCTACATTTTCCACTCTTTTACAGTAACCCCCACCTCCCTATAGAGAGTTTTCACCCAATACTGCTGGCACTCTAATTACTATTCCCAAAACTCTCCAATATGGGGCTGGCAAAATACAGAATCCCATGAACCTTCCACAAGGTATAAAGAACCCATAAAACCAGAGTCAACCCTTAGAAACCAGTTTGTTGGTTATTTTCGAGAGACCAATGAAACCACCTCACCTCTACGTACACAGTAAAAAAATAAAAAAAGTCAGTGGAATATGCGAGAGTCCTTGGATATATCTCATCCCAGTTCTTTCCCAGGTTTCAATAATGAAGAACCTGGACAAAGACCAGTCATATCCACCTCCCATAGGGGAAGGGTATGTGAGAAACCTGAAGGTTTTTCACCCGCTAGTCCCCGGGGATTGGTCATCCAGGTGGCCAGGACACGGCCATCACTTTTGGATCCAGTTCCTGTGGGTGGACCAGTGCGGAAGGATCACCTTAATGGCGAGACACGGTATCCCCTTCCCTGTAACACATTTTCCACATCCTACCAGGTAGAATACTTAGTAACTCAACCCCCCGCCCCCAACACAAACACTTTCTCACATACAGCTCATAGTTAGCAAAAACTGACTAACACCAGACCAAGTATACCTGACATGTCCAAACACAATGGACAGGCAAGGTCAGGAAATTACTGATCATTAAGCACACCTGACTTCCATCACTAGGATAAAAGGTGGAGCATGAAAGCACACTTTGAGCAAGGCAAAGCACATGAGGAAGCAGCGGTTCCCAGATGATGGTTTGATACAAGAAGAAAGACGGCGAGACCAGAGAGGGTCGCAAGGAGGGAAGTGCCTTTCACCTTTTCAGACCTGCATTGTGTGTCGGAGGTACCCAGGGCTCTCCTGTGTCGATAAGCAAGGTGGGGAGGAACTGTTGCCGCTGTGGTACTGTCCTTGGCTCTACAACAAAGCAGCGTCAGTAAAGAGAGCGCAGTCGGTGAGTCAGAGAGTCGGAGAGGCTGATACAAGACCAGTCTGTGCTAGAATCAAGGTTGAAGTGGCAACATTGGATGAAGAAATCTAAAGAGAACTGTGTGTGAAAAGTATGTAACGAGCAACACAAACATAATTGAAAACCAGTAGAGTGATTGAACATTTGGAAGGCAAGAAATATATACCATAGACAGAGTGGTCCAGTGCCATCTGGGTGCTCCTTCGAAAGTCTCTGTTAGGTATCCAACAGTTGGGAACTGTGGAAAGGGAAATTGGAGATCAAAGTTGTCCTGCAATGAGTCAAGCTAAACTCTGTGCACATTCAAAAGTCTTGAATAGTTTAATACAAACTGAAATTGGTTCGAGTCCGGCTGAGGGAGACTAATTTTGTAAGAGGAAGGATCTGAGCCCATCTGAGGGGGATCCAAGGTGAATCACAGGAATTGAGTGAGTATAAGAGGAAAGGAACTTTGTGTTTTGTTTTGGTAAATCAGGTCCTCTGAATCAAGAGACTTTGAAGTAGAGAGACCTGGGTACAGAAGACCCTGATGATGGTAATGGAACTGGATCCTCGTGCCGCAGAGACCAATGTGTGTGCTTTGCTCAAGGGAACCGCCTTGCCCCGTGCTGAAAGCATAGGGAAGGAAGGCCAATGGCCTGAACATCCTGACATATCATTTTGTGAACACTTCTTTCTTTTTATGAACACTACCCCCACACTATTTGTATTTAGCAGTAAGGATTGGCAATAGTTAGACTCCACTAGGACTGCCTTATTATTATTTGATGGTCGTACCTTGCTCCCATCTGTAGATTTAGGGTTAGATAGGCATTCATCACACCATTGTTGAAGTTCAATAACACCCTTGAACCGTGGTCACTTGTGTCTGTCTTACTGTTAATACCATGCCTTCATTATAGGCCACCAGAAATGTCTTCAGACTAGATGCAAGGTTGTATTGATTCCTCCTTTACCTGCTATTCTAGAACTATGACACATTTGCATGAGCGTTCTTCTTAGTTCTTCCGAAGGCACATATAGTGCAGGAGCAAAAAACTACAATCTATCTTGGGTTTTCAGAGTAGGCAAAAATGGATAAGTAGTAGAATAAGTCTGACTGACTTCTTTTAGGAAGGCCTGGGAAATGCAATTCCCAAATGTTCATAGTCCACACACCGTTACAACCACCTGACAGGTGCGTCAGGAATGGTCTGTAACAGTCTGTATAAGGTATGGGAAGATACTGAGCTACCAGCTCTGTCTCCCACTCTAAATATGGATCTGCAATAAGTCCTTGAAGCAATAAAAACAGCCTGCGAGAAAGAGGTAAGTAGCAATAGCCTACAGGCCAAAGCAATCAATACCGCTTTGATACATAAGCATAAATTGCACGAAAGTATTTGTATTAATGGCCATTATATTTCCACCCTACCAACCACACCTGCCTGTTCTTGTTGTTCCGACCCTGGCAGTTGCTAGTAAAGTTCATGGTACGGATTCATTAATGGACAAGGCAGTGGAAATCTGCCTTTAAAGAACTAGTGCAGAAGATATCAAGAAACTCTCCCATGTCTCCATACATACTACACCCCCCATATCACTATGGCTCCTATAATTCCTAAGAACACCAGTGACTTCCTGTCCTGTGAGGTAGCTTTCAAGGCCCACGGGATTGGAAAGTCACTGGTACAAGACAAAGATGATTGTATAATTAAGTGGGAGGAGGCTAACAACACGCTATCTCCTAATGAGAAACTCAAATGCTGCTTATTAAATACCCAATCTCTTATAAAACATGCCCTAGAAATTTCAGATATGATCTCGGAACAAAACCTGGATATCATATTTATTACAGAAACCTGGATGACCAAAACAACAACATCATGCCATGTTACTGGCTACTCCTGTTGGTTACTCAGCACTTCACGTTGATTGGGATGAGGGTAGAGGGTGGGTGGCTATTATTTTTAAGCACATTTTGAAATTTTACACTTCTACCACTCCGGATATAGAAAACTGTGAAGCAATGTTAGTGAAACTTAATATTAATCCAGTCTCTTCTATTAGCCTACTGCTATTATATCGTCACACAAGACCAACTGATCTATATGAGGAACAGCTACTGGCTCTCATAGGTAATACCACTAAATATTCAGCTGCATTTGTTATCCTTGGTGACTTCGATCTATGGGAAAATAACCCATCAGATAAGGAGGTCAAGGACTTGAAATTGTCACTGGAATCCATTGGTTTTAAACAGCTGGTTTTAGCCACAACACACAATGGTGATAATATCCTAAATTGGATAGTGGTAAAAAAATCACGAAACAACAATCACTTCAATCACAGAATGTGCCTGGTCCGGTCATCGCCTTGTAAATTTTGTCTGTTCTATACCATCTTTACAGGCGTCACTACCAGTCAGGAATAAGCCACTTATGACTTGGAGGAATTATAAAAATATGACTAGTGAGGCATTTAAGGAGCAAGTAACACCACTCCTGCCATCACTACAGGACCACACCTCCCTTGATAATTTTACTCTTCGGTTCAGAAAGGCCACTAATCAAGAATTTGACATGTTGGCCCCTCTTAAACCTGCTAAAATCAATAAATCCCCGGATCAAAATAAAGGGTTCTCTGGGGAAATATTAGAAGCTAGGAGAATTAAGCATAAAGCGGAACGCCTCTGGAGAAAGACTCCTTCAGCTGAGTCAATCCCGAGCTATAAACAGGCCATAAAAGTCTATACAATAACAATCTTCAAAGCGAAAGCCAAAATATTTAACGAGAGAATTCAACAAGCAAAATCTCAGTCAAAGGAGATATTCTCGATTTTACAGGAGTTAAAAAGCGCCCCAGCTACCAGCCAGTAACAAGAGAATAATGCCTGGTACCAAGCGATACATGACGGGTTTATTAAAAAAACTGAAAAACACCAACAGGCCATCAGAAACCAGATAAGCTTACTTTCTGGCACCGAAACAACATCTAAGCCCATGGTTCCTCCGGAGCATAGCAATCTCAAAGCTTTTGCTTTTGAAAAGGTATCGGAGATGGAGATCCTAGAGGTTATTCATAACCTAAAACCCTCCTCATGTAAAGGGGATATCTTCCCGGCCAAGCTTTTTAAGAATTTTGTGGACACACTGGCTCCTTGGGTCACCCAGTTCATGAACCAGTCCTTGGATGATGCATATGTTCCAGGAAACATAAAAGAAGCCTGGATTACTCTGCTCATCAAAAAGGACAATATAGACCCCTCAGTCCCAGGACATTTTAGGCCAATCACAAATGTGCTGTTCCTGCTAAAAATAATTGATAGGATTGCATATCTACAATATCAGAAATTTGTGGAAAATAGCAATATACTTGCTGCTGAACAATCCGGATTTCGAGTAAAGCACGGCACGGAGAAGGCCCTCCTAGATCTTCAGGCAATTATCTCCATTATTATTGAAAAAGGGAGTACAGCTTTACTTGTGTTGTTGGATCTTTCCTCTGCATTTGATCTGATAGACCATGATCTCTTAGCAGAGAGACTAACAACAGTTGGTAGATGCTCACCCTCAGCTGCCAACTGCCAACTGCCAACTGGTCCTTTCTGGGACCCAGAATGGCAGCAGTGGCAAAGGGAACCATCACTTCACTAAAAACTGTGTTGAGTTGCGGTGTCCCTCAGGGGTCATGCCTGTCCCCCCTGTTTTTTAATATCTTCTCTAAGCTGCTGTGTGACATACTTCAAACACGATGTCAGGTTTAACAACTACGCTGATGACTCCCACCAGGTCTTTAAGCTGTCAGGAACATATGAAAAGGACGGTCAAAGAGTCAGGGATGTGTTTTGCGCTATTCAAAAATGGATGGCGAAAAACTCATTAGTGTTAAATGAAGAAAAAACATAACTATTAATAATTGGAACCTCCCAAAAGTTAAAAAAATTAGATGATCAATACAGAAGTTTTAAAATCAACAATAACAGCATCCTGGTATCAGATCATGTAAAAATGCTAGGAGTCTTCATGGACTCGCATCTTTCTTTTAAGAGGCATACATCATATTTAAAATCAACCTGTGCTTTCTACTCAAACTTATTGTGTCAATTCCGCCCATATCTGACTGAGCAAAACATTGCTTTGATCGCTGGTACCATAATAAATTCTAAACTAGACTATTGCGATAGTTTACTGATGGGTACTTCCAAGACTAATATTACAAAAATGCAAAACATACAGAATGGAGCAGTCAGGGCTGTCTTTGGTCTATGTCGACGCGCCAAGATCTCATCCGCAAGGAGGAAGCTACATTGGCTCCCTGTTGAACAGAGGATCAAATTTAAAGGTGCAGTATGGTCTTTAAATGCCTAGCAGGCAATGCACCAAATTACCTTGCTAATAAGATAAAGAAAGCACCCATCAGAAGAAACCTCAGTTCTAATAGTAATCATGATTTGTATCAACCATGACAAACCTTTAAAAGAGTTGGAGGAACTAACTAATTTCTGGGCACCTATGGTCTGGATCTCCCTTCCGCCCACTCTTAAGAACAATGTGTCTCTTATCGTGTTTAAGAAACAACTTAAGACCTGGCTGTTTATTGAAGGAACAGTTTACCTAATTGTTAGCTTCATCTGGTTTTAGGATATCAGAACCCTGCTGTAGTAATGTTTTGTGTGTTATGTGTCCATCCTTGTGAGTGCTCGGAGGCCCTTGGGCGAACAGCGCCATATAAAAATAAAGATAGATAGATAGATAGATAGATAGATAGATAGATAGATAGATAGATAGATAGATAGATAGATATGCACTGTTCTTTTTTAGAAGCAACGCAAGAAGGACCAGGTGTGAAAAGGAAGGAATTAATTTCCTATAAAAATGTTGCTAGTCCCAGGAACCTCTGGATGTCCTTTACGTTGCAGGGAGATTTCCAATGCAATATTGTGGATACTTTATGTGGATCCATTGAAATGCCATCCTCAGATAGTATGAACCCTTAATAGTATAAAGTAGGAGAATCAAAGATGCACTTCTCGAGTTTCACCTGTAGATGATTTTCTTGGAGATGCTGTAGGACTGTTCTGACATGGAAAATATGTTCTTTCAGTGTTGCAGAAAAAAACAAAATATCATCTAAATAAACAATAACAGTATGGAAAAGAAGCTCAACAAAGAGATGGTCCATGTAACATTGGGACACAGCTAGTGTGTTTGCCAGACCAAATGGCATTACAGCGTACTCAAAGTGACCATAGGGAGTCCTGAAAGCGGTCTTCCACTTGTCTCCGCTTTTTATGCAGATTAAATGGTAAGCTCCACACAGATCAAGTTTAGTGAAGATCTTGGCGAACTGTACTGCATCTATTATATCCGGAATCAAGAGAAGTGGATACTTGTCTTTTACCGTTACCACGTTAAGGCCCCTGTAATCCAAGCATGGTTTTAGTTCCGTGGTGTTTCTCTCGGGAATTAAAAAAAAGTAAGGCAGCCGTAGGTGCTAGAGATTCTCTGATGAGACTATTAGCCAGATTCTGGCAGAGATAGTCCTTCAAGTCTTCATCCTCCAATGGGGTTAGATGAAAAATCTGATTGAATGGCACAGAGGTGTTGGGACGGAGAGTAGTGTCACAATCCTCTAGTCTATGTGGAGGTAAGGATTGAACAAGGTCTTTAAGAAAGACTTTATCAAAGTCCTGATAATACCTTGGTATGGTAGTGAGTAATGCAAGCCACCTATTGCCCTGACCGCACCAAATACCCCTAATGCTTCGCATACACAGACACCCAAGATACCAAAGATTGCAACCGCATCCGATCCTAAGCCAAGCAGCAGCCTCAAAGACGCCCTCATCAATGCTCGATCACTAGGAGCACACGCAATAGAAATCCACAACATAATCATGGAACAAAACCTGGACCTCCTAGTAATTAGTGAATCCTGGATCCACAAAGCCTCAGGACCTCTGCTAGCCTTAGCTATCCCACTGGAATACACCATCCTCAGAGCTGATAGAACCCCTTCTACAGGAGGTGGTGTAGCCATCATTGCCAAGAATAGCCTACAACTCAGATCGAACTCTATCGAAGACATCTCAGGGTATGAACTACTGTTAGGTAAACTCACTATGAATGAGAACACTACGATTAACATAGTTGTAATATATAGAACACCTAGCACCAACAGTCACGCAGAAATAGATATCCCGCTATTTCTTTCATCCTTCATTAAACCTAACACAAAATGTATCATCCATGGAGACCTGAATCTGGGCTTCAATGATGACCAAGACCATAAAGCTGTAGTCCTACACTCAGCACTCAAAGATATTAATTTCTCCGAACTGGTGAATGTTCCCACCCATATCAAAGGTAGAAACCTTGATTGGATCCTCTCACTGAATACTAGACTAACTGTTGATACAATCAACCCCCTAGGTTAGATGGACCATTTCTGCATAAAATTCACCATTTTGAATGATGAACCCCATGTCCCCCTAAGACCAAAGTAATGGCCATCTTCGAATCCAGAAACCCCCCCGCAAACTGTAGAGAATTTTTACCCTCATACTCAACAAAACACTACAAACTAATTCAGTTGTCAGCAATGACCCAAGCACCATTGTGGATTACTACCACAAATGCCTTTCCATCACCATTGATGAAGTAGCTCCTATAACAACCAAAACAAGACGTGTTGACAAAAAGACGCATTTCTGGTTCAATGAAGAACTTAACTCCCTAAGAAGAATTAAACGTTCCTTTGAACACACCCACAACAAACATCCCTCCCCGGACCCGGCTAAAGCCTTCAAGAACGCTAACAAAATATAAAAAACAGCCATTATTACCCACAAAGCCAATGCCTCCAACACACGTATCAGCAACGCCACATCAGATTCTAAAGAACTCTTCTCTATCCTTAGAGAATTAGGAAATCCTACCCCAAGTATAACTCCGGCCATTTCTACTAAAGAATGGTGCACCACCATACAAGACGGACTCGCCTCAAAAATCACTTTGCGACAAAACAAAATAACCACCAAAAGATTGGTGTTAGCAGACAAAAACGCCTCCACTACAAACTCCCTCTCCACCCCGTTTGACAACACCAATCCCCGCTTCCACTTCACCCCAGTTGCCCAGAAACTAGTGTTTGACACTATTTCTAAGTTAAAAGCCTCTAACTGCAAAGGGGATAATGTCCCAGCTAAATTAGTCAAAGCATGTGCTACCACTGTTACTCCCACCATCACTAATTTTGTCAATTCCTCGTTCAACTCCCACACAGTCCCAGCTAGCATTAAAGAAGCCTGGGTCACCCCACTTCTAAAAAAACAACAACTCTCAACCCCATAGTACCTACCAACTATCGGCTAATAACAACAGTCCCTTTTTTACTCAAACTCATGGATAAAATAGCATATACACAAATCCAAGCATACCTCGAACAGAACCATCTCCCCAGAACCAGACAATCAGGCTTTAGGCCTAACCATAGTAAAGAAACAGCCCTCCTGGATCTAAAAATCCAGATGGATACTATCAGAGATTCAGGAAAACTCTGTATTCTCCTGCTGTTAGACCTGTCCGCAGCATTTGACCTTGTGGACCATGACAAACTGTGTATCTCACTAGCCAATGACTTCTACCTCTCCAAGGATGCCACCATGTGGGTGAAATCCTTCATTGCCGAACGTACCTCTAAAGTTGTGATAGGTAAAGAAGCGGTGGATCCCATCCCAGTACTCATTGGAGTACCCCAAGGATCTTGCCTTTTGACAACAATCTATAATACCTATACAAAGCTCCTCTTCTCGGCACTAGACAATATGGGTGTCATCTACACCAACTTTGCAGATGACACCCAGATCCTCATACCCATCTCAGGGAACTACGACCAAGACACTGCAACCATTAATAAAATACACGCCATCATTCAAAATTGGATGGCTCTAAACAGTCTCTGCCTTAATGATGAGAAGACTGAAATTCTCATTGTAGGCTCCCAATCCAAAATAGCCACCCTCCACTTAGTCTACACTTCCATTACTATCGATGGCACTTCGATACCAGTACTTAAGCAAGTAAAAACATTGTGTTTACTAAGATGCAAACCTTACCATGGCCAAAAATAACACGCTTGCATCATACACAGCATACACATCCAAACTTATTGCACTGAGTCGTCAGTTTCTGACTCCCACCAACTGCATCACCCTTGCTAGGGCCCTGATATTATCCAAGTTGGACTACTGCAATGTACTGCTATTAGGGACCTCCAATACTAACCTTGGTAAATTGCTTGCAACTCTTGCAAAATAAAGCTTTAAGGGCAGCATTAGGGATAAGAAAGTCTGATCACATCTCGAAGATCAGGAAAGATGCTCATTGGCTACCTATAAAAGCCAGAATTATTTTTAAAACACTCTGCATTGCTCACAAATGCCTCACCAAAATAAATCCAAGCTACCTTAATAAAGCGCTACAGAAAAAAGAAGCGACCAGAACTCTGAGATCCAGTGACAATCATTTCTTAGTCGTACCCCGCTACAAAACTTCCAGAGCGGGGGGCAGTACCTGTCATGATGCCTACCCCCGGTGACCCAGACCAAGTCCAGCAACCCCGGAAGCAGGCATCAAGTTATCCCAAGCAAGCCCAACAACCCCTGCTAGGGGCTATTTGGGTCCGGTCCTGGCACCTGTGGCGCCAGGCTCATATGGAGAGCAGACCTGGAGCCGTAGGCGCCAGGCCCATAGATTAAAACTTACCTGATGCAGACCATGCTGCAAACATACCTGATGCAGACCATGCTGCAAGAGCTCCAAGCCAAAATAGGCTTGGAAGGGACTACTTTACTTAGGGACTATTTTTTTACTCGGGCGGGGTTGGGGAGGAATACTTGCCTGGGACTACTTTGGAGGCTATTTAAACCACGCCCGAAGAGCAGCACACGCTTCGCGTTATTTTGCATCCAGCAGCGTAACGCTCACCATGCCTGCAAGTCTGCATCCAGCCTTCTGCCCCGCCCGCCTCGAGTTTGGAGCTCCTAGAAAAAGGGAGAAAGAAGGAGAAAAGGTTAGAACAAGAGCAATACCTTTGATCCTTACCTGAATTCCCGATCCATCGCGCCTTCGAGCTGGAAGAAAGAAGCTATTTATGCGCGTCGCCTCGCCTGCTGCAGCGCCGCGCTGAACTCACCGGCCTTCGCAGCATCTTCCCATTCCACCGCATCCTCCTGCATGTTCCCGCCGCACTCTGGCACCTAAGGAGAAGACAAGAACAGCAAGGTAAGCCAAGGGAATACACAGAGGAATATTAGTTACCCCCCCATAGACTTACCTGATTTTACCACCAGGGGTACTATTCCTCTTCTCGGGTCGGCGCAGCTTCCACTGCATTTTTGCCGAACCCCAGCCCCTAAGGGGAAACAAAAGGACAGCAAGGTGAAACAAAGGGACTAACAAGGGGAACCCTCCTCACCACAATAGACTTACCTAATTTTACCGCCGGGGACATTATTCCCCGAGACTTCAGACTTTCTCTCAGCGCCTGAATAAGGGAGAAAGCAACAGGTTACATATTGATATTATTTTATCGAACTGTGTTGGATAATACAAATCCTTACCAGAGTTTTACCGGTTGCCACGGGGAACTCTTCACTGTGGTGAAGCTGCAACCTGCAAGGAATCGGACAAGAGTGAAAGTCAGGCATTTGAACTCTTATGAACTACATTCTTACGGCGTCTTGCTGGGAATCTCGGAATCAATATTGTTCTGGATCCCACCAATTCCTTCGAGCCAGTGAAGCAACTGGTTATCTACGCGCCCCTGCGCTCAATGCAGGATGGAGAGCTCATCTTTTCAAACCATCAGGTGAGACTATAAGGGGGACATCAAAGGTGATCAGTGGGGAGAACAGCGGGGGTGGGGGGATTTACGCTCAACTCCATGGGTGGTTAATTCCCTTTCTCCATTTGCAGAAGAATATTCCTATGGGCCAAGCCAACAAAGTTAGGTGGGCCAGTCCAGTCCGTCATCTCGGCCCTACGTGTCACATTGGTGGAGACCACAGCTGTCCAGTTCAGATTGACGCCTCTGTGGGAGCCAGGTGAGCGTAACACTAGCTTCCCCAGCCTGGACCCCAAACACTGGAACTCACTTCCGATCAATATCAAACAAGAGACATCCTTCCCCGATTCAAAAAACGACTAAAAACATGGCTATTTAACCAATACTAGTTTTATCAGGCACCAAAGTGATACTAGTATAAAACTTTTCGCTATCATGTGTAAATAATGTTCACTATTGTATGATATCTTCTCTTGCTTGTAAAATGTCTCCTGTTTTTTCTGTACCTTGCATAAATGTATGACTAATTTGCCTAAGCTGTCTGTAACCACGCCGTGATACCCCAGGATCTGGGCGTGTAACAAATAAATTAAATAAATAAATAAAATTGTCTGGGTAGCCTTTTCTGGTAATGAGGTAGGTAATGCAATGACTGAGACCTGTCTTTTCTCTCTGGTACAGTGTGTCATAGTGTTCGGAACAAAGAAATACAGTGTGTGAACTCCAGTTTATGAAGGGATTATGTAGCATAAGCCAAGGTATTTCAAGTATGAGAGGAAAGTGTACAGCTTGTACTACGTCAAAAACCAGGGTCTCAGAATGATGATTTATCCACATGATGATGGGAGAAGTATTGTGTACAATGGGACCACTTGCCAATTCTCTGCTGTTCACACCTTCTATAGGTACAAGCGTAGATTTGGTAGACAAAGGTATTTGGTTTAGGGTAGCCCAAAAAGCATCCATAAAGAGAACTGCTGCTCCTGAATCTATATGAGCCGGAACCTGGATGAACTGGTCTTGCAGCAGTTGTAAGAGCACTGTGAGAAGTGACAAAGGGTTTAGATCTGTTTTGGTTCGACTTTTCAAAGTACAGTCTGAATGTTTGGGACTGATCGATTGCTCCGGCTTTGAATCCCACCTAAGTCCATGAAGTGAAGTTTTCCTTTTTCATGGGAGGAGCAAGAGGACAGTTCCTGAGAAGATGTGATGGAGAACCGCAATACGTTCATAAACCCTGCGCGTAATTACAGGTTCTTTCCTCTGGAGTCAAAGGACCCCTGGCAGCACCTATTTTCATGGGTTCTGTGGATTCACGGATAGGTACATGAGTTGGTGGTGAATGTAGTGAAGGCAGGGGGTTTCCCGTTCTAGCCTTCTTCCTTTCAGCCTTGCGTTCTTGCAGATGAAAGTCAATTTGAATAACAATCTGAATCAGAGCCTCCAGAGTAGGAGGTCTTGGAACCCTTGACACTTCATTCTTTAATTCCTCTGAAAGGCCACGTCAATAGAGCATCGTACAGGCTATGTTGGACCATGTAGCTTGATTAGCCAGATGACAGAACTTGGTAGTGTATGCTAGGATGTCCATAGTTCCTTGGTGGAAATCCAGAAGATCTTCTTGTACACTGTAAACAAGATCAGGTCTGTCGAACATTGTCTTGAAGGCTTGTATGAAAGCATCCAGAGAGTTCCAAACTGGGTGTTATTGACCACAAGATTGATAGCCCAAGCTAAGGTGCTTCCAGAGAGGTGTGCCAGCATGAAGCTCACTTTGGCCCTATCCCAGTGAAATTAAGCTGGACGGAAAGTGAACTGAACGGTACAGGCATCAAGAAATTCCTTGAACCTTTTAGGGACCCCTTAGAATGTATCCACCATAGGAGCTGTACCCGAGGTGGCAGGAATACCGTCCCTTAAATGTAGGGCTTCCTCTAAGATATGATTTTTGTTCTTTAATGTTTGTACTTCCACAGAAATGTTCTGGAATGCTTTCACTAATTCCTGCAGTTGTGCCATATTAGGCTCAGTAGGTGGGCATTGCAAGCTTTTAGTCTTTTGCTTACCCGATTCTTTGGCAGCGTTTTTTTCTGTGATGAAGATAAGGCCTCTGCTCACCAGATGCCAGGCTTGTCTTGATGGAAAAGACTGGCCTTGCAAAAGGTAAGGAAAAAAACCAAGGACAAACTGTGAAGGAGTACAAAAGACCATGTTGCAAAATTGGAGTACGGAGGAGGTGTGATGTCCAGAGCTAGCAGCAATTTGAAGTACCAACGTAGGCTAAGAGACTAGAAAGCCCACAAATTAAGGTAGGTGGAGACTGGCCGCAGGAGGCAGCAATGGGCTGGAGTGAGGAACAAGAAGCAGCTAAGTGAGGAGGTCACAGAGTGCAAGGGGGGGCTGGAGCGAGAGCAAGGAAGAGCACAGATTGGTACAGGAAAGGAGCGTTACTGGCAACATAGAAGTTGCAACGTGATGCTTTGTGTTCCTCCGGTTTGTTTTGATGGCCAGGTGTCAGAGAGTTCCTCCCCCAAATGGAACGCAGCGTGAAGCACACCGCGTTCTGGCTTGGTTGGCATTTCAGTACTGTTGGTTGGCGAAATGCAGAATGTGCCATGTCGTGGCTGGCAAAAGTACATACTGCATGGTGCACCATGCTGTGATTAGCGCACTGAATGGCAACGGGCATACAAGGACCAGGAACAGTACGGGGTTCTGACATCACCCCCATTAAAAGAAACAGGAGGCTACAGAAAGTCTTAAAGCTAAATCATGAGGGAGGTGAGTAGAGACCCAGCAATTGGCAACATTCTGAATGTATGCGTACAGCAATGTTGTGTGGGATATTTTGACCCACCCAGCTGTACTATGTTACATCATTTTGCTGCATTGGTGCAAGAAACAGCACAAAATGGCCCTGCTGAATCCGGTGCACGCTGAGATCTTTAAACTGCATTTTATAACAACCAGAAAATGGCTGCACCCCCTGCCACACACATTTCAGTGGGGTGGAACAGAGTACTCACTGCAGGAATGTGCCAGTGTGCTGTGCAACATTTAACATGGAGTGAAGTGAAAGAGGCAGCACCATTGTGCTGAAAACCCAAAATGCCTCTTTAAAATGACACTTTCTCAACCTTAAAAGTGCTGCTTAGCGCTAAATTCATCAATTTCTCACAAACCACTGATTAAAAAGGCCCTGCAATGCCCAGGATCATTCATGGTGTTTCAGAGGAACCGGGCCTCATTTGATTGACAGCTCCTGTCAAATGTATCCTGGTAAAATCAACCTGGGGCTTTGCTTTCATTTTACACGGGGAAACGCGTCTATTTTCTTTACAACAGTATCAAGAATCAGCTGTCCAGAGAAAGACTCTAAATAGATGCCTGTAACTGTATCCATGCTGCAAAACAATTCCAGCACTCAAGAAAAGAACTATAGCTGCACAAAGTGTATATTTGCTGAGATGCAAACCAAATTTGAAGAAATAGTAAAATGTGCTTTTTCCTGACTGAAGGGGGAAAATCGCCTATTTAAAAGTGCATTGTTGTGTGAAGGCTTGATTACTTAGAAATGTAAAAGGATGTGTCACTGTTAAAAATACACCTATAAACTGTTTTAATTCTATAGGTTTAAAGTCGAGATTTAAAAGGAGAAAATCAAAGCTGAAACCCAGGCTAGTTCTTGCTCTGCCATTTGCTAGCCCTGAGAAAGGGTGACACCTCAAACTTCTGGAGCAGGAAAGGCTAATTGCTAGCTTGGAGGCTTTGAATACCCAGGACAAGGGGACTTCCCAAGTTGCATCAGACATTCGTCCTTGCTCCAGGCTGGGACAACAGCAGGCTGAGACTCTCACCTGTCAACTGTGAGGGGCAGTAAACTTCAATCAAGAGCGAGGCCCACCATCCTGCTTCAAAGGAATTGACATTTGCTTGCAGTAAGGGAAAAGAAAAAAAATGATTAAGTGACAATAGACTTCCTATTGGTTTTAAAAAGCCTACTTTGTAACTGAACATCAAGACATTTAACTTTGCATCAAGAATGAGGAAAAATATGAAAGGTTTGTAGTTTTAAATCTAATTTTATGCTCTTTCTTTGAAAACTTGGTAGAACTAATTACTGCATAAGGAACAGAAGTTGTAAAGAATGACAGATTGTGGGGAAAGTATTGATATTGCAAACACAACATTTTGTACACAGATCCAAGGGGTGAAAGTGCATCTGTATACAAAGTTGGGAAATCTTAGGCCAAATCTTTCATGGTTAAAATTGCCAAAATGTAGCAGAAAGGCAAAACCAGGTCCCACATACTTGGGGTTTGGATTGAAAGATGACGCACAAAATATGCAACCTGTGTATCTGATTTTCTCAGAGGTTATAACTGTATAAATATGTATTGGTGGGAAAGTTAGATTTTGGTTCCAGTAGCTAGGTGAGGTTTCTAGTCATTGTAAAAATCATCCCATAAACATGACATCCTCTTCTATTATCCAATCAGCGAAGAGCAAGGCGGAAACTATGCTCTCGCCCAATCCTAGCATTATGGGTATAGGTAATAAGCCTGCACCTGCCATACACTGTAGTGATGTCATTTGGCATGATAAATAACAGAACCTGACAACACACAGACACACTGATTCCTGACTTTCTTCCTGATTTCCTGCGTGGCGTCCTGTTTCTGATTTCTTCATCCTGCTTGATCCTGATTCCAGATTTCATTGCAAAGCCAAGGCCTATGCATTGCTGAACCCCTTTTCAGCTTGGCCTCACATTCTAAAAATCCCAAAAACCCAAGGCAAGCAACCCGATCCAGTCTGGCTTGCTACTGCCAGATAAATGCCTGCAAACTCACCATCCAACTGTTCTCCAGTAACCAGAAGGGCCAGTTTAGTGCAGTCCGGTGACCAGAACAGCCTAGATGATCCTGTCCCACCAGATTTGCCCAGCTGTCCTTGGTTTGACCCGATCCGTGTGATGACCAGAACCATTGACGGTCCAAAATCCTAAATTAAAGTGGACTGTAAGTATTAATAGGAATCATAGCATACCTTGCCTTGCCTTGTCTCATCCCAATCTCTAAACCATCCTATCCTTACCTTAATAACTTTTATTAGCTGCCAGACCTGCGGCACCCAGCTGCGGCTATAGGGAGTGATCCGGACCGGCAGACTGAGACCCAGACCAGCGCCCAGTTGTCCCCAGTCGGAAGAGGAGGGGGGGGCCTGGTGAGGCTGCGGGTGGTGCGCGGCAGGCGCAGAGAACGGAGAGAGGAGCACGGAGCCAACCCGCCACTCCTCCGCTTGCTCAGCAGCCCGGGACGGAGCTCCATGAAGCCTCTTGTGGTGATCGTGAGACCAGTAGATGGGAGGCACCACAAACCTTGGCTTCGGCGCCACGCCGCAAGACAATCCAGTGACGTCGGTCCGCGGGGCGAGAGACAGACGTGCCCGGGCCAAGAGCTGTGCCTGCGCCGGGCTGTGCACGGCTGCTCCACTACATCTACAGCCTCCGAAGCTGGCCCTGCGATGCTCACCGCATTCGAGAACCGAGCCAAGACTGAGCAAGGACCTCGATCAAGTGCAGGAGGAGGCCGTGGCGCGACCGGTGAAGGGCGGTAAGGAGTCGGGGTGGGGGTCAGGGGGCCATTATCCCCTCAACATCCACAACTCAGTGCCCTGATCCCCCTGGACCCACAGACCCGGAGAGCCTCACGTCTGGGAGCGGCGCGCCATGCGCAGAGCGGCATACTACTGCAGCCGGGGGCGTGGGACACGAACAGGGGACTGCATAGAGGGCCCCAGTGAAACCAGAGGCCGGCTGGCCAACACAGTGTGCCGTCACCCCCAACGGCCTGGGCAAGTGCGGCCAGCAGCGCAGGGCCGGGCGAACACTGAGGCCTCTGTGCTATGAAACAGGCGTTAACCCCCTGGGTGCCCTAATTTCTGACGCTTCCTGGCCATTGTCCCGATCTGCGCCTTGGCCATGGTAAGACATCCTACGGCCAGGGTACAAACCATGCACTGAACAAGACACCAGCCAGGCCGGACCCCGCATCGGTGTGCCATTTCCCCCTGACTTGGTACCCAAGAGGCCTCAACCTCAGAGCATTTCCTCAAACCAAGCCTGCAGAAGTCTGCCCCGCAGGGCCTTTGCGCCACAGGAGCCCTCCTGCCCCAACTTCACCATGGATCATCCCAACCCACCCTCGGCAGCTCTGAGAGAGAGCGGGCAACGCAACCGGGCCACACCGGATCGCGACCACCTCAACACTGCACCCCAAGAGGCAGGCTGCTCCAACCACCACCTAAAGCCTACAAAGGACTCGGCAGGCCGTCTTGCCACTGAAGCTATGTCTGTTAAAAACACTAGAGGCAAACACAGACAAACCACCATGGAAACCTTTGCCGCCTCGAGGGCACCCAGACAAGACGCCACCCACGCCAGCGGAGAGACACCAAATGCAGAAGCGCCCGAACCAGCGCATTTGCAACTTCTGGAGGCCATCATGACACTCCAGAAAACCATGGAAAACAAGATAGATGCTGTAGCTATTGACTTGAACCTGCTGCGGCAAGATGTGCGCTCCATTGCCAGCAGAACAGACGCTCTGGAGACCCAAATGCGAGAAAACTCTGAATCTAAAACGCAGCTTTCAAAAGAAGTAGAGGTCCTAGTACAGAAGGTGAAGAACCTTGAAGATCGAGCCGACGAGGCCGAAGGAAGGGCCCGTAGAAATGACATCAGAATTATCGGCCTGCCCGAGGGAATCGAAGGCAATGACCCCACGAATTACGTCGAAGATCTTCTTATACATGAAATTGGCACAGGGAAGCTATCACAAGGTTTCACCATCGAAAGAGCCCACCGATCACTTGTCAGACGGCCGCCCCCCGGAAATCCGCCCAGGCCTATTATAGCCAAAGTACTTAATTACAAGGACAGAGAAACAATCCTAGCCTTCTCTAGGCTGGGCGGCTCCATACAAAGAGACTCTGCAAAGGTCGCCATTTACCCCGACTACACCCTACAGGTCCAAAGAAGCAGGGCCCTGTTCAACCACACCAAAGCCAGACTGAAAAATGCAGGCCTGCGATACATGCTTCTATACCCGGCCAGATTGAAGGTCCTACACAACAATAAAGCCCATTTATTCGATACCCCAGCTGAAGTATGCAAATGGATGGACAGGGCGCAGATTCCCGACTGGGAACCGAAACAGCGCAAGCCATAACCACCCGAGCCATAGGTGCTCTCTCACACCATCCCCAGGAAGCACTAACCAGACATTCAGAACTACACTATGATATGCGGCAACCTAGATGCAACCGGAGCCACACCAGCCACGGAATACCTCACAGTTGCGACATCAGGAGTTGAGGCTACACCCGCCCCAGGACTATCTTTTTTTGGGGTAATTTACCCGCCCGTAGGGCACGAAGAGACTTAGGTCCATGGAGCAGAAACGGGAAAGTCAGAACGGGGGACACCCCGCTAGACGTGTTACGTGTCAAGTTAAGTTGAAGGTTATTGTTTATTGGGACAGGGAAGATCAAGACCGAAAAAGGCACCATACACCACTAGATTACGCGAAAGACGTCAGAAGAACTTACCATGTCCACTCACCGCATGGCAGGCTGACAGACCAGGGCCTGGCATCACCACGCAGCACACCCAGGAACTTTTACCCACGCCACATTCATGGGTAATACGATCAAGGTTATGTCATGGAATGTCAGAGGTCTGAACAGCTATATCAAGCAGCACAGAGTTCGCACCTTCCTTAAATGCCACGAGATAGGTATCACCCTATTACAAGAGACCCACCTGAACGCACGGAAATTAGCAGCGATGGCCAGGGTATGAAGAGGAACCCTAATAGGTACCACGTACTCTAACTACGCTAGGGGAGTGCTAATATGGATAGCCCCCACCATTCCCATCAAGGTGATACACACCAACATTGACAATGAAGGTAGAATGGTCCTGAAACGATGCACTATTGAGGGTAAAGAACTCTGCCTGGTCAATACTTATGCCCCCAACCACAACACCACAGTCTTCTTTAGATCGTTGTACACCCGGCTGAGCCCATTGCGGAATGGCACGTTAATATGGGGAGGAGATCATAATTGCACCCTGGATCCATGTTTGGATAGATCAGACAGCAAACATTCCCAGCCCTCCCCACCCACAAAAATATTAAAGGCCCTCACACAACAATATGCCTTATGTGACCTCTGGAGGGCACAACACCCTGAAGGTAGAGCCTACTCCTTTTACTCACCACCCCATGCAGTACACACCAGAATAGATAACATACTAGTGAGTGAGGAACACTTAGACACATTTCAGGACACTCAATACTTGGCTAGAATGCTATCAGACCATTCTCCCTTGATGACCACATGGTCCATAACTGCACCCAGACCCCCTATTCCCACATGGAGGCTCCGAAGCGAAGCGTTGCTAGACAAGGCATTTTGCGAACAAATAAGACAATGTACATCTACCTACTGGCAGATAAATATTGATAGTGTCCAGCGCATCAGCACTGCATGGGAGGCATATAAAGTAGTGATTAGAGGGGAAATGATAGCCGCCACAGGGGGAGCCCAAAAATCCATCACTTCACTGCTGACGCGTGCGGAGGACGAGCTGAAACACTGAGAAGCTACAGCTTCTTCAGACCCTGCCCACATACGCAGAACAGTCGAACTAAAGCAGGCCTGCCTGCAATACTGGGAGGCGCTCGGGAAACTTAGCTACACCAAACACATTGAAAGAAGCCATGCCCTAGGTGACAAACCCGGGAAGTTGCTGGTGTGGTTTTATAAACGAGAAGCCCTTAGACAACCCATCTGCCAAATCTGCGATGCAGACGGCCTAGACATACACTCACAAGCAGATATAAACCGCACTTTTGCAAAGTACTATCAAGCCCTCTACACGGATTCCTCACCGCCCACTGACATGGACATATAGGACGTGTTAGACATCATTAGGCTACCACACCTCGAGGAACAAATAGCAGAGTCCCTAGAAGGCCCCCATCAACCCCGAGGAGGTGGCGGCCGTCATTAGATCGCTACCCTCTGGGAAGGCACCGGGACCAGATGGACTCCCAGGAGAGTTCTACAAGACCTACGAGGACACACTGGCCCCGTTATTGTCCCAGGTGTTTAATGAGGCATACGATTTAGGCCACCTCCCGGATACCATGAGGGAAGCAACCATTATCCCGTTGCTGAAGCCCAACAAAGATACCACAGAATGTGGCTCTTATAAACCCCTGTCCCTACTAAACGCAGATAGCAAGATTCTGACAGCAATACTGGCTATGAGGCTGCGCAGGGCCATCCCGACCCTAATCCACTAAGACCAAACGGGGTATGTGCCGGGCAGATCTATCACAGAAAATGTACGTAAACTGCACCATGTCATTTACAGCACCGAAGGTAGACAGGAGAAATGCGCAGTGGCGTCCCTGGACGCCTCCAAAGCATTTGACTCGGTTAGCTGGAAATGGCTTCTAGCGACCTTGTCCAAAATGGGAATGGGGCCTAGCTTTATCAAATGGGTCACACTCATCTACACCAATCCAGCGGCTAGAGTACGTACCAACAACACCTTTTCGGACAAATGGAGGCTATCCCGGGGCACTAGGCAAGGATGCCCCCTACCCCCCATGCTGTACATTATTGCCATCGAACCTGTTGCAGCATACCTTAGACAGGAATATGGAGACGGGGGCATCGAGATAGACGGGGCAACCCATTTACTCTCTATGTATGCAGATGACATGCTCCTTTACCTGAAGAACCCGAACACATACTGCCTTACATATTGGAGACTTTAGAAGGGTTTCACAGAGTCATCGGGATCCAAATCAACCATAGTAAATCCTGCCTGTTCCCCCTGGCGGCCCTGAGCGGGCTTGAAGCTGACAAGCTCCCCACTCTAGCCTTAAAATGGGAACCCACCTCCTTTAAATATCTGGGCATCATGATCCATCGAGACCCCACGACAGAGCACATCTTAATACAGTCAGGGCAAAGGAAGGCCTAGTTAAATTGATGGACTTTTGGGGCAGGCTACCACTTTCGGTGGCTGGCAGAGTGGGACTGCTCAAAATGGTAGCATTACCCAGGCTGCTCTACTATTTCACCAACGTGCCATACAATATGCTACATCAATTTTTTAATGACCTACATAAGCTCTGCAGGAAATTCCTGTGGCAAGAAGGGAAGCACAGAGTCGCCCTGGATACGATGCAAAGACCCTATGACAAAGGCGGCCTAAAGGTCCCCAATTTTGAACTTTACTATTTGGCTGGACAGCTGAAACATGTGCTCGAGTGGATGGCGGACGACGCTTCTACAGACACCCGCCTGCTACAGCCAGGAATCACCCAAATGCTACTAAGAGATCTGCTGTGGGCCACGCCATGCCAAAAACACCAATATCCACATTTGGTCCAACTCAGAACCCAGATTTGGAAAAGAGCCTGCAAGGCTATTGACTTAACCAACCCCTACTCCCCACAGATCGCGATAGTCACAATCATGGCAAACAGACCGGGGAGTCGAAAAATAATAAGGGACACATGGGAACCATGCGGAGTTGGCACCCTGGGGGACCTGGTAGATGACCAAGGTATCTTGAACTTCACTGAGCTACAGGAGGCCTCAGGAATACACACGGGACAGTTCCTACTACACAACGCTGTAGTGAAAAGATTAGCTGCCCGCTGGCCATCAATGGAAAACCTAGACACCGGACACGAAAGGATCGAGAGCCTGCTGGCGGCAGCGGAAGGGGACCATGAGACCTCTAGGTTCTATGAAACATTGCTTGACGGCGCTACTCAGCACGGCCTCAAGTGCAAGGCAAAGTCGGAAACGGAACTTGGACGGCAATTCGCAGACGATGAGTGGGAAACCATCACACGATACCACAAAAAAGTATCTAGAAACGCCAGGTTTCAGCTTATACAATTCTACATTATGAATAGAGCACACCTCACCCCAGAAATCATCTCTAGATTCAGCGGAGCTAACACCACGGGATGCCCCAAGTGCAACGAACCCCAGGCAGGCATGACCCATATGTTCTGGGGGTGTCCCGCAATACAAACCTTTTGGTCACAAATCAAAACCAAAGTGGCCGAGGCCGACATCACCCTGGAGGTGCACACGCCTACAGCATGCATCCTGGGAAGATACCCCAGGAACAGAAAGAATAAGCCGCTGAACAGGCTAAAGGACCTAATGTATATACTAGCAAAAAGATGGATCGCCATGTGTTGGAAACGCCCTCAGGCCCCGAGCTTAGCAACATGGTGGGAGGACCTCCGGAGATGGACACAGGCCGAAACAGGGACCTGGGAGACTGCACAATGCCAACAAAGACTGAACACCTCTAATGATCTACTCCAATGGGTGGCGCTCACAGTGACGCTATTTAGCCCCAAGATGGTGGACTCCTCGAGCAAAAGCACGAATATTCCAGAATGATTATAAATAAATGGACCTTGTGGTGCAGTTTGTAACGGTCTTGATAGTTGGGAGGGTGGGAGGGAGGTAAGAAGGGAGGGAGGGAGTTATAAGGGTGTTGTATGGGGCCGGGTTAAGGCCCTGTTGGTTGTATTGTTGACAAAAAGCAATAAATAAATTTTAAAAAAAAACTAGTAACCTTGTCAGAATCCTTATTGCAATCCTGTCTTTGATTTATCCTGCTAAGTACCAGTTCTTTAGTCATTTTTATCTTGTGTAAATCTTAAACTATCAATCCTACTTCGAGTGATCTGACTGGTTCCGCCGGAGCGGGCACTGGGGATCTGGTGTTGAAGGCATGAATCAACTCTAGAGCTTACTGTGTCCCTCCTTGGTATTCTGGCCGGAATGCTCTAGTATAGAGTAAAACTATAGTAAATATTTTCTTGTCCAAACTGAGTTTCTTTTCTGTTTTCACTACCCAATTTTTCTAAAAACACCTCTCATTCAACCTTGCATATCTTCCTCAGTTTAATAGCCAGAGACTTCATTTCAACTCTGGATTTCACCCGTTTTTTTTAAAAAGAAGTTTGTTTAATTTTAGGCAGGAATCCACAATTTTGCAAAGTTTTCCATGTGTGATTTTTAGGCTAAATTATTTTCAACCTTGCATTCAGATTCAAAGTGTTTCCTTTTGCTCAAACAATAGCTCATGATTGTTAGTAATTTTCCAATGTTGCTCCCATAGGTATTTGTATTGATTTAAGGATTTTTACACACATTCATTGTTTTACCCAAGCCATTTCCGAATGTCATTTTAAAGTGTAAGATTTCAAATCCGTTTTTCTCTCTTGTTTGGGGAGGGAAGGTTAGAGTTGAATTCTATTTTCTATTCTTTATTCCTGATTACCTGCTGCTTCCTTATATCTATTTAGAATTGTTTATTTGTGGGTTGAGGAATATTGCAGGGGGAAATCCTAACTTAAGTGCTATCTTTCCAAACAAGCCCAAAGTGTTCTTTTCTCTGGTGTGTTCCTTCTGTGTTGCTAAAGAGTGAAGTTAAGTGCATTACATACCTTTTTTATCTGTTATTGTCACCACATTGGTGATTGCTGCTCCCTATTCAAAAGTATGTTTGATTTGAATTTTAAATAAATAAATATTACCTTTACCAACACGCCTGATTCCTGGTCCAATGTGACCTGGGGTATTTGGGAAGGGGTGTGATATGAGTGGTATATCACTCAAAATATTGAACCTATAGATACAATAAATTAAGCATTTCAGCTGTACGCTGCATACTAGGCTGAGACCAGGGTTTATTGCCTGATTGAAATACTTAAAAGATTAACGCAAAAATATAGATATACTTTCAGCCAATGAATGTGCATCAGAATCTTATGATTCGTGACATGAGGTATTAATTGTTGCAAGAGACAGTATCAAAATGTGTGGAAGCATAATTATTGTTTCAGCTGATAGTTCTCACGTTTAATGAATGCTGTCAGGCAAAGATGAATTGTTTTTGAAGACAGAAACAGTGAACATAAAGCTAAAAGAAGAGCACCATCAATGCCAGATTACAACTGGTGTTGACCAAATTAGCTAGGAGTCAAGGCGGAAGGATTGTTCAGTTCCGACCCAGTCAATGGAGGCAATATAATTAAATTAAAACAAGGAGTCCAACCATAAATAGAAATAGTGAAGTAAAGTACCGGAGCTAGGAAGCCAAAAGGATTTCAAACAATGTTTTTGTATCTCCTCTGAAAGTTCCCTCCTGTCTCCTCCCAGTCTAGAGTAGCCATAACACGTTGAAATACTGCACATGAGATCTGGCAAACATTTTGGCAATACACGGTTCAGACTTAATATTGTCCTTAAGGTGGATAAATATTATGGGCCTGATTCACAGAACATTTTCCTATTGGATTGCACCATTATAAAACACTTCCATGAATCAGGCCCTATATCTAGTGTGCACAGGCAAATTAGGCTATCAGAGAACAGATGTAGGTTTCCGCTGCTTGCCTGTTGAGCAGTATCAGCAGTTCCTGGAGGTATGATTACAACACTAGCTGCACCTGCCTGAAAAGCCCCTTCTGGAGAAGATGTGGAAGAGCTAGCTGTCACCCCTATTCTAGTATTGACGGAAAGATTGGAACCGGATGGGTGTGATGGTTCCAGATGCTTTCGATGGAGGTGCGACCTGTCGGCAGTGGGAGGCAAGGTCACAAGTCAGATGCTCCTGACACTTCATAGCCATCTGTGTGGAGAGCAGGACTTGCCAGGGTTCTCAACATGTGGATCTTCAGATAATGTAATCCCAAGGTTGCAGTGAATGGCAGAGTCTAGCCGCTGGTGTTTCTGGCAGTGCCTTTTTTAACCTGTGAATGGAGAAATCGAATAGCCTTCACAAGGGACTTGCAGCACGTTAAAACATTCTCACCCTCCAACTAAATGTTCAAACATCTTGCTGACACCGGAAGGGATGTAACCAGGCACATAGGGTGTCCAGTTTATCTTTTCATGGGGTAGCAGATCATGTCTTTTGTTTTAATTATTCTGCATGTGTAATACTAGACAAAGCCTCAGGCCATCCGATTCCAGTCCCTTGACACATGTCCAAAAGGCAGAATATATATCTCCATTGCAGCATTCAATTGCTCCATTAAATTGGAGGTGTTATGCACAACAGAGTTGCTGAAAAATACCAAGAGCTCTACATATATCCCTAACAACTTGTCCTTTTAAAATGGGAAAATCTAACACTGTCAATGACATTGGGGAGACCAACTCTGGGTATGCAATTGGTGTGGAACCTTTTTGATATAGCGTAAAAACAGTCTTTTGGTAGGGCTAGGCTTCCTCCCACCCTGTAAATAATTGAACAGTGAGCAAGCACTATTCACTGGGAGGAGCTGTTAGGAACATTAAACGGAGATCCCAAATTTGTGGATGACCTCGAGGTGCCTCGGCATAGGGGCAGTCAAATAAACATCACCTTTAGACATTCTATAGGGCATTATGAAGCACAAGAATGTTGGTGGCAAAGGCAGAAATTGAGAATTTCCTGGACTGGTCGTCAGTGGCTTGATTCATTACAAATAATTAGTACCCGGCGAGGGCGCAATCAGAATGAAAGAGCCATTCTGATTGGCCCTCGCCGAGTCGTTACCAGGCTGGGAATCCCTCCGTCTTTGTCCCCTCGCTTTGCTCGGGGCTATTACCTATGGGCCCCGGGGCATTACCTGAGTCGGTAATGCCCCCGCCGCTCGGGTCATATTGCTTAAAAGTTGAATGCCCTACTGACCGTACGCAAGATAAAAGGTTGTCCAAGTCACTTCCAAGTGAATAGGGGCAACAGATGACCTGACCACTGAATTTTAGAAGGCAAATTCTGAGGTATTATCACCATACGTGCTTAAGGTTATGAAGAGCTCCTAGGCACACACATATTTCCAGGATGCACCTGCAAAGCTTTTAATGGCCCTTTATTGTCCAATAAAGCCACCCTGCCTGATAAATACAGGTAACACAATGGTGAAATTGACAGCCAACTGCTTATTCCAGCTGATGCCCTTTCTAGGGGTCCAAATAAACCAAGCCAGGTTTATCCCAAGCAAATCCATCCAAAATAACAGGTGAGTACTCTCCCTGGTGCATAAAATAACTCAGTCAAACAGCCTTTTCTGTTCTTTCGCAGTACTGAAGAGATCTGCTCTTGGTTAAGTGGTCAGATTGCTGTATTTATTTATTCCATTTATTGGATATTTGTATGACAGCTATACAAAAGTTTTTCCAGGCACCACAAAAATAAAATGGGGTGGGTGGGGCGAAGGACATAGGGAAAAAGTGAACAACAATGATGGGTATAGTGGCCTTGTAGAAATCCTACCGTGCAAGACAAGGTGATAAGTGAAGGGGTGTGGGGGGAGTAGGGATCAGGGATGGTAATGGCAGAAGTGTAGGAGAGGGGCCCAGGGGGGTGAGCAAGTGCTGAGGGGGGCCAATGAGGGCAAGTGCCAGGGGAAAGAGGTGGAAGGGCCGTTAAGTGCAAAGGGTAGGGTGGACCAGGTTAAGGCTAGTCCGGGGAAGGGTGCCCAAGGGCAAGTGCTGGTTAGAGATGCTAGGGGAGACTGGTTTGGGGTGGTCTGGCCCCAGTATGACTCGGAAGGGACCTGGTCACAGTCACAGCTGCAGAGGAACTTTAGCACAGAAGGGGGAGAGGAAAGGAAGAGGAGAAAAATAAAGTCTTGAGGAGTTTCCAGAATTTAAGAAGATCTGGCTCAAGTCTGAGGGTGGCAGGGAGGCCGTTCCAGGGGGAGGAACCAGCCAAGGAAAGAGATCTACTGCCCACTGTTAGGCAGAATCACCTGCAGTACCCTTTGGGAACACTACAGGCAATTAGGACTACAAGTGTAAGCACAATTTCATCATAGGTACAAGTCCGAACTACACAGTAAAGTGGTAGCGATGGCTGAGCAGCCAGACTTATCTCAAGAGTTTAAGTGAGCAGTAGAACAAGTTACACAAAGGACCAACCAATACAGTGATTCAAGTAAACACTCACTCAAGGTTTCTTAGTAAAAGAATAGACATTTATTTACTCAATCATTTATAAAACATTACACCAGCATATGCAGCTCAATATCACACACTAATAAACCACAAAAATCCAACCGGTAAGTAACTGAAAAAGTTTAGCTCAAAAATGAAGTAGGAGCAATATGGCACTTCAGATACTTAGAAAAGGGAGGAAAAGACAAGGTTATAAGAATAGATAGCCCAAATATATTCATAGGCAGGGCAAAGAGTTTCATTTAAATACAACCAGCAATTCTTCTCAACAGGCCTGGGCCAAAGTCAATGGCTCAGAGTCTTTTGTATAGGATAGCACAGTTGTGGTATATAACGGTTAAGTCTTTGCCACATATTTTTAAAGAATTTGGCTAGGTGAAAAGTTTGACGAATGTTTAGGGAAGGACAAGCCTTCGTAGTTGAGGAAAGTTTCACGCACTTTCTCAATGGCCGAAAAGATTTCCGGACCACGTTTGCACAGTACCTTTTAAAATGAAGAAAGCTGTAGCTGAGGCAGTTGTTCCTGGCAGTTCGAGCAGATCTTACTGTTCCTGTGCTTCAGTCGTGGGGACAAGAAGGAGGACATCGGGAGGTTTCTGCACTGCCCAGGAAAGAGGCCAAAAGCTGTAGCAAGACGTCGGTTTAAGGTGTGAGTGCCTTAAAGTCGCCCTGGTTTCCTTCCTTCTGGCTATCCGGTTTTCAAGAGCACTCTGAAGAAAATTCGACCAGAATAGGACGGTGTCCAGGTGGCTTGCGAGTTGGTTGTTCCCACCAAACTCAAGGGAAGAAGTTAACCTTGAAGGGCTTCTCTGTCTATCGGAGTTTCAGGCAATTCAGACCTGCAGCAGGGCTCGTCCAGGAGTTGCAGCAGTCCACTTCCTTCCTCTCCTCTTCGGTTCTTTCGTTCCAGTGGTCGACTCTGCTTTCCAAGTCCCAGAGACTTGCTTTTAAACAGTTTTCCCCCCATTCACTCAGCCTGGCTATCACTCACCCCACTTGGTGGCTGTCCTTGCCGGACAGTCAGCCTGCCAATCACATCAGAGTGCATTCAGTTCTCCTAGGAGACTAAGCACAGGGAGTTTCGGGCACCTCCCTCACATCCTGTCCACCCCAGACACTCTGGCACCAGAGGAGGGCTTAAGCACAGAAGCCTGCCAAAGGGCATGAACAAAGGGACCAAATCTGGTTTGGCGCGTAGTTACACTAAGAAGGACTTTTCCTAAAAAAAATGGCGAAAAAAGATGACCGGAGTCTGTTTTTACAGCTAGGTCTGTAGCGCCATATTGAAAAACATGGCTAACCCTGATTTTGAGCTACCATTGTTAGCGGTCGGGAAAAATCCCGGTAGTTCATCTAAACCACTGCCACCAGCCATTTAAAATAGGAAAAGTTAACATTTGACTGTTACATGAATGTTTTGACTCAGGGGAAGCTAGGCAACCCCTCCAGCACTCTATAGTAAGATAGGGTGTGCTGGGTCAGTACATTTTAAGAGACTAGTAAAGTCAATTTAACTGTACATGCCCTGGGAGACAGTAGTTAGTCTCAGGGAAGGTATTTAAACCTTGGGGAGTCTGAAAGACGCCGCTGTACCACTGCACTGAAGGTGCTGTGTGACACATAGAAACATATGATGGCACTGGAGTTGCTTTAAAAATTCCATAACCAAAGAACACAAAAGTAAAACACACACAAAATACATGGAAGAGTGGGAAAAAAGGCTCACACTCTTCCCAGGTAAAAAATCAAATCCCAGAAATCCAGCCAAGTTGCTGGGGGTCTCAAAGGGTAAGGGAAATTAGCACATTTGGAGAATTCTCCCTAACACCAACTTTCTGCTTGGAGAAATGTCTGACCTGCAGAGAGTTTGAGCTAGAGGACTGAAGAACGCTAGCAGGGAGGTATTTAGAGAGAGAGAGTGCTGGATGTAGAGAGGTCCCAGACAGCCTTGTGGATGATGCAAAGAGTCTTGAATTTGAACCTTGTGGGAGCCAGTGGAGAGATTTTAGGGCTGGAGGGATGCAGTCCCTGGACTTGAGGCCAAGGATAAGTCTAGCAGCCCTATTCTGGATATGTTGAAGGGGGAAAAGGGAGGAAAGAGGCAGATTGAGGATGAGGCTGTTGCAGTCGTCCAGCCTAGAGAGAACCAGAGCTCTGGAGACGCTGAGCTTCTGGGGGAAGGTGAACAAAGAGAAGGCCTTTGAGGAGGTGGACTTGAAAACTGGACTTCTTGGCAAGGTCTGTGATGGGTGGAGAGAAAGTTAGAGAAGTCAAAGTGGACCCCAAGGTTTTTTGCAGCACAAGAGGGTGAGGGGAGGGGGCACAAGGAGGCTGGCCAGAGAGAGGGGAGGGGACAGGGAGTAGGCATCCCAATGAGAAGGATCTATGACTTACTGGCATTAAGGGAAAGATCATTGGCAGAGCACCACGCCGAAATAGTAGTCAGGCAGTCAGTATTACAACCCTTCTTCCTGAATCCTGACTAATGGTGGTATGTCAGCTTTAGTCTTCTCAGCTAGAGGGACATGACAGGGTTACACTCTCTTGCCCATACTTGTCCTGGCAACTGAGCCCTTGGCCGGTTTTCCTAGGGGTGCCAGAAGGGGGGCACGCTGAGCATGGCATTCACATATATAATTGTAAGACTATTGTTCCTTATGTGCACCCGGCACAAAACTTGCCTTGAATTGTTAAAAATAAGAGTCACTACAGGCTACTGGAGTGATTGAAAGACAATTGGGAAAAGTCTGAGTTTTTACCTCCCGACGTGTGCCAAAGTCCCGATGAGTTGTCGTGAATGTTCAGTGCTGTGAGAAGTCATTATGGTATTTGGGTATTATGGTAGCCACTAACAATGAAAAGAAGCCTGAAGAGAACCACATGCATGGATGGGGGGGCAGGGGGAGTGGATGGGTCGGTTGCATTCAAGAGGGCCACCTTTCGGTAAACCTCTGACTGCCCCAGAGTACTGGTCTGCAGTTAACGTTACACTGATGAAGATACACTGAGACTCCCTGGCTTTCTGATTGAAGGCAGAGCCAGTGGCTGGGCTCCCTGATCCTGTGACCATTTGCACAGAAAAATGCAGCGTAAACAGGAGAATGCTGGCTGCCCTTATTATAGTGCCTGCAGTGTTGCCTGGTGGGAGTTTGATGAGTTTTCTGCACCGCAAGTGTGTCCATTAAGCAAGGGCCTACCAAGCCGGGTGCAGCGACACAGAGGGACCTTCAAGGAAGAGAACTCATTAGGACGTCCAGAGGAACAGCAGAGGAGCAGATCAGTACTTGTATTGCCAACTCCATGATGGTGAGGGACAATGATTTCTCTGAATCTTTCACTGAACCCAACTGTGGAATGGGGTGATCTCTAGCTCTGCTATGAGCACAGCTACTTGTTGCCAGGGCCTTGAAGGTGTCCCCCTGAGGTATGACAGTTTCTTTTGGCCCATCTTTAAAAACACACTTGCGTCTGGCAAATTGGAGGGAGTGATGAGGAGCAACCTGCTGAATACATATGGCCGACTACTTACATTTCTCAAACCCACCTTTTCCGCAGGAGCAATTGAGCTATTGGAACATCATGTATGCATTCCACATCCCATCTTCGGTGGCCGGGCAACGCCATCACCATAACTGAAAGGCATAAGTCACAACAGGATGTCCACTGCCTGACCCTCATGTGCACTGAATTCTAGAGACACCCACATGGCTTCTTGAAAATACGGGAGAAGAGCCAAAACATTGAATTCCTTCTGATCATCAGATCCTGCACCAGTTGGACCCAAAGTCAGTGGAGGGGCATCAGATGCTTGCCCCCTCCTCTACCTCCCCCCGAGTGACCTCTTACATGGCAGCGGTGGACCTACATGCTGCTATATTAAAAAAGCAAGCTCTCATGGACTCTGACCACTATCAAAAATACTACTATGCTCTACATGAAGCATGAAACCCACAAGTCTATGGAGGAGCTCAGTAAATCCATAATAGATGTGCTACAGGACCAAAAGCAAGTTAGCACACACTTAAGAGATACTGAAAACAGTGTACAATCACACTATAGGAGGACTCACTTGCAGTCCAAACAAACAGATGCAAAAAGAATCATGACCTCCCTGATTGAAATGATCAAGGATTTGGGAAAATAAAAATCAGCAGAAGATCTTCAGCATCAGGTGCAAAAGGGGATGACTTAAGAGAGTGGACGCTGTCATTCTTTAGAAAGATCGTCCTAGAGGACCGAAGGAACAACCTTTGAGGCTAGGGAGGTGAGCCCGCTTCGCAAGACCCTCCTTAGGAGTCTAGGCAAGTCGAACCTCACTGGGAGTGACTCTTCCTTAGGGGACAATGACTCTCATTCACACAGTCTCTGCATATATGGGACTGGATTCCATAAAGAATTTCTCTTTAAGAAGAGATCTGTATATAACTGGGCAGAATGGATCACAAGAGAAGAGAGTACAGTGCGCAGGGGAAGACCCCTGACATAATTATGCTTGGAGAAGTTGAATCCGCAACAGTTCAAAAAGTGCAGAATGCCAGCTCAAGACGCTGGAGGCCCAGCGACGCAGACAACGGGGGAAGCCATTTACAGGACAGGGAGAGAAAACTTGTCGAACATGGTGGCGTGATCATGACCATCCCGTGGCGGGCCAGAAACCCACCTAAAAGTCAAAACCATTGCAGCAGGGACCGCTGACAGCTCCCACCCACCAGCCAGTGTCCCTCAACCACAGCAGCCAACAGACAGGAACGTAACATTGGAGAAACCCTAGAAGCGAGAACGCAAAGCAGGTTCCAAGGCTTAGTCCGTAGCCCAGCGGCGTCACAATGGACAAACACAGGTACAGGGGTAAACAGGTGAGGTGGGAGGTCACCTGGGAAATCGATTGTAAAGAGGGGAACGCTTGAAAGGCCTGAGGGCAACATTCAAACAGTAAACCGAATAAGTAGATATTTGAGGAACAAATAAAGTGCTTCACAAACGAGGCACAAGGGGAAACAGAGGAAGGGTGAAGAGGGGAAATCACCAGAGGATCTCAGTGTTGAAAAGTGGGGCACACACTCCATATACAAGTGTGATAAAAATTATGATTTCAAACTGCCAAGTGAATTAAATGAAAATAAAAAGAAACCAGTACAGAAAACCCAGGAGAAGGGGATTCCAACCCCAGAAAATCTTACAAACCATAAGAAAGGTTGGATCTAAAGAACATGCGAAAACTGAAAGCAAAGTAAAGATGGTGAGGCAGTATCTTCAGGAAAAACGTTACAAGCATAACACTAAAAAGAGAAGAAGATTGATGAACAGTTAGGACGAGCTACAAGAGCTCATGATGGAAACTCCAAGAGTGTCAGAGAAGATCTGCATAAGCAGCATATTTCTAAAACAGAGACATTGGGCCTCATTACGAGTCCGGCAGTAACCGAACTGGAAAAACTGGCAGGTTACCGCCGGACTCGTATTACCATTCCGCCTCTGTGATTCCCGGATATCACACGGGCATTACAACCCCGGTGACCCGGTAATTCCGGAGGCGGAATTCGGTAAATCCCCATTCCCATGGAGTCCCATAGGACAGCATGGTGCCGGTGTTTCCATGTCCGCCTGCAGGCGGGTGGTGTTAAACCCGCCAGGTCAGACCTGGTGGGAGTGACACCTCCCGCCTGCAGAACTCGAGATCAGCCGGTCCGGAAACAACGGTGGCAGCGGGTTTACCTTGAGAGAAAGCCGCAGCCAAGAAGGCATAAAGGAAAATTACCAGGCAATAAGAGACATTCTTTTGGCCGACTTTAGTTGTTTGTACTAGGGACAGGGTCAGGTAGAATTAGATTAGGACTGAGAACATTTACTATGGACTGCATGACAAGCACCTTTAGTTACTTTACTAAGGCAGGGTAACCCCTATAGCAGTAGGGAAAGATAGGTCTTTTCTTTATCATTTGTGTTCGATCACTCCTTCCGACTTGCCATAGTACACAGAAGTTTACTTTGCAGTTCTATTTTGTGCATGGGGTAAGCCAATGTTATCCATATATTCTATCTGACCTAGGTCCTCATCGGCAGCTCGAAGTGTATAGAGGCCTATCCAGGGACGTCATTTCACCAAAATGCCAGGGGTAACGGAAGTGACATCATATGACCTTTGACCTCTGGTGACTTCACAGGAAGTGATGCCATTTGACCCCACCCCAAAGTGATATCACGGGAAGCGATGGAACTCGACCCTTCACCCCTTGACAAAACAGAAAGTGGCATCACATAGTACACAACAAAAAATATGGTTACGATATCACTATAATGTGATGTACATTTCATACAAGAATGGATCGCCATATGTATCATTAGGATCAGTGTGTATAGACCCATATTACCAAATTACTGTGAATGCAAGCAGACATTAATGGCCAAATGATAATGATGTGTTACTATTCAGCACTTACGCTTAAGCGCTTTATATAGAAAAAGTATGACCCAATATCACCCAACCTGTGTAGGTACTCTTTTATCGACCTCAGAAGGATCAAAGGCTTAGTTGAGGTGTTTAAGAACAGACTAAATCAGTGACTCACCCCCTGAAGTGCGCCTAAACCTTTAATGAGTCTAGCAATTATTGTATAGAATTCCAGAAAGACACATTATGTGGTATTCCTATTCTTTCTTATTTAGGGTCAGTGCTGAAAGTGTTAGACTCGTGGTACCCCTGTTCTTTTTTTAAGAGGCCTGAACAAGAAAGCTAGCCACTCCAGAAGTAAAGAGCCACATGGTGCTGGCCACAGCTCAGGAGCTTGCATTACACAAAAAAAGAAAAGAAAAAAAGACACTTTTTTAAGGGGTAACAAGGGAGAACACAGAGGTCACAGTTGCGACCTCTGGCGACCCCTAAATGACGTCCATGGGCCTGTCATGTCAAATATAATTCAGGATACTAGCGATTAACGCAGGATCTCTCAACACCTCCAACAAAAGAGTGCTGCTGCTAGCCATACTGAAAGATGTCCACGCAGATGTATTGTGTCACCAAGAAACCCATCTATGCAAAAAGATGCTGCTAGACTCCAGTCCAGGTTATTTTCCTGGGCCATTTTGTCTCTGCCCATTGTAAGAAGTGGGGTGTTTGTATCCTCTTTGGGCGTAATGTAAGGTTCTGCCTGGGTCTGCAGTAAAAAAGATAAAGGGAGTTTATATTCTTATCTGGAGAATTTAATAGGATTCTGGTTACCTTGGCTCTTTGTACTTTCCTAATAGAAGCCAACATGATTAACTCCAAGCAGCTCTTGAACAACTGCTGGCATATTCCAAAGTTATACTCTGCGTACGGGGGAACTGATCTTGGTGATGGACCCACATTGGGATGCCCATGGGCATTACTGGGGCATGAATCAAGCAGGTAAGACAACTATTGCTGCACTATGCGACTAAGGCTTGGTGGATTCACTGAGGCTCGCCCAAACCATAGATAAAGACTGCTTTCTATTACTACTCTCGTCAGTCGTACTGTAGGTTGGATTAACTACATGTGGATAAAAGACTACTGAACAACATTCTTTAAGTTAATATAGGATAAATTGTTTCTCTGACTACTTCCCAGTGCAGGGTACCTTTAAATTCTCTCCTAATTAAAGCTGTCTGAAATAATGAATGCTTAACTATAAGCTGGTGAAAAATCCCATAGTTCAGCACGAGATAATACAAGACATTGATAACTTCTTCAGGGTGAACCCAGAGCAACAAGTTAGAGCTGAGCTGTCAATGGATGGGATGCCTTTGATGAGATCATTTGAGGATTACTAATTAAGAAACCAGCCAGGCTAAAGACATTCAGGAGGGCAGAAATGAATACCCTGACCAATGAGCTCCAGTTTTACATGGCAAAGTTTAGGGCCACCGATTCCTGTAAAGCCTACCTTGCTCTGTACAACATTACAATGCAGATTAACGTTTTAACTACTAATTATATGAATTATATCCTTTAAAGAACCAAACAACATATTTTTTAATGGAGTAACAGCATATTTTTCAGTGTGGAATAAGCTTTTGACTGCATCGAGAGGCCCTTAATGCAACAGGTGAGGAGTGTGTGTGTGGATAGGGGAAGGGGTTTAATTAAAGGGGTGTTTGCGATTTACACATTACATTTAGCGACAGTATCAGAGGGCTACTTATGCCAGGATTTGGGGCTATCGACAGCTGCCAGGCAAGGCTGCCTCCTATCACTTTTGCTGATTACCCTAGTGGTTGAACCACTAGCATGGCGGATAAGGAAGGAAGAACTAATGCAGAGTATTCAGTATGTGGGTTTCACCCACACAATTAATCTATTTGCTGGCTATATTATTCCGTCACTGGGAAGATTGACACTTCCTTACACCCCATCCTCTTAATATGACCATTTACAGCCAGTTTAAACACCTGCTCCTCAGACAGAAATCAACCCGTACCTGCCTACCCTAGTGCGCTTATGGTCCTTTCTCAGTCCATTTGCATAAACACATTAATTCTCATTGACACCTTCAGCTTCTTGCAGCCTTTCTAGTTTCCTTCCTTTCACTACTTTCCTTCTAGTGGCATGCACATTCACACTGGCTGCCCTTTTTTCTCCCTCCAATTAAATTCATAGACACAAATGAATGTGTTCTCTATCCTTTTCACTATGTCAACCAACTGGTTCGGGGTAATGACTACCGTTTTCCATATTTCCACCCTCATCCTTTGGTCAAAGATTTTGACAATTATCTGGCGCCTTATATGTTCGCAATAAGAACCCTGGGGCTAAACCTATTGGAGCAGTTAGAACATCTTCTAAACTTCAACTGGGATGTTGCTCCTTGTCACAAAATAATAGAGATTTTGGGGGTAATTCATAGAATTTAGCGCACAAGTGGCGCACGCGGCTGGCGCACAGTGTGTGCGTGCGAATCTCTGCGCCAGCCGCGTGCGCTAAAATCCATTTCCACGCACAGCGTATTCATGGATTTTAGCTACCAAAACCAGCCGTGGCGCACAGTGGCACAGCGACCCTGCAGCAGCGCCAGTTACGCCCCCAAGAACGCACCTCGCGCAAGGAAAAGCCTTCAAAATCCCCAATCCAGCGCAAAGGGCTGCGCTAACCCTGTACCAGTATACATGGCTGCCACACAGCACACGGCAAGCGGGGAACGTGTATTACTGGGGTTCGCGGGAAGTTTCACACGCGATTGGCCCTGTGCTAGCGGGGTACGTGTATTACTGGGGTTTGCGTGAAGTTTCACACGCGATTTCAGCAGGGTACGTGTATTTCAGGGGTGAGTGGGAAGTTTCACATGCGATTTCAGCAGGGTCCATGTATTTCAGGGGTTGCTGGGAAGTTTCACACGCGATTGGCCTGGGTACGTGTATTTCAGGGGTGCGCAGGCAGTTTCACATGCGATTTCAGCAGGGTCCATGTATTTCAGGGGTGCGCGGGAAGTTTCACACGCGATTTCAGCAGGGTACGTGTATTTCAGGGGTTGCTGGGAAGTTTCACACGCGATTTCAGCTGGGCACGTGTATTTCAGGGGCGTGTGGGAAGTTTTACACGCGATTGGTCTGGGCACATGTATTTCAGGGGTGCGCAGGAAGTTTCACACGCAATTTCAGCAGGGTACGTGGATTTCAGGGGTGCGCTGGAAGTTTTACACACAATTTCAGCAGGGTACGTGTATTTCAGGGGTGTGCGGGAAGTTTTACACGCGATTTTGCTGTCAGAGCAGGGAATGTATATTCCGGGGGTGCGCGGGGAGTCCTACACGTGAATTGGCAGTGTGGGTCCTCCCAGGTGTCCCCTCTGCCCCCTCCACGGCCCCTGCAGGCAGCCCACACCACAGGGGACTACCCTGCACCCCTGGTCATGTCCCCCAGCACCCCCACCCCCCCAGCAGTGAGGGGCACCTGCCAGCAGGCCCCGACACATGTCCCCCAGCACCCCCACCCCCCCAGCAGTGAGGGGCACCTGCCAGCAGGCCCTGACACATGTCCCCCAGCACCCCCACCCCCCAGCAGTGCGGGGCACCTGCCAGCAGGCCCCCACTCATGTCCCCCTGCACCCCCACCCCCACAGCATTGACGGGCACCTGCCAGCAGGCCCCGACACATGTCCCCCAGTACCCCCAGCACCCAGCAGTGAGGGGCACCTGCCAGCAGGCCCCGACACATGTCCCCCAGCACCCTCACCCCCCCATCATTGACAGGCACCTGTCAGCAGGCCCCGACACATGTCCCCCAACCAACACGTCATCACAATCTAGATCCCTGGCTCTTATGGCCACCCAAATCCCACCCCACGCCACCCGAGTCCAAACACCCAACCAAGCTTTACATCCATTCCAAATTGAAATCCCCATTACATGATAGATCATAAATAAGCAGTATGCGCATGAGTACAAGTGTGTCAGACCCACACAATGGCAACACATGACTGAGAAAACCCACATTGTGACATGCATGAAACCTATGAGAGAAGACCACACATTGAAGTAAGAAACAAAAATGTATTAAAGTCAAAATGAAGGAGTTAAATCAAAACACACAATAATGCCAATAATAATCAAAATGCAGCATGTCCCAAAAAATGATAAATAAATAAAATGAGAATCCAAATTAATCCAAATGAAAATGTGTCCAAAGTCACCGTCCAACAAAGCAAATCCAAAGGGAAAGAAAAGCGTAATATCCATTGCTCCATGGTGAAGAAAAAAAAGATGAAGGAGAAAAATCCACTGTAAAACTATCCAGGGTCCATGAGCCCAACCACATAAATGAAACCTACCTAATTACTAACTATATACAAAAATGTGGGACATAGTCCATGCGCCCCAAATGAAAGAAAAAAGAAATGAAACTTAACACTAATGAACTATATACAATGGCGGCAGGCAAGTCCAACGGCTCACTTGTTGATGTCATGGGCCAGGGCATCATCAAACTCCTGTTCAATGTCTTGGAGGCGGGCCTGTTCTCTGGCCCCGAGGTCTCGCAGGGATAACGCCATGTCCACCTCCAATTCCCTGCGAATTCCCTCGAGGCACTCAGCCCGCCTCAGCGCCCTGCGCATGGAGTTCTCCTCCCTGACCATTGTGAGTCGTGCCTCCTCCGCCCGCCGCCACTCTGCACCTATCTGCTGGCCCAACCGCTGCCACACAGAAGACACTCCCATTCCAGGGTCCTCCTGCCTTCCGGCCGATGCCTGCCCCTCTGATGTAGATGGCCCCGAGCCATGATGCCTCCCACGTTGAGCCTGCCGCTGCCTCCGACGCAACTGCCTCTGCCAGCACGACATCCAGGCTGATGGAATCCACCGACGCTGTCGTGCACGTGCCCTGACCGATAATGCCGGCACATCCTCCATCTGCTGGGGTGCAGCTGCTGTGGTGTCCACCCCTGCTGGACCTCCGACTCCCGACTGGGGCAGGGATGGGATCCCCACCGAGCTGGCTGCATTGGTCAGGGCAGGTCCACAGGGGGCCCTGGTGGCATCTGGGCCGGAAGACGGCATGGAGAACGACTGGCGCATAGTCTCCACAGAGGAGGAGAGGGCCGCCAGAGTGGCCGAAACATGTACAAAACCCCCGACCATGGACACTCCCAACTGGGCCACGTTGGCACGCTGCTCTTCGTGATGACGTGCGTGCTCCCCCCGGGAAGCATGCACGTCATCACGAATGTCACGCATGCGCAACGCAACACCAATCAGGACCTTCTCCATACGGCCAGGGGTCCCCTCGTCCGCAGGTAGAGGAGTGTCAGATGACATGGACATCCCCCCTACCTGCGGACGGGCCTGGGATGGGGCATCCCTGCTGGTGCATGGTGGTGCAGTCACAGTGTCAGGGACAGTGACATGCACAGGCCCCTCCATGGCGACCTGTGTTCCCTCCTGCCCCTGGACTGCACCACTTGCACCAGTGGTACCACCCCCACCAGGCCCCATGTGCGGCTCAGTAGCAGCCTCCTCCTCCTCTGTGGAAACCACCAACCTGGATGGCTCCACACCATCTTCCGCCGTTGCAAGCCCCTGTGGGGGCTCACCCACCCCTTCCGCTGCAGCCGTAGTGGCAGACGCAGCAGCAGTCCCCTCACTCCCAAACGATGGTAAATTCTGGGATGGTGACTGGGCCTTGCGTCGCTGGCCGGTGGGGGCATCCCCGCCGCTTTGCTCCACAGCGCCGTCTCCGCCCTCTTCATCACTTGCCGCTGTGTAGGGGGAGACATAGAACACAAGCATCAGGGTACTGTGCAATGGTCCCCTAGACAGGAAGCAATAGCAGATGAGTGGCACTGTCAAACATCACTTCCATCATGTCCCTCCACAACACACGAGTCAGTGCAGGCAAAACACATGCAATAACAGGCATGGCGCATGCAATGAACATTAGCATACATGTCCAAGGGACTCTTGAAACATACAATGCTGGTTTGAAAATCACATGCATCATGGGTCATGCCTATCACATGCACACACTTCACCGTAGTTTCATCCATCTGGCCTCGTACACCCCAGACACAGTGGATACAAGGATGAGTAGGCTGCATCAGTGAATCTGAACATTGTCACAGACATGTGTCATGCATCCATGGCATTTCCAAGTCACAGACACGCAAGTCAGACACACAGACATGGACACCATACATGTCCTTGACCACAGCACCCATCTCTCACACCCCATCCATGTCCAATAACAGAGACAGGCATGCATTAATGTGTGCATTCCGCATGCTGCTCCGCATGTTGCATTGTAACACATGCACCTACCATGTGGTTCACACATTACTGGTCTCACATGCATGACCATGATGTCCCTGCACACACACATACGTACATGGTCTATGTCACACATACAGGCAAGTATCAGACAACCAGCAACCTGCAACATGCCCTGTCTCACACAGCAATGCTTGGCCACTTACCGCTCAACTCCAGACGGATCTGCCTCTGAAGGATCTGGGCATGGAGCGCTGGGCCTACGCATTCCAGGACCCTCATCTGGATGGTACTCATGCTGCCCCCTGCCACAAAGTCGTTCCAGATCCTATCTCGTCCTTCCTTGTTGGCACGTGATGTTCCGAAGAGGGCATCATAATGCCCCAGGACATGCTCCACCAGGACACCAACTTCCTTCTGACTGAAGCTGGTGGCCCTCTGCCTCTCTGGCTGGTGGTCGCCAGTGGTCTCAGATGGTGTTTGCCCTGACATGGCGACCCCCGAGGCAGGCGTGGGTGGGCAACTGGGTCCTGGGGCTGGGCTGTGGAGCGATGGTATCCCAGTCGGGAGTCTTCTGTTCCAGCAGGGGTGGACACAGCAACTGGACCCCTGCAGATGGCTGATGTGCAGGCACCAAATAGCAGAGCACGTGGGCAGCAGGCAGTCAGGCAGCAGCAGATGGCAGGTGGGAGCGTGCTCGGGGCTCTGGGGGGCAGGAAAATGGCCTTCAGGGCAGGAGTGTGGTCGTCCGTGTGTTTTCACGTGGCCAGCTTGATATGGAGTGATTTGGCACGTGAAAAAATTGCACGTCAGCGTGTAATTCGAGGAAAGGCCCTTAGCGCGTAAGCGCGTCAGCACACGTACACGATTTCATTGGACCAAAGGACCTTAGCGCGTAAGCGCGTCTGTGACGTATCGCGCACAGGCGTTGCCCTTTCGCGTGTAAAACTTCCCGCGAACCCCAGGAATACACATACCCCACTCGCACAGGACCCTTTCGCGTGTAAAACTTCACGCGAACCCCAGGAATACACATACCCTGCTGAAATCGCATGTGAAACTTCCCGCGCACCCCTGAAATACACGTACCCAGGCCAATCGCATGTAAAACTTCCCGCACACCCCTGAACTACACGTACCCTGCTGAAATCGCGTGTGAAACTTCCAGTGCACCCCTGAAATACACGTACCCAGGCCAATCGCGTGTAAAACTTCCCGTGCACCCCTGAAATACACGTACCCTGCTGAAATCGTGTGTGAAGCTTCCCGCGCACCCCTGAAATACACGTACCCAGGCTAATCACGTGTAAAACTTCCCACGCACCCCTGAAATACACATACCCAGGCCAATCGCATGTAAAACTTCCCGCGCACCCCTGAAATACACATACCCTGCTGAAATTGCGTGTAAGACTTCCCGCGCACCCCTGAAATACACGTACCCAGACAAATCGCGTGTAAAACTTCCCGCGCACCCCTGAAATACACGTACCACACTCGCACAGGGCCTATCGCATGTGAAACTTCATGCGAACCCCAGGAATACACATACCCCACTCAGTATATTCGTGCTTTTTATTTGCGCAAACTTTTGTAATGCGCAGGGACGCTACCGCCTGCCTTCGTGTGGCGGATGTGTTTAGGCCTGTGCGTGTCTTTGCCCGTGCGCGGGTTTGCCCTATTCGGTTCCATGAATAAGTGTGGTTTGCGTGCGTGTGGGTGTTCCGTGTACTTCCCAGCAGTACTTCCCCCGTTACGCCTTCTTTTTCGCGCGTTATTCCCCATTCCGCGTGTTACGCCCCCTGTTCCGCCTACTTTTGTTGTGTGCGCTGCACTATGGGCGCTTTCGCTATGCGCTTAGCGCACGCTGTTTGGAGACGTGTGCGCCAGCGTGCGCCATGCACGGATTTGGCGCAAAACCAGTGGGAAAGTAGCGCAGCGCCTTCCTTGAATCGCACGCGTGCGCTTGCTTTCTCACGCTTGCGCCTGCTTGCGCTGGGATTTTCGGCGCACGTTTGTTCCATGAATCGGCCCCTTAGAATCATGTAGAGGCGTTTCTAGGTGGGGGCTGAGGGGGCTATAGCCCCGCATAGAAGCTCAGGAGTTACAACCAAAAAGGCTAGCTAGCCCCCAGTCCTGACAGTCCCAAAATTAGCTTAGCCCCGGATCTTTTCCAGACCTAGCAACACCCTGTTAATTTTCTTTTCATAATGTAGATCCAGCTTCCTAATAGCAGTTTCATACACCTTCAGAGTCCAACTGGTACGCGTCTCTACCCTCTCTTCATCCCCTTGTCCATTACCTTCATGGTTCTGGAAAGCTTTTTATTATGTGCCTTTCATTCAATTCGGGCAGTGAAGGAGGAAGGGCCACTTCCTTTCAACTGAGTTTGATGGACTGCAAACTGCCAGGACAAAGTCTTGGAAATCTTCGTTCCATGTGTGCCACTAAATAGATGGTTTTACCAGAGAGGGTAAGAACCTAGGAGGACCACAATCACTGGCCATTTTCTACTTCTGTATGCCACCAGTGCCCGCATTGATATTCAAACTCTGTCCCGCAATGTATAAAAGTAAAAATAAGGAGGGAAGGAAACATAAGAAGCTAACACAATGAATTAAAATAATTAGTCTCTAACAACAAAGGAACATTAACAAACTAAAAGAAGCATTGGTAATGCCAAAAGTTTGGGCTTTTGGGTAGGCATGGGAAAGGTACTTGTCAGGCACTGCCTTAGTGATATTGAATGGCTATTAATGGTAGCAGGTGAAACATGGTGCGAGTACCTGGGCCACTAATGGCAGTTCCTGGCAAATGCCTAATACCTATACATAAGCCAAAACTGTTGGCTTTGTAATACGTGTTTTTAACAGGACTTCAGTGAAGGATATGCATAGTGCTTATGAAACGAGTTGCTGAAGTCAGACCTGGTTAAGAAATTGTCATTACACCAGTATCAGGTTTGCAACTCCAATTAAGTTATTAACTCTCAGAAGTCTGCTTTCAGAAAACACTGGCAAGGACTTTGAGTGCAAAGTTTGATGGTAAGGCTTTATTAAAGCAAGCTCAAAGAGTTTCCATGAGGTGTTTTGGGAGAGACAGGAACTGGGTGGAGATGGCCATAGGAATTTGCATGGTCATGGGCAGTGAATGTGTGGGCATATAGCCAAACAACACTTACAAGCTTTGTGTTGCTCCTCATATGCCATTTCTCCCTATGTGTACTCAAGAGTTTCTGCCTATAGGTGATGCTAAACCGCCACTTAATAGGCGAAACTGAAAAGAGTGCCATTGGATACAGAATCTGAGAACCACCACCAACGTCTTCAACGTGGACAATGAAATGACAGTTGTCCTTGATAGTTTATGTACATGCAAGACTGTACAATGCCTTGACATTATATTTGATCACTCTTTTACTTTAGACCGTTTCACAAATTTTATACAGCTATCATAACCTTCTGCCCACACTCATCCGCTCCCAACTACGCAGACAATACCCAGAATATCCTCAAAATCGCCAGCCTCCAACCATCCAGATCTGTGATCATGCCTCTCAGATATTGACTACTGGATGACGACCAACCACCTCATCCTCAATCCTGGGGAAACTGAAATCCTAGTCTGCAGGGAAACAGTACTCCTCCGCCAATCTATTCCCTGGCTGCAATCCCTAGGACCCCCGCCGGCAACTACCACCTCAGTGAAAAACATTGGATGCACACTGGACACAGATTTATCCCTCTCCCATCAACTCTGTATTCAGAACCTGTCTCTTCCATTTATGCATCCTCAGGCGTATCTTCCCTTACCTCGCTTATCCTCACTGTTTCTCGGCCATCATCTCCATCATCCTCTCCCGCTTAGACTATGCAAACTGCCTTTACCTAGGTGTTTCAGCTAAGGAAACTGCAAAGAATCCAAAACTCTGCAGCTCCCCTGCTCATTAACCTTCATCCCAGAGAACACGTCAGCCCTACACTAAGAGTCCTCCATTGACTCCTATTGGTCGACGCACTATCTTTAAAGCCATGTGCATCAACCATCAGGCAATCCACAACACCGGCCCGTAATTCCTTTAAGGCAAAATCTCTCCCTAAGATTCCTCAAGGACTCACAGATCTCGCACAGCTCTCTCCTAGTGGTCCCACTTTACAACTCCTCGAGACTGGACGAATCCTCTTTCTCCGTCCAAACGCAGATCATCTGGAACTCCCTACCCCTACAAATTTGCAATATTGACAACCACCTGGCATTCAGAAAGGCCCTCAAAACCTGGGTTTTCCCTCGCTTCTCTTGAAATCCTCCCCTTCTCTACACTCTCAATAGGCGCCCAGAAACGCGCACCCAAACACAACACTATGGCTATGCTATTAAAGTCTAGAAGCAACACATTGCCATCCACACTGACACCCCTGACATACCTCAACACCTCTGCCATTAGTATACAGCTGCAACATACAAAAGAAAATTCTGTTCAGCTGGGCACACATCGAATCTTCAGCACTAGCACTCTATACTAAATCCCCAACAGCACCCACCCACATGCCTGACCTACGGGCTGCTTACTGGAGCATAGCAGCCAACCTAAGTCGTAACCCAGCAAAAAGGCACAAAAGCATTTAATTTAAACTCTTAAAACCTCCTACACATAGACTGCGGTCACCGAGGGCGTTCCAACCACAAAGTGCATTGAGGCCATACAAATGGGGAAAGGGTGCTATATAAATGACGAATACAATACAATACAATATATTGTGAGCTTTGATACTAATTATGTTTCTTTCGCAATACTGAGTGCCTTTGAAGTGAGGTTCCATTTATTGGACATGCAGAGGTTATATACACAAAGTTTATTTCTTTATTGCAAAACTCAGAAAATGAATAGTTTAATTTCAAAGATCAGAAACTGAGTTTGGACCACGTATGTTTGATAAATAGACTCACCTTTTACACCATTCTTTTTTAATTTTTATTTTATTTTAAAAACATTTTATTGGGTTTTTTAACAATACAAGAATTACTATCATTGATGCACCCATTGAGAAATCTTGAATGTCCCCCCTGACTCCCCTCCCACCCAACTTTCCCAAGACCACAGTTGTCCGTTTTCAATTCAGCGCATGCCGGGTGCCCATCATGGGCTGCCTGTGTCGTCGTTGGAAGTAGCTTCCTCTCTTGGATAAAACAATGATACGTAAGCGCCACCCATTGTAGTAGGTCCTGACTAGTGTCCAGTTTCTGTTCTCTTAGTGCTTTTTCCATGCTCCGGTTTCTACCGTCTTTCGGAGATCCTCCCACCACATTGTTACGCTAGGGATTTTGGGGCTTTTCAACCCCATGGCTATGCGTCTCTTCGCTAAAATGTACATCAGGTCCATGAGCCTGTTCAGGGGCTTGTTCTCTTGTTTTTTTTGTATTTGCCCAGGATGCACGCCTTCGGTGCCTGCACTTCCAAGGTGATGTCTGCCTCGGCTACCTTAACAGCGATCTAAGACCAGAAAGCTTGTATGGTCCGTTATCCCCAGAACATGTGGGTCATCCCCGCGCGGGGCTCGTTGCATTTAGGGCATTCTATGGTTCTCGCCCCTTTGAATTTAGAGATGACTTCTGGTGTGAGGTATGCTCTGTTGATGATATAGAACTGCATAAATTGCAGTCGTGCGTTTCTGGATACTTTTTTTATGATAGCGTGTTATAGATTCCCATTCCTTTTCCTCGAATTGAAGACCTAGCTCTAGTTCCCATTTCTCTTTGCACTTGAGGTCTTGCTTGGTTGTACAGTCTAGCAATGTCTCGTAGAGCCTCAAGGTTTTGTGTCCTCCCTCAGCAACGTATAGCATGTGTTCTATGCTTTCATGCCCAGTTTCAAGGTTCTCTACTTCAGGCCATCTGTTTGTAAGCCTTCTTGTCACCGCTCCGTGGAGTAGGAACTGCCCTATTGGTAGTCCCGAGGTCTCATGTAGCTGCGTAAACGTTAAGATGCCCCGGTCGTCCACTAGGTCTCCCAGGTGGCGACTCCGTAGGGTTCCCATGAGTTTCTTATCTCCATCAGGTCTCCGCGCCTATTAGTCATGATCGCTGCTAAAGTTGGGGATTTGCCAGCCTCCTTTATCATAGGGTCTCTGTAGTACTTCCAGTGCAACTCTGTGCCTCCCTCCTTGCCACAGGAATCTTCTGCAGAGTTTGTCAGCCATGGTTTTTGTGTGGTCAAACGTTTGAGGGTGGCGCCCTTGGCGAGTCCTCCTTCGGCTCTGTCTGCTTTCGGTGCGCTGGGTGGTCTTGGTTTTCCTGTACATAATTCCCCAACTAGACTGCAAACTCCCGAGTTCCCGCCCCCCCAAAACTTTAAACTCCCCTGTAACAAAACCTGTCCTGCGGGGCTTCTCCCGTTCTGACTACCCCGTTTCCGCTCCATTTGACCTCTTGGTGGCCTCTTGGTGCCCTACGGGCGGGTTAAATGTACCCAAACTATTTCTGGGGGCAGAAGTGGTCGCTTTGGCTGCTGTTGTGTTGTGAGCAGTCCATCTTCAGTGTAGCTCCTATTAGGATCTCTCTTGCTGCATTAGAATGTGGGTCTATCTTATTACTAGTGTGCATGCCCTTTTCCGGCTGTAAGGTGACCTCCTAGGTTGCAGTTTGCCGTGGTTTGCGCTCTCTAGTTTCGAGGTCAGGGAACTGCTCTCTGTCCAACCATTCTCCAGCTTCTGCTGGCGTATAGAACAGGTGCGCGTTGTTGTTATGCAGTACTTTCAATCTTGCTGGGTACCGGAGCATATAGCGCAGACCTGCTTTTTTCAGTCTTGCTTTGGTGTAAATGAATTGGGCTCTTCTCATTTGGACCTGGAAAGTGTAGTCAGGGTATATGGCTATCTTCGCTGCGTCTCTTTGTATGCAGCCGCCCGATCTCGAGAAGGCTAAGATTGTCTCCCTGTCTATATAGTTGAGCATCTTTGCGATGATTGGTCTGGGTGGGGGATCGGTGCGCTCTCTCGATGGTAAAGCCTTGTGTTAGTTTCCCAGCCCCGATTTCCTGCAGTAGGAGGTTTTCTATATAGTTTGTGGGGTTGTTTCCTTTGATGCCCTCTGGCAGACCTAAAATTCTGATGTTATTCGGTCTTGCCTGCCCTTCAGCCTCATCTGCTCTCTCTTCTAGGTTTTTCACCTTTTGTGTCAGTTCGTCGACTTCCTTTAGGAGCTGAGTTTTAGTCTCGGTGTTCTCTCGAACCTGGGTTTCAAGTGCCTCCGTTCTGTCTGCTATGGAGCTGACATCTTGTCGTAGTAGGTTCAATTAATTGCCACAGCATCTATTTTGTTTTCCATTGTGGTCTGGAGCATTTTGATGGCTTCCATTAGCTGTGAGTTCACTGGTTCTGCAGGAGTTTCTGGGGACTTGAGCCGCGCTATCGTGGTGCCAGTGGTGCTGATATCTGGCTTCACTGATCCTCCGGCAGTATAAGTCTCCACGGTGGTCTGTTTCTGTTTGGCTCTCGCTCCTTTTGCAGACATTACTCTGTGAGGAGTGGGGCCTGCCGGTTGCCTTGGCGGGCTGCGCTGTTAATGGAGGTGGTGCACTGCCTGGGGGCTGGGCTGCTGCTGTGTGCACTGTGTGGTTCTCTATCGGTCGTCTTCGTGGTCCCTGGGGACTGCTCAGTATTCGCGCCCTGCCCAGGCAGTGAGCCGGGTGGGTTCCGGGGCTTGTTCAGGTGTTTTCAGTCTTTCATTTTCCCACAGTTCAGCATGTGGGGGGACTCACACTGCCGTGTCCGGCCGACCACCAGTGTCTCAATGGTCACATCAGCGTGAGGGGCACCGGGGGTTCTACTCCACGGCTAGTTATTATTTGGGCCCAAGATGGTCCAGTGGAGCTGCCGGTCTGATGACCTTAATGTCACAAGGCAGCCCCCACGAGGGTGGCCTCCAGCGCGCTGTCCGCACCCAGTATGCGCAAATCCAGGCCTTGCCCAGTTCGAGGCCCTAGCCTCTCTGTCTCTTATGTGGACGAGGGCCCGCGGAGGGGGGGGCACATGCCTCCCTGATGCCGCAGATGCAGCTGGCCCTGCCGGGTCCCTCCTCCCGCCGGCTCCTCACCTGGTGCTCCTGTTGTGCCTCTGGTGCCCAGCTGGTCCCGCGTGCCAGCTCCCCCCTCTGATTCCTCCCTTCCTGGGTCCTCCCGTTTGCTCCCTCAGTCCGCACAGGGGACGATCCACCCCAGAGCGCTTCTTATCAGTTCCGCTGTGTCGCTGCTGGCGGTGCGGGGTAGGATCGAATTGTGGCACAACTGCCGCCGGCTAAGCAGAAGTTCGGGGCCCGGCCTCTTACGGGGATCTGGGATGCCGGGTCCCGAGGCCGTCCAGTGCCTCCTGGCTCAGACCCTGCAGCTGCTCGGTCTTGGATGCAGCTGCCTCGCTTAGCTCCTGGGTCGTCTTCCGGGTCTCGTCAGTACACTCAGCGCCCTCTGGGTGTTCCTGGACGCGGCCCGATGAATCGGGGCTCCGCGCTCGGCGTCTCATCTGTTGTTCAGGCGGCTGGCGCCATTGTCTCTCCAAGCTCTGTCTCACCGCGGCTCGGAGCCATGCCGTGGAGAAGGGTCGTAGTAGCGTGAAACTTCGGGCAATGCTGCCTTCCACGCTTTGCTGCAGTTGTGCAGGTTTTCAGTCGTCTGGGCCGCGCAAATACTTAGTATTACAGCAATATTATGGGCACATCTACGGAGCTAACTGAAAAGGCGACCTTCTTACACGGCGGTTAGCCACGCCCCCTGCACCATTCTTGTAATGCTACATAGAACAGTACTTTGCAATTCGTCTTACTACTAAAAACATCTATGTTAATTATTTTATGTTTTACACTAGCTTATTGCAGTTCATTTACTAAGCACATTTGTAGCTTGCAGAGACAAACCTAGTATGGAGACTTTATAAAACATACTATTTTGCTTGCTACATGAAGTAATGTTGTGGTTCCTGTCTCGACACCTCCCTCCCATTATATGCACCTAGATTGCACTGGTATGGGAACTGCTACTTACCTTTTCAAAGAAATGGTTTCTATCTAACCTTTCGGTTTCATATATAAAGAAGTATTCATTTATTTCCTTGGTCACGGCAGCCATTTGATACGCAGGCTACACTCCCCATACCAATTAAACCAGTTATCCCCTTTTTATGTTTAGAAAACACTTTGCCTTATTCCACATTTTCAAACTGTTTTTTTCCAGCTATCACACAGTCAATCTTATGAATTGGATCATTTGAGAAAGCATTCAAAGCTTTCTACGGTAGTTCGAAAAATCACATGACACAAGAAGTGAAAGTTCTAAAATGTTTTAATCATACGCAGAGGTTGGTTGAGATCAACACTTACAGGATCAAAGGGTATATTTTTAACACAACTGAGAATTCTCTCCTGGGAATCACCAAATGTAACAGTGTCCGTATGGTTATATAGAGTATCTCTTGCCCATGGGGATACTGGTCTCTGGTTCACGGAACTAAACACCGTCTAAGGCAGGGTTGTCCAACTCCAGGCCTTGTTTTTCAGGATAACACTCATTAATATTCATGAGATAAATTTGCATACAACGATTCTAAATTCATGCAAATTTGTTCTCATGAAATTGTATGAGGAATATCCTGAAAACCCATCAGAATTGCGGCCCACGTGACCTGGAATTGGACACCCCTGGTCTAAAGGATCTACTGCCTAGTCGCTTTCTTGCCAGAAACCCACACTTTCAGGGCTATCGCGATCCACCTACTTCTCTATCAATTATACAATCAATCACAGGGATATAGTATCCATCACCTTCTTTGCAATACTTCCTCTTCACTAGAATATAGCACCCAGCTTGCTACTGCCTGTCCCACTTATTCCTGATCTGGAGTTTTAGTGTCCCACTTCAATAGAAATGGATATACTGTTTTTCACACTCATTATGCCCTTATCCCTCTCTCTTCAGGAGATAGTTTTGCTTTGTGCATAGTTTGTCTGGGACTTTTAGATTGACTAATTTGTGTTAACCCCTGGTTTGTCCCTCCTGCTGTGAGTTTGTGGTGCTTTGAACATTCAAAGGGCCGGGTGGCAATTTTGATGTCAGACAGAAGTCCACATTGCGGTATGCTCTGCGCTGCACCCTTTTTTCTAGCCTCGGCTCCACGGAGCTACTCTATCCACATCCATGGTGCCCCTGTGCTCCTTCCTGCAGGTAGGTTCTGGGGAAGAGCTCAAGGGTATCCCAGTTCACAAACAGGGACCCACTATTTCCACTGTAAAGTTTGCTCTCCTCTTCCTGCGTTTGGGGCGTGACTCGCATTTTGATGCTGGGCTCCCCAGGCACACGAGGTCTCGTGGATGCATGTTCCATCTGTCGCTCAAACTAAAGCAAGTCTAAGAGGTCATTACTTTCTCAGCGTTCTTGTGTTTCTTAAAGGCAACATGACACGCATTGCCAAAGCCTAGAGGGTCACTTCAAGGGATAGTAGAGACCACACATTACACAAAGAGTAAAAGTTTAGTTCAGAGGTCACCTCAGGTCTGTGCATGGCTAGGGATTCCGTTGGTTCCCTAGCGTCAGAGCTTCACTGCTCACCATGTTCTGATGGGGTGAGGGATCTGTGGATTGGGGGCACAAGGTTGAACCCATCACTGAAAACACTGTTTATTCGAAAAACGTGTCAGTTTCCTCTTCCATTTACCAAATTGCTCCAATTAAAAAGAAACTGAGCATACAAAACAAGCATTTACAATGCCAACAGTTTGGGCTTTTGTGTAGGCATGGGAAAGGCACTTGCCAGGTACAGCCATAGGGTTATGAACTGGCCATTGATAGTAGCAGGTGGAAATTGGTGCCAGTACCTGGGCATCTGATAGCAGAGCCTGGCAAAAACTTCAAACGTACACACACGCCAAAAATTAAATAGACTTTGCCTTGCCAATACACGTTTGGAACAAATTCAAAATAGGCAGCAGGCGCTCCTCTCCAGAAATAACATGGCATGAGAACCTGTTCTGAGATGAGAGTTTGCAGCACACACTTTTTGCTCACTGTACCCTTCACAGATGGGAAATATCCATTTGCATATCAGTCTTTGTCCCTCCCACATGGGCAGTCCAGCACCGAAATGCTATGGCAATTCCTCTCTGAACAAGAGTACCAACAGCGACCCCATACACGTGTTTCAGCCTTGTTGGGCCTCATCAGTGAGGTGAAGCTGTGCCTCTCTAAGCACAGTGAGTAGGGAGTCCACGTCTGGTACTCTTATTCAGAAGGGAATTGTCATAGCATTTTGGTGCTGGACTGCCCATGTGGGCGGGACAAACACTGATATGCAAATGACTATTTCCCATCTGTGAAAGGTACAGTGAGCAAAAAGCAGATGGCTGTGAACTCTCAAAGTGGTTAAAAAACACTGAACAGGTTATCATGCTGTGTTCTTTCGAGAGAGGGGCGTCTACTACCTTTTTTGTATTTATGTTTGGAACAAGACTTCAGTGGCTTTGCCAATGCTTGTTTTTAACAAGGCTTCAGTGAAGGACACGCAGTGTTTAAAAATCAAGTGACTGAAGGGAGGCCTGGTAAGATATTTTTATTATACCAGTAGCAGGCTTACAGCTCCAATTAAGTCATTAACTCTCAGAAGATGGCTTTGAACGTAAAGCCTGATGGTAAAGCTTGATTAAAGCAAGCTCAAAGAGTTCCAATGAGGAGGTGTTTTGGGTGGGGAAGGGCAGGAATGGGTGGTGTAATGATCCTCCAGATGGTGTCACTTCTGCCCAGGGGGAAGCCTATTTACATGAGGCTAGGAGGGTGCAGTCGCTAACCAGTAGTTCCCCTAGTGATGGTAAAATGCATCAGAACCTCACAGGGAGAAACTCCCCTTCTGGGGATAAGGACGCGAGTCCGGGAGATGGCCTCTTTGACTCGTGACCCCACGGGGTAATAACACACAAAACCTTCTTTACTTATGAACCAGTCTGAAACCATGTTAAGTCTCAACCACACATGGCACAAGGTGAGTTTGAAGTATTTATTTCATATCAAATCAGAGGCCTTCCTGCTCCAACAGCTCCACTAACAATCGCTCACATAGTAGCAGAGCTCCTGTGAAGCCATGCACAGCAAGGTGAGATCAGCCCTGCAGCTATATCCACCAATAGAAAGTGGGGCGCACCATCGTCCGGCAAGCCAGCCCTTCACCATAGTACTTGAGTGACCATAGCTGCCTGAGCACCCTTGGATTAATACTATGATCAACTATATACATCACGTCCTGGCGCAGGACACAATGTACTGGTGCAGTACCTGGATGATACAGCCCTGGGTTGGCTAGATAAGGATCAAGGGGACGTCTTGAACGCTCTTCTATCAGAGAAAGAGATCCGCAAGGCACTACTCTCCCTCCCTAATGGTAAGGCCCCTTGTCACAATGCAATAACTCTGGAATTTTATAAAACCTATTTGGACCACCTGCTCCCAAGCCTGCGTGATATGTACGAAAACGTGCAATCGACAGGTACCCTCCCAGACTCCACAAGAACAGCAGTAGTGATAGTGTTTCTTAAGCCTGAAAAAGACTCCTGAACATGCACATCGTACAGACCATTATCATGAATCAATAAGGACAACAAAATACTTGCCAAGATACGAGCAGACCGTATCCTACCACACATGCCTGCACTAATTTTACCGGACCAGGTGGGTTTCATCCTGGGTTGGTCAAACCAGAATAATTTGAGGTGGCTGTTCACCCTCATGCCTAATGTGGACCCAGAGATCCCTGTTGCAATTACGGCCTTAGATACGGAGAAAGCCTTCAACTCTGTCGAGTGGCCTTTCCTATTAGAGGTCCTTCACCACTCCGGATTCAGCCTCCCATTCCTCTGCTGGATTTGCTTGCTGTATACAGCTCCCAAGGCAGCAGTTTACACGAACGGGATAGCGTCGGATTACATCTATCCAATGCAGGGCCAACAGCAGGGATACCCCTTCCCTCTGATCCCGTTTTCTCTCGCAATGGAACCATTAGTGTGTGCCATCCGAGCACTGCATGCACATCAGGGTAATACAACACATTCACACCTTTCCATAATTTTGTTATATGCGGATGATATATTACTTTTTGTCAAACACCCCAGACTAAACCTTCCCCCGCTGACACAGGAGATATGTAGATTCCGGGAGCTCTCTGGGCTGAGAAATAATTGGAATAAATCGTAGGTACTGCCTCTGACCCCAGGCGTACAACAGGTAGACATAGGGGAGGACTTCCACGGTGCCCCCAGGGTATACATTACTTAGGTATCCTGGTATCCACAGCGGTGGGAGATCTTTATAACAACAACTATGTAAGAGCGCTAAAACTATTGGAACACAGGGTGGAATCATGGATTCTACTGCCCATCTCCCAAGCAGCATGCATTGCACTGGCTAAAACGGTTATTCTGCCCAAGCTACTTTACATTTTTAATAACGTACCTATCTGGCCCCCTACACATTTCTGGTCACGTGCCAAAAGCCTAATGATATGGTTGTCCTGGGTTGGTAGGCAAGCCAGGATATCTTATGATACACTTACGATGCCGTACAAGCAAGGCGGGCTAGAGTACCCAGATTTATATCTGTATTTTCTGGCGGTACAGGTCCAATATATTGAAGGATGGAGATCTCCCATCTCCGACTGCCCCCACTCCCTCCTGGCAATGGCAATCGTGAACCCGAACAACATACTGGGAATGCTCTGGGGCACCCGGGAAAGAGTGCCCCGGACTGAAGTCCAACCCATAGCAGCGACATGTAGGGCTTGGGAGCAGTTTGGCCGAATGATTGGTGCTGAGACATGTTATTCCCCAGACCTCCCGATATACAAAACCTGTGGGATCCCCCTCACTCACGAGAAAATATTCCAGATTCACTTTCAGAAACTGGGGGTCCAGGTGCTGGGTGACTTGGTCTACGAAGAGCAATTTATAAAATGGGAGGCCTTGCAGATCAGTGGGGAGTGGACTGCAGTGTCCTTGCTTTTATATTTTTGGATCAGGATTTAAGAATCAAGTGGCCCACGTTTCCCCAGGCTCCTGCCCCCCACCCTATTCTTCAATATGTGATGAACCCTCTAGCCACCAGAAAACTGGTATCAATCATTTACAAAATGTTCAGAGGCGGAGGGCCGTGAGGGGACAGTCATACAGAAATACCTGGGAGAAAGCCCTATGGATAATAATAAATGATCAAAAATGCAAACTAATCTGTATGCAAACACGTAACCTGTCACTGAATAGTCAGTTCAGATTAATACAATTCAAATTCTTACATCAAGTCTACTAGTCCCCGGCCAAGTTAAGCAGATTCTTCACAGAGAGATCCTCCTCATGTAGAAGATGTAAGGCAGACTCAGCAGATTTGTATCACATAGCCTGGCTTTGCTCACATATCAGACCTTTTTGGGAGGGGATTGAGGTGGCAATGACTGCAATGTTACCCACAGCACAAATATAAACACCAGAGCTGTGGCTCCTAGCGCTGAACAAAGTGGGCTCAATGGCTGAGAAGAAACTGTTGAGGATGGCCACGGTAATAGCTACATACCCGATTGCCAGGACATGGGGGAAAAGCAATGCACCCAGGTCTATGAGATGGTTGGAATATATGAATACCTGCGAGCAAAGAGAAACTCGATATGCATTGTCACTTCCGGCCAGTAGCTGCCCAATCGATTACTTGCCCCTCTTTCGACAATACTACTCAGAACTGCAACAAGATACACAGGCAGATGTTGATACCCCGTAACAAATAAACCCAAACAAGCAGGTGTGAGACACCCCACTGGGCCCAAGCAGAGGGGGGAGGATAAGAATTATGTAATAAGCTGTGGAATCCCATCAAGCCACGAGGCTCAGACATTAACGCATATGGAAGGCAATAGGACGATTTCCATAATGGTTGTGCTATTGCAAAGACACTGAATGAACTATTGTGAATAGAAGTACATGTATAACATCATCCATGCGACGCCATGAGCTGGGGGCAGGAGGGGTGGGCGGATCTCATTGGGAAATTTGATATGATGGTTATTTAAATGTTATTAAAAAACAATAAAGAAAGTTATTTAAAAAAAGCCATGCACAGAACCTAGAATGTTAACAGGTTCCACTGGAGACAGGATAAACAATCCATCACAAACCCAACACCCTTGTGCTGAACCATCTGGACTGAATGTAAACTCATCATGTTATGCATAGCTGTAACTACCCCCACAGCCGTTACAACCACATTAAAATGTAAACCCCTACTATCTCCCTCCTTATATATACATGCAAGAACTAAAACTAAAATGAAGAAATGATTAAAATGTAATGGCCTAACACACCTCCCTCCTCATATACATGTAAGGAATCATATAGGAGGGTACCATCATCACCTCACTACTCAACCACTCAACCACTACACCACTGCCCCCACTTACTGAGGGTTTCACTGCAATGTCACTTTTATTCCAGGTCCTTCCATCTTCTAGTACTGAAGCATCATCCATTGCTCTACACACTTTCAGCAAACCTGCAAACCTACTCTCCCCTTTACTCACACCACAAGGTCTGTGTACCCAATCTCTATCCCCTTCTTCCACTCTGGTGATTCAGACCTTTTTCTCATTATCAAATCTTTGTTTCATATCCTCACATTTAGAAAGTACTCTTCATCTAAGTGCCTCCTCTTCCCAATCCACAAACTTCAGCCTTCCTAATCATGGAGGACTGATGTGGCTTCCTTCCTCCTCCTCCTCATAATTTCGAAAGGCACCAACCCTGTGTCGCATGTAGCGCTAATCTTTATGCATATACCACTTTTTCTATATTTTCTTCCCAGCTTCTACCTTCTTGAATCACAATGTGAATACACTGCATGAGCGTTCGATTACATTTTTCAACAGCTCTATTGGGGTGGCTGGATAGAAAAATGAAGATTTGTGTTGTTGTCCCCTGCAAGAACCCTTTCATAACTTCGGAGGTGAATTGTACTCCATCGACAGTTAAAGGTCTGCTAGGAAATCCCTCTCTTTGAAAAATTTCATCCAAAAATTGTACAACCGCCTTTGAATCTGCCTCTTGAAAAACCTTGGTCTTCATCCATTTTGAATACAAGTCAACCAAGACTAAAAAAATGTTATGCCACCCCTTGACCAGACCAGCCTTATTATATCCAATGTGACACAGCCCCAAGGCATCCTCAGTAAATCCAGCGGTTTAAGTGGCATATGAGGTGAACCCATTCCATGGCTATGCAGATTATACAGTTTTACTACATCACACTCCAATTAGTCTCCAACGTTCGATTGATGCTCAGTCCCTCTATGTTAAACATAATAATTTAAGTATCACCAACAGCAAACCTAAAATTGTTAGGACTGGTGCTAGGGTGAAGAGTAAGATCCCTTTTGTTTGGACTATTGATGGCACACCACTTTAAACAGTTGAAAGTTAGAAAGTTACATCTATCTTGGGGTGCCTGTTACTTTTCACTTCAATTGAAAATGTTATTGTGGTTTGTTTTACCTGAGATTCTTTAAAAAATGGTTGGCTTAGGGGGCGTGGCCAGCATGCCAGCAGAGAGGACGACTGCTCCCGTGGACCGCTGACAATATCCTGAAGAATATCCTTCTTGGCGAGGCAGATCTTGGCAAAAGTACCTGTACAGGTGCAGGTTAATGGGCTGCATCGCCGACCGAAGTTGTAGATTTGGCAGTGGCTCCTTCCTGAAGATACACAAAGTTAGTCTTTGCCTCTCGGGCACGGAAACCAACTCCGCCAAGATGGCCGCCAAGGCCTAACGGCTGATGGAAAGCAAACAGCGATACCCGAGCAGCAACCCGCAGCAGAGAACTGGCAGCGGAAAGGAGGGAGCGGGTGGACCCCTAACCGGATGCTGGAACGTGTAAGCGCTTGGCCCAAAGTGGCATCCAACTAGCGCGAGGCACTGCGGTGCTCGTTAGATGCAGAGTACTGAAGTGGACCCGGGACTGAGCTGCGCCCACAGGAGGACTGGATGCTGCTTGGGACTATGGAGAACTAAAGGCTGCTTAGTGCTGAAGAGCCGTATCGAGGAAGCGCTGGGCTGTGGTGGCCAGAACACCTAAGTGGGCCAGCTTCTGGAGTCCTGAGAGCAGCGGCTCCCGCCCCTCCCTGAAGCGCTTCCTGGGAGGAGCCGACCGCCGAAACTGGAGCTCTGGGTCTCAGACCAAGAAGAGCCAGACGGCAAGGAGGGTGGATAGTCCCGGCGATCCCAGACCCGATGTGCTCCCCCTTGCGGCAAATGACCAGTATCGATACACAGCAAACGCACGGTGAGAACTGCCGCAACAAATGTGGGTGCCTGAGCCCTGGGATCCCCGGGACCTACGCCAGCCTTCCAGGAGTGCCCAACATGTTGCTGTGCACTCGGGGGCAATTCCTGAGGCAAAGACACATAAAAATTACCTGGAAGCTGACCCGCAGGTACAGCCTGCGGCACGATAGAACAGAACTCTCCTCAAACTATAATTACCTCTAAGATCTGTATGCCTGGATGCCATCTACTGTGGAACATAACTGAACATCGCGGGCCGAACCACTGTCGAGTCGCCGCACCTACTGGAGCATGCAGTGATCGAATGCTCCAGTGTTGGTGTGTGGCCCCTTACCAAAATTCTTCTGTGCTCTAGGAGAGGGCAACAAGGCCAGGGCGGACAGACCGGCTTTGCCAAGCTGCTGACTGACCACTGGCTGTAGGGGTGGGATTCTCTCTGCGCTGTGTTGCTGGAAAACGCGCAGGAGAACCACTGTGTGCCCAGCCTCCTGCAATAACGCCACACAGTGACATCTCGATGAGTCCCCCCGGTGGGCACCAGAGTCCGAAATAGCAGAAAAAACTCCCCCTGCCTCCTGCCCAGCCCCCCTCTGTGGTGTGATAGACTCGAGAAGGACCCGGGACACCGGAAGGAGCTGCTGCTAGGGGGGAAAAAGGAAATAAAGTCAGGCGAAAATAAAGAGGCGCCTCTGGACATCATAACAAGCCGAGAACTATGCCAGATACCCACTCTGGGCCCTGCCCCTGTCTCGCTACTGTACCTGAGCTTCCTACAATAGTGGAATTGCAATTACTCAGAACTAGATTACTTTAGGAAGCATCTCTGCAGAAGGGGATGTCCCCCTGATTTCCCTGAACGGTGGAGAAACCCGAAGGCGCCTGTGACACTGACTGGGATCACTGCAGCACTGGCTAAGGCCCACGTAATGCAGGAACACCCCAGAGAAGCTGTGCCACACCTGAGACCACACTGCAGGAGCAGAGAGAATCCAGCCATAACCACAATACTACATTGGGTGTCCCTCTAACGCAGCTACCACCGGCACTGGGCCTCCCGGGACGAAGCAGGAGTCACTTCCCAACCTTCCACCGCACTTTGGACGGAACTGTGCAGTATCATGGGAAAAGGCAAGAGTAAAAAAACAACCACACAAAGTACCAAAGATCAATATGCCACGAGCACCCCGAATGTGTCGACTGATGCAGAGCCACAAACAACCTCCTCCTCCTCGCCGGCAGAACAGTTAATGCTGAAAGACATGATGGCCGCCATTACTAACTCTCGCTCCTCGATGGAGAAAAAAATAGATGGCATTTCCGCTGAGGTCTCCTCCCTCCACCATGATCTCCAGAAACTCTTGTCTAGAACTGATGAAATAGAACAATGAGTATCAGGGGTGGAGGATGATCTCGGAGGAGTGCACCAACAACTGTCACAGGCACGGACCTGACTAAAGACCCTGGAGGCACAGGTCGATGAGGGCGAGCGTAGGTCACGCCAAAACAATATGCGCATCCTTGGCTTACCGGAGCGAACAGAGGGGCCCAGTATGGAACTCTTCTTGGAGAAGTGGCTGGCGGATCTGTTTGCGCTGAAATCCTTCTCGAATTTCTTTTCGATAGAATGTGCACATCAAATACTAGCTGGAAGAGCAATCCCGAGTGCATCTCCAAGAACAGTCATCGCTAAACTTCTTAATTATCGTGACAGGGACGCAATTCTGCAAATGACCCGAACAAAGGGAACTATCACATACAATGACGCTAGAATCGCCTCATTTCCAGACTATACTCGAGAGGTCCAGAAGGCTAGACAATCCTTTGAACACTTAAAGAAAAAGCTCCATTCCATGAACGTAAAGTACGGACTACTCTTTCCGGCCCAGCTGAGGATCCAGCACAGGGGCACCACAGTACACTTTACTGACCCGCAGGAAGTCTGGAATGGGCCGATAACCACATTGACAGGGATTGGACAAGGAACGGCCCGGACCCCGGGGAAAGACCACAAGCCCGACCAAACCGAGATAGACCTGCAAGACAACCCATACAGGATGCGCAGGATGGCCCAGGCGAGGGCGCAGACCCTTAAGACCCTCAAGACTGGCACCCAATACTCGCAAGACCAAACATGTGCTGAAAGAGGCCCTTGAGAAAGATGGACCCACCCGAGCACAAGGATAACAAAGAAGCTATGGAGACTGTTAAAGGACGGCATCGGTTCCGGTCCCGCAGCAATGGAAAATTAGGTCCATTTCACCTTCGCCAAGATGGCACATCACTGGCGGCCACCATGACCCTCTACCCAGACACTCGATTTATATTAAAAGCAGTAAGTTTGTTTGGGGACAGGTACAGTTCATACTAGTTAATTGCACTGGCGGCATAGTCTTTAGGTCGTCAGTGAAGTTCGGGGGACAGATACTTCATGTTGGGGAGGAGTATGGGGAGGGGGGTAGATAAGTTGCACTGTTTTTTTTGTTGTTTCTAGGCTATCACATACTCCCATGGCATATCAATTGCACTGGTTACCACACGCTGTTCCACACCACCTACTACTGGTAACACATCCCAGTAGTGACCACTGGCTGAACATTATCTCTGTATTCAGTCCAAATCGATTCTGCAAACCCTGTATCACACGATATGAATGATGCCCACACAACCCTGATCATCACCCGATGAATGTCCTAGGTCCCTCAAGCAGCTCGCATCGAACGTGAAAGGAATGGGCTCTGGGATTAAAAGGAGTCTGGTTACACAGTTTTGAATAGACATTCCCCTGATGTTGCCCTGCTAACTGAGACACACCTAGCAGGGTCTAAATGCACCTTCTTTCGGAGAACCAATTACCGCTCCACATTACATGCGGGATACACAAGGGGATCCAGGGGCACCCTGATCCTGGTTCATGAACGTACCCCGTTCGTGCCAATGACGGTGGAGCAGGACCTCAGGGGTCGCTACGTGATGGTCCTTGGTACACTTTGGGGGGGGGAAAACTGGCCATTGCTGTAATATACTCCCCATCGGGGCTGGGCGAGAAACTGTTTGATGAACTGACTACCCTTATGGCAAAGCATCAACCAGACATGTGGATTCTAGGGGGCGACTTCAATGATGTCATGTGTAACACCATGGACCACATCTGACATTGTAATCCGAATACCCCCATGAAATTGGCCAATTTTGCCTCGGCCTTGGACCTCCAAGACATGTGGAGAGACCTCCACCCTGGGCCTAAAGGATATTCGTTCCATTCGGGAGCCCATGGCTCCCTGTCTAGATTAGATCACCTCTTCCTTCCAGGCACCGAAACACACAGGGTGATTGCCGCGGAGCTCCTTCCCCGAGGCATCTCGGATCACTCACCGTTAATGGTGGTGCTGCGTATGCATGGTGTAACTCCTCCTAAAACATGGAGGCTGACTGTCACCTTGGATTCCCAAACTTTGTCAATTGTCTCACTGAGACAACTAATTAATATTTTGAAATAAATAATAACGCAGTTGAAAGTCCTGTGATAATATGGGAGGCCTTCAAAACAGTGCTCAGTTGAGAGATAATCTCCTGGACGGCGAACAAAAAGAAAGAGCGATTCCAAAAATTATCGGAGGCTGAAGAGGAAATGGGAGAATGGGAAGCCAAATATATCCTAGATCCAGCCCCTGAGATCCATTGGTCCCTTAGGAGAGCCAGAGAGCGATTCTGCAATATGATGTTAGACAATGCTAAACATACCCACTGGGAATCTAGATCTCAGATCTATGAGCACGGGGACAAAGCGGGTAAAATATTGGCTTGGCTTGAGAGAAGGGAGGAGGGCCAGCGCTATGTCAGAGAGATTATAACTACACAAAACGAGAAGTGCCAATCGGATCGTGAAATAGCGAAAGTCTTAGCTAACTTCTACGCCGACTTGTATTGTAACCCGACATCCCCATCGAACCCTTCTCTCTTAAGACGATATTACACTACCATGTTTATCAGAAAAACAGAAAACGCAGCTGGACTTTGATCTTACTGAAACAGAGATTTCTGAGGCTATAGCACAACTGCAGTCTGGGAAAACACTGGGTCCCAATGGATTCCAGTCGAAAGCTGGAAAAAGCTGAAGGGTGAAAAAATTGCATCCCCCCTTCACAAAATGTTCCTCCGGGCCCAAGAACAAGGCACCCTCCCACTGGATCTATGCAAGGCCACAACCGGGCAAAACTCCTGAACAATACACCTCTTATAGGCCCATATCGTTGATTAATAGCAAAGCCAAGGTCCTCGCCAAGCTTCTAGCTAACCGGTTACAATCAGTCATTTCTTCTCTGATCCACCCGGACTAATGTGGCTTCATGCCACACAAGTCAACACAAATGGACAAATACAACGCCTCCATCTATTGTTGGAACGTGCTCCCATCATAAATACCCCTCTTGCATTGTTAGCAATTGACTTTGAGAAGGCATTTGACTCGGTCTGGTGGGACAGCCTTTGGGAGATTATGCAACGTATGGGGTTTGTGGACACATTTCTGGGCTGGGTGCCACTACTCTATACGAACCCTCAAGCAGAAGTCAAAGTGAACGGGTGGCCCTCTGAGCCCTTTCATCTCTGTAAAGGAACACAGCAAGGATGCCCCCACCACCCCTCCTCTTTGGTCTAGCGATTGAGCCACTCGCTTTGTGGCTACGACAGAGCGAGGCCTGGACGGGGTTCAGGTGGCCGGAGGGACATGAGGATAGGGCGCCTCTATATGCTGACGATCTGTTGATATATTTGGGGGACCCAATCCGGACCTGCCCCATAGTGACGCAGATGTTAATTCACTTTGGTGAGTTCAGTGGGCTAAGAATCAACTGCGTTAAATCTATTTTCTTTCCGGTAAAAGGTGGAACACAGGCTACCCCCCCAAAATGTCCCATTTAAAGTTGAACAACAAGTGTTCCGATACCTTGGGATTTGGATATCCGGTGGCCTAACAAACTATGCAATTCACAATCTTCAACCAATTACCGAACGATTCACTAACAATGTTCGCCACTGGAAGCTCCTACCCTTAACACTTATGGGTAGGGCTGAACTTTTCAAGATGATGACCCTACCGCGATTCCTATATGGTTTACAGAATGCCCCGCTCACGATCCCTAACTCTGAATTTGATGAAGTCGAGAGCCTCCTTAGAGAGCTCATATAGGGAGGGGGACAGCCTCGCATTGCATTATCCACACTTCAGAGATCGATCTGGGAGGGAGGTATCCGTGTGGCACGCCTCCAAACCTATTATAGGGCATCCCAGCTTGTGGTGGTCAACGACCTGCTTCACGGGGACCGAAACCTGCCACATGTAAGAGCTGAACACGCTACCATTCACGATATAGATGCACTTCATCTGATATATCAAGCTCTTTCTAAACCCCCGGTACAGACGACCGCAGACTACACTGTTAGGGTTTGGAGACAGGCACATGCTTTTGTAGGATGGAAGAACAGCATAACCACTGTACAACCCCTGTGGCATAACAGTAACCTGACCGAATTGGGAAAACTCAAACCATGGCCTAGATGGGAAGAAGCTGGGATTACGAAAGTGGGGGAAATCCTTGTGGAGGGGAAGGTAGCCTCGTTTGATGCCCTACGACTGAAGTTCCAAATCCTGTGCACTGAACAATACCATTATATACAACTGATTCACGCACTGAAGACGCACATCCCGGCAGGCACTACTATACCCGAGAGCACACCCATAGAACGTAATATACTCCCAGCATACATCCCCAACAAGTGTACCTCCATTTTGTATAATGCCATGTCTTCATTTGCCACTCCTGAGTTGGTTAACCTTAAAACTAAATGGGAAAGGGACGTAGGTAGAATAGACCCGGAAGACTGGATTCAGGTGCTAATGCATCCCAGGGAGATTGCTATTTCTTCTAGACTCCGCCTGATACAACAATAGGATTTGTACTGAATCTATTACCCTATTGTGCACTAGGACCCCAATTGGCCCATAAAGCTGGGGGTTACCCAATAGCACTTTAAGATGAGTAGCAGCACCCGTGAGATTGATGGGGATGCAGATTAATACTCTCGCATCAAATCAATAATGACAACTCAATAGTTTGGCAAAGGGAGTCTGTTTAAGACAAGTACAAAAAACGGGGAGTTCATGAACATCAGCAATCGCTCAAGCTTCCGGCTCGCTTCACAACTGCAACGAACTTCATAAAAAACACATCTTTTATACTAAAAACTCGTCATCACTGACATGTAACGCTTAAAATGGTGCATGCAATTCCATTGGTTATAGGAAAGTAACTTAAATATAGGTACTATATCGGTATATGGTAACAAAGTGTGGGGAAGGGATAAACAGTGTCCGGAGGAGCATCTGAGCCCTTCCTTCAAAATGGCTGCTGTAGACATCACTAAAGTACGATGTCTCATGGGTTCTATTAACTATAGGACCCTAGATTACTTGGTCCACTACGATTGGGTTGGCATCAAACCCACTCATACTTTTCCACCAGCCTAACAGCGTGCAAAATAGCTGGCCAGGTGCAGGGAGCTTGGCCGCTCCCCCAGTTTCCCTTCAATTAATGTAGCAATCAATCATCACTTCAGTGGTCATGTGTCAATTATTTCTTTGTATCTTGGCCTTGAGACTGCTCTTGGTCTGGAAAAGTGAAGGCGCCTGGGCATGGCACAATTCCATGCGTAGGTGTGAAAGTTTCATCCCTTCTGCTGGCTCGGTCATGTGATTCCGACTCCGTGAAAGTCATCTTATTCTCCATGTAATTCATGCATTTGATTTAATTTTGTCAGCCATTAGCCTCCTGTGGCTTATCTTGACCTTTCAGAATAGGATACTCTGTTCTTCTCTTCATTCACTTGTCTTCGCCTGAGTTTACGTCTGTCCTTAATTCTTGATTTTCCTGCTGCGAAGCTCTCCTTGTGAGACCTTGGGTAACCTTTGGTCAATTCTGCTCTTGTGCATAGTGGAAGTATACTTATATACAGTTCTTTTCTTGAGGTAGGTATGTATAGGTGGCCCTTGCCGCACTCTATTTTACTATTAAGCTTTAGCAAGCCTCACGATTTTCTTAGCTTCTTGCGGTTCCTTGCATATGTACACGTGTAAGCTGGATGAATATCTGCATTACGCTCATGGCATAAGCATCTAACATTTGACATCATTATTTCACTTTATGTCACTTATCCATGGTGTTTCGTCTCTTTTCATCATTCATAGGTCATCATATCTTTTATATGGGAGAGAGTCTGGGTTCTTGTGACGTCACCTTTCGTCTTCTTTTAGGACTTTCTTGGCTTCATCCGGTATTGCATTTTGACAATCGTCATTCTGTCTCACTTGTCGATATGGTTTTATCAATGGGTACCTTACTGTCCAAGGTTTCTTAGGTGCAGGTACTTCAATAGGTGCAGTCAGTCTGATAGGTACTGGGCAGAGCCCCGCTGCTGCTCTATGCTGGTTTATTTGCTCATCATACGTCATATATCTCGGCATGAATGTTCCTGGCACCTCAAAATGGGTGGTGGCGGTGTGAATCGTGTTTGGGACCTCCTCTATACTCCCCCCTCTGTGCGATTCATCGACCACTTTCACTTCTTCTTTTGTGTCCATCTTTTCTGGATCCTCTGTATTCACTTTCACTTCATCTTCTGGATCCATCTATCTTTACTTCGTCTTCTGGGTCCACACATGAAGGTCTGAAGAAATGTCCCTTTGGAGTCCATATTTTTATGACTCCCTTCAGGCTCCCTGCTGTTATCATGTGCTCGTCCTTATTCCATGTCATAAATTGACATTGTCCATTTTGACTGCAATAGATCCATCTTCCCACATAGTCTGTGTTTCCTTGGATACCGAAACTTGGTTCCTTCTGGTGCATGAATGCTAGCTTTTACGAAGTTTCTTATTTCTTCATCAGTCAGGTCTTTGGGCTTCCATCCTGGTTCAATATCGATAATGATATTCATTCCTATGGCCTTTTTCGCAGTTTTCTGGCACTGAGAGATTATTATCTTGATAACACAGAATCCGAGTAATATCATCACTAGTAGGGCTCCTAGGAACTTGAATACATCTGCCATCCATTGTGGAACCCAGGAAAATAGTGACCCAAACCAGATGTTGTCTACCTCATCGTTCATCTGATTCTAGAATTTCGTCAACATACCTATGGCCTCTGTTAATGTTCTATTTTCTTCGTCATGATGTGGTATAAATGTGCAACATGATACTCCAATTTTTTCACAAACTCCTGCATCCACAGCTGTGATCATGTCAAGGACATACCTGTTCTGTAGAGTCATTCGTCGAATTGCCCTTGGTTCTTCTCTGATCGCATTAAATCCTTTTATGGTCGTGTAGATGGTCTGCAGTAACTCCCGTCTGGTTATCTGCAACCATTAAGTATTTGCTCCAACTTAAATTCTCGGCATGGAAATTGTCGTGAACACTGAAGAAGTCTGACTGAACAGCCTATGTTCATAAGGGATAGAATCAAAAGCTTCTGTGGATTTGGCAGAAAAGTAATTTTCTCACTTCATTTGGCTCATCAGTTCCACAGATCTCCTTTTCCTCAGGTGAGCATCTGCTTTTGGGAAACTGTCAATATTGAGATCACTTTTTGGGGATCAACAGTGCTGCAGCATGCACTTTTACTATTGTGCATATACCTCCCCAGTTTCTCGGCAGTCTGATATATGCTTTGGATCCACATGCCCAATAATGATCGATGATCACTGCAGTACTGTGTACCATTCCTGGAGTGTCAAAGACTCGTCCACAGTTCTGATTCTCTCCCATTTTTCTTGTACCATTGTTTGTTTGTTTGTTTATTCACTTTTTATGCGCACCAGACCCATAGGTAACAGGGCGCAGCATTAAGAAAATGCAAGGCTTACAAAATATACAATATACAAGTATAACATGGTTACAAGTATACACTATACAAGTGTAACATGGTTACAAAATATACAAAATACAAGTATAGGCTCTGTTTAGGCCATTGTTTCTGAAGTACAGTTTCAGATTCTCTAATTGCACTATCTGTGAGGGTCCTCCTCTGTCTTCGACCCATGTCAATAGTTTAGCAAGTTTTGGCCATAATGGCTTGCATCCATTTCACACTATGTTGATGGTGGGCTCGGAGTGACCGAAGACCATCCATGCTCTGCATATCACTACTCCTTTCTCCCATCCGTCTGGTTAAAGCACTGTTCCGCAAATTTGCATTAGGCCTCTGTTTTTCCACTTTCGAGCCTCTTCTGGCGTCTTCCCTTGAACGTTTAGTTTGTGATTTGATTCTCTTCTGATTTCTGCTCCTTTAGCTCCAGGCTTCTTGTATATGATCACAATGTGTTTTGTTTTTCCATTGTTTCTTGTCTTTATGTCCTGGACATAATCATCTTCATTTGGATCAGTTACTTCAGTTGCCCATTTTAGTGAGGCATCACTTCCCATGAACTGGCCTCTGGTCGTGCACATTGCTAAGTGTGATAGACAGTGTGCTGTCTGGACATCAATATCCAGAGCTACGAAGATCTTTGACTTCCCCATGCTGTAAGGTAGGTGTGCACAACCAAAGCATTCCCCCTCTGAATTTTGTCGTCCAACTTCTTTCATGTGTTGGTACCATATGTTATTTCCCAAGTGTGCTGTGCTGTCCAGGTAATCGTTTAGTTCATTGTCATCTCCTTGTATGCTCCTCTTTATTCTCAAGGTTTTCATGTAGTTTGCTATCCTCACACCCTTAATAGCATCCATGTAGCTTCTTCTCATTGGAGCATTCTCAGGTACCTCAATCCATGGTTCAGGTCTCTTCATCTGTACTAATGGAGTGGGCGGAAGTCTGGCAATCCTTTCCTTCTCCTCTTGCATCCTTTTTCTCGTGGTTATAAATGTCCATATCCACTCTGCTATTGGTCCAGTGTATGGCTTTAGTGTAGAACTTGTACTTGTCCTCTTCACTGGAACATGTGTGCTTATTGATGCTGTCTCTGTTGGTTTATTCTCCACTTCCTTTTGTCTCTTTAAAAGTTCAGCTTTTTCCATTTGTCTTTTTAATTCACTTATAGTAGAACTTCTCCTGGTAGGCAGTCTTTTTTTATTTTTATTTTTTATTAATTTAGCTGATGTTAATCAACTTTTCAATGACATTTTTACAGAAGAGAATGAGGAAGTAAAAAGGGAAAAACATTTATCAAATTAAATTCAATTGCAATCTTATCCTTTTTAAACACTACAGATAGTGGATAACATCCAACATTAGTAGAGAACCACTATAGCAATAATATAAGACAACAATAATAAAAATGCAAGATACCTGCGACTTAAAATACATTTCATATAAAAATATATTTCAAAATTTGCACTTGTATGTATTTGTTGGTCAAGAATGTTAACCACTATTAACTCTCTTAACATTAGAACTTCAGGTGATTTTAGTACTTTTGGCCATCTTGTCATCAATCAAGTTCAGAGCATCAAGAAAATTGACAGCAGCTATCCGTATACTCATATTTTGTGAAGCTACTATTGTCGCCCATCTGTATTCAACCATCACATTTCCAATTTGTGACATATGTTACAATATGCTATACAATCTACAATGAGATTTCCAAAGTTTCTTTGTTTAGCACATTAGCACAAAATCGGCAGCAGTTATTCTCGGTATTGATTTGTTTCCTTTGTGCCATAACATCACGTGTCAGCCACAGGTTTAGTTGTAGTCTCAGTATTGCACTTCGAATTGATGGTGATGGAGCTTTGCGTAGATATGGTCGATGTCTCCAATTTTTTTTTTCCTGAAGCATCGCTGGTTGAAATGTTTGTAAGTGGGGCAGACTGTTCTTGTGTCTATCCAGTCTTGTAGAAAATATTTCATTTTCACACTGTCAGGGTTCATGATGAGTGTCTCTAGTGCTACATCAGCTTTGGTCATAATTGTAAAAACATTTTAGTCCATGTTTGAACAAAATCATGAGTTGATGACAACATGTATTTCGACAGCGTTGTAAAAGTCGTTTCATCTTTGATATATAATAGGCATTTACGGAACAATGCACATAACTGCCAATGATATTTGGCTACCAATGACGTGAGTCCCAACTCATACCGCAGCCAAAGACCTGGAATGCATTGCGGAAGCTAAAGAGTTTGTCTCCAAAATTTGGCCTCCAGTTTGTTAAGAAATTTGGCCGAAATAATTTCCATGGTCTCTAGGCCATATAATAATGATGGAGTAATTTTTTGTCGCCAATACATAATGGCTGCATAAATTGAGAATTTGTCAAATTTATGGAGCAGTAACCTAGTCTGCGATGTAGCTGAGACCACTGTTTTCTATTAGTCTCAATTGTGAGTTCATTACTGGCATTCCATCAATGAGAAGACCTAGGTACACATAATTTGATACAACTTCCAAATTCACATTCTTGATTTTCCATTCCATTCTGTTTCCCTGAGTGTGTTTGGGAGCATACATCACAATTTGAGATTTTTTTAGGTTGACGGTTAGTTCATTATCATCAAAGTATGAAGTAAGCGCTGTTAGTAGCTTTTGCAGCCCAATGGGAGTCTTTGAAAGTAATACCAGGTCATCTGCATACCAGAGTGCCTGAATGGGCACATTATTCAAGTTTGGCGAATCTGAATATACATTTACGAAAACTTCCCTGACATCCTGGATAAAGAGGTTGAACAGGGCTGGAGCAAGGATACAGCCCTGCTTCAGCCCTCTTGCTGTTCGCACTGCTGACAATAGTCCCATTAAAGAGAGTCTGATCTTTACCGTTGTCAAGGAGTGTAACGCAAATATAATGTCACACAAAGTTGTTGGGCATTACGCTTTCACTAGCGTATTCATTAATTTCACTCGAGAAACAGAGTCAAAGGCAGAGTGAAGATCAATGAAGGCAAAGCAAAGGGAAGATTTTATGGTTTGGGCTTTTTTTTTTCAACGCATTGAGAATTAACAAATTCACTGCCGTTCCCATGCCTGCAACGAATCCCGTTTGATTTGTTCACGTTGTTTAGATGTTTGTGTCCACTAATTAAAATCCCTCAGAACCAGTCGTGAGAAGATTTTCCCAGGGGCATCGAGCAATGCAATGGAATGATAATTTGAAGGTACTCTACGATCGCCCCTTTTTGAAAAAAATGGGGACTATCAGAGACGAGCACCATGAAAGTGGAATTGTTTGGGTTTGGAGTATGTATGAAAAGATGTTATTAAGTATGGTGGCCCACTGCCTAGGATGTTGGTTCAGCATGTGGTTGGTAAGACCATCCCGGCCTGCTGCGCGTGAGGAGGAGGACTTAAGTATTAGCTCTTCTACTATCTCCTCTGAACACTCAAGTGACCAAGGCGGGTCAGTCTGCATTCTATATTTGTAATTTTTAAAGTTTTTGCCAGCATATAATAGGGAAAAATGTTCCACCCATTGGGCCTCTGGAACACCATTCAATTGAACATTCACTTGTTTATGTGTTGAGGTTTCATTTAATAAGGTCCAGATGTGTGCTGTATTTTTATTATTTATTGAAAGCAAAAAGGTCTCACTATCTTTTTGGAATAGTTTTGCTTTATGCGCTTGTGTCCAATTACAGTATCTACACTTAATAGATCTCCGAGCTTGGACTCTTTCATGGATCGGAAGTCTGTAGGTTGCTCTCAACTCTCTTCTATAACATGCTCTTGTCTGTTGGGGAAGGAAATCGAAGGTATGGCTATGTCGCTTTGTTTGGGTGTCATTCAAGATATGTAGGTTTTTGAAAGACACTAGGACCCCCACATACAATTCTAATCATTCCCAGGAGTGTTGAACATTAAGTACATCATTTAGTGAGGCAAGGGTATCTGGGGTACATTTGAATCACGATTTGGCACCATTAACAGAGAGCCTCTGATTCATCCATTGTTGCTGATTTAACATTTTCTTATCTCCCCATGGCCAACATAATGTAAGTATATGATGATCCCTAGCTGTCTGATGAATGATTTCAAATTTGGTTACTTCCATAAATAGTTCCTCATTCATGTAAACATAATCAATGATACTCGTCGAGGACCCTCAATGCCATGTGGGCTGAGGTGGAATGTCACCTGGTAGGGAGCCATTCGCCATCCTAATACTTCTTTCTCTCATAAAGGTTTTCCATTTCATGACTTTGTGTATTTTGTTTTTGTTATGCATTTCAATACAATTGAGATTCAGATCTCCTACTAATATGGTGACTATGATATCATTTGTCTTGGCAAAGGTTTCAAACAGATTGGACAGAGCTTTGAATAAGACTTTGGGGCCGATTCATGGAACAAATGGGCGCCGAAAATCTCAGCACAAGCTGGCGCAAGCGTGAAAAAGCAAGTGCACGCGCATGCGTGTGATTCAATGAAGGGCCTATGCGTGTTTTCCTCTGGATGTGTACCAAATCCGTGCATGGCGCACACGGACACACACGTCATTGCAACATCCCGAACGCTGCGCACAACGCACACAGGGAAAGCGCACATCGTTGGCGCACACACCAAAAAGGGGGCGGGACATGGGGCATAACACGCGGAATGGGGAACAACGTGTGAAAAAGAAGGCGTAACTGGGGAAGTACTGCAGGGAAATAGACGGAATGCTCACATGCACGCGAACAACACGTATTCATGGAATCGAATATGGGAAACACACGCACGCTAAAAAACAAACACAGGCCTCAACACGTCCGCCACAGGAAGGCAGGCGTAAGCGTCCCCGCGCACAGTATAAAAGTGTGCACAAACAACAAACACGTCCAGGACTTTTATAGTGTGGCACATTTCCCCAAAGTGCTTGGTGCCATAGATTGCACCCATGTGGCCCCAAGGTCCACCTAGGGCCACAGAGTACATCTATCGAAACCGCAAGCACTGGCATTCCATCAATGTGCAGGTCATATGCAATGCAAAGGGAATCATCAACTGTGTCTATGCAAACTACCCTGGCTCCACCCAGGACAGTTTCATATACAGTATGTCCGCCCTGAGCCGGGCACTGGAAACTGGGCAGCATGGCAACACATGGCTCCTAGGTGAGTACAAATGCCCGTGCTTATGCATGCATGTCACACACAGACAAATACACAAAACCTAATAATCACAACCATTACCACCACCCCAGGGGACAGTGCCTACCCTCTGAGCAACCACATGATGACGCCAATCTGGAACCCCACCACACCACCCCAGGTAAGAAACAACGTTGCCCATATTGCAACCAGGGGCATAGTGGAGCTCACATTCGGAGTGCTCAAGTCACGCTTCCGCTCCCTTGACCTCTCTGGCGGGCAGCTACTATATGCCCACAAGTGGTGTGCAGGATCATTGTGGTAGCATGTGTCCTGCACAATGTTGCAACACGGCAGGGTGTAGCGCTGGACATGGTGGTGCCCCCACATCCCCAAGCACAGGCGCTGCCCATGGGAGGGGATAGGGCACATGGCGAGGCAGCCCGGACCCAGCTTGTGGCCACATTTTTCACCTAAACTCCCACCCCTGCGGAGTGCACACAGGCCTGGCACATACCAGGTGACAATCGATGATGACAAAGAGACAGTCAACTGTCACAACCTTACCACCCTGAGAATGTTGCCATGGAAGTGCTACATTGTGTGCATCCCTAGCTACTTAAACCTAAACAATCCTGTGTGACCAAAAGGAACACATGCAAGGTGTGTATCCCACACCCCTGCAAAACAGCCCATGACGATCCCTGGTATGTCACCCACACCATCCCAACCCCCATCACTCTTGCCTGCCACACCATGACATGGAAAGCAATACCAAAAGGCCAACACATGACCAATAAGATCTGAAGTGACATGTGACAAATGGAAAGTGGCTCCAGACAATGACGCCTGACATGGAATCACATGAAAGGACTAACCAACAACCTCCCACACATACATACACAAATGCATTTCACCAGTCGTAGCATGAACATAACACTGAATGCCTGTTCACATGCACATTGGGCAAGGCAAAATCCCTACTCCTGAACCCGTGTGCTGTGTTTGTCTCCTGCAACACACTGCTCAGCACACAGCACAGTGAGCAGCCATTGTGTCTGAGATACACCTTGAGCATCACATGAAAAGGACAAATTTAAAAAATAACCAATTGACGCATGTACAAGATCCCCAAATGGCCATAGAGCATGTGTTGCAGGGACACAGCGGGCCCCAGAAGGCAATCTGTGTGCACCACTGGCCATGGAAGGGTGGTTGTACAAGTGGTGGATCATCGTGCAACTGTGTGTGTGTCAGTAGGGACATGCACTCAATACATGCATGTGAAATAAAGTGATCCTCAGTGTCTTGTACACATCACATGTGAACATTACCCATGTGCACACCCCAGCATGTCAAACCACACCAATCCCCTCACACCTGAAAAGTAAAGACAACACATGAACAGGCATTGACCAGCAGAAAACATCATGTACATAGTACCGCACAATTACAATGTCAGAGTGCCCAAAACACTGTAGCCAAAGCCAACTGTCCAGCAACAAAAGGCCCTCCCTCCTTCACACATCACGATGACCTACTGAACAACTGTGTCTGGGGTATGAAACCTTCTTCCTTCTAGTATACCTGGCCACAGCATCACCCTACCCCTTGTTCTCCATGTTCCACCTTGTGTGTAAATAGAGTCCAGCCCCCGCAGAGGCCACCTTGACTGGCAAAAAAAACCAAATCGCAGAGAACTCCAAGTAGCCAAACCCAAAAATCATGGAAAAAGCCGGTAGGCAACCATAAACCCTGGAAGAGTCTCCAGTAGATGACTTGAAGTAGCAGAAAATGTCCAAGCACAATGATAAAACAACCAAGGTAGCACAGTTCAACAATGCCACAACAGGATGGGTACCATGTTTGGTACAAAACATATAATGATGATGCACCAACTGATGGGTACTGTCACAGCTCCGGTGTCCAGGCACAGGAGTGGCACGAACCAACCACCCCCTCCGTGGCCTGGGCGCCTGCAAGGTCAAACTTACACAGGCATCTTAGACCCCGGTAGGGAAGGAGGGTCAGGGATATGTTGTTTGGACAGGGATTGGTATTCAGGATAACCGGAAAGAGGGGCAGGAGAGGGGAGTAGGATTGTCAAGGGAAAGTAGGGAAAATACAAAATACAACTATTCACAATAACACATACTCAGACAAAACATGTTCATCATGCACATTGTACCAAATGAGTCAAATGCAAGCCAAAGAGAGACTTATCTCTGGGCTGAGTGCTGGCCTCCTGCCTGCGCACTCTCAGGTCCGGTAACAGGAGCAGGTCAATGCTGCAAAGAGAGTGTGAGTTAGTAATCTGTGTGTGTCTACAACACACACACGCAACACCATAAATGCCCCAAAGTAAGTGACTCCTCCACAAAAAAAACATTCTTGTCTGCTGCTTTGTACCCATACGTTAGCTTGCCCCCGTGAAGGTCCATACACTGTCAATGCAGTAAAGCAGGCACACGTGGGCGTGCGGCAAATGGAAGACCAATGCGTCAAGAATCACACATCATACAATAGTCCCTGGGTGAGCAGCTTTACGCATATAGCGAGGTGCGACTCCAGTAAAAGTTGTGTACTGGCATCCGCAGATTAAAATAGGTAGTGCACATGTCAATTAGCACATGTAAATGACATGCACTGCACCGCCTCGCTGTGTGTCCCTGTGCGCTGCTTCATTTACTGGCTAGGAACGGTACTGTGCCAATGACTCTGCTTCTATGGATCAGGGTGGACCGGAGGATATGTGTGACAGCCATTTGTCCCCCAACGCATTTTAGCATGCATGTGCAAGTGGCCTGGTGGAAGCTTGGCTGTGGTGTGGCCCCCTTGTGATGCTCACCTTGCCTGAATCTCCTGGAAACACGTCTGCTTCTGTTGGCCATCTGAGCACAAGCCCTGTGGCACTGCTTGCGCACACATGTGCATGTCTGTCCCACCGAACGTGGCCAGCTGTATGTCGTACAATGGCCCATGTCTGCTGGCAAAGGTGGTCTGGAGGCTCATTCTCCTGCAGAAAGGACACACAACATATACTTAATGCAGGAAAGTTCCCTGAGTGTGTCTCTTCATGCTGGTTGTGACTGGGCCATGTCAGACACCTACATCAGAATCCCTCCCACCATCAGTGTGACTTTGACAGGCAAAGGGTGCCGGCCACTGTCTACAGCATGAAGTGCATGAAGCACATGTACAGGAAATAAAATAAACAAACAGCACAATGTATATCAATCAATGGACACATCAATAATGAACCCACCCAAGTCTAATGCAGACATGACCTGGATAAAATCCCCACAATCCCCACTAGGGGTGTTAACACCAGTAGTACAGCAGCAGACAGGCCACAGATATGACAGTCCAAAGCCCTTGTGTAAATGACTAACACCGAACCATCCTTGCGAGCCCATGGATAAGGGAAGCAGGAGTGGCCTATGTGAGTCAGGACCCCAAGCTGCAAACACATACATGAGACAAGCTTGAAGGGCCCAGCTGGAACAGACAGTGGATGCTTTCAAAAGCCACAAAGCACCACACTGTCACATGAATGCACAATAGACAAGCAATTTTAAACTTTATTAACTAATTAAACTAACTATAAAAAACCTACATTACCTAATTAAATTAACTATCAAAAACAATGTTAACTAACTAAACTAAAATGAAAAATCAAAAATGGCCACATATGACCCGGGGGCGCACCCAGAAGGGGGGGTACAGGGTGCAGCTCAACACCCACATGCGATGATGCTGAGTCAAAAAAAACCCTCCATCTCGTCGTCCGAAACAGCCTCTTCATGAAAAGGTAGACATGGTACAGGAGCCTGACCACGCCTAGGCGCAGCTTGCCCCTCGTCGGCAGCAAGTCTGCCGGACGGGTGAGCCTGGTTCTGTGCAGCGTAGGTCAGCATGCAGAACCTCTCTTGAAACGTGTGCTTCTTCTTGCAAGGTAGCACGTGTAACACAGAGTTCTGCTTGCGTGGCTTGGTTGAACAACTGATGCACCTCCCGGCAAGCACTTAGCTCAGCCGAGATGGTACGCTCAAGCTGCGCAAACCTCTCCTCTGACCGCTCCCTCTGGGACATCAAGAGGACACCCAGAGTGGATCTGAGGGATGCATACTCAGCCCTCAGGGCCTCCATGTGTGCCTCTGCATGAGCAGCAATTGCTTGACGCAAAGACAACATTGCAGCCTGGCGTGCCCTGTCTGAGGCCGCCATGCCCAGCCTGAGCGAGCAGGCCGAGGAATGTGCCGCCCACTGCTGGAGAAGCATCTGCCTAGCAGGGATTGGGCCACACGCTCCATGCTCACAGCAATGTTTTCTATAGCTGCCCCCTGGCGTTCTGAATTGGCAGTCATGTCTTGCTCCCACTCAGTATACCTCGGTGGCGTGTGGCCACTGCGTTGCTGGGCTTGACACCTGCGGGTCCCAAGGACCAGCCGTCCTTGTCGGGTTGGCACCACGGCTGCAGGACTACATGCCCCCATCAACGTGATGTCCCAGGCACATCAGTGACTGGTGTGGAGGGTAACCATGCGTCCCGATCCACTACATGTGGAGGTCCCACCACCGTCTGGCCCCTCAGTGCAGGTGTCGCGGATAGAGGAGCGTCCACTTCAGAATCACTCACCACAGACGAATGGACCCGATGCACATCGAACTCGACATTGTCGTCAAAGTGATCGTCCGGGCTTGACTCATTGCCTGCCACAGACAAGATGGTCTGTAACCTGTAACACATGTGGGTTTTCGTGGTCTAACACCCCACGACCCCCACTTGTGCCGGGTTGCTGTTGTGATAGCAAACCTGTTTCTGACATGACAACACCATCCTCTGGCTCCATTGCATCATCATCTGTAAAGTGGAGAAAAGGTATATTAGTACACATGTCAGAAGCACATAACACACACACAGACATCACACAGACTGACAACACATGAAGCACACATGTCACACACCAACGTGAACCTGGCATGCATGCAAGGTCACTTTGACATAACATCAGGGACTAGGCATGTAGAACGGTGTAACACAGCTCAGAAGTATGTTGATGCAGTGCAGGACATGTGTGCGTTATCCACTATCTACATGAACAAGTACATCATGATGTGTATCAATTGACTTGAAGGCAGTGCAAGGGCAAGTCCAGGCATCACGTGCAATGTGCATGCAATGTGTTGCATGGCTACAAGCAAACACCCCCTAAGTGAAAATTTAGGGATGCATTGCATGGCAGTGAAAGGGTGACCAGGGACCTGTGCATTGGCAGACAGTGCTGTCTAGCATCAATCGCATCATCCGAGTCAACTGACAACACAGCAGATGATGATGGGACAGAAAGCAGGACATATGATGACCCCTCAGTAGTACAGACATGTGTGCAGAAACCCCTACACCAGTTGAACAGAGTCAGTGGGCCTGAAATGGGGGGAGGCTTGTGCCCTGCACAGACTGTGACACCCTAAACATGTGTGTGGTGCAGGACTGAGCGAGAGTGGGCATGAAATGGATGATCAAAAGCAAAGAAATGTAGGTCATCCTGGACACGTACTACAATGATCATCCAGTCAAGGACACATAGGGGCATGCATGGAATACACATGGAACATGAATGGGAACTCATGTCCCTCTGGAGCATCCGCCATCTGCACAGTCCAAGTTAGAAAACCTGCATGAAGTGCAGAGGATGTACACCACGGCATGTGTCTGACAGGTTGGCTGGTGGATGTTTGCATGTACACAGGGGTCTTGAACAGGCCATTGCAGTACGCCAACGTGATGCACACCTATGCAATGTTGCAATAGGGGCGCAGGGTTGGTGGAGGGGCAAGGGAGCATGCCTACGTGGAGCACCCGCATGCATACAAAGGACACATGCACGTCAGTCATGCAATGACATAGTCCCAGTGCTGAGAGGAAACACACCCCAGGCTACATGCAAAAGGGCCATTGAGCTGGAACATGGACTGTATGGGCAGCTGGGTGACTAGCATGTGATTAGGTTGCAAGTGTGGTTGTGAGGACAGTCCCTGTCTCCTCTACATGTCCACTATCCTGCACAGCAGGCACGTATCATAGAAGCATTGCATTACTTGCACATGAGAACCATGTACACTTGACATGCTGTAGCAGTCAAGCACAACACATTACACAAGCAAAACACACATGTCGACCAACAGGCAACAACACTCACTGGACGGGGCATCAAAGTCCGGCATCTCTCCCACTCCTTCGACCAATTCTGTTGGTATGAACTCCGCAACGAGTGCCTCGTGCGGAGGGAGGTCTTCCTCCTCAGGTGCTGGCCCACCGCCAGTCACCAGAGTCATGTTGTAATTTGAGGCACGCTTTGCCTTAGTGCTGTGTTTGAGGTCATTCCAACACTTTTTGCACTCTTGTGCTGTGCGCACCTCATGGCCGAATGCACTCACACCATCCGCAACTTGCTTCCAGTGGGTATTACGATGGGCAGCCGTAGTTTGACATTTCGGCCCCACTAGCATGTCACAGTTCTGTTCCCGCACGTAGTCCATGAGGAAGTCCAGTTCCTGCTTGCAGAAAGGCTTCTTCCTCGATGTGCTGGAGGCCGTTGCTGTGTCTGGGGTCCCAGCCTTTACTGCTGGTGCAATCTTCCTCCTCTTGGACGCTGGTCCAGACCCTGGCTGGCAAATGCCGCCCTGATCAGTATGGGCAGTGGCGCTGGTGGAATGAGCCGAGGGAGTGGCAGGTGGAACATGGAGTGAACCCCTGACTTGCGTCAGTGGCTGCTGGGTGCCCTGGAATGGACCCTGTGCAGCAACATCCGCTGTGCCAGGGTCATTGACCGGGACTGTCCTGGTTGGTAGACTCACAACCGGGGTCGTGACGGCTGCATCTGCCCCTGCACTTGCCAACACCCGGCTGGTCGGGGCAGCAGATGACATTGCTGCCCCAGGGACACGTGCCTCGGTCAGTGCAGCCCTGCGTGCACTTATGGTGTGCCTCCTAACCACCTGGGATTCTTCCATGGACTCTTCAAGTGCCAACGCAGCATGCGCTGGCAGACCCTGAGCCTGGGTGGTGGTGTCCACAGCTGCACCTGCAGCTACCACTACCCTTGGGCCCGTGGCAGTCGATCAAGCAGACTGCTGGGTCACATGGCGCCAGTGTCAGATGCAACAACTGCATCTCCTGGAGCCGCAGGTGGTGGCATGACTGCACCAACATGTGGCACAACATCGTGCCGAGCTGGCGCACCCCTGCCTCTTCCCCCTCTGCAGCCATCCTGGACACCCTGGAGTCCTCCTACTCCCCGGTCACCCCGGCCACGTCCCTGACCACGCCCACCATGTAGAATATGCCCAGCTGAGGCGCCGCTCACCTTACGTGGCCTCCCAACCATGGCACAGGTGGAGTAGTGCCGGCACAGATGGAGTAGTGCCAATGGGAGGTGTACATGACAATTGTCCTGGGCAATTGGGGTGAAGGGGGTGGGATACAAGATGCTAACAGCACCCCTGCACCTGCAAGGCTGTATGTGACCCCGGTGATGAAGTCACGGGTCACGCAACACTCAGGCACCCCAACTCTGCTGTAAAACCATGCAAGCAACCCTCGGTAGCCCACGTGTGTGGAATTAACCTCCCGCACTACGCAGTGGCACCCAGGGACACGAAAAACACATACGCGTGGGACATGAAGGCTACTATGACCTCAAAAATGGGTACGCGATACACAGCTGCACCCGCAGTGGGAAAAATAGCGTGCGCGACTCACCGTCAGACTAGCGTGATATTGAAAAACACGCGGAGCCAATACCCCGCCAAAAGAATAGATACGTCCTTGATCCGCTGTGAAGTTGTGATGGCACGCGAAACACGAAGTAGCAGCACACACGTCGGTCTCCACGAAAGGCACGTACAGCGAACTGCCGGGACACGCTAACCTTTAACCCGTGCTGAGGGACACGTGCGTGCGTCACTTCTCTTACGCGTTTAGGCCCTTTCCTTGGATCACACGCATACTTTTCTCACATGCTGATTCACTACGCACCTGTCACGAGGGGAACACCCACACACGTAACGTTACAGGTGTGCTTACGAGCTAAGGGACTTTCCTCGAATTACACGCTGATATGCAGTTTTTTCACATGCCAAATCACTCCGTATCAAGCTAGTCACGCGACAACACACGGAAGACCACACTCCTGCCCAGAAGGCCATTTTCCCGCCCCCCAGATCCCCGAGCAGCCTCCCACAAGCCATCTGCTGCTGCCACCGTGCCCTGCCATTTGGTGCCTGCACATCTGCCATCTGCAGGGGTCCAGTTGCAGTGACCACCCCTGCTGGAACAGAAGACTTCCGACTGGTGTTCCATCACTCCACAGCCCAGCCCCAGGACCCAGTTGCCCATCCACACCTGCCTCGGGGGTTGCCATGTCCGACACAACACCTTCCGGCACCAGTGGCAACCCCCAGCCAGAGAGGCAGAGGGCTGCCAGCTTCACTTCCGAAGAAGTTGGCATCCTGGTGGAACAAGTCCTGGGGCAGTATGATGCCCTCTTCACATCATCGTGTGCCGACAAGGAAGGAGGGAGGAGGATCTGGACGGACATAGTGGGTGCCATCAACGCGGAGGGGTTGGCACCCCGAGACCCGAAACACGTCCAGAAGTTCTGGGAGGACTACAAGTCCAGGACCCTCAAGAAGGCCCGTGGCCTCTTAGAGGCAGAGGATGCAGTGGGGCACCGGGGCCAGCATACCAACCAGCAGATGAGGGTCCTGGAGCGCATTCGCCCAGTGCTTCACCATCAGATCCTCAGGATGCAGGCCCGTCTAGAGTCGAGCGTAAGTGGCCATGCTTTGCTGTGTGAAACAGGGCATGTTGCAGTGTGCTGGTAGTCAGCTACTTGGCTGTATGTGTGACATTGCCCATGTATGGATGTGTGTGTGCAGGGACATCATGGTGCTGCATGTGAGACCAGTCATGCATGAACCACATGGATGGTGCATGTGTTACATTGCTACATGCGGGGCAACATGCGGAATGCACACATGAATGCATGCCTGTCTCTGTTGTTGGACATGGATGGGGTGTGAGAGATGGGTGCTGCTGTCAAGGACATGTATGGTGTACATGTCTATGTGTCTGAGTAGCTTGTGTGTGACTTGTAAGTGCCATGGATGCATGACACATGTCCGTGACTATGTTGCGATTCACTGAGGCAGCCTAGTCATCCTTGTCTCCACTGTGTCTGGGGTGTACGAGGCCAGATGGATGAAACTACAGTGATTTGTGTGCATGTGATCAGTATGAGCCATGATGCATGTGAGTTTCGAACCACCATTGTATGTTTCAACAGTTCTTTGGGCATGAATGCAAATGTTCTTTGCATGCGCCATGCCTGTTACTGCATGTGTGTTGCCTGCACTGACCCATGTATTGTGGAAGTACATGATGGAGGGGACGTTTGACAGTGCCACTCATGTGCTATTGCTTCCTGTCTAGGGGACTATTGTACAGTACCCTGATGCTTGTGTTCTCCCTCTACACAGTGGCAAATTGAAGAAGAGGGCGGAGACGGCGCTGTGGAGCAAAGCGGCGGGGATGCCTCCACCGGCCAGCGACGCAAAGCCCAGTCACCCTCCCAGGAATTACCATCATCCAGGAGCGAGGGGACTGGTGCCGCGTCTGCCACTACGGCTGCAGCGGAAGGGGTGGGTGAACCCCCACAGGGGCTTGCGACAGCAGTAGACGGTGTGGAGCCATCCAGGTTGGTGGTTTCCACAGAGGAGGAGGAGGTCACTACTGAGCCGCACATGGGGCCTGGTGGGGGTGGTACCACTGGTGCAAGTGGTGCAGTCCAGGGGCAGGAGGCAGCACAGCAGGTTGCCGTGGAGGGGCCTGTGCATGTCACTGTCTCTGACACTGTGACTGCACCACCATGCACCAGCAGGGATGCCCCATCCCAGGCCCGTCCGCAGGTAGGGGGTAGGTCCACGTCATCCGACACTCCTCTACCTACGGACGAGGGGACCCGTGACTGTATGGAGACCATCCTGATTGGTGTCGTGTTGCGCACGCGTGACATCCATGATGATGTGCGTGCTTCCTGGGGGGAGCACGCACGTCATCACGAAGAGCTGCGTGCCAATGTGGCCCAGTTGTGAGGGTCCTTGGTCGGGGGTTTCGTACATGTGCCGAGCACTCTGGCGGCCCTCTCCTCCTCTGTGGAGACTATGTGCCAGTCGTTCTCCATGCCGTCTTCCGGCCCAGATGCCACCAGGGCCCCCTGTGGACCTGCCCTGACCAACGCAGCCAGCTCGGTGGAGATCCCATCCCTGCCACAGTCAGGAGTCGGAGGTCCAGCAGGGGTGGACACCCCAGAAACTGGACCCCAGCAGTTGGAGGATGTGCCGGCAGAATCGGGCAGGGCACGTGCACGATGACGCCAGTGGATTCCATCAGCCTGGATGCCGTCGTGCTGGCAGAGGCAGTTGCGTCGGAGGCAGCGGCAGGCTCAACGTAGGAGGCATCATGGGGCCATCAACATCAGTGGGGCAGGCATCGGCCGGAGGGCAGGAGGATCCTGGAATGGGAGTGTCTTCCGTGTGGCAGCGGTTGGGCCAGTGGATAGATTCGGAGTGGCGGCGGGCGGAGGAGGCATGGCTCACTATGGTCAGGGCGGAGAACTCCATGCGCAGGGCGCTGAGGCGGGCTGAGTGCCTCGAGGGAATTCGCAGGGAGTTGGAGGTGCACATGGCGTTATCCCTGCGAGACCTCGGTGTCAGGGAACAGGCCCGCCTCCAGGACGTTGAACAGGAGTTCGATGATGCCCTGGCCTGGGAAATCAACTAGTGAGCCATAGGACTTGCCCACCGCCATTGTATATAGTTAGTTAGTGTTAGGTTTCATTTATGTTTTTCTTTCATTTGGGGCGCTTGGACTATGCCCCACCTTCTTGTAGATAGTTCTTTATTAGGTAGTCTTTTTGGTAGGTTTCATTTCAATAGTTGGGCTCATGGACCCTGGATTTGTTATTTGTATATAGTTGAACAGTGGATTTATCATCATTTTTTTATTTCACCATGGAGCAATGGATTTTACTTATTTCTTTCCCTTTGGATTTGCTTTGTTGGACGGAGACTTTGGACACATTTTCATTTGGATTTATTTGGATTCTAATTTCATATATTTTTTTCATTTTGGGACATGCTGCATTTTATTTCTTATTTCCATTCTTGTATGTTTTCATTTAATTCACTTCATTTTGTGTTCAATATATTTTTGTTTCATACTTCAATATGTGGTATTCTCTCATTGGTTTCATGCATGTCACAATGTGGGTTTTCACATTCACTGGCACCCATTGTGTGTGGCGGACATGTGTTGATGTACATACTTGCCATTTGGGTTGTATCATGTAATGGGCATTTCAATGTGGGTTGGATGTAATACTTGGTTGATTCTTTGGGCAGGGGTGGTGTGCGGTAGGATTTGGGTAGCCATAAGGGCCATGATTGTGGATCATGATGAAATGTTGGGGGGACATGAGTTGGGGCCTACTGGCAGGTGCCCATAACTGCTGGGTGGGTGGGGATGCAGGGGGACATGAGTCAGGGCCTGCTGGCAGGTGCCCGTCACTGCTGGGTGGGTGGGAGTGCAGGGGGACATGAGTCGGGGCCTGCTGGCAGGTACCCCTGACTGCTGGGTGGGTGGGGGTGCAGGGGGACATGAGTCAGGGCCTGCTGGCAGGTGCCCGTCACTTCTGGGTGGGTGGGGGTGCAGGGGGGACATGAGTCGGGGCTCACTGGTGCATGGTGACATGTGGGCTGGCTGGGGGGCATGCCCAGGGTGGATGGGCTACCTGTGGGGCATGGCCAGGGTGGATGGGCTGCCTGCGGGGCATGGCCAGCGGTGCAGGGTAGTCGCCTGTGGTGTGGGCTGCCTGCAGGGCCTGGGGAGGGGGGAGAGGGCACACCTGGGAGGATCCACACTGCCAATTTGCATGTGAAACTCCCCGCGCACCCCTAGAAATACACGTACACCGCTCACCCAGCGAAATCACGTGTAAAACTCCACACGCACCCCTCAGAATACACGTACCCTGCTCGCCCAGCGAAATCGCGCGTGAAACTCCCCGCGCACCCCCAGAAAGACACGTACCCCGCTTGCCCAGCGAAATCGCGTGTGAAATGCCACACGCACCCCTCAGAATACACGTACCCCTCTCGCGCTAGCAAAATCGCGTGTGAAACTCCCCGTGCACCCCCAGAAATACACGTACCCCGCTCGCCCAGCGAAATCACGTGTGAAACTCCTCGCGCACCCCCAGAAATACATGTACCCCGCTCGCCCAGTGAAATCACGTGTGAAACTCCCACACACCCCTCAGAATACATGTACCCCGCTTGCCCAGCAAAATCACGTGTGGAACTCCCCGCGCACCCACAGAAATACACGTACCCCGCTCGCTCAGCGAAATCACGTGTGAAACTCCCACGCGCACCCCTCAGAATACACGTACCCCGCTCGCCCAGCGAAATCGCATGTGAAACTCCCCGCGCATGCCCAGAAATACATGTACAGTGCTCGCCCAGCAAAATCACGTGTGAAACTCCACGCGCACCCCTCAGAATACACGTACCCCGCTCGCCCAGCAAAATCGCATGTGAAACTCCCCGTGCACCCCAAGAAATACACGTACCCCGCTCGCCCAGCAAAATCACGTGTGAAACTCCCCGCGCACCCCCAGAAATACACGTACACCGCTCGCCCAGCGAAATCGCATGTGAAACTTCCTGTGCACCCCCAGAAAAACACGTACCCCGCTCGCCCGGCAAAATCGCGTGTGAAACTCCCTGCGCATCCCTCAGAATACACGAACCCCGCTTGCGCAGCGAAATCGCATGTGAAACTCCCCACGCACCCCCAGAAATACACATACCCCGCTCGGCTAGCGAAATTGCGTGTGAAACTCCCCACGCACCCCCAGAAATACATGTACCCGATGTACCCGAGCGGGTTACGTGCATTCTGAGGGGTTTGCGGGGAGTTTGCCATGCGTTTTCATGGTTGGGGGGATGTATGCTGGTCCACTGGCCTTTGCGCCATGTACTGGATTTGTGTGCTGTTCATGTCGCACGGGGTGGGGTTGGGGGCATAACTGGCGCGGCTGCAGGTTTGCTGCGCCACGGCTGCTTTTGGATGTTGAAATCCATGAATACGCCGTGCGCTGAAATGGGTTTTGGCACACGCGGCTGTCGCAGACAGCTGCACGTGCACACTGTGTGCCAGCCGCGTGCGCCACTTGTGCACCGAATTCTATGAATTACCCCCATTGTCTGTGATAGTAGCTGGATTGCGGTATAGATTAATGCAATATTTTGTTGCCCATTGGATGCTCTCACTAGCTGTACAAAAGTTTCAAAGCCGCACCGATTTTAACTTCCACCAACAATCCGCTGTAGGTCTTCCTTTTAGGGCTGGTATTGCTGGGAGTAAGGAAACATCATGATCATCCCACACAGGTGGGGTGGTCATCCACGTTTCCGGCAGGGCAACAATATAAAATTCATTTATACATTTATTTTGCCCCCATTGTAAGTGAGAGTTCCCCCGTGAATTCCAGCTAGCTAAGGATATCATTTTTCTATTTTCTTCAGGTAATGGTTATGTTTGTCTATATTCACCTCCTTCTGCAAGCGATTTTGGAGTTATAAGACAGAATGCACATTGACACTCTGTCTGAATTGGCTTAAACATTGTGATCTTTTGGGAGTTGGTTTCTCGTGCTACTCGCTCCGGATATTGTGCCAAGAGAAAGCCCACCTGGAAAAGCTCAATTTTTGCCTTCCATAGTGTGCTCATGACCAGGCCGGACTTAATCCACAAGCGTACGATGGATAAATTCTGGTCACAAAGGAATTTGACCTGTTCAATATCGGCTGATGAAATGTCTTCAAATGCATGAACCTCATTAAATATATTTAGAATACTTGGCCTACACATATCGTATCTCTCATATGGAGCATCGCAACATTTCAAAATGAGTGTATCGTATTTTAGGAATGTATTTTTTTATGCTGTATTCCTTGGGTTCTAAGATTGGGTGCAGAGTTTGTTTTGGTATTCATAGTGGGTTAAGATGGATCACGACTCGCTTTTATAGTATCAGGTAGGGATAGGCATTCGGTTGGTCTTTCATCTCCTGTTAGAGTCTTCTTGTTGTTTATACATGAGTGTTGTTCATCTGTTTTCATTGAATGTGTATCTTGTGAAACTAACCCCACGATAGGGGCATTGTGTGTAGCTTCCACACTAAACTGCAGGAGGTAAGCATCAACTGCAGCTTTTATAGTAAGGCAACGGTCATCTAAGTCATGAACTTGTGATCGTTCTTTTGTTGGTATCGCTTTAGAGATTATCGCCAACGGTTGTATACATTTTTCCGAAGAAGTCTGTATTACCAGTGTTTTGGACACTCTTAATCTGTCGGCAACATTTCCTTCAATAATTGAGACCAACTTATTCAAGGGGGAGTGATTAGTTGGCTGGCCTTCTGATATTTGGTTTTCGCCAACTATTGCATCAATCTGAATAATTTCTGAATCTGTAACAATGCCTTGTTCACCCATTTTTTTCAATAAAGGGACCACTTTTGTTAGTGTTATGGGTTTCTGTTGGCTTTTAGAACTCTTTGTAGTTTCAGCCAACTGCGTTCATGCCTGATGGTTAGTCATTTTATTGATCTTCTGGTTAGGCTGATAGGGTTTAGTCACAAGATGTCTGGCTCTTCCTTTCGTACGGGACTGTTTGTTAAAGACATCATATTGTTCACATTCATCCTGCTGTTGTGAATGTACAGGGTGAGTATCAACACTAATCCAAGAGGAATTGGGATCTATGATTGCAACCTCCCACAATCAATGGGCCGAATTATTTGCGTGAAGATCAGTAAAACAGATACTTCCGGACACTCCGAGACCACTTGTACCATTTCGTTATGAGCATCTGTGATGTCGATCATCTCTGCCAATGTGTGCTGGATTTTTGATGTGGGGGACATTTGAGAGGATTTTGCAATCCAATCGGCTATTTGTTCAATTTGCCGGGATTGCTGTTTTATCTTGAGATCAAGTGATTCAAATAATTTAAGTGAACATTGTATTGTTGTAATGACTGCCACAAACGCAATTTCAATCAGACCATCCTTTGGTGGGGATTTAATTGTCTCCACAGTGGAAAGACGCCGCCTCGGGCTAAGGATACGCTTGAGGAGTCCATGGAACAGCGGGCATAATAGTCTGGTGACATCATGTGTGTTGATATCGATTCACCTCTGATACTTGCATGGATTGAACTGTCTGAGAAAACTTCCTCATTTTCTATGGCTTAGTCGACCGTTGTCATTTGAGGTCTTATTTCTCTTGCTTTGTTAGGTGATTTAGTTAGTTGTAGAATAGTATTATCAGACACAACTTTTCGATCTATCTCTTGGGCTTTTTCAATACATGAGTTGTCTTCCACGCTTGATTTTGTGCTATGTGTGTGCATGGAAAGAGTCATGTCTGCATCCTTACGCACGGCACAAAACAAGCAAATATCTTTATTAAGACTGGGGGAGTGTAAGACCGGTGTAAGGGTAATGGACTTTCGCAAGGTTTGAGTTAGACGCTTCAGTTTGTTGGTTGGTTGGCTTGAGGGGTAATGTAATCAGAGTTAAAGGCAACTCAGGCACATCAGGCATATCAGATTTTCGTGAATAAAGTTGCATATATTTTCAATTCAAACCAAACCCAAAACCACCCCACTTATGCTAAGATTTTGCACAAGTAACACTCTCCCCAATTAGCAAGTCTATCTAATCAATATCGTTGGACAATGGCTCTCACCCAGCTGTGACCTTCATATCGCAGTACCATGGCCAAGCGGTACTTACACAGTACTTTCTTCGGTGCGCACACGTTCCAGTTATATACACACGCTTCCAAAAAGCTGTTACAGTTAAACAGGGCTCTGTGATTAAGCCTGAATAAACAAAAGGAACAAGTGTAAGCAAGTTTCAGTCCAACATTAAAACATGTAAAACGTTTTTGTCATGTAGTATTCATCTTCTGGGATATGCAGTCCATGAGTTATTGAAATTAATTAATCCTTGGTATTTTCCACAAAGAAGATCCAAAGGGAAGCAGGAAGTAACAAGGCCAAGCGGTACTTACACAGTACTTGATTCGGTGCTTAGGCAGTCTATTCTTCTCCCATGATTTCGATTGTGGTTCTGCAGTTATTGACACTAGACCTGGTGCAAGTGTACTCACTGTGCGTGTGTATTTATTATTAACCTTTTAGCATGCTTGCTCTGCCGACCCTGTCTCCGGCTTTTCAATTTGTTTGTTACCAAATGTGTGTGCATGTTATGGCTAATCACATCCCTTTCAAGCTCACTCACCCCTTTGTCAGCCTGTCTAGGAACTGGAAGGACTATGAAAGGTCTGGGTACTTTTGTGGGTGCCATGCATACACCATTATGTAGGTGCACTGAAATCAGAACACTGTGCACCAATAAAAAATTCAGTTCAAATCGTCAGTGACAGTAGAACAATGATAAATACAATACATAGGTACATTATGCCTCTGTAGGTTAGGCAGCAACACTTAGTTCTGGAGCAGTATGAGCGCCTTTCCTCTTGAGGGATGACAATATTACTCCTTAGGTTGCCCATCACTATCATTTTAAGGAAAGAAAACTAACTTTTAATACATTCTATACAACAATACCTCTGGATTCTGCTGCTTCTGTTTGTCGGATGTAGGTACAGGAACAATTGTTCTCCTATGTCTGGACAATGGAGTGTCTATTGTCTCTGGATACAGTTCTCTTTTCTGTATTCGAAATTAAGGCACTTAAGTTCAGCAAGTCCTTTTTTACTGTAAGTGTTCAAAATACACAAGCTCACAGTCTGTTCCTCTTATCTGTTTCACTCCGGATGACATGTCATGTCCTTGATAGTATAAACAAGAGTGAAGTCTCTGGCAACACTTTCTCGATCTGTCCCTCGGCGGAAAGTTTTACAGTCTCCTTCGGAAATTCTGATGATGATTAGACAGTTTAACCTGCATCACAATACCATGCAGGAGCATGCTCATCTGTGTAGAGTTTGCTGGGTCTCTGATGAAAGTGAGGACATCAACACCGGCAGGCCTCCCCACAAGTTCTGGAAAGTCCTCAATTAGGTGAAAGAAGACATTGCTCAGCAATCTGCTATCTTCTGGTGACAGGGACATTGGTCTTGTCCTTGTTGCACTGTGAGCAGATTCTGTGATTTCTGTGAGCTTCAAGAGCAACCTGGATTACGATTCTGTTGAGGATTATGCTCAAACATTCTGTGTTTGCAGGAACTCAGAGAAATGTCAAGACGTCAGTTCGTCTCTCAACAAAATCTGGGCAGTCTTCAATTAAGTGAAAGGACAGTATGCTAACAAGCCTATTCTCTTCTTCTTCTGCTTGGGACATTTGTTTTTTCCTCTCTGTATCCCAGAAGCAAGAGGGACTGCTCGGCGATCACAGTGAGCAACCTCCTTATTGTATTTTCGTTTTCAGGGTCTTGAAGAAATTCAGTGATGCTAGTGAGCTTTCCCACTAGTGACGGGTATGACCTCAAGACTAGGTCAAAATAATTCAGAACATCTTTAGTTATGTTGCTACTGTGGGACACCATAAGTGAGTCCAAATAATGCTTCTGTTTGGAACGAGTCCGGATATTGTATTTTCTTCCAATTTGTGTGTCCTCGATCAAAATTTGGCATATCCTTTTCTTATCAAGGCTTCAAAATGCCTCAGTCCAAAGTTCAAAGTGAACAGAATAAGTTGTGGTTTATACGTGCAATTCTCTTCTTCACCCTCCAACTAGGATGCACAGAGTGTCTGGATTTTTATGTCCTTATCCCCTTTTTTGCTTAGAGGAAATGTCCAATTTAAAGCCACAATTTGCATCAGAGTTTTTCATCTTTGTTTTGCTGGTGATGTGTCTTTCTTCCTCGTCATGGATCTCGTCTGCACGTGCTCTGGTTCTTCCCCATCTGTAGTCTCTATGCATTGGGGTGCGGGCAGGGGGGCATTCTCCAATGCATTGTTTGATATCGCAAAGAAAGAGCCAAGCTCTTCTTCCTTCTAGCTTGACTGCAGGGGGAGTAACTTTCTCCACTCTGAATGGACTGTTGACCCTTGGCACGCCCCCTTCTTTCTTGTGTGGTTTCTCACCAGGACCGTGTCTCCAGGAAAGACTGGTGGCAGACGTAGTCCTTGAATTGGGTCAGTTGCAGTATCTCCTTCTGTGTTCTATGCTGCCCGCACCCTTTTTGTCTGTCTTGAAATTACAGTAAGACAAGATGTCATGCAGTTCAAGTAATTTTGCATTTCAGACCTTAAGATTTCTCCTGTTGGCTGGGCATCACATCTAGCTCTAGCTCGGGGTGTCAGTGTAGTATGCATCCATCTGCTTGTTGCTATTTCGTGCGGCATAAGCTGATGGTCAGAAGGCAGTGTAGCCATCCCATTTTTAGAGTAAACTTCAACTTGGCTATCCTTTCCTTTAACAAGCTGTTGAGCTTCTCACATATCCCATTACCTTGCGGGTGATATGCCGATGAGAACTTGTGCTTTATACCAAGCAGCAAGCTGATCTGCTCAAATACTGCATTAACAATGTGAGGACCATTATCTGACCTCATAACTTCACATACTCCCCACCTGGGAAATACCTCTCTCGCCAGAAATTTGGCCACACAGGTAGAGTCTGGGTGTGTGCATGGACCCGCTTCTATCCATCAAGAGAATGGACACACCACAACAATTAGGTACCTGTACCCATTACATACTTGAATCATATCGACATAATCGACACGCAAGTGCTGAAAAGGTCCATTAGGCCTTGGGATGACTCCTCTAAGTACTCAGTGTGTGCCCAGCCGTGAACTGTTGGCAGATTATACAGTTCATCATAAAAAATGCAACGTGCTCTGCTAAGTCCGGTATGAACCAGTCTTCAGTGATTGTTGCTGCTAGATTCTCTTTTGTCTTATGTGCTGGATAATGCAATTGCTCCATTGCTATCTTCTATAGGGCTATAGGCATCACCGGTTTACCAGTGCTGTCATGTTGCCACAAGCTTTCGGAGCGGTTTAAAGAACACCCTGGCTGCTTCCAGAGGTTTTTCTCCTCCTGTGGTGCTTCCCCTTGGTGTTCCATTAACTCGGTTTGCCCCATGTTACTATAACTGTCAGGTTCACCGTGTGCAACAACCATTCTCTCATGCACATCAGTTGTTTCCACATCTATTACAACTTCGTCTTTGGTGGACACACGCTTGGCTTCTGTGTCTGTTGCTCGATTTCCACATGAGATAAAATCTGTCCCTTTCGTGTGAGCGGCGAATTTTAAGACTGCTATGCCCACTGGGAGCTGTAGTGCCTTAATGAGCCTATCCAATAGGACTACGTGCTGCACTGGCGTGCCACCCGCTCGGAGATAGCCCCTCCTTTTCCAGCGCGCTAACCCCTGCGTGCACAGTTGATGTCACATAGGCGGAGTCACTGTACACTGTCACTTCCTGGTCTGCGTGATTCTCAATGGCGAGTATCAATGCCAATAATTCTGCAGTCTGTGCTGAATAATAAGATGGTAATCGTGTACTAATGAGTACTCAAAATTCTCCATTTGCCGTGTGCTTCATCACAGCAGCGCGCGTATATCTTTGCCCATCATTTTGATCGATTCTCGAAGAACCGTCAACAAAGACAATTTCTCCTTTTGCCAATGCGTTTTCTTTAACTCTGGGAATCTCATCATAGAATTCTTCATAATTTGCAGAGTCATGGATCAGTTCTCCTTCAGTGACTGGCTCTGCTATGAACATAGCTGGGTTCACTATTTTGCATCTAACTATCTGAATCGATGGATTCAATATGATCAATATGATCACTTCTTAAGCAGAAGCTCTCTGAGATGTCAATGTACCCTTTGGTTTCTCTTGAATGGCAAATAGTGCATGCTCGACAAACAACGTCATTGAGCATCACATCACAATGGTTGTAGCCTTCTTTGTTCGCAAGGGAAATGACCCCCTCATCACTGGGTCCAAATTCCCACTGTAGTATGCCAGGGGCTTGTACCCCAATGTGGTTCTCTGTGTGACTACTGCTGTCATAACACTAATTTGTGTGTGAAAACAGGTATTCCTCTGCATAATTGGGAATCTCAAAAGCTGGTGCCGTGCAAATGGCTTTCTTGAATTCAATAAAGCCTTCTTCCATGGTCTCAAACCATTCATTTTTTTCTTTTGTCCCATGTGCCTTCTTCAGGGCTTGTAACAAGAGCTTAGTGTATGAGCTGTAGTCGAAGACCCATGCCCTGACATAATTGCAAAGTCCTAAAAAAACTCTGCAACTGTTTGTTACGCTCACCTGGCTCCCACAGAGGCATCGATCTGAACTGGACAGCTGCGGTCTCCACCAATGTGATGCGTAGGGCTGACGGACTGGACTGGCCCACCTAGCTTCGGTTGCTTGGCCCGTAGGAATATTCTTCTGCAAATGGAGAAAGGGAATTACCCACCCGTGGAGTTGAGTGTAAATCCCCCCAGCCCCGCTGTTCTCCCCATGGATCACCTTTGATGTCCCCTCTTATAATCTCACCTGATGGTTTGAAAAGATGAGCTCTCCATCCTGCATTGAGCGCAGGGGCGCGTTGATAACCAGTTGCTTCACTGGCTCGAAGGAATTGGTGAGTTCCAGAACAATATTGACTCCGAAAAGTATGTAGTTCATAAGAGTTCAAATGCCTGACTTTCACTCTTGTCCGATTCCTTGCAGATTGCAGCTTGACCCTAGTGAAGAGTCCCTCGTGGCAACCGGTAATATTCTGGTAAGGATTTGTATTTCCAACACAGTTCGATAAATAATGTCAATATGTAACCTGTTGCTTTCTCCCTTATTCAGGCACTGAGAGAAAGTATGAAGTCTCGAGGAATAATACCTCCGGCGTTAAAATCAGGTAAGTCTAATGTGGTGAGGAGGGTTCCCCCTTGATAGTGCCTTTGTTTCACCTTGCTGTCCTTTTGTTTCCCCTTAGGGGCCGGGGTTCGGCGAAGATGCAGTGGAGGCTGCACCGACCTGTGAAGAGAAATAGTACCCCCGGTGGTAAAATCAGGTAAGTCTATTGGGGGGTTACTAATATTCCTCTGTGTATTCCCTTGGCTCACCTTGCTGTTCTTGTCTACTCCTTAGGTGCCGGAATGCGGCGGGAACATGCAGGAGGATGCGGTGGAATTTGAAGATGCTGCGAAGGCCGGTGAGTTCAGCACGGCGCTGCAGCAGGCGAGGCGACGCGCATAAAATAACTTCTTTCTTCCAGCTCGAAGGTGCGATGGATCGGGAATTCAGGTAAGGATCAAAGGTATTGCTCTTGTTCGAACCTTTTCTCCTTCTTTCTCCCTTTTTCTAGGAGCTCCAAACTCGAGGCGGGCGTGGGAGAAGACTGGATGCAGACTTGCAGGCAGGGTGAGCGTTACGCTGCTGGATGCAGAATAACACGAAGCGTGTGCTGCTCTTCGTGCGTGGTTTAAATAGCCTCCAAAGTAGTCCCAGGTAAGTATTCCTCCCCAGCCCCACCCGAGTAAAAAGAATAGTCCCTAGGTAAAATAGTCCCTTCCAAGCCTCATTTGGCTTGGAGCTCTTGCAGCATGGTCTGCATCAGGTAAGCTTGCAACATGGTCTGCATCAGATAAGTTCTACTCTATGAGCCTGGCGCCTAGACTGCACCCAAACAGCCCCTAGCAGGGGTTTTTTGGCTTGCCCAAAATAACTTGATGCCTGCTTCCGGAGTTGCTGGACCTGGTCTGGGTCCCCGGGGGTAGGCATCATGACACTGTTTTATTGTGTGTGGCTTGACTGTGTTCAATATGGCCTCAGGCCTTTCAGGGGTAACCTTTTTCCCCTCATGTGAGATCAGCTGTCCTATGTACAGCACTTCTTGCTGACAATATTGTAACTTTTCTTTGTCAACTTTATATCCTTTCTCAGCCAATATGGTCAATATCTGAACAGAATTGTGTCTGCAAATTAAGATGTCATTCACATATTGTAAGACAATACTCTCTAAGGCAATATTGCTTAAGTCCATCTGCAGGACTCTGTTAAAAATCAAAGGAGACTCACAGCACCCCTGGGGTAACCTTGTGCTTTTCAGACGCATCTGTCTAAATGTAAATAACGCCAGATCTTGTGAGTCTTTGTGCAATGCGATTGAGAAAAATGCATTTTTCAAGTCAATCACTGTGAAATATTGAGCCTCAACAGATATATGACATAGGATTGTGGCCGGGTTAGGGACTAGAGGGAACTCGGCCTCTAAAATATCATTTATCGGGCGTAAATCTTGAATAAGTCTCCACGACCCTCCCTTTTTTTATTCAGTTAAACCGCAGTGTTGCATGTCGACTCTGACATCACTAAGATGCCCTGCTCCATCATAGCAGAAATTGTCTTGAAAATCCCTTCTTCTGCTTCCCTAGACATTGGATATTGTTGTGCTTTTGGCAAAATTGCACCTGGTTTCAATGTAATCCTTACTTCTCTGACTCCTTTCAATAAGCTTACATGATAGGGGCCTGTGGTCCACACTGAGACAGGCACCTGGGCCATGTCGTCATCAAAATATGCAGGACGGTTCTGTGCCAGCAACATTCTCTGGGGCACCTCTCTTTTGATCATCCTCACCCAAAAGATAAGATTTACCCTGACTGTTTCCACAACACCCTTTTGCTTGTCAAACAGATCATCATCAGTGACATCAGTCACTCTGTACCCTTCCTCAATGGCAATTACTTTGCACCATTGTCTGCCTTCATCATCGCAACCATCGATCAGTTTCATTTTCCCTCACACTATGGCTGTGTATATTGCCAAGAGAAATACTCATCCCTTTTCTTCGTACTTAGGTATTCTTGGCCTAAATAGAAACTCATCTGGGGTTCTCATGGTCATTAGTATGCGTATCCCATACGCAAATATTTCTGGTTCCAATGGGACAGCTCTCATAGCTGTTTGTCCCGCGTATGCGCTAATCATTTCGTAGACATTTAAATAATGCATTCCTTGAGTCGAACATACTGTGCCCTTTTCCGTGAACGAGATTGTCATGTTTAACTTTGTCATTAAGTCTCGGCACAATATATTTACTGGGGTCTAGCTTGAATATAGCAATGGAACCTTCATGTCACACTCTCCTAAAGAGACTAGAAGTTCATTTGTAAAAGGAACGCGACTTGTTACCCCTGTGAAGCCCTGAGTATTTATGGCATCGTCACACAAAGAAAACTTGCCTTCACGTATACATGAGCGCGTTGCACCTGTGTCTACTAGGAGGGAATATTCTCTATCCCCTATAACGACATCCATCCTTGGTTCCTCATGAGGGTTTGGTGTCACCGATAAGATAGAACACATCAGGTTTCCCAGTGAGCTGGCCTAGTTCATATAAAACCTTGTCCCATGCTGCGACTTCCTCCATCACCAGTGTTGGCTCTCATTCCAGAGTTCAATCCCTTTCCTGCACTTGTTGTCTGTGACAGTTGCATCAGTGAATGTTGAGACTCTCCTTGTGGAAAACTTATCAAGTTCTGAGGTTGCAAGCTTTGTTGTGCGCCTGGTGGTTGCTGCACCGTGTGATTCTGTGCAACTCCATTTCCACCCTGCTGTAAAAACACAGGTGGATTCACCATTCCACTTCCGATTCCTTGGTCTGTTTGCACCATGCCTTGACTTCTGCATGTGCGCGCTAGATACCATGTCATCCCTCACGTCCAACATATTGGCGGTGGTCTGATTAATTGCCCATTTGGCATATCTTGATTGCCACTTTGCATGTTTTGAAAACCTCCCTGATTACTCTACCATCCTCTTCCTCGAAAGCCTCTCCCTCTGGGGTAGAACCCATTACTGTCCTGATTAACCTGCTGTTGATTATTGACCCGCTGTATGTTTGATCCGTCTGGGCTAGTTATCATTGCCCCTTCAATGCCATATTCTGACAATTTCTTCTGCACTAACTTTGCCTCTTCAGCTTTTTATGTATTCTCTTTCTTGCGATTCTTTTCTTGCAGAAGTCTGCAATAGTGAGCTATTGTCAATTGTAGCTCAGACCATGGCTTGGCCTCAATTCCTACCAATTTCTTGAGCTGCTTCTGTACCTGATCTGACAGCCCTTGGCATAATATGTGGTAAAACACGGGTATGGATTTCCGCCAAGATTCCCTCATTTCCAGCACACATGCGTCTTGGAAATTCTGAATGTAAAGAAACGGATCTTCTGACTTCATTTTGCGGGTCATTATAGCTCCCATGTCAGATGTATCCGGGCATAGCAATCATAATGCTTTCTATACCGCTGCTCTGCAATTGTTAAATGGAGCTCTATCGTGTGCAGTGTTAGTCACGCCAGGGTAACCTGCATGTGTCCACATGTCATCAACTTGGTCACCAAGTAAGGCGATTAAAAGACCCTTAATATCACCTATGGCCAACGTGTTCCCTCCTGTCATTTTTTCAGGCTCTTCTATCCATTTTCCGGCTCCTGATGTTAACATTGGAAGCTTGTTTTCCAGATTTTCTCGGTCCATGTGTGGCCATGGAATATAATGTGGCCTGGTTCCTCCTTTTTCGAGCAAAGGGAATTGTAATACATGGCACTTTTTTTCCTCTCTCATCATTTTTCTATCCACTGCAGGGGTGATAGTCCCACATCGCCATCTACCTGGTAATGTCCTTTGTCGGCGAACAAAGGGTGGTGGAGACACCCCCCTCTGACCGTCAGATGCTCCTTTATGTCGGTCTGAGTGTGTGGCTGACTCCGATGCCTTTGGTGCAGACTCACTTGAATCTGACCATCTTATCGCTTTTCCTCCGGAGAAGTGTTTTTCGAGTCTTCTTTTTTCTTCCTTTTCCTCATATTCCTCTCTTTCTGCGTCTGATATTGTCTGTGCTCAACTCATGTAACTCCTCTCATCTTCCTCGTCTCTGTTTAGTGTCAATCTATCTAGGGACAGCTCTCTATTTCAACTACTTTGGGAGGCATCCTCAGCGTCATACAACTGAGTGCTCAAGGCGCTCGTCCTCCCCTCTCCCTTGGGGTAATTGTTCTAGCCCCATTTCATCATATATTCTATCGATCATCTCTCTGATGCTTCTGGTGTCGAAGTCATCTTCCATATGTGCCCTAGACGTGCCTGGTACTGAATCGTACTTGGGTAAAAAATTCTTCTATGTCTTCCCATTCTACTACTGGATCAGGTATTTTAACCACTCTTTGCAGATATTCAAGAAAGCATGCTCTCTTTCTTCGCTTACGTTCTATGTCATCATCGAACTCTCTGTGCTTCCTCTCTGATCCTATCTTCTTCCTGTTTCTTTGCATCTCTACGTTCATTTGGCTTTGTATTTCCTCATCCCTTCGTCTTTTTATTCTATTCTCCCTTATCTTTTGTTCTTCTTCCTCTATTCTCCGTTGTTCCTGCCTATTCTGATGATAAGCTGCTCTTGGCTTATGGTTGCATTTCCTTTCTTGCTCTTCGTGATACAACTGTTCTCGACTCTGTCTATCTTTTTTCCTGATCCTTTCATCTCTCAATCCTTTTTCCCTTTCTTTCTCTTTTCTTTGTGAATCATCTGGCTCTCCCTTTTGTCTCACATCCACAATGCCTTTACCATCGAGTTTCAATAGGATCTGACCTCCCATCCATTCTGTGTGAATGCCATCTCATCAGTTCTGTCCTCATCTCCTTTCCATCTTTTTCCCTCTCTATTGGTATCTATAGATGTACTTGCTTGTGCCTGATCTCCTTTTTCTTTCTCGCGCCTCTCCTTGTCCCTTGGGACTTTGGAGGTGATACCTCGGTCTCAGTCTTTGTCTGGGTTTTCGTCACTGCTTTCCGGCTTGCTATATCCCATGGCTGCTTTAAGTTCTCTTAATGGATATAATCCTTCGTCTTTGCTGGTTTCGCTTTTTATTTCAGATGGGACGGGTGGCGCGAAAGGCGTTTAACCCCCCTCTGTGCATATGTTAAGTGTCCAATCTACCGGTGCCGCCTCCTCCTTATCCTCTTTGTATATCTTCCAAAGCTCTAAACTAGCTAGGCGTTTGTCTAACTCTTTCCCAGTATGTGTGGCATGCAAATATGTCGTCATGTGTTGCAGGACTGCTTTAGATAGAGATCCACCCTGAGGCCATGGCATAAACATTTTGTGGGCGGTTCCTTTGACCCATTCTGCACTGTACTTTTTCAGCTTAGGTGCATCTTTCAGAAACTGTTTGCACAAGTGTATTAGCGGTGTAATATCTTCCATACTTAAAATTATTTATCTTCTCCTCACACAACACTTTGTTACGTTTTAAACAAAATCAAAAATATGAGCAAGACCCAATCCCATTTTTCACCAAAAAATATTTTTTCCACAACCATCAATTCACATTATACAATATCTTAGTTAAACAATTGCGTAATTTTCACACTCATTTTTCTAAAAATGCCTGATTTTTTATGACGTCAGAGGAAAAAAGAGAAAAAGAAACATAAGACAGAAGTGACAGACTAGACAGACTCCAGCCGGTAACATAGATCTCCTGCCCCTATGATTTACTCTGACATGGAGTGTAAGCCCATTCCTTTCGATAACGTCTTTAACCGTTTTGGTCTCCTATTGCCCTATCTTTTCAGGACTTTGAATGCAGGCTTCATCTAACCGCTATATTTAAAGCGTAGGTATTTGGGCGTATCCTTTTCTGCTCAGGTATCCTCCTGGTATCCTCTCTCTAGCTCGGGTATCCTCCCGATATCCTCTCTGCTTTGCTCAGTCACCCACGAGTCAATATTACCTTCCCCTTATATATATATATATATATATATATATATATATCTACATTCTACTCTACTTCTGACTTTATTTTTTGTCCCAACTCCACCAGTTACCTTCCCTTACTTGTTCTAAGGCATGCAACTTTTTGCCAAAGCATTTAATCTTTTTTCACTCACCGTTTGCATGCTTTTCCTCTCTGGATCCTCGGGGTGGGTGAAAACACGGGTTCCTTCAGACCTCAACTGCAGATTTTATAATTTACTCTAGCCACTATCTACGGGGAGCTTCTCGGCCTACTTAGACGGATGGCAAAGAACTCATGATATCGCAGAGGACCTAGAGTTACTTATGTTGATGGTCAATGGGTGTCTTCTCTAATCGACAAACCATCCTCTCTCTGCTACCAAGTGTGCACTAGGACCCCAACCGGCCCATAAAGCTGGGGGTTACCCAATAGCACTTTAAGATGAGTAGCAGCACCGGTGAGATGGATGGGGGTGCAGATTAATACTCTCTCATCGAATCAATAATGACAACTCAATAGTTTGGCAAAGGGAGTCCATTTAATTACAAGTACAAAAAACGGGGAGTTCATGAACATCATCAATCGCTCTATCTTCCGTCTCGCTTCACAACTCCAACGAACATCATAAAAAACACATCTTTTATACTTAAAACTCAGCATCACTGACATGTTACGCTTAAAATGTTGCATGCAATTCTATTGCTTACAGGAAAGTAACTTTAATATAGGTACTATATCTGTATATGGTAACGAAATGAGGGGATTGGATAAACAGTGTTAGGTGGGGCATCTGAGCCCTTCCTTCAAAATGGCTGCCGTAGACGTCACTAAAAGTATGACATCTCATTGGTTCTATTAACTATAGGACCCTAGATTACTTGGTCCACTATGATTGGGTTGGCATCAACCCCACTCATACTTTTCCACCAGCCTAACAGTGTGCAGAAAAGCCAGCCAGGTGCAGGGAGCTCGTCTGCTCCCTCAGTTTTCCTCCAATTATTGCAACAACCAATCATCACTTCAGTGGTCATGTGTCAATTATTTCTTTGTATCTTGGCCTTGAGACCGCTCTTGGTCTGGAAAAGTGAAGGTGCCTGGGCATGCCACAATTCCATGCGTAGGTGTGAAAGTTTCATCCCTTCTGCTGGATCGGTGACATGATTCTGACACTGTGAAAGTCGTCTTATTCTCCATGTAATTCATGCAATTGATTTGTCAGCCATCTGCCTTCTGTGGCTTATCTTCACCTTTCAGAATAGGATACTCAGTTCTTCTCTTCAATAAATATATCTACTATTGGCCTACTTCAGCTGGTACGACCTTGGCCTCTTGGCATGACTTGTCTTCGTATGAGTTTCTGTCTGTCCTTAATTCTCGATTTTCCTGCTGCATAGCTCTCCTTGTGAGATCTAAAGTAACCTTTGGTCAGTTCTGCTCTTGTGCATAGTGGAAGTATATTTATATACAGTTCTTTTCTTGAGGAGATATGCATAAGTGGCGCTTGCCGCACTCTATTTTACTATTAAGCTTTAGCAAGCCTAACGATTTTCTTAGCTTCTTGCGGTTCCTTGCATATGTACACGTGTAAGCTGGCTGAATATCAGCATCACGCTCACGGCATAAGCATCTAACATTTGACATTGTTATTTCACTTTAAAATCATGATGTCACTTATACATGGTGTTTCGTCTCTTTTTATCATTCTTAGGTCATCATATCTTTTATATGCGAGTCAGTCCGGGTTTTTGTGACGTCACCATTCGTCTTCTTTTAGGACTTCCTTGGCTTATTACGGTATTACATTTTGCCAATCGTCATTCTGTCTCACTTGTCGATATGGTTCTCTCAATGGGTACCTTACTGTCCACGGTTTCTTAGGTGCAGGTACTTCAATAGGTGCTGACAGTCTGATAGCTACTGGGAAGAGCCCTACTGCTGCTCTATGCTGGTTTATTTGCTCATCATACGTCACATATCTTGGCGTGAATGTTCCTGGCACCTCAAAATGGGCGGTGGGGGCGCGAATCGTGTTTGGGACCTCCTCTACACTAGGACGCGTTACATGCTTGTAAATGGACCCCAAACCCAAACTGTCTCTATTGTGGTGCAGAAGAGGAAACCTTTATACATATCCTATGAGGTTGTCCACAGATCCAAAAGTTTTGGAGCGACATACCGTTGGATCCGAGAGTGCTGCTGTTGGGTGCACCCGATGAAAATACCACTATCAAATGGGAGGGACTATTCCTATTCCTTTCCACAGCGGTGGGGCTAATGAAACATTGCACAAAAATGGGGTAGTCCAGACTCTCTGACATTGGACCAATGGGCAGCTGATATGGACATTTGTACAATAATGGAGCATAGGATTTACAATGCAAGAGGCTGCCCCGTCAAAGCCTCCAAAATATGGGGGAAATGGGAAGAGCGGGAGACTCGGAAGCTACGGCCACACAAAGGGAGGAAAGGGATGTGGGACCGGATGGAATCAGAGCAATACTCTAATATGTTTGCGTGTGGGACTTTTGTGATCACAGCCATGGTTAAGTCGTGGGTTTACTGATAGCCAGATGTATGTTTTTCATTTTGTTTTGTCTCTTGTGATTGTTGAATAAATCAATAAAAAATGTTCTATCCCAAAAAAATATAGTTGATTTAAAAAAAGTTTGTTTGTAAAAATGGTGGTTTTAATATTGAAGGATTAGTCTCTATCGTACAAGCATTATACCATTAATTTTATATGGTCTTATTTTTGTGCTCGTGTCTGAACTGAAATGGTTGGAGATTTTAGAAGGAAAGTTTTTGAGATATATTCTTGGTGTCCCATTTTCTGTACCCATGGACGCCTTCAGACTTTAACTTGGACTCCCTCCATTGAGATCCATATGGTTTGTGCAGCTCTGCAAATGTGTATCTTTGCACGTAGCACTATCATCTCATGATGGTCTATTGGGCCTCATTGCTAAGCAGTTCTCACCAATACCAACTCGTTCCTGCTGGAATTACGCACCACCTTTTCGCAACATCTTGAAAACATTGGTTTACAGGTGGCGGATATGGTTGATTCCCCTCAGGCAGTTTGTTAATTGTAGAACAGAACCTCTGTTTAGCACACCGACACTAGCCTATGTAGCCTTTACGCGAAAATAAATGACGTTTTCTGCTCAGGTTTTTTCCCTCAATATCCTTTGTTCGTATTTGGCTAATCCTTGTAGCATGCGGTTGAATAGATGTATTGTTTATCTGAGATTTAACATACTCCCTACCAGAGAACATACTAGTAGTTGGAATGGGACTGTGCCCCAGGACAGAATTTGTCATTTATGTCATTCTGCTTTTGAATCCTCCCATTACATTCTAACCAGCTGTCCGATTTGATATAATGCATATTTAAAGGGACACACCTTAATCTCGACTCATCTGGAATTTATTCAAACTGATCAATTCTGGAATAATATTTATTGTGCCAATTCAATAGTAGTGACTGCTTCATCTTTCCTTATCTGTGAAGAGGTGCTTTCTCTGTTCACATAGAATAGGCACAATGCACATGATTGGAATAGGTTTGTGTAATGCCTTTGTATGGATTTTAGACTATTTTAGTGTCTGAAGTTTTAGTGCATGAATTTGTTGAATTAAATTTTCCGATGTATTTTTTCTCTTTGTACTTTTGATGTTTAACCAATGCACAATATATAACATAAAAATATATGCAGTATGTTTTAAGAACCATGTCTGATGCTGAGTGCTCTGCGAGATCCTTTATTAATTCTTTAACTTTTGTCTAGTCCTGGCAACCAATAGCCTGCCCTTAGGTGACCCTTTGGTTTTCTTCCCCAGATGCCCACAATGAGCCAACTCCAATAATCTCTTCCTTACACCGGCAACTGGAACAATGCGACCTGATCGCAGGACATGACTGTCCTCCACAATCAATTAATCTTTAACTCTATGAAATGCCCCAATTCAGCATCTTCCCTGTTGGCTTCACCCCAGTCACCCTGAGGAAAGGTGTCCTAACACACCATAAACACCTCTTGTGAAGATTCTCCTTCATCTGCCATTTGAGCAGCACCCATTCCATTTCGGGATACATAATCAGCAATTACATTCTCTTTGCCAGGCACAAACTCAACTGAGAAGTCATGCCCCTAAAGTGAGTTAACCCAATTTGCAATTCTGCATGATATTCCATCAAGTTCCTTTGATGTAAAGGCCGACACTAAAGGATTATGGTCACATAGAATGGTAAACCTCTTGCCCCACAGAAATGCTCTAAACTGTATTATGGCCCACAAAACACATAACATCTTCTTTTCTATAATAGAACATCTAGGCTCAGCACCCTTGGGGACCTAAGATGCAAACTCAACTGTCTCCAATCCGTTCTCTCTTTGTAAAAGTACAGCTTCTAGCCCTGTCCCACTCGCATCCGTCATGACATATGCCTCTTTCTTAGTGTCAAAACATGCCAAAATTGGCGCACTTGAGATAGCATTCTTAATCTCAACAAATTCCTGTCCGTACACCGCTGTTCATTCAAACTTTATATCTTTTTTGCTCAGTGCCCTAATATTTTTGTAACCATCAGAAAAAAATCCTTACAAAGTGATATTCAACTACTCGTAAAAACGATAACACTCCCTCACCAGTAAGTTCATGCCCTAGGTAATCAATTTCGGGTACTTTGAAACAACATTTACTCCTCTGTAGCGTAAGACCTGCTGCACGCAGTTTTCCTAACACTACATTGAATTTGTCATTTTCCTCCACAGTTGTCTCCATCACCAATAGGTCATCTTGACCAAATATCACACCCTCTACTCCACCAAGTATTGCTTTCATGACACGTTGAAAGAATGCTGATGTTGAAATAACTCCAAATGGAATTCTTTTAAATCTGTATGTCTCTTTGTGAGTAATAAATGTTCTGAGGACTCGAGTCAGGATGCAACGAGATACCAGGTGGTAAGCAGAGACACGGTCCAAAGTGGTGAATACTCTAGGACCTGCTGTGAGACTTATCAATTCCCCTATATTAGGTAAGGTGAACATGTCAATAACAAACTCCTATTGAGGGCTCTCATGTCAACACACACACTAGCACAGCCTTTGCCCTTCCAAACAACTACCACACAGAGCACCATTCAGATCCTTGTGGCCAATTCTGTTAAGTCTTCTACCACACCTGACACACAGTGAGTTTTTGAAGTATTTAATTCATAAAAAAATAAAGGTCCTCCTGCTCCAACAGCTCTGCTCACAGAGCAGCAGAGGTCTTCTTAAACCATATACAGAGTCAATCCTGTTAACAGGTTTTCCTGGAGACAGGATAAACAATCCATTACAAACCCAGCATAAGTGTGCTGAACCATCTGGACTGAACGTAAACACACCAAGTTATGCATAGCTGTAAATACACCCACAGCAGTTACATCCATATTAAAATATAAACACCCAACATGTGTTATTGTAAACTGTCAGACAATCTCGCTGTAACGTGTACAGGGATGAAGAAGATCTAGAGCATGTTACAACTAAGTAGGAAGAGTGCTTGACCAGTTTTTTTCATTCAAACTGACGTTACACAGGGACAGTCCCCACTAATTAAACCAAACAGCAAAGGAGGATTGTGGGCTGTTCGGAATAGAATGACAGAGTCCAGCAAAGAAGACCGATGTGCAGGGTTTGCCTCGTTTGATCACAAGTGAATTGGGGAGGCCGGCAGAATGTTGGCAGTAGCAGAAAGCAGAGAGCAGAGAGAGCATCTTGCAAATCAGTAGGACATCTACAGTAGTAGTAGTAGTAGAAGACGAAAGTGGAAACCAGAGGGTGACCGAGAGACTGAAGAAAGGCGAAACCGGCCCAGCTCCATACCAAACAGAGAGAGACACTAGGTGCTACGAAGGTGAATCTATTGAGAAAAAGGTCGAGTGAAGTTGAAAAGACGGAGCGTGGGATGCCCCGAGAGTATCTTGATAGTTGACTGAGAGCTGGCATAATTGAAAGAAAGAGAAAGTGTGGTGGGTGGACCGTGCAGTCCCGGAACAACGCCAAAACCACCAGCACTGGCATACCACAGAGCTGCTTAGGCGATTACATGAGAAACAACAAGCATCTTCTAGCTTCTTTAACACTTCCTTGAGTCTAACATCATGTTTGACCTCCTCTCCCCACACTAAAATGTCATCCTGATAAAACTGAACACCACCCATACCTCCTGAAATGCTAATCATGGCACGCTAAAAAATACTTGCAGCAGAGATGTGCCGAAAATGCTTTCTAACACATCAAACAGGCATACATGCATAAAAAAACATGTCATAAAATGAGGGATGCATTTTTACTTGATGATCCGCAGAGTGCAAATCTAACAAAGAAAATATTTTGGACCCGTTAAGTTTGGTAATCATCTCATCGATTTTTGGTAATGGGAATCTGTCTGTAATGACATTTCTATTAACCTCGCTAAAGTATATGCATGACCGAATTATGCCATTTGGCTTTTTCACAACAATGGGGCTCACCCACACCGAACCTTCCCCTTCTCAATTATACCATCTTTCAACATTCTCTCAATTTCTGTTTCTACTTCCTTTTTACATGCCAAGGGCACTGGCCTAACTTTTGCGGCAAACAGAGTTGCGTTCTTTTTTGGTTTTATCTTGTGAACAAATGTATTCAAACATCCCACCCTTTCCAGAAAAACTTCGGGTGCCCACTTCTCTATTTTTCCTTTAAATGTTATTTCTGCTTCAAACTTGGGGTGTTCACCATATGCATTGGCTTTAACTTTCGCTTCTTTCAATGTGCAACTTTTCAAACTTTCTCGCCACGACTTCTTACTAAAGTGGAATATGGTTCATTATCCACCAGCATTTCAATGGCTACATGTCATTACCTCGAAAAATATACATCGAGGGCATGTTTTACCGACAAAACTGTTTCACCAAATTTACATAAATGTTTATATACCTAAACACTTTTACCATAAAGAGTTTCGGTACATAAACACTTTATTTTTTTAATGTGAAATCAGTAAATGCAGTTTATGTAAAATAACAATCACAAAACACGCATAAAGTCAGTGGGAGCTGTCCAGTGCTGAATTATATTGCACACAGTAACATTATAGTTCAGCACTGGACAGCTCCCTTTGACTTGTGTAGTGTCAGCGAGTAATTTCAGTTCTGGACAGCGCCTGATGACTGCATACAGTCATCCATGAAGTTCAGCACTGGACAGCGCCAGAGACGCCCTCGTCAACATGTATGCCGAATGCATTGTTTTTATTTAATTTTTTTATGGGGTGTCCTCAAACCCGTTTTGAACCCTTACAAACACCCCAAATATTACCATACCCCACCCAAAAATACATTACATTTAATGTTAATACTGTAAAAAATAGTGCAAAAATTACAATGGTTTCGATGTTAAAAACTTAAATGAAAGACTTTTTGGGGGAAAAATAAATTCAATTAAAGGTTTTAGGTAAAGCTCTCAGGGAAAATTAATTTGGTGAAAAGATTGTATACACATTTCAATCTCTGTTCCATTTATTCCAATTGCTGTTCTGGTTTTCATCACTTTAACCTCATTGACTGCGTCCACCACTTGTATGATGTTCAACCCGTCATCACCACAAAATCTACAACATTTCGAAATGTGTCCTCTCTTCCTGCATTGTCCACACTCCACAAATCTAGCCATGAAATCTTTTTCTCTGGCAAAGTGATTTGTATCGCCACATCTATAGGAACCGTCAGCTGGTCTTGGGGTGCGACTCCCATAGGTTCCCACCTAACCCTGAAAACCTCTCCCCTTCCTCTGGATTTATATGCATCACCATTGTTTCTGTTGAAAAATGTTCCTCTTCCTGTGAATTTATTGCTGCTCCTCCCGCTTTTCACAAGACTGGTTTATGATCTTTCCGGGCTCTTCTTATCGCTCCAGATGGGTTTCCCTTCCTTGGCTAATTTTTTAATGCAGGTGGAGGTATGGTCAACATTTTTTGCTATTTCAATATCCCTATCCAAGTCTGAGTCCTTTTCCCTCCACGGTTTTTGTCGCATTTTTATCTTCTGTGCATTCTATCATGAGTTGGTCTCTCAAATGCTCTTCCTTACAGCAGGACTTGAATTGACATTTCACAGCTAGTCCTCTTAAAGCCAAAAGAACTCCTCAATGGTCTCACCTTTTCGTTATTCGATGGTCGCAAATCTAAATCTTGCTAAGATTTTGTTTTCCTTAACATCAAAATGTTGGTCCAGTTTTGATATGCTGATGTCAAACGCTTTTAAATCATGCCCTTCTTCTCCTGGTTGCTCAGGCAGTCTCTTTAATGCGTCTTGTACATCATGTCCTAGACAGTGAAATAGTACAGCATCTTTTCTATCAACTGAATAATTAGGGCCCTACACTAGGGTAAATAAAACAAAATCATCTTTGCATTCCATTCATTTAATTTGTCGTTCGCCAAACACTTGGGGAAAACTGAGGATAACAGATGCACTCCCTCTGGAGCACACTTTGTGCTGCTTTAAACAATCAATGGTTTTATAGTCGTGCTTTCTTTAGCTCTGGTTCACTTTCCAATTTTCCTTGGTCTCACTGTTTCCTGCTTTGCGCTGCTCAGGCAGTCAATTGCAGCGTTTCTAAACTAATTCTGCACGTGCAGTTGTTCACACAGTTGCTGAGGCAACAAAGATGACTGCGGCATGCATGCTGTACGCAGAGGACCTTTTACTTTAATGCGTTGCAGCAGCAGTGTGTTATTGCACTTTCTGTTTCCAATATGCAGTTGCCTCGGCTATATCGCTTTCGTTCGATGCCTCATACACCAAGAGTCTCTTGGGACGGAAGCAAACAGCCACACTTTTTTTTTTCCGGCTGACGCATTGGCAAGTGTGTGCGCTGGCTGGGGAGACTGGGTCAAACAAGCACTCAGTGCACGGTGTAGTACTCTGTCGCTCCGCTTCCCCCCACTCCCTCACCTGAGGTTTCGGTCGCTATAGAGTGTCAAAGATTTCAGCACTGTCCGCACCAACATCTGCTAGCAACACTCTCACGGTGGGCTGATACAGACCACGTGCACTCTAGAGCTGCAGCTGGGCCAGTGGTCAATCCTCGTCACCAGTATAATGGAAGCAATAAACCACTCCTTCAAATAAGTTCATGAAAGCTTTATTCTTATCTCAAAACATGCTGCAGATCCCCTCCTAAGGTGAGCACTTTTAACTGACATAAATCTTAAATGAATATTCTGAAACACTCATGAAGGTTCTTAAACACCTGGGTTCTAATGATGACAATGACAGTGTTCTATTGGTAATGTGAACGCACTGCTGGCACCTTGAGCCAGCATGATCTATGTACAAGTGAGCTATCTACATTATAACATAATACAGTTCTCTATGTTGTGGAATTTAAATGCTAACTTTATATGATTAATTAGGCTGAGTTTGGAAAGTTTTACTAGGCTTCCTTCACAATTTGAGACTCAATATTTGCCAGTGGTCTCATCTGGTGTGACATTATTTTTGTAGCAGTAGCTTTTGGCTATGTTGTACAAGCACATGTTTTCCAAAGCAGTACTTCTGGTTTGGTAGTATGTGTCAATTATTTTTTTAACGTGTCCTGGCTGGATCATGTGGGGCTATTGTTTCTATTTCTTGGTGGGAGTTTGGTACTCTTTTTCAGGATGAAGCTGGACCAATGTATAGCCAGACAATGTGTTCAGATTTGCCATATAAGGCTGTACCTGTTAAACAGTCTACAGCTTCATAGCGCCCACATTCTATATGAGATAACATGTTTATATCAAATCTGTACAATTTTTGTGATAGTGTTTCGCCAGATTTTATGTCATCCTAGAGGTCTTTTAGCTCTGTATTCTCAGCTTTGGTTAGATAGGTTGTAACATCTCGCAACTGCAGTGGAATTGTCTGCAATGCATTGTATGTCTATATTTGCATTTCACAAGAAGGCAATGATTGCATTGTAATCATTGATGCATTTGGATGCTTCGACCCTTTCACCGCTGTATGTGTTTTTAGGGGATTCACCTTTTACGCTGTGTCCAACAGAAGACAGGAAGCTATTTACTTGTACTTTTTTGTAAACTATTCTACAGAAGCCAAAGCGACATTTGATGTAGTATTCATCTTTGTTTTTATATCTACATCAGCAGTATTTGCCACACTTGTGTTTTTGGAAGCGTAAGATTTGTGTACATAGGTCACCATCTGTGCTTTCTGAAGCGATGGCGCAGGTAATGTATTTTTCAATAAACTGTAAAACAGTGGCATCACTGTCATGGCCAAACTTGGGAGCCTCTTTCATCCACAAAAGCATGTGGATGTATGGTACACTCCTCTGGATTGATATTCTTTTCTCCAAAAGAAGTGTTGTAGTTCTCGAAGCGGCAGGGTATTTCTATTGTAGATCAAGTGGAGCATGGTAAAGAAGCAATGGTGAAAGTAACTTGATACATTGACTGGGTCAAGAGAACAGAATTCTCCTGGTGTTTTTATATCTATTCCCTCTTTATTTTGGTTTGCAGTGTGCAAGTGGTTGAGCAAGTCATCCCATGCCTATTCTGCACAATTTAAAGTAACAAACCATGTGGGTGAGCCTAGGTCCCTTAGCATACAACATACACCAGCGTGATGTCAGAAGCAGTATTCTTTTGTACCACGCATGTTTGAGAAGAGATTTGTGATACTTGTCTGCAAAACTTCATCTTTGTCTTATTTTTTTTAAGCAGTTGGGTAGCGGACATGTTTAAAAAAATGAGTGCCTGTTTTGAATGGATGTGCAACTCCATAACAGAGTTGCTTGTTCACTTTCGATCAGATATTCTACATTTTGTCTGAATATGGGGTCTTCAGAATACATTCGTAAAGAGCGACATTCTGATGCACTAATTTGTGTGGACCTTTCATCATATTTTCCTCCATTTCCAGTAGGAAAGAGTAGAGGAAAAGAACATGCTTCTACACTTTTTTTTCCCCATATGCTCATTGGGGATCCTTTGGCTTAGAGCATTTGATCGGCTTCTAAAGCATCTTCAATGGGGTCTTTGGAGTCTAGTAGGTGAATTGTATAATGGTCTAAAATGTTTGCTACAGAAACAGGAGCTACACATTCTAATTGGCCAGTTGCTGGTGAATCTTGAATTATTTGGGTGGTTTCTCTTTCAACTAGTTTTTGCCATATTTAGTTGGCTTTTGTTGGTAAGCCATTAACTAGTACAATCAAAGATTTATCTTTTGGTCATTGCATTCCTAGCGTTTGTATATTTTCTTTCAGATCTAATGACAAATATACTACTTTGCCACAGATGCCGTTTAGTTACTCAGAAAGTGGTAATTTGGCTGTTTTCGGTTGAGGCATATTATAGCTTGAAATTCGTTTTTTAAAAAAGTTTCATCGGTTTCAAACTGTAAACATAGTAATAGCAAAAGAAACCTTTAACAGTTTACAAAAACAAGAAAACAAAGGTCCATCAATTCCAAACACAAAAGCAAAATATTTCCTTATTACAGTCTCAATTAAAAAGAACAAACAAGACCCCAGACGATGGAATGCCAGGTATCAGGCCTCAATCACAAGAATTCAACTCCAAACCAATGGTTTCTTTCCATTGCCTAGACTTTAAACCCATTCAGAGTTCAAGCCAATTATTGAGTCAATGAATTTAAGCATAGCCAATATTCGCCCTATTTTCTGTCCCATTAATAGCCAATCCCACTGATCTTCCAGAGTCAGACATTCCTCCAGATAACTTCCCATAAATTTCCACATAATATTAGAAACAATCAGAATCCAATGCTGCGCCAATTGGAAGTTGTTTTTAATTGTTCGATTTCAAAATTAAGGTGAAGAAAAGAAATGTATAATTGGTTAGTTGGCAATTGTGGCACAGTCATTTGTATTGTGACGTCCTTACATTTTTGTTTCATTTCTCCAAAATGACTTCCTTGCAATATTTAGAATAATGTTCAAAAGGTCATTCTCAAAGGAATTGGTATTTGTAATATCCTCAATACTAAAAAGGAAAAACACAAATAGGTTGTTTTTTTTTAGGCTCAACCCCTGATCAAGTGCACTTGATTGCCAAATTTTTAGATTTGTACTTGGAAAAACAAATATCATAAGGTTGTTACTTACTGCTATTATGTCGTCTATGCTCTGAATGCAGTTTTGTTGATCTTTTTCAGATTCAATATTGGCAGTAGAACTCCACTTAGTTCACATTTGTTAACGTTGGAGGAATGGTTAAGGCATTATACTGGTCAGAGCATTGCTCGTGGTCATTCACTTTAGATAAAGAAACCACTTTCTTGAGCGTCAACTGTATGAGAAAGCCATGATCTAGCACTTACCAAGATATTGTGGCCTGCAGGGGTTCCCTGTGTGATTCTCATGAGCTTTGCAGAGATTTTTCTGTGAAAAACTAAAAAATGGCCGCCCTTATATAGAGACGCCGTTACGTAGATGCATCAAAATGGCGCGACGATGTCATAGCGCTAGCTTTGCGTCGCAGCCATGTTTGTAGAGGCTAGAGTTGACTGGACTTTAATTTAGTGTTGCGTTAAATTTGAATAAGGTTTTTACTTTCTATGTGCCTTGGTTCTGTATGTAGCCCATGAATTCACTTTACAAGATACACATTATGTGCACTATAAGTCGTGAGCAGGGCATGAGTGGCATTATTTTTGTAGAAAATATTGACTTAATAGCTTCACTTGCAGTGTAGACATGATAAGCTTTTGTCTCTGGAAATTTAGTTAAAAATAACATTGAAACAATACATTGTGAGCATTAAGAGTCCTAGGCAAAGCATAAGCTACATCATTATGTGAAATGTTAACTTAATAGCTGTAAAATGAGCAAAATATGTTTAGGTCCATAGTATTACATCTCTGTATCTGAATTTAGTCCAGGCATGTGTTTAGAGTGCTTATTCAAAAGCATTCTCTGCAACGTAAAATTAATTCTTTGTTGCCTCCTCTTGGCGGAAGCAAGATATGATTTAGGCCGAAGAATTTGATGTTCTGAATGTCCCGTTCAGTATGTTGGCTTTCAAAGTGGTATGCCAAAGGCTGCTTTAGTTCTTTGTTTTCAATAGCTAGAACATGTTCCGCAATTCTAACTTTTAGCAGGCTGATGGTGCTTCCAATGTATATTTTGGGGCATGAGCATTGTATTGCGTATACTACAAATTTGGTACTGCAATTTATGAAGTGCTTGATTTCCCAAATTATACAATTTGGAGATGTAAGGGATTATTTCCCATTGTCAGACAGTGGGCACATGGTACATTTGCCACATTTGAAATTCCCCTGTAGCGCATTTTTATTCCAGAGTTATGGAAGTACAGCCGCTTTAGTTTCTTTCTTGTAGTGGGACGGGCTGATGAGAGTCTTGATAGTTTTTGTCCGTTGGTTTGTGATTAGTGGTTGATCTTCAATTTGTGAGGCTAAATCTATATCTGACATCAGAATGGACCAATTTTTTTATTAGTATTTGCCTTAATATTTTAGTTTGAGAGCTATATATTGTAATGAAACTCACTGGGATTTTGTCAGGTCTCGGGAGGATAGCCTAGTGGCAACGTGCTCGCCTTGCGCAACACAAGTTCAGTCCCCAGCTCCGCACTTAGAGACCTCTGGGTATTAAGCACATTATACATAACCCATGAAATCACAAAATCAGGCCTCTTTGATAATTTTGGTTTTGAAACAAGGTGGTCTTCACAAGTACAATGAAATGTTTTAGGATACGCTTTTTCCAAAGTTTTCCTTGAGTACCCTCTTGCTCGTAATTTATCTAATCTGCTTTCGGCATGTTTTTCGAATTCGGATTGCCAAGTACAGTTTCTTGTGATCCTCCAAAGTTTGCCAAAATAATATTTTGAATAGGGTGATTGCTTGCTGCATGTAATATGCTATTTCCAGCCGTAGGTTTGATCTATAAAGTAGTTTGGATTCTGTCTTGTTGTACATACCACTCCACATCTAGGAAACTTTAATTTGTTGACACTGTTTTGTGATGTGAATTTCAAGTTATAGCCGTTATTTTTGATATTGAAAATAGTTCATAAATTAAGTTTCATCTCCTTTCCAGATAATAAGAATGTCGTCGATTTCCACATAGAGTGCCTCAAATTCCATTGCAATATGAAAGATTGATTCCACCTGATCCACCTTCTTGCAGAAACAACAGACGTTATTATCAACGCCTACCTGATGTCGACTGAACAGAACTTCAAGTGTGGGCATGATGTTCAGGCGACAACGCAGGAGGTAGTCCCTGTTAAAAGCGGAAGGGAATTTACAGAGTTACGAAGGCAGATTGTTGAGACCCATTTTTTCCACCCACCATCAGAATGTTAAGGGGGCGATGGGTCTGGCTTCACAGGTGTTAATCCAGTCGGCGCTTTCCAAGATTGTCTTCACTTTAAGAGGGTTTTTTCCTCAATAAATCAATGCCCACCCCCACAGTTATACAGTGTCTCATTCACTACATAAAACCACTGGTTTAAGGATCTTTCGTTTAGCCTGTTAGCATATCTCAAAATAGCAAAAGAAGGGGGTGGCGGGTCTTTAACATAGTACATTTCCGATAAAAATAAATTTCCTTCCATAGGACTATGGAGGCCATTGAGGGTAATCTTAATTCATGCCAAATTTTTGCTATTGATAAAGACTTTGTAAGTCTTAGTACCTTGCACCAAAAGTGGCCTTCCATCAGGGGCCATGCTTTTTTACTTAGATTGGGCAAGGTTTCCGCTCTATGGGTAAGGACCTGTATCACCTTTTGCTGATAGAAGGGGATAATTGGTATCATAGAAAAGGCCTCATACTGTCTATGAATGTCAATTCCTTGGGTTGTCAAATTTTGCAGTTTTATTTTCAACCAAAACAATTGGGCATTTTCATTTATGTTCTTATTAATTTTGACTCCCAAGTATATGATGGTTTCCACTACATCCAGCCGTAGTTCTTGAACCCTCCATGAGAAGGACGCCTTCGATTTCTTCCTACCATTGGACACAAGGAGGATTTGAGGTTTTTTGACATTCATTGTCATGCCATTTTTATTTAGATAGACATTAAATGCTGAGATTCTGCATAGAAGGCCTATGGCGTTTGATCAAGAAAGCCAGTAGTGTCTACGTAAAGCAGCCATGGGAGATCCCATCCATTCAACTTTGGTGGAAATGCGTGAATGGCAGCTTGTGAGATCCCCAGGTCATACAAATACAGGCTAAATAAGATGGGAGCAAGCGCGCAGCCTTGTTTAAGGCCACAAAATGTCAAGATCTTCCTCGACATCAAACCTCCTGTCCCCAATCTGATCTGTATAGTGTAGGGGAGGATTGGACCAAAAGACCCCCCTTGCCTACATCCCTTACCCAGGTGAGGGCCATGGCTCATCGGGCATCCCCTCATACCACCAGGGCCCAGGTGGTGGAGGGCTCACCTGCTGAAGACATTGCCCACACGTATTGAATTTAGCTAGGCCTCAGAAACCATTTTGTCTAATAAAGATGGTGTGAGCTCAGCGCACTGTAGCGCGGCCCCCACCCTCGGAGAGTTTCAATTATCCCTATGGCCGCAGCTCCCTGGCAGATCCGCTGTGAGCCCGTTCCCACGAACAAGACAGACATGAGCTAGTGTAAGATACTAACACTAACATTTCACCTTCCGCAGTGTATCACTGCTCCCAGCATGACCCGGCCAGCGAGGCCTGGGTGAAAAAGAGAACTGTACAACGGTCCTCGGATAAAAGCAAAAGTTCCCAAATACCAATGCCAAAACTACCTGCAATATGCGCATTTTCCTCACAACACCTCTTCTATTAAAGAAACCTGTAAAATGTATAAATATGGTAGAATGCATGCTTACATGACATTAGCAATGAAGAACCCACACCACTGCAGTTGTGTGCTAACAATAAAAAAGCGTTCCAGGGGACTATTTGTTATGTGTATCATTGAAAAGCTTACACCCCATGGTCCCGCGCCATAACCGGACTAATGCTGCTAGGGTGCAAAGAAAAGACAGATGTAACCACACAGAGGGCTCATGTGAAGGACGCGCGAGAATGCACCCTTCATGTGTGTATATCTAAATCCCTTATGTGCCACTACCGTCACGGATGGTGGCGAGTCACTTTCTTTGTGCTCCACCAACCTCACTACTACCTCACTAACTGTAAAATGTATATGCATATAACGCAATGTTGTAGTTAAAACGTAGTGTACAAATAACGTGCTCAGACTGGCTATATTTGAGAGACATTTAGCAAAGTTAAAATGTATGCCTTCGTATTATTCAAATGAGTATTGTATAGTATTTGAATGTTTATGATGTTTTCACCTAAAATTGGCAACACGCGAGGAAGATACCTTTATGAATATGCGCAAGGCCATTCCCCCTCCCTCCCTGCGAAGACTGCCAAACAAGAGAGCAGAGGCCCGCGCCGCGCTGCTCCACCTCCCCCAACTAGGCTGGAGCCGCTTCAAAGATTTGTAGTCCCCTCTGCAGCATCCAAGGCCATGGCCCGCCACCTGCATTATTTACAGCCCATCAGTAAACCTCCGCCTGAATACACAAATCCAAAGGCGCCCCCTCTTAAACCCCACAACCCACTGGATCACCTTAAACTTATGGCCCCTGTACAATTAGGACACCCAATACTGTGGCAACATACAGCAGCACATTCATAACGACTTCTAACAAGACAGAAAGACATGTACCGCCTGTCCCATGCCCTGAGACTTAGCCCCTCGACCTATGGTACCGGTCAACAGGATACTGGTAACCATGCACTGATGAATCACCATCAAACCCCTCTCAAGGTGCATTCCTCCTGTGTTGCATTAACCTGTAGAATAACCTATTGAAAGATTTACTAAAAAAGATAATATTGCAATAACTGAATGACTGTGGTGTGCATGGCCCAGGGCAAATAAGTCAGGAAAAGACATTCATCTCTGACACTGGCCACAATGGCACAACAACACCGCCCGGATGAACTCAGTTTACCTGCCAGGCCCAGCCCAACCCACAAGGCTGACCAGTGACGTCCTCCAGCCAAGGCCAACCACATCGCAGCAGCGCCTATAGCTAGTCATCGCCACCCAATCCCATTGAACTTGTGCCCCTTATAGTATGTAGGTTCTGATGACGTGTTTTGTAAATATATACGCCTGTCTTTGCTATTGTCAGACAGAGCGCTCTCGGAGTTTGCAGAGTTCTTTGCATGCCCTATTCTGATTGATAAACTCCCATTTACGCTCACCCGCACTCTGTCTTGGCCTTATTCCCATTTTGGGAGAGTCCTTCATTGTCTCTCATTGCGGGGAGGATTGTGCTGGTTGGGGACGCTTGCCTTCAGTGGTGACCCCGAAAGCGTGATTATTATTATTTTTTCCCAACCTATCACTACCGTCCCCTTTTGGCACGAAAATCTCCGGTCGAAAAGGGATACGCACGGTGCGCCGGCTCCGGGAGGCTGCCCGCCAACGGCGACCGGTACGCTCAGAAGTTCGCACTCAACAGAGAGAGGGTACGGGATCCCGGTTGAAAAATCCCCTTTGAGTACCGCTCGCCGGAGCCGGGGCTGACTGTTGAGTGGACGGCAGCACTGCCTGGACGGACCCAGTTTCGGAGACTATCGGTTCAAGACGGGCACGTGAGTATTGAGTGCGAGCGATCATAAAGGGAGGAGAAGAGGGAATTTAGGACAGGAAACGAGGCGGGGTAAAACAGGGGGCACGTAGGTCTACTAAGGACCATCTTAAACTTTCTTTACTTTTTCTTTGCATATGGCCATTAGGATCAAGAGGTGAATAAGAGATAAAAGTGACGGGAACCTAGCTCCGAGAGGGGATGGAAGGCGGCGCCGCATAGTGCTATCTTGACTAGTACTGGGAATATATGAAGAAGTGGATAATAAGATAAAAGTGTCTGGCAAAGGGAGACACGGAGAATATATTAGTGACTGCTATTCTTTCTATTCTTTTCTTTAGAGTTGGGGGAAAAATAAAAGTGAGATTAATACAAAACCATAGAGACAAAGTAAGAGACAGAGAGTTCTACTGTAAGAGTGAAGATCAAACCTATATATATATATATATATATCTGAATAAGACGGACAGGGACAGCCGGCCAGGGAGGAAAGGGAGGGCACATTGAACTGTGAATAGAGTGTTACAGAGAGGTGTGTGCACATCGTATGCATCAGGAGATAATTTGGTGTGATGGGTGTGTAAAAATGCTCATAAACGTATAGCCATTGAGTGGTCATGGTAAGTGTGGCCAGACAAAGCTTTATAAAGACAAGAGTAATAAGGTGAAGTGAGTGTGTACCTTTTGATTTCTGGGCTAACATTGTCGAGATTACTGATGGTTTGCTCTTGTACGTGCCCCCCAAAGAGAATAGAATAGATGCTGTGTACAGCCATTCTTATGGTGTGCAGGCAGGGGAAAGAACACGAAGGCCCCCACTATTGAGTAAGACATAAAATACGAGGACTCACATGGTGATACGTTTACATTGCGATATTGAGATACATAGAGACACATACGTACCAGGAGGGCACAAAGTATGGGGGCAGAAACACCCTTATCACATATTTGTAAGAACTTACCGGGGTACGCGGAGCGGATTAAGAAATATCATGAACATTGGATCACAGAGTTGAAGGGAGAGGGGTTGCCCCAGATATGGCCCGAAGGGGGGTCATTTGACAAAAGTGTCCTAGATATGGTAGCCACATGCATTTGTTTGAAATACAAGGGGAAGCAGTTGCATAATAGGAGAGAGATATTAGATCTCTGGAGGTTGTTTGAAGAGATACCGCCGCCTAAGGCACCAGAATTAAATCCTGACCTACCATCTACCACTGACAATCCACTAATGATACAAAAAGATGCTACAGCATTGCCCGACTCAGAGCCACCAATAGAGGTAATAAGTTTATACCCAATACTAAACAAGCCAGTGCCCGCAGAGGTGTACAGTGACCCCACTTATGTGCCTCCCCCAACAGCTACCACCACCCAAAGGCCAACGGCACCCCCGCCATACGAGAGTACTAGGGAGCGAGCCCAGGTGAGCACACCAAGGGTGGACATAGAAAAGCTAACAGACGATCTAGAGTCAAGACTCTCGATAGCCAAAGATGAGCTCTCGAGGATAAAAGACATATGTGAGCGAACATCACTTAATGCAGCGAGATCAGAGCACACGTCTAGAGCGCCGAGCGAGGGTAGAACACTTGAAGAAGGGTGGAAAAAAGGCGAGACACTGTTCAGAATTCAAGAAGAACCAATACGAATAATTGAACTAGGGACAAGAGAGGGATGTACTGACAATGAAGAAAGGCCTATAGGGGACAGGGAGGAGCTACTATGTGATATAAGGGACTATTTGGAGGAAAGCGACAGGTTGAGCATGGCAATGGGAGGGGGAAGCGAAGGGTTGGATGGTGCATGCTCAATGAGAACACTGGATGATGAGTGGACGGGGCGATTAAGAAACAGGGTGGGGAAAATGGCATCATTGGGAACATCCGGAGTGAAGACGGGTACAGATGCCACAATGAAAGGGAAGTTGCAGCTCCCGCTAATACATAGGGGAGGAGGGAGGCCGAATTATATACCCTGGGCTCAGATGGATAAGGCCAACTTACTAAAGTTATTGCCCCCGTTATCGGGAGGGGCGAGCAAGTGGATATACGCCTTTGAAAAACACACTGCCAGGGTACCCCTAGCAATAGGGGATATGAAGAGCTTGCTTGCATCAGCAAGCTCTTCACATCAGGCTGACAGAGTATGGGTCAAGGCTGGTTTCCCAGGAGTAACATTAGACTGTGTCCGCCATGATGGGGCCTCCTTTAACACAGTACGTGCAAGGGTATGGATGCCTTGCGGGAAACGTTTCCAGACACCCCAGACTTACAGTCAGTAATGCAGTGTACAATGAATGACGGGGAAGATGCTATGGATTACATTTTCCGGGTCCAAGAGATGTGGAGAGCAGAAACGGGTACGCCCTGGTATCAATCTACATCTTCATTTTACTTCATTATAAAGAGGGGGTTGCCAGAGGAGGTGCAAAAGGCACTCGACAAGATAGCAGGTATTGAAGCGAAAGGATGGCCTGAGATTCAGAGCATAATAGTGCACCACTGTAAGCGAATAAAAGAAAGAGAAGGAGGTGGCGCAGAAAAGATTAGCAGATGAAGCGAAACTAGTGCAGACAAAGTTGGTGAAGGTCGCAGCAGCAGTAGCCGCGCTCCCACACAGCAGGGAGGGCGATGAGGAAGAGGAGGGGCTGGTAGCAATACAAGGAAGGATGGCAACTAATTGGGCGGGAACAGAACAGCGGCAGTGGAACGAGCAGGAGCAAGGCGGAGGTCCGCAGTGGCAAGAGTGGGCCCCTCGAGGGGGACGAGGTGGGTACAGGGCCGAAGAGGAGGTGGACCGGGGTACGGGGGAATGGGAGGAAATGGATGGCAGGGTCCCAGAGGAGCGCAAGGGAGTTGTTGGAACTGCGGGCGATGGGGACATTACTCTAGGGAGTGCAGAAGCAGACCCAACAACGGATTTCAAGAGGCAGAACATTATGGCCACCCCCATCCGGGGAGCCCATATGGTCTCCCAATGGGACAACAACAAAGAAACCAAGGCCAGGGGTACAATGAGCAACAACAGGGGCATCAGTACAGAACACAGAACCACCCACAAAACAATGACACTATGCAATACACGCCAGGCAACCCTTTTGCGACAACAGCAAACGGAGCCCCCGCACCAGCCCCCTATAGTGGCGTGTCAGTGGTTTCAGGGAGCGTGTTCAACCAGGGGGGGGCAATGAGACACCCCGCATAGGACAGCCCACAGAGAACACTTGCGTGTCCAGTTCTATCTACCACCTACGATGCAGCAGAGGAACCATTGGTAGGGGCGCAGATAGGAGACAAGCAGTTCATATTCATGGTGGATTCGGGAGCGGAGAAATCATGTATTAGGGAGGGCCCGTTTCCGTTATCTAACAGGAAGTTAGAGACGCAGGGGTTCTCTGGGGCTGTAATTGAAGTTCCTTACACAGAAGCATTGGATGTAACAGTGCGGGGCAAAACTGTAAAGACACCCTTACTGTATTATGAACACTCGCCAATAAATTTACTAGGGAGGGATCTTCTTAGCAAACTCAACATGACGATATCCTTCACTGAGAGAGGTATAGTGTGTTCAACACCCTGAATATGCCTATTACGTATAATGTTGGTAGTACAGGCTCACACAACCACACAAGAAATACGAGGTTTGGCAGTAAACGAGGAAATGTTTATTGAAGGATTAAAGACACTGGCCCTCATAATTCCTGAGCTAAGAATAATGGATTGGAGGATTCCTGCAGAATTCCTCTTCCGCTCAATAGTGTGCCCTGACACAGCACCAGGATCAGTGGTATCATTAGATTTGCACGCTGTACAGGTATCTGCGAAAAGGATTTCTGTGATTGGAATAGATATAGAAGGATGTGAGTGGCGTACAGTACTGTGTACGAATGCCAATATTGCCCTAAGAGACTTAACTGATGAGGATTTTATCTCAGATTCAGAGGGGGATGGTGAAATAGTAATGGAAATAGCGATGCCCTGTGACATTTTGATTCAAGCTAGGGAAATCCCTGTTCATCTGATGGCAGTGGTGGGAGCACCACCGTCATTCTTCGATGATGACATGAGGCTCGTACCAAATAATTTGTGGACGACAGGCCCCCATGATGTAGGGTTGTTGCATGGAGTACAACCTGTGATAATAAAACTAAAACAAGGAGCAATTCTACCCCGAGTGAAACAGTATCCATTGTCCCGTGAAGCTGAAGAAGGGATAAAAGAGACAATAGATGCACTACTAGCACAAGGGATAATAGTGCCTTCAAACTCCCCATGTAACACATGTATTTACCCAATCAAAAAGCGAAGGGAGGGTCTTGGAGGATGATACAGGATGTATGGCGCCTAAATGATGTAATTCAGAAAGAGTTCCCTTTGGTTCCGAACCCTGCATCAATATTATGCAGCATCCCAAAAACGGCATCACATTTTACGGTGGTCGACTTGAAAAACGCATTTTTCTCCATCCCCCTGGCTGAAGGGAGCAGATACCTGACAGCATTTACACTAGGGGGAAAAAGATATGAACATTGCAGATTACCGCAGGGATACTGTGAGAGCCCGAGCATATTACATGAAGACTTAGGAAACCTATCAGTTGAGAGTACAATCATTCAGTACGTAGACGATTTACTCGTCTGTGCACAGGACGAAGAAACATGCAGAAAGGATTCAATAACACTCCTTACCCTTTTGGCCAATAAGGGGTACAAAGTAGACAAGGGAAAGCTACAGTACTGTCTGACAGAAGTTCTATACTTGGGACAGCTAATATCAAAAGATGGAAAAAGAATAATCCCCGACAGGGTAGAAGCAATAAGATCAGTAGGAGAACCCACAACAGTGAAAGACATGCAGAAATTCCTGGGAATGTGCAACTATTGCCGAGCATGGATATTAGATTATGCAGCATACACCAGACCCTTACTACAAGCGCTCAAGGAGGGACAACAGGAGAACAAAAAAATAGAATGGTCAGAAGAAATGAGCGCCTCCTTTAAATCATTAAAAGAGTTGATTTTAAGCGCTCCAGTGCTCGCAAATCCTGATTATGGACGCGAGTTTTACCTGTTCTCACACTGCAAGGGAACACTCATGACAGCTGTACTGACACAGAAGACGTCCCTAGGACACAAACCTTTGGCTTACTATAGTGGCACTTTAAATGCTGTGATGCAAGGACATTTCGCGTGCGAGCAATCGCTCGCTGCAGCCGCGTTCACAATTGAGAAAAGTGCCACAATAGTAATGGGATGCCCTGTGACATTGTTTGTGGAACATTCATTATTTGCAATACTTGAGAGGTCAAAAAGCACACTGACAACACAGCGGGCAACCGCCTATGAGATAATTGTAACGCTCACCTGGTTCCCCCGGAGGCGCGGGTCTTGATCTGGCGAGGATACTGTCTTCAGTGTTAGGCGCAGGGTTCGTTTTGCTCCCGGACTGGGCCCCCTTCCCACCGACAGTTTAAGCTGAAGAGAGAGATGTCTGCAAGGGTAAACCAAGGTATTAGTGTTTGGAAGGTTCGGAAAGTTCCTAGCCCCTCTCGCCCTTTCTTTCCCCGTGGAACTGGGTTGATATTGCGCTTACCATATATAGGTAAATGCCGGGCTCTCCATCCTGTGTCTTATGCAGGGGCGCTGGATCCAGTTGCTTCACTGGATGCGAGCTCTGCCTCTTGATAGCAGAGGATTTGCTGAGAGCGAAGACGCCGTTAATGCACGAGCGTGCCTTGTAAGTATTAAAGTTCCTTTTGCCTGGTTTTCTTCTCTTTCAAAAGTCTTAAGTCTGTAAAGTCTATGTCTTTCCCTTTTAAGATGCTGTGACGATGAAGATTATCCTTCTAATGGCACGTAAGTAGAAAGACTGCACTAGCGCTGGAGAATGCTCCGTAATGTCTCTTTTGTCTTTGCAGGTGCTGAGGTGCAGCGCGAACAGATTGAAAGCGAGCATAACACAGGTAAGCAGTCTTGTAACTAAGCGTTACTAACCGATGTATCTTGCCTTGCAGGTGCCGGAATGCAGCGCGAGCTGAGTTGGAACGGGCGTAACACAGGTAAGCAGAACTTGTAGTTGAATATTACTGACCGATGTTCTCTCTCTTTGCAGATGTCGGATGCCGGAAGAGAAAGGCAGAAAAAGGCGCCTTGGATGCTGCCGTTGGATTAGGTAAGTAGATTCACTGCCTTTACTTTAACCTAACCTGTGCCTTTGTTTTGCAGGAGCTGCAGAAGACTGAAGAAGACTGAAGATTGGATTCCAGCAGGTTATTTCGTGTTCACAGGATCTGGAGCTGGAGGTTTCCTGGAGCTGACACGGTGAGCGTCCTGCTGCAGATGCAGAATAACGCGAAGCACGTGAAACCAATCGGGTGTGGTTTAAATAGCCTTCTGTAGTGCTTAGGCGTCTCCTTCCACGGCCCCACCCAGGTAAGAAAAGAGTTCCAGATTTCTAAAAGAGTTCCTGTGTTCTGCTTCCAGGGAGTGGCTTCTGCTCCACCCAGACAGAAAAAGTAGTTCCAGGCAGAGAAGGATCAGGAGACCAGTTAGCTGGTAAGTAAGCAGCATGGTCTGCTACAGGTAGGTCCACCAAGCACTCTTATCCAATATGAGCCCGGCGCTTCCTGTGCCGGGACCAGTCACCATCATGAGCCTGGCGCCACTGGCGCCAGGACAAGGTCCAGAGGGTCCCTATAGGGACTGGCTGGTTCCTGGGATCAGAGTCATGGGCCTGCTTCCAAGGTCGTGGGGCAAGTCCTGACCCCTTGGAAGCAGGGATCATGACAATAATATTGTCCAGCGCCAACATCCATGTGGTGCGATGCAAGACAGTGAATCCAGCAACATTCATTACAGAAGCGTGCACACTAGAGGACATGCAGGAACACGATTGTGCAACTTACACAGGAGAAAGAGGGGAGGACACAGTGGTGTGTGAGAATGCTCTGAGCGAGGGGGAAGTGTACTTCGTAGACGGGTCAGCATCAATTGACGTGGACACGGGAGAGAAACATGTGGGTATGGCAGTGGTGAGATTAGAAGACGGTGAGTATGAGACACTAGTGCAGTACCGCCTCCCATCACATTACTCCGCACAAGCAGCAGAACTGATTGCCCTCATAGAAGCACTACATGCAGCTAAAGGTTGTGCAGTGACAATATACATAGACTCAGCTTACATGACGACAACAGTACATGGGGGTCTAGCAAGATGGGGGCAGAGGGGCTGGAACTCCAGTGCAGCATGCAGAATTGCTGAAGGAGTTGATTGAGGCCCTACAAGATCCCACAGCGGTAGCAATAGTAAAATGCCAAGCACATACATCCAACACAGATGTTGTGTCTTTGGGAAACGCGGCAGCGGACGCTGCCGCCAAGGAAGCTTCCTACTTTCAGAAATATGAAGGAGGTGAGTACCTGCTGCAGCACAAGATAAACGAAGAGCTCCCAAAAGGGTACAATATGAAGCCTATATCACAAATACTGGAATTACAGGAAGGAGCAAGTGCAGATGAAAAATTGATGTGGACGAAACGAGGGTGCAGCCAATCGGCGACAGACTTACTGTGGCGACAAAATAACTCAGGAAAAGTGGTAATGCCAGTAAAGTTATTGGAAATTGCGTTCCAACAACTACACTTCCCAGCACACAATACGAAACACCACATTGCAGCAGAGATACAGGAGGAGTGGTTCGTGCCCTGTCTCCAGGAGCACCTATCTCGATTAACGCTGGAATGCACAACATGTCAGATATACAATTCAGGAATGACATTACGTACGCTCCGGGGAACAAGTCCAAAACCAATTGGGCCATTCAGAGAGCTACATATCGACTACGCGGACATGGGAGAAAGGTGTAATGGGGCACGTTACATGATCGTGGTTGTATGCCCATTTTCAAGGTGGGTAGAAGCAGGCCCATGTGCACGACCTGATGCTAAAAGCGCTGCAAAGTTCCTAGTGAGGGAAGTGTTTCCGCGCTGGGGAATTTGTGACGTGATTCGCTCGGACAACGGCACTCACTTTGTAAACGAGCTCTTCAAGGAAGTAACTACATTGTTGGGAATAAAGCATAAATTGTGCTTGATTTATCATCCTCAAAGTAATGGCGTAGTGGAAAAGATGAACGGACTGTTAAAAGGGAGGTTATCGAAACTATGCTTTTCATTAAAAAAGAACTGGATTTACTGTTTGCCCCTTGCGCTGTTTGAGCTGAGAAATCAGCCAAGCAAGGACCACCATTTGTCCCCGCACGAGATCGTGACTGGGAGACGAATGCACACAGCACACTCCCCACTGTGCGAACACTCAGATGCACACAGAAGCGCTGCGATATTGGGAGACGAGTTCACAGACTATTTGAAGAAATTAACAAGGGCAGCGCGCGCAATATCAAAGCAGCTCTCTCCACCTTTCACGAGAGAGGAGGGAAACACAACAAGGTCTGTTACGGAGCCTGAACCACAGCTACAGCTCATGCCGGGTGAATTCATTTATGTCAGGAGTTTTGTGCGCCGGTGGAATGCACCACGGTTCCATGGCCCATACGAGGCAGTGTTTTGCACGCCCACGGCAGTAAAAGTAAAGGGCCTGAAGTATTGGGTACATTTGACAGATGTACGAAGGGCATATAATAATGTGCAGGAAGAGGTGGATGAGGAGGCACAGACAACAGCAAACAATGCAAATGAGCAGAATGTCTGAATATGAACGTGTGTGTGTGACAGTAATGCACATGAATGAAAAAGTGGCTGACAAGTATACTTGCATTTTAAGGATATTACACACAAAAAAAACCATTCTTTCTCTTGTGAACTTATATGTAATTAATGATGTGATCAAATTATGAAGTGTTCACTCCCTTGTCTGTGCATTCCCATCCCTACAACCCTACCCGCTTTCAATATATACTGGCAATGGTAGTGCCAACAAAATGTTTACATTCATGCACTTAATGCACTTTTATATCTCAAACAGGAGCTACCATGGCATCTAACGGGCAGCCTGCAACGGATAGATTGATTAGATTAAGAGAGTTGTTAACTGAGAGATGCAGATATTCGTATGAGTGTGGATTATCTGTATGCATTACATTGTTTTTTACAATAATGTTTGGCCTGGTTACATATTGGTTCATAGCGTTCATCTCTATCGAGATGAACGAGGGGGGAGGGATTAACAGCACTACTGTGATCAATGCAACCACGAGTGTAAATACTAAGGAAGGTGATTTTTTGGTATGGGACGGAACTAAACTTGCATGGGGTTATTATACCACACCATCCAATGCGGTCATCTAAATAAATGAAGGGCTACAGGGTGAAATGCAAAATAACACAGTGTCTCCGCCAAAGATATCTAATTACAATGCTCGCAGTTTAAATGACCGAAACCCGTCCGCCATATCCTGGTTGTATAACACCCCCACCAGCCAGCCTGCCCCCATAGCAAAAAACACACTGACGGACAACGTAAAGGAAGAAAAGGAAAGGATGAGAGCAACACACAAAATATTATATGATTATTGGGCAAAGGGGGGCGGGAAGGAGAAAGGTGGGGCCCATTTTGTTCATCGCCCATGAGGCTGGGAAGTACATGAGGAACAAAAATAACATACGAAAAAGGGAAGCGGGGAGGAGAAAGTATGATGATTACTATGGGTTAGGACTAGATAAAATGGAAGACCCACGACATCCCCACCAGACGAATAAATGGTATGCGGATATGAGTGCAACAGCTAAACAAACAACAAATGAGAGCTGCTATGTCTGCTCCCTCATTCCCCATGCTTCAGGCACACCCAAGGTATTGTTACCCAAAGAATTGCCTATTGTAGATGCCCAATGTCTCCTTCATCTCACGTTGTGCAGGATTAAGAACACCTTCCAGGCACATTAAGTCACTTTTAGAATGCTGCAGAACGAGAAAACATGCTACCCAAAGACGGTAGGAGTGGTATGTCTGAAAGAACCATTTTTTGTGATACAAGGGACACTTTTTTCGGACAACAAGTGGAAGGACGAAGAAATAATGTGTAAAGCTGAAGCGCTGAGGGGTGTGGCGCCAGAGAAATTGCAATGGATAGAAGAAACGTGCACACCAGTATGGAAGGAACACATTTCAAAACTAACTTGGGTAACGGCCATTGAAAAACCCTTCAAGCTGCAGAACGAAATAGACTATGAACTATGTTTTAAAGGAGAGGGGAAAACCTCCATGGGGACAAACAAGAACTGTAACAAGACCCTTACCATCCCAGATCTGAGAAAAGGGACAGCGGCCCTGATGGACACCTATTGGGTATGCGGCAATCAGGCATACCTGCACCTCCCCCAATCATGGAGTGGCAGCTGCTCAATGGCCACTCTGCACTCAGCCCTAATGGTAATCCCAGAAAGCCACATTGATGGGAGCAAAAGGACACGAGAAAACACCCAACAGAGTGCAACCCAGCCGACTGCAGAGTCACAAATCTATGTCCTGTCTTCCGGAAACAAGGAAGAAGTGCTGTCCCGAAACAGACGAGCATCAAACTACATATCGTCAGAGTTGCTGGCACAGATCCCAGACAGATATCGATTATTCAGCTCGGCAGAAACATTCTTTGCCTCACTCATCCCAAGTATCCAGGCCAGAGCAAACGCAAAATGGCTCCAGATAACACGTTGGGAGCTGATCCAGCTGGCAAATGACACTGAAGAAGGGTTCAACGTAATAAAAGTGGAACTAAGAGCTTTACGGTTGATGACCATGCAAAACAGGTATGTCTTGGACCTGTTGACGGCGATGGATGGAGGTGTTTGCCAAAAAATCGGAAGTGCCTGTTGCACTTTCGTACCTTCTGAAGACGCAGACAACGGCTCCCTGTCGCATGTGATCGAAGCAGTACATAACCTGGGAGAAAGAATGAAAATGGAAGGCGGAGCAGAAGAAAGCACGTGGTTCGACAATATCTTCTCCTGGGTTCCATCATGGCTGGGAATGACTGTGAAATTTTTTATGCCGGCTGTGGTGTTCCTCCTCTTTATTTTTTGCCTGTGCCAGGTGGGTCTTCGATGTTGTGCTAACGCAGTACCTAATGGTGCAATGATGATGGTGACAATGGGCAACACCCGTGGTACAATACAAACTATGCAGGAAGTGCAGGTACAAACAGGAACTGATGACACACCCAGGTATCAGCTAGTGCCCGGGTATCATGACAAGGATATCGTAGACAAATTGTGGCATACCACCATCAGAGAGCCCCGTATACTAGAATGGTACCAGGAGGTGTGGGTAGACTTGGAAGGAGAGAGCGGATGTATATACCTGACCTGTACCCCAGATGAATATGCCAGGAGGGGTGAGAGTTTAAGGGGGGTGTGCAGAGCGTGGATGCCCATAAATTATATGACATTAGCAATGAAGAACCCACACCACTGCAGTTGTGTGCTAACAATAAAAAAGCGTTCCAGGGGACTATTTGTTATGTGTATCATTGAAAAGCTTACACCCCATGGTCCCGCGCCATAACCGGACTAATGCTGCTAGGGTGCAAGGAAAAGACAGATGTAACCACACAGAGGGCTCATGTGAAGGACGCGCGAGAATGCACCCTTCATGTGTGTATATCTAAATCCCTTATGTGCCACTACCGTCACGGATGGTGGCGAGTCACTTTCTTTGTGCTCCACCAACCTCACTACTACCTCACTTACTGTAAATGTATATGCATATAACGCAATGTTGTAGTTGTTAAAACGTAGTGTACAAATAACGTGCTCAGACTGGCTATATTTGAGAGACATTTAGCAAAGTTAAAATGTATGCCTTCGTATGATTCAAATGAGTATTGTATAGTATTTGAATGTGTATGATGTTTTCACCTAAAATTGGCAACACGCGAGGAAGATACCTTTATGAATATGCGCAAGGCCATTCCCCCTCCCTCCCTGCGAAGACTGCCAAACAAGAGAGCAGAGGCCCGCGCTGCGCTGCTCCACCTCCCCCAACTAGGCTGGAGCCGCTTCAAAGATTTGTAGTCCCCTCTGCAGCATCCAGGGCCATGGCCTGCCACCTGCATTAGGTTTACAGCCCAGCAGTAAACCTCCGCCAGAATACACAAATCCAAAGGCGCCCCCTCTTAAACCCCACAACCCACTGGATCACCTTAGACTTATGGCCCCTGCACAATTAGGACACCCAATACTGTGGCAACATACAGCAGCACATTCATAACGACTTCTAACAAGACAGAAAGACATGTACCGCCTGTCCCATGCCCTGAGACTTAGCCCCTCGACCTATGGTACCGGTCAACAGGACACTGGTAACCATGCACTGATGAATCACCATCAAACCCCTCTCAAGGTGCATTCCTCCTGTGTTGCATTAACCTGTAGAATAACCTATTGAAAGATTTACTAAAAAAGATAATATTGCAATAACTGAATGACTGCGGTGTGCATGGCCTAGGGCAAATAAGTCAGGAAAAGACATTCATCTCGGACACTGGCCACAATGGCACAACAACACCGCCCAGATGAACTCAGCTGACCTGCCAGGCCCAGCCCAACCCACGAGGCTGACCAGTGACGTCCTCCAGCCAAGGCCAACCACATTGCAGCAGCGCCTATAGCTAGTCATCGCCACCCAATCCCATTGAACTTGTGCCCCTTATAGTATGTAGGTTCTGATGACGTGTTTTGTAAATATATATGCCTGTCTTTGCTATTGTCAGACAGAGCGCTCTCGGAGTTTGCAGAGTTCTTTGCATGCCCTATTCTGATTGATAAACTCCCATTTACGCTCACCCGCACTCTGTCTTGGCCTTATTCCCATTTTGGGAGAGTCCTTCATTGTCTCTCATTGCGGGGAGGATCGTGCTGGTTGGGGACGCTTGCCTTCAATAGCTATATCTGTAGAAAAAAGCATGGATTGCCTCTAAGATGCCTGCAGGGAACTTCCAGGCTTTCAATTTAGCCCACAGACGATTCCGTTCTACTCCATCTAATGCCTGATGTAAATCTAAAAAGGCCATGTATATTGTAGAGTTATTGTTAATCGTCCTCTGTTTTAGCAGGTTCAGGACAAAAAGATTTAGGGAAGTCCTCACCTCCTTTATAAATCCTGTTTGTCTGGGATCAAGTATCCCCCTTTTCAGTTACGCAGGCGCTGAGATCACGAAAAGTTTGTCTAAAGAATACAAGAGAGCAATAGTTCTTAGAATCAGCCCTATCGCCCTTCTTGAACACTGGCACAAACCAGGCTTCCCACCATGACCCCAGCACACGTCTGTTTGACGGTGGCCAGTCATAATGTCGAATGAAAAAAGTTGAATACAAAAATGTCGAAAAAAAATCTGAATGTTTTTTTTTAATTTGTATGTTTTTTTGGCTTTAGCTAATAAAAATAAACAGGTGGCTGGGGGGGACCCCCCCCCCCAATAAAAAATAAAATTAAAAAAAAACATTTTTTTCGACATTTTGGTATTCGACTTTTTTAAATTCGACTTATTGACTATAAAACCCCTGTTTGAATAGGGATATTTCTCTTCATCATGCAGCTGGAGACACCATCAGGTCCTGCCGCTCTGGATGAACTAAGCTTTGTGATCATTGACCTGGCTTCCGCCTCATCAATTTCAAAACACCAGCCACCTTGGTCTTGAACCAAATGGGACGGTACTATAGAGGGCGATCCCTCAAAGATTTTAGAGTAGTGGCTGACCCATCCTTCTTCCGTAACCCCAGTCATCAATTGATTTTTTTCTACTACAATCCCCGTTATTAATAAATTCCCACATGTTGCAAGAGTTTTTTCCACCGACTGCGAGCAGCATTCTCTCGGCATCTTTTTGGGTGAGCATTGATCTATGTGCTTTCACACAATTTTTGTAGGTCTGCCTATGTTTTTTGACTAGCACTTCCTCAGAAGCTGTATTTAGCGTCTTAATTTACTCACCTCTTCCCTGTATATTTTACAGACCTTAGCTAACTCAGGGTTATAGCTATCTTTAAATGCGAGATTGTGTAGGCCACATCTTACAATCTGATGTGTGAAGCCTCTCACGACCCATGCGTATTCCACCAACTTATCGTCCCTAGCAATACGTTGATCAAGCCAGGGGACAAGGAGGGGGAATTTTTCCTGCTGGCATTTTTAATCGATTTAAACCTTCCTTTAACTCTACAGGGGACATGATTTTGTGTTTGTGTCGGCCTGCAGGAATCTCAATGACGACGGATAGCTGGTCATGATCACTCCACGGTAGATGCACTACCTCAAACCTAGAGACCCTATCCTGCAGGATCGATGACAGAAAGCAAAAATCTATACAGGCTACCTGTGTACCATTGCTCCAGGCAAATCGCCCATAGTCTGCCCATTTAGCAGTCCCAATTCCCGCATATTTGTCTCCTTCATCCATCTGTGAAAAAACGTTGAGTTTCTCATACTGTAGAGGCCAGCCCTCTTTAGACAGAAGACAAAAATCAGGCCTCAATCACAAAAATATAAAGTCTCCACAGATGATAATTTCAAGATTTCCCCCTTCTGTTAGGGATTTATCCACATTCTCCATAATGAATCGCAACCACTTTTCAGCAAGGGGACCTTTCATACCACGATACATATTTATCAATAGGAGTTTAGAGATTCCCTTTAGATGGGACCTTTCAATTTCCAATATTTGGATATATGGATTTGGTGTGAGGTGATGACAAATCTTAAAGCCTCGTCCTATTTTGATTAGGGTAAGCAAGCCAAAGAAAGCTCTACCTCGGTACCCCTTTAGAGCCAGGTTCAAATAGATCTCATAAACCTCACAGGCCAGCTTGTGCCATAACCATGTCTCTTGGAGGCATATAATGTCATAAACCCCAAGTATCATCCCCTCTTCTGTAAACAGGAACTGAAATCCACGTGTATTCCAAGATCCCACTCTTAGGAATTCTCCAGTCTCTTCCACTGCAGCCTATTCATCCGCTACTTTTGCCAGAGTTCCTGCAAGCCAGCTCCAATCAGTCTGTCCCGGAACCTATTTCCTGATAATGTGGCATTTGGTTTCACAAAGTTTCTGCATCCTTTATTTCTGATTGTGAAGCTTCCAAGGAGACTCTTATCTTTCTTGTACATGGTCTTTGTAGGCCCTATCGGGTTTACATCTCCTCTTCTTATTGGGTATTTTGAGGATTTGGATGGGGTTAATTGGGGAACCTGTTTTTTAGCTTGGTTCCCCTGGAGGGGTTGCTTCTTAGGTTGATTACTGTAGGGAGGCACCCAATTGTAGTCACTGACATCATACCCGAATAAGAGCAACCTGTCGCTCTGTTCCAGTAGGGCTTCCTTTATGAGGTGCCAGTCTAAATGGAGGATTGTGTACTCCTCGATACTCAGATGGAAATTCCACTACTCCTAAGTCTCCTGTGGATATGAATCTGAATGCTGGAACACATTGAAGAAACTGCACCACTTTGTTTCTATTGAGGAGTAAGATCTTTTGATCAACTATAATTCTAGGCAATAGTAATTTTGGAACCTCCTTTGAGTTTTTATGGGAGTTTAGATGCTTCTTCTGTGGGAAATTTCCCCATCGACAATTGGTAGCGCATGCAGATTGTCTCCTTTCCATTATTTTGACACTGGGTCTTCCGATATCGGCCAAGGCTGGCCTCTCATCCCCTTTGATTTTTTTCCCTCAATGGGGCCAGACCACTTTTTGGATCCACAGTTTTTCTTTTTTCCTCCATTTGAAAGACCGGGGCCATGGTTGTTAGCATGAAGCTGCTCGCTTCTTTTTTCTTACTACATTTCTGCGATGTTAAAGCTTCTTGCTTCTCGATTTCCCTCCAGTCAGACTCACTCAGGTTGTTCCATTTATCATCTTCATTCTCCATTATTTCCAGGAGATCGCTGAGGCACGTATACGACTGCAGCGTAGTTCCACCGGAGCTAGAAAAATGACTTTGGTTTACGTCAGGCTTGACGGCAGACTCTTTGGGGGGCACAGGGAGCAAGCTCAATTCCTTACGGTGTCTTTTAGAGTTTTCAGGAAGATCCATCCCTTTGGGCGCTTCTATATTCCAAAGGAAGGCTCTCGATCCATTCATCCTTTTTTTAGGCACTAGTTTGAGATTTTTGGACTTCTTTTCTTGTAATACGTCACTTTTCCTTTTCTGTCCACGAGCTCCATCTTTCGTGGATAAGCATGATGAAGGCGATTTATATAATCGAGAATGCGTTTTCTTAGGAAGCTCAAGACTAGATATTTTAGTCAGAGCAGATCAATCAAGGACTTTTCTTGCTCGTTAGCTGCAATTGAGCTTGCTTTACGTCTCGGCCCTTTGGTTGACCCGAGGGGCAGTATTTACCTTTGCAGCATCCCGTTCTTTATCCTTCCAGTGATCCCTCATCCATTTCCCATCTTCAATGATGGCTTCCATCAGCTGAGCTTTCTCCGCCGTTTCAATCCTGGCCAGGTCACACAGCCTTCTCTGCCACTGATCCGAGCTCTCAGCCTCAGTGTCAAGTCGTATTTCCAATTTCCTTGAATTAGTTATCAGTGATAGCATGTGATGACATTTGGGTATTGTCAAGCTTTGTGTTGCAGTACGTGCAAACCATTGAGGGGTCAGTTATTTTGTATGTAGTTTCTGCTGTTAGATATAAAGCAAATTGGAACCATTGGGATTGCTCATGGTCCTCTATTTTGTAAGCTATAACTACTACTTTTGTGCTCTTTGTATAAAACGTTCTGCAACAACAGACACGTGTTTTGAAATTTAGCCATTTCTTTTTTGTATGCATTTCTTAGGAGGTTGGTGTTTGTTAGGTTTTCTGTAAAGTTATTTACTTTGGATGTGCTCTATTTCTTAAAGCAGTTCTTTGCCTGTTCCATGTAGGAGAATGTGATTTACATTTTGTAGTTCTAGAGGAGGACTTTTGCATAGTACAGTCTATGCACAAGATTATGTATAGCGGAATGGTCTGTTGTTAACATTTTGATGTGGTGGAAGGTCCTTTTAAAACGAGTTCCTAAAATGCAGGCTAATGAATGTCCTCGAAGTCCAGTGTTGCTGTACACTGGACAAGAGTCCACGGTTTGTAACGTTTTCAATTTACTTTTGTCTGTTAGTTTTACATAGTGATTGAGGAATTGTTGTAAAGATTTAAAGGCTTGTTGGTGTACGTTACAAATTGAGCTGCATGTCAATGTGTACACTGGATGGTTTGTTTGGTTGAAAGTTTGTTGGGGATGTTTTTTCAATAAGGTTTTCTTTTGCCATAGTGGTGGCCTCCTACCATTTCATACCCTCAACCATTACTGTCTATGGCAGTTATTTGTTGTTCTTGTTCATAAGCCTCTTCATTGAACTATGGTTCTGTGCTGCTTGTGTGAATCCATTCACCTTCAAAGAACATTGAAAAGGTATCTATATTGACATTGTGCATGTTTAGATGTACTTTCTGTAATGCATTGATTAATTTAGTTAGTGGTTTGATTCTGTTTATAATATAAACAATTGCCTTTTTAGTAGAAATGCACTGTCAATTAGAGCTTTGAGGATTAGTCTCCTGTGGTAGTTTTTAAGGCTAGATTGTGAATGTTCAGCCATTTTCAAGAAAGTGAAGAATGATGGTGGAACATTGTAACATTGATTTTTTTTTATTGCTTTACCGTGACTACGTTAACACTGGTAGATGCAGTGTTAGGTCCATTAGTGGGTTTGCTTTTCTTTGCACACATTTTTTTACTTTTAGTTTTTGCAAGGGGGGGGCCTTAGCTTTTTTAGTTGTGGCTGGGTTAATTTTGTTGAGTGAGGTTACTAGCTTTTTTTTAATGTTTTCTATAAATGGTTGTGGTGGATAACTATGATTTGCTTTTATTCTTAATTGCTCTATTTTTCCATTCTTTTCTACAGAGTTGATTTTTAGTAAGCATTTTGTTGTGTGTTGGAAAAAGAGTTTGGGTTTGAAAGTTGTGGAAAGTATATGTATGTATAGTGAATGGGTGTGATTAGAGAGGTGCTGTTCGATTGTGAGGTGGCATACTAGGTGTGGTCAGGTAGGTTGCAAAAGTAAGCGTCTGCAGATGTGTGATGGCGTTGGGTTACCGAGTAAGGGAGTGGTGGTGAGATTGAATCAATGGGGACATTGTGATGTTTTCAGGAAAGCAGTGGGTGTTGCAATGGTGATGTTTAGATGGGAATAGAAAGAGTGTGAATGGTGCAATATGAGTTAGAGTGAAGGAAATGTTTGTTCGAAAAGACTAGTATGGAGTAATATATAGTGGAACTGTACTGTTGCAATTATATACATAGACATGGTACATTAATGTACTCACTTTGTAGGATCTGACGGGCATTCTTTTTTCGGTACTAGTTTTCGGCAATGTGCTTCTTTCCTGTAATTGTAATAGAACGTTAGTGTTGATATGTGGTAATGGTTAAGTACTTTAAGTAAGCAAGGTTGTAATTTATGAAGGTAGGAGTGGTCATTGGGAAAAATAATTAATGAAATTGCTGGATGTTTAAAAAGGTTCGTTTTTAAGAGCATTTTCATGGAGGTTAAGAAATGCATATGTGCATTTATAGAAGCTCTGTGTGTAATTGTGTGTAAAAGAGAAGAACAGATGCCTAGTACACTTTTAAATGGCAGTTGGTGTGTGGAAATTTAATAGGTTCGGAGTATAAGTATACTTGCCAACATGATGCAGTCTAATCTGTAGGTGTTTATGTAGTCCTAGAGTGTTTGCTTGCCTTCTGGGACTTGAAGTTCTACTTTTCCCCCATTATAAAAGTTGGAGTACAAGTCCCAGATTGTAGAGAAAAAAAAATCAGGACTATATAAGCACCTACAGATTGGAATGGGTGATGTTGGGATGTATGCATGTACTGCCAATGTATTAAACTGGCACACACTGCCACTTAAACATGGTCTACACATCTATTCTATTTGCTTTTCCTTTATTTTATGAAAAAGTGACAGTGCTGTCATCAAAATGCTTCTAAAAGAAACATTTTGAAATGCACAGCATTTTGTGTTCGATTCTATATAAATGTCACAGTTTTGAATCTTCAAGTCCAGTCCTGTGTTTTACTTTGCATTATGGGACTTGTAGTTTGAGTGTTATAATTGGAGAGTTGGAATTGGAAGTCACAGAATGCAAAGGGAAAAATGAAAAATGATTAGCACTACAGATTGGAATCAGTGATGTTGTGATGTATGCATGTGCTGCTAACATTCAACTGGAACACAAGTGCCTCTTCGAAATGGTCTACAAATCTATTTTATCTGCTTTTCCTTTCTTTTATGAAAAAGTGACAGTGCTGCTGTAAATGCAAATATGCATTTTGTTTAGTTTCATGAAATTGCTCTTAAAAAGAAACATTTTTAAATGCAGAGCATTGTAATCATTTGCTGCATCATGTGAGCAGGTGCTGAATGCTGCAATGCATGGCATGTGCTAAAGTGGTTAAAAAAAAGAATATGCTTACTGAGAAGCTTACCATAAGTAGCAGGAACCCTATAAATATATATTTGTGCAAGAGTTGAAGAAATATTTTTTTTAACTAGCAGCATAACTGTATTAGGTCTTTTAAGATGCAGATCTTGTTGAATCTGGCAATGGAAATCTTGGACAGTTTCAGAGTAGTTTTTGTATGCAGATGCCCTTGATCAACAGCAGATTTGTACTCTCAGAGTTCAAGTGTACAACTGAAGTGTTGAACTGAGATGACAGGGTTACGTGTAGAGTTTTTGGATGCTATTAGTGGATGGATGTGTGACTCTTTGAAAGCAGCCAATTAGAGAGTGTTGAGAACATGAAAGTGGAAAGCGTAGAAGGTCTGTCCCTGTGCTACTGCTTACGGCATGTGCACATCCAGGTCTTTTAAGGATGCCTGGTATGGAACGGGTCAGTGGGAGGCTTCTTGGGTGCGGTGTACAGGAAGAGAGGGTAGCATGATATTTGGTTGCAGGAGTTTAAAGAACACTGAAAATGGCAAGGGCTATGTCTTTGAGGATGCCGAGTGTATGGATTTTTGGGGGCTCTTGGATCCATTGGCTGAAGGTCTATGTTGAGTACTGTGAATTGGATGAAAATATTGGATTGCATGGATTTGAAGTGTCATGGTATGGAGTGCAAGGGATGTAGTGGGCAGACTTGCTCCTGTTTTGTGAAAAATATGGTTCACTTTATTGTGTATTTAGCCAGTTAGCAGACTTTTCACACATATTTACCACATTCATAGTCACATTTCCTCAACACATTTCTTAAACATCGAAGAAAGGAACATACAACAGAAATAAATGTCCTTATATGCTTATAAAAAACACAACAAACGAGTATGATTTTACTACAATATGGTCATACCCAATTCATAAAATGTTTTAATAATTTCATTTGATAGAGATCGTTCATGTCCTGCTATCATAGATTCCCAAAAACAGTCTGTATTAAGCCATGCATTAAAGTGCACAAACTTCCTTAACCTTATTTTACGTAAAACTTCTGTACCTTTGCACAATGTCAATATATAATGCAAAGATTTCACAATCATTGCACAAATTACACTTTTTGAAATATGGGGCACTTAAAACATCCAGACATAATTGTTCTTCATTATGGAGGGAACAGTTTGGGGTACGTTACTGGAATTTCATTGCAGTTTGCAATGAAGGAGGCATTTGGAATGTTGATGGAAATGTTTGCAAATTCCAAAATTATTCTTTCTTGGATTGCTCAGAGACAAATGTGGATGTGCTTGAGTTGATTTTGTTCGGAAATGGAAAAAGCAAGGTGCAAATGCGACTAAAGCTGTGTGTCCTTTTTTGCTGAGATGTTGGCATGACATCTTTTCATAATGAGAACATTACATTTGATAATATCAACATTTTTCAGAGAGATGGAGTGCAATCACATTTTTCTGGAAAACGTTAAAAATGCACTGAAGCAGTTTTTGTGAACACATAATTACTTTGCGTTGACGGTTAGTTTAGTATATATAACAAAATAAAAAAAGGTAAAAGACAAAACAAAGTTAAGAGCCACCATTTATGTGTGAAAAACAATTCAAAATGATTTCAATTTCCCTACCCCATGCCTGGCATTGGTGGGGGAGGGAAGGGGCAGGTGGACAGAGGAAGATGTTGGGCAGGCTTTTAATTCAAGGTAAGGGGCAGTGTTTCTCATGCTCCTTGACAGCAACTTCAAAAGCACTCCGAAACTGCTCTCCCCTTACAAATCGGTGCATCGCAATCCATACATAGTACTGTGACCCTCGAAGGGTAAGGGTCAACAGTGTTCTGTATGACCTCTAAGGAGGCCGCTGGGATCCTCTGCCCCAAAGGAGTATCCTTTGTGTTAACAGGAGCAGTTGAAGAAGATGGGGTAGAAGGCGTCAACCTACTTTTCCCTGAGAAAGGTACCGCCTTCCTCATAGCACTTGGGTTGGTTAGATTTGGTGTGGTGCCTCATGGAGGTTGTCCCATAGGAATACAACCCAGGTTTTCTGAGACTCAGTACAAAGTGCATTTGGCCGTGGCTGCACAAGTCTTTGGGACATCCCCAACGGTGGTGAGAAATTTCTACACCCAGGACTCACTCCAGGGTCTGGAGATAGGGACTTCCTCCACCTCATCTTCATCTTCCTCTTTATCTGCATCACCGCGCCTGTTCCCATGTCCAGGCCCTCCAGATGGTGATGGTGGCCGGGCAGGAGTAATGGCCATAGCAGATGCCATTTTCAGCAAGATTGCAGCTCTCCCGAATACCTATCCAAAGCAGGTGCTCTCTCTAGGATAGCCAGATTGAGAATGAGGAAAATTAATCGGTGGGTCCTTTCAGAGGCGCTGTCCACAGACTGCACGACTGTCCGCGGACTACCTAGTTGCCAATAGGCCTTGAAAAGTTGGAAAATGTTGCCAAATCAACTAAGCATGGGTCTAGGAACTGTGGAAGACTAAACTTTCAACTTGAAACACCCTAGATTGGTAGAAAATGCAGTTTTAAACTGGCCATGGAGCACAAACCCTGTTCATATTCAGGCAGTCATGCCGCACGGGTGCGGTCACATGACGTCCGGGGACTCCAGCGCCTTGACTGACATCCGCCCACACCTATCAGGCGGGAATCGCAGTGTGCAATGGTGTTCGTAGAACAGGCGCAGTGTCTGTGGACTAATTAAAAGTGTGTCATGTGAAAACGAACATGTCCGGACACTGCGCGTGTATGGGGGCACCTCCATTTTGAGTGAGGACACCCAGAACAGTTGTGGTATCTGCACACTTATAATTGGGCTTTAACAATATATATCACAGGACAATATACAACACATTTATAGTACAAAAACATTTATGAAAGGTATGCAGAATGGGAAACAAATGGGAGGATTAGGAATTTATTAACAAAAATGATCAGGGGAGGAAGGGAGTGAGGTTTCATCAAAGCGTCTTACTTACATTTTGGGAATTTGATGGGGACGATTGCTGGGGACAAGCAGGACAGCGATAGGGAAAATTTGTAATGACATAATTTCTGACATATTGTAAAAGTTCCTTAAAATCATTACTTAGTTCATCCAGTTTTTTCAGACAAGTTCATGATTGGATGGTACAGTTGGGGATAGGGCTTCTCTTTGTGATTCTTGGGATTGTTTATAATTGGGGCGTGGTTTCTTCATGAAAAACGATGTGCTGTAAGAATATTTTTTTTTATTTCAGTGAGGTCTGTACAAATTACATTATTTGTTTATATTAAAAGATGCATTGTATACCATTAGAGATGTTATCACGCATTTCATATTTTCGGAAGTTCTCCTCTAACCACTGAAGTGTGTTTGCCATTTCTGTGAAAACAAATTGGTCTTTTTCCTAATAATACATGTTTATATAATGAATGCCAATAAAGAAATAAATACATGGAACTTACTATTTGGTGAGAGGTTGTTTTAGAATAAGTGCTTGTTGGAGGTCATTCTCTATGAGCAGTTGTATTAAAGTGATCGTGAGTTGTACAGTTATGGTTTAGGTTTGGTGCATTCCATTATATTGTGTGTTATAAATAAGAAATAATGTTTACATTTCCAAGTAAACATTTGTACAAAATGGGTGCAGTAAATATAAGTAATGTTGTTTTATGTATATGTGTTTGTTGGTTGATGGGTACACCATTTTCTGTTCTCCCCTGTGCTTCTGGTATTTGTGAATGCTACCTGATGTCTGCGGACAATCGCACTGTCCAAAAACTCTACAGGCGATACATTGGAGGTAAGTACAATATAAGGAACTTGTAGCAAATAAGGGTGCATGGGTAAAAACCTATGAAATTCACTGAAAAAACATTCAAGGGACGTCATGGTTACAAGTAAAACCGAAAAAACATTGAAATTTGCCAGTTATGGTAAGTTAAGCAACCATAACTCATGCCACTACCATGCACTGCTAACACCAACACCCAGGACATCAAAGATGACATGACAAATGTCATTGATGACATCACTGATAACATCACATATCAAATTAATTCTGATCAAAAGTAGGTAGAAGCGGTGGAGTGTAGAGTGTTGGTAGCAACCTACCACGGATGATCGGGGGACCTTTAAAGAACATGTTATATTAGAGTGTTCTTGTTGATAAAACAACCTAATAATGCATACACATCCATCCTTTTATACTACTCTGTAACACTAAGCTGAAAGTATTCCTGTATCTCCTGTGCCCTGATACCTTTGGGTCCAGCGCGCATTACAAATAATAAAAACAAACAAGCATAGAAAATGAATGCAGAATGCACCACCGAAATACAGTATTTTTAATCTGGTGATATCAGTCAGTAAAATAATGAATGCAAGGCTATCAGAAGTTTGGCTAATGTTAAACTTGAAATGAATATCTAACAATACAAGACTTACTACACACTTGTGTTAGTACAAAGAATACATATAAAGAGACACAATGCATTGGAATCTGAGGCACATACCGTGAAACTCCAGTAAGGAGGAGAGCAAGAGTATTACTAGAAAACAGGAATAAGATTAGTGTTTATTATCATGTATACAAATTAAGTGTGTGTTTAAGGCGTGCTTATTTCCCCGTGTATGTGCACCATGAGAAAAGTACCTCAACAACTCAGGACAAGGTTAACGTCTAGATGTAAAGCATATTTTCAATTTTAAAATTCTTACGGTCAGTAAAGAAAACCAACAGACCTAGATTTGTCAGTGAACAAAAACAAGCAGACTAGATATGTGATGTCACCAATTGCATTTGTCCTGTCATCTTCGATGTACTGGGTGATGTACTGGGTGTTAGTGTTAGCAGTGCACAGAGGTGGTTGGTAAGAAGGACACAAACTGATGAAATCATGAGACCTGTAAACAATTGTGGAACTTGAAACTAGGAGAGATTCCTAGAAATACTGGGAAACTGCATAATAAAGAAGATCAAGGGCAACCCATATTGCCAGCTTTCCCTTTGAAGTTGTTTTCTCTAGGTGGTAGGGCCAGTTGAGAAGTTAGGATTTTGAACTGAGGACAAGATGTATTATTTTTGATTAGTATGGACGAGCGCCCTTAGCATAGTTTTATTAGGTAGGCAACTTCCCTATAAGCAAACATGTTAGTCCTGCATATCAGTCAGGCGTTTTCGGAGTTAAATAAACTTCCTGTAGTAAAGTATGTCTTGTCGTCTGTGTCCTCCTTCTGCCATGTCACAGTAGGCAATCAAAGCAGATCTCCCTCAAATATAGGCATACACTTCTGTACTATACATTTGTACATCACTATTATTAAACACAAGAAAAGATACAGAAAGAAATCTCTCGCATAACCAGCGATCGCTGCCACCACTGGGATTCATACACGGAGTGTGTGCGTGCGCATAGCAACAGCTTCTGTTGTTCGATCAAGGAGACTATGTCCATGATGGTGGGCCACTCTAAACCAATTATTCCAGAAATGTGGCTTCTTGGCCCTTGTAGGCAAAAGAAGGGCACAGAAAGACAGTTTCTGGACTCCTTGTTGGCCAGATGGCAAAACATTATGGTCTCTATTGGCCAAATTAAAAATGTTTGGGTAGCTTTTAGGACATCCTTAGCAGACCAGACTGGCCTTCCAGGGAATGTAGTGGTGATAATATGATTATTTCTTCCTACAACATAATATTTGATGCAGCAGGATTTGCCACATTTAAGTCCTGCTGCAACATCTACAAGGCCTTTGGCCGCCAGTCCACAAACTACCTCGCCTAGAAGCTCAGCATCTCCGAAGGTCCATGCAGACTCTGCTGGTTCAGGAGTGACAGGACCAGAAGACAGGCCTTTTTGGTATATGTCCCCCAGACTCTGGAACCTCCTCCCAGTCAAAACCAGACTCTCCCCCTTGCTTCTAAATTTCAGGAAGGAGCTCAAGACCCTCCTTTTTGAAGAATGGGTCCTTCTTAAAAGCTAGGCCCCCACTCCCTCAACTCCCCACCTAACCAGAGACTAGGTGATCTGCTATAGCCAACTCCTCCACTGCTCGCCTGTGCATCCCTGGCAACTCCCCCGTTGGAGGATCATTCTACTGAAAATCATTTTCAGATTATACTGAAATACAGCAAAAATTGATAATCTTAAACTAATGGATAATGACAAGTGTTGGAAGCCAGGCAGAAAAACAGGAAACTCTAAACATGTTTTTTCATTATATGTAACAATGCCAGTGTCCTGGCAGGAAATAAAAAAATCAACATTATAAGACTACATTTAACCTGTTGACTCTTCTGTTCCTATAGGTCAATACAACCCATTCAAGCTACAACCTACCAAAATCTGTCAAACCACTGAAACCACCTGTAACACTTTAAAGACTTAGCAACAAATACTGGCAACACTCTGGCCAGTGGAATAAGGTCCATGTAGTTGGAGGTAGGTGAGCTGCATGACAACTGAAGATCAACTTGAAAGTTACAATTGCAAAAAGTAATTGACCAATCTAAGAAGTGTCAAAACTTGTGTGTGAGTGACCAGTGAAACCAGGGACATAAACTAAACCTCTGAAAAATTTGAAGAGGCTGCCTAGACATCCATGTATGACTAAGAGCTATTCAAGTACAGTACTGCACATTTTCCATTAGCACCTTTGGCTGGGGAGCCAGTCAATCTGGATGCTTGAAACACAGGCTTAATCTCCAGATGTTACCAGGCGTTCCAAGCCACTTGATGGCTGCCTCCCACGCCTACCATTTCTCACCCGGACCCCTTTTAAAATAATCCACCCTCACCACTTACCTTCTGGCAGCAACACTTGCAGCTGCCACTGCTTCCTTTTTCCTTTCTTCAAGCGTGAGGCCGCCATGGAAAGGGAAGAGGGGCTTTGTATGGAGCCTCGCCTTCTCTTTCCATGGCAGCCATCTGCAAACTGTCTTTTTGTACCGTGAACGGGACACCACGTCCCAGCCATGTGACAGGTGCTAATGGCGTTAAGCAAGAACCCGTTCAAAGGGCTGGAACAGATGGTAACAGCACGTGGCCTTGTTAAAAGCCCTCACTTTGCTCTGGCTTTTATCTTGGGCCGCTGGGCTATTACCACCCGTTCCAACTGTTGTTCTGATTGGCCGATTCCAAACAGAAGCCATGTAACAAGTCTTAGGTTTCTTCACCATTATTACAAATTTAAACGTACAGCTATAAAATCCAAAAGGACCTCTAACAAAAAGGGCAAAAACTAGGTAGGAACCATTTTATTAACTTGCAGAATATCCATGAACTGATTTTTCTTACATCAAGTTGCCTTTTTCAAGAAATAAATCTTTAAGTACTTTCATTATGTGATAAAAATACAGAGGGATGACTACATATTGACATGACTTTTGCAAAAGGATGAACAAGAGCACAGACTAAAGACATTGAAAACTGCATTTTCGACGTAGATTGAATTTATTCACAATTTTAAATAATATCAGCACTATTTACAATATCAAACAAATGTTTTCCAGACAACATGAAGACAAATTAAAAAAACGGGTGCAGACTCGCATTTCAAATATTTAACAAATACACATTGCACACAAAAGTGGCCATCTACACATCGAAGCATTCCGTGAATGCAGTTGGAAACTATTCACAATCAGTAAAGGAAATATTTAAAGCAAAATACATTTTTGTGCTTAAAACCAAGGTTCTTCAAGTTACTCAACCTTCCGACACTGATATTCATAGTCCTTTAACAACCCTATTTCTCCTTACCCTTCATGTGCATAGTACACTCTCGGGGCAAGTGGAAAGCACTGTAAACATACCCTTAGCAATCCAAACAGATGAAGCATGAGCATGCCAGCCACCCTACCCCATGGCATCGGCTTGGGACCACCTTCCTTTTCACAGAGTTCAAAATCAAAGATGTGTTTACTGATTTTACTGTGGCTCTTCACAAGTATTTTACTGGCACTTCCATTATCAGAATATCTTTAAACAAGCCAAACTGACCAACGTAAGCCTTTAGATACCGGGCTTCTCCTTCTGAGATAGGAGAACCACAAATAATTTCAGGACATCCAAGATACTGAAGCAAAATCTTTTTGGCCACATGGGGGATGAAATATCAGGGTCATTCTGGACTGGCACTTGTCGGACAACTTGGAAAGCATAGTGTTAGGGAAATGTAAAGGTGGCAAGATCTTTTTAACTAGGACCAATGGAAGGGCGACTGTGGGCCAAACATCTGAGCCCTTTTTGCATGGAAATGAGCGAGCCAACCAAGTATGACAACCTTAACACTCCATCCCTGAACCCAACCCTCTAAAGACTAATGACAGGAACAAAGCACTACAAAAACAAGACCACCACCTAATGGACATTACAGAGCAGTTCATATTAAACACTGACTTTTTATTATGTTTTTAACAATGGGCCAAACAATCTGAAACATGTGGGAGATGAACAAAGTCACCAAAACTCCTTCCTTGTGAGGGAATCACTGGCTGCAGAAATAAATGTGGTGGTGTGACACAAGGCACCCTGTAAAAATATGTTTTATATTGAGTACTATACTTGGGTTATGCGTGGCGGAGATCATGGGCAGGTGCGAACTAATACATTTAGTGGAACAAAAAGGATTAATGAAAGAAGAAAGCAGAGCTGAACGATAGTTTCTGGGCATAGTAACAAAAAAAGCAGAAAAACCTGCTTGATTATTTCCATTACTATGGGAAAACAAAGCATTTGGGATTGCAGGTCACAGAGAATAGAGATTATGTGATCTTCAAATATTTATTTCAATGAGAAAAGTGTCAATACATGGGTGGTATATATGGAAAGTGTGACAGAAAATGGTAGGTAGAATTGTTTTGATTGGATTTTAGATGTTAGTTATCCAGTACTATTTAAATGACAATCTAAAACTAATTGAAGACATAAAAAGTGCACAAAATAAATTGGAAAATCATGCATGGAGTGCTTTAAAACATTCATGTACTGAATTTTTTAAAAACACAAAATAAAGCACATTACATTTCAATTGTTCGACTCTATTTATCTTCTGTAAAAGAGGACACAGTTCATTCCTTATTTTAAACTTCATTCAACATACTTGCACATATATTTCACTTTTCTTTTTAAAAACAAAGGTCAGGATCAAAAATGTAAAGTAAAGCAATTGCTTGTTTCCCTTGCTGTTAAAATAAATAAATAGCTGTACTTAAATTGTCAGTTTAAAAGACAAACAATGCAGGGAATTTTGCTCAAGTCATACATCATAACCATGTATGTAAATAATGACTTATAATCTAACTAAAACAGCTAGCAGCTACATTGCAGGCATACAAATGGTACCAAACTACTTCAATACAATTGAGCTGTTCCATTTGTGTCAACAAATCACCATGCCAAATCAAAGCAGAATAACACAAAACTGTTTGTTAAAAGTTTGTATATTTGAGCATGCTCGACATTTAAATTCAGTTCCGATTACATGGTTGGATATACACAGCACCAGGTACTAATTGTATATTAAAATAACTAAACTAACATTTCGGACTGAAGCACCATGTCATGCGACAGAAGTAGAAATCCTTTCAAACATTATACACAGAGTTTGAATCCTATTGGAACCATCCAATGTTATTAGGTAATGACACATATTGTCTATTTGTGTGTACTATACTGGTAATACACACTGCATTGCATTTACTTGATGTGTAGATATATTAATATTTAACTGATGTCTCGTCTTGCATGGAGTAACCCTCAACGCTGGTGTTTTACTAGCAGCATCATAATGTTTTTTTTCTCACTAGCCATTGACTCCAGGATGAATACCAACTGTTTAACAGTGTAAAGAAAAGCAAGGAGGCTGCCAAGGATATCTGCACATGCAGGAATGCCACAGCAGAAAAATGTGCATTATACATGGCCTTTACATGATCACAATAATTCCTCATTTAAAAGATATGGAACAGGACTGAATTAGTTCAAACACTGCAAATTCCTGAAATTAACATTTTGCTTCTGTTGAATACAAATTGACAGGGATTAGGTGAATTAAAAATGTCAAGCAATGGCCATCACACTGATATTTTTCTTTTTCTTTCTTTTTATAAAGTACCACAATTGTAAACAAAGAATAGTGGCTTACATTTATATTAAATAATGGAGTATTCTTGTGCATTAAAATGTGTAATTGTGCTTATTTAAAGGCGGCAGAATGGAGCTGCGAGACTGCATCAAAACTTTGCACCACATTCATCAGTCGACGCCGAAAGAAATGTCCTTCAGGAAGTCAAGAATTCTTTATTAAATATGAATTACTTTTTTCCATACTTCCTCAAGAGGAGAGAGTAAAGGAGCTGTGTTCAATGTTTCTTTGCAACTCGCAAAAATGTCTGAGATGCTAAACCTGTGAAAGTTCTCTTTGTAGGGAGGATACGATTTCCTTCTGAAATGCTGGATAGGGCCTTCAGTGATCCGTGTTCTTCAATCTTGCGTCCAAAGGCTTCCCCTAGTGAAGAACCACATACAAAGCATTACCATCATAAGTCTAAAAAACAAAAGTGCCTACTTCAGGTGCACAGCCATAATCACTTGCGTGTTGCCGAAGCTGTAATAATTCACAAGGCATGAACAACTGGTGAAGCGCACACATGGTGCATCATGTGATTTGACCCCATTACTAAATACAAAGGCCTGGTCCTGGCAACACCCAGAGAGCTTGCGAGTGGAGAATAATACTTTAACAGCATCAGCTTCATTCACCACTATGCTATTAGATTCAACAATTGTGCTTGTCCTAAAACTGGCACCACATACTGTTCGTACAGACATGCACCATGCGCAGTTTGCGAGGTAACCCAAGCTCTCCGTTCTCCCATGGTGTAAATAGCACATCGACGGTGTGCACCACCTACTGGATAGCACAACATGTAGCGTTTTATAGAAACAATGGTATTGCTTTTTATAGATATCAGAATATAATAGATTTCACAAAATCTTGCGTTCATGTGAAATGTTGGACCTAAAAATGTAGGCTTCCCCAGTCACTGAGAAATACAATGCTAAAAAGCAAAATCTCATGCTGCAGACTTACAAATGGAATCATGCTCATGTGTTAAATCCACACACAAGACCACACAAAGCCCAAGAACTTTTATGCGATTATTATTGGCAACCATTTACGTAAGCATACTGGGCACACAAAGTTCTGATCTGACATTTCCCAACAGCAGCCCTGCAGGATGGGATAAAATGCTGAGTTGTGTTTCTCCCCTCAACTTGAAGAGAGGCCCAGAGTACATTATTTTCCAACGTAGTTGAAACAGTTATCTTATAATCGCCAACCAGATTTCCATCTTTTCTTAGGAAATACATTTTAAATTCCTGGACATACTGGAGTTCTGTGGGGTAGGGTAAAGAGAGCGATTGCCTTTTATCAGCCCAAGTTAATCATTACTTAAAGTGGAGAGGTTTACCACATCCAAAACTTGCAGTTTTGGATGTTGTAAACCCCAAAGCCCAAAGCCAAATGCAACTCCTGGTATGACTCGGATCTCGTCACCCTTAAACGCAAGTGCAGGGTGGCAGAGAGGAAATGGCGTGCTTCATGTTCATCCTCTGACAAACTGGCCTGTCGCCTGCTCCAAAGGCAATACCGGCTCTCCTTTCTCACCAAGAAGAGAGCCCTAATCCAAGACCGCATCACTGCGGCATCTAACAATTCGGCCGAACTCTTTAAAATCTGCAAGGAGCTGGCCAACCCTGCTGCAGTTTCTACCTCTCCTGTCCCCTCCAGACCCTCTGTACGCCACTGGCCTCCCGCTTCATTTCAGAAACTCAGGACATCCTGTCCTCACTCTCCTATCACTTCCCCCCCTCTATTCCCTGCCCGTCCTCTGGCCCTTCTGCAGCCACCACTCCTCTCCCCTTCTCTGCCTTTCCCCTTTTTTCTGCTGACGAGGTTTCGAGACAAGTCCGATCTATGAAAGTCTCATCAAAACAGGTCCACCCCTGTTCCTCCAAAACTATCAAGGACCACATCGACTCCTTGGCTCCAGCCTTTGCTGACTTCTGCAACCACTCCTTCACCTCTGGAGTCTTCCCATCCCCTCTCAAGCACTCCCTTGTGCACCCCCTTCTTAAGAAACCCTCTTCCGACCCTTCCTGCCCAGCTAACTATCGCCCAATCTCTATGCTCCCTTCCTGGGCAAGCTCCTGGAGAAACTGGCCATCTCCCAGCTTAATCTCCATGCTGAATCTGTTGGTAGCCTTCATGACCATCAGTCTGGCTTCAGAGCCGCCAGAAGCACGGAAACTGCTCTCCTGAACATCCGTGAGGATCTACTCTCGAACCTTGACTCTAACATCCCATGTGTTCTCATTTTGCTTGATCTTTCTTCTGCCTTTGATACTGTCAACCATACCACCCTGCTCAACCGTTTCCGTGATAACCTGGGTATCACTGGTCAGGCTCTGGCTTGGCTGACCTCTTTCCTCTCAAATTGACCCTCCCAGGTACAACTGGGGTCTTTCCTCTCTGACATCTTTTTCTCTACCTGTGGTGTCCCCTAGGGTTGTAACCTCTCTCCCTGGCTGTTCAACCAGTATCTGGCACTTCTTGCAATCCGCATCTCTGCTCTCTGCCCCAACTTTCAGTGCTATGCGGATGATATCCAGCTCATTTTCAGGCTACCCTCGGCCTCCTCATCTCTGACTGTCTTTCTGCTATCCAGGAATGGTGTGCCGCCAACGACCTCTGCCTTAATGCCAGTAAGACTGAGATTCTACTCATCGGCACACCCACTCCCTCCTTCCCTGCAGCTCTCTGGCCGGCCTCACTTGGCCCTCTTCCTGCTCCTACCTGAAAGGCAAAAAACCTCGGGGTCATCTTCGACTCCACACTCTCCTTCTCTCCTCATATTTCTGACGTTTCTAAGAAGTCACACTACCAGCTGCACCTCCTCAGAGGTATCCTTCCTTTCCTCTCCTTCCCCCAGAAGCTCACTGTCTCCAGAGCCCTGGTTCTCTCGAAGCTGGACTATTGTAACAGCCTCTATCTAAATCTGCCTGCCTCTACTCTCTGCCCGCTGCAACTCATCCAGAACAGGACTGCGAGACTTGTACATGGCCTCAAGCCCAGGGACCGTATCTCTCCAGGACTGAAATCACTACACTGGCTCCCTGTGGCTGCGAGGATTAAGTTCAAAACCCTCGGCATTGTCCACAAGGCCTTCTGGGGCCTTGGGCCAAAATACCTTCAACTCTCTCTTCCTAAATATCTTCCTTCTCGAGCTCTTCGCTCATCTGCCTCCAACTCCCTCAGGGTCAGCCGCTTCTCCAAGCAACGAGTTGGGGGGAGATCTCTCTCCGCAGCAGGGGCCTCCATCTGGAACAGCCTTCCTGCCACTTGAGGAGAACCCTCTCTGGTTCCGGAAGCACCTCAAAACCTTCCTCTTTGCTTCTGCTTTCTCTCCCCCTCTCCCTTGCTAAATCACTGAAACTGTACTGAATCAGCAACTGGGCCACTCACCAATCTCGGTCCTTGGCCCGCCACTCTCCCCTGCACTGCGGGACTGTCTCTGTATCCCTACAGACCCCCTTCCCAGCACTTGTCTGCACTTGCCACCAGCTGGCCCTTATTATTTATCTTGTATTTTACTAATCACTTTGTACTGCACTTTCCCCTCTCCCTTTCCCCCTTGCACTTTTCCCGGCCCCTCTACCCATGCACTTGCGCGATCTGAATGACACCTGGCCTAGTAGGATCGTTTGTCTGTCTCCCCTTGTTCCCTCCTCCCTGCCTCGTCGCGCCTTGAAACACTTGTGTATAGGCGCGTTACAAATGCCATATCATATCAGGCTAAGCGTATTTTTCCAAGCCTTATCAGGAAGAAATAGACAGCCCTGGGATGGTGTAAATTCATCGGTCAGTTGAGAGCTATCTAAACAAGCGCATGAATTTTCTGTGTCACCTGCTAAAAACGTATTCTTTATGAATTCCTCCAAACCAGCTTGTAGTGCAATCAGAGAAGAGCTACGTGCGCTGAGGCTCATTGCTTTTCAGAATAGGTACATTCTCTACCTAACATATCGAGGGGGAGTCTGCCAGAAAATCGGGAGCACAAGCTGTACATTTGTGCCTCTTAATGACTGGGAAAAAAGATCTCAAACACGAAAAATTGCCGCTTTGCACAAGCTGAGGGTGGTCATGGGGAATGAAGCAGGAATCACAAATGACCCTTGGTTGGACTATTTTCTTGGATACCGTCTTGGATGAGCGTAGCTGTCAAAATCTTTATGCCAATTTTTGTCTGTCTTCTTATCTTTTGTTCATGTCAAACGCTCTTACGATGCTGTTCTGCCCAGGTGCCTAAAGCAGCTGCCATGATGACTGTGACCCTGTCCAGAGGTAGAACCACTACCATTTCATATCACGTGGGCACTCGGACTGAAGTGGCTTTGTGTCCTCCACCAAATTGGGATTGCGGAAATGGGTGGGAGGCGGGGGGTTTGTGACTAGTTGTGTTTGTTCAGCGGAGGAGTATGCCCATATTGGGTCCGATGTGCAAAATAGGTTGTAGGGTTTTTCTCCCTGAGATGGTTTAAAAGAACAATAGATTGTTTTAATGTATTAACTAAAGGGGGAATGCTGGGGTGGTCAGTGAAGGTCCCAATGAGAAATAGGGGTTCAAGTTACGTATGTCAAATTAGTGACTTGGGGAATGGTGATGTTGATGCAATGTTGCAATTTAAAATGTATTTAGTGTAGTTAATGTTATCTTGCATTTAAGATTATACCTATTAGAACCGCACACGCGCAGCAAGATAAATGTCAAAACTGCTGATGCAAATAAAAACAAAAGAAGTATGGTTTGCCATGTAGCGCATACAAGTTTAGCAGCAGGGAGCTTCATGTGCGCATGAGAGAAAGGAGATTTGCAATGGGGAAATCGCTGTGAGAGGAAGCAGGAGTCTTGAACATGCATGCATTGGCATACATACACAGGGTCTTTAAGGGACACATGTTTGGGACAGTTGGGGTACATGGTGAATAAACAAATCTGTTGCCGCAAAGTGCTCTCATAGCCAGAAAGTATGCAGGGCCAGGAGCCTGGATTGGCAAGATGAACTCTGTTTTACTGGGAAAGCTAGTTTAGCAAGGATGAAGGATGAGGAAGGGAAGCGGGCAGCTGTAATAATATTAGACGGTCAGTTACAACAAGGCTCGCGTTTTTATGGCTTGGCACTATTGTGGGAAGGAAATGCAATCTTTTTAAGTACATTGGAGCCTGTTCTTCATTGTTCAGGGAAGTCTGGCCATCTGTTTGTGACAAAGTAATCAACTTGGTGCAAGGGTTCCTTAAGGGCAGAGTTGACAAATGCTTTTTCGGTTTCGATTAGTTTCTCAGGATGTACCCAGAGGCCATACGTGTTGAATTGGTGTTATGTGGTTTGGAGTGAAACAAGGACGCCAGCAAGTCTGGGCAGGTAAGATATTTATCTCCAGTTCAAAGGGAACATGTTATTTATACCCCTCACCCACCTCATAGCGTTAAAAGTATCCTTGAAAACCATGTGCATCACGTCTGGGATTACAGGTCCCAGGCCAGCTGAAACTGGTAATGAATTATGTTTGTGTGTGAATGTGTAACTAAGGGACAATGTCATGACCTAGAACAGAAGATCCCAAAAAGGGATGTGCTATGAATATGAGCCGATAGTGGTAGTTAAAGGAACATGTCCAATGAGAGCAGGAATTAAAGGAGATTGATTTCTTTTGTATAGGTTTGGCCAATCGTGTGGGGGGGTGATCTGTCATAAAATATGTGGGGGTGTTTGAACTGTTGCAAGATGTATAAAATGTGTAAACTTGTGTGGTTTGAGGAGACTCAAGTTAGTTTGACTCTACAGAGTCGTCTAGCTTTCTTCCGGCCGTTTGTACAATAAACTTGCTTTACGGACAAGCATACACTTGCTTCTTAAATGGTGGGCCTACTTAAGCTTAAGGTGATCAGAGGTCCATCCGCATAAGCACCCTGTGGCAGAGGTGCAACCACTTGCTCTTATGCTGGCAGTTCATGGAACCTCTGCATGCCAGGATATTCTCCAGGCAAGCCCGGAACATTCAGAAAACAGGAAGTCAAGCTCTGCAATTGAAGGACGGGATCAAGCACTCCACCCCCCAAAAAGGTCCCTCCTATTCATAAGTTGAATCAACCTTGCTCTGGCTTGGCTCCAACAGGTCGATGCACAAGAAGAGGTTGGGCCACAGGTGTGATTTGAATCAGAGCACATGGGATCCTTTGGAACTTGTGCATCAATTTTGCAATCTGGGAAAAGTGCAAGGCATAACAGGCTGCCCCTATCGAAGCAGAAAGGTTTTACGGAGTGATCTTTGTGAGGGCCTAATTCATGCTGCAGACATCTAGAGCTTTTAGTTGACTTCCAAGGCAAAGAAGTCTACCTCAGGGTGGCCTCACTCCTGAAAGAGGGAGATGTACCTGCTCATATAGGCACCACTCCTGTGACTCAACACAGCGAGTGGAGAACACCCGACTCCATGTTTGGCATCCTGATGTAAAGGATATTTTGACTTTATGCATTTTAATGGAACCCCCATATCTGTCATGGACATATCACTGCTGCATTTGTGGTGAGAGGTCTTTTTAGCCTCACTTGCATGATCAGCTCACACGTTTCAGGTGCACTGGTCACTCCCCCAGGCAACCAGTGCAAGGAGGACTTTTCTTCTATTAAGCTTTTCAAGTATTTGTACATTGCAACACAAGCCACTTTCAGTGGAGGATTACAGGGTCACGGTGTACCTTTTTCTTTACATCTAGCAACAGGTTTTGTACATTTAAGATTAACCCAAGACAGGTGTAGTAAGTGAGACATAGGAAGCGGACAAGAAGACATGTTTCAAGGATGTTTATTAAAGAAAAGAAAACTTGAACAAGCCCTATGTCTACAAAGAGGTTCCCGATCTTCTCTCCCCCAAAAAAAAGAAATCAAATAAGTGCTCGTCAGGATGTCTTAGATAAATGATGTCCTCTGTCCAAACCTATTCTATCCTAGGCTCTACCCTACCACTTATAACTAAACAATGTAATTAGCCTCAGTAAGGAACACGTTTACTTACCTGTAACTATTGTTCTCCAGCATAAGTATGGCATAGATTCACATGCTCATGAACATTCCCCATCAGGCTGGGAATCCTTGATAAAAGAAAAACAGTTTCACTTACACAACTGTATTTCTCCGTTAAACGAATCACTGTCCTCTGGGTCATACTGCACCCCAGCCAATGACAGTTCTCTCCCTAAGCCCCTTCCCTAGCAGCCTTCTTCAGTTTTAGTAATCACGAAATGTGGCAGTATGACCAAGAAGAGCCGCAGAGGGGAAGGAGGGAGGGTTCCCATGTGAATCCATGCCAGACCCATGCTGGAGAAGGGGAAAATTACATTACCGTAATGTTCTTTATATGCATTCTTCCCCCACAGATTCCTCATCATGATAGATGCTCATCTCCAGCTCTGCTGCTTCTGAAACATTTTGCAGGGGGTTTTGTTAGGGAGAATTCTCAAGAATGTGTAAATTTCCCTCAACTTTTGAGACCCCTAGCAACTTTGATGGATTTATAGGATTTACATTTTTACCTGGAAAGAGTGAGACTTTTTTCCCACTCTTTCATGCATTTTGATGTGCGTTTTACTTTTGTGTTCTTTGGATATGGAGTTTTAAACAACTCCATAGGCATCATCTATGTCTTGTGTGTCACACAGCACCTTCAGTGCAGTGGCACAGGGGTGCCTTTCAGACTCCCCCAGGTTTAAATACCTTCTCTGGGACTGACTACTGTCTCCCACAGCATGTACAGTTAAAGTGACTTTGCTAGTCTTTTTAAATTCATAGACCCAGCACACCATCTTCCTATAGAGTGCTGGAGGGATTGCCTAGCATCCCCTATGTCTAAACACTCATGTAACAGTCAAATGTTACACTTTCCTCTTAAAATGGCTGCTGTCAGTGGTTTTAGAACTAACTACCTTGATTTTTCCAGACCGCGAACACCGGTAGCTAAAAATCGGGTCAGCAATGTTTTCCAATATGACGCCCAAGACCTATCTGTAAAAACAGACTCTGGTTATCTTTTTTCACTGTTTCTATTAGGAAAGGTCTTTCTTGTGTTTGTCGCTGCGTGCCAAACCAGGTTTGGTCCCTTTGTTCGATGCCCTTTGACTGGGCTTCAGTGCTGAAGTCCTCCTCTGGCGTCTGAATGTCTGGGGTGGACAGGATGTGAGGGAGGTGCCCGAAACTCCCTGTGCTTAGTCTCCAAGACGACCTGAATTCACTCTGGCGTGATTGGCTGGCTGACTGGCAAGGACAGCCACCCTGCTGGATGCGTGATAGCTAGGCTGGAACGAATGGGAGAAAACCATTTAAGAGCAGGTCTCTGGGACTTGGAAAGCAGAGTCGACCACTGGAACGAAAGAACAGAAGACGAGCTGAAGGAAGATGACTGCTGCAACTCCTGGACCGTTGGTTTACCCAGTGAAGCCCAGCTGCAGGTCCAAATTGCCTGAAACTCCATCGACGGAGAAGCTCCTTCAACGATAACTTCTTCCCTTGAGCTGGTGAGAACAACCAACTCGTAAGCCACCTGGACACCGTCTCCATACTGGTCGAATTTTCATCAGAGTGCTGCTGAAAACCAGATCGCCAGTGAGAAGGATACCAGTTTGTGGACTTTAAGGCACTTGCACCTTAAGACCGATGCATAGCCAAGCTTGTGACCTCTTCCCTGGGGAGTGCAGGAACCTCCCAGACGTCATCCTTGTCCCCACGACTGAAGCTCAGGAACAGCGAGATCTGCACGAACTGCCAGGAACAACTGCCTGAGCTACAGCTTTTCTTCATACTTAAGGTACTGTGCAAAAGCGGTGCGGAAATCCTTTCTGTCGCAGTGAAAGTTTGTGAAACTTTCCCAACTTTGGAGTCGTGTTTGCTCCTAATCCGACATATAACTTTTTCTGGCAAACTACTTCTAAGTACATTGGCAAATACTTAACCGTTTACTTCCAGAACTGTGCTATCCTATCCAAGACTCTGAACAATTGACTTTTGCCCAGGCCTATTGAATTGAATTGCTGGTTGTAGTAAACTGAAACTATTATCCCTGCCTATGAAAGTAATTGTGCTTTAATTCTTCTTACCTTTGTCTTTCTACCCCAACTTTTGAAAGTTACTGAAGTGCCATTTTTCTCCCAGTTCAGGGGAGCCTCACTTATTCTGAAACGTATTGGTTGTGTACTGCAGTATATGAGATTGTGATGTAGAGCTGCTTCTTACTAGTGGAATGTTTTCCAACTGACTGTAAATAAATGTATATTCTTTTACCAAGAAACCTTGAATAGTGTTTGTTTGAACTAGCATGATTGCAAGTCCTTTGTGTAACATCTTGTACTGCTCACATCCCTCTTGAGATAAGTCTGGCTGCTCAGCCACTGCTACCACATAACCGTGTAGTACAGGCTTGTACCAAAGGTGATATTGTGCTTACACCTGTAGTCTTAATTGTGTCTAGTGTTCCTAAAGGGTACTACATGTAATTCTGCCTAACACGCGTAGTGGACCACGACTCTCAACGTCTACTCTCGGCCTGTACAGGCTCCTGATCGTCAGCTGGACTCACGTCAGTGGGGATGGTGGTGCTGCTTGTTCCGCAAGGAAGACGACAAAGAATGGCTCCTGGAACGGGACCGCTTCTTGGTATTCTTACGATGTCGGTCCTTCCCCCTTGCTAGGGTTGGGCAAAGTCTCGGCCTCTGAGGACCGGACGAACAACCACGCCAGAGACTTGGCGACAGTGCACCCAACGCCAGTTTTGCGGCTCTCTCGCGTCTGGACTTCGGTTGCATCATTGCATTGTGTCGTGACTAGCACACAGGCACTACAGACAGAAGTCATGGGGGTCATTCAAAGACATTTTGGCCTTGGAATCTCAGCATCGATAAAAGCCCCAAAACCCTGTGGGAGGACATTGCGTCGAGGTTTTGAAAAGAAAAAACATTACTATGTACAGCAAGAATGTTGAGAAAACTCGAGTTGTGTTCCCTAAGCTTTGTGAAAGTACTCAGAACATAGGAACTGATGTGGGGGGCGTAGTGATGTGCTACAAGTACAACGCTTGACGTCACATCCGGGACCGTCGATCGGGAGCCTGTCAAGACAGATAGACAATCGACGGCCGAGAGTCGAGATCCACTAAACCCCCTGGTGAAAAGTTTCCAAAGGAGCAGACCTAGAGATTAGCATCTGTCATGAGGAATCTGCTAGAGAATAGCAATCCATTGAACAATAGTTACACGTAAGTAACTTGTTCCTTCTTCAGCATGGGGTCTGGCATGGATTCACATGCTCATGATCAATGAATACACAGCAGTACAACATTACACAACCAAAGGAGATGGCAAGGCTCAACAGAAGAAATTCACTTTTACCTCTGGAACAGACTCACCTCAAGCGAACAGGTTGCGTAGCACTGCTTGGCATGCTCTGGACTCCTCCCTGGAATCCCTGTTGATGCAGTAGAACTTTGTGAAGGTTTGCGTGGACCTCCACAGAGCAGCCCTGCGATGTCCAGCAGGAGCACACCTGCCAGGAACGCCATCATCGCAGCGATCGCTTTGGTGGAATGGGCTCTCAGACAGTCAGGCAGTGGTCGGTTTGCCAACCGATGACAGTGCATAATGCAGCCAGAGAGCCACCTTAAGAAAGAAGCCTTGGACAAAGCCTTACCATGGTTCACAGGACCGAAGTTCACAAACAGCTGTGAAGACTTTCGAAAACTCTTTGTGCGTGCCACGTAGAACTTCAGGGCAGGAGCAACATTCCGCGAGTGCAAGGCTCTCTCAGCCGGAGACAAGGGTTTTGGAAAAAAATAGGTAACATCAAAGGCTTGTTGAGGTGTTATTCCGATGAAAGAAGGATGCGTCTGCAGCACCACCCTCGATTTGTGGAAAGTCAGGTATGGCTGTTTGCAGGACAGGGCCTGTATCTCACCCAGCCTCCAGGCAGAGGTGATGTCCAGAAGGAAAGCCGTTTTCCACGAGAGAAACTTGAAAGTAGCCTGATGCATAAGCTCGAAGGTGGCCCCCATGAGCCTCGTCAGAAATGTTGACTTCCCATGCCGGGGCAGGCGCCTTCACCATCGGGAAAGATCGAAAAATTCCTTTCAAGAACTCCTTGACGAACCAATGAGACCAAAGTGAGGACCTTCCTGGAGACCTGGTGTAGCGGGAGATAGCCGCCATATGTACTTTAATCGAGGCATGTGCCAGTCCAGCCTTGGCCATGGAAATCAAGTACGGAAGAATCTGCGGGGCCGTGATCCTCAGAGGGGTAATCTTCTGTGACCGGCACCACGTAGCAAAACGCTGCCACTTGTGCCCCTAGCACTTTTGAGCGGACGATGCCCTGGCCTTGGCGAGGACCTCCTTGCAGTCCGCCGGCAACTCATATCCTCCAAACTCTAGGGCTGCAGGAACTAAGCCCTCAGGTTCAGCGATCCTGGTTCCTGATGCAGGGTTGCGCCTCCTTCTCTGGTGAGAAGATCCGGGAAAACTGGTAGCTTGACCGGTGGCGACACAGACAGGCTGAGAAGGTCCGGGTACCAAATCTGCCTCAGCCACACCGGGGTGATGAGCATCATCCTGCACTGACACTGAGTCTGTTGATGACTCGTAGCAGGAGAGGCAACAGAGGAAACGCGTAGAGAAACACCCCTTCCCACGGGAAGGAGAGCGCGTGCCCCAGGCTCTTCATCTGATGGAATCTGCTGGCAAGCTTCTGGCATTTGGAGTTTGACAGCATCACAAACAGGTTGATCTGGGGCCTGCCCCACTTGGCGAAGATGTGTTCTACCTGATCCTGTCGAAGTTCTCACTTGTGGCAGGAGCGCAACTCCCTGCTGAGGGAGTCTGCAATGGTGTTCTTGATTCCTGCTAGGTGAACAGGGAAGAGGAACATTTCTTGTCTGATGGCCCAGCACCACATTTCCTTTGCTTCCTTGGAGAGGGCTGGGGAGCGAGTGCCCCTTGTTTCCTGATGTAGAACACTGTGGTGGTGTTGTCCGTGAAGATCCTCGCCATTTTGCCTTTCAGAGACGGAAGGAGCGACTTGAGGGCCCAGAACACTGCCCGTAGCTCCAAGATGTTGATTATGGAGATTCTTATCCTCCAGCAGCTACAGGCGTATGGCGTGAAGGCGTCTGGCGTGGACTCCCCAGCCTTCCCGGTAAGCGTCCGTCGTGACGGTCAACTGGGATGGAGGGTTCTGAAACCCTGTGCCACCGGCGATATTGGAGCGGTCGCCCTACCACCTTATCACCCGAAAGAACTCGTCACCCAGAGTGATCTTGTCCGCAATGTTTCCGGACAACTGCACCCAGTGAGCGTCCAGGAACTCCTGTAGAGGTTGCATCTGTAACCTGCGGAGTCGGATGAGGTAGATGCAGGACATGCCGAACAATGATTTGATGGTCTGCACCATGGCCGTGTTCATCGGCAACAGCCGCTGCACCTTCCCATGAAGGGCCGCTACCCTCTCCTCCGAAGGTGATGCTAAGCAGGACACTATTGAGCCTGGCCCCCAGAACAGTAAATTCATGTGATGGAATAAAGCCGGACTTTGGGCAATTGATGGAGAATTCCAGATCCGTCAGCAGCTTGACGGCTGCCTCTGTGTGTCCAACGACCAAATCCGGCGAGCAAGCCAGGATGAGCCAGTCATCGAGGTACGGGCATACGTGGATCCCCATTGGACGCAGATGGCCGGCCACCAGTCCCAGGCACTTTGTGAACACTCTGGGGGCAGATATTAAGCCGAAGGGCAGGGCCGTGTACTGGTAGTGCTGTCCCTGCACTACGAAGCGTACAAACCTGCAGCGTTTCCTGTGAATGGGGATGTGGAAGAAGGCGTCCTCCAGGTCTAGCTTTGTCAAGAAATCCCCTCTTCCCAGTTAGCCGAGCACATGCTGCAACATGACCATCCTGAATTTCTGAGACTTGAGGTACTGGTTTAGACGTTGCAGGTCCAGAATGAGCCTACAGCCCCCCCTGCCACCGTCTTTTTTCTTACCAAGAAGTATCTGGAGTAGACTCCGGAGCCACGGAGTGGCTTGGGAACCAACTCTATCGCCCTTTATTGCAGCACGGCCCGCACTTCCTCCAAGAGCGGAGGTTGACAGGCCACCAGCAGGATCCGCAGACATCTGTGCTGAAATTTCAGGTTATGTCCTTGGGCTAGAGCATCCAGCACCCATCTATCAGTGGTGATCTTTTCCCACTCGCTGATTAACCTCGCCAGCCGGCATCCCACTGTGGTGCACGGGTGGGGGCCTGACTCCTTGGCCAGTTCAGGCTTGTTTCGGCATCCTGCTTTGCTGGTTAAAACATTGAACTCCTCCTCCGTAGGATTGTAGATCTAAAGGCTGACGGTACAAGGAGGAGAACCCTTTTGACGATCTGCCCAACTTTCCTCTGGTAAAACAAAAGGAAGAGCAGTGCTGATGGATGGTGCCCAGGGCGCGGGCCATCTCCCCCTTGATGGCCTGCAGGGACTTGATGACAGCCTTCCCAAAAAGGTCCTCTCTGTCGAAACGCATGTCCAGCACCTTGGTTTGGACCTCCTGATAGAAATGTGTGGCCTTCATCCAACTTTGGCGACAAAGGCAGGCACCTTCCCCCATCTAGCAGAACCCAGTGTCAGCAGCATCCAGGGCCACTGTAATGGTATGAGCCGACGATATCTCCCCGTCCTGGAAAAGGGCGACCAATTCTATCCCCTTTTCGGCGAGGAACTCCAGGACAGGCCCCAGCTTGTACTACAGCTTCCTGTTGTATCTTTCTTGCTAGGATCGCCAGTGCGCTGGCTGCCTTGATGGTGGATGTAACAGTGTAGATTACCTTCCTCCCCAAGGCATCCAACTTCTTACCCTCACTGTGCGGAGGGACTGAAGACGACCGCTTACTTGCGTTCGCCAAAACCACCGAGCCTGGCGATGGTTGCTACCTCAGGCACTTGGGGCAGATTATGATACCCAGTACTTCTTCTCCAACCTATCTCGCTTGGCTGGAGCTGTGCAAGGGTTCTTCAAGAGGGGTAGGCCTTCCTCCCACATGTCGTCCAGGAGGGGTACCGCTGTGATTGTCTTCCCGCCTCTGGTCATGGAAACCCTCCTTCCTGGTCTCCTCAGGCACGAGCTAAACAGCTTGGAGGCTTAGGCGATCAAAGAATGGAACAATCCCACCTCGTCTAGTGGGGACGCCCTAGGCTGTGGTGACTCGCTGCCCACTCCGACAATATCATTGTCGTCGAGGCCGTATCCATCCCCGTGTCCGGGTATGCTGGGGGAGAAGGGACCCAACGCGGGTGTGGAGGCTGAAAAAGGGGGCGTCGGATGGTGCTTTCTTTTCTTCGTCTGCGGTTGATCAGGGGCCGTTGGAACAGGCCCTTGTGGTATTCTCTTCTGGATCTCCGAAACCAAGGTGTGGAGGGCTGGTAGGATGTCCAGAGAAACAACCCTCAGCGGAACTGGTGTGAACCTAACACTAGGCCCTACACCTTCCTCGTCGCCATTCCCGTCGTCTTCCTCTCCCACGTCCTTGTGGACCATGTGTAGTGGACGACATTTCCATGGCTTGGGCCACGGCATGGGACTGATCCGGGGCATCCTTTGCCCCCCCCCCTTCTACCCATAAGGGCTGCAACTGGGTTCTGAGGCCTTGTCCCCTTCTCCGGAATGCCTATGGACCTAAAATCACCACTGCCGCTTCTCGCCTAAGAGGGAGAGATACTTTTGGTACTGTGGGGGTCAGCCCCTTTAGCTTTTGACAGAGCAGCTGCCACCAGCTCTATCGTTCGACGTAGCCTTTTCCTGTGCCCCCTGGGCCTTCTTGGGAAGCTTGGCCTTCTCCTCTGCCCTTAGCTTCTCAGGCTTCTCCCGCAGCTTAGCCGATGTTCTCTTCGAGGAGGAGCTCAGTTGTCGGCTGGCAAAGGAGGCAGAGGGTGATGTCGATCGCGCCCTGTCTGCCATGGGACAGACTTCCGCGGCAACCCCGGTGGACCTGGACATGCGATGCTTGGTCTTATCTTGGGCCCCCATGGATGAGGCGCCCTCACAGAACTTAGAAGCCTGCTCCTCAGACCGACCGGCATTGGGTTCTCGGGGCAGAGGCCTTGTCATTCAGCCTCGCTGCCAGTCTACTTTGCCTGTCCTTTGTCGTCTTCTTGGAGAATCAGCGGCATATCTCGCAATCTCCTTCCTTGTGGTCTGGAGGCAGGTAGTGGAGGCATTGTAGGTGCTTGTCCTCCACAAACACATTTCGAAGTCCGCATTTGGTGCAGGGCTTGAAGAGGGATCTTCCTTCTTTCTTCTTCTCCATCATGGTCGGAGGGCGCGAAGAAGGCCCGATGGGTGCCTGGAAACATCAACGGTCTTCGCCCTCGAGAGCGCTGAACTTCAACGACAACAGATCCCTGCCATTTGCAGATGGAGAGAAGAGCACACAGGCTCTTTTGGAACATAAATGGAAACCTTTTCTGCAAAAAAAACCCCGAAAAACCTAGAAGTAGCTTGCAGAGCAAAACTCGAGAACTACCAACACTGAAACGTGCAGTAGAAATCTGAAGATGGCAGCCAGGGGAAGTTCTTACGGAGAGGACTGGCATTGGCTGGGCACAGTATGACCCAGAGGACAATGATTGGTTTATGAGAGAAATATAGTTGTGTAAGTCAAAGTAAAACTGTTTCTCTTTTACCGAGGATTCTCAGCCTGACAACAGAAAATATTCATGAGCATATGAATTTAAGCCAGACCCCATGCTGGAGAAGTTACAGCCACTATACTTATGACTCAGGGTGGCTGGTTTCTGGCCCCCTCCCAGTTCTGTCTTTGGTTCTCTTTTTTAACCCGGGCCCTGCCCTGGTAAAGATTTTTTTTCTCCCAAAGTTCAGTTCATGGACTGCTCTTGTCCTGAATAAGAGGTGGCTCGGGGGTCCCTAAGAAAATTGTCCCATTCATTTTCAAAACTCTTCTGATGTTAACAATGATAGGTATTCAGCATTTGTCTAAGCTTTTCCTCAAAGTAAGTTTCTAGTTCTAGTAAATACAATGCTTTCATCAATTTGTCACTTATAGTTCTGTTTTAAGTGGCCTTTCAAGCCTCTGGTTTTCTGGTTTGCTTTCCCATCATTGGGTGGTTTTTGCCAGTTTCCAATAGGTTTGTTGGCCTCTCTGTATTCGGGCTTCTAGTAGGACCTCTACTCCCATCTTTGAGGTCCCTACTCTCATCCCATCTTGTGTCTACTTGTTCTCTTAGTTTTCCCCTTCTTGGAATATTGGTACTTTTAACCCCTTGCAGATTACTTTCTGTTTTGGCCCTCCCCTAAGCCTTTCATGGTACTAGCCCGATGCAGGTTTCGTCATCCTTTGCTCCCCTGTGGGGTACTCTCATTCTGGGCCCTCCTGGCTCTTGATTCTCCTCGCTCCCCGTTCCCAGGGCGCTCACACTTGTAACCGCTTCAAGGTTTTTAGCAGCGTCTGCCTCTCCTGGGTCCTTCACGTTATTAGCCACTTGTGGACTGCTCAGTCAGCATGCCTCCGCCCTCCACCCACTTCCAGTCTCCAACTGCATACCCGTTTGCTTGCGGTGAGGCGTAGTGGGGCAAGATGGCATCTCTTCTGGCCGCAGAACTGCAAGTCTTACTTCATCGCTGATGGATCTCCGCTAGTGGTTCCTCTGGTCGGTCTGGTACCAGTCTTTAGCATATGCTTTCCTGTACATCTGGTTGCCATGCCTGCAACAGTTTCTTCCTTGTTCCCCTCGGCCACCAGGTGACAGTGACCAGTGGTTGTTCCCCAGCCACAGATTGGCTCTCTGGTGCTTGGGCCCGGAACCTTTTAAGTTCTGTTTAGAGCACTGCTTGTTGTGAGAGAGAGAGAGAGAACAGTATTGGTACTGAGCTTCAGGAAGGGGTCAAATAAAACAGTCAGCAATCAAGCTGAACACATTTAAGGAGCCCTGTATATTATAACAAGGTTATTTTGCCATGTGTCAGCAGAGATCGGTGATTCATCAGAATAGGGAGGTATAAACATCTTTGCTTGGGGGAAGTCTTGTCCCATAAGGAGGGGTCACCCCCCCAGCATCCCACTTTCCCTGTCCCCTATGGAGTATATTGCATTGCAGACTCACCTCCTATGCTCAGTAGTGGTGGCTCCCCTTTGGGGAGAAGGGACAAATTGCCTGGATTCGCCAAATAGACCGGTGGCAGTGAGCCATGTTTTATGCTTTTTTCTGGTTCACTATCTTAACCCATTATTTTTACTGTAATAATTCCATTTTGTGGAACAAATAAAAATGACTGCTCCTCACGGTGCAAACCCCATCTTTTGTGCCATCTTGCTTTTTACCCACCTTCCTGCGCCACAGTTTTGCAGTATTCAGCATTCAATTTATTATCAGTGCTTTGTGTGGCTAGAATTAGGAGGGGGACTTCCTGGTTCTCCCAACATTATAGCCAGGGGATGTCTGTTGCAGGGCTGCTGGCTGGTCATGTCTGAAAGCCGACTCACTACCTTTTTGAAAGGTGCAGAGCCTTACCACTGGGGGGGCTGGAGCAGCCCCCAGCCCAATTTTGGATAAGAGGATTATGAGCTATTTTGGAGGGCGCCCACTGAACCACGATTCCATGAAGAGGAAATCCAAAGACATGCTGCTAAGGAGGATGAACTGCCAAAGGCAGCCCCAGAAGCACCTTGGTGTTCTTCAGCAACAAGGGAATGCTCGTCCTTGGAAGCAAGACGACACAGAGCAAAACGTGTTCGAACTCTGGGTCCGCGCCTAGAAACCTCTGGGTATTAAGCGCATTATAGATAACCTGGCTTATCATATCCAGTGTCTTCCTCCACTAGACTGTTGGCCTAACCAGTCAAGTCCTGCACTGCTGTCCCTGGACCAGCTTGGGGCCTCATCATCCACTGTGAAGGGGCATCGTTGGTAGATCTCTCCCAGGCCCAATAACTTAGGCCAGTGCAGCAGCTGCTCTCTACTGAGAGTATGGGTCTGTGTGGTTGGCTTGTTTATTTGCCTTAAAGATCAAAGCTTGCCTGAACGTGGAACAGCTCCATCCCCCCCACCAAATAACTGCATCTGCAGACTCAAGGGGGTTGACCATCATTGGAGTCGCAGCTGTCACCTTTTAACGTTGTCTGGTCTAACAGGGTCAGTAGTCATCAGAGCCATTCCTATCTCAGATTCGACGTTCTGATATAAAGGGTGTAGCGATGTTATCATGTGACCCCAAACGCGAGTTTGAATCGAGTGGTCTCTCTGCAAGTCCGTCTGCTGTCCCAGCGCCACCATCCCGCAAGAAACGATTTACTCGTACTTCCGGATGCACATCAGATTCAGGTAAAACAAGGCAGTTCCTTTCACACTCTAGATGCCCTCACCCATTTCCAAAACGCTCACTTTACAAACAAGAGGTACGGACAACTGCGTCCATTCATTGTACTCTTTTGCCTCATCTAGTGTGGTGCCTGATGAAAAGCTCTACCCAAATTATTTACTCACCTCAAAATCACCTGCGAGCACAGCAAAGGGGACAACAGGTATGTCCAGCTGCGTTATCAATTGGTGACCTTTATCTACGACTGAGTGACAATATCTTTTACCATAGAGTGGATATTCCTAACAATACTATGTCCATGTGGTTTCCTGTATATATTTGCATTTGGGTACAACACCCCCTGTGTCTGTCACCCACCGGGTCTGGTATCCATGTGCCTCAAAAACACACCCAACTAGCGATGTGGTGGTACATTTATGTTCCCTGTGAACATTGCCAATTATTTCAGTAGGCTATGAAAGTGATGTCATAAAAGCAGGTACCTTGATTGTTAAAAACCTAATTTGGTTTACATCTAGGCACTTGGTGCAGAAGTCGGAAATTTGCCTGGCAACTGCAGTGAGACCGAAGCCTTACAGTCTCACACCTAGGACCTTTCTCAAAGAGAGAAGACATAGAAGCTGAGGGTAAGCCCATTACCATACTAGGCGACAAAAGCACACGTGTAGCCACTGTAACACTCATCACCAAACTGTGTCTTCTGTCTCTCTCTTCCCCCTCCCTCACTCCCCCCCTCCCGTTCTGTATTCCAACAGACTGGTCCCCCCCGCAACTGAAGAAGCTAAACCCAGCTACTCCTAATTCCTACAGCGTCATTTTTGGTCAGCTGTCCTAGCCCTGATGAAAGTGGTCGTTTACCACTGAAACCGGTCGGCTCATTGCAAATACTGTACCTGATCAATTAAACGCAAGATGCTAGAATACAGTTTGGTCAACCTTAATGAAGACAAGGACTGATCAAGGATCACTAGTGTGTACCTAATACACAGAGATATGGAGAAAAATTGTCTATATTATTAACATCAAACAAAAGGAGGAAAAAGAAAAATCTGAAAGAATAAAAAGAAACTGACGCGAGGACCCAAGCTCCTACACATAGTAAACACACCCACCACCCCCTAGTGAAGACTTCAACTAGGGAAACAGTGGGGGCCTTTTAAGAAAAATCTGCCCTCAAGGGAAACCCATTAAAGTTAATATTGCTTCACTTTGAGGACAGCCTTTTATGACAGACAACAAAAGTATGATAAAACCTTTGTTCTTTAAGAAATCATTACAAATAAAATTGCCAAATCCCAATGTGAGAACATTGCTAAAGGAATACCAGAGCACAGACAGACGAGAGAGTGAAGCTCAGGGCATCTGGAAGGCACAACCCTTAATTCATACCATTTGCCGTTAAGCCATCATTGAAAGCTAAATAGGGCTTCTAGAGCTGTAGCCTGAAGGAGATGGATGCTTGACAGCTCTGCTCCTGCCCTGAGATCCTGTTTACATTGAATATGGCAGACTGAGCCTCAACCTCTTATTGAAGCAAATCTGCTGAACTTCATGAAAACGACACCCAAACCTCCAAGAAAATTAAAGAAGAGGGGTCATTTGTCTGTAGAGCAGAGGGGCAATCCGCAGAGGATTATCTGACGGAGATTATGGACAGCGTTGTCCTATCTATTAGGAAAATCAAGCAGACTGTTGTAGAGATTAAAAATGACCACGTTTTGGTTAAAAAGCCAACTGAGATACTGGAAACCAGAGTCTCTGACTCCGAGGATCACCTCCGTGCTCTGTCTCTGCGTTTGGATGATGCTCAGAAAAGATTTCTGAGCAGGAAAATGATTCAAGGCACCCAAATATGAGAATAACTGGTTTTCCTGAAGGAGGTAAATTGAGCTGAGTTTAGAATGGACGCCCTGTGGAATTTCTGCAGAAAATGTTGCCAAAGCTGTTGAAGCTCCAGTCTGGAGAAATACTTGAAATTGAGAGGGGACACTGCACTTTGGCCCCAAAATCTGCTCCGAGTCAGCCCCCAATGTCATTTTATGGTGAGATTGCTCAGATTCCCCACCAAGGAGCTTCTGTTAAGGAAGGCTAGAGAGCTGGGTGAACTGAGATGGATTGAACATAGGATTATGCTTTTTAATGTCTACGGCAGAGAAATTGCTGTCCAAAGGAAGCTTTTCATGGAGTCAAAACGTCTGGCACAGGACAAACATTGTTCATTAAAAGATCTACTCTGTGATTTTTAAGGTTGTTGTGGATGGTGTAACCTAGGCCATTACTGACCATGTTAAGGTCATGAGTTTTCTAAAAGGTCCAAACGCAGAGAAAAAGGGAAAATTGCCACTCGTGAAATAGAGAAATAAGCACCTGGCTAGCATGATCTGTATTTATTTTTGTCCTTCTTGGGTTTATTTTACATAAAAAGTTAAATCTCATTCTAATTTTAATGTTCTACTTCATATGAATCTTTTAGTTCCCTGATGCTGTTGCGGAAGTTCAGTTAATTTGAATCCTGGCAACATGCTGAATTCACTGATGGACCTTCACATGTCCTTTACTCTAATGCCTCGCTCCCATACACTGGGCCTGGAAGTGTCTGCAGTGTCTGGGGGAAGTGTCCGCCAATTCTCCTGAGAAGACTAGTGTTCGAATCCTAAAAACTATTCCTAGTCGGTGAGGACTCCCCGATGAGCCGTGTGAAAATGTAAGCGTTCTGTTCCATTTCTTCAACTTCCTGCTGCATTGTGCCACCCCCCCCCCACCCCCGGGTCGCGGACTCCTCGGGGTGCGACTAGATTCGAGTGTGAAGTTTCTATCGTTCGTGTATGACATAGGCACTGTGTGCTCACTGCTGGACCTTCTTCGCACGTTCGTAGCTGTGCAGTGATATGGTTACTGGCCCACTTCGGAAGCTTTTTTGTTAATCCAATGACTTGAAGGGTGAATGAGCGCTTATCCTACTGTGATCTATAACTAGTGTCTCTTTTTGCCTACGGCCTAGAACGTCAACCCATCACGAGAAAGAAAGCCTTCAACACAGTTTATACTACTTAATCTACATGACGGCATGGCTCCCTTCTGCTTCAAGTTCATTATAGAACACTGGGTTCAGCAGGTAGCCAATGTTTAGATTAGTGCCCTTTTCGCCGATTGTTCATGTCGTTGTGGAACATTGATTTTGTTTATCTGTCTGCATATCTCCTTCCCAACATGGCGTATCAGTGGAATGTGCAGAGTTTAATGGCGGCTCTGCATGGAAAAGGTGTACTTCAAGAGGGAACATGATTTTATTTTGAAACCTGCCTCCAGACGTGCAAGTGCAGCCAACATGATTCTGCAGGGGAAACAAATAAGGAAAATAAAAGGAAAGGCAGGAGAGTTGCAAAGGGTTTAAAGGGAAAACTCAAGCTCTAAAACCTTACTTTTTCAGATTTGCAGGGCTCATCACTATGGTCTAAGGTTTGGCCCATTCACTCCATGCACTGAAGCTTTTGTGCGTGCAGATCTCGGGGCAGCCGAGTGTTGCAGCTTGCAGTTTTCACTGAATAATCAACCTCATGGTTAATGGTTTACCTTAATTGTGTGATCTTCGCCAAGGAATATGTTTTGTGTTATTTTGTAGATGGGGTTGCATATTGGGGGTTAGGCTGTGGCACAATATGCAATTGTTAGTTTGATATATCCAGAGGTAGCATTGCACACATCAGATTTTCCTGGTTAGTAAATGCTCCTTGCTGTTTTTTGCTCATTTCCAACTCCTGTATGGTCCGCCTGCCTATTGCTGTCTTGTGTATGTTGCGTGGTGTGAAGAAAAAGCCCACTGAGGATTTAGAGGGGGGGAATGGAATAAGGGGGAAATGGGTGGTGAAAAGGGGATGGGGTGATGGTGGATGAATCAGTAGAAGAGGATATGGATGCTTCATTACATGTGTTCCATCAGATTATTATTAATTAGGGCTGATGTGGACAATGTTGGATAATAATCTGTTTCAGTATTTATTTCTCTGTTAATATCTAGCATAGAGAGGGGATGATTTGTTTATCCTACTTAGTAAATGTTCTTCTTGGCGGGGGGGGGGGGGTTTGCTTTAATAGTTTGTGGATCTACTTATGCAGAATTGCTTCTGTTGATGAGCTTTCTTTTTGCTTTGCTTCTGCTCTCTCGCCCATTATTAGAGTTTATGTATTGGTATCGCCTGCCAGACTTAACACATTTTTTAGATCTCATTTTTTTTTCTTCTCCTTTTCTTTTTTTAGGTTGTATGCTAAAATGTATAGTTTATTTGGTCCTTCTGCATCTGCTTCTGATGATGCTTTAAATACGGTGCTGAGTGGCTGTGAGATCTCATTCTGCTGCTCTTTAGCCATGTTCTGGTCTTGATTTGTCTCAGATTACTTTTTCTGCTATATTTGCTATTACCTATTTTATTTCTAATTCATTTTCTTATAGTTTTTTTCTGATTTGATGTATGTACCTCTTGTTTCTTTTTATTTTTGTAGGCAATTTGACCTTCATACTGCAAGAATGTGTTTTGAAAGGCATTGTACCACTTAAGGACTGATGTTTCTCTGGGAGTGGGGCCCAGATCTATTGATACTTGAACAATTTCAAAATGGAACTTAATTTGTATGCGTTTATTTTCAAATGTTTTTATTGGCATTTATATATAGGCATTTACACATGAATCAAACACATCATTTCTTGCAGTACATTTTGCATGTATGCATATTCGCATGTTATTAACAGGTTACTACAATAACAAACTTTCTTCACTTATCAGGCAACATTTTATACTTACCATTTTGCTTTACTTTGCAGGTGGTCAGGGGTGTTGTTTGTGAGTTCCGCTATCTCCTGTGTGAGCACCGCACCCAAGGGATCATCAATGAAATATTGTCCTTCATTCACAACAAAGTTCAGCTGGCTTATAAATGGCCTATGTACGTTCATGGGGGTGTGTCAACAGAGGGATGGATCATATCCCAGACCAACATTTTCCAAGCTTCATAGTTACCACCTGTACCTGCCTCTGATCTAGCAATCACCCTACTCCACACTCTGGAGTCTGCTTCAGCCCAGCGTTCAATTTACCCATACCAGCGTGTGTATTCTGGGCCTCTGGCCGATTTCCAGGCATCGCTATGGATCTTTTGGCCAGTATGCATCCCATGTCCATGAATTTTACCACCCGTTTGAACTTGCTATCTCTGGGGTATGCCCCCAGCAAGCATTATTTCGGGGTCCATTCGTATCGTATTATCCCAGCCCTTCAGGCCTGTTCTATTCGTGCCCAGAATAGTTGTATGGCACACATCCCCAAAACATGTGTATTAGCCCTGCTTCTGTTGCACCACACCAGGGGCACAATGTTTGTGTGTTGCTATGTATGTGGTTTCATATAGGTGTGGCATAGAACGCGTTCAGCTGGATTAGTCCGACGCAGGAGTTACTGGACACTTCCCAGGGGTACAATAATATTCGTTCCCACTCCCTTTCAGTAATGTCTGCCCCTAAATTTGCCTCCCAACGTTCTTTCAGTATTGGCCTCTTGGGGTTGGGCCTATCAGTAGACCATATAATTTGGACACCAGTTTCCAGCCGTCACTCACATTGTGCATTAGAGTTAGTAAGGGGCTGACTGCCGGCTCCCCAGGCCATTCCGCCCACTTCCTTCTTGCCACTTTACTAACCCACTGGTACCACAAAAATTGCCCTTTGAGCAGCCATTCCTTCTCAAGTAGAGATCAAAACTCCCTAAAGACACCCTCCTCATACATATCGCCCCAGGTGTAGATACCCCATCTTTCCCAGTGTCTCACCACCACCAAGTCTATTCTATCCTTATAGACATCTGCTGCCATCGGAATCTCGGGTGAGAAGGGGCATTCTAGTTTCAACAGTGTTAGGGCCCTATGCCACACTTGCCGCTCCAGTGTCACAATCATGGGTGCGTTGATCAAGCATTTCAGTGGTAGCTATAGTATTTCCTTCAAATGTGCCGGAGCCACCAGACTTTATAAGCACTGTTTCCTGAAGTCTCTTCATCGGAGAGCCATCTAGCTACAAAGCTAAGTTGTGCTGCCAAAGAATATCTCTCCAAATCCGGCAGTTGTGCACCCCCCCTTCCTTATAGGGTACGCAGAGAACCCCCCTAACAGTACTTCTAATAATCGGAAGAAGGGGGGCTTGATGTAGTAATGGACCTCACCACAGCTGCTGTGATACTTTCATGCATTTTCTCAGGTGTGTGCCCTATATTTACCCCCAAATATCTAAATTATTCCAGCTGCCACTTAGTCCCCCACATTCAGCAATTTGTCCGCCTTCTTGCCTCTTAGACCTGCCAACCGGAATATACAGGATTTTGCTCTGCTGAAGCAGATTCCCGACACCTTTGCATAGTTGTCTAGCACCTCAAGTATCGATGGCACATTGCAGTGTGGGTCCCTCAGGTATAGTAATACATTGTCTGCATAGAGCGATACCAGATGGCCAACTCCTACCTCCCATATGCCTGCCTCCAGGAATTGATTTCTAAGATAGATTGCTATTGGCTCCAGCCCTAGTACATATAGCATGGGTGACAACGAACACCCTTGCCTGGTGCCCCTTTGTAGGTTACAGGCCGGCGATGACAGCCTCACAGATTTAACCGTTGCCACTGGTTCAGTGTATAGTATCTTTATCCATTTAATGAACTGTTCCCCAAACTGCCTCAGTACCGCCAGGAGCCACTCCCAGTACAATGAATCGGACGCGTTTATCACGTCTAGCAAAATAATCACATATTGCGCCTGTGAGTCAGCGGTTTGTGCTATAACGTGTTGTACCAGCGCAAATTCATGGCTGTACTGTGGCCCGGTATGAAACCATTTTGATCCCTGTGTATCAGTTCCCCAATCACCCTGGAAAGCCGTTTTCGCTAGTATGGTCGTAAGCATCTTTATATCGTAATTTAACTTGGCTAGAGGCCAATATAAGTCGCATTTGTAAGTGGCTTTCCCCGGCTTGGGAATCAGAATCACTACGGTTTCTCCCATACTTGTTGGGAGCACCCCTTTTCATAGGTCTCCTTCAACACCTCGTGCAACACTGGGGTCAAAACCGGTGTGTATACTTTATAGAACTCTGGGGGGAGTCCATCACTCCCAGGAGACTTGCTAGTGACCAGTGATTTAATTGCCTCGCCTATTTCTTTGGCCGATATATATCTAGCTCCAACGCGTCGCAATGTTTTCTACCCAACCTAGGCAAACCTATTTCTTCTAGGATGCCTAATATATCGTCTTGGGGTACCAGTTCTTCATGCCTATAGAGGAGGGACTAGAATTCGGTGAAGGTATCATTAATTGCCTGTTGGGACTTAAATGTATCATTCGTCTATAAGTTCTGTGGTTAAGTATCTCTGGTGTTCCCTTTTGCACAGCTATGCCAGTAATCTGCTTGGTTTGTCCCCCTCTGCGTGTGCCACAGCAGTTCTAACTGTTTAATCAAATTTCAACAGTCTTTCCCAAGCCTCTTGGCAGCTACTCCTAGCTTCAGCCAGGCTTAATGCTTCATCCTGGGTGCCCAGTGTTCGAGCTTCCATTCACCCAATGTCGTCCTCTTTCTCCAGTTCCACCTTTCGTGTCTTTCGGATACCCCCCGCACTGGCAATGGCTTCCCCCTCACCACAACTTTCAGTGACTCCCACACTGTGCTCCAGGCTTTCACATGTCCCACATTTCTCTCCAAGTATTCCTCTAGTTTTGTTTTGTGCCCATCTCTGAAGATTTGATCCGGCAGAGCATCTGTGGGCATCCGCCACAGTGGTGTGGGGGGCCTCGGACCTAGCATCATCCATTCCAGCAGGAGCTGTGAATGGTCTGAGAAATGGTCCTGCCTAGGTATCGTGCCAATTACATTTCAACTAGTTGGGTAATTCCCACAAATAGTCTATGCTAGTGTGCAGGCAATTGGGCGAGGAGAAATATGAGTAGCACCTATCGCTAGGGTGCAGTTCCGCCATACATCCACCAGATCCAGGTTCCGTAGTAATGCATTCAGCGCCGCAGAAGCCACCCCTGGCCGGTTCACAGGTGGGAGAGTCCTATCCAAGTCGAGATCTCTAACACAATTGAAGTCACTCCACCAGATGACAAAGTCTGGTATGGTGTTATCTTAGTACATATCATATTAAGTTAAGATGGGATATCATGATAGGGGAAATAGGAGTTGATTATACATATTTCTACTTGTTCAATGTGACCGCGTAATATTAGATACCTCCCATCTGCATAAGCCTCCATCCCCAGCAACCGGAAACGCATAGTAGCATTGTTTCAGGTAAAAACGCCTTGAGCGTATTTGGAGTATGCCACCCCCATGCCCCTGCCCCCCAAAACTATTTAGCCCTTGCCAGTTCACCCTCAGTGAGATGGGTTTCTTGCAACAATGCAATGGACCCTTTCTGTTTAGAAAGGATTTCACCCGGTTTCTGTGCAAGTATGTGCCCATCCCCCATACGTTCAATGTTAATACCTTGATGTTAGCGGCCATGGTCCCATATAGCTGCTTTCTTTTGCTCCCATACTGTTTCCTCCCAACCGGACCTTGCCCCCATATCATCCCCTACTGCCTGATTTGATGTTTTCAACCTCTCTCGACCATCTGCCCTGCAGGATAGCCTTTCCCCTTTGTGTACCTTTCTTGGTGAAGAACTTACAAAAAACCAAACAATAACCAGAACTAAACATTCGCGCCCAGCTGCTGCTCCCATCGTGCAGCGCTCGGGTTCCCCTGCACCGCCATGGTCCATCCAGGCCTTCTTGTGCGAAATGAACTGCATCAGCAACCAGCCGACTTTTAACCTTTGCGTGGGTTGGACCTGTGAGCCCAAGGTAAGTAGTCAGACGTCACCCCTGTCTGATGTTAGGATTCATCAACGTAGTTGCACACTAGTGCCCATTCTGTATTAGCACATATTAATCAATTTGGTTAAACAACATAATTGCCTCGCTTCCACCACCCCCTCGAGCCAGGTTACCGCTCATGTGCCAGTTTATTCTCCGCCATCTAGATTGTTATGTTCCAGCCACATAGCGGCTGCAGCCGGAGTTTAAAGGAAAATAGGACGCCCCTTGTGGATCACCTTAAGCCTAGATGGATACATGAGCATGTACTTGATGTTTAATTGTCGGAGTCTGTCTTTAACCGGCACAAAGGAGTTTCTGGCCCTTTTGACAGCAGGCGTGTAATCCGGGTATATGGCTATTGTAAAGTTGTCTCGCTGCATCTCCCCCTCCTTCCCTTTCATTGCATTTCAGTAGGAGTTTCCTGTCTGGAAGTTTAGGATTTATACGATCATCGGACGAGGGTGCAACCCGTAGTGGTCGTTTCTGCAAGGATCTGTGGGCCCTCTCCACCACAAATCCCTGTGTGAGATTACCAGCTCCGATCTCTTGTAGTAGCAGGGTCTCCTCAAATCCTGTGGGGTTCGGGCCCTCAGGAATTCATAGTAATCTTACATTGTTGTGCCGGGTCAGCCCCTTTGCGTCTTCTGAATGTGATTCCAGCACAGCATTTCTCCTCTGCAACTTTGTCTCGTTTCCAGGTCCTTCGTGGTCTCGTTGGTTTATTTTAGGCCGGTCTCTGCTGCCGCTACCCTCTCCTCCAGGTTCCGCAGATCTTGCCTCAATTGCATATCAACCTTGACCTCGTCAATTTTCATGTCGATAGATGACCGCAATCGCCGCCAACACCTGGTCATTTTTGTTGCCGGCTTCTGGTGCCCTTGTTGCGTTTTGTGCCTCGGCATTCCCCTGTGTTGATTTGTGGGGTCTGTCCGCGTTGTTGCAGGAGTCCATAATTATATCCTTTCTCTTCCCTTTTGACGGGTACATGCCCTTGTATTTGCTAGTAAGCCACTTCCTCCTCCCGTTTCAGCAGTCTTTTTATCCAATTGACCATACAGTGGTTCCGACTATTGGCTGCGTGAAAATGATCGCCCACTTTTGGTACGTTAGGTGTAGGCTCTGTTAATGACTCTAGCTCGTCACTGCTGTTGCTGTGCTGCACCTTGGGCCACATTGCCATTGTACTACTAGGCGGTGTTCTTGGCCCACGTATACCATGCTGCGACGTTGCACTATTTGTGGGTCTCCTGTGCCCTAGACCTTGTTGTAGTCTCGATCTCCCTTGGGATCACGGTGCCTCTGCTGTGCAGTGCTACAGCACTGTTGCATCAACCTAACACTCGACTGTCTACTGGACCCCTAGCAAGTCCGACGGTCAGCGGTCCCTACTCAACATGTAATTCAGCCAGTCGTGTCATCCGATGTGGTTGCTATAGGGTTCTTAGGGGTCAGTAGCCCCCGTCTGCGCACGTTGTGGCGGGCTCCAGTCGCTTGCACACTTGCCTGGTCGCCAGTAGCTTTCCCTTCTCCAGTGCTCGCTGTTAGTGCCTAGGTCTCTACGACGAATGCCCAGAGGAGGAAGAAGTGCGCATGTCAACGTTTCTTGCCTCAATCCCGGTGGTAGGACCGCAGTGCACTCTTCCAGGGCGCAGTGTGCAGCAATAGTACGAGTCAGGCACTCCACGTGTTATTCTGTTGCGTGGCCTCGTTCGAGATAGTCCTCTGCACCTCGTGTGTCCTCTTGTGGGTGCCTCATGATTCAGGGCAGCCCTATTATGTTGTATAGTGTCTTTGGCATAATGCGCCACTCCCCTCAGTGTGCTTGCGAGAAATCCAAGTGATTTGGACGCGGCAGAAACTACAGCGGCAAAACGTTCGCATAAGAAAGGTGCCAACTACCAAACGTTTGCACCTTTCTCATCCGAACACACATACATACTCACACACATACACACAACACCCATAACTCCTCCCCGCCCACACCCGCAGCATACCCTAACCCACACCCCCAACATAAACAAACCCCACTTATCTTCATCTTCACGCTGGGTCCCTGCAGCGCCACTTCCATGATCGGGAACCGGGGCCGCAGGGTCCTTTTCTTTTATTTTTTTTAAACGGAAGGCTGCGGGGGTGCCCCCCACAACCCCTGCTCACTATACCATGAAGTGTAGTGAGCGGGGCGATGCGGAGGACACCACCGCAGCCCCCGTTTTTTTTTACAATACTACCACCAAAGGTTCGAACATTTGGTGTTCGAACCTTTGGTGGTAGCATTTTTAGAACGTTTTTTCATTGCGACCATTTTTTGTCGGTCAAATTGGCCTATACCCTTTCGCGCACCAGGCGCTTTGTGACAAACCCATCTGGTCTGTGTGCAACCTGAGCACCTTGCGTAGTAAAGCCTGCAGGTGTATTCACTCAAGTGAAGGAGGGGCAGAATCTGATAGCGTTGCACTCCTCTCCGAATAGAATGTCAGGGTTCAGCTTGAGGCGCCCAGCAATCATTCCAGGATTAGGCAAACACTGCAATGCGCCCCCGGGCATACACCCTCTCCTGCCATCACGTGCCTCATCACTCCATCTTTCCTGGGTTCGCCAATGTTCAGACCCTGTGTCCCCACGGTGTGTGGTTTTATATCCGTCTAAGTGGCCCACGTGTAAATTGACTGCTTTTCCAAACTCGTACTGTTTTTAATGGCAGCCCGATCCGACCTGCCAACTCTTCCATCAGACCTACCTTTACAGTTCTAATGTTCCCGGGCCGCCTGCCCGGTGCGTGGAGCCCCTGTTAATGGGCCGGGTCTCAAATCTTAAGGGGCCGCCCCACTGGCTTCAGTCATGGCTCTGCGTGCGGTGGATCGCAGTGGCTCCTTGTTTCCTTGTGGCCGCTTCCTAGCGGCTCAGTTGTGCCTTTTACCCCATTCGCCTCACAGCAGCTGGGACGGGTGTTCACAGGCTCTGCGCGAGTCTCGCCTGCCATGCTGCAGCGCTGCCTCCGACTCACTGCATGCAGCTAGGGGTTCCGCCGGTCCTCCGCTCTTTTGCACCTTGTTGGAGTTGTATGCTAAGGCCATCACAGCCAGTGGTCTCCTGCCTTCACCTCAAAACTGCAGCCTCGTGCCATCCAGGGCGCTACACGGATCAGTGACACTTGTAGCTTCTGTTTCTAGCGGGCGAAATCTGCCGCGGCGTCGGTGTCAGCCCCTCCCCCTTCAGTGCCCAGCTGCAGCATCGTCCGTCATATTGTCAGCACAGGGTCCTCTGTTTGTGGCTGTCGTTCTCCACACAAACAGCTTGGATTTTCACTGGCTTTTCGAAGCGGAGCTGGGGAAATGCTTCCTATATTCGTAAATGTGCTTAAATGCTCGCAGTTCAAAGCAAACCGTTGTGTATCAGGATCTTGGTTAGGATCTTGAGGGGAGCTCTGCTCAGGCACTCCCCCACTCCAAGGGCTCAGGACACCCTTAACTTGTATCCGTATGACTGAAAATGTACGAATAGTAAGTTGGAATGTAAAGGGGGTTAATAATCCAATAAAGAGGAGAAAGGTGCTCAACTTCTTAAACAGAAGGAAACCTGATATTGTCCTACTCTATTTTATCCTGCTGTAGGTGGGTTTCCTGGAGTATATTCTGAATAGTATTTTTGTGAAAGAATACTCCAGTGCGTTTACCAGTAATTCGAGAGGGGTGGCTATTTTATTTAGGAAGAACTTAAGATACTCTGTGGATAGAGTAGATATTGATTCTGAGGGTAGATTTGTGGCTGTTAAAGTACTAGTAGAGAACAGCCGTCTAATAATTATTAACATGTATGCTCCAAATACTCCACAATCTGATTTATTTGGGAAGACATTTTTTTGAACATGGGAGACAGCGCAATATTAATAGGTGGGGACTTTAATACCATCCTGGGTCAAGTGTTGGATAAATCAGAACTCTTGCGCTCTTATGCAGGGGGGGGGGGGCAGAAAGGGCCTTTTGCAATTGATGCAGTCTTGGGATTACATGATATATGGCGTGAATTGAATCCAGAAAAGAGGCAGTATAGTTTTTTTCGATTCCGCATGATACTCTTCCCAGATTGATTATATTTTGGTTAGCAGAGAACTCTATTTTTTATTTTCAAATTTGTTTATTGGCATTTTTCAATTATATCAAACGAGTTGTGTACAATGGAGCCAATCTCAAATAGTTATAAACATAGGTTTAACTTAAAGTCAAAAAATTACAAATACAAAAACAAAACAACCATAACTGTCTCCATATTCTGTCCGTTTCGTATATCGTTAACTGTTTCGGGGGGAGGGTGGGAGCGAAGGGGAACCATCCGGCAACTACACTAGGGGAAAGGCAGTACTTCCGCTGCTGCTGGCTTTATGACAGGTCCCACATGGGCCTGGATTAAGTTCCGATTCAGGGGGGTTTATCATCCGAGGGGTGGAACATGTGTCTGGTGAGTTCCTTCCATGCCTCGAGTGACACACTAGAGTCATCCGTGGATCTGGCCACACAGTCCTCCCATGCCACGGTCTCGGCCAGCACCCACCGTTCAGTCTCTTTGTGCCATAGTGTGAACGGAGGGCCTGTAGGTTTCTTGAAGGCCATTGCTATAGTTCCTTTGGACAGTATGCACGATATGTCCATGAGCCTTGTTGCATGCTTGAGTTTGGCTGGTCTGGGGTAGGTTCGTAAGAGGCACTCGCCTGGTGTCCAATTATATTTACTCAGGCCTGCTTTTTGGACCCTGTCCCACAGAGCCCTTGTCCTGGGGCATTCCCATAACATGTGGATCAGATCCGCTCTTTCCCCCTTGCGCCAGTTGCAGGTCGGTTGTGCCTGGGGATTGAAGGTGGCTATAGGGCACAGGGTCAGGTAAGTTCTGTGTAGTATGTTCAACTGAATCTGCCTAAATCTATGGTTTCTGGACACCGTTTTGGGGAATGTGAGAGCTTTGTTCCACTCCCCTTCAGTCATTTCCCAGCCTATATCCTCCTCCCATTTGCTTTTCATTTCCATGCTCCGAGGATTTGGCATGTCGATCAGGTGGCCATATATTAGCGAAACGGGTTTACTGCCTTCTCCCAAGTTGTACATCAAGGTGAGGAGTGGGTCTGTATCTGGTTCCATCAGCCACGAGTCCCATTTGCGTCGGGCCACAGCACGGGTTCTTTGGTACCACTGAAACTGGCCAGTATGTATGCCTTCCGTCTCCTGTAGTGAGGTGAACTACCTGAAAGTGCCCTCATCATACAGATCTCCCCAGGTGTAGACCCCTTCCCTCTCCCAGAGCCCGATATGTTTCAAATCCGAAAGTGTTGTGCATAGGTCTGCGATCAGGGGGACTTATGGGGTATAGGAGTTCCGTGAGTTAGTGAGCATTTTCGCCCTGTGCCAAATTTCCTTCCCAGGTCAGCCAAAAAGGGTAGAGTTCCCAGCAGTTTGGACGGTGCCCAGACCAGTTCTTTCAGATGGAATTGGGGCAGCATGGCCTGTAGCAATGGTGTTTCAGATGTGGGTTCATCATCTAGCCATTTGGTCACAAAACTAAGCTGTTTTGCTATGTAATATTTTTCTAGGTTTGGAAGTTGAATACCGCCCTGGCTATATGGTAGAGTTAGCAATTGCAACACTCTTCTATGCCTGCCTTTCCCCCATAGGAACTCTCCCAGTACGGTCTCAAGCAGTCGGAAGAAGGGATTGTGTATATTGTAGTGTACATTTTGAAACCCATAAAGGAAAGGCGGGAGAACGATCATTTTAGTTATCGAAGCCCTGCCCATCATCGAGAGGGGGAGTTTCGCCCAGAAAGCCATTGATTTGCGCAGGGCGGGGAGTGCTGCCTTTGTATTTCGATCGTGCATTAGCTCGGGGGTATGCATAATGTGCACTCCAAGGTAGCGGAATGACATTCTGCCACTGGATCCCAACTTCAGTGAGTGCTTCTATACTCTCTGTTTTCAGGGCCGCTAGGGGGAACATACAAGACTTTGACCTGCTAAAACATATCCCAGAGACCTTGGAATATTTGTCCATCACTTCTAACATGGTTGGTACGTTGAGGTGCGGGTCCCTGACGTATATGAGAACGTCATCCGCGTAGAGCGAGATGATGTGATCCACGTCGCCCAGTCTAATGCCTGCATCGTAGAATTGCTTTCTAAAGTAAACAGCTATGGGTTCTAGTCCCAGTATGTAAAGCATTGGGGATAGTGGACAACCCTGTCTAGTCCCCCTGCATATATCCCAGGCCTCCGACACATACTTCCCAGATTTCACCCTTGCCTTAGGTTTAGCATACAAGATGTTAATCCACCTGATAAACCCGGGACCAAACTCACTAAGCACTGCCACAAGCCATTCCCAGTAAATGGAGTCAAACGCTTTGACTGCGTCTAGGGACAGCAGCGCGTAGGAGTCCTTGTCTTTATCGGTTTGCGCTATAATGTGCGGCAGCCTGCGTAGGTTCATGGACGTATTTCAGCCCGGCACGAAGCCGCACTGATCTGGGTGAACTATGTCTCCTATTATTCTAGACAGCCGCTTCGCTAAGATCGTAGTCAGGATTTTAACGTCATAATTTAACATTGCAATCGGGTGATATGAGTCACATTGGTCTGCCGGTTTATTGGGCTTGAGGATCGGGATCACAAGCGTCTCCCTCATACTTTCGGGTAGTATCCCTTCTTCGTATGCCCCCTGGTATACTGCGTGTAATAGGGGGGGTCAGGGAGGACTCATACGTTTTAAAAAACTCTGTGGGGAACCAGTCTGTTCCCGGTGCTTTGCCTGTGGCCAGGGATCTGATTGCATCGGTAATGTCTTCAGGCGTGATTTCGGCTTCTAGGGAGTCGGCTTGCTCAGGGGACAGCCTGCGGAGCTCTATCTCTTCTGGTGTTTTTTGTCAACCGTTCTTGGGGGACCTGCTCCTCATGTGAATACAGTTGGGTGTAAAAGCGAGTGAAAGTGTCATTTATGCCCTGCTGCGTAGAGTGTGTGTTTTCATCCTCATCTTGTAGTGAGGGGGTGGGGTGTTTGGGGTGCTCTTTACGGCAGAGCCAGGCGAGTAGTCTGCCCGGTCTTTCGGCCTCAACGTGTGCTCTGTTTGTTCTGGCAGTATAGTCAAACTTTTCCAGCCTGTTCCACGCAGTTATGTTCCGCTCTCTAAGTTTCAGAAGCTCCTCTTCCCTCTGTTGGGTATCTACGGGGGTAGCATCAAGCGGCTCAATCTGCCTTTCCACTAGGTCTAGTTCTTTCCTGAACAGCTTCTTGATACCTCCCGCCTTTGCAATTACTTCTCCCCTGGTTACCACCTTTAGAGCCTCTCACACTGCTATTGTAAGCTACACTACCGGTGTTAACCTCTAGGTATGCATCAATAGAAGGAACAAGTTACTTACCTGTAACTGTTGTTCTCCAGCATGGGTCTGGCATGGATTCACATGCTCATGAATATTCCCCGTCGTCAGGCTGGGAATCCTCGGTAAAGAAAAAACCAGTATCAGTTTCGTTTCTGATCTGTCTTTCGTAGTAGTAACCAATCACTGATCTCTGCGTCATACTGACCACAGCCAATGACTGCCCTCTACCTAAGCCCCGCCTCTGGCAGCCATCTTCAGATTTGGTAGCACGTGAAGTGGCAGTATGACCAAGTGAAGAGCCGCAGTGGGGTAGGCGGGAGGGTTCGCATGTGAATCCATGCCAGACCCATGCTGGAGAACAACAGTTACAGGTAAGTAACTTGTTCCTTCTCCAGCATGGGGTCTGGCATGGATTCACATGCTCATGAATAAAGAATACATAGCAGTACACACATGCACAACCACGGGAGGTGGCAAAGGCTCAACATTAAGCATTACATCAAACTCAACATTAAGCAATTCTTACCTCCTCACCAGGCTCACCTCAGGCGAACAGGTTGCGCAGCACTGCTTGGCCGACCCTGGACTCCTCCCTGGAATCCCGATCGACGCAGTAGAATTTCGTGAAGGTGTGCGTCGACCTCCACGTAGCAGCCCTGCAGATGTCCAGCAAGGGCACACCAGATAGGAACGCCGTGGTAGCTGCGATCGCTCTGGTGGAATGCCAACCGATGACAGTATATGATACAGCCGGAGAGCCATCTGGAAATGGAAGCCTTCGAGAGAGCCTTCCCCTGATTGACAGGTCCAAAGTTCACAAAGAGTTGTGACGTCTTCCGAAAACACTTCGTGCGGTCCACGTAGAACTTCAGCGCTCTAGCCACATCCAGCGAGTGCAAAGTCCTTTCAGCCGGCGACGAAGGCGACGGGAAGAAAACAGGCAACACCAAGGGTTCGTTGAGGTGGAAGTCAGATGGCACCTTGGGCATGAAGGAGGGGTGCGTCCTGAGCACTACCCTCGTGTCGTGAAAAGTAAAGTACGGGGCCTTGCAGGAAAGGGCCTGGATCTCTCCCACCCGTCGTGCGGAGGTGATGGCCACAAGAAACGCTGTTTTCCACAACAAGAACTTCAACGGAGCCGAGTGCAGAGGCTCGGACGGAGGTCCCATGAGCTTGGTCAGCACCACGTTGAGCTCCCACGCCGGGGCCGAAGCCTTCACCGGCGGGAACGATCTGAACAGTCCCTTCATGAAATCTTTCACCAGACGATGAGACCACAAAGACGTCCGCCCCGTGGTTCTGGTGTATCGGGAGATTGCAGCAAGATGAATCTTGATGGACGCGTGCGCCAGTCCAGCCTTGGCCGGCGTCAGTAGGTACGGCAGTACTTGGGGAGCCATAATCCGTAGAGGGTTAATCTTCTGTGCGTGGCACCAGACAGAGAACCTCTTCCATTTGTGTCCGTAGCATTTAAGAGTTGAGGACGCCCTGGCCTTTGCAAGAACCTCTCTGCAGTCGGCCGGTATGTCGTATCCTCCAAACTCTAACGCTGCAGGAGGCAGGCCTGCAAGTTCAGCGACTTCGGGTCGTGATGGAGGATGGCGCCTCCTTCCCTGGAGAGAAGATCCGCGTCCACTGGCAGCTTGATTGACGGGGACGCTGACAAGTCCAGAAGGTCCGGGAACCATATCTGCCTTGGCCACGCAGGTGCAACGAGGATCATCCTGCACCGTGACCTCTTGAGCTGGTTGATGAGCCGGATCAGCAATGGCAATGGAGGGAACGCGTATAGAAACAGGCCTTCCCAGGGGAACGAGAAAGCATCGCCCATGCTCCTCGGCTGGGGAAACCTGCTGGCGAACCTCCGGCACTTGGAGTTCGTCGCCGTCGCGAACAGATCGATCTGGGGTGTGCCCCACCGTCGGAAGAGGCGGTCCACTAGATCCTGTCGTAGTTCCCACTCGTGGCACGAGCGCAGCTCCCTGCTGAGTGAGTCGGCGATGGTGTTTTTTATCCCTGCCAGATGAAACGGCACCAGAAACATCCCTTGGGCGACGGCCCAATGCCACAGATCCTGCGCCTCCCTGGACAGGGCTGGGGACCTGGTTCCGCCCTGTTTCCTGATGTAGAACATGGTGGTGGTGTTGTCGGTGAAGATCCTCACCACCTTGCCCTTGAGGGACGGAAGGAAGGACCTGAGGGCCCAAAACACTGCGCGGAGCTCCAGGACGTTTATATGGAGGGACTTCTCCGTCGGGAGCCAAAGGCCTCTCGCGTGCAGATTTTCTGTGTGTGCTCCCCACCCTTCCAGGGAGGCATCCGTGGTCACTGTCTCCTGGTGGCCGGGGGTCTGGAAGTCCATGCCCACCATCAGATGCGCGTGGGTGCCCCACCACCGGATCGCTCGTCGGAAACTCTCGTCGAGTGTGATCCTCTCCTCGAAGCTGCCCGTCGTCTGGATCCAGCGCGCGTCCAGGAACTCCTGCAACGGGCGCATCCGGAGCCTGCGCAGGGGGGTGAGGTAAATGCAAGAAGACATCATTCCGAGGAGGGACTTGATGGACCTCACTCTGGCCGCGTCCGCAACCAGCATCCGCTGCACCTTGCCCAAAATGGCCCTCGTCCTTTCCTCCGACGGAGAGGCCAGAAGCGACACTGTGTCGAGCTTCGCTCCCAGAAACAGTGCGTCTTGCGCGGGCACCAGGTGGGACTTGGCGTAGTTTATGGAGAATCCCAGGTCCGTGAGAAGTTGGACGGCCCTTGCCGTGTGCTCCACGGCGAGCTTCGCTCGGATGAGCCAGTCGTCCAGGTAGGGGTAGACGTGGATCCCCTCTCGGCGCAGCTGCGCCGCCACCGGTGCGAGGCACTTGGTGAACACCCTGGGTGCCGACCTCAGTCCGAAGGGAAGGGCTCTGAACTGATAGTGACGCCCTTGGACCACGAACCTGAGAAACTTTCGGTGTCCCTTTAGGATGGGAATATGGAAGTAGGCATCCTCCAAATCCAACGACGACAGGAAATCGCCCTCCTCCAGCAGACCCAGGACGTGTTGGAGGGTGACCATCCGGAACTTCTGTGCTTTGATGAATTTGTTCAGTCGTCGTAGGTCCAGGATGGGATGCCATCCTCCCATCTTCTTCTTCACGAGGAAGTATCTTGAGTAAACTCTGGAGCCCCGAAGCCTCTTTGGGACGAGCTCGATGGCGCCCTTCCTGAGCATCGCCTTTACCTCCAAGAGAAGTTGAGGGACGTGATGTTCTTTCCTGGCCACAGGGGGGACGAGCGGGCACCTCTTTAGAAACTCGAGCGCGTGACCCTGGGCTAGGGCGTCCAGCACCCAAAGGTCGGTGGAGATGGACTCCCACACCCTGACGAAGCTCGCCAGCCGGCCTCCCACCGGGGTGCTTCGGTGGGGGCCCGACCGCACGGCCAGTTCAGTCCTGCTTCGACGAGGCTTTGCCGCCTTGACCTCCTTGGCGATGATGGCGGGGTCCGCCTGACTTGCCTCGTCCCCTGTAAGCTTCCTGCGACGACGAACGGGCCGCTTGACGGTAGGTGGAAAATCCACCGCCGGAACCTTTGGAGGCACCCCGTTTGCCTCCGCCGCTCCGAAAGGGCGGCCGCCGTTGCTGGAGAACCCCAAGAGCCCGGGCCGTCTCTGTGTCTGCCTTGATGGCTTGAAGGGAATCGTCCACTGTTTTCCCAAACAGGTTGTTTCCGTCGAACGGCATGTCCAAGACTCTGGTCTGCACGTCCTGACGGAAATCAGTAGCCTTGAGCCATCCACGCCGCCTAAGGCACACACTGTTGCCCAACTGGCGAAATCCAGTGTCAGCGATGTCCGTCGCAATCGTAATGGCATGGTCCGACGCCACCTCTCCTTCCTGCAAGATCTCTAGGGCATCCGCCCTCTTGTCGTCCGGTAGGAAGTCCAGCAGGGGGGCCAGTTTGTACCACAACTCCCTGTCGTAGCGGGCTACGATAGCCAAGGCGTTGGCCGCCTTAATCGTTGTTGCTGCAGACGAGATGACCCTGCGTCCCATCGTATCCAATTTCTTTCCCTCGCCGTCCAGCGGGGAGGTCGACGTAGAGGCCGCGCCTCCCCCCCCCGCTTTCTTCCTGGCCGCCGCGGAGACGACCGAGTCCGGGGTCGGCTGTGCCCGAAGGCACAAGGGGGCCGCGTCCGGGACCCGGTACTTCTTCTCGTACCGATCCCTTCTAGCTGGCGTCGTGGATGGGTTCTTGAGGAAGGCGAGGCCCTCATCCCAAATATCGTCCAGTAGAGGTACGGAGAGGACCGTCTTCCTCTTGGCCTCGCGCCGTTGATAAAGGAAACCTTCCTTCTTCTCTTCCGGGCAGAGCTGGAAAAGCTCGGATGCCCTGGCGATCATGGAGTGAAACGATCCAATCTCGTCGGGCGGGGAAGCCCGGGTGGGAGGTTACGACGGCAGATCCTCGTCGTAAACCTCGTCGTCCGTACCCGTCGCGGCCGTGTCAGTCCCTGTATCATCCCCACGAGTCGTGGACGGGGAGGAGGGCTGAACAGGGCGCGATGGCTGAAAAGGAGGTGGAGGATGAATCCTTCTTCTCTTAGAGGGAGGGCTCCCAGAAGGGCCTGGCTCCGGGTCCCCTGTCGGGAGCGGTTCCTCCGCTGGTGGTAACGGCAGTCTCGTCCTTATCTCCGAGCATAAGGACTGTATAGCCAACAAAATGGCCGCCGAGTTGTCTTGCGGCACTGGTTGAGGGGATTCCGACGGGCGGTCAGGGGCCCCGTCGGCACCCTTGACGTTATCGTCGTCTCCCACGTCAGGGTCCCTCCCGACGGGCTGGTCTTCTTCCATGCCAACGCCGTGGCTTAAGACTTCGATCAGCTCTTCCTCAGAGGTTGAGGCCGAATCCACGACGACCTCCTGCCCCCCCTTTTTTCTTCTCCGTCAGAGGTTTCACGGGGGTCCTGTCGATGGGCATAAAAGAGGACTCCCTCCGCGGTGGCAGGGAGACTCTGAGCCCCGAGGTCGCCACAACTGGTGTAGCCTCCACAGGCTGAGCCAGGGCCGCTGTGACTGTCTCGATAGAGGCCTTGGCCGGATGGATTAAGGCTTTCACCACCTTAGGTGCGCTCACCGCCTTCTCCTTGGGGGGAGGGTCACTGCCTCGCTTTCCCTCCGATGGGACCTTCGAGCTCGACCGGGGCCTCTCCAGGAGCTTCGCCGGGTGCTCGGCCTTCCTCTTAACCGAACCAGAGCGTTGGCTAGTGGTTGATGGTGCCGGGGAGGAGGCGCCCGTAGAGCCCGACCGTTCGGCGCTCCCGGTGCCAGCGGACTCGCGGTGCTTGGCCTTGTGTTGGACCCCCGTCGCCGGGGTGTCCTCAAAGGTCTTAGAAGACCGCTCGGATTTCTTCTTCTTCTTCTCGCCTGACGGGCTCTTCCCTTCCAGCCAGTTGGCGAGACGTTGATGGCCGTCCTTCATGGTCCGCTCTGACATATTGCCGCAAAACGCACAGTCCTTCTCCACGTGCGTCTTGTCCTCATGTAGGCAGTACAGACAAAAGGAGTGTTCGTCCTCCTTAAAGACATTCTGAAGCTGGCATCCAGGGCAGACCCTGAACAGCTTTCCGGGCATCGAGCTTCCCTTCTCCTGGGCCATGTCCGAGATGGGCCTGAGAAACTTCTGGAGTCCTCCAAAAGCGTGGCTCGACGTAATCTTCACCCTTGAGGGGCGTAGACGAATCCGACACGGGTCCCCATTGATCGGATGAAGAAACGGTGGAGCTTGAGGCTCTTTTGACCGAAAAATCGAAGTTTTTGAGAAAAAAACGTGAAAAAATAGCACTAACGCTCGAGAGCAATAGCACGAGGATCCCAACACTTGAACGTGCGGTAAAAATCTGAAGATGGCTGCCAGAGGCGGGGCTTAGGTAGAGGGCAGTCATTGGCTGTGGTCAGTATGACGCAGAGATCAGTGATTGGTTACTACTACGAAAGGCAGATCAGAAACGAAACTGATACTGGTTTTTTCTTTACCGAGGATTCCCAGCCTGACGACGGGGAATATTCATGAGCATGTGAATCCATGCCAGACCCCATGCTGGAGAAGCGCGTAATTCTTCTCGGAAGGCTGGGTCCCTCAGGGCGTCTGTGGGCATTTTCCACATGGGAATGGGGGGTCTGGGCTCTCTGTGGTTCCATGTTATCAGAAACGGGGAGTGATCAGAGATAGTCCTCCCCAAGTATTGTGCTCCCTCCACCCAGGGTAAGTGTTCCCTGTCTATGAATACGTAATCTAGTCTTGTGTATAACTTATGTGGGGATGAGTAAAATGAGTATTTGCGTGCTTCAGGATGTTTTTCCCGCCACACATCCGTCATTTCCAGCGACCCCAACATGGCGGATAGTGCTGTCGTAGCGGTCGATGGGCCTCCTAGCTGTGGTGTGGATCTGTCCAGCCGTGGGTCATGTACACAATTAAACCCCCCCCCCAAATAAAGAGATCGTTCCTGTACTGTGCAACTCTAGGGTACAGTGAGTTCAGGTAGGACGGTATGTTATTGTTAGGGAGATAGGAATTCATGATGCATACTGCTTCTTGTTCAATGAATCCCCAAATTACGACAAACCTACCTTCCGGGTCTATCTCAGTTTTGTCCACCCAGAATGGGAGCTGTGGGTGAATCCAGGTGTAGACCCCTCTTGCGTATTTAGAATAAGTGGTACCAAACCCCTGTCCACCCCAATGTGTTTGTAGCTTGGCCACCGAGTCTGCCGTGCAGTGGGTCTCCTGTAGTAGTGCTATCATTACCCCTTTTCTGTGCAGGTAGGTTTTAATCCTGTTCCTTCGGAGATAAGTCCTTAGGCCCCTTACATTCCATGTCATTATTTTTATGGTGGTCGCAGCCATAGGGGTTTAGTAACAGATCTGTTGTCCCCCCCCCTTTCCCCGCCTCTGCCGCCCCCGGGCCTTGACCGGTTAACCAGGGGTCGGTCTGTGTTGTGGTTGGGGCACGAGCCTCATCGTTTCCTCCCTCCCTTGCCCCCTCCCTCTCAGTGTCAATTGGAGACTTATTAACATTAACAATCCTCATTCTAGTGAATAAGGGCAACAAACCTTTCAACTCAAAACTGCCCCTAGCAGTTGCCTCAAACTTGCAGCGCTCGGGGGCACCCGATCCATCCAGGCCTTTCCGGGCCTCCCGGTGCGGGTGGTGTGTCGGCAGTCGGCCTCCACGTGTTGCAGGGGGGTGCGTCGGCTTCGTTGTTATTCGCATGGGTCGGTGCGCTCCTACCCGACATGGCGTACGTAGGGTTGTAGATCTCAAGCGGTCCGGTATTCATTCGGCAGTTGTGCGAACCTTCATTTTCCTGTCGTTTGGTGCTTTCAATGGCCTGTGACTTCATGCACACTGCTTTCCTTATCAGGAAGGTTGTTGTCCTCAAGCCACATATTTGCCACTGCCATCTCTCAAGAAAGATAGCTTTACCCTTGTATAGTACCTTAAGGCGGGACGGGTACAGTAGCATGTACTTGAGGTTTAGCTTATGCAACCTAGCTTTCACCGGTACAAATGAGTTCCGTGCTCGCTGCACCGCGGGGGTATAGTCTGGGTAAATGACTATTTTGGCGCCATGTTTCTTGATCTCCCCTCCTTCTCTTGAGAATCTCAGTATAGTCTCTCTGTCGCAAAAGTTCAAGACTTTTGCAATAATAGGGCGCGGATGGGAGCCCGGAGGGGGCCTCTCCTGAAGTGATCTGTGGGCCCGTTCTATTGAGAAGCCCTGGATCAGTTTGCCGGCCCCGATTTCTTGCAATAACATTGTTTCTACGGATTCGGTCGAGTCTGGGCCCTCTGTCTTCCGGTACCCCCCAGGAATCGGATGTTGCCGCAGCAGGCACATCCTTCAGCGTTCTCTGATCGCGCCTCTAGCCGCGCTACTTGCAACTCAAGGTCTTGGACCTTAGATTTAAGTTCTGTGGCATCATTAACATTGTCTCGGAGAGTTGCCTCGAACCTAGTTTCAATGGACGTTCGTAGCGCCGCTATGGCTTGTAGCACTTGCGTATTTGTCGGATCGTCCTCCTTAGCCATCGGGTCGTCTGCTGCCTCTGTCCCCTGTTGTTGTTTCGCCCTGACTGTGGTGAAGGAGTCCATGGTCGCGGTTTTCAATTTGCTTTTGGGGGGTGACATCGCCTGTCTTGGGGCTTGCTCCGCGGCTTTTACCCGTTCAGCGGGGACGTGTATGTAGGATCGATTGCGAGGGCGGTCGTTGCGGATGGGGGGTTGTCAGCCGGCGGATGTTCTTCTTCGTGTCTCTCGCGGTCTCCGCCATGCAGCGCCTCTCCTGCACGCGGTCTTGCACTGAGGGCCCCCCCCCCCCCTTCGTCTCTTCCTCCCGGCACTCAGTCTCGGAGATAGAGACCCGGGTCGCAGCCGGCCGCGGGGGTCTGCCCCCCCCCGGGGTGTCGCCGGATCACTGGGTTGGACGCTGTGGGCCCTCATTTCTCGCCTCCGGAGGCTATCCGCCCTCCAGCGGTGAGTCTCAGATGGGGCCGGCGGGCGCCGCCATTTTGTTGGGCCGGGGCCTCCTCTCTGTTCGCTTCGGATAACCGTTATCTCGGTCCGATTTTCTTGCGGAAACTTCGTCGAGGGTAGGGAAACGGTTCTTCTTCCCGTAGCTACTTCAGGCGTACTTGTTTAGCTTAAGCAGGCCGAACGATTCGGTCAGTTGTAGGAACTCTGCCAGGAGCGCGAGGAGAACACGTCCTCACTCCATGCACGCTGGCCATGCCCCTAGCAGAGAACTCTACAATGCTTTAAAGGTTTCAAATATGGGGGATACTGTGATTTCCGATCACGCTTGTGTATTCCTGGAACTGGATCAGTCCTTGGGAGGTGAAAGAGGTAGTAGGCAATGGAGACAACACTCACTTATTGTTTGATGAAGATTCTGTTAAACAAAACAGCATTCAAATTACTCTTTTTCTCTGAGACAATGCTGGCTCGGTTGATATTTTTTTTTCTATTATCTGGGATACATTCAAAGCTTATTTAGGATAAAAGAACAAGTTACTTTCTTACCTGGTAACGTTCTTTCGATGGGATGTTCCGACGATGTATTACACATCTATGACAGATAATCACCACAGCTGTGCTGCTTCGGAAAATATTCGGCGTCTGCGTCGATGACGTCGATACGCTGTCCTTGAGGGCCTCCGTCGAGCCGACGTCACCGGATGTTATAAGTAGGACGCACGACACCCATAGCCTCACTTGTGGCACCAATCTTCTGCCAGTATGACTACAGAAAGTCTTGCGGAAAGGGAAGCTGCAATCGCATAAGAAATTCTGTAGAGGGGCAGGCTGTGAGGGTACGATGTGGAATACGTAGTGAGGACATCCCATCGAAAGAACGTTACCAGGTAAGAAAGTAACTTGTTATTCGAAGGGATTGGTTCCTCTGACATATTCCACATCTATGACAGACTCCCAAAGCAGTACCAACGTAAGGAGGTGGGAAAAGAATTTAGAATTTTACAATGCCCAATTAAATTGCAGAATAGAGCACAGCCTTGCCAAGGCCAAATCTTACCCATGGATAGAATCCAGAGAGTAGTATTTTACAAAAGTATGGACAGAGGCCCATGTGGCTGCTTCACAAATGTTACAAATGGTAATACCCTCTGCGGGGCAGTAGAGGCAGACACACCCCTAGTAGAATGGGCCCGTAAGCCTACCGCAGGGTCCTTACCTGCCAAGCGGTAACATTCAGACATTGTCAAGATAATCCATCTAGACAAAGTCTGTTTAGTAACAGTTTGTCCCAAATGTCTTCAAGCGTATCCTACAAAGATCTGATCGTCCACTCTGACCCGGGACATGCGCGAGATGTAGAAACTTAAAGCTCTCCTAGGCTCCAACCTATGGAGCCTCTCCTCTTCCTTACCAGGATGCGGAGGAGGATAGAACGCCAGAAGAATGACCCTCTAGCTTAAATGAAATTCTGACACAACTTTCGGAAGAAAAGAAGGATGAACCCCAAGGACAACCCTGTCCTTATGGAACACTGAAGGGTGGCTTAATGGAAAGTGCCTGCAACTCACTCACTCTGCAGAAGTGACTGCAACTAAAAATACAGTTTAAGGTCAACAGTCTCAAAGGACATGAATGTAAAGGCTCAAACGCAGCTCGCATTAGTAATTTTAGAACCAGGTTCAAATCCCAACCGGGAACCTGGAAAGGTGACAGTGGGAACACATTAATGAGCCCTTTCAGAAACTGAGAAATCAAAAGGAATTCTAAAATAAGAACACTCCTCAGACGAGTGCTTAAATATGGACAGCGCCGCCAGATAACCTTTAATGGAACCTACTTGCAGGCCCTTGTGGGCTAACTAAAGCAAGAAAGACAGAACCACAGGAATGGCACATGAAAAAGGATCCACATTCTTAACCCTACACCAGTCACAGAACTTTCTCCAACATCAACGGTACAGGGACATCGTTGCAGCCCTTCTGGCCAAAAGCAACACCTCCATCACGTCTTCAGGGAGGTCCCAATCCTTATACCTCAACCTTTCAGAAGCCAAGCATGAAGGTTGAGGGACTTGACTTATGGATGGAGAACCTGACCCCCCTCCCGTGAGAGCAGATCGTCTCGGTAGGGAAGATGGCGTGGAGGGCAGATGGACATGTCGAGTAGGTCCGGGTACCACTTTCTCCTGGCCCATGCCGGAGCAATGAGGATCATTCAGGAACCGAACCTCCGTAACCTCCGCAGCACATGCGGAATAACGGGACTGGAGGAAACGCGTACAGCAGTGGGAAGGACCACTCTACTATGAACGGGTCCCCTAAGGCTCCTCTTGGAGGAAATTCCTGCAAGCAGAATCTTTCGCACTTCCGGTTGACACTGGTGGCAAAGAGATCCACTTGTGGGGTCCCCCAAGGGGTGAAGATCTCCAGGAGAATCTCCTGAGCCAGCTCCCACTCGTGAGAGACTGTGCTCTGCCTGCTCAGAGCGTCCACCGCTGCGTTTTCGTCTCTGGCCAGATGAACTGCCGAGATCGAAATTTCCTGCTGGATGGCCCAGAACCAGAGCTGCATCGTCTCTCTGCACAGAGGGAGAGACCCTGCCCCCCCCCTTTTGTTGAGGTAGTGCATGGCCACTGTATTGTCCGTCAGAATCAGGACATTCTTCCCCCGCACAGACGGCAGAAAAGCCTTCAGGGCTAGCCTGATGGCCCTCAGCTCCAACAGATTGATATGGAGTCTGGACGCGGACATAGACCAACGACCGTTGACTGTCAATTCGTGGGCATGAGCTCCCTATCCCGTGAGGGCTACGATCGTCACCTCCGGCCAGGTTAGCCAAAATGGAGCCCCCTTCATCAGACTGCCTTCGACGGCCCACTACAGAAGATCCTGGGCGACAGAGGGCGGCACCTGAACGGGATCCGACATCCTGCCGGAGGACTGTGACCACTGTATCTTGAGAGCCCATTGCAGAGATCTCATCCGCAGCCTTGCCTTTGGCACCAGGAGAATGCAGGGTGCCATGAGGCTGAGCAACCTCAAGAACGCGAACGCCGGGAGACACTCGGCATGTTGAAACTTGTTCACCATCTGCAGAATGTGATGAGCCCTCACCTGAGGAGGAAAACACAGCCCCAGGGATGTGTCGAGCACTGCTCCGATGTACTGGAGCTGCTGGGTAGGTGTCAAGTCGGACTTCTTTAAGTTGAGGGAGAAGCCCAGCCTGTGAAGGGAGTGGCAGGTGACGGACAGATGATCCAGGACTTGCTCGGGAGAGTGCGCCCTGATCAAACAACTGTCCAAGTAGGGGTAGACGTGAATCTCCCCTTTCCTGAGATATGCTGCTGCCACCACCACCATGAGCTTGGTGAAGACCCTCGGGGCGGAGGTCAATCCGAATGGCAGGACCCGAAACTGAAAGTTCGAGTAGCCAACCGCGAACCTCAGGTACTTCTTGTGCTTTGGATGAATCGGCACATGAAAGTAAGCGTCCTTGAGGTCGAAAGACACCAACAAGTCCTGAAGTTGAAGGGCCTGGAGGACTTGAGAGAGAGTAACCATCTTGAACTGGTCCTTCCTGAGGAGCTTGTTCAAACTACGCAAGTCCATGATCGGTCTCAATTCCCCATCTTTTTTCGGGATAAAAAAATATGGGGAATACCATCCCTTGTTCCTCTACGCTACAAGCACCAGTTCTACGGCGCCTTTCTCCAGCAGGGATTTGATTTCCTGCGCAAGGAGCGGATCCGAACCCTTCAAAGAGAGATACCCTGGTGGATTGTCGTGAGGCCTCTGCCGGAAAGGAAGACAGTATCCGTGGGCTATGATCTCCAGAACCCACACATCTGAAGTGATGGCACGCCATTCTACAAGACGCTGCGCCAGCCTTCCCCCAACCGGCGAACCATGGGACATGGCCTCATGACTGAGCTGAAGCGGCTGCGGCAGTGCCTGAGGGCAAAGAGGCAACTACTCAAGCGGCCTTGGCACCTCGAGTACCCTGTTTTCCACGTCTGGTACTCCTACGTTGGCCCCTTTGACAGGCCGCTCCCCTCGATCTACCAAAAGACTAGTAGTATTGAAAGGAACCTCCCCTCCATTGCTGTCCCCTAGGACGAAAAGGCGGAGGTTGGCGAACTGCAGCCCTCAACGACTTTGCTGCCGCCTTTGAGGTCTGCAACCTCTCAAGGCTCTCGTCAGCCTTGCTGCCAAAAAGATGGACACCATCAAAGGGCATGTTGAAAGCCGGGCTTGTACGTCAGGAGCAAACCCCGACTTCCGCAACGGTGTCCAGTCAACTCGTCGAAAAAAAAACTGGTCGACTGCAATTTGGTCGACGCAATTTGGTCGAAAACCATTTCGTCGAAATTTTTTTTTTATTTATATATTTATTTTTTGGGTTTTCGTTTAGTTAAAAAAGGGGTTTTTAGAGAAAAAAAGGGGGTTGGGGGGGACCCCCCCCCCCAAAAAAAAAAAAAAAAGGGTTAAAATAGAAAAAAAAAAATTTCGACGAAATGGTTTTCGACCAATTTGCTTCGACCATTTGTCTGGTCGACCAATTTTTTTCGACGAATTGACTGGCAACCTTCCGCAACCATGCAAATCTGCGCATCACGGTGCTCGCCGCCATGGGCCGGCTGACGCAGTCTGCCATGTCCAGATCCGACTGAACGGATTCACACATGGCATCTTTGCCATCCCGTTCCTCCCCTTCGGGCATATGTTCAGCCGCAAAAGACACAATTCCACAGAGTCCGAGTGAAACGTGCTAAGCACACACGGAGTTGGCTGCCTGTAAATCCATACCCCCTGAAGAAAACACTTTCTTCGCCCAGCCATCAAAACGTTTGTCGTCCCTATCAGGAGGGATGCTAGGGTACGACGCCTGCTTTGCCGGGGCCGTAGCCGCCTGAACCACCAAACTCTCCGGTTGGTGGTGTGTCGTCAAGAAGCAGGGGTCGCTACTGGCTGGACGGTATTTCTTTGGCAACGACTTTCTCACTGCCGGGAGATTCTCCGGAGCAGTCCAAGCCGCCGCCACCCTTCTCTGTAAAGCCATATGAAATGGCAGCACCGGGTCAGTGGGTGGACCTTGGTCAAGGGTATCGGTCAGGTTATCCTGCAGAAAATCCACTGGTGGCTCAGACCACCCCAAGTACTCAGTCACTCTCGACATGAGGCGCATGTACGAAGATTCAGCATGCGTACCAGGCTCAGGCCTGCCAAACTTGACCTCCGGGGAGGCATCAAGACCATTGGCGTCGTGCAAAGACTGACGCAGGTCTTCCAACTGGCTATGACCAGATAACAGGTCGTCAGGAACCTCATCAGGTACCAAACCTTCCTCAGACCCTTCATCCACCCCAGAGGCTGGAATAAATCCCTGGATGAGGGCAGGCCTCACTGACTTCTTCAGGGCCTTCCTCGGAGTTTCCACCGATGCACTGGGTACCTCCGGTAAAGCCCCCACAAAAGGCATCGAGGGAATCTGCGTCGAGCGTGGCGCTGATGGCTTTGACACACAGGCCTCAAGGGCAGTGCCCCGAGCGTGTCCTTCGACGGCCTTGGCACCGATGGCGTCGACGACTTCCTCGGAGGCGGAGCCTTGTTAGAGTCCCTCGACATGGTGCCGAGAAGACCTCATAGGTTCTGCCGGTCTCGAGGACGGGGCCTGGAGCGGGCATGGCTAGAGCGATCCACCTTGTCCGACCGGGACCTCGAAGACTCCCAATGTTCGCGCTGACCGCCCTAGCCCGAAGGCGGGCAAGCAGTGGTCCTAGCACGTTCCCTGCTGGCTTCTTTCGAAGGCGCGGACGGAACGGAGCCCTGCGATTGGAAAATCGCCATCATCTCCGTACGAAATGCATCCCATTCCGCAGGAGTGGAATGCTTGTTGGGACAAGCAACCCGCCGTCTGGCAGAGTCCTCGGACGAGGCCGGGGAAGGTGACCGGTGACGGCGTTTACGCGAGTGCCTCGAGGAGGCAGAGGAATGGCGGGAACCACTCCGGGACTGAGACCACCTGGACATAAGCTGACGATGCGGAGAATCGCCTCTCGAATCGTCGGTCAAAAGCCCAGCGGATTTCGACTTTTGGGGTTTGGAAACCCTACCTACCGTAAGCTTCTTCCGCTCCCGCAAGGCCTTCAACGTTAATGACTGGCAATCGTCACAGTCATCGGTGGTGTGGTCCTCCCCGAGGCACCAGAGGCAGATGTTGTGCGGGTCCGTAAGTGACATCTTGGAACCGTAGTCCTGACACTTCTTGAATCCCGACCACTGGGTAGAAGACGACATGATATCTTCACAAACACCAAGTTCGAAGAACCGAGAGAAGTAACAGAAGAACCGAGGCGCGCCTAGATCTCTGAAGCAAACACGTTCGCGGAAAAAACGGAATGGAGGCTATGGGCGTCGTGCGTCCTACTTATAACATCCGGTGATGTCGGCTCAACGGAGGCCCTCGAGGACAGCGTATCGATGTCATCGACGCAGGAGCCAAAAATGTTCCAAAGCAGCACAGCTGTGGTGATTACCTGTCATAGATGTGGAATGCGTCCGAGGAACCAATCCCTTCTAATAATGAGTATTGCCTCTTACAAAAAAAGAAAGCTGAAGCAGACTATGAGTCTAGAGTCTAATTATAAGCTTACCGTGGATGAACATGCTGCTTTCCCTTCTGACCCCATCTGCTATGATAAAAGCTAGGCGCTCATTGGATAGTGTAATTCATGCTAAGGCAGAGAAAGATATATTGTATACCAGACCGGCATTCAGGGAATTCAGGGAAAACTCTTGAGCATTTCTAGCTAGTAGACTGAGTGGTAGAGAACGCGGAAGGCAGGTACTGTCCATATCGGAAGGTAATGGGCTAATTCTTTAAAAAACGAGGATATTTGTGGTGCATTCAAGAACTTGTATGCGTCATTATATCAGGAAGATGCGTGTATAGGTGATGATGAGGTGTCGGACTACCTTGACCAGATCCCTATGCCCAAGTTAAATGATGTGATAAACTTTGTCTGGAAAGTGAGATTACAAAGCAGGAAATTATAGACGCTATGAAGCTATTAGCACCAGGTAAATGTTCAGGACTGGATGTGTTTCCAATTGAGTTTTATGTAACTTTCAATTCTGTACTTGCACCCTTTCTAGCTGAACTTTTTAGAGGGATCAGTGAATCTGAGCGAGTGACTGACTCCATGAAGACTGCAGTAATATCAGTGATTCCTAAAACTGGTAAGAATCACTCAATTTGCTGTAATTATAGACAGATTTCTCTTTTGAATGTAGATGTTAAAAGTTTAACAAAAAATGTATGCGGTTAGGATTAACCCTCTGCTTCCAAAATTGATTCACCAAAATGAAACAGTATTCATTTTTGGTAGAAATAGTTATGATAATTTAAGGGAATTATTAGATGTTATAGATTTAAAGAGTATTCAATGGACCCCTATGCTGCAATCAGCATTGATGCGGAAAAAGCATTTGACAGGGTTAGCTGGGTCTTTCTCCGCCAAGTACTATTAAGAGTGAATTGTGGCCCTTGGTGTTCAAAGCTCTTTGCTGCCCTCTACAATGATGATGAGGAACAAGTTACTTACCTGTAACTGTTGTTCTCCAGCATGGGTCTGGCATGGATTCACATGCTCATGAATATTCCCCGTCGTCAGGCTGGGAATCCTCGGTAAAGAAAAATCAGTATCAGTTTCGTTTCTGATCTGTCTTTCGTAGTAGTAACCAATCACTGATCTCTGTGTAATACTGACCACAGCCAATGACTGCCCTCTCCCTAAGCCCCGCCTCTGGCAGCCATCCTCAGATTTGGTAGCACGTAAAGTGGCAGTATGACCAAGTGAAGAGCCGCAGAGGGGTAGGCGGGAGGGTTCGCATGTGAATCCATGCCAGACCCATGCTGGAGGACAACAGTTACAGGTAAGTAACTTGTTCCTTCTCCAGCATGGGGTCTGGCATGGATTCACATGCTCATGAATACAAGAATACATAGCAGTACACACATGCACAACCACGGGAGGTGGCAAAAGGCTCAACATTAAGCAATACAACAACTCAACATTAAGCATCTCTTACCTCCTCACCAGGCTCATCTTAAGCGAACAGGTTGCGCAGCACTGCTTGGCCGACCCTGGACTCCTCCCTGGAATCCCGATCGACGCAGTAGAATCTCGTGAAGGTGTGCGTCGACCTCCACGTAGCAGCCCTGCAGATGTCCAGCAGGGGCACACCAGATAGGAACGCCGTAGTAGCAGTGATCGCTCTGGTCGAATGGGCTCTCGGACGGCCTGGCAGCGGTCGGTTACCCAACCAGTGGCAGTGCATGATGCAGCCGGAGAGCCATCTGGAAATAGAAGACTTCGAGAGAGCCTTCCCTTGATTCACAGGTCCAAAGTTCACAAACAGCTGTGATGTCCTCCGAAAACTCTTTGTGCAGTCCACGTAGAACTTCAGCGCTCTAGCCACATCCAGCGAGTGCAAAGTCCTCTCGGCCGGCGACAAAGGAGACGGGAAGAAAACAGGTAACACCAGGGGCTCGTTAAGATGGAAGTCCGACGGCACCTTGGGCATAAAGGAGGGGTGCGTCCTAAGCATCACCCTCGAGGCATGGAAAGTCAAGTACGGTGCTTTGCAGGATAGGGCCTGGATCTCTCCCACTTGTCGTGCGGAGGTAATGGCCACCAGGAATGCAGTCTTCCACGACACAAACTTCATCGGTGCGGAGTGCATCGGCTCGAATGGGGGCCCTGTGAGCCTGGTCAGCACCACGTTAAAGTTCCCACGCTGGGGCCGGGGCCTTCACTGGCGGGAACGACCGGAACAGTCCTTTCATAAACTCTTTTACCAGTCGATGGGACCACAGGGACGTCCGTCCTGTGGTTCTGGTATATCTGGAGATCGGCGCCAGATGAATCTTAATGGAGGCATGGGCCAGCCCAGCCATTGACAGCGATAGCAGGTACGGCAGCACTTGAGGGGCCGTAATCCGTAGGGGGTTGATCTTCTGTGCTCGGCACCAGATCGAGAACCTCTTCCACTTGTGACCGTAGCATTAGAGAGTTGAGGACGCCCTGGCCTTTGCAAGAACTTCTCTGCAGTTGGCCAGCATATCGTACCCTCCAAACTCTAGTGCTGCAGGAGCCAAGTCTGCAGGTTCAGCGACGCCGGGTCGTGGTGGAAGATGGCGCCTCCTTCTCTGGAGAAAAGATCCGCGTCCGCCGACAGCTTGATGGATGGGGACGTTGACAAGTCCAGAAGGTCCGGGAACCAGATCTGCCTCGGCCACGCCGGTGCGACGAGGATCATCCTGCACCGGGACCTCTTGAGCTGGTTGATGAGTCGAAGCAGCAACGGCAACGGAGGGAACGCATACAGGTATAGGCCGTCCCAGGGAATGGGAGGGCAATTCTTCAGGAATTCGATAGAGTGTCCTCTTGCCAGGGTATCCAGCACCCAACGATCGGTGGAGATGGACTTCCACACGCCGACTAACTTCGTCAGCCGGCCTCCCACCGGGGTGCTTCGGTGGGGGCCCGAGGCCACGGCCGGTTCAGTCCTGCTTGGAGCTGGTGGCCTTGCCGCCCTGGCCACCTTGCCGACGGCGGCGAGGCGCTCCCTGCTTGCCGCGACCCCTGTAGGCCTCCTGAGACGAGGAGCATGCCGCCTGGCGGTAGGACGACGAGCCACCGCTGGATCCCTTGGAGGCCCCCTGTCTGACTCCGGAGCTCCGAAAGGGCCGTCGTTGCTGAAGGGCTCCTAGGGCGCGGGCCGTCTCCGTTTTTATGGCTTGGAGGGATTCGTCCACCGCCTTCCCGAACAAGTTGCTGCCGTCGAACGGCATGTCCAACACCCTGGTCTGGACGTCCTGACGGAAGTCGGTCGCCCGGAGCCAACCCCGTCGTCGTAGGCAAACTCTGTTGCCCAGCTGGCGGAACCGGATATCGGCAGTATCGGTTGCCACCGTTATGGCGTGGTCCGACGCCACCTCGCCTTCTTGAAGTATTTCCAGGGCCTCGGACCTCTTGTCGTCCGGTAGGAAGTCCAATATGGGGGCCAGCTTAAACCAGAGCTCCCTGTCGTAACAGGCCACGATCGCCAGGGCGTTGGCCGCTTTGATCGTCGTCGCCGCCGACGAAATGACCCCGTCGCCCCATGGTGTCCAACTTCTTTCCCTCGCCGTCCGGAGGGGAATTTGACGTTGAGGCTTCTGACCCCGCCGCTTTCTTCTTCGCCGCCGCCGAGACGACAGAGTCTGGCGTTGGCTGGGCCCTGAGGCACAGGGGAGCGGTCTCGGGGACCCGGTACTTCTTCTCGTACCGGTCCCGTTTGGCTGGTGCCGTGGAGGGGTTTTTAAATACCGACAGGCCCTCCTCCCATATGTCATCGATTAGAGGCACCGCAATGACAGTCTTCCTCTTGGCCTCCCGGTGCTGATAGAGGAAACCTTCCTTTTTCTGCTCCTCCGGGCAGAGCTGGAACAATTCGGACGCCCTGGCGATCATGGCGTGGAATGAGCCAATCTCGTCGGGCGGAGATGCCCGTGCGACGGTAGACCCGTTCCGTCGTCGTCGCCCTCAGAACCCGCCGTCGAGCCCACCGCACCGTAATCTCCCGACTCGTGGGAGGATGAGGAGGGAACTGCAGGCCTTACAGGGGCGAGCGGAGGAGAGGGTTGGGTCCTCCGTCGTTTGTTCTGAGGACTTTCCGACGGGCCAGGTTGCGGGTCCTCCGGCCTGGGCCGTGGTAATCTCGTCCTTATCTCAGAGCATAAGGACTGGATCGCAAACAAAATGGCCGCCGAGATATCCTGAGGCCTAGGTTCCGGCTGCGCCGGAAGGGAAGGCTGCTCTTCCTCGCCATCGTCGTCTTCCTCGGTTATCTCCCGAGGATCTTCCTTGCAGGACCGAACCTTCTCGAATTGTACTTCGAGATTCCTCGCGACCTCGGTCAGTTGCCCTCCGAGTCTGACTCCGAGGAGGCTACCGTGCCCCCCCCTTGTTCCATCATGGGGGCCATGACGATGGGCTGAAAAGAGGATTCCCTCCTTAGCGGCAGGGAAACTCTAGTCCCAGAGGCAGTCTCTGCTGGTGGGGTCTCTGCCGGCTTGGCCAGAGTCGCGCGATCGCCTAGATAGAGGCTTTTGCCTGCTGGGTAGGGGCCTTCACCACCTTAGGTGCGTCCTGCGCCTTCTCCTTTGGGGGAGGGGCGATGCCTCGCTCCCCCCTCTCCCGAGATCGGACGGGGCTTCTCCCGAAGCTTACCCGGGGTCTCGGACTTCCTCTTCCCCGAACCGGAGCGCTGGCTCGTGGTTGACGGTGCCGGGGAAGGTGCACCCTGCCTGGCGACCGAAGAGCCCGACCTTTTCGGCGCTCCCGGAACCAGCGGACTCGCGGCACTTGGCCTGGTGTTGGGCCCCCGTGCCGGGGCGCCCGCACAGGATTTAGAAGCCCGCTCGGACCCTTTCTTCTTCTTCTCACCCGTTGAGACCTTCTCCAACCAGCTGGCGAGACGAGATCGACGGTCCCTCATGGTCCGCTCCGACAAGTTCTTGCAGAACTGGCAGTCCTTCTCTACATGAGTCTTGTCCCCATGAAGGCAGTAGAGGCATCGCAAATGTTCGTCCTCCTTAAACACATTCTGCAGCCCGCATCCAGGGCAGCTGCGAAACAGCTTGGGTCCGGGTGACTAACTCGCGTTCTGGGCCATCTTGAAGTAGGCCGCGAATCTTCTGGAATCCTCCAAGACGTTGATTCGATGGAATCTTCACCCTTGAGGGGCGTAGGAAAATCCTGCAACGGGTACCCGTTAACGGGAGTAGAAACGGTGGAGCTTGAGGCTCGATTAACTGAAAAAATGTGAAAATTCACCTGAAAAAGCGCAAAACACGCAGTAAAAGCTCGAGAGCTAAGCACGAGGACTCCCAACACTTGAACGTGCAGTAAAAATCTGAGGATGGCTGCCAGAGGCGGGGCTTAGGGAGAGGGCAGTCATTGGCTGTGGTCAGTATGACACAGAGATCAGTGATTGGTTACTACTACGAAAGACAGATCAGAAACGAAACTGATTTTTCTTTACCGAGGATTCCCAGCCTGACGACGGGGAATATTCATGAGCATGTGAATCCATGCCAGACCCCATGCTGGAGAAGGCTAGGTTTCTTGTAAATTGTTGTCTGATCGTTTTCAAATCCATTGGGGTAGAAGGCAGAGTTGTCCCTTATTGCCACTATTGTTTGCTCTCTTTATAGAGCCTCTGGCTAACTCAATCAGGGATAATGTTGACATAAAGGCTATCTTGATAAGTAACTGCACCTCTAAAGTCCTTCTTTATGCGGACGATCTTCTAGTTTTACTTTCTGATCCTGAGCCTTTGTTTAAGGAATACGTTTTGGCTCTGACTAGTTTTGGTCAAGTCTCGGGCTATAAAATCAATCTATCTAAAACATTGATCTTCCCAATTTCAGCCTTGTGTCACAGAGGTCTCTTTGGAGTTGAGCGGGATAGAAGGGCTGGGAATTCAAATTTCTAGGCGTGTTAACTGTTTATTAGCCTCCAATATTCGAGCCAAACTTGCAGAGATGGCAGTGCTATGTTTGAAGTGGAAAAGGTTGCACCTAATGTTGTAGGGAAAAATCTATGTAATAAAAACGACCCTGCTTCCAAAATTGCTCTATGTCTTTGGTATGCTTCATCTTCCCTTGACGGGAGATTTACTTTGTGACATTAATAGAGTTCTACGAAACTTTCAGAATAGGCCAAAATCACCGAATATAATTTACCGACCTTACAAAAAGACCTAAAACACATACCACCAAAAGTTTGAACCACCAAAATGTCGAACTTTTGGTGGTATGTGTTTCAGTGAGGTCGTTAAAAAAAACAAAAAAAAACACAAAGGCTGTGGTTGTGTCCCCCGCAAAACACCACGCTCAATATATACAGTATAGTGAGCGGGGTGTTGCGGGGGACACCCCTGCAGCTCACCCGAGCAAAACAAAGAAAAAAGAACAAACAAAAGGACCATGCAGTGATGGTTCCCGATCACAGAAGTGAAATGGAACCAGCACTACAGGGACACAGTGCGTCGGAAGGAAAGGTAAGTAGTGAGGTGGGAGTGTGGTGGGGGTATGAGTGCGGATATGTTGGGGGTGTGAGTGAGGATATGTTGGGGGTGTGAGTGAGGTTATGTGTTTGAATCTCTGATTTTCAATGGATGTCTGTATGGGAAATTTACAAACATTTTTGTGTTGCATACATTTTCCATGCAGTCATTTCCGTCACAGGAAAATCAGCCACAGAAAAATCACAGATTCAAACTTTCTATGGGTATAGATTCAGGATACCAATGATGTGCGTATGAAACCAGTACATTTGGGTGGTTAAGAGATGATGCAGCTAATTGCCCAAACTGGGCTAATATAGAGAAGAATGTTGTGCAGCCAGTCCCCTTAGACTGCCTCTTTAGCATGGAAGAAAAAAAGATAGCTGTGGATAAATCCACGCCGTTTGTTAGACATATTCTAAAGGATTAGAAGAAATGTTGTTAAAGATCTATTGAGTTTTGAAACTTCAATCTGGAGGAACTCAGCATTACGTTTTAATAATCGTACCCTCTCGTGGCCTTCTTGGCAATCATATCTGGCGAATAGACAGGTACACAATGGAGTTTCAATGCTTTCATTTGAGTTCCTTAGGTTTAAATCTAAGTTGTGTATATCAGAGAACTGCCGTTATCGTATCCTCTGTAAAGATTGTGAGAATTTACTTGCTCCTTTAAATGCCTCATTACATACGGTCCCCTCCTACATTGCATGTATCCAAAACTACGCCTCTATTGGCTTCTACTTTGTATGAACGTTCTTCTAAGCAGGGTATGGCTAATTGGGCCCAGGAATTGGGTTTTGACTTATCGGAGGGAGATTGGAATGGTATTTGTGCAGGACCCCACCAATACAAAGTTGACTTGGATTTGAGGTTTAGCCAGCAGCAGGTTTTACATTGTATTTCCTGGACGCCTTAAAAAATGAAGCATTTTAAGCTTATACAGGATGATACATGTTGGAACTGTAAAATGGATATTGGTACTGGTTTGCATATGTTCTGTTTTTGAGTGAAAATTGCTAGCTTTTGGGACAATGTCTTATAGCGTATGCAACTTGTCCTGGATTTATCGCTCCCCCACACTCCTTTGTTATGTGTGCTGGGCTCGTTTCCGTCAGGTACTCCTGCTCTCCGTTGACCAGCTTTTTTGGTCTTACAGGGCATTATTGGTAGCTAAAAAACAGATCTTGAAACGCTGGAAGATTGATGCTAAGCCATCCATTGATGGCTGGTTACAGAATTTAGCCATTCTTTCAAGTAGAGAGAAGGAAGCTCATCAGAGGTTGAAAAAAGCTGACAAATAATCTGCTATACAGAATATCCTTAATGAATTGTATATATGAAAAAAATCCCTTTTGTTTGTTATATATATATATATATATATATATATATTTTGAAGTGCAACGTAAGTGCACTGGCTGTTTGGCTGAAGGCTCTGCTCTGCTGCGAGTTCGCCTGTTGTGTGCCTCGTCGAATTCAACCCCAGTTTGCCTGCTGGAAGACCTCTTATGCGCAAGAGGAATCCCTGCTATACTGTGTGCAGCAAAACGTTGCACTGGACTTAAACTACCAAGTCATTATTCTGTTGGGTACTCGAGGATGTGCTCAAAGACACTTGAATACTGGAACTTTATTGTCCATGTGTGTAGTAATAGTTGTATCCCTTTTCTATTGTTAGGTTTCACTGAGACTGCGAGTCACTGGCTCCTCCCCCCACCTGCCAGATGGCTGTACATAAACTAGGTGCACGCGCACAAGGGCGCTCGCGTGTGAAGTGCGACGGAAATGCACTGGCTGTTTGGCTGTTCAACTGGCTCGGAGCAGCCAGCTTCTTTATTTCAGGTAGCCTTATGCTTATTTATACATTGCTATTGTAAGGAATGGATGTTTTCTGAAGCCGGCAACTTTGAATTCGGATTTGCAAACTAAACTGGTCTACAATAACGGTCCATTTTTGAACCTAGTAAGTGGGGTGAAACAGGTTTAAAGCTATGAGGAGAAATAGAGTCAGGAGCGGACATTTTCGCAGCGGTTAGTACGTGGCGGGCTAGTCTGGCTCGGACTGCGGCGCTCCTCCTTCCCCTACCGGGCATGGATGAGGAGAAGCTTCTGCAGTGTGCTCAGCACTGTTCGGTAGCATTAAGGAGTAATGAAGAGATTGAAGACTCCTCGCAATCTCTGTTTATGGAGTATCTACCGATTGAGAGTGTTAACACTAATTTAAACTGCCTTTCACCATTATATGCACCTCCTTCCTTGGGTGGCAGTAGTAAAGATGAGTCTTGCATTCACAATCAAATGATTTTTCTGCCAGAGAATTCTATGCCGAAACTAACCTCAGGGGTGTGTGACTACGTGAAAAGGGGGTGTGGAGAGTGGGCTGAGTTAATAACGATGCTAGGCATCTTTAACAGACTAACACTTGCTGAGTTGCGTAAGCAAACTGAAGTGCTGAACAAAGTAGCTGAGGATTCTGCTTTGCTACCCTCGAGACTGGTCAATGCCCTACAATCTGTAACTCAGGGGTGGTGTTTGGGAGACCCGGTATGTACAGTGGATAAGTGGGAAATGAGTGGAATGGTCAAAGACACTTGGCCTACTGTGGCACCAAGGGAAGTGATTTCAATCCCTGACTCCTCAGTGGTAAATTGCATTCAAATGAAGTAATTATCTTGCTCTGAGGATTTTGATGGGGGAATTGAGGGGACAACGATGCCACCAACTCCAGTACAGACGGTGAAAATCCAATCCGTTAAAAAACAACAAAAAAAAACAGTCTAAACAAAAAAAATTGGAGTTAAACAAAAAACATCCAGAAAACTCTTAAGAGACTATGGGTTTAAACATACAATGGAAGAGGGAAAGAGGGAGGTGCTGGCATCATCTGTACCCCCCACTTCTCCTATTGTTACTAAGGAAATGGATCAGTTGGTTGGATCTGCGGCAAAGGGTATACAGCCCAAACTGTACACCACTGATCAATCTACACAGAGTGAATATGTGGAAGGTGAGGACCAGTTGTCTGACACCATGAAAAAGAAAAGAAATCCTGTTAACACTGTCAAACAACTGAAGTCTTTGGAGAATGGGTTAAATGCCATCTTTGAGATTTTTAAAATGCCAGAGAATGATTTGGGTAAAGATTTGCAGATTGAGTCTGAGAGTGACAATGGGATTACGAATGGACTGGGAGCGGGATCAACAGGGGTAACAGATGAGGTTGAAGCGTGCAGAACTTTTGCTTAAATGATGAAAACTGGGCCAACTGTATCCGGTATCAGGAGGCAGTCCTTAACAGTGAATAAAGGTTTAAGACATAAAGATGGTGACAAACTAAACACCAATCCATTCACAAATAATACCTCAGTTAGTGCACCAAAATGTAACCCTGAAATGAAAAGGACAAAAACCATTTAGAAAACTAACAACAAGGAGTTGGTTAATAAAATGACCGTAGAAAGTGAGATTAACTAATAAATACTGATGCAGGATGTCCAGAAGGTCTTGGCCCCAAGTCAAGGCATAAAAGAGCCAAAAGCGACTATGAATGTGGAGCTAAATCAAACGAAAGAGTTACATACTTCTGAAACCCTGGGCAATGAAACAAATTTTGTGGAAAGTGGGATCAATGAAGAAATATTGATGAAGGCTGTCCAGAAGGTCTTGGCTTTAAGTCAAGGTCTAAAAGAGCCTATGGTGACTACGAATGTGGAGCTAAATCAAATGAGTTACATACTCATGAAACCCCAGGTAATGAAACAAATAGGATTAGAACTGAACCATTAGTATATTCAAATGAGGGGGGGCGTGGAAAAGGCGGAAACTTGGTGTGAATACTGTATGAATAATTTAAGAAACCTGTTTATCCCGAAACCCTAGGTCTTATGCTCAATGTTTAACAAGGGGGGGGGGCAGAAGCCCCTGAACAGACCATTTATTCTATCATTATTTGCCTCATACCTGAATTAAGTGTTATAGCCTCAGCAGACACGCTGCTGATCAACTTTATCCATAAGTTTAGATACAACTTCGTTAGATTGGTCATACCCTCACCTGTTGTCTTTTCTCTTTTGATGAAGGAAGCAGAATCCCTTCAATGCAGAGGCTTTGACTTGTTTATATTTACCCCTCCAATCCCTGCCATGGGAGCTCAAAGAAGCGGACCAATGACAAGGAACGATGTAGCCTATGAGACAAAAGCTGGACCGAATAAGAGCAGAAGAGAATATAATCCTGATAGTCAGGTTTGGAGGTGGTTGGCCCTTTCACTGAGAGACTCGATCAACTCACTGAAACAGTTGGGGAAACCCCTCTAGCAGGGGTGTTTCTTTGGAGAAAAGTCAGTTGGAACTCACAAGGATGTTATCAGTTGTTAAATAATGTTAGGCTCACCGATAAACTTTCCTCATTTGATTTTGTCCTAATACAGGAAACATGGTCTCGGGAGAAGTTGGGCTAGGATGGCTTTGTGATGGATGAACTATGTGCCAAGGGACGCCCAAAGGGTGGTTTGGTGTTGGCTCACAAAATATCTGCACAGATTTAAAAAACGGGGTGTTGGAACAATGTGCAATCTTTTCTGGACATTACTTTTAAGATCGGTGCCAACAGCAGTGGTTTCCCACTGCTTATAGTTAACGTCTACTGGACTCCGCTTGTTTACACAGACACCCAACTGGAGTCCGAGTTCACCATTTTAGGGGGAAAAATAAATCTATGGTTATTTGATAACATTGGAGGCCAAATCACAATTGCTGGGGACCTTAATCCTGACTGTTTGGTTGATAGTGTGGTGGAGGATGCTCTATATTCAAATAGGACTTCGCAAACACCTAAGGGTGGAAACCCAAAACTGAGAGGTATTCTCTGGTTACAATGGTGTGATCTATGGGGTCTAGAACTGACCCACAATGACCATTATACATGGACAGCAAGAGGTTTTTCTTCAATAATTGATTTTTATCTATCTGCCAAATTGCATTATAACACTTCTAATGTTAATGTTGAAACATTAAAAGTCAGCGATCACTGCATGCTATCTATTGAAATAGAGTGTAGGATTCAACCCCAACTAGTTTCTAGTTATTATAAAGAGGGTATTCTGGTCAATCCAACAGGGAATCAAATCAAATGGTCATTTTCTAAGGCTCAGAAATGTACCTAAACGATGATAAAGGAAGATGATGTAGCCCCACTGTGTTAAAGAATCAGGTACTCGGTAAAATATTTTGCACAATATATTGATAAAAATACTAAGGCCATGGAAAAACTGAAAGGGGTTGGGTTCAACTCAATGAAAAGCAAAAGCCACTTTAACTATTTGGAGGTTCACGAAAGAAAATCTACAATGCAGTAAGAGTTACAGCAGCTCCGTAGATTGGGTAAGAACGACATTGATCTGTTCAATAAGAAGAAAAAAAAAAAATTAAGCAGAATTATAAAACCTGGTTGATCAATCACAGAAGTATCAGAGCGCAACTAGATGGTGAATTTATGCTGAACTCTAAGAGGGAATAATTCTTCAAATTTTTGGAACCTTATTAACAACACTGAATGCTGTCAGAAAAGAACAAGTTACTCTCTTACCTGGTAACGTTCTTTCAATGGGATGGTCCGACGACGTATTCCATATCTGACATGTAATCACCACATCTGTGCTGCTTCGGAAAATCTCCGGCGTCTGCGTCCTGCATCGATGACGTCGATACGCCGCCCTCGAGGACCTCCTCCGACGGCCGATATCACTGGATGTTATAAGTAGGACGCACGACGCCCGTAGCCTCAGTTGTAGTTTTTTCCCAGAACGTGTGGCACTAGTCTTCTGCCAGTCTGACAGACAAAGCCTTGCAGAAACGTAAGCTGCAATCGCATAAGAAATTCTGTAGTGGGGAAGGCAGGGAGGAAGCGATATGGAATACGTCGTCGGACCATCCCATCGAAAGAGCGTTACCAGGTGAGAGAGTAACTTGTTCAAGGGGATTGGGTCCTCCGACGTATTCCATATCTATGACAGACTCCCAAAGCAGTACCAATGCAAGGAGGTGGGAAAAGAATTTAGGAAACAGAAATTTAGAATGCCCAATCAAATTGCGGAGTAAAGGACCGCCTTGCCAAAGGTCAGATCCTGCCCCCGGATGGAATCGAGGGAGTAGTGATGTACAAAAGTATGTACCAAAGCCGAGGTGGCTGCATTACAGATGTTACAAATAGGAACACCCCTCTGTAGGGCAGTAGAGGCAGCCATACCCCTGGCAGAATGGGCCCGTAAGCCGACCGGTGGGTCCTTACCCGCCAAGCGGCAACACTCAGACAGCCAAAATAATCCAGCGAGACAAAGTCTGTTTAGTCACAGCTTGACCCAAACGCTTTCCAGCCTAACCAATGAAGAGTTGATCGTCCACTCTGACCAGGGACATGCGTGAAATATAAAAGCTTAACGCTCTCCTAGGATCAAGCCTATGGAGCCTCTCATCTTCCTTACCAGGATGTGGAGGAGGATTAAACGCCGGAAGAACAACCTTCTGGCCTAAATGAAATTCCGACACCACCTTCGGAAGAAAGGAAGGACGAACTCTAAGGACAACCCTGTCCTTATGAAACACAATGAAGGGTGGCTTAACTGAAAGTGCCTATAACTCACTCACTCTGCGAGCGGAAGTGACCGCAACCAAAAATACAGTTTTAAGAGTTAACAGTCTCAAAGGGCATGAATGCAAAGGCTCAAACGGAGCACCCATCAGAAACTTGAGAACAAGATTCAAATCCCAGCCGGGCACCTGGAAAGCAGCACAGCTGTGGTGATTAGTGAGCCCTTTCAGAAACTGAGAAATTAAAGGAATTTTAAAATAGGAACACTCTTCAGACGAGGGCTTAAATAAGGAAAGTGCCGCCAGATAACCTTTAATGGTACCCACTTGCAAGCCCCTGTGGGCCAAAGAAAGCAAAAAAGACAGAACCATGGGAATGTCACATGCAAAAGGATCCCCATTCTTAACCCTGCACCAGTCGCAGAACTTACACCAACGGTACAGGGACTTTGTTGCTGGCCGTCTGGCCGAGAGCAACACCTCCATCACGTCTTCAGGGAGGTCCCAATCCTTATACCTCAACCTTTCAGAAACCAAGCGTGAAGGTTGAGGGATCTGACCTCTAGATGGAGAACCTGACACCCCCCCTCCCGTGAGGCAGATCGTCTTGGTAGGGAAGACGACGTGGAGGGCAGATAGACAAGTCGAGAAGGTCCGGGTACCACGTCCTGCGGGCCCACGCCGGAGCAATGAGGATCATCCGGGAACCGAACCTTCGTAACCTCTGCAGTACTTGCGGGATGACAGGGACTGGAGGAAACGCGTACAGCAGTGGGAATGACCACTCCCACTCGTGAGAGATCGCGCTCTGCCTGCTCAGAGCGTCCGCCGTCTTGTTTTCTTCTCCTGCCAGATGAACTGCTGGGATCGAAACTTCCTGCTGGATTGCCCAGAACCAGTGCTGCATCGCCTCCCTGCACAGAGGAAGTGACCCTGCCCCCCCCCTTTTTGTTGAGGTAGTGCATGGCCACCGTGTTGTCCGTCAGGATCAGGACATTCTTCTCTCGCACAGTCGGCAGAAAAGCCTTCAGGGCTAGCCTGACGGCCTTCAGCTCCAACAGATTTATATGGAGTCTGGACTCCGACGGAGACCAACGACCGCTGACTGTCAACTCGTTGGCATGAGCTCCCCATCCCGTGAGGGATGCGTCCGTCACGATCGTCACATGTGGCCAGGGTAGCCAAAATGGAGCCCCCTTCATTAGATTGTCTTCGACGGCCCACCACTGAAGGTCCTGGCCGACCGAGGACGGCACCTGAACAGGGTCTGACATCCTGCCGGAGGACTGAGACCACTGGAGCTTGAATGCCCATTGCTCATCCGCAACGTGGCCTCTGGCACCAGAAGAATGCAGGATGCCATGAGGCCAAGCAATCTCAGGAACTCTAACGCTGGGAGACTCTGGGCAAGCTGAAACTTGTGCACCATCTGCTGAATGTGAGGAGCCCTCACCTGGGGAGGAAAACGCTGCTCCAAGCACGTGTCGAGCACTGCTTCGATGTACAGGAGCCTTTGAGTTGGTGTCAAATGGGACTTAAGTTGAGGGAGAAGCCCAGCTTGTGGAGGGAGTGGCAGGTGACTGACAGATGATCCAGGACTTGCTCGGGAGAGCGTGCCCTGATCAACCAATCGTCCAGGTAGGGGTAGACGTGAATCCCCCCTTTCCTGAGGTGCGCTGCCACCACTACCATGAGCTTGGTGAAGACCCTCGGAAGGAGGTCAATCCAAACGGCAGGACCCGAAACTGACTGTACTTCTTGTGCTTTGGATGTATGGGCACATGAAAATAAGTGTCCTTGAGGTCGAGTGACACGAACCACTCCTGAAGTTGAAGGGTCTGGAGGACTTGAGAGTGTACCCATCTTGAACTTGTCCTTCCTGAGGAGGTTGTTCAAACCGCGCAAGTCCATGATGGGACTCAATTACCAGTCTTTCTTGGAAATCAAAAAATAAGGGGAAAACCATCCCTTGTTCCTCTCCGCTACAGGCACCAGTTCTATGGCGTCTTTCTCCAGCAGGGATTGAATTTCCTGCGCAAGGAGCGGATCCGGACTCTTCAAAGAGAGATTCCCTGGTGGATTGTCTTGAGGCCTCTGCCTGAAAGGAAGACAGTAGCCATGGGTTATGATCTCCAGAACCCACACATCTGAAGTAATTGCGTGCCACTCTGCAAGATGCTGCGCCAGCCTTCCCCCAACCGGCGAACCATGGGACATGGCCTCATGACTGAGCTGAAGCGGCTGCTGCGTTGCCTGAGGGCAAAGAGGCAACAGCCTGAGCTGCATTGGCATCTCGAGTACCTTGTTTACCACCTCTGGCACTCCTACGGTGGCCCCTCTGTCTGGCAGCTCCCCTCGATTTACCAAATGATGAGTAATAACGAAAGGAACCTCCCCTCCATTGCTGACCCCTAGGAAGAAAAGGCAGAGGTTGGCGAACTGCAGCGCCCAACGACTTTGCTGCAGCTTTGGAGGTCTGCCACCTCTCAAGGCTCTTGTCAGCCTTGCTGCCAAAAAGATGTTCCCCGTCAAAGTGCATGTTGAGGAGCCGGGCCTGCACATCAGGAGCAAACCCCGACTTCCGCAACCACGCAAACCTGCGTATCACGGTGCTCGCCGCCATGGACCGGCTGACGCAATCTGCCATGTCCAAACCCGACTGAACGGCCTCACACATGGCCTTGCCATCCTGAACCATGGCAAGGAAACCATCCTGCTCGTCCCCTTCGGGAATATGTTCAGCCGCTAAGGAAACACAGTTCCACAGAATGTTCGTGAAACGTGACAAGGCACATACGGAGTTGGCCGCCTGAAGCGCCATACCCCCTGAAGGAAACACTTTCTTCGCCCAGCCGTCAAAACGCTTGTCGTCCCTATCAGGAGGGATGGTAGGATACAACGCCTGCTTTGTCGGGGCCGTAGCCACCTGCACCACCAAACTCTCCGGAGTGGGGTGCTTGGTCAAGTAGCAGGGGTCGCTACTGGCTGGGCGATATTTTTGCTGCAAAGACTTGCCCACTGCCGGGAGACTCTCCGGAGCAGTCCAAGCCGCTGCCACCCTCCTCTGTAGAGCCATATGGAATGGCAGTACCAGGTCAGTTGGTGGACCTTGGTCGAGGATATCCGTAAGGTCATCCTGAAGAAAATCCCCTGGGGGAGCAGACCACCCCCAAGTACTCTGTGACCCTGGACATAAGGCGCCGGTACGAGGAGTCGGCATGAGTGCCAGGCTCAGGCCTACAAAACTCCACCTCCGGAGAGGTGTCCAGCCCACTGGCATCGTGCAAGGATTGCCGCAGGTCTTCAATTTGGCTATGGCCCGAGAAAATCTCGTCCGGTACCGTATCCGGAACCATGCCATCATCAGAGCCCTCATCCATCTCTGAAATAAACTCAAGCTGGCGGAAAGAAGGCACAGAATGATGAACAAAGCCATGCTTGGCCTTTGCCAGAGCCTTTCTAGGCGGTTCCACCGAGCCCCGGGGAACCCCTGTCGAAACAGCCTCGAAAGGCGTCGAGTGAATCAGTGTCGACGCCGAACGCGGCGCCGACAGCATCGATGGCGCCGACACAGTCCTTGAGGCCAGGGCCCCGAGCGTGTCCCTCGACAGCCGGGGCGCCGATGGCGTCGACGACTTCTTCGAAGGCGGGACCTTGAAAGAGTCCGTCGACGACCTCCGCGCCACCGGCATCGACGTCTTCCTAGAAGACACCACAGGTTCACACGATCTCGAACGTGTCGAGGACCGGGACCTGGAACGGGCAGGCCGAGAACGATTCCCCTTGTCTGAGCAGGACCTCTCCCACGAAACGTGACAACCACCCGAGCCCGAAGGCGTGCGAGAGGTGTCTCTCGACCGATCACGACCAACCCCACTCGAAGGCATGGACGGACCAGTGCCCTGCGATTCGCAAATCGCCAACATTTTCTTCCCGAAGGAAGCCCATTCCTCTGGCGTTGCATGATTGGTGGGGTAAGCGACCCGCCGACGGGCGGAGTCCTCTGAAGAGAACGGGGAAGGTGACCGATGACGGCGCTTCCGGGAGTGCCTCGAAGAGGCAGAGGAGTGGCGAGTCCGACTCCGGGACCAAGACCCACTGGACTTCCGATGACGACGCAAGCGTCACCTCTCGAATCGTCCGTAGAAAGCCCCGCAGACCTCGACTTCCGGGGCTTGGACACCTTACCTACCAATAACAACTTATTGCGCTCCCGCAAGGTTTAGACGTGAGCGACTGTTAGTCGACACAGTCATCCGTGTCATGGGCCTCCCCAAGGCACCAGAGGCAGGCATCGTGCGAGTCCGTAACCGACATCTTGAACCCACAGTCCCCGCACTTCTTAAAGTCCGGACGCGGTGTGGAAGACGAGGTAGACATCTTCATGAAGAAAGACTTCACAATACCAAACAGGTTCGAAGAACCGAGAAAGAACAAAAACTACAAAGAGTCGAGGTGCACCAAGATCTCCGAAGCAAACACGTTCACGGAAAAAACAGAACTGCGGCTACGGGCGTCGTGTGTCCTACTTATAACATCCAGTGATGTCGGCCATCGGAGGAGGTCCTTGAGGGTGGCGTATCGACGTCATCGATGCAGGACGCAGAAGATTTTCCGAAGCAGCACAGCTGTGGTGATTACATGTCAGATATGGAATACGTCGGAGGACCCATCCCCTCGAACCATGGTTACAAATCCTATATCAGTAGAGGTATGGGAAGGTCATTTTGGAGTCTATTCAAAAGGGGAGCTCAGCGGTACAACGTTACTTTAGACTCTAGAATCACATGGTCGGTTGGTAATTCCGTTTATAAAGTTTGTGGATTTATTACAAAAGCAAACAATTTGGGGGCTCCCAGTCCAAATAACCTCTCGAATAAAATCTTGAAACTTAATCCTTTATATTGGGGAAGAATTCTAACTATGTTATACAGTGATGTATTTTGTGACTAAGAGTATTCCAGCTCCTGGAGGGTCTCCATCGTATTACCAATTTTTAAGGGCTCATGTATGTGCCCTACTAGTTATAGGCCAATTGCGATTGCAGATCCAGACTCTAAATATTTGCATCAATGGTTCTTGTTGACATACAAGATTGGATTCTGAATAATCATATTCTTGATAGCAAACAAATTGGTTTTAAAAAAAACTGTGGCAGACTGTGGGGGCCTAGTACTGCTTTGCTTACAAAGTCAATCGATGAGAAAGGGAGCAAGGGCAACGTTTATAGCGTCAATGGACTGGAGTATGGCCTTTGATTTAGTTGACAGAGTTACTTTATGGAAGAGATTTAGTGCATTGGGCATGCCAAAACATCTCCTTGAAATTGTGATTAGTCTTTATACAGACACAAAACTTACAGTACGTCTAAATTCAGAGGGTTTGTTATAACCAGAGATAGCAACATACAATGGCTTACGCCAAGGTTGCATGCTAGCACCAACAACTTTTAACCTATATGTAAGTGGTGCTGAGAATGCTCTGAAAAATAAGGGTTTGGTTTCACCTAAACTGGGGAATATTCGATTATCTTGGCTTGCCTATGCAGATGATTTTTTGCTATTTGACAATACTAAGGTGGGCTTACAACGGCTTATTACCGAATTTGAAAAGCTTATTAATCAGTTACAACTTAAAATTAAGCCTATGAAAACTATTATTGTCTGCATGGGTAAACCAAGTAAGAGTGAGAATTTTTTCCTGAAACGGAAGGGTACTTTTGCAAATATCTGCACAGGGTGACCAGGAATGAATTCATGCGTTATCGATTGAATGTGATGCTGACAAATCAAATTAGGAATATAAGAATGAAAATTGGGGAAGGCTGGCAATGGTATTGATTTTGTAAAAAAAGAGGGGGTGGAGGAAACACTTCAACACTTGTTACTTATTTGTCCTGCTCTTATGGGCCAACGCATAGTGCATTTCGCTCAATTTGTGAATTCTATCTCCTGTGTTAACCAAGAATGGCTCTGGCACAGAATGAGACATGAAAATTCAGTAGCCTTAATATTACGAGTCACTGCCTTTGAGAAAAATATTTGTGATCTCTCCTAGTGTCACAGTTAGTATTGTCTGTGATGTTTTAAATACTGTATAATATGTGATAGTGGTAACATTCCTTCTTCTCTTTTAGGAATATAATTGATTGTATATTGCAACGAGTAAGTGGAAGTTTTTTTAAAACGGATTCATTATTTATGCGAGTATGTTGTGTATTTTTTATATGTCTTTTGTATCATTTTGTAAAGGTTCACTATGACATTGGTATTTTTCACCTTCTCTTTTAATGAATATAATTGATGAATGTATGTTTTATTGTGAAAGTGTACGTTTTTAGATGGATATGTTGTGTTTCTTGATATGCTTTTGCAAAATGTTTTTTGTATTATATTGTAAAGGTTTACTATAAACCAAAACAATTAAATAAAATAAAAAAATATATATATTTTTGTCTTTCTCCCTCTAATTTCTCTCCCCCTGTCTGCACTTTCTTTTCTCCGCCTTTTCTTTGAATCTACCTTTTCCCTCTCTGCCTTTGATGCTTTTTGTAAAAACTGTATAAATATACAGTTATTTTGTTTAAATGATGTTCTTCGGTTAAAATATGATGCTGTTTTTTCCACCGCATATTATAACATTTTCAATAAAGACATTTTTAAAGAAAGCTATATAGTTTTTAGATCTAGAGGTTACAGATGACTAGCATAAATCCGTGGTTTGGGTAGGGGGTCGCCATCCCTAGGATGGAGAGAGAGAGGACCAGCCATTAGGCCTGTGGAAAATCAGATTGAAAAACCTTGAACCTCATCTGGGAGTTGGTTTGTTCTTGTGGTTATCCGTGGCACTGGCCAGTCCAGTGGGTGAATCTCTGAAATCATGACTTCACTGTGAACCACTGCAAGCCAGGCCCAAACCAGATATTGTACACTGAAAACAACCTTTGCATTTGCGACCCATGGAACACCTGCACACAGACCAAAAGGCGTGAATAGCTGATCCCAGAGATTCCCAATTATGGAGGTATTTTCAGGGAATCCAACGCTGATTCGTAAAATCCCTCCCAAAATTTGGCAAACGCATTGCCCATGTGTACAATTACTATTGGAAAGGGTCAGGACATACCAGTAATAAAAAGACTCCTTATTCAAACAAAAACGGATTTACTAACTCAGCCAATCATGTGCGATCTTTTATGAATGCCGGCTTCTTACCTTGGAATGCAACAACAGAGTCACACTAACCTTGCGTTCTGCGTACTCGCATGACTTTATTAGTTGGGAAGTTGTCCTGTCGAACACGTTTTGCAGAAACAAGACCAAGATGGTCCTCCTTTGACAAAGGTTCTGATATTGAACTAGAGGGAATGAAAAGTAAGAAATACGTGATTTAAAATAACTAATACTAAAGAAATACTCAAGAGTTATCACTACGCAAATAGCAATCCCTGAAGCAATTAATTTCCAAATGTTTAGGCATACATTGACTAATCAACAGGCACAGAAATTAATTTTAGGAGTACATAACATTAACACAAAGACATAAAGCACAGAACTGAGAAAACATCAGGAACTAGGAAAAAGGTTAGTCACAAGAGCAACACTGATCAACCAGTAACTCACTACTCTCCCCCACCACTACATTTGAGTATTGTTTGCATTCACAAAATACAGCATTTCACTTTGTGCAACTTGTCCGAAACGTGAACACTTTAAGCAAGTCACTAACGTTTCTAAGACCTTTTGTACAGGAAGTTTCTTCAGCATCTACCTAGGAAAGTGAAGTAGCAAGTTTTTCTATGAAACATTCCAGCAATCAGAAGAATATTTTTAAACTGCATGTCAAAGCATTCTTCACCAATCCCTTGTACAGACCTTAGCCTGAACACTGATTTTGTGACAATGCAAACCTTAAGAGCGAAATGTATGCATTGGTAGGTGTGCTAAGCAAAGCTAACTCTTAAATTAGTGACAGATCCAGGACATCATCACAATGCAGATTAAGAAGTAGCAAGTGAGCAATACGAGCAAGGAAATAAAGCAGTTACACAAAGTCCCTATGAGAGACAATATAAGTAAATCTGGCAGCACCTAGGGTCTAGATTCTAGGCTATTTGGCATGCTCAGAATGGGGGCACTATGAAGAAAGCAGGAGCTGCGTCAAACTCTACCTCTCCAATCTCAATGCCAGGTGAATGGAGCCAAGGGGGAGTGTCTCTTACCAGAATCCTTTTTCAAGATTCACTAAAGGACATAAAATACCACTGCGGTCTGATATGGAACAGCTAAAAGAGAATCCCAATACTTCCATCAACAAGAATAAGAAAGAGATTGAACATTTAGGGGACAGATTAAACGCATTGGCCAATGAATTTGACAGAGGGCAGATGAGGCTGGAGTCAGCAACAAAGACAATATCAGATTTAGAAGAGACAGTGAGAGACCTCTGCAATAAGGGTGAAGATAGGGCGAACTTATCCAGGCGTGTTAACACAAGGATTAAGAAGGTTTTGAGCTGCATGATCTGATGATAGGTTATTTATAATGCACACATTTTTGTAGAGCTAATAAGTCTTCTAACCCTCAGTATATCATGTTCTTTTTGGTAGACTTGAACAGGGACCACTTTCTTATACATGTCTCGTTTAATGGGGCCACTATTTTCGCTGAAACACACAACCGATTTCCATTTATCGTAAAGTGTGTTGTCTGTTTTCTCTCCCAGTGGGATTCCTTATTCTTGTTTTGCAATGTAAATCTTGTTGTCCCCCGAGCTGTTTATCGAGCGTGTAAACTGGGGACCGAATAGGACGCTGAGCAGCTTGAAACTCTTTTCTAGTTCATATACAAAACATCACAGTACAAAACAAACATTTTTTTCCAAGGATTACACAGACTGGTTTTCTTGATATACCGTCCAGTTATCAACTTTACATTCGTTTCGAGAACATTTTTCTTTCCCAAATTTTCTAAATACAAAAGTTGTTTCTCAAGCTAATATGTCTTTAGGATCATACGTTAATGCATTTCGGCCTCTTTTCATGAAATAAACCCATGTTCTTTTTGGTAGACTTGAACAGGGACCACTTTCTTGTACAGGTCTCGTTTAATGTGGCCACTATTTTAGCTGAAACACACAACGGATTTCCATTTATCGTAAAGTGTGTCGTCTGTTTTCTCTCCCAGTAGGATTCCTTATTCTTGCTGTGAAATATAAATCTTGTTGTCCCCTGAGCCGTTTACCAAGCATGTAAACTGGGAACCGAACAAGACGCCGAGTAGTTTGAAACTAAGTTTGCTCTGTATTACTAAACTTGAAACGAGGTTTCAAGCTACTAAGCGTCTCGTTTGTTTCCCAAAGAAAAAGGTGGTCTCACCCCTTGAGCAACTCTAAAACCGAAGGTGGCAGAAGGCCTCAAGGTAAGCTTAGTCCAGCCCTGATGCAGCCCACCACAATGTGAACATTACCCAATTACAGAACAGCCCAGCCCACACTACACTGTTCCCTGTAAACCACACACCTTTGACTCCAAAGCCATGCATATTGTTTTCTTTACCGCTTTCCTTAATTTTCCTGCCCTGCCCTCTTCATCATTACTGAATTACAATGTGTATACTTCATGTGTATACTTCATCCAATCAGGGACCTCATGGACCTCTGCACAGTCACTCTCACACACCATGCTTCATCCTTGTGATATGATTGGCATTTTGCGGTAGCAGCGCTTGCCTGCACGTGTGGCACTGCTACATCCAATCAAACATTGTTGCTCCACGGTTGCTCCCTCCCACTCCAGTCCAACCTCGTGCCTAAGGCGTGACACCTTGGTTGGAGCTCTCCAGTGTGGTGGCTGTGATCTCTGGTGCTCCAGCCATTTATCAGCCCAATACATACGCTAGTGAGCACTGCAATGGCACGGGCAGGCCTTACGAGGTTGCCTGGTAACTGGGAAAAGGTATAAGGCAGTGCACCAAATACACATGCAGGCTCGTATATATTCAGGAAACGGTAAAATGAACTGTACGCCGTTGATTGGGTATTTACTTTCATGAAGTAATGCTCCAGTCATTAGGAGGGAGTGCTACTTACCTACCATTATCTGAGGCACCAACCGCACCACCTGTGTTATGTGGAAACCATTTGGGACTCCGAGTCGGACAATGGTCTAGCCAGTCCAGAGACCCCCCACACGGCTCCAACCCTCCCACCCCCTTTGTGCTTTTGGAAAAACTGTGTGCTATGGAAGCTTGGTCATCCAGCAGGTCCTTAGGCTCCCTGTTAAACTGCTGTTCCGGATCTTGGTGTAGGTAGGCTACACTCTATATCCCTATGCTTGGTAATTTAGCAAACTTGTGGTGGGCAAGAGTGCTGCTGTTGATATTGGAGAACTGGTGGATTCGAACACTGATACCATAGGCTGACGAAGACTGATTTATTTCGAAGGTTTCAACCACGTATCTGTTTTAAGAAGAGAATAGGAACTTATTAGCGATTAGGTAGGTTTGCATATCCCAAAAAAGATCAGCTTCAGTAGATTGGCGTGAACCTACGTCTCTCCAGTTCAGCCACCATCAGGGGGTGGGCAAGTGGGCATTGCACGTCATCTTCCCAGATCTTGCACCTAGTTCTGCAAAAGAAAGAACAAAGTGCGAGAGCCCCGCCTACATTTCAGTGCACGTTGACCACTTTGAAATAAAAGACGGGCAGTGCATTGCATGCATTGGCCTGCTGTTATCGTCTGCATGGGCCCATCTGTGTGGTGTTCCACTTCCAGGCATTGCTGAATTGTTGCTTGACCGACATCACATCACCTAAAGAAGAGAAAATCCAATGAGGCCTAAGAGAACGCACTCATGCTTTTGCACGTATGAGCCACAGCCCTGAGGAGCATTGACTCAGTCGCTCTGGCAGCCTTCCAAATGTTCCGCTTGTGCGTCACACTTCCCCATAACCAGTATCCTTGCATGTGCCACATATACAGATCTCTGCCATTGCCATGCTGATGTCAATTTCTAGCATAGATAGAACCTCTGTTCCTCTTTAACATCCAGCCACAACAAGTACAGATCGTACAGTCCAGCCCACATCAAATAAGTGTTTTTTTACTTACATTTTTGTTGCAATAATCTGTAGCCAGTGTGATTTTATATTATACTTGGGTGATACACCATTTCACTTGCTATTGGCTAATTATGTTATTGGTGTGTTTTCTGAGGCACTAATGGGCTCTCTAATTTGCTAATGTACTATAAACGCCCTCCTTCCATCATGAGCTATGTCATCATTGTGCCCTGCTCTTGTAATTGTAATTGGTCATTTATAATGCGCTTAATAGGGGTCTCTAAGCGCGGACCCGGGGATCGAACCAGTGTTGCTCTGCGTCATCTTGCTTCCAAGGCGAGCATGTCACCCTGAGCTATCCTCCCTTGCCTCTTGTGCGCCACCAAGTTCTTAGTGAGCTATTTCTTTGGATCATACACGCAATTTGATACACTTGATGACCGGGTCCGTCCTCACTCCTCAGTGTGTGTCCATTAACTTCTCCTTCTGGCTGGTTAGGAAGAGACGTCTTCAGTTGGTTATGCCAGCAATCTCTTAATCTCTTAAACACCATGTGGTTGTTCATACATGTCTTATTAATCACTTATTTTTGCTGTGTTCCGTATGTGCGCTCTTCCATCTTTTCCCTGTGCTCTTCAAGTTGGAGGATGTGTTATATCTGTCTGTCTTGCTGCATGCTTCAGATGGATGAATAATTCACAATCCTGAGTAAGTGATGCACGTGTGAACGTAATAGAGTTTTGTGCTAGTTCTGTGGCTGCATTCTATCCATTTCACTTATGTCTGTTACAACTTGTGCAACTAGGGTTGTTGAACACTGCTGGTCTGGAGGACTGCAGTCATCATGGTTGTCCCATCAGGATTGCAGGGAGCTGGGCCTGCAGTATTGAGTGAGTGACTGTCAATCTACTACCTACTCCCTCTGCTTGTGCCCACACATTGTCAGGAACCAGGTGGTTATGTAACCAACAGCATTAGAAATGAAACACAGCAAACCTTTCAAGTTGCAACAGCCAGTTATAAAAGGCATCTGCCTTTATCCTGAAAGCCAGTTCTACATTTGCACATAGTCAGCCCAGCTGTTTGTTGCTGCTAAAAGGAACTTGTGGAAACGCTTCCTTTTGATTTCCTTATCATCGGCACTGCGAGTCATCCTGGACTCTTGCCGGCTCTCTTGTACTTCCTGGAGGAGGAGGGGCTTTGCGGTGGTCACGTGATCTATCACATGACTATCAGGCTTGAAAAACCCGCCCCCTGCGGCGTTAAGCCCGACTGCGGAGTAAAGGGCACTGCATTTTACATGTGAAGAGCTGTTTTGCTGCTGTTTGGCTCTGGGTGGCACTGGCGTCCGGAGGTAAACAGGCCAAAATCTGGTTCAGTATTAGTAGAAACACATGCTCAGTTCATTGTTGTACTAAACTGTTATTGGGAAGGAAAGACAGTTTAAGCCAAACTCTCAAGCCAGCAGGCGAATTGAAGCAATGATTATTTATTATAGATGCGTTTTTATGAACTTATGAATCCCATCAATCAGTAACCTTTATATGAATTTTAAGCATATTGTTTGTCTATTCACTTATTTTATATGGACTAAATTTCCCTTTGTTGTGCATAGGGAAACATACCTCAATTGATTTTTTTCTCAGATTTGTAAATTCTTAAATTAATTATCAATCATATTTTCTAGTAAGTTAAACCATGCCATTTACATTGAAGACAGGAATGCCAGCATTAAATTTAACATTAGTTAAATATGGATTAAGAGTAATTCACACTCCTGTGGTTGGTGCCACGGTTACTCCATCAAGACAGCAGAAGAAACAATTTGAAACCCATACAGTTAACAAGAAAATGGCAAACAAAGTTAAAAGTCCTCTAATTAACGGAAGAGGTGACATTCGTAAATATTGCAATTTGGGGGCCCCCACTGATACCAGCAGAAGTGAAATGCTCCCAAACAAAGTGATGCCTAACAAACTTGTTAACCTTTTTAATCTAAATACTCGTTTGGATTTTGAAGTCTATGCTATTAAAAATAATGCCCCAACTATTGAGTGCACAAAAGGTGCAGGTATAATTTCAGATATCACCATGGAAAATGAAAGTAGACGCTGTGAGAATCACATTCAAAACCTAGGCAATAGACTTAGTACTATTGTTGAAAGGTCCGCTGAAGTCTGTACCATAGAGGCTCAACACAGACTAAGGGAGGCCTTTTACAACACACACATAACTGGTCAAGTAGATGAGGATGCTCTCAACTTTATGAACCAATCCGGGATGTCCTCTAATGAAGAAATGGTTTTGTGCACTCTAACACAGGTGATCTCATGCAGGTTGATGACTTATCACCAAATAGGATGCAAAATGTAAGTAATCAGGTATCAATGGAGGAGTCTGATGGAGCATATGATTCTAAGATTTTGGCAAACAAGAGTTCTCGGATTGCTCATGATTCCTCACTAGGTTCTGAAAAAGACCTCCCTATAAGCCCTTCATCCTTTGTATTACCCACTCCAAGACAGGTAAAGAAATCATGGGAAGGACACACTGCTACGAGATGTAACAACACTCACTTGGAGGAAAGTACTGCACAGGGTGAAATGAGTTTAACCCTTTTGGCAATGAACTCGGCTATACTATCCTTGGCGAAACTATACGAAGCTATGGATGCAAAAATTCATCATCAAACAATACTGTTAACTAAACTAACAGATACAATTACGGGAAGAGAGGTTGTGACCAATCCCAGAATCTGTGAACCACAATTTGAGATATTTAGGCACTGTAGCATAAAAGATTCAGAGTCGCAAACCGATTACCTGACCACTACTGGCATCCAAAGTCAAGTGCAGTCCAATCACTTTGTTTTTGGCAAATGCAATCCTGCAATAAATCGGAATCTAGAGTTGGAGTCGGAACTACAAATCGACTCTAATAACGAGGGTTTGAAGAACACAGTGTCCGGCCCAACTGTTGTGATATCTGAAGATGACCTCAATAGTGAAGGAAGCCTACCAGAGCTAACCAACATCTTAATAAGAAAACTGCCAGATGCTTCTCTTAATAATAAACAACACAATCTCACCACAAAGAAGAAAGTTAACAAATCATGAGCAAAGCCAAGACGATTTTTAAAAATAACTAATCACAAACATGATGAGGCCTTGGAAATAGTGAATCATGATGGCTGCATAGATCGACCAAAACAGCCCATAGTGGTAAACAAGGGAAAACCCTCATCCCAGTTATATTACAAACCTTTAGATGATTTAGTGCCTGCAAGTGAGCAGGCTAAAGTGGTGAATAAGGGAATATTTTCATTTGGAGCAGGTCATAACTCTGTGACCATAAGTGAGGAGCCTAAAGCCAAGGAAACCACCCAACCCAAACCATCTTGTGCAATCTCGTCCTCGGTCGTACAACCAGAGGGAAACGGCCATGGGCGGATTGATACACAGATGCGTGAACAAATAAACAAGACCATTGAACAGTACATTACAGAAAGACAACTGGAACTTTGTAAACAGGCTACCGAGCAGACAAATTCAATGCCATGGAAATCCAAGCCTGCCTCTATATCCATCCCTCATAATAATGAAAGAGATTTGGCAAAGGTAGAGAGAACATCTCAAGGAGGACGGTGGCAAGAAAGTTTAAATCCTGCCCGTTTACCATCCTCTAAACCAAGAGTAATTGGTCAGAATAGGCATCTTGGTTTGGTCTTAGAATGTAGAGAGCATCCCTACGACCAATATGACCTTAACCGTTATTGTATTCTCAACATTTGTAAAGATCCAGTCTCGACATTACAATGGACATAACAGCGGCAAGTTTGTTTGGGAAGGAGAGGTAGGGAAAGATGTGTCTGAGAATTTTGAAATGGTAGTGACAACATTTAGACACCTTGTTGATCTGTCGGGAGAGGGTTAGTCCAGAGTCCACAGTGCAGTTTAGATGTTTTACTGTGTCAGAGGGGGGTGAGGGAAGGGGGGTCGGGGGAGGTTGCACGAAGGAAGGGGGCCAAGGAAGAGGATGAGGTAGGAGCGCAGTGTTGCTGCACACCACGATTTCGGTTTTATTGGGGTTCAAGAGGAAGTGGTTTATTGTCATCCATCGGTAAAAATATCTAGGAGACAGGCTTCGAGATCGGGCTGGCGGTTGGTGTCTGAATTGTGGAATTCAGGGATGATTTTTGTATCATCAGCGTAGTTGTAGCACAAGATGTTGTGCGGGCGGATGATTCCAGGGTGGGTCGACATATAGAGGTTGAATAGGAGAACAGATACATGCGCCTTGCGGTACTCCAGTATTAACTGAGCGAGCAGCTGAGACAAATGGGGAGAGGAGGGTTATTGGTTTCCTGTTGCTGAGGAAGGAGGCAATCCACTTGAGAGCGGTGACACAGATTGTAAGGGAGTGCAGACGGTCAAGGAGGATTGAGTGGTTAATCGTGTCAAAGGCTGCAGAGAGGTCGAGGAGAATTAGTGCAGCGCATCCTTCAGAGTGCGCAGTGACCTTAAAATCATCCCAGATCTAGGGCAGAGTGGTTTCGGTACCATGTCGAGGTCTGAAGCCTGATTGTGCGGGGTCGAGGAGTTTGTTGGATTCAACAAAGGAGTTTAGCTGGGAGTATGCCGTCCGGTCGATGGCTTTTACGAGGAATCTGGTGTTCAAGATGGGACTGTAGTTTTTGGGGTCGAGAGGGTCAAGGAATGGCTTTTTAAAAAGAGGCTTGACATGTACGATTTTGAAGGCATCAGGAAAGGTGCCAGAGTTGAGAGTCATTTAGTGTGGTTCTTGCGTGTTCTCCTGCGCAGGTGGATGAGAATATTTCTTATAGGACAGAGACGGGACAGGGGTCAATGGGGGAACCAGATAGTTTGCTAGCAGATAGTGGGTTAAGAAACTCATCGCTGGAGATGTGTTTGAAGGAAACGAAAATGGGTAAATCAGGGAATGAGGGGTGGATGATGGTTGCTCGGTCGTTAGGTGGGGGAGAGGAGGGACAGTTTGCTGTTAAGGACGGTCGTCCGGTCAAATGCAGTGGTGTAAAGTGTAGGGAGAGTGAGTCACAGAGCGATTGCGAGGGGCAGATTGGGTAGAGGTGCATGTGGGTTTGACAAATCCAGAAATTATTTTATGGAGTTCTTTGCTGCGGTTTCCACAGTTGTGAATTTGTTTGTTGTAATAGGCTTTTTTGGCTTTCCGAATTTCAGATTTGTAGTTACGATGGAGCAAGGTGAAGGCGGATCTGCTGAGATCGTTTGATGCTCGCCATTTGCGTTCTAGAGATTTATTTTGTTTTTTGGTGTTCCTTAGTTTGGGCGTGAACTATTTGGGAAATGGTCCATTGCGTGAGGAAGGTGGGCGTGAGAGGGTGAGGGGGTGAGAGGGATTAGATATTCATTGAGCCAAGAGTCGAAGGAGTTGATGGTTAAGGATCTGTCTGGCGTTGGGGGGCATTGTAGGGGATCTAAGAAGTAAGGCTTCAGCAAGGTCAGGAAGGATCTTTATTTTATTCCAGCATTTCAGGTCATGGGGGTAGGGGAAGGGGCAAGGATGGAGAAAGGGGTGACAAAGTGGTCGGACCAGATTTGGGGTGTAGGGGTCTAGATGAATCAGGTCATGGGAGCTGAAGATTGCATCAAGGGTGAGCCCCCTAGAGTGGGTTGAATCATTAATTTGAAGGAAGAGATTGAGTGCATCAAGACTGTTGACTAGAGGATGGGTCATGGGGTTGGTGGGAATGTCCAACCAGATATTGAAGTCTCTTTTGATCTTTGTGATTTACTTGTATGGTGGCTACAGAATCACAGAGGTCGTTTGAGAAATGTCTGTCGTAACCAGGTCTGTAGGTGAGTACGAAGCTGGTTCAGGACCGCAAAGAGATTGTGAAGAACTGTGGCCCAACATGAATGTTGAGTCGTCAGCCTCTCTGTGTTCTTAAGGTGGCGGGAAACCCACCGGCGGATGCTCCTCGGCGCATCGGCGGGCTCGACTTTCTCCGGCAGGACAAAGTGGTCGACGGTGCAGGCGAGAGCGTCCTTGGATCAAATGTTACTTAGGCAAAGGAGCACAGCGGCTCTGGTCGGCGACGGCGGTGGTCGACGGTGATAAACAGTGTCCGAGCGCCTCTCCTTGTGATTCTGCTGCGATCCCGGTCTCCGATCGGCAGCCTTTCGTAGTTCTGTCTACCAGGGAGCGCTGGCAAAGATTAGCAGTGCACGATGGTCCCTCATAGCTCAGGAAGAGGGCACCTAACCAGGTCCTCTTTGGGTCAGTCCTTGGAGACACAGCAGCTTTCAGATCGACGAAGCCAGTCCTTGTTTAATTGGATCTATCCGCAGCATTCGACTTGGTCGATCATTCCATTATGGTTTCCAGAAGGGTAGAGGTCCCCAATTTTTCCTCCTCTGCAGCATTGTGGATTAAGTCCTTCCTGGCGAATAGACAGTCGAGTTTGCCTCGGGGACTCTGAAGCGGCCCCAATTCCGGTGTCTTCAGGGTTCCCCAGGGTGCTAGTACCTCCCCCTTTCTTTATAACATCTACACAGCTCCCTTCTTTAAGATGCTCGAGGAGGAAAGTATGTCCGTCTCGAATTACGCCGATTATACACAGGATCTAGTCCAACTCTCTGGAGTGCATTCCCAGGACGAACAAGAGTTAAATAGAATCTTTTCACTAATTGAAAATTGGATGATGGCCAACAACCTTGCTCTGAACAAAAGAAAAACAGAGTTGATGATTGTGGGTAATTCTATCTCTCCAAACTGGACCCCATCTATAAATCATTTAGGCTAGGCTTAGTGGAAATTTTCCCTCAACCACAACTAAAAATATTAGGTGTGGTATTGGATCAATCCCTTAATATGAGAGCTCTCGCTGCATCCTCTTACTATGTGAAACTATTGACTCATTTGAGACCTTTTTTCTCGTACGCAAACGCAGAGACCATCACTAGAGCCATAGTTGGTGCAAAGATTGACTACTGCAGTAGCCTCCTTCTCAGTCTGGTAAAAACTGATTCCAATAGACTTCAAGTAGTCCAGAACGGTGCAGTCCATGTAGATATGGGTCTAGCCCAGCATGATCATGTTTCAGCTGCCCGTCGCACCTTACATAGGTTGCCTATCGAGGTACGCTTTAAATTTAGACTATTAACTATAGTCTTTAAATGTAGACTTGGCATAATGCCCAAATACCTGCAAGATCACATCCATGATAAAGTCAACTTTAGGGCTCTCAGGTCAAGCAACCAGAATTTTCTAGTTCTCTCTCGCTGTAAACTCAAGAAGGTCGAGAATGGAGCCTTCTACATTGTGGCACCTAAACTCTGAAATTCTCTGACAGATTCTCAGACAGCACCCCTCCATCACCTCCTTCAAGAAGGCACTTAAGACATGGCTCTTTTACGGATTTCTCACTCTCATGTTGACCACTACCTCAGCCTATTTCTCTTATTCGTGATGATCTGATTACTTTATGTTTTTTTTGTTTGTCATGTATGCGCCCTTACGCCTCAGTGTTCACGGCTGCGCGTTAGAAATTGATTAATAAAAAATAAAATAAAAAGTGTACATGTGGCTGTGGTGGATTCCAAAATGTTATGGGCAAAACATTTGGTCTCAGGCAGTCTGGCTAGGGCTGATCTCTTTCAGCAGCTAGGAGATTAGCAAATGTACTTATCCATCAGCAGAATTTAAGGTTGCAGCCACAAAGGTTAGCATTGTTGGCCACCTGCCTACAGTGCGGGGGGTTTAAAAAAAATAAAGGAAACATTTCGCCCAGGGCATCTAGAGTTTGGCTTCTTTTCCCGAGGATGAGAGGATAAGTTGCCCAGAGGCTGAGGATGACGAAGGTAGGAGGCCTTGTGAAAGGGCATCTGACAGCACATCAACTAGGATGGGGGGGACACAATAGGTCCCTATTTCTCTGAGAAGATTCTGAACTTCGCATTGAGCCTACTTTTTCTTGGGCTTAACAGTGTGCACAGTGTCACAGATTTTTCTGGCCCCCTTCAGCATGTCTGGTGTCAAAAGGACCCATTCGTCTTTCTGTTTGGAGCACAGGTTTGGACCACACTATTGCCACATACCTCCCTGCCCCACTGGAGGGGTGGGGGGAGTTGTGGGCAGATGAAGCACCAAGTACCCAAACACCTGAATAACCCAGATGAAAATTCCTAACGGATGTTGGAACCGCATCAGTCGCGTCTGCATACCTAAATTCCACTGGGATTTGTTGTGGTCAGCAAGAGTTGTCTGGTTTAGGAGGTGCCAGCGAGGATGGAGGTGCCAGTGAAATTAGGGGTGCATTTAGAAGGCGGGGCTGGCACAGGCGTGGTCATCACAGAAGAGGTCAGTGGCCACAACTAAGGTTGGTATATAGTTTATGGATAGAGTCCGTGAAACAGCTGAAATGGTCAATAAGAGCAGTGAAAAAACAACGTCATATTGGGCAGGCCAAAAACAAGCTAACCTGCAACAAGACCGGTTCATCTTGGTCATATACCCTAGCGTTGGTTAACGTAATGAGGCTTGCAGTGAGGGCTTATGTGCAGGAAGGGGTCTGGCAATATAGGCCTCTGTATGCCTCTGGGAGCCTTAAAGGCAGAGGACAGGTGCTTGGGGTGGAGGTTGACGAACTTCTCTCAAAGTAGCTGATAACTCCACACTCATCTGAAGACTTAAACAATCTGGGATGGGGAAACAAGACTTTCATCTTATCGCTTGGTCAAGATCCGGGCTAAAGACCACACCAAGACTATAGGAAGGAGTTTGATCTGACAAAGTCCTTGCACCTCAGGTGAGGGTCGCTAGAACCCTTCCCTGCACAAGAGCACCACGGAAACATGTACCAATTATGGGAAGCCTGATTAAAATGACTTACCTTTTTGGGTGACAAAGTCTTTGATGTGTGACGGGTGGGGAATAGAAGGCTTCCTCCAGATTCTCTAGGCACATTCCGATTGGCCTGACAGAAGAAATTGCAGAGAGTGCAAAAAAACATGGGTAGGTGGGACAGAGAGCATGCGCAAGAGACGACCAGCGAAGTGGCATATCGGTGCATGCACTCTGCTGCTTTCAAAATGAATGCTGCTGCAAAGCAGGCTCCGGATCCAAAGCCTACGCAAACATGAAAAGTAGCAACATAACCGGAAAAGGCAGGCATATAAGGGACGTGGAATAGTAAGAACTATGAAAAATGGAACATGTTTCCCTAATAGTACAAAGGTACTTCCTAACAGCACTATTTTTAGAATACAGCATACTAAAGAGTCAAAGCTGATTGAGGAAGTGGAGAAAAAAAATCATCATTACAGTTAGGTTGCTCAGGTCATTTATTTCAGGCTCACCTTGGTAATTTCCGTTTCCTCACAGCTGCAGAAGTCATAGCCATATACGATGGCTTCTCCATTACTTTATTTGTAATAATGGGCAATGGCGGGACTGCACATCTATAAAATAAAAGTTAATTAAAAAGGCTGCCAACTTGAATATTAGATTTAGATTAATTGATTTGAAAATAGTTAAGAACAAATCATCACAAAAAATGAACTTTTGGTCAATGCAACGTGATGGGATATAAAAATGTGGTTGGGTTGATACATGCCTTTTCCAGTGATTTCGGGCTACACCAACACATACAATTGATGAATATGTACATTTTATTATCATTTGTATAGTAAACATCGGGGCACTGATGTGGTCTTGTGAAACAACCGGATTGTCAATGGAGGCTTGCAAACTGCTTCGTAGATGAACTTAGTCTGGTTAGAGTGCTTCATATGTTGGTTATACCAGATGCCATGCAAGAGGACCACAGATATACTTGCATTGTGGTGCTGCACTCTTGTGCTGTGTTGAAGTCCTGTTAATATAATAGCCAATTGCATTAGGAGATGAGAGCAACTAAAGTCTATTCAGGATCATGCAGCAGGAGGGCTGCCTAGGTCGGAACCATGTGCAGAGGTGCCATGTATAACAGTAGAAGATGTCAACCGTATTGCTGTGAGTGGATTTGTGCTTTTGTGGCGTATTGGCAGAATGGCGCCAGACTTTCATCATAGAACATGTAGGGATTGATCACAACTGCTACTTCTGTTGCATATTCCCTGGCATTTCAGCTGGTTAATCAACAACTCTATGAAGAAAGATATGCCAACTGATTGGGCAAGGCATTGCTTGTGTTTCAGGAATACTTCATTGGACCAGAATATCCTTATGTTCTCTGAGGAGAGCAGGGAAATGGCCAGGAAGAATATTAGACAGTTCTAGTTTCTATAGATTTGAGTGACACAAGGTTCTTTAAACCAAGAAGAAATGACTGCCAAAGAGGGATTCTGAAAATCCAAGTTGGGAATTCGAGTTGGTCAGTTACTTCAGAGTTTAGACCATAAAGACATGTTGACATTGTCCTGGAGTGCTTTGCAGGCAATGCAGGTACCATGAAGGAGATGTGGTGGGTTACTGGTAGCCAGCTAAGCATGCTTAGAAATGTGGACTAGGGATCAAGATTTTTAAAAAAGTATGGGCAGAGTTCTGGATATGGTGTTTGTGGAGCAGGTATATTGAGTAACATATGTTGAGATGACATCCATTAATGAGAACTGCAGTGCTAAAGTGCTATGTTTTGGAGGTTGACTGGACTCAGGACAATTAGCCAGTGAAGGGCACGGAACTGAGGAGATGGGGAAATATGCAGGAGGGATGGGGTGCAGCAGGAACATGTGAACGAGGGGTTAGTTGGGGTCTCTGGATAGGAGGGGGAGGTGAGCACAGAGGGTGGTGGAAAGGTGCAATGGGTAAAGGGAATTAGTAGAGGGGAATGCCTTCAAAGCACACTTTTTATTAAAACCACACAAACTTGTTACCACAGAGCCAGACCACCTACCTAGTTAAACAGTCTAGTCACTCACAAAACATTAGCAACTAGCATAGATCAGTGAATACCAAAAGACATCCTTGTTCATCAAAAGTGGGGCTATAACCATACTATCAGGCAAAAGTAATGTCAAGATGTCTTTGCAAATGTAAATGTATGCTTTACATGCAAAGCTATCCTTTTTTTAGGTCATTTCAACTCATACAATGTTAAAATGTATATCATGCCTAATTGGGCATGCCATTTTATCCCACAATGGAATCTCAATGTGATTGCAACCTAAGACATGTACATTTGAACTGCACCATATGCGTGGACATCGGCTATGCTATATCAGAATAAATTGTACCTGAAGCTAGGAACCATGCAACACTGCACACTAAGGAAGCAGACCAAGCTAGGAGGTCAAAGGGACAGATTACCACTGTACAAAAGCCATGCAACAGCAGAAAAGGCAGGGTGTATGATGGAGGCAGCTTTGTTTTCACAGCTGCAATTGAGTGTGATGCAGTTCTTGCAACCTTAATGGATGACGGAGAACTTGAGTGTTTTGGCTAAGAGTTGAAGAGGAAACGAGAAATAGAAGGGTTTAGTGATTTCTACAACTCCCACGCTAGTATCAGGTCCACAACTGTTTGAGAAAAGAAAAGGGCTCTAAACCCTCCCTCCCCATCTCTAGTGTACACACCAGCGTTCTGTGTAGAGGATAGATGGGAAATTAATGTAAAGAGTTTCAACTATGAACCGGCTTATTAGGGGTTCTTCCTTGTAGACACTAAGGATTTGGAAGACTATGAACATTTCTAGCAAAGGCAGCCTGGAAATCCACAAAACAAAGCAATGACCATTATGGTCACGGCCATAGCACATAGTACAGGTTGCAAAAACAGACCTGAACATACGTGCAGGCCAGTGCCAATGCTCACCCCCACTCCAGGCACCAGACCGATTTGAATACAAAAATTACATTCTAGAATTGTATCAGCCTCAGAGGAAGAGCAAGGAGTGCTCGAAACACGTGTCAGGCTGCATATGTTCTCATTAAATAATTTTCCAACTGAAGCAATCTCTGGACATTTTGTGTTGGCGCATTGAGACTGGAACACATGCTAATCCCTCAACATGTGAATATTTCCCCAATGAAAATAATCTACCTTTCCCTTTCTCACACGTGTTATAGCATCATTATTTGCATTTGAATTTTATTAGAGATTAACAAAATTCAGTATATAGGACAACGCAGGGCAGTGGCAATCCCAATCCCATTACTGGCTGTTTTACAAATGGAAGATGATTCTGGGAGTAAAAATATACTAACAATTGGGAATAGCCATCATTGGCTGTTAATGAGATATACAAGTTGGTAGTGGAGAAAAATCTCTGCAGGGAATGAGGTTGGTTAGGGATGAAGCGCGGATCAGAACCCGCTCAGGCGGTTGATTGCTGCATTGGTGGGGAGCCCAGAAACAGCTTGGGTTGGTGTGGAGATAGGAAGTATGGAGGCGGCAAAGGGGTGTTGGGAAGAGGGCAGCCACGTCCCACCCCCCCTAAGCGCTTTAGAGTGAGGCGAGATGCATTCAAAGCACTATGATGGGCCAGGGGAATGGGGGACAGTGAAAGGACCACCTCCCAATATAAAGGACCCCACTTCAATATTATCAAATATAAATCAACCCTCATAGTGTAGCGCAGGGCGCAAGCAACATTGCTATTAAGCGTAGAATGTTAGTAATCATAGGTAAAAGACAAGGCCTGCACAGGGAATGCAGCATTGCATGCACTAGGCCCAAATTGCGAGACAAGGGAAATCTCCGCCATGCCTGTGCCCCCATGAGGACAGCCCACACGCCCAACCACCACAACGCCTATTCATTGTTAGAACAGTGTTGCAAAGATGTGTTCTTTACTCAAGAGGAATGTGCCCTACAAGGCCATGATCACTAACCTGCGCCTGGTGTGCATGTTGTCTCACACTGGCCAAAGTATGACCCAGGCCATCCGCGGGCGTTCGTGTACTATAATGTAATAGAGGTTGTGAAACAATGGTTCATGTACAGGCATGGGTAAACTAGGCCTTGTGCATGTACTTTCCTGTCTGTTCAGAAGTGTCCTTTTCTCCCCAATCCATAGCATTATCTCGCACAGAATGTGCGACAGTATAGATCTTGCATTAGAGTTGGAAGGGTCTACACTCTGGGGACTTTTACTGTGTGTTGTTTTCAACTAAAAAGTACGTATTTGAATGTATAGTTGATTGATGTGTAATTATATAACAGAGTGTACATATTTAAATATACCTATCGAGAGGAATTTTCTGCGTTATCTATTGGGGCTACCTATGCCTACCCAACAGCCTTTTGCCGTTCCCCGATTGAAGCAAAACCTGCTCTACTTCATACAGTGATTTTGGTCCATCTTGTGTTTGGAACCCTGTTTGCCATTAGAATAGATTATCTCACACCTCTAAATAATGGATTTTGTAGATAACTCCTTAACATTCACATTCCTTTGCATGTCACTCAGATGGCCTCACAACCGTTAAGGTCATGGTTGACGCTCATACAAAACATATAGAAGCCTTAGCACTAACCACACTCAGTGCTGAAAACCTGGAGGATATTTGCTCATGAAAAAGTAAACAGTAAATTAAAATTTTGATGACTTTCTAGAACTGCTTTGGCTAAGCCTGTGTTCAGAGTCATCTACCCCTGGGGCAAGATAAAGTGTGGGGGAAGGGTTGCATTGTTCAACTATTTCTTAAGGAACAAAATCAAGGTGGACCATTTTTATCAACAAATTCCCATCAACTGCATGGTCACAGTAGCTTCCAATCACTTTCACTTCTTATTCAAATATTTATGCTCCTATCATGCTGAGCAAGAATGAGACGATGTCTGTATTTTAACTTATAGGGTGGTTTATAATCACAATCGTACTGCAAAGAGTTAAAAGGACTCACTGGTCAAGGAAGAGTGTCGTTCTGCGAGTTTGAGCAACTTGGAATATCCGATTAAGCTTCACTGAAACCGATCTAGGAGCTAAAACACAAGCTTAATGAGTACTTGTCTGAGCTGCCTATAATTATGTGACCAGTGGTCAAGGACATGCTACAGGTGCTGTTGAGTAATTGTGAAAGGGAGGCAGGCTCCTACCTAATAGTGCCCGAAGGGGTTATTTAATGCGGGAGACGCGGCACAACACACCAACCCAAACCTCCCCGAAACCTCTAGAACCCCTTAATGACCCCTCTGCCCACCCCGACCTACACAACCATGTGCTATTGGCAGTATCAGGTCAACAGATGAAGACCATTCAAAAAAACAAAAGGCAACCCCAATGCAAGTACTGATAAGAGGTGGCCCAAAGGAGCCATGAAGAGTGACTCACAGAACAAGAGAAACCGTTCTGGTGTTCTGCAAGGGAGGGGTCACCAAAACAACAAACAAATGATGGACTCTGTGACGGGGAGAACCATCCTGGATGTGGGCCAGCCGAGAAGGAAAGCAGCACTGGAGACAATCCAGCCCAGGGGACAATGCAGCCTAGGAGAAACAAAGGTGTAGCAGAGAACGCTCTGGGGAAGCTGAAAGCAGTCATCCTCTAGTGACAATAATCCTTTGCCCGTTGGTGCAGAGCTGGCCGGGGACATGGCTGGAGGCTGAGAAGCAGTGGCGCGACCTGGAGAAGGTGGACCGTGTGGTCCTGCAACAGCACCTACACCGCCTGACGAGCAGGAACAAAGAACCTGGAGCAGGAGCCGGGCAGACAGGGAAGGCCTGTGCAACGCTCCTGAATGAAGCAAAACCCCAGGAAGAACCAGCAGACCTTCCCGAAGCCAGCAGAGGTAAAGGGATTAACGCAGGAAATGGTAGGGGCATAAAACCTGAAAGAAAATACAAGTTAATTGGAAATAGTGAGTGCAGGTTAACTGAACTTGATACGAGTAATCCTCCTCGTGGCAGTACTTGGCAGAAGAGTGAACCAAGGAGGGCCGGCAAAAAAGGGAGAAAAGGTTTGAAACCCAAGCAAGATAAGGTTCTGAGACCCGAAACAAAATGAAGCAAGCATCATAGGGAGTCACCCTCAAGACAGTGTCAGATAAGGCCACTGGCCACCAGGGAAGGGTCTGGGACAGTGTCCAGAATTGCAGTGAGGAAGTCGAGTCTCCTGGCCACCAGGGAAGGATCTAGGTCCCTGTCCATTGCAATCAGTGGGGAAGAGGAAACCACTGGTGATACAGACGGGTCTGGGACCCCATCAAAGAGACATTAAAGCAAGTTACAAAGACAAAATATGAAAAATTACCTTCATGGTGATTCAGGTTCTCTTAGTCCTGGCTCTCTCTCCTTCACAACTGGTTGAGAACGCTGCATCCGCAGGCGGGCTGGAAAAGCTGGCTGAAAAAGATAGCAGTCACTAAGAGTTTTAGAAGGTGGAAGGGGCCTTCGTCACGCGTGTCCCTCCGCGCTTCAGACCCACACCTTACCTCTCGTTTCACCAACGGTCCACACCCAGTTCCTGTGGTTCGTCGAGGCGGTAGAATTCAAGTACATGCGTACTATTTGTGATGGCTGGGTCGGTGTTGTGTCGGAACGAGAGCCCGGACAAAGAACCTGAATCACAATGAAGGTCATTTTTAATTTCTCTGTCGTCCTGGCTCTCCCTCCTTCCCAACTGGTTGGGACCAGACTAAAAAGCCTTTGAATAAGCAAGGGTGGAGGAGACCGCATGTACAGGATCCCGGCAAACAAGTTGCGGAGAAACCAGTGGCCGAATTTTGCATCATTTCTGGATGATGGGTCCATGGCATAGTGCTTGCAAAAATCAAACAGGGTAGCCCAGGTAGGTGCTACAATGGGACAATGCCTAGTAAAGGCTACAGATGCTTCCTTGGCTCTAGTAGAATTAGCCGAAGTGTCAGCAGAGTCGCGAGCCCTTTCAAATCGTAAGCCTTGGAGATACAGGAGACAACCCATCTGGAAATAGAAGCCTTTGCTGCTTTGTTGCCAGGTGAAGGAACACCGTAGGTAATAAAGAGCTGTTCTGCTTTTCTTAACAGTTTGGTCCTTTCAAGGTACAATTTTAAAGTTCTTATTACATCTAGATTATACAATTTCTCTTCTGCCGCAGAAGCATGCGGTCTAGGAAGAAAAACGGGAAGACCCATTTCCTGGTTTAAGTGAAAATCGGATACCACCTTAGGCAGAAAGGAGGCGACTGTATGCAAGACAACCTTGCCTTTATGTAACACAATATATGGCTCCTTTGAAGAAAGAGCCCAGAGCTCACCAATTCGTTTAGCTGAAGTAATAGCCACTAAGAAGGCCGATTTCCAAGTTAGAAATTCTAAGTCGCATGAAGCCCTAGGCTCAAATGGTTTTTGCATTAGGGCTGATAAGACCACGTTGAGATCCCACTGAGGTGGAGGTTCACAAATAGGGGGATGTAAACTTAAAAGGCCCTCGAAGTGCCTTTTAATGGCTTCATTGGAAAGAGAAAAAGACATGCGTTCTCTATTTAGGTAAGCACCAATAAGTAATGTTTGCATGTGTCTACCTTGACACCGGTGGAAGTAAGAGAAGACATGAAGGACATGACATCAATAGAGGCCTTTAGTGGGTTAAATAAGGCCCAGTGACAGAAAAGTAACCATTTGCTACAATATTGCTTCTTAGTTGAAGCTTTTCTGGAGGCCGATATAATAGCAATGTTTTGTTCTGACAAATGTAAGTGGGAGAAGGCTATATTTTATGAATTAATGGAAGAGGTGGGAAGCCATAAAGTATTAGATTTGACCAATCCACATGTAGAGCATCTCCCAGGGACAGAAGACCCTGAGCTTGCCTTAATGCAAACTGCGGGCAAAGTGAGTTGTGCTGGTTGGCATAGAGGTCTACTGATGGATGGCCCCATTTCTGAAATATCATGTGTGCTACTGATGGTTTCCGCTCCCATTCCTGCAGAGCTGACTAACCTGCTTAGTTTGACCGCCCGGATGTCGTTCTTCCCCCTCGAGATGGGACGACAACAAGAAAATGTGATTTGAATGGCCCAATACCAAATTTGCTCTGGTAGGAGAGACAGGGGGCGGGAGTTAGTTCCTCCTGCTTGTTGATATAAAACATTGCAGTGGTATTGTCCATTAGAATTTTCAACACCTTTCCATGAATTGAGGGAAGAAACATTTTTAGAGTTAAAAATATGGCTCTTCGTTCCAGGACATTTATGTGGTCCTTCCTTTCCTGTGATGACCAAAGACCGTGAGCGGTAAAGGCTTTGACAATGGCCTCCCCAACCCTACTCTGAAGAGTCCGTTATGACTATTTGGTGAGGTGGAAACGGAGACCCTATTAGCAAGTTCTCTGGGGAGTTCCACCAGAGCAGAGAGTCTTGAACTTGACCTAGAATTTGGATCTTTATTTCCTGGGGATCCGAGAGCCGATTCCAGTTGAGAGCAAGATGCCACTGGGTCGTTCTCATTTGGAGCCTTGCAAAGGGAACTAGGTTTATGCAAGAAGTCATGAGGCCCAAGAGCATTCGAAACCACCAAGCTGTCAGTGACTGGGGGGTAGAGAACCCAACAATGGTTTGTTGAATGGCTTCCACTCTTTCCAAGGGTGGAAAGGCTTTGTGCAGAGTAGTATCTATAACTGTTCCTAAGAATTGAATCTTTTGCGAGGGACTTAGTTGGGATTTTGTCACATTTATGGAGAACCCCCGGTTTGAACAGAGTATGGTAAGTGATTTGCAACTTCTGAAGCAATTCGGAGACTGGGCTTTGAGAAGCCAGTCATCTAGGTAGGGGTATAGATGGACTGTCTGCAGCCAAAAGGTAGGCTGCCAGTGGCCCCATACCTTTTGTGAAAACCCTGGGAGCAGAATTTAGCCCGAATAGTAGATATGTGAACTGGTAATGAGACCTTCCTATTGTAAATCCCAGAAACTGACGGTGTTTGCAGATGGGGATGTGAAAATATGAATCCTGTAGTTTTACAGATGACATCTAATTGTTTGGATGTAGAGAAGCCAGAATCTGAGGAATGGTTATCATATGGAAGGTATCCAGAGACAGAAATTGGTTGAGGTTTGAAAGGTCCAGAATTGGACGGATCCTGCCCGATTTCTTTGGGATCAGAAAGTAACAAGTAAAATCCCTGACATACTTCCTCTTGGGGAACCAATTCTATCGCTCCTAGAAGGAGTTTTTGAATCTCTTCCAGGAGCTCCTAGAAGCAGTTTTTGAATCTCTCCCAGGAGCTCCTAGAAGGAGTTTTTGAATCTCTTCCACAAGCTCTGAGGGATGATTTTTAGAGCTTTCGACAAGAGGAAGGTGGGATAGCTGGAAGAGCAGAGTGGTAACCATGTTGAAAAATATTTAGAACCCACTCCTCTTGAGTAATCTAAGTCTGAAAGCCTTCCTGCTACCAGGGATGTATGCTCCTCGATGATGGTTGGAGTGGAAGGTATGTACATAACTTCTTTTGCTACTGAGCAGAATTAGAGGAAGAGGGAGGGGCCGATTTATTCTTTGGTCTATACCTTCTCTTTTTGGAAGAGTAGAACGATTTAGCAGAAGTGGAAGAACCACTGTTGCCTTGTGTACATGGTTGGTTTAAATGCCTTGAAGTTTTGGTGATATGGTTGTTTCACCGAGATGGAGCTGAGAGTTTCAGCTACTGTGACACTGGCCTTACATTTCTGTAGGAGCTCATCTGTAGATGGGTCAAACAATGTTTTGCCATTGAATGGAAGGTTAAGCACTTTCGCCTGGATATCCTGGGGAAGGGAGGATGCAGTCAAACAAGCGTGCCTACACATGCAGACTGCACTAGTAACCGCCATAGCAGTTGTGTCAGTTAGGCCTTTAACGACTTGAAGCTATTGCATAGCAGCTTCTCTGCCTTCAGAGATCCAGAAAGAGAACTTGTCTGCAACTTCTTGAGGTAGCATGTCAGTGAAATGCTCCAGATTCTCCCAGTTAAAGATATTAAATCCCGTCAGAACTGTAGCAGTGTTAACCTGCCTAAGTTGTAAGGAAGAGGGGGTGTAGACTTTTTACCTTGGGTCGACCATGCTTTTGCAGTTTTATCAAGCACTGAAGCTGGAAATGGAGAAGGGCCTTTACCCTTTTTGCCAAGGACAGCAGAGACTACTGCTGATTGAGCTGAAAAATTTCCCACAAGTATGAAGGGTTCGTCCTTCGGCACCATGTATTTATTATCTAGGGCCTTGGAGAGGTGGGGATCGGAGTGAGGTTTTCCCTAACGAGCTAGAGCTTGCTCCATGGGCATTGGAATCTTCGACTGCTGTGATGGCAGTTTCCCAAAGACACCAGCCATTTCAGACTTATCCTTTGGAAGGATTTCATGAGCCTGCATGGCTTTAGTGTTAATGTCATGGAACACCTTAGAAGGTGAATGAGTGGTGTCATCCTCTCAATCCGAGTCAGTGTCTTTTGACATGTTCAGTTTTTTGGGTGGAGGTGCAGGGTCCTCATTGTCCACTCACCAGTAAAGGGTCAGGAGTAGGGGCTACTGGAACCAATCCCTGAGGTAATACTGGTGACATTTTGTCCTTGATGCGTTGAGCCAAGACTTCAAGGAAGGACTCAGAAAGCATGGTTTCCAGTGCAGTGTTAGCGATGTCGTTTGCAATTTGGGAAGGGCTAGGTAGAGTTTCTTCCAATCTGATAGAAGTAGAAGAGTCAGCCCTATTAAGTGGTTGGCTAGGATTGAAAATGTTCAGTACCACTGGTCTAGGCACCTGAATGTTCATTAGAACCAGTTGTGGTGTAGGATGGGATGGCACCAGTGTAAGTTGACCCAAATTGTCCTTCGATTGGGGACAGATTTGAGGTAAAATGTAAGGAGTCTGAGCTCTCATTGGAGTGCTGAACAATTGTTCTGGTGGAGCTAAAAAACGTGGAAGCATCAAAGTCTTCCGAGTCAGAAATTAGAGGTGAATTATCTTTCTGGCGCTCTGGTACTGAGCCCGAGACAAAGGTCACAGGAGATTTCTTCCGTTTGTGTTTTTGTGGAGAATTCGGTTCCGGACTAGATCTTGAATGAGAGTACTTATGCCTCTTATGAGAGGACTTCTGAGATTTCCTCGGTACCAAGAAACTTGCAAGCTAAACTGCGGTAGTTGAGGGTAAAACCTTTTTCTTTTGGTATCAACTACCAGAGGTTTTTTGTGCAGAAGCAGCCTTGGCTTTGTCCTGTACAGGGGAATCTGAATGGAACGAATCAACCCCGGAGGCGTGAGGTTTGCACGTACCCTTGCCTGTTCAGTGTACAGAGGCAATAGAGGGTTTTGCCGGTACTGTTATTATTTTGTCCAGAGTAAATAACTCTTCCGGTACCGGGTGGGTCTTCTGTGCCCCTTTCCCATCTGGAGGTACGAACACTTTCCCACCCAGAGGTACTTTCAGGTGAATAGGCTGGGGGTTTCCCCCTGAATGGTCCTGTGAAAACTCCACAACTGAGGAGGCAGTCTTCTGTTGGGTACCGACGGCCGGTGCCGAAACTAGTACCTCACCTGAAGGTAGTCACCCTCTTACTGATATCGGCCACCCTTCTGTTCCAAACGAAGTCTTAGGTCGCCTTCGGTACTGGTCCCAGCTCAGATATGGAGAAAAGATGAGTCTGCAGAGACCTCCGGTGAATCCCACAGCAAAACATGCAGGTACTCACCGGGTGACAGCAGATGCAGGAATGGTGGGGATCGGCCACTGAAAAAATGCTTCCAGCAATGGATGCACTTGCTTGAAGCCCGTCGCATACAGCATGCTTTTAGGGAGCCACCACAAATTGAAAAAATAAAATAAAGAACCAATCACTAGGAAAAAAGGATGCACTCGAAGGAATGCCCCAAAAGGGAGACACAGCGCAGCCAAAAATTACGACCCGCCCAGTATGCGGAAAAACAGGAACTGGGTGTTAACTGTTGGTGACGGGAGGGTAGGTGTGAGACCAGCGCACGGTGGGTCGCACGCGTGGCTTAGGCTCTTCCCCCTTCTAAAACTAAACTTTTTCAGCCAGTTGTTTTTCCGGCCTGCCTGCGCAAACCAGTTGGGAAAGAGGGAGAGCCAGGACAACAGAGAAATAAATATATACATCAATCTGAAAGCTCTGACTATCGAGGGATACCAGGAGAAGGTAATCATTCTCCTAGCAATAAAGCAGAGGCAGAGAGATGCCAGGGGAAGGAGAGTTATTCCCCCTGGCTGTGGTGTATCAAGAGCAGACCAAGAGAAGGGAGGCATTGAGATAAAAGTCAAATTGGTGACGCCAGGAGATGTGGCTTCTTAGGCAGTATATCAAGAAATACTAGTGGAAGGGAGCTATTCTCCTAGCGAGAACCGTGCATAAAGCCTGTTTTGAAAACCTGCAAATCAGGGGAAGGAAGTCATTCCCCCTGGCATTTATGTTTGAAGGAAAATTTTGGTTAAGTAACAATCCAGGAATGGGAGAATGGAACAACTCTCCTAAAAGAAGGAACCTTGTGTTAGTTTACTCTTGAGGTTTATAGTGTGAGGGATAGAAGTAGGTTTTGACACATGATGATGGTTTATTCTTTGATGGATTCCTAACAGACCCTCTCAGTATCAGTTTTGAGGCAGGAAAATCCCTCTTAGAAGTTAGAGATAGCAAGGACTTCTTTTCTAATTGTTATAATAAAAGTCTATAACCAATATAACGAAAAACATGCCACCTTTGTGTTAATTTCCTCCTTCCATACCCTTACAGTCTCGGACAAAAGGTGTATTTATCCGCCGCATTTCAGTTGTATACTAAGACTGTTCAAGCTGCTGTGATCGAATGAGTCTTCCGCTAGTTTTAAGCATTTATATAGCACATCATTCATTATGGTGATCTCTTAAGAGAGGAAGAGATTTGAGAAACAATGGAACCACCCCACCCCCTGACTTTTTTCTTGCCCAAGGTGTAGATGCTTTTTAACACAGGCTTAGCTAGGGCAATTCTAGAAGGTTAATGGAAACAATTGTTATGTTATATGGATTTGTACAGCACACGTTCGCCAGAAGGCATCATGGCGCTAAGGAGGCAAGAGGGGCGACAGCAACAGAGGAACCTACGGCCTAAAACAGTAGTGTTTTCAAAGAACAGCAGAAAAGAAAATGAATGTTCATGGCTCGCATGGCCAATGGGAGGTCGTACAATGCCTTTGCAGCCATAATTGAAAAAGCCCGGCCAGCTATGCGAGCTAATCTGATACGAGGAACAGATAGCAAAAAGACGGGCTCAGAGAGCAGAGGGCAAGCATGAATATATCGTGGCAACATTTCCTGGATATATTCTGCCCCAAGCTGATAAAAAGTGTGGTGAACGATACACATAAGCTTGAAGAGAATTCTCTTCTCAATGGGAAGCCAGTGAAGTTGTCTCAGGAGTGGAGACGAAAAGAGGGGTGCAACACCGCTCTGGCACCAGTGTTTTGAAGCAGCTGGAGCCAATTGATGAGATACCAGGGTTGCTCAAAGCAAAGCGAGTTGAAATAGTCAGTCGTGCTAAGCACCAATGCTGCCACCACCGGGGAATGACATTTTTATGGCACAAAAGGAAGCACTTTACATAAAGTGCGAAGTTTGAAATAACTAGATTTACATACCGCCGCCACTTGATCAGCCATAGATAAAGAGGCAGATATTTTTACTCCCAGATTTTTCACTGAGGCTGATGGTAGAGGACAGGGGTAGAGGGAAGAAGGCCACAATTCTGGCGTCCAAAAGGAAAGAGGGCTGGAAGTTCCAACAACAAGCACCTCTGCCTTATTGCCATTGAGCTTTAGCCAGTTGGCTGCCATCAAGGAGCTTAGGTCCTCCAGATGTTTTCTCAGCTTGCATGCAGTATCCGAGTGAGTGAAGTTCAAACGAATCAGGATCTGCGTGTCGTTGGCATAAGAATAGTATCTAAAACCATGAGATATAATGAGAAGGAGAAGGGATCTGATATACGGTGGTCAGTCAAAATGTCGAAAATAAAATGTAGAATGACAATAATGTCGAAAAATAAATGTAGAAAAAAAAATGTCGAATTCCCTCTTTTTTAATTATATATTTATGTTGGGGTCTGGGAATAAAAAACTTCATAAAATAAAATTCGAAATGTTTTTTTCTACATTTATTTTTCGACATTTTGACTTTCTACATTATGACTATAAACCCTGATATAGATGTTGAACACTGATTGAGAATGGCCTGCCAAAAAAAGCAGAAAACCAGTCCAGCACCTGGCCAGAGATACCAGCATCCACCAGCCGGGAAAGCAGGGTGGGGTGGTTCACCATATCAAAAGCAGCAGACAGATCTAACAGTACTACTGCGCCTAATCAACCAGGCAGGCCAGATCGTCCATTACAGAGTTGAGGACAGATTCAGTCCCCCTCCCAGGCCGGAAACCAGACTGAAAGGGATCAAAGAACCCAGAAGATGAAAGGATGAAATAAGAGGGGGCACTAGGGCCTCTAAAACCTTACTCGAGAAGGGCAACAGAGAGCTACGACGGAAACTGGCCAGCTCCCCAGGATCCAAAGATGGCTTCTTCAACAAAGGAAGCACCAAAGCATGTTTCAGAGGGCTGGGACTCAGTCCTTCTTGAAATGAAGCATTGATTGCAGTGGTCATGAGGAATCGGGTCTCCCGAAATGTCTTTGAGCAGAGTTAAAGGAATAGCATTACCCGCAGAGGCAGATTTAAGAAGGTGAATTGCTTTAGGTATGTCTGTATCTGAGAACAGCGGAAAGGAGGCCCATGTAGCACTAGAGGCGGGCAATATGGGAGGACTAGAGACTGCAGAGGTGAGGGCAACAGCAGCTCTAATACTATTACAAATAGTTTCGAACTTAGAGAGGAAACAAGAGGAGAGAGAATCACACAGATCCTGTGAGGGAACTATCAGAAAGCCCGCTTTTGCAGGTGAAGAAAGGGATTGTACCAACTCAAACAAGGCCTTAGGTTTATTGATGGCACTTTCCACCTTCTTACTGAAATGAGCTTTTTTGCAGACGTAATAGCTTTTTGCTGGCCCGTCAGAAGACGGCAGAATTTGAGTTTAGCTTCAGGTGTATAGCCTTTTCTCCATTTCCTCTCTGCCCGTCTACAGCGCAATTTTTCCACCCCAAGTTCATCCGAGAATCAAGGTTTCAGAGAGATGGCTCTTAGCTTTGCAAAGTCTCAGAGGAGCCAGGCGATCAGCCACATCAGAAAAGGCAGCCTCTATAGTGGTCAGATAGCAAGGGCCACCTAGACAAACCTGCGACTGAATGGACGCTGCTAACTCATGGTTGGGCACTTTACACCAATTACGTCTCAAAGAAGTATGTTTAGTCGTCTGGGGAGTAGGATCCGACTGAGAGATGGAAAAAGGGATCAGAAAATAGTCTGACCACAGCAGGGCACAAGGGGCGGAGACAGACAGGTTAGGGGCACAAATAAAGTAAGATATTGCCCAGCTGGTATGTAGGTTCTGTAATCAGCTGGGGCAGGCCGCGATCTTCCAATAATGACAGCAAAATCAATAGCTGGCAACCATTACATGTGTTGGCCGGTAAGTTGAAGTCTCCAACAACCCATAGATTAGAATATTTAATCAGCAGCTCAGATGCCAGTTCCAGGAAATCAGTGCAAAAAGCAGCAGCAGCAGCAGCAGGATGACGATAAACTACAAGAATTGTGTACATAATCGTAGGAGACAGAGATGCGGGGCAGGAGACACTCCATCTTGAGGGAGTGAGCCGGCACACTACAAGTCATGTTATATATGTCCTTGTGTAAGATGGCCACTGCGCCACCCGGGTGAAAAGAAACACGGTCTACATGAGCCAGATAATAATTTGGGTGCAGAGCTTGAACTATAGCGGGCCCTGTGGTTTCACGTAGCCATGTCTATGTCTCTGTAAAAATTAGGAGATCAGGCTGGGAAGCAGAAACCAGGTCATGACAGCACATGGCATCCGCCACCAGAGAACTTGCATTTAGCAGTCGACACTGAATGCCGACTGCCAGAGTAGCATTAGTTAAAACTGATGATGTTACAAAGCCAGGAGGCCAGCTGGTCTTAAGTGGAGCCACAGAAAGCAGACTGCTACGTGTCCGAGAACTCACTCAGCCTGGCGTGACAGTAGCAGCATGCCAGCTGTGCCCCAACGTGCACGGAAAGGCTCAGACGGGCTTGTCCTAAGCACGCCTTTGGCCCGCTGATGGTGTGCACACCGCACCCGTCTGCGGCCGTGTGCTTACAGCACATAAATGACGACAGTGATCACGTGGGAGGCAAGAAAAAGCTGAACCACAGAAAGGAAAAGAGGATTGCCAAGCAGCATAATCACCTGTAGTTAAAATCAAAATGAACTGAGCATATAAAACAAATACACCGTCCTAAAATGTAGCAGCAGAGTAAGTAAAACTGAAATATAGCAGCAAGTAAAAAGGCAAGGAGCGCCACTAAAATGAAACCAATTAGGCAGTTCAATAGCAAGCGCCGAGTTTGTCCATTTCCATAAGCAAATATGCTCCAGGATTTTAATACTGCGTCTAAAACACACTGCTACAGCTTCTATACATTTTGCATGTGGGTCAGCCATGACCTTAATAGTTGCGAAACCATTTGAAGATCCCCAATTGTGGGGGGCGGTGGCCTTCCGTTTTGTTGGGTGAGCCATGTTTTGAGGGCACGACTGAAGGAAAGATGATCAGAGATTGCTTTGACCCTTAGGGTAAAACTAAAAGTAATGAAGGTGCTTTGGATTTGTTGATGGAGGGGGTGGTGAGCATGGATCTTGATTATGAACAGAGGTTTCAGGAGGGAACATATTGGTTGCATTGCGACAAAAGGAAAGGGGACCAATCTTGTTGAAAGCATGGCAAGTGATGCAGAGGGATTTAAAGGCAATGCTTTAGTGAAGAGGAAGCCAGTGGGAGGAGAATAGACCGGAGGGTGATGTGATCATCTCTTGAGGTGGGGCAGATGATGAGTGGCAGTGTTCCGTACCCAAAGGAGTGCTCAAATTAGTTCAAAGCCCCAGAAAAGGTATGGAACAAGTTACTTACCTGTAACTGTTGTTCTCCAGCATGGGTCTGCCATGGATTCACATGCTCATGAATATTCCCCGTCGTCAGGCTGGGAATCCTCGGTAAAGAAAAAATCAGTATCAGTTTCGTTTCTGATCTGTCTTTCTTAGTAGTAACCAATCACTGATCTCTGGGTCATACTGCCCCCAGCCAATGACTGCCCTCTCTCTAAACCCCGCCTCCGGCAGCCATCCTCAGATTTGGTAGCATGCCAAGAGGCAGTATGACCAAGTGAAGAGCCGCAGAGGGGTAGGTGGGAGGGTTCGCATGTGAATCCATGCCAGACCCATGCTGGAGAACAACAGTTACAGGTAAGTAACTTGTTCCTTCTCCAGCATGGGGTCTGGCATGGATTCACATGCTCATGAATAAAAGAATACATAGCAGTATACACAAGGCTCAACATTAAGCATTACATACAAACTCAACATTAAGCAATTCTTACCTCCTCACCAGACTCACCTTAGGCAAACAGGTTGCAGAGTACTGCTTGGCCGACCCTGGACTCTTCCCTGGAGTCCCGATCGACACAGTAGAATCTTGTGAAGGTGTGCGTCGACCTCCAGGTAGCAGCCCTGCAGATGTCCAGCAGGGGCACACCAGACAGGAACGCCGTGGTAGCAGCGATCGCTCTGGTCGAATGGGCTCTCGGACGGCCGGACAGCGGTCGGTTTGCCAACCCGTGACAGTGCATGATGCAGCCGGAGAGCCATCTGGAAATAGAAGTCTTCGAGAGAGCCTTCCCTTGATTCACAGACCCAAAGTTCACAAACAGTTGTGACGTCTTCCGAAAACTCTTTGTGCGGTCCACGTAAAACTTCAGCGCTCTAGCTACATCCAGCAAGTGCAAAGTCCTCTCGGCCGGCGTCGAAGGAGACGGGAAGAAAACTGGTAACACCAAGGGCTCGTTGAGGTGGAAGTCCGACGGCACCTTGGGCATGAAGGAGGGGTGCGTCCTCAGCAACACCCTTGTGTCATGAAAAGTCAAGTATGGAGGCTTGCAAGATGGGGCCTGTATCTCTCCCACTCGTCGTGCGGAGATGATGGCCACAAGGAACGCTGTCTTCCATGACAGGAACTTCAAAGGCACCGAATGCATAGGCTCGAATGGGGCCCCCATGAGCCTGGTCAGCACCACATTAAGCTCCCACGCCGGGGCCGGTGCCTTCACCGGCGGGAATGATCCGAATAGTCCCTTCATAAATTCCTTTACCAGACGATGAGACCACAAGGACGCCCATCCCGTAGTCCTGGTATATCGGGAGATGGCAGCCAGATGTATTTTGATGGAGGCATGAGCCAGTCCAGCTTTGGCCAGCGACAGTAGGTACGGCAGTACTTGAGGGGCCGTAATCCGCAGAGGGTTAATCTTCTTTGCGCGGCACCAGATAGAGAACCTCTTCCATTTATGACCGTAACACTTGAGAGTTGAGGACGCCCTGGCCTTTGCAAGAACCTCTCTGCAATCAGCCGGTATATCGTACCCTCCAAACTCTAGTGCTGCAGGAGCCAGGCCTGCAAGTTCAGCGACTGTGGGTTGTGATGGAGAATGGCGCCTCCTTCTCTGGAGAAAAGATCCGCGTCCGCTTGACTGGTGGGGACGTTGACAAGTCCAGAAGGTCCAGGAACCAGATCTGCCTCGGCCACGCCGGTACGACGAGGATCATCCTGCACCTGGACTTCTTGAGCTGGTTGATGAGGCGGAGCAGCAACGGCAACAGAGGGAATGCGTATAGAAACAGGCGGTCCCAGGGGAACGAGAAAGCATCGCCCATGCTCCTCGGCTGTGGGAACCTGCTGGTGAACCTCTGGCACTTGGAGTTCATCGCCGTCGCAAACATGTCGATCTGGGGTTTGACCCATCGTTGGAAGAGCCGATCCACTTGATCCTGGCGCAGTTCCCACTCGTGGCACGAGCGCAGCTCCCTGCTGAGTGAGTCGGCGATGGGGTTTTTTTATTCCTGCCAAGTGGAAGGGAACCAGAAACATCCCCTGGGCGACGGCCCAGTGCCACAGATCCTGGGCCTTCTTGCATAGGGCTGGGGATCTGGTGCCCCCTTGCTTCCGTATGTAGAACTTCGTGGTGGTGTTGTCGGTGAAGATCCTAACCACCTTGTCCTTGAGGGACGGAAGGAATGACTTGAGAGCCCAGAACACTGCTCGGAGCTCCAGAATGTTGATGTGGAGAGACCTCTCCTCCGGGAGCCAAAGGCCTCTTGCATGGAGATCTCCGGTGTGGGCCCCCCAACCCTCCAGAGAGGCGTCCGTCGTCACAGTCTCCTGAAATGCCAGGGTTTGAAAGTCCGTGCCCGTAGTGAGGTGAGCACGGGTACCTCACCATAGGATCGCCCGACGGAACTCCTCATCGAGAGGGATCCTGTCCTCGAAGCAGCCCGTCACCTGAAACCAGCAGGCGTCGAGGAACTCCTGTAGCAGACGTATCCGCAGTCTGCAAAGGGGTACAAGATAGATGCATGAGGACATCATCCCGAGAAGGGACTTGATGGACCTCACCCTGGCCACGTCCGTGGCTAGCAGGCGCTGCACCTTGCCCAGGATGGTCTTGGTCCCCTCCTCTGACGGGGAAGCCAATTGCCCCACTGTATCGAGCTTCGCTCCCAGAAACAGTGCTACTTGCGACAGAACCAGGTCAGATTTGGGGTAGTTGATGGTGAACCCCAGTTCCGTGAGCAGCCGGACGGTCCTCGCTGTGTGTTCGACGGCGAGTTCCCTTGTCCTTGCCCGGATTAGCCAGCCGTCCAAGTAGGGGTAGACGTGGATCCCCTGCAGCCGTGCCTCCACTGGTGCCAGGCACTTGGTGAATACCCTGGGTGCCGACTTTAAGCTCTGAATTGGTAGTGGCGTCCCTGAACCACGAACCTGACAAACTTCCTGTGCCCTTTTAGAATGGGGATGTGAAAGTAAGCATCCTCCAGGTCCAAAGACGATAGGAAGTCACCCTCCTCCAGCTGTCCCAGCACGTGCTGGAGGGTGACCATCCTGAATTTCTGCGCCTTGATGTATTTGTTTAACTGACGCAGGTCCAGGATGGGGCGCCAACCGCCTGTCTTCTTTCTGACGAGTAAGTACCTGGAGTACACTCCGGAGCCCCGAAGCCTCCTGGGGACGAGCTCGATGGCACCTTTCTTGAGTATCGCCCTTACCTCCAACAGCAGTTGAGGGACGCGATTCTCCTTCCTGGCCACGGGAGGAATGCGAGGGCACTTCGTTTGGAATTCCAGCGAGTGCCCGTTGGCCAGGGTGTCCAGCACCCAACGGTCGGTGGAGATGGACTCCCACACGCTGACGAACTTTGTAAGCCGGCCTCCCACCGGGGTGCTTCGGTGGGGGCCCGACGACACAGCCGGGTCAGTCTTGCTTGGAGGCGGCCTTGCCACCTTGGCCTCCTTGGCGACGACAGCAGGATCCACCGTGCTTGCCGCGACCTCTGTAGGCCTCCTGGGAAGAGGAGCGGGCCACCTGGCGGTATGTGGAGGAGCCACCGCTGGATCCTTTGGAGGCACCCTGTCTGCCTCCGGAGCTCCGAAAGGGCCGTCGTTGTTGAAGTACCCCTAGGGCCCTGGCCGTCTCCGAGTCGGTCTTGATGGCTGGAGAGACTCGTCCACCGCCCTACCAAAAAGGTTGTTGCCGTCAAACGGCATATCCAACACTCTGGTCTGGACGTCTTGGTGAAAGTCTGTCGCCTTGAGCCATCCTCGTCGTCGGAGGCAAACTCTGTTGCCCAGTTGGTGAAATCCGGTATCGGCAATATCCGTTGCCACCGTTATGGCGTGATCATACGCCCCCTCGCCTTCCTGCAGAATTTGTAGGGCCTCCCCCCTCTTGTCGTCACGTAGGAAGTCTAGCAGGGGAACTATCTTGAACCAGAGCTTCTTGTCATAGCGGGCCACGATCGCTAAGGCATTGGCCACCCTAATAGTCGTCGCTGCCGACGAGATGACTCGTCGTCCCATGGAGTCCAACTTCTTGCCCTCGCTGTCCGGCGGGGAAGTAGAAGTTGAAACCGCCGTACTCGCTGCTTTCTTCTTAGCCGCTGCCGAGACGACAGAGTCCGGCGTGGGCTGGGCCCTGAGGCACAAGGGGGAGCATCAGGGACTCGGTACTTCTTCTCGTACCTGTCCCTCTTGGCGGGTGTCATGGAAGGGTTCTTGAGGACAGCAAGCCCCTCGTCCCAGATGTCGTCGAGCAAAGGCACCGCGAGAACCGTCTTCCTCTTGGCCTCTCGTCGTTGGTAAAGAAACCCTTCCTTTTTTGTTCTTCAGGGCAGAGCTGGAAGAGCTCGGATGCCCTGGTTATCATGCCGTGAAAGGAGCCAATTTCGTTGGCTGGAGAAGCCCGAGGGTGGGGGGGGTTTACAACGGGATGTCCGCTGTGTCATCGCCGCTGTCGTCGTCCGCCCCCGTCGCTGTATCCGTCGCCGTATCCTCTCTAGGGTCCGGCGAGGGGTCCACAGGCCTCGCGGGCACGAAGGGCGGAGAGGGGTGGACTCTCCTCCGCTTGTTCGGAGGGTTTCCCGATGGGTCTGGATCCTCCGTCGGGTTCCGTGGTAATCTCATCCTTATCTTGGAACATAAGGATTGGATCGCCAACAAAATGGCCACCGAGCTATCCTGGGGCTCGGGCAATGGCTGTGACGGACGGGATGGCCGCTCCACTGGGCCCTCTTCGTTGCCATCGTCGCTATCTTCGATCACGTCAGCGGGGACCGTCCTCTGGGATCGAACCTTCTTGAACCTCTCGTTGAGGCCCTTCTCGGTTTCCACCAGCTCCTCCTCAGAGGCTGATTCCAAGTCTGTAATGGCCTCCGCCCCCCCCCCTCTTTTTCACCCGGGGACTTCACGGGGGTCTTAACGATGGGCTGGAAAGAGGATTCCCTCCGCGGTGGCAGGGATACTCTGGGCCCAGAAGCCGTTTCCACTGGCGTAGTCTCAGCCGGCTACGCCAGGGTTGCAGCGACCACTTCGATAGAGGCCTTTGCCGGCTGGATCAAAGCCCTCACCACCTTAGGTGCGTCCTGGGCCTTCGCCTTGGGGGGGAAGGGTCAGCGCCTCGCTCCCCTTCGAGACTGGGGCCGCTCCAGCAGCTTACCCGAGTTCTCGGACTTCCTCTTCCCCGAACCAGAGCGCTGGCTCGTGGTTGAACGTGCCGGGGAAGTCACGCCCTGCCTGGCAGCCGAAGAGCCCGACCTTTCGGCGCTCCCGGTGCCCGCGGACTCGCGGTGCTTGGCCTTCTGTTGGGCCCCCGTCGCCGGGGCGCCCTCACAGTACTTAGAAGCCCGCTCAGACTTTTTCTTTGCCTTCTCACCTGCTGTGCCCTTCTCCAGCCAGGCGGCGAGGCGGGAACGACGATCTTGTTTGGTCCGTTCCGAAAGGTTCTTGCAGAACGCACAGTCCTTCTCAACGTACGTCTTGTCATCATGAAGGCAGTAGAGACATCGCAAATGCTTGTCCTCCTTGAAAACGTTTTGTAATCCGCATCCAGGGCAGCACCTGAACAGCTTGGATCCGGGCGTCGAGCTTCCCTTGTCCTGGGCCATGTCCATTGAGGTAGGCCGCAGATCTTCTGGAATCCTCCAAGAAGTGTAAACTCGACGAAAACGTCACCCTTGAGGGGCGTAGAAGAATTCCGAAACGGGTCCCTGTTATCGGAAGTAGAAACGGTGGAGCTTGAGGCTCGATTAAACCGAAAAAATAAAATCTCCTGAAAAAGCGCGAAAACGCAGCAGAAATTCGAGAGCTAAAGCACGAGGACTCCCAACACTTGAGCGTGCGGTAAAAATCTGAGGATGGCTGCCAGAGGCGGGGCTTAGGGAGAGGGCAGTCATTGGCTGGGGGCAGTATGACCCACAGATCAGTAATTGGTTACTACTAAGAAAGACAGATCAGAAACGAAACTGATACTGATTTTTCCTTTATCGAGGATTCCCAGCCGGACAACGGGGAATATTTATGAACCTGTGAATCCATGCCAGACCCCATGCTGGAGAAGTATGTTGAGCGGGCGAGTACGGAAGTGCGGAGAGTGTGTAGATCGCTGGAGCAGATGAATGTGCAGACCTGGCGAATGTAGAGGGTGGATGAGTGTAGAGGGTGGAATAGTTCGGGGAGCAGGTGCTTGCGTAGGGTGGGTGAATGTGTAGAGCAGATGATGGTGTAATGCATGCGAGGGATAAAGTGGACAAATGCCTAGAGCGGATGAATTACATAGACCGGGTGAGTGCGTACAACGGAAAAGCATGTAGAACGGATGAGTGCGGAATAGATGCAGAGCTGATGAGTGCGCAGAACGGATGAGTGCGGGGAACGGATGGATGAGCAGAGCAGGACCGATGAGCTGAGCGGAAGACTGTGTAGAGGGGAGGACTGCATAGAACAGACCAGTGGGTAGAGCCGACCAGTATATAGAGCAGACGAGTGCATATGAGCGAATGAGTGCATATGAAAAAAAAAGGGGCACGTAGGCGGGGTGAGTGCGCAGAGGGGGTGAATGCGCAGAGGGGGTGAGTACATGCGTGTGGCGGACTGGAGCGCATGAGCGCGTCGAGCAGACCGGAGTGTGTGGTGCAGACTGGGGTGCATGGAGGGGATAGGAGTGCATGGAACGGACTGGAGCGCATAGAATTGCGTGACGTATATAGTATGGTTTGGAATGCAGAAAACGTTTGAAAGAGCATGTAACCCATCATTCACACCACCACGCGTACTCTCTACTTTACACCACCACTCAACTAGAACACAGGGATACTATGACACCATTCGGTATAACTGTTCTCATACCAACATCCGCCGCATACTCCCCATCATTCTAAGTAAACACTGCCGGTTTCACACCCCCCAGCCAGGCGTTCTCCTCAGGCCTAATGCAACCACATTTGGTCTGGATAAATCCTGCCAGAACGAACACATACTCCTGATCTCTCAACCACCACACCTACCGCTAAGAAGCAGCAATTACATGAATACCGCACCAGCTGCACACATACCCGGTGCTCACACTCACCTTTGACTCTCTACTCTCTCTACTGATCTGAACTTCGGTTCCCAAGGGCGTTCAACCTACCAGCACCTTCAGACCATACCAATGGTACATAAGGCGCTATATAAATGCAAAATAACATAACATCACATTAAGGTGAAAAGAGGAGAGGACGGTAAGAATGTGGGGTGTGTTCTGAGCACCATCTTGTCCTTAGATCTGAATCCACTAGTACCTGGATCACACTGATTTGCGTGCCAAGGTAAGGCCCACTCGGAGGGGCGTCTTAATGGTTACTAGCCGGATGTCCGCAGACGCCATCGGCTCAAATGTTTTATGGCACCCAGGACCACACGTAGGTCCCACACCGGGTCAGGTTTCTTGATAAGGTGGATATAGCCTAGTCAGGCCCGCTAAATGCCTTAGCGGGCCTCATTAGACCTGTTAAGAGGTATCACGTAATATTATCCCCAACAAAAAAAATCGCTGTATATATGGTTGTCAGGAACGGCCATAGGCGATATTTTTATTGGGGATATTTGGTGTTTTTGGGAGCAGGAGTTGCGTGGATGTCCCTGGCTCCCTTTAAAATAATACAGGCGTTGCAGGGGTGTCCCCCGCAGATTCCATGCCTTAATATTGCTGCAGAAATATGGCGATATGTTTGTATGGCGATATTTTTGCGGGGATATTAACACATGGAACCCGCTAAGAGGCCGGATTCAAATCCACCAGATTCGAGGATGACAATACCTCCTCCGGAGAGTTCTTGTAAACTCCAATGGCCACCAGATAAGTGCAGCCTGTGTCTACTTGCACGCCGGAATGTGCAAGGTGTGCTGAGAAGGAGAGCATGTCGTCCAATGTGCAAGACAAAGGATCAATTTCCTTTGATTCTGAACAGTGACAGAACCTGGTCCACTTGCTTTTGTACAGGAACCTGGTGGCGTCACTCCTAGCCCCCTATTTAATGGCCAGGTTAGCCTGTGACAGGTGCACATGCTTCAGGGAGACCTGTTCAGGAACCACGCTGCGAAGGCCGACTTCTGCGGGGAGGGGTGGATGACTGTGACCTCCTGCTGAGAGAGTTGGTGTGCTGGGCCCAGCGGGAGGTGTACAGGGGCCTGGTCCGACAGGCTGAGCAGCTCCAAGAACCAGGGTCTTGCTGGCCACCATGGGGCCATCAGGATGATCCGAAGGCCCCTCAACTCCCTGATCCTGAAGATGACCCTGTGCACCCGGGGAGTGGTGGGGCAAAGCGTAAGCGGTCATGTTGTTCCACAGGATCAGCATTGCGTCGACAAGCGAACCCCAGCCTTGCCCCTGCCAGGAGGCAAACTGGGGGCACCTTCTGTTGGTACTGGTGGTGAAGATATTCACCTGAGGATGACCCCACCTGTTGAAGATCCCCTGAAGGACCTGCTTGTTCAAGTGCCATTTGTAGTTGTTTGCGCCCCGCCTGCTGAGCCTGTCTACCTCTAAGTTGTACTCCCCTGGGAGGTTGGCTGCCGACAGGTGTATGTTGTTCACCAGAGCCCACTCCGAAATGTGGACCGCCAGTCTGCAGAGTGCAGGGGACCGGGTGCCACCCTTCTTGTTGATGTAATACATGCAGGTGGAGTTTGAACGAGAATGGCCCTGCCGGTGATAACAGGTAAAAAAGCTTTGAGAGCAAGCCAGATAGCCATCATCTCAAGCCAATTAATGTGCACCAGCTGCTCCTGCTGGGGCAATACTCCATGGACGCTGTGGCTGTCCAGGGTAGCTCCCCATCCCTCTAGGGATGAGTCTGTGGTAATGGTGACCTGAGGTGGTGGTTGCCGGAAGGGCGTGCCTATCCGGAAGTTGTCCGTACCCCACCGGATCAGATCCTGGTGGAGCTGTTGTGGTATGCTGACCTGCTGCACCTGCAAACCCTTCTCCCTGTTCCAAGAGGCCGAGAAATGTAGCTGCAACCATCTCATTTTGAGCCTCGTATGTGGTACTTGAAGAAGACATGCAGCTATAACTCCCAACAGGTGTTGGTACCACCACGCCAAAGTCACTGCTCTGCTGGGAAAATGCCTATTGGCCCCCTTGATGGCCGTCGAGGGGAAGATCCTCTCGGAGCTCGTGTCCCAGATAAGCCCCAGGAAGGTCAGGCTCTGCTTGGGCACCAACTGTGACTTTCTGAGATCGATAGAAAATCCCAGGTCGTATAGTGTATCCATGAGGGCAGATGCAGTATGTTGGAACGCCTCAGGAGATCTCGCCCTGGCTAGCCAGTCATCTAAATATGGGTAAAGATGATGGCCTTGCACCCCGAGTAGGGCTGGCACTGCATTAATAAGCCTTGTAAAGACCCTGGGGGCTGAATGGAGTCCAAATGCTAGAGACCTATATTGAAAGTGAAAACCCATGATCCTGAACCTCTTGAAGGACCGATAGGGTTCCCATTCGGGACGTGTAGTGAAGCATCCTTCAGATCCAGGGAGCACATCCAGTCTCCCGCACACAATGTCTCCGCTATGAAGGCTGGGGTAACCATCTTGAACTTTTGGAGAGGGAGGGGAAAGGTTCAAGGTGGAAAGGTCTAACAACTCTCAGGCCAGCCTGGTTCTCTTTGTGTAAGGTGAAAATGTGCGAATAGAAGCCTGTGCCCCGCTGTGAGGCTGGGACTTCCTGCACTACCCGTTCACTACTAGCAAGCGAATTCCCGCCAACAGAGTTTCTGTACCAATCTGGAGCGGAGGAGAGGGAGAAATGGGGAGCCAGAACCCATGGATACTACCTGAGAGGATCCATGGATCCGTGAAACCCGGCCGCCAGCGGTGTGTGTGTGAAGGGCGAGCCTGCCCCCACAGCAGACTAGTGGATCTGGAAGGGCCTGTCACAATTGCTTCCCCTCTGAGGCTGGGGATGAGGAAAGGGACTGGAAAAACCCTTGTTAGCCGCCTGGTGCTGTTTGCGCCTGTGCTGGCTAGGGGATCTGTCAGTTTGCCTGGTCTGTCTTTCCTGAAAACCTCTGAAGCCTCTGAGGGACTGACCCTTGTCCGAGCTCTGGTACGTTTGGCTATAGGCCTTAGGAGTGGACTTGGTGAGGATTGATAAAGATTTCGCTGCCTGCGAGCTGTTCCTCAATTGTTGTCGAATAGAACGGGTCGCCCCCTCGAAAGGCAGGTCGAATATACATTCCTATACATCTGGATTGAATTTTGTTGCCCTTGGCCACGCCATCCTTCTCATGTCCGTGGCAATGCAAATGGCCTGACCTGAAGTGGCAATATGGGCCACCGTGGACTCCATTATGTTTTGTACCATGATTTTGGTCTCAGCCAGCCCAGCCTTGAAGCAAGCCTATCTGTGGGTAGGAAGCTCAGGGAGGAAATCAGCAATCTCCCGCCATAACTTCTGATTGACAGCAGCCAGCTGTGGTGCCGGTAGTGCAGCTGGCAGGTGTTCCCTCAGACATGGGCCCGGTATTATGGCGTAGCCCCTCGGGCTGAGATCCGCTAATAGAGCCTTGCGGCCCGTCAGCGATAGCGCCGGTAGGATCTTGCGACCCCTCAGCCTAGCGGCTACACTGGTGCTTTTGTGAGGGAGAGAGCGGGGATTGGGGGGGGGGGGTAAATTAGGGAAGGGGCACACTGGCTGCCCAGGCAGCTCAGAAGGCAGGTTTATACCATCCAGTACAGTCGGCGTTCTGAGCCTCCCGATTGGCTGGTGACCCGCTTCAGGGTGCTAATGGCAGTGATGCTGCAGGAAAAGCAACTAAATGTAAGATATGAGCCATACATTCTGCAGGCTCAGAGGCTGCTCAAATGAGGGTTATGCACAAATACCACCACCAGACTATCTGGGCCATTAAGTGATAGAGCCACAGATTCTAAAGGATTAAAAGGTTGATGGGAAGAAAATAAATTACTTAAAGTTAGGAGCAGGGTTGGTCCCTGCCATGAAGGAAGGAGATTATATTCCCATTAAGAGAATATTTAGAATGGGCCCAGCACTGAAGCACCTATGACTGCATTTCCTATAAAAAACAAATTGCATGCCTACCTATGCACTACTTTTGGGGATGGCTGAACATCAGCTCAATCCAACACGAAACGGGGGACATATCTAGGGTGACTGATCGAGTTTTCAATATGTTGAGCAAAAGTTAATCTAGAAGCCACAGCTATTTACCTGCCTTTCAATGCTGGCCTAGAGCAAAGGTGCTACATCTAGTGGGCCAGGGCACGGACAATCCAGGGGGCCCACCTTTTTCATCTGTACACGAAAGCTCTGGACTTCTCGTGCAGTGGATTATGGCAGAATACACCTTGACACGCCGCCCCCCTTGCTCATTTTACTAAAACGACTTAATGTGCATAAACTGACAAGAGCGTTTAAGATTTAGAGATGCTGTTGCCCAAAGAGACAACATACAATTATTGCAAGTGTAAACAAGACTTCTATAGGACAGAAAACCCAAAGTCATAAAAGCAAGAAAAAAAAAATAATTGAAAAAGAAAGGTACCACACAATCAAGTTCCAAGAGCAAGCGCCACTCACGTTAGTAGAGAGGATGAGTTTAATATTATTACGAGAGCCTTATGATGCTAGCATGATGTCCACCTGCGTACTATGGAAGGGGTTACTTCTTGAACAGGTTTTGTCTGGTGCCTGCTATATGGACCAGAAGGAGTCAGACTGGCGGTTAAGATTTTATGGGTTTTATTGAGGCGATATTAAATGAGGCGGTGGGCCGAACCTGTTGGTAAAGGCATGCCGCCCAAGTTAAGGGCCTGAGCGCAGCAAGGGTCCCTTAAGGCAGACAGGGTGCCATTACAAGCAGCGTCAGTTCGCTGCTGAGATCGCCATAGCACCCGTGTAGCTCCCTACATGGTGTTGATGGTGTTTTTTTGGGCAAAGAAAAAAATGAAACTTACCTTGGCTGTGCAGCCCGGTGCCGCACAGTGCCGCACAGTGCTGGTGTCCTGGATGTCCGTTTTTCTGTTTTCACTGTTCATGACCGACGTCATCAATATGACTTCAAGGAAAGCAGCACAGCACGGCACTAGGTCACCCTGCCAAGGTATGTGTTGTTTTTTTATTTACAAAAAATTCAAATAAATCAACAAAAAGACACCATTAGCACCCGCCTAGAGAGCTATATGGGTGCGAAGATGGATTGGGAGTGGGGAAAGGAAGCGTCCTAGCTAAATGAAATGCTCAGAACGAGGGCTTTCCTTGTGGAATACAGTCCACGTTCCGAGCCTTTTCATTGGTGGACAGTGCCACACGGGGTGCTAATTAAAAAAGGAAAAGTCCTATCGCCAGGAGCAATTTACCAGCTTACAAACTAAATTAAGGGTGCTCGTCAAATTGTTAAAAAACAGTCGTCCTCAGTCCAAATCCTATCCACCATCTCACCCTACCACTTTATAAAAACAATATAAAAATGAGTGAGAGATGTAGCCTCTCGGCTCTTGCTTCATCCAGCCATTGTTAGTTGGATCTCTCCTAAAGTACTGGATGTAGGACAAAAGATTTGCTCTTAACAGTTCATACGTTTTCAAGTCTCATTTTAAGTTTTAGAAAAATGTCCAAGTGTTTGTATGAACTAAATGTCTCAAGTTCTTGAAGGGGAGGGGGTTACACCCTTAGTCCATTTCCACCAACTTTAACCTTTTCGTTTTTCTAATAGTGTGCCTTGTATAGATTCATTGAAACCTTCAGGTCAACTTCTGTTAACAATGTCTCCAATATCTTTAGGGCTCTCCAGGCCGCTTTGGTCCTCTGAATCACATATTCCTCACTCGCCTCCTTCGACCCTGGGCATCCCTGGTACCTTCTCTGTCTTCTGGCGCCTATGGTGTTCTTTCCCTGCCTGTCTAAGAAGTCTCAGGGATCCTCGTACAGAGCACGGAGGATTCTGTCCTCTGTTGTCCCCTACTTGAGTTAGTTCACGGCTCCCAGACCTACCACTGCTGTAGCGTGGTCACGCTACCAGGTAAGACTGTTCTCCCCAGTCTCCATCTCAGCAATGTAGCCCTTCCTGGTGCCAGACTTCTGGCTTCTCATTTCTTGGATTCCCCATGCTAGCGCTGGCTCTGCAGGGTAGCGTAATCCCTCCAAGACGTTTTTACATCAGAGGCTTGCCTCTGCGCAGAATTCTTCTGCTTCCATTCAAGGTTCCTCATCTCTTTATTCTCACTGCTATACTTCAAAGGGGCGTGTTGTTTTTTTTAAAGCTGCTGAGTTCAAGGGTATTGAACAAGGGTGTGAGCACCACACACCGTGGGTAATAATAAGCAGTGCTTAGATACCTGAGGGTTCGTAGCGCTATATAAATGCCAAATTATTATTATTCATTATTATTATTCCAGCAATACCTTGAGCCAACGATATGGGAGTCAATAGGGTTGGAATGCAAAACAGAAGTAACAGCAGTCTTTTCAACTCCCATACATGCAGAGAAAGTATTCCTCATAGGGAGTTCCTTATAGGAATGGGAGTCCTTGCACCCTAGAGGGGAGTCACTCCCAGTGAGGTCTCGTTTTCTTAGACCCCTAGGGATCGTCTTGCTTAGTGGACTCACCTTGCTATCCTCACAGAGGGTGGATCCCAACAGGGGAGAAGTGATGAATTCCCTGAATTCGTCATATAGAGCATATTCCAGAAAGCATTAAGCCTGAGGGAAAACATTTCAGATAAGGTCAAACCTGCTTAACGCAATGAAGCTGAAAAGATGCAACTGGTTAGGAGCGCTGTGCATTAAAGAAAACGCACTGTGGAGATTTCAAGGAAGTCTCAGCTGTCAAATGGAATTTTAATATCACTTCAAAATATTAATCATTGGACGAAAACCTTCTGGTCAATATACTTACTTTGCAACTGGCTGTACATGGTGATCTGTCAAGGTTATTGTTGTGTTCAAAGCATCTGGTGTGTACACGATGGGAATGAGATCTTTACTAAGCGAATCATCCAGTGTGTGGCTACAAGAAGGGTTTTTGTACACCTCAAGGTCCCTCAACAAGGGAGAATCTAACAGCCGACGCCTTATTTGCTTTTGTGGCGGAGAGCTATACTGTGTAGATCCCACATTGATATTTTCCTTTAATTCTTCACATGGTGCACCTGTTTAAAGAAATGAAAGGACACAAGATGTTGAACTGCGATAAAAAAAAGTCTTGTCCATTAAAAACTAAGCTCACAGATTGAATGCTTATGCTCCAAGAAACTATCATTTTACACATAAAGGGAAGAAAACAAGCAGAATATCAATATAAAAAAACGGGTGGGAAACGAGTCTGTACAGAACACGAAATAGAAGTAATATTATAATTTTGCCACTATCCACCAAATACGGGGGTTCAGGATTTGTTTTCATAAGTCTACTTATTTCTACTGTAAAATAGATGTGCTTGTATCCATCCACCTTCACGCAGCTGGTAAAATAGCTCATCAATAAAGTGCTTTATCTGACATACGTGTACACTTCTTGACCTCCCAAAAAAGTCACTTTCTGAAATTAAAAGATGATCCGTGTTGGTTATGCAGAGATAATAGATATCCACATGCAAACAATTATATACCTGATGGAATTCTTGTGGAAAGATCCAAGCAATATTCTTAATATCAAGACCCTGCTTGCATGGTTGGCACTCCCAGATGGTTCAGCAGCAGAATGAGTGGATCAAAGGAGATGCAGGTTACTGACTTAATGGAGCTATACACCCGCTACTAGTATAATAAAAGGGTCAAATGCCTGCCTTCAGCCACTAAATTTATAGGCACTATTGTCAGGGATGGCACTCTAATAAGAGTGGCACAAGACACCCAGAAGAGTTTGGGTGCTGAAATAAAGTGGACAGATAGGAACACACACAGCGGAAAGGAAAGGGAGCGAAGAGTAGGGAAGAGTAGCAAGGGAAAAGGTACAGAGTGAATACCCTCTTGGGGTGTATGCAGAATAGGAAAAGAGTATTCCACGAACCTTGGAAATACTCTAGCCTTCTGCACAGTTTGCTATAACAGAGTCCCACGCTGTTTGCTCATAACTTGGAACAGCAGCTATGGGTGTCTGTGATATAGAAACGAGACAAGGGAAGGGGCAGAGGTTGACTGATGGGAACCAGCAGACAAGCTCTGTACAAAGGGTCTACAAACAGTACAAGAGAAGATACAACAGACAAATCCAGGAAAGGAGATGATAGCAAACTAGCAGAAGGATAGGAAGGGAAAGTCGAGTAACAGGATATGATAACAGAGGACAGAAAGGTAGGAGGAGAGCTCAGAGGAGCAGGAAGGCAATGAGTAAGCCCACAAGAGTGGGACGGTAAGGAAGAAATATCAGAGGAAAAGGGCTTAGGGCAACAGAGTAAAGTAGACTGCACGGCAAGGATCCCAGAAGGGCCGGGCAGTAAGGAGTGAACCCTGAGGGGCAGGGCCGCTGAATGTAGAAGTTTGCAGAGGGCTGTAGAGGGCTGCTAGGCCGAGGACCCAGCGGGGAAAAAGGTAGGGGGTAGGCAGCGGAGCGTGATAAGCTGCAAGTAGGAAGCCCATAGGACGAGGGCTGTTGGCAGCCGGAGAAAGGTAGGCTGTAGAGCAGGGAGCCCAGAGGACAAGGGCTACGGCAGCCGGAGTGAGGAAGGCTGCAGAGCAGGGAGCCCAGAGGACAAGGGCAAAGGCAGCCGGAGAGAGGCAGGCTGCAGAGCAGGGAGCCCTGAGGACAAGGGCTAAGGCAGCCGGTGTGAGATAGGCTGCAAAGCAGGGAGCCCAGAGGACAAGGGCAAAGGCAGCCGGAGAGAGGCAGGCTGCAGAGCAGGGAGCCCTGAGGACAAGGACTAAGGCAGCCGGTGTGAGATAGGCTGCAAAGCAGGGAGCCCAGAGGACAAGGGCAAAGGCAGCCAGAGAGAGGCAGGCTGCAGAGCAGGGAGCCCTGAGGACAAGGGCTAAGGCAGCCGGTGTGAGATAGGCTGCAAAGCAGGGAGCCCAGAGGACAAGGGCAAAGGCAGCCGGAGAGAGGCAGGCTGCAGAGCAGGGAGCCCTGAGGACAAGGACTAAGGCAGCCGGTGTGAGATAGGCTGCAAAGCAGGGAGCCCAGAGGACAAGGGCAAAGGCAGCCAGAGAGAGGCAGGCTGCAGAGCAGGGAGCCCTGAGGACAAGGGCTAAGGCTGGAAAGCTGCAGAGCGTGATACGCTGCAATGTGGAGAGCCCGGCAGGGCAAGGGCGGAGACTGGAAGGCAATGACTGGATGCAGCAGGGTGGAGCAAGCAACAAGGCAGGGAGCCCAAAAGGCTAGGGCTGTAGGCAGCAGGGTGTAACAAGCTGCAAGGCAGGGTCCAAGCAGGAGAGAGGGTAAACAGCATACAAGGATCCGAAGACACTCGCGAAAGGTGGAGGAAGGACTCTCAATGCAAGAGGCTGAGCCACTGCAGACAGCAGCCTTATATACTGCCTAGCCCAGCACAGAGGCAGGCCAATTGGTTTCACCTGGCGAATCACACCTGTAGGCAATCGGCCACCTCCCTTTCTGTTCCTGGGCTGGTGGAAGCAGGACCAGACTCTAAGGCTTCTGGGGGGTGTAGTTCCATAGAAATCCAATAGGAACGGCCAGGAAACAATGCTTGCGGCCAGGTGCATTATGGTATGCGTAGTTAGTTGACAATAATCATTAAGTAGCAAAGTCCAAATGGAGCAAAAATGGATGTGCCCATGGCGCAGGCATGACAGTATGCCCCTCTCCAGGCCCCTCTCCAGGCTCCCTGAAGACCGACCTGTAGGAAGAGTGTCTGTTCCACAGTACAAGAGTCTTACTCCAAAAAGACACATCATGAGGTACCAGAAACGAGTTGTAAGGTGAGAGACTTGAATGACGGAGCCGGTACCAATGTTCTGGACCTTGGATGTAGAATTCAGAAAAGATGAAGTCTTTGGAACACAGACCCCAACTGTGTGTGCATGAAGAGAGGAACTGCGAAAAACTGCTGCAGGCTCCAAGATAGATTTTTCCTTGATGGGCAACAGTATGATGCTGGAAAGTGGAGCCATAGGTACAGCAGAGTTGGTATCTTTAGGAAGGTTTTCCAAGACATCCGAAGTAGTATTGACAACATTAGGGTTTGCCATAGAGAGTTCAGAGGATACAGCAGCGGTGAGATCTTGGATGGCTGTAGGGGGTATCGAGGCTGTAACAACTAGGTGTGAGGGAGCCATGAGAGAGCCAGCTGGCTGGAAAACACCTGAGACTGGTAAAGTAAAGTCTGGCAGTCTTAGTGCTATAGATATACCAGCAGGAACAACTGGAGTAGTAGTTTCAGGATTCACAATAGCTATAGCGACCTCAAGATCTGTAGCAGGGACTTCAGGAGTCTCAAATGTGTCCGGGGGTTTAGGAACCACAGCAGTAGGCAGATCATGAATAGCAGTTGGAAGTTCGAGTGCTATAGCAGCTACAGACAAATCAGGTGTAGCAACTACTGGTAGATCGGGTACCACAACCACTGGCGATTCAGGGGGTATCGAAGAAACAGAAGATGTTAATTGCTCGAGAGTGATGTCTGATAGCACAGCCACACTTTGGCAAGCCCCGCTTGCCACTTCAGCATGCTCGGTGTGAACTGTGCCAGTCTCTTCAGCTGCCATTGTCATTGCAGAGGAGGTTGTAGGTGTGGGTACTGGACGAGGGGCAAGGGTGAGGGCGGAATCATCCTTTGACTCAGAGGGATTTTCAATCAGTGGACCACCCTTGTCTTGCGGTGTAATGACTGTGTGCATGATATGACCCACCGGAGGAGTTAATTCTTTTCTATCAGTACAACAACCTGAGCTTCTGCGGCTGGAAGGTGAAAGAATTGTGTCAATCTCTAGAAGGGATACATATGATATATTTAGGTCTTCCATCTGCTTGGTAAATGTCAGTATACTTTTCTGTATGGCAACTCCAGGCCTTATCATGTCGATCTCTAGAGATAAGATGTCAGGTGTTGGACATATTGTCAGAAGGTCTGGTGACTTGTGTCCCTTCATAAGATTCTTATAATACAAAGAAACAAAGTCGTCATAGAGGTCTTCGGTTTTTCTTTTAAGGCGTAGGAGTTGTTCGTGCAACAGGTAAGTATCATTAGTTTGACCTAAAACTTCAGAAGCTGGTGTGGCAGTGAATTCGGTTGTAACAATGGGAAGACTGACCTTAGGGTTATGGTGGTTAGCAGATACTGTGGAAGTATTAAGACAACCGATGGTTAGTATAGGTCTTTTGTACCCAGAACCAGATGCACAAACCTCAGGGTAATGACTGCCTTGTCCTGTTCCAGCATTCTGGGGAGCTTGCCAAGCTGAACTTGCGCATCTTACACTGGCAACGGCGTATTCTGGTTTGGATTCTCTCACAATGAGTGATATGTCCTTAGCCGTTGCGGTGTTAGAAGGCTTATCAGAAGACGCAGGAGAGTTTTCCACTGTTTGGTCTAACAAGATCTGTAAGAACTCATTATCCTGCTGTAGCTCTGCAACAGATAAGGACTGCGGATCATAGTCGCAAATGTCATAATAATTGTACATGGAAGAAGGGTCAGCTAGCCAGAGAGTATAGTATCGTGCCTGTAAATCTTTGTTTACTAAGGCGAGTCTGTCCTTTAGACTAGGTTTCTTGTCTGCTGTCTTTAGGGAAACCATAGGTTTATGCAAAGGTTTCTTAACTCGAAAGGAAAGCATCTTAGGTCTGTGTGTGCCTTTCCGGCCAATGAAATAAGACATTTTTGGCTCTTGCATTCTGTCAGGGATGGCACTCTAATAAGAGTGGCACAAGACACCCAGAAGAGTTTGGGTGCTGAAATAAAGTGGACAGATAGGAACACACACAGCGGAAAGGAAAGGGAGCGAAGAGTAGGGAAGAGTAGCAAGGGAAAAGGTACAGAGTGAATACCCTCTTGGGGTGTATGCAGAATAGGAAAAGAGTATTCCACGAACCTTGGAAATACTCTAGCCTTCTGCACAGTTTGCTATAACAGAGTCCCACGCTGTTTGCTCATAACTTGGAACAGCAGCTATGGGTGTCTGTGATATAGAAACGAGACAAGGGAAGGGGCAGAGGTTGACTGATGGGAACCAGCAGACAAGCTCTGTACAAAGGGTCTACAAACAGTACAAGAGAAGATACAACAGACAAATCCAGGAAAGGAGATGATAGCAAACTAGCAGAAGGATAGGAAGGGAAAGTCGAGTAACAGGATATGATAACAGTGGACAGAAAGGTAGGAGGAGAGCTCAGAGGAGCAGGAAGGCAATGAGTAAGCCCACAAGAGTGGGACGGTAAGGAAGAAATATCAGAGGAAAAGGGCTTAGGGCAACAGAGTAAAGTAGACTGCACAGCAAGGATCCCAGAAGGGCCGGGCAGTAAGGAGTGAACCCTGAGGGGCAGGGCCGCCGAATGTAGAAGTTTGCAGAGGGCTGTAGAGGGCTGCTAGGCCGAGGACCCAGCGGGGAAAAAGGTAGGGGGTAGGCAGCGGAGCGTGATAAGCTGCAAGTAGGAAGCCCATAGGACGAGGGCTGTTGGCAGCCGGAGAAAGGTAGGCTGTAGAGCAGGGAGCCCAGAGGACAAGGGCTACGGCAGCCGGAGTGAGGAAGGCTGCAGAGCAGGGAGCCCAGAGGACAAGGGCAAAGGCAGCCGGAGAGAGGCAGGCTGCAGAGCAGGGAGCCCTGAGGACAAGGGCTAAGGCAGCCGGTATGAGATAGGCTGCAAAGCAGGGAGCCCAGAGGACAAGGGCAAAGGCAGCCGGAGAGAGGCAGGCTGCAGAGCAGGGAGCCCTGAGGACAAGGACTAAGGCAGCCGGTGTGAGATAGGCTGCAAAGCAGGGAGCCCAGAGGACAAGGGCAAAGGCAGCCAGAGAGAGGCAGGCTGCAGAGCAGGGAGCCCTGAGGACAAGGGCTAAGGCAGCCGGTGTGAGATAGGCTGCAAAGCAGGGAGCCCAGAGGACAAGGGCAAAGGCAGCCGGAGAGAGGCAGGCTGCAGAGCAGGGAGCCCTGAGGACAAGGACTAAGGCAGCCGGTGTGAGATAGGCTGCAAAGCAGGGAGCCCAGAGGACAAGGGCAAAGGCAGCCAGAGAGAGGCAGGCTGCAGAGCAGGGAGCCCCGAGGACAAGGGCTAAGGCTGGAAAGCTGCAGAGCGTGATACGCTGCAATGTGGAGAGCCCGGCAGGGCAAGGGCGGAGACTGGAAGGCAATGACTGGATGCAGCAGGGTGGAGCAAGCAACAAGGCAGGGAGCCCAAAAGGCTAGGGCTGTAGGCAGCAGGGTGTAACAAGCTGCAAGACAGGGTCCAAGCAGGAGAGAGGGTAAACAGCATACAAGGATCCGAAGACACTCGCGAAAGGTGGAGGAAGGACTCTCAATGCAAGAGGCTGAGCCACTGCAGACAGCAGCCTTATATACTGCCTAGCCCAGCACAGAGGCAGGCCAATTGGTTTCACCTGGCGAATCACACCTGTAGGCAATCGGCCACCTCCCTTTCTGTTCCTGGGCTGGTGGAAGCAGGACCAGACTCTAAGGCTTCTGGGGGGTGTAGTTCCATAGAAATCCAATAGGAACGGCCAGGAAACAATGCTTGCGGCCAGGTGCATTATGGTATGCGTAGTTAGTTGACAATAATCATTAAGTAGCAAAGTCCAAATGGAGCAAAAATGGATGTGCCCATGGCGCAGGCATGACAACTATGCGCATCCTTCACCAACGTCCTGTTAAAAACAAGCATTGGCAAAGCCAACAGTTTTGGCTTCTGTATAAGTAGTAGGCATTTGTCAGGCAGTGCTATCAGATGCCCAGGTACTCGCACCATTGTGCCCCTTATACCATCAATGGCCAGTTAAGACCACTGCGGCTGTGGCTGTGCCTGGCAAGTGCCTTTCTCATGCCTACACCAAAGCCTAAACTGTTGGCATTACCAAGCCTTGTTTTACAATGCAAAGTACTTGGTATTTTATGAAATGCTAGAGTAAGCAATTTCCATTGTGAATACAGTCCTGGCACATTACTAAGTAATACTTCGCAACCATGTGCCTGCCAGAAACATTTGGGAAAGCTCACTAGTGACACTAAATCAGACTAAAAGGCGAATGAAACTCGAGTGTTCTAAGCAAGCGATCAATGGAAATCTTTCAACATTAACTGACAAATATGCAGAAAAATTAAGCTGCACTCTACGGGAAAATATTAGTTCTGATTTATGTATAAAAAGTCTGGGCTACTATAATGAAGCTGCATGATTAATGTCAATATATCGCTATATTTCTTAGTTCTTATTCTGATAGTTGATTTATCAACTCCGAGGGTATTTTAGCAGCATTATGCCAACTATGTTCCTACATTGAATCGTTAATCACCAGTAGAAATAAAGACATTTTCTTAGGAATCTACAGTTCCAAATTGTAAACAGGACTATCAACACTTGCAGTTACATAATTCGAGGGGTTTAAATCCTGTTTTCTCGAAGGGATGCAGATCAAGTGTTTTAAGAAAAAGAATGCACGAACCAAGAGGGGATGAGATGTGGAGAAAAATAAAGACACAACGTATGCACATCTATTAAACCTTTTGGTGTTTCTCACATAAAGCCATTAAGTAACACTTACCTTGAGAGCTGACCCAGCACACGCCTTTCCTGTCCAGCTCCCCTGACTCACATTACTGTATTAAAATATACTGAAGCCTTATTCAATTTTACCGAGTAAAACTATCGTGGCACCAATTACCTGCCCTAGAAATAAAGTATATAAAAAACCTTCCCAAAGGAACATGCTCATGTATGACCTATTGTGAATGTGCAGGCAAAGAGCTCCATATTCATAAAGGAAACGTGGATGAATGGTGTGCCAAGAACCAAAGTCTAGTGACTTTCAGTTGACAAGTGAAATCCATCCAATTATGCTCAATTTGAAATATGGAGTTTTAAAGAAGAAATAATAACCACCGTAAAACAGATGGTTGGTGTATTTGAATTCTGTTACAAGACCTCATTTCCTTTTCACCATCTTGAACAGATCAGAAAATAATACGCAATTACAAAAGGTAGAACTTTTAACACACACAATTGTGCAGTTATGCATGTCGTTTCTCCCACTTTAAAGCAATATGGCAAGTTATTTTGGAAAGGAATAAATGGTTCTAATCCAAAATGATAAAACATGATTTACCTCTTTAAAAGCATAAGACTACTGATCATTTATTTTGCACCCAATTCATTCTTAACACATAAACAAAGTTACATGCCTGGTCAAAGTGGCTAATTTACATAAACTTAATATCGGTGATAAACGTAAGAATGCATTATGTATGAAGGCCACTGTGATGAAAGCAGGGAATTCGTCCAAGGGGGAGCCACCCCCCGCCACGCCCCTCTTTGGGATTCGGGAGGTAAACCTGCTATGCCTAACACCGCCAGGGGACAGGGCAAGTAGGATCCCATTGAAGGCCACTTGGAGAACAGTCAATTCCTTAACAGGGATATGTGTTACACGTCCTTGCTTCAGGAAGCAAATTACTTAATTGGTTGTATGAGATTGTACTTGACAACTGTGTGACTATCCCGGTTCATATGCTTTCTGACCCTTTTTCGGTTGCCATCCTTGGATGAAGGGCAGGACCAATGGATTGGACCAAGAGACTTTTTGTAGAAGAGAGACTTAACCACTAGAGGACATGATAAATTGAGAACAGAACTGTAGACTCATGCTGGGAAAGCTCGAGCGTGTGCTGTGGAGTCCCACCTTGTCCCATGCTCAAACGTGGTGAAGGAAGACCCCCTGCTACCGCATCCTGACTTATTTGTGAACACTGCTTTCTTTCTTGTGAGCCCTATCCTACACTTTTTGTATTTAGTTGTAAGGACTGGCAATAGTTTTTTGTTTGTAGCTTGCTCCCATCTTAGATTTAGGTTTAGATTAGGCGTTTTTCAAAACTACCAATACAGCTTAATTAACACCCTTGAATTGTGATCACTTGTGTCTCTCTATTCTTGATATCATGCTTTCATTACAGGAGGCAGATTGTTACGCCCACCATACCTTCTGCCCCCCCCCCACTCCCAGGCCCAATACCGCACAGGTGAGAAATGTTACTCACTAAGACAAGCATACTGCCCTTATCCCAGGCAGGCACAGCAGGGAATGGACAACTGGAGATTAATATGGCAACAGTAATAAAACCAATGCTGCAAAAATACATATGCACGCATTAGACACAAAGCAAATGTGCACTCAACATGAAAAACTCATACACTAGGTAATATATGCACTTATACACAAGGCTTATTAACATAGCATAGACATGAAGAACACTAACTTAAGCAATATATCAGCTGAATGCAACATGAACACAACGCAAATATAGCTCACCAACATAGAAACGCAACAGTAATGTTCAGCCATCTTTTCCAAAATGGAAGCCGCAACATGCTTACAATTAAATGAAAGGCTTCATGAGAACACAACATGCTGAAACCACAGAAATACAAAAGTCTGTGCAGAGCTCAGGCAGGAGCTGGCAACCACAGCCCAGGTTACTGCGAATTAAGGGAGGGTCAGAACATTGTAGTGAAAGCACAAGACACCAATTCCCAGGACGCAAGGAGGGTACTCACATATCAATGAAAGTTTTATAAGAGTACAACCAGCCTTTGTAAGCCTGGTGCAGGACAACTATAAGGCAAATGACTCCATGAAGAATAACTCAAGAGTGTCCCCAGTGGCAAAAGGAAACATAACACTTACATCAAGTGCGTCGGGGACTGGTGAGAAGTCCATACCCCAACCGGTGACGCCTAGCGCAGGAGCCCATTTCTTTTCCACCGATGTTGCGAAATAGCGACTCTATCCCGCACTCTCAACCTGCCTCAGCCCGCAAGTGGAGGTCCTGCTTGAATAGTGGGGACTTGTTCTTCATCGACCTTACCTGCCTTCCTGAGCTGCTAGTGACCCTTGAAGAGACCCTATTTAGTCCCGTGGCACAAGCGTGTGCATGTACTATTGAGCATAAGGCTCCTCTCTTCGTAGGGCTTGGACTGCCTCTTATTTAGGTGTATTCTTGATGTGGAACTGGGTCTAAAGATTACTTGCACTGCCTGTTTTCCTCCCCATCTACGTGGTCTACATATTTCGTGCTTCTTAATCCGTTAGACCCCTCTGGTCTTGTATATATATCGTGTTGATTGTGATGTGTTGGTTTACTTCAGTATTATTGTGATTCTTTGTTATGGTCTATGTTACAAAGGCCTTGTAATAAATGATGTGTATATATTTTTTATAGAACATCTGTCTGGAGTAATTTGCAAGTGTCCTTGCTTTGTGTGCTCATGAACTCTCCAGGTCAGAGTTCAGAAATCCATCTTAACACTCCCATTCATGGCAGGAGTGCAGTTCCCTGCTGAGCGAGTCAGCGACAGTGTTCTTTACTCCTGCCAGGTGAAAGGGTACCAGGAACATCCCCTGGGCGACGGCCCAGTGCCACAGATCCTGCGCTTCCTTGGATAGACGTGGAGATCTGGTGCCCCCCTGCTTCCGGATGTAGAACATCATAGTGGTGTTGTTGGTGGAGACCCTTACCACTTTGCCCTTGAGGGACGGAAGGTAGGACCTGAGGGCCCATAACACGGGCCGAAGCTCCAGGATGCTGATATGCAGTGACCTCTCCTCCGGGAACCAAAGGCCTCTTGCGTGGAGATCTCCAGTGTGCGCGCCCCATCCCTCCAGCGAGGCGTCCGTCGTCACAGTTTCCTGATGCGCTGGGGTCTGGAAGTCCATGCCCACAGTGAGATGCACGCGGGTGCCACCCCGTTGGATCGCTTGACGGAAAGTCCCATTGAGGGAGATCTTGTCTTTGAAGCTTCCCACCACTTGTATCCACCGGACGTTGAGGAACACCTGCAGAGACGGCTTCCGCAACCTGCACAGTCGCAGGACGACATCATGCCAAGCAGGGACTTGATGGACCTCGCCCTGGCAACTTCTGTGGTCAACAGCTGTTGAACCTTGCCCAGTATGGCCTTTATCCTCTCCTCTGACAGTGAAGCCAGCCGTGTCACCATGTTGAGCCTGGCTCCCAGGAACAGGGCATCCTGCGATAGCACCAAGCAGGACTTTTGCATAGTTTATCAAGAACACCAGTTCCGCGAGCAGGCGGACGGTCCTCACTATGTGGTTGATGGCGAGTTCTCTTGACTTCGCTTGGATGAGCCAATCGTCCAGAGGTAGAGGTGGATCCTCTGCAGGAGCAGCCACACTGCTACTGGTGCCAGGCACTTGGTGAAGACCCTTAGTGCCGACTTCAAACCGAAGGGCAGTGACTTGAACTGATAGTGTCGCCCCTGGACCACGAAGCGCAGACATTTTCGATGTCCTTTGTGTATGGAGATGTGGAAGTATGCATCCTCCAGGTCCAGCAACGTCAGGAAGTCCCCTTCTTCCGGCTGTTCCAGGACGTGCTGAAGGGTGACCATACAGAATTTTTGTGATCTTATGTATTTGTTGAGGCGGTGGAGGTCCAGAATAGGCCGCCAGCCGCCGGTCTTCTTTCGGACGAGGAAGTATCGCGAGTACACTCCAGAGCCCCGGAAGTCTCTTAGGGACGAGCTCTATCGCTCACTTTTCCAGCATTGCTTGTACCTCCAGAAGTAGCTGTGGAATGTGGTTTTCTTTCCTGGCCACTGTTGGAAAGTGGGGACACTTCCTTTGGAACTCCAGCATGTGCCCGTGGGCCAGGGCATTCAGCACCCAAAGGTCGGTGCAGATGGATTGCCACACGCCGATGAAGTTAGTCAGCCGGCCTCCCATGGGGAGCTCGGGTGGGGGCACGACGTCCCGGCCGGTTCAGTCCTGCTTTGCCGAGGCCTTGCCACCTTGGGCCCCTTGGCGATGACGACAATGTCCACCGGCCTTGCTGTGCCCCCTGTAGGCTTCCTGCAACGAAGAACAGGCCGCCTGATGGTACGACGAGGAGCTCCCGCTGAATCCTTTGGAGGCACCTTGAGACTTGCCTCCGGAGGTCCGAAAGAACGGCCGTCGCTGATGGAGCGTGCCCAAGGCACGGGCCGTCTCGGTGACTGCTTTGATGGCCTGCAGTGACTCGTCCACTGCCTTGCCAAACAGGTTGTTCCCGTTCAAGAGCATGTCCAGTACCCTGGTATGTACGTCCTGACGGAAATCGGTGGCCCTGAGCCAACCGCGCCGGTGAAGGCAAACGCTGTTGCCCATCTAGCTAAAACCGGTGTGGGCGATGCCCGTGGCTACCATTATGGCATGGTCAGAAGCCACCTCGCCATCCTGCAGGATTTCGACGGCCTCCGCCCTCTTGTCGTCCGGGAGGAAGTCCAGGAGAGGAGCGATTTTAAACCACAGCTCCCTATCGTAGCGGGCCACGATAGCGAGAGTGTCGGCCGCCTTAATGGTCATCACTGCCGACGAGATGACCTGACGTCCCATGGCATCCAGCTTCTTCCTCTCGCCATCCGCGGGGAAGTGGAAGTAGATGCCGTCGCCCCTGCCGATTTCTTCTTGGCCACCGTGGAGACCACTGAGACCGGGGACAGCTGCCCCCTGAGGCACATAGGAGCACAATGTGGGACCCGGTACTTCATCTCGTACCGGTCTCCCTTCGCAGGGGCCGTGGACAGGTTCTTCAGAAGGGACAGTCCCTCGTCCTAGATGTCGTCCAACAGCGGGACTGAGAGTACGGTCTTCCTCTTGGCCTCTCGTTGCTGATCAAGGAATCCCTCCTCCTCCTGTTGCTCTTCGGGGAATAGCTGGAAAAGCTCCGAGACCCTGTCGATCATGGCGTGAAACAAGCCAATTTAGTCAGGATTGGAAGCCCGGGGAAGGGGCGTCTCAGTCTCCGGCTCATCTTTCGGCAGAGGGGATAGAGGTGAAGGATGGATAGGTGGGGTGGATGGACTCCCCTCCGCTTGGCTGGAGGGCTCCCCGGCGGTCCAGGCGCCGCTAGATCGTCTGCCGAGGGTAGGGCAACCTTGTCCTCATCTCTGTGCAAAGGGTGTGCAGTGCCAGCAGGATGTTTTCTGACCTGTCCGACTGTGTTGGCATTGGTCGTGACGGGAGCGTCAGTGGAGGCTCCCCCGGTTCGTCAGCTGTCGTTCCTTGTCGGCTCCACCCTCGCTCGCCACGTCCACCTCGTCGGGATCCTTCCCACAGGGCCTGACCTCGTCGAACCTCTTGTCCAGGACTGCCTTGATGACCGACAGCTCATCCTCGGAGGAGGTATCGGAGTCCGCTAGGACTACCGCACCCACCCCCCCCTTCTCAGCCCAGGGCTTCACAGGGGTCTTTTCAATTGGTTGGAAAGACGATTCCCTCCAGGATGGCAGGGAAACTCTAGGCCTGGAGGCTGTCTCCACTGGGGTCACCTCCGCAGGCTTTGCCAGGGACGTCATGACTCCCTCAATCGAGGCCTTAGCCGGGTGAATCTAGGCCTTCACGACCTTAGGCGCGCCAGAGTCCTTCACTGTGGGGGGGAGGATCACCGCCTCGCTCCCCCTTGGCTTTCTCCGTCAAAATCGGCCGGGGCTTCTCCCAAAGCTTACTTGGGTTCTCAGACTTCCTTTTCACCGAGCCGAAGCGTTGGCTCGTGGTTGACGGCGTCTGTGACATTGCACCCGGCCTGGCAGCCAAGGAGCCCAAACCTTTGGCACTCCCGGTGCCCGCTGACTCGTGGTGCTTTGCCTTCTGTTGGGCCCCTGTCGCCAGAGCTCCCTCAAAGGTCTTAGAAGACTGCTCAGACTTCTTCTCACCTGCTGCCGGGCTCTTCGCCTCCAGCCAGTCAGCGAGTCATTTACAACAGTCTTTCATGGTCCGGACGGACATGTTGTTGCAGAACGCACAGTCCTCCTCCACATGCGACTTGTCAGAGTGCAGGCAGTAGAGACACCGGGAGTGCTCACCTTCTTTGGAGACGTTCTGTAGTCCACATCATCCTGGGCAGATCTTAAACAGCTTGGATCCAACGGGTGTCGAGTCTCCTTTATCCTGGGCCATGTGCACGCGGGGTAGGCCTCAAAGATCTTCCGGAATCCACCAAGAAGTGAAATTCAACCTAAAATCGTCCTCGAGGGGTGTAGAAATTTCCAAAACGGGTCCCCGTTAATCAGAAGATGAATCGGTGGAACTTGAGGCTCGAATTGACCAAAAAATGAGAATAAACTCTTTGAAAAAACGCAACACGCAGTAAAAGCTTGAGAGCTAAGCACGAGGACTCCCAACACTTGAACGTGAGGTAAAAATCTGAAGATGGCTGCCAGAGGAGGGGCTTAGGTAGAGGGCAGTCATTGGAAGGGGGTAGTATGACCCAGAGACCATTGATTGGTTATTAGTAGAAAGACAGTTCAGAAACGACACAAACTGATTTTTTCTTTACTGAGGATTCCCAGCCCGACGATGGGGGAATATTCATGAGCATGTGAATCCATGCCAGACACCATGCTGGAGAAATGTATATATCCAACTTATGCTTATGTCCAACCTGTTGTCCATGTTCCATGTAACTAAGCTCTTCACAAGTAACAGCACCTCAATGCCCAAGTGTAAATGTAAAAATAAATAAATTAGCCATTTGTCTAAAACCAGTGTTGGCTATGTCGACTGACACTGAAATGGTGTGGTCAGGTGCTGCTTTCCCCTCGCAAGGATTGCCAAGTCTTCCAGCTTTTTATTCTCCGGCAGAAACTCAAGGATTGGGCCGACCTTGAACCATAGCTCTCGGTCATACCTTGATAAGATAGCCATGGCATTAGCGGACTTGATGGTAGTGGCAACTGTTGCGATGACTGTTTTACCAAAGGCATTATGCATTTTCCTTCTTTATCCAGTGCAACTGAACAGGAAGAGGAAGGGTTGGCAGAAAGCCCAAGTACCTTGCTTTCCACCTCTGGTACTCCTCCGGTGGCCCCTTTGACTGGCAGCTCCTCTCGATCTACCAAAAGTACCGAAAGGAACCTCCCCTCCATTGCTGTCCCCTAGGACGAAAAGGCAGACGTTGACGAACTGCAGGGCTCAAAGACTTCGCTGCAGCTTTGGAGGTCTGCAACCTCTCAAGGCTATTGTCAGCCTTGCTGCCAAACAGATCAACACCATCAAAGGGCATGTTCAGAAGACGGGATTGCACATCAGGAGCAAACCCCGACTTCTGCAACCATGCAAACCTGCGTATCACAGTGCTCGCAGCCATGGACCGGCTGACACAGTCTGCCATTTCCAAACCCAACTGAACGGCCTCGCACATGGCATCCTTGCCATCTTGCACGAGGGCTAGGAAGACATCCTCTTTCTCCCCTTCGGGAATATGCTCAGCCGCCAAAGACGCACAGTTCCACAGCATGTGAGTGAATCTCGGCAAGGCACAAGTGGAGTTGACAGCCTTCAGTGCCACACCCCCAGCCAAAAATACCTTCTTTGGCCAACAATCAAAGCTCTTATCGTCCCTATCAGGAGGGATGGTAGGGTACGCAGCCTGCTTAGAGGAGGCCGTAGCCGCCTGCACCGCCAAACTCTCCGGAGTAGGGTGCGTCGATAAGTGCCAGGGGTCACCACTGGATGGGCGGTATTTTTTCGGAAGTGACTTACTAACTGCCGGTAGACTATCCGGAGCAGTCCAAGCCACCGCCACCCTCCTTTGTAAAGCCATGTGAAATGGCAACACCGGGTCAGTTGGTGGACCTTGATCCAGGATGTCCGTCAAATCATCCTGAGTAAAATCAACAGGTGGAGCAGACCACCCCATGTATTCAGTCACCCTTGACATGAGACGCTGATAGGAGGAATCTGCATGCGCCCCAGGCTGAGGGCGACCAAACTCCACCTCCGGAGAGGTGTCGAGACCATCAGCGTCATGCAATGACTGACAGAGTTCCTCCATCTGACTATGCCCAGACAAAAGATCATCAGGGACATCAGGAGGCACAACCACCTCCTCATCAGACAATTCCTCAACCTCTGAAATATCTTGCAAAGGTTGGAAAAACTCCATTCTAGGAGTATGAACCGAATAAGGCTCAAGAACAGGTCTCACAGACTTATTGGGAGCATTCCACTGAGGTTCCAGAGCCCTCTGGGACACCTCCAGCAAATCCTCCACAAACGGCATCGAGGGCGCCAAGGGAATCAGCGTCGACATCGACCGAAGCGCTGATGGAATCGGCAACCTCTTTGAGGGCGGAGCCTAGAGAGAGCCCCTTGACGGAAACGGCACTGATGGCGTTGACGCTTCTTCGAAGGCTTCACAGGTTCGGAAGGTCTTTATGGCATCGAGGACCTGGACCTGGTACGGCTATGGCGATCTCCCTTGTCCGATCGGGACCTCGAGGGGTCCTGATGATCGCGCTGACCGCCCGAGCCCAAAGGCGTGCGAATGGTAGACCGAGCCCGTTTCTTTCCAGCTTCTTTCGAAGGCACGGACAGAACTGTGGCCTTGCGACTCGAAAATCGCTAACATCTGCCGGCTGGTGACGAAGACTTGGTGGGACAAGTCAACCATCTAGCAGAGTCCTCGTCCGACGAAGACTGGGAAGGCGACCGGTGACGGCGCTTCCTAGAATGCCTCGACAAGGCAGAGGAATGGCGGGAACCACTCCTAGACCAAGACCCCCTAGACTTTCCCAAACGCAGAGAGTCGCCCTTCGAGTCATTGTTCGAAAGCCCAGCGGACTTTGACATATGGGGCTTAAACACCCTACCTACCTTCAATTTCTTCTTATGTTCCCGCAAGGCCTTAGACGTCAGGGACTGACACTCCTCGCAGTTGTCGGTGGCGTGGCTTTCTCCGAGGCACCAAAGGCAGATGTTGTGCGGGTCCGTGATGGACATCTTCGACCCGCAGTCCTGACACTTTTTAAAGCCCGACTTCGGGGTAGTAGAAGAAGACGAAGACATATTTGAAGAGAAGAATCGAGCACACCAAGATTCTGAAGCAAACACGTTGCAGAAAAAATGGAACTGAGGCTACAGGCGCCGTGCGTTCTATATATAACATCCAGTGACGTCGACCCTTGACGGAGGCCCTCGAGGGACAACGGATCGATGTCTTTGACGAAGGACGCCCTCTGCCGAAAATCTTTCCGAAGCAGCACAGCTGTGGACGTTACCGGTCATAGATGTGGAATACGTCCGAGGACACAATCCCCTCGAAGGATTCATTTCATTACAGCAGCAGGCAACATCTAGACCCAGAGATATATGGTGTGAATTAAGTGGGATCCTTTCACGCACCAGCAATTTTTTTTATAAATGCTTAGCGGGACGCTTTGGGCTTCAGTGCGCCTCCAACATTGTATCACCGGGTTTGTCCCAAGTACTGTCATAGAATATGGTAGAATGGACACATGCAACTGATGTTCATGATATGTGCCTGCCAACAATGCTGTTACATGAAAATTGGAAATATTCAATATGTGTGGATTTTTATTTGTCAGGAAAAACAAACAAGGTGCGAATCTAAACAGTAGTACCACAAATAAGGTGTTTCATAAGCAACTTCAAGCATCTAAAAGTCAAGATATACATCTTAGTGTTAGGCAGAAACCTCTGCAGTTCCCTTAGGGACCACTGTAAAAGATTTAAGACTACAGGTGTTTGGCAGTAAACCCACTTGGTAGCAGTCTGTACCACACATATTCACTTGGTAGCTGTGGCTGAGCAGTCAGACTTCCCTCAAGAAGAGTTAGGCAGTATGCAGAGTATACACAATAGGTACATAGACACAGTAGTACAAACAAACACTGAACAGAGCTTTGGTGTAAAAGTATATAATTATTTAAAAACACACTTGTAGTTTACACTAGCAAAATCGAGGTAAGTAGATTCAACACACAGTCACTATCCTATATATACAACCCTATTCACTTATTAGACAAGTCTTAGTGAGAAACACCACTTATATTCAGACCGAGGTGAGCGCTTAACATAAGATGACAATCTAATAAGTTGTAAAGAAAGGGAGGGAAAAAAGGCAGAGTTAAAGAAGCACAGAAAAAAGGAAAAAGTTTGCTAGGCTGTCCCAGGCTAGCCCAGGATAGAAAGTCGAGGCTTTACTGTCACCCCGAACGATCTGTCGCAAGGGAAGCCAGGCGGGACACAGTACCTTAAGTGGGAAGGGAGCTCCAGCGGGGGCAGTTGTTCCTGGCAGCAGGTGCAAGTCAGTGTTTCGTCCAGAGGAAGAAGAGGTCTCGCCGTGGAGGAAAGATGAAGGTCGTTGCACTGCCAGGGAAGAAACCAGCCGTGGAGTCCTCCGGTTAAAAGGTACTACCCTTCTCTTCGTGGTAGTGGTAAACCGTCGTATTCCGGTTGCCGGGGTGCTTGGCACGGGCAAGGCGGCCACGAGATGCTCCAGGAAGGTGAAAAGAAGGCAAAACTGGTTATCCCCACGAGTCAAAGGAAGAAGACTCTCCGGACTGGAGATCTCCTCTGTCGTCGGGAAAAGTGGTGAGACGGTTCAGCAGGGCTCCACCGGTGGTGTCGTTGCTGCAGGTCGGCTCAGCTTCTCCCTCCTCGGATTCTTAGGTCCTGTGGCGACTTCTGAAGTTCCAGTCCCCAAAGCCCTGCTTTTATGCAGCACACCCCCGTTCACTCAGCCTAGCTGTCAATCAAACATGCTAAGTGGTGAGCCGGCCGGCTCCCCACTTGGGCCAATCACACAAGAGTGCGACTTGAGTTACCAAGTTAACTCAGTCCAGGGTGCCTAAACCCCCTCCCACACCCCCCTTTGGTACCCAGACAGAGTGGCACCACTTTTGGAGGCTTCTGTGGAGAAGCCCGCCAAAAAGTGGAACAGAGGGCTCGACTTGGGTTGGAGTCACAGAAGAGAACACAAACGCCATTTTAGAATCGAGCTCTGGCAGAAAATACCAACCGGTGAATTCATATTAAATAAATAAACCGGCGGTATGTTCGAGGCTATAAGAATTAAATTATTAAAGTTGGTAGCCTCGAACAATGGGAAAATCCCATAGAGATATATCCGCGGTCGAATATAAAAGTAGTATCCACTGCCACCAGCAAAAACTCGATCAGGGGGGACGGAGATGTGCCCCCTCGAACAACAGACCCCGGGGCAATCGAATTGCCCCGACCAGTACGTCCACAATATGATGGTTTGTACTGGTTTCTGTTCATAATTTGGGACTAGCAAAGCCAATGGTGACTTTACATGCCCTGGGAGACAGTAGTCAGTCCCAGGGTATGGAGTCTATACTGGGGGGTCGCTACGACACCCCTGGGTTACGGCACAGAGGGTGCTGTGTAACCCACATAAAAAAACACGAGACCCTATGGAGTAAAAGACCCCAGAGCCCATAAAACACATGGAAAGTGAAAGGAACACCTCAAATCATGTCTAAGAGTGGGAGCAAAAGAATCTCACTCTTAGCAGGAGAGAAAAAAATAAACCCCAAAAATCCAGCAAAGCTGCTGGGGGACTCACTAGGTTTGGGAAATTAGCCTTACAGAGAATTCTCCCTAACACTTACGATGCCAAAGTTACAACTTTAACCTTTAAGATGCAAGCTACAATGGCACCTACATACATTGGTATTTCACGAGTCTTGTCAAAATGCATACATTGTATACATATCAATAAGGTTATGGTTGAAAAGCAACAAAATAACAAATGTGGTAGTTGTTGAAAGGTATGCCATTTTAACTGAGTCCCGCTTTGGACACTAATGGCAACATGGATGGCATGATATAGGATAGGTTAATTATAACGCGCTCGATACCCAGAGGTTTCTAAGCGCTGACCCAGGGATCAAACCTGTGTTGCTCCATGTCGTCTTGCTTCCAAGGCGAGCATGTTGCTGCTGAACTATCCTCCCAAGACACAGATGTCATCACATACGACGCTACAATCCAGAGCACACTGATTGTTCGATGGATTTTCAACCCAGTCCTGTAGGAGGGATCTGATAGGCTATCCTTGTTAGTGAACAGGGGAATTTACACTTAGGTCTAGCTAAACTATCAAGGTAATATAAACTGAGAAGCAAGGCAGACTTCAGGAGATTATGGGGTGGTGTAATAGTACAGTTAACCACACACAGAGCACTCAAAACATGCAAACAGAAGAACTATACTAATTTATTAAGCTTTTAAGTCTCAGTGGGTAAATTAAAAGTCAGCAACTATCACTAAAACACACAACACTTATAAACACATGTACAGGGGCGCTCGCGAGCTCGTGGCTAAGATGGCTGTTCTCCTTTGAGCTCCATGAGTGCCAGCAGGGAGGAGGAGGTCAAGCGATACATGCACCAGACGTAGGGCGCCAAGACCTGCTGTCCATTAGCAGGCAGGTGTTGTGTGGTGGTGGCCCGAGTTTGAGACCCAGCACTGGTGGCCCAGCTGTGCTCAGGCATGAGGAGTGACTCTACCCTACCCTCCACCACTGCAGCTTCTCATGTTGCGGTGCTGGAACTGCCAGGCTGCCACTCCGCCAGAGGATAGTGCAGTGTCTCCCGCCGGAGCGGAGGCATCTGTGGGGGTTTCTGCTGCCGCTGTGTGACGAGCTAGGGGCAGCCTGGTGGCCGTGTTGGTTGGCAGGTGAACGTGGCTGGTGGTGGAGGGAGACCGTGGGTGTGCTGTGCCCCGACATGACCCCTTCTCCTGGGTCTTTGCCTTCGGGGACGGAGTGGGAGAACATCCGGAAGGCCACAAGTGAGTGCGACCATGCTTGCCTTTCTGGCGCAGGGAGGAACTGTGCGCTGCCATCCGGATTGGATACCAGTGACATGAAAACAAGCCTAATCTAAGACAGCTGTGCAAATCTCATGCAGGCCTGCAGTCATTGATAGCCGAAGAATGGTCATCACAAATACAGCACACATTTTACACAGAAGGTTAGTGTGCACACTTACTGGACAAATATTTCTTGGTCTCACCATGGTGCAGGAAGTGGTGCTTTCTTGTTCTGGCAGATGAGCAAACCACAAACGGCAGATAGCTGCCTGTTTTAACTGAACACCAGTAGGTGCAAGCATTGACTTCACACTGGTACGAGTTATATCTGATAAGGATTCAAGAACATGAAATTGGCAGACTCCAAACAGAAGCATTGTGCACGTCTGCAAAGTTAAAGCAGTAACATGTGAGAGAAATGTCTTTCTGCATAGCCAAGGGCTATATAGTATTACAGTGGAGGCATTCACTGAACGGGTACAAAGCTCTCACTGAAGGTGCAAAAACCCACCGGAGTTGTACATAAGAGAACTAACTCAGCGAGCACAGTGACATGCTCAGATCTAGACTTTATTCTTCCAGATAGCGGATATCACGCACACGCAGGGAAACCATGTTCTTTCATACATATAAGGCCCAGGCAAAAGGGGAAGGGGACCAACAGCAGCAGACATGCGTGTGTATTGAGGCCGGAGGGGCTGGGCAGGAGTGCAGAGCAGAGGAGTCCTGAGCAGAGCAGCAGCAGAAAAGTGACAGCTGCGGCCCAGCTAAGCAGAACTCTTCAACCTCAGAAGGCGCTGTTTCATTTGAAGCACATTCTGCTCAAAACATGAGCGAAGGGTGGGGGCATGCTGAGTGCATTTAGACTGATGGCGTGTAGTATAGTGTAGCATAGCTTCATGGGACAAAGCTTACACATGCTGTTAAACTAAAACCACCACTTGTTCTATTATTTTTGTATTCAAACATGATCTTTGGCCACATGGCAATCATGTTCATAGGTGTGATGTTACGTTATATTATGTTTGCTTTTGCTTTAGCTTGTTTAATGAAAATAAGAGCCCTCATACATTAACATGATAACTCCTGTGTCAAGTGTATAATTCAGAGTATTGTGTCAGAGTAGTATCTCTTTGAGTCCATGAACTTTACAGTTCCTGGCCACTATGTTTAATCATGTTGGTAAGCACACAAACCTAGGCAGGCCTGACTTTTAGTGCCGAGACAGCCTAGGGTGAATATCGACATGAGATGACCGATGATCAGGGGTCTATTTTCACAGCCTCAAACGAGGTGGAGATGAGGTGCATGGTCACGCCTAACTCGTAGGCAGTCAACTCACTTTTGGCACCACTGACACTTTAATACGTGGTTAGAAGGGTTGTGGGTGCCGCTGGTAGTGGCGGTGCGCCCATGCTGCCAGTGGGCTCTGCACCTGAGGCTCCCCTAACTGGAGGGGCAGCTTGGCGGGGGAGGGTGCACTTGCTGGATCTTCTGCTTGTGGTGGCAGGCCCCGCAGGCTCATGTCCCTTGCCCCCACTGCCTTTATTGAGGAGAGAAGACCGCAATGGAGTGGCCAGGAACTGTGTTGAGCCTGCAGTGATTTTGCCTTCTGGACCGCTTTTCCCCCTCTGTTGACATTGCAATAATGAAAAGGCACCAGGGGGTGCTGGTCTCTTCCATCACCTGTACCATTTAAGGGCCGAGGGGCAAGAGAGGAGAGAAAAGGATAGCAGTCATATCTGTGATGCTGAACATAGGGTGGCAGTCCTGGAGGACACTAGCAGTTTTTTATTTTTTAACATTTATTACACGCCCAGACTTGGGGGTATCACGGCATTTGTTACATGGGTGAGCTTATCTGGTTACAGGGGCTGTACAGTAAAGACAGGATAAGATGCAAAACAGTGCATTTAGTTAATGAAAAACAGTAGCGGCCAAAGCTTACATGGTATAGTGAGACTGCTTAGAATTTGTTCAATAGCCACGTTTTAGTGAGGCTCTTAAAGCGCTGCTGGGAGGGCTCATTTCTGATGTGTATAGGTAGGGCGTTCCAAATCTTGGGATGAAGCGGTGTGTACCAAAACACGATATGATGGGGTCTGGAGGATCTTTCTTGGGTGACGCTATTGTTGAGGTAAGCTGGTGCATCGTTTATGATACATTTGTGTGTGATGGTGATGGCTTTGAAATGTATTCTGGCTTGGATGGGAAGCCAGTGGGCTTCTCTCCTGATGTGAGAGAGAGTCAAGTCAAAGAGATCAGTGACAAAAATGAAGATCTCGAGGCAAGGTCCCAACACAACAACATTGACACTGACACAGAACATGGAGATGCTTATGGAAGCATTTATTTTATTCATTTGTCTTTGTAAAGCGCACTAGCAGCCCAAAGGCATGGAGGCGCTGTTGCACTAAATTGTCTTAGTTACAGATGAATATTTGGCTCTTGGTTACATTTATCAGGGAGGTGTTGTACGACCCACCACTGTCATTCCAATTCCTGGTGGAGAGGGTCCACCAGATCTCGACTTAAAAATGCAAACCGGGCCAGAACCCTCGGCCGATAATTGTGAGACTACTGAACTACCACAGCCGGGACAACACCCTGCAGAGTCTGCAAGCTGCAATACAACGGTGCTAGAATCTTGTTCCATCAAGAATTCACTCCATCTGTGCAGAAAGCCCGACTCATTTCTGGCAGCGAAGAAACTATTGAGGGACTGTGGGCTGCAATACGCAATGTTATACCCATCAAAATTGCAGCTGATTCATGACAAAACCTTTTTCACGAGCCCTGCTAAGGTGGTAACTTTTGTGGAAGCTATTTCTAATTCCTGAGAAATCAGGGAACGCAGTCGCACGAATCCTGGTATATAGAATATGCAAATGTTATAGGGCTGTCAGAGTTGAGAGTACATTGTGCAAAATTTAAAGGAAATGTTAAGCCCCTGGTCGTTGTTGGGAAAGATTTCATTTAGGTGCAGTTGTTCCCTCCATTCGTGGACCCCCCCAAACTTCTTGCTTTTGTGTGGCTATCTTATCCCGACTTTTGCCCGTGGAGCGCAGCCTTCAGTCAAGCTCCCCTGGGCTTTTGCTCACTTGATATGGGGAAACCGACACGTCCTTCAGACTGTCAGTACTGGGAAACTATGTTTACCTTCGTCTTTGACTATGTTACAATTTTATGGTAACTTTTTAACAGTGCACAATGTACCTTCCAGTTACGTGCGCTGTGGTCCTTTTTGTGTCTTAGACACCCTTGAAGGATGTTGTGGCGATTGTAGGAGTGTGCCTGGGATGAACTGGTGGCAGCAGTTATGGTTTAGAAGTGTTTTACTTCTTTTTACTGAATCACATTGCACTTACCACGTTTGGTTCAAGACTGTGGCCAGGTCCAAAAAATGGCTCACCAACAAAGTCTTTTGTTTTGTCCCACACCCATTTTGTCACTTGCCTTCACCCAGGTCGAATAACCCAGGTTTTCCTTATTTGGGCATACAGCCTCCCGCAAAAAACGATCTCGTTCGCAGGCTTCTGCACGTCACGCGTGTGTGCCGAGAAAGCAGGTTGAGACTGTCTGGTCCTAAGCCACACTACTAATGCCAGGATGTCTGGAGCGTATGAATGACTGAGACCACCACGGACCGTGACTGGTCCACGACTGGAATGCCTGCATGAGGGCAGACCTTCGAGTGGAGTCTTCTAATTTGGCGCAAAGCTAATCTTAGATAAATAAAAATGGGCTCTTTATCCATTCCAGGTCGATCAACCGAGTTCTCCCCGAACTACGGAAGGGGACAAGTATCCTGCACAAAGAAAAGGACTTGTGAAACCGCCAGAGACGTACTAGAATGTTTTGGCACCCTGCGCCCTTTGCTGTCCCATCGTATACCTGTCAGCAGCCTGGCAAGGCGCTTCCCCCTTTGGAGTAGTTGGAACTACTCTTGGCTTCCCCTGCTTACCGAACGAGCCCTAACAAAGTGTTCCTGGGCCATCCACTGAACTGTCCAGCTCTACCCAAGGATATTCCGCAGAAATGCCACCATCTCGAGTTGAAACCCGAGATTTGGGACATTGCTTGCTTATGGTCCCGGGCCCTCTCCTGCCAAATTCTGCAGGTTTCGAATTAGGAGAGTGCATAACACAGACCACTTCTGTGATTCCTGCGTCACTACCTGTTGGTGACGGTCACTATAGGCACCTTGCCGTTTTGCTTTCCTGTGCCCTGAAGCCTGCTGCACTGGAATTTTCTTCATACCTCCTTCGGAAGATGAGAAAAGGCAACAGAAGATCATTCTATCCCACGGCTGTTGAGAGCCGGAGCACTGCATAACTGCAGGACTCTAACCTACTAGCGACCTCAACTGAACTGGCAAAGTTTGGTCTGGACTGTGCCGAGGGTCAGTGAGTACTTGCATCACTTACCGGTGGCCCCCTGGCACAAACGATCACTTTTACGCACAAATATACCTTAAAAGGTATTCAATCTTGGCTGGGTTGCCCTGCGCTCCCTAGCTATTCTCACCTTTTGAAAACTGCAGTGCTGTCAAGGACAGATCCTACTGGAATAGTGGCAACCAATTATTCATTGCTTCAAGTCCTTTCCTGACTTTCTACCGCTTTTTGCTTTGTCTGCGCGATCGTGCCTTTTTACGCACAACTGTACTGTTGAGCACAAGGCTCCCCTCTTCTTAGGGCTGGACTCGAAAGTTAGGGAACGACTGCAAAGCAATGTCTAATGCTCCTAGTGTGTTAACCCAACCCTCTCTTTACAGGTTGTGGATGTGTTTTACTGCTGTATCACATTAGGAAACGTAATTGCACAAGGTTCTTCCTTTTATTCCCACTGTCTGCCAAGCCCCGGTGGTAGCCGCCCTAGTTTTGAATGTAGCGGATTACTGCATTCGCTTTATCTAGGGCAGCCTCTCTACCTGATCAGGCGACTACAACTTCTCCAAAATGCAGAGGCTAGATTCATTCTCCGCCCTCCGTTTGGAACACGCGTCCCCTTTGTTGAGACAACTGCACTGGCTCCCTGTGGCGGCTCAGATTATGTTCAAGTCTGTGTGTATTGTGCATCTGCCTTCTACAATATTGGAGCAGAGTACCTGCAAGCCAAACTTGCGTGCTATTCTCCCACTTGTGCTCTCCACTTCCAGTCAGCCCTCCTGATAGCTGTGCCCCGGTTTAGGCCGTCCCGCACAGGAGGGCGTGCTTTTTCTATTGTGGCCGCCAAAGCTTGGAATGAGTTCCCTCTTACTTTACGGAGGATTGTTCATCACCTCGTCCTTCGGCAGAAACTGAAAACCATACTATTCCAATAGTGTTTCTTTTATTGAAATCTCCTGTATACCTTTAGCGCCATGATGCCTTTGGGCAAATCTGCACTCTACAAGTTCCGATAACATTACCCAACATAACATAATGTATATATGTTATCTAGGGTTCTAGGTCAAATGTTCGAATGCAAAGGATCGAATGACCAAAGGGTCGAATCAAAAGGACCGAAAACCAAAGGGTCGAAAGTTTTTTGGGGGGGGGGGGGTTGGGGGGGGTCCCCCCCAACCCCTGTTTTTGGTGCAAAAAAAAAAAAACGTTTTTTTTTACTTTTACTATACGAAAACCAGAAAAAATATATATTTTACTAAAATAATTTGACCCTTTGGTTTTCGGTCCTATTACCTCGCCCCTTTGGTCATTCGATCCTTTTGGTGTCAAACCTTTGGCCGGACACAGTTATCTAGCATAAGGATTTTGTGAGATAACTGTTTTCATAGCTAAAGTTTACTTGTGTCCATTGGTCCAGCCAACAAATGTATAGGTATTTGTCATATACACTTGTCTAACAGTAATTTGTGGTCTGTTACTCTGTGCATGCTCATTGTGGGCTTCCGATCACTCTCACCCCTCCTGATACTTAGCCTTGACCGCCTGCCAGATTAGTCCGTCTTGTCCAGAAGGTTCACCTGTTTCACTAAACCGAGGGTGGCCTCAAACTTCTTCCTACCAGGTAAGAGTTTAGAAATCCATCTTACCAGTCGTTATAAGTGTTGGGGCTCCCAGGTTCGGTGTGATGTTGCAACTATAATGTAAAGAAATGGGCCAATTGCTATTTATACCAATGATGGGCCGCGTCCTCCCCATGAGCCTGTTCATTTAGGTGGCCGGGTGTGGTTGATGAGTCTGGTGTTGATGTGATGTTGGGAAAGGGATTGGTACTAGGGAGGGGAAAATTCACTGCTGGTTGGGTATGGGCAATGTGGATGGGGGAGGCGTGGATGGGGTTGGGAAGAGGATGTTGCGGGATGAGGGTGGGGAAGGGCAAGATTTTATTTTTAAATTATAAATGATTCACGTTTCAGCACGTAGCGGAGGAGTACTGCGGATGCCAATAGGAATACCGCTAGGGGCAGAACTGTGGGGTGCGTGGCTGGGTTAATAACCAAAATTAAGACCATGTCAGAATGTAACATTATGAGCTGGAATTTGCGCGGGTTGAAATCAAGCAAAACCAGGAAGGAAATACACTATTGTGCGCTGCATGGAGCTGTGGTGATCCTGTTACAGGAGACCCAGTTGGTAGGGGCAGTGAATGAAGGTGTTGCCAGGTATTGGGGCTCCAACAGATACGACACCTCATACCCACCTACTTGGCTGGTGTTATGATGTTGATTTACAAGTCCTTATGATTCAACATGCTGGAGCAGGTGGTTGATTTGATTGATTTGTCATTGTGTTGGGATGTTGGGCTCATGTCTTGGTGACATTCGTCAATATCTATGGTCCTAATGTGGATGACCCAGGTTTTTTTTCCAATCCTTGTTATCCAGGTGTTATAAATACATGCACACGAATATTGTATGGGCAGGTGACCAACATTGCTTTGCAAAGGCTGCTAGACAGATCTAAACTACCTGGCAGGCACCGCTGGCTGACCTGGTGTGCAAGAGTATGGTGGCACTAGGGTCAGTTGATGTGTGGCAAACACTTCACCCAGAGCTAAAGGAGTTTTCTTTTTATTCATTGGTGCATGGTACATCGTCCAGGTTAGACTATGTGTTTGCAAGTCCACTTTTGATGCAGATGACGCAGACTTGCTCGCTTCTCCCAAGAACATTATCCGACCACTCTCCAGTCCTGTTGACGCTGGTAATGGGGAGGGATACGGCACCTAGGCCCAGGAGGTTTAAGGCTGTGGCTTTAGCAGACAGTTTTACGGAGAGGTGACAAAGTCATCCAGACATTCTTTGCAGAAAATGTGGGGTTGATGGTTTAGGAGTCTTTCAATGTCTGCTTGCGTGGGCGATGTAGGTCTCTGGAGGATGGGGTACTGAAAACGATCAGGAGGCAGTAATCGGACTTGGAGGGTGAGATTAAGACCATTTAGGCCTTGCTCTTCGACGCTGAGGATATGGCAGATAGGGCGGAGTTGTGCGTATTTGTGGGCCAGTTTAATGACCTCGCTGACCGGGAGGTTAAATACTTGGCTCGCCCGCTGATGGCACGCCGCTATTGGGGAGGCATCCGCCCAGGGCGGTTGTTGGCGGCTATGATGCATTAAGAAAAAGGAGCCCCAGACATTGCAGCAATACCTACGATTGATTGGCAGGTGGTGGCTGAGCCAGACACTGTGCTGAGCACCTTTTGGCGGTACTTAATATAGGTAAAGGGCTCAACAGTTGCGGTGAAGCTGGCTGAATATTTAGATGTGGCAGCATTGCCGAGGTCGGCCCCTGAGGCTAATCGGGCGTTAGTCAAGCAGATTATGGTGGAAGATATCTTGGCAGTGGCACGTTTGCTCCCCCTGGCTAGGGCAGCTGCATCTGATGGCATAACTGCAGAGTTCTAAAAGAAAAGGGGGACAGAGGTAGCCAAATGTATGGTGAACATGTGGGAGGAGGCAATGTCGTCGGGGCACTTGCCCCTCTCAATGAGCAAGGCTGTGGTCATTTTACTGCTAAAGGTAAGGACCCTGTAGACTGTGCCTCGTACCACCAGATTTCTCTTTTTAATCTAGATACTAAAATCTATGCTAAGATCCTGGCGGATAGGTTGCTCCCGTTTGTGTCCGAGCTAGTCCATATAGATCAATCTGGATTTATCCCGGGTAGATCGACATCACTCAACCTCGGTAGACTCTTCTCTACTGGCTCAAATTGACCCAGAAGTGTGAGCCGTGGCAGCTCTTCTTGATATGGGGAAGGCTTTTGACTCAATTGAATGAGACGACGTCTTTGAAGTACTGTGAGTCGTGGGTATCCCGACATACTTTCTGCAGTGCGCCTTTTATATTCAGGCTCGACGCGAGGATCGGTTTATGTGGAAAAAACACTGAGGCGTTTGCACTGGGAAGGAGTACTAGGCAGGGCTGTCCGCTGTCTGTTACTCTTTGCACACGCCAATGAGCTCCTCACGTCCAGATTGCGGAAAATCCATCACAATCGTTGACTGGCATAGGGAGGGACGATACAATGCTTTACTTCAGGGACCCAGATGTGCACTTGCATTTCCTGTCACAAGAGGTAGCGAAGATTGATCGATACTCTGGACTCCGATACTCTGAACTGGTCTAAATCTATTCTATTCCCACTTAAAGAGAAACAGTTAGGCTGGTGGAGCTGGGAGGCTTTAGATGGGAACAGTCCTTTGTTAAATATCTGGGGGTAAAGGTAAGTAGGAATTCTCATACTCTGCTGGCAGAACCAACCTGTACTACCTGGAGGCCTTGAGTTACAAAGTAGACAAAAAGGTGGGCGCTGCCCTTGTCCTTGCTAGGAAGGGTGGCTATTGCAAATATGGTGATGGTTCCTAAGTTAATGTATATGTCCCAGAACATTCTTGTATGGCCCGGTGTGGCCTTTTGTGCAGCGTTGATTTTGCTTCTGGTGAAACTGGCATAGCACCCCAGGTCCCTCCGAATTAGCTGGAAGATTGTTCTCCCATCGGATCAGGGGGTATATGCGCGCCGGACACGTAACAGTATTTCTTGGTGGCACAGACACATTTAGCTTTGTACTGGATGCCAGGATTGTCACTGCACCTGCATGTCCAAATAGAAAGGAGTTCCATGCCTCCCTATGCACTCCAGGGAGTCCTTTGCGCTCTGAAACACTTGTGTACGAGCACGATAGAAAGAAAAAAAAATATCAAAGGAAGTTTGCATAAGTACAAATTTGACCTGGTAGCCTGCACAAAGCATGCCTAGAATAGGATCCTGAAACGACTGGGAGTTGACATTCCGTATGACCCCGGGCTCCAGCTCTGGAGGATTGAATGCCTTCAACCTACCTGTGACGAGGCCTTTGAGAACGAGTGGAGGAGGGTGGGGATTGGCACCATGGCAGACTTGTACCCGGAGGGTGAGTTTGTTGCACTGGAGTAGTTTATGGCCAAGATAGGTGGTGGACCCCTTAGAAGGCTTCAATATTTCCGCATGAGGGCGGCTCTTAAGGCATGACCTGCATGTTTCCGAACCCACACCCGTCACTTTCAATCCTACGGTTCCTCCTGAACTCTGCCTCCGCACGGTGCCCGACGTCCTCCATCTATGGGGTGGTACAAAGAGAATCTCTCAAAATGGTACTGAAATGCAAAAAGCAGTGGGAAACTGATTCTGGGATTACATTGACTGAAAAGCAGTGGACGGCAACGTGTATGAGATCTCACAATGGGGCGTTTAATATCAGATTTCAATTGATTCAACTGAAAACCTTGCACAGGGTATCTTTCACCTGCCCGAAACGCCCTGTTTGACTCGTCTAAGAGTGGTGTATGCCACGAATCCAGGCACAGTCTGCCGATTTCCTCCACATGGTATGTCATGCCCTCCACTGTGAGAGTTCTGGAGGTGGGGGGGGGATGACATGAACCCTTTCATGTATATTAGATTCTGAAGTACCATGTGAACTACTGTGTTGCATGTTTGGGTCGCTCCGGGTGCCCCGGCCCTGGGCCGAAGGCTGCTAGCTACTAGCAAGATAGTGCATTTTACTACGGTGGATTAGTAGGCCCCCGTCCCCACTCTTGACAAAGAATATGGACTTCTCTGTGGCTTGGGTTCGAAACCTAAGAACATATGGGATCCTCTGGTGACTTACCTTCTGGCGCAGCGCCCGGACAGAGCTACTGAGAACTAGTGAGCCTTACGCTGTTGGACCAATAGTTAAGGCTTTGCAACCCCCTCTTACTGATGTGTATTAAAAAGAGCTACGCCTGAGGCGGTAATATTTAACGTATACTTTTACAAACTGTCACTGACTGCTGTATTGTTGATTTGTCTGAGACGTGAATGTTCTTTAATAAACAAAATTTTAATAAACATGTGTACAAAGTTGATTATCTCAAAGTAAAATCACCAATACTACACAATAAAACAGTAAAATCAGTTCCAATTAATGAAACAAGGAAAACTGTAAACTATAAAGTGGAGATACAATGCATTTCAAACCCAAGTCATTTACTCTGTTTTTCTGTAATTCAGAGGTCCTTCCATCCCAGGCAAGTAGGACTAGTGCTTCAACAAAGTCAAAGAACCAGGTAAGTAGCTGAGTCGGGTTTAGGAAGTTTTGAAAGTACACCCAGAAAAGGCTTTGGCAAAGCAAAGGTTCAGAATAAAGCACTTTTGACGTTTAATGGTAAATAGAATGGTTTTAGTGATTCTCTCCCAATTCTACCACACTAAGTGTTACCCTGAGCGGAATTCTTGTCCAAAACTTCACCAATCACAACCAGTCAAAGAGAGTTAGAGGGCAGACTATGCCGATACAATCTCTGTGGCGGGAGGAGGAAAGTGGCCAGTGACTCCCTAGGTACTGCCTCTCATACAAAGGAAAGGCCTGAAGGTGCAGGAGCGTCTTACATCACAGTTGCCTTGCATTAGATGGCCTCCATTTCATGTCTTTTGGTGCAGTCTTCTATCTTAATCAGGATGCTTTGTGTTTGGCCGGTACACCAGTCTGGCAAATCTCATTTGAAGGACCAGACAACTTAACCTCCGAGTTAAGCCCTCATGGACCTACAGGAATCCTCAGCAGTCTACGGAATTAGCCTCTGACCAGGGAATGTCTGGTTTGCCCCCTGGTCTTAGCCCCTCAAGGGGGAAACCTAGAGGAAATGCCAGCAGCTGAAGGATCACTGTCACTGAACCCCCCTCCCCTCCTGGAAAGGAGTCCCAGCCCAGGCGCTTTAAAAGGAAAATTAATACTTTGCTTTTTTGTCTCCGGGAACTTGTGGAGGTGAGCAAAGGGAACTCTAGAGAAGAGGTCTTACCACTGCTGCAGCAACATGTCACAGCAGCAGCTGTCCCACTGATGGTCCAGGCAATAGCACTCGAGGCAGAGTAAACAGGGATGCGCACTGCGCCTGCCACATAGAAGTGCAGGCTGCAAAAACTGCTTTACCAAGGACAATGGAGGCAACCGCAGCACTACAGGGTCAGAGGAAGATGTTGAACCAAACAGGATTGAAAAAAGGAAACAGGGAGGGAAACATTTCTGCCTAGGGAGCACTATCACAAGAGGTCTGACCGTTTGGGGAAAAGGATTGGCGGGGCAAAGAGCAGAGCCTTGAGGGGTACATGCAGCCAATCAAAATGGAGAGAATTTTTAATGCAGCAATAAATACTCTGGTACTGACCTTATGAGATGAGGTACCAGAAGTATGGGGATGTGGGACTGCATATCAGAGTATTTTATGGATAACCCGAGTGCAGGTGCAATTGTAAGTTTTTTAAATAGATTTGGACCCAACTCTCATAATACATAAATAACTTCTAGGCTTCCTACTTTAATTGACTCCAGCCTCCATTCAGCACAGAGCAAACCACACAAGAAAACATAAAAGGACAAATAAGGTGGGAGGAGGGGCGGTGAGAGGACAAAAGACACCAGGAAGACAGAACGTCTATTTGGCAAACAGTAGTGATTATACATAATGGTTAATAAAGTTGATCCTCTTTTGACATGAATATGGTCTTTTTCCCTTGCCACTGATAAAAGAAAAAAAATGGTTACCAGAGTTAATTATCTTATGTTAACTAAAATAGAAGTCATGAGGCAACATTGTAACAGAGTAAAAGCAAATACAGCAATAATTTGCAAAAGCTGAAAAAGATCTAGAAATTAAATCATTAAAGTCTCCACATTATAACAAATTGATGTTTTGTAAAAGCAAATCCACAAAATAAAGGTGATTAAATTCCAAAGATGAGTGTATGTGAGGCAACAATTTACCTGTAGCAAAATGTACTCACCGTCAAAAGGCCTGACCAATAAACATTTGGTATTTTGGATATCCATTTTTCTTTCTGGCTTACACTGTTTTTTTGCACCTTTAAAAAGAATAATGCATTCTTCTGTTAATTATAAAAGCCTCCTCTCCACAAATGTTATTCTTAGAAAAAGCTTAATCTCATACAGAATGGTTTTCATAAACACCAATATAGGAAGTAAAGCAGCCACATGGCCTAAACCACTCTCTATCTTCTTTTTCTGAAATTGATATCTGATGGGTTACAACCAGAGAGCAGTTATCGCACGAGGGGGGCACTTGGAGCTTAATTTGCCTTTTCACTTATAGAATTCTCATTGATATGGTTAAATGCGCCAATGCTTATTAACGTTAATATTATAATTCCATAGTGGTATTCTTTTCACTATGTAGCATTTGAAATGCTCAGTAGATAATTTCAAAGCGAGGAACAGTGACATTTAAACTGACTTATTTTATTGCAAGTGAGCACTAGGAGTCTTTCCCAGATCAAGGATTGGGATCTGGGTTGTTCGATAGTTACCGATTTGTTCGCGGGTGGACTGCCCACAGTGTAACCACTCGGGCACCCGTTTTGTCTGTTCATTGTTTTTTGTCCACCGCCACTAAAGGCAAGAAAGAGGGGGACACCCCAAAAAACACCAAATACCGAACATGTGGCGTGGGGACACCCCCGCAGCCCCCACTCCGCATTTTCGGTATTTTTGTATATGACCATAACGGTAACACCCAATTAGATCAAAACGGCCATATGGTCAGTTTGTTTCAATCTAATTGGGTGTTTGCAAGGAATGTGCTACTTGGGCAATGCTTTTTAGTGGAGTGCATTGACATGAATAGTTATATAGTAGGGTGGTGAAGGCCCCAATACTCTTAATGTATGCATCTGGGTTGCAGGGCCTGAGAGGAGAGGAGGCCTTGCAAGTACAATTCATAACATGGGGCGCTTTCAAGTGCACCTGCCAAGCACCCACTTTCCTTCAGCCCGTAGGGGAAAGCGGAATGTTGATGTCGGTCTATGTGGACCCCTTACCAGCAATTCATGTTTCGATTTCGACCTTCCCAAACGAAGATCGGAATGGAGAAAATAAATATTGACAGTAAAGGGCTATTTAAGGCTCGCTATTATTATAATTATGGCTAAGGTTGTGACATGCCTGTAGGACTCAATCCCATTCCTAGACCCATGTGGATAACCTCAAGCAATGAATACGATGACAAGCATGCACGCTCAAACTAAAGTATTCTGAAGGAGCCTGGATTTGGGCAACCCATAGCCAGTCGCAGGACCTTTTCACAATGTGAGATGTAGCCGCACCTCACATCGTGCCTGTGCAGATGTGAATCTGCTCCAAAATGTGATAAAAAGCAGGAATGCTCTTAACTGTGAAATTAGAGAAGGTATAATGCACATTATTGATAGAGTAACAATACTTCACTTACTGCAGGGAGTGTTTGGAGTACTCTTTAGGTGTGGGAAATTCATGACTAGTGATATCTCGGGTTGGCAATCTTCCTCCACTTTGACGATGGTCTGATCTGCCCACACTACAGCCTTTTCTCTCTCTACCAAGTTCTCCACCTTTTTGAAGTCGGCTTCCAGTGTAGCATCTAATAACCTAGCCTCTTCAAGTAAATTACGTTGCCTGCAAAGGACTGGAAGTGCACTGTTCAACAACCTAAAGGAAGAAAATAATATAGTGTAAGAAACATACTGCAACAAATGCAGGTTGGAATTAAACGGTGTCAAAAAGATGAAAAGGAACTATAGCCTAAAATTTGCAAATCACTTCAGTAGGTAAACAATAAGCCCACACCTAGGCAAAGTGACATTTTGGAATTTTAGTATACATATGTACACAACCACGTTTTATACCAATATTGTAAACAATACTATTCTTTATAAGCAAGTTAACAAGAAAAAGAGGAATAAAGAGCAATCCAGAGCAAACAAACAAGGTAGAAGTAGAAAATGTATTTACTGGAGGAAGCAAAAAGGACAGCCTGTCCATATAATTACATTTAAAGAAAACCACAAAAAACACAGATATTTCTATATTCATAACTACTAACTGTAGGCCTGCTTTCAGAGTGCAAGGATCAATAATGCCGGTTTTAAAAAATGGCCTGACTTGGTTATGAGAGGAGTTATCGGAATTTAGTCGTTTGATTGATATAGTGCAACATGAACAGCACCAGAAAAACAGATTAGCAATGCTAAAGCTCCCTAAAGTGCAAGTGGTAGCAGGGTGGGAAAAATAGGCAGACTCTTTCCATGCCAATTTTGTACTGTGCCCATTACTCAAAATATATGCCAGCAATTCTCCTTTAGGCGGTGACTGGCCTAACACACATCTTCCTATAACCTTGGCCTTTATAGCCCTAGCTTTACCCCTGACCCTTCCCTACCTCTGCCCAACGGACAATGCGGTTCTTCCTTTGCCTACAGCACAATCCGCAGATATTTCCTTGTCCTCTTCAAATTACATATACTCCTAGCCTGCTCTTAAAGACTCTCCCACAGACATTTAAAAGTGAATCAGAGTGCCAGTTATCCCTGGGCAGAGGTACAGGGCAAAGCAGTTTTGGGACAGTACCTAACATGGTGACAGATGCCCAGCCTAGCTGTCACTCACCCAGCATGGTGGCTGATCTTGCCGGACAGTCAGCCAGCCAATCACGCCAGAGTGCATTTAGGTCTCCTAGGAGACTAAGCACAGGGAGTTTCGGGCACCTCCCTTACATCCTATCCACCCCAGGCACTCAGGCGCCAGAGGAGGGCTTCAGCACTGAAGCCTGCCAAAGGCCAACTAACAAGGAGACCAAACCTGGTTTGCTGCGCAGAGACAAACACTAGAAGGACCTTTCCAAAAAGAAATGGTGAAAAAAGTCTATCGGGACCAGTTTTTTCAGAGGGGGCTCAGACGCCATCTTGAAAAACATGGCTCCGGTGGATTTCAGCTACCGGAGCGGTTAAACGGGTCGCGGTCAGGAAAGTCATGGTAATTCCACTGCCACCAACCATTCGAAGAGGAAAGGGTAGCTTTTGAGGGCAACATGAGTTTTCTAGGCAGAGGGAATACGATGTATTCCCCCCAGCACTTTGCTGTAAGGCAGTGTGTGCTACGTCTATGAATTTAAAAAGACTAGCAAAGTCAATTTAACTTCACATTCACTGGGAGACAGTAGTTAGTCCCAGAGAAGGTATTTAAAACCTTGGTAAGTCAGAAAGACATCCCTGTGTCACTGCACTGAGAGGGCTGTGTGACACACAAGAAAAAGATGATGCCCATGGAGTTGTCTAAAATTCCATATCCAAAAAACACAAAAGTAAAATGCACATCAAAATACATTAAAGAGTGGGAAAAAAAGGCTCACACTCTTTTCAGATGAAAATTAAAGTCCAGCAAAGTTGCTGGGGGTCTCAAAAGGTAAGGGAAATAAGCACATTTCTGAGAATTCTCCCTAACGGAGTCATTGGCGGGAGCACGTCCCTGATGGCGTCCCCGAGGAGGACCCCGATCCGAGGAGATTTCATGAGCCCGAGGAACTTTTCAAAGAATCTGTCCTCACAGACCGGAGTGGTGGTTGGCGATACTGACGGGGTAGCGGCTGGCTGCTGGAGCCATTGCATACCCTGCCAATACGGATGCAGCAGAATCCTGCCATGCGCAAAGGAAGGGTAGGCTGTAGGCCACCTACCTGGTTGAGACAAGTACCACCTTGACACACGTTCCTCTACCTGCTTCCCATCTTGGTGCGATATTGGGCGGATGTCAGAAATGTCTGGCACAGCGGCCATTTTGTCGAGCTGCCTTCCACGTGCCTGCGTCGTGTTGCTTGGCTCAGTGGGCCCACCCCAGTCTAGGACTCTTGTGTGGATCATGAATCCTACCCTGTTCCTCAGGTCGAAGCCTGGTAGGCGTTTCGCTCTCGGCGGATCTACCTGTAGAACTGCATAAAAGATCCCCCTTAGACACGTTGCCGGTATTAGGGCATAGCCCCTCAGGTAATGACCCGTTAAAGAACCTTCTGGTCCCTCAACACTGTCACCGGGAGGATAAACTGACCCATCAGCCTGCCTGACCGTGCTGGTATGAGGACCTGAGCAGTCCCTTGCGCACTGGCGAGTCCTTTGGAAGGAATCTCCCTTACGAGGTGCGCTGGAAAAGAGCAGCCCTAACTTGGGCTTGGATAGATGATAGACAAAGTACTTTAGGTCCTCTGGAGGCGATCTCTGGAAGAGCTCCCTCCACCTGGCTAATCTGTTCTTCAGAGACCTTGAGGAGAGCGCGTCATATGCGGTACAAGCTTGCCAGCCGTGGTCTGGGCCAAGGCAACGTAGGCAAAGGGGGTGGGGGTCTTTAGTTGGAAAGAGCCCGTCGCAGGATGGACACCTGATGAACCCTTTAGAAGTCAACATGCGCCCGGGAGGAGAGTGACGCCTGAGGACAGAGTGCCTGAATGATAAAAAGACAAAAAGACAGAAGAGAAGAAGTACCCACGCGTGGCATTACATGGCCGAAGCCAAACCCAGGAACGGTGGTGAATTTGGCCTATTCCCTTCGATGCAGAAAGGGGACCGAGGTATGGCGCCAGAGGGTGGAGTCAGGGCAGCGCATGCTTCCAGGGCCGCACACCCGCGCACCTTTGAAATTAAAGGGGATGTTTTTTTCTGGTGAAAAAGATTCCGTCTCCCGTCCCATGGAAGGGACGCCCATGCAGTATGGAGGAAAGGGAATGGGACATAAGAGTAAGAAGAAACCCCAGACGTATGAAGAACCAAGGTTAGTGACTTTGTGGAATCTCAGTCTAAAAATGAGATACATTTTAAACATTTAACCAAGATCAAATTATGTGTGCCTCCCATCATTACAGTAAGTCAAATCTCCAGAAGACTTTTGTACATGACTTCATGAGGTATATTGGAGGCGGCCCCCCACTCAGGAACATCCTCTCTAGTCAGCCTTCAACAATAACTGTATCAACAACTCCACAGATGCACAGTGCTCAACCACCATTCTACAATAGAACCCTAACATCAGGCAAACTATATACATGTTTGTCTGCACCATGCTAGCTTGGTAACCATGGTACCCACTACAGATAGTTCAGGAGATCTACACATAACAAAACGCAGAGGAGTGTTGGGTAAGAATGGATGTAGTAACTCTGTGTGAGCAGATTCTGGCAATTCAAAGGTCCAGGAGGATGCAGAAAGCTTTGTTCAGTTTCTTCGACAGGTGTTTCTCCCAGTGGTCGACTGACTCTAGTCTCAATCACACAGCAGGGTGGCAGCCAAAAAGGACTGGTTGCATTCAGGCATTCCTAGAGACAAAGGGCAGGGAACTTCCCTCACATCCTGCATTTCCAGACACACTGGAGCCAGAGGCAGGTTTCAGGACTGAAGCCTGCCAAGGGCAAAACCTGGCTCAGAGCGCAGAGTAAAACCCAACAAGACCTCACAAACAAAAAGTGGCAAAAAAAAAAGTCTGGGGCCATTTTGACAAAATGGTCACCCATGGGTGCTATACTGTAGCTGAGGATTCAGCCTGCGGTAGAAAAGCACAATGGTAGGACAATTAAACCACTGCCACCGGTCATTTAAAGTAATGAGTGTAACCTAACATTTTTTACGTGACAATGTAGGATAAGGGGCTACTAGGTAACCCCCCCAGCACTTGTGTGTGCTGGAACTACAAAGATAAAAAGGTAAGTAAAGTCAGTTCTCACAAGAAAAGGTATTTAAATTGAGAAATATAAAGGATTTCTCTGACACAGCGCTGTGTGTCATCATACAAAATGTAGATGCCTGTCGAGTTTGTCAGACCCCAAACAGAGAAAACGCAATCCAAATCAGATCAAAACACATGAGTGAGAAAAATGTCTCACTGACTCCAGGGTTAAAATTAAAAAGTCCTAAAGTCCAGCAAAAGGGCTGAGGGTCTCGAAAGGTGAATGAATTAGCACGGAAATGAGAATTCTCACTAACAAGGAGCCCTTCAACTAAATTATTCTTCCAGTCCTGAAGAATGACATTAACAGGACACATTTTGGAGGGACATATAGGATAGGGTGTACCCCAAGACAAGAGGTCAAAACACTCCGTGTCGACATCAGTTTATATACCCTTGCTAGATGCCATTTGGTGTGAGAGAATATACCCACGCCTCAGAAATGTGTTAAAAGAGAGTTTGTCGGATACCACTAGGGGGCGCGGACAGCAATGGTTGCCCGAGTGTTAGCTCAGCAACCCGAGGGATGAAAAGAGAAGAAAACGCAGCCCGAGTGCAACCAAACACGGTCGGTGTAGAGCCCCGTAAACGAGTGCGGCACAGAACAGGAATGGCCACAGCTGAGATGGCCGCATTGTATCTAAGCAGTGACCCCCCCCACCCCCCCCAAGGAGAGACAGCGGACCGGTGGGGGAGGGGATCGCCACATGGCTGCGTGGCACTGATCCGCCAAACCAGTTAGCAGCCCTAGAGAGACAGCACGACACACAGGACCCCCCCCCTCCAGCATGAAGAGCTGTGCATGCAAAGGGACTGCACCACAGAATGCAGCAGATGAGGGATGCCAGCTGCCAGAGAGCATTGATGGGAGACGTGTATGAGGAGGCGTGGGAGTGCTGGAGGAGGCATCGCAGACCCCAGCCAAAAGCTGCAGACCAGAGCAGTGAGTGATGAGTCAAGGACCCTGATCCCACACGGAACGCTGCAGCAGCAAGATGGAGGCATAATCAGCAGGCCCCATCCCGGAGTCACCATCAGGGGAGAGAGCCCAGAGGAGGAGGGGCCCAGAGGCTGTAAAGAGAGGAGGGCCAAAAGGAACACCCATTGAAGAGGGAAAGCAAACCCACAGCCTTGGGCAAGGGGGAAGGAGCAAAATGAGAACTCTAATGAAAGTGAGAGCCACCACCTATATGAATCCAATGGATTCGGCCAAAATGACCAAATCCAATTTACCTACCCACCAAAAGACCCAATATACATACCACAAAAAGTACAAACGTTTCGTGGTATATATATATCAGGTCATTTGGTGGGGTGGGTTAAAAAAAAGTAAAACAAAGGCTGCAGGGGCAACCCCCGCAACACACCACTTACTATGCTATACAGTATGGTGAGCAGGAGTTGCGGGGACACCCCTGCAGCTGACCCGCTCAAAACAGCAGGGTTGGGCAGGGGTGTGGGCAGGGTTAGTGTTGGTATGGATTTGGGGTGATTTTACCACAGATGTCCGCATGAGAAATGTACGAACATTTATGTATAACGTACATGTCTCATGCGGTCATTTCCGTCGCAGACATTTCAGTTGTGGTAAAACAACCCTAAATCAATCCAATACCTGTGACGAGGGGGAGCCCTGGCGAAGTGCTGCAGGAGTGCAAAGAGGCCGAAGGTGACCTGCTCCCTGTGGAGGAGAGAGGAAAATATTGGTCCCAAGAAGGTGAGGCAGGAGGTCCCGGGGCCCCAGGGGTATTCAGCGGCCGTACCATCAGCGCAAGAAGCAATAACAAGAGTTTGGGCATAATACAGCAGGCTAGTGTGCACAACCCAGAGAGAGGGCTGAAGGGAGGCTCAGCCCCTGGGGAGATAGGGAGGCAGCAGCAGGTGCGTCCCTCCAGGAGGCCAAGGGGGCCGCAGCGGACATGCCCCTGCTTACAGCTGAGGTAGGGGCCGCTATCAAAGAGGACATAGCTGGTGTTATGGCGGAAATAAGAGCCCTCCGGGGGGATATACAAACCTCCATCATGGAACTGTAGGGTAAAGTGCAACGAATTGAAAAAAAGGTGGAAGGCCTGGAACACAATCAGCTGAATGAGGATATGGTGGAGGCTGGACACTCAGATGACGGACCTGGAACAGAGGGAGGAAGATGTGATTTTACACTTGATGACTTGGAGCGGAAGGTGCAGGAGATTGTGGCCCTTCTCTATGAGTCTGAATGGGGGAAGGTGGTCCAGCTCGAGAGAGCTCACAGGGGCGGGAGGGCATTTGGAAAGGGCCCCTGCTCCACAAACATGAAGTTCCTGCGCTACAAGGAAAAAGCAGAGGTGCTGGCTAGGGCAAAGAAAACACAGCAGATAGACTATAAGGGCTCAAAGATATATCTTTTCCAGGACCTGTCTGGGATAACACTCGCCCGCAGGCAGCACTACCCAACCCTGACTCAATGGCTGACAAGTAAAGGGTTGCAGTACAGGTGGGCTTACCCATTTGCCCTGCAGTTTGAGGTGGGGGCGGAGGAGTACAGAGTGGTGAGCGGAAAGGAAGCGGAACAGGTACTGAGGCACCTGGAGAAGGCACCAGACTCAGGAGATGAGTGACTGTAACAATAGGATGGAGCCTAGGGGCCCGTGATGTTTGGGGGGTCCCCCAAGATGCAAGAGTAGCAAGGTGTGCAGGAAGTACATGAAGCTGAACATTGCTTTCCCGATGAAACACCCCTAAAAGACATGGTGGGGGGGAATGCACAAGACTAGGCTACTCAGCTAATTAGCAGGCACAGCATCCTGCGGTGCACATACTGTGAGTCACAGCGGGTCGGGGTTTCTCAAGTGGCCCCCGATAACAAAAGGGGTTATCTCAATGGGGAGAAAGTTCGTAAGAAAAGTTATGGTTATACTGTTTATGTTAGAGGTTATTTCGGGGAAAAGGGGGAGGGGCAGAAGGGATAACATGCACACAGGCAGAGGGGACACAGGACAAAACACAGAAGAGGAAGCAGTTGAGAGAGGGGCGACACAGGGCTAGGTGCACAGGACCCCCTGACGGGAATGACAGACGGAAAGTGGAGTGAATCCAGGCTGCAAGTGCGAATTCTCAATGTTATGGGCCTTAACTTGCCCACAAAAAGATCCTTGGGGAAGACTTCAACTCCTGAGCAACACACAATGGGATAGGCTCTCCGCAGGGCAGTGGTCAATGGAAGAGGGCTCACAAGGATGCATTTGAACAGGCTCTACAGATAGGAGACTCACAGATGTGAGGGCTAGGAGGAAAAGTAACGTAGACTACTAGAGGAAATACTGCGCAAGAAAATTATCAGCCTCGAAGAGAGCATGCACAGAAAGGGGAAATATGACGAAACAGACAGGGCTCTCATGAAGCAGAAAAGGTCAGAACTGAAGGGGATAGGAATGGGAGACATGATTCAGAAACAGAAATTCCTGAAATTGAAGTTTTACTAGAACGGGCACAAGGCAGACTCCCCATTGGCGGCTAGATTAAGAGCACAGAGGGCAGAGAGATGGGATGAAGGGAGGAGGAAGGGGGGATAGAAACAGCCCTGGACAAGATCGTGGAGTTCTTTGCATGCTACTACAAGGAGCTACACACCAGGGGAGCGGGGTACAGAAGAGTTGGCAGAATATGTATGGGGGCTGGGTCTGGAAAAACTCCGGAGACGAGATTCTCTCTACAGAAGCCCCAATAACAGAGGAAGAGGTGCAGGCAGTGGTGAGCAGACTACCTAGCGGTAATGCCCCGGGGAGGATGGATCCTGGTCCCACAACTAACTCAATTATACAACCACATTTTCGAGAAAGTTGTAGCACCACCCTCATTCAATAGAGCATTAATCTCAGTAATCCCCAAAGAGTGGAGAGGGCCCTGTAGCTGTAAATCATATTGCCGAATTTCTTTGTTGAACCTCGATATAAAGATCTTCACGAGGATGCTGGCGACGCGGTTGGAGAAGGTGCTGTGCCGCCTGATCCACCCAGATCAGGTCAGATTTATTATGGGTAGGCAAGGGAGCAACATCATGATGGTGAGTCTGAACACCAAACAGGCATTTGATAGAGTGGAGTGGGATTTCTTATTGGAGATCCAGAGGGAACAAGCGTTCGGGGACCAATTCTTTAAGGGGGTGCGGGCAGCAAACATGTATCCAATGGCTAGTCAATGGTAGGGCATATAGGGATTTTGTCGTGAGGAGAGGAACAAGGTAGTGATGCCCACTCTCACCCCTGTTTTTCACGTTGTCTATTGAACCCTTGGGTGCCTAGAATAGCAGGGATGATAGGATAGAGGGGATCAGGATAAGAGGGACAGAACATAAAATTAGCATGTATGAGGACGATATGCTCCTTAAAGGGACACCAAATATCTATATCGGATCAACTTCCCCACCCTGCTCCTCAAGGCCCTCTTTGGGGACCTGGACAGGTTGCCCGACATGACCCCGTCATGGCTATGGCGTCTGAACACTGCCAAAATGATTTTGCTCCCGAAAAGTGCTGTATCTATACCAAATGCTCCCCATAGACATGACAAGGAAGCACTTCACGGAGCTCAAAGCACTGGATAAATCAGTTCTTGTGGCAAGGGCCGAAGCCCAGGGTGGCGTACACAACGCCGATACAAACCAAAGAAAGAGAAGAGGTGGACTCCCCAACATGTAGGAGTACTATAGGGCTGCGCAATTCCGGGCATTGGTGCCACACCCGAGAGAGGAGGGGGACAAGCAGTGGGTAGGGATTGAAAACCACTTCAGACCGTTGACAGTAGGGGAATGGCTGCAGGCCCCCAAAGCAGAGGTCCCCCCGCAAGATGCAGCCGCATAGTGTACTAGGCTTGCTATGGAGACTTGTGGGTAAAGAGAGAAGAAGGTGGTCACAACGTGGCTGTCACCTCTCAGTTATGTATTCCCCCACACCCCTGCACAAATCAGGGATGACATTCAAGAACCACTGAGATTTCATAAAATGGTTTGAGGCTGGCTTGGAGAGGGTTGGACAGGTAGTCAAGGGGGACACTTTCATTACTTGTGAGGAACTACAGGAGGGGGTTCACCTGGAGACACTCTGTCTTTCAATACATGCAGTTGAAGGGGGTGTGGATGTCCGTGAAATGGAAGGCGTGGTGCAGAGGGGCCCGATGGCAACAGAATCCATTCTCAGTGAGGCAACCTCATCAAAGGGACTGATCTCGGGTGTTTACAGGGCTCTGCTGGAGGCAAGGAGAGAGGAGACAAAAGCCTTAAGGACGTAATGGGAGAACGATCTGGGGAGGCAGCCCAATGAACAGCAATAGGAACACAGCTGTAAGAATGCATACAGAACCTGAATCCCATGCCAATACAATTCACACGGTCTGAAACTCTAGTACAGCTGGCAATACGCCCCAGTGCGCTTATTAACAATGTATGCCGGGGTGGACCCAACCTGCTGGAGGGGATGTGGAGAGAGAGACGACTATTGGCGTATATGGTGGTCATATCCCAGGGTGCAGTGGTACTAGTGATACTGGAAACAGGTGTTGGGGTGGATTAGACTGCTGGTATACAAAGGACCATGGCCCCACTGCTGGTGCGGTTTAGTATCGAGGAAGGGGAAGAGGGTTGGTTACACGTCCCACATATGCCACACTTTCTGTTCCTGGTGGCTAGTGCATGCATGGTTATCAGGTGGAAATGCAGGGAACTACCAAATGAGGAGATGTGGGCCTGCAACGCAATGGAAATGTTTGAAATGGAGAACCTCACAAAAACTCTACATGATCGGGATACCGCAAGGGAGATGGAATGGGCACCATTCCTTAGCAAATATAAACCACAACACAATGCAGACCCTCTCCAGGAGGGGTTGGACAATGGGAAAGGGTGAGGCACTGTGATAGGAACAGGCCAATTACGGATGATAGCCACGTAACTCACTCAAACGAGGGAGGGACACTGATTTTACAAAAAGTAGCTGTTAGAAAGCAACCAGATGTCCCAAGAGAGGGGGGGGAGAATGGGATTGATATTTAGTTATCATACTATAAGATCACTTGCATCAGACAGGACTATGTATGCACAGTTGTGTGCTATTTGATGATGCTTAATAAATGTGCAGGGTACAAAATAAAGAATTACAAAAAAAAAGTCTGTGGCAGGAAATTTAGACAGACTGTGTTGAGTCAGCTTTCATTCATTTCTAGAGTACTGTCACTTATCCATGAGAATGTTTTGTGAAAGGGTTTTTCTCTTATTGTCAACATTGTAATTTTAACATGTTAAGTACACAATGCACTGACTTTCTGCTGGTGCATACTAAACCCTAGGCACTGGAGTATGAGAAAGGCCGAAAAGCTTTTATATTATCATTTGCTATCTTTGGAATAAAACGTGTTTTATGCAATATCCAAGTGTTTAAAAATGTAATCAATTTTTAACAGTTCTGTGCTTTGTATTGAACCACATTGCTAATCTTTTTAGAGAATATTTATTATACGCAGATGTCTAGGTGGGGTCACCTACTATTATTCTAGACCAGGTGCGCCATCCAATCTGACTCATGTTCTAAACCCAATGGAATTAAAATACAACTGCCTGTGTTCGTTATGGATTGGGTGGAGAGACTACTAATCAATCTGAAGTCTCTAGGGGTTTCAGACAGGGCAGTGTCCAAGCCCCTCTACTTTTTAACATTTATATACAGATCATCATTGATGATTTATTGAGGGGGGCCCAGAACTGGCCGAAACTAGCCTCTTGTCATTATCCGGCCCTCTTTTACGCGGATAATGCAGTTTTAATGTTGTCCACCCCTCAAGGCCTAGAAAAATCACTATCCATCTTTCTGGCAAAATCTTCTGTGCCCCGTCAAAAACAGAATGTCGTCAACCTGGGACCCGAATAAACTCTTCAGGTTACGAGATATGTTCCCTGATGGCACGTTTTGTGAACTTGCAGACTTCACGGGGGCGGTGGGAGGGGGTCAGCTCAAGCGTCTTCAATACTATCGTATGAGAACCGCTTTTGCTGCCAAATGGCCTTCCTTCCCGGTAGAACCCCAGGCACATGAGTGTATCAGAGCCATTGTGACGACGGACGGTCATGGTAAGGGAATCTCGTTGCTATACACCCTGGTGCAATCTCACTCTCCCTCACAAAACACTATCAGAGAAACCTGGGAGTGGGTTGTGGGTACTCAGATCGATGACGTGCGATGGGCCCGATATTGTCAACTCACCAAATCGGTCTCCATGAACTCTGGACTCCGACTGATCCAATTTAAAATACTGAACCAGCTAGATTACTCCCCAGCCAGACTGGCTAAGTTTGTGGAGGGTTCCACAGGGACATGTTTGAAATGTGGCGCTCCTGATGCTGGGGCTTATCATATGTATTGGTCGTGCCCTGTTATCGCGAACTTCTGGCGAGAAGTGGCTGAGCTCCTTGAGGAGATAACGGCGATCCCAGTCGCCCTGTCCCCCCTAAAATACCCGTTTGGTGACATTGGGAAGGTGAAGGAGACCACGAGAAGACTATTTAACATCTCATGTATTATTGACAAATGCTGCGTCCTTAAATGTTGGAAATCCACTGCAGGGCCTACCCGATCCAATTTCCTGAAAGACTTGTGTATGGTGAACGATGACGAGGAACTCTTTGTTTCATCATTCCCGACACCCTGTCGTCCTAATGATATATGGTCGCTACTACGTTTGTATTTATGTGATTTGATGTCCGATGCTGATGTAACACCTACCCCGTCGCCATAGGTGACGATATCCTGTCTTATTGCCACTGATGTATGCCATTGTCGATATTATACATATGCTATACTGTACTGTTTATGAGAACTGTCTTGCTGTGAGTTGTTCCCCTCAATAAACAAAGTTTAAAAAAAAAAAAAACAGTGTCGTCAAAACCAAATCGATGGTATTTAGCCCTCACCCCTTTAAACAAAAATTGGTCCATCTAAAAGTGTAAGATGTGTTAATCGAATAAGTGGCCCACTTCGATTATCTTGGGGTAAGGTTCCAGAAGCAACCATGCTGAGGGGCTCAGGTTGATTAGGCAGCAAGCAACTTGGAAAAATGATGTGGTGCTGCAAGTTCTTTTCATCATAGCCATGGCAGTGGAGCCATGTCCCCAGCTTTTGACCTATATAACAAAGGTTTTACCAGCTGTATTATATGGGTCAGAGCTATGGGGTCATGTAAAGATGTGTCCATTAAATAGAAAAGAAAATACATTTTTAAAACAATTTTTATTTCTCCCTAAGAGTGCTCCTTCTGCATCTACTCACCTGGAACTTTATGATATGCCCATTGTCACCTGGGCTATGTTTACTTTTGGTTAAGAGTTTGGTTCAACAGGCTTCCAGAGAGGCTTTGCTGCACCTCATGTCCTTAAATGGAGGCAAAAGCCTCAAATGGATAGCCCACATTAAGTTACTGCTTAACGATTTGGGTTTAAGTGAGCTGTGGTTTAACGCAAGGGGCAGCTGTTGCTCTGTCCTACGAAAACTAACATTTCCGCAAATAGAGCAATGGAATTTCTTTTTGTTGATGCCGCAAAAATAACCTTGGCCGTGAATATGCTTTAAACAACACAGAGTTTGGTTTTAAGCAATATTCAGATGAAATTAGTCTGCCCTTCGAGAGATCCTTGGCTGGGCATCTTCCCAGCTCCAGCGATGACATGTGTGAGGCACTTCAGCATCTGATATTTGTCCTATGTGTGGAAATGCTAGAAAAACACTTTTACATTTTATCCTGCTATACAAAAAATCCCAAAGGTTGAGAGTATGGTTTTTGGAGAGAATCTGACACTCGCACCTTAAATGCTATGTTGTTTTTAACGTATTCTCCGTCTCCGGCATTGATCTTTGCTACAGCGCGCTATAACCATCGTACGTGGCTGCTGAGAAAGAAGTTTTACATTTTATCATCAGGAAAACTAGTTGTTACCACCATTTTATTTACTAAGGCTGCAAACTTTGCTCTCCTTGTTATTTTTATATGTTTAATCATCTTTAATGTGTGCCAAAAATTCCAATGAAATCTGCATTTTATTGTAAACTGGATTGTTTTACTACCGAACACATTTTTTTGTTGACTATTTTTCTAGAACGTGTATGGCAGGGGATGGGAGAGAGTTTGACCAACCAAAACAAAGTAAAAACATCACAAAGGCCTACAGCAATCAATACCCCCACTAAGATTTAAAATAATGCCCAAGCACACATGATAATAAATCATAGTCGTAGAGTATGGACCCGTTTTAAACCACAGTCAAATGCTCCCAAGAAAGAATACATCTTAGAAACAGTTACTTTTGTCCTACATCTCAGGGAAAAAATATGTGCAGAATCAACAAGATTAGCTACGATGTTAACAAGCATTGGCAAAGCCAGCCGTTTTGGCATTTGTGTAGGCATGGCATATGTCTTTGAAAGGCACTGCTATAATGCTACTACAAGCCTGTAGGATGGCAACAACTGGAAAAATTGTAAATTATATGGGTACATGATAGCATTGCCCGGCAAATTCCTAATACTTAGACAGGCCAAAAAGTAAACGCTTGTGTTTAACAGGATATTGGTGGCAAGCAACATATCCAAGTCTAGAGGCTGAAGGCACACTTGTTCAAGATATTTATCAATACACCAGTATCACATTTACATTTGAGCTAAAACGTGGTTGCAGACCTTCCCGAGTGGGCACTTTCCCAAAGAACAGGTTATTTGGCTGTGTTCGTTCTCGCTAGAGGGGATCCCAGACCTCTTTTTGTATGTTTAGGGGCTTGGTGTTTCACCCCAGGTTACCCAGGCTTATCCAAACGTGGACTCCTTGCTCACTGTGCTTAGAGAGACACAGATTCACCGCACTGATGAGGTCCGACTAGGCAGAAACACGTGTCTGCTGTTGCTGTTGGTACTCTTGTTCAGAGGAGAATTGCTCAGCATTTCAGTGCTGGACTGCCTAAGTGAGTGGGACAAAGACTGATCTGCAAATTTATATTTCTCCTGTGAAAGGTACAGAGAGCTAAAACGTGGTTGCAGACCCTGCCGATTAGGCACCTTCCCAAAGAACAGGTTGTTTGGCCGTGTTCGTTCTCGGTAGAGGGGCTCCCAGACCTAGCATATTTACAACTGCAATTAATCCATCAACTCTGAAACTTCTGCTTGGAAATAAAACTTGCAGGCCAGGGATTGATGTTACTGCTGGATAGACCTGGATAGACCTGACACACACAGATCCCAGGAGGATTCGTTTTGGACACGCAGGGGCAGTAGTTGATGGGAATGGCCATGTAGGTAGACTGGTCATGGGCGGTCAATGGGTGGATAAATAACCATAGAACACCCACAAGCTGTGTCCCCCCTCTTCAGGTGCCATCTGTGACTAGGCCAAGTCCTTGACATTGTCAGCAGGGGTGGGGAACCCCCCTCGTCATGGGCGGTAAGAGGTACAGAGGGGGATCCAGAGAGATGGTGAAAAACCACTTCGATACATTACACGCAAAATCGCTGAAGAGGCGTCCGAAATAACTTTGTCCATGCAATAACGAGTTAAATCACAATACTAGTGAAAACATTCTATGTGCTTTGCGATCTGCATTTACTAAATGAAAGTGTACTTGTAAAATACTGCATATGTGTATGCCGTGTTAACATGCACTTACTTTAATGAATGTTTATCTTCTTGTTGTTGAAGGGATGCAATATGCAACATAAACTGAATTTGGGTTTTCAGGTCATTTACTTCCAGCTGCAAGTGGCAGCACTTTAGCTCTTTGCTCAGCTCCTGAAAGAAGAAAGTGCACGTTAATTTACGAAATCAGAAATGAAAATCTTTTACTGAAGGTTGCAGAGGCATACAATGAAAAGTCAGGATTTAAATACTGACGGAATTACAAAATGTGCCAGGGACCACGTCTGGAGGCCTCTTTTTCCCCTTTCTCAAAGGTCTGATAGTACCTAATGTTAATGGATTAAGTATTAATGGAACCGCTGCTGAGGCTATTTATGGAAAAGATCATGTCTACTTTGCAAAAGTATCTAATAAAATATTAATATTGGCATAAGCCTGAAGATTAAATTAGTACAAGACTGGAAAATTAATAAAGCAATACATCAAAGCGCACTGCTTTATAGACCACTTTCATCCTTTTCATACATAGGAACAATACGACTGCTGTAGGGGGTGGGAGACCACTAATCACTGGCCACCAAAACGGGCAGATTTGGCCAAGTAATCGAAACATTTAAATTGCCTCAGACCTCCACCAAGTCCAGCCAGGATTTTCTGCCCATGAGCTAGCACACTCCCCACTGTCGAGACCCTTATTTATACCGATATTAAGCCTGGAGGAACACAGCAGCCAATTACACTATACATTAGAGATTTGAGAATCAGACCCGAGTAAACCACAAGGAAGGCACAGGCTTTAATCAGGTGCCACGATGTTTTTGAAGAACTGGTTGAAGTTACAAATTGCCAAACCACCAAGGGTCCCCTACATAATTGAGATATGCTGCTCCATCAGGTAGTATGGGAGTGGGTCCCTTGGGAAGACATCTACTAACATAACCATGCTTTTAACAAGGTCCCTGTAAGGGAGGAATGTTATCACAAGTATGACACAGATACAAAAGGTGCAATTTGTAAAACCTTTATTGAAGTTTTCAATGGGGTTGGAGAAACTCGTACTTTGCCCTATGGCTATAATGTGAGTAATCTCGACCATTAAAATAAATAAAACAGTCATATTTGAGTCTGTCGTATCAAAATGGCCTATACTAACAAAACCTAATGCCTGCCCCATCTCTTGTACAAAAAGTGTGTAAAGGAGAATATGTATGCAAAGGAAAATCAGTGTTCAAATATAAAGAATAAACGTGGCTGAGTCGGCTCTCCTCCCCACATTGGGCAGCACAGAGTAAGATGGTCCCCGTAGGCAAGTTGACACACTCCGGCTCAGATTTTTAACACATATGCAGTTCAAAAACGTAGATTGAGGCCTACCACGTTAAAGTCTTGCTTTCCAGCTTCCAAAACACAGTTCAACACAATTTTCCCGCCGTGCCCCCTCTGTCGGGCTCAGACCTTTCAAAAGAAAAGTTCACAACACTTCCAGGGGTTCCCTTCCCCAAGTTCAATCCACATCCTTTAAGGGTTCCCTTCCGCTAACTTATTAAACTTCCGGTCTCCCTCAGTCGGCTCAGACCGTTTCCTGATGTTGAAGACTTCTGAACGTGCGTAGCTTTTTCTACAGACCACTTTGACTTTCCAGCTTTCAACATGCACCCCCCAGTGCTTCCTCGTCTGGTTAGTTCACAGTCATGGCACTTAAGTTCAACTTTCATCTTTTTGCTCTCCCCTTTTCTCTCGGTTAATTTTGATCACCTCACTTTTACAGTTCATTCACTTTACTGCTACAACTTTTCAACTTTCACAGAGACGTTGGAGTGGGCTACTTCCTTTCGCCAGACAACTCCGTTACTCGGTATCGCTGGCTTTACAGCTATCGTTACTGCAAGGTTCATTCACAGGTCTGCCTTCCTTCACGTCTTTACTGTCTTCCAATTTACGAGTCAAGGTTAGTACCACTTGCTTGGCCTCACCTCCCCAACTCTGCTGTGCATCCGGCATGGTCGCTGGTGTCCTTGAAATACAATGCAGGCTTCTTGTTTGGGCCTTTTCCATGTAGCTTTTGCTGCCTTTTGGAGTCAACGACCTCCTGCAGGGGACTCCTGGGGTTCTACACCCGTGGCTCTCGTCCCTCAGTCTGTTGCTCTGCTCCAGTAGGTTTGCCTTCGCCCCAGAAATTCTGCTCTTGCTTGTGCTCCACCTTGCTCAGAGTGTGTCTCTATGGTCCGCCTTTTATCCATATGCGGAAATGTAATTGGTATCAGATGTCTGCACTTAAGAGTCCAGTGCCTGACTTTGCCTGACCCAATTAGTGGGACATGTCCAATGAGATGTGTAAGAGTTAGCATTGTTACTCTCAGTCGTCTTCTTCCTTGGCACAGCGTTTGTGTAGAAAGGAGAGTTTGGGGGTGGGGGGGTAGTTGGGACATCAAGTGAATCCTATAAAATAGGAGGTATCATGGGTATGGGAAAGGGAGGAATACTGGGTCTCACCACCGGCTGCCACGACCCCAATCCTCGAAGACCCCTCATCCAGGTGATCCTCCCACACTGGTCAACCCCCAGGGTCTGCATCTAAAGGTGATGGCCGTGCCCTGGCCACCTGAGAGAGGGAGACTAGTAGCCGAGACACCCTTTGGTTTCTCACATCCCATCAGTAATGGAGCACCAAATTCTTCAGTACTATTGCACGGGGCCATTTCCAAATGGTACATGGATTACTTTGGAGCAATTATCTGAAAGATTGTAAGCATTGCCTTTTAAATTATTCCTGTTCAGCACAAATGCAATATGCAGAAGTAAAGGACACCTTGGCCCTACCTACTGTAACATTGATCTAATCTGGGCTCTAGGCTCTGACCTGCACCAACACGGTTTTATAGTTTGAGCAACATTGGCAAAGTGCCCATCAAACTTGAGGAACATCAGTGGGTGCCAGATTCTTTATGTAGCTGACACCACAGAAGAAACAGACAAAAAAGCTAGAGAGGCAGCTTCTTAGGAGGAGATGGTGAGTGTGGAGAAAGCCGAAAGCTGCTCATGTGTAAGAAGATCTGCCGTGCAAAGAATGGAGAGGGGATCTAGACCTCCGTTCATGTCGGAGAACAAAGTTGTGAGAAATACCAAGGAGGCAGCCAGACTGCACGGTGCAGCAAACTAAGGAGGGATGCAAGCAAATCAGTAAAACCCAGTGACATACCTGCAAATCTCCCACATGCCGAGCACAAATGGAAAGGGGATAACCTGACTGAGAGACGTGGGTAGCAGTGGTTCGGGATAAAAAGGAGACATGAGAAGCATGCCCAAATTGAACTGTCAAAGCACAGAAGCAATACTGGAGAGAAAATGTAAAATGGGAAGCAGGAAAAGGACAGAATTGCCAGGTCTGGCAGAGAAGGGGAGAGGGAATTGAGATACAGATTCCGAACACTTTTGAAGGGGAGATTGCATGCAAAGGTAGAACACGAGTGACACATTGTAAAAAGTTAAGTCCAACTTCTCAATATCATCGAAAGCAACGTTGTCTAATGTCCAAGGGAGTAGCATTGCATTGATCAGTCTTTTCGTGTACTAATTATGGGATCACACTAGAATTTGTATAAGGAAATAAAGCTGTTAGGGATAGTATCTGCAAACAGGGGTTGAAATTGAATTGCGTGCTTGGGGTAAATGCAGAGAAAATGAGTAAATACAAAAGTTGTAATAACGAAAAGAGAGAGGTTGCTGGTGAGCACAATGAGTTAACTGATCCACAATGTGTCTGTGCTATTGAAAAAAAACTAGTTTAAAATGTTACTGCTCAGGAGCCCACGACCTTGATCTGTGAGGTTAAGAAATTTAAAAGGCGTGACCCTGAGGGTGACAAGAGACAAATGGCCTTGGGTTGCACTCTAAGAATAGTTTAAGATTATAATTACACTTGGTGTGGGGTGGGGGGGTAGGGTGATGTGAATGTTATCGCCTCAGTTTAAAAACTAGTTTAAATGGTACCAGCTGTGGAAAGGTTAGCTAAATAGAAAATATGCTATGTATGGGGGCAGAGTTGTGGTGTGAACTGAATTACCGCACATGAGAAGAATTATCTGTTGATTTCGAACGGACCAACTGGCAGATCCCACTTTTGTCCGAGGGAGTCCCATTGATTATAATTTGGTTTCAATAAAGAGATTTTGTACAGTGGATGCAAATCAGATCCAACGGACAAGGGGTAGAGATAACAAGATATAAAGCTTTAGCACTATGATGCAGGATGGCTGTGACCAAAAACTGTCTTGACTCAATTTAAGAGTGGCCATTCCTTGCACGTGTCTGGGGACTGGGTTGAATGGGATACAGAGCCAAAGGTAAAGTCTACCGAGTTAGATCATTTCATAAACTATAACCAACTATTGGAGCGATTGGACCAAGGCTACTGTGTTCCGTTGAGAATGTATGACTGCAGCAAAAGCACCCCCCTAAGGGAACAGGGCAGTATAGTCAACTGGAAATGCACAATTACGTCCAGATGTCGTGTTGTTTATGACAATTGATAGACGACATGGGTCTGAGGGAAAGGAGAAGAGAAACCAGGGGCATAAAAAATAAATACATTGGAAAGACCAGCAAGCATTACATCAGAGCAAATGGGAACAGATGCAATATTAACCCAAATAACACGTATTCTGGCGCATGGCAAAACAAAAGTTGGAACGAACTATTGAACAAAAAATGTCCTGCTAGCTACAGAAGCCAGGTGTGTTTAGTCTTTTTGGCTCAATGTCAATTGCACTGAGAATACATTGAATGCCAGACATGGCCCAATAGCGAGGCGGGGGGAAACTGGATAGGACAAATCTAATGTAAGAAATAACTTCTAACTTAACATAGTATACTGTCTGGCCTTGTTCTGATGTCAAGTGATACTTGAAAAAAAAATGTAGTAAGTTGGGCATGCCAGTCCAAGAACCTATCTCCCAATACCTTTGAGAAAGAGACTGAATACAAAACACGTTTACAAGCTATGAGCAAAAGCACAGAGTCACAAAAGTCATTTGGAAAACACTTGGAAATTTAGTTTACAGCTGGAGTGAAGTTCAAGTTACATAACCAACTGCAGAGTACCAGTAAATATCTGGCATCAGGAAACTGAGCGCAAAGTTCCCGACCGAGAAGTGACCAGCCTACTCCTAAACGACATGCTTCTAAAAATATTTTATCAGGTGACATGCTCCTGATGCTACTTCTCATGTTTACACATCTTGGGTGGAAATACCTAGTTTTGTAATTTTTTAAAAACGAATGTTATATAGTTACACAAATTATAAGTTAATCACCGTAGTGACTAACATACTCCTAGTCCATAGTCCCCTTTCCTCCATACTTTATGGGCGTCCATAGCTAGGGACGGGAGACTGAAACTTCACCAGAAAAAACAACTTCCCCATTAAATTTAGATGCGCGCTGGGGCGCGCCCTGGGAGCGTGAGCTTGCCTGACTCCGCCGCCGGATTCACTCAGTCCGCTTTGACGTGTCGACAATATTACCATTGCCTAATGACACCACTTCTATTGGGGGGTATGGTGGTACATATGGAGAAAAGGGGACTATGGACTAGGAGTACGCTAGTCACTACGATGAGCAACTTATAATTACTCCTACGTCCCGTCCCCTTTCCTCCATACTGTATGGGCGATTACAACTGAATGTAGCCCCAGGGTGGAGAGCTGCCCCTCCTAGGAAAACAAGTACCTTAACACTGCCTGACAGAATGCTGCGTCCGACCTGGAACTGGCATCCACGCAGTAGTGCTTGCAGAAGGCCGAGGGCGTAACCCATGTAGCTGCCTTGCTGATGACTTGCCACAGGACGTGCCTCTGGAAAGCAACCGCCCCTGGCCTTAGCTCTGATAGTCTGGGCATGCATATTTGCTGGGAGAGGTTTGTGCTGCCCCCTTGTAGGCCTCCTTGATGGCTGCAACCATCCACCTTGCTATGGAGACATTGGAAGCCCGATAGCCAGTCTTAGAACCACCAAAGGTGACCAAGAGAGCTTCTGATTTGCGGAAGCTCCTGGTTCTGTCCAGGTAGAATTTTAGAGCACACCTGACGTCTAGTCAGTGCAGAACCCTCTGAGCGTCGTCCTTAGGGTCTGCAAAGAAAGTAGGTAACACCATCTCTTCATTCAGGTTAAAAGAGGAGACCACCTGAGGTAAAAATGCAGGGCGAGTTCTAAGCACCACCTTGTCCTTATGAAAAGTAGAAGGCTCTGAAGCCACCAGTGCCTGGATTTCACTAACCCAGGGTGCAGATGTAAGGCCCACCAGGAGGGTTGTCTTAATGGTGACTAGCCTGATGTCTGCGGACACCATAGGTTTGAATGGTGCATGCGCCAGGACGCCCAAGACCATGTTGAGGTCCCATATCGGGTGTGGCATCTTGAAAGGTGGTTAGAGCCTGGTGATTCCCACCCGGTGTCTTTTAAACACCGGAATAGTGGAAGAAAATACCTCCTCCGAATTGCGATAGGCTCCTATTGCCACCAGATAGGTGCGGCATGTGTCCAACTGCACCCCAAGTGTGCGAGGTGTGCAGGGAAGGACAGCACGTTGTCCAACGTGCAGACCAATGGATCGACCTCCTTTGATTCAGCCCAGTGGCAAAACCTGGTCCACTTGCCTTTGTATTGGCTCCAGGTCGCTCCTAGCGCCTTGTATAATGTCTCAGTTAGCCTGTGACGGATGTAGATGCCTTTGTGTGAACTGTTCAGGAACCACACTGCAAGGGCTAACTTCTGGGGTGCGGGGTGGATGACTGTGCTTCCCTGCTGTGCGAGTAGGTGAGCTGGGCCCAGCGGAAGGTGCAACAGGGCCTGATGCGACAGGCTGAGAAGTTCGAGAACCATGGACTTACTGGCCAGCACAGAGATATCATGATGATACAGAGGTGCCGGGCTTCTCAGATCATGCAGAATACCATCGCCTCCAGGCTGTACAAGTGGTCAAACGCCTAGTGAAAAGAGACCATGTATCAGAAGCACGCAGAAGGCTGCATTGGCTCCCTGTTCAGGCGAGGGTATCTTTTAGACTGCTTCTCATCACACACAAACGTGTGCATGGAACGATGCCTGCCTATCTGAAATACATAATTATTCCTAAGAAAAATATCAGAACTCTTAGATCCGAGGAGTCGAACACTCTCATGGTTCCATGCCTTAAGATCAAGAAATCTAGAGATGCTGCGTTTTTTTCTGCAGCGTCTCAGTCCTGGAATTCTCTTAGTCCTTTGCTTAGAGTTACAACATCGACCAAAGTCTTCAAGAAAGGGCTAAAAACGGCTCTGTTCTCCTAAATACTTTTCTGCCTGAATCGATCTGGCCTTTTCTACAACCACTTTGTTCTGTACCTACTGCTCTCTTGTGTTTTCTGTTGTAAATTGGTTGTTTATGTTCCAGCGCCCTTAAGTCCTAGGGTACCCGGTGTGCTATACAAATTAAATAACATAACCCTGTGTGCCAGGGGAGCGGGAGGGAAGGCAAACACGTTCATGTTGGTCCATTGGATCGCATCGTGTCGCCCAGAGAACCCCAGCCCTGTCCCTGCCAGAACGCAAACTGGGGGCACCTCCTGTTGGACCAGGTGGCAAAGAGATCCACGCAAGGATGACCCGATCTGTCGAAGATCCCCTGAAGGACCTGTTTGTTCAACTGCCATTCGTAGTTGTCTGCACCCTGCCTGCTGAGCCTGTCCGCCTCCAGGTTGGACTCCCCTGGGAGGTGAATTGGTGTTAAGTGAATGTTCTTCGCCAGAGCCCTCTCCCAAATGCTGTCTGCTAGAGTACAGAGGGGAGGGGACTTGGTGCCTCCCTGCTTGCTGATGTAATACATGCTGGTGGATCTGTCTGTTTGAATGAGGATCGTCTTGGCACTGATCGGTAGGAAGGCTTTGAGAGCGAGCCAGTAGTCCGTGCTCCACCAGACTTGGTCCTGGTGGAGATGAAGTGGGATGCTGACCAGCTCCGTCTGGGAACTCTTCTTCTGGCTCCAAGAGGCTGCGAAGTGCAACTGCAATCACCTCATTTTGAGCCTCGTGTACGGCACTGCCAGGAGACATGTCGCCATGATGCCTAAGAGGTGTTGGTACCACCAATGCCAAGGTCACTGCTCTGCTGAGACAATGCCCCGTGGCCCTCTTGATGGCTGTGATCTCGTCCTCCGAGGGGAAAACTCTCTTGGAGCTTGTATCACAGATGAGGACCAGGAACGTTAGATGCTGCGTAGGCTCCAGCTGTGACTTCTTGAGATTGATGGAAAATCCCAACTCGTGTAGCGTATTCATGAGGGCGGAGACTGTGTGGTGAACTGCCTCCGAAGACCTTGCCCCGATAAGCTAGTTGTCTAGGTATGGATAGACACACAAATGGGCCCCATTATCATTAGCAGAAGGTCCCAAAAGCGCAGTGCTCCCAAAAGGATCAATTAGGAAGTTGGAAGAGGAGGGAGCCAGGGCTAAGAACATACATTTTAACAAAAGGGTGATTAAGTCTCCTATCTGACATTACTAGTGAATGGTGTGGGTTGCCAACAAAGCCAGGTGCCATCACATGCTAGATGTTGCGGCGCCCCCAATCTGTATACAGAGAATGCTTTGGCTATCCACTCCACCCCAACAATGCATGAATTTTTCACATTGCCACATTAAAAGCGCCCATCGCTTTATGGGATTAGAGGAGGGAAGATCCACACGAAGCTGGCAATACTTGTATGCTCAGCATCCCTTGAACAGGTGCAGACATCATACATAAAAATACAAGGGGAAAGAGCAGGATCTGAATTAGGATGGGAAAGCAGAGACAGTTACCTCAGAAGGTTTCGTCACTCATACAAGTAAGACAAACTGAGTTCATCCTGATAGCAGGATCAGGGTGTGTCAAGAAGAGAAAGGCCCATCCGTGGGAGGGCTAGCTAAGTCCAAGTCATCCCTCAGAATTGTAGGACACCCCTAGGTGCGGGAACCATTAGCAAATCCCAATCTCCATTGCACAGGGAGTTCCCTAATGTAGAGAGAGGCTGAAAGGCAAGGTCAAGGCCCTAAAAAGGAAGTTGGGAGAAAGATCATTTGGAGGCAGCTGGAGAAGGCAGCAGAAGGAGCTACAGACAAAGAAAGAGGAGAGTCCCAAGAGACATGGAGATACAAGGCCGGCACAGAGACAAAGGAGACTGGATCAGCAGACCCAGGAGGTTCGGCAGATAAACATGTATTTCTGTTTTGTAGGAAAACCAACCACAACAAAAGTACCAGGACGAAGAAGAGCCCAGAAGACATGAAGATTACTTACTGTGCTACCACTGGTATGAAGTGGACCCGAGGATGCATGAAAATCAATCCTTCAAGAACAAAGGACTTTGACAATCTGCCAAGGCGGGACTGGCAACATTGTATAAGAAGAGGACTAAAGAATTGGTCAAGCCCAGCAGAGAGAGGCAGCAGGTGTGAGCGGAAGTTTCAAATCCGGTCGGCTGACCGAGGTGAACCACTAGTGGAGAACACTGGCGAAGTGCTGAGGAAGTTCTCTGTGGGTCCAGTTGGAGAGGACCCGAATGAGATGCAAGAAGAGGAAGCCAAGCAGCCTAGCAGAGCGTAGAGCCGTTGCTCTGATGCAGAAGCAGAGAAGAGCCAATGAAGGTAACGGGAGGTACGACATTTACATCATCATTACGACAGACCCAGAGAGGACATGTGAGTGGAAGAAACGCAGGCTCGAGAGGGTCTCCACCGAACCAGAAGTAACAGTGAAACTACTGGGAAGTGTGCATCGAGCATCCGAGGAGAATTTTCTTGTCAAACTGGCCACAGTAAACCGACTGACGACCAGTGAAGGGTCGGGGACAGGAAAACAAGCATACTGCGCATACGAGGAGAATTTCCTCATAGCAGTGACCTCAGTAAACCCACTGACCACCAGAAAAGGGTCTGGGACTCAAATGCAAGCACACTGAGCATCAGAGGAGAACTTCTGTGTCGCACTGGCAGCAATAAGCACACTGATCATCAGAGAAGGGTCTGGGAGCCCCACAGAAGTATATTGAGTATCCGAGGAGAGCATCCTCGCCGTAGTGTCAGGGAGAAGAAATCCAGAGGCCCAGAAAAGGACTTGGGACTTTGCCAATACCAGGAGAAGGGAGTCATTCTCCTGGTTCTGAAAGTTGAGCAAACTGAAAGCCCTTTTGGATCCAGAGAAACCAGGGCAAGGTAGTCATTCCCCCTGACTTTGGTATGAACTATATTGGAGTGAGTGAACTACTACCAGGAGATGGGAGTCATTCTCTTGGTTCCGAAAGTTGACTGTTATAAAGGTTTGTAGGAACCACAATGTAGGGGAAGGGAGTCAATCTCCCATTCATCCCTTTTGACACAACATTTCTGTAAATACCACCCGCCTACCAGGAGAAGGGAGTCATTCTTCGAAGATAGTGAGGTTTTCTTTTCTTACAAATTAAAGTCTTTGCCAACCACCATGCCACCTTAGTGTCAGCTTCCTTCTTTGACATCCTTACAATTTGCACAGAGGAATCTAAGAGAAAGAGGTGCTCAGAGAAACTGGGGAAGATAAGATGACCAAAGATTTGAAGAAAGAGGCATTGGACGGATATGTGCCTATGGAGGAGGAGCTAAGAGGACGTCAGCAGGAGGTGGCGAAAGAGATGAAGTGCGAGGGGATGAAAGGAGCCCATTTGATAGGAGAGAGGTTAAGCAGTAGAGGGCTAAAGAGAAGCTAAGAAGATGGTGATGTGAAGGAGGAGATATTAGGTAGCAGGCAATGGGGACACCTAACCGAGATAGGTGAAGAGGGTGACAAAATGGGGGATGGTGAGGCACAGGTAGCGAGAACAAGAAGGCAAATAGGACATGGGAAGAAAACTTAAAGAGGAGGTGGGGGAAGAAACCAGAGAAGATTACTAAGGTAACAACATACCACAAATTATTGGTGGAAGAGCCAGCATGTGGTGGAAATGCAAGAAGGTATGATGGGAGATGGAACAGCTCAAAGAAGAAGAGAAGTGAGACCTCTAGGTACAAGATTGAGACAGCACGGAGGAGAGGCAGTTGGGTTTGAGAGTCAGAGACCCAAGACCCTGATGTCGGGAAGGAGGCAGCAGGAACCCAAGAAGGAATCCCATAGATAGTCTGGAGTTGCCTACTGTTTCCCCATAGCTCCCATACTGAGTAAGGCCAGCACCAGAGGGACTCCCACTACAGAACAATCAGGGTTAAAGTGCAGATGCACAAGCTTCGCCTACCATACCCTAGGTGCACATGAACATTACCAAGGACCTACTACCTCTAAAGACTGAGACTTTAGTTAAAAGACTGAGAAGCTGCAAGAGTAATTGCAGGCGGCCGCGAGAATGCTTGATTTTCTTAAGCCAAATTGCAGACACGCCCACATCTGTTTTGTTGTGTTAAGCAGATGGTTTGGTAAGGAGGAAGGGCTTAAAATAGGACATGAACCCATGCTTAACGAGCAGGACACATTTTTGTTTCGGATCCCTTTGAACCTTGATGTGGGACAATGAACGTGGAGTTAATCCTGAACACAATATTTTCAAGCACATGTCTGACCTAAAGCGAACTGATTCGCTGTGCACACTTGCAGAATCCTAAATAAAGAACTGTTGGGAACCAAATCTTCTGTCTGAGCTGCATTTGATTTCACTGTACTTTGTGACAAATGACAACCAAAAGACACAGGTTGTTAATATTCTCTTCCAGTGAGGTGGACCTGGAGAAGTACACATGCACATAATGGAACTCGGACCACAGGAAGAGTAGGAAATGGGGAATTGGGGGTGCTGCTGATGTCTTAAGATGTTCTTTGTTGTGTAGAACAATAAGACAGACAAGCAGCTCGTGGTGGGGTATGGCACTTCTATCCAGTGGAACCGATAACCCAAATCCAGTTTGCATAGCGTATGTATAGGTCATTAGCTTAATAAAATGATGTATCCAATACACCACCGTAGAAAAATGTAAATTTCAACTAAATGTTTATCAATATTATAAATGTTTATCAATATAAGCATTTTTTTACACTTGCATTTAAAACCTCACAAATGCTGAAAGACTGGAGAAAGTTTCATTTATTGATTTTCTGTGTGTTAGGGAGAATTCTAATTTATGGCTAATTTCCCTTACCAAGTGAGTCCCTCAGCAGCTTTGCTGGATTTCTGGGGTTTATTTTTTTTCCACCTGGTAAGAGTGCAAGCCTTTTTCCCCACTCTTACAGTTAATTTTTTTGTGTGTGTTGTACTTTTTGTGTTCATGGGCTATGGAGTGTCACCAACTCCCTAGGCATCATCTTTTTACTTGTGTGTCACACAGCACCTTTAGTGCAGTGACACGGGGATGTCTTTTAGACTTCCCTTGGGAACTCCATTTCTGGGGATGACTACTGTCCCCCAGAAACATGTAAAGTCACCATTGGCTTTACTAGTCTGTTTAAAAATAGAAATCCAGTACAAACCATCTTACAATAGAGTATTGGATGGGAATATCTTTCCCCTGTCCTTCTGTAAACTCAAGGGGTACTTTGTGTCCCCCTTCCCGACTCGACATGGCTGGTGGCAGTGGTAACTTTGACACGGATTCCCGCGTTTATGTTCTGGCTGTGGTGACAGACTTGAACATAAAACCCGCTACCCCATATCGTTTTTATCTTGGGTCCTAGCATGGTCTTTCGCCATTTCATGTTGGAAAGGTCTTTCTTGTCATTTGGTTTTCGCGCCAAACCAGGTTTGGTTTCTTTGTTCGCCGTCCTTTGGCGGGCTTCTGCAAAGAAGCCCTCCTTTGGCGTCTCGATCTCTAGGTGGGCTGAATGTGAGGGAGGGGTTTAGTAACCCCCTGCACAGGGTCTCCTTGGAGACCCAAGGCGCACTCTGTCGATTGGCTGGGGTGGTTGTCCGGGCCGGACAACCCCCCCTGCTGTGTGGCTGTGTGAATGGGGGATTTTGACATAAAAGGCAGGACTCTTGGGCTGGAAGTCAGAGTCGCCAATGGAACTACAAGAACCGAAGAGAAGCGGGGAAGAAGACGGCTGCTGCAACTCCTGGATCCCGGTGAAGCGCTGCTGCAGTCCTGAGCTATCTACCCTTCAACAAGAGATAAGATCCAGTCCGGAGTCTTCTTCCCTTGAGCCTGGTCGGATCAACCAGCTCACCTTCAACAGCCAGCGAATCCTCTTCTGGGTCGAAATCGCTGCACACAGCTATAGTGGTCCGGATAGCCATTAGAAGAGCCCTCTCCTGTTTTTTAAGGAGTGTACTTTTATTCATCGTTGCTTTGCTGCTGGCCTCATCCCTAGGTAGTGCAGTTCGCTCCAGACGTCGTCCTTGTCCCCACGACTGAAGCTTCAGGAACCGTGAGTCTGCAGGAACTACCAGGAACAACTGCCGTAGCATCAGCTTTCTTCATCCGAATAAGGTACTGTGTCCATTTGGTCGTTCTCTCCGTCCGACCTTGAGGAATTGGGGTGAACACTTTTCCTTTCCGAAGGCTTGTCCTTTCTTCCTTCCATCTTATAACTTTTGCTTCCCTTTTGACAATACCTAGTACTCCTGGCAAACTTTAATCGTGAACTGTTCTAACCGTGTGATCCTCGACAACAGAGCCCCTGCTCCATTTGACACTGGCGCAGGCCTATTGACTTATCTGCCTCTTAGAAAACGTCCTCTGATTCTATTTGCCTTGACATAAGTATTGCCTATGATTTCTACCTACTATTCCCTTGTTTTAATTCTATGTGCTAAATGTGACTTCGGGTGTATTTCTTCTCGCTGGTACGCGTTATTTTCCTAAAACCGAACTGTCATTACTGTCAAAAAGTGATCGCGTATTAACCCATGGTAACGTCTCTATTTCGAAACACTGCTCTGTCAAATTCTAATGTACTTACCTTGAATTGACCTGAACAAGAGAAATTGATTGTGTGTAGTATATTTAGAGTGTGGTTTTATTTTATAGAAGTGAAGTGTTTTGTGAACAGATGGTTAAAAAATAAATGTACTTATATTTTTTAACCAGAAATCTTGAGTCAGTGTTTGTTTGAGTCACAGTAATTGTAGTCCTTTGTGTAATCTCTATTACTGCTCATTTGCTCTTGAGATAAGTCTTGCAGCTCAGCCATCACTACCACTTTACTGTGTAGTACAGGCTTGTACCAAAGGTGAAATTGTACTGTCACTTGTAGTATTAATTATATGTAGTGTTCCCTAAGGGTACTGCATGTGATTCTGCCTAACAATGTGGCAGATAAAAACTTGCAAAATAGAAGGAAATCCAAGCTACTGACCTCATCTTGCACCCTCTACACCTCCAAGCCTCCCCCATAGGTGTGCTTGAAAATAACTTCGACCGGAGTGATGACCAATTTCAGTGCCTCATTGCGTGCATTCCAAGATTGTGTGATGGAAAAAAGCAGAACGGCAGGAAGAATCCAGAGCTTGCAGGTGGAGAACAATTTCTGTGGTGTGCGCCTGTCCGCAAATTGTTTGAAATGGGTCTCTGTTTAATTTGATATTGAAAACATGTTTAAATATAGTTATAATTCTTAAGTACAATGTTTGCAACCCCCAAAAATACGTTTAAGCTTTATTAACGTGTTCCGTTATCTTTTACATTTTAGAATGTATCAATTTACCAATTGTTTATGTTTCGACATTTTAGAATTGGGGACCATTTGCAACTGGAAGGGATCTCAAACAATTTGGATTTTACAAGCAGCAGTATCCAGAGGCATAAAGTCCACCATTTGGTCCAGCCTTCACAAATATAAATATTGAGCAAGGTTTACAACAACTAGCATTTAACACACAAAATAAAAATGAGAAAGCATAAGTGTGTAATAATTCATAGCTGTGAGCAATAATTAATAGCGGTGAGCAATAATTGCCTAGCAGAGCACTGTTAAGGGACACTTCAAGGAATGCAATTGCCAACGCAAGTGACATACTGCCAGGTAATGTGCCGCCTAAATATTAATACCATGCTGTAGGTATCAGCAAGGTTGCATTCTGGTTAAGCCAGTAAAGAGATGCCTTGAGAAAGTTCACAATTATTACAACACATCAAATTTAATAAAAGACAAACATGTATGAATAAGTGATTCCTACCTCTGGGATTTGTCTGTCCTGATTGGAGAGACGCATTTCATTTTCAACACGATGCAGCCAATCCGTATTATCTTCAAACCGTTTCATTGCATCTTCCTTTTTCTTTTGAATATGCAAATATTTTGTTTTAAGCATTGCAAGCCTGTGATCCCTCTTGCAAGTAGCCTGGTAGATAACACATTTTTGTTACGAAGTACTGCATTCCCAAGCAAATTTAAAAGCACTCAGACATGTCAACCTAAATCGGTTGCATGTATATACAGCAAATGCCATCAATCTGCCTCTACAGTCAGTGTAAAAAGAGAATGGGCATGGATTCGATAACCAGGAAGTAATGGTTAATTTGAAAGGACATATGGGTTAAGAGAAAATGACTCACAAAGTTTGTTTCCTCTTACACTGTGGAATTCTCCCTTCTTTAAAAAAAGAGGCATACATCAATAGGTGGAGACTTTAGAAATAAATAGTAAACAGGGTAGTTTAAGCCCCATATCTGGTATCCATGCCCATGAATGAACAATGGTTATGAAGTTGTTTCCCGTTACATTAAGCGTAAAGCAGGGTGACCACTGGGTACAAAGACTTGTATCTAACACCTACAGCGCATTGCAGGAGTGGAGACTTTTCACTACAGTGAAAACACATTGTGAAAGGGACATTATGGTTGCAAGATAAAAGCAAAACACAAAATGCATTGGCTAGTTTTGGTATGCTGCACCTCCTCCATGCACTGCTCAGACCAACAACCAGGGCATCAAAGAGGATATCACAAATGGCATCACCAACGCTCATTTAGTTAAGTGATAGTAAGCTGTTTAAGTCAAGTGGTTTAATTAACAACTAGATAAATACGCCTTGACCTCCAAGAATGTTCTTGAGCTGGTTTCCGTAGGGTTTGGCCTGAGCTCATCGTGCAGTGAAAAACCAGAGGGTGTTTCACAACCTAGTCCCCGGGGATCTGCACTCAGGTGGCCAGGGAAAGGCCATCCATTTTGGATTCCGACCCTGGGGGTGGACAAGTGAGGAAGGATCACCTGCATAGGCAGTCCTCGGGGAGCAGGGGACATGCACCCAATGGTGAGACCTGGTATCCCACTTTTCTCACAACCCATCAAATGCCTATCCTTGCTTATTTTATGGGAAACTACAGCTCCCATATCTCCTCCCCACTTTATCTTGACAAAAGTACTGCGCTGAGGAAGGTGGTCAGAAAGATTACCTTCCCTGACTTGCATTGGCACTGTCCCTGTAATGAGGCCAGGTAGAGTCAGGCACGTAACTAACAATTTACACCTGCCACTTATTAGAACTCACTGTGAAGATAAAAGGTAGCACGCACAGGCACACTTTGAGAGAGTCTGGGTATGAGAAGGAACAGCTCTTCCGAGGACGATGCAGACTGGACAGTGAAAGCTGGAAGGCCAACGGGCTAATCAACAGTGTCACGGATCAAGAGAAAGCCAGGCAAGATTGTAAGCTGAGCGAGCAGAGGAAAGAAACCTTCAAGTTGCCAGAAAGCCATCTGCGACCCTACCGGGTTAACGGCGTAGTCGGGGAAGAGCAGAGGAGGCGTGGATAACGGCCTTGAGCTGCAGGAAAAAGATGAAAGAAATCCAATTAACACGACTAGTGAGTTATTGAGGGCAACAAAAGTCTGGTTGTTGTTAAAGGGAAAGTGACAGTAATTTGAATGTTGAAGGTTGCATATGTGCCGATAAAACACGAATGAAGAAATCAATTGTTAAAAGAAAAAGGTTATACAGTAGCAGAGTGGTCCTGCGAAGAGAAGTCGCACATTCGAAAGTCTCTGTGAAATTTTATGAATTTTGAAAGATATTACAGTGGAGATCAAAGGAAAGAAAGTAACCATGATAAGGAAAGAAAGTTGAAGAGGAAAGTGAAATATGTGAACTGTGAATATGCCAAGAGTTCAAAGGAGAAATATAAGAACCATGGAAAAGGCCAAGAAGGCAAGTGAAAGAGAAGAACCACAAGTACCAAGAGGCTTTGGTGCTGCAAGAGAAGATTGTGAATTTAACAAGTTGCAAGAGGTACTGAGGGAAGAGAAATACCAAGAGGTATTGGCGTTAGACATGAACTTTTGAAAAGGCCAAGAAGGCAGACTAAAGAGATTGTGAACCATAAGTACCAAGAGGTATTGGTGCCACAAGATGAATATTGTGAATTGAAGGATTGTTGAAAGAGAGGTCGAAGTGGTCATGCAGAGGTCTCTGTAAATTCCTTGCAGTTTTGAAAATCTTTGACAGTGAAAAAGATATCTTAAATCAAATGTGGGGAAGGAAACCTCCCCCACCCCCACCCGAAGGAGAGATGGGCTTGAGTCTGGCAGGGGGAAGCCTGTGCAGAACTGTGAAAAATTGAGAACATATGAACTGAGTATTGATGGCAAGGCGGACAAAGCCTAAAAGTGATTGAACTACCAAAAGTTGGAAGCCTAAGATTGAACTGTTGAATTGTACAAGTAAGTCAAAGTGTACAAGATTGATAAAACTGTACCATCCACCTATATTGTTTTGTTAAGAGACTCTCTAGACCCTGTGGGGGTGAACTTGGAGAAGGGAGTTGGTACTGAAGCTATTCTAACATTTCTTTTTGAGACTCTATTTTCTGCATATCCTTAACACATTTTGTCATTTTGAGAAGGGGGGCAAGGTTAGGTTTTCTTAGTATAGGCTTTTTTATTTTGACCAGACTGACTTGGACATATTGGTTGTTGTTTAATGGTTGAGATCACTCCCATTTTAGAGTTAGGGCCGTTTAGGAATTCTACCGTCCTAATCACAGCACTGAATAAAGGTTTTCAAAACTTGTATCCATTGTGTCTGTGTCTAGTGCTCGTTACCCTGCCTTTCTCACATAGCATATACATGGAACAATAAGCAGGCACCAGACAGATGATACATTTTATATCTTTTACTTGTATGATAACCGACCAATCTTAGTTTCTTTCTCTGGTAATTTTATTTGTGTCCTCCATAGTGAACATTACCTGTCTGTGCAACCAGTTTTTGTACCTTGATGCGATAAGTATACTTAGGTCTGATTTTAACATTCACAAGGTGCTCTCAGGGTTGAACATTTAATTAAAATAACCAAATCTACCAGGTAAAGAATACTCTATTTATATTGGCCATTCTGCTGCCACCAAATGCCTATATTAATATATTTTTAGATTGCCAAATTGTCAAAAGAACTTCAGCAGATATTTTCTGTTAGAGAAAGTACATTCTGTAATGCATGGACTAGTGATTAGAGGCCTGCCCATCACCCTTCATATGGTGGTAGTAATATCCTAAACTCAGCACTTTGTAAGGACTTTCCATCTATATTACTGTCTGGTGATGCTGTTTGTGATGTCCACTTTGTTGCTCTGGGTGTTTTTAGAAGTGCATGGCGGGGCGCAAGTTTTGGATGTACAGCTGGCCATAAATGGCAGATCTCTGTTTTTTTTTATTTTGCCTTGCAACCACAACATCCCTTTTGACAATGTTTTTTTCACAGAATTTCAGTTTTTTAGGAGGTCAACTTAATTTACCATTGACTTAAAAACGTACATTTTCAAACATTCACCTAATAATCTTCCTCTCCCCCATATAGTAGAAAAGACAGTCGCGAAAATATCTGGGGACAGGCGATCTCAATAGTACCAAAACACACAGGGATACAACATGTGTATTTCTTTTTAAATGGCATATTATTTGAAAGAATCACAAGTTCAACAATTTACACATTCTTAAACAGAACATCTCTCATCTTCCTTTTAAGTTTGAAAATGGAAATAGTGTTTTCAAAATTCTAGAACCATATTATGGATTTCACCAAATATTGAAGCAAACTGTACACCCTGTTCCAAAAATTCACTTAAACACCCGTCAGACACTGAAGCACAGTACTTACACAATTGAGGAAATCATAAAGTAAGTAAAGAGTACCTTTTCCTTTTATCTATAAACATATAATGTAGCTGTACTAAGGCTATGGACGTTTTATATAACTATGTATAAACATTGTTTTGTAATAGAAATGGCAAGCACTCTGGAATGGCTTGAGTTGTATTTCCCCAAAGAAGATATCAACGTAGAGGAAGAACCTGCAAACAGTAAATGTTGTATTTCATCACAAAATAATCCAGTTGTCCTACATGTATATAAATTATTACATTTAATAGTTTGTCTATTTTATGCTTCACTATTTAGAAGAACAAGAAAAATCAAAGGAGAATGAAAGAAAGTATGCACATTAAGAAAATATATCAACAAATATTGAGAAAGGATTAGAAAATTGAGTAACCGGGGAGGGGGGCCTTGTGCTGCTGGGCAGCAAGTAGCTCCAACAGTATCCTGATTACATAAATATCCTTCTGTGCGCCGATTATTTATGTTCTGAGCCAGGCTGGGGCAGCGGCAAGTGCAGAGATCGTTGTGGCAAAGTATCATCCTGATCTGTGGAACAGCAGTGGGGCATATCACAGCTGGAAAGAGAGGTAGAGCGGTGAGGAGGTGGACCCCTGACGCAGGCTCCAGCAAGCTCCGGCCACCTGCTTATAATGGCCTCATAGAGGAAAGGGGCCAGTGATCCTGGATCCCGCACTAGTCCCGTTTTTTTCATATGCAGCAAGTTCATCAGTGACCGCGGCTGCAATTAGAAACTCAGTAACTGCTGCAAGTGTTCTGTGAGGAGTGCAGCTGGAGGCGGTCTTCAGGGGATGCCGTACAGCGAGAGGTATGTGACCACACCAGTGCCCTTGGTGTATCCACAGAGGAGACATGGTGGGGGACAGGGGGGGGAGGAGCAAAGTCCTGCTCAGCCTGCATCCCATTTCTGCCCCTTCTCTAGGCAGTCTTCCGGGGGTGCTGGCACTGGGCACAGCAACCACGCACCATCACCCGGTGGCATAGAGGACCCTGTGGAGACACAGGACTGATCACACAGCTGGCAGGAGCGCGCAGTGGCCCGGCTCAGGTGACATGGTCGGGGCAGCTCTACTTGTTTAATTGGACCTGGAACAGGCATCGCCGGATTACCTGGCTGACCGTGGTGAAAGATCATAAAGCTATCCTTCCATTAGAAACTCTGAACACATGGCGGAGGGCTGAGGCTGCTTTGAAGGGCGTCCTTGGAGAGGAGGCACTGCTGCAAAGCCCTTCTCCTGTGTGTCCAATCACAACTCCAGTTTTCAAGACAAACCCGTACATAGGTGTAGCTGGTTCCCAGACCTGCGGGCGCTGGAGGCGCTGCTGGGGCCCCACAGGAACACATAGCACACGGGTGTGGCTCTGGCCAGCGATGGTGGACTGTGGAGAGGGGCAGGGACCTGTGCCATTCTACCTGATCCGGCCTTCGAAGTAGCCCTGGGACATTGGACCCATCATCCTAGTTGCAACCGTCAGTTCATTTTTGGGCCACTTGAAAACGGTTTTCAGATAGGGACTGGCTGGAAGAACAAAATTACTGACAGGGATTGATCCGTGAAGCACTGATTGGCAGTCAAGAACCATGATTGAGAAAGACCCCATAGCAGCCACAACATACTCGAGTGGGAGAAGGCTCACTGTTTTTGGAGACAGACATACCTGGCTGGGAGCTGGTTGAAACAAATCGGTCATGGTCTTCGACAGCTACCAAGATTGGGGGAGCCCCAGGTTATGCAACATTGTGATCTCTGTGGAGCCCACCTAATCAGTGTCGGAGGCTCACCATGAAGAAGGGTGACAGGAAGAAATTAGGTCCCATGGACTTTACTAATAAAATCCAAACTGGAGAAAGACGGTGGCTGCATTACTAAAGCTGAAACCAGGATTGTAGAACAGGGTGGGCCAACACGACCGTGCTATAGCAGAGCTGAAACGGAACTGGTTGCGACGACCTTGAGTCGTGTTTGTGATGCAACAATGTACGTATTATTGGTGTGCCAGAGGCATCATGTAAGGGGGCCATGAAGCCCTTCATAGAGGACCTCTTAAATGTATTCCGGGCAGCAACATTTGCCTCCGGTCGGATAGCTTAGGGGCAACGTGCTCGCCTTGAAAGCAAGAAGACGGGGAGCAACACAGGTTCTATCCCCGGGTCCGCGCTTAGAAACCACTGGGTATTAATCATGTTATAAATAACCTATCATATCATAACATTCGAGAGTAACCAGAAGGTGTCTCATCCGCTAGTCCCCAGGGATCAGTCATCCAGGTGTCCGGGACACGGCCATTGCTTTGGATCCAGTTCCTGGGGTGGACCAATGCGGGAGGATCACTTGGGAGAGGGGTCTTCGGGGAGTGGTACACTGGAATGGTGAGACTCCTGTATCCCCTCCCTTTAACACCTTTACCCCATATGTAGGAACTTTACCCCCCCCTTCCTGTCACAAACACTTTCACAAGGTACAGCCTGCTCTGGGGAAAAACAGCCTCACACCCGAGCAGTGTGCTTCACATGTCCCGCTACCATGGTCAGGTGAAGTCAGACAGTTACTGAAAATCACTCATACCTGTATTCCATTAAACTTCCCCAAACAGATAAAAGGCAGAGCACAAGAGCACACTCTGAGCGAGGCAAAGCGCACGAAGAAACAGCAGTTTCGAGTCGGCAGCTGAAAGAGGGGATAACAACGGCAAACCCAGAAGAGTTCGTAAGAAGGGAAATAGCCTGACCTTTTTGGCAAGATGCTGTTACTTTCAAGAAACCTTCAAGACAGAAAGCGCAAGGCCAGGAAACCAGACTGAAGAATCCTGCATTGTTTGTCAAAGATACCGAGGGCCCTCCCACGTAACTGACCATGGCAGGGAGGAGCAGCAGCAGCCGCCATGGTATGGTCCTTGGCTCAAAGAACAAAGAAGCACCAGAGAGATTAACACAGCCGCTGAGGTGGGGAGACCGATGCAACCTTGACTTCAAGACAGACTGGTCTTGCAGTCAAGGTTGCAAGCAACAACATTGTATAATGAGCGCTGGAACGAACATTGATGAACGTGTGCGATGAAAGACGCAAGTAAAGCTAACGTGCTAATGAATGTTTGAACTTAAGAAAGCAAGATACAATACCGTTGAAAGAGTGGTTCGGCACTGTAAATGTGCTCAATCGAAGGTCTCTGTAAGGTACCCCACCCCGTGAAATGAAAGTAGAAGATTGATGAAAACAATCATGTGAAGTGAATCAAAGTGATCCTGCACCAGTTTAAGCAAAACCCATCACACATTCGAAAGTCTTGTAAAAAGATGATCCGAGCCTGAAAGAGGGAGATCGGTGGTCAGAGTCCGAACGAGGCAGACCAAGTGTGAACATTGTGAAAAAAAAGAGATATCAACCTCAAGAGGGAGACCCACGATAAAGATTTAAGGCGAGAACTTGCGCATGTAAAAATCCTGATATGAATGGCACTTTGAGACTTTTTATTATGGCAGACTCTCTGCAGACCCTCCAGCTTATTGCAATTTTGCGATCCTGCAAAATGCTGCGAAAGCAGCCGTTTTGCGCAAAATGCTGTGAAAACGGCCGTTGTCCACAAAAATGTGCCAAACTACTGTTTAAAAAAGAAAAAAAAAAGAAAAAGGGCGCCAGATTATCAAAAAATGTTAACGCACGAAATCAAATGCGCCAACACATCTCATCACTTGCTCCCAAAAAAAGAGCAGCCCAATCCACAAGGGACACCTGAATGGGTACATTTTATTAAATGTGCCCATTCAGGTGTCTATTGTGGATTTTATATGCGTGCCCATTCAGGTGGCCTTTTTCACCTCATTGAGCAAATCAGAGGGGAGTTTCTGCCAATTTAAAAGTGCATCCTAAATTTCCAAGCAAGATGCACTTTTAAATGTGCAGAAATTGTAGGCAACCCTACGCACACGGGAGGTGGGGGTGCCACTGCATGACAGGGTCTTAATTGACCCTGTCACGCATTTTATTTAAGGTATGAACCGCTGCTATGTCGCTTGCATTTCTGTTCCTCAAACAGGATAGAAATGCGTTTTTTGGGTCGCATTTTACAATGGCAGGCCCCTGATGGGTCTGTCACTGTAAAAGGCGCGGGGAGCTTACTGAACACTGTCGGGAGAGCGCTTCTATTCAAGTCGGCCGGTATGTCGTATCCTCCAAATTCTAGCGCTGCAGGAGCCAGGCCTGTAAGTTCAGCGATTTCGGGTCGTGGTGGAGGATGGCGCCTCCTTCCCTGGAGAGTAGATCCGCGTCCACCGGCAGCTTGATTGGCGGGGACGTTGACAAGTCCAGAAGGTCCGGGAACCATATCTGCTGTGACCTCTTGAGCTGGTTGACGAGCCGGATTAGCAGTGGCAAAGGAGGGAACGCGTAGAGGAACAGGCCCTCCCAGGGGAACGAGAAAGCATCGCCCATGCTCCTCGCCTGGGGAAACCTGCTGGCGAACCTCCGGCACTTGGAGTTCGTCGCCGTCGCGAACAGGTCGATCTGGGGTGTGCCCCACCGTCGGAAGAGGCGATCCACTAGATCCTGCCGTAGTTCCCACTCGTGGCACGAGCGCAGCTCCCTGCTGAGTGAGTCGGCGATGGTGTTTTTTATCCCTGCCAGATGAAACGGCACCAGAAACATCCTTTGGGCGACGGCCCAATGCCACAGGTCCTGCACCTCCTTGGACAGTGCTGGGGACCTGGTTCCGCCCCGTTTCCTGATGTAAAACATGGTGGTGGTGTTGTCGGTGAAGATCCTCACCACCTTGCCCTTGAGGGACGGAAGGAAGGACCTGAGGGCCCAGAACACTGCACGGAGCTCCAGGACGTTGATATGGAGGGGCTTCTCCGTCGGGAGCCAAAGGCCTCTCGCGTGCAGATTTTCAGTGTGCGCTCCGCACCCTTCCAGGGAGGCATCCGTGGTCACTGTCTCCTGGTGGTCTGGGGTCTGGAAGTCCATGCCCGCCGTCAGATGCGCGCGGGTGCCCCACCACCGGACCGCTCGGCAGAAACTCTCGTCGAGTGTGATCCTCTCCTCGAAGCCGCCCGTCGTTTGGATCCAGCGCGCGTCCAGGAACTCCTGCAACGGGCGCATCCGGAGCCTGGATATGGGAATGAGGTAGATGCAAGAAGACATCATTCCGAGGAGGGACTTCATGGTCCTCACCTTGGCCGCGTCGGAAGCCAACATCCGCTGTACCTTGCCCAGGATGGACCTGGTCCTTTCCTCCGACGGGGAGGCCAGAAGGGACACTGTGTCGAGCTTCGCTCCCAGAAACAGTGCGTTTTGCGCGGGTACCAGGTGGGACTTGGCGTAGTTCACGGAGAATCCCAGGTCCGTGAGAAGTTGGACGGTCCTTGCCGTGTGCTCCACGGCGAGCTCCCTCGTCTTGGCTCGGATGAGCCAGTCGTCCAGGTAGGGGTAGACGTGGATACCCTCGCGGCGCAGCTGCGCTGCCACCGGTGCAAGGCACTTGGTGAATACCCTGGGTGCCGACCGTAGTCCGAAGGGGAGGGCTTTGAACTGGTAGTGACGCCCTTGGACCACAAACCTGAGGAATTTAGGATGGGAATATGGAAGTAGGCATCCTCCAAATCCAAAGACGACAGGGAGTCTCCTTCCTCCAGCTGACCCAGGACGTGCTGGAGGGTGACCATCCGGAACTTCTGCGCCTTGATGAATTTGTTCAGACGTCGCTGGTCTAGGATGGGGCGCCATCCTCCCGTCTTCTTCACGAGGAAGTATCTCGAGTAAACTCCAGAGCCCCGAAGCCTCTTTGGGACGAGTTCGATGGCGCCCTTCCTGAGCATCGCCCTTACCTCCAGGAGAAGTTGAGGGACGTGAAGCTCTTTCCTGGCCACGGGGGGGGGGACGCACGGGCACCTTCTTTGAAACTCGAGCGCGTGGCCCCGGGCTAAGGTATCCAGCACCCAACGGTCGGTGGAGATGGACTCCCACACGCTGACGAAGCTCGCCAGCCGGCCTCCCACCGGGGTGCATCGGTGGGGGCCCGACCCCACGGTCGGTTCAATCCTGTTTCGACGAGGCTTTGCCGCCTTGACCTCCTTGGCGACGACGGCGGGGTCCGCCAGACTTGCCTCGTCCTCTGTAGGCCTCCTGAGACGACGAGCGGGCCGCTTGACGGTAGGTGGAGAAACCGCCGCCGGAACCTTTGGAGGCACCCTTGCCTCCGCTGCTCCAAAAGGGCGTCCGTCGTTGCTGCAGAACCCCAAGGGCCCGGGCCGTCTCAGTGTCCGCTTTAATGGCCTGAAGGGAATCGTCCACTGTTTTCCCAAACAGGTTGTTCCCATCGAACGGCATGTCCAGGACTCTGGTCTGTACGTCTTGACGGAAGTCCGTAGCCTTGAGCCATCCACGCCACCTAAGGCACACGCCGTTGCCCAACTGGCGAAACCCAGTGTCAGCGATGTCCGTCGCAATAGTGATGGCGTGGTCCGACGCCACCTCACCTTCCTGTAGGATCTCCAGGGCATCCGCCCTCTTGTCGTCCGGTAGGAAGTCCAGCAGGGGAGCCAGTTTGTACCATAGCTCCCTGTCATAGCGGGCCACGATAGCCAAGGCGTTGGCCGCTTTAATCGTCGTCGCTGCAGACGAGATGACCCTGCGTCCCATAGTGTCCAATTTCTTTCCCTCGCCGTCCGGTGTGGAAGTCGATATGGAGGCCGCACCCCCCCCGCTTTCTTCCTGGCCGCCGCGGAGACGACGGAGTCCGGGGTAGGCTGCGCCCGGAGGCACAGGGGGGCCGCGTCCAGGACCCGGTACTTCTTCTCGTACCGGTCTCTTCTAGCTGGCGTAGTGGAAGGGTTCTTGAGGAGGGCGAGGCCCTCATCCCAAATGTCGTCCAGTAAAGGCACCGCGAGGACCGTCTTCCTCTTGGCCTCGCGCCGTTGATAATGGAATCCTTCCTTTTTCTTCTCCTCAGGGCAGAGTTGGAAAAGCTCGGATGCCCTGGCGATCATGGAGTGGAACGAACCAATCTCGTCGGGCGGAGAAGCCCTGGTTAGAGGTGACGACGGTAGATCCTCGTCGTATACCTCGTCGTCCGTACCTGTCGCTGCCGTGTCAGTCCCCGTATCATCCCCTCGGGTGGACGGGGAGGAGGGCTGGACGGTGCGCGACGGCTGAAAAGGAGGTGGAGGGTGAATCCTTTTCTTGGGCGGGGAACGCCAGAAGGTCCCGGTTCAGGATCCCCCGACGGGAGAGGTTCCTCCGTCGGCAACGGTAGTCTCGTCCTTATCTCTGAGACTGTATAGCCAACAAAATGGCCGCTGAGTTGTCTTGCGGCGCTGGCAGAGGGGAATCCGACGGGCGATCAGGGGCCCCGTCGGCACCCTCGACGATGTTGTCGTCACCTGCGTCGGGATCCATCCCGACGGGCCGGTCTTCTTCCACGCCAAGGCCGTGGCTTAAGACCTCGATCAGCTCTTCCTCCGAGGTTGAAGCCGAATCTACGACGACACCCTGCCCCCCCTTTTTCTTCCCCGCTGGGGATTTCACGGGGGCCCTAACGATGGGCACAAAAGAGGACTCCCTCCGAGGTGGCAGGGAGACTCTGAGCCCCGAGGTCGCCACCACTGGTGTAGCCTCCACAGGCTGAGCCAGGGTCGCTGCGACAGTATCGATAGAGGGCTCGGCCGGATGGATTAAGGCCTTCACCACCTTAGGTGCGCTCACCGCCTTATCCTTGAGGGGGGGGGACACTGCCTCACTCCCCTTCCGATGGGGCCTTCGAGCTCAACCGGGGCCTCTCCAGGAGCTTTGCCGGGTGCTCGCCCTTCCTCTTACCCGACCCAGAGCGTTGGCTCATGGTTGATGGTGCCGGGGAGGGTGCGCCCTGCCTGGCGCCCGTAGAGCCCGACCATTCGGCGCTCCCGGTGCCAGCGGACTCGCGGTGCTTGGCCTTGTGTTGGACCCCTGTCGCCGGGGCGTCCTCAAAGGTCTTAGAAGACCGCTCGGATGTCTTCCTCTTCTTCTCGCCTGACGGGCTCTTCCCTTCCAGCCAGTTGGCGAGACGTTGATGTCGGTCCTTCATGGTCCGCTCCGACATATTGCCGCAAAACGCACAGTCCTTCTCCACGTGCGTCTTGTCCTCATGTAAGCAGTAGAGACAAAAGGAGTGCTCGTCCTCCTTAAAGACGTTCTGCAGCTGGCATCCAGGGCAGACCCTGAACAGCTTTCCGGGCGTCGAGCTTCCCTTCTCCTGGGCCATGTCCGGGCCTGAGAAGCTTCTGGAGTCCTCCAAAGCGTAGCTCGACGAAATCTTCACCCTTGAGGGGCGCAGACGAATCCGACACGGGTCCCCGTTAATCGGATGGAGAGTCGGTGGAGCTTGAGGCTCTTTTGACCGAAAAAAACGAAGTTTTTGAGCAAAAAACGTGAAAAAATAGCACTAACGCTCGAGAGCAATAGCACGAGGATCCCAACACATGAACGTGCGGTAAAAATCTGAAGATGGCTGCCAGAGGCGGTGCTTAGGTAGAGGGCAGTCATTGGCTGTGGTCAGCATGACGGAGAGACCAGTGATTGGTTACTACTACGAAAGACAGATCAGAAACGAAACTGATACTGGTTTTTTCTTTACCGAGGATTCCCAGCCTGACGACGGGGAATATTCATGAGCATGTGAATCCATGCCAGACCCCATGCTGGAGAAATTTTGGGTTGTTTGGCTGATGTACAAATCTATTCACTGCAAAATTTACTATGGTCAATTCCACCGCAAATAATTACACTTTGGTCAAACAACCTAGAACCCTATTCAATGCAGCTGACCAGCACACAATTTGCACTACACCACAGCCCCGTGGAAATGCGCAAGTCACCTTTGAAAATAAGTTGACCTGCTCATTTCCAAAAAAGGGATTCTCTAAAAGTAGCATATCCTCGGCTTGATTTTTAAATGCCCCATTTTTTGAGGATCATGGTCAAAATCTACATTTTTTAAAAATGGTCACAATATGAGAGGCAAACGAGAGAAGGAGAGTGATGGGTGACATGTGATATGATAGGCAAGAAAGCAGAGTGAGAGAAGTGGGTCAGAGGAGGAAGCAGTGCACAAGAGCAGAGGAAGCAGTGATGCGATGGTGGTGATAGGTTGGAAGTTACTTGGGATATTAGGGTCCAAGGTAGGTTTTTTCTTTGCAAAGGGAGTACCCAAGCTTCTTTTAGATCATTGGGTACTAAACTGGAGGCAAATTAACTGTTGTTGATGGTGGTGATGAGTGGAGCCAGTTCGTTGGCGCATTCTTTTATAAGGGTGGCAGGACAAGTGTCACCTTTGCATCTTGAAGGTTTTAGCCCTTTGATGATGTATATGGTTTCCACTGTGGACACTGACCTAAACGTGAATGTGTTGATCACGTGTGGTTCTGAGGTTGTAGTTTGATGGGCTGCGTCAGTGTTGAGTTTGGATTTTTTTATTTCAATTTTACTTTGCAGAAGGGGGATTTTGTCTGCTAGGGCTTTTTGCACATTGGTGCACCATTGCCGGTCATTGATGGAGTGGTCCGGGGTCAAGGCTGGAGATTCCAGCTCATGGAGAATGGCAAATAATTCCCTAGGGCTTGATTGGGCATCCTGGATTCTAAGATTATATAAATTACTTTTATGAAAAATTAAACTTAATGAGAACAGTTGCATGCCATTTACCCATATTAGGATTCATGAGGAGCTCGACAAGCTCAAATGCACCTTTTAAAACGTACTGAAATATAACTATATCGCCAGATTAAACATTCATTTTTTTTTTATAATAAATGAATTACTTGGGGACTAGACGCACAAAGCCACATGAAACTGAATTCTATCAAACTATTTGACATCTCTTGCTTTCAAATGCTGGAAAATTGAGCACAAGATCAACATTTAACTTGGGAAGCAAAATAAGTCACCTTCACTGCTTTTTCCGCCGAGCACATCATATGAATTTGATTATAAAGCTGTAGCTGATGAAATGTTTTAAGTTCATTTTCTTTTTGATGCATTTCTAAGGTCAGCACTTCTTTCCGAATCTCTTCTCGGCTCGTAAATAAACATTTCAGAAGTTCTTGAAATCTGTAAATTTAAAATAACGATGGCTCTGAAAATATCCCAATACAGAACTGATATATGCAACACCTCTGAGTATACCATCTTATAACTAGAAAATAACTGGCTTAGAGCAAATGTGAAAGGATCTGTACACAGACTTTTTTTAAAAGTGTTCACAAGCACATACCTTGGTTGAAGAAAAAAAATGAAAATAATTCACAATGAGAACAGCTTTAGAAAAACACTGAGCTAAATGCTATACTACCTAGTGTGATGGAACTTAAGAACATGACAGTCCTTTAACTGTACACCAATTCACTAATTACCGACTTGCAAGATTTAAATCGCCTTTAGTTTAATGTGCACAAAATAAAAACGTTCCAAGACCAACAAAATCAACGATGGTCTATGAACAATATTAAAATCTTTTTTCTTTTGATGTTTTAAAAAAAATGTATTTTCAGGAGATAGCCAAACTAGATGGTAAAAGTCTGAATATCTACCAGTCATCCACAGTGCCTGAATGGGTTACGTTCCCAAAAATAAACACTCAAAACATTTTGGAATGATACGCAAGTGATGGTCTCGTATGTCATGTTGGCTTATAAGGCCCTATGTCAGTATTGAACCATTATTTAAGATTTGCTTCCAGTAACTATACTTATTGCATTGGAAATTCTCAGGGTGCCTTGTGCCACCTTGACAATGTCAATAGAATCACAAAAACACAGACATGCACCAAGTTAAAAATGGGCAATGGTTACTTTGCATCAGTCTAAAATGTAAAGTTTCATTTCAATAGTTCTTACTTCATGCAAGCAGACCCTCTGTCTAAGAGGTTTGGAACTACAACAGTTTTTTTTTTTAATTCCAAAATATTCAAACCTATTTTGTCATTAAGTGATGTAAGACTCTAGTTATAAACTGCCATAAACTGTATAATTAAAAATAAAAATGTACCTTTGCACTTCAGCTTTCTTCTGGCTGGAACAAATCAGAAGGCTCTTCCTGCGCTCATGTGGGATGTCCATTTCGCGTTCTTCGTATGCAGAAAGTTTTTCTTTTAACATCAGAATCTGAAATCACACAAGTCTAGAATTACTGAACACAGACTTCTGGGTAAGATTTACTTAAGCTATGCTAATCTTGATAGGTAGCATTGGGAGTAATTCGCCTCAAGAGGTTCTATGGGGATTTATTTTCCCATATGAAATCTGCTATCAATACTTCCCGATTTGCCAAAAATGATACATTTTAGACATGATAGGGTTGATCCTTGAAAAAATATTGAACTTCAGAGAAAGAAAAGAAATCGTTGCAGGGTCATTATTGTTGCAGGACATAATCTAAATACCAAAGAATTTTGCCATTTCAGGTAAACTACTCAACCATACTGACAAACGGCATCACACATCTATGAAGACCCAAAGTCCCTGCCAATCCGCACCCTACAAATATAGAGGATAAGGAAAACCCCAAAGATGGGACAAACACCAAGCTGCAAACCACACCAAAAGGGCTCCAGGTGCAAAGAGCAAGATACACTGCAACCTGATCAACGCGCAATCAATGTCTAAAAAGAACATTGTGAGACAAGATTCTAAGTGGGGCGAGGGGGAAGAGTAATGGGCTGCTGTTTCTTACAGAAACATGGCTAGCAGAGGACTACAAGAAGGCATCGTACAAAACAATCCTGAAAAAACAAACTCTCCAAGTAAGTAAAAGAAGAGGAGAGATTGCTGTGGTGCATAAGGAGCACCTCAATCTCAACAGCACCACCCATGAACATTCTGGACTGTGAAACACACCTCATCAATCCTATGCTAAATCGTTAGAACAAGCTCAATGACACTGTTTTATACAAACCGCCCACATACAATCCCACCATAGCAGTGTGGAGGAAAAATGTAGTTGGATGAAATTGAGGTTAAAAAATAAACAGGATGAAATGCAATTGTAAATTAATTCAAATAAGAAGAGAAGACCTGCACCGATTAGAAAGACTCGGCATTACATTCCATGTACTGTCATTGTATAGTTAGCAAGACTCCCATTTTGAATTAGATCTATGCTTGCTGACAAAATGGATCTTTTGCCCACAGAAGCAAGACTTACCCACACGCTTGGCTGAATGCAGCTCCAGCATATGTTGGTGTAACTTAGATACGCTGCCAAACCATGCCCCGGCTGACCAGATTTCAAACACAACATTGATAGCTGGGAAAATAAGCCCAAATAAGTGCCCCAACCCTGCCTCCACACCTCAAAGGTCACATGCATATGTCAACACTTTAAGCTCAAGCCGGCTGTGGAAGGGCTGTGTGTTTATTCTAGTTATGACAGCCTGTACAAGCTCAACTAGAAGTATATAGACTGACAGTTTATGTCTCCCTTTGTGGATCGGATAACACCTTTCCAGTCCAGTACACTCAGCAGGAGTTCTTCTGGAAAGAAGGCCTCAAAAGGCACACCCTGAACAAAAGGTCCAGCCTCACACCAGGGTGTTGCATACCAAAGGGCCTTTGATGATGTGGGCTTGGGAGGGTGGCATAGTCAGTGCAGTCAGAGGCTTCTTAGAAGATTTGGGAAAGGGTCCTTGCATCTTGCTTTTTTGCTGGACGTCCCTTTCCTTCCCCTCTCCTACACCTCATACAGCGCAAAACACTGGGAATGATGCAGTAAATTAAAGACTGCTTGTTAGCTTAACAGGGAGTGGGCCCATTAAAGCAGGCTTGCTTTTACCCAATCCTATTGATCATTTAGATTTTAACAAGGAAGGGTGCAGCCCCTCTTTCTGGGATTCACCTTCGGACCTTCACAGACAACAAAAATAATTAATCTGGATCTTTTATGGGAAAGTTGGCCTTTCCAAAGCCATCAAATATCGAGTCGAAAAAGGTGTGCTCCAAGGGAGAGGCAAGCTTTGCTCCCTACCCACCACCCAGGACACAGTGGGGTGACTCTTGCTGAGGACCACAGCAGGCCTACCACTGATCAAAAACCTCCCTAAGCCACCTTGTCCTCGAGCCTCCTGCAGTGGGTCTCACTGCATCCCAAGAGCAAGAACAGCGAGGATTCCTGTTTTCGCCATTCAAACACATCTGCGCAATCTTTGAACCACACCTTTGCACCAACGAGACCAGCTGAGGCTGCTAATGATACTGACTAACTTTGAACCATCGCTGTTTGCATCATTGGACCAGCTCAACGCTGCATCGCCCCAGCGGAACATTGCCACTCGTCCGGATCCAGCATCAGCACACTCTGCATGCTACTTTGATACGGTTCTATGCAACGGTTCGAACGGTTAGGACTTTGCATCGCAGTTCGACTGCTAGATCCTTGTGTCACGCATCAAGACGAACCAATGGTACTTATTCCAACTACGCTTGATCATCAAACGGCTCATGAACCATTCGTCCTGCATCGTACGACGGAGCCTTCAAAGTGCACAGAGCACCTGCTCAAATCAGACTACCCCCTGGAATCAACACCCCCAAACCCAATTAGGCCAGCAAGCATAACAGTGTGAAGCCTGGTTAGACACTGCCAAACCACCTACCACTGAATCAGGAAGTGACCATGCCCCCTTGTTCCATCGGTTGGGGCCTTAGCGACTGCTTAACTCCCTTTTGCACCCAGACCCATCCTATTGAAACACTGCTGCATTTCTTGCCCGTTTCCTCCCTGACAAAGTAGCCAGAGTACTTATACATTCCTGATCTGCATCTTCCAACTTCTTTTACTGGGGTGGGTTTTTAATAGCATTTTTAATAGTCCTTTGTATGATTGATTTGTTTAATTGAAGCATCTATAGGGTTATTATTTCAGAACTGTTTTACTATTGCTGTTTGGGTTGTGTGGTGAACTGGAGTGGTACTTACAATGGGATAATCTGCATTACTCCTAGTTGCCTCTTCTTCTGATTACTTAAAGGAAAGTCATATGCGATAATGGACTGAGACCGACAATAGCCCATAAAGGCGAAGGGATGGTAGGTTAGTACTAGAAAACGGGGATACCATGTCTCACCTACAGGTACCCTCACTCCAGTCCCAATGGACACTCTACCCAGGCGATCTTCCCTTGCTTGTCAAGCCCCAGGCTCGGGATCCAAAAGCAATGGCCCTTCCCTGGCCACCTTAACAGAAGAATCCCTGGGGAGTAGACACAAGAGTAGCTTCAGGTTTCCCAGACTATGTAGATCATGTGACGATCCTGACGATTTGTGAATCACCTTGAGTAGAAGAGGCAGGTGAGGAAATGCATGGAGGAACTGGCACCCTTGGCCCCATTGTAGGTGAAAACATCTATCACCTAATTCCCCCCTGCCACATCCTTCCGAGAGGCATACCCCTGGGCACTTCCTGCTCTTTTGTGATGCCAAATGTTCTCTGCAGGATATCCCCTGTGCATACATTGTCTTGTCTAGGAGTTCCCAGTCACTGAGAGCCCAGTTGAATCTGCTCAGGTCACTTGTCTGAATGTGGAGTGATCCAAACAGATGGGACACTACATTGCTCTATATAGCCCTGCTCCATAGAATAGGAGCCAATAATGAAGTGATGCAGTGACTTGGTTTCCCACCACTTCTTGAGACAAAACATAGCAGTGGTGTCGTATGTTTGAACACAAACGTGTGTAGGACAAGCTGGAGGGTCAGTAAAATTGCCTTCGGTTTCAGGACATGTATAGGTTTGAACGTTTCTGAAGCGGTCCAAATTGTCCTGCACCTAGTGGCTGCCCATCCAATCAGGCAGGAGTCTGACGATTGTATGTGATGGAACCAGTTGGTTGTAACATCCAGAGGATGCCATCTGATTTGGGATGGTGCTCCGATCTGCAGTAAGATCAAGGAGAGTATTCTGCATGCAGAGTCTCTCCATTGAAAAGGGCTGTTTGAACAAAAGCGGTCATAAAACATCATCCTTTGAATGATCAGTGCTTGAGTAAGACTGCTTGTACCATTATTGAGCCAGTGGAATGAATGCTGTGGACACTTGTCCATGGTAGGAAAAAGACGGGTGTCGCATCGGCATATGCACACAAGAAATTGAGTAGCTATTAGAGATATTTCTTGGTGTTCATTGGCAGAGTGGCGTTTCATGTACTGAAAAGGAAATAACATCATAAACTTGTTTCCAAAAAACTAGATCAGATTGATTATTGGCACATTAAACAGTTTAGTCCTTCCATTTCAGAATGGAAGTTTGATTTGATAGTGTGTAAATTTGCTGTCTTTTAAATGTGCATTTTCGATTTCAGGAATTTTCCAGTCATCACGCTCTGGCAGAATGGTGCAATTCCACTGGCAAGCAGCCTTTTCAGAAAAAACTGCTAACTGCAAGGATTTACCTGCGGTTCCTGAAACTACGGTTTTCCAGTGAAATTTGAACTCAACTAAAGCTAATGACAGTAGTAGTGGCACGGACGATGAAATAGCGGGGCTTGCTATATGTAATACCCTTAGTGTTTGATAAAGGCCTTCACTTCACTCAGGCCTATTACATCAGAGTAAAGGCTCTCGCCCCACACTGTACACCATTAACTCTTTACATTAAAAGTATAGAAAAGGGGGCGTGGCCTAGACCGCCGGCGATGCAGACGCTCTTCTAATGGCCTCCGTGGTGGGCCTGCTGCATTTCTACTTTCGGCGGAGTTCCAGCATGCTAAAGTAGAAGCAAGTTACTGAGCAGGAATGGAGAAGCTCCCGGGTGACGTCCGGAACAAAAACGAGGAGTTCAGCCCACGCACGGCCACAGAACGATGCCTGTGGGCCCCGTCTGTTCACTGCCGCCTTCCTCCAAGATGGCGGGCGGAGCTGTCGGAACCCGCGCTGGCTCTGGGAGGAGTCCTGCTGAGTGAGCTCTATAGCCCTGACAAGCCCGGCTGCGATACCCTGCCACCCGCACACCCCACTAAGGGAGCTGCAACCTTCGCTCCGAGGGCCCATTGGTCTCCACAGACAACCCGAGGTGCCTTTGACAGAGGCAGCCCGCCTGGCCTCTGCGTCCAACTCAGGGCGCAGCGGCGCTGGAGCTGGGGGCTCAGAGACAAGACCAGATCTTGCGGCTCCAAGAGGAGGACCTTCCAGATGCAATCCGAGTCCTGAAGCAGAGGGCCCAGCAGCGGGGGAACCAAAGGTACAAGACAGCGAATGAGATGAGGAGCCCCCCCAGGCCTCCCTCCCTCTAAATGCGGTGAGTGATTTCGTCGGCTGAATGGGGCGGAGAATCCCCGGGTCCCACTCTGGGGGCTCCATTGGCCCAGCATAGTCTGGAGCGTAGACGTGAAGTCATCAAAAGGGCCCTCCCTGCCACCAGGGACTTCCACCACCTGAAGTGAATTTGGGCTTAAACAATCTCACTTTATGAAGATCCACCAAAGAGTGACAGTTCCCGCTCCTGTAGACACTCTGCTCCCACTCATTTCCTGGGGTTCACCGGCCCACACATCAGCCCTCCCCTCACTCCCAACCAAGAGGGCACATCAAACTCATCCACAAATCAGAAAATAAAAGGACTCCTTCCACCCACCACCCTGTCAGAGGTTACAATCTCCAGAAGCACCCACGCCAATAAAGAACAGAAGCTGGAGCCTTTGGAGTCACGCACAAACTAACCATAGCGAACTGAACCTGGGTAAAAGCCCTACTTACCCGATTCCACCCCAAGAGCCACTGTGCCTCTCCCTTCATCTGCGAAAGATACCATGACTAAGCAGCTAAAATCTGGTAAAAACACAGATATAGCTACAATGCTGCGGTCGGCTGACAAAGGGAAGAAACATGGCCGCCCCAAGCTTCCTCCGCAAAAGTCCCGGGATGATAGGGGAAGCCCTCACCACCAAGGACGACAGTCAGACTTTCATGGCAGATATTAAATCAGAATTTAGGTCATGTATGACCGAGCTCACCACAAAGCTGGAATGCGTAGACCAAAGGGTAACGGAGGCAGAACAAAAGCTGGGGGAGGTTGAAGATCAATCCCAAGTCCACGCAACCGCCCTGGGGGAAATCCAATGCTCGATCAGAACCCTGCAAGACAAGTGTGAAATCATTGAATTTAAACAGGTAGACCTTGAAAACAGCACCCGACGCAATAACCTCCGGGTTTGAGGGATCCCGACCTCAGTCCCTGACAAGGACCGAACGGAAAATGTGGGAGATATCTTCCAATCTTTGCTTCCACAGCTGGACAAACCCCAGTTCCTTCTGGACCGCATCCACACGTTGCGCCTGCGTCGAGGTGTGGAATGGGACTCCCCCTCCTTCCCTCCGATGTAATTACTAGGGTGCACTTTTTCACCACAAAGAAAGCCATCTCAACAATTAGCCGATCCTGGGACAAACTATCCTTCCAGGGCTCACCCCTCCAGATCTACCAGGACCTCTCCCTCCTCACACGTCAAAAGAGGAAGGCCCTCCGACCTCGGACTCTCTTCCTTCAGGACCATCAGATCCGATAGTTCTCTTATAAAGGCACTACACAGAAAATCACCCACCTTGAAGATGCTGAAAAGATCATACACCCAACCTCGCCCGAGGGTGCTGCACCTTAGGCCTCAAAGCGCTGCTGACGAGGGGTCTGCCTCCCCACGGAAACCTAGGCAGACATCCTGGTCGAGAGTCCCAAGGTACGGCAGGAAAAGATGAACTGCCACGGGAAAGGAATTATGACAGGAGCACCAGATTCCAAGATGCCCGAGGCCAGTCCGCATGGCCCCGTGCCTCCTGTCCACCCACGACCCCAGATGGCAGGGCTCTGCTGTTCCCCCGCACTCAGGACTCCTTTCCGCCTCAATGGAACTTCACCAAACTTAAAATAGTAGACAAATCTCCACAATCGTTGCAGCGTCCCCCCCCACCCCCCCCAAATGGTCATGCCCATTTCCAGGGTACAATCCACCTATGAGTCCTTGGAATGACACGCAGTTCTTGTCTCGGCACCAGCCATGTTGGCTGAGGGCATCCGTTTGGCCCGGTTGGCCAGGGGTGGTGCCAAAACCACATTAGCACCCCAACGCCTTGGTTAAAGTTCAGACCTCCCGTTGGAGACCTGGGTTAAAACTCCAAGAGCCGGATGGCACACAGCTACTGCCTCCTCGAGGTGATGTCTGATTTACACTCCTTGCACCCCCACCCCTTTCCAGTCCTTGCAGCGGCCTCAAATCCCGCCCGGGAACATCAAACCCTAAGATTTGTCTCCCTCAACGTCAGAGGACTAAACTCTCCCGCCAAACGCAAATCGATTTTACAAAAGCTCCAGGATAAAGATGCAGCGATGGTCCCGCTCCAAGAAACCCACCTATTACCAGTAGACTTTGGGCGATTACGCTCTTGACACTTCTCACTTCAATTTTTCGCTTCAGCTGGTTCTAAGAAAGGGGGTACAGCAATCCTCTTTGTGAAGGGGTTAAACCCCAAAATCCTAGAAACGAACGAAACTATGCCAAGAGGGCCGATTTGTGGCGGTCAAATGCTTTTTGCTGGGACAATTACACACTTTTATCTCAGTCTATGCTCTCAACGTTGGACAAACCGCCTTCTATGACTCGCTGGGCCCTGCCCTTTTCCCCTTTTCAGAAGTTCAAATTGTAATTGGGGGAGACCTTAATGGAGTCCCGGACCTCACAAGAGACAGATCGTATCCTCCCTCCCCTGGGGACTTACCTCTTGCGCCTGGACTTCTAGGCGTATTTAGGTCCCTGGAGGTGGTAGATTTGTGGCGGGTGCTCCAACCCTCTGAGAGAGACTTCTCATTCTACTCTTATGTTCATAGAACCTTTTCAAGGATCAATCTCCTCTTGATGTCCCTTCAGGTGCTTGCCTACGTCAACAACGTATCTATAGGGTCAAGGATATTATCTGACCACACCCCGGTAACTATGGAGATCCGAGCACATGAGCCCATTCCGAATACTCAACGCAGATGGACCCTATACGACCAGATGCTTAACGAGATGTTGCTAAGGGACGTAATTGCAACAGCAATTAAGAACTTCTTTAAAGAAAATCCCAGCGATGATACCTCTCCTGCAAATAGCTGGAAACGCTATGAAACCGGTGATTCGGGGAGGGCTCATTGCGCAGGGAGTGGCATTTCACAGGAATAGACGACAAAGCCGTCTGATCCTCGAAGAGGAACTCCAGAACGCAGAGGAAATCCGTAAGAAAAAAGGCTGGTTGCCAAAAACACAGCGAGCCATCCACACCGCGCGGAAGATCAAGGCCCACTATGCTGAACACACGCCACATCTATTGGTCAAGGCCAAACAGTTCTACTACGCGAGGAACAACAAAGCAAAACAAGTTGCTGGTGGCTAAGCTAGCTAAAGCTAAAAGGAGCAACACAATCATCGGGCTACGAGATCCACATGGCATAATACAATATGCTGAACGAGATAAACAATGGTTGTCAGCTAGCCACCTGGCACAGGTGATTACCGCACCACCATGAGAACAGAATGAGCAGAAAGAATACCTGAAGAAAGTGGCACTCCCCCGGTTGTAAGACTCTGTCCGGGATAGCTTGGATGCCCCGATCTCAAGTCAGGAGGTCGAGGAAGCCATAAAATCCCTCAAATCCTGAGCCCCTGTCCCTGACGGATACTCCACCAGATTTTATAAGACCTTTATGCCCCAACTGAATATTCCCCTAGTGGCGCTCTTGAACTCTTTTAGGGAGACAGGCTCTGTAAGCCCCTCCATGCAAGAATCAATCACGGTCCCTTTACCCACGCCAGGGGGAGACCCGAGGAACCCTGCTTCCTACAGACCGATTGCTCTGCTGAACATAGATGCCAATATCTACTCCAAAATTCTTGCTAATCGCCTATCACACATATTGCCCAACATAATTCATCCTGATCAGACCGGTTTTATCAAGAACAGGTCCGCAGGCGATAACATTCGCAGAGGTTTAAATATGGTGGACCTTGCTTTCCAGGGCTCTTAGGGACTAGTACTAATGGCCCTGGACGCTACTAAAGCATTTGATAGAGTTGACTGGACCTTTATGGGTCTCACCTTGGAAGCCTTTGGGGTTGGGCCGGCGTTCAAAGCTATGGTCCTGGCCAACTAGAAGTCACCAAAACCCTCCTCAGGATTAATGTCGCCCTTTCTAATCCAATCTCCCTGACCTGCGGGACCAGGCAAGGCTGCCTGCTGTCCCCACTCCTATTTGCGCTAATCAAGAAACCTTTCGGCCAAAATAATCAGACTGAATAACCACATCAAGGGCCTCCAAGTCGGTCCTTCACAACATAAAATTGCCATATATGCGGACGACATCCTACTTACCATCTCAGAAGCCCGTTCCTCTCTAAGGCATGCTCTCGCTGAAATAAATAGTTATGGAAGGGTCACCGGCTTCTCCATTAACTTCGATAAATCTATGGCTTTGGGGATAGGAATATCCCCGGACGAACGGTAATCCCTGATCTCGATGTGTCCTATTCAATGGAAAACAAAGGCGATCCCCTATCTAGGGGTCCAAGTTCCCAAAGGAAACATATCATGTACATTTCCCCCCGCTCTGCAAGGAACTGGAAGAACACCTGAAGCTTTGGGCATCCCAAGAAATCTCATTGATGGGTCGCATCACTGCCTGCAAAAATGAACATCCTCCCGAGATTTATATATGCTTGCTCATCCCTTCCAGTTGCAATCCCGGCGCCCACCCTCCGCAATCTGAAGAGGCAAATGCTCCGGTTTATCTGGAGAGGTAAAAAAAGCTAGGATTCACCAAAAAACAATGCTAGGTAATGCAAGGCTGGGCGGACTGGGTATCCCTGACCTACAGGGCTATCAGGTGGCAGCACAACTGGTGCACACCCAGGCATGGGAGATATCCACTGGCCACCCCAGATGGATGGAACTAGAACAATCGTGCCCATCTCTCCCCCTGCACTTTCTTCCACACATCCCCACCCCCACTGCGGTGACAATGGGGGGGGGCTACTATCATCCACCAAACACCATAGACATTTGGGACTGGGCCAGTATGATGAACACGCGCCTTGAAACACTTGTGTATAGGCGCGTTATAAATGCCATATCATATCATGAAATACAATGGGGGAACCCCCCTCGTCCCCAGTGAGACGAGCCTGCTCCGCAACACCCTTTCTAGGGGTCGAGGCAAGTGGGGAGACTCCCCCTTTGGGGACAAGGACCCCTGTTCCTATGAGTAACTCTGTCCCTCTGTTAGGGCGCTTTTCTAAAGGTCTGCCTGTGGAGGACTTCATAACACTGTCCCCTTGGTATACAGTGCTCCAACTCCTATCATAGGCCTGTACCACGCAAGGTTTTGGTAGAGCGGCAGAACAGCCAGGCTGATCTTAGAAGGGAGATGTGAGCTGTAGGTCCGTACAGAGAACTTTAAATATACATAGGCCCAAAAAAACACTTGGAGTTATATATAAAAAAAAATTAAAAAATAATAAATATATATATATATATATATATATACATACACATACATACATACATATATACACACATACATATATATATATACAGGCAAAGATACATCTTCATATAAGTACTATTTCAAAGCTAGTAAACACAATAGAAAAATAATGTAATCATTAAGGTGAGCAAACAAGTGTAAAAAACACACAAGCATTAGGCCTGGGCGAACATGTATGGGTGAATACTCAAACTCTCAAATCAGCACTCCATTCACAAAGGAGCAACAGTATGACTCTACGTATTACCTCGCAATAACAGAGGAGCCATAAAGATGATGAAGCCGGACGTCATCACGATGTAGCAGCTGCAGATCCGATCTCTTGTTTATTGGGCGTGGTGACAAAAGGAGGGACTCAAAGGGATGTTGCAGCAGCAGTCGAGAGAGGGGACCCCCAGCAAGGGATTCTTCACGCTCCAACACGGATCTTTGTTTTTGGTGTCTTTTCACAGACACCAATGAAGAACCGTTACTGCCCAGTCGATTCGCCTCACTTGCTCAGTCCTGTACTCTGGTTCCGGACCTCCAGAGGCAAGATTCACTTCCACAGTATCAGCAGGATCCGTTCTTCTGAAGACTATGCACAGCAAGATGGTTGCAGGTCCCAGGGTATTGGCAGTTGGCAGCCCAGGAAGGTCACAGGTCATCGTGGGATGGCTCAGATTGCAGGTCGTTTTAGGACGGATTATGCCCACCAGTCCAATGGAGGAAGTTGTCCTCTTCGGAGCTTCCCAGTCGATTTGAAAACAGGGTCAGGATAGCAGTGGTCACAGAGAAAGGACAAGCAACCAAGAAATGGTGAGAACAAAAAAGTCCCTTTTTTGGGTCACAGGCAACCCTTCTATGCATTACCACAGATATGTGCACAGTCTGCGAGTAAAAAAATGACACAAAAGTCGGTAGGACAAATCCACTGCCACCAACCATTCAGGTATGCTTGTCACTAACAGAAATGTTACATGAGCAGTGAGAAAGGGGATACAGTGTAACCCCCACAGCACTCCACATAAGGTGGTGTATGCTGATCTCACAAAAAGAAACTTAAGGATAAAAAGTAATCCCCTATCCTTGGGGAAAAAAACATTTCCTTGCAAAGAAACTGAAAAAAGGGAAGCCCAAAGGGATCCTAGCAACACTGCACAAAAGGAGATGTGAGCTGCAAAGATGGAGGAAAGCATGACTCCATAAAATACAGTTAAAAAATAATGAACAAGGGTCCCCATAGTCAGAGCAAAATAATGAGTGGGGAAAAAAGCTGTCGCTCAGGAGAACAGACAAGAAAATCCAGGGGGGGTTATGGAGGATCTAGCATGTGGAGATTAGGCATAAAAATGTATAAACTCTTTAACACCCCCGTGGTGGCATATATGGGATTATCCAACATAAAGAACTGTACAAACCTCAGGGGCTTGACCAAGGATCATACAGCTTGGCACAGACAACAAAGTGGAGCTCCCACTTTAAAGAGAGACCATCATTTAACAAGGACAAAGAAATTAGAAGAGGAGGACACGCCGAGCCATGGTGAAGCCAAGAGAGGTGTACGCAGGGGAAGCCCCTGAACAGCGTAGAGGAAGAGGACATGCTGAGCCATGGTGAAGCCGAGAGAGGTGCACACAGGGGAAGCCCCCGAACAGCGTACCACATGAGAGGTGAAGCAGAAGGGAGCCACGGAGCGCACCAGTTTCAAAAGCACTCCAGATGCAAGATCGAGAAGGTAGAGGTCTGGGGTCTAAGTGGATGGAGAAGCCAAGGAAATTGAAACAAGTCTCAGTGGTGGCATGACCATGACAGCTTCGTGGTGGGCAGCTGCACATATAACACTGAAACCACTCACCTGAGGAATCCGCAAGACAGCCGATTACACAAAGTGATACTTTACCACAGAGAGGGAGCCGATAGAGCTAGACACTAGCAGAAACAAGAAGATGGAGAACCCGGAACAAACGAAGAAGACCCAAGCAGGCACCGGCCCCGAAGACATTCCCCTGCAGATACAAAGTTAACGGGAAGAACAGGAGAACCGGGAGGCAGTCGGGGAATCGTTACAAATCAGGAGATACGCCTCCCAGTGAAATTGGCACAAACTGAAATGTAATGTTAATGAAGTAGAACTGTTTTATTCTAAGAAAAGAGTGTCTTCTTTAAGCTTGAAAGAGAGACTACTGAAACTGAGGCACAAGTACTCTGGGAAGAAGGGAAAATACCAGATACTTTAAAGGGCGAAGAGCAAAACGAAACAGAAGGAAAGATACTTCAATAAGGAAACACAACTATGAAATAAAAGGCAAGTGAAGCCTATAAGAGCAGAGTCACAAACCAAATCACCCTTAGGACAGGGAGTACTTTAATGATCAAAGCAAATACCCCATAAGAAAGTGCGTTAAAGAAATCCAAAAGGCAGATCAGTCTAGGACAAAGGATAAGACAAAGCTACAAGGGATTCCTGGAAGACAATCCTGAGGTAAGAAGGAAAACCTAAAGACCTTATGAAAGAGTTGCAAGAACTTGTTGTGAAGAGTCAGGAATGAAACTCATGTTTTTGGTTAAAGACTGATTGAAACTAAAAGGGATGGGAAAAGGCCTCTCTGAAAGGAATTTCCCTATCTAAACCAATAGTAAGGATCGGTCTGCGGCAGGATGTCAAAATCAAAACTGTCCTAGGGTCCAAAATTTCTATTCTGACCATCACACTATAATCTAAACAAAAAGGTGAAAAGGGGTAGTAAAATTCAAACCAGACTCTGGGTGATGGGACCTGAAAGTGTGGAACAAGTCCTTGCAGTGACCCATCTGGGATACAATCTTACTAACAAGGCCACAGCAGAAACATGAAAAACCAGTCGCTATGATAAGGTGGAAAAATAAAAAATTAAAATCAGCTTTTCACTTGAAATTGTTGCTGAATATAATGTTTACATTTTCTATCTTACTGATATGTTGTTTCTATCTAGCTAAGATAGAACCAGTGATCCTTTATGGCCTTGACATGTCCCTACATGATTTGGGTACCTTGCTCAATACTATACAAGGCAAGTTGAGGAAGGAGGTTCTTGGTCTATCTTTGGGAATTCCCAACACTGTTATTAGACACAAACTTTGCCTCATCTCTCTGAAGGCTTCATATACGTGGAAACAACTTTCCACATTCAGGAAAATTCCTGATCCACCCGAGAATTCACTATATGAGGTTTTGAACAAAGCTATGAATGCCAAGTCTGTTTCCTCTCTTAATTCCTTCAAATTGGGGATGCAAGGTGTACATAATGTAATTGGGGTGTCCTGATTGATCTCATACAGCGTCCGGGAGTTCTCAAAAAGAGCCTCTTCAGGGCAGATTGGGTTGAGACAATCGCTAGCATTGAATTGATGTCACCTACGCCAACTATTTTCACTTTATTCATTCTAGAGAATGCATTCCACTTTATCTGCAACGTTTTCCTTATGAAAAAATACACACAACCTATATGCGCTTTAGGCTGAACCAGTTCTATACAAACGAAAGGACCAAGCACTGGAAAAACTATCCATCCAATTCACATAACTCCCCAAACTGCAAATTCTGTGGTATTACGGACACAGTCGAAACATTGAAACATTTGGTCATTACATGTACACACTTTTCCAATGCTGTTTTTTCCTGTTTTAATGATATAATTGGTCATAGCTATGAAGTGTCAATGAATTTGCTTTTGTGCAGATTAATGTGGGGGACTAATGTTTCATTAATTCTAGCCTTGAATATTTTTTTTTGAATATACTTTTAAATGAATTGAAAATGAAAGTATGATTTTATGAATTATGGCTAGAATTAGTTTTTGCTGTCTCCGTCTCTTTGGTGCTGTTGTATTCTTCTGTTTTTATTTTCTGTCGCTGCTTAATTTTTGTATTTACTTGAGTATGTTGATTTATGATGTTTAACGTTTCTTGTAAACCATGAATGCAACAATAAAACATTTTTTTTTAAAAAGGAAAGGTCTTTCACCGTTGATGCATTAAAAAAAAATGTTCATAAAGAATGAATTAGTAGCTCCAACTCAAAAGTTTCTTCAAGGATAAAGATTTCTTATTGCTGAGGGAGACTTCCTTCCCCTGGATTCCACTTCACCATAAACAGGTCTTTATACAACAGTTCCTTGCGTCTTGTTGGGCCCACAGAGGCGCTATCACACAAAGTTCTATGATTCCATTCACTTCTGAATTCTGTTGTCAGGATTTTACTCCTGCTCATCTGGCCAACAGGCCCAATATCCTTTCTTAGGACTTCTTGTTTGCACATATTTGCAAATTGCCTAGTATACTCTCCTGTTTGGGCTTCTTGTATTTATAACCTTGTGGTTGCCTGTTCTACTCTCCTACCAGGACTTCTTAGGTTCACACACTCGAGATTGCCTGGTATACTTTCCTGCCAGAGCTTCTTGTACTTCATGTGCTAGTAATTGCCTGGTCTACTCTCCTGCCCGGACTTATATTCATCCTCTTCCACAATTGTACATTTACTTGGTTGGATAATATAACCCCTTGATATATTATTAGTTTCAGTGTTTCCATGTATTTGCATTCCATGAATTCACATACTGGTAAGGGCTTTGATTTCAATTCACTATCCCTTCGTACAATTAGTCTCTTCGCTTGATCTTGTTCTTCGGGCCACTTTCTTACTAGTTGCATTTGGTGGAGTCGCTGATACGCCCCCCAGGGTCCCCACTATTCTTGAATTGATTCATCGGCTCTTGTTGGCGTTCGGGCCCGCTCGAGGTTAATCGATGAAGGTGGTACTCCTGGTTTCCCTTCGTGGCTGCTTTCTCAGTATCTTTTTGTCGCTCGCTGCTTCCCTGCATCACATCGGCTTCACTTTGGGCTCTCGCAGTACGGGTCTGCTTTCTGCGTCTTTTCCTGGTTCCCGGCGTCTCTGCAGCTTTTCCTGACTCCCAGCGTTCCCCTTCTTCCTCTAGCATGTGCCACGTGGCACCAGCACACCAGTTCAGGACCTGGGGGCCTGGCAGAGAGGCAAGCCATTCTCTCACCAAACAGCAGCAGCCCTCGACACTGGGCTGCCGTTCTTCATATTTCCCCAGGCATAGGTGTTTTCGGGCAACAACTTCATTGCTCGCTGGGCTTGAAGCTTCTTTCACCAAGCACTGCTCTTTTCTTCCTCGTCCCAGTATTTGGAGGATTCTGGGAAAAGGAGTCCACTGTTGATTCCTGATTAAACAAGTTTAGATAATCACTTTCCACATGTCTGGATGGTAAAGTAGTTCTGGATGATGACCGCATCAAACTAATGAAGGTATTCTTCTTACTTCCACATGGTAGACTAAAATTGGAAGTTTGGTTTCTATGCTTTGGCAAAGAGTCTTTTCTATTCTTCCAAGGTGGCAGTGAAGAGGTATGGCAATAGGCCATGGTGGTATTGGGTACAAAAGGATCATCTTTAATGGCAAATGGGGGATACCATGTGCCATCCAATGAAGCCATGACATCACCCCCAAGGTTGTGCCTCCCATGTGATCCTCCCTCATATAGCCGCCCCAAGGTTCAGTATCGGGTAGTGGCTGTCGTCCTCTGGCCACATGGGAGGACGCCACTGCCGGGATATCAGTGATGACTTCATCGGATTCATCACAGTGTACAGAAGGTGACAAAAGACTATTTAAAAATAGCCTACTGGCAATATCCTTGAAGCAAAGGAGGATTCTTCCATTTGTGGTTAGAATAGTGGTCGTTAGTATTAGTTATTGGACAGAAGACATTCTTTTTGGTAACCTCCTGACTGTCGAGCACCTTAGTTATTTATATAGGCAGAAACAGCAATAGGGAAAGATAGGTCTTTAGATAATTGCTTAATATAATCTGCAGAAATAGAATCACAGTGTCTGTGTCCTCCTGACCAGCCACAACAGTTAAGCCAACGTAATGTGTGTTCCTTTGTGCTGCGTGACCTAAGATCTATGTATACGATGTAGGTCCATGCAGCAACGTAGATATAAGAATGACATACCTGTAGTGAGGTCTGGATCAAAAAAGACTGAGCATAGTTGGTGTGTTGACAACTAAACATTGTTCGTAAGCAAGTAACAAATTATAATGCATTTACTTAAATCAGAAAGAACATATTGCCATAGTAATTGTGGTGTATACTATGCACAGTTAATTCAGATTTCCCTTTCCTAAGTATCACGTGCTGATCCCTGGATTACAAATTCTCAGTACTAATCATAAATCAGCGTCTGATTTGAATTGTGACGGATACTGAACAATCTCTAATTTAGTTTGCATGATAGCTACAATAAATGAACATTTAAATGGCGTGATCATGAATTGATATAATATTTGAATTGCAATTGATAAAAAACTGTTTCTTAGTTGCATTACACATTAGCTGCAATGAATAAATAGCTAACACGTATTACATATTTTAGGGGATATTGTGGGCTGCCAAATTTGCTTCTTCAGAGGCAGTTATAGTGTAAAGATTAACTAGAAGAACAAAGAAATACGCAAGATATAAGGCAAGAAAAGGAAAAAATGTATTGATTATTCTATTTAATAGTTTGTTTTTAACAAAATATAGATCATGAACTTAATTTACTTGTATTTGTTCAAATTCCATAATTGCATACATAAAGTACTTGAGATTGGTTACAGTAAATATTTCTTTGCTATTCTGATAATATAACATGTGGCAGATACCAGTGCAATTGAGCAATACTTGGACTTCCGATGTTTAACAAGAATAACATTGATGTTTAATAATAACTTCATCATAGGGATCAAATGTTGGTGATCATTAAATTGAAAATGCACCTTTAAAATGATGTCATGGTAACAAATGTTATGATGTGAATTGTTTTTAGCTATCTGATGTCATTAGGAACCAGAATTTTGCCACAATGAGACTATAACACAAATATATTATTTTCAATAAGTCATAAAATATATGTGCAATACTCTATCCCCATTAATTAACTATTATAGTTAATTTATTTATTCAATGTACCAGTTCATACATACATATGTTGATTGGTAGAAGAATCAGACACCATCACCACATCTGATTAAATATACTAATTGAGAGTTTTAATGCAATCAAAGCAAATGAAGACAAATTCAACTAATATCATACACAGAAAATTTCCATTTTGTAGAAAGTGAATAATGTTTTTATCATTCTTAGCAAAACATTTGAATGTATGTTTTCCACTGTTGTGCTGTTTCTGTGAAGCATTTAAACTTTTCAAAATGGCGCGGCATAAAAATGCGCACGCCAAATACGTGGCACACGCACCTCTTTACATAGTGGTACAGGTAAGCTGATTTCACCAAAAAAAAACACTAATTGCTGAATTATATCAAAGTTAGAACTATTACTTTTCAGCATACAACTTTAAAGCACCAAACTTTGTAGTGCTGACATTTTATTCTTTAACAGGGTAAACTCCCTTCTTATCATAAAAAGGGAAAAAAGGTACATAATACAACTGAAGATTAAAAACAATTTACATTAAGACGTTCTATCAAGTGCATTCATTAAAATAACTTCATTTAGAGGCAAATTTTCAATTTAATGATCACCAACACTATTGAAATAAAATATTGATTCATGAGTTTGTAATCCAGGGATCAACATACGATCCTCGGGTAGAGGGGAGTGTTCATTAATTTGATATTGCATAAAGTGGAATTACTATGGCAATACATATTTTCTGATTTAAGTCCATGCATTATAATTTTTTACTTCCTTATGAGAAATATACAGTTGTCAGCGCAGTGTCTATGCACTAGTCTTTTTTTATAAAGTCTTCTGAAACGTTATTACAGAAATAAAAACTTGTTTTAAAAAAAAAAATCAGCAAAACTCATCAAGGCACTTGTTCACCTATTTGTCCCTGGAGCTAGAGTGGCTATTGTTGATCAGGAATAACAGTCCTACCACACACACTGGTAAGAAATGGCATAATGGTGGGTCACTGTCCAAAACATATCACTTTACCTTTCTGAGAACAGCCCTCATTATAGAGCTTGCCAACAAAATATATTCATTCGCTTGGTGATAAATCGTGCTCTCACATAATACATGTAGATGGTGGCAATAAGCCTTTATGCAGATCCAAATGATATACCTTTTTATTTGGTAAGTAAAGCAACAGGAAGAAAAAAAACATACCTCTTTCTTTTGCTGCTCACAGATTTTGACATACTGACTTATGTGGTTGTCCAAACTGACAATATTGCTTTTAACCTATAGCAAAACGAGAAAAATATCAAATAGTTAAAAGCATTCTTTAGTCACAAACTGATCCAACACAGGACCAGAGCATTGTGTTAACGAACATTTGTCTCACTTGCAAAATAGGGATTTAGGTCTTAGTTTAGTTTATTTATTTGTAGAGCCCAGCCCAGAGACATCTGCTCACTTATGTTATCTTACATGTTACATAGTTGCAGACAATCATCATATAGTTTACAATGTTTAGGTATACATTACATTAGACCAAAGCGTGGCAGGAGAACAGCATAAAACTGGCAAAATTAATATTTACAGTGGAAAAGTATATACTGATCAGTACAAATATACAGAAACCGGACATGAGATTCAGGGTAGGCAATGTCAGGGAGAGCTGTTACATTCTTGCTCGTTTAGGCCATAGTTTTACGTTTTTTTCTGAACAGATGGTAGGCGGGTTCTGCTCTTAGTCTTACGGGGAGACCGTTCCAATTTTTAGCAGCAAGAAGGGGGAAGCTACTCCCTCCAGCTCTTTGAAGATTGAACCTGGGAATTTTTAGGCAGTGTGTCTGACCGGATCTAGTGGGACGGACTAGTTGTGTATGAGGCCATTGGACAGGTATTTAGGCGCCAGGTCAGCGAGGCACTTATGAGTCAGTGAAAAGGTTTTGAGTGCAATTATTTGCTTGATGGAGTGCCAGTTCAGGTTGCGTCAAGTTACCGAGATATGAGATCTCGGAATGTTCATGGCTGATCTGATGGTGTTGTTTTGAATGACTTGCATTTTGTTTAGGTTCCGTTGAGAGGTACCCAAGTAAAGTGCATTACAATAGTCACGTTTGGACAGGACTAATGCTCTAGCTATTGTGACACAGTTTGCCATGGTTATGAATAGTCTGCAGGCAGTGATTAATTTCCACGTACAGGCCAAGGAGGAGGAAATTGCATTGGTTTGTCTTGTTAGTGAGAGAGAAGAATCTATGTAAATGCCTAGAGTTTTTACGTCCTTCGAGATTTTGATTAAGTTTCTCTCAATGTTGAAAGAGGAAAATTGATCATCCAGTTTGTTCAATTCAGATGGGGACCAAAGGAGGGGCTTCTCTGTCTTATCGTCATTAAGACAGAGTCCATGCTTAGCCATTTATGCTTGTATCATGAGGAAAATGTCATTGAGGGTTTTACTGGGTCGCATAGTCGCCCGTAATAGGGATGCGTATCTGGGTGTCATCAGCGTAATTGGTGTAGGTGACACCCAAATAATCGAAGTCATCAAACAGTGGCTTTGTGCACACATTATATAGTGTGAAGGACACCGCAGGTGACAGGGGTTGGTTCTGCAGAAGCTGATGGTGCAAAGACCCTCATAGATCTATTATTGAGGAAGGACTGGATCCAGGCCTTAGCTTTTTCCTAGAAATGTGCAGCAGACGTTAGGTGATTGCAGAGGACTTTAAGGTCCACAAGGTCGAATGCTGGCGACAGGTCTAACAGGAGGAAAGGGCTATTTTACCTTTATCTTTGAGGGCTTCAATTTGGGTCTTATGGTCGATTAACGCTGTTTCTGTCCCATGTCTGGGTCTAAACCACCCTCTCGTTCAAGAATAACATAGCCATCGTATTGTGCGTCATTATCAGGATGATCTTCCCCCGTATCGAGGGCAGAAAGGCCATCGGAGCTAGACCGATTGCCCCCAGCTCTAAATGGTTGATGTGAAGTCTGAACTCTGACAGAGACCAGTGACTGCTGATTGATGAGTCTTTCATGTTGGCTCACCATCCTGTGAGAAAGGAGTCAGTCACAACTGTCATCTCCGGCCATGGTTGCCAAAAGGGTTCTCGGGTTCTCCTTTCATTATATTCTTCCAGCAGTCTCATCACAGGAGATCTTGAGCAACATTTTTCAGGACCTGAAAAAGTTTTGTCATTCTGCTGCAGAACTGAGACTACTGGGATCTGAGAGACCACTGAAGGGATCTCATTCTCAGATGGGCTTCTGGCACCAGGAAAATGCAGGATTCCGTAAGGCCGAGCAACATTCTTAGAAAGTCGAAGGCCGGAAGATGCTGGGTACTCTGAAACTTTCTGACCATCTGAGAAAGATGTTGACCCTCAACTTTGGGAGGCAAGGCTTTTCCAGAGGACGGCTCGAGGACCGCTCCAATAAACTGAAGCCTCTGTGAAGGTGTCTGGTGGGACTTCTTGAAATTTAGGGCGAAGCCGAGCTTGTGGAGGAAATGCCAAGTCCGACCGAGGATACTTTGCGCATGTTCGGGAGAACAAGCGCTGATCAGTCAGTCATCAGCCAGAGTTGTGGTCAAATGGCAGAATTTATAATAAGAACTGCCAACCGCATTTCTGATGAATGAGCACAAGTAAGCATCCTGAAGGTCCAATGACACAGATCAATCCTGGAACCAAAGGGCCTGAAGGATCTGCGAAAGAGTTACCAGCGTGAACTTGTCCTTCCCGAGGAACTTGTTCAAATGTCTAAAGTCCAAGATTGATTGCACTCCTCTGTCCTTCTTGGGGATTAGAAAGTAGGGAGAAGACCAACCCCGATTCTTCTCCAAGGCAGGTACTAATTCTATCACACCTTTCTTCAACAGTGTAAAGATCTCCTGTAAAAGGAACAGATCCGACACAGAGTGGTCTCTTGGAGGACAATTGGGGGGACTGGTTAAAAAAGGAAGGCAGTATCCGTGGCCCACTTGTCTGCTGTGCCCAAGCATCAGAGGTTATGCCCCACCAATTCTCCAGATGCTGAGACAGTCTGCCCCCACCACAGTCTTGTGTGTAAAGGACTTCAAGGGGGTTTGAAGGTGCTGCTGCAGCTGAGGGCAAAGCAGCGGAGGCTGAGAGGGAAGCTTTACTTGCTCGACCTCTGGAACCAAGAGGAGCTCTCCTTTGACCCCACTGCGCACATTGGCCTCTTCCCCTTGTGATGGACAAGTAATACCGAAAGGGTCAACCTCTCCATCCATGGGAGTACCCTTGGGACTGGTTTGGCTGTCAAATTGCCAGTCCTAGTGACTTTGCTGTAGCTTTAGATGCATGTAGCTTTTCTAAGACCTCATCAGCCTTTGAACCAAAAAGCTGGCAGCCGTCAAATGGCATATCCATCAAGCGAGCCTGAACATCAGGTGCGAAGCCCGACTTCCTAAGCCATGCAAATCTCCTGGAGACTGTGCTGTCTGCCATTGTCCTGCTGACAGAATCTGGTGAGTCTAAGCCAGATTGTAGAGACTGGCACATGGCATTCTTGATATGATATATGTCATGTCATTTATAACGTGCCTGTACACAAGTGTTTCTAGGCATGATAAGACAAGGGAGGGAAGACAGAGGAAGGACAAGAATGATCTTACTCGGCATTGTGTCATTCAGATCGTGCAAGTGCGTCAATGCAAAGTGCAGGGGGAAGGGAGAAGGCGAAATGCTAGGGAGTGGGAAGGGGGAAGTGCAATCGGGGGAGAATGCTCAGAGTAAATGCAGCCAGGGCAGCGCGGCTCTGGGTAAGTGCAAGGCGCCAGGGACTGTAGGGGTTACAGTTACAACCACTAAGTGTGTGGTAGGCCTGGAGGCAGTGCAGGGGGGGGGACTGATCATGGAGAAGCCTGGTACCCAGTGAGAGACTGGCAACCAGTCGGCACAGCAGACCGGTATGTCAGCAGGGGAGGGAGATGGAGCAGGCAGAGGAGAAAAGGAAGGTCCTGTGCTGCTTCCGGTACTTCTGTGGTTGAGCTCAGGTTTGAGAGGTGCAGGAAGGCCATTCCAAGGGAGGCAGCTGCAGAGGAGAGATATATACCCACCACTCTCTGCCTGGAGAAGCGTGCGACCCTCAGAGTTGGAGCTTGCTTTGCGAAGGGCTCGAGAAAGAAGGTATTTTGTAAGAGAGTGTGGTGTAGGGCAGGCCCTGGCCCCGGCCCCAGAAAGCCTTGTGGACGATGCAGCGGGTCTTGAACTTGATAAGTCTTGCAGTCCTGTTCTGGATTAGTTGCAGAGAGTAGAGGACGCCAAATTGAGAAAGAGGCTGTTGCAGTGTACAGCCTAGAGAGAACCAGGGCTCTGGAGACAGTGAGCTTCTGGGGGAAAGGAAGAATATCTGAGGAGGTGCAGCTGATAGTGGGCCTTCTTGGAAAGGTCTGTGATGTGAGGAGAGAAGGAGAGAGTGTAGCCAAAGAGGAAACTGTTAGGGAGAATTCTCAAGAATGTGCTAATTTCCCTTACCTTTTGAGACCCCCAGCAACTTTGCTGGATTTCTAGGATTTTACTTTTTTACCTGGGAAGAGTGCAAGCCTTTTTTCCCACTCTTCCATGTATTTTGATGTGTGTTTTACTTTTGTGTTCTTTGGTTATGGAGTTTTAAAACAACTCCATAGGCCTCATCTTTTTCTGTGTGTCACACAGCACCCTCAGTGCAGTGGCACAGGGGTGTCTTTCAGAATGCCCAAGGTTTAAATACTCTCTCTGGGACTGACTACTGTCTCCCAGAGCATGTAAAGTTAAATTGACTTTACTAGTCTTTTTAAAATTTACAGACCCAGCACACACTATCTTCCTATAGAGTGCTGGGGGGGTTGCCTAGCTTTCCCGGAGTCTAAACACTCATGTAACAGTCAAATCTTACCCTTTCCCACTTGAAATGGCTGGTGGAAGTGGTTTTAAACAAACTACCATGATGTTTCCCGACTGCGAACACCGGTAGCTAAAAATCGGGTCAGCCATGTTTTCCAATATGGCACCCCAGACCTATCTGTAAAAATAACTTTTTTTCGCCATTTCTTTTTGGAAAGGTCCTTCTTGTGTTTGTCTCTGCGTGCCAAACCAGGTTTGGTCCCTTTGTTCGTTGGCCTTTGGCGTGCTTCATTGCTGAAGCCCTCCTCTGGCACCTGAGTGTCTGGGGTGGACAGGATGCGAGGGAGACTCCCAAAACTCCCTGTGCTTAGTCTCCTAGGAGACCTGAATGCACTCTAGCACGATTGGCCGGCTGGATGTCTGGCAAGGACAGCCACCCTGCTGTGCGAGTGACAGCCAGGCTGGAATGAATGAGGGAAAACAGTTTAAAAGCAGGTCTCTGGGACTTGGAAAGCAGAGTTGACCACTGGAACGAAAGAACCGAAGAGGAGAGGAAGGAAGAGGACAGCTGCAACTCCTGGACGAGCCCTGCTGCAGGTCTGAATTGCCTGAAACTCCGATAGACAGAGAAACCCTTCAAGGTTAACTTCTTCCCTTGAGTTTGGTGGGAACAACCAACTCGTAAGCCACCTGGACACCGTCCCCATACTGGTCGAATTTTCTCCAGAGTGCTGTTGAAAACCGGATAGCCAGTGGGAAGGATACCGGTTTGTGGTCTTTAAGGCACTCACACCTTAAACTGACATTTTGCCAAGCTTGTGGCCTTCCCTGGGCAGTGCAGGAACCTCCCGATGTCATCCTTCTTGTCACCCACGACTGAAGCTCAGGAACAGCGAGATCTGCAGGAACTGCCAGAAACAACTGCCTCAGCTACAGCTTTCTTCACTTACATGGTACTGTGCAAGTGCGGTGCAGAACTCTGTTCGGCCGCGGTGAAAGTTTGTGAAACTTTCCCCGACTTTGAAGGCTTGTCCTTCCCTAAACCAACATCTAACTTTTCGTCTGACCAAATCCTTCTAAGATCCGTGGCAAAGACTTAACCGTTTACTACCAGAACTGTGCTATCCTATACAAGACGCTGAACCATTGACTTCGGCCCAGGCCTACATGAATTGCTGGTTTTAGTGAACTGAAACCCTTTGCCCTACCTGTGAAAGTATTTGTGCTGTTGATTCTTATGACCTTTCCTTTTTACTCCTTTTAAAAGTAAGTGAAGTGCCATTTTGCTCCCACTTCAGGGGACCTGAACTTGTTCAGAAACTGATTGGTTGTGTATTGTAGTATATTAGAGTGTGATATTGAGCTACTTTTGCTAGTGGAATGTTTTCCAAATGACTGTGTAAATAAATGTATATTATTTTACCCAGAAACCTTGAGTAAGTGTTTGTTTGAATCACTGTAATTGCTAGTCCTTTGTGTAACCTATTGTACTGCTCACTTTACACTTGAGAGAAGTCTGGCTGCTCAGTCACTGCTACCACATTACTGTGTAGTACATGCTTGTACCAAAGGTGAAATTGTACTGACACCCTTAGTCTTAATTGTATTGTGTTCCCAAAGGGTGCTGCATATGATTCTGCCTAACAGACACCAACAGTTTTTGCCTCACGAGACGAAGGAAGAAGGCCCAAGGAGGGCAGCCAAAGTGAGAGAGGGAAAGCAGGAGCACGGGTCCTAATGAGAAGGATCACCGTCTTACTGGCATTAAGGCAGAGATCATTAGAAGCGCACCATGCCTTAATTGCGGAGAGACAGTCAGGAATGAGCGAGGAGGAGGTTGAAGGGAGCCTGAAAGAGAGAGCCGAGTGTCATCCACATAACAGGGCCAAGTAGACATTTAAGAGCCAGGGTCAGAGTATAGAGCCCTGGGGAACATCACATGTGGAGAGAGAGGTGGTGGAGGGAAAGGACCCAAGTTGAATCTGCGAGGGTCAGTCCAGGAGGAAGGTGGTCAACCACTGAAGGGCCTAATCTGAGATGCCCAGGTTCTCACAAAGCCAATTGATCAGCATGGCGTGACTGACCATGTCAATAGCAGAGGAAAGGTCAAGGAGGTTGAGGACTGAAGGAAGGCTGGAGTCCAGATTAGAGAGAAGATAATCACAGGTGCTCAGGAGAGCAGTGTCCATGCCTCTGGCTGCTCTGAAGCCAGACTGATGGTCATGGAGACAGCCAACAGATTCAGTGTGGAGAGTAAGCTGAGAGATGGGCAAAGTTTCCAGGAGTTTGCCCAGGAAAGGAGTGATAGAGATCAGGTGATAGTTTGCCAGATCGGTAGGATCGGCAGGCGGCTTTTTAAGGAGGGGGTGCACAAAGGAGTGCTTGAGGAGAGAGGGGACAGATGGTGACAGATTGGTTGCAAAAATCGGCCATGAATAGGGTTGGGGGGGGGGTTTGCAGAGGTTGCTCAAGAGCCCAGAGGGGCGATTGGAAGCATCCAGGTGGCTGTTGAGGTCTCAGAGGAGAAGTTGAGAGGGATGAGAGGGAGAGACAAGGAGAGAGGAGGAGAGGTCAGCCCACACTGAGAGGAAGAGGGCATCTGTCCAGGTGGCCTGTAGATGGTGGGCACAATCAGGGAGAGGGCAGGAGAGATAGAGAGCCTGCAGACCAGGCATTCAAATAAGGAGTAGGCCTGCATAGGAATGAAAGAGGCCGGAATCCACTGCGGAAAGATCAAAGCTACTCCATCTAGGAGTCAGTTGGATCTGGGATCAGAGAGGATCTTGAAGTCATCAGGGAGGAGAGTGTCAAAACTTGTGACAGAGCTGGCCGTGAACCATGTCTAGGTGAGAGCGAGGACATTCAGGTCAAGCTCTTGGGGGAGGTGGCAAATGTCAGTGGAGTGTTTGACAGAAAATCGAGGGTTGATGGTAGCGATGTGGAGCAGCTTGCCACAGTTGAAAGACTTACTTGAGGTACACTCAGCAGAAGTGGTAGAGGTGCCGAGAGTGGGTAGAGGTGGTGTTAGGAGGTAGCACAGTAGTCATAGACGAGGAGGAAAGAGATGGCAGAGGAGCAAGAGAGGTGCTGGTAGGAGTAGCGGGAGACGGAAGTTGATAAGACGTGGGAGATGCCCATACAAAAAGAGGAGATTAGACTCCGGACCCTGGACCAAGACAGTGCCATTCAGATAGACACTAATGAGGGTCTTGGAGGAGTGGAAGGAGGTCAAGAGGACCCCCCCAACGAGTGTCACCATTAAAAGAAGAGGAAGAGATAGGAGAGAGAGCTGAGACCATTTGAGGGGTCCATAGGCCTGGAGAGGGAACGACAAAGAGGATGTTGGTTAGGGTCTCTCTGGAGGAGGCGCTGATGTGGGTATCCGTGATAGGGAGGCCAGGATTGGAGACCATGATATACTTGAACTTATTCTTAATAGACTTAGTGAGAGGGATAGGATAGGATACAGAGTAGTAGTTTGAAATGATGGGAGAGAGAGAGCACCATAGAGGGTGCGAGGAAGCAAGAAGGGAGCCTGAGGGAGGAACGAAGCACAGCCCAGAGCCGAGCACCACGGGAGGCAACAAGAGGAGGGTTCACACCTAAGGAGGCCCACAGGAGGCAATGAGCAGGCAACCACAGGAGAACGCAGGAGCAGTATGGATGGAAGACCGAGGGGAGGAAGCGCACTGTAAAAAGACCCAGATTGAACTTTCCTAAAAGAGGAAAAAAAGGACAAGATTTTAGATAGCAGTAATGCAAAAATGTGACTTTCATAGGGAGATAAGTGGGATGGCTGTAAAGACCGGTAGGGGGTGTCTGTACTTCTGCTCTCTATATGGTAGAGGAGAGGCACAGAGGACCCCAGACAAGATTCTCTATTGTAGTAGCAATGGACTAGTTTCTCTGGAGGTGATGCGGGCTGGAGACACTGGAGCCAGAGGCGGGCTTCAGTGGTGAAACGAAGGGCCCAAATCTGTCAACGCACAGAGTAAAACCCAAGAAAGACCTCACAAACAGAAAATGGGCCATTTTGAAGAAATGGTCACCCATGGGTGCTGTACTGCAGGTGAGGGTTCAGCCTGTGGTAGGAAAACACAATGGCAGGAAAAAGTAAACCACTGCCACCAGCCATTTAAAGTAGTGACAGTAACATAAAAATGTTACATGAGAGAGTAGGATAAAAGGGGCTACTAGGTGACCCCCACCACCACTCCACATAAGACGGGGTGTACTGGACCTAAAGAGAGAAAAGGATAAGTAAAGTCAATTTCACTTTGCTATTCTTGGGAACTGTGGTTGACACAAGAAAAGGTATTTAAACCTTGTGAGAAATCTAAAAGGTTTTCTCTGTGACAATGCAATTAAGGTGCTGTGTGTCACCATATATAAAGCAGATGCCTATGAGGTTTGTCAGATTCCAAGAACAGTGAAAACAAAATCTAAATCAGGTGAAAACACGAGAGTGAGAAAAAAAGTCTCACTCACTCCAGGGTAAGAAAATTAAAAACTCCTAAAACGAGCAAAATAGCTGGGGGTCTCGAAGGTTGAGGCGGATTAGCACAGAAATGAGAATTCGCCCTAACACTTTTGCTATCCTTCCCTTCTCTCTCTCACTCTATCACCATTATATAATGTTAAAAGACAAGGGGACTGGGTTGCTCGACCAATAATGACCCCCGAGCCCGAGTCGTAGCTTGGCTGTCATTTTGATGCGGCTGCCAGATTGGGACGTGTAGGTACACATCCTTCAGATCCAGGGAGCACATCGAGTCTCCCCTGCACAATGTCTCCACTATCAAAGCTGGTGCAACCATCTTCTAATTTTTGCAGAGGTAGGGAGAGGTTGAGGGTGGAAAGGTCCAGAACAACTCTCAGGCACGCCTGGTTCTTCTTCTGAATGGTGAAAATCCTGCAGTAAAAGCCCAAGCCTCGCTGGGAGGCTGGGACTTCCTCAAGCGCCTGGCTCTCGACGAGCGACCGGATCACCGCCAAAAGAGTTGCAGTCCCAACCTGTGTGGAGGGGAGGAGGGAGGAGAAGCTGGGATAGCGAGGCAGTACCCCATGGAGACTACAGAGAGGATCCAGGAGTCTGCGTAATTCTGGCACCAGAAATGTGCGTGAAGAGCAAGGGTGTGTATTCCCTCTGAGGCTCCTGCGAGGTGTGGAGGGGCGGGGGTGGGACTGGAAAAAGCCCTTACTCCCACCCCCACTTTTTGTTGTTTACACCGATGCTGGGAAGGCCAACGGTCAGGTTGTCTGGACTTCTGCTCTTGGAAGCCGCTGAACCCTCCGCTGCTGTGACTGGATGTATGGTTTGAGTGTGGTCTTTGTAAGGATGGATAAAGACTTGGCCGTTTGAGAGCTGTTTTTCTTTTTATCCAGCTCCTTCTCCATTGTGGAGTGGAAAAGGTCACCCCGTTCGAATGGAACTGCGTAAAGGCGCCCCCTCGGACATGATGCGGTACTAGGGTGTAGACCTTTGGGTGAAGACCCGGTAAAAGAACCTTCCGGTCCCTCAGCACTGTTACCAGGAGGTTCTACTAACCCCTCTGCCTCGGTACTTGTGCTGGTGCCAGAACCAAGGCGGTCCCTCCCGCGCGGGCTAGTCCTTGGAAGGAGTCTCCCTTGTGGGGTGCACTGGAAAAGAGTGGCCCTACCTTGGGCTTAGATCGATGATAGACGAAGTCCATCAGGTCCTCCGGAGGCAATCTGTGGAAGAGCTCCCTCCATGGGGTCTTTAGTCGGGAAGAGCCCGTCGCAGGATGGACACCTGCTGAATCCCGTAGAAGTCGACATGCGCCGGGGAGGAGCATGAAGCCTGAGAACCGAGTACCTGAATGATAAAAAGACAAAGAAGAAGTATCCGCGCGTGAAATTGCAAGGCCGAAGCCAAACCCAGGAGCGCTGGTGAATTCGGCCGGTTCCCGTCAACGCTGTAAAGAGTCAGAGCAGCACATGCTCCCAGTGCTGCACCCCCGCGCGCCTCTAAATTTGAAGGGGAAGCAGTTTTTTTCTGGTGAAAAAGGTTCCGTCTCCCGTCCCTCGCGAGGGACACCCATGCAGTATGGAGGAAAGGGGACGGGACATAAGAGTAAGACAGATGTTAACTTAAGTAAATCTTGTAGGATGAAACTGCCAATTAGACATTTGGCTCTATGTATAACTTTTTACCTCTGATATTTGGAATCCCAAATGTTTCATTTTTACATTTTAACCATTTTTAGCTTCAGAGCCCCCAACACACAATTCTAAAAAAGTATGCTTTTTCTCAAACTTTTTATCTCTACCTTTAGTAAATTATATATTGTAGGGGAACCTATTGGCGATAAACATTCTGTAATGAAAATTTTTTGTGGTGAATATCCTGCAATGATATCCTAATGCACCCGACATTCTGAAATATAGGTCCTAAAAACAGAATGTAATGGTACTAAATGCTCAACCACCTACAAGTCAAACAAATACTGGTACTCTATAGCCTTGGCAAAATAAGATTACTTCAAATTTTAAATTAAAAAAATAACTTCCAACAATTATTTTATAACTATTTAAACTTACTGCCGATTTAATATCCTTGGCTCGATTTGCATACTTGAGTGTATTATATGTATCCTCGTAAGAGAAGGCAGAAGGACTAACAGCAGCGATCATTATAGTGCGACAATTTCCTCCAAGTGAATCCTTGAGTAAACGTGTAAGTTTACTGTTCCTGTAAGGAATGTGTTGTTTCTTGCTCTAGAAAAAAAGACAAAATGTAAAAAGTTTGATATTGCAATTTCAACATTCTTAATTTATACTTATGCGCATTTTAAAAACATCTCTAATTTCAAACAAATGCTGGGCGATTATTGTAAAGATTGCACAGCTGATGGGGCTTTGTGCAAATTATAAATGGAGCTGTGTGTACTGTGGTGGACCAGAAGAAGGACTTGGACAATTGTGGGTCCAAGGGTTTTATTAAAATAATTATAAAAAATGAATCAAATGCCTAACAAACTATTTCTAGGAGGTAGGTTCCCTACCTAACAAAAAAAAACTAAGGGTTGAAGTCCAAATTAAAAGGTCTTTAGTCTGAATCTTATCCACCTACCTGGCTTTACCACTATAGAAAACACCCAACAACAAAAAAAAAGGGAAGGCTTCGTACACTAGCCTCAGCAAGGCTTCTGCATGGCCAAATTTACATTTCAATTGTCTTCAGTCTTCCAAAATTCCTTTTCCCCCAGCAGGATATTCTTTCCAGCATGGATACCAAATTAAGCTTTGTAGTATCTCTGTTTAATAAAGAAAACAGTTTGACACAAAAAATTAGATTCCTCCAGGATTATTTGGGAACATGCAAAATGAAAAGGTTTCCGTTGTTCCCTCCTTCGATAAGCTGGGACTCCTCAAAGTCCTGTAGTCCTCCGACAACGACTTTTCTTTCACACAAGTTATTTTAGATAGGGTGGTGGTCCGCGCTGGTTGTTCAAAGTTTTGCGTCTTTCTGGCCAACCTGGCCTCAATTCAATGTGCATATCTCCTTCTTTCCCCCTTTCATGTGTTACTTGCATACTTTGGTGTCTCAGGCTCCCGTAACCTGAAAAGCTTTTTCCAGTTCTTCACATTGTTCAGTTCTCCTTTCATAGATTTCTTTTTTTATTTTTACTCTGCTTTATGTTTCTCAGGCACCTGTAAACTGGATTATCTTTTCCAGTGATTTTTCACAATTTTTATATTACTCTTACTCCCCCTTTTACAGGGTATGTGGCACACTTGGCTTTTTCAGGCTCTCATAACCTGGATAGGTTCTCCAACTATTATTCACAATATTCGAACCTTGTAGCGGTATGTCTTCAGTCTGGTTTCTCAGGCTCTTGAAACCTTGTCGGCTTTCCCTGTGGCTACACCTCTCTGTAGTTACGGTCCAACGTGAACAGAGATCACCGACCGGGCTCCCTCATATGGTCGGCTGTCTGCGTCTGTTCCTGGCCTACCGGCCACAAAGTCCTGCGTGGTCACGCCACTGCACAAGACTAGTGTAGTAACGCCTGTGCTACATTCCGACCTGGGATTCTAGGTCGGCTAGAATGCCAACCAGTAGGTGTTCGGTTAGCGTTTTGCATGCCCTCCTTGCTTCTGCTGGCTCGTTAACCAGAGTGGCTCCAGGACATCAATACCTCCATAGGAATCTCTCCTTGCTTTACAATCCGTCCTCCTTTTATATACGTCACAGGAACAATTTGAATGGTGTATTTCTTTGACAAGGGCAGTCAGGTTGTGTTCTGCATTACCTGAAGCTAACCAAGGTAATTCTTTGTAAAATACTGTGGTTGTAGGAGATAAACCAGTCTTTTCCATATTCATATATGCAGACAAGGTGGTTTGGACGGCGACGACGTGTCCCTCTCCCATTAAATGAGAGGTTCCCTTTGACTCAGAAGTGCTAAAAGACTTAAAATCCATGTTGCCTTGTTCTTTCCCCTTTCGATGTTTAACCAAGAAACAAAATGGTTGTAGATCTAAATACCACCTCATTACTCGGGTTATAGAATCGTTTCCCAGACTCATCCGCAGGGAGATTAATCAGTCAGAAGACAGTACTATTGCAAGTTCAAGATTGCCCATTTCATTATTAGGGCTTCAAATTCCACTGTTATATATGCCTGTTCTCTGTGAAATAATTTCCAGCTAGTGTATAAGACTGGATGTTCCAAGCCTTCATGTTCTTGTGACAGCACGGCTCCTTTTCCAACTTCAGAAGCATCTGTCTGCAGAATGAATTCCAGATTGAAATCTTTCCCCTTGGGCCCCCCAGTGCCTTGCATACACATATGATCACGTTGATTGTGTGAGTGTGTTGGGTGCTGTGGGACCCAGGGGACAGGGATGGTATTGTTTTACTGGACATCTATAATAGACGTCCAGTTTTAAATATAAAAAAAAAAAAATAAAAAAAAACACATGCCGGCTCCCTGGGGCCCCCCCAATGCCAATTGCAAACGGTTTGGCTTTTTACCACTTTTTTTTAAAGTGTGCTCTAAAAATCAACGTTTTAACATATTATTTTAAAACCATTCCTGGGGGAGAATTCCCCCCCCCCCCCGATCTCCCTTGATTGGTTCAGGCTTCCTCGCTATGCTGGGTCACTCTGGCATATCTGGGGGAAATAGTTATACGCCTTCATTTAGAATTTACCAGCCGCCACTGTCTCTGGGACTATACTGGGAGCATGGTGGAGGGAGCCCAGAGACTGGTGGGAGCAGGATAGGGGCAGGTGGGGGGCATGGTATAATGGTGAAAGCAGGGTGGGGCAAGCCCAGGTTCTGTGAAGGGGTGGGGAATGAGCCTAGGAACTGAGCTAAGAGTGGGATGAGGGAGCCCATGGACTGAGATGGGAGCAGGTGGGGGGAGTCCAGACACTATACTGGAAGTAGGGTGCGGCGACGGGATGTAATGGTTCATAGCCATTTGGACTTTCTCTCCATTTGAGATTTCTTTGGGCGGGGCCGGCCTGCGCACATTTTGTTCTGGGGGGGCTAGGCCCAAAAGTTTTGAAAACCACTGCTGTAGAGAAAAAGGGAAGGTGGTAGGATCTGTCCACTAGTTTTGTTCCGTAGAAGGAAGGCCTCAGGGTAACAGGTGGCGTAGTATCACTAGAATAGATTTGTTGCCTAGTTTTTATGGTTCTAGTGGGTCCACTATGTTAATGGCTATTCTCAAGAAGGGGAGCCCAATAATGGGAAGGGGTTGTTATGGAGCTGGGCGGAATTGGAGTAGCGTTTTCTGGCAGATTTCGCATGTCGCTACATAGTTCTTTAGTGAACATTCCAGGCAAGTATAATCAGGACAACTTGGCTTTGGGAATTCTATATCCTCAATTGGGGGCCATGCCATGGGAGGCAGCAGGTTTCAGCACCACCCTTCGGGGATCACGTGGAACCACCAGTTGTGTCTGGTGAAGCCCATTCTTTCCCACATCTCCCCGATAAAGTAGTCGCTTTTTCTGGAAGAAGATGGGACCGGCTTGGCTATGACCCTGCTCTTCGGAGGAGACACTGCTGGGAAAAAAAAAAAAAAGAGGACTGGGTTGTTCCTTTGAGCGAAGGCAAGATCAGGTAACTGTGTGGTTGCCTCTGCTTCCCTCACCTCAAGTTAACCTCCAGAGAGGTCTGCTTCTCCAAATCCCATTGACTCCACCCCCCCCCCCCGTTTCGAGTAAACTTTCCCTTTCTTGTGGGATTACGGTTAAGGGCTTTCTAGAGGATTCCCAGAGCTACAGCCTCCCCTTCTAACTTAAATTGAATGTTTCATGGTTATGAAGTGCACTTTCACCCCTCCCCTATAGTCAGGATCTACTCCCCCAGCAGCAACATCTAGGTTGTCTCACCAAGTTAGTTCAGATTTACATGCCAGTTCGATATGGGTCCATGGTCGAGGCTAAACACATGAGCCTGTTAAGCGTCTCTCCTTTGGGGGTATGGATATCTACCCATGCTATATATATTAAAGCTGATGGGTTGGGGAGTGGTCAGCGTAGTGGCTTTGAAGCTCTCATCGTTATCCTCCAGGATTGCTTGGGAAGAGACAACTACAAAAAAATAAGTTTGTCTTTTTTTCCTTTGAGGCGCTGGGACTCCACAATAACTTGTAGTCTTCAGACAGCTTCCTTTCTGTCACACAAGTCATACTGGATTGGGTGGTGGTCCGCCCTGGTTGTTCAACGTTTTACAGTCTTTCTGGCTTTCTTAGCCTTAATTTAATTATTCACATCTCCCTTCTTTCCCCTTTCATGTGTTAGTTGCATACTCTGGTTTTTCAGCCTCCCGTAAACTGGATAGGTGTTCGGTTAGCGTTTCAAGCTGAATCAGAACTATTCTTTTAAGTTTTGGGATGGTTGAATTTGGGCCTAGTTAAAAAGAGTTCAGCACTGCTAAGGTCTGGATTCTGCAAAGAAATCTGGAATCAGCTGCAGGATGAAGAGTTCTGGACAGCATAAAGAAGAAAGGAACAAGACGCTGCGCGGAAATCTGGATGTGTTCTGGAAGCAGTGTGTCCTATGTGTGGGGAAGTTACTATATTTATACTATTAAATGACATCACCAAGTTTATGGTGTGGGCAGAATTTAAAAACACCCCCATGGCTGTGAGTGGCCAGAGGCACTTGCCTTGATCTGGTTGGCAGTCAGAACAGAGTGGTCATCTTTACGATGGGATTTAGGAACTCCCACATTGATTTTGACCACAACTTAACTTTTGCACAAATGTACATTTCTAAAATTATGTTCCCTAATAAAATCGGACATATACATTTCATATTTGAGGGGCTATATTCACATTCAATCCCCATCTCTGTGGGAGCTGTCTTTCTCATTCTATAGAATATTCTCAATTTTAATCATAACAGTTTGGATTAATAATTTATAATTCAATACATCTCTGGATGCTCACCAGTGGATCATGTACATCCAATCTTAGGCTTGCAACATTAATAGTTCTGTTACAATGAGAGTTTTTTCGTGACTTTACTTCCTTAAGTGGTACAGGTTTCATCAATGTCTTCAAAGCAAAGGCATAAGATTAGGTTAACATCTACCAATGTTTAGATTTATCTTCCTTTAGGTTGCACAGTTAAAGGGTTTCAAACTTAACCACAAATAAAGATTTCAACACCAAAAAGTTCCTTTGACAGTTTTTTTTTCTTGTTCTCTCCTTTCAACAAACAGTTGTCAGATCCCTTTGATCAGGATGGGGTGTAGAGGGAAGCATCCTGCCACTCCCCAGCAGGGCCTGTCCTTTGTTCTTGGCTCAGCCACAAGACGAATGTCTAATGAAGTCTATTGTGCTCCATATGAGGGAACCATTAAGCAGCCATTAGCTTTCCTGTAGCAAGGGGTTGTCAAACTGAAGTGTCAAACCTTCCCAGGCTGGCCACTGTCCAATCAGTATTAAGCAGTTACTTAACTCCAATACTGGGTTGCTTTTAAAATTTACAATAAAGTCTTTTCTCTAAAACATATAAAAAATAAGCAAGGTTTATAAGGGTTTGGGGCATTTAAAAGAATTAAGCCCATCACAAACATGCTTAAAATAGGCGAATTTTGCATTTCTTCAGGAAAAAGAAAGACATTTAAACTGGGTTTGACAGCTAATTTTCTTATGCAGCTGTCAGTTAGTGAGGCCTGGATTCCTCCGACTGCCTGGAGAATCTAGGATTTCAGTACACTTTTCCTTTCAATAATTCACTGGGAAAATAGCGCCAAAACAGCACTTTGAAGGTTGCTATTGATTAGGAAGCTGTGTTTAAGGGCATTTTCGGATTTTAGCCTACTTCTGGGGCCTTGATTCATGTGACAGGTAACAGCACCCACTGGCATTCTCTCTCAGGGAGTTCTTGCTTTGACATCAAGTTTGCCTGTGTGTGGCAAGGTGGTTCAGCCTTTTTGTGATTTGCAAATTTGGCACACACAGGGGTTAGTTCATCAATTTTTGTCAGTTTTCTTTCCCCACTGGCAAAGGGGTGTAGTAGGGCGCATTGGCATGGGTTGAACTATCCCACATGAGCATAAGTAATTTCATCACACGGAGAGCAGGGATGAGGTTGGATGAACAGAGGAGGGGGGCAAGAGGTGAGGGAAAGAGGCAGAGGAGGGAAGGGGGAAAGAGGAATAGGGGGAAGGGGGGAAAAGCAGAGGGTAAAGAGAAAGGGAAAAAGGAGGGGAGGAGGAAGGGAGAAAAGAGGGGGAGGGAAAGGAGAGGGGGAAGGACAAGAGAAGAGGGGGAAGGACAAGAGGAGAGGGGGAAGGACAAGAGGAGGGGGGAAGGACAAGAGGAGGGGGGAAGGACAAGAGGAGGGGGGGAAGGACAAGAGGAGGGGGGAAGGACAAGAGGGGGGGGAAGGACAAGAGGGGGGGGGAAGGACAAGAGGGGGGGGGAAGGACAAGAGGAGGGGGGAAAGGACAAGAGGAGGGGGGGAAGGACAAGAGGAGGGGGGAAGGACAAGAGGAGGGGGGAAGGACAAGAGGAGGGGGGAAGGACAAGAGGAGGGGGGAGGACAAGAGGAGGGGGGAGGACAAGAGGAGGGGGGAGGTCAAGAGGAGGGGGGAGGACAAGAGGAGGGGGGAGGACAAGAGGAGGGGGGAAGGACAAGAGGAGGGGGGAGGGGGAGTACAAGAGGAGGGGGGAGTACAAGAGGAGGGGGCGAGGACAAGAGGAGGGGGCGAGGACAAGAGGAGGGGGCGAGGACAAGAGGAGGGGGCGAGGACAAGAGGAGGGGGCGAGGACAAGAGGAGGGGGGGAGGATAAGAGGAGGGGGGGAGGACAAGAGGAGAGGGTGTGTGAAGAGCCAGGACGCAGACAGCTCATGTCTGTGGCTATAGACTTATCCAAAATAAAAAGGGATGGAAAATGCTTCACTGTCCCTACTCCAGGAGGTATTTCCCCTAGCTCAACCAAAACTAAGGGACTGTCAGTTGTATATAAAATAACCTGGACGTTGCTCCCAACTTCGTTGGACACCAGGTGTACTCCCCTGCAAGGTTTCTTCTCCACTTTTAATATACTTCTTTAACATGTGTGTTCTCTTACCAGGACTTCCACATGTGATTTACTTTACACACTTGCCAACTTGAATTTGTCTGGTATACTCTCCAGCCAGGGCTTTCTCACATGCTTCAATTGATACACTTGGAAACTTGAACATATCTTGCATTCATTCTGTTATTCCCCCTCTTGGGTTTCACATTCCCTTTTATGCACTGCATTTACTCATATTTCTCCTTGGTAAGGTTGCCAATATGCCCCAGTGTGCCAGTTTCCCTCATGAGGACTCACCAGCTTTCTGTGGTGTTCTTTGGTCTTCTCCCCAGGTCAATGTGAAGCTACACATCAGTGTCCTGTCCCCACTTCCCGGGCTCACCGACTTGCTTGGCGGCTTCTGCGTCATTCACAGCTCCTGCTTGCCTGCTGTGTGCTTCTCTGTATTCGGGCAGCATGGATACTGTTCTCCGGTTCCTGCAATTGCCAGGAAGTCTTCCTCTCACGGCTACCACTCAGTGGCTGACCAGCTCCCGCAGTCTTCCTCTGGCCTTCTCCCTGAGCCGGCTGCCTCAATGGGCTTCTTGGGCAGTACAATAGTCCCTCGTTCAGTACTGAGAGGACAAGGCTTTCCCCGGCAGCATCTCTCCCCTGGCAACGGGTTAGGGTTTTTAAGTGTCCCGGCGCCAGCATGCGCTCAAAGACCACTAGAATGCGTTTTGTGCTTCTCTCCTTTATTGATCCGCAGTGCTCAATTCAGCATTCTTGTCCCAGTACTTTCACGTGGTAGTCAGTTCTTGGTAATTTATTTATAGAACATTGGAAGGTATTATCGGTAGGTCCCATGGATGGTTGAAAGAAGCCATTACAATAGGTCATTAAGGCATGGGGAAGGAAGGGGTACCCTAAAAGGAAAAAGGGATACAATGTCTCATCTGATGATGTCGTGTCCCACTTCTGGGGGGCGGGGGGGGCAAAAAGGAGGGGTGGAGGGGGCCAAAAAGGGAGGAAGAGCATGCACACATGGGGAGAGCGCACCTGTAAGGAAGGCACGACATCAACAGTAAGACAGACAAGTGACCACAGTTGAAGGGTAGTTATTGAACTTCAAAGGGGGTTTGATAAACAACTATCTAAACCTAAATCTACCGATGGGAGCAAGCTACAACCATCAAATAATAACCTAGTCCTAGTGGTGTCTTTGTCAAAATAAATGGGCCTATACTAAAGAAAATCTATTGTCAATCCTTACCTCTAAATACAAACAATGTGGGAGAACAACCTTACGAAAAGAAAGAAGTGTTCAAAATGATATGTAAGGTTGTTCAGGCCATTGGCCTCCCTTCCCCATGTTTTCAGAATGGGTCAAGGCGATTCACTCGAGCGTAGCACAGTCTCTGGCTTCTTTAGCAGGAGGATACAGTTCCAATTATTCGCATCGGGGCTTTCGGTGCGCAGGTCTCTTTGCTTTTAAAAGTCTCTTCGCTCAGAGGGCCTGATGTAGTCAACTAAACAACAAGTTCTTCTCTTCCTTCATTTTGTACAAGTGTTCACGTCGGGTGATTCACTATTCACCCCGTATTCCCCTCAGCCATACGGCTCAGGTGTTAGTCATTTAATTTCACAGTGAGCTCTCTTTCGGAAAGTGTTCATGTCGGAAAAAGGGGGCGGGGGATTGAGTTCCTAGGAATCCTGCCAGCTAGGATGGGGATAACGGTGTTATAGGGAAGGGGATACCGCATCTCGCCCTCCGGTGTTCCACTCCCTGAATAATCCAGCCCCCCCCCCCGCCCTCACCCATCCAGGTGATCCTCCCACACTGGTCCACCCACAGGAACTAGATCCAAAAGCGATGGTCGTATCCTGGCCATCTGGATGACAGACGCCCTCCCACCCCCATGGGACTAGCGGGTGAAACACCTTCAGGTTTCTCAAAGCACGCACAGCGCTTGAAGAAAAAAAAAAAAGAGTGAAGCAGAGTACAAGGAGAGAGTGCAAGGCCATGGTGCAAGGAGAGAGAGCGACAGATTGAGAGAGAACTCATGTGCCAGGAGATTCTAATCGGTGAAAGGTCCCCAAAAGTACACAATAGCACTTTGCATCACCTTTTTAGGGCATCGACTTGATATAATATTTAAAACAAATGCCATAAAAGGCTTCTGATAACTGAAGTCCCTCAGATGGATGAATGAATGAATGTAGGGCACAACTTTACCTTCTGACAAGGTGCTTCCTAGTTACAATGCTGGACTGAATAAGAGTTTAAGAAATTTGTTTTGGTTTACATATTTTTCTAAACTGCAGGGTATGCTTATAATTCGGGCGCACTGACTAGGATACTGCTCTATAAAGAGCACCTTTCTATGGGGAGAGATGTAATAGCAAAAATTGCAATGTCCATGTTGGCTGCGCAAACATGCGTCAGAAATCCCACATTTAGTCAGCTTGGCTCTGCACATAATGCACCTGTAAAAAGACCGGCCCATGCAGACTCCAAGTTTCAGCGTCCGTGCCTCCTCTTCCCCACCCTCTGCATCCCTCCTCCAATCATTGGCCCTCCCAAATCCTTCTGTATACACACTAAACTTGCACATACACATTTTCTTTACACTACACTTACATGCAGGTTGCAGCTCTTGACTCCTACTGCACACCCACTTCTTATTGGCCCAACCAGAGCATCTACAGGTTCTGATTTTCTCTGGGGTGGGACATGGGGGCAAGTGGTCAGCATTGAGCAAAAGCACCCTAAGCACTCTAGAAGCAAAGGGGGAGAGAGGGTAAGGTGATGGTAGGGAGGGAGGAGGAAATGGCTTGGCCAGAGCCCTCTTGGAGCGGGTATGGGGCCTGTGTGATGACAGAACTTGGCCCCTCGCGATTGGAGGTGACCAAGGCTTGTGATAGGTGGAGCGCAAAGGGCAATATGTACAAGATGCCTGAAAATATGGGACCATCTCATGGCGTCACATCACCGAGGGTTCAGATGTTAAAACGGGGGATATTTAAGTGAACTCCAGATTATCACATGTATTGGCTGAAATGGCCCAAAGCCACAAAAATAAAACATGATGCTTTTCCTGATGTATTGCCATTTGCCTTACATATATTTTGTTTTGAACACCTCATCTCTCTTTCTCTATTGCAATGGTTTAGCAATGGTTGCGCCGCCAAAATGCATTTAAAACAGGGGACTACAGTGCACATTTCAGAAACCAATAATGTATTCATAAAGGATGGTTTTTTTTTCAGGGTAAGTGTACTGTCAGCTCACGCAGAAAGGCAGCAGGCCGATGTCAAATTAATGTGAATGTTTATTCGCTCCGCAGGAAGGCAAACAATCTCCTCAAATATTGATATAATGATTGAGGTACTACAAAATAATAGGCACTTTTATGTATCGTTAGGATACATGATTTTTCAGCTGAGCAATGTCGTGCAAAAGACTACAAAAAGGTTGTCAGCAGGAACATAGTTAATTCCCCTTTGAAAAAGCCACAGTGCATTTCTACTTTCAGTCAAAAACACTACATATCTGTTATTGTTCTAGAAATCTTTTGAAATAATGCAGTCACCGAATCAGATTTGCACTTATTAGGCAATACAAAAAGTACTCTAACCTCTCCTCAGCGACATGCAACTTCATCCGTTATCCCCAGTGCCTTGGCCTCTCTTACTCTCCTCAATCCTCTTCAGCCACCACTTCTCAGAGCTCCCCCTTACATTGTTCTGGCTTCTGTGATTTGTTCATTCTTGGGGTGTTCCTCCTCCACTTACATATTTATACTCCTTTCCCACTTTTGGATTGTACACTTCAATTAGCAGTTCTTCACCAGGTTTTGACCCACGATTCGCGTTCCGATTTCTATTAGCATATCAAGTAGCTGCAGTACAGATTCGAGAAGGATATAAAGAGGCTGATTTATGCAGATTCCACACTGCTCCAACCATGCCGAAAGAACGTCCAGGAAGTCCGATTCAGGGCTTTTGCTCCTAGAGTAGTTGCCAGTTTCCCAGAGATCACCGACCACTTACAAAAAAAGGACTATGACGAAAAGAAATACTCGGTACAATGAAAATTATTGGTATGGAATCACAGCATTATCTTCTAAAGTGCAAGACAGTGCATGGTCACATGTTTTGCAATGAAGCACCCAACGGGATACAAATTATGAAGTACAAGCATGCAACATGAAATTACATTTGATAAAATACATTTAGGATCCACTGAAGGTGCTTTGAAGAATTTTTCATGAAAATAACTGAAAGTCAGAGAGTCGTATATTTTGCATCCATCTTGGCACATTTTACCTGCTCTGCCGAACTAGCAACACCTTACACACTCCTGCCCCAAATTCCACTCACAGTAAGTATGAACTCTCCAAAGCATATCTGTCCCTTCCCAGATTACTCTCCAGCATTTACAAACCCATTAACAGACCAGTGTTGACACCAACTTTCCGAGGGTGTAGGATTGTTTTGTTGATGGTTTTATAGCATTAAAGGATTACAAATAGTTTACTGTTGAGGCAAACATTTCCTGCAATAGAATTAACTACATTCGTACTATGCGTTCTAATACCTCAAAGTTCTTCCCTTTTTAAACAAGGTGGAAATCTACAAGATGCTACACAAGCAATCCTGTTCTTCATTGCTCGCTAGAGACTGAAGGCGAAATTGCTTGACTTTTCTAGCAACTTCTTTGAAGTTCTATTCCCCAATCACTCCTTCCACCAACTAGCACTCTTTGCGCAATCCTACTTCCAATCGATCAGGGATATCCATGAGCGAGTGAGAGAAGTTCCCTACCCGTAGCTTTCAGCAAAGGGCTGTTCAGATCTCGAGGTAGCAAAGTGCTATTTTGCTAGCAACGACTCCCTTGTCTTAAATTCTTTTCACGGGGAAGTGTGTAGGGGACTCACTCAAGCACTTCCATCAACACAAACTGAAAAACAGATTTCCATTTCTGGCCTTTCAACATAGAGCAATCACAGTAATGACTCTGGTCTCATCATGCCGGGACTGTGCTAAAAACCTTGCATGCTGGCCTTTTCGTCAACGCTGGTCTTCTGTCGCATGCATCGCATCTAGTTAACAAGGTGGAAAAAGATTTGAGGAGATGTTCATCCAGCTTATCAGTTGAGCACCGTTTACTTTGAAAAGAATATTAAGTAGTGGTTTGTCCCTCAGTAAAATGGCAATAGTTCCCAGAGGTTGGCGAGAGCCACATAATAAAGCCACATAATAAGGCAAAGCATTGTTTTAGATGTACAGAGATCTTAACTACACAGTCACTGGACATTGCAGCATGCTTGTATTATTGGTTCCTTTCTATATAGCGCACATCATGCACAAGAGCGGTGGCTTTGCATATTCCAGATTAATCTACAGAAAAACACTGGATGATACATAAACAAAAAAAGAAAATAACAATTGTGGAGACATTATACATACCTTCGGATCCGCTAGAGCATTAATTACATTTCCGAGTGCCAGGAGAGACCGATTTATGTTGGCCCCCTCTCGAAACCGAGCACCGTTACCTTGTGTGGCACTGGCGCGCTCGGACCCCGCCAGGTCAATGAGGCACATTTTGGCAAGTCGAACATTTTGATTGATACTTGCTGCTTTGTCTTGCTGCCTCAAATAAATCTGTCAGGAGTAAATAGCATATCGATAAATCGACCATGGCTTTGCTCGTTTGCACACAACAATGATAGGCAGAGATTTCATTTTAAGTAAACACTATTAATGCGCAGAAACACAGCAGGAACATTACAACATTGGCTTGGAATGTGTTTTCATTTGCACAGGTTTTGAAGTTCATTATTCCTGCTGCTGTTGGGCAACTGAATAGGAACCAAAGAAAGGCACTGGGGCTTTCAAACACTTCTATGCGGAATTAAACTTTTGACACCACAGATCATGTGAGTGGGCCAATATACATTTTGTATACATCAGTCGTAACATTCACCTGAGCATGGTCAGTTTTTCACAGGGCCTACCCGGATTTTCAAACAATCGATAAATATCGGCACACTCATTACTCGAGCTACAAGAAAGAACATCTTTCATCACAAATGCTGCCACATCCCCCAACGTTCACTGGAGCCAAGAAACAACCTGAACAGCTTCTTCAAATAATTTAGATCACTCTAGAATACAGAATCTCAAAAACCGTATAGTTAAAGAGCTTGGCACAAAAAAGTGTGACTACCACTGCAATATACAGACCGCCTCACAAAAGTAACAAGTTACTTACCTGTAACTGTTGTTCTCCAGCGTGGGTCTGGCATGGATTCACATGCTCATGAATATTCCCCATTATCAGGCTGGGAATCCTCGGTAAAGAAAAAAATCAGTTTCAGTTTTGTTGCTGAACTGTCTTTCTCCCAATAACCAATCACTGGTCTCTGGGTCATACTGCCGCCAGCCAATGACTGCCCTCTACCCAAGTCCCTCCTCTGGCAGCCCTCTTCAGATTTGGTAGCACGTAAAGTGGCAGTAGGACCAAGAGAAGAGCCGCAGAGGGGTAGAGGAAGGGTTCGCATGTGAACCCATGCCAGACCCACGCTGGAGAAAAACAGTTACAGCATGGGGTCTGGCATGGATTCACATGTTCATGAATATAAGAATACATAGCAGTACACACATGCACAACCACGGGAGGTGGCAAGGCTCAACATTAAGCATTTCATCAACTCAACATTAAGCAACTCTCACCTCCTCACCAGGACCACCTTCAGGCGAACAGGTTGCGCAGCACTGCCTGGCCGCCTCTGGACTCCTCCCTGCAATCCCGGTCGACACAGTAGAATCTTGTGAAGGTGTGCGTCGACTTCCACGTAGCAGCCCTGCAGATGTCCAGCAGGGGTACACCAGACAAGAACACTGTGGTAGCAGCGATCGCTCTGGTCGAATGGGCTCTCGGACGGCCGGGCAACGGTCGGTTTGCCAAGCGGTGACGGTGCATGATGCAGCCGGAGTGCCATCTAGAAATGGAAGACTTCGAGAGGGCCTTCCCTTGGTTCACAGGTCCAAAGTTCACATACAGCTGTGATGTCTTCCGAAGGGTCTTTGTGCGGTCCACCTAGAACTTCAGAGCTCTAGCCACATCCAGCGAGTGCAAAGTCCTCTCGGCCGGTGACAAAGGCGACGGGAAGAAAACAGGTAACACCAAGGGCTTGTTGAGGTGGAAGTCAGACAGCACCTTGGGCATGAAGGAGGGGTGCGTCCTCAGCACTACCCTCGTTTCGTGGAATGTCAGGTATGGAGGTTTACAGGAGAGGGCCTGGATCTCTCCCACTCGTCATGCAGAGGTGATGGCCACAAGAAACGCTGTCTTCCACAATAGGAACTTCAACGGTGCCGAATGTAGAGGCTCGAATGGCGGCCCCATGAGCCTGCTCAGCACCAAGTTGAGCTACCACGCCGGGGCCGGAGCCTTCACCGGCGGGAATGACCCAAACAGTCCTTTCATGAACTCCTTCACCAGGCGATGGGACCACAGAGATGATCGCCCCGGAGTTCTGGTGTAGTGGGAAATTGCCGCTAGATGGATCTTGATGGAGGCATGAGCTAGCCCAGCCTTGGCCAGCGGCGGTAGGTATGGCAGCACTTGAGGGGCTGTAATCTGCAGAGGGTTAATCTTCTGTGCACGGCACCAGACAGAGAACCTCTTCCATTTGTGTCCATAGCACTTGAGAGTCGAGGACACTCTGGCCTTTGCAAGCACCTCCTTGCAGTCTGCCGGGATATCGTACCCTCCAAACTCTAGGGCTGCAGGAGCCAGGCCTGCAAGTTCAGCGACCCCGGGTTGTGGTGGAGGATGGCGCCTCCTTCTCTGGCGAGAAGATCTATGTCCGTCGGCAGTTTGACTGGGGGGGGGGGTGCTGACTTGTCCAGGAGGTCCGGGAACCAGCTCTGCCTCGGCCACGCTTGTGCGACGAGGATCATCCTGCACCGGGACAGTCCGAGTGGATTGATGAGTCGCAGCAGCAACGGCAACGGTGGGAATGCATACAGGAACAGGCCGTCCCAGGGGAATGAGAAGGCATCGCCCATGCTCCCCGGCTGGGGAAACCTGCTGGCGAACCTCTGGCACTTGCCGTTCATCGCCGTTGTGAATAGGTCGATTTGGGGATTATCCCATCGTTGGAATAGGAGATCCATTTGATCCTGCCGCAGTTTCCACTCGTGGCACGAGCGCAGCTCCCTGCTGAGTGATTCGGCCATGGTGTTCTTTATTCCTGCCATGGCGAAGGGTACCAGAAACATCCCTTGGGTGACGGCCCAGTGCCACAGATCCTGGGCTTCCTTGGATAAGGCTCGGGATCTGGTACCTCCCTGCTTCTGGATATAGAACATTGTGGTGGTGTAGTCGGTGAAGATCCTTACCACCTTGCCCTTGAGGGATGGAAGGAACCAGAGCTCCAGGACATTGATGTGCAGCAACCTCTCCTCTGGGAGCCAAAGGCCTCTTGCGTGGAGATCTCCGGTGTGTGCTCCCCATCCTGCCATGATCGCGAGGGCATTGGCCACTTTAATCGTCGTAGCCGCAAACGAGATGACCCGCCGTCCCATGGTGTCCAGTTTCTTCCCCTCGTCGCTCGGCGGTGAAGTCGAAGTTGAAGCCGTCGCCCCGCCGCTTTCTTCTTGGCTGCCGCAGAGACGACCAAATCCGCGGATGGTTGAGCCCTAAGGCACATGGGGGCGGAGTCCGGGACCTGGTATCGGTCTCTCTTAGCAGGAGCCATGGGCGGGTTCTTTAGGAGCGTCAGCCCCTCGTCCCAGACGTCGTCCAGTAATGGAACCGAGAGGATCGTCTTCCTCTTGGCCTTACGCCGTTGGTAGAGGAACCCTTCCTTCTTCTGCTCTTCGGGACAGAGCTGGAAAAGCTTGGATGCCCTAGCGATCATGCCGTGGAAGGAGCCAATTTCATCGGGCGGGGGAGACCGAGGGGGTGGTGAAGGAAGGTCCATTCCGTCGTCACCACAGTCGTCATCATCCGTCCCCGTCGTCGCCTTCTCAGTTCCCGTCTCCTCCCTCGGACCAGGGGAAGGAGATGAAGGCCGTGAAGGCTGGAAAGGAGTGCGGGATGTGTTCTCCTCCGCTTGCTTGGTGGAGTTTCCGATGGTCCAGGCTCCGCTGGATTGTCCGTCAGGGGTAAGGGCAACCTTGTCCTTATCTCCGTACACAAGGCCTGAATCTCCATCAAGATCGCCCCTCACTTGTCTTGTGGCATACGCACAGGCTGCGACGGAAGCAAAGGTTGGGGAGCAGGCTCCGTCCCCTCCACGGCTCTCGGTTCCTCGTCAGCACCGCCGTCCATTTCTTCGTCCGTCTCATCGGGATCCCTCCCGTATGACCGGGCCTCCTCGAACCTCTTGTTCAGGATCTTTGCGACGCCTGCCAGCTCCTCTTCAGAGGCTGAATCTGTGTCCGTAATGGCCACCGGGCCCCCCCCTCTTTTTCTGCCTGGGGTCTTACGGGGGTCTTATCGATGGGCTGAAAAGAGGATACCCTCTGCGTTGGCAGGGAAACTGTAGGCCCCGAGGTCACCTCCACTGGGGTAAGCCTCTGCAGGCTTTGCCAGGGTCGCCACGACTCCCTCGATTGAGGCCTTAACTGGGTGAATCAGGGCCTTCACGACCTTGGGCGCGCCTGAGGCCTTCACCTTGGGGGGGGGTGTAGGGGGTCACCGCCTCGCTCCCCCTCGGTTGTCTCCATCAGGATCGGCCAGGGCTTCTCCCAAAGATTTCCTGGGTTCTTCGACTTTCTCTTCCCCGAGCCAGAGCGTTGGCTCGTGGTTGATGGTGTCGGTGATAATGCGCCCTGCCTGGCAGCCGAGGAGCCCGACCGATCGGCGCTACCGGTGCCTGCGGACTCGCGGTGCTTTGCCTTCTGTTGGGCCCCCGTCGCCGGGGCGCCCTCAAAGGTCTTAGAAGACTGCTCGGACTTCGTCTTCTCACCTGCTGCTGGGCTCTTCCCTTCCAGCCAGCTGGTGAGGCAGATACGACGATCCTTCATAGTCCGTTCGGACATGTTCTTGCAAAACGCACAGTCCTTTTCCACGTGCGTTTTGTCTTTGTGAAGGCAGCAGAGACATCGAGAAAGCTCATCCTCCTTGAAAATATTCTGTAATCCGCATCCAGGGCAGCTCCTGAACAGCTTGGATCCGGGCGTCGTGTTTCATTTGTCCTGGGCAATGTCCATGCGGGGTAGGCCTCAAAGATCTTCCGGAATCCTCCAAGAAGTGAAACTCGACAAAAATTCTGCCCTTGAGGGGCATATAAAATTCCGAAACGGGTCCCCCTTGATCGTAAGTAGAAACGGTCGAGCTTGAGGCTCGATTGACCGACAAAATTAGGTTAAACTCTTTGAAAAATCGCAAAACGCAGTAAAGGCTTGAGAGCTATAGCACGAGGACTCCCAACACTTGAATGTGCGGTAAAAATCTGAAGAGGGCTGCCAGAGGAGGGGCTTAGGTAGAGGGCAGTCATTGGCTGGGGGCAGTATGACCCAGAGACCAGTGATTGGTTATTGGGAGAAAGACAGTTCAGAAATGAAACTGAAACTGATTTTTTCTTTACCGAGGATTCGCAGCCTGACGACGGGGAATATTCATGAGCATGTGAATCCATGCCAGACCCCATGCTGGAGAACCAAATTTCCAGAAACCACTGTGAATGGGGTTTCTAAAATATTAGTAGTCCAACACCACCTCACTCTACTCTACGGTGAGACTTCAATCTCTGGATGCAAAAGGAGGACAATGGTGCTACAAAATCACTTTCAGCAAACCTGAGTGCCCTGAACCTCAAGCAGCTAGCAAGAGGACCTATGGCGGGCATCGAAATAAAGGTTGGATAAGCAGAAGCTAAAAGTAGTTCCTGGGTATCCAGCATTAACCAATGACCAGGAGCTACCACAGAGGAACAAGGAGCTACAACATGGTGTTCCGCAAATCCAAATGCCACATAAGATGCAGAAATATAATTGTGTCCATTATTTATGACCCCTTATACTTGAACTGTAATAAAGAGGAGTTTTAATGTTGATTTCTAATTTGTCCAAAATGCACAGACTTAAATTGACATGGTGCGTTTACTCTGCATCAGTTGGCCTGGGAAGAGAAAAGTAGCTCCTGGTAGCTGTTGGTTTCAAGCTAACCAGGAGCTAAATAGCTCCCAGCACCACTCAATTTCGAACCCTGGCTTACGGACAGAGCCATAAATGAGGTCTCCTCACCACCGTTTCATCCCCTTCACCGTTTCATCCCCAAGCTCTTACCTTTAGGGGACCAGCTTGCCATCCTTTTCACTCAAGCTGCATCACTACCAAGCCTTACAAATGCTCCCCCAATATAGACCAGGACCTTAAAGGACAACAACCTTGGTGTGCTCCTCGAGAAACACGAAGAGTGCTGCTGAACTCTTCTAACAACTTCACAACTGTCAGGCATGGGTATAAAAAAAAAAAAATAAATATAAAAAAAAAAAAAGCATTCTGGACCCAAAGACCTTTGAATACTCACAAAAGAAGCCAGTCGCTAAATGGCTCGCCGCCAAACTCGAACCAACTCAAGAAAGAAGAAACCTGAAGTGAAAACTACTTACCAACAGACAAAATGACATACCACCAACAACTCCAGATGTACAGTGCCGAAACGATATATGTAATAACGTTCACTAAATGCACTGTATTGAGCCTGCATAACATGGCCAAAAGAAAATGCCCAACATTATCCCAGAATTTAAAAACACTTCAGCTTGCAACACACCGTGTCCCAACTCTTCTCAAGTCGCTGCAGCCCACTTCAGCAACAAAACGGGACAGATTACAGACCATCTAAACAAGAAAATACCAACCAAACGAAACCCCAGTGTTAAGAGGTTAGTGAGATTTGTCTACAGTTCTGTAGAGAGGGATGTAAAACCATATAACCAAATGGAAAAACAGGGTTCCAACCAAAAGGTAGACCAAGTCTCTCTAAAATAGTAGATGCAGCTTCAACATTATTTTTCTGCAGCTCAGAGACACTTGCATTGACATGGCCTTGAAACACTTGTGTATAGGCGCGTTATAAATACAGTATATCATTCGCAAGGACACTGCATTCTACAAGGACCCACAAGAGACATTGGGCCTCATTATGAGTCCAGCGGTAACCGTGCCGAAAAAACCATCAGACTACCACCGGACCCGTATTACCATTCCGCCTCTGTGATTCCCGGAATCACTGGGGCATTAGGACCCATAGGACTCCATGGGGATGGGGGACAATGGAAACACTGGTTCCGTCTATGACTGAGCCGGTGTTTCCATTTGCGCCTGCAGGCGGGTGGCGTTACTCCCGCCAGGTCAGACCTGGTGGGAGTGACACCTCCCGCCTGCAGGACTCTTAATCGGCCGCTTCGGAAAGAACGGTGGCAGCATTTTTACCACCACCGTTCTTTCCAGACCGGCAGGGTCGTAATGAGGCTCATTGAGTCTTTGGACAGGCTCTTTAGATCACATGGGCGTAAGAAAAGGGTAAATCCCAATTTTTTGTTGAAGGGTGATTGAGCTGAAATGGGGACTAATTTGAAAAGTGTCAACAGCACGCAAAAAAAGAGCTCAATTACCCCTCTTTTAGTCCACAAAACATATGGATCAGGGACAAGGAGAGAGAACTGATGGATTATCTATCTGAAGGTCACATAGAACACACATTATTTTCCAAAGAGTAAGCAAAGAAAAAACACATATTTTAATAGATTTAGATTGAATAACACAAATATATATGGTTGGTGCTTTCCACAAGTCACCTCACAACACTCAAAGCAAATTAAAGAACACAAATGTTAAAAGGTCCAGCAAAAACACACATTCTACTAGTGGTGTCTAAATTTAGTATAGTGACAATTATGATAGATCACCTTAACAAAATATTTTCCAAAACCTAATTGTCTAGCTATATTTGGGGGGGGACATACTCTCACTGCACAGCATAAGAATTTTAGTGCTGCATAAAAACACATTCATTGTCGTGTCTAGATGTCTACATATGTTTCAGCACACATTAGCATCAACACCATCCCTGGTGTTCTGCTGTTTTAGTTGTGGCCCTCTTCAGGACGGTATATTGTTTTTCAGATTGACAACAGTTAAAAAAACAAATCCCCAGATTTTTCACAGTTTTTTTCGTGCTGCAAAGAATGGAAATGCGAGATTTGTGTTAGTGCTTGGTCTAAAGTGCATTCGCAATTAAAAACTCTTTTGGAAACAGTTTGTGTGACTTGGACACTTTTGTCGTCCAAATCTCAACTTTTCACTGACCTTTATATGCTCTTGTGGTTGGACTAAAGGTTGGTTTCTATAACAAGGGAAGTGGAAAATCACTCCCTTTTTCATAGATTACGTTGTGCAGCAGACTGATTCTGTGCTACTTTTGCAAACAATGCGCAATTTGTATCAGCCATCGTGCCATTGGGATTGGGATTATTTTCTTTCTTTCATCAAGGAGTTTCTTTAGCATGTATATAAAAAGGTCGTATTTTGGTTTTTGCAAATAGTTTTTTGGTATATATGGTGACGCAGGTCATCTAGCATATTTACTGACCTTTCATTTCTTTGGCAGTTTATTAGTCAAAAATGGCGCTGGATCGTTGGACAGTTTCAAACTTGACCAGTACACAGTCTCTCAAGTAGATGCTGTTTTTTTCCGTCGTTCCCACCAGCCTAAAAAGACAAAAAGTGGGAGGGACGTGAGGAAGATTCTTTCTTAGTTCCTTGTGGGATTAGCATACATTTTTACACGGCATACAGCTTTTTGTGTACCTCAATTTCCGCTTTGAAAGTCGCGGGTGTTCAGAATCCGAGTTAGTTTACCTTGCGGATGATTTTACTGGGTTCGGGAGTCTCTCGATGCACTGCAGCTCCTCTCTGTCTACACGCGGGAAAAACAATTCGTCTTGCTCCGTGCCACGGATGAGTTATCCTGTTCCGTGTTCGCATGTCACGTGTCTGCCCATTCCGTGTCTAGTCCACGTCATTCTTTTTAGTCAGGTTTGCGTCTGGATCGCGCGGCCATCTTGGGAAGGTGTGGGTGCATTGCAAGCACTTGATGGATACTACTGATGTTTCATATGTCCCGAGTATTTTGCTGCACTATGTTCCAAGGAGTACTGCAATATACGTAGTTACATCTTCTTATTGACATTAGTCGCTTCTTCTAATGATATCAGATGGCCCTTGCAGTGACTAATGAGTGTTTCCTTATTAAGACACCTTCGTGTTTGTGATGTTCCGCCTTATTTTGTGAGTTATATATGACGCTGTTTGTTGGAAAAAATGCTTTAAGAGCAGAACGCATTATGAATTTGCCATAAGTAAGGAGCTGTCAGACCATGACATGCATATTTTCCCCGATCATGATGAGAGATTTATCTGATCAATGTGCTGGATCAGTTTGTCGTTTGAGATGTTGGAGCTTCTTAAAAGAATATCCCCCACTCTAGCACTGTATTTAACCCATTTTTCACTGTGTCCAAATCAAAAATCCATTTTTGTTCACATTTCCGGAGTGCTAGATCACGGTCTCCTCCTCTTTTTGAAATTTGGACTGTTTGGATAATGAACCAGAACATTTCACATGGTTTATGCTTCAAACGAAGGTAATGGGCAACAAGGGGTTTGTTTGGTGTTTGATTTCTGATGTTTGTGCGATGTTCCCCTATGTGTATTTTTATATGTCTTTCTGTTTTGCCAATGTAGAAGAGTTGGCAAGGACATTGAATTGCGTATACTACCCATTGGGAGCTACAATTTGTGAATGATTTTAGTTGCCAGTGTCTTCCTTTCAGGTTGACATTTTTCATATTTTTTGTTAGTGAACAGACCGAACAATTACCACACCTGAAGTGTCCCATTACAGGTGGTAGGTCCCAGAGTGTTTTCTGTGTATTCGCTTTGTTAGGTGCCTGGGGATACGTGTGAACCAGATTGTCTCTCAGGTTTTTTTTTGTCTAAGTCACACAAACTGTTTCCAAAAGAGTTTTTAATTGCGAATGCACTTTAGACCATGCACGAACACAAATCTTGCATTTCCATTCTTTGCAGAAAAATCTGGGGATTTGTTTTTTGAACTGTTGTCAATCTGAAAAACAATATACCGTCCTGAAGAGGGCCACAACTAAAACAGCAGAACACCAGGGATGGTGTTGATGCTAATGTGTGCCGAAACATATGTAGACATCTAGACACGACAATGAATGTGTTTTTATGCAGCACTAAAATTCTTATGCTGTGCAGTGAGAGTATGTCCCCCCAAATATAGCTAGACAATTAGGTTTTGGAAAATATTTTGTTAAGATGATCTATCATAATTGTCACTATACTAACTTTAGACACCACTAGTAGAATATGTGTTTTTGCTGGACTTTTTAACATTTGTGTTCTTTAATTTGCTTTGAGTGTTGTGAGGTGACTTGTGGAAAGCACCAACCATATATATTTGTGTGTTATTCAATCTAAATCTATTAAAATATGTGTTTTTACTTTGGTTACTCTTTGGAAAATAATATGTGTTCTATGTGACCTTCAGATAGATAATCTGTCAGTTCTCTCCCCTTGTCCCTGAACCATATGTTTGGTGGACGAAAAGATGGGTAATTCATTCACATGACAAGCAAGCCTCGAAGATCTTAACTGCTTCTTTGGGGAGGTGATCACATCTATTTTCTAAAGGAATCAATGCTCACGTTGGGAGTGGCAAGGTGAGCGATTGCTTTCGAATTGTGTTGCTAAAATGATGTTCTGTGAGCACAATGACTTATCAGTAGATCCTAGGAGTCTGGAGAAACAGGAGCATAGAATGAACCTGCACGAGGAAGAACTGCACACACAAATATTAAACTAAACTGGATTTACCAGGATTCAACAGTAAACTAAATAAGACTATGCGTTCTTGGGCGTTATTTAGAAAAACCGTGACTCCTGTATTTTGCAGCAAAGATGCACAGTAAATAAGCTTTCGGAACATTAGAGCACAATTCCATGAATTTTAATGCTGACATAACGCACACCTGGAAAACCTTTTTCAACTAATATGTTGCTGGTTTCTTTCTGCATTGGCAAAAGCTTTCATAAAAGAGCAACAAGCTGACATTTTGTCATAGATGTACCAAATACGGTTACATGAAAAGACTAGTTGCTCATCGCAATAGAATACTTAATGGGAAAAAGCAGCAGCCTGGGACTTCCAATTAGAGGGGAATTCATCAAGTATCCTTGTGAACCGTAGACCGAGTAGATTTTCGTGCATTTTGGTAAAATTGTTAAGGAACAAAGCTTTCAGGCAATCAATATTTCCTCTGATGGACCAACATCAAGCACTAATTCTACAGTTGTGCTTACCTGCAAAACAGCATGAGAGCGGGAGGACGTGGCATTCATATCAGTGGGGTGCTGCGTTCTATTTTTGTTTCCATAATCTAACATTTGGAGGATCTCCTCTGCAGATTTCGGCTAAGCGGGATTGATACAGCACAACAGATAATTAGTTAATTTAACAGGCACAGATATTTTTCAAAATAATCTTTTAGGCATTTTCATTTCTGATGCTACACAAACATTTAAAGCATGTTTCTAATTAATTATCATTCCTACGACAAGCAGGAGCATCACTGTTGGTTTTTAGGAAGGTGGAAAGGGTCCTTGAAAGCATGAGACTACATGAACTAAAATGTATGACATTTTACTCACTGGACAGCCTGAAACGTACAGTTAAGTACGTTCATGTTACTGTAAGATTGTTCTGGTTCTCTTCGGGCCAAGGCAATTGCAAACCAAAACAGAAGGGTAGACTGATGGGTTTCAAAATGTAGTGTGCCGACTAAACCACTCGAAAATTGTACTTATCGAAGCAGTTTAAAATTCAAAATCCAAAAGTCATTATGTGTTGCGACAGCAACTCAAGCCTTCAAACACAAATGTAAAAAAATATATTAAACTCAAACATTCAAATTAACACTTGGACAAGATTATTCAAAATGAAGTGGAAGATAAAATGATATCTTCTATTCGGCTAGATAATGTTTATTCAGCAATGCAAAACAATTCTAGAACAGGCCTATGAATCAATTACACGAACTCTGATACTGTGGGCCAATTCCTTCATTAAGAGCCCTACATAGAGCAACCACCCAGGAACACGGTCAGCCCCCAATGCAAATCTGAAGATGGGAATGTACAACCACGCAGGGTTCTCCAGATGGGTCTGTGCTCTTAGAAGGTAGCTTACCTTACATCTCCCTCTGTATGCAGACCAACGACAATGAAGGGCAATCCAAGACCGAATTCTTCTAGGGCCCCTAAACGTTTTGCTTTCCCCCACTATATTTTTGTATCACCAACCTCTCTTTGGTGGCCAAAGGGACACCCCCTCCCATTGCAACCCTTTTTATTTGCTTAGTGCATCTGCAGCACCCCATTTGCGCCCTAAGGTGATTAGATTTAGGGAGTGGGCTGATGGCAGCTTCAATTTAACTTTGCTAGGGGTAATAGCCATTTCACTGCATTGTATTTTTTTGTTTGCCATTGGGGTATCAATGCATTATTTTAAGTTCTGTTATCTGCCAATTTGTATTTCAGGGCTTCCTTTGGTCAGAGCAACTATAACGTAAGCCTAAAATATGTATTTTGATCATATATGCTGTTTGTGACCCCACATGCCAGTTTCTGTATTGGTTCTAACTGGTTTAGACAAGGTTAGGTCCCTGGGCTCTTCCCCCTCATCCTGTGGAGGTAGTTCGGGTTAAGTGGGAGTCCTGAGTGCAAATCAGAATAATTGGCCACCTTGATCCTTCTTCTTAGCCACCTTTAGTGATTGGGGGGCTGGCTTTCTCCAGTTCCCCCCTCTCTGTCTGAGCTTTCTCACCCTGGAACTTGAATGCAGGAGGTTTGCCGATGTGTTGGAAGAGAACACTGCTGTTTTCCTGCCGGTTCAGCCATTCTAAGCCCTCACATGGCCATACTGGCTGGATGTAGTGGTTTGGGCATATACCAGTTAGGGGTTTCTGCATTAAGAAGAATAGGCCAAGCTTCCTGGGTCCTCCTGCTGACTACACTTTGGTGTTTAGTCTAGCCTTCCTAGATGAGATAGTCTCCAGGCCATTTGAATGCTGCCTACCATTTTCCGCCAGGGTCTTTTGCCTTGCATTAAGTAGCTGCAGTCGCATTTAGTCTTTCTGAGTCACCTCATTCACCATGGAACGACTTTACTTTCCCTGACAAGCCACCAGCATATTTGCTAGGTCCCCTAGTCTTCCCCAAGTCTTCCATAGCATGTTTTCTACTGCTAGCTAGAGGGCCTCTATTATTGGAAAGCTATTTGGTCCTCCTTTTGGTAGTCTGATTGTTGACCAAGGGTTAAATTCCCTATGCACTACATCAGTGTAAAACGCACATAGGAAGAAGCATGTACTTGCCTGGGTCGTTTAGTCTCACTGGAACAGTTGACGCCAAATCTGCTGCTGTGATTTCTTACCCATGATCCTGGGACAGTCACCCTCAGGGGTCCCCTTGGTTGAGGTAATAACTCTCTAGTAGCTAGTCTGACTATTTCCAATCGACTAACATTGGGGGACTTTCCGTAGGTTTTTCAACCACACTCTGGATCTCTTCATTGGGATCGTCTCATCTTCACCGGAGTAGTTTGCTGGCAAATCCACACCTCTGAAGCAACGTAACCTAATTTTCCCACACACACGGATGGCCTACTGACTTTGTGCTGTTGACTTCTATAGAACTTTCTACTCACCTTGGAACTCTCCTCTCCTACAGTGATTTTTGGGGCGCTTAACTGCCCTTGGAAATGTTTCCTGGACTCATCTGGTGTGCAGGAGGTTCTACGCCCATGATGGCTTGTATAGTACTGTTTCTATGTTCATTCTTTGGCCGTTTTTTTCACTGCACTTTTTGCAGAAAGAAATTGAATATTTTTTTATTTGGGGGTGCGGGAGCCTCCCCTATTTATCCATTTACACCACCCCACCCTACCCCAACCCCTTATATGCCCACCCACCACCCCCCATATTTTTCGATGTTTTTTCAGCAAACATTTTTCAGCAAAAAAGTACAGCAGAAAAAAAGCGGGATAAATGAAAGTTATACCATAGTACTTACTATGTAAGTACTATGCTACCTCTAAGCTACCTCAGGGTTTGCCGCGCGATATAAATAATAAACATGTGTTTTTAATGTATTATTTTTCAAAAACGTTTATTTTAAGTCAACGTACTGTGGGTACAGGAAGAACATAAATAACAAGCACAGTCCAGACAGTTCTGGCGACAGAGGAGCATGTGAGATAAATTAAAATACAGAATGAAACAAAGCCCAGCTTCCCCCACTTCTCCCGCAGTCCTCGACGACCTATTTGCCTCCCCCAAGATTAAGCAGCTTCACAATGTTGGAAAATGCTGCACAAGGGGGCCTGATCACAATCGCAGGGTAAGTCTGTGCAAAGTCAATAAATGGTGTACAGACAGAGACATACTTTGCATAGCTCCCTTCGCACAGTGCTGTGATCTGGTCAGCAACTACAATGTCCCAGACCTTAACCCACCACATCTGGGCAACCGGCCCATCAACGGGCTTCCAGCTTCGAGCTGTAGTCAGTTTCGCAGCTAGAACAAAATGACCAATTAATGTGGCCATTGGACCATTAAGGGGAAATCATCCAGCACCTGCGTCACCCAAAATTACACCTGTGGGTCCATGGGAAGTGACAGCCCTGTAATATCCTTTGTTTTAGAGAGCACCTCCTTCCAGAAGAGGCCCAATTTAGGACACAACCATACCATGTGAAAATAAGTGCCCACAGCATCAAAGGTAAAGACGTGAGACAGCTGTGCGGCTAGATTATAGCGAAAGACATCAGGGACCCCCCAGGCCACCCACACCCACTGCGCTCAACAGTACCTTTTTAGGTATTCTGGCGCGTTGGTTCCCCCAGATACATTTAAAGATCCTTCCCTGGAGTATGCAGAGATCAGATTGCTGGATTCTCAGCGGCAATGCAGAGCATAGAAAAAGCAGGCGCAGAATCAAATTCATTTGGACCGCTGTGGTGCAACCAAACCAAGATATTAAAGTGGTCACTCAGTGGTCTATTTTTACTCAACTCTGATGCAAACAAAGTCACAGCTGACATTACTTGCATCCTAGAATAAAGACAGCTAGTATAAACAGAAACCATAACAGTACGGCTTCCAATGCCAACAACAACAAAACTATTGCAGCACCATCAAAAGAAACAGCCAAAATACTGTGCTCTGTTTAAATTCAGCAACAACTGGAGCAAATTGCTATGCAAATGTAGCAATCAATCTTCTATTCCCATTGCCACGAATTGTGGACAGTATTTACTTAAATGTCTAAAACCAGTTGTCTTTCATACGCTTATTGTACAAAGAAACACCACTAACAACCCTGACACTATCTACAGTGTCTCAGGTTTAAGACAGGCATTGGACTACTGTGCAGGAATCGTTAAATTCACCATAAACACATTGAAAGATCAACAAGAATGCTTAATTACTTACTACAAGTACTATAAAACAAAAGCATCTGCATAAATAAAATCTTTCAAATTTCACATACGTGAAAACATCCATGCACTCTGTGCAACCATGTTTCACAGAAGCAGATCCCTAATTAACGATTTGTGTATGTATCTATAGCAAATTGTAATTCAATTCCATTTCAACAGCTTCTCCAAAATGCAAATCATGGCATATTATGCTCTTTTTGTAATTCAGAAAATCACATACAAATAGATGCACATGTGCAATATGCAATATTTATTTATTTTATTGTGCATTTGTTAGGTGCTTATACAACAAGTAAATGTGTTTCAAAGCGCCCACATGGCGACAGGGAGGGGACATAGGATTGGAAAAAGAAAAAGAAAAACAATGTATACACAGGAGTTAAGGAGCCAAACTTACTATGCCTTGGGAGTATTCAGAAAGTGCAAGTGCAGAGAGAGAGAAGGGGGAAGAGGGAGTGGGGGTAAGGGCTGGAGTGTCTGTGCTCTTGGGTGAGCAGCAGATGTAAGTGGCAAATAAGTGCAAGGGAGCATAGAGCTGAAATAAGTGCAGGCCTACAATGGTGTAGGCCAGTGGGTGCTGAGGCAAGTGCTGTGTGTGAGCAGAAGCCCAGGCAATTGGTTGTGGGAGGGCAGGACCCCGAGGACACAAGGGCCTTGGTCACCAATCACAGCAACCGAGGTTAGCAGGTGAGGGAAGGATGAAGTGAAAAGGAAAGTCTTCAGGAGCTTCTGGAATTTGAGGAGGTCCGACTCGAGACGAAGAGGAAGGGGGAGGTTGTTCCACAGGAGAGAGCAAACAGAAGCAAGAGATTGGACTTGGCCCTCTGTTTCGCAAAACGCTTCACACACAGTTGGTTAGGGAGGAACGTAGGTAGAGGTCTGGAGGGAGAATATTTAGTAATCGCGAGTTGCAGATAGCGTGGTCCCCGGCCACAGGCAGCATTGTGGATGATGCAGAGGGATTTGAATTTAATCTGATGGCACTAAAAATAACTGTAAACTGACCAACTTTACAAACAGCCAAGTATCTCTTGGCAAGAAAACCTTCACAACAGTAGTCATAGTTTACCACTCTGGTGCCATAACCACTTCAGGCAACTATACTGCATATATGAAAAAAAGAAGTGGTTGGTTTGAATCTAACGACACTTCTGTTACTCAAAAACATAGGCTACCAGCAAATCTACCAAATATCTACTTTGACAAACTGAAGAAATTGGTCCCTTCTCCTTAAGGAGGAGTCTCACCCTTTGAGGCTAAAGGGGTTACCCTTTGGAGACAAGGACTCCCGTGAGGAACTCAAGACACACCCCATGATGGCATGTATGGGACTATCAGAGGTTAAGAATAGTGTAAAATCCAGAGATTTAGCTGAAGACGATACTAAAATATACTGTTTTAACCAAGAAAGAAGATCTGTCCCTTTAAACAAAAATCTCTAATTAACTGAGAGGAGGAGACAGAAGGAGGACCATGCAGAGAGAAGGAGAGAGAAGCGTACACAGGCAGAGGAAACCCTCTAACAGCGTAACACCTGAGAGAGGCAGAGCTAAGGAGAACCGCAAAGCCTGCGAGTCTCGGAGATGTTCTGAGAGCGAGAGCAAAGCAGCGGACGTGCAGGGTTCAAAGAAGGAAAGGGAAACCACGAAGGCGGTGGTGGTGCGACCACCACAACTTTGTGGTGCGTTGAATACCTGTATAACATGCCGAAACCACTAGGCTGGGAAGTCAGCAAGTCGTCCGGATAACCGCAGTAGTTCCAGCTTGCACAGAGAGGTGGACACAGGAGAAGACGAGCAGGCTAAAAATGCAATAAACCGAAGAGAGCCCGAGCGAACAGAGACCCTGGATATTTTCTTGCCCCCCTCCGCAGCATTCAAGCAAACTGGGAGAACCCAGAGGCCGCCAGGGAATCATGAGATACAAGGAACATGTCACAGTGAAACTAATGAGACATTGAAATTAAAGTCTATGAAATGGAACTGTAATAATGAGAGAGAGAGAGAGCGAATCACAATAAAAGCTGAAAAAGAGATTAAGAATGGGACACAAATACCATGGAAAGAGGGGAAGGCACCACTTATGCTAATAGGCAAAGACTGTAGATCCGAAAGAGAATTCCATGAAGATAAGGCAGGTGAAATTTAATAAGAAAAAAAATAAAAAACCAAATCAACCCAGGAGAGGGGGAACATCATCTATCAAGGTAACGCATCACAGTTAAAGTACATTGTATATAAATATAAGAGACCCATCATGGAGGAGCAAAAAAAAGAGAAAATATTCAAAGTGATTCATGGAAAAAAGCCTAAGAAGGAGAGAAAACCCAGAGAACCTATAAAAGAGTTGCAAGAACTTGTAAAGAAGATGACAAGAGACCGGGAAAAGACATTAATAGGAGATGCTCTCTGGAAATTATTTTGTTAAGTAAAGTGGTGTTTTTGGACAGCATACCTTTTATTTTTATGACTTCCCGGTTCCATGTGATATTTTCGCCACAAAAATATCGCGAAGCAAAAATATCGCCATATTTTTGCGGCAAAAATAACACATGGACCCTGCGGGGGACACCCCTGCATCATTTTTTTATGTGCGGGGGACACCCCCTCACCTAATATTTTCGCCACCAAAAATATCGCCTATGGCCGTTCCTGACGACCATATGTTCGGCGATATTTTTGCTGGCGAAAATATTACCCGATACCGACTTCCCAAAATTAGAAGACCACCTACTTTATTTACATAGGCAGGGTACACACACATAGCAATAGGGAATGTTTGGGCATTTTCCTATCATTTAATAGGCAAACAAGAAATGTCACTAGTATGTGTTGTCTTGACGCACCAAACTACTTGATATTCCATTAACGGAAATGTAGCCATTAAATTACACTTTAAATTCAAATTGACAATACCATACAGTTAGAATAGGCTAAGGGGTATCCAACTACTTCAAATATAAGCAAACACACAAAACAACTATTCCTTAATTAAATTCCTTAAAACACACCTTCGGCTACATAATTAGTTAATACACCAATACTACCACTGTACTACTTTCTACACATACATTTATTGAAAGGAGACATTTTGTAACAGTCTGAAAAGAAATGAAGAAAAAGTTGAAGAAAATGTAAATTTCATTAACAGTAAATGTAGGAAACAGTTTTTTTCAAACTACCTTGGATTTTTCCCCCACGACTGAATAGTTACAACACGTTAATACAAAAACATTGCATCACACGCAACTGTTGTAGAAAACAGTGTTTCTGCAATATACTACTTATGAACGTCAAAAAAGAAAATGTGATTCCAAGGTGGCTGCCAAGATCGGTGCAGTGTGAAGAGAGCGCTCCTCATGGACCCCCATGTAGGAAGATGAGGGACCCCCCCCTCTACATAAATAACGACCACCGTTTGGTCTTTGGAACAGCTCGGTGATTGTGGAGAAACATTTTGAGTAAAGCATTTGGTTCCGTAATGGCAACAATTGGCCGCAACAATTGCGAGGAGTTAACAAGGCATGGCACCGATCCAAGCAACCCAAAGTGAAGCGCTCTTGCCTAATCCACTCTGACCTTGTCTCGACGCACCTCAGCAAATACCCAGACCAGCCCAGCCAGGAATCGCGGAGCCCCAGCAGTGTCATAGTACAGGCGTGGCAGGAAGAAGATCAGGGTCCCGTGAGCAAGATCAGGTTCCTGTGAGCAATCAGACTTGCTGGTTCATTAAGCCACAGCAATGCAATTGGGGTATTGGACTTTGGAAGGTTCAAGGCCACCTAACATTCGTGCATATTCAGAGAAGAGCCATAGGTACAGTGGAACGGGGGATGACTACCTTCAATTGGAGAATTTCGCCATTGAGGCTGTGCAGACAGTGGATGCGGGGGCCTAGACCCCTGGACACTATTGGAGGCGCGCCCCTTCCAACAACAGGGGCCAGAGGGCACTACCATCTGAAGAGCGGCGCTAACTGCAGGTTGAGAGCAGCATACACTTGCGGCTGCCCTGTGGGCGAGAACAGAATTCCGGAAATTGCAGACTGATATGTGGAGTATTTGATAGCAACAGCCCACAGGTAGGCGGCTGCCAATGTTGTTAGGTACTGGGGGGACCCTCCCATCCATAAGGCTTCCCACCCGCAGTGAAAAGGTGCGCATCATTACCAGAGACCAGTTTACTGTCATTACTATTAAAGACCCCCATGGTAGGAGGTTGGACAGCGCAATATAGGTTGTGCGCTGCTTTATTCAGAGTCCCCAATTAAAGCGTGCATGCAATTGAGCACCTAACTAAATTAATTATATACACTACAGGCTTGTCGCATAGGAGGAATCAACTACAAACCTACTGGTAGATCAATTTCAGATTGTGATTAAAACAAGGGGACTACGTTGCCCCAGAACTAGCACGGGAAAGAATCCACATGATCTGGAAAGTGCCTTTCATCCACACGGGGCAGTTTTAGGAACAGACAACTGTCTCAAGAAGAGAGGCAAACCTCAGGAATTACTTGACTGCCAAAAGGGAAAAGAGTGAGACTTGAATTAAAGCGAGTGCTTAATATTAAGCGACGATAGACCTTTTGTACAATGTACCGGAACAGATCAAAAGAATCAGCGGAGGGGATTCCTACCTCTAAGCTCCAAAAGAAAAAAACAACAAGAAAGGGCTCTCTCAAACCGTTGGCGCAAATAAGAGGCGCATACTGATGAAAGTATGTTAAATGTTTCAATGATTTTAAAGATCAAATGACAAACGCTCCAAGCACAACTTGCCCTCATTAGTACCGATCTAGTAAATCGTTACAGGAGTTGAAAAATGATATTCTCGATATAGCCGAGCAAATAAAAACAAATGAGACTGCGATCCAGGACATATCAGAAGACACGCGTAAAATAGATCCATTGACTGATCAGTTGCCAACGGCGACACAAAACATTGAATTATAAATGGAAGATCTTGAAAACAGGTCAAGGAGATCAAACATTCGGGTTAAATTACTCACGGAAACGATTGAGGATCAGGCATTAACATCAACGATGCAATAGGTGCTTGCTGATCTGGTATATTTGGACAAGGGTGAGGATATTCTGATTGATCCAAGTCATTGTGTGGGCACGAAACATAAAGACCCAGGAGCAAGCCCCGGGATGTAATGGCCGCAATTCAAAAGGTATGGACAGAGAGAGGCAATTTTACCGGCAGCAAGAAAAACTACTGCCTTTATGGTCAACGGAACAGAAATCCAAATTGTACCAAGATTTGGCACAAGTAACTGTTGAAATGAAGATTAATGGGTCCAGTAGTACAAGTTATAAATAAAAAATAGGTTCGCTACAGATGGACATTCCCTTTCAGACTTTTTTTTACTTGAGAAGGACAACAACATAGCATCACTTCGTGTGAAGAAGGCTTGCGGATATTGAAGATAGAAGGATAAGAGCAGCACCATCAAAAGGAAGCTCGAAGATGGCAAAGGACTAAATAAGCTTGTGACAAGATACTGTGAGACGAATTCCAAGGAAATGATGATCGACTACGACAGCCACAGTCGCAGAGAGGGTAAATGTGACAACGATTGTATTATGTAAGAACGTTAAGCAAGAAGGTGGCAGGAGGAAGGATGTAGTGCTCAGAGCTTGGAATCAGAGGTTGCTGGGTACAGGTAGACCCACAAAAATAATCTACGTGTGGATAGTGGGGCTCAACCTCAATGGTGTAATGTGTGGAAAGAAGGGGGAACAGGTCGACCAGGGAAAGGGAACAGGGGGACAGGGGGTGTGGGAGAGGGGTGGCAAGTTGGGGTTAGCCTGTTGGGGGAAAGGGAAGGAGGGGGGGGGTCAGCTACCTAAGGCACAATCAAAAGTATACCTATCGAGTTGGGAGGTAAAAATGTAATCCAAGTCCTGACTCTGAATATTAGGGGCTTAAATTCGCCAGTTAAAAGACAAAGTCGGCTCGTTCTTGAGTCGAGAGAAGCCAGATATAGTGACATTTCAGGAGAGACGTGTGGCAAGAAAAGATGCAAACAAATTACAATTATGTGGTTATCAACATATTATTCAATCTAATGGTAAAGGTAAGAAGGGAGATGTGTTGATGGCGCTAAAAGGTTGGGTTGGTAATAATATATTGGCTAAAGTCGTCGATACAGTGGGTATATATCTATCAAAATACAATTGGAGAGAACGTGATTCACGATGGCTACGGAATAAGCTCCTAATTCAGGACAAGATGCATTTTTACAAGGGGTTCTGAGTAAGTTTGAACGGTTTGCAGAAAACCAAATTATTTTGATGTGCGATTTCAATATGGCTTGGAACCCCCAGGTTGATAAGAGCAGGGGTCAGACAGATATCGCAACTACTCAAAAGTTAAAAATGACCATGGACAACTTGTCATTGGTAGATGAATGGAAAGAAACTCACCAGACAAAGGATATACGTTCTATTCATTGGTCCAGGCATAAAATAAGCAGTGTTGCATATCAATTTGCTATGCACTTCTGTAGGTTTGCTAATCAAATTGACACTTGTGTAGCAACATTTGCTATTTAAGTTGCCATGGTCAATCAAAGCATAGCTAGCCCTGGATTCCTTTATTGCCCTCAGTGCTCTCTTCCGCTCTTTGATTTGTTAACTTCAAGTGCTAATGGAGAGAAAGTGCAGCAGTAGTCATCTCCTTTACTAAGTGCCAAAGGCCTGTGTGGGAGTGCTAAGCAAAAATTACTTGTCTTTTTTCAAATAAAAACAAACCACAAGTAATTGGGATGAAGTTTTAGTCATACTTTTATCAAGCTAACTATATCCTGTCTGGCAAAGACCAGTATGTGTTAACGTTTTTGTATTTTTTTAAAGACAGTCATGCAATTCCATTCCTAAAAATGGTAGTTGTTACATAATGCTTAATTATAGTATTGGCACTGTAGAAACACTGCATTGTCTCCATGCACTACAGTAAAGATTAAGGTGGTGTATCTAAATCTCATATTGAAGTTTGTTGATGAAGATGCATCATTTTGACAAGTGAACACTTTTGAAAATGTACATGATCACACGATCAAATGCTTTTGATGACAAACCTAGTTCTGTAACTTGCTGGTTACATACATCTGTGCAGTTGGTGCTCGACCCATGAGCTGATGCCATACTCATTGACTTTCTATTGTATCAGCCTTTTGCTTTATACCAGCTTCCCTTAAAGTGAGATGACCCCAAACTACAATATTACACCTAGTTTGCTCAGTTCTCTGCTTGCTACGCCATCCACTCTGCGTAGTGTCCTACTTTCTTTCCTCTTACATACTCAATACACAAAGCTAACTAGATGTTTACGCAAAGTAGTGATCAATAGTTCCATCCAGTTGCTAACTTTACAGATCTACTGCACCACCATACACTGTACTATAGAGCTCAATGTGCTTTATAATCATGATTGCATTATATATTAGCACCTGCTGGAGACAGTTGGCCAAACTGTTTTCAGAGGCTTTTTATTATCATATCGATTTGTGTCCCTTCATGCAGCTAACCCTTTACAGACACTCATCCACAGCTCGCAAAGTCTTTTCACCCACTCCCATAGTCGAATAGATTTTATGAAGGGCGAGTACCATTTGATGTTGGAAACTTTTGTTTAACTTTTACTTTGTTTGTAGTAAATGTTAAATACAAGTTTCACTGTGCATAGCTGGCCTCTGGGTGGCAGCAGTGTGCCAACCATAAAGTGGGTTTGTAGCGACATACACCATTTTACATATATCACATTTGTTGTCATCTGTTGCTATGGGTTGAGTGCATTTCTCTTAGGTTGAATAGGGTAAACTAAGTTACCCGACCTGCAGGTCTAGCTGAATTTTAATGAATTTGGAAGTCCTAACTGTTCTCACTAATGTCTTATTTCAGCTGTATGCAAAAATGCTGTATTGTTGCTCATTTCATGTATGCGGTACAAATAACTTCTGGCAACATTAACAATATTAGGACAAGATTGCTAATCAAATGGGTCTGTTTGCTAATCAATACATTTTTAATTAGCAAACTCTGCTAATCAATTTTTGAAAACTACTTTATGCCTTGTCTAGGATATATTATGTTTCGGTCTCAGCTTCATTGCTAGGAAGAATACCACAGATGGATATAGGCCCAATAGTTCTTTCTGATCATGTACCATTAAAGTGAACAATCTCCTAAGAACACAAAGGGTCAGGGTTATGGCAGTGGACATTTCCAGAATACGTATTAAAGGATCAGATAATGGGTGATGAAATTAGGGACAGAATAAAAGGAATATTTCACTAACTAAATCGGACCCAAGATACACCGGAAAGATGGGTATGGGATGCTTTCAAAGCGACCATGAAGGGAGAACTAATAACAAACAAAGCACAGAGGGAGAAGATATTGGCAGCAGCCCAACTGGGACTGGAAGCACAATTAAAAACAGTTATTAAAGAGATGGAAACGAATAAAGGGGCACAAACGTGGAAAAAAACAGGTATCTCAGAGGGCAATTAGACCTACCATAGACAAGACGCGCCGAGATGGCTTTCTTGTATTTGAGGCAGACCTATTATATTAAGGCGAATAAGGCCGACCGCCTCTTGGTACGTCAAGTCCGAATGAAAAAGGAAGCTAAGACTAGCTGCAAGATTGATACTTGGCGGGGTCAAATTTGCTCTTCTTCTAGAGAAATAACAGAATTGCTTACAGAGTTCTATTCTGAGTTTTATTCTTCGGACTGCCCAGACCCTCAAAAATAATCTGATTATTTACAACAATGCCAGTTAAACAGATTAGCGGCAGGGGGCAGGGAGGATCTGGAGTGAGAGATTACAGTAGATGAAGTACGTGAGGCAATAAAGTCTCTACCTCTCAACAAAGCACCGGGACCGGATGGTTTCCCAGCAATTTTTTATAAGACCTACATAGATGTCTTCACCCCCTGTATTGACTGCATTGTTCAATTCTTTTAGGGGGGGGGGGGTGTATTACGTCCTTAATGGAAGAGGCAAAGGTGGTGCTTTTCCCGAAGCCTGGAAAATACAAAACTCAACATGGGTCCTATAGGCCCACAGCTCTTACCAATATAGATGCCAGGCTGCACACCGAATTATTAGCAACCAGTCTGGGAAAGTTAGTACCACAATTAATAAACCCTGATCAATCTGGGTTCATTTCGGGCAGGCAAACATTTGACAACACTAGACGGGTGAGCCATGCATTAGAGAAAGTTAACAGAGTAAGATTATCAGTCGGGGTTATAACGCTCAATGCCGAAAAGGCGTTTGATCCAATTCAATGGTCCTTTTTATTCTCGACAATGGAAACTATGGGATTTGGTCCTATGTTTTTGCAAATATAAGATATAAATCTCCAATTCTAAGACTAGTCATTAATGGAGATCTCTCCCAAGAGGTAAGGGTTTCCCGTGGGACTAAACAAGGGTGCCCGTTATCCCCGATATTATATGCACTACATCTTGAGCCACTGTTGTCTAAAATTAGGAATGAGGAGAAAATCAAAAACGGTATTCAATTTGGGGGTGAAGACCATAAAGTAATGGCCTTTGGGGATGACCTACTGTTGATGGTAACAGATGTACCCTCTTCTTTACCGATACCAGCAACATTGTTAACACAATTTGGGGAAGTTGTGGGCCTAAAAACATACAGAAATTATGAAATTTCAGTAAGGGAAAGCAACAAAATATAGAGAAGGTTACGAAAACCAATTTATACTGACGGAACAGATACCCGAGTACAAAACTGATTGTTTGGAATCAATGCAGCGAGCAAATTATCTCTCTCCTCCTGGTGTCAGTTAAACAGTGGCTTTAGAGGTGCAACTTCTTGACAATATAGTGGACCGGAAGAATAAATGTAATCAAAATGATGGCCCTCCCGAAAGTGTTGTACTTCATCCAGGCATTACCGATAAGGGTCCCCTGGAAATTTTTAAAAACACTTTAAGATAATGAGAGATTAAATTTGGCAAGACAACAAACTAAGGGTAGCATGGAAGATACTAACAGCGCCAGTACCCAAGGGGGGCATGGAGGGCCAGACTTCAAATTATACTATCAAGCGGCCCAACTGAGAATTATTAGAGAATGGTTTAAAGGTGACATGGAGAACATTTGGGGGCAAATGGATAGAGCAGTTGTGGGTAAACCCCTTCAAGAAGTACTTTGGTGCCACAAGCGAGATCGTCCAATAGATATGTACCAAAGCAAAATCAAAGTGCTAGTAGCACAGGTATGGGACGCGGTGGCGAAACGATCAGGCATTACTACATTTCCCTCCCCCTTTACACCTCTTTTTCACAGTCCTCAGTTTACTCTGGGATTAGAGCTAAATGCATTAAAGGCATGGGAGGAAGCGGGATGTTTGAAGATGGGCGACATGGAAGAGGGTCAAGAGATTAGAACATTTCAACAATGCAAGTTGGCGTTTTTATTGACTGAAAATGAAAGATTGAGGTATGTTCAACTTCGTCATTGGTTGATGAAGTGCTTCATAATAAGAGAACTATCCCCCTTTGAAAAATGTATCACAGCAAACTCGGGGATAAACATATGGTTGGAGCATTGTACATGATATTCAGAAAAAACACAAGTCAAGTGGAATGGGATTATATGAAACTATGGGAGAAAGATATAGGTAGTGTCATTACGGAGACTCGATGGTTGGTGGTATGGAAGGGAATTCCTAAATTGACACAAGCAATTCAAATACGAAAAATCTGGGTTAAGGACAATGGCACCTCACACTGGGGAAATTACATAGGTTTCATAAGAAGGTCTCGGGGGAATGTTGGTGGGGTAGCAACTGAGTTCAGAGATGGTGGGACTGTCCAAAAATTAAAACGTATTGGGAAAGTGTCAATGATGAGATTTTTCAATTATGAGATTTTTGGTCCCCAGATACGAAGAGATATGGGCAGGCAATGTTAGGCTTGGGAAATAGCCTGGAGGTTTTGACTGAAAAAAATAGAGGAAAGCATATATGATACTGACTATTGCGGTTGTCTCACTCATAGCCCAAAAATTGAAACAACCCGTGCCCCCAACAGAACAAGAGTGGCTAACGAAAATCTGGATTTATGTCTCTCTGGAATGGGTTAGGAACAAGTTACTTACCTGTAACTGTTGTTCTCCAGCATGGGTCTGGCATGGATTCACATGCTCATGAATATTCCCCTTCGTCAGGCTGGGAATCCTCGGTAAAGAAAAAATCAGTGTCAGTTTCGTTTCTGATCTGTCTTTCTTAGTAGTAACCATACTGCCCCCAGCCAATGACTGCCCTCTCCCTAAGCCCCGCCTCTGGCAGCCATCCTCACATTTGATAGCACGCAAAGTGGCAGTATGACCAAGTGAAGAGCCGCAGAGGGGTAGGTGGGAGGGTTCGCATGTGAATCCATGCCAGACCCATGCTGGAGAACAACATTTACAGGTAAGTAACTTGTTCCTTCTCCAGCATGGGGTCTGGCATGGATTCACATGCTCATGAATAAAAGAATACATGGCAGTATACACATGCACAACCACGGGAGGTGGCAAGGCTCAACATTAAGCATTACATCCAAAACTCAACATTAAGCAATTCTTACCGCCTCACCAGGCTCACCTTAGGCGAACAGGTTGCGCAGCACTGTTTGGCCGACCCTGGACTCCTCCCTGGAGTCCTGATCGACGCAGTAGAATCTTGTGAAGGTGTGCGTAGACCTCCACGTAGCAGCCCTGCAAATGTCCAGCAGGGGCACACCAGACAGGAACGCCGTAGTAGCAGCGATCGCTCTGGTCGAATGGGCTCTCGGACGACCGGGCAGCGGTCGGTTTGCCAACCGGTGACGGTGCATGATGCAGTCGGAGAGCCATCTGGAAATGGAAGTCTTCGAGAGAGCCTTCCCTTGATTCACAGACCCAAAGTTCACAAACAGTTGTGACGTCTTCCGAAAACTCTTTGTGCGGTCCACGTAGAACTTCAGCGCACTAGCTACATCCAGCAAGTGCAAATTGTAAAGACCGGTAGGGGGTGTCTGTACTTCCGCTCTCTATATGGTAGAGGAGAGGCACAGAAGACCCCAGCCAAGATTCTCTATAAGGTAGCAATGGACGAGAAATGAAGGCCTAGCTTCTCAGGAGGTGATGCAGGCTGGTTCTTAAGTACAGTGTAGTCCCCGAACCCCCACAAAGGAATGTCCACACACTGTATTACTGAAAACACAGTCTTTACATAATTAATATTCAAAGGTATGTACACGATCACAATAACGCACTTTGTACTCGTAAGTCAATAATGATAAATCAAAATGATAAATATATACAATTCTACAGTGGTACCACTAATGTTATCAAATCTCATTAAAGTGCATCAACTGTACAGTTAAAATGTCACACAGATTAATAACGAGGAAACCAGCAATAGAGATAAGCAGGAACGTAAGATGGTTGAAACAATAGGCAGAATACTGGCCCGTACCCTAGACACAGTTCTGTGTGGAGATCCCCCCCCCCCCACCTGGGCAACCTGTAAATAAAGATATACTGCACAAGCCCAGTCCATATGTTCAATAGTCTCACTTCTTCCTATTAAGGTTTTACCCCCCCCCCCAATGCACCTGGTGGAGTAGAGTTGTCCGACGCTGCGTCGACCGATCCTTCTTGAGTGCCTCCCTTTCAGGCGAGAGCCACGGATCGTCGAGAGGTGTCGGGGAACTTGGCGTTGGTGTCAGGGAATTGACAACCTTCTTGAGTGCCCTCCCTTTAAGGCGGGAGTCACGGGTCGTCGAAGGTCCGACGGTGAACTGGTTGAACTACGACAGGGAAGTGGCAGCTTTGTTCCTAGCCGTGCTCGTCGACTACAGAGCGTTGGCGTCCTGCAAGGAAGAGACGTGCGGGGCACCTCGTGACGATAGTTCTGGACCGCAAAGAGATGATGAAGAACTGTGGCCCAGCAAGGGCGTCGAGTCATTGGCGTCTCTGTGGTCCTTAGGTGGCGGGAAACCCACCGGTGGATGCTTCTCGGTGCGTCGACGGCCAGGCCTTCTCCAGCGGGAGAAAAGCGGGTGACGATGCAGATGAGAACGTCCGATGATCAATGGAAGTTCTTAGGCACACGGGAGCACGGCGGCTCCGGTCGGCGACGGCGGTCGTCGACAGTGGCGGACAACAGTCAGAGTGCTTCTCCTTGGAGTTCCGCAGCAGTCCCCGTACCGGGTCGGCAGCCTGTCGAAGGTCTATCTACCAGGGAGCGTTGGCAAAGATCAGCTGTGCACGATGGTGCCTCGTAGCTCGGGAAGAGGTTGCCTTACCAGGTCCTCTCTGGGTCAGTCCTTGGAGGCACAGCAGCTTTCAGATTGCGAAGGAGTGCAACAGCAATCCTTCTCGTCCAGCAGGGCTTCAAGATCAAGCGTCAGTTACTCCAGTTACTCGTCGTAGTGGACTTCAGCTTCTGAACACGATTCCTAGCAGTGAGAGGTCCCCAGATATAATGTTGATCTCCCATTCATTCTGCTGGGTCACACTCAAGCATCCAATCACAACTACGGGCATTCAGGCAGGCAGGCAGGCATCCAATCAGGCACACGTGGTATTCAGGCCATCACTTCTCTCCAGTCACTCACAACAAGTTATGTGTATTGGGACAAGTACCGAGCCATTCAACACTCCAAGCTGCATTCATACCGATTTCGGGCGGGGTTGTGTCAACCACCAGATACTAGACACCCACAACACAGAATGCATATTCGTCATACACTCTATTCACCCAGGTCCCACCCACAGGAGGTACCCACAACGTACATCACCAGGAAGGCTCCAGCGAGTCTGGCCGGGCCTTCACAACACCACCATATATGGCATTTCCACCCAACAGCCAGTCAAGAGGAAGGGACAGAGTCAGGGCTTCCCAGGACTTGGGGAAAACAAGGTAAAGGGTAATAGAAAGCAAGAGGCCACCGGGGCCGCCATCTTTTCCATCAGGAATCAACTGATCCCAATGGCAGGGCCGGGGTATCCCAAAATGGAGGATACTCTGCGCGCACCTGTCAAATTCAGCATGGAGCTGCCACCAGCCCATACCCTGCTCTGCGGCCACCCACAGGTGCCCAAAAACATACACTAGGGGCACAGGGTTGTACCCCCACCCATGGGTGCCATAAGGGTAACCCACGGGTCTGTTCACCAAACCAAAAGAAAGAACTGCACCGCCAGGAGTCCCACATGAACTCCTGCAGGGAAAACACGACAGAACATACGATAAAAAGCAGTAAAGGACAAGGATACGGAGGCACTGTCCCTCCGATGCATTTCCAGCATCACACAAAGTCCTCTCGGCCGGCATCGAAGGCGACGGGAAGAAAACTGGTAACACCAAGGGCTTGTTGAGGTGGAAGTCCGATGGCACCTTGGGCATGAAGGAGGGGTATGTACTCAGCACCACCCTCATGTCATGAAAAGTCAAGTATGGAGGCTTGCAAGATAGGGCCTGGATCTCTCCCACTCGTCGTGCGGAGGTGATGGCCACGAGGAACGCTGTCTTCCATGACAGGAACTTCAAAGGCGCCGAATGCATAGGCTCGAATGGGGCCCCAATGAGCCTGGTCAGCACCACATTAAGCTCCCACGCCGGGGCAGGAGCCTTCACTGGCGGGAACGAACGGAATAGTCCCTTCATAAATTCCTTCACCAGGCGATGAGACCACAAGGACGCCCGTCCCGTAGTCCTGGTATATCGGGAGATGGCAGCCAGATGTATTTTGATGGAGCGTGAGTCAGTCCAGCTTTGGCCAGCAACAGTAGGTACGCAGAGGGTTAATCTTCTGTGCACGGCACCGGACAGAGAACCTCTTCCACTTATGACCATAACACTTAAGAGTTGAGGACGCCCTGGCTTTTGCAAGAACCTCTCTGCAGTCAACCGGGATATCGTACCCTCTAAACTCTAGTGCTGCAGGAGCCAGGCCTGCAAGTTCAGCGACTGTGGGTAGTGATGGAGAATGGCGCCCGCTTCTCTGGAGAGAAAATCCGCGTCCGCCGGCAGCTTGACTGGTAGGGACGTTGACAAGTCCAGAAGGTCCGGGAACCAGATCTGCCTCGGCCACACCGGTGCGACGAGGATCATTCTGCACCTGGACTTCTTGAGCTAGTTGATGACGCGGAGCAGCAACGGCAACGGAGGGAACGCGTATAGAAACAGGCCGTCCCAGGGGAACAAGAAAGCATCGCCCATGCTCCTCGGCTGCGGGAACCTGCTGGCGAACCTCTGGCACTTGGTGTTCGTTGCTGTCGCGAAAAGGTCGATCTGGGGTTTGCCCCATCGTCGAAAGAGCCGATCCATCTGGTCCTGACGTAGTTCCCATTCGTGGCACGAGCGCAGCTCCCTGCCGAGTGAGTCGGCAATGGTGTTTTTTATTCCTGCCATGCGCAAGGGAACCAGAAACATCCCCTGGGCGACGGCCCAGTGCCACAGAACCTGGGCCTCCTTGGATAGGGCTGGTGATCTGGTGCCCCCCTGCTTCCGTATGTAGAACATCGTGGTGGTGTTGTCGGTGAAGATCCTCACCACTTTGTCCTTGAGGGACGGAAGGAACGACTTGAGCGCACAGAACACTGCTTGGAGCTCCAGAATGTTGATGTGGAGAAACCACTCCTCTGGGAGCCAAAGGCCTCTTGCGTGGAGATCTTTGGTGTGGGCCCCCAACCCTCCAGAGAGGCGTCTGTCGTCACCGTCTCCTGAAACGCTGGGGTTTGAAAGTCCGTGCCTGTAGTGAGGTGAGCATGGGTACTCCACCATAGGATCGCCCGGCGGAACTCCTCGTCGAGAGGGATCCTGTCCTCGAAGCAGCCCGTTGCCTGAAACCAGCAGGCGTCGAGGAACTCCTGTAGCGGACGCATCCGAAGTCTGCAAAGGGGTACAAGATAGATGCATGAGGACATCATCCCGAGGAGGGACTTGATGGACCTCACCCGCCCTCGATGTTAAATCAAGACAGTAAATAGGCCACAGCGCTGCCATCTTCTTGCCATACCATAGTTTCCGCCTGCGCCCATTTCTGCAGATCTTTCCACCATACCTCCACTCGTGGCTTGTGGAATGTCTTCCACCCCATAGCAATTCTCCTTTTCGCAAGTGCATATGCCAGATCCTTCAGCTTGCTCACATGCCTAAGTTTTCGCGGCCTAGGGAACCCCCCCTAACAGGCAGGCCCACACAGTGTCCACCACAATTTTAATACCCTTTCCTGCCAGTTTGCATGCGACTCACCCCAAAAGCACTCAAAAGCACTCAATAACCGGGCAGGACCAGAACATATGCACCATGCCCGCATTCTCCTCATCACCTTTAGGGCATGCCTGCTGTCCCGCATTTTTTAACTTGGCTATTCTCTGGGGCGTCTGATACGCTCTATGTGTAATATACAACTGCATCCGTTTAAGTCTCGTGTTTCTCAACACCTTCTTATGATACCCTCGGACACCCTCGGATACCCTGGGACTCGCTCCCACATCCCATCCTCCATCGGGGTCCCCACTTCCTCCTCCCATTCTAGTCTCAATTGCACCACCTCCTTTCCCACTTTGGACATCATCATCTTGTAGAATCTAGATATCTCATATCCCCCTCTGTTATATCATATATTATGTATATTGTAACATCTGGTTCTCCTTCAAGAACCGGTTCGGGCCACATTTACTTAATCTTCCGCCTTAATCTGTGATACGTAATATACTGGCCAGTGTGCAACCCGGTTTCCGTCCCCAGCTCCCCAAAGTCAATCATGGTTCCCCCCTGCCAAATATCTCCCATTGTCGCTATGCCAACCGGCTCCCAGTGGTTCCAGATTATCATCCTTAAGTGCTCTTCTCCACCCGCCAGTGCGACCAGTGGTACCTGCGGGGAGCACGGGCATGAGTTCCCCCATCAATTGGCAAGCCCTTCGCCACATCTTCCATCCTAGCACCATCATCTTTGGGCGTCCATCAATCACTGCCTGGGGCAGCCAAATAATCTCCTTCAGATAAAATGGGGCGCAGTCCCGACAGAGCAGTCTGGCTTCAGAGGTCCCATCCTCTGGCTACGTATTGCAGCTGACTTGCAACATAATAAACTTCATAATTAGGCAGTTTTATGCCCCCTTTCTCGTAAACATTATGTAGCTTCCAGAGTGCCACTCTGTTTCGTGTGCCCTGCCACAAGAAATCTCTACACATACTAGCTAGTCTTCTAAAGAACTTCTTTGGTATCATATACGAGATATTCCCGAAATAGTGCAGGAGCCTAGGCAAGACCACAATTTTAACATTGCGCTACGTCCCATCATAGCTAAAGGCAGTTTCTCCCAAAACCGCATGCAATTCTCAATTTTCTTAATGGCTACTTCTGTATTGCGCTTATGCTCTCCCTCCACTGTGTGGTATATGTCAATGCCCAGATAGCAAAATGTATCAGCTGTCCATGGTAACTGTAACACCAGTAAATGCTTCGAGGGGATCCCTTTGTAACCACCCAACAGGAACATGCTAGACTTCTGAGGGTTCACCGCTATACCAGACATTCCGAATACCTATCCATCACCTCCAAAATATATTGGAGGTTTTCCTCTGGGTATTGCAAGTACAACAGTATATCATCTGCATATAATATCAGGTGCCGTTCACCACCCACATGGATGCCTATCTTGTCATATTGCCGCCTCAAGTAAATCGCTAGGGGTTCCAGGGCCAATATGTAAAGCATAGGGGACCATGGGCAACCTTGTCCTGTTCGCCTACGGAGCTTCCACCTTTCCGATATCACTGACCCGGTCTTAACCCTGGCCAGCGGTTCACTGTATAACAATTTAGCCCACTGCAGATATCCTGGGCCCATCCCATAGCCAGCCAGAGACGCCAACAACCATGGCCATTTCACTGAGTCAAAGGCCTTTATTGCATCCAACGACACGATTGCCAATTCGTCTTCACTTTCGTTTCCATATTCAATTATTTTGTGGAGCCTTCTAAGATTATTAGATATGTTCCTTTTAGGGACATATTCCTTCTGGTCCGGGTGTATCAACTTGCTTATAACTTTCCTTAACCTATTTGCCAAAACGGCAGTCAAAATTTTACTGCCTTGATTTAACATCGACAGAGGTCTATAGGAACTGCAGCTATGCCCCGGCTTATTAGGTTTGGGAAGTGGTATTATAATCGCTTCTCTGAGCGACTCCGGCAGTCTGCCTAGCTCATAGGCCTCATTCAACATATCTAGCATTGGGAGGAGTGGGGGGGTTGCACCTCATCCTTGAATATTTTATAAAATTCACTCGGGAGTCCATCAGCCCCCAGGGTCTTACTAGTTGGTAACTGTCTCACCACCTCTTCTAGCTCCTCTAGAGTTATCTGTGCGACCATCTCCTCCCGTTCCTCTGCACTTATCTGCGGCAATCACATGTCCTCCAGTGTTCCCATTATCATCGCGCGTTTTTCCTCCTCATCGTCCCCATATAGCAGCTCATAATAGTTTGCAAACTACTTTTTAACTCCCTCTTGTGTATCCACCACCCTTCCATCTTCCCTTATTATGGATCTAATCGGAGGTCTAGGGGTTTCGCTCTTATATAACCATGCCAAGAGCCTTCCTGGCTCATCTCCGCCCGCATGCTGCCTCTCAATATACTTTTTATAATTAAGATTGCACAGGCCTTTCCCAGTGCCCCGTGCACTTTTGCTGCAGTCTCGATATCAGATCCGCGTCTTGGTTGGTACTGTTTTCTCCCTTAGGTGCCCTTTCCAGTTCTCCCTCAGTTTCCTGCAGGTCCGCCAGGATCCCTCCCTGCAATCCCTTAGATTTTGCAATAGCCACTCTCCTCATCAAAACTTTGAAGGCCTCCCATAATGTGCTCGCCGAGTCCACACTGCCCGTGTTTGTCTCAAAGTAACTAACGATCTCTTCCCTCATATCCTCCCTAAAAAAGTGGTCTCTGAGCGCCTCTGCCCTGAGGCGCCATGTCGGGATTCTTGCCCTCGGGGGACAACATTGCCATCTAAGGATTAAGGGCAAGTGGTTCGAGAGGACTCTCGCTTTATATTCGACTTGCGTGACCTCCGTCAGTATCTTTGGAGTGACAAAGACCTAGTCCAGCCTTGTGTGTAGTTGCTGTGGGGCATACTAATGAGAGTATTGTCTGTCATGAGGATGACGCGCCCTCCATACATCTTCAGCCCAAAGTCATTCAGCAGAGTCTGTAGCGCCTTGGCTGACGGGGTAGGCCTATCTATTTTCCCATCTGATCTGTCCACCCTAGGGTTTAATACACAAAGTCTCCCCCCAAATCACCGCACTCCCCACACACATACTAAGATTGTCACACAGCGTTCTGAAATACGCTGCAGTATTTTGTTTCGGGGCATACGTATTCACAATACTTATTTCCCAGTTTTCAACCAGTCCCCTCATCACGACCATCCTCCCGTCCGTCTCCACCAGTGTCTAACAGCTGAAACGGGACGTGTGGCGCCACCCAGACTATCACCCCTCTGGCATAAACCGAATATGGCGAGCCCACCACGGTTCCCTTCCATTTCCTCCCAATCATCTCCATCTTATCTCGCGTCAGGTGCGTCTCTTGCAATAAAGCAATATCTGTCTTCTGTCCGTAGATATAGCATAACCTTTTTTCTATTCAGGTAACTATTGAGCACCCTGACGTTCCAGGTAACTATTTTAAGATCCCCCATGGCTTACAAAGTCCTCCCCCCCCTCCTGTACAGTCCACCATCAGTTGCTTAACTAGTCTATGTAGGCTCAAACCCCAACTAAAACTAAAACCCCCTTAACTATAAACACAAGTCCCCCTTCTTCTCCCCTCACCCCGCCCTACCTTTCCCCAAAAACACCCTCCCCAACTGTTGCCCAGCTCCATCCCTGGATCTTAGGCACCCCCACATCTAGCCCTTTCTGGCAAAAAGCCTATACTCGCAGCTCAGCAGGATATAGTCGCACTAGTGGCCGCCTTACTACTAACTCTCAGGGGTAGGTTGTTCCCGACGTGTTGCTCCTGTTCTTAGCGCTACCTAGTTCACTTGTGCAGTTTATTCACCATGTTTCAGTCCAGCAGGGTTACAAAGTCCAAGTGCACCCAATACCAATCAAATATGCCAGAGCTCCATACTAAGACTATCCCTCCCGCTTATCCCCACAGTGTTCACGACACCTTCTCATCACTTATCGTACGATCCTGCTCTTCATCTTTCTCTGGACAACCCTGCAAGTCCAGCCATGAGGCCGCTTCCTCCGGGGTCTCAAAAAAAAAAGTGCTCTGCCTTTGTGCAAAACTTTTAGCTTCGCAGGGTACAAGAGCATGTACTTCATGCCAGCCGTACGCAGTCTCCTCTTGACCGCCACATAGCTATACCGTTGTCTTAGCACCAGCATAATATAGTCAGGGTATGCTGTGATGTTGGTGGATGCTCTTTCTATCGTCCCGCCACTACGAAAAAATTCCAAGATCTTTTCCCTATCTTTATAGTTCAGAATTTTCGCTATTATTGGCCGCGGCGGTGCCCCAGGTCGTGGTTTCCTCATGAGGGCCCACATTCAACCGTAAACCCTTGTGAGAGCTTATCTGCCACGATCTCCTACAGGATCATGTTCTCAACATAGTCAGTGGGGTCCTGGCCCTCTTCTCCCTCCGGCAGGCCGCCCACTCGGATGTTGTTACGCCTTGCCCTTCCTTCCGCCTCTACCATTCGATTTTCAAGGTTGGCCACCTGCTGTTTTAGTACATGGACCTCTTTTGCATTATTTGTGCTGACGTCCGTGTTAGTCTTCACTGTGCTCTCCAGGCCACTTGTTCTTTCCACCAGCGCCCGAACGTCTTTTCGCAGCAGGGTGACTTCAATTCTTACTGCATCAATTTTGTTCTCCAGGGCCGTCCGCAGGTCCGCCATTGCTGTACCCCATTTGGCGCTCAGTTCTGTTATGGCTGCCAGGGCCTGGTGGTTATCTCCTTCTGCGGTGCCATCCGCAGGAGCTGCCACTGCACCCTGTGTCGGTGTCAAGGGGGTCCGCTGCACCTTTGTAAAAGTCTCCATTGTAGGTTGTTTGCTCTTGGCCTTCACCCCTTTCACGGACATCCTGCAACCCTTTTGTAACTTGTTAGGTTCCAGCACTTCCGTGTTATCGTGACTTTGAACGTTCCACCAGGCGTTGAAACGTCTCTGTCTGCGGGCTCCGTTGTGTGGTGGCCCAAGAAGCCGCGATTCGAGTGGGCTGTGTCCTTCCACGTCTCACCTCCGACTCCTGCAGTCAATGGCAGTTTGTCTTCTGCCGTCACTATTCCTTAATACTTAATACTCCCACTTCTCTCTGCGCTCATCAGATCAATGTGGGCCCTTGATTGAGTCCAGGTGGGACACTCCGCTTCGCACTTTGGCTCAGTCACAGTCCCCAATACCCATGCAATGGGCAGAGTTCCCACTAGTTTATGTTCAAGCCAGCATTATTCTCGTTTTAGCCACACAGTTGTGGGTGCATATAGTCTTGAACCGGGTGCTTCTTATTTCCTCTTCTTGTTGCCGCAGTTACAGACTGTGCCCAGTTCCTATGGTTGTGGCACGTACAGGCCTCAGGGGTTACCACACTGCCTCTGTTCTTGCACTTTCGTTCGCTCCAGGTATGGAACTTCCTGTTGGAGCAACTTGACACCGGCTGGAGCTCCTCACCACCTTTGTCGTGCAAGACTTCTACCTTGCCGCCCCAATGTGAGCTTTGCAACGCAGCCGTGGCCAGGTCCCTCCCCTGCACAATATTCCTCAATCCTTGAGGGCCCACCTATGAGTTTGCGCCGCCCGAGGTCTGCACTGTCCCCCGCCTCAATCCATATATCCAGCACCTCCAATGGCCTGCAGTAGCTGGGGCTAAGTATAAGCGCAACTGCAGCTCTCCACACTTCCAATGCTGCGCAAGATGCTCAAGCCCCTCCGTGGTGCACGTTATAATGAGTGGTCCGCAGTTTCTCTCTGTGTGCGTGCAGCCATCCTGCTCCCTCACACACAGCATGCTCTGTGAGTCACGGTTCGCCTTCTCTGGGAGTTGCGGTGATCGGGTGCCGCTCTCCTGTCTGGTCTACGGTGCACTCTGAAGGGGTATCCGTGTGTGCCCGTGCTGCCTGTCTGTGCCCCCATCTGCTCTCTTCCCTGCTTTCCCAGTCTCCGCTTGCACAGCAGGTCGGCCAAGGGACGTCGCTTCCTGCCAAGGATTTCCATCGTTTTTGTGTCCGAAGTTCTTTCTCCTGCCAAACACCGCTTTCTCCCTTGCGGTTCTCGCCACAATGTATCCTTCGCTCTTTCAGGCCCTGTACGCATCCATCCGACACTTGTATTCTGTGTCTCGAGGCACACTGTAGCTAGAGCGGCCTTCCTTCTCTTTTCAATGGGTTTCCGATGCGGCTCCTTTCGAGATCCAAGCTCTGTTGCAGTTCACATATGCTGCCTGCTTCCAGCTCCCCTTTGTTCTTGCCCAAGCGCCATTTTGTTGCGGACGCTCGCCTTCACTGCAAAACTTCTTACAGTCATATACTGTACATCCTGCAGGTATCATTCCTGCTTTCTCCAGCGTTGTGTGCACGGCATATTCATAACGCTGTGGCTTCTTCGTTGTTGCTCATTTCTCCTTCTTTGCACTGTTTTAGCCTCAGGATATTTGTCGGATCAGCAGGAGCTCCGGGATACGCGTCCTCTTACGTGGCCATGTAGCCACACCCCGTGTGTTTTTTCGTTTGTTCTTATTAACTTCAGAATAGTCACTGTAATGCGTCCTACCTTTCCAGTAGATTCTGTCACAAGGATTGGTTATTATGATGTGCGTTTTAGGTTTCTCCGTTATGCTCACTTCTGGGATCATTATTTAAATTGAAATACAGGGTCTGAATTTTAGTGCAAGGCAACAGAGGTATGACATTAAACAGACAAAACAGACCTACTATTCTAATAGGTACTGATGAGGTCACTGTCATTTTTGTGGTCTTTCGGAATGGTTCCTTCCAAGGGTTCTTAAGTCATGTGATCAGTGCAGCAAAGACATCTGCATAAACAATTGACCCGTGCACCTTGCACAATGAACTGGATTCATTTTATGGAATGCACAGGACATTTATTTTCTCAAATGCTATTGGCCAGGTTTTGGTCAGTGTGTCATGACATATAACGGTGGAAGTCTGATGGGTAGAAGGAGGTAGTTGCAAGATTGTTTGGGTAGAGTGAAAAATGTAGCTCGGAAGATTGTCTGGCAAGACAACGCGGCCTGTTGTCACTACCACCAGTAAATTATTGCATGAGCTGTTTTTCCAACATTTAATTACCCAATATGGAAAGCCACACCAATAACATAATGGGTGAGCTTTGGGATTGCCTTGGGAATAACGAATCAGATTTGACAATTCAAACAGAAATTACTAATATCCTATCAGGAATATGATTAGAAGCAAAGCCCCAGTCCGGGAAATATTAAAGGGACTGTGAGAACTCAATGGAGGAGAGAAAATCCGAGGAGCAAGAAGCACATACTCGCGCCCCCTTGGGAAAAGCATGCATACATCTAAACATCAATATACATCAACAAACAATATAAATACCTGATGCAATGTTAAATTTTGGACTACAACCCCTTTATTAGCATCTTCACACACAGCCAAAGGCTTGGAATTTCCGAGAAGATCACGAATCTGTTCATTGTATACCTGACACGAAAAAAACATTTGATTAAAACCACAATGACAACAGAATCACTTCTCCAATGTAATGTTTCTGTGAATGCCAATCCAATGTCAGGTTAATTGCTGGATGTGACACTGGAATATATTTTTCCAAAGCACCAAGCACCATTTAAAGTGGAACCCATCTTAAAATAAGTGAGGATTGTTGCGAGTGGTACTATACGTTTAATCCCAACAAAGGAAAATGATTTTTAAAAGTGGAACGCAATTGGTTGTGGGTTGCTTACCTCTAGATATGAAAGTGCAACATTGCATATTTTCTCATCTTTCAGGAGTTCAATACGCTTGTAGAGCTCCAACATGGTCAGAAACATCACTCCAGGTGAGTTTGCGGATCCCAGCATTGTGTGAGTCTTGCCTGACCCGGTTGCCCCATAAGCAAGTACTGGACAACAAAAAGACATGTTTATTTTTCACAAATATGTAGAAGTACATTATTGTAGAGTACATGACTTCCAATTAGTCAGCGCTACTAAAATGTTCATTCGTCTTGCAAGAAGGTGGGACCTACCTATAAAACAAATTTCGGTTGCTTTGATGCACGTTGTCCAGCTTAATTCTTTTAAGGAGAAGGGCTTCCAGTCACTGAACGTAATATGCCCATCGCCATATTTAATATGATATATGATATGGCAAGGCTCGACGAGGCAAGGGAGGGGGAACAGAGGGAAGACCGACATCGATCTTACTAGGCCAGGTGACATTGAGATCATGCAAGTGCAGGGGAAGGGGAGGGGGAAAAGTGCAAGGAGAAAAGGCAGTGCAGTACATGGAATCAACAGTAAATAAATATAACAAAAATAATAAGTGTGGCCAGCTGGTGGCAAGTGCAAGTGCAGACATCAAGTGCTAAGTGCTGGTAAGGGACTGTAGGGATAGAGAAACAGCCCCCGAGTGCAAGGGTTGCCAGGGAGGCAGTGCAGATGTGCAACTGGCGGGGAGGGGACCTGCGCCCGAGATCAGAGGGTAGCCAGGTGACCAGTTTCAGTAGGTATGGGCAAGAGGGAAAGCAGAAGCAAAGAGGAAGGTCTTGAGGTGCTTCCGGAACCAGAGATGATTCTCCTCAAGTTTCAGAGAGGCAGGGAGGCTGTTCCGGAGGGAGGACCCAGCCGAAGAAAGATCTACCACCAACTCTTTGCTTGGAGAAGCAACTGTCCATGAGGGAGTTGGAGGCAGATGAGCGAAGAGCTCGAGAAGGAAGATATTTAAAAAGAGAGAGTTGAAGGTTTTGATGCCTCAGGCCCCAGAAGGCTTTGTGGACAATGCAGAGGGTTTTGAACTTAACCCTCGCAGCCACTGGAAGCCAGTTCAGAGATTCCAGTCCTGGAGAGATATGATCCCGGGCCTTGAGGTCAAGGACAAGTCTCACAGTCCTGTTTTGGATGAGTTGCAGAGAGCTGAGAGTAGAAGTAGGCAGATTTAGAAAGATACTGTTCCAGTAGTCCAGCCTAGAGAGAACCAGAGCTCTGGAGACAGTGAGATTCTGGGGGGAAGAGGAGGAAAGGAAGTATACCTCTGAGGAGGTAGAGTTGGTAGTTTGACTTCTTAGAGACGTCAGAGATCTGAGTAGAGAATGGAGAGTGTGGAGTCGAAGATGACCCTGGGATTTTTAGCTTCACAGGTGGCCAAGAGAGGCTGGCCAGAGAGTGACAGTAAAGGAGGGAACAGGTGTGCCGATTAGGAGAATCTCAGTCTTACTGGCATTAAGGCAGAGGTAATTGGCGGCACACCACTCCTGGATAGCAGACAGACGGTCAGAAATGAGAGAAGGTGAAGAGGTGGCAGAAGGGAGCCTGAAAATGAGCGTCATCCACATAGCACTGAAAGTTGGGGCAGAGAGCTGCAATGCGGTGGGCAAGAAGTGCCAGGTATTGGTTGAACAGCCAGGGATAGAGATTATACCCCTGGGGAACATCACAGGTAGAGAGAGAGAGATAGAGAGGAGAGGAAGGACCCAAGTTGGACAGGAGAGGGTCAAACGGAGAGGAAAGATGTTAGCCAAGCCAGGGCCTGATCAGTAATACCCAGGTTATCACGGAGACGGTTGAGCAGGATGGCATGGTTGACCAATAGACTTTAGGTAGAAGTGGTTTCCTCAACTGTGCCAAACACGTAATTGTTGTTTTGGCCCCTTAATGCCATTGGATAGTTGCCGAGACAGAAGAGGAATGGAATAAAAAATTAAAAATAAAGAGTGGGTTGACCATCAATAGCTACCCAACTTACGTATGTTTCATTTTCAGGCGACATTGTTAAGAGTGCACAACTTTTCAACGAGGCCAGCGCAAATGTCTGAAGTTGAAGTGAAACAACTCTGGTCTTGCTAACAGTAGGTAACCATTAACCTGTTCTCAGTAAACTTCAAAAGGCAGGGGGGTGGGATGGTATTGTTTTAACCAAACAAAGGGCAGTAGCTTAGAGCTGAAAGAACAAGCTACCCTTGAGTCCTCCAGTCAGAATTGCTAACTGGGATTGTTATTTCTTAAATGCACTGAAATTCGAATTAAAAATGTTGAGTGGTAGCATTATTTCCCACCATTCACAAGAGAAAAGCATTTTAGCACGGTTGTGTAGTACGTTCTAAGCACTCTTTAATTTTTGCCTACTAAATACATGCAGTCCCAACAAATATTTTCACACCAATCAAGGAACAATCTAAAATATTTCCCACTTTGAGACAAAGTACTGGGACAGGGTCAGGGTCAGGGTCTTAACCCAGTCAAACCAAAGAAAGCTAGTCCCTCCTCAACTTGGGGCATGGAATTTAAGGGCGAAGCTAGAACACAACTTGCCCCAGAAATTAGAAATGGAAGTTGTGAGGCGGGAGGGCGTAGGGGGAGGGAGGATTGGGGGGGGGGGTAGGTGTTGGGGGTCCAGATTCAGAGGGAATAAAACCATGTGCCAAAAATGTCAACCGTGAGAACACTAGTTATCTCCCAATACTTCAGTTGCTGTTCTGCCTTTGCAATTGAGAGCCACAACTCCCAGAGTTCCCTTGTGAGCAGTCGCAAAGACCGAAAGAGGAATCCACCAAATGGAGCTCCAACAAAACAACCGCGTAAAATAACTGCGATCATTCAACACACCCCAACAGCAGCCAAGGAAATCTGAAAACGGACCTAGGTAAAGAAAAACAAACTTTTAAAACACACAGCAGGACAGGAACACACCAGAAACTGTAAAACCGTGCTGGAAAAGGTGGGAGGGACTTAAAGGGGTTTTAGAGCATCTTAACTGGGTGCAGGGGGAGAAAGGCACCAATTGGTGCAAGATGTTAGGTGAGTGATGTAGCCAATCTGAAGGCATAGATTCACCATCCCAGCACTTTAAAAGCAGACAGCAGGAAAGGTGAATGTGGCTTGTACGGGTAAGGTTGCAGGAGGAGCTGAAGGAGAACTGAGTGACCAGGTGGAGGACGGACAGTGGAGCGTTGGAGGCAGATAATAGCTAAGGTGAGGTACTTAGATTGGTATCAGTGTATTGCAGGAAGTGGGGAGGGTTTCATAGAAGGTGTGAAAGAGAGTAAGAGATAAGAGTGGGGTAGTAGTAGTTCGTGTGAGGGCGTGAGTGTTAGAGAGTGAGCCGAGTAGAGCCGAGGTGCAACGCGAAGGGTTAGTAGAGAAGTGAAGAGCGGGTGAGCATAGTGAAGGTATCAGTAGAGAGAGAATGTAGTAGTAGGAGTGGTGGTTGGGAGGAGAGTAGCCATGGTAAGAGGAGTAGTAGAAACATGGGCGTAGTAGTGTGGAAGGAGTGTTCGTGGGATGTGAAGGCATCATGAAGCAAGACAGACAACAGACTTCAGTTCAAACAAAAGTATTTTATTAACTTAAATGGATGAAGCCCTAACTTGCCCTATGCTAAGGCGATATTTCCCTACCAGAACTAAACTAAGCAAAGTCTGAGTCAAAGAGTTAAACTTAATAGTACGGCTGTGTCCAAAACCTATTCTTCCCCTCAAAACTAGAACAAACAAATATGTAGGGATGTCAAAGTCAAAATAAACAGTGTTTAACTTAACGTTCTGAGCTTCTTCCAGCTCACAGCTTCCGCTTAGCTCCCATTCCCCAAGCACAAGAAAGTTCCATGAAAGAGAGTCTAAGTTTACCTTTCTCCAGTTCAAAGTTATATAGTTCAGAATCAATCCTGGGTTCCTTTCCCCAAACTTCCGGTAACACAATCAAAACAAAAAGGGGGTCTTGAGATTCAAATCCCAAGACAACACACATACCCCTGGCAGGTCTCAGGGTTCCCTTCCCCAAGACTTCAATGTTGTACTTGCCGGTTAGCTTTCCTTCAGCTTTTAATGTATTCAATTTCAAAGTTCAAGTTAATTTGTTGTTTAACAATTATTCGGTTTTGTTAATATGATGTGCAGATTTGTATGTAATCTTGTGTTTATTTAAATTCAGATGAGCTTTATTTTTTTATTTGTTATTATGAATTTAGTTTATTACAAACTTTATCAATTAGTCAACATTTACATAATAGAAAAGGTGGGAAAAGGGGCAGAAACAAAAAGTCCAAACAAGTCTTTCTCCAGTTGATACCCATAGCCCTTAGGTTTTTCAAAATTTCAATACAGAACTGCAGCACTGCAAATATTACATTTTTTTCATTGCCCAACAGTACAGAGTTCCATCGTTCCTGCAGTGCTGTTTCGTGATAGACGCTGCGTGTATCTGTGTCCTATCTCAGTTAAGGTGTCACATTTCATCACCACATAGTGTAGTCTTTCAACCTGAGAGTTATTATGGAAAAAACGGCAGGTGTTAGGTAAGCCTCCCAATTGTTTCATTTTACCAAGGACTTCACGTGTTGGCAGAAGGTTGAGCCTCAGTCGTAGGTAGAAATCACGTTGTTTTGGAGATGGCAAAAGCTGAAGGTATGGAGGCAGTTGGATCAGCTTTCGTGCTTACAATTAATGGATAGTTGATAGAGTGCCTTCAGATTCTGCGTCTGTATCCAATCTTCATTTTGGAAATTTTTCTTTACTGCTAGTGGATTGCGTTTTAATGTTTCGAATGAGGTTTCCAGTTCATGAATCCATCCTATACAGATGGTCTTCCATTTGTTCAGTAGAAAATAGTTTGAGGTGAGTAGATGTGTCTTCAAGATTTTGATAGCATGGATATCGTCATCCACTATTTTTTTTCAAAATAAGTCCAGAGATTTCCATAGAACTTGCGACTGTATGGATTGGAGACCCATTTCAAATCGTATTCTGGAAAAAGGGAATGAAGTTGGTGGCGCCAGCACTTTCTGCCAGAATAGGCCTTCCAGTCTATCCAATGTATGGTAGGAGAGGTTCAAGAAGGTTTCTGCACCATAACAGAGTGACAATCACTTTTTACCTATAAAAAGGTACGTAATGGCCGCATAGAGAATATGCCGTATTTTTTTGCAGAATTGCTCCATGACGGGCTAACGATAGTGTTTTAGCTCGGAAGACGTTCTCCCAATAACTTTCACAAATGCTCGAGCTAAGTGAATACCTAGGTACTTGTATGTCTGAACCTGGGTTAGTTGTGTTGATTGTAGGTACACTGCTAACTTTTCCTGTTTGCATCCTTGTATGGTAGAGACGGTCATGATCTGTGATTTATTGATGTCGATTGTTAGGTTATTGGATTTGACATATGCAGCGAAACCATCTAATCGTCTCTGAAGACCTATCTGGGTTTTGTCCAACAGGACCAAATCGTCCACGTAGATCAGCCATGGGACGGGGTGCCATTCAGGATGGTCGGAAAGGCATGAATCTCTTAATGCAATATCACAAGATCAGATATGTAAAGAGTGAAGAGTATTGCTGCAAGGGGGCAGCCTTGTTTCAGGTCTCGCGCTGTTACTACTTTCCTTGTTACTAGCCCTTTCGCCAATAGGCGCACTCTCACTTATGTGTTGGAGTAAAGTGTTTTGATGGCTGCCAATCTATCTGCAGGACAGTCCCATTTTTGTAATTTGTCCCATAAGTTATCTCGGTCCACGGAGTCAAAGGTCTGTTTTAAGTCTATAAAGATCACATGCAAGTTTGCCTCCGTCTTGATTGCCTCAAGTTTCAGAAGGTTCAGAATGAGTAGAATGACATTTGTGCCCACCCCCTTGACAAATCCTATTTGTCTGGGGTCTCCTCGCTGGGAGGCTTTCATCCAGTTGGTTAGATTTTTAAGGAGCATCCTGATTTGAGCTTTGAATCTATTTGTTGTGCCCCATGCATTCAGTATTCAAGGCTTACTGACTTGCTTCAATGTTAATTTTCTCTCAAGTTTGGAGTTTAATATACATTGGCTTTCTTTAAAAGTTGCCCTTTTATTTGGTATTCAATGCATTGAATTTGATTAAGTTTCTTCTAATGTGCGCAAACACTCCAACAACACTTATTTGGTTAAAAATGAAGGCTTTGTTATGATCGGAGACTTTCAAAAATGTGCTTGTTCCTTTAACAAGGCACGCAACCACTCCGTTACATCGTATACATCGCTGCTCTCTAACAATAGTAGTTCACTTTACGAGCCTCGCGGATTACAATAATACTGGGTTTCTCTATCGGGTAAACTCACCGGTTCACTGTCAAGTGTTTTCGGATGTCACACTGGCCCCAAACTCAGCTGCTTCCTTCCTGTGATACTTTCTCTACCCCTCAGACACTCTTGTACTCTTGCAGCTCCAAGGGAGAATGAGCAGTCTTGTTCATTGAATGGACGACCCCTCATTTGGTCTCCATCCTTCGCCTCGCTTCTGTGCCACAGAGCTCCTGCTCCACACTTCCCCGGACCATTAGCTGCTTCGGTCCTCTGTGGGTTTCTACAGCTACAACAAGGCTCACCATGGCTTCCATCAGCGGCTCGCCTCTCTCCCCTCACCATCCTGCACATGGCTCTTTCATACAACTGAGTTGTGTAAAGGGGGTGCAGGTGCACATCCTTTTTCTTAATTGCCCGACTATAGTTAGGCTGATTAGCAAGACATGCCAGACCTTTACAATGGTACTCTTCTAAGGCACTCTTCCTAGTCTCAGTACCAAAGCGGTGCATGTTAGGATGCATTACTCTTAGTTGCCTCTTCCTCGTCCCAGAACTGTCAAAAGTAGTGTGTGGAAAAATGAAGGGCGCTGGCTTAAAATTGCCCAAAAAGGTCAGAAAGGGTTTGTTTTGTCAACAATGGGAAAGGGGGTACCATGTCTTGCCCAAGGGTTCCCCACTTCCAATCCTCAAGGACCCTGCACCCAGTGGATCCTCCCTTGCTTCTCCTACCCCCAGGATCAGGATCAAAGAGCGATGGCCTTTCCCTGGTCACCTGTGCAGAAGATCCAAGGGGAGTAGGAGTGTGAATACCCTCAGGTGTCACACAAGGAGAAGGAAGTGAGGAAAGGACTAGTAGTGCAGAAGTCAACTGAGGGAAGTGAGGAGATGACAGATCAGTAGGAGTGAGTAGAAGTAGTGAAGGAATAGCAGTAGTAGTTGTGGTGGCGTAGGGAGAGTAGTAGCAGTGCAGAGTAAGTGTTGCAGTAGAGTGGAGCAGGAATAGTGGCAGAAAGCCCCAAAGAGAAGAAAAATGGCAATTTTGGCCATTGAGCTATGGTCCTGGTCTGTGGGTTACCAGTAACCCCCCACTGGCAAGTTAGAGGACAGTGGTGGCCAAAGGATAGAGCTAAATCCTACGTCCAGCTCAAACTGAGTGTGCTACTGCAGGGCTTCTAGATGCCTGTGGACCGAACATGGGGTAAAATATTGTCACTGATCATGACTGCAGAGCATTAAGAACATTGTTGGCCTGCGGGAGTGAGCAGGGGAAGGGGGAGGAGGTGGGCATCTGAGCTTCAACAAAAGCTCTGTTCCAATCTAAAGGGCCAAATAGCATACACCACACCATGCCCAGGGGGCAAAAGATTCATGGCCAAGGTAGCCAAAGTATATTGCTGCAGGACACGCACAGTGGACACACTGGGTAGCCCCGGAGACACAGGATTGGGTATGATAGTGTGCATCTTTTATAAGAATTGAAATTCAATGAAAAAACTAAAGGGGGTTATGGTTGCAGCTCTAAACAGCAAATCCCCATTAATTCACCAGTTATGGTTTCTTAAATAACTATTGAGAGCGGTGAGCGGGCACAGCTTCTGTGTTAATTCATATATTTGGTGTTAGAAAATAATTCTGAGTGGGGTGCAAACTCAATACAAGGTGCCTCTGTGAAGGGCACTCGAAAATGAGAAACAAGAGAACCTTGGCTGGTCAGTTTACGGTGTGGGCTGCACACCCTATACTCCACTTAGTGGTTTCTGGAGTTCGTAATTGTAAAGAACAGTCGTATCAAAGTGATGAGCACCAATGTTGATTTATTCACTAATAAGGTAGTCTTAGTAAATAGGTTGCTAGTTCATTTGAAGCAGATGTACATTTGGCCTATGCATTTCGGACTGAAAGTCCTTCGTCGGGGCCTGTATTATCATCTTATTGAGTTCCAAGTTACAACATGTCCCAATACAATGTGTCACAACAGTGAGGTATTAACAACATTATTACAACACATTTTAAATGTGTGTGTGTGTAGGTACCCTGTTTCACAGGCTACAGACATTAAACAAGACAATCAACCAGTAAACAAAGTAAAGAGAAAAAGAAATCAGTATTAAATGAGATAATTGCCTTCTTGATGTTAATGCATACTTCTGTTTGGTTAAATAGAGGTATATTATGAGTTCAATAACCTTAGTTACATTCTAGTTTTGGTTCTATAATCTGCCTTAAATGGACAGATTAACACACCTAATGTGTTGCATTCATATGGTGATTTTATGATCATAGGCCAAATGTACATCTGCTTCAAATTAAATATTTACTAAGGCTACCTCCTTAAATAACTATAGCACAGCCTCCATCATACACTGCTCACAATGCCATACAACGGATATTCATACTCCCACATTTCCAAGAGCACGTTTAAAAAAAAAAAGGTTATGGAAATACAAGTATTCCAAACTGATTTTTTCCACTTTGAATTTAAGACCAAACACTAATAAGCCTCATATGTACTTTAAACATTTCAAAGATCCGAATTTCAGAGTGTTCATGTCAATGAGCATAACGATGGATCCATGATAAGGATTATGGTAAAGTTATGGTGACTTTAGGAACCAGAGTCCTCAATTGTCGGGTTATTTTGCACGATTACTCTTTAGTGACTATATATTTAATCAATATGGAGAAAGATGCATACAAGGGGGTATAGGGAGATAATCAAAATAAGTGCACATCAATGACAAACGAAAAGGACACATACCTAGAGATACAGCCGAAATCAAGTACATTATAATTCTAGTAGGTTTTATTTTTCCCCCAATTTCCATTTAACATGTAGGTATTTCACAAGCAAATATGGATTTAAAACCTGTGTTGTTAAAAACGTAGGTGTGATTGACAACAGAATGAGTCAGGCATAATGTTTCTGAGCTGCACTCGCAGACATGTCACTAATCCAGGGCACTACTGTGAACCAGAGGCATTCTGCATGTAGGTAAAACACTGCTGCAAAGAATTGTAGTAGTTATTTATGTCCTAATGCGCCGGAAGCCCGCAGGCATCAGGGCGCAACACAAACGCAAGTGGACGAACAAATAACACGGGACAGGTTCCATGGCAGCTGGACAGGGACTGAAAATGTACTTGAATAACAAGGTTTTTAAGGCTTTTTTAAAAGTCTGAATATTGTATTCACGAGTTAGAGGGAGGGAGTTCAAAAATGTGCAGCTTTGACCTGGAAAGATCTTCCCAGTCCCTTCTCTCTTTTGAACCTGGGACAGGTAAGGTGCCCTTTATTAGATGAACACAGTGCTCTGACCGGGCAGTACTGTGGAATCAATGCTTTAAAAAAAGATGGGGCCTTTCCATACACACATTTGTGAATGATGGTGGTCACTTTGAAGTGAATACGCTCTTGAATGGGTAGCCAATTAATGCCGCACCCATCTATAGGGGCAATATGCTCACGCCTAGAGAGATTGTTGACGCGCACTGCACATCTCCTAAGGTTCTTTGCAGAGGCTCCTATCAATAAGGTGTTACAATAGTCCCGTCTTGCCAGAACAGTGGCTTGGGCGATAGTAGCAGTATTAACTTTGGAGATGAAGGGGCCTTATGTTTTTTAAAAGGTGAAGAGAGTAATTACAGCTCTTAGTCAGCAGGTAGACAAGGGCATCATAATTTAAAGACGCCCTTAGAAAGGTGCCCAAGGTTTTTACCCTGCTGAGGACAAGAATACTGCTTGTATCAATTAGAAAACTGTAGTATTCAGGGCTAAGTTTGGCTTGTGCAGCCTTTGGACCGAAAATCAATAATTCTGTCTTATTGCTGTTTAAAGAGAGCCAGTTAGAGGACATCCAGCCATGGAGCAGATTTGAAGCAGTGCTCACACGAAGAGAGCCCAAATGATTTTCCCTTAGTTAATTCCACCCAAATGCATGGCTGGGCGACGACCCGTGTATTTAAGATTTGACCCGTTTTAGGGCGGTCATGCCGAACCAGGCACTGCGGCTGCAAGGACAGAAGTGCCATAGGTGGTGGGTATGATTGTTAGCACTGATTCTTTATACTGTTGCCTGGTGGACAGAGGTATAGAAGCCCAACCTGCGTTGGGGCAGGGACAAAACTGGGAGGTTTAGCCAAACCAGTTTAAGGTAGCAAGTGAGTGGTCTAGGCAAAGTTTCAAGAGGTGATGAGCTTGCAAACGGTCCACAATGAGCGCACACACAGCAAAGCAGTCAAGGAACACACTTAGACAAACCGGTATAAAAATACGTCTTTACTTATGGCCAAATAACACACTGAAAAATGACTACTAACAGGTACTTTATCACACAATACTACAATTAGATACATATAAACAATTACTGGTGTACAGCAAAATACATATCACACCCCTAAAAAGAAAGGTACAGATTAGTATTAGCACTACAAGTCCACAGAGAATCAAACCTAACTTCATAAGTCCAACCTTAAGTTATCTGGAGCCTTGTGTCCAAATGTTCAGCAAAGGTTCCACACAGTTTGTGAAGGATGTCTCAGGGGGAATGCGCTCACCTCGGAAGTAAGACGGTATGGAGCAACACAGGTTCAATCCCAGGGTCCATGCTTATAAACCTCTGGGTTTAAGCGCATTATCAATAATAAAATATTATTGTAAGCTGAAAAGAAATTAAGGTAGGGTCCTGTGAACAGTTCCAAGTGTAAGGGGAGGAGCTAAACTAGCTAACAAAGGTGTTCCCAACTTTCGGAGTGCTTGTGTGAACAAGCAACTGTCACAGGTTTCCCCCCTTCTCACCTCTCTGTGTTCTTTCTTCGATAGTGTCTTCCTGCGCACAGTGCGGGTCTTGTATAACCCTGTGCGAATGTCCTCGGGTTCCAGCGTGCGTTCAGCGTCCCAAGTCCTGGATCGTTCAGAATGTCCGGGAAGTCCTGGAAACAGCGAAGCGTGCACTCGGCAGCAAGTACTCAGAGGTCTGGGATGCAAGAGAGGGCAAAGGGAAGGGAAGGGAAGAATGTGGAGGTAACAATTGGGGAACAGGAGCCAGGAAACAAGAGGTAATGAGAGCGAACTATGGCAGCACACGTCTAGCCACAGTAAGCGTTAGCATTGAGACGCGCAGAGCCGCGGGGGCGTGTCTGCTTTATATAACGTGATGCGTACGACGCGGAAACTGGTACACAGCGTTCCGCGTTCGGTGGCCATGTTGGGAGTACTACTGAGTGTAAGCCTCTATGGGTCAGGGACCAGGAAGTCCAGAAGGGACGAGTCCGATGGTTCATGACAGCAATGGCAAAGCCAAAGTGTGAGAAAAGTTTTATAAAAGTTAGCAAAAGGGAGTTTTATGGGGCAGGTAAGTATCGCTATAACTCACCCCCTGTAATCTGATTCTTTCATGGAGACTTGGCAGGTCGGTTAAAGAAGGTCCAAGGTCGCTTTTCCCGCCGTCAGCCTCAGCCCTTGATCCCCAGGGATTGCAGGTTCGAGCAGATCTATAGGTGTCGGATGCTGGTGCAAGGACTCTCATTGGAGGAATGCAGCAAAACTCGATGCAGGGCCCCTCGCAGGACAGGAATGGACACAGGTAAACAATTTCGGACAACAGTGACCAATGCATGGCGACACAAAGGGACTCACTTGTCACGTCACACCTTCCCTCCCATCTCGAGGCCCCTGATGCTAGGACCACGAAATGTTGCAGAGCTAAGTCTTGTTGCACAAATTGAGGATTCTCCAAATTCCAGACCTCAACTCGGAATAGCGACGTCTGCAGCACGGTAGCCCAAACTCTGAGCTGGTCAGCCAGAGGGCGGTCCGGGGGCAGACATTGGGTTTTTGTTTTGAGGTTTTCAGACAGCACACGCATGACTAAGTGAGGACGGGTCTGTCTCCCCAGCGGTATGTGGGCTGACATGGGTTGACTAGGGAGAGGCCTAATATATTGCACTGGCTGTGGAGCAGCATGTATCTCGGTGGGATAGTAATGTGGAGAGTGGAGGTGAAGACTGCAGGTGTGTATGGGAGAAACCTTAGTGTGTCTCTAGTGCTAAGTGTTTCTGGGGTATGTTGGGGTGTATAGTGACTCTCTCTCAGTTGTAGCCATCATGCAGAAGGAATACATATGCCCACCCTGCAGCAACATGGGAAGTCCTCCTCAGAGACCATACCCAGCTTCCCCTTCACATGTGCAGCTTGCGCACAGCTCTGGGAAGGATTGAGTGGCATCTAAAGTCCCTTTGTGGCCAATGCAGTGCTCTAGGGAATTGTTGGAAAAACAGGCGAGGTTTGTGGTTGAAGATGTGCAATTAAAGAGGCAGATCCTGCACAAAGATTCAGAGCAGGTTAGTGGTGCAGAGGGGAGTCTGGCCAGTGCTGAGGAAGAGTTTCAAAGGATTCATAATCAAATAAAAAGCCCTTGCATGCAGGAATGTTAAACTAGAGGCAAGAGCGGAAAATGCAGCAAGCCACAGGAGATGGAATAATGCATGGAATATTGCAGAGGGGGGCTGCAACATGGAGATGCTCTTCGAGAAAGGGCTTAGTGGTCAAGTGGGGTTGGCAAAGTTCTTTCCATATTTTGTGGTTGAGAGGACACAAAGTTCTCAGTAAAAAAAAAAAAAACAGACTTAATCCAGGAGGTAGGTGTCGGGGTAGACCCCCCCACGCCCAATTACCTCAGCCCAAACCGGGTTCAAACCTGAGTAACAAGCGCACGTTTTGTACGTACAGCAAGGTTTATTGTACAAATTATCAGGGGAGCAGTTGGATGGTATTGTAGGACCAAATCAACCCAAGCCTCCAATAAACTAAACCAATTGATACATGTTAGCAACAGTTAAAACACTCTCAGATATCTTATTACCACCAACCCCTCAAAACATTATTGAGCAAAGCATTTACAAAGAAGTTCCGGGAGCAAGGCAGAGCCAGTTGTAACAGGGGAGAGCCATACAAAGGAGAGAAGGCGAGGTGGAAGAAGTTGAAAGGAAAGCGTGCTAGTAAGACTAGGGCTTCTCCAGCCCAAATAGTCTGGTTCCAGTGGGAAGAAAAGGAACAAGCCAGGGGTCAGGGAGCGTTTTCTCAGTAAATACAGAAGGGCAACAACTCCTTGGTCACCTTGCACACAAGGCCCTCCACTAGCTCTCCCAGTCTGTCTTGACTAACGACATGGACACTCAGGACATAGCCCACATCTAGGGTCAAGAAGATGATTTAGAACCCCTGTGAGCATGCAATGCCTGGGAAGAAGGTGGTGCAAACTCCTTGTAATTTTAACAGACTGGCAGGAAAGGGTTTGGGAACCTTGTGTCAAATGATCTGCCAAGTGGGCAACACACTATCCAAAGCAGCATAAAGGCCTGCCCCCAAACAAGATAATTACAATCAACTTTCTTTTAATTTTCTATTTCCAGACTTGGACAACCCTCAGTTTGATTTAGTGTGTAAATATACCACCCACATACTCTGAAACCAACTGGTTTGCTATAATGTATTTTATGAAATAATGTAGCATAAAGAAATATGAAAAGCGATTACCCACTTGCATTACAATGGGACTGCACCAGTACATCAATCTAAATATACACACACATTGATAATTATATAATTATGTGTGAAACCATTACACCATTATTTTCAGAGAATTATGCTTTGGTTAATCCACATCCTCCTTTGAATCAAAATGAGAAGCAATGCTCGGAAAAAGGCTTAAAACAAAACAGTCTCCTCTAGCTGAAGTTTTAGGCAATGATAAACTATTGGTTTTTAGTTTAGTAATAGACACTACTTGACTGTCTCTACTATGAGGTTAAACTTGCTGCAGATAAATATAAAGGATTGGGTGTGTCAGGTTTTCTGTTGATTTTGCAATAGCGGGAATCTCATTTACTATTTTCAAGGGACCAGGTCTACTGTCAACACCCATAATTCAATGTGTTCATTAAGAAATGGATTTCTATTACTTCATTCAATATGACAGGCACGAAACATAGGACTTGTCATTCCACATTAAAATCTAAGATGTCCAAAACCTCCAGAATTCCAAAATTGCAGGAGAAAGGCCTAAGACATTGAGGCTACCCAGGGTTTCGGTTTTAATCATAAATCACAAAACAAAATCGTTTTCAGGTAATCTGGTTTTTCTTTCGGAAATGCCTCTGTTTTAAGTCAAATTTGGAAAAGGTAGGACTTTCCATTTAAGGTATACCCCTACCTCCACTATCAGCTACATCCAGTTGGAATGAAATCTTTCCTTCCTTGCAGACCCCTTATCTCTGCTTTTGCTGCAAGTCCCCATATAAGATTTGGGGAGGAGCTATGGGTTTTGACAAAAGAAACTTAAAAGAATAATTTATTGAACATTAAGTGGAGAAATTCAGTAGTGGTGTATTTTATAGAGTCACATACATCTACTTTTGAATATTAGCCTGAGAAGTGGAAATATTCAAATATTTGTGGATCTATTCGAAAAATATAATGGATAGGGTTCGAAATTAAGATTAGATAAGCGGGAGCGCAAAGCAGCTCCTGGGTATACGGCATTAACCAGTGACAGGAACTAACTCCGGAGAACCAGGAGCTAGTATACTGTGTTCTACAAATCTAACTTCAATATAACCATTTGCTTATTGTTTGACCCCTTATGCTTTAAAAAGGTCATGTTTTATGGTGCTTATTGCGCCAAATGCATGGAGTTGAATTCACAGAAGTGTGTTTGGCATCAGTTGGCCTAGGGAGCCAAAGGTAGCTCCTGGTGGCAGCCAACCTAACCAGGCTCTTCTAGGCTACAAGCAGGAGCTAAATAGCTCCCAGATCCCCTCAATTTCGAACCCTGCTGCAGAACGTGTCTATTCAGAAAGTAGACTAGTCTACCTAGTGTATTACTTACATTTCACATGTGCCTTAGATTTCTTGTACGGAGTGCTAGCGAAAATAAATACAAAGAAACTTTGTAATGGGATAAGCAGGGTGCAAAATGTGCACATGCCATTGACTAGTGATAATGAACTCATGGAAAATATTAAATGGTGTGCTGTGTATATGCACATGCATAGAATGCAGGTTGAATTACATGTCATAATAGCCAAATGCATTGGTTTCACATCACATAGCAAAGTGCAACTTCAATGTTCCAGGAGAAATAACAGTATTTTAGCGCTGATTTAGTATCTTTAGCAAAAGAGGGAGAGGGCTGGCAATCATTCACAAAGAACACCTGGATATCAAATTGGAAGACCCACTAATCATCGATAAATGCGAATCCCTATTCATACGTCTAGCAGTAACATCCAAAACAAACTTGAAATTCGTACTAATATATAGACCACCAACCTACGATGCAACCTTCGTAGACTCCTTCACAGAAGCAAATCACTGTCCTAGCAATCAAACACAATCAACTGATAGTCCTAAGAGATTTCAACATCTGGTTGCCGTCATGACCGCTGCCTCCAAAGAGTCAGATCCAGCCCAACATCCTTGGAAGCAGGGTCACAACTTCCATTCCAGGCACCAGTCGGTCCCCACAGGGGCCTTTTGGACCTTGTCCTTGCGCCAGTGGCGCCAGGCTCATAAGGGAACCCAGTCCCGGCACAGGAAGCGCCGGGCTCATATTGAGAGGAATGGTGCTTGGGTGGACCTACCTGCTGCAGACCATGCTGCTCACTTACCTGTAGGATGATAGCCTCATCCATTCCTGGCTGGAACTACTTTACCTTCTGGGTGTGGCCAGCACCACTCCCTGGGACTGGATACTGGAACTGTTCTGGAAGCTGGAACTTCTTTCTTGCCTGGGCGAGGCTGTGGAAGGAGACACCTAAGCACTCCAGTGGCCTATTTAAACCACACCCGATCAGTGCAACGTGCTTCGCGTTATTCTGCACTAGCAGCAGGACGCTCACCGTGTCAGCTCCAGAGAATCTTCAGCTTCTGCATCTGTGAACAAGAAATCTTCAATCTTACCTCCCGGAAAACCAGTCTTCAGCAGCGTCTGAAAGAGAACAAGGACACCAGGTTAGGACAAGGCAAAACCAGCGCTGCACTTGCCTCGTCCATCGGTGCATTCCGAGGCCGCGTACCGCACTCTTCATACTCCGGCAACCCTGCGGAAACAAAGAACATTGGTTAGTGCACCTCCGTGATAATTTTGCTTACCTGTGCCACGTATGCCTCGATCTCCGCCAAGCGCTGTTTAACCGCACCTGCAAAAACAAGAAGGACATCATTAGGGGCACTGTACGCCATCACTACTCACGTGCCTTCTAGCTGTAATCTGCTTGCCCATACTCCGGCACGTACCTCGGCGTCCATCTCCAACGCCGGCTGCTACGGCTACCTGAAAAAGGGAAAAGAGACATTAAGAAGTGCATTTAACTTCGAATAACATTCTTTTGCTTACGTGCCTTCACGAGCTCCGGCATTCTTCGCACTTACCTTATCTGCATACCGGACCTGCAAAGGCAAGAGACATTTAAGTGGACATATAAATAAAACTCCATATTCAAGCAATTACCGTTCGTGCGGCTAACGACGGCCTTGCTCCCACGCTTCATCCTCTGTAATCAAGAGGCTGGGCTATTAACCAGTGAAGCAACTGGCATTAGCGCCCCTGCACAGACGCAGGATGGAGAGCTCCGCTTTCACCTATCTAAGGTGAGCACATTCAGCCTACGGATAACGTGGGCAGTCCAGAAAGGGGAAAGTCAGATTGGCCAATCAGACATACATTAACCCCTTGTTCTCCTACTTGCAGACACCTCACCCTCCAGGTCAAAATTACGGTGAGGAGAGGGCCCATCCAGGGTGTTACCAGAGGCCTGCGCGTGACCCTAGAAGACACTGAAATCTCCCAGCCCGGACCTGCGCCTCCGAGGGATTCAGGTGAGCGTTACAGAACGCGAAGACTACCGCACATTTCCCACCCAGGCGCAATGGAAACCTCGGACACAGATCAATTGGCCCAATTGCTTGGGGCACTGAGAGCTGAAGTACAGGCATCCCGCCAAGAGACAAATGCTTTACGAAGGGAGTTGATCGATTCCAAAGACCGAACGGATGATCTGGCCAGACAGTTGTTACAAACACAAGCGGGACAGGCGCCTCTGCCTGCCTCGGGAGGGAGCTACACTCCTACAACCTCAAATAATCCGGTGCAAATTAATCTGCCAGGGAATGTGCCTTTGGCCCCGCCCGAATGTTTTTCAGGTGATCCAAAACGGTTTGCAGTATTCATCAATCAATGCCGCTTGTACTTTCTGTGTAGACCCGCCGCATTCCCAACTGACCAAACCAAAGTAGCGTTCGTACTTTCCTATCTTAGCGGTAGTGCTGCAGATTGGTCCATTCCTCTTGTGACACAGGATGATCCGATCCTCCATAACTTTCAAGATTTCCAGACCAGTATGGAAAAGTTGTTCGCAAGACACTCACAGGGGCAGGCCTTGGACAATGAACTCCTATCACTAAGACAAGGGAATCAGGATCTCCTGGCATACATAGCGTCTTTTCACAGACTGATGGTTGAGACTGGGTGGCCTGAGGATAAGAGAATCACGCTTTTCTACAGAGGGCTGCGTGGAGAACTTAAAGATGTCTTAGCACAGGTGGTGAATCCTCCGCAAGATTGTTCCGATTATATCGACCTAGTAGTCCAATTAGGTCACCGGCTACAGAACAGGAAGACCGATCGTTCCAGATTTGAAACCCAAATATTTTCAAGACCTCAGAGCTCCGCTAAAGGAAAAGATTCCGTGGAGCCCATGCAGATAGGGGTTGTTAAAGGACCATTAACCCAAAAGGAACGGGAAAGGAGAAGACAATTACAGCTGTGCCTCTACTGTGGGAATTCCGGACATTTCCTTCGTGATTGTTCAGTGAAACCGGTCAAGAAGGCTGTAGGACCTTCCGTTAAGAATGCTGGAAAACTAGAATCGGGAAACGACCTCGCCCGACAAGTGTAGGGGTCCGTTTGCCGAGCGTTAAAACCAGTTCCTTGACCTCGCATTTGGTAATGCCTATGGTCCTCATAAGTCCAGATCGCATGCATGCTATTAAAGCATGCATTGATAGCGGAGCGATCGGTAACTATGTAGATCAAGATATGGCAACCAGGATGAATCTTCCTCTATGTTCTAAGATGGTTAAAGACGTAATCACTACAGTGGATGGTACAGAAATAGCTTCCGGACCGGTTTCTCACACCACCATGGAAGTGACGTTGCTATGCCAAGATGGACATCGGGAGAAGATCGTGTTTGATGTAATCAAGGCCCCGCAGTTTCAAGTAATCCTGGGAATTCCTTGGTTGGAAAAGCACAATCCTCAGATAGACTGGCGAGCCAAGGTAATCCGGTTTCCAGAATGCGCCCCAACTTGCTATCCTCGACCCGATATCAGGCTAGCAGCCATCGCTTCCGAGAGCCCCCAATTGCCTCCAGAATACCAAGAGTTCCGCGACGTCTTCCAGAAAGATCAGGCCAACACCTTGCCCCCGCATCGGTCATACGACTGCCAGATCGACCTAATACCTGGATCTACTCCTCCGTGCTGTAGAATATATGCTCTCACTGAGACAGAAAATCTCCATCTCAGGCAATAATTGGACCAGTATCTGGCTAACGGATTCATTCGTCCCTCGAAATCTCCAGTTTCTTCAGCTTTGTTCTTCGTTCCGAAAAAAGAAGGTGACCTGAGAACATGTATCGACTATCGCGCCCTGAACCAGATTACAGTCAAAAACAGATATCCTTTGCCTCTGATTCCCGAATTATTGGACCAAGTTAAAGCTAGATCTCAGAGGAGCTTACCACTTGGTACGCATTAAGGAGGGTGACGAATGGAAGACGGCCTTTCGCACTAAATACGGATTGTTTGAGTATCAAGTAATGCCATTTGGACTATGTAACGCTCCGGCCGCCTTCCAGTTCTTTATGAATGACGTTTTCCGAGAACTTATTGATGTATGCGTAATTGTTTATATCGATGACATCCTGGTATACTCATCCTCAGAAGCTGATCACCGAAGACATGTCACAGCGGTTCTACAGAGACTTCGCCAACACAGTTTGTTTGCTAAATTGGAAAAGTGTACTTTTCATGTAAAGGAAGTCGAATTCTTGGGGTTCATCTTGTCACCCAATGGAGTTCACATGGACTCAAGAAAGGTGGACGCTATCACCAAATGGCCGTCCCCAACTTCCGTGAAAGGAGTACAGAGCATGTTGGGCTTCGCTAATTTTTACCGGAGATTCATTCCAGAATTCTCTCGAGTAGTTCAACCCATCACGGCCCTTCTGAAAAAGAATAAAAAATTTGAGTGGACTCCAGAGGCCGAACAAGCCTTCCAAGAATTGAAAGCCAAATTTATCTCCGCTCCAGGCTTAAAGCATCCTCGTCCAGAACTTCCTTATATCGTCGAGACAGACGCATCCAGCCTCGCAATGGGGGCTGTGCTATCACAAAGAGATCCCGAAACACACCAATTACACCCTGTGGCATTTTGGTCCCGCAAATTTTCGGCCCCCGAAATCAACTATACAATTACGGACAAAGAACTTCTGGCAATTAAGTCCGCCTTTAAGGCCTGGCGGCATTATCTCCTGGGAGCCCGGCACACTGTCACTGTAATCACTGATCATCGTAACCTCCAGTATCTGAAGTCAGCCAAGGCCCAATCTTCGAGACAACTCCGCTGGGCATTATTCTTTGCGGAATTTGATTTTGTGATCACGTATCGGCCAGGCAATAAGAACGGAAAAGCAGATGCCCTTTCCCGAATAGGGGTAGACGAACACACAGCTAATCCACAGCTGGTACCAATAATCCCCGAACAAAAGATACTGGGAGTAATCAACACGCTATCCCTTGAAGATATCGAAGCGAAAGTCAGTCAACTAATAACTCCTGAAGATTCATTGAATTGGCAACTGAAAGGAAAAGATTTTACGATAGATCAGAATCTATTGTATTTCCAAGGAAGACTATATTTGCCATGTGTTGACTTACAGAAGCGGGTCATCACCTGCTACCATGATTCTATAATAGAAGGACATCCGGGAGTTGCCAAAACCTTAGAGAAAATCAAAAGACATTATTGATGGCCATCTTGGAGGAAAGATATTAACGATTTTGTGGCTTCTTGCGGCATCTGCGCACAAAACAAGAGTCAGAAGGAAAGACCAGCAGGTCTGCTACATCCAATAGACATTCCACCATGCCCTTGGCATACTCTCTCAATGGATTTTATCACGGATTTACCCCCCTGCTCCGGATACAACACAATTCTAGTAATCGTGGACCTTTTTTCAAAAATGGCTCATTTTATTCCACTGAAAGGTTTACCCACAGCTCCCGTTTTGGCCCGAGAATTCCTTGAAAACATCGTCCGGTTGCACGGTTTCCCTTCAGTGTTAATCTCCGATCGAGGGAGCCAATTTATTTCCCATTTTTGGCGAAGTTGTTGTCGTTTAGCGCAAATTGATGTACGACTTTCCACCAGCCATCACCCCCAAACTGACGGGCAGACTGAGAGGACTAACCAAACTCTGGAACAATATCTACGCTGCATGTTGCAACAATCGGAGGGCACTTGGAAGGATGTCCTTTGGATTGCTGAATACGCCTACAACAATTCAATCCATTCAGGAACTGGAAAAACCCCTTTTTTTCTGCTGTATGGGATTCATCCTCGAACCTCTAATTTGGATCCACCTCAAGCTCTCCGAACGCCCGCTGTAGACCATCTGCATGCGACAATAACTCAAGCATTTAAGGAAGCCACAGCCCACCTTCAACGAGCCAAGGAAATGTATAAGAAAGGAGCGGATCAACATCGAAAAGAGGCCCCTCAATACCAAGTAGGAGATCAAGTCTGGCTGTCCACTAAGCATTTATCCCTAAAAGGACCACGCACCTTCAACCCAATGTATTTAGGACCCTACACGATCACGGCTATGATAAATCCGGTGGCTGTGAAATTGGAACTACCTACTCGGATGAAGATACATCCTGTTTTCCATGTTTCTCTCCTAAAACCTATGCAACCCGGAACCCGTTTGACTAAACCTCCAGAGCCAATCCAGGTTGATGGAGAACTCGAATTTGAAATTCGAAACATCTTGGATTCCAAAATTTCCAAATCGAAACTGTACTACCTGATTGATTGGAAGGGATTTGGCCCCCAGGAGAGATCTTGGGAGCCTTCAAAATATGTCCATGCACCTCGTCTAGTCAGGAAGTTTCATTGGACTTTTCCCAACAAGCCAAAGCCTCCGGAGAAGACAAGCTTGGGAGGGGCCTTGAGGGGGGGGGGGGGGTGCTGTCATGACCGCTGCCTCCAAAGAGTCAGATCCAGCCCAACATCCTTGGAAGCAGGGTCACAACTTCCATTCCAGGCACCAGTCGGTCCCCACAGGGGCCTTTTGGACCTTGTCCTGGCGCCAGTGGCGCCAGGCTCATAAGGGAACCCAGTCCCGGCACAGGAAGCGCTGGGCTCATATTGAGAGGAATGGTGCTTGGGTGGACCTACCTGCTGCAGACCATGCTGCTCACTTACCTGTAGGATGATATCCTAATCCATTCCTGGCTGGAACTACTTTACCTTCTGGGTGTGGCCAGCACCACTCCCTGGGACTGGATACTGGAACTGTTCTGGAAGCTGGAACTTCTTTCTTGCCTGGGCGAGGCTGTGGAAGGAGACACCTAAGCACTCCAGTGGCCTATTTAAACCACACCCGATCAGTGCAACGTGCTTCGCGTTATTCTGCACTAGCAGCAGGACGCTCACCGTGTCAGCTCCAGAGAATCTTCAGCTTCTGCATCTGTGAACAAGAAATCTTCAGTCTTACCTCCCGGAAAACCAGTCTTCAGTCTTCAGCAGCGTCTGAAAGAGAACAAGGACACCAGGTTAGGACAAGGCAAAACCAGCGCTGCACTTGCCTCGTCCATCGGTGCATTCCGAGGCCGCGTACCGCACTCTTCATACTCCGGCAACCCTGCGGAAACAAAGAACATTGGTTAGTGAACCTCCGTGATAATTTTGCTTACCTGTGCCACGTACGCCTCGATCTCCGCCAAGCGCTGTTTAACCGCACCTGCAAAAACAAGAAGGACATCATTAGGGGCACTGTACGCCATCACTACTCACGTGCCTTCTAGCTGTAATCTGCTTGCCCATACTCCGGCACGTACCTCGGCGTCCATCTCCAACGCCGGCTGCTACGGCTACCTGAAAAAGGGAAAAGAGACATTAAGAAGTGCATTTAACTTCGAATAACATTCTTTTGCTTACGTGCCTTCACGAGCTCCGTCATTCTTCTCGCTTACCTTATCTGCATACCGGACCTGCAAAGGCAAGAGACATTTAAGTGGACATATAAATAAAACTCCATATTCAAGCAATTACCGTTCGTGCGGCTAACAACGGCCTTGCTCCCCGACTTCATCCTCTGCAATCAAGAGGCTGGGCTATTAACCAGTGAAGCAACTGGCATTAGCGCCCCTGCACAGACGCAGGATGGAGAGCTCCGCTTTCACCTATCTAAGGTGAGCACATTCAGCCTACGGATAACGTAGGGAGTCCAGAAAGGGGAAAGTCAGATTGGCCAATCAGACATACATTAACCCCTTGTTCTCCTACTTGCAGACACCTCACCCTCCAGGTCAAAATTACGGTGAGGAGAGGGCCCATCCAGGGTGTTACCAGAGGCCTGCGCGTGACCCTAGAAGACACTGAAATCTCCCAGCCCGGTCCTGCGCCTCCGAGGGATTCAGGTGAGCGTTACAGTTTGAAGGAGAAAGCACAACCATACAAAAATCGCTAACCAGCCAACTAGCAGCAATGAACCTACAAACAACTAGTCAAAGGAGCAACCAACTCAGCAGGGCATACACTTGACGCAATGTTCGCCAACAAACTACTCCTCACCACGGCACCCCCAATTCAAATACCCTGGAGCGACCACCTCATCATCCCCTTCGTAATCAAAATGACCAGGCCAACAAACAATCAACCGGACAAAACAACGAAAACCATGAGAAGAAATTGGAGAACCATCAAAAACTCCAACCTGCATGAACTCCTGGAGCTAAACAAACCACACCCAACATTCATGAACTGGACAAAAAGGTAACCCTGCTGCATTCCTGGATTAGAACTACTATAGACAACATAGCCAAATAAAAACCCATCGCTTCTTCAAATAAACGGTTGATGGCAAAATGGTTCACCCCACTACTGTGCACCATGAAAAGATAAAAACGAAGACTAGAACTTGATTGGAGAAAACAAAATGATGCGGCGAACAAACTGAAATTCCTACAACACAACTGGGCTTACAAAAAGGAAATACAAAAAGCAAAGAGGAAACACTATGACAACCGCATCTTCGAAGCACCAAACACCCAAAAAGAGCTCTTCAAAATCAAACGAAATCGAAAACCCTCCAGGATGTAACAACACACCAACTCCGTCCACGAAATTCTGCAACAACCTCGCGGACCACTTCAAAAACAAAATCACTAACATCCAACAAACCATTCAAAGCAGACCGTCTGATCTGACCACAACCCCAACCTACACCCGGGAGGAGCACCCAAACAAACTACAAAGCTTTCCAGAAATATCAGTGGAGATATTCGTCAAACTGGTAAATGAAAGCACCAACTCAGGATCCCTTGATGACCCATGCCCACCAGACATATACAAATCAATTCTTAAAAAAGGAGCGCCCATGGAATATCACAGGAACATCCTCAACCATTCCATCGCAACTGGGAAAGTGCCACAAGCCTTCAAAACTGCATCCATCAGGCCACTACTCAAAGAAACAGCGGGAAACGTAGAGGTCCTCTCCAACTACAAACCTATCTCCAACATCCCGTATACAGCCAATCTGCTCGAAACGTACATATACTAAATGACCCAAGAGTTTATAGAAGAGCACGGCCTACTAGACCAGGCACAAGTTGGCTTCAGACCACTGAGAGGAACGGAATCATCTCTACTCTCAATATGGGACGATCTAAAAACCAACGCAGACTAGGACAACAGCACTGCCTTGATACTCCTAGACCTATCGGCAGCATTTGACACAGTCGACCATGACACCCTCATAACGAGATTAGAAGCACTTGGAATAACAGACACCGCCCTATTATGGATCAAATGTTTCCTAACAAACAGAACGGAATGGATGAAACCCTTCAAATCCAGCCCAAGAGATTCCACCTGTGGAGTACCACAAGGATCATCCTCCTCCCCGCTACTATTCAACATCTGCCTCTATCTACTTATCAGAATCATCAAAAGCCACGGCCTCACCTGCTACAACTACACTGACGATACACAAATAATCTTCAAAATAAAAGGCAACCCGGAAAGAAACAACGCTAGAAAACTGCCTCCGCGATGTATTCTTCTGGATGAACTCCAATTCCCTCAAAATCAACCCAGGCAAAACTTAAATAATGATGGTCACAAAAAATGGAGGAGAAAACCAATTCATCCCTTGGCCAAGGGAACTCCGGACTAACCCAGCACCCTCTGCGATTGTAAAAAATCTGGGGGTTCTGATGGACAATAATCTCACGCTAGAGCCACAAGTAAACGCTCTCCTCAAGAAATGCTTCTTCCTCCTGCGAGCGGCAAAGAGAATCTTACTGTTCCTATCGTTCGCCAACAAAACGACCACCATCATCGCCCTCGTCATGTCCAAAGTAGACTACGCCAATAGCCTATACCTAGGCATGCCTGAACTGACTCCTAAAAAAACTACAATGCATTCAAAACGCGGCAGCCAGACTACTTCTGAAACTACCCCGAAGAGAACACACCGCACCAGCGCTGAAAACACTACACTGGCTACCAATAAAACTACTAATAAAATTCAAAACAATGTGCATTACGCACAGAGCAGTACACAACGAAGGCGCCGAGTTCCTAAGAGACAAACTGTGCATACATCAACCAACAAGAACGCTCAGATCAAGCATGGACATCTGTCTGGAACCGAAGCCCGACAACAAAAGAAAACTTGGAGGATCCTCCTTCTCTCACCAAGCCCCGAAAACCTGGAACGACTTTCCAAAGTACATACGTAACACTAGAAACCACCTATTATTCAGGAAATTACTCAAAACCTGGCTCTTCACGTCATAACTAGAAAGACTGGCCACAGGGGCACCGAGATACCAAAAAACACCAAGGAATGTAGAGCGCCCACGATACGCACCGATCAATCAATGGGAAAAGCTGAGGTAAATATCCCACTGCATACTAAAGGACCAAACGGGAGACAGTTGCAATACGACCAAAAACAGTAAACATAGCAAACTAAGACAGAAAAACTAGAACTAATCATCAAGAGGACATGGACCCAACTATGACCTTCCCCATCAGCCCTTAGAACAAATCATAGAGAGGGAAAGGAAGCACTGCATCACGGGCCCAAGGCAATGGGTGAGAAACAGAATGTTTCATGACTACACACGGCCCACCAATACAAAGCAGGAAGCACAATGCTCCACCACACACAAACTACAACCAAACAACAGTCTCAAGGATGTTCACCCCACGGAAATCAAAGAAGTCATGACCGAAGGATACGAACATCTGAATACACACGCTCACCAAGACGGATCCACTAGGACAACACTTCAACATGACCGCAACCCTGAACCACTCAAAGCCTTAACCAACCAGGATCACACTAGATCACCTAAGAATAGATATCACCCACCCAGTCCCACACCTGAAGATTAGGTTCAGACGCACCCACCAATCCATACTATACTCTATAGGATACAGTTGGACCAGCGCAACACCACCAAATCGAGTCGGCCACCAGTAACCAGCAACATCCGAACCCACAGCAACATCCGAACCCACAGGTATACAACTCTAACGGAATGGTAGGTACCTGAACCTGGATACAGACCCCACTAACCCAACCCTCAATCTTCTGCTTACTTAAACCCACACACAACCATCTCTCTCCCAGCAATCCACACGCACTTTACCACACCACATCAACAACACAAACTTCACCCACAGCACTGGAGGCCTTCATCCGATCCGATACTAGCACCAAAGCACAGCACTGGGTGTATACCGAGCTGAAGCTGCCAACAGCACACCACATCTCCCACTCTCCTTCTCTCCTCCTCCCGACTAACCCTACCCTTCCTGCTTACAGATCCACCAGAGCACCTGGGGACCAATTCCGTTGGTGACGGTGCACTATACAAGTACCAATAACATAACATATAGTATCAATGTTGCATAGAAAACCACAATGAAAATTAATGGAAGGGGACTAATTGTGCAACAGCATCACTTAAACACAAAATTACATTAGAAACTGTTGTGAGGTGGTTTTTGAATTTGGAGTGACTGTTTTATGGCTAAAGCAATAAAGATTACTATTCTTATATGCCAACAAACATTTATATACTTGATTAGCTGTCACATTTGCCTAATTTTATCTGTCATCTAGCAAATATAAAACAGTGTTGCTTTAACGATTAACGCATTAGTGGTAACATTTTAAAGTGGCTATCACAATCCATGCTTGAGAATCAAAAAATGAAATACCTGTGCAGTTATATCCATTCAAAACGCCATCAATCACTATTTTTGTTGTGTTTTCAAACACTTCCAATTGAGTAGACTTCTCATCGAAGACGGCATCAAAAACAAAACTCAGATCCTTATTTTGCTTCTTATTGATATCGCGATTCACCACCTTTTTTCCATGAAAGAAACTAACTTCCTCCACTTTTGGATCAAAAACTAACATGTGCCTGTCCACCACATGAACAACTTTACGATGATTGCCTTCTTTTTCCTTTTGATTTTCTGGGCGAACTCGGACAACAACCCTTACGTGACTGCAAACATCGTCATCCAAGGCCGACATTGTTGTCTCAGTTTACGGTCCTAAAATTGGACTGTGAAAAATGAAGAGCGACAGTTACAAAATGAACACAGATTAGAAAATGTTTTAAACATCACACCTACTTAAGATTCTAGTTACGCACAAGTATACAAGCATGGAAAAAGGTGGTGCTAAATAAAAGGATGCATGCACAATTTAAGGAAACATATCAACATGTGTAGGGGTGGTCTCATCGTCCAACTGTATAGTAAAATAGTCAGTTTTTCAGCATTAACAACAAATATGCACCACTGAAATTCATTCAATGTACTTTCTCAAACTTACTCATTGGAGAAAAGAGACTGACTGGTGGGGAAAGGGGTTAGACAGTCTCGACCTGCACATTACCAACCCGCATGTTCACAATATTTCTTCCTCCCAACCTAGCCTACATGACGGTGCAGGGAGTGGAGTGACACGGGATGCAATTCTCTGTCTGATGTTCTCAGAAGCATGGGTGGAGAGTGCTGAATCAGCCTTGTAGCCCGTTAACAAGGAGTCCAGTCCATGAAATGGATAGAGAAACGTTTTTTTTAAAGTTAATGATGGGCAGTCAATTATGGCTTTAAGCAGACCTCCAGTCCCGATGTTTTGATACCGTTTTCCAGCACAAAAAAAGACAAGGTACGTTTTTCCCTTTACTTTTATTATATAAAAAAGGGCAAGGATTGCAAATCTTTACTCAATAGACATTGGCTAGCAATAATTGACTCTTGGCGAGGAAGAAATGGTGCACTCTATACAGGGATCGAAATGAAGATTGGATAAAGAATGAGCTAAAAGCAGCTCCTAAGTATCCAGCATTAACCAGTGACCAGGAGCTACCACGGGGAAGCAAGGAGCTCATACATAGAGTTCCGCAAATCTAACTTTCACATAGCAGTCAAACATATCATTTTGTCCATTACTTGCTATGCCTTATGCTTTAAATGTCATATAGATGTGTTATACTGTTTATTTATAGTGTGTCCCAAAACCAGTTACATTCACAGAGGTGCGTTTGTTCAGCATAGGTTGGCCTCGGGAGCCACACGTAGCTCCCGTTATCTGTCGGTGTCACGCTAACCGGCCCTTTTATGCTATAAGTAAGAGCTAAATAGCTCCTAGCTCCCCTCGAACCCTGTATGTATGCATGTATGTATGTATGTATGTATGTATGTATGTATGTATGTATGTATGTATGTGTGTGTGTGTGTAGGAGCAAAATTGATGAGAAGGCGGGCAACGTTTTATGGCTGGATGGTAGTTTGCAACTTACATTTTTTACCCCTGAAAAAGGGCAGCAACATTCTGTGACTGGTAGATGGATTTTTCTGGGTACACTGCAGGCAAGCATACATAAAGTACATGACTGAAATATAATTAGGCAAAGATGGACTATATGTCCTGAATCTTAATATCAACTCAAACAAAACAAGCACACAACTACATGAAAAATATTCTAAAAGATAATCAGGCTGAAAGAAAAAGTGTTACATCGCTGCTCCGGGAAGGACTGGAATCTTACTTGGACACAGTGGATGAAAGAGGACCTGTGAATCCAGCAAACTAACCCCTGCAACGGGTGGGTGTGTGCGTTGAATTAAAGTGGAGCACTGTGTGAGAAACTCATGGTGACAACAAGTAAGACAGACACAAGTGATCACAGTTCAAGGGTGTTTATTGAATAGTGAAATGCTGTATGCAGGTTGGAAAAATGCCTACTCTAAAGCTGAATCTGAGATGGGAGCAAGCGTCAACCATCAAATGAAAAATAAAGTAATCCTAGTAGCATTTTGTCAAAACAAAAGGGGCCTATACTAAGAAACCTATTGCCCAACCTCACAACTAATACAAAAAGGGGTGTGGAATAGTTCAAGAAAAGAAACATGTTCTTAAATAATATGTCAGGATGTAGTAGCCTGGGTCTCCCTTCCCCAGGTTTTGGACATGGGGTAAGATGGGCGCTTGAAGCACAGTACAGTCTCGGGCTTCTCTAGAGCGAAAGCACAGTTCCAATGGCAGCTCTCAGGACACACTTTCTGGCTTTTCTATCACAAGATGATAGTTCAGCTTTTAATCCTCGATATTTCAGTTATCAGGGCCGTCGATGGCCAAGTCTCGTTTCACTTGAAAGTCTCTTGCCTTCGAGGACCTGACGTGTTCAAACAACAAAAACAAAAGTTCAATTAACAAATGAAAGTTCTTTTCCAATGCTCGCTGGGTGATGGGTTCACCCCGCGAGCCCCTCTTCTGGGCGCTGACCCTTCTCAATCGTATTCCAAAATATGTCATAGTTCCTTTATCAGTATATTTTGGGCGATAGCTTCACCCCTGGATGTCCCTTGGTCAGGCTCGGACCCCTCTTTATCCTCTTGGGTGACTGCTTCACCCCTGGATCTCCGTCGGTCGGGCTCGGAACCCTCTTGACTTTAATGGGATTCAACTCCCTTGGTTTCTCAATGTTCACTTTCGCTGTGGGATTCACTTCCCTTTTCCTGCTTGTAGATCAAAGTCTTTCGATTGTACTGGGATTTTGCTTGACCCTCGGTATGACCACTTTCACCTATTTCGCCGGCCCTCCTACGGCCTTCTGGTATCTGTAGTTTCTCTTTTATGGGGCTCGACCAGTGTCTCTTGAGTTAGCATCCATGTGGTGCCCGTTTCCCTCTTCTGCTGGTCTCCCCTTCACACTTTAACTTTGAATGAACTGTTAATCAGCTTTGGTTCAAAAACATCCACTTTGCGATTCTCACTCAACACAGCCCGGCTCTTATTGGTTTTCCCATCGACTCACCGACTGATAAACCGATTGGGCTTTGGCTTCCCTGGAGTTAAGGCCGGTACCACGGGCGTGGCAGCTTCCTTTGCTCCATCTTTTCGGCATAGGCTTGCCCTGTGTACCGTTTCACATCTGCTGCAGGAGACTTGTGCTATTGTTGGCTGTTTTAGGCCCTCTTCCACGAAGGTACAGCAGGTCTGGAACCCACTTGCTTCCTGCCGCCTTTCTCCTTCTCAACTGCCTTGCGGTAGCCGTCTCGTCATGCCGTTTGCTGCACTCGCCTTGCTCGTACTGCGCTCTCTTGCACCAACTTTTATCCCTGTGGGGAAAAGGAAGGGCCGTCAGGTGTGTGTGATTTAAGTCAATTGCCCGACTGTGCACGACCCTTATGTCGGGACATGTCAGGTAAACACGTTTCACATCAGCCCATTGTCTTGGGTGTGAAAAAGTATTTGTATCGGAAAAGGGAAGGGGGGAATGTCAGAGTATCCTATGGGATGGGATATGGAAGGTTTGTGTAATGGACGAGAATAACCGGGATGAAGAACAGATCATAGGGGATGGTGGGAACGGTAGTGTTCTTTCAGAAAAGGTTGCGGTTTTGGAAAATGACAATCAGAGGGACAAGGATTGGTAGAGTTTGCAGGCTAAGCGAGAATAGATGGGGTTGTGACATGAACAAAGGGGATTGTGGGAATCGTGTTGTCTGATCAGGTTGGGAATGGGAATGCAGAAAATGATCAGAGGAACGGAAATAAGACGGATAGGGAGTATTCAAATGGAGACCAGTGAAACAAGGATTCTGGGAGTTATGCTTTTTGGGTGTAACCGGGTTTGGAGCCCTAGAGGAATTATTACATACGGAGGGATTGTTGGATCTGGATCGGAGAGATCCAACAGGAGGAAGGGAGGCCATAGATATCTCGCCCTTCTCCGGCACAATACAGCGTCTCACCTGTGGTATTCCCCCCCCCCAGCATAACCCTGGGTTCCCCTAACCAGGTGATCCTCCAGTGATGGCGGTATCCTGGCCACCTGAATAAGGGATCCTCGAGGTCTTACTGGGAGAATACCCTCAGGTGTCTCACAACTGCAATAGGGACTGTTAAGATGTGGCAACTGTGACTAATCCTATGAGCTAGGCACCTCTCTCCAAGGGGAGCCACTCCCTTTTGGGACCTAACACCCCCTAGTGGACACGGAAAGCAGGACCCTTCTGGAGGCGAAACTCCCTTAAGGGGACAGCAACCCCCCCCCCCTCACAGAGGGAGTTGGGTCACTGTCCCTTCACCCCAGACACAAACACCTTTATGGGGTAGTAGAAGCCCAGGTGTATATGCCTATGACCGCTTTAGTAACAGGCCGTACTTCTAACCCAAACTTAAATCAATCCTTATGGGAAAAAGCAGAAAGGTGAAAAGCTCCTAGAGGTACATTGTCTGTGTAACCAATTAGGAGAAGGGATCAGCCAAAACCGTGGCGTTCAAATACCTTGCAGCACACACAAGGTGTGGCCGGCAGGAGAGAAAGGCGACAGACTAGGCCCCCTCTTTAAGCCTTCTGATAGCATGGAAAATAAATAATAGCCATTAAAACTAGAGGTGTACCAAACTTCGGCTTCGAGTAGACTTCGGCCGAAAATCAGTTATTCGGCTTTGGCCGAAGGTACCTGGAAATCTTACTCGAAGCCGAAGTTAAACAAAATATTTTAAGTCCTCTTTCTATGATTAGCAATCTTCTCTCAGTGTGAGAGATGATAGCCAATCCTAGAAAGTAGGACAGTGGGAAAGCAGCAGTAGCCACTAGTCAGTAAGCTAATGGCTTACTGGCTACTGCAGACCAACCGCCCAGCACTTTGCAGTTGCTTCCGAGGCTCTCCGAAGTAGACTCCAACTGCCTGATGTCATGTTCCTGCCCTGATCTGCTCTTCGCCCTGCGTGAGTGATATCTTGACTGAAGTGCTGTTGGAGCCTCGGGCATATGTCAGGTTCTTTATCAACAAGGCGCACCCCAGAAATGTTTCTGTTTTAGTGGGGCGTCATTTAAATATGATGGGCCCTGAATACAGAATGCCGGAGTATAACGAAAAAATGGTTAAAGGTTGCGACCCGTATTCTTACTTTCTTCAGTCTTCTATCGCGGTGAAGCTGTTCTGATTTAATTAAAACACATCACAATTGAGTTGTTTGTGCCTGAACACGTTTGTCTTCAACATTGTGATGTAAGCGTGAAAAAAGCAAATTAAACAAAAGTGTGTTGAGGCAAAAGGTGGTATTAGAGTGGGTCTGTGAACCCACCTCGGTGGCTTGGCAGGCCTCGTTAACCCTTCGTGTCCTGGTGTGAACTCCTGTCCCCCCCACTATACCCAGCCGAGCCAGCAGTAGTGTGTGCTAACTGGACGTGACACCCATGGAGCCCTGTTGTTGCTGGACCAGCTGGGTGTTCAGCGGAAGGGCCCAGGACCAAAGGCAGACCCTGGGAAAAGCTGGGTGTTTGTACAGGCCCATTGGCTGTGCACTTTGCAATGTGGGTTCGTGCTTGGTGTGCAGGGACTTGCCAGGACAGACACATTTGAAGTTTCGGCTGCAAGATGGTGGCTGTAAAAGGTCATGTGACATATACCAGACATGTGCCCGACTCCTATTGAATATTCGACTAACCCTCCGCGACATAATGACCTTCCAGAGATTAGCCTGCCCTGACTGACTCTGCTCTAGCCCTACCGCGACTGCAGAATTGAGGCCGACTTGTGGTCAGCTCAGCACAAAACCCACTGGACTTCTAGAGAACCACCTGCCCTGTGACTGACTCATGCCCAGCCCTACTGGCCTGCTGTCAGTGGGCATATTGACATATGACTAACTTAGCCACAACCTCACTGGCCAGAGGTACCAGTGTGAAATGTGACTCGCCCTCTCAATCCCAGCCTAAGTGGCTTTATTATTTACAGAGGTGAGCCTGGCCGCGACTGACTCTATCCCAGCCCTGCCTTCTTTCTGAGGTGATCCCGACATGTGACTCACTCTGCCCAGACCTATTTCCTCGCCGGTTTTTCAGTGGCATGAGTTGGTTAAGGAGACTGCTTTTCCTGCAGTCCAGCACACTGCTGGCTCTTTTATAAAACAGCATTTAAGTCTTAGTTCTGGAGTTCGGGGTTCTCACTGGCCAGGAATCTTTCTACGACTAGATGAGAACAATATGCAGGGTGTCCCATTAAACAGACACCTAAAAAAGGAAATCTAGACATTCAAGGCCCCCACAGGGAGAGTCTGCCAACTGGTTGGAGAACATGGAGGGAGTGCACCGAGACAGACAAACAAACATTGCCAAAGCCAATAGGTTTAGCTTTGAAATCAAAGTTTTTGTCCTGTGATGCAGGGCAAACTTTAGAAACAGAAAACCAACAATGAGTGTGCGTTTCTCCAGACAACAATGCAAATAGCCAACCCTACTAAAACCTCATCCCTCTTCATACACCTCTCAAACCCTACCATACCTCTTAAACCACAGCAACCCGCACGCACTTCACTACACCGCAACAAACATACCACACAGCGCCTTACAAAACAGCACATGTACCACACCAAAAAGCTCAGCAAACAGTGTTAACCAAATTGAAGCTGCCAACAGCACATCACAGCTCCCTTGCTTTTTCTCCCAACATTGTCCTATTAGCGTGCCCTAACCTACCCCCTTTTCTTTCAGGTCTGCCAGAGCACCAGGGGACCACTACAGTGGTGATAGTGCACAGTATAAAAATATCCTTTAACATTAACTATGACAAAAACGGTGTAATGCATCACACAAGTGAAAAACACATCAATGTACCAAGCAGGAAACAATGATTTTAATAGCATCCTTCACAAGTCTCTCCCCAGCTTAGACAGCTCCACTGGCTCCTGCGAAGCAGTATTTCTCATGTGCTGGAAAATGTATTTAGAAAACCAACTATTTGGCTAACTATTTGGCTTCAGCCGAATACTTTGGCTAACTATTCGGTATTCGGCTGAATAGTAATTTCACTATTCGGTTCACCCCTAATTAAATCCCATTGCCATGTTGTTCAACAGCAGACACCAGAGTGGAGCATCCCACATTTTTAAAAGGATATCACAGAAGGAACACGCTACAGCCTCAGTAACCATGGTCCCCGCCATGCTAGGTATGGCACTACCACCAGCATTCCTGCCTGTATACGATGTAAACCACAGATGCCATAGCATATAGTATATTAAGTTTCAGAACAGGGTTGCAGTAGTGGAATGCGGTAATTCCTGAAATGTTTTCGTTAAAAAAAAGGGGAGGCTGCTGAGACGAATCTAGGGATTCAGTCACTGCTCCCAGGGGGGAGCTTTTCCTTCTGAGTGTAAGGAGGTGAGTCGGCTATGAAATTTTCCCTTTGGAGGTGGAGGAAAGCAGGATCTCACAGGGAGAGATCTACCCCTTGGGGATAAGGACTCCCGTTCCTAAGGACTCCCTTTTCACCTCACTCAAGTATCCAATAAAGCCATCTCTCAAACCAGAATACTCCTACATGTGTTACTGCAACAGCTCTGACAAAGATAAATATTTGCTTAATACAGACACTAGTGGACACCAAGGGCAGGATACACTGGGATGAAGACGCCCAACACCACTCCTCTCAAAAATCGTGGATGGAATCCCTGATTTAGAAAGAATGGGGACATAGAAGTGGAATCTTTAGTAGCGTTATTATAGCAAAATTCTGCCAACCAAAGTCATTCCAACCACTCCTGACCTGCACCAAGATAGCATCGTATATACTTCTCTAACTCTTGATTCACTCTCTCGGTCTGACCATTACTCTCAGGATGATAACTTGTTGTTAGATTAATCTCAATTTTCAACTCTTTGCAAAAAGCTTTCCAAAATCTAGAGAGAAATTGAGATCCTCGATCAGAAATTACTTGATTAGGTAAACCATGTAATTTAACAACATTTTGCAGGAATGCCTGAGCTAACGATGTCGCTGTAGCCGCTCCCTTGATGGGAATAAAATGACCAGCCTTAGAAAACACATCCACTACCACAAGAATAGTAGAACAACCCTTGTCAGGCGGTAAATCCACAATATAATCCATTGATACTGTATGCCACGGACGAGGTGGAACTGGAAGTGTAACTAAATATCCTGCAGCTTTCTGATGATCAGACTTAGAACGAATACAAACATCACAAGTTCTCACATAATTCTCAGAATCTTCCTTCATTTCCTTCCACCAAAATTCTCTTTGAAGAAGATCACAAGTTTTCTTAATTCCTGGATGACCAGCCAAAGGAGAATCATGACAATTCTTTAATGCCTCAATCCTCAACTCTTCATAAGGCAAATACAACTGTTTTCCAACAAAAGGTAAACCTTCCTTAATGTGATGTTCAAAATCTTCTGCCACCCAAACCAACAGTTCTTCGTCAGTAAAAAATTGCAAAATTGACTCACGAAAATCCTGAACCTTTTCAACCCCAGCAATGACAAAATTGTTTTCTGCAAGCAAAGGCATAGATAAAGAAGGATCATTCTTCAAACTTCCAGGAATACACCTAGACAAAGCATCTGCTTTTCCATTCTGGCGCCCAGGTTTGAACAAAATTACAAAATCATATTCTGCAAAAAATAACGACCAACGTAATTGTCTTGGTGTTAAAGTTCTTGCAGATCGAAGAAAAGTTAAGTTCCTATGATCAGTTAACACAGTGACCCGGTGTCGAGCACCCAAAAGATAGTGTCTCCATTCAACAAAAGCTAATTCAGGATCAGAAATTGTATAATTTCTTTCAGCAGGTGAGAATTTTTTAGAAAAGAAAGCTACCGGGTGAAGCTGTCCAGTAACACGATGACGTTGTGACAATACAGCACCCATAGCACAATCTGAAGCGTCCGCTTCCAAGAAAAATGGTTGTTCAACATCAGGGTGTAATAGAATAGGTCCAGTAACAAATGTATCTTCCAGAAAATCAAATGCTTTCTCAGCTTCATCACTCCATTCAAATTTCACTCCTTTCTTTAACAATCTTGTTAAAGGGGAAATAATCTGTGAAAAATTTTGTATAAATCTGCGATACAAATTAGCAAAACCAATAAAACTTTGCAAATCTTTTACTGAAGTCGGCTGTGGCCAATCTCGTACAGCTTTCACCTTAGCTGAATCCATTTCTAGTCCTTCTGGAGACAAAACAAAACCTAAAAATTCTACTCTATCAGTGTGAAATTGACTTTTTTCAAGTTTTGCAAACAATTGATTTTCTCTTAGCTTAGTCAATACCTTTTTAACATGTTCAATGTGTTCATTCAATTCTTTAGAAAATATTAAGATGTCGTCTATATATACTACAACAAACACATCCAAATATTCTCAAAGAACTTGATTAATGAAAAATTGAAATGCAGCAAGGGCATTACAAAGGCCGAATGGCATGACCTGGTACTCAAACAACCCATATCGAGTCCGAAATGTTGTCTTCCATTCGTCACCCTCTCTCACTCTTACTAAATGATATGCGCCTCTGAGATCTAATTTAGAGAATATCTTAGCTCCTTGAATTCTGTCCAACATAACTGATATCAAAAGTAATGAATATCTATCTTAATTGTGATCTTATTCAAAGCCCTATTATCAATACATGTTCTCAAGGTCTTGTCTTTTTTATGCACGAAAAATAATGGTGAAGCTGCCGGGGATTGTGAATGTCTAATAAACCCATTGGCTAAATTTTCATCAATAAATTCCTTTAAATGTTCATTTTCTTTTTCTGTCAATGCATAAACCCTTCCACAAGGTATAGGTGCTCCATCTTCAAGATCAATTCTACAATCAAATGAACGATGTGGGGGTAACTCCTTAGCTACTTGATTTTCAAACACATCCTTAAACTCTTGATAACAATCTGGTAAACAACCAGACATAGCTCCTATCACATGTTCATTAACAACTCCAGCAGCCAAACAAACTCCTTGAACTTCAGAAATTCCTTCCTGATCCCATTCTTGAAAAAACATAGAACATTGTTCCTTACAAATTTCTGACTTGAACTCTACCGTTCTTCTTTCCCAATCAATATACAAATTATGTAAAGTTAACCAGGGCATTCCTAGTATTATTTGTAATTGTGGTGCATCAATTAACTCAAACACAATTTCCTCACCATGTTCTTCACCAATTTTCATCCTTAACACACCTGTCATTTTTTTAATTAAACCAGAGGTCAACTGTGTACCATCCACCACCCTCACATGTTCAGGAATTCCCTTAATTACCACAGGCACTCCCAATCTTTCTGCTAAAGTTAAATCCATATAATTTCCAGTAGCTCCACAGTCAATCACAGACAGACCTCCACACCTTAGTTTTCCTTCCCAATATAAGGATACATTAAGAGTAATATGTGGTATTGCTGTCTGAATGGTATTTGCTACTACTTGTCCTTTTCCAGGAAATGAAGGAAATCGTTTAGGAGCATGTGGACATCTTCCTACAAAATGTGTTCCATCTCCACAATACAAACATAGTTTTTCTTTACGTCTTCTTTCTTTCTCTTCTTTAGATAAAGGTTCTCTGATAAAATTCTCACTATTTTGTCCTTTAACAACTTCTTTTCCCGAATTTTGCTCCATTTTGGGTCATTCACTTTTACTCCAAGTTCTGTTTTCAGAAAAATGTCTCCTCTTTTCTGATCTTCTTTCTAATAATCTCAAATCTAATTGTATTACTAAAGAAATTAAATCTTCACAAACTGTGGGTTTCTCTACTATTGTAGCTAGTGCATCTTTTAATTCTTCTCTTAATCCTCTATAGAATATTGAAGCTCTCTTCTCTTCAGGCCACTCACTCTCTTGCACCAGCGACCTAAAGTGTGTAATATAAGCTACCAACTCTTTATTACCTTGACGTAATTCTAGTAGTTCTCCATCTACACTTAAAGATGAGGTTCTTTTGTCAAACATTTTACGGAATTAATTTTTAAACAGATTCCAGTCCCTAAGTTCTCTTGCACCTCTTTCTACAAATGGAACTGACCATGCTGACGCCTCTCCAGTTAGATAAGAAATTAAAAATGCCACCATTGCCATTCCTGTAGGGAATGCTTCCGGTCTACACAAATAATGTAATTCACATTGCATTAAAAATGTCTTTAATTTCCTGTGATCTCCACTAAATCTTTCTGGTGGTGCTAATGGGGTTGATACCAAAGAAATTCCTGGTGTTAAATGTATATCTTTCTTATCTTTTTTCTCTTCTACTTCATCTATTGGCCATTTAACTCCTAACTCAGGCTACAAAACTGGTGGTTCTTTAGTCTTAGAAGTTCCTGGAGTCTCTGATCTATGTACATAACTATTTAATTCTTCCATTTTAACTCCCAAAGTAATTGTCTCACTTTTAGCTAACTTCAATTCTTCTTTAATCTCCATTAACATTTTTCCTATGGCTCCCAAACTTAACTCCGATTCTGGTTCCATCATCACGCAGGCAAGATTTAAATACGAGTGGCCTCCTTTCATTCTGTCAGGTCCATATCTTGGATCTTCCTGCAGGAGTGATGCTGGCCCACCAGACCCCCTTGATATGCCTGCTCAATAGTTCATAAAATATAAAACTACCCAACAGGCAAACCCAAGGGGAAAGGGGAATGGAGGAGAAAATAACAACTGCAGATCTTCACTGTTTCTTAAGACACAACACTGGTTCCCAGAATATTAGACTCGGTAGATGATTAACTCTTTGGAACTGGAATGAGGAAGTTTCATCAGTAATGTGTGTCTGTGAAATCTAAGCACAAAAAAAAATACACAGATTAAATAAAACTCTTTCCTGTATGTTGACTTCTGCTATTTATAATATTAACAAAAACTATTATCATGTACCTGCTGCCTATGCTTGATTGCTGATAGGCATTAATAGTTTGGTCTTTAGTATTTTTAGATGTTCTTCTGATAACTTATAATAAGATTTTACAATGAAGGTCAATATTCAATATTCTTGAAACACCTTGGATATTCTTTGAATATATGTTGTAGAAAGTCTGAAACTGGCTTGCTTGAAGAATAAATGTTTTACTATAGTTCTTAAGTCTCTGTAAAATAAAACTCTTCTGAATAATTCAACTTTCAGCTTTTACTTTCTTGTATCTGCATATGTAAATATCATTCAAAACTGTACTGTAGACTTTGGATGCTCCAAGGAGGTTAGATGGCTTGATGTATATTAAACGAAAAGTTCAGCTGATTAGAAGAACGCGACGTACGCTCATTCAGAACGAAGTAGAAATTATGACACGAAGCAAAAATAAACCGTGCTCTCAAACGGTCACTGTAACACGTAGCAACACTCAGTAGCCGCGCCACAAAAAGTAAATGAATTCACAGAGAAATGCCGGAACTCAACACGACGCCACTAGAAACGCTACTTGACAACACTAGTACGTCAAATCAGGAAGTAAAACTTTAAAGTGGAACGTACGAGCATACTCTAACAGATTCCTGACTACGATTGAATTTAACAGTAAAATGAAATAAAGAGACGCGTGTTATAAATATTATACATCACAATACTAATTAAAATAACATGCGTACGATAAGTGAAAATATTAAACTAAATTAGAACCAAAATGTCACAATAAATATCCTGACCAAAATGCTCTAAAACATCTACACTAAACTTTCATTACCTGTACACGCAGCCGCGAGAGGAAAAAATAACATACTTTCATTTCCGGCACACGCAGCCGCGAGAGGAAAAAATAAACATACTTTCATTTCCCGCACACGCAGCAACGAGAGGAAAAAATAAACGTACATCAGAATTTTCTTTCCTAGAATACGCGCGTAGTAGAGTTCAAATAAATGTTCATAAAAATCGAATGCAGACAAGTACAGTTTCTTAGAATTTAAAATAAACTTCTTCTTGAGATAAATTGAAGATAGAAACATTTCACTTTAGAGAACTTAGCTTGCTTCATTTGTAAGTTGGTCTTGAAGTTACAACAAGGACTTCTTCATAAACGAAACTTCTGTAGAAATTAAACTCACTGTAAATTCTTCTCAAAAAAGGATTTTTATAATAACTTATACTAAATATCCTAAGAGCTAAATAAACTACAACCTTCCTCTAAAGAAACTGGAATGAAAGGCAGTTTAGAATGTTGTGAAATGTTCCAAACTACCTCATAATAATTTTCTACCAATCATTTGTGTGGCACTGAACCTCCATCTTGGTTTGGGGAGTTTGGCACTTCCTGTATATAGTTGTCATTAAGAAAACATTATCACAATATTGACATATTAAAATACTGAACCCAAAATCAAACATCACTCAACCAATGCTCCTACTAATAATGTAATAATGAAGATTAAAAATAAATGTTTACTTAATTCTTTTGAATACAGATTTTCTACAGTAATTTCTCATTGAAAATCTAGAAATGTGCCATGGAATCCTGACAGGCACAAACGTAAAGAAAGGACTATGGCTGGAAACTGGGGAAGCCTCCTTTAGGAAAATAATGTGAGGCGCAAAACAATGGCGAGAGACCCGGGAGATTCAAACTGGCTCTAAATAAAAGGGGGGCATGGAACTCTGGAGAGCAAAGAAGCTGGAAGGAACAGGTGTCGGGAGAACACCTTAACAGAAGAAGCCGGCCGAGAGGCTGGGTGGCGATAGAGTGTTGCAGGAGGGGATGCGCCTGTAAGAGGTGGTGGCCGGATAATGGGAGGAGAGAGAAACCCTCTGTATCGATACCATCCACCACAGGGGTATCTCAAGCTGTACCCAAGAGCGGAGGGAAGCCAATAGACAGCCTGACGAACAGTGGTCAAGAAGAGTAGAAACACAAGAAACCCTCTCTGTGCCGATACCAACATAGGTGAAATACTCCGACATGAAATTGGAAGAATTACAGCCAACACAAGAACTGTCCTGTGGGAAAGAAAGAAGGCCCAGAAAGGAACGTCAATACAGTGACACAGACCCTAACCCAGGAAGGTAACCGGGAGAGTGGGAGACCTAGGGTGAGGGCCGTCTATAGCAGATAACTAAACCCCAGTTGGTGTACTGACAAGAAGAGTGAGAATACTTACAGGACTCCTCAAACTCCTCCGAATAATATCAAATACAATAAGAGTGAGAATCCCTACAGAACCATTCCCCCTCTACCCATGGAATTAGCCAACTATTCGTTATTCGGCTGAATAGTAATTTCACTATTCGGTACACCCCTAATTAAATCCCTCTCTAACCATGGAATTGTACAATCCTGAGCAGAGTTAAGTTGACCACTGTATAGAATACACATTTCCCAGTGAAAAGATAAGCAGACAGACGCAAGAAGTGATCCCATAGAGGTGGAATGAAAAGTACAAGGAATAGAGCAACTTATTTGATGAAGGCAGGATACAGGGGTCAATATCCCTCTAGACAAAAAAGAAAGCAAGGAATAACAAGGAAAAGAACATAGAAAAGTCCTCTAGATGAACTTAAAGTCTTGATGCAAGAAATAACCGAAACGCTATTCGAGGGTTCGATATTAAGAAAGAACATTTATTGGAAAGCGATTTCTGTCCCAGGAGAAGGGAGTAAATTCTTCTGGCCCTTAGCGTTTGTCTATTAGTGGCAGGGCCAGCATAGATTTGTTTGGGGCTAAGGACAGACATATACTTTGGACTTTGACACAGATGACTAGCACCCTAGTTCTAGTTGTAGTTAAGGAAGCCTTTGGTTTAGGGAAAGTGAGGCATTCTCCATTTCAACTTGTTAAAAGGTGGGAATCTTTGGTCGATCTCATACTTCTCACACACCACATACGGTGTCAGGAGTTGGAGGTGATCTAGCTGATCAAAACTGGGCAACCCTCGAGTTTAGCAAGTGTCAGGTGTATTGACCCACGTTTGAGTCATTAAGCTGCAACATTTGGTGCTGTGGGCTTAGAAAATCCAAGATGGCCAAAAAGCCCACATGTGCGCCAGAATCCAGGAGAACCGTGCAGTTTGTGCGCACACCAAAATGGTCGCCTAACCTTCCACCCACCAGTGCGAGCGTGATGGGCCAGGGGTGCCATGAGTGGAATGTGTGCCAAAGGAAAAACAGCAGTGCCTGTTAGCTTAAAAAGCCCTTTGAAATCACCTTGGTTTCTCTGAATGCAAGCTAAAAATGCCTATGTCAAACATTGCAGGATATTCAAAAATCTCACTGAACACCAGCAGACATTTGGCAGAATTAAGTTTTGTGTGCATACAAAATCTGGAAAGAAAAAGAGCCCAAATCAATGTTGGCTGAGCTGTGGAGGTCAGCAGCTTATGTTAAACTGAACTGAAAACCACTAAAATCGAAATGTTTAAATTAAATGAGGGACCTACTTTTGAGTATCACATAGTTTGTAACTGTTGAAATGTCATAGTTTTGAACTTAGAATCAGCACTCTAGCTGCATGTGTAAAAATTGTCAGTTTGATTTGAATATAGAAAATGGGAACAAAAAGTGACATTTAGCTGAAACCTGGCTTAATGAAACTGGATTCTGCCTGACAACTACCCCCGACAGGAGTTGAAACTGGATCAACAGCTGTGTTCCCAGGCCTGGCTGCATTCTGATGCCCCCACAAAAAGGAGGTGGCACCTATCTGATTGAATTACCTGGGGACTGCAGGAAACTGAACAATGGACTCAGGCAAATGTTATATTGGGGGGGGCCGTAAAGTGGCTTCCTCTTGGGAGAAGTGGGAGAAGTGCCTGTGAGAGCCAGCTGAGCTTGGGGGAAGTGGATAAACCAGTTCTTCCACCATGTGATGTGGGAAGCCACACCCCTTTTTGACCAGGGCATGAGTTAAAAAGATAGATAACTCATAGTGCGGACTGGTCAAAATTATATAAGTAATATCATTATTCTTGTGATCTTTCTGTGCGCGTTTTAAGAGGCGTTAGGACCCTGTGGTGTATTCTGGGGGGTTGCTAGCGGAAAATAGGGTCTCACTCCAAATGTCTGCATGTTAAAAATCTGACACTTCATCAAATAATGTCCATACTCCTTGCGCACATGTGTGTAATTTTTGGTAAATGTCCGATATTGGTAAACCAGTCAAAAAGCGCAAAATGTCATTTTTGAATGCAAGCCCCCAGGAAGATCAGAGGCGGACAAGCATGGACCATAAGGAATATATAATGTGTACATGTAATTTCAACAAATTGTGCATCTGGGAAATATGTATTTGAATCAAATATAGATTTGTCGGCAAATTGACCAGGGGAGGATCCTCTGACCCATAAACAGACCTCATCATGATGACAATCCATTTCCTTCCCCCAATCATGGGAGAGGGGAGAATTGGGCCAATGACAAGTAGAGAGGGGCAGGCTCAGTTATGCCACGCACACACCCACTTCCAAAACACATAAAAAGAGACTGCTGGGACAGGTAGACAGATTAAATTCCATTTTCTGCGGGACGCTCTGCCGGGAGACTCCAGACTTCACATCCATCAATCTTCAGAGACCAGAAATTTACTTCAGAACTTAAAGCAAGGGCCTACACCCACAAACTGAGAGCTCTTCTCAGCAGGCCTCAGCATCCTTAAAATCATTTGCAAACTATTCCACAGCCGGGCGAGCTGTCTGAATTCTTTTGCCAAGAACTTTTGCCAGTACCCAGAAAGCAGTGTTACATCCAGAATCCACTTGATCCGGACCGGAAAGCAGAGCAGTATCCAGAACCAGAGGCTGCTGTATCCAGAGAGGCTAGACCAGCAGAGCTGACCCAGACCGCTGTGAGCCGAACCGGTGCCTGATTGACCCGCCGAGCAGACAGAACCGTCGCCGGACGTGTTGACCAGATCCGCGATGAGGCCTAGTTCTAATTTATATTGTGAGTACCTAGCAGAACTGTGCAGAACCAATCTCTTAGTTAAAATAATCTAATTCAAGCTATTTTAACCCAAGTAGAACTGCCTCCTAGAAATCGTGTCATCTGTCATTCTAAAGCTGCAAACTGTCACCTGTCATTTTGAGTTTTACTTTAAATCCGAAAATCTACCTTTATTAAATCGTCCGTATCTCTTGAACCGTTTGGGCTAGGAACGAGAACCTAGAACTGACTTCCTACTCCCTATACTTTTTCCGCAATCGCGATTTACGCACTCGCAAAATTTACCGTTATTTGCGATTTGGCTCAATTTCTCCACTTGTCAAAATAGCAGCTCCATTCTTTCCTTTGTTAAAATCCGTTTGCAACCTGGTAATAACTCATAGAGCATTGCTAAAGTGAGCCTGAACTAATACCAGCAAGCATCTCTCACTCACCCTGAATCTCTAGAGGGAATTAAAATCAGTTAGCACATTTTCCCATCCATTGCCATCACATTTAAAAGCATTTTGGGCCTGTGTTTCAAACTTCTACCTGTTTCCTCTAAGCTTGCTGGGGGGAACTGAGCTCCGTATTGTATTTGATTGTATTCCTGAAGACTGTGTGTGTTACTTCCATCTCCTTGCATTGCATATAGGGGGGGTGAATTGCCACCAGGGGAAAAGTGAACATCTCTTGTGAAACCATATCAGTTTATTTTCTGTACTGCATTTATTCCACCTTGCATTTCCTTGAAACCATAAAGCATTTCAGCTACCCCATCCTCTATACTACTCCTAAGTAATCAAGTGTACCACTGTAACATTACCCATTGTGGATCCACATCATATGTCTAGGTGTACTATCAGATATTAATTTGTTATAAAAAAGTGTGACATATATATGGTTTAATTTTTCAAATAAACCTTTTAATTTACAAAACAAACCTACTTCTTGGCTCAGTGGGGTCAGGGGGATTCCAAAAGGGGGGTGTTATACAAGGGTTGTCATCCAGAGCACTGAACTGGACATAAAAATACATCAATAAGGGTTTTCCTCAGCATCCCAGACTAGGCATTGACTTAGCTGTAGTGTCGATTGAATATCACTTACACAAGTTAAGTGTTAAAGCCTCTGCACCAACAGTGTCTACTGCTGAGTCGATTGAGTTTGATCTCCAGAGCATAGCCGAGATAACAATAGCCACAGGGGACAGCCAGCGGATTCACAAAGGCTTGATCCTGTAGACTCGGCTGTCACTGCAGCAGTCGGAAAGCACCGGTGCCCCCTGTGCCACTGTAGAGCAGGTAACTGCATATCCAGATTGGAAATATCGATCCCGCTGGCCACAGGTGTACAATATTCTTTTGGCATTGAGCTTTTAAAACGGGAAATCAGGTTAGCAGATCTCCCTTTCTGAGATGGAAATACCCACATAATTCTATTCATTAAAAATACAAAATATATATATATATATATGTTATTTTTTTTTAAACCAGGGATTCTACACCATTGTCAGATGGCATTCCTCACAGCACAGCGACAGCTCTTCTCATGGACTAGGAGGACTACATTCTATCTGCTTCGGACGCTGGCAACTCAGCACTTCTAGTTAGGCTTGTCCTGCCAGTGGCATTCAACACAGTTGACCACGATTTGCTATTGTTCCGAGGTGTTCACCTCACGCGTTAAAGGGTTTTGTTTGTTCCTAACAGCTGGGTGTCAATTAGTGAAACTAGGGGCTTTGCATTTATCTCCAATGAAAAGTACACAGGTGTCCCATCATGGTTTTTGTCTTTCCCCACTCTTGAACAACATCTGCATTCTACCCTTATTTGACATTCACAAGATATGGATTGGCATTCAACTGATATGCCGACACAGAAGTCAACATTTCCATCAATAGACCCAATTACAACGTCTCCTATCTATTAAATGGTCTTTCTAAATTGAACTATGGATGCTAAAAAAATCAGCTTCAGTTAAATCCTCCCAAAACTGACCATGCTTTTCAGTTCTAATGAAAATGAATGCACCAAACACCATTGCTAGCTGTCGTTGTCCTGCTTTGTTCAGCGTTGCCTCTTGCTTTTTGTGCACAATTTAAAAATAAATCTTGGCCTCTTTACAATTCAGCCTTGATCTGAATTTTCATATCAGTGAGACTATCAAGACAGCCTTCTACAAAATATGCTTGCTCAAGAAAATACTCCCCTCTATACACAAGAACCATTTCCCGATTCTTAGTGGGGGCCTTTATTTACCCAAAATTGGATCAGTACAATTTACTATATTTGGGTATTACGGAGTTCCAAATTACACATTTAGGAATGCCGCTTTCCACGTCATTTTTATTTTGACATGGACAGTTCCTATAACCCCGTTTCGTCGCTACTTTCTTGGCGTCCAGTTAGGAGCAGAACTGTTTTCAAGGTGCTTAGTTAGGTGTTCAACTATCTGAACAATCTTGTGCCGAGTTTTCTGGAACAAAAGATCCATAGGTACCGCCCAAACCGTTTCCTCTGGTCTTCTAAAGTATCTCTTTACTGTGCCTAAATCAGTTAAGAGTAGCTCTCTTTGGGTCCCCCACACATGTGGATTTATGTCACTGAGCATTCTCCTTGTGTCCCACCTCTCAAACACGCCCCTTCTGTTTCATCTCCAGCTAGGAGATTTTAAGTGAACAGCCACATCTGTGTGGATAGGACCACTCACAAACAGCTGTGAGTGCACAAACAAACTATGGGTAATTAACCACCCACATGAAGTTCTGCCTCTGAACATCTCCTTGCTCCCTCACCGCACCTCAAACCGCACCCCTTTGTATCTTCTTCTGGCGAGACAGATGTTCTGGATGACTTAAGTGGATGTCTAGACGGTATAGAAGTCCCTCCCACCTCCCAACATGATTTCTTAAATGACAATATGACCGTCACATTTTCCTTCACACACATTTCAGAGCATGTTCCTGCAGCAAGCAGGAAGCAAAAGGACTATTGTCAAATGTTCTTATCCTGACAAATTCTCCTACCCTTTTGATTTTCCATTGTATCAATAGCATTTTCGGACAGGCTGATGGGATCACATGACCTTTGATGTTAGTTTCTTGCACCTTGTCGATTCGGAGGATTTTACATTTAATTTTTTAAAACAAATAAATAATAGCAAAAGCCCCATTAAGAGTAATTCTCTTTTTTGTGAAACTGCAGACGAAAAGTTGTTCCCCCATCGTAACTTAACTGCTCTCTGTGGTTTTAACTGGACTGGAAGGATAAGGCCAATCTTGTGGGTAGTGCAGATGACTCACCTCCATCTTGAAAAGAAGGTCGATCACTGTGCTTAAATCAGGGTAGTAAGGAGAGCTCCAAAACCTAGGCAGAGATGGACACAGTACTTCCAAAGGGAGCATGGAAGATGACTGCAACATCACACTATGCGAGTAACTTAACACATAATGCCCAATAACTCACCAAGTATAGTAGTTCGCAGCCATATGATTTCAATAGCTAGCTGGTGGACCGCATTATTACCTCAGGATCAGTGGCAGAGGTAAGGAAGGGTGAGGGGGTTTTGTCACCCTCTCGTGCTACTGTTCAGTGACTGATGCTCCACACTTGGTACACGATAGGCCTTGGCCCAGGACAGAGGATCACATGTTTGCGAACTCCAATGCAAGCGTACAGTGATCATGTTCCTCATTCTTACATTGGAGTTTACACATTACTTTCAGTATGGAAAGGTTGGCCTCTGGGATGTGAGGGGTTCATGGGCGAGGCACTCAGGCTGAGATGGAGCGGCAGTCTGAAACTTTATTGCAATTCTGCCACACGTGCCTCCATGAGAGCATGGAAGAGGTCAGAGAAAGGAGGTACAGCATACAAGCAGCTCTGCATGGAGGAAGGGTGTGTTGTATCTGGACTCCCCACCTTGCATTGCTCTGTGAAAATGAAACCAAAACAGATAGGAAGTCTCTCTTGTCAAAGATGAGAAACCCAATGCTCCTATTTCTGCAACAAACAAAAAAAAAAACGCACAAGGGTTTAAACACTTATTCCAGTGTCAGCTGAAGCTAAGCAAGTGCAAGTCTCATTGTTATCTCCCTGCAGTGCTTATGAGGCATTTCTTAGATGAAGGACAGAGGATTTAAACACCTTGGAATGGTTGAACAGTAGAACACAACATAAACTAGACTAATGTGAGTGTGGGAGACGTGTATGGGACCGTTAGATTTCAGGCTTGTGTGAGAATCTGTGTATGAGATTGCACGGTCCAAAATTGCTGGGACCTATGCATTTCCTGCTTTTTGCCTATGAGACCATGGTTATCTTAAAACCAACAGCTACGAGGAGGTACTTTCGGCTTCTCAGGCCAACTGGTGCCATAAACATGCATCTCAGACATAAGATTTTACAGGAAACAGTGAGTGAGTTTCTTACAATAGGGTGAGTGAGTGACATTCTGACCAGGTTGTGGAGGGGAGTAAATGGAACAGTCACTGGGGACAATACATGGGCGGTTTTACATACATTATCCTAAATTTTAGCTGGAGTCGCCCCAGAGGGCACCAATATTAAGGATCTGCATCATTCAAAATAGCAGGGGCTGTCCAATCATGGACAGCCTCTGGCCACCCCATTTGCCCAGCAACAAACACTGACCAGGATATGGACTGAAACCAGACAGTGCCAGCCCACCCATCTGACCACAACCACATACACTCCCTCTCTCCTTTGGAAAAGGCTGGCCTTCGATGGAATATCAAGGCATGAGAGGGCAGGAAGGTCAATAGACAAGATGGCTCAAGGACAGGGCAAATCGTGTGGTACTCCATTATGCAGTAAAAAGCAAAAGTACATGCAAGATAAATAAACCATGGTGGAAAAATATCGACTGCCAACAAAGCAGAAATGTTACAACAAATGAAAATGAGATACAAAGTAACCCTGCGGCTCTTCTCTGTGATGTATCCATTTGAAAGTAAACACAGAATTTCATAATGGGGTACAGAGCCCTCCTGCACCAATAACCATAGGGACTGAGGAGTGCCCCCAAAATAGATGAGCTAAGATATGATAATGATATGATATATATGACATTTAGAACACGCCTATACACAAGTTTTTCAAGGCGCGACGAGGCAAGTGAGGGGGAACAGCGGGAAGACGGTCAAAAATCTTAGCAGGCCAGATGTCATTCAGATTGTGCAAGGGAAGGGGAAAAGTGCGTGGGGGGAGGGGGGACAGTGAAGTGCATGGGATAATAGAATAAATAAGAAATAAAAAATACGGCCAGCTGGAGGCAAGTACAGCAAGTGAATCACATGGCAAGGAAGAACCTTTTGGTACCAATGTCCTTCCTTTTTTAGGATCCGCAATACCAGCTCATTTTCCTTTCAGGACCAACACTTTCCATGCTCCACACTCTACCATCCTCAGTCTTCATGCCGCTTCCAAACACCAATTTTACTCTGATCGGTTTTGGCCACATGCATCCCTCTATCCTGAGTGCCTTCAGTAACTTAATCCTAACCCAATCCAGACTATGGGAACAGCACTCTCTCTCACCCTGTAGTTGTCATAGTACGCTTGGTTCATAATCTGTTGCGTTCTTATTTTGCCTTCCACATCACCCAATTTGATCTTTGTAGTGTCAAGCATCCCCAGCCAACCCGTAAAAAGCTTTGTGTTGGCCTTCCTGCCTCTGCTGAACTCAAAAGGCAGAATGCCCATTGTGCTGTGTGGTGTGAACCCGTGGGGCAAAACGGTCGCCCTAGCCGCCTTTCTCAAAGCCCACCCAATTGATTCCTGGATAACCCTGTTGAATTGATCTACTATCTCATTTGTTTGTGGGTGATATAGGGCCCTTGTGTGATGTGTAATGGTATTTATTTATTTGCATTTTTAAAGCACTCACACAACCCAGGGGCATCGAGGTGCTGTTATGGGAATAGGTCTCTTAGTTGCGTACTTCTAACGTCCTTAATACCGAGAGGTTTCTAAGCGCGGACTCAGGGAATCAAACCTGTATTGCTTCGCGTCATCTTGTTTGCAAGGTGAGCACTTTGCCGCTGAGCTATCATCCCGGGATGGGCCCTCAAATACTTTCTCAGCTCCCATGACTTGAATTGAGACCCACTGTCTGTCGGTATTACGCTGGGACATCCCTCCCAACCAGACAATTCCTCCAGAAATTCAATCACTCTTAGCTTTAACACGTGGGGTCAATAGAACCTCTGCCCACATGGTCAAAAGGTCTGTACCTACTAAGCAGTATGTGTTACAGGTTACATTTCTGATTCTGCACTTTCATTTGGTTTCTTTGAGATGCATCTGATGCAGAAAGACTAGCCTACTTGATTAAGCATACAGACTGGCCCGACAACTGAACTGCCATTGAAGCGATGTCTCCGAGCACAGCCCAGCCGAGCTGTGGAATGCCGTAGGCCTCGCAGATGGGCATGAGAACGGACCTCCCTCGAGAATTATACACAGCGATGAAGCTGCTGGCTCAAGTCCCAAGGCTGCTTTCGGCTGCCATACAAAGACATTATGCTGTTACGAAATATGTTCTCTACCCCTCTTCAGCGAAATTAGTGATAATACATACGGCTAATGGGAGGAGAATAACATGTAGCTTTTGCATTGTACATAAGTATGAACCAGGCCTGGGAGGAGCAGAGACGAATGCAGCCCTCCAGAGCCTGGTGTGTGTGCTAACATTACAACGCTTCACCCAACTTCTGGCCTTGTGGATTATTTGTGTCAGAGTGCCTGGAATGCCCGAGATGGTGCGAGGGAGCTGGATGAGCACTGGTATCGTGGGGAGCAGGACAAACCTGTAATAGTATGTTTGAAGCCCATTGCTCCACATCAAGCCGACCACATCTATGCCCAATTTCTCCCATGGTTTTCACGGAATGTCCATCACGCTCATTGGCTGACATACACTTCCTCACTGTTCTCTCTATTGCATATCCAAGCCACTTGTAGTCGTTCGTTATCCTCTGCGTTTTCACTACTTCTTGATGACCTTCATGCCCTAAATCAATCAAACGTTGCCTTATCCCTTTAGGAAGTACCACCTTGTCAACTCTTAAGCACATTATTCTGAACATACAGTAAATCTTATGTTCCAAAGCATCTCTGTGTGTCATGTTCTTAGAGTCTCCTTGTCCAGTGTCCCTTCAGTTAGGTCGTTTATTATGCTACCATCTTCCTGTCCTTTTCCAAAGCCTCTGTCCATTCCCCTTCTGAACTGGCGTTTCTGTTACTTACAATATTGCTTCTTGTTCCCCCTTCACCCTGCAGTACCTCATCATGCGTCATTCTGGACAATCAGTCGCATATGTGTTTACATCAGGTATATATGTACCCACCAAATCATTCTCGTAGTCTAGAGACCCATCTGTGTATCCTCGCAGAGACCTTATCCAAACCATTCGATGTTATAATCTCCACCAGTGGTTTGTGATCTGTTTGCACTTCAAATTTTGTTCCCCACACAACGCTTCTCAATTTCTCTTTTGCCCACTTCCTTGCCAGGGCTTCCTATTCAATAGTAGCCAATGGTAAGATAGGCTTTTTCTGGTCCTGTCAAAAGACTTGAGGCAAACGCCATCATGTATTCTCTGTGTGTCAAGACTGCACAGAGACCAGGGTGCAAAATGGAGGGGAGATGGGAGCTATTTAGCTCCTGCTTGTAGCCGAGACGACTCTAGTTAGCGATTGACATTTTGCTCCCCAGGCCAACTAATGAATGAGCAAACCCACCTATATGAATTTAAATATTTATTTGGGACAAACTATAAATAGACATGAGGACACATTGATACAACATTTAAAACATGATGGGCCATAAATAAGGGACAAGACGATATGTTCTCATCTTATATGGAAGTTAGATTTGCACAACGCTATGCACTAGCTCCTGGTTCTCCAGTCACTTGTTAATGCTAGATACCCACGTGTTGGTTTTAGCTCCTGCTTATCCAATCTCAATTTCGGTCCCTGGAGTCCTATGTTGTTTGCATTCAGCTTCTCTTGTAGTTGTGCAATTCCGGCACTTTCAATAGCATTTATTTAATATTGTTGAACTCTTCCTCAGAGTGTTCATCCCATTCGAATGTCACTCCCATTCTAACTAAATTCCTCATGGTGGCTGTGTGCTCACCAAAATCCTTTATGAACTTTGAATAGTATTCCACCATACCCACAAATGTCTGCACTTAATCTTTGCTACTTGGCTTGCTGTATTCCTGATTGCCTCAAACAAATCTTTCTTGAGCGATATGCTTCTTTCTGATATGACATGGCATAACCCAGATATTCACTCTCCTTCCGGTTTACCTTGCACTTTGCATTACTTTCAGTCATTCCTGCTTCATGCAACTTCTTCAATCGATCCTCCTGTCATGTTCCTCTACAGTCTCTTCTTATACTAGGATGTCGTCCTAGAAGAACGCCCCACCCCTGCACTTGTGCAATCTCAATGTCACTGAGCCTAGTCAGATTGTTGTCTTGTCCCCACCCCCCAGCCCCACCATGCCTTTAAACACATGTGTATAGGAGAAGTATAAATAAAATATATCATAACAATTCCATCTCCACCAATACAAATCCCGTACATAAATTACTGAAAACACTAAAGCTGAAGAAATAAGTCCAAATGACATTCTCTGGTACTAAAATTACCGCTCTAGAGTTATAAATGCTGTGAAGTGTCTTACTCTCTGTGGCGTTTCACCTGGCGATGGGCAGAGGTCAAGTCAAGAGTGGAAAACACCTTTGCTGCACCCATGGTAGATATCAACTCTTGGATGTTCGACAAAGGGTATCTTTCTGGGATTTCACACTTATTAAGTTCCCTCATGTCAACACAAATTCTTACTTTTCCAGATCTTTTCCTCACCACTACCAGTGGCAACACCGATTCTGAGAAGTATATGCTTTCTATTATTCCCTGCACTCCTTCGCTCTACTTTTACTTCGTACCTCATGGAAATCGGGACATTGCGCATTCTCGGTGCAACTGCCTTGGATCCATCCTTCATCCGATGGGTGAAACCCCTCAAGCAACCTATGTTCACCGAGAACACTTGTTCATGTATACATTGTGTTTCTTGTGAGCCATTCTCTGTTGCCAGTACAGTGTCTTCCGCATTTCGGTCTAGTTTTACTTCTAATTTCTTTTGGTGGGCCCAACTCAATAGTGGCATTGATCCTCTTCTTAAAACATACATCTTCCTGGTAGCCTCACTCCCTTTAAAACTGCAGCATGGCAAGAAACCATCCAACCAGTTCTTTTTGTATCCCACCATGCGCCTAGGTATTTATGTCAACTTCTTGTAGATACTTGCGTCCAAATGTGTCCCTCCACATAACTTCTGGTAGGAGCGTATACTTGTCTCCGGAGTCAATCATCATGACTATGCAGGGGGCGGTGGCGGGCGGGGGCTAGGAGGGGGATGTCGCTCACTTTCCTCTGTGAGCTCCCTTCTCTGGAACAGCCTCCCCTGCGCCTTGAGCAGGATCTTCTCAAATTCCAGAAGCTCCTCAAGTCTTTTCCCTTTTCTTCCTCCTTCCCCCTTCTCTCCTCTGCTAATCTCACAGTTGCTGAATCGGTGTCAATGGCCTTTATGCATATTCAGGGCCTTGATCTCCCACACCAATTCTTCCTAGCTCCTGTCTTTCCACAGCACATTGCATATGCATACCCTCCACTCTGGAGACCTGCACTTACACCTCTTGCGGCCCACCACTTCATCCATGGCTCAGCCACAGGCTCAGACTCCACAGCACTCACCCCCTCTTCCTGCTTCCTTTCTGCACTTGTCCGTTCTGAATTCTCAAAAGGCATAGTAGGTTCATGCCCTCTCCTTCTCCCTCTCTGCTCTTAAATATTGTGTTGTAATTGTAAATCTCACCCTCCCTCCCTATCTCCTTCCCTCCCTGCCTGCCCTGTGGGGGCTTTGAAACTGCATATTCTCTATATTGTATAAGCACCCAACAAGCAAACAATAAATCAAATCACTATGGGTGCATCATTCACCACAACTGTTGCATTGGGACTCTCCAGATCTTACTCATGGTCCCTTACCAGTGTCACAAACCGTTGCATCTGTAGCAGCTCTTCTACTGGTTTTTAGCTCTCATGGGAAATCTTCTCATGGCATGATTAGAACCACAGGTGCTTTTTTGTACATGTTATCCTCTGCTGTCCATGGACTTCCTGCCGCCCCACTGCTTACACCAGACACTGGCTCTGCTGCGATTTGTGTCTCATTTACCCTGCACTCCAGCAATTTGACAGATTTCTCAGTGTGCTCAGCACCCTTTAGCTAGTCTCAGCACCATCCCCAGTAGTGGGTCATCTTCTGCCCACAATCTTTCCATGACCTTGCTAATCCTGCACTCTAACAAACTGATTCACAATTCTCTCATCGAGTTTCAGGTGGAAATTGCATGACCATGCTAGCTTCCTCAGCACAGTGACGTATTGTTCTACATTCTCCCTTCTTCCTACACTCTTCCCAAAATATGTAGGGTTCTAAAACGGTGCTGAATTTTTTTTTTCCATAAATGTTTGCTCATCTTGTTGGTGCATTTTTCATATTCATTCATGTTCAGACACTCATCTTCCGACAGGACGGGAAGGTAGAAGTAGTGATCTTTCTACACTGCAATTGGCGCCACACACAACATTTGCGTAATGGTCAGACACCTTTTCCAGCTAGTTGAAGAACTCTGTAGTGCATTCAATCTCTGGCTCGATATTTAAAACAGGTATTAGTTCTATTGCTATTTGACTTATGAATGTACTAATTTCAGTGAGGTAGTTGCCCACTGTTTCAGCTACATTTTCAGTGAGGCATCCATCGTCCATATATTGGGAGCTGTGAGGGGTCAGAAATGAGAGGCTGATACAAAGTTGTAATATTTTCATCATCAAACATTTTTATTGAAATAAAAAGAGTGGATAAAAGCCCCTCTCTCCCTATCCTAAAGAATTTCCCTACCTAGGAAACAAACTACAGATCAGTCTGTGTCGGGTTGTCCAAATTATGTAAACTGTCCCTGTGTCCAAAATATACTAACCCGACCCTCACACTGAAAAGTAACATCTAATAAAGTGTAAGGAAAACAATGTCTCTGACTAAAGTTGAACAAAAAAAAAAATTACTGTTCACAATTAAAGTTAGTAGATAAATAATCTTTTCCAAGGTGAAATCCTTGGATCCAGAGGATGATTCTCTTCCCGTCGATGTTTCAGGCAGAATGGCAAAAAGTATCTTTTCAAAAAACAGCTCAAGGTTGGCCAAACATGTATTTTCAAACACAAGCTCCTTTGATTCTCTATGCCAGACTCAACAGGTTCCTGTGCAAGCAATGGGTCTCTTTCAAACAACAGTTCTCAATACTCCCCTGCCAGGAATCCCCCAGTATGTTCTTCATATCCCCTGGTATACTCTCCTGCCAGGTATCTTCCTACTATGTCTTATTCTTCCATTTTCTTTGAGTGGATTGTCTGGTATACTCCCTTGCCAAGAATCCCTTTCTCAGGTCTTGTAGATCCCCAGGTATACTTCTCTTTCAGGTATCTATCCAAAAAAAGCTTACTACCCGATGTACTTCTTTCACCAGGACTACTTCAAATAATCTTTCCATGTCGCACAGTTGTATTACTGTGCTTCTACTTTATTGGCTTGAGGTACTACTTGTTCAAACTTTCCCCACATTGACATCTTGTACATGACGACCTGTGCAGGTTCTACCTTTGAATATGTTCATTAGGGTTTATTGCTGTATTCTCCATTGCTTCAACCAAATCTTTCTGGAGCGATATGCTTCTTTCTGATACGACATGACCAAGATAGTCACTCTCCTTCCCGTTTACCTTGCACTTCACATTACTTAGAGCCATTCATGCTTCATGCAACTTCTTCAATACCCCATCGATCCTCCGGTCATGTTCCTCTACAGTCTCTGCTTATGCTAGGATGTTGTCCTAGAAGAACGTCCCGCCCCTGCACTTGCGCAATCTCAATGTCACTGGGCCTAGTAAGATTGTTGTCTTGTTGCCATTAGGGTTTATTTGCTTGTGGCAATACTTGCTCCACATTGACTTTTCATTGACTTGTGCAACGTTAGCTGTTCTTGTACATTACTTTGTCGGTATTTAAAAGTTTGTATTTGCTTATAAGCCTGTCGGAATGGTTCCAGGTAGACTCACCGGTGGCTTGTAGCATTCCAGACCTGTGGCATGTTGCTGCAACAAAGCCTCCCCTCCGGGACAGGCTCTCTCTCGCACTGCAGACCCTCCTCCAGTGCTCCAGACTGCTTTGCGCTTCCCCGCCAGAAAGATTGCTGCTTCTCAGCATGACCATGGATTCTGTAGCTCTGTTGCTGCTGCCGGTCTTCTGCCAGTCCTCGCACAGTGCCCACTATGTCTCTCCTGGCCTCGCACCATACCGCTAAGTCTTTGCCAGTGGCCGCCTCGAAATGTCTGTATTCTTCCGCAAAGCCCTTCCCAGTGCTACATCCTTCTACGGTTATGCCTTTCTCTCCGGCTCTCTTCCATCCACAAGTGCGGACACCATTTTTAAATGTCCCGCTCACTCGCACTACATCAGAGCTAGTCTGCTTGATTAACTTTAGGTTTCTTTCAGTCATTTTAACTCCTTCTCCCTTCCTTACCAGCTCAGTACTTGAGGTCTTATGGGAAATGAAGTCCATAGAATTTCTAGGTTTCCGAAATATATATTGGTTAGGGTTTTTATTTAGAAAACCATGAGAGACAGTGGATGTTAGATGGGTGTATGTGGTATGAACAGACTTGTGACTAGAACAACAGTATGTCATCAAAAGTGTAGGTGTCATAGGTTTTCAGGGGTCGAAATTGGAGGTGAGCTGGAAGCTAGTTAGCTCCTGCTTCTGGCATCCTGGCTAGCTTGAAGCTAACAGCTACCAGGAGATACTTGTGGCTCCTAATGCCAACTGGTGCCTTTCAAACATGTAAATGTGACATTTACTTTTATTTGAGAATGTTAATAAAGAAGAATTAGAACACATCTAATATACATTTAAACACAAAAGGTTCATACAAAATGGACAAAAACTTAAAGGAGCATCTCTGGTAGCTCCTGGTTCCCCTGCGTAGCTCCTGCCTCCAGAGTGATGCCCGCCACACAGGACCTGGTTTTAGCTCCTACTGATGGAATCTCAATTTCGAACCCTGGGGTTTTCTTCAAATGTGGAGGAAGAGGAATACTGCATCTCTCCTAATGGAGTCATCACCTCCTCCCGGCAGTCGTCCCCTCCCACATTATCCTCCCTCATAGTACTCCCCAGGGTCAGTATCAGGTAGCAGCTGCCGTACCCTGGCAATGTGGAAGGAGATCTTCCCTGGGGAATGAGTGATGACTATGCAGGATTAATCACAGAGTACACTCTTGTCACAAGACTATCCATGATGTGCCACTGCAAAATGTTACAGTGTACATTCGATGACCTGGCTTGTGAAGTTTTGGAATATTTCATTTGTTTTCCTTACATAAATATCAGCAAATCTTATAGCAGGTTATCTTTCATTGCATTGCCAAAAAGTGCCTAGCAAAATGCACCATTTTGCATCATTTACACAAAAATATATTGGTGGGAATCACTCCAATGCCCCAGGCTCCACCAGGATGAATCAGCCATGCTTGTGTCACTCACACAGACTCTGGGAAAACATTTTACACCCACCACTTTCACCAGTCACCACTGGAATAAGACAGAGCAGGACACGAGTCACTACAGCCAACAGGCTCTCTGTGCTTCTGAGGACATTCCCAACGTAAACAGGGATATCAGACCAGCACCCAGATAATCCCATGGCCCTATCTGAGGGCATAACCAGTTAAAGCATTCATTCAATATGAATGTTTTGGTTTCAAACAAATAAAAACCCTTTACTTATTTGAACCAAAAAGGTAGATACATTTCATGATTCGCTTTCAATACTGAGAAATTGCAATAATAATAACAACATGCATAATAATGTTTTCCATGTATAAGCCTTGACCAAAATACGTGGGAGTACAGAAAGCATACTTTATGTACAAATCAACTAAAGGTCAATCTCGCATCAAGCACTTCATTCAGTATAGAGATGTGTTAATGTTTCTGTTACATCCGATCTCAAACAAACAGAATGCATTAGAAATACAAAAGAAATAAATACAAAATGACAAGTTGTCTAACAAATATGTCTGGCTTCAAACAATGTATTACATGTGTGGAAAATCTTCTCCCACACATCAATGTGAATGAACACACCACATAGATACATCTTGATGATAAACGACACAACACGGGAACTCTGAAAAATAATTTTATGCAATGCAATCATGCATTCACTGAAAATTCATCATTTATTTGTTACAAAGGTTACTTCCCAATTGTAAGATTTCCATCTCATTACTGATAGGATCCTAAAATGATAGAAAAATATGCATGAATAATGCTCCTCTCCATGAGCATCTACAGACACAAAACACAGCAGAAGAACAGAAAAGTAGCATTCCTTAACTCACTGTGTACTGTTTCCTTCTGACAGGCTCAGTGCACAACTGTCTGTCTTCATATTGGCTACTGTATGACCTGTCGCATGCAGATATAAATCAGTACATGTGTTATGGTTTCTGTCAAGTCACCTGCCTTCGGATCCAAAGAGGTGCATAAATGATGAAAAATAAAAAAGGGGACCTATTTAGAAGATTACAATGCGTAAAAAGGCTTGGCATGACACTTCTTTGGAGCCCTGGCCACCGCCCTGTAATTATCCGGATTTTCACAAGCACTGCTTTTCTGTAATGGGAATTTTTTTATTCTGACCAAGATGTAGGGATCGTAGAGTCTTGAAAAATGTTGTTATAGAGCACTTGTAATATATCTGCCCGCATGGGAGGGTTCTCCTTCAGAACGACTTTTGCTAAGCCATCTGGGCCAGTTGTTCTACCAGCTAACGACAGGGGAAACATTCATCAGAATTCCAAAGGAAAGCCTGGGCCCCTTTGCAGGCTTTCACAAGGAAAGCCAAGGCAACCTTCCCTCGCCCATTTTACAAAACATTACAGCAAGTCCAGCAGAGAAAGCTTCACTTACACACAAAACTGTCAGCATAGCGAGTACAAAACTCTCACACATGCTTGCATCACTAGAAGTGGCACTATAAGCTTCCCTGGCACAGAGAAACTAAAAGCAGTGGTAAACGTAGCATCACTCTTCTACACAAACCCAGTGAATCAGTCTGCAGCAGTGCATGTGGGACACAGCTTTAACTAATAAAAACACAAGTAGTGAACCCATCCTTCACACACACAAAAGGAACTGCACTGTGCAGTTGCAGTGTAAATTACTTCATAACTCCAATGATTTTAGTTCGTGTCATCTGCCTTGCAATTAGCTGGATCACCCGTCAAGCAGATACACTTCAATGAGCCCTCACCCACCAGAAACGAAATTCACCCGTCCTGGCGAAACTAACGGTCGAGAGCTATCCCTCATCACAGGCAGAAGTGTATTGTAAACTGTTGGGTCGCTGTATCACTGCTTGTACTGCAAAAATAATACTCTTCATTTTCGAGAGACCTGGTGCAGTGCATTTAAAAAATGTAACCTTCAAAGCGAAATACATTCTGTGAACACATGAACATTTGACTTCAAGCTTACTGAGCCCACTGTGCGTTTGCTAGAGCCATAGAAAGACAGCTTGTTTAGGTGTTCAGACAAACCATGTTTTGCATTCTTTCACTAGCCAAGAGCAAGGTCTGTCGGCTTCTCATGAGAATCCGGAAATTTACAAATTCAGTGGAGTCCAGTAGCTGCAACAGCCGCACAACTGTGAGGTGCTTCTGACTGTAAAAATCTCTGGAAACATACTAGATTACATTTGGAGGGAAAGACATCACACAGACAGGGAAAGAGCACTTCAATGTACTTACTTCTTACTTTGAACTCCGGTTGGGCTGACTGAAGCAGACATGTTTGCATTAGCTTGTTCTCTCCTACCCTGATCATTGCCAGTGAAGGTTTGGCAGGGATGAAGAATGTTAGAGAAACCCTAACAGCGATGTATTTCTGTTTCATTTCCATCTTTCTTTTATTGTGCTAATCTTTAATTGCGACAATAAAGAGACCTGAGAAAGTTTATTTAAAAATGTACATGAAGTGTGAATGAATTCATTGTGTTCCAAGATTAAAAAAAAAGGCTGGAAAGCAATGTGCTTAGGGGAATCCCTTATGTTAAAAAGATATCTTTAAATTACTGGGAAAAAGGAAGGCAAAACAATTGGTGTCACGATCAGTGGCCTGAGCTGTTAATGTCTTGGCTGACTAATCGGTAGTTTTTGTGCTTTGGAGTGTGAGACTTCATTTCCATGTACTTTGAGTTACTATGTTTTAAAGGTTTTTTTTCTTTTGCCATTGTTTTGGAACTGAAAGGGTTTGCTGTGTGTGCAGTGCGCAATTGTTTATTTTAGCTTTTTAAAGCGGCCGCAGTGATTTTTTCACTGTACTTGAATTAGTGTGTAGTTTTGTGGCAATATGCATTCCTTATTCAGGAAAGAGATAGAACGTGTCCTGCTGGTAGGGACTCTTTTGCATTACTCATTCCTGGTTGGAATTCTGCCCCGTATGATGCTTTAGCTGCAGAATTCACATGAAGCTCTGGTTTGTGTGAGCAATGGGGAGAATTTTTGCTTAGCGCACCGCCCGATGAAGTGATTGCCCGTTTACAAAAAGCTGCAGCGATTAAGGGGAGAAAGTCTGCTGCTGTGAGCAGAAGAGGTTGGATTGTACTTGAAGCTTATCGTAAGATACATCAGAGGACTGTGCACTTATAGAAGGAAGTATGGCGCTTAGAATGAACGGTCAACAGAAAGGCAGGCTTCTTTTATGAAGCAGTTGCAGTAACAAATTTGGAGCAACAAGGCTTCTAAATTTCAACCAATTGCAGAAAATGCAGCAATTAGAGTGGGCCAATTCCAATGAAGTGAAGTAGGTGAAATAATCAAACGATAGAGACAAAAGTCTGGTGAGCCGTTATTGGCTTGGATGCTGAGGTTATATGATGGGGTGGGGCAGGTTTTTTTAGTGGATTCCAATGACAGACCCCGCTTTTACCTTTATCAAATGATATTAATGTTCAAGAGAAGTTGCGACCAGGGTCTGATGCCAATGGGCAAGCCTCACAGGTGTCATTATTGCACCTTGCAGCTCAGGGATTAATAGCAAGATGGTTGAAACAATAGGCAGAATACTGGCCCCCACCGATAGACACAGTTCTGTGTGGAGATCCCCCCCCACCTGGGCAACCTGTAAAATAAAGATATATAGCCCAAGCCCAGTCCATATATTGTTCAATAGTCTTATTTCCTCCTATAATGTTTTACCCCCCCAATGTACCTGGTGGAGTAGAGTTCTTCGAAGACGCGTCGAAGGATCCTTCTTGAGTGACTCCCTTTAAAGCAGGAGCCACGGATCATCGAAGATGGTGAACTTGTCGACGGCGGCGACGAGAAGTTCGAGGGTACCGAGACCACGACGTCGATCCAGGAGGTGCTCGTCGGCGACGTCCTGCGAGGATGAGGTGTGCGGGGGCACCTCAGCGATGGATTGTTCAGGACCGCAAAGAGTTTCCGAAGAACTGTGGCCCAACAAGCGCGTCAAGTCGTCGAAGTCTTTGTGGCCTTAAAGGGGCGGGAAACCCACCGGCGGATTCTCCTTGGCGCGTTGGTCATCCTCGACTTTCTCCGGCGGGACTAAGCGGTCGACGTTGCGGACAAGGGAGTCCTTCGATTCAAATGTTCTTAGGCAAAGGAGCAGGCGGCTCCGGTCGTCGGCGGCATGGCATCAAGTGGTCCCCACGGCTGGGCAACACAACTTCAACGGGCCTCCAGCGGTTACACAAACCTGCAAACCCTGGTCGACGGCAATAGACTTCGACAGCAACGAAGGCCGGGATCTTTCCTTCATTATCCTCAGCAGTCCCGTCTCGGGTCGGCAGCCTTGCGAGGGTCTGACTTCCAGGGAGCTTCGGCGAAGGTTAGCGGTGCTCGATGGTCCCTCGGAACACGGGAAGAGGGTGCCTTACCAGGTCCTCTCTCGGATCAGTCTTCGACGAATTCGGCAGCTTTCAGATCAGGTCGAAGCAAATGCAACAGCAAGTCTTCTTCCAGCTGGGCGTCGAGGATCAGCAGTACCAGTTACTCATCAAGTGTAGACACAGCTTCTGAACAATTTCCAGTGGTGAGAGGTCCCCAGATATACTATCCGGTCTCTCATCCACACTGCTGGGTCACACGCAGCAGCCAATCATACAGAAGAGCATTCATGCAGTCAGTCAGCCAATCAGGCACACAGTGCATTCAGGCCATCCTCCTCCCTCTCAGACACTAGCAACAAGGAATGTGGATTGGGACAAGTACCCAGCCATTTAACACTACACAATGCATTCAGGCCAGTTTTGGACAGGGCTGTCTCAGTCTTTGTCTCTCATACCAGAAACTAGACAGCCACAAACCGGACAGCCACAACAAGAAGTGCATATTGGTCACACACTCCATTTACCCAGATCCCACCCATAGGGTGTACCCACAAAATACAGTCACTGGGAAGGCGCCAGCCAGTCTGGACTGGACTTCTCAACAACACCATATATGGAACTTCCACCCAACAGCCAGTCAGGGGGAAGGGACAGAGTCAGGGCTTCCCAGGACTTTGGGAAAATAAGGTAACCGGCAATAGAAAGCAAGAGGCCATCTTGTTTTCTATCAGGATCCACTGATTCCAGTGGCAGGGCCTGGGTATCCCAAAATGGAGGATACTCAGAGCACCTGTCAAATTCAGCATGGAGCTGCCACCAGGCAACACCAAGGGTTCGTTGAGGTGGAAGTCCGACGGCACCTTGGGCATGAAGGAGGGGTGCGTCCTGAGCACTACCCTCGTGTCGTGAAAAGTCAAGTACGGGGGCTTGCAGGAAAGGGCCTGGATCTCTCCCACTCTTCGTGCGGAGGTGATGGCCACAAGAAGCGCAGTTTTCCACGACAAGAACTTCAACGGAGCCGAGTGCAGAGGCTCGAACGGAGGTCCCATGAGCTTGGTCAGCACCACGTTGAGCTCCCACGCCGGGGCCGGAGCCTTCACCGGCGGGAACGATCTGAACAGTCCCTTCATGAAATCTTTCACCAGACGATGAAACCACAAAGACATCCGCCCCGTGGTTCTGGTGTATCGGGAGATCGCAGCAAGATGAATCTTGATGGACGCGTGCGCCAGTCCAGCCTTGGCCAGCGTCAGAAGGTACGGTAGTACTGGAGCCGTAATCCGTAGAGGGTTAATCTTCTGTGCGTGGCACCAGACGGAGAACCTCTTCCATTTGTGTCCATAGCATTTAAGAGTGGAGGACGCCCTGGCCTTTGCAAGAACCTCTCTGCAGTCGGCCTGTATGTCGTATCCTCCAAACTCTAACGCTGCAGGAGCCAGGCCTGCAAGTTCAGCGACTTCGGGTCGTGATGGAGGATGGCGCCTCCTTCCCTGGAGAGAAGATCCGCGTCCACTGGCAGCTTGATTGACGGGGACGCTGACAAGTCCAGAAGGTCCGGGAACCATATCTGCCTCGGCCACGCAGGTGCAACGAGGATCATCCTGCACCGCGACCTCTTGAGCTGGTTGATGAGCCGGATCAGCAATGGCAATGGAGGGAACGCGTATAGAAACAGGCCCTCCCAGTGGAACGAGAAAGCATCGCCCATGCTCCTCGGCTGGGGAAACCTGCTGGCGAACCTCCGGCACTTGGAGTTTGCCGCCGTCGCGAACAGATCGATCTGGGGTGTGCCCCACCGTCGGAAGAGGCGGTCCACTAGATCCTGCCGTAGTTCCCACTCGTGGCACGAGCGCAGCTCTCTGCTGAGCGAGTCGGCGATGGTGTTTTTTTATCCCTGCCAGATGAAACGGCACCAGAAACATCCCTTGGGCGACGGCCCAATGCCACAGGTCCTGCGCCTCCTTGGACAGGGCTGGGGATCTGGTACCGCCATGCTTCCTGATGTAGAACATGGTGGTGGTGTTGTCGGTGAAGATCCTCACCACCTTGCCCTTGAGGGACGGAAGAAAGGACCTGAGGGCCCAAAACCCTGCACGGAGCTCCAGGACGTTGATATGGAGGGACTTCTCCGTCGGAAGCCAAAGGCCTCTCGCGTGCAGATTTTCGGTGTGCGCTCCCCACCCTTCCAGGGAGGCATCCGTGGTCACTATCTCCTGGTGGCTGGGGGTCGGGAAGTCCATGCCCGCCGTCAGATGCGCACGGGTGCCCCACCACCGGATCGCTCGTCGGAAACTCTCGTCGAGTGTGATCCTCTCCTCAAAGCTGCCCGTCGTCTGGATCCAGCGCGCGTCAAGGAACTCCTGCAACGGGCGCATCCGGAGCCTGCACAGGCGGATGAGATAAATGCAAGAAGACATCATTCCGAGGAGGGACTTGATGGACCTCACCCTGGCCGTGTCCGCAACCAGCATCCGCTGCACCTTGCCCAAGATGGCCCTCGTCCTTTCCTCCGACGGAGAGGCCAGAAGCAACACTGTGTCGAGCTTCGCTCCCAGAAACAGTGCGTCTTGAGCAGGCACCAGGTGGGACTTGGCGTAGTTTATGGAGAATCCCAGGTCCGTGAGCAGTTGGACGGTCCTTGCCGTGTGCTCCACGGCGAGCTCCTTCGTCTTTGCTCGGATGAGCCAGTCGTCCAGGTAGGGGTAGACGTGGATCCCCTCTCGGCGCAGCTGCGCCGCCACCGGTGCGAGGCACTTGGTGAACACCCTGGGTGCCGACCTCAATCCGAAGGGAAGGGCTCTGAACTGGTAGTGACGCCCTTGGACCACGAACCTGAGAAACTTTCGGTGTCCCTTTAGGATGGGAATATGTAAGTAGGCATCCTCCAAATCCAACGACGACAGGAAATCGCCCTCCTCCAGTTGACCCAGGACGTGTTGGAGGGTGACCATCCGGAACTTCTGTGCCTTGATGAATTTGTTCAGTCGTCGTAGGTCCAGGATGGGACGCTATCCTCCCGTCTTCTTCTTCACGAGGAAGTATCTTGAGTAAACTCCGGAGCCCCGAAGCCTCTTTGGGACGAGCTTGATGGCGCCCTTCTTGAGCATCGCCTTTACCTCCAAGAGAAGTTGAGGGACGTGATGTTCTTTCCTGGCCACAGGGGGGACGCGCGGGCACCTCTTTAGAAACTCGAGCGCGTGACCCTGAGCTAGGGCGTCCAGCACCCAACGGTCGGTGGAGATGGACTCCCACACGCTGACGAAGCTGGCCAGCCGGCCTCCCACCGGGGTGCTTCGGTGGGGGCCCGACCCCACGGCCGGTCCAGTCCTGCTTCGACGAGGCTTTGCCGCTTTGCCCTCCTTGGCGACGACGGCAGGGTCCGCCTGACTTGCCTCGTCCCCTGTAAGCTTCCTGTGACGACGAACGGGCCGCTTGACGGTAGGTGGAAAATCCGCCGCTGGAACCTTTGGAGGCATCCTGTTTGCCTCCGCCGCTCCGAAAGGGCTGCCGCCGTTGCTGGAGAACCCCAAGAGCCCGGGCCGTCTCTGTGTCCGCCTTGATGGCTTGAAGGGAATCGTCCACTGTTTTCCCAAACAGGTTGTTTCCGTCGAACGGCATGTCCAAGACTCTGGTCTGCACGTCCTGACGGAAGTCAGTAGCCTTGAGCCATCCACGCCGCCTAAGGCACACGCCGTTGCCCAAATGGCGAAATCCAGTGTCAGCGATGTCCGTCGCAATCGTAATGGCGTGGTCCGACGCCACCTCTCCTTCCTGCAAGATCTCTAGGGCTTCCGCCCTCTTGTCGTCTGGTAAGAAGTCCAGCAGGGGGGCCAGTTTGTACCACAACTCCCTGTCGTAGCGGGCTACGATAGCCAAGGCGTTGGCCGCCTTAATCGTCGTCGCTGCCGACGAGATGACTCTGCGTCCCATCGTGTCTAATTTCTTTCCCTCGCTGTCCGGCGGGGAGGTTGACGTAGAGGCCGCGCTCCACCCCGCTTTCTTCCTGGCCGCTGCGGAGACGACCGAGTCCGGGGTCGGCTGTGCCCGAAGGCACAAGAGGGCCGCATCCGGGACCCGGTACTTCTTCTCGTACCGATCCCTTCAAGCCGGCGTCGTGGATGGGTTCTTGAGGAGGGCGAGGCCCTCATCCCAAATATCGTCTAGTAGAGGTACAGCGAGGACCGTCTTCCTCTTGGTCTCGCGCCGTTGATAAAGGAAACCTTCCTTCTTCTTCTCTTCCGGGCAGAGCTGGAAAAGCTTGCATGCTCTGGCGATCATGGAGTGAAACGATCCAATCTCGTCGGGCGGGGAAGCCCGGGTGGGAGGTGACGACGGGAGATCCTCGTCGTAAACCTCGTCGTCTGTACCCGTCGCGGCCGTGTCAGTCCCCGTATCATCCCCACGTGTCATCGACGGGGAGGAGGGCTGAACAGGGCGCGATGGCTGAAAAGGAGGTGGAGGATGAATCCTTCTCTTAGGGGGAGGGCTCCCAGAAGGGCCTGGCTCTGGGTCCCCCGTTGGGAGCGGTTCCTCCGTTGGTGGTAACGGCAGTCTCGTCCTTATCTCCGAGCATAAGGACTGTATAGCCAACAAAATGGCCACCGAGTTGTCTTGCGGCACTGGCTGAGGGAGATCCGACGGGCGATCAGGAGCCCCGTCGGCATCCTCGGCGCCCTCGTCATCTTCCACGTCAGGGTCCCCCCCCCCCCCCCCGACAGGATGGCCTTCTTCCACGCCAGAGCCGTGGCCTAGGACTTCGATCAGCTCCTCCTCAGAGGTTGAGGCTGAGTCCACGACGACCTCCTGCCCCCCCTTTTTCTTCTCCGTCTGAGGTTTCACGGGGGTCCTGTCGATGGGCACGAAAGAGGACTCCCTCCGCGGTGGCAGGGAGATTCTGGGCCCCGGGGTCGCCACCACTGGTGTAGCCTCCACAGGCTGAGCCAGGGCCGCCGCGACAGTCTCGATAGAGGCCTTGGCCGGATGGATCAAGGCTTTCACCACCTTAGGTGCGCTCACCGCCTTCTCCTTGGGGGGGGGGGGGAGGGTCACCACCTCGCTCCCCCTCCGATGGGGCCTTAGGGCACGACCAGGGTCTCTCCAGGAGTTTCGCCGGGTGCTCGGCCTTCCTCTTACCCGAGCCAGAGCATTGGCTCGTGGTTGATGGTGCCGGGGAGGATGCGCCCTGCCTGGCGCCCGTAGAGCCCGACCGTTCGGCGCTCCCGGTGTCAGCGGACTCGCGGTTCTTGGCCTTCTGTTGGACCCCCGTCGCCGGGGCGCCCTCAAAGGTCTTAGAAGACCGCTCGGACTTCTTCTTCTTCTCGCCTGACGGGCTCTTTCCTTCCAGCCAGTTGGCGAGACGTTGATGGCGGTCCTTCATGGTCCGCTCCGACATATTGCCGCAAAACGCACAGTCCTTCTCCAAGTGCATCTTGTCCTCATGTAGGCAGTAAAGGCAAAGGGAGTGTTCGTCCTCCTTGAAGACATTCTGAAGCTGGCATCCAGGGCAGACCCTGAACAGCTTTCCGGGCGTCGAGCTTCCCTTCTCCTGGGCCATGTCCGAGATGGGCCTGAGAAACTTCTGGAGTCCTCCAAAAGTGTGGCTCGACGAAATCTTCACCCTTGAGGGGCGTAGACGAATCCGACACGGGTCCCCGTTGATCGGATGAAGAAACAGTGGAGCTTGAGGCTCTTTTGACCGAAAGAGAAATTTTTTTGAGAAAAAACGTGAAAAAATAGCACTAACGCTCGAGAGCAATAGCACGAGGATCCCAACACTTGAACGTGCGGTAAAAATCTGAAGATGGCTGCCAGAGGCGGGGCTTAGGTAGAGGGCAGTCATTGGCTGTGGTCAGTATGACGCAGAGATCAGTGATTGGTTACTACTACGAAAGACAGATCAGAAACAAAACTGATACTGATTTTTTTCTTTACCGAGGATTCCCAGCCTGACGACGGGGAATATTCATGAACATGTGAATCCATGCCAGACCCCATGCTGGAGAATAAGCAAGTTCCTATGGGATTTTGGAGTCACAAAATCACTTGAAGCAGATAAGTGCACACCATTTGAGAAGAAATTACAGTTCATGTATTCTCAAAAGTTCATGCATTGCTCATTTTCATCAGAAAGCGGGAGATTTCCTTCTCCTAGCTTTCTCACAGCATCCCTCTGTCGGGTTCACACTTGCCTTATTCCACAGTCCACAATCTTATCGGAAAGCGTGGGTTCCCTTCCCCTAGCTTTCCTCTGGCACCAGGTCAGAGATTTTCGATTGTAAAAGGGATTTGACGTGACCCTTGTAGGACCACTCTGCCGTTTTATGCCACCTTTTCCTAGGGCTTCTGGTTCTTGTAGTTTCTAAGAAAAGGTCCCAGTCAGAGTCTTTCGAATGAGCACCCACATGGCACCGGACCCCTCTGCACCACTACCATTGACATCTGCTGCTTCGCACGCCAGCTGTAGCTCCTGGTCTTATGATTTGCCTTTCGGAGGCTTTGCAGGTCGGAATTGAAAAGGGCAAAGGCAACTCCCCCTTCGTCGTCCTTCCAGGTCTCACCGGCTTTCTTCTCCGTTTGAACTGTCGGTTTGGTGTAGCTGTCTTCTTGTGCGTTGAACCTTGTTCGAAGAGTGCTTTCGCGCTCCGTCTTTTATTCCTGTGGGGAAGGTAAAGGCCTGTCAGGTGTGGTTGATTATTGTCAATTGCCTGACCCGTGTATTGAGACATGTCATGTAAACGGCTCTGCTGTTATTCCATTGTCTGTTACAGTCTAAGACAAGTGTTTGTGTGGGAAAGGGGGAGGAAGGGCTGCGTAGAGCTTCCAAATATCCAACAGGGTACGATAGGGAAAAGGTGTTACAGGGAGGGGTATACCGCGTCTCTACACTTGGTGTCCCACTTCCACTCCCCGAAGACCCCTCGCCCAGGTTATCCTCCCCCAATGGTCCACCCCAGGAACTGGACCCAATAGCGATGGCTGTGTCCTGGCCACCTGGACGACAGATCTGCGGGGACTTGCGGGTGCGAGACCTTCAGGTTTCTCAGGACTAAATGCTACTGGAAAGCAAGGTCATATAATCCCAAGACAAAAAAATATATTGACAACGTCAGGAAAAGGGAAGGGCGGTCAGTTTGCAGAACTCTGTGTAGTCTATAAAGCTTTGAAACAAGAGACACTTGGTTAATGTCATTTGTACACGGTCAGTAGCCAATTGGCTAGCTATGTGACTGCCAACATGGCAATAGAATGCATGGAAAACATTAAAAAGAATTGTGGGGAAAGGAACTGTGGCAGGACATTTGGGAAATACTAACGCAAAGTGAAGATACCGAATCGCCTCTGCCTGTCTCTTAGAACCTGTGCTGACTTTGCCTTTGTCGCTACTCGACTTGTTTACAAACAGTCTATTCACCTGCTGCCTACGCTTTATGTCAATGTTGTCTGTAACTTGCCTTAGAGCTTTTGATGCACCCGCATACTGTCACACGCCCCATTAGCTAAAGCTAAACCCGTGTATATTGTGATTCACTCTAGAGCATCATGTACACTGTGCCTACTCTCCCGAAGCCAAACTTGCCTTGAGCATTTTCCTGCACCGCCTCCAGATGTCATATTGTGATATTTCAGAGTATTCTACACTCCGGCATATGGTGCTTTTCAGGCTTACTCAGCCAAAATCGAATCTACCCATTACGACTTGTCCTAGTATGTTTTGCATACCTGTGTATACTGTGTTTCTAGGCTTATTCAGCCAAGTCGAACTTGCCTATTGTGATTTACATTAGAGTATTCTGTAATTCTGTGATTTGCATCAGAGCATTCTGTACACGTTCATATTGTGCCACTATCCCTACTAGCTAAAAGCTGAACTTGCTCACAGTGACATATCCACTGACCACTAATGTGCCTACATGATCCTAGAACTGGTGACCGTAGCCTAACTGCATCATTTTGAACTTAGATGCTCCTGTGCACTGAGCCCATTTGATCCTTAGAACTGTTGTTGGCAGCCTAACTGCACTATTTTGAATCTAGATGCCCCATTGCACTGTGCCCAAATGATCTGGGAGAACTGCTGATTGTAGACTAACTGCATTACTGCGAACAGAGCTGCTACCACCACTGCCTCATTGCCAACAGTGCTTAGTACCCAGACATTGCCATATTAACTGCAACCCCTTCACTTGGTACCACACCTCAAGCTTCTCAAGAACTAACAAGCTACGACATGCAGTCGACGCTCTCGGCCAGCCTCTACCTTAACCACACAGTCATTTTAGGCTCTCTATCCTTCACTGCAGAGTTACCCTGCCAGCCTCCTTAAAACACACCACGACCCCCAACTCACTCGTCCCTCCACCATGCTCCACTGCTCAGACCCTCCATCGAATCCCTACCTCAACGACCCAGCTCTGTGGCTCAAACACTTTGCAACTAAACCTACACCTAATCTCCCATGTACACTACAACATAGGAATATCAGACTTAAATCCAGACTGCCCAGACCACCTTCTACTCAGCGCAGTCACACCGCCCATCCACAGTCCGTTCTACCCGTAGCATCTAGCTCCCCCCATCCATCCCACCCACTTCAGCGCTAAAGGGAGCCCTTATTAATGCAAGATCCCTCACGGCCCATGCCCTTGACATCGCAGACCTCATCACTGTCCATAACCTCGCCTTCCTAGCCATTACCGAAACCTGGCTACATGATGCCTCTGGCCCACTCCTCGCCTTATCCCTACCCAAGGGTTATACCATTATTAGAAATGACCGTCATTCCAACTTGTCCAAAGGAGGAGTCGCCGCTTTCATACTTAGCGACAAGATCACTATGAGAACTGCCGCCAACACACAATTCAGCTCTGCAGAATCACTATCAGTGAAACTATCCCTCTCTCCCACCAACACAGCAACACTCCACCTTGTATACAGACCTCCAGGTCCATTGGGCTCATTTATTGATGATGTTGCTTCCACCCTGTCAGCTAACATCAAGCCTAATTCCCAGATATTGCTATTAGGTGACTTCAACCTCGGCCTTTCTGACCCCAAGGACCACATGGCCTCTGAAGTCGATGCCACCCTTTCCAACCTAGGCTTCCAGCAGCACATTCGTGATCCTACACATAACAAAGGTAGACCGCTCGACTGGTTAGCTGACCTAAACGGCAATACCAACGTCATTTCTAACGACTCCTGCGCATGGTCTGACCACCATATTATTACCTTCCTCATGCCAGCCACCAACCCCCAGCCCACACCTACCATAGCCCCCGCTATACCCAACAGAAATAAAAATGATATCACCAGGGAGAAACTACTCCCTCTCATCCTCCCTTGTTTGAACACTTTCGCTTCGCAGCACAAGGACCCTACCGTCTTAGTAGATGCCTTCAACAGCTTGATGAGCAAAGCCCCACTAAAAATTCGCAAAGCCAAACAACAGTCCCACCTGAACTCTTGGTTCACCCCACAGCTTAACACTCTGCGCAAAGAAAAGCGCAAGGCCGAAGCCCTTTGGAAAAGACATCCTAGCTCAGCTAATAAAGCCTCCCTCCTAATCAACTCTCTCAACTATAAGGAAGCCATCCTTCAAGCTAAAAAATAGACATAGAATACACGCATATCCCAAGCAGTATCCAATACAAGAGAATTATTCAAAATCCTCAAAGAATTAGAATCCCCTGCCCTGCCCCTGACGTGAGCTCTAAAGACAGCACTTGGTGCAATAATATACAAAACACACTTCTCAACAAAATAACCACCCTGCAATCCAAAATCAAGGCCAAACAAAACTCCCTACACACTCCCTCATTTAGCACTACCTTGCCACCTAAAATAACCACCCCACACTCCCCGGTGCCATTCAGCTTCACACTGCTCACCGTCCTGGAGGTTGAAAAAATCATCTGCAACTTAAAACCCTCCAACTGCCAAGGGGACGCTTGTCCAGCCCCGATCATTAAGGAATCGGCTCATGACCTCGCTCCTTTTATTACCACTTTTATCAATGCCTCTTTTCAATCAGGAGTGGTCCCCAACAACCTGAAGGATGCATGGGTCATCCCTCTCCTAAAAAACCTACCTTGGATCCGGAGGTCCCAACCAACTACAGGCCCATCACAACAGTCCCTTTTTTGCTAAAAATCCTGGATAGAGCAGCGCATCTTCAGATACAGAAATACCTGGAAACAAATAATCTACTAGGCACGAGACACTCCGGCTTCAGACCCAAGCACGGTACAGAGACAGCCCTCCTAGATCTCAAAACCCAAATCGAGGACCTTAAAGATAAAGGTAAACTAGCCCTGCTATTACTATTAGACTTATCTGCTGCCTTCGATTTGGTCAACCACCAAATGCTCTGTCCCCACCTGAAAACGGCAGCCCACTTCTCCGACAAGGCCACTAACTGGATTCAATCCTTCCTGGATAACAGACAGATGAGGGTTTTCTCCCCAACCTCCTCTGTCGACCCGGCGCCAGTCCATTGTGGGGTCCCCCAAGGATCGTGCCTATCCCCTACCCTCTACAATGTTTTCACTAAACCCCTGTTTGATGTGCTGGACTATCTGGGTATCACCTACACTAATTACGCTGATGACACCCAGATACTCATCCCCATCACGGGCGATTACACGGTAGACTCGAAATCTCTAAATGACATATACCTTGTCATCCAAACAAGGATGGCCCAACATGAGCTCTGTCTCAATGACGACGAGACAGAGCTCCTCATCCTAAGCTCTGAGCAAAGACTTAACAAGCTGAACCCCATGTTCAGCTCCTTTAACATCCACGGAAACTCCATAAATGTCTCTAAAGATACAAAACTTCGCGGAATCTACCTCGACTCCAAACTCTCCTTCCATAGACAAACAAATGCAGTTGCCGCCGCCGCTGCCTACACCTGCAAGCTGATCACAGCATGCCACCCTTTTCTTTCCACTCAGAATTGTACTATCCTTGCTAGGACTCTGGTCATGTCCAAACTGGACTATTGCAATGCACCGTACCAAGGCAATAGTCAATTCAACCTAGACAAACTATAGATCATACAAAACAACGCCATCAGAGCAGCCCTCAATATCCCTAGATCAGCCCACCTCTCGGAAACTAGGAAGAACCTTCATTGGCTGTCAAGTCACCCAAAGGATATCACTAAAATCGCTTGCCCTGACCTACAAATGCGTGAACAACCTGCCCTCCCCTCCCACCCCCCATCTACCTCTCCTCGCGGTTCACACAGTATACCCCATCTCGTTCGCTAAGATCTTCCGTCAACCAGAGCCTACTGATCCCCAGATACACGCTCCAAACAGCCGGTGGGTCCAGCTTCCCAGTTCTGGCAGCCAAATTGTGGAATTCTGCCCCCCTTACTATCAGAAACCTTCCTTCCCTGAATCTGTTCAAACACAAAGCCAAACATTGGCTAGTCACATCAGATGTCCAAGCTGCACTTTGAAAACTTGATGACCTATGTATTTCCGTTTAACTACCATTGTGTTTGATCTACCTGAAATGTCGTAATATTATGTAACCACTGCTTCCAAGATATGCCCCCAGTAGCCTCCGGGCCTGGTTTGCGCTATACAAATAAAATAATAAGATACAGTGTATCATATGTACGCACACTGTACTACTGACTCATTAGAATATTGGTTTAATTCTGTTGCAGATGAGCACACCAAGATTTCATCTGTGGATGCAGAGGCTCAGGGGGAGGATATGGAGGGTCTGGCCAAGTGGACTCACCAGAAATGCAGGCACCTTGGAGAAAAAGCTACTCACAGGTGAGCATAAGCTCAAGGGATTAGCATCCCTTTAGAAGTATTGAAAACAGTTATTTTGCAGTGTCCAGTGTGTCAACATCAGCAACATAGACCCATCCCTCATACGGTCCAGGGCACTTTGCGAAGAGGAAAGTTACCAGGTCAAATCTAGCAGATCGATTATATTGGGCCTATGCCAATCAGTAAAGTCTGCCAATATGCACGTACTATTGTGGATATTTTTCAGGATATTGGATGGTGTTGCCATGCAAGAGGGTTGCACAGGTAACACCATGAAGTTGCAAAACCAGATTATATTGCATTATGGTGTGCCCTTGCAAATTCAGAGTGACAATGGCACACATTTCAGAGTAGGGATGTAACGGTATAACGGTATACCGTTAAAGATACCGTGAACCACTTAATTGAACAATAATAACCGTCACATTGTTTATACCGTTATACCGTTCATACCGTAAAGTGTGCTTTTCAATCTGATTTGGAAAGGCTGCAGTAAGCAAGTGCTGCGCTGTCTTGGTCTTGCACTGTTGGATGTGCCGTCTGCCAAGTAGTTTCAGTTGGAGCAGTTTTTAATGCCATTCCATAAACCACACGTGCCTGACACAAAATCAATATGTTAGCAATAGGAAGAATAGATACAGTGCCAGGAAGGAAAAGGGTTTACTTTGGGTTGGCGGCTTTGGGGTTTATATATTTATAATGGATAATGTTCTCTAAACATATGGCAATGGGGGATTTCCCTGGTTCTATCATTGAATTTACATATAAGTCACACTGCGAAATTCACTCATCTCTGTGGGTATTTGTCACAAGTGCTGGGATATAACGGAGATTCCTCCAAATCAGATAAGTCTATGTCCTCCTCCCCTTTCTCCTCACCTGTTTCTTCCAGAAGATTTCCTCGTCTGTAGGACTTGTCTTTTGGTCTTTTCTTCTTTGTGAAGAGATAAGGTCGTCCGCGGGAAGAAGCCACCCTGATTCCCTGATAAACAGGAAAACAGCCGGCCCCGTCCCGAAGATGCCAGGAAGAGAGGAAAAAAGCAGCCGCTTAAAAAAAACCTCTCGGCGGATGTTGTTGATACCAAATGCGTGCTGGAGGAGTTGACTGGAGAGTCCGGAGTGCAGTTGAAAGGCAGGAAAGTCTTCCGAAGCAGTCAAGCTGTAGTATTTGAAGTCGTAGCAAGAGAAGCCCGGGAAACCCGGGATGGAGTAAACACACCACTGCCAGATACCGGAACGAGATCCGGAAAACAGGAAGGAATAGAGGAGCCCCGAAAGGCACGGGAATCAATAGAACGGAGTAAACAGGCAAAAAGGAAGGGAAGAAGCAGTAGTAAGAAACACTGCTTTAGTTACTGAGTAAACCAGGTAATAGGGTAAGTACTGGAAACACAGTAGCACGGCAACAAAGCGAAAGAAACAAGTTGCAACGCACAGAGCCCAGAGAGGGGCGTGGTTAAATACGGAAACAAGAGAAAAGGCTAGACCGATAAACCAGGAAGCGGAAGGAAAAGTAACACAGAAGAAAAAGACTAGACCGCCAAACCAGGAAGTGAAAAGAATAAACACACGGAACATCTAATGGCGCCGCCAACGCCAAGCCTTCCATAACCGCCAGCGGCCACCAAAGGACGGCGGCATGACAGTATGCCCCCTCCCAAGCGGCACCCCCCCCGGTTTACCCGGGAACAGACGGTGAAACCGCTGAATCAATGCTGGAGCGTGAACATGAGACACCGGTTCCCAGGAGTCCTCTGAGTGCGGGTATCCTTTCCAGTGGATGAGATACTCCAAGCGACCCTGATGATAGCGGGAGTCCCGGATGGAGGCCACCTCATACTCATCAGAAGGAACCACTTTGGGAACCGGATCATGCGGTAAAGTGCGAAGGAAGGGATCACTCTTGTATTCCCTAAGGAGGGAGGAATGAAACACCGGATGGAGACGGTGCATATGTTTCGGCAACTGGAGACGAAAGGCCACAGGATTGATCTGGCGCAGAATAGGGAAAGGACCCAGATAGCGGGGTGAAAGCTTAGAGGGGTGTAGCCAACGAGGTAGAAACCTAGTAGACAACCAGACCTTGGTGCCCTTACGCCATGCCGGAACCGGCTGGCGCTTAAGGTTGCAGTAAGATCGGTACCGGAGACTGCTAGCTCGCAAGCAACTCGTGGCAGACTTGTGAGCATCCGAGATACTGGTAAGTAGGGCATCAACGGATGGAGTTGTAGAAGGAGGAAAAGGGAGAGAAGGAATAAAGCTGGGATGGAAACCATAGGAACAAAAGAAAGGACTGAGACCAGTGGCACTGTGCTCTGCATTGTTATAGGCAAATTCTGCAGTAACCAACAGACTAACCCAATTGTCCTGTTGGGCATTAGCGAAACACCGAAGATATTGCTCCAGAGTGGCGTTCGTTCTTTCTGTCTGTCCATTGGTCTGTGGGTGGAAACCGGATGACAAAGCTCGTTCCATACCCAGTCTTTCACAAAGTTCCTTCCAGAACTTCGAGGTGTACTGAGATCCCCTGTCAGAAATAATCTTGTCCGGGGTACCATGTAAGCGGAATATTTCCCTGGCAAACACTGCCGCCATCTCGGCTGCAGTAGGAAGACCCGCCAAAGGAGTGAAATGTGCCATTTTGGTGAAGCAATCGACCGTTACCATGATGCATGAACAACCTTCTGAAGGTGGCAGATCCACGATGAAATCTGTAGAAATAACGCACCAGGGTCTCTTCGGAAGGTCCTGTTGTTGGAGAAGCCCTATTGCCTTTTGAGTGCTGTACTTTGATCGACAACATACCGGGCATGACTCGACGTAGGTTGTAACTTCTTTGGCCATCCCAGGCCACCAGAACCTGCGAAGAAGCAACTCCAAGGTGTTCTTTACACCTCTGTGTCCCGCTGTTGGATCATCATGGCACCATTTTAATGCCGACTGACGGGAGATACTGTCTGGTAGAAATAGTCGTTGTTGCTGAAAACATAAACCACCTTGCATGGATAGATCCTTCGGAAGAGGGTTAGCGGACCGTGTGGCCTCACGGACTCTGTCCAGAAACGAATCCACAGAACAGATCACTTTGACGTCTGGTAGCATGAGGCTGGGAAATTCCTTCAGAACCCTGTCTGGTACTGGTCTTCTGGAAAGGGCATCAGCAAGTATGTTCTTGGAACCTGGTAAGTAAGTCAGTACGAAATCATATTGGGAGAAAAAATGTGCCCAGCGAGCTTGACGTGAGTTGACGCATTCCATCTTCTGCAGAATCTTAAGATTTTTATGATCTGTTCTGATCTCAAAAGGATGAGTAGCTCCCTGTAGGAGATGTCGCCATTCTTCGCATGCGGATTTCATGGCCAGAAGTTCCTTTTCAATCACCGAATAATGTGTTTGACTGTCGTTCAGTGTTTTGGACATGTAGGCAACGGGATGTTCTAGCTCCCCGTGTTCCTGTAGGAGAGCTGCTCCAATTGCTGCAGAAGAGGCGTCAGTCTCCACAATGAATCTTAGATTCTGATCTGGTTGATGAAGTACCGGGGCAGAGCAGAATTCCTTCTTGAGAAGTTGGAAAGCCCGGTTTGCCTCAGAAGACCAGGAGAAGGGCATGGATGACTTCTTTAGCAACCTTGTAATGGGAAGAACTCGATCCGAGAATCCTTGGATGAATTTGCGATAAAAATTGGCTAGACCTAAAAACCTTTGGACGTCTTTGATGGTATGGGGTGTTGGCCATTGCAAGATGGCGTCGGTCTTAGCGGAATCCATGCGAATACCTTCTGAAGACAGGATAAAGCCAAGATAGTTGACCTCGGAGACTTGGAAAATGCACTTGTCAGCATTGGCCTTAAGTAGATTGTCTTGCAATCTTTGAAGGACTTGGTGGAGATGTTTAGCATGAAGTTGAGCGTCTTTAGAATACACCAAAATGTCGTCGAGGTAGACGACAGCAGAATGAAAAAGTAGATCGGAGAAAATGCGATCCATGAATCTCTGAAATACAGATGGAGCATTGACAAGACCAAACGGCATAACGCAATATTCATAGTGTCCGAAGGGAGTGCGAAAAGCCGTCTTCCATTCGTCACCGGATCGTATCCTCAAAAGGTGGTAGGCTCTTCTTAAATCAATCTTAGAGAAGATCTTCGCCCCTTGAACAGCTTCTAGGATGTCTCCGATAAGTGGCATGGGATACCTATCTCTGAGAGTAACTTGGTTAAGACCCCTATAGTCAATGCAAGGACGAAGTTCATCGGAACCTTTCTTTGGAACAAAAAAAAGCGAAGCCCCAGCAGGAGAAAACGAAGGTCGGATCAGGCCATGATGTGTATTAGCATCCAGGTATTCTTTAAGTGCTTTCTTTTCCTTAAGAGAAAGAGAAAACATCCTTCCAAAAGGTACAACAGCATTGGGCTGGAGAACGATCTGACAGTCCTCTGGTCTATGAGGTGGTAACTTCTGAGGACCATCGTCCGTAAATACCTCCTGGTAGCGGAGATATTCTCTGGGAATACTGTTTACCTTGAGTACCTCTGAACTAGAGTCTAATTCCGGACAAACATGAACCATAGTATGTTGGGTCTGTGAGGAACATGAACTACGACAAAAGGCTGATGTAAAGGACAGTTGATTCTTTGTCCAGTCTATGGTCGGATTATGCTTCCGAAGCCACGAGACTCCCAGGATCAATGGAAAATGTGCAGCTCGGATGAGGTCAAATTGAATGGTCTCGTTGTGATGTAGGATCTTCATCTGCATAGGAGGTGTAGTATGAGTGATAAGGCCCGAGCTGAGTGGTCTACCATCTACACCTTCCACCTTTTGATCCTCGTCCTTTTGCAAACGGTGAATGCCAACCTTTTCCGCCCAAACCAAATCCATAAAGCAACCGGCAGCACCACAGTCCAGTAGTGCCAAAACCTCATAGGACTGCTGAGAGAGGCTTAACTCCACTCCAACTACCATCAGACGGTTGTCTTCTACTGTGGACGGCGTGGGTGTGACCGATAAAGAGACGAAGGGACCAGGTAATCCCCCTCGGTAACTTGTCCCAACTAGTTCCGAGGATTGGCGTTTCCCGAACGTCTGGGAGGCACGTTAGGACAGTCTCTAAGTATATGTTGATTGGATCCACAATACATACACAGGTTGTTATCTCTGCGTCTTCTTCTTTCTTCCGGGGTGAGTGGCCCTCGGGTAGTTCCAATCTGCATTGGTTCCTCTTTTGACATACAGGTGGGAGAGGGGGGGGGTAATCCAGGATCAAGTGTAGCAGGAAATCCACGTTGTTTTCGACGTTCAGACCGTCGTTCTGAGATGCGGAAGTCCAGCTGAATAACAGTAGACCACAGATCGGTTAAAGTAGCTGGTCGGTTAACCCTTGCTAATTCATCTTTGAGTTCCTCCCTTAATCCTCTCCGAAAGATGGTGTACTGAGCGTTCTCTTGCCAGCCTGCGTCAGCAGCCACCCGTTTAAAACGGGAGATGTATGTCAGCAGGTCCGTACTCCCTTGTCGGATATCCAGTAGCTGTTCGCTGGCGACTGCCGCAGACTCTTGCCTTTCAAAAGCCGTTTTGAATTGGGCGGTGAAACCGGCATAATCTTGGAGTAAAGGGCTGGCACCGGTCACCAGAGGGGTAGCCCAAGAAAGGGCGTTACCCGTAAGGTTAGAAATTAGAAAACCTATACGGGCTGAGTCTGAGGCATATGCTTGTGGTCTGAAAGTGAAATAGATTATGCATGCCTCCATGAACTCTTTGAATCTAGCCGGAGAGCCATCGTATTTACCACAGGCTAAGGGCATGGGAGGCAAATCACTCCGGGACTGTTCGAAGTGATCGACACGCTGCCTCAAAGCAGTGTTTTCGGCTTTCACAGCCTGTAATTCTAACGTCACATTCTGCATTGCAGCGAGCAAATCTTGGACCTGTTCCGGGATAGACATTGTGTTCTCTTCTTGGCGTTGCAAACTGTCACAAGTGCTGGGATATAACGGAGATTCCTCCAAATCAGATAAGTCTATGTCCTCCTCCCCTTTCTCCTCACCTGTTTCTTCCAGAAGATTTCCTCGTCTGTAGGACTTGTCTTTTGGTCTTTTCTTCTTTGTGAAGAGATAAGGTCGTCCGCGGGAAGAAGCCACCCTGATTCCCTGATAAACAGGAAAACAGCCGGCCCCGTCCCGAAGATGCCAGGAAGAGAGGAAAAAAGCAGCCGCTTAAAAAAAACCTCTCGGCGGATGTTGTTGATACCAAATGCGTGCTGGAGGAGTTGACTGGAGAGTCCGGAGTGCAGTTGAAAGGCAGGAAAGTCTTCCGAAGCAGTCAAGCTGTAGTATTTGAAGTCGTAGCAAGAGAAGCCCGGGAAACCCGGGATGGAGTAAACACACCACTGCCAGATACCGGAACGAGATCCGGAAAACAGGAAGGAATAGAGGAGCCCCGAAAGGCACGGGAATCAATAGAACGGAGTAAACAGGCAAAAAGGAAGGGAAGAAGCAGTAGTAAGAAACACTGCTTTAGTTACTGAGTAAACCAGGTAATAGGGTAAGTACTGGAAACACAGTAGCACGGCAACAAAGCGAAAGAAACAAGTTGCAACGCACAGAGCCCAGAGAGGGGCATGGTTAAATACGGAAACAAGAGAAAAGGCTAGACCGATAAACCAGGAAGCGGAAGGAAAAGTAACACAGAAGAAAAAGACTAGACCGCCAAACCAGGAAGTGAAAAGAATAAACACACGGAACATCTAATGGCGCCGCCAACGCCAAGCCTTCCATAACCGCCAGCGGCCACCAAAGGACGGCGGCATGACAGTATTCCCTGCTGCCATACCAAAAGGTAACATGTCCGTGATTACTGAACACCTTTTGGCCCGCAAGTAAACTAAAGGCTGTAACGTAAAGAGAGTGCGTCTGTGTGTGTGTGTTTCTGTGTGTGTATATGCGCACAAGCGTATACTACCATCAGCCTCCATTGATCGGTGGCATGCAGGTTATCAAGATGGCAACATGTTCATCTTCACCAGTAGCCAGTGGGGGAGCATAAAGCCTAAATGACCACTTAAGAAAAGCTATTCAGTTTGCTTTGCCAGTTGCAGCAGGGCTCCCCCCTCCTCCTCTCCACACATGTGTTTGTGTTTGGTGGAAGAAAGGCATTTCAGTGGAAAGTATGTTGAAAAGCCCAATTCTGGCCCTGGGTGCCTGGTTGTGTTTGTGATGCTAAATCTGTCAATTTATGACCTTTTAGAAAATATTTGTTAAGATTAGTTAACTCCACCTGCTATACCGCGATAACCATGATATACCGTCATTTGGCAAGAAGGTTATCGTACCGTCATAAAACTAATACCGTGACACCCCTATTTCAGAGGCAAACTAATTCAGGAGTATTGATAAGAGACAAATATTGAATGGCTCTACCATGTTCCTTATCATCCCAAAGGGCTGCCATCATTGAGAGAATGAACAGACTGCTGGAGGAGCAATCGCACAAGTCAAGGAATGGGAGCCTAGTAGCATTTTTTATTTGAGTTAAGATTTTGAATAATCGGCGTGAGGCGAAGTGTGAAACTCCTTTAACACGTCTTTTTTTTTTACATTGTTTTTATTGGCATTTCTTAAACAAGTAAACATTCCCCCAACCCATTCCACGCCCTTGAGGAACCAACAGTCCATGTAGCTTCCTTTGTGTACTGTGTCCATGTCTCCATGAACTTCCACTTTTCTGAACTTAGTAAATATCTAGAACCCGAATGGTCTGAGGGCACCATTGTTGAACAAAGCCACTTTTCAGGAACAGAAGCATTTCCCCCCATTCTTGCTGAAACCTGGCCCCGTCTCCCTGGGCCTTATAGGTAATCCATTCCATTGCCACTATGTCGCAAAGTTTGCGGAACCAGCTAATTATCGTAGGAGGGGAGGTTTGCTTCCACTCTTTGGCCATCGCCATCCTTGCGGCTATTAGGGATTTTGTGATTACGTGTAGGTCCGGCCTCAACAGGCTGGCCATGGCTTCTGGGATTTTAAGGGGTAGGATCTCCGGGAAAAAGTTTTGTAAGCATCTCATGATCTCCTCCCAGTATCCTTTTATACTGGGGCATTCCCACCAGATGTGTGCCCAGTCCCTGACCTCTTTGAACCTCCTCCAGCATTACTCCAACACCAATCTATACATCTTGCGCTGTTTCGAGGGGGTGTAGTGCCATTGCACCATCATTTTATACCAGGCCTCCCGGAGCTGTAGTGGCCTGGTGAGTTTCAGGATATTTCTCCAGAGCTCCTCCCAGTGGTCCAAGGTTATCTCCCCGCCCAGTATGCCTTCCCATGCCCCCTGATATGGCCACTGTGTCGGAGCCGTGCATTCCTGTAGTATTTTATATGTCTGCTACTAGATACCTGTCACCCGCATGGGAGGAGATGTATCTTTCGAAGTGTGTCAGTGGTCTGATTGCGGCCTGTTGTATTCCCTTCTGACACAGCCAATGTCTTAGTTGCAGATATTAAAAATATTTCCCCCTCCCCAATTCCGACTTGCAATCCACAAAAAACATTACTTCCTCTACTTCCTCTCCCCACATCATGTCTCTGATCTTAACACATCCCTTTTCTTTCCAGCTTTCGAACGCTCCCCTTATCATACTAGGGGTAAATTCTGGGTTATTGAACATGGGGTGAAGGGAGATGGTATAGTAGATAGGTGTCCCTTCCCATTTCTCCTGTGCAGAATATCACAGGTTGCGCGCAGGATTCTACTATACCTGGCCGCTCGCGGCCTTTCTGTACCTTTCAGCCAAAGAAGGGCCGGGAGGGGCATCCTGGCCACCGCCCTGTCCATGCGAGCCCATATTTTATCTGTGCTTCCCGAGAACCATTCTCTGACCACTCTTAGTTGGGCCACTTCGTAGTAATGGAATAGATTTGGAAATCCCAACCCTCCCCTGTCTCTTGGGGACCTTAACAAAGCCATGGACAACCTCGGACGTTTATTTTGCCAAATGAATTTAGAGATCATGTTTATTCAGGGATGTAAAACAAGTGTTTGAGATTGCTATGGGAAGGGTGTGGAACCTATATAGGATCCTCCGGAGGGTTACCATTTTGACTGCGTTTACTCACCCTAACCAAGATATGTTCATTGGGGTCCATTTATCGAAGTTCGCTTGCGTTTGTTTGATCAGCTCCGGGAAGTTCGCTCTATATAGAGCATCTACTGAGTTGGTGAATTTTATGCCCAGGTATACTAGATGGCCCTTTGCTATGTGAAATGGAGAGCAGTTTTTATCCATTCTGACTCCTTCTCTGCGAGTTGCACCGCCAGCAGCCAAGACTTCCTCATTGATTTTTAGCACCGACAATCCCTCCTGCTCTTTGACAATAACGACTAGCATGGGGATAGAATTTATTTATTTGGATTTATAAAGCCCCCAACGGCCAGAGGGCATCGTTGTGCTGTTACAGGATATTTGCTTATGACATGGTACCGATAATTCATAGGCAGTAGTACAGGTAAAAACATGACAGCGTTCCAAGGTTACATAGGAACAGTATAAGAGGCAGTGCATTTGGCAATAGACCTAGTTGAAGAGATTCGTTTTTAGCACCTTCCTGAAGGTTGTGAGGGATTGTTAATTTCTTAGGTTGCGTGGCTCATTCCAAGCTTTTGGTGCTAGGATTTCAAAGCTTGTGCCGCCAGCTTTGGCTCTGTTGAAGGCTGGGACGGAGAGCAAGTATTGGTCACGTTTTTGTCTGTGTACCAGGGCTTGGTGAATTCTTTCTGCTAGGTATGCCGGGACTGTCAGGGCAAGACATCTGTGGGTGATAAGGAGGGCCTTAAATGTAATGAGTTCCATGATAGGGAGCCAGTGGGCGTCTTTCCTTGCCTGTGTGATGGGCTCTCTCCTCGGGATGCTGAGGGCGGCTCTGAGGGCGCTGTTTTGTTCCATTTGAAGTCTGTGGACGTTATTTGCGGAGGTGCCTAGGAGTAAGATGTTACAGTAGTCGAGTTTAGCGCCAATTGCAGCTCGCGCTATGGTGAGGCAGTTTTTTGGTGATAGGTGAGGTTTTACTGCATTTATGATTTTAGTAGTAAGTGCGGCTGAGGACGAGATGGCACTAACTTGTTTGTCCATTGATGAGTTGGAATCCAAATATACACCAAGAGTTTTCACTGCAGTGATGGCTGTGATAATAGAGTTCTCAATAGTGAAGGAACTATATTTGGCGTCTAGTTTTTTTTTAAGGGATTCTTTTGGGCCCACCAGTAGGATTTCTGTCTTTTCCTCATTTAGACAGAGACCATTAGCTGCCATCCAGGCCTGGATGCGTGCATAAGTCTTCTGGAGGGTGTCAAGGTCTTGTTCATAGATTCCTGTTAGTGGGAGAAGAATTTGAGTATCGTCGGCATAGTTGGTGAAGGCTATGCCAAAGTCTTCTAAGTCACTGAACAAAGGAAGGGTGAAAAGGTTGTAGAGCAGGGGAGGTACAAGGCCCTTGTGGAACTCCGCATTCAATGGGCGATGGCGAGGCTGAGGCCTGGTCAGAGAATACCCTCATGGCTCTGCCCTCTGGGAACGAGGCGATCCATGCAGTGACTTCTTGAGAGAAGTGGGCAGTATCAATGAGGTGTTTACACAGGATCTTGTGGTCAACCAAGTCAAAGGCTGCCGATAGATCAAAAGTAGTAGGAGTGAGGTTTTGCCTTTGTCCATGGCTTCAAGTAGTTGGTTCTTGAGGTCCAATAAGGCTGATTCTGTACCGTGACAGGGGCGGAAGCCAGATTGCCTTTTACCTAGAATGTTAGGAGTTTCCAGGTAGGATTCGAGCTGTAGGTAGGCGGCCTTGTCCAGAATTTTCAACAAGAATGGTACAGTTGTGATTGGATGGTAGTTGTTAAGGGAGTCAGGGTAGGTTTCTTTAGAAGCGGTCGTACCCAGGCTTCCTTGAAGGCAAGCAGGACTGTGCTGTTGGCGAAGGAGGCATTGATGAAGGTAGTGATGAAAGGGGCTAGGGCGGTGGCAGTGTCTTTGACTATATTAGCTGGGCATATGTCCCCTTTACATAGAGATAGTTTGGTCCGTTTCATGATCTTTAGGACTTCAGGGATGGTGACTTGTCTGAATGCAAACGGTGTGGGTTTGTTTCCACCCTGCAGGGTGTCTGGAGGTCGTGATATTTCAGGAGGTTTTGGTGTGGTGCTTTGGGCAGTTTGTCAAATTGGGACTTGATTTTGGTCTGAAGTGTTTTGATTTTGTTTAGCATGGCGTGCTGGATGTTGTTACACCATGTTTCGTCTTTCTCGGTGGGTTGTGTGGAGGTGGGAGGGATTGTCAGTTTGTTATAGATGGCAAATAGTTCTTTCGATTGGGAGTTTGCTTTTTCAATTCTAGAGTTGTAGGTGGCAGCTTTCGTGATGGCCAGCTTGTATTGTTTGGCAACTATGAGGTACGCGTTTCTAGCGGTGGTGGAGGAGTTTGTTTCCCAGGATTTGAATGCTGCTTTTTTTGCTGTTCGAGCATCTTTGAGTTCCTGTGCGAACCATGAGCTGGCATGAAGTGTATGTTTGGCTTTTTTTAATTCTAGTGGGGCCACTGCGTCTAGAACCTCTTTCAGAGTGGTGTTGTGGATCCCTACCAGCTCTTTGGGGTTATTGGATGAGCGCTGAGGCTTCAAGCCGAGGGATGATTCTTTCGGTGGCGAGTAGCTTTTTGGATCTAGCTAGGCTGGGTGGTGCGGGTGTGTTGGGGTACCCTACTGTTTTAGAGGGTAGGAAGAAGTGCAGTAGATGGTGGTCCGTCCATGGGCGTGGGGTGTTGGAGCTAATGTCTACCGCACAGTTGTGGTCAGCAATGCAGTCTAGTACATGACCTTTGGTGTGGGTAGGTTCGTTAATTAGTTGTGTAAAGCCTAAGTCTTGGATTGCTTTGGCAAGCGCTTTACCTTTTTTGTCTTTAGGGTCTTTGAATTCTAAGTAGAGGTCACCCAAGAGGATGGCTCTAGTGTTGGTTTTTAGGTTGTCCCCTAGGATATGGGTGAGGTCAGATTGGAATTCGTGGGTTGGGCCTGGAGGTCAGTAGACAGTGTGTAATGTTATGGTGTCCTTTGGTGTAGGAGATATTTTTACTGAGAGCATGTCAAAGTTGTCAGCCTCAGGGGTTTTTAGTTGCCTGGCATTTAGAGACTCAAGGATTAGGGCGACCACTCCCCTTTTACTAGAGGTTCTGTCTTGGCAAAGGATGATGTAGCCTGGTGGTAGGGTTTGGCAGATGGCTGGGCAGGAGGCTTCATATAACCAGGTCTCTGTGATGGCTATAATATCTAGGTTTAGGTCGACGATAAGGTCGTGGATCTCTATGGTATGTGCAGGCAGGGAGCGTGCATTGATGAGTGCAGTGTGGAGTTGTGTTCTCTGGTTTGGCTTTAGTCTGAATGCTCGTAGTGGAGGCAGGTTTGTTGGGGGTTGTTGGTGTGTGGCTGGGTGTTGGAGCTGTCCAGTGGACGAGTGGTTTGGCTAGGTGAGTACTAGGTATGGTTAGGAGGCGGGTAGATGGGGAGCCTAGCTTATTGTTTCTCTGGAGTAGGGAGAGAGGGAGAGAGATAGGTTGTGTGTGGTGGTGTGGGATGGGTTTGGTAGTGATGCAGTGTAGCTTAGGGGTAGTGCAGATGGGTGCTCGTGGTGGCATTAGTGAGCGTATGGGTAGAGGTGGGAGAAAGAGTGTGGGTGGAACGTTGTGAGATGCATTTTCAGACGTGATGCTACTAAGTGGGTTTGGGGGAATGAAGTAGTTCCTGTGCGCTGTGTATGTAGAGGCTTGGCGCTTTTAAGGAGAGCAGTGGGGTTTACGGAAGCAGCACAGAGTATGAGGGCAGGCTAAATGCAGTACATAATAGCGGCACAGAGTATGAGGGCAGGCTAGATGCAGCACACAGTGTCAGGGCAGGCTAAGTGCGGTACACCATGTCCGCGCACAGTATTAAAGCAGGCTAGGCTATCGATGTGATAACTTACATTTGTCTGTGTTGGGATGACATGATATGCAGATATGGAGGAGCGATGCTGCATAATGCAGCAAGCACGGCTGACTGTAGAAGTGCCGACCAGGTCTCCTGTGGCCGCGGACCGGCCCGGACAGGTCCAGACAGGTGTGGGGCCTTCTATTTTATGTGCCTTACATATGAGGGGCCTGGTTACCGCCTTCCGGTTAGCCAGGTCGCATATGAGGTGTTTGCAGGTGGTTGCCTAGCAACGTAGAGCAATACGGCAAGATCAGCTGCACGCCTCGGTGGCCATCTTAGGAGGGAGCGGAGAACAAAGAACATAGGGCGTCGACATCCACATGTGTTGGTGTCCTCGTGTGGCCGAAAAAAGGGTGAACAAAGAGCAGAGGTTGCAACTTCACCTTGCTACAGCGGACATCAAGGTAATTGGCGCTCGTAGCTGCGGATCCTTCCTTTCAGGCTCCGTCAAGTCTCAGGGCGGCAGAACAGCTGCTCCTGCAGCGTTCGCAGAGAAGAGGGCTCCAGCCCTAAGTGGATGCAGGTGGACCATGGATTGGGTGCTCAGGGTCCACCAAGTTCACCAACATGTCATCCGCATATGCCGCCGTTTTTTGTTTCTCCCCAAGAATGGGACTCCCTGAATAGTTTGATTCTGTCGGATTGCCACTAGCAGCGGTTCCAGATATATGGCATACAGGTGGGGGGACAGGGGCATCCCTGTCTTATCCCACGTTCCACCCAGATTGCCTCCGTAATATGGTCTTTCACCTCCAAGCAGATCTGTGGGTTATTATAGCTTGCCTGCACCATTTGCATGAATTTGTCCCCAAAACCCATGCGGTCCATGGCCTGAAACAGATATGGCCACTCCAGCCTGTCGAAAGCTTTCGCTGCGTCCAACGACACTAGAGTGGCCGGTATCTGCTTAATGTTTCATTACTCCAGTAAAAGCGTTACCCTCCTCGTGTTGTCCCAGGTCTGTCTCCCTTTTATAAAACCGGACTGGTCCTGTCCTATAATCGCAGGGAGCACCTCTTTTAAATCTATCCGCCAGTATCACAGTGTATATTTTGACAGGTGCATTGAGCAGTGCTATTGGCCTATAGGAACTGCAGTGAGTGGGATCTTTATTCGGTTTCTCAAACAGGATTAATTTTGCCTCAGTCATAGATCCCATCACTCCACCGCTCTCCCTAAAGGTCTTAATACTTTAGTTAGGATCCCTTTTAGTTCAGTGCAGTAGGTCTTATATAAGCTCCCGTTATACCCATCTGGCCCATGGGCTTTATTGTTTGCCATCCTTTTGATTGGCCTTTCTACTTCTTCCTCTGTGATTTCCCGGTCTAGTCCCTCTTTCTGTCCTGCATTCATTTTCTGCAGTTCTATCCCTTCCAAGAAGGCTTGTATCTGGGTTCCCCATTGAGTAAAGCGCTCTATAATAAGTTGTAAAGGCTTTAGCTATCTGGCCTGTTTCGGTTTCCACAGTCCCATCTACACCCCCTTACACCGGTCACATGAAGCCGCCCTTTATGTTGTTTCAGGAGTATTTTGTCTGCTATATATCGTTGTTCGAGTCCTAGCAGTGAAGTCTCGGCATTTGCTGCATTTAGCAACCTCAATTGCCTTTGTGCTTCCTTTACCTTGTTGTAATTTTCTTTAGTTTTCTGACCTGCTAGGCGATCTTGAGCCTGTGTCAAGATTTGACCCAGATTGTTCTCTAGTCTATCAACAAGATGAGCTACACCACCCCATAGGTGCCTTTGTGGGACCTCTCCAGTAGCATTTATTTTGAAATATTCCTCCATTTTACCTCTAATTGTGTCTCGTATCAACGGGTCTCTCAGGAGATCCCCTGGAAGCCTACACAACCATAGTGGACTGCGTGGTCTTGAATTCCCTAATCGAAGCATAAACGGGGCATGATCTAATATGGAAATGGGACCTAGAACTATGTTCCGTAGTGTGCCTGCAATTCCGGGGGTCCCCCATGCTAGGTCTATCCGTGAATACAAGCAATGCACATGTAGGGAGCATGTGAACCCTGCTTCCTGCCCGTTCTTAGTCCTCCACAAATCTTTGAGGACCATGTATTCCAGCCTGTCTTGCGGTGCCTTCAAGGCATGTGTGTCTCTTTCTGCGTGTTCTGCCCGCTCCGGTCCCTTATCGGGTCCCAAATCATGTTGAAGTCCCCCATCAGTAAAATTTCCCCCTTTGCGAACTGCTCTAGCGTCCCAATGGCCTGGTATATGAAGGGATCCTTACCTGTGTTCAGAGCATATATGGTGGCTATTGTGTGCTCCCCCCCACCACCACCCGGGCCTGGACATATAGTGGTGGATAAGAAAGGGAGGTATGTCTATCGCCTATTTGTACTCCCAATGTGTTTTTAAATCCCACCATAACTCCTGCTGTTTTATTGCTAGCGTTGTCCCGATATATAGTCGAATAATTCTGCATCTTTATTTAGTGTTTATCTTCTTTATGTGCGTTTCCTGTAATTAGAAAAATAAAAATCTGCGTTGTGTCTCTTTATTTGTGCCGTTACTTTCCTGCGTATAATCGGGGTGTTCAGCCCTCGGACATTATGGGGGTAAATAGTTAAGGACCCTGCCATTATGTAGCTGCCCACGCCTGATCCTCCTCCCAACCTTTAAAAAGGTATACATTTTTAGTGGCTTCAATGCAACCTACCATTTGTAATTCCCCAAGTTCCCCTCCCCTTCCGCATCCCCCCTCCCTGCCCTCCAATTCCCCCCCCCCCCCACCACCAGGTCTGTCTCTGCATCTGAGGATTCATCCACTCCGTGGGCGCCGACCCAAGTTGTACCTGGACCTAATATTAAAGGTTCAGCTAACCTTCTGTTCCCAAGTGTTTCTCCCTCGACTCCCGAACGGCTGTCCTGTGGTTATTTCTGGTACGAATGTAGGGCTCTAGCAGCCCTTCCTCTCCACATCAGTTCCTGGGTCTTTGGCCTTTTAGTTTTTCCTTTCTATTCCCCTGCACCATGGACCACTCCCACTGACTCGCTTCCCGTCTTCATGAGGCTCCAGTCCTCTCCTCTGTCCCTGTGCCTTCCACTTCCATGCCAAGAACTGACATTCCTTCTTTGCACTAAGTCACTCTCTGCCGTTTCCCGTCCCACGGGAAGAGTAATCCGAAGAGGAATGTCCATTTGTATGGGATTTTCTTTTCTTGTAATTTCTTTGTAATCAGGCCCATTGCCCTGCTTTTTTGCAGGGTGGACAGTGCCAGGTCTTGGAACAGACTGACTGTCGAGCCGTTTATTGTATCGAGTCTTGTCCCCTAGCAGCTCTTAGAATCTTCTTCTCTTCATAGGATTACAGGGCAGCCAAAACGTGTCTATTCTATTCCCCTCGCCGCTCCTCTTCGGACCTACCCGATGTACATTGTCTATCCGGACCTCCTCCGGGGAACAGCCTGTGAGTAAGTTTCCGAAGCATTGTTGGACAGTTGATTTCAGCTCCCTGTCCTGGATCGATGCTGCTAGGCCTTTTATCCTTATGTTGGAGCGCCTCGAGCCGTATCGAGATCCTCAGCCTGTATTTCGAGGTTGTGCTTAGCTACAGCTATTTGGTCCAATAGTGTGGAGTTCTGGCGGCCCTCTTTCCCCATTTCAGACAGAGTCTGCTCAGTCTCGTCTACTCTATTGCCCAAGGAATTAATGTCCTCCTTGATTTCCTTAAGTGATTCTTTCAGGCTTTTGATTTGTTGCATGAATGAAGACGTCAACCTCTCCTCCATCCCATGGAGGCACTTTTGCAGATCTTCCTTGTTTAGGGCCATCGCCTCGGGTTCCCGGATATCTTTAACGCGTCCCAGCCCAGGCTCTCCTTGTTCCCCATCCACCTTCTGCCAGACTCTCTCCAGGTGGGCCTTCTTATTACCTTTCTTGGGGGGCAGAAGACCTTGACCCTGTCTGCCTTTTCGGGCCTGGCATCTGCAGGTGGGCTCTCCCGCTTTCTTAGAGCCGCTTGTGGTGCGCCCTCTGTTTCCGCACTACATCGGAATCGACCAGTTCCTCCCCATCTTCTCTGTTGGTTCTAGGAAGGTTGGCGGCACTGTGGTTTATTCCGTCCTTCAGTGGTTCCTAGTTAGGCTCTCCTCGTTGCTGTCGTCAGCCGTGGTGTAGGGTGCCTCCCTGATCTTCAATCGGGTTGCTCTTTGCTGGTCCTTCTCCCGGCAGGGCCCGCTTGTTTGCCACTGGGCTCGGGACCCTCTACCTCCAGTAGTGGTGCCTCCTGTCACTTTGCCCCCTCTCCTTTTTTTGGAGAGCCTACCTTTATTCTTCTGGGACTCGGGCCTGCTTGAGGGGGTCCTCCTTTCTCCGTGGGCCTCCGTAGTGTGGGTATGCAACTGCTTTCCTATTCTTTATTGATGCTCAGTGCCCTGTTTAAGAGTCTTTGATTGTGGGGTGGGGTGCTCTTCCTCCCACCTCTGGGATTTACAGCTCTGTTGCCGCCGAGGGTTTTTACTTTGCGGAGTGCTTTGGGCCTTGATTGGTGCGTGGCCCTTCGCTGGGCCGGACTCCGTAGTGCCCCCTCAGCTGGCCCTTCACTTTTAGTTTCTCCACCCCCATGAAGCAAGCGTCCTTCGCCCTCGGACTGTCTTCCCCTGGCTGTACCAAGTCTGTGTGCAGGGGCCCTCACCTCTCTTTGGGACCTCGCTGCGCGGATGAGCGGGGTCGAACGGAATCCTCAAGTTGCTAGTTGACGGCCTTCTTGCCAGTCCGTTATATCTATATGGGCGCCAAGGGGGCTGAGGTACCTTGTCTGACCCAGCGCCTGTCAGCTATGGCCGTAGCTGTGTGCCCCTCTGCTCACCTGCGGCTTGCTCCGTGGGCGAAGCTTTTCTTCAGATGGGGTGGCTCTCCAATGTCCAGCTGCTGGATGCCGCTGATACCGCATCCTCTCTCTCCCCAACGCGGTACGTTGTTTCCCTGTGTGGGGCGATGAAACCCTTGCAGCGCCTTTCTAGTGTCCTGCCCGGGGGCATCTAATGGTGCGTTCTGTTTCACCACTTGTCCACCGTGCTGGGGCTCCCCCAGTGTGTTCCTTGGTGGTCCGCTCCACTAGTCGATCTGGTCATCCATGTATCACTCTCCCTCGTCCCTCCTGTCTGCACATATGAACGCAGTCTCCAGCTCCATCAGCTGCGCCGCTCCACTGTCCTTGTTAAATCCCTCTTTGCTCGATTCCGCAGGGTAGTCTTTGCCAGCCCTTCTTTCACTGGCCTCTTATGGCGGGGTGTTCGCTCCCCAGGTTCCGCGTAAGGCAGCGGGTGGACTGCTGTGCCACGGGGACTCAATGGCTTCATTCTGTCCACCGGTTGTTTCCTTCATACCGCTTCACCCCCTTATCCTCGGGTCGAGCATATATTGTTCTGATTCTTGTGCTTTCGACCCAGCTGCTTCACGCAGTTGTTTCAGAGGCTATATTGTACTCCTTAATAGACGTATGGCCGGGAGCTACTAGGAGTGCATGTTCACTCCACGGCGGACATCTTGAGCTTTAAACAGGCCTTTTGACGCCTTCTGTACAGATGCAACCTCAGTTATCTACAGAGACACTGATGTAAAGGGAACCGACACCATGCGCTTTAGCTCCTTATCGAGCAACTCCAGAATTTGCACGCTCAGCACGTAATCAGACTGAAACTCAGAGCTAGAGTAGTCATTGAGACAGGGATTGGAGTACAAATTCCCTCAGAGCATATGGGATCTATTGCCACTAGATCTGGATTGGCATTGAAAGGCATTCAAGTGTTGGGAGGACTGATAGATTCTGACTATCAAGGAGAGAGTAAAGTTATTTTGATGAACAGTGGAAATCAGATTGTGCCTATCCATGTAGGCGATTTGATAGCCCAATTGATTGTCCTGCCTGCCAAACTGTCTATGATCAAAAAGTGAGAGCCCCCTACTGTATTGACTTTCAGAGGGAAAGGAGTGTGGTTTGGTTCATCAGACCAAATGGTACAAGGTGTAAGAGTGTGGGTAGAGAAGCCTAGTGACCCACCTGTACCCACAGAGATAATTACTGTAGGCAGAGACCAAGTAGTTCTGGTCATGGAACTGCTGAAAAGTGTTATTTAAGAGAACAATTATGCCAGTTTCTGTACTAGATGTACCATACTGGCCTAATCACAAGTATCAATGGTCTCCATTTGGAAGAATCAACAAAAACACTTTTTTAAATGGAGAAACCAATCTAAAATGCCACAGTTGTACAAAGGAACAATGTGCAAGTGAGAAAAACAGAGATTGCAATTCATAAATCAAGTGAGGACAATGACAAAACACCAGTCCCAGCAGGCACAAAGAAACAGATTATAAAGGAAATAAGAATTACGCAAATGAAATTTACTCAAACACAGAATATATGGAAATATTTTACCAAACACAGCTTTAATTCATCTTACAGTCGAGGACAATGATGTTAGTCAAACTTTTTCAGTCTACAGTTATTTTCAATTTTGCCAGGAGACAAAATGGAAAAACATGACAAACTCTACACTTACAACATTGCCACGGGACACATTTGCATCAACATGACTGGTCAGCCAAAGGAGGTTGGCAAGTGTCAACAATTTATGGTCATTAAAAAAAAAAATCAAACAAACTGTATTCGAAAAGAGAATATGTGCACGTGCCCCAAGCACATGCACCAGTGTCAACAATGAAATGTATGAGAAAAACTGTTTTGCAAAATAGAGCTACTAGTGATTATTTACTGATAAAGCAAAAGCATCATTTAGGGTACAATTCATTTGAAGGGATGTGTTGTTTCAATTTGAGCAAAATCATATTAACAAATTGAAGGAGTTGACCAAAGAGGATACTGTTCATCATTCAGGTAATTGGTGGAATTGGCTAGTTACATGGCTCCCAAATATTGTTAAGACCCTAAGTTATGCCCTTGCTTGCACTTTTGTTATTTTGGTGTTCTTGTGCACAATGTATTTCTAGTTTAGCTATAATGCTTTGTAGATTTAAAAAATCTAATTTAGTGCCATTGCGCTACGGAAATTAAATGTCCAGGGGTGGAATGTAAAGCATTTCAAAATTGTAACCTTTGATTCCAAGATGGAGTCTAAGTAAAATGCATTCTGTGAACACATATGAAACTTTGGCTTCAAGCTTGAAGAGAATTTCACTTCTGAGCACACTGTGGTTGTGTTTGTTTATTCGTTCAGATGGAGCTTGTTTGCATTCTTTCAGTAGCCGAGAGCAAGGTCTGTTGGCTTCTCGTGAGAATCTGGAGATTATTTGCAAATTCAGTGGAGTCCCATAGCTGCAACGGCCACGCAGCTGTGGGATTCTACCGACGACGGTAAACATCTCTGGAAAAATACTGGTTTAAATTTGGAGGGAAAGACATCAGACAGGCAGGGCAAGAGCACATCACCTTACTTTGAACTCTGGCTGGACTGATTGAAGCAGATGTGTTTCTGTTAGCCTATTCCCCGAAGGATTCTCGCTCCTACTCTGGTGATTCCCAATGAAGGCTTGGCAGGGATAAAGAATGTTAGAAAAACACTAATGGTGATGTATTTCTGTCTTTTATTATGATCATCTTTAATTGCGATAATAAAGATACCCGGGACAAGTCCATTTCAAAATGTGTATGAAGTAAGAATGAATTCTGTGCATTCCAAGATAAAAAAAGACTGGAAGGCCAATGTGCTTTGAGTGCTGAGGAGAACCCCTTAAGTTAAAAAGACATCTTTAAATTACTGAGAAAACGGGAAGGCAAAATACCTGGATACCTTTATTGGTTTATCATCCTTTGAAGAGAAGGCTGGAACTCATCCGTATCCTGGTCAGCAGGCTCCGACAGTCACTAAGGGGGTGGAGGGGGTCAACGTCTGAATTTATGAAGTTTTAAGTCAGGGTCTGAAACCTGTCGCTCTCCCAAGATTTCTCACTATGCTGGGTAGGGCTGATGGGAATTGTAGCCCAAAAAACATCTTGAGATCCAAAAGTTGCAGAGCTTCGTTTCAAGTGAATGCCCAGCAGAACAGTGAAACACATACTGACACTTAACTTAGTGCTAAGTGACATGCTACTGCAGAAAAAAGCAGCACAATTCTATAGTGCTCCCCCTTTCTGTTGAGACAGAATTTCCCGTTTGTCTAAATGATCTTGGGGTGTGTCTCATACACCGGAGCGGGTTCACTTTTTGGATGTGATGAACGGGTAATTGCTGGGAATGCTAATTACCTTGCTGTATTTTCAGGGCTACAAATGTTCTCTTGGTGATGGGAAATGAAGGTATACTAAAATACTTTGCTCTCTCTTATTATAATGATGCTTGCATGACAGTATAGCTGTGTACACATAGGTGCCCAAATCACAATGGAAGAAGGAGTGAGATGGCTATTGTGATTGAAGTACCAGACACAGGCAGTTAGCAGGTAAGACAAATGGTTTATTATGTCTCAGTAATACAGCCCACCAGCAGAGCGTCCTCTTCTCACTCAGCCTCCTACAACTGTCATTCTCTCAGAGATACCATGCATTCTCATTCTAGCACTCACTCCAACTCATACATTCCACTCATCCATACTCACTCACTTCATCAAGCATACTACACCCCCCCCTTAACACTTAACAAATACGGCAGGGAGGGTTGTTTTTAAAAAGAGAAATAAAATAATGAAACAAACACATTTTCTTTTTTTGAACTACTACCCATACTTATCACACTTCCCACCACCTAGTCCTTAAACCTCTCAGACACCTTCTCTTCCTTCCAGACGTCCTTTGTGCGATGTTTTTCCTCACACACACATCCCCAAGACCAGGTACATCATGATCCTTAACCTTCAGCACTCTCCCAACATTCCAAGTCCTACCATCCTCTGGCATAGCAGCAATGTGTAAAACATTCTTCACTCTGCACGGCTTTGACCACTTCATTGGTCCCGGTCTCAAAGGGATTGGCAACTTCACCAGATCAACAGTTTGTAAATGACTTCCTTTGACTGCCTTCCTTTTGTCAAAATTCTTCTTGTTGGTCATTTGTCTCTTTCAGTTGTGCGACCTAGCTCTCTGCACACATTCCCAAGACCATCTTGCTTTCTTGGGGGCACAACTTACAATTGACATTCCTCCCCCTACTCAACTCAAAGGGGGATACACCTGTCGCCCCATGTGATGAGAAACTATGTTCTTCAATCCTACTCTCCCCAGTCTTCACCACGTACCCATGCCCACCTTATGCAATCCTTTATAACCTTGGTGAACCTTCAGCCACACCATTGGCCTGGGGGTGACACATTTACGTAAATGTCTGTTCTACCCCATTCTCCACAAAGTACTGGCACGACTCTTTAGACTTGAAAGCCATTATCACTGATGATTTCACTTGGATATACTTACCATTAAAATACAAATTCCATGAACCTTATGACATCCTTAGTGGGGACGCTTCTAGTGATTCTCACTTGCACCCATTTTGACGATGTATCAATTAAAACAATGCAATACTTTTGCACACCCTTATTCCGAATTGGGCCCACAATGTCCATACCAACCTTCTCCCATGGCATTCGGGGAACAGACAAAGTAATGGGACTCTCTCGTCACCAAACTTTTCTCGCTTAACTTGCAAGATACACAATTCCTCAAAACGCGCGCCGCTTCCAAATCAGTCTGTCCACCAACATTCGGCACAAATTGCCTGTTTTGTTTTCGTACTTCAGCCCACCAGCAAAGTGTCCTCTTCTCACTCAGCCTCCTCCAACTGTCATTCTCTCAGTGACACCCTGCATTCTCATTCTAGCACTTAGTCCAACTCATACATACATCACATCTCACGCTCCACAACCACTCTTACTTCATCAAGCATGCAACAGTGATTCAAATTGGTGACCTGCGGGTTATCTTTGCAGCGGACAAGTACCTACTTTGGCAGTCTACATGACACTGAAAACTGTTTTGAGGGTCACAACCAGACTTTGACAGCAGGTACAATGTCCTGCTGAGCTATCCTTTTGGAATTGGAAGAGTTACATTAATGTACCTTACTGAAATCACAATCTACGGCCTGCAGGTCATATTAACCCGTTTAGCAGGACTTTAAACCCACTGACCTGCTCTACTGAGTTTAATACCTCTGAGTAATGAGAACATGTAAGCAGCTTCCTCAATTAAGAAGTGTTAAACCCTGAAGCTGGTCAATAAAACGACAGTTGAGCCTTAACCAGCCCTGCATCATGCCACATTGCTTGGGGGTATTCACAGTCTCCACTGTCAAGGAAAGGCCATCAATGGGTATATATTTTGTTTTTATAGAAAGGGGAAAAGATGGGGTTCCTATGTGGTTATGCGCTCCGGCCCAAGAAACGAAAAGGCGTCTAGATATGGTAGGGGTTTAAGCAGCGGTAAGCAGGGAAAAGTGGGTACCCCAGCCCACCGATTGAAACGCACTCAAATACAAGATTCCCCATGCCAGCGCGGCTTGGGGAACATTGTCCTTGAGTGTATTTTTACACTTCAGCCGATGCATCATTCCCACAGAATCGGAATTGCATTGGCAGCAGCGAGGCTACTTTCTTTCACCTCACACACACACACACACAATACAGACAGCAGCAGGTGAGACGGAGGCACCCCTCCACCACGGGCTTCTTTATCCAAAGTGGCCCGCTACTTTATTTTACATTTGTCAAGCGCCTAAGCCCAAGGCGCTGTTGCCAACCAGTTACACGTAACGTAGATTTGCAGAGAGAGTACATTGTGCCAACAACTCAGGAAGCTCCGTCTGCAAAGTGGTGCTCCATGAAAAGACCTTTGCCCAATCTTATACCAAACAAAACCTGCTGCCGACACTGCTGGGGATGTGATGATAATGGCTATACACTCTTCCCGCATCAACGAAAAAGACACAATTTGCCAATACTTATTTCTTGCTTGCATTTGCACATTGGGAAAAACATAAGCACCAGAACACAAAAAAACAACTAGTGGATCAAGTCTATTATGGTACACTTGAGAGATCAGCCTGTTACACACTGCTGATATAGTTTTATACTCAACAAAACCTTAGCTGTTGCACACCTTTAAACAACACTGAACATAGAATACAAGAACCCTGCCCTGGCTGTGTACAGCAGCCGAAGCAAAACTCCACGCCCGGCCACCTCAGCCCAAACGCACCCTGCTCTGCTATGCCTGCGGCGGAGTGATGGTTGAACATGTCGCACTTTACACTTGGATCATACAAACAACGCCCCATTTGCCACTATCTCGCTACACAACTCACCTTCTCAGTGCCTCGAAATCCAGCTCCCGGCAACTAATTCAAAACACAGTCGATTAGGGGCCGAAGACGCCCATTGGTCCAACACTAGGATGACGCCACTGCGTCCACTGCCTTGACGTTCGGAAGAGCGACTACGTACTCCATCGTCCAAGATAAAATGGCTGTTTGGGACTGGAGGATACGTTTGACAATCAGCTCCAAGATGAGTTACAATTGGATGAAAGAGCACTGCACGCTCGCTTCCAATCGGTAGCTCGCTTAAGGCAGATTAAAAGGGTCCCTTTCGCGTTGGTACTTCTTGTAAATTCTGGAAACGGTTGTTGATGTTTGACGGTAATCGTCTCCTAGATTGACAGCCGGCAGGCACACAGAGGAGGAGGTAAATAAAGAGCGCATGTGTCTGGATTTCAGAAAACACACAACGCTTGGAGTCTTTAGACTTCATAGTAGTGTATTCTGTGAAGCGCAATGTGGCAGACTTTGTATATCGTTTTTATTTTTTTTATAAATTCCGGAAGCGGGGGGAATTTTAGAAATGCGTATAAAGGGATGCTTTTAGATGGCCAGTTTAAAACGAAACACTACGGCGTGAGCAATCCGGACCAATGCAGCATAGCACAGGGACGCAAAAAAACCTACATTTCGGGTGTGGGCGGGTCTAAGTGGTGATGGCATGGGCCAAATCAGAAAGTAGGTCGGGTGGGGGGAAGCTCGGAGGCTCGTCCCCACTGTTCTACAATTCCCCCCCCCCCCACCCATGGTATGCTGTGGGGACCAACTATCAAATAGTATATTTTAAAGCAAAAAATGCAGAGAATGGAAGACTTTCTTGAAAGGAGCAACTTTAAAGTTTTACTGGGTTTGTTCAAATACATTTGTCTGAACAAATGAACAAACACAGTAAAACTTTTAACACCACCAGTTTCGTGGAAAGGCTTCCCTCACCTCTGCCTAAGAAAATGCAAGTGCGCACATCCAGGGGCGCACCTAGGCAAAAATGTAGGCAGTGACTAACCTTTCAAATGTTGGGAGAGGCGCTAACTTCAGAGGCGGTGGAGGAGTGGCAAACATACTTGTGTAGGGGCATCCAACTTCATTACTCACTGTAATGAGACTTCTATTGCGGCTTAATTGTTACAATCAGTTTACTCTCCTTTAAGTCTGAAAATGCCCACTTCTTGCAGATCCTGAAGGTCCTAGAAAATGGCAGATGGTGTGTGATGAAAGAGTGTGGGGCAGTACTCTGGACGGCCCAAGCAACTTCATTGGCTGGGAACAACGGGAGAAAATGTAATGTTCATTTTACCACAGTCCGCTATACTAGAATCTCTGGTGCACTGACTGGCTGGTCAGACTATGGGCCTCATTATAAGTTTGCCGGTCCGGAAACAATGGCACCGGTAACTTACCGGCGCTGTTGTTTCCACACCGACACACTATGGGTTTGCCAGCCTGAGCAGCTGTTCCCGACAGGTCTGACCCTGCAGGCAGAGCGGCCACGGTAGACAAGGTGTCACAGAAGCACATTTAACAACAATGCCGGTGCTTCCGTGGTCCCCATTCTCATAGAGTCTGATAGGGCTCTATGGGAATGGGGACTTACAATTTGCTGGCGCCTGACTTCCCGGACCGTCAGGGTTGTAATCCCCAGTGTTACCGGGAAGTTACCTGCCGGTTGCACTGGCACGGTTACTGCCAGACCCTTAATGAGGCCCTATGTCTTCCTGTTAAATCGGGTGTTATGAGACTGGAGGGTCAGTGCAGCAATAATGCAATTCTATGTGACAGTATGTAGCCACTAGCAGATGAGCACCAGGGTACACACATTTGTTCCTACACTTATTAAAACTGTTCTATTGTAAGGGTGTAAACGAATCACTTATAAGCACTCCATTCAGGGTGATATTACATTATTTGCCTGGTATCACACAATTACGTTAAACAGCGAAGCAGGGGTTTTACCCCACTCTGCAATTTGGTCGTGGCCACCGTCTTGCAAGCTTTACTTGGAACAAATGGGTGTCAAGACCTACAATAATACTGTCCTCTAGAGTTTATTTGCAAAATACAAAAATTGCATAGAAAAGCATCATAACAACATGTAAATCCTTATAGCAGCATGTTGGGCCAAAATAATACCAGTGTACCTTTTATTTTCCACATCCCGAATGGAAAACTATAAGACGCAAAAGGCAAAATATCTATTTACCCACTTTATTTTCAGCGCTTTAAGACGCACACAAATAAGTTGTGTAAACTCGTGTTTGGAGATTCGTTACATACCTCCAGCGTGGTGTTATGTATGGTTTTAAGAACATTCAACTAGGGACATCAAAGCAAACTTTACTTTTTAGCATATAGCTATCAGATGTTATGGGTATGAACTCATTGTCAAAGGGTGCTTTATTGTGTTGCTCTTTAACTGTCACAGATTTGCAAGTTGACTGGTGGTCTTTCAGTTGGAAATTCACAATTATGCATAAGAAAGGCTATGCTGCTGATGACAAGAGAACAGTGTTGTCGAGTTCATTACGGAACTGGCTGCAGGGACACACCCAAGTGTGTCTCGGGGCTGTGACTGGGAAATGGGCAGTGCTTGATCATCCGAGCCGAGCAGATAGATTTGCCTCGGAAGAAACAAAATGCGCCCAGAAGCATGTTCCTGATACTTTTAACTGTTAAAGGGCACGGAAGCCCTCCTCCTCGGCTAACATTTCGTGGGGGGCTTCAGGTATTCCCTCTGGAACTGGTATAATGTACATTTTAGGCACAAACCCTGGCTATGGCAATTCTGATAACTGTATTCAATGTTCTCATAAAGCATTCTGCCTATACATTCACTCTCTGCCACACTGGTAAAACCTTCCTATGGTGAGCCCCACATTGTTGCATGAATATCAAAAACCCTTCTCCCTGGAAAAGGGGACCATTATCCGAGCACACAACCTCAGGTAGGGCATGGGATGCAAAAATCTTTTCCATTGCCAGCAGCACATACGGCAGGGCCGTGGATAGTAAAATTCCACCTCTGTGTATCTGGACCACTGACCAACCATCAGCAAGAAATGGGTGTCCCTGTAGGTTGACCTGAAATCGACATGGACCCATGGCCGTTTCCAGGGAGTGGCCTGCGGTGGCGCATGCCCCTCGAATCTGAATGCCCACCCCGTGTGCGTGTACGCTTGTACTTCATGCCACCTGTGATGAATCCTGCAGACTCATCACTGATACCCAGCCTAAAGTCTCCTCCCATGTAGCAAGGGAGGGCAGCCGCTATCTGATCCTGGCCCTGGTGGTGGTATTCCGAGGGTGGATCACATGGGAGGGGATAGGTGTCAGGGTGGGGGTGGGGGGAGTGAGGCTCAGACACAGGGTTATTCTTCTCTTGACTGTGAAGAAGAAACACTAATCCCACAGTTTCTAATGGTCTGCTGTCATTATTCAGTACCCTTTAATTGTAAGGTCTTAAAACCTACTTCTGTTAAACATTTTAATCAAAACTTTATCCTTCACATGTACATAACTCCTGTAGGATACCTTTGACATCTAATGTTGATGAGGACTGTGGTGTAGATAAAAGTGTGCAACAGAACAAAAACACTGTGGTAATCCTTTGGACTTTAAGAAAACCGTACATACTGACATTTCAATCCGAGAAAAACCTGCAGACGGGGGAACGAGACAGAAGGCTGCGGAGCGGGAAGCAAAGCAGCGGCACATCTGCAGGGCTGTGTGTAAAACCAAAATCCGGTAACTGCACTGCAAACAAGATAAGAGACTACAGACACGGATATGAGTGTAAACAATACAAGTTAATTCGCTTCAAGCAGACTCTGGTTCTACCCAGCAATAACTGTGCAGAAGTGATCAATTTACAGAAAGAAAATGACATCCTTTTATGCGCTCCAGTTTACATGAGTTGTGCTGTGAGTGTGATGTCATAGACAGTTTACAGCTCCATGCTACGGAGAGGGTTTTCTGTGAAACATACATTCACCCATTTTTGTGAGTGGTTCCATGTTCTGTACGTGCTAGCTGTCTGACCTTGCAAGACAACAGACTCTTCGTACTGAAAGGAAAACATTCCTACCAACATTATCTTTGTTTGTATAACAGTTACTTGCGCAGTAGCATGTTCCTACATATTTGTTCAGGGTAACCCTTTCCTGGTACAAATAGAAAAGAACAGACCAGGCAACAACATTTTGATCACGCTTGAGCAAGCCAAGGCTGTAATAACAATGAGCTAATTTCTTTGCATAAGCAAAAATCAGCACTCCTGTGTGGTGATTTCTTGCAGCTCCAAATAGATTTGACAGGATGGAGTGAGAGCATGCAACAAAATGGGAATAGCTTAAGGCTAACCTGAAGTAAATGCATTTTCACAAACCCTCCTTTTAGCTTAAGCTAAAGTATTTATATTTGTATAGAACCTTGACTGGGCATTACTTTATTTTGGACGGTTATACTTCGCTATTTTAATTGCTACTGTTTCACATTCACACGCCTCTTGAGAGTAAAGCATTCCCTCGGGCCAACGTACCACCAAAGGCAGTTCATCTTTTAACTCTGCCTGTTTTACCTTTATGGTTGGGTGCACTCTTTGTAGAAGTGTGCGGGCTGAGTACGCACTTTAGCCTGTACTCATCCTTGTGCTCCTGCAGGATACGTCAAAGGAACTTAGCAGCCAGAGTTTAGTAATGGTGGTGTTGAACCCCCCCTAAGGTGCAGACTTGTGTACTGGTGATGTCATGGAAATTGCTCTAAAATGAGTAGGATGGCCAAATGCAGCCTGCATTCTGACAGACTGCATGCTGAAGGACTATGTAGAGGCTCTAGGACCCTGTGGGAGCCGGCAGTCATGCCTACACTGGGCGAGAAGCATTTATTTACCCAGCTTTGGCCCTACTGAGGCAATGTGAAGTACTATTGCTGGTTGTGTCTTGGTTGTGTGACATATCTGAGGATATAGTCACTTCTTCTCTAGTGGGAGACCTTTCCCATGGGGCGAGGGCAGTGCTTCCACAGTGCAATAATCCCCTGGGGTTGGTGAACCTCCTATGGAATTGGGGACAATTGTTCTCAGCGAACACAGTATTCTTCCACCTTAATACACCAAGTACCCTCTCAGATACCAAATCCTTTGTAGGCAGAACCAATATACTCTGTTGCAAGGTTAGTAACTCTAATGTACTTGAAAACCTTGACCTATTAGAGAATACTGTGATTCCTGCCTCAGAGGGGAAAACGAGACGAAGATCACATCGAGGAAACCAAGTGAGCAGTCTAGTCTTTTTCACGATGTCAAGTGCCTGAATGAACAAGCTGTCCACTGCGCGAGTTCAAAAGGAGCTGAGCTGTGAAGCTCAGGAAGAGCGATCCTCTGAGGAGGTACAGCGGGATGACTGCCCCAGGTGGGCAGAGAGAAGCCAAACAGGATACCACAAAGTGAGTGTAAGGAAAACCTGATGAGATCTGAGCAGGAAGGACCGACAGGGTGGTTGGTAATATTTACATCCGGACGACCCAGGCACCCGCAAGCTGCTTGCAATGCAGGACGTGCAAATGGAGAAAGCGACGCCTGTGGAACCGCTGTAGACCCCGCCATTCACCAGGGAGCTGCCAGAACCTCGACAAGCAACACAAGAGCTGAGGAAACGTGGGTACCAGTCAAACGAGAGAGAACAGGTACACTTGTTTATCAGAACGTGTTGGTGGTCTGGGGCAGTTCGCGTGTAAACATAAGAGTTGTAAGAAGAGTGTCCAGGACCCAAAAGAGATTGAAAGAGTGTTGCATACTTGGCAGGAGAGTGAACAAGGGGTAGCAAACCTGTGCGATTCTGGGACCTGCACCCATATCAGAAACCAAAGTCTAAAGCCAGCATGGTCTAGGACCCAGTGGAAGACACATTTTATAAGGGTAACCTTTGCGAATCAGGAACTCTCTCCCACCTGAAGGATTGGAAACTAGGGGAACAAAGACTCTGGAATTGATAAAGTGAAACCTATACTTGGTAGAGGAGTATGCCAAGTTAGGGGGATTGAAGGACTGGGAATACAAGAGACAATTATTTGTGTACTATCCAGTGTCTTGGAAGAATAATAAGGAGCGTTACCCTCGCTTTGGAACTTGCTGTTTTTGAACATTATTTTGCACCCTGTTATTACCATCGAAAATGGAGACTTTTCTGTTTACTTAAAACATCAAGAACACTGTTCATTTGAAGTTAATAATTCCTTGCACAGTTATAGTAGTAACTTAGTGTTAAGGGCAGAAGTAGGCTTTCTTATGAATTTACAGGGACTGACATTTTTTTCAGACTTCCTGGCATTTTTCATTAGTTTCTTTAGAGGCAGGGAACCCCTCTTAGTTTAGGGAGGGGAAACCCCTCTTAGTTTTTAGGGACAGAGAGGTATTTTTCCAACCCTTTTTCCTTTAATAAAAGTCTTAACCCAAAATCATGCCTCTCTTGTGTCCGAGTCTGATCTATACACCCTTATAGTTAGCGGAAACTGGGTGTTCCTCACATCTCGGATATGTTTCCTGGACCCTAGGCTAGCAGGCTGTCCGTTTTCTATTGAAATCCTGTTGTAGTCTATTTGATCCGTTTTTCTGTTGATATCGGACCTCAGCATATCCTTTATCTGGGTAAGAGCTCCAGTTGCCTTCTTTTGCTGCCTGTTTATCTATACACACTATTCCATTCCCAGATGGTTCATTTGCTCTTGCAATTGGTGTTGATAGGAACATCATTAATTGTAAACCTTTAGCAGCAACCACATATCATTCCTTAAATAATAGGTCTTAACTCGGATTTTGGGGCTCATAATTTCCACTTTCAATCTGTTTTTTAACTTTTGATGACTTTATTTCTTAGTTGTGTGTGTTTCTTGTAGTATGGGCAAACGCAAGGCCAATGATGAGCTGACATGATCTAAAGAAGCTAACGATAAAAGCTGATACCATACCGAGCACCCTAGGACCGTTAGACTGTTATTTAAAAAGAGCATGGGGGGAGGGCGGATGAGTCTCTGATTAATGCTGTGGAACTGAACATCAATAATACTTCAACCAAGATGGATAATGTGATGGAAATTGCTTGTGTGATGTTGTGCTAGCCCACGATGTATCTTTTAATGAGTTTCGTGAAAGACATTAACTTCACAGTGACGATATGCTTATAGGCTTGGCATTTAGACATAATTGAACCAGCCCAGTGAAGTCCGGCAAGGAAATTGACACAGCTGCACATAAAACCTCTGTTAAAGTTCCAAACAAAGAGAAACACATTTTGCCAGCAAAGCCAAAAAATTGATCTACATTAAGTAATTCTAAGTAAGGAAGAGAACATGCATTCGAAAAGAAGAGACCGCTCTTTTGTACAAACAAAGGTACAGCAGCTAAAATGCTTTAAACCCATATTTTAGTGTAATCTGTTCAATTTAACATCTTCTACAACATCAATGGTAATGATGACTAATGAGAAACCCCTTCAATATACTATTGCTAAGTCTTTAGACCTTGTCATCCCCTTGATAATATCTCTACTGGAAAGAATTAGTAAAGTTCAAAGTCTATTTCTGCTCATTGCTTCTTAAACTCCTACTGAGGCTTCTTCCTGACATGCAAAGTCTGAGTAACTGCCCGAAACATTGTTAGCAGTGGAACTGTTACCATGTAAAGGGTTCTGTAGAGTCTGGTAATAAGGATGAGTTTTTGGTTGCTATAAATAGATCGGTCTTATTGGAAGTCATAGTAATGAACATGCCTTAAACGTAAGGGGTCCCTGTCACTAAAGGAAATGTTACTCTGAATAAACTTGATAAGAAGATGAAGAGTCTAACGAGTTTCTTTCTCGTTCCAAAATACAAGTCCAAGATGAATTTACCCCCAGCAGCTGCACCCTAGTGTGTTGGTCTAACTATGGTTCCAGAACTGACAACATTAATTTTGATCCACTGACACAACTTCCTTAAAGTATAAGGGAACAGAATGGCTAGGTCCACTTCAAAAGTCCTTAAGGTGTGATTTGTATTCCCTTTTCAAAATGATTGCCTCGCTGACTATTTGATTAATTCTAGCCTAGCAATGGAAAACGGCAAGGGTGGGATGTTTTTGGTCCCCTGATGTTTCCTCTAGCCATAAGGAAAAAGGAAAGTATTCTGAGATGCATAAGACTCATGCCATCTCTACCAATACCAAAGGCTCCAAGTCTGTGTATCTGGAATAGCAAAACAGTTTTCGGCCCCTATCTAATTTGGAGGATATTGACTGATGGATCAGTTCTGTGAGAAACAGAAAATGAAATATCTAGGATGGGATGTAATTCTAGGAACCATACAGAAGCCACAGATATTCTATCATTGAATCCATCCCCTTCCTGGAATATAGCTGGATTGGAAGGTAAACTAGAAATCGAGGACTTGTGGGAATTTATTAGTAAACAATGTTATTTGTTTTGAAAAATCCTGTGACCATTCCAGGGAATTCAGCCTTTCTCCCCAAGGTGTAGCTGCCCCCTTTGGGACTAGGCAGGTGAGACTGCTATGCAAAACCCTCCATAGGGGACAGGGCAAGTGGTATCCCACACCTTCAGCTATCCCTCCGCAAATACCTCCCCTCTCAAGCTCTTTGCTCCTCTACCTCTAACTCCCTGGGGGTCGATCTCTATCTTTGGCTGGGGCCTCCCTCTGGAACAGCCTCCCTGCTACTCTAAAACATGAGGAGAACCATCTCTGGTTCCGGAAGCACCTCAAAACCTTCCTCTTTGCTTCTGCCTTCACTCGCCTTCTCCCCTGCTGATCTGCTCTCTAGGCACTGTGCACCTGGCCACCCTCTGTCCCCTGGGCCCAGGTACCTGCTCACCCTGCCACCTTCCTGCACTGCCTCCTGGCCACCCCTTGCACTGGGGACTGTATCTGTACCCATACAGCCCCCCCCCCCATTTTTCTTCTTTTTCCACACTTATTCAGACTTACCCAGTCTGCTGCCTTAAACATAGCACTTGCCACTTGCTGGCTGCACTACCACAGTTTGCCTCAATTTTCTATTTATTTTATTTATCTGCACTCCTCGGCTTCTGCACTTTCCACTCTCCCCCTTCCATGCGCTTTTTCCCCTTTTCCCTTTCCAATGCACTTGCGCGTTCTCAATGTCACTGGGCCTAATGAGATCGTTTTTATGATGTGCTGTGTTCTCCCTTGTTCCCCTCCCTTGCCTAGTCGCGCTCTGAAACACTTGTGTACGAGCGCGATACAAATAAAATATATCATATCATAAGGAAAGCCCAAGTAAGGTTTTTATTCCAACACCCATTACTCCCCAGTCCTAAGTATCCATTGGCTACATGGGGGTTGAACAGGATAGTAAGGTACAGAGCCCTTTAAAAGTGGAAGGCTTGGTTTTGGACTCTTGTTGCCACCTTTTTGTGGCGAGTGGAACCAATGTACTCTCACCTTTTGGTTGCCTCGAGGAATATAAAGAACAGTGAATTTCAGTACCGGGAGAGCAAACAGCCAGAGAGCAAGAAACGCTGGCCTCCGCGACCACGCAGAAGAGGGAGTCCCTCCCTCACAAGAATGAGAAGAGGAATCACATCGTCACGTTGTTGATAGTCGAGGAAGTCCGTAGGAGGCAGGCACTTGGTGCAAGGCCAAGAACCTGGAGAACACAGAAGGAAGCCAAGCCAGAAGAGCCGGTCGATGTGCAGTCAAAGCCGTTAATCCCGAATGGGAGAAACTGCAGAGTGAACCTGACTGCATAGAACAAAGCCAGATCTGAGTAGTGGAACTGTGCTGGCCAGAAACAATGAAGCCCTGGATGAGAGCTGCTGCTGGAAGAAAGGTACACAACCTTTTATCAAGGTCGGGTGGAGGCCGGTGAGGCCACGGCAGAGCACACACCAGGCAAAGAATCTGAAAAATCCATGAGGGGGATGAAGTGACTGATATGCAGAGGAATGCTGTGCAGGCTTGTCGGACTGGGAGTTAGACACCTTGAGGGGGTAAGAAAAGCAAAGGTATAGAGCTCACCAGCCCAGGCTGGCCCATAACAGTTCAAAGTCTTGTTGCAAGCCAGAAGATCCCTCTCCACCACTTGTGTTTCTCGCTCCCCACTAGATTCAAGGTTTGGGTGCTTCTGGGCTCCCCTCAAGTCTGTTTTTTGCTTTCTTTATTGGGCCTCTCTGGCTCCCTTTGGTTTCTTTGTCTACTACTTCACTAGGCTCTCCTGGGTATCTGTAACCCTTCTCCTCTACTTGTGGTTCTCTAAGCTCTTGGGGTTTCTTGTTACCCTTCTGGAGGTTTATCCTCCTCGAGTTTCGCAGGCTCTGGTAACCTTTTTCTTTCTCTCAGGGCCCCTGTGACCCTGTACTTCACTTGGCTCTCTCTGTTCTCCCTCAACTTGGGCAACCCACATACATTCCGCGTTGTAGGGTCTGCTCCAAAGAGGGTGTGTCTCTTCGGCAGCGCTTCTCTCTGCCTGACGATCATCTGGACTGGATACGAGCGATCTTCGGATTCCGTTCGTTGTGGCGTTCTCTCGCCCTTCTGCATTCTCATTTGGAGTGGAGAATTCACTCCTCCCATGGATCCTGGTTTTGGCGTTTGTTCGCGGGCACAGGGCCCACCACCTCGTTGGCACGGTCGCGCCACCAAGAAAGTTTCGGTTTGGTTAGCCTTGGCTTCTCAGCCTCCGTATGCCTCCATATCGGGACGATGGCTTCTCGCTTTGGTTGCCTCTCTCCGCGCCACAGCCGGATTTGCTGTGCAGCACATCTCCACCCCTGACTGACGTACTCAAGCCTCATGTCTGTGTGGTTTCTCCTCCTCCACTCAAGGGTCATTGGCCCTTTTTATTCTCGCTCCTGTAATGTGAGAGGACGTATCATTAACCACTGGTTGTCGAACAGGTATAACGTTCATTACCTTGAGAAAGCACATACAGCAGGGTTCGAAATTGAGAGGAGCTGGGAGCCATTTAGTTGCTGCTTCTAGCCTAGGAGAGACTAGTTAGCTTAAAACCAACAACTACCAGGAGCTAATTTTGGTTCTCTATGCCAGTTTGTGCCTTACAAACATGCATATGTGACATTAACGTTGAGTATTTGAGCGTGCGTATAAAGAAGATTCAGGGCACATAATGAATCCTACAAGATCAACAAAGTCAAAGTGTGCCTCTCATGTGGAAGTGAGATTTGCGGTGGACTGGGTATTTACTTCTGGTTTCCAATGGTAGCCCCTGCCTACTGGGTTAATCCAGACACCCAGGAGCTGGTTTTAGCTCCTGCTCATTGAATCTTAATTTCAAACCCTGTACACATATTAGCAATATTGCCGACTCGCATGTAGGCAGTCAATATCTGGCGAAAGGGAGTTCCCGATTGAGTCATTGTCCCCTGGAGGGGAGTCTCTCCCATTGAGGTCCTGCTTAGCCAAATCCCTAGACAGGGGTTTCCTTAACAGGCTCACCTCCCTAGCCTCAAAGGTGGTGGCTCCCCCTAGGGAAGAAGGGACGGATTCTGCAGATTTGTTAATCCTCTGAGGGGCCAGAAATGCAAGACTGGCACAAAGGTAAAGTTTGCTCAAGGTTTGCCATTTTATTAAATAAAAAGGGTGAAATAAACACCTAACTTTCCCTATCCTAACCAGGACATCCTTACCACGCAAACTAAACTAAAGAAAGATGACCAAGTGTCCAAAAAGTCTCTGAACCCTCACAGTAATACATACAAGAAAAGGGACACATGGAATATTTGACTATCTTCAATTTAACACAATAAAATAAGAGTTCAGACCTGTAGATTTTTTATGTATTCCTTGTAACTAGGGCCGGATTCCCTTTCCCGTGGATTAATGCAGCAACACCTTTGCAGAAGTACTGATTAAACAGAGTTCTGTTCAGTTCAATACAAAAGATCATTTCCTTCAAATTGTGACTTTCCACTTGTTAAAGTAAATGTCTTTCTTAAACACTCGTTCCACAAATCACAACAATGGGTGTCTTTCCCAATATTCTTCTTGATAAAGCAAAAATGTCTTTCTCTCAAAACATAAGTTCATAAATCAAAACAATTATCAGCATATCACCTTTCTTCTTCAAAAGGAATGCTTTTGTTAGGATAACACAGCAACTACTTCTGTTAATGCCACACTTGTTCATTTTTTAAAATCTTTTTCTTCAAATAACTTTCTCTTAACACTCTTCATTACAGCACTTTGCCACAAAACAACATCTTCTTTCCTGGTCCACTTGCCTTCCAGGACTAACTACTATTGGTCCCTTTCTTGGTTTACTCGCCTGCCAGGATGTAAACTCCTGCAACTACACTTGTGCTTTGTGGCAATATTTGTTCCAAAATCCTCCACACCAGTATACCTTGTGGGGAAGGTTGAACAATGTCTGCCTCTTTATAGTTTCTTCACTCTTGGTAATGTGGTTTACAGGTCTCTCCCAGATAGAGTCCCAGATAAGGGGAGTAGCGCTCTTGTTGGCTTAGTCCTCCTTTGTAACCTCTTGGCTGTTGGCAATGTGGGTTATATGTTTCTCCCCAGTCGGTGGTCCCATATAAGGAGAATTTCACCCTTGAGGCCTTCTACTCCTTTACTACCTCCTGGCTGTTGGCAATGTGGGTTACAAGTTTCCCCCAATCGGTGTCCCATATAAGGGGAATTGTGCCCTTATGTTGCTTTATTTGTTCGGTATTCAAAAGTAGGCGTTTCTGCTAAATGATCGATATGGAACGCCCCAAGGGTTACCTTTAGTTTTAGGCCAACTCACTGGTCTTCTTTGGTGTCTCGGTTTTCCTTGTAGGTGCTGCAGTGAACCTTCCATCTTCTTTCTGGGCGGCTCACCGCGTTGTGCACAGCCTCTTCCTGGAGCTCTCACAGCTCTGGCGGTGAACTGAAGCGCTGCTTGTTGGGTGGGGAGCATGTACCCTCTCAGCAGGGCTCTTTTTCCCATTACCGCTTCCCGATGCGCTTGCTCTGCCACACCACCGGCCTTCACATCTCGGGTCGACATCAGCTGGTGATTTTCTGTCTGCTTTTGCGACCGACCCAGCATTCAGGTCTGCCTCAGCTACTCCTTCAGCTTCCTTCTCTCCTCCTTCCTTCAGCTGCAACTCATTCCTGAGTTTAAATGTCCAGCTCATGTGTTGAGGTCTATAACAGCTAGACCGCACATTCTCCTTAATGGCATTGTTGATCCTTACTAATTCCGGGCCCCTCTTCTTCATCACAGTACCAATGGCATTGTGGATCCTGAAGTCCATAATGTATTTGGAATGTGGATGTGCAAATATTTTGGATTGCGTTTGTAAATTTAGCATTGTCAAAGTTAGGGATAAAAGGTTTGTGTTTTAACATTTGGTTTTGAACCTCTATTTAAGACATGATCATGACTTAATCAGAATCAGAGGATGTTGCAATTGATTCTTGAACCCCTAAAGTATGCACCTTATTCTGATTAGATGACTTTCACAACATGTTCTTTGGGTATTTTCGTAGGAGGGACTTTTACAATGAGAGCATGCCATTAAATATTTGGGGATCTCATCCTCATAAGAAGATTATCGGGTCTCTCCTAAAGGAGTCACCACTTCCCCTTGACAGCCATATCCTCCCTCATGACATGTGGCCACATGGAAGGAGACTTTTGGCTGCAGTTTAGTGATGACTCTGCAGGATTCATCAGAGTCCCCAACAGGATAAGAAATCCCACAACTCGAGTAAGCGGGGGGAAAAAGAAGGTACGCCAAGACGACAGACATTGCTGAAAGAGGTGAACAATGTTGAGTGTTGTGACTACAGACCAACCGGTCAGAAGTGTCTGTAAGTGTTAGGGGACCTACCTGGATGGCTGCTAGAGGACATCCCCGGGCCTGGTAGCTTTACTCCCGATTTCGGCTTGCCGGGAGGAGTGTTTCCTGACGAACGAACATGCTTTCGATTTTCGATCGAGGGGGTACACATACGCCGCGGACAACTGCGGTTGGCGGCACTGGCTTGTGTGCCAAGCCTCGTTCCTGTTCCGGCAGGGCCGCGGCGAATGCGTGGGTCGGCCTGCGCTCCAAGCCTCGGTTTCATGCCGTTTGCTTTAAATAGCATCCGAGTACAGAAGCGAGTCGCGTTCCTGACTCGCCGCTGCACTTCGCCTTGTGCCTTCTCCAGTTCCTTCCTTGTTTCCCTTATTGGTTTCTCGTTCCTGGTCCTGATTTTTTTCCCCCTTCCCCTGATCCTGACTCCTTTTGGGTCCGGGTTGCCTGATTTCTCTGGGGTCTTCTCCCTTTGGGTTCTGCCTCTCCTTGGGTCCCAGTTTCTCCCTTGGGTCTCCCTATCCCTTGGGGTCCCTTGCCTTAGGTTGTCTGAGTCCCCTCTTCCTGGCTTGTCTTATCAGGGAACCAGCTCCTGGCCTGATTCTCAGCACCACGCCCTACATGCTCCATCTGGATACCAGCTCCTGGGTGTTCTCCTTGATTTACCAACCTGAACTGTGCCTTCCTAGCTGGTTCCTCATTGTGTTCCAACTACTTCTCTCCAAGGATACAGAAGAACCCCTCTTCAATCTTCAAGCTAGCTTCTTTGGATTCTTTGGACTTGTCTTCAGTTCCATCTACCTTCCCTGTCAGTGCTTGCACTGTCTTGACGTTACGTAAATCCGCAGGGAAGTGTCTCCGTAGTGTCAGGAGTTGGTCCCCATCCACACCTGTATCATCAGGGCTGGGTTGGGATTGCTTCCTTGCGTCACCTTTTCATCTTCCGGCTTCCTGTTCAACCAGTCTGGCTTCTCCAATACGAACATCTCCTGGAAATACAGGTACACCGCGGTCACGTGACGCACACCTTAACAGAAAGTTACACAGAGGAGAATCCACCTCGAGACGGGATAGGTGTTGAGCTGTTTGAACTTAATAAAGAGATTGTTGCCACCAGGAAAATCAAAAAGATCTTTCTTTGTTTTGAACTAGAAGGACTGACCCAGAGCCAGCAAAGACATTGAGAACTCTTGAGTGGCGGTGGGTGGGGGCGGGGGAAGCATAAGTATAGTGTCAGTGAAACTTACTTGGCATAGGATAAACTCATTTTTGGATAGAGCACAGAATTAATGTGAGACTTCCTGTCGATCGCCATTTTATGATTTTCTTAGAAGGTAGGCAACCTCGTCCTAGCTATAGGGTCAGTTGAGGTTTCTTTTCCTCTAAAATAACGTTTTAAACTATGTCTTCTGCTCTGCCTTAAATTGACTAACTACAGTCCATAATATCCCAGCACATGGACTGGTATGTTTTGTTTGCAATGCTGCAACTCCAAATGTAAGAGTGAGAATGTCTGCTGGCCTATGTATATTGACCTCTTTGTCCAGCTTTACTTCCTGTACTCGTTTGGAGTTTCTGTTCGTGCACCTACACATGGTTGATAAATGTGTTTTTATTATTAATTGTTACATGAGTTCTAGATTTTAAGAAAGTGGAAATTTTACTGGTTACATTTGGAATAGAAGAATGTGTATCAAACTTATATATTACCCCCGATTCCTATGATTTTATGTTGCGATTTTTATTATTTTTATTTATATTTTATTTTATTTGATGTTATACAACCTTTATTCAAGATGATAGCACATAGCAAAATCGTGTCTTCTCCATCTTGTTTTGGGTATTATGATATGAACCACCTGTGTAACTCAACCTGAGGGCCAAAAGCTCCTCAAAATAATTTCCAGTTAAAAAAAACGAAAGGCAATTAAACCTGTTATGCATAGATATGTCCCTAATATCAGTGCCGATTGCGGAAGTGTAGTTCTCCAGAGTTGTGCACAGAATTTTGTTAAGATATTACAGAAAAGGTTCTCACACATCTCTTCTGCCGCCTGCCCCAAATCTATGCCGCATCTCGGAGGTAAGAAGCAGAACTACAACTCACCTCGCTCATACCCATGCTTTACTACCAGGCACCTCAGATTACGCACCCGCACGTTACAGGCCAGCCACAACTCCCAGACCCTCCCCACGAGCTCCCGAAATACCCGGCTAGGCTCACGCACCTTGCCGCCCTCTCCACTTGTGATCACGGCTAGACTCTGCCGCCCTACTCCAAAGCCTACAGCTACCACGAATACGGACTATATGGTGGCTAATAAAGTACTCTACCACACCCACAATGGTGCCACTCCCAAACAAACTGTTACCATTTGTCTCCACCACCACTGAAAATGAGCCCCCAGTGTAAAATCTGTGGTTTGCAATTCTTCTACCCCCTTTTTGAATGCTACTGTGCCAAATGTGTTACCACTTGTGTCCACCACCACTAAAAATGAGCCCCCAGTGTAAAATCTGTGGTTTGCAATTCTTCTACCCCCATTTTGAATGCTACTGTGCCAAATGTGTTACCACTTGTGTCCACCACCACTGAAAATGAGCCCCCCGGTGTAAAATCTGTGGTTTGCAATTCCTCCAACTCCCATAGCGCACCCGTGCACACCACCCCATTCACTCTCCCCATGAAACCCCTCCAGCCACCACTGAACCCCATCTTAAATGCGCTATGATTAACGCTAGGTCCATCAATGCCCACGCGTTAGACATCCACGACCTCCTAACCACCCATGATCTCGATCTTATGATCTCATAAACATGGCTACACGAGGCTTCCGGCCCGGCGCTCGCACTCGCACTCCCCCTGGATACTCCATCACTAGACAAGATCGTCTATCCAAAGGTGGAGGCGTAGCAATCATTGACAAAGCCTGCTTTTCTATCAGGAAGGTAGAGAAATCCTTGCAAAACAGTGACTACCTCCAAGTCAAAATCAACCTCTCTCCCCAATGTACCATTGCTGTCCACATTGTCTACCGCCCCCCAGGCCCAAAAGGTGACTTCCAAGCCTTTCTCATCCACCTCCTCTCTGACAACCTCAAAAAACAATCTAAAGCCATTCTCCTTGGGGACGTTAACCTAGGTCTTCTGGACAGTAAGGACCCAGCAGCCAAATCCCTTGACTCAGCCCTCAAGGCTCTGGGCTACAATAATACCATCTTTAGCCCAACCCACACCCAGGGCAGAACTCTCGACTGGATCGCAAAACATTACTGCCCACTCATCATCACTGGGAACACTCCCACCCCATGGTCAGACCACCACATCACCTTCAGCATCCTCACCACCTGCTCCACCACCCCCCCAACCACTGCTACCCTGCCTCGCCAGAAGCTCCCGCCAGCTCACTAAGGAAAGGCTACTGCCCTTCCTCCAAGGCCCAGCCTTCAGACCCCCTTTCTCCACTGACCCAGAAACACTAGCTACAGCCTAAGAAGTTGCCATCAAAACAGCTATTAACTCCATTGCCCCCTTAAACCCTGTAAGTCTAAACCTACCACTCATTCCAACTCATGGTTCACCCCGGAGCTCCTCACGCTCCGCAACAAAAAAAAGGCTGCTCTTACTCAGTGGCAAATGTCCCACTCTGACAAAGACAAAATGACCTTTAAATCCTGCTCCACCAAATATAAAAAAGCAACCACCCAAGCAAAGGCCAAATCCTTTGAATCTAGAATCTCGGAAGCCCAATCCAGCACCAAAAGAAATCTTTGCCATTTTCAGGGAGCTAGAGACACCTACCCCTGCCCCCCAGAACTTCACCAAAGACAAAGCCCGGTGTGATGATATACAAAAGCCATGAAAAATAAACTGAGCCTGCTCCAAAACAAAATATCGGCCACCAAGCAAGCCCTACCCAACACGCACACCCCTATCCCACCACCTGCCCCGGAGCCCCCTCAACCTTTTTTCATTCAAACCAGTTCTAGAAAAAGACATCATCAACATAATGAGGAACATCAAACCTTCCAACTGCAAAGGTGATGCCTGCCCAGCCACCGTTATCAAAGATTGCACTGAAGCGCTTGCTCCCTTCCTTACAGCCTTTGTAAACGCCTCATTTGCCACAGGGAAAGTCCCCGCCTCCCTCAAGGAAGCCTTGGTCCGCCCTCTCTTAAAAAAAACAACTCTCGACCCCACATCCCCCAACAACTATAGACCTATCACCACTGTCCTGTTCCTCCTCAAAATACTGGACAAAGCAGCCTACCTGCAGGTTCAACACTTCATTGAAGAGAATAAACTCCTAGGACTCTGCCAATCTGGCTTCCGCCCCAGACACGGGACTGAAACTGCCTTACTTGACCTGAAAATCCAGATGGACGATGCCAGAGACATGGGCATACCTGCGCTTCTCTTACTACTTGACCTATCCGCGGCTTTCGACCTCGTTGACCACGACGTCCTATGCCACCACCTCTCCTCTACTGCCAAATTCTCCCCTCAAGCCACAGCATGGATCACCTCCTTCCTTCAAGACAGAACCATGCAAGTATTCTCTGACCTAGCATCCGCATCACCAACTATCATACTCTAAGGTGTGCCCCAAGGCTCCTGCCTCTCACCCACCCTCTACAACATTTTCACACAACCCCTTTTCCTCATCCTCAACGCCATGGGCATTTCATACACAAACTACGCCGACGACACACAGATTCTCCTCACCCTCACTGGCGACTATGACACTGACTCCATGACCCTCAACAACCTCTACAACACCATCCAAGCCTGGATGGCAGACAATGGACTATGCCTCAACTCCGACAAGACTGAACTACTCCTGGTAGGATTCACCGACATGCTGAAAAACCTAGACTCCCAATTCAGCCATTTCACCATAGATTCCATCAAAATACCTGTCTCCTAATCAGTCAAAACCCTTGGAGTCTACTTGGATTATAACCTATCCATGGATAGACAAGTCAACACTATAGCCTCTGCGGCTGCATATCATGCCAAACTAATCAACGCAGTCAGGCTCTTTCTCTCCAAAGAAAACTGCACAAACATAGCCAGAGCAATCACTGGCTCTAGGCTTGACTACTGTAATGTACTCTTCCTAGGCACCTCCAACAAAAACCTAGAGAGGTTACAAATCATACAGAACAGTGCTCTCCGGGCAGCCAAAGGCATTGCCAAAAGGGAACACATATCAGAGGCCAGAAAACTAGCCAACTGGCTCCCAATAAAACAAAGAATCATCTTCCAGACTCTGACCCACAAGTGCATTCACCCTACTGCCCCTGACTACCTCTCTCAAAGGATCCACCCCGTCTCCTCTACTAGGCCAACCAGATCACCATATACAAACATGCTGTCTGTGCCATTAGTAAAAAAAGCTAGAGCAGGCGGATCCAGCTTCCCATATCTCGCACCCACCCACTGGAACGCCCTACCTCCCAAAATGCGAGGAGAGTCCTCCCTCAGTGCCTTCCAAAAAACCATGAAAACCATCTTATTCACATAAGTTGCACCGCACCAGTGGTATCCATATCATATGCATATGTTCCTACTGCATAAACTGTATTGTAATGACTAACTGTACCAACCAAAATATCAGTTTTATTCCTTGTAGAATTCATAATGTACCACTGAATGTCACTATTCCTGTAACTAAGCTCTTGCAAGTAACAGCGCCTCAATGCCCATGGGCTGCTAGCGCGCTATATAAATTTAAATAAATAAAAAAATATTCCTATTGCATCACACAAATGTGACTCTAATTCACACCAGACAGTCTTTTATCCTGCTCTGTTCCAAGGGCATTGTGCCATTAATCCAAGATTTAAGGATAGAACGCTTGACGAGGAGCAAAAGAATACACGGCAATCTGTAGGAGCCCTTCGAGAATCCATTCACTTTACCCAACAGGCAGCATAAGGGTTTGTGTGAAATTACATTCATCAAGGATCTCGGCCATATGCAGCAGAATTGTAGACATTGTTGAACTACTACACATGACGAAATTAAATGGGGGGGGGGGGGGGGGAAATAGATTTTCTGCACAGTATTTTGGACACTCGCCTGTATTTGAGGGGTCCGACTTCATTTGTCTGGCTGGAGAAATGTAAGCCTGATGCAGTTTCTTTAATTGTATGAATTTGAATCTAGTGTTTAGAGAAACTTTAATGGTATAACTACAAATATTCTTCCATGTAAATCATTGATTTGTCTACCTGTGTCTGCTTCCCATTTGAGCCTGCTTTTGAGGGTTGGTGGAACTGCCTCACTTTATATTATGTGGAAACAATACGTCTATTTGCTGCTGAAGTCCTGCTTTATTTGAGTAAAGGCGAATGTGCTGGTTCATTGGGCTCCAAGTCTGGAAGGCCGTTTACATGAAATGGTATTGAAAAATCAATTGGAGGTCACCCCCCCACTTTATAAACTGTGCTTTTGTTGGAAATCGGGATACATGTCCCTGAAGTATGGGCCGCTAACCAAGTCAACTTTGCAAGCATCTACTGGTTTCTCAGACAACAGAATGGATTGCATTGAATAAGGATGAACACAGAAACGCTCTATATGGTAATTGCAAGGGTGTCCCTAATTACGCTCCCCCCAGAATAAATAAACCCCTCTACGGAAGTAAGCCCAAGAGTCTGTCTTGTAAGGATAACAAGTTACAAAAATGAGGTTGGTAGCAAAGGACTCTGCTGCTTGAACGGTCTGCTCCTGTCCCACATCTGTTCCCTTCTCCTGCCAAACTGGTGCCAGGCAGCAGTTTATATAGTCCAGTCTTGCTGTAGTGGCGTCTCTGGATAGAGGCTATGGGTCCATCCCAATCCATCCTTCATCCATACAAGGGATGCTCCAAATGCTTCCTTTCTTCATTGTCGGCGAATTCTGTCAGAACATGCTGCTCTACATTTTGCTACCTTACATCGAACCGCGCTGCAGATTTTTACAAACCTTGAGGCCTAGCCCCAAGAAAACTTAAAATGTTTTATACACATTTTTCATTCATTATATCCATATGTCACTCCTTCTGCTAATGTTATCTGGGCCCTGTAGTTTTGCACATTTATTTTTACAATCTGTCCCATCCTGCATTTTGTCACCCAGAACGTCTGCCTGAACCCTTGACGGACAGTAAACAGCTGGCGAGTGAATTCGTACTGCTAGTGCTAGCACGAACACTGCAGAAGCCTGTAGTCTATTCTTAGCACAGGTTGCATTCTTTCTGGGAGAGAGTTTGCATCTACCGTGCTAAGATTTTACAAATGCATAAGGTCTGACATTACAAACCTATCCAACTAAAAATTACTTGTGGTTTATATTCAAACAATAACTGCCTTTTTATCCAGTGTCTGCCCATGTCTGTGTATGTGATTATAACTGCATAAAAGAGCCTTTCCAGTACCACCCCTCCCCCTGGTCCCTTATAGTTCCTACAAGAGGGATTGCATAACTCTAAAGCACTGGGGGGGGGGGGGGGGTGCAGGAGGACCCTGGTTCCTTCTTAACATTCCCCCCTTTCGTTACTTATACAATAACAAACTCACCCCCACCCAACATATCTACAACCCCAGAAATATTAGTTTGAGTTTCGCTGTTTATTGTGTTACAAGATGTTTTAGATCCCCCAATTGATAACATTATCTTTGCACTATTAGGAGCTATATTGAGACAACATCGGAGACCCAATTGGCATGTGCAGAAGAGGACCAACAAGAATACGATAACGGGCCCCAGTATTTTTACTGCTGCCCCCTGCCATGACAGGACCCAATCAAAGGCAAGAGATAGCCAATCCCTGTTCTGAACTCCACCTTCTTTCTTCATTTGAACACCTAGATTGTGCACTGCCTCAATGACGTGGGATAGTGACCCATTCTCAGCATCCCACGGGGGTACAAAAGTGCCAGCAGCTGCTTCCCTACTTTTTACACACTCCTCCTATGGCTGTTAGCATGTAGCGGTTCTGCATCGTCATGAGTCTCAATGCACAGAGCACTAGTTTCATGGCGTTGAATCCATTCTGTTTCATTGGCCAGCTGGACTAGTTCCCACCGGATGATCTGCACCCACTTGGCGTTGGCAGCTGCTTGTACCCTAGGAGCCAAAAAAGATGTAAAGAAAGTCTCTGCTGAGCTAAAACGTTGATACTGGTCAGGTATTCCTCTGAACAGTGCGGAAGAGTTTCTCGAGGCATAGTTTGATCTTTTTTCTTCTCCGCTGTTGAAATTATTGAAATCATTCCCTTTTCTGGCAGCATACGAAATTCTTGTGTGAGCTGCAAGTTTCTGCTTCTTTAGGTGCTGGAGTGACTGTTGGCACCTTGACAGGTATTTCTTCTCCTTTCAGGTGTTCTTCCAGGATTACTAGTAGCACTGAGTGCAGGTTGACCAGTGAACACTTACCCCTCCAGGATGGTGGGAGGTGTAAGTAGGCTTGTCGGCCACAAACCCAGTAGTAATCCATCACTTCTGTTGTACCTTTCGTCATATCAAGGATCACAAGAGTGTAGTTGCACTGTTTATTGCTAAAGCAAAGTTCATAGTCTGTCTCTATGTATTCGCACTGGCTTCTCCATTGTTGCATTCAATGTTGGCCTTGTGATGTATTGGGACCATATTTGCGCACACATTCTCTACTTAGGCTATTGTTTCTTTGCTGTACTCGATCAGTCCTTCTGCCGGTGTATTGCTCTCGTCTGAAAAGTGCACGGAACTACCATAAATCACCAATGCAATTATAGAGCAAATACTTCAATTCAGAAACAGACAGACACAATAACTCACAGCCACGCACTCTTTACAAGTTAATCAGCTCTTTACGGCTATTTATTCAAAGATTATAAGTACATAGAAATAACTCCTAAAACGAACATGGAAAGAAGTCAAAAGAAATGCATCACTGTGAGCGTAATTCTTGTCGCCCTCTCGTCCAGAAGCGGCTGGAAGACTCCGGGGGGCAGCCAGGAAGAGAGTGCTACAGCTCACAGGAAGGCCAGACGGAGCGTCCTTCTGTGGTTGAAGTCTCACCTGACCCTGACTCCAAAAAAAGGAGTTGATTCTCGAACCTTCTGGAATTGCACCTGTGCAGTTGAGGAACAGCCGTCGGTTGCCAGCTGGGTCAATCGAGCACTCCCCCCAAGAAACGCAGGGCCTCCCTGGTCTAAAAAACATGCTCCACGGAGAACAGTAGCAAGTCATAACAACGTTAGCTTTTCCCAGCAGAAATGGCCTTGACTGCCTACCAAGTTTGAAAAAGCATGTTTGTCTCAGCACTGTGAATCTAACACTTCACTCCGCAGTGAAAGGCTGCACACATTCTGCTGAAGTAAATATCCAACATGGCTGCGAGCACTCCCAGAATGCATCGCGCCCGCGCCATTTTGAACTAAGCATAAATTGAGCAGAACAGCCGGGCACGTCACTGTTGTGCCCTGCCATTTGCCGTTGACATGCGAGTGACCTCCGAAGGAAAAATATGGTGCTTGTAGACCCTTTCTGTGTTTTGTACTGCCATTGCATAGCGCTGGGTCTAGATCAATGCTCCTCAACTGTAAGCTACGTGCCTGGAATGTGTCCTTTATCCTACATAGTGCAAGATGTACCAGGCATTGTGACACTGTAATTGGGACTGGATCTGGAACTAAAACCTTAGGTGCCCCAGGCGTATGTGGGATAAGTGCACACACGTAACCGCTTTCATTGATCACATTCTTTCCTGCAGTACGCATATAGGAGTACCAGCTGTTGGATGATTCTAAATATTGAATAGCAGAAATAGCGTCAAAGCCCAACCCCTTATATAAATCCTACGTCATTCATAATTCTTTTTTTTATCATAGACCTATTCATACTAGTATTATTTTCCAACTGTCCATCCACCCCCTTTATATGGCCATCCCATATAACAGACACACCTTCATACACTCCAACAACCACGACCTGTGTCACACAAAACAATATAATAATAAAAAACATAATGCATAATTCCTAGAACAAATTACATTCTTTTGAACATTATCCCTACATAAGAGGTTTGAACACATCGGTCAGACATCCTTGCTTATCCCTGGAGAGGAGAAAAAAGGTTACCAAGAAAGAGAGAGAGGGGGAACGAGGGAGAGCGAGGGAAAGAGATAGAGAGGGAGCAGAGGGAAGAGACCCTTTTCCCACCAGGGCCGAGTGGGTTCTGGACCTTCAAAATTTGAAATATCAAAAAAATTGAAAAAAGATAAAAACATAAAACCACCCTGGCATGGATTCTTTGCTCAATTTATTCTTCTTTGATTACGTCCTTACTCTTTTGATTGAACTTTGCCTTGTCTGAGGTGCTCTTCGGACAGCTGAGAGATGCACTCAATACCGTAACTCCTTTACGCTGACCGTGAGAGGAGTACAGAACACTGCATAAGGATCTTGAAACCTGGGATTTTTCTATCAACACACTATCATGGGTTGCGCAATCAGTTGAGAGATATATTTGATAGCCCATGTTAGTGCTGTTAAATATTCCCTAAATGTTTCTTCTAGTAATGTCACTGCTTGATGTGCATCGGTGTTAGGAATCCAACAGCCTTGACCTTGTTGTGTAGCCGTGGAATCCCTCAAGACAATGTACCAGTTGGGTGTAAACAAAACCACACACACCAATTGGGAGACTGACCAGAAGGAGATCAGCGGGACATCTGGGCCTGCGCGACGAACCAGCAATATTCCAAGTGCAGAGTGTTCTGATTTGAAGCGATGAACCAAATTATTCCTAGCATAGCTGTGACCTATAGAGATATTTAAGGAGGTCATTTACAAAGTTAACACACAAACAAAGGATAACCTATAAACAACAAGATCTGTCCTGTGGATATACAGGATGGTAAGAGGCAAGAATGCAGGTAGAAAGAATGAGAAAAAAAAATGTCTAGCAGACATTCAGAAAATTAATAAAATGAGGAAATCAAGGCTTACCACCATGTAGAGATTCAAACGTTCTTCTCTGGCCAGAGGAGGAAAAGCTAAACCCGACGACACACGGACGCCTAAGCCCTAGGATGGCCAGTCTCTAGTCCCAATCGGCAGGTGTTCCGGAGGAATCCATGTTCAAACATGGAGACTGATACACTGTCGCTTTGATGTCTTTCGCTGATTGAGGTGTATACACAGTAAGTTGTTGGTCGCCGAGTATAATGGAAATGCAAGCCTCCCGGCAATTCAGCAGCCAGATGAATGAATAACGTGAGCAGGCAAATAGAATCCAAAGAATGTCCGTACAGCAGAAAATTAGGTCGGCAACTGGCAATCAAGTCCAAACAGACGAGGGCAATCCGAAGGAAGGTCCGTACGGCAGGCAGGGTTCCATAATTCCAGGCAAGAACGTGACTCGTAAGGGAAAATTTCAGAACAACAAATCAAAGGGCAAGAGAGGGACAGAATCTGTAAGACAGATCCAGAATCGAGAAACCAGGAAACGTAACCAAGAGCAGCTTCTCGAAACGAAATTGACTCAACTAGAAGTGCCGGGCTTCTTCCTGAAACCGCTTATGAGCCGTGTGTCACGTGATCGCATACCACGCTGCACGTGACCACGAGAGGATGAAAAGCGTCCTAGTTTCCAAGGTAACCACACACGTTCAGAGAAACTGGTCCGGGCTGTAACAAATACCCGATGCGCCAAGGATACAGGGCATTGTCGGGAGGGGGAACCCTGAACGTATCAGTACGGACAACTTCATTGTCCTTAGGAGATTGTGAATGTGGGAACTGACCAGCACTGATAGTTCATTTCTTAACAATCGGACACTTTCTTCACATGGGATATGGGGTCTGCATGCACCTACCTGTGATTATTTCATGTGGTGTCAAATGGTGGTCCTTGCTAGGCTGTGTGCGTAAACTGAAGAGGGACAAGGGCAAACGGTGTACCCAGTTTTTCTTCAACATGTAACATCATTTTGACAGTTTATTCTTCAAAAGCCCATTTATCCTCTCCACAACTCCATTAGCCTGAGGGTGGTAAATTGAGCGCATTCGATGTTTTATGCGCAATAGCGCATTAAAGAAATGTGTGCCATTATCTGATCTCAATACTTCACACACGCCCCACTGTGGAAACAACTCTCTGACCAGGAACCGTGCTGCACACTTTGCATCTGGGTGTGCAGATGGTCCTGCCTCCACCCACCTGTAAAGGGGCAAACAACCACAATAGGGTATATATATCCATTGTACCTTTCCTCCATATCTGCATAATCTATAGGCAGTTCACGGAACGGCATGGTAATGTACCTCTTAATGTTCGTAATGTCATCCCTGTGCAGAAACCTTGGCATGCCAGACAGTGTATTGCTTTTTTTCAAAATGGTATCCTGGAGGTTTGGTACAAACCATTCCTCCTGAATATCTGCCACAATATGTTGTTTGGAGCTGTGGGAGGGGAAATGGAGTTGCTCAAATGCCAGAGAGTAATTCTTGGGGAATCGCCACCTTCCTAGAACTCTCCTGCCTCCACAATAAATCAGTGGGAGACTGTTTGCATCCCCTCCGCAACCATAGCTCCTTTTCCTCCTCAGGCGCTTTCCCTTGCAACTCTATAATCTGTGATCTGGGCAATGCTGTGTATGGAACTGTGGTCTCACTCTTTACAGGGGTGGTCACTGTACATTCTGTTAACTTTGTATCTGTGAGATAGGCTGCCAACTTGGCCGCCTGGTCTGCAGCCACGTTGCCCTTGGAGATTTCATCTGTGGCATTAGTATGGGCAGCGCATTTGATGACTGCCACAGTGGAGGGCCATGATAAGTCTTCAATCAGTTCTTCCAACAGCGTTGCATGCTGCACTGGAGAGCCATCTACCCTCCAAAACCCTCTTCCCCCTCCATCGAGACAGACCCGCATGCACTGTTGTCGTGACATATGCCGAGTCTAAGTAGATGGTGACACACTGCCCTTGAGAGTCTCTCCCTGCCTCAATGACAATGAAAGCAACAAGTTCCACTGCCTGAGCGGAATAACGCATAGGTTATTTATTCATGATCAGAACTTCATGCTCCCTTTACCGCACACCACTGCCACCCCTGTGTGCCTCTGTCCCGTCTCCTGGTCAATTGTTGATGACCCATCAACATAGTATCTCTCCTTCTGTCAATGCACTGTCTCTAGCTTTAGATTTACCCTCCTCTTCACCCTCGTATGTAGCAGAGTTGCATTTTTAAGGACATCATCAGTGGATGCCTCTGTCAAAAATGTGGCAGGATTCACCGTCCTACACTTTACTATTTGAATATGAGGTTTGGATATTATAATCTCCTATGCATAGGATCTCTGAGCTCTCAGGGCCAATTTAGATCTTTCCAAAATAGTGAACGTTCCACAAATAAGGTAACAGAGCACCCCATGACAATCGTGGAACCTTTCTGTATTCCAAATGCATCCGCTGTGAGTGCATGTTCGCACGCAAACTGTCCCTGCATGACTGAGTCGAGCTTTCCACTATAATAAGCCAGTGGCTTGTGGCTCATTGTGCTCTTTTGGGTCAACACTGCTGTCAAGCCATCCATCAGAGTGGGAAAAAAAAATAAAACTCCTCTGTATAATCCGGAGTTGCTAAAACAGGGGCCATGCAAATGGCTTCTTTCAAGCCCTCAATTTTTCTAGTCATTTCTTCAGTCCATTCCAATGTACCATTGTTTGTTTTCTGTCCTTCTCTGAGACTTTGTAACAGCGGCCTTGTGGAGGCTGCATAGACTAGGATCTATGCCCTGCAATAGCAATAACTGCATGAGCCCAAAACCTGCTGCATTTCCTTGACGGTACTGGGCTTAGGGTTGGCGTGTACTGCTGCCGCCCTATCTGGTAATATGTTTTCCTGTTTGCAGAAAGGAGTTCCCCAAGTATTGTAGCTTCTTTTTATCTGCCTTGTACCCTTTGTGAGCCAGCAATTGCAATAATTCAACTGAATCCCTCCTGCACTGTTGTTCATTTTCAATAGATACCAGCAGATCATCCACATTCTGGATGATTGTGCTAGGCACCTGAATATTTCCCAAGTCGGCATGCAGTAGTCTATTGAAAATACTTGCCTTTCACAGTACCCTTGAGGCAATCTAGTGTGCTCGAAGCGCCGTTGACCATGTGTAAATGCAGGGAGTAACCATGAATCAGGGTGAAGTGGGATTGAGAACAATGCATTCTTCAGATCCACCACTGTGAAGTATGTCGCTGTTTTGGGATGCTACATAGGATTGTCACTGGATTTGGAACTACTGGAAACTCCTTCTGCACCACGTCATTAAGAGGACGTAGATCCTGGATCATCCTCCAACTACCCTCTGTTGCTTTCTTGACTGGGTATATAGCCGTATTACTTGGGGACGTAGATGGCACAATGATCCCTTGCTCTAATAGAGCCTGACTAGTGCCTTTTATCCCCTGCTGTGCTTCTCTTGACAAAGAGTACTGCCGTACCCTCGAGAGTACTACTCCTGACGTCAATGTAATCTCTACTGGGGTCACATCTATCAATAACCCAACATCATGTGGTTTAATAGTCCATAATTGTGCTGCCACATATCGCATTTCCTCCTAAAAGAAAATAAAAAATAAAAAAAAATAAAGACCGGGTCACCACTGCCATCAGGGGGCACTAACTAACTAAGGAATTTCTTGTATAGCGCAATCACTCACCCAAAGGTCTCAGGGCGCTTACATAAACAAATACAAACACACATAACACTAAAATACCAGAGAGGAGAGAAGAAAGTAGCCACCATGGGTCATGGCGACTAACAAATCCTAAGGGGAAGCCAGTGATCTTAAGGCACAAGTGGGGATTTAAGCATCAAAAAGAAAGGTTTTACAACGTTTTCTGACTCGCACCCGCCTGGGTCTGTTCCAACCAGACACTACTGTTTGTCTGACACTACCAGTCCTTGCAAATCTTCTTTTTTTTTTGGCAGCTCAATACCATAGAATGGTTTAATTTAGTAACCGCTCTTTAAATACATTGGTCAACAATAAAAAAAAGACCTAGAAACTTTACAGGTAATTCTGTAAGAAAAATGTAACCTAGACAAGATCGGACTTCAACTCAACAATTGATGTCTACAAATGCATACCTTGTGCTCACTGTTACTCAGTTCAAATAGGTGCACTAAGCAGCAAAGCAAACTTGCATGTCACGAGGATTCCGATTTGCAAAGTGACTTGTCACCAGTGGACAAAAGTACCTCTTCAGTCCATTTAGGTTTTCTAGGCATGCCTATGTAAAACAGTTGTGTTGATCTTCCCCAAACAGGACCATTATTTGCATGTCTCCATTGTCATTTGACCCTTGCCACTGCCCCACCCCTCCCAGCACAGTTTATTGTTGCTTCTGAAATTACTATGTAGGGCTGGTAAGTAACAAAAACCGTTAACAGGTTTGGCAAAGGTGTTCAAAACACTGAATAACAAAAGTGATACAAGGTAGTCTGTCACACTACAAAACGCTTCCAATATCCCCCAATGCAGCCTTCATTATCTTTCAAAAACTGTCCGAGGCATATCAAACGTAAAAATAAAAATCTTCCTTGAACCTCCCCTCTTCACATAAAAAAACAAACACCCTTAAAATCTCAAGCCCAACTAGGACCTTCTTATACATACATATATATAATGTATATAAAATATACAGCTTACAGTTTGTAGTCCTATTTGACTTTAAAGAGGACTGAACAGTGAGGCAAGTCAATGGATGTGAAATGAGAAAAACGGTCCTTGCACAACATGACATCCAGCCAGATTTGTTCTCTTTCAGTCCTTTGTGCTCAGAAAAGTTAAAATAGAATATAACACCATGTACACAGCATGGAACGAACAGCGGCTGGAGACCATAAACCATGTCAATAGGGAATATTTCCCACCTCCCATAAGATGCCTGTTTGCGACTCCTAGCGAAGAAACGCACACCTAACCAGCTGCTTAGTAGCTGACCAAAGTGTAAACGTGTTTTTCTCCTTAGTTGCATTTCTGGCCCTCTGGTAACTCGACCGGGTGGACAATGGTTTACACAGAACGTACACTCATTCTGTTTGCAGGGAATGAGTTACCAAACGTTTAAGATTGTGAGAAATGTTCTTGGGAGGACCTGTACCGATAACGCTCTTATGCAGACACTTAGGCAGAAATGTAAGTGTTCTGAAGACGATAGCCATTTCCTAAAACAAAAATCGCATTTCACTTTGTAGTGGGGAGCAGCTCTTTTCAGGTGTCCTCTTCAGTGCCTGTGTTCAAGTCTTCCTGCGCAGGTAGGAAAATGCAGCATGAGCAACGAGGGTGCCTACTCAATGCCTACAATGAAAAGCGCAGTTCGCTCTGTATTCAGAGCATGGCAGTTCTCTAAGCCAGTGTTTGGGTGAATCGAGAGGTTATAGAAGGCCAAGCTCCACCGGTCTCTTTCCTGGTACTCGGACAAGGGAATTGAAATTGAAAACTAGGTCCATTTCTGGGGCCACTTGTCATGTCGCCACATCCAGGTAGCTCTGCAGTTTGCGGACAGTCGTCTCATCCAAAGAGAAAAGGTCAAAAGTCGTATTCGTAACATTAAAATGATCAGTTTCCTCGATCAGATTTACTATCTGCTGTAGTACATTGCGTTCCCGTAGTGCCATCAATCGTCTGTGAAGGTCTACCAGCTCATCTGTGTTTGCCTTGTCATAGGCACCCTTCTTTAAGATCATTTCAGGCTTGCTACAAGGTTCAGGGCTCTTCCTGCCAACTATCTTATTGTTCGCAGGGGGCATTTTCTGGGGGGGCTGGTGGCTCCCGATCAGGGTGGCTGGAGTCTTCACTTGTGTCGCTGTCACTGTCACTTAGACTTGGTCTGGATTCTCTGGTGATAGGATTGGCTTTTACAACAGTTTCTTCACCAGAGGAGGAATCGTCTTCATCAGACTCCTGGGACTGCAGACGCTCAACCATCGATCGAAGAGGCCCTTGGCTGTGGCTGTGGGATGATGGTTCAGAATCTGAATCTGAACTGGAGTCGGAACTGGAACTGGAGTTGGAAGGACTGGACCGGATTCAGATTTGGAAGAGGCCTCATCCTCAGAGTTGGACTCATCCACAGGTTTCTTGAGCTCAATCTCTGCCTCAGGTTTGATCTTCTCTGGTTTGGCAATCACTTTCTCCTTGGGGGGCTTCTTCTCTGGGTAGGAGGATGAAGCCGTGCGGGGGGAGGTAGCAGAAAATGTCTTCATTCCTTTGGAGCTGCTCTTTTTCAGTTTTTTGGCGCTAGACTTTGGCGATTCAACATTGGGTGGCCTTTTGCTGGAAGACTTTGACTCCTGTGGTGGAGACAGGCCTCCCTTTGTTGAGAGGCTCTCTAGCTTGGTCTTTTTCAAGGCAAGTTTTGGTTCCTTGAATGCAGCTTTGGAAGGGGCCTTTTCCTCTTTGGGAGGTTTATGTTCAACAGGTTTTTGAGACAAATCTTTAGAAGGCTTGCTTTGTTCACGCTCACTGTCTTTGGAGAAGCATTTGCTCTCCGAGTCTTTCTGTGGTCTCTCTCTTTGTTCCTTTGTTACTTTATGGGGTTTCGATACGTTTCCACTGTCTGGTTTTACATCCTTTGATCCATGAGACGGCTTGGTCTTTTTCGGGTCCGAGAATGCAGAGAGTGGGACTGTGGGTAACCTGGGATAATCCGGGCTCGGCCTCGATATGGTTTCAGCTCCTTCTGGCATTACCATCACCCCTCCAGCCTTCAGGAGTTTCCGTCTGAATTCTTTGGTAGGGTCATTGAATGTCAGCTTCTCACAGCGAAGGTGATTGACTGGTGGGTTTCCTTCCAAGTTAAGGAAAAGGTTGTAGGTAAAGCAAACTTTCTTAGGCTCCTCCTTGTTCTTAAAGTAGACCTCAATGTTCATAATGAAGCCGGCGTACCCTGACTCCTCCACTTTGTAGGGCGGCTCTTTGCACACTTTGGGAGTCACAGAAGTCTTTACCTTTCCAAGTGTCATGATTTGTGTAAGGAGTTCTATTCCTCCCAAGATATAGGAGTTCATAATTGTTTTCACTCTTATTTCCAGACGGATCTCGTTTAGGTTTCGGGAAACTCTCATGCAGCCGAAAGACTACCTTCTCCACATAGTGCTGGATATCACATTGCTCTGGACCGTGGACAAATACCATCCAATCATGGGTAAACCCCTCAGTGGTAACTTTCTTCCGTAACTGGGCTCGGTGTCCCAGCTCCAGCTTCATTTGTACTGTGCACTGATTGTCCATTGCTGGAGCCCCTCCTCCCAGGGCTGCTCAGCTCCGCTCCCCGGGGCTCCCTTCACTGCTCCCGCCCTTGCAAATCTAATGACAATATTGTCCCTGCCACCATCTCGGGTGGCACCATGGGTCAGAAAAAGAAAATCTGGGGGCACTCGCCAACATTTTGTCGCAATTTAAGGCACTGCTTTTGCTAGTACATTGATACCATAGACAAATATGTCCGGGACCACACGAACTCCAGACTACTGACTCCCTTGCTATTGCTTTGATTATTACCATTGCTCAAGCCACACACATCCCTGGAGTGGAACACACTACCCCTTGATCAGTGAATGATCTAGTTACATTTAGTTTACTGAGCAAATCCCTACCCAACAAGTTATCAGGGAACCGTAGAAATAGCCCCAGAGAATCCCTGCGTGTCAAGAGTTTTACCTGATAATGGAAAGTTCCCCTCTACAATGCATGATTTAGTTGCACCTGAAACTACCATAAATATAAATTGCTTGTTTCCTATTTCCACCTTCACCAAGGGCTCCTCTTCAGGGTGTGCGGTTGTCAATGGGATTGGACACGCGAGTGCTCTCTGAGGGCTGTCCTAATCAGAATATGTATTTGTCCCGGGGAATGAAAAAGGGCTGCCCCTGCCATTGTAACTCCTTGGAACGGGGTGCCTGTTCACCTGCCATCCTGTTAAACTGTGTTCCCTCACCCTGCTGCGGTTGTTGCCCTTGCCGGTGAGCCCCACAAGGGAACTGATTTTGACTCTCGCCCAAATTGCTGGTGTCCCATTCCTTGGGGCCCTTGGAATCCCTGCCCAGGAGGTGATGACTCATAATTAAATCCCACCCCAGGCCTATTCCTGCATTCCCTTGCGACATGCCCCCATCTCCCGCAATGCCAGCACGATGATATTCCCAACCCTCCTCCCCGGGGCCCTATCCCTCCAAAGCCTCCTGCTCTTGCTCCTCAAAATCCTCCTCTTCCCCTTCATGCTCCTTAATACTGCCACTGTGGGTTGAGGTACGTTTGACCCCCCCCCCCCAACCGCATTGTCCCGGTCCTCTTTCGCCCCATAGTGCCGCAATTGTGGCATTCACAATTTGTTGAGTGTCTCCTGTCCTTTTCCCCCTGAACCGGTGCTGTCACTGGTGCCGGGACGACAACCTTATTTAGTTTCTTTTTCACTAGTTTTGCCTCATCTGTTTGCTGCTTCTGGGCGGTCTCCCTGTCCTGCTTGTTGATTCTCTTACAATGGTGAACTATTATATTTTGTATCTCTGCCCACCCTTTCGCTTCAACTCCCCAATTTTATTTAGCGCCTTCTGGACCTCTTTTGGTAATTCCCTCTTTACGATAAAATAGAAAAATGGTACAGAGTGGTCCCATTGCCCTCCTGTCTCAAATGTCCACATTTCCTGTAACTTAATAATAAACTTAACTGGGTCCTCATCACCCATTGTGCACTGCATTAAAGTATGTAAGTCGGGGGTATCTGGGTACATCCATCGTAGGCCATCCCATACCCTCACCCTTACTTCATTAAAGGCTGCTCCATCATGTTCATTATCTGCAAGACGTATCCCAGGGTACCCAGCCCTTGTCCATATGTCCCCAGCCTGGTCCCCCACTATGGAGACCAGTAAACTCTTGAGGTCTCCTAGTGCTAAAGCTACTCCTGCTGTTTGTTATTCAAATTCATAGATCCATTTACTGGCTCCGGCTGTAAGCTGGGGAGAGCTTTAATCAAATTATTTGTGTCCATTTGAGGCCAATACACATACTGCGCTATCCCTACTCCTTTATGTATAAGAGGCATCTGCATGTCTATTTTGTTTTCATCCCCTTTTAAAATATGTTTCTGATCTTGCACTACCACCTGAATCTGGTCTATCCCTTCTCACTGCCTCCTGTGGCGCGGACGGCTTTCTCGCCGCCTCTTCTCCTTGATCTCTTTCTTGCTCTGCCTAGTCATTATCTCTACCACCTTGATCTTCCCCTTCATTTTGCCTTGCTGGTTCGACTTCTTGTGCCAGGACCGTCCATATCCTCTTCCCCATCATCTTTTTCAACACAAACATTTTTTTTTATTGCCCTGGGTTGAACCTAACCAAAACATCTCCTGACTTCTAATTCCCTATTTTCTGCACTGCTACCCTTATTTCTGGTGATACTTCTTCATGTTCTTGTAAACTGACTAACCTTTCCCCGTAACGCTCTTAACGCGTTGTTTATATCTGCTTGTGGACCCCGTGGCTACACTGATGCTACAGGCATGTCAGCACTTGTGGATGGGTTATATGGAGGTGGAGGTGCAAAAGCCCTTAGTTAGACCCCTCCCCAAGTTGCTAATCCAGATAATCCTGTTGTTGACACTCTCTCTACCACTGGAGGCTTATAGACTGGATTTGTATACCCTACTGCAGGTTTATGCGTTACGCTGTATAACCCCTTACATTGGATCTCTGTTTCATCTTCTTGATCTTCCATATCCTCGAATAATCGTCAGAGTTCTAGAATCTCTTTTCTTTTTTGTAATTGTTTCCCTTTATATTTTGCTGCTAAAAAGATGGACATTTATTCTAGCATGTTTGTGTTATGGGAGCCCTGCTCTGGCCAGGAGCAGGAACCCTCCCTTCCTTGGTTTCCAATACCCATTGTTTATGATACTGATCTATCCTGTCACAATACAGTGTTAGGGCCTTATGCATGTGTTTTCTGGGGGGGTTTCTTCCCCCATAATGTTGTGCGCATCCCTAATTTTTCACTGAGACCTTGCTACTATGCTGTGCATGCTGCTACTTGTACAAAAATACAGATCAACCCACTTTTTCCCCCACCCCTTTTATTCTTTTGAACTTTGTTTATTCTCTCTCTCCCTCTCTCCCTCATCCACCTTCCTTCCATTGTTACCACAAAAGACGGCAAGAGAAAATATACAAAAATAATTGACTAAAATCCAGGCCCATTCCTTATACTGAGCCACTACTTATTTTCCTTAGATCCATGTAATACCTTCTTCCCAGCTTTTTTTAATATGCTGAGGATCCCATGGCTTTTATCGTCATAAAAGAATAATGCGTGGTACTACCTTCTCAACCTATTATGGCTGAATACCCCTTACTTCTCAGTCTTTATACCCTGAGGCTCCCTTTCCTCTCAGTCTTTATACACTGTGGCTCCCTTTTTTCTCAGTCTTTATACGTGGAGGCTCCCTTTTTCCATTATAAAAAGTAGAAAATCAGAAATATGCAACAATTTCAATACATAACCCACCTCCTTAATACATCACCTGAAATTCGATCCAATCTTTACATAACACATCAGCAAATGTCCTAGTCAATCTATTGACCTCGTACTTTCTTTTCATGCCAACATACTGGCATACATACATGAACCTTGTTTTTATCTCTTTCAAGAGTATACTCGCATGTGTGTGTTCACTCGAGTTTTCCTCAGTTACGAAGTCCCATTACTGGCCTGTCTTTCTCTCTGGAGCCACGCCCTGCTTCAGTGAGCAAAGAGGATTTCTTTTAAAATGGCTCCTACTAAAACCGTTCAGGAAACGCATGTTTTTTTGATTATGGGGGACCGGTCTCTGTAGATGGGCGTGACTCCTTCCTGGTAGTTGGCCTGGGCCTTCGCAAAGTATAGGGCCTTAACTGAGATCACCTGGACCTAATTGTAAGGGTAGCCCTATTTACACTCCCACCAGAATATATACACCCCTCTAGGGAAGTAAGGCCAAGAGTCTATCTTGTAAGGATAACAAGTTTAATCTTACAAAAATGAGGATGGTAGCAAAGGACTCTGCTACCTGAACGGTCTGATCCTGTCCCTCATCCGTTCCTTTCTCCTCCCAAACTGGTGCCAGGCAGCAGTTTATATAGTCAGTCTTGCTGTTGTGGCATCACTGGATAGAGGCTATGGCTCCATCCCAATCCATCCTTTTTGATACAAGGGATGCTCCATAGTCTTCCTTTCTTCATTGTCAGCAATTTCTGTCAGAACATGCAGCTCTACATTTTGTTACCTTACATAGAAACACACTGCAGCTCTGCAGACTTTTACAAACCTTGAGGCCTAGCCCCAGTAAAACCTAAACATTTGTTATACACAATTTTCATTCATTCAATCCATACTTCACTCCTCCTGCTAATGTTATCTGCGCCCTGTAGTTTTACACATTTCTTTTTACAATCTGTCCCATCCTGTATTTTGTCGGCCAGAAAGCCTGCCTGAACCCTTGACGCACAGTAAACGGCTGGTGCGTGAATTCGTGCTGCTAGTGCTAGCACAAACACATTGGAAGCCTGGGGTCCATTTTTAGCACAGGCTGCATTCTTTCCAGGAGAGAGTTTGTATCTACCGTGCTAAGATTTTACAATTGCATAAGGTCTGACATTACAAATATATCCAACTAATAATTACTTGTGTTTTATATTTAAACAATAACTGCCTTTTTTCCAATGCCTGGCCATGTCTGTATATGTGATTTATATCTGTATAAAAGAGCCTTCCCAATGCCCCCCCTTCCCCTGGTCCCTTATAGCGCCTAAAAGAGGTCTTGCCTAACTCTAAAATGCTTTGGGGTGCGGGAGGACCCTGGTTCCTTCCCAACAGGTGTAATGGGTCAAATGCGAGGCAGACAACTTTTGGATGATTTTTCAAAATATGCCATTTTATTATATAATAAATGTTATCAACCGTCTCACTATCCCTACTCTGACGAGGATTTCCCTGCCTATCAAAACTGAAGGAAAACACTCCAACATAGGATATCTGACCCTGACACTTACACATCAAATACATAAAGAAAAATGAGTCCCTCAGCGTGCTCCTGGTTTGGACGATCAGGCTTAATTGCCGGACGACTACTACTACTACTACTACTACAACATGCCTATTCAGCCTTCTACCTCCTCCCTTTACTTATGGGATTATGGGACTTGTAGTCCTTAACAACAAAATCGACTCTTTTTGGCCACTTCTTGTTTTTAGTGGTAGATTCATTTTCGTTAAAGGAATTTAGGGACGAACCATTAGATTTCATTGTTAAAGAGGAAGACCATTTATTTAAGGTGACATTTTTAAATTCCCTTCCATTATACCTTTGGGAGTAAAGAGAATTGTTATCCTTCGGTGCCTCAAATGATCTTTCTGTTCTTCAGGCTTGCTCAGGTTTTATGTCACCTATGCCTTTAGCCACAGATTTTATATGTGGTTCAGATAAATCATAACGACAATAGGCCATTACATGCTTTGGCAACTTTAAAAGGTTGTCCCCTTTTAAAGGACACATACTTCCTCTCATTCCACAGGATCTCCTCACCACCCTTGGCCTTGTCTCCTCCCAGGTGATCCTCCCGAAGTACACCAGCCCCAAGGTCAGGATCAGGAAGCATCTGCCTCCCCCTGGCCACTTGGGAGGAGAATTTACGCAGGGTTTTAGTAAGGGGTCCCTAGGATTCATCACAACACACACGAGAATGTTTCAGAATGCCCAGCATCCAGTATGATCTAAACGGAGTCTGCGTTGCTGGGTAATATATTCTAAGTTGGGAGCTGCTAGGTCACCCTGTGTGCAAGTTAAAATCAATCTCCCAACTGATTCTCAAATTTGTCAGGTGCCAAGCAAGCTGCATAAGTAGTGATCATAATTGAACAGAAAAAACTCTCCCAGTTCCAGAACGACATTCCGAAAAAATAATCGAGCTGTTTGGGGACAATGAGCATCTTGGCTGATGAAATATTACCAAAAGTGGATAAGGGAAGATCTGCCCAACTAAGGGTTTTATGCGCAAGGAAATCTAAAAAAGCATAGTGATTTCCTTGAAGGAGTTTGGATTGGCTTTTACTCATTGATATACCAAAATACTTCACCGACTCCAACTCCCATTTATAGTCCCCTATTTTTGGCTTTATGGATCCGTTGTTTAGAAGAAAGAGTTAACCATTAGACCAGTTGAGATCTATTTCTTGGGTGAGTGGGCAGAGATTACCCTGAGGCTGCATTACGTAAAGCAGAACATCATTAGCATATAGAGAAATAATCTACCTTTGGTCTCCTATTGTAAAACTCCTGCATGCAAGAAGCTGCACAATTTTGTTTGCGTAAGGTTACAAATATAGCATGCAGTTTAAGAATTAACGTGACGGACCATGGGAAGCAGTCTAACGCTTTCTCTGCAACCAACAGAGCAAACACAGCTTAAAATGTGAGCTAGCTTATGCACGTATTCCTAATACAATTTTTCACTCAAACCATTGCTGCCATTTTTTTTTTCATCAGATGGAAGTACATTAAACGCATTTAGTTTGCTTTAGGGGAGTTTACCAAATGGTGTATCCTTTAGGTATTTGTGATTAACAAAGAATCTGTCACTCTGGTGCTGTATAGCTTCTCATAGAACTGATGAAATACATCTATTATGTGATGTAAGGGTGCAGAAGTAAGGCTCGGACACAGAGGTGCCATGTTTTGGGTCATAAACATGTATTCAACATAAAAAGAGGTTTGGTAAAATGTCTTTCTGTCTCTGAAGCTAATAAGGGCTTCCCTGACTCAAACTAATGAAAACGTCAGGATGTCAAACACATATTCAGTCACTGTTGTGTCCAAAAACCTTACTACTGACCCCAACACTCTTAACCTGAATCTAATGTGCAAGGATATTACAAGTGTCCCTGGTGTTTTTAAGAAATAAGCAAACATTCTCTCTAAAAGAAACAATATTGTAATTTCCAGGGAATGGCTCCTTTCCCCTTTATTACGTCTTCTTCCACTTAACTAACTAGGAGGTTATGTGGTTTATTTGAAGGTTCACAATATCACAAACAAAAGTTCCATATGCGAGGCAATGTATTTCCCGGGTTCCTGACTTCAGATTCCAAAACATTATTCTGTTTGCCAATGGATTTGTCTTCCTTTCCCTGGCTCCTTTACAACCTTCACAATAATGTACACAAAACTCTGTATCTTGCTGGGTCTCAGACCCTGTATTATCAGATAAAGTTCACCTTGGCCTTTGGCTCTCATAAGTGTTCATGTCCCAGGCTCGCCATGCAGTAGTGTGCCAGCTTGGTTTACTCTCCTGCTAAGCATATACATCTTCTCTCTTTCTCCTTGGCTCGGCTCTCAGGGTCCCAGACCCTTCTATTCTCTTGCTTTCATATGGGCAAGGGTCCCAGATTCGCAGTTCAGAATCTTGACAGCTTTGTTCACTCTCTAGCCTAGTATCGGATTCTGTCTTTTACTCTCTCTCATAGGGGTTTAGGTCCTAGACTTTCATTATCTTCCCCGGGTCCCAGACCCTCTTATTCGGCTCTCTGGACTCACACCCTGGCTTCCCTGGACCTCTAGTCCATCTCGGCCTGCCTGCGTACCTTCGTGCTTGGTGCGGGACGTCTGTGCGAAACTTCGGCAGCGTTCGGGTGCTTTGTTTGGTTGGTCTCTGCTTCGTAATGCTCTTCACATCTCCCAGAGCGCCTTTTCTTCAACTGGTCGCTCCCGAGATCCTGGAACGCCTGGAGGGTTGTTTGGACTACGATACGCATAGTCCTTACATCCTGGGCTACAATCTGTCCTTCTCCCTTCTCTGTGCGCGGCGTTCGGCTCTCCCATCTTGCCGCGGGTGCTACAGCATCACTGGCAATTCCTCTCAAGACAGGGGATCTTTCTCATCTGGTTTCCCTCGTTTATTTTGAATGGGTTAGTCTCAATCAAGTTCAGTGGGGGACTAGACCGCTCATCACAGTTCACAGGATCAATCCTCTCACTCCTCGTCATCTTCTTCATCCCAGTACTTGTATTACAAGTAAATGGAAGGCCAGTTGAATTCTCTTGTGTGTTAGTAATTTTCTTAGAGAAAGGTTGACGTGTTGTAGATATTAGCACTGTTTGTAACAAGGGAAGGAGGGTTTGGCTTTGGCAAAGAGGAAGGGGTGACAAATTGGAAATATGCGGCGTACTCTGAAAATGGTCATCCTCTCCCATGTGATCCTCCCCCTATGCACCACCCCAGGGGGGACTTTTGTACTGTGGACACACCGCCCTGGCCCCATGGGAAAGATATCCTCCTAGGGGAGAAGGGACGACATCCACAGATTCGTCAAAGTGATCTGGTGTTGTCTCCAATGTACATGTATCATCTTTTACAGCAGCGATTCCTGGATTACTTCTTTTGGTCTTTACTAAATGGCCCAATGCGACCAGGGTGATGTCTGTACCTACAATCATGAATTGGTGCAGAAATATTCTCTTTCCGCAGCTAGTCTCAATTGAACTCAATTTGTTCTCGGGGTGAACAGTAATGCCTTATCGATGGTTTGTTCCAATTTGGTCACCAGGGATCTAATTTTAGCATCCAAAGTGGACAATTCACGCCTGGTCGCTTTTAAATCCCTTCTGTACCAATTTCGATATCTCCAACATAAACCTTGACTGTTTATCAAATCCTGGCGATCCTAGAGACCAAACCCAAATTGGTGAGGGGAAAAAAGTGGTAATGGCACCCTCCACATTCATGAGGGCTGGCAGTTTAAATTGCCAATGGAGTGATGTACCATGCAACTTAGTCACAGCAGCACAGAGTGATTAGAGAACGTTCTAGGAACCTTGGTGTAACTGGTAGTAATGTGACTCATGTCGGTGAACAGGAGTATTAAATACATTTTTTAATACTTAACGTAAAAATTGAGGAGTAAAAAGAAATTGGATTCATCACTCGCCTGAAATCAGTGAGGTTAAAAATGAACTACTTCTGTGGATTTCCTGTGCTGTGAGGTTAGGCGTGTTGTCAGATCTGTACATTGTTTAATCGGGAACCTGTTGAAATCACACGTTGAAATAATTGGCAATACAGCACATTTCAAGCCTTTTTCAGGCAAGATGCAAAAGAATTGAGGGTAGTCGACATTAGGAGCATATTCTACAATCTTGCGTTGATGGCAGCAAGGACTCCCGAAACAATTAAGGAACATTGTGGTCAACTTCATAAGCATGCAATTTGAACGGGAGTGTTTTATGAACCATGAGAGTTACAGGAGTATCACTTAGAATAACTGGAAGAGTGAGTCCCAGACTTAAGCAAGTGCTTCGTTATTTAAGCCAAATAAATGGGATTCCCGGATCAACGTAATCTTGGTACCATGGGGTTCGCAATAAGCTTACAATGTACAGGCTTTATCTTATTCAGTCCCCGCACAATTCAGCTAGTTTAGGTACAGTAACTCGAAGTTTAACACCTTAAAGCATAGTGGATGCACACTTGTAGCTATTAACATTGAGAATTCAACCAAATACAGTGTTTAAAAGGAGACTGCAACATTGTGCTTTCATTCATTTTAACTATTGCAAAACTAACAAAAAGCATAAAAATGCAACTGCCTCCCCATGATATCACTCTCTCACTTCCCACACCTCCCGGGAGCACAAAAGGAGCTTTTACTATTGGAAGTACCTTTTTAAAAAGATCTGTGGCGAGCTCCATTATGAAAATGATTGCTTAACTAAGCATGGAGCGGAACGTTATATTCTTAAGCTTATGAATAAAGTGCCCTGAGTTGTACCAAGACCTTTCACCACTCAGAATAAAATTGCATCCATGATAAACCGTACAAGGAGTTCCTGACTGGACTGAATTGTGGAAGGGTAAGTAGCTTGGATGAGTATACCAGTAATATAGCCCTTAACTGTAAAAGTCTGGAATCTAGAAATGTGTGTGCCTCTTACAGGTATTAAAACAGTGTTTTTTTTCTGTTGTGGCGGCCCTCCCCAAACCTCTAGTTTAAAAGCATTGCATTTTTGAGGCCCCCGTCTCTAAATTTCAGTAAAAAGACTGACAAGCTTTTTGCATAGCGATAATGAATTCGAGATATGAGATAATGGCCTCTTGGTATTCAAGTTCTCCAAGCTTTCATGCACAATGAAGAATTGTCTTTCTCTGTAGTTCAGTCCATGAACTATCATTTGTCATAGATTTTGCTCAGAACATGGGGCAGTTCCAAAGCTCTGTGCGTCCGCTTAGCTAGTGGGGGACTCAGGGGGGGGGGGGTGGTGGTGGTGTATGTTGATGGCTATCCATAATAAACAACCCTATGAAGATTTCCTCGTTCTGCATGGTGGTCGACTCTGGAATGGCCATGATGCGCAAATTATTTTTGTGAACTCTCATTTTTAGCCTCGACTCTTGTCATCTCATTCCTTTGATCCTGTACCAAGTGACCTATCTCTCGGTCAATTCGCTGTTGCATCATGTGAACTTTGAATACTCAATTGTTTAGTTTATGGTTTAGTTTACTGTTCGCTGAATCAAAACCAGTTTTTCAGCCATGTGTCATGCTGACCACTTCACAGTGGTCATTGTCGCAGTGCTGGAAGTGTTCCAGAAGGGGGAATATAGTGTATCACTTGCGCACAGAGGAAATGACCTCAAAATGCCGCTTTGCGTGCTGCCATTTTGGTTGCTAGAGCAACCAACATAAACAAAATACAACCGAAGCACCGCTTCGCCTCCAACGGTAATGCCCTACACTTCCCACAATTCACCCTAAACGAGGTACAAACAAATCCAAAAATAAAAGGCTATACTATACAACTGTGGTGGAATTAAATGAAGATTAAGAGAAAAGAGAAGGGGACAGGGAATTGTTTTTCTCTTCATCCCATTTCAACCCATTCACACCAAAACTAGCGCAGTCTACTCCGCACCGCCCATTCACACCAAAACTAGCGCAGTCTACTCCGCACCGCAGACTGTGTCGCAAACCCTCTGCTGAAGTAACGCACTTCTTGTATGTTTACCTGTTTGTTCCTTTTCTGCTCCCACTCTACTGCTTTCTCATTTGTCCTTCTCCATGTTTTCCGTTCATTTGTTCTCATTCTCTCTCCCAATACTGCCTGCAAACCCTCTCCTTCCTTGTGCTGCCTATTCTTGGATTTTCTCTGGGATTCCCCTCTTCCTGAAACAATGTTCTGTGAAGGCATCGTGAAGCAAGACACAGACACATATTCAAAGTCAAAAATTAACATGGTTTATAAACTCAAATGTCAGGATGGTTGAAGGTCTAACTTGCCCTATGCTAAGGTGGGATTTTGCTACCTGGATGAAACTAAGGAACATCTGAGTCAGAAAGTTCAATTTAAAAGTCTGTCTGTGTTTAAAACCTATCCTTGCCCTCAGAACTAAAACTAAACGATGCAGGGTTCGAAATTGAGAGCAGCTGGTATTTAGCTCCAGCCTGGTTAGCTCAAAACCAACAGCTACCAGGAGCTTACTTTGGCTCCCTGGGCTAATTGTTGCCTTTCAAAACATGCTTATGTGACATTGAGTGTTTAAGCATGCTTATAAAGAAGAATTATGGCGGATCTAGTACACATTTAAGCATAATTAATCATAGAAAAAGTTAAAATGTGCATCTCATGCACCGTTCGATACGCAGTGCGCTGGGTACTCTCTCCTGGTTCCTCAGCGGTAGCTCCTGCCTATTGGGTGGACACCCAGGAGCTGGTTTTAGCTCCTGCTCATTGAATCCTTTTTTCGAACCCTGCTATGTGAATCAATAATAAAAGAAATGGCGATCAAATAAAGTTGTGAGCGGTTTCCAGCTCCTAGCTTCCTTTTCAGCTCCCCTTCCCCAAGTTCAAGAAAGTTTCACAAAGGTCTCGAGTTTACCTTTCTCAAGTTCGAAACAGTTCCACAAACCCTTGGGGTTCCCCTCCCCAGGTTCAAGGTAATACAGTCCCAAAGAAAAGGGTCTTGAGAGCTCTGTCCTTAAGGCCGCATTAAAGTTCATCAAGTCTCGGGGTTCCCTTCCACAATACTTCAATTTGCCAACTTCTACATAGTCTTTTAATGTTCAGCACGACTCCAGATTAATTTGACTCCTTCTGGATTAAAGTAACACTTAACTTAAATAGCTCCGTCTTGGTTTACTTCAACAATGTCTTTGGCTTTCACAATGGAGGGTTACCTGGTTTAGCAGTTGTCAGACCCCACAGTCTACCCATTACAGGTCATACAGCTTCTTCTGTATTTGCCCCTGTGTTAAGATTCACACCCACTTAACTTCCCCTTGTCGGCCTCTTGGCTTTATGTCCAGGCTCACACTCACTTGGCTTCTCCTGGATAGCCTCTTGGCTTTGCCACAATGTGTCACATATCCTCTGCCAGTCTTTAGCCTTCTAACACACACTGTATTCAAGCATAGAGTTCACAGCATGGTGGCTTTATTTCTTCCCCACCTTTCTTTCATGCTCTTTCGCAAACTTCCACACTTGCTCTTTTATTTCGTATGCTGTTTTCAAATGGGCACTTTCCCATTTATCTTTCATCCGACCATAGCGTTGCCCACAAAGTTTTTGTTCAGTGTTCAGTATTTGCTTAACATCTAATTCTCAAGTGTTCATTGCTTGCTCGGTTTAAAATTGTATTTCCAAAAAGTGATCGTTGGGACTTTCAATTCATTCAGTATTCCAAAGTATTCAATAGATGGTTCAGGACAATGTACAGTTACTTTCAGATCACTCAGCATTCACAGATTACTTGTTTCAGTTTGTTTGAAATTCTCAAATTCATGTCCGTATTAGCAGGACCCCCATTGTTAATTTGTAGATTTAAGTAACTTTGGGTCTCACCCTAAGTTACTAGGGGAATCCAGACGTGGACCCCTTGCTCACTATTCTTAGAGAGGCACAGATCCACCCTACTGATGAGGTCCAACCAGACCGAAACACGCGTCTGGGGTTTCTGTTGGTACTCTTGTTCAGAGGAGAATTGCCTAGCATTTCGGTGCTAGACTGCCCCAGGGCAGGACAAAGACTGATATGTTTGGGATATTTCTTCTCTGTGAAAGATAGTGAGCTAAAGACTCTGGGTAAGTCTCTCGTAACCAGGACGAATGTCTGGCAGAGGGACTCCCAGGACCCCCCTTGTTAATTTGCAAACCTAATCCTAGTACAAGCATGAGCACACGCAGCGCTACTAAGTCTGGGGTCCCCAGAGACGTGAACGCTGAGTGCCTGAAAAGAAGTCTTATTACACGACGTGCGGCCGCCCGGATGACAAGACGCACTGCGCAGGAGGCGCGGGTGCACACCGGAGGGCTGGCGGAGGGACCGCTAAATATTACATTTTATGGATGGTGGGGCATCTCCCTTCACTAAAAGCTTTGAATCCGGACGGTTTAAAACTGCTCGACCCAAATCCCCTTGTTAGTTTATTATTAACTTCATTTTACACTACAGAGGAAAAATTAAACAATAAAGAGACAACTTTGCATAATAAAATAAAGTGCCGGAGCGCCCAGACCGAGGCGGCCAGGAGGGAAGGCCCTGCGGACACTGACAAATCCAACTTCAGCAGGAGCGTGGGCACAAGCCGTGCTCAGACACAGCACCAAGTACCCTAGGACAATGGAGTAGCCGCGAATCACATAGCAGAGCAAGCACATGGGACAAAGGACGTGCGGCCATGCTGCTGTAAAGGCGCATTGTGCAGGAGACGTGTGTGTGCGCTCATGAAGGCTGGCTGAGGTAACGTGCAGCACATCTCATACAATACATTATAAGAATCCCACTGAACCTAGGCGCGGAGCATTGAAGAAAAGCCGTTTTGAATGGAATCTCTGTCAGCTGCAGTAAAATAATAGGCCGGATGTTGCAGGCACCAACCCTATAGCACGGGCCACCCGTACAGAGGTGCCCCCCCCTTGTGGTAAAGAAGAGGCACAGTGAAAGAGTGGGCAGTGGCCTGCAGGATGGGCGCAACAGAAGTGGGACCTCAGGGGCTGTGGCATAGCCCCAGGTACACAGTGGAATATTGAGGAGGCCCCTAGACAAAGAGAGCGCACCAGGGGCATCTTCCATGTACATGGAGACAGCACGGGCAACACACGGTAACCCTCAGCCAGGTGAAAGACTGTGAAGGAGCATAGACCTGAACACTGCTGGTACATCGGACTCGTGAGTTCATAACAAGACGGACATGTCGGTGAAAGGGGAGCAAGGCCAAGGGCAAGCAGCCCACAATGGACATTTTTGCCAAACCACAACAGTCCCCCGCCACTCCAACGCAAAATGGGGCTACCACATCCACCGGAGCAGCAACGTCAAGTGAAAACCACATGATCTTAACAGCCATATCGGAATTGAAAGCTTCATGGGGGATGACGATGGCAGAGTTGAGAACCGCACTAGAAACGAAAATAGATGCGGTTGGAGTGGAGGTCCATCTACTGAGGCAAGATGTGAGGGCATTGGCGGAGAGGACCAGCGGACTGGAGAGTGCGGTGAAAATCAACACAGATACTAGCACGGCCAACGCCAAGGCAGTCCACATATTGAAGCAGCAGGTAGCCAACCTGGAGAACCGAGCAGAGGAGGCCGAATGAAGAGCGCAACACAAGAACATACGCGTGGTTGGTCTGCCGGAAGGGGAAGACGGCCAAGGCCCCACGAACTATGTGGAAAACATGATCATACAAGAGATGGGTGCAAATAAACTCTCCCAAGGGTTTGCGGTTGAACGTGCGCACAGGGCCTTGATGAGGAAGCCGCAGCCTGGAGCCCTGCCGAGAGCAATCATAGCAAGATCCTGAACTATAGGGACAGTGAAAAGATCTTAGAGTTCTTCAGGAAAGGAGGGACAATAAAAAGAGCGTCGGCAACCATCACGGCATACCCTGATTACACTATGCTAGTTCAGAGACAGCGCTATAGCTACGTAGTGATCAAGAGGAGACTGCGCACAGCTGGATTTAAATATATGTGGTTGTATCCTGCAAAACTCCAGATTCTCCACAAAGACAAAGTGCACTTTTTTGAGGTTTTCTTCAGGGTTCACAGATATCCCTGAAAGCCTTGCAAATCGCTCCATCACTTCCAGGACATACTGGAGGTTTTCTTCAGGGTAGTGCAGATACCTCTATTGTATCTGCACTACCCTGAAGAAAACCTCCAGTATGTCCTGGAAGTGATGGAGCGATTTGCAAGGCTTTCAGGGATATCTGTGAACCCCAAAAAGTCTATTATATAGCAAGTCAACTTCAGTATGTAGCTAAATGGCTTTCTGAAGAGCCGACCTCTGAATCCAGGTTGTTCCAACTCGATTGCACCCCATTCTTCCTGAGAAAAATGATGTGGTTGCCTAAATCGGATATGGAAGGGCGCCCAAGGATGATGACACTCGGGTGGGAGATATGGCGGAGAGCCTGTCAGATAATGGATAGCCCGTCCCCGTGCTCCCCGCAGGTCCCATTGGTCGCGCTGGTGGGAAGAGAAAGGCAGCTAAGACTAATGATTAGGAAGCACTGGGAGCCTGTGGGGATAGCGTCGATGGGCGATATGTGGCAAGAAGGGAGTATAAGGGATTTTGAGGGGCTGGTGGTGGAAACGGGGTTATATGCGGGACAGTATATTACATATCATAGTGTGGTGCAGCGGATTAAAGAGACATGGCCTGAAGAAATATTAGCAGATGAACCAGACACCGCCATAGATACGATATGTGACATAGCATAGGGGGGCATGAAATATCAAGAATATATGAGCTGATGATGACCAAAGTGGGGAAGGAAGTGGTACAGCTTGGACAAGACTGGGAAGTGGGTGCCCCAGTGAGTGATGGGATGTGGGAGCGTGCCCAGGGATATCATAAAAAGGTGTTGAGAAATGCGAGACTACAGCAGATACAACTGTACATCACCCACAGGGCGTATATGACACCCCGAAGTATAGCTAAATTTAAAAATGCAGGACGACAATCATGCCCCAAATGTGATGAAGAAAATGCTGGAATGTTACACATGTTTTGGTCATGCCCAATAATAGGACGTTTTTGGGGCGAAATAGCGCACAGGATGGAAGACAAAGGGATTACAATAGAGGTAGACTCAGTGTGGGCTTGCCTGCTGGGAGGGTTTCCTAGACCACATAAGCTAAAGCACGTGAGTAAACTGAAAGATCTGGCGTATGTACTAGCAAAGAAGAAAATTGCAATGGAGTGGAAAGCATGTCGCAGACTGAAAATGGAGGCGTGGTGGAAGGATTTACAGAAGTGGGCAGAGGCGGAAACTGTAGTATGGCAAGAGGCGAGCAATGTTGGAGGGGAGGAGGAGGCAGGAACTTTGATGGCTTGGAAACAACTAATTGCTGAATTATTTGGCCCACATATGATGGGGCAAGTGACCGGGAACCAACGGAACCCATTGATAAGGAATCCCTATTGCAGGACGAAGAAACGGAATAAGGAGAGTAGGCTTGGAAGAGGGGTGGAAAGGGGTGAGACACAGTGAACATGGATAAAGCAATGTGCATTAATGTTACGATGTGCACTGTCAGTTTCGTTTGTGTTGGTTGTTAAAATAAAATCAATAAAAATTGTTTAAAAAAAAAAATCCTTGTAGCTGTTCAGGGTGCCACCATTTTCTCCCAAGTTGGACCTACAAGGTGCTTATCACCTTATAGGAATACAGAAGGGGGACAAGTGGAAGACTGCCTTTCGTACCCCCTTCGGTAATTTTGAGTATCAGGTGTTGCCATTCGGTCTTGTCAATGCACCCGCAGTGTTTCAACAATCTATGAATCATGTGTTTCCGATCTCTATCATTCGGTAATAGTATATCTGGATGATATCTTGGTGTACTCACAGAACACTATCAGACATGCCTTCCTTGTGACAGAAGTCTTTGTGGCTATGAGAAAACCAGTTCCTTATCAAGCCTGAAAAGTGTAAATTCAATGTTACTCTGGTCCACTATCTAGGCTTTGTTCCCTCAGAAGAAGAGGTGAGCATGGAATCCCATAAGGTGAAGATTACTGAGTGGGCTACTCCCAGGAGCATTCAAGAAATCCAATGCTTTCTCTGTATTGCTAACCTTTACTGAAAATTAATTCCCGGTTTCTCACAAATGGCTTTGCCATTAACTACCCTGTTAATGAAATAGTTTATCACCACTGAAAATGCCCCTGAGACACTCAAGTCTGCCTTCTGTTGATACTTCATAATTCTTATAACCTAATGTTGAAAGGCCTTTTATAGTCGATACTGATGCCTCTGACCATGCCATAGGCACAGTACTCAAGCAACGAGATGAGGAAGACGAGGAACGTCCTGTGGTCTATCTATGACACGCTAAACCAGTGAGCACAATTATTCCATGCTAGAAAGGGAGCTGCTGGCTATGAAGCAGACTTGCTTTGAATGGTGGAAGGCATTTATTACTCGTAGACACACAAAGTTAGGATAAAAACTGATCACAGAAACCTTCCTGTACTTTAACAGCAAAAATGTAGAAACAGCTGTCGAGCCAACTGGACATATGGTCTTTCTCCAGTGCGATATCGTATTAACTTACTGACCTGGAACCCATGGCATATTCGCTGAGGCCCTATCAATATACCACATCTGTCTTCCTGATGAACATGTCTTTCCTGATATTATTCTAGGGGATAAGAAATTAATCTATTGCATCCTCCTTTCTTGAGAAGTTGAAGGCTGTAGGGCTTCATCTACCCACTGAATCTACTGACCACCTTTTGACTTACTCACTTGAAAACCAGGATGGTTTATACTTTAAAGGAAGACTTGTAGTAATCCATACCGTTGACTTACAAGCTGATGTATTCAAATGGTGTCATGACAGTGTTCTTGCAGGTCATCAAGGGTGGGTTTCCTCATTGGAGCTCATAAACCGATCCTTTTGGTGGCCTTCTGTCTGTTCCGATGTTAAGGAATATGTTTCTCCTTGCCGTACTTGTCCAGACCAAATACTCCACCACGCGTCCTTTGGGCAGGTTACATCAACAACCGAGCCCTTTGACCCTGTGGGAGTCCATATCCACAGATTTCGTGGTAGATATAGTCTTATGCAAGGGTTGTACCACAATCATAGTAACCATTGATTCTTTGACTAAGCTGGCACATTTCTCACCTTTACCGTCTATACCCACTGCTCCTGAAATGGCAAGGATCTTTTTTAGAGATATATTTCGTTTACACAGACTTCCATCTGATATTCACTCTGGCCAAGGGTCTCGGTACACTTCCAAATTATGGATGTCCCTCTGCAAACTCCTGAAAATAGATTTCTCATTGTCCTCTGGCTATCACCCCCAGTCTAACGGCCAGACCGAATGTATAAATCAGACGATGGAACGTTACTTGCACTGCCATACCTCATGTGCACAAGGCGGCTGTGTGGACTTCCTTTCTACAGCAGAATTTGTGTAGAACAACACTCTGCATACCTCTACTAAGACGAGTCTGTATCTTTGCATTGCACTCTTGAATTCTTCAGCAATATTCCATCTCTTGATACCTTGGTGGAATCAGTTTCTTCCCACCATAAGTCCACCTATGCTAACTTACAAACTTCATGTGACAAGACTAAAGTGTACCGACCGGAAACGTTTGGATGTTCCAGCTTAGAAGATTGGTGACGGCATATAGCTTTCTACCAGATACTTGCCCCCTGTGTATCTCTAAACTGTCTTCCAGGTACCTGTGTCCCTTTCCCATTCTTAAACGGATCAATCCTGTGGCATTCAAGTTAACAGCTGCCCTCTTCTTGACACTGAATTCGCCCTGTATTCAATTCTTCTTTATTAAAACCCTAAATTGTGTTGTATCCTTCAGGACTCTCCAGTCAAGATTCAGTCTTTTTTTGGGATCCTTATCTGGTAAATGGTTCAGAAGGCTAACGTATACATATTCTGTACAGCCTCTGTGCTTGTATTGGCTTGGAATCTATTACCAATCAATATGAGCCATGTGGTGTGGTAATTGGTAGTAATTCTGTAATGTAGGGGCTTGTCTGTTGTATCAGAACACCTTGTTCACAATTACTTTCAAATATGGTTTAGCTTGTGCTTTGATTGGATATTATGCCTGAGGCTTTGGTGTTCCCAACACTTGGCATAATATGTGGAGGGTAATCAATGTGCTGTCATGTCCTACATGATTCTTGTATCCCTGTGTTGCACCTATAACAACCCATGAGGCTGCATGGGAGAACACTACATTTTCTCAGTTTATCTGAAATTAACGGGTTTAACTACTTCTTCGCCTTTAGGGGTTTCCCCAACATATAGCCTGGACTAGTTTTTTTCTGCTAAAAGGCCATTTTGTATTGTATGCATGTCAGACCAAATTAGTGCCTCAATTTCCTTAGGTTATTCCCCTTCAAGGTGAACTGTAACTATATACACATTATTGCCCCCAACCACTTCTGTGGGAGTAGTTACCTCTATATTTTGATTGGTAGGAATGTGTTTTAATAGCTTCTTGTGTCTCTTTAAATACGGAGCCCTGTGCCAGAATCCATTTGTACCACTAACCAATCACTACGATCTTTAGTCTCTGGTGCAGAGTATCTTCCATTGTTGTCATCGTCCATTCTTAAAGCTGTAGTTTGCTTCTTTCCTATTTCTCTTGGTGAGATTCTGCTCTTTTGGGTGCTGAGCCCTGAAGGATGGTCTATAGCTCTGTATCATTGTGGCTGCCTAAGCTATGCTCTATCCTTTGACTGATGTGCACCTTTTTACCACTTCTGCCCTTAAAGGGTCTTGTATCCCAATCAGCTCTTTGACTTGGGAGTGGTGCTATAACCTTCTACAGATAGTGTTCTGTTACCATGGGTTTTCTTTTTTTTCATTTTTTTTTTTTTTTTTTTTTTTGGCTTGGGGCAATCCATTTTCTTTCTGCCTCTAGCTGAGAAAATATGGCTACCTGGTTTCTATCTGGTAACAGTGGCAGTAATAGGTTGTGCTCTTTTAGAGTGCTTACTCTCACCTAATCCCTTACCTTGTCTTCCCTGTTGTGTACCACAATCATACTAACCATCCATTGCTCGCCTTTACCGACTATGCTTGAGCGAGGACGGTTTCAAAATCTCTCACCAGAATGTCATAATGCTCCCTAGTATATGAACAATTTGCTCCCTATTTGGGTGGAACCTAAGGCTTTAGGGTTAGACCGTCTATAGTATAAGAAAGGACCATGTCTAGCCCTTGTGGTGTATGTCAATCCCCTCTGAAACCAGTTCTGTGGTCTACCTGCTGTAAGGTTACTTCAGGAGACCCATGGGGTGTGTACTATATTTGATCTAGATTTCTCCTAATGTGTAGGGTTCCAAAACATGTTTCCAGGCTTGGTACCAGCAGTCTTCATGTATGTTGTGAGAACTCCAATGGCATTCTCACCCCTATTCCCTGGGGATCCTCTGGTCAGGTGGCCAGGGAAGGGCCATCGCTTTTGGATCCCGGCCCTGTGGGGTAGACAAGCGAGGGAGGATCACCTGAATGGAGGGCCTTTGGGGACTGGGGAGGAGGTGCCAATGTGCGTGACATGGTATCCTCTCTTTTTTTGACAAGGACCCATCTTAGACCCCCCCCAATCCACTCTCTGCCTTTGTAGGCTACTGTGATCCTGTTTTCCCCTTGACAAAATACCAAAGACTGAGATGAGGAAGAGCCCTTCCAGAGTAATGCAGATTACTAATGGGGGGGGGGAAAAACCGTTATAATACTGGGATGAGGAAGATGCAACCTACAGTCTTTGAATGTCAGGCATGCCCCAACGATTGACCTCATGAGTCGGGCAAGTAAGGCCAGTAAAGCCCAGAACCCACATCTGCAGCATGTTAGGGAGGCCCAGGTGCATAAAAGGTGGCGCTCCTGGCAGCAAGTGGTCAGCAGCAAGGAGAGCAACTTGCTACCTGGTTGGTCCAGCAGGGGAATGCTTGTTGTATGGAGGTTGCCGCCGGACTAGGAAGAGCAGCAAGGACCACAACTTGGAGGCTGCATGGCTGACTCCAGTAGGGGATCCCCAGTTGTTGGTGAACGTGTAAGGAGCAGCGTGATGTTTTGTCCAGTCCAAGGGTGTCCCAGAGCGAGCAAGGTGTCGAGTGGCCAGAGGTCTTCTCAGGCGTGCTCACAGAGTGGCGAGGGAGCCATGTCTCCAGGGAGCCGGACAGAGGGACTGCAGGGAGCCGCGTCTGCGAGCGGTCCCTCTGCTTCCCAGGAAAGACTGCTTGTTACCCTAGCTGGAAGCGCCAGCCCAGGGTTGTCAATGGGGCCGGTGGAGAAGACCCGTCTTTGTGAGAAGAAACGAGGAGCGCTGCATCCGAGACGCAGATGCCAGTGAGTTTCAGAGACAGTGAAACCTGGCGTGCGTCTAAATACAGATGCAATTTGTGACTGTGTGATCGCATACGGCAGGCTGAGAAGCAAGAAGCTGAGGGGAAACGCCTGGCCGGTACAGAATGTAAATGACAGAGTGAATATTACGACTCCTGGAGCAGTTCAGAAAAGGTTGGCTGCCGAGGGGAGCTAGCGAAGTGGGAGCTAAATACAAAAAGGCTGTAAAAACAATTACGGAGGTGGAACAGAGTTAACAGGAAGAAGAGGAGACTAAGGGCAAGAACAGGTACCAGTGACTTGTGATGGGTAGGCTGTGTGGTCCAGAACTGCACCAAGACCAGGAGGGGTTCCAACCAAGGTATTGACAGGTGAGGAAGCATGTGAAGAGAACTTTTGTGTTGAATGGAACTTGCAGTTTGGGGAAGGGAACCCTGAATACCTTTGAACCTTTGTTGGAATGGAACCTGCAGTTTTGGGAAGGGAGCCTCAAACACTTGGTGAACTTTCATATTTAACTGAATTGCATGAAACTCAGAGGGAAGCCAGCACAAGGTATACATCATCTAAAGAGAACGTTGTGTTATGAATAAGACCCCAGAGCTCCCTATTGCTCCAGACTTTTGACCACCTTTTTAGTTGAACTATCATGTCACTATTAGTTTCTTCTTAGTCGTGAGGGCAAGCATAGGTTTAGACACAACCATACCTTTTTGCTTGGACATTCTGACTTTGACAACCTTTAGTTTATTTAGGCAGGGAAATCATGCCAAAGTGATAGGGCCAGATAGGGATTCATCCCAAACCATTTTCTTGAATAAAGGTTTTCAAATTGTCTCCTCTGTGTCTGTGGCTATCTTGATACCATGTCTGTCTCACAGTGTGAACCGGGTTTCCCTTGACAATCCTCCAGACACTGCCACTATGAAGGTGGTGTTGGTTTCCTTATTACCTCTTTCCTTTAACTACCTGATCACTGCATGACTGCAGTTCACAGGTATAGGGACATCAGCATGTGGGTAAGTCATTATAATAACTTTTAGCTTGATAGATTTTAGCTAGAGTGCTTTAAGCTTTGGATTATACCCTGCTCTTCATTAGAGTGTATTATTCTTTGTATCGCTCAGGCCGGAAGCAACCCCTGTGGCTCTTCTTCATTGAATATTGTTGGGTATAGGAAAGGTGAGCAATGTCCTACTGCGCACTTGCGACCCCTGACGTCTCCCTTGCTACCCCTAAAAAAATAAAATACAAAAATTCTTTTTTTCCTTCTTTGTTTTACAAATTGAAGCTCCTGGGCTGCGGCCAATGCAATGTGGCTATTTGAGCTATTTGTCTTTCTGGAATTCCATACAATAATTTCTAGACTCATTAAAGGTTAATTTCAGGCACACTTCAGGGGATAAGTCACTGATTTAGTCTGTTCCTAAACACCTCAAATACACAATGCAGACAAAATCCTCCAAAAAGCATTGAGAGTAGAATAAGCATCCATTTCGGACTATATTTTTTCTCAAGTTGCTTTTTTAGCATGTTTTTTTCTGCCGATCGACCTGATGATCCATTTTTGTATGAAATGTAGATCACGTTACAATAATATTGTAACCATATTTTTCATAGTCTACTTGGAAACAATGCTATGTGATGCCATTTCCTGTTTTTGTCAAGGGGTAAACGGTTGTGTTCCATTGCTTCACGTAATGTCATTCGGTGTGGGGTCAAATGACATCACTTCTTGTGATGTTATCAGAGGTCCAGGGTCATGTGATGTCACTTCGCTACCACTTGCATTTTGGTGAAATGACGTCCCTGCCGCAGCAGGGGCTGTGGTAGGTGTTGGGGGTAGGGAAAGCATGTACCCGTCACTGTACAACAGAGATGAGAGCAGGCAACAACCCCTGCAGTAAGCAGCTGCTCTCATTTGTCAACACATATACATTTATATTGATGGTTCACTGCTCACACCATCCATTAGCCCCTGATGTGTATTAAAAGACATGCACCTTGTTTAACACATCAATACACAGTAGTTCAAATAGATGCCCCATGCTTAATATTCATGTTCAAGGTCATCTGATATCACTCAGTAAAAAAACACTCAATGAATGTGTCTTACACACTGATATACTAAATAAATCATTTTAATTACGAGAAATATGTAATAAAGAAATATCTATACACAGTACACTTAGAATGCAATAAACCATTAATAGAAAAGTTGAACCATTGTCATTTGACTCTACCTCAAGTCAAGACTAAGACTGATCAACCTTGTCCAAGAAATGAGTCACCTTAAAAACTAACTACCTGCCTCACCGGGTCATGATGGGCAACCTCAAAACACATGCTAGGCAATCTTGCTCCTGCCTCACCAAATCATGATGGAGAATTCAATTGAGGCATCTGCCTCAACAAATAATCAATACCTTTCTCAATGTGATATAAAATGCAGGGAAAAAAGATCCTCCTTATACTCACAAACATTAGAAGGTAGGGAGTTGAGGAGGACTGGAAAAACACTGGATGCCTTGAAAAATCCATAGTGCAATATAAAATTGAAAAAATTGAAAGTTTGGAAAAATCCAAAAAGACACCTTTTGCTGCACTTTGGGGTTTTGATCAAATATGTATAAAATTAGGATTAAATGCTTCAAAAAGAATTAATTGTCCAATGGGCCAACTGGTGCCAGCATATAGCCAATCCAGGATAAGGTGTCTGCTTTTAGGCTTTAAGCTGATTAAGGTGCTTTGAGGAAAAGTAAAAATAATTCCCCAGTTCTGCTAAAAATAAATCAAAATCGTCCGATCCCAGTTTAAGGCTTCAAAAATCTAGAAAAAGATTTGGGAGTGGAATCTCCCCTCCCATCCGGGGAAGCGTTTTCTGCTCTTCTTCTATGTCCAGCCATCTGCGTCTGCCTTCATGCCAGCTCCCTCGCCCCAAACAGCCTTTTCAGGGTCTGGGTTTACTCCATTATATACCCTCTGTGCCTTCCCTATTTCCAAGCCTTCACGCATACTGTCTGTCCTTCAGTGAGCCCTAGGAATCTCGCCAAAAATGCGTTTCAGATCACTGCGCTTTCACATGCACAGCATGGTGAACTTGCCAGTGTACCATAGTTACCCGTTTAAACTACGTAATAGAACTACAGCAGTCATGCTTTTTGTAGTTTGCAGTCTTCTACCGTTATCTTATGTTTTTTGTTTAGCGAGAACATTGGCTCTTTTCCCGGATAGATTGTAAATAGCAATTGATGGGGGGTGTTTATTTGAGCAGAGTATAGTGTACCCAGTTTAAAGGTCGCTAGCGCACATACCAGAATAATGAAAAAACTCTAATGTAATCCATCGCAACATGGAAAAGTGACACTCGACTTGTATTTGAATGTGTTTTCATCGTGTTGTGAAATTTATTTAATATAAATGTGTATACATCACATTATGCTTTATAGTGAGGAGGCCTGGGTTGCACATAATATTAAATTGTTCTCACCGCACAGTGTACAAGCCTGGTCTCCGACTCAGATCACAGGCCATATTAAGGATGGCTAAATATGGACAGACCTAAAAAATACATGTCATAGTCCTTCAGCCACAGTGCATGGCTCGGGCCATCCGCCAATTTCCAAGCAAGCGCAAATCTTCTTTTTGCAAGAACGCATGCCAGATCCATACATTTAATTACATGTTTTACTTTGTGGTCTGCCATAAATTCCCACCAAACATTTAGCTGGGGTCCACTCAAATCTAAATGCGCCAGCTCCTTCAAGCGTTAATTGAACATAGCCCCAGAAAGCCTGCAACTTGAGGCAGCTTCACAACATGTGAAGCATGTCTGCTGTACTATTTCCACACCACGGACAGTCTGGCAACACACTACTATTAAATCTGGCAACTCTAGCAGGAGTCATGTATGTGAGGTGGAGTACATTGATCTGCATCAATCGGAATCGCACATTTCTAGACACGCGCTTAGCAAAATGTAGCACAGTTTCCCTGCAGTTGATCGTCCAGCTCTAGCCCCAAGCCCAGCCCTCAAGCTGCTCTACCCTTTAAGCTGCCACTGCTTGCCACGGACAGGAGGACCCTGTATAGTCGTGATACTAGTGTCCAGGCATCCTCAATGTCCTATAGTAATTTCAGTATTTTACAGGGCTGTAGCTCTGCTGGCCAGCTTCAAGGCTCACAGGTATCGCAGGAATTGGCCCCATGCAGCCTGGTGCTGGTGACCACATCATCCAAGCCCTTAAAGACATCTCCCGCATACATTTCACCCTACACAGAAACACCAGACTCCTCCCACTGCTGTAAGGAACTCATGGTGGCAAGAGTAAAGACAGACACAAGTGATCACAGTTCAAGGGTGTTTATTAAACTGTATGCAGGTTGGAAAAATGCCTAATCTAAACCTAAATCTAAGATGGGAGCAAACGTCGACCATCAGTTGAAAATAAGGCAGTCCTTGCATTGTATGAAAATAAAAAGGGCCTATACTAGGAAACCTATTGCCAAACCTTACAACTAGATCAAAAAGGGCGTGGGATAGTTCTCAAGACATGAAAGAAGTGTTCACAAGTAATATGTGAGGATGTGGTAGCCTGGATCTCCCTTCCCCATGTCTTGTGTGCGGGTTAAGGTGGGATGAAGTCTCTTGCCTTTGAGGGCCTGAAGTATTCAAACATTAAACAAATGTTTCTTCAACAAAAGAATGTTTATTTCCTGGTTTTACTTGGGGTGAGGGCTCTTCACCTCTGGGTCCCCCTCTTCCGGGTGCTGACCCCCTGTGCCTCGTAGTGTTGGGTGATTGCTTTTCACCCCTTGGATCTCCCTCTTCTGGGCTTGAAACCGTTCCTCTGTGGACGGTTTCCTGGTTGCAAGGGCCTGATAGGTTTATCATACAAAAAACAAACTAACAAACACAAAGTTCTGTTTTACGAATTTCTCAGGTGATGGCTTCACCCTTGGGGTCCCCCTCTTCTGGGCACAGACCTCTTTTCTACTTTCAGCCTCCCTTCACCAGGTTCACTCTGGCTTTTCTCAGGTGATGGATTCACCCCTGGATCTCCCTCATTCGGGCTCAGACTCTTCTCAAATGTCAATGTCTGTCTTGACCCTTGCCCCTGGCCCTCACTGGCAAGTCAGCCTTCCAGTTGGGGCCAGGTCAAAGGCCTTAAAACCTCATCCAAGACTCTCTTGGAGTCAGGCATTTGGCGCCAGGCTCATAACCATCATGAAGACCAACATTAGAATGGGACTATTTAGGGTTCAGCCAACATGGAGGCACACACGTAGCTCTGTTACAAGGAACTGAGCTATGCGGTCTAGTCTGTTGGGTGTGGCAGACCTGGGACTACTTTACCTGGACTCCTTTGGGTGTGGCAGGCCTGGGACTGTTTTACCTGGGCTACTTTACCTGAGACTATTTAAACTACACCCAAACATCAGAACATGCTTTGCGTTATTCTGCTGTGGGCAGCGTAACGCTCACCGTGTCCAGTTCTTTGATGCCAGCTTACCTGAAACCAAGGACCTGCAGAGAGAAAGAACACTATGAAACTTACCTGGAACAGTATGCTGTCTTCAATCCATCGCCGACTTCAGTTCCACTCACCTGAAGGTATGAACTCCATCATCCGGCACTGCATGCGTCCTGGAATACCATAACCTGGAAAGAGGAGAAAGAAAGACCGCATTAGTAAGCGTTTACTCACGTTTCCTTCTGAATGAAGAAAGCCACACAATTCTTACCTGGGTACTCCTCTCCTAGTCAGTATCATTGCTGGAACATTACGGCGCTCGGTGAGGAACATTGCAACCTGCAAGGAGAGAAAAGTCACAGGTTAGCATTATAAAAGGCGAAACGGCATCGCGCATTACTCACCGGACAGCATTGCGCACACTGCGCTTTCGCCTACCGGCCCATGTTCATCTTCATGACCACTCCAAAATACCTAAAAGGAGACAAGCAAGACATTATTATTCGAACTAAGAGGAACATAAGAACTGCATATAAACTGTAAAGCAGCAAACCTACAGAGTCGCAGCAGGCCTGGATTCCCACAGGGGGGGCTTGCACCAGTGAAGTAACTTGGTCACTGCTCGCCACCCACATCTACACGCCCCTGCCACGAGGAGCAGGACGGAGAATCCACCTTCTACAATATTAAGGTGAGGAGAGGGCCCAAGGGGGAGGAAGGAGTTGAGGCAAAGGGAGGTGGGAAAACAATCCAGCTCCCCTATATTGCAGACCCATCTTTAACCAGAGGCCTTACTAAGGGACCGGGAGAGGGTTTGAGAGTGCAAATCATCCAACCAGGGCTGCGTGGCATCCCCGTGGAAACCAGGTGAGCGTAACATGTCTTTTTGAACAGTTGATAGTGGATATCCCTCGGCCGGGTTATAGTTTGTCGACGCACTGTTTTTTGGGACTTTAGACTTGCCCCCTTCTCATCAGCATCCCTCGGTTGGGTTCACTCTTGCCAACTTAACATTCAAAATGGTTTGTGGGATTCACTTCCCTTGCTTCCTCAAGTCTGTAGATCAAAGGCTTTCGACTACATGGGGATTTTGCTTGACCACTTTGACCTAACTTGGCGGCTCTCCTACGGCCTTCTGGTTTCTGTAGTTTTACTCAGATGGGGATCGACCTGAGTTTCTTCAAGCAGCACCCACGGGTGCCGGTTTCCCTCTGCAGCTGGTCTCCCCTTTACACTTTTACAGTTCTTTGAACTTTCTCACTTTTCCACTTTGCAACTTTCATTCACCAGAGCCCGGTTCTTATCGGCTCTCCCCTCAACTCACCGGCTGTGATGAACCGCTTGCCTTTCTTCTTCGCTGGAGTCAAGGCCGGTACCACGGTAGCATGAGTTTCGCCCGCTCCCGCTTATCAGCATCGACACGCTCTGTGTACCGTTGACATCTTTTGCAGCACACTTGGGCTATTGTCCTCGGTCTTACAAGTCCCTCCGCAGAGGTTTTGCAAATCTGCATCAGAAAGGGCAAGATCGTGTCACTCCTTCTCAGCCTCTCAATATTCAACGCCTTTCTCCTGCTCTTGAACTGCCGGGTCTGGTTAGCTGTCTCGTCGTGCGGTCTAGCTTGCTCGCACTGTGCTCTCTTGCTCCACCTTTTATCCCTGTGGGGAAGGGAAAGGGCTGGCAGGTGATTGTGATTCTGATCCATTGCCTGACTTTGCCTGTCCTTTGTAATGGAACATCTTAAAGCAAACACTATGTCAAAACCCAATCGTAAAGGTAGTCGACTTCGCAAAGGAATTTGTGTTAGACAACCCTATTGTTTCACAGTGTAGCACCGGAAAGGAAAAGACTAGGGAAACATGGATTTTCTTTCTCGTTTCCCCTGTGAAACAAATGTAGCTACATCGCATAGGGGAAGGGTATGTGAGAATCCTGAAGGTGTCTCCCTAGCTAGTCCCCGAGGATCTGTCATCCAGGTGACCAGGGCACGGCCATTGCTATTGGATCCAGTTCCTGGGGGTGGACCAGTGAGAGAGGATCACCTGGAATGGGGGTCCTCGGGGAGGGGGAGTAGGAGTGTGACACCGATGGGTGAAATGCGGTATCCCCCTTACTTTAACACCTTTTCCCCATCCTCTCACGTAGATTCCAAACCACTGCTCCCAGACCCCTTTTCCAACACAACCTTTCACACAACGCAATGGACAATGGACCAACACTAAAGCCGTTGCCTGACCCTGATATTGGGACATGTCCGGCAATTGATCAGAATCACACACACACACCCGATGACCTTTTCCCTTCCCTACAGGGGTAAAAGGTGGAGCCAGAGCACAGTATGAGAAAGGCATGCACAGCAGACAGCACGAGGAAACGCGGCAGTTCAAAAGAAGGAGAAAGGTGGCAGGAAGTGAGGGGGTGGCGAAGAGAGAAGTGACCTTTCCCTTTTTGTCCCAGACCCACGAAACCTTCGTCGAGGGGAATCTAAGACCGCGGACAATGGCCCCAGCGTCATGCTGCAGATGCCAACGGTACGCAGGGCCAACCTATGTTGATAAGGTCGGAGTAGAGGAGGCTCCCGTGCCCGTGGTACCGGCCTTGACTTCAAAGGAGCAGAAAGCCAGTTGATTAAGCTTAGCCGGTGAGACGTGGGGAGAATCGTTAAAAGCTGGGCTGTGTTTAGTGAGAATCACAAAGTGGCAAGTTTGAAGATAAGATATGGAAATGTGACTGAACTTTAAAAGGTGGTTAAGGGGAAACCAGCTGAAGAGGGGAACCGGCAACATGTGGGTGCTAACTTTAGATGCGCTGGTGACTCCCTGTTAGAAAAGAACTACAGAAACCAGAAGGCTGTAGGAAGGCCGCCAAAGGAATTCAAAGTGGTCCTACGTGCGGGTCGAGCAAAAGCCCGTACAATCGAAAGTCTTTGATCCATTAGTTGGCTGGAAGCAAGGGAAGTGAATCCTGTCTTTTGAATAAAGGAAGGGGACGTAAATTCAGCAAACATTTGAAACCAGTAGATCGCATTGAGAAGTGTCTGCTCAGAAGAGGGAGGCCCAGGGGTGAAGCCACCACCCTAATTGAACCAGGGAATACAATTGAGAAGGGTCAGCCCAGAAGAGGGGGACCCAGTGGAACTGTTTTCACCCTAGCAAACTTTCATTTATTAAAGTAACTTTTGTTTTGCTGTTTTGGAACACCTCAGGCCCAAAGGCAAAAGACTTTCAGAGGAAATTAAACTTGGCAATCTGTCATGAGAACTGCCATTGGAACTGTCGTCTTGTGCCTAGAGAAGCCTGAGACTGTACTGTGCTCCATAAACTCCACCTTACCCCGTGCTCAAAACTTTGTAATTGTATTTAGTGTAAGCAATTGACGCCACTAGGACTGCCTTATTGTTCATTTGATGGTCGACCCCTGTCCCCATCTTAGATTTAGGTTTAGATTAGGCATTTTTCCCACCCGCACACCATTTTCATTGTTCAATAAACACCATTGAACTGTGATCTCTTGTCTTTGTTTTACTTGTTGTCACCATGAGTTCTTCACAGGTGTTAGTCCATTCTCTGGTGTGTTGTACGAAAGTGTTTGTCAGTAAAGGGGGGAGGGCAGTGGTTTTGAATGTCCTACGGGGTAGGATGGGGAACAAGTGTTGAAAGAAGGGGGATACCGCATCTCACCCATCAGTGTCCCACTCTCTGAGGACCCCCATTCCAGGTGATCGACCCTCACTGGTCCACCCCCAGGAACTAGATCCAATAGCGATGGCCGTGTCCTGGCCACATGTATGACAGATCCCACGGGTTTAGCCAGGGAGACACCTTCACGTTTCTCACACCGCCTAGCAACCAAAAGGTTGCTGCTGTCCTGTCAGATATCAGCAGCCAAGGGCAACTGAGGAGATTAAACATCATCAAGCTTAAGCAGACGGACTGTCCTGGCCCATAGCGGCCTGGCCAACCATAGCATATAAGTCATGGTGCCAATCCGTTTATCAATACAAAACTCTTCCTTCAATATAGCCGCCTGATGTTCTCTATCATGATTCTAGCATCAGTGGGGGTTTGGCTGCCAGCCAACCCCCAACAAATCTCAGTTGCACCGCTGATAGTAGAGGTCGAGCCATGGGAGCCGTACACCAACGTCCTCGTGACTCTGATACAGTGGATTTCGTGATCCTATGGCGGCCTATCCCAGAAAATTCCTAAGGATAGCCCCAGCACTCCTGAAAAAATCAGCAGGGATAAGGAAGTGCACGTTATTAAAGTGATAAAGGAGGCAGGGCAGTATAATCATTTTTACAATTGCAACTCGTCCCAACGTGGATAGAGGCAGCCAAGACCAAAAGTCCATGGATCGCGCTACCCCATCAAGAGCCCTAACAGTATTATGCAAGTGTATCTCTTCCACCAAGTGCAGCATCAGGAACACCAAATATTGGAACTCCCGGGTCTCCCATCTGATGCCCAGGTACGGAAGGTCCCAATGATCTAGACTTGCACTTTGGCTAGGGGAAACCTACAGGATTTATCCTTTGAGAAGCAGATGTCTGATGCCTGCAAAGTTTTCTAAAACCTCAGGACCAGTGGCAATTTGTGTTCTGGTTCGCACAAATATAGGAGTACGTTTATCAGCATAGCGCAAGACCAAGTGTATAGAGTTCCCAGCCCACACACCAGCCTCACCAAACTGCACATGCAAGAATACTGCAAAGGGCTCTGGCCCCCGGATGTATATATAACATTAGAGACAGCAGGCAGCCCTGCCTGGTGCCCTGTAGAATCTCCCAGGTAGATGAAATGTGTTAACCAGTGTGGACCCTGGCCAGCAGTCTGGTGTATAGCAACCGCACCCACTCTATAAATCCCTGGCCAAACCCAAAGCAATGCAGCACTGCGTAGATCATTCCCAATAGATGGAGTAGAATGCTTTGATAGCATCAAGCGATATGAACGCGCAATTCGCCTCCTTTTGGGAGTAAAGGCATCATGAAGCAAGACATGGACAACAGATTCAAAGTTCAAACAGAATTGTTTTATTAACTAAAAATGTCAGGATGGATGAAGATAGTAAGGTAGGATTTCCGTACCTACAAAAAACAAAGGAAAGTCTGAGTCAGAAAGTTCAACTTAAGTCTGTCTGTGTCCAAAACCTATCCTTGCCCTCACAACTAAACCTAAACAATGTTTAGGGAAGTCGGCAATAAAATAAATAGTGTTTGAAATAAAATTCCGAGCTTCTTCCAGCACCTATCATACTTTTCAGCTCCCCTTTCCCAAGTTCAAGACAGTTCCCCAAAACCTCAGGGTTCCCTTCCCCGCGTTTAAGACATTCAATTTATACTTCTTCTCAATCTTGCAATTGACAGAAACCGCTTCAAATCAACTTTACACTCCTGGTTTTCTTTTAACAGTTCAATCAGATTGCTTTTTCTTATTTCACTTCAGCAACTTCTTTGGTTTTCACAATTAGGGTTCCCTGTTCTAGGCGCAGTTGTCTGACAAAACTGTCCAGCCATTACAGGTCACGCAACCAGGTACCCTATGGTTTTTAAGCCCACAGAGGCTCTTCTGTATCTGTAACTGTCTGAAGGTTCACACGCACGTGGCTTCTCCTGGTCAGCCTCTTGGCTTTATGTGCAGATTCACATTCACTTGACTTCCCCTTTTCAGCCTCTTGGCTTTGCCACAATGTGTCGCACTGTATTTATGTAAAGTTTGCTTTGCAGCGGTTTTGTTGGCTTCACCACCTTGCTTTGATGCTCTCTTGCAGTCTTCATACTTGTTTTCTTCTGTGTTTTAAATAACTTGTTCTTTGCTTTCAAATAGGCAGTATCTGAGTTTCACAAACACTTGTCATCAGGTCATAACTTTGCCAAAAGCTTTCATTTAGTTTGCTATTAAATTTCTGTGATCTTTTACTATGCTGCTTATATTGTCCTTCATCTTCTCTCAACCCGTGGATTTGAGTTTGTTTCATCGTGCATATCCTTTTTCATTCCTTCTGCAATCATTTGGTTTCCCCACAGCACCTAGGACTGGCCCTGCTGAAGTGATTTTCCCTCTTCACTCGCCAGTCTCTGGTGTCTCCTTCGGGCAGCTGTGCTTTCCGTTTTGGCTCCGTCTGCACGTTTTCCTTCAACTGCGAGCCCTGCTCTGTTTCTCTCTGTCTCCCACCGGCACCTCCACTTGCTCACCATGCTTCTTTCTTCTGCGTTCGCACCTCTGGCCGCGAAACTCTGACCATTGAGGTTCCCACACCAGTGGCCTTCTCACACCCCTCCTTGCCCTGGGGTCCATAGTGGTTAGTCTGCTGGCATCCTGGGTCTCCTGAATGCTGCTGGTCTCCTCTCTTTTCATACACCTGAAACCACTTGACTGGTTGCAAGTGTGAGTTCCAAATTGTAATTGCCTATTCGAGTGGATTGTGTCCTCCAACGTATTCCTCATCTTACATGTATTCCATCCAGCTTTGCTGCTCTTCGGCAATTTTTTCGCCAGAGGGCGCCGTGCGTCGATGTCGTCGAGTTGATAGTCCCTCGAGGGCCTCCGTCGAGGGTGACATCATCGGGTGTACAAGTAGCACGCGCAGCGCCCGTTGGCCTCAGTTCCGTTTTTCCGTAGTACGTTGCTTCGGACATTCGGCGCGCCTCGAGTTCTTTCAGGAAATATAATATTACGAGAAGAAATAATGTCCTAGTCATCGACGCCGTCCACGACCCCGAGATCAGGTTTTAAGAAATGCAAGTCGTGCGGCTCAAAAATATTGATCACGGACCTGCACCGCGAGTGTTTGTGGTGTCTCGGGGAAAGCCACGACATGGAGGCCTGTTCGAAGTGTCAGGCGATGACGGGGAAAGGCCTTGCGAGAAAGGAGAGGAAAGCTACAGGTAGGTCGGAAGGATCGGAAAGCCTCTAGTTGGAGTCGAGACCACATGGGGAAAAATCTCCCCGACGCGAAAGGCATAGATCCAGATCTCGAAGCGATTCTCATCGCTCGTCGTCTTCGTCGAAAAAGTCGAAGAAACGACACCATAGATCTCCCTCCACCTCGTCGTCAGACGAGTCTCAGAAAATGAAATGCCCCACAAAACATCTGTCTTCCGAAGAGTGGGAAGCATTTAGGGTCAAAATGATGGAGGTGTTTGAGAAAGTGAAGCCTCGGTCCGCGCCTTCTTCGGAAGCCGGCCGGGAGCGTCATCGCTCCGACACTCGCGCGCCCTCGAGCCCGGGTGATCATAAAAAGGAAAGATAGAGAACCTTCCAGGACGCCGAGCGAAAAACGCTCGAGTCGAGTCGACCGCTCGAGGTCACCGACGCCGTCCGAGACCTTCCACACCTCGAAGGGGAAATTGTCGAAGGCCGCCTCGACGCCCTCGAAGCAGACCCTGTCGACGACCACAATGTCGTCGACGCCTTTATCGACGCCGAAACCTTCGGCGCCAAAGGCTCCAACCAAGCCAGAGCAGCTAGAAAAGGAGAAGGAGAAAACTGTAAGATATGTATCTTCTTCAAAATCTAGTATTACACCTCCTCCTCTCCCAGAGAAGGTTTTCAAGCCTCTCCCTAGGAAGGAGTTTTTCAAATACTTGACCTCAATTTTTGAGGATCATGAGAGATCCGAAGAGGAAGATGTATCTTTTGGGTTGCAATATGGCACCCAAAATGTCCCAGAATGCTTAATATCGGAAGAAAGCAGGATGAAGGATTTGGTGGAGTCCTTGCATAATGCAAGTGGCATTGATACCTCTCCTGAGAATGATTTTGGTAGACCAGATCCAGGAGAGCATGCCAGTCCATCTTATCGTCAATTAATGACAAAGGTGGTAGACTACTTGGCATGGGCTAAACCAACAGTCCAATTTGTCAAGGACGATTTGGCAGACATATTGGATCATGGTCCCACTGAAGACCCAGTTTTACCTTTTCATGTAGCCTTACAAAGCAGGGTGGGCAAGAATTGGGGAAACTCTGGATTCTATTCCTCCGGTGAATAAATCCCTAGCATCAAAATACTGCCCAGCCAGTAGTGACCCTGGCTATCTGTCAAAACATCCAACTACCAAGAGTTTGGTCATACAGGCAGCCACAGCTTCCAACAAACTTGCGTACCCATCTATCCCTCCAGACGGGAACAATAAGCGTGTGGATGGTTGGGCACCGAAGGTATTTTCAGCCGGGAGCATGGCATTAAAATCTGCCAACTCCACATGTGCCTTGGCAAAATTTTCGTACACTCTGTGGGAGTGCATCGCAATGGCGGCGGAGCACATACCAGAAGGGGAAGAAAGGGAATGTTTCCTAGCCATCGTTGGAGATGGACAGGAGGCCATGCAGGAATCCCTTCAATCTGGATTGGACACTGCGGATAGTGTAAGCAGGTCCATGGGCACTAGCACGGTAATGCACAGGTTTGCATGGTTACGGAAGTCGGGCTTTGCACCGGAAGTACAGAACCGCCTCCTGAACATGCCTTTTGACGGGTCTCACCTTTTTGGCAACAAGGCTGACAAGAGCCTTGAGAGGTTGCAGACCTCAAAAGCAGCGGCCAAATCTTTAGGAGCTGCTATTAGGCAACCTCAGCCTTTTTGTGCGCAAGGACAATCATGGAGGGGACGATCCTATCGTTATTAAAGCTCTTACGGGAAAACGAGGGGAATAGCCAGTCAAAGGGGCCAAAGAAAAGCCACTCGTGGTGGATGAGGAAAACGTGCTGCTCCAGCTGCAGCCTCTTTGCCATCAGCGGCTGCAACATCCGCCACAAAACCACTTTGAGGACTTGCACCACAAAACACCTGTAGAAGGCAGGCTGTCGCAGCATCTGCAAGAATGGCGAGCCATTACTTCAGATGTTTGGGCTCTATAAATAATAGCCCATGGCTATTGCCTTCCTTTTCTAAAGCAACCTCAAAGCAATCCAACAGGATATTCTTCAGATTCCGAACAAGGTCAAACAAGGCCTTCTATGGTGGACCTGTGCAGAGAACATCTTAAAGGGAGAACCCTTTTGGCAACCATGGCCGGAGGTCACAGTAGTGACGGACGCCTCACTCCTGGGGTGGGGAGCACATGCCAACGATTTGACAATAAACGGTTGCTGGTCTCCATCGGAGTCCAAACTACATATCAACCTTTTGGAGCTGAGGGCAATCAGGCTAGCGCTGAAGGCCTTCCTGCCATCTGTCAGGGGAAAGAATGTCCTGATAATGACGGACAACACAGTGGCCATGCACTACCTAAACAAAAGAGGTGGTCTGGGGCCTCTACTCCTGTGCAGAGAGGAGGCAATGCAGCTCTGGTATTGGGCGATTCAAGAGGGAATCTCTAACGGCAATTCATCTAGCCGGGGAAGAGAAAATGACGGCAGATGCTCTGAGCAGGCAGAGCACGGTGTCCCACAAATGGGAATTGGCTCAGGAAGTCATTCAAGAGATCTTCGCCCTTTGGGGAACCCCTCAGGTAGACCTATTCGCAACCAGTACCAACCGAAAATGCGAAAGGTATTGCTCAAGGGAATTTCCCCCGAGAGGAGCCCTGGGGGACGCGTTCATGGTGGAGTGGTATTTCCCACTATTGTACGCGTTCCTACGATTCCCGTCATTCCTCAGGTCATCAGGAGGCTGAGACGCTTCGGGAACCGCATGATCCTAATTGCCCCGGATTGGGCCAGGAGAACATGGTATCCGGACCTTCTAGATATGTCCATCTGTCCTCCAGTACGTCTTCCTCAGAGAGAGAACCTTCTCTCTCAAATGGAAGGTCAGGTTCTCCACGCAGAAGTCAGAACACTCAACCTCCATGCTTGGTATCTGAAAGGCCGAGATACAGGTATTGGAACCTTCCAGATGATGTTATGCAGGTGTTGCTTTCGGCAAGAAGGCCAGCAACAAAGTCTCTGTGCCGTTGCCGTTGGAAAAAGTTTTGCAACCGGTGCAGGGAAAAATGTCGCTCATTTTCTATGTTCTATTCCGGAAGTACTATCTTTCCTTCTGACCCTAGCACATAGAGGTCTGAGTATCGGGACAATAAAAGGTTACCTTGCGGCGCTTTCCATCTTCAAGCGCTCATCGGAAGAATGCTCCTACTTCAAAATTCCTTTGATAACACAAAAGGTCTCACTAATGTGTTTCCTACTCACCCATTTCAAGTACCGATTTGGGATCTTAATTTGGTATTAAAATTCTTAATATGTGCCTCTTTTGGGCCTATGCACACGTGTCCATTAAGATTATTAACATGGAAAACAGCATTTTTAGTTGCTCTAACATCAGCAAGAAGAACGAGCGAATTACAGGCACTATCTTCTGGGCCACCCTATACTGTGTTCCATAAGGATAGGGTTGTGTTGAGGGTTAAACCATCATTTTTACCGAAGGTAATATCTGATTTTCATTTAAATCAGAAAATTGTTTTACCCTCATTCTATCCTCCAGACTGGACCCAAAAAGAGCTTTAAGCTTTTACATCTCTAGGCTTTTCTAGTTCAGTTGCTTATAGGCTACACTGGAAGAAATCTGGGTCAATCAGTAACAAAACAAACAATTTCAGAATGCTACAGACTAGCACAAAAAGACCCACCTGAAGGGTTAAGAGCTCATTCCACCAGAGGCATCGCCTCTTCCGCAGCCCTTCAAAGAGGTGTCCCTATAAGGTCCATTTGCGAAGCAGCAACTTGGTCTTCACTTCACACCTTCTCAAAATTCTATAACCTGGATGTTTCCCAGTCTAGGGAGCTAACTTTTGGAAAAGCAGTGCTTTACTCTGCCATCTAAGGGCAGTTAAAAAAATAATAATAAAAAAATAAAATATCTGACCCCTCCTCCAGAGGAACTATGCAAAATACTGCTTTGGGAGCCTATGTAAGATGAGGAATACGTTGGAGGACACAATCCACTCGAAGAACAAGTTACTTCTTACCTGGTAACGTTCTTTCAATTGGATGTTCCTCCAACGTATTCCTCATCACCCTCCCAACCTACCCCTCTGTAGATTTTTTTTTTCCGGGTTATTGCCATCTCAAATCTCGCAAGGCTGATACCTGTCTGCCGGCACAATCTACACAGTACAAGATCACAGATACAAAAGAGGGGAAAAAGAGAACTGAGGCCAACGGGCACCGCGCGTGCTACTTGTACACCCAATGACATCACCCTCGACGGAGGCCCTCGAGGGACTATCGACTCGACGACATCGACGCACGGCACCCTCTGCCGAAAAAAATTTCCGGAGAGCAGCAAAGCTGGATAAGATGAGGAATACGTTGGAGGAACATCCAATCGAAAGAACGTTACCAGGTAAGAAGTAACTTGTTCGTTGCAATTAGTGGAGCACTTGGGACATGCCTGTGCTGTACAACCCTCTGTAGGCCTCTTCGTCATCCCAGTACTATAGTGTGTTGAATACGGGGGAAATGAAGGGAGATGTTTTACAATAGCCAATAAAGGGCGGAGAGGTTTAGGTTGGCTCTCATAAGGGAAAGGGGGATACCATGTCTTGCCTGTGGATGCTCTCTTCCCAATCCCCAATGACCCTCCACCCTGGTGATCCTACCACACTTCTCCACCCCCAGGGTCAGGATCCAAAAGCAATGGCCTTTCTCTGGCCACTTGAGAAGAGGATCCAAGGGGAGTAGGTGTGAGGATACTCTCAGGTTTATCACATGGGGCTCCGGTCCATAATGTACTGCAGTCTGCAAAGGTTCAAAAGGGGGGGGGGTATTCCTCCCAAGAACAAACCCTGTTTGGTCCTCATGAATCAGGTGTCAAGATCATGTCTAGCTCTGATAACCCCAGTCGTATGTGACGACCGGGGGTCTCCTTTCACAGGGAGACTTTCCACACGTGAGCGTAGCCTGCAGAAAACAATCGGTACCTGTCAGGCTAGGGGCTCAGATGAAAAGGCAAGAGTAACCAGCAGAGCTAAAGAAGGGAAAGAAAACAAATCCCACAATATCAGTAATCCTTTTCAATAACACCGAACCAAATAAATCACATCTCCCTCAGACAATACCCAACTCCTACCTGCTGTGGCGATGATGGAGGCGATGCACCTACTTGCAAGTAGTCCAGAGAGTCCAGGAATTCCAGAAAGAGAAGTGCCACAGAGTCTCAACAAAGTCCTCTTTGCAAAAGATGGATGAGGGCACAATCTAGGGATGGTGTAAATCATCCAGTATTATATGCAAGAAGTTCACAACGTAAGTCTCTGACCAAGAACATTGGGAACAAAGTACCAGAAAAAAACAAGTAAATCCAAGTTCAGTTCAGTCGCGCAAAAAGAAAACAAAAAGCAATCCAGGGCGTGGAGAGACAAATCCGTAGGGAAACCAGGAGAAGCATCTGATGAACCATTCAAGGAAGTAACTGCCAACAGGGATTAAGAGTGAGTAAGTCTGGGGATGGAAGCAGAGTTCATGGGGAGCCGGGAGATCAGTCAAAAGAAATCGAGCGCCACAACAGACGAAGGGTAGAGCAGAAGTCAGGATCCAAATGAAGGCCAAGGTGGGCGGAAGCCGGGAGGAATCAAAAAAGACCAGAAAACAAAAAATGCTGCCTGCCGGGTGAAATGCAATGGTTAAGGAGCGCTGCCCGGCAAGTTTTAAATACAAGCATCTTCCGGGTTGTGTCGGAGAACAGAACATATGACGAGTCACGTGCGCAGATTCCCAGGTGTCCTGGGAAACGCAGTTCATGGCGATCAGCGTGGTATGATCTGCCTCAAACGCCATGGCAGCCGCGACTGTTGGTGCTGCCTGATAGGGAGGGTGCTGGAGACAGTCACATCAGGCGGGCCGTTACATCAGGGAAGCTATAATCTGGTTAAGGCGGCCGGTCGCTAGCGATGTGGGTATCTTAAAGTCTTGGGCTAACATGGACATGGGCCTGTAAGAGTCACACAGCTTGGGGTCCTTCCCAGGTTTGAGCACTCTGCTCACGATTGATTCCTGCATGTTGTTCGGCAGCTGGCCTCAGTCGAGCGCCTCCTTAAACACCTTAAGCAGCACCGAAGGCAGAGTGTCCCTGTACTCCTTATAAAACTCAGAGGGGAGCCCTTCTCCCCTAGGGGTACTCCCTGACTTCAGGGATCGTATAACACAGAGGACCTTCTCTACAGTTCTGGGCTCATCTAATAGCGTGTACTCCACCACATCTATATCAAAAGGCCCACCCTGTCCGTACAGTGCGCAGTAAAATGACCTGAAGGTGTAATTAATTTCTGCCTGTGAGCGCCATGTCTTGCCACATTTGTTCACGGCCGCTGTGATAGTTACGGGGGTGGGGGCTTTCATTAATACACAACCATGCTAAGAGACGCCCGTTTTATCCCCCTCAGCATTCAACCTGGAAGGGAAGTACATCAGTAAATTACAACCGTACGAATATAGAGGAACAAGTGTGTGAATAGAAAACACCCTGGCAAGAATGTATACAAGGCAATCACAAGTGTGTCAATATAGAGAAACGGAGAAACCCTGGCAGTACAGGTATCCTGACAACCCCAAAGGCCAAAGATAAAGATATATATGGCATTTGGTATTAAACCAGAGGAAAGACGAGGACTATTATTGTCAAGAAATTGTGAAGAAGAATCCAGAGGAAGGGAGATACCCTCTGGATTAAGGAGCAATATCCTTGAGAGACTTTTTGTTGGAGTTATTTATTTGTTTCCACCTTGAGACATCTTTGAAACACTGAAGGCCAAAGACATCCTTTACACCTTGAGATTTATTCCCTTAGAATGTGAGGGTCAAAATAGTACTTTGGACACTGGACTGCTTTGGACATGCTGACACTGATCAATCTTTAGTTTTGAGTTTAGGTAGTGAAACGCCTCTGTTGCAGGGACAGCAAGGTCTTTTCCCCAACCCCTTTTTAGTTTATCAATAAAAGTCTTAGCCAAAACCATTTTTAATGTGTGAGTTTCATTCCTGACTCTTCACACATACCTGATAAATGCATGGCATATTGTCGTACATCTCATCCACCTCGGAGGGTTTTGAAAACCTTTTCCCAAGACCCACAGGCCAACCATCAAACTCTGATCTGCCTTATGAAACTTTTGGAAACCCCTTCTCAGGTCCCACATACAAATCATCCAAGACTGACTTGTGGGACAGGTTCTGGCTATGGCCGGCAGTTTTGCATCAATTACAGACAATATTGCAGCACTTAGAGCATGGGTGCACAACATACGGCCCGCGGGCCAGTCGCGGCCCGCCATTGGCATTTTGTCCGGCCCGCGAGGCACAAAGACTTTCCTAATGGAGTGCGGCCCGCAAGCAGCATCGGCCGCCCTCCATTAGGAAAGTCTTTGAAACTCTTCTCTTCCAGGCCGGACAATACACTGGCCCTCATTGGCTCAGGGCACACGCACCACGTAGCTCCTACGAGCCACGTAGTGTGTGTGTGCTGCGCCAATGGAGGGCCAGCACTACGGCTGGCGTGGCCAATAAGGCTTGATGCCAGAAGGCATTTCCGCCTTGCCACGCCCACGCCAGCCGTAGTGCCAGAGACCTCAGCCGTAGTGCCAGAGACCTCGCCAGTGTTCCAGCTAGCCTGCCTTCCAGCACGTCCGGTAAGTGGTCTGTGTGTTTGTGTTGTGTGTCGGGTCTGTTCTGCTGTATGTTTGTGTGTATGTGTATGGTTGTGTTGTGTTGGGTGTGCACAAATGTTTGTTTTTGTATGTTTGTGTTGTGTATGTTGAGATGTGGGTGGTTCTGGTGTGCATGAATGTTTGTTTTTAGAGTGTAAGTGCGGTATATGTTGAGATGCAGGGTCTGTATGGGTGCATGCTTGAGAGTTTGTGTGCTGAGGTGGGGGGTTCGGGTCTGTATGGGTGCATGCTTGAGAGTGTGTGTGCTGAGTTGGGGGTGGGGGGGTTCAGGTCTGTATTGGTTGGGGGTGAGGGGGGCATGGGGCATAGTGTTTGGTTGGGGGTGAGGGACATGGGGCATAGTGTTTGGTTGGGGGTGAGGGGGCCATGGGGCATATTGTTTGGTTGGGGGTGGGGGCCATGGGGCATAGTGTTTGGATGGGGGTGAGGGGGCCATGGGACATAGTGTTTGGTTGGGGGTGAGGGACATGGGGCATAGTGTTTGGTTGGGGGTGAGGGGGCCATGGGGCATAGTGTTTGGTTGGGGGTGGGAGCCAAGGGGCATAGTGTTGCACTCCAAGAGTGAACCCAATAATAAAGCTAAAACAGGCTCAGTTAGGAGATGAACATCCTTTTCTTTTTGAGGAAAACTGACTCAACGAAGGCCATACTGCTCTTGGGCAACCCAAACAGCAAACTATAGCAGTCCAAAATAACGGAATGTCCAATCAAGGGTCAATAAAATATATATAATTTAATTAAACAGAAGATATACAGTAACTAAATAGAAATATTTTATAACAATGGAAAATGTGTAGTACAAAATGTAAGTTTGAAATGCAAATAAAAATTGTTACCCCTCAAAAACATTCTTTTTCCATGTGTTTAATACAAATTGGGGGTTGAAAAAGCCTCCTGCCACGCCCCGCCTACCACCCCACCCACGTTTACTTTTCGGGCCACTATAGCCATCATGTAAGGTACTTTCGGCCCTCCTATCTCCAGTGTTATCGTGGATTATTTGGTGGAATCGCCGATGGGGGTTTCTGGCGATCTTGCTGTACTTCCTGTCCTTCAGTCGGTGCTACAGCCTGAGCTTTTAACGCAAACTAACGTGTCTGGTGACAGTAGGCATGGGGAACTTTCAGCACACCTGGACCATCAGGATATGTGTATGGATAATTCTGAAGCTCAGTCTATGCCATCAGCACAAGAGGCGCATGACAAACTTAAGGACTCTCCAGGCGATAGTGGCCTAGAAAGAATCCATTCTAGTTTTTTGGTTGATTGTGTGAATCGCTTAACGAATGCTTAACATGAGACGAGTATCTCTTTATGATCAATGACCAAGCAAAGATCAAAAGCGGGTGGCACGATATTCCCATGACTAACCTAAGGAGAAATGTTATCTCTGAACAAGCTGCCCTCCCAACACTGTGTCCATGTTTTGGTCAAACTACTGCCTCTAAGGAAGGTGGGGCTCATTCCTGGGATCAAGCTGGTTCCAAGAATGCCCCCCCCCACCCCACCCCCGCTGGCTCTCAGCTTCAGCAGCTTCTGGGACTGAACTGGAGCTGAAGTATGCACAATTTGAGACACACCCAGCGATCCCTCAGCATGCATCGAAATTTGGCGGCTTGCATCCAACTGCTGAACGTTGATGGGTTGGAGAGAGAATAATTTAATATAGTGGTTTTTGTTTAACAACTTTATTTAAAGTCGGTTGCATCGGAATGTTTACACCAATTTGTGATAAAACAGGATTATAAACTTGACATCATTATCCCAGCCCCTCCCATTCCCCTTAGTGGATCCCCCATCAGTCTGCGGTTCAAGCCTCTCCTCCGCTAGGCTTTTAAGGTCCGCTCCACCAGCTTTGGTTTAAAGGGGAGTGCTGGTAATTCCCAGTCATATCCCAGTATTGGGGACCAGCAGTCTGTGAAGCGATGTAGAGCTCTCTTTTGCAGCTGTGATCTTTTCTGCCACCAAGATGTCCCAGCCTTTTAAACACCATAGTGTCATTAGGGGGCCCTCACGTGGTTTCCATTTCCGGGCTACAGTGATTTTTCGGCGCTAGGAGGAGCTGGGTTACCAGTCTCGCTATTCGACCATTTCTTGGGTAGCTGTCTGCTACTGGGGCTCCCAGTGGGATCACCTCTGGGTCCAATGGTAGTTTGCAGTGCGTGATTGTTTCGATGGTCTGGAGCACCTCCTCTCAGAATTTTCGGGCTAATGCAGTCCCACCACATGTGGAGGTACGTACCTCGTGCTCCACACTGTCTCCAGCACTCCGGGTTCAGCGAGCTCTTAAAGTGATGGACGCGCTCCGGGGGATAGTACCATCTGTAGAGTAGTTTAAGTGCGCATTCTTTGTTCGTTATGCACCTGGTGACCTTGTTGTTCCTTGTCCATATCTCTATCCATGTGGCGTCTTCTACCGGGTGGCCCAGATCCTACTCCCATTGGGTCATGTAGCAGGGGCGTTCGATCAGCAGGTCCTCTTTTAGCAGTTTGTATAGCTTTGAGATGAGGCCTCTTCTGGAGCCCACCTGCAGCGTTAGTTCTATGGGCCACAACATTCTAGTAGCTTCCCGTTTGACCTGGGGTTGGGAGATCCAGTGGCGAATCTGTGCGTATGCGAACCTGTCTGTTTCGAGCAGAGCAAATTTGGCCTTGCATTCCTAAAACGTTAGGGGGGCGTTATCCTTGTACAATTGTGAGATCCTTTCCAGTCCTCCTTATTTCCAGTTTTTGAAGTTGTTCACCGCTAGGCCTGGGGAGAAATCTGGATTTAGTAGGACTGAAAGTTTGGGCTCAGCCCTTTAGGGATCCCTTTCTTTTTGTAAGGCCCATTCCCAGGCCTTTCAAGAGGTTCTCGTCGAGGATAGGACGGTTGTCCAGTGTCTGCGGGCAGGCCCCGAGGCGTGTAGTAGGGAGCTCGGTGGAGGGGGGCACCTGGCTTGTTCTATCAGTGCCCATTTCGGAGTTTGAATGGGGAGGGACCATGCCGCCGTGTTCGTGAGTTGTGCCGCCACATAGTAGTGCCGCAGGTTTGTCACTCCCATTCCGCCCCATTTGGCCACCCCTGTCATTGATATCCTTGGGATTCAGACTTTTTGTTTCTTCCAAATACATCGGAAGAGTAATTATTGGAGGCGTTGAAGTGGTTCGACCGGAATTTCCACTGGGAGGGTCGAGCATGCAAACAGGAATCTAGGTAACCGGTTCATTTTGCAGGCCGTGATTCCAACTACTAGGGAGATCTCCGGACCTGCCAATCTGGTAAGGTCTGTTCCCAGGTAGTTGACGTTCTCTGCGTAGAGCTTTCTAGGGCTTGCTGTGATCCCTACTCCCAAGTATTTTACTACTTTCTTGTTCAATGCCAGCGGACATATCTGACATAGCTCATTTAGTGTTCTATCTGACATCTCTATTGCTAGGGCCGCAGACTTGGGGTAATTGACGGCAAAGCCTGCAACCTGCTCAAAACGATACAATTCGGGTAGAGAGGAGACCCTGTCTGTGAGGGAGAGCATTACATTGTCTGCAAATAAGGAAACTTTGTATTGTACGCCCTTTACATCTACACCTTTGATAGCCGGGTTGTTGCAAATTCTTTGGGCAAAAGGTTCCATTATAGGGGCGAAGACCAGGGGGGAGAGGGGGCATCCTTGTTTTGTCCCACACAAAAGTGGTATGGGGGTTGAGCGCTTCTGGTTCACTATCAAGGATGTCCTCGGGTTTTGTAGTTGGCCAGTATCATCTTGCAGAAGAGGGGGCTGAAGCGGAATGCCTCCAGGACCAATTTCGTGAAGGCCCAGTCCATTTTGTCGAAGGCCTTGGTGGCATCTAGAGGGAGTAGTGCCATTTCCTTATGCGCTGTTGACGTCATTTCGACTAAGTTTATTGCTCGGCGGATGCTATCTCCGGCGCCTCTTCCCAATATGAACCCCGTCTGGTCGGTGTCTATTAGGTCCGGGAGAGTTTTTGCCAGTCTGTTTGCCAGAACCTTAGAGTAAATGTTCGCGTCTATGTTTAGAAGCGATATGGGTCTGTAGGAAGCACAGTTCCTTGGGTCCTTCCCGGGTTTCAGTATGAGTATTGTGGTCGATTCTTGCATCAATGGATTTCTTGTTCCTGTTTCCCAGAATGAGTTGAAGAGCTCCTTTAGCGGTTTTAATAGGGGGGCTTAAAGTTTATAGAATTTTGGGGGAGAATCCATCCAGGCCTGCGGTTCTCGGTTTCAGGGCCTTTATTACTGCGTCTACTTCCTCAGGTGAGATCGGCGAGTCTAGGGTCTGTCTGTTTCTGAGAGGTGGGGAAGGTCGGCTTCCGTCTGCTTTTTGCTAGTCTAATGATCTGGGGGAAGCTGTCATGGTGCTTTGAAGGGGTGTCGTCGCTAATTGTAATTTGGTGACCTCCGCATACTGTGCTATCCCTTCAGCATCCTTCAGGCCTGTGATGTGATGTAGTTCCGGGAGTGGGCTTTCACCAGTTTCCTGACTAAGAATGTATTGACTTTGTTGCCATTAGGGTAGTAATATTGCTTGGTTCTGCTAAGGATTTGAGCTGTGTCTTCAAGTTTGCTACGGGCGAGGCGAAGGTTCCGGGCTGCCTTGGGAGACCAACCTTTATGCGGTTTTGCTTCTGTTACTGCCACATCCGTTTCCAGGCCTTCTCGTATCTTTGTGTGTCGCTTCCGGTAAGCTGTTGTGTGGGCTATTAGCTCCCCTCTTATGACCGCCTTCATTGCTTCCCACCTTGTGGCAGTAGTTGTGTCTTCAGTTTGGTTTTCTATAAAATAGTTGCGGATAGCTGTAGTTGGTGTGTCCCGTAGCAACAGGTTGTTCAGTAGTGGATCATAGAGGGACCATTGGGGTCTCGTCGGGGGTCTGGGTCATACAGCCGGGTTGATAAGATTACCAGGGCATGGTCAGATATCGCTTTTACTCCAATCAATGTCTCATCTGTAAAGGAAAGCAGCTGGGGGCTGGCGAGCAGTAGGTCAATGCAGGAGGAGGTGCGGTGCACCTGTGAAAAGAAGAAGTCTTTTGTGTCTGTGTTCAGTACCTGCCAGGCGTCCACCACCTCACAAGTTTTGAAGAGGTGGAGCAGGGCGAGGGAGATCTTGAAGTCTTTTGGTGCTGGTGGATTGGATTTGTCCGTCAGTGGGTTTCGGACCCCGTTGAAGTCTCCTCCCATCATTGAGGCCCTCGAGGAACGGATTCAGGTTTGTTTCTAAGTCGTGGTAGAAGGCATCTTGTTTCTCGTTGGGGGCGTATATTGAGACTACAGTGTAGAGCGGTCCAAAGAGCTTGCCCTTCACCGCGATATAGAGCCCTTTGGGGCTCTTGAGCAAATCCAACTCTGTAAAGGGGACCCCTCTGGCCACCAAGATCGATGTGCCCCCTCGTTTGGAACCGCTGGATGCCAGGTACTGTTTTGGGAAGGCTCTGCTCCTCAGCCGGTGGAAGTCGGTTGGAACCAGGGGGGTCTCCTGTAGGAAGGCCACCGAGCTAGACAGGTCTCTGAGTCGAGGCAGAATTGACTTCCGCTTGTTAGGGGGGTTCAGGCCTCTGGTGTTAAGTGTTACGAATCAAAGTCTTTGATGAGGTGGGGCGCCCCCCGGCGGGTCTGTCTCCTCTAAAGGTGTAGGGGGCCTTGTGGCCTTGGAGCCTGGTGGATTCCATTGTTGTCTTAGTCTGTAGTTTTCTTGCGTATCCGTTGCAACCAGGGTTTTAACTTTTGGTGAAGATGTAACATTTCCAACAGTGTAACTTTGAGTGACAATTAACTTCCATTTGTGGCCATTGGGCTTTGAGCCGAACAGAATGTACACTCCTAGGGCCGGTGGTGAGCCGTGCGTGCTCGGAGCGTTCTTGTTTTATCTTGGGAGCTGTGATTGGATTGGGTTGTTGGATCCGTAGGTTGCAGCGCCACTGTGGGAGCACTCGGAGGTGAGCCCTCATGATTTGAAAGGGGAGTATTTTGTCTTCCCCTGGCAGGCCACTCTGGCCCAGAAGTTACGTTGGGCCTTCGGGTCTTCTCTTGGGCCCCTTGAGGGTGATGGATTTGTCAGGTCTTTGTCCTGGGTAGAAGGCCCTCCTGTTAGAATAACTTCGGCTTCTTCCAGAGAGTTGATTGTGCAGAGTTGGCCTTCGAATGTGAAGCTGAGTGTTGCTGGGAAGAGCCAGCGATATTTTATTTTTTGGTCTTGGAGGAACGTTGTTAGAGGTTTAAGCGACTTCCGCTTTTGAACTGTCGCTGCTGCTGGATCCCGATATATCTGATTTTGAGATCCCTGGAAGGTTAGATCACCCTATGTGTGACTGGCAGTCATGATGTCTTGTTTAGTGGAGAAAAAGAGGACACGGGTGATCACATCCGCAGAGGTGTTCGCCGCAGGTCTTCTGCGGTGGCGCAGCCTGTGGATCAGCTCTAGGAGCAGTAGCAGTATTTCGCAGTCCGGGAGGAGCATCTGAGAAAGGTCCCCCACATATGCTTGTAGGGCTTGGTCTGTGATTGGGATCCCTCGGATGCGGATGTTGTTCCTCCGGGCCCTGTTTTCCATGTCTTCTTACTTACGTATTATATCTTCGTTAATGCCTTCCAGGGTTTGTACTTTCTTCTGGAGCTGCATGGTTTAGGACCTGTTCCTCAGATTCACCGACCTTCTGTTCTACCTCCCCCATGCGGTGGTCCAGGTTCTCCACCTTAGCTGATATTTCGGTCATACAGTTCCTGAATTCCATCTTTATGTCTGCCAGAAGGGACTGTAAGTCTTCCTTAGTGGCCCAGTGACCCAATGACCTATCTGGAGAGTGGGTTGTGGCTCGTCCCGGGTCTGGCTTCTTGCTCCTATTTTTGCTGCAGCATGGTAGCGATGTCTGTAGCCTTCTGGGATTTGAGATATTTGGCCATTGCGTTAGGGGGCGTCTTGGGGCGTGGGGATGTTCAGATGTAGGTTCTATCGCTGCTGGTTGCTTGCCCAGTTGTCTTCCTGCTCTTCTTACCCTCTGCTGGTCGTCAGCGCAGCCAGGTTTTAATGGGGGGGCCATTGTTGCTCTTGTTGCCGGACCCTGTGGTGGCTCTGCCTGTGAGGGAGAGGGGCTTTGGTTGTACGGCAGCTGGCTTCCCTCTCTCTGTGAGCTGCTCTGTACAGCTAACTACTTGGTTGTTGCTTCCTGAGCCCCTAGGTGAGGCCTCAGACTGCCTGCATTTATGGTGCCTTTAAGATGTACTGGTGTGAATCCTTCTAGGCCCTTCTGGGCCTTTATTGATTTGGCGTGGTCCTGCCCTTCCCTTGTCCGGCCCCCAGGGTCCACTTCACTCGTAATGCTGGCCGTGGGAGGTGGGAGCGCTCCACTGGCAGCGGGATCGGCCGTCTCCTGCCCCCCGTGTGCCTGATTGTCTGGGGTTCGCCGGTGAGGGGGGGCAGACTTAATTTGTTTTCTTCACTGCTGTTGTCCCTCCGGGGGCTGCTCCCTTCTCACCGACCACCGCTTCTGCAGGTTCTGTGTCTCCGCTCTCCCCACCGCAGGTCTGCTACATCAGGGCTCCTTGCCATCTGGACCCATATCTCCTGTCGTGCCTCCTCCGCTCTGCTTCTCACTGGGGGGCCTGCCGACCACGACCTCGCAGCCGCTGTTCCCCCTCAGCTGGGCAAGTGTAGTGCACTGTGGCAGGTGGCCGCCGATGTTGCTGCCGGCCCCCTGGTCCCAATCTCAGCCCTCAGGGTCTACTCCTCATGGCCGGAGAGGCTTGCAGGTACACCTCCCCCACTCCAGCTTCCTTCCAGTATCTCGGGGACTCACTTCATTACACCTCGCTTGTGGGTGCCGGCATTCTGAAGAGGTTCCATGGAGTGTACGGTGTGGATCACCTCTAGTTTCCTCCACGGTGGGGGGGATACCCATATGTGGCTCTATCCTTGTAGCCGACGCAAGCTTCAACGAGCGCCTCGCGCGGCGGCCACCATTTTGTCGGGCCGGGCAATCGTCGGTCCCGGAGTCCCGGGGTTGTGGGCTCCGGTTTTCTTTGCCCTTGCAGGGGTCTGCTCCTCGGACCATCTGAGGTTGATTATTGCTGTCCCCTAATCCTCGTTATGGGCATGAACCCATTTATCTGCTGATACGGCTCGGAGCCCACCGGAGTTCTCACAGAAGCATCTGCATTGCCGGCGCTGCAAGCCGCACCCCTTAATATTTTGTTTTAAGGGTGTAAGGTATGGAAACAAGAACTCCTTCTGGAGAATGTTGATCAATGCTTTTACTGAAGTGCTTGGAGTGAATGACTTTCTTTTGAAATTGTTTCCATGCGTACGTATTCTCTCTGATCGCAAGGGCTATGTCAGTTTTTCTTTTACAAACACTTATCTTCGTTCATGCATTTTAAGCTGTCGTGAGGTGTTGGTGGATAAAGCTATTGAGGTTTATAAGGCTGTAAGGGCCTCACTTTGTCATCTCCATGATTCTTGGTATGTCAGCAATGGGTTGTCAAAATCCAATGCTGGCTCTATCCTTGTAAGATTGGGCACCTCTGCTCATTTCCGCTTTGCAGACAGTTTTATCATAGACCTGACTAGGGAAGAATTGGAGCTTAGACTGGCTTGGCCTCTTTTATTCAGTGGCCAATATTTCGAGACAGGCTAAGGAGTCAGTATACAGTTTTGCACAACATACCATGGCTTTAATGTCTCTTTAGTAGGAGGCCAACTAGCTCATAGACTAAGAAGCCCAGGCAGTTCCAATTTTACTGAACCTAGCACTAGTATAAGCAGGTTGAATCGCAATGGCTGTCGCAGGTGGAGAGATTTGTCAAATGTTCAATTATCTGCTGTTCGAAGCTGGAATGTGGCTTGGGTGGCTAATACATTGGCTAAGGAATTTCGAGATATTATGTTTTCAAGAGACACGGTTGTGTGATGACTGTTGGTGAAATACTTTCCGGACTATTGGATAACTATTTGTCCGCCTACTCGGGCGGGCATTGGTAGGTTACGTAAGGGCCTTGCCACATTGGTTCGACGCACCAGGGAGTGGGGCCCCATGCATATTTCCACACATCCAGACCAAATGCTGTTTATCTATTATACATGGCAACAAGGTAGATTGTAGGGCCCTTCCATATCTACCTCCACCTGAAGGAGGATCTGAGAAATATTCTCCTAATGGATGGATGGTGGATTTATTACTATGTGAATGTGAGTCAAGCATGGTCATGGTAGGTGACTTTAATGCCAAACTGTCAAATCTGGGAATGTCTACTGAGAGGGTGATTTTGGAAGCTGCTATGGGGTGCCCCAGGAGGAACAAAAATCTGGCGCTTGGTGATCCGCGTGCCATTTTACTGGACTCCTTCTTAAACGCTACTGCTTTGGTCGAATTAAATGGGAGGTCTGCGAGTGACGATCCCCCTAAATTTACTTTTAGTCGAGTCGGCAGTAACTCTCTAATTGAGAGTTCCTTGGGGTCGTCAGTCAGCGTGCAGGCTTCGGCAGGACTCGTCTCGGCTGCCTCCTCGCATGCAGGATTCCCTGCTGGTCTGAATGCTTCTGGTATCCTTTATACACCGGCAACCACTTGACTTGTTGCAGGTGTGAGTTCCAAATTGTAATTGCCTGGTCCCAATTAGTGGAGCACTTAGGACATGCCAGACCTCTACAACACTCTGCAGGCCTCTTCCTCGTCTCAGTACTAGAGTGGTAACATTACTTACTAGTGTTACTCCTATTCGCCTCCTTCTCGTTGCAGTACTATAGTGGGTTGAATGAGGGGAGATGTTTTACAACAATCCATAAAGGCCGGGGGAGGCTGAGGTTGGTTCTCAGAAGTAACGGAGGGATACCATGTCTCTCTATTAACCCTCCTCTTTCCCACCCTCTTTCTGTGGCTCCTAGATTGATAGTATCTTCTGATGTTATCCTGGCTAGAGGGAAAGGGGTAACAATAGCCCATCTTCCCTCATACCCACCCAGTCATACTCCTCCTTCGAGAGCCTGGTCAGCATGCTGGTCATCTCTCCAATCTCCTCCCTGACCATTGCCACTATTTATAGGCCACCTGGCTTTATCACCCTGTTCCTCTCATAATGGGCTGATTTCTCCTCCTCTCTTCCTTCCGACATCTTCCTCTAAACTCTTTCTACTGGGTGACTTCAACATCCATCTTGACTCCTCAATCACAGCATCCACTCTCTCCCATGACCTTTGCACCTCAATCTACCTCTCCATTCTCCCCTCTGGTCCTACCCACTCGGTTGGACATACACTCGATGCCTTTATCCACACTGATCCTTTGCTCTCTGACCCGATTGCCGCCCCGCTCTTCTGGTCATACCACTCCCTCCTCTCCTCTCGCCCGAGTCCCCTATGCCCTCTGACTGCAACTTTCTCAGCTCTGCCAACCTCGTTCACTGACATCCTCCCGATGAAACAAGTGTCAGTTGCTGCCTTCACATCCGCCTTCATCCCCACTCTCCTCCCACCCTACCTCTGACTCTGCTTTCAGCAACCTCCATCTCGCCATTACTAACACAACCACGATCGCCGGAGCTCTTATTAATGCAAGATCTCTAGTTGCACATGCTACTGAAATAGCAGACTTACTGGACATCCTAGCAGTCACTGAATCATGGTTGCATGACGCAGCAGGCCCTGCCTTTATGCTAGCTATACCTGACAACTACCCAATACTAGAGGAGGTGGCCTAGCCATCATAGCAAAAACCAATCTCGCCATAAGACTTCTGACCCCTCCACCACTTAAGTCCTGCGAAATGCTTATGGCTAAACTACCAATATTCAGCTGCTGCACATTAACCATCTTCCTGCCTGTCGGCACCTTTGAGGAGGACCGATCCAGTCTCCTGGCCAACAACACTAAAGACTCCTCCGAGATACTAATTTTGGGAGACTTCAACTTGGGATTTAACGACCCAGAGGACAAACCTGCTCAATCAATAGCGACTATCCTTTCAGATCACGGACCTGCCCAAAAAGTCCTTGCCCCAACACATGTCAAAGGAAGAACCCTTGACTGGGTAGCAGAAATTAATTGCATGGCATCCATCACTAAAATATCTCTGCAACTATGGACCGACCACCATCTGAAAGTCTTAGTTATGGCACCTCCACTTCCTACCAGATGCAGAAAAATCACACCAGATAACCTACTACCTCATCTCCTTCCATTCCCCAACCTTCTCATTGAGGTATTCAACAACACTATGCCTAAGGCCCTAGATATCACTGCACCAGCGAAACCACGCAAAAGTAAACAGAAGGCTCACCTCAATGTCTGGTTTACACTTCACCTTAAAGAACTGAGACTTCAAAAAAGGAAACTACAATCCTTATGGCGAAACACCCCATCGGACAAAAATAACACAACTAACCCACTACGCTAATAACTACAAAAAAGAAATAATTTGCAGCAAAAAAGACCTTTTCAATGAAAGAATATCCAAGGCCAGCTCCAATACCAATTAACTCTTTGTGATCCTCCGCAAATTGGAATCCCCCATTCCTCCTTTGGATAATGCACCTAAGGACAAACAGTGGTGCACTAGCATTCAGAATGCCCTGACTAACAAAATAACGTCACTCCAAATTAAAATTGCAAATAAAAAAGCCTCCCTGCTCCCCTCTGACACAACCCACAACCCCTATTGATGACATCGATACCATAGCACCATTCAGTTTTCCTAATGTCTCCATCCTGGAAACCGAGAAAATTATCTTCGCTCTGAAACCATCCAAATGTCAGGGCGACAATTGCCCAGCACAAATAATGAAAGATGCTGCGAGAGACCTAGCACGTTTCATCTCCAAGATGATCAATGCCTCTTTCAAAACTAATTCCGTCCCAAGTAACCTAAAAGAGTCTTGGGTTTTACCTTTATTCAAAAAACAGACCCTTGACCCTTCCATTCCCACGAATTAGACCCATCACCATGCTACCCTTTCTCCTTAAAATAATTGACAGAGCGGCATATTTACAAATTCAGAACTACCTCGAAGCTAACCACTTACTCGGCTCCCTCGAATCCGGATTCAGGCCACAACATGGCACGGAAACGGCTTTAATCGACCTAAAAACCAACATTGACGAGCTTAAGGATAAAGGCAGAGCGGCCATGCTACTCCTCCTTGACCTATCGGCGGCCTTCGACTTGGTGGACCACGCATTCTTATGTAAACACCTGGCATCGGCAGGCCATTTCTCGAGTGATGCAATAACCTGGGTTCAGTCCTTCCTAGAAAATAGAACAATGAGTCTTCTCCACTTCGGCATCTGCAGACCCCCCATCCAAACCACCTGCGGCGTCCCTCAAGGATCATGTGTTTCTCCCACTATGTATAACATATTTACCAAGGCTCTATTTGACAAATTGGATAGACTGGGTGTCAACTACACACATTATGCAGATGAGGGCCAGATCCTCATTCCCCTTTCGGGCAATTTTGACAAAGACACTGCCTTGGTAAATAAAATATACCTCCTCATTTAGGCATGGATGGCATCCCACGACCTCTGCCTGAATGACGATAAAACAGAAGAAAAAAACCTGAACTCCAACTACTCTGCATTCAATATAGAGAGCAATACAATCAAAGTAGTTGAAGAGGTAAAAACGCTAGGTTTCTACCTCGACTCCACCCTAACCCTAAAAAAACAGGTCAACTCCATGGCATCCTCTACTGCTTACACCTGCAAGCTCATCAGAGCCTGCAGACCATTTGTAACTAAAACAAGTTGCATCACCCTCACCAATGCCCTTATAATGTCAAAACTGCATTACTGCAACGCCTTATACTTGGGAGCTAACAAATATATCCTCGACAAAATTCAAACGTTACAAAACAATGCCCTCAGAACTGCCCTTAATATACCATATAGAGAACACATCTCCATCATCAGAAGGGAGCACCACTGGCTAAAGATAAGCGACAGGATTCTGCTCAAAACAGTATCACTCACATTCAAATGCCTTAATAATGCAGCACCTCCATACCTTACAGAGAGAATGGTCAGAAGAACCTCAACCCGCCCCTCCAGAATGGCCAACTCTCATTGCCTAGAGGTACCTAGATTTAAGCTATCAAAAGCGGGAGGTAGCAGCTTCCCGGTGAAAGCTGCACTATCCTGGAATGCACTACCCCTAGCTTCAGAACTGACCAGTCCTACTACAGCTTCAGGCGCAACACTCTAAACTGGTTGCGCGCTAATGACATATGCTCTCCTGTACCTGCCTATACATGTACCTGTACCTGCCTATGTATGTATTTTACTGTACTATATATCTGCATTTTTCCTTTTGCCTCTACTGTACCTATCATATTGTGTAACTGAGCCTTAAGTAACCTTGTACCTGTTGCGCCCATCTACCTAAAAGCTTGGTGCGCATTACCAAATAAATAAATAAACAAACAAGCACTCTCAATATTCTTGCCCCAGTCATGAGGATCCACCTGAAACATGCCAACAGGTGTTAAACTTGGTACTACTCTGATATAGCAGCCTGAAGTACAAATGCAGAGCTGCGGCACGAAAGTGGCATACCTGAAGCTCCTCTTCAGACAAACTAGCCTGTCGCCTTCTCCAAATGCAATACCGTCTCTCTGTTTTTGTTCCAAGAAGAGGGCGCACATCCAGGATTGCATCTCTGGAACATCCAACAACACTGCTGAACTCTTTAAAATCTGCAAGGAACTAACCAATCCTTCTGCAGTTGCCACCTCGTCTCTTCCCTCTCAAGCCCTCTGCACTTCAGTGGCCACCCACTTCACTGCAAAAACTCCTGAGCGCTCTTTCTTCCTCAACTTCTCCTCCCCTCATCCCATCCCCCTGCCACCCCGGCTTCCCATCCTCTGTCAGCCTTTCTCTCCTCCTTCTCTCCTATCAAGTTGGACAAGGTCGCTAGGGTTGTCCACTATGACAGTCTCCTCCAAACAGGACTCCCCCCCCCCCCCCCTGTTCTTCCAGGGTTTAGGTCTACTCGATCGTAAATATTTGACCTTTTCCAATTTGAGCTAATTTCTGTTGGTCGTTTCTTTGGGTCGCAAATGCTGGGGGAGGCCCCCTGCAGCCCCCCTCCATTAACCTATCACCTTACCTTACCTTAACCTGTCCCACTTCTCCTTCATCTGAAGCCAGAAACCTTGTGTTCTCTCTCTCTCTTTCTCTCTTTCTCTCTTTCTCTCTTTCTCTCTTTCTCTCTTTCTCTCTTTCTCTCTTTCTCTCTTTCTCTCTTTCTCTCTTTCTCTCTTTCGCTTCTCATCCTGGACCTTGCCACTAAGGCCCACTTTGAACTCCACCTTCTCAGAGGTATCCTTCCTTTTTTCCACTTTTCCCCAGAAGCGCAATGTCTCTAGAGCTCTGGTACTCTCTAGGCTGGACTACTGCAACAGCCCCTTCCTTAATCTACGCTCTTCCTCTCTCACCCCCCCCGCCCCCCACCTTACCTAGAATAGGACTGCAAGACTTATTCTTGGCCCCAAGCCCAGGGGCCGTATCTCTCCAGCCCTGCTACCAATCCCTCCAGATCCTTACGCTCCTCTGGCTCCAACTGTCTGCGTGTCAAGCGCTTCTCTAAGCAGCGGTCTGGTGGCCAATCTTTCCTCGGCTGGTTCCCTCCTCTGGAACAGCCTCCCCCTTCCTGTCCATATTGAGCCAGATCTCCTCAAATTTCAGAAGCTCCTGAAGACTTTTCTCTTCACCTCCTCCTTCCCCCTCCTGTGCTAAACCCCACAGTCGCTGAGATTGGCGACTTGGGGCCCTTATGTGTCCATCTGAGTCCTGCCCTTTCGTCCGAATCACCATCAGCCTTCTGCCCTCTCGCAGCACTTACCTTTGGGCACCCACTGGCCGTGTTGTCTCACAGGCCTGCACCTATTTTATTGGCAGGTGATCCCTCTTTACCAAGTGATATCTGCCAGGCACTTAACTGTTGCTTGCAACTGTCTCCCTGGTACTTCCCTATGTGGAACTCCTAGCATTCCCCCCTTCCCTTTGCCTTGTCTCTCTCTGCCCTTGAATGCTCCGAATGCTCATAAGACCTAGTCGGACCGCCTCTTTCCTCTACATCAGTTTTATTCTATTTGCCTTTTTTTCCCATGTTGCCTCCCTATTTGCCCTTTGGGTGCCTTGAAACACGTTTTCTTGATGTATAAGCACCTTAGAAATGCACAATAAATACAAATCGTGGAATGGGAAGGGGGAGTACCGGGTCTCCCCAGGGACGTTCTTGCCCCAATCCCCAAGGACCTTCCTTCCAAGTGTTCCTCCCTTGCTTCTCCACCCCCAAGGGTCAGGATCCAAAAGCGACGCCCTTTCCCCTTTCCCTGGCTACCTGAGAAGAACTACAGGGAGTAGTTGTGAGGATGCCCCCGGGTTTCTCACACAACCCAGAAAGACACCTCCTTTCAGAGAACAAATACTGCATCTCGTACCACAGGATCTCCTCACCACCCTGAGCCCTGTCTCCTCCCAGGTAATCCTCCTGCAGTACACCACCCCCAAGGTCCGGATCAGGAAGCGTCTGCCTTTTCATGGCAACCTGAGGAGACTTTATGCAGGATTTTAGTGAGGGATCCGTAGGATTCTTAACGGTATTCAAATATTCTCCCTTTTGGACATGTATTTAACATTGGGTTTTCTTTGTATTTAAACTGCCTTTGTGCATTATCCATAATAGCAGTCCCACATAATTAATTCACTTGATTGCATGCATGTCGGTACACCCCGGGATCCCCAATGGCTCTGGACAGACTCACCGGTAGTTTGCAGCATCTCTGACTTCTGGCATGCCTCTGCAGTAAAGCTTTCTCCCTGGGATGGCTTTCCACACTGTGCAGACGTTTCTCCAGCGGTCGCCTGCAGCTCCACCTTCACTCGCCGACTTCTCTCTGTGGCTTGGACTGAAGAATGCTGCTTCCTCACACGACCGTATCTCCAAGAGCTCCGCTGCGGCTCCCAGTGCTTACACGATCCTTCAGGTATGCTTGATGCGTCTCTCCTTCCTTCATGCCACGCTGGTATGTGTGACTCACGTTCATGAGCGTTCGCATGGGTGTGCCCAGCTTCTCTCTTTCGGCTTTCTCCTGCCTGGTTCTCTCTTGTTCTGTTGCGTGCGGGTGCCATTGTTAAATGTCCCGCATACTTGAGGTTTAGTCAAACAACTAGTCAGCACATTAGGTTTCAAGCTTTGCAATAACTCCTCCCTCTTCTTCGTCTCAGTACTTGAGGATTTATGGGAGCTGAAGTCCCTTGATTTTGTTGGATTTCGAAAATGCTGTTGTTCAAAGGTTTTACCCAGAGAAACATCAAATACAGGATAAGTTGTATGTGTGTTGTGAATGTTTGAGGTATGCATGGAATTCTGTCTAGAGTGACGCAAAGGAAGAGGTTTCTGATTTTTACAATAAGAGGGATTTGTGGGATGACAACAAGCCATCAAGAACTTGGTTATTATAAGGTCTTCTTCAGGAGGACGGGGAGAATACTGCATCTTGTTTGATGGAGTCACCCCCTCCCCTGACAGATGTCTCCTCACATGTGGTCCTACCTCTTATATTAACCCCCAGGGTGAGGATCAGATGGAGACTGTCATCCCCTGGCCACATGGGAGGAAGTCACTGTCGGGGAATTGGTGATGACTCCGAGTCATCACACACCCTCTGGCCCAAAGATCCTTATCCTTGAACGTTTTCGTTGGAGTTATTTATTCTTATTTTTTTGAACACTTTTCTGAACCACCCAAGGCCGAAGACATTATCATTTTCACCTAGTTCATCAGAGTTTGGGGGTCCGAATAGAACTTTGGATACGGAACAGTTTTTTAATTCTGAGACAGACTGATCCTTATTTTTTGGTTTAGGTAGGGAAACTGCTTTTAGAGCAAGGTCAGAGAGGCATTTTCCCAACACCTTTATTTCATTAAACTCTTTGACCTAAAACATGACTACTTGTGTCCGGGTTTCATTCCCGACTCTTCACATCAAGCAATAAGCATTTTATGGTCCAAGACGCACTGGTGTCGGATAGTACACCTTCTACATTCCTTCACGTCACCTTATTTGCGGCTATCCTCTCAGATCATACAGCCTCCAGCACACATCCTGCTTATCTTGCTGAGGGTCCAAATCAAACCCATAAAACGCTGGCAAACTCTGACCTCCAGCACCACTTCCATGTGTTTTATTAACTAACCCCAATTCGACCCACCGTTTGGCTGGTCATAACAAAAAGTATGTGGTACCAGGAAGTTTATTCATTGTATCCACAAACCCATCTAGGTGTAAACCCACAACTTATTTGGCACTTCATTTCGTCCTCGCCTCGAGTGACCATTTGATGTCCTCCACATCTGCCCAAATGCAATCTGCTTCCTTGCCCGTTCCTTGATCCAGTCACCCAGCTTTCCAGGCCAAGCAAAGTTCATCACCATAAACCAGACTCTGCAGCCTAGACAAACTCCAGCTATGAGAGAACTGTGATCTACGATATTTCCATATTACTCGCAACAAACCCATACTTGCATCATATCCCAAAACTTGTCTTCAGTCTGAACCATTGTCAAGCCCCACAAATACATTGCTCAAGCCAACCACATCCCCTCACAGTTGGTTATAGGTCAAAGGATCGATTAAAAAGGATCGAAATACAATAGGGTTGAATCCATTTTTTTTTGGGGGGGGTGGTGATTTTTGTGGTAAAAACCACTTTTTTTCCCCTATACGGAAACCCCAAAAAATATAGATTTTAAAAAAAAATTCGACCCTTTTGCTTTGGGTCCTATTGACTCGACCCTATGGCATTCGATCCTTTTGGATTCGAACCTTTGACCCTCACACCCTCACAGTTGTGTTCCCTTAAGCGGACTTATGTACTCACTTGCGCAAAGCTCCTCGCTTCCCACCTCTAGGCACTACACATTATACATCGCACAATAACATTGTTCCCTCACAACCTCTTAACGAAGCCCCTGGGGGCATTACCATGGGCGGTATTGGCCACCCGCCGAGGGTCTTATTGCCATTAGCACCCCGGCCCGTTAGACCGGGGTGCTAATGGCATTTTTTTTTTTCTATTTCTAACAGAAAAAAAAAAAAATAGAAAAAAAAAATAGCCACCGGGAAAGGGAAAACTGAGTCGGTTTTCCCTTTTCATGGCGGCCATCGGGAGCGGATGCGCTGGTAACACAAGTGTTCCCAGCGCGTTCGCTCCCAAGACCAGAAGAAAAAAGAAGGTAAGTGGGGTTGGAAGGGCGGAATGGAGGGGGACGGGGAAGGAGGAATGGCCCCGCTCCGAGTCTCCACACGGCTGGAGGTTTCCATCGTCCCCCGCCGGAGATCGCAGGATAGAAGGTAAGTCGGGTGGGGTGGGAGGTGGGAGAAGGGAGAAAAAAAAAATTCTTACCCGAGTCCCCGGTGGGGGACGAAGGAAGCCTCCAGCCATGGAGCAGGGATTGCCCCGTTTCGAGCCTCCTCATTGGCTGAGGGGCTGCCACGCCCCTCGCCGGGAACAGAGTAGCCGGCACGCACGGCATAAAAAGGGTATACCGTGTGGTATGGCTCGCAAATGAGCCAATCACCACGCAGTATTCCCGTTGTGCCGCGCGTGCCGGGTGCTAATGATTGTTATTACATGATGCAATCTAAAAAGTATCCAGAAATAAACACAAGTAACACTTATCCCAGTTCCTCTAACTACACCGAATACATACTAAAGTGCAGCATTGCATCTAACCCAGCCGCATCATTGAATTAATACAACAAACTACATTGGGACATTGAACGTGCATCCCAACAGTGGCATCTGAGAATTGGGTGCTATAGCACCTATCATACAGAGAGGATAGGGAAAATGTTTTCACTACCTGGGGATCACTTCTGAATGAACTTGCATCCTCACCGATGACAAACCTCCATGCGAACTACCTCGTAGAGCATGGTCACCCCCTTCTCTTTGTTTCTCTGCTGTTGAACTAACTTGTGCATAAAAACCTGTCAGAATATACGGAGTAGTGGATACACTTTGGGCGAGGATGGCAAAGGTGGCGCTAGACTGATGTGGCTACTTTGTGGGAGTGTCAATGGAGAGTTGTATGCCAATCATTTTTCTTTTTCCTTTCCTGTGGAATGATGTGTAGGTCAAATAGGACCAAAGATTGGTCTCATGGGGTGGGGCGGAGAGGAGTTGGGTAGGGAGTTGGGTTCATTGTAAATTGGTTGTGAATTATGTTAAACGATTTTAAATAAAATGTCAACAAAAAATGTCAATCTGTCGTTTTAGGTTTGTTCATTTGGAAGATGCTACATTCCTTAACCCTACTTCTAGCCAGCCGAAGATATGTTCATTCCCAGCATTGCAACATAACGCCATTGGTTACATATTTATGTGCATGGACTAGGAAAATGCAAACTTCAAATGGGAGCCTGTTTCTAAAAGACAGCAATGGTTGGTTGTCTGATGTTGAAAATGGAGAAAGATTGCACATTCCTGTCATGGTGAAGGAAGCAATCCATTGCTTAGAACCTCAAGGCGGACAGGTAAGCGCTGCTCCAGGTATTTGTTTGTTCCATCTCCATAGAGGGTCCATTAGGCAACTATTCACTTTCGCCAAAGGACCAAATCTGACCAATGTGTGCATTCCAGAGTATTCATATCAACAGGATCTTATCAAAGAGAATCCTAAAGGTTTCCCTAAGGAGGACCGGTTGTGTCATTGTTAAGGCATAGATTAGTTTTAAAAAAAAAAATGAATTGGCAGATTTTGCAAATTTATATATTTTTTTTGATTAGCAAACCAGCTTATTTTCTTAGCAATTTTGTTATCATTCATTTCAGTGTCACAGTACATTTTTGGCATTGAAGACGTTAAATAAGCACACCGCTTGTTTTGCTGAAATCACTGTGTTTAATTGGAGGTATCCAAAGACAACTCAGATACAGCTATCTATATGAAAGTGCACAATTTAGGAAATCCCCCACCACCAAGAAATAAAATTGGAACATAAATCCTGTACAGAGCATTTTACGGGACACTGCTGTGCATTGATGTACTTGCACTGTGCTTCTGTTTCGTTTCTCCTGTACACCCCTCTTTCTATACAGTGGATCTTTGCCACAGTTTGGAGATGAAGCTGGTTTCTAGTTTGTTGGGGCTGTTTTTCTTTTTTTTTTTTACTCGTATGACTGGACCTCTACAAAAATGAGACATATTCTGGCAAGATTCTATGTTAAAGGCAAGGCAGAAGATTAGTGTCTGTTGTTAAAAAAAACAGAAGGTGTTTCGCAATTTAGTCCCCGGGGGATCCCGTACTCTGGTCGCCAGGGAAAAGCCATTGTTTTTGGATCCCGACTCTGGAGATGGACAAGCAAGGGAGTATCACCTTGGTAGGGGTTCCTCGAGGAGTGAAGGAGAAGCACCGGATGGTGATACATGGTATCCCCCTTTTTACACAACCCATCTAACCCCTATCCCTGCTTATTTTATGGGAAAATACAGCTCCCATATTTCCTCCTCACTTCACATTGACAACACTACTGAGCAGAGGAAGATTACCTCTACTGACTTGCAATGGCTCTGTCCCTTTAATGAGACCAGACAGTCCGGCACGTAATCCTAACTATGCACACCTGCCACTTGTTAACACTCCCTGTCAGGATAAAAGGTGGCACGCACATGCACACTCTGAGCGAGGCTGGGTACAAGAAGCAGCAGCTCTTTCGGGGCTGATGCGAACCAGTCGATGGAAATTGGAAAGCCAAGGGGCTGATCGTTGCGAAGGAGAGCAAGCCAGGTGAGAATTCTACACTTTCGGGAAGCCGTAAGCGTTCCAAGACTGAAACCAAGTGAGCGGAAAGGATAAACCTTTAATTTATTTATTTTTTATTGTGTTTGAGCTGATGTACAGCTTTTCACAAAAACAGAAGACTAATAAAAACAAAACTTGTAATAATTACACAATCCAATAACCATAAGTAAATCACATTTTCAAAACAATTAACACACCACTTACATATAACAAAATATAAATTCAATCTCTTTCAATATCTTTAAAACTTCCATGGTTAAATGAACTTTGTGGCCTGATGCCAGCCGCTCCCAGAAAACATCTGAGAATATCCACCTAGCGCTATCCAAAAAGTGAGCCAAGCGCTTTATTCTTAGCTCCACAGTGCCTTCACATTCAAGCATTAGGTGCCTTAATGTTTGTTCAGAGTTTGCACACAATGCATCATTCACTTCCAATTCGTTTAGCCTTATACATTTTACCTCTCTCGTTGGCAAAATATTTAGGCAAAATCTTAGAAATTCAGAACGCCACCCGGCTTCTGGGAAATGTCTCAAATGTGTTGGTAGGTATCCTCTGGCTTTATCCATCAATGATAAAGATCTTGCCATTTTTAAGCTGCACATAGTGTTTATAGTAACAATGCAATCCTGTATTTTCAATTTTTCTTTCACCTTCATAGCATGAATGAGCAAATCATTTTCAGTGCATTCACATTTTTGCAGGATTATTCCCACATCTTAGTTTAATTTACTCAAAAAAGCATCAGAGTTATACAGTAACCCAGTTAACATCCTCATATAGTGATTTCTTCTGGGGACATATAATGCACCTATACAAAGACACACATCTCCAGTCCATATAAGAGGACAATGATTGCAGGCTCAACTCCTATCTCAATGAAGAAATTGTTAAAATTGAATGTACCAACACTTGCTTCCAGAGTTTTCCCTTCAATCTTGACCAATCTATTGCTCTCGCAAGAGAATTTACATCGAAACCATATAGTAAAGCTGGGATCATCTTGCTCGCATAACATTTTATCAATGGGACTACAGAGAACTTAAAGTAAGTATGAAATATCTTTTTAAATCTGGCAGGTCAACTGTAATAGCTTATTTCCCAAATATGAAGTAAATTGTGATAAGGTAGGATAAGATCTTATCGTGATACCTAGATCAAGCAGTTCTTTTACTGCTGGTATCACTTGATTATTCAATTCCAATTTAAAGCTCGGGGATTTCTTTTGAGGCTTCTTGATTATTATGATCTTCGATTTAGCTGGGTTTATCTGTGTAGTCACAAAACGATATTTTCTGCATATGCCACCCAGTTCAGCCTCGCTGAACCCACCTTTGGGCTAGCCAATGCTTCCTTTTCCATAGCTTTTGAGAGATCAGCTAGGTACAGGATAGAGAGGCAGTGAGCTAATATGCATCCCTGCCTCACTCCTCTTTCTGTAGGAATGGAATCTGTTAAATTTCTTTGCAAGTTCATTTTAACCTGTAGACTTGTATTCTCATGCATGCTCACTATTATTGATAACGAAGCTTCCAGCAGACCCCAATCCCTCAACCTATGCCAAAGGCGGGCCCTATTGACAGTATCAAAGGCTTTTGTAAGATCTACCCATGCTCCATAAAGTATGGGACCACCCTGCGTTAAAGATGTATTACTTATCATACTCCGCAGTAAACCATTCAAGGAGGTAGACCTACCTCTATGGAAGCCTATCTGATGCTTTCAAAGAATATTATTGCTTGCCGCCCAACTTTACAATTAAGTTAGATCAACCATGGCAAAAATCTTACTGTCTGCATCAAGAAAGGCAATCGGGCGGTAGTTCGAAGTATCCGCCCGATCGCCCCTCTTGTAAATAGGTATAATGATAGCTGAGCGCCAGTCTGAGTCTTTTTACTATCTGATTAAACAGGGCCGATGACTTCAGCTTCGCCTCTGACTTCAAGATATGATTTGAGAGATCGTTTGGTCCTGCTGCCCTAGAAGATCTCGTAATCCTTTCCTCAATAACAGTTTAAGTCTGAGAAGGGGACCAAGGCAAATCTCTGTTTAGGGTGAATTCTGAATCCATTGGCTTTTTATATAAATTCTTCAAGTTTTATTAATTAGATTCCAGAAATTCAGAGAATTTGCATTCCCCAATGCCCTCAGCATCAGTTCCCCAGATCTCTGATGTCACAAAATCTATGTGCCTTAGACCAATTTAAGTATTACGCAGGCTCCTTACTTGAAGCAAATACTCTGTTCCATTTAAACATGTTAGTCTTGGAGCTCTAATGGCTCTCCTCAACTCCCTTTTATGTAACCATGTTGCTTCATCAAATAAGTTGTCTTTGGGTTCCTTTCGTTGCTTTTCCTGGGTGACTAGAGTATCAAGATTCCAGAGAAAATCTTTAAATCTAGAAGGATTATATAGCTCATCCAGCTCCGAATCTGACTCGGTGTCAATCAAGTTCTGTAAATTATGATTCAAGACAATACCACCCCTCTTGAATTGGACTACTCTATTCCGTCCTGCATTGACACACAAGGGATCTGAGTGACAACTGTCTGACATACAAAAAGAAAGAGTAAACACCCCTGTTAATATATTATGATCACTGGAGCCTTGCTCACTGATTATAAAACTCTTACATTTCTCAAACCAATCCTCTGTTACCATAATATAGTCAATTATTGACCAAAATGATCTGCACTTCCACATACAACCCGCTGGGGGATCTCCCTTCATGTACCATTAACTACCCTAAGATTCCACTCTATAAAGAGTGCACTCCAACAAGAACCATCATAAGACGGTTCCCTTGTTTTTGTGCCTTCTAAGCTACTCAATGAAACACATTGAGAATTCAGATCTTCTGACAATATTATCCCCTCAGGGCCGTATGATATATTAATTTCCAGCAATATTGCAAACCGTGATTTCAAGAAATCTGAAAGAATGGAATCGGAGGGGTTCCAGTACAAGTTAATTATTACCACAGGATAACTTTCACCAGAGTTTACAGCCAATATACCCATGTGTCATCACCCAAGAGGAACATGTTCATAAATATAAAATTTCTGACCGCCGTCATCAATCCCACTGTGGGGCGGCCAGTTCCATGATGCTTTGCCAGCTGCTCGGCAATAAGAAAACCATCAACACTAAACCAAGATGTTCAACAGGTTGCTTGCATCATTATTAAGTCACAATGCCCAAAGAGATTTCCCCTTGTTAATTAATTCTTAAACAAGCTGGATCGTGTTGCATCCCATACATTTAATTTCTGAATGTTTTAGAGACACTCCTCCATGACCCCTAGTTTCTCAAAAACTTGTGTCAGAATTGTTGCTAATAGAGAGTATACACTGTTTTTTGCTTCACCCAAAGCATTTCCTGACAACTAAGCATCACCTTTCAACATTGATCTATCGTCCTCCGTGTTAGCTTGGCCTCTCGCTTTCGGACCTTTATTACATTCCTTAATTCATTATTCCCCAAATCTTGTTTTTTATTAGCTCCTTAGACACCACATATCCTCGTTCTTTCAATTCCTGATAGACTGAGATCTTGATGAAGATCCCTGATTATTTCTCCAGACTAGTTGACCTTGAGTCCTTTTCCGCATAGCTTGCATACCGAATCAACTACTTCTTAAACTTCAGAAGAATGCGCTGAGATTCCATTTGGGGGTATGTGGCCACTTAAACATTACTTGAACTGCAACCGTTAGTAGTAGCTAGTATTAGACTCTGCTGTACCTTTTTATTCTCCACAGTGAAGAGACGGCTAGAGGTATGTTCAGCGGGCATTCTATGAACTTGTCCTATTACTTCGATACTGAGGAACTTCTAACGGCGTGACATTTACGTATTTATACATCATCAGTCATTCACAAGATGTATTAACCTTTAGAAATATCACACTTACGAGGTCCTTTTTGTTTTGCTTTATAGACTTAAATTGAAGCTAGAAGATTGACACACTTCATGAACCATGAATCTAATGAACATTTTGCTCCTGATGAAGGGATTTTTACCCGAAACGCGTCAAGCTCTTTTTAATGGTGGTCGGTCAAAAGACCGAAAAAAAAATCTCGAAATACAATAATCTCGAATCCTAAATCCCGAAAAAAAAAAAGTCGAATTTTTTATTTATTTAATTATATGCTTTTTTGGGGTCAGGTAAGTAAAAAAAATGGGTTAAAATAAAAAAAAAATAGAAAAAAGGGGGGTTGGGGGGGGAACCCCCCCATTTCGAACAAAAAACGTCATTAAAAAAAAATTCGACTTTTTTTTTTTCGAGATTTTGGATTCGAGATTATTGTATTCGGGATTTTTGTTTTCGGTTTTATTACTATAAACCATTTTTAATATCTGATTGTTGAATTGTATTTGTTATATGAATTCCTCATATGTAGAATGTTTATTAAATTGTGTAATAATTTGAACAAATTGTAGCCATTAACTTGATACAACCATACTACCTTGACTCAATCAACTGAAAGCAATTAATCAGAATAAGATTTGACTTATTGTGTCATTAACTGTGGTGTACGGGGCACGCAAGTGTCCATTAGTTTAGGGCACTTTTTCCTCTGTATATATTGGTGATTTTTTGTGCCAGAGTCACATTTTCTCCCCTGAACCATGACCTTCGTTAGAATTTCTAGTACCCAACCTAATTGGATTTACTACAAGAGGTGTGCGCTCCTGTTACTCTTTCATACAATTCGTGATCGGCAGCCAGAATAGCATTTGCCCCTAATTTAGATTTTAGTCCTAATTCTACTATGTTTGTACATTTAGAATGTGGGAAACTAATGTATTCAATATCAGCCGAGGAAAAGCTAGTGCTTTTAAAAATTGCTAAATTGTGATCTGATTTTAAACTCTGCGATCTTTCCCTACACTACTCATTCTGACTGTGGGGACTGCAAATGGATGATTTAGTTACACATTTTGAAGTATACCTATTTTAAAATCCCTTTCGTGAATTGAAGAATTCAGTCTCTCCTAGTCTTCCACTACTGGAGTAACATATTTCTGAGTATTCACCGTCATCATACTTATTCCTTCACATCTACTCAACTCAGTATTGGGAGCATTTGGCTCTCTGTCTATCATTGAAATAGTCAGGCCCTCACTAAAAGTTGAGGTAGTCGATCGATTTTTCTTTGATTGATAAAAAAGTGGTTCCCACTTAGTTGGCCCAGAGGGCTTTGAATTTGTCTGGACACCTATCGTGGTGTTCTGAATTGTTTGGAGTCCCACATCACAGCATACCTTTTATAGGATATATTTGTTTAGACCCACCCGCACCTTCTCTCCTACCCTCCTTGGGCTCTATTGGGGCAAGTGTGATAGCACGTAAAAAAACGTTTGGGCTGTTTCTTATTTTGCAAGATTTTTTGATTTTTAGTTTTGGATTCTGGCTCCGACATCAGGGTCTGCAAATTACCCTGTGGCTTGGAGCTGGATGTATCCTTTCTCCTCCTTTTTTTAAAAATTTTTTTTCTTTATTTTTTTTGGTTTTTTTTTGGAGTTCTTCTTATGTGATCTTTGTGCATCGCTCGACTTCTCACATTGATTCACTAACAAGCCAACATAACTGTTACTTGCCCTGCCCGTGTCGGCCGGACAGTCGACCCATATCTGGGCAAGTCTTGCAAACTCTTCCAAGACAGAGTTAGATAAAGGAGTATCGTCCAAACCTAGGGGAATGCAATTTCACAATTTCAGGAATGGGAGCTGAACCAATTGTGGGGGGGGTGGGGGGGATTGGGGGGCTGTGTGTGTGTGTGTGTGTGTGTGTGTGTGTGTGTGTGTGTGTGTGTGTGTGTGTGTGTGTTTTTACATCACTCACATTTTTACTTAAACATTTCATAGCCAAGCATTTCTCCCGTAAATTTGCCAAACCATGTGCATGCTGCTTAATTTCATTTTTCAAATTGTCCAAGGACTTTTAATACATTTGAATTGATGGTGGGTTATAGTCCCACCAAGGCTGTATCACAATTTGCAGTGTCCTTTGTTAACTCCAAAAGGATACTCGTATGTATCTCAGACTTCAAAAGATCAAATGCATTTACCAACGATGTTCGAACAAAGTTCAATACTGATAATGTGTCCTCATCAATCGCTTTACGCTCACCCCCTGTTTTCATACAGGCTGTTTTATGTCTAACTGGTGATAACTCTCCCTCATATTCATTTCTTTGAGCTGGAGTTAGATGTGAAAAATCAGACTGCAAATGAATGAGTTAAGCAGCAAGATGTACATTCAGGTACATCGACATCCTCATTCTCAATAATGGGTATATCGATTACTAAACCCAGCTCATTATTTCATATAGTCAACGGAATAACAGCACATTCTAAAGACTCTGCATCCCCTAAACTTTTACTTTTGCTTTTTACAAAAAAGTCTGTAATTTTTCTCCTAATGGAGGTAGTGGTTAAGGGATACTCCAGGCCCTGTTGAAACGTTGTACGCGAGTCATGAGATATAACTGGAGGCATCATGGAGTTTACTGGATTTAAACAGAGCTCTAATTCAGGTGTCGACAACACTGAGTCGGAGCTTACATCCATTGGAATGGATCGTAATTTTGGTTGAGCTTGCTTCAAGATAGTTTCACTTTGTAATCCTTGCTTTGGGGTCAAGGGAGCTAGTTCTGCCCATTCTGGGGTGCGCAAATCATCACACATTGTACCACTTCTTAGGTTGGAAACAAGCGGCATCCACCTTTTTGTTACTTGTTATTTGGTCCAATTGCAAAGAGCTTTTATATTGGGCGTTTCTCAGATCTCCCAAGGCTCTGCAAAGTAGTCAAAAGCACGAGCACACACCACGCCTCACAATCACAAACCAGTGTTTCAAAGCTGATCAAGGAAGTAAACACTTGTCAGCTCAAAGGGCTTTCATGTACAGTGCCCGGTAGTCGGCGACAAGATATTTTGCAAACCGTAATGCTCTTTGAGCAGAAATGTAGAATAACTGTTAATCGGCCAGCAGGCACACCAAAGGTAAGGAAGCCACTCAATAGAGTGCAGCATATCAATTTATGATTTGTTGCTCTACCTGCCAGGATATTTTGTTCCCAACTGCCTTTAGTACAGCAAGTATGGTTAGTCAGTGTTGGCTTCCCCGCAGAGCACCGAACACTCTACCTCACTCTGCTGGTGAAACCTTCAAGGTGCTTAAAAGCATCCAGCTTCCCCGTCGGGTGATCGACAGAGTTGGGGAGGAGCAGAGGACGTGTTGGTTACTTCCTTGATTGATACATGAAAGGCGTTGAAGAGGGAAGCCCAATTACCATGACCAGTGAGTTATCAAAGTCAACAAAAGCCCAGTTTGTGTTAAAAGCAAAAGTAACTGTAACCAAAAGTTGAAGGTTGCGCCTGTGCTGATAAAACACATAATGGAACGGACAATTGCTGAATTGTGAAGAAAGTATACAAAGTAACAGAGTGGTCCTGCGAGGCGGCATCGCACATTTGAAAGTCTCTGTGAAATGTTCTGAGTTTAACTGTTTTAAACCGAAGGCAAGAAAGTAACTACGAGAAAGTTGAATAAGTGAAAAGCAAAGTATTTGAACTCTGAATATGCCAAGAGGGCAAAGTATATGAACTTTGAAAGAGACCAAGAGGGCAAAGTAAAGAGAATAAGAAACTACCAGAAGGCATTGGTGTTGCGAGAAGAGTAAGATTGTTCATTGTTGAATTGTTCAAAGAGGTCGAAGTGGTCATGCAGAGATCTGCGTAAAATCCTTGCAGTATCGAAAGTCTTTGACAATAAAAAGATATAAAGACAAAACGTGGGGAAGGGAACCATCAAAAAGAGAGAGACCGAATCGAGCTTGGTGGAGGGGAACCTGTGCTGAACTGTGACAGAGTGAAAGTTAAGTGTGAACGAAAGTGGGGAAGGGAACTCCCACAAAGAGAAAGACAGGCTTGAGACCAGCAGGGGGAAGCCTGTGTTAAATTGTAGCAAAGTAAAAGTCAAGAGCAGAACTGTGTATTTATGACCAGGCGAACAAAGCCTAAGGAACAGATTGAACTGCCAAAAGCTTGAAGCCCAAGCCTGAATTGTACCAGTAAGCCAAAGTGTGCCAGACTAATAGAACTGTGCGATCCACCTATCCTTTTTAAGAAACTCTCGAGATCCTGTGCTGCTGAACGTGGCGAAGGGAATAGTTACCCAAGCCATTCTGACATTTCCTTTAAAGACACTATTTTTCCTTTTGTATTCCCTTAACCCATTTATCATTTGAGAAGGATGGCAAGGTTTTATTTTTTAGTATAGGCCTTTTTATTTTGACTAGACTGATTTGGACTTCTTTATTTCTTTAATGGTCGAGACTACTCCCATTCTAGAGCTAGGGCCAGTTAGGAATTCTACCAACCCTACCCAAATATAGGTTTCTAAAACGTATATCTATTGTGTCTGTGTCTACTATTGATACCATGCCTTCCTTACACTGTATACAAACATGTCAGCGCCAGGGAGGGATGGGGAAAGTGGGACCTTTTCTGTTGCCCCATCCCCCTTTGGTGGGGCTCTATAGGGCCCCCTGGTGAGGCTCCCACCGAAACTGGGAGGGGCTCTCACCCCCATCTGGCCTTGTCACAGTATGCGAAGAGAAAGTGGTCCTTGGGTGTTAGTGTGTGCAAGGTGAGTGAGATTAAGGGATAGAATAGAGGAATGTGATTGGAAGTGATTGAGAAGGATGGCTGGGAGAGTGAAAGACGGCTGATTAGAGAAGGCCTGGGTGGAGAGTAGTAGAGGGTAGTCAAGGGGAAGGTAGTAGAGAAGGGAGAGGAGAGGAGAGGTGAGAGTAGTAGCAGTAGAGAGGGTAGAGTAGTAGTGGAGAGAATAGTAGGAAGTGAGATCGAAGGGTGGAGGTAGGCAGTAGAAAGAGAGGAACATCGGAGAGACATAAAGGGGAGTGGGAGGGAGAGCAGGGGGGGAAGACTGTGGAAGGAGTAGCAGGAAGGAGATTCAGAGGAAGGGAAAGGGGACAGAGTGATGCTTAGGGTGAGTAGTTCAAGGGCGTGAGAGGAAAGGGAAAGTGGTGCCTTAGTATTTGAATGGCACTCAATCCAGTTGGAAAACCATTGTGATTGTGGGACTCCTGGATGGGATTCCCCTAGCAATTCCCAGCGGGAGATGGGGGGAATTGTTTGCCTTAAGCCCATCACAAAGCGCAAGACATAATGTTGGATAATAGGGTTACAAATCTTTAGTGACCCTCTTGGGAACGTTTAGGGGCGCCTGAGTTAAGATTCAGAAAAGCCCAGGGGAGATGTGGGGGACAGCCCTGGTGAGTCTCTTTTCAGAATCTTAACTAAAAACCCTTGAACCTTCTCTGAGAGTTGCTGTGTACATAGTCATTGGTGACCCCTACCAGCATCTAGTTGAATCTGCAAGGGGCACCCATAGAGCCTGATGGAATCCCCCTCCGCTGCTGCACCCGAAAGACGGCACGCAACACCCTACGTCTATTTTGAGGTTTTGCATGGAACCACCTTTGCATCTTAACAACCCTAACTGAAGCTCATAATACTTCAAAACTTCAGTTCTCCATGCACCTAATGCTGTGCAACTCTGTCTATGTCCTCCATTAACACGAATAGCCTTTCATGACACTGCCAACATCCCTACAGCCTCCAATCCCTGTTAGTCCTGAATGCAACGTCAACCACAAAGAACTCAACTTAACTGTCCCCCCTCATGGACAATTCCCTCCATCCACTACTGTTATTGAATCTTGTTCACTGACCCCTAGGCCCCCAATGTCAGGCATTGATGTTTAACACATTAGGCAGCTCTGCCTGGGGATTTAATGGAACCATAGAATTAAGGAGACATTTATTTCAGCCGTGTATCCAAGCACACTGGTTTGTAAGTGTTCTGTGCAGAACTAAACGTGGAAAAATCACATGGCTAGCCGTTAACATTGTTGTCGCAAAACATATGGCTTGCTCATCTTCTAGTCAATTTATCGCTGAGCACTGTTGGCTTTGCACTACTACATGCTTTGGTGTGCCTCCGAAAACTATTTGCACCTGGAACTTCATTCTTCTGTGCTTTTTATGTGCATCTGTTTGCTGGGATCTTCTGCACTACCATATACCTTACTGTCTGCTTCTACTTATTTTCAGTACCTTTCGGGAACTGCCTACCGGCGTCTTTTCTTTTTGCCTTAGGGTACTGCCTGTTTTTTGGTTTATCCTCTATTCTTTCTTGCTACAGCCTGTATCACATTCCTGCAGAACTCGTACATTTATTTTTATATATATATATATATGACGGGGCCTGCAGTAGCAGCGCTTTTAGTTATGGTTAGTTTGCTGGAACCCATAGGAAGAACACTTTTTGGGCAGCGTATAACTTTGTAACCCCCCCGCCACTCCCGGGACGAATCCTCCGGAAACGTTGCAAAAAAGTATATGGCTCTGTCTGATCCTGCAAAGTTTGGTGAGGTTTCGTGCAGAGGGCGCAAAGTTATAGGGGAAACCCAAATTGTGTGTTTTTTTTCAAAAGAGACTCAATGGAAAACATGTTTTGCTCATGTCTACAGCCTAAAACCACTGAACGGATTTTCACCAAATTTGCAGCAGTAGCAGCGGATTGGTTGCAAAAGCGTACCTTTGTAAATTTGTAGTAAATCCGTCCAGTATTTCTTCTTAAAATGACCAAAAAGTAGATGCACAAATTAGTGATATCTGGGTTAGGTTCGCGGACTCGCTCCCCTGTTCGCACCGCAGACGAGCCTCCTATTGGTCCAGGGGCCGACGTGAGATCCGCGGACATCGGACGTGCCCGCTGATTGGTCAGCAAAAAAACATGAGGTGTCAGATTTTTGGAAACGCCCACCATGTTGGATTCGCGGACAGCGCCTGTTGTCCGCGAACATCGTGGTAAAATCATCTTTAAAAACTTGCACTTGTCAAACTAATGAAACAGTCTCTGAGGAGGTGAGGGTTGATGAGGATGGGTTGGGATATGGCCTTAAAAAGACAAAACACTGGCGTTTCTCTTCCCCGATAGGGCATCTATGCTTATTTGTGCATTACACGGTTGGTGAAAAGCAGTTTTTGGATGGATTATAACTTCGGCGCCACTCAATGAAACGGTAGCCCTACATATTATCCCCACCAAAAATATTGCTGTACATATGTTCAATAGCTCAATACCGCCGCAAAAATATGGTGATATTTTTGTATCGCAATATTTGGCGGGGCTATTAACACATGGAACCAATGAAACTGTATGAAATTTTGGAATTCTATTCTAGACCTGATTCTGAATGGTTTTGCAAAGTGTGGTGCTGTTTTGTCAAGCAGGAACAAATTTGAGGGAGGGTCCCAAGATATTGAAAAGGCTTATAAATGTGGTGCCATTTGACGAATCTGCACAAATATTTGCAAAAACATTTTTATATTTGTGACTGCCTTATACTAGGACTGCCTTATTATTATTTGATGGTTGTTTCTTGCTCCCCTCCTAGCTTTAGGTTTAGATTGGGCGTTTTTCTCACCCGTGCATACAGTTTAATAAACGCCATTGAACTGTGATCACTTGTGTCTGTCTTTACTGTTGCCACCATGAGTTCCTTACACTAAAGACGTGGGTAAATCATGTGCCATGACAATAATCCCATACTTACCAATGACTATCTTTCTGAAGTGCCTTAATCAGACAATGGCCGAATGTGCTTAACCTGTTGAAAAGCCACCCTTTGCCAGAGCGGATAAATGACATGTGGTATTCTATATTGCCACACCTCCTCTGCAGCAACCACTTTACCAAACACATTGGATACCATGTGTGATGATGGCATGCATCTGCACGTCACATTTCAGGAAAGGATAGGTGCTCGTTCTCACTAATGTCCCAAATTACAGGGACTTCATTTAGGGGCTACAAGGTGTACTAACTGGCATATAACTTACTTCCCCAGGTAGTGCGCCTGTAACCCCTGGTTCAGAGTTTTAAGGGGTCGTGCTGTGGAGCGAAAGTAAACCCTACTCTTCAGAAGTGTTTACTTTTAGCCTTCCCCACCTTGTGTGCCTTCCCTTGCCCGTCAGCTGAATGACTGTTGATTGGCATCCTCCTGCTGATGCACTGAGGGTGGAATGAAAACCAATGTGTTTTGTGCAAGATGAAAACATTCTGATGCAAGGAGCATACGTTTTCAGTGTCCTCGCAGCTAGGAGCTGCCTGAGCACCAGGCCTCGTCTGGTCATTTCTACAGACGTGGACTTTCCCAAGGTAAGCGCAGGCAGCCAGCACATGGGAAGTCTTACCTTAGACATGATAACGCTACCATGTATGATTAATTAACTGACTTGCAGGCGCACTCTGGGGCGCAAATGTGTAGCTGCACCTTACAGAAGGTAATCCTACCAGGTGGGTGTTGGATTTTAGGCTACACTTGGTATATGATGGCAGGCAGCAACTGGATCTATACTGCTGTACCTTATGTATGGTGATCCTACCAGGGACGTGGGGCAATAACTGGCATTACATTACTTTTCTGAGGAATTGGAGACCGGCTTGGCATATGATGGCTTCACCTGGATGGATCAGTCTTTGTTGTGCATATCACAATTATACTTTGAGGCTGTAACCAGCAAAAGATGGCAATATCCGAATGAAGGCATGTACACTTACCGTTGTATGGTAGCATCTTGATGTGTGGGGCTGTATTTAGCATGTAATGACTATAAATGGCATGAGAAAATATAGGCACAAGTTGGCCGTTATTGGCCATCTTTTCTGTCTGGTTTTATAAATGCTTGTTATGTCACCAGTGAAAGGCTATGTGATGTCATCAAATGTGTTTACATTTTAGTGTATTGATATACCTGCCTGTTTTGCGTTGATGCATTGAAGGTTTGGCCCTATATTCCATACCTTTGCTGTTGGGTGTCCTGACCCACGTTTGAGCTATCATGCTGCAACATTTGGTGCTGTGGGCTTAGAAAATCCAAGATGGCCAAAAAGCCCACATGTGCGCCAGAATCCAGGAGAACCACGCAGTTTGTGCGCACACCAAAATGGTTACCTAACTTGCCACCCACCAGTGTAAAGAAAGATCTTTGTTAAAAAAAAATCCACTGTTACTGATGTCAAAAAGTTGCTGAAATCGTGGCTCATCTGACCACTTTAAAGATTCAACCCTTTTGTGGGGTTCCACATAACCATTTTACTGTAAGGAGCCCCATCAAAACAATGTTAAGCAAGGATTATTTACTACCATGTAAGAACCATTCCTGTTTGGAATGCATTAATCCAAGAAAGATCCCAAAAATGGATGCAGTACCAACAAAATCCCCAAGGCGGCGTTAGCGGTCTAAACTCTGACAGGAGAACTGAGTGCAGTGGCTGACAAAGGAATTTGACTCAGCTGACTTCAAAGGCTGCATTTTAATCAAAAATTAGCCACCTGCTGTTCCCAGAGGCCAGAAGCCTGGGAAACCCTCTCACCTCAAGAGATTCACACCACAGCCCAGGATATCACATGGTCATAATAACCAAATGCAAAGTGACCCCCTGGTCTGCTGACCTCAGCTTCCCAGAGACCACACAATAGGCTCTTGCACTTGAATAGAATATGTTGATTTTGACTGTTTCCTGTCAACAAAGGCCTGCCTGCCAGCAGAGGCATGGGTTCTGACCCACCCAAGTTCTAGGAGGAGGAGACTAACGCTCTGAGAGCTGAATTGCAGTAAAAATACAGTTTATAAAAATACTGATAACTCTTTGTAATCAAATGACAGGAATGTATAACTTTGAGAGCCTTAATTTAAAAAATGTACCTTCGATTCAAGCCCAAACTCCAATTTGTGTGATGTTCTGGGGCAAAACCCCGCTATTTATTGACACCACATACTCTGTTTTTAAGCTAGAGATATGGGAATTTACTGGAGTAGGTATGGACAGCCTGTGTATATGTGTATAACTTTTAATGAAGAACCAAGGTTGCATAACCAACTAAAATCGAAAATAAGTTGCCTTTTCTGAATGCAAGCCCTCAGGAAGAGCAGATTTGGGACAGAGACTACCTCATGTGATAGGTAATATGTACATGCAATGACAAACCACTATGTATTTGAGAAATGTGTATTTTGATCAAATATAGATTTGTGTGCAATTTGACAGGGGAGTGTCCTTTCTGCAGGCCATATAATGACATCGCTCTGACACTCCACTTCTTTCCCCCAATCAAGAGAGAAAGGAAAGCTTGACCAATGATGAATTGAGAGAGGGGCTGGCTTAGTGATGCTGCGCACACACCCACTTTCAAAACATATAAAAGGAACATTGAAACCCAGGTGGAGAGATACAAATCCAGTTGCTGCAACGCGCTCTGCCGGACCACAAAACATCCAGAAGATACCAGATCCAACACTTAGACTTTAAAACTCCAAAGAACTTGATTCAGAACTCAAAGCAAGGGCCTAAACCCACAAACTGAGAACTCTTCTCAGCATCCAGCAAACCTAACAGCGGTAGCAGCATCCAGGAGCCGTGCAGATCAGCGCTGTGTCCAGAGAAAGCTGTGCAGGAAGATCCAGGAGCTGTGCACAGACGCTGTACCCAGAGATCCAGGAGCAGTGTCAGACCAGACCAGCAGAGCAGAGACCAGACGCTGTGCGCAGAGACCGTCCGGGGCGAAACCAGAACCGAAGCCATCTTGACCCGATCCGTGAGACCTAGACCTTCCAAATACATTCTGAGTACAGCTAGGACGGTGTGAAACCAAATCTCTTAGTTTCCAGTGATATAATTCAATCTATTTAATCTAAGTAGTACTGCCTCCTAACTGTCACTTGTCAATTCTGCAGCCGCATAGCTGTCACCTGTCATTTTTAAAAGCTGTCACCTGTCAATCTGAGTTACTTTAAATCCGAAAAACTACCTTTATTTAATCGTCCGTATCTCTGGAACCGTTTGGGCTAGGAACTTGGTTTAACTTTCCCCTGAAAGCTTACAATCTTACCTTTCCAACAAGCCTAGAACCGACTTCCTACACTTTTCCGCAATCACGATTCACGCACTTGCGAATCTTGCCGCGATTTGCGATTTGGCCTGATTTCTTTACTTGTAAAAAGATAGCTGCTTTTGCCTGAACTGCCAAAATTCGTTTGCCTCTTAATCACCATCTCTGAATCATTGCTAAAGTGAGCCTGAACTCATCCCAAGTATCTCTCTCACCCTGAACCTCCTGAAGGGAATTAAAAGCATTTTCAGCATATTTCTCACTTCATTGTCACCATATTCAAAGCATTTTGCCTGTGTTTCAAAACTCCTATCTGTTGTATAAGCTGCTGGGGGGGGGGGGAATTGAACTATTTGATTGCATTCCTAAGAACTGTGTGCTCTCCTCTTCTTCTCCTTACATTGCATAAAGGGGGGGTGAATTGTCCAAGAAAGTGATTACATTGTCTTTTGCTGAAATCCTATCAAGTTATTTTCTGTACTGCATTTTCATTCCACATTGCATCCATTTATCAAACCATAAAACTATTGATTATATCTTATCCATCCTATACCCACTCATCATTGATTATAAAGAAGTGTGCTAGTGCCAGACTATCCATTATTGATTACTGCTCAGATTAAGTGTGATATTCAATTATTAATTTATTATAAAGTGTGATTATATATATATATATATATATATATATATATATATATATATATATATATATATATATAGTTTACATTCTCAAATAAACCTTTTAAACTTGCAAAACAGAACTACTTCTTGGCTCAGTGGGGTCAGGGGGATTCTAAGAGAGGGGTGTTATATAGGGGTAGTCATCCAGAACTCATGAACTGGACATAAAGATATATCAATAAGGGTTTCCATTCAGTATCCCAGACTAGGCATTGATTTAGCTGTAGTGTTGAATTGAATCCTCTTACATTGCCTAACCTCACTCATTGTGCCCCATTTATGGGCATCCACGTACTGCTAAGAGTGAGGTTTACAATCTGTGTCACCTTTGATGATTTGTACTTCAAAACCTGCCCCACACCACAAACTCCTCAATGTCCACAATTTGAAATGTCTGTCTGTGGTGTGCTTCCAACAAACTAAACCCTACACAAGCCTGAAAGAACACAAACACAGTCCGTGCCATATCCAGCATCCGAGTCGCACTAAATCTGCCAGTCCATGAAGTCCTTTTGCACACCTATTTCAAGACTCTAGAGCGTATTTTACAGTGCTCCCTCATTACTTAAAGTCAGTGTAAAGACTGGAGAGAGTTATCTGTACTGCTGCTCTCTATATTGTAGCGTAAAGGCACAGAACAACCCCACCAAGGCTCTCAATTTGGTAAAACGTGGCGAGCAGCCATGCTGAAGCTTTCAGGAGGTGATGCAGGCAAGTTCTTAAGTACAGTGTTTCCCCAAAGCCCCCAAAAAGGAATGTCTACGCACTGTTAGGTGATAAAACAGCTTCTTTATATAATATAAGGTCTGCTACCTCAACACTATACACATATATAAATAATAACACTTTGTACAAGGAATACTTAATCACAGATTGGTAAATATATACACTCTAGGTGGTACCACACGGTTTATAGTCAAAAAGTCGAAAAAATAATGTCGAATAGCAAAAATGTCGAAAAAAAAATGTCGAATGTAAAAAAGTCGAAAACACATACATATAATAGGAAAAGTCATAATTTCGAAAAAAAAATGTCGAAAAAAAAAATGAAAACCCAAAACACTTTTTTTTTTTTTACCCAGATAGTAACATTTATTATGGGGGGGGGTCCCCCCCAACCCCCCCCTCCTCCCCATCCCCCCCCACCCCCCATAGATATACCTTTAATTATTTTTAAAAAATCTTTAATATAATATTAATTAATTAATTATTTAAAAACCATCCCAACCCCCTATCCCCAACCCCCCCCCATCCTCCCCATCACCCCCACCCCCCATGGAAATACCTTTAATTATTTTTAAAAAAAAGTTTAATAAAATATTTATTATTAACACATAAAATCGAAAAAAGTCGAAAAAAATTCGACATTTTTGTAATTCGACATTTTTATTTTCGACATTTTTTTTTCGATATTATTGTATTCGACATTATGACTGGACACCGTACCACACACTACTTAAATTCAGTAAGAACTGCACTAGCTGCAGATAGCTACAGGTGAATTCTTAAATAAGGTGTAACCAGCATAGAATAGAATAGGAAAGAAGGGCAGGTTGGTTATGAACAGTGGCAGAATGCTTTCTTTAGACTAGACCAGTAATTTCGAGTTAGTATCCCCCCCCCCCCCGGGCAACCTGTAATAGAAAAGTTAGGGGGTTATATTAGTGGTCCTTTACAGCCCCGTCCAATATTGTTCAATAACTTTGTGCTCTCTTTTAAAAGGTTCTACCACCCCAAAGTACCTGAGAGGCCACAGGAGAACAGGATCCAAGATGAATCTGGGACCCCTGGACGACTCCTGAGGCTAGAAGATGCTGTTCCTTATCACAGTTCCTTTGGTGCCTTGGCAGGCAAAGTGGCAGAGGTTCTCAGCTTTACTCGACGATTCCCCTCGAGGATGGACCCCCTTTTGAAGAAGGAGCCACTGGGATGCTGATTCAGATAATAAAAAGGAACCAGAGTCTTTTGGAATGGCAGCAGTTTGGCTCTTCTTGGTGCTCTCCTTTGGTCGACGATTTAGCCGACTGTAGAAGTCCTGTGAAGAGGAAACTTGCTGTGCTCTCCTTAAAGGCTTGGAGGATGAAGATAAGACCGGTGGGACCCTTCAATGACTTCTGGCGGCGACGGATGCGTAGGTCACTTTTGGTGTCAAGTTTTGGAATATCGTGTTTTTCCAACTTTCGGTTCTTCGGTGCTGCAGCACGGACCTCTGAACGGCTTCTGGCAACCTGGACTCAGACACGGGAGAGGATCTCTGACCCTCACCAAGTCTGAACCCTCGGGACGACTCAGATAGCTTATGGTGGCCAGAAACCCACTGGTGGACCTTCCACAGCACCCAACGACTCTGGGCTCTCTCCAGTGGGAAAAAGTGGTCCATGGTGACTGCAAGGATGTCCTTTCAAATGTTCTTAGGCAGTTTGGAACTTTCGCAGGTCTGGGTGTCCAGCAGCACTATGCCAGTGTACCCCCCCCATTCTGGGCGATAGACGGCAACGGCTTCCAGCAGTCACGTAAGGCACCTCTGGATCCTCAGCGACACCATTGAACTTCTCTGACTCGAGATGTCCGGCACTCCTCTTCTGGACTTCCAAGACCCCTTCTCCGGATGGCGGGCACACAGGACTGGCTTCCAGGATACTTTGATGAAGAGTAGAAGTTTTGCACGATGGTCCCTCGTAGCTTGGTGAGAGGTCTCCTTTGCAGGTCCTCTCTGGATCAGTCCTTGGGAGACACGACAGCTTTCGGATTGTTGAAGAAATGCAGCAGAAGACTTCTCCTCCACCTGGGCTTCAAGGAGCAGCTTCTTCTTGCTAAGCTTCGACTTAAGCTACTGAACAAATTGGTAAGTGAGAGGTCCCCAGATATACACATCTGTCCCTCATTCACTCTGCCTGAGCCAGGCTCAGTCAGCCAATCACACAAAGTAGGGCAATCATGTAGGCAGGCAGCCAATCCGGCTCACAGGCATTGGGGCCATTTACTCCACCCAGACACCCATAACAAAGGAATGTAGATTTGGGTAAGTACCAGCCTTCCAGCACACTACACTGCATTCATGTCATTTTCAGGCAGGGCTGTCTCATTCATTGTCACACACACAGAAACCAGACACCCACACCAGAGAATGTGAGTTCACTTCAGACTCCATTCACAATAGGTCCCACCCCTAGGGTGTATCCACAACACACAACACCTGGGGAGGCTCCAGTCAGTCTGACAGGAGGCAGCCCCAGAGCCATATATGGTGTTTCCACCCAACAGCCATTCAGGGGGAAGGGACAGAGACGGGGCTTCCCAGGACTTTGGGAATCGAGGAAAAAGGCAATAGATACCAAGAGGCTGTCTTGCCTCCTAACAGAAATCCATTGATTCCTATGGCAGGGCCTGGGTGTCCCAAAAATGGAGGACACTCTGAGCCACTACCAAGTCAGCATGTAGCTGCCACCAACCCACACCCTGCTCTGTGGGCAACACACGGGTGCCCTAAAACACACATAAGGGGTACAAGGGTATACCCTCACCCATGGGTACCATAAGGGTATCCCATGGGTGATGTTCACCAAAAGATAAGAATGATGGGCTGCACTGCCAGAGGTCCAGGTGGGACCACAGTGGTAGAAAACATAGAGAAAACCCGCACAGAGAAGGGGTAGGACAAGGACAGGCCCTGTCGCCACATAAGGCATTTCCAGCATCAGTCAGCCTCTCAAATCTTGCTGTTCGTAAGCCCAGATGAACACCTTTTTGCAGAGGCTCCCTGGATTACTATGGCTCCACAGTCCGTAACTCCCGGTCGATGCAACCTGGCCTGGAACTGGACATCGATTCAAGTTCAAACGATCATCGAAGACCCACCTACTCTAATCCATGAACCCTAACTGAGCGCTAAGAAGGGGCCAGTTGGTGGGGTGAAGGTTATAGTCAAATTATCTAACTGATTTACTTGCCATTTCATAACTATCATTCTTCCATTCTACAACAGAGTTGTGCTTATCTTTAGCAAAGCTATTCCGAATCGCACTCCGCCTTTCAAATATTCCATAAAGCAGATCGTTTCTTTGTGTTCTAGTTTATTTTTTGTTTAAGACCTGCAAAATGAAGTTGCTTTATTGGAGACGACACTGCTTTGTATTTACGCTGAAATGTGATCGTAAAACAGCAAGCAACTGCCTACCATCATTCCTGTGTGACCCTTATGAAGTCAATTTGTAACGCAACAATATCACTTTTGTTCAGCTGAACCTTAATTTCTTAACATGCATTTAAATCCAGTCAACACCACCAAAATGTTGTGTTACTAAATTCATGAACTAGGCCTCATTTTGTTTAAATTACATCAAGGAAAATCATTGCATGGTTACAGTGCAAATATTCGCCAGTGTTTTTAAAATGTCCATATCATTATAGCCCACTTCAATCCCAATCAGTGGCATAGTCAACCATCCAGGTGGTGTTATAGCCTTAATTATGTATGTTAGAAATATGAAACATATTAACTCTGATTTAAAATTTAATTAAGAGCGGCTTGCCAGATTGAATTTCCTGTCAGGCATTTTATACTAAATTACCTTCCTCAATCATGTCCCTCTATCTAATACACTTTCTGTGAAGCAAAAAATGTATTTGCATTGCACATTTACAGTAATTTAATATGATGTGAATGGTAGTTTACTTGTTAATTAACCACACCAATTCTGCCAAAAGAGAAGCATGGTCTGAAGAGACAAAAAGAAGTTTGCTGTGAATAGTTTACATGTATACAAGCAACGTGATCTGCATAAAGGTGAGCTGCAACTCCACTTTCTCAGTAATTCCTATGAAAAAGGTACTTGCAGTGACCTTCAAAATCAAAGCTTCTCCCGCAGAGGCATTAATCTGCTCAGCATTCATGAAGGACACATGGTAACACTGGGGAATCATCTATCCTCCTCTCTGAATTGCACCCTTGTCTACTGTGTCCCTGCCCCCCAGGCTGAACAAAAGCCATGTGTACCCCCCTATTGAGGAAACCAGATAGCGATCCAAATATCCTAATCGGGTTTTGCCCTCTTTCAAATCTGCCATTCAAGGCCAAACTCTTGGAAGAATTATTCAAGGACCAACTTCAGAAATGGAGCAAAAACATTCTACTCTTCTTTTAACATCATTCAGTTTAAAGTTTCAAAATCTGGTTATTGCGTGGGTGTATTTCAGCATCTGCAAATTTACAGTAACAAGATACTGAGAAACAGTTAATTATCTGTTTAGATAATTCAATATGTACAACTGGCATGAGAGTTTAGTTTCTCCAGACTATGTGATATTTCTGTTGCGCACATCAGTCTATAAAAATGCGTTCCATCAAGAGGTTCTTGGAGCAGGATTCAGATGTTTGCAAAAACAGGACCAAATAATCTGTAGGTTTTAAATTAGAGTGGCACAAGTCTCTCGCGTTCCTCTCGCTCATTACACCACATCAGTCTTAAATCATTCTTTCACTGTGCGGATAGCAGTTTCATGCATTTCCTGCCTAGTACATTTTTGTCATCAAACAAGCGATGCAAATTGTCTAGACCATTTATCCACTAATTCTAACACACCCATCAGACACATCTGTGGATATTAATACATTGACTGGTCCGCAATGCTTTGTCCATACCTTAATTCCAGAAAGCTATTATAGGCTACTGAACGTAGGATAGCACAGGGGCAACGTGCTGGTCTTGGAAGCAAGACCATGCAAAGCAACACAGATTTGAATCATGGATCCACGCTTAGAAACCAAACCCAGGTATGGTATTAGGCGCGTTATAAAAATCAATTAAATAAAAAAGGGGCCAGTCCCATGCGATATGGAGAAATCCAACCACTCCCATAGCACACCGTCTACAGTCATCTTATGTTTCACTAGCTGCATTCTCTATCTTTGTGGCAGTATAATCAGTTGAATTAGGGCACTTTATGGTGGTTCCAATAGGAAAGTGTGAAAGTGAGCCAGTGGGATGCTCTCCACCTACCTATACGAATGAATGCAATCGACATTTTCTGTCAATTGCCTTTAAAGATTGAAGGAGAGATCCCTCCCACCAGGGAATAAGTTGTCAAATCCAAACCAGTTCTAATTCAGCTAGTCCCTTCACAATACCGGGTTCGAATGATAATGGCAAGCCATCTGTTCTAAGAAAAATTGAGTGGAGTAAGGCTTCGGGTCGGGGGGTGCAAGCAAAGTGCAAATGAGCACAGGACCAGTCTGTAGTGTCTGCCGTGTTACTTTTGGTACATCTGAACCTATGTGGGCCAATTAAGTCATTTGCCATTTGCGTGGATGTTGTTTTTGGGACGATCTAGCGGAGGAAGTAAACCAGTATTGCATAATGTGCCGAAGCAGAGTGGTGTAGCATTCTAAATCAGAAACCCTGACTGCCCCCCACCTCACACTTCACCAAAATGTTTTAATATAAGTTTCCCTGCTTACAGAGGGTGTCTTCTTAGCCCACAGCAATTTACAGGCCAACGCGCAGAGTGTCAAAGATGTTTGCCAGGCAAAGGACATGTATATGCATGAATAGATTATACCAGTTTAGGCAGAGTTATCGTGCTTATTAGGGGAGGTCCTCCCCAACCTGTAAATCAGTAGGTTGACTAATCATTCAGTGCAGTGCTCTATATAATGACTAATTATTCCACAATTAGTCTGATCAAGTCCTCGATTAATTTGGTGAGCACTACACCTAAAAAGCAGACAGAATGGGTGGCTCCATGCTTAAAAGACCAGATATAACCGATAATTCTCCTGTAGGTGGCATACAAGAGACTTATTAAGATACAGGTGTGTTTATACTCCATCCAAAAACAGGGCAAATCCTAGCACTCAGATTGTAAAAACATAGCCCCTTATCGCTGTGTACTTGTCAGAGTTCACTACCTAGAAACTCTGTTGTTAACATCAAGACTAAGGACAATAATGGGCAGCTCTGCTTCGTTCCCTGTGACTTGCTAAAAGGTGTAGAGAGGATACCGTTAGTGCATACTGTGACAAAGCCAAAGAATAAGTCCCTTCTTACCAAGTGGGAGCCAGTCCCTTTGAGACTAGGGAGGTGATCTGGCTATGTGATTTACTCCCTAGGAGTCGGGGCAAACTGGATCTCACTGGGGGTGACAGCATGCAGGGCCCTTTAAAGGGCATTGGCTTGGTTTCTGACTCTGTGCTGGTGATGCCTCTGCCGGAATCACAGGGACTCTTTCCCTTGAAACCACCTGGAGGCGGGACCATGTTGGAGGCGTGGTGGGCGGAGAGCTCACAGAATGCTGCCGAGCCCAGGGAGGAGGCAGACATCCGCCTGACCTAAGGAGGAACTAACCGTCACCACTGCAGTTTGCCGGCATCTCCGAACCAGATGCCGAAATCTTGTCCAAGACAGACTAGAGGAACTGAACGCAAAGACCACACAGCGAGGAAGCTGGAGTTGCAGTTCTGCAGCAGCTGAAGCTGCCAGTCCCGTGACACGCACTACCACAGGAGTAAAGGTACATGGATGGAGAAAGGAAGCAGAAGCAGGATGGACAAATACAGAAGAAGCCTGTGAGAGGCTGATGGTAAGAATAACACACAAGGAACTGAACCTGAGCATAACCCACGAGGGGTGGACATTAAAGATATTCCATAAAGTGGGCCAACGAGAGCCAGAAGCCAACAAGCGGCCGACAGTGAAAATACCCCACGAAGAGTGAAACAAAACAAAGGAGTCCTTGAGGGACTGATGCAGAGAGCATCCCAGGAGGAGTGAATACCAGTTAGAGCACACAAAGGCCAGAGAAACCAACAAGCATACGAGGGGCAGAGATTGAGAACACCTCAAAAAGGGATGGAAGAAGACCAAGAAACCAGTGGCCTAAAGGGTCTGTTATCTTAGGTCGAGCTAAGAGAGAAAATTACTATATCCCTTCCTACCAAAGTGAAATCAGGACGTACTGTGAGTGTCAAAATAAGCAAACTAGCGAGTATCGGCTTCTCCTACGCAGAAGCAAACCTTAACTATTTGGACAATGTGTGGGAGTCCCGAGTAACATTCTCCAGAAGGGGGAAAGACTTAAAGGACCGAACTTTGAACTTGAACATTATCACCAGGCCAGAGCATGAGAGAAGAGAAGAACCAGAGAGAACTCGGTGGGTGAGGGTCAGAAAGCAGGCCTCCAATCCGGAGTAAAGTGAAAGCAACTTGCTTAGGCCAATTACATTTTTGTTTTAGTGTTAGGGCAGGCATAGTATAGAATAGGTTTTGGACCAAATTTTTGCGAGACATCTTGACGAGCACCTGTTTATTATTTTCTTTGAAGACTAGGAAACCTTCGTCCTAGAGCTATGGATACCTGAGGTTTTCTTTTCTTTAATCAATCAAATAAGCATTATTTTGGCAGATTGCTGTAGTTTTAAAGGATGTATGCTTTTGTGGCAAACAGTCTTACCTCTATTAGAAATTCGGCATGTGGGTAGGTTCCATGGTGTAGACATTTTAAAAAGTATAAAATATACATATTTAGAATTTTATTTTTTAAGCGTTTTTTTAAGATGTCTGCAATGCTTGGATATGTGTATGTGTGTGTGTGTGTCTGTTCACAATTTTAGCATACTTCCCAACATGCAACAAACCTGAAATATTGCATGTGGGTAGGTTCTATGGTGTAGACAATGTGAAAGGTATAAAATATACAGTGTTCTCATTTTTGTGGTCTGCAATGCTTGAATGTGTGTGTGCGATATTTATTTTATTTTTTTATTTGTAACGCGCACATGACAGCTGAAGCCGTATTGAGGCGCAGGTGGAAACCAAAAGTTATGCAAAATTTGGACAGGAGTCAGCAGACCATGAACTCATAATAGAATACAAAATAAACTATCTAAACAAAAAGGTCTTTACTACTCTCTGGAATTGTAGAAGTGACTCTACAGTTCTTATTTCCAATGGGAGTGAGTTCCATAATTTTGGGCCGAAAACGGTGAATCTTCTGTCTCCCCTTGAGTTATAAACCGAACCAGGGATAACCAGAAGATGTAGATCTATAGAGCGTAGGGATCTTGATGGTTGATATACTTGAATCAGGTCTATCAAGTACTTTGGGGCCGGACCATTGATACATTTGTGTACTATACATGCCACTTTAAATCTGACCCGATCTTCCATGGTCAGCCAGTGTAGTGCTCTCCGTGATGATGAGATGTGTGCACGTCGGTCCAGGCTGAAAATTAATCTTACTACCGCATTTTGAGCTGTCTGCAGTCTTAGAATTTGTTTGTGAGGGATGCCAAGCAGTTGGCTATTGCAGTAGTCAAGATGCCTGTTGACTAGAGTGCCTACTACCATGGCATACTCTTCCCTGGGGATGAAAGGTAATGCCTGCCTAATGAGCCTAAGGACGAAATGTACTGCCTTAACCTTTGCTCCAACTTGAGCTTCACTCCTGCCAAATGCAGCCAAGATTTTTGAACTTGGAGACAAATTTCAAATTTGACCCCAACATAGTTGGGATGGGGAGCTTCCTGGCGACAGCTAGGAGGTGTTTAGGTCAGAATAAAATCAACTCGGTTTTGGCGGCGTTCAGCTGTAGTTGATTATGGGCCATCCAAGCACTAACCTCCAGACACTGTGCCAATTTTCCAAATGCATCCTCAAACTTTGAAACTCTTAGAAAGATCTGGGTATCATCTGCGTATGAGTGGAAATTCAATCCATGACGTCTCAGAATCTCTAAAAGAGGGCGAATATATAGATTAAATAACAGAGCCGACAAGGAAGACCCCTGTGGAACCCCACAAATCAATATAATAGCGTCTGACAAGACACCTTCCAGTCCTACTTGTTGGTATCGATCGGTCAGGAAGGTTCTGAACCAGCGCAGAGCATGTTCAGATACCATTCCCGCTTTGTGTAGTCGATCCAAGAGGATGGTATGATCGACCGTGTCAAAAGCCGCAGACAGATCGAGCATCACCAGAAGGGATAGCTTGCTCTCATCCGCAGCCTTCAACAGGTCATCCTGGACGATCGGAAGGGCCGTTTCGGTTCCAAACCTGGGTCTAAACCCGGAGTGGAATTTGTCCAGAATGCATTCTCTTTCTACAAAGGCCTAGAGTTGATCTGTGACTATCTTTTCTAATATTTTTGCTGGCCAGGAAAGTCCTGCTATTGGCCAAAAACGCTGAATATTTTTTGCATCCAATGAGGGCTTCTTCATCAAGGGGGTAACTATCACGTGTTTCAAACTAGATGGGATCTTCCCCTGTGAAAGAGATTTATTAACACACTTGGTAACAAATGGCATCAGATCTGAAGCCAGACGTTTGGCAGGACGAGCAAAAAGTCATTTGTAGGTTTAATGCAGATGCAACCTGTTGGTGGAAAGACCTCCAGAAATGGACACTTGCAGAGACAGCAGTTTGGCAAGAAGCGGCCCGACGTGGCCAAGAGGAACAAAACACAAACTTAGTCTCGTGGAGACTATTATTACATGATCTGCAGGCCTCGTTATACACCGCTACCCAGGCGATAACGGAGATCCCTAAGGTTGTAGAACAGTAAATGTATAGCTGGTACAACCTATACAAGGAATGACATAAATAATAACGCAGGTGGTGCAGGCTATTAACTGGGTGGGAGGCGTTGGGGGAAGGGGGGGAGCTGGGAGGGAACAATGCAGCAGCCGTTCAATAATTTCAGAGTTATGTACATACATGTAATGTCTGCACATTTTTTGTGGAAATCAATAAAAAATCAATTTTAAAAAAAGAAGGCTTCCATAGTTTAATATAATAAATGAATGGTTTCAACATTCTGTCATATTTTATCTCTATGTCCTAGTTCAAAGGCGACTGACACTGAAGGGGCGCTACATGAGAGACCCAAAAGGTGCTTCATAAATTTGTTCTCCACAAATTGTAACGGTAAACAACGGGGCCCAATAGCTCACCTCCATATGTAGCAGCTCAAGAGTTGGAGAGGAGCAATCAATTTACCAATGAATAGGTTCTATGTTCTTAGATCCCATGTTTCTTTTTCACAGTTTTTCACAGAATATTACTGAAAAAAACTCATTGAATATTTTTATTTTTTTATTTGGTTGGTTCCTCCCATGCCTATTTCCTTATTATCTAGTCCCTATCCCCCAAGCCCCACTACTCCTTATGTCCCCTTACATCCCCCGCCACCCATTTTTTTTAATGAGTTTTTTCAGGTGAAAATCTTTGGCAAAAAACTAATTGGAAGGGGGGCGTGGTCGGGAGCCGACCGAGTGGCATGGCTTCCTGAGTGCTCCTGGACGGCCCCGTCATCGGAGAGTGTTCCCCGCGGATCGATGCAGTCGCCGAGTCTTTCCGCGGACTGAGGGCACTATGATTATCCACTGCCGCTGCTAAGTGGGGAATTTCGGTGATTGGAGCGACCCTGATACTGTGAGGACCCGATGCGGTTTCAGGAGCTTGGCCCGATGTGAGGCAAGATGGCGGTCGGGCGCCTATGGTGATCGCGGCCTCGGTGAGGGAGGGGCGCTCCTCTGTTGCGGCTGCCCAGAGTTTCCAGCGTTTTGGGGGTCTGCGGGAGTCCTTAGCCCCTTCCACCTCCCTACGCCGCATCGGCGGGCGCCCCCCGTGTGAGTTGCCCGGGGGGAGCTCTGCGAGTTTCATCGGCTGGGACCCTCGCACCGGCACGGCTGCGACGCCAGGAGGCTGTGGACTTTTCACGGCACCCGGCCGCAACGCGGCCAAAGACTGATGTCGGGACCCGACGCATGGTCCCTCGTATGAGGGTGCGGCGATCTGGGCCCAGTGGCATCCTGTTATTTCTCTGAGCGGGGGCCCCTCGCAAACCCTACCTGCTACTGCTCGTCCTGCCCCGAGGCCATGAGGAACCTGGGACCAGCCTAGTGGGCGCCCGCTCTGCTCCTGTAGCGTCCCCGCCGGCCCCTTGGTCGCATCGATCAGCTGCGGCCCGTTTCGGCCGAACGCGGAGGCGGTGCCCCTTCCAGTGCTGCACGTTGGGCCGGCGGAGGCCAAGCTGGCGGATTGAGCGTTGTGCGTGGGGGGGACCTCCCTGCACCCGAGGTGGCCGTGTCATATCTGCCCTGCCTGGTCCCGGCTGCATCTGCCAGGGGTCGTCCGCGCACTGCTTCTGGGAACCGGGGCTCGGAGCAGGTGCCGGTGACTCCCTGGAAAAGCTACAAGTCAGTGTTGGGGGGAAGCCCCAGCACCTCCAGCATTCTCTCGCACAGCAAGTACCTAGTCCCCAGCAACAGTTCTTCGACCTGGGGTCGCGTCAGATGCACCAGCCTTCCTCTCTGAGTGGGCTGACCTCTCCTCACTCCTGTCCTCAACCACTCAACTCCTCTTTCTTGGAGACTTCAATAGCCACCTTGATGCCTCCTGCCCTCCCTCTGGACTCTTTCCCGACCTCTGCGACTCTCTCTCACTATCTATTCTCCCGTCTGGGCCGACCCATTCTGCAGGGCACACTCTCGATGCTCTAATCTCTTCTGACCTTCCCCTCTCTGTCCCTCTCTCCACTCCTCTCTCCTGGAGTGATCACTTTCTCCTATCCTCCCACCTCACCCTCCCTACCCCACAGGCAAAGCCACCCTCATCACTGCCACCCACCTTCGCGGTCATCCGACCCATGAAGCGTGTGTCAGTCGAGGCTTTCGCTATCACCTTCTCGCCCCCTCCCCCTCCTTCGGCTGACTCCCACCCTGACACAGCCCTCTCCACTCTCCACTCTGCTATATCTGATACCCTTGATATCCTTGTCCCTGTCATGAGGATCTGCCTGAAGCCCAAAGCCAAATGTAACTCCTGGTATGACTCAGATCTCGTCACCCTTAAACGCAAGTGCAGGGTGGCAGAGAGGAAATGGCGTGCTTCATGTTCATCCTCTGACAAACTGGCCTGCCGCCTGCTCCAAAGGCAATATCGGCTCTCCGTTCTCACTAAGAAGAGAGCCCTTATCCAAGCCCGCATCTCTGCGGCATCTAACAATTTGGCTGAACTCTTTAAAATCTGCAAGGAGCTGGCCAACCCTGCTGCAGTCCCCACCTCTCCTGTCCCCTCCCAGGCCCTCTGCACGGCACTGGCCTCTCACTTCATTTAAAAAACTCAGGACATCCTGTCCTCACTCTCCTATCACTCCCCCCCTCTATTCCCTGCTCTCCCTCTGGCCCTTCTGCAGCCACCCCTCATCCCTCCTTCTCTGCCCTTCCCCTTTTCTCTGCTGACGAGGTTTCGAGACAAGTCCGATCTATAAAATTCTCGTCAAAACAGGTCCACGCCTGTTCCTTCAAAACTATCAAGGACCACATCGACTCCCTGGCCCCTGCCCTGGCTGACTTCGGCAATCACTCCTTCGCCTCTGGAGTCTTCCCATCCCCCCTCAAGCACTCCCTTGTGCACCCCCTTCTTAAGAAACCCTCTTCCGATCCTTCCTGCCCATCTAACTATCGCCCAATCTCTATCACTCCCTTCCTGGGCAAGCTCCTGGAGAAACTGGCCATCTCCCATCTTAATCTCCATGCTGAATCTGCTAGTAGTCTTCATGACCATCAGTCTGGCTTCAGAGCTGCCAGAAGCACGGAAACTGCTCTCCTGAACATCCGTGAGGACCTGCTCTCTAACCTTGACTCTAACACCCCTTGTGTTCTCATTTTGCTCGACCTCTCTTCTGCCTTTGACACTGTCAACCACACCATCCTGCTCAACTGATAACCTGGGTATCACTGGTCAGGCTCTGGCGTGGTTGACCTCCTTCCTCTCCAATCGACCCTCCCAGGTCCAACTGGGTTCCTATCTCTCCGACATCTTTTTCTCTACCTGTGGTGTCCCCCAGGGATCTAACCTCTCCCTCTGGCTGTTCAACCAGTATCTGGCACTTCTTGCTCACCGCATCGCCGCTCTCTGTCCCAACTTTCAGTGCTACGCAGATGATACCCAGCTCATTTTCAGGCTACCCTCGGCCTCCTCTTCCCCTTCCCTCATCCCTGACTGTCTCTCTGCTATCCAGGAATGATGTGCCGCCAACGACCTTTGCCTTAATGCTAGTAAGACTGAGATTCTACTTATCGGCACACCCACTCCCTCCTTCCCTGCAGCTCTCTGGCCGGCTTCCTTTGGCCCTCTTCCTGTGCCTACCTGCAAGGCAAAAAACCTTGGGGTCATCTTCGACTCCACACTCTTTCTCTCCTCACATATCTGACGTCTCTAAGAAGTCACACTACCAGCTACACCTCCTCAGGGGTATCCTTCCTTTCCTCTCCTTCCCCCAGAAGCTCACTGTCTCCAGAGCCCTGGTTCTCTCGAAGCTGGACTACTGTAACAGCCTCTATCTAAATCTTCCTGCCTCTACTCTCCGCCCTTTGCAACTCATCCAGAACAGGACTGCGAGACTTGTCCTTGGCCTCAAGCCTAGGGACCATATCTCTTCAGGACTGAAGACACTACACTGGCTCCCAGTGGCTTCAAGGATTAAGTTCAAAACCCTCTGCATTGTCCACAAGGCCTTCTGGGGCCTCGGGCCAAAATACCTTCAACTCTCTCTTCCAAAATATCTTCCTTCTCGAGTTCTTCGCTCATCCACCTCCAACTACCTCAGGGTCAGCCGCTTCTCAAGCGACGAGCTGGGGGTAGATCACTCTCCGCAGCAGGGGCCTCCCTCTGGAACAGCCTTCCTGCCTCCCTGAAACTTGAGGAGAACCATCTCCTGTTCCGGAAGCACCTCAAAACCTTCCTCTTTACCTCCACTTTCTCTCCCTCTCTCCCCTGCTAAATTCACTGAACCTGCACTGAATCTGCTACTGGGCCACTCACTGATCTCGGTCCTTGGCCCAGCCACTCTTCCCTGCACTGCCTACCTGCACTAAGGGCTTGTCTCTGTATCCTTCAGCCCCTTCTCCCGGCACTTACCTTGCACTTGCCACCAGCTGGCCCTATTATTTATCTTGTATTCTACTAACGATGTACAGCACTTTTCCCCCCTCTCCCCTTCCCCTTGCACTTTTCCCAATTCCCTTACCCATGCACTTGCGCGATCTGAATGACACCTGGCCTAGTAGGATCGTTGTCTGTCTCCCCTTCCCCCCCCTGCCTCGTTGCGCCTTGAAACACTTGTGTATAGGCGCGTTACAAATGCCATATCATATCATATCTTCTCCACCTTCGAGCTCCTCTGGGCTGACGCCATTACAGCTATGCATACCTTGGACGGGACGACACCTCTTCCTGCAATCTGAGTGCAGCTTCGCCCGCACCCAAGCCTCTCGGCACGCAGTTCTACGGCGCTGCCCCGGATCTCGGCACCGTGGGCTGTGCGCCTGGAACGACAGCCAAGGACCCTGGACCTGGTTAATACTCCTATCATCTCCTATCTAAGCGGAAAGGAGCGGCTCTTTAGGGCTCGCCTCTTGGCGTGGAACAGTGCGTCAGGTCCCCCGGGTGGTATATTAAAACACACTGTGCTTGCTCCTGGTACCGTACTGGACCGTAGTGGTCTTGGCAGCTCTACTGCCTAGGGGGGTTCACCAACCTCCCCTAGGATTGGGTATATTCAACAGCACCCGGCCTGACATCTCTGCAGTGCTCAGCAGGCGGAATAATAACACCAGTAGCCCCCGCTCCACCCTCGCCACCCAACAGGACCATGCCTAAGAGTGACAAATCGGCGAAACAGGCAGACATCGCGACAATGATGTCCGGCCAGAATAAAACAGCCAGGGCTGACCCTGCTGCCGCAGTGACACCCGGGGTTGCCCCCCCCCCCCCCACTGGAGCATCCACAAACCGAGCAATTCGCCACTAAAACAGACCTGAAAGATCTTCTGTTAGCCCTTACCAAGGAGATCCAAAATGGCACTGAGGAGGTTACTAAAAAAATCGCCTCTCTGGATAGGAGGGTAGAAGAAGTGGAGAAGCGTACGGAGGAAGTGGAGAACGGCTTGTGTGATAATACATTCAAGCTAGAGTGTGGCCTAAGCAGAATAGCACCCTTGGAAGCCAGATGTGAAGCGATTGAGTCCAAACAGGAGGACAGCGAAAACGGCTCACGCCGCAACAATATCCGCACTTGAGGGATTCCCACCTCAGTCGCCAACGATGATCTGGAGAGCTTTGTCAATGACCTGCTGAGGTTTATAATAACTCTTCCTGACGGCGCTCCACTTGAAATTGACAGAGTCCACCGCTCAACGCCAAGACCAGCATCATCATCCCCTCCAGACATTCTGGCCAGGATTCACTTTTTCAGGGTCAAGGAGGAGATGAGAGAGGTCAGGTCCACAAAGCAGATCACCTTTAGAGGGGCCAACATTATTCTGTTTCAAGATCTTGCGAGCATTACTCTCCAGAAAAGGAGAGCATTTCGCAACTTAACGGAGTGGCTGCAAGAAAAGAAAATGCAATACCGGTGGGGGCACCCCACATCCCTGTGCTTCGAGTGGGAAGGAACACGCAGGCAAATCCGCAACCCCAATGAGGCGGGTCAATTCTTGGGAATAAAATCCACAGAAGGGGACTCTGATTCTGCCACTCGCTCTCAATCTAAGTCCAGCTCGCCGACTCCTGGCCGCTGGTCCCGGGCCGGCGGACGTCGCAGGCCTCGGGGCCCCCGGAAACAGCATAATATGGACTGATGGGTGGCCCTCACCTTTCCTCCAAGGAAGTCAGTCAGGTTTGTGCTACTCCTTACCCAGAGTTCCCTAGTGCCATGCACGCTCCTCTAGCTCTCCGGCGCCTATCTGGCACCTGGGGGGGAACCTATAGGTAGTCTGCTTGGCATATACCCCCAGGCCCATATTGGTTGCTTGATCCTGCGCCTGTCTCTCTTTGCGCCCTTGCAGTTTCTCTTCCTTCTCCGACGGGGTCTTCCAGTGATCCCCCTTGGATGAGCTTTATGGTCTCATTCTTTCAGGTTTGGCGGGGGGGGGAGAGTTCCGGGACCGAGGACCTGTTCACCTCCTTGGGTGCCCATGTTCATGTTTGCAGTTTTACCCTTTGACATCAGTATCTACAGCACATTCCTATGCTCATTAGGGAATCCCCTAAACTCTTGTAGCCCCTATGCAGCCCATCAGCCCAGCATAAACTACGCTCCTGCACACCATAGGCTTGGATAACGCTAGAGAGATTCGACTGGAATGTCCAGGGTCTTAATTCCCCAAGGAAGCGCAAATCGGTAGAGAATAGGCTGCCAGTATTAAATGGGGATATAGTAATCCTTCAGGAAACTCACCTCCTCCCTGCAGACGAGCACCGTATTAAGTTTAAGCGCTTTAAACAGAGTTTTTTCGCCTCCAGCGGTGAGAAGAAGAGGGGAGTTGCGGTCCTCCTGAGCGATAGGTTTCAACTGTCCAACCCCACTGTGAAGGGGGACCCGGCAGGCAGATACCTTCTCATTCGGGGACATATTGCAGAACAGCCGATCACTATAGTGGGAATCCACGCCCCGAATGTGAACCAGGACAAATTTTTGGCAGAGCTCCTCCCGCCGCTCCTGACTTTTGCATTGGGGTACCTCCTAATCGGGGGGGACTTTAACACAGTTCCAAACCCCGCAGTGGACCAGTCCCTGCCCCCATCTGATCCAGACTTCCCCCGCGCCCTAGCCTTTGCCAGATTCCTAAAAGAATCTGCCACGGTTGACATCTGGAGGGTAGCCAACTCTGATGTCCGCGACTACCCATTTTTCTCAAATGCGCACGGCGGCCACTCCCGAATTGATCTGTTACTGGCCACTAGCACCCTATTTCCATGTTTCAGTAACATCAAAATCCATACTAGGATGGTATCTGACCATGCCCCTGTTTCGGCTGTTCTCTCTATTCGGGGGGGGGGGGCCCGACCCTCCTCCCAGATTCTGGAAGCTTAATGACAACCTGCTCCTAGATCAGGTGATAAGGGGGAGGCGGAAGACACCTTGAGTAACTATTTCAAGGAAAATCAGAACCCCGAAACCTCAATTGGACTATTGTGGGAAGCCAGGAAGCCGGTAATAAGAGGAGTATTTATTAGAGCAGCCGCTGAACAGCTTAGGGTCTCCAAGATCCACACGCAAACTTTGAACTCCAGAGTCGCCTCCCTTGAAAAAGAGCTAAAGACCCATTACTCTAGAAGGGCGGACAGGGAGCTTAAAAAGGCCAGAAGGGCACTAGAGATGCACTGGGCCGATCGCACCGCGAAGGCTCTGGCATATACTAAACAATTCTATTACCATAATAGCAATAAGGCAAATCGGCTATTAGCCTACAAATTGCAAAAGACTCACACCAGAAATAACATTAAGTCTCAAAAGGCCCAGATGGGTTGAGTAAATTTGCCACCTCAGACATAATCGAAATCCTAACGAACCATCATAAGGCGGTCATGGTGGTCAGTCATAATGTAGAATGCAATAATGTCGAAAGTCAAAATGTCTAATTTTTTTTTTAGAAAACAATGTCAAAAACCAATAATGTCGATCTACAATTTTTCGAAAAAAATAAATATATATATATATATAATTAAAATGTGTTGCGTGGGGGGGGAGGGTGGCCGGGGGGTGTTGGTTGGGGGGGACCCCCCTAGTAAATGATACTCTTCTTGTTTATGTATTTATTGATAGTGCTAATTGACATTTTTTTTCCTAAAAAATGACTTTTCATTATATGTATAGGTTTTCGACATTGTTTTCTACATTTTTTTTTGACATTTTTGTAAGTCGACATTTTTTTTTCTACGTTATGACTATAAACCGGCGGTCATGCAAGGGCCTTCCACATCTCAGGTGGATGGTGCCCGTCAGCAGCACTATCTGGAATCATATGCCGCCCCTGTCCCTTCTTCCCCCTTGGACTCCCTAGGAGCCCCAATTTCCGCAGAGGAAATCCTAGCCGCCATAAAGTCGCTCTAGAACGCTGCCCCAGGCCCAGATGGGCTGACGCCCAGGTTTTATAAGTCATTTGCCCGTATCCTTGTTCCACAATTAACTCTGCTATTTAACTCCTTCCTCTCCACTAAAAGGGTAACACGCTCCATGGCCGAGTCAACCACCATCTTACTTAAAAAGCCAGGGAGGGACCCGGAATATGCGGCCTCATACAGGCCAATCGCCTTGATGAATACCGATAGGAAAATCTTCTCCAGGGTGTTAGCGGCCAGGTTGGGTGGGATTCTCCCCGAGTTAATACACAAAGATCAAACAAGCTTTATCCTGGGCAGGGGGACCCACGATAATGTTAGACGCACTCTTAACATCATTGAGTTTGCAAATAGAACAAAAACCCCACTCCTTGTGGTTTCCATTGACGCACATAAAGCGTTTGATTTAGTGAACTGGGACTACATTAGGTCCACGCTATCTCGCATGGGCTTTGGTCATAACTTTATAAACTGGACAATGGCAATTTATGCACACCCAACAACGCAACTCCGAGTCAATGGGAGGAAATCGGCATACATCCCCATATCCAGAGGGACCCGCCAGGGGTGTCCGTTATCGCCCCTAATATTCACCCTGTCAATGGAGCCCTTCGCCGCGAGAGTCCGCCTCAACCCAAATATAAAAGGAGTTGCAGTGGGCGGGACGGAACATGAAGTGCCGCTCTACGCCAATGATGTACTTCGAACTATCACTGATCCGGACATCTCGCTGCAACCTATACTTGAAGAATTTGAAGCATTTGGGGTGTGCTCTGGGTTCAGGGTGAATTATGATAAGTCCTCAGTCCTCTCGATCAACCTTCCAAGGCGTCAGGGAAGCACATTATGCCCCGATTAGCCGATCCCATGGGCTAACGTCACACTGGAATACCTAGGGGTCCAGATCCCCAAATCCAATTCATTCATCTACAAACGCAACTTCCCTCGGCTATTCAAAACACTACGCGCAGACCTGAAACAGTGGAGTAAGCAGGAGATCTCATGGCTGGGCCGGGCGGCAGCGGTGAAAATGAACTTACTTCCTACGGTACTTTATCAGTGCCATGCGCTCCCAACTCATATTCTGGAAGCAGACCTCGCCTCCTTACAGCGGGATATTATGAAATTCATCTGGGGGGGAAAATGACCCTGTAACGCCAGGAAAATGATGACCCGCAGTCGTCGGCTGGGTGGACTGGGGGTCCCAGACATATCCAGATATAGACGTGCCGCTCAACTCGCACATGCCTTCGAGTGGACGCGCACCGTGGACCGCCCATCCTGGCTGCAACTGAAAGAAGCATGGTGCAGGTATCCCCTGCCGGATTTACCTCACATCCAGGCCCGGAAGGCCCCCCCCTGCTCTGAGCACGCTTTCACCCACACAGTTGGCTGGGCCCATTAACCCCAATCTGGGGCAACCTGGGTTTCTCCCCCGGTCTCTGCGTCTGCAGCTTCGCCAAATGGCTGGAGGGCGGCCTTAACAGAATCTCAGACTTTCTAATAGAGGGCCGGCCGCTCTCCTTCGAGGACTGCAACTCGAAGTTCAACGTCCCCGAAGAGGAGCGGTTCCGCTATACACAGATCCATCACTGGATCTCGCGGCGCATCGTTAGGGAGCGTGGCTCCCGGGACCTTACACCTCTCGAACTCTCACTGACTGCACCCCCTCCGAGGGGCAAGATCTCCACTCTCTATAAACTCTTGGAGAAATCCAGTCTGGATTTGAAAGAAAAATACATGCTGAGATGGGAGAAAGACCTGGGGCGCTCCATGGAGCCAGAGGATTGGGACACTTGCCACTGTCGGAGAACGCGGCAGGCCTGTGCACACACCTGCTATTGGCGGCGAAGATAGCCCTTGCCCGCCTCTGGAAGCATCCCGAGGGCCCCTCCATTCCGCTTTGGTGAGCCAAGTGTTGGGACATTGTCACGGTGCAAAGAGTTGCGGGTCTTCGCCTGGGTAACCTTGCTCCGTTTCAAAACACCTGGGCCCCGTTTATGGACTATGCGGACCGCTCCCCAGCCCTCACCCTAAAGCCGCCTAGCGTCCGCTGGCTGAGCTGATTTGCACACGGAAGCGCTCTGCTCTAGCTAAGAGACAATCCCCGAGGACCGCAATTCTTTCCAGCTAAGTATTCCCGTGATGAATTTTTGGGCTGATTCCTTTTGCTTTTTCTAGCACTATTTTCCCATATTCATCTTACCACTACAATGAACTGTGCCTTGTATGCTTTGTCATTTCTGATGTCGGTTTGTTTTCATGTTGTTTGTCTTCTTCTGTTATTGATTAATAATGAATAAAATGTCTATTTTGAAAAAAAAAAACTAATTGAAAAAAAGCCTGGTGATGAAACAATGTGGCACCCAATTTATAAGCAGGGAATAGAGAGGCTCCCGCAAATTAAAGATCTATAGCTCTTATTGATTTGCTAGCAAAACTGTATTCTAAAATATTATATATATAGTCTGGAGTATATGAAGGCATCATGGAGAAAGACAGATGGTACCCCTACATATTATCCCACCAAAAATATTGCTGTACATAATGGTAGTTTGTCTCGCCATAGGCAATATTTTTGGGGGGGATAATTTGAGATGATATCGGTGTCCCCCGCACATTTAAAAATAATGCGAGTTGCAGGGGTGTCCCCCCCCCCCCACAGGGTTCATGGCTCAATATCGCTGCAAAAATATGGCGATATTTTTGTATCGCAATATTTTCGCGGGGATATTAACACATGGAACCACACAGACCACGTATTCAAAGTTCAAACAAAATAACTTTAACTTAAATGTCAGGATGGTTGAAGGCCTAACTTGCCCTATGCTAAGGTGGGATTTCTCTACCTGAACAAAACTAAGGAAAGTCTGAGTCAAAGAGTTCAACTTAAAAGTCTGTGTTCAGAACCTATCCTTGCCCGCACAACTAAAGCTAAATAATGTTTAGGGATGTCAATAATGAAAGAAATGTTGATCAACATAAAGTTCTGAGCTTCTTCCAGCTCTTAGCTACCCTTTCAGCTTTCCCAAGTTCAAGAAGGTTCCATAAAAGACTCAAGATTACCTTTCCCCAGTTCAAGACAATACAGTTCCACACAATTCCCTGCGTTCCCTCCCCCAAGTTCAAGTTAACAGTTAACACAAAAGATGGGGTATTAGGGAGAATTCTCAGAAATGTGCTAATTCCTTTCTACCTTAGAGACCCCCCAGCAACTTTGCTGGATTTTCCGGAATTTTTAACCTGGAGAGTGAGACCTTTTTTTAGCACTCTCTCATGTCTTTTAATGTGATTTTGAACACTGTTTCTTTTGGTTGTGGAGTCTGACAAACTCCATAGGCATCGTCTTTTACAGTGCGTCACACAGCACAATCAGTGCAGCGGCACAGGGAAGTCTTTCAGATTTCCCAAAGGTTTAAAAACCTTCTCTTGGATAAACTGTTTCCAAGAGCAGTAAAGTGAAATTTACTTTACTTACATTTGTAACTTTCTAGACCCAGTACACACTATCTTGCAATAGGGTTCTGGAGGGGTTACTTCGTATCCCCTTTGTCTAGTTTCTCATGTAACAATTTGATGTTACTCTTTCCTCGATGAATGGCTGGTGGCAGTGGTTTACTTTTAACTACTGTGGTGTGCATTTACCGCAGGCTGCATTCACAGCTGCAGTAAAGCACCCAAGGGTGCCATTTTTGTCAAAATGGCTCCAGTCTTCTTTTTGCGCCATTTCTATGTGGAAAGGTTCTTGAGATTTACTCTGTGCGCCAAACCAGGTGTAGTCCCTTTGTTCTTTTTGTCTTTGGCAGGATTGACGAGTGAAGCCTGCCTCTGGCTCCAGGCTGCCTGGCGGGGGGAGGAAGCGAGGCAGGTGCCCACAACTCCTTGTGCTTAGTCTCCTAGGAGACAGATGCACTCTTAGGTGATTGGCCGGCTAGCTGTCCGGCAAGGACAGCCACAAGATTAAGCTCCACTAGAAAAGCAATTGTAACATGCCAAATATGGATAACTTCAGTCAGGAAGCCCTGATCATTTTGACAGTAGAGCAACTGAAAGAACTGTGTAAAGTCAGGTGTCTCCCTGTTAAAGGAAAGAAACATGAATTAATTGCAAGATTATTGAATCATCAAAGTCTGGGTAGTAGGCCCGTCACACCTAATAACGCAGGAAATGTGTAAAATGATATTGGGGATGATAATGCAAAGTCTAACTCTGATGTCTTAGAAGAGGGAGAGGAGTCTCGGGAAGCGAGCCCATCTTTGCCTCAACTGGCCCTTTTGTCTCAACCTTTAGCCCCTGCAAACCCACAAGGTCCATCACTGAGTCCAGAATTTGTGTCTCTTGAAAAAATGAGACTTGATTTAGAATTCAAAAGCTTACAAATCCAAGCTGAAACCCAACATCAGGACAGCAAACTAAGGGAATTGGAAATGCAACATGCTCTTGAAATGAAGAAATTGTCTCTTGAAAAGGTCTCAGTCTTCTAGGTCATCCAGTCTAAAAAGACTGTGCACGCCTAAAGAAGCAGTGAGTATGTATGATATGAAACTTGATACTTTGGATTGGTTGGGTGCTTTTAAATGGAACTATGGGATTCAGGGTTTCACAGGGAATCAGTTGACTCCTTGGCCCTTGTCTAGGCTCCGCCGTGTAGTCTAGGCTCCCCCAGGTTGCAACTGATGCTGTAATGGAGGTGGGGAAACTTGAAAGACTGGAGTATGAAAATGTGAAGCTTGCTTTGATAGCTGGAGTAGGCTGGGGGGGAGGGGAGATACAGTGAGCTTGACCATAGCAATGTAAGTTTATTTGTGATTTACATTATGCATCCACTGTACGTTTGGTTTGAGTTGTTTTTTTTATTTTTATAAAATCAATAAAAATTGTTTACAATAGCTAGATTTGGGAAAACTCCTTCCCAGTACCTTAAGAGGTTTAGGAACCTCAAAAAGACTGATGGTATATCTTGGGCTACCTGGGTGTGTGAATGTTTGAAAAACTTAGATGGTTGGGTTGAACTAATTTGAAGCACTTGGCTGACTCAAAAGAGATTGATCCCAAGAAGCTAGCAAAAGCTGCTGACGTGTGGGTTGCCAACAGGGCTACTCACAAGGATTCAAGAAGGGCAAGCCATTTGGGAAACCAGGTCAGTCTAGTGAAACCTCTGGTGCCAAACCAGACGGAGGTCGTCAGAACCCCCGTTACAGAAAACATTTGGTAAATGTTATGCTTGTGGGCCTACTGACCATGTGAAAGGGGACGCCAGATGAAAGGGTAAACCTTCAGGGATCTACACTGCCTCCATACCCTTAATTCGTGAGGGAGAAGTGGAAACTTTCACCTATTGGCTGAAGACCCAATTGGAGTCTCAGCCAGTGTTTCTTTAGTGTCCCTGGGTCTGTGGGAACAGAAGCATTTAGATGTGTATAACTCTATTCCAGATAACGCCAAAGAATACTACAAGGGCAGTGTACTTGTAAATGGTCAGGAGACTCCTGCCATTAGAGACACTTGGGCCAGCATCACAGTGGTGGATGAAACCTTTTTCAAACCTGAAGATGTTGCTAAGGCACCCAAAGGCCCCACTAAGCTTGCTGGAGGCCCTGCACAGATTGTTGCAATACGAATAGCTCTTATCCAGTGCAACAATATGACTTTGTGTACAGAGTGAGGTGCCTGGGAGAGTCCTGCTGGGAAATGACTTAGACTCGTTGAGTTGTATCGAGCACCCCCAGGCCTCCCAGTAAAAGGAAGCAGGAGCAGACTAGGAGGGCCAGAGGGCTCACTTTAGATGACTCTCAGTAGGTTGTTATATAGGAACCTATAACACCCAGTCCACAGGAAGAGCAAACTTATATTTCCAGGAAGAAAGAGACAAAGGGGAAACCCAAGGTCTCAGGAAACAAGAAAGGAAGCACTACTGTGCACAAAACCAGGACATCCCCAAGAGGACAGTCCCAGGTCACACCAGTGACCCCTCCACCAGCTGAGACTGAGTGTGAGGTTCAACCAGAAGATGGTGAATCAGCTACTGATGAGACCGAGCTGGAGGAAGACCTCCCCCCTGTTGGAGATCTGGATCCTAAAGACTACCCTGAGCTGCAGACTTTGCTTGCAGAAGGTGGCCCCTCTAGGGCAGACTTCAGCAGAGTTCAAAGAGAGTGTCCTACTCTTGAAGGTCTTTGCCAACAGGCAGCTTCCCAGGTGGAAGGGCAAGAGCCAGGGAAGCACAGGTTGTACTGCGATCATGGCCTTCTCTACAGTGAACCTATTGAGTCTACCCCAGGGGACTACAGAAGACGTGTAGTGCCTCAGGAGGTGAGACTCCAGTTTCTACAGTTCGCCCATGAGATTCCTTTAGCTGGTCACTTAAGTTTTAAGAAGACCAAGGAAAGGATCTCTCTTTATTTCTACTGGCCCAAGATGGGGTCTGATGTAGAGAGGTTCTGTAGAAGCTGTCACACTTGTCAGACTTCTGGCAAGTGTGGAGCCAAGAACGTGGCACCTTTTGGTGCCACTCCCAGTGGTGGGAGTCCCTTTTTAGAGGGTAGGAATCCACATTGTTGGTCCCTTAGACCTCCCCCACATCTTCAGGCAACCAATTTTATATTGGTTGTGGTAGACCATGCTACCAGGTATCCTGAAGCCATACCTATGACTGTTACTGCTCAGGCAGTGGCTAAGGCCCCCATTGGCATTTTTACCAGGCCAGGTTTACCTAAGAAGGTTATCTCAGGCAGGGGGACCAGTTTTATGTTCTTTTTCCAGGGTGAATTTGTCCAGAACTTTCCTGCTGTTCGTGTAAAATGTGAGCATGTTGCAGATTATGTTTTCCACATTATTACCAAAATTGCAAAGCGCCGCCAACTCATGCAATTCTGTGACGTAGTCGTCCACCGGTTCCTGTTTCCGGCCGTAGAACCTGATTCTATGTATTACAGTGTTCTATTTGCTGGAAAATCTCTCGACAATTCTCCTCACAGCCTCCTACACATTATCGTTGTCGCCCGCAGTCACTTCTGGCATCATGCTGGAGAAAATACTCTGTCCTTCTACCACCAATATGTTGAGCATCGCTCTCTTTCTTGCAGCCATGAAATCCACACCACCCAGTCTGTCCAAATATGTTATAAACAGGGGCTCGCACTGAGGTATCGGGTGCCTACCTGTATTTTGGAAGAATGGTGGCGGTAGTGTCGCACCTTGCATTGTCGGTCGTGGCAGCTCTGGTAAATGCTTGTTGCCAAAATAGGTATTATAAAGATCAGGCTTTCTCAAGGGGTGAGCACCTTTTTTATTTGTCAAAAAACAAATTAACAGGGTCAATCTTGCCTATTCGATTATCCCAAGAGTATCTTTTATATAACATCGTAGACAAACCTTTTTTTCAATAAATGTTCATATTCAAAGGTACCTACTGGTCTAATAGCACACAAAATACACAGAACATTTCATTGATGGCTGGACATGAACCAAATGCATGGTGTTGTAAAGCATACATATTTGAGAAATGTTTAGTACACATGGACATTAAATAATAAGGTACCTACTGTTGTAAAAGGAGACAACAGGGGTCACAACAGTTAATACAATTTCTAGACATGGTGTTGGAACAATGGTGAACAGTGTTGACAAATGACACAGGGGTGAAGTAAGAGAAATCTACACAGGTGTGTTTCGGCCCTCACAGGCTACTGTATGGGCCTATCTTGCACGGGCCTTCATCAGGATGAAAAGACTTGTGGAAAAAGCCTGGTCAGTGTATGTGCTGCCGTGCTGTAGCAAATAACTCTGCACGGTTCAAGAATTGGAAGTGGAAGGAAGGACCTCCTATAGCGTATTAGATGTCCTCTTTACTGGACTTCGGACTTTCAACTGTTGAAGTGCAATCTGTGCAAGCCACAGCGTATTTATGAATCTGCAATGGCTGGACACTGTATCCGCACTAGTTGCTGCCGCTGACGGTCGAGGACCCGTCTGTGATTAACAGGCAGGAACCCAGTCGGGGTGCCTTGGCGACACTTGTCTCTGTTTTCAGGAAGCGGACGACACCATGCGTGAACGCCGGGTATGGACAGGAAAGTCCTAAACCGCATTAGGATCCCATCTCATGGGTATCTCTAGCGTTGTGCTACTGGGTGCTCAGCCACGCGGTTGTCTGGCTGCATGGAATTTTTTTATGAATGAAAGGTAACTATATACAAGTGACAGTTCATTCACTGTCCCGAGAGTTCCTCGTTTTAGGTAGCTCTAAAAGGGTCTCTGTAGGCTGGAGAGATCCTTCTCTCCACTTCCAGGTGAAGGACCGGGAGCTGCTTCTTCTCCGTTGCTCTGCCCGCTCTCCCTCTCCTAGTTCTGTGCTTCTTATGAAGCACGTCGTGCGAGAATTCATTGCTGCTGAGTCTCCCCAGTGCGCTCTCCTCCAGGTTACATCCAGGTATGGGGTCTGTATTGTGGTGGGTGGGAATGGGGTCCATGCATGTAGGGCAGGGGAGCACAGTTTGACTACTTATTTTTGTACAATTTAACCCCTGCCTGCAGACACACTGCCAGGGAAACTGCTTCTGGCCTTGCCTAGAATTTCAATGATGGAACCAGCTCCTCCAAATGCTTTCGGGCCCACAGCTAAATCGGCAAAGTTTATTTTCCAGAGGAAGCTATGTAACCTACCCGTCCCCACCCACAACGACCACCCTATCTGAAAGCATCAATTCTTAAATGGTAGTCCTACCTTTATGTTAATGAGCTGTCCCAGTTTTCTTTTTATTTGAACGTCTGCTCAGCTTGCCTAGCACGCACATATGTGCTGGCACCATGTGACCTTAGCGTAGGATAAATGTTTACGAAGGTGACTGGCTAGTGCATCATTTCTGCTAGTGCACAGCCCCATAGGGCCTAATTCATAGAGTTTTATAATGGCAAAACCCCATTGGAAAACGTTCTGTGAATCAGGTCCCTAATGTCATTGTGCACTTCCCGAACACCCTTCTAAGTCTCCCTCTTCTCCACCAACTATTAATGGCAGTAAATTGTGTTGCAAAGCGGGAGAACTTCATTTTCTCCTATTTCCGTCATTTTCTGTAAAAAAAATTCGAATCTAGTTTCTCAGTATTAGTTTTAATAAATATGTGTTATATTTGGAGCAATGAAGTTTCGGCGTTGCCAAATCATGCACTTAAAGGCAGCAGTTGGCTCTTGAAAATAATAGGCAAACTGCTGTGTAATTAGGGTGCAATGCCGATCAGAACGGGTCCCGGGAGTGCCTGTTTATAACTGCTGTCAAAGCTTTGTGCTGCCCTTGTTCTGATAGCTGAGTCTGCTCACCTCGCCGGTGTCTGGTGTAGTATTTACGTCAGAAGCAGGATGTGCTTTCAAGTTTGGCTGTGGGTAGAACGGAAGCGCGGGAGTAAAATAGAAAATATGGACTGATCATTTTCTTCCAGGCTTCCCTCTATTTTCAGGTTGACAGTTTGGGCTTATTATCTGTGGAAGTAGTTTCCCATTGATTTCGTGTGTAGGGAAGCCTGTGCTTGCTTAAATTAGACAGTTTGACATTCTGGAATAAATCTGTTAAATTGCATTCCAATTCATGACCCATCCCCCACGTCATCAGAGGGAAGTATTTTCCTTTTGTTTATGTTGTAGGTTTAAACAAATTATCTGGCGGTTTAAATCCTTCTTAATGCACCCCGGCAAGAGCTCTACCGCCCACGCTCTCTCTGCTACCACTGCACCTCCCAGAGGCATCTGTTGTATTTTTAGTTTTGGCTATTCATTTCAATCTATAAGCCTAGAGTACACATATGGAGAAATGGCATATAAGAAGCGACACAAAGTTTGAAGGTGTTTTGGTTATTTGACCATCCATTGACTGGCCATGGTAATTCGTATGGCGATTCCCACCCAGTTCCTGCTCCTCTACGCCTAAAACACCTCCTCATGGAAACTCTGTGCCTGCTTTATCATGCGTTAAAATCAAACTTGGCACTCAAGTGCCTGCCAATGTTTTTTCAAAGCAGCCTTCTCAGAGTTAATGACTTAAATGGAGTTGTAAATGCGCTACTGGTGTAAACACGTTCTCTTCCCTGGTCGTTCACTGAAGTCCTGTTAAAAACAAGCAATGACAAATCCAACGGTTTTGGCATTTGTATAAGTACTAGGCATCTGATGGGTACTGCTATTAAATGATTTGATATTTTATTTGTATAACGCCTATACACAATGTGTTTCAAAGCACTTCAAGGCGGAGGAAGGGAAAATACAATGACATTCTTCAAGGCTTTGTGACATTAAGAATGGGCAAATAAAACTATCGTACTAGGCCTGACAACATTTCTGGTAGTGCAAGAGCAATGATCACAAAGATGAGGGGAGCAAGGGGGTGGGGGGGCTCTGAGAGGAACAAACGGTGGACGCCATAACGACATTTCTGATAGTGTAAGACCATTGACTAAGGTGGGGAAGGGGGAGTAGAGGAGAATGTAGGCAAGGAAAGAGAGGGGTATGGATAGCCTGAGAATCGAAAGAGTATGGGAGCAAATATGGAGGAAAGAAGAAAAGTGTGGTGGTAGGGTGGGAAGGGAAAGACTGGAGAGACGGGGCAGGCAGTGGAGGCACCGAAGGCATACCCAACAAAATGAGGCATGGGCAGATTGAGACATGCAGAAGCAGGGCACATACAGATCAGAACTGAGGCATGGGCAGGTGAAACATGAGCTGCTCGGCACATCTAGATTCGAATTTAGCCATGAGCAGGTAATGCGTGCAGCAACTGGGCACAGCGGTTAGTTGGAGTCCGGTAGGGAGGTAAAAAGAGGAGGTACAGTGTCAGATGAAGGGATAAGAGTTCAGAGAAAGTTAGAAGCTTACCTTCAGCCGGGGTTTCTAAGAAGTTAGTATGTCCAGGGAAATGGAGGGGAATGCAGTCAATGTGTACACGAGAAAGGTGTACGATGAGGGCCCTCAGACCCAGCCAGACAACGGACAGCCAACAGACAGGGGCCTTACATCGCGGGCCGGCATTTGCCTGCCGGCTCGCTTGATTAGCCAAGATGATTCAAGTGAGGTCAAATCCCAGGCGAGCAGGCATGGAACCAAAGTGCCAGCTCTAAGCAGCAAAAAAGGATTAGACCATGTTGGAACGGCCTGTTGCGTTGGCAAAGCATGGTGAAATACACATCAGGTGCGCAATGAGGAGGTCGCCGGGGAGCAAGTGCTGGAAACACAGCTTCAAAAGTAAAAGAATCCCATCACACACAAATGCGCGCACCGAAGAAATGACCACAAAAAGCCAAGAGGGCTTACCTTCTCTTTTTAAAAATAAATATTTTTATAAAAGTTTCACAAGTGTAAATAATCATGTTTAATCCTTGTCCAGATATAAAGCGACTGTCATATCCCCTTCCCTCACCCCAACACCCTCCCTAACCCCAATACGAACAGTAACATGTCCACGGTCCATATCTGTGTAAGAATACAAGCTCCTTGGGTGAATCTGTCCATTAATTAAGTATGGGATGCCAGGTGTTAGTCATGTTGATTTTCCTTAGATCTTTTACAGATATCCTTTCGCAGATCCCAATATTCATGGGGGTTTGTCATCCAGTGAAGCGAACAGTTCTTGCACTAGTATGTTCCATGACGTGAGGTCTATAGAGCCTTCCCTTCTTCCCATTCCTAGTGCTTCATATCACAGAGCTGTCTCTGCCATAGCCCATCTTTTCAAATCTTTCCACCATGCCTCTAAGCTCGGTCCCCCTTTTGTTATCCACGTCATTGCTATTCGCCGTTTGGCCAGTACCCATGCCAGGTGTATCATTCATCTCATTGCTCTGTCTTTCCATGGGTATTTAATTTAGCCCGAAGAGGCATGCCTCAGCTGACCATTCCTGGCCCTTTACCCCATTTCTCAGCAGCCGCTGTTAAATGTCTCGCCAGTATGTCTATGCCGTTGGGCAAGACCAGAACATCTGTCCCATGCCGGTGTTATCTTTTCCACATTTTGGACAACTCTCTACACTTGCTCCTGGAAATTGTGATAACTTCTGAGGTGTCATGTGCGCCCTACGAAGTATGTAGAGTTGTATCTGTTTCAGCCTTGCTTTTTGGGGATAGCATTGCATTGGACCACTCCTTTTCCGTAATTTCTCTTCCTATTTCTGCTTCCCAAGGGAGCCTCATTGGAAAACGTTCTGTGAATCAGGCCCCTAATGTCATTGTGCACTTACCGAACACCCTTCTAAGTCTTCCTCTTCTCCACCAACTATTAATGGCAGTAAATTGTGTTGGAAAGCGGGAGAACTTCATTTTCTCCTATTTCCGTCATTTTCTGTAAGAAATTTGAATATAGTTTCTCAGTATTAATTTTCATAAATATGTGTTCTATTTGGAGACCATATGACCTCCTTCGGATACATCATACAGCAGTCCCAGTACAGGATGTTCGGATTGCAGATCTGCAGGGGATGGCCACCGGGCTTCCAGGTTTCTTATTAGTCTTGCTTATGTTATGTATTGTCCTTGGTGTACCTCGTGCGTTTTATCTAGGTCTTGGAACTCCAGGAATTTTCCCGTAGAGATCCCCTTCTGTGATTAGGCCTTTGTCTTCCCAGTATGTTCTACTTTGCTTGAGGTGTTCTCTACTAGTTCTATGCACAGCCGCCAATGGGATCTGGGGGGAATATGGCTCTTTTACTTTTAGTATCCTCTTTGTTCCTGCCATATATGTTTGCCTAGTTGCAGGAGCTATGGAAGGTATTCAATTCTAGTTTTCTCAAGCCACAACACTTCTTTAAGGAGGTAGGGGGCTATGTTAGAGCTCTTTAGGGTATGTTCTATTGATTCTGTGTCTGCTAGCCAACCCGCTACTTGTTGAGCTGTCCTGCTAAATAGTAGAGCTGAAAGACTGGGAGGCGCACGACTCCTCCGGAGTAGTTTCTACTTAATACTTCCATAGCAACTCTCTTCCAGGCTTTTCTCCATATAAAGCTGCTTAGTTCTGAGTTTATTTCCCTAAAGAAGGTTCTTGGTATGAGGTATGGTACATTAATGAAGTGATATAGTAGCCGGGGAAGAGCTATCATTTTCACCAGTGAGATTCTCCCCATCACAGATGGGGCTATTTTTTTCCCATAATTTTATTGATGCTTCCAGTCTCCTTTTTGCTTTTGGCGTGTTTGTAATCTGGGTATCCTTAATATCTTGACTTATGTTTATGCCCAAATAGAGAAATGGGTGTGGATTCCATTGGAGGCCAAGGCGGGGGAGTCAGTCTTCTTCAACACCCGGCCATCCTGCCAGGGGGAACAGGCAGGATTTGTTTCTGCTAATTGATGTCCCTGACAGCACTGCAAAGTTTTCTACTACTTCCAGGTATGTTTCTAAATTGCCCTCCGGATGTTTTATATATAGCAGCATGTTGTCTGCGTATAGGGATATTATATGCAGGCTTCCATCTACCTGTAGCCCTGTGTCTATAAATGTTTTCCTCGTATATATCGCTAGGTGTTCTAGTGCTAAGATATATAATAAGGGCGACATGGGGCAGCCCTGCTTGGTGCCTCTGCGGATCGGGAATGAGTCCAAAATGTGTTTCCCTGTGCATACTCTTGCAGATGGTGTTGCATAGAGCATACGCGTCCATCTCAAATCTATGTCCCATCCCGTACTGTTCCAAGGAAGCAAACAGCCACTCCCATCTTACAGAATCAAATGCCTTGATAGCATCTAATGCCACCACTCTGCAGCCCTCTGGTCGGTCATGTGTTCTATTTATTACCGCCTGGAGTCGCCGTTGGTGCTCTGTTGTGGCCCTGCCCGGGACATAGCCCTTCTGGTCGGAGTGTACTAGTGTAGTGATTACCTTTTTAAGCCTCTTCGCCAATACTGCCATGAGGATGTTGTTGGTGTACTGATTGATGAGCGTTATTGGTCGCTAGGATTCGCATAATGTTTTATCTTTTCCAGGTTTTAGGATAGGGAGTATCACCGCTTATTCCATTGTATCAGGTATTGCACCATTCACGTATGCCTCTTCGAGGACCAAGAGTAATTGCAGGGCTTTTCGATCAGCATATTCCCTATAAAATTCTGCCAGAAGTCTGTCGCTCCCTGGAGTTTTTCCTGTGGGCATTGCGGTAATAATCCCTTGTATCTTCTATAGTAAGAGGGGCATCTAGCATCTTTCTGCTCTGCCGTCAATACAGACAATCCAATATCTTCCAGGGTTTCCCTTATTTCTGTTTCTCTGGATTGTGTATTGTCTTCGTATAGTCTACGGTAGAAGTCCCTGAAGGTGTTATTGATCTCTGTCTGCGATCTACAGATATTCCCACACTCATCTGCTATCTCTACCGCCTCCTCCCTCGTGTTCTGGCCTTGGACCAGCCAGGTATGGCATCTACCTGGCTTATCACCCTGTCCATGTAGTTCGTCTGTATATTTTGCGAAGCGAAAGTAGCCCAACTTTTCCCACTGTTCTCAGTCCTATGAGGGTGCTTACTATTTCCTTTCTTATCGGGTCCGTCCCTTCCAGTTTTTTAATCTCAGCCTTCGACTGCTGTTATCTGGCTTATCAAGTCTTTTTGGACTACCACTGCTTTAGCTATGGCAGCCACCCTTATTACTACCTTTAAAAACCTCCCATACTATTCACGTATCCTTGACGCTCCCTGAATTGTGCTCAAAATACTGTACCACTTGGAGTCTTAGTTTTTCCTTTAAAACTGCTCTCTCGGACGCGCGTGGCCTGGAGCTCCAGCAATGAGGCAGCTCCTTTGATGGCCTCCGCATGGGTCCGCGACCATAAGTGAAATCCACCTGGTTCCTGCTATGCCCGCCGCAAGCACTCGCTGACATGATGCAGCAGAACTTCCCCCCGCACCATCGGCTGCAACCTGGGAGCTTAACGCCCCCAAGATCACACCAAACGCGGCAAAGGAACGTTCCTCCGGTGGCCCGCGCTGCAACCCAAGATGGCGGCCGCTGCCCCGAACCCGCATCTCTGCACCTCGCTGGCTCCACCTCGCCCGTGCGCGGCGGACATTGGTGACCGGATCCTCCCCGGCGCGCAATAGATGTGCATTGATGGCGCCTGCTCCCGCCCGCCTGCCAGCTTCATCTCGCATCCGGACGGAGCCTCGGAGGCTGCCCGCGCTCCTAGCTGGCCCTGTTCCCAGGAACTCGGGAAGCACTGAACGGGCCTCACACCACCAGTGCCGCCACCGTGATCAGGCACTCCCGGGCTCTTCTCTGCTCAGAGGCCTCCCAGCCCACAGCCCGTGGGATCCCGCAGCGGCTGTGCCCACCCTCCCCTTCTCTCTGGTTTGGGGTCTGTCACTGGACCGTGCCCGGAGCCCCAAAGTGTCCTGCCAGCAGCGAGTCCTCGCACCCGAAATTTCGGAAGCCTGGGGCGGCAATCCAGCAAACGCTGGGCGCCCTCCTGGAAGAGGGGCCCCCCGCCTACCATCTACAGCGTGGCTCCTGGCTCTTGAGTGGGGGTCACGCACCACTCGGGTGAGCCCAGTTGCCCCCCCAACATAAGTGGCGGGCCCCGCCTACTCCTGCCCGGAGCGCTTTGGGGATCCTTCTTCTTCCTCCCCCCCGTTGGCACAGGGGCCCCCTGTCCTGGCCCTTCCCGCCATCAGCCTTCTCCTGGGGGTCTCCCCTACGAGAGGTGGCCTGCCTTCCTGGGGCTCGCTGCAACAGCCCCCCCCCCAGCAGCTCGCTAATCCACGCTGGCCCCCCCTTACGGGAGCGCTTGAATCCTCCAACTGTTGCCCACCAACACGGAATGTGACGCCTCCCTCGGCTTCCTGGGGCGCTCCTGCCCACCTCTTCTCTTCTCCAGCTGGGGAGAGCCTGTCTTTGCCTCCTTCACCCTGGACCTCTACTGCAGAGGGTGACTCAGTAGCTCGTAGCCACCCTAACCTGCGGGACTGCTCCACCACGGCGAACTACACCACCCCCCTGAAGGCCTGGAAGCACTTCCTGCCTACACAACCACCTTGGGTGCCCCGGCCCACTCCACCCCCACATCTCCTGGCCTCTGCCATCTTCAGATCTTGCAGTACGCGGACACTGGGCTAAGCCCCCGGAAGGCACCCCCTCACCCCGGAGCCATGTCCAAAGCACTGAAGCCCTCCAAATCGGCTGACATTTCTACCATGCTACAGGCCTCGGAGAAAGGAAAGAAAGCAGACCCCCCTAAACTTACGCCCCAGAAGGCCACCAACAACAAAGGGACGCTCGCAACCAAGGAGAACCTCCAGGCCTCCATGTCCGATATCAAATCGGAATTGAGAACCTGTATGACGGAACTCACCGCTAAACTAGAGCAAACGGAGCAAAGGTACAGTAGCATCGAGCAGAGGGTGGGGGAGGTCAAGGACTTGGCCATGGATCATTCCAACTCGCTAACGGAGATACAACGCACCGTCCAGACATTAATGATTAATGGAGTGAACCGAAATTCTCGAATTCAAACGGGAAGACCTGGAAAACCGCTCTCGCCGCAATAACCTGCGCATCCGAGGAGTTCCTTTTTCAATCTCTGACAAGGAGCTCCCTGAATACGTTGGCACCTTTTTTCCAGGTTCTCCTACCGGATTTGAATGAGGCTCAGCTCCTTCTTGATCGAACCCACAGACTACGCCCTCGGCGGGGAATGGACACAGACCCCCCTCTGGACGTAATTACGAGAGTGCCCTTTTACACCACCAAGGAGGCCAATCGCAGCGATAGGCCGTTCAAAGGATGATCTTTCTTTCCAGGGCACCCCAGTACAGATCTTCCAGGACCTCTCCCCTCTAACTCTCCAGAAGCGTAGAATGCTCCGTCCACTCTCGCTCTTCCTCCGAGACCAGCAGATCCGCTACCGGTGGCTCTTTCCCACGGCACTACAATTCTTGTGCAAAGGCACCCCCCGCACCATCAGCCACCTCGACGATGCAGCGTCTATCCTCCGTCCAGATTCCCCCGTGACCTCAGACCCATCCTTCCCGAGCCGACCGAGCCCTGCTCCGGATGCAACCTCCCCCAAGCCGAAACGGGCCCCCTGGTCAAGAGTGTAGAGAAACCGCAAACCCAAATGACGAGCGAGGACGCCCATGCAGGACACACAGCACTGGAACCGCCTAAATCTTTTGAGCTCACCGCGGCCCCCATGCGGCCCATACCCCCCTCCAAGGTGGATGCCACCATTTTACCCTTGAAGAGACTTTCAACTATGTTGGCTATTCTGTCGGACGACAGCCTGGGTGGCCAGGGGATGCGCCGACAGTTCAAAATCGGTCCCCCTGGTCGCAGTTTGGACCTCCCGTTGGAGGCTGTTGTTGAATGCTCACATCTCCCGTTGGAGACCACCTTTAAAACCTTAACCACAGGAGAACCTGAAATAACCACAGCCATGGCTGACTTAACACACCCAATTCTCCCCCTGCAGCAAGCGAACTCTTTGGGCCAGCCCCGCATCTGAAACTTAAGGTGCTGGGGGCTTGAACCCCGCCCCCCCTCCGCCCACCCCGAAGAGAAAATCCATTCTGCAAAGGCTACAAAACGATGGGACCTCGATCGCTTTCCTGCAGGAAACCCATTTAATCCCAGCGGACTTTCCTCGCCTGCGAAACAGACTCTTCCCGCTACAATTCTTTGCATCCAACAGAACCAAGAAGGGAGGCACCGCTATCCTATTCGCAAAAGACTTGAAGCCCCAGATCCTAGACTTGCTACGATGTCAGGAGGGTCGCTTTATCACAATCAAATGCACCGTTCTTGGTCAACTTTATACCCTCATCTCGGCCTATGCTCCGATAGAACACCAAGAAGGCTTCTACCAAGACCTAGAAGACTCCCTCCTTCCATTCATTGAGGGGCATGTTATGGGAGGGGTCTTCAACGGGGTCCCGGACCCCCCCCTGACATCCAGGGATCTGAAGTTGGCCACAGGCCTGCTTCACCTGTTCTGCACACTGAACTTGATAGACTCCTGGAGGGTATTTTCCCCGGAAGAGAAAGACTTTACCTTCTACTTGTACGTGCACCGCACCTTCTCCAGGATCAACCTGCTCCTGACCTCCCCCCAGATCCTGGCCTTCACAGACGATGTGGCGATTGGCCCCCGGATCCTCTCGGACCACGCTCCAGTCACACTAACCCTGCGGTCCCATGACCCGGACCCCCTCCTCGCCGCCAGTGGAACCTATATGACCCTATTCTGGGGGACATGGCAGTGAGAGACTCAATCGACAGGACAATAAAAAACTTCTTTGCGGAAAACCGTGACAAGGGCACTTCCCCGGCCAACACCTGGGACGCCATGAAGGCAGTGCTCAGAGGAGAACTGATTGCCCAGGGCGCCGCATTCCACAAAAAGAAGCAAGCGACCCAGGCCGTACTGGAAGCCGAAGTCCGTGAAGCTGAAGCCACCCACAAAAGGAAGGGCTGGGCCCCGAAATCTTACAGGGTCTTGCAGATGGCAAGGAAGAGGCTCGAAGCGCACTACGCCGACGCCACAGAGAATCTACTAACTAGAACCAAACAATGGTATTATGTCCTTATAACAATAAGGCTAACAAACGGCTGGTTAATAAGCTGGCCAAGGAGAAGAGCAGAAATACCATCCTGGGCCTTTGCGACCCGCGGGGGGGCGATCCACTACGCGAACCACGAGAAACTACAACTGGCGGCTGCCCTCCAAGTCAGAAATAATGACGGCAGTCCCGAGGGACCCGGACGAGCAGCGCTCGTACATCCAAGAGGCGGCTCTCCCACGTCTGACTTCAATGGCTAGGGAAGAACTTGAAGCGCCTATTACAAACGTGGCAGTAGAGGCAGCCATTAAAAGCTGAAAATCTAGAGCCCCAGGCCCGGATGGATTCTCCACCCGCTTCTACAAACTCTTCCGGCCCCAACTAGTGGCCCCCCTGGCCCGCCTCTTCAACTCATTTGCGAACAGGGGAACGGTCACCCCAACGATGCAGGAATCTATCACAGTCCTCATCCTCAAGCCTGGAAAGGATCCACAAGAAAACAGTTCGTATAGACCCATCTCTCTGTTGAACTTGGATGCCAATATATTCTCCAAGATCCTAGCCAACCGCCTCGCACCTATCCTCCCGAGCATCATAGACCCGGATCAAACGGGGTTTATAAATCACAGGTCGACAAAAGACAACATCCGCAGGGCACTGGACCTAATAGAGATCGCCAATCGGGACTCCCAACAACTGGCCCTACTGGCGCTAGATGCAACCAAAGATTTCGACAAGGTGGACTGGTTCTATCTGCGCCTCACTCTAGAGGCTTTCAGCTTTGGCCCGACCTTCAAGAAGATGATCCTCGTGAGCTACCAGGCCCCTAGGACCAGGCTGAGAGTCAACGCCGCCTATCGGACCCAATCCCTCTCACATGCGGGACGAGACAGGGATGCCCATTATCCCCGCTGCTCTTTCCTCTGGCCATGGAGCCGCTGGCCCCGCGAGTTCGCAAAAACCCTTGGATCAGTGGCCCGATGATCGGCTCCGCGCAACACAAAGTGGCCATCTACGCAGACGACGTTCGGTTAACCATCACGGGATTCACCATTAACTTCCAAAAGTCAGCGGCGCTCGGAGTGGGTCTGACTCCAGCTGAAAAAGAGGCCTTAGAGATGCAAAGCCTGTTCCAATGGAGCACCCAATCGATCCCATACCTCGGGGGTCCAGATCCCCGCTCACCCAACGAAAGTCTATCAGGCCAACTTTCCGCCACTCTTTGAGGAATTGGAAAACGGCCTGGCCCGTTGGCGGTCGCAGGAAATCTCTGCTGGGTCGCATCACGACATGCAAAATGAACCTTCTCCCTCGCTTTCTTTATGCCTGCGCCTCGCTCCCAACCTTAATCCCGTTCCCCCCCCCTACAGAGGCTCCAAAGGAAGATGGTTGACTTCATCTGGAAGGGGAAAAAGGCACGGATCCCGCAAAGATCGATGATGGCCAGCAGGAGACTAGGTGGACTAGGGGTGCCTGACCTCCGCAAATACCAAATAGCAGCACAGCTGGCCCACCTCCAAGCATGGGGACTCACCACAGGGTGGCCGAAATGGATGCAGATTGAACAATCCGGCCTTCCTCTCCCCCTCCGCTTACTCCCATTGCTTCGCATCGCCTTACGCCGGAACTGGCCGGGAGTACTGACTGCCACGAAACGTTCGATAAATGCTTGGGAGTGGGCCCGCAGACATCGTGGCATTCCAGGAGACCTGAGTGCCCTCTCCCCAATCTTCCTCAACCCAGCCTTTTCCCCGGGAGCCCATCCAAGGAACTTTAGGAACTGGGTCGCGGGAGGCCTTGAAACGCTGGGGCAGCTCTTTGAAGGGGACTCCCCCCTAACCTTCTAACGCTGTAAAATGACATTCCAGCTGGCGGAGACTGATAGATATACCTACGCCCAACTCAGGCACTGGTGCTCCCACCCCCAGACCCAAGCGGCGGCCACAAGACCCCTTACCCCACTAGAGCTAACAGTGAATGACCTCCCGGCCCAGGGAAAGATTCGGCCCTCTATAAACTACTGTGGGAAGACCCCTTTCATGCCAAGCCCTCCTATATGTCTCAATGGGAAATGGACCTTGGTTACGCGATAGAAGACCACACATGGGTGGACATCTGGACCAGAACGCGCACAGCATCCCGCTGCATCACTAACCGGGAGTGCGCCCACAAACTGCTTATGCGCTGGTATTACCCCTGTGCGCCTCCATCACTTCCAACAGGCCCTGGACCCTCACTGTTGGCGTCTCTGTGGCCTCCCAGGGTCCTACTGCCATATGTGGTAGACCTGCCCCAGAGTGAAGGAATTTTGGACCCACTGCCTAGCCACTATAAAGGACGTCACCCAGGTTACCATTCTGCTAACGCCCGAGCAAGTCCTCCTAGGGATACCGCTGCCAGACTCATACCCGAGAACAGGGAGGAGAGCAATGTTAGTATCCCAATTTTTGCTGGGAGCCAAAGTCACAGTGGCCCGCACTTGGAAATCTGCGGATGGGCTCTTGATGACCCTCTGCTGGATCAAACTCTGGGACATTCTGATAGGCGAAAAGGTTACGGCAGCTAAAGCAGGATTGCTTCATCGATTTATGGAGATTTGGGCACCGGTGCTGAACTATGATCAAAACTACCCGGCCCTGACGTATAAGCCACACCTGATTGCGAGAGCCCTTCATTCTATGGACGTTCCGTCGCCGCTGCCGGGCCAGGCCGAATGAGGCCTGAGAACAATGCCCACTGAGGATTATATGGGGCGGGAGGAGGGGATTTAGTGCCTTATATGTTCTGAGTAGCTATATGCAATGTTAATGTATAAGCTCTCCTGTGTGTTCAATTATAAATAAACAAATAAAAAAAAAACCTGCTCTGTCGAAGTGATTCTGCCTGTAGTTTCTACGTGGGAATAGGAGCTGGATGGTTACTGATTGCCCATTCCACTATCGTGGGTGAGTAGTCAGATGGCATTCTTCCTTCGTAGGAGGCACCCACTATGCTCCCTAGGTGTTCCTTCCCTGTAAAAATATAATCTATTCTCGTATATTTCCTGTGTACGTCAAGGTATGAGAATTCTCGTTTGTCCCGGTGTATCCACCTCCATATTCCTGGAGTGCCAGGTCTCGCACTAGTGTTTTCAATGCCTTGGACAGGGGGTGGAGGGAGTGGTCGGGATGTGCCCTCTGATCTATCTAAATATGAATCTAGTATGCAATTGAAATTCCTTCCGCATATACATTGCATGCCTTTATAGGGGGTCCAGGATGGAGTACAATGAGCGGTAGAATGTTGCAGCGTTCTGATTGGGCGCATAGGTATTGATTATACAGATTTTCTTTTTATCTAGGAATCTGTGTATTAGTATTACTCTCCCCCTTAGGTCTGAGTGTGTGTTTAATACCTGATATGAGCGCTCCTCTAGCGTAGTTGGAATATGCTGACCCAAACCCTCTACCTCTCCATTTGCTAAGTGTATGTGACTGCTTGGCTAGTGTTAAGTGCGTTTCTTGGAGCAGGGCAATGTGGACAGCTTTTCGGCGTAAGTATGCCATTACTCTCATTCTTTTGACATAATTGTTGAGGCCACGCACATTCCATGTGGCGATTTTCAGGATTTCCGGCATCTGGGGCTTATTGCTGGATCCATGTCCCTGTTCCTAGCTGGTGGGCTTTTCGCTCTCTGTGTTATTTTGGGACATATTTGTTCTCCCAAGTACATATTCTTGGGCTCCTGCCTGTTTCCGAGTTTAGCACTGTTCACCTTATTTTGTGTTCTTTCCAACCTTGCTGAGATCTTCACAATTGTCCCCAATCGCCATGTTGACCCGTAGATTTTTCCTGAGTTGTCTTCCATAGCCACTTCGTTTAGGGTGTGTCCTTAACTGTGTTATTAACAACTGAACTCTAACATAACATTCAACTTGATGCCCACCGGTGTAGTCCTGTAGAGGTGACACCACCAGTGATTCTTGATACATCTGAGGAGTTTGGTGGCCGAGTACTGAAGAGTACTCTCAGTCCATCTGAGTGTGGATGGAGGGCTGGGTGCCCAGGTCAATTGAACAGGGCAACCAGGAAAGATGGAGAGTGGTTCCTGTTTTTGTGGTCTTCATGATTGTCCTGGCCTGGGGTTTTTCTCTTTGTGTGTGTGTTATAGACCAGAAGTGCAGAGTTTCCGCTTATGTTGTCGCTATTCTGTTGTGCCTACAGATTCACGTTTATAGTCTTTTTACTTGTTTAAATCATTTGTTGCGGCGGTATGGATCTTCTTGCGTTCCTGGGATGTGTCCCAAGTTGTTCTTCCATCTATTCATTTACTGCCTCCGGTGTCTCGAAGAAGAGTGATTTTTCTTTGTACGATATTTTTAATTTGGCGGCATAGAGGACCATATATTTGATGTCATGACGCCTGAACCTTTCTTTAGTTGGTATGTACCGAGCTCTTCTTCTTTTGACCTGAATTGTGTAGTCCGGATATATCGCCTGGGTTCTCTCCGGATCACTCCGTCCGATCTGGAGTGGGCCAGGATTTTCGCCTTGTCTCAGTAATTAAGGATTTTTGCTATAATTGGTCTCAGGGGGGTCCTTGGAGGGGGTTTCCTTGTGAGCACTTTGTGGGCTCTTTCTACTCTAAACCCTTGCGACAGGGCTCCAGGTCCTATCTCCTGGAGGAGCAGATTTTCGATAAAGTTAGTGGGATCGGGACTCGGGAGGATAGCTCAGGGGCAATGTGCTCGCCTTGGAAGCAAGACACGGAGCACCACAGGTTCCATCCCCGGTCCACGCTTAGAAACCTCTGGGTATTCAGCATGTTATAAATAACCTATCATATCTCGCCTCCTCAGGTAATCCCAGGATCCTGATGTTACTCCTCCGCGCCCGTCCTTCCGCATCTTCTGCTCTCTCCTGCAGCATTCTGACATTAGTTGTTAAGTCCTGGACCATCGCCTGTAGTTCTTTGGTGGTGGATGCTGTCTCATCCAGTTTCTGCTCTGTTTCCCCTACTCTGCTGGCGAGATTATGTACGTCCTGGCATGGAAGACTCGCATCGCATTTTATTTCCCCTATGTGCGTCTCCATGGACGTGCGAATGGCCGCAATCGCCTCCAAGATCCAGTTCTCATCAGCCATATGTTGGGGCTCTGGTTCACTGCTCCCCGAACAGTCTCTTGGGGAGGTGTAATCTGTTTTTGGTTCATTTTTCTTTGCGTAGGTGTCTATTGTCGCCTGCTAAGGCTGTGCACCTGTCTTTCTCCTTCCTTCTGATATCTGGGATGGCTGTCTGTGCTTTCAGGTCTCTGTGCAACTTGGTCTCCCTTGTCCCGGTAATTATTCCCCTTGGGGCGATCTGACCTTCCGATAGCAGCCTCCTAGTTATGATGCTTCTTTTTGTCTGGTTACCTAATGGGTGTGTCACCAGCGGTATATCTTGTGTCTCCGGCAACCCGGGAGGTGTCGGGGCTATCTATCCTGCTTGCGCCCTATGTCGGTTCAGGCGTGGGTTTAGGCGTCACTGCAGTTATCAGTCAGTCCAGATTCCAGTGACATTGTGGGATTATCTATTCGCTTTCGTTTGTCCTCTGGCATTAGTTGCTCTCCCCTTTCTTTTTCTCCCACCTCTTGGGGCCTCCTGGGTGAGCGTTCTCACCTCCTCAATGACTTTCTATTATTCGAATGGGTGGGCATAGTAGTGCTGCTGTGTCCATAATGTTTGCTACTCACTATATTCTGGAGCCCCACCAGGCTGCGTGGGGTTCAGGCTCACTTGTCTTGCCGTTGTTGGCCAGTTCTTCCCTCAGTGACCCCCAGCTTGCTTGTCCTTCTCGCTCCTTACCAACGTTTACCGGGGCTTTGTGGGCGGAAGAGTCCATTTCTGCCTTTCGGTAGGCTTTTTGTGTGTTGTCCAATTGGGGTCATCCGCGTGTTCTCAGTGCTCCTGTTCGCTACTCACGCAATTGGAAGGGCCAGGGGAGCCACTATCTTGTGGTGCGGTTGCATTGCCGGACCACTGTCTGCCATAGGGTAGTTGTGGAGCTGTGCATCCCCTTACATCTCCCGGGTGTGCCTGGCTCTAATGTACGTGGGAACCGGCTGTGGTTTCTCCCTTCATGTACGCTGCTATGGCTCCACACTGTACACCCAGAGCTGTGTGGCAACCAGGAGGATGAATAGAAGCAATCAGAATTGGGAATGTACTGTTGTATTATTGCAGGTCAGTCTTTTGAACTTGGGCAAAATATGTTTTCTGAGCTGTTATGCTCCATTATGAAACATGACATGAAACGCTGTGCAGGAGCCTTTCTTTGTGTCTGTTTCCTCCTTAACTTCCCCACCACTCATAATAAGATATACTGCAAATGGGGCCCAGCTTCCGTTCCACCCCCTTGCCCATAGGAATATATTGCTTGGGGGCCGGCACAAGACTTAGAGGCTCGCACACTGAGGAGAGGCAGGTGTCTGTCAATTAATGTTAAAGGTATTTGTACCACGCACTGTCGCCAACGGAATTGGTCCCCAGGCGCTCTGGCGGATTTGTAAATAAGGGGGGGATAATTAAGGTTCTCCTGCTTCTCCCTGAGCCATACCTGCAACCTTTCTACTTGCTGGAAACTGAAAAAGCCCTTGTGAACATCATATTCCTAGTTTTGCAATGGTGTGTAAGACCCCATACTGCGAAAAAACTAGTTCAAATAACCTGTACTATGTCCCATTGAACACTCAAGAGGGTGGGTATACAATCCCGTTTTTCGCTTTCTCTGCCACACTACGGGAGGGGGAATTGGTCTTTGTATATCGGTTTGGTCCTGCCCATAACGACCTTTCTAGTACCAAAACGGCGGGCAATTCTCCTCTAAACACGAGTACATAACCAGAAACCACTAATGCTTCCTTTTTTTTCTTTTCTTGTTAGACAGGTCATTGCCTGTCGGGCAAGCTCAAGAGTAAGGAGTGTGCACACTAGACAGTGGCAGGTTGCTCTTATTCTTCCCCTACGTGCTTCGACATCTGTAACTTAAAACTTCCCATACCGTCCCCTAGCAATATCTGCAGCCTTTCTGCTTTCTGTAAACTGTCAAGAGTACATTTTGAAATTTCAGATACCTACTTACTAGGGGCTGATTCTAGGTTTGTGGGTCATGATGTTAGCCTTCATGTTATTGGTTTGGTGGTCATGCAAATATCATTTGTTCTCTTGAACATTGGTCTCAAGTGCTCATTTTAGCTTACATCGGATACTATTTTCCTCATGTTTCTTTTCAAGATTACTCTTTTATCTAAAACAAATGTTCTATAAAAAGTAACACCAACGTTCATGTTACAGATAAAGTAATGAAGTCAATAAGTACACTTCAAAATGCCAGTTTGCTCTAGTTTAGGGGTCTGAAACATTTGGCTCTCTGTGTTTTGGACTTCAACTCCAATCAGCTTTTTTCCAGCACAGTTAATGGTGAAACAGGCTCTGAGTCGTAGTACAAAACACCTGTATAGCCACTGGTTGCAGACCCCTGCTCTAGTTATTTGGACAAAAGAGCACACACTTGACTGCCCATGATAATGTTCAGTCCACCATGGAAGCCATGCAAGGTCCATGTTACAGAGCGGCGTGAACACCCACAAACAAGACGGTTACCTACTACCAGGCCATGGAGCAGTCCGGTTGGGAACCTGGCTACCTGTGTTCGCTGGGAAGCATTTTCATCAACTGCAACCCTAAGACTGTTCACTAGTGTAGTGGGCTGTCATTATAATAACCTGGCACAGCTGTGCTTGAGAAGATGGCGGGACGTAAGCCCCCATTTAGGTCTTTACTCACCTGTAGCACCTCACTGGGTGGTGGGGTTGGAAGACAGCTGTTGGCCTGAGGAACCAGGTGAGGGAGTTAGCCAATGGAAAGAGAAGTGGGAGGATACAAGGAGGAACGGAAAGCAGGGAAGTATGGGTTATTTGGGTGAGGTTGAGGAAGGAGGACATCTAAGAAACCAGGTGGAGTAAGGAAAGTGGAGAAGGGCATGGAGAATTGCTGAATCAGTTGGTTAATGATACAAAGGTGTACTGGGTTGTGAGTGTGACTTTGATAGAGTAGGGAGTGCATGGTAAGGTGAGTGGAAGTGTGACTATGAAAGAGGGTGTGCAGAGGGATAGTAGTAGGGAGGAGAGGTGGTAGTAATAAGGAGGAGAAAGGGGGTAATGGTGTGGTGAGAGGGTAAGAGTAGTGTGCAGAGAAGGGGTAGTCTTAGTGTGGGATATAGTAGTAGTGGTGTGGAGAAGTAGTAGGTGAGTTGGATAGGAGGGTGGAGGATAGCCAGTAGAGACCATCACAAGCAGAGAGTAAGAAGAGAAAGGGAGAGAGGAGACAGAGGGAATGGAAGTTAGAGTCCAAGTTGGGCCCGAGTGTCTAAAAGACACCTACTAGTCTAACGTACCTTTTTGTGACCTCAGGTCAGTGACCACTTAGCTTGTTCCCAGCGGGAGTTGGAGAGATATGTCATTTGACTTGAGGTCATCCTCAGAAGTCAGACAGCTGTTGGATAGTAGAGAGTCAACAGAGGCAGGTATCTTGCCTTTTGTTTCATTCAGTGGGAATGCAGCGAATCAGGCTGCCTGAAATCCACATAGCATCTATAAGCTAGTTTGAGCTTACAGGTTGACATTAGGATCAACCGAAGTAGATGCAGCTGTAATAATTGTGATCTAACAGTTGCCATGCCAAAACCTGTTTATGGCTTATATTTTCAAGCAATAGATTCACAACACCTTAATGATAATGATAAACTAAGGTGAAACTAAGGTGATGGGGTTAATTCAGCCCCTGCCTGCAGGAGCATTGTGCTCCAGCAGCTGTCAAAATGGAGCATGTGACTTTTGAACCTGCTCTTTGCTGCTGGAGAGCAGGTTCTGAAGCTCTGTCAGCGACTGATGGCAATCCTTCACAAGGGGTAATGCAAGGTTTGAGGTGAGAGGCAAGAGGTAGGGCTTCAGCACATCTGTGTATAGCAGGCTTGTTGGTGTTTGGACACCTTTTTCCCCTCCTCATTTGCCCGATTAATTTCCTCTTCCCTCCTTGGGTAGTATGGAGGGTGCGTTGCAGCACTCCATCTTCTGTTTTGGGGACTTAAGTTGTTCCTTTTCCTTCTCTGGCTGTCACTCCGAACTCCCACTTGACATTGCCCTACTTCCTGTTATACATGTAATCCAGTGAATGTGGAACCACCTGCATCGTTTTTATTAGGTATCAGATGGTGACATCAGAGCTAGAGACGCTCCATCTACTGGGGCTTAAATAGTCTACAGACCTTCTTTGACTTTCAAGATAATTCCATCCTGCTTCCTTGCCTCCTGTGTCTGGGTATTTCTTTTGCACAGGCGAAGGGTTGATTTTGCATGCTCACGAAGCTTGATTACACCACCATGGGTGCCCAACCTCCAATTAGTCTCGGATCTTGGCGGACTGAATGAGAATCATTTTTCTTTGCCTCACCATGTACTCGATTTACTTTACCCGCTACTGCTTGTGTAATTGTTTCCCCTTTTTCTTATGTAGTTGAAGTTCTCTTTTCTTTGCAATTTCCTTCTCGTGCCAATCTTGCGCGATCTGAATAACACCTGGCCTAGTAGGATCGTTGCCTGTCTTCCCTCTGTTCCCCCTCCCTTGCCTCGTTGCGCCTTGAAACACTTGCGTATAGGCGCGTCATAAATGCCATATCATCATCATATCATAAGAAGCCACTTGAGAGGAGTAAAAAACATTAAACAGTTTCTGAAAATAGTTGGTGACGGTGTTTATTACCACAAAATTCTCTTTCTTCTCAATTCCCTGCACGCAACACTTTATAATCCATTCTGCGTGAAAATATGTCAGGAATAAAGCAGCGGTGTCTGATCCAAGCAGATATTTATGGGTCCGAAAACAATACGCCCAGAGTTCTAGAGCATACATATGCATGTGAGCCTCTGCTCCGGGAAACAAACCCAGTAAGGCTGCATTGTAAACTAGGCACTATACAATATTTCAACGATTAAGTGAATGCATTGGGAACTCTTCAAGGGCAAAACCAAAATGGTAAGTATTGACAAAGCCAATGGGTATGATTTTCAAACGTAGACGTCAATTTTCCTATGAGGGCTTGCTTTGCAGAAATAGCCATGCTCGACAAAGCCAGGCCTATTGGCTTTCCCAATACTTGTTTATTCTCCAGTTCCTGGTTTCGTTTTTTGAATCCCACCCTTTTGATAACCCTTACCGCTGCATGACGAACTTCACCCTCTCTCTCTTATGCGTACCCAGATTTCTTCTTTGTTGCGATGTTTCACTTCTGCAATTGTATATATTTTTTAAAAGTGTTTAATTAAAACGGCCTTGTGCTGTTTTAGTCTCGAGGTTTCTATAACAAAGTAATTTCGGTAGCAATTTGGACTAGCATTATCCATGCATAACAAACATTCACTCTGTTTATTTAAGTGCTGGTTACATGGCGTGTTTGCCCTTTTTTTTAAATTGGTTTGAGTATCCTTTGTCTCAAAATGAATGCGTACCAATCTTTGCTCCCTAGTACTATACGCCCATGCTCCAGTGTAGGCTTTACTTAATTGCGTAGAAATAACAGAACTTTAGAAAGTATGCTTCTTACTATGAAGCCTTATTGGAAGGTCATTTTATATTCTTCCGGCCATCTAAATTTAACACTGTTTTTATCGCTAAAAAGGTTGGGAACTTGATTTTCTTTTGATCTTGTATCCTTTGCCAGTGCCTGGATATTTTCTTCTGTAAGAAAGTTTTGCCTGGTGAGTCAGCTCTGAGTCATAGGCAGCGTGAAGCCTGTAGTGCTCTAGAAGACAAACTAATTGGAAACAGCCTCAACTTTAATTACCGCACAGTTGTCATTTCACTGTTACGGATTGACATCGAACTAAAAGTATTTTGTTTTTTTAGCAAGTTATTTTAATGGTTCTTGTATGTTTATTTTCATGTTCGGTTAGTACACTACAGAAATATGCTGATGCTCGGCAGCCCTTTCCTGTTGTGGTTAAGAGGGTCCTATTTCTTTGTTCGCTGCTCCGTTTTGTAGGATTTATATCTATACAGTGCATTGACCATGGTGCTCAGATTTGTGTAACATTTTTGTTTTCATTACGGTTAGAAATAATCTATGTATTTTGTATAGTGCACCACATTTGCATTGAAGAGCCTCTTCAGCATGGACGAGTGGAGTCTGAATTCAAACTTTCCACTTTTTTCAAGACCTGGAGGCTTTCCGAGTCCACGAGTTTAGGGGCATATTATTTGACTGCTTAACCCAGGCACTTGAATCCCTGCTTACAACTGTGGCGTGAAACAGGCTCTAAAACTCTGACCCTGAAGGTCTCTATCAAATTGCCTTGGGATGTTGCTAGACTGAGATCCCACAATGATGGAGACCAGTGTAGGAACTATAGCCATGCCTGTAAAAACTATGGAAACGAATGCAGCTTCCCAAAGATCTCCAGGCTCCCAACACAGCATGCAGCAATTTTGCAGATGCTGGATCCATGATGCAATCCTCTCAACCTTTTGAATTGCCAATGTGGGTGAACAAAGAAGATTTGGCTTTTGGTAGGTGAGAGCCCATTGATGACTCCGGACAGACACGCAGATTGACGGGCGAGTGAACTGACTTTACTGCTTGTGACCATCCCCAACCACCCTGTTTAAAAGCGGATGTGTTGACTGGTACATGATTGTTTTTGTTTGGAACAGTGGAAAGGATGAGCCTTGGCAACACAGTAAATTGGCATGCAGCACTGCACCATTGCTCTAACAAAAACGGTGATCGGACCATTATTTGTGGTTCAGATTAACATTTTTTATTGAAAATGCGATTTTGGAAGGCTTATAACTTTTGGTATCCACAGGTAAAATCACAAAAATCTTTGCGTATGAAAGTAAAGCAGGTGGGTGCTGAGGGAGTATCAAGGAAAAGGGCCCTTTTAAAGGGGGGTCCCAAAATAATTATCCCATTCAAACTCCTATAGGGAATTTTAGCTTCCATGTAGCGCAAAAAATGCTTAGGGGATTTATGTTGAACCGGGGCGAGAGTGCTTCTCCACCCTAGTACGAATCTGCCCAGATACATGGTTCACTTCACAATTTTGTGATATTCTTTATGCAGATCATGTGGACACAATGGAAACTGACTTACCATACAGAAGGTTGGATCTACTCTTAAAAATGGTTCTCCAAGCCCCCCTGCTCATGTAAGGGTTCTTCCACGTTCTTCATGAATTTTTCAATCCCAAAATGTAACCAACAAAACATCTGCTCCAACTCTGCTTATTATTCCCACATAATCACCCATGTGCAAACATCAGTTTTCTTTTCTTCTGGCGAAATTTGCCCCATACACCCTATTAATAACTTAACTCCCTCAATAAACCTCAGCATACTGACTGTTCGTGCATTCACCACTGTCCCACCAAAGAATTTCTAATCACCAGTCACCAAAAGGAGATGCTCGGCGGTCTAACCACAACACCCTTCCCCCTGCCCATGAGCCTCAAAGCTCTGGTAAATATCAAGCCTTTTTTTCCATTTTACTTGAAACCCTCAATTCTTCCAATACATCCTGTACTTGTCCCCTCTGAAATCAAGCATGCTACCATCGAGCCACTGCCCATAAAGCCTACTCTAGGCCCTACTAATTTATCAGACCAATTTTCATCTCTTTTGTCCAATCGACAACTTCGGCCCAATGTTCAGCTCCTGTGTCCAATTAAGCTCCCAGAATAGGCTGACAAAGTACAACGCCCATTCTTTCTAAGAGGGAAGCAATCAACGTCCCGATCCAGCCTCGACTATGCACTGCAAGTAGATCTAGTATAGCTAATCAACATACTTGAATGCTGACAGCAGTGGCATCATGGAAATGACAAAAGTTTGGCCACCGTGTACATTGTCAACTAAATCATTCTACTAAACCAATTTATCAGATTGTACTTGTTCTTGCTACTTCAACCAGAACGAGTGTTGCTAATCTACCACATACCCTGTTAAAACACAGGAGCTACTCTGCAGGATTCCTTCCTCACCACTCTTTTTCTTTTGCATTTTGATGTGCACTTGGGTCCACATCTCTCAATCATCCAAGATTTCAGTTTCCTTTGCTAGTTTATCTCCAGCTAGGAATCTTCTGTGACCCAGAACATTCCAGCATGCCTGCCATCCCCCACCCCCTCCTAAGGTATCGACCTTGAGATATGCCACAATATCTTAAACCTCAAATTATGCAAAATGGAAGTCCTCCTCAACACTCGGAGATCTGCTCACAAAGATAGTGCCATCTTCACTAGGGTCCTGCACTGTTTCTGCAACATCATTTTGAATCCTCAGAGTAAACATCCATGCTAATCTCTCACTATCCACCCAGATACCTTCTATTGCATAAAGCTGTTTCCACCATTTAGGACACTAAAATGAACCTTGCCTTATGACTCCTCTTCCAGTATTAGTCATTGCTGCCTTTGTATCTGTGAAACAGTTTTTCACCAACAGCCAAGCACATTGCAACACGAAGGCATCAAATGTGTCTATATTTGTAACGCCTATAAGGATTCAGAGATATAACCATTTATCCCGTGAACTAAAGGTCCTGCACTGGTAACCAACAGAACATCAATACAGTTCATATTAATTTCCATTGTTCATCAAGCCATTCACTACAAAACGGCACATTTTATGGCCATTATGAGCATTAACACAAGCCTTACTCCTAAAACACCAATCCCCTCATGGTCCCACAATGACACAAGTGAAGTGCTGTTGGGCTCTGTATGCTTGTTGAGCTGCTCATCATTCTGGCTCAATGTGTCTGTGCTCCGGAGTGTTGAACGTCTTGGACTCTCCGCTGTGTGCGTGATGTTTTTTTACATGAGAGTTTATGGGTGTGTGCAGATCTGACACTGACAAGCCTCAAAATGGGTGGTTTGTTAACTGCGATTACTGTGGCTTGGGGACAGTGCAAAACATTGCTAAGGGTATTGAGGATTTATTCAACAATGTTGAAGGAACCAGAGCCAAGAATAACAAGGAGAATGCAAGACAGGAGAGCAGGCTCAAGCAAGGAGCGAGGCACTAATGGCAGTCAGGCAGTGTAACAAGTAATAGTAGCAGGCAGGATGTTGGGTAAAAGGAGTATGCAGGCAAACAAGAGAGAACACTTTAATAGTCAAAATGGAGACGCAATCAGGCGAGGGGAAAATGGGCCTTCTGCATAGGAAACTGCAGAGTTAAGGGGGAAAAGGGTACAGAAAACAAGTGCGTTAAATCATAAGGATGTTGAGACATGACGCATTGGCAGTGTATCTTTTAGACATCGGGAAAGGCATCGGAGCGAGGCTGCGTTTTTCCCGCTTCGATTCTCCCTGGTAATGCATGGAAGCCTACTGTGCCACATATATTTGGTGTACAGACAGCAATTGCCAGCACGTTGGCATCATCGACATTCATGACTCATCAAATCCTGTGATGCCTGGTCAGGTAGAAGCCACCCCGTAGGCCCCAGCAAGGATATTACCACCAAACCTAGCGTAAGAACACACTGCACGAAGACCGAGGGAGGTGTCATTGCACTCGCGGGGAACAGCTAGACCCTGGGTTTCCACAGAAAATGCTTGTTAAAAACTCCTGACCAGGTGGGATGCATATACAGTTGCTGCTTCTTCCCAAGTATGATTACATGCTGTAATTAGATGATCATAGAAATCAGGGTGTGAGGTCACACATTGATTTCATATTATTTCATGGCAAAGTAACACTGGTGTTGTATAAGAAAGTCAATCACAGCAAGAGTTTTGACCTCATGTGTTTAATTTGCATGTTCATAACAAATATGGTGATGGAGTACCCAGGAACATTCAAAAATAAAACGGGACAATACAAGTAGGTACAACCCAGTCAGGTGAACTGGATTTCTATAAATAAACATGTTCTGCTTTCATTAATCGACATATTGTGTTTTGCAAATACAGTGTGAACATAGAAACCAATTTCAATGAACAAAACAAACGTATAACAGTGTGTGGGGTCAACACTGAATAAGTGATGGAATCGTCGACACTATTGTGTTTCGGCCCAGAAGTAAGCTGTTGAGCGAAGCTTGTTTGTGCAGGCCTTCATCAGGATGTGTGGTAGATGGTAAATCCAAGATCCCGGTTCTCCATCGTAGACTGTCCAGTGCTATGGTCAGTCTGAAGTTCCACTCTTTCATGGATACAAACTGGCATGTGAATCACCAATAAGAAGAAATGGCCATTCGAGGAGGATAACTACCTCAGGTTTGCATTAGGTTTCATAAGTCTTGAGTGGGTCTCTCGTCCCCGAAATGGTAAAATGGGCGGCTGTTCCAAGTGTAAGCCGCTGACTTTCAAAATTTGGTCGTGGCGCGAGGCGTGAGTGCTGCTCGCCGAGTCTGCACCAAATGCAGTGGAAAAGCTTTTTCCATGACCAAATTTTGAACAGCCGCTCATTTCACCATTTCGGGGACGAGCGACCCACGCAAGATTTATGAAACATAATGCAAAACTGAGATAGTTGTCCGCCTCAAACAGCCATTTCTTCTTATTGACGATTCACACGCAAGTTTGTATCCACGAAAGAGTGGAACTTCAGACTGACCATAGCACTGGACAGTCTATGATAGAGAACCCAGGACTTGGATTTACGATATACCACACGTCCTGATGAAGGCCTGCACACACAAGCTCCACCCAACAGCTTAGTTCTGGGCCGAAACACCATAGTGTCAACAATTCCATCACTTATTCAGTGTTGACCCCACACACTGTTATACGTTTGTTTTGTTCATTGAAATTGGTTTCTATGTTCACACTATATTTGCAAAACACAAAATGTCATTGAATGAAAGCAGAACATGTTGTTTATTTATAGAAATCCAGTCCACCTGACAGGGTTGTACCTACTTGTATTGTCCCGTTTTATTTTTTAATGTTCCTGGGTACTCTATCCCCATATTTGTTATGAACATGCAAATGAAACAAGGTCAAAACACTTGCTGTGATTGACTTTCTTATACAACACCAATGTTACTTTGCCATGAAACAATATGAAATGAATGTGTGACCTCACATCCTGATTTCTATTATGTAATTACGCCCACCTGGGTCTTTCAGGGCATAGTCAGGTGCCCTTATATATTTTTGGATTACATGCTGTGCAACCCTTCCGATTGATGAGATGATACAATCTACAGAAGCAAATTTTGGCGTCAAAGATAGTTTTCACCTTGCATTCCACTGCTTCAGGCGATGAGGGCCAGGACGTCCTTTGGGTTATGGGCTGTGTGCTATGTGAGGGACCAGAAATGGGAGGGGTGGACAACTTTGTAATGAGAATTTAACTTCTGCAATTTTATTAAATAAAACAGGTGAAATAAATGCCTCACTATCCCTATCCCACTGTGGATTTCCCGGCTTGCTATAGACTACAAGAGAACACTCCATCCAAGGGATCTCTAACCCTCACACTTATACAACAATCAAAACAAAAAGATATAATATGGTAACTCAATTCATCAAATGTATACAAAATATAATCTGGTTCGCAGTATAATCAATGTCTCTTGTCATGGACCGGGCGAACTCCCTTTGCCCAGATCCAGGGTTCTCTCCACAGTTCAAAGGAAAACCATGGAAATCCAAACGCAAATTTCAGTTTTTTCAATGAAGTAACTCGTTAAAATTCAAAAGTTCTTGCTCCTCCTGGAATAAGAACTATCCCAAAGTATCTTGTAAGACAAAGCCATAAGAAAATCTCACACCTCCTGGAATGAGAACTCCTTCAACACTTTTGGCAACAACAAATGGTCTGCTTCAAGAAAGACTGCAGGAAGAATTGTAACTTTTCCTAAATCCGCTTTCACAATTCTTCCCTGAATGTCACAACTTAATGTTGCTTTCCAATAGTACCAGTCTTCAGCACTTGCTCCTACTACTACCTGGCGTAAACTTTCACCAGGTTTCTTCTGGCCAATCACCTCTTGTCCTACGGCTCTACTTGCCTGCATGTCTACTTGTCAGAACTAAAACATACGTGCTTCAATGGTAGCTTTCATAGTAGAAGATCAACAACTTCAGTGGCGTTCTTTAGCATAAACAAGTTTTTCAGGGAATATAAAATTCACATTGATCCTGATCATGACCTCTCCCCAAATGGTGCTCATCTCCCTCTAGATAACCACCTCCAGAAGGGCAGCCTGTTGGCCACCTTTCTTTCCCTTCTGAATCAATACTGAAAATAATGTTCAGGATCAAGTCTTTTCCTGCTTCTATTTTAGTTGTAGCAATGTGAATCTACATCAACCACAATTATTGGTATCCCCGAACCTGAGTGGCCCCCTTTACAACCTTGGGGCTTCTCACCATTCCCCTCTTGTGTTGGCAACCTTTATTGGACCGATATTGCCAGTTTCTCAAGGTCTCTTCCCTTGGGTATTGGTGGTATGCCTGGGTTTCTAGTACGACTTCCCCACCAGGTAGTTGGCATTTACCAAAACTCACACTTTTATTCCTGGACCTCCTTTTGGTTTACTGCAGTGGGTTGGAGCACTAGATACACTGGACTCTTGCGCTCGATTTGTTGGGTTGGGTTGTCCCCTGCTGCGTGTGTGCCGGGGGTCACTTAGGACGGTGCCCCACTGACCTAGGATAGGAAGTAGCACTAGGGGTTTGAACCCTTAATATTCGTGCTGAGTATCAGAATGACGTTGAGAGTATGTTCTCGCTTAGTAGTGAGTTGGAAATCATTGGTTTTAGGTGTATAACAAGTGTTTTAATTGTGTAGCCCACACTTGTTTCGATCCTCAGGGTCATTTTCATGTCAAGGTAATAAGATGCTGGATTGCTAGTCGTGGGCTGAATCGGGGGGTGGCCCCAATTTTACGGTACGTGGTAGATCCACAGGTAAATTGAGATTGGAATGACCTGTCCTTTGGTTTATCATCAGTGACTTTTGCAAGTCTGCAACAGTTCGATATTCGTGATTTATTTGCTTGCCTTTGTAAATTTGTAAAATTCAGTATTCGTGATGCTTATTAGCTTGTTTTTGTACGTTCACAAAAGTTCGATATTCGTAACGTTGCTTATTCTGCCTTTCACTCGCGGGTGATCCTACCTGCGCTGAACATGTGGCCTGCACCGGTGCGCCCCAGTGTCACTCACGTGGCTTAGCCTCACCAGGTAAATCGCGTTCAGGTGCTCCTCTCTGCGAACGGAGGACTGCTGAAACCGTGGCGTATCCTAACCAGGTGCACCTTCTCTCCTTGTTCGCCTCTGCCCCTGTTACGCTGATTTGGAGTTGCTTTGACTCCCAAGAGTCTCCGATGCAACGCTGCCACGTGAGACCTCTCGACTGCTCACACTACGCCTGCTTCCCGCTGCAAAAGGCCAGCATGGTGTAGTCTTTCTGGGTAAGCGTTTCTTCCACATGCTTCTCGCTGCACAACTTCTACAGTTTGGGATGATAGAGGCAAAGACCCTCTCAGGACTCAACTATCCCGGCATCTTCGGCTTGTCTACTCCTGTCTCCCGCAGTATACATGGCCCACACTTCTTTTATTTAAAAACAAATAATAATTTACATTTCAAAGGGATTGTGTCCTCCGACATATTCCTTATCTTTTATAGATCATCTCCCAGCTTGCTGGCCTCGGAATTTTTTTTTTTTCAGTAGAGGGTGCTGCGCATCGACATCCCTCGAGCCTATGTCCCTCGACAGCCTCTGTATCAGCGCCAATGTCATCACGCGTATAAATAGACTCGCGCAGCGTCCGTTGCTCAGATCTGTTTTTCTGCGCTTCGTGGGGCCTCGAAATATCGTTGCTCAGTTCTTCAGTCAAATATACTTCATTATTCCTTGTGAATGCCGAATCGTACTCGATGGCTTCCTCACCCGAACCGACGACTCCATGGTCCGGCTTAAAAAAATGTTGAGACTGTGGAAAGAAATTGTCGTTGACAGATCCTCACAGGATCTGTTTATGGTGCGTGGGAATCGAGCACCATTGTTCGGAGTGCGAGGACTGCATGTCCATGACGGCAAAAGCCTTGAAGGAGCATAAGGGGAAGCTCAAGAGAGGTAAGGCAGTTAAAACTTCTTCGAAAGTTTCCTCGGCGGAGTCGAGACATTCGTCTCCTCGCCATCACAAAAGACATTCTCGTTCTAGGTCTCGAAGCAGTTCCTATCACTCTTCGAGATCTAAGCATTCAAAAAGAGACGTCGAAGATCCCCCTTCCTCGTCTTCTTCTTCCGTTTCCCCAAAAAGGGTGTCCTGCCCCACAAAACGTAGCTCTCAGGCTGAGTGGGAGGAATTCAGGAAAAAGATGCTGAGTGTCTTCGAGAAAGTGGCCTCGACCCCCTCGAAGACTGCTGAGGGTTATACCCTGGGTGAAAGACCCAAAAAATCAAAACGCCGCGAGTCGCAGCACCCGGCGAAAGAAGCCACTCGAGAGCGTCACGAACCCTCGAGTAAAGGCAAAGTCGCGTCTTCGACGCTGTCATGGGTTTTGACCCATGTTGAATCAATAGACTGGGAAGATGTGGGGATGAGCTGTCGCCGCCCATTATTCTATCCCAGAACAAACTAAATCAATAGACTGGGTGGATGTGGGGATGAGCTATCGCCGCCCACATTCACGCCAGAATAGGAGAACTGCGCAGTTGGCACAAGACCACTCCAAAGATGCAACCTTCTTGTGGGGAATTCATTTTCTTAATCCCAAAAATGGTTGCATTACCAGTACTCACCACTATCAGAAAGCCGGCGTTTTAAAACCACCAGACTTTTGTGTAAAACTGAACAAATGAAACAAAACCAGACCAAGGAAAGACTTGCTAAGAGGTGGATACAAAGTAAAACTATATTCTGAAATTACTTGGAGGAAGTAATTATTTAATGTATAGGTAAAAATTGTCAGTTTGATTTGAATGTAGAAAACTGGGAACAAAAAGTGACATTTAGCTGAAACCTGGCTTAATGAAACTGAATCCTGCCTGACAACTACCCCCGACAGGAGTTGATACTGGATCAACAGCTGTGTTCCCAGGCCTGGCTGCCAGGCCTGGCTGCATCCTGAGGTCACATGGCCCTGTTGATTAGATTAGGGGTGGAGCAGCTGGGGACTACAGGGAGTTGGACAAAGGCCTGTCCTGGACTCAGGCAAATGTTATATTGGGGGCGTCGTAAAAGTGGCTTCCTCTTAGGGGAAACTGGGAGGGGCAGTGCCTCTGCTAGCAGCTGAGCTTGGGGGAAGTGGATAAACCAGTTATTCCACCCTGTGATGTGGGAAGCCACACCCCTTTTTGACCAGGGCATGATTTTAAAAAGATAGATAATTCAAAGTGCGGACTTGTCAGAATTATATAAGTAATATCATTATTTTTGTGATTTTTCTGTGAACATTTTGAGATGCGTTAGGACCCTGTGGTGTATTCTGGGGGGTTGTTAGCGGAAAATAGGGTCTCACTCCAAATGTCTGCATGTTAAAAATCTGGCACTTCATCAATTAATGTCCATACTCCTTGCGCACATGTGTGTAAATTTGGGTAAATGTCCGATATTGCAAAACCAGTTCAAAAGCGCAAAATGTTGTCATTTTTGAATGCAAGCCCCCAGGAAGATCAGAGGCAGACAAGCATGGACCATAAGGAATATATAATGTGCACATGTAATTTCAACAAATTGTATATCTGGGAAGGATGTATTTGAATCAAATATAGATTTGTGGGCAAACTGACCAGGGGAGGATCCTCTGACCCATAAAACCTACAGCATCACTCTGACTCACATTTCCTTCCCCCAATCATGGGAGAGGGGAGAATTGGGCCAATGACAAGTAGACAGGGGCAGGCTTAGATAGGCCCAGGCACACACCCATTTTCAAAACACATAAAAAGAGACTGCTGGGACAGGTAGAGACATTCAAGTCCAGTTGCTGCGGAGCGTTTTGCCGGACCACACAACATCCAGAAGATACCAGTTCCAGACTGACTCCAGCTACATACTCCAGAACCTAGAACTTGTACTTTAGAACCTAAATCCGAGGCCTAAAACCACAAGCTGAGTTCTCTGCAACAGGCCTCAAATCATTGCAAGCTACTCACAGCCGGGCGAGCTGCTTGAATCCCTTGCCAAGAACTTTTGCCAGGACCAGTGCAGAGATCCAAGAGCCGTGCAGAGACCGCTGTATCCGGACAGACCAGAGATCCAGAGTGACCCAGACCGCTGTGAGCAGAACCAGAGAGCTGACCCAGATCACTGTGAAGTGCCGAGACCAGAACCGGAGTCCAGTCCAAAACCTGACCAGATCTGTGGCAAGGCCTATTTCAAATTTATATTGTGAGTACCTAGCAGAACTGTGCAGAACCAATCTCTTAGTTAAAATAATCTAATCCAAACTATTTTAATCTAACCAGAACTGCGTCCTAGAAGTTGTCACTTGTCATTTTGTAAAGCTGCACCACTGTCACTTGTCAATTCTGAAGCTGCAAGCTGTCACCTGTCATCTTGAGTTTACTTTAAATCCGAAAAACTACCTTTATTTAATCGTCCGTATCTCTGGAACCGTTTGGGATAGGAACCTTTCCTTCCAACGAACCTAGAACCGACTTGCTACTCCTTATACTTTTGCCGTAATCGCGATTCATGCACTCACGAATTTTACCGCGATTTGCGATTTGGTTAAAAATCCAGCCACGTGTAACCATCAGCAGTCATTTCTTATCTTGCTAAAAATTTGTTTGCCTCTTAATCACCATCTCTGAATCATTGCTAAAGTGAGCCTGAACTCATCCCAAGTATCTCTCACTCACCCTGAACCGCCTAAAGGGAATTAAAAGCATTTTCAGCATATTTCTCACTTCATTGCCACCACATTCAAAGCACTTGGGCCTGTGTTTTAAAACTCATACCGGTTTTCTCTAAGCTTGCTGGGGGGGAACTGAATTTCGTATTGTATTTGATTGCATTCCTGAGAACTGTGTGCTCCTCTTTCCATCTACTTCCATGTCTTACATTGCATAGGGGAGGGGGGTGAATTGTGCAGAGAAAAAGTGATTATATTATCTTTTGCTAAAATCATCTCAAGTATTTCTGTACTGCATTTTATTCCTCATTGCTTTTCCCTTGAAATCATAAAAGTATTTTTGCTACTTGATCCATCCTATACTAACTCCTCATTGATTATAAAGAAGTGTGCTAGTGTCAGATTACCCATTGTTGATTAACATTATATTTATAAGGGCGATATCGATTATTAATTTATTATAAAAGCGTGGTATCTATATTTTGTCTTATTTCTCAAATAAACCTTTTAAACTTGCAAAACAGAACTACTTCTTGGCTCAGTGGGATCAGGGGGATTCTAAGAGAGGGGTGTTATATAGGGGTAGTCCTCCAGAACTCATGAACTGGACATAAAGATATATCAATAAGGGTTTCCATTCAGTATCCCAGACTAGGCATTAACTTAGCTTTAGTGTTGAATTGAATATTCTTACAAAGCCGTCGTCGAAGATCCCTTCGACGCATAGATTGGCGTCTTCGACGCCGTTATCGAAGGGTTCTTCAACGCACAGGTCAGTCGAGTCGACGCCGTCGTCGACGCTGAGAAAGGACAAACCCACGGCCACCTCACAGCCACTGGCCATACACAGAGCCTCGATCAGGAGAATGTCGTCAACAACCTCGAGTAGAATCCCGATACTCTCGAGTTCATCGAGGCCTCTACCACCTTTCTCAACGCCTTTTTTGATGGCTTCGAAGCCTTTAACGTCTGCGTCGTCGACATTTTCTCAGCCAATCATGATGAATTTGGCCCCTTCTGCTCTGGAAATGGGATTTATACCATTTTCAAGACCTGATACTCCAGAGTCTTATCTATTTATGAAGAAGGGGAGGATTCGGATCAGGAAGGACCTTTTGAGTTGCAGGAATATGCAACTCCTGTACCGGAGGAATTTACCTTTGAGGAAGGTAGGTTGAAAAACCTCCAAGAATCCTTACAGGAAGCAAGTGGGTTGGACACTTCCCCAGAAGTGGAATTTGCCAGACCAGACCCAGGGGAACATGCTGAAACCCCTTATAGAACCTTGATGGCAAGAATAATAGAGTTTATGGGGTGGTCCACACCCTCACCTGCTTTTCAGCAAGATGACCTCACAGACATCTTGGTCAAAGGTCCACAGGAGGATCCTGTGGTGCCATTTCATGCGGCATTACAAAGGAGAATATTGGCAAACTGGGAAACATCTGAGGTAATCCCGGCGGTTAACAAAAAATTATCAGCTAAATATAGGGTGTCTTCTGCTGACCCTGAATATTTATCCAAACACCCAACTCCGGAGAGTCTGGTTGTTCAGGCAGCTACTTCATCAGGTAGTAAATCGACTTACCCTACTGTTCCACAGGACAGGGATGATAAGAGATATGACTCTATGGCCAAAAAAGTATTTTCTGCATGTAGCATGGCGTTGAAATCCATCAATGCTACTTGTACGCTCGCAAGGTTCAGCCACACACTTTGGGAGTGTGCTTCATCAGCGGCTGACTGCCTCCCGGAGGGAGAAGAAAGGGAAGCGTTCCTAAACATCATCAAGGATGGTAAAGACGCTATGTGCGAATCCCTTCAAACTGGCATCGATTCTGCTGACAGAATCAGCAGGGCCATGGCGGCAAGTACAATAACCCGGCGAGTTGCTTGGTTGCGAAAGTCTGCTTTTGCTCCAGATGTGCAAAGCAGACTTTTGAATATGCCCTTAGACGGCTCTTCTTTGTTTGGGAAGAAGGCGGATGACAGTTTAGAAAAATTACAAACATCAAAGGCAGCCACAAAATCCCTAGGAGCTGCAATCCGTCAGACACCATATCGCCCCTCAGGAACCTCTTGGAAAGGTAAGTCCTTTAATTTGTATTCCGCATTCGGAAGAGGCAGAGGACAGCCGTTTAAAGGGGTCAGAAAAAATTCACCCGAGGTGGACGGGGTAAAAATACAAAAGCCGCAGTAGCAGCAGCAAGTGCCTCTTTACCCTCAGCATCTGCATCAGCCACCTCCAAACCGCTCTGAGGACTCTCCTCACAAGACACCAGTAGGGGGCAGGTTAACTCACCATCTGACGGAATGGCAGTCTATTACGTCAGATGCTTGGGCATTGGAGACAGTTGCCCAAGGTTACTGCCTGCCTTTTCTACGCATCTTTCAGAGTCATCCACTGGGGAACAGCTCTCTGAAAGTTCCAGATCCGCTCCTCTTGCAGGAAATTGTAGACCTGCTAGAGAAAGGTGCCATAGAACCGGTACCTGTAGCGAAGAGGAACAAGGGCTGGTACTCCCTCCTCCTACTTTATCATACCGAAGAAAGACGGAGGACTGAGACCTATCTTGGACTTACGAGAATTGAACAAGTTCCTCAGGAAGGACAAGTTCAAGATGGTAACTATCTCTCAGATCCTTCAGGCCCTCCAGCTCCAGGACTGGCTGGTATCTCTGGACCTCCAGGATGCTTATTTCCATGTGCCAATCCATCTCAAACACAGGAAATACCTGAGGTTCGCAATTGGTGGCTCTCATTATCAATTTTGAGTTCTTCCATTTGGGCTGACCTCCGCCCCAAGGGTCTTCACCAAGCTAATGTCGGTAGTGGCTGCAAGTCTAAGGAGGGAAGGGGTTCACATCTACCCCTAGCTGGACGATTGGCTGATAAGAGCTGTATCTCCAGAACAAGCTCAGATTCAGCTAGATTATGTCTGCCACTTCCTTCACAAACTGGGCTTCTCCCTCAATTTAAAGAAGTCGCAGATGATACTATCACAGAGACTCCAGTTCATTGGAGCGGTCCTGGACACTTCCCTGGGGAAAGCCTCGCCACCAGAGGTGACGGCTCAAGATATTCTGCAGATGGTCACCAAGTTTCAAAATGGCCAACGTCTCCCAGCCTTTGACTTTTTGAGGTTGCTAGGCCTCATGGCATCCTGCATCTTCCTTGTGCCAGAGGCTCGCCTGAGAATGAGATCTCTTCAGTGGGCACTGAGAACTGGTCGCAATTCTCAGTGAGAATGACAGACCTCTTTCAGGTGGACAAGGTGGCTCGAGACCTTCAGTGGTGGGCCTGCCAGAAAAACATCTTGAAGGGAGAACTGTTTTGGCAACCATGGCCGGAGATAACAGTAGTCACAGATGCCTCACTCACGGGGTAGGGAGCCCATACCAACGACTTGACCATCAGCGGTCATTGGTCTCCCTCGGAGTCCAGACTACATATCAACCTGTTAGAGCTGAGAGCAATCAGACTAGCGCTGAAAGCTTTTCTGCCATCTGTACAGGGGAAAAATGTCCTGATAATGACGGACAACACAGTGGCCATGCACTACCGCAACAAAAGAGGAGGCGTAGGATCACTGCCACTGTGCAGAGAGGCAATGCAGCTCTGGTTTTGGGCAATTCAAGAAGGAATCTATCGGCAGTTCACCTAGCCGGAGAGAAGAACTTGACGGCGGACGCTTTGAGCAGGCAGGGCAGTCTCCCACGAGTGGGAACTAGCTCAGGAAGTCCTTCAGGAGATCTTCGCCCTTTGGGGAACCCCTCAAGTGGATCTGTTCGCCACCAGTACCAACAGGAAGTGCGATCTGTTTTGTTCAAGGGAATTTCCCCCGAGAGGAGCTCTAGGGGACGCGTTCGTAGTGGGCTGGGAGTTTCCACTCCAGTCATTCCTCAAATGATCAGGAGATTGAGAAGATTCCGGAGGACCATGATCCTAATTGCCCCAGACTGGGCCAGGAGAACGTGGTACCCGGACCTTCTGGACATGTCCATCTGCCCTCCAATTCGTCTTCCACTCAAGGAGAATCTTCTCTCACAGAAGGGAGGTCAGGTTCTCCATCCAGACATCAGAACCCTCAACCTTCACGCCTGGCTTCTGAAAGGTTGAGATACAAGGATTGGGACCTCCCTGATGACGTCATGGAGGTGTTGCTTTCGGCCAGAAGGCCAGCAACAAAGTCTTTATACCGCTGCCGTTGGAACAAATTTTGCAGCTGTTGTAGAGAAGAGAATATCGACCCCTTTTCATGTGGTACACCAACGGTGTTATCCTTTCTACTCTACTTGGCAAATTCAGGCCTTCAAGTTGGCAGTATCAAGGGCTATCTCGCAGCACTATCGATCTTCAAGCGCACTGCAGAGGAGCCTTCGTATTTCAAATTACCCTTAGTAATACAATTTCTAAAGGGATTAACTAATGTCTACCCTACAAGACCTTTCCAGGTTCCTTTATGGGACTTAAATTTAGTCTTAAATTTCCTGATGGGAACTCCTTTCGAACCACTCGACTCTTGTTCGCTAAGATTTCTCACCCTTAACTGTCTTATTTGTGGCTTTAACATCTGCTAGAGGGTGAGCGAATTACAAGCTCTATCTTGTAAACCCCCTCATACATTTTTTCATAAAGACAAAGTTGTCCTACAAGTGAAGCCTAATTTCCTCCCAAAGGTGGTTTCTGAATTCCACATCACTCAGAAAATTACCTTACCTTCATTCTATCCGCCTCCCCATCCGGGGAAAGAGGAAGAAAGGCTACATAGGCTGGACCCAAGGCGGGCTTTAAGCTTTTACATCAGCAGACTTGCTAGGATTAGGCAAGCAGACTAACTGTTCGTAGGTTACTCAGGGCACAAGTTGGGACTACCGATAACAAAACAAACCATTTCCAGATGGATTATTTTGGCCATCCTGGAATGTTACAAACTAGCAGGGAAAGAGCCTGCTCAAAATCTTAGGGCTCATTCAACCAGGGGTATCGCAGCCTCCTCGGCCCTCCAAAGAGGGGTTCCGGTTCGAGACATATGTGCGGCAGCCACATGGTTGTCCGCACATACCTTCACAAGATTTTACAACCTGGATTCCTCCTCTGGTCAAGAGACTAGGTTTGGCAAAGCCGTATTACATTCTGTTCATTCCTAAAAGGAAACATGGCATTTTACTCCCACCTCCAATTACACACCACTGCTATGGGAGTCTATCAAAGATAAGGAATACGTCGGAGGACACAATCCCTTCGAAGAACAAGTTACTTCTTACCTTGTAACGTTCTTTCGATGGGATGTTCCTCCGACGTATTCCTTATCGCCCCTCCCATCCATCCCCGCAGTAATACTTCCCTTGTGGTTGCAGCTTATGCTCCTTCAAGGTCAATAACCAATTCATGTAAAACAACTGTTAACGTCAAAACGGAACTGAGCAACGGACGCTGCGCGAGTCTATTTATACGCGTGATGACGTCGGCGCCGATACAGAGGCCGTCGAGGGACATCGGCTCGAGGGACGTCTACACGCAGCGCCCTCTACTGAATTTTTTTTTTTTTTCCGAGGCCAGCAAGCTGGGAGATGATCTATCAAAGATAAGGAATACGTCGGAGGAACATCCCATCGAAAGAACGTTACAAGGTAAGAAGTAACTTGTTCTTCTTTTTTAAGAAACTTTATTTAAGCAAACAGGCAGTCAAATTGGATATGGGTTGCATTCCGCTCACAATATATATGATAATGATTATCGTAATAGTTTTGTACATTGATCCTCTGCAAACAACATGACTCACTGATTCTTTATACATTGATAGGCTGTGCCTTTCTCAAGAATTCATGCTGGGGGGGTCCCATATGTTCTTAGGTCTACTAGCTGTAATCACAGTTGCAGTATAGCCTCCCTCTCATTCACTTAGGTAAACGCTTGGTTTTCCGTTTTAGCAAGATGCATTTTTTTTGTAACCATACAACATATGTTAAACAGTCTATGCATTTTGGTAAAGACTTTATTGATGTCACCCAGCAGGTATTTGAGGGGGAGTAGTATGAGGGAATCCCAATCATAAGGTGCAATATTCCCGCTATTACCTGCACGAAATGTGATACATTCAGACACTTCAAAACATGTGGATTGAGTTGGCCCCCTCACTCCCACACTTCATGCATTTATCATCTGTGTCTGGGGAAAATCGGACTACCCTGGCAGGTGTATAGTGCAGTTGGTTTAAGAACTTATTGAATCAGGCGCAGGCGTGCTTTTAGTGCAACTTCTTTCGTCAATAGACAATATGTATGCCTTTTGGTCTCGTCAATGTCTAGAGCAAGGTCCTTTTCCCATTTGCCCTTTGCAGTGATCCTGAGCAGCTTGCACCCTCTTACACAACTTCGACACAAGCCCCTTCTGTAAATCAGTCTGCACTACTACATCCATGCACTCACATGTTTCCGGCTCAAGGGGAAACGACTGCCATGTCTGTGGTGCCGCTGCCCTCATACGGTAATACTGTAACAGTTTGACGGGGTTAGCACTCAATTTTTCAGAGAACTCCTCCTGAGTCACAAACCTCCCTTCAGGGAAAAGATCGCACAGTACCGTTGTTTTCCCCGGATCCCAGGACATCTGTATATCAAGGTCATATGTAGGAGGAAGACCTGGACAGCACCAGAGTCCAATTGTGCTATTATAGGGTGTTGTTGCTCCCAGCTGCTTGAACACTTGGGCACATGCATTAACTGTTCTGCGCACCGGGTCGAATGTGCAAGTGTCTGTGTACTGGTCATCCAGTATAAGGTATGTCAGGGCTGCACCATTATCTTTCCAGTGCTCGATGTACTGGGCCAGGGTCAAGCACATACCAATGTATTGCGCATGGGCCACCAGATAATATAACTCAAAATCTGGTGCCGCCGGTCCCCCCCTCTCACACGGTTCAGTCAGTCCCTTCCAGCTCATACAGGTTGTATCATACCTGCTCCCAACAGACAAATTGCACCACCATTGACCAGAGCTTTGCGAAAAAAAGCCAGCCCTGCTAGATTGGTAGTGAAGTATAATAACACAAACGTTTGGGGACCACCACCATTTTTAACAAAGATGATCTAGCATGTAAGGAGATGGGGAATCCAGCCCACAGTGCCAATTTAACCGCCAGAGAATTCAAGTATGCCTCTTGATTGTCTTCATAGAGGGTTTGTTGTATGCGAGACACCTTTACACCCAAATATTTGGAAGCAGTCGGGGCCCATGGAATCCTCTAAGATCAACTGGTGTTGTGGTGTTGCCCGTTAGTGGGAACAAATCGGATTTGGAGGTATTGATCTTGTAACCTGAGTACTTTGTGAGTTTGGCCACTTCCTACATGATTGGACCCAGGTTTTCGTCTGGATTCCATCGGTATAACAATGTATTATCATCTACATATAGAGAGATGACCTGTGGGGTTGCAGCTATGTGTATTCCCCTGTGTGCATGTTGATCCCTTATTAGCCGTGCCAGTGGTTTTATCGTCCGTGCAAACAACAATGGGGAGAAGGGACAGCCTTGTGTACCCTGGGCCAATGCGAATACCTGGGACAGTGTGCCGTTTGTACGGACCCTGGTTTACGGATTCAAGTATAACAGTCTCACATAACCAATAAAATGATGACCCAACCCAAAGTCTTTGAGCACCCCAAACTAATAGTTCCATGATGCGAAGCTTTTTTTCGGAATATAATGATGCTGCCACTGCTTGGCCCTGTGGGTTTATTTGCAACATAATGCTAAAGAGGCGCCGTAGATTAAGGGCAGTGGATCTCGTGGGAATAAAGCCTGATTGGTCTGGGTGCACCAGGTATGTCATGTGTGGGAGCAGTCTGTTCGCCAATACTTTCTCAAAATTCTTAGCATCAACATTAATCAATGATAACGGACGGTAGGACGCGACCTCACTCAGTGCTGTACCTGGTTTTGGCAACACCGATATTACGACCTCAGTAAGCGTGGGTGGGAATCACCCAACTCTGTGATTCCTCCCAAATGCTGTGTAGGTCCAGGGCCAGTGTCTTAATATACGTCTTGTACAGTTCAATACCCAATCCATCAGGCTCGAGGACCTTACCCGATGAGAGTGAAGCGATGGCTTCCGTAATTTCATCAGAAGTGGCAGGGCATCTAGTGCTTTGTGTACCTCCCGGGGGAGACTCAGGAGTGCTATCCCATTTAAATAGAGTTCACTGTCCTCTTCAGTGCAGGTATCTGCATTTGCATACAGCATTTTATAGTATCGCAGAAATTCCTCGTTGGATGTAAAGAACCTCACCAGTGCACCTTTGATTCCCGTAATGGGCTTTACCCAGCTCTTCCCTCCTGATCAAAGAATCGCCAAGAATCGTCCCGGGCAGTCTTCCTACCCATATCCCGGGAGGATAGCTCAGGAGCAATGTGCTCACCTTGGAAGCAAGACGACACAGAGCAACACCGTTTCGATCCCTGGGTCCGTGCTTAGAAACCTCTGGGTATTAAGCACGTTATAAATAACTTATCATATCACTGCGCTTGAACCGGCTTTGTCATATACGATCCCCAAGTTTGCAGCACATAAACATGTTATCCTTATTTACCCCAAGTAGTGCCTTATCGGAAGTGGTGCCATATTCATTCTCTAGTCTGCGTAGCTGCCGTTCGGGCTCTACTAATTCTAGTCTAGTGGCCTCGAGTACACTGGATGTAACCGAAATAAGCGTACCACGCAGCCAGCCCCTAAAGGTTTCCCATATTGTGGCGTATCTCAGAACCAAGCTTTCATTAACCTCAAAAAACCCATCTCTTTTCTCATGTAGGGTTCCATGTGATTTCATCGCCTGCTGTTTCATCACAGGGTTTTTTACCACAGATTTTTTTTGGGGGTGTTACCCCCCCTAACTCCCCCGTCCCCTTTAATGATTTTTATGTCCCCGTACACCCACACCAAATTTATATAATTTTTTAACCCACCCCCCCCCCAAAAATGTGGTGATTTTTTTTTTTTCCGAAAGAAATATCTGCAGCAAAAAAGCCAGCGAAAAAACATCCGGCAATGAAATTAAGTCGTACCTCATGTAGGTCCTCCAAGTGTGCAATCTAAAAAAATATTTAGTGACATGGTCCAAAGCGGGCAGGGGTGCAGTGGATCGCCATGTTCCAGTGACATCACCACCGGGGAATGATCTGACAATGTGCGAGGCAAGATTCTGCTCCCGCGCAATCGTGGTGCCCATATTGACGAAAGTAGCCAATAGTTGATCGGTGCTGAGGCGTTGTGGACTGTAGAATAGTATGTATAGAAAACAGTGAAGAATCAGCCTAATTACCTCTCTAAGTCCACCTTCTCGCCGAGCAGTAGTTTGCACTGTTTCACTTAGGCCCTTTGTTTGTTGGCCTTTTTAGATTTTCGTCTAGTCATCAATTAAAAACTTTTTTGGATTCATGATTCCCCCTTTCTTTTTGTGATCTTTTTGGGCTAGTATTTTCTAAACCTAGCCTATGCTGCAGTTCTAACGCACCTATAGTGCATCTATGAATAGGGGTAGCTTTTGAGTTTCTCCTCCTTTTTGCTAGCTCTCATCCAGTGCAACGGCAAGTCCTGCTGCCGTTTGCCCCGGCTTTAATGTACAATTTCACATGCCAGATTCAAATTCTGTTGTCGTGATACCACACGGGGGCTTCTTGTTCAGTCACCCATATCGTTTCGGTCAGCTTCTGCTTCAGGACCATGATTTTGATCTTCCCATGTTCACGGGACGGAAGTGAGATCATCGCCTCAACGTAGGCTTTGGCTGCTGAGGGATTTTTCAAAGAATTGCACCCTGCCTCCATGTTGAATATGTAGTTTTGCAGGAAACATCAGGGCATATGGGACGCGCCCGGCTCTCAATTTGTTCACAGGGGCATACGACCGCCTCAAGACCTGTACCCCAGCTGCGAAATCAGGGTAGATGTGGATGTTGTTGGATTTATATCGGAGTGTTCCTTGTTCCCTGGAGAGTTTCAGGATAAGATCCTTGTCTCTGTAATTGAGCAGCCGTACTATGATCGTGCGCAGAGGGCCCTTGGTATAGTTATTGGGGCAAGAGTGCTGTGCACTTGTTCAACTAGGAAGCGTGTGGAAAATGTGGTTGAGCGAAACATGGTTATTGGTAGACTTTCAACAAACGGCTCCATGGGTCCCTTGCATGACCACTCTGGTATTCCGACAATGCGTACTCGAAACATGGTTATTGGTAGACTTTCAACAAACGGCTCCATAGGTCCCTTGCATGCCGCCTCTGGTATTCTGACAAGGCGTACTTTGTTCTGTTTTGAGCGCGACTCGAGGTCATCACACTTGCCTCGGATTTTGGTGAGTTCAGTCCTAGTTCTGCAATGTCTCGGTCGTGATGGCCCACCTTGTCTTCTACCTCGCCAATTCTGGTTTCTGTTACATTGATACATGCCATCTCATTCTCAAGTTTGGATTTCAGGGACCCAAATGTTGCCAGTCCAGTTTAACATTAATGGACATAAAGCCACTCTGCATAGCCATCTGCAGCTAGTTTTTGCGTGCCTCCCCAGATACATTGCTCAAGCTCTTTCCCTGCACCTGGTTTACGTGTTGCGGGCTGCTGGGGAACAAATCCATGGGGCCTTCTTCTTCCCAGCCCCTTTGGTCATAATGCCTCTCAGGACCCGGACCCTCTCTACCGCTTCGTGAGTAGAAATGAGCTAACGTGCAAAATGTCTGATTCTAGCACAGTTCTGTACAGTTCGGGGTCATCTTTGACTCCACACTTTCCTTCTCCGCCCACATCTCTGACGTGTCTAAGAAGTCAAACTTCCTACTGCATCTCGCCTCCTTCCCCCAGAAGCTCACTGTCTCCCAAGCTCTGGTTCGCTCTAGGTTGGACTATAGGAACAGCGTCTTTCCAAATCAACCTGCCTCTACTCTCTGCCCTCTGCAACTAATCCAGAACAGGACTGCAAGACTTGTCCTTGGCCTCAAGCCCTGGAATCGTATCTCCAAAGCTCTGAAAACTCTCCCAGTGGATGCAAGGATTTAATTCAAAACCCTCTGCATTGTCCAGCAGGCTTTCTGGGGCCTGGGTCTAAAATACCTTCAGCTTTCCCTCCATAAATACCTCCACTCTGGAGCTTTTCGCCCCTATACCTCTAACTCCATCAGGGTCAGTCGTTTTTCAAAGAAACAAGCTGGGGGTAGATCTGTCTTTGGCTGTGGCCTCCATTTGGAACAGTCTCCCTGCCACTCTGAAACTTGAGAACCATCTCCGGTTCCGGAAACACCTCAAGACCTTCTGCTTTGCTTCTGCCTTCACCCTCCGCCACCCCCCTCTCGCCTGCTGATCTGTTCTCTCTCGGCACCGTGCATCTGGCCACCCACTGTCCTCTGGGCCCAGGTACCTGCTCACCCTGCCACCCTCCCGCACTGCCTCCGGGCCACCCTTTGCACTGTGGTCTGTATCTGTACCCATACAAAAACCCTCCCTTTTTCTTCCTGCACTTATCAGACCTACCTTGTCTGCTGCCTTTAACCCAGCACTTGCTGGCTGCACTACCACTGTCTGTTGCCTTTATTATTTATTTATTTCTTTTTATTTATCTGTTTCTTCTTTGCTGCACACTTTCCACTTCTCCCCATTCCATTCACTTGCACATTTCCAATGTCACTGGGCCCAGTAAAATCATTATTTTGTTCTTCCATGTTCCCCTCCCTTGCCTTGTCGCGCTTTGAAACACTTGTGTACGAGCGCGATAGATTCACCATGCTGCTGTCGTGTGCCAATGGGTCTAGTAGTATCTCGCTCAGTTTGCGGCTCGCGGTACCAGGATGGTTCTCTCTCTGTCCAGGTGGATTTGAGGTTGCAGCCTGTCATTGCCCCATATAGTTAATTCGATCAGGAGCTTTGTGTCTGCTGGCTTATCGCTATCTCTAATGCCCCACTGGGTCCTGGGCACGTGGCACACTGTAGGGTATATGGCTTTTGGCACCTGGTGTGAAGGTCGTTGAATTTTACATTAATATCCCTTAACGGTCAGGACTGTGACACAACCAGACACACTTGGCGTGTGGGGTAGTACTCCCGCACCCAGTTCCTGAATGTCGCATCAAGTGAGGTGAAATAGGGGCTGTGCAGCTCGCAATCTGAGCTCCCCTGTGTGGTCCCAGGGTGTTCTTATTATTGTCACCTTGTTCTCCCACGGCCAGCCAGGAGAGGGTTGGGTTCAGGATTTGTGTCACAATGGCGGGTGCAAACGCTGACAAAGAAGTAGCCCAGCAAGCGGGAGTGCTTCACTCGGCGTCTCTCCTCTCCTCTCTTCTTCTCGGGGTCGCTGGGGGACCTGATAGGCTCCGGGGTTTCGTCCATAGGTTAGTCGTACCCACCATAGTGACTGTAGCTTGTCTGGGTCTATTAAGCTTGCGCTCCATGAAGGATCCATGCAGGGAGGGTTGCTGGCTTTCTCTGCTCCTCCCTAGACTGCAGCACTTTCGGCCTGAATGGGGATGTCCACGGCACCAGCTCTCCTGGATGTCCTCGTCGGCACAGACCAGGCTGCCGCACCGTCGGATCTGTGAATGGTCTGTCCTCCCTTAACGAATCCTTGGATGGGGCACGCACCGCAGCCTCAGCTTCCCTTGCTGGCTTTAATGCAGTCACAACTCTGGCATTGAGAGGATATTACAGCATTCAGGATATTGCTGGGCCGGAGCTCTTTCTCAGACCGCCATTACCTTTTGCTGCTCAACAGCGTTCCCCCCCCACCACCCCCACATGGCCTGCACTTCTTCTGCTGCTTCTGATTCTTCTCTATTACCTGCACCTGAGGGGGGCTTGTATGCCTCCCAGACTCCCTCAGGTGTAGGTCATTCATTTTAATTAGCTGACCACTTGTACAACCTTTTCTACATTGCGCCTTTGATTTTCACTTTCTACAACATTTAACAAAGGGAAATTACAAGAGCCAGTCATAAGGCAAGTTTGAGAAGAGGAATATGGTTCTTTGCTCTTAAGACTTCCATTATTATACAACGTCTTCTTATTAGGCTTGTGGGAACTAGGGGAATGTATAACTGCATGCATTTCTGGGGTTATACCAAGTTGTGTGCTACTTTTACCACTACAAGGTTCATGGCTGAATTGGTCGCCACTCAGAGGGTCTATTTGTGGAACAATAGAGTTATGATGGCAACAAGCCAGGACATATTGTGGTATTGGTGGGATGGCCTGTTGAAAAGAGGTTAAATACTGTCTCATCCCATAGGTATCCCTCACTCTCCTGCTCCCATTCTCCACCCGGGTGATTCTCGCGCAGTACACCAGCACCAAGGTCAGGATCTTGAAGTGTCTGCTTTTCCTGGGGCACCCCGGGAGGATACTTTAGGTAGGATTCCAGTGAGGGATCCGTAGGATTAATCGCAGCTGGTAATGATCAGGAAGGTATTACCTGAGCTTGAAGTCTACGCTGAAAGACCCATCATAATGTAGAAAGGCCCTAGGTATCGTAGAGCCAGTTTCTGTGGCAAGTTCTGGAGGGGCAGGTTCTTATAGAGTAGCCAAACTCAGTCTCTGATTTCCCCCCCCCCCAAATCGTTTTTCTTGTCACTTTATCTTCTTTTTTTGTGTGTTTGTAGAATGGTCGGTATAGGCAATTGATTTCCTCTCTTATGGACCGTTTCCTCAGCGCTGGTCACGGTACTGGGTGAATTGAACACCACAGGGTGGCTCTACTGTGCTGCCCATAGTTATACAAGAATGGACCAGGGCTGATAGCGGTGTGTGGCATGTTGTTATAAGCCATTTCTGCTGTGTCCAGCGATTCACACTAGTCGGACTGCATTGCATTAAAATAAGAGCAGAATTGGTGCTCCCGAGCCTGACTTTTTCGGCTGTCTGACCTTTGCTTTGCGTGTACCTGAACTGAGCTTTTTTTTCGGGATTATTAGTTTTTAGCAGTGTTCTGTCCATAACCAGGACCTGTATTCCATCCCTCTATCCAGACAGTCAGGAAGGCCATGGAGTCTATAGATCTCGTGGACAGACCCATAAGCCATCTGAGCAGCCGCAGGCAGGGATGAGAGCAGGAACAAGTTGGCCATCTTGTTGAAACAAGCCACCATGATCCATGCCTTGTCTTGGGACACAAGAAGGTTGACAATGAAGTCTGTGTCTTTAGTGTACCAAAGATAGTGCAGAGTTTCTCATGGTTGCAGTAACTCGTCATGTTTTTAATGACTTTTTTAGGCACAATTCAATACATTAGGCTAAATAGTCCACCACTTGGTAGGTTAGCCCATATCACCAGAACTGGCAGGAGATCTGTTTGAATGTGCCTCAGTCGCTACTGACTACAAACATGGGAGCTTGCAAGGATCACTTTCAATAGGGCTTGTGTGGGTACAATGTACATAATTTTCATTTTGATTGAACAAGAAATCCTCCATTAGAGTGATGCCAAGCTTGCTCAGCACCATGGGGGCCGTTGCCTCCTGAGAAGTTAATGTGAAGGTATCATGAAGTAAGACACAGACACCAGACTTAAAGTTCAAACAAAAGATATGTATTAACTTAAATGTCGGGATGGTAGAAGGCCCAACCTGCCCTATGCTAAGGTGGGATTTCCCTACCTGAATGAAAATAACGACAGTCTAAGTGAAAGAGTTCAATTTAAAAGTCTGGCTGCGTCTAAAACCTATTCTCGCCCTCACAACTAACATCAACCAATGTGTGGGGATGTTGCTAACAAAAGAAATGGGGCTTAACTCCAAGTTCTGAGCTTCTTCCAGCTCACAGCTCTAATTCAGCCCCTCCTCCCAAGTGCAAGAAGGTTCCACAAAATTCTCAAGGTCATCTTTCTCCAGTTCAAAATGAGACCGTTCTAAACAAACCTCGGGAATCCCTTCCCCAAGTTGCAAACCATACAGTTAAAAAACAAAAGAGCTTGAGACTCTGTTCTCAAGACAAGACATGCAGCTTCTTAAGTCTCAGGGTTCCTTTCCCCAAGACTTTCACCACCACGTAGACTTATTTCAGTCTTTTCAAAAGTGTAATGCAACTTAAGGTCGGCTTGACCCTTTTCCTGGCTTTCCTCACGAGTTCACTCACAATGCTCTGCCTTGATTTGTTTCACAATGTGTTTGTTTTTTACCCATTCATGGGTCACTGGTCTGGGTGCATTTGTCAGACCCAACGGTCCACCCATCACAGGTCACGCAACCAGGACCTCCTCAGTTCTGGGGCCACACTCGGGAGGATAGCTCAGGGGCAACGTGCTCGCCTTGGAAGCAAGACGACACAGAGCAACACAAGTTCGATCCCCGGGTCCGCGCTTAGAAACCTCTGGGTATTAGTGCGTTATAAATATAACCAATGTTTTGTTTGTTTTATTTATTTATAAAGCGCACCTTCACCCGTGGGTATCTGGGCGCATTCGACGGTTGCAGAGGTTACAGGCATACAGATGATGTGTACAGTAGATTTATGGAAGAACAGAAGCATAATTACAGCATGAACAATTCCACACATACTACATTATACAAGTTTTGCGTCATAGGTTAGGATTGGAGGTTTACGGTGGAATGCTGGAGAGGAGTATTAAGGTTAGTGCTGCTTAGTTAGCCATTTGATGGAATGACTTCTGAAGTTGGCAAATGACTTAGATCTTTTCAAAGATAGAGGAAGCAAATTCGACAGCTGGGCAGCCATGACTGGGAAGCTGGTCCCACCAGATTTTTGTAGTTTGTATTTTGGGACTATTAATCAGAGTGTGTTAGTTGACCTAGTGGCTCGGGTGGATGTATTTAGCTTAAACATTTCTGTTTAAATACAAGGGGGCGCATGATTCAGTGCTTTATAGGTGAGGGACATAGTTTTGAGTTGAATCTTGTCCTTGATTGACAGCCATTTATATTGTCTGCTTATTTCAGATATGTGAGCTCTTCCCGAACCTCTGGACCGTCGGGCAGCCCCAGAACATGTGGGTCATTCCCGCCCTTGGCTCATTGCATTTGGGGCATACCTGGGTTGTGGTTCCTTTGAACCTTGATATGGCATCAGGTGTGAGGTAGGCTCTGTTGGTAATGTACAGTTGGATGAGTTGGAGACGGGCATTTCTAGAGATTTTCTTATGGTAGTGGGTTACACTCTCACATGCTTTGTCCTCAAATTCAAGGCCCAATTCCCTCTCCCACCTCTCTCTGCATTTAAGTTCTTTTTTGGTGGTGCCCTGCAGTAGGGCTTCGTATAGTCTGGAGGTTGCGTGGCCCCCCTCAGCAGTGTTCAACATCGACTCAATGATATAGTTCTCCATGATTTGGTCGGTAGCCTCCGGCCATCTGTCCTTCATGGCCTGTGTCACTGCTCTGTGGAGCAGAAACTGGCCTGTGTACTCGCTGAGGTCACTAAATGTCATGAGCTCCTGTTCGTACATGAGGTCCCCTAATACTGCCACCCCATAGGGTTCCCACTGAGTGCGTATTTCTGTGTGTCCCCATGAGAGTTTAGCCTTGACTGCCGCAATGGGGATCTGCAGGGAATATGGGTCTGTCGCCCCCACTGATTTACATGCCCGCCTCCAGAGCTGGGATCCAAGTCTAACCAAGTATGGGTAATGTCTCAGGGCCTCCTTGTCAACCCATAGTAAGTCTCGGAGCAAACGACGAGGCAGAGCTGGTTGGAGGAGTCGGGTGACAGAAGTGGTTTCATCTGCCATCCAATGCGTCACATGCCTTAGTAAAGTTCGAAATCGGGAACCTTTAAACCCCCCCCCCCCCTCTCATATGGTCTATGGAGAATGTCCAGCACCACCCTGTGCCTACCTCCCTGCCAAAGGAACCCCCTGCAGAGTTTGTTTATGTCTCTGAAAAAGGAGCGAGGGATGTTGAAGGGGACATTGGAAAAGCAATGTAGTAATCGGAGGAGTGCCACCATTTTGAGGAGACCGGTCCGCCCAGCCACCGAGAGAGGGAGCTTACCCCAGAATTCCATAGATTTTGCAAGGGCATCTTTGGCCCTAACCGTGTTGAGAATGTGTTCGGTGCTAGGGTTACAGTGTATGGTAACACCCAAGTATCTGAACAATGTCACCTGCCATTGAAGGTCTAAAGGGGGCAGGGATCTATGCTCCTCTCTGTACAGTGCGGCGAGGCGATAGAGACAGGACTTATCTTTATTGATCTGAATGCCCGTGTGTTTGTGGAAACCATCTTAAGTCTCTAAAATGTAGGGCAGGAGATGCTCCAGGTTGTGCAGGCACAGCAGCATGTCGTCTGCGTACATAGAGACGAGGTGTGTCTCGCCGTCGAGTTCTATGCCGCCGTCTCCGTACTCCTGTCGGATATACGCAGCTACAGGCTCCGCAGCAATAATGTATAGCATAGCGGACAGTGGACAACCCTGCCGTGTGCCTCTGTAGAGGGGCCATTTCTCCGAGTATGACTTATTGGTGCGCACTCTGGCCATGGGATTGGTGTAGACCAATTGGGTCCATTTCAGGAAGGCTGTTCCGATCCCCATCCTGACCATGGTGGCATATAACCATTCCCATCTCACCGAATCGAAGGCCTTGGTGGCATCTAGTGACGCCACAGCATATTTCTGAGGCCCTCGCTCGGTGCTATATATTATGTGGTGTAACCTGCACAAGTTTTCGGTGATAGAGCGCCCAGACACGTAGCCAGTTTGGTCCTGGTGAATCAACAGGGGGATCGCTCTACGTAATATATTAGCAAGGAGTGCAGTCAGTATTTTGTTATCCACATTTAACATAGACAGTGGTGTGTATGACCCACAGTCCGTCCCCTCTTTTCCCGGTTTCAGCAGGGGGATTATTATGGCTTCCCTCATGGAGTCGGGGAGGGTACTGCGCTCGTAAGCCTCGTTGTATACCTGTGCTAGTAGTGGGGCAAGGGTCTCCTCATATGTTTTATAGAATTCCTCGGGTAAGCCATCCATGCCCGGCGCTTTCCCAGATGGTAAGGATCTAATTATTGCTTTTACTTCGTCGGGGGTGATTGGGTCGTCTAGGGCTTCAGCCATCTGTGAATCTATTTTTGGTAGCTCTGTTATCCAGGACGTCCTCTATCTCGGTGTCAGTGGGGGGCAGGGTCTTGGAATATAGGTCACAATAGAACTTGGAAAAGACCGAGTTGATCTCTGCCTGGGTGTGCACTGTAGTGCCATCAGGTCTGAGTATGTGGCAAATGGGGATCCTAGGGGTTTCCTTTTTGTAGAGCCAGGCTAAGAGTTTACCGGGTTTATCTCCCAGCATGTGCGTTCTTTCAGTGTGCTTAGCGTAACTTAGTTTCCCCAAGGTTTCCCAATGTGACAGGCAGGTCTGTCTCAGTTTGGTCATTTCCTGTAGATGTTCTGGAGTCGGATCTGTCCTGCACTCCAGCTCCCTCAACTCCCCTTCAGCGCCCTCCAGGGAGTTAGTGATGGACCTCTGGGCACCCCCCACCGCGGTTATCATCTCCCCCCTCATGACTACCTTATATGCCTCCCACGAGGTACCGACGCATTCAACACTGTCCAGGTTGTTTTGCCAGTATTTGTCGGTACTGTCTTTTATATGTTCGCGAAAGGCTGCATCGAGCAGGGCTTCGGCCCTAAGTCTCCACGTGGGAATCGGGGGTCTGGGCGGGTATACTTCCCAGGTGGCCAACATGGGGGAATGATCTGACAACACCCTTTTCAAATACTGTGCTTCACTAAACGTGGCTTGCTGCCCCAGACTAGAATATAGTCCAGCCTAGTGTGGACGTTGTGTGGCGGGGAGAAGGAAAATTCTCTTCGCGCAGGGTCCTGTTCCCTCCATAGATCACATGGTGATAGCTGGCTTATTAACTTAGATAATATCTTGGCTGGGGGGGGATGGGCAGGAGTGCTTAGTATCAGACCTGTCTTTGAGGGGATCAAGTGTGCAATTATGGTCTCCCCCCCCCCCCCCCCCCAAATCATAGTGCAATTTACATAGGGGCTCAGTCGCGAAAACAGGGAGTGGAAGAAAGCGGTGGCATCCTAATTAGGAGCATAAGTACTAACCAGGCATAGTTCCTTCCCTTTCATGGTACCTTGCATAAGTGCCATCCTGCCCTCGTCGTCCGTTCTGGTGCTCACCACTCTGAATGGGATGTTCGGGTCGATCCAAATCAGGACCCCTCTTGCATAAGAGGAGTAGGAGGAACCGATCAGGGTTCCTCGCCATGTTTTGGCTAGCGCCTTCAGTTTTTCCGTCGTCGGGTGTGTTTCTTGAAGCATAGCAATTCCGACCTTTCATCGTCGCAAATATGCGTGTGTCCGGCGTTGTTTCACAAAGCTGTTCATGCCCCTGACGTTCCACGTCATTACTTTTATTTTTTCAGCCATAGGCGCTGTGGTGTCCGTTGCTCGTCCTCGGTCGAGGTCCTGTCGATGCTGTATCTGTCGTGCAGTTATCCTGAGGTCTCGGTGTTCTTCGTCCAAACTTCCCAACGTGGGTGCTAACTCTACGTTTCTCCCTCCCATTAAATAAACTTCCCAAACATAGAACTGGTCCAGCGAGGTGACCCTCGTTCTGACTGTCCCGTTTCTGCTCCTTAGGACCAGGTATGGTCTTTGGGTGCCCTACGGGTGGGTAAACGTACCCTGAAAAAGAAACTCCTGGAGGGTTGGGGGGAGCACTTGGTTCGGTTTCCACAAGTAGGATCATATCAGCCGATTAATAGGCTAAGGGCCTCATTACACGGTAGGCGCTAAAAAACGGGATTTACCGGCATGGCGCTATTAGCGTGTCCGCCCTCACAGGAGACCGCCAATAGCGCACCATTACGAGTAAGCGACCCTACCGCCATGGCGCAAAAGCACCTTACCGTGCCCGCCCAAAGTGCTGATAGCACCTCCGCCCTCACTATACATGCTATTTGCGGTCACCGCTATTAGCGATGACCGCCATTAGCGGTGACCGCTATTAGCATCGACCGTTAAATAGCGGAAGCGGAAATAGCGTCATCGCACCGGAACGGGAAAGAGCACGGCGGCCATCTTTAAAAACACAATCCATTGCCATCCTCTGCCCCCTGGACCATATTGGAGTAGTGAGCTGTGTGAAATCGACCGTGACACCTGCATCATGCCCAAGGCCCTGAAGAAAACATGTGACAGGCAGCGGAAGGAAAAGTACACCAACGAGGAACTGGTCATGTTGACGCAGACCCTTGCAGAGCATGCAGAGGTCGTCTTTGCAAATGATATGCGCCGTGCCACCTTGCTCAAGAAGAAAGCCATCTGGGAGGAGGTGGCGGTCAAAGTCAGTGCCGTGGGCACCAGCACGCGCACTGTGCGTGAATGCAGGAAAAGGTGGGACGGCCTCAGGGTGAGGGGCATCCTGGCGGAGAACCACCGCATTGCCACTGCTGGCGGAGATGGCTCCCCAATACACCTGAATGAATGGGAGGAGACATGCGCCAACATGATAGCCACCGAGAGCATTGAGGGAGTGGGCAGCATGGAGGTCGGCGTGGCTACCACTTCTGATGCAGGTGAGTGTACACATGACAGGATGCGGTGTGAATGCACAGTCACCCCCATATGTGAGCCCAGACCCCACTCATGCATGGACACACATCCACACATGCACCCATCCATCACCATGTCAGTGTCAGACCCAAACACACACACATGCACACATCACCAGAGACGAGTCCCAAACTCAAACATGCATGGATGAGGCACTGAACTGGCACATCACCTGCATCCATAACTGCTAAGTCCGAATGTCCACAACTGCATGAACCCTGTGATTTACATTGAGTATATTGAAACGCAACCAATGCCATCCCCCTTCTCGTCCCTGACAGGCTCACATACAGATGGGGAGGATGCTGCTGATGCATCAAAGGCACCACCTACATCAAAGAGGCCAAGGGCACAGGAGCCGGAGGAAACCCCTGCAACATCGAGGGGCAAGGGTGGAAGGCCACACCTGAAGAGTGGCAGCCTACGTCACAGTGCCACTGCCAGGGCAGCAGTAACTGTGGGCCCACCACCGGAGGCAAACCCACTGGCAACAATGCCAGACACCCAGGGCCCACCATCAGCTGCGGCAAGCTCTGCTGGTGAGGCAGCCGCCACTGGCCCCCAGTCCGATCCAGAGGACACCCTACTACAGCAAATGGAGATGCACACCCCAAGCCCCCCAGGAAGCCCAGAGCCCATGGCATCCCAGACCCCTGGTTCTGATGGGACTTACGAGGACACCAACCCTGCTATAATGTCACCCATGCTACCATCACCAGTTGCATTGGAGCCATCTGTGGGCACGGCATCCAATGCACGGTCACCCGGCACTGATCAGCAATTCACCGCCATCCTGCAGCGCCAACAGGAGCTGACCGTGCTGGTTGGGCAGCATGTCGCTGAGGCAGCAAATCTCACCGAGAAGATAGTCCAGACGGCGAGGCACTCCACTGAGCGCATGGACGCCAACACAGACAGGATCTGCAATGAAATTGCAAGTCTTAGGGAGGTGCTTGTCCGCATGGCACACAATGGACCGCCACTTTCACCCACAAGGCCAGTCTGCCCCATCCTCGACTTCCGGGTCGACTCAAACAAGCCCCCTCAGGCGCTCGATGAGAACCACCAGGCGCACATCTGGCAACCCTCAAGACCCTTCCAAGGACTATTGCAATTAGGGGGCTAATGGGGATACCCCGGTGTGCATTGGCCATGGCAGAAATGGCAGAGACATGAGGGACTGTTGTGGGGGGTGGTGGGAAGGGTGTTATGGGTCTGTGGGGGGGGAGGGTGTTATGGGTCTGTTGGGGGGGGGGGGGAGGGTGTTATGGGTCTGTTGGGGGGGGAGGAAGGGTGGTGGGATGTTTTTGGGCTTGCACTACTACACCTTCATGTCACTCAATACACTGGTTTCTGAACAAAACACAGGCTTGGACATCTTCATTGTGTGTGTGTACTTTATTGGCAACAGGGTCCATTGCGTGCTTCAAAACATACACCAGTGCATTACCCCACATATCCATGTGACAGTACGGAAACATGTTTCTCAGAATATTTGGTGGATCAGATGCCGTCTCACAGCACGTCCCTCCTGCCCATCCCCTCTTGCAACACCTGCATCCCCTTCACCTCCGTCCTCATCACCATCATCATCCTCATCAGGTACTTCTATTTCTACGTCAGGGGGCAGTGGCACATTCCGTCTGATACACATATTGTGCAGCATGACACATGCCATGGTGATCTTGGACACCTTCTCATGTCCATACAGGAGAGCACCACCAGACCTGCTAATGCACCTGAAACGTGACTTCAATAGTCCAAAAGTCTGCTCGATCACGATGCGGGTACGGGTATGTGCACGATTGTATTCCTCCTCGTGCCTGTTCTGTGGGTTCCGTACAGGTGTGAGGAGCCAGGGCTTCAGGGGATAGCCCGCATCACCTGTATGGGGGAATGAACGGGGTCCTGTTACTGTTCACCTCAAAATCGGCCTGTTCACATCACACAAATTGACATTGCATTGTGATTCAGGTACTAAATTGACAGCATTCATGCAGATGGTCTGTGTGACAGCAACGTGCAAGGGGGAGGTCGACCCTGCAAGTAGAAATGCCACATTCATGCCTCCAACAGTAATTGACATGTCATGGGTGAGGCCAGGTCTTAGGTGTCCCTGGCCCATACAAATTAGGTAACACACTGCTAGTGTACTGACATCCTGACACCGATGTTGCCATGCTGTGAAGCATCACTTCAGTGGTGCCATAGGTGTGTGGTTCAGTGCTATGTCTAGGGGTGATCCCTTTGCATGCATTCAAGGGCGCGTTGCTGGATTGATGTTGTGCTGCACTGATTCTGTATTACGATCTTGACACCATGTTGCAGGTTTGTGTAATATGTGGCGTGGCATGATGTGCAATGTGGATGGATGTGTGATATTTTGCAACCTGCATTGTTCTCAATGTTCTGCACCTTCGAATTGCATGTGGGTTCCTCTCAAGTACATCGTGGCCTTCCCTGAAGGACATTGGCGTACATCTGTATGTCCATTTCCCCTACGGACGCCAGTCAACACCCAGTTGGAGTATGTATCTCCCCCCCCCCATTCACACCCAGTTGGAGTATGTATCTCCCCCCCCCCCATTCACACCCAGTTGGAGCATGTATCTCTCCCCCCCCCCCATTCCCCCCATTCACACCCAGTTGGAGTATGTATCTCTTCCCCCCCCCCATTCACACCCAGTTGGAGTATGTATCTCCCCCCCCCCCCATTCCCCCCATTCACACCCAGTTGGAGTATGTATCTCCCCCCCCCCAAATCACGCAGCCATGTGCTTGCCCTGCTACTCACCAAGTAGCCACGAACGTTGTCCGGTGTGTCGCTCCATGTAGCGTGGGATAGTTGAGTTCCGCAGAACCATGGAATCATGTGTTGATCCTGGGAATCTGGCACAGCAATGTGTGATTATCTTGTTGGCGTCACATACCATTTGGACATTGATAGAGTGGAATTGCTTCCTGTTTCGGTACACTACTTCATTGTGATGTGGGACCACCAATTCCACATGGGTACAGTCGATGGCCCAGATGCAACTTGGAATGCCTGCCAGTGAATAGAAGCCAACTTTTGTGTTTGCAATCTCCTGGGCAGTCTGTGGCATGGATATGTGTTCAGGTGCATGCTTCAGGAGTGCATAGAGTACCTGGTTCAGCGTGCGTGAGAATACTGGTTGTGAGATGCCATGCATCTGTCCCACTGTATGCTGATAGGTGCCTGTGGCCAGGAAGTGGAGCACACTCACCACCTTCAGTAGCGGGGGGATGGCAGTTCTGATGTCTATGAGGCTCACAATGTCGTCGTGGATCATGTCCACGATGCTGGTGATGGTAGCCCTGTCCAGACGGTACAGGGTGTGTATCTGCTCAGGGGTCAGGTTGAATGGACTGGCTCTGATCCTGGGTATTGGTGGGTGCCTCTGTGGTATGATTAGGTGGCGTTGTGGTGCCTGCTGTGCCTGTCTTGCCCTCCTCCTCCTCCTGCGTCTCCTTTGTGCTGCCTGTTGTTGTAGCAGCTGCGCTGCAATGAGGTCCTCCAGGCCATGTAATGCTGCCAGTATTGGACCCATCTTGGTGTGGGGAGGGGTGTGGGAAGGGGTGTGGTGTGCTCCTTTTGAGCTGCCACAGTCTCCATTGCCTTCACCTGTGCTGATTTGGTGCACCTGTGGCAGGTGGGAACACTGCTCATTTCCCTTAACGGGTGGTCTGCGATGCCGGTATTTGCACCATGGCGGTAAGGGGTTTGGGGGGATTTACCATGCCGCTATTAGCATGTGCACTGGCCTTGTGATGCTGTGCTAATAGCGGCATGGCGTAATTAACGGGATGGAGGGTCGCGCGCACGCGGACTGCCCGCTATTAGTGGCACCGTAATTAGCGGTGCCGCTAATAGCGGTGTGCCGGGTCGTGATCCACATAGGGATTTAACGTTACCGGTAATACATTACCGGTAACGTTAAATCCCTACCGCCATCCGTGTAATGAGGCCCTAGGTCTTTCTGCTGATACGCAGTTGTATTAAGAAGAGTTCTCCTGAGGCTTTAGGGAGGCGGTTCGGTGCAGCTTCCGCCTATTGTCTTCAACGTCTGATGGTTGCTGTCCGTCCATCCAGTCCTGTTCTTGTTCCGGGGTGTCGAACAGGAGGGCCCTGTTGGGTATTACCTTTTAGTCTTGCAGGGTATAGAAACATGTACCGCAATCCTGCTGCTTTCAATCTGGCTTTCGTATATATGAACTGAGCTCTTCTTATCTGTACTTGGAAGGTGTAATAGGGATAAATCGCAATCTTGGCGGCGTCCCTCTTGATCTGGCCACCTGATCATGAATGCGCCAAAATGAGCTCTCGGTCCCTGTATTCAGTACTTTCGCTGTCATGGGCCTAGGTGGACCGCTTGGCAAGTGACCTATGAGCCCTCTCTATGGAGAAGCCCTGCGACAGCTTTTCTGCGCCAATATCCTGCAGCAGGAGGTTCTCCACGTAGTTGATGGGATCTGGGCCTTCAATGCCCTCCGGCAGGCCGAGAAGCCGGATGTTGTTGCGGCGAGCCCTACCTTCTGCCTCCTCCGCTCTGTCCTCCAAGTTCTTGAGTCTCTGCTGAAGGCCATCTACGTCATGTAGGAGTTGGGTTTTTGCTTCCGTATTTTTGCGTACCTGGGTCTCCAGTGCTTCGATCCTGCCAGCCAAGGAGCGGACATCCTGCCGTAGGAGGCCCAGATCCGTAGCCACGGCGTCAATTTTGTTCACCATCGTTGCTTGGAATGTCTTAATGGCCTCTAGTAGTTGGGTGTTGCTAGGTTCAGCCGCTGTTACAGTGGGGCCGGTTTCCAACAGATGCCGTGTCCAAGGCCTCGGGGTCGGGGAGACCGTTGGCCGTGAAAGCGTCTATGGTGGTCTGGCGCTGCTTGGACCTAGCCCCCTTCGGCGTCGATTTGTTTGAGCGCGACATTCTCCTGGATCCGGCTACGTCGCTGAGGGCTGTTGAGGTAATGTGCGCTTTGTTTTGTGGCCTTGGGTGAGGCTCGCAGCTTCGAGGTGCGGAGGCCTGTGTCGGGCCTATCGAGTGTCTCGGTAGCCCATTCAATGCCGCCGATGCTCCGTTTGGCAGCTGTGCCTCCCAGTCGCTCTTCCTACTCCTCTCCTGAGCGGTTGTGCGGGTTTGTAGTCTCGCGGTCCGTTGGGATGGCGCTGGGTTCTCCGGGCTCAGTGAGTGAGAGCCGCCATCTTGGTTCCTCGCCGAGCGGTAATCCGCGGGCGGCCAAAGCGAGTCTCTCGGCTTACACTCTAAAGTGTGGAGGGTCCTGGTGCTTCCCGCAGGCGTCCGCAAACAATCGTGGTGCTTCGCAGGGTCTGTTGAATGTTTCAGAGCCGTAGAAAAGAGCTTATAAATGGCACATCTAGCAGAGCTCGCCGAAGTCCCGTCCTCTCTACATGGCGGTTAGCCACGCCCCAGTATTTCTAAAGTATATTTGATTGTTACTTATCTTGCTCTTTTTAATGAACGCTTATTTAAAAATAGATATTAAATAATTATTTATAACTGAAACCTTGAGTGCAAGTGTTACTTGGCTACTTGTATTTGCGAATTTCATTGCTACAGCTCAACAGCTCACATTTTCCCCTCTTGAGATATGCCTGGCTGCTTAGTCACACTACTAACTTGTGTAGTACAGACCTATACCAAAAGGTGGGTTACCTAATACCAAGCAGATAAGTGTTGTGTAGTCTCACACAGTGTTACTACATCAATTCTTACCTAAGAGTGTAATAGGGGGGCTTTTGAGAAATATGTGAACAGTAGAGAAGCCATTTTGTTTGTAGGCCCACGTTAAAGCATTTCTCGCAGGCAGCTCACAAGAAAAGAGCTGCAGGCCTTTGTGTGACATGTGCTGAAATGTTGCACGGCTCAAGTTTCGCTAGAGACCGCAGCTCCAGCAAAGTCACTCTAAGGGATCATTTTGAGGCCAATGAGCTAGACACTTGGGTGCACGAGGAGAATTGGCAGAGAAATAGAAATTAAATGCAGCTAATTAATCTCCAGCCATGGTGTGGAATAGTTTTTTCAGAATATAATTCGCAGCAAGGCTTGAGACGGGAGCCGGGGGCCCAGAATGTTGGGTTGGGATTACGGGGCACGGGACGAGGAGCCATTTACCGGGAAGAGGTTTCGGTGTCCCTAGGGTGCAACATTGTACAGTGTCCTCACTGATGACTGTGGAGTACATCATTGGTCCGACTCTGTGTGAATGTTTCGCCCCTTGCCATCTCATGCCATTTTGTACATTGCCAACCAATGGCAAACAAGTGTTTTTGACTGATCAGCACCGTCACATAATTGAGGGCGGTGTGGGAAGGTTTATGATGTCAAGTGTGGCCAAAAGGGGTATTGTCCAATTAGGGTCACTCAACATATATTTGGATATAGGGGACTGACGTAGTCCAACTAATCAGCTCCTGTGAACTGGCTTAAAAATGTAAGTAAAATGTTGAATGGCCCTTTCACAAATTATTTATAAAATGTACAGCCGCAGTGGTTTAGTCTTTAGAGTTACTGTTGGTGGAGATTCCCTGGTACATGCCTATCAATTTTCTTTGCGCATATTTTACAAGCTCACTAACCATGTATGACTTGAGTGTGGTAGGAGGAGTTTACTGTCCTTTCTAATTGGTGCCATCAATGGTATCCTATTTCCATAGGGTCAGTGGTATATCAGTGTCCAATTCTCAACCATCATTTTGATTTTTTTCTCATTTTGCTAATCCATATCGTTGCAATAGCACTTACCTCGCTCTTTGGGAGAAAGGGTGGATTTAAAGAGGACCAATGTTGGAGAATAAACATCTTGAATGCAGATTCTCTTTTATAGAAGTGTGGGTGGGGTCTGGCGGAGACTACATTACATAAGCAAGTAAGATCAGCCAAGGAGGAGCATGTAATGTGCCCAGTACACACGGTACCGTTTTTTTTTCTTACATAGTTAAATTGCATTTAACATATGTGGCGAGTAAGTGATTTGCTCTTAATCACACACTGCCTTTGGTCAAGGACCAAATGTGGGATTAGAACCTGTGTTCAAATTTTAGTATTTGAGCCGCTAAAAAAAATGTTCCATGAAAACTTAAATACCATCCTTATTTGCTTTATTTTATAAATCTGGAATGCTTGGTTTGGATGATTATGTAATAAAGAACAAACTGTTCGAACGCATATTAATAGTAAATAGCAGTTTGCATTAATCTATTTTCATTAAATTGCATTTAGCATTCAGCAGAGACTTTTTTGTACAATCATGACTTAATTGGGTGTTGGGAAGCAATATGATTGTCAGGGATGAACATCTGCAAGATTCATACTCCTATAACATATGTTCCATGTTACACCGACACGTGTAAGCCTAGGCCATCTGTGAACCTGAGATGACAGCAATAAATACCCCACGCGTCTCACGGAAGGATACATATCTTTTTTTCATCAATCTAATTTTTGCTATAGATTATTTGCTATTAAGCAAAGCGTTTCCTAAATCAACAAAAATATTTCTCTGCAATTTAGCTGCGGTCAATGCTTTCTTTGGGTATGTTTGCAGAAAAGTGTCAGGACTTAGTTTAGTTTTTTATTTATAAAGCGCGCCCGAACCCTCAGGTAGCTGGGCGCGTAATCATGTGCACAGCAGAGTTACATATCGTTACACAAACACCTTAATACACCAGTCAGAGCATACATTAGTCCAGGCTCTGAGTAGTTACATACAAGAATAAAGTATACAGAGAACAGTGTACAAGATAGTTACAGTGGAGAGTGAGGACAGGGTTACAGGGTGGTCCTGAATCGGATAAAGCCAGGGTGAACATTACTACATGGTGGCGAACGGCGGCTGGCCGAACGTGTCATTGAGAGATTGGATGTTTAGGCTAGTAACCATGATTTCACCATGGCTCTGAATGGCTAGAATGCGGCTTCCGATCTAATTGCAAGAGGGAGGGTATTCCAGCATTGTGCTGCGAGCACTGGGAAGCTTGAACCTCCTGCTGTTTTTAGGTTATAGTTGGGGATCTTTAGTTGATGCAGGAAAGGGGTTCTGGTGGGTCTAGTGGAGCAATGTCTAGCGAATTTGTCTGAGAGGTAGCGAGGGGCGGTGCGTGACAGGCACTTATGGTTGATGACCAGGGTTCTTAGCTTGATTCTGTCACAGATCGGGAGCCGGTGGACTTCTTTGCTGGCCGTGGATATGCGAGCCTTGCGCGGGAGGTTAAGGGCACATCTTAGTGCATTATTTTGCAGGATCTGGAGCCTGTTCAAGTTTTTTGTGGTAGTGCCTATGTAGAGTGTGTTGCAATAGTCTAATTTAGACAATATCAACGCTCTTGAACAGGTGGGGCAACTAGAGGTGGAGAGAAAAGGCCTACAAGCATTGATCAATTTATTGGTCTAGGTGGTGGCTGAGATGGTGTAGTTTATTTGTTTTTTTAGTGACAAGGTGAAGTCGAGGTACACACCTAGTGTTTTGACCTCTTTGGAGACTTTTATGATGTTGCCGTCAATGGTAAAGGATTGATACCTTTGGTCTAGTTTGTTGAGGCGAGCCTGGGGGCCTACGATAAGCAGTTCTGTCTTATCGTCGTTGAGGCAAAGACTGTGCGTGGCCATCCAGGCTTGGATTTCTAAGTAGATTTCATTAAGCTTTGCAGCATCCTCTTCATAGCTGCCAGTGAGAGTGATGAGGACCTGGGTGTCGTCTGCATAATTAGTGTAGCTGACACCCAGATCATCAAGACGGTCAAAGAGGAGCTTCGTGAAGATATTGTAAAGTGTGGGGGGAAATGCAGGAGCCTTGGGGCACTCCACATGTGATTGGGATAGGGTCCGCAGCCGCGGTGGGGGCGAAGACCCTAGTCGACCTGCCAGACAAAAATGACTGGATCCACTTAGTGGCATTCTGAGAGAATGCAGCAGCCGAGGAGAGGTGTTGAGTGGTCAACCAGATCGAAGGCAGCAGATAGATCCAACAAGAGCAAAATGCCCAGTTTGCCCTCATCTTTGGCATCATCCATTTGGATTTTTAGATCCAAGAGGGCAGTTTCAGTCCCGTGCCTTGGTCTAAAGCCGGATTGTCGCAGGCCTAGGAGGTTGTTGTCTTCCAAATGTTGTTGTATTTGGAGGTAGGCTACCCTGTCTAAGATTTTGAGGAGAAATGGGACTGTGGTGATGGGCCTGTAATTTGTGGGGATGTTGGGGTATAGGTTGGGTTTTTTTGAGCAGGAGCAGGGGTAGGACCCACGCTTCTTTAAGGTTATTGGGGACCACTGAGTTTTTGAAGGAAGCATTGATCAAGGAGGTGATGAGGGGCTAACTCATTAGCCCCGTCTTTGTTGACGGAGGCGGGTCAAATGTCACCTTTGCAGTTGGATGGTTTGAGACTGGCGATTATCTTGATTACTTCCTCTTCTGTGACTGGTGCGAAGTGGAAGGAAGGGCAATTGGGGGTAGTGTGGTTTATTATGCTGATGGGATTCTGTTTGAAGGCAAGGTTGGCTTTTTTTGCTTCTATCTTAGTTTGTAGGAGGGCAATTCTATTAGGGAGGGCCAGCTGGATATTATTGCACCAGGCCTTGTCTTTAATGCAGTCCTCTGAAGGAGGCAGTGGTGATTCGAGTTCCCTTAGTATAGAGAATAGTTCTTTAGTGCCAGATTTGGCGTTTTGTATTCTCATGTTATAGATCTCTTTTTTAGCATTTAAGATGGCGGATTTGTAGGTGGCCAATTCCAACCACCACCCCTGATGCCTTTTTTAGGGCAAGGGGGCCCCAGAGGCGGGTTCTGGGGGCCCCCTCCTCAATTTCAAATGCCATTCTACAATTTCCCCCAGTGGGGTCAACCGGGCAGGAGACGCAGGGGCAACCGAAGACGCCAGACCTAATCCCTATATTCAACCTCTCAAGTATACCACTCTCCAGAGATGAGACCTCCCTCTTGGCTAAAGGCCTCTCTTATGTACCAACGAAAACCACGGACTGGTTCCAACTGGATGGAGAATTATCCACCTTTTTCCGCACGATCAGAAGGAAAATTTTCTTCAAGGATAAAGATGTACCCCAAGAAGCAGAGGATACAGGACTGAGACCAAGAAGTGAATTCTACCCAAGGGACAGTGACATCCCTTCTACATTTCTTGCATTTGAAAAATGCCTCAGACAGGAAATAAACAAACTCAAGTCCACACAAAACCATCATAGAAACAACCTCACAGTTGGGGAACAAAAGGCACTTAAAATTCTGGGAAACAACCCCGACATTGTGATAAAAATGGCAGACAAAGGCAGTGGTATCGTGATACAAAGTAGAGAGCAATATACGTTGATGGTCATGGCACTACTAAACGAAGACAAGAACTATAAAAAACTCAAAAAAGACCCCACCAACCAGCTGAAAAACAAAATACAAGAAATGACAAAGTATGCAGTCGAAAGAAATTGGATCTCTGACAAAGAAGAGGCGTTCCTAAAAACCGCTGAGGGAAGGATACCGGCGTCCTACGCCTTACCCAAAATTCATAAAAACAGGACCTCGCTCCCAGGCAGACCCATCATCTCAGCATGTGGCTCCATACTTGAACCTTTGTGCAAATTCATAGATTTCTTTCTAAAACCACTCTGCCAAAATACACCCACATACCTGAAGGATACCATGATGACCATCACCATCTTTGAAAACCAACCATTCGATCCCAGCACTGAAGAAATAGTCACTATGGACATCAAGAGCCTGTACACTAGCATCCCTCAGGGACAGGCAGTTGAATGCATAAGACAACATCTAGTCCTACATATGACACAGAGGAGAGTTCTGGCAAACTTTATTTCTGAACTTCTGGATTTTGCAATAACCAACAATTACTTCTCATTCAATGACACCTTCTACCAGCAGACCTGTGGTACTGCCATGGGGGCAGCGTTTGCACCGAGCCTAGCCATTTTCATGGCCGAATATGAGAAAACCTTTATATTGAATGATACCAACCCTTTCCACAACAACATTCGCCTATGGCATAGATACATCGATAATGTTATTTTTTTATGGCACGGCAGTAAGCAAGAACTGGCAAATTTCCTAGATTGGATCAACAATTTAACACAAGAAATCCAATTCACGATGAGCCACAACAATGAGAAAATGAATTCCCTTGACCTCAACATAATGGCCACAGTTGGAAAAATCTCATGTTCAATTTTCAAAAGAGACGGACCGTAATACCACCTTGCACTATAGAAGCAATCATCCCAAAAGTCTCCGTACCAACCTGCCCTATGGCCAATTTCTGTACAGATACTAAGGATTTCAAAACACACGCGTCAGAACTGCAACTCAAACTTGAAAATAGAGGGTACCCCAAAAAACTCCTGAAGGACACCAGGAAAAGGGCCCTATATACACCCAGAGAAGCCTTACTGACCCCCAAGGTCCGAAATCGAGACTCGGAAAACACCATGGCATGTGTAACGACCTTCAACACTAACACATCCAAACTTGGAGGCATCATCAACAAATTATGGCCCATTGTCCAGTTGAGCTTGCCAGGTGAACCATTACCGAGAATGGCCTTGAAGAGATCCAAAAATCTTAAAGATCTCTTAACACATGCTAGGAACTAGCGAAAAGACTCCAGATCTACCCTGTGGAATATGCGGGAGATTCGGGGACACCATGTCACGCTCACCTGATTCCCACGGGGGCGCTGGCCTGGTTTCGAGTGCTGATGCCTCTTCAATGGTGAAGCGCAGGGCTCTGAAGATGGATAGGACGGGCCCCTCTACTCTGGCTAATCTGGCTCGCAGGAATATCCTCCTGTACGTGAAAAGGGAGTATTACAATCTGGCGGAATAATGCTCAAGCCTCCCACTTCCTTCCAACCCTCCTCGATACCCTTCCACGATCCCCCGTGAAGTCTCACCTTAAGGTCTGAAAGGACAAGCTCTCATCCTGCTTCTGACGCAGGGGCGCGTTGAACCCAGTTACTTCACTGGATTGAGGTTGGATGGGAGTTCAGGTAAGCTTGATTATACTGGTAAGGCGCTGTAAAAGTTCTGTTGCAAGTTCAAAAGTTCAAGCTTTAAATAATAATGTTCATTGTCTTTTTCAGGTGATGAAACAAGATTCCTTTGGAGACTTCTTGCAACAAAGCGCTAATGTTGATGTCTTTTCCCCATAGGGGCCGGGGTCCGGAAAATGCCTGGAAGCAACAAGACCCGAAATGAAATGGGAATGACCCAACAGGTAAGTCTTAGAAGGAAACTGAGCTTTTCCTATTCCCTTCCTTCTCTCGCCTTGTGTTCTTGTCTTTTTCTCTCTAGGCTCTGGGAAGTGGCTGCGAATCCGGATGATCGCTGCTGAAGATGGAGGCGCCCAAGAAAGGTGAGTGAAATGCAGCGCTGCAGCGATCGGAGCGAAATGCTTTTAAAAATGATGTCTTCCTTTTCAGGATCATCGGTGAGATGTCTCCGTGATGCAGGTTTAGCAGGTAAGGCCTTCTTCCTCTCCAATTCTCTTCTTATCACCCTTTGCAGGTGTCCCAGGATGCTGACGGGCGCGGCTGAAGTCCAGAAGCAGGAGCTGACACGGTGAGCGTCCAGCTGCTAGGTGCAGAACAACGCGAAGCACGTGTGGCTGTTCGGGTGGGGTTTAAATAGCTTTGGAAGAAGTTCCAGGTATGTATCCTTCCACCGATCAGGTATGTATCCTTCCCCGACCACACCCGGGTGGAAAGTAGTCCCACAGGTAAAGTAGTCCCATTCAGGCCTCAAGAGGGCCTGGATGTAGCAGCATGGTCTGCATCAGGTAAGTGCACATAAAAACGCTTGAACACATGTCCAGCTTTATGAGCCTGGCGCCTAAGGCGCCAGGACTGGGGTCCAACATGAGCCTGGCGCCTAAGGCGCCAGGACTGCGTCCAAAGGGCCCCAGCTTGGGCCCGCTGGAACTTCCCTGGGGGGAATGATGCCTGCCTCTGGGGTTGCTGGGTCGGACCTGGCTCCTTGGAGGTAGGCATCATGACACACCACCCCTGTGGCAGCTGCTCTGTCTGCAGTCAAACCAAGAAACTACGGTCCTTTCCGGTGGATGGTAAAGAGTGGGAAATCCGCCACTTCTCGAACTGCAAGACATCCAATGTGATCTACCTCATCGAATGCCCATGCCACCTACGATATATAGGACAAACATCGAGGCCAGTTAACAAGAGAATAGGAGAACACAAGTCGAGAATAAGATGCAAGACTCATAACGCACCGTTAGTTTCACACTTCCTCGAATACCAGCACAACTGTGACTCCTTCAAATGGTGGGTAGTGGACAAAGTGATTGACTGTTCCAATATTGCCAATGCCCTGAACTTTAAAGAATCCTGGTGGATTTTCAAATTACAGACCACCTCACGGTCTGAATGAACTCGCACCAGTTGAGTATCTATAAGCACCAGGCCCCCTTGAGGCGGGACTCCCTCAGGTCCAAGCACTCCACTACACATTTTTCTAGCAGACCTAGCCCCCCCCATTATCACCATGTCCTCTGTTCCTCTTTGAACACTAAGCATACGTCACCAGTCCTCCTCACTTGCTCTTTTTAACTTGGCCTCTTCTGTACAACACCAGGTGCATTGACCATGCGACTCCTGTGGCTCGCACCCCGTTTCTATACAGACCTTTATGTTTGATTTTGTTTTTCCACAGCCGGCTTATGTAGCAAAGTCAGGGTTCATTTTGTGAGGGCCCCCTGCCGCAAGCACGGCATCATAAGTACCCCCGTGTCCACTCTCCCTTTGAAACCAACCCACGGCGCCCCAGCGAACTACAGGGCCGTAGGACGCACACATACGCGTCCGTGTCTCCGTGGCAACGGGACAATGGGACCACTGCACTCATGCGCATGCGCAACAGGCGCACACTTAACCTTTGCACATGCGCTCCCCGCCTCACTCGAACAGCTCCTTTCCTCGGAGACGAGACGCAGCACATCCAGTGTGCACACACATAGACGGACAGGTAAGCTGACGCCCACTTTGGGCTATCCCTGTCTTCCTTATTTCTCCAGCCACAGCCGGGTCCACGAATTCTAAGAACGCTTTCTCTTTTTTTGTCCCCCCCCTCACACCCCTTCCCCCGCCCAGCAGAAACGCTTGCCTGGACGCCTTCCATCTCCGGACAGGAAACCTTGCCCTGCTCCACTGAATCCTTCCCCTCCGAGGGACCCCTCCAGCACCACGCATCCTAGGTGCTCCAATAACAAGGTACTACACTATCACAGCTTACAACCTTGAACCAGCACCCGGTTTCCAAGTCACGTGTGTAACTTCTGCCCACGTGTTTATTTTTAGGTCGCCCAACATCGCGCTATACCAACGGGTAACCAACTCCACCCTCCTTGTTTCACCAGGAGCCCAGCCACCTCGAGCTCCTAACTCCTTCTAATGCAAGGTCAGTGCTTGGGTCTGGAGGGCCAATCCACAGTGTGTAACCCCTCACAGGTTTTTAACGTCTGTACACATGATCCACATTCTGGATACTCAACAATATTCCGTATATTGTTTTTTTAAATCCTAGGAAGACCTGCTATCCTGGGCCATAGAAGAAGGCTGCCATCTCTATGCAGCCGAAACGTCCCACGTCATGTGGTCCTATATTTACAACACTAAGACCTATTACATACATCATCCCTACCACCTTGAGTGTTGACGTCGCCTCCTAGCAGTTCCTATTTTTAGGTGTCGCGAAGCAAAAAATTGTTTTGTACAAAGCACTGGTTGCATAAGTGTTGCCTCTCAGCAGACCTAAATTTCAGGCTCCGTGAAGCAAATGTTTGTTTTGTACAAAGTACTGGTGACAAATATGAATTAATGTTTTGTTTAACCAACACATAGATAACAGAATAGAGTAAAAAGGTAGTATTGTGGTGCCAACAAACTACACCTCTCTTCTCTCTAATGTGTTCTTTCTTAAAATGTAGGTAGAATGCCTAAAGTTCAGTTTGATTTCTGTACGCCTACAAATACAAAAAGCTGCATTAAATGCCTTTCTCCCTTTGTTTAAATACTTGAGTCCTCGCTGTACACAATTGAGTAAACTGATGACTAAGTTGTTGGTTTTTATGTCTACTGTTTATTTGTAAGTTTGTAAGACAGTGGAAGTACTTAAACTACGCTGTAATATGTGACCTAAAGTAATAAAGGTCTAAAAACTGGTTTTCCAGTCCTTTCAGAATTGGGATTTGTACGTTTTTCCTCCCAAGATGCATAATCTGTTAAGTGTGCAGTATTGTATATGGAGATGTATGAGAATTGTGTCTACAGAAAATCATTGTAGCTTAAATGTTTGAGGCCCCTGTTCTAAAGGATTTGTAGGTGGAGGCTGCTGAGGCGAACTTATCTTGAGTGGAAAGAGAAGGGGCTTTTCTCCAGCTAGTTTCTGCAGTTCTTTTGATATTGCGGAGAGCCTTTAATTCTGCTAAGAACCATTTGTTGGAATGGGCAATGGGTTTGGCTTTTCATTGTTTAAGAGGAGCTATCTGGTTGAGAGCTAGTTCTAGGGTATTGTTGTATAGGTCTACAATGGCTGATGGGTTGTCATTTTGCGTAGGTAGATTAGTTTTACTGATGGGCACGAGAAGAGGTCTAAGGTTCTCTATAGTGATGTTGCGGTTATTTCTGGAGATTTTTTGAGGTAACCTAGTGGGTAGTGTGGTAGATGGTATGGATCTGGGTAGAGAGAAGGTAATAAGGTGGTGGTCAGTCCAAGCACAAGGAGTGATGTCGGTGAGTGAGAGGTTGCAGTTGGCGTCTGCCAGTCCAAGGATCTTCCTTTTGTATGTGCAGGTTTATTAATGTGTTGGGTGAGGCCTAGATGAGTAATGGTGTCATTAATGGAGGTGGCCTGATTGTCATTGGGGTCATTAAGTCCCAAGTTGAAGTCGCCCATAATGATGATTTGAGATTTAGGTATACATACACCAATTACTGGTCAAGTACTGTATATTTCTGCATAATGTTCCTTCTTTCAAATACATTCTTCTTGTGTTTTTAACAAAACGATGGGAATGACAAAACAGGAAGGGAAGACATGTTAACCGTTTAAGGAAACCTAAGAAAATGAAACCTTTTGTAGTAGTAATGGGTGTGGCACAGTTATTTAAGAAATAAGTGTCAACAGAGTAAGATCTATTACCCAGTTCAATGTACACTCCTTAACATATAACTAAGGCTAAAACAGCAGATGAACCTAAGTCAGAGGAGAAAATATCACCCCGGAAGAAGGCACCAGCCAATCGGAAGCAAAAGAATGCTCTTTTGGTTTGATTTTCTGATAACAGCTTGAGACTATATCTAGCGCCTTGAGTTTCCGTATACATGCCTACTTCTCTCTGCCTTGTGCTGGGTCTACAGCACTTGTTACACCCACCCCCCCCAAACCCCCTGTTCAGCCTCATCTAGCTACCTTCCATGATTGTTGGCACCTCGCACCCGAAGGCTATGACAATTAAAGATTGGCATCTCTCGGTGCCCCTCGTTTGATTTCCATGGTGGACCTCTATTAAAAAAATATATATATATAAATCTTAAATGCTGATGCCGCAGGTCATTCCCGTGTAATTTTCTTTTAATCCTGCTCTTTTCACGCCAAAGGTTGCTAATATCCAGAGAAACCAGTTTTAAGGTCTGTAAATGGTGTTAACAATCTGTCCCCACGTTAACGACCCCTTGCTAAGCTCAACCTATTAACTCTGGCATTAGCATTGTGGGTGTTGGCGCTTGCCAATCGGGAGGCTCTGAATGCAAGCTATACTGTTAGGTAAAAGCCTGCGTTCCGAGCTCCCTCAGCAGCCGGCGCCTCCTTCACCACTTAGCACCCGTGTAGTTTCATAATGGTGTCTTTAAAAATAAAAAAAAATTAAAAGAACTTACCTTTATCCCCAGGCGCCGTGCAGCGCTGCTTGAAGTCAGTTTTCATGTTGATGACGTCTGAGTCCTCAACATTGAAAATTGCCTTCAGTATCCAGCAGCACTACGTGGCAACGAGCTGTGTGATAAAGGTAATTAAAACAACAACAACAACAACAAAAATTCTAGTTACCATTAGCACCCGTGTAGGGATCTACACAGGGACGATATGCCCCTCGGTGGTGTGCTGAACATTTCTGTAACGGCACCGCCACACTCATTAAGGGACCCTCGCTGTTTTCAGGCCCTTAACTTGGGCGGCGGGCGGTTACCTACAGGGTCGACTCGCCACCTCTGGGCATATCGCCTCAATAGGCCATTACCACCCTGAACTGCCCTATAAACCCATTATTGTTACAAAACTATAAGGTTAGCGCAGCAGACTCGGAGAGTTCCAGGGACATTATTTTAGAGGCTGGGAAGATGTGCCTACTCTACAATGCAAATTAGGAAACCCATCATACAGACCCATTTACAAATAACACTCTACAATGCATCAGATGATTAAGTCATCCTAAAACTCCAGAAAGGCTTTGCTAAAGTCGATGAAAGTAGCATCTTTATTTCTGCATATATAGGGGTAGCTTTTCCAAACTAGAAAATGTACAGTGCTCTAATAGCTTGCCCTCCACTGTTGAGTGGTCCGGTGTATACAGTTCTATGTCTTTCATATAATTCTTCTTGCCAGCATCAGGCCTTTGGGTACATCATAATTCTTGGATTCCAATAGGCTTGGATATACCATGAGATCTTTGAAGAGGGTCTTCACTTTTCTAGCTCATTCCACCAATCTTCTAGGCAAACACAGTGTATTAACATGTGGGTCAGATTAGATCCAAGACATGTGTACCCCAGCAAAGATATCTTGCTGGTAAGGCAAGCTTTATCTTTTTCTTGGGGCACCAGTATGAACTGCTTAAGATGTGTTTTTGCATGAATCCTAATTGCATATGGGGGGTTGCCAAGCAGGGTCACTCGTAAGAGAATACCAATATCACAAATAAATGAATAAAAGGGTCTGGGTCCCTGAACGAGTTGTATACTTGGCAGGAGAGTGAACCAAGCATATTTAACGGAGCAGTGTGAGTCTGGAACCTGCACTCAAACAAGAGGTCAAGAATAAGGGTGTCTGGGGCCCTGAACGCAAGTGAAGCAAAGTCAGAAGAGCTGTTTGTTAGGCAGGAGAGTGAACCAAGCTGGTACAGCAACCAATTGCATGTCTGGGTCTCGCACCCACATGAGAGTTTGAAAGTAGGAGGGTAAAAACCCTGGAAATGACAAAAAGGAATCTTACACTTGATAGTGAAGACAGGATCACAAGACGCCTTACATTTTGAATTATCAAGTGACATTTTATATAAGAGAAAAGGTGCTCAGCACCCCGTAAAGGAATGAGCATTAGACAAGAAGTCTAGGGGAAAGAGGCAGAACCCTAGTATTGGAACCTCATATTTTTGAAACATTATTTAGCATTACTTTTTTTTATAACCAGAGATACTAGGAACTTTTATCTTGGTTGAAAACACAAAGAACACTTTTTACTTTGAGAAGAGATCATCCTTGCACAGTTACATTAGATTACTAGTGTTACAAACAGAGGTAGGTTTGAGACTCGACAGTGACAGACTTTTTAGTTTTGGACTTCCTGACAATTTCACTTGTTTTCTTTGAGACCGGGAAACTCCTCTTAGCTTTAGGGACGCAGAGGCATTTTTCCAACCTTTTATTAATAAGTAAACATTTATATCCAAAAGCATGTTACCATTGTGTCCGCGCTTTACTTCTGCACCCTTACAGGATATTCATGCTCACTTGGATTTTACTGGTCCTCCGAATTTCCCCACCCCAGACCAAGTACGTATCAAGCCAGCAGCACTCATCTTTCTTCCCTGGCAACTGGTCTTGTATGTTACACCAACCCGAGTCCTCTGTTTATGGGAACTAGCTAATTACATTATTACTTGTCCATCAATATTAGTGTGGTGATTAACAATGTCACATGTCCCTTTGACCCTGATTTTCCATTCTCTCAGTCCAGGTACACTATGTATTCTGGAATTTATTTCATCTCTGTGAAATAAACTAATCCCTGTCTGCCCATTAATTTGGGAGAGTGTTGTTTCATGGATTATGTTCTACCCGCAGTGTGTTATACTCGCACATTTCCCACCCAGCCGCATCTCAGGAGAAAGACTGCATGGGAAAACTTTGTTGCCTTGGTAGGATATCTCATTCAACCCCTCGAAATCAAGATAAACAGACCTTTTGACTCAATTGTCACAGTTGGTATAGGATATGACAAATTACACTGCGTCCTCCTTTACACCACTATCCCAAGAACAAGTAGCTATCCGAACCATGGTGCTCCAGAACCGTATGGCTTTAGGAGGCATTTGCACATTGATGAAGAGTGCTCTACCTTCATACCCAGTTACTCAAGCAATATTGCTGACATTGCCACTCCCATTCACCACACTGTTATCCTCCTTCACACGAGTCTGAAGGCACCCTGGATATGTGGGTCTTGGATTGGCAGTCTATTGGGATCTCTGGGTGCATCCATTCGTCAGATTTTACTCTACGCACTGCTCATAATTCGAAGTCTGTTCCATCTATCGATGGTTTGTAAATGTCTCTTATCAAGCATGCAAAACCTACTTTGATGCGTCTCAGACTTCTCAAGTGCTTTTCTGTCATGCTACAAAATAATTCATGTTATGACATGCCTGAATGTGATGTTTGTTACCCCGAAGATGTATGTAATGAGACTGGAGTGAAGGTCTCATAGGAGCGAATTGTGGGAGAAAGTCTGGAATTGAAAATTGTATGTACTCACCTGGTATATTAGTGCATTATAATATAGAGTAGGTACTGCACATTTCCATATTTAAACAGTTTTTTGCTTGGGCTAGGCTTTAGGCTTTACTGTGCATGTCTTTTCAATGAAGGCTCTTTGCCTAGTGTGTAGCTATGCTTGCCTCCAAATGTCTCGCTTTTGATGCTTTCCCTTTCTGGCACATGTAAGTGTGTTTTAGGCTCCCCCTTTACCAGGAAAAGCAGCATTAGTACATGGGAGTCATATTACACGCACCTGGGAATTAAGCCTGTATTTATGAAGCAAGGAGAACTTCAAAGGACATAGTGAATTGATAGAGGATAAGTTTTGGGGAAAAACCTTACACTATAAAGAATCCGAAGAGCAAAATTTATTCATATCAATCTAAGAAAATAGTGTGCTAAATACTGGACCAAGAAAACGGCGTTCTTGATACACGCCTAGAGGACAACTTAGGTCGAAACACGTGTTGGCTGATACTTGGAAATAAACTACTAACAGATGAAATTTAATAAGACTCAATTGTGATTGATCAGATCGGCAAATACAACAGAGAAATAGCACGACTCGCCAGCACTGACCAACACTTTGATTAATTTACTTGGGGATCTTATGGGCAAACCCTGTCGTACTGGTGGCGAAGCTTACCGCCACACAGACTTAAGTGGCCATAGTGCACTTCAAAGTGGTTATACCCATACACCTCTAAATTTCATATTATAAGCACGCTCGCCTGCCTCAAGCCGTGTGTGAACCATTGAAGAGTATATTTAGCTTCACGATATTTATCACTTTATGCTATCCTTCCTGATAATTATGTCTTACATGTAATAATAATGCAGCTGGTATCCAAGACTTGGATAGAAGGTCTTTGTTCCCTGTTTGTAACATTGTTTCAGTTTGATTCCTTGCCCTGTCCGGACCTCCCCTTCCATTGAAATGTGTGTTCCTTTGAGTATAAGAAAACAGTGCTTGGAAGGAGGGCGGCTCTCACTACGTCAAGGTTTCGTACTGTCCATTTATTTGGTCCTGCTATTTGCTTTTTTACTAATACATTGTTCACCAATCCACCGGACTAGTCGGTGATTATTTTTCCAACATACAGGCCTATGCTCTCGCCTTCCTTTTGGGCTTGTCTAGGTCTCGGCTCTGATCCTCTGGCTATGCGTCTGCTAACTGTGCTGTTCAGCCCCAAATTTCCTCCTCCTCGCATTTCCCCCATGCAACGAATAGATGTAGATTGTCTCGCTGGCTATTACTGGCCATGTAACTCAAGGGAACTTCCCTTCTCACGTCCACATCTGTTCATCTTCTCTTCCAACTAGGGACGCATCCCATGTTTCTCTGTTTCGAGTATTTTTATCTTTCTCTTTTGCCATTTTCCACATTCCTCACTCTGATTTGTTCTCTCACCTCCCTCCTGCTCTTCCCCCTCCTCTCCCCTCTTTTCTCAACTTTCTCTGTACGCTCCCACCTTTCTTCAGGTTTCCCTCCTCTCACCTGTATTGTAATTTCTTCTCCTCACTATTCCCCTCGTCTGACCTCCTTCTGTGCTTTCTTCTCCATAATAATCTCTTACTTCAACTTCTGTACTTCCCTCTCTTCCTGCCTTTTATTATCCTCAAATCCCTCCTCCTCCTGCTGCCTCAATTCTCTGCACGTCCAACACCTCCTGCTCTCTCTCTGCTCTCTCTACACTGCTGCCTCCTCTTCCATCTTTGGCTTTCTGCACCTCTTCCACCTCCTGCACCCCAGCTCCCTGTACCTCATCCTACACCTTCGGTCTGTCTATACCTGTGCCTCGCTACACCTTGTCCGTCCACTACCCTCCACTACCTTAAACAACTATTTTTGCTTTCGCTTTCCCATGCTTTTATAGAGGCTCTAGCCCTACCTCCATGGCCGGGCTGGTATCTGTGGGCTGCTGAGTGATAATTGTACTGCACTTGGTTTTACTTGTGTGCTAGGCTCAAGTATGTTTAATGATTTCGGTATTGCGAATTCACACATTGAACCAAGCCTTTAATGGGCAGTGTTTGCCATCTTTGAAGTCTCAATTGCACGCATGTGAAGCACAGTCCAGAAGATTGTGGCAAAGTGGCTTTGGGGAGGGCGAATACTCTGTGTTGTGCTCACAGGTTGTAGCGCCTACAGGAACAAAATGGGATTGCTAACTCAAGTTGGTTATTCTTACTATCTGATTAATGCCTAACTCCCATTGACCTGCAAGGATCCGGGCTATGGTATTTACTTTGCCTTGCATTAACCTAGATAGAACTAATGTGGTGGCACTCTGGTGGTGTGGTGCGTGGGGACCAAGAGATGCTCTCCACACTGCCCCATATCTTGCAACCGGTGATGAGCACAGTCCGCTGAGTTTCCCCTACTCTCACCCACTGGCCAAGTAAGATACTAAGTGCTTCGGATAAATATAGCTGCTTGTGGGAATCATCTGTTATCCCTCGGAGTTCTTCCTTAGTCCGAATTGTTTCCTGCAAATGGGATCTAAAGTGCCAAGACGGATTTGTAAATGAGGGCAGACGAGCGATTGTTAAGTATTTGAGACTATGTTCCCGGTTTAGGCAAAGGCCTTCTGTTTCTAAGCATTGAGCCTGCTCTTGATATGCTGAATCGCTTATATAGAGTTGATACGCACTTCATGTTTCCATGTGTCATTACCTGGTAGATGTTGAATATGCACAGACCAGATTATAATATGCTAAGATTTTTTTCATTGGGCACTTGTAACAGAATGCCATCTGGCGATTATCTGAAAACTCTAGCTTTTAAAATTTGTATTAATATAAGGAAAAACCTCCAAGGACTGTAGGCCAGTTCGAGGCAGACAGTATTACGTAGGCTGCTGGCCACGTGACCAGGCCCTGCAACTCAGTTGATCCGCCCACCACCTAATTAATCAGTCCTCCTGAGGTGTCCTCAGCAAAGGATGTACATAGACAAGGACCTCACCTGTTTGTGCCTGTTCGGGCCCGATAGGGCCGACGGGCCTGACCCGCTATCCTGCAATTTCACCTACAAACTAATTGCTACTCACCAAAAGACATCACCATGTGTCTCCTCCCTCCATAGCCCATCCCCACTCTCACTAGGGTTCGATTGGCTAAGTGCCTGGGCAGCCCCTGCAAGCTACCCTAGCAAACCTCAGCAATATTGCTCTTGCCCTCATCCAACACCTAGGGACCACATGCAGTGTTCCGCAGTGGTCTAACCTCTCTGCCTGGCACTTCAACTACTACCTGGCACCTCTTGCGGACCGCATCGCTACTTTCTGCTCCAATTTTCAATGTTATGAAGATGACACTCCGCTCTCTTTCAGGCTCCCCTCAGCCACCTCTGCTTCTTCTCGCATACCAGACTTTCTGGCCACAATTCAGGAATGGTGTAATGATCTCTGCCTTAATGCCAGTAAGACTGTGATCCTCCTCATTGGGACACCTGCTCCCTTCTTTCCACTCTCTTTCTGGGTGCCCACTCTGGGCCCTCTTCCTGCCCCTTCCTGTGAGGCTAAGAATCTTGGTGTCATTTGAAATCTACCCTCTCCCTCTCTACTCACATCTCTGACCTTTCTAAGAAGTCAAACTGCAACCTGCATCTCCTCAGAGGTATTCTTCCTTTTCTCACTTTCCCCCAGAAGCTCACTGTCTACAGAGTTATGGTCCTCTCTAGGCTGGACTATTGCAACAACCTCTTTCTAAGTCTTCCTGCCTCTACTCTTCAACCTTTACAAGTTATCCAGAACAGGAATGCAAGACTTGTCCTTGGCCTCAAGCCCAAGGATTGTATCTCTCCAGCTCTGAAATCTCTTCACTGGCTCCCCGAGGCTGCAAGGATCAACTTCAAGACCCTCTGCATCATCCACAAGGCTTTCTGGGGCCTGGGACCACTCTACCTCCAACTTTCAAAACATCTTCCTTCTCGAGCTCTCTGCTCATCCACCTACAGCTGTCATAACCACTGTGAGGGGGCACAAGTTGCGCCACAAGCAGACTCCCACCAGAACCCTGAGAGCCTTAAAATCACTGCAAAAGGGCTCCTGGAGCCAGTCCTGGCGCCTTTGGCACCAGGCTCATATGTAGGAAGGAAGGGCTGTTCAACCTAGGTCCCATTTATGTACATGGGCCTTTAAATCCAACATGGAAGCACCCGCACAGTCTAGTTCTAAGAACCAAGCCATGCAGTCTAATGTTTTGGGTGTGGCAGGCCTGGAACTACTTTCCCTGGGCTATATAAACCACTCCCTGACTGTAGAACACGCTTCGTGTTATTCTGCAACCTGCAGCGTGACGCTCACCGTGTCCAGCTCCTGGTCTTCAGCATCTTCCTGTAATCCTGCAAGAACAAGATTATTCTGTTTTACCTCAGAAAACACCATCCAGCACTCACCCTCTCAACTGGGCTGCAATCTGTGGAAACCCAGAGAAGAAGAAACATCGCTCACCTGTGAGTACTAGCTTATGGACTTCTGGCGAACCGTTACCACAGCTGCTGTTCGAACATTGCGACCTGCAATAACGAGAAAGGGAAAAACAATATTAGAATGCGTGTTTCCAAAACATCGAATTCCATCAGTCTTACCTGAATTCCATCGCGCTACGCCACGCTTCAATCCGGAGCACCACAGCAACATCTGCAAAGGAAAAGAGACCTATTAAGGTTTGCTTTCAATATTAAACAATTGCACAGCGCTGTACTTACCTTAACAGATTCCGGTGGCCTGTTTTTCATCGCGCTCTCATCCACTCGCAGCACCACAGCGGCCTGTGAGGAGAAGAAGAAAACACAGGTTAGCTGACAATAAAGGCGCTGCGCTTTGTGCTTTCTCTTACCTAGAAAACCTGCCTCTCCAACTGGCACGCCAGCATCAAGACCTTCGCACTTGAAAAGGAGGAGATAAAGACATTAACAAATTCCCACCATAAACAGAACAAAGACTTACAATTAACAAACCTAACTGCCTACCAGCAGATTCGAGGGTCATTGCAGGCCTGGGCCCAAGGAAGGCGTACTGCACCAGTGAAGCAACTCGGGCAGCTCGCCAACAAACATCAAGCTCCCCTGCACAAGAAATGCAGGACGAATAGCTCACCCTACAAATAACTAAGATTCATTATTCAGCACTGGGCAACTATGCATCCAGGGTTCCAGATCTCAGAGCCTTCCAGACGCCCCCCGGGGATATCAGGTGAGCGTAACACAACTCTCTGAGGGTCAGACTCTTTCCCAAACATAGAGTTGGTGGCAGATCTATCTCCTCGACTGGGGCCTCCCTCTGGAATAGCCTCCCTACCGCTCTCAAACTTGAGCAGAACCACCTGCGGTTCCTGAAGCAACTCAAGACCTTCCTTTTCGCTTCCGCTTTCTGTCTTCCTCTCCCCTGCTGTTGCATCTGACTGATCTGATCACTGGTCACCCTCTGAACTCAGGCCCAGGCTCCTGCATGTCCAGTTGCTCTTGCACTACCTCTGGGCTCTCCAGCACTGTATCTACAACCCTACAGTCCCTTCTCTCTGCACTTATGAGCCACCCGCCGGCTACACTTGTGAGTTAACTGCACTTCCCCCTTCACCTCCCACCAAAACCCTGTTTTTTTAAAAAAAAACACTTATTTAACTATACTCAATGAAAATAAATGGTTTAATATTAAAAAAATAAATTTGAAATGTTTTTCCGGTACTTTTGTTTCAGAACTTTTGTTATTCAAAACTATTGATTAAAAACTTTGCCTGGACACCCCCTGGCACTTCTCCCCATCCCTCTTTCCCGTACTTGTGCGATCTCAATGACACAAGGCCTAGTAAGATCGTTATTTTTTCCTCCTTTTGTTTCCCCCTCTGTATCTTGTCATGCCTAGAAATACTTGTGGCATTTATGAGCCTGTACACATCATATATCATATCATGCACACGCCCTCTCATGTTGATCAATGCTCGCACAGCAGTCGCTTACGCTGCCGAAATTGCCAACCTCATCAAGTGCAACAACCTTGACGCCCTGTTCGTCACTGAAAAAAGGTTTACCCCATCTTCCCCATGTGTTTTTTAAGTCCTCCTACACCAAAGCTACTGCATCCAACATGCCAACCGACCAGGAAGGGCAGGAGGTGGAGTAACCATCATCCACAGGAGCGATTGGCCATGCTCCATCATCCCTTCTCACAGAACAAGCTCATTTGAATAACTCGCCTGCCGGTTCCCTCTATCGCACAAGGAATGCATCAATTTCCACCTCATCTACAGACCACCTCACAGGAGTGACTCTTTCATTGCAGACATCTCCAACTAAATCTCTTGTGCCAAATTAGCACATTCACATAATGTATTTTTTCGGTAATTTTAATGTCCCTGAGTCACAGACTGACAACCACACTTGAAGCACGCTTTTCACATTGTGATCTCCCCCACACAAAGGCAATACCATAGACTTAGTCTTCACATCATCCCCCTGCATCACCTCTGCAGACCCCATCCCACTTGACTAGTCTGACCACGCCATTATCAGTCACCCACTCGACTATGGTTCACGAAGTTCTGCCTAAACGCCCCCTCACTCAATGCCAGTCGAAGCGCTAGTAGCAAACTTTGCGCTCTAACCCACCACAGGGAATGCCTCAGGCCTCTGCTATGAAACTGGTGGATACTCATGCCCCCCTAAAATCCAGTTAGGCGAAGGCCAAACCATCCGCCCCATGGTGGACCCCCGAGCTAGCCTCCAACAAACGCTCAATCAGAGCCCTAGAGAAAGGGTTGCGCAAAAACCATAACTAGGGAGACCTCATCAACCTCCTATCTCTACATGCAAACCATAGGATTCTGATTACTGAGGCCAAAACTGCTTAATACTCCACCACCATTGCGGCACCTTCTAACAGGCGCAAATCCCTCTTTAAATTGTAAAACATTGTACCAAACCCTCACCCGACCCCGAGGTACCAGCAACTCATAAAAAATGCAACAAAATCAACACTTTTTGTATTAAAAAATAGTCAAAATCCCGGAAGACCATCAAATCGCAGCTTTAGCATCCCCTGTACCTCAGCAGGCACACTGCCCCCAGGACCGAATTCTCACATCTTCCCACCCCCCCCCCCCCCCCGGGGATCTCTTAAAAATAATTGCCTCCGTCAAACATACTTCTTATTCTAAGGATATAATTCCGGCCTCCATCATTAAACAATTGACAGGCCCGACGCTCAATGTGATTTTCAGCATCATCAATGCCTCCCTCGCAGAATGTTCATTCTCGTACAACCTCAAGACTGGTGTCATGTGACCTCTTTTGAAAAAACCAACCCTAGATCCAGACTACATGAACCTCCTATTTATTGGGAACATTTTGTAAAAAGTAGTTGCTACACAACTACTCGCCAGAATACAAGAACTCCTCCTCCTAAATAACTATCAGTCAGGGTTCCACCCAAATTGTAGCATTGAGACAGCCACCATCGAGGTGGTGGATGCTGCTCTTCAAATCATGGATAAGGGCGACTCATGCCTTCTCGTTCTCCTAGACCTCTCGGCTGCATTCAACACTGTCGAACACTGCACCCTTCACTCCCTCCTTGCTGACAAGATGGGATTCCCTTACCGCTTACCTCTCAGGCAGACACTAGGCTGTCCAGATGAACTGTTTGCTTTCTAACCAATTCCAGGTCTCCTGTGGAGTCCCCCAAGGCTCCATCTTGCCAATCCTTTTTAACCTTTAACATGGAACCTCTGAGCACTCTCCTCAAACATCCCAATATAGCCATCCACCAGTACGCAGATGAAGCTCAGTTGTACATGAGCGTAAATAGCATGCAGGACACCATTCGTCTCCAGGTTTACCTAGCCATCATCCATTCCTGGATGTCGACTGCCTACTTCAAATTAATCCCATCCAAGACTGAATTTGTCTTCATCAGTCCCCCCCACTAAAAGGAACTTTTCCAAAAATAGCTCCATGATATGCACCTAGAAGGATTTGATCCACAACTCTCAGAATGAGCCAAATCCTTATGCTTCACCATTGACAGCATTATGTCCTTCCAGAAACACATAGCCAAGAAGGCCCAAATAGCCTGACCAGAATTTCTAGCCTTTGAAAGACCAAACCCTTCATCCCTCTGCCCGACTTCCAGACTGTAATGCAGACCATTGTGGTCTCGCACATCGATGGGGGGGGAATGCTCTCCTAACAGGGCTCCCAGCTGCTCACGTGGTTCCCCTAACAGCAGTCCACCACGCTGCAGTATGTTTTATTAGGGAGCATGTAAATTTGATCCAATTCCATCCTACACGAACTACATTGGCTTCCACGCCAAGGCAGGATACTGTTCAAGACTGCATGCATCATCTACAAAGCAGTCATGAGTAGCACACCAGCGTACCTTGCGGCTGAGCTTCACATATCTGGTGGTACATGCTCCTCGCACTGCAAATCATCCAACCGGCTTGAATCACAATTCATTCACAAAGAGAGGACCTGCAAACAATCCTTCTCTTGCCATGCACCCACCCTCTGGAGCTTGATCCCGGTGTTGGCTCAGAATGCCTCCATAATTCTCCAATTTCGCAAATCTCTCTAAAGATGGCCCTTTCAACAATACCTGACCAAGGTCTAATTCCAATAAACGCACATACCAGTGCACAGTCCTCACAGTACTGCTTTAATCTTAAAAGATGCCAGCCCAAATGCTGGCTACCCACACATTTTACAGCGCTCCGCTGCTCTAGGGCTCGGTCTGCGCTTTAAACAATAAAATTAAATTTAAAAAAATAAAGAAAAAAAAATAAAGTGATATGGGTAATTCTGATTCTGAAAGGGGAGTCTGCTAATCACACCATAAAGCTCCATGTCCAAAACATAGTGCTTGCATGTACCTTTTGGGCACCAGTCTCCCAACAGCTGCAGCACCAGCTCTTCAGTGGCACAAGGTAGGGCCAAACATCACATGTGCATTGCTGACAAATGCAATGAACCGAAGTCATTGCAGTCAGAGGTAGCATTTTCGCTTCTGCATCTCTAAATTAAAAACATAATTGCTGCCTTATTGCTCTGGTGGTAGAATCATCTCCAAGAATAAGCCAGACCAGTGTTGTCGAGGTGATGTGTATTCATGGCTAGCGTGACTGTCTCCACTGTTCACATTTAGACAATAGCCCGATTTCTGTCTTCCTTTGATTCCCCGCGTTGAAGGGCAACACATTCCTCAAGCCACAAGAGCCTCCCCCAGGAGATCTCTTGGGAAACATGCTTCAAAGGGGCACTCTCATAACAAAGACACCAGGGTGTTGTGCTCCAGAAGACATTTTAAGTCAGCAGGAAATGGAGAGGGGCAAAGTTAGAGTAGCCAAGGAGGGAAAGGTGGACCTAAGAAGGTGTTCCACCATCTTGCTGCTCTGCTGCGGCTCTCCATCTTCCTGCACTCTCCATTTCCTGCAGGTTAAGGCACTCTGTGTATGATGTAATACTTCTGATGGGGTCATAGATATGACTGTCAGGGAGGCATAGGGAGCCCGTTTAGCCTATTGGTACAGCCTGAGCCAGTCCTACCATGAGGGTGGGGGCTGGCTCTGGGGTAGATGAGGGGCCCTAGTCCCTAGCTTCCCTAAGTGCCTGAATGTGTGCAGGACGTTTGGTACCCCTGTCTCAATACCTGTCAGCCTATCATTGGCAGGTCTTTTATTTAAAAAAAAAACTTAGTTTTAAAGATTTTCCATAAACAAAAACATGTTCATTATCATAATCCGGAGTAAAATAAAAATCAAGTATTGAGTCATAATATTTACTCGGTTGGAGCTCTGCCTGAAAGTCACTGTCCGCTTCACTCAGGATACCCAAATATCCCCTATATCAAGTCTAGAAACATATATCCTCTAAAGCAACAGTTTGACTTGGAGGGTCTAGACTTTTTAATACTGGAGGGGTACCAATTTGCACAGAGATCAGCCTCGTGTTGGCGTCTCTCGGGTAACGTTACCCACACTTCCAGTATCTCTACCGAATCTCTGGCCTTTCAGCCCCAAGGTCCTTTTCACAGTGTAACTTCAATGTCAGCAAGAGATTGGGGGAATGTCTGCTGAGGAAGCAGGTATGCAACTGAAATGGCTCTTTTCTCCCTGGCATAGTTATTTAAGTGTGCCTGGAATGGGGAGGGTGTTTCGGTGATGTAGGCTCACCTGTAAGCACTGTCTCGTTTGTAGATACCTACAGAAGTCTCGTCTGAGAAGGTTAAAGCTGGAGGCCATGTTTGGAAAGGACTCATAAGTGCCCTCTTTAATACATTGCTGTACGTATCTCGGGCCTGGTCTTCCCAATCTTTCCAGAGGAAAGGTCTATACAGAAGTGGTTGAGTCAGAAGGGACTTTGTTGCTTTAGCCCTGTGTTAATCCCAGCCCTCCTATAAATAGCCATCCAAATCAGTTTAGTGTGGCCTAAAACCTTACAGGGGGTGGGGAGCGGACACTGCTGGTCCTGGGAATCTAGCACGGTGAAGGGTGTGAAGAGGTATGTTTTTTCGTAATGTACCCAGAGAGGATATTCAGCATTCACTAGGTTGGACATTGCAAGCTGAGCAGGTATATCTGCCAAGGATTAGGAAGGTTCAGGCCTGCCAGGATCTTGGTTTCCAGAGCGTGTTCCCTTTGATTCTAGCCTTGCCTCCCGATCAGAGGAAACGTTGCAAGGTGTTGCAAATAAGGCGTCACATATTTTTGTGATATCGTTATGGGGAACTGTGTGAATGTGTTCAAAGGTTGGGGTAGTGACACCATTCTGGAAAGGGAGACTCTTCCCATGAGTGACATGGGAAGATTGGGCCATATTTTCAAATCTGCTTCTGCTTGTTTGCCTGTGCAAACAAGAGGACAAAACGAAAACATCTAATCATGGGTTGTCAGGAAACCGGAGCTCTCCGTGTGCAAATGTTAGGAAATTTTGTTCATGACATGGGTTGTGTATTTTCGGATAGTTAATGGTTCACATTTTGAATGCTGAATCTATATTGCTGTTTTTAGCTATGTGTTTTATCAGAACTATATTTGAGCTGTTTGATTAAAATGGGAATGTTTATTTTTGATACTATGTGATTGTTTATTCTGTTGCATGGAGAGTGGCGTGAGGAGTGGTTTGCTGTGGTCCCTCGCTGCCTCTGGAGACTGTTCTTTATATCGTGTGTAGAAGGAGCTACCTGCCTGACTGGAAGACTCCACACATCTTCACTTGCAGCGTGGCGCGGAGAATGGTGTGAGGAGTGGATTGCTGTGGTTGTCTGGGGCTGTGGGGGCAGTGGCCTCGCCCAGCTTCCAACCCTGACTGGCCAGCGTACTGGTGAATGGGTACGTTTCCCCAATGGTGAGTGGAGCTGTCATTGTAACATTGTAATATCCAATGTCCACATTGCCATTGGTACTGATGTTAATACGATGGTGGCAACAAGGGGCAAGAAATCTGGGCTGCACAGCACGAAGGTGGCAAAGTCTGCTTCGCCGGCAAGTGTGGGGTATAGTCCCGCCCCTCTGTCCCACACAAATTCCACTTGTGGTACTGCTGCCATCCCGGCTGTTATTCCAGATAATTTGATTACAGGATATTTCGGACAAGGGGGGGCGCCAATCCATCGCCAGTCAAGGCCACCCTCCTGCCTCCCCAAGCTGAATTGGTGGCTCCACAGCCTTTGTCACCCCCTGGGGAGCGGGCATGCATTTGTGGGCCCAACCAGGAAACTAACCACTCTTGCTTCTTCATCACTGACCGGTTCGGGACCAGCTGTACCGTCTATCTTGGTAGGGGCCAGGGTCGGGCTGGAACTGCCACTTCCTGAGAGTTGTTCAACATCAATTGATAATAACTTCCTACTAAATTTAGTATTGAATCTCCATCGGAACACTTTGGGAGTAGCGGCTCAGAACACTCTGGCTCTCACTTCCATTGCACCTTATGACAACGTCGTAGGAACCCAATTATCTGCATCTCCAGACATGCAAAGGCTGCTCTCTTCATCGTACTCGTCTAGCAGCTACTTTGAAGACCGTGAGGGTACATGTGAAGCAGTGGCCGGCCAGAAACCAAGGACTCCCCCAAGGCCCACCTCTTGCCGACTCTGCCTTCTAGGCATGCAAGGTGCTCTCAGAGGATGCTTGAAACTTTTGGCCCTACCCTGGATGTCTTACTACAGCTATGTACCACTATGGCAACCACCATGGCAAAAGAACCAAACGCAATAAAATCCCTACTAACTACCTACGTCCAGAAGATGCCGGTTAACATACCTGCTAAAACAGCTGGCTCTGGGCAGGAAGTGGTCCATACCTCTGCTCCGTCTGCAAGTAGACTACCACCCCCGGCTAAGAATGTTCGAGGGTCCTAATATGATTCCTAGCCTTCTTGGTCCCACTATTGATCTCACCAGTCAGGTCCAACCTGCGACTGGCTTGACCAGATAAATGAGGACCACTCTGACCTGCTGTCCCCGGATTCTGTGGGGAAAGAAGTTGCAGCTATCTCTGAATCGGAGAATGACCACCCAAGAGGGCCAACTAAGTCGCAGGGTGTGGGGGAAACCACTTTAGCAATAGTGAGGGGTCCCCTACAGCTAGCATATCTTTCCCCCCTTAAATTACACAAGATGTTCCCACCTCCGTCCCCGGAGTGTAAGAGGGGATGCCGGAACTTAGCTGATTTTCTCCACGTCACATGACTGTGCCCTCAGGTATTTTCACTTTGGTTGGACATAGCGGAGGCGGTGTCAAGTATGATTGACATCTCTATTCCCCTCACCCCTGAATGCTGGCTTCTGGCTGTGGCAAACTTTGGTTCCGTCTGCCAGAGACGCCTAGTAGGCATGGCTTCGGTGGTTGCACGGTAGCTATTGGCGTGTCAGTGGGGGGGGCCCTGAGCCACCCTCGTTCTATCACTGGCTCAACCTCATGGCCTACTGTGAAAGACGAGAGACTTTGTACAACTTGACCCTTCCTTCCAACAGCAGACCTAAGGCCTACTGGGGCCCTTTCAGGAGCTATATGGCCCGAAAGGAGGAGTCTGAAAAGAATCCTGACGAGTAGTCTGTATCGGTGTGGCCCTGGAGAGTGCTCCATTCTATTGGGACGGATGGCTGATATGGGTACGAGACATTATGACATTGGTCAGTCTTCATGGTTGGCAGAGCTGCAGCGGTGACTAATTTCATTTTAATTTTGTTTGTATATCTTATTGTTTGTTTTGCACTCTAGGTCATGGTGCTTAAGTATACTGTTAAAATGTTTGGGTAAAGAGTCAGGGGGGGGGTGGGATGGGCCTCTGACAGGTGTTTGCCTGGAGGTCCTGTTGGGCGGATGGTCCTATTTTTGCTGTTGCGAGTATTGTGTATTTTGAAAAAATGCTAATAAAGACAGTTTAAAAAATAAAAAAAAAGCAGTGATCCCCTTGGTGCCAAAACAACATGGTTGGGGAAAACGCACAAGCAGAAGTAGTCCAGAGAGTCTGCATTCTTGACCCTTGCAAGGATTTCCAACACACTTGCTGATGGCTCTATAAGACCGGTTGACATGCAAGGCCCTCTACAAAGATGGCTGATCCCGGGCGAGGGAGCTAGTCCTACAACTAGTCCCCTGGACGACCACCTGGTGTTGAACCCTCAGTTGTACCAGCCTGACTGTGCGGCTTCTGCTGGAGTGGTTGAGAGGGTCACTATACAAAAGCCTTGTACGGGTTGGGCCACCAACGCAACACACTTTGCAAAAGCTCCAGTCTTAACAGGGGGCCTTGCAAATCCCTTCAGACCAAAATGGGGAGGTAGGCGATTTGGCCCAGAGGCCCCTCTACCGGAAAATAATAAAATTGGAAGAACTGGCCCCCTTGAACACAAGTCCTTTTCTGAACCAGAGATTTTTGCTGAACCTTTTTCAGGGCATCCCACCACTTAGGAACACAGGCAGGGATATCACCAGGAGTGTGCTACCTAAGGTGAACAGTGCTACTAATTGGGAGTTGGCACATTCACCACCCCGGCTATTTCAGCCTTGATTAGCCTGCACCATCTGCACTTAAAACAACTTGGCTTTTCGTTTAACAGTTTTAAGGCAAGTGTGTGATGCCAATGGCTCGGATGCTCTCCCCCCCTTGGGTTGCGCCCAAGAGACCCACATACCCTGTCTACGTGATGGGGAGAACATACTCACTTCCTCCTCCCTCTCCTCCCCCATTCATCCACTTCCAACCTCTCTATCTCCTCCCATGCTCGTAATCTAGGCGTTATATTTGACTCCTCTCTCTCCTTCTCACAACACATTTCACTTACCTCTCGCTCCTGCCGCTACCACCTATACAACATTCGCAAAATCCGTCCCTCCCTCGCATTCCATGCGACCAAACTCCTTATCTCCTCTCATCTTTTCCCGACTATTCTACTGCTCCCCTTTATTCTTTGGACTTCCTGCATCCCAGCTTACTCCCCTTAAATCCATTTACCACTCTGCTGTTCGTACTCTGTCTCCTTACCTCTTGTGATTCCATCTCCTCCTCGCTCTCTCATCTTTCGTTGGCTACCTTTCCACCTTCAGTTAAAAATGTGTTTTCTCTGCCTTGTTTTTAAATCCTTACATGGTCTAGCTCCTCCTTATCTCTCCTCCCTTCTCACCTTTTACTCCCCTTCACGCTCCCTTCGTTCTGCTGACCGTTTCCTCCTCACTGTACCTCCTTCCCCTTGTGCTTCTTCCAGGTTCCGCTCCTTCCAACTCCTTGAAGAGGATTCACTGGAACGCACTCCCTCTCTCAATCCGCTCTTCCAATACCCTTCCCTCATTTCGCATGTCCCTTAAATCCCTTCTCCTCCACTCTCCTCCATGAAGATCTCCCTATTCTCTCTTCATCCCCCCCTCTCCTCCTCTTCTAACTCCTTAATCCCCACTCCCTTCTCATTCTCCCACCTTCCTATTCTTCACTTGTTCTATCCTTCTCTATTCCCCCACACTAATCCTACTTCCTCTCCACTTCCCCTTCTCCACAGTTAATTGCTTTTTGCACTGTTTTTGCTGTCGAATAATTCATCATGTAAATTTGCTCACATTGTTTATTGTTTATTGTTGTTCACTGTATGAGTTGTTTCATTGAACAGCGCCTTGGTATAAAGCGCTCTATAAATAAACAAATCAATCAATCAATAAGGGCACTGGTCCTAAGGCGGTTTCCTGGTGTTTGGACACCTTTGAGGATTATGGAGTGGCCCATGCTTGATTACCTAAGGAAAAGGAGACCTTAAAATGGGCCTCCTGGAACTCGCAGGGTTTCATTTCCTTCCTATTCAACCCTAATGGCCTAAAATTGCTGACTTCCTTTTGTGTTTTCTAGACAGTTTTTGTGTGGATGGCTACAAGATCTGCTCGCCAGCCAGGAGGAACCCTAGGGGGCGGCCTAACTGGTGATAGGGGAAAAAGTAACTTTGAATTTGGCTCCCTTCTATACGGGTAGTGGTAAAGATGATTTTCTGGCTGCAGTCTTGAATGAGCCAAACTTTCCCCAGAACCCATAATGATCCTCAACCTCTACTGGGGAATTCCAGTGCTATCCGTGGGGAAGTGAAGAGATTACTAGCCCATTGGTATACCTGTCACCCCCGGGGGGGGCCTCATTGCAGAGGATTTTAATGAGCATATGCTCATATCACAGGGGGGAGGGGGGTGAAAGGGTTTCAAGGGGTTTTCGCGGTCAGCATTGGGTAGGACGTCCCTGCGTGTTCCCCATGGTGGTTGTACAATTTAGTGTGTCTGAACTCAAAGATGTCCGGGCTGGAGACACCCAGTTTACTTGGACTAATGGCAGACCCCATTCGTGCATTGACTTTTTTAATTTGTCAGGAACTGTGGGGGAACCTGAGCCCTATTTTCATGCTGCAAACCAATTTGAGTGACCATTTGTTTTTGGCCTGGGAGTGGACAAAAGAAAGAGGCTCAAAGCGGGACTGTGGGCCTACTTGCCCTAGGGTGGTGGTTGACAACACGGGTAACTGGGGGGGCGTGACTAGCCAGCGTGCTATGAACACATAGGTTCTCAGAGCTCCCGTGCCACCAGATTAATCCTGAACAAATCCTGCATTGTATCCCCTTGAAATAACCCAGGATTGAAGGTGACTGTAGCAGAAGGCTTGGTCTCGCAAACTGCGTCCCTGCGAAGGCGAACCATGGAGAGCAAGCCTCTTAGAATTGCGGTGAAAAGGGAGGCTAGGATGCGGTGAAAGCGCTCCCAAGAGGGCCAGCCGGACTTCCCTATGGAGAGCTGTGGAGACCCACCGGACATCCAGGCATTGGGGTGCACTCCGCCCGTGCTTGGATATCTGGACGGGGCGGTTAGCACCCCCACGCCGGTGAGGAAGGCAGCTTGTGAGCACCGGGACGGTGTGAGCCTTGGATGAGCAAAGTGTCCCTCTCTACCCAAGTAACAGAGGGTAAACCTCGCCTCCCAGCTAGATGCCGGAGACGACAGCAGAGCCGCAGGAACATCCTACGATTCCCCGCAGTGAGAAAAGAAGAGGCGGGTGAAGTGGCCCCAGCGCTAGCGATATTGAGCCAGCTGAATGCGACCTCACTCTTGCATGAGGTAAAGGACCCAGAGAACCGGCAACCGACACACTAAGATGGCAGAGACTGGCTGCAGGCAGCCAAGGGACCTGCAAAGCTCACGGTATCACAACCAGTTGGAGCTCCAGATCTGTTAAGGTGAGAGAGCAGGGCAAGGGCTGTGATTCTGGGATCCTCTCCCCCACGATTACTCAGACTGCGACTGGCAACGTTCCAGTTAACTGGAGGTGGAACAAGAGAGTGCCAACATTAAGGAGAGCCTCCATTGACGAGTCCAGAGTCAATCCACCTCCCCCTCCTCCCGTTGCTCCTTCCTCCGTGGGCCGGGCCGGTCCCTCCTATTTCTGCGATTTCTCTTGACTTCGTATACATCTCATTCCGTTGCTGCCCCTTGACCATGATGACCCCAGATTCCGTCTGAGTTGTAGTTATGATTGAGGCCCCCAAGTCAGCACGTGCCCAGTAGTGTTTTCCTGCCACGCGTCTCCTATGGGAGTTGGTGGTCCCCTCCGACACAGCTCCCACCTTTATGTCTGATGTCCAGGGAGCTTAGCGGTGTGGGATACTTCAGTAGCTGATCTGCTAGAACCTTATTAAGGATTTTCAGATCCGTATTAAGGAGTGAAATAGAGCGATAACTCGCTCTTTACAGATGGTCCTTCCCCCTATTCAATATTAGGGAGATTGAGGCATGGTACATGGTGTTTGGGGGATTGCCCTATTCCAGTAAACATTCTATAACCTGATCAGATGGGGATCCAGCACCTCTTTAGAGCTTTTAAAGACTTGCCTGATACTTTTCTACCCTTCAGTGCTGAAATGGATGAGAGAACCTCCTCTTCGAGAGGATGGTGTCCTCCGACGTATTCCACATCTATGGCAGGTAATGACCACAGCTGTGCTGCTTCGGAAAATCTTCGGCAGAGGGCGTCCTGCGTCGATGACGTTGATAACGTTGTTCCTCGAGGGTCAACGTCACCGGATGTTATATATAGGACACCCGGCGCCCATAGCCTCAGTTGCATTTTTTCCGCAACGTGTTTGCTTCGGAATCTCGGTGCGCTCGATTCTCGAATGTCTTCGTCTTCTTCTGCTACCCCGTAGTCGGGTTTTAAAGTGTCGGGACTGCGGGTGGAAGATGTCCATCACTGACCCGCACTACAACTGCCTATGGTGTCTCAGCGAAAGCCACGCCACCGACGACTGCAGGGAGTGTCAGTCCCTGACATCCAAGGCCCTGCGGGAATGGAAGAAGAAATTGAAGGTAGGTAGGGTGTCTAAGCCCCAAAAGTCGAAGTCCGCTGGGCTTTTGACCGATGACTCGAGGGGTGACTCTCCGTGTTGGCCAAAGTCCAGGGCTCGGTCTAGGAGTGGTTCCCGCCATTCCTCTACCTCATCGAGGCATTCTAGGATGAGCCATCACCGGTTGCCTTCCCCGTCTTCGTCAGAGGAGGACTCTGCTAGACGGTTGACTTGTCCCACCAAGTCTTCGTCGCTGGCCGAATGGGATTCATTCCGCCGGCAGATGTTGGTGATTTTCGAATCGCAAGGCACAGTTCTGTCCACGCCTTCGAAAGAAGCCGGAAAGGAACGGACTTGCACGCTTTCGGGATCGGGCTCGGGCGGTCGGCGCGATCATCGGGAACCGTCGAGGTCCCACTCGGACAAAGGAGTTTGCCATAGCCGTGCCAGGTGCAGGTCCCGTCTTCGACGCCATCGGAACCTGTGAAGCCTTCGAGGAAGGCATCGGCGCTGTGTCCATCGAGGGACATTCTCGTGGCTCTGGCCTCGAAGAGGTTGTTGTCGGCGCCTCAGTCGACGCCGTCAGCACCCTCAATGTTGTTGTGGAGGATTTGCCAGAGGTGCCCCGGAGGGCTGTGGAAACTCAGAGGAAGGCTCTCAGTAAATCTGTGAGGCCTGTTTTTGAGCCCTATTCTGTTCCTTCTCCCAGATTGGATTTGTTCCAACCCTTGAATTATATTTCAGAGGTGGAGGAAGGGTCTGAGTAGGAGATCGTTGTGCCTCCTGATGTTCCTGATGACCTTGTGTCTGGGCACAGTCAGTTTGAGGAACTTCGTCAGTCCCTGCATGACGCCAGTGGTCTCGACACCTCTCCGGAGGTGGAGTTCGGTAGGCCTGAGCCTGGGACACATGCCAAATCCTCTTATAGGCGTCTCGTGTCGAGGGTGACTGAATACTTGGGGTGGTCTGCTCCACCTGTTGATTTTGATCAGGATGATCTGACGGACATCCTGTACCAAGTTCCACTCACTGACCCGGTGTTGCCATTTCATATACCTTTGCAAAAGAAGGGTGGCAGTGGTTTGGACTACTCCGGAGAGTGTCCCGGCAGTGAATATGTAGCTTCCAAAAAAATACCGTTCATCTGGGGATATGGCTTTGAAGGCAGCCAACTCTGTTTGTGCCTTGGCAAGATTCACTCGCATCCTGTGGAATTTTGCATCTTTAGCTGCTGAGCATATTCCCGAAGGGGAGGAACAGGATGGTTTTCTAGCCCTCGTGCAGGACGGCAAGGATGCCATGTGTGAAGCCGTTCAGTCGGGTTTGGACACCGCAGATTGTCCATGGCTGTGAGCACCGTGATACGCAGGTTTGTGTGGTTGCGGAAGTCGGGGTTTGCTCCTGATGTGCAATCTCGGCTTCTCAAAATGCCCTTTCATGGTATCCATCTGTTTGGCAGCAAGGCTGACGAGAGCCTTGAGAGGTTGCAGACCTCCAAAGCTGCAGCAAACTCTTTGAGCGCTGCAGTGCGTCAACCTCCGCCGTTTTGTCCTAGTAGACAGCAATGGAGGGGTGGTTCCTTTGGGTACTACTCTTCCTTTGGTAGATCGAGAGGAGCTGCCAGTCAAAGGGGCCACCATAGGAGTACCAGAGGTGGAAAGCAAGGTACTCGAGGTGCCAAAGCCGCTCGGGCAGTTGCCTCTTTGCCCTCAGGCACTGCCGCAGCCACGTCCGCTCAGTCAGGAGGCCATGTCCCATGGTTCGCCGGTTGGGGGCAGACTTGCGCATCATCTTGTTGAATGGCGTGCCATTACTTCAGATGTGTGGGTTCTGGAGATCATAACCCACAGCTACTGTCTTCCTTTCCGGCAGAGGCCTCACGACAATCCACCGGGGAAGCTCTCTTTGAAGCGTCCGGATCCGCTCCTTGCGCAGGAAATCCTATCCCTGCTAGAGAATGGCGCCATAGAACTGGTGCCTGTAGCGGAGAGGAAGAAGGGATGGTATTTCCCTTATTTTTTGATCGCGAAAAAAGACGGGGGGATTGAGACCCATTATGGACTTACGTGGGCTGAACAAGCACCTCAGGAAGGACAAGTTCAAGATGGTTACTCTTTCTCAAGTCCTAAAGGCCCTTCAACTTCAGGATTGGTTGGTGTCTCTCGACCTCAAGGATGCTTACTTTCATGTGCCGATTCATCCCAAGCACAGGAAGTACCTGAGGTTCGCTGTTGGCGACTCGCATTTCCAGTTTCGGGTCCTGTCGTTTGGATTGACCTCCGCCGCAAGGGTCTTTACCAAGCTGATGGTGTTGGCAGCGTATCTCAAGAAAGGGGGGATTCACGTCTACCCCTACCTGGACGATTGCTTGATCAGGGCGCGCTCGCCCGAGCAAGTCCTAGATCTGTCCGTCACCTGCGACTCCCTTCACAAGCTGGGCTTCTCTCTCAATTTAAACAAGTCCCATTTGACACCTACCCAGCGCCTCCACTACATCGGAGCAGTGCTAGACACATCCCTGGGGCTGTGTTTGCCTCCCCAGGTGAGGGCTCATCACATTCTGCAGATGGTGGATAAGTTTCAACGTGCCTAGAGTCTTCCAGCGTTCGAGTTCTTGTGGTTGCTCGCCCTCATGGCATCCTGCATTTTCCTGGTGCCAGAGGCCAGGCTGCGGATGAGATCTCTGCAGTGGACTTTCAAGATGCAGTGGTCGCAGTTCTCCGGCAGGATGTCTGATCCCGTTCAGATTCCGCCCTCGGTCACACAGGATCTTCTGTGGTGGGCCGTCAAAGGCAATCTGAAGAAGGGAGCTGGCAACCTTGGCCAGAGGTGACGATCGTGATGGACGCATCGCTCATGGGTTGGGGAGCTCATGCCAATGAGTTGACAGCCAGCGGCTGTTGGTCTCCGTCGGAGTCCAGACTCCACATCAATCTGTTAGAGCTGCGGACTGTCATACTAGCCCTGAAGGCTTTTCTGCCGTCTGTGCGGGGGAAGAATGTCCTGATTATGATGGATAATACAGTGGCCATGCACTACCTCAACAAAAAAGGGGGGGCAGGGTCACTCCCGTTGTGCAGGGAGGCAATGCAGCTCTGGTTTGGGCCATCCAGCAGGAAATTTCGATCTCCGCAGTTCATCTGGCCGGAGACGAAAACGCAGCGGCGGATGCTCTGAGCAGGCAGAGCACGGTCTCTCTCGAGTGGGAGCTGGCTCAGGAAGTTCTGTTGGAGATCTTCGCCCTTAGAGGAACCCCGCAAGTGGATCTCTTCACCACCAGTGTCAACCGGAAGTGCGAAAGATTCTGCTCGCGGGAATTTTCACCAAAAGTAGCCTTGGGGGATGCGTTCGTAGTGGAGTGGTCCTTCCCACTGCTGTACGCGTTTCCTCCAGTCCCCGTCATTCCGCAAGTGTTGCAGAGGTTAGAGGTTCGGTTCCCGGATGATGGGCCAGGAGAGCGTGGTACCCAGACCTTCTAGACATGTCCATCTGCCCTCCTTTCGTCTTCCCTACCGAGACGATCTGCTCTCACGGGAGGGGGGTCAGGTTCCCCATCCAGAGGTCAAGTCTCTCAGCCTTCATACTTGGTATCTGAAAGGTTGAGGTATAAGGATTGGGACCTCCCCGAAGACATGATGGAGGTGTTGCTTTCGGCCAGAAGGCCCGCAACGAAATCCCTGTACCGTCGCTGTTGGAGAAAGTTCTGTGACTTGTGCAGGGTACTGAATGTGGATCCTTTTTTTGCTTTCTTTAGCCCACAAGGGCCTGCAAGTGGGTACCATTAAGGGTTACCTGGCAGCGTTGTCCATATTTGGGCACTCAACTGAGGATTTTTTTTATTTTAAGATCCCTTTTGATTTCTCAGTTTCTGAAAGGGCTAACTAATGTGTTTCCACCGTCGCCTTTCCAGGTGCCGGGATGGGATTTGAATTTGGTTTTAAAGTTCCTAATGGGAGCTTCGTTTGAGCTCTTACATTCTTGTCTGTTGCGACTGTTGTCCTTTAAAACTGTGTGTTTTAGTTGCGGTTACTTCCACACGTAGAGTTAGTGAGTTGCAGACACTTTCTGTTACGCTCACCTGGCTCCCACAGAGGGGTCGATCGGAACTGGACAGCTGCGGTCTCCACCAATGTGACGCGTAGGGCCGAGATGACGGACTGGACTGGCCGACCTAGCTTTGTTTGCTTGGCCCGTAGGAATATTCTTCTGATGGTTTGAAAAGATGAGCTCTCCATCCTGCTTTGAGCGCAGGGGCACGTTGATAACCAGTTGCTTCACTGGCTCGAAGGAATTGGTGAGTTCCAGAACAATATTGACTCCGAGATTCCCGCCAAGACGCCGTAAGTATAAAGTTTGTAAGAGTTCAAATGCCTGACTTTCACTCTTGTCCGATTCCTTGCAGGTTGCAGCTTGACCCTAATGAAGAGTTCCTCGTGGCAACCGGTAGTATTCTGGTAAGGATTTGTATTTTCCAACACAGTTCGATAAAATAATGTCAATATGTAACCTGTTGCTTTCTCCCTTATTCAGGTGCTGAGAGAAAGTATGAAATCTCGGGGAATAATACCTCGGCGGTAAAATCAGGTAAGTCTATTGTGGTGAGGAGGGTTCCCCTTGTTAATCCCTTTGTTTCACCTTGCTGTCCTTTTGTTTCCCCTTAGGGGCCGAGGTTCGGCGAAGATGCAGCGGAAGCTGCGCCGACCTGTGAAGAGGAATAGTACCCCCGGTGGTAAAATCAAGGAAGTCTATGGGGGGGGGTAACTAATATTCCTCTGTGTATTCCCTTAGCTCACCTTGCTGTTCTTGTCTTCTACTTGGGTGCCGGAGTGCGGCGGGAACATGCAGGAGGATGCAGTGGAATGTGAAGATGCTGCGAAGGCCGGTGAGTTCAGCGCGGCGCTGCAGCAGGCGAGGCGACGCACATAAAATAACTTCTTTCTTCCAGCTCAAAGGCACGATGGATCGGGAGGGAATTCAGGTAAGGATCAAAGGTATTGCTCTTGTTCTAAACTTTTCTCCCTTTTTCTAGGAGCTCCAAACTCGAGGCGGGCGTGGCAGAAGGCTGGATGCAGACTTGCAGGCACGGGGAGCGTTACGCTGCTGGATGCAGAATAACGCGACGCGTGTGCTGCTCTTCGGGCGTGGTTTGAATAGCCTCCAAAGTAGTCCCAGGTAAGTATTCCTCCCCAGCCCCGCCCGAATAAAAAAATAGTCCCTAAGGAAAGTAGTCCCTTCCAAGCCTCCTTTGGCTTGGAGCTTTTGCAGCATGGTCTGCATCAGGTAAGTTTTCAGCATGGTCTGTATCAGGTAAGTTTTAATCTATGAGCCTGGCGCCATAGGCGCCAGCACTGACTCTCCAAATGAGCCTGGCGCCATAGGCGCCAGGACTGGACCCAAATAGCCCCTAGCAGGGATTGTTGGGATTGCTTAGGATAACTTGATGCCTGCTTCCGGGGTTGCTGGACTTGGTCTGGGTCCCCGGGGGTAGGCATCATGACACTTTCTGCCAAGCCACCCTTTACTGTGTTCCATAAGGACAGGGTTGTCCTGCGGGTGCAGCCTTCTTTTCTCCCGAAGGTTGTGTCGGAATTTCATTTGGGCCAGACGGTGATTCTTCCGGTGATTTATCCTCCTCCACATCCTGGTAAGGAAGAGGAGAGGCTTCATAGGTTGGATCCTAGAAGAGCTTTGAGTTTCTATCTCTCGCGGATGTCCCGGGTCAGAGTGGACGATCAGCTCTTTGTTGGTTATGCTGGAAGACGCTTGGGTCAGGCTGTTTCCAAACAGACCTTGTCTAGATGGATCATTTTGACGATCTGAGTGTTACCGTTTGGCGGGAAAGGACCCTCCTGTAGGCTTACGGGCTCACTCTACTAGGGGTGTGGCTGTCTCCACTGCCCTACAGAGGGGTGTTTTGATTCGCATTATTTGCCCCGCTACTAAGAATTTCTTATGCAATTGTAGCTTCCGTTTCCGCAAGGCTTTCTGCAGTCATACTGGCGGGAGATTGGTGCCACACGTTCTGGGAAAAATCTACAACTGAGGCTACGGGCACCATGCGTCCTATATATAACATCCAGTGACGTCGACCCTCGACAGAGGCCCTCGAGGAACAATGTATTGATGTCATCGACGCAGGACGCCCTCTGCCGAAAATGTTATCAATCAGCACAGCTGTGGTCATTACCTGTCATAGATGTGGAATACTTCGGAGGAACATCCCATCGAAAGAACATTACCAGATAAGGTAAGTAACTTGCTCTTCTGTTATGGGTCAGCCCATTGACTCTGCCTGCTCCGGGTTTGCGCGTGTAACTGTGCCTTATGTAAAGCTGTGCACGTGTGTTGCTTTAATGTACAAGATGATGTATACAACTCTGTATACTATTCTTTGATGGCTTTACTGATCTCTTTTGGTTGACTCACTGCCTCTCCCTTTTCATTACAGATATCTTGGATCAGCTTAGATGCTTGTCTTTTCTTGATGATCTATGCTTATAGTTTGCTCAGTTTATTGCCGTGTTCGTAGAACGCACAACATGCTTTCTTATGAAAGGAAGTGGACTTTTCTGATATAGAGCATATTCAGGCCATGTTTGTCATTATTCAGTGAGTTGGAGGTTGCGTCGGTGAACAAATCCCAGTAAAACTTTTCGCGAGCGATGCTTTATTTTTTATTTGTTGTGTATTTATAAAGCACCTATACAGCAAATGGTGTATCAATGCGCCACAAGACCAAAAAAGGTGTGGAAGGGACAGGGAAGAAAATCACAATAATTGTTGTACTAGATCTTGTCATTCGGATTGCGCAAGTGCAGTAACAAGAAGGGAGAGGAGTGGGAAGGGGGGTTGTTGGTGCGGAATGCGCAAGTGCTAGGGTGGGAAGTAAAGTGCAGGGCATAGAGGATAGAGTGCAAGTGAAGGGGAGGTGGATGAGGGGGGGAGGAGAGGGCCCCAGAGATGAAGCAAGTGCTAAGGGGAGGTCAGTTGAGAAAGTGCCAAGGAATGCAGGGAGTGAAGGTCCATAAGCTAAGTGCATAGACCGTGTTGGACTAGGTGGGGGGGGGGCTGGTGCCCTATAGGATTCAGGGAACCAGGCAGCCAGTCAGTGTTGTCAGACTGGGGCATTAGCAGGGGAGGGGGGGAGGTAGAAGAGAAAAGGAGGGTCTTGAGGAGTTTCTGGAACTTACCGAGATCCGGCTCAAGCCTGAGGGGCAGGGACACCAATCCAGCAGGAGGCTCCTGCGGAAGAGAGCTTTACACCCCCACTCGCTGCTTGGAAAAGTATCTGCTCTGCAGCGAGTTAGAGCTAGAAGGCCCAATGGTTCCAGCACGGAGGTATTTAGGGACAGGGAGTTCGATGACGCAGGGCCCCAGGCCCCAGAAAGCCTTGTGGATGATGCAGATGGTCTTGAACTTGATCCTTGTACCAACCGGGAGCCAGTGGAGAGATTTTAGGGCTGTAAAGATGTGGGCCCTGCTCTTGAGGCCAAGGATAAATCTTGCAGTCTTATATTCTGGATTAGGTGAAGGGGGCGAAGGGAGGATAAAGGCAGATTGAGGAGGAGGCTGTTGCAGTAGTCCAACCTAGAGAGGACCAAATCTCTGGAAACATTGAGTTCCCCGGGTAAGGTGAGGAAAGGCAGACTGCCTCAGAGGAGGCGCAACTGATAGTGGGCCTTCTTGGCAAGGTCCGCGATGTGAGGCGAGAAGGAGAGCGAGGAGTCGAAGATGACACTGAGGATTTTTGCCTCACAAGAGGGTGAAGGAAGGAGACCCATGGAGGGTGGCCAGAGGGTGGGGGGGAACGAGGGAGGTGGGGTCCCAATGAGAAGGATCTCAGTCTTACTGGCATTAAGACAGAGATTGTTGGCAGCTCACCATACCCAAATAGCAGTCAGTCAGGAATGAGAGAGGACGAAGAGGGGGCATTAGAGGGGCGCTTGACGGAGAGCGCTGTGTCGTCTGCATAACAGTGGAAGTGAGGAGAGAAGGTGGAGATTAGGTGGGCCAGAGGGACAAGTTAGATGTTGAAGAGCCACAGCGAGAGGATCGAGCCTTGAGGCATGCCATAGGTGAGAGTGTGATAGGGTAGAGAAAAGGGCTCAGTTGAACCTGGGAAGGTCGCTCATATAGGAAGGAGGTCAACCAGTCCAGTGCCAGGTCTGTGATACCAAGGGTGTCACAGAGCCGATTTATAATGGTGGCATGAGTGACCGTATCGCAGGCAGAGGAAAGATCCAGAAGGATTAGAATGGATGGAGAGTTGGAATTGAGATTTGAGAGCAAGTCTTCAGGGGTGTTCGGGAGTGCAGTTTCCGTGCCTCTGGCTGCTCTGAAGGCAGACTGGTGGTCATGGAGACAACCAACAGATTCAGTGTGGTGGATCAGGTGGGAGATCATGCGCTTCTCCAAGTGTTTGTCCAGGAAGGGGTAATTGAGAACGGGGTTGGCAGAAGGCTTTGACATCATTTCCTGAACCTCCTACAGAGCATGAGATGTATGCTTTAGCGGGTAGTTCTGCATCAGTGGGGCCTGAAAGAGGAAGTATTAGACAGACTAGTAGTACGATTAGTAAGGAACGGAAAGAAAAACTGAAACGGTGGGCTGAGATGTATATTGATGATGGAAATGAAGTGGCTGTGCAAAATTCCATATTTGATCATAGAGGTATTGTTAGAATATATGGGAAATTATCTTGTTAAGGTATGGAGTGACTTAACTGATAGTGATACCGCAAGAGTTGCGCGATTTGATTGTCCTTTCTTATTCACGAGAATAAGAAATCTTATGTGGCGAAAATACAAGAACATGTAGGGCGAATATTTGTGTTTAAGCGAGAACTTGACCGATTGCATAAAGATGAGTAAGCGTGAACCTCATATGTACAGAAACTATTTCTTCCGCCGTTGAAACCTGTTAGTGAAGAGATGCGTATTTGTACACGAAATGCGCTTTTGTGGATTACGGATGTTGCAATTTTCCCAATTGAAGTGCATGATACATTTAGTCAATGTACACCGGAAATGCAGAGAAAAGTGTTACAGGTTATGGTTCAATATTTACAGGAGGAATGCATGAAGGTGGTTTGTTGCCCTGCTGATTTGATAACGATTTATAAAAGAGCATTTTCATCTAACATCGGAACTGCTGCTTTTTCCCTTGATTTGGCTTTGCAATTACCCATGAGGGAGGTGCCTCCCACGTTTGTCCCGAAAGAAGAAATTCCTGCCGTGGGACAAACTCCAGCGCGTACGATAGAAGCCCATTATATTGCACAATTTGAACATGTCCCCTTTTCTAGGCAAGAAGTGAACACTAAAAAACAGTCGGTCCCTGATATTAGAAAAAATCATGCTGGTTTTTACAAGGAAATTGAATCTGTTTTCAATTCATCTGTTTTAACACTGAGTGATATTGATTTATTGTTCTCTGTGATTCTTCCTGCTGACACAAGGAAACAAATTAGAAGCAAGAATGATGCATCGATGCTAGGCGATACATGGAAACTTTGATTAGAGTTGATGGTGAAAGAAAGGCTGGAGAGAAGCCTCCGCAAGTCATTCTAACGTTGCCCTCACAGATAGTATCGAAATTATAAACTTTAGTGCCCGAGAAGAGAATAGTTTGGGATAAATTGACTGCTTGTTGAAAAGGTAAATCGAAGGAGCGACAGAATTTTTTAACCGATTTGAAGAAGTATTAGCAGATTTTAGTGTACAGAACCTGGGAAGAAATTGTTGACAAATTTGTGCAAGGATTGTTACCGGAAATTCAGAACTTGATAATGACACCTGAAAGTGCATGGCAAGCAAAGGCACAATCTGAAATTTTACACATGGCCCAATATTATGGAAACCGAGTAAATTCAGAGAACGATAAGGTAGAAAGGAAGAAGGGAGACCTGAAAACAAGAGTGTTACTACAGCAGGTAGCTAAAGGTAATAGAGGTGGCAGAAACGCACCATCTAGAGTCCAATTTGCACTATTGTCTAACATACATGCGGGTCCGATAGGTATGAATCGGTGTGCCTGCAATTACAGAGATTGAATGGTACTAGTTCGAGAAGACTCTTTAGAGGTCGTCCAGAAATAGGGGGCCAGAACAGAAGTCCGTTTCAGTCACAATTTCAGGGTAATCAAGTTAATCATAATCAGCAACAGAACACCATGGGCCTCATTAAGACCTCGGCGGTAGCCATGCCGCTATTGGCGGCATGGCTGCCGCTGAAATCGCGTCTGGGTCCTCAGAATGAGGAACAACCGGGCCATTCCGAGTTCGGAAGGCCCGGTAATTCCTCCCTCCAAGGACCCGGACCCAGTCCTTCCCCATTCCCATTTCAACCCCCATAGGGCTGAATGGGAACGAGTTGGCCCGTTGTTTGCTCCCTCTTCCCCTCACGGGACCCGGTAAGCACGCCTGGTTTGACCAGGCGTTGCTTCCTGGGGCCCACGAGGGGACCTCGTAATGAGGCGGTACGGGGTAAATGGCGCCGGCACCTTTTACGGCGCCGTTTACCCCGTACCGCCAGGGTTGTAATGAGGCCCCATGAATGGTGCAAATGTTTTTGATAATCCCTACAATGCATATTATTCTGGAGACTTTACATCTGATGAAGTACTGTTCCCCTAGGACAGCCCAAAGCAGGGTTTGGAACCAGTGCCGATTCCCGTTAATCAGAAAGGGCCCTACGTAGAAATGAAAGTTGGGAATAGGGATCATACGTTTCTAGTGGACACAGCACAGAAATGTTCCATCGACCATCAGCGGGTTCCAAATATACCACTGTCAGGGCATAACAATGTTTCAGTAGGGTTTTCAGGTACACCAGTATTTAGTCCAGTTTCACAGGCAGTGCCAATCACATTAGGTCCATTCACTGAATCTTGTCCATTTCTTTTGATGACAAATCCCGGCGAGAATTTGTTGGGATTGAATCTGTTGAAGAAATTCAATGCAGTAATTTATTGTTCTGCTGATGACTGTATTTGACGATTTCGCCACAACAAACTCCAGTATCGCAATTCGTCTTTACCATTACGACTGAAATAAGTAAAGTACCGACTAGTATATGGGCAGTAAATGATAATGATGTGGGTATTTTAAAAGTGGAACCAGTAAAAATAGTTTTGAAAGTAGGAATTACTGCACCGCGCATTCCGCAATACAAAATTTCAACAGAAGGTGAGCAAGCCCTATTGTGTCTGACTTAATTTTCGAGAAATGTAATTGAGGACATTTCTGGAAGTATATGTAATAGTCCGATTCTTCCAGTTTACAAGAAAGGCGGTAATGAAATCCCTTACCGTTTTATAATTGACTTACACGCAGTGAACAAAATTGTTGCTCCACAATTCCCACTAGTCCCCCTACATCACCACAATTGTGACCAGGATTCCAGCCTCTGCATCACATTTTAGCGTAATTGACTTGAAAAATGCATTTTTTATTATTCCTGTTCATCCAGACAGTAGATATCTGTTTGCGTTCACGTTAGGAGGACGTTCATTCACATGTATTCCTCAAGGCTACACTGAAAGTCCAAGTATTTACAGTAGAGCATTGAAGGAACAGCTTGACATGCTTGAATTACCAACAGGCTGCATTTTATTGCAATACATTGACGATCTGCTTATAGCAGCAGATTCAGAGGACAGCTGTGTCTGTATCAACTGGAGTAGCTGTGTCTGTATCAAAGAAGGAAGCATCTTCAGTCGTGGGACCATATAACAACAATGTGATGAGGTCTTGTGGCATCCAACCCTGACCGAGACCCACCAGCCTCCGAGTCCTGTTTGCATGAGATCAACTGGAAGAGGGTATGTTTTGGAGTAACATGTGTTCTGGACCGTTGGACTATAGAAAGCCTGCCCCTGCCATCTGTTGCTCCAGCTGTGTTTCTTGTAACAGAATGATTAGGGCATGGGATTTCTTTATGTATCCGAGTATCTTGGTGCTTTTAATGGGATGATTTATCCATTGACATTCCATGATGCTACTGATTATGAGGACGCTATCTACTTTAACAATAGGTGGCTTGTAGGACCAGTGACTTGTCGTCCACTTCACGTATAGATCTGACACTACTCTGCTGGGCATGGATCTCTCGAGTAAGTTGTTGCATTATCTGATTTTCATTTTGCAAACATGTCTGGTATTTGCTTTGCAAAAGGGGGGGTCCCTCAGATCTCTAACCTGAAAATGTGATGAGCCACTGTGTCTGAATGCTGCTTTGAGGTGCCTGCAGGCTTCATCCTGGGTTCATGCTATTATGCTTTTGTTCCCTAATTGAAATCTGAGGGATAGTGGTGCAAAACCCAAGGAGTATCGAATTTTACATTTAATCCGTTTGATCTTAACCTCTTTGAATTTCTGCAGGATTCCAGGTGCCAAATCCTGGAAGAAATCCAACTCGTGCCCTTCCCGCAATACTTACTTCTTGTCCCTTACCAGCTTTGTCACCTTGTTTTTGATGGCATACCTTAGAAAATGTATTATTCTGGGTCTCTGAGCCTTTCAATGGGCTGGCTGTGGCCTGAGACTCTGGTTGGATTTATTGATCTTGGTGCAATCCTTTATCTCAAATCCTAACCTAGTGCTCAGGAAATGTAGAGGGAAGGATTTTTTATATTGCCTTTCTGCCCCCTCCTTGATTCTAAGAATGTATAGATTGACCCTGTCTTTAGTGTCTTAGTCCAGACTGTGAGGGGTCAGAAATGCGAGACGAAGTAAATAGATTTTCATCACAAGTAACCATTCATTTAAATGATGTGGGTGTGATGTATGCCTTGCTTTTCCTAACCTTATGAGGGTTTCCTTGCCTGTCAAACTAAGATGAAAGGAAAGCTCTCTAAAAGGTTTCTGTCCCTCAAACTTATACATACAACACAAATCATATAGGTACCATATGGCTTTTCAAATTAATAAAACTACAGTTGTATTCAAACGTAAACTTCGCAAACATGTACTTTTGTGGCCAGGGTCGGATCCCCCTCCCCAGGAATGTCAGGATTTTTCCGAACAAAAGTTAATATCAGGAAAATTATTTCCGAGATGTTAGTTCTGCTTTCAATGCAGCACAAAAGGGTCTTCTTTCTCCACAAGTTTTCTCCTTGACACTTGAATCTGATTATCAATGTTCCACAAGCTGTTGCTTAATAACCAGAATCTTTATCTTCATACCTCCAGTCAGTATTCAAAGTAATTTCTCTTTGTTGAAGAACAACTACTTTCACACTTCTTCATAAACAAAAAAAAGTTTCTCAGGATGATTTTTACACAGTTCATCATAACACACTTTCAATTTGAATACATTCCTTGCAACACAATTTTATACCACAATTCAGTACTTTGTATTCTTCCTGTCAGGACTAACTTCTAATAGTCCCTTTCCTGGTATACTCTCCTGCCAGGATAAAACTCCTCCTCCTCCTCCTCCTCCTACTACTACTACTACTACTACTACTACTACTACTACAAGTACTTTGTGGTAATGGTCACTTCAAGCTTTAGAAAAATGTGCTTTCAACAACTACATTGGGATTCACAACTTCCTCCATAAGAATACAATAAACATTGATGCTGTTTGTTCCACTGATTTGATTGCCATACACAATCCAGATAGTTGGCCTCCCTCCCTTGACGATTTCTACAAGGGGGGGGGGCTTTTCCAGTCACCTTTGGATTCTTTCTACAACATCAGTTAACTGTTGGTATTGTTTCTTAATTTTCACTCCTTAGAAAAGTTATATCACTTCTTTTTATAATTCCCTGCGTTGGGCTTATGCATTGCTGGGTTTCATTTCCCCTTTTAATTAATCTTCTTGTATGTAGATTACATTAGTTTTGGTCGTATATTGTCCCGTCTTTACTTGGACAATGAAAGCTATAATGTTTCTTCATTCAATTTTTCTTAATACAATCATCCTGCCAATATTGTTTTACTTCATTAGTTTGATATTCAAAACAATTGCTTCCCCTCGTCACTTTAGCAATGCGGTTACAATGTGTCTTTGCTCGCTGTTTCACAATGTAAGTGTTATGCTTGAATTTGTAGGTCCGTGTTCAAAACAATTGCCTCCCTTCTTCACTTTAGCAAACAGATTTCAAAGTGTCTCCTCGATCTCTCTTAATATAGGCGTTCTGCTTTACTTCATTGGCTTGTGTGATGAATCCTACAGATCCCTCACTGAAACCTGCCTAAGGTCTCCTCCAAGGTGGCCGGGGAAAAGCAGGTGCTACCTGATCCTGACCTTGGGGGTAGTGTACTGTGGGAGGATCACATGGGAGGAGACACGGCCCAGGGTCGTGAGGAGATCCTGTGGGATGAGACACAGTATTTGTCCTTTGACAAGGAAAACCTTTCCAGTTTACCAAAACAAGTAATGGCGTATTGTCATTGTAATGTCCCTAACCTACATATAAAACCTGTGGTTCTGGGCTCAAGTATCATAACATCTGAACAAGCCTGACCTAGGGAAAGATCCTTCAAGGAATTTCAGGATGAACACCTTCCTTACTCCCAAAGGTATAATGTAAATGAATCTACAAAGGTTGCCTTAAATAAAGTGTCCACCTCTGTAACAACAGCTTGTAAAGGTTCAATTTTAAAAGACCTTAAGGGAAGTAAATCTACCCTTAAAGTCAAACAGATACTTAAAAAGAACCGACTTTGTTGTTGAAGACTTCATGTCCCATAAGCCCACGAGTAAGAGGGGTGAAGAGGTATGCAGTAGTCAGTCAGGCAATTAAGCCTAACTGCCCACACCTGAAGGAACCTGGAAGACATAAAGGCTCCCTCAAGTGCAGAAAATTAGAAGAAGCTGGAACTGTGACTGGAGTGCATGCAGTAGTACCAAAATAAATTAGGCACAGCGCTGACAAACCAAGCAGAAGTGGGAGAACCAGTGGGACGGCGGAACGTAGATGCAGCAGATTTCACCTGCTTGTTCTGAGAGGGTCCTGTTCTCCCAAACCCTGAAATGCAGATGCTGCGCAGCGAAACATGTGCAGACAGGCTGCCTTTTCCCTTATGAGCCTGATTGTTGTGGTTCCTGGGAGGGAAATGTGTCAGTGACCGAAGCAAGGAGCTGGGGGCGATTCGCAGGTCTCAGGAGTGAGAGGGTCTCCTTCAATGAGCGGCTGAACCGGAGACACCTGAGCAGAGAAATGGTGTACCCAAAGTCATGGAAGTCGAGCAAACCGCAGAACAAAGATCACAGAAGCCGGCGAGTCAAACCTGGCGTTATGATTCGTTGTGCCAGCACTGCCGTTAACAGTATCCAGTCAACTCTTCACTCGAGTATAAGTCAACGAGAGCTGAAGTTCATTAGTTAACAAGCGAAAAATGGTAAGTAGCACTTGCGTGTGAATGGAAATGTCTCCTTTCTCCAGCATGGGGTCTGGCATGGATTCACATGCTCATGAATATTCGCCGTCGTCAAGCTGGGAATCCTTGGTAAAAGAAAACATATTTCTCCTCTAAACCAAGATAAGGCCAAGAGCCGCAAGTCTGAGTCCACTGGGTTCAATGCGGAAGCGGGTCCCAAGGTGAATAGAGCACGATCAGCATCACCCCCCGCCTCGATTGCCAGCCTACCATTGAGCTCCTCTTCAAAGAGGAAGTCGTCTACCCGGTCTAAGCTACAGGAGAAATCGGAGAAGCCGCAGACGGAGGAGAAGGCCACGCATGCTCACCCGGCACAGGTAAAAACCTCGTTGGCGACTTTGTCGATGGTTACTACTACCACAATAGCTAAGGGCGCTGATCCTACGAGAGTAGCTCCCATGGCGCAGAAAGTCTCCCTGCCCCCACGGCGCAACACCACAGCAGAGACTTTGGCAAAGTCTGCAGGTACGTCAGAAGGGGCAAAAATACCATCTCAGAACCCTCAAGGTGGAAATAAGGGAGGGCAGCAAGGAGGCCCACAAACAGCCCTCCCAAGTCATCTCCGAAGCCATTGAGGTCTCGTCCACTGATGACGAAGATCAGAAGTCCGTGCATACGGTCCACAAGGACGATGACGAGGAAGACTACAGCGATGACGATGGTGCAGGGCCTCGTTTCTCTGTCTTGCCTTCTCAGCCGAGGGACGTTTCCTTGGAAATTCTGGCAACTCTCCACACCTAGGTGTCTGAGATCTAGATGAAAATGCCTCTGGCAACGGTGCCTGTGGTCCCCAAGGTCCCCGGTCAGGTTCTGCCGAAGAAAAGCGAGTGTCATCTGACGCCCGCATATCAACCTCCTCCACCGTATCGGAACCCAACTCCCCCAGCAGACCCAGACACGGGTACAGGAACGGAGACTGCCACAACAACGGGTGATGACGAAGACCTTGTTGCCGTGGACGGTGAGTCACCACATTTGGATGCTTCGCATAGGGTTTCCCCACCGGAAGAGGTTGGTTCTTTCCATCACATGATCGCCAGGGCCTCCGAGCTATTCCAGCTGGTGCCAGAGGAAACCAAGAAGTAGGGTTTTCTTGTATAAAAGGGGAGAGGCCAAGAGGAAGACTACTATGGCTGTGCCTTCTCTTGACGATATTTGGGAAGAGGGCGTAGAACCCTTGCACAACTCCACCCAAGCAGAATAGACTGGAAAAGAAGTATAGGGTGCCGGACCCTGCACCCAAATTCCTGAGGTCGGACCCATCGCCGGATTCTGTGGTGTTGGCGGCCGCGAAGAAACGGTCAGCTAACCCGTCCTTGTCTTCAGTCCCTCTGGACAATGAGGGGGAAAAGGATGGACATACTTGGGGAAGAAGGTGATGTACACCGCGGCGTCCACAATCAAGGCAGCCAACGACGGGGATGTTGCAAGTGTCTGCGGATCCCACCGGTTCCCTGTCAGGAGCAGCACATCCCTCATCTTCTGGAGGAGGTACGAGCCATGCTACAAAAAGGGGCATTAGAGCTAGTTCCCCTACAGCTCCGGGGCTCCGGAGTCTATTCCAGATACTTTCTAGTCAGAAAGAAGACAGGGGGCTGAAGGCCCATCCTGGACCTACGACATCTGAACTAAGTGATCTAAGCTTGCTAGGGGGGAACTGAACTACATTTGATTGTATTCCTGAGAACTGTTTGCTCTCCTTTCCATCTTTTTATATTGCATAGCGGAGGGAGTGAATTGCTACCAAGGGAAAAGTGAACATATTATCTCTTGTGAAACCCTATCAGTTTATTTCTGTACTGCATTTTATTCATCATTGCATTTCCTGGAAACCCTAAATGCATTCTCAGTTACCTTTTCCTTCCTATATCAACTCCTAATTAAATAAGCGTACAATTGTAATATTATCCATTGTTGATCACTGTCATATTCTTAAGTGTGATATCAAATATTAATTTATTATAAAAGTGATATATATATATTGTTTAATTTTCCAATAAATCTTTTAAATTGCAAAATAAACCTACTTCTTGGCTCAGTGAGGTCAGGGGGATTCAAAGAGAGAGGCGTTATATAAGGTTTTATCATCCAGAGTATAACTTGTCATACAAATATATAAATAAGGGCTTCCCTTGGGTGTCCCAGACGAGGCACTGACTTAGTAGGATTGCTGAATTGAAGTCACTAAACACATACCAGGAGGCGGTCCTCATGGATGCCTCCCTAGAAGGTTGGGGAGCGCACACCGGAGGTCTGCACACCAGTGGCCTGTGGCTGCCAGAGAAGGACCTCCATATCAACATCCTGGAGCTGCGGCAGGTGCTCTGGGCCCTCAAATCATTCCTACCGTCTCTAAGAGGCAAGGTGCTGAGGATCTTCACAGACAACACCACCACCATGTTCTACATTAGGAAGCGGCCGTGCTTGATCCCTGGCGCTCTCCATGGAGGCCCAGGACTTGTGGCACTGGGCCGTCGAACAGGGGGGATGTTCCTCGTCACTCTTCACCTAGCGGGAGTCAAGAACACCATCGCATACTCCTTCAGCAGGGAACTCTGCTGGGGCCACGAGTGGGAGCTTTGTCAGGATCAGGTGGACCGCCTGTTCGTGAAATGGGGAAGAACCCAGATCGATCTGTTTGCGACGGCTGCGAACTTCATATGCCAGAAGTTCGCCAGCCGAGGAGTTTGGGGGGCGCATTCTCCTTCCTGTGGGAAGGACTGTTTCTATACGCGTACCCTCCGTTCCCACTCCTGCTACGAGTCAACACACTCAGACAGTGTCAATGCAAGTTGATACTCATTGTCGCAGCATGGCTGAGGCAGATTTGGAACCCGGACCTTCTCAGTTTGTCAGTGGCACCTCCAGTCAAGTTGCTGGTTGTTCCGGATCTTCTCACCAGAGAGGGAGCCGCTATCCATGATCATGACCCAGGATCGCTGAACCTGAAGGCTTGGCTCCTGCAGCCTTAGAGTTTGGACGTTATGAATTACCAGCGGACTGCAGGGATGTCCTGCCAGGGCCAGGGCGCCATCGACCTTAAAGTGCTACTTCTTGGAGTGGATGCGTTTTGCTACGCGGTGCAGGTCGCAGAAGATTACCCCTCTGATGTTCATGGCTTCACAGATTCTTCCATACTTCCTGTCCCTGACAAAGGCTGGTCTGGCGCATGCTTCCATCGAGGTGCATCTGGAGGCTATCTCCCGCTACACCAGAACCGCAGGAAGATCCTCGCTCTGGTCCCACAAACTTATCAAGGAGTTTCTCAAAGGACTTTTCCAATCTTTCCGGGCGGTGAAGCCTCCAGCCCCGGTATGGGAATTCCACCTGGTTCTGGCGAGGCTCATGGGGGGGGGGGGCCCTTCGAGGCTATTCATTAGGCCCCACTCAAGTTTCTCTTGTGGAAAACGGCTTTCCTTGTGGCCATCACCTCTGCCAGACATGTAGGTGAGATCCGGGCCCTATCCTGAAAGCAACCGTATCGGACTTTCCATCATTCCAGGGTGGTACTGCGTACGCACCCATCTTTCATGCCGAAGGTTCTGTCGGAATTCCACCTCAATGACCCTTTGCTGTTACTTGTGTTCTTCCCGAAACCTTTCTCGCTGGCGGAAAGGACCTTGCACTCGCTGGACGGTGCTCGTGCCCTGAAGTTCTACGTGACATGCAAAAAGGGTCTTCGGAAGACTTCACAACTGTTTGTGAACTTTGGTCCTGTGAACCATAGGACAGCCTTGTCCAAGTCTTCCATTTCAAGGTGGCTCTCCGGCTGCATCACGCACTGTCATCGGTTGACGAACCGACCGCTGCCCGGCTGTCCGAGAGCCCACTCCACCAGAGCAATCGCTGCAACGACGGCGTTCCTGTCTGGTGTGCCCCTGCTGGACATCTGCAGGGCTGCTACGTGGAGGTCCACGCACACCTTCATGAAGTTCTACTGTGTCGACCGGGATTCCAGGGAGGAGTCCAGAGTCGGCCAAGCAGTGTTACATAACCTGTTCGCTTGAAGTGGGACTGTTCCAGACGTAAGTGTTTATTGCCTCTGTTGAGCCTTGCCACCTCCCTTGGTTTTGTAATGTTGTACTGCTATGTATTCAATATTCATGAGCATATGAATCCTCCCTCCGGCCCCTCTGCTTCTCTTCTTGGTCATACTGCCACTTGAAGTGCTTACCAAATCTTAAGATGGCTGCCAGGCGACGGGCTTAGGGAATGGACTGTCATTGGATGGGGGCCGTATGACCCAGAGGACAGAGATTGGTTTAGAGGAGAAATACAGTTTTAGAGTGAAAGTGAACTGCTTTTTCTTTTACCGAGGATTCCCAGCCTGACGACGGGGAATATTCATGAGCATGTGCTTCCATGCTGGAGAACAATAATTACAGGAAAGTAACTTAAACCTTACTCGCATAAAAACAGATGCTACTCAAATTCATTGTTAAACTCGTAACTTAAGAGGTGGTTGCATGTCTCTTATTGAGCAAGAACGTGTATTGCGAAAGACCATTGTTAAACATGTAAAGCTTGTTAAATTCTAAGAAGTGGTCGCGTGTCTATTACCAAGCAGAACAAACAATTTGGCGAACATCATTGTTTAACACTTAAAGCCTTTAAACTTTATGAAGTGGTCGCGTGTGCTTAAATCCGTTTCTCAAGTAAAGGGTGAACTGTATCTCTTATTTCAAACAAACAAGCATTGTTCCTAAAAGACGTCAATTGTTTAAAATTGTATCTGCAGTTTGAGAGCGTGCACGCATTGCCCACACCAAGAGTATTCCCTTATTAAGATTAACAGCAACCTTTCTCAAAGCCAGTGACTGGTCTAACCATTGCTGTGAACCCAATAGAAGTTAAATCTTGCCCAGGATATATGTGTGCAAGCATTACCTAAAACCAAGAGAGTGACACTAAGGCTTCTTGTTAATTGTGTTGTTTACATTGGCAAAAAGGTGAAGGCAGAGCTGGGGAAGGAGAACCTTGCTTCTTACATAAAATACTGAAGTTGTAGACAGACCAGAGAGGGAAAGATTCTGCCCTTTTTGAAGAGATATTAAGAGGACGAGTGCCTTGGCTAATTGAAGGTGTTGTGGATCCTTAAATTGAAGATTGTCTAAACTGGTCTTTAAAATACAAAATACTGAAGCTGTGCAGATATATTTGGGTTGTCAGTGGATGCAAGAATGCAGTAGTCCCAATGAAGTGGAATGCTATCGGAACAAGAAGAATGTCCTCATGGTAAATTGTGGTAAAAGTAAAGTTGTGGAAGTAAAAGCAACAGAACTAAGAGGTTATCCTGACAAAAATACTTATTGTGAATTCTAACCTGAATAGAAGGTTCCTTATTGTTAACCATGACATTTGTTCCATTAACATCCAAGAAGTTGTATTTCTTTTTGAACTGTAGAATAAAGGAGTGTAGGGTAGACTGCTTGCATACCATTGAATGGCAAGAGGGTTTTCAACTGGCGATACTGGACGTGAAAGTGTTATACACTTCCATTGATCGTAATCTAGCCATTAATGCTGTTGACTACACCTTTAAGGATTTCACAGCATCTCACTTTTCCCATGTTAAGATGATAAAGGCCTTTTTAAAGTTCACTCTCAACAATGTTTTCCTATTCGACAACACCTACTATTTGCAAACAAAGGGGGTCGCAATGGGGGCTAAACATGCCCCATCTCTGGCAAACCTATTCATGGGACAGTTTGAAGCAAGACATGCTTTTTATAAATGGTGACCATACTAAGCATCTCATTACATGGAGGAGGTACATTGACAATATTATCATTGTGTGGGATGGCTCGGAACAATGCTTCAGGGAATATGTTCAGTACTTAAACAACAATGATTTTGGCATTGAACTGACAGGACATTGGGGCAAGGCCAGCATAGATTTTCTGGATCTCCATATTTATATTTCGAGGGGATTGGGTCCTCCGACGTATTCCATATCTATGACATGTAATCACCACAGCTGTGCTGCTTAGGAAAATCTTCGGCGTCCTGCATCGATGACGTCGATATGCCGCCCTCGAGGACCTCCTCCAACGGCCAATGTCACTGGATGTTATAAGTCAGACGCACGACGGCTGTAGCCTCAGTTGTTTTTTCCGCGAACGTGTTCGCTTCGGAGATCTCACCGCGCCTCGACTCTTTGGAGTTTCTCTTCTTTCTGGGTTCTTCGAACCTGTTCGTATTGTGAAGTATATTCTTCGTGAAGATGTCTAGCTCGTCTTCCACCCCGCGTCCCGGCTTTAAGAAGTGCAGGGACTGTGGGTCCAAGATGTCGGTGACGGACTCGTACGACGCCTGCCTCTGGTGCCTAGGGGAGGCCCATGACACGGATTACTGTTCGACTGCCAGTCGCTCACGTCCAAAGCCTTGCGGGAGCGCAAGAAGAAGTTATCGGTAGGTAAGGTGTCCAAGCCACGGAAGTCGAGGTCTGCAGGGCTTTCAGCAGACGATTCGAGGGGCGACACTCCACCTCGTCGTCGGAAGTCCAGTGGGTCTCAGTCCCGCAGCCGGTCCCGCCACTCCTCTGCCTCTTCGGTCGCCTTCCCCCTCCTCATCCGAGGACTCCGCCCGTCAGCGGGTCCCTTATCCGACCAAGCATGCGACGCCAGAGGAATGGGCTTCCTTCGGGAAGAAAATGTTGGCGATTCTTGAATCGCAGGGCACTGGTCCGTCCGAGCCTCCGAGTGGGGTCGGTCGTGATCGGTCGAGAGACACCGCTCGCACGCCTTCGGGCTCGGGTGGTCGGCAGATTCGCGGGAGAGGTCCCGCTCAGACAAGGGGAATCGTTCTCGTCATGCCCGTTCCAGGTTGTCAAGGGACACGTTCGGGGCTCCGGCCTCGAGGACTGTGTCGACGCCATCGATGCTGTCGGCGCCACGTTCGGCGTCGATGCCGGTTCACTTGACGCCTTTCGAGGCTGTTTCGACGGGGGTTCCCCGTGGCTCAGTGGAACCACCTAGAAAGGCTCTGGCAAAGGTCAAGCATGGCTTTGTTCCACATTCTGTGCCTTCTTACCGCCAGCTTCAGTTTATTTCAGAGGTGGATGAGGGCTCTGATGATGGCATGGTTCCGGATACGGTGCCGGACGAGATTCTCTCGGGCCATAGCCAAATTGAGGACCTGCGGCAGTCCCTGCACGATGCCTGTGGGCTGGACACCTCTCCAGAGGTGGAGTTTTGTAGGCCCTAGCCTGGCACTCAAGCCGACTCCTCATACCGGCGCCTTATGTCCAGGGTCACCGAGTACATGGGATGGTCTGCTCCCCCAGGGGATTTTCTTCAGGATGACCTTACAGATATCCTCGACCAAGGTCCACCAACTGACCCGGTACTGCCGTTCCATATGGCTCTACAGAGGAGGGTGGTGGCGGCTTGGACTGCTCCGGAGAGTCTCCCGGCAGTGGGCAAGTCTTTGCCACGAAAATACCAGCCAGCCAGTAGCGACCCCTGCTACTTGACCAAGCACCCCACTCCGGAGAGTTTGGTGGTGCAGGCGGCTACGGCCCCGGCAAAGCAGGCGTCGTATCCTACCATCCCTCCTGATAGGGACGACAAGCGTTTTGACGGTTGGGTGAAGAAAGTGTTTTCTTCAGGGGGTATGGCGCTTCAGGCAGCCAACTCCGTTTGTGCCTTGTCACGTTTCACACACACTCTGTGGAACTGTTTCCTTAGCGGCTGAACATATTCCCGAAGGGGACGAACGGGATGGTTTCCTTGCCTTGGTTCAGGATGGCAAGGATGCCATGTGTGAGGCCGTTCAGTCGGGTTTGGACATGGCAGATTGCGTCAGCTGGTCCATGGCGGCGAGCACCGGGATACTCAGGTTTGCGTGATTGCGGAAGTCGGGGTTTGCTCCTGATGTGCAGGCCCGGCTCCTCAACATGCCCTTTGACGGGGAACATCTTTTTGGCAGCAAGGCTGACGAGAGCCTTGAGAGGTTGCAGACCTCCAAAGCTGCAGCAAAGTCGTTGGGCGCTGCAGTTCGCCAACCTCTGCCTTTTCGTCCTAGGGGACAGCAATGGAGGGGAGGTTCTTTTCGTTATTACTCATCCTTTGGTAAAGCGAGAGGAGCTGCCAGTCAAAGGGGCCACCGTAGGAGTGCCAGAGGTGGAAAACAAGGTACTCGAGGTGCCAAGGCTGATCGGGCTGTTGCCTCTTTGCCCTCAGGCAACGCAGCAGCCACTTCAGCTCAGTCATGAGGCCATGTCCCATGGTTCGCTGGTTGGGGGAAGGCTGGCGCAGCATCTTGCAGAGTGGTGCGCCATTAATTCAGATTTGTGGGTTCTGGAGATCATAACACACGGCTACTGTCTTCCTTTCCGGCAGAGGCCTCTAGATAATCCACTGGGGAATCTCTCTTTGAAGAGTCCGGACCCGCTCCTTGTGCAGGAAAGTCAATCCCTGCTGGAGAAAGGCAACATATAACTGGTGCCTGTAGCGGCGAGGAACAAGGGATGATATTCCCCTTATTTTTTGATTTCCAAGAAAGACGGGGGATCGAGACCCATCATGGACTTGTGCGGTTTGAACAAACTCCTCAGGAAGGACAAGTTCAAGATGGTTACTCTCAAGTCCTCCAGGCCCTTCAACTTCAGGAGTGGTTGGTGTCTCTCGACCTCTAGGACGCTTATTTTCATGTACCGATACATCCAAAGCACAAGAAGTACCTGAGGTTCGCGGTTGGCGACTCGCACTTTCAGTTTCGGGTCCTGCCGTTTGGATTGACCTCCGCCCCGAGGGTCTTTACCAAGCTCATGGTAGTGGTGGCAGCGCACCTCATGAAAGGGGGGATTCACGTCTACCCCTACCTGGACGATTGGTTGATCAGGGCGTGCTCTCCCGAGCAAGTCCTGGATCATCTGTCAGTGACCTGCCACTCCCTCCACAAGCTGGACTTCTCCCTCAACTTAAAGAAGTCGCATTTGACGCCATCTCAGAGGCTCCAGTATCTCGGAGCAGTGCTCGACACGTCCCTGGGGCAGTGATTTCCTCCTCAGGTGAGGGCTCATCATATTCAGCAGATGGTGCACAAGTTTCAGCTTGCCCAGAGTCTCCCAGCGTTCGAGTTCTTGAGATTGCTCGGCCTCATGACATCCTGCTTTCTTCTGGTGCCAGAGGCAGGTTGCGCGTGAGATCTTTGCAATGGGCACTCAAGATCCAGTGGTCCCAGTCCTCTGGCAGGATGTCGGACCCTGTTCAGGTGCCGTCCTCGGTCGCCCAGGACCTTCTGTGGTGGGCCGTCGAAGACAATCTGATGAAGGGGGCTCCATTTTGGCTACCATGGCCGGAGGTGACGATCGTGTCGGGCGCATCCCTCACGGGATGGGGAGCTCATGCAAACGAGTTGACAGTCAGCGGTCGTTGGTCTCCGTCGGAGTCCAGACTCCATATCAATCTATTGGAGCTGAGGGCCGTCAGGCTAGCCCTGAAGGCTTTTCTGCTGACTGTGCGAGGGAAGAATGTCCTGATCCTGATGGACAACACGGTGGCCATGCACTACCTCAACAAAAGGGGGGGGGGGCAGGGTCACTTCCTCTGTGCAGGGAGGCGATGCAGCTCTGGTTCTGGGCAATCCAGCAGGAAGTTTCGATCTCGGCAGTTCATCTGGCCGGAGACAAAAACGAGACGGCGGACGCTCTGAGCAGGCAGAGCGCTCTCACGAGTGGGAGTTGACTCAGGAGATTCTCCTGGAGATCTTCGCCATTTGGGGGACCCCTCAAGTGGATCTCTTCGCCTCCAGTGTCAACCGGAACTGCGAGAGGTTCTGCTCGCGGGAATTTCCTCCAAAAGGAGCCTTGGGAGACGCGTTTGTGATGGAGTGGTCATTCCCACTCCTGTACGCGTTTCCTCCAGTCCCCGTCATCCCGCAAGTACTGCGGAGGTTACGGAGGTTCGGTTCCCGGATGATCCTCATTGCTCCGGCGTGGGCCCGGAAGACGTGTTACCCGGACCTTCACGACTTGTCCATCTGCCCTCCACGTCGTCTTCCCTACCGAGACGATCTGCTCTCACGGGAGGGGGGGTCAGGTTCTCCATCCAGAGGTCAGATCCCTCAACCTTCACGCTTGGTTTCTGAAAGGTTGAGGTATAAGGATTGGGACCTCCCTGAAGACGTGATGGAGGTGTTGCTCTCGGCCAGACGGCCAGCAACAAAGTCCCTGTACCGTTGGCGCAAGTTCTGCGACTGGTGCAGGGTTAAGAATGTGGATCCTTTTGCATGTGACATTCCCATGGTTCTGTCTTTTTTGCTTTCTTTGGCCCACAGGGGCTTGCAAGTGTGTACCGTTAAAGGTTACCTGGCGGCGCTGTCAATATTTAAGCGCTCGTCTGAAGTGTTCCTATTTTAAAATCCCTTTAATTTATCAGTTTCTAAAAGGGCTCACTAATGTGCTCCCTCCGTAGCCTTTTAAGTTGCACGGTTGGGATTTGAACCTTGTTCTCAAGTTTTTGATGGGTGCTCCGTTTGAGCCTTTGCATTCATGCCCTTTGAGAATCTTAACACTTAATACTGTATTTTTGGTTGCGGTCACTTCCGCTCGCAGAGTGAGTGAGTGAGTTACAGGGACTTTCATTTAAGCCACCCTTCACTGTGTTTCATAAGGACAGGGTTGTCCTTAGAGTTCGTCCTTCCTTTCTTCCGAAGGTGGTGTCGGAATTTCATTTAGGCCAGAAGGTTGTTCTTCCGGCGTTTTATCCTCCTCCACATCCTGGTAAGGAAGAGGAGAGGCTCCATTGGCTTGATCCTAGGAGAGCCTTAAGCTTTTATATTTCGCGCATGTCCCGGGTCAGAGTGGACGATCAACTCTTCATTGGTTACGCTGGAAAGCGTTTGGGACAAGCTATGACGAAACAGACTTTGTCTCGCGGCATTATTTTGGCTGAGTGTTATTGCTTGGCGGGTAAGGACCCACCGGTTGGCTTACGGGCCCATTCTACCAGGGGTATGGCTGCCTCTCCTACCCTACAGAGGGGTGTTCCTATTCGTAACATCTGTGATGTAGCCACCTGGGCTTCGGTAAATACTTTTGTACGTCACTACTCCCTCAATTCCATATGGGGGCAGTATCTGGCCTTTGGCAAGGCGGTCCTTTACTCCGCAATTTGATTGGGCATTCTAAATTTCTGTTTTCTAAATTCTTTCCCCACCTCCTTGCATTGGTACTGCTTTGGGAGTCTGTCATAGATATGGAATACGTCGGAGGACCCAATCCCCTCGAAGAACAAGTTACTCTCTCACCTGGTAATGTTCTTTCGATGGGATGGTTCGACGACATATTCCATATCGCTCCCTCCCTGCCTTCCCAGCTACAGAATTTCTTATGCAATCGCAGCTGACGTTTCCGCAAGGCTTTGTGTCAGACTGGCAGAAGACTGGTGCCACACGTTCTGGGGAAAAAACTACAACTGAGGCTACGGGCGTCATGCGTCCTACTTATAACATCCAGTGACCTCGGCCGTCGGAGGAGGTCCTCGAGGGCGGCTCATCGACGCATGTCGCCAAAGATTTTCCGAAGCAGCACAGCTGTGGTGATTACATGTCATAGATATGGAATACGTCGTCGGACCGTCCCATCGAAAGAACCTTACCAGGTAAGAGTAACTTGTTCTTCTAAAGGGAAAATCGAAACTTCTACTTTTTCGAAAAGCCACAGAGGTTAACGCTACGATCTATGACACCAGCTGTCACAGAATGTATACGGTTAATAACATACCAACAGGAGAATTCCATAGAGCACGCAGAAATTGTAGTGAAGAATGCAAGTTCTTGAATGAATGTGAGATAGTATCAGAGAGGTTCCAGGGGAGGGGGTATTCACCACGATTATCAAACAATCGTGGAACAAAATGAAGGACAAGGATCGCAATACTATGATGGACACAGTCTCCAAGAGAGGACGGACAAGAAACCAACATATTGATATTACTCAGTAATCTAGAGATGCACACACCCTATTCAAGTTGGTTCAGAGACATTGGCATTTGCCATGTATGCATAAAGATTTGAAGCAATTTATTTAGACCAAACCAAAATTTGTATTAACAGGACACCCACTATCAAACAGGTTGTGTCCCTCATTTCTGAATACTACTGAAACTCGTGTCACCAGTAGACGTGACTGCTTGAGAACTACTACAGGTTTTCACAAATGTGGCACCTGTGGAATGTGCAAGTTTGCACAAAGAGACGTCACCAAATATGTATATAGGGGGTGATGGAGAAATAGTTATCAAAGACTTGATTAATTGTAGATCCACTCATGTTGTGTATGCCATAATCTGTGTCTGCAATACAAAAATGTATTACTGTCAAAGGACAAATACCAATCCTCTTAGTATTTATAGTATCAAAATATTCAATAGTAAAACCAACAATACCTTCCGTTCAACAGACATTGTTCCAAAAAGGAAAACAAGTGAATCTAGACAATAACATATATAAATCTGGTTTGTTTTATTTTTTGTTTGTTAATATAAACTCATCAATGTCATCCTAGGATTTTCTGTGCAGTCACCATTACAAAAAATTGATTAACCATCATTAAAATCTCGAATGTACTAAAAACATCCACACCAACTAATAAACTTGTATATAAAAAAGCGTTCATCTCATACCCTTTCATACCCATTCAAACCCATGTCATTCGTACTTGAGCAAACAAACTTCAATCCAACGTGTATTCTGAAATAAAAAGAACACTCAGTCTATATCATAGACTGTTAAATGCTGACTAGTATTTCTAATCATCAATTGCATTGAATATATTCTAAAGGTGGTATATATTGTATCTAAATGTTACCAATATATTCAATTGCCACATATTTTGTTGTTTTCTAAGGTATATAGCCAAAGTAATGGTTCACTCCTGAATGGAGCGATAATTATAATATTGTCAACTCGAGTTTCGGGCAACTGATCAGTAAACAAATCTCAACCAGTGCACCTCATCAGGACATGTGGATATAAGACATACATTTGTTAGTAAAATAACTCAAGTTGGTGTGTAAGACAATTTGATAACAATTATTTCATTTTTGTTTCTTCTATATTTCATGCTCCGTCGTCTCTGATGTTGAATTACTTTCCAGAGAAAAAGGGCAAAGAGAGAGGAAACGGGAAATAAGCAAATATGTGCAAAACAACAATAAATCTCTGCAAACACATTATTCACAATATTCCAACAATTGTTGAAAGCCAAGGGCTTATGCTTTGTCTATTGAATCCATAGTGCCATAAAGGCGTCCTCTACAGTTAATTTAGTGTTAAAATCAAGACATTTCTTTTTCTCCAATTTCTTATTTGTTTTGGAAGGTTTGTTTCAACCCCACTAATCAACCCAACTGACAGGCTGGAAACCCCCAGCACCACACATCAATTGAAGAAATTCCAAAGTTAACATCAGTTGATCTCTATCTAATATCTACAATTGCTACATTGGTCCAACAGAGGAATGGCAAAACTATTCACTCCTATATAGTTTACCTATGGCTGGTCATGGGTAGAATCGTATCCGGTTTTCTGGTTAGTTCACACAGGTGGCACTAGCTGATTACACCTACTGGTGCCTCCCATCGCTTTACAACAGCAAATTTCTCTCCTCTTAAATTCTTAGCGGCCTATATCGATAATCTTCTTGTATTTGTTTGTAAGTGATACAGAAAATGATGTTAAGTATACGGCCTAGACTCTAACAACCGAGCATCGTGTGCCTCGTTCTCCATAATCAAGATGGCTATGGAACTGCCACTGGTGTCATTGTAATTTCCTCCTCAGAGCGTTTTATCAGGGGTCAGATCATGTTTCCCCCGTCGGCTGGAGGCTGTCTGGAGAGTGCCCCGAAGGTCCAGCTTGCTACACGGTATTCAGCCGTCACTGACTGTGGCAGTTGTTCACGGTGTTTGCCTCCTGAGTAAAAACAGAGAACAAATGAATCATTCGGTGTCTCATACGAAACTCATCTGTGAGCAGCGCCGGGCAAGGGCTGTCAATTGCTTAATTGATGCTATTTGTACTCCCCCTCAGCCGGCCATTGACACCACTGCCCGGCGCTGGCTCGGAAAGGCAGCAAAACTGATTGCTGACCTCTGGAGCCGCGCGGGTGGGTGCCGCCATGGCACACAGTCAGAGGTGAGTCCTGCAAGACTGCGCTACCCGTTTGCGTGTCAGCCCTCGCGTGTGACTAGTTCCTCGCTCGTCGTCCTCCCATCACTCTAGAAGGCAGCAAGCCAAGTGCTACCCTCGGGAGCTCCGTCCTCCCTTTCAAGAAACATCAAAACAAACCCAAAAACATAGATGGGGACGGACCCACTCACCCGTCTGATGCGCGTGTTCAAGCTCAGTTAGGCATAACTTGCTGAGCCCAACTGACGTTCTTCTCATTAATCCTGCATTCGGCCAAACAATGGGAAGTGGCGTTTGGTGCATTTCCCAAACGAGTCTTGATCGTAAATATAAGGGAGGAGCCAATCCCAACGTTCCATGCGTATAGCATCACCTCCAGTTGCCGCAGTTTTTCTTAAAGCGAAATGACCTTGTTTGTGGGTTCTCCTACTACAGGATAACCTTGCATGGGGCAGGGAGGACTCTCCCACTGGGGCGTGCCCCCTCGGGCAATGGTATACACTAGTGGGGAACTGTGTTGTACCGCGTCGTACCCAAACCTTACCCATATCTGTAGTAGCCTATTTCGATCGGTGTTCAGTTATATGGTTATGGGCATACAACCAATACCCCAAAGTCCTTCTCTCCCAGTCAGTACGATGGTGTACAATGTACTACACTTCATTCATGTCGCAAACCTAAATGCACTAATCTGACCTCCAAGATAGAGTAGTCGTTTACAATTTATAGTAACATAGGCCATTGAATGTCCTCATTCAGGCCAATTATGTGTGTTTTTAGTCTAATAATCCAATGGTGCTCTAGTCTGGTCAATATTTGCTGCATAGAGTATTGAGTGATGTCTTGGGGCAATTGATCTATCACTGTCCAGTGCAGATCTTCTTCCATATGGTTTTCTGTAACAAAATGTTGCACCATTGACGCGCCCATATATTTAGTCCGAATCCGTGATGTGTTCACTAATACGAATGGAGACTTTTCTTGTAGTCATTCCAAAGTATAGTAAATCGCATGGGCACAGGATCACGTAGATCACATTACAGGATAGACAGTTTGTAAAGCAGCGAAGTTGCCAATTAAATGTCCCATGGTTGAACCTAGCGGTTTTGGAAGTTAGATGGCAGACACTGCATTTGCCACAAGGATAATGCCTCACCATTTGCTCCTTCTCGTGGCTCCAGGCTGCTCGGAGACTGTTCTGTGCAAAGTTAGTTTGAATGGGTTGTAACCTGGATTGTACCAGGCGATCACGCACATTTCTGGATCCTATAAGGCAAATGGAGGTAGACCAATGGTACATGCTTTTTGATTATTTTTTTAATTTGGACCGTTTGGGGTGAAAAGGTGGTCGCACACACACCAGATGGTCTGAATCTGTATTTTTCTGCCTAGGACTCAGAAGATGCTCCCTCGGTGTCCATCGTGCCCTCTTTGCTGATCTCTTCACCAGTTTGCGGGGATAACCTCTCTCCTTGAGACTTTCACCCAAGGTGTTTGCATGTCTTTCATAGTCAGCCGAGTTAGTGCAATTGTGCCGCAGGCGAAGAAATTGCCCGTACGGCAGATTATCCTTCTGGGAGTGAGGGTGTTGGCTCGAGTATTCCACCAAGGTGTTACGGTCCGTCTCCTTTGTGTACAAAGAGGTGTATATATATGTCCTTGCTGTTGTGAAATATTCAGGTCAAGGAATGGAAGCTGTGTGTGATCGGAATGACCGGTGAAAATCAAATTAGGATTGCACTCGTTCAACCAACCAAGGAAAGCATCTAGATGATCGTTACTTCCTTTCCAAATAAAGAAAATGTCATCGATATACCTTTTCCAATTGGACACAGTGTCCAAAAGGATTATTGTGGTGAACAAATTGATCTTCGAATTCTGCCATATAGATGTTTGCCAGACTTGGGGCGAAGGCTGCCACCATGGCAGTGCCCTGTTTTTGGATGTAAATATCTTCCACAAATTGGAAAAAATTGTTACACAGGGCAATTTCCATTAAAATACCAGCCATTGCTATTTGGAGAATATGCTCATTTGTTATTTCTAGTATCTGGACTAACAACAGGAACACCATACTATTCACTAATGTAGCACACTGTTATTTGGCAAATGTTTAGGAAGGTTTATAGCACGAAGTATGCATTTTGTCTAATTTTGTAAAAGAGCACTTTAGATTTGGATTCTCCCACAATGTAACAAGACTGACCATTTGAGTAGCAATACAGAACACTGTTATTTAGTAAATCTGCTCTTTCAATACATAGCATACAAACAGAATTATTAATCAAAGAAATAATGCAGTGAATTGTAATTGTACCATGCTTTTATTGGTGGCGTAATGCAGTGACTATATACCGCAGATCTCCCAGCAAAAGGTTTGTGGAGAATGTATTTATTTTGCGTATACGTTTTTCGAGTGTACAAAGTGTTCCGGCATTGGAAGCCAAAACGAGTCGTATGACAGATGAGCACAGAATGTATCCTGGTAATAAATATCTGAATTGCTATGCCAATATTGTTAGCAGTGCCACTTTCTGAACAGGTATAACTCTTACAGTCAAATGTACGCATTCAATATCAACTGGCTACCGGTTAAATGGTGGGGCAAGTAAGCACCCAAAACACTTGTTCACTATGCCCATACATTAATGGAACAGAGGGCTGATCCCAATACAATTGATTGCATGCCACCCCCAGTATGAACGGGATGAATCAGAGTCCCCATTATATTAACTCAGTGAACAATATCCCTGCTAAATATCGCACCAAACTGAAACAGTTTTCCTTCACAAAGTCCTTATTGCAAAACGCATAATAAAGATTTGAACTCAATAGGGCAAGACACTAGCGAAAAAGCTCCCGTTTACATTGATGACGTGACGTGCAAACATGCGCATGATGCCACATACATTATTTACCTTTATCATTTCCAATATGGCGCCCGCGAGCAAAAACACACGGAGCGCTGTAGGAGTAACAATGGTCACTAAACAGGTGAGCAGTAACCTAGATCATGAATTCAAAAGAATGCTAATCAAATATGAGACAACAAATGTGCTGAGAAATGGGGAACACAAGTGTACCAAATATAATGGCACTAATTTACATGATATAAATGAGCGACCCAGTGGGGCAAACAGTATTATGAATAAAAGAGGTCCTGTTATTAGAAGCGTAGACTAGAAACCATTTCCTTTGGGGGCACAATGTATACTACACACGATGATGCCAATAACACTGGCAACCATTAGTTGACTATTTCTATGCTGCCTACAGTGATTATAACGACTTGGAGGGAGAAATTACCCACAAGACTTGCAGAATTAGGTGCATGCTAACTGAGTAAGACCGGGTTAAGTCCACTTTATAACAATTGAACATGTCAATTTGAAGTTGATCCTGTGCAATTTATCATTACATCTCACAGCTAAAGATTCAAGAGAATTAGAATGAATATGTGTGCAACCTACAAAAGATGGTAGATGCACAACACATTGGGGAAGTGTTTTGTAGATGGAACTTTGGAATTCTGGGGTGAAAGGGCCGTAACCCCATATAGGTTATAACCACACCTTTTCTAAATCTTCTTTTATATTTTAGAGTATCCTCCCAAACAATTATTTGTGAGGGTTTTAGACCAGACTCCCTTTTAACAATGGGTGAGGTCACTGACTAGCGAATGCACAGGAACTTGTCCATTAGTGAACCCCAGATGTGGGGACAATTTATCAACAAATAACCCCCAGCCGTAAGGGTTAGTGGGAAACCTGCATGGGTGTGATAAGTGTACATGGCTTCATCAACACAACAACCAACTTTGGTTTTCAAATTATTTAAGACTTTGGTATTTTGGGAGCTTTACTTAATCCACACTTTGCATGGCGTGGTTTTGTCAAACACTTGGGTTCTGCATTATACCAAGGTGTTTGGAGCAGAATTATTAACTTTTATCTGGAATTGTATCCTAATTTTAGCTATAGCCATGTTTTCTGGTTTGTTCTTCTTTTCCTGCCGTTTACTTTACTTGACCTTGGTATGTCTACACCAATTTTTTTTCGTAATCAATTTCATTTGTTTATGACATGTTTGAAAATTGATTTTTACACTAATATCAGCCTTGAGAAAGGCCAGTGGTCGAAACACATGTCGTCTGGACTGTGGTTATGAAAATTGAACTGCACTTTTTTGAAGACCTTCTATTTACATTGGCTTATTCGTATCTGATACTTTTTGCAAGGTGTAATGGCATACCCACTTCTGATTACATAAGTATGAACCGAGATAGGCTATAATATCCACACTGTTAAAAATGCTTGGTAAGCACAGAACACTAGTTTAACTCCATAAACCATTATCTTTTTGAACTGTGTCAAGTCTTCTTGAATAACTCAAAGTGGTAAAAGGGCATTGTGACTGAGGAAAACCTTGATGCTATTCTGAGGAAGTGGAAAGGCCAGGGACAGGCCATCCCTTTTGGATCCTGACCCTGGAGGTGGATATGCGAGTAATGATCACCTGGGTGGAGGGACCTCTGGGAGTGGGCCGAGGATGTCTTCAGGTGAGACATGGCATCCCCCTTTCTCGTATGAGAATGAGTCCTCCCATCCCCCTGCCTTCATAGGGTATTAGTCTTTATACCTTCCACACACATCCACTGTCCCACAATCATATGCCTTTAAGACTGGGACAAGGAAGAGGCAACTAGGAGTGGTGCACACTTCTAGTGAATTTCACCACTATGGTAATGGGACGAGGAAGATGCCTATGGATGGTCCGGCATCTCCAGTTAATTGGTACAATTGTGCTCAGGCAAAGGACTTGCACCTGCAACCCATTGAAAGACCACAGGTGCTTAAAAGGAGAGGCCAACAGCGGCAGAGGTAGAACCTGCATGGAGAGAAGGCTGCATTTGTGGGGCAAGGATCAGGCTGGAGAGGGGCAGGTGAAGAGGAAGCCATGTACTGCAGGGTGGTGAAAGAGGCACCGAGACCCAAACGGGTCGTGAGAAGGTTGGAACCCCTGCAAATCCAGATACTGCGTGTTCTGAGCTGGAGCACACAGAAGAGACTGAGGCGCTGTGGGCCTCTGCCGCAAGGTTCATAGGTGGCGAGCGCTGCTCGCTGGAGCTCCCAACGCATATCTGAGAGCAAAGTGGAACCCGGAGAACAGACAGAAGGTGCCCAAAGGAGCAGACAAGCACCAGTGAATACTCATACCGGGGCGCTCCAGGGATGGGAATTGGACATCGGCTGTTAGCGATTGAACTGAAACTTATAAGAATGGGGTTTGGAACCCGAGTGAGTGAACATGGAATCATGAGCAATTTGACAAGTATTTTGAGAAATACAACATATATTGAATACTGAACTAGAGAGAAGATATGAAAATAATGTGAAATTACAGCACAAGTGGAAAGCGAATGCTATTGTAAAAACCGCAAAGAAGCATTGTGAACTAAGTAAAAAGCAAGTGTGAAAGACGAGTCAAATACTTGTGAATCAAGTGAAAAGCAAGTGTGACAGGCAAGTTGTTGAACTTGAATGACCAATGTGAAACCAAGTTGGATGCTCTTTTGCAGTGTGTCTCTTTGCAATGTTTCTTTTAGAAATCCTGGTATGCTTATCTTCCAGGGTTTTGCTTTTTCTCTCATATTTTATACAATCTCTTTTCTAGTCCTGATGTTTCTTCTCAGGACCTCTTTATTTTGCACACAGGTTTAGTTGCCTGTTGTACGCTCCTGCCAGGGCTTCTTGTATTAACATAAGGTATCTGTCCTGCCTAAATTTGCACATATACTTCATTTGTCAATCTGTTCTCCGGATATATTATTCAGTCCGGGTTTCCCCTATACTTGTACAATATATATTCATCTGCTTGTAAGGGTTTTGTATGTAGCTTAATTCCCCATTCAACATTAAGTAAATTTGTTCTTTCTCTTTTGGTTGCTTGTGGTTTAATTACTTGAATTCTGTGTGGCCGCCAATACGCTCCAGGGTTCCCACTGCCTCTGGGTGGACTCACTGGCTGTTCTTGGCATTCCTGGCTCTGCGGTCAACCGGAGAAGTGTTTCCGTCTGCTTCCTTTTCACGTCCTCTTGGTTTCTTCATCTCTCCCGGTTTCCACTGAACACGTCTGCCTCGTTCCGGGCTCCGGTAAGTAAAGCACTGCTCGCTATCATCTGCGAACGCCCAGGAGTCTCATGTCGGCTGATGACGTTCCTGCAGCGTGTCCTTCTCGCACCACAGCCTCCTCCTTCTTCGTTGGTGAGCCACCTGGCTCCACCACTCCAGTAATTGCCTTTCAGTTTCTTAAACCTCACGGAGAGACACAACACTCTACCGCCAGCAGCAGACATCAATTCCCTGCTTCACTTTCCATTTAAACTTCCTGGGCACAGGTGTATGTGAGCAATCACTAGAGCACACGCTGGGCTGTGGCCACCTTCGCTCTGCATTGCTCTGATTCCTCTTCCTCGTCCCAGTATTTTGGTCATTCGGGGAAAGGAAGTCCAGTTTTTAGAATTGTTTCGGAAAATTTGAATAAAGACTTCCAATAGTCTTAAATGGTGATTGAGTACTGGATGATTGATAGGTGGAACAGGCGAGGGTGATTTCACTATTCTTCATGTGAGAAGCAGTGGATGCATAACAATAGGCCATGAGGGTTTTAGATATGGCATGGTTATTTTTGAGAGAAAATGGGGATACCATGTTTCACCCGATGAAGCTATGACATCTCCCCAGAAGTTGTCTCCCCCCCCCCCCCCACCCCCCATGTGATCCTCCCTCATATAGCTGCCCCCAGGTTCAGGATCAGGTAGTGCCTGCCGTCCTCTGGCCACATGGGAGGAGGTCACCACTGGGAAATCGGTGATTCATCACAAAAAGGACTGAAAGAGACTTCAGCGGAACTTTAGAAACCCAGAAATCCTCCCCAATTACGATTGACAGCAAAACTGACCAAAGCTTGGAGAAAATCCCAGGTCAAACAAGCAGCCTGAGCTTATGTCTGCCTGCACAATAATGGAGAATAAAATGTGGAGCAGAGCCATAAGCCTTCTTAAAGGCTCCCAAGGGAAGGCCGAGCCCCCAGGGGAATACCTCAAATAGAGATTAGCCAAGGGTAGCAGCTGATATTTAAGGCCAATGGGAGGCAATAGGAACATCGAAAAATGGAAGTCTGGGGTATAAAAAGCCAGCAGGTGCAGAAGGGTGAACGGTGTTAGAGTGAGGTTGGTAGCAGAAGAGATGGACCAAGAGACCAGCGAAGAGGGTGCAGCAGGAGAGGTTTAAAGGGATACATTTTAAGTGTTGTGAGAGAGTAAAGGTAAGGTGTTGGGTCTGACAGCATTGCACCTATTAAGTTGTTTCTGAATGAGAGATTGACTGGAGGATGGAGAGAGAAAAGGGTAAAGTTACGAGTAGGTGTAAGATAGGCTATGTGTGTGTGAGCATGAAGAAGAGTGGGGAAGTGAGAGGAGTGTAGCGGAGAGTAGAAGTGCATAGAATGGTGTGAGTGAGGAGTGGCGAGAGGGAAGATCAGGAGGGAGTTGTTAGGTGGAGATGGGATAGTGGTGATAAATGGAAACTGTGTCATAAACGGGGGACCTAGTGGGGTGGGGTGGGGAGGGGAGGGAGCAGTAACATCAGGAAGCAGCTTTGTACCATTGCTGTTTGGGTTGCAACTGTTATCAGCTCCTACTTCTCCTGAATGTATGGCCGTCCTCGGCCCACATTGCCAGAAAGCGTGGAGGAGGTATCTAAGTTGGGCTGCATCTATTTTACCTTTATTTTGAGAATCTCTGCTAATTTAGTAGCATTGTAGAGCTGGTGTAGGCAGTGCACTAATCACTCATGTACTCCTGCAGAGCAGTAGTCCTTTTGTTAAAGCACCATGCCTTTGTCTTCCAGGTGTGTGGGCAGAGTTACATTGTTTATGTTGTAGACTCTTTTTAATATTGTTCTAGTTTGCAAAGTTGTGTCTAGGACAGGATGACTTTGCTGCACCCCCCCCCCCCCAACTCCCCCCCCACTCTGAGCAGCATGCAAAGAGTATATCTTGTAAAGCGCAAGACTAAGGCAGTCATTACGAGGTTGGAGGTAAGGGGATAACAGCGCTGGTAAAGGTGCTGGTGCTGTTCACCCCTTACCGCCGCATTACGAGGTCCTTTAGCAGGTTCCGCTAAGGGCGGCTGGTCTTACCAGGCGGCCTTAGTGGGAACCGCTAAAGGACCAGCATGCTAACAACGGGCCTGTTAACGGGCCCGTTGTTAGCATGGTCCCCATTCCCACTGAGCCCTATGCGGGCTCGAATGGGAATGAGGATAGGTTCCTTGAATGGGGAAATACTGGGTCCTCCAAGGTTGGAATGGCCCGGTAATTCCACATTCAGGGTACCGGAACCGGCATGCGATAAGGGGGTAGCCATGGCGCTAATAGCGCCATGGCTACCTCCAACCTCGTAATGACCCCCCAAATGTTTGTCAATTTCGGGGTCTTCGCACTACTCATCCAGTACGTCAAGAACACCGGGCTAGTGGCTTATTCTCGGAAACGGAAGCCACTGATCTAGGTGAGAGTTTCCTCTTATGAAATGCAACTAGTGGTTGTGACCTTTAGGCAGACACGCCTGCAAGGCAGTTCAACCTTTTCAAAGGGGGGCCCACATCACCTACCCCATGTTCGCCTTTAGTAGTCTTACGACACAGCAATATACGCATTTTATTCTACACTTTAAGTGTGCACTTTGCGGCGCACATAACCTGCTTTTGCTGGAGCCTCGGGCCTCTCTGGTATGCTTTTTTTTTTTCTTTTTTTTTTTTTTCCAAAAACAGTTTATTAATTTTCACAAAAAAACATAGATAACATTAGTAAAAGTAACAATGTCTCACATTCATCAAAAAGAATAAAATGTACAGAATAACAAAAGCATCATAAACAGTTCAGACCATAAAATTACCAATCCTAGTGAAACGCAATCAACAAATAACAGTAACACATAAAGGACAATACAAAAACAACATGAAGGATACCGCATAAGGGAAGAAAAGTAAAAAAAAAGGGGGGGAAAGGAGCCCCACCAACTGTACCACGAATACCATAGCTATCATAGCTATCAAAGCAACCCAATCTGCACGTCAATCATAAAGAGCCATAAACGGACACCATAACTTCATATAATACTCATCTTTATCCTTATTACGAAATTAAACCTCATCATATTGCGCCAAAATATGCAATTCCGTCAGCCAATCAACATTTGGTTTTTTCCTCCTTTTCCAAACCCTGAGTATTTACTTAATCGCCACCATAATGGCTCTGTCAATCCAGTAAGAATGTCTCCTAGCTCTACCACCTCTATCTTTACGGGAAAGTAAAATAATATTTACTGCAGACCTCCGCAAAACCACACCAAAAACCAAATCAATCCTATCAATTACTGCCGTCCAAAACTCCTGCAACCTCGAGCAATCCCACAGTAAATGCAATAATGTACCTCTATCAACATTACAACACCAATACAAGTCATCAGGCCGTAGCCCCAATTTAAACCTCTTAACTGGCGTCCAATATAGCTTTCCAATTACTTTCTGTCGAATTAAACGTAAACCCATATCCGGTCCCAGATTCAAACCAACCTTCAGAATATATTTCCAATGCCCCTCCGAAATATCATCCTGATCATCATCCGACCAAATTTCTCTCAATCTGCCAGTATCCTTTTTACTGTGGTTTCTCTGTGTTAGTCCCTTACTGACAAAAGATATGTATCTTTGCTGTGGGTGTTTGGTGTTTAAGCTCCCTGCTGGCCGTCTCGTCATACTCGTTGACTATTAACCCCTCGGCTGTATTTTTCTTCGTTATAAAGTATGCACCCAGCAGATGTCTCGCACTGTTCTCCGCTCTAAGCATGAGGAGAGGGGCAAACCATCAAATTGAAATTGGCCGCCACGTGTCGTGACTAAACTTCAGCCAGCCTCTGTCTTTAAGGAACAGAGGAATTTCTATAGCCTACTTTCTATTATTTTCAATTTTTAATATTGATTCAGAGTGCGTAGTTGCATTTAGCGGGACATTGGGATTGTTTTACTTTCACGTTGCCCGTGACATAGCAGTTGCAGCTGTAGTGCGGCGTGAAGGGGGAATGCTCTTACCGGCAATTCTAAAAAACGGAATAAATTCGCTCTAATGTGATTTCAGAAATCATTGGGCCTAAATGCATGAATGACTAAGGCAAGACTATGACAGCCATTTGGTCTGAACAAGTATATCCAGGCTTTCCCAAATTCGGTTGGAAAGGTCTGTGGTAGGGGTGATGCATTAGCATGGTGTTGAGAGATTCAGCAAAACATTTTCAACGGTAGTGTCCAGGCAATCCCTTTCACAGGGGAGGAATTAGTGCAGAACAAGATGGAGCTGCGTTATGGCAAAAACTATCTTTCTGGAGTGCTGTTCTGTCTAGGCACAAGACGCAAACCCCACCAAGTTGAGGAAGCTGTCTGCCTCTGACTGCGTGAGTCTCCTGAAGCATTCATGAAACTGCCTCAAGCGGCAGTTGGGTGCTGAGGGGTTCCGCAATTTGTGGGTATTGGGGGTGGAGGGGCCACTGCGTGTATTGGGGTGTGGGGGCCACTGCGTGTATTGGGGATTGGGGGGGCACTGTATCGTGGCTGCACACAGAGACACCGCCATGATAAGCAAGGACCTCACAGACTGTATCTGAAAGTCATCCTTTGCTCAACAGCCCAAGCTCAAACAATGAAACCGTCCAAAGCTATATATTTCTCATGCTTTGCACACATTTTATTGTCAAGGTGACTATTCTGTCAGAGAAGTGAGCATCATACCAAGTGTGTATTGCATGCTCAGAAGGAATGAACATTTGAATTACTAGTGCAGCATGTATAATAAATTGGTGGTCATTCTTATGTTCCCAAAATGCACTTTGTTTTATGCAAAGCTGCCAGTATCCTATATTCAACCACGCACATTATTCGAAACTCTGCTCTAACCCCCAGTTCCGCCCACGCCACTGACAATCTGCCACCCCAAACTCCCCATACCCCATCGTGAAGGAGGTATGGGGGGGGGTAGAGTTCCACTAGTAAATTCTGTCCATTTCCAGCACCGTTATAAATGCACAAGCGGAAGACGCTGCTGCAGTGAGACAGGAGGCCGAAGCGCCCATTAAAATACTTGCTCTACAAAAATCAACATTTATCTCAGCACAAATGGCAGATATGCATCTCATGTCACTGGTGGCAGTGCAGTCATAATGACACATTAGACAAAGGAAAATCTGCTTCTAAGAAAATAACATCTGTTGCTAGGGACGCCCACGTGGTTGCCGTTTAGCTTTTCAGTGTTGTGATGTATACACAACCATCAGTGAATATTTAGCAAATATAACTTTGCGCTATATTCACAGATACACTAGAATGTGACGCAAATTCAGAAGTAGCACAACATCCATTGTTACTTCAACTGACGGGCTTAGTGCTGTGCCATCAACAGGATCCGTGCCGGCTTATTTTGCAAAATGTCCCTAGTTTTACATGTGATGGTGACACCAAGATACGTGACTTCATTTGTCTCCTCCCTCTTCAAGGATATTTCTGGTTACCTAGTTTGTTGACTCGGAGAGATATGGTTTTAACACCGGACTTGGAACAGTTTATATTGTATACGGCAAACATTCAGAATGTGCTAACTTGCTCTAGGATGCCCAGATAATTCCCTGGTCCTTTTAGGCTTTCCCAGACTGCACCAATGTGGTCAGCACTTATAGTATTCACCGTCAGAAGTTTATTTTTATTGAATAGCTTCCACTCTTGAGCAATAAAGGATTCTACTTCCAGGTGAGTCAGTGTTCAGCACATGGGATCATGGGATATGTTTGAGCATAATGATCACTGGGACAGGATCGGCAAAGGGGATCGAGCCTACCAAGCTACAATAGAATGGGTGCTTGTTCATTTTGTGAACAAAGGAGAAAAGGGTGTAGGCTATTGTGGTTGGGTATGTCAGCTAAGTATAAAAAGACCATAAAGTTATGTGAGGTCAGCTGCATTTTGAGTAACTGTTAGTAAGGGAAATTAGCCATTCTGGAGAATTCTCCCTGAGTCCCTCAGCAGCTTTGCTGGATTTCTAGGATACATTTTTTTCACCTGGTAAGAGTGTGTGACCCTTTTGTTCCCATTCTTACATGTGTTTTGCTGTGTGTGTGCAACATTTTCTTGTGTTCATAGACTGTGGAGCCTCACCTACTCCATAGGCATCATCTTTTTACTGTGTTACACAGCACCTTCAGTGCAGTGACACAGGGTTGTCTTTTTCAGACTTTCCGACTCCATTTTCTGAGACTGACTACTGTCTCTCAAAACCTGTTAAGTTGCCATTGACTTTATTAGTCTCTTTTAAAACTCACAGACCCAGTACAAACTAACTTGCATAGAGTTCTGGAAGGGGTTTATACTACCCCTTGTTGTCTGTTTCTCTTGGAACAATATTTCGTTCCCTATTCATTAATACTTGGCTGGTGGCAGTGGTAAGTACCCTATTTTTCCTACTGCGGTTATCTTAAATAGCCCTGGTATTGTTTTAGGCTATCTTGGTAGCCTCGAACTTAAACCCGCTGGACCATATACGTTTTTATACGGTTCCGGATGGGTTTATTCGCCATTTCTTTTTGTAAAAATCTTTCTCATGTTTTGAGCGCCAAACCAGGTCTGGTTCCTTTGTTCGCCATCCTTTCGCAGGCTTCTGCACAGAAGCCCTCCTTAGGCGCCTGCATGTCTGAGGGGGACAGGATGTGAGGGAGGGGTTTAGGACTCCCTACACAGTGTCTCCTTGGAGACTTATGTCACACTCTGATATGATTGGCTGTGGTGACTGTCCCGGCGGGACAGCCACCCTGCTGTGTGATTGACAGCCAGGCTGTGTGAATGGGGGAAAACTGCATAAAAAGCAGGTCTCTGGGTCTGGAAAGGCAGAGTCGCCACTGGATCGAGAGAGCCGAGGAGAAGCTGACAGAAGAGGACCTCTACCACGACTGAATCGCCCGGGGAAGCCCTGCTGCGAATCTTCAAACTTCGACCACAGGGAAGATCTGCAAGGAATCTTCTCCCCTTGAGCTGGTGGGAACAACCAGTTCACCAAAGTGCTCGCCAGGCCTCCTGTCTGTGGTCGAATTTGCTGTACAGAGCTACAGTCAACCGCATAGCCAGGAGGAACAGACCCTGCTTGCGTTTTAAGGGGCACACCTTTTTATTTGTCGCTTTGCTCTGCTGCTGGGTTCTTCCCTGGCCAGTGCAGAACCCTCCAGTCTTCTTCCTTCTTGTCAGTCCGACAGTCGCTCAGGAACCGTGAGCCTGCAGGACCTGCCAGGAACGTCTGCCTCAGCTACAGCATTCTTCTGCTTTAAAGGTACTGTGCTAACCCAGTTGTTCGTTTCGTACAGCTGCGGTGAAAGTGTTTGAAATCTTTCGCCAATCCAAGGGCTTGTCCTTCTCCTTTCTTTAAAGTAACTTTTCGTCCAACCAACTTCGTTCTGAACTCTTGGCAAAGACTTAAACTGCTAACTACTCTGAACTGTGCGATCCTCTGCAAAGACTTTGGTCCATTGACTTTGGGCCAAGCCCCTTTTAATTTGATTTCCTTACTGTAGTTCCTTTTTCTAGATTGCCCTACTTACTTGTTGGTGCTGCTCAATTTCTGTCTAACTATGTCTTTCCCTCCCTTTTAAATTGCTGGAGTGTCATTTTGCTCACACTTTATTTTGAGCCTAACTTATCCAGAATCTATTGGGTGCGGTGTAGTGTATTAGTAACATGATTTTTCAACTGCTTGATAATAGTGAAATGTTTAATAACTGATGTGTAAATAAATGTAGATTCTTTTACTCCGAAACCTTGAGTCAGTGTTTGTTTGAATCATAGTAATTGCTGTCCTTTGTGTAACTATTGATACTGCTCACTTTACTCTTGAGATAAGTCTGGCTTTTCAGCCATCGCTACCACTTTACTGTGTAGTACAGGCTTGTACCTAAGGTGAATTTTTACTGTCACTTGTAGTACTAATTGTGTGTGGTGTTCCCAAAGGGCACTGCATATAATTCTGCGTAGCAGTAACACTGGTCAAACCACAATGGGCTTGGGCAGATACTGAATATTCTGCCAATGTCTGTGTCGTCTGTTATTAGTTCTTGCTTCAATTCCAATAATGTTAAATCCGGGTTAATGCAGGGCAAGTAGACCTTAGAAAGCGAGGACGATTAATGGAATTTGCTGTTTCCTCACTGACCATCTCTCCTCATTGTCTTCAGTTGCATATACCGGTTTGGCATTCACATGTCTATTAGGGCACTGCAACAAGGTCACTTTGGAGAGGCTAGGGAATGGAGATCTATGGTTTCTAGATCTCGTGGCCACTGCGTAGGCCCCACTGCTTGCCCCAGAGGTGGTGAATGTGGGATACCCTATGACTCTCACCCAATCTGTCATCTTTTCTACAAAGTCCCACATAGCACCCCAAGAGACCTCCAAGCTCCATGGTATACAAGATGCAGGTAGTGAAGAGAGATGTATGGGATTTAGGGCTTGGTGATTGTGAGCATATGTTTCAGTCAATGTATACCAAAGTATAGAAGAGGGGAAGATGTATGGTTGTCTGGGTGCACTGCAAATCTACCTCCCCAAGACATGGAAGATTACACAAGCTTAGAAATTCAGCGGCAGAGTGTGGTGACATTGTCAGGAAGTCAGACAAACAGGACAAAAGGGCCATCCAACACTAAATTGACAGCCTTTACATCTCCTTGGTCCATAGAACCGTGGGGCAGCCCAAAGGACAAGTGAAAGTATCAGGGAAATAGTAGTTTGCCCAGTTCTCTGCCAATCAAAAAATGTGCAGCGGATTAATGTGCAGATGCCACACTTTTCCCAATTACAAAGCCCTTTAAAAAATCTGAGCAAGGTGTAAAAGGATCAACACCCACAGGGTGAAAGTGAGAGTCAGGGAACTGTTGGGAAATTCACAGCAAGCCAATCGAAGAGGAAGGTGGGGGGAGAGAGGTGGAAGAGATTGGAATGGAGTGAGTAAAAGATTGTGGAAAGGTAGAGTATGTACAGAGAGGAAAGATCAACAGAGAAGGTGAATCATCAAAAGTGGAAAGAGGAGGTGAAGCATCAAAAAGCAAGGAGGTGGAGAATGTGAAACGAATGAATGGAGGGAAAGGAGAGGTGATGAAACTTGTACAGAAAGAGGAAGGAGAGGAAGCAAAACATCTAGACAGAGGTAAAGGTGGTGGAAGAGACATTTAAGAAGTGGTGGAGTATCACAGAGAAAGGGAGGAAGAAGAGTGCCAAGGAGGTGCCAATAGAAGTAGAGGAAGAAGAGGTGGCAGAAAAACACCTTGAAATTGTGTACAGATAAGAGGAGAAGCACCAACTCTATAAGAAAAGAGGAATTCCAACAGAGGGATAGGAGAGGGAATAGAGCAAGTGCTGCGAGGGAGCCAGAAAGGAGGCAGCAAATGGATATCTAATGGAGGGATTTAGAAGCAATCAAAGAAAAGGAGAGCAGGATTAGAGAAGTAAGGAAGAGTAGAGCTTAAGAACTGAGTTGGGGACCTGCTCCTAAACTGCTGGAAATGGAGGGCCCGAGCTAAGCAGGGGAAACAAACTTAAAGACAGCAGTCCCCTAGGCTTGAGGGGAGGGAGGGAAAAGGGGAAACACAGTGGATAAGATAGAATGATGTGCATTAACATTGAAATGAACACTGTTTGTTTGGTTTGTGTTGGCTGGTGTAATAAAATCAATAAAAACTGTTAAAAAAAAATAAAAAACAGCAGTCCCTACACTAAATTGAATTTGAGGGTTTGGATTTCTAAGACCACATAAAAGGGGTAAATTGGAAGATAACCTATAGTCCATCTCTCCTTTAGTATCTGATACCTGCTGCCCCTAACTGTCGGTCAGCCTGAGATTCTGAGTTGCTAGGGCGTAGTTGAGTCTTGGAGGATCAACATAAGGCCCTGAGGACCCCTGCACCAGACTAGAGACTGAGAACCAAGCAAGACATTCTCAGAACACCTATAAAAGCCAAGAGACAATAAGGGGCTGTTTTGATTTTCCCTGGGAGGTGGGATTGAATGAAGGGAGAGATGAAAGGGCTGAAGACGACAGTCCTTATTGGTTCTAGAAGATGCCTGGGTATCGGATGTTCTGCTTCTTGATTGTTGGTTCCTGTCAACCCTAATCCCAGTGTTCATGTGAGTAAACGTCTTTAGAGAACTTCAAGCGTGTTTTGAGTCATCTATTGAACCCTCACCCCTCAAAGCAATTTCTCCCCCATGACTTTGAATTAAACCAGCTATGGACTTTCGAGTTGATCCAACCTCTGCCATGTGTTGCTGCTTCAATGTCGGTAAGGTAGGACTCTTGTAATACTGGACCAGGCTTGTTGTGCTTGAGAAAGGTCAGGGTTATTTCTCATTTTATTGGGCCATTCAGTTTATTTCCATTCCAAGATAGATTTGCCACATCAATTTTGCTTTAGGGTACCAGGATCTAGTCCAGTGAATGTCTTAAAGTTATGGCTCTCAGTGTCCACCTGACAGTTACTTATTCGTTTTTCAGTGAATTACCAAACCGGAGGAGGAAAATAGCTGTATTCATATATCTGTACAACAAGGCAGTCAATGTTTTCATACTAGGCAATAACACTGCTCACCTTCTAAAACAAAGCACGCTTCCCAAAATAAGTAACGCGTCACTTCCTATTTGGAATTCAAATCAGTTTAGTGGGTTAATGCAAAAGAGAAAATGTGAGCAAACCCTGGATGTGTACTGTACAGATTAAGATCAAGAACAAGAGCTGGTGGGGTTATACAATTTAAAAGTGCGTTTGGTACATACTCATTCTATAACACCAGTAAACTAACTGAAGAGCTGTATGGTATTGGGCAGGACAGTAATATAGTCCTCTGACCCATACCCCTGCTGTGCCATTTCAGCAGACCTCCAAGACCACAAACTCTACTATATGATAATGTAAAGAATTGGTCAAGTAGTTTTATACTAACCTACCACCCATGTTTGCACTTAGATGAGGTAATGTGATCTGCTATTAATCACTCTGAAAATAGCCCTATATGCTTACGGTGTAGCAGGGAGTATATGATGCCAGCCTTACTGGCAAAGAAAATCCAAGCAGATTATAGGATATTGTAGCTGGTGTCGTATGGTAGATGCACTGGTTTATGGCATTGCTACATAGGGGAATTGTGGTCAACAGACTTTGTTTGTGTATCATACTTGACACTTGTGATTAGTAAGCCTCGCCTTAAGAGGGCTACGATGCATGTCTTCATACTCACCAGGTGTTGGTGCAGCAGGGTTCAGGTCTGTGTCAGCGCCAAAGTCGGTACCCAATAGAATAGCTGCCTGTGTCTTTGTAATACTTCCTTCTTTCTTTACCTGCTGTGCTGCTTACCTCATTTGTTAGAGCGTGGGTACAGCGCTTTGTGTTTTTGTGCAGCGCTGACCAGGATACGGGTTATTAAAAAACCATTAAGAAAGATTTCTAGGACTTGATTACAGAAGTCTGAGGTTACTCGAGTGCATTTGTTCACACCAGCACTACGAACATCCTATTTAGGAGGTATGTAGTTTTTGCAACATTTGAAAGGCATGGTTGACAGCAACCATTTTACCTCAACTAGTACATTGCAATTAAGTAGCAAGGGTACTAGAGTTTAGCTATCAAAGTGGAGCTGTCTCTGACAATAGACATGCTTGGATGGTGTTGACTAGTAGTGATACTCCCCCCCCCACCCTTTTTTCTTTATTTGTTGGCTTTAGGAGCACTATTTTGGAAATTCTTTGTGTGGCCCTGGATTACATGGCGGAGAATAAGAAAATAGAGTTCTTCCCCTGAAGAAAGTTCATGCATTCAGCGCAATGAGGAACTGAAACATGTCGGGATCATTTGATCTGAGTTAATAATACTCAGTGGTTTGAAGAAGTGTCAAAAGCATTTGTTGTATGTTGTTGTACTGTGTTGTATTTATATAGGAATATATGTGTGTGGAACTTGTGATTTGTATTATATCTTACCTTGTGTTGTTGGGTCTTTTTTAAGAGAAATTTGTTTTAAGAATTGTTTTTAAAGAATATTGGTGTGATGAACTTTATTAAAATAAACTTTTTTGATACTGTGAAAAACTGTTAGGTACTAAGTCTATTTTCTCAAGACCAATTGTACAGGGAGGGATTTGCACACCTTACTGGATGTATAGATCAGCATTGTATTTAGAAATGTAATTTCTGTCTCCTATTTTATGGGCTAACATCCTTCAGAGGTCGGTAAACGGAGTATCGACTGAGTTATAATAATCACAGTGCCTAGATGTTGGACGAACCATTCATGAAGCGCTACATAAAGTAAAATACATATCTGCATTATCACCGGGACAGGTTTTCCTGAGTTTCTATTTTAATTACAAATGTAGCTTTCATTGGTTTGTTTTTGAACAATGCTTGCACTTTCTGGAGAGTCAGGTTTTGGATGTTTTAATTGTAGTCTTGAAGATTTGACAGTCTAGAACACCTATGATTGGTGTAATGACATTCACCCTTGAGCAAAGACTCTGCTGCCACTGACCATTTATAGTAATGCAGTGGTTGAATGGATGTAAACTAGACCGTGCATACTCATTATCATTACACACTGTTTATTTAATTAGAGTGTACATTTAAATTATCAGTGTAAAAATTATCTGCATTGCATAATTATGCACACAGCACAGGAACTCTGAAAAATGAAATTGTGCAATACTGGCTTGCTTTCACTAGAAAATAAAAGCATAATTTGTTACTAAATATGAATCCTCAATTGCAACTTAGTTTTCCATTTTATTAATTATCCAATCCTAAAATGCTAGGAAAATAAATATGCACAGTGTTTCTGTTTGCTCCATGCGCATCTACACACAACACGGAGAAGCTGAACAGAAATAAACCATTCCTTATATCAATCTGTGCTGTTTTCTTTCTAAAAGGCTTCAGAGAAAATAGAATAAAACAGTTTCGGAGGCTTTTCTCAATGGATTGCAATTACATCCATATAGATAAAAATCAAAAGAAGCATTCTGGTTTCTGTCAAGTAACCTGACCTTGCACTGCCCTCTTGCAGGAAAATAAAAAGATCTGTCTTATTTTCATGTGTAAAAAGGCCTATTACGACCCTTATCTGGAGGCCTGCCGGTATGGGTTTATACACTGTAGTATATTTGACTCTTATGATCATTTATTTAGCTGCATATTTCTCAATTTTAGTTTTTCTGAATTTGTCATTTTCTATATTTCTGTTCTTTTGGGTATTTGAGCTGCACAACCACCATTTGCTTTTAAAAAAAAAAAAATAGGTTGCGCTTTTTACCTCCAGCACATCAGGTATAAGCCTACATAAAATAGTTTACCAGTTTCTTGTTTCAACTTTGGGAACATCAAGTGTTATTTACTATTTCAAATTCTTTGTTCTGTTCAATATTTAGATTTTGTATATTTCAAACCTACTACACAGGTATGTGTTCCTTATGTGGTCCATAGTTTTATAATATTTAGTACTTTTTTCAATTGAGGACTTGAGGAAAACCATCTCAAGTTCTGGAAGCACCTCAAGACCTTCCTCTTTGCTTCTGCCTTCGCCTCCCCTCTGCTGATCTGTTTCTTTCTTGGCACCGTGCACCTGAACACCCTCTGTCCTCCAGGCCCAGGTATCTGCTCACCCTGCCACCCCCCTGCACTGCCTCCGGGCCACCTCTTGCACTGGGGTCTGTATCTGTACCCAAACAGTACCCCAACCCCTTTCTTTTCTTTCTGCACTTATCAGACATACCCTGTCTGCTGCCTTAAACACAGCACTTGCCACTTGTTGGATGCACTACCACCGTTTATTGGCTTTATTATTTATTTTTATTATTATCTGTTCTCCTCTGCTCCGCACTTTCCACTTCTCCCCCTTCCATACACTTTTCCCCTTTCCCTTTCCCATGCACTTGCACATTCTCAATGTCACTGGGCCTAGTAAAATTGCTGTTTTGTTCTCCCCTGATCCCCTCCCTTGCCTTGTCGCACTCTGAAACACTTGTGTACGAGCGTGATATAAATTATCACATCATATCAATTAACGTATTGTAAGACACCTATTTTGTATATAATTTTTAGAGTTTGCCTTGATGAAGGATCGAGAATTCCAAAATGCATTGGTCACGATTCATCTGCCTCTGAACTGTGAATTGCTAACAAGATATGGTCATAATTCTGGTTAATACATCATTTGATACTAAAACTTGAGTTGGAATAGCTTTATTGAATGACATAAGCTTAGGCTACTTGAGCACAGCCAGTTCTGATGAATATTCCTAGATGCATTGGATTATGGCATTGCTACAGAGGGGAGCTGTGGCCAACAAACTCTACATGAAGGTGCAGCAACATTATTTGTTTGAATTGCAGCGATTTATCATACCAACCACTCGTAATTTCTGAGGCCCGCATTCTGAGAGCCCCAATGCATGCCTTCATACTCATCTGGTGAAGGTGCAGCAGGATTCAGGTCTGAGTCAGCTCCAACATAAGCAGCCGCCAGCTGCCTATGTTGATAATATCACAGAGTCTTTGCAGTACGTCCTTCTTTACCTGCTTTGCTGCTTACCTTATTTGTTCCAGAGCTTGGCCACTGTGCGGTGCTCATGGCTATTGCTCATGACAGCGTCTTTTTGTCTGTGCTCAAAACGGCAAGCAACACATTTGTATTCCATTACTGTTACTAATGGTGCACTAAAATGCTGTCAGAATGATTTAAAAAGGTTCATGCCTTAAGGCCCAAGCATGCAGCTAGAGTAACCAGGTACAGGATCCCCTCCTTACCCATTCACCCTCCCATGCCAGCCCACACAGACATTGTGCTTACTAAACAGGAACAGTTTTAGTCCAGGCAGGCCCGAGCCACGGTTGACCTGGGCAGCCAGGGCAGGGCGCCAATGGGTGACTGGAGATTCATGTATCCCTGTAGCTGAGCTTGTTTACAGCCACATTGCTCTGCGCTCCCAAAAGGAAACCGCAAGCCCTCACGTCGAGGCTCCATGGCAACAACCGGCAGGCTCACTTTCTCCCTATTGCCTCCTAGTCATGTGTTGACCGTTTCAATGCGAGTGAAGCTAAAGGGCCAAAAGTTGTCTGTGGCCATAAACTCTGGCAGCAGGCTTTTGCGTGGGTGGTCGCCTTTTCTTTTGATATTCAGCAGTTAATTATCACCTCTGTTTCTATGCGGAAGCATATTTTGTTTAATCAAGTTCGTCATCTTCTGACGTCTTAATTCACAGCTGTTTCCTTCCTTGCATTTAACATTCCACTTTGTTAAATACCACAGCTGCAGTTCAAATGTTTTTTCCACCTATTTTACTACATTGCCTTTTTGAAGATATGAGTTCTCTTTTGTGGACATTTTTCCTCTAAAAGTGAGTCATGCATCTTTTATGTAATCTTTTATACGTTAATTTCATATGTTCTACCAAAAAGTCAAATGTTAGACTGCAACGCTGGGTAAATTCTGTGAGGGATGGGTCTCCGAAAGACAACAAAGATTAATTAATATGTTGCACCCTGTCCCCAGCTTAAACAATTAAGGTAATGCAAATTGTTTCTATTCAATGCAGATTACATGTTTGGATGTGATGCTTGTTAAGATTGCCTGCTATGACGATTGCTTTGTTTTTGACAAATCATATTAGTGTCAAATTGATGTACAATATGGGTCCACAAGAGCTGGATTCCCTGCATTGACACAATTGTGACATCTTGGGCATATCAACTGTTCTCTTTTTGGTTCAGCCCATGTAGGTGTATAATGTGGGCAGAAAAGTTGCTGGGTTTATTTAATAACATTGTCATCTGTCGCCATTCCCCTTTCATGGAAGGGTGCTCTAATAATTTTGGTGTTCAAATGTGGAACTAGATTGGACCCCGCCAATTATTCTCTCATCTCTTTGTTGGATGCACCCAGTATCATTTTCTCAGTTATAATCTTAAAATAACTTCAAAGATGGGCTGATTCGGTGGGGTGTCTTAATCCATGTCAGGTGGGATTTAAGAAAGGTGTAGGCATCTCTCTGAATTGCCTTTTGATCCAACAGCTAGCTGAACAGGTCAACCTTACTAAAATATCTATTCATGTGACCTTTCTATGCCTTTCACCAACATTCGACTGTGTTAACAGATACAAGTTCTGTGACAAACTTTGGACATTGAGTTGCCCCCCTTCCTAGTTGAGCATACTGATAGCTCTTCACTCGGAATCAATGATGAAAATCAGTCTGGATCAGCAGGGCAACTACTATAAATGGATAAGTACAAATCATGGATTACACCAAGGGTGTGTTTTTTGCTCCTTTTTTTAATGCTTAAACAGTGATATGGGATTGGCTTTACATCAAGTCCAAGTGTATCCACCACGGTTAGGAGAGTTACTGATTCAGCATCTGGCGTATGCTGGTGATATTATTTTGTATGTGACACTCCACGCCTATTGGGATGCAGCGTTCCCTGTCTGCATTAAATAACTATTTAGTGGGGTTAGACCTAAAGGGAGAACGTTTGCAAATCCAAAATACTGATTCTGAAACCATCTAGACAGTCTAAAAATTCAAGATCGTATAAATGGCTTGCTGATGGTTTTAAGCGGGAGGTAGTGGACCAGTTTAAGTATTTGGAGGTCAATTTTTGTGATGAGCCACTACCATAGAATGCAGTGAATCCTTTTAGCTCAGCGGCCACTGTGGCAGCTGCCCAAATTCGTCTTGATCGATGCTGTGCCGCTTTTTGATATCTCCACTTTTACGCTTTTATCATCGGAAAATTGGGCCCAAAATGTTATATGGTGCTGAAGCCATATTTAGTGTCCCTGATTTGGGCTTGGTTGAGGCGTTAATATGGTGTAAAACATTAGTCTGTCCACAAGGTGCCCCAATGGGGGATATCCACCACAAACTTGGTTTGATATCTTTGCAAGTGCATGTTGGCTGGAAACGGTTACAACTGTATGGTACGGCCTATTTTTAAATGTACAGGAGAGTTGGGAAATAGTGTTTTCTCCTCCTTGCACTACTCTCTAAAACGTCTAATAGCCTACTTGTTCTTCGCGACGGTGTAGTAGATGAAAAGATATGCTCTGATGGAGCTTGTTTACGTTTCCCAGAATCCTGAAGGCGGCCCTCCCCTATTAATAGGTCAGTGATCTTGGGCTGAACAAAGGTTTTGGTTGCCACATAGTGTTTTTGTGGGACGTTTCCCCCCCCCCCCCCCTCGGGGGTCATCTGAGCATTTGGCTTTGAGTGGAGCGATATTGTAATAGCCATTTCCCTTTTTTGAGGTGGAATGTTAGTATGCATACAAAAGATGAAAACTGAAGCCAAGTTGGAGAAGAACACAAGTTGGAGACGAGCGTCAATGCGAGTAAATGCAGGTAATATGAGCTAGGGAGAAAGTGAGGTGGGAGAAAAGGCAAATATAGTCCCACTCACTATACTCTCTATATTGGCACTGCACAAGATTATACATCTATTTACTTTAACTGTTCCTAAGCCCCCCTGTGCCTCATCTCGTTTTCACTCCTTTGGCTGGTAAGCATTGGAATGCCATTTCTCTTTCACTTCGCTCCTCTTCATTTCTTCACTTTTTTCAAACAAATCTTAAACTCTACCCTGTTTCGTCTCTGGCTTCTTAAAAAAAAGAATTGCTTCTTTGCCTTTTTCTCTGATGTAACCTGTATTCATTTGTATCATTTTGATTGTAATGTTTTTGAATTCCTTTTGTGGTATCTGTGAGTGTGGTGTTGTGTGTATGCAGAAGGAGGCCTCATGGAATATAATGAGGTAGGCTTGAATGAAGGGTTCTATGAATGTCAGTTATGGGACTTGGAGCTGAGAGAGGAACCTGAATGGATGCTTTGGCCCCACTCTCCCACTGCTAACCTCTATTGCTGTAACTAAGGTGAAATAAAGCATGCAGGTCTTGGTCTGGTTCCTGCTCCATGTTCTTTATCCGGACCCAGACACTTCACTTTTATTGTTCATCGCCTTTTGCGAAAAGTGCTTTAATGAAATCTAATACAAATACACAGCACAACATGCTTTCAAATTAAGAAAATGTACTTGCAGCATTGCAGGGTGACTTAGCTGGATGAGACATGTAGCTAATGCGGTATGCCCCCTGCCTAAAGCTATAGATACCGGCACTCTTCTCTTTTAGTCGGGACTTTCTAGTCATCTTATGAGGAAAATGCCGGACACCTTCTTAGGAGTCGCTGACCCCACTATCCACTAGTCCAAGGACAGCCAGTGCAGACGAGTGTTCCATTTCAAAAAACAATATTCCCAAATGAAAATTAGGGTTATCACAAAGACACACAAAGTCTTATTTTTCCACTCATTAATTGTTGTACTTGTGCATGAATGATTGCTTTGTTTGTATGTATTGAATGGAGTTAGATCATTAAAGGTTAAGCTTTTGAATGACCTGAACAAACACCTTGCTGAATATAATGAAACTCTGAACAAACTCTCATGCCAGCAGATTTTAAAGAAGGAAGAAATGTTACACTTCAATTCCTGGTCTCATGCCCCTACGTTCATGGTATTGCTTGGCTAACTCAAGGTGAAACATTTGCAAGGTTAAAATGAGAGCGAGAAGTAATTATAGGAAACATTGACTTTTTGGCACTTTAATATATTTTCACATTTTGGCCTAGGGATCTGATGGAAGATCATTCAGTGAAGACAATTCTCTAATGAGAAGTTGTGTTGTGTGTCTCATGAACAAATATTAGCCGAAGAAGTATTTCATATCAAGGGGATCCTCACAAATCCTGTACTGTGGCAAACGCATTTCTGCACCTTCAAACATCAACGTTTTATTCTGTAGGTTTTTCTGCAGAGTCCCTGATGGCAGAGGGAGGCAGTGTGGTACTTAGTGGAGAGCCCTGGGTAGTCCATTAGCAAGTGCATTTGCTGTGTACAACCTTGTTCCTATATCCAAAGTTTCAAATGTATTCACACAGCAACCACGCCAAAACCTTATTTGTCCGAATCTAGTTTTAAACATTATAGATGCTTAAAACTTCCTAGGAGACTGCCATGACACGGTAAGCGAACCTAAAGGAGCCCTTATTCAGGTGGCCAAATGAAGTTTGGCATACTCATATCCCAGCCCTGGGGGCGAAAGGGAATCTCCTAGGTAAGGGAGTCCGGGTTGTGCCAGAGAAGGAGATGAGGGCGAGCTATCTGAGGCTTTCATGGGATGGATTGCATCTGCCTTCCTTCCTCCAATTAGATCTATCCTGCCCAGATCCAACAACCCCTAAGTACGTAATCGATCCTCTAAGGACCCAAACCCGGTTTCACCCAAAAAGCATAACTCCTAGAATCCTTGTTTCAACAGTCTCCATTGGACTACTACCCATCCATCTTCTTCCTGTCCCTCTGATTATGATTTGCATACCCCCAATCTAATCAGGCAAAATACTGCAGTTCTCACAATCCCTCTTGTGTATTTCACGGTCCCAGCTATTCCTGTTTGCCCCACAAACCCTACCAATCCCATCCCTCTGGTTGTCATCTTCCGAACACCCAATCTACCATGACAGAACACTACCGTTCCCACAATCCCCTATGTTCTGTTTTTCATCCCAGTCATTCTCGTCCATTGCACAAACCTTCCTATCCCGTCCCGTAGGGTATCTGGTAACTCTAGCACCCGCCTTATCCGACACTCCAATCCCCTCCCTTTTCCGACCCAAACACTTGCGCACACCACAAACAATGGTCAAATAAAACTGTGTACATGACCTGTGCCAAACCGAGGGTCAGGCAAAGTCAGGCAATTTAACTTGAATCACACACACACCTGACAGCCCTTCCTTTTCCCCACAGGGATAAAAGGTGGAGCAGGAAAGCACAATACAAGCAAGGCAAAGACGGCAGACAGCATAGCGAGACAGCTATGCAGGCTCTGCAGTTCAAGCGAAGGAGAAAGGCTGCAGGAATTGAGAGTGTGGCAAGGAGAGAAGTGACCTTGCACTTTTCATACAGGCCAGCGGAACATTCGAGGAAGAAAGCCTAAGACCTCGAACAATAGCACAAGTGTCTTGCAGCAGATGTCAACGGTACACAGCGAAAGCGGATGCCAATAAGCTGGAGTGTGGGAAGCTCCCGCGCCTGTGGTACCGGCCTAGACTCAATAAGAACTGGGCTGTGTTGAGTGAGAGAATCACGAAGTGGCAAGTTTGCACCAAGTTCAAGGAACTGTAAATGAACTGTAAAAATTTGAATGGGAGACCAGCGGCAGAGGGACACTGGCACCACGTGGTTGCTAACTCAAGATACTCTGGCCGATCCCTGGCTGAGAGAAGCTACAATTACCATAAGGCCGTTGGAGGGCCAGTGAAACAGGCCAACGGGGCATACAGAGGGTCAGGCAAAATCCCAGTACAATCGAAAGACTTTGATCTATAAGCAGTGTGAAAGAAAGGGAGGTGAATCCCGCAAACATTGAACTGTGTAAAAAGAGAACATTGAAAGTAAAGGGGGGTCAGCGCCCGGAAGAGAAGGGACCCAGGGGGCGAGCCACTATCACCCTAATCGAGAACCACAGTCAACCCAGCAAAGGGAGGCTAACAATCGAGAGTGGTCAGAGCCTGGCAGAGGGGGATCCAAGGGTGAAAAGTTGTCACTCCAAGGTTCAGAAAAGTGAAAGCAGAAGTTAAGAGACAGCAAGTGCGAACCTGAAGGAGGGATGCGAGAAAAGAAGGGTCCGAGCCCGGCAGAGGGAGATCCAGGGGCGAATCTATCATCCAAAGTTTATATGTCATTTCTTTTCTCAATAAATTGAGGAATACGATGCGTGAAGGAACAGCGCCCAGAAGAGGGGGATCCAGGGGTGAAACCATCACCCTATATCATCTGTGGAATACAATTGAGAATGGTCCGTGCCCAGAAGAGGAGGGGGGCAGGCAGAGACGTCTTTATGGGAGGGCAAAAGGGGCACTTGTCCAGGGCCCCCACCTCAGAGGGGTCCCCCACAAGGCTGCTTGATCTAAAGTAAGATTCCATTGTTCACCAGACTTAAATAGCACACGCCAGGAGATTTTATGGCATGCTGTTGAGGCGCCTAACCTATTCTGCCTTGATCAATTAATCATGTAATGCTTTTTATGTTCCCTGTGGCATACAAAGTTTGTGTTTCATGCGGCACAACTTCTGTAGCATTCTTTCCTTCTTGTGGGAATTATGTTGTTCATGTGCAATACCCAAAGTTGAAATCCATATTGATAAATTAAGTGCCACAATGGTTCAGACCTTAGCTCAGTGTTTTAAGCACGCATTGCAGAGATGTGTGTTCATATGAAAGATTAAAAGAGCACATTCCAGCAAAGATGGCTGAACCTTTCCTATGTCTGAAGTTTATAAACCTACCCGCATATGTACTTGGTTTTGCAACATAAGAGGTGCTATTATCAGCAATGCTCCTGCACCAGATAGGGGTTGCTATAAAAACTAACTTCTCCAGCATGGGGTCTGGCATGGATTCACATGCTCATGAATATTCCCCGTCATGAGGCCGGGAATCCTCGGTAAAAGAAAAATCAGTATCAGTTTTGTTTCTGATCTGTCTTTCTCGGTAGTAACCAATCACTGCTCTCTGGGTCATGCTGCCCCCAGCCAGTGACTGCCCCTTCCCTAAGCCCTGCCTCTGGCAGCCATCTTCAGATTTTTACCCCACGCTCAAGTGTTGGGAGTCCTCGTGTTTAGCTCTCGAGCTTTTGCTGCGTTTTCGCGCTTTTTCAAAGAGAATTTCTCATTTTTCAGTCAAATAGAGCCTCAAGCTCCACCGTCTCTACATCCGATTAACGGGGATCCGTGTCGGATCTTTCTATGCCCCTTAAGGGTGAAGATTTTGTCGAGTTACGCTTCTTGGAGGATTCCAGAAGTTTCTGCGGCCTACCCGAACATGGCCCAGGAGAAAGGAAGCTCGACGCCCGGAAAGCTGTTCAGGGTTTGCCCTGGATTCCAGCTGCAGAATGTGTTCAAGGAAGACGAGCACTCGAAATGTCTCTACTGCCTTCATGAGGACAAAACGCACGTGGAGAAGGACTGTGCGTTTTGCAGGAACATGTCGGAATCGACCTTCAGGGACTGACACCTTCGTCTCTCCAACTGGCTGGAAGGAAAGAGCCCGTCAGGTGAGAAGAAGTCGTCCAAGTGGTCTTCTAAGTCCTGTGAGGGCGCCCCGGCGACGGGGGCCCAACAGAAGGCAAAGCACCGCGAGTCCGCAGGCACCGGGAGGACCGAACGGTCGGCTCTTCGGCTGCCAGCCAGGGCGAGCCTTCCCCGGCACCATCAACCACGAGTCAACGCTCTGGTTCGGGGAAGAGGAAATCCGAGTACCCGGGTAAGCTTCTGGAGAGGCCCCAGTCGATCTCGAAGGATTCAGCCGAGGGGGAGTGAGGCGGTGACCCTCCCCCAAGGTGAAGGCCTCAAGCACGCCCAAGGTGGTGAAGGCCTTGATTCACCCAGCCAAGGCCTCTATCGAGGAAGTCGCGGCGGCCCTGGCGCAGCCTGTGGAGGCTACACCAGTGGAGGCGACCTCGGGCCCAGAGTCTCCCTGCCTCCGCGGAGGGAAGCCTCTTTCAGACCCATTGAAAAGACCCCAGCGGAAAAAGAGGGGGGGGCGGTGGCCATTGTGGACATGGACCCAGCATCCGAGGAAGAGCTGGTAGAAGTCTTAGAGGACCTCGACGAGGGCGTCGAAGAGGCCCGTCCCTACGGGAGGGATCCTGACAAAGGTGTCAGCGGCACCGACGATGGTCCTAGTCTCCCGTCGCTTCCGGTGCCGCAGGATCACTCAGCAGCCATTTTGTTGGCAATACAATCCTTATGTTCGGAGATGAGGACGAGATTACCCTTATCACCGATGAGGATCCGGAACCAGGCTCAACAGAGGAGCCAGAGCCGGACCCAAGCCCGGCGGGAAGCCCGGCGGGAAGCCCCCCGAACAAGAGAAGACGGATACATCCAGCCCCGCCTTTTCAGACCTTGCGGCCTGCTCAGCCTTTACCCACTTCCCTCGTCCCTGGGGAGGACAAGGGAACGGACACGGCCACGACAGAGCTCCCATCGCCAGCCCGGGCCTCCCCACCCGACGAGATCGGATCTTTCCATGCAATGATCGCCAGGGCATCCAAGCTTTTTCGGCTCTGTTCGGAAGAGAAGAAGGAAGGTTTCCTTTACTAACAGCGCGAGGTCAAGAGGAAGACAGTCCTCGCCGTGTCTCTACTAGATGACAGCTGGGACGAGGGCCTCACCCTTCTCAAGAAACCGTCTACGACGCCTGCCAAGGGGGATCGGTACGAGAAGAAGTACCGGGTCCCCGACGCGGCCCCTTTGTGCCTTAGGGCACAACCGACCCCTGACTTGGTCGTCTCAGCGGCGGCCAAGAAGAAAGCGGGGGGGGGGCATCGGCCTCAACGTCAACTTCCCCGCCGGACGGCGATGGAAAGAAGCTGGACGCAATGGGACGGCGAGTTATCTCGTCGGCGGCAACACGATTAAGGCGGCCAACACCCTCACGATCGTGGCCCGCTACGACAGGAAGTTATGATACAAGATCGCCCCCCTGTTGGACTTCCTACCGGATGACAAGAGGGCCGAGGCCCTGGAGATCTTGCAAGAAGGCGAAGTGGCGTCGGACCACGCCATTACGGTGGCAACGGACATTGCCAACACCGGTTTCTGCCAGCTAGGCAACAGCGTTTGCCTTAGACGACGAGGGTGGTTCAAGGCGACGGATTTCCGCCAGGACGTACAAGCCAAGGTTTTGGACATGCCGTTCGACAGGAACAATCTGTTTGGGAAAACAGTGGATGAGTCCCTCCAAGCCATCAAGGCGGACACACAGCTAAGGCCCTAGGCTTTCTCTGGCAACGAAGGCCGTCCTTTCGGAGCACCAGAGGCAAGCAGGGTGCCTCCAAGGGATTCGGCGGTGGCTCCTCTATGTACCGCCAAGCGGCCCGCTCCTCGTCGCAGGAAGCCTATAGAGGATGAGGCAAGTCGGGTGGGCCCCGCCGTCGTCGCCAGGGAAGCCAAGGCGGCAAGGCGTCCTCCAAGCAAGATTGAACCGACAGCGGTGTCGGGGCCCCCACCGAGGCATCCCTCAACTGCTATTGGAGGTAAGGGCGAGGCGATGCTCAAAAAAGGTGCCATCAAGCTCTTCCCGAAGAGGGTCCGGGGCTCTGCAGTATACTCAAGGTACTTCCTCGTGAAAAAGAAGACAGGAGGATGGCGCCCCATCCTGGACCTGCGACGACTGAACAAGTACATCACAGCACAGAAGTTCCGGATGGTCACCCTCAGCACATGCTGGGACAGCTGGAGGAGGGCGATTTCCTGTCGTCGTTGGATTTTGAGGATGCGTACTTCCACATCCCCATTCTGAAAGGACACCGAAAGTTCCTCAGGTTCGTGGTACAAGGACGGCACTACCAGTTCAAGGCCCTCCCGTTCGGATTGAAGTCGGCACCCAGGGTGTTCACCAAGTGCCTCGCACCGGTGGCGGCGCGGCTGCGCCTGCAGGGGATCCACATCTACCCCTACCTGGACGACTGGCTCATCCGAGCAAGGACAAGGGAGCTCGTCGTAGATCACACAGCGAAGACCGTCCAGCTCCTCACGGACCTGGGATTCTCCATCAACTTTCCCAAATCCCACCTGGTCCCGTCGCAAGTCGCACTGTTTCTGGGAGCCAAGCTCGACACAGTGGCGCGCCTGGCCTCGCCGTCAGAGGAAAGGACGAAGGCCATCCTGGGCAAGGTGCAGCGTCTGCTGGCCACGGACGTGGCCAGGGTGAGGTCCATTAAGTCCCTCCTCGGGATGATGTCCTCCTGCATAGATCTCGTGCGCCTGTGCAGGCTTCGGATGCATCGTCTGCAAGAGTTCCTCGACGCCCGCTGGATCCAAGCGACGGTCAGCTTCGAGGACAGGATCCCGCTCAACGAGACCTTTCGACGAGCGATCCGGTGGTGGGGCACACATGCTCATCTGACGGCGGGCACAGACTTTCAGACCCCATCCCACCAGATAACGGTGACGACAGATGCCTCCCTGGAAGGTTGGGGAGCGCACACCGGAAAACTCCACATGAACATCCTGGAGCTCCGTGCAGTGTTCTGGGCCCTCGGGGTCCTTTCTCCCGTCCCTCAAGGGCAAGGTGGTGAGAATCTTCACCGACAACACCACCACGATGTTCTACATCCGGAAGCAGGGAGGAACCAGATCCCCAGCCCTCTCCAAGGAAACGCAAGATCTGTGGCATTGGGCCGTCGCCCAAGCCATGTTTCTGGTGCCCTTTCATCTGGCAGGGATAAAGAACACCATCGCCGACTCACTCAGCAGGGAGCTGCACTCGTGCCACGAGTGGGAACTACGTCAGGATCAAGTGGATCGAATCTTCCGATAATGGGGAAAACCCCAGATCGAACTGTTCGCGACGGCGGCGAACTCCAAGTGCCAGAGGTTCGCTAGCAGGTTTCCCCAGCCGAGGAGCATGAGCGATGCTTTCTCGTTCCCCTGGGACGGCCTGTTCCTATATGCGTTCCCTCCGTTGCTGCTCCGACTCGTCAGCCAGCTCAAGAGGTCCCGGTGCAGGATGATCCTCGTCGCACCGTCGTGGCCGAGGCAGAACTGGTTTCCGGACCTTCTGGACTTGTCAGCGTCCCCACCAGTCAAGCTGCCGACGGACGCGGATCTTCTCTCCAGAGAAGGAGGCGCCATACTTCATCACGACCCGGAGTCGCTGTACTTGCAGGCCTGGCTCCTGCAGCACTAGAGTTTGGAGGGTACGATATCCCGGCTAACTGCAGAGAGGCCCTTGCAAAGGCCAGGGCGTCCTCAACTCTCAAGTGCTAAGGACATAAGTGGAAGAGGTTTTCTGTCTGGTGCCGTGCACAGAAGATTAACGCTCTACGATTACGGCCCCTCAAGGGCTGCCGTACCTACTGTCGCTGGCCAAGGCTGGACTGGCTCATGCCTCCATCAAGATACATCTAGCTGCGATCTCCCGATACACCAGAACCACATGACGGGCGTCCTTGTGGTCCCATCGCCTGGTGAAGGAATTTATGAAGGGGCTGTTCCGATCGTTCCCGCCGGTGAAGGCCCCTGCCCTGGCGTGGGAACTCAACATGGTGCTGAGCAGGCACATGGGGGCGCCATTCGAGCCCCTGCATTCGGCACCGTTGAAGTTCCTGTCGTGGAAGACTGCATTTCTTGTGGCCATCACCTCCGCACGGCGAGTGGGAGAGATCCAGGCCCTATCCTGCAAGCCTCCATACTTGACTTTTCACGACACGAGGGTGGTGCTGAGGACACACCCCTCTTTTATGCCCAAGGTGCCGTCGGACTTCCACCTCAACGAGCCCTTGGCGTTACCTGTTTTCTTCCCGTCGCCTTCGTCACTGGCCGCCGGGAGGACTCTGCACTCGCTGGATGTGGCTAGAGCGCTGAAGTTCTACGTGGACCGCACAAAGAGTTTTCGGAAGACATCACAGCTATTTGTGAACTTTGGACCTGTGAACCAAGGGAAGGCTCTCTCGAAGGCTTCCATTTCCAGATGGCTCTCCGGCTGCATCACGCACTGTCATCGGTTGGGAAAGCGACCGCTGCCTGGCCGTCCAAGAGCCCATTCGACCAGAGCTATCGCTGCTACCATGGCGTTATTGTCTGGTGTGCCCCTGCTGGACATCTGCAGGGCTGCTACGTGGAGGTTGACGCACACATTTACGAGATTCTACTGCGTCGACCTGTTCGCCTAAGGTGAGCCTGGTGAGGAGGTAAGAATTGCATTAATGTTGAGTTTTTGATGTAATGCTTAATGTTGAGCCTTTTCCACCTCCCGTTGGTTGTGCATGTGTGTACTGCTATGTATTCTTATATTCATGAGCATGTGAATCCATGCCAGACCCCATGCTGGAGAAGGAACAAGTTACTTACCTGTAACTGTTGTCCTCCAGCATGGGTCTGGCATGGATTCACATGCGAACCCTCCCTCCTACCCCTCTGCGGCTCTTCACTTGGTCATACTGCCACTTTGCGTGCTACCAAATCTGAAGATGGCTGCCAGAGGCGGGGCTTAGGGAGAGGGCAGTCATTGGCTGGGGGCAGTATGACCCAGAGACCAGTGATTGGTTACTACTGAGAAAGACAGATCAGAAACGAAACTGATACTGATTTTTTTTCTTTACCGAGGATTCCCAGCCTGACGGGGAATATTCATGAGCATGTGAATCCATGCCAGACCCATGCTGGAGAACAACAGTTACGGGTAAGTAACTTGTTCCATGTCATTCGTTAGGTGATGGTCTAGAAATTGGTTTGTTCTGATGGGGCGTTCTAAAACCTAGGCAATCCCCTCCAAAAAGAAGCATAAACTATTAGTCCAAAAGGTGAATAAAAGACTGGGACCAAAGCGTTCATGCATGTATCTAGGCTTTGCCAGCAGACGATACATACTGTGCTATCTTCTGTGAGATTTGCCTTCTTGCATGCTGGTGGCATCGTTTAGCTCATTACTTGATATTTCTTCTTATGTAGGCCATTTGAGTGGAAGGAGTGGTAGGCAGGAGAGAACGGACCATGGCCCTCATTACGACCCTGGCGGAAAGTAACTGACCTGACCGCCATAGCGTAAATAGCGTTTCCGCCATTGCACGACGGAGTAAAGTGCGGCTAATTCTGACCCATCGGGCACGAGCACTACGCCATGGCGGAAGTGCAAAGTCTGCGATGGCGGAAATGTCCCCAAAACGCCCCTCACCGCCGTCGTACGGCGCCCTAGGTGCAATTCCGCCACCCATCATAGCGGTCACCGTAATGAGCGGTAATCGCAAAATACGGTGACCGTAAATATACGGAAACGGAAGTAAAAACATGGGCCCGGAACGGGAAACAGCACTCCGTACACCTATAAAATCAGAATCCCAACACAACCATCAAAAATCCTACCCTGAGACACATCCCAACCCGTTAGCCACCCTAGTGAAAACAATAAAAATGGGAAAAGTTGCGAAAAAAGCGTGCGACCGCAAGCGGCAGGTCCACTTCTCCCATGAGGAACTCACCGTGCTCACAGAGACCCTCCAGGAGAATGCTGCCGTCGTCTTCTCAACGCAAATGACCAGGACGGCACTTGCGAACAAGAAGGCCATATGGGCCCTGGTGGCACAGCGGGTAAGTGCGGTGGGGACCGCACCCCGCAACCCACAGCAATGCAGAAAGCGATGGGACGACTTGCGGATACGCGTACGGAGCATACTATCAGCCAACCGTAACATTGCCACAGCTACCGGGGGAGGATCGGAATCACCCATCAAGTTGACCCCCTGGGAAGAAATCTGTGCCTCCACCATTGGAATGGAGAGTATAGAGGGAGTCGGAGGGATGGAGAAAGGAGTGCAGACATCCGAAGAATCAGGTAGGTGGGTCAAATAAAACCATGCTAAATCCACAATGTCCAATCATGTGAAGTACCATGTGTCCACATAGTGCAACAGAAACACATGTCCAGGAGAACGTCCACATACATTGGCCTGATAGCGCACTTTAAAAGTCACTTTAAATACATAAATAATTAAAAATCCTAAAAACACCCTCTACACGTGCAGCATGCACACCCTAACTGCAGGCTGCAAAACAACTGCATCCTCAATCCACACAAAAATGAAACCACCTCCAAGGCCCTGACCCAAATCACCCTCAGGTACCACCCCGATGCATGTGATACATTGCCATTCCAATTTCCACAGACCCATAAATAACGCTCGCCCTCCTTTACTCCAACAATGGGTCCGATTCAAACGACGAGCTTCAGGACACCCCTACCAGCACACCTGCAAAGAGGGCCAAGACCAACGGCCAAAGACCCTCCACCTCAGCTGCACGGATCAAGACACGGCAGCAGCACAAATCAAGTGGCAGCACACAGGAGGGGACTTCAACAGGCACCCCAGCAGCCAGCATGCCCACAACAGCAGCACCACAGGTCCCCCCAATGGATGCCACAGAAGGCACTGCTTCTGGTGGCAGCAGCACCATAGGTGACACTGCATTAATGGCAGCATGCTCCGACACAGAAAACGGTGCTGTCGATGTAGGATCCACCCATGACCTGTCTCAATCCCCCTGTTTGTTTCATCCCGTACACCATGAGGATACCACGCAGGGGCACCCACAAGACGACTGGCCATCCCCCACAAGCCCTATGGCAAGGCAACATGAGGTGATCAGCCCCTCTGTGACACCACCGCAAATGGGCATGGCCCAGCAGAGGCAACAGTCCCTCGACCAGGTGATCGTGCAACAGCAGCAACTGGCCACGCTCCTCAAGGAGCATGCTGATGAATGTGGGGGTACTAAGGCAGCCATAGAAACATCAACTGAGACACTTAGGTCAGAAATGGAGAGAAGTACAGAGACACGAAGGGCACAAATGGAGAGAAGCACCGAGAGCCTGAGGGTACAAATGGAGAGAAGCACCGAGAGCCTGAGGGGGGAACTGCATGCGACGTCCAAAGACATATGTGCTGAACTTGCCGCTGTGCGCCGTGTGCTCACTGAGCTCTCACAAACCCTTAGGGACATGCATGGACGTGAGCAGGCAGAGACATCATCCGTTGCAAGTTCCGTCCAGGGCAGCCCCCAACGTAGATCTGGGAGGAACCTGCGCTCCACAGGCAGGGGTGCCCCTGATACCCGGAGAGGGGGCTTGCAATAGCGTCTGCCCACTGACAATGAGCATCTTTGGACACTGGTGTTCGGGGGGGAGGTAGGAGGGTGGAGGGGGTTTGTTGGGCTTTCTTGGGTGGCGGGTCGATGGGGTGTGTAACATAATTTCACATATGCTATAAACATTTCACAATCATCCAATGAGATGTGTGGACATTGATCTTTGTGTACGAGGCCTTTATAGGCGTACAGTCCATATTGTGCATGTTCCAGACACACACAGTGCCACAAGTCCCGTGTCCATGTATCAGCCACCAGGCGTGAGTGCTAGAAGCATGAATCTATGATAATCTGACGAATTTCACGGCCCTCCTGTGCCTCGCGGACTCCTTGAGGTGCTGCCACATCCCCACCCTCATCATGACCATCTTCAGGTGCTTGCAGTTCTGCGTCAGGGGGCATGGGCACATTTCTACGTACGCACATGTTGTGTAGCATGACACATGCCATGACCATCTTTGCAACCTTCTCATGGCGGTACAGGAGTGCCCCGCCAGACCTGCTGAGGCAGCGGAAACGAGCCTTCAGTAGGCCGAATGCCTGTTGTATGACTACACGGGTACGTGAGTGGGCATGGTTGTAGTCCTCCTCATGCTGGTTCTGTGGGTTCCGGAGTGGTGTAAGGAGCCATCTCTTCAGTGGATACCCGGCATCACCTGTATGTGGACAATAAAGGATGTTTGTGGAATGACATTGCTAAGTACGCACCCCCCCCTTCCTGCCAGGTCATTGCCGCATCACATACCCCACATTATCATGCATGAAATGAGACTCACCGAGTAGCCAGGATCTGTTCCCTGCGTGTCGCTCCATGTAGCGTGGTATTGTAGAGTTCCTCAAGACCATAGAATCATGGGTTGATCCAGGAAATCGGGCACAACAATGTGTAATGATCCTGTTGGAGTCACACACCATTTGTACATTAAGAGAATGATATTGTTTTCGGTTGCGCTACTGGGCCTCCATGGCATGTGGCACAACCAATTCCACATGGGTGCAGTCGATGGCACCAATGCAACCCGGTAGGCCGGCAAGTGCATGGAATCCCACTTTTGTGTTCGTAATTTCCTGCTCCGAGCGTGGTAGAGAGATGTAGTCGTCTGCGTGCTTCAGGAGGGCATCGAGCACTTGCAATAGTGTCCGTGACAACAGTGGCTGTGAAATGCCATGCAACTGTCCGACTGTGTGCTGGTAGGTGCCTGTGGCCAGGAAGTGTAGTACAGACACCACCTTCAGTAGGGGTGGGATGGCGGTTGGGCTATCTATCATGCTGGCAAGGTCAGCGTGTGTCATGTCCACAATGGCGGTTATGGTGTCCCGGTCCAAACGGTAGAGGGTGTGGATCTGCTCATCAGTGAGGTTGAACGGATGAGCTCGGAGGCGTGGGATTGCGGGCTGCCTGTGTGGTGGTAGTGGCTGTGCTGGTGGGCCTTGCTGGCCCTGCCTTGCCCTCCTCCTCCTCCTGCGTCTCCTCTGTGCGGCCGGTTGTTGTAGTAGTTGGTGTTCGTCTTCTTGAAGTTGGAGTGCTTGCAGTGCTATCAGGTCCCCCAGGGCCAACATCGCTAGTCCTGCCGGTAGCATTTTGGAGTGGGTGTGGTTGTGGGAGGGGGTTGGGTGTGCAATTTGTGTTTTCAGGCAGTATAGCCTCCACCTGTGGTGATTCATTCCACCTGTGCAAGCTGCAATCCCCTTTGGGCGAGCACGTCCCGCACACAACGCTGCAATTCGACGCATGGCATCTTGCTATTACAATCATGTATTTAATCCCGATGGCAGTGGAATATTGGTTCATATGTTCATTCTGCTATGCTCCCATTGTTTCACATACTATCTTTACAGTCGCGAACAAACTTGTGAAGGGTCAGTGGAATGTAGTACTCGATTAACGGTGGACCCTCATGCAGCACTGTACCGGGGTTCACCGACGGGCGGGGCGTCCCATTTGTGAGTGAAGGCAGTTGCCATTTGCACACACTGCCGCACTACATGGATGAATTTGTGATTTCAAGCGGTCACAGATGCCTTTTCGACGTGATGTTGCAAATGAGGAATTCGAAGGACAGCGCTTTCGGTTTTCAGCTAGCGGCGAGGAGACGCCCACAGGTCTGACTGCAGATATAAAGTTCTATTGTTTAATGTCCTTCGGACAGGGGCCATGGCGAGAATGCAATGATTGATATGAATAGTATGGGATGCGCAATAGCGTAGTGGACGATAAGGCAGGACGTTCCCAAATACATGTTACTTCACAACACTAGAATTCCGGGCTGGAGCACAGTGGATTTTGCAGACTGCATTACGCACAGACTCAATGGAAATTTCACATGTTATGTGAGTAAATAATCAGGCGTTTTCATACCGGGATGAGGGAATGATGTATGGATGCATGGACAGATGATTTAATTGAGAGTTTACCATGTACATGGCTTTTTGGAATCTATCCACTTCCCCTGCGCTATGTGATGCAGAGCTGCCATAGTGGGACCATTGTCTATCTGCCCTTGTTGAACCCTCCCTGTCTCGACGCGCCTTCAAACACTTGTGTCTATGCACGTTACTAATCCCATCTAATGGATTCTGTTTTAACAGACGCATGCACACAAAGACTCGTTTGTAATAGTGTTTTCACCTCGATTTATATAGTTATGATTCGCAAGTGATTTTTGGGTGGGAATGATCCTTTTGAGTGGGCTAACATGCATATGGCTGTAGATTTAGTGTGATCATTGAAGTGAGTAATTCAAATTAAGTTCTGATGCCCATACCATTCTTTTTCATTTCATTTGGGTGACAGGTATCTCCTCCCCTTTTGCCGCTGCCATCTGTATGCCACTCCTGCAGATGGCTTTTACTCCCGACACCTGCTGCTTCGTGTTAATCAGTGGAGCACCATTACGATCTTATGGGACGATCGCCAATGGGCCACATGCCCTTACGCAGTACTAGTGGCTAGGAGCAACATATCGACCTTTCAGCTGGACTAGTGCCTACCTAATGGGACGGCCCTGCGGTTCTAGGCGCTTCCATGTTGCCTTTTTGAACGTGAATGTAGCCCCTGTGTACCATGAAGGAACAGGGCGTCACACAAGAAGAAGCTGGTCATTTATTGCGGATGCAGCCCACAATGATGAAATATATTTTGGAGTTCATGACCTAATAGCTGTATGGGCTTGGTGATTTTGTTGTGCATTAAATTTCTATTATGTTATTAACCGTGTAGCGTTATTCTTTGCAAGTAATGTAGCATATTCCTATTTGTGGAGCGATGTATTGTGAGAAGATCTGCACTGGGTTCCGGCTTCTGAGTATAGTTGCGTGGTACTGTACTTGGCGCGTTTGCCTACGAAGCCCAGTGAGGTCAGGGAATAGGGGCTGCCATTATGACTGTTTTAATGATGTCATGCTCAGGGGCGGGGGATTAGCTTTTGTGTAACAGATGCCGGCCAGCCAGGTGGATTGGTGGAATGATGTGATTATCAGAATATGGCTGGTCACAGGTTCCTGTGTTTGCGTGCGTTTCTTGGAGGGAGACTGAGGTCATGTCCATTGGAATAGCTTCTGTATTCGTGCCATCTGTGCCCTGCAGCTCCCATTGGCCCCTCTTGAGATGGGCCTGGCTGCTCAGTCACTCTGCCAACTTGTGTGGTACATGCCTATGCTGATGGTTGGTTTGTTTACTGGCAAGAGTACAGGGCTGGTGCAGTCTCCCTCAGGTTACTGCTTTGAATGTTGCCTTACACTGGTGTCAAGCGATGGGGGCCTGTTGTTGTTTTGTCTCATATTTCAGTTCATATTGCTGTACTTGAACCTTCACATGCCTGTGCTGCATCAGTACGGCAATGGTGACATGGCAAATATGGATGGCCACTCACAAGGCACTTGGAGCCCCTACATTCATTTGTTCGTTGGCATGCATGGGTGACTTGTACATTTCACTGGTTGTATTGTGTGACTTCATTGCACCTACGAGGAGTTGTGCAATGTGGCCAGGGAGTGGTGTACAGGCACTCAGTAGGGCCATTTACAGTTGGTTCGCGTTGCCGTACTTCTCACCATGGCGGAATGGTACTTTCCGCCATGCTTGATGGCGTTAGGTGAATGTCCGCTAGGGTCAGAATTCACGTACCGTTGCGCCATGGTGGTAATTACGGTTTCGCATGGCGCGCGTGCTTGGTGCAGTTAGCGTTGGCGTTCACTACGGTGTCGCTAATGGCATCGTACTTTACGGTGACGGGTCATAATCGCACCGAGCGCTATTCGATGGCGGTATTGCATTTCCGCCATCGTTTTTCGATTTCCGCCAGGGTCGTAATGAGGGCCCATATGTTGTAGGCATTGGGCAAGCATATTTTAAGGTCTGTTTGCTTGACACAAACAAGTTTTTGCTTTTTGTATAAAAGTCAAAGGTTTTTCTGCACATTTATGAATGACGATTTCACAAGCCATTGTTTTGGAGGTATTTAAAGCTTAAAAGTACAAAAGACATACTTAGATTAAATCTGTTAGATCACATTGATTGGTATGCTGGTACGTATATACTTCCCTTGATGATGGAGAGAATGTAGCTAGAATCATTCCCATTTTTGAGTAACACCCTTCTGTAATATTTTGGTTTAAAAAATTGTCTGTTTGGAAATGTGATTTATGTACTTTGCAAGTCAGTTTTATAAAATTAAATTGTTTTAGTACATGGTAAGAGCTGGAAAAGAAAGTGTTCAAATGCAGAAATGGCAGAGTTGACACAAATCCCAGCTTCATCTCGTAAAGCAATATGTGATCCTGGGTATCTCATTTAATCTTGTATTGCCTAACCTGTCAGTGTTGCCATCCCTTAACCTTTCAAAATTGTCAGCCCCTCAGTGTGATTTCCTTCTCAGGGTATGATCTTCATAAAGGCCTCACTCATGGTTTCACTGGCTATAGGGTTGCTTCCACTATAATAGTGAGCATTGATATACTGCACACCACAGGCACTTGTTCCCCTGATCTCTAATGGCAACGCTATTTGAAAACCATGTCCCACTTCTAATCTCTGACTGGATAGAGGCACCTTCCTGGTAGCTTCTATTCTGCCACCACTATCCATGCTATGGTATGTGTAGCTTTCTCCTTCCTTACAATTGGTCTACTCTATCCATGCTTGAGCACTTTTGCATTCTCTGAGTCAGCTAATGTGTGCTCTCTGCCTATTCTGGGTTACATGTACCTTTTACATACAGCACTGCATTAATACTACAGGCTGCATGCCTTCCCGGATGATATTGATAAAAAGTATCCTGTTTCTATACTAGAAGAGAAGTAGATTGCTAATGTTGGCCTTCAAATGCTACTTGTTTATCGATCTGACCTGAGCAAGAATGAAGAGGGTAAGGGGATTTAAAGGGAGTAAACCTGCTTATTTTGAATGCTGCGAGACGGCATGTCTACCTATGGGTTTATCTCACGGTGGGGTGGCGGGGGTGCCACCAGATATACTTTATAGAGCTATAGAGCCATGATTATTTAATATCAAATCAGGGGTATGGTAGTTTGTTAAAATGCAGTTAGCCGTATATCAAATCTCCTGAACCATGCATTCAGCACATGAGGTAGTATCATAAATTATACAATACCACGTTTTATATAGTGCTTCACGACAGCCTGCAGCTTCTAAGTGCTGCAATAATGGGTCTCATTATTGCCCAATGTTTTGTACTAGGTTTATTGAACTCGTAAGGATGAAGGCCTGTCTGAATCCTACTGGGATTCAAACATGTGTCCTGCAGACTGAAAACGAATGTCCGAGTTATCATAAGGGCATGAAGAGGTTCATTTGTGGTGATTTTGTGTCATTTTAAATTTCTAATTTTTATGTATGCTGATCGCTTTACTCTGTCCAGGCTCTTAACTCCCAGGTATTAAGTAAGGAATTGATATTGTTTGTAAGTCTCGGCCATTGGCAAAAGAGGCTTTCGGCTCTTGTTACCTTGTTGATTTTAGTATTCAGTTCAATCTGTAAAGCACCCGTGTTCCTTAATTGTTAACACTTCTTGAACAAATGGGGGCATTGCATTTGCAAACAATACGATCTGGAATTATAGATCTTTGTCCCATCTTTGCATTTTTTACTTGTATTTATTTGAAGTACAGGAATATCAATTTCGATCAGAAATGATTTACAGTAACACATTTTCAGATGGCGGTGGCATAACCCAGAAAGGTGCCTGTACAATGGTGTGCTTCTGGTTGCCCAAAGATGAGAACAAGTAGTGAGCCAGTTTGAGGTTGTGAGCCAAAGTTGGACATAGACAAAGGTATAAAATAAATAGATAAGAAAATTAATCTAGGGCAGCAAGTACCTTAAACTAAAGAGAAGTGCTGTACAAATATAGAAATTACCTGATTTCACAGCACTGGAGGCAGTGATGGGTTCCAATGGGGAGGCTGGCGAGAGAGCGGGCAAGTTCCTTCTTTGCCAAGTGGCGGAATAGTAAGCCAAGCTTTGAAGAGGTCTTCAGTCAGGCTGGCTCTGATTCCGATGGGCAGTGGATGGTTCCAATGGAGCAGGGTGAGTAGGGAGAAAAAGCAGAGGTGAGAGGAGGTCCAAGGAGGCATGGGACTATGAAGTTGAATGCAGACGAGGAGCAGAGGCAACAAGATGGCAAGTAGACAGTCATTCATGTATTGAGGAGCAAGATCTTATTTTTATTTTTTATTAACATATTTTATTTTACAATAACAAATATAATACAATGAATATACCAATAGATGCAAATCAAAACATCACAGAAGCTTACCCTCCTGCCCCCTGCACCCATTTCTTGAATAACTTAAGTTTCTTAAAATGTTTCCATAAAACATCCTTTGCAATTCCTGAACCCATTCCAACCTGGTTGGTGATATCCATCTTTTCCAACCCCTCAATATCCATTTTTTTGTTATCATATGTGATGAGTCAGCGGATCTCGTAACCTCTCTGCAGCTATGGGAACCCTTTCCTTTGAGGCTGCTCTTTCCTTTGAGGGTAGGCAGGTGAGCCCGCTATGCAACATCCCTGCTTAGGGGTGTCGACCAGTGGGACCTCACAGGGAAAGACTCCCCCTTGGGGACAAGAACTCCTGTTCTGTGAAGGAACACCCTGCCCCACTTTCCTATGAACCCCTCAGACCATCACTGCCTCATAAGAACCAACCTGAACAGACCACTCTGTGCTATTGTGATACTACTTCCACTATATGAGCCGAATTCAAATCCTTTGAGAAGAAGAAGAAAAAGAGTGGAGGAGTTATGCTGATCACTACTCTATGGCAAATAGGGAATACTGTGAAAAGTGTGAACTTTGGAGTAAGAAAGAATACTCCAGAGAAAGAGGAGGACAACGATCTTCCACAGGGGAGGACCCAGCTAAGATGCATAAAAAACAAAGGACTTGTATTAGAGAGTCGTGTTCATCCAGAAGGTGAAGTCTGGGAAGTTTGAACCTGGGGGAGAGAAGCCAGGACATTTCCAGCGGTCTTGATTCAATAGGACGTGGAGAATGAAGAAGAAAAGCGGTGCAGGAGCCGGCAGGGTGCTGATTTGTGTGTTGTGTCTGTGGCAAGCATTGCAATGGGGTGGCGTGACCTCAAGAAGGTGGACCGCGTGGTCTGATAACGCTAAGAACATCCAGGAAGATACTCTGCGGAGCCACAGAAACGGAAGCAGAAAAGAAAAGGAAGACACTGGAAGCATTCCTCGAGACTGTGTAATCCCGACCCCACAGAAAGAACCGGTGACGCCAACCCAAAAAGCTAGAGGTAACTGGAATGGCGGCAGACCCAGGATGGGTCATGGGCAGACTCTAAACAGCAGAGAGTATCACAAATACCAAAAGACTCATACTCTTTACTACTGTGGTAGGTACTGGGACAAGTATGATGACTAATACTGAGGGACGCATCGTACTTGTCCGAGTAACAGTAAAAGCAGCAGAGTATAACGAATACAGAGAGACTCATCATACTCGTCTTAGTAGGAGTAAAAAAAGCAAATAGTATAATGAATACCACGGGACTCCTCATATTCGCCCCATTAACTGTTAAACCAGCAGAATATATATTGAATCCAAAGTGACTCATCGTATTTGTCCCAGTGATTACAAAACAGTCAAGATAGGGAAGAAAGTCATAAGACTGGTAATCCTTGTCTCAGTGGTTAGGAAGGCCAACACAATAGCAATGGGAAATAGAATAACCTACATGGGGGTTCCCAAAAAGAGAAGTACTTACAAGACAACAAAGTGGTTATATAAACCAGGGACACTGGTCTCTGGGGAGTGAGAGACTGTGAAAAAAGTGCAAGAAAGAGAGCGATTGATGTAAAGGAAATCCAGAGGAATAAGTCAAGAACCTGGAGTTTGGAAACAAGGAACTGTAAATGAGTCAAGACAGGGGATACATGAGAGAAGGTGGAAAAGTCCTATTGAGGAATTAAAAGAACTGATTAACTACGTTGCAAAGAACTATCTTAAGGTAGACCATTAAGGCTGAGAAGGCATGCCCAGTAGAAGGGAGTCATTCTCATGGGACACCTTGTCATTTTGTTAGTTGATAATTAGTGGTAGGGTCAGAGTAGGGTAGTTTTTGGACAGAGGACGGACTATTTTTATTTGGAAGTCCTCACTGATGACAAGCACCCTAGTTAGATTGTTAGGTAGGGGAAACTCCTGTTTGGTAGGGATAGAAAGGCCTTTTCTTTATTATTTGAATACAATTTCAGGTAGAAATGCCACCTGTTTGTCCGCCTCCCTCTTCGGACCCAGCACACATAGCTGCCCTAAACAGAAAAGCATTTTTTGTGGGAATGACAACTCACCTATTTGTAAGTACCCATCTAGTATAAAGTATTTCAAATTTGAAATCTGACCAATCTTAGAACTCTATCAGTAGCACTTGTTACATCTATTGAAATGCGCTGCTTTGTGAACATTCCCAAAGCCTGTACTGTAGTGTACCGTTTGTGCTTGCATCCCCAGCATGTATCCGATACACTCAATCCTCTTTCAAACTTAGTTACTGGCATCCAATAAATCTGATCTATCTTAATCTGACAGGCTCTACCCCTCCTCCAACCCTCATTCAAAGAGGGCAAGTTGATATTCTCACACAATTCAGACAAAACCCCTTCAGGTATCCCCAGTCCAAGACACCTGAGACCAGTTTGAAAGCAAACCAGCATTTCCTGACCCTGATGTTTGGAGTTTGGAGTATGGAGTCAACTGACAAAGTCACATGTCCCTCAGACTGCATGTGTAGCAATACCTTGATCTACGTCTTCTCTCCTCAGGTCAAGATTGTCAGTTTTACACATTTTAGAAATGGAATTCTTCAGTGCTCTATACTGCCCAAATGTACAAACCATTCAAATCCTTCTCCTTTCTTAGCGCCTCAAAAGGAATCCATTTCCCACTAGAAAGTATTCGATCTTCTATCCAGTTTAAACCTGTTAATTGCCAACGCGGCCAATCTAATATTTTTTTGTTGTGAGATATTTCAGACTTGAACCACAGAGAAGCCTACCGATCCAAACCCAATCTCTGTGACATTATTTCCAGCACCATCTTAAATATTTTGTAGGTTCACAATATGCATCCCCTTTCCTCCTGATGTAAATATATTTGCCACAGCGCTCAGTTGACCTGCTGTATCTTCAGGTAGTCATCCCAAATGGGAGGAATGTACTGCTTTTTTACATTTATAATAGGCTAGGTGAGTGTGTTCCAATGGAGAGTCTTAACATTGTGTGCTGGATGATTACAGAAAGCCTAACTGCAGATAAACCTCTCCCTCTAGTTTTAGCTATGGGAGATTTTAATTTGCAATATGAACCTTTAATAGAACTGGATGGCTCCTGGGATGATCATACTTTAGCATTTGGTATCCCCAAATTGCAGTCAGTCAGCCCCAGTAGGGTCTACAGAGGGTGCCATTGAGGCCTCAAGGTTATTGGGTGAAGCAGGACTGCGTTTGTGTAACGGGAGGGTTCTTCCAGATATACCCGCAGCACTCACATATGTAGGGTGTCAGGGTAGCTCCTGAATAGATGATACCCTGTTCAGCACGGCAGACTGGGATATGGTCACTAGAATGGAAGTTTTAAAGTGGACAGATAGTGCAGAGATGGGCCTTAAAGGGTAGCCGTATAGACCATCTGCAGGCTGGCTTGCAGTTAGGTATTTGGAACAGTGGACCAAAGATTTCGATTGTAAGCAGTTCTGTCCAAATTTAGCTGCCTACAAAAAATAAAGATTTACGCTGTATTTGTTGATCTGCGTACAGCATTTGGCAGCGTCTCCCTGACTGTGGTCAACACTGTGGAGCAAGTGCATTCCAGGTCCACTACTGTTTAGCATTCAATCATTGTATGCTACCAATAGAGCTTCTCTAAGGTGGGGGCTGCGAGGTGAGACTACCGACAACTTTATTATGTCCGTTAGGAGTCTAGGCTGGCGCCCCTTCTCTTCTGTTTATAAATAAATTGAAGAATTGTTGAGCAGTGGACTTGAACCGCCCAAATTGGGATCTGATATGTTCCCAGCCCTCTTTTATGCAGATGATGCAGTGTTGCTATCTACCACGACTATGGGTCTGAGATGTAATTTGGATATCTTTGTTAAAAAGTGCAAAGAGCTGTCAATGGAGCTGAATGTAGCAAAGACCAAGGTGATGGTGTTTGGACGTACGCGAAGCAAGATAATTAATATGAGGATTTTAATAGAGGAGTGTGTTTTAGAACAGGTACATTTTTATGATTATTTAGGGGTTAGGTTTTCGGATTATCTCTCATAGGTGGAACATTGTAATAAGGCCGTGATTTCTTTGGAAAAGCACAGTAATTGTGTATGCCATTTTTATAGCACGCATGGGAGAGGTGCAATTGCCCCAGCTTTAAAACTGTACAAAGCAGCACAGGAATGGACATCCACCGTTTATGGAGCAGAGTTGTGGGGATACTATGAGTGTGCACGGATTAAGGTGATGGACAACCATTTCCTTAGGTCTCTAATTATGCAACCAAAGGGAGCCCCTATGGCCTGTTTGTGATGGGAATGCGACCTCATGCCCCTGTGTGAAGTAGCAGTCAGTCGGCAGATATTGCTCTGAGCTAGACTATGGTGCACACCTGAACTTGTAAAATATAGGGATACGATTATCAACCTACATAATGTACCTGGGTCTAGTTTACTCCCATGGTTCAGGCATATCTGCAAAGGGCTTGTGGATTTAGAGTTGCCAGCACTTTGGTCAAGCCCAGAGGGGTCACGCTGTGGTTTAAAGAAGACTGTCCAAATAAAGTGCCGGGATGTTATAATAAGAAATATGAAAAATGCATGTGCTTTTTTAAAAACTGGAGTGCCGTTTTCATTGCTGAAACAGAGGGCTCCGAGCCGTATATAGGCCGAGTGGTCCCTGTGTATGCACACGCCTTGTTTTTTCAGCTCTGCACTGTAAGGAACTTATGGTTGCAACAGTAAAGACAGACACACGTGATCAGTTCAAGGTTGTTTATTAAACTGTTAATGCAGGGTGGAACAATACCTAAACTAAACCTAAATCTAAGATGGGAGCAAGCGTCGACCATCCGATGATAAATAAGGCAGTCCTATTGGCATTGTGTCAACATAAAGGGCCTATACTAAAAAACCTATTGCCAATTCCTTAAGCTAAATACAAAACAGCGTGTGATAGTTTTCAGGAAAAGAAAGAAGTGTTCACGAACAATGTCAGGATGCGGTAGCTTGGGTCTCCCTGCCCCACGTTTTGAGCATGGGATAGCTGGAACCGCTGAGCACAGCACACTTCTCGAACTTTCTCAGCATGAGATGACAGTTCAGTTCTTAGCTTATCAGAAGCCTTGATGGACAAGTCTTTTACTTAAAAGTCTCTTGCCTTCGAGGGCCAGAAAGTAACAAACCAAAAAGTTCCTTTTATACAATATTTGGGTGATAATAGCTCCCTCCTGGGTCCCCCTCTTCTGTGCGCTGACCCTTCTCGATTCTGCGCCTCCCTCCACCAGGTTCACTATGGCTCTTGATTAGGGTGCTTATGGTTCAACCCTGGGTCCTCCTCTTCTGGGTGCAGACCCTTTTTTCCTTGTGATGTCGGGTAATAGTTTTTAGCCCCCCGTTTCCCCACGGATCTTCCTCTTCTGTACTTTGATCCCAAAACAATTCTTCTCGATATCGGGGCCTTCGGCGGTTGCTTCTTCTGGTTCCCAGGGTCTGATAAGTTTAAAAAAAAAACACCTAACAAAAGTTCCTTTCGGATTGCGCTTCAGGTGATGGTTCCATCCCTGGGTCACCCTCTTCTGGGCGCAGACCCCTCACAATTCGAGTTCAACAAATTTATCAAAACCAGTTCTTTTGACAATGAGCTTTGGGTGGTGACTTTCCACCCCTGTATCTCCCTAGGTCGGGCTCGGACCCCAAATGCAATGCTTCTTGCTTGCACAAATCTTCTCTAACAATTCCTCATGGGCCTTTTAGACTTCACCCCTTTCCATTAGCATCCTTCGCCGGGTTCACTCTTGCTAATATCCACGAAACACAGTTCATGTGCTATTTCAACATGCAGGATTCACTTCCCTTAGCTTTCACTACAGTTCGTAGGTCAAAGGCTTTCGTCTGTATGTGGATCTTGCTTGACCTCCTGTATGACTACTTTGACCTATCTTGGCGGCTCTCCTACGGCCTTCTGGTACTTGTAGTTTTACTCAATATGGGATTCACCAGAGTCTCTCGAGTAAGCACCCACATGGTGCTGGTTCCCTCTGTAAATTGTGAAAGAGAAAAGAGCAGTTCTTTGAACTTTCTTCCAATGGCCACTTTGCGTCTTTCATTCTACACAGTTTGGTTTTTATCAGCTTTCCCTTCGACTCATCGGCTTTGATGAACCGCTTGACTTTCCTTGTATCTAGAGTCAAAGCCAGTACAACGGTAGCAGGTGTTTCCCTCGCTCCTGCTTATCAGCGTAGGCACACTCCGTGTTCCATTGGCATCTGCTGCAACACACTTGGGAGGTTTCGCAGGTCTGCGTCAAAAAAGGGCAAGGTTGTGTTTCTCCCTGTTAGCCTCTCGATATTCGCCGCCTTTCTCCTCCTCTTGAACTGTCAGCCCTGGATAGTTGTCTCATCGTGCGGTCTGCCGTGCTCTCTTGCTCCACCTTTTATTGCTGTGGGAAAAGTAAAGGGACGTCAGGTGTGTGTGATTCTGATTAATTGCCTGACTATGCCTCTACCTTGTGTCGGGACAAGTCAGGGATACAGTTTTGAGTCAGTCTACTTTCATGGGGCAAAAAGGTGTTCAGGTCAGAAAGGGGGTTTAGAATGTCAATTGTTTTACGGGGTAGAATGGGGTAACAGTGCTATATGGGTGTGTAACCCTTGCATTAGAGGGGTTTTTGGTAAACTTGGAAGGGTAGGTTTTGGAGGAGTTTTAACATGAATAGGAGGGTTTGTGAGGCAAACGGGAATGGCTAGGATCGTGAAATAAACAAGAGCGACTTTGGGAATGGTAGTATTTTGCCTGAGCAGGGTGGGAGTGCAGGAAATAATAATCAGAGGGACGGGACAGAAAATGACAGAGTATTCAGGAAGGGCTTAGCGAAACAGGGATTCTGGGATAGATAAGCTTTGGGTGCAAGTGGGTTGGAGATCTTGGGGGGATTGATTCCGTACAGAAGGGTCTTTGGATCTCAGTAGGAGAGATTTAACAGGAAGAGTAAAGATAGATTTGTTGTATCCTATAAAAGCCTCAGATTTCATCCTTCTCTCCTTTTCCCTCTGTACAATACTGCGTCTCACTTGGGTTAGTAACCAGAGTATAACCTCGGGTTCCCCCATCTTGTGAGTTGTTCTCGCTCTTTCACCCTTAGAGTTGGGATCTGAGCGGATCAGCCCTTCATTAGCCACTTGAATAAGGGTCTCTCGAGGTTTGTTATAGGAGATACCTTCAGGTATTTTACAGCACTAATACTCTTAAGGTGCCCACTTCAACTGCAAAATGGTCTTGTTCCCTTAATACACAATGCAAGACTTGCGTCAACTCGATGGACCCGCTAAGACACTTCCTTCTGCTTTGCTCTGCTTATCAGGACCGTAGGAGGTGTTATTTGGTCCCCCTTTTCAGATTGAAGGGAGTTTTGCACACAGAAGCTACTGTTGATTACTGTAAAAATACCACCAATTTGAATGAGGTTTGATATTGCAAAATGTCTTCATAGGGCATTTTCTTTCTGTCATCTTTTTAATATTCTTATTTTTAGTCTATTGATAACATGTAATACTGATTAATATGTTCTTTTATAAATTATGCCCTAAAATTGGGCAATTTGTAACTGTATTGATGCTTTTATTGTTTTTAACACCGGATAATGCTTGTTTGAACACATCCCCTTTCGTCGCTGTTGAAAGCGGGTGTAAGGAAGGCATGGTATCCGTACCAAATGTTGGGATGGAGTGGCACTACAGATGCTTACTATCTCATTACTGTGTGCTTAATAAATTACCTCCCACAAGTAAGTTAATCTCTTCTGGTGCAAGCGGGTATAGTCCTCGGGCCTATGAGGACTCGAATAGCAAAAATATATAAAGGCCTGTTTTTGCCAACAGGTAACCAATTCACACTTATTTCCCATAAAATAAGCACAGATGGGGAGTAGATCGGTTGTGGAAAAAGGGGATACCATGTCTCGCCATCAGATGTTTCTCCCCCAGTCCCCGAGGACCTCCTATCCAGGTCATCCTCACTCGCTAGGTCGGGATCCAAAAGCGATGGCCTTTCCCTGGCCACCTGAGTATGGGATCCCCCGGGAATAGGTTGGGAAATACCCTCTGGTTTTTCCCATAGGGAACAAATGGTCCCATCTTATTTGACTCAGCTGTAACCCATTCATCAGGATTATCCATCAGAAAATGTGTAGTGTCGAAAAGGTCTTCTGATCTAGGTTTGGCACACTCCCGCCCTCTTTATTTAGTGTCTGTTGCAATATTCCTAATGCTAATCTTGGTGGTTTCCTGTCCTTTAGGAAATGTTTGTATTGCCTATTCAATTCTTTGAATATCACTTTTTTGCAAAAGAGTGGAATCATCTGAGTAGGATGTAGAGAGTGTGGGTCGCAAAACTGAGGACTTTTTCTGGAAGGAGTAGAGTGGAAGGCCAAGGAGTAGGCATCTGCAGTATTTCAATTTTGGAGTTGTCATAATGAAATGATATGATGAAATAAAATGATATTTTATTTATATCGCGCTCGTACACAAGTGTCTCAGAGTGCGACCAGGGAAAAAGGGAGGGGAACAAGGGAGAACAAAAAAAAAAAAGAAAACAGCGACATTAAGAAGGCGCATGGAAAAGGGAAAAGGGGGAAGTGCATGGAAGGGGGAAGAAGTGGAAAAGTGTGGAACAGAGGAGCGAACAGAATAAATACGAAATAAAATAAATAAGGGCGATAAACCATGGTAGTGCAACCAGCAAGTGGCAGGTGAAAGTTAGTCAGGTAAGGTATATCTGATAAGTGCAGAAGAAAAGTAGGAGGGCAACTGTATGGGTACAGATACAGAACCCTAGTGCAGGGGGTGGCCTGGAGGCAGTGCAGGAGGGTGGCAGGTTCAGCAGGTACCTGGGCCCGAATGACAGATGGTGGCCAGGTGCACGATGCCAACAATGCCAAGAGAAGAAACAGATCAACATGGGAGATGGAGGGGCAAAGGCAGAGGCAAAGAGGAAGGTCTTAAGGTGCTTCCGGAAACAGAGATGGTTTTCCTCAAGGTTCAAGGTGACCGGGAGGCTGTTCCAAAGAGAAGCCGAAGACTGAGACCTACCCCAGCTCGTTTCTTTGCAAAACGACTAACCCCGAGGGAGTTAGAAGTAGAAGAGCGAAGGGCTAGCGAGGGGAGGTATTTAAGGAGGGATAGTTGAAGTTATTTTGGACCCAGGCCCCAGAAAGCCTTGTGGACAATGCAGAGGGTTTTAAATGTTATCATTGCATCCACTGGGAGCCAATGAAGGGATTTCAGGGCTGGAGAGGTATGATCCCAGGGTTTGAGGCCAAGGACAAGTCTTGCAGTCCTGTTCTGGATTAGTTGTAAAGGGCAGAGAGTGGAGGCAGGTAGATTTAGAAAGAGACTGTTACAGTAATCCAGACTGGAGAGAACCAGAGCTTGGGAGACAGTGAGCTTTTGAGGGAAGGAGAGGAAAGGTAGAGTACTTCTAAAGAGGTGCAATAAAAAGTTTGACTTTTTTGAGACATCAGAGATGTGTGCAGAGAAGGAAAGTGTGGAGTCAAAGATAACTGAGAGGTGCTTAGCCACGCAGGTGGGGGTAGGAGGAGGGCCAAGGGAGGCCGGCCAGAGAGTGAGAGGAAAGGAGGAGATGGTGTACCAATAAGGAGGATCTCGGTCTTGTTGGCATTTAGACAAAGATCGTTGATGGCACACCAATTTTGAATGGCGATTAGACAATCGGAGATGAGAGAAGGAGAGGAGGAGGCTGAAGGAAGCCTGAAAATGAGTCGGGTGTCATCAGCATAGCACTGGAAAGTTGAGCAGAAAATGAAGATGCAGTAGGCGAGAGTTGCCATGTAGTGGTTGGTCAGGGTGAGAGGTTAGACCCCTGGGGGACACCACAAGTGGAGAGGGAGATAGAAGATAGGAAGGACCCAAGTTGTATCTGGGAGGGTCGATCAGAAAGAAAAGAGGTCAGCCAGTCCAGAGCCTGATCAGTGATACCCAGGTTGTCACAGACGATATAGCAGGGTGGTATGGTTGACCGTGTCAAACGCAGAAGATGGATCAAGTAGGAAGAGGACAGAGGGAATGTGAGTCGAGGTTGGAGAGCAGGTCTTCACGGATGTCTTAGAGTGGCAAGTAAGAAATGAATGGATTTTCTGAGTGTTGAGAGGGTTAATTTGTGCCGTAAAGGTGGTGATATTCCTGAATTGTTGCAGTTGGTGGTTGCCAACAAAGAGGACCCCAAAGTTGCGAGCCTTAGGCAAGGAAGCAAGGAGGTCAGGCAGGAAGGAGATAGACGAGGGACAAGTAGGAATGGCGTTGCAAGCCGGAAGACAGATGTTGTTTTTCAAGAGTCCAGCATTTAGCAGCAGAGAACCATCCAGTGACTGCAGTGAGATAGTTGGTAATCTGTTCCAAGATGGCTAGGGTTAAGGAGGGAAATGAAAACAAGATTTGAGTGTCAATAAAGAGGTGATCGCGAAAGCTAATGGATGAGCTAAGTCTTCCTAGGGCAGCAGAGTATAGAAGGTGAAGATTAGAGGTCCAATAACTGATCTTTGCGGAACACCGACAGAAAGAGGGGTGGGGTCAGAGGTTGGTGAGTTTCAGGAAATTTTAAAGGAGTAACCTTCCAGGTAGGACATAATCCAGGCTAGAACAGATGTGTGAAACCCCAGGTCCTCAAGAGTGAGGAGGAGAGAAAGGTCAAAAGTGGCAGAAGGGTCCAAAAGGGCGAGTATCGAAAATGTTTGGAGTGGTGAGCATTTGAGAGAAAGTTGGAGACCTGCAGGAGTGCAGTCTCGGTGGAGTGTTTACTCTGGAAGCCATATTGAAGTGGATCCCCATGGCAATTATCCTCAAGGTAATTAGTCATCCGGTTGAAGATGACCGCTCAAGGGCCTTTGAATAATGAGGTAGGAGTGAAACACTGCGATTGGTTGCTGGGATGTTTTGAGTCAGCAGGTTTCTTCAAAATGGGTAGGAGAGTTACAGATTTTAAGGAAGACGGGAAGAGTCAAGTTATCAAAAAGAGGTTAAAAAGCTCAGAAAAATAAGGTCAGGTGATTGGGACTAAGTATTTGACCATATTTGGAGCAAAGGGTCGATAGGCGTTCAAGGTGGGTTGGCGCTGCAGCGGCTGGGTACTAGTTTGGTGGGAGAGTTAGGAGAGAAATAGTAAAGAATAGAATGGGTAGGGTGGACAGGTGATGGACAGGAGGTGGATGGAGGAGGGGTACTGGAGCGTTGTGAGTGTCACACATTTTAGAAATGTTAGAGGAAAAGTCATTAGCAGACCGGAAGGAGGCAGTGGATATTGGCTTGGTAGGTTGTGAGCAAAGATTGGAGGGTAGATGAAAGTTTGTCGGGTGGCTGAAAAGAGGGGAATAAGATTAGGTTTGTTTAATAGGAGGATTTGGCTGAGTCCAATGCAGAGGTTAGAGCAACGTCTGTAGTATAGCAGTAGGGTGGGCATCTATGATTTGCGCCAGTGTTGTATGTCATGGGGCCTGTCTTTTTTGAGGATCTGTATCTCAGAGGGGATCCAAGGCTGGGGGCAGATGAGTCTGAATGTGTGTGCAGGGTAGTGTTTTCCTGGTGTTGTAAGTGCATTGAGAATAGGGGAGAGAGACCTCATCAAGATAAGGGGAAAGAGTCTGGTTTGAATTTCCTCTTGGCCCTTGAAAAGGAGAGGGGAGGGGAGAGGAGGGATAGAGGATGGAGGGACCGAGACATTAAATTGAACAATGTAGTGATCAGAGGGAGAGGAATCGATGGAGAAGTCAGAGGAAGAGAGTGAAGTAAAGGGAAAGACATGGTCAAGAGTTAGGCTGGTTATGGAGGTAGCAGAGGAAGTGGCCAGATAGGAGGGAGTTGAGTTCAAGGTGGGTCACTGCAGATGGCTTGGGCAGGTTAAAGTCCCCAGGAAAGCCAGAACAGTGAGAAGAGTAGGAGGGATGAGTTGAATAGTGGCATATTCAAAAGAGGAAGTGGTCATGTCAGATGGTTGCAGGCCCACTGCTCTTCTGGACAACAGGTCTGGGAGGGTGAGAGAAGGTTTCAGAGTTAGTGTGGAGAGCTGTGATGCTGGAAATGCATTGGAGGGACAGGGACAGGACCTCCCAGTCCTTGTCCTCTAGTCCTTTTTCATTTGTGTTCTGTATTGTTTTCTGCCCAGGAGTCCATGTGGGACTCCTGGCAGTGCAGCTCTTCCTGTTTTTGGTTTGGTGTACAGACCCATGAGATACCCTTATGGCACCCATGGGAGGTACAACCCTGTGCCTCTAGTGTATGTTTTTGGGCACCTGTGGGTGGCCCACAGAGCATGGTATGGGCTGGTGGCAGCTCCATGCTGAATTTGACAGGTGCTTTGAGTATCCTCCATTTTGGGATACACAAGCCCTGCCATTGGAATCAGTTGTTTCCTGATAGGAAACAAGTTGGCCCCTGTGGGCTCTTGCTTTCTATTGCGTGTTACCTTGTTTTCCTGAAGCCCTGACTCTGACCCTTCCACCTGACTGGCTGTTTGTTGGAAGTTCCATATATAATGTTGTTGTGAAGTCCAGGCCAGACTGGCTGGAGCCTTCCCAGTGACTGTTGTGGATACACTCTCTGGGTGGGACCTGGGTGAATGGAGTGTGACCAATATGAACCTCTTGTTGTGGATGTCTAGTTTCTGGTGTTTGACACAATGACTGAGACAGCCCTGCCCGAAACTGGTATGAATGCAGTGTGTAGTGTTGAATGGTTCAGTACTTGTCCCAATACACATTGCTTGTTGTGAGTGTTTGAGAGGGAGGAGAATGGCATGAATGTACTGTGTGCCTGATTGGCTGACTGACTGCTGAATGCCCTTCTGAGTGATTGGTTGCCTGAGTGTGACCCAGCAGAATGAATGGGAGATCAACCAGTATATCTGGGGCCTCAGACTGCTAGAATTCGTTCAGAAGCTGGAGTTGAAACTAACATTGAAACTGAAGCTGAATCTCGAAGCCGGCCCTTAGGTTCCCTCTGGTCTTCACCCCGAATGGGAAAACAAACCGCCGGTTTGCTGGGCACGTCTCCACACACACACAGCTTCTCTGCTCTGCTCCACATGCAGTCCGTGTCCACTCTGGTCCCGGTGGCTTGCGCAGCTCTAGCTGCACCGGGGGCTTGGGCGCGGATGGCTTTTCTCATTTCTCTGCTGTGCAGCAGAGCCTTCTGCCCACCTTCCATTATGAGGGCTCCCGGTTCTGCAAAGACCCTTTTGCAGGTCTCCCGCGACTGTTGCTGGTGTACGATTTTGGGCTCCACCTTTTATACTCTTTACCATTATCAACAGGGTGCTGGTGAAGTGGGTTTGACCCAATTGCCTGACCTTATGTAAGCCTGTTAGTGTGACAAGCCTGCTCTCCAGTATTGGATGCCTCCAGGCCCCTCTTCTTCGTCCCTGCACTAGAGTGGTGTTTGCAACAGGAAGAGTTCACTACTCTTAACTTCCTCTTCTCAGTAGTTGGTCAGAGACTACAGGCAAAAGCGGGATGAGATTGACAATATCCCATGAACACTGAGGGATGGTAGGGCGGTTCAGTGTTAGTGAAGGGGGGGATACTGTTAGGACATTTATTCTTAAGTCCAAGGTCTTAGTAAAACCAGTGAACTGAGACAGTACAAGACTCCACTCTTAGTAGAAGGCTGTACCACTCAAGTATATGGTAGCGTAGACCGAGCAGCCAGGCTTTTCTAAGGAGGGAGAGATGGCTATAGGAAGGTACAAATAACTTGTAGTATACCAACGGTTCAACAGAAACGCTTACAACTAGAAGTATTATTAAAAAAATAAAGTTTTTTTATTAAATACAATTAGGCCAAGTTAAGTCTTGGGGTAAGTAATTTGTTATAGAGTCATAAACACATTATAAAAACACAACACAATGTTTGAAGGTACACAGACCAAAGCATAAACCTTGTTTAGAAAACTAACAGCATTTCTAGGCAAGTCAGACCTTATCAGCCACATTTAGTTTAGGACACACCTATGTACTTCTAATACAAGTTAGTAGACCCTAGCAGTTTTGCAGTGACCCTCAGTTAAGTAATCACTTGGGTCTTTAAAATGTAGAGCGTGTCCCCATTGGGGGGCGTGGCCACATTCCTTGGAGTGCGGGGGGAGCACGAGATCCTAGCCTGAATTTCTTTTTTTTTTAAATGGAGGAAATTTGCAGGGGATGGCTCACAGGGTTGGACTGGAGCATAAAACTGTCTCGGACACCAATGAAAAAGTGGCCCACAGTTGCAAATGGCAATTCATTCCTTTAGTGACAGACTTTTTGAATAGAACCCAAGGGAGTATTTTCTGTTAAAATGTAAGCAAATTGTGATATTTAAACAATATTTATTCAGCAACAATGGTCAAAACTACTAGCGTCATAGTGAAGTAACTCCTCAAACTGGTCAACATTGGCCAAAAAAGTTTTGACCAAAAATCTGGCCCACACGAGCATTTTGCATTTTTGGTTCAGGCATTGTCCTGTTGCCCTATAGGCCAGTCTGAGCCTGCTGGCTCATTTATAATGGGCGAGGGGGCGTCAACCCAGTGGCCCCCTCGCCCATTATGGAGAAGCTGAGGATCCAGCCCAGTGAAACACTGAGCACTCCCTCAGATGCTTTTTCCAGCTGAGTGTGCTCCTGGGCTGGCTGAACTGTCAAAGGGAAACACTGTTTCCTTTCACAGTTCAGTTCCCCAGCCACACATGCTCACTGAGCCATGCAAGGCTGGGGGCGTTTTGCTTTGCCAGCCTTGCACAGCTCTTTGGAAATGCTCACTGGGGAACTGCATGCATGTATGTGCGAGAGGGAGCTTCTGCGCCTCCTCGCACATATGGACAGAGCAACCTGGAGCCGGGCGTTTAAGCACCCACACGCAGGCCCCTGCATGCAGGAGCTGGAGCACGTCAGGACCGGGGCAGAAAGTAAGTTAATTTCTTTTTTATTTAAATATGTGTATGGATGTGTGAATGCTTGTGTTATGAGTGAGTGTATGGTGATGGGTGCTCATGTGAATAATAGTAAATGCTGTGTGAATGTGTGTGCGTGTGTGTTTGTTTTAGTCAATTGGGCTAATTTTGGCGAGTGCGGAGTCAGGGTGGGGGAAAGAGAGTTGTACAACAAAGGCATTTCAAAAATGCATTTGTTGCACAATCCGTCTAGCCACCTGCCAAAATCAGCTCTCCTTCTGAAGCGCTGTGGAGCCCAGGGGACAGGGATAGTATTTTTATACTGGACATCTAACATAGATGTCCAGTCAAAAATACCATGCTTACTCTTACGCCCCGTTCCCTTCCCTTTCCTCCATACTGCATGGGCGTCCCTTCCAAGGGACGGGAGACGGAACCTTTTCCACCAGAAAAAATACCTCGCGCGTGGCGGTGCGGCCCTGGGAGCATGCGCTGCCCTGACTCTGCCCTCCGGTGCCACACTTCTGTCCCCTTTTCCGCATCGACAGGAACGGGCCGAATTCACCAGCGCTCCTGGGTTTGGCTTCGGCCATGTAATTTCACACGCTGATACTTCTTCTGCTTTTGTTGTCTTTTTTATCATACAGGTGCTCGGTCCCCAGGCGTCACGCTCCTCCCCGGTGCATGTCGACTTCCACAGGGTTCAGCAGGTGGCTATCCTGCGACGGGCTTTTCCCAACTTCAGACCCCCATGCCCTCTGCCTACGTTGCCTTGGCCCAGACCACGGTTGGCAAGCTTGTACAGCATGCAATGCCGGTCATCGAGTTCTCTGAAGAACAGGCTAGCCAGGTGGAGGGAGCTCTTCCAGAAATGGCCTCCAGAGGACCTGAAGGACTTCGTCAAACATCGTTCCAGGCCCAAGTTAGGGCCTCTGTTCTCCATGGCACCCCGCAGTGGGGGACTCCTTCCTAAGGACTCGCCCGCGTGGGAGGGACCGCCCAGGTTCTACTACCAGCATGTGCACCGAGGCCTCCCGTGCTACCGGCCTACAGGTCGAGAGATCCTCGGATCCTCCCGGTGACAGTGTTGAGGAGCCGGAAGAATCTTATACCGGGTCTTCACCCGAGGGACTACGCCCTTGTACCGGCAAAATATCCGAGTGGCCACACCCTAGTACCGGCGATATGGCCGAGGGGGCGCCTAAACGCAGCTCTAGTGGCCCCTGGGCCGAGGGTGTTACGCCTAGCCTTGGCCTGAGGAGCAGGATAGGCCTCATGATCCACACTTAAGAGTCCTGCAGGAGGCTGGGCCCAGTGTGCTGAGCAACACGACGCAGGAACGTGGAAGGCAGCTCGACAAGATGGCCGCCGTGCCAGACATCCGCACCCGTCCGACGCCGCACTAGGAACGGAAATACGGCGAAGAACAAGTGTCAAGGTGGGACTGGTGTCAACCAGGTACGTGGCCTACAGCCTATCCTTCAGTTGCATATGGACAGGGTTTGCAGCACCGCCAGCAGCCGCCCGCTACTCTGTCTATATCCCCTACAATCCCTTCAGCTTGTGAGGACAGGTTCTTTGAGAGGTTCCTGGGACTCGGGAAGTCTCCTCGAATGGGGGTGATCCTCAGGGATGCCATCAGAGAGGTGCTCATGCCAATGCTTGCAGCACCTCAGGCTCCTCCGCCGGCGCCCCGGCACAGCATTTGCCACCGGCTCCGGCCCCCCAACCGATTCCTCAGGCAGTCCCGTGCCAGCCTCCACTACAGCCTCCGGCTCTGGTCCTAGTACCCCAGCCTCCGGCTCCTGCTACTCCTCCACCGGTGCAGGATCCTTCTGACGACCAGGCGGACACGGACGATGAGGAGGACCCCGACAGGCCATCGTCAGCCAAGACCTTCCATGAACGTCTTGCAGGGCTGGTTGAGGACCTTGGCCTTCCGCAACCCGAGGTCAAGCAACCAGCAGAAGGGGGTCCTGGCAGAAGTCCTCACGCAACGCCTCTCTGCTAAAACGGGAATGCCACTGCCGACCGATGTCGTCGCCCTGGGCAAGAAAGGTTGGCTCAAGCCCCACTCTGTCCTGCCGGTCAACCGACGCCTGGACGCGAAGTACAGGCAGATGGAGGGGATACACTTGCTATCGGCCCATCTTCAGCCACATTCCTCTGTGATCGCTGCAGCATCACTATACTCCAAGCCTCAGTCGTCCTCAGTCTCCTCTTCTGCGGCACTGCTAGGCAAGGAGAAGATCTTGGAGGCATACGGGAAGAAACTCTATTTCAGCGCGTCCTTGCATCCTCGTCGGGCACGTGCCGATGCCATGCTGGCTGCCGCTAACCAGAGGTTGTGGCGAGAATTTGCGGATTTCCTCCCAGAGCTTCCTACGCAGAGCCAATCGTGCATCCAAGGCACAACTGGCAGAGGCCAAGCTGGTGGCGTAGGACATCATGGAGTTCACCGTGGCCCACGTTGACCCCTCTGGCTGGGCCATCAGCATCACCATTGACATGAGAAGAACAGCCTGGCTCCATGCCACTAAATGTAATCCGAACGTATAGAAACGCCTATTAGACCTGCCGTTTGAGGGGAGTGACCTCTTCCACTCCACCACAGACAAGGAGCTGGACAAAAAGAAAAACAGCTCACAAACAGCCAAGTCTTTATCAATCCTGACAAAGACCACGTCCAAATTGTACAACCAGTCACAGCAGCGCTCCGAAAAAGGGCATACATACGGAGGGTTCAGCGGCTTCCAAGAACGGAGGTCCAGGCAGCCGGACCGCTTGCCGACTCAACATCGGCGCAAGCAACAAAAAGGGGGTGGTGGGAGTAAGGGCTTTTTTCAGTCCCCCTCCTCTGCAACAGCCTCTGAGGGGAAAGAAGGCATGACGTGCCCCTCCGGGTCCTCGTGTCTCCGGTGGGGGGCAGGCTTGCTCTCCATGCTCATTTGTGGCATCAGAATTTTGCGGACCCCTGGATCCTCTCGGTAGTATCCACAGGGTACAGTCTACCCATCCCAGTCTCTCCTCCCTCCTCCACTCCCTCAGGTTGGGACAGCAACTCTTCTGGCGGAGATTCGATCGCTCGTAGAGAGCCTGGCCGTGGAGGAAGTCCCAGCCTCCCATCGAGACTTGGGCTTTTACTCCATGGTTTTCGCCATTCAGAAAAAGAACCAGGCAGGCCTGAGTGTTGTGCTGGACCTTTACACCCTTAACCTCTCCTTACCTCTACAAAAATGCAAGATGGTTACGCCAGCTTTTAAAGTGGGGACATTGTGCAAGGGAGACTGGATGTGCTCCCTGGATCCGAAGGACGCGTATCTACACGTCCCAAAATGGCAGCCCCATCGTTCTTTCCTAAAGTTCAGGATCATGGGCTACCATTTCCAATACAAGATCCTTCCTTTTGGCCTCAAACCGGCCCCCAGGGTATTACCAGACTCATGAATACTGTGGCTGACCTCCTCCGGACTCAGGGCCTCCACATCTACCCATACCTCGATGACTAGCTCCCCAGGGCTACATCGCCGGAAGCAGTTCACCACACTTCCCAGATTCTTATGAACACAGTGCACGATCTGGGCTTTTCACTCAATCTCAAGAAGTCGCATCTGCAACCCACGCAGAATCTGACATTCTTGGGCCTCATCTGGGACACATGCTCCGAGAGGGGTAGCTGCGAAGGACATGGAAGCTGCTATGTGAAACCAGTGAGCCCAAAAAAGCAGAGATGGGATGCCAGAGGGTTGCTTCACCTTGACTGTGAGAGGACTGCAGAACACCATAAAAGACCAGTGAGTCTTGAGAAGGGAAACTGGTACATCAGGGCACCTTGGCAATGCTATCGAGGTCAGATAAGAGCCAGTGAAGTGAATGAAAAAGGATTTGAAAGCCAATATGACAAAAGGAATACCAGAAGTCAAGTTTATAAAGTGTACCATATGGGAACGTTTCAGCGGGAGATTGCACCAGGCAAAGTCACATTTGCATGTGTGTAAAGTGAAGCACATGAGAAAAGCCTGGTAGGAAAGTACACCAGGCAAAGGCAAGCTTGTGAATGAAATTGCACTGAATGTGGAAAAGAACCTGGCAAGGGAGCACACCAGTTGTCAAGACTGGGACCTGCATACAAATTGTTTTTGCATCCAAGTTGTTTTGTTGAACAAAGAATCCCGAGGAAGACTCATGCCTTTAGGATTTTCACTGGTTTGAACAGACCTGGAGAAGAGATATTTCCCTAGGAGTGGAGTGCAACGCCAAGAGGAGGGAGTTATCCTTTTGGGCTGTGAAGAACTTTGATTGTCCTGTTTTTCTGTTATATTGTGAAGAGAAACCAGGGGAAGGAAGCCATCCTCTGGAACTGTGAACCCTATCCACTGGATACTTTTGTGTTGGAGGTACACCTTTCTGTTGAACCTGAACATTTGTGCATTTTCAAGGCCAAACACATTACCCTTAGCACCTTTAGAGTTCTTTTAGAATGTGAGGGCTAGGATAGGATTTCCGACACAGGACATTTTGCTTTGGACGTCTTGACACAGGACAGACCCTTAGTTTGGTTGAAGTAGGGAAATACCTCCTAGAGTAGGGACAGTGAGGTATTTCCCAACCCCTTTATTATTTTGAATAAATGTTTCTAGCTGCAATTATGAGTACTTTGTGTCTCATTCCTGGCTCCTCACAAAGGCTACATTGCTGATAAGTGTGGAGCTGTGCGTGCTGTGTTTGCTTGAATTTATAATCTCAGAGCCTACTAGAGGAAAGGAGTCAAAGACGCTGTGCACGTGTGCCTCCCTGCCAACGCTATGCCACAGATATCAATCTTCTGCATCGCAGTGACAGGTTTTTTTCGTTCTTTTCTCCCATCTTGAGCATTTATTTATTTATGGGGTATTTATAATTTTCCTATACAGCAAATGGTATTTCAAGGCGCAACAAGACAAACAAGGCGGTAACGGGGATGAAGAATAACAAAAACGGTCCTACTTGGCCTTATGACATTCGGATTGTGCAAGTGCAGTAACACGAAATTCAATGTATTAATGCCTCCTTCAGCACTTGCACCATACCTAGCTCCATTAAAGAAACCACTGCTGAAAAAACCCTCCCTTGATCCCACTCTCCCCACCAACTACCGCCCCATCACTACAGTCCCATTCCTCTTGAAAATCCCCGACCGTACTGCCTACCTACAACACCAAACCTACCTCGAAACCCACTCTCTACGGCAATCCGGCTTTAGACCTAGCACGGAATCCGCCCTCCTCCATCTCAAGATACAACTTGACCACATTCGTGACAAGGGAGACCTCGCCATTCTCATGCTACTCGACCTCTCGGCGGCTTTCGATCGCGTAGACCACGATATCCTCTGCCACCTCCTCCAACTTCTCCCAAGAAGCAACCAAATGGGTCAAATCCTTCTTGAGCGACCGAACCTCTACTGGCACGGAAGCAGCAGGCCCCATTCCAGTGCCCTATGTCCCACAGGGATCCTGCGTCCCCCCCCTCATTCTACTATACATACACTAAGGACCTGTTTGATCGCCTTGACAACGTCAATATTCCTTACACAAACTTTACTGATGCCCTCAGATCCTCCTCAAACTCTTTGGCACCTGTTAACTCGACTGCACAAACATTAACCACATTTACAACATCATACAGGCCTGGATGGCTAACCAGCATCTCTGCCTCAATGATGATAAAACAGAGCTACTCGTTGTTGGGTCCCCCACCACCTCAAACATCTTGATTCTGCCTACTTCTCCTTCATCGACGGAAACAGTATCCCTATCTCCCCTCATGTGAAAGAATTGGGACTCTACTTGGATGCGGAACTCAACCTGAACAAACACGTGAAAGCAATGTCCTCCTATGCCGCATACTCCACTAAACTTCTCATTCTCTCTTGAAAATTCCTCACACCTAGCAACTGCTTCACTCTTGCTAGAGCAACTGTCGGCAGCAAACTTGAATACTGGGATGCCATCTTAGCAGGGACCTCCAAGAAGAATCTCAATAAACTACAACTCACAGAGAAGGATGCCCTCAGAGCAGTTTGGGGCCTCAAACGCCCCAAGCACATCTCCCAAATCAGACGCGAAGCTCACTGGCTTCCCATCAAAGCATGCATTGATTTTAAAATATTCTCCACCACTCACCGCTGCCTCTACAACACAGTCCCCCCCTATCGCATGCACTGTATCTCCAAGAAACCAAATCTGCGAACCGTACGTTCAACTTCCGCCATCTCACTTGCTATACCTATATTCACCAGAAAAAGATCAGGGGGCTCCTGCTTCACTGTCATCGCTCCCACACTATGGAACATGCTCCCTCCCACAATCAGGAACTAACCATCCTACCCTGCATTTCGTAAACACATAAAAACTGCACTTTTTAACAAATATGCATTGTTACCTCTGTAACTGTTAACCAAAACTTTGGACTGTAGTGTAACTGCCTATGCTTTACTTGTATGTAATCTAGCGCTGTGATACCTCCCGGTCCTGGCCGCATAATTTAAATTTAAAATTAAATTAAATATAACAAATGAAATCAATAAAGAAGGAAAGAAAGAAAGAAAGGAATTACTTGGCTCTGGAGAAGGAACTGTTGGATATACAACTTTATTGAGTGTCGACATCTACTCGGTTCTGCCCAACTAGTGGAAATAAGAACAGACCACCGAAATCTGCTGTTGTTGCAAAATATTGACTGCCAAAACAGTAGACCAGCTCGGTGGGCGCATTTCTTCTCGCATTACCAGTTCCAGATTACTTGTATACCTGGGTCGAAAAACCTCAGGAATTAACAGAACAAAGATTTCTAACTGCCCAATTACTTCTCTTTCTGTATTATAAAAGGCAAGGTTATGTGCACTATCCTATTTAAACCCCCAACCCCTTCTTATAAATGACAGATGCTTTAAAGTGCTATGGGAATATGCACTTAGTGGCAATAGCAATGGGCAAATATTCCCATGTGGCCCCCTACAGTAACCAGGTGAGCATGCCTTAAGCTAGAGCTTGGATGTGGTTAGCAACAGGAAAGGAGCAGGTCAAGGGTGGTTGTAATTGAGAATGTTGGACGATGGAATCTCTATTTTCTAGGTCGGAGACCCATGCCTTCAACTTAATCTCAGTGCATTGGGTCTTGGAAGACTGAGTTCCAAATTACCTATAAGAAGCTTGGTATTCCTTCCATTTCCAAAGCGCAAAGCTTCTACTAAGACCCCTTCCGCACTGATCATTACAGACCTTAATCTTGAACTGATTCCTTCGCTTGCTACCCAAAAGTCACTTAGCTGCACTATACCTATGTTCCTGCTTAAAAGACTTACAATTTCCAGTTCACACCCCCTCGCTAACCAAGAAATATCAAGATAAACGTGTAGTGAAAACAACAAAGTTTACAGCGCACAATGCATATCTTTTTATCCCAGATTAGCCCGTCTATGATGTCCAGTAAAATGCCTTTCTCTTGCCTATAACATAGCTACCCACCGCTCAAAGCCAGGAGGGAAATGTATTATTATTTTATGTTCCAATTGCTTTGCCAAAAGCAGTTAGCATGTTAGGAAATCCATTACTAGACCTATTTCTTTTATGTGTTTCCAAGTCCCAGCACACAAAGTACTGTTTGTTAAAAGCAATGACGGAATGAAGGTGAACCTCCATAATATGAGTCCAGTTAGCAGTAATGCCCTGTGATGCATCTGTCCACCAAAAGCCTGTTGGGTGAGTTTTCAAGGCATAAGGGGAGGGAAAAGTCACTACTACATAGCGGTCTGAAAGTTCATAGAATGAACCAAGGCAAATGTAATTCTGGTAGTCATGAGGGACTCGTATATTTGTAGATGATGCGCAACAAACTTAATGGCCTCGTGGTGCAGTGCTTCCAGTGGTTGAAGTGAAGAATTACAGTGCATTGCTCACTTGTCTTCCATCAGTATGTATCAAAAGGTTCCATTGCCTTGTTAAGTGCAGATACAGTAGCATACTCGAGCGAAGCAGCTTTTTAAATTGCAGATGCTGTGATGTACAACATTTACAGGGTCAAGGCAGCCTTGTTGTAAGATATATGGGGGAATTGTGGAGTAAGGAGTGACGGGGAAGCAGATGCAGAGTAAAGAGCTGCCGTGCAGGTGGTTGCCCAAAAGTGATTTGTGCCATGCCAAACTGTCTGTGAGACAAGGTGTTAATCTTGGGGTAGTAATTTGCCAGCGGAGGGGACTATCACTGAAACAATTCAGTCAATTCTGTTCAATTAATAGTTATGTTCTTTTGGAAGGGAGCACCACAGAAAGCTGGTTGCAAGATGGAGGCTTTTAGAAAAGGTTCTGATAAGCTCTTATCTTCTCCTGAATTAATCTCTCAATGTTTTCACTACACTGGGTGCCGGGAGGGTTTGCTGATTGCTCAGATTTGGAGAAGGTCCTATCAGCATTGAGGTCCACGTTCATCAGGGCAACTGCTGCCTCAGAGCTCTGGCAGCTAAAGGTGCTGGTGGTGAGCCTGCACCATGCTGGTTCACCTGAGCGTTGACCAAAGCAAGCAGCGCTGCCATGTGCAGCTCTACTGGAGATTAGGTGAGAACTCTCTGTTGTGTCAGCCAAAGAGACCCATCTGGAAACTTGGATGGGAGCTGAATCTATGCCACAGAGCAGCTTACATAGGTCATGCCAACAGCGAGTCGGAGAGGTCCTGGCTGCTTGCTTTATTTTATATGCCGTCCCTGGGGCAACTCCAGTGTGTGGTGACCTGTTGACCACCCATTATTTGTGGTTATAATTGAAGGATGCAAGGGGTTTGTCTATGTCAGCCTGTGCTCAATCCTCATCAGTATTACTTATATTGAGGGCTTGATCTCTAATGATCAGTGGCTAATATGGTTTCCTTAATATATATGTTTTTATTGAGTAAAAATATACATCTGTGAATCAACAGTTACACATTTTGACCACGACCGGTCCTTTTTAGGGCAATTGCAATGGTATGTAAATGTCACCAAACTTGATACTATAAATAAATGGTTTAGAACTTATTCCAGTTACAAACAGATACAGGGAATGTAAATACTGCCACTAATGGCTACTTTATTAATACATTGGGTTACCAATGTTGAAAGAAACGCTGCATGTCTGGTAAAGTAAAAATTAAGTTATGGCTGCCACAAGACTACTCCGCAATACTTGTATATGGCGATATAATACTGTATGGCCAAAATGCGGTGTATACAAAGCGCCTCTGTCCTAGAAGCCCTATGGACTACCATGGAATAATATAGGAAAAAGGGTTGCAGTGGCAGAGTGACTTATGTACAAGTCCCTCCGACAACAGAAATAAAGCCAACGTTGTAGAAGACCAATAGAAAAAAAGTTTAAAAAGCTTGGGAGAGCATTCCAGATGTGGGGGTGGGGAGGGTTTAGGATTAGTCCGGATGTGGGGGGCACAGCGATGGCAGGAAGAGCGAGATCGCGAAGAGCGGAGGAGTGCAGAGTGCAAGAGGCAATGGTTGAAGTGGGCGGGAGCGTTTGGGAGCAATGCTCCTCTACTTTTTGCAATTTAAGTTTCACTGTTCCTATACTTTTATTGTGAAAAGAAACCCTTCTGAAATGGTTTTGTTGTAAAATGAAAGTGTATGAAGAAGCTGAAGAAGTACCACTTTCCCTTAAACAGCAGGCTCATTTGATTCTTGCTTTCATCCTGCTGGTGATTTGAAGCTGCTGCTGGATCAGCTCTATCGTCATAGCACTGTGATCCAGCATAAAACTGCTGGATCTTTAGCATGCCCTTTAAGAGGTGCAAATGCTGCGAGGGACAATGAACAAAGGTAATAGTGGTTGTTGAATATACATTTTGCATTTTTTTCACTGTTTCGTTCAGCCTTTACACAGTGGTGGGGTGGAATTGAGGAAAGGTGGAACCCATTGTTGGGGGATTGTATCGTACGTGGGAGGGGCATGGCAATGGTGTTTGTGGGCAGCAGGGGGCAGGCCAGCAGGGAACATAGTTCCACTACTTCTTTTCATACACTTTGTATGTCCCCCCCCCACCCCCCTTCCTTTTGTCAGTGGTCAATTAGCAAGATAGGGAGGGCCAATGCTCTAGATAGCTGAGAAGTCTGAATTTAAAGAGTATTTTGCATGGAACACTATTCAGCATGGTGGCAGTTTGTACAGGGGGATGAGAATTCAGGTAGGTTTCTAGAGGGTGAGAGTAGTACAGGACTTCGCTAAGAGGGGGAGAAGGAGTAGAAGGGGAAACTAAGGTGTAAGCTCAAGCAGTAGTCTGGTTTGCTGGACACAATAATGGGGATAACTGTTTTGGCAGAGTGGTGAATGAAGTTGGGGCAAGGTTTCCTGGTATTGAGAAGGGTTATTCGCATCAATGGCAGTAGTGATGAGCTGCTGGGTGTTTGAGGAGTCTTGGGTTAGAGTAATAGGAAGTCTGGAGGGAAGGAAATAAGGGAGGGGGTAGTTGGATTAGCATTGAAGGCAGGTAGGAATAGGATTTCCGTTTTGGAAGAGTTCAGCAGCAGGCACATAGAGCTCACAGGGGAGATGGTAGTGAAGAAACTGGTTATGCTTTGAGAGATGACCGAGTTGAAGGAGGGAAATGGGTGTCAGGAGCAGAACTGTGGTACTGGAATCCAAAGGATGAGAGGAGTTTGCTCAGAGAGGTGGTGTAGAATGTGAGGACGAGAGGGCCAAGAACCCTCCCTTTTGTGGTGTAAAAGCAAATACTCCAGCTGGCAAGATCACTCTTGCCCCTTCTCATTTCTTTATTGGTACTTAAAATTAAGCCAGTTGCATACAGTACACAAGCTGTGGTGCATGTGCACGTGGAGATGGTGTAATGGGTGGCAAGTCTTTACTTTGTAAAACAGATATCAAAGTAAATTAATGACATGTTGAACAGGGAGACAAGGTTCAAGTTTTAAGCTACTAGCCACCAAGAAAACGTCACTCACCATATCAATGCTATACATACACACATCACAACATTTCCTACTTATTAAGAGTCAAATTTCACTACCCAATGACCAGTTCATATTTTCCACCCTGATGTAGATAATTTCAAAGTGCATTCATTTTCCATTTCTCCAGCTCAAGGAGTTTGTTTTACTTGTGGGGATTTTGTTGTGCAAGCATGTGGGCGATTGTGTACCTCATATTGTACTGATGTAGCTTTGTGTGTGTTTTATTGTGGCTAAACAAATAAGTAATGATTAAGAAACACCTTTATAATCGGTTTTGTGTTTGTTTGCCTTGTGGATTGAGCCCGTGTTGGCAAATTGTTAGATTATATGGTAAATCACTTGCTGGAGAGATACAGAGTCCCACCTTTCATCTGTTACAAAATGTAATTACTCTATTTAGCTATGGCTTATTCTTATTTTTTTGCTCGTCTTCTATCTTATTGACTTTCATTGTAGGGCCTCCTGTGCATTTGACTTAGGATATTTGTGTTTACTCATGGGGAAAGATGAGTTATGTTTTATTTGTATCTGCACTTTCCTCTGCTGCGCTTGTGTTACACCATCAGCTTTAGGGATGCACGTTTTGACCAGGCTGCCATTCCAATTGAACTGGAACAAAATGGCCGGAAGCAAGTGCATTGTTGTAACTAGGCAGTTTAGTGCCTTCCGTAATTGAATAAACTTTTCTGTACTTATATTGAGGGCAGTATAGGATCTGTGTATATGGCCAATGAGCATTGCATGATGATATGTATTGCCTTTCTTGGCAGAAGGCCTTCCACTAACAATCAGTAAATCATTTTACATGGGGTAATTTGTGTTGTATCAAAAAACAAGTCTGATTTTTAGTGGCCTTTAGTTATCACTTAGTGGTGCTCGTCTACCATCTAGATGTGTGTATTTGCCTAGTTTCCGTTCTTGTAAAGCTTCCCCAAATAGGTAGGAAGAGACCTTTATTAGAGAGGGTGAAGCCAAAGACTAAGCAGTTTTTAAGGATCTATGGTTAGTAACCCTGTTACATGTCTCTTTGACACAAAACTATCGTCCTACATTCATGCTGTTGGACAGATTAAAGAACAGCTAAAGCAAATAGTCGTCGTGCCCGCAGTTGGACTGTTCTGGGACATTTCTGTGCCAATGTGTGCATCCCATCTGTGTCCACCCGCCTCCTCTGCGCTTAGACCTATATGCCAACATGCCCATTTCCATTCGGGCGATACCTGTCCAGTCCTGTTTTTTTCATGCATTCTGAGGCTTGTAGTTCTGCTTTACCAATATAAATGTAGGATAATATTCACAGAACAGAGGATCTGGACAGGAACCTCCTGATTACAATGAGGCATGTTTACATGTATGCTCATAGGTTGGCCCGCCGAAGGGGCAGTGAGTAATCTTTTCATCATCTATTTTTAGATCCATCATGCCCGATATTGCAAAAACCTCTGCGCATCATACAAAGAGGTAGGTGTACCTCTCTTTGTGTGGCCAGTTAACTAGGGCCAATGATTTCAGGTGGAATGAGGCTCATTCAAATAGTGTTTTCATGATAGGTTATGCTTGAAACTTAATTAAATGTTTTGTTGTTGGGCTTATACAATTGTCAACATACATAATAATGAGATCTGCAATTCTAACAAATCCAGATTGGGGGCTGTGACGAATCGAGTGTAGTCGTCCCTTATTCGCAGGGGGTTGAGGAGGGGGCTCCTCCTTTGGGCCTAGGGAGGGGAACCCATGCTGCAAGACCCTCCCTGGTGGCCTGGGCAAGTGAGCGCTCACTGGGAGAGACTCCCCTTTAGGTTGACAAGGACTCCCGTTCCTGTGAGCAATTCCCTAGACCATCCACCATAGCAGAATATATGGTATTATCTGTTGTGTAGAGCACTGTAATACCTGGGTTGACTGAGAACAAAACTAAAATACACTACTATGCCCAAGGCAAAGAACCGGTCTCTTTAAAGAGAGATGCACATTTAACTGAGATAAGTAGACTAGAGGGAGATCGAGACTGAGGGAGAGGTAAGCGGGGAAGCCATCTGACATCATCATGCTTTGGGGAGGCAGAGCGAAGGAGAGCCGTGGAGCCAGTGACTTTCTGAGAAGCCCTGAACACAAGGGGGAAACACTGGTGGTCCAGCATTTACAAGGGCTGGAGAAACAACAGAGAAGGGAATCATAGTCCCAGTAGTGGCGTGACCATGGTGACTGTCGAACTACACCAAAACCTTCCAGGTGGGAAGTGGACAAGACTCCCTGGTGCCCCGAACCGTAACAGGCTGGGCAGAGAGAGAAGACTGAGGGCGAGACAGCAGCAAATTTTGAGACGCACGATAACCAGAGTGGAAGAAGAGAAACCGAGCGAGCACCGAGCCCAACAGCATTCCCCTGCAGACACAAAGTGAACGGGAGAACCGGGAGGATGCCGGGGCATCATTATGAAGCGGGGAAAACGTGTCCCAGTGAAATTGACGCGATACTGAATATAAAACCATTTACGTGGAAATGTGATAAAGCAATAAAGAGAATAACAAGTAAGCCTGAAAGGGGAATCGTTAAGGACTGGGTACCAATGCCCTGCGAAGAGGGGAAAGTACCCCATTGTTTAAGATTTACAGAGTGGAGGAACCCAGAGGGAATCCTAGAAGTATGATTGGGAAGTGAAATCAAGTGAACCAGATAAGAGGAGAACTAATCAACGTGAGAATCTCCAGGACAGGGGGAAGGTTAAATTAGCACAACATACACCCAAACTAAGGAGGCCTTGGATACAAGAGTGAGAATGACACAACAATCTGGAACAGACTATAAGAAAGGGTGTCCAGGAGAATTGTCCCAAGTCGGGCCCTAAAGTGGAGATAAAACCCAAGTGTATTGGGAGAACGTATCTAGGAGGTGGCAAGAGACTATCTAAGGATATCATGCTAAAGACTACTTTTGAGTAAAGGAGAGACATTTCAATAAGAGACGGCCAGGAGAAGGGAGACATTCTCCTGATCTACTGTAAGTTAGTTAAAATAGTGGTAGGGTCAGTTAGAACTAGTTTGGACCATGTGCATATTTATTTGGGATTTCCTGATGACAGACGGTCTCCTTTATTTTATTTAGATAGGCAGGGATACATCTCTAGTAATAGGTAAAGCATGGCCTTATCCACATAATTTTAAAAAACATCAGTAAACATGCCCCTCAAGTGTCCGACTCCATCTAACCTGCCACAGGGTATACTTTATCGAAAGAAAATTGGAGGGAACATTGAACCCAATTGGTACAGTTAATTTATCATTTGTACCTGGCATGCTTTCAAAGGAACATACCACGTTAGTCACATAATGAGGGCACGTTGTCCAGGCCATTCCTCAAGTAGGAAATGATTGCTACCTTTATCTTAAGTGTCTGCTACTTATCTGGGTGGCCCGCCAGCAAAAGGCAGCATGGACAGGTGGAGTTGTTTGGCAGTGGCCGTATTAAAAGTCATGACTGTTTGTTTGACTGTTTTTCTCAACCCCTACTCAGGTGTAGGAAAACCACCAATGTACGTGGGCTATTAAGCACAGAGACACTGGCAAGAAATGGTACTTCAATACAAGCAACAGCAATCTACAGTACTGGGGCTTAGATTATCCACCATGTGAGGAACCAGAGGACATCCCTCCAACTACTCCCCTTGGATCCTCTACTCAGGTGGCCAGGGAAAGGCCACTGCTTTTGGATCCTGACCCTGAGGGCTGATATGCAAGGGAAAATCACCTGTCGGAGGGGCCTTGGGAAGTGGGGAGAGGATGTCTTCAGAAGAGACATGGGGCGGGCGGGAAGGGATTACTGGTACCGGTAAGGGCATCGGTAAGGGTAATCCCTTACCACCCTATTACGAGTTCCCTTTGCGGGTCCTCCCTTAAAGCCTGGTTTTGCCACCGCAAAGGGACTTTGGTGCTAATAACAGTACCGCAATTTGCGGTACTGTTATTAGCACCTTCCCCATTCCCATTGAGCCCTATGGGAGCTCAAATGGGAATGGGGAAGGGCCCTGGTGAATGGGGAATTACCGCCCCCGCCAACCTTGGAATGGGGCGGTAATAGCTCCATTCACCAGGGCGGAGTCGGTAAGGATTTGGAGGCAGCCATGGCTACCTCCAAACTCCTAATGAGGCCCATGGTATCCCTCTTTCCCTTATCACCTTGCCCTCCCTCTACCTTTTTATAGGTTATTAGTCTGCCCCTTTTTCACACACACACTGTCCCCCATTCATATGCCCTTAAGACCGGGACGAAGAAGAGGCAATTAGAAGTGATACTCTTCCATTTGTGCATACCACTCTGGTACTGAGACGAAGAAGAGGACTGTTAAACATCACTACCATGGTCGGGCAAGTCCCACTAATTGGGGTCAGGCCAAAGATTTACACCTGCAGCTAGTTGAAAGGCTTCAGGTGTGTATATAAGAGAGAGACCCATTTTGCAAGAGTTTCGCCTGGAGGAGGAAACCCACTTGGGGAGAAGGATGCAGCAACCTGGTACAGAATTGGCTGGAGAGGTGCCTCTGTAGAGAAAGCTGACTGCTGCATGAGAGCGAGAGAGATGCCTCAGCCTGAACACACTGTGAGAAGGTCAGGAGTCCTGGAGAATCCAGTGCTGGGTATCCCCCGCTGGAGCTGGGGGGACACTGAAGACTCCAGGAAGTCACCAGAAGCAGCAGGAAGGTTCAAAGAGGAAGAGTGCTGCTTGTCAGAGCTCCCGGAGAGTGAAAGGGGAGTGAGAGACTGCAGCGGAGAAAGCCGAAAGCACCCAGAGGAGCTGCTGGAGACCAGTCAATGACGATAAGGGAATAGTCACGCTGGGGCGCTCCAGGGGCTGGGTTTGGGCACAAGGAGATGGATTTATGAATACCAAATTATCTACAAAGTGTTTCATGTGTTATTTAATACCGAACTAAAGAAAAGTTCTGCAAAGTACATGAAAAAAATGCACAAATTAAATTAAAGTGCTTTGCAATTTCGAATACAGTGAAAACAAGTAAAAGCAGTAATGGACAATGTGAAAGTATGAACCAATTGAAAGCCAATGATCAGGCCTGAAGGAACAAGTGAAAGGCTAATGATAAGCACTATTGTGAAGTATGAATGCAAGGTGGTGACAAGGAAAGTACCCACCAAAGTGAATGGTGTGAAAGTCACATTATGGCACAGGCAAGAAGCTGCCAAGGATAAAAAGAACTGCAAGTGGACAATTGACACAGTTTCAAAGAGGTAGTCTGTGTTGGCAGGGAAGTGCAATGAGAACAAGTGAATGAAACAAAGGGCCAAGAGTTATCGGTTGCGTGACCTGAAGTGGGCCCGATAACTGCGCCTAACGGAGTAACCCCTACTTGGAATGAACCAAGGAAAGTTAAGGTACTGAAGCTGTTGTACCTGTCAAGTATTGAAGTTTGTTTGTTTCTTTATTTTTTAATGCGCACCAAACCCAAAGGTAGCAGGGCACAGCAGTAAGAATATGCAAGGCTTACAAAGTTACAGATATGTGCAATTTACATAGTTACAGATTTGTAAAGATAGAAAATATAAAAATTAGTGTACATAAACACAGAATAATTTACAAATAACATTACAGGTCATGTAACATTTGTTCAGCAAAATTCTAAAAAATATAGGTTATATACAGTACAGTTGGCAGGGACTATTGTACTAGGTGTCTTAGAGGTCGACAGGATGACTAGTGGTCGTGTAGTTCCTTCTAAGGTGTAGGTAGGGTTGGTCTACTCTCAAGTTATGTGGCAAGGAGTTCCAGAGTTTAGCAACTTTCACAGGAAAGCTGTTGCCACCTTTCTTGGATAGTCTGAATCTAGGTACTACGAGGCTAGGGGCAGCATTGTTTAGAGCTTTATGGGTCAAGGAAATCATTTTTAACTGAATTTTGTTGTCAGTGGAGAGCCATTTATGTTGGTGTCTAATGGAGGAGACATGTACTCTTTTATTTATGCCGAGCGCAGCTCTTAGGGCATTGTTTTGTAAGGTTTGAAGCCTTTGAATAATGGCTTTGTTTGCACCGCTGTAGAGGGCATTGCAGTAATCGATTCTGGAGAGTATTAGGGCTCTAGCCAGGATCATGCAGCTGTCATTAGATAGGAAAGGCTTGCCATCTCTTATCAGTTTACAGGTATAGGCAGTGGTCGATGCCAGGGAATTAACTTGTTTGGTGAAAGACATGGTGGAATCAAGGTAAAAACCAAGAGTTTTTACTTCCCTAGATCCCTTGATGATATTTCCGTCTATACTGAAAGAAGAATATTCCTGGCCTAGTTTATTGATATTAGAGTGCGTGCCCAGGAAAATCAACTCTGTCTTATCATTCAGGCACAGACCATGTGATGCCATCCATGCCTGAATAAGATACACCCTATTCACCAACTCCCGGTCCTTGCTGTGATCCCCAGAAAGCGGGAGGAGAATCTGTGTATCATCTGCATAGTTAGTGTAGGTGATACCCAGATGGTCCAAATCATCGAACAAGGGTTTGGTGAAGATGTTGTAAAGAGTTGGGGAGACACATGAACCCTGATGGACACCGCACGTGATAGGTGTGGGGTCAGCTGTTGCCGAGGGGGAAAACGCTCTCATAGTTCTCTCGCTCAGGAAAGATTCTATCCATCTGATAGCCTCACTGGAAAAGTGAGCTGCTGAATCCAAGTGTCTGCGGAGGACCTTGTGATCCACGAGATCGAATGCAGCTGAGAGATCAAGTAGGAGGAGGAGTGCTGTCTTTCCTTTATCTCTCCGCTCATCAGTTTGGGTTTTTAAATCAATAAGGGCTGTTTCAGTCCCATGTAGTGGATGGAAGCCAGATTGTCTAGCTCCTAGGAGCTTATGCAGTTCAAGCTATTTTTGAATCTGGATGTATGCAACTTTGTCCAGTATTTTCAGTAAAAATGGTACCGTAGTGATAGGGCGGTAGTAGTTAGTGGGGATGAGAGGATCTAATGTCTGCTTCTTAAGGAGCAGGAGCATCCAGGATTGTTTTAAATTAGTGGGAATATTGACTGAGGAGAAAGAAGCCTTAATCAGTTTAGAAATAAAAGTTGATGGGTCTCTGGCGGCGTCTTTTATCATCTGTGCTGGGCAAATATCACCTTTGCAGTTGGAAGATTTGAGCGATAGGATAATTTTCTCTACCTCTAGGGTAAAAGTTTTGGTGAAGTAAAATGTGTTTGTCTGGGTATTAGGTGTAAGATTGGGTGCTGAGTTAGACAAGTGTTGTAGGTTCAGAGTCTTGTTTAGCTGAATTTATTTTGGAGTGTATTTATTTTATTTGCTAGCGCATGTTGGATGTCTCCGCACCATGTTTGATCCTTGATACATGTATCTTGTGTGGCAAATAGGTGACTCTAGTTCTTTTAGCAGAGTTCCTTCATGCTCTAGTTAGAGTTGGCAATACATTTGTCATAGGAGTTTCGTTTTGCCAGGCAAACTTCATTTTTATAATGCAAAGAGATAGAGGTTAAATTTGCTTTGTTCTCGTTGGATTGGCATAGTCTCAAGGTGGATTCACATTTTCTCTTTGTAAGGCGTATGGCCTTGAGTTCAGGCGTGAACCATTTATTTCTTTATTCCAGAAAAGAACCGGGAGAAGGGAACCAGTGAGAAGCCTGAAAGGTTGCAAAGTTGGTTTGGAATACTTGTTGAAAGTCAAGAGAACTGACTGTGTTGAACTTGGAGAAGGGAACCCTGAAGCCTTTTGGAACTGTGTTGTACTTGGGGAAGGGAACCCTGAGCTCTTTTATGTGGAACTGTTTGAACGATCGGGAAGGGGCTGAAACGCAAGCCAAAAGCTGGAAGAAGCTCAAAACTTTATTTGGAACACTATTTATTTTGGTGCTGACATCCCTACACATTGTTTGCATTTAGTTGTGAGGGCAAGCACAGGTTTTGGACACAGACAGACTTTTAAGTTGAACTTACTGACTCGGAATATCCTCTGTTTCTTTAGGCAGGGAAATCCTACCTTGCCATAGGGCAAGTTGGGCCTTACACAATCTGACATTTAAGTAAATAAAAAACACTGACTGCCTATCAGTTTTTTGTTGCCTACATTGCAAATGTGATCCATCCTGTCTCGATAGCCCTGAATATGTCCCATGGGCACCAGGGTATGCAGTGTTTTATAACGAAAAAAACATGACACCCTTTAACGACACCTAAATAACGACAAAAATTTAAATTTTGTAGTAAAATTATATATGGGGGGTGGGGTAAAGGATTAAAGGGGGTGGAGGTACTTGGCGGAGGGTAAAAAAGCAGCCGAAAGAGGGGCATTGGGGGGGATTCAGGAGTCGTTTTAAAAGTATGTTGTTATTTAGGGTGTTGTAAAGACATGGAACTGATGAGAGCCTGCACCATAAACTGTTCAAGCGTACAACAGTTCTTATTGTGGACATCCTCATCTACATAACTGCAGTTATTTATACTGGTTCAGCTTGAAAAAAATGAGCATCAAACTAAAGATCTGAGTCATTTTATGCATTTTGCTTTATCGTGGCCTCATTTTTGTTCATTAGACATTTTCAATATAACTAATTGAACAATGGCTTTGCTTTATTTTATTTATTTGCATTTTTAAAGCGCTTACACAGCCCGGGGGCATCGAGGTGCTTTTACAGGAATATGTCTCAGATGCGGTTTCTAAGCGCGGACCCGGGGATTGAACCTGTGTTGCTTTGTGTCGTCTTGTTTCCAAGGCGAGCACGTTGCTGCTGAGCTATCCTCCCGGGACGTGTGCCTGGCCTGTCACGTGGGACCTTCTGGGTTCCTTGGCCTTTTGCTTGGCCATGAACTACAAACAAATGGACTTGTTTACCATTCTTTTGCTACTTGTTTGTAAAGTGTCTCTAAAGTGGCTGACCGGAAAAAGGGTTTATCTTGTTAATAAAAATTGCTTGCCCTGTGATGGCTTCCTTTGTTTTCAGCTGACTACCATTTTTGGCGGATGTTGAACAGGTCCTCCAAAAACTTTGCTCAGTTGATCGAGGATTATTTGAGGACAAGGTGGCCAATGCAACACGAGCATCATCTTAAAAATCAAGAATACGCTAGAACTGCCAGCTTCAGGAATGGCTGCTTAGGTTCTGAGCTCCTGTGCCAACTGCTGAACATACTATCCATCAACATTATGGCTGAAGAATCATGTATTATTGAGAGAGTTCAACCAGCCAAGAGACAAAAAGTAAGAGAAGGAAGAGATGACAAGATTTTGGACTTGCTTACCAAAATGATGGCAGCTATGGCTGATAATAAGGCTAAGATGATCACCTCAGAAGAGAGATATTTGGATCTTAGCACAAAGGTAGTTTCCATGGAAAAACACCTTACAACAGTGGATGACCAGGTTATACGGTTAGCAGATCAAATCAGACATCTGGAAATGGTGAATGAAAGATTATCTTCGAAGCTCTCTGAGCAGGACATTTTTTCAAGGCGCAACAATGTGAGGATTGCTGGGTTTCCTGAAAATGCTGAACACACTTAATTTGGACCCGAAGCTACCATTGGAAATTGAAAGAGCACACCGGTTTCTTGGTCAGAAGCCTGCCTTTGGTCAGAGACCTAGATATTTTATTGTGAAGTTTCTAAGATATCCAACCAGAGAGCTCATTGTGAAGAAATCTCGTGAAAATGGAGATCTTGCCTGGGGAGGAAATAAAATAATAATTTTTGCTGATTTAAGTAGAGACATTATGGAAAAAAGGAGATGTTTCCAGGTGGCTAAGGCGAAAGCTAGGAATAAACATCTCCAATACTATATGATCTCCCCTGCAATTATCCAAATTATAGTAGAAGGCCAAATACATTCATTTATGGACTGCAAGCAAGCTGAAGCCTTTCTAACTGATCTGGATGTTGAACCTGTGGAAGCAAGTACTGCCTCTACTTCTGCCTCAGTATATCAAAAATCCTCGCAACAGAAAAAGAAAAGGGATAAATAATTTCCTGATTGTGATTGTTCATAATTTTTATTATTGTTACATTGTATTTCTAGGTTATATATCTATATATATTTTTTTGCAGTGTTTAAACCGCAAATTTTAAACAGTTTTTGCTCGTGTATTGCTGAAATTCGATATGGCCGTGGGATTCACATTAGAGGAAGGTACCTTTTTTTTAGTTTTCTCGTGAACGTTTCCTCATGCACGTAATGCGTGCTACGTATCTGACATGGTGGCTTTGACGAGCGGATGATGCGGTCCTGAGTCGGCGTCTTTCATGCCAATGGAACATTGAGCTGCAATGTAATGAGCTGCCGGCGGGTGTGGAAAACTGGCCCCGGCTCCATTTCTGTTACTTCAGGCCTTTCTGGAACGGTATCTGTGGCTGGCAGTGTCCGGGGCATGTGAAAGGATACATGCGTCGTACTCGCCGTGAGTGTGCCCCAAGGTGATGGCAAAATTGAAGGTATGTCACTTAGGCTACTGCGTTTCTGTACGATGCGAACAGGTTCCCCGTGGCTCTAGATGTCCGGGTCGGTGGGACTCCCATGATTTGCGGTGTCAGTGTTTCCCTTCTCTTGGGCATCTCCTGCTACTACTGACGACATGGGCTAATCTGTGAACAATCTACAATGTTCAGGTGACTGTAGCTCAACACAACTGCTGCCCAGTTTCCTTTTGCCTCGTTATCAATGGGAGGAGTCGATGTAGTGCTCAGAGAACAGCCCTTTCTCTTACAAGATCCTGGTGTTGGTTTGTGTACCATTGATTATACGCTAGTGTGGGGACAACATTTTTGCAGCATATCTTGCGACTTATATGGATTGACATGCACAGTCTGCTATGCTGCCATTTGTGGAGTGGCGGTTTGGTAGTAGTGTGTGCCAATTTTCTTCATGTGGCCGATCAATCTGGTGGCTTATGAACTGTGAGCTGGTGTCATTGTGCTGTTATGCAATGGCAAATATGGAGTAAACACCCCACTCCTTATGGTAGCATATTTTTGCAGGCTAACACATACTGTCTCACATTTGTGGTGCATTTTGTAACAAATGCATTTAAACTATATGCTCGAAAAATTTAATAATTACCGGGCAGGTCTTCTGAATCTTTCGCTATGGGCATGGGCAGCTGAATTTATACACTGGGGGATGGAGTGATATTAAAATACTATTACTTTATATATTTTAGTTTAGTCTTCTTCTCAAAGGTCACTTGTTTTGGGTGTCTCCTGAAGTGTTTGTTTTGTATGGGGAAATTGTTTGGGGCTAGGTATTTTACTATGTCTATATTCATAGAGTGATGGGTCATCTGGGTATTATTGGGTCATTTGAGGTTTTATTAGGGACAGAATATTGCTCATTGTTAGTAATTTATGTTTGATGGAATGGTTAGATGGATAGTCTATATATTTTAAATATGGGTACAGCTTTCTGAAGAGTGGTTATGAATGGATCTGGTTTTGTAAATATTGTAACTCTTAGTGAGCCTGGTTATCGTTAGACTCTTTTTGTTCAATCCATTTATGTTTTTGACTTTTGTTTTGTTGTCTGTTTGTTTGGTAGAGATTGTATTTTCTGCTCTGTTTCAATTATTTATCACCCTATTGTTGTCTGATCTTCTTTTTGGTATAATGCATTCCTGATCTTCTTTTTGGTATAATGCATTCTATTGATGTCACATAAATAATGGAAACAGGTGATACTTGGAGAGTATTAGGATATGGGTTTTTTCACTGTGGGTACTTGGAATGTCATAGGTATGAAGTGTCCTTCTAAAAAAAAAAAGAAAATCTTATCCAGGATTTGGAGGGAAAGGATTGATGTGATTCTATTACAAGAGACACAGTTTGAGGATGGCCCTGATAGTCTTCTTACTAACTCTAGATATACAAAAGTGTGGCTTAGCTGTTATACTACAAATTCAAGGGGTGTTGGGATCATGATCAGAAGGGGGTTGGGTGCTATTGTGGATTAAATAGTTATGGAATGATGCAGGTCGAGTCATTTTAGTTGATCTGATATTCAAAGATAAACTGTTTACTATTGGCTCTGTTTATGGCCCTTGTGCAGCGGGGAGTCTTTATTTTTTACTCTATAATTAAACTTTTAGCTGATATGAGAGGGGAAGCAATCATTTTAGGAGGAAACTTCAATTGTGTTATGGACTTCAAGTTGGATAGGTCTTCGACATGCTCTTTTACTGGCCACAAATCTAGTGGAGAGTTTCGGGATTTTATGAAAAGCTTTGAATTAATTGACTCTTGGAGGTTTTTAAATCCAAATGTGAAGGAATTTTCATTTTATTCCCTGGTCCACGATTCCTTTTCGAGGATTGACTACTTACATCGGATTGATTGGCTGAGACAATAATTGAAGCTAGAACATGTGAGCGGCATCTTTCTGATCATTCCTTGGTTTTAGTTAAGTTATGTCTTGCTCCACACACCCCGGATTCTGCTAGATGGAGACTGAAACCGTTTATTCTGAAGGAGGAAAAAGCATTGAGGTCACTTTCTGGTTTTGTGTCTAGCTACTTTGATGTTAACAGAGAGTCGGCTGTTGGTCTAATAGTATGGGATGCATTTAAGGCCTCAGCTAGAGGTGAATTGATGAATTGGACAGCTAGAGTAAGGAGAGCAGGAGAAGCAAAAATAAGCGATCTTGAGCATGAACTGGGGAAATCGCAATCAGTTTATGCACATTCTGGAACTGTGAAGGATCGTTTAAAGATGAATAGATTGTATGAGCAATTACGTATAGAAACTGTGATTCAAGCTGACCATGCAACATTTTATTCTAAACCACGCTTTTGGGAGAAAGGGGGTTATGGGGGTAAATTACTTGCAAATAGATTGAAGGGTTTATGTGAGAGGTCCTTTATTCAAAAAATAAAAAAGAGTCTGGTAGAATTGTTGTAAAAAGAAAATAAATTAGTGAGTGTTTTCGTAATTATTATGAATCTTTATATTCTGATGAACGTGCTCTGATGGAAAGCGACCTGGTACAATTCTTCGACAAAATTGAGGTTCCTTGTCTGTCTGATGAAGCCAGAGAATTTCTAGATGCTCCTATATTGGTGGAGGAGGTGATGGAGGCTATTAAAAATTGAAATCCGGAAAGTCGCCTGGCCCAGATGGATTACCGACAACGTTTTATCAAACTTTCACTGAGCAGTTGGCGCCGGAGTTATGTGATCTCTACAATCGGTTTCTTATGGAGGGTATTTTATGTCCTTCAATGAGGGAGGCGGTGATTTCAGTGATCCCCAAAGAATGGGAAAGATGCATCGAATTGCTGTAATTACCGCCCCATTTCGCTTTTGAATAAGGATGCAAAGATATTTATGAAAATTTTAACTTATAGGCTGGATAAGGATATAGGTACTTTGATTGGTGAGACTCGGCTGGGTTTTATGAAGCAACGTCATGGGTATGATAATATTAGGACCCTCTTAGATATTTTCAATTTGTCATCTACAAGATCAGATGATTTACTTTTTATATTTCTAGATGCTGAGAAAGCATTTGATAGTGTGACTTGGGCTTTTTAAAATTTTACTTTGGTAAAAATGGGTTTTGGACCCTTATTCATTAATGCTGTTGGGGCATTACAGTCGGGTATGAGTGCCAGGGTCTGGGTGAATGGGGTGCTTTCATCTTCTTTTAGATTATTTAAAGGTACCCAGTCAGGGATGTCCCTCATCGCCTTATCTGTTTCATTTAGCCCTTGAACCATTTTTAATATCTATTCGGCAGTCGTGCTGTCTCTCAGGTTTTAAAATTGGTGATGATTTAGTGATTATCCTTAGTAATCCTGATGTAGGGGGTGGCATTTTAGGGAATATGGTTACTGAGTTTGGTAGACTCTCAGGTTATAAAATTAATTCAGAGAAGATGGTTGTATTCCTGGCTTGGGATACTCCAGTGTGTAGTCGGTTATTAGATTGGAATTATAAATGGGACAAATGTCGGGTGAAATATTTGCGGGTATTTTTGAACAGAGACATGAAAGGTATGGCTGGGTTCAATATTGATAAGGTTTTGGAAAACATGAGAAGCAGTGTCCGTAAATGAAGTAGGGTTCCATTATCCATCTTCGCTAAGGTTAATGCTATCAAAATGGTGCTTTTACCTAAGGTTCTGTATATTATTCAGTCTCTGCCTTTAAGGTTCACAAAAAAAGTTCTGGGACGTGTGGATAGAGTTTTTCAGGAGTTCTTATGGGGTGTTGGGAAGAAACCTAGGATACCTCGATATTTGATGGTTTTGTTACCCTATCATTGAGAATTACTACAAAAGTTTTTTGATGAAAAAGTCAATCTCCTATTTCTCGATGAATGAGTCTGGGGTTCCAATATGGGCTCAGATAGAAGAGTTTAGAATGAGACCCTTCCAAATTGAATCTTTGTACTCTCTTGGTAAATTACCTAAATCGGTCAGTAATTTGCAGACAGTGCTTGCTACCAAAGACGCAGTCACATCAATGATTATAGGTGGTGGGCAGGGGCTTTATTTGTATGGAGAAGCCTCTATTTGGCAGAATCCAGGGTTGCAGATCAATAATAAGATGATATGTTGGAGAAGTTGGATAAATAAAGGTATATTACTTATGAGAGCTGTCTGGGGTGAGGAAGATATGTTATCATTTGAGTCTCTGAAGATGAAGTTTGCACTGCATAATAGGGAACTGAGGAGATATACCTTGTTGAAGGTTTTGATTTCTGAGAGATTATTAATGCTTGATGAACCTTAGTTACAAAGACCGGAGAGGTGTAGTTTTATTGTAGTTGCTCCTCGTGAAGTGAATAGTTATTTGAAATTGTTCCCGGAAGAGGAAAAGTTCAGATCTTCATTGAATGCTTTACGGCTTGCGTGATGTTATGAATTGGGTGGTGTCATGATGCCTACCCCCGGAGCGCCAGGCCCAGCACCCCCGGGAGCAGGCATCACGCCCCCGGGTAAAAGCCCAGCGGCCCTTTATAGGGGCTCTTTGGGCTCTGTCCTGGCACCGTTGGCGCCAGGCTCATGTTGGACATCAGTCCTGGCGCCATAGGCGCCAGGCTCATAAAGGGAAGTGTTTGGTGCACTTACCTGAAGCAGACCATGCTGCACACTCACCTGATGCAGACGATGCTGCATGAAGAATCAATCCAAATGAGGCTTAGGAGGGACTATTTTTCTGAAGGAACTATTTTGTTACTTGGGTGGGGCTGTGGAAGAATACTCACCTGGAACTTCTTCCAAGGCTATTTAAGCCACACCCGGACAGCCACACGTGCTTCGCGTTGTTCTGCATCCCAGCAGCTGAACGCTCATCGTGTCGGCTCCTGCACCTGGACTCCAGCCACGCCCGCCTCGAACCTGGAACACCTGTAAGGAAAAAAGAGAAGAGAAAGGTGAAAACCAAGAACTTATTCAACGCGCTTCACTCACCTGTTCCCAAGACGCCGCCCGGCTCCATCGCGGCTATCAGTGCCAGTCGCCACATCTTTGCACCGCTACTAAGGGAGAGAAGAAGAGACAAAAGGTGAGCAAGGGAACACAAGAGGAAAGCCGGACTTTCAGCCATATTACTTACCGGCTATTCTTGGTGAGCCTGTTATGAATTACTGCAAACAGTTTAAAGCGGTAATATACCTCAACAAAACCGCTCACCTTGACAATACGGAAATCCAATGTGGAAGAGTCAAATGCAGCAGTGAAAGCTCCCCTGAAACAATCCTGGCCCCTCCGACCCGGAAAGAAGTGAAAACCGGGGGAGAGGATAGGATCGCCAGGGAAACCCTCTGATGGGAAGAAAACCCTGGTCGAGTCTGGAAGCTCGTCGATCGGGAAGTAGTAGTAGCAGGAGAATCCTTGAGAGGTGGTTTTAAACGGAAGTTGCACAGGATATCCTTTCTGAGTAAACGAGAGGAATAGATAGTATCAGTGAAAGGTAAAAAGGGAAGACAGCCAAAAGAGAAGGTGGAAGGGAAAAGTTCTCACCCTTGGAGGGAAGGATTGGGACTGAAACTTCGGAGCTGGACTTCGGAAGAACAACGGAAGAGAGGCAGGAGGTCTGCAAGAACAGACAGGTAAGTGATTCTAATCGGGGCTAGAAGAGAAGACTCGGGGAATAAGAAGCTTACCCAAATGGGGTTCAAAGCAGAAGATAATGCCGTGGAGGAGGTGTTATAGACGGCTAAGTTGAGCAGGGTTCGCCGGGTTGGACTGGAGACGAAGGTAGCAGAGATTGGAAAGGTTGAATGGAGATAATCTCTGAGAGATAGATAAAGACAAGATTTGGACAGTTTAAAGAGTAATCAAGGACTAATAGACACGTCAATACAGGATTCAAATAACGAACTCACGGAGCGTCTGTAACAGAAGCGACGCGATGAAACCTTGGCTTGGAGTCTGGATATAGTATCACGTGAGCGGTCCGTAGTCTCTCGGAGGGACGTGAAGAGACTAGACCGTAGCTGTCGGCTGGAGAAATCCGACTGGCATCCATCTTGGAACTGCACTTCCGCACGATACCGCACAAGCGGGCACGGGACCACAGAGTCCATCTACCGCAATGTGTAACAGAGCCATTCCACATCTCGGGTCGGCGCCACATCTCTGGCAGGTACCGCACCCCGGCCCCTATGGGGAAAGGACAAAAGACATTACTGGGGAATTATAAAGACATTTAGAGGGGTCGCCCGCATCACTGACTCACCTGATTTTACCCCGGCAATTTAACCCCTCAACGCATCGCCTTTGTTCTGCACCTGAAATAAAGGACAGAAAAAGACAACATAAAAGGAGGCTCACACTTGAACATTTGCATCTTCATACTTACGGCGTATCGCTCAGTAAAGTCAAGTGGATTTGCCAGCGCCATTCTGAAAACCAGTGAAGTAACTGGGCGAACGAACGCGCGCCCCTGCACCAGAAGCAGGATGGAGAGTTCATCCTTCCAAACCATAAGGTGAGCTTAAACCGGGGGTTTTGGAGGAAGTCAGAGGAGAACAAAGGGGGAAATGGGGGAGCAAGCACATTATTCAGCAGACAGTTAATCCCCTTTCTCATTTGCAGAAGGATATTCCTACGGGCCAGACAAGCAAGATTTGGGGGTCCTGTTCAATCAGTGGTCCGAATTCTGCGCATCACGCTTGAAGAGGCCACAGCAACCCAGACCAGACCAGCGCCTCCGTGGGAGCCAGGTGAGCGTTACAGGTGGGGACATTTCTATGAAGGATTGGGAAGGTGTATGGAAAGTTCCTGTTAGGATGAAGATTGATCTGAATCTGTGGTTTATTCAGCAGAGGATTCTGGGACGCCTTTTATTATTAAAAGTTTATTAAAAGTTTTTATTGATTGATTTTGTTTTTGATGCTTACGCATCTTTACAAAATTATATCGTATATCGACATACAATCCTTACATCATGTTAGAAAAAGTTTTAAAAATTCACATATATCCGTAAAACATATATGTAAAAAAAAGAAAGTTACAATCATCACAAATCCAAATATATCCATACAACATATATCCAAGTTAAAAACCTAAAACAATCATCGCAAAACAATTCCATCACGAAGATCGTTAAAAAGGTTAACAATAAAGCAAATGATAACAACACAACTCTGAAGACAAAGGTCCAGTAATGGGAGCTCAAATTATATGGATAGAGCTGTCTCAATGATTTTCACTAAGCGAACAGTTGCAATGATTATGGAGTTGCATGAACCCCACATACATCTAGACCAAATTAATTCTCGCCCATATACAGTATGTGTCAAATTAAAAGAGGTGATGGCTTTTAGTCTATCTGCTTCAAAAACAGGACAGGAGAGAAACAGATGTTTTAAGGTTTCTATGCAATCAACATTGTTGCAGAATCTGCAAACGGTATCGATCGACTCTGCCGAATTACTAAACCAATGCTTGGTTCTCGCTTTGGTATGAAAAAGATCTAACCGAAAGCGCAAGCATAGATTCCAAATTTCCTCACTGGGGCAGAGCGTGAGATATTGCAAACGAGGCAATTGTCTATGTCTGTATAGTGCATATTCAGTAAATGAGGAGTAACAAGCAATTTGTGAAGATGTGGACGACCAATCATTCCAAAAAAGGCGTTTGTGTGCTAAGCGCAATTTAAATTGAAGATCCTCTGGAAGAATATTAATACCAGAGAGTAAGGTCAATATGCGCTTATTAAAGTTTGCGATGGATTGTGGATGGGAATCTCTCAACATCAAGTGAAAATCTTCATATAAGGAGTTTGCTATTGGGAAGCGCATTTTTGTGTAAGTGTTTAAAATGCGCCAGTTATGACGGGAGGCCAAGGAGTTGAGGCCAAATTCGTGGCGCAAGATGGCATTAGGCAGATATGCGGGTAGACCAAGAGTGGTTTTCCAAAGCTTAGCTTGTAATTTATTAAGAAAAATAGAAAGGTCAGGAAGACATAAATCCAATCCATATAGGAGAATTGCTTCGACCTTTTTAGAGTAGAATTCAAAAAGAGGCAGTAAAGAGAACTTACAATATTTCCGAAAGATGATTTTCATTTGGTTTTGGAGCGGTAATACTTTTTCAATTAATGCCTTTTGCCAAAAAGATGCAGACGTTATTTGACAAATTATAACCTAAATAAGTAGACTGTGTGACAATCTGAATGAGATGTGAATTAATGTGCCATTGAAATTTACGTATCTTGTTCCGTGCCGAAAGTACCAAAATAGATGATTTTGAAGAATTGATAGCTAAATTATTTTCTAAGCAAAAATGATGAAAAGATTCTAGTTTGTTCTGAAGTCCAGAGTGCGTGCTGTCAAGAAGGAGCACATCATCGGCATAGGCTAGCCATGAGAGTTGTAACTTACCGAGATGGACCAAGTTGGATTTGGAAGGGTCCCATATACCTTCGATGTCAGCTAGACATAGATTGAAACGAACTGCAGCCAGGTTGCAGCCCTGTTTTACACCAATTGCTGTCGGGATAGGTTCAGTTAGTAACCCATTGTTTGCAATACGCACTCTGAATTAAGTATTATGATGCATTAGTGCAATAAGTGCCACTAATGATGAGGGAAAGTTGTACTTTAACATTTTGTCCCAGAGTCTACTGCGAATTACGCAGTCGAATGCAGATGAGAGGTCCAATGAGGCTATGAAAATGGGGCCGTGAGCAGGAATGTGTGAAGCAGCTATAAGATGAGCAAGAATAGATGCATTAAGTTGTGTCCCCATATGTTTCCTGAAGCCTGTCTGGACTTTGTTGAGAATGTGGTTTTCCGCTATGTGAGTTTCGACTTCCTTTAAGAGTAACAGGGCAAAAATTTTGGCCGCAACATCAATAAGGGCAATAGGCCTGAAATGTAAGGGATTATTCAGAGGTCCTTTTTATGAAGTGGAATGATGATTGAGCTGACCCAAGACGGAGGGAGACCTTTATTGGCAAAAAATTGATTGAAAAATCCTCAAGAAGACAGTGGCCCAAAAAAGCGGGTCATCTTTGACGACACAAGGTGGCAAGCCATCGGGTCCTGCGCACTTTGAGGATTTTAATTTTGAAGTTGCGACAAGGATGTCGTCTATAGACCATGGACAAAACGATGGAATGTGCGTAATTAAGTCCAAGATTTCAGTTTGTGCAAATCTCGGAGGAAGTAAATATTTTTGTTCGAAGAACGTAAACCATGATTTGCCATCAATCGCTGAGTCGAATTGGGACGGGGGCCGATTAGTAACCATCCGCAGGATTTTCCAAATATCGCGAATATTATGTTTGCAAATAAGTTTAACCATGTTTGTTTTGATTCCCTATTAAATGAAATACCGCACGGGCCGCTTTTATACTGTTCTTGTGTTTGCGTTGAAGAATTTTTTTAGCTGCATGATAGGTTGTGGTGTCGGTATAATGGAACTTATTCCTCAGTTCTCTGAATTCACGGTTTCTTTTTGTTTTCAATTTAGTGAGTGTGTTCGAAAGTAGCAATGATGAATGAGAGCTGTTTTGCTGCTTATAATTAGATTTTGCAATAGACTTGAGGTGAAAGTGGATCATATGTAGGTTCCATGAAAGAATAGACTGAGAGAAAGTATCATCATCGTTGGGATCAGGCCACCAGTCGCGATTAACTAGAAAAGTTAGTTGGTGACAAGTTGCAATGTTCCAACGAATGGAAAGGAGATGTCTATCTGACTGAATGATAGAGAGCGCATGCATTTTAACAAACAAAGTTGTTTCAACAGTCATAGTACAAGAAAGAATGGCGTGATCACCATAAGAAGGAAATGAGGGGATAATTGGAGAAAGTATGCCCGAAAGATGTTTAGAGGCAATTGTATAGTCGATGGCAGAACTAGCATTTCCCCTTTTCCATGTAGTGAAAGACTTTAGACAGAATGATTTAATTACATGAAGATCCCAATACAGAAAGAAATTAACCCATCTTGCTCCATTTGCATAGGCACTCTTAAAGTATTTAGTGGATGTGAGAGTGGGGGCGCATTAACGGATGCAAATAGATAAGCATTAAAGTCGCCACAAATTAATAGCTCTGCTTCGGGTTGTTTGCAGGTTATGTCCATGATGGTATCATTTAGGACGTTAAGTGCTGCATCAATTGAGAGAGTCGAAGGATTCCAGTAAATTGAAATCCGCACTAAATTTTTAAATCCACAAATATTGATGTTAACATCTATTAAGAGAAACAATTGGGTAGATAGAGTGCGATTTAGGTCAAAGCATAGAGTATTAAGGAGTATGGAAATGCCACCAATCGGCCGCCCAGACGACGGTTGAGAGGCAACATTATGAAAGGCTGAAAAGCCATCAAAATGAAATTCATTACACTGCATGGTTTCTTGAAGGAAAAGAATGGAGGGTAACCTTTCCATGTTCCTGTGGGCAAACCAAGTTGAGAGATTATTAAAACCACAACAGTTCCATGATTGCAGGATCAGCTCTTTACATTATAGGTTTGCAGTGGAAACCGGATTTACAGATGTTTGTTGTGAAGAATGTTTTGATATGGGGAGAATTCCCAAAAGACCATTCAATGCAGAGGTGAGGGAGGCTAATTGAGAAAGAATTTTTGAATTTTCAGAATGATCAGGGGGACCACCAGGGAGACTATTAAGATCCTTTGGCAACATAGTAGGTTTGAATTCTAGAAAATTTATCGCCTTTTCAAAAGATAAGGCCTGCAATTCCAACCCTAGGAAGAATAAATCAGATTTATGCTCCCAGATTGATTTCGCTATGATCGGAGACAACACTTTGCAGAGCATACGATTATTGTTGATTGATGGTAGCTTTATCCATTCCACGTCCAGTGAAATCAGATTGCGCAAAGAGGGAATTTTATAAAGAGTGTTCATCAAGAATGTACGATTAATGGGAGCTACACCATTGGTTTGGGAGTTACTGGACCATCCAATTAGCGTTTTCATTTCTGTCGAGATGTCATCGAAGGCAACCAACTTCTGATTGTTTATCACCAGAAGGGAAGAAAATAAACTTGTTGGATCGGACTTCACTTAAGCACCAATTGTAACGTCTTGAGGCAAAGGGGCATGTATATTCCCAGAAGCAGGTATACAAATATCGTGTGAGGGTTGCGCAGGTTGTCCATCTACCTCTGCACTTGATGAATGCGACACATGTGGACATGCACATGCTAACAGAGTTTCAGGTAACATATTAAGCACCGTTGCCGAAAGGGATTTTAGCGTTGAAGAATCTGAACAAGGTTGGTGAATCATTGCCTGAACTACCAAAGGCGCGAGCGCACTAGCTATAGTCATACCATTGGAGGAATTATTTTTAGTACTAAAAACTGAAGTTTTTTTGTTCTCTATAGAAGGAAAAAAGGTCTTCAGATTTGCTTGTATCAAAGAACAGGAAGAGGCGAGCTCTTCGGCACTGGAAGTGCATACAAAAGTACTTTTCTCCTCTAGTATGCTTCCGGCAATTGGTTTCAGGAGGGAACTGGATACACTTTTCTTCCCTCCTTTAAGCGCTTTTGTAGAGGATTTTACTTGAAGTGCCAGTTGGCTTTCTTCATTTAATTGACTAAAGTTCAAATGAAGGTCTTCGTTCCCAACATGGGAGACATTCAAGGAAATAGTTTTTGTGTCATGATTTACAGCTGAACTATGCATGGAGGAGCTTGTACGAACGTTATCCTGAGAACATTTTTTGTTCATATTAGATTAGTTTCTGTGTTTTACTGCTCGCTGTTGAGCTTTTTTCATTTTTCGAGACGGATGGTAGAGTTTTTTTGGAAAAATCCATGGATTCAGACATCGCAGTGGATTCACTCACGTCCAATATGTTTAAGAGCAGAAGGGCTGTCCGGGAAGTGCTAGCCATCTCCGTGGCTTGCAATACAGTGTCATTTTGGAGCAGGTCAGCAGAGAACAGATTCGATTTAAACCTAATTTGTTCAATTTGCAAGATTCTTTCATGTTGTAATTTTGCAATTTCTATAGAATCAATTTTAGGGAGCGGTGGAATAATAGGCTCCACTATGTTGGGTTTAGCAACTGCCATTGCAAAGGATGTAGGAGTACCCTTTAACAACAGAGATGTTACATCAGTAGTTTGGGTACTTTGAGAGATCAACTCATGCAAGGGCAGGAGAGGGGGCAAGCTCCTTCTTACAAGCTCGGCTGTACGCTCAGGACATGATACATGAAAGTTGTGGCATGCTTCTTGAGCTAACATAAATCCTTCAATTTTAGAAAGTTTAGAAGAATTGGTTATTATGCAATCTTTCATGTCTTTTAAGAGTAAATGAGTGAGTTTGTGTCCTTTGTCCAGAAGGTTTAGGATCCGTCTGAGGACTGGAAAGGAATGTAGTTCACGTTCTAAAACGTGAAGAATTCTCATCGTGAAGGATCCAGGACATCTGAGAATGAGGAGATTGGAACAGAAGCAGCTTCTTGAGGGAGCTGTTTTATGGGATAATCATGTAATAAGTGATCATCAAGTTGTAGTTCCCTATGCGCAAGGAGTTCATTGGATGGGGAACTTCCCATTTTGCTGGGTGCAAAAGAGGCATTAGCAGAATCACTGGGAGTAGTTGGGTTTATGAGAGGAGGTAAGGAAGGGAAAGGAGTAGGATGAAAGTGCACATGTTCCCGAAGTCCACATGAATCAGTGACAGGAGTAGATGGGCCCAAAGAGAGGCTTATGCGTCTCTCTAAAGCCACAATAATGTCAGGTGCTAACATCGAGGTGTCGGACAGGGGAATGAAGGGCTTGTCCGATTCCTCTGAGGGATTGTCTACATAGAAGTCAAGTTCATTTGCAGCTTTCAGTGTAAAGGAGGTGTTTGCATCTGATGTAACATGTGCCTCAAACAGGGATGTATCAATTGGCAGTGCGCAGAGCACATGAGCCCGCAAGGGGACTTCAGAACTAGGGAGCGAAATTAAGTGCGAGAATACAGAGGAACGACTTCTGATCAGAGGGAATGGCGTGCATGATCTGTGGTCCTGATTTGGGACGTTTTTTAATTAAAGAGGATTTTACAGAGTCTCGCAGGCGCTTACCATTCCTTAAAGTGGTAATAGTGCAATCCATAAGATCAGAGGCGTGTGTTGACAATGATGGATAAGCGTAAAAATTGCAGTGGACACTCCAGAATAGTAAATATCCAGGTATTAAGGAAATTCTGCCAAAGACAAAAGAAAAGCAAGGACTATGCCCCACCAGACAATCGATGGATACTGCGCACCCGAACTCCGAGCACCGCGAACAGCAAACAGTACTTTGCTTGTGCTTCGCGGTGCGGGTGCGCCTGGGTAATGCTATTTGAAAGAAAGCAGAGGGTGTCCTCTGTGTGGAGGGGGCGGGGTTGTCGTAGCTGGGAAAGACCTCTGCAAGGTCAGGCAGATCAGTGTCCCGGTCAAAGACGTCCTCCTTGAGAGAAAGTAACTGAGGAACACCAGGGCTCTTTTGGCAAGGCGAGGCAGGAGAGCGGAGACAGGAGACAGCAACAGTACTTTGCTTGTGCTTCACAGTGGATTCCAGTTAGAATGCATGGATTTGGTCTAAGAGAAGATAAAGTACTGGAATTGTTCTAAAGATGAAGGCACTATGCTCCACATGTTATGGGATTGTTTAAGGGTTAAGGATTTTTGGAGGGATGTTTTAGATGGAGTTGGTTTGGTTTGGAACATATATTTTCCTAGGGCACCGTTATCGGTACTTTTGAAATCACCAATTGCCACGCGTCATTTGAGTTATGCGACTGTGTTGGATTACTAAGGTGTTTCTGGTGGCGACAAGGCAAATTTTGCGTCTCTGGAAAACAAGGAAAAAGCCATGTATTGATGAATGGTTATTGCAGGTGCAGTTACTCTCAAGGTTTGAAAAGATTAAATATTATGCTTTTAATAGAGAAGATTTTTATAAGGAGCAGTGGAATGCTTTTAATGAGCTTTACACTTGAAATGAGCGCTAACAGACTCTGGTTGGTCTTATCAACGTTAGGGTGGTTAATTTGTTGAGATTTTTTGTGTTTCTTGTTTTATGTGGTAGTGTGTTTTGTGTATTTTCTTTTTCTCTTATTTTTGACTCTGTATCATTTCAAATTGAGTGTTATATTTTGGTGGGAATATTTAGATCATTTTGCTCATTGATTCTGTTCTATTTTTTATTGACTTATTTATTGTTATTCTGTTTTACTTGCAGTTTTACTATTTCCATATATGTTGTTTTGGAATGATGTATTTTATTTGAAATGGTTTAAATAAAGTTGTCTCCTCAAACTCAATTAAGACTCTGCATGGTTCTCAAGATTACGAGCTTGCCCTGGTGTTCTGTGCCTTGTTGTTCTTCTTGTTGTCCTTTCAAGTCCAGGAAAAATCAATTCTTCTGGTTTAATTACCAGTCTGGCTAATAATAAATTAGGTCACTTTTATATCAACATGGTTTCTCCTTGTTTCCACTTTAGTATGCTTCCATTAAAGGATGGCTTGTTACTGACTTAGGTTGTCAAAACGCTGGCTTTTTCCTAGTATGCATTACTTTCCTGGCAATATATGAGAAGACTTCAGAAGAGGATTTGAAGGGGGCCCCTTTCTTCCTTTCCATAAGATATTACGGTCCATGGTTTAAAGTGTCTCCAAACATTACCAAAAGTATGTGGGCCTCATTACGAGTCTAGCGGTAAACTGCCGTTTTTTTCGGCTCGGTTACCGCCGGACTCATCTTACCATTCCGCCTCCGTGATTCCCGGAATTACCGAGGCATTACGACCCCGGTGTCTCGGGAATTCCGGAGGCGGAATTTGGCAAATCCCCATTCCCATTGAGTCCCATAGGAATGGGGAAGTGGAAACACTGGCACCATCTCGTGATGGTGCTGGTGTTTCCACGTCCGCCTGCAGGCGGGCGGTGTTATACTCGCCAGGTCAGACCTGGCGGGAACGCCACCTCCCGCCTGCAGGACTCGAGATTGGGCGGTCCGGAATTAACAGTGGCAGCGGGTTTACCGCCACTGTTATTTCCAGACCGCCCGACCCGTAATGAGGCCCTATGTCTCATCTCTTTGGTTTTGTTGGCTGGACTTACTCTGATGATGGCTATTATGTTTCCTCCATCAAGTCTTCTGAACTTATTTTCAGGGTTGATCTCTTGTTCCTTGCACCCACTTCTTAGCGTTCCTTGCATACTTCAATATTGTTTATCTGTGGCATTCTAAAAATGTCAACGATCATAAGAAAACGAGCCAATTTGTAACAGGACTGTTTATCACCAAAATAAATTATGTTATTGTATACAAACGTTGTCTAAGCCAATGGCAACATTTTATTTACCGGACCAGAGCATTGGCCCCTTAATGTGTGATGGGGTTCAGAGACTACAAATTGTTAGTGCTGCGTATTCAGCATCCCCTCTTTACAACAGCATCCATGGCACTGCATAGTTAGAGTAAACAAAGCTGAAGTAACCTTTGGAAATGACGGCTAGCCAGAATAAGGAAGAGACAGCTAGGAACACCTAATCTAAGATTATAATCACAAAAATAGAGAGATTGCTTTTATTTTCCATATAACTGCCCTTCTTGAAATCGGAAATTTAAAAAAATAAATGAAATTGCTTTGAATTTTCTTTAAAAACGACCTGTCAAATTAAGAGATTGATACCAAATGCCATAGTGACGCTCACCAGCCTTCTTTCTTATTATTTCTTATTATTTTAGGGACATCAACTATGGCCACCTCCTGGAAGTGTAAAAAATAAAACTAATTGACACTTGTTTGACCGGCGTTGGTCATCCCCTTTGTACAGTAATCCAATTAATTGGCATTGATAATACACTATGATAGTTGTGTAACTGTTTTGAAACCTATAAACATTCAATGTTTACCTAATGTGTATAAAGGTTATGAGGACTGACTAAAACAACATTCCCACAACCCCCACACTGTACTGTTAGGAGATCAGAACAATGAATGTGGCAGTGGCTGGGAGTCCCGGGAGGATAGCTCAGTGGCAAACTGCTCGCCTTCGAAGCAAAATGACACGGAGCAACGCAGGTTTGATCCCTGGGTCCGCGCTTAGAAACCTCTGGGTATTAAGCGTGTTATAAATAACCCATCATATCCAGAAACAGGACAAAGCAATGTCTGTTCCTCCACCCCTCAGATCTTCTCCCGAGTTGTGCCACGTTTCTGATTAATGTATTGCAGAGGCCTTACCAAGCCTTTGCATTAAGGGGTATCTTTTTGTCTCTGCACAATATTAGCATAAGAGCAGCGTAATACGCACAGTAAGGCTGAGCTTCCGGTGCTGTTATTATTCTGGTGACAAATCTTGCTTGATTTTATTTCCTTTCAGGTGCCAGTCTTTTCCTCACCACAGCGTGTGACTGGGCGCCACTTCCCTGGCACGCACAGAACTCATTCTGTTTATTATTTTAGTTCCACATTGATTGTTTATTTATTATGCACTTATACACAAGTGTTTTAAAGCGCAACCATGCATGGGGTGGGAAGACCTAAGGAAGACAGGACAAACGATCTTACTAGGCATGGTACATTCAGATCATGCAGGTGCACAGAACAGGAATTGTGTGGGGGTTTGGAGGGCAATGGGGACCAAGAGCGCACTGTCCTGTCAGAACATGGCTCAAGTGCAGAGAGATACCACTCTCATGGGTCGTAACTTAAGTACAGTAGTGCTACGGCAAGTATAGGAGACTGGCGAGGAAATTGATTTACTTCTTTTATTTCCTTTTACTTAGTGGCACACTGCTACAGAGGCTGCCTGGCCTTTCAGTCCTTCGTTGATTTTGAACATTCACACATTGCCAGCTGGCTGTCCTTCCCCCTGCCCTGGGTATTGCATTAGGGATTGGCCTGTGCAATATCATGTGTCTATTTAGAGCACACTCATCCCGACAGCGCAGCAGTCATGTGCAGAAGGAGCGTTTTCGCTGTGCCAAAGTTGCGCCTAAGTTAAGCCCATCTTGGCCCATCCGTTCACAGACGTGCCAGAGGGCCAGTTCCTACGTTATTCTCGCTCTCAGCTGCTGCTTCTAGCCCCAGAATCCACAGCCCTACCTCCTTGTTTTAAGGTTTATGAACTGAGGAGTCCCATACTTTTACCACACAAGACTGTGGGTCTGTGTGCCATTCTAGTTAATGCACGCTCTATGGTAGCACATGCTGATCATATTTTTGACCTACTCCCCTTGGATCCTTGGACAAACCAGACTTCATTTGTGTGACGGAAACCTGGCTGAATACCACCTCAGCCTCCTCTTTCTCACAATTTATCCCTTTGGGATATAAGATTATTCATCAGGGGGGGGGGGACTGCTATCCTGTTCAAATCTTCTTTGAACATTTTACAGATTGCCTCCATTTCTAATTCTAGAGAAATGGCAATCTTAGTACGTCTCACTCTCTCGGCTGTATATTCAGTGCACTTTCTTATTGTCTATCGGCTGCCTGGTACGTTTACTGGCTTTATACAGCCATTTCTAGAGTTAGCTACTTTTCTTCAGGTTAGGTTCTGCAACCTGGTCATTCTTAGTGATTTTAATATTAGATTTAACTGCTCGCAGTCGCCCAGACCTCAGCAATTCTTTGATGTTCTCTCTGACCTGGGCTTTACCCAGATTGTTAGAGACTACCCACCAACTTGGCGGGATACTGGACCTGATATTTTCCTCTACACCAGGGTTTATGGTCTTCGGGGTTACTAAAGTATTGTGGTCTGACCACTTTTAAGTCTCATTCTATTTTCCCGATGCATTGACTCTCACCTCCGGTCAGTCCTTGTCGGCAACTCGGAAGGAATTGGCAATCTGTAAACCTGACGGACATACCGGCCATTCTGAAATTTAACTCTGGGTTGACACTCTCAACCTTGGATTTCGCAGGACTTGAGCTATGAAATTAGAATTAAGGTAGAGAGTAACTGGCGTAAAACCTACGAAATGTTCTCTGAAGGTGCACTTTGCATCCTTATCTAAAAATGATTATGCAGCCATTAAATTGGCAAAGCATTTTTTTTTTTACTGAAAATTACCTCTGCTCTTAATAGCTTTAACAAGCTATTCTCAGTGGTAAAATCTTTCTCTTCCTCATTGCGGTTTCTCTCTACGCCTCCATCCTCCCAGTTAAACTGTGATGCTATGGCTGATTTTTTCCATACAAAAATTGAAAACATTTGCCATAAAATTCAGTTGGATCAGCGTGCTACTTTAGCAATAATGCGGCAAGCAGGCACTGGGTCTACTACTGACTGGTCGAATTTTCCAGTGTTCTCGGAAGATGCTGTTCTGTCAGCTGCTATGCGCCTGAACTCAGAATCGTCCCCGGATGCTATTCCTCTTAGCATTCTGAAAAATATTTTACCTGGTCTTATTCCTTATATCACCCAAGCAGTTAATGCATCCTATCAATCAGGGGTTATCCCCACCATGTTGAAACAGGCCACGGTGATCCCATTCTTAAAAAAACCTTCCCAAGACAATTCTGACCTGTCTTATTTTCGCCCAATCACTTTGCTCTCTTTTTCTATGAATCTTCTTGAGTATCTAGTCTCTCCTCTTCTTTCTTCTTTTGAGTCTTCAGCTAGGCTCGACCCCTTTCAGTCGGGGTTTCGGCCAGGCATGGACACAGTGTCTTAGTATCTGTCATGCACAAACTAGCCCATATACCTGATGGGGGTGGCATTGGGGCCCTAATCCTGCTCGACTTGTCAACAGCATTTAAAACTGTGGACCATGCCAGCCTCCTTTTTCGCATTTCCCTGGTGGGCCTCACGGGGCCCGTGCTAGATTGGTTCACATCGTTCCTGGCAAATGGGAGCCAAACTCTTTCTTTAACTCCCTCCTGTTCTGCTCCTTTCCCTCTGTCCTGCATTGTTCCTCAGGGCTCAGCCATGTCCCTGCTTCTATTTAATGCGTACATCCAGCCACTTGTTGGTCTTATCCTCTCCCACGGGTTCAGATGCTACTCCTATGTGGACGACGCACAGATTCTGGTCTGTTTAGATCCTGACCAGACTTGGGTGTCCCACCTGGGAGACTGCCTGTATGCCGTTAGGGAGTGGCTGGGCCTCAACTGGCTCAAGTTAAATGGGGACAAGGCCAAGTTCCTTATAGTGGGTGCTGCATCTTCTTCTCACGATACTACTTTATGGTCTTCCTCCTTCTGGCCATCTCCTTTTGGCTCTATTCCTGTCCATGTGACAGTTGTGAAGAATTTCGGAGTCTACCTTTCCTCGTCTTTGTCTATGGCGTCTCAGGTCAGCACTGTCTGCAAAGCCGGTCAATTTACTTTGACGGTTTTATGGAAAATTCTTCCATTCCTTCCAGACCACCTTCATCCTATAGTCGTGTCCTCCCTGGTTACGATTCGGCTTGACTATTGTAATGCGCTCTACATTGCACAGCCTAAGGGCCTTATTCATCAACTCCAGCTGCTGCTGAACTTAGCAGCTACAGTTGCCACACCTACTCCCTATGGATCCCACATTAGCTCAGTTCTTAGAGCTCTCCATTGCCTCCCAGTGGAGAAAAGGATTGTTTTTAAATCACTTTGTTTAGTTCACTGGGCCTACAATGGAGTCGATGCTAGCTTTCTCCAGGAGAAGTTTGCTCTGCATGTCCTTGCTAGGTGTCTGCGCTCAGAGTAACTGCCTCTTAGTGTTACCCAAAACCCAGCTGAGCAGGGTAGGAGGCCCTGCTTTCTCAGTAGCTGCGAGTAAACTGTGGAATTCTATTCCAGTTGATTTTAGGTGTACACTCAATCATCTTCTTTTTCATCGCCTTCTCAAAACCTGGCTATTTTAACTTCTAGTTTGGCTGCCTATCACACCAGGATACCTGAACGTGCGCGTTACAAGTATAAATAACATAATTTAGCATAACGTAATGCCAGAAAGACCGGTCAGCTGAGTCTTGTACAAAATGTAAAACATGTGTACAAGGATTAAATGGATATTGAAGGCTGCAGTTCACCAAACAGCCAAGACGTTCTTACAATGGATAACATTGATCCTCCAGCATTGGATCTTTCATAGATTCACATGCTTGAATATTCCCCGTCGCCAGACTGGGAATACTCGGTGATAAAATAATTATTACATTTTTTTTTTTTTTTTTTTAACTATACACACATTGCTACATAGAAATGCATGTACATAGTCCATTATGGCCTATGAGCCATTCTATTGTGTATTCCCTCCACCTTACTTTGGTCCTTTATGACCCCAACCAATGAGGTGGCAGGGCTTAAGCTCTGCCCCAGGCAGCCATCTTCAGATTTTTCACTAGAATCTAATTGACACAGGGAATCCTCAAGCTCTCTGAGCTTTTTCGAATTTTCTTAAACTTTCACAGTAGTTTCTATTTTAATATACTCCACCACATTCCCCTCTCTAGGGGCCATCTCCACTGGTTTTTGGGGTTTCGAAAAACTTTGTTTTGACCCAGAATTCGTCGAGTGAACTTTCTCTTCAGATGGCTGACCTTCAGACTACCAAGAAGCCTTCCCTATTCAGGGATTGCACGAGGTGCAGGAGAAAGGTGGTTTACATGAAAGATCCCCATGATCACTGTAAATACTGTCTTTATCCTCATGACATCCAGAAATGTCAAATTTGCAAGTCTTTTTCAACTAAGACCCTACAAGACAGACATAGAAGACTTCTCCTGCATTTGGAAGCCAAGGGGCTTTCTTCTGATGAGCAATCTGCGAAGACCGCCCCTGTTCACTCCAGCAAATCATCTGAGAAGCAAACTTCTAAAACAAAGGCTTCTTCAGTGGAAAGGAGCTCCTCTCCCACTCCCAAGAGGAAGATGGAAATTATACCTTTCCTACCTCCCCTGGATTCTACAAGCCATAAGATGAAGCATTCTACGACAAAAACTACCTCCAAAGGTAAGGAGGAGTTTAAAAAAAACGGGGGGGGGGGCGGATGAGGGGTGCAGTCGTCCACAGAGAAGCTGTCTATGAGCGGCAGTAAAGGTAGAGGCCCGTCGTCCATCAAGCCGTTGACGACTCCCTCATCGAAGACCACCACGCGACAAACCGCATCGTCCACGACTAAGTCCTCATCAGCGAGGTATCATCCACGAAGCAATCGTCGACGAAGGAAGCTCATCCTTCATCCATGAGACATTCGTCCACGAAGCACTCGCCGATGGATAAGTTACCGGCCACGAAATCTTCCTCCACGGACCTGCTGTCGTCGATGAAATCTTCGACCACGGTTCTGTCGACGGCACCACAAGCTTATTTGCCGACGGAAGAATTAGGGCCCAAAACACCCCTCGCTGACGCCACTGTTAAGACAGTCTTCCTGAGTCTATAGAAGTGCCGCTTCAGTTTGTGGACACTCTTGAACCACAGGGAACACAATTATCTCCCTTAGGAGAAATGGCAGAGCTACCTGACGTCTTCCTGCAGGAGGAGTCTTCAGACACTGAGTTGGTTGAAGAACAGCATTGTCTTACACCTAAGGAACACAGCCCTCCTTGGCAACCTACTACAGAGGTGCCTGCTGATCCTCCTGTGCTCATGTTATCAATGCAAAGGATCATTGAGGAGTTCAACAGACGTCAAAATGAAAAAAGCAAGTCGGCTGTACCGAGGGAGCCTAACCTCCCGCAGAGGGATTTTTCACCTCGACAAAGCACGCCAAGACATTCGCCTTCCAGGAGTAGGCCACAGAAAAGGGTACATTCACTTGAGCCACCGTGCAGGTCTAGGAGCAGGACACTCAGTGCTTCACCGTCAAAGGTCCCTTCTCCAGCATCGTCACACAGGACAAGGTCTCCAACTAGAGATCCAAAGATTGTACCATCCTCTGTTTCGGTCTCAGACTGGCAAGAAGATCCTTTCAGATAATTTTCTGAACCAGAAGAAGGCGAGATCACGCAAGAGCCAGATACTAGCGAATGGAACGATTATATTGTCGAAAAGCCCAGAAAGAAAGATTCTCCAGGTGGCTCTTCACCGCCGGATGATCTAGTCTCTTTTCATACTATCTGTTACACATATTGGGCGTTGGTCCCTTTGGCACCGTAGCCGCTTATGCGGATTGATCAGATTTTGCACATCCAAGATGGAGGACCGCTGTGCTACCTGGCCGGAGAGCAACAGTTCAGTCTCTGCACATCTGCCAGAGACGCCGGATCGCTCACGTGATTCCTTATACGGAACCGAGATCGGGTTTCCTTCGCGTCGCTACTGTTGTTGCAGGCGCTCCGTGAGTTTGCTTCTAGGTGCTCATAGTGCTAACATTCCTTCCCTGACCTATCTTCCTACCTTGCATCTCTAACTCTGTGCTTAGGTTCCGTTTAGTTTCTATCTGCAGGTTCTCCCGTTCGCCCAAGGTCCTCGACGACTCACTCCAGATTACCGCGTTCCCTTTCTTTCCGCTAGTTCAGCTTCGTCCCTCCAGGTATCGCTTCTCTCTTGATATCAGCTAGAGTGAGTTCCTTCCTTCGATCGTTAGGGAAATTCTTCTCCCGCAAGTCATCCTTACTTATCCTCTCTCCGTTTCAGTGATCCCGTTTTCTAGTGACTCCAGTTCAGGGACACTGGTAACAATTCCCTGATTATTAAGTAATGCCGCGCTTGAAGGTGAGAGACTCCTTTCCTAATTGCACTATTATTTAGCCCTATTTTTCCTTTCTCTCAGAAGAAATCTCTTTTAAACCCATTGTTTCTCTGTTTCTAGAGGAAGCCTTCCCGCATCCAGTACCATTCCAGGCTTTGGTGAGAATCATCAGCACGGCTATCCATTCACCAGTACTCGGACTCGTTCAGGGTTTTCTTCCCCAGAGGGTTTCCCTGTTGGTCGTGTCCTTTCCCCCCGGGTTTATTCCTCCGGGTAGGGAGGGACAGGTCGGTTGGGGGAGCTTTCACTTGCGGTATTGGCTCTTCCATCGGATACTCAGCTGTCTGCCAAGGTGAGATTGTATTTACTTCTACAACTGTATAGTTACAATTGTATTGAGAAGTGAACAGTAATAGTCTAACAATATCAGTGTAACAGTTAACAGTAACACTATCATCGGCAAAGCCGCAGAATTGTTTCAGTTACAGGTCACATCGGAGGAGAAGAAGTCAGTGCTTTATGAGCACAGGGACAAACTTAAGAGAACTGTTACTACCATTCCTCTCCTCGACACCATTTGGGAGTCTGGATCCAAGATATTGGCTACACCCTTATCCACTCCGGCTCTAGTTTCCAGGCCAGAGAAAAAATACAAGGCTCCGGAGTCTGCACCTCTTGGTCTACGAGGTCATACAAAACCGGACTCTGTCATCACAGTAGCAGCTAGGAAAAAGTTGACCAATCCAGCATCACCTCTATCAGCCCCACCGGACAAGGACGGTCGCAAACTAGAGGCTATGGGCAGGAAAGTGTCCACATCAGCATCAGTTACCATCAGAGCGGTCAACGCACTGGCCATGACGGTGAGATTCGACCGCAAGCTTTGGCTCTGCATGTCCAAGCTGGCCAAACAGCGGCCTGTAGACTCCAGGAGGAAGTCGGGTTGATTATAGCCAATGGGGAAGCAGCTCCGGATCACATGATTGACGCTGCTGTCGATGTGGCGGAGTCAGGTTTCTGGCAGATGGCCCACGGCACGATGCTGAGAAGACAGGCCTGGATGAAGGCTACCAATTTCAGGCCTGAGGTCCAAGCGCAGATATTGGCCATGCCCTTCGATGGTCAAGAACTCTTTGGGAAAAAGATCGATGACCACCTCAAAGGAATCAAAACCGACACGGGCATGGCACGAGTCATCAGCTCCTTGAAAGACAAGGATCGCCAGTCGTCCTTTTTGAGGTTCATCCTCAAAGTACAGAGGTTTTAACCGCCCTTCCTACGGCCAGAAGTCGCAAGGTAGTTCATACCTGGACACCAAGTACCAATCTTCCAACAAGTACGCCCAGAGAGGGAGGCGGCGCTCTGATCAAGGGAAGTCGCAGCGCAAACAAAACTGACAGTCCAGCTCCTCCCCCTCAACGTCACACTCCGGTGGCGGGAAGGGTGATCCAGTTCTTTCAACGCTGGCAGTCAATAACATCAGACAAATGGGTGTTACAGGTGGTCCGCGAGGGACACACATTAGAATTTCTAAACCAACCACCTTCTTTGCCCCCGACTCTGCGCAAGGTTCATATGTTAAAGCAAGTCATGTCCGAAATCCAGAAACTGCTGCACAAAGCTGCAATAGAGCCAGTACCTTACTCTTTAAGGGGGAAGGGATTTTACTCCCGTTTCTTCCTCATCAAAAAGAATGGTCAATGGCGACCCATCTTGGACCTGAGAGCGCTAAACAAATATATCAAACTTTTGCAAGGAGTGCTCCCTTGGCTGAACATGCACGATTTCCTGGCCACACTAGACTTGGCGGACGCATAAATCCACCCAGCACACAGAAAATTCCTCAGGTTCACTGTGGGCAATCTTCAATTTCGAGTGTTCCCGTTTGGTCTGAGATCAGCACCGAGAGTGTTTACAAAATGCCTAGCACCAGTGGCTGCAAAACTCAGGAGGACAGGAACAGAAGTTTTTCCATATCTGGACGACTGGTTGATAGGAGATTTGTTGTCTTTGAAACTGCCAAACGTGCGCTTGAGGCAGAACTTGCTCTTAAGAGGGTTAGGTTTCGCCATAAACAACGCAAAGTCCTGCCCAGTTCCCAGCAAGACAGTTTCTTTCCTGGGAACCGAGCTCGACACCAACATTCCCAGAGTGAGACCATCGGCAGAAAGAGCAACAGCAGTTCTCTGCTTGACCTTGGGGTTCTTAGGGAGAGAAACAACATTGGTGCGCTCTTACAAATCCCTCCTGTGCATGATGTCCTCATGTATATTGCTCATACCAAATTGCAGGCTTTGCATGAGGCCTGTTCAGGAGGCACTGGACCACCAAGGGAAACAAGCTCTCAGCTCGTGGGAGGACATCGTCCAGATTCCAACGATGCTGCACAAGGCTCTTCGATGGTGGAACGCTTCGCAGAACCTCTTGCAAGGAATGCTGTTTCAGGCACCAACGTCAACCCTTCTCTTGAGGACAGACATGTCTCTATCGTGCTGGGGCTCTCATCTTGCGGACCTACAAACCAAGGGCTCCTGGTCACCCCAGGAGTCCCAACTCCACATCAAAGTGTTGGTACTCAGGGCCATACGGTGGGCACTGAAAGCTTTTCTTCTGGTAGTAGCGGGGCAGGTACTTACTGTACAGACAGACAACACAACACAACCTCCATACACTAGACAAACAAGCAAGGAGGCACAAGGTCAGAGGTCTTATCTCAAGAAGCTCAACTGCTATGGGCATGGGCCTTGCATCACGAAGTACAAATCAAGGTGGAACACCTTCCGGGAGTGGACAATGTCCTAGCGGACAAACTGAGCAGGGACTACACGTCTTCTCACGAGTAGGAGCTGGATGAGAAGGAAGCCCAATGGATCTTTGCCTTATGGGGCCATCCACATCTCAATATTATTGCCAACAGGGGCAACAAGACATGCAGAATGTTAACCTCCTTGTACTGTAACGCTCACCTGGTATCCACGGGGACGTCACTCAGCCTGTTCTGACCTCTTACGACCTCGAACCCTTCCCTGGATGCTATTCGACTGGAGACTGGGCCTGAAACACAGGATTGGTAGAGTTTAACTCCCTATTGTCTGTGTGCTTGAACCCCTTCTTCCCCGGGGTCCAACCCTTCCCTTTGATCCACAGCTCACCTTGTTTTCTTGGATAGTGTTATCTCCGTCCTGCCTTCAGCGCAGGGGCGCGTTGATTGATGCAGGCTTGTTGCTGCCTAGTTACTTCACTGGCAGGAGTCCAACAGGTAAGTATAATGAGTCTTTTGAACAGTTCTCTAACTTTGTTCCTTTCCTTCCTTAGATGATGGCCGGCGTCCGCGGATGGCGGCGTGCTGCTGAGATGAGTAGCGCTGAAGGTGAGTGAGAGCGCGAGGCGCCATGCACCCCTTTCGTATTTGCATTGAACTGAGTTATTGTTCTGTGTCTTTTAGGTGCCGCGATGTTTTCAGTGTGGATGCCCGTTATGAAGAACAAATGAGGTGGGTAAGCGCGGTATGCAGCGCCTCTAGATGTTTCCACGCTAACCTGGATTGTCTTTTCCCTCTTGCAGATGGATGAGAAGTTACGGAGACAGAGTTCCCCCAGAGCATCTTGGATTCAGGTAAGCGTTTGAAGCTCGTACAGTATTTAAAAATAAGCGAAGATTTGCAGAATGCTTACTAATGCCTTTTTCCTGTTCTTTTCCCTTTTCCTTAGGAAGCGGCGTGCCGGGATGGGAATGACACCGCCGAAGATGCCCGCAGAACAGAAGGAGCGATGACTGATGGTCAGAAGCACCTCAAGGTAAGGCTGTACCTAACGGTGTTCTTGCAGGAGCTGAGCGCAGAAGAAAGATGCAGGCCTACTGTAGACCGATCCGAACACAGTGAGCGTCACGCTGCAGGTGCAGAAAACGCAAAGAATGTTTCTCAGCCTTGGTGTGGCTTAAATAGTCTGAGTATCCCAGGTGCCTCTGGGCTGAACCACACTCAAAAGACTAGACCGCACATGCAGTTCACGAACCGAAATATGTGGGGGCATCCATCTTGTCCCCATCAATGCACTAAAAGTCCAATCCCCAATGTTATCCTATGGGAGTGAGTGAGTCTGGTGCCACAAGTGCCAAGTCTGACTCCAAGTGGGTCTTTGGAGGGATGGAGAGGCACTTGAGGGCCATGTAGGTGATTGTGGTTTGGCTCCAGCCTGACATCTTGGGAGAGCTGGGGACATGAGGGGCAGGAATCATGACAGGTACCCAGAGAGTCAGTCAGAAGGAGATGCTTTCTCTGTGGATTGGATGGGGAAATTCCTATATGCCTTTCCCCCTTTTCCCCCCTCATTTCCAGGATACAACGCAGACTGAAAGAGCAGAAGTGTTCTATGATCCTAATTGCACCGGACTGGGCATGGCAGGTCTGGTACTCAACCCTACAGCACCTGTCCCGATGGCCCCCGATTCGCCTCAAAGTGCATCGGTATCTATTGACACAACAGAAACGCAAAGTCCTCCGTCACGATCCAGCGACTTCTGTCTCTCAAGGCCTGGTTCCTGAGCAGCGTAAATTGATGAATCTCAATCTGCCTGCGGAATGCTGGGGTATAATCGGAGCCTCAGGGGCTCCTTCTACACGCATCACCTACACTAGGAAATGGACTCGCTTTTCCAAGTGGTGTGAGACTATTGATCCTCTCACCGCTTCGGTGGAGCAAGTACTTCCTTATGTATTACACTTAGCTGAAACAGGTCTTTTACTGTCTCCGTTCAAGGTCCACCTATCAGCCATTCTGGCATATACGACGGCCCCAGAGACGTTGTCCTTACTCTCCCTTCTGGCCGTCAAGGTCTCCCTTAAAGGACTTTTGCGTACATACCCGCCCACACCGGTACCAACCTGGAGCTTGAAAACTGTGCTAACAGCCCTCATGGAGCCTCCTTACGAGCCCATCTACAGGTGCGACATAAAATTCTTGTAATGGAAAACGGCTTTCTTGATAGCCATTACTTCGGCCAGGAGGATCAGTGAGTTACAAGCCTTATCTTCTGAACCCCCTTTCACGTTGTTCCATAAGGATCGTGTCATTTTAAGACCACACCCTAAGTTCCTTCCGAAGGTAGTATAGGAAATGACGCTCACAGAACGCATTGTCCTGCCAACTTTCTTCCAGAATCACTCTTCAGAAGCATAACGAACATTGGATTCTCTGGACATAGCAAGAATATTGAAGTTTTATTTACAAAGAACTAGGGAATTCTGTTCTTCAAATAGACTGTTCATCGCCTTCTCTGGCCACACAAAGGGCCAGCATATTTCCAAACAAGGTCTGGCGCGCTGGGTTTCTTCTTGCATCACCCACAGCCATCAAGCGAAAGGCGACCCCCTTTCCAAACCACCCTCAGCGCACTCCACCATAGGGAGAGCGGCATCAACAGCGTTCCACGCAGGGGTGGCCTTGAAGGACATATGCAGATCCGCCACATGGAGCACTCTGCACACGTTCTCTAGACACTACTGCCTGGCTGAAGATGCCAACAAAGAAACTGCAGTTGGACAGGCAGTATTCCACCACCTCTTTGCATAAGGTAGGACCAGCCTCCTTGTCCCACCTTTCCCTGAGTATGTAACCGTTGTGTTACCCCATGGTAAAGGTTTGATTACAGATGTTTTCTGTCTTATGCATATATGTATATGATGGTGGCATGTTTTTAACTGCTTGATATTCTATTCAAGCATCTGAATCTATGAAAGATCCAATGCTGGAGAAGTCTTAGTTACCTGGAATAGTATTTCGAGGGGGATTGGGTCCTCCGACGTATTCCATATCTATGACACAGTAATCACCACAGCTGTGCTGCTTCGGAAAATCTTTCGGCGTCTGCGTCCTGCGTCGATGACGTTGATACGCTGTCCTTGAGGGCCTCCGTTGAACAGACGTCACCTGTTATAAGTAGGACGCACAACACCTGTAGCCTCAGTTCCGTTTTTTCCACGAATGTGTTCGCTTCGGAGATCTCGGCGCGTCTCGACTCTTCCGAGTTCTGTTCTTGCAGTTCCTCGAACCGGTTCGTTTGTGATATCTATGATGTCCTCGTCTTGTTCTACCTCGCGGCCGGGTTTTAAGAAGTGCCGGGAATGTGGGTCCAAGATGTTGACGGATTCGCGTGTCGCTTGCCTCTGGTGCCTCGGTGGGGACCATGACACAGATGACTGTGTGGACTGCCAGTCGCTTACTTCGAAGGCCTTGCGGGAGCGTATGAAGAAGCTTTCTGTAGGTAAGGTGGCCAAGCCCCGGAAGTCGAAGTCCACTGGCCTTTCGACTGACGATTCGAGGGGCGACTCTCTGTACCATCGTCAGTCCGGGGGGTCTCGGTCCCGGAGTATTCCCGCCATTCCTCTGCCTCTTTGAGGCACTCACGGAAGCGCCGTCACAGGTCGCCTTCTCCGTCCGAGGACTCCGCCCATCGGCGGGTTGCTTGTCCCAACAAGCATTCCACTCCTGCCAAAATGGGATTTATTTCGGCAGGAGATGATGGTGATTTTTCAGTCGCAGGGCTCCGGTCCGTCCGCACTGTCAGAAGCCGGCCGTGACCGAGCTAGAGACACCGCTCGCACGCCTTCGGGCTTGAGTGGTCGTCGCAATCACCAGGCACCTTCGAGGTCCCGGTCAGACAAGGTTGGTCGCTCTAGACATGCTCGTTCCAGGTCCCGGTCCTCGATGCCCTCGAGACCGTCGGAGCATGTGAAGTCTGCGAAGAAGACATTGATGCCTTTGGCGCCAAGGTCGTCAGGACTCTCTCGAGGCTCCGCCTCCGAGGAAGCCGTCGACGCCATCGGCACCCAGGCTGTCGAAGGACATGCTCGGGGCTCTGCCCTCGAGGACTGTGTCGAAGCTATCGGCGCCACGTTCAGCGCCGATTCCATCGACGCCCTCGGCGCCTTTCGAGGCTGTTTTGTCGGAGGTACACAGTGACACAGTGTAACCACCTAGAAAGGCTCTGGCCATGACTAAAAATGTCTTTGTCCCTTTTTCTGTGCCCTCATTCCAGCCTCTGGATTATATTTCTGAGGTGGATGAAGGTTCTGAGGAAGGGTTGATTCCTGATACGGTACCGGACGAGATTTTGTCTGGTCATAGCCAGATTCAAGACCTGCGTCAGTCGTTACATGACGCCAGTGGTCTGGACACCTCTCCGGAGGTGGAGTTCTGTAGGCCTGAGCCTGGCACCCATGTCGAGTCCTCGTACCGGCGCCTTATGTCGAGGGTAACGGAATACTTGGGGTGGTCTGCACCACCAGTGGATTTTCTGCAGGATGACCTGACGGATATCCTCAACCAAGGACCACTAACTGACCCTGTACTGCCATTCCATATGGCCTTGCAAACAAGGGTGGCGGCGGCTTGGAATGCCCCGGAGAGTCTCCCGGCAGTGAGCAAGTCTTTGCTGCGAAAATACTGTCCAGCCAGTAGCGACCCCTGCTATTTGACCACGCACCCCACTCCGGAGAGTTTGGTGTTGCAGGCGGCTACGGCTCCAGCAAAGCAGGCGTCGTACCCTACCATCCCTCCTGATAGGGATGACAAGCGTTTTGATGGCTGGGTGAAGAAAGTGTTTTCTCAGGGGGTATGGCTTTGCAGTCATCCAACTCTGTGTGTGCCTTGTCAAGCATCACGCACGCTCTGTGGAACTGAATTTTGTTAGCGGCTGATCATATTCCCGGAGGGGAGGAACGGGATGGTTTTCTTGCCATGGTGCAGGATGGCAAGGATGCCATGTGTGAGTCCATTCAGTCGGGTCTGGACATGGCAAATTGTGTCAGCCGGTCCATGCCGGCGAGCACCGTAATAAGCAGGTTTGCGTGGTTGCGGAAGTCTGGGTTTGCTCCTGATGTGCAAGCCCAGCTCCTCAACATGCCCTTTGATGGTGAACATCTTTTTGGCAGCAAGGCTGACGAGAGCCTTGAGAGGTTGCAGATCTCCAAAGCTGCAGCGAAGTCGTTGAGCGCTACAGTTCGCCAACCTATGCCTTTTCGTCCTAGGGGACAGCAATGGAGGGGAGGTTCCTTTCGATATTACTCATCCTTTAGTAGATTGAGAGGAGCTGCAAGTCAAAGGGGCCACGGTAGGAGTGCCAGAGGTGGAAAACAGGGTACTCGAGGTGCCAAGGACGCTCGGGCAGTTGCCTCTTTACCCTCACGCAATGCCGCAGCCGCTTCAGCTCGGTCATGAGGCCATGTCCCATGGTTCGCCGGTTGGGGGAAGGCTGGCGCAGCATCTTGTAGAATGGTGTGCCATTACTTCAGATGTGTGGGTTGTGGAGATCATATCCCACGGCTAGTGTCTTCCTTTCCGGCAGAGAACTCGCGACAATCCACCAGGGAATCACTGAGGAGTCCAGATCCGCTCCTTGCGCAAGAAATACAAGCCCTGCTGGAGAAAGGCGCCAAAGAACTGGTGCCTGTAGCGGAGAGGAACAAGGGATGGTATTCCCCTTTATTTTTTGATTTCAAAGAAAGACTGGGGATTGAGACCCATCATGGACATGCGCGGTTTGAACAAACTCCTCAGGAAGGACAAGTTCAAGATGGTTCAAGATGGACAAGTTCAAGATGGTTACTCAAGATGGTTACTCTCAAGTCTTCCAGGCCCTTCAACTTCAGGACTGGTTGGTGTCTCTCGACCTCAAGGACGCTTACTTTCATGTGCCGATCCATCTCAAGCACAAGAAGTACCTAAGGTTCGCGGTTGGTGACTCGCACTTTCAGTTTCGGGTCCTTGCGTTCAGATTGATCTCCGCCCTGAGGGTTTTCACCAAGCTCATGGTGGTGGTGGCAGCGTATCTCAGGAAAGGGGGGATTCATGTCTACCCGTACCTGGACGATTGGTTGATCAGGGCGCACTCTCCCGAGCAAGTCCTGGATCATCTGTCCGTCACCTGCCACTCCCTTCACAAGCTGGGCTTCTCCCTCAACCTAAAGAAGTCCCACTTGACGCCAACTCAGCGGCTCCAGTACATCAGAGGAGTGCTCAACACTTCCCTGGTGCAGTGTTTTCCTCCCCAGGTGAGGGCACTTCACATTCAGCAGATGGTGCACAAGTTTCAACATGCCCAGAGTCTCCCGGCGTTCGAGTTCTTGAGGTTGCTCGGCCTCATGGCATCCTGCATTCTTCTGGTGCCGGAGGCCCGGTTGTGGATGAGATCGCTGCATTGGGCTCTCAAGATGCAGTGGTCACAGTCCTCCGGCAGGATGTCGGACCCCGTTCAGGTGCCGCCCTCGGTCGCCCAGGACCTTCTGTGGTGTCCTGACGAAGGCAATCTGATGAGGGGGGCTCCATTTTGGCTACCCTGGCCGGAGGTGACGATCGTGACGGACGCATCCCTCATGGGATGGGGAGCTCATGCCAATGAGTTGACAGTCCGCGGTCGTTGGTCTCCGTCGGAGTCCAGACTCCATATCAATCTGTTGGAGCTGAGGGCCGTCAGGCTTGCCCTGAAGGCTTTTCTGCCGACTGTGCGAGGAAAGAATGTTCTGTTTCTGACGGACAACACAGTGGCCATGCACTACCTCAACAAAAAGGGGGGGGCAGGGTCACTTCCCCTGTGCAGGGAGGCGATGCAGCTCTGGTTCTGGGCCATCCAGCAGGGAATTTCGATCTCTGCAGTTTATCTGGCCAGAGATGAAAACGAGACGACGGACGCCCTGAGCAGGCAGAGGGCGATCTCTCATGAGTGGGAGTTGGTTCAGGATATTCTCCTGGAGATCTTCGACCTTTGGGGGACCCGTCAAGTGGATCTCTTCACCTCCAGTGTCAACCGGAAGTGCGAAAGTTTCTGCTCGCGGGAATTTCCTCCAGAAGGAGCCTTAGGAGACGCGTTCGTGGTGGAGTGGTTCTTCCCACTGCTGTATGCGTTTCCTCCAGTCCCCGTCATCCCGCAAGTGCTGCGGAGGTTACGGAGGTTCGGTTCCTGGATGATCCTCATTGCTCCGGCATGGGCCCAGAGGACGTGGTACCCGGACCTTCTCTACTTGTCCATCTGCCCTCCACGTCGGCTTCCCTACCGAGACGATCTGCTCTCACGGGAGGGGGGTCAGGTTCTCCATCCAGATGTCGGAGCCCTCAACCTTCACGCCTGGCTTCTGAAAGGTTGAGGTATAAGGATTGGGACCTCCCTGAAGACGTGATGGAGGTGTTGCTTTTGGCCAGACGGCCGGCAACAAAGCCCCTGTACCGTTGCCGTTGGAGAAAGTTCTGCGACTGGTGCAGGGTTAAGAATGTGGATCCTTTTTCATGTGACATTCCTGTGGTTCTGTCTTTTTTTGCTTTCTTTAGCCCACAAGGGCTTGCAAGTGGGTACCATTAAAGGTTACCTGGCGGCGCTGGCCATATTTAAGTGCTCGTCTGAGGAGTGTTCTTATTTTAAAATCCCTTTAATTTCTCAGTTTCTGAAAGGGCTCAATAATGTGTTCCCTCCGTCACCTTTCCAGGTGCCCGGTTGGGATTTGAACCTTGTTCTCAAGTTTCTAATGGGTGCTCCATTTGAGCCTTTACATTCTTCTCCTTTGAGACTGTTAACCCTGCAAACTGTGTTTTTAGTTGCGGTCACTTCCGCTCACAGACTGAGTGAGTTACAGGCACTTTCAGTTAAACCTTCACTGTTTCATAAGGACAGGGTTGTCCTTAGAGTTCGTTCTTCCGAAAGTGGTGTCGGAATTTCATTTAAGCCAGAAAGTCATTCTTCCCGCATTTTATCCTCCTCCGCATCCTGGTAAGGACGAGGAGAGGCTCCATAGGTTAGATCCTAGGAGAGCTTTAAGTTTCTACATTTCACGCATGTCCCTGGTCAGAGTGGATGATCAGCTCTTTATAGGTTACGCTGGAAGGCGTTTGGGACAAGCTGTTACTAAGCAGACTTTGTCTAGATGGATTATCTTGGCAATTTCTGAATGTTACCGCATGGAGGGGAGGACCCTCCGGTAGGCTTACAGGCCCATTCTAGTAGTGGTATGGCTGCCTCTACTGCCCTGCAGAGGGGTGTTCCTATTCGTAACATCTGTGAAGCAGCGACTTGGGCTTCGGTCCATACTTTTGTATGACACTACTCCCTAGATTCTATCCATGGGCAGGATCTGCCCTTTGTAAGGCGGTCCTTTACTCTGAAGTTTGATTGGGCATTCTAAATTTCTATATTCTAAATTCTTTTTCTCTCCTGCATACGTTGGTACTGCTTTGGGAGTCTGTCATAGATGTGGAATACTTCGGAGGACCCAATCCCCTCGAAGAACAAGTTACTAGCTTACCTGGTAACGTTCTTTCGATGGGATGGTCCGACGACGTATTCCATATTGCTCCCTCCCTGCCTGCCCCGCTACAGAATTTCTTATGCGATTGCAGCTTACGTTTCCGCAAGGCTTTCTGTGGTCATAATGGCAGAAGATTGGTGCCACACGTTCTGGGGAAAAAACTACAACTGAGGCTACGTGCGTCCTACTTATAACATCCGGTGACGTCGGTTCGAAGGAGGCCCTCGAGGACAGCGTATCTACGTCATCGACACAGGACGCAGACGGCGAAAGATTTTCCGAAGCAGCACAGCTGTGGTGATTACTGTGTCATAGATATGGAATATGTCGTCGGACCATCCCATCGAAAGAACGTTACCAGGTTAGAGAGTAATTTGTTCTTCTCCAGCATTGGTATCGTTCATAGATTCACATGCGCCCACCCACCTCCCCTGAGAGGGTGCGCCTATGCTCCAATCATACTGTAATTACTACGGTTCAAAATCTGAAGATGGCTGCTAGGGCGGAGCTTAAGCCCTGCCACCTCATTGGTCGGGGTCATAAAGGACCAAAGTGAGGTGGAGGGACTTCACAATAGAATGACTCATAGGCCATAATGGACTATGCACATGCATTTCTATGTAGCAATGTGTGTATATTAAAAACTTTTTAAATTATTTTATCACTGAGGATTCCCAGTCTGACGACGGGAATATTCAAGCATGTCAATCTGAAAGATACCAATGCTGGTGAAATACAGTTACAGGTAAGCAATTAAGACTTGCAAGGGACTTCAACCCATGCTGTACTATTCAGGGATTTATCTCTGGCAGCTGATGCATGCATAAAGGGTAAAACATGCACACAAGGATTAAAAGGAAACTGAAAGCTGGAGTTCACCTGTATATCTACCTATGTCTGCACAATAATCAACATTGAGCCCAATGGATATACATTTGTAAGAGCACATGAAGTACTGTTTTATTTCCCTTTTTATATATTCCTCCGATGATTAATTCATCCACTAATACAACCACGCATGCGCACATCAAACACGCAAACACCAAAGGTCTTAAACCAAACTATGAATCAATCCTCTCTCCACCAATACACCCATTAATATGCTACACAACAACACGCCTAAAACAAGCCAGACCGATTGGCTTTGCCAGTCCTTGCTGGTGACCCAAACGGTTTTACCACAGCAAAAGATGCCTGTGTGCAGATCTGGAAGAGAAAACCGCTTCAGCTTTGACTTTAGAACTATAACTACCGAGATGAATCAAGGCGTGGTTTAATGAGCCCTGGCACTCGGTCACAACTGCTAAAATACTTGAGATGTTTTTCTTACCTGCATACATGTTGTGATATACAAGATAATGGATTTGCAATTTTTCTCAATCTACATACAGGGCAAATGCAAGGTTTTATGTTGCTCCAGGTTACGTGCTATTTCTCGAGATGGGGCAACGCGTTTGCCTTGAAAGCAAGACAACGTATAGCGAGCAACACAGGTTCTAATTCCGGCGCCGCGCATAGAAACTGGTCTCGGTTTATTAAAAAAAACAATTATAATAATATTTGAAAAAACGGTTCCCACTGTAACATTTCTCATAGTAGGGCCCTAAGATGCGTGAACAGCAATGGTACGTCGGGAATAAAAGTATATACCATACTTAATCATCCATTTTAAGCTGTATAATCGCTTGGTCATTCTAAAACATACCATACACCGTGCTGCAGTTAAGACACCTGATGTAAGGGTAACACTGATGTCTGGTGGATATCGTTACGAAAAATGTAATCTACTTGCAACAGCAACGATGTCACGGCTTCATTAGTGCTCGCTAAATCGATCATAACTATAAAAAAAAACTCCATTAGCTGCTCTAAACATTCCAGATAGTGTAGCATGCCGACAAGGAGACATTTGTCACAATGATGCATGCCTTCTGTCAAAAAATGAATTATGCCTCCAAATAGACAGGGTCATCTACCTACTCTGCTTGTAGTTTCAAGCCATCAAGCCTACACACTAAACTCTTTCACGATTATATTCGGACTGGCCAGTTTTATCGTAAGGCATTTTCTTTATATTTTATTTGTACATATTGTAAATACAATATAGAATGCCTAAACAAGTACATAATACAGATATAAATGCCATATCCAACAGACACACGAGAAAGCCATTAATTCACCATCATGCTTATACACTGTATTTCTTTTTTGTTTTGTTTTACTGAAAGCGTTCTTAATCTATAATTATGTCTAAAACCCGTTATCTTCTGAGCAGCTGGCAACGACCACCGTATCCACATGTGAGACGTAGTGGCATTGAGTTGGACTCCTTTTCCGATACCATGGGCTGTATATTTTAGTTGGGGGCCATATGAAGACCACCATCATATTTTCTGTTTTATAGCTGCCAGTCAATGTATAATGCCCTCGCTCTAAATAAAAATAGACATGTATTCTACATTTCACATTAGGTGATATTGCTTGGGTTGGCTTCTAAAATTGGAGTGTCATGGGAATCACCGTGCCTACACCACTTCAATCTGCTTACTTCTATTTTTGCAATTTTGTTTGTTCCAGAGGGAATTCTTCTACATGTCTCCTCTGCACTTCTCCCACAGAAAATCTGGTATTGAAAAAGAGAGGGTGTTTTGTAGAAAATAACTGATTTGCCTCATGCCACCATGGAAAATAAAATAAATTGGAACATCTGAATCATTTCGCAATGTAAGAAATAGCTTAGTTCACGTTGGCCTGTAATGATTTCATGTGAATTACAAAATGTAAAGAATTCAGATTAATTAGGGAAACTAAATGTATCGAACGAGTGTTAATGTCAAACCTTTTTACAATATTTTGTAATCTCTAATGTTTTTTTATGTGTATTTGCGCATACACAAAACTCTAAACACGGAAGGCCAGTTTAAGGATTAGAAATACTGACATAGCGAAAGCCAATATAGCGCAACTAACAGCCAACCGCATACACGGCTCCTACTCTGGCAGTTCGGGACACCGAATGCGGAGCTGGGGGCTACGTTTCCTTAATGTGAGCATAACGGACGGGTCACGTGACACGTAATGAGACTGCCAGTCCAGGGAGACAGAAGCCGCCTCAAGAACGCAGGTCTTTAACCCTCGGTGTTCGTCTCACCCATGCTTCTCGAACTGTTTGTAGCAGATCACGTGGCGGTAGCGCCCTGATCCCTTGGATTACTTATTTTCTTATAGGCACTTCGAGCTTCATCTGGGTTGGCCTGTTTAACGGACTTTTGGTTTGGTGCCTGAACTTGGTATTGGATAAACTGATATTTGAACTAGGACACTGTTCTAGGGCTGGAATTGAATTGTTATATCTGCTCTGGTGTTTCTGGATTTGGAGTTTATTTTACCATTTCTTTGGCTCTATCTTGGATTACTGCCTGTATCAGAACTCCAAAGACATCTGGTGAGGGCCCTCACCAGCTTCCCCAGCGCGTCCTTGTCCTGCCCGGGTTAGGTACTATAAGGGTAGTTCTTTTGCAACTCTGGGGATTCCCTGGGTCCCCGGGGGACTTTTTTCTGAGTCACACAGACTCCGTGTTTGCCCGAATCCCCCTTCCCCTACAGAATGGATTCCTCGTCCATATCCGGTAACAGCATATGAACCAATACCAGAGGACGGCGATAGTTTCTTTGGCCTATGCGTGTAGTTCCATTGTGACAAATATAATGCCAGCTTCCTTTTGCAGCTTGGAAGTGAGTCTGAGCAAAAGGAAGGCAATGAGGCATGCCACCAATCGGCTAGTCCGTGAAGTATGTGTCATGATGCCTACCCCCGGGGACCCAGACCAAGTCCAGCAACCCCGGAAGCAGGCATCAAGTTACCCCAAGCAAGCCCAACAACCCCCGCTCGGGGCTATTTGGGTGCAGTCTTGGCGCCTATGGCGCCAGGCTCATATGGAGAGTCAGTCCTGGCGCCATAGGCGCCAGGCTCATAGATTAAAACTTACCTGATGCAGACCATGCTGCAAGAGATCCAAGCCAAACAAGGGTTGGAAGGGACTATTTTACCTAGGGACTATTTTTTTACTCCGGTGGGGCTGGGGAGGAATACTTACCTGGGACTACTTTGAAGGCTATTTAAACCACGCCCGAAGAGCAGCACAGGCTTCGCGTTATTCTGCATCCAGCAGCGTAACGCTCACCGTGCCTGCAAGCCTGCATCCAGTCTTCTGCCATGCCCACCTCGAGTTTGGAGCTCCTAGAAAAAGGGAGAAAGAAGGAGAAAAGGTTAGAACAAGAGCAATACCTTTGATCCTTACCTGAATTCCCGATCCATCGCGCCTTCGAGCTGGAAGAAAGAAGTTACTTTATGCACGTCGCCTCGCTTGCTTCAGCGCTGCGCTGAACTCACCGGCCTTCGCCGCATCTTCACATTTCACCGCATCCTCCTGCATGTTCTCGCCGCACTCCGGCACCTAAGGAGAAGACAAGAACAGCAAGGTGAGCCAAGGGAATACACAGAGGAATACCCCCCCATAGACTTACCTGATTTTACCACCGGGGGTACTATTCTTCTTCACGGGTCGGCGCAGCTTCCACTGCATCCTAGCCGAACCCTGGCCCCTAAGGGGAAACAAAAGGACAGCAAGGTGAAACAAGGGAGTAACAAGGGGAACCTTCCTCACCACAAAAGACTTACCTGATTTTACCGCCGGAGGCATTATTCCCCGAGACTTCATACTTTCTCTCAGCGCCTGAATAAGGGAGAAAGCAACAGGTTACATATGGACATTATTTTTTCGAACTGTGTTGGATAATACAAATCTTTACCAGAACATTACCGGTTGCCACGAGGAACTCTTCAGTAGGGTCAAGCTGCAACCTGCAAGGAATCGGACAAGAGTGAAAGTCAGGCTTTTGAACTCTTACGATCTACATACTTACGGCGTCTTGCCGGGAATATCGGAGTCAATATTGTCCTGGAACTCACCAATTCCTTCGAGCCAGTGAAGCAACTGGTTATCTACGCGCCCCTGCGCTCAATGCAGGATGGAGAGCTCATCTTTTCAAATCATCAGAAGAATATTCCTACGGGCCAAGCAAACGAAGCTAGGTGGGCCAGTCGAGTCCATCATCTCAGCCCTACGCGTCACATTGGTGGAGGCCGCAGCAGTCCAGTCCAGATCGACGCCTCTGTGGGAGCCAGGTGAGCGTAACAGTATGTTTTTCTTTCTGGCTGGTTTATCTAGCAGAGGCGTTGCTAGATGGGGCTGAGGGGGCTATAGCCCATGGTGTTTTGGTTGTAGCCCTGGATAGACACTCGGGGGCTAAAATCAAGAGTCTAGCTTGTCCCGGCAGTCCCGACATTAGCTTAGCCCCGGATCTTTTCCAGACCTAGCAACACCCCTGTTATCGAGGCTAATCAGTTCACCTGGTAAAGCAGCTCCTGAAACAAACTGCCATCACTTCTACCCAAAACGGGGCAATCTCTGCAGCATCTACAGGGAATTTGGCTCCATTTGGCAGTGCTGCCCTGGGTGCCCACCTAGTAAACCCTTGCCTCGAAACATACCCAATGGGCCACTATTTCGGATACCAACAGCAAATCATTTCTCAATTCCCAATCATGGGATGCAGAATATAGGGAGAATTCTTGAACTTTTGGAGGATCACCACACCAGGGGCGTAGACAGGGTAGGGGCATGGCAGGCAAGGCCCACCCTAAGTCTGTAAATGCCCACTCAGGAGCTCTGTGTGGGAATCTACAGATGCTGATGTTACTGCGGTAGGCCCAACTACATTAGCTTCAGGCCCCACTTGTTAGACAATCCTGACTACGCCTATGCACCACACATCTGTCAACTCAAAGGTCTCAATTTAACAACACATGCTACCTGTGTCTGAGGTCTACCCACATCATTAGATCTATCTAACAGACCATCACCAAACTTTGGACAGGCTTCTTATTAAATGTGATGCAGGCCAGCAATTTTTCCATTTTGTAGTTAAGACCAGTGCTCGCCAGAGGTCCAATAAAAAACACACAGATTCGGAGTGTGCAGCCCACATTGTATAGGTATCTCATTGCATTGTATCACAGAACTAAATGACATCTGAAGGAGACACTAAAAGGCCATTCTAGAGTGCACATGCATCAAACCAATATTTAGATAGAATAGAGTGTGCCTTATGACGATTTTCACCAGCTCTCGTCACTTCTCCCCAGGGGGAAGCCCTTTCGTATGAGGCTAAGAAGGTGAGGCTGCCACCCAATAGTCCCCCTAGGAGTGGTAAAATGCGGTAGGACCTAATAGTGTGGGATTTTTTAACCCACTAGGCTCTGCCCTGCGACATCCCTGTGTGCTGGTGGCATCAGAATCAGCAAAATGGCCGCAAAAGTCCTATGCGCGCTAAACCTATAAAAATCGCGCTTGAACCGGAAAAGATGGCTGTCAAACCTACTTTGCCTGTTGTCAGTAGTGGAACAGGAGACCACACTGCTGAAACCTGTCACTGGGCTGCCCACCGAGTGAACATGGAAACTGCATGAAAGGCAGTGCTTTATTGCAAGGAAACCCAGAAATTGCTCTGAAAACCTTTTTTTCTTGGCTGCTGAAAATACAAAATAATGGTTCAAAACATCAGAAAAACATCCAACATCCTTGCCGGGTGTTACCCGTCACTTCATTTAAGGAATCAATATGAGCAAACAATGTTAGGAAAAGCCAAATCTATCATCAGAATATCCACATTAAAAAGTGTGCTTGCCTGTGAAAATCTGTCAAAATATCGGCGCAGTACCACCGGCCTCCTTTATGACAGCTGTCATTTAATTGCATTAGAAGCTTAATCTTGTGCAGTTAAAATCAAATGGTTGGAATTAAGTGACTTGCTATCAAAAGTAGTATAGGTTGCAACTATTTAATCTCCTTGTTTTAGAGAATGGAATTAGAGTTCTGTTTGCCTGTTTTTTAAAATTATAAGTTTATTTTCATCAAAGAAAAACTTAACAAAGTGATTTTTAAAGTCAGCCTGATGCAGCCAAAACTACAAAGCAAATTCCCCAGCTTGCCCCAACAAAAGGCACCTCTCCTGCTTCCCACCAAAAGCCAGGAAATCTCATTCCGGTGTTGATGAAGAGGGTAGGAGATTTGGGCTGCTGCTCCTGGGAGAGACAAATGACTTCCTTGGCTGAAAGGATATTGCAAGTGTCAACAGTAGCCTCTGCTAGAGGAAGAAGGCGGGGATTGCTCTTGAGCCACCAGAAACTTTGGAGGCGGGAAGAGACATTTTTGTTGATTCTTAGAGCACAGAAAGTATGTTTTTGAAAAGGACTGACAAAGGACTGTGCAAATTTGTAAAAATTGTAAAATTACAGTATAGTTAAAGGGATGGTCTAGTAAAAATTTTTATTTCAAAAATAGATAGGCCACATAAAAAAAAAAATACTAGCATCCTCCGTTTTAAAACTTCCTATGTAAAATTTTGAGCTATTCAAGTTCAAAATTTGAAAAAGCAAGCACAGGGGCGCCGCCATTTTGTGAAATGAGGCCCTCCTGTGCTGGCTTTTGCTTTTGCGGCACTAATGAAGGAAAAGCCAGCCAGCTGTAGTAAACAAAGTCTACCGCTGGGTGGCTTTCCCTTCATTAGTGCCGGGACTCGGAGGACGCGGACCGGAGACCAGAGCAGGAAAGCTGCAGCTGAATCTCGGTAAGTGCTATTTATTTTTTTTACAAAAAATAAGCACTAGCTGTGGTTTTTTTTCTAAGTTTTCCGGGCTGGAGGAGCCCGGAAAACTTAGAAATAAAACCGCAGCTTTAAAAACGTTGTATTCATGTTTGCGGTCGCTTTTGAAGCGACCGCAAACATAAATACAACGTTATTGTGTTGGAAAACGCTGCGGTTTTTCGTTCCAAGTTTCTCAGGCTCCTCCGGCTCGGAGGAGCCTGAGAAACTTGGAAAGTAAAACCGCAGCGTTTTCCAACACAACCGCGTGTGTTTCTGCCTGCTGTGGCTATCACTTTGGGTCTCCGGTGCTCCCAGGGGAGCACCGGAGACCCAAAGTGAAAGCCACAGCAGGCAGAAACACACGCGGTTATGTTTACATGCCGCGTAGTGTTTCTACCTGCAGCTGATTTCCCATTTGGGGCTCTCGGGCTCCCCGTGGGGAGCCCGAGAGCCCCAAATGGGAAATGCTACGTTGTCTGCCTGAATCTTCTTTTCCATTTGGGGCTCTCGGGCTCCCCGTGGGGAGCCCGAGAGCCCCAAATGGAAAAGCAGATTCAGGCAGACACAACGCGGTTGTTTTCCGCAACGCCGCGTTGTCTGCCTGAATCTGCTTTTCCATTTGGGGCTCTCGGGCTCCCTGTGGGGAGCCCGAGAGCCCCAAATGGGAAATGCTACGTTGTCTGCCTGAATCGTCTTTTCCATTTGGGGCTCTCGGGCTCCCCCGTGGGGAGCCCGAGAGCCCCAAATGGAAAAGCAGATTCAGGCAGACACAACGCGGTTGTTTTCCGCAACGCCGCGTTGTCTGCCTGAATCAGCTTTACCATTTGGGGCTCTCGGGCTCCGGGGAGCCCGAGAGCCCCAAATGGTAAAGCAGATTCAGGCAGACACAACACGGTTGTGTTGGAAAACGCTGCGGTTTTAAAACCGCAGCGTTTTACAACACAATAACGTTGTATTTATGTTTGCGGTCGCTTCAAAAGCGACCGCAAACATAAATACAACGTTTTTAAAGCTGCGGTTTTATTTCTAAGTTTTCCGGGCTCCTCCAGCCCGGAAAACTTAGAAAAAAAACCGCAGCTAGTGCTTATTTTTTGTAAAAATAAATAAATAGCACTTACCGAGATTCAGCTGCAGCTTTCCTGCTCTGGTCTCCGGTCCGCGTCCTCCGAGTCCCGGCACTAATGAAGGGAAAGTCACCCAGCGGTAGACTTTATTTACTACAGCTGGCTGGCTTTTCCTTCATTAGTGCCGCAAAAGCCAGCACAGGAGGGCCTCCATTTCACAAAATGGCGGCGCCCTTGTGCTTGCTTTTGAGCTTAAATATCTCAAAATTTTACATAGGAAGTTTTAAAACGGAGGATGCTAGTATTTTTTTTTTAATGTGGGCTATCTATTTTTGAAATAAAAATTTTTACTAGACCATGCCTTTAATGTGAATTTTTTGGTGCACAGTTTAAAAGGACTCAGAACTCTGTTGTGTTCTAACAAGGCATAGTGAAAAATCTGGTTTTGTAGCAGTTGTTTTGATGTCAGAAGCATGAAACTTCATATGATTATGCTCGGATATCATGCACAAATATGTGTAAATTTGTGTACAAATCAGATAATTGTGTCCCAGACAAAAGTGCGAAAATTTGCCAAATCCAGACCCAAGCTCTCCCAGTAACGGGGCTTGGATGAATACTTGCTCCACAAAATATGTGATAGAGATATGCTATTGCTATCAAGTTTGTAAAATTGTAAATATGTATTATATGACAAATATATTTCATGTGCAAAAACAAAGGGGAGGTTCTCCCTGGATCATAAAACACATTGTCATGAGGACGCTCTGTTGTCTTCTCCAATCAAGGGAGAGGAAAGGCCCTAGCCAATAGAATACCTAAGGGGTATGCCTAGGATAATTCAGCATACCCACCCCTTTATTAAATACATAAATAGAGACAGTGTAGGACCTAGAAACTGACACATTCACCCACCAACCGATTGCTGGCGGAGCACTTTGCAAGAGAAATCCATATACCAGACTCCAGAAACTTTGAAAGCAGAAAAGCCCATTTCCCAAGCTAAACTATTCTCAGCTTGGCCTTTAAAAATCCAGAAACCAGATTTTACCCCAGACCTATAAGGGGCACCAGAGAACAGCCTGGCTGTGCTGTAGCTGCTTTCCTGCTAAGAATTATTGCCAGAATCCAAAGATCCAACCCAGTAGAACCATGCTGTGACCAGATAGCTGTGAACCAGAACCAGAGCCCGTGAGATCCAGTCCAGTCCCACCGTGCGGTGTCCGGGTGCCTTGCTGATTGCAGACCAGAGCGCCTTGAGTCCAGTCCGGTGTGCCTAGCAGAATTCCTGTCCAGAAAGCTTGACTGACCTGAATTCCTGCCGGTTCTGTCCAAACATTGGTAGTGAGTATCCATAGCATAGGATTGTCACTAGCATATGTATTGTCCATAAATCATCCCTATCCAAACCCATCCTCTTATATCCAGAACTGCATTGTTCAAATATTTTGTCTTGCCTGAACTCTTCATCTCATCCCTATTATCTTCTGTACTAGTAGTGTTAAAATCATCTTTGCGCTGATATATATTTTCTGAAGAAAGGCGAGTGTCTCGGTAGGCAAAACCAACCAGGGATATCCTGGGCTGGTGGCTGTGCTGTCGTGTAGTTTGCATCTTCATAGTCTACCCCTAGTGTAAAGAAACCTGGTTTGTAAGTTTAAAAGCGCATCCTTGTTTTGCAATTTTGCCTCTTTCTAAAAAAACGACCTCCACAAAAACCTTCCTAACTTCTTCACCGTTTATGCTAGAAACAACATGTCTACTTGAAGCTCCTTATAGTTTTTCCGCAATCGCGTTTACAGCGCGCGGAAAAGTTTACCGCAAATGTTTCGTTTGGCTCAAATCTATAACGTGTGAAATAGCTGTTCATTGCACCCAACCTCAAAATTAAGTTTTCAGCTTGGTAGTTACTCTATAATCATTGCTAGTGTTTGTGTGATACCATACAAAGTGGCTCCCATTAGTATTGAAACCATTTCAGTGAATTAAATCCATTTTCAGTGTTTTTACCATTCATGCAAGGCCAACTTTAAACCATTTTTGACAAGTTTGCAATCATTCCTGTTTCTCGCTGTGTGTTTGCTGGGGGAAATTGGGATTTATACTATTTTGTTGAATTCTGTATTCCTGAAACCTGCTTTCTCTCCTTCCATCTCTTTATATTGCATATTGGGGGGGGGGATTGAGTAGTGTGCAGGGGGAAAGAGTAATCACATTACATTTTGATTGAACCCACGCAAAAGTATTATCTCTGTGTTGCATTATTTTTCCTATCATTACTCCTTGAGATTAAAGAGATTGTTAGTGTGACATCACCCCATTGGTGATCATTGTATAACCATTAAAACAGTGTGATATATATATATTGTGCAAATCATAAATAAATATTTGTAACTTTGCAAACCAGCCTGCTTCCTGGTTCATTGTGACCGGGGGGGGATTCGAAGAGAGGGGCGTGATATAAGTGGTACATCATTCAGAAATAAAAACTCATAGACGTAAATAAATAATTAAGGGTTTCAGCTGTGCATCACACGCTAGGCATTGACTTAGTTGGAGTGCCGGGTTGAAATCACTTACAATAGGGAGGGACTCCCCTCCTAGGGATAACAACGTCCAACTGGGGAAAACCTCCATACCACCACCACAGCACATAAACCACTACCCTCATAGTCACCCTTTTTGGCCACCATTGATAATAGAACCATGTGCTATTGTAAGCCCATAAAACTGACAAGTATAAGACCTATTGAGACGAAGAGGAACGTGAGAGGAATATGGAGTTACCAGATGAAATGTTAGCCAAGTACTGTAACGAGGCGGCCCAGTAGAGGCATGAAGAGTGCCAAAGAGACTTTCACAGACGTTGTTAACGTTACAAGCGGGTGGCATAAACATTAACAGGAAAGTGAGAACGAACAAAGGAGATCTCATCGCAGAAGCCAGGAGTACGCAAGTGAAGCCCGGAATGTTCAAAGTTGGAACGCTGCAGCCAGAGCAATCGTGTCTCTCAGAGAGGAAGTGCAGAATGTTGCTGGAGCGAGACTCCTGAGAGCCGGCAGGGAGCCGACTCTCTTGGTGGTGTTGTGACAACTAGAAGGTGGACTGTCGGGTCCAGGAATGATGCAGAGCCCACAAACCTGTCGCAGAGCTGCGCAAGTTTGAGGAAAGGCCCCTGCGACCCCGGGAAGAAGCAGAGCAGTGTCCTCAAGGCACCAAAGGTAGTAGAAGTAAAATATTTATGTTTTTACATCAGATTCTTGACCATTTTGTTTTGGGCCATCCACTTGTTTGTGAGGACCTTGAGGTTGGCCTAAAATGGCAGTTGTGTGCACACTCTGAGGCCAAACCTGTGGCTGCAGTAGTTTGAACTGGTCTAGGCTACTGGTCCCTTGCCTCCGACAGACAAATATACAAACTTTATGGGTGGACCAGAGTGTTTGGTGTTTGTTACCCTAGATTGTGCTAAGTGACGTTTCTGTGGGTTTGCTGTTAGATCTGCTTGTAGGGCTTTTGTGATTTGATATAAATGTAACCTGTTCTTCCCAGGTCTTGCTATGAATAATGATATCCTCTAAATGTGTGCCACAGAATGTCTATTATGTAACGTAGCACTCTATCCATTAATCTCTGGAATGTAGGAGGTGCTTCATGAAGTCCAAATTAAGTGGAATAGCCCACTTGAAGAGGAAAATGCAGTTTTTTTCTTTTATCTTCGGGATTCAACGAAAGCTGCCAATAACCTTTAGTTAAGTTAATGGTTGACCGGTACAAATCAGAGCCCAACCGATCTGTGAGATTGATTCTTAGCATGGGATAATTATCGAATTGGGACATTTCATTTCTGAAAATCTTTGCAGAATCTGAAACTTTGAACTGGTTTGGCTATGAGTCCTGTTGGAGAAGACCATGGGCTGTAGGAAGGTTCTATTATGTCATTCTCCAACATTTTCTCAGCTTCCTGTATGATGATGTTTCTATGAGACTCTGGTATTCTATAGGGTCTCAAATGTACTACTTTACCCATCAGTGTACAGATGTGATGATACACAGCCTTTAATCTCCCTGGTTTGTCATCAAAGACATCTGGAAACTCTGTTAGTAGACCTTCCAAGTCTTGTTTAGGGGTGGTTGACAAGATAGTTGGCATTAGATTAATTCCATTTACTTCATCTGACAACCGGCTAGCCATGACTACCGAAGAGGACTCAGATTGATGCAATACATCTGAATTTTAAGTTTCCTATCTGATTGTGACACTATGTAATCATAGGGGCTGGTTTGTGCTGATTTCATATGGTCCATACCAACGAGATAGGATTTTATTTTTTGAGGTAGGGAGTAATACAAGCACTTTCTGGCCCATTAAGAATGACAGGGTAACAACTTTCATTTGTATCATGGTAGGTCTCCTCATATTCTTGTGCTTTACTCAAGTGTTTGTGTACTATTTCAATCATTTATTCTTTAATTTTCTTAGCTGTCTGGGACATTGGTACGATGCCCCACCCCCTTTCTTTCCATGTTTCTTGCAACCTGTGCAGGATATCTCTAGGATCTCTCCCATATAGGAGTTGAAAGGGTGAAAACCCGAGGGATGATTGTGGGACTTTCCGGATGGCAAATACAGCCCACGGAATCATCATATCCCAATTTATAACGTCTATTTCAACTAGTTTTTTTAGCACACTTTTTAAGTTATTATTAAAGTATTCAACTAGTCCATCTGTCTGAGGGTGGTAAACTGTTGTTCTTAGGGTTTTGATTTGTAAGATTTCTTTGACTGCACCCATAATCTTACTCCTAAAAGTACTTCTTTGATCCATTAGTATCTCCATGGGGAATCCTACCTTGGAGAGAAAGGGAAGGAGATGTTTAAGGATTTGTGGGATGTATTATTACGTATAGGGAAGAACTCAGGATAGCAGTGGCATAGTCTATTACCAGTATGAATTGATTCCCAACTTTGATGTCTCATGGGTCATATAAAGTCCATCCCGATAGGGAAAAGGGGACATCTATCACAGGTTGTCGTAACGGAGCTGCGGGTGAATGTGTGTGGCTGTCTTTTGGCATAGGACACAAGTCACAATGCGATTTTTCACATCGGCATATACTCCAGGCCAATTAAACCGGTTTATTACGTCCCCTTGTGTTTTGGCTGTCCCGAGATGCCCTGTGGGAAGATGAGCATGGACTATTTCTAGGACTATTTTCTGATGGCCTTTAGTAACTACTATTTGGGTCCTAGATTTTCTTTTGTTACTGGTATGTCCTCCATACAATAGTCTGGGTTTAACAAAGAAAAAGGGTCCTTCTTTAGCTCCATCTTTCTCTTCCGAAATGACCTTAAGAAATGCTTCAGCCAAGATTGGATCATTGCACTGGGCAAAAGCCAGGTCTGGGAAGATTTCTACTACCTCTACCTTACTTTGGGATTTGGACGCAGTTTCTTGATAAACTTCCCCAAATGCTTTTCCCCTTCGGTCCGTACTTTCCCCTTCTATTATTTCTTGGAATTTTGGGTACAATGCATTTTCTAGAATACCTTGAGCTACGTTTTCACCTGTTTTTATCGAATAGGGAAACTGAACTTCATTCTGAATCAGAATTTTTACTTCTCCGGCATGGGGTATGGCATGGATTCACATGCTCATGAATATTCCCCGTCGTCAGGGTGGGAATCCTCAGTAAAGAAAAAATCAGTTTAGTTTCTGAACTTTTTCCTAATAACCAATCACTGGTCTCTGGGTCATACTGCCCTCAGCCAGTGAGTGCCCTCTACCTAAGCCCCTCTTCTGGCAGCCATCTTGAGATTTTTACCGCACGTTCAAGTGTTGGGAGTCCTCGTGCTATAGCTCTCGAGCTTTTACTGCGTTTTGCGATTTTTCAAAGAGTTTAATCTCATTTTTTCGGTCAATCGAGCCTCAAGCTCCACCGTTTCTACTTCCGAAACGGGTCCCTGTTGATCGGAATTTTCTACGCCCGTCAAGGGCGAAGTTTTCATCGAGTTTCACTTCTTGGAGGATTCCGGAAGATCTTTGGGGCCTACCCCGCATGGACATGGCCCAGGACAAAGGAAACACAACGCCTGGATCCAAGTTGTTCAGGTGCTGCCCTGGATGCGGATTGCAGAATGTCTTTGAGGATGAGCATTCCAGATGCCTCTACTGCCTTCACGAAGACAAAACGCACGTGGAGAAGGACTGTGCGTTTTGCAAGAACATGTCGGAACGGACTATGAAGGATCGGCGTATCCGCCTCACCAACTGGCTGGAAGGGAAGATCTCAGCGGTAGTTGAGAAGGAGTCAGCTGAACGGTCTTCTAAGACCTTTGAGGGCGATCTGGCGACGGGGGCCCAACAAAAGGTAAAGCCCTGCGAGTCCGCGGGCACCGGTAGCGCTGATCAGTCAGCCTCCCCAGTTTCCAGGCAGGGTGGACTTTCACCGACGCCATCAACCACGAGCCAACGCTCTGGCTCTGGGAAGAGGAAATCGGAGAACCCGGGTAAGCTTCGGGAGAAGTTCTGGTCGATCCCGACAGACAGCGAGGGGGAGCGAGGCAGTGACCTTCCCTCCAAGGTGAAGGCCTCAAGCACGCCCAAAGTCGTGAAGGCCCTGATTCACCCGGCTAAGGCCTATATCGAGGGAGTCGTGGCAGCCCTGGCGAAGCCTGTGGAGGCTACCCCAAGGGAGATGACCTCGGAGCCCAGAGTTTCCCTGCCACTGCGGAGGGAATCCTCTTTTCAACCCATCGATAAGACCCCTGTGAAAACCCCAGTGGAAAAAGAGTGGGGGCCTGGTGGCCTTCACGGACACAGATACAGCCTCTGAGGAGGAGCTGGCTGGAGTCGCGAAGATCCTGATCAAGAAGAAGTTCGAGGAGGTCGGGTCCCACGGGAGGGATCCCAACTAGGCGGACGAAGAAAGTGACGGTGGTGCCGTCGAGGAGCCCATGGAGGCGAAGGATTCCACTCCCCAATCGTCGCGCCCATCGCAGCCGGTACCTGGGCCACAGGACAGCTCGGGAGCAATCTTGATGGCGATCCAGGCCTTGTGTACGGAGATAAGGACAAGGTTGCCCTTACCCCCAACGGATGATCCAGCGGAGCCTGGACCGTCGGGAAGCCCTCCAAGCAAGCGGAGGAGAATTCACCACCCCCCCACCCTTCACAGCCCTTGTCTCCTTCCCCTGATCTGAGGGATGACACGGGAACAGAGACGGGCACGACGGGGACGGATGACGACGACGGTGGTGACAACGGGATTGGCTTTCCATCACCACCTCCACGGGCCTCCCCGCCTAATGAAATTGGCTCCTTCCACGCCATGATCGCCAGGGCATCCAAGCTCTTCCAGCTCTGCCCCGAGGAACAGAGGAAGGAAGGTTTCCTCTATCAACGGCGTGAGGCCAAGAGGAAGACTGTCCTCTCGGTGCTATTACTTGTTGACATATGGGACGAGGGGCTGTCGCTCCTGAAGAACCCGTCCACGACTCCTGCCAAGAGAGACCGGTACGAGAAGAAGTACCAGGTCCCGGATTCCGCCCCCATGTGCCTTGGGGCGCAGCCGACCCTAGATTCGGTCGTCTCTGCGGCAGCCAAGAAGAAAGCGGCAAGGGCAACGGCTTCAACTTCGACCTCCCCGTCGAGGCCCTGCAGATCCTACAGGAAGGCGAGGTGGCGTCGGACCACGCCATAACGGTAGCCACGGACATTGCTGACACAGGTTTTTGCCAGATGGGCTACAGTGTTTGCCTTCGTCGGCGAGGTTGGCTCAAGGCAACCAATTTCCGCCAAGACGTGCAGACCAGAGTTCTGGACATGCCTTTCGACGGGAACAACCTGTTCGGCAAGACAGTGGACGAGTCACTGCAGGCCATCAAGGTCGACACGGAGACGGCTCGGGCCTTGGGGGTGTTGCAGCAACGACAGCCGCCCTTTCGGAACTCCGGAGGCAAGCAAGGTGCCTCCAAAGGATTCGGTGGGGGCTCCTCTATGTATCGCCAGGCGGCCCACTCCTCGTCGCAGGAGAGCTACAGAGGACGCAGCAAGTTGGGAAGATCTCGTCGTCTTCGCCAAGGCGGCAAGGCCGCTATCGAGCAGGACTGAACCAGCCGTAGCGTCGGGCCCCCACCTGAGCACCCCAGTGGGAGGCCAGCTGGCGAAGTTTGTCAGCGTGTGCGAGTCCATCTCCACCGACCGATGGGTGCTGGATACCCTGGCCCGCGGGCACACTCTCGAGTTTCTAAAGAAGTGCCCCGCATTCCACCCGTGGCCAGGAAGGAAAACTACATCCCTCAACTGCTGCTTGAAGTAAGGGTGATGGTGAAGAGGCTCTGTGGGTCTGGAGTGTACTCGCAATACTTCCTCGTAAGAAAGAAGACCGGTGGCTGGCGACCCATCCTGGACCCTTGTCGTTTAAACAAGTACATCAAGTTCCGGATGGTCACCCTCTAGCAGTTGCTATGACAGCTGGAGGAGGGTGACTTCCTATCGTCGCTGGACTTGGAGGATGCCTACTTTCACTTCCCCATTCTAAAAGGACATTGAAAGTTCCTCATATTCGTAGTTCAAGGGCGACACTACCAGTTCAAGGCCCTTCCCTTCGGATTGGAGTCGCCCCCCCCCCAGGGTATTCACCAAGTGTCTAGCACCAGTGGCGGCGCGCCTGCAGGGGATCAACGTCTACCCCTACCTGGACGAATGGCTCATCCGAGCAAAGACAAGGGAACTTGCCGTCGGGCACACAGCGAAGACCGTCCAGCTGCTCACGGATCTGGGGTACCATCGCAAGTCTCCCTGTTCCTGGGAGCCAGGCTCGACACAGTGGCGCGATTGGCCCCTCCGTCGGAAAGGGCGAAGGCCATCCTGGGCAAGGTACAACGGCTGTCGACCATGGACGTGACCAGGGTGAGGTCCATCAAGTCCCTTCTCGGCATGATGTCCTCGTGCATCTACCTCGTGCGCCTGTGCAGGCTGCGGATGCGTCCACTGCAAGAGTTCCTCGACGCCCGTTGGATGCAGGTGGGGGGCAGCTTCGAAGACAGGATCCCGCTCAACGAGACCTTCCACCAAGCGATCCGGTGGATCTGGCGTCGGGTATGGACTTCCAGACCCCAGCACATCAGGAGACGGGGACGACGGACGCCTCCCTGGAGGAGAGGGGAGCGCACACCGGAGATCTCCACACAAGAGGCCTTTGGCTCCCGGAGGAGAGGTCACTACACATTAATGTCCTGGAGCTCCAAGCTGTGTTCTGGACCCTCAGGTCGTCAAGGGCAAGGTGGTAAGGATTTTCACCGACACCACCACCATGATCTACATCCAGAAGCCGGGAGGCACCAGATCTCCAGCCCTATCCAAGTAAGCACAGGATCTGTGGCACTGGGCCGTCGCCCAAGGGATGTTTCTGGTACCCTTCCATCTGGCAGCAATAAAGAACACCATCGCCGACTCACTCAGCAGGGGGCTGCGCTCGTGCCACGAGTAGGAACTTCGTCAGGATCAAGTGGTTCTGCTATTCCAACGATGGGGCAATCCCCAGATCGACCTATTCGCGACGGCAACGAACACCAAGGGCCAGAGGTTCGCCAGCAGGTTTCCTCAGCCGGGGAGCATGGGGGAGATGCCTTCTCATTCCCCTGGGACGAACTGTTCCTGTATGCGTTCCCGCCGTTGCTGCTGCGACTCATCAACCAACTGATGGTCCGGGTGCAGGATGATCCTCGTCGCACTGGCGTGGCCGAGACAGATCTGGTTCCCGGACCTTCTGGACATGTCAGCGTCCCCCCCCAGTCAAACTGCCGACGGATGTGGATCTCCTTGCCAGAGAAGGAGGCGCCATCCTCCACCACGACCCGGGGTCGCTAAACTTGAAGGCCTGGCTCCTGCAGCACTAGAGTTTGGAGGGTACGATATCCCGGTGGACTGCAAGGAGGTGCTTGCAAAGGCCAGGGCGTCCTCAACTCTCGTGCTATGGACACAAATGGAAGAGGTTTTCTGTCTGGTACCGGGCACAGAAGATTAACCCCCTGCGGATTACGGCCCCTCAAGTGCTGCCGTACTTGCTATCACTGGCCAAGGTGGGGCTGGCCCATGCCTCCATCAAGATCCATCTGGCGGCTATCTCCCGCTACACCAGAACTCCGGGGCGCTCATCCCTGTGGTCCCATCGCCTGGTGAAGGAGTTCATGAAGGGACTGTTCCTATCGTTCCCGCCGGTGAAGGCTCCGGCCCTGGCGTGGGAGCTCAACGTGGTGCTGACCAGGCTCATGGGGCCACCATTTGAGCCTCTGCATTCGGCACCGTTGAAGTTCCTGTCGTGGAAAACAGCGTTTCTTGTGCCCATCATCTCCGCACGACGAGTCGGAGAGATCCAGGCCCTCTCCTGCAAGCCTCCATACCTGACTTTCCACGAGACGAGGGTGGTGCTGAGGACGCATCCCTCCTTCATGCCCAAGGTGCCGTCGGACTTCCATCTCAATGAGCCCTTGGTGTTACCTGTTTTCTTCCCGTTGCCTTCGTCGCCGGCCGAGAGGACTTTGCACTCGCTGGATGTAGCTAGAGCACTGAAGTTCTACGTGGACCGCACCAAGAGTTTTCGGAAGACATCACAGCTGTTTGTGAACTTTGGACCTGTGAACCAAGGGAAGGCCCTCTCAAAGGCTTCCATTTCCAGATGGCTCTCCGGCTGCATCATGCACTGTCACCGGTCGGCAAACCGACCGTTGCCCGGCCTTCCGAGAGCCCATTCGACCAGAGCGATCGCTGCTACCACGGCGTTCCTATCTGGTGTGCCCCTGCTGGACATCTGCAGGGCTGCTATGTGGAGGTCGACGCACACCTTCACGAGATTCTACTGCGTCGACTGGGATTCCAGGGAGGAGTCCAGAGTCGGCCAAGCAGTGTTGCGCAACCTGTTCTCCTGAAGGTGGGCCTGGTGAGGAGGTAAGAGATGCTTAATGTTGAGTTGTTGATATGCTTAATGTTGAGCCTTGCCACCTCCCGTGGTTGTGCAAGTGTGTACTGCTTGTATTCATGAGCATGTTCCTTCTCCAGCATGGGTCTGGCATGGATTCACATGCAAACCATCCCTCCTACCCCTCTGCGGCTCTTCTCTTGGTCCTACTGCCACTTTACGTGCTACCAAATCTGAAGATGTGTTAGGCGATCCTCTGCACACCAGGCCACGACACATCAGAACACTGCTCACATTCCCCCAACATCTCCTCCCAAGCTTCGAGGCTCAAGTGATTCGGTGAAGCCACAGAACCGAAAGCTCCGTACCGTTGTACGGGCTCGATTGCAACCCTTTCTGCATTGGCAACTGCCTTGGAGAACGTATTGCAGAAAGGGCGGCCTTACGTCTCCACGCCGGTCACGTGATACGCTATGGCGTTCCCCATGTGATCTTGGTGGACGTCACATGATCCAGAGAAGTCACGTGACCCAGGGGCGATCAGTATAAAGGTCTGAGAGACAGAACGCTCATTGCTTCTCAGCTGGCTTCGGACACTGTTTGGCGTTACATCTTGCTCCTTGTTACCTTGATCACGGAACTCTATCTCGGACTCCCTTGGACACCCCTTGGTACTTTTGCTTGGAACTGTTTACCTGTTGCCGGATATTTGGACTGCACCTCGACTTGTCTTTGGATCATCCCTTGGTACCTTGCTGATCTTCTACGCCTTTTCCCTACTGGGGATTCAAGTCAAGCCCTGACTCCCACAGGTGGCTACCCTTCATCCACGCTAACCTGCGGTTCTACTATTCCAGGGACCGCCGCATCTAATGAGCCTCGAACCTCCCTACTAGGTTACCTGGGTCTCCCTTACACCAGATAGGTAAGACACTTTAGATTCTCTTGTTTACCTGCCTGTATTGTGATTGCCTGGTGCTTAACCTCCTTCCTTCTTGACAGCAGCATCGGTGTTCCAGAGGCTCCGTGGATCTGGGAAGACATCTCTCACCTGTGGCCTCAAGGGTCGCACAGCGGGTTTCTATTTCGTTCCCCTGTGCGTCACTTGGGGACGGAGGTCTCATCGGTCTACACGACACTCAAGTCAGAACAAGATGGCTGCCAGAGGAGGAGCTTAGGTAGAGGGAAGTCATTGGCTGGGGGCAGTATGAACCAGAGACCAGTGATTGGTTATTTGGAGAAAGACAGTTCAGAAACGAAAGTGATTTTTTTCTTTACCGAGGATTCCCAGCCTGACGACTGGGAATATTCATGAGCATGTGAATCCATGCCAGACCCATGCTGGAGAACAGTTACAGGTAAGTAAATTGTTCCATCTCCTCGGTAGTCTGGATTTACCAGCCCTGCCATGACATCCAAGCCAGGTTTCCATGCTAACACAGATTTGGAGGCAAAGGCAAGCCTGATGTGTGTCCCTTTTGGGGGTGAGGTGTGGGCTAAAACAGTTCAGTGGGAATTAGTGCTCTCTTCCCTGGTTCAATAATGGTTTCCTGACTTCTATCATGGCTGAACCTTACTCAGTGGTAGTTATTGAGGGGCTAGTGGCCCTGTTGCTTAACTTAATGAATTCAAGTGTCCCCTAGTTTGTATCAACCAGGCCGTATCCCACCCTGTCACCATATGTTAGAGTGTAGAAGTCAGAGATTGAGACACTGGTTGCATGGTTTTGGTTATAAACTTTTATTTAACACATAAAGAGGGTTGGGAAATTGCCTTTCTTCCAAAACACTAAGAGGGGTTTCCCTGCCTCAAAATAATAGTTTCAGGAGTCTGTCAGGTTGCCCAAATAATATCTGTCCACGATTGTGTCTTAAACCTATTTCCAGCCCTCACACTAAGAACTAAAACTAAAGTGAAAGGATTTTCTTCTTCAAAGTCTAACTCCCAACACCAAGTTCCAAAAATTGCACAAAGTTCCAATAGACTTTGGATCCACAAAATAGGTCTCCAGTTGAAATGAACAACCTTCCCTTCAAAAGGTTGTCAATTTCCCTTTTAGCAATAAAGTTCCAAAATGATGTACAAAATAAACTTCCAGTTGTCAAGAAAGTCTTTCCCTTCTTTACTATTGCTTCCAAAAGGTCAGAGGAAATGTTTCCTTTCCCTTGGTTTCTCTTCTATCACCGCTAACCTGGACATCTTAATTAAGTATTTTGTTTGAATGAAAGGGACGCCATGAGCCGTCCTGTTCATTAAACAAAATACATTGCTGTTAGCACCCTGGGTTCCGAATTTAAAACCTGGAGTGCTTAGATCTATAAGCACCCGTTCTGGGGGCTTCACCAGCTGGTAGCAGCCCCGTGGCCCAGCGTTAAGACCTTCGCCACGCTCGTGCCTATAACTTGAGACTCCGGGCCAGTACCACCCAATGAAGCCGCTTAAACGGGTGTTTGTTCCTATATTAACATTGCCTGGCTAGATCATAGGTTCATATTTGAATTCACCTTTTTCAAAGAACACATTAGGAATAACACATCATCATTTTAAAAAAGTTACTCCATTAGCAATGTCTGCCCAATCAAATATCGTAGGTTTGCAGGCAGATCTGTCCACATACATGGATTGCTGTTCTGGAATACCAAAGATGCAAACTTCAGTTTTGAAGATTAATACAAGTTCTGCAATAGCCTGAATGTTCACCTCTTTCATGCAGCCTATGGGCAAGGTTGGAGAGACCAAGCTCCCACTGAACCCCTCCCCCCGCCAATCGCCTAGCCACGTTGATTTATCCTTGTCACATGTTATTGGGACTTTAACATCTTTTTCAGAAAGAACAGGAGTTCTCTTGCAACAGTGTGTGGTATAAATCCCAGCAACATAACATAAGCTAAAGTGAGAGAAATAGCATGTAGGGTCTATGTGAAATTGTGATTGATTGAGCAACCAAATTCGGACTGTCTGGAATGGAAAGGTTTTTTATTGATTTTAACTTTGGTATTATTATTATTATTATGGCATTTATTGAGCACAGACTTTCGGGAAGCAGCAGAGAGGTTTACAATCATAGGGGTAAGAACACAGTGACGGAAGCAGGGGAGCTTGCAGGAGGACGTGCAGTTGGCAGCAAGGAGTCTACAGGCAACCAGGGGAGGAAACAGTGAGGAGCAGATCACTGAGTGTCAGGTAAATTGGGGGGTGGATGATGATTGGACCTAGGTGTTGGGGAAGAGTCATTCCTTCAAGGGGAAGGTCTTGAGCTCTTTCCTGAACTGTAGAAGCGATGGGGTGAGTCTGATGTTGACAGGGAGGAGGTGCCAGAGTCTTGGGGCATAGACAAAGGTGGCCTGTAAAGTTTATATCCCAATTTAAAATAATAAATGTAAAATGTAAGTGACCTTTTTACTTCATGCATGCAATAGAAGAAACAGAACTAACGGATGGAATATTTTCAGACAAAAAAAGCACATTTTTCCCGTTTACAGGTAAGATATGGGAGTTCAAGATGTAGTTTTATTGTAACACAGGAAATCATTTTTTCAATGTTATGAAGTACATTTGTATGACATGGGATTGTTCGTATGATGAAATGAAACCGTTTCCTTGCTCAGAGTACTCTCAGATTAAATCTTTCAGTTTGCCTAATCACGATTAACGAGAAGGGACCGTCTTTACTGTCGTAAGTGCTCTCACGATTCTTATTCATAGCCTAGTTTTTTCTGTGCGATTGGGGTTGAGACACAAGGCGGGCGGGGACCGGTGGATTGGGGGATGGGGTTGGAACTATTGTCGTACTGCTCTAGGACGAAACCGTCTGTTTGTTATGTAGTAAACCTTTCAACATTTAAATTGATAGGCTCTCTTTTTCTCCCCACCTTTCTAAAAACATTTACAAATCTTATTGAAGCCATGAACTGAAAGGCAGGGTATTGGCATGGTACCACTGCTCAGTGAGTTGCATCGGTAAAAATATGGCCATCTTCCTGCATGTTTTTCCGATGTTTGTAGCAAAGACTTGCGGGTCTTCATACAAAATGAATGAAATGGAAGCTCGAGAAGGTGTTTTTTTTTAAATCTTGGTTCCTGACTTTTTATCATGAGAGGACCCGAGTATTTTTTATGTGTCATCACAAACTGATTATATAAAACTCCGTTGGGGCATTCTGATGGGCTTTCATAACTGAACTGCTCAGGTGTGACTCACTGTGAGATGCACCAGTATGAGTTTTTTCTATTATTCACGGGGCCATTGGGATACATTGCCATTAAGTTGCATCTGATTAAAAATACTTGAACTGGAAAGAAGAACATAATTCGGGAAACGCTGTTTTTCTTTTGCGAGTCTCTTAATGGAGTCTACTCAAAATGTTTATTCGAAGTGCAAAGCCAATTTGGACTCCAGATTTTGATCAGTTTAGTGATTTTTTTTTTCTTCTCGGAAACGTCAACTGCTGAAGACGCCCCACTCTTTGTGCTACAAACATGTCTAGTGAGTACTATGGAACATCGAACTTTACTTTTTAAGAAGAAAGGTCCCGCTATACTTTTCTTGATTTTAAGATTCCACGTTTACGTTTGTTTTCCGAGTCCTCCTAACACGCGATGCTGCTCGAATATACGCTGTAGGAATTAGGAGTAGTACGCCTTCACGGTAGAAAACGTTAATTGAATTCCTGAAATGTCATGCATTTTCCCCTATTGGCCAGTCTTTATACTTTAATGCTGCTACATGCTACCACAAAATGTGTTCACCGCAAATGGGGACAGTGATTTTAAGAGGATAATCGGCAAGCATTCATGTAACCTGGCTCCGGATGTCTGCATTCCTGAATCCCCAGCACCTTTCGCCCAAATGGTGAAAATGTGGCCATTCGAAATCTGATTTGTTAAGAATGTCAAATCTCAAGTGGAGTTAGTGGCATAGGAGATGTTCATTATATGCTCTCCCAGTACCATGATACAGAGCAGGTAAGGCCCGCACAATTAATTCCAAATAAAAGCCAGTGTCCCTAAACCTCATCTGCATTTTCTTTGCAGTGGCACTGGCAGTACATCGATGCTCTAGCTAATGCTGTTAATCATGAGAAGTATATTGCGTGGAAAGAACCTGGCTATTCCGTAGCCATGACTTTGCCAAAGAAACGGTTGTTTGTTTATTCATTTGTTATGCGCACCAGACTCGTAAATAAAAGGGCGCAGCAGTATGGAGATACAAAGCTTACAAGGTTGCGAAATATGCACAGGATACAGTATTTACATGTATACAAGATATACATTATGTACAAAATAGGAGCAAAGACTAAAAATGGCCTATGTAATTACAGAAATAAACAATAAACAATGTACAAAAAATATATATTACAGGAGTGATACCCTTCGTATATCACTTAGGTTCACAGGTAGACTAGTTTACACATGGTCTTCAAATGTTAACACATTAATACAATATTAATGCAGGGTGAGAGGGTCTCTTCAGGTGTGGGCAGGTCCACAACGGGTACTGGGAGACTAGGGGTCAGTAGCGATGATGTATTTTATTACATTTTTTCTGACGTGTAGGTAGGGTTGGTCGGCTCTCAGATCTTGAGGCAGTGAGTTCCAGAATTTAGCTGCCGTTACAGTAAAGCTATTACCACCGATAATAGTGAGCTTATATTTAGGTATGTCAGACAGTTAACATTCCCAATTCTGGTAGGTCTGAGAGAAGTTCTTCTCTGGAGTTTTATCTATAAGGTAGCTGGGGGCTGCGTTATTGAGGGCTTTGTAGGTCAAGGAAAGCGTTTTTAGTTGTATTTTATTGGACGTGGATAACCATTTGTACTGGCGTCTCAAGGAGGAGATGTGGTTTTTTTTAATGTATGCCTAGGGCTGCTCTTATTACATTGTTCTGTAGTGTTTGGAGCTTTTGGATGGTAGATTTATTAGCACCACTGTATAGGGCATTACAGTAGTCAATTCTGGAGAGTATTAGGGCTCTGCCCAAGATCAGGCAGCTGTTGTCAGAGACAAATGGCTTACCAGCTCTGAGTAACTTGCAGGTGTAAGCCGTAGAGGAGGTAAGGGATTTGACCTGTCTATCAAAAGACAATGTGGCGTCCAAGTAGAATCCAAGGGTTTTTACCTCCTTGGAGACTTTGATGGTGTTCCCGTCAATATTAAATGAGGAAAATTCTTGGCCTAGTATTTTTAATGTTGGCCTGTGAGCCCAGAATTATTAACTCGGTCTTATCGTTCAAGCACAAGCCATGAGTGGCCATCCATGCTTGGATGATAAGATATACTTTGTTCTCCAATCCCGTGTCTATACTGTAATCCCCAGAAAGCGGGAGGAGAATCTGAGTATCAGCTGCGTAATTAGTGTAGATGTTACCCAGATGGTCCAGATCATCAAACAGTGGCTTAGTGAAGATATTGTAAAGGGTTGGCGAGACGCATGAACCTTGGGCAACACCACATAGGATGGGTGTTGGGTCAGCGGCTGCTGAGGGGGAGAAGACTCTCATAGTTCTCTCACTCAGGAAGGACTCAATCCATTTGATGGCTCTCGTGGAGAAGTGGGCCGCAGAATCAAGGTGTCAGCATAGGACCTTGTGATTGACCAGATTACATGCGGCAGAGAGGTCAAGTAGGAGCAGGAGTACTGTCTTACCTTTTGTCTCTCTGCTCATCTATTTGGGACTTTAGGTCGATTAAGGCTGTCTCTGTTCCGTGTAGTTGACGGAAGCCAGATTGTCTATTACCTAGGAGTTTGTGCAGTTCAAGGTGTTTTTGAATTTGGATATAGGCAGCTTTATCCAATATTTTGAGTAGAAATGGGACTGTGGGAATGGCCCGGTAATTGGTGGGGATAAGAGGATCTAACGTCTGTTTCTTGAGGAGGGGGAGCACCCATGAATGTTTGAGATTAGCAGGGATGGTGCCTGTGGCAAATGAGGCATTTATCACTTTGGTGATGAATAGGGATAGTTCTCTGGCAGCATCTTTTATTAGTTGTGCTGGGCAGATATCACCTTTGCAGTTCGAAGGCTTCAGTGACAGGATAATTTTTTCTACCTCCAAAGTCGACATTTTAGAAAAATGGAAGGTTGTATTGTGTGCCGGTGGGAAACATTAGGCACGAGGGTATTGGGTGAGTGCTGTAGGTTCAGTACTTCTTTTTTATTTTTGTTGAATTTTATTTTGGAGCGTGTTAATTTTATAAGCTAGGGCATGTTGGATGTCTGTACACCAGGATTTGTCCTTGGTGCAAACATCGGGTATAGCAATTGGGGACTCTAGTTCTTTGAGTATGGAAAAGAGTTCTTTCATACCAGAATTGGAGTTAGCAATACGCTCATCGTAGGAATTACGTTTTGCCCGGCAGATTTCTTTCTTATAATGTGAGGAAAGTGAGGTTAATTTAACTTAGTACTCACTGGAGGGGCAAAGTCTCCAATTGGTTTCACTTTTTGTCTTTAAGTTGTGGTGTGAACCATTTGTTTAAATGAGCTATTGGTTTACTAGGTCTGAGTTTGACAGGGGCAATGTTGTCCAGTGTGGTGAGCATAATATTGTTAAATTCCTGAACTAGGATGCTAGGATCAAGATTTTCTGGCAGTGCATTGAGGGTGGGCAGGATGGCAGGGATAACATTTTCTACTGTGATACTTTTTTTGTTTGCTTCTAGTTGAGCATGGTGGCGCTAATGGCTGAACTAATGGAGTGGGTCCTATAGTAGATAGGTGGAAGGACACCAGAAAGTGGTCTGTCCACGATAACGGCAGGATGGAAGAGATAGTAACTCAGCAGTTAAAGTCCTCTATCCAATCCAGTATTCTCCCTTTTAGGTGGGTAGGTTTGTTGACTTTTTGGGAAAGGCTTAGTGCGTTGATTGTGTTGACTATATCTGTTGCATCTTTATCCATTTGGTCATTAAAACCTAAGGTAAAGTCTCTTTTATAGGAGTAGTTGCGAAGTAGGTTTAGGGTTATTCATGATTATGCCATGCAGATCTTCCTCAAAGGTACCAAGGGGACCAGGCGGTCTATATATTAGGTGAATAGTGAGTGATTGTGAGTTATTTATCTGAAATTTGGCAGAGAGAACTTCACATGATTGTGACAGATGGGTGGGGGCTAGTCTAAGGCAGAGACAAGTTTTAGAAATAATGGCAATACCGCCACCTTGGGCGTTGTCTCGGTCTTGTCTAACTATAGTGTAGCCATCAGGGATAGCTAGCATAAGTGCGGTCCTGCTGCATTATGGAGCCATGTTTCCGTAATTGCAAGGAAATCCAAATTGCCTTCAGTGATTAGGTCGGAAATGTCGGTAGCATGTGCGACAAGCGATCTTGCATTGAGAAGCGGTCCTTTGAGGGGGGAGCCTCAGATGCTTTGTTGACTAGGATGGGTTTGTCAGAGTTATTATTGCATGACCTTTGCTTATAGTTATTGAACTGATGGGTATTCATATTCGAAATGGACAGTGGTGGAGACAGTTTTAAGTGGCTAGGTCTCAGGCTAGGCTTGTGGTTAGTTTTAAGGTTAGTGGCCGGAAGGGATCTTCTCGGAGGTTCATATAATTTAGTTAATCTAACACAGAGTCTGTCATTTCTATTGGACGTGGTATATGGTAGAGAGGCGTAGGATACTGTCTCTATGGCCCTGTAGTATATGGATGGATTCATGGGCGCAAGATTTGTTGGGGTTGGCAGGCTAGGGTCTAGGATAGGTACTAGCGACTGAGCGATGTGTTCTTGGCACCTAGAGTTCACATACATGGCAGCAGCCATAGTGCAAAACAATATTACTAAGTTTATCATCTTTCCAATTCCAGTATCAGAAGATGGTACAGCACATAGGGGACGCAGTTACAGCTAAGTGACATAGATTAGTAAGTGAAACAGTATAAAAAGCAAGGTACAGTTCGTAAGGGTCAGGTGGTCAATTGGGCCTATGCACAATTAAATGGTCGAAATGAGTCTGCGTGGCACATCAAAACAATGGTACACATCATAATGGTTGCTTAATCAATACAGGCACAGTAGAGTATATTAGGCAGCTAGATATCTAGACAGTATCAATAAGCAGGGCTGAGCATCTGGCCAAGTCTGGTCAGCACTGGTGCAACGGGCCGTGATGAGGTGCATAAAAGTATGTGGCCAGAGTGATTATTTATCGATGAAGTCAAGTCACAGTTATACAACAATGTACATCAGTAGTGCAATGCTGGTAGGCGCACAGGCTAAAACTGTAGAAGCAGCTAAGGTATATTATTCGTGCAGGGGATACGTTCGTACCTGCTCACAGTCACCGCTGTTGCGAGCATCCACCAGCAGTGCAGGATGATGACACTCGGCAGCATGAAAAATGCATAGGTGGCAGTGCAAAGATTGTGGGCCTCATTACACGGACGGCGGTAAGGGTTAACGGTCACCGTTAATGGCAACGGTGACCGTTAACCCTTACCGCCGTACTACGAGGTCCCTTAGCGGGTTGGAGTTTTAACGCCTGCTTTTTGCAGGCGTTAAATACCAACCCGCTAAGGGACCTCGGAGCTAATTACGGCACCGCAAAATTGCGGTGCCGTAATTAGCGCCTTCCCCAGTCCCATAGAGCCCTATGGGGCAGAAATGGGAATGGGGAAGGGCAATGGCGGAAAGGGGATTTACTGCCCCTCCAACCTTGGAATGGGGCGGTAAATCCCCTTTCCGCCAAGGCGGTGCCGGTATTTTACCGGCATGGTCCAGGGTGCTAATAGCACCCTGGACCACCGCCTTCCGTGTAATGAGGCCCTAAGTAGCGCGGGTAGAGCAGTATCTGTAGGCACATATACAGGGCGAATAATGACAAATATTTCGTGGCGTAGTAAGTTGCCAGAGTCAAGGGTGTGATGGACTCGGGAGGGAGTGGTTTTACAAGTACGAGAGTGCGGGTCAGGGTAATAGGGCTATGAACACGTTGCGATAAGAGCCCGACTGCCAATGCGATTAGTAGCAGTGGGTTAGAAGGGTATGCATATCATAGGGCACATATGCCAAACAAATAATAGTTTTTATCAGTCACAGGGCATGTTGTGATAAGAAAGGTATACTTAAGCAATGGTTTTGGATATCACTTAATGTTGTGCAGTTCTTCATGATTGATAGATGGAACTGGAAAAGGTATTTTCACAAGTTTTAGAAGGCAGACCACAATTTCCCTATTCTTCATGGGAAGATGATTAGAAGTGTTACAACAGGCCATGAGGGCGTTAAGTATGGGAGGGTTCTCTTCAATGGAAATGGGGGATACCCTGTCTCACTCGATGAAGCCATGACATCTCTCCGTAGGTTGTCTTATGTGAGGGGTCAGAAATGAGAGGCGGACACAAAGTTGTAATGTTTTCATTATCAGATATTGTGAAAATCCTTGGTGTCTTTCCCTGCCTACTACCCGGGGATCTTATACATAGGTGGCCAGGGGAGGGCCATCAATTTTGGATCCCGACCCTGGGGGTGGACAAGTGAGGGAAGATCACCTGGGTAGAGGGTCCTCAGGGTTTGGGGATGGGATACCCAAGGATGAGATATGTTATTTCCCCCTTCTCTGCATTGATCTACACAACACCCCCCCCCCCCCCCCCCTCAGCCTTCATGGGATGAATTAAGGCACATCGTCTTAGTTTCCCAAAATACAACTCAAGTACTGGGGCAAAGAAGGAGGAGTCGGGGAGAATACAGACTTATGTGAAACACCACTATGGTATTGCGACAAAGAAGATGCAAATAAAGGCACACCAGCATGCTCAATGGAGATGTCCCAATTACAAGGCCAGGCAAATGAAACTAAGTATACCCACCTGCAACCCATTAACCAGTCACAGGTGTATAAAAAGGAGGGAGAAAGCAGCAACAGCAGTAGAAACCCCGGGAGTGACGGAAGCAGATGTGGTCGTTAATCCAGAAGAGAAGCTGAAAGGAGGCGTGACTCTGAGGGGAGCAGATGTATGCAGTGCTGAAGCCTGGAAAGCACCCACATCCTGTGGACTAGGAAGGCTGCTGATCCTGGCAAATGTGGCTTAGGAGCTGGAACTCCTTGGGGCAAGGCAGAGGAAGGAGGCCAGCTGAGGGGCCTTTCCTCCACCTTCCTGGGGCACTGTGATAGAGTTGGAGTGCCTGAGGGGCAGGGGAAGAACACGCAGAGGCATTTCACCAAGTTTGTGGCAAGCACAATAGAAAGGAAAGTCTTCAAAGGGGAGCCGGTGAGTGTGAGAGGCTGAAAAACTCTGTATGACTTTGATTGCGAGTGCTAGAGGAAGAACTTCTATTCTATCCAGTTTTAAAGAATACATTGTATCAGAGTGGTCACATTTCTCAAAGAAGAGAAGGGACGTTTTTGAAAGTCTCCATGTTCAATGTACTCTGTGTCAAGAAGGAAGACCTTTAGAAAAGGGGAGCTGTGTGAAACCATGAAGTGTGAGCAAAAAGGCATTGAGGGCAAAGGGGAGGTATGCAAAGAGATAAAGTGTGAGCAAAATCCCCAAGAAAAACTATGAAGAATAATTAATCATTGGAGTGGCCCTCGGGCGGGAGATTGATCCAGCAGGTTCTGCAGAGACCCCACATAAATATATACTGGGAAGTTTTCCAGGCCGGGGAGTGATCCAGGATAACCACAGAAACACAGTAAAGAAAATATGAAGAAACAGTAATTTATAAAGAAAGAGAATGTTGAAAGAGAATCTTATTTTGGCTAATAAACTTTAACAAGAGGGCACAGCTAAAGCCCAGGGCACCTGGTTGCGTGGCCTGTAAATAAGCAAAGAGGAGCTATTGAGAATGGGGAAGGGAACCCCGAAGGAAACCCATTCAATTGTCATGGTTTTGCAAGTTGAACTTTTGTGTTAAAGAAAGTGGAACCCAACCATTTGAACATTGGTATTTTTGAAAGTAAACACTGTGGAATTGAATGGGTCTAAGCTTGTGCAAGGGAAGCTTGGGAGACCCATTAAAAAGTGTAAACCAAAGGGCTTTTGGGTTTGGGGTGAGGCAACCTGGAGAATCCACATAAGGTACAGTGAACCTTTTGACAAATGAATCCTGAGAAGCCTGTGGGACTTTGTGACCCTGAGTGCCTTGAACTTGGGGAAGGGAGTTACAGAAGAACTCCATTGCCACTATTTCTCACTTTGAACACTTTGGAGTTTACCAAGTCCCATGCACATTGTTATTCTATAGAAGTGAGGACAAGCATAGGTTTTGACACAGTCAGTATTTTGTATTAGACTAACAGACTTGGACTTCGCTTAATTTACTTTCAGATAGGAAATATTCACAACTTAGAGCTAGGGAAGGATGGGCGTTAGACAATCCTGACTAGTAAAATAAAGGTTTTTGAACTCTTTTAGTTGCCTGTGTCATCTCTCGGTACCATGCATGTCTCACAACATCTTAATTCAAATAAAAGGGCTGGATTAAGACCTCTCTGATGTTTAGTTTCAGTATCCTAGGTAGAGAAACTCTTTAGGATAGGAACAGTCTGTGTCACGTCGTCAAAATTATGTAAACTGTCCATGTGTCCATAATATACTAATCTGACCTTTACACTCAAAAGGAACAACTAAAAGTGTAAGGACTTATGTTTGGTGTTCACAATCAAGGCAAGTAGATAAATCCAAAATAAATAATAATTTTCACAGAGATATCCTTGGATCCAGAGGGTGGCTCCCTTCCGCTGGTTTATTTAGGTTTGGATGGCAAAATTCTCTTTCAAACTACAGTTTAAAGATGGTCTCCTGGTATACTCCCCTGCCAGGGATCCTTTAGTAGGTTCTTTTGGATTCCATGGTTTTCTCTCCTGCCAGGTATCTTTCCACAATGTCTTATTCTTTTGTATATTTTGAATGAATTGCCTGGTGTACTCCCCTGCCAGGAATCACCGTCTGGGGTCTGGCAGATCCCCTGGTATGCTTCTCTGTCAGGTATCTCCCCCCGCAACCCAAATGTTCACTGCCTGATGTACTTCTTTCACCATGACTACTTTGTTTGCTGTTCTTTATTATAGCACAGTTGTATTACTTCAGTGTGCCTTTACTTCATTGGCCTGATGTACTGCTTGTTCCAACTTTTCCCACATTGATATTTCATATATGGAGACTTGTTCAAGTTCTGTCTTTTAACTCCATTAGTATTTGTTTTTGTTTGTGGTAATACTTGCTGCAACTTTCCCCATATTTACATCTCATAGATGAGGATTTTATACAAGTTCTGTCTTTGTGTTTTCAACTTCTAGTCAAACCAGCCTGCTGTTGCCAACAGGTGACCCAAGTGCATTCCTTCAGGACACAGTCTCTGTGTGTCTTTCATGTATTATATTGTGATTCATGTGCAAACTTTAATACTTGGTAGCATGTTTTACGGAAAAATATTCAATACTAAGAAAGCTTGTAGGAGATAAATCTGTGATTTCTCCAGCATGGGGTCTGGCATGGATTCACATGCTCATGAATATTCCCCGTCATCAGGCTGGGAATCCTCGGTAAAGAAAAAACCAGTATCAGTTTCGTTTCCGATCTGTCTTTCGTAGTAATAACCAATCACTGGTCTCTGCGTCATACTGACCACAGCCAATGACTGCCCTCTACCTAAGCACCGCCTCTGGCAGCCATCTTCAGATTTTTACCGCACGTTCATGTGTTGGGATCCTCGTGCTATTGCTCTCGAGCGTTAGTGCTATTTTTTCACGTTTTTTCTCAAAAACTTCGGTTTTTTTCGGTCAAAAGAGCCTCAAGCTCCACCGACTCTCCATCCGATCAACGGGGACCCGTGTCGGATTCGTCTGCGCCCCTCAAGGGTGAAGATTTCGTCGAGCTACGTTTTTGGAGGACTCCAGAAGCTTCTCAGGCCCGGACATGGCCCAGGAGAAGGGAAGCTCGACGCCCGGAAAGCTGTTCAGGGTCTGCCCTGGATGCCAGCTGCAGAACGTCTTTAAGGAGGACGAACACTCCTTTTGTCTCTACTGCTTACATGAGGACAAGACGCACGTGGAGAAGGACTGTGCGTTTTGCTGCAATATGTCGGAGCGGACCATGAAGGACCGCCATCAACGCCTCGCCAACTGGCTGGAAGGGAAGAGCCCGTCAGGCGAGAAGAAGAGGAAGAAATCCGAGCGGTCTTCTAAGACCTTTGAGGACGCCCCGGCGACGGGGGTCCAACACAAGGCCAAGCACCGCGAGTCCGCTGGCACCGGGAGCGCCGAACGGTCGGGCTCTAGGGGCGCCAGGCAGGGCGCACCCTCCCCGGCACCTTCAGCCACGAGCCAACGCTCTGGGTCGGGTAAGAGGAAGGGCGAGCACCCGGCGAAGCTCCTGGAGAGGCCCCGGTCGAGCTCGAAGGCCCCATCGGAGGGGGAGCGAGGCAGTGTCCCCCCCCCTCAAGGATAAGGCGGTGAGCGCACCTAAGGTGGTGAAGGCCTTAATCCATCCGGCCAAGCCCTCTATCGATACTGTCGCGGCGGCCCTGGCTCAGCCTGTGGAGGCTACACCAGTGGTGGCGATCTCGGGGCTCAGTCTCCCTGCCACCTCGGAGGGAGTCTCTTTTGTGCCCATCAATAGGACCCCCGTGAAATCCCCGGCGGGGAAGAAAAAGGGGGGCAGGGCGTCGTCGTAGATTCGGCTTCAACCTCGGAGGAAGAGCTGATCGAGGTCTTAAGCCACGGCCTTGGCGTGGATGAAGACCGGCCCGTCGGGATGGATCCCGACGCAGGTGACGACGACATCGTCGAGGGTGCCGACGGGGCCCCTGATCGCCCGTCGGATTCCCCTCTGCCAGCGCCGCAAGACAACTCGGCGGCCATTTTGTTGGCTATACAGTCCTTATGCTCAGAGATAAGGACGAGACTACCGTTGCCGACGGAGGAACCTCTCCCGTCGGGGGATCCTGAACCGGGACCTTCTGGTGTTCCGCCGCCCAAGAAAAGAAGGATTCACCCTCCACCTCCTTTTCAGCCATCGCGCCCCGTCCAGCCCTCCTCCCCGTCCACCTGAGGGGATGATACGGGGACTGACACGGCAGCGACGGGTACGGACGACGAGGTATACGACGAGGATCTACCGTCGTCACCTCCCACCAGGGCTTCTCCGCCCGACGAGATTGGATCGTTCCACTCCATGATCGCCAGGGCATCCGAGCTTTTCCAACTCTGCCCTGAGGAGAAGAAAAAGGAAGGATTCCTTTATCAACGGCGCGAGGCCAAGAGGAAGACGGTCCTCGCGGTGCCTCTACTGGACGACTTTTGGGATGAGGGCCTCGCCCTCCTCAAGAACCCTTCCACGACGCCAGCTAGAAGAGACCGGTACGAGAAGAAGTACCGGGTCCCGGACGCGGCCCCCCTGTGCCTCCGGACGCGGCCCCCCTGTGCCTCCGGGCGCAGCCTACCCCGGACTCCGTCGTCTCCGCAGCGGCCAGGAAGAAAGCGGGGGGGGGGGGGTGCGGCCTGCACATCGACTTCCCCACTGGACGGCGAGGGAAAGAAATTGGACGCTATGGGACGCAGGGTCATCTCGTCTGCAGCGACGACGATTAAAGCGGCCAACGCCTTGGCTATCGTGGCCCGCTACGACAGGGAGCTATGGTACAAACTGGCTCCCCTGCTGGACTTCCTACCGGACGACAAGAGGGCGGATGCCCTGGAGATCCTACAGGAAGGTGAGGTGGCGTCGGACCACGCCATCACTATTGCGACGGACATCGCCGACACTGGGTTTGGCCAGTTGGGCAACGGCGTGTGCCTTAGGCGGCGTGGATGGCTCAAGGCTACGGACTTCCGTCAAGACGTACAGACCAAAGTCCTGGACATGCCGTTCGATGGGAACAACCTGTTTGGGAAAACAGTGGACGATTCCCTTCAGGCCATTAAAGCGGACACTGAGACGGCCCGGGCCCTTGGGGTTCTGCAGCAACGACGGACGCCCTTTCGGAGCAGCGGAGGCAAGGGCGCCTCCAAAGGTTCCGGCGGCGGTTTCTCCACCTACCGTCAAGCGGCCCGCTCGTCGTCTCAGGAGGCCTACAGAGGACGAGGCAAGTCTGGCGGACCCCGCCGTCGTCGCCAAGGAGGTCAAGGCGGCAAAGCCTCGTCGAAACAGGATTGAACCGGCCGTGGGGTCGGGCCCCCACCGAAGCACCCCGGTGGGAGGCCGGCTGGCGAGCTTCGTCAGCGTGTGGGAGTCCATCTCCACCGACCGTTGGGGGCTGGACGCCTTAGCCCGGGGCCACGCGCTCGTGTTTCAAAGAAGGTGCCCGCGCGTCCCCCCCGTGGCCAGGAAAGAGCTTCAGGTCCCTCAGCTTCTCCTGGAGGTAAAGGCGATGCTCAGGAAGGGCGCCATCGAACTCGTCCCAAAGAGGCTTCGGGGCTCCGGAGTTTACTCGAGATACTTCCTCGTGAAGAAGAAGACGGGAGGATGGCGCCCCATCCTAGACCTGCGACGTCTGAACAAGTTCATCAAGGCGCAGAAGTTCCGGATGGTCACCCTCCAGCACGTCCTGGGTCAGCTGGAGGAAGGAGACTTCCTGTCGTCGTTGGATTTGGAGGATGCCTACTTCCATATTCCCATCCTAAAGGGGCACCGAAAATTCCTCAGGTTTGTGGTCCAAGGGCGTCACTACCAGTTCAAAGCCCTCCCCTTCGGACTACGGTCGGCACCCAGGGTATTCACCAAGTGCCTTGCACCGGTGGCGGTGCAGCTGCGCCGCGAGGGGATCCACGTCTACCCCTACCTGGACGACTGGCTCATCCGAGCCAAGACGAGGGAGCTCGCCGTGGAGCACACGGCAAGGACCGTCCAACTTCTCACGGACCTGGGATTCTCCGTGAACTACGCCAAGTCCCATCTGGTACCCATGCAAAACGCACTGTTTCTGGGAGCGAAGCTCGACAGTGTCCCTTCTGGCCTCCCCGTCGGAGGAAAGGACCAGGTCCATCCTGGGCAAGGTACAGCGGATGTTGGTTTCCGACGCGGCCAAGGTGAGGTCCATCAAGTCCCTCCTCGGAATGATGTCTTCTTGCATCTACCTCATTTCCATGTGCAGGCTCCGGATGCGCCCGTTGCAGGAGTTCCTGGACGCGCGCTGGATCCAAACGACGGGCGGCTTCGAGGAGAGGATCACACTTGACGAGAGTTTCCGCCGAGCGGTCCGGTGGTGGGGCCCCCGCGCGCATCTGACGGCGGGCATGGACTTCCAGACCCCAGACCACCAGGAGACAGTGACCACGGATGCCTCCCTGGAAGGGTGGGGAGCGCACACCGAAAATCTGCACGCGAGAGGCCTTTGGCTCCCGACGGAGAAGTCCCTCCATATCAATGTCCTGGAGCTCCGTGCAGTGTTCTGGGCCCTCAGGTCCTTCCTTCCGTCCCTCAAGGGCAAGGTGGTGAGGATCTTCACCGACAACACCACCACCATGTTTTACATCATGAAACAGGGCGGAACCAGGTCCCCAGCACTGTCCAAGGAGGCGCAGGACCTGTGGCATTGGGCCGTCGCCCAAAGGATGTTTCTGGTGCCGTTTCATCTGGCAGGGATAAAAAACACCATCGCCGACTCACTCAGCAGGGAGCTGCGCTCGTGCCACGAGTGGGAACTACGGCAGGATCTAGTGGATCGCCTCTTCCGACGGTGGGGCACACCCCAGATCGACCTGTTCGCGACGGCGACGAACTCCAAGTGCCGGAGGTTCGCCAGCAGGTTTCCCCAGGCGAGGAGCATGGGCGATGCTTTCTCGTTCCCCTGGGAGGGCCTGTTCCTCTACGCGTTCCCTCCTTTGCCACTGCTAATCCGGCTCGTCAACCAGCTCAAGAGGTCACGGTGCAGGATGATCCTCGTCGCACCTGCGTGGCCGAGGCAGATATGGTTCCCGGACCTTCTGGACTTGTCAGCGTCCCCGCCAATCAAGCTGCCGGTGGACGCGGATCTACTCTCCAGGGAAGGAGGCGCCATCCTCCACCACGACCCGAAATCGCTGAACTTGCAGGCCTGGCTCCTGCAGCGCTAGAGTTTGGAGGATACGACATACCGGCCGACTGCAGAGAGGTTCTTGCAAAGGCCAGGGCATCCTCGACTCTTAAATGCTACGGACACAAATGGAAGAGGTTCTCTGTCTGGTGCCACGCACAGAAGATTAACCCTCTACGGATTACGGCTCCCCAGGTACTGCCGTACCTGCTGACGCTGGCCAAAGCTGGACTGGCACACGCGTCCATCAAGATTCATCTTGCTGCGATCTCCCGATACACCAGAACCACGGGCCGGACGTCCTTGTGGTCTCATCGTCTGGTGAAAGAGTTCATGAAGGGACTGTTCAGATCGTTCCCGCCGGTGAAGGCTCCGGCCCCGGCGTGGGAGCTCAACGTGGTGCTGACCAAGCTCATGGGACCTCCGTTCGAGCCTCTGCACTCGGCCCCGTTGAAGTTTCTGTCGTGGAAAACAGCGTTTCTTGTGGCCATCACCTCCGCACGACGGGTCGGAGAGATCCAGGCCCTTTCCTGCAAGGCCCCGTACTTGACTTTTCACGACACGAGGGTAGTGCTCAGGACGCACCCCTCCTTCATGCCCAAGGTACCGTCGGACTTCCATCTCAACGAACCCTTGGTGTTGCCTGTGTTCTTCCCGTCGCCTTCGTCGCCGGCTGAGAGGACTTTGCACTCGCTGGATGTGGCTAGAGCGCTGAAGTTCTACGTGGACCGCACGAAGTGTTTTCGGAAGACGTCACAACTCTTTGTGAACTTTGGACCTGTCAATCAGGGGAAGGCTCTCTCGAAGGCTTCCATTTCCAGATGGCTCTCCGGCTGTATCATGTACTGTCATCGGTTGGCAAACCGACCGCTGCCTGGCCGTCCGAGAGCCCATTCCACCAGAGCGATCGCAGCTACCACGGCGTTCCTTTCTGGTGTGCCCCTGCTGGACATATGCAGGGCTGCTACGTGGAGGTCGACGCACACCTTCACGAAATTCTACTGCGTCGATCGGGATTCCAGGGTCGGCCAAGCAGTGCTGCGCAACCTGTTCGCCTGAGGTGAGCCTGGTGAGGAGGTAAGATGCTTAATGTTGAGTTTGATGTACTGCTTAATGTTGAGCCTTTGCCACCTCCCGTGGTTGTGCATGTGTGTACTGCTATGTATTCTTTATTCATGAGCATGTGAATCCATGCCAGACCCCATGCTGGAGAAGGAACAAGTTACTTACCTGTAACTGTTGTTCTCCAGCATGGGTCTGGCATGGATTCACATGCGAACCCTCCCGCCTACCCCTCTGCGGCTCTTCACTTGGTCATACTGCCACTTCACGTGCTTCCAAATCTGAAGATGGCTGCCAGAGGCGGTGCTTAGGTAGAGGGCAGTCATTGGCTGTGGTCAGTATGACGCAGAGACCAGTGATTGGTTATTACTACGAAAGACAGATCAGAAACGAAACTGATACTGGTTTTTTCTTTACCGAGGATTCCCAGCCTGACGACGGGGAATATTCATGAGCATGTGAATCCATGCCAGACCCATGCTGGAGAACAACAGTTACAGGTAAGTAACTTGTTCCTTATTATGCGGGTGTAATCACACCCAAAATTCATTCATATCAAAAAATAAATGTGTTGCCTGGTTGTTTCTAACAAAACATTTCACAAATTCAAAGCAAAGTAAACATCACCTCTCCTCATTGTAAGGTAAAACATTTTCATAATCCTAATACATTTTTTAAAGGTATTTTTATTAGTTTTACATGGTGAAAGAAACGCAACACAAGCTATTCCCCTCCCTGAACCCCCCAATCCTCCAGCACATAGCAGTTCAGTTTTTCCCCTGCCCACAATGATGAAACCGGTTATGAAATGTCTAACAGCCGGAACTTGTGCAGACAATAATGTATCATGCAGTCCCCCTGTAGAATGTCAGGTTTAGGGGCCCACTTCAGTGAGAACTTGGTTTGATTTTCCTGCAAAGCATAGGTGACCCATTCCAGGGCAACGAAGTCCCAGAACTTACATAGCCATTCCGCCAAAACTACTGGAGGGTCTGGTGACTTCCATTTGCGTGCTATAACCAACATTGCTGCCATGTAGAGTACGTAAAAGGCTTTCCTTTTGTGCTTTGGACACAGTCTGTTGTCTGGGCCCGCCAACCCCAGGAGGACTTCCCCCATCGCCTTGTCCCCTTCCAGCCCATAGATATCCTGAATTTTCTTATTCTCTTCCTCCCAGAAAACCTGTAACGCCGGGAAAGTGCAGCCAAATATGGAGCCAACACCCCTCGGCCACACACCCCCTCCAACATCTGTCTGAGACTTCAAGATTTAACCTGTGTAGCCTCTCTGGAGTGTAGTGCCATTGAAACAGGAGTTTCAGCCAGAATTCTTATATGTATAGAGGTAGTTAAGTAAGGGATATCTTAACAAAGCGAAGCCCAGCTCTCCTCCGAGATTGTACAATCTAATGTGTTCTCCCATCTACGTTGATATGACAGCTGAGAAGCCTGTATATTTGTGAGATTAGGTGTTTTTCCCCTGGGTTTGATGTTAGGAATTGTTCATACTGTGTGAGGGGCCTGATTGCCACAGCTCGGTTAGGAGGGGCCAGGATCCAGTGGCATACCTGGTAGTATGGGAGCCGCTGACATTCTTGTAGACTCAATTCTTCTTTACAAGTACCAAACAGTTTGACCCCCTCCCCTTAGAAACATATCCCTGAGTTTTGTACACCTTGCCGCCCTCCAGTGGGGGAAAGCTTGTGGGTGCAAACCCAGGGAGTACTGTGGGTTTTCAAAAAGTGGGGTGAAGGGGAGGAGAATGTTGTGATGTGATGCAGGCTCAGTGCTTGATCCCACCTGTCCTCCACCATTTTCGTAATGTCGCTATGATGGATCAGTCTGCTTTCGGCAGCCACAGTTTCTCTCCCATGCGAGGTCCCATCACCGCCCTCTCCATCTGCACCCACCTTTTTATCCTTATTTTCCCCGAACCAGTCTTTGATGACCCTAAACTGCGCAGCCCGATAATATTCCCTAAAATTCGGGAGGCCTACCCCTCCTCTGCTTGGGGAGAGCTTTGGGGTTCTCAATGCAATTCAAGTTGTTTTATTCACCCATATGTATTTGGAAATTAGTTTTAGTGTCCGGAAAAAGGCAGTCGGGATGGGCATTCGGAGGGCCTGCAATAGGTACATAACTCGTGGGAGTGTGACCATTTTGATAGCGTTAATTCTCTCCAGCCACGACACTGATAGTGGGGACCAAGTCTGAAGTTGTGCTCGAATCTGAGTGAGTAGAGGGTGGAAGTTTACCTCGTAGAGCCCCTTTAACTTGCGCCTGATAGTCACCCCCAGAATTTCAACAATATTGGGAGCCCATTGGAGTTGTCACTTCCTTTCCTGCTATCAAGTCTGCATGGCTAATTTGGAGGTTTCCGATTTCGTGATGTACATTTTTAGGCCTGCAACCTTGCCAAACCCTTGTAGCTCTTGCAGTGCAGCGGGTAGTGAGGAGACTGGCTCCATGAGTGTAAGCAGCAAGCGTATGCCATCAACTAATGGACCTCCCTCCCAAAGGAGATGCCCTTGACCGCATCTAAGCTTAGGAGTCTCGCTAGGAGCGGTTTTAGGTGCCGCGCATAGATTACAGGGGAAAGGGAGCAGCCCTGCCTATTCCCTTCTGGAGACCGGATCTGAGAGTTGGCCATTTACCAAGAGCTGAGTCATGAGGTAGGCGTAGTTCACCCGTATCATCGCTATGATTTTAGGACCAAACCCCATAGCATGGAGTGTTTTGAAGAGAAAGGACCATTTTACGCAGTTGAATGCCTTCTCTGCATCTAGAGTAACTAACACTGTTCTCTGTTCGGACATGCACCTCCCAAGCCACCCGCCCACTCTCTTCTGGACCTGACACATATGCAATGAGAGATGTTCTTTACTGCATAAGATCCCATTCGCTGTTCATCCCCCGTGGGGTTAAGGAATGCAGTGTGTCAATCCACACAGTCTCTGTTTGGAGCATTTCTTTATGCAGGTCACCGCCCCCGTTTCCTACTGATGCCTGTTCTAGAATTACGCACTTAAGTTGTGCTATTTTGTGTCTTGCTTCTATGAAGTGTGTGGCTACTGGTGATTTTAAGCTTCTTATCTGTATATTTGACTTGTGTTATGTCCGTCACACTTTCACATTGTGCATTGTCATCCCCACGTAGTACAGACCACATGGGCCTCTCAAGGCATATAACACATTTTTTGAATTGCAGGTACAAGTGTCGTAGTTCACTACCTGTCCCAGAGTGTGGGTGTGTGATCTTGTTCTCTTTGATAATGTTGCTACATTGTTGGCAATTGCAGCATGGTCGAGTCCCTTTGTGCTGTGCTTTGGGCATTCTCTTGGAAGACAATTTGACTCACTAGTGTGTTCTTCAGAGCTTGGCTATTCCTGTAGGCAAAAGTCATAGTTTCTGGGAAGAGCCTATGTAAAGTAGGATCTATCTGCATCCGGGTCGAGATTTTTGTTTCACTATTCATGTAATCTTTTGGCTTTGCATAGAGTGGGTTGTAACAGAGGTTGTGCTTCCTTAGGTGGTTTTGGTGTCAGCAATGTCTCCCTGGGTATCCTTTCCACCTTCTCCGCTATATCCTTAATAAGGCTGTAATCGTATAGCCTCTCCTGAAACTTCTTCTCTAATGAAGCCGCCTGCTTCTTATACTCTTATTTGTTGGATATATTTCTCCGATATTAGAGGAACTGACTCAGAGGTACACTGTCTATCGTGCGTTTGGGATGAAAGCTGGTATCTGGTATCTAGCAAGCTATTCCTGTCAGTTGATTTTCTGAAGATCCTGGTGTTCAGGCCATTTCCCTGATGGTATATCTACTTGGTCGGTATTCAAAACAGTTTACTTGCTCACATGCCTGTTGGTGTATGCCCCAGGGTCCCCAATGATTCTGGGCAGACTCACTGGTGTCTGTCAGCATCTTCGACCCATGGCACGTTCTTGCAGTGAATCTTCCTCTGTGGGGTGGCGTTTCTCGCTCTTCAGACCTTCTCCCAACTCTCCCGTCAGCTCTGCGTTCACCCAACGGTAAGACTGCTGCTTCTCGGCACATCCATGTCTCCGGTAGCCCTGCTGTTGCTGCCGGTTCTCTGCCGGCTCTCCCACGGTGCCTGCTGTGTCTTTTGGCCTTGCACCGTGCCAGTAGGTAATGCTTGCGAGTGGCAGTTTGGAAGTGCCTGCCTTCTTCAGCACATTTTTTTCGCTCACTGCTGCCTTCTCCCTTGGTTCTGCTTCCTTCTTCTCCTGCTCTCAGGCTTTGTGGCTGTTGGAGTCTATAGGATTTCTTCACAAGGGGTGGAAGAATACTATGTCTCTCCTAATGGAGTCATCACCTCCTCCTGGTAGTACCCCATCCCCACATGATCCTCATAATACCACACCCAGGGGCAGGATCAGGTAGCAGGTGCCGCCCCATGGCCATGAGGGAGGAGTTCATCACCGGGGAATCAGTGAGGACTCCGCTGGATACATCAGAGTATGCATGTCTACCCTTACTTGGATGATTAGTTGGTGCGAGGTTTGTCTCCAAAGGAATCTTCCAGGACCTTTTTGATGCTACTCGAGTTTCTGCTTGACCTGTGGTTCCCGATAAACCCTCCAAACTGAGGTCTCCCCTTCTCAGACCTTGACTTTCATTGGATTCCGATTGGACACTATGATGGCCAGAGATCTCCCTACTAAGGAGAGGAGACAGATAAATGGGCTTCGACTGCTTACTTCCTCATGCAGACCATGCACCTCAACTTGGTATCGAAATCTGTTGTCTTCTTGCATCTTGTATGATGCACATAGTTTCGCCTGACTCAGAATGAGGTGGATAGGCTACACCTGGTACTGCAATGGACACAGGAGACTTGCTGTCAGTTGGGCCCAATTACTATTCCTTCCTACCTAATGAGGGATCTTCTTTGGTGGGTGTGCTCCCTGAACACATTCAAGGGGCCCTAAAGGCTCCCTCCTACTTGACAATGGTCACTATTGACTCTTCTGTAGAGTGTTAGAAAGACACTCTTAAAGAGAACGCTGCCCTGTGCCCTCTGGTCAAGGGAGGAATATATGCACCAAATAAACATCTTAGAACTCAAAGCAGTATTCAATTTGATTAGGTCCTTCCCTTTTGGATTCAAGACCTTCTTCCTTTCGGACGAACAGCACTACCTTGATGTTCTACATCAACAGGCAGGGGTGGGGACGAAATATTAGAGGTGAATGGGCAATCTAGCACAACTTCTTCCTTATAGTGACACATTGAAGTGGTGATCTGAACATTGATGCAAACAGACTAAGTAGGCTCAATGAAGGGAACCCCGAATGGGAGCTCAACTATCTATGTGCTCAGGATGTGTTTCGACTTTGTGGTACGCCATCAGTGTACTGGTTTGCCACCAAGACCAACCACTAATGCTGCTTTCTCGCATCTTGGATTTGCCTTAGAATCAGGTCTCTGGTAAAGGAATTTCATAGCTTTTGGTGCAACAATTTATTCTATAAATTCCTTCTCATAGTTCTACTTCAGTGGGTGATCAGCAAATTCAGACGCTCTCGTAAGTGTTGGATAATGTAAGTGGCCCCCAAACGGCCAGTCATGGTAAGGTTCTCAGACACTGCTTTTCAGAGGCATAGAAAGTCTGAGATACTACTATCATCTAGTTCAGAAGCTTCTTTCTCATCAGGGTGGGATAGTTATCCATCCTTGCCCTCAGTTCCTACTCTTAGTAGCTTGGTTCCCATTGGTCTTTCACATAACTATTTAAAGACCGTTCAAGTGACAAGGAATTCTTCCACACGCACTCAGTCAGTGGACACGCATCTGCCACTAAGCTTTGGGGATGGCCATAAACCCACTTGCCTGTGGTTTTATGCCAATTAGTTATTATCTTACATACAAGTAGATGAATGCTGAATTGTCAACTTTATTGCCACATAGAATTCACCTTACTAATGAGACAAATGATTGTAAGAGGAATGGCGAGAGACCAATTGGTCACTGAAAACATCTACTGTAATTCAAACAGAGCTATGTAACACATTTAATTTTTAATAAGAAATTGAATTGTGTTTGTTGCAGAATTGACTGCCAATTTGTTTCTTCCTTTTCTTTCGACAAAGCTATGGTTAGTGAACTGCGTGTCGGCCCTGGCATTCTGTGTACTTGGGCATGGCTGCTAATATTCGGAATGAATACTTAATTTGAAGACATTGGCATGTATACGGTTTAATAGGGTAGATGCATACGTTCCTTCATTGTATGCACTTGTTAATTATTGCAATATTTTAATGTTGTGCTTCAATTGTTTTAATATTTATGAATAACAGTTTATGTATTGCAATGGCCTGCGCTTTAACTCTGAAATGTAGTTGTATAGGGTGGAACATGAGGGGATGTTAAGGAGGATTCTCAAAATGTGCCAATTTCCCTTACCCTTTGAGACCCCCAGCAACTTTGCTGGATTTCTAGGATTTGATTTTTTTACCTGGGAAGAGTGTGGGTCTTTTTCTCCCACTCTTCCATGTATTTTGATGTGTGCTTTGCTTTTGTGTTCTTTGGTTATGGAGTTTTAAAACAACTCCAAAGGCATAATCTTTTAATGTGTGTCACACAGCACCTTCAGTGCAGTGGCATGGGGATGTCTTTCAGACTTCCCAATGTTTAAATACCTTCTCTGGGACTGACTACTGTCTCCCAGAGCATGTAAAGTTAAATTGACTTTACTAGTCTCTTTAAATTTACTGACCCAGCACACCCTATCTTCCTATAGAGTGCTTGAGGGGTTGCCTAGCATCCCCTGAGTCAAAACACTCGTGCAACAGTAAAATGTTACCCTTTCCTACTTTAAATGGCTGGTGGTAGTGGTTTAGCTCAAACTACCATGATTTTTCCCAACCGTGAACAACGGTAGCTAAGAATTGTGTCCGCAATGTTTTTCAATATGGCGCCCCAGACCTATCTGTAAAAACAGACTCCCATCAACTTTCTTTGCGCACCAAACCAGGTTTGGTCCCTTTGTTTGTTGGCCTTTGGCAGGCTTCAGTGCTGAAGCCTTCCTCTGGTGCCTGAGTGTCTGGGGTGGACAGGATGTGAGGGAGGTGCCCGAAACTCCCTGTGCTTAGTCTCCTAGGAGACCTGAATGCACTCTGGCATGATTGGCTGGCTGCCTGTCCGGCAAGGACAGCCACCCTACTGTATGAGTGACACCCAGGCTGGAATGAATGGGGAAAAACTGTTTAAAAGCAGGTCTCTGGGACTTGGAAAGCAGAGTCGACCATTTGAACGAAAGAAACAAAGACGAGCTGAAGGAAGAGGACTGCTGCAACACCTGGACGACTGGTGAAGCCCTGCTGCTGGTCCGAATTGCCTGAAACTCTATCGACAGAGAAGCCCTTCAAGGTTAACTTCTTCCCTTGAGTTTAGTGGGAACAACCAACTCGTAAGCCGCCTGGACACCGTCTCCTCCTGGTCAAATCTTTTGCAGAGTGCCTTGGAAAACCGGATAGCCAAGCTTGTGGCCTCATCCCTGGGCAGTGGAGGAACCTCCCAACGTCGTCCTTGTCCCCACAACGGAAGCTCAGGAACAGCGAGATCTGCTGGAACTGCCAGGAACAACTGCCTCAGCTACAGCTCTTCTTCACCTTAAAGGTACTGTGCAAACGTGGTCCGTAAATCTTTTCGGCCACGGAGAAAGTTTGTGAAACTTTCCCAACTTCAAAGGCTTATCCTTCCCTAAACATTCGTCAAAGCTTTCGCCTAGCCAAAGTCTCCTAAGATCTGTGGCAAAGACTTAACCGTTTACTACCAGAACTGTGCTATCCTATACAAAGACTCTGAACCATTGACTTTGGCCCAGGCCCCTCAACTGAATTGCTGGTTGTAGTTTACTGAACCCCTTTGCCCTGCCTATGAAAGTATTTGTGCTGTTGATTCTTATAACCTTTTCTTTTTACCCCCATTTTAAAGTATCTAAAGTGCCATTTTGCTCCCACTTCCGGGGAGCTGAACTTGTTCAGTAACTTATTGGTTGTGTATTTGTGGTGTATTAGTATATGATCTTGAGCTGCTCTTGCTAGTATAATGTTTTTTCAAACTGACTGTGTAAATAAATGTATATTCTTTTATCAAAAAACCTTGAGTAAGTGTTTGTTTGAAACACTGTATTTGTTGGTCCTTTGTGTAACTTGTTCTACTACTCACTCAACTCTTGAGATAAGTCTGGCTGCTCAGCCCCTGCTACCATATAACTGTGTAGTACAGGCTTGTACCAAAGGTGAAATTGTACGGACACTTGTAGTGTTAATTGCCTTTAGTGTTCCCAAAGGGTACTGCATTTGATTCTGCCTAACAGGGGAGTGTCATAATCTTGAGTAAGTCACGCAGCATAACCAACGTTTTATCTAGAGACCAAGCACAGGTAGTGCTATTGCCTGACCAAAATTGAAGTATACTGTAAGAGGGGGCAACAATGTGAGACTGAAGACTTTGTTTAGCATTCTCAAGGTTCAACATTTTATTTTAAACCAATATAAACAATACACCATAACTAGACCTACTCTACCAGAGGATTCCCTACCTAGTCTAGGACCTAAGGGAAAACCTCCTAGCATTCACATTACTAACCCTCACAATAAACCACTTAAACGTGAAAACAACATAAATGAAAGTTACCAAACAACCAGTGTCTTGAATGACTTCTACTTGTCCAGGGCAGGTCCTGATCCCCAGAAATGTCACAAAGTCAATCATTCCAAAGAAAAGAAAAGTCTTAAAGTTTGCAAGAAACAAAGGTTCACACAAATAAAATCCACTGATAGCAGTTCTTCTTTGCTTGATGAAAAGATTCCCCTTTGCTAGCTCCACAAGGAAAACAACTGTACCAATGGGATTCCTGGATAGCCTCTCTCCAGAAAAAGATGAACAAAGCTGAAGACAAAGGTACCACTTCTGCTTAACAACTCTTCTGTTTACAACTTCTGCAGCGACTGCTATATACAGTTGTCATTGTGCTTCTGCTTAGGAATTGCTCTCTCGCTCCAGCAACTTCCTCAATGAACTGTGAGAGCAGGCTCCCTTGCCCCACAGTTGACTTAACTTCTGCTTCATTCAACTACTACAGTCCTGACAATTGTATTTGCAACCACTGCTCTGCTGCTACTGCAATAGATATAAGGCTAGGCAACTTCCACAAGACTTCTTCGACCTCTACAGGTTGGCAAGGCACTCTTCTCTCTCATGTGGTTTGAGATGTCAGCCTCTTTGCCTTTCCTTCCACCTTCTAGTTACCAACTACAGTTATGGTGAAAAAGTATACAGTCCCCTTCCCCAGCTTCAATGACACTGGTTCTTCAGTGGTTATCCCAAGGTTATAGCGCCACTCTTTTCAACCTTGGATAAACTTTGTGAACCCTAATGTTGGAAGTCTCTGCGGTAACACAGCATCAGCAACTCTTAAACAATAGTATTCCATTCTTAAATGAGCAGTATATGATGTATTAGGTTTTGTTCTATGGGCTTACGCTGTACTTGTTTTGTGCTCAGCTTCTACTGCTTTTATAACTTCTTCATTGTTCAGGATGTTACAATTGATCAGTTTTCCAATAAAACAAAGTTAAGCACACACAATTTTGTTTTACTTCTGAACTGCCACTTCAAAGTTAGATGTTCCCACCTTTCGGTCAGCTTCTAGCCTCCTAGGTACTTGGGAAACAATGTTTCACGCGCAACTTCTCGAGATGTGAAAACTGTTATGCTTTGGCAGAATCTATTAAGATTCATTAGCTTTACCGGCGGAGTTCTCTGTATTAACAAGAGCCACGTGACCGCTCAGCATTGAGTTATGCTTCACAATGGGAAAAGAAAAGGGTTTTACAACAAGGCAGTGTTTCACCTTGGATATTTTCATGCTAATTTGTGGGTAAACCTCCTGTCGGAGATGGTTATATTTGAGACCGATATTAAAGGAATCAGCATTCTCCCCGCTGTCCCTGCATTGATGTTTTTAAGCCAGTGCCTGTATTTAAATGTTATTTATGCAACTGCACATTATACCTTCAGGGCATGGCTGCAGAGAAATAAAGCCCTGAAGCAAGGCGGTATCTACTGCAGGACCAATTATTAAATGGGAGTTGTTATGAATTTAACTTTTTATGATGGTGATTATAGTATTGTTTGTGGTCATTTTATCCTTGGAGTCTGCATTTTTATGGTTCTATGAATATTATTGTTGTGCTGTGTGTTTTTTGTATTAGTTTATTTTACCAACTTGTAATTTGTACTTGTTGCTATGCTTGATGGTTAAACACTGAATAAAAGCTGATTGACTCATATTTTCATCACGTGTTAAATTTCCCATGTTAATATGACTTCCCACTTCTACGAACTACTTTATCTCGCTCAAACATGCATACAAGTGATCAGAAAGCTGGCTACTGTTACCAGCAAGGTATTTTAGTTGATTTGGACTACGGAGCTTCACTTTCCCAACTCCACAATCACTGCAACTGCGTGCTGCTTCTGCTTCCTATCTTGGTTTCTTCAATTACTACTGCTGCAGGCACTCTTGGGACCCACATCCCTCTTCTGCACCGGTGTCTCTGATCCAGCCTCCTGAAAGGAGAGACTTCCCCCCTCTCCAGTTCGATCGGCTTGCCTCTGCAGACACATCTTGGATGGATGCACAACTTCAGCTCTGCATTCACAGCAATTAGGCGCACTGGGAAAGACTGCCTGTTTCCTCCAGTCTCTTCCATTGCTGCCACAGCCAAACAGGGTTTGTGAGCACAGGACTAACTCGGAGCCTGCAGGTGAAATCTGCCTTTCCTTTCCTTCGGCGGCCCTTCTGTGGTCACACTTCCTTGTAAACTGCCAGCTCTGCTCCTTCTACCTCTGCTACTGCTGATCTTCCAGCTCCCACTCCAGCTTTTTTCTGCTGCTCCTCCCTGCAGGTGCCTTTTTTATGCTTCAGGTGAGTGAATTGGTTTCAGGAACAATACATTAGAACTAATTGCCTGACCCTGCCAAGAGCTGCTAGACTTGCCTGACTGACCTGATTTCCTGTATGCCTCCAGTCCTCTTCCTCTTCAGTATCTGAGGGATTCTGCGACATGCAGTCCTTGGCTGCATCTTTAGAATGACAAAAAGCCATTAAAATGGCAGGGTTATGAGGAAAGTTTTAAAGGGGTTCCTAACAGTTATCCTGGTCTGATTTCCCCCTCCCCATGTGCCTCACGCAGTGCACCACTCCCAGGGTTAGGATCAGAGCGCCTGCCTTCCCTGGCCACCGAGAAGAATCCCAGACCAAGTTTCTGGGGGGAATACCATTGGATTCTCCACAACTATCAGTGTGTTTTAGGTTTACTGATTTAACAAGCTTTGCTTGTCATGATTTATCTTGAAAGCATCCTTCCACCCTCATAAGGGTCTCTTTTACTAGCAAATATATGAATTGAATGCACAATTTGTGTGTTAAGCCAATATATCTATTGTAATTACCATGTGTGGTACTCGTAGACGGAGACAGAGGCCACCTGGCTCACGATCAGCAAGGAAGAGACAAAACAAAACGAATGATGTGAGATGCAGTGCCATCAAAGAATTCTTAACAACAGAAAGGACCCAACCCATCCAAAAATTATCATATTGGTGTACGCGAGACACCGGAAAAAGAAATACAGCCCAATACACCAAAGTCAAAGCACAGTGTGAATTAACCCAAGGGTCCCTTCTACTTTGATGAGAAGACTCCCCCTCCCCAAAAATACTCCAGTCCTGAGGAAAGCATGAGATGAGCTACATTAACAACCTTCCAGACTCATCTCATTCTGGAAACACCAACAGTGTCGACTTGTAATATGTATTGAAAGAAGACCAACACATAAAGTCACTGTTCACTAACCCCCCGCAGTCGTACCGCATTGACAAAGAGCTTGCTGTCAACCGCCATATGAATGCCAATATGTTGTGCTGCAATGTCTCAGATATATAAAGAACTGAATGCATGTAACAAATGTGGTTTATGTTCTAGTGCCATGCCTGAATACAGGTTTTAAAAAAAATATGTTGACAAATAAAATTGTTTTTACTGCCAACAAGAAGTGGTGATCTGCTTTATAGCAAATACAGATTATTTATATCTGCAACAGTGGTGAGTGCATCACTCATACCTATAGGTGTGGAAGCGAGGGGTAGCCTGCATCCTCTTCATACATATCTGTCAGCCAGTTGTGTTGCACCACAATTGTTTTCTTTGTGATAGAGGTCACTTTAATGCAGCTTTCATTTTATTTTAAAACATTCTTTATTTGCATTTTTGTAAATAAGGCAGACAAAAACAAGTCCAACATTTCCCCCCACCTTCCCCTTTGTCCTGTATCATCCCCTTTTCACCCTTCAGCCTCCCCCATTGCATGTGATTAACCAGCATCGTGTATCCGCATCGCCCGGAGGATCGCACCCAACCTTTCCATACCCTTGTTCTTCCTTCCCTTTTCCTTGTCGTCTCGCAACCCCCTTCCCCCACATCTCACGGTGGTTTCAGATCGATGGGTACAGCCAGATCATTCAGCAACTGGCCCCAGTTTGCCGTTACCCCGTCCCACTCTGTCAGCCCTCGACCCCCGCAATTTCTCCAGTTCCGCTACCCCGCCACCCCCCATCTACGGGCATCTTCCTACCACAGCGTTGTTGATGGTCCCTGTCGATGTGTTCACACGATGGCCATGCAGCGTTTAGCTAATATCAGTAAAAATCTCACCGTCTTGTTCCGTGATTTGTGCCGCTTTCCCCCTGAAAGGATCCCCCATGTGCATAGTCTCAGGTTACATTCTAGTTTTGTCCCCAACAACCCTTTATTCACCTTATCCCAATAGTTTGCCATAATTCCACAATCCCATATCGTATGCTAGAATACCGCATCTACCACACCTTGGGCACTCATCCGTTAGGGTCCTTTTCATTGCCCACAATCTAGTTGGAGTCACATATGTCCTATGCATGATGTTAAATTGGACCAGTTGGAATCAGGCATTCCGTCACACCTTCTGGACTTGTTCCCATATTTTTATCTATTCCTTCTCCGGTATCTGGTATCCAACGTCCACCTCCCACTTCCCCTTTACCTTTGGTTCCCCTCTAGGTTCCTAATGTGGCTTTTAAAGAAGCAGGATACCTTTCTGGTTCCATAGATGGTTTGAATCTCAACTGCTTATGACATGTAAGTTCACAGCTTACAGAGACCACCTCAGTTGTGGGAGAAAGCATGAGGTTATGCAGGGAAAGTGAACACACTAACAGTCAGTTTATTATCAATTTCAAAGTATATTTAAATCAGGCATAACTTTTGAGATTCAACTGAACAGTAAAGGTAATTATTGGTTCTAAAGCACTATGTGAGTACTGGCATGAATGGACTGCCTGAGTCAGTTGAGGTAGTATATGCGTCTGACTTTGGGAGGAAATTGAAGGATTATGACCGCGTACAATCTATTGAATATCTGTCTAAAAAAGAGCAAATATGTCTTATATTCCACCAAGGGAATGAACATCAATCCCCTGTGTAATTATTTAACCAAATTATACACTTCTCAACTGCTACGCTTCATCTTATCCCTACGCCTAGAAATTCTCCCAGTCTACAAAAACACTGGGGCATGGACAGGTCTTAAAAGAGAAGATCATTTATGCCGCTTTTGTGATCAAATTGTTGAATCTTTGAGCCATCTGCTCACACAATGCACCGTGTTCTCTAACCTTTATGATAAGGGCTACTACGAATTTTCTGACTTTACCTCAGGCCAGTTTTGAAGTACCCTCTATGGGGCGAAATCTGTTAGTGACTGCCGCTGCATATCACATCTGGCCACAGGTGGAAAAAAGATTGCATATGCTAAATTACTTTATTGACATTTTGTATAGATTGTGAGAACTGGTACAAGGCAAAAAGTATTATTGGTACACACCTACATAAATGTTGCAGAAATACATTTATAAATAAATATGATGTTGTAAAGGTTAATAGCTTTGGCTGTGGTGCTTTTACTGACTCAATGTAATCTGAAGCTTTTAATGTATTTCAATTTGATGTAATTAAATTTTATCCTGCAAATGTTTTTAATTGTATGATGAATTTGTGTTTCTTCTTATGCAGTGTAAAGGTCAAATGCTGACCATAGACACTTAAATTAAAAGAAATAATAAAAAAGGTAATTATCCTATAATCTACTGGTTTCTTGCTAACCAATATACACATGTTTTAATGGGAGATGATTGATCTTTCAAGGCTCCTTCCTTTGGCACCCCTGTCACCCTATTTCCAGATGCAATTAAATTCCAAAAACTCTAGAAGACACACCTGTTTTTCTATCACTATTTCTGCTTCTCAAGATCTGACTGAAAATGTGATAATCTGTTTCCTACTGAATAGCTTTTTTCACCAGCCCTAGTCTGTCTTTTCTTTAAAGCCCACCCGTTTTCATCAATTGCAGCAGCATCTCAGTGGTATCTGCTTGTTATGAAACCCGCTAATGAAGTAAAATGTAAAAACCATCTCTGTTGATTTGACTTAAGTGTTACTTGGCTATTTCATGGGAACAAGTTTTGTTGTCTCATGTGATTTCCGTCCTCTCCAGTTAAAGTTTAGGAAAAATCTAAATGAGTTGATAACTTCTAATTTACATTAGCTACTGAAATCAAACATCCATCTCTTTTGATGGATGAGTGACTAAAACAATGGGAAAGCTAAATGTTTATAAATGCGGCACATTGGGGAATCTATAAAAAAAAAGACAATATATGCCATTCACATCCAAGGTGATGTCACTAAGACCAGTCGATCATTGCAATACTGAACATGTGACTAATCTTAAATGAATTGCGCTATAAATTTAAAAAATGTTAAGCCTATTTTGAAAGGAAATTATCCCAGACAGTCAGGAATGTGAATTAAATAGAATTCCCAAAAGTACTCTGTTCATACATTGCATAGCATAATGTACACTACATGTGTAGATCTTCAGCTGAGTGACCTGGAGTAGTTTCAAATAGTAGAGTAATGAACCATAGTTACCTTGCATAATGTGAACTTGTTTCAATCTCAGAAAGCGGAGTGTAGCACTTGCAGTCACCACGTGGGCTCTGCTGCTTTTTTTTACAGTACATCAGGGTGTTTCCACCTAAAACATCTAACTAGCTTCAGCCTCTGCTTTTCACCCATGAGTAGCAAGCTGGCTGGTGGCATGCCATGTTTGCCATTGGTCAAGATATGTGAACCTGACCAATTGATATGCATAAGACATAGTTTAGAGAGAGCAAGGCAGATGCTGGAGAATATTGTGATGAATCCTGCAGAGTCATCACTGATCCCCCAGCCTACGGTCTCCTCCTATGTGGCCAGGGGAAGGCAGCCGTTAATTAATCCTGACCCTGGGGATGGTATTCTGAGGGTGGATCATATGGGAGGAGATGGGTGTCAGGGGAGAGTGGTGACTCCAACAGGAGAGACGCAATATTATTCTTTCTTTCGAGTAAGATCCCTTAATTCCAGAATTTCTAATGGTATGTTGTCATTATTCAGAACCATCTAATTATAAAACTTTGAAAACTACTTAGTTCAAAGAAAACCCTATTCAGTCTTCATGTGTACACGGTAAACCTAGAACATAGGTAACATCTAGAGGTAACGGGAGCTGACGTGGCAACCGGATGAGAGACTGCCAAGAAGGGGAAGCTTGCCCAGTGAAAACTCCTCACAGCAGCTGCACAGTGAATCAGTGAGTCAACCTAGACGTGTAAGGGGCCCCGGGACGTGCAAACAAGTTAAAGAGTATTTGGGAAGCATTCGTGAAAACCGACCAAATGGAACTGAAAAGAAAATGCAAATATGGTACAATTCTCCTAATTTGAGATGCCAGTTGGGTGAAACCTGTAACCAGCATTGCCACAAGTCAAAAGACATTACAGAAAGAACACAAGGTAAATATGGCATAATTCTCCTGATATGAGGTATCAGTTGGGGGAACCTGCATTGCCATAAGCCGCAAGACATTGTAAGAGAAACAAAGAGGCAAAAGATGTACAATTCTCCTGAAATGACATGTCAGTTGGGGGAACTTGGAACATGCATTGCCGAGAGCCAAGAGACAATGCAGTTGACAGCGCATGAACAAGCCCTCATATAGGGGAGGTCAGTATGGGTGAAATTTGGTACAAGTAATATCTGAAGTCACCAAAGTTGTGCCATTGAAGAAGTACAATTGTGTGATACTTAAGAGGAATGTGAATGCTGCAGAGAGACCTGATAAGAGTATCAGGTAATTAACCTTTTTGGAAAGAGATACCTGGCGGAAGAGTACACCCGGGGATCTGTTTGAGCCAAAAGGGGATACCCTGGCTGGAGAGTAAACCAGGATATCAAGAGGTTTCAGTTGAGAAGTTTTCTGGCAGGAGAGTGTAGCAGGAAATCCACTTTGAACTGGTGTGTTGAAGAGAGACTTTGCCATATTAAGTTGTTGTTTCAATTGAACATTTTGTCAACCAGAGAATTTGAAAAGACTTTCCATTTGCTGTACTATAATCACTATTGGAGAAAATACATTTGTTTATCCATCCCAAAAAGTAGGAAAGACTTTCCTTTGCCATATTCCAACCAGCATTGTGGAAAAGGACATTGGGCCTCATTACAACTCTGGCGGTAGCCGTGCTGGTAAAACCGGCAGGCTGCCACCGGAGTTGTCATTTATTCCGGCACCTGACTTCGCAGAATCACTAGGGCATTACAGCCCCAGCGGTCCGTGAAGTCAGCGCCCGAAAATGTCCCATAGGACTCAATAGGAATGGGGAGGACGGAAGCACTGGCACCGTGTGCAAAAGTGATGGTGTTTCTGTCAGTCTGTGAGCAGTTGCTGTCTAGCCCGCCTGGCGGGCAGGACGGCAGCCTCTCACAGAACTCGTAGTGTGCCAGTCCGGTAACAACGGTGCCGGTACACTTACTCGTAATGAGGCCCATTCTGTTTTGCCATCCTAAAAGACTACGCAAGACGTCCTCTTTGTTATATTCCAACCTGTGTTGCGTAAGAGATTTGTTTTGCCATCGGGAGGAAAGCATTAGATAAGAGACATTTACATTGCCTTTAAGAGACTGGTCTTAAAAAAGAACATTTTGAATAATTCTCCTGAAATAATCTAGGGCAAGGCAATCAACCTCTGGACACAAGGATTGTTTTGGTTGAAGTCCTATTTTCACATTTTTGTTGACTTCGAATTTGAAACATTTACCTTGCACCATCAGATTTAGTTTGGACACAAGGCCAGTCTGTTTAGTGTTAGTTTCATAGGAAGGGACATTTGCTTTTGGATTGGCAAAGTTAGACCTTTATCCAAAACCCTTGCTGTTAATAAAATTGCTAATGTTGAGAATATTACCACTTTGTTTCCGCCTCTCATTTCTGACCCCTCACAATATTGATGGAGAAGTGACCTGAGATTGTTCTGGGATCGAGCTGTGTAAATGTATACAGAGTCCACACGGAGAGAGGCTGCTGAAAATGAAAGCTTTTCTATGCAGTACAGTTTACTGTGCCATTTTGGTATGATATACACCCAGTAGTGATTGGCTTTAAGCAGGAATGTTAGGTCTCTGTCTACATTTTGTTATAATAGGAATTGCTTGCTGTTTTATCCTGCTGACATTAGAATTTGTATGTTTTACATATGGGAGTATAATTACCCAACCCTCAGTATATGTGGAAAAGGGGTAAACTGTGAAAAATTCCAGCTGTAAGTGTTTCTATGCGTTGTTAGTGGTCTGTTGATGACAATAAGAAACCTGTCGGACAATGTTTCAGCAAGTGGGTCTCTTTTTGAAAATCTATGTAATTCTCGCTAAAGCTCTGCATGAAGTATAACTCCAGGGCAAACCTTGGTCAGTGATTGGGTGGAGACTGGTGGCAGAGGGATATAGGGTAGAGGTGGAAGGGGTAGTCACAGAGGTAATGGGAGGCAGGGGTGGCGGCAGGGAGGGAAGCTCAGGTAATCGGACGGTGCAGAATGTAACCCCCAAGCATTGGGTAAGGCCCACCTCCCAGCCCTCTGATTGGCTGAAGACTGCTTCCTGGCTTTACCGGAGCATGAAATTATATTGTCCCCATTAGATCAATTATACTAAACATGAAACATGCTATGTAAGGGATCAAGAGTAAGACTCCGACACAGTGGCGTGTTTAATATGGCTTATAGACTTTTATTAACCACAAAATAATAAGAGGGGGTGGACAATCCCCATCTATCCCTGATCCTAGGAGGCGTTTCCCTGCCTCATCAAAAATAAGGAACGTCTGCGTCAGGGTGTTTATCAAAGAGCGTCCTCTGCCCAAAGCCTAAACTGTCCCTTACATGTCAAACTCAGAATAATGCATACAAGGGGCGTATGCAAGCTATATCTATGTACCTTTCACTCAATGGTTCAAAGTAAATCATTTGAAAGTGTCCAAAACAGAACAAATAAAGTTCCACCAGGAAAAGGGGTCTTCCCTTCGCCTAGATTTCCTCTGGTGTGTTCAATGTAGCTTTATTACAGTTCAAGCAAGAGAACTCGATCTGTGAGTCCCTTTCATATACACAATGTCTACAGTATCTTTATCGCACTTCACTTTGTATATTCATCAAACTTAGAAGGGGTATGACCCTTCCGTTTTCTTTTAATGGCTCCTTCCTTTTACCAGGGTGCTTGCCACACTCATGCCGATTTTCAAGCAGGGTATGGCTCTTCCCTTTTTAGTTTTGGTTATCAAGTGGCGCTGAAAGCGCTACCTATAAAGCCAAAACTATTGTCATTAAAATAAGAGCTTTAACATGAGAGCTTGAAACAGGGGCTTTGAATGCAGGTTTAGCTTAATGTTTTTCATTGTAGGTTGGCATATGAGGATGGATACATGGTAGTTTGATCATGTGTCCCACCCATTTAACACCCATCGCGAAGTGAAATGTATAGGAATTTCCTCCCATTCCCATCCATTTTCCTTCTGTGCCACACCTCCTTTGCACTCTTTAGCTCAATTTCTACTGTGTGGTGGATTTGTCAGCCATTTTTACTTCCAAAATGGTGGCCACCATCTGTTAATGTTATTTTAAATTTGTTTGACTTGATTGTTGCTTTAAATCTTCAGCGTCCCTCACGTTCTTCCATCCTTCTGATCTTCTCCGCACTGTCTGGGTGTGCGACCCATTAGTCACTCGGCTCCCACTTTCCTCTCTGCCGCTCCAGACAGCTGCAGTGGCCTCTCGCACCAACACACCATACTTCTCCTTGCCTACTCTTCTATCTTGCCACTCTCGTCAGCCTCTGTAATAATCTGCACAGAATGTTTGCGCTCAGTGTTCTAACAACCACAAACTGTGTTCTGCTTCAGCTTCCTTCTCTCCTCCTGTGTCTGATCAGCTGTCTGTGTTTTAAACGTCAAAGACTAAAGCGCAGTATTTGCTTCCGCCTCTAGAGATCATTGTTCTAGCCCTCTTCCTTTTCCTCATCTCATTACTAAAAATGGGAAGGGGAAGCGAACTGAGAGGTTGAATATGTAGACTTGGGAGTTCTTCATCTACGTCACAGTAAGCCGTGCAGGCATGTTGTAAGGGAACATTAGTACAATTCAAAATCATATTTGACAGCTCCTTCTGCTTTAACAATCCCTTACGTCCCTGAAGTTGGTTTTCCCCCATGTGGTCCTCCCACAGATAGCTACTCCCAGGTTCAGTAAGGTAGCTTGTGCCTCTACCGGGCCACATAGGAGTAGCTTCCCTCCAGAGAGCCAGTGGCAGTATCTCTAGATTTGCCACACCTGTCAATGAATAGACCATTTAAAATATTGTGCTTGATATATATTCTGTTTCTTATTATTGTGAGACGGGCATGGTATCAAGAGAGACACAGACTGAAAAGAAACAGTTTGAAAACCTTTGTCAAAACTTTGCCTACCTGGCCCTAACTCTAAGGGGGTGTTGCCTCAGCTGATGCTTCTAAGGGCCATCGATGTCCGTAAGTCCAAAACCAAAATCTGTCTGTGTCCAAACCTATGCTTGTCCTCACTCTTAGACCAAATACAATAGGGGATTTTCTTGAAGGAAAAATGGTGGCTCAAAAAGAAATATAAACCACAGCTGGTTTCAGGTAGTGTTACCAATAAGTGTAGTTCTGCCAATTTAAAAAATAGTTCAACTCAAAAGGGTTGCCCTCAGAACCTTCCATGTAGAGCGTTTGCTGCAAGTCAATAAAGTTCACAATGTCTCTGGGACTGTTGGCGTTTCCTTCCCCAAGCTTCGATGCTTCCTGTTCCAAACAAAAAGACACAGTTCCTGATAGGCCTCTCAGGGCTCTCTTCCCCAAGGTCTAGGCCTCTGATCTCTAGAACGGTGTTCTTTACAATTTTCTTTGGCCCTTTCAGGGTTCCCTTCCTTCAAGCCTAGGCCCCATTTGGTCTTTAAACAAAAAGTTCTCCTGTTCAGGATGTACCTTTTTCAATGTATAGTTCTTTCAGGGGAGGTAGTAGCGGAGTCTTTTGAGAACGCTGGCCTCTTTGCTCCTCCCAGGCGTGTTCGTTCTGACTTCTAGCCCCCTCCTTATTCTCTTCACCCTTCTGTGCCACTTTCACTCTGTTCTTTTCCACTTCACTGAGGCTTCCCACAGACCTTCTTTTCTGTCATGCACACTTGCACCCTCTTTTCCCCTTGCTGTGCCTCTTGCACACTTCTCTTTACTGTTTCAGGCACTCTTGCATCATCATTCCCAGTCATGTGCTTCTTGCACACTCTGTTTTGGTTTCGGGTTGCTTGCACCCTTTTCCCCGCTTTCGGGCCATTCGCACCTGCTCTCTGCTTTCAGCTCCTTTTCTTACCATCTCTTTGGTTTCTGCACCGCTAGCGTACTCTCTCTCGGTTTGATTTTCTTTCTCTCGTTTTCAATTGTCGGCCTGCTTGCCCACTTCTGCTCATGCTCCAGCCACCCACACACTCTTTCTCTCTCTAATTTGGAAAACTCACTTAAGTAGCACGTCGCTGGTGAGCAGTTCTCCAGGGTCTTGGATTGAGGTCAGGGTCTTACCACCCTCGGACACCCCTGGCACTGTCACACGTCCCAGGGCAGCAAGCACTGGCCTGGACACAGCCAACTGCCTGCGCTGCGTCCCGCTCCAGCAGCTTGGAGACACGGCTCCCTTGCTGTGCTGCAGCCCCTCTGACACACCGGGCCAGCATGTCAGCATTCCGCACTCCACCGGATCATTCAGACTCCCCCTTCTGCAGCCTTCTTGGCACTTGAGCTTGGCCTCCAAGTTCCATCCAGCAACCCCAGCTTGCTCATTGCATCTGGCAGAACCACACCTTTTAAATTGTAGTGAAGAGTGAAGTGGAGTCAGGTGTGCACAGTTGTAGTAAAGTGCCTGAGCTTGCCTGACTCTATTAGTGAGACAGTAATGGTGCTATGTAGTAGGCCTCTCTTTGCCTCTCCGTGCTGTTCCTATGGGTAATCCTCTTTGCTCTCGATCGCCTCTTGCTCGTCCCAGTACCTATTGGCAATGGGGAGGGATAGATGGGGTGAGATTGGAAATATCGTAGACAGACTGAGGGAGTTTGAGCTTGTCTCATCCTCTTTTCAGTACCTGGTGTGGGGACTTGTTGGGTCTATTAAGGCGAGTGAGTGATGTTCAATCCTTTTGTTTATTGGAAGGGCATACCTGTGAGGAAAAGGCTCAGTTCTCAACATATCCTCTGTGTGTTAAGGACAGAGAGACAATGTTAGTTTCAAGAGTTGTGAAAAGGTTTGTTCTCCCTAGCCAGCCAAGATATTTTATCTTCCCTTTTTCGTGAGGGAAGGTCAAGGGGTAGGATGGGACTTGGGTGACAATATCCCATGAACAACAAGGGTGGTTATGATGGATTGGGGCAAGGAACGGGGGAATACCATATCTCTCTTTCGGACGTCCTCCCTGCAGTCGCCAAGGGCCCTCTGTCCAGGAGATCCTCCCTTGTGTGTCCATCCCCAGGGTTGGGATCCAAGAGCTATGACTTTCCCTGGCCACCTGATTAATGGATCACTGGAGACTATTTGTGAGCATGCCCTTTAGGTTTCTCACGTTTATGGGAATGTTAAGTCATTTTGGTTTGTTTTTAAATAATGTACTGTAAATTTAACACTTAACAGAGCTGCATGCCAGTTTCTAAAATTCTTGTTTATTCAATCATAGTGTATAATACTGCATTTCTTACTTTTTACAGCGTATTTTGGATATGACATTTGGAGCTGGGGGGCATGCAAGATCTATTTTACGTCAAGCTTCTAATATCACATTATTTGCACTGGATCGAGACCCTTTGGCTTATCGGATAGCTCAGCAGCTTTCACAATCGTCCAAGTATGTAAAGTTAACTTTTAATATGGTTTACGTATTAACTGCTTTCTGATGGCTGACACTGCGATCGGTTAAATTGTACTTAAGGCCATAAATTACCTACCTAGATATTTTCTTACATACAACCTAGAATTTAATGTACCATTTTTTAAAAGTACAGATAATTTGTGGCTAACTTAATATTTAGGAACAAACTGAATTTTCTTTTTGGACAATGATTTATCTGTGGGTAATGGATTGTTAACTTGAATTGCATTGTCAGAATTATTGTCACATTGATGTGAAGATGTCTAGTTTTTGAATCATGTATATAACCCTTGCTTCCACCAAACACAAACGCACGTGTGGAGAGGAGGAGGGGGGGTGGGGAACCCTGCTGCGACTGTCAACGCAAACTGAATAGCTTTTCTTAAGTGTTCATTTAGGCTTTTAGCTCCCCCACTGGCTACTGGTGAAGATGAACATTTTGCCATCTTGATACCCTGCATGCCACAGATCAATGGAGACTGATGGTAGTATAAGCTTGTTCTCTCTCTCTCTCCCTCCCCCCCTCTCTCTCTCTCCCTCTCCCTCTCGGGCCAAAAGGTGTTCAGTAATCACGGACATGTTACCCTTTGGTATGGCAGCAGGAAATACCCACAGAGATTAGTGAATTTCGCAGTGTCACTTATATGAAAATTCAATGACGGAGCCAGGAAAATCCCCCATTGTCATATATGTTTAGCAAACATTATCCATTATAAATATATAAACCCCAAAGCCGCCAACCCAAAGTAAACCTTTTTCCTTCTTGGCACTGTCTTTATTCTTCCTATTGCTAACATATTGATTTTGTGTCAGACACGTGTGGTTTATGGAATGGCATTAAAAACTGCTCCAACTGAAACTACTTTGCAGACGGCACATCCAACATTGCAAGACCAAGACTGTGCAGCACTTTCTTACTGCAGCCTTTACAAATCAGATTGAAAAGCACACTTAACGGTATAAACGGTATACCGGTATAAACAATGTGACGGTTATTATTGTTCAATTAAGTGGTTCACGGTATCTTTAACGTTATACCGTTGCATCCCTAGTCAGTAGACCTACGTGGACTTTTTGAAGACATTTCCAAAATTGGTTTATTAAATATTAATTGGAAGCCCTATCTCTCCCTATGACAATTGGGTGTTCCCTACCTATATAATTAGTGATTGTCAGACATCCGAAAACTTCAATAGAAAATCCTCTGTCAAAAAAATGGACCTTATCTGACCCTACCATTATTCAAACAAACTAAGGCCAGGAGTATTACTTCCTTCTCCTGGTGAAGCATAACGGCTTTAGAGTTATGTCAATATCTTTTTTTCAAATAGTCTCTAGCTACCTTCTGTACCAGGACTTGCAATTCTTGGATAAGGTCTTGGGCTTTTCCTTTATCTTGAGGAATTATTTTTCCTGGTCTCTTTCGTAAAGTGTTTGATCCTTACATCCACCTAGTTTTGCTGTGTACAACCTTGCATGATACCTTTGCTTGTCTGGGCTATCCCATCAGGATTGTTTTTATGTCCCCTTCTTAGCTTAGACTTATCTTGGTCCTCTGTTTAACTCCTTCTCTTGTTTATCTGTCAAACTCTTTTGGTTCTACTACTCTCCAAAGTATCCCTCTTGAGGACTGGGATCGCTCCCCTCTTCCCAGGGTAGTGTTATCCACTGATTCATATTCTCTTTGCCAGTCTTACATATGACGTTCACACTTATTTTGTTACAGTTCAGATTTATCAACTTTGTAGTTTACTTCAACAATTTAACTGGGTCGAGTTTCTCCACTCACATAACGATTCCCTTTTGGTTTCCTGGTCCACCTGTTCTCCTCTTTACTGCTCTCTTTCATGGGGAAACATCTCCAGGGCCTGTGGTTACTCTGGACCTTCTCTCTCTCGGTTGTCTTCTCCATTGACCTCTATCCGCCAGCTTATCGTTTTGCTCTTGTGCTACGGTCTGGCGTACCTCATGGGAACTGGTGCCGTTGCGGATACCTACGCACGTTGGTGTCTGCGTAGTTGGTTGGGCTCCCTGTCCATCACAAACTACTCATGGTAACACCACCAACAGATTTTAGATTCTGATTCCGTTGGTTTCTCTCTGATTTGGTACGCTGTCTTCCCAGCGTCTCATTGTCTAGTTCAGAGTCATTCTGATTTCCGCGGGCTCTGTGACTCTCGTTGGCTCCACCTCCCGCTTGTGTTAAGTTACCAGGGGGCCTCCCCTGCTTCCTTATGATTCTCCTCTCAGCGTGTCCTCCTCCTTAAACGTCAGTCACAGTGAAGTCGAGGTTTGTCCTTAAAGAGACGGCTTCCTTTCTCTGACCCTCAAGATCAGTGTTCCAGATAAGATTTTGATGTGAAAGTATTTTAACCCCTATTTTTTTAAAGCTGTGAGAAAATAATTTTTTTCGAGTAAAAATGTAAGTCCATTTCCCAATGGCAGTAAGTGAGTGAAAATATGTTTTAACTGAAGAAATGGAAATGTTTTTGTTATAATCATTGCTTTGCACCTAGTTATTCATATACATGAAAAGATGCATGTTTTCTTTTTCCGATCCGGCAGTAATAATAGCAGTTTCTTCCTTTTGATACTACATGCAATACTAGCTCAAACGTATCCATGGAGCTGTGTGGGTAAAAGTAGGGGCACATGGCCCTATGTACCGGTTTCCTTTTTTTGTGGGGAGTATTTTTACTCCCTATTATAATTTTTTGGGGGTATTTGCCTATTTTTAGGGAGTAAAGGTGGCTGATGCACCTCTTATCTGTAGGACTGTTCACGGTAAATGTTAACATTATCTTCAGCCCAGTCTTGTTTTTCATTGCTGTTAAGCATCTCAGGCAGTCCCATGTATGCCATCATAGGGGAGGGGTTAAGGAGTTCTTAGAGGAACTGGAGTCCTTGTCCCCTATGGGGAGTCTCTCCCAGTGAGGTCCCACTTCCCCAGAGCCCTATGAAGGGTCATGTAGAGAAGGCTCACCTCCCTAGCCTCAAAGAGGGAGGCTCCCCTGGGGAGAAGGGACACATTTCCTCGATTCATTACATAGGGCATCAGGGCGAAGGAGGCTGCAGGGATGAGCTTTGTCAAGAAAGAAGGGGCAACAGCTAACCTAATGATACAATGAGAGGCACAGGGTAAAAGCTCTATAACCGGGATTCCCCAATGGTACAGTGGTTTCCATTTTGCCCAGAAGGATACATTGATAATAGCAGAAGCCACATTATAGAAAGTACTCTCTGAGCTGGAGGTGTGAAATGATGGATTTCTGCTCCATTATGACTAATGCCAATGCATAATTCCCTATTAAATATGTGGTTAGATTTGCAAAGAGCATCGATGGGTGGATTGGAGGTGAACACAAATATCAAATACAAACCTTTCGTTCACCCCTGATTTGGTAACCATTGCCCAAACTACGCTGGATGTATCCTTGCCTTCTTCCATTCATAATACTAGTGACACCACACATCAGCAACAAACAAGCTTTAACCCAAGTTTGAATACTGTGGCAGTAACAGTTGATGCAATCTTTGGGCTCTGCTCAACTATGGCAAATGAACAGCGGGCCATGAAGCAGATATTGTCAAGAGTGGTTAACATAATCCTTGTAAATAGTGCCAAGGATGTGGAGCTGATTAAAGAGGGCCCTTCTAGGAGATATCATTGTCGCATTACTGGGGACTCTGAACAAGAATCAAGCATGCTAGATTCCCCACCCTCAATAACGTTTAATGCCTCTGTGCCTCCAGAAGAATCTGTTTTCTCTGATGTAAGCTGCCTAATGGATAGCCCAGAGTTGTATTGTATTTATTTATATAGCGCCTATACACAGAGTGCTTCAAAGCGCTCAAGGAGAGTGGGAACAAGTGGAAAAACAGTCGCTCAGAGCCCTTGAAATTCTGAGATGATTATAGTCTGCTCTGCACAGGCAGAGTAAGGGCATAGAATACATTTAACATTTGAGACACAGCAAATAGGCCTGATGGCGATTCTGCAGTTTTATAAGAGCCATTTAGGGGAGGAGACAGGGGAGAACAGACAGACGGTCATCAAGCACGTTGCATATGGCTCGTGCAAGTGCATTGGGGGGTCACAGGTAGGGAGAGGTCCAAGTGAACTCAGTCATCGAAGACTGGGGTAAGTGCAGAGACCGCCACTCTCTTGGGTTATTCTAAGTGCGGTGAAGGTGGGTGGGAGTAGGGTCCTGAGGCAAGTGCAAGAGAGGACTGGCGGGAGTGCCTGGGACTGGTACACCAGGCAACCAGTTAGCAAGCTATTAGGAAGACGAAGGAGAAATGGAGAGAGCAGAGGGATGGGTTAGCAGGGTAGAGGGAGAGCGAAGGAGGAGGAGAAGAGGAAGGTCTTGAGGAGTTTCCAGAACTTAAGAAGATCAGGCACAAGACAGATGGCGGCAGTGAGGCTGTTCGCGAGGGAGGCACCTGCTGACGATAAGGATCTCCCTCCAAGGGGGCGTGGCCAACCACCATGTAGGACAGACACACTCTCGGCTGGCTCTGCTTGATGTGACCCTTGATATGCTGAGACATAAGTTTTCGTGACCGCCCGGAACATCTACGGGCTGCTGCATCTGCCGGTGAAGCTGTCGAGCGACTTCAGCTTGAGTCTGGAGACCCACGGACCCCATCCTGAACGAGTGCACCATGTTATTGAGTGCCCGCATACTGGGAGGAAAATGGCGCCTACTGCATAGGCAGCCATGGCAGCGCTGCGCCCGCCTGCCTGTGCCAACGTACCAGAGCCTAGCAGATCCCAAGGACCAGAGGCGTGGACGGGAGCGCTGTGGGCGGTGGGCCCAAGTGCGGATTGGGGGAAGGAGACCACAGTGAACGGGTCAAGGAGAGAGAGGCGGCCCGCGGCGCTGGCCGATCCCAGCGGCCTGGTGCCCCTGGGTCCCCGTACGAGGACCGCCCCCCGGAGCAACCAGGTGGATGTGTCGGAGGGCAGAGTTATTGTGCCTGGGAGACACAGACTAATTCGGAGCGGTCGTGCTGTGACCAGGCATGTGGTCCACCCTGGAGGAGGCAGCAGCACGGCGCGAAGGAGGAGAGACCCGGACACCACGTGGCCGGCGGTGTGGAGTAGAGAGCAGGTCCTGGTGCCACAGCCGAAGCCACAGCACTGAAGAGCCCACACAAGGTGGGGAGCTGGTGCGGGGGGAGAATCGGGCCAGGCTGCACACCCTTAAGCGCTGGGCTGCCTCCTTCCCCCAACCCCCCGTTGCCCTAGCCCTCATGGAGGTGAAGGACGCCTCAGCTCTAGACGGGGGGGAGGTCCGTGGCGGAGCACGGGCAGTGCGGAATTGACCGGGAGATGAGGACCCGGAGCGCCTGCGCGATTGCAATTGCAATCCATACCGGTGCTGAGGAGGGTGCAGCCCGACTTGCAGCCCAGGGCAAGCACGGGACCCAGGCATAACAGTGCCCCACACTGGAGAGTGCAGTGGCCATAGACTTGGGTCTACTCCGACAGGACGTTTGCAACATTGCTGGCAGGAATGAAGTGCTCGAAACCTAGGTTCGAGAAAACGGAGGCCAAAATGCAACTTCTAAAAGATGTTAATGAACTGGCGCAAAGAGTAAAACACCTGGCAGAAAGGGCTGAAGAGGCCGAAGGGCGAGCACGCCGTAACATTACAATTCTAGGCCTGCCAGAGGGTATTGAGAGAACTGACCCCACAAGCTATGTTGAGAACCTCCTAATGCAAGAAATTGGAGCAGAGAAACTCTCACAAGGCTTCACCATTGAAAGAGCCCATCGATCCCTCACCAAGAAGCCTCCCCCGGGGGCTCCGCCTAGGCCAGTAATAGCAAAAGTGCTCAACGACAAAGGCAGGGAAACAATTTTGGCCTTCTCAAGATCAGGAGGCCAGATCCAAAGAGACTCTGCAAAGATTGCCATCTATCCTGATTACACTTTCCAGGTCCAAATGAAGAGAGCACAAATCATCTACACGAAAGCAAGATTGAAGAAAGCAGGCCTGCGCTACATGCTTCTATACCCTGCTCGTTTGAAGGTGCTGCATAACAACAAAACGCTCTTGTTTGACACACCGACGGAGGCCAGAGATTGGATGGACGGGGAACAGATTCCAGATCTCGACAAAACAGGGCGCAAGCCACGCTGAGCCTCACCTGGAGTGACCACATGAAAAGCCGACATCTGGCGCGGAACACGCAAACAGGCAGAACTTACACTTGTGCGCAGCAGGATTGATCATCCTCAGGAGCCGTGCCGAAGGAGGACTGCTCCTAACGAGTGAACACCTGCAGCGGAACTCTTCTGCCCCCAAAAGTTCCTTTTTATCTTTTTTGGGTTTATTTAACCCGCCCGTAGGGTGTCATGAGATCACTACTCGGTCGAATGGAGCGGAAATGGGGTAGTCATAGGGGGGGGAAACCCCACGGGACAGTTCTGGTTACAGGCGACTATAAAGTTGAAGGAGGGAGGGAACATGGGAGTTGGGGTTAAAGTTGGGGAATTTTTCCGGGTAAAGACAAGACCACTTAGAACACTGGGAACCGCCGATGCCAGAAGAGATGCCTCCGGAGGTGCCACCCTTGCGTTCATTTGGCTACTCAAAACTCATGGCTGACAAGATCAGAATTATGACGTGGAACGTCAGGGGAATGAACAGCTTTGTCAAACAACGCCGCATCCATGCCCTAGTAAAACGGAGCAAGGTCGGAATCGCTTTGCTACAAGAGATACATCTGGACGCACGTAAGCTGGAAATACTCACCAAGACCTGGAGAGGGACTCTGATAGGCTCCACTTATTCCACTTACGCCAGAGGGGTCCTGATCTGGATTGCTCCCACCATCCCCTTTAAACTATTGAACACAAAAACAGACGACGAAGGCAGGATGGCCCTGGTTCACGATACCATAGAAGGTAGGGAGATCTGCTTAATCAACACTTACGCTCCCAGCCACAACCATCTTCCACTCACTATACAGATGGCTCAGCCCTTACTGAGATAGCACCCTTATCTGGGGGGTGGGGGGATCACAATTGCACCCTGGATCCCCGCATAGACAGATCAGACAATAAACACACCCGCCCATCCCCGTCTGCAAAAATATTGAACACTCTGACGCAACAACTAGGGCTTATAGACCTATGGCGAAAACACCCGGAAAAACGAGAGTACTCCTTCTATTCCCCCCCTCACGCTGTTTATACCAGGTTGGACTACATATTAGTGAGCGAGTAGCGGCTAGCGCAGTTCGAGGACACACAATACCTAGCCAGAGTATTATCCCCCCACTCTCCGCTAGTAACCACCTGGGCGGTGTTTGCAGCCAGACCCCCTGTGCCTACGTGGAGACTAAGAAGTGAAGCATTGCTAGACGCAGCCTTCCGCGAACATATCGGGAACAGCACACTCGATTTCTGGCAGGTAAACTAAAATAGCTTGCAGCATATAGGCATGGTATGGGAGGCGTACAAAGTTGTCATGAGGGGAGAAATGCTGGCAGCCATAGGGGGAACCCAGAGATCCATTGTAACCTCACTCGCACACACTGAAAAGGAGTTAGCTGAATTGAATGCGAAGGCCACCTTAGACCCAGAACACATACAAAAGAAGGTTGAGCTTAGACAAGCTTGCTTAACGTACTGGGATAAACTAGGGAAGCTTAGCTATACTAAACACATCGAGAGAACGCATGCCCTAGGAGACAAACCAGGGAAAGTATTAGCTTGGCTCCTCAAACGGGAAATCCCCAGGACCTCCATTTGCCATGTCCGTGGGCCGGACGGCAATGCAGTACACACACAGTTGGGCATAAACTCGGTGTTCGCCGGGTTTTACCAGGATCTTTATGCCAGCACCCAGTCTCCTACAGACACTGAAATAGATGATGTCTTAGACATCATCAAACTACCCAAATTGGACGCACAACTGGCTGAAGCCCTGGACGAACCAATCACCCCGGAGGAGGTGATAGTCACCATTAGATCCTTACCATCCGGGAAAGCCCCAGGGACTGACAGGCTCCCTGCGGAGTTTTACAAATAGTATGAGGACGTTCTGGCACCACTTCTTGCCCGAGTGTTCAATGAAGCGTACAAAGTGGGCACCCTCCCAGACACCATGAGAGAGGCCGTAATCATCCCTCTATTGAAACCTGGCAACGATGGAGTAGAGTGTGGCTCATACAGGCCCCTGTCCATGTTTAACTCCGATAACAAGATCCTGACGGCATTATTGGCAAAAAGACTGTGTAGGGTAGTCCCTCTTCTGATCCATCAGGACCAGGCGGGCTATGTGCCTGGGCAATCCATCACCGAGAACCTACGTAGATTACACCATGTTATTTATAACACCAATAGCAGACCCGAGAAATGCGCAGTGGCGTCATTGGATAAGGCTTTCGACTCGGTCAGGTGGGAATGGCTATATGCCACCATGACAAAGATGGTGATAGGCCCGTCCTTCTTAAAGTGGACTAACCTCATATACACAGACCCCACGGCTAGAGTGCACACGAACAATACATTCTCCGACAAATGGCACCTCCAAAGGCACACACGGCACGCTGCCCACTCTCCCCCATGCTGTACATCATAGCTATCGAACCTGTAGCGGCATATCTGCGTCAGGAGTACGGTGATGGGAGCATAGTGATAGATGGGTTGACACACCTGGTGTCGATTTATGCCGACGACACACTGCTGTACCTAAACAACCCAGAACACATACTACCATATATCCTGGAGACATTGGAGGGGTTCCATAGATACACGGGGATACAAATTAACAATGAAAAATCTTGCCTCCACCCCCTGGCCGCCCTGAGTAGGGATGATGGCGATAGACTGCCTTCAATGGCCTTACAGTGGATGACCACATCCTTCACATACTTGGGGATCATTATCCACCGGCACCCCAAAATTGAGCACACTCTAAACACAGTAAGAGCCAAGGAAAGCCTAGAAAAATCAATGGCCTTTTGGGGAGAATTGCCGCTTTCTGTGGCGGGAAGAGCCGGACTTTTAAAAATGGTAGCGCTGCCCCGACTTCTGCATTATTTTACCAATGTCCCATTCAACACCCCCCCACGCTTTTTCACAGACCTAAACAAACTCTGCAGACGATTCCTTTGGCAGGGAGGCAGACATAGTTGCGCTGGAAGGGCTACAAAGGCCCTATGATAAGGGAGGTCTGAAAATCCCCAATTTTGAACTGTACTACTTGGCAGGCCAATTAAAACACGTAATACAATGGATGGCAGATGAGATCACAATTGATACCCGACTTCTACAACCGGCTGTCTCTCAGACGCTATTCAGAGACCTACTTGGGCTCCAGCAAATGTGATTCAGAACAGCCCTTACCTAGTGAAACTGGGGTTACTAATCTGGAAACGGGCCTGCAAAGTTGGAAGACTCATACTCCCTGCAAATCCCTATAGCAGCTATCATGGCGGTAGGCCCTGGGGACAGAAAGAAGTAGGGCAAAGGTGGGAGCCCTGCGGAGTAGCCACCCTAGGGGCTAGGAAAGAATTGGTAGGTTGTGACTGAGGTATGTGTGGAGGGAGCTGAAGGGGGAAGAGGAGGGTTACACCTTCATATCGGGAGTTCACGGATCGCAATCCAGAATAGATTATATATGGGTCTCGGTAGGACTGGTGGGAGGCATTTGTGAGGTGAATGTGGGTCCAATAGGAATAGCGGATCATAAAATAGTCTCAGCGGTTCTAGACCTGGGCAGAAGGGTGAGGGGAGTGTGGAGCTGAGAATTTCCAAGGGCGGTACTGAGAGACCTGAGGTTCGCAGTGACATAGAGGAGAAGATTAGGACCTTCTTTTCTATTCATAGAAAGGAGGATAAGGGAAAGGGGGTACGCTGGGATGCATTTAAGGCCACCATCAGGGGGGACCTAATTGCAGCAACTGCTTTCCGCGTGAAACAACTGAAGACTTTAGAGGCTCAACTAGAGTTTTAGGTGGAAGCGGCTAGGCAGACAGCGGGGACGACCCCTTCCCGGGTAGCTATGCGGGAATACATGAAAGCGTTGGGTCAGCTAGAAATCCTGCGTACCAAACAAGCAGAGGGGGCACTGTTAGCTGTGAGACAGAAATTTTATGCAAAGGCAAATAAGGCTGATACGCTTTTGGCAGGTCTTCTCAGGGGAAAAAGGGCGGGGAATGCTATTACTGTGCTGAAATTGGGCTCGGGGGAAGGGTCACCAAACAGGAAGAATTACAGGAGGTCTTAGCGGGGTTCTATGACTCTCTATATGCGTCCCAAAACTCCTCTAGTGATCCGCAGGATAGGTTTTTACAATCGCTACAGTTAAGGGAAATTGATAGGGAGACGAGAGACGCCCTTAACCGAGTAATTACGGAAGAGGAAGTTCGAGGAGTGATTAGAGCCCTCCCAAAAAAATAAAGCCCCAGGTCCGGACGGCTATACTGCAGCCTTTTATAGGTTGTTTATCACGCAGCTGGCCCCCCATCTGACATGTCTATTGAATTCATTTCGGCAATCAGATAGAATTGCCCCGTCCATGGAGGAAGCGAAGGTGACCCTTGTTCTTAAGCTGCTCTCTCTTCTGGGTCTTTATTTGGTTTATCGCCCTATAGCCTTAATGTCGATGCCAAGATATATACAAAAATTCTGGCAAATAGACTGGATACTATTCTCCCATCTCTGATACACCCTGATCAGGCAGGCTTCACCAAGGGTCGGCAAACGGCCGATATCAGGCGGGTGGCCCATCTAGTAGAAAAGGTCCAGTGAACGAACACTCCCGCGGTCTTGGTAGCGTTAGACGCGGAAGAAGCCTTTGACCGTGTGGAGTGGTCCTTCTTGTTCCGGGTAATGGAAAAGATGGGCATTAGGGGGGAATTTCTGACTATGGTGCAGGCCAATTATCAAGCTCTGTCAATTAGAATAATGGTCAATGGGATAGCCACCAGACGGGTCAATCTCCTGAAGGGAACGAAACAAGGTTGCCCACTATCTCCAATCCTCTATGCGATTTATTTAGAACCGTTGTTGCAAGCGATTAGGGAGGCGTCGGATGTAAGGGGTATTCCGTTTGGAGGGGAACAACATAAGGTTGCAGCTTTTGCGGATGACATGCTGCTTATGTTGACGGCGCCGAGAGAATCGCTTCAGGTTAGCTTGTCACTGATGGAAAAGTTTGGGGAGGCCTCAGGATTAAAGGTTAATACTAATAAATCGGAGGTTCTTAACCTGACACTTAGGGGAATGGAACGTGACGAGTTAAAAGGGGGCACTCATCTCTTGTGGAGCCTGGGGGGGATTAGTTATCTAGGGGTACGATTTACAGCGACTCTGGCAGGGTGGTACGAAGTGAACTTTCCCCCTCTCCTTAAAGCAATCAAAAGGGACTACCAAAAGTGAAGGAGCCTTAGGGTATCCTGGTTAGGGCGGATAGCAGCGGTAAAGATGGTAACATTCCCGCGACTGTAGTACTTGTTCCAGGCAGTCCCACAACCAGTTCCCATGATTTTCTTTAAGGAATTAGGGACCCTGACCAACAAATTTATATGGGAAGGGAAGAGACCTAAGGTGAGTGGTAGTTTGCTGATGGCTCCCAAGAGTGAAGGAGGCCTAGCACTGCCAAACTTTCGACGTTATTATGAGGCTACTCAGTTATGAATCATTAGAGAATGGTTGATGGGGAAGAAAATCAGCAAGATAAGCTCTGGGTGAAAATGGATAGGGCGGTTGCCCACCGCACTTTATCAGAAGTGCTTTGGCTCCCCAAAGAGCATGGGCCATGGCATCTCTTCGAAAGTACCATAACTAAGCTCATGGCAGAAATTTGGGACAAGTTGGTGGGATCTAAGGGAATCATTACGTGTCCATCCCCATTTACCTCCCTCTTTGGTAATGGAAACTTCACCCCAGGTCTGGAGAAAGGTGCATTTGAGAAGTGGCGGGAGGGTGGCTGTGGGAAGTTATGTGACATGTTTCGAGGGGGGAATTACTGTTGTTTGAAGACTGCAAACGAGAATTCGCAATACAGGAGAGGCAAAGATTGAGATACGCACAGATAAGGCATTAGGTACTTCACCCGGGAGTCAAGAGGTCAGAAACTAGGGAACCAACACAGATCGAAAGGTTCCTTCTAACCAATGATGGATCGAAAGGCCTTATCTCTAATATCTACAAGATTTTAAATAGCTCTCATTCGGATCCTCAGTGGGCGTACATGCTGGAATGGGAAAAGGTTCTAGGGAGAGAAATCGGTAGGGCGGAGTGGGAAAGGTTGTGGAGGAGGATACCTAAATTGGCTAGGGCGTCGCAGCTTCAGGAAGCGTGGTATAAGATTTTATTCGGGTGGCATTATACCCCTGCCCGGCTGCACAGGATGTTTCCCACAGTGTCGGGTAGTTGCTGGAGGGGGTGTGATATGGCAGGCACAGCAGAACATATCTGGTGGAAGTGCCCCAAGATTGCACCCTTCTGGGAGGAGGTACAAAGGGTGCAGGATCAGGCTTTTGACTAGGGGGATGTACGAACCCCAATGCAGATTCTTTTGGGCATCCGAGGTACCTCCAAAATGTTTAGAATCAGAGGAAGGGAGAAAGCAAAAGTGATCCTGATGCTTGCAGCATTGTTATTGATAGCGCAGAGGTGGAAAAGACATGAGATCCCCCGGACTCAGGACTGGTTACGGAAAATCTGGGAAATAGTGGCCATGGAGTGGGCAACTTACGCCACGGAGGATAAAGTGCAAAACTTTGCTGCGGATTGGGGGGAGGTGATGACTTTTCTTAAAAATGACTACAGAGTGATGTGGTGCCCGCAGCGCCTGAGACTACTTGAGCTACAATAAGGTTGAGGGACTGTCTTGAAGAAAGAAGATTTAGGTTTGGAATGCTCGTTACATGGGGTGGGGGGGTGAGGAGGGGTGGGAGGGAATGTTTTTCTTCTTTGCTTTTGACTTGTTGCAAAATTCAATAAAAGGATTAAATAAAAAAAAATAGACAAGGTTATAAGAATCAACAGCACACATACCTTCTTAGGCAGGGCAAAGGGTTTCAGACTACAACCAGCAATTCAGTTTATAGGCCTGGGCCAAAGTCAATGGTTCAGAGTCTTTGTATAGGATAGCACAGTTCTGGTAGTAAACGGTTAAGTCTTTGCCACGGATCTTAGAAGAATTTGGTCAGGCGAAAAGTTAGACGAATGTTTAGGGAAGGACAAGCCTTCGAAGTCGGGATAGTTTCACAAACTTTCACCGTGGCCCAAAAGATTTCCGGACCGCATTTGCACAGTACCTTTAAAGTGAAGAAGAGCTGTAGCTGAGGCAATTGTTCCTGGCAGTTGTAGCAGATCTCGCTGGTTCTGAGCTTCAGTCGTGGGGACAAGAAGGAGGAAGTCAGGAGGTTCCTGCAATGCCCAGGGATTAGGCCACAAGCTTGGCAAAACGTTGGTTTAAGGTGTGAGTGCCTTAAAGTCCATAAGCTGGTTTCCTTCCCCCTGGCTATCCGGTTTTCAACAGCACTCTGAAGAAAATTCGACCAGGATGGGGACGATGTCCAGGTGGCTTGCGAGTTGGTTGTTCCCACCAAACTGAAGGGAAGAAGTTAACCTTGAAGGGCTTCTCTGTCGATGGAGTGTCGGTCAATTCGGACCTGCAGCAGGGCTTCACAGTCGTCCAGGAGTTGCAGCAGTCCTCTTCCTTCAGCTCATCTTTCGTTCCAGTGGTCGACTCTGCTTTCCAAGTCCCCGAGACCTGCTTTTAAACAGTTTCCCGCATTCATTGCAGCCTGGCTGTCACTCACACAGCAGGGTGGATGTCCTGGCCGGACAGCCAGCCGGCCAATCACGCCAGAGTGCATTAAGGTCTCCTAGGAGACTAAGCACAGGGGGTTTCGGGCACCTCCCTCACATCCTGTCCACCCCAGACACTCGGGTGCCAGAGGAGGGCTTCAGCACTGAAGCCCGCCAAAGGCCAACGAACAAAGGGACCAAACCTGGTTTGGCGAACGCAAGAAGGACCTTTCCTAAGAGAAATGGCGAAAAAAGTTGACCGCAGTCTGTTTTTAAAGATAAGTCTTTAGCGCCATATTGAAAAACATGGCTGACCCGATTTTTAGCTACCATTTGTTCCCGGTCGGGAAAAATCATGGTAGTTTGATCTAAACCACTGCCACTAGCCATTTAAAGTAGGAAAGGGTAACATTTGACTGTTACATGAGTGTTTTGACTGAGGGGATGCTAGGCAACCCCTCCAGCACTCTATAGGAAGATAGTGTGTGCTGGGTCTGTAAATTTAAAGAGACTAGTAAAGTCAATTTAACTTTACATGCTCAGGGAGACAGTAGTCGGTCCCAGAGAAGGTATTTAAACCTTGGGCAGTCTGAAAGACATCCCTGTGACACTGCACTGAAGGTGCTGTGTGACACACAGACAAAGATGATGCCTATGGAGTTGTTTTAAAACTCCATAACCAAAGAACACAAAAGTAAAACACACATCAAAATACCTGGAAGAGTGGGGAAAAAAGGCTCACACTCTTTCCAGTTAAAAAATCAAATCCTAGAAATCCAGCAAAGTTGCTGGGGGTCTCAAAAGGTAAGGGAAATTAGCACATTCGTGAGAATTCTCCCTAACACTGGTGTACTTCGGTGCCAGGTTCTTTTCCACTTCAATTTCACTTAATTTACTCTCAAGGGTATTCCAGTGCCAGGACTTCTTTGGGTGCTCTATGTTCTACAATTGCAAACTTTAGCTTTGGTCTAGTATACTCTCCTGCCATGACTTTCAACGTGGTACACTGTACACACACTGGCAGACGTGTGGTTTTGCAAAAGTTCACAAGGTGAAGGGCTCTCATTCTCTCCCCCTAACCTCTCCTGGGCTTTGCTTTCCTTGGGTACGGGTCCCAGACTTATAACTGTTATGGTATTGCAAAAGTTCACGAGGTGAGGAGTTTTCGTCTCCCCCCTTGACCTCTCTCGGGCTTTGCCTCAATTATGATTCTTTTTCATTCCATTTACAATTATTTAGTATTCTTCGTTGCCGAAGCAACCCATTGTCCCAATCTTTCTCTCCAGGATTCACCAGCTTTTTTCAGCGCTCTTCGATTCCCTTGTGGTATTCAGGGAGCCGCGTTTTGCTGCTCCCCTCTAGTTTGCGGGTCCACCATCCTCGCACCCCGGCTTCCACATCCTTTGCGGTTCCTCCCTGGTGGTTTAGCCTCTGTGTTCCTGTGGCTGAGGTGCTGTTCTTAGTTCCTCGTGGCTGCCGACCAGATTTGCTTTCTTCCTCTGGTGCGGTACACCGTTTGCTGCAGCCTTCCTCCTTCTGCCTTGAGCCTGCTGTCTCCACGGACTCCTCAACAGCAGCCCAGCAGTCCCTCGATCAACCTTGAGCGGACATGACTTCCCCAGGTAGCTCTCACTTTGTTCATTTAGGTTCCACCTTTTAAATCTCCCGGCACTTGTCAAACGCTCATAACTACTACAGCATGTTCTATAGTTCTCTGCATCATGGATCTGCATTGCTCCCCTCAGCCTCCTTGTCTTCAGTATTCATATATATGTGGATATGTTGGGCTTTCCTAGGGTTTAATTCTACATGATACTGGAAGAGGTCTTTACTAGGTTTTTTGTGCAGTGGGAGGGAACTTTTACAATAAGCCATAAAAAGGGAATATCCCTAAAAAAGCAAAGTGGGTTATGTGCCTTCATCCGATGATGCCATGTTATCCCCGGAGGGTCACCTCCCGCCATGTGGCCCTCCTTCATATAGCTGTCCCCAGGGTCAGGATCAGGTAGCGCCTGCTGTCCCCTGGCCACATGGCGAGAGGCTACCAAAGAAAAAGGAGTTATGGCACCATCAAATTCATCAGGAATGCAGGCCCAACTATGTCACACAAGTCAAGAATTAGTTTGGAATACAAACACTGTTCCATTAAAACACCACATTTTGTATTTTGTATGTTATTCTTATTCATACTGCGCTTTCACCAAAGCGCCATTACAATTTGAAAGGAAAAAAAACAGAACAATCAATCAATCAATCAAGGTACAAGAAGCAAATGTCAACCGATCACAAGGTAGACGACCGGGATAAAAGATGAGATTTTAAACTGGTGCAAAAAAGACAGTAGGCAGGGGAAGTCTGAATTGAAAGAGGGAGAGGATTACAGTGGCGTGGTGCTAGAGGAGAAAGAGTGAAAACAAGATGATGCACAAGGTGGTTTGGTGACAACTAGATGATAGTTGCTTCTCCACTCTGTTTGACTGCTTACTCTGTTCTCTCCGCCTTTTACTATCTCCTCCCCTCCTTAATTTCTTCTATGCACTTACTCTATCAGAATTGTCCCTGCACCTAGTATGATCACCTTGTCTGTCTCCTCCCCACATCCCCCTTCAGCACTATCTGAAATGTTGTCAGGCCTAGAACGATAGTCGCTTGTTTTGTTTCTCCCCTCCCTTTCTGCACCCTTCTCTCTCACCTTTTGTTTTTCTCCGGCTCTACCATAAATGTCTTCAGGCCTAGTATGGTAGTCTCCTGTCTGTCTTCATTTCCTTCCCACTCTCCCCCTCCCTTCCTTATCTATGTCTTAGCTCTTGCAATATCTGAATGTCGTCAGGCTGAGTACGATAGTTCATTTCACATCCTTACTGTTCATGGCCTATAAGAAAGTGATTGTATTTTCCCTTGTTCCCTCCCTTGCCTTGAAGCGCTTTGAAACGCATTGTGTATAGGCGCTATATAAATAGACTATCATAAGTGGACTGGGAACGGAGGGTATGGATAGGTGAGTAAAAAGAAATAAGGGAAGCAAGATAAAGGGGAGCGAGCCATTGAGACATTTGAAAACAGTAGAAAGAAAATGAAACATAAAATGGGATTCAAAGGAAAGAATAGCGGCAGTAGAAAGAGCAGATGAAATAGAGGATCAGGGAGAAAGTCCAAAAAGAAGACAAATGGCAGAATTATAGATAGAGCGAAACAGAGACAGACCAATCGGGAGAGAAGAACAGTAATCAATACGAGAAAATATTAGAGCAAAGATTAAAAGTTTGGTAGCATGAAAAGAAAGAAAAGGGCGAGCATGTTGAATATTAAACAAGAGGAAGCAACAGTTATGAGCAGTAAGAGAGATGAGGAGAGTAAGCAAGAGAAGAGTCAAAGAGAACCCCTACGTTCCGAGCAGAAGGGGCAAAAGGAAGCTGGGGGGGGGGGGGAGAAGGAGAAGGAGGAGGAAGAGGAAGGAAAAAACAGGACTTCTGTTTGGATGGATTGAGGTGAAGGACGCAAGAGGCCTTCCATGACTGGACGGAGGAGGGGCGAGCAGAAACTCTAGAGTGGGTAGAATCAGAAAACTTTGCGAGTCCTCAGCATAAAAATGATAGGAAAGATTGAACTAAGAGATGAGAGAGGATAGAGGAATAGTGTAAAATGAAAATAGAGGGGGCCAAGGACGGAGCCTTGGGGAACCCCATAAAGAATAGTGTATGGAGGAGAGAGATGACCCGCCCAAGACACAGAAAAGAGCAACCAGAAAGATAGGATTTGAACCAAGCAAGAGCAGAACCAGAAATACCCAGGGAAGAAAGGGTAGATATCAAAGTAGGGTGATCGACACTATCGAAAGCTGCAGAGAGTTCAAGTAAAATCAAGATGAAGGAGCATTCAATGTGTCGGGCAGAGAGAAGAAAATCAGAAACGTGTAAAAGAGCAGTTTCTGTTGAGTGAGCAGGATTGAAGCTGGGGAATGTGAGAAACCTGAAGGTACTCGCACCACCACTCCCCATGGATCTTCTGTTCAGGTGGCCAGGGAAGGGCTATCACTTTTGGATCCTGGCACTGGGGGTGGACAAGCTAGTGAGGATCACCTGGGTGGAGGGTCCTTGGGGATTGAAAAGAGGGTGCCTGAAGGCAAGACATGGTATTCCCCCTTCACTAACGCTGATCTACGCTCCCCTCCCTCAGTCCTCATGGGATATTGTCAAACCTATCCCATTTTTCCCTAGTTTCCCACCAAATACTGAGAAGAGGAAGAGGCAGCTAAGAGTAGTGCACACTTCCTATGGCAAACACCACTCTAGAACTAGGACGAAGAAGAGTGGCCTGCAGGCATCCAGTAATGAAGATCAGACATGTCACACTAACGGGCTTATAAAAGGTCAGGCAATTGAGTCTAACCCACCTAATCTGCAACCTATCAGTAATGGTAAAGAGAATAACATGTGCAGCCCAAAATCGCAAGGAGGGAGAGGGGAGAGAAGCAGCCTTGTGGGCACAAGAAGCAGAGGCGCCGGCAACGATCCGGGGGACATGCAAGAGGGACTTTGCAGGACCGAGAACCCTGTTATTGGAAGGCGGGCAGCAGACGCTGTCGTACAGCAGAGGAACAAAAAGAGGTTCCATGTGTTAATATCCCCGCAAAAATATTGCAATACAAAAATATCGGCTTATATTTGCACCGATATTGACCCATGGACCCTTCCGGGGGACACCCCCACAACTGCCGCATTATTTTAAAATGTGCGGGGGGCACCCCCGCTCCCACAAAATATCCTCCCCAAAAATATTGCCTATGGCGAGACAAACGGCCATGTACAGCAATATTTTTGTGTGTGTGTGTGTGTGTGCGCTCTGAAAGGACCGCAAATAAGAAACGGTCCACGGGCATAAACAAATGCTACCCATATTGAATATTGTACTGAAAGGAAGGTACTCATTGAATACACTATGATGCTACTGGAGTTAGCACAAGTAAATGCTACCCATATTGAATACCTAACTGAAAGAAAGCTGCTATTTGAGTAAAGTACGATGTGCTGAATGGTGAATGAACACTCAAGTCAAATGGACATATCAAACGGCACACTGACAATAAAGCGCAGTATGAACTTTGAATATTACAATGGCAAATTTAAGAAAGGCTGTCAATTAAAACTACATACGTGAGGAAGAGTCACGTGTATCACAAGCCAAGAACTGGTATCAAAGAGTGTTACAAGGAATACAAGTGTGGAAAGTAAAAGCTCAATGCAGAAGAGCCTATGGGGGGCTCAACAGCTTTGCAGAGACTTATGGTTGCTCGACCTCTGATGGGTGGACCATGCAGTGTGATAACTGCGCCAAGGCCAGAAATTCTCCTAATGTGAACATTGCATACCTCAAGAATGAAGCCAAAGAAAAGTATACGGTTTCTGGTTGCTTGACCAGTGATGGGTGGGCCCTGTGGTCTGATAACTGCGCATAGACCAGGAAACCCTAAATGGTGATTAAGCTGTAAAGAACTGTGAAACAATTGGTGAAGCAAACCTGAAGATGGGTCAAACAGACCTGGTGTTTTCTTTTGAAATTTGAGCAGATGAAACTAACGTGAGTGTCGTGTTAAAGTCTTGGGGAAGGGAACCTTGAGAGTCAAACACTAAGGAAGGAAGTCCCAGGACCTCTGTTTTGTGTGAACTGTGCTACATTTGAACTGGGTGAAGGTAATTTCAGAACTTGACCAAACTCTATTGAACTGAATTTCTATTGGAACTGTATTGAACTTGAAATAGGGAACCAAAGAAGAACTCAAGCTCAAAGTATGACTTACATTTTGCTGAGAAAATTCTCACACCATGTTTTGTTATAGTTGTGACGACAAGCATAGGTTTTGACACAGACCAACTGTTATTTTGGGCTTGCAGGCACAGACTTTCCTTAGCTTCTTTAGGCAGGCAAAATCCCACTATAGTATAGGGCAAGTTAGGTGTTACGCCATCCTGATCATTAATCACATTTTGTTTAGAACTATACATCTGTTGTCTGTGTCTTCTCTCTTGATACCCTGCCTGTCTCACACGAAGGAGAGAATGAAGATTAAGATAACATGACATTTGTGAATAAACAAACTGCTCCAAAAGTTTAAAAAGGAAAGGAAGCAGTGAAATAGGTCTGTTAGCAAGAATAGATGGATCCAATGAGAATTTGTTTAGGATAGGAAAAAAAGTTACATGCTTAAAAGAATCAGCAAAGATAGAATAGGAAAATGAATGGTTAATATAATAGTAAGGTAAGAAATAATCTGAGGATAGACAAAAGGGATCAATGTGGATGGAATAGGGTCAGAAGAAGAGGCAGTATGGTGAGCAAGAGTAAGGAAATGAGCAGTGTCAAACTCAGTGAGTGGCGAAAAAATAGTAAGTGAAGGAGAGAGGACCGGGGGAACCAGGAGGACATGAGGATAGAAAAGAAGGACAAAATTTAGACACTTTAGTAGTGAAGTAGTCTGCAAGATCCGAAACGGGGAGAGAAGAAAAATGCAAGGGGTCCAGTGGACGAGGAGAAAGAATGTTAATAAGAAGCTGATATAAATGACAGGACAGAGAAAAAGTCAAAGAAGAGAAAGATTGTTTTTTGCTCACAAGAAAAAGAGAATCAAAGAAAGAGTGAGCGGTAGACAATAGTTCAAGATCAAGAACGGATTGAAACTTTTTCCACTGGCTTTCAAGTTTCCAGAGATAGGAATGAAGAGCAAGAAAAGAATGAGTAAGCCTGGGACGGGGACGTTTTGCGGAAAGGTGTAAAAGGGCGGGCAGGATAGAAAAAGTCCAAAGTAAGAGCCGTTTGGAGAGAAGCAAGAACAGAATCAACAGAGAGTGTTGAGAAAGAGTGAAGAGGAGGGAGAGAAGAATTAAAAAAAGACAGAAAAGAAGTCAACTCAAAAGAACAAGAGTCGCGATGTAGAAAGGAATTAATAGAATCATGCAGAGAAGGGGGTCGGGGGGTGATGAGACCAGAAAAAGACGGGAGAAAATGGTCAGAGTAGCTGGGATGAGAGGAGACTAGAACATTACAAGGAATGGAGGAAAAGAGGAGATCAAGAGAAGAACCTTAGGAATGACAAAGAGGTCCAGACAAGAGCAGATAAATTATCTGAATCCAGAAGTGGAAGAAAGGCAGGGGATGAGTGAATGGAATGTAAGTTAAAGTCACCAAGTACAAATAAAGGAGAAAGTAGAACAGCAGAAAATAAAATATCAAGATCAGAGATGAGCGAAGTGGGCTGGGAGGACGATGGATAATTAAAGAAGAAATGGGAAAAGGTTTGACAAACGAGGAGAAATGATACTCGAAAGATGGGAAATAGAGAGAAAATCTAGTTTGAGTCTTGTGTTACCAGGAGGGATGAGAAAGAATAACTAGCCCTCTGCCACGGACAGATGGATAGGGGGTATGGAAAGAGTTAGAAGTAGATGAGAAAAGAGAAGCCAGGGTGGTCATGTTTGTAGGGGCAATTCAACTATCCGTAAGACAAAGGAAACAAAGATTGAGCCTTTGGAACAGCGCCAGAGTGGTATAAGATTTTTATTCTTTTTATTGGTGGTCACAAGAGATACAAGCACTTGCCACATCAAACCTCAATAATTCACAATAGGCTGATACATCATTAAGACATTAAAGACTACAGAGACTCATCATCATCAGTAACCAGATCACACAAATACATTCTGAAGGGGCCCCAAATATCTTTGGGCCTGCTCGCAGTAGGCTGGGTCAGGACAAATTGTTCTTCAGATGCATTAACGTATGTCGATTCCCAAAGGAAGTTATTCATGCTAGGCGGACCAGCGCTTTTCCAAGTCTGTAAGATGCATTTCTTGGCCACCGCGCAGGAGATGTTAAACAATCTTCTGATTTTTTTAGAGCACTTGCCAATGTTCCCAAATAGGTATTTCTGAGTGGTCAAGTCAGGAGGAATCTGCGTAATCTCCTCCAGCATCACTGCCACATCCCTCCAGAATCCCGCCACCACTGGATAATCCCAGTACATGTGCAATGCTCCGGCATTTGGAGCCCTGCATTTGGGGCATTCGCCCGAACTGTTCGCTGTAAATTTTGCTATTTTAGCAGGTGTATAATGTAGTCTGTTTAGAATCTTAAATTGAATTAGGCGCAGGCCAGCATTCATAGATACATTTTTAGTAAGCGAGCAATACCTATCCCATTTCTTTCCATCAATGGAGGTTTGTATATCTCCCCCACTTTTCTTTCACCTGGTTTATTGCAGGGGCATGGGCTTGAACTGCAGCATAAAGTTTAGAAATCCCCAGGCCATCTCTAGCCGTAATCAACTGAGTGCATGGGTGTATAGTGGGTTCATCAGGGAAAAGTGGCCACCGTTTTTAAAAAGCTGATCTCATACGATAGTATTGGAGTGTCTTTAGTGGTCCCCCGCCCAGGGCCCTCAGCAGGTCATTAAGAGTCGTGAATTTTCCGTTAATAAACATGTCTCCCAGTTTCATTTCGCTATTTGGGTCACAGGATTCCTGCAAGCTACTATCATGTGTCGGAGGTATACCCGGAAAATCCCATATGGACACCTCTGGGTTATAGGGAGCTTCCAATTCCAGTCTTTTGTATATTGCTTCCCATGCCCTTACCGTGCAGCTCACAGGGTTCTACTTGCATGAATCTTTGTATTGTGGGTCGAAGATCAGACTGTGTGTTTGTGGGGTGTGTTGTGTATTTTTCTATCCATGCGTGGGGTGGGCCATCGGAGTCCCCATACCAATACTTCGCAAATTGTGCTTGAGCGACATAGTAGTAGAGTTCAAAGTCGGGTGCCGCAAGGCCAACCGAAGAGTATGGTTCAGTCATTTTTTCCCACCCTATCCTTGCTGTTTTCCCGTTCCACAAGAAGCTCGCCACCATGGATCGGAGCCTGGCAAAGAAGGGCCGCCCCGGCCATATTGGGATGTTCAGAAAAAAATACAATAACTTGGGCAAGATTATCATTTTAAGTAATGCAACTCTGCCATATAGCGAGATTGGAAGGCATCTCCACAGCTGTGGTTTAGTGATTGTAGTGCACTTTCATGGTATCTGTGTACTGTGTAATTCTATCTCTGCAAACAAGAATCCCCAGATATCTATTTTGCTCAGACCACTTGAGTCTGTATGTCATGTCTGGACACCTCGTTGCTGATGTTAGTGGAAATATTTTGGATTTGGTATTGTTGACCCTATACCCAGAGTACACAGCAAATTATTGTATCTCAGCCATAATGGTTGCAATGTTGTATCTGGTTCGCAGATATATAACAGGATATCATCTGCATATAGGGAGATCAATTGGGTGGAGCCTTTCATCTTTTTCCCTGTCTGCATGCCTTAGTCTAACCGCGATTGCCATTGGCTCTATAGTAAGTGCAAATAATATAGGCGAGAATGGGCATCCCTGCCTGGTGCCCCTTCCCAGTGAGAACAATTCGGAGATGGTACGATTAGTTAGCACTCTAGCGCTGGGTTCCGTGTATAGCAATTTCACATATCTGATGAAACCAGGGCCCATCCCGAACGCCCCCAGAACCGCTAGCAGATAAGCCCACAACACCAAATCAAAGGCTTTTTCGGCATCGAGTGATATAGCCGCTGTGCTTCTACCTGGGTCTATCTGCGCCATCATGCTGAAAAGGCTACGGAGATTTAGGGCCGTAGATCTCATGGGAATGAACCCGTTTTGGTCTGGATGGACCAAAGTCGGGACTGCTGATAGAAGTCGATTGGCCAGGACTTTTGCAAATATCTTGGCGTCCGTGTTTGAGTGAAAGAGGTCTGTAAGATGATACCTCCTGCGGTGGTCTACGAGGTTTAGGGAGTACGGTTATCACTGCCTCCCTCATTGTCGGGGGCAGTGTATTGGTCTCAAGGGCTTCCTTCCACACCTGCATTAATATTGGCGCCAACTCTTTGCTAAACTCCTTATAGAATTCGGCGCCTATCCCGTCTCACCCTGGAGCTTTGCCTGAAGACAGCATTTTAATCGCTTCTGAGATTTCCTCGGTAGTTACAGGTTGCTCCATTGCCAGTCTGTTCTCCTCTGACAGCTTAGGAAGAGATAGTGCCATAAGATATGCCCTAATTTCACTATCTGTTTTGGTGTCTTTATTCGCATATAGTTCTTTGTAGAATTTAGCAAATACCCCATTGATCCCCTCTTCACTCAGGAGAACATCCCCTTGTGACGTTTGTATACTGGTAATCTGATTGTGTTGCCTATCTTGTTTAAGTAGGTTAGACAGTGTTTTCCCCGTTTTATTACCAATTCCGTATCTACGAGCTCCCCCAGGAGCAGCCATATATCAGGGTTCTCTGGTGGCTAACTTGCCAAACTCTTGTAAGTGTGTATGTATTTCTGCCAATATTGCTTTGTCCTTTGTGCGAGTATAAGTATCGTCTAATTCTCCCAGCTTACGTTCAGTTTCAGTTAGCTCAGTTCGCACACCTTTAAGGAAGCCTGCGGCCCTGAATATAAAGGCTCCCCTTATCCAAACCTTGAAGGACTCCCAGACTGGGGAATATCTATCTACTGTCCCAATGTTATTAGTAAAAAACTGTTACTTCAACATGTAATGCGTCCACCACTCCAGGTCACCCAGTATTCCTTTTGGCATCCTCCATCTTTGTGCGGGTTTGGGGGCATTGCGCAGTGCTTGCTCCAACATTGGGGAATGATCGGATAGCGTACGGGGTAATATCTCACAGGTTTTCAGTGCAGCCGTTACAGTAGGGGAAACAAACCAATAGTCTATTCTGGACTCCGAGTCATGGACCGAGGAGTAATATGTATACCTTCTGCTATCAAGTTGTGTTTCACGCCAGGCATCTATAAGTGATAACTGTGATAGAATATGGGTCAGGGTCTGGACTGTCTTATTCGGCGCTCTGATAATAGTTTTGGAGCTATCAAGCCTGGGGTCCAGGGCAACATTAAAATCTCCACCCCATATTACAGTGGCCACATTGATTGCGGAAATCAACTGATACATGTCTGTATAGAAGATTGGGTCATCAATATTAGGCCCATACATATTGACCAGTAGTAGTTTGCCAGCCAGCTCGCCCCATACCATGACAAATCTGCCAAGTTGATCAACCTTTTGGCCCTCCTGTCTGAATCCCAGGCTTGGGTGAATAAGGGTAATGACACCTCTGGACTGGGATGAATAATTAGTATGGAATCTCAATTTGCCCCATTTGGGCAATATTTGCAAGTTGCTAACCCCCATAGTGGGCTTTTCTTGCAACATCAGGATTTGAGGGCCATGTCTGGAAATGTAATTAAACTTTCTTGGCTTTTACCTGGTTGTTTAGTCCCCTGACATTCCAGGACAGCAACCTCACCCTCAACCCATCACCAAGTTTCCATGGGGAAATGTTATGACGCTGTCACGTCTGATGGGATTATGAAGCTTGTATATCTTGGGCAGCGCCTGCATCTCCGAGACCACAATTTTAAACATAACCGAACATTCTGCCCCCTTCACTCTTCCACCCGGGCTACGTGACTTCCAAAAGGGAACCGTCGCCGTTTCACATTCTGTAAAGCCTGTATCGAAATAACAACAAACTCCACGCCCTCTAGAATCGGCCACCCACCCTCATCATCCCCAACTAGATGATGTTCCCACATTAACTTGTGGAATATTCCAGGGGTAGCCATGTTGCTTCACATGGCCGCCAACTTCAGTACTCCAGCCTCACTTAAACATAAATCATGGGGCCGCCTTTAGTCGCTAGTTCAAAATTCTTTCAGACATAGGGGATATGCCAGTCCAGACATACATTCTTCCGGCACATGTCTTTAGTCTGCTGGACGGGGTCTGTTGTTCTGCGCCGGTCTGTACCCTCTGGGAGGGAGGGGTATGGAAGTTTCTATGTAAGACATGGCTTCAGAAGGGGATTCAAAAATGTGCGCCCTGCCAGCGTGTTCTATTCTCATCTTGGCCGGGAACATCAACGCATATAAGAAGTTGCGCGCTTTCAGGAGTTTCTTGACTGGTTCATAGGATCTTCTGCTTGCCTGGACCCTAGCAGAGCAGTCTGGGTAAATATGAATTTGGTTTTCCTCATGTTGCAGCGTCCCAGCCTCTCTTGCGAACCTCAGGATTGTGTCTCTGTCCCTGTGGTTGAGGAGCCGGGCAATTATCGTGCGTGGTGGTGCTCCCGGCTTGGGCATTGGGGCCAGTGTGCGGTGCGCTCTTTCGACCAGGAATTGTTCAGACAATGCATCCGGCCCAAACAAGGACTTGAGCAGTGCTTTGAGTTGATTTTCAATCTGCCCTTTCCCAAAGGATTCTGCTATGCCCACCACTCGAATATTGTTCCTTCTCGATCTCGATTAGAGGTCCTCGCATTTATTTTGTAGTTTGGACATTGTTTCTTTCTTCAGGGTGATGACACGCCTGTGATGCGCAATGGTATCTTCGTTTGTGCTTATTCTATTTTCAGTTTCAGTGACTCGTGCACTTTCTTTGTCTATTCTGGCCCTCAAGGAGCTTATTGTGGCCACTATCTCATCCAGCTTTACATTGACAGCGAGGAAGCCATTTTGTACCAATGTTGTTAGTCTGTCTACTGGACCTCCCACCTCAGTTTCTCCAATCTCAATGAAATCTGTGTGTATTTCCACAGTAGTGGTTTGGCTCTGGCTGTTGGTGTAAGTGTCCATTGTGTCCATTCTTTTTGTTACCAGGGGTTTTTGCTGCCTTGCCTGATTTGTGTGGTTCCCCCATGGCGCCCCAGTGCAGTGTTATTGGTTTCAATGATGTATGGAGTAAGCCGGGAAATCACAGCGCACTTCAACTCAGTCCCTCTATGCAGTCTCTGACCGCATAACCCCCAACCTTGGAACCCCTCTTATACCCCTCCAAACAACCCCGCGTGTATAGGTTGCCAGGTCGTGGTCACCCCAATGGACTGTGCCTTCCCACGTAATTAAATATAACAATGCACAGTTCGTGTTATCTTGTTTAGAGGTTTCAGCTCAGCAAACACGTGAATCTGCCATCAGCCTGCCAACTGTCCCTCATGCGGGTAGCTGGAGACGGCACCAGCGCCTTGTGAGTACCCAGTGGGCGGTTTACATGGTCAGGGTCGAGTAGCAGCACAGCGTCTCACCCAATTGCCCTCCAAGGCCCAAGTGCACGACAAAACAGCGAGGAGGCCAGAACCGCACACACCTCCCCGAGCAGTCCAACAAGGCCAGCCATCCAGGCACGACGGCCACGAGAGGACTGTGTCTCAAAAGCGGAGTGCAACCGGGCCAGAAGGTTCTCATCTGGTTGGGTTTTAGTGTCCTCAACAGAGCGCCAGAGCCCCGCAGTCTTCCAGTTGATGGCGGATCAGCGCCAGAGATATATCAGGGCTCAGTGTGCCAAAGTAATCACAGCATGTGTCCTGTGGCCTGTTGAGCTATGTTTCTCCCAGCACTTGCCGAGAAGTAAGAGCCTCCTCGATCCGGGATCCCGCGCGTGTGTCAAGCGCCCAGTACGGGACCCCCGCACATGCGCCAGCCGCAGCAGCCCAGCCACTGAGCAACCGCCACAGCTGCGGGCTCTCGGCCCAGTGAGGCTGCGCCGTGCCAGGCACGTCCTCGCACCTGACCCGCAGCTAGCAGGCAGCCCACTAGCGATTCTGCAGGCCACGTTTCATTCCCGGCCCGTCCATGACCTGGGCCAACTCATACCTGATGCCACGCAGCACTGCCGCCACGGGGGACCCGAGCGTATGGGGTCCTCGGAGGGGGGGGGGGTCACAGGCGCCGTCCGCCTCCCAAAGACTGTGTCCGTGTTTCCCTCAGGGTTCACCGGTCTCCACTGCGTTTGTCACCCTTCACTGCTCGATGTTCCCTCGAGGGAGGATGTCGCTGGCCGAGGCGCTAGCCCTGGTAATAGGCTCTGCCCTGCAGCAGCACTTAGTCGTTTTCGCATCCCCGGCAACTGGGTGAATTCTCGTGATACTATCCTCTGGATCGCTCCCGACTCGCACCCCGGCTGATTTTGTCACGGCAGTATCTCGGTCATCATAGATCCCAGCCCTACAGGATTTTCGCAGTGTGAGCACCTGCGTCTGGGCTGTCAGATGAACCACTTTTCCGCTTTGCCGGTGGCCCTTAAAAGGATCTATTAGCGCAGGATATTCATGTGGAGCAGGAGCTCCTGAATCAGGCAGCCATTCCTCTCTGTGCGCAACAGCGCCCCCAGAGTGGTATAAGATTTGTTGGTTAAGGACGTGGCATTCCAGATACCAACAGTAATCGAGACAGAGACAGAGGCTGAGACAGAATAGGAGGGAAAATTAGATTAGAGGCAGAGCAGGAATCGGTATGATGCTGGGCAAAGAGGCGACAAGAGGTGTGAACTGGAATACTGAAAGTCATAATTGAATAAAAAAGAAAAGTAAAACAGTAGAATGAGATCTACGACATGATGGGTAACATGATGGCAGACAATACCAGCTACATCAGTAGATTAGAAAGCGCAGAAGGTGGACCAGGTGCGAAGAGGGGCAAACAGGATATGTCAGCGCCCTTAAATGAGTCACGCTTTGATGTGGGTGCCCACCCTTGATTGGACAAAAAGTAGGACAGCGCAAGGCATGTTATGCGTCAGGTGACCCCATTGTCCCCAGCTAAGGGCCGGAAGATGGAGGTGGGTTGCACAGGCCAGGCCAGGCAGAGCAGGCGTGGCAGGAAAAGACTCCAGGTGGGACCGGGGCCACGTTGGTGAGCAGAGCTGCATCCACCACCTTCCTGCAGAGCTGACAAAGTGCGGGCCCAGCAGCAAGATTGTAAGAGCACTGGTGAGCAATCCGGACACTGAACTGAAGATGTTTAAAGGTGCAGGGCATCACGTGACCTCGGCGACCGCAGCCAAGGCCTGGAAGACGGAGGTGGGTTCCACAGGCTGGGCAGGGGGCGGCAGGAAAAGACTCCAGGCGGTGACCGGGCCGCAGTGGTGAGCTAAATGGAGCTACATTTTCACCAACGCATCATGTGAAAGATCCATAAAAATCGTAGTAAAACACTGTAGTGCATTGTGGGACCATGATGGTGTTACCTTCTGTAACGAATCTGGAGACTTCGTCCCTTCTTCCCCAGAGGAGGGAGCCACCCCCTGGAGGTGAGCCTGCTCAGCAAAACCCTCCCTAGGGGTGTGGGAAAGCGGGACCTCACTGGGAGTGACTCCCCGCGTTAGGGATCTCATTAGTCACAGCAGAGCAAGCAAGGAATGCCTGGATGTGTGCTCTGAATATTACTTTCACTGTCCTATCGTCCCCCTGAGCAGGTATAATTCATACAGATAGGCAGCGTGAAAATCTACCAGCAATTATTTGATGGACTTCAATATAATTTTAATGGGACATTAGCAGGGCTTTCCCCATCGGGACTAGATATTTTTTAAATGAGACCAGGTCAACAATTCCCAACATTGCTGTATATATTTTTAGTAGGATTGACTGTACTAGTAATTCTCAACAGCTCAGCTATATATTTAAGCACAGTACCCTAGCTGCTCAGCGTAGCTACCACATAGGACAATGCACTATTCACATCAGGGCTAAAGCACATTAAGTGGCATCATAACCAGATTCCTTAGCAGGACTGCTATGTTTTGGAACAGTACCTGAATTTTTCAACAGTGTCATTGTAATGATGCAATACCAACACATGTTTGCAGTTTCAGTATGTAGCTAAAGCACTGAAGAGAAACAGTCTCTCACTCTCCCCTCCACTCTCCTTAGGTGATAGAATGCACACTGGTGGGACAGTGTGAGGAACTATTGCATTGCTTTGGTAGGGTTCAAGCCATCCTGCTCCTAGTATTGCACTTTTCCTAACTTCTGATTCTCCCATGTCTGACTATTGTGTGACCCTGCCAAATGTCTAGTACCTCCATAAATAAATCTCCTGTTTTGTGTGTAGGATAGTTCACTGAAAGATGCATGGAGCCTGGGACGAGCCAGTTTTGTCAGTTAAGCCATGCATCGGACTGCCGATGCTCCAACCCTACAAGCCTTTCAGACAAGTTAGTTCCCCGACTAAGCCCATCAGGAAACTTAGTTCAGTGGGTTGATAAACCTGCCACACAGATTTGTATTTCACCTACGAGTTCAAAACCCATCAATAGCTCTGTGAGCTCATGCATCTGCTTGCAGCGATATGTGTTTATGATGGAGATAAATGGTTTGAAATGTAGCAGAACAGACTTGGCTTTCCGGACGGTTAATGTTTGATGGTTCAGAACGCTCACATCTCATCAGTGCGTCATACTTGGCATTCAGTGCAGGTAAAGCATTTGCATGGAGACAAATTCAGCATCTGCGCATAGGAAACTCTAAATCTGCAATTTCCAGCCTAACTTCAAAAAGCTAGTTTGCATACATTTGAGGGGGTGCTGTTGCGCGATCGGCAAGATGGCGGCCGTCGTGTGAGCTCCATGCGTGAAGCGTGATCCCTGGCAGAATTACAGCATGTAATGAGGTGTGCCTGGCATGCCTGAGCATCTATGTAAAAGGTGTGGTCACATCTGGTCCCGATGGCGAGCTGACTGCTTTGAGATATCAAGTTGGACAGTGTGGCAGTCTCGCACAGAGCAGACTGAGAGTGACGCAGCAGCAGAAGACTTCCCCCTTGCCGGGGTGGAGAGTGCAACGGATAGTTGGTGGGAGCCCCGCTGCCGTGGATACTTGTGGGCTGGTGTGCGAGGGTAGAGAGGAGGAGGTGGTTGCTGGCTTGGCCCCAAAACCACAGGCATACCGCGGCAGGCTGTGGCATCGCCCACCGCGTTGTAGACACTCTGTGAGGAGGAGGAGACGGAGGTTGCTGGCTTTCCCGCGGGGCTGTAGGCATACTGCGGTGGGCTGTGGCAGCGCCCGGAGCATTGTAGACACTACGTGAGGAGGGGATCGCAGCTTGCCCCCGGGCTGCGGACATACCGCAGCGGGCTGAGGCAGTGCCCACCATGTTGCAGAGGCTCTGTTGTGGGAGGGGCGAAGACAGCCCGAGATGTTGGGTCGAACGGCGGCACCCGCTTGTGCCGCAAAATAAGGAGGGCTGCGTCTGCAGTCTGTGATTGCGGACTGTGGATGTTAGCCCAGCAAAGAGACAGTGACGGCGGCGGTGTGAGCGGGCCTCAGCTTGCGTGTGTGTCTGACTACTGGGCTGCATCCGGGTGCTCTCCTCCATTGTGACCGAGCTGTCGTCCAGCAGAACAAATAGGTGCAGACCTGTATCCCTGCACACAGAGGAGCCTGAACTGACCGCTGTCTCTTGCCCCCCCCCCGCTCCATCTATCACTACTCCCTGCCCCCTATGCTGTAATTGTGCATGTGCCTGGTAACTGGGTAGATGGATTTGGGGACGGCAAGTGTTGCTGCTCACATGCTGGGGGGATGAAAACGGTTAGGGCTGACTCTTTAACAAGAACCCATCATACAGACAAGCTGGTTAGGTACCGGACATTGCAGAGAGCAGCCGAGATACCCCACTGTCCGGTGACCTCCGGTGCAGGGTAATGCCCACCCTGGGTGGACAGGCAACACTCCCATCCCATTAAGAGATGTGTGTACCTTGGCCTGGCTGTGTGGATTGAGGGGGGAAATACTCCCTTGGAGATTTGTTGCCTGCCTGCTTCCTTCTCCCCCTCGCTGCCATCACTGGGCCTCATTCAGAGCGTAGCAGCGTGCAGGTCTAGTCGGCACAAGTGCCAGAGATCTCTGAATAAACCCGTAACAGCGCTGTCACATTGTTCGAGGTCGGGCCTCTGCGGCCTACAAAAAAGATGCTTTTAGCAAGGCTGGTGAACACCTGTAGAGGCTTGGTGAACTGTTGCGCTGTGGCCCTGTGACAAAGTTGGTGTCCTCTTTGGTTGACGCACCACAAATTTGATCACCCCAAAAACATCTATCCCGCTGAGCTGCAAGTTGGGAGGGCCGATTGAAAGGTACGGCACTATGCCTAAATGTACTGGCCCCAAGAAGAGTGTCACAATGGACAAATATACCAAACCCACCTTGAGACGGGATCGAGGAGGTGTGCGAGGGGACATGCAACACGAAGCAGGCAGAAACAGCAGGGCCATCAGTGCCCATGGATCTGCAGGGAGTCATGGCCATTATGTAGCAGGGATTCGCCTCCATCGATACCAAGCTAGATGGCATTACCATTAATGTCACTACAATTCATGCTCCGCTTGAAAAGGTCACTCAACGAATTACAGAAACTGAGTCGCGGATCAGCACAGCGGAAGATGCCATAACAGCATTGCAGGGGATGGTGAGGACCATGGCAAAAGATCTGGGCAACGTCAAGATGAAGTGTGAGGACCTGGAGGCGAGATTGAGTCACAATAATGTGCGCATTATAGGTATTCCGGAGAATGCCCTGAAAGGCCTGATGGAGACAGCAACAGAGGAACTGCTGAAAGAACTGCTGGGGGATCCTGGCTGGTCTCAAATGTTTGTAGTAGAGCGTGCGCACAGGGCACTGATGGCAAAACCGGGCGGGCTCCCCCGACCAATAATCGCACACCTCATGAACTACAGACCGGGATTTGGACTTGAGGACGGCGCAAGAGAAACAGGAATTGAGGATGGGCTACACCGTGATCCGTATATTCCTAGACTACACATTGGCGGTACAACAGAAGAGATGCTCATTGTGTGGGTTAAAAAGCTATTAAGGGAATGCAGAATCCCATACGTCATGCTGTACCCTGCTGGACTGCATCTACAATACAATGATAAGACCTATTCTTTACGTTCCCTGAAGAGGCGGCCTCGTTTGTATAGACGAACATTCCACTCCCGGAAAGGGCAGGCACTAGAGTCAACTTGATTTCTGAAACTATTTGGACAGTGTGGCAGGGGCCAAGCTTCTGTTTTTGCAAGAACCACACCTGCTGAAACATCAGGCACGTAAGGTCAGCCCTGGTTGGGGGAGGGGGGGAATCAGCGTTACTACACTTCTTGCTCTACTAGAACACAAGGGGTCATGATCCTGGTGCACCGGTCACTGCCATTTACTCATAATGCGACCGAGTGTGATGATTTTGGCTGTTTTGTGATCGTGCATGGGAAAATGAGCAGGGCGGAAGTACTCTTGATAAATGCATATGGGCCAAATGTAGATGATTCAGAGTTTTACGATGCCTTGTTCCAAAAGTGTGCTAGGTACCCTACTGCATTAGTGATTTGTGGCGGTAATTTCAACACGATACTTGATGTACAATTGCACTGCACATCCACCACACCTCAAACCCTAACAAATGCAGCACGCACTATACACACGCACATTGAGGATCTAGGACTGAAAGATGTGTGGCGCACACTCAATGGCACGCAAAGCGCTTTCACATTTTATTCATCGGTATATGACATGCACTTGCGTATCAATTATTGGCTGACATCCCACAGGTTAGTGAACTGGATGACCGAGTGCCATATACTGCCCAGAACCCTCTCCGATCACTCCCCAGTGTTGCTCTCATTGAGCATTCCCAGAGGAACGCCTCAGCGAACACAGTGGCGCTTCAAGGCCACATCACTGATAGACCATGTCTTCCGGACTAGCATGGCGCAGCACGTAGAGAGCGATTTTGAAAACAACAAAGGATCAGTGAGTATGCAGGCTATCCTCTGGCAGGCATTCATAGTGTATATGAAGGGGGTTGCAATGTCTACCGAATTTGGGGTATTACGCGATATAAGGAGGGAATTAAAGAGGTGCGAGAATGCAGTGGCGCAACTGCAAGCAGAATATGCTGAGAATTTGTTGCTGCACATTAGCAAAGATATAAAGGCACAGTTAGATAAATATCGAGATACAGCAGACAGGGAGTTGCATTACTTCGATAAGCCAGCAGCAGCGCGCCGGTACGGGGAACCGGAGAGACCGGGGACACTCATAGCGCAGACAGTCCGCTGCGAGAGGGACAATACTAACATTCCGTGCATAACTAGGACGGATGGAATGGTGGTCAATAGTGTGGAAGAAGTGAATGAGGTGTTTTATGCTTTTTATAGGTGCCTGTACTCACCTCAGTGTGTGTCTACAAGTGAACATAGAAGAATATCTCGCTGGGATACCAACAACACTTCTGTCGGCAGAAGTTCGTAACACACTGGAGGAACCAATAACTTTGAGCGAGATTAAGGAGGCGATTAAAGACCATCCAGGTGGGAAAGCCCCAGGTTTGGACGGTCTTGCAGATTTCTACAAATAATTCATAGATGGGTTATCTCCCTGTCTGTTATTGGTGTCGGTGGAGGCACTAGAAGTCGGTAACCTGCCGGAGTCAATGCGCAAATCGGTTATTACTCTGTTACTAAAACCGGGAAAGCCCTCAGAGGATTGTGGGTCGTACCGTCCATTGTCCCTAATAAACATGAACGCAAAAGTATTTGTGAAAATACTTGCTTCTAGACTCAATCCGTTAATTCCCTACATGGTGCATGAAGACCAGGCAGGGTTTGTGCAGGGGAGATGGACAGCATCCAATATTCGTCAGCTATATAATATAATTGCACAGATACCACAGGATGTGGAGAGGTTGCTGTATCCCCAGACATGCAGAAAGCATTTGATGCAGTACATTAGCCTTTCTTGTTTAGGGTCCTCCACAACTACGGGTTCGGACCAAATTTGGTAAAATGGGTGCAAATTCTATACACACAGCCATATGCCAGAGTGTGCATGAATGGGGTGCTCTCACTGATACTAGCACTAGCAGGAGATACTAGACAGGGATGCCCGCTATCCCCCTTGCTGTTTGCACTGGTGATAGAGCCCGTGGCAGATCTTATGAGGTTTCGTCAATTAATATCGCTGGACAGTTAGAACTCGTAGCGCTCTACGCAGTCGACATTAGAGATCCTGGGAAATAGTTGCAAAGTATACTGGCTGCAGTTCATGAGTTCGGGAAATTTAGCGGACTGCGCCTGAATAGTAACAAGTCGGAGGTCTTCCCACTAATGGAGAGTATGCCTAAACCGAGGAACATGTTCGGATTGAGATGGACACATCAACATCTAAAATATATCGGGGTTGCGATAGCTCGGTCAGCAACCCTGGTTCAGTCCCTTAATTGTGGCCCGGTGGTCCAAGCAATGTGCGCTAAACGGGAGCTGTGGAGACGGCTCCCCATTTCTCTGATGGGACAGGTGGAACTAATAAAAATGATTATCTTGCCAAACCTTTTTTATCTCTTTAGTAATGTACCGATGCGGTCTGGCAGAGCATTTTTTACTATCCTTACTAGAGCGTGCTCATCGTTCATATGGAAGGGGCAGATAAGGTTCAGTTGGAAGCGCCTCGCATTGCCGTATGAGTGTGGAGGGCAGGCAGCCCCGGACTTTGAGCTATGTTACCTAGCTGCTCAGGCGTACTATGCAGTACATTGGGTGAAGGGGGGTCCTCGAGCATCCTATGTAGACTTGGAAAAGCAGGGGAAGACAAAGGCAATACTCCTACGTCCCGTCCCCTTTCCTCCATATTTGTGGGACATCTCTCCGTCCTGTGGGACGGGACCGGAGCACTTTGTAAAAAGCATCCAAATTTTTGTCAAAAATGTGTCCCTCCTCTTTTTCTTGCGTGGGGCATGGCACGCGGCCGTAAACCCGCCCATCTTGGCTCTGCCCCGCCCATCGCCCATCAGTCCTTTTCTCCGTTCGATCAGGGCCGGACGCACTTGCATCCTCGAAGATTTTCTTCCCTTTTTTCCTCTCTGGCTCTTGCTAGCGTTCGTTTACTAGTCTTTCTATGTCTTTCAAATTAGACTTTCCAGATTGTTCATCGTGTCACCGTCGCTTCACGAGGGCGGATCCCCATCCTCTTTGTTTAGAGTGTTTGGGTCCGGAACACCGTTGGGACTCCTGTTTTTACTGTGACTCCCTTTTGGTCTGGGCACTTCAACGTCGGTTGGAGTGGTGGGAGGTGTTCCGACGAACGCCTCCTTCGCATTTTCAGGCGTTCATCGACGAGAAGAAATAACGCCCGGTAAGTTCTTTACTTTTCAGAGCACCCCGGCCGGGGCATACCTTCACGGGTTCCTCTCGGTCCGGGAGGGGCGTTGGACGCTCTGTTACCGGGGTTCGCCCTGAGGTGCACGTTGGGCCTAATAATTCTACCAGAGTTTTCTCTGAGGGTCTCCGTAAGGGCCCTGTGAACACCAGAGTACGCTCAGAGGCCCCTCCTGTGGGGGCTGTTTGTACACCCAGTTCTACTGAGTCGTGGGGTACCTGTCACGCTCACCTGATTCCCACAGAGGCGCTGATCTTGGCAGGAAGGTGTCTGTGACTCGAAAGGTGATGTGCAGAACCCGATGGGCTTCTGGGGTCGAACCTCTTCGCACTGTGTGTCGAACTCGTAGGGTGAGGTTTCTGCAGGTGAAAGAATATGGGGGTTAATGGTCTGGGTTGTTCAATGTCCCTCTTCCTCTCTCTCCCTCTCCGTAGAGCCCCCAGGTCAACGTGCTCACCTTAGATAGGTGAATGCTGGGCTCTCCATCTGCGTCTGGTGCAGGGCGCTGTTGCCAGTTCCTTCACTGGTGAAACATAGGCCTCTTGGACTCAGAAGACTGTTACCGTCGTTAACTGCACGAGCGGTGAGTTTCCAGACACCTTTTTAGTCTTTATAGTCTTTAGGTGCAAGGCACGTTAACATTGAACAGGACTTCGTATAATGCTTTTCTCCCTTTTGTCTTGCAGGACTCTTGAGGAAGATGGAGTGAAGCGCCTGGAAATGCATGAGTAAATGCAAGCGCTCTAACTGTCTTTTCCTTGCAGCGTAGTTCGTGCTGAAGAGCAGGCGTTCTATTGCGAAGAGCGCGATGGGCGTAAGTAAATACCTGTCTAATGTCTCTTCTTTTGTCTTTCAGAAGTTGGTTTGCAGCGCCGGAGTCCGCGGAATGTCCGTAAGTAGATACAATGCTTTTATCTCCGCAGGCGGCGATGCAGTGTGAAGAAATCCAGAATTCACGGAGTGCCGGTAAGTAGTGACAATGCTTTTGTCTTCGCAGGCGGAGGTGCAGCGTGCCGAAAATGACCGCAGCCGATGGATCAGGTGAGTAGCACTGCGAGATAAGGCTGCCTTGCTAACCTGCTGTTTCTTGTCTCTGCAGGTGCTGCTGTCGACTGGATGCAGGAATGGTGAGTATGCTTCTTGCAGATTCAGGATGCAGGAATGGTGAGTATGACTCTTGCAGATTCGGGATCGTAAGAAGAAAGGCTGGAACAGACTCGGTGAGCGTTCTGCTGCAGATGCAGAATAACGCAAAGCACGTTTCGTCTATCGGGTGTGGTTTAAATAGCCTTGGAGTGATGAGGAGTCTTCCTCCACGGCCCCGCCTAGGGAAGAAAAGAGTTCCAGTTCCAGAAGCTTTCCAGTGCTGAATCCAGGGAGTGGAGCTTGCCCCACCCAGGTAAGAAAGTAGTCCCTGTTCACAGAGGACTTCTAAGAGGCTGGTAAGTAAGCAGCATGGTCTGCTGCAGGTAAGTCCACCCAAGCATCTGCACACATATTATGAGCCCGGCGCTTCCAGTGCCGGGACCGATGATTCTGTTGAGCCTGGTGCCACCGGCGCCAGGACATGGTCCAAAAGGTCCCCGTGGGGACCGGCTGGTGCCTAGGATTAGGGTTAGGGGCCTGCTTCCAAGGACGTTGGGCTGGTCCTGGCTCCTTGGAAGCAGTGATCATGACAGTACCGGAGTTCGCTCTGAGGCCTCTGTCGGCTTCCCTCAAAAACAAAACCGGGGTGCGCCCGAGGCCTTGGCTGGGCTTGTAGTTACCGAACGGATGTTCGAGGCCCGCGCAGAAAAGGCTTTTACCGGGCCTGGGTCTGAGGTCCCTCGTACAGAGGCTAAAGCTACCAACAGTTCTGAGAGGCCGGTCAAGGCTTTGTCGGTGAAAGCGCACCGTTCCCGCTCTTGTGGTGACACCAGATCTGTTGAGGGGGCAAAGAAGCAAAGTTCTTCTTTTACCGGCAGTGCCGAGGTCCTTCCTTCGAAGGCTCAGTTGGCGGTTGGTATGTCACAAAAACATTCCAGGCCTCAATAGTACCGGCTCGGCCGAGGTTCCTTATGTTAAGGCTAAGATTAAGACCCCTGATCCATTGACGGGGACCCCTGCCTCACTTCCTCACGTGGCGCAGTTCCCCTCAGATGAGGACAAAATGGTGCCCGTGCCCGCCACGACCACGGCGGCCATTTTAGGTGCTTCCCCTACAACTACGCCATCGGCTTCTGGTGTAGGGCTTGGTCTCTTGCGTGAACTTAAGGTCCCTTGTGCGCATCCTTACCGGCCGGTTTATGATTGGAACACCCGGATGCCTCTTCCGCACAATGTTTCGTTGCCCGCGGGGGCGGCTCCTTTGATTTATGTGGATACATCAGTGGAGGGGCCGGTGTGGCACCCTTCCCCGTTACGTCCCTGGATTTGTCCACCTCATGAGAGGCCTCCCAAGGTCCCGAAACAATCTCCGGAGGATGCCTTTTTCGGTAAATTTCAAGTGCTTATGCGCACTGACCCCATGAGGGAATATTTCAAAGGGCTTTTCAAGGAGATATGTCCACCGGCGCCTCCGGTTCCACCTGTTCCTCCGGCGCCTCCCTTGCCCGTGGTGCCCCCCCTGCTCTCCCGCCTTTGCCTCCATTGTCCCCAGTGGACAAGGCAGTGCCTGACACGGCTCAGCAGGATCCTGACCTGTCAGATGACCCTCAAGGCGATCAGGACAACAAGGACCTTCCCCGCTCTATCAGAGCTTTTCATGACCGGGTACTAGACATGAGTTTCTTAGATGTTCCGGTGCCCGAGGCATCCGCTCTGCAGGAGGACATGCTTTCTGGGGCTTTCACCCTGTCTCCTTTGGAGCATACCAGTCTGTTCCTGCAGAAGGACGTTCTGGCCGAGGTCCGAAGAGTCTGGGAAAACCCACACTCGGGACTTTTTGTCAATAAAAAGATTGACGCGAGGTACAGGCTGCATTCTTCGGAAGAGGTGGCCCTGTCGTCTTGTCCGCCTACCTCCTCCACAGTGGTGGCTGCGGCCACCTTGCAGTCCAGGCCTGCAGCATCCTCTTCCACGACAGCTACTCAGGTTCTGGGAAAGGAGGACAAGCTCCTCGACTCCCTCGGGAGGAAAATCTTCGCCAACTCGGCCTTGCAGGTCAGGCAGGCCAACGCCCAATTGATATTGGCGGGAGCTAACATGCAGATGTGGAAAGGTCTGTCCGACTTTGAGGAGCACATCCTGGTCGAGAAGCTGGAAGTTTTCAAAGGAGGCCTTTCCGATGACAGGGTCTTGGCCCAGGATCTCCTGGAGGCTGCGGCTCATCACATAGACACCTCGGCTCGGGCCTGATGCTTGGGGTTGATGCCTCACGGCAGGCGTGGCTGCATGCCACTACATTTTCTAAGGAAGTGCAAGACAAGGTGTTGGACCTTCCATTCGATGGTAAGGAGCTTTTTCATTCTTCTACTGATGTAGAGCTCACCAAAACCAGGGATAGCACTCAGACGGTTAAAATCATTTTCTGTTCTGGTTAAAGCTCCTTTCAAATCCCAGAGACCGTCGTCGTAAAGTCGACCTTCCTCTGGGTTTAGGGGCTTCCTCGACCGCAAATCTCGCAGAGTGGATACTCCTGCGGGGAATAACCGCCGTAGACCACAGCGTACGTGGTTTTTCTCCCGTTCCTCAGCCTCCTCAGCAGGTTCAGGTGGCACCGCCACCGATAAGCCTGCCAAATGAGGGTTTTCCGCGCTCGCACGAGACCCCAGTGGGACGACGCATTGTGTCTCATTGGGAGGCGTGGCAAACCGTCACAGAAGACAGATGGGTGTTGTCAGTCGCTCGAGTGGGCTTCCGCTTACCTTTACCCCCTACCCCACCCCTCAACCCTCCTTTTCAGCTGTCGGGCTCACCCTCCCTGAAGGCCGAGGTTCAGAAACTTCTGGAACTCAGAGCTGTGGAACCCGTTCCCCTTGGGGAGCGAGGGGAGGGCTTCTACTCCCGGCTGTTTACGGTGCCCAAACCCAACCAGGCTGGCCTGCGCACCATCCTAGACCTTTCCCAGTTCAATCTTTTCCTACCCCAAGAGAAATTCAAGATGATCACACCCGGCCAGATTCGCTCCTCTTTGCAGATGGGCGATTGGCTCAGCGTGGTGGATCTTCAGGATGCGTACATGCATATCTTGATTTGGAGTCCACACAGGAGATACCTCAGCTTCTCTTTGGGAGAGGAGCACTTCCAGTTTCGGGTGCTTCCTTTAGGCCTCAGCTCGGCGCCGCGTGTCTTCACGACAATGATGTCGGTGATTGCGGCTTATCTTCGTCTCCAGGGTATCCATTTGTATCCTTATTTGGACGACTGGCTCTTACGCAGCCCTTGTCTGTTGGCAGCAGCGGGCAACCTCCAGTCTCTCCTTCAGCTCCTGTTCCATCTTGGGCTGTCGGTGAACTGGTGGAAATCCTCCATGACGGTCTCACAGGACCTGATCTTCCTGGGTTTTCGTTGAAACACGATCGACTGCAGAGTGTATCTGACCGGGGACAGAATGGCGGATCTGTTGGCCACGTGTCAAATGTTTGCGCAGTCGGAGAGCATGTCGTCCTGGTGGTTCCAGAGACTTCTGGGCCTCATGGCCTTGTGTGTACTGGCTCTTCCTCTTGCTCGTCTCAAAATGAGACGGACCCAGATGGCTCTTCGGAATTCATGGCATCAGGCAGTGGATCCTGATTCCATGCGGATAATGATTCCGGATTCCATGAGTGTGGACCTGTATTGGTGGTCATCTCTCAGCAATCTGTCTGGGGGTGCAGGGTTTCAGGACCCGGTCCCCACGGTGATGATCACAACGGACTCCTCCCTCCTCGGGTGGGGTGCGACGTTGATCTTTTTCAGGTCTCGGACCTCTGGTCACTTCAGGACAAGCTCCTGCACATAAATCATTTGGAGCTTATGGCGATCTTCCTAGCTCTCAGGGCGTTCAGACCGCTCATTATCAACAAGGTGGTCCGTATAAGAACGGACAATGTGGTATCAATGTATTACATAAACAAGCAAGGGGGAACAAAGTCTCCCCCCCCCTCGTGGACCTGTCCATCCATATTTGGGAGTGGGCCGTACTTCATGGTGTCTGGCTGCTTGCAGTGCACATCCCGGGCGAGCTGAATGTCGCAGCGGATGCCCTCAGCCGGCAGACAGTGGTCAGCTACGAGTGGGAGTTGAAGGCGGAGGTCCACTCATGGATTTTCTCGCGTTGGGGCACACCGGAGGTGGACCTCTTCGCTACGGCGGTAAACAAGAAGCTTCCTCAGTATGCCTCCAGAGGGGGGCTGGGAGTCTCCTCTCTCGGGGATGCTCTTGAGATTCCATGGCACAACATGAGAGCTTATGCCTTCCCGTCTCTGCCTCTAGTTCATCGAGCAATTTGGAAGTTGAAGAACTCTGTGAACTGTTCCCTTCTACTGATAGCCCCGTGGTGGCCGGCCAGGTTTTGGTTCTCAGAACTTCAACACCTGTCGGTGTATCCGCCGATCAGGTTACCAGTAACTCCCGATCTTCTTCACCAAGGGGAACAACAGATGTGGCACCCCTCCCCACAATCGCTCAGCTTGGCGGCATGGTGCCTGAGTTCAAGTCTTTAGAGCATCTGAGTTTGTCTGCGGATAACATGCGCATTATCCAGGCAGCCAGGAAACCCTCGACCAGATCTCAATACAGGAGTAAATGGCTCAGGTTCTGTCATTGGTGTTTGGAGAAGAAGTTGGCTCCGAGGGTGGCCACGATTGACACGGTGATGTACTTCATGTCCTCCCTAGCAGAGTCAGGGGTTCATATTCTGTCATGCAGGACTTATCGCTCAGCGGTTTCCGCTTACCTTTCTACAGACCTGTGTTCTTATTCTCTAACCCAGTGGTGAAGAGGCATTTTGCTGGCTTGACACACCTCTACCCTCCGGTTCGTAATCTGCACCCGCCATGGGACCTAAATGTAGTCCTGATGGCGCTGTGCCATAAAGCCTTTGAACCAATGGCTACGGTAGACCTCAAGTACTTGTCTTGGAAAGTGTCCTTTCTGGTCGCCGTTACGTCAGCGAGGAGAGTGAGTGAGCTCCAACCATTGTCGGTGGAGCATCCTTTCTTGGTCTTTCACAAGGACAAGGTAGTCCTTCGGACAAACCCGGCTTTCCTACCGAAGGTAGTGACCGAATTCCATCTCAATCAGTCGATCTCCCTCCCGGTCTTTTTTCCGAACCCTGCCTCAGAGGCTGAAAGAGTTCTACACTGTCTTGATCTCCGAAGAGCTCTTAAGTTCTACCTGGACAGGACTTCCGAGTTTAGGAGTTCTTCTCAAATTTTTGTGACCTTCGGTAACCCTCAGGGCAAGCCAGCGTCTAAGGCAACTATTTCCAGGTGGATTGCCGCCTGCATCAGTCTTTCACCGTCCAAAGGCTGAAACCTCCTAAAGGTATCCATGCACACCTGGTGCGGGGCAAGGCAGCCGCGGTTGCTTTTCAGAAATATGTTCCCTGAGGGCAGCTACTTGGGCCTCCCCATCTGCTTTCTGTAAGCATTACTGTCTTGACATGAGCTCTAGAGCTGGCGCTCAGTTTGGTCAGGCTGTGCTGAAGAACCTGTTTCAGTAAGGAGTATTTCCATCCACCTGTAGTTCCTGTAAGGAGTGCTTGGGAATCTCCCACAAGTATGGAGGAAAGGGGACGGGACGTAGGAGTATTACCAGGTTACTCACCGTAGTGATCACCTTATTCCTGGTCCATAGTCCCCTTTCCTCCATACGCCCGCCCGCTGTCCCCTCTAATAAGGTTCCTCTGTTATTGCTAATGGGCGATGCGCGGGGCGGAGCCAAGATGGCCGCGGTTACGGCCGCGTGCCGGGCCCCGCGCAGGAAAGAGAGGAGGGACACATTTTTTAAAAGAATTTGGATGCTTTTTACAAAGTGCTCCGGTCCCGTCCCACAGCATGGAGAGATGTCCCACAAGTATGGAGAAAAGGGGACTATGGACTAGGAGTAAGGTGGTCACTACGGTGAGTAACTCTGCTGCACAAGCTAGCCCCAGGAAAACAGGGGAATATTAACCAGCTGGATCCTGTGTCAGTCACACAGGAGGCATGGTCGAGGCTAGTCAAGCACCCCAGGAATACTGTATTATATAGCCAAGGCATGCCCTTCCTGGGCCCAGAGAGGGGGGCCCGGCGAGGGATGCGCTGCTGCCGGCACATTGGTGCAGGGTGGGCATATTGAATTTGGGCAACTTGTTTTATGAAGGCGTATTTGTAACTTGGGACATGATCCATGTACATGTAGGTGACCCCCCCAGTTCGAAAGCTTCCATATTGTTGGCTTCGTTCAGCTGTGGCATCAACGTGGTCTGAATTTCTGCAGGGGCCGACTTCCCACCAAGTCTTGATTACGTACTGTCCACAGGGGCAACAAAGAAGTCTGCTTCAGTACTATGCAAACTAGCTCAAATGTCCACCGGGTTACAAACACTGGACGTCAAGGGGGACTGGGAGAGGGACCTCGGTGCCACGTTCACTGAAACGCACTGATTATGAATATTTCCAGATATAGGTTGATACACTTTAAAATCCTAAAGAGACTACACCTTAACCCAGCCTGCCTCAAGAAAATTTATCCCACAGGATACATCCCACAGGGCATTGTCAGAATATTGGGACAAGGTATGTCGAGCGCTAGAAGAGATGGTGGACCAGCCCATAACGTACACGACATGTATATTAGGATACGTGCATAAATTGTTAAATATTGGTCTGTTGGCTAAAAGGGCTATACTGATGAGGTGGAAGAGTAAAGCGTCCCCCATAATTGATGACTGTCTTGAAGACCTGATTTGGACGAATGATAAGGAGGAATTGTACGCTAGCTTGGTGCCTCCGGCAATCCGACCGAGGGATGTATGGGGTGGCTTTCGACAATATCTGATGAAAAGAAGTGTGGAGGAAGAAGTATGTGTACTGTAAGATAGTATGTGTATTGAGCTGCTTTCAATAATGTTACCGAACTAACCTTCTGTGCTATGTACTGTATGGAAAGTATGGTTTTCCAATGCAATGTCTCTGTGCAAGTTAAATAAAGTTTTTTTTTTTTAAAAAGTTGCATACATTTAAAAGGAACCACACCCTAATTGTCAAACTAAACTATATTTATAGACAGAAAAGTATTTTCTGCTTGTATCTCTTACTATTGCTATGCCACATTCCAAATAAAAAGAAGAGGAAGAGCTGATACAAACCTAGAAGACACAGGACAACAAAGGACTGCAGTTCGGGCCGGCAGAACAGAGAAGGAAATCAAAAGGAACGAGAGCCAGAGTAATACAATGTGAGAGAAATCGGAGAATTTAATACAAACGAAAGGCACTGGAGTTACAGCAATGGAGACAGCAAGACAGGAGAGAAACAGCAATAATAGTATTCCGATGCAGGATAAGCAGAGCAATACAGAGTAAGAGACCACAACAAGAAGCATGGACAAACACGATAGTGAGAGGTACAGCAACAACGTAGGAGACAGTGAAAAAAAAGTAGCAACAGGATGGGCAGAGCCAAAACATGAGGAAGAGGCCATGAAACATAGATAAAGAGGCAGCAACAGTCTAAGAGGGAAGACATAGTGGTGATGCATGTAGAGAAATGGACTTAATGGCATGAAGATGCATTTGGATAGCACACACCTACAAGTTATTGCGTGAGAGAACATTTTCCACAAGCATAATACATTATTTGAATCCAGATACCATGAATTACGACTATATTGCTTCTAGTTAACCAAATGTTTAACTCTATGCACACATTGGATGGCTGTCCAACACCTTTTACTCTCTTGCAAAGGTGAATACTCATTTTTACTCTCTTGAATTTGGATTTATTAATTTTATTTATTTGTATTTATTTGTACATTTGTAGAAGCGCACAAAGCCCATAGGCATCAAGGCGCTGGTTACAGGATGGAGCAGACATCATATAGAACCAGTGAGGCAGTAGGGATAGGAGGTAAGTTGAACAAAATAGTTTTGATATGCTTTCTGAAGACATTGTAGGAGGGGTTTGCCTCTCAGGCGTGGGGCAAGCTTGTTCCATAGTGACGGTGCCCAGACTGGGAAGCTGGATCCACCAGCTTTGGAGCGCTTGAATCTTGGCGTGACAAGGCAGTGTCTATAGGCAGTTCTTATAGGTCTTTCTGAGTCATGTTGTAGTTTGTCCACAAGGTATCTTGGTGCGTCGTTCAAGAGACATCAGCATTTAAGGGAAAGGGATTCTGTCCTTAACAGGGAGCCAATGGGCTGCTTTTCTAGCCGCTGATATATGGTAATCTTTGCCAATGCCAAGAGCAGCTCGGAGCGCATTGTTTTGGGTTGTTTGCAGTTTGCGAAAGATTTTCTCAGAGGTGCCAGAGTAAAGAGTTACAATGAGTGCTCAGGCAACTTCCAGGCGGTTAGTGGTGGTTGAGGCAGAGGCTGTGTGCGGCTATCCAAGAATGGATGTTCTTGTACATTTCTTTGATTCTGGACGTATCTGTCTGGTGGTCACCGGTGAGGGGGACAAGAATTTGGGTGTCGTCTGCGTAATTTGCATGAGGTACTCGGGACGTCAAGATGGTCGAACAGTGGCTTGGTGTACACATTGTACAGGTTAGGGGACACACATGAGCCTTTGGGTACTCTGCAGGAGTTGGGTGTGGGTGAGGTAGTGGTCTCCCTTGCAAAAGCTCTGGAAGATCTGTTAGACAGGAATGAGGCGATCTATATGGTGGCTTCGGGGGAGAAATAGGCAGCAGAGGTAGGGCTTGACAGATGAGCTTGTGTTCTACGAGGTCAAATGCTGCAGAGAGGTCAAGGAGTAGGAACAGGGAGAGGGTGCCAGAATCATTGGTGTGGTCAAGCTGGTTTTTCAGGTCAAGGAGGGCTGTTTCAGTCCCCTGCTTGGGACGGAAGCCTAACTGGTGAGAGCCTAAAATATGAAGTTGTTTCAGGAATGCTTGTATTTGTAAATAGGCCACTCTGTCCATAATTTTAAGGAGGAAGGGGACCGTAGTGATGGGGCGGTAATTAGATGGGCAGGCTGGGTCGAGGGTAGGTTTATTCAGAAGCCGTGAGATCCAGGATTCCTTGAGTGACAGTGGGACAGAGCAGGATGTGAAGGAAAAGTTAATGATCGCAGCGATGAGAGGGAGCAGAGGTTCTGTACATTCTTTGACTAAGGATGCAGGGAATATGTCCCCCTTACATCGGGATGGCTTAAAACCAGCGATGATGATTGCAAGGGCAGTGTTGCTGATGGGTTGGAATGTGAACAATGGAATGTCATCCCGAGTAGAGCAAGGTATGTGGCAGGCCGTTGGTAGTGTGGCTTGTTTAGCTTGTATTACAGATTGTAGCTGTGTGATTTTGGCTTTGAAAGTGTTTTGGATTTTGTTAGAATTGCTGACCCAGCTAACTTGTGGTAAGAGGGGGGTTTCTAACTCGCTGAAGATAGAGAAAAGCTCTCGCGAACTGGAAGCTGCGTTAGCGATTCTTTTGTTGTAAGTGGAGGATTTGGACATAAGGATCAGCTGTTTGTATTGTTGCAACAATTTAGAGAGGTTGCTCTTATTGGTAAGAGTGGGTTTTTTATGCCAGATGGCTTAAGCCATTCTCTTCGCCACACGTGCGGTTCGGAGCTCTGGAGTGAACCATGAGTTATGATGGGTTGGATTCTTTGTCTTCTTTGGTTTGAGAGGTGCGAGGTGGTCGGTGATCTGGAGGAGCAGAGTTGTAGTGGTCCACAAGGAATATGGGGACTTGTGTGGCGGGGAGAGGTGATTTGATGAGTGGAATCATGTTTGTGCTAGTCTGATTGTGTGAGCTACAGGCATGATGGTGCTCGGGAAAGCGGCAGGTTTGGTAAGTTTTCTAAAGAAAGGTATGGTGACTGTGATAGTGTGGTGGTCTGACGAGGGGCATGGTCTGTTGGATAGGATGGAGATGTTACAATTGTGATCTAGTACTCAGTCAAAGATATGGCCGTAGGAGTATGTAGAAGATGTGATGGTTTGGGTACAGCCAAGAGCCGACAAGGAAGTGGCTATGGCCGTGGCCTCTGTGTCGTTAGGTTCATTAAAGCCCAGGTTGAGGTCGCCTAGTAACGCGTTGTGTAGAAGGTTTAAGGTTGGTGGTAATAAAATGGGTAAGGTCTTCTTCGAAGAGGCAATGGGTCCAGGTGGGTGGTATATAAGATGTAGAGTGAGTGTGTTGTTTTGTGAGAATTTGAGCTTGGCTGAAAGGGATTTGCAATTGGGGATCATTGTTAAGTTGGTTGAGTAAAGCGAGAGGGAGTTTTGGCTACTCCGCCTCCTTTTTTTCTGCCCTGTCTCACCAAAGGATGGCATAGCCTGCAGGGACAGCGATGGAGAGAGTTTGGGCCACTGTAGGGGATTGCCAAGTCTGTCGCAGCCAGGATGTCTAGGTCCTCAGCCGTGATAAGGTCCAAGATTTCATGTGGGTGGACTGTGATGGATCTCTTTTTGATCAGAATAATGATGTGTTATTCATATAGCGCTTTTATCCAAAGCGCTTTACAGAGCATATATTTGCATACAATATCACCCAACCGAAATTGGTACTCCTTTATCGACCTCAGAAGGATGAAAGGCTGAGTTGGCCTTGCTGGGATTCAAACCTGCGACCTGCAGATCACGCTCAGATCGCAGCAGCGAGTGCTCAACCTGCTGAGCCGTAAGAGCAAGTTTTGAGGGGGTGCACAGCTGATGGGGCTGTCACTTTCTTGCCGGCTATTGCAATGTGGGAATCTGGGTGGTGTGAGAGTTTAGTAGCACTCTGTGCTACCATGGGAAGGGTGCATGCATGGTGAGGGTATCTGGCATGGGTTTGTCCTGTACTGCAGAAAGGCAATCCGGGCTGTGATTTTAGGGTGTGTGAATTTCTGACGGTGGGTATAACTTTATGGGGTTGGTAGCCGGAGACCGCGTTAGCAGCATTAATGGCAGGTTCTAGGACATCACAGGTAATGCTAGTGATCTTTTTTACAGGACTATTGTATGCAATGCTGGCCAAAGTATCACAAGCAGTGGGAGAAACGTTTCCTGCAAGGCCTAAGACCTTGATTTACTCTTCAAATCTCAAAGTAGGGAGTAAAATACTCCCACCTGAAAATCCTATATGGATCACTGCTTAATCCCATGTATGCAGAAAATACTCTACGTATAAGGAGATCTCCATGGGAATGATAGTTCTTGACCTCTGGATGGCATTCCCTCCCAGTGAGGTCCCTTTTTCCCAAATGCATAGGGATTCATCACATACCACTCCTGTTAAGCAAGAGGCCCCTCTTTCAGCAATAAGAGAAAAACGGCTGAGGACATTTATATTTCCTTGTTCTTTCCCTTTTCTATGTTCGACAGAAAAACAAAAAGATTGTAGATCCAAAAACCATCTCATAACCCGGGCATCTGAATCTTTTCTGAGACTCATCCAGGTTAGAGATGAATGGTCAGTCACAAGTCAGAACTTCCTTCCCATCAAATAGTAGCAAAGACCTGCTAATGGCCATTTGACGGCTAAGGCTTTCAACTCGATGGTGGCATAGGCCTGTGCCCTAGAAAACAACTTCCTGCTCATAATTTGGATGGAATTTTTTAGTTTTTGTCATGTTCCTGGGAAAGCACTGCTCCCAAGCCTACTTTGGAGGCGTCTGTTTTGTTTAGAGTATACATTCCAGGGTGAGTTCGGGAATCTTCAATATGGGCTCTTATTTCAGGCTATCAGAGATTCTCTGATATGACTTCCCCCACATAAGCTTTTGTGGTTGTGAATTGCTTACCTTTAAAGTGAGACTCGCGATTAGGGTGGAATAGTTGTGAATGAACAGCCTGTAATATCCGGTCAGTCTGAGGAAGCGTTGGAGATCTTGTTTTGTCTTCAGAATTGGTGTTAACCAAACTGCCTTGACCTTTTCAGCATGGGGCTGAATTAATCCATTCCCCACAAAGTACCCTAGATACTTCACCGCTGATTGCATGGGTTAACTTATTTTGGGTTTGAATGCATGCCTGCTTTCCCCAAGGCACAGGTTATATTGTGTAGATGGTGCATATGATCTGGCCAGTTGTTGCTATGTATGACTATATTGTCAAAGTAGGCCCCCCTGCAAAATCAGAGTAATGGGTAAGCATTTTGTCCATTCGTTTTTGGAAAGTGACAGGTGTCCCGTGTAATCCAAAGGGCAAGGACTTTAAACTGGAAGAGCCCCTGAGGTGTAGAAAAAGCAGTTTTCTCCTGGTCAGGTGAATTTTAGGGGCCTTGCTAGTATCCCTTTGTCAAATGTAACATGAATGTATATATTGGGCTGACCCTATCTTTCCAATGAGCTCATCTAGTCTGGGCATAGGATAATTATCGAAACTCGAGAAAGAATTAAGCTTTTGAAAATCAATACAGAAACTCCACCTCCCATCGGGTTTCACCACCAAAACTATGACGGGGGACCATGAACTCTCAGATGGTTCAATTATATCCACCTTCAGCATAGATGAGAGCCCTTCCTCAATCTTTCTTCGGGCCTCTGGAATATTATACGGTTTTAAATGTACTGTTTGTCCCGGGGGAGTACGAATAAAGAAGTTGCATACTCGACAGGGTTTTTCAAAGAAGACTTCCTGACATTGTTTTTATTAGATCATGAAGATCTTTTTGTTGCTGAAGGGGTAGGTTCTTGGTCGGTTAGAGAGTGGCCATAGTAACGGTAGTGTTCTCTAAGGGATTGATCTTCCACTCTTTTAGGAGATTGACGTGATAGATTTGAGTTTTTTACATCAGTTGGGTTGTACGACTACGTAGTTTAAGTGGCCTTTTTTTTCCTAGAATCTTATAAGGGCCATACCATTTGGAGACCATTTTTTTTACAATGTGCTTACAATACTAAAACAGAGTCTCCTATGAAAAAGGACTAGGGTGCAACCCGTTTGTCAAGTAGGGACTTTTGGTGTTCCTGGGCCTGACTGAAATGATGTTTTACAATTTCTCGGACTGCAACCATATGTGTCTTGAGCTTCTGGGCTGTCTGTGAGAAGGGTAGGGTAGCCTCTTCCCTTTCCCTACCTAATTTCCTTGAGCATGTCTAAGATGTCTTGTAGTTCCCTCCCATATAATAGTTTGAATGGTGAATATCTATCCCAAGGATGCCACAGGTGTTTTCCTAACCACTAAAAGCCCACAGGGAACCATTATATCCCAGCTGACAGTGAACAATATGCTCCTTTTGAAGCAGCGGAGCGAGAAAAAAGGGCCAACAACGCTTGAACGGAGAGAGCGAATAACCACACAGAGGCGAGCCTCTGACGTGCAGACACCTGCAAGGTGAAGAACCGTGTTGAACAGCAGGCAGAGAGAAGCAGACACCGAAGGGAGATGTTGCTGGCCTGATACAGAGACGTATCGGGCCTGTGAAGCAAAAGCTGCACAAAGCAAAGCTTACCTGGAAGCGCAACCACGCAGGGGATGCAGTGGGCCTAGTGCCCACAAACAGACGCCGAAACCAGGAACCGAGGGAGGAGTAAATCCTCCGCTCTCACCCGAGACGGGCATGATCTTTAAACTGCTTGTATCCAGTCAGGAAGAGTGGCAAGCCGTGGAGAGTACTACTGCTGCTGAAGAGAGGCGGAAAGAAGAAAGGATTGCCCTAAACCCATACCAGGGTCACATAGGCCCAGAGAGAGCGAGAGGGAGAGAGAATGAGAAGGGTTACAAGAGCCTGAGAGACCCGACTACTATCAACGTCCAGAAGGGTCAGAAGAACCCACAAGAGTTAAGGGAGCCACAAGAAAAGAGGGGATACCCATACCCCAGAGGGTTAAGTGAAACATTGGGATAGAGAAACCCAAGGGAGCCAGAGGTGCCCAACAAGGAAAGCAAAGTGCAGCTATGAGGGGAGCACTGAAGCACCCAACACCTGAACCAAGTGGGGAGAGACCATCTCAAGTGGTGGAGAGGGATCAGGGAAATATCCATCCATCTAAAGAAATTTGGAGAGTTTGTTTTTGCCGAAACTTAAGTCTTTTATTGTTGAACTTGGGGCAACTTGAGAAACTTGGCTAGACTGCCAAGAACGGTTTAATAAGGAGAACTGATAATTACAGATGACCAGTGGATCCATGAAGATTTCCTGGAACACCTGAGAGAGATTGTGGTGAACAACACTGAGGGTAGGACACTCTAGTAGATATATATATATTTTTTTCAATTTGGGTTTTATTGGCATTTCCATAATCAAAACAAAACATGAAACACAGAACCCCAACTCCCCCCTCCCCAACCCACGGTTTGAGAGAAGACCAGTGCTGCAGAGCTTTTCCAGTAGAACAGTTTCCCTCCAACTCCCCCCTTGCAGATCCTTATAGCATGGACAGAGCAGCTTGGATCAGCCCCTTTAAATGTCATTGTCGTCTGGGGCGTCTATTATTATGCCCAAGAGTTTCATGCTCCGAGGAGTCCATCGCTGCCTTGGACCCTCCACCTGATATTCCAGTAGGGCTGCCCAGTCCGACCTGAATCTTAGATGGTCTCCTTGAATTGAGTATGTGAGCCACTCGAGTACCAACAGGCTCCATAGCTTTGCCACCCATTCATGATCCTGTGGCGGGTCCTTTGCTTTCCATCTGCGAGCCAAAACCATTGCCGCGGCCATCACCATTATTGAGTAGAGTTTGCGGCCTGCCTTACTCTTAATTGCTGCCAGAGACCCCCCCCCCCAATGCCCAGAATCGCCAGACCTTTGTTATCCCCTAGTTGAAAGTCCAGGACTTGGTTGAGCGCGTCCCAGATCCCGGCCCAGTAGTTCTCAATTTTTCAGGCACTCCCACCATATATGCTCCCAGGAGCCCACTGCACCACATCCTCTCCAACATAGGGGGGATGCCCCCGGGTACATTCTGTGAAGTTTGGAGGGGATTAAGTGCCACTGGGTGAGCAGCTTCAGCCACATCTCCCTTATTTGAAGGGATCTAGTTAGTTTCGGTATCTGCTTCCATAGCCAACACCAGTCATTATCCTCAATTGTGGACCCGGTGGCTAGTTCCCAGTTCTTCATGTAGGACCGCAGTGGAGGATCCTCTCCTCCCTTCATATGCCTATATAGGGCTGTGATCAGGTGCTTGTCCCCCGATTCGGTACTGTGATACCTTTCAAAGGGGGTTAGTTGTCAGGTCGCTGCTTTCTTCAGAGTGGGGTGGGTGAGCCAATTCCTAAATTGGCAGTAATGGAACCTTTCGCCTTTACCCAGTGTGAAGTGTCTTACACTGCTCAAAGTGCTTTACCTGCCCCCCCGCCCCGTACATATCCCACAGCATTCTACATCCCCCCTGGTGCCAGGCTTGGAATGCAGTAGTATTGTGACCCGGGGTGAACTGCGGGTTAGTGAATAGGGTTGTGTAGGGGTATGGGTGCGTCGTTAAATGGGGCTGCTGGACCGCCTCGTTCCAGGTACCGGCCACCAAGCCTAGGATTGCACTACTGTACATCTGAGTCGGCCTGTCTTGTTTTGGTTTCCACAGGACCCCTTCGAGATCCTCCCCCAGTACCACCCTGTCCATAGGCCTCCATACTTCCCCCACGGTCATCTTTTTGACAATCCCTGAGCACCTTCAGCTGAGCCGCCCTATAGTACACTCTGAAGCCAGGTAGTCCCATACCCCCCGCTCTGTGGGGGTTCTCATCACCTTGGCCGCTATCCTTGGGGGCTTATTGGCCCACACAAACCTGTTAGCGATTTTGTTCAAAGACCTGAAAAAAGCTGGGAGAACGTGCACTGGTAGAGCAGCGAAGTGGTACAGGAGTTTTGGGAGTACAGTCATTTTTAAGGTGTTGATATGTCCTAACCAGGAAATCGCTAGGGGCCCCAGTCTATCATCTTGCTCTTTAGTTTCTCCAGTAGGGGCGGATAGTTCGCCTGATACATTTGTTCCACCCTTATGGACAATTTTATTCCCAGGTAAGTGATTAAGTACTTTACCCATCTATAGGGGGAAGTGGCCTTCAAGGAGTCGACTACTGGGATTGGGATTGTGAGATTGAGAAGATATTTTTTATTTAAATGTCTACGTGGTAGGGCTAGTTTAGCGGATGGTTTGGACTAAGAACTATTTTTATTTTGACTTTTGACAAGCACTTTAGTTTTGATAGGAAGGGGACTCCCCTTTAGCAATAGGGTTAGTGAGGCGTTGTTCTTAAGCTACTTGGAAACCATGTCCTCTGGTCTGAGTCCTTCTACCGCTTTCCACACTTCTCACATTGATACCCTTAGAGGGATAGTGTTGCAGACTAACAGATTGGCTAAAAACAAAAGTTATAAAAAACACTGGCATACACCGCGACAATCTTTAGTTCTCAGTATATGTAACACAGATTTTGCTCTTACACTATGGTACTTAGGTCAAAAACGAATAAAGTACATAGACATTTCAGTTGTTTCTATTAGAAATACATGCACAGTCAGCTATGTCTAAACCCTCTCATCATTCTGTCAAAGACTTCAAGGGCAATCTGAGGTAGTGTCGATTCAAGAGAGGTCGTTCATGTGCTGGGATAGGCAGATCATCCTGAGGGGGTTGACCCCGGGCCTGGGCCCTTTGACCCCGATCACACAGAACCCTGCCTTCACTCCAGGACTTCATCCTAGATCATTCCATAACTGGTCAGGAACAAAGACCTTGAGGCTGCAGGAGCTATACGCAGATGGTATCCCCTTGACCTTTATTCAATGTAAGGAGAAGTTTAATCTATCCGAAACCGAAAGGTTTAAATACATACAACTTAGGCACTGGGTCACGAACCCGTCTGTTAAAAAAGCTGTTATCAGGCCTCCCATAGGCATAGAGCTAACTGTTGCAGAAGGACAACGGCCCCACAAAGTAGCCACATGCTACCGACTCCTAGAAATAGCCCCAGAGGAGGAAAAATTACCGTACATGGAAGCTTGGGAGAGGGAGCTGGGGAGGGAGATTGCCCCTGAATCATGGCGAAGAATCTGGGACAGGGCACACAAGTCTCCTAGATGCACTACGGTTAGGGAATGTGCAATTAAAATATGTTTCCGATGGTATTTCACGCCGCAGAGATTGCACACTATGAATGTAGAGTACCCTGATACTTGCTGGCATGGGTGTGGGGCTAAAGGAGATTTGGGGCACATGTGGTGGCACTGCCTGGTCATTCAATCCTTCTGGCTGGAGATTCGTTCCAAAATTAAGGACATCTGTGGATCCCTCCTCCCCATGGACCCATTAGTGATGGTGTTGGGCGATTCCCCTGAGGATGGATCGTATCCTCAATCTGGTCCCAGAGTGCAGCTAATCACTCAACTACTGATTGCGGCCCGCCTTACGCGTGCTCGATTCTGGAAAGAACCTGAGGGCCCCCACATCGCACACTGGTGGGTCAAGGTCTGGGAACTCCTGGGAATGGAAAAGCTAACAGCCACAATAATTAACCAAACAGACAAATTCCGACAAGTTTGGGGCCCATTTCTAGATTATGTGGAAGAAAAGGAACACATGGTCTTCCAACCTAGACTGGTCAAATGTCTTCTTCAGCCCTGAAGCGCTCGGAGGAAAGAAAGGACCCCATCGAACTGGTCCCAGAATGGGAGGAGGCTACTGGACACCAAGGGTAATGCCTGGATCAAAGGGGGGGTGTCTTTCTTTTTTTTTTTTCTTTTTTTTTTCTTTCTCGTTCATCTTTTCCTCTTCTCCCTTTAATGAAGAAGCTTCAGAACATACAATTGCAATTTTACATCCCCAAGAGTAATTGCGATATCACTAATGGAATTATAGTTGTTAAAAGGAAATGTCAATGCATCGTTGTAAATTAACTGGTCACAGCGACAATTGCTGAGGTTTATTAAGCTGGCGAATTTCGACGAAACTGTTGAACTACTTCCAAATAATGTTGCCACAGTTATATATCGTTAAGATTGTAATGTGCATTGATGTTTCAATAAAAAGATCTTGACAAAAAGAGAGGTTGTTCAGGTAAGCTAGTTATTTTATACATTCAACATTTATTTAGATGTTCAAATCGGCTGTTTCATGAGATGCTTATTTTCCTGCAAACACCCAAATGTGTAAAGTTGATTCTATACAGAATTTCCTTTAATTGTTCAACATATGTGGATAACAAAGGCATGATTCCACCCAATGCCTTGCAAATTCGTTCTTTACATAGTTGCTTTAATTTTGTTTAAGATAGAGGTCCACGGTGTAAGGGGCTTTCAGGTACATAAAGTCCACTAAGTATCTTGAGGTGAAGAGCGCAAACTAAGACTGACCAGGATAATCATACTTGAAACGGTAGCCTATTCCTATCCGTTAGGCCCCAAGCATCTGCCCAATAGATGGCAGATGCTCCACCCCTCCCCCTTCAGCTGGACATATTTTCACCTTCACTTATGGGCATATCTCATTAGTGTTCCATTATTCTGGCCGATTATAGTTTCCTCTTTGTTGGTGCAGGGAGACACTATAAAATGCTGGCATATGTAATGCCTCGTTTCATATTTTGGGGGACCCATTTAAGTACATTTCTCGGCAACTTTACCCCCTTGTGTTACGTAGCTACATTGCACCAGACTTCATTATCTTAATCTTTAAGCCTCAGTCGTCCATAGCAGAATAGATATCGGATTCGGCAACCCATTGATGGTCCTGGCAATAACCAGGTACCACCCACTGAATCACTGAGAGAGAGGGCCTGCGTCCAGGTGCTGGGTGGGGGATTAGAACAATAGCCCCACTACTTAAGCTATGTGGCATGGAGCAAAAGTCCTGATTTGCTCTGGAAGTATAGTGAACCAGAACGTGTTCTGCTGCAAAAAGTCTACTACATTTGGAAAACGTTGTGTACGCCCAATCCTCTTTGTATCGTCCTCTCTGGGCCCTTTTCCTGATTGCGAACTAGACGCATGTGCCTACTACCCTTTTCCCTTTCTTTGGAACACAGTGAAATGGAAATGCCCACACAGAGAAGTGCTCCTTGAGCACTTGCTGCTCGCAGAATTTGCACTGTGCTTTTAAAAATGACTTTTAATCCCCAGCCTATTTATGAACATGCAGTTTAATACAAGTTTACATAAGAAACAATTAAATCTATTGGTGATGGTCGACCAGATTTTTCATAACGCGCTAGGCTCTTCTAATTGAATTTGTTATGCTCCTATTTGAAAAATAAATAAAGTGGCAAACCAAAGCGGAGTCGTATTAGAGACAAAATGAAAAGCACGAAAGAATCATAGGCGCACTTCTCCCTACATTCCTTTCAGTGTCAAACATTACAACCCTATATAATGTGTACTAAGAAGTAATACACATGTTAAAGTTATCAATAATTCCAGTTGCACATCTATTTGTGCGACCGAAAATTCACAGCATTTCATTGTTTTTGCCTTTAGGTTGGCAACCATACTTATTCAGAAACCTTTGGATCCCATTAAGGGATATGGTTGTGCACATTGTGACTTGACTGCCTTTGTCGTAGAATGGGTCTCAGTCTCCGGGTGGCCTCCACCACCATTAAAGTGGCAATTCAGCCCACCCCAGTTATGAGCGCATTGCTATCCTGCACCCATCATGGTGGGGACCGTCTGTCCCCCCTCAAACATTGGGGTATAGTGTCGTCTATGGAAATATGATCAGTGCAGCGCCTGATAATGTGTGTGGTTGCACCCTATTATTCCCTTGGAAATATGCCCATGCCTCCCCACAGTGGATAGTGGGAGTAAAGTCTGAGACTGTGGACTCCTTTGGGTCTGCACGCTGAATGTCTGCCACCTTCAATTCAGTCATGCCTCCATGCACAGAAGCAAATGGAATTGCTTCAATTCCGTGTAGGTACCCCAAAATGTGGTACTAGGGAAGGGGAGATGCAGCCTTCTCTACTTCCAAACAGTGGTCCTTGCAGGGCAAGCCTCATGATTGAACGCAGGGGTACTGGATTGATAATGCGGCACTCTGCGCGCTCAGACATACATTGCTACTTCTTATAATTCGTAAACATTTCGTTTTTTCTAATTGCACAAAGATGAGCCAGTCCTCCTTTTCAGCAGTGACGTTTTCAGTCTTCGCAGCGTTAGTTACGTGGGCAGAATTGGGCAATGTATCAGTGTTCGACATATGTGAAACAGTCTTTTTCTGTGCAAGACATTTAGGAACCATTGCAGCTTTTGCTTACCCACTCTGTTTTCCCAGCTGGTGTCAGAAATGCTTTCGTTAGCACTCCACATGCTGTTGGCGTAATTGTGATTTTTCTTTTCACCGTGTGCTCTGCTTTTCGCAAGTTTGAATCCTTCTCTTGCAACGAAGGACCTGGCGACTTTGATGAAAGAACAATAATCACACCGAATACACATGTGAAAGGCACCCCTATCCTAGACTCCATATTCAAATGGATGTGTATTACTGGAAACTTCCATCAGTAAGCCTGTTCAAGGAAATACATAATTAAAAGCAGAATTTGCACCGGGGGTTTTCCTGAATCGAACGTGTCTATTGAGCGTTGCCCATTCTTTGGTCAGGATGCCCTTCCAAGCAGATGCTGCCTGATCTATCAAGTTCTCTCTAATTCGGTGAACTTTCATACAAATATTCAACGCCTGCTCCTGGGTAATGTCTGTAGCTTGACAATAAAGGCTGAATGGGTTTGGGAATCTCTGTGACGTGCAAATAAAAAGGAAAAACACAATATTTAGACTGAGAATATCCAAAAATGATACAATATGTCTTAACACAAACCTTAATGAAAAAATAGGATGTAATGTAGAAAACCCGATCCCACCAAACCCCACTGTTCGGTTTAGGAATTTCAGACTTTGTTGGGAAGGGGACAGCCCCACCCTACCCCCTAGGCGCTTTAGAGTTAGGTGAGATATGTTTGACGCACTACGATGGGCGAGGGGTAGGTGATATGAGATATATGATATATTTTATTTGTATCGCGCTCGTACACAAGTGTTTCAGAGCGCGACTAGGCAAGGGAGGGGAACAAGGGAGAACACAGCACATCATAAAAACGATCTTACTAGGCCCAGTGACATTGAGAACGCGCAAGTGCATGGGAAAGGGAAAAAGTGCATGGAAGGGGGAGAGTGGAAAGTGCAGAAGCCGAGGAGCGCAGATAAATAAAATAAATAGAAAATTGAGGCAAACTGTGGTAGTGCAGCCAGCAAGTGGCAAGTGCTGTGTTTAAGGCAGCAGACTGGGTAAATCTGAATAAGTGCAGAAAAAGAAGAAAAATGGAGGGGGGCTGTATGGTTACAGATACAGTCCCCAGTGCAAGGGGTGGCCAGGAGGTAGCGCAGGAAGATGGCAGGGTGAGCAGGTACCTGGGCCCAGGGGACAGAGGGTGACCAGGTGCACAGTGCCAAGAGAGCAGATCAGTAGGGGAGGAGGGGAGTGAAGGCAGAAGCAAAGAGGAAGGTTTTGAGGTTCTTCCAGAACCAGAGATGGTTCTCCTCAAGTTTTAGAGTGGCAGGGAGGCTGTTCCAGATGGAGGCCCCATCCGAAGATATAGATCTACCCCCAGCTCGTTTCTTTTAAAAACTACTGACCCTGAGGGAGTTGGAGGTAGAGGAGCGAAGAGCTCGAGAGGGGAGGTATTTGCAGAGGGATAGCTGAAGGTATTTTGGACCCAGGCCCCAGAAAGCCTTGTGGACAATGCAGAGGGTTTTGAATTTAATCATTGCATCCACTGGGAGCCAATGGAGAGACTTCAAAGCTGGAGATGGGATCCCAGGGCTTGAGGCCAAGGACAAGTCTTGCAGTCCTGTTCTGGATAAGTTGTAGAGGGCGGAGAGTAGAGGCAGGTAGGTTTAGAAAGAGGCTGTTACAATAGTCCAAGCTAGAGGGAACCAGAGCTTGGGATACCATGAGCTTCTGGGGGAAGGAGAGGAAAGGCAGAATACCTCTGAGGAGGTGCAGTCGGAAGTTTGACTTTTTAGAGACATCAGAGATATGGGCCGAGAAGGAAAGTGTGGAGTCAAAGATGACACCAAGGTTCTTAGCCTCGCAGGTAGGGGTAGGTGGAGGGCCAAGGGAGGCCGGCCAGAGAGTGAGGGAAAAGGATGGCGATGGTGTGCCGATGAGGAGGATCTCCGTCTTGCTGGCATTCAGACAAAGATCATTGGCGGCACACCAATTTTGAATGGCAGTTAGGCAGTCAGAGATGAGAGAGGGGGAGGAGGTGGCAGAGAGCAGCCGGAAAATGAGTTGTCATCAGCGTAGCACTGGAAATTTGAGCGGAAAATGGCAAAGCAGTGAGCGAGAGTTGCCAGGTATTGTTTGAAAAGCCAGGGTGAGAGGTTAGACCCCTGGGGAACCCCACAGGTGGAGAGGAAGAAAGATGATGGGAAAGACCCCAGTTGGACCTGGGAGGGTTGATCAGAGAGGAAAGAGGTCAGCCAGGCCAGAGCCTGATCAGTGATACCCAGATTATCACGGAGATGGTTGAGCAGGATGGTGTGGTTGACCGTGTCGAAGGCAGAAGAGAGATCAAGAAGGATGAGGACAGAGGGAATGTTAGAATCAAGGTTGGAGAGCAGATCTTCACGGATATTGAGGAGAGCAGTTTCCGTGCTTCTGGCCGCTCTGAAGCCAGACTGGTGGTCATGGAGCAACCAACAGAATCTGAATGAAGGTTAAGCTGAGAGATGGCCAGCTTTTCCAGGAGTTTGCCCAGAAAGGGGGTAATGGAAATTGGGCGATAGTTTGCCGGACAGGAAGGATCAGCTGTGGGTTTCTGAAGAGGATGCACAAGGGAGTGCTTCGAAAGGGGAAGGATCCTGAGGCAAACGAGTGGTTGCAAAAATCAGCAAGGGCAGGAGTGAGGGTGTCAATGTGGTCCTTAATGGTTTTGGAGGAACAGGGATGAACCTGTTTTGATGAGGCTTTCATAGATCGGACTTGTCTAGCGACCTCGTCAGGGGAGAAAATAGGAAAGGAAGAGAAGGAGGGTGGGGGGGTGCTTAAAGGAGGGTCTCCAAGCACAGACTGAGAGGGAATAGGAGGGGGAGGGGAGGCGAGGGTGGACAGGATGTCCTGGGTTTTACAGATAAAGTGCTAGGCAAGGGCATTGCAGAGAGCCTGGGAGGCAAGAGGAGGGGAGGAGACTGCTGCAGGGTTGGCAAGCTCCTTGCAGATTTTAAAGAGTTTGGCTGAATTGTTGGATGCCGCAGAGACACAGGCTTGAATGTGGGCTCTCTTCTTAGTGCGGACAGAGATTCGGTATTGCCTTTGGAGCAGTCGACAGGCCAGTTTGTCAGAGGATGAGCAAGAAGACCTCCATTTCCTCTCAGCCGCCCTACACTTATGTTTAAGTGTAGCTAGGTCGGAATCATACCAGGAATTGCACTTGGCTTTGGACTTCAAGCGGATCCTCATGACAGGGGCAAGAGCATCAAGAGTATCGGAGATGGGAGAGTAGAGAAGGGACAGTGTTGTGTCGGGGTGTAAATCAGACAGGGGAGGAGGAGGAGGGGGATAGAAGGTGGCAAAGAAAGCCTCAGCTGACACACGCTTCATAGGTCGGATGTCCGAGAAGGTAAGTGGAAGTGTTGGGGTGTGGTTGGCTTGGGGAGAAGAGAGTGAGAGATGGGAGGAGAGGAAGGCAGTGGTCACTCCAGGAGAGAGGAGTGGTCAGAGGAATAGAGAGGGGGAGGCCAGGGGAGATCAAGACATCAAGTGTGTGTCCTGCAGAGGGCGTCGGGCCTGAGGGGAGGATGGAGAGGGAGAGGGTATCGCAGAGGTTGCGAAAGAGCAGCAATGAGGGACAGTGAGAATCGAGGTGAATGTTGAGGTCACCAAGGAGGAGGAGTTGAGTCGTTGAGGCCAGGAGGAAGGAGGAGAGGTCGGCCCACTTAGAGAGAAAAGAGGTGATTTGCCCGGGGGGCCGGTAGAGAGTAGCAACAGTAAGAGAGTGGCTAGGAGAGTGAGAGCCTGTAGACAAGCCATTCAAAAGAGAAGTAAATCTGAATGGGAATGATAGTGGCAGGAATCCACTCAGGAAAGATCAGGGCTACGCCCCCTCCAGGTCGAGTGGATCTGGGTGCAGAGAGGATCGTGTAGCCCTCAGGGAGTAGAGTGTCAAAGCTTGTGACAGAGCTAGCCATGAACCATGTCTCCGTAAGACCGAGGACATCAAGGTCCAGTTCTTGAAGGAGGTGGCAGATGTCAGAGGCATGTTTGACAGCAGAGCGAGAGTTGAGAGTGGCAAGATGAAGAAGGTTGCCGGACTTAAAGACCTTCCGGGGAGGGGTACAAATCAGAGGTACGCCCTGCAGAGTTGTGGAGGTAGCCTGAAGAGTGGCAGAGGAGGAGGAGGAGGAAAAAGTCGGTAAGGTAGCCAGGGAGTGAGAGGAGGGGACAGCTGGAGATGAGAGGAAGTTGATGAGGCGAAGGAAACGCCTATCGAAGAGGAGGGGATTGGCCTGAGGACCTTGGACCATGACAGTGCCATGTAGGTAGACATTAAGGATGACTCTGGAGGAGTCGAAAGAAGCCATGAGGACATCCCAGCGAGTGCCACCATTAATGGGAGAGGAGAAGACAGGACAAAGCACAGAGATCATATGGGGGGTCCACAGATCCGACGAAGGAACAACAAAGAGGATGTCGGTGAGGGTCTGTCTGGAAGAGGCGTTGGTATAGGTATCAGCGATGGGGAGTCCAGGGTTGGAGGCCAAGATATCCTTTTTAAATTTCTTTTTTCCAGACTTAGTGGGAAGGATAGTTGATAGAGAAGCAGTCGGAATAGATGGGAGAAACAAAGCGCCATGAGTGGAAATGAGAAGAGGCAGAGGGGGGAGTATGCAAGTAAAGCAGTATTGCACACTCACTTGGCTAGCCGGTTACAATCAATGGCCAACAGTTAAATGCAGAAATACACTGAAGTTGAACTTTCAAGTAAATGCAAGAATACACCCAAGTTTGACTTTCAAGTAAATGCAAGAATACATCCAAGTTTGACTTTCAAGTAAATGCAAGAATACACACAAGTTTGACTTTCAAGTAAATGCAAGAATACACACAAGTTTGACTTTCAAGTAAATGCAAGAATACACACAAGTTTGACTTAAAAGTTAAATGGGAGACCAGTAGTTAAGGAATTTAGAGTGGTAGTCAGATGGTAAAGGTGAGTATAGATAAGCTTCACATGAGAGCATGACAGGAAGAGTCGAGTACCCTCTGAGAAGGGAGTACTGGTAAATCAAGGAGGGAACTAACCCAAACAGAATATGGTAAGAGAGTCATGGCAGTCCAATAGTCCAGGGAAGCGGCCTCAGTGACAATGAGGGTTTGGCTGTTGCAGAATCTCATGATGCAGCCTGTGAAGCAGACAGAGAAGCTGACAGGGACCTTAGAAAGTAGACCTTTGAAACAGGGGCCGGCTGAAGCCTGCCGGTCCCCCGATTGGCTTGAAAACAAAGCGAACAGCCAATCACTGCAGACGATGGAGGGAAGCACTTTAGATACACAGCCAGCCTCATGCAAACAAGGAGGCTAGGCAGCCATGATGGAAAACCTCAAACACACTGTGAGGCAGCAGGAAACATCCATTTCATTGAAATGAGTCAGTGCAATTTAAAGCAGCAGAAGGTTAAAACACACTGCCAATTTGCACAGTGTAATTTCTGAAATTAAAATGGTTTGCCAAGTGAAAAAAAACACTTTTTTTTAAGGTTTTTCTTTTTAAAAGCTTTTTTTCGTTTCTGGTGCTGCAGGGACAATCGCAATGCACCTACCTGGTGCAGAAAGCGCCCGTGGACCCAACGGATCAGGAAACTTGGGAAGGGTGGGAGCTTCAGAAAGACCTCAAGTTCCGTAGGATGTAGAAGGCAGAAAAAGAGAGGAACACCTCCCAGTTTAACAGGACCCTACCTCAATATAACCAAATATAGTCTATCCACATAGTAAAGCATAAGGTGCGCAAAGCATTGCTATTTTTCATTGACATTAGTAACTATAGGGAAGGCCTGCGCGGTAAATGCGGTATTGCATGCATTATCCCCAAATTGCGAGACAAGGGAAATCTCCAGCCATGCCTGAGCTCCCATGAGAACAGCCCACACCCCCAACCGCCACAACATTTATTGATTGTTCCAACAGTGTTGCAAAGATGTTTTTTTTACTAGAGGAATGTGCCCTACAAGGCCGTGATCAAAGATTGCCGCCTGGTGTGCATGTTATCTCACACTGGTCAAAGCATGACCCGACCCATCCCCAGGCAACCACGAGTTATAGCCCATATAACTGACTGAACCTTAAGCTGCCTGAAGTCCATGGCACCAGGTGCCCTTTGACCACAAACCCCAACGTAACAAGCCCTGAAATGTTCAAAGGCGACAGACCGGGCACATTGTTGAAGCGACAATCGTGTGACATGTATTGCAAGGTGCTGGGAGGGATAAATTATAGTTCAAAATGAGGGTCGAGACCTTGGAGCCGGATGGCGCAGAAGGGAGTGAGTGAAATGTGTGTGTGGAGGTTAGTGTCTCAGAACCTCCTTTTTGCCTGTCTTGAGGCCTGCCGGGTGCACAGTATAGTGATGAAACTGCATTATGTCAGAAGTGTAGTTAATTTGTTTGTTAAAAAGATGATCCCAGCAGCACCCACGTGACAGAAGATGGATGGATTGGGCTGGGACCAATGGCCTGGCATCCCTTATGGGGCAGGCAGATCCTGTAGAGGTGCACACCAACCAGCTGCATGGGTTTCTACTGTATACGTTGCATCGTTTATGCCGATTTAAGATTCTGCTTTTACTACTTTTTGGCAAAACGTTCTTAGCAGCACAGTTCTTTGCTGTTGTTCCCATCTGCGTGTCAGATTAAAACTTGTTATCCTTACAAGATCGACATGGGCCTTTTTATTAACTAGCGGGGTGTATTTTCTCTGGTGTGAGCGTTCAGGGACTTGCCTTCAACTTTATAAATGTTTTGGAATTCGATAAAATTTTGTCCTAGTTCGTAAAACCTTCAGTTATGTACAACTGAGTTGTTGTAAACAATGGAATAAAGCAACCACATATCTTTGACGACATTATTTGACAAGAAAAATATAACCCCTAGATAATAAAGAGTTCCAAATGTTGAATGTAACCAATGACAATGGTCATAGGTCTGTATTGGTGTCAATCAGGTCTCGGGTTGAAATGTTTTGAGAGTTTTATCATGAAGCCCCGCAGCTAGGACAACCAGAAAAGAAGGCCGGCAAAGGAAGCGATTTAGGTGGATTTGAAAAAAAACAGTGCCTCTAGTCACGAATCATCTCTATGGTTAGGATACTTTGAAATGGCCTGACTGATGGCATGTTCTCAAGGATGGGGAGTCAGTAGACACTACTTTTCTTGGATCTGAGGACTAATTGAAGAAACTGAATATTATAAGCAGTCTGTACTTCCCTATCTCATGTGCCTCTCCAGGATCCTCTGCATTTATTTGGGATTAGCCGGGATTCCTTTTTGTTGCTAAAGAATGGAAGGCCGTAAGCGGGACCATATCCACTCACAGAAATGCACTAGAACAAGTTAACTTCAATTCTGTTACAGGATGCAGTGCACCAGATTCTAGGGGTGTACTGTGTTTCTTCAGGCAGTTCCTAGAAGCCAGAAGTATGCTTTTCAACCTGTTCCCGACCTTTAATGTATTCACATTTTCCAAAGGTACCTGCACGATTGAAAATTAAGATCTTTTTTCTGGTGTATCTTGCCTGTGTAAGTTTTATATCATGGATGTCCCCAGCTACTCCCCCCTTCCCACTCTTCTAGTATTCTGCTAGACCACTTCTACTCAACCAACCTGTTACAAATGCTTGCAGTACACAACACACATTGATGCAGTTTCTTAAATTCCTGCTCCACAGTGATACACAAGAAAACGATATTTGAGATACTTCTAACCATTCATGTGATCTGACGCTTCAAACAGAATAGTGGCTTCCCGATGTGTCTCTCATTCTGAAGGGCATGATCTTTTAAAGCTAATGCATCATAATGACCAGACTTTTAAAAAAAAACTAAACAAACAAGCCAATGGCCTACCAGTCCACTTCAAAAATGATATAGTTAAGAAAGAAATCCCACACCATGAACATCTGCTTCCTCAGTATTCCCCTGATCATCTGCTGCACATAGTCTGCTTTTTATCACTAGATTCCACCTCACTGCCCTACATTTGTAAAATGTTCATAGATCATGCTGACAATTCAGTAACTCGATGTCCCAATTTTATGATTGAGTGATTTAAAACGTTGTGCAAACATCCCCAAGCTTGCATCTTTTCACAATTCCATGTTAACTATGGAAACCTTTAAACTGTGGGTAGTAGAATGAGTCACACCATTTATCTAATTTTTACCACCTAAGTAATCAACTGTGACCTACTCTGACCATTACCTGGACATTAGCCACGTTTAAAGTATCCAACCTTTCATAATCACTTCGTAGAGCAATAAACACAGATGGCAAGGGTTTGAAACTAACATATGATATATGGGTTCAGATAGCTGAAGTATACCCTTTGTCTGTAGCTGGATACTTAGAATTAATGAGGAACCAGCGATTTAATCTTGTTGACTTCAGTTTTAGCACTCGTTTACAAAGTATTTCAGTATGGATAATGTTGCTTATTTCTGTAGCCATGGTTCACGTGTCTAGCTACAGACACTGTATACTTCATAGGCAGATAGGGCACAGGAGATGCACAACAAGAAACTATACATTTAAAAAAATATATATTAACAATGTTGAGCCACTGCAAATAAGTGAAAATATCACATGATAGTTTTTCACACTGAAGGTGGCTTGGCCAGGAAAGTTGGAGGCCTTTTAGATTGCCAACATTTCTTTGAAGCAAACTTGTCCTAATAGGTTTTGCTTGACACATTAATTGCACTGAAACTGCTGTACTGCAATATGAGAAGACATTTTTAATCATAAGACTACGTTTTATGTGTTTAGTTATTAGCCTGTTTGTTTATGCTTCTAAATGTATGATTTGTGCATTGTTTGACAGATTAATCTTCATTTTTTTATGTTTAGTTTGGGATCAGGTGGGTCACATGTAAATGCACCTGCTTTCATTGAATTTTCTTGTTTGCGTTAGCTTACTATTGATATTTATGCTCTTTGGTGTAATAAATCTTAATGTTTCTTTTGACACTGTGATTAGTCCGTTTTATTGTTAGATCTTCATTCAAGTTATTTCAAGGAACCTCACTTGCATATGTTTGTTAACTAAACCTGCTGCTCCCTCCCTCTTGGAAAGTGGATTTCCTGGCTATGAAGACCATGATGGTGATTTCATTAGCAGATGACCCCTGCCCCCATAATACGAAGTCTTAGCAAATGCATGTGACTCGTTTGTTCAACAAAAAGTTAGCCCAAATGTGAGGCATTGGGTGGAAAATGGATCGTGCTTGATTCTCTGCCCTACACTTTTGGAAGCAGGGACCCAGCTTCAGGACAAGACCTTCAAGGTGGCCTGCCAGGAATTCAGGCTAGTTCATCTTTTGAGTCTTCCCCAAAACATCTCAGTAAAAGCACCAGCAGGGTTTGCGCCATCCTACCGGTCTCTATAACCAATTTACGGAGTCTAGACACATAAAACAAGGTATCAGTGGTCCCTTGTTGAATGTCAATTAGTTATTCAGCTGTACAAACAGTGTCTATATGTTGGAACATATCCTTTATGGCGACTTCAAAGGAAAGATAGTCATCCAACATAGGATCACCTTGGGCTACCATAGGGGTTTTTCCATGATAGAGCGGTGCATTTTAAATCAAAAATCCAACCGTAACCCAAGTAGTAGAGAATTGGTACATCTTGAAAGCAAATTGCTCCAGGCAGGCATCCCAAGCTCCATACATTTTTGTGTGAGCCCCATACCATAGGTCCACAAGCCCTGGCAAAGTAGGGTCTAGAGTGATGGTGTCACAGGCGACAATTGCCTGACTTAAAGCCACGTTCTTGGTTTTAAGAGTGAGTTCTTGTACAGCTGCACATAATTCTTGTATCTGATCCATGGAAGAGGAGAATTCATGTTGGCGGTGCAAACTGTTTGGCTGGATAGATGTCTGCCTTGGGTGTGTACCTCCTAGAGGACGGTGGGTATGGGTGACCTATTCTCTCTTCCTCCCTGCAATTTGGAGATAACAGGCATGCAAGGGTGACCTGAAGACCAGGGACTAAGGAGGGGGGAACAGCTAGTGGCAGAAAAAAAAACCTAAAGCAGCAGCAGGAGGCAGAGAAAGGCAATGCAGTCCAGGTGCTAATTCTAGAAGTCTGACAAAAGGTTGCAGGAAAGAAGGAAGGGTGAGGAAACCAGGCTGAAGGCACAACAAACGAAAGAAACCAGGGAGTCCAGGCTAGGGCTCAGTTCAAAACGTGTACAAGGTCCAGGCCTAAAATGAGTTCTGGTGACCCTGGAAGCTGCCACCTGCTATCTTGTGGCGTGGCCGTGGGTCGGCATGTGTCATGTGTAAACCACGCTGCTGGTGGCTCCCATGCTGTATCCCCAAACCCATCCACCAGGAACAGAACTACAGGAGGAGACAAAATCACAGCAGATGATGTATGGCAGAGCCAGTGACTGCACAGGAACCCACCGTTTCTCAGAGCCCAGAATGCCCTTACTTTGTAGGAACCCTTTTCCACCACCACCATAGCGTCCACTTTAACAAAAAGGACCATGAGAGGCAGCAGTGAATCCTAACGTTCCCTCTCCTGGAATCAAGAATGTCCATCCCGGTTATCAATTACTGTGCAATAATAATGCATCCATATTTTCCAGCAAAATCTTAAATATGAAATCTATATTAAATAGTATCACTACTCAAAACCAAGTTGGCTCCTACTCTGTTCTCTACCCAGAAACTCCCCCCTCAGACCACTTGTCGTTCATTGAGACATTATTGTTCATGCTCTAAAAAAAGTATTAAAATATAGAAAATTCTCGGACTAGGGACCACAGGCCTGCACAGTTTTGTAAATATCTACCAGCCCTTCCTTTTTTTTAAAAAAAAAAACGTTATTTTGGGGTTTTCAACAGGTAACAACCTTACAACACCCAAGTGGGTGCAACAACATCTGCGTCCCCGGTGCCCATTCCACCACAAAGCAGTTCCAGCCAGTAGAAATAATACTGTTGTGAGTGCATTCCTATTAAGATGTGACCGTGGTTAAGCCGTTTAGTTAGGCTATTCAAGAAGGGCTTTGAGTTTGCCCTGAGGCAGTATCATTATCAGATAAGGATAGAAGATAATGGATGTATGGTCCCCAGATATTGGGAGGGCGTGCATGCATGGGTAGTATCCTGATGAATTCCGTTTCTACATCCTGACAGTACATGACCTCTTTCGACCAGTTCGCCAGAGTGGGGCCAGGTCCCCTCCCCCATGTTAGGGCTACTCTCCTACGTGCTAGTGTCAGAAGAGTAGCTGTAAGTCTCCTCACCCCCGAGGAGAGGTGTCTCGTCAGTCCAAGCAAGGCTATTGTCGGGACAGGTGAGTTCTTCTCCTATAATTGCTGCTATTGTCTGCAGGACCTGTGACTAAAAACGTGATACAGTGGGGCAGGCCCATGCTTCATGGAGGAAGTTTGCTTCTGGTGCACTGCATCTTTCGCAGAGGGCCTCCACTTCCGGTCGTTGTCTGCTTTTTTTAGCCGATGTGTAGTAGGTCTGATGAAGAAAATTGAAGTGTATCTGCTTGAGTCGTCTGTTGAGCGCTATTTTTTGCGATTGCCGAAGGATTTACAACCAGTTGTCGTCTGAGAATCTTGTTGAAAGTGATTTTTCCCATCTCGCCTTTGGGTGGGTATTTTGCGGTGTCGTGTCTGTCAGCAGGGAATTGTACATCATTGAGACCAGTTTACCTTCTCCGTGGGCTAGGATCGTTTTGTGCAACAGCTGCCAGGTGGGAGGCTGTTGTGGGAAAGTTGGAAAGACTGTTTGTAGGGTGTACCGTGGTCTGAAGTACACAAATGTGTATGGGGATGTCACACTCCCTTTTTCCCTGGCAGCTTGGAGTGTGATAAATGATTTGTCTATGAAGCGGTCACCCATGTTCCGCAGTTCCAGTTTATCTGCCCATTGGTGGAAGACCTTCTCCGTCGTCAGCGGGATTCCCGGTATGAACTTGATCGGTGAACTTGATCGGTAGTAAGGGAGAAAATCCATATTTTTGTGCTAGTTTCTTCCAGATTGCATATGTGGTAAGGACCATGTTCATCGTGGTGGGGGCCCTGGAAGTTGGCCCATGATCACTGCCCTAAGTAAGTTGGGGGATGCCAGTGCTCGTTCCACTTGCACGTGTGGTCTAATGAAGACCTAATGTGTACCAGCGGTTTAGGAACTGAACTTGGGCCACCCAGTAATATCTCTCTAGGTCCGGGAGAGCCAAGCCACCCCGTTACGTCGGTAGTATAAGTGTTGTGTATGCTACCCTTGCTGGTTTACCTGCCCATATAAGTTTGAGGATCAGGCTCCTGATTTTCTTCAGAAAGGTTTGCGCTAGTAGCAAGGGTATGTTGGCAAATAGATAGCATTTTAGGGAGAACCACCATTTTGATCAGCGAGACCTTGCCCCACAGCGTTAACGGAAGCGTTTTCCATCTGTCAATGTGTGCTTGGAGGGATCCCAGCGCCTTCTCCTAGTTGTCTTTGAAAATGTCCTGCGGATTACAGGACATTATGAACCCCAGGTACCGAACATGGGCGTCTTCCCATGCAAACCCATAGTCGTCTGCGAATTTTAGTGTGTTTGGTGTTAGGGGGGATATTATTGACTTTGAATGGTTAATCTTCAGGCCTGATACCCTGCCAAATTTGATGACTTCACGCATGATGGGGTTTAGGTTTGTGTTTGGGTCTCAAATGAAAAGAACATCATCTGCGTAAAGGGAGATTATTAGTTTGTGTGGACCGAGGGTGAGGCCTCTTTGTAGTTGCCGGGAGCGGAGTCATGACGCCAGGGGTACCATGATTAAGGCGAAAATTAGGGCAGAGAGTGGGCAGCCGTGTCTGGTTCCCCGCTGCAAGTTTATGGGCTTGGATTTTGTGTTGCCAAGGATAATGGATGATCATGGCTGGTTGTATAGGAGAGAGATTAGTTTAATGAAGTAGTTCCCCAGTCCCATCTGTGTCAGTACTGCAAAGAGATAGGGCCACTCGACAGAGTCAAAGGCCTTCTCAGCGTCAAGCAGCACCGCAATTGCTTTTTGCGAGGGGTCAAGTGTTTCCATCACGCCAACCCTTCTGATGCCAAATGTCGTGTTTCTCCCAGGCACAAAGCCTGCCTGGTCTCCCAGTACTAGGCCAGGTATGAGTGGGAGTATTCTAGTTGTTAGGATTTTTGCTAGTATCTTGTTATCTAGATTAATTAGTGAAATTGGCCTGTAGGAGGCGCAGTCCTCGGGCGGTTTACTCAGTTTGTGCAGCAGGATGACATGGGCTTCACGAAGGGTCGGTGGTAGGATCCCTTTTTTAAGCGCCTCCTCGTACACCTGCAGGAGCAGCGGGGCGACTATATCTGCATGTGCTTTATAGAATTCGCCGGTGAGGCCATCTGGGCAGGGGGCTTTGGTACTGGGTAAGCTTTTGATAGCTTGTTGAATCTCTTCTAGGGAGATAGGTTTATTTAGAGGTTCACAGAGCTCTCCCTCCACCCAGTAAAGTTCAGTGTCATCCAGGTATTCCCGCAGGTCTTCAGGGACGCTGGTATGCCGAGAGCTATATAGTTCCTGGTAGAAAGAGTGAAATGCTTTAATGATTTCATCTTCAGTGTGTACCAGTGTGCCCTTAAGCATTGCAAACTCTTTCAACCTGAGTGGGTTTCCTGTCAGCAGTTATTAGACGGGCCAGCCGGACACCGGGTCTCTGGCCCTCTCCATACTGCCGGATTTGGTGTCTTCAGCCCAGGAATTTCAGCTCCCGGTCCGCTAGGGTGCTGAATTTTAGTAGTTCTTCTTTGAGTTCTGCTTGATTTTTTGAGTTATCAGTGTTGGAGCATTTAAGTTCTAGGGCCTTCAGTTGGGTCTCGCTTGTGGTGAGTTCTCGTCTAATTAGTTTAAGGAACCCGTTCTCCTTTGCCATGCATACACCCCTTGTGAAGCATTTTAAAGTTTCCCATCGTGTCCCCGCCGAGGGGACAGAGTCACGGTTGACTTCCAGGAGGGCTTCAATTTCTTCTGAGTTCTCCCACAAACACTGAATCTGTAAGTGAGCCTGGTTTGAATCTCCAGTGGGGTGTGTTTGGTCTAGTTGTGGGCAGCTCGCATTCTAGAGTTACCATGTAGTGGTCGGAAATGGTTCTGGGGAGAATTGTACACTGTCCCCATTGAAGTGGGCTCTGTGATGATACGAGTAAGTAGTCGATTCTTGAGCTTGTGCCATGTATGGCTGAGTGGAAGGTGTACTCCCTCGCTTCCCAGTTATTGTGGCGCCATATGTCGACCAAACCGTATGCTCTGCAAATTTCTTGGATCTGTAAGCTTGCTTTGGCGGGTGGAGATAGTGTGTGATTTGTCGTTCATATGCCACATTGGCGTGTTCATGACGCCACCACCCCACCCCCCAGATGATCGAGGCGGAGCCCGAGTCTAGACAGGACCCAGTTAAAGTTGTTGGCTCCATCTACGTTAGGGCCATAGGAGTTTACAAAAGTCACCTCTTTGCCTGCCAGGATCCCCCGGACTAGCGGTGTCCTGCCATCCCCATCTTTTTTAGATTTTATTAGACTGAAGTTGGCTTTCCTGTCAATGAGGATGGCAACTCCCCTGGTGTACGAGGAGTACGATGAGAAGTACCTGTGGCAACCCTATTCACGGGCCCACCTGGACTCAGAGTCGGGGAGAAGATGTGTTTCTTGTACCAGGGCCACATCAGCTTTGTGTCTCTTGAGGTATTGAATGATTTTCCGGGACTTCCCTAGGAGATTTCCTCCTCTGATGTTCCAAGTGACTACTTTGAATTTGACATGTGGGGGTTGCTGACCTTAAAGAGGTTGTCACCACTGGCATGTCTGCTGTCCGGAGTGCCGGGGTGGCGCAGCAGCAGGTTTCAGTGGCTTCAAACTGGTGTATCATAGTAACGCAGCCATATCGATTTGAGAGGTGGGGCGGAAGGGATCGAGTCCGCAGGTACGCTTATCCCAAATGATTTGTAACTTCCCTCCCTTGTACAGGCAACCCCCAACTGGCCCGAAGTGTGTATCCTTCCCCACGTAGTGAAACCGTTAACATTGCTGCGCCTAGGGCGCTAGTGGTCTCCCAACAAGTGAGACTCCATTCTTAGATCAGGAGTTTGAGTCCCTGATGGAGTTGTGGAAAAGGATTGTTTTCAGGATCGTACCTTTTTGGTGGTTCTATGGTGGGATCCTCCCAGCTCTGCCTCGCCGCCGCGGCCTAGCGTTGCGATTGTCAGGGGGGGGGGGCTTGCAGCCAGCTCGGTCGAGGAAGGAGTGCGCCTCCTCTGGTGTTTCAAAGATTTGGACCTTTCCGCCATTCTGGATCCGTAGTTTGGTGGGGAACAGCATCGAATATGGTATCTTATCTTGTAGGTGGCGCTTGACCCCCGCGAAGGTCCTCCGCTGTGCTCGGACGGCCGGCGAGAAATCTGGGTATATTTGAATGCAGTCTCCTTCAAACCGAAGTTCTCCTTTGTCCCTGGCCAGTCACAGGATGGTGTCCCGATCTTTATAGTTGAGCAATTTCGATATGATGGGGTGTGGGGGTGCCCCCGGGACCGAACGAGTGGATGGGATCCTGTGTGCCCTCAACAACAAATAGTTTGGAAAGTGCATGCACACCGAACAGTTCTATGCAGATTTTTTCGACATAATCTTCCATCCTTAGCTGAGTTTGGCGTTCACCGGTTCCGACCAGGCATATATTGTTCCTTCTGGAGCGCCCTACTAAATCTTTGTTTTTTGCCATAGTTGTTTTGATTTGGCCTTCCAGGGTGGACACTTTAGTTAGTATTGATGGTGTGGTGTCATCCAAGTTGGAGACCCTTTGTTCAACTGTGTCAAGTCTGTCTGCGTGTTTATCAAGGCGATGTTGTAGTTGGTCCACTTTTGAGGAACGTGTATCCATCTTGCAATCGAGACATCCAATCCCTGCTTTTAGGTCAAGAAGGTTTTCTTTGATGTCTAGTGATTGGGGGGGTGCATCTTCTTGCCGATCTTCTTGTGTGTCCTCCTGCGTGGGTGATCCCGGCCTGCTAGTGGACTTAAGTGTTTTGGTTATTGTGCCAGGTTAGAAGGTGAGCTTATGCTGGGATTTATCTGCTTCTCCCATGACGTGGATCGTGCTGAGCCAGTGTTGTAATCTCGAGCAGTGCGTTTGGGATTGGGCCCAGTTCTGGTGTCACTGGTAGTACCGCCTGGTGATTTGTGGTCCAGAGTAGGTAGGCGGTGGTGGCCCGTAGAGTGTTTAGTTGGAGCCGCTGTGTAGTATTGAGCTGTTTTGTGGCAGTACCTGGTTCTGGATAGGGATGCCAAGTGTTTGTCACTCAATGGGGCCTCTGCGAGCGTGCTGCTGGGTGCTAGCTTGCTGCTTGTCTGGATTTTCGTTGTGTCGGCCTGTACGGGTGGAGTGGGTAGGCGTTAAGGGCCAAGCTGCCTCCCGCCCCCTTCTGCTTTTTAGGAGTTCTTGGGGGGTGGTCGAGGGCGCCTTCAGAGCGCTACATTGGGCGTTCTTGCCACAGTGATCAGTGTTTGGCGCCTGTGGCACACAGGCTGCAGATCTTGCTTCTTGCAGTGGGCCGTGGGACCAGAAGACAGGCCCCTCGCACAATGTGGTATGTTGATGCCAATCTGTGTTTTGCGGCGCTGGATGATCACTTTCTCGCAGGATCGCTGTTGTGATTTTCGTGTTGTGTTCAGTTCCTTTGTGGTGTTCTTAACCCCTCACCAGGGTCCGGGGGTCTAGTCCGCCAGGCAAAGTGATGTGGGGCTACAGTGTAAATGTTCCCCGGCAGCCCGCGTCCTTTCACCCGCTTACCCAGGGGCCCCCGCTGAGGATGGGAGGCGGCGGGCGCCTGCTTAGGGGTGATGTTGAGCAGCAGAGGGAGTGGGGGGGGGCAGCTTCTGCACACCAGAGGACTCACCGGGTGTTCCGGATCTCGCCGCCTCTCAGGTGGTGAGCAGCCCTGCACCTCACAGGCCTCGAGTCGCCGGGCGCCCAAGCTGGCGCCGGATGGTCTTGCTTGCCTCTTGTTCGCGTTGTCGGGGACACCGGCCTGCGGTCCCTGTTCCTTCTCTGGCCTCCCGATGTCTCTCGATGGCCGGCTGGAGCTGCAGCGTCTCCAGGCGCTCCTCCGCTGCACCAGTGACACAGGCTTTGATTGCCGCGTTGCTCTTTCAGATGCTCACGGGGGCGTGCAGGCCTCAGCAATCCCTCGGCGCCGCCGCTGTCTTTCTCTGTGCGGGTGTTTCCAGCCGATCCCGTGTGTCTCGGTTGGCTGGCTGCACAGGGAGCGGAAGTTCATTGGGCCGTGGCGCGGCCGGGCTCCCTCAAGTTGTCACGGGCACCGGGAGGGCTTGCAGCGGCAGATTTTGGCTGTGAGACATGGCCCAGGACTTTGTATCCCTTCTGTCTGTGAAATAGGTTGTGTAGTCATCAGGGGAACGGCGATGAGACAGGATTCATATGGAGTCGTTCGGGAGCTCACATAGGAGCCGCCATTTTGGTCGGCCCTCTAGCGCCCTCTATCTACCAGCCCTTGCTAAACGAGTAATCTCAAAAAGCACACTGAGGTGGTGTTGATAGGTCTGGAAAATATCTGGGGCTATGCTAATGTCAGGACTCGCTGTCTGGACTCAGGGCTAGGTAGTGTGAGAAACCATGGGGTATTCTCCCATTAAGACCCAGAGAGCACTCTATTCAGGTGGCATGGGGAGGGCCATCGCTCTTGAATCCCAACCCTGGGGGTGGACAAGCGAGGGAGGATCACCTGGGTTGGGGAATCCAGGGTTGCCTTGGCGGGAATACCCCAGACGAGACGCAGTATTCTGACTGACATGGGATGCGTTTATTTCCATCACTCTAATCCAGGTTTCATTTTTCCTAATTCCAATCCTGTCGTCAACGACCCCAGAAGAAGGAAGGAAAGAGACAATTGCCCAAGGTGGGGAAGGAAAAAAAAACTAAAACAAAGCCAGGGGTCTGATGTTAATATACATTTATCCGCTACCAATTTAAATCACAGGGAATACCATCAAAACACATGTTTGTATAATCAACCATCAAAAATATGGAAGGGGCAACCATACCCTCGAGGGAAAACTAGGCTACTGGATTTCCCTATGTCCATTGTCGATTCCCTGATAAAAGGGAGGGACATAGATCTATCGTCGAAAACCCTTCCATCACCCCATCCCCATTTCCAACCAATACTGAGACGAAAAAGGGGCAACTGGGAGCTGTAAGGATTACCCAAAGAAACAACATGGGGAAAGTAACCTACTGTAGAAAAAATTAAAGTTGTCCCACTAATAGTCAGGCAGGGTCAGGCAGGATCACTCACACATGACTGACTGTTTTTGTAACTATAAAACGCATGGTTTTTCACATTTGAATGACCGGGCTGAAGATGCTGTCTGGACCAGAGAAGCCAAGGAGCAGAGACCAGCAGGACTGACGACCAGGAGGAAAGCGGCATGCCAAGACGCTGGCACGGTGTATCTAAGGGGCTGCAGCGTGGCGAGGAAGCTGTGCCGCCAAGAAGCATTTGCGAGACTGCTCTGCTGGTGTTAGCTGGAGAGTTGCTTGTTCCCTTGGGACTTATGCCTGTCCCAGGGGTGTCTAAGTGTATTTGTATTTTTTGTATTTATTTAGTTTATATAACGCTTTACTCCAAAGTGGCAGGTGTTTGAGACCCTGACCTTTATCCTGTGAAGCCAGAGAGAACTGCTTGTCAACGCAATGCTGCCCGGTGAATTTCCTGAGAAAGAGAGAGAGAGAAACTCAGAAGCATGCGGTTGACTGAAGCAGAACAAGAGAAATGTTATTTGAAAGGAAGAAGAAAGTAAAGGTGCGCTAGTAGCACAGAAGCAAGGAAGTGAATTCTAAAGTAAATAAAGGTGCTCTAGTGGCACGGAAGTTGGAAAGAAAGTGAACTATGAAGTAAAGGTGCACTGGAAGCGCAGAGGTAGAAGAGAAGGCGAGTTTGAAGAGTAAGATGTTCTAGCAAGCACAAAAACAGTGGCTAAGGCAAGAAGAGGGCACAAGTGACCCAGAAGCCAGATAAATGTGTACAAGCGACCTGAAGGAAGAAAAAGAGTGCAAGTGTGCACAATAGAGAACAAGACGTGCAGGAAGCACGGGGAAGTGAAAGAGTAAAGAGAAAGAGGCAAAGTAAGAAAATGTGCCAAAAGAAAGGATACAAGGAATAAGGAGAGGGGTCAAGAGGTCGGAGTGGTCGCGCTGTGGAAGAGCAAAGAACCCAGCTTTCTCGAAAGTCTCCAACACTACCCCCAGTGAAGTACTTCTTGTTTTGTGAAAATGAAGGGAAAAGTTTCATCCTAACAAAGTAAACCTGTTAGAAACTGAAAAGGGGCCTCAGCTTGGGGGATGGGAACCCTGTGAGGCCGAACGACAAAAGCAAAGTGCATCCTGACAAAAAACTGAAATTGTGTTGGACAAAGACAGTGGCCTGAGCGTGGGGAAGGGAACCCTGAAAAGCCCAACCAAGTTGGAAACTTATTGTCTGGAATCTATGTGATCACTGCGCCACCCGTAACTGCCCCAATGAAAATGTCGACGCCAATTACGGCGCAGCGCAGTGATCAAATAGATCACTTTAACCACCTCCTCGACCCTGCATAACCTACTCAATCCCCCCACCCCACTTACCTTCACGGCGGCACACTTCTGCGTTCATCGCTGACTCCCCGCTATCCCTGCAGCGTTGGTTCCTCCCACTTGGCGTGGGTCAGAGCTGACGCTGCTTCTTAAAAAGAAAATATTTTTTAACTTTCTTGTCCCCCGCTTACCATAATGGTAAGCGGGGGCACCCCTGCAACCCACGCTCTGCTTGGGGGCAGTAATGGGAGTCAGTATGTTGTGCGCCCCCAAAGTCACGGTGACTGCAGGGGCGCACAAATGAGGGCGACATAATGGTGTATTACCATTGTTTGTTTTGTTGAAAGGATTGAAGCTCGGGGAAGGGAACCGTGAGAAGCTTCGCAAATAACAGTTATATTTCTTCTGTGTTTTCTTTTTTTTTTTTTACTTGGACAAGTTGAAAGAGGCCTGAGCTCGACGAAGGGAACCCTTAGAGGCCTACCTCGCTGTTTTGATTGAAACTTGGGGAAGGAAGCCCTGAGGAACTTAAAACAAGGAACTGTATGATATTTCTCTTGTGATGTCTGGAATTAGAATAAGTTGAAGCTTGGGGAAGGGAACCCCAAGGAATCCATAGACATTGAATGTATTTGAGAATATCGCAAGGGCTCTGTGGAGAAGGTCTTACGGACAGCCCTTTTTGATTGAGTGCCGGAAAGGGTTCCAGTACACTGCTACCAGGCACCCTTTTTTCCGCAGGTTTCACCGCCAGGTTTGTAACGAGGTCCTGTGTCTCTCTTGATACCATGCCTGTCTCACACTAGCCTTTTGGTTGTAGCCCCTGAGCTTCTATCTGTGGATGTAACCAAAAGACCCGGGGCTACTGCCCCCTCAGCCCCCGCCCCAGCAACGCCTATGAATCTAAGGCATAATTCCCAGCAAACTGAAAATGGCAGTGGTCACATTACTCAATCCCTGGACTGCTTTTACACATGCAACAGTAGAACCATTTCAAACGTGCCCTATGCCACAAAAACTATGGAAAAGGCTGTTGTCCAGTTATTATTCTACCTAGAAAGCAATTCTGTTTTGGGTAATTACCAGGCAGTGTTCAGAGGGATGGAAATAGTGTTTGTCTCAGTTCTTGATGACCTTTTTGTCGTAGTTTATAGAGCTGTTGTTGGCAGCAACGTTGCTCTAATAACTTTTCTAACTGTGGAAATTGTTGGCTTTGGTGTGTGCATTATTTTCCATGTGCGTGACTGACATGGTAAGCCACTTGGAAAGCATGAGTAGTTAGTGAGCTATCCTCTCTGTAGTGAGCGTGGTAAGGATATTCTCCCCCGCCACAGTCGTTGCAATTCTTTAGTAATTGGTACCATCAGTATCCTGTTCCAGCACTTTTTCCAAATATATTGGATACAAAAAGTTTTGTTTCAATGGTTTTTCTTAAGGAACTTGCAACCCAATGCAAGATTTAAAGAGCTGTCACGGTACCTAGTAAAAGTTCTCCTGTGCAAAGAAAAATAGGTTCCAGAACAAAGCATTGTGTGCATAGAAGAAACAATGGGTCTAGTTAACGAATGAAAAAATGACTAGTGTTTTCGATATTTTAGTTAAAAGCACTATCAACACTTTCCCCAAATATTCTAGGATTGGAGTTAGTATATGAAATTGCACTAGTCCTAAAATATGTTGGGGAGGGTGTTTACTGCATTTAAATAAAATAATGAAAATATCGAAAACAGTTTTTTCATTCGTTATAAACACAAGGAGCCCAGCAGCTCAACATTAGGCACACTTTCCTACACTGTTAGTAGAGGTGTTCTGTGTTTTAATGCAAACAAACGGCATGTTTCCTTCACTGTACTGTAATGGCAAAACAACTGAATTGGATTTTGAAAGTGGCTCATTTATCTTTTTAGCCCCGAGGAATGTGCTCCTGTGCCCATATATCCCTTCGCCCCCTCTTTCCAGTGCTCGCCTCCAGTACTAGTTGGCACGGCTCAGTAAAAAGTGAAGTAGGCTCCTCTAGGGATTTTAGTAACCAAAAAATAAGTTTTAAACCCTCACCAAGATATCATGAGACGGTTGAAGACGAGATCAGAAAATTTGAACCTGCATGCACACAAAATTTTGCAGGACAAACAAGATGGTTTGCAATAGACCCTTCTCCCTTAATTATGTGGTGCAGGGTTATAGAAGTGCTCTGTGAAACTCCGGATTTACAGGAGAGAACATAGTTGCCATAGAATTAATTAAAGTCTATGCCCAGTGGAACATTGAAACCTTGTAAAGTATGCAGGTTGCCGGTAAAGCATTGTATACTTCTATATATCTTTGATCCTAATGCTAAGCATGAGTATAGGCAGGCATATTTCCATACCCATAGTCCTTTTTAGACTAAAGAAATGGTAAATGTTGCTTGCCCCTGTAATGTAATGAAGTGGGCGGCACAAAGGACCAGTAAATCAGGGCGATTTCTGCAATTTGTTTTTTAGAACAAGCCCTTTCCAACAAACCCAACTTATCCCACTTTGACTTAGTGTCTGATCATTCGTGGGCTTGAGGGTTTCCCTGAGCCATGTTCCTATGTCCTTCGGGTCTGTCCTCTCAGTATTAGGCTGATGAAGGGAATGAAAATGAGGCGAGCAAGTGATCCTCCCCGTACCCCCCTACCCCTGTAGGCTCATTCCCTAGCTTGGTTAGATTCCCGGCCACCTTGGTCACCACCCTACAAGTCCCCCGAATTAGGCTGGGCCTTTTTTTCATAGCCTCGTAGTGTAAGGTAGCACTAGCTAATGTAGGAGAGTCTGATCATGAAATTTGCCACCCAGAATCATTAGAAGGCTAATTCGTTTTGTCCTGTCCTGTACAGTCACCCTCACATAGTGGGGAGCATTATAAACAGGGCAAGTCAAGATATTGAGATTAGTTAGTATACATTAGCTTTCTTAACAGAGAAAGAATATGGCAGGTAACTGTTGTGGCTTGTGCATTATGAATGCTTTACAAGGTGGCAATTGTGTTCACTACTAATGCTCTTCTGAACGGCACCTAAAGGACACATGGGCTAGTGCATATTTGCAAAGCTTAGAGGGAACATAAGCTGACCCCCTATTATTCAACCTATCAGCAATTTTGTTTACCATCGAAGAGTAGGTTCTCATAAAAATACTTAAAGAGGAAGGAATTAATAACTTTGCTCTGAACAGGCTCACCTATTTTCCGGTTTTACATAGTGTCGCGAACCAGAAGGAGGCAGACCAAGAGAGGACATTTCAAAGATGATGTTTTTTTTTTCAATGATAAATAAAGGCCTCACTACCCCCATCACTACGAGGGTGTATTCCCTACCTATGAAACCAAAATAAAGGGTGCATGCTTGTCCTCTAAAAAATAAAATCTAAAATGGCTCTCCGTCAAAACCTACTTTCTATCTAGCCCTACCACTATTGAAAATAACCTGAAGAATCAGAGGCCTCTGCTACTGGTTGATGGGCTTTATCTGCCCATGGTCTCTGGCAATGGCCTACAATAGCCCTTAAGTTGCATGAAAGAAAAAAGGTTAATTAAAAAAATATCACAAAAAATCCGTCATCAGTTCCAGGCGAAAATGTATTCATCCGTTCTCACAACAAATTTGAGCTGCACCAATTATTGATAATGGTTTAAAAAAGTTCTGCTTATTTGAGGGATTCTTCTCATCTCCCTTTTCTGTCCGATTATACGGTTCCCTATATACTTGTTTCATATATTTGAACCCTGCTGGTTCATGATCACTTTTTACTTCAATGGGGTCCTTCAAACCCTGTTGCTGCCTTTATATCCAACACTGTTCACTTCGGGTTTCTTGGGTTCCCATTACCACACTTATATTTTACTTCTCTTCATTCCACTCGTCTGCCCCCACCCAGAGCAACCCTCCTACTTATATCTGTCAGGTCTGCTCCCTGGGGTTGACATTGCCACGGGGCTACTCTCCCATGTCGTCTTCTGTCTTCGGCTTGCGAGGGTGTTAACTTCTGGTTCTCTTCTCCATGTGGGTACCGCTCAGACGACCATCCGCTGCCAACGGCTCTGGTAGGTCTTGTGTCTCGGCTCGGACTCGAGGCTTTGTTCCTTGACAGGATTCTGGTGTAGCTGTTCGTTAGCAAGCTACTTTTATGTTCGCTATGTTGTTTCAGGCAAGGGGCATGTCATTCCTTCTTTTATTCGGAATACGCTCCAGTATTGACTAAACCTAACAGGAAGGGTACCATGCTTTCCATAGTAACATAGTGGTACTAGTATGTTTCTCAATTCCCATATAAGCAGATACTGGGCCTCATTATGAATCTGGCAGTAAACCACTGGTGCTACCGGCGGGTTGCTGCTGTACTCTTAACACTTTTCTGGCACCTGATATCCTGGTACCGCCGGGACATTCCAAGGCCCAGCTGATCGGGAAGTCAGGTGCCAGAAAATGTCGTTGCCCATTCCCGTGGAGTCCCATAGGACGCCATGAGAGTAGGGATACAGAAGCACTGGCAATGTTGCTAACAGTGCCGGTGCTTCTGTGACAAGTCTGCCTACCGGGACCATTGCGCTGGGCAGGTCAGACCTGCTAGGTGCAACGGCAGGTGCGGGCAGACTTGTAGTGTGGCGGTCTGGAAGGCTGCGGGTACGTTGCTACCAGCACCCTTATTTCCAGACCGCCACACTTGTAATGAGGCCCACTGTCTTCATTGCAGGGAGTTCCTTATGGGAATGGGAGTCCTTGTGCCCTAAATGGGAGTCTGTCCCAGTGAGGACCTAAGGCGGGTCTTGCTTTCTGGGCTTACCGGGCTTACCTCTCTAGCCTCAAAGGGGTTGGTTCCCGTCAGGGGAGAAGGGACAAATACTTCTGATTCGGCGCAATAGGCAGTCATACTGCCTTATTCGGGTAGCTTCCAAATCCCTCTGCCTCACTTGGGGACCTCATTGACCGGCATCTTCCACAATGTTGTTTAATCTGAATATCCGTACATTTGTCAATTTGATGTTTGCATTTTTGCTATACAGCTTTGCAGACAATGGGCAGTTTGTTTTAGAAGTTAAAACATTGGGCATCATTAAAAGTGTGGCGGTAAGTGGTAAAATTGGCGGTAAATCTGTCACTGCCAACTTTACCACTACTCCAAGTTATGACTCACAGATAATCAGCTGTAATTTCCCGGGCGGAATTACCTGCAGCGGAAATACCTCCACCGGTAATTCCTCTGAGAAGTGGCGGAATTAGCGCAAGGGCTAATTCGATTGGTAGAATCACTGCCAGAAACAAACACATATTTCTGCCTCATTGCAAGATGAAAATCAGAAGAATTACCTCAAAATATCGGCAGTAATTCAACAAAAAAGAGCAATTACCTCCACCGAAAAGGAGGAGATACATGCATACAGGGGATTGAAATTAAGGCACAGGTCCACCAGAGCATAAAAGGGCCACACCTTCCTCCCACACCATCCAAGCAACATGGAGCCACAAGCAGACGTCGATTATGGGATCCACAACCTCATATTGTTCATCCAGCTGCAGCAGCATGCAAGACCCCAGCAGGGAAGGAGACCGGCACCACAAAGGCACAGGAGATGTTTGCTGTGGGGGGCACCCATACCATGTGTCTGCCCATCCCCATGGACACTGACGACAGCCAATTAGTGACCCTCTATCGTTTGGAGCGTCCCACCATCACAAGCCTGCTCAACCTGATTCTGGCTGATTTCCAGAGTGCCATTACAATCAGAATTGCCCCTCCCCCCTGCTGAAGCTTGTGTCCGTTGTACACTTCTGTGCCATGGGCGGATTCAATCACACTGTCCCAGCCCATGTTCTCAAAGGTGCAGGACCAAGTCCTGGATGCGCTCATGAGGCATGCCCATCAGCACCTCTCCATGCCCATCACCCAGGCACAGGTGCATGCAGCAAAGGCATGTTTCTACACCATTGCCCATGTCCCCAATACTATAGTGGCATTGGATTGCACATATGTGGGATTGGTGCCCCCTCCACCCCCACAATAGACTAGGCATGCTAGAACAGGAAACAGTACCATTCCATGAATGTCCTAATGACATGTGAGACACCTCCCAATCAGCCACTGCTGCACCTGATACCCTGGGCCCCACATGATGCCATGATGCTGAGGAACAGTATCCTACCAGCATAAATGAACACACACACACACAGGACATCTCAGCTGGCTTGTGGGTAAGTAGTAGTCCATCCTAATGAGACATATCACTGTGACTCATTCAGGGAATGGAATGAGGAGTGATGTGACACAACTACAAGACCCATGATGCAATCGACAATAAAGCACTGAACAGGCAACGAGCTATGACTGACTGACCCCAGTACACAGACTGAACTCATGTGACTACTACACAGGACATCCTGGCATGCATGGCAGCCAAACGCAATCAGGACACCTGACAAACCATGGTCATAGGGCGGTACGTGGGCTAACGCCTCATCAATAGTGGCAACTGTGATGACAGCGCATAGACAAATACACAATGAATGACGTCTTATGCACTGTGAATGACTGCAAGTGTACAATGTAGGTCAATTCCCTTCCACCACATTGTAATCAAGGTGTGCAATCCACATGTACTGATGAGCGCACATTGGCCCACATGACATCATGTACATGTACCCCGACCCACACACTGTCATGTCCCGCACAGTCCAATCATGTTTTGCAGGTGACACAGGCTATCTGCAGTTACCATGACTGGTGACACATGTGAGGAACCCTGGTACACCACAGGAACAGCCTATAATGAAGGCCAGAGGAGGACCAGGTAATGCACAGAGCGCACATTTGGATTGCTGAAAGACAGATTCACACAGTTGGTGCCCTCATTTACGGCCCTGAGAAAGTTAGCAAAATTGTAGTCACATGTGCAATGATTCACAACTTGTGCATACAAAGGAACATAGAAATGCCTCCATACCTCCCCCCACCTCCCAGGCTCAGATGAGGAAGACCTTGTAGGTGAATACAGGGCCCCTTTGGACATGCGTGAAAAGGTGAGGGAAGGACGAATTGTCCTCCAGGACCTCGTGGACAATTTCTTTTCAATTGGCACGTATGCACCCCATACATCACTGTGCATGCACTGAATGCACATATATCGACAACATGGAATAAACACTGTACAAAGGAAAGGGGTGGTAGTGAAAATCTTAGGTTAGATCTCTGCTTTCCAGAATTACTACTGGAAACACAAGTGAGAGACAACCAAAGATTTGACTGTAGGAAGGGAAGAGTGTGCCTCCTCAAATACAAAGCAGGGTGGGGGGGGACTAAACGAAAGGTTATTAGTTTGCCTGAGTCCACTCAACATGAGAACTGTTCCCCAATAGGATTCACAAGGTTTATCTGGTCAATCTGCCCGCCGAAGGTTAATGAAGATGGTCCTAAACAAATGCACTGACATGCATATGATGAAGAGACAATGATAAAGAAAAAATAATGGAATATGAAGTTACAGATGATTAAAAAAAATAAGGGAAATGGAGAGGTCAAAAAAGCTGAAGAAAGACTCTTGATCAAGTACTATGAAGATTGGGCCATGTCGAGGAAAGTTGAAAGACATCAAAGGGACGGAGAATATATGTTAGAACTATTAAGTGAAAGGAATTCAAAGGAATTATGGTCCGTCATCCACTAACTGGAGGTAAAATCGGTTAACCAGCAATGTAATATGGTTTCCGAAGAAGACTGGATCAGTCACTTGAATTTGGTTTTTGGAACGCCCCAAAAAACCAAATGCCAATGTAACGCACAAGAGAATTGGCATGTAACATTTGATGAAACCGATTTCGAAGAACTAACCATGAAAGGGTCGTCCTCGAAAGCGGGGGCCCAAATGGTCTTGCATATCAGGTCATGAGGAATAGTCCGGGTCTATGAAATGATATTTTATTTATATCGCGCTCGTACACAAGTGTTTGAGAGAAAGATTGCTTAACTGGCTTTTTAGGGAGATTCTGGTTAGAAAACAACTGCCACCTTCCTCGGGTTCTGCAACCATAATTCCTTTGTTCAAGGGGGGGAATAGGACAGTGGCATCAAATTACCGCCCTATTGCCCTCCTGGACATTGATAGTAAGATTTTTATGAAAGTATTACTGAGAGAATTGGAGACCTGGGGAAAGAGAAGTAAAGATCTTATCAAGATGCCAAACAGGCTTCAGGAGGGGCCTTTTTACCGCTGTAAATGGCATGATGTTAAACCTGCTAAGTGAAAAAACACAGACGAGTGGCGAAAAACAACTATATGGGGCATGGGTGGATTTCTCCAAAGTCTTTGATCAAGTGGATAGGGGAAGGCTTTGGCAGAAACTGAGGGCAAGGGGAATCCCAGAAGGAATGTTGGGGATGCTAATAGAATTCCACAGAGAGATTGACATCAGAGTACAGTTGGATGAGGAGGGTCATCTGTCGGAACCAGTTAGGGTGAACTGGGGGGGTGAGGCAGGGTTGCTTGGGGGCACCATTTTTCTTTAATCTCTGTACAGCAGACATGGGAGATTTCCTGGCGTCTTATGCTTTGGCAAGTCAAGTTTTGAACGGGGTAAAACTCCACTGGCTCGCCTATGCAGACGACGTGGTAGTCCTGGACAGAACGGCGATTGGATTACAGCGGTTGCTTAATGGCCTCCACCAATATGCGTGTGAAAATGGGCTCTCTTTAAACCCAATTAAATCGAATGTGTTGGTCTTCAGACAGAAAAACAAAAAGGTTGCATTTCATCAATGGTCAATCGGGGGGAGAAATAATGACGAGAGTAGAAGAGTTGGTATACCTTGGCTACAAAATATATGCCACCCCAGCAGTATATAAAGTGGAGCATGAGATTGCAATGAAAATCAAACCCTTGGCAGCCCAGATGAAGAAAATACTTGGGAGATACGGAAGATTCTCCATTATCCCGGCATTCAATTTCTATGAAGCCAAAGTAGTTCCTGTCCTACTTTACGGCCTGGAGGCAAAACCTCAGTTGTGGAACACCCTGTGGCAAAAATGGGAAGGGCTTTTGTGGAAACATGCATTGGGGTTGCCAATGAGCCTTTCGATGGACAACCTTAGGCTTGAATTGTGCTATAGGTCCATAAAATCTCAGGCACAGTGAAAATTGATATCACTTTTGCAACGGATTATTACTGCACAGGAAGATTCGTTGTACTCAGCCATAAAAGCCCATTTGGAAATGGGTAAATCAAAACTACTGGGTAATTTAAATCTCCAGGTCAAAGTTACTGTCGGATGCCGATATAGAGAGTAAATTACTAATGGAAGACCCAATGAAGAACAAAAAGAAATGGGATGAAATGGATTGGATTCATACTATTGGAAAAATAAGGTCCGGTGCTAATCCAAACCCCCTTCATGTAATAGATCGAAAATTGGGCTTCCTGAATAAGTATCTGATTGGAGAATCGGGAACAAATTCTTAAGATTAAGGCTGAATGTTACTCAAACGGGAGAAGTCTTGGCAAAAGGAGGAATGGGTGATCTAGCATTAAAGCTGTGTCTTATCTGTAAAAATCCAGAACTCCAATCTATCAAACATTTGTTGTTGATATGTGAATGCACAACACTTGCTAGACAACATTTCTTTAGTATAGATTGGTGGGCAATCACAAGAAATGACACAACTGTTAGAGATTTGTAAGATTGAGCTCTAGGCTCTGGCCTAGGGATGAGTACATCTAATCAAGCAACCCTATCGTAGTGCAGCCCGGCTCCAACAATGTCCCCTACTCTAAAGGAGAAGTGGCTAAGAGATTAGCCAAAATAGTGATGCTATGTTCCTTTCCCGCGTAAAAGAGGGTGTGTGGTGCCATGACTTTGACTTTACCTGTATTGGTTGGAAATGTTGTTTTATTCAAAATAGGTTTTATTTTTGACTCTTCATTAGAATTTAATTGATGAATGTCTTGGTTTATTTATGTGAAGTATGGAATGGAATGTGAACTGTTTGTGAAAGGTTAATTTTGACCATAAACAAAAAATAATAATAATGACTTAACTGTATTTTATTTTCTGATCATCTAACCCTGACCTCAATCACCCACCCCACACCCTGACCCCCAACACAATCATCCATCACACACCCTGACCCCCCAACACAATCACCCACCTCACACCCTGACCCCAACACAATCACCCACCTCACACCCTGACCCCAACACAATCACCCACTCCACGCCCTAACCCCCAACACAATTACCCACTAGCGCTTCATTTTGCCCCCTTTGTCAGCAGGCAGGGGAGCACGGGACGTGCAGCGTTGTGTGCAGCTGGGTGGAGTGCTGGCCAACAAACCCTCTGTAGGGTTAGTGGATACTGAACTGCCTTGCGCACTGCCCCAGTGGTGTTCCATTGTTAGATTAATACCCCTGGCCATGGTCTCAAGTGAGGCCGATATCTCTTGTGCCCGCTCCCTCAGCCTCTGGCTGATGAGGCTGCTGCTGGCGTTACTATGTACAGTGCTCCTACACAGACGATCAATGGGTCCGGACACCCGCCTTGCTGACCCCTGGATTATGTCACGCATGGCCTGGGGATGGCACCATTGCTCTTCTGCGCGTTTCGGCCGTGACATTGCTCCATCCTCTCCAGACGATCCTGTATGGCCTGCAACGTGGGGCTTGCCACTGGCTGTGTAATTGTCGTGGTCCCAGGCACACATTGTGGGATGCACAGCGAGGTGGCTCTGCCTGGTCATCAGAGGTGTCTTCATGCCGGAATTGCTATGCACAGTGTGATGACGAGGGTGAGGGGAATGAATGCATGGACCAGAGGCTTTGCAGGGGGATTTATGGTCGAAAATTGTCCCGTGGGTGAGTGCGGGTGAGTGTGGAAGACTGTGACTGCACGTCTGTAGTGGGTGCTGTGGGCTGCTCACATGGCAGCTGTAGTCCCCACTTGGGCCTGTGAGTGTCTCCCCAGTGTCCCCAGCAGTGGTAGTGGGTTCCCCTGTTGGGGGTGGAGCTGCTGCTCACTATTGGCTTGAGTTGGCCTTGCAGTTGTGTCCTTTGCACCAGTCTCCATACAGGTGGATGACACTGTTGCCTGAGGCCTTTTCCCACCCCTGGACCTGTCATGGCCTGTGGCCCTTGTGGCGCATGGTGGTGCTGGTGTTGTCTAGGTACCGGCCCCTTCTAATGGTTATTGGTGACTTGTGTGCCTGTTGGAAGACATGAAAATGTGGGTAAATACTTTGATAGTAATGTGCCTGGTGGGTCAACATGCATTGTCGCTTGTACTATGGGGGGGGTCAAAGGGTGTTAGGCCTCCAGGGGGACATACCTCATGTGACTGGCAGTATGACGGTCTTCTGCATTGATTGTGGGCGAGCATATGGTCGGTGTGCGTGACCTGGCTTGGTTGGGGTGTCCAGTCCTGTGCGTCAATGACCTACAGGGTCACGTGTACACATGCACATCGGGACAGTTATTGTTTGGTTTTCCTGTAGTGCCGTCGGCTGATGGGTGACCTGCTAGTTGTGGTGGAGTCATGTTGACATGATGTCGAACATCATTGTGTCTATGTGGGCCTTTGTGCTACTTTTCAGTTGCTGTGGTTGTTAGTGTGACACGCATGCCCAGTGATTTACTTTGATGGACATGCGCTACGTGTTTGGTACCATGCTTGCTGTTTTGACTTTGCATGGGTGACCGGTGTGCAGGAAAGTGGTGGTTGTGATGTGCGCTGCAGATGTGCATTAGTCCTTCCTACTTGCAGTGCAATGGTGGGACTTGGCTACGTCATGCCCTTATTGTCCTGCTTGGTTGTCATGTAAGGGGTATCACGGCTTCAGTGACTCATGTTGTTATGGCCTGCAGTCTCACATGGATGGGTCATGTATTTTCTTCTTCTCAAATTTAGTTGACATTTTAAAGCCACTCTGGGGCTCTTAAGACCAACTTTCTTTTAACTATTGTGTGTTGATTATGTTTCACGAGTGATTGGCAAGTTTTTACTTTGACGCCGCATTTGCGGCCAGTCCTCTTTTGTTGTCCACAAGGGGCGGGCTTGTTGCTCTCTCCCCTCGGTGTTACTATACATGTGTGTAGGTAGCCGCCCAGAAGGACGCAGCGGGCACGCCGTCAGTGTGCCAAAGGCACGCTAAGGCAAGCATGTCTGTGCCCGTGAGGTATGATCTGCTACCCTAGGAATTATCTTTTGTCCCTGGCTGATGGTTCAGGGAAGAGATCCTCTCTATGATAAGAAACAACTGCTACAAGATCATCCATCTTGATAAGCCTGGCCCACACCATGGTGGCGGGGTAGCCATCATTTTTAAAACTGATTTTCGGTGCACCCAATTATGCTGTTTTCACAGGCTTCTTATTGTGTCCCTATTGCTTAGATGTGTCATCTCTCCTTGTGCCATATTTGTGTGCCATATGCCATATTTTGGTCCTTTATCGCCACCCTGGTGAATATGGTGGCCTATTGCAACCCTGGTTAACTTTGTAGCAAACCTGCAGGCTAAACATTTTTATTGTACTTGGTGATCTAAATATGAAATGTAACCACCCTAGGACCATGGCCTTGGATCTTTTCTATGACAGCTTGCTAGACCTAGATTTGCCTCAGCAGGTAGTTGGACCTACCCACAAGTTGGGGAATACCCTAGATGTTGCATTCGCTAATAAGACCTTCCTTTCCTTTCATTGGGCTGAGCCCATGATTTGGACTGACCACTACCTGATAACCTGTGCTCTGTTGATTACCTATGAACTACCTAAGATTCTACCTGAGCGCATTCAGCGGCGCTGTTGGTGCTCAGCCAACCTACAGGATCTGGTTTGCTTTGTTAAGGAAAAATGGGCAGTGGCTCCCCTGCCCTCAATTTCCCTATTAACCACCTTGCTCTTGGCTGCTGCCAATTAGGTGGCTCCACTGCACTACTTCCAGCCCTGCAGACTTCTGTCCAAACCTTGGTTCTTGGACCAACTGAGGTCGGCCTGATTGGGGGTGAGACAGTTGGAGCGGAAGTGGTGCCTTGGCTACGATCCTGCTGACAGACTTCTGTATAGGACCGGTCTCTCAGCCTATTCGGAGGCCATACTAGCAGCTAAAAAACTATTTTGCCGGGAGGATTGAAACTGCATTAAATCAGCCTAAGACCCTCTTTGCTGTGATAAAATCTCTGTCCTCCTCCACTAAATGTACCCCGACTATAAGATCTACTCGGGAGCTATGTGACTCCTTATCGAATTTCTTCATCACAAAAGTCGAGACTATCCGTGCAAATACTGCTGGGAGTCTCGTCCCTTTGGTTCACACTTCTCTATCCTGTAACCTGCCCACATATAATGATATTGATCATCCCAGTCCCACGTGGCCCCTTTTCCCACTATTCTCGGAGGACATGGTCTCTAATGCGATTAAGTCTATGACCCCTCTGATCCTCTGCCCCTCGGAGTGATGAAAGAGCTATCGGCCAATCTCTTGGGTGAGATTATGACCGCTGTTAACATCTCCTGCCAGTCGGGAATCATCCCTTCTGAGCTTAAAGCTGCCCTTGTTGTTCCTCTTTTGAAAAAGCCCTCCCTGGATCCTTCTCTTCCGTCTAATTTCCGGCCTATTTCTCTTCTTCCTTGTTTTATGAAATTTCTTGAATCACTAGTTTCTCCTTGCTGTCTTCTTTTGGGGAATCTTCCAGGATGCGTGACCCGGCCCAGTCTGGCTTCTGTCCGGGCAGGGACAGAGAGAGTGTCCTTGTCTCGGTGCAAGATATGGTCAAGCTGGTTGACAGGGGAGGTGTCTGCGTGCTTGCATGAAGTGCCTGACTGCCGTGGGTGAGTGGATGGGCCATAACTGGCTGAAATTGAATGGGGACAAAACTGAGGTACTGGTGGTGCGCTCTTCCCCTGACCCTCTATGAAGGTTCTCAGTTATTATGTCGGACAATCCGTCTATGGCAGCCCAAGTATCCTCGGTATGCCAGTTGGGACACTTTCAGCTGAAAATTTGAAGAAGGGTGCTCCATCTGATTCCAGCAATGCTGCGTCCGCCTGTAGTTGCAGCGATGATTCTGAGTAGGCTGGACTATTGTAACTCCCTCTATCTGGTGCTTCCAAGGGGTTGATCGGCCGGCTACAGCACCACCAGAATCTGGCTGCTAGAGTAGCAACAGGTAACCCGCATGTGTCCCATATACCCCCGGTATTGCGTTCCCTCCACTGGCTTCAAGTGGCACAGAGTATTCAGTTTAAAGCCCTTTGCATCGTGCAACGTGCTCTGCAAGATCAAGGTGCAGAGTACCAGCGTGTCAAATTTGAGCGCTATGTTCCGAACCGCCCCAAGCGGTCAGCTTCGGCAGGCATGCTGTGTGCCGTCTTTTCGCCACACTCGGGTGGGGCGGCGTGCCTTTTCAATCACTGCTGCACAATTGTGGAACAATCTTCCACCTGCTTTGAAATTACTGTCAAACCATTTAGCCTTTCGGAAGGCGTTGAAAACCCATCTTTTCTGAGTTGCTAGATAATTTGGCTATGATGTGTCTCCTTGTTTTAGTGGCTCTATACCTCTCTAGCGCCAAGATGCCTTTGGGCGATTATGCACTCTATAAATGGCCATAACATAACATGAAGTAATGGCAGTATTTGTATGTGTACATGGCATCATGGTTGTTCTGCAATGGGCCCATCATTCACTCAGTTACTCACCAGATTCCCCCTGGCTGTTGGCTCTGATCTCAGCCGAGCCTACACCTTCTATGCCCACTATGTGGAGGATGCCGCTGACCATCTCCTCCCATGGGGTCAGCTGTAGTGGTTCAACGCTTCCTCTGCCAGTGGCAGCCGCCTCGCCGAAGTGGTTCCCAATCAGTTTGCGGACTCTGCACTTCAGGTAATTCCAGCCTTTCTTCATGTCCTCTGCGTCACATTGGACATATCCTACGGCCACCATCTTGTCCCGAATTTTGGCCTTGATAGCGTTTTTCCGCTGCTGGCTGGTCTTTCTGTGTTGGGCCCCATATAGTTCTTTCAGAGTGGGCCACCACTTGCTCCGCCAGTTAAGTGAGCCCCGGCTTTCACATCTGCATATACCCTGGATTTACCCTTCCCTACGGACATGTTTTCAGTTGTCTCTGGGACTGGACGGCACTCCTATAGCCTGATTTTTGACAGATTGCTTTTTTGAAAATGGGTGCCACAGTGCTTCCTTTTCCTGCGATCACAAATTTCCACCGGCAGAATTTCCACCAGTGTAATCTCTGCCGAAGGAAATTCTGCTGATTTACCCAGCGGTAATGGTAATTTCTTTGATTTTTCGGGCCTTAGTGTGCACTCTATAAGTTTAAATAAATAAATTACAGTTACCGCCAATGGTGTGTGTGCATGCCCGCCATATTGTGATAAAGCGGAAATTCTGCTACACATCAGAAGTTTTGGCGCTACTACCATTTTCAGTAGGGATAATCTACCATATAGGGAAATCGTGAATCTAGCCCATAACTCCAATTAACTGCCAAAGCGTTGAGATATGCCTCGTGATTATCTTCACACAGTGTTCGCTGTGTACGGGACACCGTCACTCCTGGATTTTTAAAACTAGTTGGGAACCATTTAAATCCCTTGAGATTAGCCGGTATAGTGGTACCATTGGTGAGTGGGAACAATTCGGATTTGGTGGTGTTAATCTTATATCCCGAGTAATGGTTAAACCTCCATAATCGGCCGTAGGTTCCCATTAGGGTTATGTATATACAACAATGTATCATCTGCATACAGGGAGATGATCTGCGGAGGACCTGCTATGTGTATCCCTCTGTGTGCGTGATGCTCCCTCATCAGTCGGGCCAATGGCTCTATCGTGATCGCAAACAATGGGGAAAAGGGGCAGCCCTGTCACGTTCCACGTGCCAATGTGAATGTCTAAGATAAAGCCTCGTTAGTTCGGACCCTGGCTGTCGAATTTGTATAGAGCAGTCTCACAAACCCAACAAAATGATTTCCTATGTCGAATTGCTTAAGTACCCCAAATAGATAATTCCAGGAGACCGAATCGAAAGCCTTTTCAGCATTGAGTGATGCTGATACCACTTGGGCCTTTGTATGTTAATTTGTGACATTATACCAAAAAGGCGCTGTAGATTAAGGGGTGTGGAACCTGTGGGGATAAAGCCTGACTGGTCCGGGAGTACAAGGTAAGTCATGTACGGAAGGAGCCTATTCGCCAACACTTTAGCATATATCTTGGCATCAGTATTAATTAGTGACAATGGGAGGTAGGAAGTGACTTCACCATGCAGCCTACTTGGTTTCGGCAATACTGATATAACTGCCTCAGTGTGCGTGGGTGGAAGCTGCCCAGCTACCAATGCCAATGACTCTTCCCAGACCCTAAGCAGTCGTGACGTCAGTGTCACGGTATACGTCTTATACAATTAAATACCCGGTCCATCGGGCCCGGGAGCTTTACCAGAAGATAGTGAGGCAATGGCTTCCGCTATTTCTTCAACAGTGAGAGGAGCATCCAATGCATCACAGGCCTCTGCTGGAAGACCTGGGAGGCCAATCCGTTCCAAGTATAATTCTACTTCTTCATCGGTACAGGCGTCAGCATTTGCAAACAGCGTCTCATAGAATTGTAGAAACTCATTATTGATTACCTCAGTGAATGTCAAAAACCCACCCGCTGTCCCTTCAATTCCGGTGATGGGCATCACCCCACTCTTGCCCTAGCCTCTCCCACCAAGAAACGCCCAGGTTGATCTTGCTCTCCTTGTGGGTGTTTTTTTCCATATATTGTATCTCCCAATCCGCTAAATCGCATTTTAACAAGTTACCTTTAATTACTCCCAGAAGATACTAATTTGTGGTTATACCATATTCGTTCTTTAACTTGCGTAATTCGCACTCCACCTCCCCCAGCTCCCACATGGCAGCCTTCAGCAAGATCATTGTACCCCACAGCCAGACTTTAAAAGTTTCCCATATCGTGGCATGCGTAGAAACTGAGCCCTCATTCGTCCCAAAGAACCCTTCAATCTTCTCCCATAAATCCTCTACATGGTACGTGGCATCGTCCATAGAGGACGGGGACGTGGCGAATTACCAAGTTCCAATGAGATTGCTGGTGGTGAATGGCCCAGCAAAGTACAGTTCAGACGAAGTGCCCATATTGTGGAGAGTAGCCAGAAATCAATCTGTGACATAGTGCCGTGGACCATAGAATAGTATATATATTTGGCTGCCCAGTGTTGGGGAGAATTCTCCAGAATGGCTAATTTCCCTTACCTACTGAGTCCCTCAGCAGCTTTGCTGGATTTCTAGGATTTCTTTTTCACCTGGTAAGAGTGTGAGTCTTTTTTCCCGCTCTTACATGTGTTTTCCTGTGTGTTTAACATTTTTGTGTTCATAGACTGTGGAGCCTCACCTACTCCATAGGCATTATCTTCTTACTGTGTGTCACACAGCACCTTCAGTGCAGTGACACAGCGTTGTCGTTTTCAGACTTCCCACTTTAAACTCCATATTCTGGGACTGACTACTGTCTCCCAGAACATGTAAAGTTGCCATTGACTTTATTAGTCTTTTTAAATTCACAGACCCAGTACAAACTATCTTCCATAGAGTACTGGAAAGGGTTAATAGTTATCCCTTTTTGTCTGTCTCTCATGGAACATTATTTTGTTCCCCTTTCATTAAGATTTGGCTGGTGGCAGTGGTATCTACCCTATTTTCCCTACCGCGGTCTATCTAAAGACTTGCTACTGTTTTAGGCTAAGTGAGTGGCCTCGAACTTAAATCCACTGGACCCCATTTACATTTATTTGGTTCCGGCTGGGTTTATTCACCATGTCTCTTTGTAAAGGTCTTTCTCGTGTTTTACTCTGCGGGCCAAACACGGTTTGGTTCCTTTGTTCACCGTCCTTTGGCGGGCTTCTGCACAGAAGCCCTCCTTAGGTGCCTGAATGTTTGAGGGGGACAGGATGTGAGGGAGGGTTTTGAGACTCCCTGCACAGGGTCTCCTTGGAGACCCATGTCACACTCTGTATGATTGGCTGTGGTGTCTGTCCCGTCAGGACAGCCACCCTGCTGCGTGATTGACAGCCAGGCTGTGTGAGTGGCGGAAAACTGCATAAAAAGCAGGTCTCTGGGGCTTGGAAGGCAGAGTCGCCACTGGATCGAGAGACCCGAAGAGAAGCTGAAAGTAGAGGACACTACCACGACTGAACCTCCCGGTGAAGCCCTGCTGCGGGTCCGAATCTCCAAACACCGACGGCAGAGAAGATCTGCAAGGAATCTTCTTCCTTTGAGCTGGTGGGACCAGCCAGTTCGCCAAACACCAAGCAAGGCCTCCTTCCCCTGGTTGAATTTACTGTGCACAGCTGCAGTGAACTGGATAACCAGGAGGACCGGACCCTGTTTGGGTTTTAAGGAGCGCACCTTTTAATCATTGCTTTGCTCTGCTGCTGGTTTCTTCGCTGGGCAGTGCAGGACCCTCCAGTCTTCCTAATTCGTGTCATTCCGACAGTCGCTTCAGGAACCGTGAGCCTGCAGGACCTGCCAGGAACTTCTGCCTCAGCTACAGCCTTCTTCCTAATTCAAGATACTGTTCAAAGCCGGTTGTTCATTACGTCCGACCGCGGTGAAAGTGTTTGAAATCTTTCGCCAATCCGAGGGCTTGCCCTTCTCTACTCTTAAGTAACTTTTCTTCCGACCAACTTCGTTTCGAACTCTTGGCAAAGACTTAACCTCAAACTACTCTGAACTGTGTGATCCTCTGCAAAGACTCTGTACCATTAACATTGGCCCAGGCCTATTGATTTGAATCCTCATTGTAGCAAGCCTTTTCTAGATTGCCCTGCCTACTTACTTGTTGGTGCTGCTTAATTTTGTGTAACCTTGTCTTTCCCTCCCTTTTAAATTGCTAAAGTGCCATTTTGCTCACACTTCATTTTGAGCTTAACGTGTCCAGAATTCATCAGGTGTTGTGTAGTATATCAAGAGTGTGATTTTTCTGCTGCTTCACTTAGTGAATTGTTTTACAACTGATGTGTAAATACATGTATATTCTTTTACTCAGAAACCTTGAGTCTGTGTTTGTTTGAACCATAGTAATTGTTGTCCTTTGTGTAACTATTGATACTGCTCACTTTACTCTTGAGTTAAGTCTGGCTGCTCAGCCATCGCTACCACTTTACTGTGTAGTACAGGCTTGTACCAAAGGTGAATTTGTACTGTCACCTGTAGTCTTAATTGTGTGTGATGTTCCCAAAGGGTACTGCATATGATTCTGCCTAACGCCCTCAGTTGCTCGTCCCTCCAGACACCAACCAACCCCAGTTGTCCCATTAACTGCTTGATCAGTTTGGCTGCAACAGACAATCTGCGTTGTGTAGTGCTTGATCGGTCCCTATGGAGATCTAAGATTGTGTTAAAATCACCACCCTACATAACAGAGGCTTCTGTCATCCTCACTAGAATCTCAGACACCTAGCTATAAAATCCTGGGTCGCCAATATAGACGAATAGGATGTATAATATCTCTGTTGCCCCCATTTGGGTGCAAACCTGTTATGTAGCGGCCCAGGTGCGTGTGTTTCTTGCAACATTGCTATTTTAGGAGACTGGCGGTCCAAATATGCTATGACGTTTCTAGATTTAATAGGATTATTTAAGCCTCAAACGTTCTATGATATTAGTCCTATTACTTCACCTGGCATTTAGTTGCGCATAGAAACAATAATGTATATTTCTCTGCGTTCCAATTGAGATGCAGTAAACTCCATGTCCAACTACCCACCCATCACTGTTTGCTTTTAGTAACCTCTTTATTTCCCCCTCCTCCCGCTCCCCCGCCTCCCAACCCTATCCCAATTACACCTCTTACCCGGAACACAAACTCAAGTCGACCCCACCCCCTGATGTTGTCATGCCCCACCTGATGACTACCTCCAGCCCCACACGCATCATTCCCCCCAACCTGATGTGTTCCCATACCAACAGTGGAATTCTCCAGGGGGACATTGCAAACAGCAAAAACAAGCATAGTACAGTCTTGCGACTGTGTCCCCAGCCAAATTCAAACATTTGTTCTGTGTGCCATTGCTCAATCATAATTATACATTTAGAAACATTTAGAGACCTGTGAACTAAAAATGTGGATTAAAGTTTACTCTCCCCCATTGCCCTGTGCACCCTCATCCACCCTGGCAGGGCTTCTGCTATTCCCACAATCTCGTGGTGGGAGTGGAATCGATGCCTCCACATAGGCAATGGCATCCGACAGATTTTCAAAAAAATGTGCGCAACCTTCATGTTATATCCAGAGTTTGGCCGGAAACATAAGGGCATGTGGGACATGTCTTGCCCGGAGTAGTCTTAACACCAGGTCGCATGATCTCTGGAATGCCTGGACCCCAGCAGCAAAGTCTGGGTATATATGGAAGTTGTTTGACTCATACCAAAATGTTCCCTTTTCTCTTGACAGTTTCAGGATAAAATCTCTATCCTTACAATTAAGTAACTTTGCAATGATGGGGCGCCCGCTCCACCAAAAAATGTGTTGAGAATGATGTTGCTCCAAATAAGTTCCAAAGGAGGTCCTCAACAAATGGTTTCATGGGCCCTTGCATGCCGCCTCTGGCACCCCCACAATACGAACATTATTGCAACGTGAACATGACTCAAGATCGTCACACTTGCCTATGGTCTTGTCCAGCTCCAATCTGAATTCAGCTATGGCACGGTCGCGTTGGCCCACCCTATCTTCCACCTCTCTGATTCTGGTCTCCGCTTCGGTAATGCGGCCACTCTCCTTCTCCACTTTAGCTTTGTCACCACAATGTCATCCAGTTTGACATTAACTGACGTAAAATCACTCTGCATGGCCACCATCAGCTAGTCATCGCAAGACCCTCCTGGGTGCTGTCAGCTCCTCCCCGGCACCCTGGGCATCCAATCCCGGGGCCCTTGCCTCCACATTCGTAAATTAATCCATGGTGCTGCGCTTCTTCCCGGCGCTCTTAGTCATGGTGAGCCTCCGACTCAGATCCGGTTGTAGCTCTGGGCCAGCGGCCGGTAAGAACAAGTAGTCGCCTAACACGAGATTAATTTGCTATTGCAAGACCCCAAGCAGGTGCACAGTTTACGGAAGCCGCAAGTCACCCCCACCCCCCACAAAGGTAGCCACGGCCACTGTGGGGACTTGCGGAACGTGGCCACCTGCCACTGTCCCATCAGCCTTTCTCTGTCCACTATTATGCAATGCCTGGTGGGGCCTGGTCCTTACACTTCAGCTGCGCAGCGGGGGGACCGGAACCAACAATGGATCACAACTTGAATGGTGTGGGTGGGTCAGAAAGGGAATGCTTAATATTGGTTCGGGTATAATTGTTTAGATGCCTGTCCTACTTCACTGGCCCCATGCCGTGGCTAGATCCACCAGCCCGTGCCACCCCGTTCACCCCGCAGCTCCAGTGGGACCAGTAGCTATGCCTCCAGTGCACTCCAAGTCAGGCACCAAGTAGGGTGATGTATAGGCACCTTACTCTCGCTCTGAAAACTGCCGTTACAGAAGACAACGCATGGCTCGACGAAGGATACCACAGCGCCACCCAGGCCCGCAGCTCTGCTCCGTTGGTCACAGATACGATTGCAAAGTTAATGTGGTATTCTGCCACTGCCTGCCCGGAGCTGACAGTGTCAACTGTAACCTCACTGGTCAATGGCGGCATTGGCAGGCCCACTGTCGCCTTGTCCCCCTCGGATCACATGACATCACATTGCACACCACTCCCTGCCACCGGATGCTGCCGTCGGCCCCAACACACACCCAGACGATGTCTCTGCGGAGGGGGGGAGGCGGGAGTAGGCGCACCACCCCTGCAGCAGCGTTGGGGCAAAGTATAGCTGCGTATCACCTCCAGCGCCTAGATCTCCCACCTGGTCTCTCCTTTGCCATGCTCTCAAAACCGGTGCGGGTGCAGATGTAAGTCGCCTCGGGCTGAATCCCTCATGGGACACCTGAGGCGCGTTCGGGGATCTCTTATGGCGACCTTCAGCTGGTGCTCCCATGCGTGCAGGGGAGATCTCCTGCTCCAGAGGTGTCGCGACTTATCAAGGGGAGGCTAGCATGTAGAATGAGTCAAGGCCACTCCCTCCAACAGGCCTTTATATGCAGCGTGCTGGCGCCGCACAGCACGTCGAGTCAGCTAGAGCCTCAGCCGGGGGCGAGCCTTCCCACCGGTATGCCTATTCTCGCAGCAATATTATCCCTCACCTCTGCCCTGCAGAGCTGAAAGAGGCTCTGCCACAACCTTCTCCACTTCTTTCGCTGGCCAAGCGTCTGCTCACAATATCAGTAGTCAGCACACAGAAGGATATTTATAAAATCAGGATGTTTCTGGGGAGATATGCTCAGACCGCCATTCCTTCTCGCTACTTAGCAGTGCCCCCATGTTTGTCTTGGCTAACACAAATATGTATTTTGTGATCGGTGGGTGTTTCTCGGGGTCTCCTACTGTGGGGGTGACTTTCCGCCTGAGACTTTCACCCCCGCGAGATGTACAGACATTGTGTGCAACAAGCTCTGGTGAAAAGGTGGGAGATCTACCACCTGGCAATTCCCAGTCTATAAAGAAAAGAAGATAAATCAGGCAATGCCCCCAGGTATCTCTATCCCCCAGCACTTTGCCACTATTCCTACCTGTGGTACATGTTCACTGAGTGGTTGAACCTATGAAGCTGAGCTCCCACAATGGGTGGAATGAGCCTGTAGACCTAGATAACTGCCCGGCGTCAGATTGGCAAGACAGACGTAAATGTTAATGTTGGTCAACGGGTGGCACGAGGGTGCAAACTAAGGAGCCGACTCCATGGAATCATAACTTCTTGATGGGTGTAGATCAGGTGATGTATAAATGCTCAGTATTTCCAATAAATCAGAAAAACACCAGTTCTTAGGGTTCCAACAGCATTAGGCAGAATAAAAAGAACAGGGACAGACACGGTCATAGTCAAAGCGAGGAACACCAAATCCAGTAAGGAGTTCTAAAAAATCATCCAAAAATCAAATCCAGAGGTCAGGGATTTTTTTTTTAAGAACTTTATTTTTGAGATTTTTCCAAACTATTACAAAGAATCACGCCCACATTGGGGTTTATCAACCCTGCGCCATCCAAAATCACCCTCCCCCTCTGTTCATTCCCTCCTCCAGTCCTCCGAGATCTTTGGTAAGCCGATTCCTCCTCTGTGCGTATCATTAGGTGTGTAGGTTCCTGTGTTTAGGCAAGTTAAGTGACTTTGTCTTGGGTACTTTGTCTTCCCAATGAGTATGGAGTGTCCTCGTCTGCCTCGTTGATTAAGTATGTCATGAGTGGGCCCCAGATATCCAGAGGGCGTGCGTGTTGGGGCAGCGTCTTAATGAAGTCTGCCTCCACATCTTGGCAGTAGAGAATGTCTTTACGCCAGTTTGCTACAGACGGGGCTGGTCCCCGACCCCAGGACATGGCTATTCTCCTGCAAGCTAGAGTCAGCAGCACACCTGCTAGTTTCCTTATTGCTGGTGAGAGTTGTTTCGTCATTCCCAGCAGTGCCCCTGTTGGGACGGGTTGTATCTCCTCACCTACTATTGCTGTTGTAATCTGCAGTACCTGAGACCAGAATGGGGTCAACTTGGGGCAGTCCCATGCGAGGTGGACAAAATCGGCCTTCGAGATTCCACACCTTTCACACTTTGCTGGTGATTCCGGTTGTTGTTTACTCTTTTTGACGGGGGTAAAGTACGTCTGGTGTAGAAAGTTAAAGTGGATTTGCTTGAGACGTGAGTTGAGGGCTATTTTTTGTTTGTTTTAGGATGCAAGTCCATTCCTCATCTGGGATTGCTACCTGGAGGGACCTCTCCCATCTTGTTTTCGTGCGTGTGTTAACGGGTACTGTATCGGTTAAAATGGATTTGTAGATGGATGAGACTAATCTGCCTTCGCCTTGTGCCTGGATCACATTGTGTCATAGTTGCCATGTTGGGGGTTGTTGCGGGAAGGTGGGGAAAAGCGCTTGAAGGGTGTATCTGGTCCTAAAATAAAGGAACGTGTCAAGGGAGGTGCTGCCCCCTCTCTCCGTTGCCTGCTGAGGAGTTAAGGTTCCTTCGTTGAATAGATCACCCAATGTGCTTATCTGCAGCTTCTCCACCCAATGATGAAAGACTCTTTCCGAGGTCAGAGGGATCCCCGGTATGAATTTGACCGGGAGGAGGGGTGAAAACCGCACCTGAACTTTGTATTTTTGCGTGATTCTCTTCCAGATCCCATAGGTTGCAAGGACCACGTTCATAGTGTTGTTGGGTACTGGGAGCTGACTAATGATAACGGCCCTCAGTAAATTGGGAGTCGCTAGGGCACGCTCTATTTGTACGTGTGGTCTGACAAAATGTGTGGCATACCAATAGCTGAGGAACTGCGTTTGAGCCGGCCAGATATATCTCTCCAAATCTGGGAGAGCTAAGCCCCCATTGGATACTGGATGTATCGGTGTTGAATGAGCCACTCTGGCCGGTTTGCCTGCCCACAGTAGTTTAAGGACAATCCTTTTTTCATTTTCTTCAAAAAGGATTGTGGTAATAAAATGGTGGATGTTGGAAAATATATATAGTAGTTTTGGGAGGATCACCATTTTAACTAGTGAGGCTCTTCCCCAAAGGGTCAGCGGGAGTGTCTTCCATCGGTTCACTTTCTCCTGCAATGTTTTTGCTATTGCCTCATAGTTATCCCGGAATACGTCATGGTAATTTAGCGACATCAACATCTCCAAATGGCGTACTCGTAAGGGCTCCCGTGCAAAGTGGTAGTCGTCTGTGAATGCCCTGGTGGCTGGCGTCAGCGGGAAAATGATCGATTTAGTGTGATTGATTTTTAAGCCAGATATTGCCCCAAATTTAAATACTTCCCGCATAACTGGGTTCAGATTTTCAATGGGGTTGCGTATGAATAACGCTACATCGTCCGCATAAAGGGATATGATCAGTCTGTGTGGTCCGATGTTGAGCCCCCTGTGAAGTTGCTGTGATAGAAGGTTCGACGCTAGAGGTTCCATTATCAGTGCGAAAAATTAGGGCAGACAGCGGGCACCCCTGTCTGGTTCCACGTTGAAGTTTGATAGGGGAAGACCTTGCTGAGCCGACGAGAATGTTAGCTTCGGGGTTGGTGTATAATAAGGAGATTAGTTTGATGAATCGGGCACCTAGGCCCATCTGGGTGAGCACTGCGAATAAGCAGGGCCATTCTACCGAATCGAAGGCCTTTTCGGCGTCTAGCAGGACTGCGACTGGCTGGTGAGTGGGGTCAAGAGCCTCGATAATTCCAAACAGCCCCCTGCTTCCGAATGTCGTGCTGCGTCCGGGCACAAATCCAGCCTGATCTGCGAGCACGAGACCGGGCATCAGCGGCAGTAACCTATTCGTAAGTATTTTCGCCAGTATCTTATTATCGAGGTTGAGTAGAGATATGGGTCTGTACGAAGCAGTCTATGGGGGGCTTGCCAGTTTTATGTAGTAGGATTATATTGGCCTCACAAGTAGACTGCGGGAGGGACCCTTTTTCTAACGCCTCCCCGTACACTTCTGCAAGCAGTGGAGCCGGGGTACCTGCAAAGGCCTTGTATAATTCTCCAGTTAGGCCATCAGGCACCGGGGCTTTGGTGCTTGGAAGGGTTTTGATAGCTTCAATTATCTCTTCCGATGTGATGGATTTGTTAAGGGGTTCGCGCAGTTGCCTCTCTACCCAGTAGAGTTCAGTGTCTTCGAGATACCTGCGTAGGGCGTCGGAGTCCGAGTTGTATTTTGAGGTGTACAGGTCTTGGTAAAAGGTTTTAAATTCTTCTACAATCTCCTCGTCGGTGTGCACAATCGTGCCTTGTTTAGAGCGTAACCTTTCGATTGTTGTCGGTTTCTTGTCTGCGTTTAGCAGTTTTGCAAGGAGGGCTCCTGGTTTTTGGCCTTCGCCGTATTGACGGACCAGTCCACTACGGCCCAGGAATTGTATTTCACGTTCTGCGGTGTCTCTGAACGTCTGCAGCTCCTCTTTTAGTGCAACTTGCGAGCATGGATCTTTTGCGGTGAAGCGCTTGAGTTTGAGATGGTTTAACCGTTCCTCACTGGTGGTCAACTCCTGTCAGATCAGTTTGAGGATGCCTTTCTCCTTAGCCAACCAGACACCTCTTATGAACCACTTTAGCATTTCCCACATTGTGCTCATCGTGGAGACTGTGCCCATGTTTGTTTCTAGAAATGTAGAGATTTCGTCACGAAGTTCGGATGCAAACACTTGGTCTTGCAGGGATCCTGGTTTGAAGCACCAGCGCATCAAGTGAGGTTTGGTGATTGAAGGAATGCAGATGAGGGTTACCGAAGAGTGGTCAGAGAAAGTTTTAGGTAGAATTTGACAGGGCCCCCAGTGGAGAGGACCTCTTGCGGATATGAACAGAGAGTCTATTCTGGAGCTGGTGTTGTGCACTTCCGAGTGGAAAGTGTAGTCGCGCTGCTCCCAGTTACTATGTCGCCACGCATCTATGAGGTCGTAGGCTCTGTATATTTCCTGTACCTGGAGGCTGGCTTTGGATATCGGCAGTGTCGTGTTCTACGATCTATCTTTCGCGGGGTCTAGGGCAGTGTTCAGATCACCCCCCCACACAATCGTCGCAGAGTCTTGTACTGAAAGGTGTGTGAGCACCCAGTCGAAGTTGTTTGCCCCGTCTACATTGGGGCCGTAGGAGTTGACAAAATATTTTTTTGCCTGCCACAATTCCTCTTAGCAAAAGTGATCTGCCTTTGGAATCTTTTTCGGTGTTTATTAGTCGAAAGTCGGTTGTCCTCCGACTAATTAGGATCGCCAACCCTCTAGCGTACCACTAGTACAAGGAGAAGTACCTATGACGGCCCCAGTTTTGGGCCCAGTGGTGTTCTTTGCCAGGGAGCAGATGCGTTTCTTGAATCATGGCCACATCTACCTCATGACTCTTCAGATATTGTAGGATCTTCCTTGTTTTAGATGTGAGGTTGCCCACTCTAATGTTCTATGTGGCGGCTTTGAATTGCATGTTTGCTTGTTTGAGCTGTTTATGTTGGATCCGACCTGTGGGGTCGTCGGGTGCTGTGGACGAAGCCTAGGGCTGACTGCTGGTGGTCTCCTTAACATTCGGAGGAGGGGTTATGGCACTGGATGGTGGCTTGGATGATCGGCGGGGGGTGAAGACATGGAGGCGCTTTTCCCTCCCCTTTCTCCTGCTTCCTTCCTTACACAGGCATCCCCCAACTCGCCCGTTTGTTCACTTGATTGGGGAGCAGGCCGCAACGTTGCGTGTCTGTCGCCCGGTTTCCCACCTATTAACGTTGAACTCTTGAAATAACTTTGCTGTGCAAGGGGTTCTAGGGGCTTCCCAAGCTGCACGTCCCCGGAGTGCTTAACTCTAGTAATTGTTTCGGTAGGGTTGCTGTGCTTTGTAACTGGGTTTCATGCCGTTGACCTTATTTGGTTATGGTGCGTTCCTGTGATTTCTTTCTCTCTGCGCACGGGCCTGGCTGGGATTCAGCCCGGGACACTACCTCGTTTAAGCGTCCAGTATGAGTGTCCATGCGATGTTGTAGGAGATGGTCCTTCGAGGAGAGTCTGTCCATCTTATTGTTTAGACTTCCTATGCCTGCTTTCAGGTCTAGCAGGACTCCCTTGATGTCAGTAGGGCAGGTTCCATCTTCCATTTGGTGTGAGCCACCTGATGGGTGCTCTGGTTCGTCCTGTAGCCTGGGAGTTTTGGGGGCTGCACCTGACTCGAAGGTCCGCTTCCTCTGCGATCTGTCCATTTTTCCCCTCGGGCATGCGCTGGTGGGGGTGTCTCCGCGTTGAATTTGGTTTGGCGCCTGTGAGCTGTTATCGGGTCTCAGCAATCTCCCAGTGAGGAGGTGCAGCCTGCGCAGTGCTGTGATAGTTGGTGGGGGATGTGTGGCACAAAGGAGTCCAGATCAGTGTGGCGCTTCGCTTTGGATTAGTTTGCTGTTATGTCTTTCCTAAAGGGGCTCAGGAACCCAAAGGAATGTGGGTTTGGGGGAGAGGAGGAGAACGCGGTTTGAAGGGCGGTATTGTATCAGAGTCCCCCTTTCTGAGAGGTACGGATGGGCCCCAAAGGCTGTGGACGCTCCTCCACCCTGCCTTGTTGTGGAATGCAGGTCTGTGAAGCTGTGTCTTCCACCGGATGGAATAGTGTAGTAGCGGGATGACTGGTCTGCCGGGTCACAGGGCCTGTTTTGGGAGGTAGTCTGAATGTAAGTTAGGGCGACTCCAGCAGGTATATATGAGCACTGAGCCCCCTCTGCCCCAATGCGCGCTGTACCTGGAGTGAGAGGCAGGCTGTGGGACTCTCGCCACGGGTCTCCGCTGAACCTCGTGGAGTTTCTGATGACTTGCTGCCGCTCGGGGGGGGGGGGGGGCCGGTCGCCTGATGCCTCCGTGACTCGCCTCTGCACCCAAACCTTCCCGCTCTGCGCGTTGAGGAAGAGGTGCTGCTTGCCGCTGGGGGTCCGGTGAAGAGGGAGGGGGCCAGGAGAAGGTGCGCTCCTGCACCTGGTCAGTCGCCCCTCCCTCTCTTCGGGTGCTCGGATCATGCCCGCCTCTCTCATGGCCTGCCGGCGTGTGTTGCTGCCTCCCGTCGTTCCCAACAGTTGTGGGTACAGGGATTGTGCTGTGGGATTGGCCCTGTGTCGGGGGGGGGGGGGGGCCTCCTGCTCTAGCACAAGCTCCCGGCTGTGGTCCGCTGATGTTCGTCTTGGTCCCTCCTCCCTGGAGCGGGATGAGGGCAGGCTGCTTTCAATCGCCTGGGCTCCGCTCGGCTCTGGGGCTGCCACCTGTTTTCTGGCGACCCGCTGGGCCCTCGCAATCGTCTCAGGCGCAGGGCTCACTCTCCTGCACATGAGGTCGCCAGATCGCCAAATTTACCACGAGCTTTACAGGACAGTGGGGAATCATGTAGACAGCAGGGAAAGTATTAGGTCAGGGCTATAGAAAACCGAAATTGGCAGGATGTTTCAGGATTAATTCCGGGCAGTGCGGGAGCTCACTGAGATGCGGCCATCTTGGTTGGCCCTCTAGCGCCCTCGAGGTCAGGGATACCTGATACAGCTATGCCAAATCCAGTCAGTGAGTTCCAACAAACAAGTCCAAAGAACAACAGCCATGGTTCAGATATACAGGATGCACATAAATAAGGAACGCTACACACAGGTGCAGAAACAGGATAACTGCTTGTTGAGAAGCACAGGATGCTATTTTTTTGCCCATGTTCCTAGGATGAATCACAGGCTTCAGGCGGTGTTCCAGGAAGGGCAGCGTTGCTTCACGATGTCACCCGTAGTGTTCTGTGTGCGCGTGAAGTCCTGCGCCTGCTGCATCTTTGGGACATGTAGTGCAACGAGGGCAGTGTTGCTTGAGACGCCAACAAAACCACCTTCCTGTCCATTGGCCCACATATGTGCCGACCATGACAATGTAATGATCTTCTCCATGACAATAATGTACTTCGCTTGGCCAGTGCCTTTGCACTACATTTCTAGGTGGATTAACCCCATCACCCAATAGTCTGTTTCTTCACTTATCTTCCCATTTAGTGCTGCTTTATTTTTCTTTTAATTGAATGAACAAAAATTCCTAAAGAGCATCTTTCCTCTTTCACTTGACTTGATCAGTGAGCCTGCACCAAATCTTTGGCTTATGTGAACCACATCTCTCAGTAGGCAACGTTCTTCATGTTCTCTTGAATTGCTTGGTGCCTTTACACTAGTTCTTTGAAGGAATTGCAACACACCTTCAATAAGGCATGTTCCTCTGATTCACTTTACTTGGTCACTTTTCATGCACCATGTCTTTTTTTAATCAGTGAACTCTCAATACCTAAGGGATAATCTTACACTGGCACACTTAAGTTGAACAGTGCTCCTGATGTATGCCCTTTCAGTGACTAAACAACAATGACCATTGGCAATGGTCCATCGGTTTTCTTTTCTCAGTCAATGTTAGTCTGTATATTTCTGGCGTCTTAGTTGTGGGAGTTGAGAATCTAACTTCTTGTCGGGCATCCTTGTTAGAAGCACTGTTGCTATGTCTCTTTCCCACAATGCAGTTATTCTCCTAAGGGTCCTGGTCCTTTCTTAAATTAAGTGTTGTTTGCTTTTTCATGCCTAGGGTGCTACCTCCCACTCCTCTTCCACCAACCGTGCAATATCTTTGGCCATTTGTTCTCTCTGCACCTCCCAGTACCCGTGATTTGTTTGGTTGTCTCTGTAGACTCATAACTTCCTTCAGCACTATGTGTACCTCAGCTGGGATATTTATCCAAGCAGATTTGACAAAGTTCCGATTTTCTGTCTGGTCTCTGCCTCCCCATTAGGATTTCTCAACAGTCTCTGGCTTTTATATCTCCCCTATATCTTCTCTCTCCGTCATGCATGATCCACTATTGACTCCTCCTCTGACACAATCTATTTATGTACCTGATAGCTCTGCTTGTGGTATTGTGATGGCTTCCAGTGAGAATAGACATTCTCCTTGTTCGATTGTTTAATCTGTCCTTCTCATATGTGGCAAACAGGGTTACTTCATCACAATTGGTTGTTTAATTGAAATCTGTAGGACAGCACTATCCTTATATTGACCGGTTTCACAGATATATAGGCAATGAGGGTGCTGTTTCAAGCCTCAAGCGGTAACTGAGATCCCACATGGGGGTGAGGTGATACCACAGTACAGACTGAAAGGAACTTTTCATTATCAGTTCAAATATAAGAGGTCATCAGATGATACATTCAGGGCAGAAACCCCACTAATGCACAAATTGCAATAAGTGCTTTATTGAGGCATCACACACGAGAGTGCACCAGAGAACGCAAATCTCTACAACTGGAAGAAGTGCAGCAAACGCTTCATTCAAAACTCACTACTGAGAATCTATCAAAGGAGACAGATGCAATCCTCTCAGTAACCAATTCTTTCTCAACAAACACCTGAGGAACATCATGAAATCCTAAAACAATTGAAGATGCACTGAAAACGTTCTGAAATTAGAGCCTTAGCAGTGCATCCCGAATATTCATACAATAAGGTAGAGTACTATTCTCGTGCTGACTACTGCCTCAAAGTTTTAGATGGGTCACAAAAGAATCTTACTCCGTTGAATAGCTCTATGCTGCTTGATGTTAAACTGCAAAACAGAAGCACTCGTGTACAGGCGTGTTATAAATGACATATATCAGAAGTAATATTTCTCCCAGTCACCAAGACCCCATCATCCCTCCCACATCTTCTTATCTTCTTATCTTTCCACCTGATCTCCTCATCACATAACACAAGGTGTGTAGCCTTAAGGTGCTCTTTGACAAGAAAAGCTAGTTTATCACTGCTACTGCAGAAAGGATTTACCACCTAAATCTGGATATTCCACCGGCAACTAATCCCCTATCTGCCAAAAGTAATCTTTCCCTGGTTCTCATAAATATTGTAGCTTTAGCCTGCTCCTGAGCTTTCCCTTCTATTCTTTTGCTCTAAGCAAAAAATAGCATAACTTTGTTGTCACCCGTACCATTTACAATGCTATTGATCCTCTCCCACCTCGTAGTGCCACCACCATGCTGGTTGATTTTCAATGAAAAATCGTTCCATCTTCAAATACGTACTCCTTGGGCCTCATTACAAGTGTGTCGGTCCGGTAACAATGGTGCCGGTAAGCCTACCGGCACCGTTGTTACCGGACCGGCACCCTGAGTCTGTGGGCGGGTGTCGTCGCCCCTGCCAGGGTCAGACCTGGTGGGCGGAAGGGCACCCACCCTCAGACTTTCACGTAGGCACTGTCACTGTTATTAACGGTGCCGGTGCTTCCATGCTCCCCATTACCAAATGGGAATGGGGATTAACATTTTCCGGCGCCTGACTTCACGGACCAGCACAGTTACCACCGGACTTTTAATGAGGACCCTTGTCTTCAAATCTGTTCTGAGTGCATCGCTCTACTCCAGGGATACAGAACTGATTTTGGTGGAACGCCGAATGTACCACACAAGTTCCATACAGTGGGCCGCACTATCTGTGGCAATGAGCGTGTGATCGGGGCATTGGTGTGCAGATTGGAGCAAAAAAACATGGGTTTTAAGATGAACTTTTTCTTTATCCATTTTTTACTATAACACGATACACAGACTTTTCATGCCATAGCCACTTTTTTTATTTGTGTCATGCAACTGAAATCATATTTCAAATAGAAGTAAAACTGCACATTTCCTGAGGCAAGGACAAAAAATGGACCATCAAGGCTTCCCACATCTGTCATGACAGACTTAGTGACTGAGTGACCTTGTGCCAGGCAACATTTCATCATTAAGCTCATGTGACTTGGAGGGCCATAAATAATGTCCCTAAGGGCCGCATTCTGCCTGTGGGCCGTATGTTGTGCACCCCTGCTCTGCTCTCTCATGCTCAATGCTTTGCTATTCTTAACAAGCCATATGTCCCTTGCCTTCTGGCACCACCTCCATCTCCTTCTTACTACTATGCCCTATCGCTTGAGTGCTCTTCCACCTGCGCCCGGGCCATTGAAACAATCCACTCTATTGAAAAATTAATGAGCAGACACAAGCTCCAATTGCTAGTCTGTAAACAGGACATCATCACCTCCAATTGCCCCCCCCCCCTGTGCCTTCCCCTGTAACCTCCATGCTTGTCCTACCCAAATACAAAACATATCTACCTATGTAAGCTGCATCATGTCAATACTGGCTCATTGCCTACTACTTGTATATCCGATTTATGTAGGCTCTCTTGTTGTAAGTTGCCTCCTGTACTTTTTACATTACACCTTCACCACTTGGCTCGCTTTTACCTATATTATCACACTATCTATGTGAAGGCATCCGCCTTGGGGGAATACCTCTGCTCTCTGTACTGTTGTCCTAAGTATGATATTTCTGGAAGAAGTGTCTGCCATACAAATAATAAATGCATACATCACAATCTACTTGTTGCTAATTTACAGCAGCTAATCTGTTGAACTCTGCCCTACACTAAGCACGTGAATGTCAAGACACTGTATAGCACATCATGCCTTTGCAGATTTAGTCCTCTCTAGAAGTTTATTTGCCTCTCAGAATTCATCATTTGGCTACTGTGGTGGACCAGAATAAAAATGCCTAACTCGCCCTATTGCTACGAGGATTTTCCCTACCTAACCAGACTAACTAAGGGTGCTCGTCCGTCATCAAAAATCCAAAGAAATGGTCCTCTGTCCAAAACCTACTCATACCTGCCCCTACTGCTAGAACTAATAACTGAACACTGCCGGAATCTACAGCCTCTGGCACCTTCCCTTTAGCCGTACTTCTTGGGCTGTGTCTCAGGGTTTTCCAAATAATAGAACGTTCTGTTAGCTTCGATAAATGGGGAAAAAGTCAATAGAGAATATTTAGCCAGGTTTTCTTATTCTCTCTTTTGAGCTTCTATAGCTCGTGGTACAGAGTTTTGGTCTCCAGGAGCTTGTGCGACTTGTTAACATCTTTCTTACACTCTTTTGGGCTGTGATCTTTTAATCTTCTCCCTTTCAGTTTGAATCCTTCAGACTCTTTAGATTTCACTCTGTCTTTTCTGGGGCGTTCTATACCCTTTTCAATGGTGGAATACCACAACTCCTGGGGTCTCTCCTCAGATTTCCCCTCCGAGTTTCTTAGATGCCTGTAACTGGCGCTCAGGCTTATTTCAAAGAGTTTCTTAAAGTCTCTTAGAAAGGAATGGCAGTGTTCATCAATTATAATACTTGACAACCCTCTTGGTGTCTCCCAAGACATAAGTTCATGCTTTCTCAATGTCCCACAATCAATATTGTAGTTCCCTTCAGAGTTCCCATAGTCCTTATTGACTCCTCCTTCCCTGATCCACCCTGGTACCTTCACTTGACGGGGTTGGATTCACGGGGCTTGGTGTCGGCATGCGCTTGGCCTGTTGTTTCTCTGCCGATGGGAGTTTTCGTTCTGCACCATATTTCTGGTTTTGGTGTTGATCGGGCCCCAGGCCAACCACGGCTTTCCTGTGGTCACGCCACCGAGCTGGAGGTCTTTCGGGACTCTGTCCTTATAGCGACTTTCCCACTGTTTGTTACTCCTAGCCTTCGGCGTCTTTGTCACTCTCTCCACTCTGCTCCGCCCCTCGCAGATGTACCTACGTCAGAGAGCTTCCCCTGCGTATGTCTCTCTCTCTCTCTCTCTCTCTCTTTCCTCTTACACACCGTTTGTTTCTTTTTACATACTGGTTTACTTTCAAAGGGGCATTTTGTTTCTCTTCAGGTGTTGTGTTCGTTCCAGCATTACATGAAGCCAATTGAAAGTGAAGCACAGTACTGGTTGTTGAAGGCAGTCCCATATAAGCAGATAATTTTGTTTGCATAGGTAGTCTCTCGTGGGAATGGGAGTCCTTGTCCCATAGATGGGAGTCACTCCCAGCCAGGTTCCACTTGCCCAGACCAATAGGGGAGGGTTTTGCTGAGAATCTCACCTTCCTAGCTGCCAAAGGGGGTTGTTCGCCCATGGGAAGAAGGGTTGAATACCCTAGATTCGTCACACTACTCAAAATCTTCACAAAAATACTTACGGTTGCAAAATTAGAATGATTGTAAGAGTTGGTACCTGATAGGTGGCCACCGTTGGAACAGCCTACCTTCAGATTTAAGCCAGAGTTCTAATCCTGTGTTATTCTGAAAGAACCGTAAGACTTTTTTGTTTGCTCGGTAGTGCATCAGACCTGCCTTTGTAATATTGTGATCTGCAATCGGTGGCAAGAAAACACCAGTGTTTTTGTGGCAGTTTACCTGGAAATGACAAAACCTGACACTTTTCACAGCTTTGCCTGAACAGATGAATGACCAAGGAAAAGTTGCTATTGTTGATGTGAGCTCAGACCCAAGACTAACATTGCCATGTAGCCAACTTGCATCCGTCCATACACATAGGAAATACAAGGAGCCTACTGTGCAACTGAAGGGACAAATTATGGAGCCAAACCTATAATGAAGATTGCCCAGGTTTACAGCACAGGTCAGTCTTGATTCTATTAAAGACACGGAGGCGAGCATTATGCTTATTCTTTCTTTATTGCTGCCAATCCAGCTCTTCAACTATCAACATTTAAACAGGTATTTTCGGTTGCGCTATGAGCAGCTGTTACTCCTTACGGCCTAAGATGTGCCATAGCTCCCTCGTAATCTTTAATGCATTGGGCTATGCATAGCTTTTTGTTATCTACGAAGTAAGGGAAGGAAATGACTCTAGAACTACTTAATCCACGTGGGCATTGACCAGACCACCTTTGATTAGGATCAAGACCCAGAAGGCGCACAGCGTGCACCTTTATAGAAGAAGGGTGCAATTCTTCACCATACCTGTGACACCATAATAATGGGTTCAGGTAGGACGATGTCGCAGCACAACGCGTAGGCAATCACTATCCCCACAAAGAGATACCAATATCTGATTTTAGTTTTTCTATTTAATTTTTAGATGTCACACCTAAGGGGTTCACAAGAAATACTACCAAGCTCTCTTGCTTAGTCCTGAAGACGGCACTAGCACAGCCAACCATCCAGCTCTTGCCAGAAACACCAGAAGTGTCGACTAGATAGATGTGTTGTGTATATTAACCACATCATAAGTCACAACTTGTACTAACCCTCACAAAGATATCAGTACTACAAATTGTTAGTCATATGAAGATATGATATGATGGCTTTTGTATGTAATTATCCATGCAAAGTGAGTTGGAAAATGGTGACATACACACAGTAGCCTATACAGGCTTTTAAAAAATATTTACTGCAAAATAAATGATCACATATGAATATGAATATTGGTGCACTCTTGTTAATGTAAAGACCAAATGCCATAGTCTTTAGTGCAATATCACACTACCGGCAAGTGTCATACAGGTGGGGTAGCCTATGTCCCTGTGTCAAAAACCATTGAAATATATGAGGCTCCAGCTTCCAGTCGCTGGAGTCTAGCAGATAGCGAGAGTCCCAGTCTGCTACACTGTTCAGCATCCCTGGTAGATACTCCGCTGTACAGCAGTCTGATGCTGGAGGCAGTAATGCAACAAATCCTTTGCTAACTCAGCTAGCATCCTGGATCTGGTCCCTCCTAGCTTGTTTATGTGGCAAACAGCCGAGATGTTGTCCATCTTTAACAGCACACACTTCACTCTGTCCTGGGTGAAAGCTTGTACTGCGAACAAACCTTCTAGCAGTTAGAGACAGTTTATATGCAATTTCAGTTCTTCCTCTGATCATTTGCCTCCTGTTTCTGCATGATCGCATCTGGCTCCTCACCCTGCACTGCTGGGGCCAGACTCTATAACTAAGTCTGGTACGTCGCCAAATATGGCCCGACCGTTCCAGGCTTCCATATTGTGCAACCACCAGTTCAGCTCTCATTGCTTCGTTTTCTAGGGTCAATAGCTGATGGTATCCTAGCCCCCTTGCAAATGTCTGATCTTGAGCCGCTGGAGCGCTCTGTAATGGAGCGGTCTGTGAAAAATCACTTGGATAGAGGCTGCTAGCAGTACGACTATCCTGGTCAGATTCTGAAGTGAAATAATTCTCTTCGCTATCACTGTCCTGAGTTCCTTCTTGATTGCTCTCTCTGTGACTTGAGTAGCTTTCCCAGTGTCTATCGTAAATCCTAAGAACTCTATTCTCTGTACGGGCTGTAGCTGGGACTTTTCTAGATTCACCAGGAATCCCAGCGAAGATAGAATATTGAATACCCAACAAACGCTGCCCGCTAATGAAGTCTTGTCTGTGCCTAGCACAAGAATATCGTCTAGATATTTTATGATCCGTATACCTCTTTCTCTTATGGCCGTGGCCACGGATCTCATAATCTTGGTGAACGACCACGGAGCTGAAGGTAGCCCGAAGGGGAGACATGTGAAACGCCAAATCTCTTAGTTCCACCGAAAACGGAGATACCTGCAATGTGTCATTGTTATCGTCAGATGTGTCCTTGAAGTCTAGGTGCGCTAACCAATCTCCCGACCGCAGGAGGTCCCTGAGCAGGTGTATTCCCTGCATTTTGAAATGATTGTGCACAACCAACTCGTTCAAGCCCTTCAGGTTTATAACTGGCCTGATTTTGTCCCCCCTGTGCACTAAGAACATGTTGCAGATAAACCCCGGCACCTCCTGGGAGTTGCGTTCTATCGCCTTCTTGTGCACTAGCTTTAGCAACTCGCTCTGCAGTAGCGCAGTCTCTTTTGCAGGCATATGGATCGTGTGGGGTTCTTTCCTCTGTACGGGAACCCCTATGAACTCTAGTCGCAGTCCCGCTATCGCTTGGGGCACCGATGAATCGCTGGACAAAGCTTGCCATGTGCTTAAGAATCAAAGGGTTCTCCCTTCTTGCATGCATTCTACACTTACCGCCTGTGGCACTTGGCTGTAGGTATTCTCCTCTATTTCTCTGACCCCTCAGGAATCTTGCTCTTGCTGGGAAGGACGACTCCTGCTGTCTCCCTTCCCAATATTGTTGGCAGTCCGTTGTCCTTGTGGTCTGCGATTGAAACTGTAGCGACCGGACGACTGACCCCGGCTGCGTCCTGTCCCAGCAAAAAATCACCCAGGAAAGATCTTCCTAATAGAACTTTGCGCCTTCTCTAAGGCGGAATAGGTTCCCACAAACTGGGATTTTTTTTCTCGTAAAGGCTTCTCCGAACAGGGGTCCTTTCGCACCTCCCCCAGCTTCATACGAGAAAAGAATGCTGAGTTTTCCGTCTATTTTAAGGAGCACCCCTCTCCTCCTTTCTGAGGAGAGGGTGCAGTTGGCATTCCCTACCAGGCTTACTGCCCTCTGTGCCCAATTCACCAAGGCCTGGACATCTACTGGGGTACCGGTATCTCTGGCTTTTTCCGCAAGGTCAATTTTTTTGCCAGCGTACCGACTAGGTCTAAGACCTTATCTTGGCATCCTCTCCATACCCTATCTACCCCTTTTCTGATATCGCCTGATGCCTTGGTAACAAAGGTGACCATCTTGGGGTCGAGACCTGGGGTCTCCGCCAATTTGTCTGGCAACTCTGGCCATGGGCATTCTGCTCTCATGCGGGACCGAACCTCCTTATCTAGCGGCTTACTAATATGCTGCGCCATGTAAAGCGCGACACTCCGCGAAGGCACCCACGCGGAGGACTTTGGGTGTCTAATCGCCTCGCGGTCGAACATGTCCCTGGTGTTGTACTCTTCTTCTGGGACTGTTAACTCTACCATAGGGTCTCTGGGACTCTCATCCTCTTCTCCCCATTCATCATCGGGTGAATAGCCCTCGTCAATGTCCCCTGAATTATCCACCCCTGGGGCAAGGGGTCCGAATTGGCCGTCTTCTTTCTTCGCCAAGAAGGCCTTCATCAGTCTGGTGACCGGGTCATCCACTCTTTGGGGGTCTGAGTCGACCCTCTTCTCCTTGCTCAGGGGGGGTTCAAGGAGTTCTTTCTCTTCCAAGCTTTACACCCCTGTTCAACCCCTCCTTTTGGGTGTCCTGATGACGTACCCTCTCCTGGGCTTAGAGCTCGTCTCTTTCTGGAGGGTTGTTGGTTTCTTTCCACCATCCATTCCTCTAGAATGTCCAGTCTTTGCGCAATAGGCTGCAAGCCTTCTGAGACTACTTAGGACAGGGAGTCTGCCAACACCTTTTTAAAACTTAAGAGAGCTCAGTCTCTTGCAGTGTGGGCATCTCTTCCCATTCCTCTTCACTACATTCAGGTGTTGTTGACTGGTAATCGCCTGAGTATTGAGCCATATCGATCAGTGATTGGCAAGGCCACCGTTCTTGTGTCAGCTTTGTGGTGGCTGTGAGGAGAACAACCTCTTTTGCTCTTACTGAAGGCCGCCTTTAACACGAGCGGTCAAATGTGCTCTCCGCTCGATATTCACACATATTTTCTTCTTTTTTTTTTCGTGGTATGCAATCTCACTGCTCTCTATATTTGCAATGTAAGTTTTCCTCTGAAAGTGTGCGAATGTTTCTCCAAGGCCCAGGGGATGCTAGGAAGCCGATCTGCTTCCTGCTTCCCGGGTCCTAAAGCGCGCCTTGTTTGACGCACTGAAGATTCCTAGGTGGAGCGGGGCCGGCCGCCCGAGACCAGCGGGTTCGCTTGTGGCTCCGGCCCCGCCTCCACAGCCCTGCGCTACGCGCTGAGAATCTAAATTAGTTTTGTGAGGCCGACCGGCACTCGTTGAGGCGATGCCTCGTTTCCCGCGGAGCGGTACCGTGAGGTATTCCTGTTCTACTGATCACACACTAACAACTCTTACAAAATATTAGTGTGTGCTGATACATTTAAGCAGTTAAGCGAATATGCGTATGTTAAACACATTCAAACATTAAAGACGACACTTATCTCAAGTTGCAGCAAAAAGAAAGAGGAAAGGACCTGGTGCTGGGAGACTTTATACCTTGAACAGTCACCAGATAGGTGGATTGAAAGGACCTCAGGACTACCAGAACAGGAGAGGTTCATCAGACTGGTAGTTTGGAAAGAAAGGTAGCATGACAGACTGGAATTTGGACCTTTAAACTTTGCATTTTCGTTTTACAGGTTTCAAAACAGAAAATACCTGTTTAAATGTTGATAGTTGAAGAGCTAGTTTGGCAACACTAAAGAAAGAATAAGCGCATTATGCTTGCCTCATGTCTTTAATAAAATTAAGGAACCTAGATCACTTGTCGTTTTTAAACCAATTGGCGTCAGCACCCTCACATCCTGTAGAATGTTTTTGAGTCAAAATGGAAGATTTCCTATTTTCCAAAACTCAAGAGATTCTTTCCACTAGGGCTTGTGCCACAGTGTCACAATGGATCAGAATCCAACATAGAATTGGTTCAAGTTGCTATCCAAGATGTCATTACAAACTTGAATACATATATCTTCCCAACATCATTACTTTGTGGAACTGAGATTTTGTGACAGGCCTCTGGGGACTTCCTGGTCTGCCTGTCTGTTGTAAAATACGCCTGTTTTTTGGGCGTTTTTTTGCATGTCAGGTTCGTGTGCTCGGTGTGTGCAAATGACACTTGGTATTGTCAAGGAAAAGTATTCTGCTTTATCGTTGGATGAGGTAGGCCTTCAGTTGTTTGAACTCCACTTTCAGAGGGAGGCATGGGAGGATCAGCTGAGTCTCACCTTCAAAACACAGACACAAAACAAAGGATCTGTGCTGTTCGTTTAAGTGCAAGCCTGGGGCAGTATAGCAATTCTCAGGTTTCCATGTGAGAAAAATAATGTATTTGGGTTTATGCTCCTTTAGTCAGGTTCACCACTTGGCACCCTCTGCACAGCTGTCTTGTGGACTTACAGGCAGGAATGTCCAAGTGGTAGGAAAAGCTCAGCTTTTTGCCTTTCTCCTTTCTCCCCTGGTTCAGGCAGATTGTGTGGTTCCCCACTTAAAGACAAAGCAAAGGCCCACTTACTGCTGAACTTGTTCTGTACGATGGCAGTAGAAGAATAGGAAACAAGCATGATACTACATGTTCTGGGTTCCGGATTGAAACGGAGTACTAGCAACAACAAACCCCAATGTTGGAACCAATAGAGAAAAGGCAGCGCCAGAAAAACCCTTAATGACAATTAAATTACAGAAGCGGTGAATAAACATGTCCAGAAGGTTGAAGGAGTGAAGGAAGCGACCTAGGAAAAATGAAGACAAGGGAGCGTGGCCTGGAGTGCCGACAATGCAGATGCTCCTTTGATGGCCTCCGTGGGAAGCCCTTTGCCCCGATGAACTGGGGCTGATATAGTGCGAGAATGACGGACCTGGAGATGGCCGAGGCTCCGTGAGTCTCTGGAGCAGAGGTGACCACACACCTGGGGTCTGCCGTGGTCCGGCCCAGAGATATGCAACTTAATCCCCTGCCCGCTCCTCATGCCAAGATGGCGGACGGGCGCCCAAAGAACTGAGGCCGAGAGACGGCGTGAGTGGGAGGAGGGGCTCCCGCCCCTGAAGATCATCGCTGCGGTCCCCCACCACTGCGGACCCACACACAACTCCTTCCATCGGAGGCTGCCCTCCCCGCTTTTACCCTATGAGGCGCGGCAGATCCACCATCTAACCGCCCATCGCGGCCCGTGCAGCCCCACCTGTGCGCTCCGGCCCCCCCGGCTCCAGTTACAGGGAGACGGCACCATCAGCCGGAGGGAGGGATCCTCACATACGTGACCCTGCTGCCCGGCCCATGGCCCCAGCAATGAGCCAGCCGCAACCCAGACAGCCGGGGAAGAGCCGTGAAACTCCTGCTTCGGGCACAGGCAGGTTCCGCCTGCGCCGGTCATACGAGTGCCATGCAGGAGAAGAGGTGAGCCAGGCGGTGGGGGCACCTACTGCACTGCCTCTGAATACCCCCCTCCCCCCACGAACGACCGCCACAGGCAGCGGGGGCCCCCACACCCAGTGGTCTACAGCAACCCCCACTGGCTACGGGGAACACCATCCGGGGCACCCCTTCCCGCTTTCACCGACCTACATGTGCGATCCGACCCCCCCCCCGGCTCCAGCTGCAGTGAGCCGTCACCAGCACACCAACAGCCAGAGGGAGGGATCCTCTGACATGCGACCCTGCGGGCCGGCCCACGGCCCCAGCAACGATCCAGCCGCAACCCATCCAGGTGAAGAGGTGAGCCGGGGGGGCAAGGGCATCTGCCGTACTGCACCGCTTCTGAGCCCCCCCCCGTGAAGAACCACCACAGGCAGCGGTGGCCCCCACACCCAGCGGTCCACAGCAACCCCCACTGGCATAGGGGAACATAAGAACCAGGCGGGCCCCCACCGCTCCGCCGGGCCTCTCACCCTGCTCCCAAGCCCAACAGGAAGGCGGGTGCTCTTGGTCTCCCCCCCCCCCGCCTCACCGTAGCTCCACTCAGCCACCCAGACCCCCGAGGAGCCAGGCCTCACTGCCCCAGGGGCAGACTATTAACAACACGGTGGGAGTCGGGCACCCCTAATGAACCTCCAGTGGCAACTAAGTAGGGGAAGCCAAATACCAACTACTATCCACCAACAGGACACATGAGAAGATCTCCTGGGGCGCCCCAGCCCACCCTCTGCAACCCTTTACCTCTTGCAATCCTTGGCCCCCCCACACTGCTGAAATCTCCCCTCTAACCTCGAGGATCTGCGGGGCCCCCGACTCAACCAGGGAAACGAGATGACTAAACAAGTAAAAGTCGGCAAGAACGCAGACATCGCTGCAATGCTGATGTCAACGGATAAATCCAAAAAACAAGAACCTCCTGGTCCCACCCCTCAGGAAACCCCTGAAGACAAGAGTACCCTCGCAACAAAAAGTGACATTCGGGCCTTCATGGTTGACATTCAATCTGAATTCAGATCATGCATGTTGGAACTATCCACCAAACTGGAAAACACTGACCAGAAGGTTACAGACGTCGAACAGAGACTAGGGGAAGTCGAAGACCGGTCTCAGGACCAAGCAACCACCCTGGTGGAGGTCCAGCGATCAATCGAACTCCTCCAGGATAAATGTGAGATATTAGGGTTTAAACAAAAAGATTTGGAAAATAGGGCCCGACGCAACAACCTGCGCATTCGAGGGGTCCCAACCTCAATCCCAGACAAAAACCTGGCAAAATATGTGGGGGATCTATTCCAAGCCCTTCTCCCTGACCTAGAAAAGTCACAACTCCTCCTGGACCGCACACATAGGATGCGCCCACGCCGCTGAGTGGAGTCGGACGCTCCACCAGACGTCATTACCCGAGTACATTTCTTCACGACAAAAGAAGCCATCTCTGCAATCAGCCGTAGCTCATGGGGAAATAACCTTTCAGGGCTCCTCCATCCAAATTTACCAAGATTTATCCATCCTCACCCTAACGAAAAGACAAGCTCTCTGACCCCTGGCTGTCTTTCTACAAGACCAACAAATCCGCTATCGATGGCTCTTCCCCACGGCCCTACAATTCTCCTACAAAGGCACCCAGAGAAGGATTAGCCATCTGGAAGACACCGAAAAGATCATGAATTCGACCTCCCCTGAAGCCCGGTCACCCATGAATCCTGAGAAAGCTACCGACTCAGACCTCCCAGGGTCACCCATAGCTAAGCCAAACTCCTGGTCCAGAGTCCCGAGGTTCAGAAGAAAGAAATAGCCTCAACCGAAGGAACCCCATCACCCATGATAAGCAAAAGAATGCCCCGACGGTTGGGGTGACGGGCCCTACCCCACGGCACAGGCCCGCTTCCGAGGAACAATCCATCTAAATCCTCGGAAGGCGATACCGACAATTTTAGCCATGTTGGCTACGAACAGTTACAGGGCCACGTTGGCCAAGGGGGGTGCTGGACCGACAACCCTGCCCCCCCTCCAGTTAAATCTCCGCCACCCTGTTGGAGGCCGGAGCAAAAACTTCAATGGCAGGAGAGCACGCAGCTACAGCACATACGAGATGCCGGCTGACAAAGCCTCGCCTCCCGCTCTCCATCCAGACACAGTGATACTGCCTTGCATCCCAGATCACTCCACCCTGAAATTCGTCTCACTGAATGTTGGAGGACTAAACTCCCCAGCCAAATGCAAGTCAATATTGCAGAAACTCCAGGACGAAAATGCCGCGGTGGCTATGCTGCAGGAAACGCATCTATTACCAGCCGATTTTGGGCACTTACGCTCCCGCTTCTTCCCGAAACAATTCAGCGCATCTGGAAACTCCAAGAAAGGGGGCACAGCTATTCTCTTTAGGAAAGGGTTGGACCCCCAGATTCTGGACACGAAACTCTGCCCAGAGGGCTGCTTTGTTGTGGTGAAATGCCTTCTACTGGGGGAGCTATACTCCATTGTGTCAATATACGCTCCTAACTCGGCTCAAGCCGCTTTCTACATGGCCCTATGTGCTACCCTCCCCTCCTTTCTAGAGGGCCAAGTTATCATCGGCTGTACTTCAACAGAGTCCCTGACCCCACAAAAGATAAATCTCACCCTCCATCATCTGGAGACTTCACCTAAGCTTTAGCACTCTTACAATTATTCAGAACGCTGGAAGTGGTAGATGCATGGAGGGTTCTCCACCCCTCGGAAAAAGACTTTTCATTCTACTCCCACGTCCATAGAACCTTCTCTAGGATTGACCTCCTTCTGGTCTCCCCCTAGATCCTCTCATTCACCAATGAAGTTAACATAGGCTCACGGATCCTATCGGACCATGTCCCAGTGTCCTTGGAAATCCGGATTCAAGACCCCCCCCCCTGCCCGGCCCAACGTAGATGGACGCTTTATGACCCAATACTTAATGAAATGCCACTTAGGGACTCAATCGCAACTACGATCAAGAACTTCTTCCAGGAGAACCCTACAGCAGACACCTTGCCCGCCAACACCTGGGATGCCATGAAAGCGGTCGTCCGGGGGGAATTAATAGCACAAGGAGTAGCCTTCCACAATGCCAGACGTCAAACCCGCCTAGCCCTCGAGGACGACCTCCGGAAAGCGGAGCAAACTCATAAAGAAAAAGGTTGGTCCCCAAGAACCCAACGAGCCATTCGCACAGCACAGAAAAAGATCAAAGCCCACTACGCCGAACATACGGCACACCAAATGGCAAAGGCCAAGCAATTCTATTACGCCAAAAATAATAAAGCAAACAAATTATTGGTAGCCAAACTGGCCAAAGCAAAACAAAACAACACGATTATTGTACTCCGGGACACACAAGGCCGAACCCAATACGCAGAGCAAGACAGACAACGCCTGGCAGCAGAGCATCTGAAACGGGTAATGACTGCCCCGCCACGGCACGTGGGCGAACAAAGGGAATACCTACGCAAAGCAGCACTCCCCCCGAATCCAGGACTCCGCCCGAGATCTCCTGGACGCACCGATCTCCAATGAAGAGGTAGATGAAGCCATAAAATCACTTAAGTCCCGGGCGCTGGGCCCAGATGGCTACACAACTAGGTTCTACAGTGTTTTCAAGCACCAGCCACTCACCCCACTGGCTCAACTGTATAACTTCTTCAGAGAGACCGGCGTTATAACCCCCTCCATGCAAGAGTCAATCACTATCCTTCTCCCCAAACCCGGGGGGATCCGAGATGCCCAGCCTCATACAGACCCATTGCTCTTCTCAACATTGATGCCAACATCTACTCTAAGATTGTGGCAACTCGCTTAGCTCTATGGCTGATAACATCCACAGAGCCCTGAACCTGGTGGACCTGGCTTCCCGTGACCCACAAGGTATTGTGCTCATGGCACTAGACGCAACAAAGGCGTTTGACAAGGTGGATTGGACATTTATGAAGCTTACCCTGGAGGCATTTGGATTTGGCCCGGAATTCTGCACCATGATCCTAGCTAACTACAAAGTGCCCAAGACCCTACTCAGAATAAATGGCAATCTCTCGGCCCCTATTACACTGACCAGCGGAACCAGACAGGGATGCCCACTGTCCCTTCTACTATTCGCCGTGATCATGGAGCGCTTCGCTCAAAGGATTAGACTGAACGCCTTAATTAAAGGTCTTCAGGTAGGCCCCTCACATCATAAACTGGCCCTCTACGCGGATGATGTCCTCCTGACCATCACCGACCCCCGCAGCTCCCTGACACACGCCTTGGCAGAACTAAACAGCTATGGAAGGGTCACAGGATTCACCATTAACTTCAACAAATCAGCAGCGCTGGGTATTGGGATCTCATCGAGTGAGCGAGAAGACCTGATCCCAATGTGCCCGATCCAATGGAAAACTAAGGCCATCAATTACCATCAATTACCTAGGGGTCCGAATCCCAGCAAAACCATCAGACGTCTACCGCATGAACTTCACTCCGCTCTTCCAACCGACCTGAAACGCTGGGCGTCCCAAGAAATCTCCCTGATGGGCAGGATCACAGCTTGTAAAATGAACCTACTCCCAAGATTCCTGTACACATGCGCCGCCCTCCCGGTGATGATCCCGACCCCAGCACTTCAGAATCTACAGAGGAAAATGCTACAATTCATCTGGAAGGGGAAAAGAGCTAGAATCCCGGGAGCACGATGATGGGGAATGCAAAACTTGGCGGCCTGGGGGTCCCAGACCTACAGAAATACCAGCCCAACTTGCATGCACCCAAGCATGGCAAACAATCACTAACCACCCCAGATGGGTGGACATGGAACAATCACGCTTGGCTTCCCCTACGATTCCTTCCTCACATCCCACCAGCGACGAGACGGCAATGGCAAGACCTACTATTAACCACCAGGCATACTGTCGCCATATGGGACAAAACGATGAAGCAAAAGAAGATCCCAAGGGGTCTCAACCACTCATCACCGGTCTTTCTGAACCCGGCTTTTTCACCTGGAGCAGCGCCCCATAATTTCAGAAATTGGATTGAAGGAGGACTGGAGACTGTGGGGCAACTCTTCGAAGGAGGACAACTATTTTCTTACAAACAATGTAAAGAGACCTTTCACCTCCAAGAAATGGACAGGTTCACATAGCTTCAACTGCGCCATTGGGGCACCCACACACAAACACTCCAAGTAGCAACTCGCCCTCTCACCCCCATAGAATTAACCCTCAAGGACCTACCAACCCAATCGCCATCCGCCTGTGTCACGAATAGAGAATGCCCCTACAAAATCCTACTGCACTGGTACTATCCCCCTCTGAGACTGCACCACATGAACCATTCCGTGGACCCAGCCTGCTGGAGACGATGCGGCCAAGTAGGATCCTTTTTCCACATGTGGTGGACGTGTTCCAAAGTTTCTGGAAGGAATGCCTGGTGGCCATTGCAGAAATTACGCACATTAATCTCCCACTAGAGCCCGAAACTATCCTCTTGGGCGCCCCGGTTCCCAGGATTTATCCACGCACAGGCCCGAAAGCCAAGCTACTATCCCAATGCCTGCTGGCGGGCAGAATCGTGGTGGCCCGCACATGGAAATCGGAGGAAGGCCCGCTCCTGCCCCTCTGGTGGGTGAAGCTATGGGATGTGCTCATCGCAGAAAAAGTGACAGCGGCTAGAGCGGGTCACCTCCACCGCTTCCAGAACATTTGGAACCCGGTCCTTGAGTTCGACCGAGACTTTCCAGCACTAACATATAAACCCCAACTGGCCAGAAGGGTGCTGGAGAGCTGGCCCGCCCCACAGGAACGGGAGCAAGGAGAGGGGACCTGAATAGGGGATGAACTTGGGGAGGGTGGGGGGGATGGGAGTAACACTCTCGTACAATCTCGCATACTAAAGGTAGACATTAAGTGGATGTATTTTTTTCCTGCCTTGTTCAAAAATAAACACATTTAAAAAATAATGAAGACAACAAAAATGTAACCATTGTGGAAAAAAAAGAGGAAAAATATGAACAAGGAAACAGAGGATCAGAGAAACAAGAAGGCAGCAAGGATTTCAAGGAAACGGAAGGCAGGATATCAGCAGAAGAACGGGCAGGAAACAGGGAAAACACAGCATTGGTACTTCACAAAAGTGGAGGCCTGTCCACTCTCCGTCTCATCCTCCGATAAATGCAGCGGCTCATCTCACCGGAGGGTGCCATCTTGGATTGAAGACTAGACGGCTTTGGCAGATTCCTCCCAAACGTGATGAAACGGTATGCTGAGGGAAGCACCAGCGTCGCAATAATTACCAGGACGGCGTTCTGACAGTATGCCTCCCTCCAAGACTTGTCGTCTGTGTTTCCAAGGGTGGATTTAATGAAACCTTTGTACCAATTTGGGAGTGTGCACATTGGATGCAGGTTCCCACAAGCATTTTTTATTTTTTATTTGATATTTATATAACGCACAAAGCCCAGAGGCATCTAGGCGCTTTAACTTAAGAATATGGTTACAGTAAGTGCCAGAAGTGAACAAGTTACAATAGTTACAGACCAGGCATACGTTGGACCAGGATAGTGCAAAAAAAGACATACTTGGCAAAGGTCGCCTCTTGTTGCGGGAACTACATCAGGAGTACATATGCGGGACATAATAGGTACATTTAATACAAAATGGGAGAACTCGCCTATTGTTGCAGGGAACTACATCAGGCGTGCATATGAGGGACATAATAGGTACATTTAATACACACTTGGGGAAAGCTTGCCTCTTGTTGCGGGGAACTACATCAGGAGTACATATGAGGGACATAATAGGTACATTTAATACATACTTGGGAAAGCTTGCCTCTTGTTACGGGGAGTTACAACAGGTATGCATACAGGACATAACATTGATGGCGGTAAAGTACATACTTGGGAAGGCGCAATCTGGGATTATAAGGCCACATCAGGCATGCATACGAACAATGAGAATGTAAGAGAAAAGCAGCATGGTAAGGGTCTTCTTGTGAAGATGGGCTATGGCGGTCAAGTCTGCAGTATTATGGTAGAGATTACATGTAGACAGCAATAGTATACTGTTATTTGAGGACAATATATACAGTAAACATGTGATTGTGCTAAAAAGTAAGTCCAGTTGTGTCTGGGTAGGTGGTAGGGGGTGATCAGTGCAGAGGCAAGTATGGCATGCTAATACTGCAGCAGACATGCAGGCCAGAGCAATGATAATACGGCTGGCATTACAGAGTGATAATTGCAACATTGGTAGGGAATAGAGCTCTTGACAAAGATTGCAAAGTTAAGTGATGACATACTCGGCCTAGTCTCCCAGGTATTGGAGTGTACCTCGTAAGTAGCGTGAATCAGATTTTATGGACTTCATATTCTGGGACCCGATCAATGATGACTGGGGGAGAAAGTAGCTTTGAATTGTGTGGTCCGGACGAGAAGACGGGTATAAAAAAAGAAGTATGAAACACTGGTAGTATTATTTTCCACGAATAAGGTTGGGTCAGTTTGTAGGCAACGGGGTTTATGACCTTGATGATGCTGAATGGCCCCGTATACAGTGGAAAAATCTTGAGATTTTCAGTCTTCTTGGTAGATACTTAGTTGACAGCCAAACTGAGTCTCCAATAGAATGAGGAGGTAGCTGAGAACCATGTTTATCGGCATATCTTTTTACTTGTTCACGCTTTTTCTGTAGTTGTTCGAAGGGCTAGTTGGTGTTCTTCTTGTATGGGAGAGGTATGCTGGTTCACAGATGGTATGTGGGTGGCAGCAACCACTGGTATTGGAAAGGCTGTCGGGTGAAATCCATAGGCTCAAAAGAAAGGAGAAGTGTGCAAGGAGGAGTGCAATGTGTTTTTGTATGCATATTCAGCTGTTGGCAGCAGTGATACTCCGTCGTCTTGTGCAGATGTAGAAAAACAGCATAGGTACTAATCCATGGTTTGGCTTATCCTCTCAGTGAGACCATTGGTCTGGGGGTGATACCCTGAAGAGAGGGCCTGTTGAATTCCCACACTGGAGCAAACCAGAGACCAGAAGCAAGAGGTTTATTGCTGTCCTCGATCAGAAATAACAGATGGTAGACCATGCAAACAGAATATATTCTTGAGGAAAACACCTGCCATTTCAGAGTTGTTACAACGTTTACGTAGAGGGGTGAAGTGTGCTTGCTTGGTGAAGGCATCGATGGTCACCATTATAGTGGTGTTTCCTTGAGATTCAGGTAAATCGGTTACAAAGTTAGAGGCTATTATTGCCCAGGCTCTAGAAGGGAGATTGGGTTATTGAAGCATACCAACAATGGCAGTGCCGGGCTGTTTTTTTGTTTGGTCTCATACATGACAGGTTGAAATGAAATGACGGATGTCGGTGTTCACTGTAGGCCACCAAATATATTGGAGAGTAAGATCCTGAGTGGGTCGAATACCTCTGTCCCACATTCTGGCTATATTGATTTAGGGCCATAATCTGTTGTTGCAGTTCGACATTTGGTACAAGGATTTGATTGTATTTGGTTAGAACTCCTTCCTTTAAGGTGAAAGAACCATCTAGTTTGTTAACAGGAATAATCTTGAGTTACTGTTTGGTTTCTCTTTGAAGGTCGCGAAGAAAAGTGTTGACGTGGAAAACTACTGTTCGAGGGTTAAACGTGGCTTCTCTTTCTTTGACAGATAAGGCATCAGCAAAATATTGTCAGAACCTAGTAAATATGTTTGTTTGTTTATTATTTTGTAATGCGCGAGCATACCTTAGGGTATGGCACAAAAAACAGTATTGGACAAAAAAGTAAGCCCAGCAGGCCTGTCGGATGTTTCTGCATTCCATGTTCTGCAGTGCTCTCAGATTTTTGTGGTCCGTCATATTTCCACTGTGTGTTGTGCTCCAAGTAGAAGATGTCTCCACTCCTTAAATGTGATTTTAATAGCCAGGAGTTCTTTTTTCAAGACAGTGTAGTTTCTCTCACTGTCAGAAAGGGTATGTGACGGGTAGGTCACAGGATGTTCTATGCCATTGGATTGTTTTTGTAGTAGAACAGCTCCTAGGGACCCTTCAGAGGCATCCCACTCAGAAGACGAGTGATAGGGAGGACCATGGTAGCATAATGCACAATAACGTTTGCTAAAAGTTGTACAGTTTGAGAAACCGCTGTACTTCTTTCACTGTTTGAGGAAAAGTCCAGTGTAAAAGCGGCTTTGATCTTTCATTGACCCATCTGTATCCCTTCAGGAGATATGTACCCCAGATATGAAACAGTCATGACCCCGAAGAGTCACTTCTCTGGTTTAACTAGGAGTAGGTTTTCTCAGAATCTTGACAGCACTTCTTTAACGTGAGAAGGATGAGCTTCAGTGTATGTAGAGTACATTAAAATGTCATTGAAATAGATGATCCCAGGTTTGGAATATAAGGCCATAGAAAACATAACATGGTCCACAAAGTGTTTTAGTGCGGCAGGAGCGTTGGTTAAGCTGAACGGCATTACTCTATATTCGTAATGGCCAAAAGGGGTTCTAAACACTGTTTTCCATTATCACCCTCTCTAATTCGAAATCAAGTGATAGACGCTGTGGAGGTCAAGCTTGTTGAAAGGGACTGCCCCGCGAACAAGTTCAAATATATCTTGTATGAAAGGCAATTGGTATTTTTCTTTCACTGTAAGAGCGTCCCCTGGAATCCAAACATGGGCGGAATTCTTGCCAGTCCTTTTTGGGAATGAAAAAGAGAAGATTCAAAAGGTGCTTTGGATTCAGCAACCATGCCACTTTGAAGGTTGTTGTGTTAGTATTTATTTAGAGCATCCTTCTCAGATTCGGATAATGTGAATATCCTTCCGAAGGGTTCTACTGTTCCTGGGAGTAAGTCGATAGCACAGTCGAAAACACAATGAGGTGGAAGAGCATGGACGGCATAGTCCCTGAAGATGTCCAGATAATCGTGGTATTCAGTGGGAACCACTGCAATATTTCCTATAGACTAGGTGGATGGAGGGTACAAGGTGTTCAACGATTTTGGGAGAGTAACAATGTTCTTTACAAAATGTGGATTTTAGATGGACATTGTAGGCTGTCCAATCGATTGCAGGATTATAGGATTAAAGCCATGGAATTCCCAAAACGAGGGGAGTGGGCTGCCTTAATTAAGTCAAACACCACTGTTTCGGGATGATTATTTATCCCCATTTGAATGGGTTTGGTTTGTGCAATGACAGGTCCCGAGCTGAGTGGTTTACTATCAATGTCTTCCACAGGCTGTGCTATCCATAAAAGGGCCCCTTGCCCCACAATATACTAAGGCTGCTGTCTCAATAGTACAAGAAGGTGTTTCCAATACAGCACGTAGGACTGCAAAGGATATTGTAGTATCAGCAGCACATAAAGGCTTGAAGGGACTATATGTAACATCTCCCCAACCCATAGTCACTACTTTGGGCGGGTTGTTTTATTTCCCTGACGTCTGCGAGGTACTAATGGACTGTCCCTGAGTAGATGAGTTGCAGATGCACAATACATACAAAGACCCTTGTCTTCTCCCCTACGTTTCCATTCATCTTCTGTAAGCGGACCTCTAGCAGTTCCCACCAAAATATGCTCAATTTCCATAGTGTGGTCATCTCCGACAGGAGGTCTCTGCTAAAGGGGTCACAATTTTTTCTTTTCAGTCTTCCTTTCTAACATTCAATAGTCAACCTGCATGACAAACGCCAACTGTTCAGAAAAGGAATCTGGACATGGCACACGTGCCAATTCATCTTTTAACTAAAGCATGAATTGGACAGAATCTGGCCAGACAATCTCAGCAGCAATCTGTTTGTCAGCAGAGCCTTGAGAGATGTTCAGAAGTGATTCCTGCACAGTATAGGTTAATTCAGGTCTACCAAACATTTCTTTGAATGCCTGAAGAAAAGTTTGTCTAATCTCTCATAGCAGGGCTGTCTGCAGTGACCAGTGTAGTTGCCCATGCTAAGGCACTTTTGGTTAGATTGGACACAATTAATCTAATTTTTGCTCTATCCGATAAGGAGGACAGAGGACGGAAGGCAAAATAGATCGAGTGGGCGCTAAGGAATTTGTGCATTTTTGGGGGATTTCTGTCAAATTTGTCCATGTTGGGAGAGGAGGTGGGTGATTCCACCCCCAATGTCTCAAAGGCTGCTATTATTTGGCATAAGGAAGCATTTTCTGCTTTCAAGTCCTGCATCTCCTGAGACAGAGATTGCATGACATTAACAATGTCTTGCATCTGTGCCATGATGCAAGCAGTGTGCGTTGCAAACTGTGAGTTTCCCCGGTTAAATACAAAGAAAAGGCCCACGTACCACCAAACCTGTTCTGCACGATGGTGGTAGAAGAATAGGGAACCAGCATATTAGTACTTGTTCTGTGTTCCGGATTGAAACGGAGTACCAGCAACAACAAACCCAATGTTGGAACCAAGAGGGAACAGGCAGTTCCAGAAAAAACCCTTAATGACATTCGAATTCCAGAAGTAGTGAAAAAACAGGTCCAGAAGTTTGAAGGACTGAAGGAAGCGATCTAGGAATAATGAAGGCAAAAACAAATAACCACTCTGGAAAAGACAGGAGGAAGAAAAATACGAACAAGGGAAAATAATCAGAAAGCAGAGGATCAGAGAGACAAGAAGACAGCAAGCATTCCAAGGAAACAGAAGGCAGGATACCAGCAGGAGAATGAGCAGGAAAGAGGAAAAACACAGCATCGGTACTTCATTAAAATTGAGACGCATCCGCTCTCCGTCTCATCCTCCGATAAATGCAGCAGCGCGTCTCATGGGAGGGCGTCATCTTGGATGGAGGACTAGACCGCTGAGGTGGATTCCTCTCAAGCGTGATAGAATGGTACACTGAGGGAAGCACTAGCGTCACCATAACGACCAGGACGCCGTTCTGACAATACTCTCTCCTTGCAGGCTTTCCTGCCCAGTGGAAATATGTGCCATCTTCAAGGTGAATGTTAAATATGTATGCATGTGTTCCTTTATATCACAGTTGCTCTAGGTGTTCTTGACTAGCATAGTGTCATTTTAAACAAATTGTACTTATAGAGTAGATATTTAATTTGTCAGGACACAGTAACCTAAATGCCAGTGCTTGAAATAGAGAAAAACAGTAAAGGGGGGGCTCCATCCACATGTATATTTCTTGGCATCACATTCTTATTTTAGTGGCTATAAATTCTAATGACTCGATTGTGTATACATGCTTCAAATAGTAAGCCAAGTATCCCTAAAGAGAACACGTTCTACTGTATTATCAATCCAATCATTGTATTGCTGGACTGGACTGGAACTGACCTGTGCGAGGGCTTCCTGATTACGCCGTTTTGGTTTTCGGTGTCCTTGAATGAAGATCTTCAGGGAAAGCGGAGAGGGAAGTGGCTGCTTTTGAGGAGGGGCTGGGAAGCTTGTGAGGTCCTCAAAGTAATATACTTTGCTCCAGTCTGGTGTGAATAACTGTGTGGGGAATAGGGAGCAGTGAACAAGGTTAGTTGTTGAGCACGGAAAATGCCTGAACTAGAGACAGATTTCCATAGGAAAGGGGGTATAAGTTGTTAAGTCTTGAATGGCATACAGAAAGTATATCCAAAATTAATCTTCCCTGTTTAGTGATTTCCAGAGCTGAGCTCTTATTATCCGTTCTCCTGCAGACTCCAACATCACTCTGCCTTTCTTAGAATGTTGGGGCTTCCTCCCTTTGCCAAGTGTTCTCAAAGTTTCCCTTGTTGGGGCTCTCCTTTTCTATGTTATTTACTCCCCACTTCCAGTGACAAGGGGCTCTAGCCATCTGTTATACATCCCCTCTCCTAGGGATCTCTTTCCCACTCTTCACTGTAGCACACCCTTCTTCTGAACTTATGGGACCCTCCTCACCCTCACTGGAGAACACCCCTCCTCTCGGGCTAAAGGGGCTCCCCTTTTCTTATAAACCCCCTGTTTCTGGGGATTAAAGTCACTCTTGTTGTTTCTCCCCCCTTCACTTGCGTCAGGGTTATCATTCTTCTGGTCTCAAGGTGCTCTTCTCCCCATCACTGGATCACAGCCCTCTCCTCTGGGTCCAGGGAATCGGCTCATCCTCACAGGTGTCACCCTCTTCTGAGGCCCAGGGACTCTACTTCTCATAGGAGCACCCCCTGTTCTGGGGCCCAGTGGGCCTTATCCCCTTCCCTTCACTCAAGCACACCCCTCTTCTGGAGTTCAAGGGGCTCTTCTCCCCTCAGTGGAGCACACTCCTCTTCTGGGCTTAAGGGCTTTTCAGCTTTCCCAACAAACTCTTCTCAAAGGTTCACATGTCAGGGACACACTCTGTGGATCTTGATATCAATTTTAAAGTACTCGCCTTCCTTCCATTGTTTGAAGCAAACTTTCGAGTTGATTGGTTAATTGGCTTCCTATTCCAAGTGAGAGGAGGGAAATCTTCTTAAGGCTTGCCGCCATTTTGCTTTTCTTTCAGATGGTTTCCCTTGCAGGAGCTGGTGTTTACCTAATGATTTCCTCCTTCTTTGTCTGCATGCTCTCTCCTACACAGAAGTTTGTTTGGAGGTTTCTGGTGTTGAAAGGGCATCATCACAAGGGACAGGAAAACCTTTAGTAAGTTCCCACATCTGCAAAATTGTTTTTCCATTGGGTGAGGAGCAAGGAAGTATTTCCCTCTTTAATTGCTGCAGGGGTGGGAGAAGACCGTTCTGCTTCACACACACTACTGCTAGGAATGGGTGGCTTGAGATAACTTAGGTTTTTCTCTTCAAGGATCCACACGTATATTTTCCTGAATCCTTGAGACATTCCAGAATCCGCTTCGGGTTTGTGATTCCTCAACCTAATGCATCTTAGCAGATATTAGTTCAGGGCTTGTTCTATGAATTCTACTGGGGGCTGCATGCAACATTGGCACTGTCACAAAAGGAGTCCCCCATTCTTCAACTGACAGAGTATTGCTGGATGGAACATTCCTTAACCTGGACACATGTTGAACCATAAGGTAAAGGTCTTGGAGACCAGCAAACTGTTCAACAATTCTTCTTGGAATGCCATCCATCCCCTTTTTGTCGAAGATGGTGACTAAAAGTTTGTGATCACTTATGATGGGTTTTCCCTTCCACAGTGGTACGTTTGGAACGTCCAAAAAACCCAAACCGTTTTATGTTCCATCACTGAGTATCTAACTTCAGATGCTTTTTAGAGTCCTAGCGACGAAAACGACCGTATACCCTTCTCTATCACCTGTCTGCATCAAAACAGCTTCAAGTCTATTCTCACTAGCGTCTACATATAGGACAGTGTGCAGTCTCATCAAAACATTTAAGATCTAGTGCATTTGAAATGTCCTTCTTGAACTCTTTGACACACTCCCTCAAATGCAGAAAATAAGCGCTGTTCTTTGTGAGCACCCTCAAGAGTTTGAGAAAAACTTTTCACAAATTTGGTGTGAAATTCTGCGAGAGAAATGAGCGAAGTTCCACCTTGCACTTGGGTTTTGCTATTGCCAAGATGGCTTAAACCATGTAATTCTTTAGCCGGACTCCCTCAGAGGATAGTTCCTGTCCAACAGAGTCTACATTCTCTCGTCTGAACCTGCATTTCTCAAGGGTGATGGTGAACCAAGCAGTGCATACTTTCAAAACCTATTGTAATGTCTAGTCATATTCCTTAAGTTCCCTTCCCCACACTAAAATATCATCTTGATAAAACCAAACCCCTCTTACTTGTGCCTGATCTTCCAGAAGACATTTGCAGCCGATGTCAATCTGAATGGCATGCACCTGCACCAAAACAAACTATATGGTGTTATGAAGGTTGTGAGGGTCCACTTGAGTGTGGGCACAAGCTCACCTGATGATACACTGACTTGAGGTCCAGTGGAGAAAACAATGATGGCGTGGTGATCTCCATCATCAGCTGATAGAACTTAGCTAGAGGGAACTGTTCTGCAACCATGTTGCAATTCAATCTCCTCAGGTCAATGCATAGTTTAATTTCCCTTTCACACCCCAAAAATGAGGCTGATCCGTTCCTCTGCATCGACATGCTCTATAATTCCATCAGTCAGCAAAGTTCATCCATCAGTTTATGGTTGGTGCATTTAATCATGAACTGGTTCCAGAGATGTTATTCCTGACACTGTCCAAACTCAACCATGATTGCCAGTCCCCTTTTTACAGTGACAAACTCCTCAATGTTGTTTTCCCTTTTTTTGTTAATTGGCAAAGTTGTACCCACCTAGGATTGTGTTCTCTTTCACCATATAGTGTTTATCTAATTTACTGAAGACTTCTTTCAGAGGGTGTGAGTTTTGTCCACCTCAACATTGAGAGGTTGTGAAAGACTTTGAAAAATGCTTGGCCCTCTTCACCAAGTCAGTGAAATAGTATAGCATCCTACTTGTCATTAGAGTAGCTTGCCCCGTAGAGTGCCGAAATGGATTTAAGGAAGCCCTGCTTCGAGTTTTTCCATTTGGCCAGGTGCTCGCTCCAGGAGGTCAGGAATAATGTTGGGTCCAGTGTATTGGGCACGGGGAGCTTGTGCAGTCTATTTGGGTATACTGTGTGAGACCAGGGAGTGCAGCGTACATTCAACATACTAAACTACACTGCTTATTAAACTACCAAGGAAAACGGGGAACTCTATGCATTTCCAAAAAGAGGACACCTGTGGGGATTCGCAGAGGTCTGACTTGCGCAAATCGGCCCAGAATTTATTACCCAGAAACCCTGGCAAAGTCCGAAATGTGTCGAAAAAACCCCCATTTTCCGCACGTTTCACTCGGCGCACCCACCGAAACACGCCGCCAACAACACATGGCCTACCTTGTCTCGTTCCCACCCTAAACCGCCGGGGAAATTTGAAATGTAAAGGGAGTGCACCTCTCCATCCCCACCCAAAATGGAGGGGCAGGCCATCTCATGTAGCGATCCCGGGGGGCAGGTAAGGGGGGGAGGCTGTCATGCACAACTCTCTGGAGTCTGGTGTGCCTTCCTAGGAGCAGATATCTGCCCACAGGGAGGGCTGCACGACATGGCCCCCACTCCATTTTGGGTGGGGGGGGCAGACGGCCACCACCCCTTACCATTACAAAATTCCCTGACGCTTCGGGGTGCCCCACAGCCCCCCTAAAATGCTGTCTACCATTTTCACTTTTTTGCTTTGTTTACCCAACTCCCCTTGGCGCAGATGGGCACAATAGTGTGCCATTCTGCCCCCGGGGTGCCCTAAACCTACTGTTCCACCCATTGGGAGGCATGTCTGACATTTTGTGGTGGCCCTCCCCCCCCCCCACCCTTGGTATCAATGTTAAAAATCAATAAGTTGGGAGACCAGGGTGTGGTGTCCCCAGTGAAACAGATACGACCGCACCGGAAGCCACCCAAGGACTGCAGGAGGCCCACCACAAGAGGTGGTAGCCTGCATAAGGAGCAGCGGACCACCCAGACCAGATAGAGGGACAACCAGAAGAGCAGTGAGAGGCACGTGCTGCAGGTGGCCACCAAGAGACTTAAGGGGCAGTGAGCCACTAGGGGCAAGACAGTGGTAAGGCCTTTGCGAGTCCTGGATGTGGGCCCAGGAGGTTTAGCAAAGCACAAAGGCCCCAGAAGCCTGGTGCAGCCCACCAGGGTGCCCACGTCTGCCTGGGGGGAGGTAGGTGAAATCTGGAAGGGTAATCTGGCACCTGCAGCTCAGTCTAGAGGGGTACAACAAATGGAGCCGGAATCCTTGCCCCTGGAATGCCAAGGGGGTCCCCGGGTGAGCAAACAACGGCATTGCGTGGCGCCTTTGGAAGATACTGGTAAGCCACCAGGAGAAGGCTGCGCAGGGTGGTTCCCCCGGGGCCCAAGGGCACCCCGCCATGTGGAGGTCACCCAGCTGAGGAGCAGATAGGGGAAAACAACATTGATGGGGACAGGTGTGCCTGTGGCTGGAGTGGGGCTCACAGAGACTTGGCACGATAACACACGTAGGGGGTTGGAGCCTGGCAGAGTGATAGTGTGGGGCTCGGGATGAGGTTTTGTGACTGGCCCACTTCGGGAAGCGAGAGAATCTGGGACTCCAATCCCTCCAGCGCTACCGGACAATGCCATCGACGGACTACGAAGGGGCGCAGAGCGAGACAGACACCATGTTAGAGGGGACTGTTGCCCCCTCGCTCACTAGAGATGACCTCAAAGAGATCGTTGAAGAAATTAAAGCAATCGGGAACAACATCCAGGTCTCGATCTCTGACCCGAGGGGTTGTGTGGACAAACATGAGGACAAAATGGAGGGTATGGAGAATAACCACATGCAGGTCGACCAAAGGGACATGAAATATGAAGCCCGATTCACAGACTCGGAGACCCAAGAGTAGGAAACCCTGCTGAAATTGGATGACCTTGCAAACCGGGAACTCCGGAACAATATTCATATCCTGGGAATATGAAAACAAAAGGGGGAGATCGCCGATGTGGGCAGAAAAGTGCAAGGACTTATCAACGCCCTCTTCCTCACAGATGGCGGGAAATAAGTTCAGCTCAAGAGAGCTCACAGAGGTGGAGGAGGGGGGGCAAAGGCCCAGGGTCAATTGTGGTTCGATTTCTCAGGTAGTGGGAGAAGATGGAGGTCCTTGAGAAGGCGAGGGTAGGGTCCAGTTGGGAGACGAGGTAAAGATCTAACAGGACCGGTCTGGTCTAACCCTTTCCCGGTGTCGGGACTGTCGCCCCCTCACACAGTGGCAGACCTAGAAGGGGACTAGATACCACTTGTCATTCCCATTTGCTTTGGTATTTGGGAGGTGAGAGACAGACCTTCGGGTCACCTATAGCCAAGAAGCGCAACAGGTGTTACATATACTGAAGGAGGATGCCGAGAAGGCTTAGACAGTGGAAGGTGTCAAAGCGACCCCTTCCGAGCTGGGTCAGCTAAATGGCTCCAACACAAAGAGGAGAATGCCAGGGGGAAGGAATTAGAAGAAGCTAAACACACCACCTCCGATGAAATGAACAGTTACAGAACATAAGTGGAGCTGAACCATGAAAGAACTTGTGTTGCCCGAAGTGTAAAGGGCCAAAGCTAAGCTAGGGGAACGGCAGGGGGGAACAGTGGAGTTAAGGGAGACGGCAGATGAGGCATAGGTTGAACTCTGTGGTCCATTGATTGCTGGGTGTCTCCAGTGAGAAGTTGGAGTTATGGGGGAGGGGTAGGAGGGTTTGGTTGGGGATTCAGGGTTGTTGGGGGGGGGAAATGGTGAGGAACAGTTGAGATTCCTCGCCTATTTTGTAATAGAGTGGCCAGGATGTGGGCTGAATGATCTAAATGATGTACACTGATGGAGGGGGCCTGGCCGACGTACTCAAGGTTGGGACCTTATAGGTCAAGGGCATAAACTCACCCACCAAGAGATCTTTGTTGGTTAGAGAGTTCTGTAATTGGGAGCTGGATGTACTGGTGGTGCAGGAGACGAGGCTAGCGCGGGGGAGGAAAGGAGCATCCCGGGGGCTCAAATTGGGCAGGTATTCTGGGCATTGGGGCTTCCAAGAAGGGTGGAGTGGGCATCCTCCTTAAAAGAAGAATTTGCCTAGGTGATCCACAGGTGTGGCGTAAATCAGATGGTAGAGCTCTGATCGTCTCTTGCACCATTGAAGGAGTTCAGATGACCCTAGCCACAGTATACTGCCTGAACCTAGGAAAATCAATTTTGGCAGGAAGTGATGCGGGAAATACTTGGACAGACGGTGGGCTTACTATTGTTGGGAGGGGACTTCAATATGTGGGCAGACTGGCACATGGATCACAATGGGGGTGACATCCAACCGGCAGGCGAGGGGGGTGGGTCACAGGAGGAAAGGGGCTTCCTTAGTTACATGACAGAGCAGAGCCTGGTTGATGTGTGGAGGAAATGTCACCCGGCGGATAGGGGCTATACCTTTTACTCTCCAGCCAATGGCTCCAGAACGCAGATTGACTATTGGTTCACACAACAACATGTGAGGAGGGTAAAAGCTAGTGAACATATACCCATTAGTTGGTCAGACCATGACATGGTGGACATGGGTATCTCAATGATGGGCCTTTGAACCAAGGAATCCCTATGTCGCTCTAATGACGTGCTACTCAATGATGTGGTATTTGCTGGGGAGATGAGGGCAGCGATAGAGGAGTTCTTTGATTTCAACGATACAGGGAGGTGGAACTCGGAACAGTGTGGGAGGCCGCTAAGGCTATCTGGAGAGGTCTCTTGATTAGGGAGGGTGTGGCTAAGACAAGTGTTAAGACCCTCCTGACAGAGAGGTTGAGGAGCGATATCCAGGGCCTGGAGGTTGGGGCGTTGGATGGAGGAGAAATTGGCAGGGACAGACTGCAACTAGCAAAGGCAAAGCGAAGGGAGTTGAAGGAACTGGAGATTGTCAGGGTGGTGCCAATCACTGGTCTGTGCGTCATACTGACCACAGCCAATGACTGCCCTCTACCTAAGCCCCGCCTCTGGCAGCCATCTTCAGATTTTTACCGCACGTTCATGTGTTGGGATCCTCGTGCTATTGCTCTCGAGCGTTAGTGCTATTTTTTCACGTTTTTTTTCTCAAAAACTTCGTTTTTTTCGGTCAAAAGAGCCTCAAGCTCCACCGACTCTCCATCCGATCAACGGGGACCCGTGTCGGATTCTTCTGCGCCCCTCAAGGGTGAAGATTTCGTCGAGCTACGCTTTTGGAGGACTCCAGAAGCTTCTCAGGCCCGGACATGGCCCAGGAGAAGGGAAGCTTGACGCCCGGAAAGCTGTTCAGGGTCTGCCCTGGATGCCAGCTGCAGAACGTCTTTAAGGAGGACGAACACTCCTTTTGTCTCTACTGCTTACATGAGGACAAGACGCACGTGGAGAAGGACTGTGCGTTTTGCGGCAATATGTCGGAGCGGACCATGAAGGACCGCCATCAACGTCTCGCCAACTGGCTGGAAGGGAAGAGCCCGTCAGGCGAGAAGAAGAGGAAGAAATCCGAGCGGTCTTCTAAGACCTTTGAGGACGCCCCGGCGACGGGGGTCCAACATAAGGCCAAGCACCGCGAGTCCGCTGGCACCGGGAGCGCCGAACGGTCGGGCTCTACGGGCGCCAGGCAGGGCGCACCCTCCCCGGCACCTTCAGCCACGAGCCAACGCTCTGGGTCGGGTAAGAGGAAGGGCGAGCACCCGGCGAAGCTCCTGGAGAGGCCCCGGTCGAGCTCGAAGGCCCCATCGGAGGGGGAGCGAGGCAGTGTCCCCCCCCTCAAGGATAAGGCGGTGAGCGCACCTAAGGTGGTGAAGGCCTTAATCCATCCGGCCAAGCCCTCTATCGAAACTGTCGCGGCGGCCCTGGCTCAGCCTGTGGAGGCTACACCAGTGGTGGCGACCTCGGGGCTCAGAGTCTCCCTGCCACCTCGGAGGGAGTCCTCTTTTGTGCCCATCGATAGGACCCCCGTGAAATCCCCGGCGGGGAAGAAAAAGGAGGGCAGGGCGTCGTCGTAGATTCGGCTTCAACCTCGGAGGAAGAGCTGATCGAGGTCTTAAGCCACGGCCTTGGCGTGGAAGAAGACCGGCCCGTCGGGATGGATCCCGACGCAGGTGACGACGACATCGTCGAGGGTGCCGACGGGGCCCCTGATCGCCCGTCGGATTCCCCTCTGCCAGCGCCGCAAGACAACTCGGCGGCCATTTTGTTGGCTATACAGTCCTTATGCTCAGAGATAAGGACGAGACTACCGTTGCCGACGGAGGAACCTCTCCCGTCGGGGGATCCTGAACCGGGACCTTCTGGTGTTCCCCCGCCCAAGAAAAGAAGGATTCACCCTCCACCTCCTTTTCAGCCGTCGCGCCCCGTCCAGCCCTCCTCCCCGTCCACCCGAGGGGATGATACGGGGACTGACACGGCAGCGACGGGTACGGACGACGAGGTATACGACGAGGATCTACCATCGTCACCTCCCACCAGGGCTTCTCCGCCCGACGAGATTGGATCGTTCCACTCCATGATCGCCAGCGCATCCGAGCTTTTCCAACTCTGCCCTGAGGAGAAGAAAAAGGAAGGATTCCTTTACCAACGGCGCGAGGCCAAGAGGAAGACGGTCCTCGCGGTGCCTCTACTGGACAACATTTGGGATGAGGGCCTCGCCCTCCTCAAGAATCCTTCCACGACGCCAGCTAGAAGAGACCGGTACGAGAAGAGGTACCGGGTCCCGGACGCGGCCCCCCTGTGCCTCCGGGCGCAGCCTACCCCGGACTCCGTCATCTCCGCGGCGGCCAGGAAGAAAGCGGGGGGGGTGCGGCCTCCACATCGACTTCCCCACCGGACGGCGAGGGAAAGAAATTGGACGCTATGGGACGCAGGGTCATCTCGTCTGCAGCGACGACGATTAAAGCGGCCAACGCCTTGGCTATTGTGGCCCGCTACGACAGGGAGCTATGGTACAAACTGGCTCCCCTGCTGGACTTCCTACCGGACGACAAGAGGGCGGATGCCCTGGAGATCCTACAGGAAGGTGAGGTGGCGTCGGACCACGCCATCACTATTGCGACGGACATCGCCGACACTGGGTTTCGCCAGTTGGGCAACGGCGTGTGCCTTAGGCGGCGTGGATGGCTCAAGGCTACGGACTTCCGTCAAGACGTACAGACCAGACTCCTGGACATGCCGTTCGATGGGAACAACCTGTTTGGCAAAACAGTGGACGATTCCCTTCAGGCCATTAAAGCGGACACTGAGACGGCCCGGGCCCCTGGGGTTCTGCAGCAACGACGGACGCCCTTTCGGAGCAGCGGAGGCAAGGGCGCCTCCAAAGGTTCCGGCGGCGGTTTCTCCACCTACCGTCAAGCGGCCCGCTCGTCGTCTCAGGAGGCATACAGAGGACGAGGCAAGTCTGGCGGACCCCGCCGTCGTCGCCAAGGAGGTCAAGGCGGCAAAGCCTTGTCGAAACAGGATTGAACCGGCCGTGGGGTCGGGCCCCCACCGAAGCACCCCGGTGGGAGGCCAGCTGGCGAGCTTCGTCAGCGTGTGGGAGTCCATCTCCACCGACAATTGGGTGCTGGATGCCTTAGCCCGGGGCCACGCGCTCGAGTTTCAAAGAAGGTGCCCGCGCGTCCCCCCCATGGCCAGGAAAGAGCTTCACGTCCCTCAGCTTCTCCTGGAGGTAAAGGCGATGCTCAGGAAGGGCGCCATCGAACTCGTCCCAAAGAGGCTTCGGGGCTCCGGAGTTTACTCGAGATACTTCCTCGTGAAGAAGAAGACGGGAGGATGGTGCCCCATCCTAGACCTGCGACGTCTGAACAAGTTCATCAAGGCGCAGAAGTTCCGGATGGTCACCTTCCAGCACGTCCTGGGTCAGCTGGAGGAAGGAGACTTCCTGTCGTCGTTGGATTTGGAGGATGCCTACTTCCATATTCCCATCCTAAAGGGGCACCGAAAATTCCTCGGGTTTGTGGTCCAAGGGCGTCACTACCAGTTCAAAGCCCTCCCCTTCAGACTACGGTTGGCACCCAGGGTATTCACCAAGTGCCTTGCACCGGTGGCGGCGCAGCTGCGCCGCGAGGGGATCCACGTCTACCCCTACCTGGACGACTGGCTCATCCGAGCCAAGACGAGGGAGCTCGCCGTGGAGCACACGGCAAGGACCGTCCAACTTCTCACGGACCTGGGATTCTCCGTGAACTACGCCAAGTCCCAACTGGTACCCGCGCAAAACGCACTGTTTCTGGGAGCGAAGCTCGACAGTGTCCCTTCTGGCCTCCCCGTCGGAGGAAAGAACCAGGTTCATCCTGGGCAAGGTACAGCGGATGTTGGTTTCCGACGCGGCCAAGGTGAGGTCCATCAAGTCCCTCCTCGGAATGATGTCTTCTTGCATCTACCTCATTCCCATGTGCAGGCTCCGGATGCGCCCGTTGCAGGAGTTCCTGGACGCGCGCTGGATCCAAACGACGGGCGGCTTCGAGGAGAGGATCACACTCGACGAGAGTTTCCGCCGAGCGGTCCGGTGGTGGGGCACCCGCGCGCATCTGACGGCGGGCATGGACTTCCAGACCCCAGACCACCAGGAGACAGTGACCACGGATGCCTCCCTGGAAGGGTGGGGAGCGCACACCGAAAATCTGCACGCGAGAGGCCTTTGGCTCCCGACCGAGAAGTCCCTCCATATCAACGTCCTGGAGCTCCGTGCAGTGTTCTGGGCCCTCAGGTCCTTTCTTCCGTCCCTCAAGGGCAAGGTGGTGAGGATCTTCACCGACAACACCACCACCATGTTTTACATCAGGAAACAGGGCGGAACCAGGTCCCCAGCACTGTCCAAGGAGGCGCAGGACCTGTGGCATTGGCCCGTCGCCCAAAGGATGTTTCTGGTGCCGTTTCATCTGGCAGGGATAAAAAACACCATCGCCGACTCACTCAGCAGGGAGCTGCACTCGTGCCACGAGTGGGAACTACGGCAGGATCTAGTGGATCGCCTCTTCCGACGGTGGGGCACACCCCAGATCGACCTGTTCGCGACGGCGACGAACTCCAAGTGCCGGAGGTTCGCCAGCAGGTTTCCCCAGGCGAGGAGCATGGGCGATGCTTTCTCGTTCCCCTGGGAGGGCCTGTTCCTCTACGCGTTCCCTCCTTTGCCACTGCTAATCCGGCTCGTCAACCAGCTCAAGAGGTCACGGTGCAGGATGATCCTCGTCGCACCTGCGTGGCCGAGGCAGATATGGTTCCCGGACCTTCTGGACTTGTCAGCGTCCCCGCCAATCAAGCTGCCGGTGGACGCGGATCTACTCTCCAGGGAAGGAGGCGCCATCCTCCACCACGACCCGAAATCGCTGAACTTGCAGGCCTGGCTCCTGCAGCGCTAGAGTTTGGAGGATACGACATACCGGCCGACTGCAGAGAGGTTCTTGCAAAGGCCAGGGCGTCCTCGACTCTTAAATGCTACGGACACAAATGGAAGAGGTTCTCTGTCTGGTGCCACGCACAGAAGATTAACCCTCTACGGATTACGGCTCCCCAGGTACTGCCGTACCTGCTGACGCTGGCCAAAGCTGGACTGGCACACGCGTCCATCAAGATTAATCTTGCTGCGATCTCCCGATACACCAGAACCACGGGGCGGACGTCCTTGTGGTCTCATCGTCTGGTGAAAGAGTTCATGAAGGGACTGTTCAGATCGTTCCCGCCAGTGAAGGCTCCGGCCCCGGCGTGGGAGCTCAACGTGGTGCTGACCAAGCTCATGGGACCTCCGTTCGAGCCTCTGCACTCGGCCCCGTTGAAGTTTCTGTCGTGGAAAACAGCGTTTCTTGTGGCCATCACCTCCGCACGACGGGTGGGAGAGATCCAGGCCCTTTCCTGCAAGGCCCCGTACCTGACTTTTCACGACACGAGGGTAGTGCTCGGGACGCACCCCTCCTTCATGCCCAAGGTACCGTCGGACTTCCATCTCAACGAACCCTTGGTGTTGCCTGTGTTCTTCCCGTCGCCTTCGTCGCCGGCTGAGAGGACTTTGCACTCGCTGGATGTGGCTAGAGCGCTGAAGTTCTACGTGGACGGCACGAAGTGTTTTCGGAAGACGTCACAACTCTTTGTGAACTTTGGACCTGTCAATCAGGGGAAGGCTCTCTCGAAGGCTTCCATTTCCAGATGGCTCTCCGGCTGTATCATGTACTGTCATCGGTTGGCAAACCGACCGCTGCCTGGCCGTCCGAGAGCCCATTCCACCAGAGCGATCGCAGCTACCACGGCGTTCCTTTCTGGTGTGCCCCTGCTGGACATATGTAGGGCTGCTACGTGGAGGTCGACGCACACCTTCACGAAATTCTACTGCGTCGATCGGGATTCCAGGGAGGAGTCCAGGGTCGGCCAAGCAGTGCTGCGCAACCTGTTCGCCTGAGGTAAGCCTGGTGAGGAGGTAAGATGCTTAATGTTGAGTTTGATGTAATGCTTAATGTTGAGCCTTTGCCACCTCCCGTGGTTGTGCATGTGTGTACTGCTATGTATTCTTTATTCATGAGCATGTGAATCCATGCCAGACCCCATGCTGGAGAAGGAACAAGTTACTTACCTGTAACTGTTGTTCTCCAGCATGGGTCTGGCATGGATTCACATGCGAACCCTCCCGCCTACCCCTCTGCGGCTCTTCACTTGGTCATACTGCCACTTCACGTGCTTCCAAATCTGAAGATGGCTGCCAGAGGCGGTGCTTAGGTAGAGGGCAGTCATTGGCTGTGGTCAGTATGACGCAGAGACCAGTGATTGGTTATTACTACGAAAGACAGATCAGAAACGAAACTGATACTGTTTTTTTTCTTTACCGAGGATTCCCAGCCTGACGACGGGGAATATTCATGAGCATGTGAATCCATGCCAGACCCATGCTGGAGAACAACAGTTACAGGTAAGTAACTTGTTCCTTCCCACTATTCTAAAGGGTCGAAGCGCCTTTGCAGACCTTCTCGTTCGATCAGAGGCCGAGTGGTCTCGCAGGACGACAGTAGTGCAGGGTGCCAAAACTTCAGCGGGTCACCAGCGATTCCTTGACTCAGCTTCTTAGTTGCAGTATACTTGGCTCCTGATCCTTTGTTCGTGAGAACTCAGGAGATCGACATGGTAGTGGCGTTTTCAGCCTCCTCTTATCCAAAGTTCTCTTCGCGCCAAAACGGATAGGGCCCAATGGGAGATCCGCTCACAAACACTCACACCATACGTGGACCTATCACGGACCACGGTGGTCCCAGGCATTCAGGACACTCTAGACTCTGGCACCCAGGATGTGTATTGGGAACAGACATCCCAGCCCACATCCTGGAGGGGCACACAAGGCATGCAGAAGCCCTCGAAAGCGCTGTTTTGTGGGAAGGTGCATGACCAAATAAGGACTGCCCTGGGGCTGCTCGACCGGGTGAAGGTGAAGGGGCAAGACGGTCAGCGGACAGGACAAAAGAACCTCGTGGCATGGCCATTTTGGAGGCCAGGCCACCCATTTGGGCCAAACGCGGGAAGCGCGGTTAACATGGCAAAAAGGGGTTCAAAACACAAAGAAATGATAGCTGCCACCAGTCCCGTCCGTGACACACTGGCACATTTCATAATAAGTCCAGGGAGAGTTTCTAGGGCCTTTGGAATGACTAGAGACCCAAGAGCGCAGTAATGTAAGTTACGGTGCACTCTTGTTTCATGCTGCTCAAAAGCTGCAACATGACGAAAGGACTAAGGGAAACAAAGTCTCCCAGTACTGACTGTCTTAAGGGCATGTCAGTTTCCCCAGGAGCGAAAGCCCAGAGGAGTGCGGCGTAAGGCTGCGCTTCTCTGGCAAAGACTAGATCAGGGTGTAAAACAACAGCAAAAGGTTTGGGGGTTGCCACATGGAAGGAAAATTACGTACAATTATGAAATCTTTCCTAACACCTTTGTTTTTGATAACCAGGCTATCTCTCTAAGGAAGTAGGGAGCAGGATCCATGCACAACAGCCTGGTTTCAGCCGTTTCTTCTTCAGACAGCCACCTGGCCACATATTGCAGTTGTCGCGCCAAGTAATATAACTCAAAATTCGGTAAGTTTATTCCCCCCCTGTCACACACATTCTGTAATTTCCAGAGAGCCACCCTATTCCTGGAGTTGTGCCATATAAAGCCCCTGCACAAGCTATGGAGACTAGCGAAGAAGCGCCTAGGGATCACATAAGGGATATTTACAAAGAAATGTAACAGTCTGGGCAGGACTACCATCTCGATCAGAGCAGCTCTCCCCATCCTGGCCAGGGGTAGTCTGGACCAGAATCCCATGCTATTTTTAATGCTTTCCACTGCCTTTTCCGTGTTGTGTTTGTGTTCTCCTGTCGTGTGGTATATGTCAATTCCAAGATATCGGAACGTCTCGGTTCGCCAGGGTATTGGCAATACCGGTAGGCTCCTTGATGGGGCACGTCTATATCTCCCCAGGGGGAACATGCTAGATTTCTTGGGGTTTACCGCTATGCCAGAGAGGGTAGCGTATCGTTCCATCACCTCCAGGATGTATTGTATGTTCTCCTCTGGGAAGCGCAGATATAAGAGTATATCTTCAGGATATAATGAAATAAGATGCGGACCACTGGCAGTGCGGATCCCTAGTTCCCCATATTGTTGTCGAAGACAGACTGCCAATGGTTCCAACGCTAGTATATACAACATGGGCGACCAGGGACAGCCCTGTCTAGTGCCCCTGCTAAGTTGCCATTTGTCTGAGATAATGGCACCCGTTTTAACCCTTGCAATTGGGGAGCTGTATAATATTTTAACCCACCTAAGATAGCCCGGCCCCATTCCGTATTCTCTCAAAGTTGCTAAAAGCCAGGGCCATCTTACTGAGTCGAAAGCCTTAACCGTATCAAGCGAGATGATCGCCAGTTCACCCGGGTCCTCCTCCGTCTGATCAATAATATGGTGCAGTCTTCTATGGTTATCAGTTATATTCCTGGCAGGGACATAGCCAGTTTGGTTGGGGTGTATCAGATTGCCGATAACTCGCTTAAGCCTGTTTGCTAGCACTGCCGTAAGGATTTTGCTATCTTGGTTAAGCATCAATAGGGGTCTATATGACCCACAGTCTGTGCTAGGCTTACCCGGCTTTCAAAGCGGAATGATCACCGCCTCCCGCAGGGACTCTGGCAACCTGCCATGCTCAAATGCCTCATTAAGCATAGCCAGCAACGGGGGAAGAAGCTCTTGTTTGTAGGTTTTATAGAATTTGCTTGGAAGCCCGTCTGACCCTGGAGCTTTGCAAGTGGGCAGGTGCTGAATCACTAACTCAAGTTCTTCTAATGTGATTGGGGCATCCATGTCTGCCCGTTCTAGGTCGTCTAAGGTAGGCAAGCCTATATCTTCTAGCATTTCCTGGATTTCTTGGTCCCTCACTTCGCCTGGGTCTTCATAGAGATGTTTATAATATCCAAGGAACTCTCCATACACTCCCTCTTGGGTATCCATGATCTGGCCACCCTCCCCTATAATTTCCCTGATCGCCAGCCGTGATGCCTCGCTCTTATATGGCCAGGACAGCAATCTGCCCGGCTTGTCTCCCCCGCATGTTGTCTCTCCACATACTTCTTATAGCTTAATTTACATAACCTGTCCCAGCATTCGCCACTAGCCTGTTGTAGTTGCCTCATCCTGGCCCCGTCTTCCTGAGAGGTGCCACCCCTACGCATAATGTCTTCCAACTCCTCCTCTGTCTCTTGTAGCTCTCGTTCGATGCCCCCCCTGGAGCCCTCTAGATTTTGATATAGCCACCCCCCACACTACTACCTTAAACGCCTCCCACACTGTTCCCATAGTTCGGACACTACCGGTATTGATCTCGAAGTACTCCGTGATCGCCTTCCTCAGATCCTCCCGGAATCCCGAGTCCTGCAGAGCCTCCGCTCTGAGTTTCCACATCGGAATCCACGCTCTAGGGGTTTGGTGGCACCACTCTAGGACCAGGGGGGAGTGGTCCTAGAGCACTCTGGCCTTATATTCCACGCCTCTCATCTCACCTACCATCTCAGCCGCAGCGAACACATAGTCCAGCCTCGTATGCAGGTCATGTGGTGCCGCATAGTGTGAGTATTGCCTACCTGCTGGGTGCAACTGCCTCCACACATCTACTAGGTCGAAGTCTCTCAGGAGGGCCTGTAGCACCTTTGCAGCTGGGGTAGGTTTATCTAGTTTACAATCTGATCTGTCCATCTTAGGGTTCAGTACACAGTTAGTCTCCACCCCATAGGATCACGCCTCCTAGAAGGGGGCTCATTTTGCCATAAAGAGTCCGAAAGTAGGCTTCCGTATCCTGGTTCGGGGCGTTAAAGTTTACAATACTCACTTCCCGGTTTTCCAGCATCCCCCGCACTACTATCATTCTGCCTTCCGGATCTCCCGTAGACTGAAGCAATTGGAATGGTACGTGAGGTGCTACCCATGTGATAACTCCTCTTGCGTAGGCCGAGTATGTGGCTCCCGCAATGCTCCCCCTCCACTTCCTCTTGACCACCTCCAGTTTTTCCCTGGTGAGGTGGGTCTCCTATAATAATGCTATGTCGATCCTCATCTTTCTCAGGTACATCATTATTTTATTATGCTTCAGGTAACGCCTCCTATCCCGCCTAATAATATTCTCAGTTACCCACCCTCTCCCCACAAACTCCCCCTCCCCAACAACAAACCTCAACACACCCCCCCTTCGCTCCCCCCACCCGTCCCAGCCTTAACAAATGCCCAGCTCCATCCCTGGATCTCAGGCGACCCCACGTTTGGTCCTGCCTCGGAGTGCCGAGGGCAGGAACCCGGCAGGGTGTCACCGGTCTACAGGTGACCTGACTAAACTATTCCTTGTGGGGGTAAGAGGACTAGCTCTGCAAGGCTCCCGTGCTCATGTCAAAAGTCTCAGTGCTCACGGATCATATCCATTTATACCACTAATCATGCATGCCCAACGGCTACTTCATATACAATAATGAAGTCCCATTGTCTTAGGCTTCGACACCTCTTGGCACAGATTACTTATCTCTTTCTTCTCCTTCTCTCGTCTGGATGCCCGACTCCTGGGGGCAGCTCTGCGTATCGAGCCACCCCATAGCTTCTTCCGGGGATTCAAAAAACAATGTTCTGTTTTTGTGGAACACCTTCAGCTTCGCCGGGTAGAGCAACATGTACTTGAGGCCTGCTTCTCGCAATCTTCTCTTCACAGTCCCAAAGTTCATGCGACTATGCTGCACCAACAGGGTATAATGCGGTTATGTTTGCTGTCCCCCTTTGTATCGTTCCGCCCTTCCGGAAGTGTTCAAGGATTCATTCCCGATCTCGGTAGTTCGGGATCTTGGCGATCATCGGCCTAGGGGGGGGTTTCCTGGCGGCGGCCTCCTCGTTCGGGCTTTCCACCGCGAACCCCTGGGACAACACTCCTCCGGTTATCTCCTGCAGCAGCATGGATTCAATGAACTCCGTGGGGTTAGGTCCCTCAGCTCCCTCCGGCAAACCAACTATGCGAATGTTATTCCTCCGAGCACGTCCCTCCGCCTACTCCGCTCTGCTTTCAAGGTTGCCCACATGTTGCACTACGGCGTGAAGTTCTGATTTGTGTGTTTCACAGTCCGCTGTGTTCGGGCCCACCTCTTTTTCCAAGTTCTCTGTGCGTTCTGCCAGCATCCTGACATCTTGCCGGAGAAGATTCACTTCCTCTTGTACTGCCCCAACTTTGAGCTCCAGTGCTGCTTTCAGTTAGGTAAGAAAATAGAACACAATCACCACTAGCTACCCACCTCTACCACACCATAGAGGCTACTGTAAAGAGTTTTGTCCTCAAAGTGGAAGTCTCCTTGAATTATATATACCACCATGGTCAAAATAGCAAGTTTAACATATTTTAATCATATTTTTCTCAAACAATGCCACTAAAATGCATAACAAAACCATTATGTGCGTTCGTCATATGTGGATTATCACAGAAAAGAGAGAGAACACCAATCTGCATTTCTGGCTGTTGTCTACACCAAGGCACTTATAATTTGCAGGCATTCAGTGGTTACGTGATGTTAGTAACAATGTGCGTGACCACATTACAATTATACATGAGCATAGTATAATAGCGTCAGCGTCTACACTCTGATGTGTTTCTGGGGCAGAGGACAACACTGTTGCAGTCTAAGTCACATTAGTGGTGTCCCAAGACCCGTCTTCAGGACGCAGTTGGTTTTGAACAAGGTTACACTGTCTGCATGGTACCTATGTGTCAGTGTTGTAACCTAGGAAATAGATAAAATGAGGCAAGTATAAGACTTACTATATACAGACTAAATTTAAAAAACGTAATAACTGTGGTATAGATGTCACGAATAAAAGAGTAGCCAAAATGCTAACCTTGTGTGAATTTCTTGGGGTGTGGAGGGCGAGATGATTGCACTAGTCAATCTGATATGGCGGCAGGTGAGTCCGTCAAAGTAGCTCATACTGTAAATGAAAACATATTTAAAGTCAATTATAGTGTGACATTGAATTAATTGGTCGGTGTTAAACAAAGGATTGGTAATGTACAATACATAACACTTACTTAGGAGTATTTGTTCCAGGTACTGTCTTGATACAGCTGAAATGCTGTATTTTCATATGTGTGCTCACGTGCACCACTGGAAAGTTTCGGCCTGTACAGGGATAGGGAACGCGAGTCAGAACACGTCTTGTGTTTCATGCCGTCTTAGTCCTGCATATTAAAAATGGGCCAAACAGTAATTGCAGGCTTACCTCTCCGGTATACGTATTGCGTCCACAGCGTTCCGCGGATTCATGCGGCTCTGACCTCGGGGTGCCTATGTGTTCAAGATCAAACGGTGAACACAAACAAGGGACTAACGACACATCGTGTCTGCTTGTCTCAGGCTAGACATAAAAGAGGGACCACCAGCGTGGTGTGCAACACCTAATATGCTTGTCTAAAGATGTGCCATCTTGGAACGTGATAGTATGTTTTTTCATACAGCAGAAAACTGAGCTAAACGCTTTACTGTGTCTCGTCTATAGGATAGATTAATTAACCATTTTACATTATACCAAAATAGCTAGGTGCTATGTTTCACAGGAGCTGGTCCATGTGTACAACACACACCTGTGTGACCAAGAGCGTGCCATCTACAGATGTGTGTATATTATTTTACATGCAGTGCCTAACGGGTGGCAGTGCAAGTGAGTCATGTGACCTTACAATATTAGAGATTCTGACGAAGTTAGGGTACCACTCGACCTGCCACTTAGTTATATTTTCCTTTGTGTGGCTTCTTGGAGATAAGAGAATGGCCTCATCAGGCCAATGAAGGTGTGAGAGAGTACAGGATATTAATGAATAAAGAGATGCTATTCCACGGCAATGTTTAAGCCAGACTGGGCAGTTTTGAGATTATAAATCCATTTCTGTTCCAATTTTTTAAGGGACAGATCTCTATTGCCACCTCGTGGGTGGGCTTTGGTAGTTTGAATAACAAACCAAAAAATTTCTTTGCAGGTATGTTTGTCCTCTAAGTAGTGGGCTACTAATGGTTTGTCAGGAGTTCCATTACGGATTGCTGAACGGTGTTCACCAATTCGTAGTTTCACAGGCCTAATTGTTTTACCTATGTAAATCAGCCCACAGGGGCATTTTATCCCTGGCGTTCTGGCGTATTCGTCCAGCGTGGGTTGCTTGCCCTTCGTTCTTATAGGTTTGCTGGACATGGCGTCGTGCCGGAAACTCATGGGCGAGACTCTCCACTTGTGGTAACCAGCCCCTGCAGGGTCAGGCTGCTATTATCGTCTAGGCCCAAACTGGCCTCACAAGGGGTATCTTGAGGCTACCGTTTGCTTCGGGAGTGGGTCGTGTCCTCTATGACTTGCACCCTCTATCCCCGGGATGTCCGGAGCGCAACACCGCCCCTGTTTTGGGCTGTGCTGAGTCCGCCCTGGGCTGTGTGCTCACACTATTAGTCCCCGACTCCTCTTCTGTTGTCCTCCTCTTGCGGGTTGGGCAGATGCTTGGATTTTACATCCCTTGTTTCATGTCTTAATGCAGCTTCTGACTTGTCACATAACTTGCTGCAGTGTCCATGCTCCTTGCGGGCCTGCAGTGTCCTTAACCTTCAACTAAAATCCCACGTTATGGCTTGCCTGTCCGTGTTGTAGAAGCACTCTGATTCCTTATCATATGAGTGCCTACAGGAGTGCTGCTTACCATCTTGATGTCAGTTTCACCCTCTTTCTTCTGCTAGGCTCTCATCCTGCAGCTTCGTGCCAGCCACAATGTTGCCTTTCTCTCCCTTTGTTACAGTATGCTCCTCAACGCACCGTGGCTATGATTCTAATCCCTCTGTCTCCGCCGCTCATCAGCTGTTCATGCAGCCGTGTGAGGCTTCAGAGTCTGAGTGGCTGTGTCCACGCTTCGTCGCTCTTTTTATTGTTTGTTTCCGCGGCACTGTGCGCCCTTTCCAGTGCAGTGTCACTTTTCATGTGATTCTTGATTCCTGCACATATCCCTTGTCCGTGGTTATGATAATTTGGTCCTCCGAGTCCTCATCTTCACAGCCCAGCCTCTCTATGGCACTCACGCATGTCGTTGCAGGTTTCCTCTCAGCAGACTGCTTTTTACGCTGCCGCCGCCTCTTTATGGGTTTATGTGCCTTTCTCCTGATCCCACTTTCTCGGATCGAATTTTGCTGCTTTGGCTTCCTGCCTCATCACCTCCCGGCGGTACGGCTGTTTATCGGGCCGATCCTTTGTTCTGTGGGCGCCATCTTGCTTTCGTTCACGGCTCGGTCTCTTCAATCTTCTTTGGCACACCATTCACTTTTCCTGCTACAATTTGCCCGGAGATTTGACCGCTGCACACCCGAAGTGTTCATGCTTCAGTGATTGTTTTTGGACATCACGTGGCTTGCTTCAAACATCTCTGTTTCCAGGATCTTGTACGGATCTGCGGGAGCACCTAAGAACCACGTCCTACTCCATGGCCATTTAGCCACACCCTCAACCTTAATAGAAATTACACATGGTTCGCATGGATACTTCAACAACATTACAGAACATAATAAACAGGTTCCCTTTGAACTATTGATAGCTATCTCATCTGCCCCGGTTATTGGCACCATCAGAACATTCTAATTTATATGACTACCAATTCAGCACACATGGCCTCTAGTCACATACTGAGAGAACAATTGAAACACAAGAAGTATCGGTCACTTTGGCCTCCATTGTCACTTCACCCCATGTGTATTACTAGTTAAAGGAAATGGCTGGACCCCTTCCATAAGCTCCCATGTACTTAAGAGATTACATATGCCTTCTGCGACACTGCCAGGCAATAACCTCTTGGTCAGTTGCTAATTACCCATTGGCTCAGTTAGTCATTACTCCTCCCCAGCCCTCATTTCTGCATAACTAGATTTTCCAGGCCAACTGAAATTCACTGCGTGAACTGCTTGCTGCAGAGTCTAAATGAGTTCATAAAAGCTCACTACATATAGATTTATACATTCCCATTGTATGTGTCTCGGTGTGCATGCATGTTTAATAAATATTCTCTTTTTTTACAGTGGGCCTTCCGTGACCAGTGCCCTTCTCCCCATGCTCATTACAAAACTCCCCGTCACTCAGTTACTAAGCACTTTGTAGCACACCATATCTGGATCATGTTTTATATTTAATTTGGCGGTTTTGGCGTTAGTCTTTCTACGTCCATGCAAATCTAAGAATTATAAATCTTGAGCACAGAGTAACACTTAAGTAACATAGCCCAGTCACATTTAACTACACTGGATACATATGAAATTGCAACATCGCCCGTATTTTGCTGCACCCCCAGTCACAAATATGGCATATGCAACATGAACCCTTCATCATTGTTGGGACCTTTCCTGACCATCCTAACATTCCCCAGTTGGTTAATACTTTAACAAATCATATTCCTGTTCTTTAAAATCATCTTCTTGGGGAACAACCCTACCATCATTTCTCATCTTGGTCCCAAAATGGGCATACTCTGCCACTGAGCAAACCCAACTTGTCCCCCCCACCATTTACGCAATCTACCCAATGCTCCACACAATATATCACAACCTGTTGGAGGACACAAAACAATTTCAGTCTGAGTTCCCATGTGAGATGAACTGGTAGTGGTTCTAGCTTTGGACAGAGTCACAGTCATCATTGCAGCTGCGTTCGGTACCTGGGAAGAACAACATCATAAGAGTATTTGATAGGAACAAAAGATCATTAGAAAAAAAATAGGTAGTAGGATCTTCACGGCTAGGCTCATCAAAGGCCGCACCCAGGAAAAAAGAAAGACCAACCACGGGTCATTTGTGATCCCTGCCTCGTTCTCCATGATTACTTTGAGCTTATGCAAGTCGGCAATAGTCTGAGTCAGGGACCCATTCTCTGAATCATTGGCAGGATACATGCTCCCAATTTCTGGACAGACCCCTCCCTCCACAGCTGTTAGGAGGTCGAGGATATATCTATTTTGTAAGGTTATAAGCCTCAGGCCCCGTAGTTCTTCTTTGATGACACTGAACGCTGATCTGGATGAGTTAACAAACAGTAAGAGTTTATACCAGATAACCTGGAGCCACTTGGCATTTGCTGCGGTCTGGACTCCAGGTGACAGGAGAAACATAAAGAAAGTCTGTGTGACTAAAAATAGCTGGTCCTGTTTAGGAATGTCCATTAAAGTTTTGAATGATGCTACTGAGATGTAGTTGGACTGCTTGATACGTTGCAATAGTGCTTTCTTCCCGTGGTCGAATACAGTAATTGATCTGTCCATAGGTGATGATGAAGGCGATACAAGGGGCACAAGGGATAAAGGGGGTGCAGATGTGATTTTGGGCATTGGGCAGGCATGAACCAAATGTTTTTCGGGGATACTAAGAATTGGCACTCTGAGTGTGGTGAAACTGCACACACCTCACCAGGTTGGAGGCAACTGCCCATAGCCATACGATCTGCAAGTCCCAAAAATGTCCAAAATAGCAGGTGTAACTCCAGCCAGATCGGTGATCCAAAGCGTGTGGCTGCAGTTCGTATTTGTGCCAACGGCACTGTACCATCGCCCTTAAAACACAGAGAGAAATGGGTAAGTGTCTCTATCTTAACAGGTTTTTCTGGCTCCTTGAGCCACGTCAGATACTGCAGATAACTTTGGCACACATTTCCACATTCTTTATTTACCCGTGCCGCCCCTACTTCTGAGCATCCCCTCATTCCTCCCGCTCTGCAACTCTTCCCCCTTGCTCCCATCGATTTTTGATCGCCTCTTCTATAGACAATTAGACTTTTTGTGTACACTGAACTTTCTTCTGCTCTTTACGATCTGTAGCTGAACATTCTTCATCAGTGGGTAAAATGGCTGCTGTGACTGATTGCCCTTTGAACTGCCCTTGAACCCTGAACAACGCTAGGTGCACTAGACACAGTGAGTCTGCTACCTCTACTTAATTTAGGATCAACACCCTTCGGACACCAGAAGCATGTGGGATGAGAGAGCAGATGTAGCAAAATCCTACAGACCTCCCTCTCCCAACCCTACCCATGTGGCTTTATCATACATTGTCTGCTGCAAAACCATTTGCATTTAATATTGGGTCTATATCTCCATCGCCCTCATTATTCATGAAATCAACATCAACATTTCTTTATGATCTCAACAATATGTCTTCAAATTTCATGAGACCGGATACATTTAAACGATTAATATCCGCATTGGTTGCTAGCTCTGAGCATGATGGCAAAAGAACCACAAAAGATAAATACATAATCATCCCAATAAACATTGTGCATTCACAGTTTTCTTCTTTTTAAAACACAGAAATGTAGCTCCTGGATCTCTATCCGCAACCCCCTTCTACACTGGAATCAACCACGAATCCTTAGGGCATAACCTGCTCCTGTGTTGGTGAAGGACTGCTGGTATCTTTGTGTATCACTAAGGTGCACCCAGCTCTTGTTCTCATCCGCCTTCACAGCAGTCAGAGTCGCAGAAATCACCTGGGGAGACTCCTGGAAACGTTGCTCATTCCAGTGGTAAATGAACATCTGTATATAGATCCAGTCTCCCAGAAGTAGAGGTTGCTTGTGCTGATCGTCAGTTTCCTTGATGCTTTCACCTGTAGACTGTTAGTGAGAAGACCCAACCTATGAAGATATATAATCTTGACTCTTTTGGTTAAAGCTCTAAGGTACTCCCTAAACTCCTCACCTAGCACCTCTGGGGTCTTATGTGAGTCTGATGCACTGCGTGCCTGAGAGCGCTGTATGTAGTCTACGCTTTGTCACAATCCCGTGAGGGCTGAGGTGGTGCTCTTTCCCTGGCTCATTTCTCGAATCCAACAGCACCAAAGGCAGGCAGTAAAACAATGATTTTCTGAAATCGTTGCACATCTTAGTCTGCTGGGTCTTAAGACTCTGTTTAACCTCTCTATGATCCCGTTGGCCTGAAGGTGGTACACAGAGCACAACCTCTGCTTCATTCCCAAAAGCAAAGTAACTTTTGCGAACAAGGCATTCAAAAAGTGGGTTCCATTGTCAGATTTCAAGACCTCCCAAATTCCCCACCGTGGAAATACCTCTCTCACCAGAAATGTTGCTGCAAACTTAGCATCCGGGTGTACGCAGGGACCAACCTCATGCCACCGGGAGCATGGACAAACTTCCACAATAAGATATTGGTAAAACTCCCCTTACTGACCTCATGGTGTTTCCAGGGTTGAATTCCTTACAAACTATACAGTTCCCTAGAAATCTACTTACCTGTTCCTGGAGGTTTGGTTTAAACCATTCTTCCTGGAGCTCTGCTGCAATTTGTCATCAAGAAGTCTGCAATGGGAAATGTAGTTGCTCTACGGCCCCAAGGAGCAGTTCTACAGGCATTACTACCTTCCCTGTCTGCTCCTTAATCTACAGCAAATCTGTGTGTGAGAGCACACCCTCCTTTCCCTAAGCTCCTGTCCTCTTTAGATGCTCTCCCTTGCAGCTCTATGATTTACAGCACCGGCACTGCAGTATATGGGGCTGGCAATTGTACCTACTGGGTATCTGGAAATCTGTAAATAGTATATAGGTGGCTTCCTTCATCTCCCTGTCTGCAGCATCATTTCCAAGTGCCATGGGGTTAGTACGATTAGTATGTGCAGCGCAATTTAAAAGGCCTACCGCTATGGACAGGGTTAACGCATTAATTAGTCTGGATAGCAGCACAGCATGCTTCACAGGGGTCCTGCCAGATCTCCTAAACCCTCTTCTCTGCCAGCTTGATAACCCTCAATGTACAGTCAAGGTTACATACGCAGAGTCAGAATAAATAGTGACTTGCTTCTCTGTACTAATTTCTGGCGCCTCTGTGCCACTAGTTCCACCGCTTGTGCAAAGTAATGCAAAGGTAACCACTTCTTCTGTCTGACCTGGTATTCCGCATCCACAAGACCCACAACTGCTGCACCTGTATACCTCTTACTAGTGTCCTGATTAATAGTTGAGGACCCAGCAATAACATGTCCCTCATCTCCCCAAGGCATCCTCCCTAACATTCGTCCTCTCTTCCTCTTCTCCCTCATAAGTTGCACAATCATGAACAATGTCATCAGGTTTCAATGGCTCGGCTACACATGTTGCTGAGTTGTCTAGGTGATACTGCACAGGATGTATCAATGCATTTGATAAAATAACTTGTATCCCAAAACTCTTTCCAAGATTGCAAAGACTGCATGCTCCATGTACAATATCACTGGGCAACCCTTGGTAATGGTTAAAGACTTTTGAATTGTAAAAGCCATTGCTGATGAAGCTTGCTCACAAGGGATCTGTCCCTGCATCACTGGGTCTAGGAGGCAGATATAATATGCTAAAGCTTTGTAGCCTAGCAATGTTTGCTGAGTTAGGACCGGTGTCATAACCTGCCTGTTCGATTAATAAAACAAATAAAATGGATTCTTGTAATTTGTGGTTGCCAAGTCCAGAGCATTGCTAGTTGCAGACTTGAGTTCCTGGAAGCAAGTCACCCTTTATTCAGGCCATTCTGTCTGACCTTTCTCCATCTGAGCTTCCTTAAATCCCTGCAGTAAGGGCCACACTTGACTATAGTAGTAAAACATCCACGATCTATAATAGTTACAGAGACCCAAAAACTGCTGCATTTGTTTCACTGTGACTGAATAAGGTGTATTCTGAACTGTATTGGCTCTCTCTGGCATTACCTTCCTTCCTATGGTTAATATCACTTGCCCCAAATACACTACCTCTGTCTGGCAGTACTGCAATTTTTCTTTGTCCATTTTGTACCCCTTCTCCGCAAGCAGGGTGAGGAGCATTATTGAATTTCCTCGACACTGCTCTTTTGAAGTGTTACAGAGTAGCAAATTGTCCACATACCGGCTTACTGTACTGGACACATGTAAATTCCCCAAATCCATCTGAACCACCCTGGGGCAACCTTGTGTGCTCAGATCTCTGACCACGATATGTAAACGCTGTGAGGTACTGAGAATCGGGGTGTAAAAAGACCTTGAAAAATGCATTTTTTTAAAAATCGATCAACGTGAAGTGGGTTGACCCAGTAGGGTAATTGCAGAGAATTGTGGCAGGATTCGGTACCACCAGAAATTCCACCTGGACCATCCTCCAACTGGACCCCTTTGTCTTCTTCAGAGGGTAGATGGCTGTGTTACATGGGGATGCAGAAGGTTGTATTATTTCTTGCTTTACAACACCATGTATTTTGTCTTCCTCTCTAGACTGTTAAGGATTTCAATCAGGCACACACCCAGGTCTCGCCTAGCATGTAGTGAGCAATGAAACCCTTATTTATTTGTGTCTGTAAGTTCAATATTCTGAATGATATACCACTCATATCATACCAGTCTCAAAGTACCCCCCAGGTCACACTGAACCAGGAATCAGGCTAGTTTGCAAAAGTAAATATTTATTTAATATTCAAATCACACATGTTATATATATGGGACAGCAATCACCTAACGGTAACAATACAATTCAGAAAATAAGCAAAGCAATTGAATTCACTTATAATGAGGCAGAATAGAAAACGCAGGAAAAAGAACAGTTTTGGTTTGTGAACAGATAGCGTTTAGGTTAATATTCCCCCTGCAAAGTTTTGTTTAGATACAAATGAGCAATCTTACACAGATGTAAGTAATCAGCAGGTATTCAGGAATGAAAGACAATGTCTAGAGTTTAAATGCAATCTTCCCTCCCCAAACAAGAGAGAAAACCATTTTGGAAAATGACATTTTTAAACTGATAGATGAAAATGGCTTGGTGAAACAATGCAAAAGGGTGCAAAAATGCTTAAATGGATAGAATTTCTGAGGAAAGCAACACTAAACAGGTCCTCACACACATGAGCTATAATATAAACAACAGTATACACTTTCGATCTGGATGGGTTTGAAGAACCCTTTGGATGTGAAAAGACACGTGGGAAACTTTTTGCTAAAATGTCAATTTGCGGCAAACTTTTACTATGATATTCGATAAAAATCAAATACTGTTCCGGATGTGTTGTGGATGTAGCTAAGGGTTTTAGGTATCAGTGAGAGTTGAAATTGTGTGTCAATCTTTAAAATTGAAGAAGTTATAGAGGTTTTAGTGAGAGGTGTTTTTGAAAATAGGTGTGAAAATGGAACAGGAATTCGGTTTAAAAAATGACAGCTTGGTTTTGTTACACTATATTAATGACTATGCAAAAGAGAATGCCACACATGAATCTCCATTTACTCACGGCCGCTCATAACTCTTCATGTGTGATACTCTAGTTTCCGTTCTGTATGGGAATTACTTTAATTAATCCAGATCACTAATGGGTTATGGTTTTGTAACACAAATGAGAAAAATCAGCGCAAGGAGGATCCTAACAATACTAGGGTCCTGAATTTAAAGATGGGGATGGGTTGAGATTGGGATGATACAATGCAGATATACTATGGGTCACTGTTCTTCCTATTAATACTTACAGTCCCTTCTAATTAAATTGGACCGTCAAGCTCTGGTCAATGAATCGGGTCAGGTCTACCGGCAGCAGGGCACTTCTGGAGGGATTGGATCAGCGGCGCGTTTATGGTCAATTTTGGACTGCGCCTCAGACTGGATTTTGATGGGCCCTTCTGGTCACTGGACACAGCAGTATACAGGATGCAAGTTTCAGCAGGCGAGCCTTAATGGTAGCAAGCCAAGCTGAATCAGAATTATTCTTTTAAATTTGGATGTTTGAAAGAGTTCAGCAATGCTAAAGTCTGGATTCTGCAAGGAAATCTGGATCTTCAAAAAAGTCTGGAGTCAGCTACAAGATGAAGAGTTCTGGAACAAGGTGCTGCGCGGAGATCTGGATGTGTTCTGGAAGCAGTCTCTATGTGGAGTGAAGTTCCTATATTTATACTTTCAAATGACATCCCCAAGTTTTAAGGTGTGGGCAGAATTTCAAAACCCTTCTCCCCCACGGCTGTGAGTGGCCGCAGGAACATGCTTTGTTTTGATTGGCAGTCAGACAATGGTATTTAGAAACTCCCACATTGATTTTTACCAAAACATACATTTTGTACAAATGTACATTTCTAAACTTATGTTACAATGGGACATATACATATCATATTTGATTGTCTATATTCACATTCAATCCCCATCTTTGTGAGGGCTGTCTGTCATTCTATGGAATTTTATCAATTTGAACCATAACAGTTTGGATTAATCATTTCTAATTGGGTACATCTGTGGGCGCTTATCAGTGGATCATGTACATACAATCTTAGGTTTGCAACATTAATCGTTCAGCTACAATGAGAATTTTTCATAACTTTGGTTCCTTAAATGGTACAGGCTTCATCAATGTCTTTAAATCAAAAGCCTGAAATTAGGTTAATGTCTACCAATTTTCAGATTTATCCCTCTTTAGGTTGCTCAGTTAAAGAGTTTCAACTTTAATCACAAATAAGGATTTAAAAAGTCCCAGCAGTTTTTTTTCTTCTTTGTACCTCTCCTTCACAAGCAACAGCTGTCAGTCCTTTGATCAGGGAGGTGTGTCCCCTTACTGGAGAGGGAAGCTCCCCTGTAGAGATCAATTGGCAGCTTGCCATTGTTCTTGGCTCAGCCCCAGACGAATGTCTAATGCAGTCTCACTGTGCCCCTTGTTGTCACTATGCAGGAACCATTAGGTTTCCTGTTTTCAAGGGAGTGTCAAGCTGAGATGTCAACTTTCCCACGCCAGTCACTGTCCAATCAGAATTAAGCAGTTACTTCCACTGGGTTACTGTAAGATTCTCAAAGTCTTTTCTTTAACACCTATATAAAAATAAGCACAGTTTATAATGGATTTGGACATTAAAAGAATTTAGCCCTTCACAAACATGCTTTAAATAGGCGCATTTTGCAATTTCTTCCAGAAAAATAAACACCTTTAAACTGGGGTTGACAGTTAATTTCCTTAAGCAGCTGTCAGGCAGTGAGGCCTGGATTCATCTGACTGCCTGGACAATCTATGATTTCAGCACACTTTTCCTTTCAATAATTTACTGGGAAAATGACTGAATTTAGCGACAAAACAGCACTTTGAAGGTTGCCATTGATTAGAAAGCTGTATTTAAGAGCATTTTCAGATTTCAGCCCTTCTGTGGCCTTGCTTCCGGTAACAGGTGACATTCAGTGATTCCTGTTTTTACACCACTTTTGACTTTGTGTGGCAGGGTGTGCAGCTCTTTTGTGGTTTATGAACCATGCCCAATTTTGCAGATTTTCTCTCTCCCATTGGCAAAGGTTGCAGTGGCATGGGTAAAAATATTCCACAAGACATGGCTACTGCTTAACCTGTGGTAATACAACACCAGGTTACAATTTTATTTGCACTGCTCCAATGCTCTTTAGAAGCCCCACATCATGATTATTGCTGGTCCATAAATGGTACAGCACTTTTTCTGAATCCTCATTCCAATGCGGAAATGTATTTCTAATGATGAGCATGGTCTGTGGTACTTCCCTTTGCTCTATCGCTATCTGGCAAGGCACCCCAATCTCAAAGACCATCTCTCCTGTGTCTTCAGTATCTTTGAACAATTGCTCATCAGGCACATTCTTTAGCGACCAGGTCGTGTCAATGCACAAAACTGTGTGCCACTCTCGGCCTCCCTCGTGAGTGCCTGAGGGAACCACCCTGTTCTTCTTCATCACTACTGCCTTTAGGAGAATCGTGATAATGGTTGCATGGTGTTACCTCCTGCAGCACTGCAGGCCAAAACAAGAATTCAATCGGTACCCACCATGTCTCTTTCTGATGTCTGATCAGCGGAACCCAACTCAACAAAACCATTACCCCATAAAAAAACAAAGTTGAATGTACAGGCACCCCCTTTATCATGCTGTCGATACAGTATCCATGCAAACGGGCTGCTTCCCTTTATGGATACAAACCTGGAGTCAACCATACTATACGTTCCTCCATGAAAGCAATCAAAATTCAAAGTTTTCTCAGGATACCTCTGCCCAAAGGACTCCCCGGGGTATCTGTCAATACAACAAAGGAGTAGATACATTTTGTGCACCTAACTTGATGCATAGCTCTTCAGTATAAGTAACCAGCAGGATAGCCCCAGAGAATCCCTGTGTCCATCGTTTTGCCTGACAAGGGGGAACGCACCTTCCTTAATGCACGATTTTAGGGCCCCTGTATCGTCCATGAATGAGAACATTTGATCGCCTACCTGCACACCTATCCGGGTTCCTCTTGTGGATCATTGGTAACTGACAGGACAGGACACATCAGAAATCCCTTTGGCCTGCCCTACTCTTGGTACATATAATAACAAAGCTTTATTTTGGTCATAAAACCATAAATGCAACAGAGAACAATACATAATATTCCACGATAACTCATTTACAAAGCATTAAACCCTAATAAATCCATCTAGATATTATAAAATTATGCTTAAAACATTACAATTTATATATGAAGGAGAGCACTGCTTGCAGCATTAAAATAAAAATGGACTAATCCATCACAGGCTATTATCTCCTCATACTATTCCATCTCAGGGTGTTAGCGCCCCATACATTTATTCAACACTCTTGCCCTCATTAACTAATCTATGTGAATATAACGAGCTGTTTCAAATATCACGCAAACTCTTTGGGGGTTACTTAAAAATAACAGCACCTCTTTTCTGTTATGAATTCCAGCAGAAATAAAAATTGGTCTCAAATATCTGCGACGCAACCACAAATTATTTTGGCAGAACAGCATTAAATTCATTGCGTCTTCTATGGAGGTCTTGCATAATGGACACATGGCGGATTCTTGAGATTTCCAAAGATTAGTGACACAACCGTAAGCGTCCCCAATCTGAAACAAAAATATAGGGACTTTTCAAAAGGTGGGCTGATTAAATCACTGTATACTATGCCAGCATTAGACCATCTATTGTTAATATAGGCAGGTCCAACAGACAATTTCATGGCATCACAGATTAACTCATTTCTTAACTGGCTATTAAGAGCTGATTTTACAGTCACTTTTCCTACAGCCTGGCAAAAGGTTGCTTCAGCCCACAGAATACTCAATTTAATTTTGGATTAACAATTTTTTTTTAACAACTTTAGATTTTCAAGAGCATAAGTTACAGATATGCATGCATTAGATGCATTAGAGAGTAGCAAACATTTGCCTTGCCCATGTCTTCCCCATTATTCGCTCCAGTCTTTGGGTTGCATTTGCTCATGAATTTTAACTGTTGGATCTCCCCCCCCCCCATTTTCCTCCCAAAACATAACCTCCAAAAATGTGGGTGGAATACTGCATTTTTCCGCCTCTTCTGAGTGTCCTCCGGGCTGGGTTGACCTTTCGGCCCAAGCTTTGCACTTTCAGATAACCTGTATTTTGCGAAGTAATTTAGGCTTGAAATACATCTGCTCCTTGTCATCTGTGAATTCCTGCAAAGGCATCCAAGTATTCAGGTTTTTCGAATAGGAACCATGAGTTATTACCGTTACTTTTTCCATGGCCATCATTCCCCATAGCCTCACCGACCACATGGCAACTACCGGCCCTTGCTTTTTCTTCCATGCTTGTGCCAAGGTGATTCTGACAGCGCTCAGCATATGGGTGATAAGGCTGGCCTTAGTCCCAGAGTTTGCATAGCACCCCTCGACTGCCTCCCCCAATAAGACTACCACCGGGTCAAAAGGCAGTTGCGCCCCGTTCTCCCTGATGTGGCTCAAGATCTCCTTCCAGTAAGTCTCTGCCACTGGACAAGACCACCACATGTGAATCAAATCCCCAGGTTGTCTGCAGTCTCTCCAGCAGGACATGGAGTAATCCGGGTTAATGGAGTGCATGCATGCTGGCGTCATATACCACCTCAGACAAAGTTTGTATGCCGCCTCTTTAATTGAAGCGCATGTGGAGCTTTTGGCGGCCCTATGCCATATACAGCTCCAGGTCTCAGAGATTTGTCTCCCCACATCTGCCTCCCATCTTTGCATATATGCAAGGGTTTCTTCTGGGTCTACCGACCCCATCAGGCGATACAGTTTGGACAGCCCTTTTTCAGGCTGGCCTTCTTTTTTCGTAAGCTCAAACCCTACTGGCTCCCGAGTTGCTCCCTCCCGAACCTTCATATTAGATATCCAGTGTCTGAGTTGGATATAATGGAATCTTTCACCCTCCGGTATATCAAATTTAGCCTTGCAGCCCTCGAATGTTAGGGGTGTTCCTTCCTCATAGAGGTCCTTCAATACCAGGGTTTGCTCCTTCCCCCACCCCATGTTCCCAAAAGTCAGCCTGCATCCCTGGGGTGCAATCTGGGTTGTGAGCAACTGGTGCGAGAGGACCTCCCCCCACTTTTACCTTTCTGCCCCTCAATGCTTTGTCCCACTACCATAGGGTGGCCTTGGTTGACTCTAATAATTTGCCCTCTTTGCCTCTGTCATTCAGCGAGAAAGGCAAGGCTTCCCAAGGGAGCCGTAGTTGCTTCTCTTTCGAGGGTTGCCCATCGGTTCTGATTTTCTCTAGGTGACCATTGTTACATGGGTGCTACCTGTGCTGCCCATAAATACCTGCAGAATTCTGGGACCCTCAGCCCCCCAGAGCTTGTGGCCTAAATAATACTTTCTTGGGGACCCTCGGTTTCTTTCCCCTCCAAATGAAGGACATCGCCTCCCTCTGTAGTTTTTTGATTGCTGGCCCCGGGATGAGTATTGGGAGAGCGCCTATCACGTATAAGAACCTAGGGAGCAAAGTCATTTTAACAGCCGGTATCCATGCCAACAATGACAATTCCTGCATATCCCAGCGCTTCAGGTCTCCTGCCAGTGCCTTCACTAGGTCCGGGATATTGGACCCATATAGTCTTTCGTACTTGGGGGTCAACTGTATTACCAGATATTTTACAGATATCTATTTCCTTTTCGGTCAGGATCCCATTCTGCAGTCCCCTAGACTTGGCTATGGCAATAACCCTTACCACCACCTTGAAAGCTTCCCAGAGGGTGCCCGCTGTCTTAACACTGCCAGTGTTTATCTCAAAATAACTCATTATTGCTTCTCGCATATCTTCCCTGAACACATTATCTTTCAGCGACTCGGCTCGCAAGCTCCATGTAGGCATCCTACCCCTCGGGGGTCGGTATTGCCATACTAACATCAGCGGCGAGTGGTCCGAGAGGACCCTCGCTTTATATTCCGCGTTTGTTATTTCAGTCATTAGTTCATGCGTGACAAACACATAATCTAGCCTAGTATGCAGGCCTTGAGGGGCCGCATAGTGTGAATTATATCTATCTTGTGGATTGCGTGCCCTCAATGCAACGTCTAGCCCGAAGTCTGCCAATAATGACTGCAATATCTTCGAAGCCGGAGTGGGTCTGTCTACCTTAGTGTCCGATCTGTCTATTTTGGGGTTTAACACACAATTGAAATCCCCCCCCACCCATAGTACTACCTCCCCCACAAACTCACTGAGTTTACCATACAGGGTCCTAAAGTACGCAGCCGTGTCCTGATTCGGGGCATAAGTATTTACAATACATATCTCTCTATTTTCCACCAGCCCTTTCATGACCACCATCTTGCCATCTGACTCCGCTGCTGAATGCAACAGCTAGAACGGGACATGCGGGGCCACCCATGTAATTACCCCTCTAGCATAGGCCGAGTATGCTGCCCCTACTACCGTCCCTTTCCACTTCTTCTGTAGCACTTCCAGTTTTTCCCGTGTTAGGTAGGTTTCTTGTAGCAAAGCTATGTCTACTTTCTGCCTGCGCAGGTACAGCATAACCTTGTTTCTTTTCAGATAGCTGTTGAGCCCCCTAACATTCCAAGTAACTATCTTAAGGTCTCCCATGGTTGAATTTCCGACTTATGGGCCGCACAGGCCACCTTGTTCGGGACTACCTCTTTTCCCAGGTTCCCCGTGCGATCAGCCAGCGATCTTGTGTCTTGTCGTAGTAGGTTCACATCCTCCTTCACTTCTCCGACTTTCAACTCTAGTGCAGCTTTCAGTTCATTTATTGCCAGGCCCAATTTGGTCTCCCAGGCCACTTTTAGGTCTGCTATCGCCGTCAAGACCTCCTTGTTGCCCATTGTATCTGGGCTGCCTTCAGTGGGCTTGTCTTTCTTCCTGGCCCCTTCTGCACCTGGTGGTGTTTTAGCAAAATCGTCCAGTGTGAGCTGTTTGCCTTTTTGTCTAAGGGGCTTGTTGGACATCTTAATGCCTCGGGGGCACGTGGGCCCACCACGTACAGTTCTCTATTAGGATATGCCCAGTCGCCCAAAATATCATGGCCCAGCTCACTCGGGTCTCTGTGGCAGTTCGTTGCTCTGGCTCTTTCCGTGACTATTTGCGCGCCACACAGGTGCTGTGTGATCCTGCTACCCAGCTTCTGGCATTCTGCAATGCACCCTTGTGTGTTTATATCTTATGAGCGTATCCCGCACGTTTGTCAATGCGCCTACAGCTGTGTGTTCAATTATAATTCGCCTGCATATTGTTGTGCAGGCAGTATGGCAAGGCTCCCAGTCTACTGGCCTTGGGCTGTGTTGTGTCCGTGATCAGCCCGCTTTTTCACATTTGTCCGTTTCTGGACCAAATCAGGATTCCCAGGGGGTTAACTTCCTTATCACCGGCCCCACGTATTCCTGCTGCCCAAGTTGCCATGCAGATGCCCTTCTTTGCAATCCCAGCATGTTCATACTCCGTGAGCATATCTCGCTCCCCTTTCAGTGCACCTGCCACTATTTGTTCATTCCAATTTCCCTCGCGTGTCTTGTGCAAGCAGCACGGCAATGTTCCTAATATGTTATCAATGGGATTTGTTGCACACGCGATCAGCCTACTTCCTCACGTTCATCTATTTCGCTGCTGCTCGCGCTGTACAGGTCCGCTCTCCGCCTGATACTGTATCCCTTTGTTGGAGCGTTCAATGTATCAATCCGCTTTCTGCTCCGCTTCGCGCAGCATCTTCATTGCGGCTGCTGTTCACTCTGCATTTCTCGTCTTTCATGTGCCCAAAGCCCGCAGCCCCTCCAGTGTATGGAAGCTCCTCGGACCTCATACACATGGATCCTCTGTGCGGACAGCTCGAATCGTGCTCTCCTAAGGCTCTCCTTTTCACTTCTTCCGTCACGGGGAGCTCCGGCGTGGGCGCCGTTTATCTTGGTTCCGTTTCTTCGGCCCTCTCTGCGGGTCGCACATGGGCTCTCTCACGCGGCCACGCTGCTCAGGGCTCCAGCTCCTCTGTTCTCCTCACGGCGGTCCAGTCAGCTGGGTGAAAGCTCGCTGCTCGCGTCTCTTAGCCCCAGCTTCCCTTTGTCCTTAAGCCGCCATCATGGGATCTCACAACAAAGGGTCTCCAGACTTCAAACATGCTCAGTCTGCCCCCAGTTTCTCGGACGTGCATAAGCTTGCATGCACTGCATTCCTTGTGCATTCATACGTCCTTTCGTGTCGTATGAGGCTTCTTTGCAAGCTTCAGAAGCACTTTATTTCCAGGATAATAGCTGGATTTTCAAGAGCTCTCTGGAAGCACCACCTCCTACGTGGCCATGTAGCCACGCCCCCTTTAACGATATCTGTTCCCATTTCAGAGGATACCTATTCTCCCACCTGTTCTGCCATCACCGGGATGTTAAGTGCCTTAGATTTAGGGTAATTGATATGGAACCCAAGTCCCTCGCAGACCCATCTGGCAGTTCTATGGCCCTTGGAAGTGAGTGTGCCGTGTCCTTCAGGAACATGAGGACGTCGTCGGCATAGAGAGCCACCTTTTGAGATCCCCCCCGTGCCTACCTCCACCCCTTGGATTCCCTGGTCATCGCGGGCCCTCTATGCCAGTGGCTCCATGGCCATAGCAAAGATCAGTGGCGATAGTGGACACCCCTGCCTCGTGCCCTTCCGGATGGGGATACTATCTGTGAGCCGTCCATTAATCATTAGTCGTGTAGATGGAAGTACAAAATTGGCCATCACCATGCGGGTAAAGATCGGACCACACCCGAACTTCTCAAGGGTCAATTGTAGAAACCCCCCAGTGTAGGTTGTCAAAGGCTCTGGAGGCGTCCAGCGCCAATACCGAGAACCGCTGTCCTATTCTCGGTCCCCAATCAATTGTCTATAGCTCTAGGAATATTATCGTATGTGTGTCACCCTTGCACACAGCCTGATTGATCTGGATGGACTATCCCCGGTAGGACCCTTGCTGATCTACAGGCCAATACCGTGGAGTAGATTTTTTGCATCCCCGTTTAGTAGGGATATGGGGCGATAACTCGAGCAAGCCACCGGGTCTCTATCCGGTTTTAATAGTAATACTGTGGTCACCGGACTCATGTCTCCAGAGGTCCTCCCTGTATCCCTAATGGAATTAAACAACCTAGTTAGGGGTCCCACTAGAGTAGCCCTGAATGTTTTATAGTACGCATTACTTAGCCCTTCTGGGCCTGGGGATTTATTCCCCTTCAACACCCCTATAACCTCCCCCACTTCTTCCTCCGTTATGGGTGCTTCTAGCATTTGCATGTCCGATTCGCTAATTTGCGGCAGGGTTACCCGGTTTAGGAATGCTCTCTGCGCCTCCCTCTCCAGGTCCTCCCCTTTCAGGTTTTCGGTATAGTATGAATGTATGACCTCCTCTATTTCCTCCTCCCCCTCACCAGGTTTCCCTCCCGGTTTTTGAGTTGGTCTATGCGATTCTGGAATTTCTGCTGTCTTAATTTGGCTGCGAGGAATCGGTTGGCTTTGTCCCCATGTATATAGTAAAATTGTTTAGTTCGCACAAGAAGGTGCACGGCTTCATCCGCCAGATGGGCTTCTAGGGCCGCCCTAACATTTAAAAATTCTCGCCATGCTTTTTGTGAGCCCCTATCTTTATACTCCGTCTCAGCCTCTGTTACTTTGGCTTCCATGTCCCGCTTCACCCTTTCTCGTCTCTTGATGTAATTTGCTGTGTGTGCAATGAATTTGTCCCTTACAACCGCTTTACTAACGTCCCAGATAGTGGCCCAGTTTATTTCGGGTGTAACATTTTCCTGAAAGTAATTCTTTAAGGCCTTGTTAGGCAGATTCACCTGCAGTACCCTTTGGGAACACTACAGACAATTAGGACTACAAGTGTAAGCACAAGTTCACCTTTGGTACAAGCTTGTACTACACAGTAAAGTGGTAGCGAAGGCTGAGCAGCCAGACTTATCTCAAGAGTTTAAGTGAGCAGTAGAGCAAGTTACACAAAGGACCAACAAATACGGTGGGCCTCATTACAATAGTGGCGGTACGGTGATAATGGCGCCGATAGTGCTGCCGGCCCCGTTATCACTGTACCTCCACATTACGAGTTGTGCTTGCGGGTGCCGCTCTACACGCCTGGTCAGACCAGGTGTGCAGATCGGCACACGCGAGCAGAAGTGGATGGTAGCAACGGTACCGTTATGAATGATACCGCTGCTACCATCCTTCCCATTCCCATTGAGCCCTATCGGGGCTCAAATGGGAATGGGGAAGTACAGGCTCCAGGTCCCACGAAAGGGGAATTACCGGGCCAACCAAGGTCAGAATGGCCCGGTAATTCCCATTTCGCGGGACCTGGAGCCGGACCCGAGTTTGAGGGTAGCCATGCCGGTAGAAACAGCATGGCTACCTCCAACCTCGTAATGAGGCCCAGTGATTCAAATATTCACTTACTCAAGGTTTCTTAGTAAAAGAATTTACATTTATTTACTCAGTCAGTTAGAAAACATTACAATAGCATAAGCAGCTCAATATCACACACTAATAGACCACAATTACACAACCGGTAAGTAAATGAACACGTTTAGATCCCCTGAAATGGGAGCAAAATGGCACTTAGATACTTAATAAAGGGGTAAAAAGACAAGGTTATAAGAATAGACAGCCCAAATACATTCATAGGCAGGGCAAAGGGGTTCAGTTAAATACAACCAGCAATTCTTCTCAATAGGCCTGGGCCAAAGTCAATGGTTCAAGTCTTTTGTATAGGATAGCATAGTTCTGGTAGATAACGGTTAAGTCTTTGCCATGTAGATTAGAAGAATTTAGCTAGGCGAAAAGTTTGACGAGTGTTAAGGGAAGGACAAGCCTTCGTAGTTGAGGAAAGTTTCACGCACTTTCTCGATGGCCGAAACGATTTCCGGACGGCGTTTGCACAGTGAAGAAGAGCTGTAGCTGAGGCAGTTGGTCCTGGCAGTTCGAGCAGATCTTGCTGTTCTGGTGCTTCTTGTCGTGGGGATAAGAACGAGGACGTCGGGAGGTTCCTGCACTGCCCAGGGATGAGGCCAAAAGCTTTAGCAAGACGTTGGTTTAAGGTGTGAGTGCCTTAAAGTCCACGAGCTGGTTTCCTTCCCTCTGGCTATCACTGATGGCACTCTGATGAAAATTCGAACAGATGGGGACGGTATCCAGGTGGCTTGAGAGTTGGTGGTTCCCACCAAACTCAAGGGAAGAAGTTAACCTTGAAGGGCTTCTCTGTCGATTTAGGCAATTCGGGCCTGCAGCAGGGCTTCAAGGGTCGTCCAGGAGTTGCAGCAGTCCTCTTCCTTCAGCTCGTCTTCGGTTCTTTCTTTCCTTCCAGTGGTCAGTTCTGCTTTCTAAGTCCCAGAGACCTGCTTTTAAACAGTTTTCCCCCTTTTCATTCCAGCCTGGCTGTCACTCACACAGCAGGGTGGCTGTCCTTGCCGGGCAGCCAACCGGCCAATCACGCCAGAGTGCATTCAGGTCTCCTAGGAGACTAAGCACAGGGAGTTTCGGGCACCTCCCTCACATACTGTCCACCCCAGACACCATGGCGCCAAAAGAGGGCTTCAGCACTGAAGCCCGCCAAAGGCCAATGAACAAAGGGACCAAACTTGGTTTGGCGCGCAGAGACAAACACAAGAAGGACCTTTCCTAAAAGAAATGGAGAAAAAAGATGACCGGAGTCTGTTTTTACAGATAGGTCTTGGGTGCCATATTGAAACCCGATTTTTAGCTACCGTTGTTAGCGGTCGGGAAACATCATGGTAGTTTGATCTAAACCACTGCCACCAGCCATTTAAAGTAGGAAAGGCTAACATTTTACTGTTACATTAGTGTTTTGACTCATGGGAAGCTAGGCAACCCATCCAGCACTCTATAGGAAGAGTGTGTGTTGGCTCAGTACATTTAAAGAGACTAGTAAAGTCAATTTAACTTTACATGCTCTGGGAGACGGTAGTCCATCCCAGAGAAGGTATTTAAACCTTGGGAAGTCTGAAAGACAACCCTGTTTGTTTATTTATTTGTTTGTTTATTTTATTTATAGAGCGTGCCTGACCCAGGGGTATCTGGGCACATAGATTAAGGTAATGGTTACATGATGCAGTTGTACAATTTAAGCAGTTTATACAATTTTATACTTACACATTACAGATGAGACATGAGGATGGCTGGGAAAGTCAGTTAAACTATTTATGCAGGTTATACAATTTATGTATACACCTAACGGATGACACAATAGAATGGCGCGGAATGGCCAGGTAGGTGGGGGGCATGGAAAAGTGAAGACAGATATGTATCGGAAAGAAAATGGTTGTGAGTATGAAAGAGGGGTGAGGTCGAGTTAGTTTTTGCTCAGTAACCAGGTGATAACGTGGCTTCTGAATATTTGAAGAGATGGGCTGGTTTTGATGTTCTGTTTAAGTGTGTTCCACAATTGGGAGTCTAGAAGCAGGAAGGTCGTTCCACCAACTCTTTTTAGGCAAAATCTAGGTACCACCAAGCAGGAAGTGTTGGTGGATCTAGTAGTTCTGGCAGATGATTTCATCGTAAATTTATCTGCGAGATATGGCAGGACTAGGCGGTTCAAAGCTTTGTATGTTAAGCAGAGGGTTTTTAGATCGATTTTGTTTTGTACAGAGAGCCATTTGTATAGCGTTCTGGTTGTGGAAATATGCTCTCTTCTAGGAATGTTTAAAGCCGCTCTGATTGCTTTATTTTTCAGAACCTGCAATTTATTGATTATAGATTTGTTGGCACCTAAGTAGAGGCCATTGCAATAGTCCAATTTGGACTGTATATGTGCTCTGGCTAGTATGAGGCAGCGGTTGGAGGACAGTAGGGGTCTGCAAGCTCTGATCAGCTTACCAGTGTAGGCAGTGGCTGAAGCAGTCATGTTTACTTTTTTGGTGAGATTAATATTAGCATCGAGATAAAAGCCAATGGTTTTTACGTTATAGGCAATTGGGATGTTGTTGCCATCAATGAGGATGCTACTGTTGTTGGGACTAAGTTTAAGCAAGTTGTTGGGTGAGCCGACTAGGAGTAGCTCAGTCTTATCGTCATTCAGGCAGAGGCTATGTGCGGCCATTAGAGTCGTAGATGGAGTATCTGGGTGTCATCTGCATAGTTAGTGTAGGTGACACCATGACTGTCCAGTTTGTCGAAAAGGGGCTTTGTAAAAATATTGTACAAAGTAGGTGATAAACCGGAGCCTTGAGGGACTCTGCAAGTGGTGGGGATTGGGTCGGCCGCAGCTGTAGGTGAGAAAACATGCATGGTTCTATTTGCGAGGAAGGATTCAATCCATGTGACAGCAGAGTTGGAGAAGTGTGCTGCCGATGACAAGTGGTCACAAAGGATTTTATGGCCCACCAGATCAAAGGCAGCTGATAAGTCTAAGAGAAGTAGGATGGCAATTTTACCTTTGTCCTTTAGATCGTAGATTTGATCCTTGAGGTCTACAAGGGCCGTTTCAGTTCCATGTTGAGGTCTAAAGACGGATTCCTAATAGTTCGTTAGTCTCTAGATAGTCTTGAATAAAAAGGGATGGATCAAGTGTTTGTTTTTTGAGTAGTGGGAGAACCCAGGATTGTTTCAGATTACTTCGGACAGTTACTGGTGAATGAAGAGTTTATAAGTTTAGTGATAAACGGGGATAAATCTCTAGCTGTGTCTTTTATGATTTGCTCAGGGCAACTGTCACCTTTACAGTTAGATGGTTTCAACAATGCTATAATTCTTTGTACCTCAGGTATAGATACCTGGTTGAAGGTGAAACCTGAATTGAGGTGTGCGGAGGGTTGTGCAATTGGACTGGTGAGATTGCCAGAGGCAAGTTGGTGCCGTTTGTCGGCTATTTGGACTGGAGCCCTGTGATTTTGTTGGAGAGAGTATTTTGAATGCTGGTGCACCAAGGTTTGTCCTTGGTGCCGGTATCAATGGGTGGATTGGGGTTTTCTAATTCCTTTAGGATATTAAATAGTTCTTTCATACTGGAACTTGCCTGGTTTATTCTGTTGTTGAAGAATTCTTTTTTTAGTACGGATTATCTCATTTTTGTAAGTAACAGTAATGTTGGTTAGTTTGGCTTTATTTTCTGTGGATGGGATGGTTTTCAAGAGTGCCTCAAGTTTTCTTTTTTCTGTACGTAGAAGTTTAAGTTCAGGGGTGAACCAGGAGTTCAGGTGTGCTCTCAGTTTGCCTTTGCACAATTTTAGCGGGGCGATGGCATCTATGGCTATGGACATGGCCTCTTTGTAGGTGTTGACCAGATTCGGGTCGTTAGTGGGGGGTATACTATTGAGTATTGAGTATAGGAGTTACCAAGGGTATTATGGCCTCGGCAGTAATGTTCTGTTTATTCCTAGTCAGACACGGAGGCACGATGAGGGGTTTCTTAGGCTCTAGATTGTGGGCGTTGATTTCTAGGGATGGGAGATGATCAGTCCACACGAGTAGTGAGGAATCTTTTAGGGTGATATTACAATTGAGGTCTGCTACCCATTCGAGTGTTCGGCCTTTCACATGAGTGGGTAGGGTGCTTATTTGGAAGAAGCCTTGTTCGGATCGTGCATTGGCTACAGAGATAGTTGGTAGGTTTTGGGATCATTAAAGCCAAGGTTAAAGTCACCTAGGGTGATGTTTTGCTCCATGGGTTTAGTGTTATCAGCTACTAATGTTGTAATGTCTTCTTCAAAAGATCCGCCGGGACCTGGTGGCCTATAGATGTAATGTAATGTGCGCGCCTCAACCCTCTTTTTTTACATGTAATTTGTGGAGATCCGGACTCCAGAGGCTACAGCACCGGGGACATTTTTCCCTACAGTGGAGAATCATGGTTATGGTTTCCCCCGTCCCCCTGCTAAGGGTAAGATGTGTGCTCCTGGAGGCGAGTCTTTCCTTGGTCACCTGAATTGAACAAATGATTTCACTACAGCTCCCATAATTCTTAGACTGCATTAGCAATTTAATTGGATTCACCTGAAGTGAAAGGCAACACAGCCTCCCTGAAGAGTGTTGGGACACGAAAGAGCTAGGAGGAGGAGAACAGCAGCCCAAATGCAGCATAAGGGATCCAACACTGTGAATATTTGAAGGAGGAGAACCGCAGTACCAATGCAGCATAAGGGATCTAACCCTGTGAATATTGTTGCCGCAATTGTGATCTAACCCAGTGAATTGGACACTTTGGAATTTAACCCATTTATTCTTTTTCTTTTTTCAGGTAGTATATTGGCCAGGAATTGGAGTGCGCGCCTCACCCCTATTTTCTTTTCTATATATTAAATGGATGGTGATAGTATTTTTAGGGGATATTTGGAGCTTGACCGCGAGGAGTTCACAGGATGCCAGAGAAGAGGAAGTGGCTGGTCTCATGTCTAGGGTAGATTTGAAATGATGGCTATTCCTCCTCCTCAAGCGTTGGGTCTATCAGCTCTGAGGATGGAGTAGTGGTCGGGGATGGCTAAGGTTAGAAATGGGCCAGCTGCGTCATGCAGCAAAGTTTCTGTTACTGTGAGGAAGTCTAAGTTGTTGGACAGAATGACATCTGCAATTTCAGTCGCGTGGGCAACAAGGGCCCTGACATTTAGTAATGCCCCTTTTATGGGAGGTTTTTGGGTGCTCATCTGGATGAGGTGAGGGCTGTTGTCAGCTAAGTTTTTAGTCCTAAGAGTGTTGGAATTATTGCGCGTGCGGGTAGGATTGTTGGCAGCTGTGTTCAGTTTTCTTGTGGTCTTGGTGCTGAGTTTGCTGGTAGATTGAAGTTTGTGGTCAGTCTGTTGCCTATTCTGGTGTTGCGCTCTGTTATGTCGGGGCTGGTGGCAGGTGTGCCTATTTGCTGCTTGGATGCAGTAGGTGAGAGTATAGGTGTGCCATGATTGGGTCTCGGTGGAGTGTCATGAGTATGACAGAGTGCGAGATCTTAGGCGGTGACACCTAGTCATGCCAGTGACGGGGAAGGAGAGGGTGTTATCAGAGTTGGAATGGAGGCAGGTATGCTCTGTTATGAGGGGAGTGGTCCTGGTTTTAGTGTCAAATGTGTGGCCATTTGAGCTGGGAGTAGAGGTGAGGTTGGTGCATGGTAGAAATGGCGGTTTGGAAGGCAGAAATGGTGTAGGGCAAGTGATAGGGTGGTTCCGGGGGCAGGCAAGTTTTGACAGGCCATTTTTGTAGGCTACAAAGTGGGTACCAAGGCATGGTACGATGCAGTAGGGGAGCATGATTAAGGTAAACAGAGTTTACATGGTGTGTGGATGTTGTAGTTTATATGCTTGCAGTGTTCTCACAGTCAGAGTGGGTTGCAAGAAAGGCACAATGGGCAACAAAATAGGCACAATTGGCTGCAAGGTGGGCACAGTGGGCTACAGAATAGGCACAATGGGCTGCATAATGGGCACAGTGAGCTACAAAATAGGCACAGTGGGCTGGGCTACAAAATAGGCACTGTGGTCTGCAAAGGGGGCACAGTGGGCTACTAAATGAGCACAATGGGCTACTAAATGAGCACAGTGGGCTACTAAATGAGCACAGTGGGCTACAACATAGGCACAGTGGGCTGCAAAATGGGCACAGTGGGCTACAAAATAGGCACAGTGGGCTGGGCTACAAAATAGGCACAATGGGCTGCACAGTGGGCTACAAAATTAGCACAATGAGCTTCACAGTGGGCTACAAAATTAGCACAATGAGCTGCACAGTGGGCTACAAAATAGGCACAATGGGCTGCAAAGTGGGCACAGTGGGCTATAAAATAAGCACAGTGGGCTACAAAAGGTTATTTTAGAGTTGGCACGATAGGCTGGGGTTATCAGGCACAGAGGGCAGATTAGATGAAGATACAGTGGGCTAATACTGTGGTGACCTGCGGGTTAGGTGCAATTTATGGCATGAGAAGGTCAGGGAGCAACACATGGAATAAGTGTATAAAGTGAGATGGTTGGAGGGGGGACCAGGATCAAGCATTACAATAGAGATGGTGAAAATACAATGAATTGGTAGGGGGCATCCGTGGTCAAGTATCTTACTTACAGTGTGTCCAAACTTGCGAGTCGGAATGGATGCATCCGACGGTCATGAAGGTGCTGAAGGTCACTGAAGGTCTGTCTGACACACAGAAAAAGATGCCTATGGAGTTGTTTACAAACTCTATAACCAAAGAACACAAAAGTAAAACGCACATCAAAATACATGAAAGAGTGGGAAAACTCTCCAGGAAAAAAAATCAAATCCTAGAAATCCAGCAAAGTTGGTCTCAAAAGGTAAGGGAATTGAGTACATATTGAGAATTCACCCTAACAGGCCTGCTCTATGTCTGCTCTGAGGGCTACGTCTTTCAGGATCACCTCGTTTAGATGCCATGGTTTATGGGGCTGCTGCCGTGGGTTAATCGGCTCCAACTTTAAGAGGACCGGGACATGATCTGATGGTCACCTCACTCCAATCTCCAGTCCCGTGACTTGTGGGATTAGCGAGCCCGAGATAAGCACCATATTGATCCGGGAGTGGCCCCTGTGCACCGCTGAGTAATGAGTGTATGCTTTTTCTTGCGGGTGAAAAAATCGCCACGTCTCTATTAGGTGTAAATCCCTAATTAATTTTGCTAGGGCCTGTCTGAACATATGGTCATTGGAGGTAGCCGGAAGGGTTTTGTCCATCACAGCGTCCATCACTCCGTTAAAATCGCCCCCAATCAGGACCTGCCCCACTCTCCATTGTGCGATAATGGGCAGCAATTTCAATAGGAAGCGATCCTGCCCTTCGTTGGGGGCGTAGATCGATACTAACGTGATCTGTTGTCCCATCAGTTTCCCTCCTACTATCAAGTAGCAGCCTTCTGGATCTTTCTTTACAAATTGTTTCTCAAAAATGTATACCCTTCGCCAGCAGGATGCCCACTCCCCATTTTTTGTTGTCCCACTGGAAGCAAAATATTGCATAGGAAAGTGTCATGACCCTTGCCCCTGGCCCACACTGGCAAGTCAGACTTCCAGTTAGGGCCAGGTCAAAGGCCTTAAAACCTCATCCATGAATCTCTTGGAGTCTGTCCTGGCGCCTTTGGCGCCAGGCTCATAACCATCATGAAGACCAACATTAGAATGGGACTATTTACTTGGGATTATTTAACTTGGGGGGGGGGGGGGGGGTTCAGCCAACATGGAGGCACACACATAGCTCAGTTACAAGGAACTGAGCTATGCCGTCTAGTCTTTTGGGTGTGGCAGGCCTGGGACTATTTTACCTGGACTATTTAAACCGTACCCAAACAGCAGAACATGCTTTGCGTTACGCTCACCGTGTCCAGTTCTTTGATGCAAGTTTACCTGAAACCAAGGACCTGCAGAGAGAGAAAGAATACTATGAAACTTACCTGGAACAGTATCCTGTCTTCAATCCATCGCCGACTTCAGTTCCACTCACCTGAAGGTACGAACTCCATCATCCGACACCGCATGCGTCCTGGAATACCATAACCTGGAAAGACGAGAAAGAAAAAGACAGCATTAGTAAGCGTTTACTCACATTTCCTCCCGAATGAAGAAAGCCACACAATTCTTAAGGGGTTAGTCATCTCCTGGTCAGTGTCATTGCTGGAACATTACGGCGCTTGGAGAGGAACATCTCAACCTGCAAGGAGAGAAAATACACAGGGTAGCAAAATAAAAGGCGAAACAGCGCCGCGCATCGCACATTACTCACCGGACAGCATCGCGCACATCGCCTACCGGCCCATGTTCATCTTCAAACTGCATGACAACATCAAAATACCTTTCCATACCTAAAAGGAAAGAAGCAAGACATTATTATTCGAACTAAGAGGAACATAAGAACTGCATATAAAGACTGTAAAGCAGCAAACCTACGGAGTCGCAGCAAGCCTGGATTCCCACAGGGGGGCTTACACCGGTGAATTAACTTGATCACTGCTCGCCCCCCACATCTACGCGCCCCTGCCACGAGGAGCAGGACGGATAATCCACCTTTTACAATATTAAGGTGAGGAAGGGCCTAAGGGGGAGGAAGGAGTTGAGGCCAAGGGAGGTGGGAAAACATAAAGACAATCTGGTATTGAATCCAGCTCTCCTATATTGCAGACTCATCTTTAATCAGAGGCCTTACCAAGAGACCGGGAGAGGGTTCGAGAGTGCAATCATCCAACCAGGGCTGGGTGGCATCCCCGTGGATACCAGGTGAGCGTAACAGAAAGGCCCTATGCCTTAGCCTGTGTTCATCCTCTGGGAGCAGATGTGTTTCCTGCATCCATACCACCGAGGCCCGCATGTCCCCAAGCCTGTTCATCATGGATTTCCGTTTAAATGGGGAGCTAAGCCCTTGGACATTTAGTGTGCCAAATGTTAACTCAGCCATTCTTGTGCCTTCATACTGTGCTTATCTTAAAATTTTCAAGCCCTTCTGGATATCTCATATGTGCCATGTGTAATCACCCCCCAAATGACCAAACTTCTCCCCCTTTGCCCCCCAAACCCCAGACTTGAACTTCCCCATTGAACTTTCATCATGGCCTTGCCACAACAACTCACCGGGTCCAGTGCCCATCCGTGAAAATTGGGATCTGGTTACACCCTCCCACTCTCCTCCATCCCCCCCTTATTCTAAAGCCCGTAGAAGCTTTCAAGTATTCACCCACCACTACAGCCGACTGCCCCCCCAGAGTTAAACATTGCTTCGTTGATTCCCCACCCTCAGGTGTCCCCAGCAGGTCCCTTTGCTACCTTCCAGATTGCTATTCACGAAGGGGTCATAACATATGAACTCTCCCCATGGTTATGACTCAGAGCATCTCCAGTTTTGTTTTCCCCCAGACATTTTTGGGATCCGGCTTCCCCCGCCCCACTCTCCCCCTGACCCCATTCAAGGTGCTGCATATTTACCCTCCACCATGGTGGATCACACAAGAGTACAGGTCAGTTCTTTCAGTTCCTGGCTTTCCGGTCTCAAGATGATCCTGTCAGTGCTGTAGGGTTTATTGTTCATGTGGGATCAATGGATTTGGGTTCTTTGTTGCGGCCCCTCGGACGGGGACACGCAGGTTTCCATTGTTCCCTCTGCAGTGTGTCCTCCCTCTCCCTGCTTCCAGATGGGGTACTTTCTTTGCCGGTGACTTTGTTGCCTTCTCCCCCCCCTCATAATATCCCCCATTTCCTGTTCTTTTGTGATCGTGTACCGCTGGCCCCTACATTTAAAACGGTGACCGGTCGGATATGTCCATTGGTAACGCACACCCCTGGTCCGCAGCCAATCTGTTGCGACCCACAGGCATTTCCTCTTAAGGAGGGTGCCTTGCGCTAGATCTTGATATAGTTGGATAGGTGTGAACCGGAATTGTATAGGTTCCTTCTTCCGGGCAGCCTCCATGATGTCCTTTCAGCTGGAATAAGTGTATCCGGGTCAATACGTCTGGGGTCAGGTTTTTGTTAAGCTGAAATGTAGAGTTGACCCTATGCGTTTGGTCTAGTACAATGTCTCTGTCGTCCCCAGTGTCCAGAATTTGTCGAAACAGATCGATCACATACTGCTGTAGGTGGGATCCGCCATGGACTTCGGAATCCCCCGGATACGTATATTTATTTCTCCTAGATCTGTTCTCTGCATCCTCTTGTTTGTTCTGGACCCGCTCCATCTGTTCAAGTTCTTGCACCCGTTTTGCTAGATCTTCTTGCTCTTGCCCTTGTTGGCTCCTCTTTTGCTACCAGCCAGTAGCGTATTCTCAGGTTTGCTGTCCCTGTAAGGTCCCGGAGGCCCCCCACCAGTGTTTGGGTGTGGGTGGGGGGTGTCTCCCCTTTGCTTAATACTTTGTGGCTCTAAGAGTTCTGTGGTATGTTTTTCTCCAATTGAGATGCACCTGGAGTCGCCCGAACTTCGGCCAGATTTTGGCATGTGCCTCATAGACCTCTGAGTTCTTTGCCGTTCCTGCCGCGTTGGGGGTTGCCGGTTCTAGTAGCTCCCTTACCATCCGACTGTGTCTTCCTCCGGAGGACTCAGTTGTCCTAGGCTCACCTTCAGCACTGATGTTGGTGCTTCATTCAGAGGGCGCTTCTTTCTTTGACAACACCGGGCTTCCCCCAGTATGCTAGGACATTTGCTGTATTAGCGCTATGTTAAATTACAGGCTCACTTATTTACCTCTAGCCTTTCCTCTCCCTTCTGCCTCTGTCTGCTCGAGTATGCCTCCTTATTTGTGGATCTGGAAACTGAGGCAGTGTCCTGTGTTGGATCCTTTACTGAGTGGGAGCACTTCTTTTTTTTTTTTTTTTTTTTTTTTTTTAATAGGGATCACATCTCGGGGCTAGGAATGAGACTTTTGGCGACTTTCTTTGGAGAAAATGTAGTGGCTTCAGTCGAAATTCTTGCACCCGTTTTGCTAGATCTTGAGGGGATTGAGTAGTGCAGACTTCAAAGTGTAACGGTTTGGCAATCTCAATCACGAGTGGCGTTGTTGGGTAAGGTACTGTTTCAGAATATGTGGGACTGAAGTTTTGCGTTAGTTCTCGGAGTCAGCCATTGGTTTCACATAGATTTGGAATAACTGTGGTGAGGTGTTAGACCCTTCTGACTGGCGAACAGAACGGCGCCTCCTCTCTCCAACGGCGCTCCACTCCACTGCTCTCTGCCTGTCTTCACCTCACTGAGGGGAGGGGTCGAGGTGCACTTGGTGTCTGATGTCCTCAGAAGCGGCCGCTCCTCACCAGCCGCTGCCGCTAGCACTCGCCTGTGCCGGCTGGGTCTGCCTCCTCCCCGCGCCCGGTTTCCCAAGCTGTCGCCCAAGCTCCGCTGTTCCTCTTGGGCTCCTTCAGCAGCCCTCCAGCCCGAGTCGCTGCTGCCGCAGCCACGGAGGTATGGAGGGGGAAGGGCCGCCGACCGCCACCAGCCTTTCTCTGATCCGGGCTGCCTATGTGCCGTACATTCACGCGATTGGGATTGCCGTCTCCTCTCCCGCCTTCTCAATCTTCCATCGGAGTGCTGCCTGAGGTGTGCTCGCCAGACTCAGATTCTTCTTCCATAGCTCCGCCACTCCTCGTTAATAAGGTCTCAGCCGCCATCTTGGTGGGAGGTCCGGACCACACCACAAAATTGCTTCAAACTTCCATAAAAATGCACCTCACCACCCCATCTTTTCTCCGTCGATCCTCTAGGCGCTCATGTACCTGGGTTGTTTTCTTTAGCGATTTGGGCAATTTTGAAAGTGGATTTGGGCCTCGTAGTGGAAGGGGGTCCCAGAGCCTACCAAGGGGCCATCCGTCCGGGTCCTCGGCTGGCCACGCCCCCCCGGATTAACACTTTTTTACATGAGCAAGCCATTTGTACTTCTGCCTCCCTCCAAGCTTACGGGATGTGATAATGCCTCCCCATAAGGAGTTAGACATTCCTGGCTCCACAGTCTTACCCAGTATCTGACTGGATCAAACCTCTTCTTGGTCGCCACAGGTAAAATACCTAATTCGAGGTATAACAAAGAGGACAGAGTACTTGGGAGGTGTGGGGGGGGTCAACAATAGGAGCGTTTAAAACATTTTCCCTCACTGAGTTGTAGCTTATTTAAAGCCGAGAAACCCCAAACGTCTGCACCGTTAGAAGCGGCTCGTGAAGATTGTTTTTGGACTACATTGAGAGCTGGAGAGACTGTTCTACTGCCATGTCGCACAAAGAAAGAATTAATAGCTCCATTGTATTCATCCATGACAATACTCGACATTGCTATCTGGGAAGCCCAGTTCCCAAATTCCTGGGATATGATTCCCAGCTAGTCAAAATGGTTTACTTGTTCGAGCTGAGCATTATCGATATTAAACAAAACAGACTCACGTTTAGCCAGGCGTTGCCGAAAGACCATAATCTTGGATTTGTAGCGTGGCTTGGCAGCCATGGAGTAGGCTGTGTTTCCAGTGAGCTCATGTACATCCTGAAGTGATCCTGATGCACGCGATGTGTAAAAGCTGTGATCGGAAGCCAAACTTTGCCTGACGGTTGTCGGAACATGCAGAGCACATGCTGAGAGCTTGTGGGCTCGAAAAGAAGCAAGTATGCAGAAGATACGAGGACCCGAAATGTAGAATGGTCCAGCGGCGTTGAGACAAGATGGTAGACCCCTGAACAAAGGAGGACGTTGCGAAGCAGGTCAGGACCGTCACTGAGGCCGCAACACACTTCAGAGAAGGAGCTGGCTGTTGGGACACCGCTGTGCCCACGGAGGGGGGAGCAGACTGCCTCCAACGGACAAAGGCGCTGAAAGCCCCGGGGTGATACTTTGTTGTGGGCTGGGCACGACGCGAAGAAACTTTGTTGCTGCTCGAAGTCAGGAATTGCCATGAGAGAAACGGCAGGGCAGTCCTGCACGAAGCCTGGCCCGGCGCGGATTGAGCACAGAGGGCACGGGCACACTGAAGCCTTCAGCCTGTGAGGAGGAGCCAGTGGACGCCGGGGACGCAGCGTGGAGAGCACCCCACCAAAAAGAAATGGCAGTCTAGCCGGACCCCGGTGCCCACACGACAAGAGAGACCCGAGATGTGACGGCGCCGACCAGTGCTGCGGCCCAATAGCATTGGGAATGGGTGCCTAGAAACACTGATACGGGCTAATGACATGCATCAGTCACAAAGCCACGGCAGTGCATTAACGGTGGGGCAAGCTGGACTAGCACTAATCGGCGAGGAATGAGCGACACTGTGGAGGGCTCCACCCCAGAATACAACCCAGTGGGCTTTGGCATGCATAAAAGGGGGGGGGCGCAGTGCAGCACTACTGAGGTCAGGCCTTGAGGCCTGTCCTAACGAGATATGGCACCAACAAGCCCTGGGGACCGAGGATCATGATACAGTAAGCGAGGCCTGCAAGTCACGGACCAGGCAGAGGGCTGAGAGACGGCAAGTCAGGCACAGGAGTGTCCTGCAGGTCCAATCAGACGGCCGCTCTGGGCAGGCAGCACTGCCGGGACACACAAGCGCATTTGGAAGCGCACAGGAGTAGCACCCTTTTGTCACTGTGGCAGTGGTTAGGAATCGGCCAAGAGGGAACAGGAGGCCCCCACTGGTGAATACATGTCAGCACGGACCAGCAGGCCGCTAGAAGAGTGACGCAGATCCCCATACACGGTGGGCCTCTCCCACCCTAGAGAAAAATCAAATAAGACACTGTGCCATTGAAGGTCCCACACGCCTGCTGCGGGTTGACTGAAGCCCAGGACAAGAACTTTACCTCAGTACTGGCACGCGACTCCGAGCCGCAGACAAGCTGGCTGCCGACGATAGTGGCAATGGTGCTCAAGGGTGGTAAGGTCAAAGGTAAACTGCCAACGATGGAAATGTTTGCCAAACCACTGCAATCCCTGAACCAACCCGCACAGGTGATAATTTTCCCACAGGACACGTCGGCCTTTCCACGGGAAGACCATCTGATCCTAGATGCCATCACGAATTTGAAATCCTCCTGGGGGACCACGATGGCGCAACTCAAAGCGGCCGTGGTATTCAAGATGGAGGCGGTGGGCATGGATATCAACCTCCTGAGACAGGATGTGAGGGCACTGGCGGAATGCACAAGCGGACTGGAAAGCGCGGTGAAAACTAATACTGAAGCCAGCACTGCCAACGCCAAGGATGTCCACATATTGAAACAACAAGTGCGTAACTTGGAAAACCGAGCGAAGGAGGCAGAAGGGCGAGCGAGACGCAACAACATCTGCATGGTGGGATTGCCTGAAGGGGAAGAGGGCACGGACCCCATGGATTATGTGGAGAACATGGTGTTCTAGGAAATAGGGGCCGGTAAGCTCTCCCAAGGGTTTGCGATCAAACAGGCACACAGGGTCCTATCGAGGAGGCCACAACCGGAAGCTCCTCCTTGTGCAATTATTGCAAAGATCTTAAACTACAGGGACAGGGAGAAGAACCTGGAATACTTTCGGAAGGGTGGAACGATAACCCGAGTGTCGGCGACAGTCACTGTGTATCCGGATTACACCATGTTGGTGCAGAAACAACGCTTTAGCTACGTGGCAGTGAAGACACAATTGAGAGCAGCAGGCTTCAAATATATGCTTTTGTATCCTGCAAAGCTAAAGGTCCTACACAAGGGCAAGGCACACTTCTTCGAAGAGCCGGAGGAGGCCACAAACTGGTTGAACACCCAAGGCTGCCCCGAGGATGCGGATGGACCGGAGCAAGGCGTACAGGATAAGTGAACTAATGCCACATTATTGACTGCTAAGATTAAGGGCAGCTGTAGTAGGGATATCCAGGGGTGTTGCATGGGGCATGTCAGTAGGGTGCAGATATTAGTGACTTGGCACACTCAACATGTGACTAGTTTGGACTGGAATATAAATATGTGCAATGTCAGTCAAGTATGGGAAATATGCTGCATACCATAGCTTAATGGGAGAGACACAGGCGGAGCACAACCTACCCCGAGTAGTTAGAGTAGGTGAACCGCCAGTAGGGCGATACCCCCTGCTGTGTCCAGAGTACTGCCAAGAAAAGGACTAGATGCGGGGTAGCCTGAGATCCAGGGATGGAGCTGGGCATCATTTGGGGACGAGGGAAGGGAGTTGATAGTGCGGGAGTTTGAGGGGGTAGGGACGGGGGTGGGGAGTGAAGTGTGATATGGTGTGGGGAGGAGTTTGAGGGGTTGAAGGGGGAGTGGAGGGGTAGGGTGGAGGGTGGGAAGGGCATTAGAGAGTTTGAACAAGCTTGAACCAACGCGCTGCTGCACATGATGCGGAAATAAGGGAGGACAGAGGTGGGACTGGATATGGATAAAGATGGGAGACCTTAAGATAGTAACCTGGAATGTCAGGGGGCTCAACAGTTACTTGAAGAGGAATAAGATCATGATGTACTTAAGGAGGCAGAAAATAGATATCGCCATATTACAAGAAACTCATCTCACGAAGGAAAAACAAGAGGTAATAAGGAAGAAATGGAAGGGAACCACCATAGGGGCAATATATTCGGCATACACCAGAGGGGTAATTACCTGAGTAGCACCACATGACCCCTTCCAGCTATTGCAGTTCTCAGCGGAGTCTGACGGGAGGATGGTGGCGATACAGGGATTGATAGAAAATAGAGAATTGTGTATTATCAACACATATGCCCCGAACCAAGATACTGTGGCTTATTTCAAGACTTTATATAGTAAAATTAGCCCATACATGGGGAGTGCGGTTAAATGGGGAGGTGATTTTAACTGCACGTTGGACCACAGGGTGGATAGGTCAGATAGGAAATTAGACAAACCTACCCCTGCAGCCAAAACCTTGAGGACCCTGTTGGGATACTTTAAGCTGGAGGATATATGGAGGCTACACCACCCACATGATAGACATTACTCGCACTACTCGGCCCCACATAATTTGTATACAAGGCTAGATTATATGTTTGCTGCTCCAGAGATGACGGGAGAGATAGTGCGGTCTGAATATAAAGCGAGGGTCCTCTCGGACCACTCGCCACTGGTCTTAACATGGCAATATCTGCCTCCTAGAGCTAGGATTCCAACATAGCGGCTCGGAGCCAAAGCATTGAAAGACAGTGTTCAGAGGGGACCTGAGGGAGGAAATTGTAGAATACTTTGAAAATACCATTGGAAATGTATAATCGGCCGGCAGTCTATGGGAGGCATTCATGGTGGTGGTGAGGGGATCAGCTATAGCTAAATCTAAAGGGCGGCATGGAGGCATACTGCAGGAGCTACGGAGGGCAGATGCGAAACTAGAGGCAGTCATGAGTAGAGGAGATAACTCCCTGGAGGAGGCTGAAACAATAAGCCAATTAGAGCAAGAGTGTGAAGGGCACTGGGCGAGATTATGTAACTTGAATTACAAGAAATACATAGAGAGATAGCACGCTGGTGGAGACAAGGCGGGGAGGCTGCTAGCGTGGTTGTACAAAAATGAGACACCCAGATCAACGATCAGAGCAATACAGTGTCATGATGCCTACCTCCAAGGAGCCAGGTCCGACCCAGCAACCCCAGAGGCAGGCATCATTTTCCCCAGGGGAGTGCCAGCGGGCCCAAGCTGGGGCCCTTTGGACGCAGTCCTGGTGCCTTAGGCGCCAGGCTCATGTTGGACCCCTGTCCTGGCGCCTTAGGCGCCAGGCTCATAAAGCTAGACATGTGTGCAAATGTTTTAATGTGCACTTACCTGATGCAGACCATGCTGCCACATCCAGGCCCTCTTGAGGCCTGAATGGAACTACTTTACCTGTGTTATTACTTTCCACCCGGGTGTGGTCGGGGAAGGATACATACCTGATCGGAGGAAGGATACACACTTGGAACTTCTTCCAAAGCTATTTAAACCACACCCGATCAGCAACTCACGCTTCGCGTTGTTCTGCTCCTCGCAGCTGGACGCTCACCGTGTCAGCTCCTGCATCTGGACTTCAGCCACGCCTGTCAGCATCCTGGGTCACCTGCAAAGGGAGACAAGAGACCTTACCAGCTAAAACTGCACCACAGAGACATCACCGACGATCCTGAAAGGGAAGACATTATTTTTAAAAGCATTTCATTACGATCGCTGCAGCGCTGCATTTCACTCACCTTTCCTGGGTTCCTCCATCCTCAGCAGCGATCATCCGGATACACAGCCTCTTCCCAGAGCCTAGAGAAAAAGACAAGAATAAGAGGTGAGAGAAGGAAGGGAATAAGACTTACCTGTTGGGTCATTCCCATTTCATTTCGGGTCTTGCCGCTTCCAGGCATTTTCCGGACCCCGCCCCTATGGGGAAAAAAGACAAAGACATTGAATGAGCATATGCAAAGACAGTTCCCGAGCGCTCATCCAGAACTAACCTGCCATTTACTGGAACTGGAACTGCACGTTTCACTTCGGGTCGGCGCCATATCTCCGGCATTCCGAACCCCGGCCCCTAGGGGGAAAAAAGACATAAGCATTAGCGCTTGCTGCAAAAAGACAATGAACATTATTATTAAGCTTGGACTTTTGAACTTGCAACAGAACTTTTACAGAGCCTTACCTGAATAGTCAAGCTTACCTGAACTCCCATCAATCCTCAATCCAGTGAAGTAACTGGGTTTCAACGCGCCCCTGCATCAGAAGCAGGATGGAGAGCTCATCCTTCCTGACCCTAAGGTGAGACTTCACGGGGAATCGTGGAAGGGTATCGTGGAGGGTTGGATGAGAGTGGGAGGCTTGAGCATAACTCAGTCAGTAGGTAATACTCCCTTTTCACGCACAGGGGAATATTCCTGCGAGCCGGAGAAGCCAGAGTAGAGGGCTCTTCCTGTCCATCTTCAGAGTCCTGCGCTTCACCTTTGAAGAAGCATCAGCACTCGAAGCCAGACCTGCGCCTCCGTGGGAATCAGGTGAGCGTTACATACAGGGGAGAGTGGACAAATACTAGATACCCAAGAGGGCGTGAGCAAAGTGTTCCTCGAGTTCTATAAACAATTGTATGGAGACGTAGAAGGGGGTGAATGGAGCAAGATAGTGGAAACACTAGAGGATATTGGCTTACCTAAATTGAGTGCTGGAGAGAGAGAGAACCTAGATTCCCCAATCACATTGGAAAAACTAGAAGCAGTGATTGAGCAATTACCACTAAGTCCCCGGGAGCGGATCGACTCCCCAGTGAGTTTTACAAAACGTATAAGACGGAAGTGCTCCCTCCGCTACTGGCAATGTTAAATGAAGCATTCGAAACGGGGATATTGCCTGAGAGGCGAACGTTATTCCGCTTCTCAAACCTAATAAGCTGAGCAAGGACTGTGGGTCGTACAGACCACTATCCATGCTGAACCAGGACAGCAAGATACTCACGGCTGTGTTGGCAAATAGACTGAGACAGGTCATAAGCAGACTTATACACCCTGATCAGACCAGATATGTTCCGCACAGAAGGATATCCGACAATCTCAGAAGGCTCCTAGAGCAAACTAAAGGAGACCCGCACGAAGTCGCAATTGTCTCATTCGATGCAGTGAAGGCCTTCGACTCTGTCAAATGGCCTTGGCTGATAGCAGCCCTGAAAGAATATGGAATAGGGCCCCGGGTACCTGAAGTGGGTGAAACTACTGTATAGCTCATCACTAGCCAGAGTCAAGACGGGGGTGACCATTTCAGAGAGGTGGCAACTCAGTAGGGGCACCAGACAGGGATTCCCTTGGTCCCTGATGCTGTACATTCTCGCACTGGAACCCTTAGTGACATACCTGAGGCAACAATATGAGGAGGTGGGGATCAACACGAAAGGAGGACCACACTTAATATCATTGTATGCCGATACTATGCTGCTGTACTTGAGGTATCCGGAGGAAAACCTGCAGTACATCTTAGAAGTATTGGAGCGATTTGCGTTGCTCTCTGGAATTGCAATTAATCCTAAGAAGTTGTGTATATTCCCCCTGGGGAGATCTAAAGGGATCCCGCGGGAACACCCACCAATACTACAAATACCCTGGCAGACTAAAACCTTTAGATACCTGGGGATTGATATCTATCACACAGTGGAGGCTGAATATAAACAGAAAACAGAGAAGGCAGTGGCAAACATTGAGAATAGCATGGGATTCTGGACTAAGCTCCATTTGTCCATGGTGGGGAGCGTGGCGCTGTTGAAGATGGTCGTATTGCTGAGGCTGTTAAACTTTTTTGGGAATATACCATACATGATACCCAAGAGATTCTTTGTTAAACTTCAGAGCATATGCAAATTCTTAATTTGGCATAATACCAGGAATAGAATAGCCCTGTGGAAACTACAGAACATGTATGACAAGGGGGGCATAAAACTGCCCAACTTTGAGATCTATTATTTGGTCGGTCAACTACAATATGTGGCTAAGTGGTTAACGGAAGACCCATCATCGGAGTCCAGACAGTTGAGGTCTGAATGTATTCTGTTTTTTTGAAAGAATGGATACGGCTGCCCGAACCAGAGCTAAAAGGGCTCCCAGGGATGCTGGAAATGGTGGTGGAAGATGTGGCATAAGGCTTGCCAGGCCATGGAGAACCCAACCCTGTGTTCTCCGCAAGTGCCGCTAGTGGCATTGACCAGAGGGGATGAGCAACTGAGGAAGACGATCCGTAAGCATTGGGAACCGGTGGGCATAGCAACAATGGGAGAGATATGGCAAGATGGGAAGGTCATGGAATTTAATGTGCTGGTAGAAAAAACGGGTCTACACCTAGGGCAGTATATCACTTACACCAGATTGGTACGGCGGGTGAGAGAAACATGATCTGAAATAGTGCTGGAAGATCAACCCGATACGGCCATATAAACATTTTGTGAAAACGCAGATGCGGGGCACAAGGTTTCCTGAATCTACGAACTTCTGATGTCCAGGGTGGGCAAGGAAGTGACCCAGCTAAGGCGAGATTGGGTAGAGGAAGCAGGGGAACTCATGAATGACGGGCTGTGGGAGAGGGTTCAGAGGTACCATAAAAAGGTGTCCAGGAATGCGAGGCTGCAACAAATCCAGCTATATGTAACCCACAGAGCGTACATGACCCCCCAGAGGATTGCTCGATTCAAGAGTGCAGAAATACACACATGTCCTAAATGTGGGGAAGTGAACACAGGGATGATGCATATGTTCTGGGCATGCCCAGAAATAAGAACATTCTGGGGAGAAGTAGCCCACCGACTAACTGAGAAAGGGATCATGCTAGACGTGGAATCTGTGTGGGCATGCATGGTAGGGGGTTTCCTAGACCGCGCAAACTGAAACACGTGAGCAAACTTAAGGACTTGGCTTATATACTTGCCAAGCGCAGAATTGCTATGGGGTGGAAAGCATGTAACAGACCAAAGGCAGAGGTCTGGTGGAATGATCTCCAGAAATGCGCAGAGGCGGAAACGGCGGTATGTAATGAAGCGGCCAATAGAGGAGCGGAGGAGGAAGCGGGAACTCTGATGGCCTGGAGACACTTAGTGGCCACACTGTCTGGATCCACCCAGGCCTGTCCAAGTGAACATGATGCCTCCGGCAATATGGAAGAGGAGGTACCCCTAGGGGATACAATGGCGAAGGGCGAAGTGGTCTAGGCTCGAGTTAGGGGGGGAGGGTAATGGGTAAGCAGTGGATATTTTTTGATGTATACGATGTTTAAAGCTGCTCAGTTTGTTTTTGTTGATTGGATGGAAAAGTTAATAAAAATTGTAAACAAAAATAATATCTTGGATTTCTCAACAATTAGCTCCAATCTAAGATCCATACATTTGAGCTCAAATATTGAAAGGGCCTTTTTTAGATCTGCTGGAGTGGTTAAGATTGCTGCATCATCAGTGTTAAAAAGGACTGGATATTTCCCTATGCCCATTTTAGGGCAATCCTGGCACTCTTAACAAGGCGTCAATGATCTAATGGACATATATGTTAAAAAGCAGGGGTGCCAGAACACATCCCTGTCTCACTCCCCTACATATGTTGAATCCTTTTGTACATTCCTCCCCAAACCAAATCGAACCTTTGCCTGATTTTGAGAGTACATTGAGGAAATTAGCTTCGGGGGAGCTTTGCAAGCCTCAAGACCGCGCCAAAATATAGCCTTCGACACTGAATCAAATGCAGTCTTGAGATCCAAGAATGCAATTTATAATTTCATCCCAAATAATGTAACATAGTTTTGAATCGGGAGGGATAGAAGAAAGCGTTGGTCGATATGCCTCTGTTTTGCCTAAAGCCTACCTTATGGGTGCTTCCTACTTGATTGGGGTCAGACCAAGACTGTAAGTGACCGAGAATAGTATTGGTGAAAATGTTCCTAGCCCCATCCAAGAGTGAAATTAGACGATAGTTGAGGGTGGATCGCTACAAACCTTTTTGTATAGAGGAATAATCTCCGTTTAGCTAAGCGCCACGTTAAAGGAACTAAAGCCAGTTGAAAGTATAGCATTAAACTGAAACCCACACAGTTTGCTCGTCTTTATAAAGATCAGCAGATCTCAACGCTGTTCCAACTTCTGACATACTCAACCTTAAATGTGGAACATCCACATCATTTAACAATACCTCACTGCTCTCATCTATTTAATCTCCTCAATGCGACTTATAAAGCTTGAAAAAAATTATACTCCCCTTCGTCAGCCATAATGCAACATTGTGGTATTTGTGCTCCATTCAACATTTTTCCTGACACCATCCTCCAGAAATGGGTGTTATCCCTCTGTTCAAAAGCATTATGCATGGTTACCCATTTGTCACAAAGGAACTCCCTTTTTTTTGTTGATGAAATCAATTTCTTATAACCTGCTCTAATTTTTGACAGTCCCTAAACTAGATCTGACACAGGATATGATTTTCTCTTTAACCGCGTGACATTCTCTATCATACCAATTAGGCTTTGTAATAGACTTTTTTGTAATTGCAGCCAAGGATTCAGTAACGAATGCGACAAGGTTGGACTTTATTTGATCAAACTTGACCAGCACTGAGTGTGACAAACTCTCCACTCCACAAATTGATATTAATTCATTCATAATCGACTGATATCTGTTTTTTGCTCGTTTCATTATCCTTCCCCATTTTACCTGTTTGCGAGCATGACCAGCTATCATAATATGTTCGTATGGTATTTTGCTCGATCCAGGTCCCGAATCTGGGCAAGTTCGAATAACAGCAGACAGTGGATAATGATCACTGTTTATTCTGTCTCCAATTACAAAGTCAACCACTTTATCCCATTTGTCACCTGATACCAAAATATAATCGATCAATGAGGAACCCATGCGGCCGACAAATGAGTTTCCGGCCAGCTGGTCATTAAACAATCGATCAGTGGCCATTGGGTAGGTTCTCTTTGGAACTGCGGCCATCTCTGTCGGTATTCTCCATGCTGAGTCCTGATCCTCCCAAAGGTCAGCAAGGTGTTTCAGTGGCTCCATTTCCATGTTCAGGTCACCCGCTTCTACGATAAAGCCATTGCTACCTCCTTCCAAACGAGCGCTGGCTATGTTGTAAAGCGAGCTGACCGTCAACATGCCCTGCCGATCCAATGGTCTGTTATATATCTTGAAAAGCATCATTTGCACACCTCCCAACATCTGAATTATCAAAAGCTATAAATCTGCAGAAACACTCGGATGTTCTACCACCTTCCCCTCCAGGGTGGAGTCCAACCATATCCCCAACTCACCACTAGGTCTACCTTTTGGCCCCTTTATAGCTGTCACAGAAAAAGACCTAAAATCCTGAAAAAAGACTGGGCTCACCAACCAAGTTTCCTGAAAAAGAATTATTTGGTGCCTTATTTATTTATTTATTTTGTAATTTGTATAACGCATCTAACCCGAAGGCATCTGGGCGCTGTTCTTGACAGAGAATGAGAATCAGTAGTTACATAGTTGCATGGTTCCAGAAGCGTTCTTGACACTAATAAAATACAATAGTTTTATAAAGTCACACCAATAAGTGATCTCCAACAATCTACGCAAACCAGCCACATTCCACGATAACAAGCTTTTAAAAAATAAATAGTATTGATTTTGCCAAAACACAAACAAAAACTTAATACACCGTTATCATATGCAATATAAACAGCCTTAAAACATGTCATAAACCTTGCCCCCAAGTTCGTCCCCTGTTCCCTCCCTCCCCGACCTTCCCAACTTCCACCCCCCCCCAACTTGCCTGCATTCCACTTACGCTCTGCATTTCGTCAGGTAGGAGCAACATGTTCTCTTGCTAGGGTCTATCAACTTCTACTTCTTCAGTGACTGCCTTAGCAAACAGGGTTTGTAATAAGACTTCCCTTTCACTGATTCTCCCAGAGGCTACCTCATAGTCCCGCTGCACCGCCCGCTTCCATGCCGCAGTTTCCGCCACTCCCCACCTATACAGATCATTCCGCCATTCCTCTATTCCGGGACCTTTAAATGATTTCCATGCCATAGCAATTTTGCGTTTAGCCATAATACATGCAAGATCTTTCAGCTTGGCAACGTGTTTCCAGCTTTTGGAGCGTGGGAAGCATGCCCAGCAGACATGCACCCGGGCAAAGCACATCCAATTCTACCCCCCTCCTTTTGTAATCTATTAACCACCTCACGCCAATATAGCCCCATCACTGGGCATGCCCAAAACATATGAAGCATTCCCGCTTCCGTAGCATTACACCTTGGGCATCTTTGTGCGGCTGCCCCCGGAAACCTGGAGATCCGCTGAGGCGTAATGTTTGCTCTGTGCATCACTAATAGTTGTATAAACTGCTGTCTGGCATTTCTTGACACCTTCATGTGGTATCCCAGTATCCTCCCCCATTGTGCTTCTGCGAAGGTAACCCCTAGGTCCTCCTCCCATTTGCCCCTTATTGCCAGAGGGGAAGCTGGCCCATTAGACAGTAGGAGGTAGTATATTCACCATATAGTATGCCCGCCCTCCGCTATGTCATACAGGATATCCACTATCAAATGTTTCTCTATTAATTGGCTGTATGCAGGCCACCTACGTGTATTCTCTTATTAGCGCTATGCAACATATATTGGCTTGTGTGTATGCCATTCTGTCTTACCAACTCTAAGAAGGGTACGAAAATAGTATCCTGCAACAGATCCCCTATGGTGGCAACCCCGCAGACCTCCCAATACCTGCGTATAGCCTTACTCGCCTCAGGCAAAGATGACATTGCCGAAGCCAAAGGAGTCTGTGCCGATATTGGGTCTGTTAACCCCATCACTGCCAGGGCTCTGTCCCAAACTTTCCCTCCTAGGGACACTAGGTGTGAGCATCTTCTTCCACGAGGTTTCTCCACCCACAATATCTCCTTTAAATAATAATGCAGCCCAGTAGGTTGCAACATTTGTGTGTCCGGAGTAGGGTCTTCAGCAAGCCAATCCACCACAAATTGCAGTTGTCCTGCTATGCAAAATAATTCGAAGTGCGGGATTCCGATACCTCCCTCCGCGTGCGGCTTGTATAGTGATGCTAACGCTATCCTACTTCGGCCATTCTGTCACAGGAATCTTCTGTTGATGCCCTCCAATTTCTTAAAAAAGGGCCAAGGTATGTAAGATGGGACATTCACGAAAAAAAAATGTAATAGTCTGGGCAATACCACCATCTTCAGCATTGCTGCCCTCCCCATCATTGACAGTGGCAGTGTATTCCAGAACTTCATGGAGCTGTTGATACCCTCCAGTGTATGTAGCGGTGGTCGGTCAAAATACCGAAAATAAAATCTCGAATTACAAAAAGCACGAAATAAAAATCTCAAAAAAAAATATCGAATTTTTTATTTATTTATTTGTGTTTTTGGGGTCAGGTAAGTAAAAATAAAAGGGGTAAAATAAAAAAAAATGAAAAAAGGGGGGTTGGGGGGGAGCCCCCCCATTTTGAAAAAAAAGCATTGAAAAAAAAATTCGATATTTTTTTTTTCGAGATTTTAAATTCGTGCTTTTTTTTCGAGATTTTACTTTTCGAGATTTTGACTATAAACCGTATATAGCGTGTTGTTTATGTGCTCTTCCCCGGGTCGTGGTACACATTAACCCCCAAGTACCTAAACGTGCGCTCTTTCCACTGTAGGGCCAGCACTGGCAGTGCACCACGCTCTATCCTTCGCAACCCTGCTATCAGGAATAATGCTGATTTATCCATGCTTATTGCAATCCCTGACAGTTTCTCAAACAGTGCCATGGCCTCTAGCAGCAGCTCCCAATTATCCTCCAGGTTCTGAATATATAATGTGTCATCTGCATACAAGGATATCAAGTCTCTGGCCCAGTCTATTTCAATACCAGCGTCCCTGTATTCTTTCTGAGGTACTGGGCAATTGGCTCCATAGCAAGGACATAAAGCAGCGGAGATGAAGGACAGCCTTGTCTTGTGCCTTTTCCTAGTTCCCACGGCCCCGAGATACCTCTATCCATTTTAACCCCAGCCATTGGTCTAGTGCACACCAGTTGGATCCACTTGATATATGCCTGCCCAAATCCAAATTTACGCAGAGTTGTGTAAAGCCAGTCCCATCTCACTGAATCAAAGGCTTTCACTGCGTCCAGTGTGGCTATGGCACAGAGTGTCCCAGGATGCTGTCCTGTCCATCACATGGTGTAATCTCCTCAGGTTCCAGGCCATACTTCGGCCTGGAACATAGCCCGTATGATCCGGCTGCACTAACTTATTCATCACTCTTTTCATTCTAGTCGCTAGTTTAAACATCAGTATCTTATTATCTTGATTGAGCATTGAGAGAGGCCTATAAGAGCTACATTCCGTCTGGGTTTTATGTAGTTTTAGGAGAGTTATAACAATAGAGTCTCTCAGGCTAAGTGGGAGAACCCCCGCCTCATAGGAATCTTTGAAGGTACTAAGCAAATGAATTGGGGGTGGGGGGCAATACTTGTGCGTATTCTTTATAGAATTCACTAGGTAGCCCATCCTACCCTGCGGTCTTCCCTGTCGGCAAACCCTAATTGTAATTTGTATATCTTCCAAAGTAATGGGCACTTCTAGGCTATCTTTTTCCTCTCGGGTCAATCCCAGGAGCTCAATCTCGTCCAACACATCCACTAGGTGGGTGCATGGCACCAGGGGCCCTTCTTGGTACAGTTGTTGGTAAAATTCACAGAACGCATCATTAACCCCACTTTGGGTGTCGCATAAATTCCCTTGTCCCGAGGTTATGGGGTTGTTTTGCACTTCCTTCTTGTATAGTCGTGCTAGCAATTGGCCAGGTGTATCCCTCTCTATGTTGCTTCTCCGTGTATTCGGCAAAACTGTGCTTGCCCAGTCTCTCCCAGAATTCCATGCATTTCAGTTTTAGTTCCCTAGCTTTTGGATTACTGTCTGGGTATTGCTCTCGGGACTGCTCGAATTCCCTCAGTTGTTCCTCCGCAGAAGTTAGTTCCCTGTTTGTTTGCCTGGACACCTCTAGACCCTGCTATAGCGGCCCCTCTAACCACCACTTTCAATGCTTCCCAGAAGGTACCAGCACTTGGTACACTGCCCAAATTATGCACCACATAGTCTGTGATGAAGACTTAAATGCTATCGTGAAATGGGGGATAACTCGGCGATTCACTCCTAAGCCTCCACGTAGGTATAGTGGACCTAGGGGGCACTTATTGCCACTTCAATCTACGTGGGGCATGATCTGACAATACTCTGCCTTTATACTGGACATGCGTGATATGGTGAACCAGTTCTTTCCCTACAAAAAGGTAATCTATCCTTGTATGTACCGCATGTGGCACTGAAAAGTGTGACTAGTGTCTACCGTCTGGGTGGAGAACTCTCCAAGCATATTCCAAGGCAGAGGAATCTAGGAGCATTATTGAAGTTCTGACACGCAGAGCTGGTTTGGTATATTTGGTGTCTGACATGTCTAGGGTTGGCTTTAACGTGTAATTGAAGTCTCCTCCCCACATCATATTACTATCTCGGTAGGGGCCTGGACGTGGATATAAGGTCTGAAAAAACGTGGCGACACTATGATTAGGAGCATACCTGTTGAGTAGACATGTGTCTACTTGTTCCAGGAGGACTTGTACTAGCACCATCCTGCCAAGTTGTCCGTTTTAATGTGTGTAACTTTGAAGGGTATCGAGGGCGCTATCCATATCAATAGCCCGCAAGATTACACGGAATACGTGGAACCAAATTCTTGTCCTTTCCATTTACTCGCTAATAATGTCTGTTTTTCAGTCGTGAGATACGTTTCCTGCAGGAAGGCAATATCCACATTCCTTCTCATGAGATATGTAAATACTCTATTTCTCTTTACCTAAGCATTCAGACCCCTTACATTCCAGGTAAGTACATTTATAGTTCCTGCCATTTGCTTCTATCCCCTTCTGTTCAGCCACTCCTCCCTAACATACCTATAAGCATCTCCATCCACCCTTGTTGGAAAGCATTGACTGCTAGTAGGCCCCGCCATATGCAAAGAAAAAACATTAACAAGCTTCTAGGACCCCTTCCACAGTGTCCCTTAATAAGAGCCCTCTTGTCCCAAGATGTCTCTTCTTATACAATTCCGCTGTCAAACTCCTCTGTGCAGATCATGCAGTCTAAGGTACCTTAGTTATCTCTGACTTCAGGTTGGGTAGGGTTCTCTTTGCGTCTTCCTCAGTTGTAGTCTCCCTCCTTTTCGCTGGGCCCTATCCTCTTTCTGTCCATCCATGCTTGCGCTTCCTGCGAGACATCAAAAAACCAGGTCTTGTTTTTATATATGATCTTAAGTCGTGCTGGGTAGAGCAACATGTATTTCAGCCCAGCCAATCAAAGTGTACCCTTAGCTGCTGAGAATTGCACCCTGTTCTTCTGCACTTAAAATGTGTAGTCGGGGTAGGCTCTCTTCAATTCACTGCCTTTCCTGTAATAAGCCAATATTTTTTCCCTGTCCTTATAGTTCAGGACCTTAGCAATAATTGTTCTCGGGGGCGCTTCTGTGGGGGGCCCCCTGGTTAGCACCCTATGCGCTCTCTAGTTTGTGATGCCCTGTGTGATGTTACCAGGCCCAATCTCCTGGAGAAGCATGTTTTTCTATGTACCTTGTCGAGTCTGCACCTTCCTCCCCCTCAGCCAGCCTATGCAAATGTTATTTCTTTGGGACCGTCCCTCTGCCTCTTCCACTCAGTTCTCCAGCACACTGACCTTTTGCTGCAGAACATGGACATCTGCATGTGTGCCTCTAAGCGCGCTTGAGTTCTCCTTCACCTGTGTCTCCAGCGTAGTAGTGAGCTCTGCTAGGCTCTGCATGTCCTGGCGCAATAGTCCAACGTCCAGTTGCACTGCTGTAATCTGCGTCCCCAATGTAGCCTTTAAATCCGCTATGGCTAGCATCACCTGACTCCATGGCACCCCCTTCATTCCCCTGCACTCAGTCCATACTTCCTCATAGTGCCTGCTGCTTAGGCTTGGTAAGGCTGTCCAAAGTTGGCTGGCTCGTTTTGGCTTTAGTTGACTTGGGAGGCATTCAGCCAGCTTCCCTTCTCTCCAATTGGCCACGATTTCTTCTTACTAGGATGGCGGTACTTTAAGAGCCTCTGGTTGTGTACCGCGTAGAACGCCTTGCCAAGCAGCCCATAAGATATTATAAGGAACTATGGTGCCACAATTCTCCTAGCCGGAGTCCACTTATGCAGTACCCTCAAGAAGGGTCGCTCCCCAGTCCTCTGGCTCATATGGCTTCCTCTGTGCTTTGCGTCCTATTGGCAGCGTGAGATAATGTTGCCTCCTTGGAACTGCCTACCGCCAACTGATCGTGTCGACCTTCTTTGCTTCCTTCTGTCAGGCAGTCTGCAGACGACTGCCCTGTTCTCTGCTAGCCCAACGCAATTGGGGCTGTGCTTCAGCTTTCACCACCCGGCCCAGATTCATGAGGTGCTCCCCTGCTGTAGTAACTATTGTTCGCCGGTTTGGTGCCTTCTCACATTGCCGCTGCAGGCTTGATACGGCAGGGAATTTTCTCGTGGCTTCACCGCTCGGCCTGGGTTCCTGTATTCCCTTTACACACAGTGGTTCCTGTCCAGGTGTTTATTATCACCTTGTGTTATGGTCGCTGGCCCCGTTGAGCAGGGACCGCTTTCCTATATTCACCGCTCGGCCCAGGTTCTCATGCGTTTCCTTCTGGGCTTCCTTACACGCCACCCGCGTCCACTGCTCCTGATGGAAGAAGGTAGTGCCCAATGGAGCCCTCACCACTCCTCCGCGTACCTTCGAAGTGGTATTCAGCAGCTCTGGATCTTCTCCGTAGTGGCTGGGTAGTGGCTGGGTGGACCGACGTATGGCTGACTGGATGCCCGCTGTCCCAGAGGGAATCCGACGCTCCAGCGGGTCACGCGCAGCCTTTGCTCATCCCGGCTGGTGTTTTGCGTGATCTCTGCTTCCAAAAGGTCAGGGTTTTCCCAACTCCCTTGGAAGCAGATCCATAACCCAGGTTCCGAGTGCCAACCAGTCCCAATTGGGACCTTTTGGACCCAGTCCTGGCGCCAGTGGCACCAGGCTCATAAATATGCCCAGTCCCAGCGCTGGAAGCGCCGGGCTCATAATGCTTGGGTGGACTTACCTGCAGCAGACCATGCTGCTTACTTGCCTGCCAGTTGAGCCTCTGATCCTCTTCTGTTTGGAACTACTTTTCCTGTTGGGTGGGGCAGGAGCCACTCCCTAGGTTCAGAACACTGGAACTCTTCTGGAAAGCAGGAACTCTTTTCTTACCTAGGCGTGGCTGTGGAAGGAGACACCTAAGCACTACAGGAGGCTATTTAAACCACACCCGATGGATGAATCTTGCTTTGCGTTATTCTGCATCCTCTGCAGCAGAACGCTCATCGTGTCTTCTGCATCTGATCCTGGGCCTAAGGAAAAAGGCTTACCATCCTGAATCCAGTCTTCAGCAACACCTATAAAGACAAGAAAGAACAGGTTAGCATTACGGTCTTCAGTAACAGCGCTTCACTTACCTGGTCCATCAGCTGTCACCAACGCCTCGCGCTGCATTCGGGCATCTGAAAGACAAAGGCTTACCTACTCTTCGTGCGCTCCGGAGGCCTTCGGCGCTGCATCCCGCATCTGAAAGACAAAACAAGGTGCGTTTAAAGACATTGGGGAACTTTTTTTTTTTTTTAACTTCTTTTTATTGGTTTACAACATAAAAGGAATGGGAGCGAACAGACAAAACAGAACAGAACAGAACCGAAACAAAAGTCACCCTCCCATTTTCCTTTCCCCCATCCTCCCCCCCTCCCTCTCCCCAAAGGCTGCCGCAGTGTGTTCGTGGTCCGTTGCCGCCTCGGGGCCGGCGCCGGCCGTTGTCAAGTTCGTAGCGGAGGGGCCGGTCTCCTGGTGGCCTCCCTCCCTTCTCTGGGAGTTTCCTTCCGTCTTGTCCTTGTATGTGTTTGCTGGTCTTTCCCAATTGGATTTGCACTATTCAGAGTCCGCGCTGGTCTCGACCTCGCCCCTTTTTTCCCGTTGGATCTCTCTCTCTGAATTGTGTAGTGTCTCCTGACGTGGGCGGTTCGATTTCTTCGTTTCCTGAGTCGTCTGGATCGCTGTTGTCAGTTGTATCTTCCTCGCCCCCTCTGCTAAACAGGTTTTGCACCAGGGAGTTCCATGCTTGTAGTTTGGCTCCGCTGTCGCTCTCTCCCCTTTGTGTAGCTCTCGCCCAGACTGCTGTCTCTGCTATTGCCCATTTCTGTAGGTCAGCCCACCATCCTTCCTTCGAGGGGCCTTCGCTCTTGTTCCATGCCATTGCTATGCGGCGTTTCGCTAGTATTGTCATTAGGTCCTTCATTTTTGCTATGTGTATCATCTGCCGGTGCCCCCTTGGGAACAGGCCCAGTAGGTATGTTGCTGGTGTTCTTGCTGGCATCTGTATGTCTGCTGTTAACGCCTTTTCTCTCACCGTGTTCCAGAAGTCTGCTATTTGCGGGCACGACCAGAACATGTGCACCATGTCGGCCTGTTCGTCTCCGCACCGCGGGCAGCTCCGGATTTGCCCTTCTCCCATCTTCGTCATTCTCTTGGGAGTTAGATATGCTCTGTGTACTATGTATATCTGCAGTTGTCTGAACCTGGCGTTTCTGGACACCTTTTTTGTGTACATGAGGACTTTGTTCCATTCCTCGTCTTCGAAAGGTTGTTGTAGTTCCTCTTCCCACCTCATCCGTGCTGTTAGTGCCTTTCTGTTGGTATGTCCCAGTATTCGCTCATAGAGTCTGGACACCGTGTGTCCTCCTTCAGATATGTCGTACCATGCCTCTAGTTCTCCTTCATCGTCCTCGGGCTCTGGCATAGTGCTCCACCTCTTCTTTATTGTTTGAACTAGGCTGTTGTGCAGGATGAATTGGCCCCTGTGTACATCTTGTTCTTCCATCAGGGTCTGGAATTCTACCCACTGTCCGTCACGCCACAGGTCCCCAATTTGGGCCACACCTTTGTCTTCCCATTGTGCTCTGTACGTGGTCAGGCTGGCCACTCGGGTGTCCACCAGCCCCGCCAGCGGGATGTGTCTTGAGCAGGGGTCTCGTATGCCTTGTGTCTTCCAGGCTCTTTTCCATAGTGTTCGGCCTAGTTGGGCTATTTTGGGTAGGTCTTTGGCTTGGGCAGCATTGATCCATAGTAATTCTCTCAGGTGATACCTCCGGAGTGTTGGCCCTATGATTATCGTGTCTATTGAGGTCTCCTCACCCAGCCATCTCACTACAAATTGGAGTTGTGCTGCCAAGTAGTAATATTCAAAATCTGGGAGTTTGATGCCCCCCCACTCATAGCTTCTCTGTAGTGTGCTCAGTGCCACCCTGTTTCGTCCCCCTCCCCATATGAAGGTTCTCGCCATTGTGTGTAGGTTCTTGAAAAAGTGCCTCGGTATGTTGTATGGGATGTTCGTAAAGTAATATAAGAGTCGGGGTAGGACTGTCATTTTTAGTAGTGCCGCCCGGCCTATCATGCCCAACGGTAGGGTCTGCCAGAATTTCATAGCCTTTTCTATTTTGTCTAAGGCTACTTGTGTGTTACCTGCGTGTGTTTCCATGGTGTCGTGATGGATGTTCACTCCTAGGTATTTGAAGGTGTTCGGGGCCCATGTGATGCCCAGGGGCGGTAATTGATCTAACGGTACTGCGCGTAGGCCTGCCAGGGGGAAGAGCAAGGATTTTTCTCTATTAACCACTATTCCCGACAACCTTCCGAACGCGCGTAGCGCCTCTAGTAGGTCCTGCAGGTGGGTGCGTGGGTTCTGTATGTAAAGGAGTATATCGTCTGCGTATATGGATATCTGGTGTGTCTCCCCGTCTATCTCTATGCCTGTGTCCCTGTAATCCGTTCTTAGGAATACTGCGAACGGTTCCAGGGCCAGGATATATAACATTGGGGACAGGGGGCATCCCTGTTTTGTGCCTCGCTCTATGCCCCATTCCCCAGAGACTTGTCTACCCGTCTTGACTCTCGCCCTCGGGTCTTTGTATAGTAGTTCTATCCATCTTATGAACCCTTGACCAATTCCGTAGTGGGTGAGCGTTCCCAGGAGCCAGTCCCATCCCACCGAATCGAATGCTTTGATTGCATCCAGTGAGGCTACTGCACACTCCCCTCCCTCCTGGTTAGTCCTTTCTATAACGTAGTGGAGTCTGCGCAGGTTCCAGGACGTGTTTCGTTCTGGCACGTACCCTGTCTGGTCTGTGTGGATCAAGGTGGGTAGCACTCTTTTCAGGCGGTTGGCTAGTGCCTCCGTCAGGATCTTGGAGTCCTGGTTTATTAGGGAAATCGGTCTGTAGGAACCGCATTCAAGGGGGGGCTTGTCTGGTTTAAGGATCGGGATTATTATGGATTCTGACATGCTATTCGGGAGTCTTCCTTTCTCGTATGCTTCTTCTAGTGTTTCTAGCAGTCTCGGGACTATGTCATTTTTGTATTGTTTGTAAAATTCCCCTGGGAGTCCGTCCGGCCCCGGGGATTTCCCTGTCGGGAGCTGGGCGATTACTTCCGTTAGTTCCTCTGCAGTGAGAGGGGCGTCTAGTATTTGGGCCTGTTCCTCCGTCAATTGTGGGAGTTTGATTTCCGCGAGGGCTTCTCTCAGGTCTCCCTCCTCTGCCTCCTGGACCTTGGAATATAGGTTCTCGTAGAACTGCGAGAACACCTCGTTTATTCCCTCTTGGGATCTTATCACCTCTCCCTTTCTGTTCTGAATTTCATTAATTGGCTCCCGCTTAGTCTCCTGCTTGGTTAACCAGGCCAGGAGTCTGCTAGGCTTGTCTCCCTCGGCGTGTAGTTTCTGTATATATTTTCCATAGTCTAGCCGTCCCAGTCTTTCCCAGATCTCTACGCACTGCTGTCGCAGGGCGGTGAGGTTCTCTTGTTCCGCTCCCTTCTCCCCCGCTTGTCTCTCTGCCTTCTCGATTCTCCTTTCTAACTCATCTAATCGTGCTAGGGTTTCTCGCCTGAGACCTCCCATTTTCCCCATCGCCTCCCCTCTGACTACCACCTTGAAGGCTTCCCAGACCGTTCCTGTGCTTTCTACACTACCCTCATTATGTTCAAAATAGTCTTCTATTACGCTTTGGATGTGCTCCTGGAATCCCGCATCTAGTAATGCCTCTGCTCTCAATCTCCATGTTGGTATTGGGGCTCTCCTGTGTGTGTGTGCCCATGTGGTCGTCTGGGGGGCGTGGTCGGATAGGGTTCGCGCGTGTATGTGTGCCTCAGTGAATTCCCCCAGTGTCTCCTTGCCCGTAAACAGGTAGTCTATTCGCGTGAATGTCTTGTGTGGGGCGCTATAATGTGTGTATCCCCTCTCTTCCCCGTGTACCTTCCTCCAAATGTCTTCGAGCTCGAGCTGGTCCAGTATCTGTTGTAGTGCCCTCGCTGGTGGCGCTGCTCTCTTGTGCTTATTGTCCGACCTGTCCAGCCGGGGGTCTAGTGTGCAATTGTGGTCGCCTGCCCAGATCATCGTTGCGTTCCTGTACGGGGCCAGCCTGGGCGGGAGTGTCCTGAAGAAGGCCGTAGCGTCGTGGTTTGGGGCATAGGTGTTCACGAGGCATATCTCCCGGTTTTCTAGCATCCCATGGACTACCAGGATTCTTCCTTCCGCGTCTTTCTCCTGGTTGATGAGCTGGAATGGGACGCCCGGGGCGACCCAGGTTATGACTCCTCTGGCGTAGTTGGAGTATGTTGCACTATACATCTGGCCTCCCCATTTTTCCTTTATTTTGGCCTGTTTTTCCGCCGTCAGGTGCGTCTCTTGCAATAGTGCAATGTGGGTCTTTGTTTTGTTCAGCCAAGTATAGATCCTTAGCCTCTTGACATATGCGTTCATCCCCCTGACATTCCACGTGACAATTCTTAGGACATCTCGGTCCTTGTGGGGGCTAGCGGTTGCGGCCTGTTCTTTCCCATGGGCTCGCTCAGTGTCTCATTCTCTCGGTGTGTCCCAGCCGGGGGCCCGAGTTTCTTCTTCCGGCTGTTGAGTTTTGAATCATCCGTCCGTTTTCTCCCTCGGGCCATCTCTCTCTCAGTTGGCCGCTTTGTATTGTGGGTGGTCTTGCCTCGTGCTTTCCGCCAGCTTTTTGTTCGTGGGTGCTGTCCCCTGAGTTTGCTTTCCTTGTCGGTTCTTTGTGTGTGACGGCCGTTGGATCCTCTTCCGCTCTCTTTCTTTCTTTGCGGGCTTTGCCTTAACTCCCCAACTGTTGTAACTGTTAACCCAAATAACGTCAACAAACGCCCAGCCTCCCCTCTTCCGCTCGGGCTCCACCGCTTTCCAGGTGCCGCTTTTTCCTCCTCGGCCTTGCCCGTCGCGGCGTAGTGTCTTGAAACTGACACTATAAACATTGTTTTTACTGGGGCTTCTCCGCGGGTCTTGGCGGTTCTCCTTCCCCGAGTCTTATGCTCCCTTTGTAAGTCTTTTTACTGTAGGCTTTTCAGCTTGGAGGCTGTCGGTTGCTCCTTTTCGTTTCCTCCTGGTAGGGCACCTCTACCATCTTGTTCCTGTAGCGTTGAGTGTACTTGTCGTGCCCGGTTCTAGTCTCTATTTTGTCGGGGGTGGTTTCTGTTTCGCTCGTTCCTCTCCGCCGGTTGTGGAATCCCACGCTGGTCCATCCACTCCTGGGCGTCGGTCGTTGTCTCGAAGATCTGTGTTTTTCCATCGTGCAGTATTTTTAGCTTGGCTGGGTACAGCAGCATGAATTTCACCCCTGCCGCTCGAAGGCGCTCTTTGGTCTGCCAGAACTGGGCTCTCTGCTTTTGCACGAGTGCTGTGTAGTCTGGATATATCGTTATCCTGGCTCCGTTCCTTGTGATGTTCCCTCCTTCTCTCGAGAAGGTCAGGATTTTCTCCCTGTCTTTAAAGTTCATGATTTTTGCAATCATTGGTCTTGGTGGTGCTCCTGGGCGCGGTCTTCTAGTCAGCGCTCGGTGTGCCCTTTCGACCGCGAAGCCTTGGGATAGGGTCTCTGCTCCCACTTCTTGGATCAGTAGATTCTCTATGTAGTTCGTGGGGTCCCTTCCTTCCTCCCCCTCTGGCAGCCCCACTATTCGTACGTTATTGCGCCGGGCCCTGCCTTCTGCGTCTTCAGCTCTGCGTTCTAGTGTATTAATTCTTTCCAGTGCTTCCGTCATTTGTGTTCGCGAGGCGGACACTTCCTCTGTGTTGCTCTGCGCTTGCTGTTCCACTGTTGTCATCCTTTCTGCCAGGTTTCTCGTATCTTGTCTAAGGAGTCCCACGTCTACCATCACTGCGTCCAACTTGCCTTCTATCGACGTCTTTAACGCCCCTATGGCTTCCAGTATGCTACTTTCCACTTGCCTGATCTCTCCTTGCGTGGCGTATGGCTCCGGCATGTCTTTCTCCCCAGTCTCTGGCTGTTGGTCGTCGCTCTTTCGGGTGAATGTCTCCATGACTGTTTGTCTCCCTCTGCCGCCTTTAGGCTTGTCTGGCATGTTAGTGCCCACTGCTCTTAGCCTATAGTTGGGCTCTGTTCACTCTGGTTTTGTTTGTGCTTCTGTGGGTCCCTGCTCAATTCTCCCGCTCGCTTCCGCTCTTTCTTACTTGTGTTGCCTTATCATGGCGATTTCTCTCTGTGTCTTCGCCCTCGTTGTCCGTCTGCCGTCTCTCTCCGGTGTTCACTTCTCTTTCGCTTCCAGGCAATTGGAGTCTGTGCCTTGCGTAGGGCGGCTCGTTCCCCGGTTTCTGCCTGTGTGGGAGGGGGCCAGTTCGTGGTGACTATGTGGTTCTCACCTCCGTTTACTGGTTATCTGTGAGGCAGCTGGTTGGGGTGGTGTCCGGGTCTGCGTGTGATTTCTTGTCCTCCTCGTTATGACGGCGGCTACCTTTCTTCTCTCGTCTCGTCTCCGTTAGGTCTCGGCTCTCCTGGCCTTCCTCACGGTCTGTTTTCTGTTCCCTGGTCCTGGTTCCTGTGCCGCTGCGTCGCCTCCCTTCTCGGGATCACCCGTTGCTTGCTGGCTCTTTGCTTCTGCTGGTCACCTCTGCGTCGGCAGGGAAGGGCTCTTCTTCGGTTCGATCTGTTGGCCGCTTCCCGTCCGTGGGTCTCGACGCCTTCTTCCTTCCCGGTTTGGTGTCGCGCTGCTTCTGTGGTTGTCTCAGGCTTCTCTTCCTGTTGCTGCTGCCGGTGCCTTGTCTCGCTGCCAGTCGGGTGATGCTCCGGTCCTGCTCGGCCTGGGCGTTGGTCTGCTATCCCCCTCGGTTCCACTCCGGACTGGCAGGTAAGGGCTCTTCGTCGGCTAACCGGTCTGTGGGTCTTCTCGTATTTCGTATTCGTCGCTGTTTCTCCTATCGGGTTCCGCCGCCGCTGCTTCTCATCTCCGCGTTGGCCAGGTTCTTCTGGATCTAGTCCGTTCTCCGTTGCCTCTCGTTGTGGGATCCCTCGTTGTTCTGCTGCTGCTCTCCTCCGCCTCGTCGTGAAGGAATCTGCCTCGGTTCGGTCTGTGGGCCGCTTTCAATCCGTTCTGCCTCGCCTCCCGGGTTCTTCGGTTGTTCTGCTGGGCCTCCGCTGCTTCCACACTCCTCAGCGTCGAGGGGGCTCTCTCGATCTGGTCTACGAATCGTCTCCCGGTCTCTACCGTCCCGTCTCTCGGGGTCCCGCGTTGCTCTGTTGGCTCTCCGCCGTTGCCGCTCGCCTCCGTTCTTCTGAGCTCGGTTTGTAGGTCGCCCCTCGTCTCCGCTGCTTCACCGCTCAGGTTCTTCCGTTGTTCCGCTGGGCCTCCGCTGCTGCTGCTCGTCTCCGCCTCGGCTGGGGAACGCTGTTCTTCGGCCCCGGTCCGTGGGCCGCTTCTTATCCTTGAGCCGCGCCGTCTTCGCCTTCTCTGAGTCGGTGTCGCGCGGCTATCTCTGCGGTTGGCGTCCCGGACTTCTGCCTCTCTGGAGGTGCTTCGATCTTGCCTGATCAGCTGTCTCGCCCGGCTCCTCTCCTTCCCTTCGGCCTTCTTCGTGTGCCGAAGTGCAGGTCTCAGCGTCGCGCGCCCGCCATTTTGTTGGTGGTACTACGCGTCTCGCCCTCTTCTCGTTTTCGGTTTTCCGGGCTCCGTTTTCCCTCGGGTCTTCTCCCGTGTGTGCTTTGGGTCTTCCGACGTCTTTTCCTAGCGTTTGTTCAGGTTTTTCCGTCCAGATATGCGCCTTTCTCAGGATCTTTGGTCGGATCTAGTGGGAGCTTCTCGGAGTTCGCTCACGCTCGCATGGCCGCCAAGCCACGCCCCCACATTGGGGAACTTTAATACTCACGTGCCATTACTCCTTTCCACATCTAACCCAGTGGGTATTCCGGCACCCTGCAGCCGCTCCAAACTTGTACCTGCAAAATAAAAAGACAGTTAGAGCGCATCGTGAAGCAGGCAACAAGCGCTTACTTACGTGCTTCCAGGCGCTTCTATTCATCACACGGGCTCCATCTTCAACTCACTTCAGCCCGTCATCCGCCATCGCCGGAACCCTGCAAAACAAGAGACATCATTACTAAAGACTTTTAAAGACATTAGAATTACTCGAAACTTACCGTTCGTGCAGTAAACGACGGACAGCAGTCCTCTGAAGTCAAGAGGCCTGCTCCCCTTATCCAGTGAAGAAACTGGTTACAGCACCCTGCCCCGAGGCAGATGGAGAGCACGGCGTTCACTTACCTAAGGTGAGAGCGTTAACCTTTGGGGTTCTACAGGAGAAGAGAAAGGGAAGAAGAGAGAGACATTCAATAACCCAGTTCATTAATCCCATATTTTCTATCTGCAGACATCTTACCCTTCGAGTCAGACATACAGTGCACAGAGGTCCAGCCCAAAGAGCCAGCCGTGTGTTACACATCACCTTTGAAGATACGGTATACGCCCAGTCAAGACCGGCGCCTCTACGGGAATCAGGTGAGCGTTACAGATCCGCTGTTGTCCCTCACCGCGCCTCGTCCCTCTGCTGGCCGACAGAGGTCTCCTGCATGCCTCCACCTCTTCACACGACCCACAACACTGCTTCAGTGATCCCGTCCCTCTTCTTTGTTGTGCCCACGCCATCTTTGTTCCTGGTGGCACCCGAGGGTCCTTTATTTCGCATTGCATTTCTCACCCACAACGCAGCCACAACGTTCTCCCTTTGAGCTGTGCACTCTCAAGGGGTTCACTCGCGTTCCCGTTGTTTGCAGGCAATATGTACACCTTATAGCTTGCTTTCACACCGAATTATGAAGGATCAGGCAGGAGCAGTCCAAGGAGCAGCCCTACTCCATTGGCTGCTAGCCACACCGCCACTGCACGGTCATAAGTTATGACCAAAACCACCATAATCTCTGGGACTTTCCTCATGAGGTCAATCAACTTCATCAAGGGTCTGTGCTTCCTGCCATGTGCTTAGGATCCTAGTATGTACATCGCTTGCACCCTGTCCATTTACTACTGGGGGTTGGTTCACTGAGTTGTAACGAACACCAGTATAGTCACTCACATACTTCAGGGGCAAGAGATACAAAGAAGTGGAACTAGCAGGATGCAGAGCTGGTTAAAAGGCCAAAACAGCAAAGCCCAACTTGCATAAATGTTGGGCATTTCTACAAATTAACTCTGCTACCATCCAGAGAGAGCAAAACCCAATTTGTTGGACTATTTGCTTTTGGCAGCTCGAGGCATTCAATGTCCACAGATGTAATACAACGCAAATCAGGAATATATTGCAACAATTCAAACAAACAGGAACAGTTTAAAAAAAGGGCTGGCAAGTGTTGGCCTCCTCTCCACGATTTTGATGTATTTCGAGCCAGACCACCATGGGTAGATCATAGCTGGACCTCCCTGGCTGTGCTGCGTGTCCCAACAGTTAATTACTCCTACTCCCACCTCTGAGTTTGAATTGGAACCAACACCCAGTGGCAAAGTAGAAGTATACGGCAAATAAACAACTTTGGCTTGCAAGACATCTTATGTACTGCCAGTAATTTCTTGCTCCACACAGGTACCCATGTAAGATAGTTCCGTCTGTGTTGAGGATGGATCTGTTTTTTGGGAAGCTGGTGCCGAGGGGTTGCATCGATTTATCGAGGGGACCCTGTGTAGGGGCCTGTCTCGTGGAGCCATTGCTAAAATTTGTAGATGTAACAATTTGCACGTAAGATGGTGAAGAAATATCACAGGCACATTTTCTTGAACTTCTTTCCTTTTGCGAGAACTAGTAAACTTCACACATTTGTTTTTGTTTTTGCAAGTTCAGGCAGGGGGCTCTGTGCTTTTCTTTTTCATTCTGTTTTTGAGGGGGTTAACAGAACTATTAATGAGGGACTGCTCCATACGCAGGGCCTCAACAGCAGATTCCACCGATTTGGCAGTAACTTCAACCGAATCTTGGTAAGGGGCCCTGCCTGCCTCGGCCAATAACCTCACCGCCATGGATGCAGAGGGGACATCCTCTACAACATATGAATGATTAGGAGCAGCCTGCGGTATTTGTCCCACGGTTACCCATCTATTCGACTACTAGAACCTGGTTATGTACCGGAGGCCGAACTAGAGTCAATAATAATGACCACAACAAAAGCTAGGATCCGAAGACTGTTCTTGCTGGACTTCCGCCAGCTTTGTGCAAAAATGAAACAACGCATCTAGTTTTGCGATAATAGAGTTCAACATCAGAAAGGGAGGGAACTTTGTGCTGTTGGACCTCATTGGGGCCGAGATACCTAAAAGTGTATCTTTCTACATACTTCCCTCATCGCAGGAGGAGATCTCCGAAGACAAAGCGAACTTCTCCAAATCGGGACTTGCTGGAACATTAGAACCAATGATGTTATCATAGCATGTGCTACCCTTGCCAAGTGAATTATGCTGCAAATTCAAACATAGGTAAAGGAGCGATCCATTATTAACAATCATAGATGAGCCATGGGGTGTGCTTTTAGCCGGTTTACCAGGTGTTTTTGCATGGAGCAAATTCAGTCACCAGCGAGCCAAGTACTGTATCACCAACTGCTACAGCAGACATTTTGTTATTAAAGTAATCCTCATTGTTCATCTGCGGGTCATGCATTGTTCCATATTTATCCCGTTTATCTTTCTTGGTACAGGGGTGACATTTAAGCCTGATGGACCTGTAAAGACTGGAGGGGGGGGCGGGGTGTCTGTATTCCTGCTCTCTATATGGTAGAGGAGAGGCACAGAGGACCCCAGGCAAGATTCTCCATTTGGTAAAACGTGGGTGAGCAACCAAGGCCTACCTCTCAGGAGGTGATGCGGCCTGGTTCCTAAGTACAGTGTAGTCCCCAAGCACCCACAAAGGAATGTCCACACACTGTATTAGTGAAAACAGTCTTTATATAAATAAGGTTTACGTTATATACACAATCACACGTTGTGCTCCGACAATTCTAAAATGGTAAATGTATACAGTTCTAGGTGGTACCACGATTGCTCTGATTCCATTAAACTGCATTAACTGTACTCTGTTCAAATAGCATATGAATCAACACAGCAAAACGATATCAACCATAGACTTAGGAGGAAAACAAGTTGGTTAGACAATTGGCAGACTACTGGGCCCCTACCCCTAGGCACTTTTCTGTATGATGATCCCCCCCCCCACCTGGGCAACCTGTAAATAAAGATATATCGTACAAGCCCAGTCCATATATTGTTCACAAGAGTCTTATTTCCTTGTAAATAGCTCTACAACCCCAATATACCTGGAATAGCAGAGTTCAACGTCAGGTCGTCGGTGGATTCTTCTTGAGCGGCTCCCTTTAAGGCAGGAGCCACGGATCGTCAAGATCCCACTAGGAACAAGGATGAACACTGTCGTCGTGGCAGCAGCTTCGATTCTTGCGGTGCTCGTTGACGATCGGTCAAAAACGTCCTGCAAGCGGTGGCGTGCGGTGCACCTTGATGACGAGTGTTTGTTGCCGCAAAGAGTCAATGAAGAACTTTGGCCCAGCAAGGGCTTCTGGTCGTCGGCATCTGGCGTCGTTGAACGGGACATGACCATGGCTGGCTTCAGTAGCTTCGTCGGCGTCTCTGACGTCTTCGGGTGGCGGGAAACACACCGGCGGATTCTCCTCGGTTGTTGGTGGCCTTGACTTTCTCCGGAAGGACGAAAGCAGTCGACGGTAATATGATATGATAGTTTATTTATATAGCGCCTATACACAATGTGTTTCAAAGCGCTTCAAGGCAAGGGAGGGAACAAGGGAAAATAGAGCGACATTTTTACAGGCCATGAACAGTAAGGATGTGAAATTAACTATCGTACTCGGCCTGAAGACATTTCAGATAGTGCAAGTGCTAAGACATAGATAAGGAAGGGAGGGGGAGAGTTTGAAGGAAATGGAAACAGACAGGCGACTACTGTACTAGGCCTGACGAAATTTCTGGTAGAGCTGGAGGAAAACCAAAGGTGAGGCAGAGGGATGCAGAAAGGGAGGGGAGGAACAAACCAAGAGACTATCGTACTAGGCCTGACAACGTTTCAGATAGTGCTGGAGGGAGGGGGGGGGGACAGTAAGGGGATGAGGGAGCGACAGACGAGGTTGTTATCATACTAGGTCCATGGAAAATTCTGATAGAGTAAGTGCACAGAAGAAAGTAAGGGGGGGAGGAGATAGGAAAAGGGAGAGGGGAGGGCAGGGGAGGAGAGAACAGAGAGTAAGCATTCAAAAAGAGTGGAGAAGCAAGAGAGGAGAGCGGATACAATTGCAGAAGGCAGTAGTAACACATAATATTGCAAGTCTGGATACAAGATGAAGATGGGAACAGCATGATTCCGGGCCACCATGAGTACAAGATGAAAACAAGGCAGTCCTTGGATCAAATGTCTGCAGCTCCGGTTGGCGGCGGCAGTGGTGGACGGCTGTCCGGTGCTTTTCGTCGTTCTCCTTGGCGGTCCACTTCTCCAGTCGGCAGTCTTTCGTAGGTATGTCTACCAGGGAGCTTTGGCAAAGATCAGCTGGTGCACGATGGTCCCTCGTAGCTCGGGAAGAGGTCTTGTAGCCAGGTCCTCTCCCTCATAGCTCGGGAAGAGGTCTCCTAGCCAGGTCCTCTCTTGGATCAGTTCCTTGAAGGCACAGCAGCTTTAAGATTAGCGAAGGACAACAGCAGCAGTTCTTCTTCTTCCAGTGGGCTTCAAAGTTAAGCATCAGTTTCAACTTCAGCTTCTGAATGATTTCTATCAGTGAGAGGCCCCTAGATATACTTTTGATCTCCCATTCACTCTGCTGGGTCACACTCGGACAACCAATCACTCAGAAGGGCATTCAGGTAGCCAGGCAGCCAATCAGGTGCACAGTGCATTCAGGCCATCCTTCTCCATCCAAACACTCGCAACACAGAATGTGGATTCGGACATGCACTCTGCCATTCAGCACTACACACTGCATTCATACCAGTTTCGGGCAGGGCTGTCTCAGTCATTGTGTCAAACAGCAGATACTAGACACCCATAACACAGAATGCGCATTCGTCACACACTCCATTCACCCAGGTCCCACCCCACAGGTGTAACCACAACGTACAGTCATTGGGAAGGCTCCAGCCAGTCTGGCCTGGACTTCCCCACAATACCATATATGGAACTTCCACCCAACAGCCAGTCAGGGGGAACAGACAGTCTGGGCTTCCGGGACTTCGGGAAAAGGAAGGTAACAGGCGATAAAAAGCAAGAGGCCACAGGGGCCATTTTGTTTCCTATCAGGAATCCACTGATTCCAATGACAGGGCCCGGGCATCCCAAAATGGAGGACGCTTAGGGCACCTGTCAATTCAGCACGGAGCTGCCACCAGCCCGTACCCTGCTCTGTGGGCCATACACAGGTGCCCAAAAACATTCACTAGGAGTACATGGTCGTACTCCCACCCATGGGTGCCATAAGGGTATCCCAAGGGTCTGTTCACCAAACCAAATACAGGAAGAGCTGCACCGCCAGGAGTCCCACATGAACTCCTGCACGGAAAACAAGACAGAACACATGATAAAAAGCCATAAAGGACCAGGATTCTGAGGCCCTGTCCCTCTGATACATTTCCAGCATCACAGGACTTCGTTTGGGACTACGTGCATGTTTCCCTGAACATGTGGCATTACTACGCAGACCATATATTTCTTGCTTTGAACTTTTTATCTTTATTGGCCGGAAAGGGCAACAACTCCCAATTATAACTATGAAAACCAAAGAACAGGTCTTTCCAAGTGTTTCTCAGTGCAAGAACCAGGACAAAAGCAAAGTAAGCCCTAAAAAGCAAACTCTGCAAAGAAAATTGCAGTGCTCGGGCTTAAACGGCCCAGAAGGGACCACTTCTAACCACTTTCAACACCACCCATACCAGTTAACACCCCCCAACCAGCTCCGGTACCCGCATGCTGGCTTGAGGTGCAGGAACAAAATCCACCGTTAAAGAGCCCATCACTGTGGAGCCTGAGTTCCGCTTCACACTACAGATCCATGATATACTGATATGATATGATGTGATAGGTTATTTATAATACGCTTAATACCCAGAGGTATATAAGCGCGGACCCGGGGATCGAACCTGCGTTGCTCCATGTCATCATGTTTCCAAGGGGAGCACGTTGCTGCTGGGCTATCGTCCCAGGACTGAAATTACCAACGCAATCACAGTAGCTCGGGGCCATCTCCAACACCATCTCAAGGCCTTAAAAACATTGTGCACCTCCCCCAGTGACCCGCAGTGGCAGGGTGTGACTTGCACTCACTCACTGCTCAACGAGGGACACAGGAGGGTAAAAAAAATCAAACCAACTTAAACGGGGCCAGTAACCAAATAACCTGGTCACCAGGATGACAAGATTTCCTGGAGCCTATGATATTGCTATTATACTGCACCTTTACCTGGATGCTTTGTGGTACACGTGGTGCTTGTGGTACTAGTTATGCTGTGAAAAGGCTTCTACACTCTCTATTATCCGTTGTCCTATCGGTGTCCGGACATTTCGTCGAAAGTCATTTCGTCGAAAGACATTTGGTCGAGGTAATTTGGTCGAAAACCAAATGGTCGAATTTTTTTTTTAATTGTATATATATTTTTTAGGTTGTAGTTTAGGGAAAAAATGGTTTTTTAGAAAAAAAAGGGGTTTGGGGGGGGCACCCCTCACCCCAAAAAAAAGTGAAAATAAAAAAAAAAAGAAAATTCGACCATTTGGTTTTCGACCAAATGTCCTGTCGACGAATTTTTTTCCACGAAATGTCTGGCAACCGCCATATCTGCTGAGGAAAGCTAGGGAAGCTATAGTAAAGGACCAAACAACGTTTCAAATGCATGTCAAGCAGCACAACAGCTAGCCTGAAGCCGTCTCTGTTAAGATGGGTTTCCAAACTCTGACCTGGTGGGCAGAAGTTTAGGAGGCCACCCTCAGTTTAGTGAAACAGGGGAATCTTCTGGACAAGCCGACTAATCTAAGTAGCTTGGCAGGCGGTCAAGACTAAGTCTCAGGAGGAGTGAGAGTGATCGGAAGCCCACAATTCAAGACTTTTGCCAGTAATGTTGAATAGGAGCACATTGAATAGGAGCACATTCCCAGAGTATGTGGTAGTAAGCAACCTCTTCGCTTTTACACCTCAGACAGAGTGAGTTGGTGGTTCTCCCCCATTTGAACAGTGCCGTCCCCTTGGGTAGTAGATTCTATGCAAAATCTTCAGTTGAATTAGCCTTAGTCTGGAGGAGATAGTTGACTCCCTAGGGAACATTAGTGCGTTTATCCATTCCTCTGGGAGTATATCGCCCACATCCCTTTCCCATTTAGTTTTCAAACTCGATAATTCTTTGGTGGCAAAGGAGGTTATGACACTATACATAGTGGATGTAACTTTGTGCTTTATCATTTCTGGGAATAGATTGCGCTCCAGTGGGGTGTAATCTGGCATGTTGGACATTTCGGGAAGGTGGACTTGCAGTGCATGTGTTAGTTGTGTGTGGTGGTATTGCTCATTTGGTGGGAGTGCAAAAGTAGCAGATAGGTCTGCAAATGGGATTATTCCGTTTGCGTTCACTACATCCCCGATCTTTGTGATGCCTAAATGGGACCAAGCCTGCCACTTAGGTAGTTTACTCACTTCTGGAAGGTGTTTGTTGTTCCACAGTGGTTGTGCTGATGTTAGTTTTTTGTCCCAGTCCAGATATTTATGTGCATCTGACCATACCTGGATCGTGTGTGATCGCATGGACGGGGTAGCATGGCAGTCTTTTTTGCGATAGAGGTATTTCAGGATGGGTCTTTTTTGCGGGCTGGGATCGTGCATTCTGTTGTGTGGCAATGTGATATCTCCGTGGAGTTTGCCATTTACAGTTGACTGGCCCAGTAATAGGTCTGTAGTCTGGGGAGTCCGATTCCGCCCTCCCATGTGGACCTTTGTAGAGTGTTAAGCGCCAAGCATGGATGGCCCCCTTTCCATAGTAATTTTCTAAGTATTTGGTCTATTTTTTGGAATTCACCGGGTGCTATGGGCAATGGGGCGTTTTATAGTATATAAAGAAAGCGGGGGAGGGCTATCATTTTGAAGAGCGCAGCACGTCCAAGTAAGGTTAGGGGCAGGGACATCCAGTGACGGACGTCTTCCTTGAATCTCATTGTCACTGGGTGTACATTTCGGGTCACGTAATCCGACAGATTATTAGTAATTTGTATGCCCAAGTATTTAAATTGATCTCTCACAACGCGGAAAGGGCAAGCATCTGGGACTACGTTTTCTACATGTTTCAGCGGGAATAGAGTGGACTTGGTCCAGTTCAGGGTGAAGGAGGTGATCTATTGGTTTTAATCGTTATTGTGAGTGGGGAGTGGTCCGATATACCCCTGGGGAGAAATTGTGCGTCGCATGTTTCGTGTATATTATGTAACGGCATAAAGAAGTAGTCCAATCTGGACAAGGAGGCGTGTGCGCCGGAGTGGTATGAGTATTCTTTCGTGTTTGGATGTATCGAGCGCCACACATCCTGTAGACCCAGTGCGCTTACGAATGTGGCAAGTTTCGTGTGTGTGTGTGTGAGGGTTCCTGGATCTTGCATGTGTTCTGTCGAGATCTACATTCATCACCTCATTGAAGTCTCCTCCAAGCAAGGTGAGATCTGCAGGGTTTCTGGTGATCAGGGGTCTGATGTCGTTGGTTAAGGGGGTTAGCAGGTTAGGTGGCGCGTACACAGCAACCATGGTGATGGTACGGTCCCAGAGAGTCCCTGTGGTGTATATAAATCTGCCACCCGTGTCTTGCGTAACCGTAGTGGGTACAAAGGGGAGTCTCTTGTGAACTAGGATTAGTACCCCTCGTGATCCCATGGTGAAACCAGCGTGGAGCGCCAGTCGGTAGTTAGTACGTTTAAATAGTGTACAATTTGTACCATCTAGGTGTGTCTCTGTGAGGAATGCCACATCCGGAGAGTGGCGGTTTAGTGACTGTAGGACCAGTCTTCTCTTAATGCTGTTGCCCAGCCCATTCACGTTCCATGTCATTACGCGAATGGTTTTATTTTTATACGTGTTGGAAAAATCTACTGTGTGAGGCGCGTGTCAGCAGTGTCAGCATATTTTGGGAACCTTGGGGCGTTCTGTGTTCTAACAGCATCGTTCGGGGTATATCGTAGGCATGCACAGGGTATTTCTTATCGAAGTATTTTTGTGCAAGTGTATTCTGAGATTTACTAGCCAGGATAGGGTTACATGATTCGTGGCAGAGATGGCGTGATACCTAATGATAAAACTAGGACCCCCCCACCGTATACTCCACCCAACTTGAAGCATCTGTCGCCCAATATAGAAACTAAACTTACTGTCAAACACTGACAGTTAACCCATTAACTAATTAACTGTTCTTCAACTTGTCTCCGTTTGTTAGTTCTGTTCTCAAACTTACAGTTCGTAGTAGAGGGTCGTCGTCGTGGCCTTTGGCGGCCGCCGTTGCTGTGCTGATTATGTAGGGTCGTGGATGGCACAGGGTGAGGTTGCAACTCGGGCGGTGCTCTCGTTGTGTTCCCTGCGTTCCGGATTCGATAGTGTTGGACGAAGGGGTAGCTGGAGGAAATGCTTGGGCGGTCTCGGGGGTGCCGGGACCATGTACCGACCGTGCATTCGTCTGGGGTTGCTTGTTGTTTTATCCTGGCCGCCGCAGCTCGGGTTCCGCCGCTCGGTCCGGGACTCCTGGTGCCAGGTCCAGCGGGGGCCCCTCAGGCGGGGCACTGTCTGGACGTGGTCTTCTTTCATGCCCTCTTGGTCTCGAGGACCAGTTTCCATCAATATGGGTTTCGGCCCAGCCCCAGGCCTCCTGAGGGTCTGTGAAATGTACCGTGGCACCGTTATGGTAGATATTTAGCTGGGCCGGAAATAGGAGACCAAATTTTACCTTCAGAAGGGACAGTTGCCTTTTCAATGGCTCAAAGGATTGTCTTGCTCATTGCACTTCCCGTGTGTTGTCGGGAAAGGCCATTCGGGAGCCACTGTAGGAGACTGTCCCCTCTTTGCGAGCCATCTGGAGCAGTGCGTCCCTGTCCCGATAATTAAGGAATTTGGCGATTACCATTCTAGGTGGTCTACCTGGGGTGGGTTTGCCAGATGGAATTCTGTGGGCTCGCTCAATTAAGAAGAATTTCGAGAAAGTATGCAGCGCGTAGAGGTCTGCCAGCCACCGCTCCAGGAATAGTTCCATGCTTAGGCCCTCCTTCCCTTCCGGGAGCCCAAGAATGCGGTCGTTGTTGCGGCGGGATCTGCCCTCTGCCTCATCTACTCTGGTCTCCACGGTCTTTAGGCGGGTCAGGGTCTGCGATAATTGTCTAGTAATATTGCCAATGCCATCTTCCGCCCCCGAGATACGTTGTTCTGCTTCTCCCATACGAGAAGTACGTTTTTGTAGGTCGTGTCTGAGAAAAGACACATCCGCCGCAATGCTGTCCATTTTTGTTTCCATGCAGGAGCGGGAGCTAGCAATGGCCGCCATAATGTCTTTCAGTGACGGGGTATTTTCCGGGTCAGGAGGGTCCTGCTCCGGTAGCTGGTCCGTCGGCTGGGAGGTGGTAGCAAACGCATATTGGTCCATCCTGCTCTGTGTCGTTGGTTTCCGTGGCTTGTCTTTCCCCATCTTGTGGCAGAGGGCGGCAGCGTGGGGCGTAGGAGTGTTAACAATGAGTGTGAACGGGTTTGAATTGACTTTCGGTCCTGTGTCCACGAGGGCAGCCGGAGAAGCTATTGCTTCTGATTAAGAGGTTGTCTGTGAGCCACCCTCTGACAGGGTGTAATGCTGATCTCCACGGATTGAAAGCGTACGGTATGCCTTCTTTTCTTCAGTGATATCAGATCGCTGGGGCTCGGATCTAGGTCAGTTTATTATGGGCATGTGTTTGTCAACAGGTAGTGTTCCGCCGGAATTTCTCCTGTAGATTGCCCCTCGTGCAGGAGCTATTATTGAAATAAGGCCCGAGTCTGGTTACGAGTCGGGTGTGCGCCTTCGGTCACTGCCGCATTCACCTTGCGATTTGGTAGGGGGTGGCTTCTTGTGCAGCTGGGGCACCTCCATCGAGGCGCACACTGTGTCAAGGTTCTGTATTATGCATCTTTGCAGGAGACCGTGTGGGTCATGCCAGGTACCTCTCCCACTGTAGAGGTTGCCGGGTTGTTTCCCGCCTTGCCCGTAGGATGTGAGTGTTGGTTTCGAGTGATATGTCTTGTGGCGTGGCACAGGGTTACCTGTCTGGGTGACCAGGTCGATTATTGCTTCCTTTGCTTGAATGTTGATCGGATTGGGTCCGCACCGAGGCGCGCCCCGGCTTCTACACAGCGTTATCGGTTGGGTGCCTCTGTCCCCCCGTAGTACGTGATGCAGTGGAACAGAGGGGGGCACGGCGTACCTCGAGTGGGGCCGCAGTCCGCTCTGTCAATAGCACCAGTAACCAGCGACCTGATCGCCGCTCTCCCACTTCTTGCCGCACTCGGCCCCAGGCACACCCCAGGTCCCCCGGGCCCCCCAGACCACCGCTGGCCCCCCCCCCAAGCGCCCGCAGGCATCCGCAAGCGCCCGGGATCGGGCGACTCGGCGCCTCCAAGGTGTGATGCACCCGTTGCTATTCCCGCGGCATCTTAGGCAGTATATTGCAACGCTTCTCCCCCCGAGGCAGGCCACAGCCAGGCGCGGGTCCCTGGGCTCAGCGCCACCCCTCTTCACCTCGCGGCGGGTGGCTGCAGATCACTGTGTGGTCCGGTTCGAGCTCCGAGGGCGCACGGCGGCCATCTTGGTTGCAGCACTCGTTACAGCTCGCGGCTCACAGCTCTCCCTCTGTGTTTCTTCTCCACACAATTGCGTTTTTCCCTGTAAATACACCGGAGTGTAGAGCGGATCTTCTGCTTCCTGTGCATATGATCATATTTTCTCCTTCATAACGAAATCAGGCAGGATGTGTCGGGATACTACGGCGGCTCGCGGAGCGGTGCAGATTCACGTCTGCATCAGCTCGTAGCTGGCCACACCCTCTAACCACAAATCACTCTTAGACAAGTGTATATGAAAAATATTTATACATTTATTGTCGGCCCGACCAATTAGACACAATTAACTTTTAGCAGTGAGTAAAACCATGATCACACAAATCCTTAAACTATACAGTATATATACATTACATTTCCTAGTGCAATTAATTTACAAGCTACAATCACAACCTGTGAAGAAAGGGGTCAAGTTTGGTACACAATTGGCAATAGGTTATTTTTCATCAGAGTTCGTTCCCTAACTTTTGTGTCCAACCCTAAGAAGAAGGGAGCCTTGTGCTCAACAGTACAGTTGTGCGTAAAAACGCACAATCGTGCAGATGAACAAATGAGCGGATCTTCTTTGCAGGGCTGTAGCAAGTCGAGAAGGGGCTTGAGGTAATGAAGAATAAGTTCCCACTGTTAGAGTAGGCTGCGGTCTTGGCAAAGCAGTATGCAAGTGTTGAGAATAGCTAGGGAGTGCAGACTAACCCAGCCTAGTTTGAATACCTTTAAGGGATACTTTTGCGTAAAAACAATCGGCTGTGCCAGGGGGCCACTGGTAAGTTATGCAAGTACTCAGACCCTCGGCACAGTTCAGACCAAACTTCGACAGTTTAGTTGAGGTTGCTAGTAGGTTCGAGTCCTCCAATTTCGCGTGCTCCGACTCTCAGCGGCTGCAGTGAAGTACGATCGTCCATGATGGGACAGTTGCCTTTTCGCAGCTTCCGAAGGAGGTATGAAGAAAATTCCGGTGCAGCTGGCTTCAGGGCACATAAGAGCAGGACAGCAGGGCAACAATAGCGACCGTCACCACCAAGTAGTGACGCAGGAATCTGGGATGCGGGCCGCGTTACGCACTCTCCTAATTCGGGACCCAGAGGAGCTAGGCCTGGAATATTTGTGGGGTGAATGTACGGGACCACAAGCAAGCAATGTCCCAAGTCTCTGGTCTGCACTCGCGACAGCAAAGGAGCTGCGGGATACCCTGAGATAGAGCTAGACAGTTCACTGGATGGCCCAGGAACACTTCCGAAGGGGCTCGTTCGGTGGGAAGCAGGGGGCGCCGAGAGTAGTTGTTCCTCCTACTCCAAAGGGGCAAAGTGCCTTGCCAGGCCTTCTTGATTGAACAAGAAAGCAAGGGTCCGACTGGACAGCAGAGGGCAAAGGGTGACAAAACCTTCCAAAACATCTCTGGCGGTATTACGAGTCTGTTTCTTCGTGTAGGAGACTTGTATCCTTGTGTAGTTTGGCGAGAACACAGGTGATTGACCTGGATCTACCTGGAATAGCTGCAGATTCCCTTCTCTAATTCAAGATTAGCTTTGCGCCAAAATTGAGGACTACCACAGTGGTCTGTTATTCAGGCACTCCAGACATCCTGGCACCAGCAGTGTGGATTGGAATAAGACAGTTCCAGCCTTCTTCCTGAGCACACATACATGACGGGCAAAAGCCTGTGAAAGAGATCGGTTTTTGCGGTAGGCTGCATGCTCAAATAAGGAAAACCCGGGTAAATCGACCTGGGTGAAGGCAAGGGACAAAATGGTCATGGGACAGAACAAGACTCTGTGGCTCGGCCATTTTCGGACCTGGCCACAGTCTTGAGCCAAATGCGATAAACACGGTTTAACTCAATAAAAAGAAGAAAAACATTAGGAAAAGTAACTGCTGCCACCTGCTTGTCCCAGGCACACTCGTACAATCACCAACAAATCATTCAAGGGTGTCTAGGGCCATAAAACAAAAAGGGACCCCAGCGCATGGTACTGGAAGGTACATTGTGCATTGTTAAAAAGTTATGAAGAAATGGCAACATAGTAAAAGACTAAGGGAAACATAGTTTCCCATTACTGACAGTCTGAAGGACATGTCAGTTTCCCCATAACAAGTGAGCAAAAGCCCAGGGGAGTTCAGCTGAAGGCTGGGCTCCACTGGAAAAAGTCAGGTTGGGATAGCCAAACAAACAAAAGCAAAAGGTTTGGGGGTCCATAAATGGAGGGAAAATTGCACAAGAATGAAATCTTTCCAAACAGCCTCCGACACCGGGGAGTGAAAAAGGGCTCACTCCAAAAAACACTTGCTGCAGTGTAATGAGTGACCGTTCGTCGGGGTAAAGGATATTTCTCGCATGTCTGTACCAGTGCTTGCGCTGGCATGGTCGGTAGCATCCCATAGATTTGTGCATTCCCAGTCGCTAGGTTCTGTTCAACCCGTACCTGCTGCAGTTGCACAGAGCCTGGGGCATATGGCAGGGTTTGGGATTGCATGTGCTGAACTCCCACATTAAAATACTGTGACCTGTCTTGACACTCTTGTGTCACCTATCCCGCTCTTCCGCATGACTAACACTGAATCCCATACATCTCTCCATAATTTTTTCCCATTGCCCCATTAAAATGGGGCCCCATTCCTCGGCATCCGACAAGTGACCAACTTCCCTGTAAAAATCCTCCCATAACCCCTTTATATGATTACAATTCTGTACACATGGCCTGGAGTCACATCCTGAGAGAACAATTGAAACAAGAGTATCAGTCACTTTGGCCTCGAGTGTCACTTCACCCCACCTTTATTACTAGTTAAAGGAAATGGCCAGACCCCTTTTGCAAGCTCCCATGTACTTAAGAGATTACATCTGTTTTCTGTAATACTGCCAGCCATAACCTCTTGGTCAGTTGCTAGCTGCCCATCTGCTAGGCTAATCATCATTCCTCACCCAGCCCTCAATCCTGCAGAAATAAATGTTCCCATCCACCTGAAATTCACTGCGCCCACTGCTGGCTGCAGAGTAAAAACGAATTCATAAAAACTCACTACATACAGATTCATAAATTCCCTTAGTATGTTTTTCAGTGTGCATGCATGTTTAATAAATATTGTCTCTCCTTTACAGTGGACCTTCAGTGACCAGTCCCCTTCTTCACATGCGCATTACAAAACTCCCTGCCACTCCATTTCTAGGCACTTCATAGCACACCATATCTGGACTGTTTTTTATATTTCATTTAGCGGTTTTGGAATTTGTCTTTCTACACATGGGCAAATCTAATATGTATCAAACTTGAACACAAATGAACACTTCAGTAACATATGCAATCCACATTTAACTACACTGGATACATATGAAATTGCAACATTGCGCCTATTTCGCTGCACCCCCAGTCACAAATATGGTGCGCGCATCATGTACCCATCTTCATCATTGGGACCTTTCCTGACCACCCCAACAAGAACATCATAAAGAACAAACGTAACTGGGTCCTCACTGATGCCAATTCATGTGTCTTTTCCCAACAGATCCCTTTTAAACAACTATAGAGCCACGATACAATCTTCTTTATCATTGTGATAGTAAACTCTAAGCATAACTTGCTGCTCCATGTTTAGGCAAACATTTATTGTTATGAAGTGTCCTGAGGTCATTGCATGATCAAAAAAGTTAATGGGGACCATAAACTAACTGTGTTGTCTGAGATGAAATTAGGTATCGCTTGTTTGATTCAGATTAATTTGATTAGCTTATGTTGTGATTCATGAGATGCGATTGATCCAATTAATGAAATTCAAATAATGTAATCATTGTAATACTTGCCTCTACTGAAAACAAAAATGGTCTTTGTAAACACAATGTTTAATTCACTTTGATGTTTTTCCTGAATTCATGTTTTGATCAATGTATTGACTGTCTTATATATTAGTAGGTAAATGAAAAGGCATTAAGATTGCTTGAAAAATGAAATAAGAATCACTTAGGAATTAACCCAATTGATCATTTTGTTCTCCAACACGGCAGCACACACACAGAGCTGTCCAGCCGGCTCCCCTTTTTTTTCGTCCTGATGAAGGCCCGCTCAAGAATGACTGGCACCACAGTCCACAAGGGCCGAAACACATTTGTGTAGACAATTTTCTGAATTTGAAGTGCAGTGATAAATTGTCAACACTGTATCCATTTGTAAATTATATGTGGTCTGCTTTATCTATGCAACCCCTGCTGTGACCTCACACAACAGTAGGTTTCTGAATGTCTAATACTTGATTGTTCCAAACTTGTGAGTCTTTTTACTTTGTCAAAAATGTATGTCTCAGAACCCTATATATTCTGCAACGTGTTTCTGAATGGATAACTCTGCGGTTTATGTGTGCTAGTAGACCTTTGTGGCTAGACCTTGAAATACATATACTTTATATCCATCAAACAAGGTGTGTCTTAGATTTTGTACAGAACTATTAGGCACAGGTATAGGTGAAACCGACCCTTTTCATTTGTTGATGTGTAACTAGTTAACCCAATTGGAACATTTCCTCTCTGATTTTGGCTTTTGTACCCGAGCTCCATATTGTGTACGGATCCCTACCGGTTGGAATTAATGTCACAATTAAACCACAATAGTGTGTATTGTCCCTGAGCCAGCAAGAATAAGTGCCTGCAGGTTTTGGTGTTAGTGAAGAGAGATACATTCCAACTGCCCAGCATAGTGTATTGCCACCACCAAAAAGGCATGAACTGCTGGCATCAGTCACACCACACAAGGCCAGTGCAGCCTCCACCAACGGCCATCGTGTTTAGAAGTCGGTAAATTCCAACCCCACAACAACACGCCAGTAATAAATAGAACGTGCTCAAAACTGCTTGAAACAGGCACATTCTAATAGAGGCGCAGGCAAGGTCATTAATGCACCAACAGTACTGAAAAGCACTCTGTTGACAATCTCTGTTACCTGCCACCTGTTACTGATCAGGACTCTCTGGTTAATCTCCAAGGCTGGCATTAAATACGATTAATTCCTTATGGTGGAGTATTGAGTTTCAAAATCATTGTTTTCCCCCCTCACTGCAAGAGTTCTTTAAACTCATAATCAATATTGTGAAGAATTGCACTTCATTGAGTACACAGGAACGTTAAGCACAAAGGTAAATGTGCTATTGTTTGGTTATTGGTATAGTTCATGAGGTAGGTAGAAACCTTTAGAACGCTCTCCATCCATCCAGTCATCATCCAGCTGGGTTCTGAGGGGTGTTACTGGGTTCAATCTAGCACTATGCTCGTAGTAGTACTCTTGGGGGTGGGAGACAAGCAGGGGGTCCACCTAGTGCCCATTTGAACCTGTAGGTTACTTACACAAATTGGAAACAGCAGCTAAATAGTAGAATCGTTTTCATCCTCGGCCTCTTCCAAGCTTTAATTTTAGAAAAGGGTACCCGGAGTATGGGAACCCTTGCTAATGGTTACGACTGTATTCTCGTTAAGCAAGGACACGATAAATATTTAAACATGTAGCAAGCTTTTACTGGATATGCTGATTGCTGGCCTAAATAGAACGCCTACAATGAGGAAATGTTATCTTCTACTAAGGGAGAACATGACCACAAACAATTATTCCATCTGATAAGGAAAGCATAGAAAAATACCACATGAAAAAAGAAAACCGTAATCCCGGCTACGAAAGGTACATAATAGCTAGGGGAGTGTGTGTGTGCGACTCAAAGGCGAAAACTCGTACAAACACAGCAGATTAACTCTCCGCGGAAAATGACTTTTTTTTTTTTAACGTGCAAGACATTAGTAACAAAGGCGAAATAATGTTTTGATATTTCATGCACAGAAAATGACGCACTAAGTTTGGTTATCGCTTTCTTTGTTCACTAAAAATATCATAACTAAAAAGAACTGGCAAAGCTTTTAGGTACTAATTGGTAAAACTATATAGAATTATAATAGTCATTCTACCTGCTCGTTAGTAACGTCCCTTTGTTTACCAATAATGTTTTCTATTTGTGACCACTAAAAGCGATACAAGTCAAAACTCTCACTGCAGTTTAACTGACTGTGTATTCTTTTTCGGTTCCAAGCCTGATCTGCTGATTTTTTTTTTCTGTTTTATAGATTCCCATGGTATGTCTGTAAAGTCCAAAAATAGAACATTCTAATAGGCAGAAAAATAAGAAACTTGTCGAAAAGATGTGAAGATGTGAAGATACGAAGGTTTAATGTGCGTTTTTCTATATAGGAGTACTGCTGCTTTAATAGGGGGAAAATGGGTCAGGCCCTCTTAGATATTCACTGCGTGGGTGGGAATCCTTTCACACGCTTTCTGGGGAAGCCTCTGACATGGGAATTGCCGTCGAGGTTCCAGAAGAAAAATATATCAATTCTGTCAGTAGCAATATATATTACAAATAAACCCTTTTTCCCACTCACTGGAGGAGAGTTGCTAGAAAGGTGTCTGAAATCGAACAATTAACCGATATAATTGCAATTGTTTAAGGTTGGGAAGACTACGCAGTTTCCACACAGGAGACACTGTGTTCTTTTTTAACCTAGTGCACTGGATACAAGTTGTGCCCTAGAAGCAAAAAATAACGTCTTCGAGTACAAATTCCATATTTTGCATACTTTAACATTTGTATAAATATATCTTGTTTAAATTTTGTAGATTTCGACTATGCTTTATAAAACAATATCTGACTAAATGGATGTACTCTGGACGCTCTCTGTTCCTTTTATTTTCAGAACGGGAATCTAGTCAAAGTTATGACATGTAAGGTCATTAAATTCTGAGACATCACACCTTGTGAGCTAAGGCTCCGAACCTTATTCAATCGTTGTGGTAGTTTATTCGTTAGTCAGAAATCTTTATTCAAATGTTTTTAATTTTTTTTTTTAAAGACAATGCGCTTATGTTATTGTTGCCTAGACAGAGCTTTTCCCTGCAACTACTTGACCTCACAGAGTCGACCTGTCACTTTTCTTTGCTGTAATGGCCTTCTGTTCTTCACTATGTTGTTAAAAATATGACCAGCCGCCTTCTGCTTCCTTTGTGTATCAGCAGCTTTAAGTTTTCATTGACATATTTTTAAAATGAGACTGTACAGGTGTGTTCGTCAGTGACATCGAATCAATAAAATGCATATTACAGAATAAATACCATATTTAGTCCTACTGTAAGGTATTTTATTCTTCTTTACGGTAAATTAGTGCAGGAAAGAGATTCGAAAAACAACCTCTCTGCTTCACCTCAGATCACAAAATTGATGATACAGTGTGTCATTTCTGCCAATGCGTCATTTCTGCCAGTGCTGTAGTGTTGGGCACAAATTAAGCAGAAAGTTTGTATCCATCTCCATCCCACTCCTCTTTCCCGTTGGTCGCCCAAGGGAGTTGCTGCCTTTGGGCCTTGACAAGGGGTTGGGCAATGAGCCACGCATCACTCCATCCCACCAGATGTCGGTGCCTCCTTTTGCCTGCCTTATCAACTTGCCCTAGGAAGATTTTACTCTCTAAATCTAGTCTGGAATGAGCATATGTCTCCGTCAGTGTGCGTTTGTTGCGGTATTCTGCAAGAAAATGATACATATAATGTGAATGGCAAATCACACAAGAGGTTTAGGGCATTTATGGACAGGACAGGTTATAATTTAAGTGTCATTATAAAAACAAGGTAAATTGCACATTTCTGTTACACGGTACACAATATAATGTCTCATGTAGCGTGTTTGTTTTGTGCCAAATCCCTTGATTTCGTCACTTCTTCCCCCGAAGGGTGCCCTTTCCATGGGACCAGGTAGGGGAGGCTGCTACTCGATAGTCCTCCTGGGGGTTGTACAATGCTGCAGGATTCCACGGGAGGGGAACCCCTCTGTGGGAGAATGGAAGATTATCAAGGGAGATCGCAGTATATCAACCATCGTTCTGCCCTATATTATCCACTACACAACATGGATAGGGCCGAAGCACCCCCATCCTCTGACTGCTCTTTCTGCTGTTAGTTACTTCATGCAGAGTAGCCCTGTCTATAAGGTAGACCGTACATGATGAGGAAGAGTGAGGAAAGTATGGGAGTAGATGGCTCCACAAGTGATGAGATGGAGAAGAGCATGGCAGAGAAGAGCTCTTTGTGGAACCAAGACAAGCATACTAGCTATTTGGGATTCAAGAGCTGACCAACCATAAAAACAGATGAAGGACTAACCTCAGAGTCAGTCCTGCCTCAGAGAAGCATTGAGCTGGTAAGTGAGGTGGCGCAGAGAAGGCGCATAGCAGACACCAGGAGAAAGAAGTTGGTGTCCAAAAAGGCAGAGGGAAGCCTAGACTCACCTGAAGGCTGGGGACCCCGACGTCCGGTGATGGAAAGAAAGCCAACTGAGTGGTCCAGATGAGACCCGACGTGCGTGGAAAAACCAAGAGAAGGCTGCGAGAGCCAAGGGGAAGCCAGAACAGTTTGCCGGTGTTGCCGAGGATGTAACACTCGTGGGCCAAGTTAGGGGGTACGCAGAGGGGAACCAGGAAGGCACTGGGAACCCCTAGAGGCCGTGGTTGGGAGGAAGTGGGGAACCATTTTCCTAATCCCAGAGAGTCCGGGCAGAGAAACATAACAGAGGCATACTGGATGAGAGAGCACCGCAAAGAAACCAGAATAGAGACAAGGGTCTGGGACCTGTGTATTGAGAGAATTTGAGAATTGTATATGTGATACCATGCCTGGCAGGTTAGTGATCCGGGGCTGATAAAGGCACGTTATAAGCCAGAAAAGAGGGTCTGGGACCCACATAATGAGAAGAGAAGACCAGGGCAGGAGAGATCATTCCTTTTGGCAAAAGTCAAGAGAAGACCAGGGGAGGAAAGATCTATCCTCTGGTAAAACTCAAGATATCATTGAGACCATTGAAGGAGAGCATACTAAAGGCTTGGGGAAGGGGGACATTTCCCACACCTTTTTTTTGAACTGTAACGAAGAGCCTAGGAAAGGCCTGGGGAAGGCAGACATTTCCCCCACCTTTGTTGAACTGTAAAACACCTGCAAAGGACTTGCGAAGGAAGACTCCTTGAAAAACAGGCCCCATTACCCAGAACTGTGACCAAGGAATTAGACTAATGGCACAGCTGTGTGTACCCAGTGCGAAGACCTGCGTGTAAAATATGAAAAAAAGAAGTCAAAATGTATTCCAAACTAAGGGTTTCCATGATCCTATTTTTGAAGCTCATCTGAAAGCCCAACCTGGTAAGAGATTGATGAATGCATTCCCAGTCAGTAATTGCAACTTTAAATATGCAGCTGCCTTGAACAGACCCGGACCTCTGCCTTAGCAGAGCAATGAGGCTTCATGCATAACGTGTCTGCTACAGTAAAGTTACCTATTAAAATGGCATATTGTTCATAACTGCAGATGCTTCTGTTGATGCCAGGATGCTAGCAACACATGTAATTCCAAGCAAACAGTCAAAGGTTCACAGAAAAAATGCATTTAAATTAAACAATTGAAAATTACATTGTTGGCTCTAGTTTGTGAACCCTTTGTCCAATTTAAAAATCATACATTTGCTTCTTGTGATGACAGTTATGTATGCAGTCACAATAATGTAATGAACGTCCTCTGATTTATAATATTCCTACAAACCTGAATATATAATATTTTATTAATACCAAGTATCAATACGAGGATTCAATGGGAAAATACATATTTCAGCAAAATGTTGTTTTAACATTCCTTTAGGTAGGGGTACCTCACAGCTAACATCCCCTTATGACAAAGAATTCAAAGGGCCAATCGAAGCAAAGAGGAGGAACATAGTCGGTAAGAGTAAGGGAAGAGAACCTATCACAGGCTCTGTCCAATTCAAATTTGCCACATCAAATGATGCTCTGTTGTGTCATTTAAAACTGAAAATTGAGTCTTTAGTTTAGAGTATCCACATATATATTACAAGATCAAATTTTCGTCTAGAAAAAGTAGTTTGTGTTTTGATCATATGTAATGTATCGCTGTTGCTGCGATTATGCATTTTAAGTTCTATGTTTTATTTTGAATGGAAACATAAGTGAGACAATAGCAAGAAGGTTGTGTTTCCTTTCTGTAGACAGGCTGCCTCTCCTTATGTGGAATACTGTGGGTGACTTATCCTTCGTTGAACAGTATAGGAGCACCTTTAATTTCTTCTTTTAAATAACACAGAATATTCAGGTTAGAAACAGCCTGTCTCTTGACGCAGGTTATAGGGTGGGATTCCCATGGAGATGGTATTAAATCAGTAGTATTTCTTTGTGATATGTGAACTGTGGTAAAATGGAGATAGGAGGCAGACAAATGAACATTATGGTTCAAGTCTTGGCTTTATTAAACTCAAAAAGTCCTCACCTGCCCCTATCGCTATGGTGGAAGTTCCCTATTCTACAAAAAACAAACTGCATGTTAGGATGTCGCACAAACAAAACTAGTGCTTTGTCCAAACCTATCCTTATCTACCTGGCCCTACCACAAATAATAGAAAGACAAACTTGGCCCAGAGAAGTGGTTATCCTTCCCTCTTTCTTGGCTTCTTCTGGTTGGTGCGTGACACAGTCCCCAAAAATGTCTCTTGAGAACGTTTGTCTTGAACTCTCAGGTTCTCGTCTTTGGATACAGTTCAAACACACATACGTTACTGAAGTTTGCTACACAATCCAAAAGCAAAGAATGTTACTCTTAGCCTGTGTGAGGGGTCATCAGTGAGAGGCGGACCCAAGGTGTTCGTGTTTTAAACAAAGACTTTTATTAAATTAAGAAGAGGTTGGGGAGATCATGTCTTTCTTGCCCTATTCTAAAGAGGAATTGGAGTCCATGGATGACATTGGTTTCTCAACTCTAATTTGGTTTTCTATCGGGATTTCACCTAAGGCCATATCAGAAAAAGGTGTTGAGCATGTGTTAACTCTTAAGTGTTTTTTCTTGGGGTTCTCACGTAAATGTACATTAAAAAGAGACGGTATGTATTGACTCAAGTGATTTTCCTTAGGGATTTTACATAAGGCTATACCTGAAACAAAGGGTGCCATAATTGGGTTGTGGGTGTTTAGGTCAAAGGTGGAGTCCTGATCGAAGAAGTTTAGGGAACCCGTTGATTTCCCTGTTTGTAGTTGTGTTAAGGCTTCAACAATTTCACAGCGCTGTCCCTCATCCCTCCTCTCTAGCCAAGCCAGCATTTTGCCCGCCTTGTCCCCCAGCTCGTATATTCTCGCCCTGGAGTCCCAATGGGCTCGCTTTGCATTGTCTAACGTTAAGTTTCGGAGGTGCTCACTAGCATGTTTAAGGGAACCCTGTCTCTGAGGGGTTGGATCTAGGATATGTTTATTTTCCCACTGGGTCATCTCCCCTTCCTCCTCCGTCAATTTATGGAGTCTTTCTTTTTTTTTATTCGCTGTTCAGGAGATTATCTCTCCCCATAGCACTGTTTTGTAGGCCTCCCATATTGTTACCGGGTCGTTGACTCCAATGTCGTTGATCTCAAAGTATTCGGTAGATGCCTCGTTCGGGGAACGCGAGATAGTAGTTGTTTAATCTCCATGTTTTAGGGGGAGTTATGCCATGCATCCTCAGTTCGACCAGCAGAGGCGAGTGGTCGGAAATCCCGCGGGGGAGTAAGTCTGCAGATAATACCCTGTGAAGATCTGTGTTCGGGAGGAAGAGGTAATCAAGCCTGGAGAGGGAGCCGTGGGCGCCCGAGTGGAATGAGTAACCCCTGGTTGCCCGGGTGTAGTTCCCGCCACACATCGCAAAGACCTAAGGCAGATACAAAGATGGAAAATCTTGTGGGGGTGTTCGGCTTACGCTGTCTAAGGTGAGTGCGATCTATGGTATTGCACATGACATCATTAAAGCCGCTGCCCAGAAACCACCTATCGGGTTGATGTTTGCCCATGAGAGTAGGTAGTTCATCCAGTAGCTCCTGCCCCAAGCCGGGTGGGGGAGTATTTTGATACAAAAGCCAGTGTCTCACCCCAGAGCGTTCCCAAGACTAGAGCATAGCGGTCCTGAGGGTCTCGTTCTATAGTTTGCAGGGCAAATGGGATGCGTTTGTGTATGAGAATGAGGGTGCCCCTGGATCCCATTGTGTAACCCGCGTGGAAGGCGGCCCTGTTATTTGTTCTCTGGAAGAAGGTGAGGTGTGATCCCGCGACGTGTGTTTCCGTTAGCAGGGCCACGTCGGGGGAATATCTGCCAAGCAGTTGCTTAACCAGGCGTCTCTTGATCGTGGAGCCCATCCCGTTTACGTTCCAGGTGAGAACCTTGAGGGACTTATGGCGTTCAGTCAGCAGTGGGTGGGGTTGAGTCGGTACCATCTAGCGTGCGCAATGGGGGGTTGACCGGATATCTTGCGGGGCTAAGGGCCCCTCATCTGGTATTGTGGTGTAGGTCGTACCAAGATTGATGATTGGATTTTTGTCCGTACATGCTGTAGCCCCAACTAATAAGGAACCTCAGCAACCCGTGAAACTTACATGGGTGGAGTGGTCCTGGAACAATAATAAAAAACTTTCCCTCAACTCCCCCCTCCCTATACTCCAACCCCAACCAAAGCATCTGTCGCCCCATCATAAACTTGAACAACTAAATTCCAACACACATATATAACCTCTGTTCTGGTTAAGTTCGCTGTCTCTGCCTAGTCAATGAGTTTAGGCAATCTAGTACTCTAGCTTAGTACTGATCGTATGTTTCCTTGTGGGGGGGCAGCTCGGGCTTGGCTGCCTGCCGCTGTGTGCTTTATATTCTGTAGTTCTATTTCAAAGCCGGGTTTCGTTGTCCTTACATGCCTGTATTAGCATTTACTATGACTGTTACCGCTTCTTGTCATGCGTTTTCTTGTTGTGGCAGCTCTTCCTGTTGCTGTTGGGGTCTGACATCCGGTGGTCTTTCTGGATGTGGTCTGTTTCGTTCACCTCTTGGTCTCCTCATTGTAGTCCAGTCTCCTCCTATATGTCTTTCAGCCCAGTTCCACGCTTCCTTAGGGTCTGCAAAATGCACCGTCGTGCCATTGTGAAATATATATTAAGTTGAGCGGGGAAGATCAGACCATATTTAGTCCCCAGTGCTTGCAGGCATCTCTTGAGTGGGTCAAAGGACTGACGCGCCTTTTGCACCTCTTTAGTGAAGTCAGGAAAGAACGTGATTTTAGAACCGTTATGGGTAACTGGTCCTTTTGTTCTTGCCATTTGCAGTATGGCATCCCTGTCCCTATAATTTAAGAATATTGCGATGACTGTGCGTGGCGGGGCACTCGGGACGGTTCTGCCAGTCGGGGCGCGATGTGCCCGCTCAATAGAGAAGAACTTGGAGAAAGACTTCACATAGTAAATGTCTGAGCCATTGCTCAAGGAATAGTTCCATGCATGCTCCCTCTGCCTTTTCAGGGAGACCGAGGATGCGAATGTTTTTGCGCCTCGATCTTCCCTCTCTTTCATCCACTCTTCCTTCAAGGATTTTGATGCGGTCCAAGATGCTAGACATGTGTCAGTTGACCCCCCGTAGATTGTCTTCTGTCTCTGAGATGCGTGCTTCTGCCTCCCCGGTGCGTGCAGTGAGCTTTTGCAGGCCGTGTCTCAGTAGGGATACTTCTGCAGCAATACTGTCCATTTTCTTCTCCATGGATGTTCTGGAACTGGCAATGGCGCCCATTATATCCCTAAGGGAGATGTCCTCTGTATTTTCTATTTCGGAAGACGCTGGCCTTTCCGGTGAGCGAGACAGTGGTGTGGTGGTATATTGTTCTATCCTGCTTTGTGTAGAGGTTTCCCTGGGTTTGTCCTTCCCCATGATGTGCTGTTGTTGTTACAGCGTGGAAACTAATTTCGTTTCGTGTGAGCCAGGGGGGAAGAGAGTTTGGCTGGGTCGTAGGGCCCAACGAGAGGCGGTGTTGAGGGGTCACTCGGTGAGGGCCTTGTTTGTTGATTCTATTCTTCGACAGGAGTGACTGTCGGTACATGAGTCCCTGTTTGCAGCTGCGTTTGTTGTGTTTCTACACCTACATGTGCTGCTTCTCAGTCTCCAGCATGCTGCTTTTAGCTTTGGCAGGCATGGGGTATTTGCTCCTCTTGCTGCAGTGTGGGCTTATTGTTCGATCACAGTCTTAGTGTGCACAGGGAGCCCAGTCATGGAAGCCGGGCGTTGTTGATAGGTGATATGTACTGGCGGTCCGCCGCCGTTTACCCACAGTAGCTCGACCAGCCACGCTTCCCCACTCTGTGGTAGAGCAGGTGTTGAGCGATGGTTTAGCTCGTTCCAGTCTTTGAGTGCTTCTTAACCTCTTCGGTTGCCGCTGGTCCAAGAGCTTGCACAGTTGGGGTCCTGTGGAAGGAGAAGGCTTTGGTTCTCACAGATCTCCAAGATGATTCCGTGACTCGGAAGAGACTCCTTCCAACGCCCAGGCTGTCCGCTATTAGCAATTTTGTGCCCCTCCCCTGGGGTATACCTGTGTACCACCAGTGTCACTGTCCAGAACGTCCTATTTGGGGCATCGCTCGGATTGTACAGTGTTTTGGCTGTCTATAATGTAAGTGCTGAGATATATTGTTGGATGTGGCTTTGAGAAGCCCCGGCTGTCCGCCACGCACACTCCCCGTGGCTCCGGTATATTCTGGAGGCAAGACCTCTTCGCCAGCCACTAGGGGGAAGAAGGGGGCCAGAGGCAATTCCTCCAATTGCAAGGGCGACGCCTGCCCAGCTAGTCTCATCAAAGACTCAGCACCCATTTTAGCCCCCTTCCTCACAGCCTTTATCAATTCCTCCTTCCAGTCAGGCCACGTCCCATCCGGACTCAAGGAAGCTTGGGTGCGCCCGCTCCTTAAAAAACCCTCTCTGGACCCCACAGTCCCTGGTAACTACAGACCGATTACCACTGTACCCTTCCTCCTCAAAATCTTGGACAAAGCAGGTTACCTGCAAGTCCAGAAGTTCCTAGAGGATAACCGGCTCCTAGGCCTGCGGCAATCTGGATTCCACCCACGGCACGGCACCGAGACGGCCCTCCTAGACCTTAAGAATCAAATGGACGATCTTAGAGATAAAGGCAAACCTGCCCTCCTATTGCTCCTTGATCTATCCGCGGCCTTTGATCTCGTGGACCACAACACTTTGTGCCACCATCTAGCCACCCAAGCCAACTTCTCCCCGAAAGCCTGTCAATGGATCACCTCCTTCCTCAAAAAAAGGGCCATGAAAGTCTTCTCGGAGTCTGCATCCGCCACCCCGAGCCTCCTCACTTGCGGTGTTCCCCAGGGGTCCTGTATAGCTCCGACGGTCTACAACCTCTTCACAAGGCCCCTGTTCAGCATCCTGGACTCCCTTGGCATATCCTACACCAATTACACGGATGACACACAGGTACTCATCCCACTCACGGGCGACTACCTAGCTGACACCAACACCCTCACCACTATCTACTCCACCATGCAGTCGTGGATGGCAGAAAATTGGCTCTGCCTCAACAGTGACAAAACTGAACTCCTCCTCATCGGATCACCGTTCACACTGGGCAACCTTGGAGACCAGTACTCATCCTTCATCATTGACAACATTCCTATGAAGGTCTCAAACTATGTAAAGACCCTGGGAGTCTATCTCGACTCCGACCTCTCCATGGACAGACAGGTCAATGCTATCGCCACCTCCTCAGCCTACTACGCTAAAATCCTCAACGCGGCAAGACCCTTCCTGGCCCGCCACAATTGTCTCACCATTGCCAGGGCAATTATTGGGTCAAATCTAGATTATTGCAATGCCCTCCTCGCTGGGACCTCCAGCAAAAACATTGCCAAACTGCAGCTAGCTCAAAACAATGCGCTGAGGGCAGCCACAGGTACCGCCAGAAGAGTCCACATCTCTGAAATCAGAAGGCAAGCCCATTGGCTCCCTGTCAAAGAGAGAATTGTCTTCAAAACCCTTGCCCTCACCCACAAATGCCTCCACGACCTCGCCCTGCCCTACCTGACCGACAGAATCATCAGGCATATGGCCACCAGACCCTTAAGATCACACTATGTCAACACGATTGTCACACCCACCTCACGAAAGGTGCGCGCTGGAGGCTCCAGCTTCCCCACCCAAGCAGCCACGCATTGGAACGCCCTGCCACCTCACCTAAGTCGGATTGAATCACACCTAGCCTTCCGCAAGGCTATTAAAACTAAACTCTTTGTCTGAAAGAATATCCATCATGAGTTGGTTCAACAGTTCCTTGCATTTTGTTCCATTTAACAATGCTTTGCATGTTTGTTCCTTTACCTGCAACCAAGAGCCCACTGGGCACCCCCTGTAAATCGAATCTTTGCTTTTTCTGTAACAGTGCCTCGATGCCTTATGGGCTGCAAGCGCGCTTTATAAGTGCAAATAAAATAAAATAAAACAGTGCCCCCTCTGCCAACTTCAAGGACAGCCCTCCTCCTCCCACTTTCCTTACCGGAACCGTTCAGGATCCGATCACCGTCGAACGTGGTCAGGTCAGCAGGCGCTCAACGTAGTGCACAGTATGGAGCGCCCGCGACCGTCTGGTACGGCTGGGAGGCTCGCTGCAGGTCATTGCTCGGGGAAGCCCACTCTTTTGCCAGCAGGATCATTCGAAAAATGTGTGGGGCCTAACCAGGGACCGGAGACTCTCTGCCTCTCCCACACTGGAGCGAGTGGGTCACAGTGTCCGCTCTCGAAGGTACAGTGATTGTTCATGCGGAGCTTCCTCTCAGCGGGCGCAGGGATGAAGGACGTTGCTTCGCTCGCGCCCGGCGGCCATCTTGGTCTTCGTGTCGCTTAGTTCTACTCCAGCTGATTTCTCTGGAATTAGCCCACGGTTCTCCCTCAAACTTCAGCGAACCATGCAGGCTTCTTTCCGCTTCTGGAAGATGCTTTTATTTCCTCTCTTGCTCTCATTCTACAGGCAGGATATTGCAGGATACGGCTGGCAGCCACGGGAGCTCCGAGAGATTACTCCTCCATGCCGCGCCCATTGGTCACGCCCCCCTTGAAAACTGTATTTTTAGTTGCGGTCACTTCCGCTCGCAGAGTGAGTGAGTTACAGGCACTTTCAGTTAAACCACCCTTCACTGTGTTTCATAAGGACAGGGTTTTCCTTAGAGTTCGTCCTTCTTTTCTTCCGAAGGTGGTGTCGGAATTTCATTTAGGCCAGAAGGTTGTTCTTCCGGCATTTTATCCTCCTCCACATCCTGGTAAGGAAGAGGAGAGGCTCCATAGGCTTGATCCTAGGAGAGCATTAAGCTTTTATATTTCATGCATGTCCCGGGTCAGAGTGGACGATCAGCTCTTTATTGGTTACGCTGGAAAGCGTTTGGGACAGGCTGTGACGAAACAGACTTTGTCTTGCTAGATTATTTTGGCTATCTCTGAGTGTTACCACTTGGCGGTAACACTCAGAGAAAGCCCATTCTACCCCTGGTAGAATGGGCTTACGGGTCCATTCTACCATGGGTATGACTGCCACTACTGCCGTGCAGAGGGGTGTTCCTATTCGCAACATCTGTGATGCAGCCACCTGGGCTTCGGTACATACTTTTGTACGTCACTATTCCCTCGATTCCATCCGGGGGCAGGATCTGGCCTTTGGCAAGGCGGTCCTTTACAACGCAATTTGATTGGGCATGCAAAATTTCTGTTTTCTAAATTCTTTTCCCACCTCCTTGCATTGGTACTGCTTTGGGAGTCTGTCATAGATATGGAATACGTCAGAGGACCCAATCCCTTCGAAGAACAAGTTACTTTCTTACCTGGTAACGTTCTTTCGATGGGATGGTCCGACGACATATTCCATATCACTCCCTCTCTACCTTCCCCGCTACAGAATTTCTTATGCGATTGCAGCTTACGTTTCCGCAAGGCTTTGTGTGTCAGACTGGCAGAAGAGTGGTGGCACACGTTCTAGGGAAAAAACTACAACTGAGGCTACAGGCGTCGTGTGTCCTACTTATCACATCGGGTGACGTCGGCCGTCGGAGGAGGTCCTCGAGGACGGCGCATCGACGTCATCGACGCAGACGCCGAAAATTTTCCGAAGCAGCACAGCTGTGGTGATTACTGTCATGGATATGGAATACGTCGTCGGACCATCCCATCGAAAGAACGTTACCAGGTAAGAGAGTAACTTGTTCTTCTAGCCCTTTTAAAGATGGAGTACCGAGGGGGGATGTTGATGGGATTTAAATGTATCAATTGTATACAAAAAGGGCTCTAGATGGGAAGGAACGTTACAAACAGGTAAAACGACAGGAAATATTGAAATCTAAGAAGGAGGATCAGTTTGGACCACCTCCAGAGAGGCGAAATGAGGAGCATATCGCCAAATCCACCACCCCTCAACCGAACTATGCTGATTTAAGGAAGATGGTGAGTGCGATGGTGGATAGAGAATCCAAATACATGCACTCCAAGTACAAATAGGATGAGGGTCAAACTCTGATAACAACAGCCCATATTAAGGTGGACAGATAACCTCATGTAAAAGTGAAATTATTTGGGCAATCAGGACATATTCAAGAGGTCTGAGCCTTAATTGATACCAGGTGCAGGCCTCCTTGATACATGGGAATCCCTCGAGATTCAAGGGAAGACATTTCATGATTACCGGATTAGAAGACAAGGAGACTCATGCAGTCCAAACCAAATTTGATATGAAAATGGGTCATTTAGAAAGATACCTATCAAGTATTGATTGTTCCCGTTCCCGAATACATTCTTGGAATCGATATTCTGTAAGTATTAACCCTAGGATTAGGAGGTTAATTATACCAATTTGGGGTAAGTGCTTTTGCTTGCACACTAGATGGACAGCTGCATATTCCCCCGGTGCAGGTCCCGATAGCTACTAAAAGAGTATCTATGAAACAGTACTGCATTCCTGGGGCCAAAAAGAGATCTCTGAAACAATTAAGGAATATGTGGAAGCCGGTGTGTTACGTCCTGTAAACACGTTTTGGAACAATCCGATTTGGCCTATCAAAAAACCAGATGGTAGCTACAGGATGGCAGTGGATTATCGCAAATTGAATAAACATACCCCTCTGTTAGTACCGGATGCAGTGACTTTGGTGGGAAATGTTCAGAAATTTGAAGGCACATGGTATGCACGGTTAGATTTGCGAATGCTTTCTTTACCGTACCTATTGCGGATAAATGCCAAGAACAGTTTGCATTTTCCTGGAATGAGAGGCAGTATATGTTTAAATGTCTACCAATCGGCTACATGCATAGTCCCACGATCTGTCACCGGCTGGTGGCACATCATTTAGATAAGATTCCATGTAAACCGGTTGTACAAATTGTGCATTACATTGAGGAAATTTTGATTCAAGGCAAGGATGAAAACAGTGTGAGAGTACACTTGGAATTTATCAGAGATGGGCTACTTAAGGATGCGTGGGAGATTAATGACGCCAAAATACAAGGTCCGTCAGAGACTGTGATATTTCTGGGAATACAATGGCATAATGGACACCGTGAAATGGTGCCAAAAGCCAAACAAGGGATTCTCAAGTTTACATCCCTGAGAACCAAAAAACAGGCTCAACAGTTCATTGGACTGTTTAGATTCTGGAGACAATATATCCCACATTTGGGACAGATTTTGGTGCCCCTTTACAAAGTGACACGTAAAAAATAAAATTTTGAATGGGGTGTGGAGCAAGAGAAAGCGTTCCAACTGGCCAAAGATACTATCCAAACAGTACTTGATTTATGGCCATTAAGGGACGGAGAAGTGGAGTTGAATGTATCTGTGCAAGATGCATATGCAATTGGAGTTTATGGCAGAAACAAGATGGAAAACGTGTGCCATTGGGATTTTGGAGCCGAAAGTTGCCTAATGCTGGTGACCAATATACTCCATTTGAGAAACAGCTGTTGACATGCTATTGGGCACTGATTGATACCGAACAGATGACAGTGGGTCATGATGTACTGAACCGACCTGAAATACCAATTATGCAATGGGTATTAAATTCCCCTAAAACACATCGAATTGGTCATGCCCAAGAGGCCATTATCATTAAATGGAAATGGTACATACACGACCGTGTTAAAACTGGGAAGAGTGGTGTAGCAGGTGGCAGGAGGGCCACTCGTAGATTTTGAGCCTGAGGGAGAGTTAACTGTTGAAGAATTGCTGGTTAAATGGTGATTCCCATACGGAGGATTAACCAGTGATCAATTGAACATGCATGGTTTACTGTGGGTATAGGACGACATTGGAAAGAAGTCGCGTACAATCCCAAAATGAAAAAAGGTATTAACTTCTGGCAAAGGGAAGAGTGCCCAGTTTGCAGAGCTGTATGCTGTCTATCAGGGTTTAAAGCAGGAGATGCGTGGTAGATGTTACCTTTACACAGATTCGTAGTCCGTGGTGAACGGGTTGGTGGTGTGGTTGCCTACCTGGCAAAAGAATGGATGGAAAATTCATGCAAAAGAAGTGTGGGGAAAAGAATTGTGGCAAGACATTGCCGAAATGCTGATGCATACAACAGTAACTGTATATCATGTGGATGAACCTTGTGCAACAGATTCATTGGAACAGGTTCAGTACCACCTCTGCAGAGTGTACCTCAAGCTTGTACCCCTCCACGGAAGTCTTTCAAATATGGCAACCTGCTCCATGTCAAAATATCCAAAAAACAGAGTGACTACACTCTATTAGGAAAGGCGCTTCTCAGTTAGCCCCAATTAGGTTGCTTATCTTAGATTCACTGTAGAGTATATCAAAAAATGTTAGTCAAAAAATTCTCAAAAAGTAATAGGTTTCATAGCAGGAAATGTTTAATGCACATTCCTGAAGTATCTATAGTTACAGTATATCTTTGTAAATCACACAATGAGTGTTCATCTGAGATTGCCCATAATACTCTGGTGCCAATGCATTTTGGTTGAAACCTTCTTCAGGGCGGTATTATAGCAAAACTGATATTACATGACTAATATAGTAACAACATTAGTAGAATGTATCACAATGTACACAAAGCGATCAAGTAAAAAAAGTATTTACGAAAGCACATACCGGTTCGTGTATCACATCCGCATATAAAGATAATGGGGAGAATAAAACAAAAGAGCATACTAATTAGTTTACTGTCATGTTTATGTCTGTTCTGTATACATTTCAGCCTTTAAAGGCAAGTCATACCTTAGTCATGCCATAAAGCGTTCGGATCGTGAAGTTGTACAGTTGCACAACGAGTAAATCTACAAGAAAAGAATAGATGTAACTCTAAGTGGCCCTCGTGGACATCAGAGGATAAAGCTTACTTAACGCTGTGGGTAGCTGTGCTTACCGAGCAGCTTCAAAGACGTGTGCTCTTTTGTTTTATTCTCCCCATTATCTTTATATGCGGATGTGATACACGAACCGGTATGTGCTTTCGTAAATACTTTTTTTACTTGATCGCTTTGTGTACATTGTGATACATTCTATTAATGTTGTTACTATATTAGTCATGTAATATCACTTTTGCTATAATACCGCTCTGAAGAAGGTTTCAACCGAAATGCATTGGCACCAAAGTATTATGGGCAATCTCAGATGAACACTCATTGTGTGATTTACAAAGATATACTGTAACTACAGATACTTCAGGAATGTGCATTAAACATTTCCTGCTATGAAACCTATTACTTTTTGAGAATTTTTTGACTAACATTTTCTGATATACTCTACAGTGAATCTAAGATAAGCAACCTAATTGGGGCTAACTGAGAAGCGCCTTTCCTAATAGAGTGTAGTCACTCTGTTTTTTGGATATGTTGTGTTTGAATAGGTCCTAGTGCTACAGGACCTTTTATGGATTGGCTGCTCCAGGCAAAAATATTTTTTGAATATACTTCAACATATTGTTTGATCATCAAATGCAACTACTAAAAAGACTTAATTCATAAGTGGTGCCCTCCTCTCTCACTTCATTTTTCAACCTGCTCCATGTCGCCACTCTCAACTCTTGTTCTGCTGTCAAACACTCCTCGAAGAGCTCGACCTAGATGTGCTTGCTCTCACTGAGACATGTCTGTCACAAGTTTTGACACACTCCTCTCTGTGGGCTACATGATCCTCTCCGAACCCAGAACCAACCGACCTGGAGGTGGAGTAGCCCTGATCTTTCTGGAGTGGGTCCCGGCCTCTATCATCCCTAGACAGGCCTACTCCTCCTTTCAATGCCTTTTCTTCAAGCTCTCTATCTCTCCTGGCCCCTCTCGAACTGTGGCCACCATCTGCAGGCCACCTGGCCAGGTCACCCTCTTCCTCTCTGAATGGGCTGACCTCTCTTCTTCTCTCCTTGCCTCTAACTCTCAACTTCTCTTCTGAGATCTCAACATCCACCTGTATACTTCTAATCCCTACTCTGGGCTTTTCCGCAACACTCTTTCCATTCTGCCCTCTGGCCCGACACACACTGCCAGACATACTTTGGATGTTCTCATCACCTCCGACATTCCCCTCTCTAGCTCTCTCACAACTCCTCTCTCTTGGACTGACCATGTTCTACTCTCCTCTCATCTGAAACTCTCTATCCCTTAGGCAAAGCCCCCTGCAGCATTGCCACCTACATTCTCGGTCATTCGGCCCTTGAAGTGTGTGTTAGTGGATGCCTTTGCCTGTACTTTCTCTGCTCCTCCTCCTGCGGCTGACTGACACCCAGACACGGCCCTTTCTAATCTGCAGCTTTCTGTTTCCAACACTCTGGACATCCTTGGCCTTGTCATGAGAATCCAGCTGAAGCCTGCCTCCAAGTGCAACTCTTGGTATGATTCTGACCTCGCCATCCTGAAACGCCAGTGCAGGGTGGCTAAGAGGAAGTGGAGGGCTTTGGGCACATCCTCTGACAAACTGTCTGCTGCCTGCTCCAAAGGCAATACAGACTCTGTCTTGTCCAAGAAGAGAGCACACATTCAAGCCGCGTCTCTACGGCCTCTAATGACACAGCCAAACGCTTTAAAATCTGCAAGGAATTGGCCAGTCCTGTTGCAGTCTCCACGCCTCCTGTTCCCTCACATGTCCTCTGTACGGTTCTGGCCTCTCAATTCTCTGCTAAAACTCAGGACATCATGTCCTCTATCTCCTCATCTTCTCCCTCTTCTTCTCTCGACCCCTCTTTGGCCATCTCTCCCTCTCCTCCTCCTTTCTCATCTTTCTCTCTGACAACACCGGACGAGGTTTCTAGACACGTCCGATCTATGAAAGTGGCGTCCAAACAAGAGCTCCCCGGCTCCTCCAGAACCATCAAGGACCATATTGACACCCTCGCTGCAGCCTTGGACGATATGCGCAATCACTTTTTCGCCACTGGAACTTTCCCCTCTCCCCTTAACCACTCCCTTGTGCACCCCCTCCTCAAGAAGCCGTCTGTCGATCCTACCTGCTCTGCAAACTATCGCCCAATCTCATTCACCCCTTTCCTAGGCAAACACTTGGAAAAGCTGGCAATCTCCCAGCTTACTCTCCTGCACTGAATCTGTTGGTTGTCTCCATTACCATCAGTCTGGCTTCAGAGCTGCCAGAGGCATGAAAACTGCTCTCCCGAACACTTGTGAAGATCTTCTCTCTAACCTTGATTCCAGTATTCCTTCTGTCCTCATTCTCCTGGATCTTACCTCTGCTTTCGACATGGTCAACCACGCCATCCTGATCAATCGACGTGTGAGAAACTGGGCATCACGGATCAGGCCCTTGAGTGGCTGACCTCCTTCCTCTTGGAACGCCCCTCCCAGGTCCAAATTGGTCCCTTTCTCTCTGCCACCTCTCTCACTACTTGTGACGTTCCCCAGGGCTCTATCCTCTCACCTTGGTTTTTCAACCTCAACTTGGCCCCTTTCCCCCACCTGATCGCTACCTTCTCCTCTAACTTTGTCTTATGCAGATGACATTCAGCTTTCCTTCCCCTCAGCCTCCTCTCTCGCTCATTCCCAACTGTCTTTACATGATTCAGGATTAGTGCACCTCTAATGATCTCTGCCTTAATGTTAGTAAGACGGAGATCCTTCTCACTGATACCCCTGCCCCTGCTTTTCCTGTCTCATTCTGGTCGCCTGCCTTGGGCCCTCTTCCTTCGCCTTCCTGCGAGCCAAAAAACCTTGGTGCCATCTTCGACTCCACTCCCTCTTTCCCTCCTCACATCTCTGGCATCGGCAAGAAGTCTTACTATCCGCTGCACCTCCTCAAAGAGACTCCTCCCTTTCTCACTTCCCCCCCAGAAGCTCACTGTCGCCAGAGTCCTGGTTCTCTCTAGTCTGGACTACTGCAACAGCCTCTTTTTCAATCTGCCTTCCTCCACTCTCTTCCCTTGGGAATGAATCCACAACAGGACTGCCAGACTTATCCGTGGCCTCAAGCCCTGGGACTGTATCTCTCCTGCACTGAAATCTCTCCACTGGCACCCGGTGGGTGCAAGGATCCACTTAAAGACAACTTGCTTTGTCCACAAAGCTTTCTGGGGCCGGTGGCCGGGAGCCCGCACTACATCAAATGCTCTCTTGAAAAATACCTTCCTTCTCAAGCCCTTCGCTCAGCTACCTCCAACTCTCTATGGGTGATACGCTTCTCCAGGCAGAGAGTGGGGGGGGGTGTAGATCCCTCTCCTCCGCAGGTGCCTTCCTTTGGAATGGCCTCCCTGCCCTTCTCAAACTTGAGCCGTATCCCCTGAAGTTCCGGAAGCAGCTCAAAACATTCCTCTTCTCCTCTGCTTTCTCTCTCTCCCTCCCCTGCTGACTTACCTGTCTGCTGTACCGACTGGTTGCTTGGCTAGCCTCAGACTCAATGGGTACCAGGCTCTTTCTTGATCAGTTAACCTTGCACTTCCTCCAGGCCTACCATGCACGTAGGGGTTGCAACTGTAACCCTACTGTCCCGTGTCCTCGTTGCACTACGCAGAGCCACGCTGTCCTGGCTGCACTTACTCAGAGCATTGCTGCCCTGTATTCCCCTCCCCTCCCCCTTGCACCCCCACTCCCTTTCCCCTTGCACTTCTCGCCATCGCACTTGCACGATCTGAATGACACAAGTCCTAGTAAGGTCGTTTTGTCTTGTCCTCCCTCTTTCTTCCCTCCCTCGTCTTGTCACGCCTAGAAACACAGGTACGGGCACGTTATAAATGATTTATCATATCAAATCTTATCAGACTCAGAGATGCGGCTAAATGCAGTACAGTGGCTATACCCAAAAAAAATCAGTTAAAATTGTAAACAGTTGCTATAAGTCCTGAGCAGTGGCCATACTCAAATATGCAGCTAAATTCTAAGCAGTGGGCATACTCAAAAAAATGCAGCTCTACTCAACACAGTGTCTATACTCAAGAAGCCACGAAGTTCAACACAGTGGCTATACTAAAAAATGCAGCTAATTTCAAAAACAGTGACTATACTCAAAAAACTAAGCTAAGTTTGACACAATGGCAAAATCATAAGGGCAGCAGGGGTTAAGGAAACTACTGTGGTAATACAATAGTTTAGGTAGATACAAACCAGTGTCAAGCGTTAAAAATGATGCACTGGCTTTAGAACCAAAATATTTCTTTCTTACTTGGAGTTGTCTGCGGACAGCTTTTGGGGGCCTGGCTGTGGCGCCCAGGGCAAACAGGAAAACGGGTGATGCAGGTGCCCTACGGAGGAGCCCTGTGCTGTGGCCCTGAGTTGGCTTTCCGGGCAGTCAGGCTGTTCCAGTCATGTGGGTAGTGCACTGGGCAATCCACAGCAATGTGGGAAGGAAGGGGATGAGGGACACTGGGGGAGTGGAGGGTCATGGGAAGGAGCTGTGTGCTGGGCGCACTGAGCTAAAAATGGCACTCAAGTACGGGGAAGCCAAAACAAGTAACCAGCAATGGAGCATGCCTTCTGGAAGATGCAGCGTCATCAGGAACAGTGAACAAATGGGACAACTAGAGTCTGGTGCAAGGAGAGGGGATTTCCATTACTATGAATGTTCTTGTCACATGGGTAGTGCACGGACCAATCCGGAGAACATAATGTATAATGTGCATTATGCTTTTCTTTTCATTAGCACCCTGGAAGGGGGTGCTGGCCAATCGGGAAGCTCGGAAAATGAGCTGTATTCTCTGGTTCAAGGCCAGGTTCCGAGCATCCTGTGTGCTGCTAGCCCGCAACCCTTCCCTTCCCAAAAAATCAACTTTTCTTGCTGTTTTGACCGCTAGGATCTTTATCGAGGATATGGTCTATTTTCGGTGGGGGCGGGGTCTGCATTCCCTGATGGGATCCTCTGTTGGGGATGGGCTGATCTTATTTGGTCTCAGTCTTGGGTTTGATATGCCTAGGCTTAGTTATGCAGTACTGTGTGGCACGGTGCTGTCCTGGAGGTATCTCCCAAAGACTAGGACCATATAAGATCAGCCCATCCCCAACAGGGGATCCAATCCGGGAATCCAGACCCCCCTCCTCACCGAAACCAGACCATAGCCTTGACAAACACCGTAGAGGTTGAAACACATGTCGGCTGACCAACTCAAGACCATGAGTCTTAACTAAAAGAAACTTGCACCATATCAACCGCATTCAGCATGGAAATCTATCCTTTCCAAAATAACCGGTGCAAGGTAGCCAGGATCGTTTCCTCATTTAATTGCATGGCTTTCGACTCCAGTCGGCCTCACCTACATTGAGAGCAGTAGACCATGTTCCAAGACACTATTAAGTCTCTGGGCGTGAAATCAGGATTAGACTTCCCTGGCTGGTTTGAAATTAAATGAAACACAATATTAAGATGGACAAAGTAAAACTGGGAGCTCAGCATTAAAGGATACAGTATATAGTCGAGCAGTATTGTAACGTGGATCAGTCTAGGTTGCATTTCTTAAGGAGAGTTTTGCATAAAGTTTAGTTATTATTGTTTAAATTAAAATGTGACCATGAACAGGGCTGCAAATGTGCTTTAGTGAGTACACTAGGGGACACAGGACTGATATGTGGACTTAATGGGAGACTGTGTGACAGATTATCATTTGGCAAGTGTGTAAAAGCCCTTCCTTTTTAGATGTGTATTACTTAATAAAATGATGCAGGTAATTCAATCTGCTGATGAGATTCCCCTTTCATGAGTTCAACACTAAAATCATTGTGTGTATCTGTACCTTGCTGCATTAGTATCTTGATTTGCAGCGCTTGCTCTACCAGTAGGAGTGAGCAGGTTCAGACTTTGCAGATGCCGATTTGACAGCTGTGGAGGCAGCCAAGTATATGCAGCACAGGGGATAAATTTAAGATGGGCACCCATTTATCAAAACACATTTTTTTTAAAACAAACTTTTATTTCATTTTGCACAGAGATACAACTTTATACATCCATACTTCGAATAATACTTGTACAGGTAGAACTTCAACAACCCATAGTTGGGTGACCAGGTTTACAAATCATTTACAGTACTACATTCCCATCACCTTCCACATCTCCTTTATTGATCAGGTACTGGCGGAATTCTCCCCATATTCTCCCTTGGTCGGCTAGTTGGGGACAGCAGGCTGGAGTACAACTCTTCCTTGTCGTTTACCCAGGTCATATCACTCGCCCATTCTTCAACCGTGGGAGGGACTTTACTCTTCCAGCACATCAATATAGCACTTTTAGCCAGTAACAGTCCTATGTTTAAGTTTACGCTTTAACATGTTCATTTTAAACACATAACCCATTATGCATGACGTATGTTCCCATCTGACAGGTTGGTCCACCGTTTCTTCTAATGCATCACATACCTTACCACAGTACACAGAGTGCCCCGCAGGACCACAACATATGCATAAAATCAGCATCTTTGTTACAGCATCTGGGGCATCTCCCCTCAGTTGTTACATTTTCTTCAGGTGGACCGGGGTGGAATGCACTCTATTCAGTATTTTGAAGTGAATTAGCCTGTACCTGGAGTTGAGTGATATTTGTTTCGTAAGCAAGCATGTTTGTGACCAATGTGTCTCCCTGAAAGTGACACCCAGGTCCACTCTCCCTTGATATCTGGTGATTGCACCCTCCTTGTCGACAATGCCAATTTATGTAGCGCCAAGGAGGTTTTTTTTTCATTGTACCAGAGGAAATTACATAGTACAGACACTGATGTGATGGTGGTTCTTGCGGGAATCCGCTTGCACAAATGCCACCGCTGAGCGGAGTATAAAGTATTGTAATTACTGTAGTGGAGTGTCCCCTACATGTAACTTATCATCCCAGGATGTAAACAGTCTGTCACGGTACAGCGTGTGGACAATACTGCGTCTCTCGATGGATCAGGTATGGTGCATCTCAGATAGGCATACCCGGGCTGTACAGTTGGGTTTTTTTTTTTAACTAATCTCGACCATGCCTGCTGTGTAGCCAGCCCCGGGTCCAAGACTTTACCATTTCCACACCTCCCGTTGGCCACCCCATGCAGTAGTGTAGTTTTATCCTTCCCCTGTCTCTCCAAGTCCATGTATGATGTGTGCGGCCAGCTGTCTGTCCAATGTATCGCGTAGTATGCTTGTGCTGCCAGAAAATACAATTCGTAATCTGGAGCTGCCATCCCCCCTTGCTCGCATGGCAGTGTGAGGCGTATCCAACTAGCCCTTACCTGACCCCCCCACACACAAACGCGCAACATGCACTGGTTCTCTTTGTGAAAAAGGATCTACCCGGCTATGATATCGTACCAAAAAGGTAACATACCTTGGGCAATATCATTTTTACTAGTGCCACTCGTCCCATAAGTGAAATAGGGAGTTGGTTCCAACCTTCAAGTTTGGCAAAAATTGCAGTGGTCACTGTGTCGTGGTTGAGGCAGTTTGCCAGACTTGCTGAATGCGCCATCTCTATCCCTAAATATTTTACCTGTCGAGGCGTCCATCACAGTTCGAACACATTGCCAGGTGACCCCATCTTGTCCATCAATCGGAATATTTCGGACTTGTTCGTATTCAATCGGAGACCGGAGTATTTCCCAAACTCCTGAACTGCAGTCAATATCCTCTGCAGATATTTCCTGGGGTTCCTCACAAACATCATCATGTCGTCTGTGTATAATGTTACCAACTCGAATCCTCCTGCTATGGGAATACCAGCACTTGCATGTTGTGCCCTCATAAAATCTGCCAGAGGCTGTATCACCAGTGCAAATAGCAAGGGCGAAAGTGGGCATCCCTGCCTGGTACCTCCCACAAGTGTCAGTACTGCCGATGGCACCCCATTCACACACACCCTAGCATATTGTTGCGTATATAAGATTTGCACCCACCTAATAAAGTTTGGGCCGAATCCGTAGTTATGTAGCACCATGAACAAGAAGGGCCAGTATACAGAATCTATAGCTTTCTGCGTGTCTAGGGATGTAGCGACCCCCTCAGTATCCTGAGAGATGCTTGCCCAATACATTATAAAACCTCTGCATGTTTGATGCCGTCGATCTACCCTGTTCAAATCCCGCTTGATCCTCGTGCACCATGTAGGATATTAACGGATTACGGTTGGGAGGCTAATCTTTGAGAATATCTTTGCATCCATATTGATAAAGGACACCAGTTGATACGATCCACAGTCTTCAGGTGGTTTTCCAGGCTTCAATAACAGGGTTATGACTGCCTCCCGCATAGTTTCCGGTAGAATACCAGATCCCAGTTCCTTAGTCCGCACTGATAGGAGGCTAGGAGCCAGTGCTTACATGAATTCCTTATACAATTCTGCACCTAACCCATCCGAACCTGGGGCCTTCCCTCTGGGTAGGCCTTTAATCGCCTCTTTTATCTCAAGGAGTGTTATGGGTGTTTCCAGTGCATTGCGTGTGTCTGCCGACTGCAGCGTTGTGGTTATCGTGGCTAGATATTCATCCATCTCACTACTTGTAGCCACACTTTGGGGTGAATAGAGGTTCTCGTAGAAATCATAGTACACTCTGCTTACGTCTTCCACTTTAGTAACCACCACTCCATCTTGTCTGGTAATACACGGAATGGCCAAATTGCCTATTTCATTACGTACTGTGTGTGTTAAGAGTTTCCCCGGTGGTCTATCAAAGTAGCGCAATTCCCTGTCTGCTGCTTCTCAATATTCGTCCAGTTGCGCTTTTATTTCTCAGCTAATATGCAGTGATAGGTTTCCCGCATAATCTGTCGTAATTTCGCTAGGGAGTCTTCTCGTCTCTTAAGTGCTCTCTTTATATCGCGGAGTACTCCGAATTCAGTGGACAATGCCACTCCTCGTATATAAACTTTAAACGCCAGCCATCAAACAGCCTGCTTACTCACTGATCCCTCGTTAATTTCAAAGAAATCTGTCACATGCAGCGCCATACTTGACCTGAATACTGGATCTAGCAGAGACGTGGTTTTTAAACGTAATTGTGTTCTCTTGCTCCTTCTGAGATATTCAGCATGAGTAAAACAGGGGAATGATCCGACAGTGTTCTGAGTAGTATCTGGGTCTCTGTTACCCAACTCAGGACCATGTGCGATGTTAACCAGAGATCCATACGGGAGTGCATATCATACACTGACGAGTAGAAAGTAAAGTCCCTCTGTCTGTTTATTTATATAGCGTGCCACACCCTGGGGTATCTGTGTTCCATGCAGTGAGTGCCAAGCATCCTTCAAGCCCAGATCTACTATACGTGTGTGTATTGTGCGTGCCGCGCTGGTCAGGGGTCTGGACGCGGCAGACGTGCGATCTAAATAAATGTCAAGTATACTGTTAGTCCCCTCCACAGATCAATTGTGCAGTCGGCTACTAGGCGCGTTTTCAAAATTCCTCATAGAATTCTGAGTCATCTATGTTAGGACCGTATATGTTCATCAATAATGCTTCCCTACTCCCTATCTTCCCATGTACTATCACACATCTGCCACAAACGTCACTTTCTGTTGTGTAATGCGTGAAATGGAGCGATCTGTGACCCAGGATCATAACCCCTCGGGCCTTAGTCGAGTAAGAAGTATAGTGCGCTGGTCTCCCCAATCAGGGACGACCTTGCGCGCTTGGTGTTCTAAAAGATGCGTTTCTTGTAAAAACAGTATCTGGGCACTTTGTCTGTTTACATATGCCATTACCTTACGTATGTTCATGGGTATACCCAGGTCCCTTATATTCCAACTCAGTAACTTTACCCCAGTAGGTCCACTCTTAGCCATCATCCCTCACTCGTCTCCGGGCATTCTCCATAGCCCTGTACCTGCTTGAAACTTGGTCATAACATGTTGTATTCAATCTATGCATTTGTATTACTATTTCACCCCAACTTCCCTCAAGTTCCCCCTCCCTCATAGTGCCCCAAACTTTGAATATGTTCCACCCCTTCCCTATACCCCATACCCCCGGCCCCCTGTCTACCATGTTTAACAGAACTGTGTACTTGCATTGGGGGCGACTGCTTCCGTGGTGTGTAGGGTTCCCCGCTTGCACAACTTGAAAACATTATCCGGGCTTAACCACTGTTAACACCATAAAACTACGTTCCCAAAAAACATTATGAATTCACCTAGTTATTTACAAGGTGCATTACATCTCACATATTGAGTATCATTACAGGTGCACTACACAGCCCTCTATATTCACCACATACTCCATGGTCCGAGCTCCGATCTCAACTCTCTTTTAATCAGGCGTCACCAAGATCACAATTACTGCCATTGTTTACACTCACGTAGGCCAAAGTACTCAACATGGTCGGTGTCCTGACAGGTACTCTAAACAATATCTTTATAGTCACTCCCCTTCTTCAGGGGGGGGGGCTGCTTTTCGGGTTGGGCAATATTTGCCTTCACGAATGAAGCCACCTCCCCTAGGAACGTGAAAAAGTATGTTTTATTCTTGAACTGCATGCGTAGCCTAGCCGGGTATAACATAACATAGGGTATTTTGCGCTCTCTTAATAGTTTCATCACCCTGATTAATGTGCGCCTCTCCTGTTGGACCGCCAACGTTTAGTCCGGGAAAATACAAATCACACTGGAGCCCATCTCCAGATCTTGTTTCTCCCTTGCAGCCTTCAAAACCATGTCCCTGTCTCTGTAGTTCATTAGCCGGGCTGTTATTGGGTGGGGAAACGTGCCTGGTTTAGGTCTTGCCACCAGTGTTCTATGTGCACGCTCTATAACAAAAATTTGAGACCAGCCCGGGTCCCCCAGCAGGTCTTTCAATAGTTCCTTAACTGCAAATTCCAATGGTCCCTTCAAGGCATCTTCCGGCACCCCTATGATGCGGACATTGTTTCATCGCGATCTTGCTTCCAGGTCCTCACATTTCATTGTGATGGTGCCTAAGTCTTTCGCCATAGTTGTCACTGTGCTCTGTAATGCTTCTATTGCGTCCTCTGCTGCGCCAATCCGCGTGTCTGTTTCCGTGATGCACTGTGTAGCTTTTTCCAACTGGGCCCGGATCGTGGTAACGCTGATGGGGATGCCATCCAACTTGTCGTTTATGGAAGCAAATCCTTGCTGCATGATGGTGAGGACTCCCTGCAGGTTAGTGGGTAGCGACTGCGGAGTTGTCGATGCTAATTCTTGACCACTTGTCCCTTCACTTCCAGTATCTGTCAGTTTAGTGGTTGGTTTAGTGAATCTGTCCATTGTGCCACTCTTTTTGGAGGGTGGTCCTTTAGGCATTATACTGCGGCACTAGGCGATTTCACAGCATCCAACCTTGCATGCTCTATGCTGTGGGTGGGACTAGGGTCTTTTTCTTTGTCTGATACTAGCCCACATTATAGTTCGCTCTTCTTGTAGTCGAAGAGTGGGCCTTATATATCATCCTGGGTGCTAAATTAGCCTTGCAGCACTTCCCCCTGGCCTGTGCTTCAGTTCTCCTTGGCACGGTCTTGTATTCTAATTATTTGTTTCACAATTCGAGGGCAGTGGATCAGTGCATTCTCTCCTCCTCAGATTATAGGAGCCAAAGGGGGGTTCAAGTAGGTTGTTAAGTTTACTGAGCTTTCATATTATTCTCCTCACATGGACCCGGTCTCCCATCAGAGGGATATAGCTACTAGCATGAGTGGAAGAGAGTCAAGTGGAGACTGGTACTGGATGGCAGCCCTTTCGAGCCTATGCAGGGTGTGTTACCACTCTGTCTTTAACTGGGAATCTCGCCCCTTGTCTTGCCCCAGAAATGTAACTGAAAGCGCTGTTGGCACGGTAACTGCTGCCCGCATCCTCCTGCCGAACTTGGCAAAGGTTCTCTGCGCATTGCTCCTCTCCTCCGCCTGTGCCCTCAGACCAGGACTGGACTTCAAAGTAAGTTGTTCAGTTGTTTTATGATGGTGTGAAGGGGAGTACAGAGAGAAACAGTGTTGTACTGTTTGTGGGTTGAAATCTGCAAGAGTGAGCATTTCCGGTGGGAGCACATAGTGATCAAGCGCTGCAACGCCTACCTGCTGGCGAACGCAGTGCGAGTTCAGGTTACGAGATTCGTCCCATATGTCGTCTCAGTTTCTCTGGCGCAGGTTGGAGCCATCTGTCGCCACTCTCCGCGACTTTCACAGTGGTCCGTGTATCTCAACATGGTGTTGCAGCACAAAAATGCCAATGTTAATGGGCCAGTAGTGCCAGTCCCAAAATTGCAAATCTGACTACGGGTATACAGTCTTTTTCATCTACAGAAGAATGTTTCATCGAAAAATGTTCATTGGAAGATTTTTTCATTGAAAATGGATGGATGTATGGATGTTTGGGTGCGAGAAAGGGTTCAATTCCCCCCCCCCCTCTAACACTGCACAAGCTGTCCAGTGCTGAAATACATTGTAACTGTATTGAATCGATTTCAGCACTGGACAGCTCCCTCTGACTTGTGTAGTATTAGCGAGTAATTTCAGGACTGGGGACTTTTGTTTTATTGTGGGTTTTGGAGGAGGGCCCCCATTCAAAAATAAAATAAGACTCAAGTGCATTCGCTGAAACTAAACGAGTTAGAGGGAGCTGTCCAGTAGTGGATTAGATTGCTACTACTACTGGTATTACAGTACAGGATAGCTCCCTCTAACATTATAACTTTATGCATGTTTCAGCTACTTTCCATTAAAAAAATGAAGTGTTTATATAACAAAACTCTATTCGAGGAAAGGGTTTCGATGTATAAACACTTTCCACTTTATGTATGGAAATTCCTTTGAAACATCTTTCACTCAAGAAGATTTGATGTAGCATCACCTCGATGTACATCTTTAGATGAAAAGACGTGTAACCATGACTATGTATAATAGCGCCAGGGGGAAAACTCTCATCCCAGGAATCTGATATGTCCGTTGGTAGCTTGCCTGTGTTCCTCCAAGCGGCTTAACCTGTGACGGCGGAGCCCACGCTCACCAAGTGTAGGCCGCGCGTTGCACCCTCCCGTATGGTCTGGGGCTTCTGAGAATGGTCCCCCACCGGAGGTGCAGGGCCCTGACCGTGCGATCGTAACGGTCACCAAGTTGTGTTCGAGTGTTAGCCCATCAGGCAGACAATGACGTCCTCTGGAGCTTCACTATGTTCCGCGCTCAACGCGTGTTGCATGGAGGCACGGCGTCAGGCAAAAGCACCAGCCTCCCTCATCGCCCGCTTTGGTAGTGTTGGACCTACCCAGGACGGCGACCCGGAATCATCATCCTCCTCCTCCTCCTCTTCACGATGCGGGATGAGGGCGGAGAAGGGTGGTGGGGCAACGAGCAGCTCCCCTCTCTTTCTCTGTTTCCGCACTGGGTCTCTGCAGTGTCGTCTTCAGTTTCCACTAGGAGCTGATAGACCCGCCCATGCAGGAAGCTCTCCCAACGGATGTAGTTCGTCTCCGTACTCTCACCCAGGCCGCTCACTGAACTCTGCCCATTATCTCCGAAGTTGCCCTGGCGATCGTTCCGATTCTTGTCCAGGGTGTGCTAGCCCTCTTTGTACCTCTCTCGTGTCAATTTTGTGGCAAACCGGTTGTGTGTAATGTAAGAATTATGCCGGGGTCCTCATCACACCAGCGGAGCTCACGCGGATGCATGCATTCAGCCTAGCATGCAACAGCGCCCCCCCATTACCCAAAACTATGATGATAAAAGTAGACCAGGCTGAGGCCATGGTAAACTCTAAAGATAAGCTATGCATAGGTTAAGTCAACTACTCCTGATCATTGCAGCCACATTCAATTTGATATCAGACGTGCGTCAGCTCCTGTGAGGCAACTCAGCTGTGGCAGTTGATGTGTATTGTGACCAGTCAGGTTGAGCCTACCAACTGACAGGACAGGACAGGAACCTGAAGGACCATGACTCCTCTTTGATCTCCTGTTGAGGATAGGAAACATCCTCACCTAGAGATACCTGCACCAAACCTATTCAGAGGGAGTATCCTCAACAGGCTGCTTCCTTTCTAAAGGTATTTTCTTCCTAGTGAGAATGAAGAGGGTGGGGTTAGAGTAGACAGGGGGGCAGTGTACAAGTCCATCCTGTTTTCTCTCTCTCTCTGTCTCTCTCTCTCTCTGTCTTCCTGTCTCCCCCCTCTTCTTCTAGAGCAAAGCACTTTGGGTTTGATGTCAGAAGGGCAAAGCCAACTGATTTCACAAACAGTGATTGGACCACTAAGGCTGGTTAGCTTTAGTCCGATCTCCTCTGCCATTTACCTTTAGGAGACAGGGTTTCCCCCCCTACTTCTTTCTCTCTTGAACATAAACCTGAGGAAGAATTAATTGAACCTCTTTTGGGAGAGTTTATCCCTCCGAAGTCCTCTGCCAGTGGGGTGAAGATTGAGCATCCAATGCAGAGGTGAGCGCTGTCATCGAACCATACCAAAAAGAACCATTAGGGATGACATGCTGCTGGGATAAGACCTGCCTTTCTTCCATCCAAGACAGTGCCCATGACTACACCGCATTGTTCGACTCCTAATGTTTTTGACCAGTATCCCTAGTGCTTGGGAAAACAAAAACAAGGTCCAAATCCTCTCCTTGAGACCACACTCACAGCAACCAGAGGAACAAAACAGCAGGAAACCTGCATTCATAACGTGGAACCAATTGGAGCTGTGATTTGAGACCGTCCTGCGCCCTAAAACCAACACGACCCATCAAGCTGCTGTTGGCACTCTACGTCAATGAACCACTGTCCTGCATATTTGAATCTGTTCATTGCCACACCACGTTAGTCAAGTGTGTTGTTGCCTCAGCACAAACTACATGCTCATAATTGCATCTGCCACCTTTTGAACCGCTGATCAAACCATGAGCATCTTCACTGCCAATTGCGAACGCCATGGACCTGACCCTGGTGGCCCTAACCAGTGTACGCTGCATAGAGTCGCTCAAACAGTACTGTGTATCCAGTTTCAAGCATCTTTGCCATCAAACCAACCATCAAACTGACCCTGATGGCCCTTACCATCCTACAGCTCCTCCATTGCTTGATCAAACTGATCCAGGCGAAATACGGATCCAGTCTCCAGTATCTTCACAGTAGAACAAACTGTTGAACCTACCCTGGTGGTACTTCAGATTCGCCCTTCTCAAGCATCGTGTTTGAAATGCAGAGCCCCTGTTCAAACCCAGCTGAACACTGCTTCTTCCTATAGAACAATGTGACTGCTGCTCACTATCCTCTGAACTGCATCCTCGAACCAGTTCACCATCGTCCTGCACCGGCTGAGCGTGTCGCAGCCCAGCTAGAACATGGTGCTCCTTGTTGCACCCACTGTCTCAAAACCTCCTTGTTCAACTGCAAGCATCTTCACTGCAAATCTTCATAAGCAGATGACACCTACTGCCAGACTGGAACAAAACTGCTGACTCAGTTGAACAGTTTTAATTGCTGGACCAGCACAAAAAACCTGGTTTGATGTTATTGAACCGACAAGAAACCTTAGAAAGTACAATTGACTTATGATTGCACCCTTGGTTCAGTTTTGGCCTAGCGATGGGTTAGGTCACGAAATCCTTTCACAAGAACATTGTGGTTTTCATTTACCTTACGCCCCTGATACATTAGTTGTAGTATTTGTCATTTATGTAGCGCCTTTTCCCATTATTATAGTCTCAATGCGCTGGTGGTGGGAACGCCCTCAGGGACCAAAGTGCAGGGTGTTGAAGGTCACGGAGTGGAATTAGAATGGGGGTGTGCAGTTGGACAAATCAGGCTTGGCAGGGCTGTCCAGGCTCCACTCGATTGCAACACATGAGATCCGGCATGTGGATGGGTGCTGAGAGGAGTCGGGAGATGGCGTACGTGCTAGAGGCTCACTATGTGTCCAGCATGCACGAATTTGTCATAGGTTTCCGCTGCATACTGATGTCAGGTGTTGAGGCATAGTCTGGTATAAGTAGGCGTGACAATTATGTGACCAGCAATACCAAATTTGTTGTCGTCATTGCTGTATTCTGATGCCGGCGGGTGGCTATGCCTACGGCCAGTGTCCACCAGAGTGGTGCATTATACGTACCTTGCAGTTAGTGGAGAATTGTTGTTTGTGCGCCCAGTCAGGTACTAGCTTCCTCTGTCGATTTTCTACAGCTGCGACAAAATTGTTCAGTCTATGGCTCAAAAATTGCACTGGAGGAGCACAGCTATACTTACAGGGTATTCCAGGTGCTGCACATGGCAAATCTCCCAGAAATAGCACACATACTAAACCTTCAAAATTCTTACCTGTGCAGGGGCGGCCAGCCTTGTAGTTCATCCAGGCACAATACCCACCCCTCCCTCAAGTCCTTCCAGTGTTATTACGGACAAGTTCTCGATTGCCTTCCTGGGGTCGTGCACAAAAAACCCTCACTTGGCCTTCTGGTGCAAGACATGGCCATGACACACAAAATGTATTCACATAATGGTGGTTGTGTGAACTAGGTCCTGAATGGCTTTTGCGATTATGTGAGGTCGGGTGCCAGATTGCTACATTGTGCTATGTTTGCTTATTCTTTGTTCTTTCATCAGGGGTGGGTTTTGTATAGTGTTTGTCTATTTAGTTATTTTGTTGATGGTGTATTTTATAAAAATATATCTATTTTTCAAATAACCTTGATTGGACATTCCTTTTATTTTGGACTGTTATTGTTTGTGCTGTTTGAGTCGCTACTGAAACAGTGTATCTCTTAACTAAGAGATAGCTGCTGCTATTTGTGGAAGCCCAAGCTAGAGCTTGGCTGACCCACCATCAACAAATTAGGCCTTCCCTCTAATGGCAGCAATCGGGACACAGTATGGAGTTCCATTCAAGTAGAAGACAATAACTAAAAATGTTTATTTGTCTATTTTCTTAACACTATGTTGTACACATTCACTAAAAAAGTTAATAAGTACAACATATTTCTGATGTTTCCACTACTTGCAAGATTAAATGTCTGTTTTATTTAAGAAATGGAAATATGTTTGCATTGTTAACTGGTTATCGATTCAATTCTTTATTGTGTGACCTAGCTTCAACAAGTGAAACTGTACACACATACACCAAAAGAGTAAAAATACAACCAATATATACATATGTAAAACAGAATAAAAGATGTTAGAAAATGTACATGTACAAATTCCTAATAATTTCATTACCTTTAAAATAAGCTTGTCAATCACTACACTTTTTACAAAGTTCATCAGAGTTATAACCAATTAATCCGTGGGCGCTAAAAGAAAATTCTACCACAACATTTCCCATGTAAACAGTGTTAGGGTCTTAAAGTATACAGTAAGAGAAACCTCCTACTGTATATGCTTATCTAGAATAGATATAACTAGCAGATGGTGCTTCTACAATTTCAATTTTTAATGAATGTTCAAATGTTCTAATTGAATATTCTCGTTCGCCGACACGTGTTTCGACCCTAGGTCGTTTTCAAGGCATGGCACAGCTATATATTTAAGGTCAGTGTTTTCTGCTATGACTCAAATGGCACAGTTGCAATTGGTAATGCCAATGTTCATTCTGTCTCACTGACAATGGGGTAAAATTTGTTCTTTGGTGTTGTTTTTCTATCAATGTATTATCAGCACCACAATAACTTGGTATTCTCCCTCTCCGGAGTGTAGTCCTGGAAGGGCTGGCAGCGTTCAGCGTGGCCTTAAAGTATAGTTCAAACATTTCACTCCGCTGATTACCAAGTGCTGGGCATTCAATAATTACGTGATTTACAGTTTCTTTACATTTCATACATATGCGACAGGTCCATTGTTCCTTTGGCAGTCTATTCCTTGCACCAAAAACATCATTGGTTAGCAGCAAATTAAATTTTACATGCAACCAAAACTCCCTTAATTTTGTTTACACAGATATCCTCCCATACATATCTGTTGATTATTATATGGTTTTATGTCCAAGGAAAAATGATCAAAATGTGTATAAAGCTCGAGGCTTCGTCTGTTTGCAATCCAAGCATTTTCATATAATTTCTTCTTAACCCTCTATGATCTATGCCCTTAAGCTGACCGGGGCGTGGCCTGGTGCTCATGGCGTGAGGATGCTGAAACGCTGAGCTCTGGCGGAGCCACCATAATCCGATCCTCAACAAGGTGTTTGAAGCCAGCAGCACCGTTTTAAAAGCCGACCCAGCTGAGGTGGGAGCGAAAGCCTGCACTTCACAACTAATTCCAAAGGAAATTGGAGCCTGGGAACCTGGTGCGGCGTCCCACCCGGCCTCTCTCCCCCCGATCCTGGGCGACGCACACAAAATGGCAACCGCAACGGACAGGCAAGCCTGAGGCGCGAACAGAAGCCGCGCTCCTGCTGCTGGTTGTAAACACCCTGGGGGGCAGGGAGCACTGGGCACGCCGGATCAGCACCACAGGGTCCAGTGGAGCGGTGCGTACTGCACTCCCGAAACTTCTGACAGCAGCCCTGCGGGGACCGTGGGGCCAGACATCACGCGCTCAGGGCGGACAGCGAGTGGAGCCGCTGGTGCAGGCGGCGAGGAGTGAAGGCGAGCAGAGCGAGACTGAAGCCGGGAGCCCAGAGAATCCACGAGAGGGGCCCCCAAAGCCGCGAACCTGGGTCCTCCACAGAGACAGCCGATCGGGACCCGAGGCGACCTGGCGGCGCACCAGCGGGCGGGAGCCCTCCCGTTGTGACCAAGGCGGTGACATCCTGGAGAGACAGCAACCAGCCGGGGCGCAGAGGACGGAGGAGCAGTGGAGCCGCCCAGAATGAGCACGGTGAGACGCAGCGCTGCAGCCGCGAAGACGGCTACCCGCTCTGGTGCGCACAAAGCCGGATCCTCCATAATTGAGAGGGGCTCAGGCCCACCGTAACACTGTCCCGAGGGCGGGGACGTAGAGGGACAGATAGCTCCGAAGAACTGCCCAGAGGACTGGCGCCCTTGTCGCCTGACCGAGGGGCCTGGAGGGCCCAGTAAACCAGCGGCAGGCAGGAGCCTTGAGCCAGGTACCTGCCCCCGCGCTCAGCAACCCCCGCCCGACTGGCTCAACAAAGTAATAAGCGCTGGGTGAATCATAAACTTACAACTGGTCACCGCAGACAATAAGAACGCGAGCCAGCACTGCCGGAAGAGGTGTAACGGGGCCAGCTCCAACACAACACCTGGCCCAACTGGACCCCGTGCCAAGGCCTATTTGGGCGCTGATACAAGACTCTCCAGGCAGAAACTGAATCCCACCGGAGCAACCAAGACCTCGGCCCACACGTCACTCAGGAGCTGACCCCTGGCTGCTACAGCGGGGCAAACTAAGGCAAGGCCACTCCAGGGGCTGCCTTGCGCTTCACATCAGCACATGGGCAAAGCGCCACTGCTGGCATAGACCAGGGGAGACCAACCCAGCACATCACGCAGCTCTGTGAGACAGACGGCAGCGGACCCCCACATCAGGGCTTACCAGAGAGACACGTGGTGCATCCCAGGGGCGACACATTAACCCCATAACTGAGCATAAAAACATTGTCTCCGCACCACACCCCCAGGGGCTGGCCCACAGTGGCGACAACGACACACGGCAAGATAACCTCGGACCAAAGACTGCCAGAGGCACCACAGTGGTGAGAACACACTCCATAAACGACCAGGGCCTAAATAGCATAGAGCGCCGCAGGAAGGGACACTGGTGAGATAGACTGGAGCGAACCAGGCAACAACCTAGCCTAAAAAGGCGAACCAGGCGTCTAAACCAACCGAAAGGGCTAAGCGAAAGTGAAGAACGCCACAATGGACCCCTTTGTTACGGCGAAAACCCACCCCAACGCCCAGTCCACGCCAAAAGGCGCTGCACTGCAGGTCAGCCCGGAAGAAAGCGGCAAGGACAACCAAGTACTCGAAGCGATAGCAGGCCTGAGAATGTTTATAGATACCAAAATAGATGAAGTAAAAGCCGACATCCAGCTTATACGTCAAGGTGCCCGTAACTTAACGGAGCGTGGTACCAACATAGAATCTTCCCTGAAGGAGCCGACAGAAGAAACTGCAGACCTTCAAGCTGAGGTTGCAGACCTAGGGAGGAAGGTAGCCATCCTAGAGGCGAGGTCAGAGGAGGCGGAAGGACGCGCTAGGCGCAATAACATCAGGATACTGGGAGCCCCTGAGGGGACAGAGACCTCGGATTCGACGGCCTATGTGGAATCCCTGATGCAGCAAGAAATCGGGCGGAGAAGCTGTCACAGGGCTTCGCCATAGAGAGAGCACATAGATCGCTCCAGAAGAAAACCCCCTCCCCCTGGGCTCCTACCCTCGACCCATCATAGCAAAGGTCCTCAACGTCCGGGAAAGGGAAGTAATTCTGAAATTCTCAAGGGAGAGCGGAGCGATAGTTCGAGACAACTCGAAAATTACCATCTACCCAGAATACACTCAAAGGGCGAGGAATTCTTTTGTCCCAGTTAAGGCCAGGCTGAGACAGTTGAACTTGAAATACATGCTGCTGTATCCGTCCAGACTAAAAGTGATTTACAAAGGGCGAGCGATATTCCTGGAGACACCGGCCGCAGCCAACATGTGGATGGAACATAACAACTTGGCTGAAGTGCCCACAGAGCCTACCCACAAGAACCACACCGAAGCTCGCAAAGGACGAAAGCCCAGCGGCGAAACACCGCCGTCTCTGATACTTTCTTTGGGCACTACCGCGGATCGGCGCATCACGAAGACAGAAACACCATAACAACACGAGAAAGCTAAATGATTATGGGGTTCGTCCGGCCCCCCACGCATGAGCACACGGCACCAACCCACGAAAGATCAGTGCAGGCCTGTTGCCAGCACGACCCCACTCGCGCCAGAAACCCGGATGGGGCCAGGCAGCGCGAGAGCACCCGAGCACTGCACCCCAATGGCAGAAGCTGGGTGCACCAGTTACAGTTACTTTTTTAATGTTATTGTTGGTACTGCCCTCCTCCCTGGAATCACCAAACGAATTGGAAATGACCTGACACCAGAAACTGAAGCCAACCAAACTATAAAAGTAGAGCGAGATGCGATGCTCTGCAACACACGATAACGCCATAGAAGTGACGAGGGGTCACTCACACCAACAACCACACCCAGGCGATGGCAGCACAGCTCAAAATAATCACGTGGAATGTCAGGGGGATGGGGTCCTACCTGAGGAGGAACCGTATCCACTCCTACCTAAGGCGCAAAATGGTGTTGATCGCACTCCTGCAGGAAACGCATCTCGTGGCGAACACCATGAGCAAACTAGCTGATTACTGGGGGGGCCAGGGCAGCGGCGCATCCTACCCGAGATACACACGAGGTGTATACACATGGGTGAGCCCAGAGACACCATTCCAACAGATGGGGGCGGAGGTGGACAAAGACGGTAGATACGTGGTGGTGTGAGGGATGATAGAAAACATCCAGATATGCATCGTAAACTCGTATTTCCCCCAACATAGCATACCTACCTACCTTAAGCAGATGTGCGCTAGAATCACACACTACAGGGAGGGTACCTTCCTATGGGGGGGGACTTCAACCGCGTGATGAATGAAGAAATGGACAGGTCCAGAATGCCACAACTCCCCAATAACTCCGTTCCACGGGCACTCCGCAACGCAGTAGAAAAACCTGGAACTAGTCGACCTCTGGAGAGACTTGCACCCCACCGACAGATCCTACTCCTTCTACTTGTCCCCCCATGGCCTCCACACCAGGATAGATCATCTCTTCATCAACCATGAATTAACCCCACAGGTGGAGTCTGTAAGCTACCTGGGCAGGTCACTCTCAGACCACTCCCCGCTGTTTATGCAATTAAGCCTGAGAGGCCCCAGGCCCCCCATCCCGATGTGGCGCATGCCTACAAAAGCCTTAACAGACCCTGCATTCAAGGACAGTTTAGGAGAAAAACTGGAAGAGTACATAAGGGTCAACAAGGGATCAGTCGAGAAGTGGAGCACACTGTGGGAAGCCATGAAGGTGGTAACGCAGGGTGAGATAATAGCAGAAGCTGGGGGAATCAGGAAGCAACTGAAAAGGAAACTAGAGGACAAGGAGGAAGAGATCAGACAGCTGGAAAATAACGAAACCCCAACCAAAGAGAAGGAAGACAAGCTGAGAGAAATCAGACGACTGCCACCTTGCGTGGGAGAGGATGTCCAAGTTCGATTTCTCAACGCGAACTGCTAAGGCGCACAAAGAGGCCGATAAACCTGGCAGGATTCTGGCCTGGTTATGTAGGAAAGAGCATCCGAGGCACATTCCCAAAGAAATCAGGGACGATGTTTTCTCAGACTTAAGTCCCAATAGAAGACATCAGGGACACCCTGGCCGAAGTTGGACTCCCCAAACTGAACCCGGAACAACGAAACATGCTGGGAGAGGCAATCACGACGGTGGACATCTCAGAGGCGATCAGTTCCCTGTCTACATGCAAGACTCCTGGAACTGATGGCCTCACACCAGAATTCTACAAGGCCTACGAGGAGATCTTAACCCTGATGCTACACGGAGTATATGATGAGGCATACGAGACGGGGATACTACCGGGGAGCATGAGAGAGACCATCATAATACCAATGCTTAAACCTGGTAAACCGGCCGCCGAGTGCGACTCATACCACCCCCTGGAAATGCTGAACTATGACAGCAAAATCCTGATAACCATCCTAGCTAAAAGGCTAGCGAGAGTGATAGGATCCCTAATACATGAGTACCAGAATGGTTTTGTCCCGGGCCGCAACACCACTGCTAACTTAAGAAGGCTCCAACACATAATGGCACAAACTGCAGAGAGCAAGGAAGACCTGGCGGTACTCTCGTTAGATGCCATAAAGGCGTTTGATTCAATATTCTGGGAGTGGCTGATTGAGACTCTGAGGGAATTTGGACTTGGTGAGCACTTCATTCGGTGGGTTGGGGTGCTCTACAACGCCCCTGTGGCGAGAGTAATGCGGCAGGATGTCGGGAGCTTGGGCTATACGAAGAGGAACCATAAGGGGGTGCCCACTGTCGCCAATGTTGTATATCCTCGGCCTGGAACCAATAGCAATCTATTTCAGGAAACAGCTCTTCGATGCAGGGATTAGAACAGGTGGGATAGACAACATTATCTCTCTGTATGCGGACGACGTTCTCTTATACCTGCGTAACCCACGAATGAATGCACCAACGGCACTAGACATCCTAGACAATTTTGCAAATTATTCCAGAATAAAGATCAGCAGACAGAAATTATGCTCCTTCCCCCTTGCCGGGCTTAGAGGGAAAAAACAGAAGAACTACCTGTGATGGGGATCCAGTGGCAAGAGGAGGCATTGCGCTATCTTGGAGTCACTATTAAGCACACGCCTGCCCTCACACACGAGTGCAACACGGAGGCAGCGATGTGTGGGGTGCGAAATTCATCAAATTCTGATCTAAACTCCCACTCTCCATGATGGGCAGAGCAGCGATCACCAAAATGATAATACTACAGAGGTTCCTATACTACTTCACCAACATAACATACTATATACCCCAACCCTTCTTCAGGAAACTAGAAACCCTAATCAAAGACTTCTTGTGGGGCTCGCCCAGACACAAAGTTGCACTAAACATCCTGACACTCCCTCACAGAGAGGGCGGCATACAACTGCCCGAATTTCAGAAATATTATCTAGCTGCCCAATTGACTCACGTCAGTGGTTGTCGGATGAACCAACAGCCGAAACAGGCCTTCTCCAACAACTGACGACACCAATGCATCCCAAAGAAATAATATGGAGCACATAAGTTGGGCCTTCTGACCGACCTATGATAGTGAAGCTAGGGAGACAAGTCTGGAAAAAGGTCGGCTCATCGCTCGGAATGCAACACCCATCCATGCCTGAAATCCCCATGCTTGCTGATGTCTGCAGGACCCCCACCGACCTACCAGCAATGAGGAGCTGGGAGAATTACGGCCTCTACACATGGGGAGACATGTTTAAAGAAGGAGTATTCAGGGACTTCGACTCACTACAAACAAAAGACGGGCTTGCCGCAGGCCAATTTCAATAGTACCAAAGGGTGAAAAATGCAGCCAAGAAAAACTGGAACACATGGCCCGAGGAACCGGAGACACACCCTCTCGGGCAGGAGATGTACAACCTGAGTGATGGATAGAAACCGACATCAAGGCTATACACCCAAATAAATGATAGACTTAATCCGAGAAGCGCTCATCGGAAAGAGAGATGGGAGACAGATTTGGGAACAGAAATCACAGAGTGAATGGAGCAGGGCCCTGATGTATCCACAGGAGGTGTCGCGGAATACCAGGTTCAGACTCATCCAGCTGAATGTCCTCTACAGGACCTACATGACCCCACACAGGGTAGCTACATTCAACAACAAAATCCTGCCAACATGCCCATGGTGCACTAGCCAACACGCGGACCTGGTCCACATGTTCTGGACTTGCCCCAAATCGCAGAAACTCTGGTCCGCTGTTGAGCAAACCTGTAGGAGAGCAGGAGTGGAAAGATATGAGTGGACACCTAAGGAGTGCCTTTTGGGCACACACCCTAGACTAAGTAAAATCAAGCATATAGTAAAACTGATGGATATGGCGTGCATACTAACAAAGAGAACGATCGCAATGGCCTGGAAATCGCCAGGTGGCCCCAGGTACGAACCCTGGATCAGGGAAATGGAGAGATGGACCACCGCTGAAACCAGAGCCTTGGAGGAGGGGAACAATCGAGGTGGGGGGGATGCGAGCGCAACACTGGAATCCTGGAAAGCCCTCATGAGAGACATGATCTTCTCGACGAACTTTAAGCCCCCATGAGCCGACCTCCTGGCACGAACTGCATGCATGGAACACTGACAGAAAAGCCAAGCCCTCACCCCCCCCCTGGCATTGTAACGCCTCGAAACAGCAAGATAGCATCCAATTAAAGACTCAAATGGGAAGAGCGAGAAAACTACAGCGGCAACAGGAAGGAGGACAGTCAAATTTATTGTTTGTTTACTGTTAACTATAATTCACCAGGCAGACACGAGAGACACCGGATGTTATGATATATAACCTGTGTTTAAATGCTTCTGTTTATACATAAATGCCAATAGAAAAATTTAAAAATACAAGAAATTAAGCTGCACAAAAAAGGAAAAGGCTGGAGGAAACAAGATACTTCTCACTAATAAAGTTATCCACCAAGTAACAATTATCTCCAGCGGAACAAGTCCCAAAATATGTCATAGGGCTGCAGTAGGAGAACCCATGGGAAGTACCAACATTTCTTTCCGTATGAATGACTGAAGCTTAAACCAGGACAGATCCTCGTCTCGCACCTCCGCACCATAAGTCAATTTTGAGACCAATATTTGTTTATACATTTTCACAACAGGTAGAAAGGAAAAGCGGCCATATATTTCCTATCCAATAGCCATAATTGGGTCACTGTCGCAATTGGTTCAAGCTTGCCTGATTTACCAGTCCCAGGGACCTTTTTGCTTTAGATAGAACACCAAGCTATCTAAATTCAGTAACCTCCTTCATTCTGGTTCTATTTATATACCACATGAAATTAGGCCTACCTCAAAGAATCCTATATCGATTCATAACTAGGATCTTTGACTTGGGCACATTTATGTCCAAGCCCAAGTCCCTGAAGGAATCAGCCATAGTATTTAATGACCCTTGGAGACCTATTGCAGTACAATCCATAAAGATAAGATTGTTCGCATATAGAAGGTAATGCAACTTCAGGGAGCCCAGTCTAGGGGGATTAACCACAATATGAGCTAGAGCTGCCCCTATGCCGAGGATATAAAGATTAAATAAAAATGGGGCTAACACACATCCCTGTCATAAGCCCCGCTCGACAAGGATCCTGACAGAGAACAATCCCCCTTGAAACCAGCCTGACTTTGATCTAATGTCTGAATGTAGGTGTTAGAGAATATTAACCAAGGGTACCGGACAGCCCCACTTCCTCATCTCCCACAGCCTAGAGCGATCTACACAGTCGAAAGCCTTTGAAATGTCCAAGAAAGCCAAGTACAGGCTATGTTTGGTTTGCACTGCCTGGTTTCACAAAAGCGTCATCAACAAGCAATTCAAAGAAGTGCCTCTGCCCTTGCGGAAGCCTGACTGGTTTAAGTCATATCTGCCAGATTCCTTAGCCCAACGTTCAAGGGCTCGCAAAACAAAGTGTGAGAAGATTTTGTAGGAGGCATCACGAAGGGAGATGGGTCTCCCTTCTTGAAGATCACAACTATCGCCTCCTTCCATGTCTGGGGAAACTGATAAGTAGCCAGGATCTTCTGAAATGGCATCAGTAAAAATGAGTAAAGTCGTGAATTATTTTGTTCAAAATGTAATTTTTGAATATATTAATTAGTGATAGTGATGGGCAATATTAGTGATGATCCAAATCCTATATTAACGAAGGTGGGGTTTTAGAGTGCCTAATTGCAGATCAGGTTGATTTGGCCTTCTGTCTTCCTGCTGTCGCCAGTTGTTTCCTCTATAGGGCCTCTGGCCTCCTCAGCAGCAGGCGGAGCGGCCCCTGCTTCTCTCAGCCCTGGCGAATACCAGGGGCACGAACACTCTTTTAATTGATGTCTAGCCATTGACCAGAGCAGCGAAAGTAATAGCAAATCTGGGCATGTCTTTGACGAAAGCTTCTCAAACAAAATCCCTTTAGCTGCTGCAGCCACCTCAGAGGACGCCAACTCCCTGAGTTTCAGGTTGTTCTTTGCTAAAATCGATCGTCTGCACTCCGCTGTTATTGCACAGTTGGTGTAACCTATAAGACAAACCGCTCTTTGTGCCAAACCAGCCAGAATATGCACATCAATAGGCGTGACCTCTTTGGCCTCTTCCACCATTTGTAAGATCTTGGCCAATGGACCTACGGAATCGAGGAGTGTATCCTGACGCTCTATCCATGAGCGGTCAATGCCCTTTTTCAGGTCCTTGGTGCACTTCACCATGAATGTAAACATACGAGAGTCCACCTCCAGAGTGTCTGCTACTTTATCTGCAGAGAAGGTCTGGGACATTCTGCCTTCAATTGCCCCTCGCCTCCTTTTTTAAAGGCGTGCATAGTCGCTTTTTCAAGTATCTTGTGACCTTCGCCGGGGGCTCCCACAGCAAGGATCTCTGGTGGAGTAGCAGGTTTGGATCGAAGGGCTCGTCCGGGGAAATATCTCGGCATTTCTTAACACTCTTATTGCGCCTTTTACGCGGTTCCCCTTCTAGAGGAGTGGCCGAGCTCACACAACAGTGAGAACTCTGTGCTGCTGGAATCCCATTCAGTACCATCTTGGTCTTCCTCTGGGCTAGAGGATATGTCGCCTTGTCCCAATGTTGCTAAGGGAGCTTATCCATCCCACCCCCCTAGGTGCTTTAGGGTGAGGCAAGACCCATTGGAAGAACTATAAAAGACCAATGGAGCGTTCTAAAGGTCCCCACACAATCCTAATTTGTACGCAAATTGAGAAGTTTAGACATAGTCCGCGTATATAAGCAGATGCCATTTTTCAGATATTAAGTAGCCATAGTCGAAGCATAGGGCCTGCACGGCCATGCAATATTTTGTGTGTTAGACACAGGCCGTGAACCTGAAGGGGAAATCTCAATAGGCCCAAGTGCTGATGAGAGAGGCCCATGCTGCTAACCTTTACATAAACTCTTCTTTGTTCAAAAATTGTTGCCAATATGTGTGTTCTAGAAAGAATTAGCCCGGCAAGGCCACGCGACAGCACTGGGTGCCTTGGTGTACGTGTTATCACACAGAGGCCAAAGCAGGCCTCCTTCTCCAGCATTGGATCTTTCATGGATTCACATGCTTTGAATATTCCCCGTCGTCAGGCTGGGAATCCCCGGTACATTATATAGACCCTTTCCCGTAGGAAAACTTTTTCGACGCTTATGCGTCCTATCCACCTCGTTTTGTATCATGCGTGCCCGTGCCGTCAGGACGTCATGATATAAATACAGGCCCCGCCCCCGCGCTCCCTCAGATTTCAACCGTCTTTCAAAGCAGTGGGATCTTCGTGTTACTACTAGTGATAACTAGATTGTTTTTTTGTCTGTTTCGCGTAAGCGAAGTTCAAATCTGGAGAATTATGTCTGGAAAGGCGTTATTTCGCCCATGTGCAACCTGTGGCCTCAAAAAGGTTTATGAAGGAGACGGCCACATGGACTGTATCTACTGTCTCCACCCGCACCACACGGCGGATACATGTGAGATATGCCAGGGTTTCTCCCAAAAAACCCTTAAGGACCGTAAAAGAAGGCTGGTCGACTGGCTTAATGACGGAGCGGGTGCCTACCCGGCTTCGGAAGTTGGCTCCACGGCCTCCAGGAGCAAGTCGGAGCCTCCATCGAAGAAGGTGCGGCCAGCAGAAATTCGCCCTGAGGACAAGCATAAGGGGAAACATGCTGGATCCTCCTCATCTCATAAAAAGCCCTCCTCCTCCTCATCATCTAAGACGGAGAGGCTGGCGCTGTCTAAATCCTCCTCAGGGGACCGTCCCAGGTCTTCCGTGAGTCGAGAAGCTTCAGCCGGGAAGTCGGCATCAAAATCGACAACGAAGTCTAAAGGCTCGACGACGACGACTTCCTCGTCGACCTCGGTGTCATTGACGATGCCTATTACCGTTCAAGCAGCAGCGGTTGGGATTCCTTCGTCGACGGAAACTCAGTCTATGGCTTGGCTGCCTGAGGTCTATGACCCGATCCCCCCTGAGGTCTTACTGCAGCCAGACACGGCCTGCTCGGCGGAAGGGGAAGGTGACATGGTTCTGCAGCCATTGGATTTAGGCTTACGGCCTTCCACGTCGACGACGACGGCGACGAGTGCGAGCGGGGGTATGGTACCTATATCATCCACGTTGCTGAACCCCCAGACAGTTTTGTCTCTGGATGTGCTTAATACTCTTCAGAAGCTACTACAGCGGCTGGATACCCAGTTCCCTCAACCTGGGACGTCATCGTCACTTCTGTCTGTACCTTCCGTCGACGAGCAAACTTGTACGGCTCGCTCGTCGACGAATCACCCATCGGCTCCCCAGGCGGTAAAAGATCGTCCTCGAGCTCAGGAGGAGGGTGAGTTGTCGGAGTCCGACTCTATACATGATGACTCTGGGTCAGACATCTCCCTGTCACCGTCGAGGGACCCGACATGGAATTCGGATGTAGAATTGGAGTCTACGAGGAGCCAGACACAGCCATCTCCCCCTGATGATGTGGGAGCCTTCCATGCAATGATGGGGAAAGCGTGTTCCGAATTCGGCTTGATTCCTGAGGAGCAGAGGAAAGACTGTTTCCTTTTTGACCATATGGGTCAAAGGAGAAAATCGGTATTTGCCATCCCAATCCTTGACCACGTGTGGCAAGAAGGTCTCAAAACGATGCGCCATCCGTTCTCGGAACCAGCCATAAAGGGACGGATCGAGAAAAAGTTTAAAGCTCCGGAGTCCACTCCAAAATGTCTAACATCACAGCCTTTGTCTGACTCGGTGGTGTCGGCGGCAGCAGCTAGGAAGGCCAGGGTCCAGCAAAAATGTTCAACGCCACCGGAAAGCGAGGCTAGGAGGCAGGACGCATTTGGAAAGAAGGTGCTCTCGGTCGGAGCGACGACAGTAAGAGCAGCCAATTCCTTAGCGATCGTGTCACGATATGATAGGGAAATGTGGCACAAATTAGCCCCTATCCTAGAACACCTGCCAGACGAACACCGAAAAGCAGCTATGTTACTGGTGCGGGACGGCGAGGAGGCCTCGAACCACGCTATTAATATCGCAGTGGACCTAGCAGAGTCTGGTTTCAAACAAATCAACCATGGAGTAGTGCTTCGTCGACAAGCGTGGCTCAAATGTACTACTTTCCGTCCTGAAGTACAGTACAAAGTCCTGGACATGCCATGCGAAGGGGAGCACCTGTTTGGCGAAAAGGTTGATGAAGCGCTGAAAGGGATGAAAGAAGACACGGATACTGCTAGGTCCCTCGGCGCCCTTCAAACGGGTAGAAATTTTCGCTCTTTTCGCCCTTTCAGAGGTGCTTCTGGAAACTCCCGCTTTGGAGCCTCGAGGGACCGTGGATTTAACAGGCCCTCGTACTCTTCACAAGGGTTCAGACGAGCGTCCCAGTCGGCACGTGGAAGCAGGGACTATCAAGCCTCCAGGCGGCGAGGCTCAGGTCCGTCGTCAACGAAGAACAAGCAAACCAGCAACCAATGACGGCCTTCGGAACGTCCTGGGGGGTCGAGTCTCTCATCACTTCGACCGATGGAAATGCATCACCAAAGATCGATGGGTCCTAGACACGATTCGCATGGGTCATGCGCTGCAATTCAAAGACAAGCCTCCGCGTCTTCCTCCTTTATTCTCGACACAGCCCCACCTCCAAATCCTACGACAAGAGGCGGAGCTTATGTTGCGAAAAGGGGCGGTAGAGAGAGTTCCTGTGGCACAGGAAGGCCAAGGAGTTTATTCCAGGTTCTTTGTTGTCAAAAAGCCAAACGGCAAATGGAGGCCCATTCTCGACCTGAGGGTACTCAACAAGTGGCTAAAGAGCCAAAAATTCAAAATGCTAAAACTCCAAGAGGTTATCAGATCGGTGCAACCCATGGACTATCTCTCTTCACTAGACCTTCAGGATGCTTATTTTCACATCCCAATACGCCCACGACACAGGAGATATTTAAGATTCGTCGTCGGGAGAAAGCATTTTCAGTTCAAGGTCCTCCCGTTCGGGCTCAAGTCCTCCCCCAGGACGTTCACCAAGTGCTTGGCCCCTATAGCGGCCCATTTAAGGAAGGATGGTCATCATGTCTATCCATATCTAGACGACTGGCTAATCAGAGGGTCATCCAAGGAACAAACACGAGACAGTCTACGAGCCACAATGTCCATCTTACAGGAACTGGGCTTCGCAATAAACTTCAACAAGTCCTCAGTAGAGCCTTCGAGGACCTTGGTCTTTCTAGGAGCGGAGTTTCATACGCACACAAGCCTGGTGAAACCATCCAGCGAAAGAATTCAGAAACTTCAAAACAAGGCGTCGGAATGGAGCGGCGGTACCAGAGTCTCTGTGCGCAAGTACATGTCCCTGCTAGGGACCATGTCGTCCTGCATTCCGTTAATAAACAACTGCCGTCTGTTTATGAGGCCTTGCCAGGAATTTCTAGCGGACCGTTGGGCACAGAGCAGAGGTCGCTGGTCCGACAGACTGGTCGTCGACGAACAACTAGTTCAAGCACTCGGCTGGTGGAAAGTGTCTACTCACCTAACGAGAGGGATGCCTCTACTGGAACCAGAGTTCCAAAAGACGGTGGTGACGGATGCATCGCTGAGCGGATGGGGAGCTCATCTGGATATGTTACAGGTACAAGGCCAGTGGTCTTTGCAGGAGTCCTCCCTGCATATCAACCTGCTAGAACTGAGAGCAGTGCGATGGGCTCTGAAGTCTTTTCTTCCGCAACTGAGGGACTCGGTGGTGCGTGTCATGACGGACAACACCACTACGATGTTCTACTTGAGGAAACAAGGAGGGACACGTTCCAGGTCCCTATCGACAGAGGCACAGAAAATCTGGCATTGGGCCCTTCAACACAACATACAAATCTTAGCATTTCACCTACCAGGAGTGAAAAACGTGGAAGCCGATGCCCTCAGCAGAGAAATGAACGAAGTTCACGAATGGGTGCTGAACGACCAACAACTTCAACAAGTATTCAAGGAATGGGGACACCCTTCCATAGACCTGTTTGCAACGAAGAACAACAAGAAATGCCATCAGTACGCAAGCAGATGGCCTCAGCAGGGCTCACTGGGGGATGCGTTCTCATTCCCATGGACGAACAAATTCCTGTACGCATTTCCTCCTTTTCCCCTTGTCAGGAGGACGTTGCAATGGATCCTCAGGTACCCATGTCGGGTAATTCTGGTGGCCCCATACTGGGCCAGACAAGTGTGGTTTTCAGACCTACTACACTTAGCGGCGGCGGAACCGATGAGATTCCAGAAGACCCCCGACCTTCTGTCTCGACAGGAGGGTGTCGTTTGGCATCACGACCCGGACAGCCTCAAGTTGACAGCCTGGCTCCTGACTTCGCCGAATTTGGTCGGCTAACGATTCCGGAGGACTGTCGACGTATCCTGCAAGCGGCAAGAGCACCTTCCACAAACGCCTCATACGCGTACAAATGGAAAAGGTTCTGTCAATGGTGTGAGGATCAACCAGGTTTGGCCCCGCAATCGATTAGGCCGGAACAGCTCCTTCCATACTTGCTGTTATTAGCTCAAATGGGCCTGTCGGTGTCGTCAATAAAAGTACACCTAGCAGCCATTTCCAGGTTTAGTCGTCGACGGCACTCGGCACCATTGTTCAGCGACCGCCTGATTAAGCACTTCCTTAAAGGCCTCTTTCGGAGTTTCCCTCCAGAGAAGAAATTTCCACCGGAGTGGAGCCTCAATCTGATCTTAACGTCTCTTATGAAACCTCCGTTTGAGCCAATGTCATCATCGTCTCTGAAGTTTCTGTCGTGGAAATTGGCCTTCCTGGTGGCCATCACTTCAGCCCGACGTATCTCAGAAGTTCAGGCTCTAATGGTGGACCCACCATACTTACGATTTTTCAAGACCAAGGTAGTCCTAGCCACTAACCCACAGTTCATACCAAAAGCTCCTTCGGTGTTTCATAAACACTCTTCTATCGTGTTGCCTACGTTTTTTCCGGAGCCATGCTCGGGAGCGGAGCGCATGCTACACACATTGGATGTAAAAAGGGCTCTCAAGTTTTATCTTCATCGTACGCAACCGTTCAGAGAAACGAGACAGCTGTTTGTGGCCTATGGGTTGGGTGCTAGAGGAAAAGCCATTTCAAAGCAAGGACTTTCAAGATGGGTGTCATCTACCATCTCGTACTGCCATTCCAAGGCAGGGAAGCCTCTTCTACGACGGCCAAGAGCTCATTCAACTAGAGCAGCGGCATCGTCGACGGCACTGTGGGCCGGAGTCCCTCTAGGGGACATCTGCATGGCGGCTACCTGGGCGACTACACACACCTTTACCCGCCATTACTGCCTGTCGCAGCAACATGCCGAAGACACCCGGATGGGACAGGCGGTGCTTCGACACCTATTCCAGTAAGGTAAGCCCCGGCTGCGGGGTGGCATCCTGTGGAATTTATGACTGTATGTGGTCCGTTTTTCCCTATGTAAACTATTACTGATGTATACATAATCTTAGGGAACGGCCTTTTGCGAAGAATGTATAGGGGTTTGCATGCACACCTCCTCTTGGGGGTAGTACTGCTATGTAATCTATTCAAAGCATGTGAATCCATGAAAGATCCAATGCTGGAGAAGGGAATAGTTTCTTACCTGTAACTCCATTTCTCCAGCATTGGTATCTTTCATGGATTCACATGCGCCCACCTGCCTCCCCTGATCATGCAAACCGGTTCCCCCACTACTTTGGGGGCCGAAATCTGAGGGAGCGCGGGGGCGGGGCCTGTATTTATATCATGACGTCCTGACGGCACGGGCACGCATGATACAAAACGAGGTGGATAGGACGCATAAGCGTCGAAAAAGTTTTCCTACGGGAAAGGGTCTATATAATGTACCGGGGATTCCCAGCCTGACGACGGGGAATATTCAAAGCATGTGAATCCATGAAAGATACCAATGCTGGAGAAATGGAGTTACAGGTAAGAAACTATTCCCTTCCCCCACACAGCCAACCACGTGTTATAGCCCCTACAACTGCCCTAGTCCCAAGACCCCTTAATTCCGAGATAACAGGGGACCACAGACCACCGACCATAAACCAATCCACCATAAAAGATCTAAAAGCATGGTCGTCCCATCTTTATTTCATGGTGACATGATTTGTAATGGGAGGTACAGGGAGGGATACATTATAGATCAAAAGCGAGGGTGGAAGACGAGAAACGTGATCGGAATGAGTGAAGGATGTGTGGGTTAGTGTGACCTCGAGACTCCCCCTGTGCCAGTCTTTAAGCATGCCAGGTGCATTGTATAATGATAGAGTAGCACTGTTCGCAAATGTAACAAATTGCTTCTTTGGCTTTGGTTCCCTGGAGACGATGAGCCTAGCAGATCCCACGTGATGGAAGACTGGTGGGCTGGGCTGGGACCAATGGCCTGGCATAACCTATGGAGTAGGCCGGCCATGTATAGGGTCGCACCAACCAGCCACGTGGGTTTCCACTGTATACAAATAACATGATCTATGAGGCTCTGTCCCCTTTTAAGCTTCTGCTTGCCCCCTTTTTGCCCAGAACCTTCCACAATAGCAGCGTTATTTGCTGACGCACCTATTTTTGTAGAAATTAAACTTGTTATCCTTGCAAGAGTTTCTTGGGTCACTAGGAAACCACACTGAAGAAACACAACGGCAACAACACATGTCCTACCATCCCATATTCCCACAGGTTTCCCAACAAAAACGGTACGTCACATGTGTGGGTGCACTTATCTGGGCACACAGGGTAAAGGCTAAACCACTCGTACACCAAAGGGCCTGGGAAGACAACATTTTTACTGTATTCGGTATTGTGGAAAACCCATAGATTTGGGCCTGGGGTGTCGCAGCGACCAAGAAAAACAGGGAACCCCATGCATTTCTAGTACCAATTTTGGTTGGGTGATATTGTATGTAAATATGTGCTCTGTAAAGCACGTTGGATTAAGGCGCTATATAAATAACACATCATTATCATTTCTGAAAAGAAGACACACGTGGAAATCCAAAGACCCTAGAATGTATTACCCACAGTGACCGTCAAACTCCAAAAAGTGGAGAAAAACCACAATTTTCAGATATTTGCCACCTGGAAACCACCGGAACACGCTGGCAACAACACATGTCCTGCCTTCCCATGTTCCTACAGGTGTCTTGACGAAAACGGTACCTCACATGTGTTGGTGCACTTATCTGGGCGGAAAGGGAAAAGGCTTAACCACTGGTACACCAAAGGGTCTAGGAAGAGGAAATTCTTATGGTATTTGATGTTATGACAACCCACAGAATTGGGCCTGGGGTGTCGCAGCCACCATGGAAAACGGTGAACCCCATACATTTCTGAAAAGACAATCCCCGGAGGAATCCAAAGAGGTCTGACTTTCGGTAATTGCCCTAGAATTTATTAACCACAAGGGCAGGCAAATTCCAAAATGTAGGGAAAAAAACAAAATATTCAGACATTTGCCACCAGGAAACCACCGAAACACTCCAGCAACAGCACATGTCCTACCTTCCCACTAGTGCCCTGACGCAAACAACACCTCACGTGTGCGCTTACCTGGTCGGAAAAGAACAAGGGTATACTGTCCCCAAGCTCAGCAGCGGTCCCAGTGAGCCCCAGCAGGGTCTCCCATCCCTACCCAGGGGGAAAACTTGTAACACAACCCAGCCAGAGGTCCAGGATGGTCGGGGGTGTTGTTCCTGGCCTTAGGTGCTTGTCTCCCATTTTGGTGGACAGCCCCTAAGCTCCATAGCTGTCCCTTCATGAAGGGAAAATCTGTAACGAGCCAGGGACACCACCACCGCTCCCCGGGAACCACCAATGGACCTTGGGACGGTCGACCCACCTGCAAGACAGGTTCCAAAGGCCAGGGGCAGCAGCCCCGACCATCCAGGAGTTCTGGCTGGCCTGCATTACAGCTTGTCCCTCTGGGAAGGGATGGGGACCCTGCCAGGGTTTCACTTGGACCACTGCTGGACTTGGAGACGGTCGACCCAAGTGGGAGACAGGTGCCCAAAGCCAGGAACAGCAGCCCTGACCGTCCTGGAGCTCTGACTGGGCTGTTACAGCTTTTCTCTCTGCAGAGGCATTGGCACGCTGCCAGGGCTCCCTGGGACTGCCGCTGAACTTTGGGACGGTCGACCAACAAGGGAGACAGGCGCCTAAGCACTGAGACATTAACCCCTGCCATCTTCGAGCTCTGCCTCGGCTGCATTCCAGATTTTCCTTCCGGGGAGGGATTGGGATCCTGCCGGGGCTCCCTGGGACTGCCGCTGGACTTGGGGATGGTCGAACCAAAAGGCGAAACATTGTGCCCCCCTTTGTTTTACTATTTTGGTGGCGATGGGGGTCTGTTTGGCTTGGGGTCCAGTGGGGATTGCTGGTCGAGGATCGAATGATCCTTGACCAGCAACCTGCTTGTGTGAGGGCTCTTTGGAAAGGGGAGGGTCTCCCCTTTCCAACGAGCCCACACTTGGCCAAATTGGGCAATAAATCACCTTGCAGGACACACATGCATCCCTGCTAAATGTACATACTGAAGCCTTTCGGTTCCAGCATGGAAAGTCAATTTCCTGATGGCGTCAACGCATGTAGCGTGCGCCGACATCACAGCAAACCCTTGACCACCAGGCACGGAAGGGGAAGTCCTCCCCTTCACTGCCTAGGAATCGGAGGGATTAAGGGAGCAGCAGGGTGGCGATCTGCCCCCCCCAAAGGTAAGCAGTGCGGAGAGCGAGGTATCTCATCCCCCACACTGGAAACGTAGTGCGCAGGACGAGATACCTCGTCCTCTGCACTTAAGGGGTTAAACCATACAATTGCTGAAATGTATTTAATATAAGACAAGAGGCTAAGAGGAGAAACCCTGCAGTACTATTTGAAGCAAGGAGACTACTGATTTTAAGGTGATATGAAGAGAAATGTAGGTGGCATGACAAGGTATAGAATACATTGACAGTGAAAAGGAACTAGCAACAATTGCTGTCTGAAAAGTTAATAAGACCTGGCTCAGTGTCAATTACTATGCAGACTGTTAGTACAGTGGTAGCGTCTAGGTCTCCAAAGCATGAGGTTTGGAGTGCAGTGCCTGAATTTTCTATTTCATTTATAATATCCCACAAGGATTGAGAGGGCATTTTTCACTAGTTTAATGTCTTTGAAGTCATTTAAACAGTACATTTCATATCAGCCAGTCCAGAGATTGGTGACCTGCTGTGGCACGCTTGTGTTATAAGTGCTTTAAACCATGCAGTTGGTGAAAGTTATTTAATATAAGACAAGAGGCTAAGAGGAGAGTACTATTTGAAGCAAAGAGAAGACCGATTTCAAGGTGATAGGAAGAGCAATGTCGGTGGCATGAAACAATATGGAATACATTGACAGTGTAATGGGACTAGCGGAAACTGCTGCCTGAAAAGGTTATAAAAAAGGCTAAATGTCAGTTAGTATGTAGACTGTTAGAACAGTGGTAGAGTATGGGCCTCTAGTGCATGAGGTATGGAGTCCAATGGCAGGGTCATTTAAACAGTACATTTTACATCAGCCAGTTCAGCGATTGGTGACATGCTGTCGCACACTTGTGTTATAAGTGCTTTAAACCCTGCAATTGCTGACAATTTCTTTTTTAACAACTTTATTTATTTTGGCTGCAGCATTGTACATGAGTGAACACATAAAATGATCCGACCCTTACAAAACGTTGTGTAGCTTGCCCCAGCCCAGTCCCCTACCCTGCCCTTCTCCAGTCGCTTCCAGAGTTTTAAAGTTAGTTTGTGGGCCCCCACCACTGACTGAAGGGGTGAGGGACTCTAAGATCTCAAGAAGGATGCTGCGTGCTGCGGCTGAAAGGTCAATACCGGGAACTGGCTGTGGTATTCCAGCACAGGTGCCCAGCAGTCGGAAAAGCAGTGCAAGGCTCCTTTCCTCGCTGCAGTGACCTTCTCGGCCACCAGGATTTCCCACACTTAATCCACCACAGGCGAATCAAAGGGCCTTCTTGTGTTTTCCATTTGCGGGTCAGTTATTTTAGCAGCAGTTGTGTCAGCAGTTTTGCAGTGCGTCCTGTTTTGGGGTAGCTTTCTGGTCTTGCTACTCCCAGCAGGATCACCTCCACGTCCATAGGTAGCTTGCGATGGGTAATGTCCTCAATGATGTGTGTGATCCTTTCCCAAAAGGCCTGCAACGTAGGGCTTCCCCACCACATGTTGGAGAAAGTCCCCCGTGCTCCACAACAAATCCAGCAGGCCGGGTCTATAGATGTATAAAAGTGGTGTAGGCGTTGCAGGGAATAATACCATCGGTGTAGGAGTTTCAAAGCACATTCTTTATTGGTGATACACCTAGAGGCTGAGCTGATTCTTGTCCAGGTCTACCCATGTTTGGTCCTCAATGGGATGCCCCAGATCCTCCTCCCATCTGGCCATATACGGCGGTTTGGCGGGCAGCATATCCCCCTGTAGAAGTTTGTACAATTTAGAGATCTGTCCCCTATGGGGGCCCTCCTGTAGAGCGTGCTCTGACATATGATGGTCCCCTGAGGCCACTTGCCGAATGGTCGGCTGTGGGATCCAGTGTCAGATCGGGGCGTACTTGAGCCTCTCCGTTTCTGTGAGCCGGAAGCGAGTCCTGCATTCTTCGAAGAGGAATGGAGTGCCATTGTCATAGAGCTGTGAGAGGGTCCGGATGCCTCCTCTGGACCAGTTGTTAAATTGTGCTGCAACCATTCCGGGTGAGAAGTCTGGGTTCCAGAGGATCAGGGAGAGTGGGTTTAGGCCCTTTGGTAGCTTCTTCCTGCGCTGGGCCCATGACCATGCACTTAAGGTAGCTTTAGTGAAGGATAGGATCGTCGGCCACCGGCTGGGAGTTATACCTGGCGTGTGAAGCAGGGAGTTCAGCTGGATGGGACACTTTGCTTGTTCAATGTGGGTGTTCAATGTGGGTCCACTTTGGAGGATTTGTTTGTTCTTCCCAGGCTGTGGCGTTCGAGAGTTGGACTCCTATGTACTAGTTTGTAAGGTTAGGAAGGCCCATACCTCCTTATTTGGCCGCTCCGGTCATGACTCTAGGGGGATTCTAGCTTTGCCCCCTTTCCAAACGAAATTTGAAAGCTTGTTCTGCAGCTGTTCCAGGGGTTTTCTTGGAAGAGGAACCGGCAGGGTCGAGCTAAGGTATACCAGTCTGGGGAGCAGATTCATTTTGCACGCTGTAATTCTGCCTAGCAAAGAGATTTCCTGCCCCACCCAGAATTTCAAGTCTGCTTCCAGCTCTTTGAATAATGGGGGAAGTTCGCCGCATATAGTAGTTTCGGATCTGCTGTAATGCGTATTCCAAGGTAGGGTGAGGACATGAGGTTCCACTTCAGCGGGCATTGTGATTGGAGTTCTACCATGCTGTCGCCGCTTAGGTTTATACCCATAGCCTCCGATTTGGAGTAGTTTACCTTGATCCATGCCACTTGTTCAAAGGCTTTCAGCTCCTCCACAGCAGCGGGGAGAGAAGTGCGACACTCCGTGATGGAGAGCATGACATCATCGGCGTATAGGGAGACCTTAAATTGTTTGCCATCTACGTTCAGTCCAGCTACCTGGTCCTTCAGGGGGAGCCTCCGGGCAAATGGCTCCATCACGAGGGCGAAGATCAAAGGCGAAAGCGGGCATCCCTGTCTCGCCCCACATGACAATGGAATCTGGGCCGACAGTTTTTGGTTTACTTGCAACGACGTTTTCGGGGCTCGGTAGTTGGCCAGCAGCATCCTACGAAATTAGGGGCCAAACTGAAAAGCTTCTAGCGTGAGGCGCAGAAGTCCCAGACCACCTTATCAAAAGCTTTAGTAGCGTCCAAAGTTAAGACTGCTAATTCCTGCCTGTTCTGGAATGCTACTTTGATGAGATTGAGGGCCCGACGAATATTGTCTCCCTTGCTTCTGCCTCTGATAAAGCCTGTTTGATCCGGATCTATGATGGATGGCAGAACAACACCAGTCTGTTCGCCAGCACTTTAGAATAGACGTTTCCGTCTATATTAAGAAGAGAAATAGGTCTGTACGATGTGTATTCCTGTGGATATTTGCCAGGCTTCAGGAGTAGGATTGTAATTGATTCCTGCATGGAGGGGGTATTGTGCCTGAGTCTCAGAATTAATTGAATAGTTCCGTCATCGGACCCAGGAGCAGGGGACGGAAGAGTTTAAAAATGTAGGTGAGAAGCTGTCAGGGCCTGTGGCGCTGGGTCTCGGGGATTTAAGCATTCGGCTGTAATGGGGGCCTCCAACACCGCTCTCTTCATTTCTGATAGGTGTGGCAGTTTGGCCTGTGCCATGAATTGTTCCTGTTGTGCTTGCAGCCGGGGAGAGACCCTTAGTGTGTCTGCTAGGTGGGCTTTTGCCATCTGTAGTTTTGCTTCTTCCCCATATAGTTCTGCCTCCCTGACTCTTTAGAGCTGAAATGTAGTTTTGTCGGCAAGTTCTGGCTAATTTGCTGACCAGGAGTCTGTTAGCTTTGTTGCCATTCACATAATAGTATTGCTTGGTCTTGATCAGGGTTTGGGCAGTGTACTCCGCACAGTGGGCCTCCAGCTTTGTGCGGGCAAACCTCAGGAGTTTAGACGCTTTAGGTGAGTATCCCTTCTTATGAAGAATCTCTGCTTTTGCCACTTCCTCTTGAAGCTGCTCCTTTATTATGGTGCGTCTCTTCCGGTATGCTGCTGCCTAGGCTATCAGTTCCCCTCTGATCACAGCCTTAATGGCTTCCCATTGTGTCGCCATGGACGTGAGGTCTGGTGGAATCTCCTTAAGGTAGTTATGTATTGCTTTGGTTATTGCATTGCGCACCATCATATCGTGCAGCATAGGTTCATACAGTGCTCAGCAGGGCTTTTCGCGGGGAGCTGGATCACAAATTCAGGCGGTCAACAGAATTGGGGCGTGATTGGACAGGAGCCTCTTGCCAATTTCAGCGTCGTTGGTGAACACCAGCAGTTGTGGACTTGTCAGTATCAAGTCTATTTGGGACGAGGTGCGATGGGCTTGCGAGAAAGAGAAGTCAAGCGATTCAGGATGAAGGACTCTCCAGGTGTCTACGACGTCCAGTGATTTGAATAGATGGCACAGGCCCACTACAATCTTGAAGTCCCTAGGCGCAGGGGCACTAGATATGTCCAATGAGGGGTTCGGGACCCCATTAAAGTCACCACCTATGATCACTTGGCCCTCGATGAAGGGGAGGAGCGCCGCTACCAGGTTGGTGTAGAATACTTCCTGGGCCTCGTTCGGGGCATAAATGGCAATCCGCGTGTGAAGTTGACCATAAAGGTCACCTTTTATGGCAATGTATCTGCCGTCTGGGCTTCGCAGAATCTTCCTTTCCCTGATGGATGTTCCCCTTGCTAACAAGATTGCTGTTCCCCCTTTTTTATTGTGAGCAGGAGCCATGTCTTGTGTCGGGAATGCCCGGCTTCATAGGCGCGGGGAGTCTTCTTCCAGCAGATGCATCTCCAGGAGGAATACCACTGAACTCTTGAGGTCTTGTAAATGCTTGATGGTGGATTTGTGTTTTCTGGTGGAATTCAGACCCTGAACGTTCAGTGAGACATAGCCCAGCTTTATGTGCGGAGGGGGGGTTCCCGGTGTTCACCCTTGCTGGTCAGGTGGGGAGTTTGGGGAGAGGAGCAACCAAAGGAAGGGACATCTTCAAGTGTTAGGCTATAGGTGCCATTTTGCTGCAGCCGGGTTTTATTTGTAACCAAACCAGGGCCAAACGTGGCCTGCCAACTTCTAGGGCCAAACTGAACTATGTCCAGACTAGGGCCGAACGCGGCCCGGGAAACTGACTGATCAGCTAAAGACGAGTTTAAAGAAAACAATAACCAAAACCAAACCGAACTGGGCCTGGTGGGCTACGTGCCGGAGTGAGTGTCCATTCACTCTGCTAGGGCATATCGTGGGATGCCCGAGCGCCAAGAGTGTGTCCCGGCATGGAGAACAGGTTACCTCTTATTAGTTCATTTTGCTTTAATTGGCAGGTAGCTTTCCCCCTTTGGGGACTTTCCTCCATCGGTTTTGTTGAGAATTTGGGGTAGAGCTTTGTATTTTATCCGGGGATGGATTCAACAAGACTTCTTCCGGAGTCCGTGGGACCCCTCCCATGATTCCTCCTGCCTCTTCAAGGGAGTGAATTATATGTGCTTGGCCCTCGAACGACAATTGGAGCGATGCTGGGAAAAGCCATCCAGGACCACAAAAATGTAATACCGGTGAAGATCGCTAGTGGCCTAAGGGCTCTACGTTGTTGCACTGTGGTGGGTGCTAGGTACTGAAAGATTTGTATGGTGGCCCCTTGAAATGTCAGGTCCCCTTGAGTGCGACTTGCAGACATAATTTCTTGTTTAGTGGCAAAGAAATGGACACTGGTGATTACCTCGGGTGCATCTGTTGGCAATGAGCCCCTGCGACCTTACAGTCTGTGTGTACGATCCAGCAGGAGTAGTGATTTGTTGCTGTCAGAGAGGAGGGTTTGGAAGAGGTTGCTGATGTAAGCTGGTAGGGCCCGATCTGTTATCGTGGTGGGGACCCCTCTGATGCAAATATTATTCCTACGGGCTCTATTTTCCAAATCCTGTCATGATGCCTACCCCCGGGCATCCGGATCGAGTCCATCAGCCCCGGGAGCAGGCATCCAGATACTCATTAAAACCCCAACAGCCCCGGCTGGGGGCTGTTTGGATTCAGTCCTGGCGCCTTAGGTGCCAGGCTCATCATAGAAATCAGTCCTGGCGCCATAGGCGCCAGGCTCATAGACTTTACTTACCTTATGCAGACCATGCTGCAAATTAGTCCAAGCCAACGTGAGGCCTGGATTGGGACTATTTTATTACAGGGACTATTTTTTACTCGGGTGTGGTTCTGGGGATCTTCTTACCTGGGACGACTTTGCAGGCTATTTAAACCACGCCCGAACAGCAGCTCATGCTTCGTGTTATTCTGCATCCAGCAGCGTAACGCTCATCGTGTCTGCAAGTCAGCATCCAGTCTTCTGCCATGCCCGCCTCGAATCCGGAGCTCCTAGACAAAAGGAAAAGAAAGGAGAAGAGGTTAGATCGCAGACATTATTTGATTCTTTACCTGATTCCGGACCCAGCACATCTCCGAGCCTGGAAAGGACATTATTTCAGCATGCGTCGCTTTGCCAGCAGCAGCGCCGCGTTATACTCACCAGTCCACCGCATCTTTCAACTCGGTGCTGCCTCCATCATTTTCTCGTCGAAACCCAGCACCTGGGGGGAAAACAAAAGGGAATAACATGGTGGGCCGAGAAAACCGACAAAGACAATCTCTTTGCCACCATAGGCTTACCTGCTTTACCACCAGAGGTATTATCCTTTAATTCGCTGCATCTTTCTATGCCGCACCTATAAAGGGAGAGAAAACAGCAAGTTAAACTCGTGCAACTTTTACCGGACAGTGTTTGGTAATACAGACTCTTACCTGAACGCCATCAGCTGCCTCCAGGCAATATTCTTTTGGACCCAGCTGCAACCTAACGAGGGAATGGAACAAGAGTGAACATCGGACATATTGAACTCTTTGAACTTTATAGACACTGGAGTCAATATTCCTCCGGAACTCCTCCAGTACCTTCAAACCACTGAAGTGACTGGTATCTACGCGACCGTGCATGCCATGCAGGATGGAGAGCTCATCATTTAAAAACATAAGGTGAGGTTACCAAGAGGGGATATCGGAGGTGATTAGTGGGGAGAACGAGAACAGTTGGGGGGGGCCATCACTAAAGTCCACGGGTGGCTAAATCCCTTTCTCCACTTACAGGAGAATACTTCTACGAGTCCAGCAGACAAGATTAGGCGGGCCAGTCCAGACTGTCATCTCTTCACTACGTATCACGTTGGTGGAGACTGCCGTTGTCTGGGTCCGATCGACGCCCCTGTGGGAACCAGGTGAGCGTAACAGAACACGAAGCCTATCTACAAATCCCCACCCGGGCGTAATGGAGACCTCAGAAACCGACCAACTAGCCCAATTGTTAGGAGAATTTAGGGCAGAAGTGCACTGGACGCGCCAAGAAACGAATGCCCTCAGGAGAGAACTGATTGTGTCAAAGGAGCACACTGATCTTGCCAGACAACTGCTGCAAAACCAAGCCAGGCAAACACCACTACCTGGACCTGGGGGGAATTCAACCCCCGTTTCATCGAGTAGCCCTGTGCAAGTGGTTCTACCAGGGAGCATTCCTTTAGCTCCACCCGAGCGCTTTTCTGGGGACCCGAAAAGGTTTGCTGTGTTCATGAACCAATGCCGCTTGCACTTTTTATGCAGACCAGGAGCCTTTCCAACCGACCAAGCCAAAGTAGCCTTTGTACTGTCATACCTTAGTGGCAGCGCAGTTGATTGGTCAATTCCATTAGTCAACCAGGCTGACCCTCTTCTTCGGGATTTTCAGGGTTTTCAATTGAGCATGGAAAGACTATTCGCCAGACATTCACAGGGACAGGCCCTGGATAACGAACTTCTATCCCTACGACAAGGAAACCAGGACCTGCTAACTTATATCGCAACCTTCAATAGGTTGGTGGTGAAACCGGATGGCCAGAGGTAAAGTGAATTACATTATTTCATCGTGGACTTCGGGGTGAACTCAAAGATGTTTTGAACCCACCTCAGGATTGCGCAGAATACATAGACTTAGTGGTCCAGCTAGACCACCGACTTCAGAATAGAAAAGCTGATCAAGCTAAGTTCGAGAATCGGGTATTGGTTAAACCCAATGTTACTCCCAAAGGAACATATGCATCAGAACCAATGCAGATCAGGGGGGGTTAAGGGACCCTTAACTCAAAAAGAAAGAGAAAGGAGACGACAGATGCAGTTGTGTCTGTACTGTGGGGCCTCAGGACATTTTCTACGGGATTGCCCTATAAAACCATCCAAGAAAGTAGTCGGAGTTCCTGATAGAAATCAAACAGACCCTGATTTGGGAATCGACCACGCCCGACAAGCGTAGAGGTCCGCTTTCCGAGCTTAAATAAGGACACTCAGACCTCGCACCTAATCATACCAATGGTCCTTATTGATCCAAGGCAGCCATCATGTATGCACGCAGTTAGGGCATACATTGATAGCGGGACCGTAGGAAACTGTGGACCACGAAATGGCTTCTAGGATGAATCTACCTCTCTGCAAAAAGACCACTTCGGATGTTATCACCACAGTCGATGGAACTGAAATTGCCTCTGGGCCTGTAACTTATTCCACCACAGAGATGACACTGTTGGGTCAAGATGGGCACCGAGAGACTATTGTGTTTGACTTAATCAAAGCCCCGCAGTTCCAAATAATACTGGGGATACCTTAGTTGGAAACACATAATCCTTGTATTGATTGGCGAGAGAAGAGAGTAACCTTCCCGGAGTGTGCACACACCTGTTACCCAGAAAAAACCTTGAACAAAAGCCTGGCCACAGTCGTTAATCCAGTCATGCAGTTACCTCAGGAATATCAAGAATTCCAGGATGTTTTCCAAAGAGAACAGGCAAACACCTTACCACCTCATAGATCATACGATTGTCAAATCGACCTCATACCCGGTGCACAACCTCCATGCAGTAGGATCTACGCCCTTACGGAACCCGAAAACCGCCACCTACGACAGTACTTGGACCAATACCTTGCTAATGGCTTAATTTGTCCATCTATGTCCCCCGCATCTTCAGCTTTATTCTTCGTGCCCAAAAAGGAAGGTGACCTCAGAACGTGCATAGACTACCGCGCATTAAACCAGATCACGGTGAAGAACCGATATCCATTGCCTGTGATCCCCGAACTACTAGACCAAGTAAAGGATGCTTGCATCTACACTAAATTAGATCTCTGAGGGGCATATCATCTGGTACGTGTAAAGAAGGGTGACGAATGGAAGACCGCTTTTCGCACCAAGTACGGATTATTCGAATATCAGGTGATGCCCTTCGGGTTGTGCAGTGCACCAGCAGCCTTCCAGTATTTTATGAACGATGTCCTTCGTGAACTCATTGACGTCTGTGTTGTCGTATACATAGACGATATTCTAGTGTACTCCTCCTCAGAATCAGACCATGTTAAGCACGTTTGTGCAGTCCTTTAGAAACTACGCCAGCACAAGTTATATGCAAAATTGGAAAAATGTGTTTTTCATGCAACAGAAGTTGAATTCCTTGGATTTATCCTGGCTCCAAAAGGAGTCCGAATGGACTCTCGAAAGGTGGACGCAATTCTCAAGTGGCCATCACCCAGTTCAGTTAAAGGGGTGCAAAGCATGCTTGGATTTGCTAATTTCTACCGCAGATTTATTCCTGACTTCTCATATGTTGTACACCACATCACAGCACTTTTGCGAAAAAACAAACTCTTCTTGTGGACCGAAGAGGCTGAAAAAGCCTTCCAAGAACTGAAATTGAAATTCACGTCGGCGTTACAAATGCCATATCATATCACCTGTCTTAAAGCATCCACGCCCCGAGCCCCCATACATAGTTGAAACCGATGCATCCAGTTTAGCCATAGGGGCTGTCCTGTCCCAGAAGGATCCGGAAACCGGTGAACTTTATCTAGTAGCATTTTGGTCCAGAAAATTGTCGCCCCCGAATTAAACTATGCGGTTACCGATAGAGTTTTTAGCCATCAAATCCGCCTTCAAGGCTTGGCGGCATTATCTTCTCGGTGCCAGGCATACCATTACTGTAATCACAGGAACTTGCAGTATTTAAAAACAGCCAAGGCCCGGGGGCGTGGCTTGGAGCCGCCACGATCGGCATGACTCCGTGAAGCTCCTGGCTGGCCCGATGCACTTAACATAAATATTGCTGCCCCCAGAGCCTGTTTCTCCCCCAAAACGGAGCGTAACGTGGAAGAAGCTTTCTGGCTGCAGCATGAAAGGTGGCGGTCGGAACGGAGTCCGGCTTTCGGCAATCTGAGGCATTTTGAGCCCAGGGTCCCCGCGGCGGCAAGGTGGCGGCCGCTCCACTGAGCTGTAAGACCTGGAGGAATGGGGGAGGGGCAGCCGCACATGAACACTGAGTGCCGCCGAGGAACTGCTATCCCATGCGGCATAGGGGTGCCGTGTGCCACCAATCATCCGCACAATCGCCTTTGGCGCCTCGCTCACGGAAGAAGATGGAAGGCTCCGGGAGACGCTCGCAGACGGAGCGGTGAGGAGCGCCGGCGAGCGGGGAGGCGAACTGGGGGTGGAGACTGGGATCCCTTGGTTCGCCCCCCCTCACTTAGCGAGTCCCCGATTGAACATCAAACCACATCCGTGGGTACTGGCAGGAGCGCAAATCCACGGCATTGCATATTGACACGAGCAAGGGAATCCGGTCCGCCGGGGCTCCACCGCGCCTCGAATATAGGAGGATCAAGCGACCACAAGGCGGCTCATTGGAGGAGGGGTGTGGAGTGGAGCTCTGTATACAGCAGAGCCCCTCCCCCCTGCTTGCAGAACTGATAAAAACTAGAGTCGGGAATCGGAGTCCATCAAATTACCCGGAGGGCCAACACTGAAGCCCCATCATACAGTGAGCTCTGGCCAAAAACCACCAAAGAATCTGCTAGCACCGACACTCATTGGGCTCGCGATCCCTTGTCACCCAACAGAGTAAACACACATGGAAAACACCAAGGGGGTGTTTCCCATCAGGATGTCGAGAAGTGTGAAGACGTCAAAGCAGACAGATACTGCAACGCTGATGGCTAATACCCCAACTGAACGCTCCAAAAAAGGTGACACACCTGAGACTCTCCGCGGCGAAAAAAATCCCACCAAAGAGGCATCAGCGTCCAAATCAACTCAAATGGTAACTAAGAATGATCTGCAGGAACTACTGGAGGCCCTGACGAAGGAAATTCACAAGAGCACAGAAGAAGTGACCCAAAAAATAATCTCCCTGGACAAGAGAGTGATTGATGTGGAGAGAAGGACGGCGGAGCTCGAGTCGGAAGTCTGTTACCAGCGGTTTGAAGGTGAGACCGACCAGGATAAAATTAGAGCTCTGGAGGAAAGATGCGAACTCCTTGAAGTGAAGCAAGAAGATACCGAAAATCGATCACGAAGAAACAACATACGCATTAGGGGGATTCCAGCTTCCATTCCGGAGACAGAGCTAAGAAGCTACGTCGCCCAACTGCTTAGCTTCATCATAACCCTCCCGGGTGAATCATCCCTGGAGTTGGACAGGGTGCACAGGACGGCTCTGAGATCGACCTCCAACTTCCCACCGGATGTCTTGGCAAGGGTCCATTTTTACCAAATCAAAGAGGAAATCATGAAGGAAGCAAGAAATATGGGCCAAATAACGTTCCAGGGTTCTAACATATCCTTATATCAAGATCTAGCGAACTCCACACTCCAGAAGCCCAGAGCCATGAGAAACTTCACGGAGTGGCTGAGGGGGAAAAAAGGTTGCCTACCACTGGGGATTCCCGACGTCGGTCAGGTTCGCTTGGGAGGGGACTCGGAGACAAATCCGCTCACAAAAGGAAGCCGACAAATTCATGGGTGTTGGTGGAACAGGAGGAGGATCGGACTCTGAGGAACCATCCCAGTATCAACACAAGAAACCGTCTGAGGGAGAGTGGTCGAAACCTGCAAGGCGACGCAGACCTCGAGGGCCGCCCAGGAAAAACTCTAATCCGAACTGATACTTAAAGGCACACATCCATCATATTACTGGAGGAGGGAGTTGTTAGGACAGAGGGTGCAAACTGAAAAGTTGCGGAATGGGCGGACCCGGGGGGGTCCAAATGAGGATGAAAATCTCAAACTCGAGCATTCGCTTATGAGGGCACTGAAGGCACCGCCCCAAGCAGGGGGGCACATGGCCTCCTTCTCTAAAGTTCACAGTTCTCTCGGCGGCCCAGTTCGCCAAGTTGGGCGCATCAGCGCCACCAGTTCCCGACAGCAGTAGGATATTGCCTATTCTACCTGTTTGTTCTAGGGGGGGGGGGAGAGTCTTCTGAAAGTTAAATGGACAGTCTGGGTATGTAGGCTCCGGCCACTCAGACCAGAACGTACGATCACATCACAACTATTCAACAACAGCAACAAGGAACAACCATCAGAACACTGCAACCGATTCAGATATGGAGGATCGCTCTCAGCAGACGGACATGAGCTTGCGCAAATAGAAGCAATAGAAGAGGCAAGCTTTCTCGCATCTTCTATTGCTCCTCTCTTCTCTTTGGACTACCATCATCTCATCTTGCCTCCCTTAAATCCATCTACCACTCTGCTGTTCGTACCCTTTGTCTCCTCACCTCCCGTGACTCCATCTCTACCTCGCTCTCTTACCTTGGCTGGCTACCATTTCACGCACAGCTAAAATTTTACTTTCTCTGCCTTGTCTTTAAATCCCTCCATGGTCTTGCTCCTCCTTATCTCTCCTCCCTTCTCTCCTTCTACTCCCCCTCCCGATCCCTTCGCTCTGCTGACCACTTCCTTCTCACCGTACCTCCATCCCCCCTGTGCTTCCTCCCGTTTCCGCTCCTTCCAACTCCTTGCACCCCTACACTGGAACACACTCCCTCTCACTATCCGCTCCTCTACGTCCTTCCCTTCTTTCCGCACTGCCCTTAAATCCCTCCTTCTCCATTCTCCTCCCTGAAACCTCCCCCTCTACCCTCTCTGCTTCCCCCTCTCCCCTCTTTCTTCCCCTTGATTTTCCTCTCCCCTCTCCTACCCTCCTCTCTCTCTTCGATTTCCCTCTTCTAACTCTCCACCACGCCCCTCCCACTCCTTATTCCCTCTCGCCTTCAGTCAATTGCTCTTGTCACTGTTTTATCGAATGATTCATGATATAATGTTGCTTTATCTGTTACATTGTTGATGTTATTATGTATAATGTTGTTCTACTGTACAGCGCCTTGGTGTAAAGCGCTCTATAAATCAATCAAGAGAAAGGAACAAGAAAATATGGTTGATGCGAGTACAATAATGATTCTCTCTTGGAATGTGCAAGGGCTCTACTCTCCGAGGAAGCGGAAATCCGTAGAACACAGGCTGGGTCAATTAACAGGAGATATTGTGTTGCTTCAAGAAACGCATTTACTGCAGGAGGACGAACACAGAGTAAGATATAACAGTTACCGAAAGTCATACTTTGCCTCCTCGGGCCAAAAGAAAAGGGGAGTGGCAATACTCTTAAGCGATAGGATACCTCTAACAAAAGTCACCATAAAGAGAGACCCAAATGGGCGATTCCTTTTGCTCAAGGGGATGTTCGAGGAGCTCCCAATTACAATAGCGTCTATCTATGGCCCCAACTCAGCTCAGGCTGCCTTTATCGAAAATTTGATTCCTTCGATCCTAGCTTTCCAAGAAGGGCATCTGATTATGGGCGGGGATTTTAACTCCATGCCGAATCCTCAGATGGATAAGACTCTTCCGCCTACCAAATCTGATTATACTCGAGCACTCTCGATAGCCAAGCTCCTAAGGGAAACGGAAACAGTGGACGCATGGAGGCTCTTTAATGGATCCTCAAGAGACTACTCCCATTACACTCAGGTGCATAAAGGCTACTCGAGAATCGACCTTATTCTGATCTCGGGGGACATTTATCCATGTCTGGAAGCGACGACAATACACACTTGTATGGTCTCGGATCACGCCCCAGTGTCAGCGAAACTAGCCATATCGGGACAAAAGCTCCCGGCACAAAGATACTGGAAACTGAACAATACTTTGCTACTGGACGAATGCATCAGGCTGGAAGTAGAAAATACGATAACCAACTACTTTAAAGAAAACACCACGGTAACCTCTCCCATTAACATCATCTGGGATGCGATGAAGGCAGTTGTCGGAGGCTCTCTAATCAGTGCGGGTGCGGAACACCGAAGGGTCTCAAACATAGTGGCTGCCAAGCTGGAGGAAAGGGTGCATCACCTGGAGGCGATCCTGAAAAGTTGATACACCAGGAAGGCCGAAAAAGAGCTCAGAAAGGCCAAGACCGCCTTAGAAATGCACTGCGTCGATCGCACCGCTAAAGCTTTAGCCTTCACAAAACAATTTTATTATATGAAGGGTAAAAAAGCGAACAGAGTATTAGTGAATAAACTGAAAAAGACCCGAACCAGAAATAACATACTCGCGATAATTGGATCGAATGGCAAGACTCTACACCGATGCGGAGAAAATGTCGGAATTATTGATGTACCACTCAGAAGTCATGAAAGGGCCACCGACGAAGATAGCGAACTTACCAGAGTACCTACGGTCCATACCAAAGCAGAATATGAATCAATTGGAGTACCTCGAAAGGCCTATATCGGAGGAAAAAATAATCAACGCCATCAAAACATTGAAACCAACGGCTCCCGGACCCGATGGCTTAACTGCATCCTTCTACAAGAAATACTCTAGGCTCCTGGTTCCTCAGCTGGCAGAATTATTCAACTCTTTCCTGACATCCGGCACCGTCTCCAGATCAATAGCGGAATCATTGACGGTCCTGTTACACAAACCCGGGAAGGCTCCTGAGCTAGCTGCCTCCTACCGCCCGATCACGCTTATGAACAATGACGGTAAGATTTTTGCTAAAGTTCTGGCGAGCAGGCTGGGCACGGCCTTGCCGGGTCTAATCGACAGCAACCAGACTGGGTTCATCCCTGGAAGAGGGGCAAATGACAATATCCTTAGAACAATAGACATTGTTGAACATGCCCACAGGTCTGGGGTCGGAACGGCAGTGATCTCTTTAGATGCTCATAAAGCATTTGATTTGATAGATTGGGGGTACATGCGGGCAACCCTGGAACATTTCGGATTCGGCCCAAACTTCACCAAACGGGTCATGGCTAACTATCAAATCCCCTCGACACAATTAAGGGTTAATGGCGGGAGATCCGAGGCAATACAGATATCAAGGGGAACCAGACAGGGGTGCCCACTATCCCCATTAATTTTTGCCCTATCTATGGAGCCTTTTACAGCTAAAATCAGGAAGAATACCAGGATTAAGGGGGTCCAAATTGGGGGCAGGGAATATAAAATTGCGTTATACGCAGATGTCTTGATAACATCGAATCTGGCAGCATCTCTTGAAGCCCTATGGAAAGAAATTGATGACTTTGGAATACTATCAGGATTTAAAATTAATCTAGATAAATCGTCAGCCTTAGCGATTAATGTCCCTAAACGGGAAAGAGAAGCTCTCTGCCCACTAATGCCTATTCCATGGGTGAAAGAGGCAATAGACTACCTGGGAGTTAGAATTACTAAGGACCCGGCCCGACTATACGCTGCGAATTTTCCACACCTAATTACAAATCTTAAGAACGACTTGAAGTCATGGCCCTCTAAAGATATCTCCTGGGTCGGCCGTATTTCGGCCATTAAAATGAACACTATCCCCAGGTGGTTATACACATGTGCCGCAGTATCGACCCGTATTCCGGGCCCGGTACTGGTGGACATGCAAAAGAAAAGAAACTACAGGGATTTGTCTGGGGGGGGGAGAGGCACGCATCAGAAAGCGAATAATGTTGCGGGACAAAAATCAGGGGGGGCTGGGGGTCCCAGACATAGCAAGATGCACTCTAGCAGCACAACTGTCACATGCTTTCACGTGGGTGCAAGAGGATGACCGTCCAAAATGGACGCAGATAGAGGAGACTTGGTGCATGGGCAACCCTGCGGACCTTCCACATCTGCCAGAGAGAAAAGTACAAGCTAATACGGGCCCCATATCTGCTACAATCGCAACAGCCCGATGCTGGAAAGCAGCGGCTCGAAAGTGGGACGGTAGGTGTACGCTAGACCCTCTATCACCCATCTGGAATAATCCAGAGTTTTCACCAGGCTGTAGCCCCAATAATTTCCAAGCTTGGAGGGAGGGTGGATTACTTAAAGTGAGCGATTTCCTGGAGGAGGGCATGCCCATTCTATTCGAAAGATGCAAAGAGAAGTTTGGAGTGGGGGAAAGGGAAAAATTTCACTATACTCAAATAAGACACTGGTTATCTAACAGGACGGTTCGCAAGAAGTGCTTGAGAGAACTCACGGCTTTGGAGAGCACTCTTACTACCCCTACGAAAAACAGTAGAATCTCCATATTGTACCGTCTCCTGGACAGGGTGGACCCCACAAAAAAAGAAAGGTACATGACCGAATGGGAGAGGGATCTGGGAAGGGAAATAGAAGTGGAGGAATGGGCAAAAATATGGGCCAGGCTGCACAAAAGCTCACAATGCATTACAAATAGGGAGGGGGGCTATACATTTTGCTATAGATATTATGTGACCCCGGTCCAAATCAACAGAGCTAATCCACATCTCTTGGACCAATGCTGGACGGGGGTGTACCACCCCCGGATCGTTGTTTCACCTTACATGGTCATGCCCAAAGGCGGAGGCATACTAGAGGGAGGTGCTGAAACACATTAAGGATATCACAGGACTCACCATTCCTTGGGACCCGGGGATTGTTCTCCTAGGGGAAACAGGGGGAGGGGCATTCCCAATTTCAGGCCACATACCTCGACTGTGTACGCACGTACTCCTTGCAGCGAAAATTGCCATGGCACGCCTGTGGAAACATAAAGACGGGCCCTCTTTAGCATTATGGTGGTCCAAATGCTGGGACATCGCAGTCGCAGAAAGGGTAACCGGGATCCAGAACAATTTGCTGACCAGACACAGGAATATCTGGGACCCTTTCATGGACTATGCAACAAGATTCCCGGCCCTGTCTAGAAGGCCACCACTCACCAGGTGGCTACAAAGCAGCCCCCTCTACTGACTAATCCACAAGTTACATTATGCCCACCCCTCCCAGAATGTTTGCTTACCTCATCAAGCCCAAATAAAATATCGGACATATGAGCAGTGCCACAACAAAGTATAACTCCGGTCCTTCATATGTTTTGATCTAATATGTCTGAATAATGTGATTACTGATCAAATGCTGTTGCTGATGTATTGATGAAACTGTATAATTTAATAAAATGTTATGAAAAAAAACAAAAAAAAACAGCCAAGGCCCAATCATCGCGTCAACTTCGATGGGCCTTATTCCTTGCCGAATTCGATTTCGTGATCGACCAGGTTGTAAGAATGGTAAGGCAGACGCTTTATCCCGAATTGGGATGGGAGAAGCATATTCGCAACCGGTGCCTATAATTCCTGAACAAATAATTCTTGGGATAACTACTCTACAGACCTTAGAAGATATTCATTTAAAGATCCAACAACTTTTCGATTCAGCAGCCCTGCAGGACTGGGTTAAAAAGGGCCCATATTATTTAGTTGTCAATGACCTACCTTACTATCAAGGGTGTCTATTTCTACCACACAAGGAACTACAAGAACAAGTCATCTCCAATTACCATGAAGCTCGGATGGAAGGGCACCTAGGTATTGCAAAAACTGAAGCTAAAATTAAGACAATTCTGGTGGCCCACCTGGCGAAAAGATGTAAAGTCATTTGTACTGTCTTGTGGCATCTGCGCCCAGAACAAAAGTCAAAAGAAGAAACCAGCTGGTCTTTACGACCTTTCGATATTCCACCCACACCATGGCACACTTTGTCTTTAGACTTTATTACAGATCTACCGCCATGTAATGGATTCAACACCATTCTAGTTATTGTGGATCTTTTTTCCAAGATGGCCCACTTTATTCCTTTAAAAGGATTACCTTCTGCTTCAATCTTGGCCAAGGAATTTCTCGAAAATATTGTTCGAATACATGGATTTCCTTCCGTATTGATCTCTGACCGAGGTAGTCAGTTCATTTCGCAATTTTGGCAGAAGTGTTGTCAATTGGCACAAATCGACGTAAGGTTATGAAACAGTCACCATCCCCAAACCGATGGTCAGACGGAGAGAACCAACCGGGCTCTTGTAACAATACCTACTTTGTATGCTCCACCAAACCAAAGGTAATTGGAAGGACATTTTATGGATTTCTGAATACGCATACAATAACTCTGTACATTCAGGAACCGGACAAAGCCCCTTTTATACCATATATGGACATCATCCTCGAACCTCAGAACTCAATTCGCCCCAGCATTTAGAAATGCCGGCAGTAGCTCATCTGCATTCTACTATTACACAAGCTTTTAAAGAGGCAACAAAATATTTGAAACAAGCAAAAGAGAAATGCAAGAAAAATGCTGATAACATAGAAGTGAGACCCCACCATATCGAATTGGAGACCAAGTTTGGCTGGCTACAAGACATATACCTCTGAAAGGAACTCGGACTTTTAATCCTAGATATTTGGGACCTTACACCATTAAGGCCATTATCAACCCGGTGGCCGTCAAATTAGAATTACCCTCTAATATGCGGATTCATCCTGTCTTTCATGTTTCACTTCTAAAACCAGTTCAACCCGGGACAAGATTAACCAAACCACCTGACCCCATCCTAATAGATGGAGAACCTGAATTCGAGGTAAAAAACATCCTGGACTCTAAAATGGTTAAATCAAGACTTTTTTATTTAATCGACTGGAAGGTTTACGGACCACAAGAAAGGTCATGGGAACCTAGTGACCACGTTCATGCTCCTCGATTGGTGAAAAAATTCCACCGGGACTTCCCAGACAAGCCAGGGCCAAGGGGAAGAACAACTTTAGGAGGGGCCTTGGGGGGGGGGGGGGAGTGCTGTCATGATGCCTACCCCCGGGCATCCGGATCGAGTCCAGCAGCCCCGGGAGCAGGCATCCAGATACTCATTAAAACCCCAACAGCCCCGGCTCGGGGCTGTTTGGATTCAGTCCTGGCGCCATAGGCGCCAGGCTCATAGACTTTACTTACCTTATGCAGACCATGCTGCAAATGATTCCAAGCCAACGTGAGGCCTGGATGGGACTATTTTATTACAGGGACTATTTTTTACTCGGGTGTGGTTCTGGGGATCTTCTTACCTGGGACTACTTTGCAGGCTATTTAAACCACGCCCGAACAGCAGCTCATGCTTCGTGTTATTCTGCATCCAGCAGCGTAACGCTCACTGTGTCTGCAAGTCAGCATCCAGTCTTTGCCACGCCCGCCTCGAATCCGGAGCTCCTAGACAAAAGGAAAAGAAAGGAGAAGAGGTTAGATCACAGACATTATTTGATTCTTTACCTGATTCCGGACCCAGCACATCTCCGAGCCTGGAAAGGACATTATTTCAGCACGCGTCACTTTGCCAGCAGCAGCGCCGCGTTATACTCACCAGTCCACTGCATCTTTCAACTCGGCGCTGCCTCCATAATTTTCTTCGTCGAAACCCAGCACCTGGGGGGAAAACAAAAGGAATAAGAAGGTGAGCCGAGAAAACCGACAAAGACAATCTCTTTGCCACCATAGGCTTACCTGCTTTACCACCGGAGGTATTATCCTTTAATTCGCTGCATCTTTCTATGCCGCACCTATAAAGGGAGAGAAAACAGCAAGTTAAACTCATGCAACTTTTACCGGACAGTGTTTGGTAATACAGTCTCTTACCTGAACGCCATCAGCTGCCTCCAGGCAATATTCTTTTGGACCCAGCTGCAACCTAACGAGGGAATGGAACAAGAGTGAACATCGGACATATTGAACTCTTTGAACTTTATAGACACTGGAGTCAATATTCTTCCGGAACTCCTCCAGTACCTTCAAACCAGTGAAGTAACTGGTATCTACGCGCCCCTGCATGCCATACAGGATGGAGAGCTCATCATTTAAGAACATAAGGTGAGGTTACCAAGAGGGGATATCGGAGGTGATTAGTGGGGAGAACGAGAACACTAAAGTCCACGGGTGGCTAAATCCCTTTCTCCACTTGCAGGAGAATACTTCTATGAGTCCAGCAGACAAGATTAGGCGGCCCAGTCCAGACTGTCATCTCTTCACTACGCATCACGTTGGTGGAGACCGCAGCTGTCCGGGTCCGATCGACGCCCCTGTGGGAACCAGGTGAGCGTAACAATCCTCCTGCTTACGTTGCATGCTGTGGCTGTTTTCCTCTAGTGTTTGGATTTTCCGCTGCAGATCCGCAATTTGCGTCGAGTGCTCTAGGACCTGGTCCTCTGTTTCGCCGACCCTATGTTGGACCTCCTCCATACGATTATCTAGTCCTTCCATCTTACTCGATACCTGTGCCATGCCGTTAGAGAATTCTGTCTTAATATCTGCTAGGAGGGCCTGAATGTCATCCTTTGTGGCCCATTGGCCTTGGGATCTTTCGGGTGACGTGGAATGGGTTCCAGTGGAGTCAGTCTTCCTCGATTTCTCCTGCAAGTGCAACATGCTAGCAATGTCTGCCGACTTCGTGGACTTACGTTTGCCCATCGTGCTATGGAGATGGGGTCCAATGTGACCGTGGCTCTGGATTCCTTCAGGTTTTTGGTTTGTGTTCCTGTGATCAGTCCGGCTCTTAGGGCTCTCTGGGTCGTTTGGTGGCTTCATATGGCTCCTGGCCGGTATCTCTCCGGACTCGGAGCGTTATCTACTTCCCCAGGTTTGAGGCCGGCAGTAGCCTGTTACGGAATTATTGGGTTGCCCCATGCTCTTCCCCCTCCCCTCAGATTCAGGGCGCTGTGCGACCTGTCACGCTTCTGAGCTCTGTGGGTTACTTGGGTTATGTGGGGGGCAACCTGCTACAGGACCGCCTGAGGTTCTTCTGTAAGCGCGCAGTCTGGGGGTTGCTCTACCTACGCAGTAGCCCGTTGGATCTTATGCTGGGGCCCCTTCTTTTCCTTTTCCCCCCACGTGCTGAGAGTGAGAGGAGGCCTTGCGTGAGGGGTCCCCTCTAGATTTTGCTGCAATTGGGCACCAGTTGCTGTGCAGGATAGGTAAAGAGACGCCACCAGCTCCCTCAGGTGTGCCACAGGGTTTGAGTAAGCACTGGCTGCCTTATTGCTTTCCTTCTTGTGCCAGCATTGCTTCTTTCACGCCCCTTTGACCACCTCTCCCCCAGACCTGGCTGGCGCTTGTTGTGTACCACTTGCTGGTAGTTAATGGGAGGGTGGGGTGGGATCTCCCCTCCGGAGCGGGGCCCCGGGCTGCTATATGCTACTGGTGCCGAGTGGGCCCTTAGCTGGTCGTTTAGCTGGTGGTATGGGGGGGCTCACTCCAAACAGTCCGGGCTATCTCTTTTGAGGCTACTCACCCCCTTCACCCTTAGGGTTCCATTGGTGCATCGTGTGTCTTTGTTCAACGGGAGATTTCAAACTGCGGATGCGGTCCTATCTTTGCATGCAGTGAATAGCTGGAGTACGTTGTCGGAGTGAGGGAGTCAGTTGCCCCCAGATCGGCTCCAACTGCGGCAATATAGACGGGGGGCAGCTCCCCCTCAGCGTGATCGAGGTCCTTCATCTCCAGGAGCCGACATCGGCACCCGCTCCAGGCCCCGTCTTGCAACGTGGACGGGTGTCCTCACCTGAGAGCGGGCACCTCTCTTGCTGCTGGTGCTGGCCTCGCTCTCCCCAGGGGTATCAGAGCCAGCTGGGGCCCACTTCTTCCTCCTCCTCCTCCGGGGGTAGTGGCCGCAGGGTTCCGCACACCCTGTCCCACCCTCCAGTGCCAGCAGGACGACTGGGGCAGACATGGCTCAGCTCCAGCGGCTGCAGATGGCAACCTCTTCCCCCTCCTGGAGCAGTGGCTGCAGGCTTTCGCCCACCCTTCCCGCCCTCCAGCGCTAGTGGGACGTTTGGGGCAGACACAGCACAGTTCCCGCGGCTGCAGATGGCTGGGGTGTCCCTAATCAGAGGCCTTGGCGGTGGAGCACGAAACAAGTAGTTCCCTCCCCCTCGCTGACCGAGCGCTCAGGCCGGTGCCATCTTGGTTTTGGCGGGGTACGCCGGCACCATCTTCGGTGCCAGGATCCTCTGGTCATATACCTCCGATTCACTTCGTGATTGTGATCAGCTGGTTTAGGGAGGGTTCTTTTAGCTGTAGGCTGCCTCCGTGCCGGGTCTGGACAGCTAAAACATAAGCTTGGTGGCATGTTCTCCGGCGTCCTACAGAGCTCCTAAAGAGGCGACCACATTGCCGGCGTCTCAAGCCACTCCCCCTGCTGACAATTTTTAAATATAAAACAAGAGGCTAAGAGGAGAGAGGTCAACGGTACTAATTGAAGCAAAGAGAAGACTGATTTCAAGTTGAAATGAAGAGAAACGTAGGTGGCATGACACGATATGGAATACATTGATAGTGAAAAAGGACTAACAAAATCTTGGCGTTCGAGTGCAGTGTCTGATTTTCTTTTTTTATAATTTCATTTATAATATCCCACAATGATTGAGAGGGTATATTTCACTTGTTTAATGTGTTTGAAGTCATTTACACTGTAAATTTTTTACATCAGCCAGTCCAGAGATTGGTGACATGCTGTGGCACGCTGTGGCACGTGACTCATGTCACATTCAGCTTCTACCCCTTCTCCTCGCAGATGGCATTTTGTCACATAGAATAAATAGAACATTCTATTATCACTGTAGTTGTCAGGCTTCATCTGAATAATTAAATAGCCAATCTCCAAAAAGATGGGCCTAAGTACAAGTATTGTTATTGTTATTGTTATTTTGCATTTATATAGCGCCTTATATACCATTGGTATGGTCTGAAGGCGCTGGTAGGTTGAACGCCCTTGGGAACCGAGGTTCGAGTCAGTAGAGAGGGTGAAGAGAGACAAAAGGTGCGTGTGCGCACAAAGTATGTGTGCAGCTGGTGCGGGGTTAATGTGGTAGCTGCTTCTTAGCGGTAGGTGTGGTGGTTGAGAGGTCAGGAGAATGTGTACGCTCCGGCAGAATTAATCCAGCTCGAGAGTGGCTGCGTTAGGCCTGGGGAGAAACGCCTGGCTGGGGGTGTTAAACCAGCGGTGGTTACTTAGAGTGATGGGGAGTGAGCGGGAGAATGTTGATATGAGAACAGTTATACCGAATGGTGTCATAGTATCCCTGTGTTCTATTTGAGTGATGGTGTAAAGAGGAGAGTAGGTGTGAGGTGTGGTATCATATGTCGCTACCGGCACCATTGCTACCGTACCACCATACTAGTTCTGCTCGTGGGTGCCCTTGCAGCCACCAGGTCGGACATGCCGGCCGTACTGGCCAGAACATGATGGTACCATTCTCCCCATTCCCATTGAACCCTATGGGGCTCAAATGGGTATGGGGATGTACCGGGTCCGGCACTCGCGAACGGGCAATTACAGGGTCCGGCTGGGCCAGAATAGCTCGGTAATTGCCCATTCGCGGGTGCCCGACCCCGATGCGAGTTTGGAGGTAGCCTTGCCGGTAAAACCGGCAAGGCTACCTCCAACCTCGTAATGAGGCCCAATGTCTGAGTGGCCAAATATGTTGGATGCATGAGTGGGCTATACAGTTGTGTGTTCATTCAGGGAAGGATGCATCCGTATTGTGTCCAGTCAATACACTGAAGCAGGTTGTAAGTGCTCTATAAGTGACGTTTGTTGATATCCTGCTGCAGACGAACTAGTTTTATGCATGTTTCTGTGAGACTATTTTTTGTATGACATGATAGAGGAAATGTGTGTGTTTCTTGACTATAAGTTTGTTCAGAAGAGATTATAGTGTAGTTCTTAACTCGGTGCATTTGTGTGATCGCATGTGGATATAATCTGGACGAGTATGCTATAATGTGCATGCTGGGAGAGTTGGAATAAATCGGGTATTGCTTGCATGAGTAACTCGCATTGAATATTAGTTGCGTGTTATTGGTGCCCTCTGTTAGAGCATTGCCTGAACAGTCAGTTTCCGCTGCCATTCCAGCTACTTAGAGGCAGTCATGGCTCAAGTATGGACACCTCATTCCTGCTCGAGCCGAAATGCAAATATGACAATGAGATCCTCTATTCTCCATCACTCCAATCTCTGAGCACGTGCTAGGTCGACAAGATATTTTGTTCCAAAGATGGAACAGCATTGCCAGTGGCACAGCCATCATCAGTCAATGGTCTTCATCTTAATGTATTGACTCTGAAGAGAGTGAACTGAAATGGCTTTGCACAGGGATTAAATTTTAGTCATTGAAAGGCATCCGCATTTTTGGGAGAGTAAAGTTGCGACCAGTTGAGTCAAAATGAGGGTGTACAGAGTGGATAAACAAAAACAATCCCCGCACACACATCTCTAAGTAAGCCCTTTAAAAAGGATCTCGTGTGTTTCTTTGTTTTGAAAATGCTCCTGGGGATAACACATACCTGTACCCCAAAGCGTACCCCTTTGAGGCAGAGCTGTAAGAATATTCCCTAGTGTTTAGCAGTACCCATTGCAAAGGTGGTAGCCCTAGTGTGTTATGTTAGTGCATATCTGGTAAATGGTGCTCTTCGGCGTATTAAGGGTGGGCTGGGAATTGTTTTGGTGTTGTTTTCCTGTGTATAAAATAAACAATTGGTAACACAAAACGGGCATAATGTGTGATTATACGCGTTTTTTCGCATTTCCGGTTTACTCTTAGGTTTAGAGCGGCCTTCCTCTGCCTCCTAATAAGGCTTTCTCCTGAGTTCATTGGAAATCGTGTACAATGCCTCGCTGCCTGGCTTTCTGTCACTCCCCCGCAATGTTCGAAGGCGGCTGCTCTCACAGACTCGTCATTAGGATGGGGGAATCCTTTCAAAGGTGCTTTCCGTGAGGCATCTGCTCTTTGTAGAACCCAGGGTGGGCTTCAGTCACAAATCGCTTTTTTTGCATGCGTTCATTGTACTTCTGAGTGTTTTCTAAAATCACGTTAACATGTATTTTTATCGAACACACCCAAGACCTGTGTATATTGTTTCAGCATAACTGAGGCTATGCAGCTCGAGAGAACGTGTTTATATCTTTTGAAGGGATCACACTTTTCTTTTTAGGTCAGGTGCACCCACGTGTTCCCCCAAGGCCGGGCCTGTAAGGGTGTTTTAAGAGAACATTATGGGAAAGTCTTTTCTCTCCCACTTATTCTCCTATGGTTTTATTCCTTTAGAAAAAATATGAAGCATGTTGATGCTGGGTTAATGCCAGACGGGAAAAAAGCTCTGTGTTGCCATGGGACACACTGCTTTATTTTCTGAAGCAGCAACCGTATGACTGTAGGATGACAATTATTACTCCTATTAGTTATAGCCATCGGCTATTGGTTATGAATTCTTACAAGAAGTTGTGTTAGCGTGGAAACATCAAGTTGGCGTAAGATTTTCTAATGGTAGGCAGAAGGTAAAAGGGCACGTTTATAGTTTGGTACTCACTAAAAACGTGGAAAAAAAGAATTCCTTCCATCCAAGAATTGACTAGTAGTATTTTTGATGTGGCTGAAATTAATTTTTAATTTAAGTAGGTCTATTTATATTGTACTTATTTGAAGAAGAGGGATCTCAATTTTGAACAGAAATGACTTGCAATAACCTATTTACAGATGACGGAGGCATTCCCACGAAGGGTGCCTGTACAATAGCACAAACATGAGAGTAAGTGGTGAGTCAGGTTATGGGGGTGTGAATAAGTGGGACATATGCCAGGAACGAAAAAAACAGAACAAAAAACATATGTAAGAAAACAGGTGATTTACAAAGGTAACATTAATATAAGGTGACACGTGCTTCAATCTAAAGAGTACTATTTGAATATACAAAATGGCATCATTAGGCGTCACTGGAGGCAGTGGTGGGTCGGGTATGGATGATACGGAGAGGCCATGGAGCTCCCTCTTTAACGAGTAAGTGAAGTTTAAGTTGAGTTTTGAAGAGATCCACAGTTGGGCTGTTATGGACAGTGGGTTCCAGTGGAGTGGGGCATGAAGGGAGAAGGAGCATAAGAGGAGGTACAAGGAGGGTATGGGTCAGTGAGGCTGAGTGTAGAGGAGGTTTGTTGTGAAAGATATGGTAAGTAAAATAGGCCAGAAGGATAGCTAAGGGGCGACGCGTTTGACTTGGGAACAAGACAACGCAGAGCAACACGTATTTGAATCCTGGTCCTGTGCTTAGAGACTAGTCTCTAGTATTACGCATGTTAGAAATTAATTGATTAAACTGAGATACAATCAGACAGTTACTGATGAGAAAGACCATTGATAGCTTTGTAGACTAGGAGAAGAAACTTGAAAATAGAGTGGCTGTGCATGAAAAGCCAACCAGCATGTTGTCATTAGATAGACGTAGGGGAGGATCTGGGTCGGTTGTAGAGAATGTGGTTAGAAAAGTTGAGGACTTTGGGCATCATCACAAGTTGGGCGGTATCCCTGGCGGTACTTTACTGCCAAACCCACTGGCGCTATTAGCGCTGAATCACAGGTTTGGCGGAACGGTAAGTCCCCATTCCCCATTGGGCCCATTCGGGAATTTCCCATTCCCCATTGGGCCCAATGGGGAATTCTCAGCACTACTACTTCTGACGGTATTAGCACCGGAAATCATCAAAATCACGGCGGATTTGCCCCCAGCTCAGAGCTGGGGGTAAATCCTGCCAAACCTGTGATTTATTTTATTTTTTTATTTTATTTTACATTTATAAAGCGCTCACACAGCCCGTAGGCATCGAGGCGCTGTTACAGGAATTGTTTGTTTTTCTTAGTTGCGTATTTTTTTTGTCTTAGTTACGTATTTATAACGCGCTTAAACACCCAGAGGTTTCTAAGCGCGGACCCGGGTATCGAACCTGTTGTTGCTTCGTGTCGTCTTGCTTCCAAGACGCGCACGCTGCCGCTGAGCTATCCTCCTGGTAATAGCGTTACCGTCACATTTAAGGGTTACCACCAAACGCGTGATGAGGCAGTTTGTCTAGAGGGAGGAACGTGTAGATAGTAAGACCAAGCAGTAGTCGACCAGTTTGCTGAGCACAAGAGTGGAGATTTGAGTTTTTGTAGAGTGGTTAATATGAAATTGATTAATTCTTTCTGACTGTTGAGGTTAACATGAGCAGCAGAGTGGTAGTGATGAATTGTTGCAATCGTAAGTCGCTATCAAACAGGACCCAAAGATTGTGGGCCTTGGGTGAGGGAGCAAGAAGATTACGTGGAAAGGCTAAGGATGGCATTGGAAAAAGGGAGAAAGTTGACTTCCATTTTTGAAGAGTTCATGAGGAATGGGGAGCACCCAGTGATGAATTGCAGTGAGACAATCGGTAATCCATTCCAAGATGTCTGGGGCGAAGGAGGGAATTGAGAAAACTATTTGAGTATCATCAGCAAAAAGGTGACGGTGAAAGCCAACGTATAAGAAGTCTTCCTAGGGCAGAGGTGTAAAGGGTGAAAAGCAGATGTGCAAAGACTGATCTTTGTGGAACAGAGATGAGGAGAGGGGTGGGGTTAGAGGTTTGCGAGTATCAATAGATTTGGAAGGATCTACCTTCCAGGTTGGAGGTGATCATTAAAGAGCAGATTTGTGAAAAGAAGTGTAGCATGGTCGACCATGTTGAAAGTGGCAGAAAGGTTCAAAAGGATGAGTATAGAAGAAAGTTTGGAGTGGTGAACATTAGAGAGAAAGTTGGTGACATCTATGAGTACAGTCTCGGTGGAGTGTTTACTACGGAAGCCAGATTGAATTGGATCTTCAATGCTATTATCCTCAAGGTACTTGGAGATGCGGTAGAAACCACCAGCTCAAGAATTTTTGGTTAATCGGGAAGGAGAGAGATGGGGTGATAAGGAAATGTAGGGCAGCACAGGGTTTCTTCAATGTGGGTAACACATTTGTAGATTTGAAGGAGACAGGGAAGAGTGCAAAGGGGAGACAGGATAAAGAGCTCAGAGAGATGGGCAAGTGATTAAGACTAACTCAGACCATTTGAGGGTCAAAAGTGTCGACAAGAGCGCAAGATGGTTTGGCACTGTGAAGTATGGGTGCTATTTCAGTAGGAGAGGTAGTGAGAGAAGTAGTTGAGAGTCCAAGAGGTGGGGGAGGTGGTGGACTGGAGGAGGATTGGGTACAGAGGGAGAGGTCTGTGAGTGTCACGAATTTTAGAGAAAAAGTAGTGAGCAAAGTCATTAACAGAAAGGGTGGAGGGGAAGGATATTGGCTTGGGAGTTGTCATCAAAGATTGGAAGGTAGATGTACTCACATCACCCCATAAAGTGCTTCTTTTACATTCATGTGATGGTACAAGGTAATTTCATGGCCGGAGGTTTTTTCGTGGGGTTTTTTGCTGCAGATTTTTTTTTCGAAAAAAAAATCATCAAATGTTTTGGGGGTGTTTAAAAAAAATTATATAAATTGGGTGTGGGTGTACGGGGATATGAAAATAATTAAAGGGGCTTGGGGGGGGTAACCCCCCCCCCAAAAAAAACATTCGATTTCTTTTTAAAAAAAAATCAGCGATAAAAAACCCTGCGATGAAACAGCAGGCGATGAAATCACATGGAACCCATGTGATGACCCTAAAACCGCACGGACACAGGCACACACAAATGCACACAATCCGCTCACCAAACACACAGCAAATATATAACATGAACACAGATATGACTACACAAGCTTCATACAACATATCAGCTGCCCCAGATGTGATAGTCCATTTGCACATACCACTGTGACGGTATTAACTCCTTCCACGTGTAGCATTAGTACAGGGAGGTGTTTGAATGTTTCTCTTGTCATGGCACAGCTTTCGCTGAGCAAAATTGCCTTAAGTACAGGAGAGCATGAAACAACTTATGTGTCCGAAGGTAATGTGGGGGGATTCAACGTATGAGGGCTCTTCATCAGATAGCAGGCCCCCAGGAGATACCTCTGTATGTACCTGTACTATAATCAGATTAATACAAGCATAACTTTCATTCTTTTTCAGAAACCTTTTATTTTATGCAAATCCATGTCTTCATAAACATGTTAGCAGGCCTGGACTGGCCTGTTGGGACACCAGAAGGTGTCCCGGTAGGCTCCTGCACCCAGGCCCTCTTTGTGTGCTACATGTTAAGATGGATTTCTGAACTCTGACCTGGAGGGGCAGAGGTTCAGAAGGCCAGCCTAGTTTCTTGGAACAGGGTAACCTCTGGACAAGCCAGACACCTCAGGGTAGCTATGGCAGGCGGCCAAGACTAAATCTCAGGAGGGGCGAGGGTGACTGAGGGACCTCAATGAGCACACAAAGCAAGGACACTTACAAATTACTCCAGACAGGTGTTATATCAAAAATATAGACTCATTTATTACAAGGCCTTTGTAACATAGACCATAGCAAAAGAATCACAGTAAAACCAAGTAAACCAACACAACACTATCAATACAATATATATACAAGACCACTGGGGTCCAAGGGGTTAAATGCACGAAATATGTCGACAATCTAGATGGGAAGGAAACAGGCAATGCAGATAGTCTTTAGGCCCCTTCGACATCGACAATACACCTAAGAGGCAGTCCAAGCCCTAAGAAGAGAGGAGCCTTGTGCTCAATAGTACATGCAATGCAAACGCACGCAGTTGTTCCAATGGGCAGATTAGGGTCTCTTTAGGGGTCTCTAGCAACTCCGGAAGGTGGATGAGGCGATGCAGAACAAGTTCCTACTATTCAAGAAGGACCTCCACTTGAAGGCAGAGGCAGTTCGAGAGTTTGGGATGAAGTTGCTATTTCGCAATTGCAGTGGAAAGGAGAGGGGGCCCCCAGGGGCCTCTCGTGCATAAAAATGGGCACTTGGGCTAGGGGCCACCAGTTTGGGTATTGAGTATCCACTGGTCCCCGACGCAAGCGGACTCAAACTTCGGCAGGTCAGTCCACTTCACTTGCAGGGTCGAATGCGGCAAAAAGGACGTCTCTGCACCCCACAGTTCCTGCGATACAGCGATGATTCCCAAATGGGACAGTGGCGATTTCTCCACTTCGGGTGGATGAATCGACCCAGTTTCACTGCAGCAGGCTTCAGGGGCAAGAGGGTCACAAATGCAGCGGACTTGCAAAGGACGTTGCCGCGGCTGGGCAACCCGGTAACCGCGTTGACACCGGTCCTGGCAGACTGGTCTCACTTCAGACATGGGAAAGCCAAGTGTACGAAATTCGGTGTGAGGGTGCCGTGGACACAGAGCTAGCAGTATACCAAGTTTCGAGGGCCTCCTCAAAACGGTGGCAGTGACAGAGCAAAGCAATTGGGTAAGCTGGTCAGTCCACTGGTTAGCCCAGGGACACTTCTGAGAAAGCTTACTTGCAGGGTTTGATGAAGGTGCCGAGAATAGTTGATCCCACTATTTGAATGGGTCAAAGCATCTTTGCAGACCTTCTAGGACGACCAGATGCAGAGGGGTCCCACGGGACGACAGCAGGCTCAGGGTGCTAAACCTTCCGGATTCGTAGTTGCCAGGATACTTGGATCCTATCCTTTGTTCAGTGAGAACTCAGGAGATCGACATGGTCCAGGTGTTTTTGGCCTCCTTTTATTCAAAGTTCCCTTCGCGCCAAAACGAAGAGGACCCAATGGGAGATCTGCTCACAAACGCACACTCCATACGTGGACCAATCACGGACCACAGTGGTCCCAGTCATTCATGGCACTCCAGACTTTCTGGCACCCAGAATGTGTATTGGAACCAGACGTTCCAGCCCACATTCTGGAGGCACACACACAAGGCATGCAGAAGCCCGCGAACGCATTGGAATTCATGGGAAAGTGCATAACCAAATAAGGACTGACCAGGGTCAACTCGACCTGGGGAAGGTGAAGGGGAAAGATGGCCAAAGGACAGGACAAAGAACCTCGTGGCATGGCCATTTTGGAGCCAGGCCACCTATTTGTGCCAAATGTGGTTAACATAGCAGGAAAGGGTTAAAAATGATGCAAAAAGATAGCTGCCACCAGTCCTGTCCATGACACATCTGCATAGTTCATAGAAAGTCCTGCGAGAGTTGCTAGGGCCTTAGGAAAATGACTATAGACCCAAGTGTGCTGTATGGTAAAATACACTGCACACTTGTTACATGTTGCACAAAAGCTGCAACATGAGGAAAGGACGAAGGGAAACAGTCTCCCAGTACTGACTGTTTTAAAGGCATGTCAGTTTTCCCATAAAAAGTGAGCGAAAGCCCAGAGGAGTCCAGCTGAAGGCTGTGCTTCTCTGGCAAGGTTAGTCCATGGTGTCTAAACAGCAGCAAAACGTTTGGGTGTTGACACATGGAGGGAAAATTACATACAATTATGAAATCTTTCCTAACATTCCAGAAGAGCGTAGGGTAGTACTGAAGTTGTATTTGCACTTTTTTGGCAGATTCTGCTAGGCCTGCCCTGAACTCTTGTGTTCAGGGCTGAGCTGTTTTCGAGAATGTCTACAAGTTGCTGCCTAGAAACCATGGAGCCAGACACCTACATAGTATCAATTTTACCTGGGCTCACAATGTGGGGAACTGAGGGAAGCTGGAATCTCCCTCACTGGGGGTACCAAGTAGACATGTGTGCCTCTCAAAAAGGGGGGGAACCCTTGAGAACCAGCAGTGTGCAACGGACTAAGGGAAATGGGAGACTCCCTCACTGGAAGAGATCAGCTGTGTAGCTGCCAAGAGAAGACCGCAAGAGCCCAGGAGAAGCAGCAGTCGCTTACAGGTGTTGCCAAGGACCGGAACCCTTGCAGACCAAGTACTGATGTACACAGAGGAGGACAGGAAAGGCACAGGGAGATCCCTGAGGGTGTGGTTGGGAGGAAGTACAGAGCCATCTTCATCATCCCAGTGGGACCGGAGTGGGAGACCAAATAAGAGCGGATGGGGTGAAAGAGCACCCCAAAGAGACAATGAGAGAGAGGCCTGGCAGGATTGTTAACCGGACCTTGTCAAGAGACATTACAAGGATGTAAGAGGGGTTAGGGACCCTAACATTAAGAAACCAAGAGAATTATGCACACAAAAGAATACCTGGAAAGCTAGTGAACTGGACCTAAGAGAAGCAAGCTACACACCTGAAAAAGGGGTCTGGGACCAATATGTGAAAAGCCAAAGTAAAGGGGTCTGGGACCCAAGGCAGTCTCTAGCAGGAGAATATACCAGGGCTGCCAGCAGAACTGTAACATTAAGTGGAGGGTTATGGGACCTATATTTGATAAGCAAAGACAAGGGGTCTTGGACCCATATATGAAAAGCCTACGTAGAGGGGTCTGGGACTCAAGGCAGCCCCTAGCAGGAGAGTATGCCAGGGCTGCCAGTTGAACTGTGCAGCAGTCTTCCAAGCACAGTACCTGGGCGAAAGGGGAACTAGGTTGGCTGTGTCAGGAAGAGCAAATGAGGGCAAGAGACCATATTACCTTTCACCATGTTGGAGGAAGAAAGACTAACCTAGCACCTGGCAGGAGATTATACCAGGCAGACTGGGGTGATCAGAAACTGATTAACTGTATTTTGCGAATACAGTGAACATTGTAACCAGGGTAAGAGAGACATTCCGCCTGGTGCTCTTTGTAAGAACCTGAGAAGCCAAGAGAGGAGAGGTTTCCTCTGGGCAATGTGAACCTTGTAACCGGGGCAAGGGAGTTGTGTGTCCCTGGTGTTTGTGAGAATCTGGAGAAGCCAAGGGAGAAGAGGTGTTCTCTTGGTACTGTGAACTTTGTGGAGAGCCAAGAGAGGAGAAACCTCTTGGCATTGTGTTAGGCAGAATTACATGCAGTACCCTTTGGGAACACTACACACAATTAAGACTACAGGTGTAAGCACAATCTCACCTTTGGTACAAGCCTGTACTACACAGTTATGTGGTAGCAGTGGCTCGGCAGCCAGACTTATCTCAAGAGGGATTTGAGCAGTACAAGATGTTACACAAGACTTGAAATCACAGTGGTTCAATCAAACATTTAATCAAGGTTTCTTGGTAAAAGAATATACATTTATTTACACATTTGATTAGAAAACATTCCACTAGCAAGAAGCAGCTCAATATCGCACTACAATACACTACAGTACACAACCAATAAGTTTCTGAACAAGTTAAGCTCCCCTGAATTGGGAGCAAAATAGCACTTTAGTAACTTTCAAAAGGGGTAGAAAGACAAAGGTTAAAGTAATTGTGTTTTGATTCTTATGAGAGTCAGGGCAAATAGTTTCAGTTCACTACAAGAGGCAGTTCAATTCAGTAGGCCTGGGCCAAAGTCCATGGTTCAGTGTCTTGGATAGAATAGCACAGTTCTGGTAGTAAACGGTTAAGTCATTGCCAATGTTCTTAGAATTAGTTTGCCAGAAAGAGTTATATGTCGGATTAGGAGCGAACAAGACTCCAAAGTTGGGAAATTTTCACAAACCTTCACCACGGTGGAAAGGATTTCCACACTGCGTTTGCACAGTACCTTATCGATGAAGAAAAGCTGTGCAGAGACAAACACTAGAAGGACCTTTCCTATAAGAAACAGTCTGTTTTTACAGAGGGGTCTTGGCCGCCATATTGAAAAACATGGTTGCCCAGATTTTTGTGCCAACGGTGTTGGCGGTCGGGAAAAATCATGATAGTTCGTTCAAAAACCAATGCCACCAGCCATTTCAAGAGGAAAGGGTCACATAGACATGCAGGATGCTAGGCAACCCCTCCAGCACTCTATAGGAAGATCGTGTGAGCTGGGTCTATGAATTTAAAAGGACTAGCAAAGTCAATTTAACTTTACATGCACTGGGAGACAGTAGTCAGTCCCAGAGAAGGTATTTAAACCTTGGGAAGGCTGAAAGACATCCCTGTGCCACTGCACTGAAGGCGCTGTGTGACACACAAGAAAGAAAAAGATGATGCCTATGGAGTTTGTCTAAAAACTCCATATCCAAAGAACACAAACACAGAAAACACATTGAAAATGAAAAGTTCAAAGTCCCAAAATATAGCAAAAGAGCTGGAGGGCTCTAACATATAGGGAATTAGCACTTGGGTGAGAATTTTTCCTAACACATTGCACATACTGTGACCAGGGGAAGGGGGTCATTCCCCCTGGTGTTGCCTAGAGATCATTTTTTGTTGGAACTTTGAACTTTTACTTTGATCCTGGAACTTTATGTTGCCCTTTTTAAGGAGAATGGAAACCTGGAGATGGGCGCCATTCTCCCAGGTGATGTTCCCACGTACAATTGGCTATTATCGAGAGGAACAGAGTCATTCCTCTGAACCGGGCCTTTATCCCTTTGTTATTAGTTACAAGTGTGAGGGTTTGGAAATGGGTGTTTAGACACAGCAAGGTGGACTATTTTGATTTCAACTGGACATCCTGTTGGAGTCCTTAGTCTTTGTGCCCGAGCAATACTTTTTAACAAGAGATCGAGGGGATGGCCAGACAAACCCCGATGCTCGGTTGAGAGTACTTGTTGGGCTCAGCAACCATAGTGTGTTATAAATTGTGAAAAACAAGTCGACCAATTCCACCAATCCACATGCTAGCAGAACCCAATCGTTGTTCTTCTATTGGGTATATCGTTAACCAAATTGCAAATCTAACACAGGGAGACACCAGGACAGAGGTTTCTAATTGTCCCTGCCTCACATACAAGATGTCCTTAGTGTGTGCTGGTGCGCCACCTGTCTATTAGTGGCTAGAATAAGAAAAGGAACAAATATTTGTCTTATATTTTCTAAGGTCCCCAAGCCGTGCGTTTGTAGTTTCATGGTATCCTGTTTTACAATGAAAATGGCCAACACATTGAGCCTTGTTTTCTTAAAACAGAGAGAATAGGAAACAAGAGGCACCCAGTGAGTGTTTGTGGTGATGTACAGCTTTATTGATCGATATTATGGATATGATATGATAGGTTATTTATAACGCGCTTAATACCCAGGGGTTTCTAAGCGCGGACCCGGGTATCGAACCTGTGTTGCTCCGTGTCGTCTTGTTTCCAAGGCGAGCACGTTGCCCCTGAGCTATCCTCCCGAGACTAAATGGATGTCTATTCCTAGGTTAAAAGCTTGACTAAAATGAAATACATTGAATTTCTACGAAGACCAAACCAGAGGGATGACCGTAATGTTGGCTCTATCTCCCTACTCGATTTGTGCAGTATGTGGTGCGAATGTCCCAATCATCACTGCCTTCATGTCAAATATGTTTTCCTCTTCTTATTCTATGCAGTAATAGACAGGCGACGCACCAGCACACACTGTGTGTGAGTCAGTAACAGAATCTTTTGTCCTTGTGTCTCTCTGTGTTAGGATATGCCATTTGGTTAATTATACACTTTAGACAATTTATAACACACCATGGTTGCTGAGGCCAACAAGTACTCCTAGTCGAGCATCAGGGTTCGCCTGCCCTCCTCCTCGTAGGGAAACACCTCTTAGTCATAGAGGCAAGTAGGGATTTTCCTTACTTTCTTTATAATACGTCTTTGTCACCCAAAATGCCACCACTGTGTCAGCAGCCTACTTTTGCACCCTTACAGATTACTTTTAGACAGCAAGAGTTTTGTAGAATTCCATCTGTACTCGAAAACACTCAGAACAAACTTCATTTTACAGCCTGCAATAAACAGAGCGCTGAGCGGGAGCAACAATTTCACACTAACCATAGTGTCAGCCTGGCAGAACACACGTACTGATAACCTTATTGCCACTGCCTTGGAAAGGCTGAATGAACACGCTTCTTGTGTACAACCTCCCCACTCCCAGCCACCCCGACCCCTACCTACCGGCTTCAATATGCAGCTCCGTTAACATACCTGGTCTCATACCACTTTGTTGTACCCTTTGTTAACTTTTGCTGTACAAAAAAGCTGACATTATGGCTGTAAATACCCAGCGAATTTACTACCTAACATCTGTTGTCATAGTTTAAAACGCCCTCCGATCTGGGGCAATGGCTTCCAGCTAGCCGTGTGCACGAGCACTGTTGTCTGCTTTGGGCCCCAGCGCTGCTTTCAACCAAACCCTGCAGCAAGCATTGGCACAGCTAATAGTTTTGGCTTTTATGTAGGCATTGGAAAATGTATTTTCAGGCACTGCCAGAATGGTGTTATCTGGCCATTAGATGGCAAAAGCTGGTAAATGGCGTTAGCTCCTTTCTATATTTGGACAGTGCTTGACACTTGCCTATATAATGCCTATGCAAGAGTCAAAACTATTGGTTTTGCCAATGCGAGTTATTGACAAACATTCAGTGTAAGCAACAGATGCAAGGAAACATATTGATTATAAATCAAGTGCTTGAAGCCACACTTGCTGAAGACATTTTTAGTACACTAGGAGCTGGATTCTAGTCTTAACGAAAACTGCTCAACAATAATATAGGCTTCCCCTTAAAAGCACAGAGCTTGCTCTAAGAGATATATGGGCAAGGGAGTTTTGGATGGGCAGCAGCAGGTAGTGGTTGAGAGAGATTATGGTGACTAGTATGGCCAAAGGTGGTCAACTTGTGAATAAAAAACAAACTATACCCACATCATGCGTGTCCCCATTCACATACCATCTCACTCCTGGCTTCATTTCCCATGTTCGTAATTGTGTTTATATACAGTGCATAATATGCCACCTAATTGCCAAAACGTAAAACGTTTGGAGAATTGTACCCTAAGTATTTTATCTCAAGTCCTTACTACTTGTTAAAAATCTGATTTACAGAGCTCTCAAGTGTCAAATGTCCATGTGTGAGAAGGGCAAGCCAATCTTGTTTTTTCTGCTTAGGATCCTGGAACTTGTAGATTTTCCGTTCCCGTTTGAAATTTAGGAAAACTAAAAGTCCCAGAATTCCAAGCAAAAACTAAACTGGAAGGCGTTCACACACAAGGGCATGGGAAACTTGCGAGCCCTGTGATTCCTGCTTCCTGCCACTTCAGGATAGTTGCAATTTAAACTCTCACTGCTTTATCATCAGTGCGCTCAAACCTACATTAAGAACCCATTTTGATTTGCCTACAGACCAATGGTTAGGCTGCTATATTTTGATTAGCATTTAACCACTTTTCCCCCAGTCCCACACTCCAGTCTCTAAAACAGGCCAAACTAAATATTTCAAGAAAAGATATGGGGAAAAGCAAGGACATGACACGTGGCCGTTCAAAAGTCGGTATCATAGACAGAAAGGTGTGCATCGGCAAACTAGAAATGGAGCACACAAAACATAGGAAACCGATTTGCACGAAACTGTGAAATATTTAGGAATGTTTACCTTTCGAGAGCTGCCACTATGCAAACATTTCCCATTTAGGACATTAACAAAACCTGTTTATAAATGGATAATTCTCTTTCAAAAAAAATAAATATTCTGACTTTTTTTTTTAACAAATTATCCACAAATTGCTTGGACCAATAATTACCAAAGATATTCATGTAACGAATGTGAATAAGATGCTTTGATATTTTATTAGATGCAGCTTATTTCTTGAGAAACAAGGTCATGGCCGCTTAATAAAAGGTTAGATGTAAAGAATACATTCTTTCTTCCGCGCCGTCCTGTGTCTTAGTTATTCTTAAGTGTGATGAGTGTATTTCACGAGGGAAGGGCGCTTCATCATGATGACCATTTGTTACATTGGCAAAATGTGGCAATCATCACGTACGCAACAGCTTCAAGAAAGTCTTACATTGGCAATACAGGCATGCATCATAGGCAGATGGATCATGCAAATGTCATGAAATGCTTCTGGTGCCGTGGGCGACCTGGCATATAATCGATTTTTTCACATTACTCAAGAAAATTGTAAGGTTTGTCATTCACTCCAATTTTTCCCCAAGAATTGTGCACTCAGATGCTATATTTCAACCTATTGCTAAGCTTGGTTGGTAGTCCTTATTTTGGGGAGATGAAAATGCCACTCCACTTAAATTATTCACCAGCTGCTGCAAACTTTGATTCATTTAGAAAGGCATTGCCTCTCCAGAAACCACCTACCCCACCCATACCAAAAGCTGCCTTAGCCTCAAGCTGATACACTAGACTCGAGGCACTTCTGAGCAATATTCTAGCCTCATGCTGCCCAGGGTTCAACTTGGCTGAGAGACTGAAGTGAAGAGCACGGCCCTGTAAGAGATGCCGGCCACTTATCCTGGTCACATGCATATACACTAATTCTGTCCTGTAAAGAGTAAGGACTAAGGATAGAGTGGGAATTCAAGGGCAGAGGGAGGTAGTCCAGGCATTTCTGTTTCTTTTCTGAATGAATTATGTGGAAATACTGTTTATCAGTTGAGAGGCTATATGGTAAAATCTCTAACGTGAAGACTGGGCTCAAATCTCAGCTTCACCCAATAACTATACTGTGTGATCGTGGGCAAATTATTTGTTCTCACTGCTGGGAAGGAAGATGAAGCTGAAAATCTTCTTTGACGAGACAGAACAACAGAAGAGTAATACCGACTGTATCTATAAGGAATTTAAAACCAAGAGATCCTTCGTACCGCCTTGTAACACCCCTGTGGTGGAAATCTTTGAAAAACAAGTGTTGAAAGACTTAAGCAAAATCAAATTCTCCAACACTAAGTTTAAAAATCTGAAACCACATGAGTTAACACTCCTTAAAAACTTGTATGGGGACAAGTCCATAACCATCAGACCGGCTGACAAAGGAGGGGCACTGGTCATACAAAATTCCACCGATTATGAAAAAGAATGTCTAAGACAATTAGCAGATACCAACACGTACAAAAAACTGGATAACGATCCCACAACAAGAATTCTGCACAATCTGGAGATAATACTTGATGAAGCAGAGGAGAATGCATGTTTCAATCATCACACACACAGATACCTACTGAATACAAACCCTTGGATCCTGAACTTCTACACCCTACCTAAAATCCATAAGAACCCACAAGTACCACCTGGAAGACCAATAGTGGCAGGGATCAATAGCATACTTCAACAGCTTGGGAAATATATTGATTTCTTCTTTCAACCGCTAATTCAAAAGACCTCCACCTATATAAAAGATATGACTCATTTTTTACAACAACTGAGGGAAATACCATATGCATCCACACACATTTTATTCACCTTGGATGTTAGAAATGTATATACCTAAATTCCACATGTTCTAGGTATACAGGCAGTTGAATGGTTATTGCTTAATTCTGGTGAAATGGAGGCCAACAAGGAATTTCTGATTATCCTACTAGAATTCATCTCTAAGAACTCATACTTTAAATTCCAAAAACAATATTACCTGCAGATCGCCGGAACATCAATAGGTGCCACTATGGCACCAACGTATGCCAACACCTTTATGTATAAATTCGAGACAGATTATATTCTCAATCACCCTACATGGAAATCACATCTGCAAATTTGGATTTGTTACATTGACGACATCTTTTGTATATGGACCCACAGTGAAGAGAGCTTACTCACCTTTTTTAAAGACCATAATACCATTGATGAAAGGATACAATTCACCCACGAGTATTCTAGAGAAAGCCTACATTTTCTAGCTGTAGAAATCAAATCCACAGAAGATGGGTACAAAACCAACATTTATAACAAACCCACTGACCGCAATAATCTACTCCACAGATTAAGCTTTCACCAACCAAGCCTCATAAGGAATCTTCCATACAGTCAGATGTTACACATTAAACGGATTATCAGTGACCCATCAGATTATATGGTTGAACTACAGAAAATGGGGGATATATTTATAAAGAGAGGATATAAAGAAGAGGAAATTGCCGAAGCAAAAATGAGAATGGAATGCATCGACAGATGATCTAATAACTAAACCCAGGAAAGCCAAAACAGATCCACCACTTGTATTTGTATCTAGGTACTCAATGTAGAGTAACAGAATCAAATCAATCATTAAAAAGCACTGGCAAATACTATCTTGCGACCAGAAAATTGAACATTTATTCAAAGAAACACCAACCTTCGCCTATCAGCGAAGCAAAAACTTCAGAGATTGCTTAGTACAGACACGCCCAATGCAAAAAAGAATGGAGACTAAACGGAAAGGGACTTTTCCATGCCTGCAATGTAGCAATTGCAGCTACATACAGAAAGGATCAAGTATCAATCACCCACCCACTGGCGAAAAACTGCTTATGAAAGACTATGCAACATGTGAAACTGCAAACATAATCTATGGAATTAAATGTCCATGTGGTCTGTACTACGTGGGACAATCCAAGAGGAAAGCCAAGTTACGTTGGAATGAGCATCACTCATGTATACGTAACAGAAATACAACCTCATCAGTGGCAAAACATTGGGTTGAGAAAGGACACAACATAGCACAGATACGATTTTTGATATTGGAAGTCATCCACAAACGTGAGCCTCATGAGAATCTCAAACAGAGACTTGACAGAAGGGAATGCTTTTGGATAGACTGATTGGGGACCCTTGCCCCTAAAGGATTGAATGAAGAAATCAATTGGGCCGGCTTTTTTTAGGGCTTTGGTTATTATCTTTGTCCAGGAATGTTCTATATTGTTCTGTTCCATACAGTTACCTGTAATGTGTGTGTGTGTGTGTGTGTGTATATATATATATATATATATATATATATATGGTGCTATACGTGATCTAACAAGAAATTGCACGAACTACAGATGATACGTGACTCACCATCCCACAATTGCCTTTTGACTCAGTGCAGTCTATAAGAATACTCATATATTGTCCAGAAATGTTCTATGTTGTTTTGTCCTATACAGTTACCTGTAATGTGTAAATGTATGGCGCTATACGTGATTGAACAAGACATTGCACATTGCATATTGTCCAGAAATGGTCTATTATTCTGTCCTATACAGTTACCTGTAATGTGTAAATATATGGTACTGTACGTGATCTAACACGACATTTCACGAACTGCAGAGGATACGTGACTCCAGGCACAAAATGAGGAGTATAGCATTTATCTCTATGCAACGCTTTGTAATGCATTTTGCTTTTTTACAACCCACTATTTTCATAATGTACTTATGTTTCTTTTTTTCACCATCTCATAATTGCCTTTTGACTGAGCGCAGTTTATAAGAATACTCATATACAACTATTGATCTTTTGATCTGCGTTGCCATTGCAACCATAAATTATATCTATAGAGACGCACACTTATGATACACAGACTATTTTTAAACGTACCGTATGTTATAGATTACACGCTATAACTTGTTGTTGTTCTCATCCATTGAGATATGTGCAGCGAACTTCTTGCTATCTCCGTGTACTTTTACACAGTAACCTTGCGTCACGGAACAAAACACCCTGTTTTACTATACAGCTCTCACAAATGCAAATCTCAAATATGCCTGGTTATTCCCCATTCCCGTTCCCCCTTGTCTTGGGGATGCGGGACGCGAGGCGTGACGACAACGTCACGTCTGCCGACGTTCGATGACGCTGCGCAAGGGATACCTTGGCAATCACTTAAAACGAGGAAACAGATGCCAACCTTGTTTGGCGTTCCGCGAGGCACCCTAAATACGCAACAAACGTGTGCAGGTAAGAGGCTTTACAACACAGACTACAGTGGCTCCCAAGCACTTACTCCAAGAACCCATATTACATTTTATGTATTCATGTTGCTTTCTTTATTTATATTACACACAAGGAGTTTTCACTCCTAGGAAATCCGATACAAGGAGTTTCTTTGGCTCCAATACATCATCTGCAAACCAGGCATTTACTGGTCCTATTATTATACTGCCTACCGGTAGAATGTAGTGAATTTAAGCACACGCGTTAATCGCTGTTGTGCGTTCTTTTTGTATTTCAGATATCACAATGATTGACTCAGGTACAGTTTATGAATTTAATTTACCTTTCTGATATGATATTCTAGTCGCAATGTAATTATGAGATCAACTAAGCAGGTAGCTGAACCTACATTATGTTTTGTTATGTCTTTCTCTCACTGCAATTTACCTCGATGGGATATACGGTAGGTATTTATTTAATTGTTATCTGATCATTGTTGAACGATTATACATTTGTTCCTATCATTTACGATGTTTGGTCAAAAATTAAAATTACTTAACAGAATGTGGTTTAGGCCCTGAAGAAGGAGCTTGTCTCCGAAGTGCATTGGCACACATGACCACAACCCAATTCAGTCAACTAAGATGGTTCTTTTCTCCAGCATGGGGTCTGGCATGGATTCACATGCTCATGAATATTCCCCGTCGTCAGGCCGGGAATCCTCGGTATAGAAAAAAAATCAGTATCAGTTTCGTTTCTGATCTGTATTTCTTAGTAGTAACCAATCACTGGTCTCTGGGTCATACTGCCCTCTCCCTAAGCCCCGCCTCCGGCAACCATCCTCAGATTTTTACCGCACGTTCAAGTGTTGGGAGTCCTCGTGCTGTAGCTCTCGAGCTTTTGCTGCGTTTTTGCGCTTTTTCAGGAGATTTTTCTCATTTTTCGGTTAAATAGAGCCTCAAGCTCCACCGTTTCTACATCCGATCAACGGGGATCCGTTTCGGAGTTTTCTACGCCCCTCAAGGGTGAAGATTTCGTAGAGTTACGCTTTTGGAGGATTCCAGAAGTTCCGAGGCCTACCCCGGACATGGGCCAGGAGAAAGGAAGCTCGACGCCTGGGAAGCTGTTCAGGACCTGCCCTGGATGCCAGCTTCACAATGTTTTCAAGGAGGACGAGCATTCGTTATGCTTCTGTCTCCATGAGGACAAGACGCACACGGAGAAGGACTGTGCATTTTGTGGGAACATGTCGGAGCGGACCATGAAGGATCGCCACCTCCGTCTCGCCAACTGGCTGGAAGGGAAGAGGCCGTCAGGCGAGAAGAAGAAAAAAAGTCTGAGGGGTCTTCTAAGTCCTGTGAGGGCACCACGGCGACGGGGGCCCAACAAAAGGCTAAGCACCGCGAGTCCGCAGGCACTGGGAGCGCCGAACGGTCGGGCTCCTTGGCTACCAGGCAGGGCGCATCCTCCCCGGCGCCATCAACCACGAGACAACGCTCTGGCTCGGGTAAGAGGAAGTCAGAGAACCCGGCGAAGCTTCTGGAGAGGCCCCGGTCGATCTCGAAGATTCCGGCAGAGGGGGAGCGAGGCTCGGACACTCTCCCCAAGGTGAAGGCCCCAGGCATCCAGAAGGTGGCGATGGCCTTAATTCACCCTGCTAAGACCTCGATTGAGGATGTCGCCGTGGCCCTGGCTCAGCCTGTGGAGGCTACACCAGTGGAGGCGCCCTCAGGACCCAGAGTCTCCCTGCCACCGCGGAGGGAGTCGTCTATCAGGCCCATTGAGAAGACCCCCACGAAGTCCTCGTTGGAAAAGATGGGGGAGGGGCTGGTGGCCATCGTGGATACGGACACGACCTCTGAAGAAGAGCTCATCGAAGTCGTGGAAGAGGCCCAGCCCATCGGGAGGGATCCCGATGAGGGCGACGACGAGAGCGACGGTGTCGCTGACACGGCTACTCAAGAGCCCTCGCGCCCGTCGTTTCCGGCACCGCAGGACACCTCGGCGGCCATTTTTCTTATGCTCGGAGATAAGGACAAGGTTGCCCCTTCCCCCGACGGAGGTACCTGAGCCAGACCCGACGGGGTAACCGGCGCCAGGACCTTCGGAGAGTCCACCGCATAAGAGGAGGACGACGCATCCTACGCCACCTCTCCCACCTCTGCGGCCTGCTCTGCCTCCCCCCGGTCTACTACCCATGGGGATGATACAGGCACAGACACGGCTACGACAGGTACAGATGACGACGGAGGCAACGACGGGACGTGTCCCCCGTCGCCCCCTGCTCGGGCGTCCCCGCCCAATGAGATTGGATCCTTTCATGCCATGATTTCCAGGGCATCCAAGCTTTTTCAGCTCTGCCCAGAAGAAAAGAAGAAAGAAGGGTTCCTTTACCAACGGCGTGAGGCTAAAACGAAGACGGTCCTCGCCGTACCGCTTCTTGATGACATCTGGGATGAGGGGCTCGCCGTCCTCAAGAACCCTTCCACGGCGCCGGCAAAGAGGGACCGGTACGAGAAGAAGTACCGGGTCCCCAACGCTGCCCCCTTGTGCCTTTGGGCACAACCTAACCCAGATTCGGTCGTCTCGGCGGCGGCAAAGAAGAAGGCTGGGGGGGCATCGGCTTCGACATCAACTTCCCCGCCGGACCGCGAGGGCAGGAAGTTGGACTCGATGGGACGACGGATCATCTCATCCGCAGCGACGACTATCAAGGCGGCCAACGCCCTGGCTATCGTAGCCCGCTACGACAGGGAGTTGTGGTTCAAAATCGCCCCTCTGTTAGACTTCCTTCTGGACGCCAAAAGGCCTGAGGCCCTTGAAATCCTACAGGAGGGGGAGATTGCTTCGGACCACGCCATCACGGTGGCAACTGACATCGCCGACACCGGTTTCCGTCAGTTGGGCAACGGCGTTTGCTTGAGACGACGAGGATAGCTCAAGGCCACGGATTTCCGCCAGGATGTACAAACCAAGGTTTTGGACATGCCCTTCGACGGGAACAACCTGTTTGGGAAGGCGGTTGATGAGTCCCTTCAGGCCATCAAGACCGACACAGAGACTGCCCGGGCACTGGGAGTGCTCCAACGACGACGGCCGTCCTTTCGGAGCTCCGGAGGCAGACAGGGTGTCTCCAAGGGATCCGGCGGTGGCTCCTCCACGTACCACCAAGCGGCCGGCTGGCGAGGTTCATCAGCGTGTGGGAGTCTATCTCCACCGACCGTTGGGTGCTGGGTGCCCTGGCCCAAGGGTACGCCCTCGAGTTTCAGAAGAAGTGCCCTCGCGTTCCACCCGTGGCCAGGAAGGAAAATCACGTCCCTCAACTACTGTTGGAAGTAAGGGCGATGCTCAAGAAGGGTGCCATCGAGTTCGTCCCAAAGAGGCTTCGGGGCTCCGGAGTTTACTCAAGGTACTTCCTTGTAAAAAAGAAGACAGGAGGATGGCGCCCCATCCTGGACCTATGACGACTGAACAAGTACATCAAGGCACAGAAGTTCCGTATGGTCACCCTCCAGCATGTGCTGGGACAGCTGGAGGAGGGCGATTTCCTGTCCTCGTTGGACTTGGAGGATGCGTACTTCCACATCCCCATTCTAAAAAGACACCGAAAGTTCCTCAGGTTCGTGGTCCAAGGGCGGCACTACCAGTTCAAGGCCCTCCCGTTCGGATTGAAGTCCGCACCCAGGGTGTTCACCAAGTGCCTCGCACCGGTGGCGGCGTGGCCGCGCCTACAGGGGATCCACGTCTACCCCTACCTGGACGACTGGCTCATCCGGGCAAGGACAAGGGAGCTTGCCGTGGAGCACACTGCGAAGACCGTCCAGCTGCTCACGGACCTGGGATTCTCAACTTTCCAAAATCCCTCCTGGTTCTGTCGCAAGTCGCACTGTTTTTGGGAGCCAAGCTCGACACAGTGGCGCGACTGGCCTCGCCGTCGGAGGAAAGGACCAGGACCATTCTGGGCAAGGTGCAGCGTCTGCTGGCCATGGACATGGCCAGGGTAAGATCTATCAAATCCCTCCTCGGGATGATGTCCTCCTGCATTTATCTGGTGCGCCTTTGCAGGCTTCGGATGCGACCCTTACAGGAGTTCCTCGACGCCCGCTGGATCCAGTCGACGGGCAGCTTTGAGGACAGGATCCCTCTCAACGAGACGTTCCGTCAGGCGATCCGGTGGTGGGGTACCCGCTCCCATCTGTCGGAGGGCACAGACTTTCAGACCCCAGCTCACCAGGTGACGGTGACGACGGACAACTCCCTGGAAGGTTGGGGAGCACACTCCGGAGATCTCCTCCGGGAGCCAAAGGCCTCTCGCGTGAAGAAGTCTCTCCACATCAACATCTTGGATCTCCGCGCGGTGTTCTGGGCCCTCGGGTCCTTTCTTCCGTCCCTCAAGGGCAAGGTGGTGAGGATCTTCACCGACAACACCACCACGATTTTCTACATCCGGAAGCAGGGCGGAACCAGGTCCCCGGCCCTATCCAAGGAAGCCCAGGATCTGTGGCATTGGGCCGTCGCCCAAGGGATGTTTCTGGTGCCTCTTCATCTGGCAGGAATAAAAAACACGATCGCCGACTCACTCAGCAGGGAGCTGCGCTCGTGCCACGAGTGGGAACTACGCCAGGATCAAGTGGATCGACTCTTCCGACGATGGGGCGAACCCCAAATCGATCTCTTCGCGACGGCGATGAAGTCCAAGTGCCCGAGGTTCGCCAGCAGGTTCACCCAGCCGAGGAGCATGGGCGATGCTTTCTCGTTCCCCTGGGACGGCCTATTTCTTTATGCGTTCCCTCCGCTGTCGTTGCTGCTCCGGCTCATGAACCAGCTCAAGAGGTCCCGGTGCAGGATGATCCTCGTCGCACCGGCGTGGCCGAGACAGATCTGGTTCCCGGACCTTCTGGACTTGTCAACGTCCCCACCAGTCAAGCTGCCGACGGACGCAGACCACCTCTCCAGAGAAGGAGGCGCCATTCTTCACCACAACCCGGAGTCGCTGAACTTGCAGGCCTGGCTCCTGCAGCACTAGAGTTTGAAGGGTACGACATCCCGGCCAACTGCCGAGAGGTTCTTGCAAAGGCCAGGGCGTCCTCAACTCTCAAGTGCTACGGACATAAATGGAAGAGGTTCTCTGTCTGGTGCCGTGCACAGAAGATTAACCCTCTGCGGATTACGGCCCCTCAAGTACTGCCGTACCTACTGTCGCTGGCCAAAGCTGGACTGGCTCACGCCTCCATCAAAATACATCTGGCTGCAATCTCCCGATATACCAGGACGACGGGACGGGCGTCCTTGTGGTCTCATCGACTGGTGAAAGAATTCATGAAGGGACTATTCCGATCATTCCCACCGGTGAAGGCTCCTGCCCCGGCGTGGGAGCTTAATGTGATGCTGACCAAGCTCATGGGGGGCCCCATTCAAGCCTATGCATTTGGCGCCTTTGAAGTTCCTGTCATGGAAGACAGCTATCCTCGTGGCCATCACCTCAGCACGAGTGGGAGAGTTCCAGGCCCTATCTTGCAAGCCTCCATACTAGACTTTTCATGACACGAGGGTGGTGCTGAGGACACACCCATCCTTTATGCCCAAGGTGCCGTCGGACTTCCACCTCAACGAGCCCTTGGTGTTGCCAGTTTTCTTCCCGTCGCCTTCGTCGCCGGCCGAGAGGACTTTGCACTCGCTGGATGTAGCTAGAGCGCTGAAGTTCTACGTGGACCGCACGAAGAGTTTTCGGAAGACGTCACAGCTGTTTGTGAACTTTGGGACTGTGAATCAAGGGAAGGCTCTCTCGAAGACTTCCATTTCCAGATGGCTCTCCGGCTGCATCATGCACTGTCACCGGTGGGCAAACCGACAGCTGCCCGGCCGTCCGAGAGCCCATTCGACCAGAGCGATCGCTGCTACCACGGCGTTCCTATCTGGTGTGCCCCTGCTGGACATTTGCAGGGCTGCGACATGGAGGTCGACGCACACCTTCACAAGATTCTACTGCGTCGATCGGGACTCCAGGGAGGAGTCCAGGGTCGGCCAAGCAGTGCTGCGCAACCTGTTCGCCTAAGGTGAGCATGGTGAAGAGGTAAGAGTTGCTTAATGTTGAGTTGTTGTATTGCTTAATGTTGAGCTTGTTGCCACCTCCCGTGGTTGTGCATGTGTGTACTGCTATGTATTCTCTTATTCATGAGCATGTGAATCCATGCCAGACCCCATGCTGGAGAAGGAACAAGTTACTTACCTGTAACTGTTGTTCTCCAGCATGGGTCTGGCATGGATTCACATGCGAACCCTCCCGCCTACCCCTCTGCGGCTCTTCACTTGGTCATACTGCCACTTTACGTGCTACCAAATCTGAGGATGGCTGCCGGAGTCGGGGCTTAGGGAGAGGGCAGTCATTGGCTGGGGGCAGTATGACCCAGAGACCAGTGATTGGTTACTACTAAGAAAGACAGATCAGAAACGAAACTGATACTGATTTTTTTTCTATACCGAGGATTCCCAGCCTGACGACGGGGAATATTCATGAGCATGTGAATCCATGCCAGACCCATGCTGGAGAACAACATTTACAGGTAAGTAACTTGTTCCTTATGTACACATCTGTGTTTATTCATTATGCGGATGAATGTATGAATGGAATAACTCCACACACGGATTCTTAAAGAGCAATAAATTGTGAAGTAACAATTTATCACAAGAGTCTTGATGGATTATGATTATTATTATTCAAGTAGTTCTTTTGAATGTATAAGTAATCAAGACAGGAATTCTCAGATTTCTGAGCTAAAGTGAGAGCATCGGTCTCTGTTGGATTGATTATCCAACTTTTTTTCGTGACTAGACAAGTTATTTGTTCTCACTGTGCCATATCTATCAAAATTGGAACGTCTGATATCTGCCTAATGTTGTGAGGGGTTGGGGCGGGGGGTTGTGGGGGCGGCTTGTGTGTGTGTGATACCTGGTATGGAAAAACCTGCTTTAAAGTGCACTTTTTTTAGCCATTATTTAGGTCAGTGGTGTGCTGGAGATTTGGGTTGGACTACCATGCTACCATCGCTCAGTGCAAAATAGGGACGCTTCGAAAATAATATCCAGGGCCACTTTCGGTTCCCTGTCCACCCGTGCATGCAAGGTACACAAAGTCATGCTGGAGTCTAAGTGACCTAGTAAACAAAAATGGCTCAGATAGTGTGAGGAACCTGAGGGCATCCCCACTTTCTTTTCCCCATCATCCTCTGCTCAGAGGGCCAGGGAAAGGCCATCGCTTTTGGATCCCGACCCATGGGGTGGATATGCGAGGGAGGATCACCTGGGTGGGGGAGAATTGGGGAGTGGGGAGAGGACGTCCTTGGGTCAGACATAGTATTCCCATTACCTTTTCAAAATGAACCCTCAGTCCCAGCAGCCTTTATGGGTTATTTTCATCCTTTCTTCTTTCCTGCCATCATTATATTGGGGCAAGGAAGAGGACACCTCCTTATTTGGATAGGATGAACATACATCAGCCCCATATTGTGTTTTCAGAGAAATATCAAGTCAATACCAAAACGGGGACGAAACTAGGAGTTTTACATACTTCCACTCATTCACACCACTTTGGTACTGGGACGAGGAAGAGGACTGCAGAGGAGTACCAGAACAGGAGTCAGGCATGTCCAGCAAATCGGAGTAATTATGATCAGGCAATTGAAATCAAGGACTTGCGCCTGCAACCATTTAACAGTTCACAGGTGCATAAAAGGTTGGACTCTCAACAGAGGAAGAAAAACCTGCCTGGGAGAAGGCTGCCTGGAGAACAGGACGTGGCTGATGGTGGAACAGGCTGGCGATGGACCGACGGCAAGGGCATTGGATGCTGCAGGAGGGAGAAAGTGATAACGGGGCTTGAGCGGGCCATGAGAGGGTCAAGAGACCTTCAGCCTCCTTTGTCTTGTGCCCACAGCTGGAGCTGTGGGGCACTGAAGGATCCCAAGCAGTTCAAGCCACTGGTAGCGTCTGCAAGGGAAAAACAGAGCTACGAATAGTAAGCAGCAAGGTTCGAACAAGGGCTCCCGAGAAGTGTACACAGAGCGAACAGTAATCGGAGAGAAGAGAGAGAATGCCCAACGAAGCAGCAGCATACCGGTGAGTGGAATAAAGGGAACACTCGCACTGGGGCACTCCTGGGGCTGTAAATGGGCATATAATAATGTTGAGTGAAATGAAACAGTGACTATTGGTTGTGGAACCCAGATTGATGGGTTTTGAATACCGAGCAAGCTGCAAACTGTTTTGAATGCATATAAGTGTGAAGCAAGGGATATTGAATACCGAACTAAAGAACAATTATGATGAATCTGCGAATGAAGTGAAAACCAAGTATAAAAATCAGTAATGAGCATTTATGAACTGAGCATTTTTTAACTATGTGAAAAGGCAAGTGATGAGAACTTAAAGCAGATGATGAATATTGATTAACAAAGTTAAAACGCAAGTGACAAGTACTTAAGAGTACTGTGAAAGCAAGGTCATGGAAGAGAGTGAACACCACAGAGTGAGTTGTGGGGAAAACACGTTGTGGCAAAGTCAAGAGATTGCCATGGAGAATTAGAAGTGAATGAAAATTCATGTCACATGTACAGAGAGAGAAACCTGTGTTAATGAGGAAAGCTAAAGAATACAGAAGGATAACTGTGTGCCAAGTGTTATCGGTTGCGTGACCTCTAATTGGTGGACCGTGTGGACCGACAACTGTGCCTAGATCGAGTTAGCCCTACTGGGAAAGAGCAAAGGTAAAGAAACTGCGTTTGGGAACAGGATTGCTGAAGTGAATGAGAAAGAGAGTAATCGATAAGAACTATTGAAAAGTTTGAAGGATTACAAAGTTGAACTGGAACTGTTTTTGAGAGCTAAGGGATTTGAACTGACTGTAGGTTTTGAAGCTCATTTGAAGCTGAAGGAGCTGACGTCTTGGCGAAGGGAACCCCGAGACTTTGTGAATTGTGTTTTCCTCTTGGGGAAAGGAACCCCAGGCCCGTTTGAGATTGGAAGAGGTAACTTCTTGGGGAAGGGAACCCCAAAGCCCTTGTAACATTGGAAAAGTTGATTTCTTGGGGAAAGGAACCAGAAGACTTTGTGAACTGTGTTGTCATCTTCGGGAAGGGAACCCCAAGGTATTTTGGATTTGTGGAAGGAGAAGCTGGAAAGTAAGCCGGATCTGGAAGCAGCTCAGAACTTTATTTCGAACACTATTTCTTTTGTTACTAACATCCATACATATTGTTTATCTTTAGTTGTGAGGGCCATTGTAGGTTTTGGACACAGACAGACTTTTAAGTCGAACTTGGGGATCGAGACGATCCTTAGTTTCTTTAGGTAGGGAATTTCAACTTTGGCATAGGGCAAGTTAGGCCTTAGTCCATCTAGACATTTAAGAAAATAAATAATTTTATTTAAACATTTAATCTGTTGTCTGTTTCTTGCTTCATGATGCCTTCACAAAAGCCTTTTCCGCGCTACTTCCAAAAAATATGTTAAACCTTTAAGTGTAAGACAAAGAAAACATCTGCTTAATCACGCCTTTGTGCCTATTAAAGCTTACAATATCCTAACCTTTCACTTCGGAATTGTTATACATAGTCTTAACTGCCTAATTCATGGCATTGTTATTTATCCTTCAAAGTGCAAAACTGCATTTTGTGTTCCTGCCATATCTATATTTAAATTTAAACTATAAAAGATTAATCGAACATGTCTTAATCATTTTACATGCCATGATGATTAAAAGATGTTGATCAATACTAAAATATAAAGTAATCATTAGGAAATGAAGGATCCAACGTGTTCGGAAATTCTACCCAAAATATTTCTCAGAGTTGTAATTTTATGATTCTTTTGACACCCCGGAGGTATTGTTGCATTTCAATACCATGCATCTCTGTTGAGATGTTGAGTGTTTGTTTTTGAGAACATGTCTTGCCAGGGGGGAATTAGTTCGGTCTGTATATAGCTTTTGTGTTCAACTCAAAGTTTAACATATTTTGTACTTTCTCCCAAATAAACCTTTTCAGAACAGCATTTCAGCATGAAAATTATGCCTTGTGATAAAGTGGAAACCTGTTCAAAGATCGTTTTTTACCCTTCCTTTGGGAGGGATGTATGTTCAGTCTTAATAATGCTTTGACGGTGCATACATCAGAGATACGCAAAGATGCCATTCTTTTGAGTCAATAAAGTGCTCTGTTTGCAAGGTAGTGGGATATCTCGGGAGGATAGCTAAGGGGCAATGCGCTCGCCGCAGCGCATTTTCGATCCTCGGGTCCGCGCTTAGAAACCTCTGGGTATTAAGCGCATTATATATAACCAATTATAATTATAAAAAATATTTCAGTCGATCTTAACAAGTCTTACAACTTTCGTCAGCTTCACCCATTAGTCCTTTTCTACGTGCCTGGTAGATTGGCCTCCTTTCCGGCATACATAATTTGCAACTCCATCTTCCTTCATTTATTTTTGGTTTATCATTTGTATCCTTTGCTTTGGCGTCTGTGTCCCTACGCTATTCTTTGTCAATACAAGTTTTATTCATGCCCTAGCTGAGTGTGCCACTTTTCAAGATTGGTCCCTCACTTCCCTGCCTAGAGTGCTTGTCCTTTGACCACTGCTGGGATGGGGACACTGCTGTGACGCACTTTCTGCCTAAACACTTCGGTTTCTTTGACATGTTTTTGCACTCCCTGGGGAAACCCAACGTTCCCCGCTTGGGGGCTAATTCGGGAGACAACTCAGAAGTTTCCCAACCTGGGGTAAAGATTCCATATGGATCTTGTTGGTTGCACATATTGCGTGTCAGGAGGGGATGCGCGTGCCACAATGTTTTATTTAGTAAATTCAAGGAAATTTGTTGTACTTGCCATTTGATGGAATCATCCTTTTGCCGGAACAAGGCACAGCTAGCTGATGCACATAAAAACGAGTACACAGATAGCCAGTGTTACTGAAAACACTGCTCCCTCTAAGATATTCCATGGATTACCTCAGAGAACGAATTTTGTGTCCTTTTTAGAGGTTTTCAGGGCTACCAGTAAAGGTCATAGACAAGGGAGTTGCTAGGTCTGGAAAAGACCCGGGGCTAAGCTGATGTCAGAACTGTTGGGACTCGGGGCTAGCTAGTCTTTTGGCTGTAGCTCCTGAGATTCTATCCGGGGCTACAACCAAAAGATCAGGGGCTATAGCCCCCTTAGCCCCCCCCTAGCAACGCCCCTGGTCATAGACAACCTGTAAGGTCCATAGAGCACAACAAGATGAAGCCAGCAAAGGGCTGGCCTTAAAGGCTTTAATGCTTGGGCGTCTTCTGCTACCTTCTTAGCTTCTGACATGTAAGCATTAACTTCATCCTGTTGGCAGGATTGTACTCCACCTTAAGATTTGAAGGCCCATAGCGAAGGACTCTTTGGCCTGTTGGACGCCAATCAGGATCACTGTATGTCACTTCCTCATTTCTTTTTGCACTGCACTTCTCCAAGTTGGATCCACCCTCCTTTTACGAGAGGTGACACCTGTGAAGACGGCTGGCTTGCGGACAATTTGTGACCTCTCCCAACTCAATCTTCTCCTCATACAAAAGTTTACGGTGCTTACACACACAGAGATTCTTTTAGCCTTTTATCAGGGGGACTTGACCTGAGCAGTGGATCCGAAGACGCCGACCTCTATATTCCTCCCTTGAAACTGCAACAGTGCTTCCACCAGACAGAAAGTCGCAAATGGGAAGTTCAGCGGCGGCCATCTTTACAAACATTATCAATATTAAATCACCCACTTCCTGGTGTGACCTCTGTGTGAATTTGCAGAAATCATGTCAGGGGACAAACAAAAATGCAAAGTGACAGAAATTAGGCCCAAAAAGCCAGGCATGTCTGAAGAAGAGCAAATCATCTTGCTAGACGAGGTACTAGCACACTCAGATGAGGTCTAAGACCCAGAAAGCAAAAGAATACATCAAACCAAGGAAAGGCAGCCATCTGGAATGATGTGCGGGAAAAGGTTGTGGCTGCTGGGACAGTGTCTCGGGGCACTAAGGACATAGGGCCTCATTACAAATCGCCCGGTATGGCAACAACGGTGGCGGTAAACCCGCCGCCACCGTTGTTTCCATGCCGGGCAATCACAACTCCTGCAGGCGGGAGGTGATGTTCCCGCCAGGTCTGACCTGGCGGGCTTAACACCGCCCGCCTGCAGGCGGACGAGGAAACATCGGCAGCATTACGAGATGCTGCCGGTGTTTCCATGATCCCCATTCCCATCGAGTCCCAAAGGACTCGATGGGGATTAACACCATTCCGCCTCCGTGATTCCCGGAAAACCGGGGTTGTAATGCCCCGGTAATTCCGGGAATCATGGAGGTGGAATGGTAATAAGAGTCCGGCGGTAACCAGGCGGTTTTACCGCCGGACTTGTAATGAGGCCCATAGTGTTGGAATGACCTGAAAACGAGGCCTCACTCCTTGCACTTCACTACAATGAGACCGCATCCGCAGGAGCAGGCACAGTGGCATGCCCCTTACTACCTTTAAACTAACCCCATCGGAGGAGACTGTCAGCACCATCCTGCACATGACTGGACTGGAAGGAATTGCTGCGTCGGAGGTTAGAGGAGCCAGCCAAACAGACCCCAATGAGTAGTCGAATATCCATTTGACAAAGACTCCAATCAAATTAATGGGAAACCATGCACTTCATGGAGACCTACTGATCCTGTGTCGGGCAATGCAGTACATAATGTCAACAAACAATACAGTCATCCCAGCTGTCAAGGCCAAAGGCAGGTCACACCCAGCAAAGGAGACCTACATCAAAACATATCATGCATGAAACATTGCTAACCTGTCACTGATATGGAGCACCATTTCACTGTCTGCAAGGTCCCCCGTCCCTCCCCTACCAACATAGCATGTCACCCCCGCCCACATGCATGCCTAAAATATGATGAACCCTAACTGACATTTCTCCAAGAGATTGTGCCTGACAGCCTTATGCTGGGTGATTCTCCTCATCCCAGGCCACAAACACATTCCTGTAAAATGAAGGCACGCAGCTGTACACTCACGCCAGCAAAAGTACAACCAACTAGGGGAAAAAGGCCAAGAGATTTTTTGCAAGGATAACAAAGTTTAATCGCACAAAAAATAAGGGTGCAAACAAAAAAGTCTGCTGCTCGAGAACGTTCTGCCAAAAATGAGTATAAGCAGAAGTTTATAAGGCAACACATCGTCATCACTTTACAGTAGAAACCCACGTGTCTAGTTGGTGACACCCTAGACATGTGCCTGTTCCATAGGGGATGCCACGCTGTGATTGGTCCCAGCCTCATCCATCTGTCAGTCTTTCATCACGTAGGGTCAGCTGGGCTCTCGTAAAATGCTATTACAAAGTTACTATTGCAAGAGAATGCTGTTCTATCATTATGGCATGCACTTGGGAAATTCGGGCACTAGCACGGAGGGGGAAACGATCATGCTGACCCACACATTCTTTGCTCAGTTCATATCGCACTCTCCGCGCCCAAGGCTTCCACCCCCGCTATGGACTATAATTTATTCCTCCCTGTACCTCGTGCTACAAAGTGTGTCATTATGGGATAAGGTGAACTGGTCGTGTTGGTTCAGAACTTTTATGACCACTGGTTTTATGGTTGGTGGTCTGAGATCACCTACTGTCGTAGAATTCAGGGGTCTCAGAATGGGTCAGTTATGGGTGCCATTACTCCTGGTGCAGTGGGTGGCGATCGGAGGCATGCAGGTGACTTGGCTGTGATGAACGTGCGAAGAGAGGAGCCTGGTGCTGTCTCGTGGCCTTGCAGGGCGCATTCCTTTCGGGATAACAAGTAATTGCAACAGTTAAGGAAGAAAGGGGAGCTTTATGGGAATTAGCAGCGCGGGTCCTTCTACCATCAGCGCTTGGGCCTGTTAAGGTTTCTCCATTGAGCCTACGTTTACCGCGTGGCCATGCAGGACTGGGTGCGTCTACCATAACTACAGAATGGCGTCTCTTTATGTTCACGCACTAAGTCTATACACCTACAATTCATGCAATATTATATTTGTGCAGGGTTCTGTAGTGCTGGCCTCCTCCCCCTGGTGCATCGCACATCTATCTGTGGGACTCGCCTCAATCTAAAGTGCCTAGGGGGTGGGAAAGGTTAATTTCCTTCCCAAAAAAGACATACAGAATGCAGCTGAAAACACCACTAGAAAGAAGGCCTGCATAATATGGAAACACATACCAGCAAGGGAAACAACATGACTAGTTCGACCAGATATCAGAGGCTACAATATCACCTGTGTTCATCTATGACCATCATGCTGAGCACTTGCATAGGGCCACCATGAACATAATCAAGCATACACGTTCCCAAGGCAACTTCCTTGTAAATGCAATACGTGTAAAGCCACACCAACCCGAGACAGGGAAATAGATATCATTGAGTGCATGTAGGCTATGATGAAGGTGTTGGATGTCTTATCTGTGATGACCAGGCCCCTCCCTAAATGAGCCTTAAGCCGCACACAATGATGACTGTAATGTACAATCATAGTCTTAAGTACACTACAAATGAACAGCATGTTCATCTCTCCCAACAGGAGCCAAAAGCAGCTAAGGTGAAGAGGAAGGTGTTAGCACATCAACCACATCAGTAACTGCCACCTCTAATGCAGGACAATACTCCAGGGATGCGCAGCGTATTTCCACAGGTATCTGGAAAAAAACAGGCAAGTCAAGTACTGGTATCTCCTTGCCCATGGCCACCACATCTGCCTCCACAGAGCATGTGCCAACACCAACCATCACCGATCTGTCCATCATAATCAGAGACACAGAGCCCACACTACCATCACCCCAGCCACTGCTGCTTCTACTGACAGCTTTTTGGAGGCAGCCCCCCCACCATAACCACCACCACCAATCCTTTTAGCAGTCATGAGGAGGCAGCTCCAATCACTGCTGAGAAGACATCTCTTCCTGCACCTGTTGACCTCTCCAGTGTACGCACTTGTTGGAATGGTTCCCCAGTATGCCGGAGGTCGTCTGGGGGTCTGCCCGACTCTGAAGGGCCCAACACCCTTCCCCAGAATAAATGGAGGATTCAGCCAACGGCAAGTTAGAACTGTGGCTTATTACGAAAATCCAACAGGGATCATACAAGACAATCCAGATTCTCCAGTGCAAGATTCTCCAGTGCATCTCAACTTTACAATGCATGCTCCTCAGTTTTGTTGTGACATTGCGTCGTCCCCAAAAACCTATCCTGGGTGTGGATTGGGTACTGAGAGTGGTATAGCTTACAAACTTACCCTATAGACGTTATTCTACTGGTCCATGCATGTCAGGTGCCTAGCCTGTCCCGTCCCCAAGACACCTACCTATTACATTGTTGCAGAATAGTTGGCTTACCATTGGCTCTTGCCCCTTGCCATCCACCCCTGATTTTCTATTTTGGGGATTGGCTAGAGCTGACCTCCCCAACCCCCCGTCTCCACCAGGCCTGGGACTCGATTCAGTTCTCTGCTCTCTGTGCACTTCTTCAAGGTGATGTGAAACGTTTGTGTCTGTATTGTATCTGGTAATGTACCAACTTTGCCTATGAGAGTGCGTATCCACGTTGCAACACTTGTTTCATTCTTCGTCTGGGTTGCTGGGATCGGCTCTCCTTTCCCACCACGGGTGAATGCCCATTGTCTAGCTTGGCTGCATCACATGCTTGTACACCACAAAATCGAGCTCTTGAGCCTGTATTTATGAGGATTTATTCCATTTTTCTGCTTCTGGCCCTTGTCGTCTAGAAAACATGACTGTGAGCTTGCTTCGTGCTCCGTACAGCCTGTATCAGCTCCTCTTGTCTCATGCTTTGTGGCTTCAGGCCTTCTGTAATTTTCCTTAGACTTATAATATGATTTCCACATGCTCCTGTTATACTAAGTAACCTATGCATTAGTCACACATGGCCCTACCAGGCTCCATATATGCTCCTGTAGTTCCATAGGGTTATTCATTATAAGCATCAGAATCTCTTGATGTTTTGCGTTTCTGCGTTACTGCATTTGGCTAGTGAAAAAATTATAAAGCTTTGACTGTATGTATATGTATCCGTCCTCTAGCTATAGAACTGTGTAAGCATGTTCTTCGTGTATGAAAATGTGTGTTTGTGTAATGCATTGCAGGACTGCGAGTGTGCTTGATGACTAACGCTGCTATGTCGTGGTTTCACCATTTACGTCAGCATAATGGCTTCTTTCTGCTTAATCAAGACTGTCCATTGGGGTATTTCCATCCACAATCTCTGTTGTGTCCCCTATACCTTTAAGGCTATGCACTGGATTGGGTCTGTAAGGCCGACTAAGGGGATACCCTTCTGTGTACTTTAAGGAACTCATGGTGGCAACAGCAAAGACAGACGCAAGTGATTACAGTTCAAGACTGTTTATTAAACTTTAAATGCAGGTTGGAAAAATGCCTACCCTAAATCTAAGATGGGAGCAAGCTTCGACCATCTAAAAAATAAGGCAGAGAACTGCGCATGCGCGCCCGAGGCATGCAGGCCTAACTATCTCAGCACCCGGCGGCCGCTACAATTATCCTGCAAGAACCCCTGTTAAAGAGTACTATTCCCACCCCAGCTGTGCCCCGGGGGTAGCGGATGCAGCAGAGAACCAGTGCCCGCAGCCCCGAAAAAAAAAAGGAAGAAGGAGACGCAAGATCCTCCCCGAGGCCTGCAGATGGACGAGGCGCGGCCGCTGAGGCGCTGGCGTAGCGCCCGCACCCTCCATGACACAGCGAGCGTGGGCACACAGAGCCAACCCGCCTCCAAGAAGCGGTGGTGCCCTACAGACACCGCCGGAGACCCAACGTGATCTCCTCCGTCGGCCCGGCACTGGCAGTGGGCGCGACACGAGGCAGCTGCGAGGGGCCCAATCCTCAAGGCGCCTCTCCTGGCCCTGTCAGCGCTGTGAGCGGGTGAAGCTCCGCGACTCGAAGGCCCGCACAATTGACTGCCCGTGGCTCGGGCCCACGCTGCCTGCCTTTTCCCCCATCCCCCCCAATCAGCGAGACACCAGCACCCGGGGGTCGAGCTGCAACAGGACAAGGAGAACCGTGTGCTGCGCTCCCCCTTGGAGCGGAGATACGCTACCAATGAACTATATTAAGGTACACGCAGCTCTCCGTCTCCCCCTAAAGGCCCCCCCCATGCAACTCAGACCTGTGGCGCGGACAACGAGACCAACGGGGGCGACTATAGGGGTCAGAGAGGGGCACTGGCCAGCGGCATACCAGTGCATGGAACACCGGCACGGGCCTCCCCCCCCATGCGGCCTAGGCGCAGTGGCCCTGAACCGCGATTGATGAGGCGAGAATCACTTCTCCACGCATCTGGCTAGACCACCCCCGCGCTCTCCCCTGCGCAGGATTTACCTCCCACTCACGCCCAACGGCCCCGGAAAAGAGACTATTACCCACAGCGGCCACGTTCTTCTATCCTAGGCGCAGCCAGCACACGGACATACGACGGGCCCCTGCGTTGCTTGTACACACCCGCCTGGCTCACGCTGGCCCTTTTCCAAACCCTACATCCACCCCTTGGGTGACTACGTGAAGCAGCCGGACCCCCACTGCACGGGGCTGATCAACCGCGACATGGGGGAGGAAAAGACCAAGCGGCAAACACTGCAAAGCAAAATTGACCTCTACACCGTGGAGACTCCTCCACGCTGCGGGCCTCAGCCCCCAGAAGACGATGGGGCCGGCGACGAGCCCCAGGACCCCCCAGTCTCCTTGACGGACCTCATGAGAGCGATTGGGGACTCAAGCACATCACTGGAACTTAAAATAGGTGGCCTATCCACTGAGGTGTCCCTTATACGCCAAGACCTCCGCAATCTATCGGCCAGGGTTGGTGAGGCGGAACACAGAAGACACGGTGCACCGTTTGGAGCAATAACTTGCCGCGATCACCCAAAAAGTTGCCCAACTGGAATACCGTGCTGAGGACAGCGAGGGGAGAGCGCGGCGCAATAACCTCAGGATCCTCGGAATACCGGAAAAGGATGAAGGCCCCAGCGCTGAACTTTTCCTGGAGGATTGGCTAGCTCATGTCTTCGCCCCCAAAAAAACGGTCCAAATTCTTCTCCATAGAAAGGGCGCACAGAGTACCCACCGGCCCACCTACCCCGGGCGCCCCGCCCAGAACGATAATCGCATGCCTGCTGAACCACCGCGATCGAGATGTGATCCTACAAATGGCAAGGACCTCAGGCCCAATCACATACAGCGGCTATAGGGTCGGGTTCTACCCCGACTACACCAAGGAAGTCCAAAAGGGCCGCCAATCTTTTGACTCGGTCAAGAAGAAACTGCAGTTGCTTTCTATCAAATATGCTTTATTTTTCCCAGCAACGCTCAAAGTCCACTACGAGGACACCACTCATCTATTCTACACTCCCAAAGATGCATGGGACTGGCTGGAAACCCAAGTTCTCACGGATTCCAGAGCGAGGCGCACACCACCGGGCCCGCCCACACAGAGCCCCCATTCCGAGCAGCCCTCGCCCCCTCTATCTCCGACCAATGCAGACAACGACATGACGGGACCCCCACGAAAAAGGGGTAAGGCCCACGCAATGGGGGGACTAATCTGCAACGTAATAACATGGGAGCGCTCACCTAGCGGCCGCCGCTCCTAATGCGGCGCAGGCATTATCGCAGTCAGGGTTCTCCCGAGGAAGTTTACCAAGTTATAAGTTTAATGTTTGGGCGACAGGTGCTCCCAGTTGGGGGGGGGGGGAGTACAGGGTGGGGGGAGTTTTGGAGACCTAAGGAAACGGAATCACGGGACAAGAAGGCTTGAAGCCGACAAACGCAGGCAAGGAAAACAAACGCTGTCTTTGGCCAGGACCCTGGACGCAATTATCAGCCAGTCAGCAGGCACTTCAATGCGAGGCAACCCCCGGATGTCTCCCCTGAAAGGAAACTGCCATATATCCCCGGAAAAGCGCAACTGCCACTAATCCTCCCAGACGCCCCAACAAAAAGACTCGCGCAGATAGAATGAACTCCAACAAGGTAACCATACTGTCCTGGAACATCAACGGCCTCGGCTCCAGCATAAAGCGAAGATTGGTGCTTCAGTACCTAAACCGACACTCGCCGGACATGCCCTCCTAAATGAAACGCACTTGATAGGCACAAACGCCAACTTTTTCAAAAGAGCCAATTACTTGCATACCTACCATGCCGGATTCACGAAAGGTGCCAGGGAAACGATGATACTCGTCCACAAGCGAGTCCCCCTCCAGGTTAGGAAGAGCAGGATCGACCCCCGGGGCCGGTATGTACTGTTGCTAGCTGACATCTGGGGCGGGAAATGGGGCCTGGCAGCAATCTATGCCCCCCCCACGCTGGCGAAAGAACTACTCTGCGAACTACAGAGTTTGCTCCTGGAAGAGGAGGCTGATATGTGGGTGATTGGGGGGGACTTTAATGAAGTAATGGACACCGCAGTCGATAGATCCCATAGGAGATCTGGAACCCGCCCCACCTCCACACCGCTCACCGCGTTCGCCGAGGCCTTGGGATTGATGGACACATGGCGCTCACTTCATAACGACGAGGCTGGTTTTTCCTTCTATTCGGGCGTCCACAAGTCGTTCTCCAGGATCGATTATGCCTTTATCCCCCGCAACATAAATTACAGGCTTCTCGACGCTGAATTCCTCGCAAGAGGAATTTCAGACCACTCTCCGCTCCTTCTAACCATGAAAAACTCCTGCCACTGCCCGGACCGTAACTGGCGCCTAAACGCATACCATCTACGTCTTCCTGAAATCGCTGAGGAGCTTGAAAAAAAGACAACAGAATATTTCAAACTCAATGAAGGCTTCGTGGACTGCCCGATCTCGATTTGGGAGGCGTACAAGACAGTCCTCCGGGGGGAAGCTATCTCAGCGGTTTCCGCCTAGCAACAACGTCAAGTCCAGAAGTCAGAGAAGCAGAAGCACGAGTCCTGGAGTGTGAACGGAAAATCCTAGTACACGGCACCCAAGAAGCAAAAGAGGCGATGCTCACGGCGCAAGACGCCCTTAGCAACCTATCTCTAGATAATGCACGAACTGCCCACCAATTAGTCCGGAGCCAAATATATGAGCGGGGCGACAAAGCTAACAAGACTCTGGCCTGGTTAGAGAGACGCGAACAAAGTAGGGGACATGTACGGGCCATTAGATCTCCAGGTGGAACACTGCTGACAGAAGACTCTGACATTTTCGAGGCATTTGCCGCCTACTACAAAAATCTCTATACCCCACCCACCGGGAACCCACCAGTTGAACCCTCACGCTACCTCGACCGAATCGAGATCCCGATACTCCCACAGCACCAATCAGATCTCCTGAATGCTGCCTTCACCGACACTGAGGTGCAAAAGGCGCTGGCACAGCTCCAACCCGGGAAAACTCCGGGCCCCAACGGGTTCCCAACGGAAACATGGAAATGCCTCGGTGGCACACTATCTACCCACATGCACCGCATGTTCCTACGCAGCAGAGAACGAGGAGCACTCCCCCCAGACCTCAGGAAGGCATGCATAGTAGTCATACACAAGCCCGGGAAACCCCCAGAGGAATGTGCCTCCTATCGTCCGATATCCCTGATCAACGGCGAAGCCAAAGTCCTCGTCAGAACACGTGCCAGCAGACTACTGCAGGTAATTGAGACCCTCGTCCACCCGGACCAATGTGGATTCATGCCCAATAAATCAACTAGAATGAACTTAAGCAGAGTCCAATTGGCGCTGAGTAGAGCAAAAGAAATACCAGCCCCACTCGCCCTCCTGCCGGTGGACTTCGAAAAGGCGTTTGACTCTGTGGGGTGGGATGCTCTGTGGGCGATCATGGCTAGGATGAACCTGGGGCAGACATTTATATCATGGGTAAAACTTCTCTATGCATCCCCGGAGGCCACGGTGAGGGTGAATGGCAGGTCCTCCAAATCATTTCCCTTGGGTCAGGGCACGAGGCAGGGATGCCCGCTATCCCCACTCCTCTTCCTCCTGGCAATCGAACCGCTAGCAATTGAGCTTAGAGCTAATACCAACTGGACCGGTTTTGTTTGGCGGGGAGGGGGAGAGGACCGCCTTTCGCTCTATGCTGATGACCTTCTCATATACCTCAGTAAACCGAGCATCTCATGCCCGGCTGTCTCCCTCATTCTCAGGGAATATCAGAACTTTGTGGGCCTAAAGGTTAATGATGCTAAAACCATCTTCTTGCCGATTCAGGGTGGCGAGTCTGCGATCCCGGTGACCTGCCCATACCATGTCTCTATTAAGGAATTTAAATATCTTCGTATACTGCTTGACCCGACGTTCGATGGGTTCCTCCGATTTAACCTACAACCAGTAATTGAGCGGTTCAACCGAGACACCCCCCATTGGCAATCACTTCCCCTATCGCTAATGGGTAGAGCCGCGCTATTCAAAATGATTACCCTCCCCAGACTGTTGTATGTTCTCCAGAATGCCCCATTCCTCATCCCCCGAGAAACCTTTGCACTCATTGACAAGAACCTACGCACACTGCTATGGGGTGGGAAACAATCCAGGATCGCCCTTGACACGGTCCAGAGATCAGTATGGGAGGGAGGCATCGGTTTACCCTGCATATGCACCTATTACCTAGCGACACAGATAGGAGTAGTAAATGACTGGATGCACGCAGACCCCACACTGCCACACACCCCTATCGAACTGGAGATCATGCCCCCGTTAACACGCTGCAAATCCTGTACGCCACCCACGACCAACTCCCGGTGCTGCCCAAACTGACCCACCATATCCGTCGCGCCTGGCGGGACGCACACAAACTAATCGGCTGGAAAGGACAGCCAACACTATCACAACCCATATGGCACAACGCGCTCCTCCCGGAAATAGTGAAAATGGGCTCCTTTGGTCACTGGCATGCAAAAGGAATGCACACACTAGCGCATGTGATACAAGGGGGTCGCCTCCTGGGTCTTGAGACCATCCGTCTGGCACCCATGGACCGGTTTCAGCATGCGCAGCTGTCCCACGCCGTCCGTACCCAATTCCCTGATACGACAATCATACCCCCCTGCTCTCTCATCGAGACCAATATCCTCCCGCAATGCATCTCCTCTAAGGTCACCTCCACTCTCTACCAGGCCCTTAACTCCTTCTGGGCTACACAGTTAGACGGGCTCAAAGCAAAGTGGGAAAGGGATGTAGGTCACCTGGAACCTGAAGATTGGGTTGATGCATTAATGTCTCCCAGAGAAATTGGTATAGAATCCAAGCTTAGACTAATACAGTTCAGAATCCTTCATCGCTCATACCACTCACGTGCTGTAATGGCCAGATGGGGTGGACTAGAAGACGGGACATGCCTTCGATGCAAAAATGAACCTGCCACCTTCTACCATATGATATGGGCCTGTTAGGTGTTACAGGCCTTCTGGGAGGACTGTATTAGCACAATCTCTGCCGCCCTGGCGACACCAATCCCAAGGGATCCCAACATGATACTCTTAGGCATGGCATCTGGGGTGAAGTAGACCTGTCAAAATATGAGAAAATGTTTCTGGCAATTGCGTTGGGGACAGGCAAAAGACTTATTGCAGCTAATTGGGGATCTGCCAACCCACTGTGCCTGAACCGTTGGAGTAACGAGCTGGACAGGTGCGCAGCTTCAGAGCGCCGGATTTATAATGCACGGGGCTGCCCCCGTAAATTTGAAAAAATATGGGGTAAATGGCTAGATGCTCACTGAGATCCGCTGGTGGGGGTAGATCAATATCACTGTTGGCATTGGTTGCCTGCCTTGTCTTATTACTGTCTTACGGTCCTCGGCCCTGTGGGCCCCTTCTAGCTGTTATTAATGCCATGCTGCCTTCATCCTACGTATGCCGATGATCCATGTTTGTTTCTCTATGTTGTGGTGTTCAAACTCAATAAACAGAGTTATAAAAAAAGAAAAAAAATAAGGCAGTCCTTGTGGTGTCTTATCAAAGTAAAAGGCCTATACTAAAAAAAAAATTGCCAAATCCTTACAACAAAATTAATAAACAAGGGCACCTGGCTAAGGCCTGATAAACCCAGGTGGCCATATATTGAAATAGTCACAAAAAATCTGGGTGAGAAATCACACATGCATTTCACATTGTACTCCTACACAGAATGAACAATGTTTCTCAAGTTTCATAAGAGTCAATCGGAGAATGTTTTGACCTTGAATTTTTAATTAACATATATTTACCACATATGGAGAGAACAGAGTACCCAAAGACCCTTTCAATTTGCACTTTTGTATACAATACAGGTGAATACAACCCAGTTAAGTGGACTAGATTTTGGTGAACAAACATGGTTTGCTTTAGTTGATCGGCATGTTTTGCTTTACAAATACAATGTGAACACAGAACAGAATAAATTTCAGTGAACAGAAAAAACATGTATCAGTGTATAGAATAGACACTGAATTGGTGAAGAAGTCGTTGACACTATTGTGTTTCGGCCCAGTGACAAGCTGTTGGATGGAGCTTATGTGTAAAGGCCTTCATCCGGAAATGTGGTAGATGGTGTAGCCGAGTCCTGGGTTCTCTATCTACAAGTATTAATAGGAGAGGTATGGGTTAGAAAGGGTGCGATCTCAGAAAACTAAGTACATGATTGATAAGCTCAACAAATGCTTTGACTTAAGGAGAGGACAATATGTTGAAGTAACATAGCGTATGTCTTACCATCGACTATCCTGCGCTACGGTAAATCTCAATTTTTTCACTTTTATGTAGATGGGGGGAAGGTGTATGAATCACCGGCAAGACTGGGGTGGCCGTATTAATAGGATGGCTGCCTAGAACGACAGAGACACAGGAATATCCCATGAGGCTACTCGTGAAAAAGGGGGGCAAAGTGGAGGAAATCAGGATACACATGTGTGATTGAGATCTTACCTCCGGAGCCTGTATTGGGCACGGTACTCAGTAAGGTCCTTGTGGGATGGTAGTTTCATATTGGCTGGTTCGATTCCCCGCCGTTATTGTTCAAAGTCTGCAATGAAGGCAGAAAAGCAGACAGTATGGGTGTCTACCTATGGCAGCTTGGGTGCAAGCGGGTGTGCAAAATAGCAGAATTTAAATATTGGAGCACCCCGTGTGCGCTACTACAACGAGTGCGTATGAATAGTCAGGTGAGTTGAAGTATCACATGTACAAACTCCCACATCTCACTCAGGACGAATTGCCAACCCCTAAGTTTATGAGGATGGTGCCCGTGTTGTTTTACTGATGCAATCGTAAAATATGGCAGCTGTCGGTTGTACTAGTGGCAGCGGTCATGATTTAGATACAACCACCCACGGTCAAGGTGACTCAAAAGTGTAAAAAGTGCCCCCATTGTCCACAACTCATACTGGTCTCGACGAAAATGTGTTTGTCCTGAGTGAGACGCGGGAGTTTGTACATGTGATACTTCAACTCACCCGACTATTCATACGGACTTGTCGTAGTAGCGCACACGGGGTGCTCCAATATTAAAATTCTGCGATTATGCACACCTGCGTGCACCCAAGCTGGCATAGGTAGACACTGATACGGTCTGCTTTTCTTCCTTCACTGCAGACTTTGAACATTAATGGCGGGGAATTGAACCAGCCGATGGGGAAACTACCATCCTACAAGGACCTTACTGAGTACCGTGCCCAACAGAGATGCGGAGCACTCAGAATAGATCCCTTCAAATACTCGCAAGGAAACAAGGTGACAGAAGCTATTGACAGCTGGGATTTTCATTTTTGGCTATTGGGAGCCACACATAATCTGTTCTAATGAGGAGATTGTTATCTAACAGAATGTTTTTCTGGTAGCTACAGAAATCTGTTAACCGTGGACTAATTGGAAGACCACGCCGATATGCAGGACCTATTACTAAGATGAAATACAGAGTTTATTACAACTAGCAGTTTTCCCCAATTCATAACGGTTTATTTAACCAAATGGAACAGTTACCTGCCTTGAACGACCGGTGGTCGAAACACGTGTCGGCTGTTCACCATATTAAAGAACCTTTTGTGAAATCAGAACTCTTATCAGAGTGATTTCTCGGCATTTCTGAAGCCGTTATTTGGACTTTATATGTTATTAGGTTTGAGCGCGTACCTTGATAACCCCCCCCAGTTTCTGTTGATCAATATGAAATGTATGTGTGATTTCTCACCCTGATTTTTTTTGACTATTTCAAATCCTTACAACTAATTACAGAAGAGTGTGGGATCTCCCTTCGCTGCATTTTGAGCACGGGACGAGCTGACCGTTCCGTACCAGCTATCGGGTTCTTCAATGGTTAAGTCTCTTTTCAATAAAAAGTCTCTTGCCTTCAAAGACCTGATGTATTTGTCACACTCATCTGTGTCTCTGCAGGAGCGCTGGATGAGTCTCCTTTGACCCCGAGTTCTCACTTCTCCTGTTTCACCCGGAGGAACACCTGTCAAATACAAGATGTACACTCAGATCTGAATTTGCCTGATTCCCCTGGGCCTTTCCCTTCTCTTTACTGTGTGCTGTGATGTCCCCTAGTGGCTTACCTTGATTTTTAGTAGGGTGTGCACTCCATCCTGCATTCACAGGGGCGCGATTCACTCGTAGGGATGATGCCAATGTCTGTTGGCTGAGTTCTGATGCCACACGCTGTTATATGCCTTCACAGCGAGGCAGAGTGTTCAATGTGCCAGTTTCTTCACTAGCTAGAAAGTCCTTTACACAAAGTGAACATTGCGCGGTGGATGTGGAGTGTCCGGAATTGTCTGTATCTCTTATTTTGCCAAGGTATTTTTGGGTGAGTAGCGCTGAGTGTAGAAGTCAGAGCTGCTGGTAGGAATGTGCAGCGTCATAGGGTCGAGCGCACCTGGTAATGTCTCTCCTTTCCCTTGCAGGAGTGGATTATGGAGTGCTAGCACCTCGAGTCAGGATTCAGCGCTACTGGAGACTCGGTGGTCTAGTAAGTATGCACCGCGTTATTGGAGCGAGCGCAGTGAATAATGTCTCATCTTTGTTTTGCAGGACTTTGGGCGCTCGGACTACGAACTTGGATTCCAGCGTAGCGGGAAGATTCGGTGAGTATGCGCAACGTTACTGAAGTGCGTGCGCTAACGTACTTCTTCTTTGTGCTTACAGGTGCCAGTGTAGGATTCACCTCGCGACCGGAGAAAGCTGCGGCGTGGAGAAAGCAGGACAATCCGAAGCAGTAAGCGGAAGCATGTTGATCCGGAGCTGGTAATCCGGTAAGCAGAAGCAGAATGATCCGGAGCAGGTAGAAGAAGCAGGATGATCCGGATCAGGTAAACAGAAGCAGGATGATCTGGATCAGGTAAACAGAAGCAGGATGATCCGGAGAAGGTAAGCAGAAGCACAGTGAGTGTGTTGCTGATGCAGTTTACAGAAGCAACACAAAGCACTGGAAAAATCGTGGGTGTGGTTTATATAGCCAGCCACACCCGAACACTAGAGAGCTCATGGACTGTAATGCACTTCCTGTTTGGCAACAGGAAGTGGTAACCATGAAGTTACCACAAACACCAGAAATGAATTAAAAGAAGGTATCTGCTATGGGTTTTTTGTGTGCCTATGCCAGGCCTGCCAGGCCTCCACCCAGCTTGCCCTGACTACATGCCTGGTACCCATGACAGTATTCAACAAAAAAACAAACACAAAGTTCTTTTCCAAAATGGGCTTTGGATGAGGATTTTTAACCCCTGGATCTCCCTCTTTTGGGTTTGCACCCCACTCGGATGTCAGCCTCCCTCTGGATTCGCTATGGCTTTTCTTGCATTCATAAATCTTAATGTCTTTTCAAACAATTCACTGCAGACATGCCTCAGTCTGGTTTACTCCTGTCAACACACTGTTCATAGGGACTTCAGGCTAAACAGTTCACTGCTCATCTGCTAATTTCACCAAGCAGGATTAATTTCCTTTAGCTTCACAATCATCTGTTGGTCGAAGACTTTCGACTGTACAGAGGATTTTACAAGACCCCTGTATGACCACTTTGACCCCTGTCCGCCATTTCCTAAGGCCTTCTAGTTATGGCAGCTTCAACATTCGGCCAATCGGCCAGAGTTTTCTCAAGTGAGCACCCACGTGGTGGTTGACTCCTGTGTTGCTGGTTTTCCCCCTTCTTGCATTAATAGCTCTTGATGCTTTCACATTTCAATTAGCCGCTTACTACTTTTCGTTCAACACAGTTCTGTTTCTTATCGGCTCTCCCCTCATCTCAACGGCTGTGATGAACACTCTGGCCTCTCTTGTCTCTGGAGTCAAGGCCGGTACCACGATGGCAAGCGTCTCCCCTTGGCTTGGGTATCAGCTGAGGAAGGCCTCATGCACCGTTGACCTCTGCTGCAACACATGCTGGCTATTGTTCGCAGTCTTACAATTCCTGCTAAGGTTTCACAGGCTTTGTTAGGAAAGGGCAAGGTCGCTTCTCTCCTTGCCACCCTGTCGGTTCGGGCCGTCTTTCTCCTCCTCTTGAACTGCCATGCTGAGTTACCTCTGTCTTCGTGCAGTCTGCCTTGCTCCTACTGTGCTCTCGTGCTCCACCTTTTTTCCCTGTAGGGAAGGGAAAGGGCCGTCAGCTGTGTGTGATTCTGGTCAATTGCCTGACTTTGCCTGACTCTTGTATTGGGACATATTAGGTCTTTCGTGTTGTGCAAAAGTGTTTGTGTAGGAAAAGGGGGGCAGTGTTTTCGATTGTCCTACGTGGTATGATGGGTATAAGATATTGAAAGAAGGGGAATACTACGTCTCATCCGTCTGTGTCCCACTCCCCAAGGACCCCCTATCCAGGTGATCCTCCCTCACTGGTCCACGCACCAGGAACTGCATCTAATAAACAAAATGGCTGTGTTTTGGTCACCTGGATGAAAGATCCACTGAGACTAGCTAGGGAGACACCTTCAGGTTTCTCACAGTAAGTGTCAGCAAACTGTGCACTTGGCGTTTGTCCAAAAAAAGGATGAGTAGCTTTCAGCGTTTCTGGCCCGTTGGCCCGTCATGTTCCTGGGGGCGAGGAGAGGCATTCCTACGACCCTCTCTTCAGTCCCCCCTCCGGTTGATCCTTCCACTATATGTTACCACTTTTATCCTTGGTAGCCATATCTTGGTCAGTCCTCCGAGGTGCCTGTAGAAATTGGCGTGATCATTGAAATTCCAGGACATGTATTTGCACTCTCCTTCTGGGTTGCACCATACCTATCTTCCTCCATAATTCTTGTTGTTGTGGGGATTGTCCAACTTCGTCTTCTGTGGGAATAGTGGACATTCCCTTATTCTTGCTCTCAGCTTGTCTTTCTTGTACTATCTTGTCCTTTACACCATCTACATTCATGTCCATCATAACCTTCATCCCTATCAATTTCTCTGTCGTTTGCCAACATTAAGTGATGCAGATCTTTATCACACACAGTCCCACTAGTACTAATATTATTGCCCCTAGTAATACTTTCAGTCCGTTGGTCAGCCATGAAGGCATCCATGACCAGAGGTACGCTATCCAGCTTTGGTCTTTTCTGATCCGTTTTGCTTCTTGCATTTTGGCATGCATCTTCGACAGTTGGGTCACTTTTTCGGTCAGTGTGCCAAAATCTCTGTCATTAGCAAGTACGAAAGTGCAACAGGAACTCCTATTGTTTGTGCAAACTCCTACTTCCATTGCTGTGAGAATCTCCAGAACATATCTATTCTTGAGCGCCATCAACCTTGCTGCTCGGAGCTCTTCCCTTATTGTGTTGAATCCATTCACTGTAGAGTTTGTCAGCATCATCCCCATCTGGTAATCTGCAGCCATTTTGCGTTTGCATATGTCTGTACTGCTGGAACCACTGACGTGAAGAACATTTCGGTTCTGCTGAATGACCTATGTTCAGGTGGTACATCATTTAGGGAGGTTTCTGACTCTGATGAGAAATAGTTGTCTCTTTTCACTCTACTCAATTCCATGGACCGTTTCTTTCTTAGTTTTTCTCCTACTCCACTGACTGCGTCTTTCTTGTGTTAGTGTCCATCTTCGGGAAGACATCAAGCTTTATATCTTCTGGGGCACTACCAGGGATGGCATATTGATAGGTACCAACGAGCAAACTCCTCTCCAGTGGGGTGACAGCTTCTTATATGCCTTGGATCCACACGCCCAGTAATGATTCATCATCTTAATTGCTGAGTGCTTTTCGGTGTACCTACATTCTGTGTTATTTCCAACTTTCACTTCTCCTTCATTCTTGTAGCACAATGATGGTTTCTTCAAAGGTATTATAGGCATCGTTCCAGCTTCATTGTCTACCCAGGTGAGCAGTTTGGCGCTTGCATCCCGTTCCTTCATGTACTTGTCATTCTCTCATTGTACTGTATTCACTGGTGGTTGTACTATGGGGTGTGCTTTGCTTCCTACTACTCCATCTTTCCATCCTTCTTCTGTGTATACTTAGCCATATTGCAAGCATCTATGATCTTTCTGAGCATCCTGGTTCTCATCCTATTTCCTTCACCTTCTTCTTTGGCTAGGGCAGCTCCTTCAGTGTTATCGTTTTCGTGTCACTTTTCTGTGGCCCATCAGTTATATATTGTATATCTTGGTCTAACTGCCAATAATTGTGTATCATGTCACAAGTCTTTATGTAACTGTCTTCATATGGGAATGTCGCTTGAGGCATCCATCTCAGTGTTGCTGTTTTCCCTTGAAATCTTCCTCGAGTGGTAACCATGGACAGGTACATAAGGCACATAAGGCACTGGGCTCTTGCTGCTCGTGTTTCAGTTGCTGTGAACGTTCTGGAGGCACTCATGGCGTAGGGGATTAATAAGCAGACCTAACAGCTCTCCCCATTGGTTTCCTTACCTACTTTGGTCATGTGTTTGTACCACATGTTATTAGACACTCGAGCAGTGTCAGTGAGATATAGGTCCACACTACCCTCATGTCTGCGTCAGCACTGCACTTACCTCTCCTTACTGTGCTTTCAGTGCTTTGCGTTGCCCCCTAGCATGGTCGTTCCAACTGTTGGGGTTGGGTTAATGTTAGTAGACGATACAGCAGTTTTACTAGACACAAGCAGTATTTGCCAGAAGATAAATGCAAAGACCCCACTCAGGCTTGAGAGACATAATAAAATAAGCATATTTTTTTATTATTTCACCCATTACCTGTGCTGCTGGATGCTTGTGCTGCTTGAAGATATCATGTCATCGTTCATGGCAAAGACGAATAGCTGTTCCCACACAGTTCTAATTCTAAGGTCTCAGAGCACTGTGAGAACTGATGGGTTTTTTCATGCAAGTTGTGGGTAAGCGTGGGCGAAATATGCTAGAAAAACATGGTAATATATACCAGGAGGACGTGCTTGAAATATGTTGGACCTTCTAATAAAGTGGACAAATTGGCCCTAAAAGGTATCAAGTTGTAAATCATTGGACAGCATGAAAAGTCATAAAATATTAGTCGCATCTTTCTTGATGAATGTATGTAGAGAATAAAATAACAGAGAGCGTATCATCACTCTGGATGTGTAGGAAGTCCTTGCCCTAACTCTGCTGCCCTTGAGGGAGCACTCATTGGGTGTCCTCAACTCAGCAGTGTAAGTTCCAAATTATCTTGTTGGTCCTTTTGCTGATGAGTGTTGACCCTGTCGATCTCGTTGCCAGGTGAAGCCACAGCTTTGTAGGGCTTGATGTCTGATATGTGGTTCCACACTGTCTTACCCTCCAGTCTCACTGCTCGTTCAGTCACAGCATCAACAGTGTAAGGGGCGGTGAATATGGGTTGTTCCCACCGACAGACGAAATTCCATAGGAGGACCTGGTCCCCAGCAAAAACAGGTGGCCCCTTTAACAAGTTCTCTGGGCCGTTGACGCTTCTGTTTTCTCCGTTGGCTTCAGGGCCTCCCTGGTGGTGGTGTATTTGGCTAGAGATGAAAGAGGCACTAGCAATCAAGGAAGTAACATAATATAACATTTCCTGGCCTAAAACAGTGGCACTACTCTGCATCTTTTAGTGCCCTAGTGGGAGGAGCAAGGGGAAGTTGCATACGCAGTCCTGTCACCACCTCGTGTGGGGTTAAATGGTTGTCGGACCTGGGTTTGTTGCGCAATGCAAATAATGCTAAGGGTAAGCAGTGGAGCCAGTTATTGTTTGTACTCTTTAGTTTTTGCAATGCTTTCCTTGAAAAGACCATTGAGAAGTTCACGCAATCCGTTTGCTTTCGGGTGATAAGCATAGGAAAATGTGTGTTGAATGCCCAGCGACGTTGTGATATGCTTGAACATCTTGCTGGTGAAGTGAGAGCCTTTGCCAGACCGCAGGACCTCAAACACACCCCATCTTGGGAATATTTCCCGGACCAGAGAATTTGCTGCCCTGAGGGCGTCAGGATGGGAACAGAGGCCTGCCTCAATCCACCGAGAAAATGGGCATACAACCGCTGTCATGTAACAGTGTCCTTGGCAGACTTGAATCATGTCGCCATAGTCGACGTGGAGGTTAATGTTAATTTCGTCTTGGGAGGATAGCTCAGGTGCAACGTGCTTGAATTGGAAGCAAGACGACACAGATCACCACATGTTCGACCCTGGGTCCAGGATTAGAAACCTCTGGGTATTAAGCACATTATAAATAACCAATCGCATCATAATGTTAAAGGATATTTGTACCGCGCACTATCACCACCGGAGTGGTCCCCTGCCGCTCTGGCGGATCTGAAAAAGGAAAGGGGGTGGGGGTTGAGTTAGTGGGACCGAGCGGGAAAAGTGCAAGAGAGCAGTGATGTGCTGTTGGCAACTTCAGTTCGGTTAGCACCATTTGCTGAGCTTAGGGGTGCTTTCCAGTCGGTAGCCGTTGTGTGCTGTTGTGTGAAGCTATGTGTGGTTTGTTTTGTTGTTGCGGTGTAGTGAAGTTTGTGCGGTTTGTTGTGCTTTAGGGTTGTGGTTGTGTTTGGTTAGTTTGAGGGATTTATGAAGAGGGGTGAGATTGTTAGTGAGTTGGTTATTGGCTTCGCTATCTAGATGTGATATGTGCTAATTTCCAAGTTCTTTCTAGATGTGGCGTGTGAATATCTCTGCATTTCTATCTAGATCTGGCACTGGCTGATATTCACAATCCTGTCTATGTGACACAAGCCAATATTCACAATTATATCCAAATGTGGCCCACATTCACAAACCTGTCTAGATGTGATGCAAGCTAGTATTCACAATTCTATCTAAATGTGCAATATTCCCAATGCAGTCTAGATGCGGCACTATTCTATCCAAATGTGACACTTGGCTGACATGGAAGGCCTTAGGCAACAGGCCTGCTCCCAGCTTGAGGGTGAATCTCCTGGGAAGCATATGATCTATTGGGAATGTGGGCTCCTGTACAGTGAGCCCAAAGAGTCTACAGAAGGAGACCACAGGAGGTTGGTGGTTCCCCTTCATGTGTTACGGCTCTGGCTCCCAGCTTTCATCGCTGTCATTTCCTGAGGCGGATGGGGCCCACAGTCCTTCTCCTGCGCTCCTGGCAGTTGCCATGGCGCCTGCGGGAATGTCACAGCCTCAGATAATTACTGTACATAGCAGTATTCGAAGGCTCTTTGAAGTACAGAGCTGGAAAGGAATTTTCCCCACCCCATGAGTGATTCCATCTACTTTCTGTCACTTTAACCGAAATAAATAGTCTTAGAAGGCGTGATGTTCCTTCTCTTGACAAACCCCTTCTACTACTGTTATTGTGAGAGCAGGCTCCTCTGCTCCACAGTCTACTACTAACTTTAATTAGCCTCATGGTAAGATGTTCTGACCACAGTATACAACCTCAGTTCAAGTAGGTCTACTCCAATTTGATACTTTAAAATTATAAGGTGTTTGAAGACAAGACTCTCGACCTCCACAGGTAGGCAAGACACTCTTCTTTGCTGAGCTATGAGAAAAGGGCAGCCTCTTTGCCTTTCCTGCCTGTCTTATTACCACCCATGTAATCTGCCTCTGCTTCCAAACTGCTTCAATTTTAACTTCCAACCATCTCAGCCTAAGTGATTATCAGCTTGATCTTTTTACAAGCACCCAGCTCCTTACCCCACCTTCATGCACACATTTATGGTTCCAGTAGTTACCCTTAAACTGTATTGCTACAATTCCAGCTAGGGATAACAAAGTCAAACGTGTATCACAGGACACTGGACCTTTAACAACTTCAACACTCTCAGAATGAGGGTGAATAGTTCTCAACAGGACTGGTTTCACTATAGGAAGGAATTACCTGCTGGCTTGGGCAATGCTTGCTCTTCTCGTCAGTTTAACAACTTATTTCTTCTTAGAATACTTGTTCTGAATGTTACAAGAGTCTTTCTTCAGGTATAGTTAGTGGATTTGAAAACTGAGGATTTATTTCTGGCACATCTTGTTGCGTGCGGTGGTGCAGCCCAGCTCCTAGCCTCAAGCCCTTTTCTGTGTTTTTTCTCTCCCGGCCCGCCTCCCAGCCCGCCCCTGATTGGCCCTGATTGACACTGGTGCCTCCAACTGCATCCCATTGAGCAAGCGTACCGGCTTGCATTAAACTTCTGTGGCCTTCCTCGTGTAAAGGTGGTGTGTTTTTCTGCCATCCTAGCTCTACTCTTAGCCAGGTATAGTTGGTGGATTTGAGAATTGTGGATTTTGTCTGGTAAATTTCACTGCGTGTGGTGTGCGCAACTCGGCTACTAGCCTCAGAACCTCTTCGATGTTTCCCCTCTGCCGGTCCGCCCGCCCGCCTGCCAGCCTGCCCCCAACCTCTGATTGGCCCTGGTGCCTCCAAATGCATTCCATTCCATTGAGCAAGTGTACTGGCTTGGAGAGGACTGGAATGCATTTACCATCTGCGGCTTTCCCTGTGGAAAGAAGGTGTGTTTTTTCTGCCATCCTAGCCCTACCCTTAGCTAGTAATAGTTGGTGGATTTGAAAATTGTGGATTTTTTCTGATAAACTTCGCTGCATGTGGCGTGTGAAGCCCAGCTCCTAGCCTCAAGCCCTCTTCCGTGTTTCCCCTCTCCTAGTTCGCCTCCCGACCCTGAACCCTGATTGGCACTGGTGCCATTTTTTTGACACTGTTAGGCAGCCCACTGCCTATGCAGCCCCCTCGGCTAAGGTTCCTGAGGCAAAGGGCAGCTCCTGGAGAAGCAGCTCCAGATCGTATTTGCCAGTGTTCGCCAGCAGAGCCTGCAGCACAGCTGTCACATAGCAAAGACTGACGAGGTAAGCGAGGCCCGGACAGGGGGACCAGCCATCACATCTCCCCATTGAACTGTCCAACCTATCTTATTACCAAAATGCTTGTAGTCTTCTGCGTGTAGCCCATGGTTGTCTGTGCGCCATATCTCGCATCCTGGTGGATTGTACTAGTTAGCCAGCTAGATTGTGTTAGTCAGCCATATCTCGCATCCAGACAAACTGTTACAGGTAACCATAATCTGCGTGTGGGCCAATTGTCCAAGGTCTACTGTTGTGCCCCCATTTTAGGTGCTTTCTCCCTCTATCCAGGTGTCTCAAATCTAGGTGCTATTGCTTTTATTGTTAGGCCCTCACTCTAGTCGCTTTTTCCCGCTATCCTTGTGTCCCAAATCTATTTATTGCATTTTACTGTTGTGCCCCTATTTTAGGCACTTTCTCCCTCTATGCAGGTGTCCCAAATCTAGGTGTTGCATTTATTGGTTTCCCCCATTTTAGGCGTCTTCTCTTTCTATCCAGGTGTTCCAAATCTAGGCGTTATTGCATTTATTGGTGTGCTAATGGCAGACCCCTCAGAACCCCCTACCCTCTCTCACACACACCTCTTGCACCCAAATGCACAAAACTCTGGAACAGAGATCGACCCTCGCCCTCAACTCTTCATGCTACGACACACCTGCATCGGTCCACCCTCCTCACCTTCCCTAGCCCAGCTGTCAGGACCCCCATGCTAGCCTCTCCCTGACTCACCCTCTGTTAGGAAAGATTTCATAATTGTAGATAATTTTCCTTCCATGTGGCAACCCCTAAACTTTTTGCTGTTGTTTTACACCCTGATCTAGACTTTGCCAGAGAAGCGCAGCCTTCTGCTGCACTCCTCTGGGCTTTCGCTCAAATCTTCTAGGGAAACTGACATGCCCTTAAAACAGTCAGTACGGGGAGACTTTGTTTCCCTTAGTCCTTTCCTCATGTTGCAGCTTTTGAGCAACATGAAACAAGAGTGCACCGTAACTTACATTACCGCGCTCATGGGTCTCTAGTCGTTCCAAAGGCCCTAGAAACTCTTGCTGGACTTATTATGAAATGTGCAAGTGTGTCATGGACGGGACTGGTGGCAGCTATCGTTTCTTTGTGTTTTGAACCCCTTTTTGCCATGTTAACCGCGCTTCCTGCGTTTGGCCCAAATGGGTGGCCTGGCCTCCAAAATGGCCATGCCACAAGGTTCTTTGTCCTGTCCGCTGACCGTCTTGCCCCTTCACCTTCACCCAGGTCGAACCGACCCAGAGCAGTCCTTATTTGGTCATGCACTTTCCCGCGAAACACAACGCTTTTGCGGGCTTCTGCATGCCTTGTGTGTGCCTCCAGGATGTGGGCTGGGATGTCTGTTCCCAATACACTTCCTGGGTGCCAGAGAGTCTAGAGTGTCCTGAATGCCTGGGACCACCGTGGTCCGTGATAGGTCCATATATGGTGTGAGTGTTTGTGAGAGGATCTCCCATTGGGCCCTCTCCGTTTTGGCGCGAAGGGAACTTTGGATAAGAGGAGGCTGAAAACACCACTACCATGTCGATCTCCTGAGTTCTCACGAACAAAGGATAAGGAGCCAAGTATCCTGCAACTAAGAAGCTGAGTCGAGGAATCGCTGGTGACCCGCTGAAGATTTTGCACCCTGCACTGCTGTTGTCCTGCGAGACCACTCGGCCTCTGATCGAACGAGAAGGTCTGCAAAGGCGCTTCGACCCTTTAGAATAGTGGGAACAACTATTCTCGGCATCTTCACCAAATGCTGTACGTAAGCCTTCGGAAGTGTCCCTGGGCCATCTAGTGGACTGACCAGCCTACACAGGAACCTTGCTCTGTCACCGCCGTCTGACTTACTGCTAATCACGTGTCCTCGGCACTCTCACACGATTCGTACACTTGGCGTTCCCAGGGCTGAAGTGAGACGTGTGATTTGGGACCGGAATACACGCGGTTGCCGAGTTGCCCTGCTGTGGTAACAAACCTGTGCGTGTTCGCTGCATCCGGGACACCCTCGACCCCGACTCCTGCTGTCGCGGAATCTACACGGTGTCGAGACGTCCCTCTGATCCCATCTGAACCTGCCAGTACCGAAACTGAACCGGAGAAGCCTGGGTCTGCCTGCATCGGGGACCGGTGTGTAGTCAATACCCTAACCGGTCGCCCTCCCACAGAAGCCTGTGGCTTTCCATCGCAGTTGTAAACAGCAAACCCTTTCCCGCACTCACGCCGTGATTCTGCCCCCAAGTGGAGGCCTTGCCTGAGTCACAGGGATTTGTTCACCATCTTATCATCCACCTGTCTGAACTGCCTGATTTCCCTGAAGAGACTCTCCTTTGCCCGATTGGCACCCGCGTGTGCAGGTACTTTTGAGCACAAGGCTCCACTCTTCGTAGGGCTCGGACTTCCTTCTAGTTAGGTGGCCTATGATGTCGAACTGGGTCTAATGATTACTTGCACTGCCTGTTTTCCTCCCCATCTAGGTGGTCTGCATATTTCGTGCTTCTAACTCTTTAGACCCCTCGGTCTTGTATATATATTGTATTGATTGTGATGTGTTGGTTTACTGGAGTTTTACCGTGATTCTTTACTATGGTTGATTTTACAAAGGCCTTGTAATAAATGTGTCTATATTTTTAATATAACACCTGTTGGAGTAATTTGTATGCGTCCTTGCTTTGTGTGCTCATTGCAGGCTTTCAGTCACCCTCGCCCCTCTTGAGACCTAGCCTTGACCGCCGCCATCGCTACCCTGATTGGTCTGGCTTGTCCAGAGGTTACCCTGTTCCAAGAAACTAGGCTGGCCTTCTGAACCTTTGCCCCTCCAGGACAGAGTTCAGAAATCCATTTTAACACCCTCTTTGAACACGACCTCTGGCCCACTACATCTACACCTCTACCTCCCTCCACACACAAACCCCACTCAACAACAAGCCAGTTTCCACGCACCACTCACCACCCACCTCCCATCCCTTGACCTCCCCCCCTCTCCTTTCCTCTCAAACAAGCCGTCCATCGCCCGCTCACTCTTCCTGCTCCCGATCCACCTCACTCATTCCCCATCCCCACAAACAGAACCATCACCACCCCTCCAGTCACTCCAACTGTTCTTGTCCTACCGTCCACACCGCCCTGCCCTGTGACAGACACCGGCCCAACAGCCACTCAGTCCTTCGGAGTGCATCCGGCCACAAGCATCAGGGGAACTACCACCACGTCCCATCAAGTCACCTGCCTCCTATTCAATGCCCGCTCCGTGGCCAAAAAACAGACATAGAATATTTGACCACCTATCCTCTGACAAGCCTTATCTCATCTTAGTCACTGAACAATGGTTCTCAGATGATTTCAAACCAAGCATGCACAAGGCTTACCCTCCCGACTACTCACTCATCTCCCACAACAGACCTTCCAGAGGTAGCAGAGTAGCCATCCTCCACAAGCCTCACATCTCCATCTCGCTCTCCAAAATCCAGCGCTGCACAGCTAACTGTGAATCCCTTCTAGTCAAACTCTATCTGCTGCCCACTCTCTGACAGCTTCCTCCTCATCCACAGGCCACCTGGATATGACTGACATTTTGCCAACAGCCTCTGCGACTCATTATCTTTCCCTCTGGTTAACCACTACGAGAAACCTGAAGGTGTCTCACCCGCTAGTCCCCAGGGATCTGTCATCCAGGTTGCCAGTACATGGTCATCGCTATTGGATTCAGTTCCTGGGGTAGACTAGTGTGGGAGGATCACCTGGATGAGGGGTCTTCGTGGAGTGGAAGTGGGACACCGAAGGGAGATGTTATCCCCTCCCTTATGACATTTGTTTCCTATCCTACCAGGTAGGATACCTAGGAACTCAACCCCTTGCCCCTTTTTCGACACAAACACTTTCTCACGGACAGTTAATCGTGAGCGAAAATGGACTAACACCAGAACCGTATACCTGACATGTCCCAACACAAGTGTCGGGCAGAGTCCAGCTATTACTGATAATTACACACACCGGACTTCCATCACACTTCCCCACACAAATAAAACACGTAGCACAAAAGCACACTCTGAGCAATGCAAAACGCTCAAGGAAGCAGCAATTCTGGAAAGGAAGTTTAAACCGAGGAGAATGTTGGTGAGATCAGAGAGAACGACTAGGAGGGAAATGCCCTTGCCCTTTCCAGCATAGAACCACAACTTTCTAGAAGCCTCAAGGAAAAGAAACTTAAGACCAGGGAATGCAGCTGACGAACGGTGTAGCGTGTGTCCTGCATTGATAGCCAAGTCAGGGAGAAGCGATTGCCAGCGTGGTATGGTCCTTGACTCCAACAAGTTCAAAACAGATGGCGAGTTGGAGAAACTGATAGCCGACTGGACTGTCATGCTCAAGGTTGCAAGCAGCAACATTGTATGAAGAGAACGTGAATACTAGTGAACTTTGTGAAAGCAAGATAGGTACCAGATACAGAGTGGTCCAGTGCCACGTGGGTGCTCACTCGAAGGTCTCTGTTTGGTGGCCCCCCATCCCTACCCTCCTTGGACAGGGAAGAATTATTGAACTGTGAAATCAAAGTAGACCTGCATTGGGTTACGTTAAATTCCATGCACACTCGAAAGTCTTTGATTGTTAACTGAAATTGGTCTGAGCCCAGCCAAGGGCACTAATTGTAGAAAAGGGATCTGACCCCAGAAGAGGGGGATCCTTGGTGAAATGTGAAACACCTGAGAACATTGTTGTGGCAAATGTGAACCTGACTGACGGATGCCAAAAAATTGAAATTGGTCTGAGCCTGGCAGAGGGGGACTAATTATAGAAAAGGGGTCTGAGCCTGGAAGAGAGGGATCCTAGCTGAAAAGTAAAACACCCGAGAAGAGTGTTGTGGCAAATGTTAACCCGACTGAGGGATGCCTAAAAATTGATGTTGGTCTGAGCCTGACTGAGGGAGGCTAAACGTGAAAGAAGGATCAGAGCATGGCTGAGGGGGGATCCAGGGTGAAAATTAACTCGCCCTATGTGAATATTGAGAAAGGAATATTCATTGTTTATGGTGCATCAGGTCCTCTGAGGCAAGAGACTTGGGCACAGAAGTCCCTGATTTTGGTGAAAGGAACTGTGACCTTGTACCAGAGAAGCCCAGGAGTGTGTTATGCTCGAGTGACATGCCTTGCCCCATGCTAAAAATGTGGGGAAGAGAGGCCAACGGCCTAAAATCCTGACTTATTTTGTGAACACTTCTTTCTTTTTGTGAACATTATCCCACACTATTTTGTACCATAGCGGTAAGGACTGGCAATAGTTTTTCTTTTTAGTTTAGGCCCTTTTGATTTGACTAGACTCCACTAGGACTGTATTATTATTTGATCATCGTAGCTTGCTCCCTTCTTAGATTCAGGTTTATATTAAGCATTTATCTCACCCATTTTGCAGTTGAATCAACACCCGTGAACTGTGATCACTTGTGTCAGTCTTACTTTGATACCATGCCTTCCTTACACCACCCAGCACTCAACCTACTGAGGGACTTGAACATCTTGTTTGACATACCCAACAACTCTGTGACTCAACACCTGGTCGACAGTCTAGACACACTCAACCTTTCTCTGCATTCCACAGGTCCCACTCACGTTGAAGGTCACACCCTTGATACGATTTTCAGCTACTCTGACCTTGTTTTAGTGTCTAGCCCCAAACCCCTCTCTGGACAGACCCCTCAGCCATACCTTACTCTATCCACACAGCGCCTCCTCCTCCCAAGGCCCACCATGCCACCCCCCACATGATCACAAATGCTGGAACAAGGTTAAGGTACTACCCGACCTGGCTGAAGCCTTGCTACGCACATTCCCAGGAAATCCCGGCCACAAATAGACCCTTGCTTATCAAATCCTTTGACTCCTGGCTTAACCACCCACTCCTCCCTCTTACCCCATCTGGCCCCACTGCCACCTGCATAGGACTGACCCCCAAATGGTTCTCCATCCACCTCAAGGCTTTCAAAACCTTTAATCGCTCCCTCGAGCGCAAATGGCGAGCATCCAAAATCATAGCAAATCATGAATCGCCCACTATCACTGTAACTACAAATCTGAGATCCGAAAGGCCAGAAAGCCTACTACAATAAAAGAAACCTGCACTGCCGCAGCAGTCGTAAAGAGCTCCACAAGATCAGCACGGAATTCGTGAAGCCCTCTTGCACAGTTGCCCTGACCATGTCCATGAAAACGCTCTGCAACTCCCTCTTCCAAAACTTCCACAACACAGCAGTGGACAGGATGGCCACCCTTAATGCCAAACTTTCTAACCTCACCCCTTGCCCAACATCCACTCCTCGAGATTGCACCATCCTGCCCCCTTAATGCCATATTTTACCTCTTTTAACGCTTGAACGAGGAGTTCAAACGTCTTGCCAGCAGCAGACCTTCAAGGTCCCACCTTGACACTTGTCCTGTCTTTCTCCTCAAAGAAATCTTTACCTCCACTTGGCAGGAGAAAGGGCGAGGTCCATACTCAACAACTCCCTCGCCTCTTGCATCTTCCCAGAACCCTTCAAAGTAGCGCATGTCAAACCCCTTCTAAAGAAAGCATGCCTCGACCCTCTCCAGCCAATCGATTACAGGCCCATTTCCAAAGCCTGATTATTGAGGAAACTCATTGACTGCTCTGCATACTCTCAGCTCAACCTTTTCGTTGAATTTAACAACCTCCTAGACCCGCTCAATCAGGATTCCGGCCATGCCACAGAACAGAAACCACACTGATCTTGATCTTGGATGACTTTAAAGTCTCGGGAGACTCTGAAGGATGCGCAGCACTGGTTCTTCTTGATCTCTCCGCAGCGTTTGACACGATTAACCACTCAGTCCTGCTTGACCGACTCAACTCCCTAGGAATCCGAGATTCTGAACTCAACTGGATTGCCTCTTTACTCAACAACAGAAAATAAATCATTTTTCTCTGCCCTTTTCTCTCCACCGCTCGCCCTGTGAATACAGGAGTACCCCAAGGCGCCTGCCTCTCACCTCTCCTTTACAACCTCTACATGACCCCTCTGCCAGGGATCATCTGCTCACACAACCTCACCTGCCATAACTATGCTGATGACACCCAAATTAACCTGAGAATCCTCGAAATGAGCTCTGATCCACGACCCGAACTAGCAGCATGCCTCAGATGTAGACCTATGGATGACCAATATCCACCACCTCTGAACCCTGGGAAAACAGAGCTCATGTTGTGCGGCAACATGGCTCTACTCCACAACCACTCCCAATGCCCCCCTCCCTTAACCCCCTCCTACCTCCACCACAGTCAAATTCCTTGGCTGCTTAATGAACTCGGGCCTCAACCTGTACCACCAGATCAATAATGTATCCAAAGCTTGTCACTACCACCTTAGGCTTCTGAGATGCATCTTCCCTTACCTCACCTACCCTAACAGACTGACTGCAATCAAGTCCATTGTCATGTCCAGACTGGACTATGCGGACTGCATCTGCTTGGGTGCGCTGGCCTACCAATTTAACAAACTCCAAAGAGTCCATAACGTGGCTGTCAGACTCCTCCTTGCACTGGAACGAAGGGATCACATCTCACATGCTCTCTGCACCCTTCACTGGCTCCCTATTGGACAAAGGGCCACTTTCAAAATCCTTTGCATCACCCACTGAGCAGTGCACAAGACAAGCCCCACATAACTAGAAGAAAAGATTATGCCTTACCTCCCAACATACACCCCAAGGTCAAGCACGGCCATCTTGCTAGTAATTCCAGCCTCAAATTCAGCCGGCATTGGAGGTTCTGCCTACTCAACCTTGGCGCCAACACTGCAGAACTCACTGCCTTCCCACATTCGACACAAACAAGACTCTGTAAAGCACTGAAAACCTGGCTTTTTCCCTAAACCATTTAAGGGACCGCCTAGGGCCGCTAAACTGTCCACCAACTGCCAGAATTTGGCTAGAACAGCATTATCATAGAAATGTAGGCACACAAGTTGGCTCAAGAGGTCAGTATTCTCTGGGCTAGGTAGCTGCAGGCTCGACTACAATGGCCTAGCCCCCGCCCCCTTGTGCACACAAGCTAGTCATGCCCGCCCGCGCTCCAATCTCAAATGCCCACAACTCCAACCCTGAGAGTTGACATCACTAGAATCGTATGCTATGACCAGGCATGCTCACTGCCCCCAATCAGACATGCACCACGCTCTAAGGCCAGGAGATGTCTGTCTGTATCTATCAACCTGGAAACAAATACCCTGACTCCAAACTAGAGCCCAACAGCACCCATGTTCTCTACCATAATTGAGCTTAATCATTATTTTCCCCTAAGCAAGCACAGCGCTGTCACTCCAGGAGATGTCAACCGCTGTCATGCAAACTTCTGTGCATAAATCGGTCAAATACGATTGGCCCTATTCTCGTTAACCCTGTGTCAAGCTTTATTCTATCTGGGAATTAACACGGAGAGCCATATGTTACCTATCGGGTACACAAGGCAGTATATGATCAAGTCAGGCTAACACCTGGCCCACCCAGGAATAATTCAAGGAACTCCCTCATCGGAGGAGCTGTACTAACTATGCTTGGTTGGACTTGCTCTTATTTCCTGAGAATATGCAACACAGCCTCCAGCCAAACAACTCTCTAGCACGCCTGTTCTTGGAAGGGACAGTGTTGTTACAATATAATTCTACACCTGAAAACATAAGCATATCAGAATACCCAGTCACCCGCTATAAACAATGAACAGGTACCTGGAAAATAGGCCCTCTGGCACTTACAACAGAGCCTCAGAAACAAGGACCCTCTAACCGGGCAAACCCAGGATACTCCACACTAGTCAGAGAATCTCTCTCTAAAATTCATTACAACAATCCACCTGGATAAGACAGTCAGTTCATCGGGCTCTGGAAAGTAACCAGGAATAGGTGCTTTGTAAGGAACTTTTGGTGGCAACAGTAAAGACAGACACAAGTGATCACAGTTCAAGGGTGTTTATTAAACTGCAAAGGTGGGTTGGCAAAAAGCCTAACCTAAACCTAAATCTAAGATGGGAGCAGGCTTCGACCATCGGATAATAAGAAGGCAGTCCTTGTGGCGTTGCGTCTTGTCAAAGTAAAATGCCTATACTAAGAAAAAACTATTGCCAATCCTTACTCTAAATACAAAAAGAAGTGTGGGATAAAGTTCTCAAGAAAGAAGGAAGTTTTCCCAAATAAGGCAGGATGCAGTTCTTGAGGTCTCCCTTCCCCATGATTTCAGCACAGGACAAGGTGGGACTTTGGAGCACAGCACACGCTCGAACATTCCCAGCACAAGTTAACAGTTCCGCTTTCAGCAATCGTGGCACTCAGTGGTTAAGTCTCTTTTCAATAAAAAGTCTCTTGCCTTCGATGGCCTGATGTATCCAACAAAACGGACAACAAGTTCCTTTCCCAAAATGAGCTTTGGGGTGATGACTTTTCACCCCTGGATCTCCCTCTTTCGGGCTCGGACATCTTTCAGACGTCAGCCTCCCTCCTTCAGGTTCACTATGGCTTTTCTTACTTTCCCGAGCCTAATGTCTTTTCAAACAATTTACTGTGAACATCCCTTGGTCGGGTTTACTCCTGTCAACACACTGGTCATAGGGACTTCAGGCTTTGCCGCTTTTTGTCAGCATCCCTCCACCGGGTTCTCTCTTGCTAACTTCTGCAACATACTGTTTGCTAATTTCACCAAGCGGGATTCATTTTCCTTCGTTTCACAATCATCTGTCGGTCAAAGACTTTTGTCTGTACAGAGAATTTTCCAAGACCCCTGTATGACCACTGTGACCTCCTTTTCGCCTTCTTCCAAGGCCTTCTGGTCATGGTAGTTTAAACAAGCAGGTAATCTTCCAGAGTTTCCTGAGTGAGCACCCATGTGGTGCCTAACTCCTCTGCTGCTGGTTTTCCATCTTCTAATATCAATATCTCTTTATGCTTTCACAGTTCCTTTTTCATCAACACAGTTTTGTTTCTTATCGACTCTCCGTTAGACTCACTGGCTCTGATGAACCGCCTGGATTTCTTTCTCTTTGGAGTCAAGGTTGGTGCCACAGAGACCAGCGTCTCTCCCCGGCTAGGTTATCAGCAGAGGAGGGGCTTGAGTACCATTGACATCTGCTACCACACACGCTGGCTATTATTTGCGGTTTTACGATTCCTTCTGCAGAGGTTTCACGGGCCTGGGTGGGAAAGGGCAAGTTTGCTTTCTCCTTGTGACCCTCTTTGCATGCGCCATCTTTCTCCTCCTCTTGAACTGCTGTGCTGAGTTAGCTCTCATGTCGTGTTGTCTGCCTTGCTCGCACTGTGCTCTCGTGCTCCACCTTTTATCCCACTGGGGAAGGGAAAGGGCTGTCGGGTGTGTGTGATTCTGGTCAATTGCCTGATTTTGCCTGACCCTTGTATTGGGGTATGTCAGGTAAACGACTCTGGTGTTGGTCAGTTGTCTTTTCGTGTAGTGCGAAAGTGTCTGTGTCGGAAAAGGGGATGGGGGAGGTGTTTTGGAATATCCTACGTGGTAGGATGGGGAAAAGGTGTTCAAAGAAGGGGGATACCGCGCCTCACCCGTCAGTCTCCCACAAGCCCCCCCATCCAGGTGTTCCTCCCTTACTGGTCCACCTCCAGGAACTGGATCCAATACAGATGGCTGTGTCCTGGGCACCTGGATGACAGATCCCCGGGGACTAGACAGGGAGGCACCTTCAGGTTTCTCACAGCCTCTCCCATTAAGCACAGACACTCATGCCAATATGCTCATTCTCTCCTTTACACCAACAAACAATAGACTGAGCTATACCCCTCAATCAATTAGGCCTAGCTGCACCCATACCTACACTACCCCATGAACACCTGAGCCGTCTCTTAGAATGCAGTTCTATCTCACGCACGAGAAAATTGGCCTAGCTGCACACATAATCTCATACACAGGCTCCACGGCTGGCAGAATGCAGACTCAGAGGCCAACTACCTTCGTTGGACTTATTCCACTGATCTCCCACAGCAACTGCACCATGCCTAACATTAGAATGCAGCCACTCCTTGTGCCATCCGCACTGGCTGCACACTTACTCGGTGCACCCAAGCACTATATGCTGCCCTACACTCTCCACTGACCTGGACTATAGTCCCCAAGGGCGTTCATCCCACAGCGCTTTAAGAACATACCAATGATAAATAAGGAAGCAGATTTAGGCACACACAACCACTTTGAAGAAAGATTTTGAACGTTTAATGACTTGCACAAAATTGTTTCCCCCTTTATTATCACAAAGTTATACTCTGATTCCAATCGGGGTTCACAATTGTTTCTGTGCAACCTTGTTTTGATGGAATATGTCTTGTAACCAATTGTGAAAGTAAACTTTAGGTTTCAGAGTGATCCGGAAAAGCGTTGCCCTTCTTAAGTGGAGAAACGTGAACACTCCAGTAAATTTTCAGCAGCTCAACAATGGAAATGAAAGACTTCTTTTGTACGCAAACACTCTGACTTGCATTAGCGTTATGCATGATACATTTTCATTGTAAGCCGACCCCCTCAGAGTAATGAACAACTTTTCCTCGCTTCTACGGTTAAGCGAGATATCATTAAGCTGGTAACAGTTACCGGTAAGCTTTTCAAAGTGAACCTGCATACGGAGCTTTACTGACCGGCTCCAAGAACACTCCGCTTGAAGGCTGCTTCCACTTCCCGACTTCTTCGGGCTCTGCTACTATGTTAGGCACTCTTGGGACCCACACTGCTCGACAGCACTGGTGTCTTCGGTGCGGCCTCAACCACGAGGAGTCTCCTTTGTCCCCCGGCTTGCTTCAATACACATGCCTCGGGTTACAGCACAGTCTTGGCTCTGCCTTCACAGTCATTAGGCGCTCCTGGGAAGACTTTCAACCTCGACACGTCTCTCTCAGTGCAGCCACAACACAGCAGGGATTTTGAACAAAGGACTCTCTCAGGACTTGCAGGTGAAATCTGCTTTGCTCTTGTCCCGGTGTCCTTTACGTGAAAACACTTCCTCTTGAACTGCCAGCCTCATGATCTTCTCCTTCTGCTACTACTGCCAGCCTTCCGGTTATTACTCAAGCTCCATTGTACTTCCTCCTCCTCCTCCAGCCTTTTAATGCTTCTTAGGTGGGGCAATTCATTTCAGGTGCATGCCCTTCTTGTTAATTGTCTGACGCTGGCATAGGCTGTTAGGACTATTTGCCTGTCCTTCACGTCTGCATGCCTCTGCATCCCTCTTCTTTGTGTCAATCCCTATGGCATTATAGGACATGTAGTTCACTTTAGTGAAGTTATGTTTCCCACCTTTTATTGATATTGATATCTTGCGCATACACAAGTGTTTCAGAGCGTGACCATGCAAGGGAGGGGAACAGGGGAGAACAAAACCATGTTCTTACTAGGCCCAGTGACATTGAGAACGTGCAAGTGCATGGGAGAGGTGAAAAGTGCAAGGGGGAGTAGAAAGTGCGGAGCAACGGAGAATAACAGATAAAAATAAATACATAAATAGATAAATAAAAAGAGACAAGAAATCATGGTAGTGCAGCCTACAGGGGCAAGTGCTGGGTGAAGGCAGCAGACAGGGTATGTCTGATAAGTGCAGGAGGAAAACAGTGTGGGGGGGGGGAACTGTATGGGTACAGATACAGCTCGCAGTGCAGGAGGTGGCACTGAGTCACTCGGGATGGTGGCAAGGTGAGCAGGTACTTGGGCCCGGGAAACAGAGGGTGGCCAGGTGCACAACAGATCAACAGGGAATAGGGGAAGCGAAGGCAGAGGCCAGGAGGAAGGTGTTGAGATGCATCCTGGGCCGGAGATGGTTCTCCTCAAGTTTCAGAGTGGCAGGGAGGCCCAGCCGAAGACAAAGAACTACCTTCAGCTCGTTCTTTTGAAAAACGGCTGACCCTGAGGGAGTTAGAGGTAGAGGTGCGAAGAGCTCGAATAGGGAGGTATTTGCGGAAGGATAGCTGAAGGGACCCAGGCCCCAGAAAGCCCTGTGGACAATGCAAATGGTTTTGAATTTAATCCTTGCATCCACTGAGAGCCAGCAAAGAGATTTCAGAGCAGGAGAGATACGATCCCAGGGCTTGAGGCCAATGACAAGTCTTGCAGTTCTGTTCTGGATTAGTTGCAGAGGGGCGAGAGTAGAGGCAGGTAGGTTTAGAAAGAGGCTGTTAAAATAGTCTAACCTGCAGATTCCAAGATGGCCGCCGGGGTGTTGAGCCGCGTCTAAATCGCGCTCTCCCCGGGCCGCCAAAATAAGCCCCTCTAAGCAGCGGAACAGGAAATCCACCGAGCGGATAACCCCCCCCCCCTCCCAGCCCCTGAAGCCTCCGACTCGAAATCTGGGCAGAAACAGGGGAAGCCGGGGAACCGACGGCGATCGCCCATCCCCCATCGAGAAACCGCGCCAGCAGAGCTGGCATCAACGTTGGCGACGAGCCGTGGCCTCGCCGCACACGCTAGCGAGGAGAAGGCGCTGCGGCAGGGACGGGCATCCTACACCAGGCGGGCAGCCGGGGCTCTCCCCCACCGGGGACAGAAACAAAAGAGGCGGCTGCTGAGGACCGCGGAGCGGGTGCACAGGCCCCTCCCCCAGCCCGGGGGAGCCACCAGGTACCGGGCTCGCAACAGGCATATGTGGAGGCATCCACATCTAGCAGGGGAAGCGCACACTCGGCACAGAACAGGCCGGAGAAGGGAATCTCCCCGGAGGCGAAAGCAGCGCCAGAGGGATTGAGGCCCGGGAACTCCCGGGAGCCAGCCGGAGACCAATAGCCTCGTAAAGCAGGGGGCATCGAGCCGATAACCCGCAGAAGAGCATAGGGGAACACTATCCCCCCATAGAAGACACCCGGCACCGGACACTCGGAGCGCGGGCCCCCTAACAATACGCGAGGCGGCACAAGGGATACGGCGCCCAAAGAGTGTAGAGTAGCAGAATCGGCGGCAGTAAGAAAGGCGCTAATAAAGCGGATAAGGCCCAGAGAACGGGGGGACATAACAATAGGGAGGAGAGAGACCCAACCAAATTTGTGAAACCCGCATGGAGACCCTTGCTTTCGTGACGGGAACGAAGTAACACACATGGGGTAGGGCCTCTCCAGGCAGGCCCCACCAGACGTTAATTCCACCGGCGGGAGAGATTGAGAACCACCAGCAGCACAGCGGAGTGAGGGCCTCAGAGGGAACATATTACAGATCGCAAGCGCAATCTAGGAGCCCAAGCCTGCCCAGGCAAGCTAACGGAACATGTCAAGGGCAAAAAACAAGAACATTGTCTCCCCACAGACCCCAGGAGGAGAGAACAGACATATTGGAGAGAATGGTCCAGGGAGTGGAAGAGGAAACGCAGCAGGTGAGCGAAACCCAAGAACACCTGGTGAGACTTGCCCATAACCTGGAGTTACAATGCGAAGACTTGGAGAATCGCTCCAGGCGATCCAACATCCGCATCAAAAATATGGCAGAATCAGTGCTGGACAAAGATCTAAAGAATGCGGTGACGGAGGTGTTTAGAGACATTCTGGATGCCCCGGATACAGATATAATCGGAGTGGACAGGGTCCACAGGATAGGACCAAAAAGGTCCAGAGCACCGGGGGAAAGACCACGAGACGTCTTGGTGGCACTATCCTCATACCTGCAAAAAGAGCAGATACTGAGGAAGGCCAGAGAAATGGATCACATCAGGATGAATGGGCAAGAAATTCAACTTTACCAGGACCTGGCCCTGATTACACTACAAAAAAGAAGAGCGATGGCCCCACTCGTCAAGGCACTGGTGGCAAAGGAAATCCGGTACAAGTGGACCTTCCCTTTAGGGCTGATCTTCACTTGGGAGGGGAAACGGCAAAGAGTAACCTCCTGGGAAGAGGGCTTCAACATAATGGGGCTCCAGGACGAGGGGGAGGAAGCGGAACAAGCAAGGCCCAGCGGGGAGCAAAGGAGAAGACCTAATGGATGGGAAACGATCAAACAAAAAAGGCCAAACACGGGAAGAGAAGGCCTTAGGAAAATGCCGCGATCGGAGACAGAGAAAGAGGAATGCCGTGGACAGCCTTTAGGCACCCTCGGAAGACAACAGCGAGGGGGAAGATGAGAATAAGGACCGCTACATAAGTGGCAGAGTCGGCGGCCCGTGACGGGCCACCACACTTGGAATCCGTTAAGAACTATTGGTAATGTGGGGTTTAGGATCCGCCACCAAAACTTTCCCCGAGAGGTTGAAGGGCAGGGAGCACTGGGCGCAACGCCGTCGCTACACTAGGGACCCTTGCCCTGCTCGGGGGCATATTGTTTGGTTTATGGTTATCTGTTGGGGGGGGGGGGGGGAGTTCCGGGGAAAGGGACAAGGAGAAAGGGGACACAAAATCAGCACAGTGGCAAGGATAGGGAAGCCAAGCACAATGAACATATACCTTATTGAATGGGGAAAATCCGCATAGTATCTTATAACATAAGGGGGATGAACCACCCCACGAAAAGGGTAAAGTTGGAGAAAATCATCAAAAGGGAAGGGGCGGACCTCCTGCTCCTGCAGGAAACCCACATAAGAACAAAGGACAAACAGAAAATCCGTATAAGGGGATATAAAATCTGGGCCCAGGCCAACACGACTGAAAAAAGATCGGGGGTCCTTATAGCAGGGAGGGATGGAAGAGACGCTAAACTGGAGGACACCATGGCAGATAAGGAGGGAAGGTTTGTCTTTGCTAACGTGGTATTGGAGGGGCAGCGGCTCACTCTTGCATCAGTATACACGCCCAATGTGGGACAAGATGGCTTTTTGAGAGACACCCTGGGAAAACTTGAATCCTTCGCAAGGGGGGAGGTGATTCTGGGGGGCGACCTGAATATGGCATGGGACCCACAACTGGACAGGAGCACTGGTTGCGCACACGGTCACGGGGCACCATCGAAACGCCTCAAACAACAGATGGACCAACTTGCCCTGAATGATGTGTGGAGGGAATTGAAGGGGGAGCAAAGAGGGTTTACATTCTTTTCACATGTACATAACACTATGTCAAGAATTGACTATTTTTGGGTTTCAGTTGGGTTTATGGGCAAGATCCAGGGGCTGGAAAAGGGGGCAATTGCACTTTCAGACCATGCACCCCTGTGGCTTGAGGTAAAACTCCCGGGGAAGCCTCAAGGGCTGTGGAATTGAAGGTTACCGGAGGACATTATCCGGGATCCAGTTTTGGGGGAGTCCATAAGGGAAATGATTGAAGAATATTTCACTCGGAATGACACGGGGGAGGTCTCTATGAGTACGGTCTGGGAGGCGTTTAAAGCGGTGATCCGCAGGAAGATAATAGCACTGAAAATCACAAAGGAGAAGCAGAGGGCTATGTGGGAAAAGGAACTGGAAAGATCAATAACAGAACTACAAGGGAAAATAACGGCACACCCCTCTAGAGACCTGAAGAAGACGCTTAGACATACCCAAGGTCAACTAGAGATGCTACGCACAAAAGGTGCGGAAAGGAGCCTACTCTACCTAAAACAAAGGTACTACATAAAAGCAAACAAAGCAGATAGGTTGCTAGCGAGACAACTCAGCGCAAAACAGAAAGACACCACGATCAAAAGCCTCACAGCCAAGACAGGGGAACTTCACACGCGCACACAAGACATAGGGGAAGTGTTCAGAGAATACTATCAGGACCTCTTTTCCACTGACCACCCACAGGCAGACGCACAGGACACATATATGAAATCCCTCACCTTCCCACAAGTCTCAGAAGCAGACAGGCAGGCCCTTGAGGAACCTATTAAAGAAGAGGAAGTCAAAAAAGCAATAAATAACCTCCCAATGAATAAAGCCCCAGGCCCGGATGGCTTCACGGCCCCCTTTTATAAAAAATTGCGAATCTCTTGATTCCAGTCCTGACCAAGCTCCTAAACTCATTCAAAGATAGTGGCACAGTGACCCCCACAATGAACGAGGCGAAGGTCCTAGTATTTCACAAACCAGGGAAGGACCCTATATATCCGGCTTCATATAGACCTATCTCCCTAATAAACATCGATGCAAAAATCTACACGAAAATCCTAGCCACCAGGCTCTCCCCTATACTCCCCAAACTAATACATCTGGACCAGTCAGGCTTTATCCCAGGAAGACAAACTCACGACAATCTGAGAAGGATAATTCACTTGGTTGAAAAAATTGGCATAAAGCAGACCCCGGCTATCCTACTCGCAGTAGATGCGGAAAAAGCCTTTGATCGGGTGGAGTGGTCCATGCTCTTTAAGACACTCCACGGGCTTTGGCAAGAACTTCATTGCAAGAATAAGAGCGAACTATATCGCCCCAACTTGCCGAGTGGCCGTTAATGGGGAGGTAACAGAAACGGTACACATAGCCCGTGGAACTAAGCAGGGATGCCCGCTCTCCCCGTTGCTATACGCTATCTTTTTAGAACCCCTACTTCTGAAATTAAGAGAAGCTACACATATTAAAGGGATAAACATGGCAGGCATACAACACAAGGTAACCGCATATGCAGACGATATGCTGCTTGCATTAGAAGAACTGGGCCGAACATTGGCGGCAGCAGCGGGGGAGCTAGAAACATTTGGGACCATCTTAGGCTTAAAAATTAATAGAAATAAATCGGAAATTCTAATATTGGCGGGAGACAGGGGGGAAATTGTCAAAGAAGCTAAGGCACTAAATCTCAAGATAGCAGAGGATGGCATTAAATATCTGGGAATCACACTTACACACAGGGTGGAACAGCTCTATGGTAAAAACTTCCCGCAGCTCCTCACGAGCATTCGTAGGGATATGGAGAGATGGAACCCTTTGCTGATTTCGTGGTGGGGCAGGATCCAAGCGGTAAAGATGACCATTTTACCAAAACTTCTGTATTACTTCCAGGCCCTCCCGATAGGGGTATCCAGATTATTCTTTAAAACACTGTCCCGAGTAATCTCAGCCTTTGTGTGGAAAGGGAAAACGCCAAGAATGGCTAGAGCGGTCAGGTCCACATCAACCAGGGAGGGGGGCTTGGCGCTCCCTCACTTCCAGAAATACTATCAAGCGGCACAGTTAAAGGTCCTACGGGAGTGGCTAGGTGATGACCCACAACCGATTTGGGCAGCACAGGATAGAGCAGTGGCAAGAACCCCATTAGTGGAACTATTATGGAAACAGAAACAGCACAGACATCCCAACATAGGGATAAGTGAAATAATGAAAACAACGATGGAGGCGTGGGACACGCAAACTCGAAGGGGCATAATGACCACCACGCTAGGCCCGTTCACCCCCATTTGTAGAAACCCGCAGTTCCCACCGGGGATGGAGCAGGGGGCATACGATAGCTGGGAGGAGGAAGGAATAACGAAAATTGGGGAAATGTTTATCAACAATGAAATTAGGTCATATGAAGCCTGCCTCCCACTCGCAGCATGCTCCACTCGGGAGAAATAGACACGAACAACTCAAACATTGGTTGAGATCCCCAGATATAGCGAAGGCAGCAACGAGAACTCTCACCCCATTTGAGAAATATGTTACGACGAGCTCAGGGGCTAAGAAATGGGTTTCTACTTTATATTCCTTTATAAATACACAGGATGAAGAAATTAAGTGGTCATATATGATTAAATGGAACAGCACTCTGGGGTGGGAACCAACAAGGAAACAATGGGAGGACCTCTGGACTCTAATTCCAAAAATGACCAGATCTGCTCAAACAAGAGAAATGTGGATAAAAATAGTAACACAGTGGCACTACACCCCAGAGAGACTCCATACTATGTTCCCGAAAACATCAAGCTTATGCTGGAGGGAATGCGGAGAGGTGGGAACCTGGAAACACATCTGGTGGACTTGCAAAGGAATTAGGCCTTTCTGGGAAGAAGTTAAGGGAGAAATGGGCAAAATATTCCCAGATGTGGGGCAATTAGGAGAGGGTGTCTGGCTGTGTGGAATAAGAGACGACATGGCTAGAAGATATAATAAATCACAATGGAGAAGTCTTATGGGCCTCCTTATAGCGGCATGGACAACAATTGCCCATAGTTGGAAAAAAAAAGACACCCCGCTGATTTTCGCATGGCTCCAAAGAGTCTGGGCCCAGATGGCGATGGAAAAAAATAACACACACAATCCAGGGAACGAGAGACAGGTTTGCAAAGGAATGGGGCGGAGTCCTGGAGTATCTCCAATCAGACTATATGGAACAGTGGTGCCCGCACAACATCAAGATCTCAGATATCTTTAATGCATAATGTAATCCTTGTACTAAAGCACACATGTCCCCAGGGAGGGAGGGGGGTGGGAAGTTGAGGAGGGGATGTTAAAGTTATATTACTTAGTTGTTGTTTTTCGAAAATAATAAAGACAATTTAAAAAGAAAAAAAAAATAGTCTAACCTAGAGAGAACCAGAGCTTGGGAGACCGTGAGCTTCTGGGGGAAGGAAAGGCAGAGTATCTCTGAAGAGGTGCAGTAGGAAGTTTGTCTTTTTAGAAATGTCAAAGATGTGTCTGGAGAAAAAGTGTGGAGTCAAAGATGACCCAAGGTTCTTAGCCTCACAGGTGGGTGTAGGAGGAGGACCAAGGGAGGCCGGCATGAGAGTGAGGGGAAAGGTGAGAGATGGTGTGCTAATGAGGAGGATCTCAGTCTTGCTAACATTCAAACAAAGATCGTTGGCGGCACACCAATCCTGAATGGTGTTGGGCAGAATTACATGCAGTACTCTTTGGGAACACTACACATAATTAAGACTACAGGTTCTCCCCTGAAGTGGGAGCAAAATGGCACTTCAGTAACTTTCAAAAGGGGTAGAAAGACCAAGGTTATAAGAATCAAAACACAATTACTTTCAGAGGTAGGGCAAATAGTTTCAGTTCACTACAAGAGGCAATTCAGTTCAATAGGCCTGGGCCAAAGTCAATGGTTCAGTGTCTTGGATAGGATTGCACAGTTCTGGTAGTAAATGGTGAAGTCTTTGCCAATGTTCTTAGAAGTAGTTTGCCAGAAAGAGTTATATGATGATTAGGAGCGAACAATACTCCAAAGTTGGGAAAGTTTCACAAACTTTCACTGCGGCAGAAATGATTTCCACACCGCATTTGCACAGTACCTTATGGATGAAGAAAAGCTGTAGCTGAGGCAGTTGTTCCTGGCAGTTCCTGCAGATCTCGCTGTTCCTGAGCTTCATTTGTGAGGTCAAGGAGGATGTCGGGAGGTTCCTGCACAGCCCAGGGAAGAAGCCACAAGCTTGACTAAACGTCGGTTTTAAGGTGCGAGTGCCTTAAAGTCCACAAACTGGTATCCATCTCACTGGCTATCTGGTTTTCAACAGCACTCTGAAGAAAATTCGACCAGTAAGGAGACAGTGTCCAGGTGGCTTGTGAGTTGGTTGTTCCCACAAGCTCAAGGGAAGAAGTCGTCCTTGAAGGGGCTTCTCTGTCGAGGGAGTTTTACAAAAAAACATTTTTATTAATTTCAACCAAACAATACAAACCAAACCGGCAGTGCATATATCAACAGTTCCATTGTATATTGCTTACTACTAGCCACTGCTTCCCTTATCCCACCCCCCCATTCCGAGCCTATTATTTTACACATTCCGTTTCTGCATCCTGTGGTAGGGTCTCTCCTTCTATGGATTCGGCTGGGTCTCGTATTGACCCAAACAGCTCTGCTATTAGTGATTTCCAGGCCATCAGGAACTCTGTCTCCTCCACCCCCCCCTCAGCGTTGCTCGTTTCTTGCCATACCATGGTTTCTGCCTCCACCCATTTCTGCAAATCTTTCCACCACACCTCCACTCGCGGTCTAGGACATGTCTTCCACCCCATAGCGATTCTCCTCTTTGCAAGCACATATGCCAAATCCCTCAGTTTACTCGCATGCTTGAGCTTCTGTGATCCTGGGAACCCCCCCCAACAGACAGGCCCACACTGTGTCCACTACAATCTTGACCCCCTTCTCCGCTAGTTTTCGCTCCACTTCGCTCCAAAAGCGTTCAATGACCGGGCATGACCAGAACATATGCACCATACCCGCGTTCTCCTCAACGCACTTGGGGCATGCTTGCCGTCCCGCATTCTAAAACTTCGATATCCTCTGGGGTGTCAAATATGCCCTGTGCTTTATATACAGTTGTATCTGTTTCAATCTCGCATTTCTAGATACCTTCTTGTGATACCCCTGAGTCCGTTCCCACATCCGGTCCTCCATCGGAGATCCCACCTCCGTTTCCCAATCTAGTCTCAGCTGTGTGACCTCCTTCCCCACTTTCAACATCTCATATATTCTAGATATCTCATGGCCCCCTTCCGCTATGTCGTATATCATATCTATGGTGGCATCTGGTTAATCTTCTAGCACAGTTTCGGACCATGTTCTCTTAATTCTCTGCACCATTCTATGATGTGTGATGTACTGGCCCGCATGCAACCCAGTTTCTTCCCGCAGCCCCTCAAATGTAATAATAGATCCCTCTCGCCAAATATCTCCCATTGTTGACAACCCAACCGGTTCCCAGTGGTTTCCGATTATTATCCTTAGCTGCTCATCTACACCTGTTAATGCAACCACTGGTACCTGAAGAGAGCATGGAGACGGTTTCTCCATCATCTGGCATGCCCTACGCCACATCTTCCACTGCAATACCATCATCTTGGGGCGCCCCTCCATTTCTGCCTTGGGTACCCACATCATCTCTTTCAAGTAAAATGGAGCACAATCTCGTCCAAACAGCCTGGATTCAGAGGTCTCTTCATCAGAGCGCCATTTGGCAACATACTGTAGCTGGCTCGCTACATAATAAACCTCATAGTTAGGCAATTCTATCCCCCCTTTTTCATAGAAATTCTGTAGCTTCCATAGCGCCACCCTGTTCCGCGTGCCATGCCACAGGAACTCCCTGCACACACTGTTCAGTTTGGTGAAGAACTTCTTAGGTATCAGGGATGGTATGTTCCCAAAGTAGTGCAGGAGCCTAGGCAGGACCACCATCTTAAGCATGGCTCCACGCCCCATCATTGCTAAGGGCAACCTCACCCAAAATCGCATGCAATTTTCAATTTTTTTTAATGGCCACCTCAGTGTTGCGCCTATGCTCCTCTTCCACGGTGTGGTATATGTTTATTCCTAAGTAACGAAATGTACTGACTGCCCATGGTACCTGCAACACGGGTAACTGCTGCAATGGAATCCCTTTATACCCACCTAATGGGAACATGCTGGACTTCTGGGGGTTCACAGCTATGCCAGACATCCCCGCGTATCTCTCCATTACTTCTAGAATATATTGGAGATTTTCTTCCGGGTACCGCAAGTACAGAAGCATATCATCTGCGTATAGTATAGGGAGATCAGATGTCGTTCCCCTTTCACCTCAATGCCTATGGTATCATATTGTTGTCGTATATTGCTAGAGGTTCCAGGGCCAATATGTAGAGCATTGGAGACCACGGACATCCCTGTCTGGTTCCCCTGCGAAGTTGCCATCTTTCCGATATCACTGATCCTGTCTTGACTCTAGCCCGCGGTTCACTATACAGTATTTTCGCCCACCGCACATATCTAGGCCCCAACCCATAGCCCTCCAGGGCCGCTAGCAGCCATGGCCACTTGACCGAATCAAAGGCCTTTATTGCGTCCATCGACACAATTGCCCTTTCACCTGCGTTTTCGCTTTCACACTCTATAATTCGATGGAGTCGTCTATGATTATTAGAGATGTTCCTATTTGGGACATAACCCATCTGATCAGGATGTATTAGTCTACCAATAACCCTCTTCAACCTATTAGCCAAGACAGCCGTCAATATTTTGCTGTCTTGATTCAGCATCGACAGAGGTCGATAGGAGCTGCAGCTATGCCCAGGCTTATTAGGTTTGGGAAGCGGTATAATAATAGCTTCTCTCACTGACTCTGGCAGACTTCCCATCTCAAACGCTTCATTTAACATTTCTAACAGTGGGGGGAGAACCTCTTCCATGTATACTATATAAAATTCACTTGGGAGTCCATCCGCCCCGGGGTCTTACTAGTAGGCAACTGTCTCACCACCTCCCCCAGTTCTTCTAGGTTAATTGGTGCATCTAGTTCCTCTTTCTGTTCCGCACTTATCTGAGGCAGTCCTATATCCTCCAATGTTTCTGTTATCGTGGCACGACTGCTCATGCTGTCGTCTCCATATAATACCTTATAATAGTCTGCGAACTCTTGGTTTACTCCCTCTTGGGTGTCCACTACACTACTGTCTTCCCTCGTTATAGTTCTGATTGTGACTCTGGGAGTCTTGCTCTTATATAGCCATGCCAAGAGTCTTCCTGGTTTATCCCCTCCCGCATGCTGTCTCTCTACATATTTTTTATAATTGAGGTTACACAATCTATCCCAATACTCCGCGCATTTTTGCTGTAGCTTGATTATCAATTCCAATTCCTCTTTCGTGCCCTCTTCGCCCCTTAAAGCCTCTTCCAACCTCTCCTCTGTCTCTCGTAGGTCAGCTAGGATCCCACCCTGAAGACCTTTAGATTTTGCTATGGCTACCCCTCTTATCACAACATTAAAGGCTTCCCACAGTGTTCCTGCCGAGTCCACACTACCAGTATTCATCTCAAAATAGTTTAGAATCTCCTCCCTCATATCCTCCCTAAAAAAGGGATCCATCAGTGCTTCTGCTCGTAGGTGCCATGTCGGAATCCTTGCTCTCGGGGGGTGGGGGGGGCAGTATTGCCATCCGAGGATCAGAGGCGAGTGGTTCAAGAGGACCCTCGCTTTATACTCTATTTGTATAATCTCTGTTATTACCTCAGGTGTAGTAAAGACATAGTCCAACCTCGTGTGTAACTGCTGCGGGGCAGAATAATGCGAATATTGCCTCTCCTGAGGGTGTCTCATTCTCCATGCATCTTCTAGACCAAACTCGCCTAGCAATGCTTGCAGCGCTTTAGCAGCAGGGGCGGGTCTATCCATCTTTCCATCCGATCTATCCACCCTTGGGTTAAGTCCACAGTTAAAGTCCCCTCCCCAAATCACTGCGCTCCCCACACACATGCTCAAATTAGTACACAATGTTCTAATGTACGCTGCTGTGTTCTGGTTCGGGGCGTACGTGTTTACTATGCTTATCTCCCTATTTTCTACCAATCCCCTCAATATAACCATCCTCCCATCTGTCTCAGCTACCTCTTGCAACCGTTGGAATGGGACATGTGGCGCCACCCAAATAAGCACTCCCCTGGCATAGGCTGAATATGATGAGCCCACCATCACTCCCTTCCACTTCCCGGCAACCATATCCATTTTCTCCCTTGTCAGGTGGGTCTCTTGTAGCAGTGCAATGTCTATTTTTTGCCTACGCAGGTACAACATGACCTTATTTCTCTTTAGATCATAGATCCATAATCTGTTTATATTTCAATTGATATGATAAACAGACCTTCTGTGCAACCCTGTGTTTTTTGTCCTTAAAAGGGAGGGCGTCTGTAGGGAAGCAATGTTGTTAAATTGGGTGAGGTCGTAGGTTCATAAAAATAACTTATTGGATAAATATAAATTGTGCTTGTGTCCTGATTTAGGCGTGGGTGGAAAATTCACCCAAACTAGTTGTGTCCCAATTAAAGCATCCTGCTGTGGGACTTGTCTTCTAATGCATATGTTGTGCAGTATGGCACACACTAGAAATATTCTGTCCACCTTGTCTGGCTTGTACTTTAGGGCGCCTCATGTCTGATTGAGACACCAGAACCATCCTTTCAGTAGGCCAAATGTACTGTCTTTGCAGAGCCTGGTCCTCATATGTGCTTCAATGTATACTGCTTCCTATGATGTGTGAGAGTTCTGTACAAGTTTCCTCAGCCACAGGAGCTGAGGATATCCTGAGTCAGTGGCGTAACATAAAATGTGGGGCCCCCCTGCAAGCCATGCTGAGACCCCACTCTCTCCCCCTACTCTGCAACAAATCACGGGTCGCGCCACACTCTTGGCTGGCCTAGACTATCACGCTTGAGCTATACGCACAAATGTGCTGCTGAAGGGGTATGCCGCACAATGCACTAGGAGAAAGATATAAATGTGTTTTAATGCAATGTACAGCACATTTTCTGAGAAAAATTGCCTAAAAGGCCAGACTGTTTGCAATTGTTTTGTAGGGTAACACAAATCCAATAAATGCAAGTCACCAACAGTGCACAGGAACATTAATGCTTTGACATATTGAACATATGTCCATCTGGTTGCACACTGTAGACCAGTGTAGGCAAGTAATAACATTACAGTAAAGCATGCCATGCCACATTTGGACATACCAAGACTTGTTGTACCAAAATGCCAGTCAAAGCAATAACACTCATCAAGAAGAGAGCACACATTCAAGCCTGCGTCTCTGCGGCCTTTAATAACACGGGCAAATGCTTTAAAATCTGCAAGGAACTGGTCAATCCTGTTGCAGTCTCTACCTCTCCTGTTCCCTCTGAAAGTGAGAGGCCACCAAAAATGCAGTTAATTCTCCCAATAAAGTCAATCAGGACACTTCCCTGGATGGAATGAGACCAAGACCAAGTGCTGGTTATATCAAAAGGCTTTATCTGAAATAGGACAAGCATAATCTACTCTGCTCACGCCGAGAGCGCTCTGCAGAAAACATGTTACAAATTACTATTATACAGCTTTATCGTCATCGAACAGAGGGAAGGCCTAAGGGGCACATGAACGGTTGGGATTGGTCACTAGGGGTGAACACCTATAGGTGCAATAGGGTCGGAAGGCTGTGGTTGGCTCAGGAGCACGTGGTGTTGTGATGATGCTTCTCGGGTCAATCGGTCAGCTGGGCTCGTCGAATTGGTATGCAGGATCGGCAACTGTTATGTTTCATATTAAATAACTATTTGACATTTGCCTTTGTGGCCACACATTCTCATTCATTCAATACCATAATCTGCTTTGTCCAGCATGCTCTGTGACCTATGAGCATAGACACCAAAGAAGAGATGTTTCCCAAGTACAGGTTAATTTAGCATTGGGCATGGGTCAAATATAGCTATTAAATGCAGTGCTAAATTCATTGATTGACAGGCTTAACTGTGTGTTGATATAATACAAAATATATGGACTAGGAAGGTGAGAACTTTGAGGTCATGCGTGGCCTGGATTGTCCATCTAATAAACGACAAAGAGGGCTCTAAATCTAAGGCCTAAATTACACATTAAAAGACTAGGTTACAAAGAAACACATACCACAATTGTCATAAGTCCTATTGTGGGGGTTAAAGACCGGTTGTTTAAACATCCTTAAATCTCTGCTGACCTGCTTTAACACTGTGAAGGGTGGAAGGGAATTGAAACACCTTTGTGGTGTAGTTCTGCAGTGCACGGGAAAACAGGGCCTTCAGGAGCAGTTTTTACACGTGGCTTATTACATTCTGATTATATTCATCTAAAGCATATCATCTTTTCTACCCGACTGAGTGTTCTCATGGTTACATAACTCACAATGATAAGTCGCATATGCTCAGGTCATTGTCCATTCTAAATTGAACAGTTCATTATTAAATTCTGCACATGTAGGTCCTAATATATATTGTCATGGTAAAATCATACTGGTTATGGCAACTGGTTGCTATATTGTTTTCACACAATATCATGCATATATTGAATTTAAAACGAGGTAGCTTTGTGCTGGCATGTAAAGTGTTATGTTCTGTTATGCATTTTGTTATTGCAATCCACTTCTATTAAACTAGATTCTACACCTTAGTACAAACCACTGGAATCTATTGTTAATAATTCTGGTTTCACATATAATATAGGATACACTCATGTGCTTGTTATTTTAATGTGGTTCTTTCATTATTCCGCATGCAATGGAAACAGTTCATGACCTACATTATCTGGTTGTGTAAAGAAAGACGCTTTGATTTAAAAGCGCGAACAAATAGAACATACTTAAAGAACATTCTTAATTATTTGACCATGTTCAAAGGACCTGGGGCTGGTAATCTTTATGGCCTGGGTCTGTTAAATGGTGGCAGGTTTGTGGAGATGAACGACTTCTGTTGTCAGTCCCTGTGCTGGGCCATGGCAGAGTCAGTGAGGTAAGACGTAAAACAGAGGATAAGTGTAAAGTTGTTACATTCTCTCGGCTAGTCTCCCATGAGAACCGGACGACTACAGAGATGGCAAAGGGAAGGAGGTGGGGGGAGTAGCTTGTTCACTGTGTATGCCTGGTGGGGAGAGCTGCAGGCCTGCGTTCTAATTTCACGACTGGCCTACCATTATGAAATAACAAAATGGAGTCGGTAGCCCACAAAATGGAGTCTCGTCCAACTCTAGTTTTATGCTGACTTCAAGGGGGTCACAGTTCCTAGGGGTATTCCTGCGCGGGAGCTCCAGGGCAGGGCCCTGAACCCAAAGCAGCTGTAACTGGGCCTACCCAGAAAGTGTCAGAATGGAGGGGGGGTTCCAAGACCCCTCCTCCCACACATTCCCCACTTTTGTTACTTCAGTAACAAATACTGTAGTTGCCCCAACCTCTTACGCTCTTCTTCCTCAGCCATGGCTTCATCCCATGCAGGTGTTCCTTTTATTGGCATCCATGCTCTACATACCGCCCTGAGGCTTTCCCCACTCCTCGCATATTCATCTGGGGTACAGGTCATTTAAATACACCCTCCCTCACCCTCCAAGTCTACACATACTTCCTTGTACCATTGTAATTCCCTTGGTTCCTTTATAGTTGTGTGATGCAAATTATCCACTATATGCCCCGTATTGTATATAGCAGTCATTCTATATTTTGGCTCTGAATTTTCTCCTGTTTGCACTTCTGCCTCGTGTTTTATTTGCGCCACTCCATTTGCACGGCCCATTGTTATCATCCGTGCACCATTAGGTACCACATTGGCGCAACATCTGAGTCCTAATTGGCACACACAAAAAATAAGGAGCAAAAAGACGATCAGTGGTCGAACCAGGTGCTGGGCTGTGTCCATCCTTCGTCTTTCATACGTTCTCCGAGGTCGTGCACTGCTGCTATGACATGGGAAAGGGAGCCGTTGTCCGCGTCTGCAGAAAGTACGAAAGTGCCACATTCGCTCCCGATTCTTCAGCAACCACCTCCATCCATTGCCGTTAACGGGTCTAGCACATACCTGTTCTGCATAGTCATTAATCGTAAGACTCTGAGTTCCACTTTGATGACGTTGAATCCTTCTTCAGTGTCATTGGCCAGCTGGATGAGCTCCCACCTCGTTATCTGAAGCCATTTTGCATTCGCCCTTGCCTGGATGCTGGGAACGAGGGACGCGAAGAATGTGTCGACGGAGTTGAACAACCGGAATCGATTGGGGATCTGCGCCAGGAGTTCTGATGATCTGGCTCAAATATAGTTTGATGATCGTTTCTTCCTCCGCATTGTGCTCTGCAAACTTTCCTCAGCTATGGCATACACAGGAACTTCTTCAGGTGGCGTTGGGGACAGTTTGTTTGACGCCACCACGTGTGTTTTTCCTTGGATGTGGCTCTCTGGAATCACCATCAGTGCGGAATGCAGCGTTGCCAGGGAGCACGTGCCCCTCCATGATTGCGGGAGGTGCATGTACGCCAGGTTGCTGCAAACCCAGTATGTATCCATCATTGCACCCGTTCCTTTCTTCATGTCGGGTATTATGAGAGTTTTGCTGCAATTTTTGTTTTCCTCCATGCTCTTTTTACCTTGCCCACGAAAGCAGAGTTCGTAGGAAATGTCTTTTTGCAGTTTGAAGGGTTTTTCGATGGCAGTAACCCAAGTGAGTTTCATTATATGTTCAGTCCATATGGGAGCGCATGTTCTCTCTACCCATGAATGTTTTTCTTCAGACAGCCCTCGCAGTGCTTCTGCCTTGCACAATATTTCTTCATTCGGCCACTTATTGTCCAAATGCAGCGTCCCTTTTATCACCAAAAAAGGCTCCTTTACACAAATTACTCCTTGCGGCCGGGAATAGCATGTCTGCTAGTTTTGTAATAGCTCGAATGAAACCGTGTGTGCTTGAAAAGTATTTTTGATTCTACACAGCGCAAGATGTAAGAGACCCTGTGCCTCTGCAAATGTAATTTCTTGCGGCAGCAATACCTTAAGGGGGCCTGATGCATGGGATATAAGTGAGAAAACGTAACAACTTTCGTTTGTTGTTTGCTTTGCCTTATTGCTCATGTCAGCATACCATTTGTTTGTTTGGTGTGGGTGCTGAGGATCATCAACTGTATCTAGGCCGAATTTATAATGTTCTTCCCATCTTTCCTGTTGTGTTCCCCTCTTTTTCCTCCTACGTCCACCCCTCTTATTCCCCTGGGCCTTCTGGTCATTCCCTTTTCCCTCCCACTCTGTGTATAGGCTGAAATGACTGATAGACGTGTGTTTGTTATCACTGTATTCTTCTCTGGTGGTTATGCTACCTGATAATGTGGTTTCTGCTACTGGCATCGTGGTCGGATAGGGGTGATTCTGTACCCATGTGAGTTCTGACGGCGTTCTGTCATTCATTGTGTAAACACTAAAATCAGATTCATTGAAATATTGGGGCTTTTGAGTGGCCTGCATCATTGTGCCATTTGTGTTATCGTATTTGTTCCCATGACTCCCGTGGGCCCATATTAACTTAATGCCAACCCAAAATAAATGTGCTCCTTGTTTAATTGATTTCATGCCCTCACCCCCCTGGCTCATATCAATTGAAATAAAAGCTATTGCTCAATACAGTACCGGGCCAAATAACGTTGAAAAGAATACCACTGCACACACAAACACACACTCATATGAATAGCTGGAATAAACTCTTCTTCTTCTATTCCTATCTACACTATTGCTTGTTGCCGTTGGGGCCTCTTCCATGCCCATTGTAGCTCCTAATAAATGAGATGTAAGCAGTTTTTAAGCATACATGTTAACGTTTTATTATTTACACTTTTTACTCGTAAAACACTTCGTTTTCCAAGTTTTCTGCACTTGCTTTTTGTTTCTTATAGGTAATTATTTTTGCATCCTTCCTTTCTCCCTCCCCACACCTTGAGTTTGGGAAAGACGAATTGAGGGAGACCATTTATTGTCAACTTGGAACCAACAATGGAGAGAAATGCATCATAAGAGAGAGAGAGAGAGAGATAGAGTGAGTGGAGGACATTCATCATCCTTTTATACAAATATTTTACATTTCGGCAGAGATTTTTCATTTTACATATCACACTTAATACCTTTACTCATTGCAGTCATGCATCTTTTTAAATATTCTCTTTACCATTTTTTGTTTACCCCTGTTCTATGCTTACAATCTATTTCTGTGTACCTTCTTTTTCACTTTCTACATTTGTTCACTCGGTTCATTTCTGCCCTCTTCATAGTCTGTGCAGTCTGTACTCCCATGAGCCCTGCGGGCATCTGTCAAGTGCACCCAATACCTTAAGCCCTGCACCTTCACTGCCGTAGGTGTGCAGTATATTACCTTGTAAGGACCATGAAACCTAGGTCCGTTCCATCTTTGCACAAAGCTTCTCACGTATACCATGTCACCTGTCATCAACTGGCAGTCTGGAATATCTTTAGCTGGAGTGGTCATGTCTGTGGCAATTTCCTGTGTAAATGGTGGCGCTATTTGTTTTGCTGTGGCTCGTGCCGCTCTTGTAAGGTTCCTAAGATACTCATGAAACTCTTCTCCTAATGCTATGGCACTCTGATGTGCGTCTGACTGTCTGCGCAGGGGTGAGTGGGCTGTGTGCATCCTCCTACCTGTCACAATATCATGAGGTGACAAGTGGTGGTCCTTGCTGGGCTGATTCCTCATCTCAAAAAGTGCTAAGGGTAAACAATGTGCCCATTTATTTTTGAGTGTATGACACAGTTTTGACAACCTGCTCTTGAGCAATCCGTTCATTTTTTCAACAAATCTGTTTGATTGTGGATGATAAATCGTACACAGATTGCGAGTTATAGCTAGCATTGCACTTATATGCTTGAACATGTCATTTACAAAATGCATCCCATTGATGGAACGTATGACATCACAGATTTCCCAGCGGGGAAATACTTCCTTGACTAAGAATTTGGCGGCACACTGTGCGTCTGGATCAGCGCAGGGGCCTGCTTCCACCTACCGAGAAAAGGGACATACTACAACAATCAAATATCGGGCCCCATTACACTGTTCTCCCATGTCTGCATAGTCTATATGCAGCTCTCTGAATGCCCCTTCAGGTTTTGGCAATGTTCCCCTGAGTGTTCGTAATGTCATGCCAGAATTGTACCTTTGACATGTGATACGTTCTATTATTAGCTTCGTGACTTGTTCCTGTAGTCCCGGGGTGATCCAATCTTTCTGTATGTCTGCGATAATGTGTTGCTTTGCATTGTGGGCGAGGAAGTGCAGTTGCTGGAATGCTAGCTCCAATAATTTTGCAGGCATTACTACCTTATCTGTGTTATTCTGTCTCCATAAAAGATCAGTGGATGACTGGGTACTCTGTCTTTTCACCCACATCTCCTTTTCCTCACTGGGTGCATCTTGCTGCAGCTCAATAATTTGAGAGACTGGCAAGGAGTTGAATCCTTCTGGGTGCTCGTCCTCTACTACCTTCTGTAGTATGTACTCCCCTGTTCAGCTCTTTGGTAAATAGGAGGCTTCTTTGGCGGCAGCATACGCTGCCGTGTTCTCCAATGAGATGACGTCATCACCTATTGTGTGGGCCTGACATTTCACGACTGCTACGAGTGTAGGCTCTTACAACGCGTCACTTAATTCTCCCAATAGTGTTGCATGCTGTACTGGGGACCCATCTGCCCTTCGTAATCCTCTCCTACCCCATCTTGCTAATCCCCATGCACTGTTGTTGCCATGTAGACAGGGTCTGTGTAGATGGTGACGGCGCACCCTTTTGCTGTGTGCAATGCTTCTATGAGCGCCACTAGTTTTGCTGCTGGGGCTGAGAAGTGTGGTGGTAACCTTTTTTGTACAATCAATTCAAATTCCCCATCCTCCATCCGAACTACTGCTGCTCCCACGTGTTTTTCTCCCGTTTCACAATCTATTGAGGCAGACCCATCAACAAAATACATTTCTCCTTCTGCTAGTGCATTTTCGTGTGCTGTAGGTGCATTGTCTTTGTCACCTCTATATGTGGCACAGTCATGCTGCTGCCTTTCCTCTACTGTGCATGCTTCGGTGAGGAATGTGGCAGGGTTTACACTTTTGCCCCGCACGATATGAATGTTCGCGCTGGATTTGATCAACTGATACGCTGTTGCCCTTTGGGAAGTTAGTGTGCTTTTCGATCTTTCCAGGATGGCAAAAAGAGTGTTCTACATATAACGTGACGGAGCATCCCATCACGATTGTAGAGATTTTTTCGATTGTGAACGTGGCGGTTGCGATAGCCTGTTCGCAAGCAAAATGTTCTTGCATTACTGCATCCAGTGTTTCACTGTAGAATGCCAGGGGCTTGTGGCCTAGGGATGTTTTCTGTGTCAGTACAGATGTCATGAGTGTGTCATTGCAATGTGAGAACAGATAAAACATGCGCTCATAATTGGGTGTTACTAGAACTGGGGCAGTGGATATCAATCCTTTGAGTGCGTCAAAAGCTGTGTGCATTTCTTGTTTCCACTGTAATTGAGTGTTTTCTCGTTGCACTTCCTTGAGTGCCAGTAATAGGGGCTTCGTGTATTCTGTGTAATTCAATATCCATGCTCGGCAGTAGTTACACATGCCAAGGAACTTCTGCATCTCTTTCACTGATTTTGGCTATTTTACTGCTTTTATCGCTGCTGCTCTATCGGGTATTATTCTCTTGCCATTTTTGGATATCAGTTGACCCAAGTATAGCACTTCTGTCAAGCAATATTGCAGTTTTTGTCTGTCCACCTTGTACCCTTTTTGTGCCAAATGTGTTAACAGGGGGATGTAATCTTCTCTACACTCCTTTTCGTCTTTACCGCAGACCAACAAATCGTCTACGTACTGAATTATTGGACTCGTCGTGTGTATGTTTCCAAGATCTGCATGCAGTATTCTGTTAAAGATACTGGGACTCTTGCAGTACCCTTGGGGCAATCTGCAGTGTTCATACCTTTTCCCTCCTAGTGTGAATGCTGTTAGGTACCAAGAACCTGGGTCGAGTGGGATTGAAAAGAAGGCATTTTTCAGATCCATCACTGTGAAATGGGTGGCCTGTGTTGGGATGCTACATAATATTGAAGCAGGATTTGGGACAAGAGGAAACTCCTTGTGTACTACGTCATTGAGGGGGCGTAGGTCCTGTATCATCCTCCACGCCCCTACCTTCGTTTTCTTGATCGGGTAAATGCAAGTGTTGCAGGGCGAGTTAGATGGCACTATTATTCCCTGTATCATCAATACATATATTGTGTCTTTTATTCCCTCTTCTGCTTCCCTCGATAAGGGGTATTGTTTTACCCGGGGTAGAATGGCTCCAGGCTTCTGCTTTTTTCTTTACAGGTGTCACTTCTTGTAGCAGCCCTACATCGTGTGGGCCCGTGCTCCACAACTGCTGCGGTACTTGGGACATGTCTTCCTCAAAGTATGCTGGTGGTGCTTTAACGATCGCTACGAGAGGTAGTGGTACCTCTCCTTTTTGAATCAACACATCACAGGGGATTGCAATCTCCATCACTATTTCCCCATCATCTTCTGTGTCACTAAAAAGTTCCTCGTCTGTTAAATCCTGCAGGGCCGTATTGGCGTCGATGCACAGCACTGTTCTCCACTGGCATCCCTGCATGTCCATTGCAATTACTGCTATTCTTTGTGATGACACCTGCACTGCATGTATGTCTAGAGATACTATTGATCCTGGCACTATCTCTGGGTCTGTGATTGGATAGAAAATGAACACTGAGGGTACTCTCCATTCTTTACTTCTCAATTCTGGCACTAATCTTGCTAGTATCTTCCGCCCTTGTATGAACATGTCTGGATCTACAGGTATGCCGCGTGTTTGCGGGAAGTTTGCTTGAGTGTGTATTGCTAGCATGGCGCGAATCGTACATATGCCCGGTGTAGAGCACACTATTCCTCGGTCAGTGAAGTATATGGTCATGTTAAGCTTGCTGAGGAGGTCCCTTCCCATCAAATTAATGGGTGACTCTTCGTAATATAACAGGGGTGCCCGTACAGTTTTTCTGTCACGCTCACCTGGTCTCCACAGGGGCATAGCATGTGGCTGCACGAATGATGTTTGCGCTGGCGTGGTGCTGCGTGATTGGTGATGTCGCTGCGACTTCTCCCTTGTTATCACCCTCCCGAGGCTTTGGTCTGCAAGGTCAAAATAAGGTATTAGCGACTGGGGAGGGAGTTGAGTTGGATCCACCTACGCCACCACCTGATGCCCTTCTCCGCTTGCTCTCACCTTGAAGTTTCGTAAGGTTGGCTCTCCGTCCTGCAATCTGGCAGGGGTGCGAATAACAGTCTTTCCAGGATCGAGTTACTTCACTGATCCGATGAGCGATTGCCGAGTCTTGGAGAGCTTGGTCAAACGGGTAAGTCTCTATGCCAATGACTGCTTGGTATAAAGTCTTTGAGTCTTTATTTGCCCCAACTCCTTTTAATCAGTGTCTTTGTCTTTACTTTCAGGCACGACTTCAAATGGATTTTGCATGAGGGTTCAAATGGACTTAGAGCTCTGAGCAGATGCCCTGCAGGTGAGTGGAAGTGCAAGAATGAAGCGCTGTAAGTCTAAAGTATTGTTTTTCCTTTCTGTGCGTGACTAACCTGTCACTCTTCTTCTTTTGCAGAGGCGGCGCAGTGCTGGAATGAAGAATGGAGGAACCGCTCCGAAGATGCTCCGTAAGGATGCTGAACCCGAGAGGACTCTTACAGCCAGAACGAAGACCGTCCCTTTCAGCTGGTGCGAAGGCCTGGGAGCGGCTGAAGAAGCTGAAGAAGCAACCGATGGAAGGATGCGGCAGGTAAGGCTTAGCCGTTGTACTGACTTGTTTTTCCTCTGTCTTTTTCCCTTCCAGGTAACTATGGATGAAGTCATGGACGGGCGTGGCTGTAGAAGTTCACGAACAGAACAGACACGGTGAGCGTTACGCTGCAGGAGTGTAGAATAACGCGAAGCGTGTTCTGTATGCAGGGTGTGGCTTAAATAGCCTTGCAAGTAGTCCCAGGTAAAGTAGTCCCTTTACCACACCCTGTTCTTTGAATGAAATAGTCCCTCAGCCACACCCTGAGGAAACAGAAAGGCTCAGCCTGGCTAGACTGGGCAAGTAGTTCCACATGATTTATCCCATATTATGAGCCTGGCGCCAACAGTCCAAGAGGCTCTGGGGGCTTGAAAAGCCCTTATGGGAGTCGCTGACTGGGGGCGGGGGGCATCAGATCCATGGAGCCTTTGCTGTGAACCATGACATTTTCCCCCCACTATTATGTCTAGCTCTTCAGTGTATGAAACCTCGACCACCGCCCCAGAGAATCCTTGTGTTTCCAAAGTCTGATTAGAAAGCGGGAACCTGCCCTCTTTGAGGCATGATTTTTCCACCCCCGAATCCACCATGAAATTGAATTGTTTGTTTCCTATCGCCGCCCCTACCAGTAGTTCCTCTGCTGCGTTAAGGGTCATCGATAGTACCGTACACGCAAGTGTTCCCTGTGGGCTGTCCTATGTTGAATGCCATGGGAGTTCATCTGTATCAAAAACATTTCCTGTCACCATTGCTGTCCCTCTAGATGGTATAGGTGCTCCAATTGTAGTGGTATTATAAGCGCTTCTGAGGGTGGGGGAGTACGTTCCTGAAACTAGGGGTGTTGAGATGTGTTTTGTGGGGGCATCTGGCACTCATTCATGTACCTTGGGTCAGGCTGACTCTCCCTTCTGTTTCCACGCATCGGTTACCCATAGGGTCTCCCTGGGTGGGGGTGTCCATTCTGTTGTTCGGTTGAATATGAATTAGTGGGCCTGCTCTGACACTCTCTCATGAAATGCCCCCACCTCCCACAGTTCCAACACTGTCCTTGCCCCGCTCCTTGGTGCCCTCCGTACCCTGCACCCCCTCCTCTTGGCCCCCTGAATCCTCCTCTATTGCCCCGGCCGCCTCTCAACGGCCACTGTGGTCCCTCATCCTGATTTTCCCCTGCCCATGATTCCTGGCTATTACCGGTCTAGTTTGCTGCCATTTTCACCGGTATTCCCATCTGTCCATCGTCCTCCTCCTGCTCCCTTCCTGCCGTGATGGTTGCTGCTACTGCACTGACCTTCAATAGTTTGCTTTGTCCTAATTTAGCCTCGTCTGCCAACCGCCGCTGGGCTACCTCCTTTTCTTTCTCTTTGATCCTTTTAAAGTGGTGCACTATTATGCTTTGAATTTCAGGCCATCCCTTGGATTCTATCCCAGCTATTTTATCAAGGGCATTCTGCACTTCCTTCGGGAGCCCCCTTTTTATTATAAAATAAAATGAGGATGTTGATTGGTCCCAGGCCGTACCCATTTCCGCTCTGCACATGTCCTGGACCCGGAGAATGAAGGACATTGCATCTTCCTCATCTCCCATTGTACACTGCATTACTGACTGTAAATCTAGTGTATCTGGAAATTTGTCCCACAGGGCATCCCACACTCTTGCTTGTACTGTGTTGAATAAGGCTCCATCATGGCGGTCACAATCCAATGTTATTCCGGGAAACCCTGCCTTCGCCCATACCTGGTTTGCTTGGTCTCCCACTGCATATACCAGCAAGTTTTTAACATCCCCCACTGCCAAGGGCACTCCTGCCATGTGTTTCTCAAATGCGTATATCCATTTACTGGCACCTCCGGACAGTGGAGGTAACTGTTTGAGCAAGTTGGCCTTGTCCATTTGGGCCCATGGTTTGTAATTTGGCCTTCCTGCCCCCCTGTGTATTAGTGGCAGCTGTAGATTTTTTTTCCCCCCTTGCTGGTACTCACCTTATTTCCCTTCTTCCCTATTACTGGCATGCGTCCCTCTCCACTCTTCTGTGGGGGACAATCCCTCCCCAAATGAAGCCCCACCTGTGGCAACTCCTAACAACCCTTCTTCATCCTGGTCCTCTGTCGCACCAATATTCTTCCTCCCTGTCCGATGCCATCCCTCACTCTTCTAGCTCGTGTTCACTGCCAGCAGTGTTTATTTCTATGATTTGCGTGGGGGTGTAATTTATTCAAAATAATATCTCTCCCCTCTTCCATCCTTCTTCTGCCACCCCTTCACTCGGCCGGGATGTTGCGTCTCGCTCTCCTCTGGGGTGAGTGACCCCCCCTTGTTCCCCCATGGCCATCAGGCGGGACAGCTTGGTTCGAGCCATCGTTAGTCGGGAGTCTAAATCCTGCGTAAGTTTCTCAATATCGATCATGGGGGTACTCACCTGTCTTGTTATTCCTTGGCTCTCATACGGGGGTGGTGCTGTGGCAGATGGCTTAGATATGGACGGTAGTGTGGGTTGAGCTACGTATACAGGGTCACTGTATCCTTCTGCGGGCACTGGCTTTGTCAATAAGGGATATACGCGTGTAACCTCTATCTTATTCTCATTCTGTTCAATTTGCCCTCCACAATCAGTTGTCAGGGGAGATGCATTGTACTTGCCACCTTTACCCGGGGGGACTTCCTCAAACAGCTGCCACAGGTCCAATATCTCCATCCTGTTCTGCAACTGTTTCCCTTTATATTTAATGAACAAACAGGTGGCAACCATATCTAGCACAGCCTTATCAAAGGACCCTCCTTGGGGCCACACTTGGGGCAAGCCTTCTCCCTTCAACTCTGTGACCCACTGGTCATGGTATTTGTTGATTTTCTCCGCATATCCTGGCAGAGTTTTACAGATGTGGGATAGGGGCGTTTCTGCGCCCATTTTACCCAGCTAGAGGCATTACCCAACTAACAATCCTTTCTCTATACCCCACACGTCTTTAATGGCTATCTCAATATATTATGCAACTCTTCTTAAAGGAAATGACTGTTTACTCACTTTTTATCATTTCTAAACCACGTTAATTTGAACAAAATTTTCTTCAACACAATTTTAAATCATTTTCATTGACATTCATCAACAAGAAACAATACTTTCACAAATGACCGACACTTTAACACATACTACATACAACGAATAACATAAACAACCTCACCTTCCCTAGTACCCCCTATCTACCCTTTCTCAATGTCTTTCCCTGACTTTACAATCCCTTTATAAACAATTCCCTCCCCGTACTCTATCTATATCCAACTGAGAGGGAGGAAGATGGGTAAGAAAAAGTAGGAAAAAAAGGATTTCTAAATACTACTCTGGGTCTTCCTCTGAGACCCCTACGTTTTTTCTTCACCTTCATTTTCCCATATCCATATATCCTGTACTAGTCAAGATAGCGCTATGCGGCGCCGCCTTCCACCCCCCAACAGAGATAGGATCCCTTTATCCTCTTTTCACCTTGTTTTCTGTCCCCGTCCTAATGGACATATTCGATAGAAGGAGAGGAGAGGAGAGTAGAGTAGAGTAGAGTAGAGTAGAATAGAATATAGAACAGACCCCAGGTTCCCCCTTCCCCCTGTGCTACAAGTCTCTACACCTGTTCCTCCCTACTTGTGTCGTATTTCCCAAAACTTCCTAATCTGATTCCCACCCTCCTTTTAATATCACCTGCACTTGATACACACGTGTCCGTCTTGATCCGAGATCCACTGGACCCGATTGGTCGGTTCGCCGCCCCTCGCTGAAAGACCATGCCTGGCTCCGGCAAGTGGTACGGTGGGTTTTGTAAAGGGGGATCCTGTACCCTTTCGCCCTATTGCATGCACACGTCTAGGTGTACCGGTTGCCGTTGGTGGGTAGCTCTTGAGGGAGCGCGTTCCGGGTCATAACGGGGGGACGTCTCGTGCCAGAAGGACGAAAAAGAACACTATCGTGTCGGGGTCACCAATGAAAGTGAGAGGCCCCCAAAAATGCAGTTAATTCTCCCAATAAAGTCAATCAGGACACTTCCCTGGAGGGAATGAGCCCAAGACCAAGTGCTGGTTATATCAAAAGGTTTTATCTGAAATAGGGCCAGCAGAATCTATTCTGCTCACGCCGACAGCGCTCTGCAGAAAACATGTTACAATTACTTTTATACAGCTTTATCGTCATCGAACAGAGGTAAGGCCTAAGGGGCACATGAACGGTTGGGATTGGGCACTAGGGGTGAACACCTATAGGTGCCATAGGGTTGAAAGGCTGTGGTTGGCTCAGGAACACGTGGTGTTGTGATGATGCTTCTCGGGTCAATCTGTCAGCTGGGTTCATCGTATTGGTATGCGGGATTGGCAACTGTTGTGATCTTTCATATTAAATAACTATTTGACATTTGCCCTTGTGGCCACACATTCTCATTCATTCAATACCATAATCTGCTTTGTCCAGCATGCTCTGTGACCTATGAGCTTAGACACCAAAGAAGAGACGTTTCTTAAGTACAGGTTAATTTATCATTGGGCATAGGTCAAATACAGCTATTAAATGCAGTATTTAATTCATTGATTGATAGGCTTAACTGTGTGTTGATATAATACAAAATATATTGACTAAGAAGGTGAGACCTTTGAGGTCATTGCGTGGCCTGGAATGTCCATCTAATAAACAACAAAGAAGGCTCTAAATCTAAGGGCTAAATTACACATTAAAAGACTAGGTTACAAAGAAGCACATACCACAATGATCCTAAGTCTTATTGTGGGGGTTAAAGACTGGTTGTTTAAACATCATTAAATCTCTGCTGACCTGCTTTAACACTATGAAGGGTGGAAGGGAATCGAAACACCTTTTACAGTGTAGTTCTGCAGTGCACGGGAAAACGGGGCCTTCAGGAGCAGTTTTTACACAAAGGCTTTTTACACGTGGCTTATTACATTCTGATTATATTCATCTAAAGCATATCATCTGTTCTACCCGACTGAGCATTCTCATGGTTACATAAGTCACGATGATAAATCGCATATGCTCAGGTCATTGTCCATACTAAATTGAACATTTCATTATTAAATTCTGCACATGTAGGCCCTAACATATATTGTCATGGTAAAATCATACTGGTTATGGCAACTGGTTGCTATATTGTTTTCACACAATATCATGCATATATTGAATTTAAAATGAGGTAGCTTTGTGCTGGCAAGTACAGTGGTATGTTCTGTTATGCATTTTGTTATTGCAATCCACTTCTATTAAACTACATTCTATACATTAATACAAACCACATTTAAAACTGAAATCTATCGTTAATTCTGGTTACACATATGATATAGGATACACTTATGTGCTTGTTATTTTAATGTTGGTCCTTCATTATTCCGCATGCAATGGAAACAGTTCATGACCAACATCATCTGGTTGTGTAAAGAAAGACGGTTTGATTTTAAAAGCGCGAACAAATAGAACATACTTAAAGAACATTCTTAATTATTTGAGCACTTTCAAAGGACCTGGGGCTGGTATTCTTTATGGCCTGGGTCTGTTAATTGGGGGCAAGTGTGTGGAGATGAACGACTTCTGTTGTCAGTCCCTGTGCTGGGCCGTGGCAGAGTCAGTGAGGTAAGATGTAAGACCGAAGATACAGTGTAAAGTTTGTTGCATTCTCTTGGCTAGTCTCCCATGAGAGCGGGCGACTACAGAGATGGCAAAGGGGAGGAGGTGGGGGAGTAGCTGGTTGACTGTGTACCCTGGCGGGGAGAGCTGCAAGCCTGCATTCTAATTTCATGATTGGCCTACCATTATGAAATAACAAAATGGAGTCGGTAGCCCACAAAATGGAGTCTCGTCCAACTCTAGTTTTATGCTGTCTTCAAGGGGGTCACAGTTACTAGGGGTATTCCGCACAGGTGCTCCGGGGCCTTGGGCCCTGAACCCAAAACAGCCATAACTGGGCCTACCCCGAAAGTGTAAGAATGGGGCGGGGTTCCAAGACCCCCTCCTCCCACACACCTCCCAGGCCCTCTGCACGGCTCTGGCCCCTCAATTCTCCACTAAAACTCAGGACATCCTGTCCTCTTATCTCCTCTTCCTCTCCCTCTTCCTCTCTCGGCCCGTTTGGCCATCTCTACCTCTCTTCCTCCTTCTCTATGACAACACCCGACAAGGTTTCCAGACGAGTCCGATATATGAAAGTACCGTCCAAACAGGTGCTCCCCTGCTCCTCCAGAACCATCAAAGACCATATTGACAAACTTGCTCCATCCTTGGCCAATTTCTGTAACTCTTTCACCACTCTCCGTTTAAGCACTCCCTTGTGCACCCACTCCTCAAGAAGCCGTCTGCCAATCCTACCTGCCCGGCAAACTATCGCCCAATATCCATCACCCCTTTCCCGGGGAAATTATTGTAAAAGCTGGCCATCTCAAAGCTTACTCTCCACACTGAATCTGTTTGTTGTCTCCATGACCATCAGTCTGGCTTCAGAGCTGCCAGAGGCATGGAAACTGCTCTCCAGAACACCCGTGAAGATCTTCTCTCTAACCTTGATTCCAGCATTCCTTCTGTCCTCATTCGCCTTGATTCTCATCCTCCTCATCCTCTGCTTTCGACATGGTCAACCACGCCATCCTGATCAATTGACTATGTGAGAACCTGGGCATAACAGATCAGGCTCTGGAGTGGCTGACCCCCTTCCTCTTGGACTGCCCCTCCCAGGTCTAACTTGGTCCCTTCCTCTCTGCCACCTCTCTCTCTACCTGTGGTGTTCACCCTGGTTTTTCAACCTCTACTTGGCCCCCCTGATCTCTACCTTCTCCTCTAACTTTCAGTGTTATGCGGATGACACTCAGCTTCCCTTTAGGCTCCTCTCTCACTCATTCCTGACTATCTATCTGCGATTCAGGATTGGTGCACCTCCAACGATCTCTGCCTTAATGCCAGTAAGACAGAGATCCTTCTCATTGAGACCCCTGCCCCTGCTTTTCCTCTCTCACTCTGGCCACCAACCTCGGGACCTCTTCCTTCGCCTTCCTGTGAGGCAAAAAACCTTGGTGTCCTCTTCAACTCCACTCTTTTTCCTCACATCTCGGACATCGCCAACAAGTCTCACTACCAGCTGCTCCTCCTCAAAGGGGCTCTTCCCTTTCTCACTTTCCCCAAGAATCTCACGGTTTCCAAAGCCCTGGTTCTCTCAAGGCTGGACGACTACAACAGCCTATTTCTCAATCTGCCTTCCTCTACTCTCCGCACTCTAACCTAGAACAGGACTGTGAGACTTCTCATTGCCCTCAAGCCCAGGTATCGTATCTCTCCAGCCCTGAAATCTCTCCACTGGCTCCCGGTGGCTGCAAGGATCAAGTTCAAGACCCTTTGCATTGTCCACAAGGTTTTCTGGGGTCGGGGCTCGCATTACATCCAATGCACTCTTCCAAAGTACCTTCCTTTTCGAGCCCTTCGCTCAGCTACCTCCAACTCTCTAATGGTTAAATGCTTCTCCAGACAGAGAGTGGGGGGTGGATCTCTCACACCTCTGCAGGTGCCTCCCTCTGGAATGGCCTCCTTGCCCCTCTCAAACTTGAGCCGGACCACCTGAAGTTCCGGAAGCAGCTCAAAGCTTTCCTCTTCTCCTCTCCTCTGCTTTCTCTCTCCCTCTCCTGCTGACCTACCTGTCTGCTGTACCGACTGGTTGCTTAGCTGCCCTCAGAGTCTCACCGAGTCCAGGCTCTTTCTGAATCAGTCACCCTTGCACTGCCTCTGGGGCTACCATGCACTTGGGGGCTATAACTGTAAACCTACAGTCCCTTGTTCACTTTGCACTAACCAGAGCTGTGCTTCCCTGGCTGCACTTACTCAGAGCATTACTGCCTTGTTTTCCCCTCCCCTCTCCCTTCCACTTCGCCCCCACGCGTTCCCCTTGCACTTCTCGTTCTTGCACTTACACGATCTGAATGACACAAGTCCAAGTAAGATTGTTTGTCTTGTCTTCCCTCCCTTGTCTTGTCGCACCTAGAAACACTTGTGTACAGGCATGTTATAACTGACTCATATATCATTTTATCACAGATGCCCAGAGAAATATACAATGCCATAGAAAGAAACGGCTAGACTGACAGCACCCAAATGCCAGGGAATTACACTTAGCAGGACTGCTTTATCAGAAAGGCCCATTAAAAAAGTCATACCAAACTGAGGAATGACTAGACTGGTTGCACCAAAATGCCTCTCTAGCCACTAATGCCACATATCATGCCTGCTTAGCCTGGACATGGACAACCATTATGATTTATCGCACAATCCCGCTCCACACATATCCCCTTTCCCTCCCACCACGTACTCAACCTCCAAAATCAGCTCCTTGGCCCAGAATTCCACATCCCTCTTCCTTGTCCCAGAGCTTACGTATGAGACTCCTTGCCTGAGGAAGAGTGAAACTAGGAGTAATGAAGAATACAGGTAGTCAATGATTATTCATGTACCTCTACCTCATCCCAGTACTTGTGTATGAGGCAGAATTCCTCATATGATATGGCATTTATAACGCGCCTATAGACAAGTGTTTCAAGGCGCGACGAGGCAGGGGAGGGAAAACGGTGGAAAGACAGACAACGATCCTACTAGGCCAAGTGTCATTCAGATCGCGCAAGTGCAAGGGTAGGGAAAGAAGGGAAAGTGCCTGGGGAAGGGAGAGGGGGAAGTGCAATACATATATAAATACAAAATAACATAACAGCATACAGGAATAAATACGATGGTAAAGCGGCCTGTTGGTGGCAAGTGCAGTGCTGGTGGGGGGGGGGCGGCTGTAGGGACTATAGGGATACAGAAACAGTCCTTAAGTGCAGGGGTTTACAGGGAGGCAGGGCAGAGTCAAGGGGCGGGACCTGGCACCAAGGTCAGAAGGGTGTCCAGGTAACCAGTGCAGATTCGGCAGGGAATTTCAGCAGGGGAGAGAGGCAGAGAAAGCAGAAGCAAAGAGGAAGGTTTTGAGGTGTTTCCGCAACCAGAGATGGTTCTCCTCAAGTTTCAGGGAGGCAGGAAGGCTGTTTCAGAGGGAGGCCCCTGCCGAAGAGAGAGATAGACCACCAACTCGTTGCTTGGAGAAGCGGCTGACCATGAAGGAGTTGGAGGCAGATGAGCGAAGAGCCCGAGAAGGAAGGTATTTAGGAAGAGAGAGTTGAAGGTAAAGTGGCTCAGGCCCCAGAAGGCCTTGTGGATAATGCAGAGGGTTTTGAACTTAATCCTTGTAGCTACTGGGAGCCAGTGCAGAGATTTCAGTCCTGGAGAGATACGATCCCAGGGCTTGAGGCCAAGGACAAGTCTCGCAGTCCTGTTTTGGATAAGTTGCAGAGGGCGGCGAGTAGGGGCAGGCAGGTTTAGATAGAGGCTGTTGCAGTAGTCCAGCTTAGAGAGAACCAGGGCTCTAGAGACGGTGAGCTTCTGGGGGAAGGAGAGGAGAGGAAGAATACCTCTGAGGAGGTGCAGCTGGCAGTGTGACTTCTTAGAGACGTCGGAGATGTGAGGAGAGAAGGAGAGTGTGGAGTCGAAGATGACCCCAAGGTTTTTAGCCTTGCAGGTAGGAGCAGGAAGAGGGCCAAGAGAGGCCGGCCAGAGAGCTGCAGGCAAGGAGGGAGGGGGTGTGCTGATGAGTAGAATCTTGGTCTTACTGGCATTAAGGCAGAGGTCATTTGCGGCACACCACTTCTGGATAGCAGACAGTCAGCGATGAGGGAAGGAGAGGAGGAGGCCGAGGGTAGCCTAAGGATGAGCTGGGTATCATCCGCATAGCACTGAAAGTAGGGGCAGTGAGCGGCGATGCGGTGGGCAAGGAGTGCCAGGTATTGGTTGAGCAGCCAAGGAGAGAGGTTAGACCCCTGGGGGACACCATGGGTAGAGAAAAAGATATCGGAGAGGAAGGACCCCAGTTGGATCTGGGAGGGTCGTCGGAGAGGAAAGAAGATAGCCACGCCAGAGCCTGTCCTTTGATACCCAGGTTATCACAGAGACGGTTGAGCAGGATGGCGTGGTTGACAGTGTCAAAGGCAGAGGAGAGATCAAGCAAGATGAGGACACACAGGGTGTTGGAATCAAGGTTGGAGAGCAGGTCTTCATGGATTTTCAGGAGAGCAGTTTCCGTGCTTCTGGCAGCTCTGAAGCCAGACTGATGGTCATGAAGACAACCAACAGATTCAGTGTCGAGATTAAGATGGGAGATGGCCAGTTTCTCCAGGAGGTTGCACAGGAAGGGAGTGATGGCGATTGGACGATAGTTAGCCGGGCAGGAGGGGTCGGCAGAGGGTTTCTTAAGAAGAGGGTGCACAAGGGAGTGCTTCAGGGGGGATGGGAAGACTCCAGTGGTGAAGGAGTGATTGCAGAAATCAGCCAGAGCAGGAGCCAGGGAGTCGATGTGGTCCTTGATAGTTTTGGAGGAGCAGGGGTGATCCTGTTTTGACGAGACTTTCATAGATTGGACTTGTCGAGAAACCTCGTCTGCAGAGAAAAGGGGAAAGGCAGAGAGGGAGGGAGGGGGGGGTGCCAGCTGAGGGGTCAGAGGAAGAGCAGGGGATAGAGGGAGGGAGGCGAGAAGAGGAGAGTGAGGACAAGATGTCCTGGGTCTTGAAGGCAAGCGTCCCCAAACAGCACGATCCTCCCCGCAATGAGAGACAATGAAGGACTCTCCCAAGATGGGAATAAGGCCAAGACAGAGTGCGGGTGAGCGTAAATGGGAGTTGATCAATCAGAATAGGGCATGCAAAGAACTCTGCAAACTCCGAGAGCGCTCTGTCTGACAATAGCAAAGACAGGCGTATATATTTACAAAAAACGTCATAAGAACCTACACAATATAGGGGGCACAAGTTCATGGGGATTGGGTGGCGACGACTAACTATAGGTGCTGCTGTGATGTGGTTGGCTTTGGCTGGAAGACGTCACTGGGCAGCCTCGTGGGTTGGGCTGGGCCTGGCAGGGTGGCGGAGTTCATCCAGGCGGTGTTGTGGGGCCATCGCGGCCAGTGGCAGAGATGAATGTCTTCTCCTGACTTATTAGCCCTAGGCCATGCACACCGCAGTCATTCAAGCATTTTTTGGTATTATCTTCTTTAGTAAATCTTACAATAGGTTATACAACAGGTTAATGCAACACAGGAGGAATGCACCTTGTGAGGGGACTGGAGGTAATACGTCAGGGCATGGTTACCAGTGTCCTGTTGACCGGGGCCATAGGTCGAGGGGCTAAGCTTCAGGGTCTGGGACGGGCGGTACATGTCTTTCTGCCTTGTTAGAAGTTGTTATGGATGTTCCGCTGTGTGTTGTCAAAGTGTTGGGTGTCTTGATTGCACAGGGCCATAAGTCTAAGATGGTCCGGTGGGTTGTGAGGTTTACGAGGGGGCGCGTGTGGTCAGGCAGAGGTTTACTGCTGTGCTGTAAATAATGCATGTGGCAGGCGGTGGCCTTGGGTGCTACAGAGGGGGTTACAAATCTTTGAAGCGACTCCAGTCTGGTTGGGGGAGGTAACGCAGCGCGGCGCGGTCTCTGCTCTCATGCCTTGGCAGCCTTCGTAGGGTGGGAGGGGGAATGGCCTTGCACGTATTTCACAAAGGTATCTCCCTCGTGTGTTGCCGTTTTAGGTAAAGACATCACAAACATTTGAACACTCTACAATACTTATTCAAAACATTTTAAAACATGCATTTCAACTTTGCTGGATGTGTCTCGATTATACCCAGTCTGAACACTGTATTCGTACACTATGTTTTAACAACTACAGTATTTAGTTATGTGCATATACAGTTGCAATAAGTGAGGTAGTAGTCGGGTTGGTGGAGTACGTAGGAAATGACTCGCCACTGTACGTGACGGTGGTGGCACATAAGGGGCTTAGACATACACACATGACAAGTGCATTTCTTGCGCATCCTTCACATGAGTTCCACAGTATGGTTACATTTCGTTTTCTCGTGTACTCTAGCAGCATTAGTTCAGTTATGGCGCGAGCCCATGGGGTGTAAATTTCCCAGTAATACACGTAACAAATAGATTCCTGGTGCGTTCCATTATTATTAGCACCCAACTGCAATGGTGTGGGCTCACCATCGCTTATATCATGGAAGCATGATTTCTTGTAATTCTACATCTTACAGGCTTTTGTACTATAAAGGATTTTGTGGAAGAAAGCATCCTTTGCAAGTAGTCTCAACATTAATATATAAAGATTGTCTGTCATCCAATGACTATTTTACTGTTCTTTTCATTGCTTAGGCCTGCTGGCCGGGTCATGCTGGGAGCGATGATACACTGCGGGAGGTGAACTGTTACAATGTTAGTGTATTACATTAGCTTATGTCCGTCTTATTCGTGGGAACGTGCTCGCAGCGGATCTGCCAGGGTGCTGCGGCAACAAGGACGACTGAAACCCTCCAAGGGTGGGGGCCGCGCTACAGTGCGCTGAGCTCACACCATCTTTATCAGACAAAATGGTTTCTAGGCCTAGCTAAATTTTAATACATGTGGGCAATTAATACGTGCGGGCAATGTCTCCAGTGGGTGAACCCTCCACCACCTGGGCCCGGGTGGCATGAGGGGACGCCCAAGAGAGCCATAGTCCTCACCTGGGGAGAAAGCGTAGGCGAGGGGGGGGTCTTCTTGGACCAGTCCTCCCCTACATTTCCCCCCTTTCGTTACTTAAAGTAACGAATTCTTCAAATCTTCTATCCTCCTACATTCTGCCTCGTTCATCACCGCCTCATCCCATGCAGGAGTTCCTTTGATGGGCATCCATGCTCTGCACACCCCCCTTAAGCTCTCACCTCTCTGGGCGTATTCATCTGGGGTACACATTAGATATATGCACCCACCATCTCCTTCCAAATCTACCCAAACTTCCTCATACCATTCTAGTATACGGGGCTCTTTGATGGTGGTGTGCCACAACTTATCTACAATCTCTTTATCGTGGTACATAGGCACCAGTTGGTACTTGGGCGAGTTATCTATCCCTGTTTGTACTTGTGCTTCTTGCATCGTTTTTATTGTACCGTGTGAGTTGCCCATTGTCACCATCATCATTGCACCATTTGGTACTGCGTTAGCACAAACTCGAAGACCCACCTGGCACAGGCAAAAAAGTAGAAGGAGGAACACAACGGCTGGTATTAAAAATTTCACAGTTGTTCCAAGCCATGAGGGAACCCAGGAGAAGATGTTGTCGAACCATGTACTCGCTTCTGCTCCGCCTTCCATTTTCATTTTTTCTCCTAGGTTGTGCACTGCTTCAATCACATGGGACAGGGAGCCATTCTCTGCGTCTTCAGAAGGTACGAAAGTGCAGCAGGCACTTCCTATTTTTCGGCAAACATCGCCGTCAACAGGTCCAGGAGATACCTGTTTTGCATGGTCATTAGTCGTAAAGCTCTTAGTTCCACTTTGATAATGTTGAATCCTTCTTCAGTGTCGTTCGCCAGCTGAATCAATTCCCAGCGTGTTATCTGGAGCCATTTTGCGTTTGCCCTTGCTTGGACACTTGAGACGAGTGAGGCAAAAAATGTTTCTGCTGAGCTGAATAATCGATATTTGTCTGGGATCTGAGCCAATAGTTCTGATGATGCCTTTGATATGTAATTTGATGCCCGCCTGTTACGGGTCAGCACTTCTTCCTTGTTTCCAGAAGACAGGACATATATTTGTGTCTCTGCAGTTGGTTGAGCCACGCTCTTCATGCGTTCCTGCGTCCCATCGACGTGGCTTTCTGGTATCACCATTAGGGCTGAGTGCAGAGTGGCCATCGAGCAGCTGCCACTCCATGACTGGGGGAGGTGTAGGTATGCCTGCTTGCCGCACACCCAGTACGTGTCCATCAGGGCCGCTGTCCCTTTCCTCAGGTCTGGGATGGTGAGGGTCTTGTTGCAGTTCTTGTTTGTTCCCATGGGGGTTCTGCCTTCTCCTTTAAAGCACAGTTTATAGTCCATTTCGCTCTGCAGTTTGAACGGTTTTTCAATGGCAGTTACCCAAGTTAGTTTTGAAATGTGTTCTCTCCATACTGGTGTACATGTTTCCTCTATCCACTGCAATTTATCCGGTGCCACACCTCTTAGTGCTTCCGCTTTGCACAGTACTTCTTCATCCTTCCGCTTGTTGTCAGAAAAAAGTGTCCCTTCTATCACAAAAAATGGTTCTTTCAAACATACCACTCCTGCCGTTTTTGGGTAACACGTTTTCTCGTTCTGCAGCATTTGAAAAGTCACTTCGTGTGCCTGGAAGGTGTTCTTAATCCTGCACAGCGTGAGATGAAGGAGACATTGGGCATCCACAATAGGCAACTCTTTGGGTAACAACACTTTGGGTGTACCTGATGCATGGGGGATGAGGGAACAGACATAACAGCTTTCGTTTGTTGTCTGTTTAGCTGTGGCACTCATGTCTGCATACCACTTGTTTGTTTGATGGGGGTGTCGTGGGTCTTCCATCTCATCTAGACCTAGCCCATAGTACTCATCGTACTTTCTCCTCCCTGCTTCTCTCTCTCGCCTGTTGTTCTTGTTACTCATGTACTTCCCACCCCCCTGGGCAGTGGACAAACTAGACCCCCCTTTCTCATTCCCGCCCCCCTTGACCCATTCATCATATAATATTTCGTGCATTTCTAGTAGCTTTCCGTCTTCTTTCCTGACGTTATCTGGCAGACTGTTTTCTGGGATGGGGGCAAGCTGGCTGGTGGGGGTGTTATACAACCATGATATGGCAGACGGGTTTCGGTCATTGAGACTGTGGGCATTGTAAGTGGATACCCCTGGTGGAGACACTGTGTTGCTCTGTATTCCACCTTGTGGCTTTTCTCTTTGTGAGGTCACAACACTGGATGGTGTGGTATGATACCCCCACACAAGTTTAGTTCCGTCCCATATCAAAAAATCACCTTCCCTGGTATTGACACCTGCAGTTGCATTGGGCCCGGTGGTACTGTTAATTGGTCCAGTAGTGTTGTTACTCCCTCCCCCCTCGTACATCTCGATAGAGATGAACGCTATAAACCAATATGTAACCAGGCCAAACATTATCATAAAAAACAATGTGATGCATACTGATAATCCACACTCATACGAATATCTACATCTCTCATATACTAATTCTCTCATTCTACTAATTCTATCCGTTGCAGGCTGCCCGTTAGATGCCATGGAAGCTCCTGTTTGAGATATAAAAGTGCATTAAGTGCATGCATGTAAACGTTTGCTGGCACCATCTGTGCCAATACATTTGACGGGGAATGGAAGCGGGTGGGGATGCGGGGGAGGGGTATTCACAGACAAGGGTATATACAAGCTATAATATTATTATTTCATTAATTACATACCACTCAACAAGATAAGAAAGAAATCACACACACACATTTTTTTTTTTTTTTTTTGGAATATCCTTGTCAGTCATTATTTCATTCAATTCCAGTGCTGACATTATTCCATTCAAGTCCAGTGCTGACACACACACTCACGCAAGTCGATATTTAGACATCCTACTCATTTGCATCGTTTGCTGTTGTCTGTGCCTCCTCATCTATCTCCTCGTGTACATTGCTGTATGCTTTTCGTACGTCGGTCAAGTGCACCCAGTACCGCAAGCCCTTTACCTTCACTGCTGTGGGCGTGCAGAATATTACTTCGTATGGGCCATGGAATCGTGGTGCATTCCACCAACGCACAAAGCTTCTAACATAAATTGAGTCACCTGGCATCAGCTGTAGCTGTTGCTCTGGCTCCGTGACAGATCCTGTTACGTTTCCCTCTTCTCTAGTGAAGGGTGGGGAGAGTTGCTTTGATATTGCGCGCGCTGCCCTTGTTAATTTTCTTAGATAGTCTGTGAACTCATCTCCCAATATTGCGGCGCTTCTGTGAGCATCTGAGTGTTCGCGCAGTGGAGAGTGTGCTGTGTTCATTCGTCTCCCAGTCACGATCTCGTGCGGGGACAAATGGTGGTCTTTGCTTGGCTGATTTCTTAGTTCGAATAGCGCTAGTGGTAGACAGTAAATCCAACTTTTCTTAATGAGAAGCATAGTTTTGATAACCTGCCCTTCAACAGTCCGTTCATCTTTTCCACTACGCCATTACTTTGGGGATGATAAATCGAACACAATTTATGTTTTATACCCAATAATGTGGTAACTTCCTTGAAAAGTTCATTCACAAAGTGAGAGCCGTTGTCTGAGCGAATCACGTCACAAATTCCCCAGCGCGGGAACACTTCCCTTACTAGGAACTTGGCGGCGCTTTTGGCATCAGGTCGCGCACATGGTCCCGCTTCCACCCACCTTGAAAATGGGCACACAACCACGATCATGTACCGCGCGCCATTACACCTTTCCCCCATGTCTGCATAATCTATATGCAGTTCTCTGAAGGGGCCAATGGGTTTTGGAATTGTTCCCCGGAGTGTGCGTAATGTCATTCCTGAGTTGTATATTTGGCATGTTGTACATTCCATTGCCAATCGAGACACATGCTCCTGGAGACAGGGCACAAACCATTCTTCCTGTATTTCTGCTGCAATGTGCTGTTTAGTGTTATGTGCTGGGAAGTTCAGCTGTTGAAATGCAACTTCTAGTAACTGCAGTGGCATTACCACTTTCCCTGAGTTATTTTGCCGCCATAGTAGGTCTGTTCCTGATTGGCTGCATCCCCGTTTTGTCCACGTCAATTTTTCTTCTGCACTCGCTCCTTGCTGTAATTCTAGTATTTGTGATAAGGACATCATGTTGTACCCTTCTGACAGTTCTTCGGTTGTTGTGGTCTTGATCATAAACTCACCTGTGTCGTATTTCTGAAAATAGGAACCCTCCTTGGCGGCAGCGTCCGCTGCTTCGTTCCCTAAAGACACAACGTCTGAGTTGGATGTATGGGCCTGGCACTTCACTATTGCTACAGCAGTAGGGTTTTGTAGGGCCTCAATTAATTCTTTTAACAATTCTGCATGCTGCACTGGTGTTCCGTCTGCCCGTCTGAATCCCCTACGGCCCCATCTTGCTAGACCTCCATGTACTGTCGTCGTCATGTAAGCTGAGTCTGTGTATATTGTTACTGCACAGCCCTTTGCTGCGTGTAGTGCTTCTATGAGCGCAATCAGTTCTGCTGCCTGTGCGGAGTAATGCGACGGGAGGCGGTACTGTACTAGTGTTTCAAACTCACCTTCTTCCAATCTCACTACCGCCATGCCAACGTGTTTTTCTCCCGTGTCCATATCAATTGATGCGGATCCATCCACAAAGTACACTTCCCCCTCGCTGAGAGGGTTTTCACACACCACTGTGTCCTCCCCTCCTTCTCCTGTGTGGGTTGCGCAGTCGTGATTTTGCATATCCTCTAATGTGCATGCTTCTGTAATGAATGTGGCGGGGTTTACTGTTTTACATCTCACTATATGGATGTTGGCGCTGGACAATATAATCTCGTATGCTGTTGCCCGCTGTGTGGTCAGTGTGCTTTTTGATCTTTCAAGTATTGCAAATAATGAGTGTTCCACAAACAATGTCACAGGGCACCCCATTACTATTGTGGCACTTTTCTCAATCGCGAATGCGGCTGCTGCGAGTGATTGTTCGCACGCGAAATGACCCTGCATCACGGCATCCAAAGTACCACTATAGTAAGCCAGGGGCTTGTGTCCTAAGGATGTCTTTTGTGTCAGTACTGCTGTCATAAGTGTTCCTTTGCAATGTGAAAATAGGTAAAATTCGCATCCATAATCAGGGTTTGCTAGTACTGGAGCGCTTGAAATTAGTTCTTTCAGTGATTGGAACGATACGCTCATTTCTTTTGACCATTTTATTTTTACATTCTCCTGTTGTGCTTCTCTGAGTGCTTGTAGGAGGGGCCTGGTGTATGCTGCATAATCTAGTATCCATGCTCGGCAATAATTGCACATCCCCAAGAATTTCTGCATATCTTTCACTGTCGCGGGCTCTCCTACTGACCTTATTGCCTCCACCCTGTCAGGGATTATTCTCTTTCCGTCTTTTGATATGAGCTGTCCCAGGTATAGGACCTCAGTCAGGCAATACTGTAGCTTCTCCCTGTCTACCTTGTATCCTTTGTTGGCTAGTAAAGTCAGGAGCGTTGTTGAATCTTTTCTACATGTTGCTTCGTCTTGTGCACACACCAATAAATCATCCACGTACTGAATAATCGTACTCTCTACTGATAGGTTTCCCAAGTCTTCATGCAATATGCGGTTGAATATGCTCGGGCTCTCACAGTATCCCTGTGGCAGTCTGCAGTGTTCATATCTTTTTCCCCCCAGTGTGAACGCTGTAAGGTATCTACTCTCTTCAGCCAGGGGTATTGAGAAGAATGCGTTTTTCAAGTCCACTACTGTAAAATGTGATGCTGCTTTTGGTATACTGCATAGTATTGATGCCGGGTTCGGGACTAGAGGGAACTCTTTCTGGATTACATCATTGAGGGGGCGTAAGTCCTGTATCATCCTCCACGATCCCCCTTTCGCTTTTTTGATTGGATAAATACATGTGTTACATGGGGAGTTTGAGGGCACTATTATCCCTTGTATTAGTAGTGCCTTTATCGTTTCTTTTATCCCTTCTTCAGCCTCACGGGACAATGGGTACTGTTTGACTCGGGGTAAAATAGCTCCTTGTTTTAGTTTTATTATCACAGGTTGTACTCCGTGCAACAGCCCTACATCATGGGGGCCTGTTGTCCATAAATTCTTTGGTACTAGCCTCATGTCGTCATCAAAAAATGACGGTGGTGTTCCTACCACTGCCATCAATTGGATGGGGATCTCTCTGGCTTGGATCAAAATGTCACAGGGCATCGCTATTTCCATTACTATTTCACCATCTGCTTCTGTGTCTGAAAAGAGATCCTCATCTGTCACCTCGCGTAGGGCGAGGTTGGCGTTTGTACACAGCACTGTGCGCCACTCACATCCTTCTCTGTCCATTCCAATCACAGCGATCCGTTTCGTTGATACCTGCACAGCGTGCAAATCCAACGACACCACTGATCCTGGTGCTGCGTTTGGACACACTATGGGGCGGAAGAGGAACTCTGCTGGAATCCTCCAATCCATGCTTTTTAGCTCGGGAACTATAAGGGCCAAAGTCTTTAGCCCTTCAACAAACATCTCTTCGTTCTGTGGCAGCCCTCGTATTTCCTGTGTGGTTGTGTAGGCTTGCACTACCAACATTGCACGCAAGGGGCATATCCCGGGTGTAGAACACACTATTCCTCCTTCGGTAAATGATATGGTCATGTTATGTTTACTCATAAGGTCCCTTCCCAGCAAATTTATCGGGGACTGTTCATAATATAGTAAGGGTGCCTTTACAGTCTTGCCCCCTACGGTTACATCTAAAACTTCTGTGTAAGGAACTTCAATTACAGCCCCAGAGAACCCCTGCGTCTCTAACTTCCTGTTAGATAACGGGAACCGGCCCTCCCTGACACATGATTTCTCCGCTCCCGAATCAACCATGAATACAAATTGCCTGTCTCCTATCTGCGCCCCTACCAATGGTTCCTCTGCTGCACTGTGGGTGGTAGATAGAACTGGACACGCAAGTGTTCTCTGTGGGCTGTCCTATGCGGGGTGTCTCATCGCCCCCCCTTCATTGAATACATTACCTGAGACCACTGACATGCCGTTGTAAGGTGCTGGTGCGGGGGCCCCGTTTGCTGCTGTCGCGAAAGGGTTGCCTGGTGTATATTGCATACTGTCGTTGTTTTGCATGTTTTGTGGGTGGTTCTGTGTTCTATATTGGGGTCCCTGTTGCTGGCCGGCATTACCTTGGCTTGGGTTTCTTAGTTGTTGTTGTCCCATTGGGAGGCCATATGGGCTTCCCGGGTGGGGGTGGCCATATTGTTCTACCTCTTGGAACCCGTTATTGGGTCTGCTTCTGCACTCTCTAGAATAGTGCCCCCATCGCCCGCAGTTCCAGCAACTTCCTTGTGCACCTCTAGGGCCTTGCCATCCATTTCCTCCCATTCCCCCATACCCCGTTCCGCCTCCTCTTCGGCCCCTGTACCCACCTCGTCCCCCTCGAGGGGTCCACTCTTGCCACTGCTGACCTCCACCTTGCTCTTGCTCATTCCACTGCCGCTGTCCTGCTCCCGCCCAATTAGCTGCCATCCTTCCTTGTATTGCTATCAGCCCCTCCTCCTCTTCGTCTCCCTCCCTGCTGTGTGGGAGTGCGGCTACTGCCGCTGCGACCTTCACCAATTTTGTCTGTACTAACTTTGCTTCGTCTGCCAATCTTTTCTGAGCTACCTCCCTCTCCCTTTCCTTTATTCGTTTACAATGGTGTACTATTATGCTCTGAATTTCTGGCCATCCCTTTGCTTCAATACCTGTTATCTTGTCGAGCGCTTTCTGCACTTCCTTTGGGAGCCCTCTTTTTATAATGAAGTAAAATAAAGAAGTCGATTGATACCAAGGCGTGCCCGTTTCCGCTCTCCACATCTCTTGGACCCGAAAAATGTAATCCATAGCCTCCTCCCCGTCGTTCATTGTACACTGCATCACGGACTGTAAGTCAGGTGTATCTGGAAATGTTTCACGTAAGGCGTCCCACACCCTAGCCCGTACTGTGTTAAAGGAGGCCCCATCATGGCGGTCGCAGTCTAACGTTACTCCCGGGAAACCGGCTTTAACCCATACTCTTTCAGCCTGGTCGCCCACCGCTGATACGAGTAGACTTTTCACATCTCCTACAGCTAGGGGTACTCCTGCAGTATGTTTTTCAAAGGCGTATATCCACTTACTTGCCCCTCCTGATAACGGGGGCAATAGCTTTAATAGGTTGGCTTTGTCCATTTGTGCCCATGGGATATAGTTAGGTCTCCCTCCTCCTCTGTGTATCAACGGGAGCTGTAGCTTCCCTTTCTTTATGGCACCCGGACCCGATGTGGGTGCTGATGCTTCTAGTGATGCCATTTTCCCCACTCTGTTCCTTAGTCGTCCCGACCACTCATCGTCCAGTGTTCTCACTGAACATGTGCCATCCCCCCCTTCGCTTCCCTCTCCCATAGCCATGCTCAACCTGTCACTTTCTTCTAACTCGTCCCTTATATCGCATAGTAATTCCTCTCTATCCCCCATAGGCCTTTCATCATTGTCAGGATCTCCCTCACGTGTCTCTATTTCAATTATTCGGGTTGGTTCTTCCTCAATTCTGAACAGTATCTCACCTTTCTTCCACCCCTCTTAAGCTCTTCTTGTCTCGCCTGGCGCTCTAGACGTGCGCCCTGATCTAGTCGCATTAAGTGCTGGTTGTCCGCACATGTCTTTTATTCTTGAGAGCTCATCTTTTGCTATTGAGAGTCTTGACTGTAAATCATCTGTGAGTTTCTCTATGTCCACCCTTTGTGTACTCGCCTGGCCTCGCTCCCTTGTACTTTCATATGGTGGGGGTGCAGTGGGCCGGTGGGGTGTAGTAGTTGTCGGGGGAGGTACATAAGTTGGATCACTGTATCCTTCTGCGGGTACGGGTTTTTTTAATATCGGATATAAACTTATTACCTCTACTGGTGGCGCTACACCTGGCACTTCTTTGATATCTTTATGTATCATCAGTGGATTGTCTGTAGTGGATGGGAGATCAGAATTTGATGCTGGCGCTTTAGGCGGTGGTACCTCTTCAAATAACCGCCAAAGATCTAATATTTCCCTCCTATTCTGCAGCTGCTTCCCTCGGTACTTCAAGAAAATGCATGTCATCACCATATCCAGAACGCTTTTGTCAAATGACCCTCCCTCTGGCCATATCTGGGGTAGCCCCTCTCCCTTCAACTCAGTTACCCATTGGTCGTGATATTTCTTAATCCGCTCCGCGTACCCTGGAAGACTTTTACAAATATGTGATAAGGGTGTTTCAGCCCCCATTTCTGTGTGCTCTCCTAGTGCTTGTGTGTCTCTGTGTGTCTGCAACTCCAATGTGAATGTAGTATCAATATTATTTTTCGTATTCTACTTCACATTCAATGTTATGCTCGGTTGGGCTTTCCCTCCCTTGGCTGCACAATACAAAACTGACTGTACACAATTTCTACTTTGTTCTCTTTGGGGGACACATACAAGAGCAACCCATCATTTATTTTGACAATATCAACCCGGAAATGAAAAAGCACCCACTCACGTCACTGTATCAACGTTGCCTTCAAAAAGTTTTATCCGGTCACACTTACCATGACCATTTAACAATTATACATTTATAGCCGTTTTACACATTCGCAACATCAAAGTCGTCCTCTGACACATACGAGGTGCACACACCTCTTGGTAGCATTCAATTCACCATTCGAGCTTCCCTCCCTTTCCTCCCTAGCCGGCTGTCCCTGTCTGTCTCACTTAGATAGATGGATGCGCATATGCATATATTTATATATTTAACCTGCTCTCCCCCCTTCTCGTTGGACCTGTTTCTCTTTTACTTTCTTCCCGGGTCCGTGCTGAACTTGTTTTTTTTTGTTTTTTTTTTTATTCTCCCCCTACCCTTAAAGAAAAAGAAAAGACAGAAATAATAGCGAGCACTAATATATTCTCAGTGTCCCCTTTTGCTGAACACTTTTATCTTGTATTTCACTTCGTCATATATTCCCAGTACTAGTCAATATAGCACTATGCGGCGCCGCCTTCCACCCCCTTTCGGAGCTAGGTTCCCGTCACTTCTATCTCTTATTCACCTCGTGATCCTAATGGCCATATGCAAAGAAAAAGAAAAGGAAATTTTAGAATAATCTTTAGTATCCCTTCGTACCCCCTTTTCGTTCCCTGTCCTACACTTCTCTCCCCGCTCCCTTTACAATCGCTCACACTCAGTACTCACGTGCCCGTCTTGAACCGATAGTCTCCGAAACTGGGTCCGTCCAGGCAGTGTCGCCGTCAGCTCAACATTCAGCCCCGACTCCGGCGAGCGGTACTCAAAGGGGATTTTTCAACCGGGATCCCGTACCCTTTCTCTATTGAGTGCGCACTTCTTAGTGTACCGGTCGCCGTTGGCGGGCAGCCTCCCGGAGCCGGCTCACCGTGCGTATCCCTTTTCGACCGGAGATTCTCGTGCCAAAAGGGGACGGTTATAACGAGTTTAGGAAGAAATAATATCACGCTATCGGGGTCACCACTGAAGGCAAGCGTCCCCAAACAGCACGATCCTCCCCGCAATGAGAGACAATGAAGGACTCTCCCAAGATGGGAATAAGGCCAAGACAGAGTGCGGGTGAGCGTAAATGGGAGTTTATCAATCAGAATAGGGCATGCAACGAACTCTGCAAACTCCGAGAGCGCTCTGTCTGACAATAGCAAAGACAGGCGTATATATTTACAAAAAACGTCATAAGAACCTACACACTATAGGGGGCACAAGTTCATGGGGATTGGGTGGCGACGACTAACTATAGGTGCTGCTGTGATGTGGTTGGCTTTGGCTGGAAGACGTCACTGGGCAGCCTCGTGGGTTGGGCTGGGCCTGGCAGGGTGGCGGAGTTCATCCAGGCGGTGTTGTGGGGCCATCGCGGCCAGTGGCAGAGATGAATGTCTTCTCCTGACTTATTAGCCCTAGGCCATGCACACCGCAGTCATTCAAGCATTTTTTGGTATTATCTTCTTTAGTAAATCTTACAATAGGTTATACAACAGGTTAATGCAACACAGGAGGAATGCACCTTGTGAGGGGACTGGAGGTAATACGTCAGGGCATGGTTACCAGTGTCCTGTTGACCGGGGCCATAGGTCGAGGGGCTAAGCTTCAGGGCCTGGGACGGGCGGTACATGTCTTTCTGCCTTGTTAGAAGTTGTTATGGATGTTCCGCTGTGTGTTGTCAAAGTGTTGGGTGTCTTGATTGCACAGGGCCATAAGTCTAAGATGGTCTGGTGGGTTGTGAGGTTTACGAGGGGGCGCGTGTGGTCAGGCAGAGGTTTACTGCTGTGCTGTAAATAATGCATGTGGCAGGCGGTGGCCTTGGGTGCTACAGAGGGGGTTACAAATCTTTGAAGCGACTCCAGTCTGGTTGGGGGAGGTAACGCGGCGCGGTCTCTGCTCTCATGCCTTGGCAGCCTTCGTAGGGTGGGAGGGGGAATGGCCTTGCACGTATTTCACAAAGGTATCTCCCTCGTGTGTTGCCGTTTTAGGTAAAGACATCACAAACATTTGAACACTCTACAATACTTATTCAAAACATTTTAAAACATGCATTTCAACTTTGCTGGATGTGTCTCGATTATACCCAGTCTGAACACTGTATTCGTACACTATGTTTTAACAACTACAGTATTTAGTTATGTGCATATACAGTTGCAATAAGTGAGGTAGTAGTCGGGTTGGTGGAGTACGTAGGAAATGACTCGCCACTGTACGTGACGGTGGTGGCACATAAGGGGCTTAGACATACACACATGACAAGTGCATTTCTTGCGCATCCTTCACATGAGTTCCACAGTATGGTTACATTTCGTTTTCTCGTGTACTCTAGCAGCATTAGTTCAGTTATGGCGCGAGCCCATGGGGTGTAAATTTCCCAGTAATACACGTAACAAATAGATTCCTGGTGCGTTCCATTATTATTAGCACCCAACTGCAATGGTGTGGGCTCACCATCGCTTATATCATGGAAGCATGATTTCTTGTAATTCTACATCTTACAGGCTTTTGTACTATAAAGGATTTTGTGGAAGAAAGCATCCTTTGCAAGTAGTCTCAACATTAATATATAAAGATTGTCTGTCATCCAATGACTATTTTACTGTTCTTTTCATTGCTTAGGCCTGCTGGCCGGGTCATGCTGGGAGCGATGATACACTGCGGGAGGTGAACTGTTACAATGTTAGTGTATTACATTAGCTTATGTCCGTCTTATTCGTGGGAACGTGCTCGCAGCGGATCTGCCAGGGTGCTGCGGCAACAAGGACGACTGAAACCCTCCAAGGGTGGGGGCCGCGCTACAGTGCGCTGAGCTCACACCATCTTTATCAGACAAAAAGGTTTCTAGGCCTAGCTAAATTTTAATACGTGCGGGCAATGTCTCCAGTGGGTGAACCCTCCACCACCTGGGCCCGGGTGGCATGAGGGGACGCCCAAGAGAGCCATAGTCCTCACCTGGGGAGAAAGCGTAGGCGAGGGGGGGTCTTCTTGGACCAGTCCTCCCCTACAGTCTTAGAAATGAAATGCGAAGCCAGTGCCGTGCAGAGGGCCTGGGAGGGGACAGGAGAGGTAGAGACAGCAGCAGGATTGGCTAGTTCCTTGCAGATTTTAAAGAGTGCACTAGAGTTGTTAGATGCCGCAGAGATCCGGGCTTGGATATGGGCTCTCTTCTTGGTGACAACAGAGAGGCGATATTGCCGTTGCAGCAGGCGGCAGGCGAGTTTGTCAGAGGATGAACATGAAGCACGCCATTTCCTCTCGGCCACCCTGCACTTGCGTTTCAGGGTGACGAGATCGGAATCATACCAGGAGTTACACTTGGCTTTGGGCTTCAGGCAGATTCTCATGACATGGTCAAGGATATCAAGAGTATCAAATATAGCAGAGTGGAGCATGGAGAGGGCTGTGTCAGGGTGGGAGTCAGCCAAAGGGGGAGAAGGGGGTGAGAAGGTGAGAAGGTGGCGGCGAAAGCCTCAACTGACACGCGCTTCAAGGGACAGATGACCGTGAAGGTGGGTGGCAGTGATGGTGGCTTGGCCTGAGGGGCAGGGAGGGTGAGGTGGGAGGATAGGAGAAAGTGATCACTCCAGGAGAGAGGAGTGGAGAGAGGGACAGAGGGGAAGATCAGAGAAGATCAGGGCATAGAGAGTGTGCCCTGCAGAATGAGTCGGGCCAGAGGGGAGAATGGTGAGTGAGAGAGAGTCGCATAGGTCACGAAAGTGTCCAGAGGGCGGACAGGAGGCATCCAAGTGGATGTTGAAGTCTCCCAGAAGGAGGACTTGAGTGGTTGAGGCCAAGAGAGAGGAGGAGCGGTCCGCCCACTCAGAGAGGAAGGAGGAAATCTAACCATGTGGCTGATAGATAATAGCCACAGTAGGGGAATGGCTGGGAGAGAGAGAGTGCCGGCAGACGAGGCATTCAAAAGAGGAGTAGGTCTGCATAGGAGTGACAGAGGCATTAAACACAAGTAGTGGTGCAGCACCATTGAGTTGAATGGCCTTCAGCATGCCCATGACATTTTGGGCTGTGTTGACTCGACCTGGCTGACCCTCAGAGCTGTTAACGGACCGAACTGGACACAGATGTTAAACGGCACCTGGGTTTGGCTGTTAACAAGGATCCAGCAATTACTAATGTAAAGCATTTCACTATTAGTACCTGACTTCAAATGCCACATTTTTTAGGCAATTGAAATCGTGGTGTGGGTTTAGTACTTGCATGCCAGGGGGGTGATTGGAAGGGTAGAGGGGGAAGGAGAAGACCGCTCATTCTCATAGCAGTCTATAAGTGGGTGCTTGCAGACGTAAAGGAGAGAGTTAACTGTGTGTAACATTGACGCTGCACTAGAATAGTCTCATTAAAATGCGTAAAGAAGTTGGATGCCCCCACACAAATATGTTTGCCCCTCCTCCACCGCCTGTGAAGTTCGCGCCTCTCCAACATTTGAAGGGTTAGCCCCCCGAAATGTAGGTTTCGTTGCGCCTCTGAACACAAACAAGCACACACCATTCACCATATACACACGCATACCGAGCCATCCATACATTTAAGTGTGCACCCTTTCACCGTACACGCACACCCAGCCACCCATACATTTGTGTGCACCCTTTTCACCATACACACGTTGAGGGGAGCCCTATTACTTCAAAAAGAAATTTTCTTTTTGAAGTCACTCTAACTTCATAATGAAATGATGTCCGTTAAGGGCAGAACCATAACGGAAATAATTTCTTTAAGAAGGCAGAGTGACTTCAAAAATAAACTGTTTCTTTTTGAAGTCATAGAGCTCCCCCCATGTCATGGGGTGGGGGGATGAGCCCTCGGACTTCAAAGTTTCTTTTTTTGTAGTCACTCTGTCTTCATAAAGAAATTATTTCTTTTACAGAAATTATTTCTTCATGAATACAGAGTGAATTCAAAAAGAAATATTTTTTTTAAAGTTTGACATTTTCTTTCCATTTTCTTTTCTCCAAGTGGGGCCCCCTCCCAGGACATGTGCAGGTGGGGCCCCCCGCACCACAGGGGCTGCGGAGGCCCCCATTACGCCAGTGTCCAGAGTCTGCTATGGGTATAGGTGTTGGTTACAAAAATATGAGCAAGTGTGACCATTGGTCGTGACATATTTGTAAACGGTCTCTTACGATACTTATTATACATTTGGGACCACTATGGTTGTTTATCCCTACATTATATGATGCATCATGTACTACGGGGGAAATGGGCAATGCCACTTGGGAAATCCCACAGTTTACACATCACTGAAACACCACTGGATTTTCAATAAAGATGTTGTGTGTGGAAGTCCTGTACTGTGCTCTCATACATGTGCTTTGATGCGCTTGCTGATGATTTTGGGCACTTTGTGTTAGCATTCCTGCTCTTGGGAACTTACATTCATGGTTTGTAGCAGTCGTACCACCACAGCATCTCAGTGTTGCACTGTCGTCATGCACAGGGAAATAGTGCATTTCTTAATGCATTGGGGATCATGCATTTCTGTCATGTTATGGCTTTGTCTTGCAGGGCCTTGTCTGGTGTAATGGTGCTTCTTAGGTTTTATTGCAGAGGGAAGGCCCTTGATACCCTGGGCTGTGACAGGGCATGCACTGCATTGTCGTCAAATATTGTTTTTTTCAGCAACCCCCTCCATTATTGGGACATTATAACTTGTGGGGTATGTGTGTGATGTATGATGGCGATTGTACTTACCCAGTTTCCAGGTCTGTTATCTTTCGTGTGTCTCCATATATTAAGGCAGTGTTCTGTTTCACAGGACCATGGCATTAAGGGTGGAACCTGGGAAGTGGGTGCTGCAGTGTCACAGTGCATCACCTGTACATTGAGCGAATGTTGTTTCCTGTTCCTCTAAACCTCTTCTGATGCCTGGGCGTCTACCAATGTCACATGTGTACAGATTAGACCTACAATGACATTAGGGAAGTGGGCAGCTGCGTAGAAGTTACTTTGTTTATTTGCATACATGGAAGAACAACAATCTTTTGATCACAAAAGAACGTACAATAGATAAGATATCTGATTTGCCGAGAAGCAGTACGCTTTTTACAATGGGGTGAGTACAAGTGACATTCTGACCAGGTTGTGGTGGGGAGTAAACAGAACAGTCACCGAGGACAATACATGATTAAGGACAATCAACATTAGACATTGCAGTGCAGGTAGGCCGTACGGGCAGCTATGTTAGGAATGTGAACATTATGGATAAAGTGTTAGAATGGGGGCAGAGAAAGTGAGGGATAGAGGCAGGTTAGAGGCAAGGGGAAAAATATTAGCTCAAAGGTAGATGAGAGGTAGGTTAAAGGGATAACTCGGACGCAAGGAGGTAGGCTTTCAACTTGGCTTTGAACAAATCAGTGGGTACTGTCTCTCAGATGTCCGTTGGAAGAGAATTCCATGCAAGTGGAGCAAGACGAGAGATAGAGCAGAAGCGTGATAAAGCACAGGGAGGATGAGGTGCTACAAGGGAAGTAGAGGAGGCAGAGTGGCGATTATGAGAAGGTTTGTAGAGTTGGATGGAGGACAGATACAGTGGTGCCTAACCGTGGCTAGATTTGTGAACCAGGAGAAGAAATTTACATTCGGTCCGTTTTACATCGTCAGCCATCCAGCCTGGTGACAGTAAGAGGAAGTGGGTGTGAAGTGAGGCAGTTCAAAGAGTCCTGGTAGCGAAGTTAATGATGTTGTCAAGAAGACGGAAAGCATAGTTGGGGAGACCATAGAGGATGATGGCACAATAGTCCTGTTTAGAGAAGATGAGCATGGTTTAGAGATGCTTGGCAGTGTTTAGAGGAAGGAGGTGTCTGATTTTCCTAATATTGAAGCGATTGAGGCAAGCTGCCATTGCAGTTTTGGAGATGGAAGTAGAGAAGGTGTGAGAAGTTTCAGAGATCATGTAGATGTTTCTAGCTGAATAGCAGGGTAAGAGTGTTGGGTGGGAAGTGGACAGGCAGGGGAGGAGATGAGAAAGAGTATTTGGCCAGGAACAAGCACACCTCTGTTTTGGAAGAGTTTAAAATCGGAGAGTGAAAAGCCATTCACCTGCACTGCTTCTCTTGAATACAGCCTTAGAACCACACAGAGCTCTGCTTCAAACCCAACTGCACCCTGACGTACCACCTGGTCCAGCAGGACTTGCTGCCTCCGAACCTGGTTCCACCCATACCGACAGCATTCCCAGCACCTATTTTGACATCAATGAACCGCCCAAGAACAGATTATGGTACGCTTGTGAGATCCATCCGCCATCGTCTACTTTTTAACCCTACAGACAGATAAGCCACTTTTTGCACCTTTTTTACCAAGACACATACATTGTTGCAATTCCTTGGCTTTCATCTGTGCTCAATAGTCCGAGTGCTTGTTACATCTACTTTCTGTCGCTTCTGTATTTTTTACACAGTGATGGGTTTTTGTTAGTTTTTTCTAGGTCAGTAATATTAGATATTGGTGTGTTTCATTAAAGTATATATATTGTATTTGATTGGACATTGTTTTGTTTTGGACTGTTGAACTAATGTTGTTTGGGTTGCTTGCTACCAAAATCAAAGCCGCTCTTAAGAGCATGGTCTTCCCTCGACCCATGTTACCATAGAAGGCGATGGAGGTGGTATACCTCTTGACTGTGCCTAGTTCACCTTCATGAATGGACTCACTGTTAGTTTGTAGTAGTGCAAGGGCTGAGTAGGCGGTTTAACCAATATGTATCCAGGGACCGAAATTGAGATTGGTTAAGCAGGAGCTAAAACCAGCTCCTGGGTATCCAGCATTAACTGCATACCAGGATCTAACACCGGAGAACCAGGAACTAATGCATAGGGTTCCGCAAATCTAACTACCACATAAGTTGCAAACCTATCATTCTGTCTCTTATTTATGACCTATCATGCTTTAAATGTTGCATACATGTGTCCTACGGTTTATTTATGGTGTGTTCCAAATGAATAGAGTTAAATTCATATAAGTGTGTTTGTTCGGCATCAGTTGGCCTGGGGAGCCAACAGTGGCTCCTGGTAGGTGTTGATTTGAAGCTCTTCTAAGGTAGAAGCAGGGGCTAAATAGCTACCAGCTCCCATCAATTTCGAACCCTGCACATCTTTGTACTCCTGTAGGGCAACAGTCATTCTGTCACTTCTGTCTTCATTGTAAGGCATACATTGTTTGCACTCACAATATAAATGCACAAATGTATGCTAATGAAAACATTTGCATGGGTGGTCACTTTCACTAATGCCATTTGCAGCAGAGGCGAGTTGCAATTCCAGTTATCTGTAGGCAAGTTGGTCCCATGGTCAAAGTAGAACAGTGTCCCAGAAAAGTTTGCGCTACTGTGCTGATAGAACGGTGTAATAGCGCAGTGTTGTCCCATGTGGGAGAAGGTTACATCTGAGCAAGAGATTGACTTAAATCCGTTTGAGTTTAGCTCATTTTGAAGCTGTAGTCAAGCGTATGTATTGCCGCGGTTTGTGTTTTTCAGACGTGTCACCTCTCCTAAATAATTGGGTATGAACACATCTAGAAGTGTTAAATAGGAGTAAGAGTAAGAAAAAACCCGGAAAATTAGGAGCTTCGTTAACCTTTGAAGACGTTTTAGTTTTCATTTAAAAAATACATCATTTTATGTCTTGCTTTCAAAGATAAGCAGGGTTTTAAAACATCGTTTTGCCTTGTTTGTTTTTCATACAGCGTATGTATTGATGCATCTTTTTAAAAATGTTAAATATTGAATTTTAGATGTAATCTTCTTCATGTTTCCTGCTAACAATAATTGCTCTAGGCATCCACCCCCTCACACAAGTGACTACATTAGTATGCGAACAACTGTGCTGAGTTATTGGATTTTTATGAGTCACTCCACAGTTTTAATTAATCAACTTTGACCAAAAAACATCAGCCAAGAGGAGCATAAGGTCAATTTTTGACAGACTTTGTCCATTCTCGTTTTACAGTCACCCGGCATCGCTGGTTATCCCATTTTAAAAACCTTTTCGTTAACATATTTTAGAAAGTCCTTCATTCCTTTTGCATACGTTACAGCAGTAAAACAACCCAGTGCCGGTAAACATCCTAGTGCCGTTAAACAGATCCAGCATGCATAAGAAATGATACGTGACTAAAAATGTATTCTACTGTAGCACATGCTAAACGCGGTATAGGGAGTATGGGTAATGGGTACATGCATGGTCCTTGCTTTATGCCACTTATTTCGTATTTTGTGACTTATGTATTGTCTGCACCTTGTTTTATTCAACTACCGTATTTGATTGCCCAGAAAACGGGCACTTAAAAAGAGCGATCCTCAGGCGGATCCAGCTGAGCCTAAGTGAACAATGGAGAAGAGTCTATGCCTAGGAACGCGCTCATTAGGTCAGACTGGCTGTTTGCCGGGAGACAAGCACTACCCACTTCAAAAGGTCCATGGAGAAACTAGCATTGACAATGCCAACAGTTTGGGCTTTTGTGTAGGCATGGGGAAGGCCCTTGCCAGGCACTGCCTTAGTGGTATGAACTGGCCCTTGATGTTAGCAGGTGCAAAATGGTGCTAGTACCTGGTCGTCTAATAGCATTGGCACGTTTTTAACAGGACTGCAGTGAAGGACACTTGTAGTGCTTATAAATCGAGTGACTGTAAAAATACGTGGTAAGACATGTTTATTACACCAGTAGCAGGATTACAGCTCTAAATTAAGTCATTAACTCTTAGACTAGTGCTTTGAAAAAACACAGGCAGGCACAGTGAGTGCAAAGTTTGATGATTTGGCTTGATCAAAGTGAACTCAAGGAGATGCCAGGAGGAGGTATTTTTGGGTGGGGTGGGGCAGAATCTGGGTGAATGGCCACAGGGATTAGCATGGCCATCAGCAGTCAATGGATGGACACATAACCAAACACCTACAGGATGCCTGTCCCTCCTCATCTGCTATTTCTCCCCATCTGTACTCGAATTCAATAGTTTCAGTTCATAGATCTTGCAAGCGACACCTAATAACCCAAACTAAAAAGCAGTCCTGTGCATTCCAGAGGCCAGTCAGCATCTGTCCTGTCAGTAGCAGCCAGGGAGACCAGCGACCAACAGGACAGTGGCCAAGAAAAATAAGGCGTTTTCAACCTGCTGCATTGCAGGACTCTCGAAGCAGCACTTTTTGTGATGGGTTGGCTGCTTCCCGGGCCTTTGGCACATCCTTCACGAAAACATGCTCTAGACGTCTAGTTCTCAAGTCTTCGGGAACTCTCCTCTAATAATATAAGGACAATGTATAGTTTCGGCACACGTACAATGCGTCGTCCCTTGAAATCCTGAAATGAAAATGTATTGTACTAGAAAAAAGGAGCCCAGACCTTAAAACTACGAAATAATTGGACAATATTGAACAATTGACTTGTCCGTCAGGTACAGGATGAGAATCCTATCATGGCAAAGTGGCATACTAGCGTTTGAATTTCTGCCCACTGCCTTAGTCACGGAGTCCTTAAGGCCATAAGGTGGCAAGACCTCTGAAATCTTTGAACTGCAGATAATTCTACAAACATCATGAAACATGTTATTAAGATCTATACCGTGCACCGCTGCAATTTTCCTAGTCTCCTGGCGCTCGGGCAGCTCTGAAAAGGAAGCAACATTAGGAGGGTTAGTTACTGGGATGGAGAGGGACAGCGCAATAGAGCTTTTGCTGTGCTGTTGTTTCAGTTCAGAAACGCTGGTCACGATTCTATGTCAAGACCGGAGGTGAGCATTATGCTTATCTTTCTTTAATGCTAAAAAGTCAAGCAGCAAGATTTTTACAAATATTATCTTTTCTCTCCATTTTACCAATAAAGTTCTTGATAAAATCGTAACAAAAAAACAACTTTCAAAACCAACAGGGGACTTGTAATCAAACTACAAATTCCCAAAAACCTTTGAAAAATCCATTGTCTCTGTTCCTCCCATCAGATGCAGCTCACTCTTATAAACTCCCAGAGCCTCCATCTCTCCTCCTCTTTCATAGCTGCGATCACAGAGAAACAACTCTTGACAACTCGAACTTCAACTTCGAACTCAAGAACAACTCTCTAGCTCGGTATCTCTTTAGTTCACTCCTGAAGGCATAGCCTCCAACGCTTGCGGAAGTGAAAACCGGTCATTAGGGTGGGTAGAACAAGTGAAAGCATCCTAACTCTATGTGCGAAAGCTATTATGGAATATCTTCATTCTATGTCGAGATCGGAGGCAAGCATCATGCTTTAAAAGGTTACTTGCCACCAACAAAGCCGGCTGCTCAATGGGTTTGAGATAAAAATTCACTAAAGACTGATTTGTGGGACTAATCAGCCATCTTAATGATGTTTTCCAGGTGTATGCCAACTTGAAAAGCCTTAAAGGCCATGGCTCCTCTACCGAGTGGGCGCCAAAGCGCGATAGGTCCACCCCTGCTTGGGCTTGAACCTTTCTGACCCATCGAGCTAGAGTCAGATGTGAAACAGCCTTGTGGAGCTTGCTAACTGCAATCGGCTGCTGACCTCTGGCCTCAGACCTGACGGTCTCGTATGCACTAAAGCATTTTACGACACAACATCGGGTGTTCTCAGAAAGCCGGATATGAAACCATTCTTGAATTTCATTTGGTATGCCTAGTGATGTGAAACACCACTCCGTCGGGTTTGTAAACTCTTCCAGCCAGATCCAAAGCCCTAACATCGGAGAATCTGCTGCAGGATACTAGGCAACACGCAGTGGTTAACTTGGCCACTAATGCTTTGAGGGAGAGGCTAGAGTTCTGAAGCCAAGACTGAAACACATTCTAGACCAAATTGACGACATCCCATAACATTGCGTAATGGGCTGTGGGTGGGGTGGAAAGCCTCACTCCCTTCAGCAGTCTGCACACCAGCCGATATTCCCATATTGGTATACCGTCTGCTAGCTCATGCCCTGCTGATATGGCTGCTTGATGTGAATACATTTTTCTATGGGCCAGCTCTTGCTCCACTGGTTCTGCTATGAAGTTCAGCACTACTGCTAAAGAGGCTGAAACTGGATGTCTATCCCATTCCATACACCAGCACGGCCAAGTTGTGCAGGAGCTTGCGTAGCTCTTTGATGTGGATGGAACCCCTCTGTCCTCAATAAGGCTGATTGCCTTTCCTGAAATGTCTAGCACTCTCCACCTTGACCTGAAACTTTCCAAGCTGCCAGGGATCCCTGTAGAATCGGAGGATATGGACATCCCCGGCACCCCCCCGCCCCTACCCGGGGACTGTCCAGGAGAAACGGGTTGTGGCGTAGACAGAGCAGAGCTGAAAACACTGCTTGCCCACTTCAAAGCAGCACTACTAAGACTAACTCCACCTTTTCCTGGTAGACATTTGCCATGGTCCTAGCTATCAGAAAGAAAGGCAGAAATGCATAATTCACTTGGTCGCTCTAGGACTACAGAAATGCATCCGCTGTTACTGCAGCTTGTTCAAGCCTCCAGCTGACGGGCCTGGCTGCTGCTTATCCACCCGTTTTTTCTATACATAGGGGAAATGAGCGGCAAGTCATTTAGTAATAGGCCCTTTTGTTCGATGGCCCTTTCCGACTTGCATTTACACTCACAGTTGAATCTGTGTTAGTTTGTGTTCCTACGGATTCAGTGTGGTTTCTCTTGCATTCTCATGGTTAGAGAGGTAAGGGTGTTTCCGTAACAAGGCTTAGTGCTGCCGATATATCAAGCCAGCAAGCATTGTTGACCCCCACTATTTTAGCTCCACTCTGCAAGTCATAGATGTATTTTTCGGATAGCATCCCCTGTTCCCCCATCTTTCGTTTACACACTTGCATAATTGACTGTGCACACACAAGCGCTCTTACCAAGGCCAGTTTGAAAGAGCCTTCTACTACACCTTGTGGGAGAAACCAACACTTGATAGTTTTTCAAGCAATCCATGAACTCTCCACTGGTAGAAATTCTTGTTTGTTATATTCGTCTCTGTGGTCAGCACTTTACCAATTCATTGTAGAGTCATTTACCTGCTTCCTCTGCGCCGTCGCGCCCCGCTGACTGCAGACTGCCACTTGTCCTCTACTTTGCATCCACTTCACGGTTGTACAATGATTAAATATTTTTGGAGGAGCGGCCTCTCCAACAACATGCCAACATGGAGACCGGTACACTGCAGTCATGCAGCTCAAAGAGCACTGCAGACTGACACTTGTCCTCCACATTCCTCTCTTCTAGAAAAAACTCCAAAAAGTACCAATTCAGCCCCTAGCTGATACCTCTGCTTGCATGCATCAGGAAATGGTGTCAGCTATAATCTCTGTACTCCCCAAACGGAGGAAAGACCCCAAACTCTGCACTTCGTACTGTGATGAATCTGATGATGTCATCATTCCTTTTCCAGAGCCTCTCCTCATGTGGCATGAGGACGATAGCCGCTACCCGATCCGGACCCTGGGGTTGGCTGTGCAAAGGAAGATCACGTGGGGAGAAGCGACCCTAAAGGTTCAGGGGGTGGGGGTGAGACATTGTTAGATGAGACATGGTACCCCCCTTTTCCTTTTAGGGAGGTCCCCTCCATTCCTCATGCCTTTATGACATATTTTTATGTAGATAAAGAGACCTCAAACATGACTGACTATTCCCTACATGTACAAGATGCAATCTACTCTACTGGGACGAGAAAGAGGTACGGAATGGTCGAGATCTGCAAAGTCTGAAGATTCATGCTCTAGTTGTTGGAAGGAGTGTCTGCCGGGATCTTTAAATCCCCTACAGCTGAGGCAAAGAAGAGAGAGGTACCTGACAGGAACAGGCGGATCTTGCCAGACGCAGAGAAGACTCAGAGCATGCTGGGCTGCAGAGGAGACAGGACAAACTTTGGGAAGCAAGCGCAGGGCTACAGGAGCTTGAAACGCTCAGGGAAATGCTGTTTCACGAGCACCGAGGAACCAGAGGTGTGCCTGGGGGAAGTTGGAGAGAGCATGTGGCTGTCAGCCTTTTTAAGCAAGAGAGACCACCAAATTGCCAAGTAGAGGGTCACTGGCCGATTTATGAGGGAAACCTGAAAAAGGCTGTTGACTGACATTGTGTGCGAGTCTGGGACTTACATTCAAGTTGAGAAAGAGTTGTGTTGCATATAAATCCTAGCAGGAGAGTACACCGGGCATGTGCGAGTCTGGGACCCGCACCCAAGTTGTATAAAGTACTATGTGACAAAGATCCTGGCGGGAGAGTATATCAGGAGAAGCGCGGGTCAGGGATCCACACCCATAAAGAATTGTGTTGCATAAATGTCCTACCAGGCATTTGCGAGTCTGGGAGGCGCACCCAAGTTGTGCGACTTTGAAAGAAGAGAATCCCAAAGGAAGATTCATGCTTTTAGGATTTTTAACTGTATTGTATGTGTAAAGGCCCTGGGGAAGGAAGTAATCTCCCCTGGATTGAATTGCAACACCAAAAGGAAAGGGTTATCCTCTTGAGCTACAAAGGACATGGTTATTCTTTTGAACTTTGTTTTTGTTGGAAAGAAACCTGGGGAAGGGAGTCATTCACAGGAACTGTGAACACCATCTAAGTGGAAGCCTTTTGTTGGAGTTGTACCTTTTGTTGAACTTGAACATTTGTGCAGTTTTGGACCCAAAGACATGTCCTTTAACACTTTGTAGATACTTTTAGAATGAGAGTGCTAGGATAGGATTATGGACACAGGATATTTTGCCCTGGACATCTTGACATCTGACAGACCGTTTTTGGTTGAGGTAGGGAACTACCACCTAGATTAGGGATAGTGAGGCATTTTCCAACCCCTTTAATATTAAAAAAAAGTATGTAACAACTATCATGTGTTTTCTGTGGCTGTGTCTCACTCCTCGTTCCTCACAGTACCAAGCCCCCTCGCTCTCTTAAATGTAGATGTAAAATTATATGTGACAATTAAAGCCAAAAGAATAGAGTGCTTACTACCAAAATTGGTGCAGGAAGTCCATTGCGGGTTTGTTACAGGTCGCCAAGCTGTCAATAATGTTTTCAAGGAGCTGACCTTTATAGACATTGCCCACAAACGGAGGACACCTTCCACCCTGATCTCCCTAGATGCCGAGAAAGCTTTTGACAAGGTGAAATGGGACTTCCTCCGAGAAGTTTTGAATAAAATAGCTTTCGCCCTGCAAATAACTAAGGCCATTATAGCGATCTATGTAGCTCCCACAGCCAGGATATGAGTTAATAGAAATCTATCTGGACCTTTTCTGTTGAACAGTACGACCAGGCAAGGCTGCCCTTCATCCCCCCTACTGTTCGTGCTGGTGGCTCAACCTCTAGCCCAATATGCAAGGGATTGCCATGAAATAACAGATGTCCGATACAGAGGTAATGCATATAAATTCTTGTTATCTGCCGACATCTTACTTACACTAACAAACCTAGAGACACCCTTCCCTGCGCTCCAGAGAGTGCTGAAAGAATTTAAAACTGTGTCAGGGGTCAGAGACTGAAATGCTGAACATTAACATCCCAAAGAACCGATGGAACAATTTAAGTCACCTGCATGTTGAGGGGCGCGTGGCGAAGCCTGAAATACCTTGGCATCCAAATCCCGCCAAATCTCATATTTGTACAAATATAACATTCCAGCAGTCATAGTAAGTGTAAAGGAAGACTTTAGGCACTTAGCGATTTCATGGATAGGCAGACTCAGTTCAGTAAAGGTGAATGCTGTACCAATACTTCTTTACATTTTCCAGACACTGCCTCTGTTAATTCCTGATTAAATACTTGCGCATCTCCAAAGGGATATAATGCAGTTTAAATGGAAGGGGGGAAGAGGCTGAGGGTTGCATAGAGAGTATTCTGATCCCTTGTAAATCTGGGGGCCTAGTATATCTGGACCTATGCTGCTAGTATCAGGCCGCTGGGTTGTGAATCCTTAACAAATGGATCCGTTCCTCAATAACCAAGGCACGGAAAACAATTGAGGACTTGGTTGGAAAACCGTTCAGATATGTTATGTGGCTTCCTCCCAGAGACAGGCTGCTAACTTTAAGGGAACATCCAGCTACAGCATCCACAATGAGAATTTGGGATAGATTAGCACTGAAACTGGGGCTCGCATCCTTTCAAAAGCTGTCTACTCTGACATTTGAAAACCTCCAGTGTAAACCCACAGACAGGAATCCCAGCTTCCAGAACTGTGATGCGGGGGGAGTTTGTGGGCCACATATTCGTGGGTTCAGCGATAAGGTCATTGCAACAGACTAAGGACATGTTTAATATCCGTGTCCACAAAAGGTGTAGATAATGGAAGCTGCAGCACTGGGTACACCACACAGAACTGCACACAGGGGCAATCCACAACTTCACAGCGTTTGAAACTCTAGTCTTCTCGGCTACATCCTCCAAAGGGCTGATCTCAAAGATATATAACACCTCCTCTCCCACTCCTCGACTCACACAGTAGAGAAGTAGGGTGGATCCTTCTCCCAAAAGAGTGGGAACACATTTGGAAGTGAGCACATAACACCTCAGTTTGCTTCCAATGCAGGGAGAAATCATCTAAGATGTTATGCAGGTGGTATCAATCACCAACTAAACTGAGCATGTATTATGAAGATGAGACAGGGCTATGCTGGAGAGGGTGTGGTGGATCAGGCACCTTCATGCATGTCTTGTGAACCTGCCTGAAGTTAATATACAATTGGGACTTTGTGTTGAAAGAAATAGGGGGCTATTGTGGTAAGTCAGAAAGAGTCAGACAAAGGGGTGACATTTTAAATCCAGATTTGTATTCCCCAAAATGAAAAAATGTACCTTTTTGTTCCCTTCAACTCAAGGAGTTGCCCAACCCAACTTAATTCTAACTTGGGTGCTCATCATCAGGGTTGTTAACATAAACGTCTCTCCTATGTCCAAAAACGAACCTACTATGACCCTACCACTAACCAAAGGTGTTTAGCCAATGACAAAAATAAGGCAACCGGAGAATGACTCCCTTCTCCTGGTCAACTGGTCCTGCCTCATGGGCTGACTTCTAATAGTCCCTGACAGTAACTTTGATAAGTCCTTGTAACTCCTCCCAGGGACTTCCTTGAGCTTGGTTAAATGCCCAACCCTACTTCTTCAGTGATATATATATTTCTGGATTTTCTTCTTCTGGTCTATTGTAACAAGGGAGATCACTCTTGAAATGTCTCTGGCTTTGGCCATCAATTCCACCACTCTCGTTATGACACTTGTTCTTAAATAGCCTTGGGCAATTACTGTGACAATGGAGGTGCTCCCGATGTATTTTTTACTCTTTGTACGCTCGTACTCTCTCAGTAATTCTTGTGACAAAGGATGATTCATCCTAAGCTACTCTTCACTCTGGTTGCCTCTTTGGTAATTACTGTGATGAGAGAGATTCTTCCTGAAGTACCCTCCACTATTAATGCCTTCTCTGTGATTACTGAGACGAGGGCGATTACACCTGAGGCAGCCTTTTAGTATTGATCAAACCCCTGCCGGGTCTCCTCTGACTCCCATTACCTTCTTTATGCTGGGAGCTCATCAATTACTCTTCCTGAGGTGTTGGTCTTGTGTCTTTTCGCTGAACGCTCTTCGCGTCTCACTCTCCAGTCCCGGGTTCACCGCATTGGCTCTGCGACTTACTGGGCTTTTCGGTGTCGGCATAGTTGAAGAAATGCACGGCCCTCCTTCCCCCAGAAGTCACACCACGTTGGCCTTCCTCCGGCTTATGCAGAGGTTGGGTCTCCGCTCCACAATGGAGAGTTCTTCCGACCCTTCCACAACATCCTCACGAGCAAGGACCAGCTTCTCCTTTGCACTTCCTCAATCCCAGGTTCGATTCTCCCAGGCTTGACAGCCTTCACGCCAGATTGCCTTCTCACTAAGTCCCTTATTGCTTTTAATGTCCTGTAGCTGGTTCCTCCCCAGCAGTACCAAGGTATTTCTTCTGTTTCGATGAGGTATTCTGCATGCTTCCTTGGCGCCACCTCTTTGTACTGACAGACTTGGAAAAGGAGTAGTTTGCATGACTCTAATCTTCCTCTTCTCAGTAAGTTTGGGAGGTGACTCATGATCACTGTGTGTTCTTCCTCGTGTTGGTATTGTCATGTCTGATGTATGTAAAGCAGGGAGTGTTACAATAACAGTGTTCTCAGGTTGGTTCTTGGAAGACCTTCAGGCTTGCATTGTCTCAAAGGTAAGGGAGTTAGGGAGTTCCATCACGGAACGGGAGTCCTTGTCCCCATGAGTGGAGTCTCTCTCTCCCAGTGAGGTCCCACATACCGCCACCCCTAGGGGGATTGTTGCGTAGCAGGCTCACCTCCCTAGCCTAACATGGAAGGGCTCCCCTCTGAGAAGCAGTGACAAGATCCCATGAATCGTCAACTATCCTCCAGATGCAGAGACCTAACAACCCAATACTAGGACTGTTGGGGACACAACTTGAAGAACCACAATTGTCCCAGAGCTGAATTAGTGGGTAATGAACTTTTAGCATGCAGGCTAAATATAGCTCAACTGTGGAAAGTCCCAGAATTGCCCAGACCTAATAACCTAATAGACTGGTAGAGCAAGATATGGATATATATATATATATATATATATATATATACACAAACAATTTGTGATTTTACAATCACAAACATCCCAACAACCTAGGCGCCCAGAACATACAGCAACCCACAGTAATCATGAGACCTAGCTTGAAGGCATTGTGCAAACCAAGAGAGTCAGTGAGCATTCAATTATAACTTAGTCATCAAGTAGTAAGCAAGTATTGCACATATGCTGCCCATACCTCTGGTAGAGGGGCATGCTTCGGATGAATGCTGTTTCCATATCATGACAGTATGACGCATCATCCAACCAAGTTTGCATGTTGGGTGGGGGGCCCTTCCAGCATGACACGGCGACCCTTTGCCGGGCCAACACTAAGAGAAGATGTAGCATTAAACTGAATGAAAATCTCTCCCACTCACTGAAGTGATAGCATGCAAAATATACAGCAGTTTGGTGGTCGCTTCTAGAGCACATCAGGAAATACAATAAAGATACTACATGCCCCAACAGACTATTGGGCCTTTTTGATATTTGAAACAGTGTACCGGAAAGGAACTTACTTTTGAAACAGCAACATAATTGCTGTAACCGAGCCATCTTGTTCATGAAGCTGAAGCACCTCTGTCTTGTTAAAATTAAATGCACCTCTTCTGGGGGTTGGGCGGATGAAGTGAAGAGTGGGGCGAGCCACAAAATAATATTGCAAATTGAAAGTGTTCTAATCGTTCAGCTTAACAAACATGTTTACAAGTATGAGCAAGACACTGTTTATGTGATGAACACGAGAAATGTAGGAATGAAACATATACAATATAAAAGGACCTTCTACCTAAAAAAAAAAAAATGTAGGAGAAAATATTTCCTAGGCTTTCTCCACAGGATAGTTAAGATGGTCTGGATCACAAGAGAAGACGACAGGTAAGTGATATTTCCTCCATCAGGGCACCCAAGACTGTGGGACTCTTCCTGGGGTCACCCAGACTGGGAAGGACCCGAGATTATTTATTTATTTATTTATTCGCATTTGTTTAGCGGGCATCGTGGCGCTTGTTACAGGAAAAGAAAATGACTTATTTTACATACATTACAGTCATTACTTGGTTGCACGAGAAGAAAACAGAGGATATGCAGATGACTAGTTGTACATACATTGAAATGAATTTCTTAGTTGCAAGAGAAGAGACATGTCTACAGGGGGGAAGAGGAGGGAGGAGGGGAGGAGGAGAGAGTAAACAACATGAGGAGAGGGAGTTAGTTAAACAAGATGGTTTTCAGCTTTTTTCGGAAGGCAGAGAGAGAAGTTTCTGCTCTCAGTGTGCTAGGTAGAGAGTTCCATAGCTTAGGGGCAATGTAGGGAAAACTAATTCCACCTGCTCTAGCTCGATTGATGCGTGGGACCTTAAGTTGGTTGGAGTGGCATTGCCTGGTTGGTCTGGAGGAGTGAGACTTAGTGTATCAGACAGGTATGATGGTGCGGAGAGGTTGATACATTTGTGTGCGGTGGTAAGTATTTTGAATGTAATGCGCTCTTTGACCGGAAGCCAGTGAGCTGCCTTTCTGGCTAGCGCGATGTGGTCCCTTTTAGGTATATTGAGGGCTGCTCTTAGAGCATTATTCTGTGTGGTTTGGAGTTTGAGATTGGAGTTAGAGGTGCCAGCCAGTAGCGCATTACAATAATCTAGTTTGGCTCCGATGGTGGCTCTGGCGATAGAGAGGCAATTATCTCTGGTTAGGAAAGGTTTGATGGCATTGATGAGTTTGGTGCTCAGGGCGGAGGCTGAGACAATGGAGTTGACTTGTTTGTCCATAGTAAGAGAGGCGTCGATGTGGACTCCTAGTGTTTTTACAGAAGGTAGAACTGTGATGACACAATTGTCAATGCAGAAATTGGTGTAGAGTGGGTCGAGTTTAGAGAGAGTGGGTTTTTGCCCCAAGATGAGAATTTCAGTCTTGTCTCCGTTGAGACATAAGCCGTTAGTGGCCATCCATGCTTGGATGGTGGCGTATATGTTCTGGAGGGTGGCTGCGTCCTGATGGTATAGTCCTGTGAGCGGGAGGAGTACTTGGGTATCGTCCGCGTAGTTGGTGTATGCGATCCCAAGTGCGTCTAGTTTGTCAAAGAGTGGTTTGGTAAACAGATTATAGAGGGTAGGAGCCGTGCATGAGCCCTGGGGGACTCCATGCCTGATGATCGTAGGCTCTGCATTAGCTATATTGGAGAATACTTTCATTACTCTTCCTTCGAGGAAGGAAGTGATCCATTTTGTGGCTTGATCCATTTTGTGGCTTGTTTGGAGAAGTGTGCGGCCTGTGTGAGATGGTTGGTAAGGATGGCATGATCGACTAAATCAAAAGCCGCCGAGAGGTCTAGAAGGAGCAGTAGGGCCGGCTTGCCTTTGTCTAGAATTAGCGTAATTTGGTTCTTCAGATCTAGTAGAGCGGTTTCAGTGCCATGACCTTTGCGGAAACCAGACTGCCTTTTTCCTAGGATAGGATAGTTTTCAAGGTAGGACTGTATCTGCATGTGGGCTGCCTTATCTAGGATTTTCAAAAGAAATGGGACCGTAGTAATGGGCCGGTAGTTGTTCGGTTGGGTCGGATCAAGGGTAGGTTTCTTTAAGAGCGGACGCACCCATGCCTCTTTAAGGCTGTCGGGAACTAGGCCCGTCTTGAATGAGGCGTTAATGAATGCTGTGATGATCGGTGTGAGGGGTGCCGCACACTCTTAAATGATGTTGGGGGGGCATATATCGCCTTTGCATTGGGATGGTTTAAGCTGCTTGAGGATGTGGAGAGCATCTGCTTCGGTGATTGGAGAAAAATTGAATTGGGGGGTGTTCTTGCTTTTAGTGGTATTGGCGGGGTGGGTCTGTTGGGGGGGGGAGAGCCTTAAAGTGTTCTGCTATTTTGTTTTGAAGAAGGTCTATTTTATTTAGCATCGCTGTTTGGATGCTGTTACACCAGTCTTTGTCCTTAACAATCTCATCTGTACAGATAGGGGGGACGGTAAGCTCTTTAAAGATGGTGAAGAGCTCTTTTGAGTGGGAGTTAGCTTCCAGGATACGTTTATTGTAGGTTTCTGACTTGGCTTTAAATATGGCACTTTTGTATTTTTTAGAAATGCAGAGAAAGTCTGCTTTGGTGGCATCACAAGGGTTGGCCTGCCATGTTTTGAGGGCTTGGCGCTTACATTGGCGTAGATTTAATAGGTCCTCCGTGAACCATGAGTTGGAGTGAAACGATTTTTTCTTTTTTGTTTTCAAGAGGAGCTGCGGAGTTGATGGCATGGGTGAGAGTGTCTTTAAAGATATCTGCTAGAATGTTGGGGTCAGGGGAGAAAGGAGGTGCTAGGCATGGGCTGTTGAGGAAGGGACGTATATTGTCTGCTGTAAGTTTTTTGGCACTTCTGGCTAACTTGGCCGGTGCGGGTATAAGTGGTTTGGAGTATGCGGATATGGGAATGCAGAATTGAAGGCAGTTGTGATCGGACCATGGGAGGAATGTGTTGGAGTTGAGGGTGGAGCCACAGTTGTGATCTGCCACCCAGTCTAAAATACGGCCTTTATTATGGGTCGGGGCATTAACTATCTGTGTGAATCCTAGATCTGTGAGGTTTCTAGCGAGAGTGGTAGCTGCTTTGTCAAGTTTGTCATTGTATCCAAGGTTTAGGTCTCCTAGAAGCAGAGTTCTGGAAGTTTGTTTGATGTTTTTACCCAGGAGATGGTTGACTATGCCTGTGAAGTTATTGGCAGGGCCTGGGGGTCTATATATGACATGTATGTTAACTGTATCTTTAGGGGTGAGGGTGAGTTTGGCTGAGAGGATGTCCGTGGAGTCTTCCCCAGTAGTGGGAGTCTGTCTTAGTGCTAGGGAGTCTTTGAAGATGAGTGCGACCCCACCTCCCGTTTTGGCTATTCTGTCCTGTCTTAAGATAGAGTAACCTGGCGGTACAGCTATGCTGATAGTGGGGCCAGAGGCGGAATGCAACCAAGTTTCTGTTATGGCTAACATGTCTAGGTTGGTAATAGTATCATTGACTTCTAGAGCGTGGGCGTTGAGTGAGCGAACATTCAGTAGGGCACATTTAAGGTGTTGGAGCGTTTTAGGTTGTAGTGGCTTGAGGTTGGTGGTTCGAGTAGACTTATTGGTAGTATGAATAGGCTTGCTGAACATGTGATGTCTGGGAGGAGCTGGCGTCAGAGGCTTGTTAGGGCGCTTGTAGATGGTGGTGTAAGGCGGGCGGCAGGTTTTTGCGTGCGTGTGTGAGCCTAGGCGTGAGTTCCTGATAGTTACCTGCATGGGTGTGGAGGGGAGTGCTAAAGGCCGTGTGCGTGTTCTGAGTCTACGCTGCCTATGTAATGTTTCGGGCATTTTGGGGGGAGTAGTGTGTGTGGTGGAGTGCCTAAGTTCCATGATATGACTGTTGGGTTGCCCTTTGGGCACGAGATAGCCAATACTACTAGTAAGTACGATGTAGATTGAACCTAGGAGGATGAATATTATGTGTGCGGTGTGCATGTTGAGATAGTGCGGTGAGAGCTGGGATGCTATAAGGGTTGGACAACCTGATAGCAAAGAGGTCTCTAAGCGACCATAGGGCACAACACAATAGCGCTGTGGTCTCTAGTGACCAAAGGGCACAACACAATAGCACTGTGGTCTCTAGCGACCATAGGGCACAACACAATAGCAGTGTGGTCTCTAGCGACCATAGGGCACAACACAATAGCAATGTGGTCTCTAGCGACCAAAGGGCACAACACAATAGTACTGTGGTCTCTAGCGACCGTAGGGCACAACACAATAGCACTGTGGACTCTGGCGACCGTGGGGCACAACACATAGCACTGTGGTCTCTAGCGACCATAGGGCACAACACATAGCACTGTGGTCTCTAGCGACCATAGGGCACAACACATAGCACTGTGGTCTCTAGCGACCATAGGGTCATGTTACATAGTGGTTTCGGGTGACCTGGATTTGAGTATTGCAGAGGTGCAGAGAGAAGCAGATCATAAATGCATACACTAGGGGAGATGTTCTCAGCTTTCCGGAGAAAACCCTAAGGTTCCCCACAGGGCGGATGAAATGGGTAGTGATTCAGAGGATCCCTTCAAAGGGACTCAATTCCCACTAGTGCCAGAGGATCAATTTCCAGGAAATTGACTTGAAGTCGATCAGGCCATGGCCTGAGCACAGCCGTAGAAGGGCTAAAACTGGGTAACATTCTGAGGCCCCATTTTCTGGACTAAATGCAGGTTGACATCAGAGGATCCCCAGAAGGGGGATAAGCGTGAATAAGGGTTTGTGAATTCTCACCAAGGGTGTGGTGACCTCATCAACACGACATCAACATGATGTCTACCCCCACGCACATACTAGTCATACTAGTCTCCAACAGCTGCGCCACTCTACTCGGAGACCATCCAAACAAGATGGGCCAAAGCCTTGCGGTCATCCACAAGGCATCATCAACATGCCTCAAACTGGTCGTCGCCACCATCAGCTCATTCGGAAATCTCTCCTGCCATGTCCTGCTCTAACCAAGGGATACAGTTGCCTACCACCTCATCTACAGACCACTCAAGCGCAACACTTCCTTCATCAGAAGCATCAATGAATCGTCCACCACCATGTCTGTAACACATGATGATAAACTCTTCCTCAGTGCCTTCAACATCCCTGGCAACTAGGTCCATGAAGGAAGATCTCAACTGCCTTTAACACTCTGAATCTCACACAGCACACATGAGGAATGGTAATGTCCTCAACCTCATCATCACCACCCTGCCCACTCTGTCACAGCTCTCAAACCATTTAAGAGGGAGGAACGCAAGTCCTGTAGCAGATAGCCACTGTCACATGGGGCCGCTTCGATGCTGTCTCCGCTTCTACTGGTTTAAACACTGAGGTCCTCTCAGGGACTGTGAACGGAACAGTCAGCTTAGCCATTCAGAATATCGCCGGTGGTGACACTGAGTGCCCTTTGGGGTCTAGTACCGGATCTTCCAGACCTGAGGTGTGACACATCAGCATCATAAGTCTACTGACCCAAGTGACCTGAGCGTCTTCGACCTTCTAGAGAGTTCTTTGGGGGCATACCTGCGTTCACTGGGGTACACCCCAAGGACCGCAAGGGTCTCAGAAAAAGAAGAGCTCTGCATTGAGCAAGGCTCCTTCCGTCTCTGTTCCGCCTCAAATAGCAGGTTCCATGACAATTCCAACATGTGGGTCATCCTCACAGCCTTCTCAAGGGGGCATGGCAACAAGCCCCCTGCACGCACCCCCTCAGAATTACAGTTAAGGAGCACAGAAAATGCAAACCTCCTTTGGCCTCAGTGTCCCAGGCAGAGGAGGAAATATCAGAGGTTTCTTCACCAGAATCTACACACTCAGTGACTTCGCTGCCTTGCCAGATTCCACTTCCTTTCGCTATGAATAAAGATGATTTTGTACGGGTTCAATGGTAACCCTTGACAACTTGATCAATGTCTTACCCAGTGCTGTCATCTTCCCTCAGATTTGGGGCTCCTTCTCTGATCAGGGAACCGTCTTGGTACCCGGTGCCCTCCTCACCAGCCCTGTGGACACCTTCATACTGCAGTCCTTTGACCTCTTCTGAGGGTTGCTTCTTTGAAAGGTTTCAAACAATCATCCACTTAGACCCTATGAAGGGTTACTTCAAGTATTTAATAAGGGAACTCCTTCTCCAGGCTATCCCGGCCCCACAGGTTCTTACTGTCCTGATTCAACCCTCAGCACCTCCCACAGTTCCTTCAAACAACCCGTCAAGCAAACTAGCTGGTTGTTTCAGAACATTTCATACTGGCACTTCCTAGTCCAGACACGACTTGGGGGATCGTTGCTTTGGCTGCGCAGCTACAAAGACCCTGACTCTGCACGTTGAAGGTGATACTAGCAACAATGATGTGCGAGGAAGAGATATCCTTTTACGGTAGGGCCTTTCATAACAAAATGACAGGGGTCCAGGACTTCAGAGGTTTTCTTCTTCGAGAATAATCTGATGGGAAGACTGGGGTGTTTTCAGAGTTCCACAGACGGGAATGCCTTTGTAGAAGGATGTGTTAGTGGAGGACAAACACCTTTGGAAGAATCCACTCTCTGTTCACGTAGTCAGCAAATAAAAGGAGGCCAGATACACAGGAACTATACTCAAAATTCCCAAGCATGTTGTCTGGTCTACAACTGCAATCTTGAGTGGTGGCGTTGTATACCATGTTTGCAAAAATGTCTCAATCTATGTCATTCAGCATGCAGAGTTCTAAATCCTCCTTCTAAAGAGGGTACATTGTTGTACACATATGGCAAAAAGGTTTATACTAATATGTTCCTTCATTTAAGACTGGCAAATTCAGATGCACTCCAGTCAACTGCTAAACATCGGTTATGGTTGGAGATCAGACTTTCAATAATACCTGTCTTAGGACACAGTCCGATCTTTTAAGTCTGGGTTGTGTAATGGTGTCGAAGATGGAAGCTGACACAAGGGTGGCATGCTGGTTGCTATAGAGTTTTATTTGAGGTAAAAGGAAACCTCACTGTCCGTGTCTCGAAGAGGTGTTTCCCTGCCTCAAACTAATAATAAAGGATCAGAATGTCTGTCAAAATCAAACTCCAAGTCCTGTGTCACAACCTACTTCTATCGCTTACACTACAACTAAAGCATAATATAATACAACAAAGTTCCTTCTCCAGGAGAATGACTCCCCTCTCGTGATATATGGGTGTTGTTCCCAAAATGTTCTCTTGCAAAAAGGTGTTGGGGGAAAGACTCCCTTTCCCTGGCTTGTAGTTCAAACACTGTGTGCTGGACCAGGAGAATGGATCCCTTCACCTGGTACTGGTCTGTGCTCTTCAATATAGTTCACAGCAAAGCCAGTGGGAATAATTCCCTTCCCCAAGCATCTCTTTAGTGTACTTGAAAGTATTCAGTTTCCTCACCAGAAGAATGTTTCCCTTCTCCCAGTGTTTGAACATTCTTTTCCAACTTTGAGTTTCTCTTAGCACTCTCTCACTGTATCAGAAAAGTCCCAAATCCTTCTCTGGATTCCAAAGGGTCATAGCTCCTCCAATGCGACGAGGAAGATTTCCTCGGATGTCAGTTTCAGTTGCGTTCGGATCCCAGACACTTCTCTGATCGTCAGTGGGCATATCTCTGCTACTGCTGTGAGGATAGTTATTTCCGGTGCTTGTTTCAGTTATGTTGGGGTCCCAGACCCTTCTCTGGTAGTCAGTGGGTTTATTTCTGCTGATATAATGAAGATGTTCTCAGATCTATGGTTGTCTTCTGTTGTGTCCCATCCCCTTCTCTGGTGTCGATGACCCCTGCCACTGCTATGAGGAAACACTCCTTGGATGCACTCTTTGCTCTGTTTTGGGTCTGTGACCCTTGATGGCCCTCTGATAGGCTTTACGCTTGCCCCGGCATGAAGCAGAGACCTCTTTACTCCACCCCCCCACGTCCCTATCAGTCTGCCTGTGCTTCATGTTACCTACTGGGACTTGCTTGCACGGTGCTGGTCTCTCCAGGAAATGGGGTTGTCTCCTTCCTGCTCCCTGCAGCCGCCTGCTTGGTTGCTGCTTCTGCATCAATTCTGCATGTTGTGGCTCCTTGCAGTCTCGGCACCATTAGGGGACCACGGGTCCACCTCCTCCTGCAGGTCGTGTCACTGCCTCGCCTTGTTTAATCGGGGCTCAGTCTTCCGATGGAGGACACGTCATGGACTCCCTCAGCCATTCACCAGCATCCTCTGCAAAGCCTTCTCCTCGGGTCGCGTGCAGACTTCGAATCTCCTGGGTTCGCGGACGAGGAAGGAAGACATAGAGACCTTCTTCTGTTTCCTATTTATAGGACTTACTCCACTTACCCCGCCCCGGTGTAACAGCAACACCTGTTGTCAATGGCTCTGTGGTACTCCTCGTGCCTCCTGTAAGCCACCTTGTCTCAGTATTAGCACAGTAAGTATTCCTCATGTTTTCTGTGCTCTTCTTCATCCTAGTATTTTCTGTCTTGGCTGTTGGGGAGAATTCACAGAAATGTGCTAAATTCCCTTACCTTTTGAGACAGCCAGCAACTTTGCTGGATTTCTATGACTTTCATTTTCACCTGGAAAGAGTGTGAGCCTTTTTTCCAACTCTTTCTTGTATTTTGATGTGTGTTTTACTTTTTGTGTTCTTTTGGATATGGAGTTTTAGACAAATTCATAGGCATCATATTTTTCTTGTGTGTCACACAGCACCCTCAGTGCAATGGCACAGGGATGTCTTTTAGACTTCCCAAGGTTTCAATACCTTCTCTGGAACTGACTACTGTCTCCCAGTGAATGTAAAGTTAAATTGACTTTACTAGTCTTTTTAAATTGCTAGACCCAGTACACACTGCCTTACAGCAGAGTGCTGGAGGGAATACCTAGTGTTCCCCATGCCTAGAAAACTCACGTAGACCTCAAAAGCTACCCTCAGAATGGCTGGTGACATTGGTATTAGCATGATTTCCCTGACCGCGACCCGTTTAAACGCTCTGGTAGCTGAAATCCACCAAAGCCATGTTTTGTAAGATGGCGTCTGAGCCCCCTCCTGTAAAAACAGGTTTCGAACTATTTTTTTTTTTTGCCATTTCTTTTTGGAAAGGTCCTTCTAATGTTGGTCTCTGCGCGCCAAACCTGGTTTGGTCCCTTTGTTCATTGGACTTTGGCGGGCTTCAGTGCTGAAGCCCTCCTCTGGCGCCTGAGTGTCTGGGGTGGACAGGATGTGAGGGAGGTGTCTGAAACTCCCTGTGCTTAGTCTCCTAGGAGACCTGAATGCACTCTTGTGTGATTGGCTGGCTGACTGTCCAGCAAGGACAGCCACCCTTCTGGGTGAGTGGCAGCTAGGCTGGAATGAATGGGAGAAAACTGTTTAAAAGCAGGTCTCTGGGGCAGAGTCGACCACTGGAACGAAAGAACCGAAGACAAGCTGAAGGAAGATGACTGCAAACTCCTGGAATGTTGGTTTGCCCGGTGAAGCCCTGCTGCAGATCCAAATTGCCTGAAACTCCCTCAACAGAGAAGCCCTTCAAGGACGACTTCTTCCCTTGAGCTGGTGGGACCAACTCACAAGCCACCTGGAAACTATCTCCATACTGGTCGAATTTTCATCAGAGTGCTGTTGAAAACCGGATAGCCATTGAGAAAGATACCAGATTGTGGACTTTAAGGCACTCGCAACTTAAACCGACGTTTTGCCCAGCTTGTGGCTTCTTCCCTGTGCGGTGCAGGAACCTCCCGACGTCCCCCCTCTTGTCCCCACGACTGAGGCTCAGGAACATTGCGATCTGCAGGAACTGCCAGGAACAACTGCCTCAGCTACAGCTTTTATTCTTCCATAAGGTACTGTGCAAATGCGATAGAGAAATCCTCTTTGCCACAGTGAAAGTTTGTGAAACTTTCCCAACTTTGGAGTCTTGTTCACTCCTAAACCGACCTATAACTCTTTTTCGTGCAACCTACTTCCAAGAACATTGGCAAAGACTTAACCGTTTACTACCGGAACTGGGCTATCCTATCCAAGACACTGAACCATTAACTTTGGCCCAGGCCTATTGAATTGAATTGCCTCTTGTTGTGAACTAAAACTATTTGCCCAGCCTATGAAAGTAACTGTGTTTTGATTCTTATAACCTTTGTCTATCTACCCCTTTCGAAAAGTTACTGAAGTGCCATTTTTCTCCCACTTGAGGGGAGCCTAACTTGTTCAGAAACCTATTGGTTTAGTATTGTAGTGTATTGGTGTGTGATATTGAGCTGCTTCTTACTAGTGGAATGTTTTCTAAGTCAATGTGTAAATAAATGTATATTATTTTACCAAGCACCTTGAGTAAGTGTTTGTTTGAACTACTGTGATTGCAAGTCCTTTGTGTAACATCTTGTACTGCTCACATCCCTCCTGCGATAAGTCTGGCTGCTCAGCCACTGCTACCACATGCTTGTGCCAAAGGTGAGATTGTGCTTACATCTGTAGTCTTAATTGTGTGTGGTGTTCCCAGAGGGTACTGCATGTAATTCTGTCTAACAGCTGTACCCCGGGTACTACTACAGAAATAGATTGGTCTACTCCATATAGTGGTTTGAAATGGAGGGGGGTGCTAAGCAATGTGGTTGGTGACGTTATTCAATGAGTTGTAACCCAGGTGGACGTCCTTATCCCCACAGGAGGACTCCCTCCACATGAGGTCCTCCTGCATTAAACCACCCCTAGGGGGACTATCCGTTAGCGGACGCAGCTCCCTAGGCTCAAGGGGAAAGTCCCACCGGGAGAAGTGACGATACAAGGTGAATCATCACAGTTGTATGAGGCCAGATAAGTCGCTTAGGATTTACAGGAGACTGCAGCTCACCACATTGAACGGCTGCTACAGCGATAAGCGTAGGAGTGGATTTGCGATGACCAGCTTGGCCGAGGGCTGCACATTTTAATAAAGATGCGTAAGGGAAATGATTTGTTCCATTCCCTACTGATGAAAGTGCTTACAGTTCTAACTAAGGGGACTCGGAAGCCTTTACAGGCATCCAGACAAGGCTGTTCTGATTTTAAAAGTAGTCTTCTGAGGGTTTTGTGTCTACCACAATAGAAAGGGTGGGCAGTCCAATAGATCACCCACTTCTCAGAGGAGAAAACAGCAGAGAACCACAATTGGAGGATTCTTTTCACCCTTGGCATCTTCAGAGGCCAAGAAACAATGAGATATCCATCCGGATCCACTCCTCCCCAGTAGGAGGCAGAATTTCAGATTTCCACCAGAACTGTCGTACCATTTTACTGGATTCATGGATCCTATTGAAGTCTCCAAGGGACACAGGTTTCCCATCCCTTCCTATACACCTTCTTCCCCACCTCTCATTCAACTAAGTTCAACCACTCTTTTACGAGATGGACATCAGAGCAATAGAGGAGGTTTCTCCTCTGGAAATAGAGTGCAGCTTTTACTCTCACCTGATCTTTATTCCCAAGAAGAACCAGGTAGGCTGCGAACGGTTTTGGATGTGTCCTGTGTGAATCTTTCTTTCCTCTTAGAGAAATTCAAGATGGTCACACCAGTTATGACAATTCTAGAGTGTTCATCCCTTCTCCCCAGGTGGGAGCCACACCCACTGAGGCTAGGCAGGGGAGCCCACTAAGCAAGACCCTCTATAGGGTTCTGGGAAAGTAGGACCTCAATGGGAGTGACTCCCTTCTTGGGGACAAGGACTCCCATTCTGATTAGGAACTCCCGATCCAAGGAACATTATCCACATATGGAAAATGGACAGATGTTATTTCTGTTTTGAATACTTCTATTTTGAATCCATCAAGTAGTGACATTTCCTCAATCTCTTTGGTTTCAGATAAGGCTGGATCTCGCCTGAACTCCAGAGTAAAGGAGTAGAGAAGCACCACTTTGGGTCGGATAGCGCACATAACTTTGAATAAAGGAGTGAGGACTTTATGTCCTCGAGGGGTGGACGGCGATGGAGCACTAGCCTCAGCCAAGGCAGCTTCTTTGTGAAGTTCCAGGCGATCATGCAGTCACCTCCTAGGAAGGGCTATTTCAGGGACATTATCAGAGAAATACTCCACAAGTCTCTTCTTGTCACACCACTCACGCAACCTCTCAAGCAAAGTCTGACCTCTCCATCTCTGTGGTGGCTTCACCTCCTGTCCGAGCCCCCCACTTTTGGTTGTTGGGGGCTCTGAACCCTCTGCAGTGCCTGTAGCGCCTTCGTCTCTGGTCCACACGCCTGCACCCGTACCTCCTCCCCCATATCCCCTGGCTCCAGTAGCCCCTTATCAGGTGATACTGACAGTGCTGATGAAGATATCACAGATCAAGCACTCCCCTCCACAGCCCAGGCATTCCATGAATGAATTTGAAGGGCTCCTGCAGTTGCTGGATATCCAAGTTCGAGAAGCCAGGCATTCTAAACGTAGGGTACAGCCTGAGGTGCTCACTTCATGCACTTAGGAGTGCATGGTTATGCCAATCTCGCTGTTTTCCTGGCAGAGGCTAAGAGGCTCTGGCATACGCCCCATTCTATAACCAAAAAAGTGATGGGTCGAAGGTATTGAATGAATCTTAACCACTAGCAGAGGTCTGGACAACCATCTACACCACTGTTTTGTAGCCCTTCTGTGTCATTGCAAAATGGATCATCCATATGCAAATCAGTAGTAATGGGAGCAGTGCAGCCTGTACTGGTAGGCCGCCACCCCTTGGCATGGAAACACAAGGAACCCCAAATGTTTCCCCATTCTGGCCAGGTGGTAAATGGTCGATGTATGGTATAGGCCTTTGCCAACAGAGAAGATCTGCCTAGTGTTGCATCCACAACCATTGTCTACAGTTCTGGCTGCAGCCATTCGCTGAGGTCATCATTGGGGGCTTCCTCCTCTTTAGTGCTTGGCAAAGAAGATAGGATTTGTTGACACTGATGGTAAAAATGTTTACCATAAATGTGCACTGCATTTGCATCAGTCCAGCTCGGACACCTACGTGGGTGCAGTAAAGACTGGGGGAAAAAGCTAGCTGAATTTGAGCATTTTCTTCCACACAATAAGGGACTACTTCAGTTCTGGACTTGGAAGCATCCTGCATGGCTCAACATCTAATTTAGTCATCAGGCAATCACATTGACATTTTGTCTGGAGGAGAGATGTTGGTGGGCAACCATTAATGAGAGTGACAAAATGTAATGTAGATCTGCAGGACCGGATTCTTGATTTAGCCTTGGCTGGCATAGATCTATTTAATGGAGCCACTGCTGAGGAACTTTGTAATGAGGATGATAGCACCCAGATGAGTCTCGTGTGGTGTTTGTCAAGTCTCAGCAAAAGACCTTTCTGTCATCCCAGGAGAAGGCCAGATCAAGATCCCTTCAGTGGTTCATGGGGTTCCAATAACACAGTGCAGGGGTACCATTCAGGCATTCAGGTCCCCTCACACAGGAGAATGCAGCAAAACATTACCCCACCTCCCCCCTGGGATACTTCCAAGACTCTTTGGCCTCCTTTTCTGCGAGTCTAAAGCAAAATGACGATGGGCTGATTCACCATCATGAAACTCTGGTCGAGAGGAATATATTTCTCTATCTGACATCTTGGAGGGCAATTTGCATGGACTCTGATATACTTTCTGTGGTAATGCAGGAGTTCTGCTTACCACTTTCTTCTTTCCTCCTGCCTGATGACCCTCCACCAGTTCAGGTCTCTGCCCTTAGCACAGGAGATCCAGAGGTTTTCCTACCTCAGTTCAGTGGAAGAGATACTCTACTCCAACACAGGGCGGGTTTCTTTTCCAGGTTATTCATGGTGCCAAAACTCAACCAGGCTGGCCTGCTAACCCGCATGGACCTTTCCCACTTTTCGTACAGAGGTTCAACTTGATCACTGCAAAGTGGATCCGATCTACTCTCAGGCAGGGTGACTGTCTATGTACAGAGTATCTGCTGTTTAGGAGCCACACCACTGCTTCCTGCATTTCTCAGGACCAGACAGCTCCAGTACAGGTTGCTCCCCAATTGATGGAATTCAGTCCCACGGTCTTCACCAAAGTGATGGCGTTGCTAGCAGCTCATCTCCAGTTACAGGAGATGCATATCTACACTTACGTCGATGTTTGGCTGGCCAGCCTGGCAGTCCAGAGGAAGTGTCCTACCTGTTGCTGATTATTTTTCAATTAGGTCTTTCTGTGAAAACCAGGAAATCCTCCTGGACTGCTTCCTGAAGCCTGATTTTGATGGTTTCCATTAGGATAAAGAAGTGACCAGAGTCTTCTATCTGGAGGAAAGAGCACCAGATGTTTTGTCTACTTGCAAACTTTTTCAGAATAAAAACAAGATGACTCAACAGTCATTCCAGATACTGTTGGTTCTTATGACCTCTTGCGTCCTCTCAGTCCTGCACACAAGACTGCAGGCCTCATTATATGTTTGCCGCTATCCCACCGTTAATTCCGACGGGATACCAGCAAACTGACCTACTGTGGCCACAGCCTGATATCCTTGAATTTCTAGGATATTACAGGTGGCAGAAAGGGTGGTAAATCCCCATTCCATGGAGTCCCAGAGGACTCCATTGAGGGAATTGCAGGTATTACCAGCACCGGTGTTACTGGTGCCGGTAATGGAGGCATTTTTCTGCTGGTAGGGGCCTTATTCACCTACAGCCAAGAGCTGGAGGTAAATCAGTAACTCCCACTGTCAAACGTGTCGTTTTGCGGTGAGGTAAAAGTGCTATTCATGGAATTACTGGCACTTTTACCTGCACTTTTCCTGCACTGCAAAACTTGTAATGAGGCTCTGGGTATCAGTTGTAACCAACTTTGTCTAGCTTTAGTCTGCAAGGAGACAGGGATCCATATGCCCGAGTGCCTTTGGGTAGATCTCCTGTGGTAAAGAAACCTGAAAAATGTTCCTCTTCCTTTCTTTAGTACAACACCTTTTGAGACCCTGTGCCTTCTGTAAAGTTAGCAATGCATTCTTCCCTCCTTAGATGGGGGACTACATTGAATCGCATGTAGAGTTCTGGTTTGTGGTTGCCGACCCAAAGACAGAGGCACATAAATATCCTAAAATTGTAGGCGGTCTTCTGTGCTCCAAGGGCTTTCACCATTGCAGGTCGAGTGGTCCAGATTGTAATGGACAACTCAACTGCAATGTTTTCTTTTATTTTAAAGACTATCATTTTTGCTGCATAACAAATCAAAATTCAAAACACACTAAACCTCAAATTCATACAGGGACTTTTTGCAGCAGCACGAGTAAACATAACAGAAACAGAAATAAATGGCATGATCAAACAAAGTCAATGCAAATCAGGAATTCTTCCCAAAAGTGAGCAACACATTTACGTATCATAACAATAAAAAAAATCACAGCATTTGCAGCTTAGTAGACCTTACAGAAAAACATGGCATGGGATGATCAAACAAATTCAATGCACATCAGAAATCCTCCTCAAAAGTGAGTAGAACAAGAACATATATCAATGAAAAACATTGCAGCATTTGTGACTTAATAGAGTTTTCGGAGTATGTTTCATTAAACCTTACACCAATAAACATCGATTTTTGGCCCCTCAACCATCTTCCAGCTCATCAGTACATGCAGCTAAAAGTAGGTGGGATGATTAGCGCTGCTCTAGCAACATTCATAGGATAGATGGAATCCACTGGTTGGCCCAGTAAAATTACTAAAGGATCCATGGGCATCTGCCAGCCTGTGATATTTTTAACCAGGGCCAGTACATCTTTGCAAAACTTTGGGCCTTTTCACAGTGCCTCCACAGGTGCAAAAAATCACCCCTCTGACCATAATTCCTCCAACAATCGGCAGAGTTGAAGTTGCTCATTTTGTTAAGATGGGTTTGGTTCATGTACAAGTGAAACTACATTTTTTTTTGCATGCATTTTCCTTGTTTTGGTACACATCGGGTGAGGTGGCACCCCTGTACTATTTTTCTTTTTCCTGAGGATTCCTCCAAGATAGAGAGCTCCACGTCCCTTTTCCACCACGACATATAAGAGAGTTGATTGGAGGGATCAGATCTACCCAACAACTTGTATAGCCTAGTGATTACCTTCTTTAGGGCAGCCTCTTTGAGTAATAAGCTCCAACTTGGTGAGCTGGCGCGTTCCAGCCGATAGCGTCTCCGGTTTGGAGATCTATTGTCTAATTTGGCAATACCAGACGCACCTAGACTCTGAGACATCGAAAGCGAAGCGGCCTTGCATTTTTTGAAGGTCAGCGGGACACCCCTTCCATGTAGTTGACTCCTGGAGTAGGCCAACCCCTATTGGCAAGGCGGGGGGAGAAGTGCAGGTTCCCAAGAACTGGAGATAGGGGGCCAATGCCCCTCAGGACCTTCCATAGTCTAATTGCTCTATCCCAAAAAGCCAAGTAGACAATCGTAGAGGGGAGTAAGGAGCCCCCAACATTTCTATGTGCCCACTAAGATGTGGTGAAGTCAACAGGGTGTGTGTAGTAATGACAGATTATTCTATTACCATCCAAGGGCCTCTCCATTGTTATCCTGCCCGGTCAGAATGTGTGATATGTTAGCCACCTTGACATAATTCTGAAGAATGGGAAGACTAATACCCCAATTAAAAGTATTCAAATTCAGGGCCTGTTTCCTAATCTGCAGCCTATGGTTAGACCAAACAAACCTCATTTTCTGATGCAAGGGCAAGCATAGAACTATGACCAGGTGGGATTGTACTTCATAGAGGAGCCTAGGGAATAAATTCATCTTTACAGCCATGATGCAGCCTAGCCAAGAGATCTCCTTATTCTCCCACCTCAACAGGTCATAATACCAAAGATTTCAAAATTGGAAAACTGGCTCAATATAGGTCCTTGAAAGATGGTTTTAACTGAACTCTGAGGTAGTGCAGAATACAGTCAATCCAAAGAAAAGGGAAGTCGCGTTGAATCTGTCATAGTGCCTAGAGATTTGGAAACATTTAACCTCGTAGATTTCTCATAATTAAGTAACTTGAACATGTTGGAATATGTCAAGGTCTGCTTGGAGGGCCGGGAGAGTAGACTGTGCAATATCATAAGCAGGATGCTGTTGGTGTATATGGCGGCCTTATTGTTGACTCCACCCACAGGGATGCCTTTAATTGCCTGATTAGTTTGAATACGTATCGCTAGGGGATACATTATCAGGATGAAAATTAGAGGGGACAAAGGGCATCTCTGCCACGTCCCCCTAGTAATCAGACAACTCGCTCATAGAGACCACTAATACAGATCTTAGTCTTGAGGGAATTGTAACAGGCCATAATGTGAATAGTGAATGTGAGACCAAATCCAAACTATTGAAGAGCAAGAGAAATGAACCACCAGTCCACCCTGTCAAATGCCTTTGTTAGCGTCCATTGCCAACAGGGCCATCATGATCCTTCAACTCCTACCCACCTCTGTAGCGTTACTATCCCACCTAATGGTATTTTGCGTTCTACGGCTGATGATAACCTAGTTTGAGTCAGATGAACTAAAGAAAGGAGGGCCTCCATCAACCTGGTGGCCAGAATTTTGGAATAGATTTTTGCATCAGTGCTAAAAAGCGTGATCCGGCAGTAGGAGCCACATAGGGTGGTGTCCTTGCCAGATTTATGTATTAAGTATCAAGGAGAGTTGAGACTCCTCCATCAACAAAGCCACCTTGCATGAGACGACAAAAGAATTATACAAGGCGGTTGATGGGGACAGAAAACAGGATTTGTAATTTTTGAAAAAGATTGATGCAAAGCCGTCTGGACCTGAAATTTTATGACGGATAAGCGAGGTCATTGCATGCTCTTTTTCTTCTTCCGTGATAGGCAGCTCAAGTCGGGGTACGAACTCCTAGGACAGGTAAGGAAGGGAGGGTATGCCGAAATAGGAGTCCTGAGTGTTGTGATCAGGCCTTTGTCTGCCAGGAGCATCTCGAAGAAGCACAAAAATACCTCCAGTTTTTTAATGCTTCTCTGAATTGAAGAACGCAATTCTTGTTGCTAATACCTGTGACGTAGTTTCTGGATTATTGCTTTTTCAACTTGTAGGCTTTGTTCCCGTATTTATAATCACATTGCTTTGTTTTCAATCTTATTAGCTTTGCTCCCGAATGTATAATCACATTGCTTTGTTTTTGGAACAAGGAATTGGCCATTTCCGAAGCCATTGGCACCTCAAGGTTAGATCTAGTCAATTTGCAAAATGCTTTCGGAGAGGGTGTGTGTATGTGGGCCAATTTACAGTCCTGAACCTGAATTTCAAGATGTTTCTGAGTTTTAGTCATATATTTAAAATAGGCAGCTGAATGGCTAATAAACTACCCCCCTAGGGGTAGTTGCATCCCATTGGATTCCTGGCGAAATCCCTTCCCTATCATTATCCGGAAAATAGATGTCCATAACCGTGGCTGTTTCCCCACTAAGAACGACTTCTAGAAGCAAAGGATCATAAAGTTTCCATGGACGTCTAGTGGGTGGGCGCAATCTACTGATCTTAATCTGCATGGAGACCATAGAATGATCTGAAAACAATCTAGGGCCGATGTCTGCACATGATAGGTAAGTAAACATAGCAGACGAAATCAAGAGGAGTTCAATCAGAGAAAACCCCTTGTGCAAATGCAAGTAAAAGGAGTATTCCTTCTCGTTACCATGAAGAAGCCTCCAGATATCCACCCAGACAAACTCCAGCAGGACTTTCAACAATGCCAGAGTGTTGTAATCTGCAGTCCAGGGAGAGAATGTTTTCTCTGACTTAGGGTCTAGAATCAAGTTGAAATCGTCACCAATTATTAAATTGCCCTTGGTAAACATTGCTAAAATAGGGTGTAATGTTCTGAAAAACACATTATGGTGGTTGTTGAGGAGGAATAAGTAACCCAAGGTCACCTGGTGCCCAAGCAGTGTCCCGTTCAGAGAGGAAACCACCCATCGGCGTCCTTCAGGACATCCCTCTTAACGAAAGGAGTATCTCTCCCCATTAAATTTGCCACACCTCTCGTTTTTGCTGTAGCTGAGGCTAAGTATTGGTTTGGGAAATTCTTGAATTGCAGCATGTGTTCATCCTATGGGAGCAGGTCGTCTCCTGAAACATAGCTATATTGACACCGGATGTCTGAAGTCTATTCAGCATCTACCTATACTTGGTAGGAGAATTCAGGCCCTGCCCATTAAGAGACACAATTGTAAGCATTTCCATCTCATACACTTAAGTTACACATATCAAGAGAGAACCTGGGGCCCAATCCTGCAAGACTAGACAACCGCCCAGCCACCAAAAGAAACATTTTGCTCCATCCTTTAAACTAAACAAGTGCCATACGCAACCACCCACATGTGGCTTTGAAGAAAAACTAAAACAACCTGACACCTAGCTCAAAAATCTTCTCCCCTTCCTCATACCCCTGGTGTTCCCCGCAGGGTGCCTCCAAGCCTCCATGAGTTAGAGTGCATCTTGCATGGAGTCTTACATCCTACTAAAACCGACAAGTCCATATTCCAAGTTCAAGCTAATCAGAAACTGGGCGTCCACTCCCACATACGGCCAATTTAAATCTGTTTTCAACATTCAGATGTTATTACAATAGAGACATAAAATGTACCATAATGAAAAGAGTTCAACATGAGACATGCCTATACATTTAGAGAATAGGTTAACCCAAAACATCACAGGGTGTATCATAGTCTTCGTGGTTACATATAAAACAAACCTAGAGGATTAAGGTTAAACAAAGCGCATCAGGTCAAAGTCTGTATTCATGCCCATAGGGCTTAGTGAGTCCAAAAGCTCAATCCATAATATTTCTTGTTGCAGCAATTTACGTTGTATGTCACCTCCCCTGCTACTGACTGCTACCTGCTCAAGGCTAACCCATTTTAACTGTGCAAGGGTGTGTCATGCTTCTACAAAGTGCATAGCTACAGGGGATTTCTGGCTTTTAGTGAGAATACTGGACTTCTGTTCTGTCCATCTTGTTTTGACTTTCCTGGTAGTCATCCAAATGTAGTAGAACCCACAAGGGCACTTCAACGCATAGATCACATTCTGTACGTCACATGTACAAGAATGATTCAGCATAATCGGTTTGCCTGAATAGGGGTGAGCTATGCTGTTACTTACAATGATGTTCCTGCATTGTTGGCAACTATAACAAGGCATCGTGCCCTTGAATTGAATGGAAGCTGGAAGTGGCAGCACTTCTGCTTTTACCAAACTCTTACGTAGAGACCTACTATTTCGAGGGGATTGGGTCCTCCGACGTATTCCATATCTATGACATGTAATCACCACAGCTGTGCTGCTTCGGAAACTTTTTGCGGCGTCTGCGTCGATGACGTCGATGCGCCGTCGTCGAGGACCTCCTCCGACGTCATCCGATGTGATAAGTAGGACGCACGACGCCCGTAGCCTCAGTTCCGTTTTTTCCACGAACGTGTTGCTTCGTGAATCTCGGTTAACGCCTCGACTCTTTGGAGTTCTGTTCTTCTCGGTTCTTCTACCCTGTTCGTTTTTGTGAAAATCCTTCGTGTGAAGATGTCTTCTACTTCGTCTTCCACCCCGCGTGCGGGCTTCAAGAAGTGCGGGGAGTGTGGGTCCAAGATGTCAGTGACGGACTCGCACGACGCCTACCTCTGGTGCCTCGGGGAGGACCACGACACGGATGACTATCGACTGTCAGTCGCTCACGTCCAAAGCCTTACGTGAACGTAAGAAGAAGTTGTCGGTAGGTGGGGATCCCAAGCCCCGGAAGTCAAAATCTGCGGGGCTTTCAACGAATGATTCGAGGGGTGACTCTCCGCGTCATCGTCGGAAGTCTCGTGAGTCTCCTTCTAGGAGTCGGTCTCGTCACTCCTCAGCCTCTTCAAGGCATTCTCGGAAGCGCCGACACCGGTCGTCTTCCAGGTCCTCTTCGGAGGACTCTGCCCGGCACGTCGCTTACCCCTCCAGCCGTGCGACGCCGGACGAATGGGCTTCCTTCGGGAAGAAAATGCTGGCGATTCTTGAGACGCAGGGTACTAAGCCGTCCGCGCCCCCGAGTGGGGTCGGTCGTGAGAGGTCGAGAGGCACCGCTTGCAAGAGTGGTCGGCACGAGTCACGGGAGAGGTCCCGTTCGGACAAGGAGACTCGTTCTCGACGTACCCGTTCCAGGTCCCGGTCCTCGACGCGTTTGAGACCGTGTGCACCTGTGAGGTCTTCGAGGAAGACATCGACGTCTGAGGCGTCAAGGGCGTCGACAGGCTTTCTCAAGGCTCCGGCTCCGAGGAAGTCGTCGAAGACGCTCAGGTCGTCGAAGGGCACGCTCGGGGCTCCGGCTTCGAGGGCTGTGTCGACGCCACCGATGCTGGCGGCGCTGCATCTGACGTCGACGCCGATTTCCTCGACGCCGATCCTCTCGGCGCCGATGCCTGTTCGCTCGACGCCGGCGCCGATTCGCTCGACGCCATCGAAGCCTTTCGTGTCGGAGGTACCCCGTGGCACGGGGGAACCCCCTAGGAAGGCTCTGGTTAAGAGCAAGCGCTCTTGGGTGCCTTCTTTTCGCCACCCGGAATATATTTCAGAGGCGGATGAGGATTCTGATGGCCTGGTTCCTAGTCCGGTCCCAGATGAAATTGTCTCGGGCCATAGTCAGTTTGACAATTTGAGGCAGTCACTGCATGATGCCAGTGGACTGGACACCTCTCCGGAGGTGGAGTTTTGTAGGCCTGAGCCTGGCTCTCATGCCGATTCCTCGTACCGGCGCCTTATGGCTAGGGTTTCTGAGTACTTGGGATGGTCTGCTCCCCCAGGGGAGTTTGTGCAGGATGATCTAACGGACATCCTTGATGTTGGTCCCCCAACTGACCCGGTACTGCCGTTCCATATGGCTTTACAGAGAAGGGTGGCGGCGGCTTGGACTGCTCCGGAGAGTCTCCCGGCGATGGGCAGATCCTTGTCGCGAAAATACCATCCAGCCAGTAGCGACCCCTGCTACTTGACCAGGCACCCCACTCCGGAGAGTTTGGTGGTGCAGGCGGCCACGGCCCCGGCAAAGCAGGCGTCGTACCCTACCATCCATCCTGATAGGGACGACAAACGTTTTGATGGCTGGGCGAAGAAAGTTTTTTCTTCTGGTGGTATGGCGCTTCAGGCGGCCAACTCCATTTGTGCCTTGTCTTTTTTCACACACACTCTGTGGAACTGTGTTGCGTTAGCGGCTGAACATATTCCCGAAGGGGACGAACGGGATGGTTTACTTGCTATGGTCCAGGATGGTAAGGATGCCATGTGTGAGTCCGTTCAGTCGGGTTTGGACTTAGCTGAATGCGTCAGTAGGTCCATGGCGGCGAGCACCATGATACGCAGGTTTGCGTGGTTGCGGAAGTCTGGGTTTGCTCCTGATGTGCAGTCCCGGCTCCTCAACATGCCCTTTGACGGTGAAAACCTTTTTGGCAGCAAGGCTGACGAGAGCCTTGAGAGGTTGCAGACCTCAAAAGCTGCAGCGAAGTCGTTGGGCGCTGCAGTTCGCCAACCTCCGCCTTTTCGTCCTCGGGGACAGCAGTGGAGGGGTGGTTCCTTTCGCTATTACTCGTCCTTCAGTACAGCGAGAGGAGCTGGCAGTCAAAGAGGCCAACGCAGGGGTACCAGAGGTGGACGACAGGGTACCCGTGGTGCCAAGGCCGCTCGGGCAGTTGCCTCTTTGCCCTCAGGTAACGCCGCAGCCGCTCCCACTCAGTCATGAGGCCATGTCCCATGGTTCGCCGGTTGGGGGAAGGCTGGCGCAGCATCTTGTAGAGTGGCAAGCCATTACTTCAGATGTGTGGGTTCTGGAGATCATAACCCATGGCTACTGTATTCCCTTTCGGCACAGGCCTCGCGACAATCCACCGGGGAACCTCTCTTTGCAGAGTCCGGATCCCCTCCTTGCGCAGGAAATTCAAGCCCTGCTGGAGAAAGGCGCCATAGAACTGGTGCCTGTAGCGGAGAGGAACAAGGGATGGTATTCCCCTTATTTTTTGATTTCGAAGAAAGACGGGGGATTGAGACCCATCATGGACTTGCGTGGTTTGAACAAACTCCTCAGGAAGGACAAGTTCAAGATGGTTACTCTCTCTCAAGTCCTCCAGGCCCTTCAGCTTCAGGACTTGTTGGTGTCACTCGACCTCAAGGATGCTTACTTCCATGTGCCGATCCATCCCAAGCACAAGAAGTACCTGAGGTTCGTGGTTAGCGACTCGCACTTTCAGTTTCGGGTCCTGCCGTTCGGATTGACCTCCGCCCCGAGGGTTTTCACCAAGCTCATGGTGGTGGTGGCAGCGCATCTCGGGCAAGGGGGATTCACGTCTACCCCTACCTGGACGATTGGTTGATCAGGGGGAGCTCTCCCGAGCAAGTCCTGGATCATCTGTCCGTCACCTGCCACTCCCTTCACAGGCTGGGCTTCTCCCTCAATTTAAAGAAGTCCCATTTGACGCCAACACAGCGGCTCCAGTACATCGGAGCAGTGCTCGACACTTCCCTGGGGCAGTGTTTTCCTCCCCAGGTGAGGGCTCTTCACGTTCAGCAGATGGTGCACAAGTTTCAGCATGCCCAGACGCTCCCAGCGTTCGAGTTCTTGAGGCTGCTCGGCCTCATGGCATCCTGCATTCTTCTGGTGCCAGAGGCTCGCCTGCGGATGAGATCTTTGCAGTGGGCACTCAAGACGCAATGGTCGCAGTCCTCCGGCAGGATGTCGGACCCAGTTCAGGTGCCGCCCTCGGTCGCCCGGGACCTTCTGTGGTGGGCCTTCAAAGGCAACTTGATGAAGGGGGCTCCATTTTGGCTTCCCTGGCCGGAGGTGACGATCGTGACGGATGCATCCCTCACGGGATGGGGAGTTCATGCCAACGGGCTGACAGTCAGCGGTCGTTGGTCTCCGTCGGAGTCCAGACTCCATATCAATCTGTTGGAGCTGAGGGCCGTCAGGCTAGCCCTGAAGGCTTTTCTGCCGACTGTGCGAGGAAAGAGTGTCCTGATCCTGACGGACAACACAGTGGCCATGCACTACCTCAACAAAAGGGGGGGGGGCAGGGTCACTTCCTCTGTGCAGGGAGGCGATGCAGCTCGAGTTCTGGGCCATCCAGCAGGAAGTTTCGATCTCGGCAGTTCATCTGGCCGGAGACGAAAACGTGACGGCGGACGCTCTGAGCAGGCAGAGCGCGATCTCTCACGAGTGGGAGTTGGCTCAGGAGATTCTCCTGGAGATCTTCGCCCTTTGGGGGACCCCTCAAGTAGATCTCTTCGCCTCCAGTGTCAACCGGAAGTGCGAAAGGTTTTGCTCGCGGGAATTTCTCCAAAAGGAGCCTTAGGAGACGCGTTTGTGGTGGAGTGGTCATTCCCGCTGCTGTACGCGTTTCCTCCAGTCCCCGTCATCCCACAAGTGCTGCGGAGGTTACGGAAGTTCGGTTCCCGGATGATCCTCGTTGCTCCGGCGTGGGCTCGGAGGACGTGGTACCCGGACCTTCTCGACTTGTCCATCTGCCCTCCACGTCGTCTTCCCTACCGAGACGATCTGCTCTCACGGGAGGGGGGTCAGGTTCTCCATCCAGAGGTCAGATCCCTCAACCTTCACGCTTGGCTTCTGAAAGGTTGAGGTATAAGGATTGGGACCTCCCTGAAGACGTGATGGAGGTGTTGCTTTCGGCCCGAAGGCCAGCAACAAAGTCTCTGTACCGTTGCCGTTGGCGTAAGTTCTGCGACTGGTGCAGAGTTCAGAATGTGGATCCTTTTGCATGGGACATCCCCATGGTTCTGTCCTTTTTACTTTCTTTGGCCCACAGGGGCTTGCAAGTGGGTACCATTAAAGGTTACCTGGCGGCGCTGTCCATCTTCAAGCGCTCGTTTGAAGAGTGTTCTTACTTTAAAATCCCTTTAATTTCAGTTTCTGAAAGGGCTCACTAATGTGTTCCCTCCGTCACCTTTCCTGGTGCCCGGTTGGGATTTAAACCTTGTTCTTAAGTTTCTTATGGGTGCTTTGTTTGAGCCTTTACATTCTTGCCCTTTGAGGCTGTTAAATCTGAAAACTGTGTTTTTAGTTGCGGTTACTTCCGCTCGCAGAGTGAGTGAGTTACAGGCACTTTCAGTTAAGCCACCCTTCACTGTATTTCACAAGGACAGGGTTGTCCTTAGAGTACGTCCTTCTTTTCTTCCGAAGGTAGTGACGGAATTTCATTTGGCCCAGAAGGTTGTTCTTCCGGCATTCTATCCTCCTCCGCATCCTGGTAAGGAAGAGGAGAGGCTCCATAGGCTTGATCCTAGGAGAGCTTTGAGCTTTTATGTTTCACGCATGTCCCGGGTCAGAGTGGACGATCAACTCTTTATTGGTTACGCTGGAAAGCGTTTGGGGCAAGCTGTGACGAAACAGACTTTGTCTCGCTGGATTATTTTGGCCATCTCGGAGTGTTACCGCTTGGCGGGTAAGGACCCACCGGCTGGCTTGCGGGCCCATTCTACCAGGGGTATGGCTGCATCTACTGCCCTGCAGAGGGGTGTTCCTATTCGCAACATCTGTGATGCAGCCACCTGGGCTTCAGTACATACATTTGTACGTCACTATTCCCTCGATTCCATCCGAGGACAGGATCTGGCCTTTGGCAAGGCGGTCCTTTGCTCTGCTATTTGATTGGCTATTCAAAATTTTGATTCTAAATTCTTTTCCTCCTCCTTGCTCTGGTACTGCTTTGGGAGTCTGTCATAGATGTGGAATACGTCGGAGGACCCAATCTCCTCGAAGAACAAGTTACTTTCTTACCTGGTAACGTTCTTTCGATGGGATGGTCCGACGACGTATTCCAGATCGCTCCCGCCCTGCCTTCCCCGCTGCAGAATTTCTTTTGCGATTGCAGCTTACGTTCCGCAAGGCTTTGTGTCTGACTGGCAGTTGACTAATGTCACACGTTCTGGGGGAAAAAACTACAACTGAGACTACGGGCGTCGTGCGTCCTACTTATCACATCGGATAACGTCGGAGGAGGTCCTCGACGACGGCGCATCGACGTCATCGACGCAGGACGCAGACGCTGAAAAAAGTTTCCGAAGCAGCACAGCTGTGGTGATTACATGTCATAGATATGGAATACGTCGTCGGACCATCCCATCGAAAGAACGTTACCAGGTAAGAAAGTAACTTGTTCTTCTGTATGCAAACGTCAGAGGTTTTTCAAATAATTGCTGCAATTGTGGCTCCATTCTCAACATTGGCCAGTTCTTTTGTATCACCCTCTTGATCTTCATACTCTGCATTGAGTAGGTTGTGACATAGACTAATGATTCGCTAGGTTTGGTTGGTTTTGGCACAAGTAGTGTCTCCCGATCGATGTCTCACTTTATCAGCCACTTCCTAAATCAGGGTAGGGTTGTAACCTCTTGACGTAAACTTAGTTTGTAGCAGGAAAGACTGAAGCTCGTATTCGGAACTGTCCGAAATGCTCCTTCTGTAGCGCAGAAACTGACTGAGGGGGCTGCTATAAATAGTTCTCTGCGTGTAAAAGCTGGTAGCCAGCAGTAAACTGTTCCGGTCTGTCAGTTTCATGTAAACGCTTGTCTCCAGTGAGTGTTCACTCGCATATATCTCCACGTCCAGAAAATGAATCATCGTAGTGTTTCTCTCAGAGGAGAAGTTAATACGAGGATGCATCTCGTTCATCACCGTATAAAAGTTCTGTAGTTCTTCCAGGGGACCTGTCCATATTCCAAAGATGTCATTGATGTACCGTAAATGGAAAGATGTCTCATCCACCTTGGTGATGATAGAACGTGTTCATGCTCCCAAGTAGTACATATAGGCATTTGCATAACACAGTGCCATGGCGGCCCCCATTCCCGTACCGTATTCTCCGAGATACTTCACAGGCCTGTGCACCCCAGTTCCATATTATTTTGTTCCCTTGAGACTGGGTAACCAACTTGATATCCAAACATACATCCCCTCACTGAAAGGGGAGGGGTGCAGTAGGAATCCTGGAGGATAAATCATGTGGCAAATAGGCACTGTGAGAAACCTGAGGGTATCCTCACTCCTACTATCCCTGGTTAATCTTCTCTGGTGGCCAGGGAAAAGCCATTGCTTTTGTATCCTGACCCTGCAGTGGAGATGCGAGGGAGGATCACCTGGGTGGAGGGTCCTTGTGGATTGGGAATGGGGTGTCCACAGGTAAGACTTGGTATCCTCCTTTCCCTATGGTGGACCAACCTAACCCTCTCCCGGCCTTTATGACCTATTGTAGAATCTCTCCCCTCCTTTCCTCACATTCAACTTTTGATAGTATTGGGACAAGGAAGAGGTGACTAAGAGTAATGAAAATGAACCTTCCTTTCATCACTATAGTAACGGGACGAAGAAGATGCCTGCAGAGTATCTGCAGGCTTAGGCATGTCCCTTTTAATCATAGTCGGGCAGATTCAATTAGGAATCCACACCGGCAACCTGTCAAGTGGTTGCAGGTGTATAGAGGGAGACTAGTGGAACAAGCAAAGGGAGCTACAGGGAGACCAAGTGGGGGGATCTGTTTTGTGAGGAGGCAGCCATGGTAGGACCTCTGAAAGAGCCAGGATGCTGCCTGACATCCCAGAGAGCTGTTGAGCCCAAGGCAAGTGGGCTGTGCAGCTGCCACAAGTGTGGGAGCATCCGGGTTGGAAAGCGAGCAGTCGGAGCTGAGAGGATGCCGTCCTCGTCTGTGCAGAAGCACTGGAATTGCCGGCGTGCAGAAGGCAACACACGGCATGCCAGCGAGTCTCTCAAAGGCTGGCTGCCGGTCTGATAAGCAGTAAATAGCGGGAGCCACCGGGAAGGAATGCAGAGTACAAGCGAGTGTCGAGGGAAGACACTCTCAAGCAGTAGCACTCCTAGTGGACCACATATAGGTAAAGTTATACCAAACTGAATACAAAATTGAAATTAAGCTGAACTTATATTTAATAGCAAACTAAATGAAAACTTGAAATTGAGCCTTTTAAACACTAAATGGAAATGAAACTTTTTGGGCAAAGCAAGTAACTGATGAAATCTTAACCAGGAAAGTGCAGCCTATGAAAAATATTCCAAGTGTGAAAGAGTGTAACAGAAAGTTAGGGCATGAATCAGACCACCATAAAGTGAACCTTTATGAATGGATACAGTGCGGCAAGGCCGAAGTCTGGCAAGAGGTATGTGACACGGTATGGCAAAGCCAGGAGGCGAACCAGGAGAAGCCAGGAGGCTGTAAAATCACCAATAAAACCAGGAGGCCGACAAAGAGAAACTAAGTGAATTTAAATCTGCGCATGGGACAGGTACAGAAGAACCTGTGCAAGTTGATGAGCCTAGGGATCCTTGTTGCATGACCTGTGATGGATGGACCGTGTGATCTGACAACTGTGCCTAGACCAGTGCGCCCTAAATTGTGAAAACCAAAGACATTATGAAATACAACCAATAAGAAGCACTGTAAGCAAACTGGTAATGAACACCTTTCTGGTCGTCGATAAGAAAATGGGAACCCTCCCTAAATACCTAGAAAAATTCCCAGACGAAAAAATCAGTAACAACTTTCTCAGAGCGAGACTAAACTTATTACCCACAGGGGAAATACTGGAAATGTGAAATCAATCTGATCGGGCAGTGCAATACTGTGAGGGATGAGTGATTTCAAGGAACCAGTCTCTGACACTTCTATTGCTTGAATGCAAAGGAACATGGGATCGAAGAGTAAGAATACTAGGAGGATTGGTAGAAAAAACCGACTGGCTATTATCAGAGAACACTTGGCACAGAATAATAGAAGGACATGAAATACAGCTCACATCAGCAGTGGTAAGATTCCTCCAATCAATACACTTGATGGACTGCAACATCCTAGCCAAAAAGAAGGACTGAAAAAACAAACAGACCAGCACTACTGGAAATGTAATGATTAGCCAGAAAAATGGTTCCTTTAATAACAAATGAACTAAATGTTGATATATTTATTATTTTGAGGGGGAGAGCGACACTCAAATAGAAAGGAGTAAAACAGCTGTCTCAGTATGGAACTCTTCTCAAACCTTAAACAAACATAAGTCCCTAATGAACTGTGAACTGAGAAAGAGAAAGGAAGAAGGTTTGGACTCCAGAAGAGCTTCATCTCTACCATTTTTTGTTTTTTCCTCTCCTCATTTTTCTTTTCTGTCTTTTAATCTTTATCTTTTTTTCGTTCTCCTTCTCTTTCTTATTTTATCATAATTTAGTACGACAAAAGAAAATGACATAACATTTTAAATCAGAAGGTAGAATATCACATTGTAAAGGTTTTTTTATCTATTGTATGTAGATTGTAAACCAAATACAATGCAAAAAAACACAAAACAAACTGGTAATGCCATTCAGAAAGAGGGTCAGATTGACCAAGAGTTGTGTTGAACTTTGAGAAGCAAATACTAGTTGTTACATTAAAGTATTGGAGAAGGGTACCCTGACACTTGAGGAGCTGCAAGTGATGTGTGGAGAACAGAGCCCCAGGACCTGTTTCTTTTGAATTGTGTTGCTTGGAACTTGGGGAAGGGAACCCCCCGAATTGTGTTGAACTGTATTGCCCTGGACTGGAGAAAGGCAATCTTGAGACTTTTGTGGAACGGTTTTGAACTTGGGGAACGGAAGCTGAAGAAGAAGATAAGAGCTGGAAGAAGCTCAGAACTTTGTGTTGGTACCTATTTCTTTGGTTATCAACATCCCTACACATTGTTTAGCTTTAGTTGTGAGGTTTTGGACACAGACGTTTAAGTTGAAGTCTTTGACTCCGACTTTCCTTAGTTCAGGTATGGAAATCCCACCTTAGTATAGGGAAAGTTGGGACTTCTACCATCCTGACGTTTACTTTAATAAATCAGATTGTTTTGAACTTTGAATCTGTTGTCTGTTTCTTGCTTCATGACTCCTTCACAGCACAAACCCAGAAATCAGTAAGATTAAAGATGCAGGCATACTGCCAGGAGAGGTGCAAATCCGTGTTTTCTCTGTGAACCCAGGGATGTGCTGAGGGACCGTCATTCTCATGGCAAGAGGTGCAGACAGTTTTGATCACAGTGACGCAAGAATATATCACTATTCTAGCAATAATAACAGAATTGTTGCTAGACATTCTGTAGACCAGGTGCACTCCTCGAATGTCCAAGTTCTGAAATGAAGTCATACCCTCAGTGCAAAAGCTTGTGGCTTGCAGACAAAGTTCAATTTAGTTCATCAAAGCAGGTAGAATGCAGGACACAAGCAAATGAAATCTGCTAGACCAAACATCCAGTTCAAGGTTTTTAGGCTCCGTGAAGATGCAGCAAAGTACATATTAATGTTACAAAGTTCTACCAAGACTCAACTACTGGACAAATACATCCATGGATCACAGTTTTTGATTGAGTGTTCTAGCTAGGAATACCAACTACAAATATCTAAGATACCAGAGCCAAACAAATATAAGGGCCATTGTAACAAAAATGTATGACCAACAGATGATGGCAGCAGAGGCCTTAACTATCATATGCCGCTGAAGCAATGGCGGTGGCCTCTACCCTTTGGTAGTGCACCGCCACCTCCGGGGGATTCATTGCTGTTGAGGGTGACTTGGCAAGTTGCCACTCTGTTCAGAACTACTGACCTTCCGGTAACTTTACACAAGATCACAAAGCGTACCTTTTGCAGGTTGTGTTTTGTGTTCCAGAGGGGTCAGACACTGAAGATGGTACACCAACAGTGGGGCCTGAATCCGGGTCATTGCTTATGGGACATTGACCGCCTGATAAAGGAGCCTTAGCAGTAGCTCCTGCAGAGGCCTCTCTGTGTGGAAAAGATTCAGAAGCTGCAGATCTTGAATCAGCATGTGGACATCTTGACTGATCAAGGGCCGTTCTCTCGCCCTCTGATGATATGATATGATAGGTTATTTATAACGCGCTTAATACCCAGAGGTTTATAAGCGTAGACCCGGGGAACGAACCTGTGGTGTTCCGTGCCGTCTTGCTTCCAAGGTGAGCATGTTACCCCTGAGCTATCCTCCCACGACATACTGATACTGGTTACGCTGTTCCAGGACCACTACCGGAAGAGTCTCACATCAGCAAACAATCCGAGATGTCACTGTTGATGTCGGTGGTTGCGGTGGAACTGGAACCAACCCAAGGAAGATAGGTGGAGGTGGCGTCATCAGCTGGGGGGGCGACTTTACGGAAATGCACCACATGGATCCAAGCTGGGATCCCCACACACTTAATGGCAGAGTTTGTTTTCAGCAGAACCTGAAATGGTTCACGCCACTTCGGCTGGAGCCCAGACCTCCGCAGGTGGACCTTCACCAGGGCTCAGTGTCTGGTTGTAGAGGATGGCAAGGATCAATAGCTGGTTCAATCAGAGCTTCACAGACCTGGGCATGATGAGATCGTACAGTTTTAATCAACATGCAACCATATTTAATCAAGGTGTCATCCTCTAATGACAGACTTTGAATGTGGGGAACAGCTGGGGTTGCAGTTCCCATTCTCATACGGCGACCAGGGAGGGTTTTATGAGCAGACAATGTGTGTGTTACGCTGGGAGTTGGTTTACATGGGAAATAAAACAAGGGGCCAATGCTTGGGGCGATTTCAGCTCTATTTCTTTACACACTTTTGACCACCTCAACCTGAGGTTGCCATTCCGGCATTTTACATGAACGATCGAGCACTGTGATCAGCGCATTGGAACTGTTCAGTTTTTTTCTAGAGCTTTGTACACTTCTCTAATAACCTGACCAGTAAAATGGGTACCTCAGTCGCTGTGTATACTGAGGGGGGATCCAAACCGAGGTATTAACTCGGCTAACAACTTTTTGGCTGCTGTGATAGCGTCTGCTTTTCTACAGGGATGTGCCTCCACACGCCCAGAAAACACATCCACAACGACTAAATAGGACATTTTTCATACTCCCCTCCTGGATAACAGTCTGTCTGCACGTATAAAATTTGACTTTCTGCTACAGGTGGCTTCGTAGGCACCGCTCTCCCTACATTGTATGTTAGGTGTATAAGAACATTTGTACACTAAATCTGAGCCATAGAGGCTAAACAGGGGGCCATCCAAACTTATGTTGATCATGGCGTTTTTACCTGAATGATCCACACTGTGAGCTTCACATACCAGATTAGTAAGAGAATTACCTTGGGTCTGGTGAAAGCCACTGGGAGTGTACTTCCAATCTACACATAAGTTGCGCCCCAGTCACCCTTTCAGCTTCTGGATCTTGACCTTGGAGACTCGCCAGACTGGAAAGTGAAGGCATACGTGACCTTGGAACTGCAACACAAACAGGAAATCCATTAGGAACCAGGGGCCCTCTCAAGGCCACTGAGCAAGCTGCACTTTCTGCTAAAGCAGTTCCTTGGGCTGTAAATGACTGTGAGGGATCATGTTCCTTACCTTTTACTATGGCTGCCACTGCAGGGAGCAACAATGCATTCAATAGATTTTATGCATATTTTCCATTCAATATTGGGGTTCCTGTGGGATTCCGAAGTCATGGACCATCCTGTGGACATACCTGGAGTCACTATAGTTCGTAGCCGATCTATCTCGAGCCAGAGCACACGCACAGGTGAGGGCAATGAGCTCAACAACCTTTGCTGCTTTTATCATAGGTAATGGATATGCTTCTAGAACAGCATGGGGGTGGGGTACATACAGAATACCCAGAAACCAATTCCCCAGTTTACAGAACACAGATGCAAGATCCATCAATGAAAAGGAATGAAGTCACGATTGAAGGAAGATGCATCAGATAGATCAACACAGGGTGACAAGAGTGTCTCCACAACAACCCGACAGTCATGCAACTCCCCATCCTCAGGGGCTGGTAGAGAGGCAGGATTCAGAACTGAACAGCGACTCTGGGTTATATTGGCAGTGGAAATGAACAACATTTCATATCTGTTAAGGCGGGAATTCGACACATGCTGTGTCTTCCCTTTAAGCAATAATGACAATGCAGCATGGGCAACAGCAATCGCGACAGGATGCCCTTCGACCACATAGTCAGTTTTCTCCATTAATAAGGCAGCAGTGGTGACAGCTCACAGACAAGCTAGGAATCCCACTGCTACTGGATCTGAAGCTATGCTGTTATGAGACGGGCCGATGCTTATCACTGCATAAGTGAGTCAACATACATTGATCAGATCCATTGCGCTCATCCAAAACAGCACAAAGGCCTGTGACGAATCCCAGGGTATTGTCAGTGCTCCCATGGGGGAAGCCCCTTCCTGTGAGGCCAGGGGGTTGAGACCGCTACCTGACAGTCCCCCTTGGGGTGGTACTTAGCGGGTGGATCTCATGGGGAGGAAAGCCCTCCATGGGACTAGTGATGATAACCTTGGGAGAACGCAGTATTCACCCCCTCCATTTGTGTCCACTCTTTCCTCTCACCCCACTCAGTCCCCTGTGTTCACCCACCCCTCTATGTATCTCTGTAGAGTAGAGGACTTCATACATACAGCTCATACTGGGACTAGGAAGAGTGAGGCTTACCCAAGTAGAGTGTATATAAGCACTGACTGGAAGAAGATGAAGCCAGGAGACAAAAGCACACCGCAGAACTAACATAGGCGGTACAGTCTACCAGAGGCAGCTCCGGTGATAAAAAGCAAGGAAGGACTGTGTACCTTGTCAAGCCAGCCCTGGAGGGGCGAGGAACCAGATGCCAGTTCTGTGGCAAGAGATGCAAGGAGAAAGGAACAAGAGGCTGTCGAGAAGGGATGAGTTTCTCCAATAGCACCCTGGAGCAGGGACCTGTCCGGTAACTGGGAAAACCCGACTGGTGAAGCCAAAGTAAGAGAGAGCTGTGAGGACTTAGAAATGTGAGACAGACACAAAGGTTACGTTTATCAAAGTTTGCCATTTATTCAAAGTAAAAAGGGGTTCTGATAAACATGTAACATACCCTAACCTAACACAGAGGTCCCTGTCTAGCAAACTAAAACTAAAGAAAAATGTATCCAAAATACCTCTGGCCCTCACACTTATACATAAAATCAAATTATACAAGGACAATATGGCTGATTTTTAGTTTACCAAAGCAGTTCAGTAATGCAAACTCAAATGTGCTTAAAAGCGCTCCTTTTGACCAGGGTTGTACTTCATTCCCCTGGATCAGGTCAGGAATACTTAAACAACTGTTTGAACAATGTTTTGTCCAAGTGAACTGGAAAAGTATTTTCCAACCAGTGTCCTCCTTGGAGAAACAACAAATGTCTTTTTCACCAAACTTGGTTGATAGTTCAAAACAAAATAAATGCATTTGACAATATTCTTCTTGCAAGAATGATCGACTTCCTCCCCAAGACAGAGTCCATAAACCACACGCAATTGTTCTGTTATCATGTAAACCTTTCTTTAAAATAAACTACTTCTTGTCAAGATAGCACTTCACTCTTTCTAAATACTTCTATTTGGAATAAGGCACACTTGTGAGGATACCAACAAGCAGATTGTCTCAGTAAGGTTATTACATGTCAACAAATGATAAAGTACATGAATTCTCTTCATTCAACAAAAGGTTTTTTCATATATTGCTCTACCACACAGATATCAAACCATCATCTTCTTTCCTGGTCCCCTTGCCTGATAGAACTAACCATTATAAGCCCTTTCCTGGCATACACGCCTGCCAGGAAGAAAACTCTTACAACTACTTCAAACTTGATGGTTTTATTGCTCCCAATACTCTCCACCTCAGTCTTTTGGTATGCTTTCATACTCTCTTGGCAGGATGAGATGTACACTTTCCCAAAAGAATATCTCTCAAAAGGGGATTTATACGTCAAAGGTTTTCTTAAGGGTTTCTCACAACTTCTTGGCTGATGGCAATGCTGGTTGTGAGCTTTTTCCAATGGTTGTCTTAACAGCCTCTTGACTTTGTGTAGTATTGGTTAGAGGCTTTCCCCGCTGGTGTTTTGGCCAACGTCCCTTGACAGCCTCTTGGCTGTGGATAGAGTTGTTCATAAACGTTCCCCTCTTGTATTCCGTTATGAGGTAACCTTCCTTTTTGCAATTTAGCTCTGTTTTCTTTCACTGCTCGTTATTCATTTAATAGGTTTTTCTTGGATGGAGGTCTGCAGGAGCAACACCATCTCTGTTGATCTTCCACTGCTGCACTTGTCTGCCCTGGAAGTCTGTCTCCTTCTCAGCTGGGCTTTTTCTTAGTATGCACCCTTCCGCTGCAGTTCTTCTTGTTTTCAACCCCCGAGGTGACTTCTGCCAGCAGGCTTCTCTCTGTGGCTGCCTCTGCACCTGGGATGATTGTAGCTTCCTAAATGTACCCTTCCGCATGGCTATTAACTGCTCCTCGGCCTTCTTCCTCGGCTTCACCTCCTTCTTCATACCCCAGCTGGGTCTTAATTTGGGTTTTAAATATCCAGCTCAGGTGCTTCAATTGGCAACAACTACACCACACCTTTATATCTTCACCGTTCTGAGACCTCATTGCCTCTAAGCTCCTATTCTTTTGTCCCAGTAGATCTAGCATTATGGGATTCGAAGTCCATAGATAATGTATAACATTACATTTTTCCTTTTCACAATAAACCATTGTCATTTCAGGGATTATAGGGAATTGAGATAAGGAGATCCCCATTGTCCACCAGTAGGATTCTCCTCCCCTTTGATCCTCCCACATGAAGCCACTCCCAGGGTCAGGATCAGATGGCGGCTGCCTCTCCCTGGCCACAGGGTTCCTAGTGATCATCTTACTGGATTCATCACATACCCTTACCCTAATGTTGTTTGTTTTCATAGCCTCTATTGGAAATATAGAAAGGAAATGTACATTGCCTTGTTATTTTCCTTTCCCTCATCAACACAATAGGGCTGTAAATGAAAAAAACAGGGCATGACTCGGGCATTGGTTTCTTTCTGAAGGCTCAACCCCTTTTTACGGGCATGATCTGTAACCAGTCAGAACTTTCAACATGTTAGATAATATTTGAAGTAGGTTTTGGCCCACTTAATGGCCAAAGATTCAAGTTCATTGATTTCATCGTTTGTGCTCTAAATGGGCAGGTATCCTGGTATTTGGGTTCCGCAGCTCTGGAAATTCTTAGGACCTCGGAAGATGGCTCATTTCAAAGTTCATCTTGGGACAGGTTGTTTTCACCAGCCAAAAGGAAGGATTCGTCCTCTTCAGAGTTCCTCTGTCGCTCAGAAAATTGGGTCAGGACAGCGGTGGTGGCTTCAGTGTTGCAGAGGGTCTTCAGGCATCTCTGGTCGTCTTCTTCGGTTACTTCATCTTCCAGTGGTCGACTTGCTTTTTTCTCCAGAAGCCTCACCTTTCATACAGTACAAGCACACACTCCTCTGCAATCTATCTCAGCATTTTACAGAAAGGGGCGTTTGGCTGTCCAATATGGACAGCCAGACTCCCTGTGGGAGCCTCTCGTATTCAGTCACTCTTGCAGACAAAGGACAGGGGGCGGTGGAAAACTCCCTCCCCACTTCCTGCCTGCCCAGACACTCTGGGGCTTAGGTGTGGATACCCAAGGGTTCCTTTCAAAGGCAAAAAATACATACATGCCTCCCCCTCCCAGCATGGTGGTAGCACAGCTGACAAAGAACAACCATGCTAGTAATGGCAATAAAGAAGGGAGGCCCCAAGTTGGTACTTTGGATGCCCCTATTGTGCACTACTGAGGCTATGGACATAGCCTGCAGTACAAAAATTACACAGTAGTTGGTAGAACATATCCACTGCCGCCAGCCATAACTAGGAGATTGTCTATGTGACTAAAAAGTCACAGGAGCCAAGAGAAGGGGGATACTAGGTATCCCTTTGGCACTCCGCCAATCTCTCAGACTATAAGGTTTTGGGAGAGATACTAAGTATCTCTCTATCCTTATGGAGTGTACTTACTTGAGGATATAGAAAAAAATCTCAAAGGCGGACCCTAAGGGTCCCCAGCTACACTGCCCATAAGGAGCTGTGTGCTGCTATAGTAAAATGCAGATGCCTTTAAGAGCTATGGAACATACAGACTGCATAGTACAGGTAGAATACAAAGAATAGAGTTCCAAAAGTCAGAGCCCATGAGAATGAATGAGTGGAAAAAGGCTCCACTCATTCAGGATTTGAAGAAAAAGGTCCAGCAGAACGTGCTGGAGGTCTCATTAGGAGAGGGGATGAAGCATAAAAATGATAAATCTCTCTAACACCCACAAGTTGGAAATGGACCTGACACAGCTAGGCCAGATCTTTTGGAGGTGGGAAATGACATATTTGGATGTCATTGAGGCTGTCAACAACTGCAACGGATTGTCGATACCCAGACCCAGTAGACTACTTTCCAGAATTCCATGGTTGTTTAAGGGACACATTTTCTCAATATCTTCCAAAGCTTGCATCAGATGTGACGAACCCTGGGAGAAAGTCACTGCTTTTGATGGGGAGCCCCCTTTCCATGAGACCAGGGAGATGAGGCTACTACCCGAAAGTACCCCTCGGGGTGTACTCCGAGGGAGGTTCTCTTTGGATCTCATTGGGATGCAAACCCCAGTTGAGAGAGGTGACAATCCCGGGATAACGCGGTACCCCTTTGAAACTTCCACCTCTCCTTATCAACCTTCCTCTACCACCCAATGGGGTGCCCCCATGTATTTTAGCTATTCATCCCAATTAGGGACCACTGGAAAGGAAAAGATCCATGAGGTGTTTTAAAGCAATACTGGGACGAGGAAGAGGCCAAGAGCAATGAAGATCAATGGTACGAACCAAGGCACACACTCTAGTCTCTCAAGCGATCCGATTGGCTAGCTGTCGTTCAAAACAAGCTTGGGAAGATAACAAGGGCATCTTCATTTCAGCACGGACCGAGAGCTCGGCAGACTACACACAGAGGGTCAGACCAGAGAAGCAGACGGTATCAGGGAGAGAAGCGCGTCCGCGAGAACTCCACGAAGCAGGACGCTTACTGAAGAGAACGAAATACTCTTGCTGGTAAACAGGGGTGCTGGAGCACAGAAAAGCCACTGTACAACTGCTGGAAAGACCTGCAGGAGATCGGAGAAGCCTCCGGGGAGCCAGAGAAGCCGCAGAAGACCCTGGAAGACCTGCGAACAACTTGAGGGTAAACGCCAAGAATCTGCAGATAGTGGGGTGGCTAGGCCTGGGGTTGGGGAGACCCAGAGGGTGCAAGAAACATTAAGAAAAGTACAGACTGACCTACGTGAATATTCACCAAGACCAAAGTAACAAGGTAAGGGGGTCTGGTACCCCCATCGGGGGCAATACATCCCGAACGGCACTAAAGAGGAATATGAACACTGTATATGAGAGCTGGACACATAGAACTTGGCAGGACAGCAAACCAAGGCTGTGGGTCAGGGTGAAAGCAAATGAAGAGAACTGTGAGTAAAAGTATTGAGTACCCTATTTCGCACTAGAGTGGCCCAAGTGGGTACAGAAACCAGGGTCTGGCACCTGTAGCAAGTAAGAGGAAATCCCTTCCTCCACATTGTAGTACCCGGGAGCCTGGATTGCTCACAAGGGTCTTGGACCCTCAGGCATCCAGACTGTTATTTGTCGCAGTACCTGGAAGCCAGGTTAGCTGACAAGGGTCTGTGACCCTCAACACAGCTTGGGAACGACATCCAGGCTTTTCCTCACTGCACGGGTAGCCAGGTTGACTCAACAGGGTCTGGTACCCATTTCTTTTCAACCAAGAGAAGAGACAATATCTTGAACCCTAAAAAGAATCATAGGGAAGGGAAACAAGCCCTTTGATCTTTAAAAAAAAAAAATACATTCTAACTTTTTATTTTTATTTTCAACACAAACATTACATTTGTTAATCACCAAAAGACCAACAATTCCCACAGTACTTCAAACATATTGCATGTCGCGGACTCGTGCTCAATGTGTACTGTATCCACTTTCCCTCCCTCCCTCCCACAAGCCTACCCCGCTCCGTCCTTACGTACTTCATTCTTAGGAGGTGTTTCTTCGTCATTAACCTTGGACGCTTCTGTACTCGAGCCCTCATAGGTGGGACCCCATATTGTGTTCACCAGATGTTTCCTGGCTGTTAGGGTTTCCGCTTCTTCTTCACTCCCTCTGTTAGCTGCCTCATTCCATACTACTGTTTCAGCCTCGGACCATTTACGGAGATCCGCCCACCAGACCTCCACATTGGGTCTGCTTGGTGCTTTCCACCTTATGGCTATCTTGCGCTTGGCAGTATATAGGCCATATCTTTGAGTTTGTTTACATGTTTCAATTGACATGGCCTAGGGAACCCTCCCACCATGCATGCCCAGATTGAGTCTATATTCAAGTTTATCTCCTTTTCCTCCAGTCTTTGGGCCACTTCTCCCCAATACATTCTTATTTCAGGGCATGCCCAGATCATGTGTATCAGCCTGGCATTTTCCTCCTGGCATTTAGGACATTTTTGTGGTGCTGCGCCTTTAAATCGTGATATTCTCAGGGGGGTCATATATGCTCTGTGGGTTATATACACTTGTATTTGTTGCAGCCTTGCATTTCTGGACACTTTTTTGTGGAACCCTTGTACTTTGTCCCATAGCTCATCTGTCATTGGCTCTCTGGCTTCCTCTTCCCATTCCTGTCGTAATTGTCACCTCCCTTCCCACTCTCGACATCAGCACTTCGTATATTCGGGAGACCTCATGCCCTCCCTCCGAAATGTCATACAGCGTTTCTGTAACCATGTCTGGTTGCTCCTCTAGCGTTATTTCCGACCATGACTCTTTCCCTTGCCTTACAAGTCTGGCATAGGTTATATGCTTTCCTCGGTGCAATCCCGTTTCCTCTACCAATGCATCGAAACCCTTTGCCTCCCCTTCTTGCCATATATCACTGGTTGTTGCGACCCCCATTGGCTCCCAATGTATTCGCATCGATTTGCTCAGCTGGGCGTCTACTCTGGTAGTGTAACCAGTGGCACTTGTGGTGAATATGGGGGCAGATTGTTTATTGATTGGCACATCTTACGCCACACTTGCCTTCCCAACTCCAGCATGCCTGCAACTTTCCCTGTTTCTCGTTTGGGGAGCCAGATCCATTCTTTCAGGAAATATGGGGCACATTCCTGTTCGAGCAGCCTGGACTCTGCTGTAGAGTCTTCGGCTAACCATTCCGTTACACATCTTAGTTGGCTGGCCAAGTAATACATCTCAAAATTGGGTAAGTTTATGCCTCCTTTGTCATGTGTATTTTGCACTTGCCAAAGGGCTATCCTATTCCTTGTGTTTGCCCATAAAACTCTCTGCATATGCTTTTGAGTTTAGTGAAGAAGCATTTTGGTATGATGTACGGGATGTTCCCAAACAGGTGCAGCAACCTGGGCAGTACTTCCATCTTCAATAGTGCCCCCCTCCCCATCATGGCTAGGGGGAGTTTGGTCCAGAACTTCATACTATTAACAGTTTTCGTTAGGGCTTTTTCTGTGTTGTTGATATGTTCTGCCTCTGTAGTATGGTAAATATTTATACCCAGGTATCTAAAGGTATCTGTCACCCAGGGTATTGGCAGCACTGGCAGTTTGTCGTATAGGATCGCCATGTACCGTCCTAAGGGGAATATGCAGGACTTTCTAGGATTTATCGCGATGCCTGACAGCGATGCAAATCGCTCAAGTACCTCAAGGATATATTGTAGGTTTTCCTCTGGGTATCTCAGACATAGTAGCATGTAATCTGCATACAGCGATATTAAATGCGCCCCCCCCTTTGTATAAATCCCTACTTCCTCATATTGTTGTCTGGGGTATATCGCCAGTGGTTCCAGCGCTAGAATATACAACATTGGGGACCAGGGGCATCCCTGTCTTGTGCCTCTGCTAAATTGCCATCTTTCCGAGATGACCGTTCTGGTTCTAACTCTGGCTAGCGGTGCGCTATATATTAATTCCACCCACTTCAGGTACGATGCTCCAATCCCATTTTCTTTCAGAGTTACTAACAGCCATGGCCCTTTGACCGAGTCAAAAGCCTTTACTGCATCCATAGATACTATAGCTAATTCGCCTGAGGCCTCCTCGGATTGCTCTATTACATGATGTAGCCTTCCGAGGTTATTGGATATATTCCTGTGTGGGACATATCCGAACTGATCGGGGTGTATCAACCTGCTTGCTATTCTGTTTGCTAGCACGGCCGTTAGGATTTTACTATCCTGGTTCAATAACGACAGCGGTCTGTACGATCCGCAGTCCGTGTCTGGCTTTTTGGGTTTGAGGAGTGGGATGATAATCGCTTCTCTGAGGGACTCCGGCAGCGTCCCTACCTCATGAGCTTCATTTAGCATTGCTAATAGCGGGGGAAGTACTTCATTTTGTACGTTTTATAGAATTCGCTAGGGAGACTGTCTGCGCCTGGAGTCTTGCTAGTTGCTCCACTACCGTCTCCAATTCTTGTAGTGTGATCGGGGCTTCTAGGGTTTCTCGTTCTTCTGCGCTTATTTTTGGTAAACCGATATCTTCCAAGGTTTCTCTTATTTCTTTTTCATTTCCCAATACAGTATCACTATATAATTGCTTATAGAAATCTAAGAACCCCTTGTTTACTCCCTCTTGGGTATTCAGTATCTGTCCCCCCTCTCTCTGTATTTCTCTAATCATGGGCCTGGGGGTCTCCCTTTTATATAACCATGCTAGTAATCTGCCTGGTTGGTCCCTTTCTGCATGTTGCCTCTCCGTGCATTTCTTATAGTTTAGGTCACACAATCTCTCCCAATATCCCCTACATTCCTGCTGGTTTTGTGTAATATTATTGGCGTTTTGCTGGGAATGATTTCCATTATTTAGTAGCGTCTCTAGTTTCACCTCTGCACTCAGTAATTGGCGTAGTATACCCCCTTGTAGTCCCTTGGATTTGGCTATAGCTGCTCCCCTAGCCACCACCTTAAAGGCCTCCCACAGGGTTCCAGTTGACTTTAGGCTGCCCATGTTGATTCGGAAATATTCTACTATTTCAGTTCTTAGGTCTTCTCTAAAGATCGTGTCCTTTAAGGCCTCTGCTCTGAGTCTCCATGTAGGGATCTTGGTTCTGGGGGTTGCGTATTTCCATGATAGTGTCAGTGGCGAGTGGTCTGAAAGGACCCTTGCTTTATATTCTGGATTTCCAATTTCTCGGGTTATATCTGGCGTGGTAAATATGTAATCCAGCCGCGTATACAAATTTTGAGGGGCTGAGTAATGCAAGTAGTGCCTGTCACATGGGTGGCACAGCCTCCATGCATCTTCTAGTTGGAGGTCTCGCAGTAGCGTTCTTAAGGCCTTGGCAGCAGGGGTGGGTCTTTTGTATTTCGTATCTGATCGGTCAACTGTTGGGTCCAAAGTACAGTTAAAGTCCCCGCCCCATATGACTGGGCAGCCTAGGTATGGGCTCAGTTTGCTTTATAAGGTCCTAAAATATGTCACTGTGTCTTGTTTTGGGGCATATGTGTTTACTATGCATACCTCTGTTTTCGATCGACCCCCTCAGTATCACCATCCTCCCATCGGCCTCCGTTGTTCACTGTAGCAACTTAAATGGTACGTGTGGCGCCACCCAAGTGATCACTCCCCTAGCATAGGTTGAATAAGCTGCACCTATAAGGGTACCCTTCCATTTCTTTTGTAAGATTTCTAGTTTCTCTTTGTTGAGATGCGTTTCTTGTATCAATGCTAAATCTGTCTTTTGCCTCTTCACGTACATCATGACTTTATTCCTTTTTAGATAACTGTTTAGTCCCCTCACATTCCAGGTTATTATCTTCAGGTCTCCCATGTCTTATCCATATTCCAACCCTCCCCCCTCTTCTCTTTCCTCCATTTTTGTTTTGGATGCACGCATTTGTAGGCTTGTGTTCAAACTTTTAATACCCCAACTCCCAAAATTCCCTTCCATCCCCCCAACACAACTAACTCCCTCAACTCCCCTCCTCCCCCCTCCCAACCCATCCCAAACTGTTGCCCAGCTCCTTTCCTGGATCTCAGGCACTCCCGCATTTAGTCCCATCTCGGTGAGCCGATGTTAGGAACTGAGCGGGGTAGTTACCTTACTACCGGCAACCTACCTAACTAGACTACTGGGGTATGGAGGTAGGTCCGCTATGTACCACATTATGCTCAATATTCTACGCGCACAAGTCTTCTTACGTTAAGCCCCCATTACTGCCATGCTGTTTTGTGCTCATTTTGTATATTCTAGTCCCATTGTCTGAAGTAATACAGCACCTTGTCTTCCGGAGGCGCTGCTTCACTTCTCTGGCCCTTCTCTTGTCTGCAGGCCAGTCTCATCCGGCAGCTCTGGCTGTCTAGCCATTCTGTCACTTCCTCTGGCGTCACAAAAAAAAGGCCTTGTTTTTGTGGAGCACTTTCAGCTTTGCTGGGTACATCAACATGTACTTGTAGCCCGCATCTCGCAACCTTTTCTTGATGGATCCATAGTTCAATCGTCTTCTCTGTACCAGGAGCGTGTAGTCCGGGTACGCCGTGATGGATGCCGATGCCTTTTGTATCATGCCCCCTTTTCCGAAAGTATTCCAGGATCTTCTCCCTATCTCGATAGTTCAGGATCTTGGCGATAATCGGTCAGGGGGGGTTGGGGGGGCTCCCGGTGGCGGTCTCCTTGTGAGTGTCCTGTGTGCCCTCTCCACTGCAAATACCTGTGTGAGGGCACCGCCTTGTATTTCCTGTAGAAACATGGTCTCTATATAATCTGTGTGGTTTTGGCCTTCCTCCCCCTCTGGGAGCCCAACGATGCGTGCGTTATTTCTGCGGGCCCTTCCTTCGGCTTCCTCGGCCCTGCTTTCCAAGTTGTGCACTTGCTGTCGTAGTATATGGATCTCTGAGGCGTGTGATTTACAGGCCGCAGAGTTTGTGCTCGCTTCTTTTTCAAGTTTGTTTGTGCGTTCCGTCCCTTTCTTGACGTCTTGTCTCAGGATGTTCACTTTTTCCTGTACCGCTCCGATCTTAAGATATAATGATGTTTTGAGGTCTGTCATGGCCGCCTCCAATTTGGACTCCCATGTTGACTTTAGGTCTGCAATTGCATCTAGGATCGGCTGGTTGTCTCACTCTGGCATGCTATTTGGTCGTTGATCTTTGTCTTTCGTGCTGGGTCCTTCCATATCCTTAGGTGTTTTAGTATAATCTTCCATCGTGGCTTGTTTCCCTTTGGATTTTGGGGGTTTGGATGCCATTGCGCTTCTCGCTCCCACTTGATGCGTGCATTCCTGACACTATCCTCCGTTCACCTTCCCCTTTCTGCCTGCAAATGTGCGCTGCGTACCCCTGCTAGCCTTCACTTCAGGGTGCTGTGCACGACGTTCTAGGTCTGCCTTCCACTGTCCTGGACCAAGTGCACTAGTGCGTGCGTGCGCAGTGTCTGTTTTCCGACGTGGTTGGGGGTTTTCCGACGTGGTTGCCCCATCCGTGTCCTGTGAGGGGCTTACTCTGGCTGTGGCGTTCTAGCCCTTCCGTTGGTTTGTGCCTTTGGGCCCCCGCCGTTCTGCACGCAATCTATTCTTTGGTGGCGGCTTGTTTGCACATTGCCCTACTGCACGGTTCCAGGGGTCCCTTGTGCCATGTTTTAGGTGTCTCACTTTCTCGTGCGTGGTGCTGACCTTCCGCTTCACTTTTACTTGCAATGGTCGCTGCAAATATGGCTTGGGTTGTGTCCTTATTATTACCCTTGCATTTTTATATTTAGCCTCTTGTTCTCTCCGGCGTGGGGTTCTGTCAACTATATGGCTCCGGTGACCCCCCCTCTTTGTCTTCTTCGGTGGCGACGCAATATTCCATGTCCCCAATGTGGTAAGCTCGGTGATGGCTTGATCAGCTTGCTGAACTCATCGTGCCCGCAACCCCTCACATCCTCAGTGGCTATGCACCCTGGGCCATTTTGTATGGTTGCTTCAACATTCGCTAGGTGCGATGTCACTTCATATGTTCATGCCCCTTCCGTACCTGTGCTGGTGCATTAATCTCCTCAGCCTCCGACCACTGTACTTGTGGTCTCTCACTCTTGATATGCGGGATCGTTCTCATTGCAGCAGTGTGCACCCTTCGTGCTGCATGTCTTCCGCCTTCTCTGTTATGAGCGCTTCGCCGGTGTAAACCCTCACTGGGTAGCGCTACTTTCAGTTCTCCTCATGGGGTTGATAGTTTTTTTTCTTTTTTTATTATCATTTTTTTTTTTTTTTTTTGGGGTGTGTCACAGGACTCACGCTTCCTTCTTAGTGTATGGCCCACTTAGTTGTGCAATCCAGCTAAGTGACCCTTTCTTTGTCTCATGCTGCAGTGCCTCAATGTTTAGGGCTTCAGCACCGTGGCATTGGATACATTTGTATCTCCTTCCGCATTCGTCTGCAGTCCGTTGAAGGCTGCGGTTCACTCTCGACAGCCCTGCTTCCCAGATACAATGTATCCCTCCGGTCAGGCCCGGCTTGATCTTCTCCTTGTTCACGTCCCCCATCCGCTTCAGGCAGCCTCCATATCCGCACACTCGCCAGTGCCGAGGCTCACAGGGCACACAGGGCTTCTTCTACTTGCGGCCGCGTAACTTTCGGGCTCCGGTCCGGGTGCCGTGCACACACCCTGTATACTGCTCACTCAGCCTGATCCGCACAGGGCACCTCTGCCACCGGCATGCGAGAAGTCAAATGGTCCTGCACTTCATCCGGTCTCGCCTTTGTTCTCTTTGTCTCTTAGGCCGCGGCCATTTTCATTTGTTTCGTTGTGTTTTCGTTCCGAGATTTTCTTCAGACTCCGCCAGCGTTGTCGTTGCGCTGGTCCGTGCCTCACTGCATTCCTACGTGCCCCAACTCTCCCCATGCACGATCCTCTCTGTTTCAGACCTTTTGCATCATTTAATGCTCAGTTTTCTGCTGGATTATGTGAGGATCTGCAGGAGCTCTAGCCGGGACATGTCGTCCTACATGGCTCCTAGCCACGCCCCAACAGGCCCTTTGAACTTTGTGGAACTTTATTTGTTTGGAGCACCTTTTCCTTTTTTTGAACTTTAATGGAGAACTACAATGCAGGGCTGCAGGTGGCCAGCCAAGAGACATTTTCCCTTTTCACCTTATATTAAGTATAGTTTGTGAGGAATAGGATTTGGCCACATGAAGGTGCACTTTACTTATTCTGTTTCATTTGCTACTTTGGTTGGGGCAGGGAAACCCTTCTTAGAAGTAGGGTTAGCTTATATTTCCTCCAAAACCCTGTTTTTGTATTAATAAAAGTATTTGCCAATCAACATACCACCCTTGGGTCCAGGCCTTCCTCCTACACGATCACACAGATTACAAATTCTTTTTATACAAGAACCAGTCTTATGTTTTCCACTTTTATTAAGGAACACACTACAGCTGCAGAAAGGGCACGCCACATGTTTTATGTCAGAAGATCTTTACGATATTGCATTGATTGTACAGCTGGCCTTAGGAAGGCATGGCCTTAGGAAAATCATCAAAGGTCCATGCATTGTCAACGCAAGGACTTTCCCAATGCACAACGTACTGTATTATGTTTTGTCACGTCACAGCTGGAAAACTATTGCAAGCACCACATACTTCTCACTCTACCAAGGATATGTTGGCAACAGCTGCTTTCCAAAGTGGTGTTCCTCTTTAGGACAAATGCAGAGCAGGTACCTTGCGACCACATCACATCTTCTCCAAACATTGCTGCTTAGAAAACGTGCAAAAGCGGAATGAGCTGTGGTTCAACCACTGTTGCAACCTCTTTAGATAAGTTGAGCTTCAAATTAAAATGTTTTAAAAAAGAAATCTTTTTATTGTATGTCAACAAGGCAGGACATGTACAGACCAATTTCAACAACAAAAACATAACCGTACCATACTGCCCATCAGATGTTACAGCACCTTATAAAAATCATTGACAGCCATCAAAGAACAGAGTTGGGGGGATTGATCTGATTATTGCACTTCACGTGCCATATCTGCATTTCAAAACATGGAGGGGGGGGGGAGATGTCACAAATTCTTTCGGCAATGATCCAGAGGTAGGCCGTGAATTCGGAAAAGATATTCTAAGGATGTAGTTCCACTGGTTTCATGACTGCATAATTCTTTTTGCTATTGTTAGCATGTAATAGTTCACCAAACCAGGCCTCCAGTGTTGGAGGGGAGGGGGCATCCAAGCCAGGTCGACTTGTTTTTATGCCAGTAGAAGTACCAGGTTTGTGATTCTGCTCAGCGACTGACCAATAGGAACGGGGATCCCAGTAGACATTTAACCGGGTCAAGAGGGATTTCCGTAGAAACAATGTTGGTTAGTTTAATAGATGTTGCCCCAGAATATACCTTCTATCCGACCCCCCACGTCAGGTGCCGAAAATAAGCATCTGCCATTTTACATATGGGACAGGCACTAGAAGTAGTGGTGTCAAACTTCCTAATTTTGACAGGGGTGTAGTACAACTGATGGAGATATTTTTAAGTGAATGAGCCTGTATTTTGGGTTTAGTGAGACATGCCCCGGCTGGATGCACGACCCCCCTTCCTTATCTTCCAGTTCACTCCCCAGGTCAACCTCCCCTTTCCTCCGGGCCCTCACACATTAGTTCTCCATTCTGCAACTATGTCATAAACTGTGGAGACCTTCCACACATGGGGACCTGGCCCTGCTATCTATGCCATCAAGATACTAACTGCCAGGGTATAGGGGAATTCCGAGAATGCATATGCCATTTCTACTCTGATTCTCCTGTGAGCGGGTCAGGTGCCACCCCGTATTCTCTGCGCTGGGGCCAAGAGCCCCACAGTGTACAAATCGTCTAGACCTTTGTCCGAGGTAAAGGGGAGATCGTGTACATCCTCCAGTTATATGCTTGCCACATATGGCAAGGGTTGGTTATGTTTGTGATGCAGTCTTTGACACGTCCACACAGTCAACCCCACCATGTCAATTTCCTTGGTTTGTCTCCTTGGCTGGGCCAATAACTGTTTCATACTAAATGATCGGAAAAAAGCATGCAAGTTTGTGCCGCATTCAGGGTATTAGAAAATGCTGAATCCAATAATGCCGAACGTGGGGAGCGGGGGTGCCCCTGCACACCCAGTTCGGCATTATTGGCTTTGGACAATGCAGGGGTGTCCCCCATTTACATAACATCAAAAGCGGGGGACATACATGTGATAACTTCTCCAAGTGCTTATTAGCGTTGTTAGGGGGATCAAACCACGGAGTAACATATTGTGCCATGGCAACCAGAGCATAGTATTCCATATTGGGGACATTCAGGCCCCTCCTGTATATAAGGTAGCGTAAGAATCCACATCAGTGTGGCCTGTTTCCCTCCTTAAGTGACACAGGGCCAATTTAATTTCAGTGTGAATCTTACGTGGCAGTTGTATGGGGACATTGGTGAAGAGAGGGACACTTCGACAGAAGTATAATTTTAATATGGGTGCTGTGCGCCGTCGTGCTCAGTGGCAGTTTTTCCAATCTACGGACCCTAGTCATGATCTCCTATTAAAGTGGTTTGTAATTAAGGCCATACAGCATCTGGGGCATTCTCACTATCACTAGGTATTTAACACTTCTCAAATAGATGGAACCACCGAAGATGGCGAGGGGTGGTTGCAGACTCAGTCAACGGGAAGAGCTCAGTCTTATCCCAGTTGATCTGGAGACATGAGTAGGTGTCAAACCTTTCCACCTCTTGTATCAGCGGAGCAAGTTTCTCGGTGGGATTCCTAACATATAGCAGCAGATCTTCAGCATACAGCAACAGAAACACTCAGTGATTATATAATTTAAGCCATCCATGAACGTAGTACTCTTGCAGGAATGCAGCCAGAGGCTCCATCGCTATGGCGAAGAACAGTAATTGTAGTGGACACCCCTGCGTGGTCCCCTTGTGAATCTGATTGAGTCAGATATCCCCCCATTTGCGTAAGCCCTGGCTGCCAGTTTGTGTTATAATAGCTTTATCATACTTATTGGACCATTGAGGACAGCAAGAGCAGGAGTTGATTCGCTACTATTTTGCAAGTATTTTATTATCGACATTAAGCATTTAGAAGGGGGCAATATGATTTACAGAGCTGGCTCTCCTTATTTGGCTTAGGTAAGACTACTAAAAGTGACTCACTCAAAGGAGGAGGAAGCATAGCTTCCTCTAGGGCATCTTGGTATAGCCTTAATAGCTTGGGCACTAAGGACTCACTGTAAGGTTTATAAAATCCGGTGGGCAGTCCGTCTAACCTGAGGGCTCTTTTAGTGTTAAGCTCAGAAATCGCTGTTCGGACCTCCTCCCGTGCCAAGGACGTGTTCAGAAACTCCCTGTGCACGTCGTCAAGCCATAGTAGCTCAGCCCTGTCAAAATATTCCCCCACCTGTTTGGCTGACTCAGTAGATCTGGAGTAGTATAGTCTCTTATAGTAATCCACAGATATTTGATTGATCCTCTGGGGTTCACTCACCACCTCCCCGTTTAGTATTTATAGTATGGAGAATTGAAACAACACCTTTAATCTAAGCCTTGTGATTGAAAACCTGGATTTATGGATGCGAGAAAAATTGCTGGCCAGCTCCTCAGCCCTGTGATCCCCAATGAATACAGTCAAAATCTCACTACAACATTTTGTTGTATGGAGACGGGGAGATTTGTGGGGCGGGGGCGGCTCTTAGTTTCTGAGCCTTTCCTCTTGTGATCTCACAACACTGTGCTGTTCCCCTGTTCCCCGAGGGTGTTATGGAATTGGACACTTTGTAAGGTAAATAATCTTTCACAGCTGAAATGATTACAAGGGAGTAATAGTTGTGTACTTGGATTAATATGTTCTGCTCGTGAAGCCGATGTGTGTATTTCTCATGCTTCACTGCTGTCGTTGGTCGTCCCCATCCTCCTCGCCCCTTCCTGCGCCCCCTCTCCGCACTGTTGATGGTTAATTTACCTGAATGGCATTCCTAGCTGGTGGTGTTTGTCTATACCGTCTTCGGAATTCCCTATGGTTTGCTGGAAATTACTGTAATTTATATCACAACTGTCAAAACATTCATTTTCTCAACACTTGCCGGTAATCCCGACTCCTGCTATTGTAATTTTACCGCATGATTCACAGCTACTCTTTAGCACTTGACTTTTGTTTGATATCTCTATGCATACAGATTGTAACATTTTGCAAAATGAACTTTCGGTGTTTTCATTTTTCTTTCTTCCCATAATACTTTCTAAATGGATTTCCTGCGTCTTTGTTGTCCCTCTTCATCTCTGTGTTGCTAACAATGATGTTACTGGCTTTCACATGTACAAGTATTTCTCAAAAGTACATATTTCGAGCAAGCTTTTCTTTAAGTGTTCAATAGGTACATCAGCAGTATTAAAGGAACAATGCAGGGAGCTTTATTAGCATTCACTTGGTGAATGCTTGACTCGCTACGATGCAGTTGCATGGCGAAATATTTCTTTCAGCTATGTTCTGCCATGCATTATTTGCATATGAAGTAGTGAATGACGATACTCTCACAATGGCTTTTACAAAGCAATTCTCGAGCACAACTGAACTCTAATCGCTGTTGGTGAATAATGTTTATATCATCATGAAATCAGATGTCTTTATTTGAATCATGTGTGACGAAATTGCTGCTGCCCTGCAAGAGTAAAAGGTTGACTAGTGGCTATAACACCTACTCAGCCCTCGCAGTACCACAGAACAACAGTGATCCCAATCATAAAAATGAAATGGGCACAGTCAAGAGGTATACCTCCTTTTGTGGTAATGTGGGCCAAGGGTAGTTTATAAGCTTAAGAGGGGTGTGAATGTAATGCCAGTAGCAACCCAAATAGCAATAGTGCAACAGTCTAAAATAAAGCAATGTCCAATCAAGGTTCTATACACATATACATACTTCAATTAGCCAAATCAAACATACAGCTAACGATTAAAAATACTATCAAAACCCATCCCTGTAAAAGAAGACAGAAAATGCAAAACAGGTATGTCTAAGCGGTTAAGCGTTTTGATAGGGTCAAACCAGAATCCAAGATGTGATTCTTGTGGGTCGACCCGGGTTAAGAGGCAATGGGCCTCATTCCGAGGCTGGCGCAAAGGGATTACCGGCATCGGTAAGGACACCAGTGCCAGTAATCCCTTTGCGCTCTATTCCGAGGTCCCTTTGTGGGTCCCGCTAAGGCCTCCTGGTTTTACCAGGTGGCCTTAGCGGGAGCAGCAAAGGGTCCAGGGAGCAAATAACGGTACCGCAAATTGCGGTACCGTTATTTGCACCTTCCCCATTCCCATTGAGCCCTATGGAGGCTCAAACGGGAATGGGGAATGGTATTTTCAATGGGGACTAGACCGGTAAGTCCCCATTGAATGAGGGCGGACTCAGTACCGTTATTGGAGGCAGCCATGGCGCTATTAGGGCCATGGCTGCCTCCAATCTCGGATTGAGGCCCAATGAGTCACATTGATGCCGGGCGGGCAGTTGGTGCCTAAGCGGTGCTATGGGCGGTACGAAAGTGACCTTGAGAGATGCTGGTCAATGGATCACCAGGAGCAGTTTGACAATCGAACGTGGTCAAAATGAGTACTGGTTCAGGTTGATGAGTGACGCGATGCTCCAACATTTCGAGTCGAGGTTCGATGCAAAGTCCTGGTTCGGGGTTGTCTGCACAGTGCACTGATGCTCGATCCAGACAGTTGAAGGTCTCTGCTGGGGCGATGCAGCGTGTAACCGGTTTGAAGGATGTAAGCAGCGGTTTGAAGTTCTAAGAAGCAGTGCCAAAAGTAGCACAATGGGTCCTGGTGGTTCGAAAGCGAATCTCAATCCAGTGTCTAAAGGACAAGATTGGTCCTTGTTCTCTTCACCCCATCACAGGAGAGGCTAGCTAGCACCTGTGAGGATCCTGGGTATGTGACGAATCGTGAGAATGTATTCCTTATCCCGAAGGGAGAAACCCCCCTCCCAATGAGGCTAGCCTGCTTTGCAACATCCTCCCTAGGGGGCGAGGCAAGTGGGATCTCTCTGGGAAATACTTCCCCCTGTTTGGACAAGGAATCCCATCCCAGTGTGGAACTCCCTAAAGGATATCCTGGAATAACCTCCTTAGGAAAAACATATAGAGACTTGCATGAAGAGAAAACAACCATATGTTACTGTCAACCAGAACTGTGCATTTCCCTTTAAATTGAAATCTCCATTTAACTGGGACAAGGAGGATGGAGCAGAAAGACACTGCAACAACCGTAGCGAGACACACACAAATGTCTGCCAGGGAAGCCCCATGGTGACGTAGTACCTGAGAGGGGAGGAGACTGTGAGACGAGTCACAAAACTGCTGCTTTCATACTGAAAGCAGGGAGCTGGATGTGCAACGTCCTTTAAGCTGGCAGCTGTTAACCAGAGGCTTTTCCGGGAAATTGTCGATTTCCTCTCAGAGCTTCCGGCGCAGAGCCAATCACGATTCAAGGCGGGATTGGCAAAGGCCAAGATGGTGGTACAAGACCTCATAGAGTCCATCGTGGCCCACATTGATACCTCTGGCCGGGCCATCTGCATTGCCACGGATATGAGAAAAACAGCCTTACTCGGTGCTACTAAATTCAACCCGGATGTCCAGGAACGCATATTAGACCTTCAGTTTGAAGGGGGTGACCTCTTCCACAGAAACGGGCAAGTCTTTATCCATCCTTCAAAGACCACGCCCAAAACGTACACCCAGTCCACAGCAGTGCTCGGGCAAGGGGTGTACATACGGAGGGTTCCGTGGCTTCCAAGAATGGACGTCCAGGCAGCCTGACCATTCGCTGACCCAACATCGGTGCAAACAACAAAAAGGGGGAGGGAGTAAGGGCTTTTTCCAGTACCCCTCCTCCGCAACAGCCTCAGAGGGAAAGAAGGCATGACTCATGTTAGGCAGAATCATATGCAGTACCCTTTGGGAACATTACACCCAATTAAAATTACAAGTGTAAGTACAATTTCACCTTTGGCACAAGCCTGTACTGCACAGTAATGTGGTAGCAGTGGCTGAGCAGCCAGACTTATCTCGGGCGTAAAGTGAGCAGTAGAACAGTTTACACAAAGGACCAGCAAATACAGTGATTCAAACAAACACTTACTCAAGATTTCTTGGTAAAAGAATATACATTTATTTACACAGTTATTTGGAAAACATTCCACTAGTAAGAGCAGCTCCATATCAGAATCTAATATACTACAATACACAACCAATCAGTTTCTGAACAAGTTCAGCTCCCCTGAAGTGGAAGCAAAATGGCACTTCAATGACTTTAAAATTACGGTAAAAATATAAGGTTATAAGAATCAACAGCACAAATACTTTCATAGGCAGGGCAAAGGGTTTCAGTTCACTACAACCAGCAATTCAATTCAATAGGCCAGGGCCAAAGTCAATGGTTTGGAGTCTTGTATAGGATAGCACAGTTCTGGTAGTAAACGGTTAAGTCTTTGCCACGGATCTTAGAAGAATTTGGTCAGATGAAAAGTTAGATGTTGGTTTAGGGAAGGACAAGCCTTCGAAGTCGGGAAAGTTTCACAAAATTTCACTGCGGCCGTACGGAGTTCTGCACCGCACTTGCACAGTACCTTGTAAGTGAAGACATACTGTAGCTGAGCTAGTTGTTCCTGGCAGTTCCTGCAGATCTTGCTGTTCCTGAGCTTCAGTAGTGGGGACAAGGGGTGTGAGTGCCTTAAAGTCCACGAGCTGGTTTCCTTCCCCCTGGCTATCCGGTTTTCAACAGCACTCTGAAGAAAATTCAACCAGGTTGGGGATGGTGTCCAGGTGGCTTACGAGTTGGTTGTTCCCACCAAACCAACGGAAGAAGTTAACCTTGAAGGGCTTCTCTGTCGATGGAGTGTCAGACAATTCGGACCTGCAGCAGGGCTTCACCGGTGGTCTAAGAGTTGCAGCAGTCCTCTTCCTTCAGCTAGTCTTCGGTTCTTTTGTTCCATTGGTCGACTCTGCTTTCCAAGTCCCAGAGACCTGCTTTTAAACAGTTTTCCCCCATTTATTCCAGCCTGGCTGTCACTCACACAGCAGAGTGCCTGTCCTTGCCAGACAAACAGCCGGCCAATCACGCCAGAGTGCATTCAGGTCTCCTAGGAGACTAAGCACAGGGAGTTTCAGGCACCTCCCTCACATCCTGTCCACCCTAGACACTCAGCACTGAAGCCCGCCAAAGGCCAACAAACAAAGGGACCAAACCTGGTTTGGCGTGCAGAGACAAACACAAGAAGGACCTTTCCTAAAGGAAATGGTGAAAAAAGATGACCGGAGTCTGTTTTTACAGATCGGTCTTGGGCGCCATATTGAAAAACATGGCTGACCCGATTTTTAGCTACTGTTGTTGGCGGTCGGGAAAAATCATGGTAGTTGATCTAAACCACTGCCACCAGCCATTTAAAGTAGGAAAGGGTAACATTTTACTGTTACATGAGTGTTTTGATTCAGGGGAAGCTAGGCAACCCCTCCAGCACTCTATAGGAAGATAGCGTGTGCTGGGTCAGTAAATTTAAAAAGACTAGTAAAGCCAATTTAACTTTACGTGCTCTGGCAGACGGTAGTCAGTCCCAGAGAAGGTATTTAAACCTTGGGGAGTCAGAAAGACACCCCTGTGCCACTGCACTGAAGGCGATGTGTGACACACAGAAAAAGTTGATGCCTATGGAGTTGTTTTAAAACTCCATAACCAAAGAACGCAAAAGTAAAACGCGCACAAAATACATGGAAGAGTGGGTAAAAAAAATCAAATCCTAGAAAAAAGTTGCTGAGGGTCTCAAAAGGTAAGGGAAATTATTACATTTTGAGAATTCTCCCTAACGAATAGTAAATGGAGGCTTAATAAATAATGCCTACAACTCACTCACTCCGTGGGCTGATGTCAATGCAACTAACAGAATGCTCTTAAATGTTAGTAACCTTAATAGGCATGAATGGAGTGGCTCAAAGGGAACGCACATTAGACATTTCAAAACAAGATTGAGACTGGCACTTGAAAGGGTGTAGGAGGGAACACATTAGCGAGCCCTTTAAGGAATTGAATGGTTAATGGAATCTTGAAATATGTTACCTCTTCAGATGTGCGCTTGAAGATTGAAAGCGCTGCCAAATAAAAGCTTATTGTTCCAATCTGGAGCCCCAGATTTGCCAAGTGTAACAAAAAAAGACAACACGATAGGTGTATTGCATTGAAAAGGATGCACATTCTTTTCCCTGCACCAGCTGCATAATGTGTTCCAATGGCAGCGGAACAAGGACTTCGTTGCTGGCCTTCTGGCTGAAAGCAAAATCTCCATTACGTCATTTGAGATGTACAATTCCTTATATCTCAAACTCTCAGAAACCATGCATGAAGGTTGAGTGTCTTGACATCTGGATGGAGAACCCGACCACCTCTCACGAGAGAATGTCCTCTTTTTGTGGAAGACTTATTTGAGGGCTGATGGACATGTTCAGAAGGTCCGGTACCATGTCCTCTAGGCCCAATGCAGAGCAATTAAGATCATGGTTTTCCCGAACGTTCTCAACCTCCTTATCACGTGAGGAATAACGTGGACTGGAAGAAACGCGTAAAGCAGTGGAAACTCCCATTCCACTACAAATGCATCTCCCAGAGCTCCTCTTGGGGAAGGTCCCTCGAGCAAACCATTTGCACTTCTGGTTGGCAGTGGTTGCGAACAGATCCACTTGAGGGCTTCTCCAAAGGGTGAAGATCTCTTGAAGGACTTCCTGAGCTAGTTCCCACTCATGGGAGACTGTGCTCTGCCTGCTCAGAGCTTCCACCGCTGTGTTCCCCTCTCCAATTAGGATAACTGCTGATAGGGAGATTACTTCTTGAATTTCCCAGAACCAGAGCTGCATCGCCTCTATGCACAGTTGTAGTGAACCTGTGCATCCTCTTTTGTTGAGGTATTACATGGCCACTGTGTTGTCCATCATTATCAGGACATTCTTACAGAGGGCAGAAAGGCCTTTAGCACAAGTCTGATCCCCCTCTGCTCCAAAAGATTGATCTGTAGTTTGGACTCTGAAGGAGACCAAGGATAGCGGATTGTCTTATCGTTGGCATGGGCTCCCCACCCTGTGGGTGAGTCACCTGGAACTACCGTTATCTTTGGACATGGTTGCCAAAAAGGTTCTCCCTTCAGAATTTTGTTCTTGCAGGCCCACCATAGGAGGTTCTGTGCAACCCTATTCGGAAGGTCTGACATCTTGCTTGAGAATTGAGCCCATTGCTCCCTAAGAGCCCATTGAATGGATCTCATTGTCAGGCGGGCCTCTGGCACCAGAAAATTGCAGGATTCCATGAGGCTGAGCAACCTCAAAAAGTCAAAGGCCGGGCACTCTGGAATTTGTTGACCATCTGCAGAATGTTCTGAGCCCTCACCTCGGGTCGCAATGCTTTTCCCAAGGATGCATCCAAGACCTCTCAGATGAACTGGAGTCTTTGAGATGGTATCCTATAGGACCTCTTGTAATTGAAGGAGAAGCCCAGTCTGTGGAGATAATGGCGGGTTATGCTGAGATATTCCAGGGCCTGTCTGGGAGAGCGTGCCCTTATCAGCCAATTGTCCAGGTAGGGATAGATGTGAATTCCCCCCTCTCCTGCGACTCGCTGCCAAAACCGCCATCAGCTTGGTGAAAACCCTTGGGGCGAAGGTCAGCCCGAATGGCAGAACTCGAAACTGATAATGAGAATTGCCAACAACGAACCTCGATTATTTTCTGTGCTTGTGATGGATAGGCACATAAAAGTAAGCATCATGAAGGTCCAATGGCACCATCCAATCCTGGAGCTGGAGGGCCTGAAACATCTCAGAAAGGGTAACCATATTGAACTTGTCCTTCCTAAGGAACTTGTTCAAGCATCTTTAGTCCAAATGGGACTCAATCCTCTGCCCTTCTTGGGGATTAGGAAATAGGGAGAGTATCACCCTTTGTTCCTCTCCATCACAGATGCTGGTTCTATAGCACCTTTCTCTAGTAGGCTTAACATTTCCTGCAAAAGGAACAGATCTAGAACTTTGAACGAGTGGTTCCCTGGGGGATGATCCTGAGGCCTTGTTAGAAAGGGGAGGCAATACCCCTGGATTGCTGTTTCCAATACCCCCGCATCTGAAGTAATACCCCGCCATTCTTGCCGATGCTGCGCAAGTCTGCCTCCCACTGGGGTCTTGCAGGTTAAGGCCTCAGAGGTTTTGAGGCAGCTAATGCAGCGGCTGATGGTAAAATAGCTGTTGCTTGGGCGGTCTTGGCACCCCCCCTCCCCTCATCTACCATGAGGGAATTATTTTTGGCCTATTTGACTAGCCAGTCCTCTCGCTCTTCCAACTGAGGAGTAGAAGCGAAAGGACATGCCCCTCCAAGATCATCCACTGCAGTCATATGGTTGTGGCTGTCTGATGGCGGCACCAAGGGATTTGGCTGCCGCCTTTGAGGTCTGCAGCTTCTGTACACTGTCGTCACCCTTGCTGCCAAACAGCTGAGTGCCATCAAAGGGCATATTGAGCCTCTACTGCACATCCGGTGCAAAACCTGACTTCCTCAATCACGCAAATCTGCATATTACAGTGCTTGCCGCCATGGCTCTGCTGATGAAATCAGCTGAGTCCAGTTCTGAGTGAAAGACACATAGCTTCTTTACCGTCTCTTACAATATTCAGGAAGCGTCTTTCTTTCCCTTGGGGAATATGATCAGCCGACATTGCTACACAGTCCCACAGGATGAATGTAAACTTTGCTAGGGCGCAAGTGGTGTTTGCAGACTTGCAAGCCATGCTCCCGGCAGAAAATACCTTTCTAGCCTAGGCATCACAACGCTTATCTGTCTGATGGTGTGTTCGGGTATGCAACCTGTTTACAATTAGATGATGCTGCTGATGATGCTGCTTGAACCACCAGGCTCTCTGGTGTTGGGTGCTTAGATAAATAGCTAGGATCGCAACTTCAAGGCCTTTATTTTTTGGAGAGCAACATGAAAAGCAATTATGGGATCTTTCTGTGGACCTTTTTTAAGAATGTCTGTTAGGTTGTCTTGCTCGAATCGTGGTGCATCCCAGGAAATCAATAACCCTAGTCATCAGCTGGCTATAAGAGGCATCAGCATGATCTGCGGGTCTGGCTTGCCAAACTCAAGCTCGGGTGATTTGTCAATCCCACTAGCTGTTTGAAGATTTACATATACATCTTTTAACCTAGACTCTTCTCAGATAAGAGCATCTGGAACATTTGGAGTTCCAAATTCCAAACCAAAAGGAGGAGTGCTGAGGTCCGACGGTTCGTGATCCTCTTAAATAGAAGTTAAGAATTTGAAAACATCCTTCCTTGGCAAAGGTTTGTATGATTTTTCGACTTCCTTTGCAATTACTAGTGTTTTTGAGGGCAAAATGCATCAATGGTGTCTATGGCTTTGACAGTAATGTTGTTGATGCCCTAGCGCTGATGGGAAAGGAAAAATGGGTAAGTCCCGAGGTTTTTTGTTGTAGAGGGATGGAGCAGTATCGGGACAACTTGTACAATATTTAGAATAGGAACACAGCTGCTCAATTACCCCTCTTTTAGTCTACCTTGAGAGGTAGTCAGAGGAAAGGAAAAAAGATAAATTATCTAGTTCATTTATCCAAACTTCATTTGAACTAACACAATTGTTATGCCAGAGAAGTATACATGTTAAAAACACATTTTAATCAAAAGCAACATTCAATACAAAATTATGTAGTGTATGCCTTCCACAAGGCATCACCACTCTTAAATTCATAAAAAGTTTAAAGACAAATCCAGAATGTTTGTTTTGTGCAAATAATGACTGGGGTTAGTAAGTGACATTCATGATTTATCACAAAGACAAGATTTCAGAACCAGAATCAATTATGGCAGGGGAGCATACTATCAATGTAACTATTAAAACGACAAGTTTTTTTGCAGAAGAAAAAGACAGCGGTGATCTTGGTGTCTCTGGGATGTCTACATATGTTTCGGCTAAACAAAATGTCGTCAACACCTTCCCTGGTGTTCCGCTGTTTTTATTGATAGCCCTCTTCAGGACGATGTGTTGTTTTGATGGGTTGACATTTAGTTCGACAAACAAATCCCCATTTTGTCAAAGTTCGATTGGGAGCTATGAGAATAGAAAATTATTTTTGAAAAAACGTTATTTTAATTGATAATATGGAATTATAGTTTAAAACATTGAAGTGTAAAACACATTCATTGGCAATATGTTAGAGGACAATGTTACGTGTCCTATGCAAATCCTTTCCACTGACCTTTTAATCTTCCTGTGGTTAGACTAAAGAATTTAAATTTTGATTAGGTTGTTATTTCCTTTGTCCTTGATTTTTTGCGTTGGATCATTGGCCTTTTAGTTAATGTTGTTTGGTGAAGGTTTCCCTTAAATAAATTGTCGGCGAGCCTTTTGTTGTTGATAGATACGCTGGACCTGGTGGGAAAACAGGTCACAGGTTCAGGCACTTAATTCATACATGCCGTTTGTATATGCTTCTTCAATTTCATAGAAAACCAAACAAACTGACCTTCATACGGGACAGCGGCTTTCTGGGCTGCTGGTAAGTTGTTACTGGGGGGCGAAAATTCTTATCCCCGGGTTGGATCAGCGTTATCTCTTGTTTTTGTACCTGCATGTGCAGACGGAGAAATAGTTTACAAACCCTTGTGGATGTTACTTATCCCTTATTGGTTACTGGCACCCAAAAAAGGGGAGAATACATAAATGCCTGAGGATTTTCTAATGGTCCCAGGCGCTGTTTATAGTGCGGTCTTAAGGAGGCTTTTACCTTCTTTTTGCGTGTTGTAGTGGTTAGTCGTCTTCTCCGCATCAGCATTAGTCAGTATTCAGTGTTGGCACAGTTTGTTTCCGCGGTTGTACTTCTGAGTATTTGTGCGGTCACGTGATTCCATGATTCCGTCGCGTAGCAAGAAACACTAGCGTGATGGTTTTGCTTGTGTCCACCATCTTGGGCGGATTGAGCTAACTTTACATCCCGGGATCAATGTATCCCCTGGTGCAGAAGCGAGTCATCATGTCTCCGCCTCGTACATTTAGATGGTTCTTTTGCTCATATTTATTTAAAGGAGTAGAAGTCCAGTCAGATGGCATAGACTCAAATATTTTGCTGTTGTTTAATATCCCTTCACCCACATTGAAACTAGTCATTACTGTGGGTTGGCTGTTGGATTATTTCCATGAGTAGTATATCCAAACAGAGCCTTAGGGGCACCCTAGCCTCGTTCGGCTACTGTCAATTGTTAAACGTGGCCTCACGCTTGATATGGAGCCTTTTCAGGATGGTGGATACTGATTTGCTTACATTATTGATTTTACATTATTGATTTATGGAAAACAACCTGTCAGATGAACCTTTTCAAGAGGAGATTCCTTTTCAAAAGAAAATACCCCATTCAACTGCAGTATTCAGACCATTTTTTACAGTGTCGAGATCAAAAATCCATTTTTGTTCGATCTTATGGAGTGCCAGATCTGTCTCCACCTCTTTTAGATATTTGGATTGTCTGGATTACAAACCAAAACATGTCACACGGTTTATGTTTCATGCGTATGTAATGGGCCACCAGAAGTTTATTTGGAGTTTGGTTTCTGATATTGCAGCTATGTTCGCCAATCCTCGTTTTGATGTGTCTTTTTTAGTTTTACCAATATACAGTAATTGGCACGGACATTGAATTGCATACACCACCCATTGTGAAGCACAATTGGTGAACGTTTTGAAATGCCACAATTTCCCTTTTAACATGTTTTTCAAATTTTTAGTTAAAGGGCAGACTGAGCAATTTCCACATTTAAAATGTCCTGTAACAGGTGGTAATTCCCACAGTGTTCTCTGTGTAACACTTTTTTTGTCTACTCTGGGATACGTATGAACCAAATTGTCTCTCAGGTTATATTGCCTTTTGAATGCAAATCTAGGGGGAGCTGGACCAAAATCTTCTGGTTTTATAATGTGCCAGTTCTTCAATACCAATTTCCGTAGATTGTGGTTTATTGGGCTGAAAGTTGTGACGCATGTCATTTTTTCTATTGTTGTTCGCTTGGAAGGATGAAGGCATAGGTCTCGGTTTTTATTCTTGGCACTTTTGTATGCAGTATTGATTTGTTTTTTAGGGTATCCTCTTTGTTTAAGGCGTTGTTTCAGTTGTTTCCCATGCGTTTTATAATCTTCGAGGCGGGTGCAATTTCTCCTTACTCTTAAGAATTGGCCTATTGGGAGGTTCGCCTTCAGACTGGCAGGATGGAAGCTTTGGTACTCCAGTAGAGTGTTTTTGTCTTTTTTTTTCCTGAATAAGCTAGTTGTCAAGGTCCCATCATCTTGTATGTTGATTTCAAGGTCTAAGAAAGGAATAGTTTTGGTGTCATAGACCATTGTAAAACTAATATTCTGATTACATTGGTTTATCCATTTATGAAATTCTTCCAGGTGAGGGATCGTACCACTCCAGACCGTAAAACAATCATCTATGTACCTATGCCAGGCTTTTATATTTGATTTGTATGGGTTATTGCTGTGGTAAATTGAATTCGTTTCTATATGGTCCATATATAGATTGGCAATATCCGGTGCAAACCTTGCACCCATACTAGTTCCGTGTGTTTGATTGTAGAATACCTCTTCATGAAAAAAATAATTTTCCATGAGTGCAAATCTTGCACATTCTAGAATGAAAGCAGTGGGAACCGTTTTATTACTGATGTTGCGTTGATTTAGGTATTGTTCGAGGACTTGCAGGCATTCTAGTTGCGGGATACTAGTGTATAAGGCCACCACATCTAGAGTGATCAGGATATCTCCGTTTTCAATCTGGATGTTATCTAGAGTGTTAATCATACTGGTGGTATCTTTGATGTAAGATTTCATTTTTTGCACACAGGGTCTTAAGAACCAATCTGCATATATGGACATAGGTTCCAAAATCGAGTCTATGGCTGAAACAATAGGTCTTCCTGGTGATTTTTCGCTGTTTTTATGTACCTTAGGCAATAGGTAGAAGGCTGGAATTGGGTTGGATTTTATAAGGAACATTTTTTCATCATGATCTATCCACTTTTCTTCTTGGGCATGTGCCATCAGGCTTGATATTTCTTCTTTTAGTCTCCGAGTGGGATCTCTTTCAATTTGTCTGTAAAATGTTTGATTTGAGAGATGGAACTTCGCCTCTTCGTCGTATGCTTCTTTGTTCCATAGGACAATACCTCCCCCCTTGTCTGCGGGTTTAATCACAAACAAGGTGTTTGTTTGTAGGTCTTTGAGTGCTTGTCTTTCAATAGGACTTAGATTGTCTTTCGAGAAATTCTTTTTTGAGATTAGTTTATTAGTTTCTTCGATGATTTTGTTCTCGAATGCTACGATGGCTAGACTTATCATAGCCGTGGTAGGACAGAAAGTGGATTTGGATTTTAAGCCTGTAGTGCTTTTTTCTTTTTCTTTTTCGTTGGGAGCGGGATTTCTGAAGAAGTATTTCAGGCGGATGGTTCTAAAGAATTTTTGAAAGTTGAGTTTTGAAATTGTCTGCTTTTTTGACGGGGACAAAACTTAGACCTCGACTCAATACTTTTATTTCCCCCTCAGTAAGTACGTGTGTGGAGAGATTGAAAATAGGAATTACCAATTCTGGACAGGGCCGTTCCAGTTGCGTGTTTGCATTCGCGGGGGGCCTTGTGTTCGATTGCGGCCTCCTCTGCCCCTCCCTTGAAAAAACTGTTGTCTCTGTTTTTTTCCCCCTCGTGGTGTGTTTGCGTTGATGCTGTTGTCTGAGTCGCTGCTTGTAGTGCTAATGGTGGTATTGGAGGAGGTCACGTATTGTTTTCTTTGGTATCCATTTCTTCCTCTCTGTGGACCCGCTTTATTTAGATTGTCGTAGAAGGTTTCCACAAGATAGGGGTAAGTTTTGGTTTCTTTGTACATGTCGATGTCTTTTTTTAATTTCCACATTTTTTTGTCTATTGTTATTTTTTTGAATTTGCTCATTTCTTCTATTTTTTCCAATTTCTCTTTTATTTCCGTAATTGCTTTGTCTGATTTTATTTTCTCTTCTAGCATGTTAATTTCCGCTTGTTGTTCTTTGGCCTCTTCTTGTGCAATGTCTATAATTAAGATGAGCCAGTCTCTTGAGCATTTGTTCCCGACACTGCTGAATTTCCCTTTAAATTTTGCGTTGTCTATAAAAACACGGGGAATGTTTTTTACTTGCAGACCTTCCGGGATGATGCCCGCTTTTAGGTATGCCAACATAAGTTGGCCATGGGATTCTGTCCTTATCAATTTCTTTTTCTTCTGGGTTAGAGTTTCGAAGTCACTACCCGCAGTGTTGGTCAGAAATCATAGGTGATGGTAAATTAATTATTTTTTGATAGTATTCGTCCGTAAATGACACTAAATTTACAGCTTCCATTTCAATGCGCTGTGAGGTTACTCACTTGAGTTTTATTGCTAAATGAGGGGCTGTAACATTTATCAGCACGCTCCGTTATACCCAACAACTGCCGGGTTGTCCTATATAGGAAAGGAAAAATGGGTAAGTCCCGAGGTTTTTTGTTGTAGAGGGATTGAGCCGTATCGGGACCACTTGTACAATATTTAGAATAAGAACACAGCTGCTCAATTACCCCTCTTTTAGTCTACCTTGTGAGGTAGTCAGAGGAAAGGAAAAAGGATAAATAATCTAGTTCATTTATCCAAATTTCATTTGAACTAACACAATTGTTATGCCAGAGAAGTATACATGTTAAAAACACATTTTAATCAAAAGAAACATTCAATACAAAATTATGTAGTGTATGCTTTCCACAAGGCATCACCACTCTTAAATTCATAAAAAGTTTAAAGACAAATCCAGAATGTTTATGTTTTGTGCAAATAATGACTGGGGTTAGTAAGTGACATTCATGATTTATCACAAAGACAAGATTTCAGAACCAGAATCAATTATGGCAGGGGAGCATACTATCAATGTAACTATTAAACTACAAGTATTTTTGCAGAAGAAAAAGACAGCGTTGATCTTGGTGTCTCTGGGATGTCTACATATGTTTCGGCTAAACAAAATGTCAACACCTTCCCTGGTGTTCTGCTGTTTTTGATAGCCCTCTTCAGGGCGATGCGTTGTCTTGATGGGTTGACAATTAGTTCAACAAACAAATCCCCATTTTGTCAAAGTTCGATTGGGAGCTATGAGAATAGAAAATGAGCCAACGCAAAAAATCAAGGACAAAGGAAATAACCTAATCAAAATTAAAATTCTTTAGTCTAACCATAGGAAGATTAAAAGGTCAGTGGAAACGATTTGCATAGGACACGTAACATTGTCTTCTAACATATTGCCAATGAATGTGTTTTACACTTCAATGTTTTAAACTCTAATTCCAGATTATCAATTAAAATAACGTTTTTTCAAAAATAATTTTCTATTCTCATAGCTCCCAATCGAACTTTGACAAAATGGGGATTTGTTTGTCGAACTAATTGTCAACCCATCAAAACAACGCATCGTCCTGAAGAGGGCTATCAATAAAAACAGCGGAACACCAGGGATGGTGTTGACAACATTTTGTTTAGCCGAAACATATGTAGACATCCCAGAGACACCAAGATCAACGCTGTCTTTTTCTTCTGCAAAAATACTTGTAGTTTAATAGTTACATTGATAGTATGCTCCCCTGCCATAATTGATTCTGGTTCTGAAATCTTGTCTTTGTGATAAATCATGAATGTCACTTACTAACCCCAGTCATTATTTGCACAAAACATAAACATTCTGGATTTGTCTTTAAACTTTTTATGAATTTAAGAGTGGTGATGCCTTGTGGAAAGCATACACTACATAATTTTGTATTGAATGTTTCTTTTGATTAAAATGTGTTTTTAACATGTTTACTTCTCTGGCATAACAATTGTGTTAGTTCAAATGAAATTTGGATAAATGAACTAGATCATTTATCCTTTTTCTTTTCCTCTGACTACCTCACAAGGTAGACTAAAAGAGGGGTAATTGAACAGCTGTGTTCTTATTCTAACTAGCGCTGATGGAGTTGATGACGTCGATGGTCTCGATGCTAATGGTGCCGATGACTTTGGTTTATGCGTCGATTTAGGTGTCGACAGAACCTCTAAGGGATTTACCTTCAGCTCGATAGTCTTCAACATTTTTATGTTGTGTTGAGACCTTGATGGTTCTCAAGGGGTCTCTGGCCTGTGTCCCGGGCCCAAGTGTGTGCAAGATTTTGTCTTAGCTCATTCTTTGTTGGCTTTCGGCTGCTCCACCGGAGTATGGCATTTTCCTTTCTGCTTCGATTGGGTCAGGGCCTCCTTCTCTAATATTTTAAGCATTGCCTCTCAGGAGAAGATTCAGAAGAAGTAGTAGAAGGCGATCTATGGTGCCTTTTCTTCAATTTCCTCGATGGGGACGAAGAATGGTGGGACCCACTCCTGGAGCGTGAATGTTTCTTCGATCTTTTCCTTCGAGGAGAGATGTTTCTCAACTCATAAAACAATTGTTTGCTCGACAGAGTTGTTGAGGGAGATTTAGTTCGGTGCCTACCCACTGCTAATTTCCCTTTATGCTCCTTCAGAGCCTTACTTATCATGGACTGACAGGCCTCACAGTCATCCGTTCTATGGTCCACACCAAGGCACCACAGACCCACTCAGTGAGGATCCGTGAGGGACATCTTGGCGCTTCAGTCGATCTTTCGATATTTATGGAACCCAGTCTTTGTGGTTGATGGATTTTGAGACAAAGTCATCGCACTAGATTGCAATATGGACAAGAACCAAATCATGCAGTATTTCTCGAAGTCAAAAATGGAACTGAAGCCAAAGGGTGCCGTGCGTGCCATGTATTCAGATGATGATGTCAACCCTGGGATGGAAGCCCTCGAGGGACATCGAGTTGCCCGCATCGATGCACAGCACCCTCTGCCAAAATCTTTTTTCCAAAACAGCTGAAGCTAGAAGAAGGATCTATTAAAATTTGAGGAATACGTGGGCGCACACAATCCATCCGAAATGTAGTTACTGTTCCTTGTCATTTGCTTTGGTTTCTCACCTCCTTTCATTTTTTTTCTTTATTATTCTTTCTTAGCATATAAAATTCTTTGAATGGCAACAAGTTCGCCCAGGGCACGACCAATGTAGGGCTGTGGAGGGTCACAAGTGCGCATATTCCTCCTGAGTCTGTAGGCAGGCCCACGAAAAAGTCCATCACCGCTGCTGTCCCTTTCTGCAATGCTGAGATGCTCATCGTCCTCCCGCAGCCAGTGTTCACCCCCAGGGCGATATCCCAGTTGCTCTGAAATATAAAGAATACTGTGTGAGTAGTTTCATGACTGGGCAGGGTTTTTCATCTATTCATGTCAAAGTATGTATATTGGCGATCTATTTTCTTCACTACCCTTTCTTCGTACCCCACCAAACCTTCAGCTCAGCACTGCACCCTCCCTCTTTGCCATTTCCCGTCGTCAAACACTGAGCCCTTTATTTGCATCAAGGGCCTGGTGTGGCACCACAGCATATAATTTCCTGTTGAGTTCTTGCAAATAAATCTGGGGGTAGTAGCCAGCTGTTTCCCCCTCTGTGCCCACTCAATGTTATATTCTAGTATGACATACTTAGTAGGTTCTCTCCGGGCAATGCTTTCAAGCTGGACATCATTCTCTGCATACACTTCCTCACCTTCATCTATCCATTGCACTTCTACCCTGTGCCCTTGGAACAGCCCCCTAGTTCTACGTAAAGATAAATGCATCAAGCATCCCCCCCCCCACTCAGTTGCTACTTCTTGTGGCAAGAATTGTTTCAGTATCCCTGCGAAGTGTGGGATTAGCGAGCACACATAGCAACTGCTGTTGGTGCTCCTTCACCCCACGCTCTTCATCTCCTTGTACCACACAATGTCAGATGCCGTGTCTCCCCCATCCCCAATGGAATCATACGTTTCAACAGTAGATGTACTTCTTTTTGTGCGTGTCTCCCTTACACTATCAGCTGGTGCTCCTTTATTACCTCCTTTATCACCTTTATGCAGTAAAAACCAGAGAAAAGAAAGAAGACAGAAGACCGAGAAACAAAACAATCTTATCCCCTCAATTGGCGTTTCTTTCCTAACTTACCGCTGCGCTGCTGTTGACCTTGCAGACGTCGATTAAATGGATCCATGCCCTTCCTTCTTTCAGTTTCACAACTGTGGGCCTCGCGTAGACTAATTTAAAAGGGCCAATAAAGCAGGGATCCTTCCAGTTCCGTACACTGTTACAGAAAGAATTTTATCCCCTGGATAGAGGAGCTATGCTTGTGGAAATTCTTCCCCCCTGTGGGTGCTTTTCTGTTCTTCAGTGTTTGTCGGCTGACATGTTCAACGCTAGACCTGCCGGGAAATGTATTTGCACACATTGGTCATTTGTCTTCTCTTCTCCTAGGATCTCTGCTGTAGTGTTGGCATCCGACATTGAACAGGCAGGAGGAACAGGTGCATGCATCCTACTACCAGTTACAATTTTGTGCAGAGTCAAGTGGTGATATGCACTGGGTGAGTTCCGAAGAGCAAAAAGGGCCAGTGGGAGGCAATAAAGACAATTGCAGCACAATGAAGATGCTAGCTTTGCCAAGCATCCTTTAAGCAAGCAGTTTAGTCTCCCAAAAAACCTGTTTGCCTGCGGCTGGTAAACTGGGCACAGCTTCTTTTTTATTCCCAGGAGGTGGGTTACCTCCTTGAAGAGGTTGTTGGAAAAGTATGGGCCATTATCTGACCTTTTCTCATCACAAACACCCTATTTTAGCAACACCTCCTTTACTAGGATCTGTGCAGCTGACTTTGCATCATTTTTAGCACAGAGCCCCACCTAAAGCCAATGTGAAAACAGACAGACAACCACAAGCATGTACATGTAAGAGACACATCTATCTTGCATATGAACATAGTTGATATGCAACTGCTGAAATGGCCCTTCTGGTCGCGGTACTGGTCCCTCACCGTTCTTAAAGTATGACCACACAAAAATTGCTGACAAATCACACAATTTTCCACAGATTCTGCCACTCGCTCATGGTACATACCACCCTTCATTTATTTTTGCTGCTATATTCTCTTTGGATACATGGGCAGGAAAGTGTAGCTGCTCTAGTGCTATATATAGCAATTTTACAGGTATCACAGGCTTCCCCGTGACATTCTGCCTCCAGAACAAATCAGTTGGTGAGAGGGAACACCTGCGTTGTAGCCATAAGTCCTTTTCCCCCTTTGTGGCCTGCAGCTCTATAATCTGAACAATTGGTATTGTATTGATACTTCCTCTCCCCCTCTTTCTCTTCTTCCTTTATTCTCTCTGCTGCCATAATTCATGTTTTTCCTTCCGCCCCTGGGTACAGCCTCATACTTGCCTCAGGTAAGTAAGCTGCTTATTTTGCTGCTCTGTCACATTTTTGTTCCCCAATGATATTCAGTCCTGCTCATCTGTGTGGGCGGCACATTTTATCATGGCCACTTCCACTGGCAGTTTCAGTGCTTCCATCAATTGCCCTAGCACCTCTGCATGTTGTATCAGGGACCCGTCACTTCTCCTGAACCCCCTTTCTCCTACAGCGCCAATCCTGAATGTATTGTGGATGTTACATAGGCTGAATCCAAGAATATCTAAACTGCATGCCCTTCCATCATGTTTAACACACTGATCATCGGCACTAACTCTGCTGCTTGTGCTGAATAATGCAATGGTAATCGCTTCAGGGATGCTGTACATTTTCCCCATTCCTGTAGCATACTATTGCACCTCCAGTATGTCTCCTTCCAGTGTCCGGGTCTATATTTGACAACCCGTCAATATAAACCATGTCTGCCCCTGCTATTTCTTCTTCTTTGACCTCTATGTTCTGTTACATTCTGTCCATATGTGCTGCACAGTCATGCATATAATCCCCTTCTTCTGCAGGTTCTGATATGAATGCTGCTGGGTTTGCCACATGACACCTCACTAGCTGAATGTCTGGGTTTGTCAGTATCACTGCATACCCCAATGTGTCCTCAGTGTGCTCTTTGATTTTTCCAAGATGGCAAATAATGATTGCTACACGTACAGCTCTACAGGGCACCCCATGATGCTTGTCGCTACCTTCTCTATTGCAAATCCTGCAGCCGTGAGTGCTTGTTCGCATGGGAAGTGTCCCTGCATCACTGGGTCTAAAATCCTGCTGTACTAAGCCAGTAGCTTGTGTCCCCGTGGCTTCTTTTGTGTGAGGACCGCCATCATCACTAAGCCTTCAGAGTGGGAGAACAAGTACAATTCCGATTGGTAGTAAGGGGTGGCCAACACTGGCAAGTGGGACAATGCTTCTTTTGGTTCTGTGAAGCTTTCTTTCATTTCTGGTGTCCACCTTAACTCCCTCTTCTTTCTGTGCTTTCTTAGGGGCCTGTAATAGGGGTTTTGTGTATGTAGACAAGTCCAAGACCCATGCCCTGCAGTAATTGCATAACCCCAAAAACATCTGCATTTCCTTCACTGTGCGTGGACATACTGTTAAGTGAATTAGTTTGACCCTCTCTTGTGTTATCCTGCACCCTTCAATGGATATTATTTGTCCCAGGTACACAACCTCCTCCTGGCATTATTGCAGATTTGCCTTAACACTACTTGAAGAGAAGGGGTACAAGGTGGATAAGAGGTGTACCGAGTCGGCCCTACACTCTTCCTCAGTTTCACTGCATATCAGAAAATTGTCAACCTACTAAATCATTGTACTTGGCATTTGTAAATTGCTCAGTAGCATTTGGATCACTCTATTGAAAATCGCAGTACCACTGGGGCAGCCTATTGTTTTCGAATTAGGCCCCTCGATAGGTGAACGCTGTTAGGTATCTGAAGTCAGGGTGAAATGGAATAGAGAAGAAGGCATTATTCAAGTCAATGGGCCTCATTCCGAGTCCGATGGTAACCCTGCCAGTGCTACGTACGGGTTGCCGCCAGACTCAGAATAGACGGATGGCACTAGGAAGTCAGGTGCCGGTAAATCATTCTAAGTACGGCGGCCGGGAATTCAGGCACCGTTAAGAACGGTGCTGGTGCTCCCGTGGCAAGTCTGCCTACTGTGGCCGCTGCGCCTGCAGGTTTAGACCGTCAGGCACAGCGGCTCCGGCAGGCAGACTTGTAGTTTGCCGGTCCGGAAACATATGAGTCCCAATGACAGTGAAGTTTTTTGCCTGGGATGTTGCACAGTTTTGTAGCAGTGTTCCATACCAAGGGAAATTCTGCCTTAACCACATTGTTTAAATCTCCACAACCCACCCTTTGATTTCTGTATCGGGTATGTAGCTGTGTCGCATGGTGATGAGGCTGTCTGTAGGATGCCCTGCTGCCATAGTGCATGTGGTGTCAAATATATTCCCTCATCTGCTTCTCTTGAGAATGGGTATTGTTTTGCACGGGGCAACTGTGCCCCTTCCTTTAACTTTATCTTCACGGCCCCCACTCCTTTTAGTACCCCTACATCATGGGGTCCTTTGGTCCATAATTTCTCTAGAAACCACTTGAGGTCTTCCTCTGTGTTTGCTCCCTTTTTCTACCAGTTGTGTCAGTATTGGCACCAGCTTTTCTACTACTTGTACTGGACAAGGTATCTGTAGCTGGAATACCATCTCACGCTCTTCCTCCTCATTGGAGAAAAGCTACTCATCTGTTACTCCTGTTACTGTCATTGTTGGGTCGAAGCATAACCCTGTATGCCATTCCATGTTGTCATTATCTGTCCTGCATAGAATTCCCCATGTCCTTGTGTATCATTACCTCCTCTAGCTGTAGTTTCAGTGTGGTACTTTTTATTTCAATGTTCTGGCACCGTGGCATGAACAGGAATTGTGATGCCAATCTGAACACCTTCACTTGTATTCCTGAGACCCAACACAGCAGTATCTCGACCCCGTACAAAAACATCCTCAGGGAAGCGAGGTTGGCCTCGTAGTGTGCTTGAAGTGTGTGCGCCATTAAAAGAAGCGTGGTCACTCGTGTGTAGTAAATGCCTGACATTGTGCACACCATCCCTTTCTCCGTGAATGATATTGTGGTGCTTAGCTTGCTGAAAATGTCTCTCCCTAGTATATTGACGAGAGTGTCCTTGGGATACAATAGTGGTGCTACGATGTGTTGCATCACTATTGTTAGTGGTAAATCATTTGTTACTGGAACTCTCACCACTGCCCCAGCGAAGCCTTGCTTATCCATAAACTTGTTCAAAAGCGGGAACTCCCCTTCTCTTCTACAAGGTTTGGTTGCTCCTGTATCTATGAGAAATGAGAATTCTCTTGGTCCTATTTTCACTGCTAACTCAGGCTCCTCTTTGGGGCCATCAGTTACTGCTAGGACTGGACACTCAGGCTTTTGTGGGCCCCCTATTGTGGGCTGCACTGTGGGAAAGGTTTTCCTCTGATAACACTGACCCCAGTGTAGTGGGGCATCATGCTCTGCCCTAACACCACTGTACTTCGTGCAACTACTGCTGGTGTTTGTGCCATGGTTGGGGTCCCTATCTCACCATCCACTGGCTTCCCTTGTACTTGTGACGGTCACAGCTGCAGGGGGATCTGTCTCTGCTGCAACTGTGCTGGGGGATGCACTGTGGCTGTGTGCTAACATACGCTTTTTGCTGTTTCATTCACATTGCTTGTGCCTGAGATTGTTGCACAAAAGGACAGGTGCGCGTGAGGTGCCCCATGTTCTCCAGCATTGGATCTTTCATGGATTCACATGCTTAGAATATTCCCCGTCGTCAGACTGGGACCCCTCGGTACACATATATAGCCTTTTCCTATAGGAAAACTTCCGACACTTTTGTGTCCTATCTACGTCCTTTTAGGACCCGCCTACGCATGCTCCGTAGGCCGTCCCAGTATAAGAGGCCCGCCCCCGCGGCTCCCTTTCAGATTTCAACCGTCTCCAAAGTAGTGGGATCTCCTCGCGTCGTCTTACTATTTTGTACAAGGTTGTGTACCTGGAGTTGGAGTTAGGTGAAATTTTCCTCCATGTCAGGAAAAGCGCTGTTCCGTCCGTGCGCGACGTGCGGCTTGAAAAAAGTTTACGAGGGGGACGGACATATGGATTGTATATACTGTCTCCACCCTCATTATTCGGCTGATAACTGCGACATATGCAAAGGGTTTTCTCAAAAGACCCTCAAAGACCGAAATCGACGGCTGGTGGCATGGTTGAATGATGGAGCGGGGGCATACCCCCCTTCGGAGGTAGGCTCCACACAATCGGCGAAAACATCACACACCGCTGCCTCGTCAGAACCACCGGCGAAGAAATCTCGACCGACGGAAAAAGAGTCATCTCGGAGTCATTCAGCTAGAGAAATTTTGTCGACAAAATCGTCATCTTCATCAAAAAAGCATGACAAGGAAAGGCCGAAATCCTCCTCGAGCGATCACCATAGATCGACCACGAGTCGAGAGTCGAGTAAAGGCAGGCCAAGTGTGGAAAAGGCGGGACTGCCTAAACCACCTGCTAAGCCACCGTCATCGACGGCGGTCCAGTCATCGGCCTCCACCCTACCACTGACGCATGTGGTATCCACCGTCCCACCGACAACGACTGCGACGGTGGCCTCGTCAATGGAGGTTCTACAGGAAGCCTGGAGGCCTGAAGTTTTTGATCTGATCGCTCCGGATACTTTACTGCAGGAACAGGCTGTGTTGCTGTCCTCTGGGGAGGACGAGAGCGGGAGAATAGCTGGCCCGGCAGACCTCGGGCTACGAGTGGTTGACAAGTCGTCAACGAGGGGATCCGGAATTCCGGTGTCTGCCCCTCTCAATCCTCAATCTGTTTTGTCGTTGGAGATTCTGTCCACGCTTCAGTCTTTAGTACAGTCGTTGGACCAGAGACTACCTCAGGTAAACCTGCCACAGTCACCATCCGACAAGCCGGGCCCGTCCTGTCCACCGATGCATTTACGCACGCCAGTCTCAGCACCACAGGCACCCCAAGAGGAAGGTGAGCTGCCAGATTCGGAGTCTGACAGGGGAGCCATGTCGGATATCTCATCATCCCCCTCCAGGGATCCAACCTGGGAGTCAGAGGTGGAGTTAGAAACCCCAAGAAGCCCAGCTCACCCGTCCCCCCGGACGATATTGCATCATTCCATTCTATGATGGAGAAGGCGTGTAAGGAATTTGGTTTGTCCCAGGAAGAACAGAAAAAGGACTGTTTTTTGTTCGACCACATGGGTAAGAGAAGGAGGTCAGTGTTCTCAATACCCATACTAGACCACGTGTGGAAGGAGGATTTGCAGACAATGCGTCGCCCCTTTTCGGAGCCAGCGGTAAAAGGACGCCTTGAGAAAAAGTGTAAGGCTCCAGAGTCTAACCCCAAGTGCTTATCCTCCCAACCAACGCCTGAATCGGTGGTGTCGGCGGCAGCGGTGAGGAAAGCGAAGGCCCAGCACAAGTGCACGACTCCGCCTGAAAACGAGGCAAGACGTCAGGATGCCTTCGGCAAAATAGTGCTATCCGTGGGAGCAACTACAGTAAAGGCCGCAAACTCTCTGGCTATTGTAGCCAGATATGACAGAGAAATGTGGCACAGGCTGGCTCTGTTGCTGGATCATCTTCCGGAAGAGCATAGGAAGGCAGCGATATTACTTGTCCGAGAGGGTGAGGAAGCCTCCAATCACGCAATAAACATCGCGGTTGACCTCGCTGAGTCGGGCTTCAAGCAAGTCAATAATGGGGTCGTGTTACGACGACAGTCATGGCTTAAGTGTACCTACTTCAGGCCAGAAGTACAATACAAAGTATTAGATATGCCCTTTGAGGGAGACCTTCTATTCGGAGAGAAGGTAGACGAGGCCCTAAAGGGAATGAAAGAGGACTCGGACACGGCACGTTCATTGGGTGCCCTCCAGAGTGGCCGAAGCTACAAGTCTTTTCGTCCCTTTAGAGGGGCTTCAGGTAATTCCAGATTCTATGCGTCAGGAGACAGATCCTTTGGTAGGTCGGCTTACCCCTCCCAGGGATACAGGCGTGCTTCCCAAACTGCAAACCGACGCCGGAACTTCCAGACGTCCAGGAAGAGACCATCCTATCCGTCGTCGTCGAGAGACAAGCAAAATAAAGATCAGCAATGACGAACAACACACTGTTCTGGGGGGAAGAGTATCAGCCTATGTCGACGAATGGGAACGAATAACGACGGATCAATGGGTGCTGGACACAATAAGGAATGGGCATTCTCTACAATTCAAGCACAGCCCTCCACACATTCCACCTGCGTTCACCGATCATTCCCATCTGAGGGTACTGCAACAAGAGGTAACACTCATGTTAGCAAAGGGCGTGATAGAATTAGTTCCAACATCACAGAAAGGTCAAGGAGTCTACTCAAGATACTTTGTCGTAAAAAAGCCTAACAGCAAATGGCGTCCCATTCTAGACTTACGCGATCTCAACAAGTCTTTAAAGAGCCTAAAATTCAAAATGCTCATGCTGCAGGAAGTGATCCGAGCCGTTCCAGGAGGGGATTTTCTAGCGTCTCTGGATTTACAGGACGCGTACTTCCATATTCCAATGTGTCGGAAACACAGGAAGTTCCTGAGGTTTGTGATAGGGCGGACTCACTACCAGTTCACGGTTCTTCCATTTGGGCTCAAGACCTCCCCCAGAAAGTTCACGAAATGCCTGGCCCCAGTAGCGGCCTGGCTAAGGAAGCAAGGCCACCACGTATACCCATACCTCGACGACTGGGTGGTAAGGGGATCCTCCCCAGAGTCGACCAACACAAGTTTGCAAGCCACCATGCAGCTTCTACAACAGCTGGGATTTGCCATAAACTTCGAAAAATCCTCTCTGCGGCCATCGAGAATGTTGGTGTTCCTGGGGGCACAGTTCGAGACCCAGTCGGGGCTACTGAAGCCTTCCCTCGACAGAACCTCCAAAACTCAATCAACTGGCGAGCCGACTACGGCAAAACACCAGGCTCTCAGTGAGGAAATACGTTTTGGTCCTAGGAACCATGGCATCCTGCATCCATCTGGTGGAAAACTGTTTCCTATTCATGAGGCCAGTTCAGGAATTCCTCGCGGACTGGTGGACACAGGCCCAAGGATCGTGGTCAGACAAGATAACCATCAACGACGACAAACTGCTTCGGACCCTTCAGTGGTGGCAGAGTTTCCACAATCTGAACAACGGTGTACCCCTACAGGAACCGGAGATCCAGCGAACCATAGTCACGGATGCGTCCCTAACCGGATGGGGAGCTCACATGGGCACTCTTCAAACGCAAGGTTGTTGGTCTCAAACGGAGTCACTCCTACACATAAACGTGTTAGAGCTCAGAACAGTACGATGGGCCTTGAAGGCGTTCCTACCACACATCAAGGGATCGAGAGTACGAGTGCTGACGGACAATACGACGGCCATGTTTTATTTGAGAAAACAAGGAGGGACGCGATCAAGGACTCTTTCCATAGAGGCCCAGAAAGTATGGCATTGGGCATTAAAGCACAAGATTTCCATCGTGGCTCACCATCTCCCGGGAGTGAGGAATTCGCAAGCAGATTCCCTCAGCAGAAGGATGGCCCAGATACACGAATGGGAAATGGACACAGTTCAGCTGATGAAAGTTTTCGAGAAATGGGGTCACCCCCCACTGGACGTTTTCGCAACCAAGGAAAACAAGAAATGCGAGCAATTCGCAAGCAGATGGCCTCAGGAGGGTTCCATGGGGGAGGCATTCTCCTTCCCATGGACGGACTTATGCTTTTCCTCCGTTTCCTCTCATATGGAGGACAGTACAGTGGATACGCAGGTACAGTTGCCGGGTAATTCTAGTGGCACCGTACTGGCCGCGGCAACCGTGGTTTTCCGACCTGCTTCACCTGTCGCTGGAACATCCAATAGCGTTTCCGAGAATCCCGAACCTACTGTCACGGGACAAAGGCACGGTGTGGCATCACGACCCGGACAGTCTCAACCTTACAGCCTAGCTCCTGACTTTTCGGTGTTCGGTACCTTAGACGTTTCGGAGGATTGTCAGAAAATTCTGCAAGCGGCTCGGGCCCCTTCTACCAACAAATCTTACACCTATAAGTGGTGGAGGTTCTGTGAATGGTGTCGAGGACAACAAGGCTTACATCCGTTGAAGGTGACTCCGGAGCAAGTTCTACCTTACCTGCTTCTCTTGGCAGAGGGGGGTTTATCTTTCACATCGATAAAGGTGCACCAGGCGGCCATCTCTAGGTTCACGAGGAAGAGACAGTCGTCTCCTCTATTCAGCGACAGACTTGTGAAACACTTCATGAGGGGTTTATTTCGAACTTTTCCCCCGGTTAAACGTTTCCCACCAACATGGAGTCTCAACATAGTGTTGGCAGGTTTAATGAAACCACCCTTTGAGCCTATGGCCACGTCGGACATGAAATTCATATCGTGGAAGTTGGCATTCTTAATTGCTATCACATCAGCTAGGAGAATCTCGGAACTGCAAGCGTTGGTCGTAGACCCGCCATACCTAAGATTCTTTAAAGACAAGGTGGTTCTGGCAACTAATCCTACGTTCGTCCCAAAGGCTCCTACAGTGTATCACAAACACTCGTCCATTGTTCTCACTACTTTCTTCGCGACCCCATCATCGGCAGCAGAAAAAGCTCTTCATACCTTGGACGTTAAGAGGGCCCTAATATTTTACCTACTTCGTACACAGGAACTCAGGTCTACTCGACAACTGTTCATCGCATATGGTCTGTCGACGAGAGGAAAAGCAATTTCTAAGCAAGGATTGGCTCGATGGGTCTCGTCGACGATTGCGTTTTGCCACTCCAAGGCCGGAAGGCCGCTGCAAGGGCATTCTAGAGCCCATTCTACAAGATCAACGTCCTCCTCAGCAGCATTATGGGCAGGAATTCCGCTAACGGACATATGCTAGGCTGCGGCATGGTCAGTGCCCCACACGTTTACCCGCCACTACTGCCTTGCCAGGCAGAATGCGGACGAGGTGCAGATGGGAAGAGCAGTCCTGCGCCATCTATTTCAATAAGGTAAGCTCCACTCTGTGGAGAGTTTTGTTTTTTCTACCTGTTGGTGACCGTATGCTTTATGGAGGTACAGTTATATGAGTAAACTTATTTCTAGTGTACCTATGCATTGTGTATTGTGGTGAGGGTATATTACATTACATTCTCACCGCCGTTTTCAGGTTTTACTGCTATACAATCTATTCTAAGCATGTGAATCCATGAAAGATCCAATGCTGGAAAAGGGAATAGTTTCTTACCTGTAACTCCATTTCTCCAGCATTGGTACCTTTCATGGATTCACATGCGCCCGCCAGCTGCCCCGGAATGCAATGTATATGCTTGATAGGTTTGACCCTTCCTACTTTGGAGGGGCCGGAATCTGAAGGGGAGCCGCGGGGGCGGGCCCCTTACACAGGGACGGCCTACGGAGCATGCGTAGGCGGGTCCTAAAAGGACGTAGATAGGACACAAAAGTGTCAGAAGTTTTCCTATAGGAAAAGGCTATATATGTGTACCGAGAGGTCCCAGTCTGACGACGGGGAATATTCTAAGCATGTGAATCCATGAAAGATACCAATGCTGGAGAAATGGAGTTACAGGTAAGAAACTATTCCCTTCTGGCAAATGAAGCACGGCCCAAAGACCCTAAATCCTGCCCCCCTATATCCTCCTCCTCCTCGTTGCTAGTACCTTCTCCCCATGCATATAACTCCCCTGTTGTGGTGCTCCCCACTGTGGCAGCATTTTCATCTGCCTGCCTCTCGCTCTCCTGTTTTAGTTTACAGAAGTGTATTATTGTTGCCTGTATCTCAGCCCACCCCTTTGCTTCTATTCCCAAAAACTTGTCTAATGATAACTGATATCTGTTGGCAGCCCCTTGACCAATATGTGGTAAAACAAGAGTATGGACTCGTCCCAGGATCTTTTTGTCTCCTGTGTACATAGATCCTGCACCTGTTTTATATAGTTCACTGGATCATTGCCATTCTTCATTTTGAGACATTACTATCCCCAGGTCATAGCTATCATGATACATGCTTCTCAGAACTTCCCATACATGTGTTTGACAGTTATTGAATGGAGCCCCATTGTGGCCTTTAGTGCTTAATTTCACTCCCTTGTACCCCGCCTGCTCTCATATTTTGTCCCCTTGTTCTATTATCGTTGCCAATGCACTTTTCATGTCCCCTATGGCCAGTGTCACCCCTGACGTCTTTATCTCGAGTGCCTGTAACCATTTGATGGCCCCTGCCACAAGGGAGGGCAGGCAGCACATTAAATTGTCCCAGTCCATTGTCTGCCATGGTATGTAATGTTTGTCCCCTCTTCCTTTTTGTATCAGCCGCATTTGCCTCGTCCCGGGCGCTATTCCCCCTCCCCCTTTGGTGGCCTGGGTCAGACCCATTTTTATCTTTCCCTTTTTACTACGAAGGGAGGCTAACCAGCCCCTTCCACTCTTGTCGCTATTCTGTCATCTTCTTTGTTTCCTTCCCGTCTCCTGTCTTTGTCAGGTGTCCACTCATCATCTTCTCCATCGCTCTAGTCTCCCCCACGTGCTCCCTGAGGCCGCACTACCCTCGACTCCTCCTCCTACTTCCTTCTCTTTGCCTTCTTCCTCTTCATCGTCCAGTCTAAATGTTATCCTCCCTGATAGCCATTCCCCTTTGTTCCCTTTATTTTATCTCTGCACCTCTTTCATGACCCGCTTTATTGAATAATGCATCTACCTGCTGTCATGTATTCTTTTCAATGTCAAGTATTTCCTCTCCTCCCTCTGTGCGTCTCTGTGCTGTCTCTTTGTCCCCTCCTACATTTTCCCGCTGTGGTTTTGTTAACCCCGCCATGGACCGCAATGTCAGATAGACACCTTAGGGCGGGGTTGGAGAGCTTTGTCTGCCCCCTTCCATTGTTCCCCCCTCCTTCTTCACTTGTTCTCCTTTTGTCTCTTCGTATAATTTCCAGAGCCCCAATATATTCTACCTTCTTTTCATTTTGGAGCCCTTGTATTTTGTTGACAAATATGAGAACATATTTTCTATTATTCGGCTATCAAACGTTCCTTCTACAGGCCTTGCATGGAAACACTGACCTGCAGTCTCCTGGACCCACTGAAAAATTATACCTTAATATTTGATTGCAATACTGTGGTAATTTCTTGTACATGTGGTCGAGGGGGCTTTCTAAATAGGTCATTATGTCCCACCCTCTGGCTGCCCCTCCTCTGTACCAATTACCCTAGTCACTCCTTTCCACTCTTCTTTACATAACTCCTTACATAACTTTTTCCTTACAACACCCATACTCGCTCTTGATCACTCGCCTCTCCTCCTTTATTCTGTCCTTCTCCATGGGCCCACTCACTCACTCTCATCCGTCACACTGGCCTTCTCATCAGGTCTGACCAATCACTCTGTTTGTGAACACCCGCCCTCTCCACAGGCTCACCTTTCCCTATGTTAATGAAGATAGGTTCCAAATCACCCCTACTCCTCTTGCAAATGCCTACCGCTAAAATTCTGAGCATACCATTATACACCAGGTACTTGTTGATCCATCCACCATGAGTCAACACCTCAAGATAATACAAGCAACTCTGACTACCACACCGCGTCCCTCGCTATACCTCTGAAACGACAGTAAAAATGACACTCATCTGTCCCAAATGACGCAACTATGCAATCACTGGTGCTAAGCGCAACTCCCGTCTAAAGGGGCCGCCTCTTACTAAGCTCCTCTCCTGCTTTAATGCAGGCGTGCCCACATCCACTTCCTATTGGGTGGCATGTACTAAAATCTAATACTACAATGGCCGATCATCCTCCCACCTTAAGGATGCATCCTAAACACCATAAAGTACTGTGGCCATGCAACCACGATGCAGCAATATCTTTCACTGTTACACTCAAGTGTTAGAGATCCTCGAGTCCCTTGGCACAGAGCCTCCTGTATGGGCTCACTCCCTCAGTGCGGGCTGCGCTTGGGACCAGGCAGACCTTTGTGAACTTGTTATCTGCAGAGCCTCCTTAGTGTTGCACATGGATGAGGTCTGCGATAGTCATACCCGCGCCCCCAGGGAGGGCAGGCCGGAACACCCTCAGTGGACCAAGAGAACTCAGGATCTCGCTGGGGCCTCAAACTGTATCAGTGATCCTCCAAAAGCTTGTAATAAATAGTTACCATGAGTAGTCCAAAAAGAAGCGCACACTGAGCAAGATGTAACGCTGTTTATTATAGCTGGGCAAGCACAAATCAAACAGAACAGTGGAACAGAACTGGTTGATAAGAGCAGACTGGCATACAGCAAACATAATTTTTATACTGTCAATACAATGTTCATGGTAATGGAAACAATTGTGCTTCAAACTTCACACGAAGCCTACTGCTTAAAATATGTCATTCCCCTATAGCTAGACATACTTTAGTAGAGCATGATCGGAGGAAACAGATCTGTGCTCTCTTAGCTCATCTCCTCCCAGTGTGGTGCCACATTGATTCCCACTTCTTCCGCGAACTGTTTGCAACTAGTAAAAACATTTGTGCTGTCCTCCGGTTCTTTATTAACCTGCCATTGGTCAGCACCATAGCGGAAGGAACACAAGGCACCCTGAACTTGTGGGAAGGGAGAAATTCACACGGCACCTGCAAGCCATTGAACATCACAAATGTTGTAGTGGACACACAGAGGGCTGGTTGCCTCTCAGGGACACCGAACCTTATCGTCTGATTGGTTCTTCGAGGAGCGTAGCTCCCTTCCACCTCCCTGTTCCCATACCCGCTGGCCAAACAGCAATTAACAATGCCTTGGTATTATGCAAATGTTTTTGTGGATCAGGTCGACTTCCCCAGCTCCCACAAGCAGCCGTGGAATTGGCTCGATGGCCTTGATTACATTGCCCATTACTGTCTCGGCGACCGTTCTGCTGGAGATGAGCAGCTTGAGGTGAGCTCCCGCCCCCTCCCTCGACCTTGGTGAATGGGTCATGTGTCTGGAGCAGACCTTCAGGGTGAAACCCAATCTGTGGCATCCCAATAGAGTGCGCTTATCTGTGGTTATCTCCTTTCGTCTACTTGAGCATACAAGTTTCTTGTGTTGATGTCATATATGGGGTATCCCCCACCACTTGTTCACTTGCAGGCCTGATTAGATGGTTGACTACACCTCCCAGAGTCCCTTTGTTTCCATCAAGTGATGTCCCAGGCCATTCTGCTTATTCCCTCACTTGGTAGGTGCGCCCCCTGCCTGGCGCCGAATCTGCACCTTCATTCCAGTCCCCCCTTCGATTTATCTTTCGATCGACACCTTCTGTCCCATCATCTCCCTGCACAGTTCCTTGGGCATCCATAACCTAGTCACCCTGTTCATGCCCCCTTCTTCATACCCTTCCAGTGTATCCCCTATTATTAGACAATCCCGTCCATCTAGGGAGCGTGCCACCCAAAAAGCATCATAGTCTGAAAGCATACATTTGGTGGGGGTGCTGCAAAAATGACATGCACTCCCTCCTCTCCCTCATTCATCCTTGGCCGCTTCCCTTCTAGTTCATTACTATCATCATCAATTATATTAACAGACATTATGTACCGTGCCTCCCTCTTGCGACAATTTCACCGGCCGATGACCCACTGGCCGACACAGATGCCAATGCTTATCACAACAAGCACTGGGACAGTTACTTTGAACATAGTGGCTGGCCACTCTGGCACCCAGGCAAATAGTGAATTGAGGCAATTGTCAGGCGTGATGTCATGCATTTCGTGGACCATTTTTTCATGTATGGTACATATCTCCTCAACAGCTTCCGTGAGTGTCCCATTTGTGGCATCCTTAGCGGGTATTGCGGTGCAGCAGCTGCTTCCTATCTTGTGGTAGATGCCACCCTCCATAGCAGTCATCAAGTCGAGACTTTTATCTGTTTTGCAGAGCCGTCTAGCGCGGAGCACAGAGCTCTTCTCATGCTGCATTCAGTCAATTTTCGGTCGCATTAGCCAACTGGAGCACCTTGTACCGGGTTATCTGCAGGTATTCAAGAAGCATCTTAAATATGCAAACAAAATGGGTCAAATGGAGTGCTCACACTCAAACACAAAAGAGGGCCACCCGGCTCAGCGTACCTCACCCTAAGGAAGAACACCCTATCCCTGGCGGGGGTGCCTGTCCCTGGGTGGCGCGTGGTGTATCGCCTATCTAACAGATATAGAGGAGAGTTCTATCCCTCAACCTTCTATACTAGTGGCAGTGTCTGTAGGCAAACAAGGTGGTCCAATTGTGAAAAAATCTAAAAAATGGTGTACTCCAGAGTGGTATAGCAGTGTTCAACAAAGCTGTGGATTAGATCCTGTGGCTGCTAGATCTTGAACATGGGTACAACCTGCGAATCAGGTCAACTGTTTGTATTCCATCCAAAGTGTACAACTTTAATACTGCCCGTAGGTCACTGTGGTTGGGGTATGAAACAGTACAGCTGGAGAAACCACTGGTGGGTGAAGCAGTAAAACACAGCCAAAGGGCTGAAGGACTAAAAATTGGCTCTTATAAAAAAATATATAGCTCACTCGGTGGTAATGAGTGTGCTACAACAAATAATTTCCAGAAAACAAAGTCTCTTTGTTGATGCAGAAGAGATCAAAGGTGGGTCATGAGAGCCCTCATGACCGAAAGGGGTCGACCGGTTTCAATGGCGTAGGAGATTCAAGCCATCTTCGTCAGGGCCGTGATTAGAAGTGCAAGCTGGATTGCCGAAGTTCAGAAAGATGCTGAACGAGTGGAGAAATGCTGTTGTCTCCTCTGAGCGGGCGTCCTTAATAGGAGGAAGGGACGCCATCAGTGATCTAGGGTTGCTCAAGAAACAGATCAGATGGAAAAAGCAGCAGCTGTTTACACAGGTCAGTCAAACCTGTGTGAGAGGTGCTGCTTGCCTCCGTGTGGCCCGAGTGCTGTATCGAAGTGTACAGCTCCGGACTTCGATACAGCACTCTGGCTGCCGCTTTTTCCATCTGATCTCTGTTTCTTGAGCAACTCTAGATCACTGATTGCCTCCCTTCCTCCTATTAAGGACGCCCGCTCAGAGGAGACAACAGCATTTCTCCACTCGTTCAGCATCTTTCTGAACTTCGGCAATCCAGCTTGCACTTCTAATCACGGTCCTGACGAAGATGGCTTGAATCTCCTACGCCATTGAAACCGGTCGACCCCTTTCGGTCATGAGGGCTCTCATGACCCACCTTTGATCTCTTCTGCATCAACAAAGAGACTTTGTTTTCTGGAGATTATTTGTTGTAGCACACTCATTACCACCGAGTGAGCTATATATTTTTTATAAGAGCCAATTTTTAGTCCTTCAGCCCTTTGGCTGTGTTTTACTGCTTCACCCACCAGTGGTTTCTCCAGCTGTACTGTTTCATACCCCAACCACGGTGACCTACGGGCAGTATTAAAGTTGTACACTTTGGATGGAATACAAACAGTTGACCTGATTCGCAGGTTGTACCCATGTTCAAGATCTAGCAGCCACAGGATCTAATCCACAGCTTTGTTGAACACTGCTATACCACTCTGGAGAACCCCATTTTTTAGATTTATTTCACAATTGGACCACCTTTTTTGCCTACAGACACTGCCACTAGTATAGAAGGTTGAGGGATAGAACTCTCCTCTATATCTGTTAGATAGGCGATACACCACATGCACCCCATGGACAGGCACCCCCGCCAGGGATAGGATGTTCTTCCTTAGAGTGAGGTACGCTGAGCCGGGTGGCCCTCTTTTGTGTTTGAGTGTGAGCACTCCATTTGACCCATTTTGTTTGCATATTTAAGATGCTTCTTGAATACCTGCATTCCTAAAAAACCGTTGTTGTGCTACCATACGTTTCCTTGTTAACGGTTAAAAGGATGATCACGGTTGTACCGTGTCCTTTAGCTTTTTTAAGCCTTCCCTGTTGTTTTCAAGACCGGGTTATCTGCAGCCATTTAGCATTGGTGGCTGCTTGCATTCTGGGAAGCAGGAGAGATGTGAAGAACACAGATGCCTTGCTGAAAAGTTTTGAATGCTGTGGGATTGTGTTCACGCTCTGTGTTGATTCGGCAGATATTTAGTTACTGTTACTTTTCTTTCTTGTAATTTGCTTTGGCTTGTTTGTAATCCCCTGCAGTTCTTTCTCTTTATTCTTCTTTCTTAGGGTGGAAACCTCGTTGAATGGCAAAAAGTCTGCCCAGGGCATGACTGTAAAGACTGGAGAGTGGTTATCTGCACTCCTGCCCTCTATATGGCAGAGTAGAAATGCAGAGCACCCCAGTCAAGGTTCTCTATTTTTGGTAGCAATGGACGAGCAACCAAGGCTTGAGCTCTGAGGAGGTGATGCGGGCTGATTCTTAAGTACAGTGTAGTCCCCAAGCCCCCACAAAGGAATTTCGACACACTATGTTATGTGATAACACCATTCATTATATAAATAAGGTTCCATATATATATACACAATCAAAAATACATTTTGTGCTTTGGCAATACTAATGATAAATATGTACAATGTGTATGTGGTACCACAGTTAACTCTTGACTCCTTTAAAATGCACCAACTGCTGACAGTTTCAATGACATACAAGTCATATAACCATGTGAATCAAAATCATACATACAAGTTAGGTTAAACAATGGCAGAATAGGTTGTCCCACTACCATGAAACAGTTCTGTGTGAATGTACCTGAGTTTAGCAGAGTTTCTTTGACGGTTCGTCGACGGATCCCTCGTAGGTGAACTCACTTTAAAACAGGATACACAGGGCATTTATATTCCTTGAAGAAAATGTGAACACTGTCGACAGAGCAGCTTCGACCTTCAAGGTGCTCGTTGACTATCCGTCGTGGACGTCCTGTGAAGATGAGGCGTGCGGTGCACCTCGATGACAAGTTTGTTGCCGTAAAGCAGATCGATGAAGAATGTAGGCCTGGCAGCTGGCAGCGGGTGCCGTGTTGACGGTCGGGACTCGACCACGGCTAGCTTTCGGATCTTCGATGGTCTGTGTCTTTGTGGACTTCGGGTGGCAGGAAACCCACCGGTGGATTCTCCTCGACTCGCGACAACCTCGACTTTCTGTGGAGGGACAAAGCAGTCAATGGTGATGGCAAGGGAGCCCTTTTATTTGTCTTAGGCAAAAGGTACAGCAGCACGGCTCCGGTCGTCGAGTAGCATAGCATCAAGCTGTCCCTGCTTCTGGGCAACACAACTCGAAAGGCTTCCAGTGGTTACAGCAAACCTCCGAACCCTGGTTGACAATGGACTTCGATGTCCAGGTGCCTTGTTTGTTTTATTATTTATAATGTGCGCCAGACCCGGGGGGTATCGGGGCGCAGAAAGCAACAAGGATAGTTTCAGCTTCGGTTACAGTGATTCACACGTATATACAGAAAGGGTAGTAGTAAAAAAGCAAGACATTTGGGAAAATATGTACAAAAACTGTCAACAGTGAAGACACAGAGGATGCAGTATATACAATATAAACAAGTATGACATTGGGTGGAAGTGGTGGGTGGTACTCGGGGTTCTAGTGGTCCTTTTCATTGAACCACTTGATGATATTACGTCTGAAGTGGGGGTAAGTTTGGTCAGCTCTTAAGGTAGGCGGTAGGGAGTTGCACAGCTTTAACTGGGAAACTACATCCACCAGTTTTGGAGAGCTTGAATCTGGGGATAGTCAGGGAGCTGGTCTCTTGAATCTCTCTGATACAGAGGGGCAGCATTGTTTACACATTTGTGTGTGAGGCTGTTTTAGAAGGATTTTATCATTGGTGGTAAGCCAGTTATTTGATCTTTTCATCTCTGAGATATGCTCTTTTTTAGCTATACCTAGTGCCGCTCTAAGGGCATTATTTTGGAGCATCTGGATTTTATTGATGTGATTGTTGGCTCCCAGATAGAGGGAGTTGCACTAATCTAGTTTTGATAGAATTAGTGGTCTGGCCAGGGTGGTGCAGCTGTGTGTGGAAAGGAAGGGCTTAGCAGCTCTCATTAGCTTGCAGGTGTAAGCTTTAGTGGATGTCATGGAGTTGACCTGTTTGGTGAAGGAGAGGGTGGCATCTAGGTAAAAACCCAGAGTTATGACTTCTTTGGAGACGTTAATGGTATTACCATCGATTCTGAAGCTGGAGTAGTTATGGCCAAGTTTGTTCAGGTTGGGGATGGTACCGAGGATTATGAGCTCAGTTTTATCATCATTCAGGCATAGACCATGGGTGGCCATCCATGCCTGGATGATGATGTAGACTCTGTTCACCAAGGCCAAATCCCTGTCATAATCTCCCGTCAACTGTAAAAGAATATGAGTATCATCTGCATAGTTGGTGTAGGTGATACCAAGACCGTTGAGATCATCAAAAAGGGGTGTAGTGAAAATATTGTACAGAGTGGGGGAGACACAAGAGCCTTGCGGTACTCCACAGGTGATGGGAATATGGTATGCAGATGCTGAGGGTTGTAAGTGACTTCAATCCAGCACTCCAACTAAGTCAATGCCTAGTCTGGGATGCCCAATGGAAGCCCTTATTTATATATTTTAATGTCAAAGTTCTTTAAATCTGGATGATGAACCCTTATATAACGCCCCTCTTTGAATCTCCACGACCTCACTGAGCCAAGAAGTAGGTTTGTTTTGCAAATTAAAAGGTTTATTTGAAGAATTAAACAAAATATATATATTTATCACACTTTTATGAACAAAATAATACCTGAATAGCACACTTATGAATATGGACGGGAATCAACAATGGGTAATATTACAAAATCAACAATCTCTTTAATCACTTAGGAGTAGGAATAGGAAGGATACTGTAGCAGAGAATACTTTATATGATTCAAGGAAATGCAAGATGGGAAAAATGCAACACAGAAATAAAACTTGATATGATTTCAATCAAAAGATAATATGGTTACTTTTTCCCCTGTGACTACTCACTCCCCCCACTATGCAATATGAAGAGATGGAAATGAGGGCACACAGGTTTCAGAAATACGATCAATAATGCAGTTCAATCCAAGTTCCCCCCAGCAAGCTTAGAGAAAACAGGTATGATTTTAAACAGGCAAAAATACTTTTGAATGTGATTGCAATGATTTTATGCTTAAATTATTTTAATTCACTAAAGAAGATTCAGCACTAGTGAGAATTACTTTGGATTGTTTCAGGTCAACACTAGCAATGATTCATGAATGACTATCAGATTGAAAACAAAATTCAACAGTTGAAAACAAGAAACGGCTATTTGTCATGTGTTGAAAGGGAGCTAAATGGCAATTCCCTGGAATTTTTCCACGTGTGTGAATCACGATTACGGAAAAACTACAAGGAATTGGAATGTCATTTTGGGTTCGTTGGAAAGATTTCGGTTCTAGGACGTGTGGTTCAAAAGTTAGAGGTTTTTGTGAAGGTAGATTTTTCAGAAATAGAATCAAGATTTCAGAAATGACAGATGCGCTTTAAAGATTTACCAACAAGGATAGGCATATACTAAAGAGCTATGAAGAAGCAAGACACTCAACGGGCAGCCACCAGAACCGCGGCGCCACCGCTCTGATCTCTGTCCGTCAAAACACCTGTCCCTCTTCAGAAAATATCAGTGCAAAGATGATTATTGCTACAATGATCACAGACTTATGTGGAGGAGAGAAGAATTTAGGATAGACCAAAGAGGTTCTGTAATGCAGTTCTGGACAGGTTGAGATGGTTGGAATAAGATTACTTTAAACTAAGAGATGACTATGGACAGTTCTAGACTAAATACTCACTCCTAGGCTTTGGAATGGAATGGGCCTCGTCAAAGATCTGGTCAAGGGTTTGGCTGGGTTCTCTCGCCACTGGACAGGTCTCTGGCACTCTGGGTTCTGCTCTCAGCACTGCACGGTGATCTGGGTGGCCTCTTGAACTGGATCTGATGGGTTCTGGGTTACAGCTCTGCTTTCTCTGGGTCTGGATCTTGGTTCTAGCACAGGGTTCTTAGCTAGAAGCAACACAGCTCAGCCAGGCTTTTGAATGGTTTGGTTAGGCCCTGTGGAAGTTTAGGGGTTAGAATCAGGTTTGCAAAATATTCTGAAGCCTGCTGAAAAGGGTTCAGCTTGTGGGTTAGGCCTCTCTGCTTCAAGGTTTTAGAGTTTGGGTTCTAGAGTTTGGTTCTGGAGTTATCTGGATTCTGGAGCATGGATCTGTCTGGAGTCCTGCAGGGTGCTTCGCCAAGAAATCGGATGATGAGTGGGAAAAAAAGTGTGTCTCTGGGTCTCAGCAGTCCCTATTTATGTGTTTCCAAAGTAGGTGGGGAGGCTGACTCTCTATGCCCAACCCTCTAAGGATCCTGATAGGTCAGAGAATTTCCTGTCCCCTGATTTGAGACAGGAGCAGTGTGTCATATGTGTCAGAGTGATGCTGTGTTTTATGACCACTTATTCATGCTTTTGGTGGGTTTCGCAATGGTTCTGCACCAAATTTTACACAGGCATACACACTCCATCTGATCACATCTCTGTTATTTTTCTTGTCCCTAGCATAAATATAGCAGGTACAAGATGAATAAATTCCGGGTTTTAGTCTTAGAACATCGCACAGATTTCAGCTTAGTCTTAAATCGTGAGTGGATTTTTCATTTCAACAATCCCAAAGTTTCATATTTTTGTCAGCTTGTTACGATTTTTTTATAAGCATTTTTATATAAACATACATTTGCTTTCAATTCAATTCACATCTCAGTCTGGTCCGCCCCCTAGAGCTGGGCTGACTCAGAGGGTCACATGTCTTGTTTCCTGCCAACGCTTTGTTGACAGTTACACCCGAATTTAGCATATTCCTATTCAGTTGGAAGACTCTTTTGTCTCTTTCTCCTGCCAGCAGAGGAATCCCCTCCCTATCTGATTAACATGTCCAATCGACATCCTCCCTTTTGGTGGGAAGGCCCAAGGTGTGAAGGGTTCTCAGGGGAAGCAAGCCTTTTGGAGTTTTAACTGAATCAGGTTACTTTCTCATCAATTGCAACATAGTTACTTGTAAAAAAATACATTTATAAACTTAAAATAAGCAACATATCTTTAAATCCAAGTCTTTTTCAACATGAATCACTGTATGGCACTCTATATGGCATTTTGATGGAATTCTCTTCTTTGGCATAGTTTGGGTTCAATTGTTCAATTTTACACAAATGGTTTTAAAACGCCGGCTTTCTGGTAGAGGTGACCAACGGTATTACACCCATTTTGACAGCTGTCTTTCCATCAAGTATCTTTAAAATAGGATTTTGCTCTGAGAACATATAATTTTTGCTGACATTGTATTGATGTGGATTCTTGCAGTAATGATGTGGAACACCCAACAAAGAGGTTGGATCTTTTAGGTGCTTTGTGAGCCATAATTTTAGCAATTTTTGACAATCAAGAAAACTGATTTTCAAACAGCTCTGTGTTTCTTTTTCAATCAGCATTGCTATTTCCAAGTGGCTTCAGGCTACTTTGTGGGTAGCCCAATGGTGGTTTTTGGCCAGTGATCTCCTGTGCTCACTACTGACATAGGCACAAAGTAGATGGTGGCTTATTTCTCAGGTTTTCACTGCGCACTTTCTGGTGATTTCTGGCGAGCAGCATGCTTTCCGGTGGCCATTATGATGTTTCTGCTGCCAGCAATGCACAGTGATGTTGCAGGGCTTGGATGTGTGGGTTGATACACCCCACCAAGCCCCCCTCTTGCGATGGCCGTTGATCTTCCATCAATGGAACTTCGCAAGACTGGGATGTAAGCCTCATCCCTCGGGATTCCACAAATGGCAAAGTTCATCGTCTTTTCCTCCAACAGGGGTGGATCGATCGGTTCTCCTTGCCAGTCCTGATGGGAGTATTGAGCGATACCCCAGGCCCCTCGGGTCTTTGCTCCCGGTCCCCGGGTCGTCCTCCTTGGTCAGTCTCCATGGTTTATCTCTCTCTCTTTCTCTCCTAGGATGACAAAGCAAAAACATATTTGTAGAAATTTCCCCACCACTATTAATGTAGTGGGGCGGACATATACATTTGATAAATCAGGAGACATTTGCATTACTATATTTTATAGACTATATGTGGAATATTTTAGGGTTGATTTTTTATGGATCTGGAGTGGCCTCCTCTGGGGTTACAGAAGACTCCTCCAGTTGCTGCAGAGTGTGCCTAGGATGGCAACACTTCAGCTGATTAATATGGACCCACTTATCTTCCCCTTCTGCCAAATGGCCTTTGGGGATGCGGATCTTGTAGGCGACTGGTGAGATCTTGTCTACAATTTCAAAAGGTCCCTTCCAGGTAGGCACAAATTTCTGCTGTTTGGCCTGGTTCCTTTGGAAATTGTATAGATAGACCCGGTCTCCTACATTGTATTCTTTCCTAGTAGTCTTCAAGTCATAGTGGGTCTTCATGCTGTTGGCTGATCCTTCTAGATTTCGCTGAGCATAGGCAAAAGCATGTTGAAGGTGTTTTCTTAAATTTTCAACATACTCATGAGTTGTGGAGGCATTGATCAATGTCTGCTCTTGGGTACTGTAAAGCAGATGCTGGGGAAGCACCATCCTGCGTCCAGTCATCAGCTCAAATGGTGACATTTTAGTTGCAGATGAAGGGGTAGATCTGATGGCCATTAGGACAAGAGGTAATCGGATATCCCAACTTGGCCCAGAATCTGCCACAATTTTTTTTAATATGCTCACAATGGTTTTGTTGTAACGTTCTACTGCACCACTAGAGGCTGGCCGGTAAGCAATATGTAGCTTCCTTTGAACCCCAAGTATCTCCCACATCTTTGTCATTACTTTGCTGGTGAAATGGCTACCTCTGTCTGACTCGATCCTTTGGGGTAGTCCAAAACACGAAAATATGTGGTTGATCATCAGGGCAGCTGCTGTTTCTGCCTTGCAGTTTGGGGCCGGGAGACATTCCACCCATTTAGTAAATAAGCATGTCACGGTCAACATGTACTTATTTCCCCTAGAGGAGCGAATCACGGGCCCGATAAAATCTACTTGCAAATCTACCATGGCAGTGTCATCCCCCTCTTTTGGAGAGGCGCACGGTGTGAGGGATGTTGGCTGAAATTGTGCACACACAAGACACCCCTTCAGGTATTGGTCGAGGTCCTGCCCCATGTGTGGCTAGTATGCAACCTCTCTTAAGATTTCAAGTGTTGTATGAAACCCCCTATGACCGGCTGTGGACGTCATGGGCGTGACTTATCAGGCTCCGGAATGAGAAAGGAACCACCCACTGATCATGGCCAGCTTGGGAATTTCCTTACCAACAAACCGTCTTGGATTTGGAACATTTTTGGAAATTTCATCAACACTCTGAGGTCCTCTTTCCCAATGTAATCGGTATCCGTCAGGGGAAAGTTCTCAGGGTCCTCATTGTGTTGATAAAACTTACCAATTATTGGATCCTCTCTATGAGCCGTAATCAAATCAGCATCTGGGGTCTCCTTACTCCATTGTGCAGTTGAAAGATCATTGTGAACATTTGTCTGGGACCTAGTGCTAGCAGTGACCTGGATTTCCCCCAACAGGGACTCTATCTCAATTAGATCCCCGGTTTTGGCCAGCTGATCAGCTAAGTCATTTCCAGTTTTGTCTGGTCCCTCTACTTTGGAATGACCCTTGATCTTTTTCCAGTAGATGATCATCCCATTCAAGGTGACCAGATCATCAATATTTTGGATTAACTTCCCATGTTTCAAGGGTTTGTTATTAGAACATAGCATGCCTCTGGTTTTCCAATTAACCAGGTGCTGCACAATCCTGTTCCGTACATAATCTGAATCAAAGATTATGACCAGTTTGTGGAGTTGATGTTGGACAGCAGTGAGGATGGCTTGATGTACAGCCATCAACTCTGCCACTTGACTACTTCGGGGACCAATCTTGCACCCAGCGGAGGGTTCTGAGGACTCATTCACCCATGCATTCCCTACGCCAGCACAAGTTCTTTTTCCCCGTTGTCAACATGGTAAGAGCATCCATCCACATAGACAGTGGGCATTCCCTCACACTTGTCTTCTTCAAAGACTTTGTGTGGGGAATTGAGGTATGCCTCCATGTTGTCCTTGATTTTTAGACTTTCGTCCTCGAGACAGTTTTCTCTGGCACAATCATGCAAGTCAGCCAGACCTTGCGCGAGGGGACTCTTCTTGTTTTGGCCATATCTGACCTCCACAGGAAATCCTTGCATTGAAAGAATCCAGGAAGTAATTCGGGAATTACTCACATTTACAGCCCGGATTCTGTCACTTTGGAGATATTGCAGAGGCTGGTGTGGAGTCTCCACTATGATGTGTTCCCCCTGGATAAACGGGCGGTAATTCTTCAATGCCCACACCGTTGCCAGGAGTGCCTTCTCACAATTGTTGAATTTTTCCTCTACCAAGTATAAAGTTTTACTCGCATAGGAGATTACTTTATTGACCTTGTCATGCTTTTGGTATAATACTGCAGTCAAGCATGTATTAGAGAACCCTGTCTCCAAGAAGAACTCCTTGTTTCCGACAGGGTAAGCTAGGCAAGGCGCTTGTGAGAGGCTTCTTTTGAGTTGTCTTACTGCCTCGGATTGTTCTGGACCCCATTCCCACTTGACCCCCCCTTCAAAAGATGAATCAGGGGTCTAGTGATCTCTATTTAGCCGTCAATGAACTTTCTACTGTAATTAGTCAGTCCAAGGAGGCTTTTTATTTCCCGCAGAGTTGTGAGGTCTTTCAGTTTCTGGAGTGCTTCCACTTTTTTTCCTGGGGACAGAGACCCTGAGGAGTAATCTCATGCCCCAAGAAATTAACACGGGTTCTACACCAATGTGCTTTCTGAAAGGAAAGTTTTGCTCCGGCGGCCCTCAACTGTGTCAGAAAATAACGGATCTCCGCTATGTGTTCCCCCAACAGTCGAGCTTTTGATGAGGACATCATCTACATAAGCCAGGTTACCCCTCTCACCTAGGTCAGCATAGCCTTATGTAGAAAAATGTTGAATTCATTGCCGGAGTTAAGGTATCCGAAGGGAGTCCAGGTCCATGTGTACTGCTGGCCCGCAAAGGTAAAAGCCAGCTTGTATTGGTCCTCCCTACTGACAGGTACAGTCCAGTATCCATTGGTAAGGTCTATTACAGTGAATACCTGTGACCCATGGATCTGGGCCAGCCCTTGGTCAATGTAGGGAAGAGGCCATCGGGAAGTATGGACCCAATTGTTGAGCTCCCTAAGGTCGGCGCAGAGTCTCCACTGGCCGTTTGCCTTCAATATCCCCAGCACCGGATTATTGAAGGTGCTGTGGACTGGACGGATTATTCCCCGGGACTCAAGGTTCTTAATTATTTCAGTAAGGGACTCCATTGATGCGAGAGGCAAGCGATATTGCTTCACAAATACTGGAGTCATGCCAGGGTCCGTGGGAATTGTTGTGTGGATGTCGGTGCGACCGCAGTCAAATGAGTCACCCGCAAAGAGATCTTGAAAATCCAAGAAAACATGTTTCACCATTTGCTTCTGCTCCAGAGTCTCACAAGCAACAGCTAGGTTGACTCTCTCTTCAACCATCTGCCTGAAGCCTGGAAAGACTTCTGGTTTCACTATCTCAGCGGCCTCCTCCAGCTGGGTGGAGAAGTCCCTGGTCAAAGTGCTGATTTGGACTGGTGGCTTCAGGTGGGAAAGGCAGCCCTCATGGACCTGAAAAATCACGTCATCCCTCCTGAAGTCACAAGTCACATCTTCCTTACCATAATGGCAGGAAGTGTACACCAGGAAGTCCCCCCATGCCGGGTAAATATCCTGTCTGGTGTTGTGTTGTCATCACTTTCACTGGCAAAACAGTCCTTGGGGATTGGTCCTAACAGTTCATCCCTTAAATCAATGGAAAAATGTCGATCATCGACCGCCATTCCAATAATGTTGCCCGCAGCTAGAGTGATACTCTTTAAGTCACTGTTATCCACCTCTATTGGAATGGTGTCATGTTCTATGTTGACTAATGGTATTGGGTTTACCCCCAACCCTTGCTGTTGGAGAGAAGCATTTAGATGAATATAGGCATCAGGGTTTTTCAATTTCTATCCTCTTTTAACTTTCACTTCCAGGGAGAATTGTCGGGTCTTTCTGGGATGGTGACTTCCTCTCCAATCTGAATTTCAACTGCATACGGTAGCAATTGAGCTGACCTAAATGCTTTCTCTGGATCATCAAAGCCCATGGAATTATACGCTAATCGGGACCAAGCTTTGAAGTTTATTAGGTCCAAACTTATGGAAAAGCTATTGAGAATATCACTGCCTAAGTAAAAGACGTCAGTGACGTCTCGCACGACCCAATAATTATGGACTATGTTCTTGTTGCCAGTGGAGATTTTGAGCATAGACTGGCTTGGCAGGAGATGTTTAGAATTGGGCGCTTCCAGGTCCATTTCCCATTTGTCTATCAGTTTGAATGTGGGAATGGCTGGATTTTTTGGGAGTTGGCGGAATATGGCTTCGCTGATGAAGCACTTACTGTTGTTCACACACACTCGGGCGAGAACAGAGTCTTTCTCTTCATTTAACTGAACAGGGATGAACAACTGCTCTCCAATTTGCTGAATATCAGCCAGGCTCTGAGCTGATTTCACATCTTTATGGACTATAGGAGTGGGAAAGTCTGATTGTGGATTGGTAAAGAATTTCAGAGTGTTTCCTTCCAGTGTGGAATATCACCTTAAACTGGAAGGAAAGTTGATTTTCAGAAATAGAGAGGACCCCCCCCCCCCATCACCAGTCTGTTGTCCTACTGCTATTACTGTCACGTCTGGAATTTGGTTGTTCTGGAAGTGAAATTCTACTTGATCAGATTTTTGTTCAACCATGTGGCATGTGCCGTTTAAACTAACATGGTTGACACTCTGTTTTAATTTTATTGGTCGGCAAGTCTGGGTCCAGAGGACCTTGTTTACACAGTCGATTAGGGATGACAACCTTCTCAGGAGGTCATTCCCTAGTAAACAAGGACTGCCCTGTGGTGTCACTACTATGACCGGGTGTTTCACCTTGTGTCGCCCAATTTTAATGTCCAAATCCGCAGTCCCCTCGACAGGAATTTCCTTCCCGTCAAAGTTCTAAAGTTGTCCAGGAAGGGAGGTGAGAGGAATTTGGTAATTTGCCCCCTTTCCTGAGTTTAGTTCATCAAAGACCTTTTTGGACAGAAGAGTAGCTTGGGATCCAGTGTCCACCAGTGCCAAAATTGTACCCTGCCCATGTACTTGAACCGGGGCATAGTATCTTCCCTCCTTCTCCGCAAGGGGGCACAGATAATGCACATTTTTGGACAACTGGTGGGCTAATTTTCTGGTTTTGGACATGCAAAGAGAAGAGATTTGGCCAGAATTCTGTGAAGAGTCTTTGGAATCTGAAAGAAAAAGTTGGCAACTGGAGATAGAAGTTTTGAGTTCCCTTGGTTCTGGTTCTGGGCCGTGGCAACCCACCCTTTTCGGAGGCAGTCACCAGGATGGATTTGAACCAGGGGATTTTCTTGCTGTTGGTTCTGGGATGGGATGATGGGCGGTGCTAGCTCAGTCCCCAAATCTACCCAGTCTGGATGTGAATACCTTGGGACGCATTTTTCTTTGGGAGGAGTCCCCCATCTCTGAAGGAGAAGATCCTTTTCCCAGGATCCTCTGAGGATCCCTCTCCTTCAAAATGGGTCTGTTTGGGTCCTTTGTTTCTCCTACCCACCCTTGCTCCTTGGGTGGCAGGCTTTCACTGGTAGTAGATTTTGTTTCCGGTTCCTGGGTTTCCAGGGGCTGTTTACAAGTGGGGAAGGAAGCTTCCTCCAAGGCTTTACACCCTCCTTCCCCTAATGCCTGCTCCCTGGGAACCGGTGAGTTATCGCAGTGCTGCCCCCGTCATTGTTCTGGAGCACCAGGTCCAGGGTTTGGGGCGTTCTGTGCTGGCATGCTCATCTGAGGGTTCTGCTGAGCCCTCAGCATGCGACCCAGATCGTGTGCCATATTTTGGACCTGGCGCTCAAGCTGTGAAACCCGCTCAGGCTGATACGGGGTTCTGTTTTCTCCCCTGGGCTGATCCCAGGAAGGGTAGCTATCCCTTCTCTGGTAGTACCCCGTGTTGGGAAGATTTGGGTACCCCTCCAACCTTGGCCTCCCCTCTCCCTGATTAGGTAGTCTGGGCTTAGGTAAGTGGGGAAAGAAGGATGGATGATTTTGGGGTTGGAAATTTTGTGGATACTTAGGGGAAAAAGTTCTGCCTAGGATTGGTGAATTTCTGCCCTCCTGGGGGAAGTTAGGAGGGAAGTTCCCTGGGTTAGGTGCTTGGTTGGATCCCCCCCCCCCCTTGGGCTGGAGGAGTCCACACATAACCCAGGATGGGTCTATTTCCCTTGTAGCAGGGACTTATAGTCAGGGAGTGAGGGACCCCATTGGTGGGACTACCTCCTTGACTCCCCTGTCTGTGACTGGCCCGAGGGCCTTCTGGGCTTGGAATTATTCTGCGCAGGCAAGTTTTTAGGCCCCCCATCTCCAAATCTAAAATGGGGGCAACCTTTACCTCTGCCACCTTTAGAAGCGACAGGGGTGCTGGGAGATTTGGGGCTTTTCTGAGCATTATTTTTATTTTCTGTGGGCTTCTGCACCTCATAGATTCGGGTGGCCTGTTCAATGACCCAGTCTAGTGACCTTATCTCATGAAAATCTCTCGCTAGCTGCGTCATGATGTATTTAGGTAAGGCATGGAAAACGTATTTACAAATTCTTTACTGTCCGTGCACACCCTTTTGGTAGTCTGCGCAAAGGCACGCTTCAACTCCTGCACAATTTCTTGTGGGGCCTGATCCTCCCCACATTGCAAATTGTAGGCTGCCTTGCGAGCCTCTTGGGGATTTCTATGAACAGAAAAGTGCTTTAAGATGGCCGCTCTATATGTGGAACATCTTGAATGATTTTGGCTCTCCAGGCCCTGCAAAGAAACTGGAGTATTCTGGGGAGAATGTCCATTTTACGTACTGAATGCAGCTACTGCTGTCTTTCAAATGGAAAGTCTCCATCATTTGCTCAAAGAGCTCTAAGTGTTCCCACACAGAATACTTGGCGTTCTTGTGATAAGGCGTGATGGCACTCCTTATTGCCTTAATCTGTTTTAAGGGGTCCTTAAGCAAGGCCCTTTTTGCCTTATTGGCCTTCTTGGTCCAGGTAACCCTGGTCCATTCATCCTCTGACTCAGAGGCAATGCTCCCAGAGGTGCCTGTCTGATCTTCCAGGTTTTCCCAGATTCTGCGAGCCTGGGAATAGCTGGCAGAATGTGGGGACCTAGTCTCTTGTGTCCTGGGACGCTCAGAGGAGTCTTCAGATTCCTCCTTGCTGCCAAGATTTGATGGGTACCCCCCCGCCACTGACCAAACTGGGCAGAGGTTTTCAGGATGCCCTTAGTGGTCCTACTCTCCTGGGGTTCCTGTCATGATGCCTACCCCCAGGCATCAGGACCAAGGCCCTCAGCTCCGGGAGCAGGCATCCAGACATTTGTTTAAACCTCAGCAGCTCCAGCTAGGGACTGTCTGGGTTCAGTCCTGGTTCCTTAGGCGCTAGGCTCATCATAGAAGTCAGTCCTGGCGCCATAGGCGCCAGGCTCATAGACTTTACTTACCTGATGCAGACCATGCTGCAAAAGAGTCCAAGCCTACATGAGCCCTGGATGGGACTATTTTGTTATAGGGACTATTTTTTACTCGGGCGTGGCTCTAGGGAACTTCTTACCTGGAACTACTTTGGAGGCTATTTAAACAACACCCGAACAGCAGCACATGCTTCGCGTTATTCTGCATCCAGCAGCGTGACGCTCACCGTGCCTGCAGCCAGCATTCAGTCTTCTGCCATGCCCGCGTGCCTGCAGCCAGCATCCAGTCTTCTGCCACGCCCGCCTCAAATCCGGAGCTCCTAGAATAAAGAAAAGGACAAGGTTAGAAAACTGACTTATTTCAAATTCCTCACCTAATTCCGGAACCATTTCATCTCCGGACCTGGAAAGTAAATCAGTCCTGCACGCGTCGCTTCGCCAGCTCCAGCACGGCGCCATATTCACTAGTTCTCACAGCATCTTTCCATCTGACACTGTCTCCATCATTTCTTCGCCGTAATCCGGCACCTAGGGGACACAAGAAAAAACAAGGTGAGCCAAGGGAATCAACAAATACAACCTCTTACCACCGGCGGTATTATTCCATAACTCTCCACATTTTCATATGCCGCATCTATAAAGAGGGAGAAAAACAACACGTTAACGCATGCAATAGTTACCGGACAGCGTTTGGTAACACAGACTCTTACCTGAACGCCAGCACCAGCTACGAGACCTTCTTCTCACGAACTCAGTTGCAACTTAAGGAAGGAAGGGGACAAGAGTGAACATCGGGCACATTGAACTCTTTGAACTTGATACTTACCAATCCCGCCAGGGACTTCAGAGTCAATACTTACCGGAACTCTCCCAACGCCTTCAAACCAGTGAAGTAACTGGTATCTACGCGCCCCTGCAAGACACGCAGGATGGAGAGCTCATCTTTTACGAACATAAGGAAAATACTTCTTCGGGTCCAGCAGACAAGACTAGGCGGGCCAGTCCAGACAGTCATCTCTGAACTACGCATCACGTTGAAGGAGACCGCAGCTGCCCGGGTCCGATCGACACCCCTGTGGGGTCCAGGTGAGCATCACAGTTCCCCACTAAATTGCACTGTACTTGGGTGCCCATGCCCATCCATTCCTGGGAGGTACTGGCCTATGAGCCCCCTACTTTTGACTGGAAAGTGATCTGCCATCCCTGTGGCCCTGGGCTCATGTGTGCCAGGGGACATGGGGGTGGCAGAGTCCAGGTACTAGGAGAGAGGTAGGCCTCTGGTACTAGGGCTTCTGAGGTTATGCGCAGGTGTTTCCCTTTCCCAGCAAACCTCATCGCTATCAGCCCCTGCTCCCTGTTGCCATGCGAGAGCCTGAGCTTTCTGTTCCTCAATCAAGGCCTTACTAGACTCGATCAGTCTCTCTTGCATGGCTACCTGTCGCTGGAGCCTATCATTGTGCTGACAGAGAGCCTCATTTTCCCTCTGTGCTTCCTGGTTGGTCCTGGAGTACTGGGCCAGTCTTTGCTGCAGGAGGGTTATCTCCCGAGTCCCGTCCTTACTGGCCTGCTCCTTTCTTGCCACAGCATCTTCCACCCTCCTGGTGTGCTCTAACAAGTTTTGATGCTCTTTTTGGAGGTCACCTAGTCCCTGGAGGGCCAGGTGATTTTCTTCCAGCTTCCCTTTTAAGTTACAGACTTCCTGGCCTAAGGTATCCCTTTCCTGAGCAAGAGCTTGCCTCTGTGCCGCCAGGTCGTCCCTCTGCCTTTGAAGGGCACCAGCTTTCTGCCGCTCTTCCTCAAATTCTGCCTGGGTGTCCAGGTCTTTCATAAATAAATTGTTGCACTCTGCCTTCTCTCTATCCAGGTGGCTTTGCAGGGTGACTACTTGCTCTTCGCATGCCCTATTGAAATCCAGTTGTTGCTCCAGCTTTTTCTGGCTGTGCAGTAGGGAGTCCAAACCTTCTTGATACTCCTTCTGCAAGGCCAGAATTATGGTATCCTGGTCTGCCTTTTCCTGTTGCAGGCTACCCATGTCCTCTTTTATTTTAATCAGATGTTGCCTACTTTCGTTTTCTGACTCCTGGCTCCTCTGCAGCCTGTGCTCAGAAGAGTCCAGATCAGATTGGGCCTTCTCTAATGCCATCAGTTGCCTACTTGCCAGATCTTGGCCTTCAGCACATTTGTCCTGTATGGCTCCCATAGACAAATATAGGTATGCCGCTACCCTGGCAATCTTGTTGTGCTCATCCTTGGCCTTAGGGCCCATATATAGTTCACTCAGGGCCACATGTAAGGGACCCTGATCTCTCCAGATATCTAACTCAGTTGCAGTGACCTGTTGTGTGATCGCCTGCAACCACGCATTCTGGTCCTGCTCAGTCCACTCCTCTCACAAATAGCTTATGTAAAAGGTGAACTCTAGCTATTTTGATGTCTACCAATGTCGCCATTCTGAAAATTGATTTCCTTCCTGACTTACAAAGTTTATTATTTTATTTTGCAAAACAGACCATTTCCTGTGAGCGTTCCTTTTTGGTAGCCCAACAGAATTTATGTATCCTATTAGTTAGCACACGGTATTAAGCTGCACAAGTGGTAGATCTAATCCAGAAGTCCCGGCTACCGAGTCCTCAATCTGTAAGTGACTTCAATCTAGCACTCCAACTAAGTCAATACCTAGTCTGGGATGCCCAATGGAAGCCCTTATTTATATATTTCTATGGCAAAGTTCTTTAAATCTGGATGATGAACCCTTATATTACGCCCCTCTCTTTGAATCTCCCCGACCTCACTGAGCCAAGAAGTAGGTTTGTTTTGCTAATTAAAAGGTTTATTTGAAAAATTAAACACTATATATATATCACACTTTTATGAACAAAATAATACCTGAATATAACTTATGAATATGGATGGGAATCAACAATGGGTAATATTACAAAATCAACAATCTCTTTAATCACTTAGGAGTAGGAATAGGAAGGATACTGTAGCAGAGAATACTTTATATGATTCAAGGAAATGCAAGATGGGAAAAATGCAACACAGAAATAAAACTTGATATGATTTCAATCAAAAGATAATATGGTCACTTTTTCCCCTGTGACTACTCACTCCCCCCACTATGCAATATGAAGAGATGGAAATGAGGGCACACAGGTTTCAGAAATACAATCAATAATGCAGTTCAATCCCAGTTCCCCCCCAGCAAGCTTAGAGAAAACCGGTATGATTTTAAACAGGCAAAAATACTTTTGAATGTGATTGCAATGAATGTGAAAATATGCTAAAATGATTTTAATTTACTAAACAAGATTCATCACTAGTGAGAATTACTTTGCATTCGTTCAGGTCAACACTAGCAATGATTCATGAATGATTATCAGATTGAAAACGAAATTCAACAGTTTCAAACAAGAAACAGCTATTTTGGCATGTGTTGAAATGGAGCTAAATGGCAATTCGCGGCAATTTTTCTGCGTGCATGAATCGCGATTACGGAAAAACTACAAGGAATTGGAATGTCATTTTGGGTTCGTTGGAAACATTTCGGTTCTAGGACGTGCGGTTCAAAAGTTAGAGGTTTTTGTGAAGGTAGATTTTTCAGAAATGGAATCAAGATTTCAGAAATGACAGATGCGCTTTAAAGATTTACCAACAAGGATAGGCATATACTAAGGAGCTATGAAGAAGCAAGACAGTCAACGGGCAGCCACCAGAACCGCGGCGCCACCGCTCTGATTTCTGTCCGTCAAAACACCTGTCCCTCTTCAGAAAATATCAGCGCAAAGATGATTATTGCTACAATGATCACAGACTTATGTGGAGGATAGAAGATTTTAGGATAGACAAAAGAGGTTCTGTAATGCAGTTCTGGACAGGTTGAGATGGTTGGAATAGGATTACTTTAAACTAAGAGATGACATGGACAGTTTTAGACTAAATACTCACTCCTAGGCTTTGAAATGGAATGGGCCTTGTCAAAGATCTGGTCAAGGGTTTGGCTGGGTTCCCTCGCCATTGCACGGCGGTCTGGGTGGCCTCTTGAACTGGATCTGACTGGTTCTGGGTTACAGCTCTGCTTTCTCTGGGTCTGGATCTTGGTTCTAGCACAGGGTTATTAGCTAGAAGCAACATAGCTCAGCCAGGCTGTTGAATGGTTTGGTTAGGCCCTGGGGAAGTTGAGGGGTTAGAATCAGGTTTGCAAAAGATTCTGAAGCCTGCTGAAAAGGGTTCAGCTTGTGGGTTAAGCCTCTCTGCTTCAAGGTTCTAGAGTTTGGGTTCTAGAGTTTGGTTCTGGAGTTATCTGGAGTCTGGATCTATCTGGAGTCTGGAGTCCTGCAGGGTGCTTCGCCAAGAAATCGGATGATGAGTGGGAAAAAAAGTGTGTCTCTGGGTCTCAGCAGTCCCTATTTATGTGTTTCCAAAGTGGATGGGGAGGCTGACTCTCTATGCCCAACCCTCTAAGGATCCTGATAGGTCAGAGAATTTCCTGTCCCCTGATTTGAGACAGGAGCAGTGTGTCATATGTGTCAGAGTGATGCTGTGTTTTATGGCTTAACTGAAATCCCTCCCCTTTGCTTTTACATAGAAAATCAATTTTTCCCAAAAACATATTTCCCAGATACACAAGTTGTTCATAATACATATACACATCACAGCTTAATTAAGGCATGTCTCTGTTCAAGTCCCATGTTCCTACGAGCTTGGGTTCAGAAATGACCACGTATTTGTACTTTTGGTGGGTTTCTCAATATTGGTTCTGGACCAAATTTTACACAGGCATACACACGCCATCTGATCACATCTCTGTAATTGTTCTTGTCCCTAGCTTAAACATAGCAGCTACAAGATGAATACATTCCGGAATTTAGTCTTAGAACATCGCACAGATTTCAGCTTAGTCTTGAATTGTGAGTGAATTTTTCATTTCAACAATCCCAAAGTTTCATATTTTTGTCAGCTTGGTGCGATTTGTTATAAGCATTTTTATAAAACATACATTTGCTTTCAATTCAATTCACATCTCAGTCTGGTCCGCCCCCTAGAGCTGGGCTGACTCAGAGGGTCACATGTCTTGTTTCCTGCCAACACTTTGTTGACAGTTACACCCGAATTTAGCATATTCCTATTCAGTTGAAAGACTCTATTGTCTTTCTCCTGCCAGCAGAGGAATCCCCTGCCCATCTGATTAACATGTCCATGCGACATCCTCCCCTTTGGTGGGAAGGCCCAAGGTGTGAAGGTTTCTCAGGGGAAGCAAACCTTTTGGAGTTTTAACTGCATCAGGTTACTTTATGATCAATTGCAACCTAGTTCCATGTAAATAAAAATACATTTATAAACTTAAAATAAGCAACATATCTTTAAATCAAGTCTTTTTCAACATGAGTCACTGTGTGGCACTCTATTTGGCATTTTGATGGAATTCTCTTCTTTTGGCATAGTTTGGGTTCAATTGTTCAATTTTGCACAAATGGTTTTAAAACGCCGGCTTTCTGGTAGAGGTGAGCAACGGTATTACACCCATTTTGACAGCTGTCTTTCCATCAAGTATCTTTAAAATAGGATTTTGCTCTGAGAACATATGATTTTTGCTGACATTGTATTGATGTGGATTCTTGCAGTAATGATGTGGAACACCCAACAAAGAGGTTGGATCTTTTAGGTGCTTTGTGAGCCATGATTTTAGCAATTTTTTACAATCAAGAAAACGGATTTTCAAACAGCTGTGTTTCTTTTTCAATCAGCATTGCTATTTCCAAGTGGCTTCAGGCTACTTTGTGGGTAGCCTAATGGTGGTTTTTGGTTAGTGATCTCCTGTGCTCACTACTGACATAGGCACAAAGTAGATGGTGGCCTATTTCTCAGGTTTTCACTGCGCACTTTCTGGAGATTTCTGGCGAGCAGCATGCTTTCCAGCGGCCATTATGATGTTTATGCTGCCAGCAATGCACAGTGATGTTGCAGGGCTTGGATGAGTGGGTTGATACATCCCACAGGGTGAAAAGACACGCATGGTCCTATTGTTTAGAAAAGATTGTATCCAGCCTTTTGCTTCTTGCGAGAAGTGCGCGGCCGAGTCTAGGTGGTTGCAGAGGACTTCATGGTCTACCAAATGGAACGCTGCTGATAGGTCAAGTAATAGCAGCAGGGCTGTTTTTCCATTGTCTCCGAGTGCGTCAATGTGGGCCTTAAGGTCTATTAGTGCTGTTTCGTTCCCATGTTGGGGCCTGAAACCTGATTGGCAGACTCCTTAAAGATGGATTTGTTCTAAGTAATGCTGAATTTGGAGTTATGCAATCCTGACTAAGATTTTGAGCAGGAGGGAACGATGGTGATGGGTCTGTAGTTTGTGGGTATGGTGGGGTCTAGTGTTTGTTTTTTAAGGAGAGGGAGTACCCAGGACTCCTTGATGTTACTTGGGATAGTACCGGTGGAAAATGATGCGTTGATGAGCTTGGAGATGAAAGGGGATAGATCTCTTGCAGCGTCTTTGATAATTTGGGCAGGGCATGGGTCACCTTGGCCATTCGATGGTTTAAGTGTGAGGATGACTTTTTCTACTTCTAAGATGGATACTTTGGAGAAGCTGAAGTGACGTGAGGGTTTGTGTGAGGGCGTGGCTGTGCTAAGTTGTGGGGCGGAGTTGCCAAGGTTTTCTTTTTTGTTGGCGATCTTATCCTGGAGGGAAGCTACTTTGTTGGATAACGCTTTTTGTATGTCGGTGCACCAGTTTTTGTCCTTCACGCAGATATCTGGCACAGGGATGGGAGTTTCGATTTCTTTGAGGAGAATTATGAACAGTTATTTTATGCTGGAGTTAGCTTGCAAGATTCTCGTGTTATAGGATTCGTGTTTGGCTTGGAGTAGAGGTTATAGAGGGACGAAATGAGGTTGAGCTTGGCCTTGTTGTCATTAGATGGATGGTGTCTCCATATAGCTTCGCTTTTTCTTTTTTTTTCTGGCACAGTAATTTGAGATGAGGAGAGAACCAAGTGTTCAGATGCGTTTTAGGTTTGCTCTTGCTCAGCTTTAGCGGGGCAATGGAGTCTAAAGCTTTGGACATTATTTTGTTGTATTTGTCGACTAGGGTTGGAGGGTCGGTAGAATTTAGAATGGCATTTAGTGTGGGTAGTATTAAGGGTACAAGTTTGTCGGCTGTAATGTTTCGTTTGTTCCTAATGGGTATGGCGGGGGCCGGTGGATTGTTTTTGGTGGTGGGTGTTATGGCTTCAAGTGAAAATACTAGGAGGTGGTGGTAAGTCCAAGACTGTGGGGTGATGGATGTGATGGAAGAGCTGCAGTCTGCCACCCAATCGAGGGTTCTTCCTTTGTTGTGGGTAGGACGAGTTACTCTTTGAGAAAAGCCTAGTTCAGCAAGAGTGTTTGGGATTAGTGCTGCTTGCTGGTCTTTAGGGTCTTTGTACCCAGGTTAAAATCACCTAGCAGAAGGATTTGAGATTTTTTTAAAAAATTGTCAGATAGAATAGTGGTAAGGTCCTTCTCAAACGATCCGATGGGGCCGGGTGGTCTGTAGAGTAAATTGATAGTGCAGCTGGATGCAGTTTGAGGACTCGACTGTCTGAAAAATGTCCCTAAAAGATGGACACTGGATGATGCTTGTGTGTCACTCCTCCTAGCTTCTTCGCAGGGCTTGAGTCCTTTCAAGGCGGACAGCCCAAAGCTCAGGAGAGTGATTGTAGGCAACTGCCTTGTCTTTTGTCCAGAGACTGGCTGGGTACCAGTTCTGGAGCTGCTGGACGGGTCCTGTATATCCCACTGTTCCTTCTGAGTTGTTTGGGGGAAGAATCTTGCTTCCCTCTTGCAATTCTTGTCCTTCCTTCACTGGCGGAAGATATAAGGTAGACTGTACCTTCAGCTCAGGTCCAAATGAGTCCTTCTTACTCCTTTCAAAGTCTTCAGATGATCTGCTAAGTGAGGGGTTCAGCCCTCTTTTAAATGTAATGCCAGATGGGCCCCAGTGATTGGTGCAGGCTAAGTCTACCTTAATGAACCAATCCTGGGTCCCCACCAACAATCTTCTGTTATGTATGAGGTCAGGCCCAGAGTATTCTGCAATAGGACAGCCAAGGGGTGACAACATATACCTAAGTCCCACCCATCTCCCTGTCTGTTGTAGATCAAAGTGTCTCTCTGGTTAACTGATACCCCTGTGACTCTTGATTAAAGCGCAGGGTTCCCTTGAAGGTTTGTGCTGGGTGCAGACCTCCTGTCTCCCCCAAACCACATACTTCTCCCCTCTGAAAGGGGTCTGCTCTGCAGGGACACCTGCGGTAACTGCTGGACCCAGACAGGCCATTCACTGCCTTGCATACAGAGAGGTGGGATCTAGCTTCAAGTTGACACATTGCATGCCAAAGGGGTGTCAGTCCTGCCTCCCTGTTTGTCTCTTCGGCAACCAAGCCCACTCAGGATGCGTGCCTCAATTATCTCGTTAGTATGCAGTGCTGCCAGCCAGAGGACAAATGAAATGCAGATCCATGGAGCCTTTGATATTTAAATTAGGCTGCTCATGGCTGCAGGAAGGTGTGCCTGCCCCCTACCTGGAATGCTTTGATGTACCCAGGGCTGTCCCAATCCAGCTGAATATGACCAGAGAAGACGGCTTCTATAGACTGTGTCTTCCTGGAGTACATGCGACTATGTGTTTTTGGCGGGAAGCAGATGAAATTTGTGTGGAATGGCCTTGCAAATTTCTCAGAGGCTGATCTCCCATTATTAATTTTTGTTATCAAAAAAGCCCAGGCGAGCACTCTCCACGTGTGGATGGTCAAATTCCTCACATGCTGCCCACCTCAACATGTGAACCACCACCACCCTACTGAGGGTCTGGTTTGTCATCAAGGCGAAAGTACCAACTGAGGCCATCTGCATTTCCATGCTGGGAGCCTGGCTTGTGCGGGATGTCTATATCTAATCCCTGTAGGCATATGGCCCAACGCAGAAGCATAGCTTTCTCCCCTTTGAATGGCCATTAACCATGAGCCCCAAAGCTCTAGGGTTTCAGCTTCTTTACGGCCCACACGATCGCATACGCCTCTTTACCTATGACAGCCCAGTTCCTTTAACTTTTTGTCAACCGCCTGTTAATGTAGGCGAAAGTTTGCTCTACCCCTTTAGAGTTCAGCTGCGCTAGGACTGCTTCAATCCCAAAATCACAGGCGTCTATCTGGATAATGAATTCCTGACCATAGTCTGGCACTTTCAGAACTGGGGCCCTGCAAATCCATCCTTTAAATCCTGAAAGGAGTTTTGACAGGGAGGTGTCCCAAGTTATCTTCTTTGCCATCTTTTTGGACGTAACACCATTCAGAGGCATCGCAATGGTCCCATACCCTCTGATGAACGACTGGTAGTACCCGGTGAGATCTAGAAAGGCTCTCACCTGTGTCTGTGTGGTGGGGATGTCCCAATCCTTCACAGCCTGTAACATTGCTTCGAGAGGTTGTTTCTTATCTCCAGTGACCAGGTGGCCTAGGTAAGTCACGGTACCCTGTGCTATCTGGCACTTCGTGGCCTTGATAATCAGGCTTGCATTCTACAGCGCCTGAAGCACTTGTTTTAGGTGGGATACATGATCCTACATGATCCTCCCAGGTGTGGCTGAACACAGCAATGTTGTCTAAATAGGTGACACTGAAGTTTTCCATTCCAGACCAAACCTGATTAACCATTCTCTGAAAAGTGGCAGAGGCATTCTTCAATCCGTTGGGCATCACAGTGAACTGATAACGTTCTTCCGGAGTTGAGAATGCTGAACTCTCTCTCGCTCCATCTGTCAAGTTGGCCTGCAATACCCCTCTGTGAGGTCAAATGTACTCATGTACTTGGCAATGCCGAACTTGTCAATGAGCTCATCTGCCCGAGAAATGTGGTGAGCACCTGTCTACGTGAAAGATTTGAGCCCCCTGTAGTCCCTACAAAAGCGAACTTCAGTCTTCCTACTACTGCTCTTATTAGGGACCAGTACCAATGGGTTAGCCCAGGGGCTGTAGGGATGGCTCTATCACTCCTAGGGACAACATCTTGGAAACTTCCTCCTTGATGGTGTCTCTGACCTTATCGGATATCTGGTGAATTCTACTATTCACCGGCTTACTGTCTCCAAGGTCCACATCATGGGTGCACCAATCTGCGTGACTGGGAGTCAGACAAAACAGACCGGCGACAGTCTGTCAGTTGCAGTTCTGACAGGTCTTCTTGCAAGGTTGATACCTTCAACTGACTCATCTGTGGCTTCAGTGTGCAGGAGGTCGGGGAGCGGATCTGTCTTCTCCGTCTCTCAGTCAGTCACTAATGTCATGACCAAGTCATCCCGGCTATAATGTGGTTTTAGACGGTTGACGTGAAAGATCCTGCACATCTGGTTAGGTCCTTTCACATCAATGAGATAATTCACCTCACTGACCTTTTCCAGCACACAGTACGCCCCACTCCATTTGTCCTGAAGGGCACTGGGTTTGACAGGATCCATAATCCACAGCCATTTGCATGGAGAATAGACTGTTGCTGTGGCCTTTTGATCATGCCAGTGCTTCATCAGCTCCTGACTGGCCTTTAGATTCTTTGTTGACTGTTCCATGTACTTTGCCATTGCTGCCCAAAGGCTGAGTACATAGTCCACCACATCTCGTAACGTGGATGAGGGTTTGCTTTCTCATCCCTTCTTCACTAGACTGAGGGGACCCTGCACATGCTATCCAAACAGAATCTCAAAGGGCTAAACCCTACTCCGTTCTGTGGCACCTCCCTGTAGGCGAACAGAAGGCATGGCAGGAGAATATCCCTTGTTCTGTTCAGGTGCTCTACCAAGCCATCTATCGTCCCTTTCAGGGTCCTGTTGAACCGCTAAAGAAGCCCATTGGTTTGTTGATGGAAGGAGGTAGAGAACCGATAGGGACTCCACACTCTTCCCACATAGCCTTCATATATGCTGATGTGAAGTTGGATCTCCTGTACGAAACAACTTCCTTGGGGAATCCAACATGGGAGAATATCCCAATCAGAGCCTTCGCAACCACAGTGGCTTTGATGCTCCTCAGAGGGTCAGCCTCAGGGTATCTTGTGGCGTGGTCCACCACCACCAAGATATATCGGTTCATTGAGCTTTTCTGAGGATCCAAAGGACCCCCAATATCCATGCCTATTCACTCGAAAGGCTGCACAACCACGCGTAATGGAATTAAGGTGGCCTTTGTGGCACCACCTGACTTGCCAGAAGCTTGATAAGTCGGGCAGGACCGGACAAATTCCTTAACTTTTACGCCTAACTGTTGCCAGTAAAATTGCACAGGCAACCGGTCTGATGTCTTAGTTACTCCCGAATGACCCGCTAAAGGAATTTGGTGAGCCAAATCCAAAAGGAACTTTTGAATGGATTGTGTCCTCCAACGTATTCCACATCTTTGACATGTAATGTCCACAGCTGTGGTACTTCGTACATTTTTCGGCAGAGGGCGTCCTGTGTTGATGGTGTCGGGTCGATGTCCTTCGAAGGCCTCCGTCGAGGGCGACGTCACCAGATGTTTGCTTTTTTGAACTCGGAGCGCCTCTTGTATTCTTCGTGAATATGTCTTCTTCATCTACCCCTCCGACTCTGTGGTCTGGCTTTAAGCCTTGCCGGGACTGTAAGTCTAAGATGTCGATGACGGACCCGCACCGCATTTGTTTGTGGTGACTGGGCGAGAGTCATGACACCGACGACTGTTCGAAATGCCAGTCGCTGACTGCTTAGACCTTGCGAGAGCGTAAGGGGAAGTTGCAGGTAGGTCGGGGTGCTAAACCCTGTAAGTCCAGAAAATCTGTGAAAGGGATGTCTACTGACGATTTGAGGGGTGACTCTCCTTGTCGGAAGGAGTTCTTGGGATCTCGATCCCGCAGTGGGTCCCGCCACTTTGTCCTCCTCGTCTAGGCACTCCCGGAAGTGGCGTCACCGGTCACCTTCCCGTCCTTGTCGGATGATGGCGCTGCGAGGAAAGTGGCTTGTCCCACTAAGTCCTCGACTCCGGTGGAATGGGAGGCCTTCAGGGAGCAGATGTTGGTGATTTTGCAATCCCAGGGCACAGTTCTGTCCGCGCCTTTGGAAGAAGCCGGCAGGGAAACATCTCGGTCCGATGCTCGCGTGCCTTCGGGCCAGAGTCCTCTGCGTGATACTTATCGGGAACCGTCGAGGTCCAGTTCAGACAAGGTTCAGATTAATCTCCAGGGACGTGCTAGATCCAGGTCTCAGTCTTCCTACCTGGCGAAACCGCAGAAATCTGGTAAGGGCTCGAGCGTCGACTCTGCCAACGCTGTGTCCGTTGGATACGGAGGTCAATGCTTTGCCTTCACACCAACCCTCTGCGCCGTTGTCGACGCCGAAGCCATCGGCACCCTCGTCGCCTTCGGGGCCTTTTGGCCAGAATTTGCCGATGGAGGTCCCTGGTACTGTGGATCCTCCAAGGAAGGCTAAATCCGGCAGGGAACGGTCTCGGTCCAAGTCTCTGAAGCCTGTTAAGGAATACATACCCACTTCCGTCCCTAGGCAGGAGTTCTTTCTTCCTCTGGATGATATCTGTGAGAATGAGGAGACGTCAGATTTGGAATTTGACCCTGTTGGGCCTGATGTGGCTCCTGTCTTTTCTGGGGACAGTCAATTGGAAGAGTTACGTCAATCACTCCATGATGGCAGTGGCTTCGACACATCTCCTGAGGTGGAGTTTGGCAGGCCTGAGCCTGGGGCTCATGCTGAGTCCGCTTATAGGAGGGTTACTGAGTATCTTGGTTGGTCTAGTCCTCCGGATGCATTTGTTCAGGATGACTTGACTGATATCTTGGATCAATGTCCATCCACTGACCCAGTGTTGCCTTTTCATTTGACTTTGCTAAAAAGGGTGGCGGCTGCTTGGCAGACGCCGGAGTCTCTTCCGGCGGTTAACAAGTTAACTAAAAAATAGGTAGTAGGCGGTGTACCCTACCATCCCTCCTGATAAGGACAACACGCGCTTCGATGGTTGGGCACGCAAGGTGTTTTCTGCGGGGAGTATGGCTCTGAAGTCAGCCAACTCCACTTGTGCCTTGGCAAGATTTTCACACTCTGTGGAATTGCATCTCTCTAGCGGTTGAGCATACTCTCGAGGGGGAAGAAAGGGATAAGTTCCTTGCTCTTGTGCAGGATGGTAAGGATGCCATGTGTGAATCCCTTCTGTCTGGGTTGGACGCGGCCGACAGTGTTAGCCAGTCCACGGCTGCGAGCACCGTTATATGCAGATTTGCGTGGTTGCGGAAGTCGGGTTTTGCTCCAGATGTACAGGCCCATATTCTGAACATGCCCTTTGATGGCTCTCATTTGTTTGGCAGCAAGGCTGACAAGAGCCTTGAGAGGTTGCAGACCTCAAAAGCTGCTGCTAAATCTTTGAGTGCAGCAGTGCGTCAACCTCTGCCTTTTCGTCCTAGGGGACAACCGTGTAGGGGAGGTTCCTTTTCGTTACTACGACTCTTTTGGTAGGACGAGAGAACCCAGCAATCAAAGGGGTCAACAAAGAAGTACCCGTGGTGGTCGGGGAAATAGAGGTGCCAAATCCGCTCAAGCAGCCGCCTCTTTGCCTTTAGGTGCTGCAACAGCCGCTCCAAAACAACTATGAGGCCATGTTCCATTGTTCGCCTGTTGGGGGCAGACTGTCTCAGCATCTCAAAGAATGGCAAGCTATTACTTCGGATGCGTGGGTTCTGGAGACAATAGCTCATGGCTACTGCCTGCCCTTCCTAAAGTGGCCTTACGACAATCCACCAGGGAGTCTCTGTGAAGGTTCCGGATCCGCTCCTTGTGCAGGAAATCTTAACCCTGCTGGAGAAAGGCGCTATAGAACTAGTGCCTGTAGTGGAGAGGAACAAGGGATGGTATTCCCCATTTTTTTTATTCCAAAGAAAGACTGGGGCCGAGACCCATCTTGGACTTGCGTTGGTTGAACAAGTTCCTCCGGAAGGACAAGTTCAAGATGGTTACTCTTTCTCAGGCCCTTCGACTTCAAGATTGGTTGGTGTCTCTAGACCTAAAGGATGCTTACTTTCATGTTTCGATTCATCCAAAGCACAGAAAGTACCTGAGGTTTGCAGCTGGCATTTCGCGCTTTCAGTTTCGGGTCCTGCCATTCGGATTGACCTCTGCCCAAGGGTCTTCACCAAGCTAATGGTGGTGTTGGCAGCGTATATCAGGCGAGGGGGGGGATTCACATCTATCCCTACCTGGGCGACTGGCTGATCCGGGCACGTTCTCCCGAGCAAGCTCTGGATCATCTCAGTGTCACCTGCCGCTCCCTCCACAAGCTGGGCTTCTCCCTCAATTTCAAGAAGTTGCATCTGACGCCTTTTCAACAGATCCAGTACATCGGGGCTGTGTTGGACACGTCCTTGGGAAAGTGTTCGCCTCCCAAGGTGAAGGCTCATCACATTGTACAGATGGTGGACAAATTTCAACATGCCCTTTCGGCCTTCGTATTCTTAAGGTTGCTCGGCCTCATGGCATCCTGCATTTGTCTGGTGCCAAAGGCCATACTGCGGATGTGATCCCTGCAATGGGTCCTCAAGATGCAGTGGTCCCAATTCTCAGGCAAGATGTCGGATCCCATTCAGGTTCCATTCTCGGTCTCGCTGGATCTTCTGTGGTGGGCCAGCGAAGGGAATCTGATGAAGGGGGAGCCATTTTGGCAACCTTGGCCGGAGGTGACGGTGATGACCGACCCTTTGCTCACAGGATGGCGAGCTCATACCGACGATCTGACCGCCAGTGGTTGTTGGTCTCCATCGGAGTCCAAACTCCACATCAACCTGTTGGAGCTGAGAGCCATCATGCTGGTCCTGAAGGCTTTTCTGCCGTCTGTGCGGGGGAAGAATGTCCTGATCATGACGGACTACACAGTAGCCATGCATTACCTGAACAAAAAAGGGTGGGTAGGGTCATTCCGTTGTGCAGAGAGGCAATGCAGCTCTGGTTCTGGGCAATCCAGCAAGGGATTTCACTCTTGGCAGTTCATCTGGCCAGAGAGGAGAATGCGGCGGCGAACGCTAAGAGCAGGCAGAAAACAATCTCTCACGAGTGGGAGTTGGCTCAGGAAGTCCTTCTGGAGATCTACGCCCTTTGGGAAACCCCACAAGTGGATCTGTTCACAACCAGTGCCAACCGGAAGTGCAAGAGATTCTGCTCAAGGGAACTTCCTCCGAGAGGAGCCTTATGGGACGCATTAGTGGTGGATTGGTCATTCCCACTTCTGTACGCGTTTCCTCCGGTCCCTGTCATTCCTCATGTACTAAGGAGGTTGCAGAGGTTCGGATCCCACATGATCCTCATTGCTCCACATTGGGCCAGGAGAGCGTGGTACCCAGACCTTCTAGAGATGTCCATCTGTCCTCCACACAGTCTTCCCTACCGAGTGGAGCTTCTCTCGCGCGACGGGGGTCTGATTCTCCATCCAGAGGTCAACACTCTCAGCCTTCACTCTTGGTTTCTGAAAGGTTGAAATTTAAGGATTGGGGCCTCCCGGATGACGTGATGGAGGTGTTGCTTTCAGCCAGGTGGCCGGGAACCAAATCCCTGTACCATTGCTGTAAGTTTTGCGACTGGTGCAGAGGACACAATGTCAATCCTTTTCAGTTTTCCATTCACATAGTTCTGTCTTTCTTGCTTTCTTTGGCCCACAGGGGTCTTCAAGTAGGTACCATTAAAGGTTACCTGGCGGCGCTATCTATCTTAAAGCGCTCGTCTGAAGAATGTTCTTACTTTAAGATTCCTTTGATTTCCCAATTTCTTAAAGGGCTCACTAATGTGTTCCCACCGTCCCCGTTTCATGTGCCCGTTTGCGATTTGAATTTGAAATTCCTGAGGGGTGCTCCGTTTGAACCTTTGCACTCTTGTCCTTTGAGGCTGTTGTCTTTCAAGATGGTTTTCTTGGTTGTGGTTACATCCGCTCGCAGAGTGAGTGAATTGCAGGCACTTTCATCTAAGCCACCCTTTACTGTGATCCACAAGAATAGGATTGTACTGAGGGTACGTCCATCCTTTCTACCTAAGGTAGTGTCTGAATTTAATTTAAGCCAGACAGTGGTGGTACTTGCTTTCTATCCTCCTCCTCATCCTGGTAAGGAAGAGGAGCAACTCCATCGGTTGGACCCTACGAGAGCTCTGGGCTTTTATATTTCTAGGATGTCCAGGGTCAGAGTGGACACCGACTGGGCGAGGCTGTTTCCAAACAGACCTTGTCCAGGTGGATTATCCTCACCATTACTGAATGTTAGAGATTGGCAGGCAAGGACCCTCTTGAGGGTTTGCAGGTTCACTCCACTAGGGGCGTGGCTACTTCCACTGCCCTGCAGCGGGGAGTTCCTATTAGGAATATTTGTGACGCAGCTGCGTGGGCTTCTATCCACACCTTTGTCAAACATTTCTCCCTGGATATGCTCCATGGTCAAGATATGGCCTTTGGTAAAGCGGTCCTTTTATTCTGCCATCTGATTGGGCATTCTAAATTCTTCTCCCTCCTCCATTTTCTGGTACTGCTTTGGGAGTCTGTTAAAGATGTGGAATATGTTGGAATACGTTGGAGGACACAACCCATTCGAAGAACAAGTTACTTACCAACTGGTAACGTTCTTTTGACTGGATGTTCCTCCAACGTATTCCACATCACCCTCCTGGCTTGCTCCTCTGGAGAATTTCCTATGCTATTGCAGCTTGCATTCCCTCAAGGCTATGTGCAGTCAAGCAGGCATTGTGTACGAGCAGGTCTCACGTTATGGGGGAAAAAACATAAACTGAGGCTACGGGCGCCATGTGTTCCATTTATAACATCCGGTGACGTCGCCCTCGACGGAGGCCGCCCTCTGCCGAATAATTTCCAAAGTAGCATAGCTGTGGACATTACGTGTCAAAGATGTGGCATACGTTAGAGGAACATCCAGTCGAAAGAACGTTACCAGCTGGTAAGTAACTTGTTCTTCTGTGGCATTGGGGAACCACCATCCTTCTGGTGTCCTCGCCCTCAGAATACTTTGGCTCACTGTACAGGAGTTCATCCTCCCAGTACACTTTGAACAGTCCAGGAGCCTTGCCCTTAGCCTGCTCCTCCGCCTGATTCCGCAGGCCCGCCAGAGTGGGACACTCTTTCTGGTCTGTGTAGAAGTCGGTCTGATCTGGGCCCCCAGCTGATGCAAACTCATCCAGCTTAAGCAGACCCTTCAGATCAACACCCACCTGGTCCTCCACCTCCGGTTCCTGTGCTGCGCCAGGGAACTCTGAAGTCACGGGGTACCCTGCTACCAAAGTAGGGTTCTCCGTGGCTACTAGTACGACTTCTGCAGGAGTAGGCGACTTAGTAGTCAGTGGAACTCTACTAGGGGCTACAGGCCACGCCGGTCCTTTCAACAAGCGATCTGGAAGCACTCGAGGCCCTAAGGCTTTGAGAGCGTTCAATCAGGCATTCTCTTTGGCTCTCGATCCTGTAGCCGCTGCAACTATTGATGTGCACGTGCTCTAGATAAAGTTGAGTATTATTGGGAACTGGGTTGTCTTCTGGAGATCCAATACCCTTCCCACCCAGTGTAACCAATCCACATTCGTCCACTCCTTGGCCTAATGGGAATTCCTCCTCTCAAAGGCACATGCCAATGATGGCCTCCTCCACGAGCCCAACATTCACTATGGCTTGCTTGGGGAAGCCCTTTCAAGCAGGGTCCCCTTTCTTATGGACCCGCTCCTTACACATGAAACAACCTTTGGGTGGTGAGAACACAGGTGTACCAGTGTTAGGGGTGCCTGCGCTCTTCTTTTCGGTGTGCACGGCAAACTAGAGTTTGGGGGTTTCCCTTCGTTCTTTTGGGGACCCGACTTTGAAGAGAATTGGGTTGGACCTTTGTCCTTCCCATCCTTGTTTACTTTTTTGGTCGCTGATTTCTCTTCCGGTTTGGGTGTGTTCGCCTGAGCCTTTTTCTGGACTTGAGTATTCATAAACCTGTCGGCAACCTTCGCAAGCTCCCTAGGGTCTGTGATAGTCTTGTCCACAAGGTGCTGGTGTAGGCCAACCTCACAATTTTTCAACACATGCTCACACGCATTCAAATTGTACATCCCTTTAACTGTGTCAACTTTGTTACCAGTCACCCACCTGCTCAGATATTTCAACAAGTGTGTGAGCGCATCAAATGTCTGGCACTTTTCTTTCCGAGCTCTCTGAAGCTCTTGAGATACTGTTGTGTGGTTTTTCAGAACTTTCTGAGGAGGGCTGCCTTCATGCTCTCATAAACGGGCCTTTCCTCTGGAGTTAACTGAAGAATTGCATCAGTCCCTGGTGTCGGTACATGACTCATCAGGCTGCACCCCACAGTACCTCATCCACCTCCTGTAGCTGGAATGCCAGCTTGAGCGCTTCAAACCAAACAAAAATATCTTTCCCCACCTCATAAGCCTGTACTACATCTTTGGGGTTGTGCCATCTGGGCTTATACCGGGCACTGGTTTGATCCACTACTGCTGTTCTCGCTAGAGGTGGACCTGTTGGCCTCTTTCTGCTGTTCAAGCGCCAGCTTGCGCATCTCTATAGTGACCTTGTCCCACTGTTTCTGTTCCTCTAGGTCTAGTCTCCTCACCTTGAGCAAGAGCTTTCTAGCCGCTACCTCATTTACAGCCGGAACAATTACTGGGCCACTTTAGCACTTACAGACTGTGCTGAGGCCTGGGACCTGTGGGATGCCGCACTAACCCCTGTCTTCACTCTCTACTCTTGAGTGTAGAGAAACCACACTTCCCCCCCAGTGGGATGATTGGCTAGAGACATTGCTCATGCGGACGTCCTTGTCATTCATCCCCTCCGGAAAGTCTTGTCCATTCAGGTCACTGGCCCTAGCCCGTCCCCTGGGGTTTTCTCCCCAACCGTCCTCGCTTCTACCTAAGCTTGGAGGCTGATCAGCAACTCAGGTTTATCAACCTTATGTTACGCTCACCTGACTCCCACAGGGGCATCGATCTGAACTGGACAGCTGCGGTCTCCACCAATGTGACGCGTAGTGCTGAGATGACGGACTGGACTGGCCCACCTAGCTTCGTTTGGTTGGCCCGTAGGAATATTCTTCTGCAAATGGAGAAAGGGAATTAACCACCCGTGCAGTTGCGCGTTAACTCCCCCCCCCCCACTCCCACTGTTCTCCCCACTGATCACCTTTGATGTCCCCTCTTATAGTCTCACCTGATGGTTTGGAAAGATGAGCGCTCCATCCTGCATTGAGCGCAGGGGCGCGTAGATAACCAGTTGCTTCACTGGCTCGAAGGAATTGGTGAGTTCCAGAACAATATTGACTGAGATTCCCGGCAAGACGCCGTAAGTATGTAGTTCGTAAGAGTTCAAATGTCTGACTTTCACTCTGTCCGATTCCTTGCAGGTTGCAGCTTGACCCTAGCGAAGAGTTCCTCGTGGCAACCGGTAATATTCAGGTAAGGATTTGTATTATCCAACACAGTTCGATAAAATAATGTCAATATGTAACATGTTGCTTTCTCCTTTATTCAGACGCTGAGAGAAAGTATGAAGTCTCGGGAATAATGCCTCAGGCGGAAAAATCAGGTAAGTCTATTGAGGTGAGGAGGTTTCCCCTTGTTTGTCCCTTTGTTTCATCTTGCTGTCCCTTTGTTTCCCCTTAGGGGCCGGGGTTCGACGAGGATGCAGTGGAAGCTGCGCCGACCCGTGAAGAGGAATAGCACCCCCGGTGGTAAAATCAGGTATTTCGAGGGGATTGGGTCCTCCGACGTATTCCATATCTATGACATGTAATCACCACAGCTGTGCTGCTTTGGAAACTTTTTTCTGCGTCCTGCGTCGATGACGTTGATGCGCCGTCGTCGAGGACCTCCTCCGACGTCATCCGATGTGATAAGTAGGATGCACGACGCCCGTAGCCTCAGTTCCGTTTTTTCCGCGAACGTGTTGCTTCGTGAATCTCGGTTAATGCCTCGACTCTTTGGAGTTCTGTTCTTCTCGGTTCTTCGAACCTGTTCGTTTTTGTGAAAATCCTTCGTGTGAAGATGTCTTCTACTTCGTCTTCGACCCCGCGTCCGGGCTTCAAGAAGTGCGGGGAGTGTGGGTCCAAGATGTCGGTGACGGACTCGCACGACGCCTGCCTCTGGTGCCTCGGGGAGGCCCACGACACAGATGACTATCGACTGCCAGTCGCTCACGTCCAAAGCCTTACGCGAACGTAAGAAGAAGTTGTCGGTAGGTCGGGTGTCCAAGCCCTGGATGTCGAAGTCTGCGGGGCTTTCGACGGATGATTCGAGAGGTGACTCTCCGCGTCATCGTCGGAAGTCTCGTGGGTCTCCTTGTAGGAGTCGGTCTCACCACTCCTCAGCCTCTTCGAGGCATTCTCGGAAGCGCCGACACTGGTCGTCTTCCAGGTCCTCTTCGGAGGACTCTGCCCGGCACGTCGCTTACCCCACCAGCCGTGCGACGCTGGAGGAATGGGCTTCCTTCGGGAACAAAATGCTGGCGATTCTCGAGTCGCAGGGTACTAAGCCGTCCGCGCCCCCGAGTGGGGTCGGTCGTGAGAGGTCGAGAGACACCGCTCGCAAGAGTGATCGGCACGAGTCACGGGAGAGGTCCCGTTCGGACAAGGAGACACGTTCTCGATGTACCCGTTCCAGGTCCCGGTCCTCGACGCGTTCGAGAAAGTGTGCACCTGTGAGGTCTTCGAGGAAGACATCGACGTCTGAGGCGTCGAGGGCGTCGACAGGCTTTCTCGAGGCTCCGGCTCCGAGGAAGTCGTCGAAGCCGCCGACGCTCAGGTCGTCGAAGGACACGCTCGGGGCTCCGGCTTCAAGGGCTGTGTCGACGCCGCCAATGCTGGCGGCGCTGCATCTGACGTAGACGCCGATTTACTCGACGTCGACGCCGATCCAGTCGGCGCCGATGCCTGTTCTCTCGGCGTCGCCGCCGATTCGCTCGACGCCATCGACGCCTTTTGTGTCGGAGGTACCCCGTGGCACGGGGGAACCCCCTAGGAAGGCTCTGGTTAAGAGCAAGCACTCTCAGGTGCCTTCTTTTCGCCACCTGGAATATATTTCAGAGGCGGATGAGGATTCTGATGGCCTGGTTCCTAGTCAGGTTCCAGATGAAATTGTCTCGGGCCATAGTCAGTTTGACGATTTGAGGCAGTCACTGCATGATGCCAGTGGACTGGACACCTCTCCGGAGGTGGAGTTTGGTAGGCCTGAGCCTGGCTCTCATGCTGATTCCTCGTACCGGCACCTTATGGCTAGGGTTTCTGAGTACTTGGGATGGTCTGCTCCCCCAGGGGAGTTTGTGCAGGATGATCTAACAGACATCCTTGATGTTGGTCCCCCCAACTGACCCGGTACTGCCGTTCCATATGGCTTTACAGAGAAGGGTGGCAGTGGCTTGGACTGCTCCGGAGAGTCTCCCGGCGGTGGACAGGTCCTTGTCGCGAAAATACCGTCCAGCTAGTAGCGACCCCTGCTACTTGACCAGGCACCCCACTCCGGAGAGTTTGGTGGTGCAGGCGGCCACGGCCCCGGCAAAGCAGGCGTCATACTCTACCATCCCTCCTGATAGGGACGACAAACGTTTTGATGGCTGGGCGAAGAAAGTGTTTTCTTCTGGTGGTATGGCGCTTCAGGCGGCCAACTCCATTTGTGCCTTGTCTCGTTTCACACACACTCTGTGGAACTGTGTTGCGTTAGCGGCTGAACATATTCCCAAAGGGGACGAACGGGATGGGGTCCTTGCTATGGTCCAGGATGGTAAGGATGCCATGTGTGAGTCTGTTCGGTCAGGTTTGGACTTAGCTGAATGCGTCAGTAGGTCCATGGCGGCGAGCACCGTGATACGCAGGTTTGCGTGGTTGCGGAAGTCGGGGTTTGCTCCTGATGTGCAGTCCCGGCTCCTCAACATGCTCTTTGACGGTGAACACCTTTTTGGCAGCAAGGCTGACGAGAGCCTTGAGAGGTTGCAGACCTCAAAAGCTGCAGCGAAGTCGTTGGGCGCTGCAGTTCGCCAACCTCCGCCTTTTCATCCTAGGGGACAGCAGTGGAGGAGTGGTTCCTTTCGCTATTACTCGTCCTTCAGTAAAGCGAGAGGAGCTGGCAGTCAAAGAGGCCAACGCAGGGGTACCAGAGGTGGACGACCGGGTACCCGTGGTGCCAAGGCCGCTCGGGCAGTTGCCTCTTTGCCCTCAGGTAACGCCGCAGCCGCTCCCACTCAGTCATGAGGCCATGTCCCATGGTTCGCCGGTTGGAGGAAGGCTGGCGCAGCATCTTGTAGAGTGGCAAGCCATTACTTCAGATGTGTGGGTTCTGGAGATCATAACCCACAGCTACTGTCTTCCCTTTCGGCACAGGCCTCGCGACAATCCACTGGGGAACCTCTCTTTGCAGAGTCCGGATCCGCTCCTTGCGCAGGAAATTCAAGCCCTGCTGGAGAAAGGCGCCATAGAACTGGTGCCTGTAGCGGAGAGGAACAAGGGATGGTATTCCCCTTATTTTTTGATTTCGAAGAAAAACGGGGGATTGAGACCCATCATGGACTTGCGCGGTTTGAGCAAACTCCTCAGGAAGGACAGGTTGAAGATGGTTACTCTCTCTCAAGTCCTCCAGGCCCTTCAGCTTCAGGACTGGTTGGTGTCACTCGACCTCAAGGATGCTTACTTCCATGTGCCGATCCATCCCAAGCACAAGAAGTACCTGAGGTTTGCGGTTGGCGACTCGCACTTTCAGTTTCGGGTCCTGCCGTTCGGATTGACCTCCGCCCGAGGGTTTTCACCAAGCTCATGGTGGTGGTGGCCGCGCAACTCAGGCAAGGGGGGATTCACATCTACCCCTGCCTGGACGATTGGTTGATCAGGGGGAGCTCTCCCGAGCAAGTCCTGGATCATCTGTCCGTCACCTGCCACTCCCTTCACAGGCTGGGCTTCTCCCTCAATTTAAAGAAGTCCCATTTGACGCCAACACAGCGGCTCCAGTACATCGGAGCAGTGCTCGACACTTCCCTGGGGCAGTGTTTTCCTCCCCAGGTGAGGGCTCTTCACATTCAGCAGATGGTGCACAAGTTTCAGCATGCCCAGACGCTCCCAGCGTTCGAGTTCTTGAGGTTGCTCGGCCTCATGGCATCCTGCATTCTTCTGGTGCCAGAGGCTCGCCTGCGGATGAGATCTTTGCAGTGGGCACTCAAGACGCAATGGTCGCAGTCCTCCGGCAGGATGTCGGACCTGGTTCAGGTGCCGCCCTCGGTCGCCCAGGACCTTCTGTGGTGGGCCATCGAAGGCAACTTGATGAAGGGGGCTCCATTTTGGCTTCCCTGGCCGGAGGTGACGATCGTGACGGATGCATCCCTCACGGGATGGGGAGCTCATGCCAACGGGCTGACAGTCAGCGGTCGTTGGTCTCCGTCGGAGTCCAGACTCCATATCAATCTGTTGGAGCTGAGGGCCGTCAGGCTAGCCCTGAAGGCTTTTCTGCCGACTGTGCGAGGAAAGAGTGTCCTGATCTTGACGGACAACACAGTGGCCATGCACTACCTCAACAAAAAGGGGGGGCAGGATCACTTTCTCTGTGCAGGGAGGCGATGCAGCTCGAGTTCTGGGCCATCCAGCAGGAAGTTTCGATCTCGGCAGTTCATCTGGCCGGAGACGAAAACGTTACGGCGGACGCTCTGAGCAGGCAGAGCGCGATCTCTCACGAGTGGGAATTGGCTCAGGAGATTCTCCTGGAGATCTTCGCCCTTTGGGGGACCCCTCAAGTGGATCTCTTCGCCTCCAGTGTCAACCGGAAGTGCGAAAGGTTTTGCACTTCCGGTTGACAGGAGCCTTAGGTGACGCGTTCGTGGTGGAGTGGTCATTCCCACTGCTGTACGCGTTTCCTCCAGTCCCCGTCATCCTGCAAGTGCTGCGGAGGTTACGGAAGTTCGGTTCCCGAATGATCCTCATTGCTCCAGCGTGGGCTCGGAGGACGTGGTACCCGGACCTTCTCGACTTGTCCATCTGCCCTCCACGTCGTCTTCCCTACCGAGACGATCTGCTCTCACGGGAGGGGGGTCAGGTTCTCCATCCAGAGGTCAGATCCCTCAACCTTCACGCTTGGCTTCTGAAAGGTTGAGGTATAAGGATTGGGACCTCCCTGAAGACGTGATGGAGGTGTTGCTTTCGGCCCGAAGGCCAGCAACCAAGTCTCTGTACCGTTGCCGTTGGCGTAAGTTCTGCGAATGGTGCAGAGTTCAGAATGTGGATCCTTTTGCATGTGACATCCCCATGGTTCTGTCCTTTTTACTTTCTTTGGCCCACAGGGGCTTGCAAGTGGGTACCATTAAAGGTTACCTGGCGGCGCTGTCCATCTTTAAGCGCTCGTCTGAAGAGTGTTCTTACTTTAAAATCCCTTTAATTTCACAGTTTCTGAAAGGGCTCACTAATGTGTTCCCTCCGTCACCTTTCCTGGTGCCCGGTTGGGATTTAAACCGTGTTCTTAAGTTTCTTATGGGTGCTCTGTTTGAGCCTTTGCATTCTTGCCCTTTGAGGCTGTTAACTCTGAAAACTGTGTTTTTAGTTGCGGTTACTTCCGCTCGCAGAGTGAGTGAGTTACAGGCACTTTCAGTTAAGCCACCCTTCACTGTATTTCACAAGGACAGGGTTGTCCTTAGAGTTCGTCCTTCTTTTCTTCCGAAGGTAGTGACAGAATTTTATTTGGCCCAGAAGGTTGTTCTTCCGGCATTCTATCCTCCTCCGCATCCTGGTAAGGAAGAGGAGAGGCTCCATAGGCTTGATCCTAGGAGAGCTTTAAGCTTTTATGTTTCACGCATGTCCCGGGTCAGAGTGGATGATCAACTCTTTATTGGTTACGCTGGAAAGCGTTTGGGGCAAGCTGTGACGAAACAGACTTTGTCTCGCTGGATTATTTTGGCCATCTCGGAGTGTTACCGCTTGGCGGGTAAGGACCCACCGGCTGGCTTGCGGGCCCATTCTACCAGGGGTATGGCTGCATCTACTGCCCTGCAGAGGGGTGTTCCTATTAGCAACATCTGTGATGCAGCCACCTGGGCTTCAGTACATACATTTGTACGTCACTATTCCCTCGATTCCATCCGAGGACAGGATCTGGCCTTTGGCAAGGCGGTCCTTTGCTCTGCTATTTGATTGGCAATTCTAAATTTTGATTCTAAATTCTTTCCCTCCTCCTTGCTCTGGTACTGCTTTGGGAGTCTGTCATAGATATGGAATACGTCGGAGGACCCAATCCCCTCGAAGAACAAGTTACTTTCTTACCTGGTAACGTTGTTTCGATGGGATGGTCCGACGACGTATTCCATATCGCTCCCGCCCTGCCTTCCCCGCTGCAGAATTTCTTTTGCGATTGCAGCTTAAGTTCCGCAAGGCTTTGTGTCTGACTGGCAGTTGACTAATGTCACACGTTCTGGGGGGGAAAAACCTACAACTGAGGCTACGGGCGTCGTGCGTCCTACTTATCACATCGGATGACGTCGGACGTCGGAGGAGGTCCTCCACACGGCGCATCGATGTCATCGACGCAGGACGCAGTCGCCGAAAAAAGTTTCCGAAGCAGCACAGCTGTGGTGATTACATGTCATAGATATGGAATACGTCGTCAGACCATCCCATCGAAAGAACGTTACCAGGTAAGAAAGTAACTTGTTCGTCTATGGGGGGTAACTAATATTGCCTCTGTGTATTCCCTTGGCTCACCTTGCTGTTGTCTTCCCCTTAGGTGCCGGAGTGCGGCGGGAACATGCAGAAGGATGCAGTGGAATGTGAAGATGCTGCGAAGGCCGGTGAGTTCAGTGCAGCGCTGCAGCAGGCGAGGCGACGTGCATAAAATAACTTCTTTCTTCCAGCTCGAAGGCACAATGGATCGGGAATTCAGGTAAGGATCAAAGGTATTGCTCTTGTTCTAAGCTTTTCTCCTTCTTTCTCCCTTTTTCTAGGTGCTCCAGACTCGGGGTGGGCATGGCAGAAGACTGGATGCAGACTTGCAGGCACGGTGAGCGTTACGCTGCTGGATGCCGAATAACGTGAACCGTGTGCTGCTCTTCGGGCGTGGTTTAAATAGCCTGCAAAGTAGTCCCAGGTAAGTATTCCTCCCCAGCCCCACCCGAGTAAAAAAATAGTCCCTAGGTAAAGTAGTCCCTTCCAAGCATCGTTTGGCTTGGAGCTCTTGCAGCATGGTCTGCATCAGGTAAGTTTTAATCTATGAGCCTGGCGCCTATGGCACCAGGACTGACTCTCCATATGAGCCTGGTGCCCTAGACGCCAGGGCTGCACCCAAATATCCCCTAGCAGGGGTTGTTGGGCTTGCTTGGAATAACTTGATGCCTGCTTCCGGGGTTGATGGACTTGGTCTGGGTCCCCGGGGGTAGGCATCATGACACCTTAGTGCTGTGGGTAAGACCCCTCTCTTGACATAAGACGCACAGGACCTCCTTGGTCATGCCTTTTATAATCTTCATGTTAAGCTCCATGACCCTTACTATTGCCTAGCAGTGACTAAACGTTGCCTGTAACAGTACTTTTATCGTTGGGTGCCTAAGTTGTGCGCAAGGCTCCAACTGATCCCACTGCTTGGTCCAGGGATGAATATCGGTTTCTAAACCATCAATGAACCCCACACCTCTAGTTCACCAGAAGGAATCCGACCAGATTGGAATATAAGTGAATTACAAGACGACCTTGTCCAATGTTGGTAACGTGGACAGAACGGCAGGCTTATCTCAGCAATGTAGTGGATCGTTGGTTAGTTGCAACACAGCGAAAATACAATTATTACCCAATGATAAAAGGAACTGTCCAGTGAAGGTTGTATAAAAATATTTACTTTATTATTACTATAACAGACAGCTCTAGCACACTACAATTACGACCCACCCTGTAAAGGAACGCAGAGGACAGACAGCTTCACAAAGGAAAGAGGTGCACTACTCTGAATACTGACAGAAGGGTAGATGGTAAAGTAATCAGTCTTACTGTTCAAGGTTACTCGGTTCCAGCACCAAAGGGCAAAGGGTCGTAACTGTCTCTAGGGGCCTTCGGAGAAGGGCCGGGGCCGAACCACAATTTACTTGGTTCTGAAGAAATTCTTGGTGCTCAACAGCGTCGAGGCGGTTCCAGGGCTCTTCGCAGCCCTTTACAGTTAGTGGCAGGAGACAGCTGCGGGTACCAGGCGGCAGGCAGCTCGGCAAGCAAGGCTGGACCGTCGTCTGCATACTGTCCGGCGTGGCGACTCGGGGTCAAGAATCGTTGTCTCTGTGCTGGTTGAGGATCTGGAATGCTGGTCGAGGTGGCTCGGATGGCTCTTGTGACTGCGTCGTGACAACAGTCCTTGGTGCAGCTGGATGCGGTTCGAGGACTCGGCTGTCTCGAAAATGTCCTTAAAAGATGGACGTTGGATGATGCTTGTGTGGCACTCCTCTTAGCTTATTCGCAGGGCTCCTGTCCTTTTAAGGCAGACGGCCCACAGCTCAGGAGAGTGATTGCAGGTAATGGCCTTGTTCTTTATCCAGAGACTGTCCAGCACTTCCCAACTAGGAAGCTTGCTGGCAGAACCTAGCAGGGAACGCTGTGTGCTGGCTGGGTTCCATTTCTAGAGCTGCTGGACGGGTCCTTTGAGTCCGGTATCTCCCTCTGTTCACTGGTAGATGTTTAGGGGAGGGATCTTGCTTCCCTCTTGGAACTCGTGGCCTTCCTTTACTGACAGAAGATGTAAGGTAGACAGTACCTTCAGCTGAGGTCCAGTTGAGTCCTCCTTCTTACTCTTTTGAAGTCTTCTGATGATCCTCTGTGAGGGTTTCAGCCCTCTTTTAAAGCCAAATGGGCCCCAGTGATTTGTGCAACCTAAGCCTACCTTAATGAACCAATCCTGGGTCCCCACCAACCATCTTCTGTTATGCATGAGGTCAGGACCAGAGTGCTCTGCAACAGGACAGACAAGGGGGTCACAACAAATACCTAAGTCCCCACCCATCTTCCTGTCTGTTGTAGATCAAAGTGTCTCTTTGGTTAACTGAGACCTCTGCGACTCTTGATTAAAGCACAGGGTTCCCTTGAAGTTTGTGCAGGGAGCAGAATTCCCATTTCCCCCAAACCACATACTTCTCCCCTCTGAAAGGGGTCTGCTCTGCAGACACACCTGCGGTAACTGCTGGACCCAGACAGGCCATTCACTGCCTTTCACACAGAGACGTGGGAACTAGCTTCAAGTCGACACATTGCATACCAAAGGGGTGTCAGTCCCGCCTTCCTGTTGTCTTTTCGGCATCCAAGCCCAATCAGCTGGCTTGCCTCAATTATCTTGTTAGTATGCACTGCCACCAGCCAGAGGACAAATGAAATGCAGATCCATGGAGCCTTTGATATTTAAATTAGGCTGCTCATGGCTGGATGAAGTTGTGCCTTCCCCCATCTTGGAATGCTTTGATGTAGCTGGGGCTGTCACATTCCAGCTGAATATGACGGGAAGACGGCGCCTGTAGGTTGTGTCTTCCTGGAGTACATGTGACTATGCATTTTGGGTGGGAAGCAGATGAAATATGCATGGAATGGCCTTGCACATTCCTCTGAGGCTGATATCCCATCATTCATTTTCATTATTAAAAAATCAAAAAAGCCCAGACGAGGACACTCTCCCCATGTGGATGGTCGAATTCCTCACACACACATTTTCAGATGCCATGTTTTCCCCCTCCTCAATGGGATCATAGAAAGTTTCAACATTAGATATACTTCTTTTGGTGCGTGTCTCCCTTACACTATCAGCTGCGGCTCCTTCATTATCTTTATACAATAGAAAACAGAAAAAAGGGAATAAAGAAGACAAAGAAACAAAACAATCCCATCCCTATTATTTTCCTATCGAGCTTACTCTTCTTCCCATTCCCCCAGTCCTTCCTTGCCCATTATCTTCTTCATTTGTGAGCTTTCTATACAATTTTATTGCTGAAAAGAAAGTCAATGATAACTCAAACTTCTCATCAAGCAGCATCTCTTTCTCATCTTTCTGCTGGGCAGCTGTTGACCTCACAGACTTCGGTTAAATGTGTCCATGCCCCTATTTCTTTCGCTTTCCCCTCACGTTGCTGTTGTGTCCTGCCACTTATGTACGATGCTACAGACTATATTTTATCTGCTGGGCAGAGGAGCTATGCTTGTGGAAATTCTTCCACCCTTGTGGGCACTTCTCTGTTCATCAATATTGGTTGTCTGACATGTTGAATGCTGGACCTGACAGGAAATGTATCTGCACATTGGTCATTTCAGTTAAGTACTTTTCATCTCTTCTCCTAGGATCTATGCTGTATTGTTAGCATCCAAAATTGAACGGGCAGGAGGGACTGGCACATGCATCCTCCTACCAGTCACAGTGTTCTGCGTAGTCAAGTGGTGATCCGCACTGGATGAGTTGCAAAAAGCAGCAATGGGAGGCAATGAAGTCAACTGCGACACAATAAAGATGTTAGCTTTGCCAAGCATTCTTTAAGCAAGACGTTTTGTCTCTCAAAAATTCTGTTTGCCTGCGGCCGGTACACTCTGCACAGCTTGTGTTTTAGTCCCAGGAGGTGTTACTTCCTTGAAGAGGTTGTTGGCAAATTGTTGGCCATTATCCAACATGATCTCATCACAAACCCCCCATCTTGGCAACACCTCCCTTACTAGGAGCCTTGTGGCTGACTTTGCATCATTTTTAGCAACGTGAAAATGGACAGACAACCACAAGCATGTACCTTTTAAGAGGCACATCTATCTTGCATATCAACATAGTCGATATGCAAGTGCCGGAAGAGCCCTTCCGGTCGCAGTAATGTTCCCTTCACTGTTCTGAAAGTATAAGCCGACAGAAATTGCTGACAAATCACACAATTTCCTACATATTCTGCCACTCGCTCATGTCCATTTGGTACATAACACCCTTCATTTATTTCTGCAGTTATATTCTCTTTAGATACGTGGGCATGAAAGTGTAGCTGTCCTATTGCTATATCTAACAATTTTACGGGTGTCAGTCTTCCCCGTGCTATTCTGCCTCCAGATCAAATCAGTTGGTGATAGGAAACACACACGTTTTATCCATAAATCCGTTTCCTCCTTTGGTCATCTCTCTGCAGCTCTATTCTCTAAACAATTAGTATTGTATTGACACTTTGCCCCTTCTCTTCCTCTTCTACCTTCCTTCTCTCTGCTTCATGTTTTTTTCTTTTTCTCCAGGGTACATTCTCATACTTCCCGCAGGTAAGTAGGCTGCTTCTTTGCTGCTCTGTCTGCCATTTCGTTCCCTAATGATATTCGGTCCTGCTCACCTGTGTGGGCGGCACATTTTATTATGGCCACTTCCACTGGCAATTTCAGTGCTTCAATCAATTATCCTAGAACCTCTACATGTTATACCGGGGACACGTCACTTCTCCTGAACCCCCTTCTCTCCCACTGCGCTAATCCTGAATGCATTGTGGATGCTACATAGGCTAAATCCTAGAATATTAGCTGCATGCCCTTCCACCTCCAACATGTTTAATGCATTAATAATCACCACTGACTCTGCTGCTTGTGCTGAATAATGTTATGGTAATCGCTGCTGAGATGCTATAACATATTCCCTGTTCCTGTAGCACCCTATTGCAGCTCCAGTATTTCTCCTTCCAGTGTTGTGTCCATACTTGATGACCCGTCAATATAAACCATGTCTGCCCCTTTTATTTCTTCTTCTTTGACCTGTATGTTCCCTTCCATTCTGTTCATATGTTCTGTACAGTCATGTATACAGTCCCCTTCTTCTGCAGGTTCTGCTAGGAATGCTGTCAGGTTTACTACACAACACCTCACTATCTCAGTGGCTGGGTTTGTCAGTATCCCCTCATACCCTGATGCCCTCTCTGTCATCAGTGTGCTCTTTGATTTTTCCAAGATGGCAGATAATGAGTCCTCCATGTACAGTACTATGGGGCACCCCATGATGGTTGTCGGTGCCTTCTCTATTGCAAATGCTGCAACCAAAAGCGCTTGTTCACAGGGGAAGTGTACCTGCATCAGCGGGTCTAAAATCCCACTGTAGTATGCTTGTGGCTTTTGTTTCTGTGGCTTCTTTTACGTGAGGACCACCGTCATCACTGAGCCATCGGAGTGGGAAGACCAGTAACATTTCTTTTTGTAGTTAGGGGTGGCCAACACTGGTGCGTGGGCCAATGCTTCTTTTATTTCTGGTGTCCACTTTAACTCCCTCTTCTCCAGCATGGGGACTTGCATGGATTCACATGTATATTGCATGCAATCAGCGCACATCATGGGTTCACATGCTCATGAATATTCCCTGTTGTCAGGCTGGCACTCCTCAATAAAAGGAAAAACAATTTAACTTTCACTTTCCAACTGTATTTCTCCTCTTAAACAATCACTGTCCTATGGGTCAATTTGCCTCCATTCAATGACAGTCCTTTCCCTAAGCTCCAACCTTGGTGGCCAGCTTCAGAATTTTACCACATGCTTCAGTGTTGGGAGTCCTCAGGTTGCTTTCTGAGCTATTTTTGTGCTATTCTAAAAAAGTCCCATAATAGTTTACATTTTTTTACCATTTTGGGCTTGTTTTATCTTTGACGAAGGACAAAGACCGGCAGACAAAGACCGGTAGCAGGACCGTTGGATCATCATGGAAGTTTCCAGAAGGCCTGGCCTAGGGCCTACTTCGCGCCTTTCAGCCATGTCTGAGGAGAAGGAAGGCAGAAACCTCTTCAAACTCTGCGCGACATGTGGATTAAGGAACGTATTCGTGGAAGATCAGCATCATAAATAATTATATTGCCTGCATCTGCACCATGATGAGGAGGGATGCGAGGTGTGCTGTGGTTTCTCGAAGAAAACCAAGAAAGACTGCTACTGCAGACTGTCAGTGTGGCTCAAGTCGAGCAAGCCCACTGACTCAGCCTCTGGGCATTCACAGGCCTCATCTAGGACTGGCCGGTCTGAGGAGCAGGCTGCCTCTGGGAGGAGGTCGACATCCTTTGAGGATGCCCACTCACGGGGCTCCAAGAGAAGGCCAAGCTCTGCAAAGCTGGATCCGCTGCTGATGCGGGTCACGAGTCAGGCAGAAGGCTTTTGCCATCACCATCAGCCTCCATGGTGAGCCTGCTGACGAAAGGGACCTCTTCTAAGAGAAAGTCCCTAACCCTATCCAAACTGTGTGTCAGCGGATAAACCGACAAGGGACAAGTCCGGGGAGGACTTTTCAAAGCTAACACAGACCTTGCAGCCTGGCAGGTCAAATGAGTCAATGGCAGTGCCGTCAACAAAGCCCTTGATGGGCACTTCATTGACAATGTCAACATCTACCACGACAACATTGAAGGAGAGTTGCTCCGCGAAGAAAGTGTCTGCCAGAAACACCCCACATGTCTTTGCCCCAAAGCGAGCTACGGCCGTTGAGGCAGCGACGAAGGCAGTGACCACTCGGGGGCCGGGGAAAGACACGGCGACCGCATAGACCCAACAGCCTCCTGAAAGCATGAGCGAGAACCCCCCCTGGTGGAACCTCTTCGGTATGTGGACCTACATGCTGCTCCTGATGCACTGGAGCAGATTTACTTAAGTTCCGACGAGGGGGGTGGTAATATGCCCGACGATTACTACACAGATCATGAAGGAGGAGGATCTGGGGGTGATGGCCCCATATCCCCTGCTCACAAGAGAAGATGCGTTAGTCCTGACCCTATGCCACTTTCACTGGGAGCGAGGGATGTGTTCCTGAATATTGTAACAACTCTCCACACACTGGTCACGAAAATCCAGCAGAGGATGCCCCTGGCACTGGGGCCTAGGCCTCCACGGGATGGTCAAGAGCCTCTGGGGTTGAGCCTAGAGAAAGTCTAAAGGGGACACTGGCCCTCTGCGTCATCCGACCCCTCAACCACCTCGCTGTGACACAAACCCAACCCGGAGCCCCGTATCTGGACACAGGCATGGACATGGTTACCATGGCTACGGGCACAGACGAGGATGATGACTTTGTCCTGGCTGACAGAAAAATACCACAGGCGGACAAGCTCCATAGGGCCACCCCACCAGATGAAGTTGGATGTTTTCATTCCATGATGTGAAGGGCCTCTGAGCTGTTTGAGTTGGTTGCAGAGGAGACTAAGAAGGAGGGTTTCCTGTACCAGCAGCGCGAGTGAAGAAGAAAGACCGCCATGTCTGTTCCTTGCTGGACGACATCTGGGAGGAAGGCGTGGCGCTGATGAAGAACCCAAGTACGGCCTGCCCAAGCGTGAAAGATTGTAGAAAAAGTACAGATTACTGGATTCAGCGCCCAGGTGCTTAAGGTCTCAGCCCTCGACCGATTCAGTGGTCTCGGCCGCAGCCAGGAAGCGCTTGGGAAATCTATTGTTTGCAGCCATGGTACCTCCGGACCAGGAGGTGAAGAAGCTGGGTAATGTATACAGCAGCTGTGGGGCAGCTAACACCCTAGCCATTTTGTCCCGATATGACTGGGAAGTATGGTAAACGCTGGGTCCGAACCTAGACTTCCTGCCCGAAGACAAGAAGGTTGAGGCAATAGAATGTTTTCAAGAAGGGGAAGTGGCCTCAGACCACGCCATCCCAGTGGCAGTGGACATCGTAGAAACAGGTTCGGCAAGACAATCGACGAGTCTCTGCAAGCAATAAAGGCTGACACAGAGACGGCACGCTCCCTGGGAACTTTAAAGCAATGGCGGCTGTTGTCCTTTCGTTCATCCAGAGGAAAACCCGGAAGGTCTTCCAAGGGTTATACACCCTGTTGTATTACATTTAACAATGTATTAGCTTTGATTCCAATATGGTTTCAAGATGAGACATTCTGGGAACACCAGTGAACATTAGATTTCAAGCTTAAAGAGAAACCCATTTCTGAGATAATGTGCATTTGCTGGAGCCATGGAATGACGGCTTGTTTATGTGTTGCGACAAAGCTTGTTTTGCATACTTTCAGCAGCCTAGAGCAAGGTCTGTCGGCTCTCATGAGAAACCAGAGATTATTTACACATTTAGCTGTGGGGTTTTAGTGATGGTAAACATCTCTGAAAAAATACTGGATTACATTTTGAGGGAAAGACATCACACAGACTGAGAAAGAGCAAGTCAATTTGAATTTCGACTGGTCTGATGTAAGCAGATATGCTCAGTCAGCCTGTTCTCATTGGCAAGTGACACTCTTCCATCCTGGAGGAGCCATGAAGCGATTTGGCAGAGATGATGTGTTTTAAAACAATGCTAATGGTGATATATTACCATTTCTGCTTTTCTTTCTGTATTTTGATAAGAGATAATAAAGAGGGCCAGATAATTGCTAATTTTATAATTTACATGCAGTGTTGATGAATTATTGTGTTCCAATAAGCAGCTAGCCTTCTGGCATTGAGGAACCCCTTAATTGCAAAAGATATCTAAAGTGATAAGATTGGGGAGGGCAAAACAACCGTGCAGACAGCCTTCATGACCCTTATCTGGACAACTGGCTGCTACATTCCTGCTCACGCACTCTGGCAAGCGAGCACACATCAAGAACCGTACGTCTGCTGATGGAGTTGGGGTTCTCCATAAACTATCCAAAGTCCTGCTTGATGCCATCTCAGGACTCGCTGTTACTAGGTGCCGACTCAACACAGTGACATGTTTGGCATCTCCCTCGGAGGAGCGGGTTAGAGCCATGCTAGGCAAAGTGCAGCACTTGTTATCGGCACAGACGGCGATGGTGTGTTCCACCAAATCGCTGCTGAGTATGATGTCCTCCTGCATCGGCCTTGTTCTCCTCTGCAGTCTTCACATGATACCTCTACAGTAGTTCCTGAATGCGAGGTTGTTACATGAATCGGGGACTTTTTCAAGCAAGATATTCCCCCAACGAGGAGTTCCGTCGGGCATTGCATAGTGTGATGTAAGACTGCATCTTGTATCTTGTCCTGGGGATGCCGTTTCAAGTTCCACTCTACCAATAGTCAGTCACCACAGGCACCTCTCAAGAAGGATGGGGAGCCCACACCGGACAGTTGCACGCCAGAGGTCTCTGCCAACTCGAGGAAAAGGGTTTCCACACCAACGTCCTGCAACTGCGAGCCATATTCTGGGCCCTCATTATTTTCTGCCGTCGCTGAAGGGCAAGGTAGTGAGGATCTTCACATACAACACCACCACCATATTCTACATCCGGAAGCAAGGGGGGGGGGGACAGGCTCTCTGGCAATCTCCAAGGAAGCCCAGGATCTGTGGCTCTGGGCCATTCGGCAGGACATGCTCCTCTTCCCTTTTCACCTGGCGGGCGTCAAGAACACCATCGCAGACTCACTCAGCAGGGAGTTGTGTTCCTGCCATGAATGGGAGCTTTGCCAGGAGCAGGTGGACCTTCTGTTCAACAGTTGGGGCAAACTGCAGATCGGTCTGTTCGCGACGGCGACGAACGCCAAGTGCCAGATGTTCACCAGCAGGTTTCCTCAGCCGAGGAGCATGAGGCACACGTTCCTGTGCGAGGGACGGTGTCTGCACACTTTGCCTCCATTTCCACTCATTCTATGTGTGATCAACACACTCAGGCAGTACCACTCCAAAACAATACTCACCGCCTCAACGTGGCCGAGGTTAATATGGTACCCGGACCTGCTGTGTCTGTCTGTGGCTCTGTCCATCAGGCTACCACTGTTCCCGGACCTTCTTACCAGACAGGGAGGGGTGATTCTGTACCACTACTTGGGGTCACTGAACCTTAGGGCATGTCTGCTGCAGCCCTAGAGTTTGGAGGTTATGCTTTTCCAACGGAATTAAAGGAGATCCTGGCTAGAGCCAGAGCCTCGTCAATGTTGAAATGCTACGGCCATAAATGGAAGTGTTTCTCTGTATGGTGCCAATCTCATGGCCCCTCAGCTTCTACCCTATTTGCTCTCCTTGGACAAGGTGCACCTCGATGCCATATCTCGGTACAACAGGTCTCCAGGTAGACCCTCCCTATGGTTGCACAGACTTGTCAAGGAGTTCCTCAAGGGGCTCTTCAGGACTTATCCACTGGTGAAGGCTCCAGCCCTGGCTTGGGAACTTAACGTAGTACTGACTAAGCTCATGGAACCGTCTTTTAAACCTATGCATCAAGTCCCGCTCAAGTTCCTCTTGTGGAAGTTGGCTGTCTTCGTTTCTATCACCTCGGCCAGGAGGGTCGAAGAGATCCAGGCCCTGTTGTGCAAGCAGCCTTTCTTGTCATCCCACGCTTCAAAGGTGGTACTGCGTACACACCCCACCTTTATGCCAAAGTTACCATCAGAATTCCACGTCAACAAATCTTTGGCGTTACCTATCTTCTTCCCGAATCCATCATCGCCAGCAGAGAGGGCCTTGCATTTGCTGGACGTGGCTCGTGCTTTGTTCTACGTGGCACGTACAAAGAATGTTCGGAAGACTTCTCAGTTCGTCAACTTCTGACCTGTAAATCAGAGAAAAGCCTTATCAAGACTTCCATCTCCAGGTGGCTCTCTTGTTGTATCATGCACTGGCAACAACTGGTGAGCAGGCTGCTGCCAGGCCGACCGAGAGCCCACTCCGCCAGAGCCATTGCAGCAACAACAGCGTTTCTCTCTGGTTTGCCCCTGCTCGACATCTGCAGGGCTGCTACGTCGAGGTCCACACACACCTTCAGGAGGTTCTGCTGCATTGACAAGGTTTCCAGGGAGGAGTCCAGAGTCGGCCATGGGGTGCTATGCAGCATGTTCACTGGAGGTGAGTCTGTTCCAGAGGTGATTGTATTGTTGCTTCTGTTGAGCCTTGCCACCTCCCGTGGTTGGGGATATGTACTGCTGTGTAATCGTTATTCATGAGCATGTGAATCCATGCCAGACCCCATGCTGGAGAAGGTTTAAGTTACTTACCTGTAACTATTGTTCTCCGCATGGGTCTGGTATGGATTCACATGCAAACCCTCCCTCCTTCCCCCATATGGCTCTTCTTGGTTCATAATGCCACTTTACGTGCTTACCAAATCTGAAGATGGCCACCAGGGGTGGAGTTTGGGGAGAGGACTGTCATTGTATGGTGGCAGTATGACCCAAAAGACAGTGATTGGTTTAGAGGAGAAATACAGTTTTAAAGTGAAAGTGAAACTGTTTTTTCTTTCACCAGGGATTCCCATCTTGACGACGGTGAATATTCATGAGCAGGTGAATCCATGTCAGACCCATGCTGGCGAACAGCAGTACCTATGTAGTAGGGTTAGGTACCAGGGAAAATTCTGCCTAAACTACATCATTTAGAGGGCGTAAATCCTATATAAATCTCCACGATCCACCCTTCGATTTCTTTAACGGTATATAGCCGTGTTGCATGTTGATGAGGATGTCTGTATGATGCCCTGCTGCTATAGTGCATGTAGAGTCTAATATAGTCCCCCATCTGCTTCTTTGGACAACGGGTATTGTTTTGCACAGAGCAACAATGTCCCTTTCTTTAACTTTATCTTCACTGCCCCCACTCCTTACAGTACCCCTACATCATGGGGTCCGTGGGTCCATAATTTCTCTTGGATCCGCTTTAGATCTTCATCTGTGTGTTTGCTCCCTTTTTTCACCATTTGTGTCAGTATTGGCACCATGTGTTCTACTACTTGTACTGGGCAAGGTATCTGTAGAATCCTCTTCATCCTCATTGGAAAACAGCTGCTCAACCGTTACTCCTGTTACTGTCCTTGTTGGGTCGATGCATAGTCTCGGGAGGATAGCTCATGGGCAACGCGCTCGCCTTGGAAGCAAGACGACATGGAGCAACACAGGTTCGATCCCTGGGTCCGCGCTTAGAAACCTCTGGGTATTAAGCACTAATAACCAATTATAATAACATTGTACACCATTCCATGTTGTCCTCAACTGTCCTGCATAGGATCACCATGTCCTTGTGTATCACTACCTCCTCTAGCTGTAGTAAGAGTGTGGTACCTTTTATGTCGTCCTTCTGGCACTTTGGCCTGAATAGGAATTCTGATGCCAATCGGAACACCTTTCCTTGTTTTACCGGGACCCAGCCCAGCAGTATCTTGACTCCATACAAAACACATGCTCAGGTACAGGGGTTGCCCTCGTAGTGTACTTTGAGCATGTGCCACTAAAAGGAGTGTGGCCACTCGTGTAGTAAATGCCTGGTGTTGTGCACACCATCCCTTTCTCCGTGAATTATATTGTGGCATTCAGCTTGCTGAGTAAGTCTCTCCCTGCTATATTGATAGGAATGTCCTTTGAATACAGTAGTGGCGCTAGAATGTGCTGCATCCCTATTAGTGGTAAATCTTTTGTTACTTGTATCATCACCACCACCCATGAGAAGCCCTGCGTGTCCATCACCTTGTTTGAAAGCGGTAATCCCCCCTTCGCTATACAAGATTTGGTTGCTCCTGTATCTATGAGAAATTAGAATTCTCTTGTTCTATTTTCACTGCTCCCACAGGTTCCTCTTCGGGGACATCAGTTACTGCTAGGACTGGACACATTCAGGCTTTCTGTGGGCCCCCCTATTGTTGTGGACTACCCTGTGGGAAAGGGAAAGGATTTCCTCTGACAACACTGACCGTAGTGTAATGGGCTACCAAGTTCTGCCCTAACACTACTGTCCTTCCTGCAGCTGCTGCTGGTGCCATGGTTGGGGACTCCATCCACCATCTACTGGTCTTCCTTGCACTTATGGCGGGCCTTGCTGCAGCTGTGCTAGGGGATGCTGCAATTGCTGGCACTGTGGCTGTGCAGTAACACACCCTTGTTGCTGTGCCATCTGCCCGGGTTGTTTCTGAGCTTGTTGTACAAAAGGACAGGTGCACGCGAGGTGCCTCCGAAAGACCCTATATCCTGTTCCCCTATAGCTTCCTCCTTCCACGTTGCTGGTACCCTCTCCCCATTGGAACAAATCTCCCATGCATATAACTTTCCTGTTGTGGGGCTCCCCACGGTGGCATTTACTGCGGCTGCATGTAACCCCCTTGCAGTGGGATGTTCCCCATGGGAAACCCTCCCTGTTGGGTGGGTGACACTGCAGCAGCGTCGGGCACAAGCATTGCCATTCCATGGTATACTTTGCCAGTTTCTTTTGTACCAGTTTGTTTTCTGTTTTTGCAGGATTTTCACCCGCCTGCCTCTCGCTCATCTGTTTTCGTTTACAGTAGTGTACTGACCTTCCTGTAGCTCTGGCCACCTATTTGCTTATATTCCCACAATCTTGTCTAATGATGCCTGACATCCGTCGGCAGCTCCTTGACCAATTTGTGGTAAAACAAGGGTATGCACTTGTCCCAGGACCTTTGTGTCTCCTGTGTCCAGAGATCGTTCACCCGTTTTTATATAGTTTGCAGGGTCATTGTCATTCTTCATTTTATGAGCCATTGCTATCGCCAGGTCATAGCTATCGGGATACTTGCTTCTCAGAACTTCCCATACGTGTGCTTAACAGTTATTGAATGGAGCTCCATCGTGGCCGTTAGTGCTTAATTCCACTCCCTTATACCCCGCCGCCTCCCATTTGTTGTCCCCTTGTTCTCCTATTATGGTGGCAAATAAAATGTTTGTCCCCTATAGCCAGAATCACCCCTGCTGTCTTTTTCTTGAGCGCCTGTATCCATTTGCTGGCACCTGCCACAAGGGAGTGCAGGCTGGATATTAGATTGTCCCGGTCCATTGTCTGCAATGGTACGTAATGCACACCCCCTTTCCCTTTCCCTTTCCGTAACAGCAGCATTTGCCTCATCCTGGGCGCTATTCCCCCTCCCCCTTTGGTGGTCTGGGTCAGACCCTTTTTTATCTTTCCCTTTCTACAACGGAAGGAAGTTGACCAGTCCCTTCCAGTCTCCTCGCTGTCCTGTCATCTTCTTGGTTTTCTTCCACTTTGCCTGTCTTTGTCAGGTGTCCACTCGTTACCTTCTTCATCACTCCACTCTCCCCTACCTGCTCCCTCATCTGAGGCTGCACTACCCTCGTCCGCTTCTTCTACTTCCTCCTCTTTGCCTTCTTCCTCTTCATCATCCAGTCTAAATTGTATCCTCCCTGATAGCCATTCTACCATGTCCCCTTTATTTTTCTGTGGAACCTCTTCTATCACCCTCTCCGCTTCGTTGAATAATGCATCCACCTGCTGTCGTGTATTCTTTTCTAAGTATTTCCTCTCCCCTTTTGTGTGCCTCCACCCTCTGTGTGTCTCTGTGACTCTTTTCTTCTGTTTTCTTTGTCCCCTCCTGTGTTTTCCCACTGTGGGTTTGTATACCCCACTATTGTCTGCAATGTTGGATAGTCACTGTAAGGCAGGGGTGGAGAGCTTGGTCCACCGACTTCCCTTGTCCCCTCTCCCTCCTTCACTTTTTCCCCTTTTGTCTCTTCGTATAATTTCCAGAGCCCAGTATATTCTTCCTGCTTTTCAATGTGGAGCCCTTGTATTTTGTTAACGAGTATGAAAACATGTTTTCTATTATTCTGCTATCCAACGTTCCTTCTCCTGGCCACGCTTGGAAACACTACCCTGCAGTCTCCTGGACCCACTGAAAATTATACTTTAATATTTTACCGCGATAGTGGGACAATTTGTTGCACATGTGATCCAGGGGGCTATCTAGATAGGCCATTATCTCCCACCCTCTGGCTGCCTGTCCTCTGCATCCTAATTACCCTAGGCACCCTTCCCACTTTTCTTTGTATACTCCTTTTCCCTACAGCACCCACACTCACTCCTGATAACTCGCCTTCCCCTTCATTCACTCTGGCCTTCTCCAGGGACCTGTCCACTCACTCCGTGTGAGTAACCAACGGCTCTCTGCACAGGCTCACCTTTTCCCTATGTTAATGATGAGCGCCAAATAATCCCTCCTCCTCTCACCTATGTCTACCGCTAAAATTCCAAGTGCACTATTATACACCAGGTATCTGTTGATGTTGACCCATCCACCATGAGTGAACGCCTCATGATAATACAAGCAACTCTGACTAAAACACGTGTCCATCTCTATACCTTCAAAGCAACAGTAATAATTACTCATTTACCCCAAATGACACAACTATACAATCACCAGTGCTAACCGCAACTCCTGTCTAACAGGGTCTGCCTCTTACTATGCTCCTCTCCTGCCCTAGCTCAAGTGTGCCCACACCCATGTTCACTCCCTATAGGGTGGCATGTGCTAAAATTGTAATACTACTATGAAGGATCGTCCTCCCACCTTGAGGATGCATCATAAACGCCATAAAGTACTATTCCACCTCTGCTGTGGGCATGCAACCACAATCCAGCGCTTTCTTGCATGGTTACACTCACATCCTAGAGATCCTCGAGTCCCCTCGGCACCAAGCCTTCTGTATGGGCTCACTCTTTCCCCTCGAGCGCGTGTGGCGGTCGGGACCAGGCAAACCTTTGCAAACTTAGCATTTGCAGAGCCTCCCTGGTGAAGCTTGTGTATCAGGTCTGTGGTAACCGGACCTGTGTCCCCAGGGAGGGCGGCCCGAAAACCCTCTGTGGACCGAGAGAACTGAGGATCTCACGGGGGCCTCCAAAATGTATCAGGGGTCCTCCAAAAGCTCTTAATAAAAAGTTACCATAAGTAGTCCAAAAAAGGAGCGCACACTGGGCAAGAAGTAACGTTGTTTATTACAGTTGGGCGAGCACAAATGAAATGGAACAGTGGAACAGAACTGGTTGATGAGAGCAGACAAGCTTGCATACAACGAACATCATTTTTATACTCCTAGTTCATGGTAATGGAAACCGTTGTGCTTCAAACTTCACGTCTTTGTGGTTCCCACAAAGCCTACTGGTTATAATAAGCCATGCCCCTATAGCTAGACATACGTTAGTAGAACATGATTAGAGCAAGCAGATCAGCGCTCTCTTAACTCATCTTCCCATGTGGCACCACATTGATTCCCACTCCTCCCACAAACAGTTTGCAAATAGTAAAAACATTAGTGCTGACCTCCGGTTCTTTACTAACCTGCCATTGGTCATCACCATAGCGAAAGGAACACAAGACACCCTGAACTGGTGGGAAGGGAAACATTCACACAGCACTTGCAAGCCAGCAACCTTTACATACATTATAGTGGACACACAGAGGGCTGTTTATCTCTCAGGGACACCAGAACTTACTGTCTGATTGCTTCTTCGAGGAGCGCGACTCCCGTCCACCTCCCTGTTCCCATATCACTGGCCAAAGAGCAATTAAGACTGCCTTGGTGTTTGCAAATGTTTCTCTGGATCAGGTCGATCAGGTCGACTTCCCCAGTTCCCACAATCAGTCGGACTGGCTCGCCGACCTTGATTACATCAGACAGTGCTGTCTCAGCAACGGCAACTATGGTCTGCCGGAGATGAGCAGCTTGAGTTCAGTTTCCCCCCTCCCTCGACCATGGTGCATGGGTCTGGAGTGTGCCTTGAGAGTGAAACCCAACCTGTGGCATTCTAAGAGTGTGTGCATAACTGTGATTATCTCCTTTCTCATACTTGAGCGTAGAAGCTCCTTGTGTCAATATCATAAACAGGGTATCCCCCTCCAATTGTTCCCTTCCAGGCCTGAGTAGATGGTTGACTACAACTCCCAGAGTTTCCTCTTTCCCCTCAAGTGACATCCCAGCCCATCCCGCTTACTCCCTCAGGTGGTAGGTTTGACCCCTTGTCTGGCACTGAATCTGCACCTTCATTACATTCCCCCCTTCGATCAATCTTTTGATCGGCACCTTCTTTCCCATCATCTCCCTACACAGTTCCTTGGGCATTCATAATCTAGTCACCCTGTTCATTTGCTCTCCTTCATACCCTTCCAATGCATCCCCTATTATTAGACAATCCCGTCCATCTAGGGAGCATGTCACCCACAAAGAATCATACTCTTCTACATTTGTAGAAGGTACTGCAAAAATAACATGCACTCCGTCCTCTCCCTCATTCATCCTTGGAGGCTGCTCTTCTAGTTCATTAGCATCCTCCTCAATTTTATTAGCAGACAATACATACTGTGCTTTCCTCTTGCGACAGTCACACCGACTGATGACCCACTGACTGACACAGATGGCAACAAGCATTGCGACGAACACTGGCACAGTTATTTTGAATGTAGCCGCTAGCTGCTCTGGCACCCAGGTAAATAGTAAATTGTCCGGCGTGATGTCATGCATTTCGTTGACCATTTTTTCATGTATGTATGTATCACCTCAAAAGCTTTCCTGAGTGTCCCATTGATGGCATTGTTATCGGGTATTGCGGTGCAGCAGCTGCTTCCTATCTTGTGGCAGACAGCACCCTCCATTGCAGTCATCAAGTCAATAATGCGTCTGTTTTGCAGTGCCATCAAGTGCAGGGCACAGAGCTCTTCTCGCACCAATTTAAGGCCTTTTTCGGTCGCATTAGCCAACTGGAGTACCTCGTACAGGTTATCTGCAGCCATTTTGTATTGGCGGCTGCTTGCACCCAAGGAAGCAGGAGAGATCTGAAGAACACTGATGCTTTGCTGAAAAGTTTTAAATGCTGTGGGATTGCTTCCAAGCTCTGTGTTGATTCGTCATATATGTAGTTACTGTTCCTTTTCTACCTTGTCATTCGCTTTGGCTTGTTTCACCCCTCCTTCAGTTCTTCCTCTTTATTCTTCTTTCTTAAGGTGTACAATTCATTGAATGGCAACAAGTCCACCCAGGGCACAACAGTGTAGGGCTGTGGAGGGTCACAAGTGCGCAAATTCCTCCACTGTCTAGAGGTAACTGGGCATAGGCTGTGGACCCGCAGGCCCACCAGAAGTCCATCAAGGCCGCCCTCCCTTTGTGCAACTCTGGGATGCTCATCTTCCTCTTGCAGCCAGTGTTCACGCCTAGCACGATATCCCAGTTGCTCTGAAACATGAAGAATGCTGTGTCAGTGGTTTTATGTATACTGGGCGCTGTTTTTCATGTAGCAATATCAAAGCGTGTATATTGACATCAGCATACTGCAGACATTGAATAAATGCTTCAGATACACAAGGGGTAAAGAAGTACGGCGGTGTGTGGAAAAAAAAAACTGTGGTAAAACAGAGTTAACTCCATTATTGCCACATTACCTCACCACTACAACTTTGATGATGAGGTAGAGGATTTTCTACTGGGCAAAAGGTGGAGGAAAATCTACCACCTTACCGCCAACAAAATCAGCAGAATTCCTGCCAGTGGTAATTCTGCCGAAATCACCATGGAGTCATATGGACTCCAATAAATGGGTACTGACACAGCCTACCACCACTTGTAATCCGGCAGTAATTCCGCCAGAACAAGTGGTGGTAACGGTACATCCGTTTGGTTGTATTTCAGCAGATTTACCTCCGAAATATCACCAAACTTGAACTTAGGCCCTTAGAGTTTTTCATTTCATGTGCTAGGTTAGAAGTATATAAATAAACAGGGCTGGCGCAACAACACCACCTTTTTGTAAAGCTATAAAAGAGGAAATTAGCTCAGACATGCACCCTCCCAATATATTTTCACCTGAACCTGAGTGCCACTGTGTAAATCTTGTAAAATGGTAACTAAATAGTTGGATCATTTCCACCTTATTCGTTTTTGCCAGAAGAGATCCCTGTGTACTTGTTCGAAACCCATTATTAAATCTATAAAAACGAAGTAAATGGATAGTCGTCTAATAGTGAATTGGTTTTGCAAAAGAGAAATTAAAAGGTCGTTTAAGAGGGTTCACGAACATTTTCTAAAACCATATTAGATTTTTTTCGAGAAAACTGCTCTCCAGACTCCTCAAATTGAGGTCTTCCAGAATTATGGATGAAAAAATGTTGATTGCTGCGTCTAAAGGGCAATTGGCCATTACTTTGCTGGTTTTGACCTCTCTTCTTTCTTGTAGGTAGGAATGAGGTCTGAAATTGTACAAGAAGGTGGAAAAGTTTGATCTATTGACGCATAAATAGCTCTGTGTGTGACTCCAGGAAATGGGATCACCTTTTATAATTAGGTTTGATATACCCTCTGGACATGTCGATGTTTTAAACAAAATAATAATGCAACTATATCTTCCACTGATGTAGAGAAAATTCCAAAGTGTGCTGTTGGGAGGGAATCCAACATTTCTGAGATAATTTGAGAAATATTTGTGCCATTTGAATTCAGGGGTCATATTGACCTGCATCATTATCTGATGTTGGTCTGCGTTGATGACTCGGTCCCAGAAGTATTGGCTATTTTTTGAGCTGAGGTATTGTACCATCCACTCTTTGGATTAGAAGCTGCTTGTGTGCTTTAATCATATTTTAAAGCTTTTGTTTAATTGTTTTTTTAGGATAGCTCATTAACTGTAAAAAATAAGGATTACGTAAAATGCTGAGATTCCTTTTCATCATTGCTTTTTTGTTGTGTACCAGAGCGTCATACACATGGTGTCTGAGACAGGTAAAGTATATGGGTAAAAAATTAGAATTTACAGATCACGCCTCCACACATTTTCAGTGAAATAGTGTTGTGTGTTAGAGAACCACTCCATTTAGCGACCTTCTCATTTAAAACCAAGATGTTTTTGGGTCCCCATATCATTCTATTTCGGGCATTATAAATCTTTAATGTTTCAGGAACATCTCCTCTAAACTGACTAGATATTCAAAAATCAATTGTTCGCTGGATGAAGAATTGTCACTAAAAGACGTGCCCACTATTTCTAGGTAATTACATTTATCGAATAACGTTTGAGATAGTGGAGCCACGTTTCTAAGTTGGAGACTAAGGGATATCGCCTGCAATGTCGCCATTTAGTTTCCCAAGTCCCTACATGCTTGTAAGGTTTAACCATGTTTGACCTCTAGAGCGAACGTGGGCTGAAGTGTGTGGACTATCTCTGTTAGTTACTTGTTCAGGATTTCTGCAAAGACAATTTAAATATTTTGCTCCTATTAAGACGTTATTGGAATGCTTGGGCTCAAACCTCCCAGGTTTCTGCGCCTGTTTGTTCTATGCAATATTTAAATATGACCTCTTATTAGTTGGGATTTTGAACATTTGTGATCGAACTACATTCCATTTGCACTTACCTCCCAGTTGCGTAATGTCTAAATATGCTCTTTGGTAGATAGGTGCAATATTAGCTAAATGAACCAAAGCTTGGAGGACTAGATTTGAATTTAGGGCATGTCACTATCTCTAACAAAAAAAGATCATTGTGGACAAGTCTTATGTTCTTGTGCCTCAAATTATTTGTATTGTGTTTTCTAATGTAAATTGGTAAATCAAAAAGCTACCCGTTTTGATGTTGTGTAGTGTTCATATTACTTATTCCAACTTCAGTCTGGTTCTGTAATTCAGTCTGCCAACTTACTACTGCTTCTGGTCCTGTGCTATAACACAACCAATAAACAATAATTATTTAAACATTCTTAATTATCGCTCATTATCGATTGGGGCCCATAGCTTTGTGATTAGAAAACTTAAAATATAAAGTATACAGTACTTGTCATCAACATTTGTAATATTGGTTGATGTACGATAGAGCATTAGCCGCAAACTAGAGTTGTTGCCTCTTTGAGTGACCCCTGGTTAATTTTTTTTTTTCCCATCGTTGATATTCTGAAAGAGAAACTAACTGCACGTCTCCACTCTTTCCGTGTGGTGCTAGACAGAAACTGCAATGCCAAAGCCATAGTTTGTCTGAGCTGAGACCACAGTGGGCTTCACTTATACGGCTGGATTGTGAAGTCATTTCAACGTGGACATTAGAATGATACACTCTCCGCTCCAAAGTCTCTCTCCTGATGCTTAATCTCCACAGAAGTTAACATACCAAAGTATCTAGATCTCTAAGTGCTAAGAAAGCAGTTTAAGGCAATGAAACATTCCTTGGCCACTAGGAATGTTTCATTGCCTTAAATTTACGCAGTTTGTAAATCAACCCCAAAGTGGGGCCCCTAAGATAGTGAAATTAAATATGTCTGGCATTGTAGTGTATTAAGATGTATGGGTCACTTTGGTGGTGTAATCACGCACTCAAAGCACTTTGAGCTCGATATTCTTTCGTAGGTCATTTTAATTTTTGTATCAAACATTGAATACAAATATTTTAACATTAGTTCTTGATCAAACCTCATTTTTAGGAAGGAACCAATCCATAGACCCCAGCCTTTATAGAGTTTCTGTAGAGTCTTTTGAGTATGGGGAAAGGTTGGAGTTCTTTGAGCGTGGTCCACTCGAGAGATCCCAGGATTCCATTATGGGTCCACTTTCATGATTAATCTTCAGAAACATACCCAAAGTGTCATTTATTTTTTTGTATTCATCATGCGATCTGACAGATTGTCGAACATCTGAATACTGAGCCCTGTATGTTGAGGTCTACTTTGTGAAGGCTCCGTGGGCATTCCTTGTCTGACCACTTCTTGTGTTATTGGAAGCCAAGTCCATCACACTCTGTGGTGTGGCCCAGTGCCTCGTTCTCCAATTTTAGGTGGCCAACAATGGAGCTTCTTTAAAGCAAAACAAATACTGTAAGCATAAGAGAGGGAGATAGACAGTCATACAAAGAGAAAACTTAGTGCCTGGACAACAAATTACGTACTGGTGCAGTGTCAAACGGAATGGTGCTGTCAATGTCCTCCTCCTGTAGTTGGTCAAAAAGGCAATTCTCAGGGTGGATTTCTGTAAAGAATAAGCTTAAACAATGTCTTTCTGATCTGCCAGAGCACCTGCAGACCATGGACCAGGAAGTATTGCAAGTTGAAGTAGAAAGGGAGAAAATGTAGAGACAGTCACGCAGAGATTAAAAAAATGCCAATGAGTGAGGGGGAGACATAGAGGGAGCTTAGCAGCGGATCATCAAAGTATTTACCATTTGCAATGCCAAGTTGAACGATGCTGTCAGTGTCTGTCTGCAGATTGAAGACCACCAACTGTCAGGGTGGATGACTTCTGTAAAAATGTTAAAAAAAAAAAAAAAAAAAACTTGGTGGGGGAGCTATTCATTCTTGAACCCCTTAATTTTCCTTGGTGGGGGAGGTTCCCACAAACCCTTAATTTGACCCTGACGAGAAGAAGCAAATGAAGACAGTGGCAGTCTGTGTGTTGCTTAATATGGGAGAGGTGTGGCATTGCACTGTGGTCGTCTCTTTCGGTGCTAGACAGTGTGACAAATTCTACCGATCCCTCACTGAAACCCAGCCTAAGGTCTTCACCCAGGTGGTCATGGGAAGGCTGACGTTTCCTGGGGTGGTGTATTGCGGGAGGATCACCTGGGAGAAGAAAAGGCCCAGGGTGGTGAGGCGAGTCGGTGGGTTGAGACACCGTATTTATCCTTTGACAGGAAGATTCCTACCACTGTATCTAAAGGGGTTATGGCTTATTGTCATTTTAATGTCTCTCAACCTAATATGAGATCTAAGGTTGTGAACCCTAAGGTCAGAAACTCAGAACAAATGATACCGAAAGAAAGATCCTTTTTGGTATCCCAGAATAAACACCTTTCGCAAACCCAAGAGTACAATTGTAAAGGATTATGGAAATGTTGTTTTCACTAAACCATCTTCCTCTATAATAGCCCATTCTCATAACCCCTCTGTTAAAACCCATAAGGGAATAAAATCTACTCTTACAAATAATGTAGAAGTTGAAAAACCTAACTTTGTTGAAAGTACCTACAAGTACCAGAATCCTACAGGTACTGAGACGAGGAAGAGGGCTGAAGAGCCATGTAGATGTAGTAATCAGGCAGTTAAGCCTGTTAGCCATTGCAGTAGTCAGGCAATTGAGACTAATTAAAAAAAGAGAGGGGCGAGAGTGCACAGCTTCTTTTCTTAATAGTATATTTTGTTTCAAATAGATTGTTATTTTGTGAATAGATATGTTAATGGGGTGCAGCCCACTATCATGTGCCACCGTGTTGGGCACAGAAAATGAACATGGAGAAAAAGAGACCGAGGCAATTGTGCCTTCGGTGTGGGCCGCACACCCTTAATTCCCACTAAGGGTTAATCAATTTCTTTTGTGCTCGTTATTCAGTTAATAAAGTCCAACTTCAATCGTAATTCAAAGATATGTAGATTTTTTAATTTTTCAATTATTGTGTTTATAAAGTTCATAAAAGATTGTGCTTAATTGGTTAAACTTCACCAAAAAAGCTAATTATCTCAGTTGAGGCAAAACAGAAAACCCATCCGGCTAATGCATTTCGGATTGTATCCTTCATCAGAGCCAGGTTAGTACTACACACGTTATAATGCATTATAGATGGATTTAGAAGGTTTACAATGTTTAAGTTCATAATTAATCCGTACATCATGTACAACAACCATATATTCAAGAATTAACACCCAAAATAATCATAATTAACAAACAGGGCGCCCACAGGGACAGACAAATATTTAACATAAAAGTGAAATGGGAAAAAAGAGAAAAAACAAACAAGTAGGCATACATCATTACAAATCGTAAAATGCAGCATTTACAAAGATAATGATTTTACTCTATAGTTCAAAATGGTTAATGGAACTGGTCAACTACATACTAAAATGGCAACGTGATCCCTTGTGATGACTATGGTGCTTAAAGGTCAAACTAGCGGCGTGTGCTTACTGTGCCAAGGTGTTAATTGTCGTACTATATTGTGTGAGAATGCCTGTGGTTAATTTAGCATGTCACTAACCTGTGTGCCAGTTTGCAACCCACGCGTACTGTCCGCGTGTGGTGTTTCTCTATGAAGCACTGCCTGGTATGGAGAGAACAAACGTGTTATCTCCTCCGTGTTATTTATTGCTGTCAGTCTATACGCGATCTGACTTCGCGTTGCATTCTACAAAGATATTGCTTACCTGGAGCGTTGTGAGCAGCGTCTTGCTCAATCAACTCCGAACAGCGTCTGGGACTCGCGGTTCGTGTATTGTTAAATGCGAGTAAAAGCTGTTAATTATATCAGAAGTGTTACTAACAATGGAATTGTAACGCTCGCTTATAACGTTGAAGATCACTATTCGAGTGAGAAGCTTAAGTACTTGAAAATCATTGTTGATGTACGGAAAACGATTGTTGATGTACGGAGTGGTCGTGTGTCTCTAATTAATACAAGGGATTGCTTCCTAAACCATTAACAAATACCAGACATTTTCCATATATGATTTACAAGTTTCAGAGAGTGAAAACTACTTGAAAAAAAGGTTGCGTGTGCCTAATTATAATTCCCAAAGGAAATCAGAATCTCATTCTTTACCATTACATGGCAATATAATTAATTACTCGACTTTAAACCTTAAAATCTACTTGAAGGAGAGGTTGCGTGTACCTATTTGCATTTTTCACTTGAGAGACGGAACTCTATACTGTATTCAGAAGGGACATTTGTTCTATTTCAAAGATGTAGACTCTAAAGCCTTGGAGAGAAGACCAAGCATTGCCCCAAGCCAACAGGCATCCCCTTTACATAGTAAAACTGTCTTGCCAAGAGCAATCTAACTGCAAAGTGAAATTGTTAACAGTCACGTGGCAAAAGAAACAAGTACCCCATTGTTACCTGAAGCTGAGAGAGTGGTATATCATCTTCTGGATCACTATTTGGGCTGATGACCGGCAGAAAGGTGGGAGCAAAACTTGGGAAGGTGAATCAAATGCTTATAAAGAATACTCTGAAGTAGAATACAACCTGTGGTGCAAAAGACTGCTGAAGGTAGAAAGGAGAGAGTCTTATGGGTAGAAAAAGGTTGTTTTCTTCGTAGTATGACAGGCTGAAGAGGCAAAGAGGGGCTGCTCTTTTTAGGAAAGCCATATAAAAAGAAGAGTGCTTTGCCTACCTGAAGAGGTTGAAGTGTCTGGTCAAAACCTACTTAATAATTCAACAGTACTGAGCAGCAGAAGTAGTAATACTTGAACAGTGGTGGTATAGTAAGCTGTGAGCAGATGTCACATTGAAGTGGTTTGAAGCAGTGACGTACTGTGGGACAAAGGTGACTGTTCTCATATTACCAATAGTAGAAGTGTGGTTGTTGAAAATAGAAGTAGCAGCACAGAGAAAACATCCTGAGAAATATACCAAATGTAAACTTGTAACTAAAGAAGTCTTTAAAAATTGTGTATTATTGATATTTGGAGAATGTTACACTTTCCTTTTGTACTGTAGCAGATCATCTTAAAGAAGAGACAATTTATCATCATAACCAGGATTACCATGAGTGCAAAAGAGTTGTTACCAGTGGATTTTTGTTTGTTGAACCTTTAGTTTGACTTTCAAGAACTGGCTCAAAACCTTTCTTTTTTGGGTTGCACAGTTTTGGAATTGACTTTGAATCCGGTGGAAGGGATATTACCCATGACAGGAGAAGGCCATTCAGATATTGTTTATTATATTGTGTTGCTATATCATTTCCTCTGTGTGTTTGTTGTTTAGTGTGAGGGCCAGTTTACCCATACTAGAGGATCTTCGCTTAGTCTCTAGACTATGTAGGCTATACCTCTGTGGAGTAGGGCAAGCAAGGTATTTTCTTTATATAATTTTTTTAATTAAATGGAATATTTTGAGAAATCTACAAGCAGTTGTCCGCCTCGCGTTACTGACCCCTCACAACAGGTAATTCATCAGGTTTGCCTACTATATCTTTGATATTGTGGATTCACAGCTGGTTTGACCTAGTCGCCTGTGGCCTTCACCAAGTCTTTATTATAGATACAATAATATTGTTTTTTTACATTTTACACTTGACTTGCAGAGAACAAAGGCAATCACTGTTCCTGCATGCAGGTAGGTCAAAGCACATTATCCATGTTACCTTTAAACATTTGTTTAACAGGATGGGCTGTTTTGACCCTGTCCCATGATCAATGTAGAAACGCTGTGTACATAACTTCGTATTTTGTAGTTGCTGTATAGGACCAAGCTTAGGGCTCTGTATAGGTGCAGAAAGAGGAGACGGACACACAGGTGGCATAGTGGTTGCTGTAGACTTTTATTCACCAAGAAAATAGAGAAAAGCTAACTTTTCCTATCTCTATGTGTTTTCCTTGCCTCTACTAAAGATCTAATGGGTCTGTCAGAAGGTCCTTGTAACTTAAAAAGTCTACTGTCATGTGTCAAAACTCTTAACTCTGTCCCTTACACTTATAACTGAACTAGAAGGGTGTGTCAATGTTCTTGTTCCAGGAGAATGACTCCCTTCTCCTGGACGAGGCAGCACAGTTCTGGTTGCAAATTCTTATCCAGAGGGAATAACTCCCTTCCCCCGGCCTAAAGCGTTCACCAAAATACAATTAAGTTCCAATGGTTTTCTTCAGGAACAATGCCTCCCTTCTGGTTAAATTGTCCACAAAATTATACTTCAGTTTTTCCTATAACTTAGTATCCCAAAGTTCACCACACATGCCAGGGGGAATGACTCCCTTCCCCTGGTTAAATACTTTGTGGTCGGCTTCCCTTTTTGCAAAGAGAATGGCTCCCTTCTCTTGGCTTTGGCATTTCACTAGCCTGGGGTGTGGACTCTTTTCCCCAGGCTTGTTGGTCCTTTTCTCAAGTGCAATCTTACCAGGAGAATGATTTCCTTCTCCTGGTAGCGTGGATTTCACAGTCCACAGTGCCCAGGGGTTTGACTCTGTTCCCCTGGTCTCTTCAATCCACCTATGGGGCTCTCAGCAACATAGTTCACATACAACTAGCGTGGCCACGCCCAGGCTTCTCCAGTTCTTGCGTTGTACCCACTTGGTTCACTCCCCTGACAAGTGCAGCCACGAGGAAGATAACTTGCATCTTTCTCCAGGTTTGGGAGCGGTTTCCAGACCCGTAATACTCTGTCCTTGAAATTTGGCAGACTTAGTTCACTCTCCTGCCAAGTAGTGCCACGAGAAAGATGACTTGTACTTCTCTCTTTGTTTGGGTGCGGGTCCCAGACTTTAATTTCTCTGCTCTGATGATTTGGCAGACTTGGTTCACTCTCCTGCCAAGTACTGCCAAGGAGAAGATGACTTGCTTCTCTGTAACTGTTAGGGTCCCAGACCCTTCTTCTCTGTTTGTTGGGGTTTCTCCTACCCCTGTTATATGTCTTGCGTGCCGCCTTAGAACCTTTCTGCCCCTCCAGTGAGCCTGTAGCTGACTGTTTGCTACTAGGCCTGGAGGGAGCTGCCTTTGCCCCTGACTGGGGTCAGTCCCCGTACCCCCTCCATCTTCCCTGAACCGCCTGCTACCTTGCTTTGGGACTCGGTTCCTTGCGAGGGCTTCCTGGGGCTGGACTCTGCCTCTCTGCTTCACCAGGCTTTCGTCAGTGATGTCTGCGGTCGTCCGGCGCTTCCTGTTCTCGGGCTGCTCAGCTTCCCTTCTTCTGAGCAGTTGACATTGCTCTGCTCCTTGCGAAGCCTTCTAGGAAGTCCTGCAGCTCTCCGCCTTCATCCTCTGTTCCGTGTCGGCTCCCGGACATATTCAGATCTCAGGTGCTGAAGATCCTATGCTCCTGATGCCTCCTTCGGCTGGATTCTATGAAATCTCCTGTCCTTCTTTGGTTTTTATTTCCAGATTCTCAATTGCTGTTTGGTAACCACTAGAACGTTCACTCTTAGTTCCTGTCTTGATTTTCTTAGCTCTGCACCTCCTTGTCTCAGTACTAGTACTACCAGACTCCATTGGGTAGTTTGAACTCTTCTTAGTCACCAGCTATTTATTTATTTGTACATGTTTGTGGCGCACATCTAGGCGGTCGTTACAGTACAAGTGCGAAAGCACAGTCCCCAGGTGTAGGACCATGCAAAGGGTTACAACATAAAAGTAAATCATGGTGGACGCTCTGATAAAGCATCACCTCATGGTACAGGGGCTAAATCAGGTGTGCATAAGGGCATGAAAACATGTGTATGGGTGCACATTCCGGAAAGCCTCTGCTCATGCCACGGGAGGCTACATCAGGTTTGCAGAAGGGCATGGAAACACTATTTGAATAGGTGAGCAAACCGGACCGAGCCTCAGCTCATGGTACAAGGGGCTAAGTTGGAAATACGATGGTATGTGCTAGGAATATGTACGTGCAACGGTAAGGTACTGGGAGGAAACCTCCAGAGCAGTTATGTTACAGTGGAGCATCCATTTTAGTAGAGGCTGTTGGAGGCGTCCTGATGCATCGCAGGCATGTGGGCTAGCAGTGATATGATGAAGCAATCATAAATTTGCATTGCATAAACTGGTCCGCTGGCAAAACCATACCCAATGTGACTGCAGTTACATCAGTTTAACGTGACAGTGGAGGCAATAGGTATAAGGTACGACAGTGATAGTTACAGGACCTTTACCAGGGCGTGGGTCATAGAATAAATTGTTCCTTGCAAGTAGAGGTCACAATGCAAGCAGATGCAAGACTACACACATACCTGAGTATTTAGTATTGCTGGAGCTATTCTGGGCCCTCCTGGCCCGTACAGGCCCAGACAGGTACAGTCATGGCCTTTAAATGAGGCGCTTTGAGGGGGCTGGCTTGACCTGCCAGCTCCCCTGGTGACGAGATCAAAAGCAGTGTCCATCCAATCTGAGGCAGAGGCAGAGGCAGGAATGGAGGCATCGGGACCTTAGTAGCACATGGGCGGGCCGCAGCGGCTATCTTGGAAAGTAGCTGGCTCTACACATGTTCATGGGGTGACTGGTATGGAACTGGGGCGTACAATATGCTTAGGGTTAGGAGGGGTGTTTAACATCTGGGGACAACCTGGTGCATCCCCCTCCCAGTCTTTGTCCCCAGAGGGGGAGTCTCTCCCCATGAGATCCTCCTGCTGTGTACCACCCCCAGGGGGACTATCTGGTAGCGGATTCACCTCCCTGGCCTCATGAAAAGGGGCTCCACTTCTGGGAGAAGTGACAACATCTATGGATTCAACACAGCTCCCAAAATGGAAGGCTTGAGCCGATTCCAGGAATACAACCCTGCATCCAATGTATGTAAGCACAAACAGTAGTCTTAAAAGTATAACAGTGGGTGCCTAGTACTGCATCGCATGAAGTGACAAGACAGCCTCTGTTAAGCTATGTTTTCATTGTTCCAGGTATGCCCTTTCAGTCTGTAAGTGCTATGGCTTGACAACCCCTAGATGTTGCATGATCTACTATGCAGTCGCTATAAATCTTCCAGTCGACCATACAGATGGTGGCCACCCTGTCTGTTGAAACAATTTCACATGTATGCCTGAGAGCTGTGCTGACCATAATCGGCAACTCCAACCTTGTCTACATTTAATGTTGTATTGTACCATACAGTATGTATATGGCAATACGATAGGGGCATCTTCTCAAAAACTTCTGCAGCCTCCAATTGAAGATCTGTGCATGTGCCAGTCACCGACACCCATGAAAAGTCACAAAGTCATTATTTGTAAGTTGTTTAAAGGAATAGGAATTAATCTTATATCAGGATTAATAAAATCTAACCAATGTATTTGGTTTTTCAGAAATGTTATTCTATGACTCACTAGTTTCAATTACATTTTGTTAAAGAAACATGTACTCCTGATATAAAGACAAAATTGCAGAGGGATTTTCCCAGAATGCTTCAGTTACATTCCTCCCTAAGAATAGTGGATTTGATTCCATCAATCTTTGGAAGTGCTGTTTCACCCTTCTGCCCCTACCCCTCAGTGAGAAATCCTACAAGTGAAACACACTGCCTAGAAAAAGCAAGTCTTTAAAAAAGAAAACATTGAAATTATGTTGTTCAGTTCAGATGTGAAAAAAGGCGTCAACAGCTAGATGTCTAACATGTGGCACTGGTAGTCTTCCACGTATAATAATGTATTGTGCCAAATAAAATGAAAGCAGTGAATTTGAGTCAATCAAGTACTGTTTTAAGTCTTGTTTATGCTTAGTCCTGCTTGCTTCCCCTTAATGCAAGCAATAAAAAAGTAGGTGACAATCTATAAGCTGGGTTGCGCCCAATGTCTGAGAAACCCGAAGGTACTTTCACAACCACTAACCAGGGATCTTCTGTTCAGGTGGCTCGGGAAAATCCATCATTCTTGGAACCCAACCCTGGGGATGGACAAGCGAGGGGAAACCACCTGGGTGGAGGGTCCTTGGGGATTGGGGAGAGAGGGCCAGATGGCGAGATATGGTATTCCCCCTTTCCTAACACTGACTTACACTCCCTTCCCTGAGCCTTAATGGGCTATTTCCATTCATGCCCTATTTTACCCTGTAAGTACCCACCAAGTACTAAGAAGAGGAAGAAGCAGCTAAGAGTAATGCACACTTCCTATGACAAATACCACTCTAGTACTGGGACGAAGAAGAGGGATATAAAGGCATTCAATACTGATGGTCAGGCATGTCCCATTCATTGGGTTACGTATGATCAGGCAAGACAAGCCAACAGCTCACACCTGAGACTGCTCAATAGGGCTCAGGTGTATAAAAGGAGCAGAATGGGAATAGGAAAGAGATGAAAGAGAAGAACCACCGTGGTGGGACAAGACCCAGGAGTCTGGATGCCAGCATCGATCCCTGCTGCAGCCGGTGTGAGCAGGACCGGGAGCCTGCAAACTGGAAGGCAGGCAGCTGCCTGCCAAACCAGAGAAAGAGCGAGAGGCTGCTCATCCTGAGACTCTGAGATAGCTGGAGCTCCAAAAGCAGCCGGGAGCAGGCGAGACGCGGTCCACATCTATTGTAGTGTCGGAGGCCAAGAAATGTAGTCGGGTCATGCCTGACGAACATGGCAGTCTGCTTCCCCGCTACGGAGAAGGGAGTGAGAACCGGAGGATAACCCGCTGTGAAGGACCGAAACGCGGGTGAGTGCCAAGAGGCACGGGAAGAATGGGGCACCCCTGGGACCACAGGCAGATCAGCTGCTGTGAAAGACCGAAACGCTGGTGAGTGTCAGAAGGCACAGGGAGACTGGGGCGCTCCTGGAACCACAGGGAAGTGACGGTCCAACTGAAAATAAACTATATTGAACATCGAACTGAATTGAAACTCCTAATGGAGTACTTTAAATACCGAACTACATTGAAATACTAATTTACTACCTTGAATACCGAACATTTAAAGTTAACAAGTGCTATTTAAATAAGATCACGGCATATTGAACATCGACCAAACATTTGAAGTTAACAAGTGCTACGTGAATAAGATCACAGATTATTAACACGGACCGTAGTTCTAAAATTGCACTGTGAATTAAACAAAAGCATATGGGATATTTATCCATCATTTAAATATTCTAACCCATCAGTATGAGAAAAGCCCATAAATCTATGGTATCACAAAAGGCTGTGCAAGGGTGCTAAAGAGTGTTACATTAATAGAAGAGTGAATAATTTAAGTGCATACCAGGGTGAGGAGCCAAAGACCTGAGGCAGAAGAGTCTGAAAAGGGGCCAAACAAGATTAAGAGAACTCCTGGTTGCGTGACCTGTAATGGGTGGGCTGTGTGGTCTGATAACTACACTTAGACCAGGGAGTTCCACACTATGAAGTTCACAGACCGCACAAATCAAGTAAAGGAGAAGCTAAGGGTTCCTGGTTGCAAGACTTATGATGGGTAGACCGTGTTGTCTGACAACTGCGCCTAGGCCAGAGAGCCCTAAATGATAATCAGCAAAAGACATTGGAAATGATTCATGAAGAACTGTGAAACTACTGGTCAAATAAGTCAGACTATGGATCAAGTAGACCTATTGATTTCTTGTACTGAACCTTGAGTGAACGAGAGAAGTACAAGCGTTGCAGTGAAATCCTGTGGATAGGAACCCTGAGAGTTGAAAGAACTACAAAACCTGGTCTTGGACAAGGGACCCTCGAGATCTCCATTTTGTACACACTATTTTGAACTTGTGGAAGAAAACCCTAAGAGTTAAAAAGAACTAAGAAACTTTGTCTTGGGGAAAGGAACCTCGAGACCTCCCTTGTGTGTGAACTATGCATTCAACTTGGGGAAGGGAACTGTAGGGAACTCATGGTGGCAGCAGTAAAGACAGACACAAGTGATAACAGTTCAAGGGTGTTTATTAAACTGTATAATGGGTGAGAAAAACACCTAATCTGAACCTAAATCGAATATGTGAGCAAGCTACGACCATCAAATAATAAGGCAGTCCCAGTGTCGTCTTGTCAAATAAAAAATGGCCTATACCAACGAAAAACTATTGCCAATCCTTTCTCCCTTTCCTACGTTTTAGCACGGGACAAAGCAGGACTTTTGAGCACAGCACACTCCTGGGCCTCGCCACCACAGGTTACAGTTCCTTACAACGATGCCAAGACGTTCTGGGGCCAAATCTCTTTCCTGGTACGTCTCTTGCCTTAGAAGGCCGTCTGAACCAAAACAACAAAGAAACACAAGTTCCTTTGTCAATCTTTCACATTGGGAGATTGCTCTTTGCCGCTTGGATCCCCCACAGCCGGGCTATGATCATTCTTGCAAAGTGGGCCTCCCTCAGTCAGATTCACTACGACCTTTCACTCACAATATCAGCAACTTGTAACTTTCAAATACATTTTTGTATTTTTGTATTTATTTTATTTATAGAGTGCACCAAGCTCTGAGGCATCTGGGCGCTTTTCTTACATAGGCATAAGTTGCATAGCTACATACAAGTTAGTGAAATACAGCAGGTTCAGTAAAGAGCAAAACAAAAGTGCAGTTAAGTAAACAAGACGAGTGAACAAGTTTCTAAATCTCTTGTGAGGAAAACCATTTTTTGCATTGTTTCATGAAAATGTGGTAGGAAGGTTCTGTTCTTAAAGTTATGGGTAGGGAGTTCCACAACTTAGCTCCTAGAATGGAAAATCTACTACCTTCTGCCTTCTGCTGTTTGAACCTAAGGATCTTAAGGCAATGTGACTGTGCGGATCTGGTGGGATGGTCAGAGATGTTGCGTGAGAAATGGTTGGTGAAATATCTAGGCGATAGGTTTCCGAGGCACTTGTGTGTGAAGGATATAGTTTTGAAGGCAATCCTTTGGTTAACAGATAGCCAATTCAAGTTGAGTATCGATTCAGAGATGTATCGCGATCTGGGGATGTTTAGTGCTGATCTGATGGCATTGTTTTGAAATACTAGCATCTTATTTACGTTTGTTGGTTCCCAGGTAGAGCCCATTACAATAGTCTAGTTTAGATTAGACTAATGCTCTGGCTATGGATGTGCAGTTGGCTTTGGTAAGGAATGGTCTACAAGCAGTCATTAATTTGCAGGTGTAGGCCGTAGAGGAGGCTATTGCATTAATTTGTCTTGATAAGGTTAGTGTAGACAATGTAGATACCTAATGTTTTCACATCCTTAGAGACCTTGATGTTACCGTCAATGTTGAAGAAGTTAAACTGTTGGTCGAAACTATTAAGTTTTGTTTGGGAACCTAAAAGGAGTAACCATCCAGGCTTGGATTACTACGTAAATGTCATTAAGTGCTTTCGCGTCAATTGTGTAGTCTCCGGTGACATGGATGAGTATTTTGGGTGTGATCGGCATAATTGGTGTAGGTGACACCCAAATAGTCAAGGTCATCGAACAGAGGCTTTGTGAACACATTCTATAAGGTTGGGGAAACGCAGGATCCTTGGAAGACTCCACACGAGACTGGTGCTGGCTCCGCAGGAGCCGAGGGTGTAAAGACCCTCATTGATCTGTTATCGAGGAAGGACTGGATCGAAGCATTAGCTTTGTCAGAGAAATGTGCTGCTGAGGTAAGATGTTTGCAGAGGACTTTGTGGTTTACTAAGTCGAATGTGGCCGACAGGTCTAGTAATAAAAGGAGGGCAAGTTTGCCTTTGTTTTTAGATCTTCAATTTGGGTTTTAAGGTCAATCAGAGCCGTTTCCGTCCCATGTTTAGGTCTGAAGCCTGATAGCCTAAGTCCAAGGGGGTTATTTGTTTCTAGATATGCTTGAATCTGCAGGTAGGCTGTTCTGTCTTTTTAATAGAAACGGAACCGTAGTGATTGGTCTGTAGTTCGAGGGGATTTTAGGGTCGAAGGACGGTTTCTTTAGTAAGGGGAGAACCCAGGGGAGAAACCCTTGTGTATAGGCGCATTATAAATGCCATATCCTATCATATCGGGCATTGTTTAGGTTGTTGGGGACTATGCTCGTTTCAAATGAAGCGTTGATTAGGGACGTGATGAAAGGGGTCAATTCTTTGGCTGCCTTTTTGATGATGGGAGCGGGGCAGATGTCTCCCTGACATCTTGACGGTTTTAATTTTGTGGTTATGTCCTCAACCTCTTTAGTAGAGAGAGGAGAAAAGTTAAATGGTTTGTAGGTGTTCGCAGGCGGCGCTGATGGGGTTGGTTGCGCGGTGTCAAGGGAGAGACTGAGTTTCTTGGATTCTATTTTATCTTGTAGCATTGTTATTTTATCCAATAGAGCTTTGTGGATATTAGTGAACCAAGTAATATCTTTGGTGCATGAGTCCAGTGGTGAAGCTGAGGATTCCAGCTCTCTAAGTATATTGAAGAGTTCTTTAGTACTGGATTTGGCATGTATGATGCGGTCATTATAAGTATCTTTTTTTGTCGGGAGGATAGCCTCTTTGTAGTTAAGGGATGTGAAATAAAGTGACCTCCTAGTCTTCATGGTATGTTTGTCTTAGCTTTATTAGCATCTTCTTAGGTTACATCAGCTTGAATTCTTAGGAACAGTTACTTAGGACAGACAGAACAGACACTGGCGCCCATCACCCAGGCAGGGCTCTCTCTAACTGCTTGAGCTAGGAACTCTCATCACCAACATTCCGTCATCCACTCAATAACATTCTACATGACATCACACGCATCCACCTACACTCACCAGCACAATACAACACATCTCCCTTTCTTCCTGAGACACTACATACACCTAAAGTACACATATAGATAAAGTATGATAAAACACATCTGCCTTTCAGCCACAGACACCACAATCACACACTTGCGACAATGGTGTTCCTTTAAAGAGATGTGCTACTCTGTAAAAACAACTGGCGAAGGCATGACCCCCTTTAATCACTTTGAAGAGAACTACCAATCCCAACATCTCATCACTGGTAGCAGGCATGACCTCTCTTTACCATTTCCGGGAGGCATGACCGTCCCTATCTACTTCTATGGGAACTACCAATACCAACATCTCATCAATGGCGGCAGATATGACCCCCACCCTTATTACTTGCGGGAGGCATAAACATCCCTTTCTGCTTCTATGGGAACTACCAATCCCACTTCTCATCAATGGTGGCAGGCATGACCCCCCACCCCCTTATTACTTGCGGGAGGTATGACCATCCCTATCTGCTTCTATGGGAACTACCAATCCCAACTTTTGATCACTGGTGGCAGGGATGACCTCCACTTTATTACTTGCGGGAGGCATGACCATCCCTCTCTACTTCTCTGGGAACTTCCCATTACCTTAAGACTGGCGGGTCATGACCACCCTACAAACCATGGTGAGACTACATTCCCAACCCTCCTCTTGAGACAGGTGGGAAGCATGGCCAGCATGACCTCCCTGTCTCGCTCGAGGGAGCTGATATCCTTACCACTGAATTTTGGCGAAAGCCGTCACCTCTCTGAGGCGTGACTTCACTATCTAATTAGTAGGGAAAACTCACTATTTTCAACCTCTCACACAGACAGAAGTCATGACCTCCCTGCCTGGCTTAGTGGGAGCTACCAATCCCAGCACCTCATCACTGGTGGCAGGCATGACCTCCCTTTGCCACTTCCGGGAGGCATGACCATCCCTTTCTGCTTCAATGGGAACTACCAATCCCAACACCTCATCACTGGTGGCAGGCATGACCTCCCCTTTACACTTGCGGGAGGCATGACCATATCTGTTTTATGGGACTAAACATCCCGATTTCTTATCCCTAATAAAAGGCGTGACCTCCCATTACCTTCACAATGGAGGGAGGCACGACCAACCCAATCTACTTCTTTAGGAACTAATAACCCTAACTCGTGTGGGAGACATGTCCAGCATGACCACCCTGATACGTTTGTAGGTACTGAACATCCCTACCACTAAATTAAGTGGAAGGCATGACCTCCCTGAGGCGTGACCTCTCAATCTGCCTACGAGGAAAACTCACTATTTCCAAGCTATAGCGCAGACAAAAGTCACAATCTCCCTGTCTGGCTGGGTGAGGCATGACTCCGTCCCCTTTTTTTCTCAATTGGAAGGCATAGCCTCGCTACCTTCATACAGGATTACCCAGTTATGGTACACTCATACCAAACATTAACATCATGAAAACTTCTAAATATTTTCAATTTAATAAAAACTTCAAAAATGGCAGGTTTAAAATCATAACATAACTTGTTGCAATGACGCAACCAGCCCTACAAGTCCTTGTTGCATTCACCCCACCTATTGCTGCAAATCCTCAAATATTTGTCAATTATAACAACTTCAAAACATAAACTGCGCACATTCAAAACATAAACTGCGCACATCCCCGTCAGTACTTATAATGTTGCCCACATATCATACGCTAAGAGTCCATAGCGAATTCCACTGCCACCTGCAATTCCTCAAATTTGGTTAGTCTACAACTCTAACCATCTAACACTTTGTCATGCACCATTCCTTCACATACACTCTTCGACCATACTGGTTTATCAGGTTGTACTTAGAAACAGAATGTTAAATATCTTATTCGCAAAACAAAGACAAATGCCAAAAAAAAACATTAACCCAAACAGTTGGCACTCTTGACGTTTTCATCATTGGGATTCTGCTTTGCCCACAAAGCTTCGTCTAACTCCATTAACAAACCGTACCTTTAGTCGCAGCACTTCCCCACCCTTCCGTTCTTCGTCAAAGTGGGGCTTGGCTTGAAATCCCCACATCTGCCTAGCAATCATGAAAGGCTAACGGCTGCACTTCACCACCATTATGTTATGTTCTCACTGGGGCAATACTGCTGCACAGACCTTTACCATCCTTCAACTTTAACGGTCGCAGTCGCTGCCAATATACACCTGATGTGCATTTCACCAATTAATGTGGAAACGTAACGTACACCGCTTCACTCCGCTCCTCTCCCTGCTTGTTTTCATGGGCGCCATCCTGAGGTTTCCACTCCCCATTTGACTGACGCCAGCACACACTGCAAGGTACCTTCCTTTGTCCTTGTGAGTGCGGGAATTACAAACTGTTATTTGTGGCCAGCGTTCTGGGCCATGACAATCACTGCTGCAGTGTTCTTTTGCGTCATCATTACTGTTCTTCACACCTATGTCCTCAGAGCTCCGTTCTTCCAACGGCCACCCCTATTTACACCAAGTACCTCAAAGCTCCGTTGTTCCAACGGCCGCTCCACTTCTTATCCCCCTTGACCAGGTAATAACATGTTTACTCAGCGTCTCAGATATTCTGCGCTCCTCTTCTCATGCAGGACTTGACCAGATCGTAGTTGCCATGGGGCTTATTGCAGCTTCTCTTTTCTACGCCCTAGGTGCATGAACTGGCAATTTAACTACGGCAGGTATCACTTCTCCACCCCAACAGCTTTGGTGGAGTTGGTCTTCAGAAATGCTACAGTCCATAACATTATCCTCCTTCTCTTGCAGCCCATGGCCATGGGCGTGAGCTTAAGGTCTACTTCTTGAGGTCCCACTGTTACTTTAGGGAAACCTCCTGCTTCCACTTTACCCCTCTAGGCTCACCCCTTTAAACTTTGCCCGGGTTACATGCATGCCCTGGGTGATGGGACTTACTTGGTGGGGGCAGTGTATGTATGTATGTAATCTTGTATAGCGCCGGCAGCCCGCAGGCATCAGGGCGTTTAACATAAACAATACGACCTATAGCTAAAACAGTTATCAATAATCTTTCACCTAAAGAGATATGTCTTTAGACTTTACCTAAAACGAAGGATGTTTTCTTCAAGTCGCAGCTTAAGTGGGAGGCTGTTCCACTGACAACTGCAAAAGATCTGCCCAAGCCTGCCTTTAGTTTCTGTTTTGGCACTGTGAGCAGACCTTTTCCTGCTGAGCGTAAGTGTCTCTGTGGAGTATAAGGCACAAATTGGTTCTTTAGGTATTGAGGGGAGTCACCGAACAAACACCTATGAACTATAGTCATAGCTTTGAAGTTCACCCTCTCCTCCACCTTGAGCCAATGCAGAGTTCTTCTTACCATAGTCACATGGTCTCTGCTCTTTAATCCCTTCACAATCCGCACTGCATCATTTTCTATAACTTGGCACCTTGCCATATCTTTTTTGGTGGCTCCTACCAGTAAGGCATTTCCATAATCCAATCTGGATAATACCATTGCCCTAGCAACTGTGGCTATGTTAGCCTCATTCAAATAAGGTCGGATTGCCCTCATGAGGCGTAGATCGTATGCTGTATTTTTGTGCAGGTAATTTACCTGCGCCTCTGAGCTGACTGTGTCATTGACCATCATAATTTTTCTTCATTTATAGAGTAAGTCTTATACTCTTCTCCTAGCTTGGCTTTTATCTGATTCGTTCCAAAGATCAAGAGTTCTGTTTTGGAATAATTAAGACACATCCACGATTCTATTTTACTGTACACTTTTGCTATCATAGCACTGTCCCGATGTAGTTTCCCTCTATTTCAATGATCAGCTGCGTGTCATCGGCGTAGTTTGTAAAAATACACGCCGATCTCATCTAACACGTCACATAAGCTTCTCATATATATGTTAAATAACGGAGGAGAGAGACTGGCTCCCTGAGTGACTCCAAACATTATTGAGGTAGCCTCAGAGAACAGGTGCCCCCAGTGCACTCTTGCTTGGCGCTCTGTTAGAAACGATACAAGCCAATCCAGTGCCACCGTAGAACACCCTGCTCTACATTTCAGCGCATTTACCAATATTTGGTGATCTACCAAATCGAAGGCTGCACTGAGATCCAGCAGTATTAGCATACCTACTTTAGCTTTGTCAATTAATTCCAACATGTGGCTTGTTGTTTGTGTAGGGAAGCTTGTTTCTCTATATGTTTTTGTAATTGGCATGTTGCAATTTTATCCAATATTTTAAGAATAAAGTTTGAATTCGTAATCGGCGGAGATTGCCAGGATCTTTTGGGTCAAGGCCTGCCTTTTTAACCAAGGGCGTGATTGTTACTTTTTTTTATTTTAGTTCTTTCGGTACTAAGCCTTCTCTAAACAAAGCATTAACTATTTTCACAAATATTGGGGCGAACAGTTCTTTGTTTTCCAGAATAATTTTAGAAGGTAAAGTATTCTCTGCACATGAGGTGGGTTTCATGTGTTTTAATACTTTGATCATTTCTAATTCGGAGATCATAGTAAAATTAAATGCGTCAATCTCAGCCTGTTTAACATTAGCTTTTTTCTGTGATAATGTACCTGCGAGCACTCTGGCCTTAATTAAGTTTTGTCTAGCCTTTAATATTTTTGCTGCAAAGGCTTTTTGTGCTGCATCGCAGTCTTCTTTTGTAGGTGAGAAGGGAGGGGTAAGAGATTTGGGTTTCTCAACGCTTTTTAAGATTTCAAATATCTTACTCGTCCCATTAGATGCTGCTTCAATTTCCTTATTGTAGAAATTGGCTTTAGCCTCTCTTATACTCTCTATATTTTTTATTTGCTAACTTCCAATTGTCCTTGGTTTCCTTTATACAGTCCTGTTGCCATTTTCTTTAAAGTGTTCTTTTTTCTATTTTAAGTTTATCCAGCTCGCTGTTAAACCATTTCTTATGTTTACTGTCTTTCCTAACAGTTTTGGTTTTCAATGGTGCTACTTGTTCCACCAAAACTTTTATTTGTGTTGTATATTTATTTAGCATGGTTTCGCAGCTATCATAATCCTGCAGAGATGACAAAATATCATCTAAGCAGGGTTGCAGTTGTTCCACATTCAGATTTTTAAAATTCACGCTCACTACTTTAATATGTGGATTATGATGTTTAGGTGATTCCAGCAATGCTTCAAATGATACCAAGAAGTGGTCACTCATTATATACAAAGTTCTGTAGTTACTAACTTTAGAGTGTGTTCTTCTTTCTACTTGCTGCACCCCCCGCAGCAGCATGGTTACTCAATCTTCTTATTTTGCTTTGCTATGTGGGTTATTTCGCTTCCTGAAGAACATCCTTGCCACCAATTAAATTTACCAGGTTACTCACCGTAGTGACCACCTTACTCCTAGTCCATAGTCCCCTTTCGTCCATACTTATGGGACATCTCTCCGTCCTGTGGGACGGGACCGGAGCACTTTGTAAAAAGCATCTACATTTTTCCAAACATTTGTCCTTCCTCTCTTTCTTGCGTGGGGCCCGGCACGCGGCTGTAACCCCGCCCACCTTGGCTCTGCAACGCCCATCAGTCCTTTTCTGTCGCCGGGTCAAAGACCCATTAGCAATAACAGAGGAACCTTATTAGAGGGGACGGCGGGTGGGCGTATGGAGGAAAGGGGACTATGGACTAGGAGTAAGGTGGTCACTACGGTGAGTAACCTGGTAATACTCCTACGTCCCGTCCCCTTTCCTCCATACTTATGGGAGAATCCCAAGCACTCCTTACTGGAACTATGGGTGGATGGAAATACCCCTTACTGAAACAGGTTCTTCAGTACAGCCTGACCAAACCGAGCGGCAGCTCTTCAGCTCATGTCGAGACAATAATGCTTACAGAAAGCAGATGGGGAGGCCCAAGTAGCTGCCCTAGCAATGGACTCCCAGGGGACATATTTCTGAAAAGCAACCGCGGCTGCCTTACCCCGCACCAGGTGTGCATGAATACTCTTAGGAGGTTTCAGCCCTTGGACGGTGAAAGACTCCGTGATGCAGGTGGCGATCCACCTAGAAATAGTTGCCTTAGACGCCTACCTGCCCTGAGGGTTACCGAAGGTCACAAAAAGTTGAGAAGAACTCCTAAGCTCGGAAGTCCTGTCCAGGTAGAACTTAAGAGCTCTTCAGACATCAAGACAGTGTAGAACCCTCTCCGCCTCAGAGGCAGGGTTCGGAAAAAAGATCGGTCGGGAGATTGACTGATTCAGATGGAATTAGGTCACTACCTTCGGTAGAAAGGCCGGGTTTGTCCGAAGGACTACCTTGTCCTTGTGAACGACCAGAAAAGATGCTCCACCGACAATGCCTGGAGCTCACTCACTCTCCTTGCTGACGTAACAGTGACCAAAATGGACACTTTCCAAGACAAGTACTTGAGGTCCAGCGTAGCCATTGGTTCAAAGGGTTTATGGCACAGTGCCGTCAGGACTACATTTAGGTCGCACGGCGGGTGCGGAATACGAACCGGAGGGTAGAGGCGTGTCAACCCTGCAAAATGCCTCTTAACCACTGCGTTACTCAAAGAATAAGAGCACTGGTCTGTAGAAAGATGAGCGGAAACCGCTGAAAGGTAAGTTCTGCATGACAGAACATGAACCCCTGACTCTGCTAGGGAGGACACGGAAGGACAGCACCGTGTCAATAGTGGCCACCCTTGGATCCAACTTCTTCTCCAAACACCAATGACAGAATCTGAGCCATTTACTCTTGTACTGAGATCTGGTCGAGGGTTTACTGGCTGCCTGGATAATGCGCATTTTATCCATAGACAAATTCAGATGCTCTAAAGACTTGAACTCAGGCACCATGCCGCCAAGCTGAGCGATTGTGGGGAGGGGTGCCACATCTGCTGTTCCCCTTGGTGAAGAAGATCGGTGTAACGCTCACCTGGCTCCCACGGAAGCGCTGGTCTGGGTTGCTGTGGCCTCTTCAAGCGTGATGCGCAGAATTCGGACCACCGATTGAACACGACCCCCAAATCTTGCTTGTCGGGCCCGTAGGATTATCCTTCTGCAGATGAGAAAGGGGATTAACTGTCTGCCGAATAGTGTGCTTGCTCCCCCCTTCCCCCATTCGTTCTTCTCTGATTCCTCCAATACCCCCGGTTTAAGCTCACCTTATGGTTTGGAAGGATGAACTCTCCATCCTGCTTCTGGTGCAGGGGTGCGCGTTCGTCCAGTTACTTCACTGGTTTTCAGAATGGCGCTGGCACATCCACTTGACTTTTCTGAGTAATACGCCGTAAGTATGAAGATGCAAAAGTTCAAGTGTGAGCCTCCTTTTATGTTGCCTTTCCTGACCTTTATTTCAGGTGCAGAACAAAGGCGATGCGTTGAGGGGTTAAATTGCCGGTGGTAAAATCAGGTGAGTTAGTGATGAGGGCGACCCCTCTAAATGTCTTTATAATTCCCCAGTAATGTCTTTTGTCCTTTCCCCGTAGGGGCTGGGGTGCGGTACCTGCCAAAGATGCGGCGCCGACCCGAGATGTGGAATGATTCACCAAGAAAAGCCGGTAAGTAATATGGCTGAAAATGTCCTTTCCCCTTAGGGGCCGGGGTGCGGTACCTGCCAAAGATGCGGCGCCGACCCGAGATGTGGAATGGTTCACCAAGAAAAGCTGGTAAGTAACATGGCTGAAAATTCGGCTTCCCTCTTGTGTTCCCTTGCTCACCTTTTGTCTCTTCTTCTCTCCCCTAGGTGAAGAGATGTCGCGACCGGTGCTGAGAGCCGCGATGGAGCCGGGCGGTGTCTCGGGAACAGGTGAGTGAAGCACGGCGCTGCAGCGAGCAACGCAGTGCTTTTAAATGGAAGTCTTCCTTCAGGAATGCTGGCGTGAAGATTCTGGATGCAGGTCAGAAGGTTGAATAAGTTCTTGGTTTTCACCTTTCTCTTCTCTTATTCCCTTACAGGTGTTCCAGGTTCGAGGCGGGCGTGGCAGGAGTCCAGGTGCAGGAGCAGACACGGTGAGCGTTCAGCTGCTTGGATGCAGAACAACGCGAAGCACGTGTGGCTGTCCGGGCGTGGCTTAAATAGCTTTGGAAGAAGTTCCAGGTGAGTATGCTTCCACAGCCCCACCCAAGTAACAAAATAGTTCCATCAGAAAAATAGTTCCTCCTAAGCCTCATTTGGCTTGGTTCTTCATGCAGCATGGTCTGCATCAGGTGAGTGTGCACCATGGTCTGCTTCAGGTAAGTGCACCAAACACTTCCCCTTATGAGCCTGGCGCTTATGGCGCCAGGGCTGATGTCCAACATGAGCCTGGCGCCAACAGCGCCAGAATAGAGTCCAAAGAGCCCCTATAAAGGGCCGCTGGGCTTTTACCCGGGGGCGTGATGCCTGCTCCCGGGGGTGCTGGGCCTGGCCTGGTGCACCGGGGGTAGGCATCATGACAATCGGGAGTTACTGGTAACCTGATCGGCGGATACACCGACCGGTGTTGAAGTTCTGAGAACCAAAACCTGGCCGGCCACCACGCAGCTATGAGCAGAAGGGAACAGTTCACCGAGTTCTTCAACTTCCAAATTGCACGGTGAACCAGAGGCGGGAAGGCGTAAGCTCTCATGTTGTGCCATGGAATCTCGAGAGCATCCCCCAGAGAGGAGGCTCCCAGCCCCCCTCTGGAGGCATACTGAGGAAGCTTCTTGTTTACCGCCGTAGCAAAGAGGTCCACCTCCGGTGTGCCCCAACGCGAGAAAATCCATGAGAGGACCTCCGCCTTCAACTCCCACTCGTAGCTGACCACTGTCCGCCGGCTGAGGGCATCCGCTGTGACATTCAGCTGGCCCGGGATGTGTACTGCAAGCAGCCAGACACCATGAAGTACGGCCCACTCCCATATCTGGATAGACAGGTCCACGCGGGGGGGAGACTTTGTTCCCCCCTGTTTGCTGATGTAATACATTGAAACCACATTGTCCGTGCGTATGCGGACCACCTTGTTCGCAATGAGCGGTCTGAACGCCTTGAGCGCCAGAAAGATTGCCAGAAGCTCTAAATGATTTATGTGCAGGAGCTTGTCCTGAGGCGACCAGAGGTCCGAGACCTAAAGAAGGTCTAACGTCGCACCCCAACCCAGAAGGTAAGAGTCCGTCGTGATCGTCACCATGGGGGCTGGGTCCTGAAACCCTGCGCCCACCGACAAGTTGCTGAGAGATGACCACCAGTCCAGGTCCACTCTCATGGAATCCGGAATCATCATCCGCTTGGAATCCGGGTCCACAGCCTGAACGAAGAGCCATCTGGGTCCGTCTCATCTTGAGACGAGCAAGAGGAAGAGCCAGCACGCACGAGGCCATGAGGCCCAGAAGCCTCTGTAACCACCAGGCCGACATGCTCTCCGACTGCACAAACATCTGACACGTGGCTAACAGATCCGCCATTCTGTCCCCGGTCAGGTACACTCTGCAGTCGATCGTGTTCCAGCGAAAACCCAGGAAAATCAGGTCCTGCGAGACCGTCATGCAAGATTTCCGCCAGTTCACCGACAGCCCAAGATGGAACAGGAGCTGAAGGAGAGACTGGAGATTGCCCGCTGCTACTAGCGGACAAGGGCTGCGTAAGAGCCAGTCGTCCAAATACGGATACACATGGATACCCTGCAGACGAAGATAGGCCGCAATCACCGACATCATCTTCGTAAAGACACGCGGCGCCGAGCTGAGGCCAAAAGGAAGCACCCGAAACTGGAAGTGCTCCTCTCCCAAAGAGAAGCAGAGATATCTCCTGTGCGGGTTCCAAATCAGGATATGCATGTACGCGTCCTGAAGGTCCACAACGCTGAGCCAGTTGCCCGCCTGCAAGGAGGAGCGTATCTGGCTGGGTGTAATCATCTTGAATTTCTCTTGGGGTAGGAAAAGATTGAACTGGGAAAGGTCTAGGATGGTGCGCAGGCCAGCCTGGTTGGGTTTGGGCACCGTAAACAGCCGGGAGTGGAAGCCCTCCCCTCGCTCCCCAAGGGGGAACGGGTTCCACAGCTCTGAGGTCCAGAAGTTTCTGAACCTCAGCTTTGAGGGAGGGCGAGCCCAACAGCTGAAAAGGAGGGTTGAGGGGTGGGGTAGGGGTAAAGGTAAGCGGAAGCCTGCCCGAGCGACTGACGAGACCCATCTGTTTTCTGTGATGGTCTGCCACACCTCCCAATGAGACGCAATGCGTCCTCCCACCGGGGTCTCGTGCGAGCACGGAAAACCCTCATTTGGCAGGCTTATTGGTGGCGGTGCCACCTGAACCTGATGAGGAGGCTGAGGAGCGGGAGAAAAACCGTGTGCGCTGTTGTTTCTCGGCGGTTATTCCCCGCTGGAGTATCCACTCTGCGGGATTTTCGGTCGAGGAAGCCCCTAAAACCAGAGGAGGGTCGACTTTGTGACAACGGTCTCTGGGATTTGAAAGGAGCTTTGACCAGAACAGACAATGATTTAGCCGTTTGAGTGCTATCCTTGGTCTTGGTGAGCTCTACTCAGTAGAAGAATGAAAAAGCTCCTTACCATCAAATGGAAGATCCAACTCCTTGTCTTGCACTTCCTTAGAAAATTTAGTGGCATGCAGCCACGCCTGCCGTGAGGTATCAACGCCCACATAAGGTCCCGAGCCGAGGTGTCTACGTGATGAGCCGCAGCCTCCAGGAGATCGTGGGCCAAGACCCTGGCATCGGAAAGGCCTCCTTTTGAAGTCCTCCAGCTTCTCGACCGGGATGTGCTCCTCAAACTCCGACAGACCTTTTACATCTGCATGTTAGCTCCCGTTAATATCAACTCAGCGTTGGCCTGCCTGAGCTGCAAGGCCGAGTTGGCAAACATTTTTCTCCCTAGGGAGTCAAGACCTGAGTAGCCGTCGTGGAAGAGGATGCTGCAGGTCTGGATTGCAACGTGGCCGCAGCCACCACTGTGGAGGAGGGAGGCGGACAAGACGACAGGGCCACCTCTTCCGAGGAATGTAGCCTGTACCTCAGGTCAATCTTTTTATTTACAATAAGTCCTGAGTGTGGCTTTTCCCAGACTCTTCGGACCTCAGCCAGAACGTCCTTCTGCAGGAACAGGCCGGTACGCTCCAAGGGAGACAGGGTGAACGCCCCAGAAAGCACGCCCTCCTGCGGAGCGGGTGCCTCGGGCACCGGAACATCTAAGAAACTCATGTCTAGTACCCGGTCATGAAAAGCTCTGATAGAGCGGGGAAGGTCCTTGTTGTCCTGATCGCCTTGAGGATCATCTGACAGGTCAGGATCCTGCTGAGCCGTGTCAGGCACTGCCTTGTCCACTGGGGACAATAGAGGCACAGGAGGAAGAGCCGGGGGAGGCACCGCTGGCAAGGAAAGGCACTGGTGGAACCACCGGAGGAACGGGTGGAGCCAGAGGCGCAGGTGGACATATCTCCTTGAAAAGCCCTTTGAAATATTCCCTCATGGGGTCGGTGCGCATAAGCGCTTGAAATTTACCGAAAAAGACGTCCTCAGGAGATTGTTTCGGAACCTGAGTAGGCCTCTCATGAGGTGGACAAATCCAGGGACGTAACGGGGAAGGGTGCCACACCGGCCCCTCCACCGACGTATCCACATAAATCAAAGTTGCCGCCCCCACGGGCAACGAAACATTGTGCGGAAGAGGCATCCGGGCATTCCAATCATAATCCGGTCGGTAAGGATGCGCACAAAGGACCTTAGGTTCAACCAAGGGACCGAGTCCTACACCAGAGGCCAATGGCGTAGTTGTAGGGGTAGCACCTAAAATGGCCGCCGTGGTCATGGCGGGAACGGGCACCATTTTGTCCTCATCTGAGGGGAACTGCGGCACGTGAGGAAGTGAGGCAGGGGTCCCCGTCGATGGATCAGGGGTCTTAATCTGAGCCTTAACATAAGGAACCTCGGCAGAGCCGGTACTATTAGGCCTGGAATGTTTTTGAGACATACCAACCTCCAACTGAGCCTTTGAAGGAAGGACCTCGGCACTGCCGGTAAAAGAAGAACTTTGCTTCTTTGCCCCCTCAACAGATCTGGTGTCACCACAAGAGCGGGAACGGTGAGCGACCGCTTTCACCGACAAGGCCTTGTCCGTCCTCTCAGAACTGTTGGTAGCTTTAGCCTCTGAACGGGGGACCTCGGACCCAGGCCCGGTAACAGCCTTATCTGCACGGGCCCCGAACATCCGTTCGGTAACAACAAGCCCAGCCAAGGCCTCGGGGCGCACCCCGGTCTTGTTTTTGAGGGAAGCCGACAGAGAGGCCTCAGAGCGAGCTACGGTACCCCACGATTCAGTAGAACTGGGTCTACAAACAGCCCCCGCAGGAGGGGCCTCGGAGCATACTCCGGTGTTCACAGGCCCCTTACGGAGACCCTCGGAGAAAACTCTTGTAGAATTATTAGGCCCAACGGGCACCACAGGGCGAACCCCGGTGACCGAGCGATCAACGCCCCTCCCAGACAGAGAGGAACCCGGAAAGGTATCCCCTGGCCGGGATGCTCTGAAAAGTAAAGAACTTACCGGGCGTTTTTTCTTCTCGTCGATGAAAGCCTGAAAATGTGAAGGAGGAGTTTGTCGGAACACTTCCTCCCACCGCTCCAACCGCCGTTGAAGTGCCCGGACCGAAAGGGAGTCACAGTAAAAACAGGAGCCCCAACGGTGTTCCGGACCCAAACACTCTAAACAAAGAGGATGGGGAATCCGCCCTTGCGAAGCGACAGTGACACGATGAACAATCTGGAAAGTCTAACGTGGAAGACATGGACAGACTAATAACCGAACGCTAGCGAGAGCCAGAGAGAAAAAATGGAAGAAAATCTTCCGAGGATGCAAGTGCGTCTGGCCCTGATCGAGCGGAGAAAAGGACTGATGGGCGATGCAAGAAAGAGAGGAAGGACACATTTTTGGAAATATTTGGATGCTTTTTAGAAAGTGCTCCGGTCCCGTCCCACAGGACAGCGAGATGTCCCATAAGTATGGAGGAAAGGGGACGGGACGTAGGAGTAAAAGTGACCTAGTCTTCATGGTATGTCCGTCTTAGCTTTATTAGCATCTTTTTAGGTTACATCAACTTGACTTCTTAGGAACAGTTACTTAGGACAGACAGAACAGACACTGGCACAAGGTGTGTTGGATAAAATATTTGTGTCGCAATTGAAGTCGACTAGCCAATCCAGAGTCCTACCTTTGTTGTGTGTAGGTTCAGTGATGCAATGTTTAAAGCCGAATTCTGAGAGAGAATTGGCGATGGCTAGCGCCTTACAATCATTTGGGTCCTGAAGGCCTAGGTTCAGCTCACCCATTAGGATCATTTGAGAACCTGGCTTTGTATTAGCAGTGAGGAGGAGGGCAATATCCTCTTCGAACGTGAATAGGGGCCCAGGCGGTGTAGGGGAGGACTGGTCCAAGAAGACCCCCCCTCGCCTACGCTTTCTCCCCAGGTGAGGACTATGGCTCTTTTGGGCGTCCCCTCATGCCACCCGGGCCCAGGTGGTGGAGGGTTCACCCACTGGAGACATTGCCCGCACGTATTAATTGCCCACATGTATTAAAATTTAGCTAGGCCTAGAAACCATTTTGTCTGGTAAAGATGGTGTGAGCTCAGCGCACTGTAGCGCGGCCCCCACCCTTGGAGGGTTTCAGTCGTCCTTGTTGCCGCAGCACCCTGGCAGATCCGCTGCGAGCACGTTCCCACGAACAAGTCGGACATGAGCTAGTGTAATACACTAACATTGTAACAGTTCACCTCCCGCAGTGTATCATCGCTCCCAGCATGACCCGGCCAGCAGGCCTAGGCAAATGAAAAGAACAGTAAAATGGTCGTTATATGCCAGACAATCTTTGTATATTAATGTTGAGACTACTTACAGAGGATGCTTTTCTTCCATAAAATCCCTTATATTACAAAAGCCTGTAAGATGTATAATTACAAGAGATCATGCCCCCATGATATAAGCGATGGTGAGCATATACCATTGCAGTTGGGTATTAATAATAACGGCACGCACCAGGAATCTGTTTGTTACGTGTATGACTGGAAAACTTACACCCCATGGGCTCGTGCCATAACTGAACTAATGCTGCTAGAGGACACAAGAAAACGAATGTAACCATATAAAGGGCCCATGTGAAGAATGCACGAGAAGGCGCATGTCATGTGTGCATGTCTAGGCCCCACATGCGCCACCACCGTCACGAACAAGTGGCGGGTTACTTTCTATGTTCTCCACCAATCCTAACTCTACCTCACTTACTGCAAATATATATGCATATAACTAAATACTGTACTTGTTAAAACATAATGTATGAATAAGGTACTCAGACTGAGTATAATCAAGACACATCCAGCAAAGTTTAAATGCATGTTTTGTAATGTTTTGAATAAGTATTATAGAGTGTTCAAATGTTTGTGATTTCTTTACCTAAATCGGCAACACACGAGGGAGATACCTTTGTGAAATACGTGCAAGGCCATTCCCCCTCCCACCCTACGAAGGCTGCCAAGGCATGAGAGCAGAGACCGCGCCGCGCTGCGTTACCTCCCCCAACCAGACTGGAGTCGCTTCAAAGATTTGTAACCCCCTCTGTAGCACCCAAGGCCAACACCTGCCACATGCATTATTTACAGCACAGCAGTAAACCTCTGCCTGAACACACGCGCCCCCTCGTAAACCTCACAACCCACCGGACCATCTCAGACTTATGGCCCTGTGCAATCAAGACACCCAACACTTTGACAACACACAGCGGAACATCCATAACAACTTCTAACAAGGCAGAAAGACATGTACCGCCCGTCCCAGGCCCTGAAGCTTAGCCCCTCGACCTATGGCCCCGGTCAACAGGACACTGGTAACCATGCCCTGACGTATTACCTCCAGTCCCTTCACAAGGTGCATTCCTCCTGTGTTGCATTAACCTGTTGTATAACCTATTGAAAGATTTACTAAAGAAGATAATACCAATATGCCTGAATGACTGCGGTGTGCATGGCCTAGGGCTAATAAGTCAGGAGAAGACATTCATCTCTGCCACTGGCCGCGATGGCCCCACAACACCGCCTGGATGAACTCTGCCACCCTGCCAGGCCCAGCCCAACCCACGAGGCTGCCCAGTGACGTCTTCCAGCCAGAGCCAACCACATCACAGCAGCACCTATAGTTAGTCGTCGCCACCCAATCCCCATGAACTTGTGCCCCCTATAGTGTGTAGGTTCTTATGACGTTTTTTGTAAATATATACGCCTGTCTTTGCTATTGTCAGACAGAGCGCTCTCGGAGTTTGCAGAGTCCTTTGCATGCCCTATTCTGATTGATAAACTCCCATTTACGCTCACCCGCACTCTGTCTTGGCCTTATTCCCATTTTGGGAGAGTCCTTCATTGTCTCTCATTGCGGGGAGGATCGTGCTGTTTGGGGACGCTTGCCTTCAGCGGTCTATAAAATGAGGTGAATAGTGATTGTGCGGGATGCTGAGATAGATACTTTGATGGACAGTAATTCTGCTGAAGGAATAGAAAGACATGGTATGTGCCTAAAACCAAGCGTGTTTTTGGCGATAAAGGCGACGCCTCCCCCTTTAGCTTGATTGAATTCTCTGTCAAGGCGGATGATGGAGTAACCATCTGGAATGGCGAGAGATGGTGATGGCCCAGCCGAGACGTGTAGCCAAGTCTCTCTAATTACAAGAAAGTCAAGGACCTGAGAAGTTATGATGTCGGCAATATCTAGAGCGTGGGCAGGCAAATATCTGGCGTTAATAAGTGTGCCCTTGATTGGAGTGGTAGTATTATTCAGATTGCTTTTTGCACAGGGGGTGTTTTCCCTAGGCCCTGTAGCGTTGTCTGCTGTATTCCTGGGGGAGTCAATCACTTTGGTTATGCTTTTGTGGTTAGGTAATGAATGAGTAGACAGAAATCTAGAGCCTGATCTGGAGTTCCATGGTTGTGTGTGGTTGGTTAGGTTTGGGTCTTGTGGCGAATTGTTGGATCCATTGGGCTGGTGTGAGAGGATAAGGAATACTTATCGTGTGGGGTGTTGCGAGCATGGGATTGGAGACTGGTTGAAGGCAGGAGGGTATGAATTCTGAGGGTGGTATGCTGTCAAATGAAGATAATCTCACTGACATGGATAGGGCGATGCTAGGGGTCCTGTGCATGTGGTTATGAGGCAGTAGGTTATTGCAGACCTCAAAGGTGGCCGTTGTGGACAGGCGCATGGAGCTAAGCAAAGATGGAAGGAGCGATAGAATAAGATGCAAGAACATGACTTAACAGCGTAGGTGTTGTGCTGGGGTTGGTTGAATTAAAAGGCTGCTTTTACCGTATAGCGGCCTAAGGTCTGAGTGGTTGCTAATTAGAGGAGCAGGAGATAGTCTAGGATGGTATGGGTCTAGCAGTTGGAATAGGTTCATAGGTTCAACAGGAATAGGATCCTAGAGCAGTCTAACTGACTCGCAAGAGTCTCTAAGGTGAACATACAAATGTGAGTTAACTCTGTAGCAATGGCGCACAACGATTGTCAATGGATACAAGCATACAATACATTGCCGTACATGTAAGGCAAGAGGAACGAACGCCAAATATGTCAAAGTCTAGGCACGTAAGACTTTAAGCAGGTTAGGCTATATTGCAAAGGCAGTAATAGTCAATGATTGAGATTTGCATGATAACAAAAGCTTGCATGATCATAGGATGCAGTATGCAGGAGTATGTATCTATATCAATGTACAGTAGGTAGGCATAGAATATAACAGGGAGAATCACGACAATTGCAAAGAAAGAAGCAGTATTAAAGCAGTTGGTGGCAGACTAGAAACTGATGTACTGGGAGAGAATAGCTAGTGGTATGGCAGTCGCTACTGTAGCTCTGGTGTAACGAGACACGGAAACTCAGTGAATAATAGTTTTCGAGCATAAGGCAGTAGTAAGGAGCTTCCTTGCTCAGCGTAGCAGCGAGGGACGGGCAAGAGGTGTAGGTTGCTTGCTTTAGGACATGACAGTAAATCCAGTAATGAGATTAGTAAGTTCAGGTATTAATATAAAAGTGGGCAGAGGATGCAGTGCTTGCTTACTCAATAGTTTATTTGGAGCCGGCGATGGTGCAAGTAGTGGTGCGGTCAGCGTGGCGGGGCATGTGGCACCATTACGGCGCGGACAGGCACAGACATGTTTTGGCCTTGTACTGTAGGCCTTAGACTGGGAGGCAGGCTTCCACCTGCCAGAATGTCTTTTTAAGCAATCGTTCACTGTGGACATCCCTCGGTCGGGTTCACTCTTGTCAACACAATGTTCTCAGGTGTATTATGCTTCACCCCAATTCACAGGCATCCCTCAGCCGGGTTCACATTTGCCAGATACAGTTTCACAATCCTTTCAGAAAGCTGGGACTCCTTTCCTTGTCTTTTTATCGGCATCCTTCTGTCAGTTTCACATACCCATACTAACACAGTTCATGTTTTTTCTACACAGTTCATTATTTCCTCATCTCATCAGAAAGCAGGGTCCCTTTCCCCTAGTTTTCTCTTGGCATCCGTCCGTCAGGTTCACACTCGCCACAGTCTCAAGACAGTCTCTTTAGACCCCTTAGGTTCTTCCCTCTACCCAAGTCTGTGTCTCAGCCCCCAGCCAGGCTACCACAGGTCTATCAGTTTTCTCCAATGTGTCAAAGACTTTCGAGTATACGAGAGGTTTTACTCGACCCTCGTAGGACCACTTTGACACTTCTCTCCTGCCTCTCTTAAGGCCTCTTGGCTTTCGTAGTTTCAACAAAACAAAAACACAACCCAAAAAAGGCTTCAGTTAGAGTCCTTCGAATGAGTGCCCTGCAACGCCTGTCAACTCTGCTTTTGAACCTTTTACTGGGGTTTCTTTCACGCTCATTTACACAATTTCTCTGTTCAACAAGGTCGCCGCCTGCAACCTTGGGCCCAGCACAGCTTTGGTTTTACTATCTAACTTCAACTCACCGGCTGTGCTGAACTGTCAGTTTTCTTGTCTTGTGAGTCAAGGACGGCACCACAGTGGCAGTTGTTTCCTCCCGCTTGGGCTATCAGCGCGGGGGAGCCCTGTGTGCCGTTGACACCTGTCACACCACATGCTAGCTGGACTTCCCGGTCTTATGATTTCCCTTTCGGAGGCTTTGCGGGCCTGAGTTGAAAAGGGCAAGGGCAGTTCCCCCTTTGTCGTTCTTCCAGGTGTCACCACCTTTCTCCTCCGTTTGAACTGCCGGTCCGTTGTAGCCGTTTCCTCGTGGGTTTGGACTTGCTCAAAGTGTGCTCTCATGCTCTGCCTTTTATCCATGTCGGGAAGGGAAAGGGCCGTCAGGTGTCCGTAGTTATTGGCAATTTACTGACCCTTGTGTTGGGACATGTCCGGTAAACGGCTCTGGCGTTAGTCTGTTGTCTTTCACGGTAAAGTAAAGTGTTTGTGTCGGAAATGTGGTGGGGGTAGAGCTTCTAAGTATCCTACGGGTTAGGATGGGGAAAAGTAGTTAGAAGGAAGGGGGTACTGCGTCTCGCCTGTCGGTGTCCCACTTCCACTCCCTGAAGACGCCCCGTCCAGGTGATCCTCCGCCACTGGTCCACCCCCAGGAACTGGATCCAATAGCGATGGCAGTGTCCTGGCCACCTTGATGACAGATTTCTGGGGACTAACGGCTGAGACACCTTAAGATTTCTCACAGAACCCAAGAAGAACAATAAGCTAAAACAGTGGAGACTTTATTTTTGAACACTATTCTGTTTGCTAAAACCGCACACCACGTTTTTTCTAGATGTGAGGATAAGCATAGGTTTGGACACACAGACGTTTTGATTTGGACTTAAAGACTCAGACTTCCTTTAGTTTTCTTTAGGCAGAAGAAATCCCTACTTTAGTATTAGGGCTAGTTGGGCCTTACACCATCCTGACATTGAAATAACATTCTTTGAAACTTAAAATCTGTTGTCTGTGTCATCTCTTGATACCATGGCTGCCTCACACGTCAGACATGTAGGAAATGATTTAGAATCCATACACTCCTGGTAGCACGTGCACATTGTAGTCTTAGCATTTGCACGAAATTTGAGAGACCCTCTAATGAGAACGAACATAGTCAAACTGCATGTTCAACGGGATGGCGCACAATCATGTTGTAGCTACCGTGCCTCACCAGAGCAGAAACATCAATTGCTTTATGAGTCAGGTCATTTTAGTCTACGTGTCAGCCTGTCTAGTGACTTTGGACATGAGTCCAGTCAATATAGGAGGAGTACCACATATCCAGAGTTATTCAGGCGTAGGTCCGTGAGGTGCAAGTTAACACTCGAAACCCCTGCTCTCTCAATTTTGTTTTTGAAGATTTTTCAAAAATGTCATGGTGTAGCTGTGCCAAGGCTATTCTAGATGTCGGGGTAGAATGTAGCTAGGAGCAGACATCCCCAGGACCTGCTCCATGAACCTTTTGCACAGTTTAAACGTATATCTTTGGGTTGTTGCTCTTGATTTTTCAAGTTAAGATGTAAGACATCATTACAGAAAGGGTGAATAGGGTAAGTAAACACCAGTGATGTTTTAAATTCAGAAAGGTTGACTATGTTAATAACAATTTTTTTTTAAGAACTGTGGCTTTGAAGAACCTTGCTCCACAAGGGCGACTCCTTACAATCCCAATAGTTATTCGTACAAAGTAAAAGTTTCAAAATCCGGTCAGTGAAGTCGCAGGTCAACTGTACAAGGACGGTGAAAAGCCTAACCGTCCCATACACCGCAGAAAATAATTATTGGAAATACAGGACTCTGCGCCAACAAATAAAATTGATTTTATATCATAGTTACTGATTTATTAATCATCAAAAACCGTTGAGCCCATAAATGATAACATGTTTCGGCTCCACTGAGCCTTTTTCAAATCCGGGCCGGAATTGGATGTAACCAGTTCTTATGACTTATGTCCATGTAGTAGTAACTGGGTAAAATCCCCAGTAACAATCTCGAAAGTCTTTCTGTTTGTAACGGTTGCCGACGCTTGTTACAAACAGAAAGACTTTCGAGATTGTTACTGGGGATTTTACCCCGTTACTACTACATGGACATAAGTCATAAGAACTGGTTACATCCAATTTCGGCCCAGATTTGAAAAAGGCTCAGTGGAGCCGAAACATGTTATCATTTATGGGCTCAACGGTTTTTGATGATTAATAAATCAGTAACTATGATATAAAATCAATTTTATTTGTTGGCGCAGAGTCCTGTATTTCCAATAATTATTTTCTTATGTTAATAACAAGTGATGTTTTAAATCTCTCCTGCTTACAGGTTGGGATTGCGTTTGATATTTGACATTAGGTACTTAGAAATTTGAAGAATTCTGTGGATCCCTCACTGAAATCCTGCCTAAAGTCTCCTCCCAGGTGGCCAGTGGAAGGCAGCCACTTCCTGATCCCAACCTTGGCGGTGGTGTACTGCTGGAGCATAGTGAGGAGGGTAGTGAGGAGATTCTGTGGGATGAGACACAGAATTTTTCTTCTAACAAAAGAGGTTATCGATTATTGACATTTAAATGTTTCTCAACCTCCTATTAAATCTAAGGTGGTAAACCCTAAGGTTGTAACACCAAAATATATTTTACCAAAAGAAAGCTTCTTTATGGTTCCTAAAATCAAATGCCCTCCTCAATACCAAGGGTACACTACAAGGAATGGCGGAAACTTTGTTGTCTTCTCTAAATCATCTTCCTCTAGCAAAGTGAAAACCTTCAGGCCCTCTGTTAAAATTACTAAGGGAATTAAATCTACCCTTAAAATTACTCAAGAAGTTAGAAAAATCTAACTTTGATGAAGTAAACTACATGTCCCAGAACCCTAGATGAACTGAGGGCTGAAGAGGCATGTGGATGTAGTAGTCAGGAAATTAGGCCTGACGGCCTTTCTAAGGCTGTAGCAATTGAAAGTAATGGCTCACACCAGAAGCCAATTAACAAACCTGAGAGGCATAAAAGACTGCAGGAGGAGGGGAGAGATGGAAGTAGTTGGAGCAGGAGTTGAAAGGCTGGCAGTAGTCGTAGAAGAAGATGAGGCTGGCAATTCACGATGTAGTGTGATCACAAAAAGGACGTGGTGTAAGGGATTTTAATCAGGCACACATCCAAGTCTCGCCCAGCATGTAATGCGCAAAGGAAACCCTTATTTATTTTTGTCTATAAGTTCAATATTCTGAATGATATACCACTCATATCACACCCTTCTCAAAATACCCCGCCCCCCTCCCCCCCGGTCACACTGAACCAGGAATCAGGCTAGTTTGTAACGGTAAATATTTATTTATGGATTGAGAATTTAAAACACAATGGCCCTCATTACAAGTCAGGCTTTAAGGGTTTAACGGCGCCGTCGGCGCCGTTAACCCTTAACGCCTGATTAAGAGGTCCCGGGTTTTAACGCCTGCTTTTTGCAGGCGTTAAAACCCATGCCGCAAAGTGACCTTGGTGCTAAGTACTTAGCGCCTTTCCCCATTCCCATTATATCATATGGGGCAAAAATGGGAATGGGGAAGGGCAAATGGTGAATTACCGCCCCACTCACCTTGGAATGGGGCGGTAATTCCGCCATCCACCATGCCGGAGTCCGGCATGGACCATGGTGCTAATAGCGCCATGGTCCAGCGCCGGACTTTTAATGAGGGCCAATATATTTTTGATAGGTAACAACAATCACCAAGGGGTGACAAGGACAATGAATAATATCTTTAATGCATTGGGAATTAGGTAATGAACACAAAAAGAATGCAGCAAAGAAAATAATACTTTTGGATTAGTTTGGAACAGATAGCACTGTGGTTAGAGGTTCCCCCTGAGACACCCCTCAACCCACCAATAGGCAATTTAAATACATGTGAGGAGAGAGCAGGTACTCGGGAATAATACAGACCAAACAGAATATCACCCCCACCTTCCCCGCTTAAACACAAGAGAAAAACGGATTTGACTTTTCAACTGTCAGAATGGCTTCGAAACTGGCTGAGCAAAAACACTAAATGTGGTCAAAAATCCTAAATTATTATAAAATTCTACAGGAGCCGCTTTGAACAGATGCGAGCAATCAAAAGCAATGATTTAATTAAAAGAAAACAATTGGAATCTCAAAGGAAAAGTGGGAAATAATTTAAAGACAATTCACACGTGTAAAACTTTTGCAAAATGTAATTTCGCGGCAAACTTTTACTACGCGATTTTTTTATTAAAACGGGTCAACTACACTGTTTAGCAATGCGGTTTTGTGTTGTGGATATAGCTCAATTGGAGTTGAAATTCCGTTTCTATCTTTAAAACTGAGGGAGTTATGGAGGTTTTAGTGAGAGGTGTTTTTCGAAAATAAAGACACAAATTTGGACAAGAACTTCAGTTTAAAACCAGAAATTATGGATTATGTTTTTACTCAAGAATAGAGCATGCAGTCTAGACAACCAGGTTGGGACGAAGTAAGCTCTGAGACTGATTCATAACTTCAGTAACAGATCCCCAGTGCCTTCCCCGGCGGAACCAGTCCAAACACTCGAAGTGGGATTTTTGGATCAGAGTTACACAAATAAAAATGACTATGAAAATGATGCTTTAGCAAATAGACACAATAAGATAGCACTAAAGATTTTGACACTGTCACTGGTTATGAAAGTACGGATAGTTCAGATATTAGGGTGGAACAAGATAAGGCAAGGTATACAATAGTTCTCTAGCGTCCTGTTAATACTCACAATCCACTTTCATGTAAGATTTTTGTCCCATCAAGATTCTGGCCAATGGATCAGGTCTATCGGGGGAAGGACAGCACATCAGCTAGGATCAGCTAAGCCGGTCACCGGAACTGCACGGGATCTGCCCTTTTTGTTTCTGGATATTTCAGATCAGCGGGATGGCGAGTTCATCAGGCAAGCGTTATGGTAGCAAGCCAGATAGTTTCAGGATGCTTCCCCACACCACAGCGCTTCACTGGGTTGTAAGGATTAGTTCAGTATTGAGGATTGAGGCCTAGCTGAAAAAGGTTCAGCTACTGCTTGGCCTGGTGATTGGCATCTGGATCTGGAAGGATGTTAAAGGCTGGATGGTGAATGCTGGATCAGAGTGCTTTGCTGGAATCAGAAGAGAGTCTGTATGTGTTGTCGGATGTCTCTATTTATCCTTTCAAATGACATCATAAAAATGGGTGTATGTGCCGGCTTAACTAAACTGCCCCTGTGAAATGGGATTGGATCAGAGCCTCATCTCCGCCTTGCATCCAAGTGATTGGATCAAAGACAGATGATGTCAAGTTTATGGTTTAGTTTTTACAATCCTTAGAAACCTCCCCTAGCCACTAGTATCAAAATCGAATTTTGGCCTAAATACATATTTATACATTTGTAACCGCTACCAAAATCACATACAAGGATTACATATTTTATGGAGTATCTGTTCATCAAAATCCCACAGGTATGAGATCTTGTTTCGCCTTTTTGCAGCATTTTGTCCATTTCCTTATGAACACATTTTCCAAACCTTCTCCAAATTTCCACAAATATGCAGGTTTACCATAGGAATGTGTGTGCAAAGTTTAACAATTCTAGCATAAATACAGTTCTCATAAAACCACATATATTGCCATTCCTGTTCAGAATATGCTACACAGTTCCACCACGTTTTGAAATATAGGGCTGAAAATTAGATTAACAAATCTGCCCTTTATATTTTTCACCACTTCTGATGGCGAGTTTTTAAGTCTCTAAAAAAAATGTAATTACATATTCTTAGCAGCAAATGGTCAGCCTTTTGTCTCTGGAGGCAAGGAGCCCCCCCCCCCTTTGGGATTTCCTTCTGCAAGCCTAGTTTACGACCTCTTCACACGTCCATTTCCTGGCCTGGAGAATCTGCCATTGTCCAGTCCTTGGTAGCAGACAGAAGTCTGGCCTACCCCACAATTATGTGTCAGTGAGCATCTGCTGAGACAATACCCTCCCCTTGGGTGGAAACCTGTTTTTCAACCTCTTGCAGGCCCAGCCAGCATAAGTTAATTTTTAATTTCTTGATTTGAAATCCAGCATAAAACAAACTTGTTGCATCAGATGACATAGATCAATTACATTCTTAGGTTTAAACCTGTGGGATCAAAACAACTGAGATATGTGTTCCTTTCAGCAACAGTCCTTTTATATTTGCTAATCCGGCAGATCTTTAGTTTTAGACAACTTTAAAGTTTAATCGGGAGAGCCCATTTGACAGGGGCTGTCACTCACAGGTAGCCCAGTGTGGCTGCACGCAGATTTTTGACAGGAATTGTGCTGAGAAAATGTTTTGCTCTTAACATTTCAGCACTTTCTAAATTCACAGTGCTTCATTAGATTACCTGAATTTTAGTGCCAAGCAATATTTTGAGTGTTGGAAAGTGTTATGTACAGGTATTTTGAAGTTTCAGCAGCAAAGTAAATGTCATTTACAGGCAAATTTTAGAATTTCACTTGCAAAGCGCTGCTTCTCCTTCTGTACTCCATGTTTACTTGTCATGGAGCCCACTGGCAGTTTTTCTGCAGCGTGTGCTCTGTTCCACCCATCATGCACCATGGGTGGCAGGTTGTGCAGCCATCTTTTTGTGTGTTGAAAAAAAGTGGTTTGGGAGGTTTTGGCATGCACAAGGGTTTTGCCGCCATTTTGCTGTTTCGCGCACGATAGGCCGCATAGTATAGCAGAGTCAATACATCCCACAGTGGAGACAGCAGATTTCACCTGCAAGTTCTGAGAGGGCCCTGTGTTCTCAAAACCTGCATGGCTGTGGCTGCACTGAGGAAGACGCGCTGCTGAGAGTGGAGATGTCTGTGTGCCTAGTGGTTGTGATTGCAGAGCTGTGACTGTGCTGAAGCCCAAGACCCGTACCAGAAGGCAAGCCGAGGGACTGAGGAGCGAAGGGGACTCCCAATTGACGTGGCTGGACCGGAGACACCTGTGCTGCAGAAGGGCTTGGGTCCCAATTGTGCTCAAAGCAGTAGTAGAAGCTGAAGAAGTCAGGAAAGTGAAGCAGCCCGCAACCGCACTGTGGAGCCAGTGAGTGAAGCTCTGTGTTCAGGTTTCCCTCAGCAAGCCTTGCCAATAACTGATACCAGCTCTAAAGTAACTCACGTAAGTTCAAAAGCGAGTATAACCTGTTAATCATCGTGAAAAAAAATTCTAACAATGGAAATGTATCACCCGCAGTAATGGTGAAAGACATAGTATTTATATACTAAGATAGGCATCTTATTTCCATTGTTGGACAATTTACTGTTGCTGGAGTAGTCTCATGTCCCTAATTAGAAAGGGCATGCCCGTTAAAAGCATGTCAGAAAACTAATGTTGACATGAGTTACAAGTCCAGAAACAAAGGAAGGTCGTATGTGGCCAATTGTATGTTCCGAAAGGAGTATGAAATCATCTCAGCAAAATTACATGGAAATACAATCACTTGCAACCATTTAAGGTTAAGTATCTTAAAGGGTGGGTATTATGTCTAAATCTTTTTTTCCTTTGAAGACTGAACCTTGTAGAATTCTGAACAATAATCTTTTCAATCTATAAGTTGTTTTACTAACGAGGAGAACAAGCATTACCCAAGCAAAGAGGCGAACCCTTTCCATAGTGAACAAAGTCCTATTTAGATCTATCCACCTGATCTGCAAGGCTGTTAAAGGTCCAGTGTCCTCTGATACAGGTTGGCATTGTTACCTGCAGCTGTAAGAGTGGTAATACAGCTTCTGGGTAGTTACTAGAACCAAGGGGGTGTGAACAAAGCTCGGGAAGGGAGCTTGGTGCTTGTAAAGATTAGGAAAATAATCTTTAATGCTGAAGACTGCTGAAGTTGAGAGAAAGTCAATCTTGGGGCAGAGGCAGGTTATACTTACGGCAGTAAGACAGACAGCAGAGGCCAAGAGGCTGCCCTTTTCTTGGAGTATAGGAATGATTGCTTTGCCTACCTGTAGAGGTCGAAATGTCTTGTCTTTTTATGCTTAATTCTGAAGTATAAAGTTGAAGTAGAAGTACCTGAACTGGGGTGTTGTACAAAATGTCAGTGGATGTTACACTGAAGTTGGTTGGAGTAGTGGTATACTGTTGAACAAAGGAGTCTCTTCCCATAGTAACAGTAGTAGAAGTGTGGTTGTCGAGAAAAAAGAAACGACCCAAAGAGAAGCACCCTGACATTTATACCAAATATACTGCAGAGGTCCTAACCAATTGTAAAGTTGTAGAAGCAGAGGTTGTTAACCTATTGTTTAAACTGTGCCAAATAATCTTGGAAAGAAGATATCCAGGATTACCTTTGGTGCTTTTTTTCTTGGCTAGAATTGGAAGAGGATCTTTTCAACGGAAAGCTGAAGAATTGTTACCAGTGGATTTTTGTTTGATGAACTTTTGTTTTGACTTGGAACATACAAGAACTGTTTCAAGACTTTTCTTTCCTTTTGAATATTTGGGAAGTTGACTTTGGAGAGCCCTGGGGAAGGGATTTACCCAGGACAGGTGAAGGTCATCCAAAATACTGTTTCATTATTGTTTATTCTTTTATGTTTTTTATGATTTTTTAAAATGTTTTGTTGGATAGTGTGAGGGCCAGGTTGTCTATGTTAGGAGTTATTCCCTCCACCTTTAGACCAGGTAGAGAATTCTCTGATAGAGTAGGACAAGCAAGGATTTATTTGCAACCTTTTTCATTTAATAAAATGTTTAATCTTGAGAAAACGACCAGCAGTTGTCCACCTCACATTACTGACCCCTCACAGAAAGTATGGCACGAGGCAATGACCAGAGGTTTTTAAAATATCCCTGGCTTTTAGTATTACCAAATACCAGCCATGAAGCCTTTGGTTTTGCTGCCTGATTAAATGCTTGCTGAAGCCTGCCACTTATTATAATGTTTTTCTTTTGGGAGGGACTCTGTTACAATTGCACAGCTGAGCAATCGCTAGAAATCTGTGTGCTCTGCTTAGTGAGCTCATTTTGTTTTGATCATTCATGTCACACAACTGAGTTGTGGGCCAAACAAATGGTCCCATGTATTCATTTTGGGCTAGAGGTAACTTTGTCCAGGCGATTTGTGTTTGTCATTATCCGGCTGAGTCTCGGTTTGATCAGGAATCATTAGGAAATGCAGGTGATGCTTGGATGTTACCATTAACATTGGGGACATGATGCTTCAATATAAAAGAATGGTTTTCTGATTGATGATGCACACTGCATTATACTCTTATGCTGCAACATCCGTCCGACACAAATGAGATAAATTGTTGAAGGCATCCCATGACCGTGTCCGAGGCTTCCATGCACTCTTTCAGCTGTGTCGTGACCAACAAGTACATATGCTTCAAGGAGATTCTGGAGTACCTATGCTGCGCAATCACCTTAGTCTAAAGTTGTACATTCATCCCCTCTGACGCTTGACGATATTTACCCTTGCTACCACATAGGCTGTTATGGTGTTCCATGTATTTATGCAGTTACCAAGTGAATACCACTTTTCTGTTCTTCAGCTTTCAAGTCCTGCAACTGGCCCTATCATTTCCACCTTCTCACAATGTACAGACACAATGTTAGCATCTGACAGTCAACTAGTATTCTGCATCCATTTCTTCCATTGCCTTGCTAACCAATGGACCTCCCCTTTTAGAGATTGTCAGTACAGACCATTTGACTCTTCCTAATGTTTCTTTTTTCACTCATTAGATCTATCGAATTACTACCATGAGCCTTGCACTGAATTCCAATTCCCTTTTACTCCTACATCCTGTACCCTGTTCCCCCATAGTTGTGGACATTTCGTCCTCCAAGGATACGGCCAGAGCATGATGCAAAGCAGCTTAAATTATATAAACAAGAGCAGAGCAAATGCACAGCCCCACTCAAGCAGCAACTCCTTCAGTTCCGAGACCCAAACACCAGTCATTTTCTCTACATGGACATGCCAGGAGCATCTTGCATTAGCTGCGCACAGTTCTTTTCACACAAACATTTTACTTTTTTCTCTCACTTTCATTTTTCATGCCACGAACTCCAGGGCTTAGGAGGTGTGTGTTTCTTTAATATTGTACACCTGCATTCTCTATCACATTGGGAGGAGATTTTCCAGAAATGTCCTGTGGAGGCTTTAAGGCATTCATCTGCAGCATGTCGTGTAAGAGAGGCACCGTTTTTGCAGGCTTCCTACCAAGGGGATTTGTTCTCATGTCTTTGAACCGGCAGGGGGTTGGCTCGTCTATCCTCGACGGGGCTTGTGCCCGTCAGGCCCATTTCCGTCAGGCCTATTTCAACTAGACAAGCTGAGGAACTTTCCATCTAATCCAAAGTGCTGTTTCATCAGTCTGTTACACTGCTGCGTAACTCCCGGTTCCTCAGATGAAGCCAGAAAGCCTGGTGGTTATATCCCTGCTGGCGCCTGCCGAGTTGCCACACCCGGGTTTGCGCCACTCACCTGGGTCACTGCAGTCTTGCCTCCATACGCTCAATGCTTGTCTTCTCCTGCACCTCTTCGGCGGGGCAGTTTACAGGGGTGGGCTCCCCACATTTATAAACATATTCAAAACTAGTAAAATATGTCTAGACAGAGAAAAGGACATGATATGATACGATTGGTTATATATAACGCGCTTAATACCAAGAGGGTTCTAAGCACAGACCCGGGATCAAACCTGTGTTGCTCTGTGTTGTCCTGCTTCCAAGGCGAGCATGTAGCCCCCGAGCTATCCTCCTGAGACTCATGAGTGTGGAGAACCTATGGTAGTTAGGGAAAGAAAAAGATGCCAGTGGGTGGCAACCCCTCCTGTGTATGTTATTGCTTAGGAGATGTATAAACCTCTGCACTCAAGTACATATCAGAAAATACATTTACATGTATTCTGTGTATTTTACATGTTGGTGATTTGCATAGCCTAAAACATAAAGCATAAATGTACACAAATTACAAATAAAGTGTGGAACAAAGAGATACATGAACAAATCAAAAAGCATTATAATATACACACTATGTGTCAAGTACTAGTGCGATTTTTCGAATAGTTGAGACTATGTAGGGCCACTGTCCGTCTAGCCCAACAACAGATTAGATCATATTGCAGGTCTGCTTGTTGTTGGTTGTTCCAAGGTCTTAAGGTATGCTCTGATTACTTCAACCGTGTACACGAGAACAATATAACCAATTTGTAGTGGTGCCCACCCAAATCTATGCTGACATTACATAGGTGACCATATATAGGGACAGGAAGCGAAGGTTGCGTGGGTGTCCCCCACATATTCCATTTAATGATGTCTCTGCAAAAAACTCCCTTTTTTTGGAAAATCTTTTGCATGGCGGCATTGTTGCAGTGACATTATCACATGGAACCACTTAGTGGACTTAAACTATTTTCACAGTATATACAACCTCATCCAGCCTGAGTCCTAATACAGTCCTTTTGGTCTTGGTAAATACATGTTTTGAACTTATGGCTTTCACGGACATCAGTATTGTGTACAAGACATTCTTTGTAGTGGCTCTCACTTCTGCTCAAATTGTCAGTGAAGTTCAGGGATTGAGCATCAAACCACACCTCCTGACTTTAAAGCAGGATGAGCAAGTGATTTGCACGCATGCCAGCTTTCTTCCCAAAGGGCATTAGAATTTCACTTGAAACAGGAGATTAATCGCCATTTATTTTCTTCTAACCCCTCTACAAAAGCAGAAAGATATGACCAATGTGTGTGCGTTGTGTCTAGGGCTCTGAAGCTTTACTTGGAACATTGCAAAGAATGTAGGTCCTTAGAGTCTGTTTCTGATCTTCGAGGGCGTTATGCTAGGTGCATGCACAACAGTCACCCACTACCCAATGGGTTGTGTCCTGTATTTTGGAGAGTTATACATGGAGAAAGACAACCCCTCCCAGGGGTCTGCATGCATATTCGGGTGAAGGTGGCTTACGTCACTTTCCAGCATCATGTCCCTTTGTACGTTATTTACAAGGCGGCCATGTGAGCATCTCCTAATGCATTTGGTTAATGCTTCTCTGTGAACATGAGTTCAAGGGCTGATGACCGTTTTTTCCAAGACATCCTCGGGGACATTTTCTGTTAAATTAGAAGCCTTAACAAATGCATATATAATTGAGACTTTCAACCTTCTCTAGGGTTCTTTTGAATCTTCGATGGGTATATGAGATGCAGGAGTAGGTCAAGGTTACCATAGTGACAACTGAACTCCTAATCTATAGTTCCCTTTCCTCCACACAGCCCCCCAGCCCCGGTCCATCATATAGAATGACTTGCTGTTTAGGCCCTAGAGCATGTGCAAGGAAGGTGCCGCTAGGGTAGGGCCATGCACCTGCCCCTGTCACGATATTTAATTTTTGTATTTTTTTATTGCATCTTGCTCTGGTATCGTCCCCCAAGTAATTGTGTTCCATAAGAATAAAGGAACAGGGATTATGGACTAGACGTACAGAACCTTCTATGGTAACTTTTACTATTTTCTATTTGAATTATTCCATTGCTTTCGTTGATTGACTTAGTTACGACTACAGTTTTTGTATTCACTCCTCCGTGCATGCACATGGGAACTTCATTATGCTGGAAACTTAAATCAAAATGTCTTTTGACATAATAGTAATTTATTCACGCGAATTCATCATCACAGAGGCTGGTCATAGTCGCTTTGTGCATACTGCAGAGTTGGTAGATAAGTGATACCACAGACTGGTTTATTTCACTCTTCACTGGTTGGTCACAGATGTATGTTCCTCTGCCCGGGCTTATCAGATGGTCTAGTGGTCATTAAATGAACCTGTCAAAGCACTCCTTGTTGGAGTTAATACCGTGTAGTACTTTTGAGTTCTGAACCTCAGTGCCAGTTTACTAAAAAACAGAACCCATCTTCCTATACTTCTTTCTGCATTATGTATCCCTTAATAGAGTCTTCTGTTAATAACGTGTAGGTAGGTGGAGGGCCGAGGATTCGAAACTGAAGTGGTATATATAATAGAGCAGGGTGATTCAAGGACTGCGACTGGAAGCTTGCTCCCATTAAGATGCTATTTCCTGAAAGATTTGATTGTGACCCTGGCAATTTTCGAGCACATTTTGATCAATGTCACCCACATTTCATGCACAGACCAAGGGCTTTTTACTCTGACACAGCTGACATTTCCTTTATTATAACTGAATGGTATTACAATGAAATGGAGGTCTCAGTCATTAACTCTTCAATTGCCTCTATTTTGGCAAAAAAGAAAATTCGAGATTGCACACAGGCAGAAGATAATTGGCCAGATATTTCGTACTGCACCTGCAACAAGTGGACCATTGGACTATGATAAGGTGATTAAGAGATTTCTTGCAAAGTCAGTTTTAAGGAATTGATTTTTTGAAACTGAGAACGGATTGGCCTCATAGTATTCAAAGTGCTATTCCCTTTAAAGGATCAAAATAATTCATTACAAAAGGATAAACTAGATTGAGTGACATCGCCTGAAACCTGTCATGAATAATCTGATATCTGTTGACATATTACTCAGACTATCTGAACATCACGCATAGAGCAATGGCCACGCATTTCCACTATCTATGTACATGCATACTTAATCTATACAATGTTATAGTACTATGGAACACCATAAGAAAGAAAACCTAGTACAAGTTAAACTCTTAGCTATATATGGTTCTATAGTGGTAATGCCTACTTCTTTCTGATTGTTCCAACTGTTCTCCTTGTTGATCTAATAATGAAACGATCTCACTAGTCGCTATCAGGAGTCCTTGAAAAGAAATGTCCAATTTATAAATCGAGCCCAAGCAAATCTAACATTTGTAATAAAAAGTGTTTATTTTGTACATTCTGCCATGCCACTTTATGGAGTATATATATTTGCTAGAAAATGCACATTGCATATTGTATCCTGAAGATGTGGAAGCCATGATTTGTTAATGCTAGTCACTTTTACTCATAGTGGGGCTAACTTCACAGATGATAATGATTTGGGATCAACCTCTGGGATCACATTACTAACTAGATAACAGTATAAACTGCTCTGTTGTGCACATCAGTGCGCCAGGATGGTCTTTGCAACCTATTAGTGAAAGAAATGCGTGTCCTTTTGCACCAGCACTATGCGTTTGAATGTGCAGCATGAAAAGTGTCTGGTGTTGCGTGAGTGGCAGGTGAAAGTTCTCAAAAATTCACTTAATCCTCCCAATAAGAGTCAAACAGGACACATCCCCGAAGGGAATGAGACGAAGACCAAGTGCGGGTGATATCAAAATTCTTTATCTAAAATAGGGCAAGCAGAATCTACTCTGCTCACGCCGAGAGCGCTCTGCAGAAAACGTGTTACAAATCATTTTTATACAGCTTTTGCGTCATTCAAGAGAGGGGAGGCCTAGGGGGCACATGAAGAGTTGGGATTGGTCACTAGGGATGAGTACCTATAGGTGCCATAGGGTCGAAGTGCTACGGTTGGACCAGGATCACGTGGCGCTGTGATGACGCTCCTTGGGTCAATCAGTCAGCAGGGCTCATCGGATTGGCATGCGGTGTCGGTGACTCTTGCATGTTACATATTCAATAAAACACTTGACATTTGCCCGTGTGGCCATGCATTCCCATTCATCCAATATTATACTCTGTCTTGTTCTTCATGTTTTAAGGCCTGTGAATCTTGACACCAAAGGAAAGACATTTCTCAAGTGCAGGTTAACTATCATTGGGCACAGGTCATAGTGCAGTTCTTAAGTTCAGTGTTAGATCTGTTACTGGCCGGTCCACAGTGTTAGTATAACACAAAATATATTGTTCAAGCAGTGTGGTCTGGAATGTCCATTTGGCAAAATAAAGAGGTCACTGAATTTAAGGCCTAGATTATACATTAAAAGAATGGGTCACACAAGCACCTACCACAAAAGTCATAAGTCTTATTGTGGGGGTTAAAGGTGGGTTGTTTAAACATCAATAAATCTCTGCTGATCTGTTTGGCACTATGAAGGGTGGAGAAGAATCGAAACACCTTTGCGGTGCAGGTCTGCTTTGCATGGGGAGACGGGACCTTCTGAATGGCGTTTTACATACAGGCTTCTTTACACGTGGCTTTACATTATGATTGTAATCGACTACAGCACGTTATCATTTCTCTTTGGCTGTGTGCTCTCGTTGTTATAAAACTCATAATAATGATTCGCGTATGCACAGGTTATCTTCCATCCTAAATTAAACAGTCGATTACTGAATTGCATACAGGCCCTAATGCATATTCTTGCAGTAAAATGATACTGGTTACAACATTTGATTTTCTAAAATTGCTTTTACATGACATCATGCATATATTTACATTGAACTTAGAAATGAGGTAGCCTCGTGCTGGCATGTACAGGGTTATGTTCTGTTATGCATTTTGTTATTACAATGCATTTCTATGAAACTTCATACTACACGTTAATACATGTCACACTTTTATAACTGGAACCTAACATTAGTGCTTCTAATTATACATATATTATGCAATGCACCGAAATGCTCATTGTTCTACCACGACATAAGATACAGTGCGAAGTTTGTTGCATTCGCGCGGCCAGTCTCCCATGAGAACCGGGCGACTAAAGAGATGACAGAAGGGAGGAGGCTGGGGGAATAACTTGTTCACTGTGCGCGTCTTGCGGGGAGAGCTGCAGGCCTGCGTTCTAATTTCATGGCTGGCCTGCCATTTTGCGAAACAAAATGGAGTCGGTGGCACACAAAATGGAGTCTAGTCAGATTCTGATCTGGACTGTTCCCAGGGGTCACAGTTCCTAGGGGTATTCCTGCATGGGTGCTCTGTGGCCGGGGTCCTGGACCCAGGGCTGCCGTGACTGGGCCTACTTAGGAAGTGTAAGTAAGTAGGGAGGAGGGGTTTCCGAGACCCCCTCCTCCCACACACAGGTGAAATGACCGCTTCCTTCTTGTGTACCAGTGGAGATGTTTTTGATTGTACTGCCAGTGCCACGTCTGCAGCATCACCAATGTTTGAGTGGATGTACTCTGTCTGCCTATAGAAGAGGGCCAAGACACTCTTGTGGGAGAGGTTAAGCCTGCGATTATAGTCTATTCCTGTGGCTGCCCGCCAAACTGTTTCTGTGACGCTCCCTTCCTGTAAGTGCACTTCATTTGAATCACCATTTGTGTGTCCCACATTCCACCCTTTACTTTCTCTGCAAGTTTTAGTGATACAAACTTGTTCAAGCGCTTTAGGAATGCAGTCCTTTGCATTGGGAACACCACAATTTTCAATGCATGAATGCAACACACATTAAAGTAGTACGCATTTGGTATTATAATAAGCAGCGCCCGTTTGCATAACTTTCAGAATTCCAGCCAAATGGGGCATTCTTCTTTAGCAAATTGAAGGCCTGTTTTCCAATGAATGTGTTCTACCATTGTTATTAAAACCTAATGTAAACCTCTTCCCTAACACTGGCCCTAAAGCAGTTACAGCTACTTCCTGCCTAGATTTTACAGCCACATCTGTGTTATTGAAACTGGCCTTCAAAATTGAAAGAATGTTTGAGCAAATCTTCCGTAGGTTAGGCCTTTACACTTTTATGTTTCTAAAAAAAGAGGGCATGACCCGCGGGGCAAGTGTTGTCTCTGTGGGCTCGTAACACGTGGGATCCATGGAGACTTCTAATTCTGATCATCCCGAGTTGCTGGAAAAAACATCTGCTTCAGCAGTTAGGAAAGGTACACCGTTATCCCCTGCGTAATAGGTAGCGTTTGACACTGCATATGGCATCACTAGGTGATAGGAATCCCATGACCTCAAAAGCCTGATTCACTCATAGAGCAAAATCCTGAGCTTTCAGCAAGGTGCTAGCAGTGGACTTCCCAGCTGCTAGAATTGTACCCAGGAGGCAAATGACTGACAAGTCGGCCTTTAGCAGCAGCTATTGACCTGGGAGTTGTCTTTTCTGCACCTCCTAGTTCTGACCGGTGGCTGACGCTACGCTGGTCCAGGAGGAGTTGTCTAAGTATGTGGAGTGGAAGAAGACCCTATTACTTATGGAGCAATACTTTACTGTTTACATTGGCACCTAGCACATCATTATAAGGTAAGGGTAATGCAGGGTGCTAGTCTGCCATTCTCAAGTGTAGTTGGCATGGGCATGGACTTCTGACAGTGCTGCTGGTATGCTGGCCTAGGGAAAATGATTTTTTGTAAGTGAAAAGGATTTGGACATTTTCCATAGCTGTCCAGTGTGTTAGGTTAGAAGAAGGACACAGGCGCTTATTAGACATTGCACTCATGGTTTTTATCAATGGAAAATTGTAAGGCCCATCATTCCCTTTTCTACAAGACGTCACTACCTAACAAAACTAGCAAAGGTGCTCATCAGTGAATGTCTTTAAAGGAAATCGTCCACTGTCCAACTCTAAACTATCTGTCTCTATTAATTGTAACAACTCAAAACCAGGATAATATCTCCCCTCCCCTGAGGGTTATTAGCTTCTTTTTCAGCCACTTCTCAATATATAAAATTGAGAGTCTCTGGTGTTTACTTTTAATAATTCATACAGTTCATTGATTGTTTTCTTCGACTTTTGTTTCTTCTCTGGTCTTTTCCTATAGGATTGATCCTTTTCTCCTCCCTTGACAAATGTATCCCAGGGTTGTCATGTCCATAAGTGTTAATACTTAATGTCCCATATTCTTGCTCTTGTTCCTTATCTGTATGTTTTTTCGAAAGTTCCAACTTATTCTCAGGTATCCTAGGTATAACATTTTCCTTCACTTCACTTGAGTTTTCCTGGTATAACTTATTATTAGCAGAGTCCCATCCAGTGTGTTTCTCTTACACTTCTTTTGATATTGGCTGTACAACACTTTCTTCTATACTACGATTATGAGCATTCAAATAATGTTTATTATTCACTTCTGCTAGGCTTCCTTGCTCTTGACTGTAACGAGAACAACCATTCCAATTGTCATTTACTTTTATTGTATCCTCTCTCTCGGGACTATGACGAGTATGAACATTCCTATAATGATTTGCATTTAGTCTTGTTACATTCTCTCTCTTGTGACTGTGACGAGCATGAACATCACAATAATGATTCTTTTTTATTCTTGTTACATTCTCTCTCTTGTGACTGTGATGAGTATGATTGCCCCATTTATACTGCTGGTCATTCACTCCCCCGGGTCTCCTGTTAACCATGTTGCCTTTTGTACTTCTTAGGGTTAACGTTACCAGGGTTTGTCAGTTGAGGATCGATTTCTCCTCTTCCGTATCTGGCGTCTGTTGCACTTTCAACAGGCCGCCCCTCCTTTAATCATCTGGGACAGGGATCTGGTATCTCTGGGTTTTGATTGTCCTGAACCAGCTGCATCGAGATGGTTTCAGCGTTAGTTGGACTGCTTGTCCACTGCAACCTTCTCGTGGTCACGCCACCATTATCTGTTCCTCTCTCTCTTGCTTGGTACGCCACACGTCCAACTGTGCTTCAGGTACTTCCTTTGTTACCAATGGTAATGCATCTGGTCTCTCTGTCTCCCGTATCTGTAGGACGCTGCGCATCTTGCCTCGGTTTTCCTCGCCAGCCCAGATCTATTCCCTTTTGAAGGTAGGGGGCCCTTCCTTCGTTCCTCCAGGCTCCTCCTCCTTCGAGGCTGACGTAGCCATGGGGCTATCCCTGCAAGCGTTTGCTCCCTTTTCTCTTTCTCTGATCATTTCTCCCTTCCTCCATATGTCCTCTTCGTGCCAGCGGATTAGGAGTTTGAAAAGGGAATCTTTCATTTCATGATAGCAGTAACACATTTTTCTGATGCTTGTTAATCTGCTTAGCATCACATGCTGTGCATATGGTCTGACATCCAGTGGTTGCCGCGGAGTATTGCATCTTGTCTTTCGGGGACCGAAAGGGGACGTCGGCATAGGCGTGTCTGAAACACTATTCCTATCGTGACCTGTGTAGTACCCAAAATCCCTCACGCGCCGAGGTCCCTCAGATTGTTTTTTCCGCCCAGATAACTGGTCGCCCTATAGCGGAGCTCTTCATGAGACATTGTTTATCTTACCAAATTGTCGGTTTAATCCCCGTTAAGTCACTTCGCCCATCAAGAACATCTTCGACGAAGACTACGGGGAAATCGTCTACGGCTGTGGGTTCCGGCGCCTAAGATCCGGCGTTCGGACTTCCACGTGGTCGGGCCTCTGGCCGGCCTACATAGTAGGGAGAGTGGGCTCGGGGTTTGCCATACTGCTGATGTCTTTCCTCTTTTCCAATGCTTTCCTTTTTGGTCTGGTCTCCCTTCCCTTCTGCTATGGAAAGGACTCTATTTAGATTCTGCCCTGTGTGTAGGGTCAGATATCCGTGGAAAGACGAGCACACGTTGTGTAATGCTTCTCTACCCCTAGAGCACGACGAGAAGCGGTGTTCGGCGTGTAAACTACTTAAACCTAAAACCCTTAAGGAGCGCCGGTTGAAGCGGTGGGCCGCGTACGGAATGTCATGCGTGGAGCCTCCCTCCCCTGCCACAACACCAGCCGAAAGTGACGGGGGTACATCGGATGACCAAACGTCCAACGCGGACGTTATAGACCTTGAGGCGGACTATTCTAGAGCCGCCATGCCTGTCCCTGACCCTTCCAGGCTCGACTCCGGTCTTGCTACAGGGACCACACCCGGTGACGGGGGCGTACAATCGCACCGCACAAAGCACACAACCCAAGCGCCCTCCTCGACGACTTCGTCGAAGAAGGCGAAAGCGCCATCGGATCGTTCTGATCCGAAGCCTTCCCCGCATCCGCAGCAGCGCATGACGACTGGGCATAACAAGGGCGCTACTGCCCAAACTACACACGCCGAAGTTTCTGAACAAGAAACTTCGACGGGTTCCAAGGTTTCCAAGGCCCGTACAGGCACAAAAACTGCGAGTAGGCCTCTACCCGAGAAGCCATCCGCTGGCCCTTCTGGAGCCGCGGAAGACATTTTCACTGCCGACACATCATCGGAGGCGTTGTCTCCTGAAGATTCGGTGACTATCCGTAAGAGCATCAATAGGATTGCTACGGCGGTGAGCCTAGTACCGGTTCTGCCCACAGTTATGGGCCAATCCGCCAAAAAGTTTTCCACGGATTTGGAAGACGATCCTGAAGACTCTTACGAAGAAAGCCAGGTACCCCTCCCAAGCACCCTGAGGAGATCCTCTCAACGCCTTAGGGCAGAGAACCCGGTTCCTACTCAGCTAGGTCCATTTGGGTCATCCAAGTGGACCACGGAGAAATTCGAGGGGTGTATGGATCGGCTGGAGCAGTTTTTCAGGGCTTCTGATCAACCTCCGCCGAAAAGAGCTCAGGTAGACCCTAACCCTCAAACACAAGATGCCCAACACCTAGATGTCCAACACCAAGTTGACTATCAAGATGATGTCCAGATGGACACGTATAGAGACATCTATACAGAAGAAGAGGAGGCTTCTTTTCTGGACAACTATGGGGAAGATCAAGGGGGCAACGGACAACTGGGAGGACACCCAGCAGGATGATCACAATTCTGATATCGTTTGCCTCGACTCTCCCCCATCCACCCCGATTCGACAAGCTTCCCCGGTGGATGATCAAATGGCTTTCAACAACATGTTGAAAAAAGAAGCGGAATTCTTTAAAATTGCCACGCTTGAAGCCTTGCCCGAACAAGATTTCGCGGAGGACATTATTAATGAAAAGCCTCCGGAAAGCCAGTCTATCCCTCTCTTGAGCACTGTAAAGAGACGGCAGGCCCCTTCCTTACTCACACCCACTCAGACTAGGGCTGTGAACCCAAGGGTCGAAAAACTTTTCCGCCCCTCCCCCACCGACCCGCTTTATATCAAAGGACATGCAATCCCAGACTCGCTGTGGTGACCAACACTCGTAAGAGAGCAGGGTTTCCCCTTGCCACCGGAGAGTCACCCCCAGAGAAGGAGTCCAAAAGGTTGTATGCCTTGGGCAAACAGGTTACGTCGGTGGCGGCCTATACTGTCCGGATTGCCAATAACACAACGTTACTGGCAAGCTAAGTCGACGCCCAATGGAACCTACTCCAGGAAGGCCTTCAGGCGGTTCCGGAACCAACCAGAGCCAAGCTTCTCGTCATTGTTTCGGAGGGCAAACTTGCCAATCAGAATGTTGTAAAGAATACCCTGGACTCCGCAGATACAGCAGGCAGGTCTCTCGCACAGGGTACTCTCCTAAAGAGACGCACGTGGCTGCGCACGTCGGGCTTCAGGCCTGAGACCCAGGCATCCATTATCAACAAACCCATCGAAGAGGCCAACCTCTTCGGGAAGGCGGTAGACGATGCGTTGGAGACAGCCAAGAAGGAGCACGAGACTATTAAGTCGCTGCGCCAGATTTCCCAAAAACCCTCTTGACAGAGGGGCAGTAATTCTTGGCGGTCCTTTCGAGGACAAGCCCGCGCTGCTCAAAATAATTTCGGCACGGGCAACTTCAACTCAAGTCAACCTGCTGGAAGCCCCACTTACTACCCCCAGAGGGGTCAGAAGTGCGGAAAGAATAGAGGCAGAGGCAGAGGCTCCAATTCCAGAGGAGCGTCAACTTCGGGTCAGAAATGACCACCAAGTCCAGGTCCCCTCCCATGTCTCCCCGGTCGGGGGGCGATTAACATCTTTCCTCAAGGCATGGGAGGGGATAACTTCAGACCAGTGGGTCTTAAAGACAGTCGCCCGCGGTTACTGCGTGGAATTCGCCCGACCTCCACAGTTCAGACCGCCAAAACATTGACGCCTTTCACCGGAACATCTGCAGATCCTGATCCAAGAGGTGGAAGCGCTGCTGGGAAAGGACGCCATAGAAGCCGTCCCGATTCTTCAGGTAAACGAGTGTATCTATTCACTGTACTTCCTTGTACCCAAAAAGGATCTCACCATGCGTCCTGTTCTAGACCTGCGCCCAGCGAACAAGTTCATAAAGCCCCAGAAGTTTTGCATGGTAACACTGCAAGAAGGGATCCCATTGCTAAAACAGGGGAGACTTCATGACAACATTGGATATGAAAGATGCATACTTTCATATTTCAATGCTGCCAGCGCACAGAAAAATCCTAAAGTTCGTGATTTAGGACAAACCCTACCAGTTCAAGGTACTCCCCTTCGGCATAGCCTCGGCGCCATGGGTGTTGACCAAGGTCCTGGCAGTGGCAGCGGCACACCTGTGCAGACTTTCAGTTCCAGTTTACCCTTACTTCGACGATTGGCTCATCACGGGGGACTCATTCGACGTTTGTTTTTCGAACACCCAAAAGACAGTAGACCTACTGTTCAGCCTGGGATTTTCTATCAACGAAAAGAAATTCAGCTTAGTCCCCAGCCAAGTAAAACAGTTCCTGGGGGCTCTAATTCATACGGAAGACGGTCTAGTCTTCCCTTCCAGCGAGAGGGTTCAGAACATTCTCTCTCAGGTTCCTCAGTATGTAGCCAGTCGAGAGGTGACGGTACGCAAAGCTATGCGTTTGCTAGGGATGATGGCGTCATGCATATACTTGGTTCCCCATGCGCTGCTGCGCATGCGTCCCATGCAAGAGTGGCTCAACAGCCAGTGGTGTCAGGCCAGCGGACAATGGGAAGATCTGTTAGTTGTCTCGCCAGCCCTCGTTCTCTCTCTGCAGTGGTGGTCGAGGGAGAACCTCTTGAAGGGGAAAACCTTCACCACCCCTGCAGTGGAAGCCACTCTCACGACAGACGCATCTCTCACGGATGGGGGGCTCACCTGCTTCAACAGACCACGCACGGAGTGTGGTCCCCTCAGGTAGCATCCAACCATATAAACTTACTGGAGCCACTAGCAGTGTTCAAAGCATTGAAAGCCTTTCAGGAGCAACTGCAAGGGAAGACAGTGCTGGTCCTAACCGACAGCACAACAGCAATGTATTATCTGAACAAACAGGGGGCACTCACTCTCCAGGGCTATCCAAGCTGTCCCAAAACATCTGGATATGGGCTCTCAAACACAAGATGTTCCTGATATCCCAACATGTTCCAGGGGAACTCAATCTGCTGGCAGACGTACTCAGCAGAGATTTTCCTCTGCCAGAAGAGTACGAATGGCGACTGCACGAAGACATTGGGCCTCATTACGAGTCCGGCGGTAACCGCGGTGGTAAAACCGCCTGGTTACCGCCGGACTCGTATTACCATTCCGCCTCTGTGATTCCCGGAATTACCGGGGCATTACAACCCCGGTTTTCTGGGAATCATAGAGGCGGAATGGTGTTAATCCCCATTCCCATCGAGTCCTATGGGACTCGATGGGAATGGGGATCATGGAAACACCGGTAGCATCTCGTAATGCTGCCGGTGTTTCCTCGTCCGCCTGCAGGCGGGCGGTGTTAAACCCGCCAGGTCAGACCTGGCGGGAACATCACCTCCCGCCTGCAGGGGTCGGACTCAGGCGGTCCGGAAACAAAGGTGGCGGCGGGTTTACCGCCACCGTTATTTCCGGACCACCTGGGTCGTAATGAGGCCCATTGTATCCAACGTCTTCGCAGAATGGGGGTTTCCAGAGATCGACCTGTTCGCTACTCAGGAGAACGCCCAATGCCAAGATTACGCCTCCAGGTACCCCCAGAAACGATCCAAGGGGAACGGTCTCTGGATAACTTGGGGAAATTTGTCTATGCTTTTCCCCCCCGACTCCCCTTCTGAACAAGATAGTACACAAGATGCACCAGGAACCAGTCACCATGATTCTGGCGGCTCCCATGTGGGCCCGCCAACCTTGGTTCGCGCACCTCATGTAAATGTCCCTCTTCCCACCAGTCAAGCTGCCCTGCCCGTAAAACATGTCTCAGGACAGGGGGGAGACTCTGCACCCATGCCCACAAACTCTGAACTTAGCAGCCTGGCTCCTGAGGTCTTAGAGTTTGGACATCTGCAACTCCCTCAAAGATGCATGGACATACTGAGGGAGGCAAGAAAGCCTAACACGTTATTGCTATGCCAGCAAATGGAAATGTTTTGTCATCTGGTGCAGTTCCAAAGGCGTCAATCCCACCAATTGCTTGCCTTCACACATTGTGTTATATCTAACCCATCTGTTGGACTCTGGGTTAGTCTTCAATTCCTTAACGGTTCACCTAGCGGCGTTGTCAGCCTACATCACGTCACAGCAGAAGGTGTTGTGGTGGAAAATACCTGTGTTTAAAGCCTTTATGGAAGGGGTTAAAAGAATGTATCCCCCCATCACTCACCCAGCCCCTGGGTGGGATCTAAATGTGGTTTTAACTAGGCTCATGGGACCCCCTTTTGAGCCTATGCATAAAGCTAGTCTGAAAGACCTGATTTACAAGACAGCCTTTCTAGTAGCTATCACTTCTATCAGAAGAGTTAGCGAACTACAGGCCCTCTCGGTTTTGGACCCCTTTGTTACAGTCCACAAAGATAAGGTAGTTCTGCGCACACATCCCAGATTTGCACCGAAATGTATTTCGAAGTTCCATGTGAACCAGTCAATCGAACTACCCACGTTCTTCCAGAGACCGACTAACATGGCCGAAAGAAGCCTTCACACACTAGATGCGCGCAGGGCAGTCATGTTCTACATGGATAGAACTAAACCACTGAGGAAGACTAAACAATTCTTTTTTTCAGTGGCAGCTGGTAGAGAAGGGGATCCTGTCTCTAAATCAGCAATATCAAGGTGGATTGTCAAATGCATCACACTATGTTACACTCTTGCAAAGAGAGAACTGCCCTTCAAGCCTAGAGCACATTCTACTCGAGGCATTGGGGCATCCATAGCATTCATTGCAAATGTTCCCCTAGAGTCCATTTGCAAAGCGGCAACCTGGAGTTCTGTACACACCTTTACAAAACCCTATTGCCTAGACACTCATTCTAGGGCTGATTCTCAGGTGGGACAAGCAGTACTAAGACCTCTTTTTTCTACTGTTCCTTCTCACAACCCACCGATAAACTCGGGTACTGCTCGCTAGTCTATGCACAGCATGTGATTCTAAGCAGATTAACAAGCATCAGAAGACATGCATTACTTACCGTAAAAGCATTTCTGATGATTGTATCTGCTTAGATTCACATGCGCCCTCCCTGCCTCCCCGCTTGGGGTTGAAGGAACATAGACTTCTTACTACTTCTCTCTTCATGTACTCACTCACTATAGCCTTGGGTTCCCTCATGGCAGAAAAAATACAATCGCAGGGACCTCAGCGCGTGAGGGATTTTGGGTACTACAAACGTCACGATAGGGATAATGTTTCAGACACGCCTATGCCGACGTCCCCTTTCGGTCCCCGAAAGACAAGATGCAATACTCTGCGGTTACCACTGGATGTCGGACCATATGCACAGCATGTGAATCTAAGCAGATACAATCATCAGAAATGCTTTTACGTAAGTAATGCATGTCTTACCTTTTCTTCAGAGAGGCAAACCTCAAAGGTTTACATGTGTTCTTTTACCTGGTCTTCTTGGGAATTCCTCCTTGCAACGTGTGTACTTGTCCCCTAAGGGCGAGACTCTCCCAGTGAGGTCCCACTTGCCTCTACCCCTGGGGAGGGTATTGCGTAGCAGGCTCACCCCCTAGCCTCAAAGGGGGTGGGGTGCTCCCCTTTGGGGAGATGGGATGCATTCCCGCGATTCATCACAGGTTCTTGTGCGTGCGTGTTTAAGTTTCCTTGTTGCTGGACTGCAGGGCTCTGCGGCCCTGCTATTCACAGCTGTACCTCTCCCTGGTGGGATGCTCCTTCCCTCCTCTTCTGCAAGGACTTCTGGGCACTGGAGTCCTAAGAAAGAGCACAATGAACAATGGCCAGAACAGGACAAAGTATTTATGGGATAATAACAAGTGGTATCTGACATTTGTAGCCAGGCACAAGTAGAAGGGACAGAGTCTGTGGCCCTCTCCACTTCCTCCCCTTACTCCGGGGCAGGACTGGCTCTGGCAAACAACCTCCTTCCACAGGCTGAGAGGGTCCCATCACCTCTTAATGGGTCAGATCCCTGACATGTCACAAGTAATGGCATCTTTCGAAGGGATTGTGTCCTCCGACGTATTCCTTATCTTTGATAATACGTTTCCAGCTTGCTGGCCTCAGAATTTTTTCTGTAGAGGGCGCTGCACGTCCGTTGCTCAGTTCCGTTTTTCCGCGCTTCGAGGGGCCTCGGAACGTCGTTGCTCAGTTCAGTCAGAATAACCCTCTATATCTACTCGAATAAATACCAACTCGTTCTCAATGGCATCTTCATCGGAACCGACGACGCCGCGATCCGGCTTCAAGAAATGTCGACACTGCGGTAAAAAAATGTTGATAACGGATCCACACAGGATCTGCTTGTGGTGCTTGGGAGCCGAGCACCATTGTTCGGAGTGTGAGGACTGCATCTCCATGATGGCGAAAGCCTTGAAGGAGCGCAAGGGGAAGCTCGAGAGAGGTAAGTCAGTCAAAACCTCCTCGAAGGTTTCTTCGGCTGAGTCGAGGCATTCGTCTCCTCGCCGTCAAAAACATTCCCATTCTAGATCTCGAAGTAGCTCCCACCAGTCGTCGAGATCAAGACACTCAAAGAAGAGACGTCGAAGATCCCCTTCCTCGTTGTCTTCGGTTTCCCCAGAAAGGGTCTCCTGTCCCACAAAACACAGCTCTCAGGCTGAGTGGGAGGAATTCAGAAAGAAAATGTTAAGCATCTTTGAGAAAGCGGCCTCGACCCCCTCCAAGACAGCTGAGGGTGATACCCCGGGTGAAAAACCCAAAAAGTCAAAACGCCGCGAGTCGCTGCACCCGGCGAAACATTCCACCCGAGAGCGCCACGAGCCATCGGGTAAGAAGGCACCATCTTCGACGCCGTCGTCGATTCCTTCGACGCATGGATCGGCGCCATTGATGCCTTTGTCGAAGGGTTCTTCGACACATCGGTCGATCGACTCGACGCCATCGTCCACGCCGACATCGACGCCGATGAAAGAGAAGACCAAGGCTACTCCAAAGCCAACGGTGATTCCAAGGGCCTCCGGCACGACGCCGAGACTGTCGTCAACATCCTTGAGTAGGATCCCGATCCTCTCGAGTTCGTCGAGACCTCTTCCAGTTTTCTCGACGCCGTTCTCGGCACCTTCGAAGCCTGTCACATCGGCCTCGACGACATCGACGTTTTCTCGTCCAATAATGACGAGTTTGGCTCCTTCTGCCTTAGAGATGGGTTTTACACCATTTCAGAGGTCAGAGTACCCTGGACTATCTTCAATTTATGAAGAGGGGGAAGATTCTGACCAGGAAACATTTGGGTTGCAGAGGACCACACTGCCTGTTTCAGAGGATTTCACCTCTGAGGAAAGAAGGTTGAAGGACCTACAGGAGTCACTACATGAGGCAAGTGGACTGGACACTTCCTCAGAAGTGGAATTTGTTAAGCCAGACCCAGGGGAACATGCCGAAACACCCTATAGAACCTTTAGGGCAAGAATTATTGAATTTATGGGTTGGTCTGCGCCTTCGCCTGTTTTTCAACAGGATGACCTGACAGACATATTAGACAAAGGTCCACAGGAGGACCCTGTGGTCTCCTTCCATGCAGCCTTACAAAGGAAAATTACATCTAATTGTGAAACTCCTGAAGTTATCCCTGCGGTCAATAAAAGATTGTCAGCCAATTATAGGGTAGCGGCTGCTGACCCTGAATACTTATCAAAACACCCGACTCCAGAGAGCCTGGTCGTCCAAGCGGCAACTTCATCTAGCAGTAGGACCGCTTACCCTACTTTCCCACAGGATAGAGATGACAAGAGGTACGATTCTATGGCGAAGAAAGTCTTCTCTGCTTGTAGTATGGCGTTGAAGTCCATCAACGCCACCTGTACGCTCGCCAGGTTGTGTCACACTGTGGGAGTGTGCTTCATCAGCGGCTGACTGCATACCCGAAGGAGAGGAAAAGGAAGCCTTCCTTAACATTATTAAAGATGCCATGTGCTAATCACTTCAAACTGGCATCGATTCTGCTGACAGTATCAGCAGGGCCATGGCGGCAAGTACAACAATCCGCAGGCGTGCGTGGTTGCGAAAGTCTGGCTTTGCTCCAGATGTACAGGCCAGACTTTTGAATATGCCCTTTGACGGCTCTTCGTTATTTGGAAAGAAGGCTGATGACAGTCTGGAAAAGTTGCAGACATCTAAAGCAGCGGCAAAATAGTTAGGCGCTGCAATCCGCCAAACTACTTTTCGCCCCTCAGGAACCTCTGGAAGAGGAAAGTCCTTTCGCTATTGTTCCGCATTCGGGAAAGGCAGAGGACAGCCAGCTCAAAGAGGCCAAAGGAGACCTACTTGAGGTGGACGGGTCAAAAGTACTAAAGCCGGAGCAGCAGCAGGTGCCTCTTTACCCTCGGCATCTGCATCAGTCGCCCCCAAACCACTCTGAGGTCTCTCCACACAAAACACCTGTAGGGGGCAGGTTAACTCACCATCTGACGGAATGGCAGGCTATAATGTCAGATGCTTGGGCATTGGAGACAGTTGCCCAGGGTTACTGCCTACCCTTTCTACACATCCCTCAGAGTCATCCACCGGGGCACAGCTCTCTAAAAGTTCCAGATCCGCTCCTCTTGCAGGAGATTATAGACCTGCTAGAGAAAGGTGCCATAGAACCGGTACCTGTAGCGGACAGGAACAAGGGCTGGTACTCCCCCTACTTTCTCATACCAAAGAAAGACGGAGGACTGAGACCCATCCTGGACTTACGAGAATTGAACAAGTTCCTCAGGAAGGACAAGTTCAAGATGGTAACTCTCTCTCAGATCCTTCAGGCCCTCCAGCTCCAGGACTGGCTGGTATCTCTGGACCTTCAGGATGCTTATTTCCATGTGCCAATCCACCTCAAACACAGGAAATACCTGAGGTTCGCAATTGGCGACTCTCATTATCAATTTCGAGTTCTGCCATTTGGGCTGACCTCCGCCCCGAGGGTCTTCACCAAGCTAATGTCAGTAGTGGCTGCGAGTCTAAGGAGGGAAGGGATCCACGTCTACCCCTACCTGGACGATTGGCTGATCAGGGCTATATCTTCGAAACAGGCCCAGGTCCAGCTCGATTATGTCTGCCACTTCCTTCACAAACTGGGCTTCTCCCTCAATTTAAAGAAGTCACAGATGATATCATCACAGAGACTCCAGTTCATTGGAGCGGTCCTGGACACTTCCCTGGGAAAAGCCTCGCCACCAGAGGTGAGGGCTCAAGATATTCTGCAGATAGTCAACAAGTTTTAAAATGCCCAACGTCTCCCAGCCTTCGAATTTTTGAGGTTGCTAGGCCTCATGGCATCCTGCATCTTCCTTGTGCCAGAGGCTCGCCTGAGAATGAGATCTCTTCAGTGGGCACTGAGAACTCAGTGGTCACAATTCTCAGGTAGAATGACAGATCTCCTCCGGATTCCGCATAAAGTAGCCCGCGACCTTCAATGGTGGGCCTATCCAGAGAAAATCTTGAAAGGAGAACTGTTTTGGCAACCATGGCCGGAGAATACAGTAGTCACAGACGCCTCACTCACGGGGTGGGGAGCCCATGCCAACGACTTGACCATCAGCGGTCGTTGGTCTCCATCGGAGTCCAGACTACACATCAACCTATTGGAGCTGAGAGCGATTAGACTAGCGCTGAAAGCTTTCCTGCCATCACTACAGGGGAGAAATGTCCTGATAATGACGGACAACACGGTGGCCATGCACTACCTCAACAAAAGAGGAGGCGTAGGATCACTGCCACTGTGCAGAGAGGCAGTGCAGCTCTGGTTTTGGCCAATTCGGGAAGGAATCTCTCTATCAGCAGTCCACCTAGCCGGAGAGAAGAACTTGACAGCGGACGCTCTGAGCAGGCAGAGCACAGTCTCCCACGAGTGGGAGCTAGCTCAGGAAGTCCTTCAAGAGATCTTTGCCCTTTGGGGAACCCCTCAGGTGGATCTGTTCGCCACAAGCACCAACAGGAAGTGCGATCTGTTCTGTTCAAGGGAATTTCCCCCGAGAGGAGCGCTAGGAGACGCGTTCGTAGTGGACTGGGAGTTTCCACTCCTTTACGCGTTCCTACTAGTCCCTGTTATTCCTCAAATGATCAGGAGGTTGAGAAGATTCCGGAAAACCATGATCCCAATTGCCCCGGACTGGGCCAAGAGAATGTGGTACCCGGACCTTCTAGATATGTCCATCTGCCCTCCAATCCGTCTTCCACTCAAAGAGAATCTTCTCTCGCAGAAGGGAGGTCAGGTTCTCCATCCAGACACCAGAACCCTCAACCTTCACGCTTGGCTTCCGAAAGGGTGAGGTACAAGGATTGGGATCTCCCTGATGACGTCATGGAGGTGTTGCTTTCGGCCAGAAGGCCAGCAACAAAGTCTTTATACCGCTGCCGTTGGAACAAATTTTGCAGCTGGTGTAGGGAAGAGAATATCGACCCTTTTTCATCTGGTACAATCGTTTCTATTCTACTTGGCAAACTCAGGCCTTCAAGTTGGCACTGTAAAAGGCTATCTCGCAGCGCTTTCTATCTTCAAGCGCACTACGGGGAACCATTGTATTTCAAACTACCTCTAGTGATACAATTTCTCAAGGGATTAACTAATGTTTATCCTCCAAAACCATTCCAGGTTCCCTTATGGGACTTAAATTTAGTCTTAAACTTCTAATGGGCACTCCATTCGAACCACTTCACTCTTGTTCGCTGAGATTTGTCACGCTTAAAACTGTCCTATTGGTAGCACTAGCATCTGCTAGGAGGGTGAGCGAGCTACAAGCTCTCTCCTGTAAACCCCCACATACAATTTTCCACAAGGACAAAGTTGTCCTACAGGTGAAGCCTAATTTCCTCCCAAAGGTGGTTTCTGAATTTCATATTACTCAGAAAATTACCTTACCTTTGTTCTACCCTCTTCCCCATGCGGGGAAAGAGGAAGAGAGGATACATAGGCTGGACCCAAGGCGAGCTCTCAGCTTTTACATCAGCAGAATGGCTAGGATCAGGCAAGCAGACCAACTGTTTGTAGGATACTCGGGTCACAAGTTGGGACTACCCATAACAAAACAAACCATTTCCAGGTGGATTATTTTGGCCATTCTGGAATGTTACAAAGTGGCAGGGAAAGAGCCACCCCAAAATCTTAGGGCTCATTCAACCAGGGGTATCGCAGCCTCTTCGTCTCTCCAAAGAGGGGTACCGGTCCGAGACATATGTGCGGCTGCCACATGGTCGTCCGCACATACATTCACAAAATTTTACAACCTGGATTCCTCCACTAGTCAAGAGACCAGATTTGGCAAGGCCGTATTACATTCGGTCCATCCCTAAAGGGATACATAACATTCTTACTCCCACCTCCAATTACATGCCACTGCTATGGGAGTCTATCAAAGATAAGGAATACGTCGGAGGACACAATCCCTTCGAAGAACAAGTTACTTCTTACCTTGTAACGTTCTTTCGACGGGATGTTCCTCCGACGTATTCCTTATTGCCCCTCCCATCCATCCCCGCAGTAATACTTCCCTTGTGGTTGCAGTTTACGCTCCTTCAAGGTCAATAACCAATTCAGGCATGACTTTTCTTATGCTACAAAACGGAACTGAGCAACGGACGCAGCGCGTGGCTATTTATGGGCATGGTGACGTTGGCGCCGATACGGTGGCCGTCGAGGGACATCGACTCGGCGGACGTCGACGCGCAGCGCCCTCTACAGACACAATTTCCGAGGCCAGCAAGCTGGAAACCTATTATCAAAGATAAGGAATACGCCGGAGGAACATCCCGTCGAAAGAACGTTACAAGGTAAGAAGTAACTTGTTCTTCTGAGCAATGTTTTCGGCCTTCAAAGCAGTAACCACGGCCTGTAATGCATGTACTTCGTAAAGCATCCATGCTTTCTACAGCCAAAGGAGATGGGTATTGTACCCGGTTAAGCTGCTCAATGTGCTGCAGTGGCATACCTGGTTGCTTGAAGCGTGGGTGCAGCTGCGGTTTCATGGCATCATCCCATGGATGCCTTCAAGAAAGAGAATGTGGGTGTGGAATCCACCACCACTAGACTGAATTACCCAGCATGTAGTGATGCTGTCTCCTAACACCACAGAATTGCCTTCCAATATTAACGTGCTGAGGGCAGTGCGAGCACTGAGGTGGACGGCATGGCAAATGGATGGAATGACCCAATGTAGGAGGCAGCAAGGTGACGAGGGCTCCTCCATGCAGGAGCGAAGACACTGGCATAGAACATCTAATACAGGGTGAATTGCCTGACTGAGGAGGGATAACTGAGGGAGGAGTAAAGGCCAGCTAATAAGGTTGCAGGGCCAGAGGTGGAACAACCTCAGAGAAGATGAACCAACCATGAAATGGGTCCAGTTAGGGGAACAGAACAAGGGTGGGAGAGGAACGAATTTCGTTCTCCAGGAGGGTCACAGGAGATGATGTGATGCAGTTAACATTAAGGCCACCGTGTTCTTATTGCAAGCCCTATGAACGTGAAGCTGTATTTAGCTTTGATGGAGGCAGCAACAGAAAGGAAACCACATACGGCTCATGTGCGATACAGAGTTTGTCCAGTGAATGCCCAAGTGCCAATGTGGGTATGTGATCCAGTGTGCTGCTAATGTGATATTTATGAGCCAAAACCTCTTCAAGAAAAACAGGAAAAGTAAATGGAGGGTAAGTAATCAGGCTGCCTTTCTTGGATAAAGTCAATTGACATTAAGCAAATTAATGTAACTCCAGTCATGTTATGTTAACTGGCTTTTATACTGCACCAATCACTACCTTAGTTGTCTTAGTGCACAGACGTTGCTTGAAAAATAGGTGCAGGGAGACCCCGCCGGAAATAACAGGATTATAGGGATTAATGAAATAGAAGGGGCAGGACTAAAAAGGAGACAATACACATTGAGACTCAAGAGAATGCTCACGATGGGCATGGGAGAAGAGGTGTTGTGCTTGTGAGTACATGTTAGTGTATTGTGCAATGTTGGAAAATGGTAAGGAAGAAAGAATAGGAAAATGTGATTCCTCATGGAGACGGCTATTTTCCCAAACTTCAAAGAGAAGTATCTGGGAAGTTAGTGACCCATGAATCCATGATTGACCCAAGTGCTGCTTGGTCATTCCCTGTTAACATGTAGGCCAAAGTTTGTCGGGTTACGTTGATAGGCACCCCTACTGTCCCAGATATGTAAACTGCGATCTGCTAGGCAGCTTGTGAGAGGTGACTGAGCCAAGAGATTGCAGTGTGAAAACGGAATCTGTAGTATACAGAAGAAAAGATGGGAGGCGGAAGGGTGAAGTCACTATCCTCTAAGAGCCACGCCATCGTAGCCTCTTAGTGAGGGTAAGGACATTGAGGTGGATGTGTGGTGGTTTTATCTGGTGTGGAGAAGCAAGAGTCCAAATAGAGCGAAGCGCCAAGGTATCTGGATGAATTCCCCCTACTCAAATATCTGGTCGTTGGACCCCCATATCCACTCTGGTCTGTCCCCTGCTACTTGCCATTAGATGTATAACCCAAGCATCCGATTGCTCTTGAGATTAAGCCACTATTTTCCCCCCAACACCAGGTCCCAAAGCACCCCTCTCTAATTTAAAAAAAACTCTAAGATCACAAACCCCACTGTGCCCAATACATGAATCACTGTAAAAAAAGGAATGCATGGATATTGAGTACAATATAGACAAGCATAGTTAATAACCATATCATGAAATATCATAGTCTATACGATATAAAAGAAGAGAGTAAAGCATAGTTATAAAAGATGTTCATCTCTCACCCCATGAAACAGCAATGGCACGGGAATCCAAAGAGTCTGATCACAGAAGAAAGACTAATTGTCACCATCACAGTGAGGATGGGCGGGGCAGGGAAAAGTAAGTTATCGTCTTACATCAAAGAAGCGCGGTCTGCAGGTTGTGATGGGATGGAACGGAACCGTCAGACTTTACTGCTTAACCCACGCTGGAGGTCTAATGCCACTCCATGTGGCAGACAAAGGGGGGGGGGATTCGATGAGATTAGCACTGGAGTAAGCCACTAGAAGAATGATGTCACTAAAGCTCTGGGGTGTCAGTTTTGCAATCTGTCCATATCCGCACCATGGTGTGATTTACTTATTTTTTGGTTTTTGGGGGGGTGCACAGAGAGACAGCAAGACTGAGTGAACTATATCTGCCCCTGTGTTGCATCCACGCTGGTGAAGACTTTCTTTTCATTCTATTACCTTTTGTTTCACTTATGCTCGTACCGATAGGGAATGTGTCTCTAATGTGTCTCTACAGCATTGTATCGTACTGGCCTCAGAAGAAGTCACATTGGACCTCAAAGGTGTGTGGCTGCCCTTTCCCAAAACTGAGCTCTTTTCCTCTCCCATATCTTCCAAATGTTTTGTTTTATCTATGCAAAGTCAAATATTTTTGTGTGGTCAAATTTACTTCTGTGTTTTACGTTTGGTAGGTGAGATAGCCTGCATTCCTCATCCGTAAAAGGCTTGGAGCAGGGACAATCAAATGCCGAATGAGCATGGATATTAAACATGGTGCTACCTAGGTTTCCCGTCATATTTGTTTAAACTCATGTGAAATGTGATTTTCCTCACTGACGTGCATTAATTGGAAAACTATAGCCCAGGTACGCACATGCATGACATATTTTCAACAATGTGTGAAATTTCCCATGATCTTGTTTCCTTGGTTGGGCAATAATCTGAAAACCTCCCTATCAGTCTTGCCCCATCCACGAGGGCAGTCCAGCAGCGATGTTGCCAGGTAATCTCCTCTTAATTAGAGAACATCCAGCAACCACAGACAAATGTTTCTGCTTGCTGGGCATCATCAGTGAGGTGCAGCTGACTCCCAAGGCAGCTATAAGCAAGGGTGGTCTGCATATGGATTACCTCACCACTCCTAGGGAGACACAGCAGCACAACAACATCTCTCTGATAAGGCCCAGGAAGGCCGAACACGTGTTGGTTTGATGCTGGTGGTACTCTTGTTCAGAGGAAACGATATCTTGCGTTCAGTGTTGGACTGCCCTGCTGTGTGTAGGACCAGATGAATATGAACATTTTATTTCTCATCTGATACTGTGCAGTGAGCTCAGACATGTTTGCAGACTCTCCTGGTTGGGAAACAACCAATAGAACGAGTTATTTGTGAGTTTTCGTTTTCATTAGATGGGCTGCCACATTTTTTCCAAATTGTACATTAAAATCCGTTGGCCACCATCGAAAATCAATCCACCCATTATATGAACTGATCAATCCATCTATAGAATTGTTAATCAGAAATTAATCTGTAAATCAGAGCATCTGCAAAATACAATACACTATTACAAAACACCAAAAACATAGTATATAACACACATTGCTTTAATTGTCTTAAAAAAAGAATAAAAATGGACAAGCATCAGTTCTCAAATTTCCATCCCATGAAAATAAGCATTCAAAATAAGATCTATTAAATACCACCTCACCCTTGGCACATGCCAACATTCAGACACAGCTGGGAGGGAGATTTCCAAAGGGAAATCGGGAGACCAAAAATTCCCCATAGGAATGCATTGGGGCTACAGCTATTTCAGGCGGGAGACAGTGAAAAATCAGGAGTCTCCCGCCTAAATAGGGAGGGTTGTCCCTTGGTGCTTGTCAAAAAGGAGAATAAACGTTTTCATCACTCATGTGTGAAGACTTCAAGGGCGTATGGGTATTGAGATGTAGCTGGTGTAGCAGTCCGAAGTAGAAAAACACTAGAAATAGTGACACTCACTAAAAAAGGGCTCATCTTGTCATTATTAGATTATCTTGTTGCTCACTTCTTGATTATATACCATATTGCACTGTGCACCAGTTCACTTGTGGTGACGGCTGTTCTCAAGGGTGTGTTCAATAATCTTTTTAGTATTGTGAAGGACACTGTCAAGCTCTTCCTCTTGTAAGCTTGATGTAAAAGTCAATACTGTACCCGACCATCTACCATTAAGACCCACCAGGCCGAGCCTAGTACTTCAGCAAGGGATCGCGGCTCGTACGGGCCCTGTATGCCCTCCCCTAAACTGGGGTGATTGCAATTCACACCCCGGGATTCCTCCGGGGTGTGGATAGATTGTTAAATTCTTTTTTTTGTGTCAGGAGGCGAGCGCCATGGGTATTGTGCGAGCCAAATCTCCCATTAAAAAAAGAAAAACAAGATGGCCACCGACATATTTATTCTATTTCTATTGTGCCGGCAACCGTCACAGGCGGGAAGCTGCGCCACGAATGGAGCACAGCAGGTAAGTGGGGAGGGAGAGGTGGTGGAAGGGTGTGGAATGTCTTGGATGGGGAGGGTGAGGGAACCTGGATGCTCCCTGTTAACCCCCTCCACATTCAAGATGACGGCACCCGGGGAAGGGATTTGGGTGGCTGGAAAACGCAGGCAGTACTCTGTGTTTTCGCCCACATTTCTCTGAGTGTGATTGATAGATTGATCCATGCCAATTTATGTTAATTATCGGCAAGTATGCCAAATAAAAAAAAATAGGGAGCAAAACACAATTAAACATTTTTAAGTTGGGGGTAATTTTATTTAGCAAGTCAAGAGTAAATCCCATTCCCAACTGTGGTACCTTTTAGGTTAAGTAAAATAACCTAAAAGGTATTTTACTACCTGTGTATAGGCGCGTGTATAGGCGCGTTACAAATACCATATCATATCATATCATATGTTAACTCTAAAACAGGTATTCATTTTGTAACCCATACTTTTTTGCTTTTAATGAATTATGACAGTTAAAAGATGCATTTGTACAATCAGTGTTCTCTTCAGATGAGTTAATAATAATGATAGAACTCTTCACTGTAGGGTATTTGCCTGCTTTTAGGTAGTAAATGTGGCACGTTAGTCATTGATATGTAGACCTGCTATCAGGTGGTGAATCACCCAGGGGCTAGCAACACAAACATTCCCTACTCAGATTGGAGAAAAGTGCCTTCAGGGAGGTTGTGCAGTATTTTATTTTTCGATACACAGATTGGAATAAAGGGGTGTCCTCAAGCACAGTATTTTGCAGGAGATAATCAATGCAATCTATGTTCGGTTATGAACATTTGGATAGTGCTGACTATCGCCATCCTGTGGCAGTCCATTACAGTTGCTCTTGTTCCTTATCTGTATGTTTGTAGATAAGAACACAACAGCAGGAGACCCTATTATGGAAAGAGCAGATGATGAGCTACTAGGCGGGTAAATGTGTGCACATTTTCTATTTTGAATAAAGATACGGGTCACTGCATTCTGCACTATGCGGTTTTTATGTAAAAAGCTAGGATGCTTTGTTGGAATACGAAAGCTCTATGTTCGGCTCTTTTCGTATATATTAAACATCAAATGACAATCATGATAGATATGTGTCCAGATCCTTTAAGATCAGATTAAACAGAAATGAGGAAAAACACTCCCCTGGCCCACCTCTGGGGAAAATCGAAAGGGGAGCAAATAACTCCTCATTCAGGCCATAACTGAATTTTGTGTAGATGTCAGAGATGGGGATTGTACGACAAGCATACGATAAGGGACAATGCTCTTAGAAATAAAGAGTATTAATGAATATGTTTCAATTCGACATTCACCATTAAAAGAGCATTTCATGATTCGACCCCCATAACCGTAATACCAAACGTTACAGTACAAAATACATCAATTATCAAAATGGATTATCTCAAAAATACAAATGCGAGTCATAGTAAAACAACTATGACGAGAAAAATTCAGATATCATACTACCAGATTTCCTCCTGTACACCTTTTTCAGAAGTTAAGAGTAACCTCGTGCTTTAGCTAGCACCTCGCCCATGTATTTTGCTGCAGAATAATTGATCCCAATGTACTTTGCCTGCAGCATCAGATCCGTTGCTCCAAGTCTAGTTTTAATAGCATATTTGAGGAGGTACGTTTTAATATAGTTTTCTCAAACCTTAGTATTAGAAACAAGAGAACCAGAAGTCAGGCAAGTCATAAACACACCCAACTCTACAATCAAAGTCCCTCCCACATTCCACCCTCTACCACCTGCAAGTTCTGTCACATGTTGTTAACAAGTTAACAGAGAGACCTTCTTTACACAAGCATTGGCAAAGCCAATAGTTTGGGCGTTTGCAGTTGTTTATTGCACTTTACATTTTAAGGTACGAAAGTAATACACATGGGCCAGGCATTCACAAGAATTCCTTAAAAATTTCTAGTCACTGCTTATAATAAACAAACAAGTGATGGGTGGAAGGTTTTGAATAGATCTGAACCGCTGGCACTGCTCTGGGCAACCTTCCACCCAACCGTTTTTAAGTCTGTCTGCGCCTTTGCAAAAGGGGTCCAGCCATATGCAAATCAGTCAGGTACTGCCACCAATGGGAGCAGCCCAGCCCAAACTGCTGGGCTAGGGCCCCTAAAGCAGAAACGCAAGTAACCCCAGACATGTTTCAGCTTTGTTGTGCCACATCAGTGAGGTGCAGCTTGGTTCCAATGGAACAGCGAGCAAGGGACTCCTCACTGATGAGGCCCAATGATGCCGAAACATGTCTAGGGATGCTTGTGGTCTCATGCAGAAGGGATGTGACCAAGCAGTTCCAGCTGGACTGCCCCTTTTGGGGTGGGACCAACCCTGATTTGCATATGGTTTCCCCTTTTGTAATGGCTTGGCAGGCAATTCCTAAATAATTACATCGTTTAGCAAATTCCGCCTCATATTTCTGAAAACCTGAATCACTTACACTTTGCCATATATGAAACTGTTACACATTTGTTTTCCCCAGTTTTAATTTATACACCCTAAAATAATCTCTAGTCACTGGCAACCTTTGCTGGAGTAAGGTCAATTAGGGCTTTGTCCAAGAAAAAAGACAACAGATGAAAGAACAAAAGGAATACAAGGCATATTTCTAACACATAAATAAATTTGTGTGGATCGCTGCTTTCTCAAAGTTAGCTAGCTACTTGGAGTGTAGATATGGGAGGAGTTATACGAACAGCAAAACTGCCAAACCTATTTCCCAAAGTGAAAATGCTGAATACAATTATTTACCTCACAAACTGCGAACTACTAAAACTAGAGTTTGCTGTAGCAGACGTTTATAAGTAGTTAGAAGGCATGCTTGTCATCTTCCATTTCAAACTCCAGATTCAACCGGGTCCAAGATATGGTTTCAGAGCTCACCAGATGGTTTGTCATTAGGATTACCCTCACGAGCTGGCACAGTTCAAAACCTACAGATTAGTCTGGCCACTGAATTATCGACTGTGCAACATTCTATATGATTCTTATTCAAAGAATATTTAAGATGAGTGCTGTACATCCTACTGAAGGCTGGAAGCCACACAGTAACACATCAACCTTCGCATTCAAAAGAGCACAAGTTTTCGAAAAATAATGTAATACTAATAAACCATCCTTTCCATTGTTAATAACACTATCAATGTAGCATCACGTGCATCCAGATGCTTTAGAGCTCGTTTTCAATCGTGACATAACGTCAATGGAAGGCTTTAACACTTTCTATTCACGCCACGCTGCAGTTTATTTGTATGGTAGAGAGGAGGGGCAGAACGCAACTTGCGTTTCCGCCGGCTCTTTCCCTCTTTCGCCATACAAATTCTCCAGCATGGATTTTCATGCTGACATAAATACTGGAGATCTCTTTTGGGTCGGCCAGCTTTATGCATCAGCATAATTCAGGTGTATCCCAAAGGGATCCATTTTACAAGCTGCCTGGCATACTGGCATGGCAGACAGCCAGCGTGTACAATTACAAATAAATGCCCAACATGCTGACATGTTGGACAGTGTTTATTTTTAATTGTCAACATATCTTACCATGCGAGCATGCCAGGCAGCGTTTACTCACTTTGCATGGCAGAGAGCAAAAGTGCAGGGCAAAAAGTGGCGGGTAGACTTGTACGCCGGCTTTTGCGCTGCACATTCGCGGCGGGGACCTGCTGCTGAATTTACAGGGAAATGTACAGGGAAATCGAAAATGAGCCCTTCTGTGTAAACAAAACAGGGAGTCCTTCTTTTTCCGTTGCTATTTGTCTTGTGGAACACCTCCTAAATTCAGCATCAAAAAATGGTAAATTATATGAAGCGTACATATGAAGAAACAAATGCTCTAACAAACTGTGTATGTAAGATTTATTAAATGTAAGTGTTCAATCCATGCGTTTAGGTCCTCTAGGTACAATTTTGAACTTTTTGCAAAGTGGGATGCAAAAATAAAGATTGAGAAATGTAACATCACCTTTTACTCTTTGCTTTTACGCTCCGTTCTTTAAGAAATATAAATGGCGATTGCAAATTACTTTTTGCAGGCCGCTTATACAATGGTTTTCTATAAAATACAAATGCTCTAGAAACTGCTAAATGGAGGCAGAGGAAAGCACGGCTGACACGTTAATTCTGATTTGTGCCACTTCTCTACCTTCAAGTGGAATAGCCTGCAGTGGTATACCAAGGCCTAAATTATTTTACGTCTTCATTGTAGTTGTCGGTTTACTGTCCTGTCCCTTAAAAAATGACATCCAGTATCTGTCTCTGGTAGTGTTGAGGGTAACTGTTAAAAAGTGTTTGAAAAAATGTAAAGTCAGTATGCTTTACTATTTTAGTTCAATTCAAAAGAAACAAAAACTATGAAGAAACCATTGAGGTATTTCTCCTGAAATGACTGCCTTTGGAACTGCCGCCTTGCAGAGGGAAACCTGAACTTTAACAACAAAAGAGAAGTCTTGGTCTTTGTAGTGCAACATCCATCCTGTTGAGGATGGCACTGAAATGCCATGTCATTTACACTTCTAATGGCAACTTCTTTGCGTGTTTGAACATGTCCTACTCTGCAAGGCCACTACTTTCCTTAGGCGGTCCTCGTTTTATAGTATCTTTCCATCTAATAACCCATAACCTTTTATTTTTCCAAATTTGTCAAGTACAGTGATTGACCGTTTTGTTGCTGCAGAACAATGTGCTGTCTCTTTTGCTTATCTATGTATGTGTTTTTCCAAAGTTTCTACTATCACCCCCCCTAACCCTGATTTATTTGTGTGGTTTTGAATAGGGATTTTGTGTGCTCACGTTTAGTCTTTACTTCATTGTCCACCTCACATTCCTCTCATTAACCATGATGTAGTGTGTATTAGGGTAATTTTTTATCCTTTCTTTCTAGCTGTTATAGTTAATAATGTTGTTTACCAGCATTTGCCCTAGTCATGCCCTTTCGTTAATGTGCTTCGTCTACTGCCAGCATCTTTTGGCTCAAGAGGCTCATGCAAGGTGGCCATGTATTTCCTACAAGAAGGGACTATCCCAGTCTCTCTGACATCTGTAGCTCAGAGTCTGCACAGGGCGCTGCCTCACAGTTCTACATTTCTTCCATCCTGCTTCAGAGAGCCGTTCGAATTGCAGTTAACTTTGAAGTGCATAGCCCCTCGCACTTGAGATGTTTGCTTGCTTCTGGACTTCTCTGTGTTGTCGCAACAACCGAGCTCTTCTCTTTGCTTCTTCCTCTTCTTGTCTCAGATTCTCTGTGGTTTTTTTTGTGGGTAGGACTCATAACCAATGATTTCTGTTCGTTGGGCTTCTCTCTCCCCTTGATGTTTCCTTACATCAGTGGCCTCAAAGGCTCACCAGTATCTGCACTAAGAAGGAATCCGACCTCCAGGAGTTGGAGACAAACGCATTTGCTGTGCTCATTATCGGGCCATGCTTAAATAGCTCCCTCGCCCTGTTGTTGGGTCGGTGAGATCAAGCATGTGGTACTACCCTTGACTCGAAAATCAGAAAAAGCAAAACAAGAAAGGAGCACACAAAGCTGGTGAGTTGGCAAGCGACCTGAGAGACCGGTGTGTGTTAAAGTGAATGAAGTAGCAACCTCATATCACAAGTGAAGCTGCATGCGTGTGGATGAGACATGAAGACAGGCAGACCCGTGAATGAACTTTAAAGTAAAATACAGCTGCAAGATCATACTAAGTAACGGAGTGGTCCGGTGAAGGGAAGTAGCCCATTCAAAAGTCTCTGTGAAAGGTGTATTATTTGAAGATAAAGGGCATACAAACCCCAAGAGTGAAAGTAAATAGTGAACGTTGAGCCGAAGTGGTCCTGCGGCGGTCTGTAAAGAAAGCCATGCACATTCAAAAGACTTCGACATACAAAAGTGGTCCGAGCCCGATTGATGGTGACCCAAAGTATATTAAGCTTGGGTAAGGGAGCCCGCTTGCAACTTTGCATGAACTGTATCGTGGGAGGTCTGACCTACAAGAACTGTGTGGTGAAAGGTCTGAGCCTGGCAGAGGGGGACTTTTGTGAACATTTTGGTTGAAACACTATTTTGAAAGTCAGAGAAAGGAACTTTAAACGTAGAAGGCCAGGCGGGCCTTGATCCACGGTTTTGAACTGTGAACTGTGTTGGAAGCGGAGCCAAGAGTATGTCATCCTGCCTACAAGGATCGCCTTACCTCAAGAGGCCCAACGTGCGGAGGAGAGCTGGTTCAGCCACATTATCATTTGAACACTGATTTTTCCTTTTGCATACATTTTCTCCTTTTTACACTTTTTTGTACAAGAGATGGGGCAGGCATTAGGTTTTTGGTAGTATTGTCCATTTTGATTTGACAGACTCCACTAGGACTGTTTTGTTTATCGTTTGATGGTCGAGACTACTCCCATCTTAGTTATAGGGCAGAATAGGAGTTTCTCCAACCGCAACATTTTCAATAAAGGTTTTGCAAATTGTATCCATTGTGTAAGTGTCAATACTTGTGATACCATGCCTTCCCTACACATCCATAGGTGTTAGTGCCTATCTCAACCAGAAAAACAAAATCAACTTTTTTCACTTGAAAAATTGATGGGTATGTAATAGGAGCTAACGACCAAAGCAGCCATCTTGGTTGTAGTTCGACTGTCCGCCCAAAGAATGTATACTTGGCGTAATGATGTCTTTTTGTTTCTGCAGTTTGCCTGCCGCACTAAATATCAGTTTTAGTGCTAATTTGTATGCTCGATTCCATGTGCTGGACCATTTTCATTAACAAGATTTTATATAAGCAGACACAGACCACTGATGGACAACCAAGTTCATAATTAGTTAACCTGTGGGCTACAGGAATTTCGAAAATAATTCCACAGGGTAATATTGAGCAGATATCCAGGTCACTGCTTGAAGCAAACCAAGGAGAGTGGACACGTTTGCAGGTTACTGGCCCTACATCATTGCTAAGAAGTAGGTAAACTGTGAACTGAAATAGTATAGGAGTGTGCAGTAGTAAATGGGGACTATATATGTTCAAAAACCACAAAAAGGGAGCTCAGACCCATAAAGAAAGGGAGCAAAAATTAATTTAATGAACATCTACAATAAGAGAACGGAATGTAGTTGGCCAATGATAAAAAGGCCGGAATACAGGGACAAAGGTACTGGGCAAGTTGAAGGATGCATGCTGTACAGTTGCGCAACAGGAGATGTGGCTGTTGGCAATGTAGAAACTATGCAAATCCATGAGTGAGGCGAGGCATCAGCCTATACTGGGCCCACACTAGTAATATCTATCTCACACATGTACATTGGAAAAGTTAGTCTCTGGGAAGCAAAAGCCAATATCTGAGCTAGCCCACTCCATACTGATATCGCAATGTGCCAATGTGTGCAGGTTTGTTGCAGAGCTATTGTTCACTGCACATGTGACGAATCTGGACTATTTGTCTCTTCTCCCCAAAGGCTAGGGAGGTGAGCCCACTCAGCAAGGCCCTCCCTAGGGGTCAGGGCAAGTGGGACCTCACTGGGAGTGACTCCACTCTCTCGGACAAGGACAACAATTACTGTAAGAAATTCATGGTCCAAAGAACATTATCCGCGTACATAGGAACTGGAAAGTCTGTTTTTGACTCTACCATTTCTCCAAACTCTTTGGTGTTCAGACGAGATTCTGTTATACCTAAAGCCAAAGTCAAAAATTGATGACACCCCCGTTTTGTTTGTGAAGACTTACATGAAAACACAAAATACTTGCTAGAATCCTACGCAGAGGCGATTCTCTAATGGGAGGACGTCATGGAGGGGTGAGAGGAGATTCTCTAATGGGAGGACCTCCTGGAGGGGTGGAGCTACGTTAGACTGCAGAGCCAGCGGTAGTGTGAAGAGCTAGAAAATCGCTAGACTGTCACCGGAAGGCTGGTGTCCTGACCAGCCAAGGAGCCACAGTCGAGATGGAGAAGAAAGTAAGAAATGGTGGAATTGTATTAAGAAAACATTGTCTTTCCTGGGAAAAGGGAAAAGTATGGAATACATGTAAAGACTTAACATTAGATATACAGAAACTGCAGAGACCCACAAGATGGTATAGGGGCCAGCAAAATGCAGACATAGCTTTCTACACATGGTTATATGCAGGTGTTTTGACGATAACCAAACCATAGCTCTGAATTGCTATTTGGGTGCTGGTTGCCTATGGAGGTTGTTAGGGAGAATTCTCATAAATGTGATAATTTCCCTTACCTTTTGAGACCCCCAGCAACTTTGCTGGATTTCTAGGACTTTCATTTTTACCTGGAAATAGTGTAAGCCTTTTTTTCCCCCACTCTTTCATGTATTCTGATGTGTTTTACTTGGTGTCCAGTTAAAGTTTCGAAAACAAAAGGATCGAATGCCAAAGGTGAGAGTGCATTCGACTGAAAACAAAAGGATCACATTTTATTTTTAAATGTATATTTTTTTTGTTGTTGCTCTAGTTTAGCTTATAAAAGGTGTTTTTACACCAAAAACGGGAGTTTGGGGGGGGGTGGGACCCCCCCAAAAACCCCCCAAAAAATATCGATCCTTTTTTTCGGTCGAATTGACTCGACCCTTTTGTCATTCGACCCTTTTGAGTCGATACTATAACCGTTTTACTTGCATGTTATTTGGATATGAAGTTTTAGACAGCTCCATAGGCATCATCTTTTTCTTGTGTGTCAGACAGCACCCTCAGTGCAGTGGCACAATGATGTCTTTCAGACTTCCTATGGTTTAAATACCTTCTCTGGGACCGACTACTGTCTCCCAGTGAATGTAAAGTTAAGTTGACTTTGCTAGTCTTTTTAAATTGCTAGACCCAGCTCACACTGCCTTTCAGCAGAGTACTGGAGGGAATACCTAGTATTCCCTGTGCCTAGAAATCTCATATAGCCCTCAAAAGCTACTCTTTCCTCTCAGATTGGCTGGTGGCAGTGGTATTACCATTATTTCCCGACCCGTTTAAACGCTCTGGTAGCTGAAATCCACCAGAGCCATGTTTTTCAAGATGGCGTCTGAGCACCCTCTGTAAAAACAGGTTCCGATCGACTTTTTCCCCATTTCTTTTTGGAAAGGTCCTTCTAGTGTTTCTCTGCGCGCCAAACTAGGTTTCGTCCCTTTGTTTGCCTTTGGCGGGGCTTCTTTACTGAAGCCTCCCTCTGGCGCCTGAGTGTGTGGGGTGAACAAGATGTGAGGGAGGTGCCCGAAACTCCATGTGCTTAGTCTCCTAGGAGACCTGAATGCACTCTGGCATGATTGGCTGGCTGACTGTCCGGCAAGGACAGCCACCCGGCTGGGTGAGTGACAGCTAGGCTGGAATGAATGGGAGAAAACTGTTTAAAAGCAGGTCTCTGGGACTTAGAAGGCAGAGTCGACCACTGGAACGAAAGAACCGAAGACAAGCTGAAGGAAGATGACTGCTGCAACTCCTGGACCATTGGTTTGCCTGGTGAAACCCTGCTGCAGGTCCGAATTGCCCGAAACTCCCTCGACAGAGAAGCCCCTTCAAGGACGACTTCTTCCCTTGAGCTGGTGGTAACAACCAACTCGCAAGCCACCTGGAAACCATACTGGTCGAATTTTCTTCAGAGTGCTATTGAAAACCGGATAGTCAGTGAGAGGGTTACCAGTCTGTGGACTTTAAGGCACTTGCACCTTAAACCAACATTTTGCCAAGCTTGTGGACCCGTCCCTGTGCAGTGGAGGAACCTCCTGATGTCCTCCCTCTTGTCCCCATCACTAAGGCCCAGGAACAGCGAGATCTGCAGGAACTGCCAGGAACAACTGCCTCAGCTACAGCAAACTCGGTTGAAACATCCTCTCTGCTACGGTGAAAATGTATGAAACTTTCCCAACTTTGGAGTCTTGTGCGCTCCTAATCCGACCTATAACTCTTTTTTTCGTGCAATCTACTTCTAAGAACATTGGCAAAGATTTAACCATTTACTACCAGAACTGTGCTATCCTATCGAAGACACTGATCCATTGAATTTGGCCCAGGCCTATTGAATTGAACTGCCTCTTGTAGTGAACTGAAATTATTTCCCCTGCCTAACAAAGTAATTGTGTTTGATACTTATAACCTTTGTCTTTTTACTCCCTTTTGAAAGTTACTCAAGTGCCATTTTGCTCCCACTTCAGGTGAGCCTAACTTGTCCAGAAACGTATTGGGTTGGTACTGTAGTGTATTGTAGTGTGATAGTGAGCTGCTTATTGCTAGTGGAATGTTTTCCAACTAACTGTGTATATAAATTCATATTGATTTACCAAGAAACCTTGAGTAAGTGTTTGATTGAACCACTGTGATTGCAAGTCCTTTTGTGTAACACCTTCTACTGCTCACATCCCTCTTGAGATGAGCCTGGCTGCTCAGCCCTGCTACCACAAAACTGTGTATTACAGACTTATACCAAAGGTGAGATTGTGCTTACACCTGTAGTCTTAATTGTGTATAGTGTTCCGAAAGGGTACTGCATGTAATTCTGCTTAACTGAGGTCAGCAAACTTCTTGGTGCTCGACTCTGCTGACGGTAAATTCTGATGAATTTCTCGATTGATTTGCAGCAAAACACCTGCATATACCCATATGTAGGAAGCTATGTATGCATTTTGTTGCACCCTAGAACATCTTGTGGGTCATTAACTTAGCCACAATGGAATTGCAGGTTCCCCCTAAATGGCACCTTTATTCCTGCTCCTGACGTCTTCCCTTCACTCTGGCCTTCCTCCATGGGCTCTCCCCCTGCTCCTTCATCTGAAGCCAGACACCTTGGAGTCCTCTTCGAGTCCTCTCTCTCCTTCCTCCCTCCCTCACACTCAGGACATTGCCAATAAGTCCCACTTTCAGCTCTTCTTCTCAAAGGAATTCTACCTTTTCTTACCTTCTCTCAGAAGCTCAATGTTACCCGAGCCTTGTGTCTCTCTAGGCTTCACTATTGCAATAGTCTCCGTCTGAATTTACCTTCTTCCACTCTGCGACCCCTCCAGCTAATCCCAAATAGGGCAGTGAGATTTATCCTTGGCCTTAAGTCCAGGCACTGCATCTCTCCTGCCCTAAAAAGTTTTTACTAGATCCTGGTTGCTTCACAGATTAAATTAAAATCCCTCTATCATCCACAAGGCTGTCTGGGTTTGGGGACCATGCTATCTGCAACTCTCTTACTACAAATTCCCCCTCTAGACCTCGGCGCTCCTCTGGCACCAACTGTTTGTGTATAAAGCGTTTCGCTAAACAGAGGGCAGGAGGTTGATCACTTTCCTCAGTTGGATCCCTTCTCTGAAACAGCCTCCCTCTTCGTCTTGAGCAGGACTTTCTTAAATTCCGGAAGTTTCTCGAGACTTTCCTCTTTACCTCCTCCTTCCCCTCTATTCTCCTCTGCCAATCTCACAGTTGCTTGTTTGGTGTCCAGGGACGTTATGAATCCTCGGGACCCTGACCTTCCACACTGAATCGCCCCCAGCTTCTGTCTATCCTCAGCACTTGCCTCGGCACACCCTCCACCCTGGAGGCTCGCACTTACCATATATTGCACATCACTGGTTGCCCACCCTCGACCACCCCTGCACCTATCCCATTCCCTCTCCCTCCTGCACTTGCACATTCTGAACACTCACAAGGCATAGTAGGTTTGTACCCCCCCCTAACTGTTTTAATATTTGTATGTATTTTAATGCTTCTCATCCCCATGTCCCCTCCCTATTGCCCTGTGGGAGATTTCAAACATAATTCACTTTCTGTCTAAGCACCTAACAACGAACAATAAATACATAAACTGGAGGAACTGCAGTAGCGAGAGGGAAATCCATAGGCAACATGCAGGGATGTCATCCAAACACTGCAATAAGGTAGTTACTCTTGTGGCAGAGTGGATGATATTGTTCCATGTGAATTCAGCAGTGTTGAGCAAGGAATGCCATGTTTCTTGATATTGGAGACAGGACACTGCAAATATTGCTCGAGTGTGTGCCCATCTGTTTGCAGATGGTAAGCAGACAACAGCCGGCACTCTGACTCCTTTTGTCACGAAAGCTCTTGAGAATCGCGCAGTAAACTGAGTTACTCTGTCAGTGATTGTAACAGACGGGAGGCCATGTAGCAGAAACATTTTATGCAACAAAAAGGTCACCAAGAGTTACTGAGGTAGGAATGTCAAGACAGGAAGCGAAGTGGGGCACCTTTGAGAATACGTATACCATGATCCATATAGTGTGCTTCTGCTGGACATTAGAAAGTTCCACGATACATCAACCATAATAATCTCAAAGGCTTTCCGCCTTGGCACGTGCTCTTCGCACAGACAGTGCATGTGCCACATGTCAATAATGTCCTTTTCTTGTCAGGCCAAAGACACTGCTGACGAAGCAGCTCCCAAATGCTATGTTGCCCCGGATGACCCATACGTCTGGAGTCATGGCATATATGCAGTACCTCCTCTTGTGTCTCCATAGTGGGCAAGAGTGACTTACCTTGTGCAAAGGGTAGGCCAGCTTGTTTCTCAGTATTCAGATCATCCAGTTCTTGGGGATGCTCCAATACCCATCCGTCGATGTCCTCAGTCAGGGCTAGTGAAAGCATACACACAAAAATGAAATGTTCGTCAGCCGATATGGGAGCCTGTGTCACATATCTTAAATCAAAGGTAGCGAAGAAGAGGTGCCTACGGTTTTGCCACAGGCTATCACATTTTGCTGTATCCAAGGCTTAGAGATTGTAAAGCCAAAGAAAAAGTGTGTGGGAAGGTAGCATGAAAAACCGTCCATTGATTATTATTATTATTATTATTATTATTATTATTATTATTGTTTCACACGTTGGGATCACTAATTGTAAGGCTCTATTGTAATGGAAGTCTAAATGCCATTCTCTGTTACATTCTGATGATTCCACTAGGGGGTTAAAGGTTTTTGAGGTGGACTGGATAAATTACAGATCGCTGTTGATGAATTATTTGTTTTATCATTTTGGAATGGACATCAAACCTTTTTTTTTTATTTTGGTTAAATCTTTTTATTGAATTTTATACATAATACAACAGGAAAACACAAAACAATTCAACATCTCCCTAATCCCTTATCCTTCCCCCACCCCTCTCCCATCCCCTAAAAATCCCTGCATCACAACGTTCCTTAAAATGACAACACCCCCAAATATAACCCTCCCCCCCTGTTCCCCTAACCCCACACAAGCCCCCCCACCCTTCCAACACAACTCATCCAGCCTGAAGATCCAGCAGTTTAAGTCTCTGCGGTCGCCATTGCTCCCGAAATTCCCCCTTCAAGTAGTCCAAAGTCTCTCCCCATTCCTCTGCAAAACCCTCCAACTTATTGTTAACTGCAAACATGGCCCATTCCAGAGACACTATTTCCCACATTTTCCTCAACCAGTCCTGCTCCGTCGGAATCGCGGGGCTCTTCCACCTCTGGGCAATAAGAGCCATTGCAGCCAATATGAAGACTATTTGAGCTTTGCGTTGCCCCACTCTCTTCCCACCATCCCCCCGATTCCCGACCTCTCCCCAAAAGAATCACCCGAGGGTCCTGGCCCATACCTTCCCCCAGGGCCTGGGCCAGAGCCTGCACGACAACCACCCAGAAGGACTTGATAGCCGGACAATCCCACCAAATATGAGCCACCGTCCCCTCTTCGCCGCAGCCCCTCCACCACCTATTCGAAACCCCTGGGTAAATTGCATGCAGGCGGGCCGGCGTGTAATGCCAACAAAGAAGGTACTTATACCAGGCCTCCTGAAGTAGAACAGCCCTAGCCACCCTCGGAATCAGTCTCCAGAGTCTCACCCACTCCTCCCATTCCAACACCTCGCCAATCATCTCCTCCCATCTAATCATATATGGCCATTTAGTAATCGGGCCCACAGCCTCTAATAGCCTATAAAGATCTGAAATCAACCCCCTGGATCCCCCGTGTGTCAGTAGGCAGCACTCGAAAGGAGTCAGCTCACGGGTTGCCGCTGTAGGAATCTCTGTGGACATCACCCAGTGTCAGAGTTGGAAATATCGGAGCCTTTCACCCTCGCCCACACCAAATTCCCCTTTACAGTCCTTGAAGGATTTCACCTGCTGATCACGAAACAGGTCCCTAATGACCCTACATCCCCCTTCCTCCCACTGCTGGAACGCCCCCTTTTCCATCCCCGGAGTGAAGTCCCCATTATTGAAAAGGGGGGTGAATGGTGACGGGAACGTTGTAATCCCCAATTTCTTCACGACCCCATCCCATATATCCACCAGGCCCTTTGTGATACTGCTCATATAGAGATGCGCCGGTCTGAGCCTACGCGGAAGCCAAAGTACCTCACCTAGATGATGCCGAGCTACCGCTCTATCCATCTTAACCCATTGCTTAATATAATCTGCTGAGAACCACTCCCTAATTACCCGCAGCTGTGCTGCCTCATAATAGCGGCGGAAATCTGGCAAAACCAATCCCCCCTCCCTCTTGATGCAATCAACAATCGCTTAGCCACTCGCAGCTTCTTACCGTCCCAGACAAACTCCCTAGCTACTCTGTTCAGTTCCCTAAAAAAGCTAGCTGGGATAGCCAATGGGATGGCTTGAAACAGGTAGAGCAGCCGCGGGAGGATCACCATTTTCAGCGCTGCGCCCCGGCCAAGCCACAATATCCTTAAGGAACACCACCTCCTGAGATCCTTTTTAATTGCGGTCAAAAGGGGAGGATAATTTGCCCCAAACCACCCTGATAATTGAGGAGTAACCTTGATCCCTAAATACTGTATCCCTTCCGGGCTCCACTTAAAAGGGGAGGACTCCCTCAAGGCTTTAGCCTCCACTTCCTCCAGAGAAAGATTCAATACTTCAGATTTCTGCAAATTAATCCTTAGGCTCGAAACCTCCCCAAATTTGGTTAAGAGCGCCATACACGCCCCAATGGACGTCCTTGGGTTCGTCAATGAGAGTAACATGTCATCGGCGAATGCAGCCACCTTATGCTGTTGCCCCCCAAAGGGGACACCCCGAATATCCACAGTCTCCCTCATCGCTACCAAAAGTGGTTCCAGATACAAGGCGTACAACAGCGGCGAGAAGGGGCACCCCTGCCTCGTACCCCGGCCAAGCTTAAAAGAGCGCAATAACATGCCATTCACCACCAAACGTTCCACGGGAGCCCGATAATTCGCCTGCACCATGCGTATGAACCTCTCACCCAACCCAACTCTCACCCAAATTGCACCTATTATTGTATCAGTTCTGACCCCGTAATCTGCACAAACATATCTCCCGCAAATTATCTATGTATTGTTAAAATTGCCCTGATTTGAACTAGTTGCCTATGCCTTTGCTCTGCGCAACGACCTCTCACTACAGGGTATGCTCAGTTATACCACTTAACTAAACTTACTTGGTGATACCCTTGTACTGGCCAGACCATTCGCCACTGTTGTCTTTCTGCATCAATGTGCATAGATATGTGTGTACTGGTCTGACCATATGCCACTGTTGTCTTACTGCATCAATGTGCCATTTTGATAACTGATGCCAACTCCGTCCTTTGCTTTGGTGCCACATTGTATTAGTCTGCCCACGCTACGGCTGCCACTTTGCATAGGACTTCCCCCACACTGCTGTCATATTGTATTGACCCGACCTTTTGCGATTGATGCCATACTGCTAATCCTTGCACTGTACCTCTGCCACCTTGCCAACACCATGCTACTCTGTACCCTCTTTATCATGTTCCCATTCTGTGTTGTGCACAACAGTGTACCTTGTAGTGGCAATAACTACATAGTCTACAAGGATGGCCTAGCTAGATTGGCCTGCCCTAGGCATTACCCTATCGCCTTCCCCACAAGCCTTCCCGCAATGCTCACAACACGCCCATCTTACCTATGGCAGCGTTCACGCAGATGTCATCCCTGCCAATAGCAACACCAATAGTCCCAAAGGGCACGACCCTAACCCAAACTCATCACGCCCTGCTCGTGATCACAGCCCAATTAGCACTAACACCCAAGCAGACACACACACAACTACCTTCGACCTGACTGAGCGTAACAACAGACTAGGCACCAGACTTGCCCTTAAGTATAGCAACCATCCGACTAAACCTCATACCACGACCAACAATCAGAACCTAGTCTCCAACAATCCTAACCCATCTCCCCTTAAACGAGCACTTCTAAATGTTAGATCACTAGTCGCCCATCCCATAGAAGCCGCTGACGACATCCTGACCAACAACCTCGATTTCCTTGCAGTGACAGAAACCTGGTTGCATGACGCTGCAGGCCCATCTCTATCCCTAGCAATTCCTGACAATTACTCCATCCTCAGAGCCGATAGACCTAACGCTCGAGGAGGTGGTGTAGCCATTGTCTTTAAATCCTCTCTCGACATTAGACTAGCCCCCTCTTCTCGGCTAAAATCATGTGAGCATCTCACAGTCAAACTTCAAACATCCCCCAAGAGCACAATTAAAATGCACCTAATATACAGGCCTCCTGGCCCACCTGGACACATTGAAGAAGACATCACATCCCTAATAGCCGAGAGCTCCAAACCTTCAGCTCAAATCATCATTCTTGGGGACTTTAACCTCGGGTATAATGACCCTAATGACGCCCCAGCCACCTCCCTGGCCAATGCACTAACCTCACACGGCCTCACACAATACTGCGCCCAACCCACTCACTCGAAAGGAAGGTCTCTCGACTGGGTAACTGCACTTAACTGCAACATTACCCTCAAGAACCCCCTACCCCTTGTTTGGATGGATCACTACCTCCTCTCGCTTGATATCAATATTAATAACCCATTGCCCAAAAAAAAAAAGCTTGCACCTGCCTGCCCAACAAGGAACAAGCGCAACATTACAGCTGAAGCGCTCATACCCCTGGTACTCCCCACACTCAACGCATTACCAGCCACAGCTGATTTGAACTTGTTGGTCAACACCTACAATGAATCTATGTCCAAAGCGATTGACCTTGTTGCCCCATTAAAAATGCGCAAAGGGAAACCCAAAGCACACTTGAATTCCTGGTACACCCCTGAACTCAAACTACTCAGACAAAGAAAAAGCAAACTTGAAACACTGTGGAAAACAGTCCCTACCTCAGAAAATAGAACTAGCCTTACTAATATCACTGCTCTCTATAAAACTGAGTTAATACGTGCCAAAAAAGAAACCTTCAACTCCAGGATTACCAAAGCAGGATCTAGTACTAGAGAACTGTTCAACATCTTAAAGGAACTTGAAAACCCCATTCCTCCCACAGATACATGTACCAAGGATAAACCCTGGTGCACGGCCATCCAGAATGCCCTCGCCAACAAAATCACTGGGCTCCAAACTAAAATTGAAAACAAACGACAACAACTCTCCAATGGTCCAACTGCCAATCTAACCCCACACTCACCCACTGACACCAACTCAGGTTTTACATTCAAAAAGGTAACTACCTGAAGTTCAAAAAATTATAGCCTCCCTGAAACCTTCAAACTGTAAAGGGGACAATTGCCCCGCACAGATCATAAAAGATGCAGCTAGGGATCTATCCCCCTTCATTACCAAGCTAATAAACCGGTCCTTCACCAGCAATGTAGTCCCAAGTAATTTAAAACAATCCTGGGTCCTCCCACTCTTAAAAAAGCAAACTCTTGACCCGGCTATACCTAATAACTATAGACCTATCACCACTGTCCCGTTCTTACTAAAAATCCTTGATAGTCGCCTATTTACAAATTCAGGACCACCTAGAATCCAACCAATTATTAGGTATCCGCCAGTCTGGCTTTCGACCTCAACATGGAACAGAAACGGCCCTTGTTGATCTTAAAAGTCAGATCGACGAACTTAAAGATAAAGGCAAGGCTGCCATCCTTCTTCTCTTGGACCTCTCTGCAGTCTTTGACCTGGTCGACCACAAAATCCTATGTAACCACCTGTCATCGGCTGCACACTTCTCCCACTCAGTGGTCACATGGATCCAATCTTTCCTCGCTAACAGGACCATGCGTGTTTTTTCACCACTAGCAGCGGCCGACCCAATACCCATCACATGCGGTGTCCCACAAGGCTCATGTGTTTCACCTACTTTGTATAACATATTTACAAAGCCCCTCTTTGACAAACTGGACCATCTGGGTGTCACCTACACCAACTATGTTGATGACACCCAGATACTCCTAACCCTATCAGGCAACTACAACTCCGATGTCGACAGAATCAACGAAGTCTTCACCATCATTCAGGCATGGATGGCCACACACGGCCTCTGCCTGAATGATAAGACAGAACTGCTCCTGGTCGGCTCCTCCAACACCCTCTCGAAACTTGGCCCCAGCTACACCAGCATTACCATCGATGGAAACAGCATACCCATTTCCAAAAGCATAAAAACCCTCGGTTTCTGTCTAGATACCAACACCAACCTCTCTAAACAAATCAACATGACCGCCTCAGCCACTGCCTACACAGGTAAACTGTTAAGGGCTTGCAGACCTCTATTATCCACCAGCAGCTGCCTCATACTAGCCAGAGCACTCATACAGTCCAAACTGGACTACTGCAACGGCTTATATGCAGGCACAAACAAATCCATAATAAACAAATTGCAGGTCCTCCAAAATAACGCACTCCGAGCTGCGCTCAATATTCCCAGAAGAGAACACATTTCTGCTATCAGAAAATCATGTAAATGGCTATCGATCCAACATAAAATTGACCTAAAAACCTTATGCCTCACCTACAAAGCCTTGAACCACCTTGCGCCTCCCTATCTAACCAACAAATTCACCTTGAAACCTAATATCAGAACTACTAGATCCACCAACACACTATGCTTTATGGTGCCCAAATACACCCTAAAACGAGCCGGAGGTACCAGCTTCCCGGTTCTAGCCGCCCAACTGTGGAATACTCTTCCACTGGACATCAAAACCATCCCCACCTTTCAACCATTCAGAACCCAGGTTATCACCTGGCTACTGAATAAAAACTAACCCCTCTACAGGCGTCTCAGGACACCTCACGCACCGTCCCTTCCTAGCTCTCATTCACTACCTCCATGTATTTTACGGGCACTAGCCTCTGCATCATTCTTGTGTATATATTATTGCCATTGTATATCTCCTATGCTAACTGTAACTGTATATAACTGTAGTTGTAAATTGTATAACTGTACTATTTGTTTAACCTCTATTCTGTAACCATATTCTTGTGCGCCCATATACCCCTGGGTCCGGAGCGCTTTACAAATAAATTAAACAAACAAACAAACAAACCCCATTCTTGCTATTGTCAGAAACAAAAAAGACCACTCCACCCGGTCGAAAGCCTTCTCAGCGTCCAGCGCCAAGAGGATCGCCGGAGTGGAGGTCTTCTGCAACTTCTCAACCAGATGGGCCACCCGCCTAATATTGTCTGCCGTTTGCCGGCCCAGAATGAACCCCGACTGGTCCTGATGGATTAGTGTAGGCAGGAAAACCTCGAAGCGCTTAGCTAAAATCTTAGTATACATTTTTGCATCCAAATTAATGAGTGCCATGGGTCTGTAGGAGGCACAATCCTCCACGTCCTTGCCTGCCTTATGGATTAAAGAAATCTTTGCCTCCTCCATGGACGGGGTAATGCCACCCGAAATGTGAAATGAATTGAATAATTGTGTTAAATGAGGGGATAAGATGTTGGAGAAAGCTTTATAAAGGGAGGCCGGGAACCTGTCGGGACACGGCGCTTTGTTATTGGGGAGAGACGCGATGACAGCACGCACCTCATCCTCTGAAATAACCTGACCCAATGCCTCGGCATCCTCCTCAGAAAGACACGGAAGGGACAAGGTTCCCAGAAAATCCCGCTGCCACTGGGGAGACGGGTCCTGTGGAGTGTACAGAGCTTCATAAAATCTGACTAGGCGTTCCGCAATGTCTTCAGAACGGGAAAGCCCCCCCTTTCATCTTTTATGGCCGCAATCGCATTCCGCTCCCTATTCCCCCTTAATAAACGCACCAACAGAGAGTCCGCCTTATTCGCCTTCGCATAGTACAGCTGTCTGACCCTCAGCATTGATTCTTTGGCCTTTTTAGTCCTTAAAACCCTCCGTTGCCCCACGGCCAGCCTATACTCCCTATACGCAATCCTGGAGGGGGCCTCCCGCAACCGCACTCTCGCCGCCCCCACTGCCCCCTCCAGCTGGACCTCCAACAAACGCAGCTGTCTGTTCCTTTCTGCCTTTAGAGCGATGAGTTCCCCTCTTAGGGTGGCCGTTAAAGCATCCCACCGTATACTAAGGCTCTTATCTGTGTCATTATTTCTTTAAAAGAAGGATCTAATGCAGGTGGTTAACTCCTCCCTAATCAACTGGTCCCTCAGAAGTTCCCCTGGGAAGCGCCAACTCCAGATCCCCGGCCTTCGCCTACCCAATCGCAGTGTCATCTGCACCACCTTCTGATCCGCGATACCTATTGGGCCTGTCTCTACCCCCTCAACCCCTCCCACCAAGCTGGCGGATACCCAAATGTAATCAATTCTCGATTGGGATCTGTGCACATCCGACAGGAACGTGTGACCTTCTTCCTCTCCCCTCAACACCCTCCACACCTCTTTCAACCCTGCCCCCTCAAACTGCTCCTTCAGTTACGGAGAAGCCACCACCCCCCCCTCCTCCGCCCGCATGCTGCGTCCGATCCAGCCGTCTATCCCATGCCAGATTAAAATCTCCCATCAGGACAATCTGTCCTCTCGCAAATCCGTCCAGCGCTACTAAAATCTCCCTCAAAAACCGCTCCTGTCCCGCATTTGGAGCATACACCGAGGCAATGGTGTATGTGGCCCCTCTGCACTTCCCCCTCACCATGAGGAATCTCCCATTTTTGTCTCTAAGGACATTTTGAACTTTGTCCACCCCTCTACCAAACGCCAGAGCCACCCCCCCTTCTTAGTCGGACCTGACGCAAAAAAGATCTGCGGGAAGCCTTTCAAGCGCAGGCGGGCCCTGATCAGTACGCAACAGATGTGTCGCCTGCAACGCCAAAACGTCCGGGCGATGCGTTCTAACAAAACATACAAATTTCGCACGCTTGAGGGGGGAATTCAAACCCCTCACCTTATGCGTTACCCACCTGAGAGCAAAATGATAACCTGCCCCTCTCCAGTTAGCCCCCCTCTCAGCTCCATTTCCCAGTCTCCCACTCTCCCCCCAGCCCTAATCTCTCCGACTTCACTGCTTCATTGCCCCCAACCCCCTTCCCCCACCCCTACCAAACTTCCCCAGCCCAAAACCCCCAATTTAGGACTGGTGGACCCCCTCGCCCTCACCCTCCCGCCCTCCTCCCACCACTTGCCGGACAACCTCGTCCTTTCTTGTTCCAATATGTTTTACTCCTCCCCCCAGGCAATATTCACACCCCATGAGTCCACCACCCCCATCTGCTGCTCCAAAGCCCCTAGGGAGCCCCAGACCCCTCTCCATTGCCACCGCCCTTGCTCTCTGCATTTCGAGCTAGAGTCTTACCCGTGGGGCCCCGCCCCCTTCTTCTTGCCCCGCTCTCCCATCGTCGACCACTCCCATGGCCTGCTCCTCACTTTGGCCCCCCTGGGTGCGGGATCCCCAACATGGTCCCCTCCTCCGCTATCCAGATCCAAAATTAGAATGCTGGCCGCCTCCTAAAGCGTAGTCACTCGCTTCTGACTCCCCTCCCACACAAATACCAAACCAAAAGGGAAGGACCACCTATATTTAATCCCCTTTCTTGACAGCTCCCTGAGCACCATGCCCATATTTCTTCTTTTCAACAACGTGCTTGCAGCTAGGTCTTGAAACAACTGAATCTCTTCACCCTTATAGAGAACTGGCTCTCTCTGTCTGGCTGCCCGTAACACTGCTTCCTTCTGTCCATACCTAGCAAAGGCCACCACCACCTCCCGCGGCCTAGGGTTTGTTCCCCCCAATACCCGACCAACCCTGTGGGCCCTATCCAGGACTATCGAGTGCGGGTCATCCTGGCACACAAGCTCGGTGAAAATCTTCTGGCACTCCTCCTTCAGCTGATGATCCGCCACAGCCTCGAGCAGCAGCTTAATTCGAACATTGACCCGCCGAGACCTATTTTCTAGATCCATCAGCATCACCTCCATATTCCTTGTCGCGGAATCTAGCCGGTCTATGGCTTCAGCATTAGCCATTGTCTCTTGCTCATTCTCCTGTAGTCCCCTCTCCAGTAAATCCGTCCTTTCTCCTAACTGAGCGACTTCCCGACGTATGTCGCCCAGAGCAGCGTTGAGGTCAGTTCTCATGAGCTGGAACTGCTCCTGGAACTCCTGGGCCAGCGACTCTGTCAGAGTCAGCATTTCCCCTCTGAGATCCTGCCTCATCATCTGTGCCGATTCCGCCACTGCTTCGCTACCTCCGCTCTCCTGCGGAGTGGCTGCGCCAGTTTTATGCACATCCCTAGTGTCTGTAGCAGGCCACAGCGTAGGCAAAGTTCTGTGTGAAGCACCGCCAGGGTGACCACCCCCTCCAGTCTTTCCTTTGGACCTGGAGGACATCTGTGCCAAGTCCGAGCCACTCCAGGCGTCACGGAGCAGTTCAGTAGATTAGAAACTCCCCTCTGCCGGCCGCAACCACAGTCTAACCAAAAAAGTCTGGCTTCCACGGAGAGCACTCCTTCTCCTCCAAGCGGACCGAGTGGGCGACCCCCTGTGCGGAGCCCCCGCTCCCTTCCAGTTGCAACCAACTGATCCTCTCCTTTGAACAAGAGACTGCAGCGCTCCACTGATATTCACCCTGCAGAAAAGTATCGCCACCCTCCCTGTATTCAAGGCTCAGGCCAGGGGGAGAGCCAGAATGCTAAAGTTCGACCTCCCACCTACAGCGCCTCTGCCGTGCGTCTCCTGTGGCAGCCCTTCTCCCCAGGCAGTTCACAGCTCCAAGCACAATCTGGGGGGGGTGGGAGGAGACCACGGCTCACCCCCGCCCCCACTCCGCACTTTCCACGATGAGGGGGCCCCACAGAGGCTCTTAGCAATCCTCTCGCCAGCTCCCCGTGTCACTGCTCTCACAGAGAGGAGCCAGCCAGTCCAACAACACCCTCACATGTCTCCTCCGTCCCAAAGGCACCGTGTTCCTCACGTTTCCACAGGCCTAGAGGCTCCCCAAGCCGCCTCGTATGCCTCTACAGAGTCTCCTGAGGCCATCCAAGTGAGAGCAGCCTGCGGCTGCCCCTCTTTAGCTCCGTGGGCTGCTTCTCACCAGACGCCGCGTTGCTGTTAGATCTCCCGGGTCGCCTGCCTGCACACAGTCCGAGGAGGCAGTGGCACCTCTCTGCCCCCACTCCCCACCTTCCAAAACGCGGGAGCCCCACAGAGGCTGCCGCCCGGTCCCACGTCCACCTCCGGAGCCTGTATCTCCACCGAGGGGGGTGGGGGGGCAGGGCGGTCCGGCCCCCAGCACTGCCTCCTCCTGCCAAGGGGCGCTGCGCTCCTCTTGCTCCCGATGCGGGGCGGCTGCCCAGGCGCCGTCCTCGTCCCCGCAGAGGCGCCGGGACCATCCACGCGGGTATATCCCGCAACCGCTCCACTCCACACTCACCCGCGGGCCGCCCGATCCCAGCTGCTGCAACGGCACGGCACGTCCTCCCTGCCGGCGCTACACTTCACATGCCAGCGCCCCTCAATCCCGTGGGCTCTGCGATTCAGCTCTCTCGCTGCCCCCGAATGCGGCTTGCCTCCACTGCCGCCCCGATGCCCGCTTGACAAGCAGGGGGTGGTGGAACCTCCAGTTCTAGGCCCGTGGGGTCGGAGCAGCCGTCGGCACGTCACACTATGCTGGCGGCCATCTTGGAATCCGACATTAAACCTTTTAATATGATTGGGATCTACTTGTGTAAACGCCCAACGCAGGCTTTTAGAAGTGAAATGCTAAGATTAAAATGTTACGCATTTCCAACTCGTGAAGTGACTGGAGCTAGAGAGAATGTTCTAGGAACAAGAGACTTTGTAAACATTGCACGTTCTGAACACTCGCAAGGCATAGTAGGTTCGTCTCCCCTCCCTTACTCTCATGATTTGTTTGTACTTTTAATTCAATTATTTATCTTGTGGTAATTTCCTTTCTTCCTTCCCCTGTCACCACCATGTTGCTCTGTGGGCGTTTTGAAACAGTTTTGCTAATTATACAAGCGCCTAACAAATGACCAATAAAATAAATTGTGCAATTGAAGTTGAGACCCTAATTGTGGAAGGTGTCTCACTTTGCATTTTTCATACTAAGACGTTTGGGAAATGTGCACACAATCTAAATACTCTTATCAGCTGAACACCTCTAGGTTCGAATTTTAAGCGGACTTGAATTTTTTTTTAAATGTCTTAAATTGATTTTAATTATTTTATTTTAAAATTGATTGTAAACTTGTATTCTTTATATAAAGCTTTTAAAAATGTATACATATTAATAAAAAATAACAAGATTGTGTCAATCGAAAAAGTGGCGTTTGCTTTGCTAGGTATTATATGCAATTTCAGGTAAAGTGCATTGACATGTGGATGTTACTAAAGAATGAACCACAATGTTCCTCTACTCGTTTTGAGCCTTAAGGCAATGCACCTCATTGATGTATCCAAACCCATGACTAATACTCCTTATCCATATATAAACGTAATGACTTGCATGTATAGTGTACCAGTAAATATCAGCATCTTTAAATTTGACGGAAACCTACAGAATGTAACAAGGCAATAAGTTAAAATAATGCCCCGATAATATGACCTTGTTACCCTAAATTGAACCACGCGAAGTGTGAAACACTTATAGTGGACACCTGATTTTACAACTTTATTCAATAAATTAATCCATCTAGTCTCCCTTGTGAGGATATGTAAATCTTATTTAGTGAATTCTACAATGAAAGCACAAAATAAAGCTTTCACAATCATGAAGCTCCTTGTCCCCAATCATGGAAAATGACACAGCTCTATAAGTGAAGGCATAATCCCTTAACCAACATACATACAGTTCTTTGTAGTAATGTGTGCTTACGGGGGGGACAAGTGTAGTAGCGTGTGTCACGTGGAATGCTATGGGGAGCGCGTGTTAGGAGCGTTCGTGTTGGGATTGTGTAATGAGCTGGCGTTCGCACAGTGACAGTTGGAGACTGTGTTTGCCAGACAGGGTGCCAGTGCTCTCGCTCGGATCTTCACCACAGGAGCATATGAACAATAAAGCTGTAACATCGTAACTGAGCTGGCTCCGTCTGCTGCTTCATCCGGGAACCCTAGATTATTACATTGGCGACGAGGATGTTCGGGTCGCTGCTGCGGAGGGGGCAGTGGTAAGATTGAGGACCGCTCTCCACATCAACTGTTGCCCTGTCCGGCAGGACTGCATAAGAGAGCAGTCAGACTCTTACCAGCGCTGTAGCGGGGCTCAGCACTTAGTCCCGGGGCCAGCTCTGATGTTATCAGGCCTGAGACGGCCGTTTGTGCCTTTGCCCAGCTCACGTCAGGCGGAGCTTGGATTTCGAGCGGAGGAACAGATTAAGGAGGTAACTCTTCTCCTGCTTGTCTGAACTGTATCAGTAGCAGTGGACAGATCGAGTGTGACACCTGAACGGGCCGTGTGTCCCTGGAGGCGGACCGGGTGGAGAGGAGCCCGCCGCCAGTCTCATGGATCAGGAGACACTGGATAGTGTTGCCGGCACACTGACTTCTATGGAGGACTCAGAGAAGTGTTTGCAGCCTTCGTTCCTGTTTAAGTGCGTTGGACATGATTCTCCTGCGGATTTGGACTTGGAAATGATGACGTCGTTGGCCCCAATAGGTTTGTTGGAATGCGATGTTGCGAACGTCCATCAGGGATTCGGGGCACCAATGGCTGTGGTGTTCAAGGACAGCGTCATCGTCCCAGCGCCGGGAAGTGCGCATGCGCTGGGGAACATGGTTTGCGTTCCAGGCAGAGCATCCTCCGAATTTGCCATCAGTGGTAACGCAAGTGGTTTTGCGTCAAAGAGAAGGCCGGTAGTCAAAGGTGCAAAGGGCGTCACGGAACATTTGTCTCAGGGTGTCACGGAACATTTTTCTCCACGTCCCAGGAAGAGACTGTGCACGCAGGATTGTACACTCTGCTGTATGGAGGTCGGTCTTTACAAAATGCACTGTGATAGTTGCGGAGCTCTGTTGAAGACTCTCAAGGAGTTTGACCCGGACCTGAGGGGTTTTTATGAGGTTGAGCGACCTCACTCTCTCAGAGGATTAATGCATCTAGATGTCGGTGAGGCCTGTATGTTAGTTAAGTGTGGATGTTGATGTAGTGGCCTTTTGTTAGTGAAGTGTTGCAATGTCGGGCCGGTGTGTGAGCGGATTGAGTGTGGAATGAGTGTTTTCGTTGTGGCCCTGTTTCAGGTTATATATATATTCATTGCTGTCCATTTTCTCATTATATTTTGGTGGAATTTATGGATACTGTATGTTCATTGTTTTCACTTTCAGGTTGGTGGACTTGAGGGTTGGGGGTTTTACCTTCTAATGTTGCAGGGTGCATTACTACATTGTTTTTACCTCTTCGGGGAGGACGGACTTGAGGGTGGGACTTCCTCAAGATTTGAGTCGTTTACATTGTGCATTTACGATTGTGTGTTTCCTTTTTAGGGTGGGCAGACTTGAGGTTGGGGTTTGCTTCGAGTGTGTCTCATGTGTTTCCCTTCTTGGTGTGAGTGGGACCTATTAGGAGATTATCCCGCAAATTGACTCCTAGTAGGTGATATCATCCCGTAGATTGACTCTGTGTTTTGTGTGGGGTCACGGGAGGGGCGCAATGTGTGAATGTGTTCCGTGAGAGTGCGGGAGTGGTAGTTGGTCTACTTAACAGCGCTAGTTGTGAATTTAGGGCGTTTATGACGCCAAGGTTTAGTATGATGCACGGGATTGGTGCAGTTTGGCCGCTAACGTTCATTGGTTGAGACATGATTAGGCCATATTTCTTCGGGCATAACGGGATTCCGGCCGGGTCCTGCTGCGTGTCCTTAGGATTTTTGGAGGTGAGTAATCTGGCTGTGAGTGCCCTGCTGGACGCTCCAGCAGTGTAATGGGTGCTGAGGTCTTCCATCATTTCCTTAACCGTGTTGGGCCATTTTCATCCATGGCTGTGACCTGTATATCTTATATTGTTCTCTGCATTTGTCTGCTGATGTCAACCTGTATTTTTTTATTAGAGTGTGCCATTTTGGTTGGCGGTTGTGACTATGAAGGTCACGTTAGAACCTAGGAATTTCTTCATCATCGGGTAAGGTGCGGGTTTGTTACTCTTGGTGTTGAGAGTGGATTTGGTGGTTTTAAGTCAGACATAACTTTGTTATGTGTCCTATAGAACTTCGGTAGTGTTGCCTCTGTGATTTAGTATGTTTTTGAGGTCATTATGGAATATGTGCTGCTTGTTGCTCTGTGTCAGAGCCGGTTTGTGCTCAATCGTGGCAGGTTCGAGGCCCCGAGGGGCAGCTCGGGGCAGAAGGATGTTTGTGCACTGTGGGAATAGGTTGTTAGTTCTAGTTATCCTTGTGATGGAAAGTAGGTGTGGCAGGCCTAGTACTGAGGGGCAGCTCAGTACCGGTGGATGTTCTGTTTTTTTGTTTTATGTCCTCGAGGGTTTTGGGTTCCGTTTGGCCGTGTTGGGCCCAGTAATTATCTTGTTACTTAGGCGGTGGTTAACTGTAGATGGTTTTAGCATAGTTTTTGTTTCCACATGGAGTTGGTGGTGTGCTTAACAGTGTGCAGATCTGGCACATTTGGTGAGATTAATTTTATTACATTTGCCGAATAGTGTTACAGTTCTGGCACATTGTGTGCGTGTGAAGTCGGGCTGTCGTTCATATGTATCCTTGTAGAGAGTATCCCTCGTTGGTGGCGTTTAGTTTGTTATCCCATGTGCTTAGTTGGTGTCCCTTTTTCAGTCCGACTTTGGTTATGGGCCTCTTTCCGGGATATGGTTATTGGGTGTTGGCCTTATACGGGGGGGTGATGTGTTGTAGGTACTGTAGTACTTGTATGGCTTGTTGGCCTAATTGGGAAGAGGTGTTGTTTGGTGCTCTGGGTCGATGGCCTTTTACAGGGGGAGAAGTGTAGAAATGTGTGCTTACGGGGGGACAAGTGTAGTAGTGTGTGTCGCGTGGAATGCTATGGGGAGCGCGTATTAAGAGTGTTCGTGTTGGGATTGTGTCATGAGCTGGCATTCGCACAGTGACAGTTGGAGACTGTGTTTGCCGGACAGGGCGCCGGTGCTCTCACTCGGATCTTCACCACAGGAGCATATGAACAATAAAGCTGTAACATCATAACTGAGATGACTCTGTGTGCTGCTTCATCCGGAACCCTAGATTATTACATTCTTCAATGAAAGGCATTTCAACAAGTGTCCATCATTGTGGTGCTGTTAACTCCATCTCCAATCGTGTCTAGGACACAAATAGGTTAGCCACTATGGTGCAAAGTGACTGTTCTCTCTTCAGATATAAAGTCAAAAGTCAATCCGCTCACGTGAACTTCAGCTGAACCTGAGAGTGTCCGAAAGTAAGGCCGAAGAGAAAAGACTACACCTCCAAAAGAAGACCAAGTAATGTTATGTTACTTTCACAGGGATCTCTTACGTAGAAAACCATAATGTGTAAGATATAATACCCATAAATTCAAGGCGCCATTATAATTTGCTAATATAGTAAAGGGTGGCTGTTCACTCTCACAAGCATATATCAAAGCATCATGGCAGCTTAACTCTGAGGAATGTACATTCCAACATAACAACACTAAAAAATCTATAGGCGCACACTGCTTGTGCTAAATATTTTGGAATTAAGCCGACGGAGCATACACGATCGGGCTAGCGCTTGGAATCACTGGAGCATTCCGTGTGAGGGCTGGTTCCAACTTTTGGGTAAGCAAATTACACTCTTGGCCCTTGCCCAGTGAGAGCGTTCCACGCCTGCAGTGATCTTTTGAACACGAACGCGGAGGACGCGCACTGGTTGAAGGCAAATGGCAGTTTTGAAAGAAGCTATTTAAGAAGTAAATTACCGCCATATATATATCAAAAGAAGTTGAGTAAATGGCTCTATCATGTGTTTCCACGGATACGAGATGGACACATGATTACTCACTCGTCTATCAATTCTATATGAAGTATTGATCACACCTACGGGAGAGGTTTGTAAGAATATTTCACTACCTGCCTGTATTGTATAATTTTGCAGGTGTGCGAGCCAAAGAAATAGATGTGAGACGCCATACAAGATTGGATCAAACTAAAGTATCTCGTTTATTTCAGAAACTTGGCAATGGGAACAGGTCACAAAAGAGTGTCCCAAGTCCTAGCCTTAATTATACCACTTCGATTTTTGTTTGTTTTTTACATACAGGAATGTTTGAACACAATAGAGATGATTGGTTTGAAACCCATTATGAATCTGTATACGCCTGATGAAGGCCTACGTAACTCTTTAAACAAAGGTGTTGGATGCCTGTATCTTCACGTGACGGTCTGAAACAGTGTGTCGACCATATTGCTTTTGACCTAAGCTACTGGGTCAGCATCCTTTATGTAATATCAAAATAATTGAAGAATGTGAAATACACCACAACAGGCAGTCCCACGATTGTGAATATATAATTGATCTGTAAAGTTGGATTATGATGACCATACAAAACAAATTCAGTGACAAATGATTAGCAGAAGTTGGGACAGCATTATCTTTTTTGCTGTCCTAATTCAGTATAAAACTACAACTGAGAGTACTATATGCACCTGTTTTGGGCACTTCATTCTAACCCCATGTCACTACTTGCACGCTAAGTTATTTTGTGATCTAGGACACAACAATGGAGATTGCTACCAGTTTTTAACAAAATTGTATTCAAATAAAAGTATTCTTTTTTGAACTGGTACTATAGCTTAGACTGATGCGTTGAAAATTGAGTTTTGCATCTATGTTTCCATGTTCCAAATAATATGGTGTAAAAGGGAGGGTTGGTCGGTTCAAACCCTGGTGTTTTATGATACTTTCGTTCCCTAAGTGTGGAGGATCCTTTTGTATTATACTCAGTATCTTTCCTACATAAGTGAAGTGAAAATATAAATGTGCCACTTCACTATCAAATGACTGATCCCTCTTGAAATATGTATAGGCAAAATATGGCACAATCATGCCTGCTTCACACTATTACAATGTGTGTCCTGTGAGAAACCTGATGGACTTCTCCCACCTGCTGCCCCAGAATCTTCCATTCAGGTGACCAGGGAAGGGCATCGCTTTTTGGATCCCGACCCTGTGGGTGGACAAGCAAGGTAAGATCACCTAACTGGAGGGTCACTCGATATGGTGAGGAGAATGCCCAAGGGCGAGACATTGTATTCCCCCTTTCCTAATTGCACACCAACCCACTCTTCCTCAACCTTTATGGGGTATTTCCACTCTCACCTCATCTCCCCCTCCCCATTGCCAATAAGTACTGGGAGGAGGATTTGGAGATCGGGAACAATGAGGATTACCCATAGAAACAAGGTAGGGATACAAAGGGAGGCCTACCATCTAATACCTTTGACTTGTCCCACTAATAGTCAGGCAAGGTTAGGCACATTTCCCCAACTGTGCACACCTGACTCCAATTGACTATCACCTGCAGTATAAAAAGGGTGGTTCTGCCAGAATCAGAGAGCAAGCTGGGGATACTCAGTGGACCAGAGGCGCCAAGGAGCAGGGAGCTGCAGGAAGAGAAGCCTGGAGGATCCGGATGAGAACGGCGTGCCTGGACGCTGGCCCAGTGTTCGTGAGGGGCTGCAGCGTGGCTAGGGAACCGTGTCTTTAGGGAGCTGGAGCGAGGCACCCTGTCTCCTGCTGGTGGTGTTTAGTGAATTGTTTGTTCCCTTGGGACATGTGCTGGTCCCATTGGTTTCAGAGCGGCAGGTGGTGAGATCCTGATATCGACCCAAACCCATTTGACCTGCTCGCTTTGACTACTGTTGGTGAGTTTCATGAGACCGAGATAAACTGGTGCAGGAGCGTTGCTGAAAGAAGAGCCTGGTGAGCGAAAGCAGGACAAAAGCAAGCGGAAGCTGGAAAGCTGTGAAAGAAAGCAAAGCGGGATGACAGTAAAGCTGCGCAGAAACAGCTAAGAATGGGTGCAAGAGAGAACCGAAAGTAAGGCGAAGGGTGCAAGAGACCCGAAACCGAGAGAGACAGCAAAGAGACAGTGAAAAGGAAAAGGGACACTCAAGAGAGGGTGTAAGAAACCCGAAAGAAATACAGAGATTGCAAGAGGCACGTAAAAGGGCAAATTAAGGTGCAAGAGAACACAGTGAAAAGTAAGGGGATGCATGCAAGAGGCACAGAAAGGTGGAAGGAAGGTGCTAGTGTGCACAACAGAAAAAACGTGGTGTGCTGGAAGCACAGTAAAGTGATAAAAGCAGAGTGAAAGAAGCACAGAAGATAAAAAGGTGTCAGAGAATAAGGAGAGGGGTTAGAGGCCAGAGTGTTCACGCCTGGGAGGAGCAAAGAACCCAGTGTTTTTGAAAGTCTCTGATGCTACCCCCATGACAAAAACAGTACAGTGAAAGGTACATCCTGACAAGAGGAACTTTTGTTTGTTTGTTGGGGCCTAGGCTTTGGGAAGGGAACCCTAAGAGGCCCACTAAAGACATTTAACAACGTTTTGAAGAGAGGCCTATACTTGGGCAAGGGAACACCGAGAGGTCTAACAGGAACAGTGTCTTTTTGTTTGGAACTGGAAGGATCAAATCTTGGGGAAGGGAACCCCAAGAGACCCAGAGAAATTGTGAACTCTGTCGACAAACGGCAAGAGCCCTGCGTGGAAGGTTCCAAGGGCAACCCTTTTAAGTTGAACTATTTTGAACTGGCAGAACTACACCTATTGGTAAGACTACCTGAAACCAGCTGAGGTTTACATTTTTTTTGTCACCTTTTTTCCCATAAGAAGTCCCCCTATCACATTTGGTTTAAGAGTGAGGGCAAGCATAGGTTTGGACACATACAATCTTTGGTTTTGGACTTACGGAAATAGACGGCCCTTAGAAGCATCAGTTGAGGGAACAATGCCCTTAGAGGTAAGGCCAGATAGGTATTACACCAACCCCACACAATTTGATTATAAAGGTTTTGAAATTGTTAATTGAATGTGTCTCTTAATACCATGCCTGTCTCACAGTCCCCACATGAATACTAAGGCCAAAGTAAAAAAAATACTAAACAATAAATTGATGCTGTGTTCAACATGCCACATAAAACAGGAATTCAATCATGATATAGTATAGACCCCCCAAAAAAATGAGCATTACGAAACTCTCGGTAAGAATACAACTGCGATCCAGATTTCTCATGCAGGACGAAAACTCGTCCTTATCACTCAGGAGAGACTAAGTCTTCAAGTAATTATGAATATCATATGGCTGAAGGTACTGTCATGTCAGAGAATGACTATCATATTGGAAGGTCCATGAGAACGAGATGATATACAACCCAAGACCATTCTATATTCAACCTAAAGGGTGCCATTCATCCTTCTCGTTCAGACCATTTCTGAAACTCTCAAAATTGTACATCCACTGTTCTTTGTACGAGAGTACCTCCTCTTTTGCCCTCATATCTCCTGTCTGAATCTTATCAATGACCCACCATTTGTGGTCATCTTGACTGAGTGCCAATGTCTCAAAGTGTTGAAATAATGGGGCCGATAAAGGTTTAGTTCTACTCTTCGATCTGTGCTCCACTATGCAAGTTCTAACCTTTCTGATAGTTTTTACAACATATGTTGTCCTGCATGGGTACTGTATAACATATATAACTAATGTGCTTCTGCAGGTGCTGTGAAAGTTAAAGGTTGGGTCCTTTCCTTTGAAAGGAAAGCTGGGTTGTTTCTCTTCGAATTTACAAACAGTGCAGCTTCCACAGGGGTGATGCCCCGTTACCTGCGGAAGCCCAAAACAAGTTCTCAAATTGGCAGTTTGTAGATAGACTAATCTATCAGCTTTAACACAGTATTGTATGATATGTTTTCCTCTTTTGAAGGTGAACATGGGAGGCTCTAGTTCAGGATGGTTAAGTTGTAATAAGTGCCAGTTTTTTCTAATCAGTTCTCGGACTGCATTAGTCTGCTGAAATAAGATGGCAGCACACACAATTTTGGTATTGGAAGGTCTGACTATCGATGTATCTATTTATTAAAACTACAGTTTTGGTTACTTGCTCTCTTTTTGGCTCGCATTAACACAAGTTTGGGGTAAGCCCTATTAGTAAACCTTCCCACATCCTTGTCTGCTTCCGTTTGAAAATCCTGTAAGAAGGTGCAATTGTACCTAATTCTTAAAAATTGGCCAGAAGGTGCATTATCCCTTAGAGGTTTAGGATGAAAACTTTTGTAATGTAAGATGTTGTTTCTATCTGTGGGTGTTACTCACCGACTAGGATTGATGGGGATCCAAGAGAAGAGAAGGCGAGTATGAATTCCGGCCTAATCAGCTTGATTGAAGAGCCTGGGTTATTCCTTAACCCAAGCCTCCTCACCTGAGGGAGCTCTTCCTCTTGATAAACCCCTCTGCTGTATTCCATTGAGACCAGACAGAGGCGTGGATCAACCAAAAGAGCGAGAAGCACAGACCAATATGGAACCAAGCTGTAAAAGGAAAAAAACACAGCTGTTAATGTAAGCCAATGATAAGGTAGACCATACTCCCACAGTATAGATTATTAACCTGATCTATGTAGCTTGGCGGTCGAAGGAATAAGGAGGCAGCTGAACCAGGATTTGGGTACCTAATTCAAGACACGAGAATGCCGTCAGTTTGGGAGCCCTATCATGACGAACTGTAGTTGAAGGTAAACAGAGTTATTCTTACCTGGGTAGTACAGGATAAGGCCACTGGAGTTGAGGGATGTAGGCAATGGGAAATGAATTCCAATAGGTAAGAACAAAACGGAAAGTACAAAATAATAAATAGGGGAGGTTAGTAAAGAAGCTCACCCGAGTGGCACAAGGATCGCTCTAGTTCCGGCTTTGTGGGATATTTTTACCCATGCCAATGCACCCCACTGCACCCCTTTGCCAATGGGGAAAGAAACAGCCAAAAATGGATGCGCTAACCCCTGTGCACGCAAACATATTTGCAAAACTGCTCATGGTTCATAAATCCCAAAAGGCAGCACACCCCTGCCACACACAGTCAAAGTTGGTGTAAAAACAGAACTCACTGCATGAGAATGCCAGTGGGTGCTGTTACATGAAGCAAGGCCACAGAAGTGGGCTAAAAACCGAAAATGCCTTTTTAAAATGCAGCTTCCCCAACCAATTGCAACCTTCAAAGTGTGGTTTTGGCACTAAATTCAGTCATTTTCCAAGTGAACTATTAAAATTAAAAGTGTGCTGAAACCACAGATCATCCAGTACAGTCATAAGAAACGGGGCCTCACTGACGGACAGCAGCTAAGAAATGTATTTCATGCAAAACAAATCCCAGCACTCAAAGATAGAATAATGCTGAGTTAAATGTGTGTGTGCTGCGTAAGAAAATTAGATGTAAAAATTACATTAAATGTTTTTTTCTCTGAAGAAGTGCAAAATTCGCCTGTTTAAAGCATGTTTTTTGTGAAGGGCTTAATTCCTTTAATTGTCAAAATCCATTATAAACTCTGTTCATTTTATAGCTTTTAAATGAAAGATTGTAGGTGAACCTTCAAGTAACCCAGTTGGAGTTAACTGGTTAATTCTTATTGGACAGTGCCCAGCATGGGAAAGATGACACTTCATGTTGACACTAAGCTGCTCCCAGGAAGGCTTAATGGATGCTGGAGGTTCCTGCATATTTAGAATAAAGACCTCATTAGCCATTCATCTTTGGCTGACCCAAGGACAAAGGTAGGCTTGGACACCCATCCTCCCAAAGAAGGGGCAGGATGTGGAGGAGGTTTCTCAGTGAACTTTAAAGGACTGGCCATTTGCTCACTTGGGAAGTAAGAAAAAAAAACGTGCCATGGATTTTGAATGGAAATTACTAATTTTGCCTCAGAACCTGACATTTAACATGGCAGCCAAAATAAGTAGACAAGTGAAAAATACATACTTATAAGTCTGAACTCATGCTAGGCATTTGAAGATTTGGTAGGAGTTCTTACTACATAAGGAATCAAAGTTACACCATAACCCTAATTGTGGCAAAACCATTAATGTTGCAAAATTATATTGTATACCCATTGTATACCCATGTTCTAGAGGTCATCGCCGAGATATGTATTGAATTAGAAATTGTTAGGCCAAACCGTTATGATTAAAAAGGACAAAATTCCACAGAACGACAAAGACAGCTCTCGCAGAGATGGGAATTGGACGTCAGGATAACCCATAAAATATGTAATGCATGTGTCTTATTTTAGTAGAGGGCATAATTATAAAAATGTGTATTTATGGGAAAGTTAAATTGTGGTTCAAATCAATGTGAGAGTTCCTAAATCACACCATAAATATGACAGCTTTTTCTGACTGCCAACCAGAATAGGGCCAAGTGCCTTTGGCCACTCACAGCCGTGAAGTGCAAAACCAAGGCCCAGCAATTGCTGAACTATTTTTTTTTTTTTTAGCTAGGCCCAAATTCAATCATCCCAAAATGAAGGGAAATTAATTCTGATCCAGTCTGGCTTGTTACCATTCATGCTTGCCTACTGAACTCCCATCACACTAATCTACCGTGTCCAGTGACCAGAAGGGCTAATCAAAATCCAGTCTGAGGTGCAGTCCAAATTGACCATAACTGCACAGCTGATCAAATCCCACCAGAAGTTGCCTGCTGCCGGTAGACCCGATCCGAAGACCAGAACTTTGACGGTCCAATCTTAATTACAGTTAACTGTAACTATCAACAGGAATAATAGTAACCCATAGTATATTGTCTTGTCCTATCCCAATCTCAACGCTTCCTCTCTTTAACTTAAGAACATGTAGTAGTGTCACACCAGTCTGAAACCTTACTTTGATTTCTTGTAATAATAATAATTTCTTGAAAATCTTTTTGTTTTTTGAAAATCCCAAACCCTTAATATCATCCCACGGGTAATCCGACTGAGTCCACCAAGGCGGACACATAGGTGCCGGGGTTGGTACCCGCGGATCACTCTGGGGCTTACTGTGTTTCAAACTGGTAACCAGCCTGAATACCCTAGTTTAGAGCATAATTGTAATTGTAATAACTGATTTCTCTTTTCATTTTCGCGCCTATATTTTCAAAAACTCCTCTCACTAAAACTTCCATAACTTCTTCAATTTTATAGATAGAAACGTAATTTCAACTCTTACACCTAATACCCTTAGCTACATCCACAACTAAAAACCGCATCGCAGAACAGTGTATTTGACATTACATTTTAGCAAACGTTTTACACGCGTCTTTTCCCATCCAAAGTGTTTCTCAAACTCCCATTCTGATCCAAAGTGTGTACTGTTGTTTATCTTGTAGCCCATGTGTGTTAGGACCTGTCAATTTAACAATTTCTGCACATTTTTCCTTGTTTCACAAAGCCATTTTAAACTGTCAGTTTAAAAGTGTCCTAATTCCGAAAACAGTTTTCTCTCTTGTTTGCAGAGGGAAGATTGCATTCAAACTCTAGACACTGTCTTTCATCCCTGAATACCCGCTGCTTACTTACATCTGTGTAGAATCGCTCATTTGTGAATTAAGAACTTTGCAGGGGGAAAATATATATATATATATATATATATATATATATATATATATGTGTATATATATATATATATACACACACACAAATATGTTGGATTTCAATATTAAATAAATAAATCTTTACTTTTGTAAACCATCCTGATTCCTGGTCCACTGTGACCTGGGGGGTATTTTGAGACTGGTGTGATATGAGTGGTATATCACTCAGAAAAAAGAACCTATAGACATATAAATATTTCATTTGTGCATTACATGCTAGGCGAGACCTGGGTGTGTGCCTGATTGAAATACTTAACAGATTTTGGGGGCTCGTGCCATGATTCTGAGTTCGAGTTACCACCTGTGACAGTCTAACACAGCATACTAGCCTGCAGGGTACAGACACCTTGCTGGGTCGGTGTACTGTGCTACACTGTACAAGCACCTCTCAAAATAAATACTCCAAAAATCAGGCCTATTTGTAAAAGTAAATTAACCCTAAAATAAGTCATAAGGAAATTGATATCTCTAAAATGGCGATCCCAGTAGAAATTAGTATTGCTAGGCAACACGTCCTGCACAATCTGTTTGTCAGGGGTGAGTGGCCAGAACAGAATGAGCAGATCTGGTTGCAAGAAATCAAAGTACAGGTCACTGCCATGGCCCTAATTACATGGCAGGACAAGGGCCTATTACACCAAGCTCTTAGTGAACTGTACATGGCCCCAAAAGCTAAAGAGGAGCAGACAAAAATTGCTAGGATAGCAGCCTACCTGTACCTCCACATAGGAGTAATGCAGGAAAAGCATGCAGAAAACATAGTTCTGGAAAAGAAGCACGTGGAAACACTACAGAAAATCCAAACTGATCTAGACTCTGCAGGGCAAAGGCTACAGAAGAGCCAAGAATAATAGACAGAATCTAGGCAGTATATCACCCAATTAAAAGAAGATCTGGCTCTCTTACAGCAAGAGAAGGCAGAGCAGGACACCCAATTACAGACACCGCACAAGGAGTGTCAGGAAAAGGTTGACTCTCTGCAAAATATGATAGAGCCTGCGCAGAACCGATAGTCACCTTACAAAATCAGATGGAGACCTTGGAAGAGGAGAATAATAAATTAATTATTAAAGACCTCCACACTCAAGAGGAATTTGATGGGCAGCACCAGAAATCCCATGCATTTAAAAAACAAAGGGACGACCTGGCTGCACAGAGGGCCACTCTAAGTCAGGAGAGGGACACCTTAGGCCAGGAAGTCAGCCAATTAAAAACTAAGTTAGAGGAAAGAAAGCAGGCCCTCCAGGAGCTTAGTGAAGTTAAAAACGAATACGAGAAGCTACTAGAGCACACCAAGCGGGTGGAGGAAGCTCTGGAAAAGAACACCCAGACCAATAATGATAAAACTCAGGAGTTGAGTCTCCTGCAGCAGAAATTGGCCCAGTATTTCCAGTCCAGGCAGTAAGTGCAGAGAGACATGAGGCTCCCTGTGAAAAGAATGATGGGCTCCACAAACAGATAGCCAAGCAAGAGCAAATCATTGAGACCAGTAAGGCCTTAATAGAGGAGCAAAAGAGTCAAATGTTGGCATGTCACCAGGGAATAGGGGCTGAAAAAATTGAGTTCGGAAGGGACAGAGAACCTCCTGAGCATAACATCAGGACCCCTGCAATCAGGGACTCTAACCCCTTCAGTACCATGGACTCTGCCGGCTTCATGTCCACTGTCTCATATGAACCAAGGGCCATGGGGATGGTGGACTTCAGCAGAATTGGCAACATGGGACTGACAGATCAGCGCCTCCCAGAAATGGATGGATGGGTGTCTCTGTACAGATTCCCAAATGCTATGGCTAGCCTCTCTGATGAGGAAGATTCCTGTGAGAGGAGGGGTCAGGGAACTGGATCCCCAAAAATACTGCCTACCAAAGGATCAGTTTGTCAGATTTGGTGGGGAACTCCAGGAAAGCAAGCCCAAAAAGTGTATCTTAAAGACCTCTTCCCAGCTAGGGCAAAAAACTAGGCCCCCACATTCTGCAAACCATTCTCAAACTCGCCCAGTCAGGGAGAGCCTAGAGGATTCATTCAAAAACGAGATTAATTAAGTAAGACTTTGACCAATATAAAGATGGAGAAAGTAAAGAAAGATCTGGCAAATTTTAATCTCTACTATATTTTGTGGAGATTTGTGAGAAGAGAGTTTATATTCCTCATCATCTAGAAATAAACATGGCTCCTTACGTACTTGTAGGCAAGAAGTAATGATGTTTGCACGTAAATATTCCTTTCATAGATGACTGTGCATAAGAGTCCTAAAATGCTTCTTTGAGTCTCAATAAGACATCGCTAGTCATTTTGAAACTTAGTCATATCAAAAATTAAGGTCCACTAATAGCTTCCGCTATTTGATCTTCTGAAAAGGATAATCCATCCATGTGATTTATAAATCGATATGCCTATAGAATAGACACACCTGGTTACAGAAAATGAAATATAATAATTGTTCTCCAAAGTAATACAATCTTCTCCGCTAACCGGCTGTACAATTAAAAACAACAATGAAGATATTGCAATGGTAAGTGTACATGATGGCCTGATGTCTGCCCTCCAACAGGTGATACCTCTGTTCCTTAAAAGCGGCCTTGATAGCCAGTAACTCTTTATTTGTTACAGTGTACAAAAGTTCAATTAGCATGAATGTCTTGCAATATAAAGACACAGGATAAAGGTGTCTAGGTGAAGGGCCCTGTTATGTGAAGAGTGAGTAGGCTGAGGCATCTGCTTCCATGATTTCTGGGAGGTCAGGATTAGGGTGATATGGGCTGTGGTTAAGGCCTGTTTGAGGCGTGAAATGTATGTTGAGCTTCACTTGACCATATGAAAGAAGTGCTGGCCATGGTCAAAGGAGTGAGGGGTAAAATGATATTAGAAAACTCCTGAATGAATGTCCTGTAAAAGTTTGTGAACCCTGGGAATCGGGGAATCAGGAGATGGCAATCCAAAACAGCCTGGATCTTGGCTTTGCACATCTGGATAACTCAGGAACTCAACATGGTCTACGAGAAAGAGGCATTTATCTTTAGTTGCTTACAAAGAATGGTCATCTTACCCCTGTAAGACCATCCGGATATGTTAGATATGCTGATGTATCGATCGTTAGATCTAGATAGACTGTAATGAATACTTCTCGGATGTCATGGAATACATCATTCATAAAATGATGCAAGGTGGCCTGGGTGTTGCAAAGGCTGACTGGCATTACCAGATATTCAAAAAGGCCTTATATAAAGCAAAAGGATGTCCTCCATTGGTACCTTTGCCTGATACGGACTAGATTGTATGCCCCTCAGAGATTCAACTTGGTGGAAATAGTGGCCAAGCGGAGATGGTCGAGGAGTACTGATATTGGTTGTATCAGATACTTATTTGTGATTGGGATTTCATTGAGTGCACAGTAGTCAATACAGGGCCTTAGGTCACCTTCCTTCCTTCAGATGAAAAATGAAATGAAGGGGAAGCAGCCGGCATCAGGAAGGGCATATCATCCCAGCTTTTAGAGCAGAATCAAGGTACTCCCCGAAAACAAGGTCTTCGTTGTGTGTTCGGGATTACACATGACCACATGGTATAGCTGCTGCTTCGACAGGATCAGTGGGTCAGTTGTAAAGTTGAAGAGGAGGCAGATGTTCCGCATTGTCTTTATCAACCACATCCAGATAGTCCCTGTATTCCTTTGCCAATCCCTTTTGAAGAGCACCTGTGTAATACAGGGCTATGGAGAGGGCTTGTTGTCACCTCCTGTATCTTGCCAGAGAGGCACTAGTTCTGGTAGAACACATACATGAAAGATTCAACTTTTCTATCTCAAGCGATAGCAGAATTATGTAATTGCAACCAGAGGGTTACCAGGATCGCTCCAAAAATGGGGAGTGGCTATCGCACCAAATTCAATCCTCTTGTGATGACCCTGTTGACCAATCATAACCAAAGGGGCTGTTTGTCATTGAAAAGGTCCAGAGGTTAGGGATTTACCATCAACATGCCTCACTGATTCAGGCACTGGCTTCTTCGATGCGAGCATGGAGGTTGGCTAATGTAGAGCCCATGTAGTTGCCCATGGCCCCTGAGTCTATCATAACACAAGTGGACATGGTTTCTGAACAGGGCGTTTTGAAAGCAACCCAGATGGTTAAATGTGATTCAGTAGGTAGAATAGAACATACTGGCCTTTATTCTCGGGCGCCCGGTGTCAAGGGCGGCTCTTGAAGTTTTCCCAAGGCCCAGGGGAGTCTCTGTGGACAAGTCTGGATTTAATGTCCAGGTTTCCCACGGTATATCATATGATATGATATGATAGTTTATTTATATAGCGCATATAGACAATGTGTTTCAAAGCGCTTCAAGGCAAAGGAGGGAACAAGGGAAAATACGACATTCTTACAGGCCATGAACATAAGGATGTGAAATGAACTATCGTACTCAGCCTGACTACATTTCAGATAGTGCAAGTGCTAAGACATAGATAAGGAAGGGAGGGGGAGAGTGGGAAACAGACAAGCGACTACCGTACTCGGCCTGACAACATTTCTGTTAGAGCCGGAAGAAAACAAAAGGTGAGGGAGAGGGGTGCAGAAAGGGAGGGGAGGAACAAAAAAAGCGACTATCGTACTAGGCCTGACAACGTTTCAGATAGTGCTGGAGGGAGTGGCGGGGGGGCAGTAAGGGGATGGGGGAGCAACAGACGAGGTTGCTATCAAACTTGGTCCAGGGACAGTTCTGATATAGTAAGTGCATAAAAGAAAGTAAGGGGAGGAGATGGAAAAAAGGGAGAAGGGAGGGGAGGAGAGAACAAAGAGTAAGCAGTCAAAAAGAGAGGAGAAGCAAGAGGGGAGAGCAAATACAATTGCAGAAGTCAATAGTAACACATAATGTTGCAAGCCAGGATACAAGATGAAGATGGGAACAGCATGATTCAGGGCCACCATGAGTTCAAGATTCAAATGAAGTCCAGCATGAGAGTTCATTGATTCACGGTGCGTCACCCTTTCTGAAGTCCATAAAAGTAAAATCCAGCATTGGCCACAAGACAGTGATGGTGAAACCAGAATGTATCAGGACAGACTCCTGTGTCCAGGAAGGGGTGGGGGCACAGGGGAACAACACGGGGGGACAGAGGGTGTAAACACATGTTGGTGCATGCTTACCTGCTGTCTTAGCATGGGGTCGGACCCTGGATCCTCCTGGTCCGAACAGGTCCAAACAGCAATTGCCCTTTTCTTTGACTGTCCTTCACTATGGACGCCCGGGCGAGAGACGCCCTTGATCTAAGAGTTAAGAGCAGGAAGGAAGAGGCAGGGCTAAGAAGGTGGGTGGTGCTTAGGCCAGGTGACCTAGATCCACATACTGCAAAGGAAAAGAGGATGGGGCTCCTTATGTAGGGAAAAGAGCGGCAAGTAAGAAGGCTCCAGGTGGACAGGGCTTGCTAAGTGGTAAAAAAGAGCGGCAACCAGGAAGGCACCAGCTGGGCGGGGCTTAGGTCAGGTGACCTAGATCCACGTACACCTGCTCCCCAGCTGGGGAGCAGGTGTATGCATACATTTGATTGATGATGCCTGTCCTGTTCTTCTCCCACAAAGCAAGGAAGGGAAATGGTCACAGAAAGAATCGGTGGACCCAGCGTACAAGTAGAGGAGTATTGGGAAATGTCTCACAGGGCTCCAGGGCAGAGTGAAATGATAAGGACATGAAATGCCCATAGACATGAAGTGTTTGTTTGTTTTTATTACTTGTATTGCGCACCAGACCCAGGGGTAACCGGGCGCATTTTATAAGACAACTTAAAGCTTAGTTACAAGAGCACATGGCAAATGGAGAAACAAGAAACAGGAAATATATAATATAATAGTATACAACAGAAATATACAAAAATATACAACAGGCGAAAATGAAGATGCCTGTATTTACAGTCCTAATCAGAAACTACTAGGGATTAAATAAGTCCAGGCAGTGGGTGATCTATTGTTTGTCTGCATTTTAGATCCATGTTATGAGGTTATGTCGGAAAGTGAGTTAGGGTTGATCAGTCTTCAGGGTGGATGGTAGGGAGTTCCAGAGTTGAGCTGCTTTCACCTGAAAGCTGCAGCCACCGACTCTAGTCAATTTAACTCTAGGTATAGATATGTTGTTGGAGTTAGCGGATCTGGTGAGTCTTGTTGGTTTTATTCTCGTGAATCTCGCAGAGAGGTAATGTGGTGCGGCGTTGTTAAGGCATTTGTGGACCAAAGAGGCAATTTTTAGTTGGATTTTCTCCTGGGTAGACAGCCAGTTATTGACTCGTCTAAATTCGGTAATGTGCGCTCTCCTGGGGATACCTAGTACTGCTCTAAGCGCATTGTTCTGCAAGATTTGAATTCTTTTGATAACGTCCTTATTAGCCCCAATATAGAGCGAATTGCAGTAGTCCAGCTTTGATAATACGAGCGCTCTCGCAAGTGTGATGCAACTGTTGTTCGATAAGAAGGGTTTGCCTGCTCTTATCAATTTACAGGTGTAGGCGGTTGCAGAAGCCATCGCGTTGACCTGCTTGTTGAAAGAGAGGGTGGAGTCCAGGTAGAAACCCAGAGTTTTTACCGCGTGGGCGGTTGTAATTTGGTTGTTGTCAATATTAAAAGAGGAGTTGTTGGGGCCCAGTTTTTTGATGGTAGAGGGTGTGCCCAGGATGATGATTTCAGTTTTGTCATCATTCAGGCATAGTCCGTGAGTGGCCATCCATGCCTGGATGATGAGATACACTCTGTTCACCAAGGTCAAATCCTTGTCGTAATCACCAGTAAGTGGTAGGAGAATCTGAGTATCATGTGCATAATTAGTGTAGGTGATACCAAGAAGGTCCAGATCATCGAAAAGGGGCTTAGTGAAGATGTTGTAAAGTGTAGGAGAAACACAAGATCCCTGGGGCACACCACATGTGATGGGGATGGAGTCTTCTGCCGCAGTGGTGGAGAAGACTCTCATGGTCCTATTATTGAGGAAGGATTGGATCCAGTTTGTGGCTTCTTCGGAGTAGTGCGCAGCCATATCCAAGTGCCTACAAAGGACCTTGTGGTCAACAAGGTCGAATGCAGCTGATAAGTCCAGGAGGAGGAGGAAGGCTGGTTTGCCTTGATCCCTTAGCTCATCAATTTGCGCCTTTAGGTCTAAGAGGGCAGTTTCGGTCCTGTGTTGGGGACGGAAGCCAGACTGCCGTACTCCTAGTAAATTGTTGGTTTCAAGGTGTTTCTATTTGTGAGTATGCCACTTTATCTATGATTTTTAAGAGGAATGGCACAGTGGTAATTGGGCGGTAGTTCGTGGGTATGGCTGGGTCTAGCGTCTGTTTTTTAAGCAATGGGAGTACCCAAGATTCTTTTAGGTTACTGGGTATGGACCCTGTTGCGAATGAGGCGTTAATGAGTTTTGAGATAAAGGGAGCCAAGTCTCTAGCTGCGTCCTTTATCAGTTGGCCTGGACATTGATCCCCCTGGCAGTTAGATGGTTTGAGTGACAGTATGATTTTTTCAGTCTCAATAATACATACTTTAGAGAACTTGAAGCGAGGATTGTCGATGTCATTTTTGGGAGGGGTGATAGTTGTTTTGGGCTTAGTATCCAGACTAAGCAAGGATTTTTTCATGGCAATTTTAGATTGGAGAGTTGTCACTTTGTTAGCTAGGGCTTGCTGAATGTTGGTGCACCATATTTTATCTTTGACGCAGTTGTCTGGCACTGGGATGGGAGATTCTATTTCCTTTAGGATAATGAAGAGTTCCTTCATGCTAGAGTTGGCTTGGGCTATTCTAGTGTTGTAGGTTTCCTGTTTAGCCGAAAGTATTTCCTTTTTGTAGAGGGTAGATATATCTCTGAGTGCTCTTATTTTCTTCAGATCGTTGTAGTTTCCATGCGACCTCACATTGTCTTTTTTTGGTACGAAGAGTTTTTAGGTGGGGGGTGTACCAGGAGTTGAGGTGGGCTTTGGGTTTGCTCCGTCTCACTTTAAGTGTTGCAATTACGTCCAGGGCAGAGGACATAATTTTGTTGTACTCATTCACTAGAGTTTCAGGGTCCAGGTTATCTGGTAGTGAATTAAGTGTAGGGAGGATGAGCGGGAGTAGGTTATCTGGGGTGATATTCTTCTTATTCCTGGTCGGGATGGAAGGTGCTGGCTGGACTAGGTCTTGGGGCAGAACCACTTCCATGTGGGAAAACAGATAACCAAATCCATAGGGTCATCAAATCAGTGTGACAGGTAGTCAAGTCCATAGACCAAAAGTTCAGAGGTTCATCGATTTAAAGAAAAGGGAAAAACATACACCATGTCCATTAATCAATATCAGAGCCTGGAGAGGAAGCACCTAAGGTCAATGCAGGGAAAAGCAAGTCACAATCCAGAGAACGGGCATAGGGTCATGTGAGGAATCTGGGGGCATACTCACTTATTTCCCCAAAATATACTCCTCACAGGGGGCAAGGGAAAGGCCGTCGCTATCGGATCCTGACTCTGGGGGTGGATATGCGGGGGATGATCACCTGGGTGGAGGAGACTTGGGGAGTGGGGATGAGGCAGCCTTGGGTAAGACACGGTATTCCCCATTTCCCTTTTTCTAATGAACCTAGCATCCCACAGACCTTAATAGATTATTTATTAAAAATCCCTTCTGTATTTTTTACCTAAGGTACCTCCCAGTAAATGCCAGTCAGGTACTGGGATGTGGAAGAGACGCACAAAGCTATACATCCGCTCTTTATTAATTCTCACACACACAAACACGATTTTGGTACTGGAACAAGGAAGATGCAACAAAAACTGACAACAGTCTGCAGAACTTACTCTGCGCAGTCTAGTTGCGAAATGTCAAATCAAGCTGGGGGGCTATTTAAAGGCCAGTGCTGGAAGCAGGAGGGGAAGCTGAATGAGAGGGACCGGAACGAGAGAGCAGTTGTGCAGGAGCTAAAGCCCAAGAAGTCCAGAGAAGCCAGAGAGGGATGCAGAGCAACTGCAGCAAGAAGCCAGGTGGAAAGCAGACGGGCACAAGAAAGCAGCTTCCCTCTTAACCGGTGTAGCAGCTGGAGAGGCCGGGTGAGGGCCGGAGAAACCCTGCTGAATGAACCGCAGCAGAGAAGGAGCTGGTAGAGTCACAGATGTGGAGAGGTGCATCGGACAGAACGACAGGTGAGAGAGAAGCTGTTCATGAAGCTGCTGGAGGACCGGCAGGACAGAGAATGCTTCCCGGATAAACAAGTGCAGCAACCTCACACTCGACGTCAGACACTGCAAGCAACACTGGTGAGTCTTCCCAGAAGCACTGGGAGTCCTGGGGCGTACGTACCGACAAAGGTTTTTATGCGCTAATTACCATATATGACAAGCGGATAAAAGAAATACATTTTAATTATGTTAATTTCCTGAAATAAGTCAATTTGATGACAATACAGAATAAGTTCAACAACAAAGTCATTAACTATGATAAAACCAGTAATTGGTTATGAATGGACATAAAAAGCAATGTTAAAAAAGAGAGCCAAATAAGCAAGCATAAGTGAAGGTTTGAGATGAACAATCTTCAAGACGCAAACGAGCATTGTCAAGAGTCAAATGAGCATTGCCAAGAGTCTAGCGGCTATTATTGTGCATTACTGAAAGACATGAATGGTTGAAAGTAGAATACCTGTATGCAAGAAAAACCTGGCAAAAGGGCATCGGAGGTTTTGAGCAGAAGGCATGAAACAGTGAATACATTTCCTATCAGGAGAGTGTATTGGGAAGCTTATGATAATTGGTGCAAAAGAACTTTAAACTTAGGTTCCTAGCAGGAGAGTGTACTCTGTGTTGGTTATTGCAAGTGCAAGCTTTTTAACAAGTGAATGGTGATAAAATAAGTAATAAGAAAGCTTCATGGGCACTTGAAAGGAGAACAAGTCAAGCCTTATTGTGAAACTGAGATGGTGGCAAAATACTTATGAAGCAGATACTAAGGTTTGCCCATTGCGTGACCTGTAATGGGTGGACCATGTGATCCAACAACTGCGCCCAGACCAAATACACCCACCTACGGAAAGGCCACTGGGTAATGGAATAAAGGAAAACCTAAGTGAATTGAAAATGAAACGTGAACTTTCTAAGCTGGTAAAAAGAAACCAGACCGGCAGAGATGGGAAGTGTCCCAGGGAACTATATTATTTTGGAACATCGACAGCTGAAAGCTTGGGGAAGGGAAACCCTTTTTCCAGCATGGGTTCTGGCATTGATTTAAATGCTCACGAATTTTCCCTGTCGTCCAGTTGGGAATCCTCTGTAAAAGAAAAAAGTTTCACTTAAAACTCTATTTCTCCTATAAACCAATCACTGTCCTCTGGGTCATACTGCCCCCATCCAATGACAGTCCTCTCCCTATGCCCCGCCTCTGGCAGCCATCTTCACATTTTTACCGCATGCTTCAGTGTTGAGAGTCCTCGAGTTGCTCTACGAGCTATTTTCGCAGAAAAGTTCTATTCTTGTTCCATCGCAACCCGTGTGCTCCTATCTTCATCGGCCGGCAACGGGGATCTGTTGTCGGTGAAGTTGTGCGCCCCTCAGGTGTGATTGTTCAGCAAAGTCTCTGGAAGGCCGCCTTGGGCCTACTTCGTGCCCTCCGACCATTACGGAGAAGAAAAAGGAGGGAAGGACACTCTTCAGGCCCTGCACCCAATGCAGGCTAGGGAACGTCTACATGGAGGACAAACATCTAAAGTGTCTATTCTGCCTGCACCCTGACCAAAATGAGGATGGGTGCGAGATATGCCTGAGCTTCTCGAAGAAGACGAAGAAAGACCGGTATAGCAGGCTGGCGGCATGGCTCAATTCGAGCAAGAACTCGGACCCGTGCTCTGAGCAGGGTCATGCCTCACACAGGACCAGTCGGTCTGAGGAGCAGCCTCCCTCCGAGAGGAGATCGAAGTCCTTTGAGGACGCCCCATCCATGGGGGTCCAAAACAAGGCCAAGAACCGCAAGACTGATTCTGCCGGGTTTGCCGCTTATGCAGGTCCCAGGTCGGATAGACCGTGATCGCTGTTGCTGTCCGCCTCCTTAGCCAGCCTGCAATTGGGTTCCTCCTCAAAGAGGAAATCCTCCAACCTGGCCAAGTTACAGGAGAAATTGGAGAAACAAAGGCTGGAGGAAGAGAAGAAGGTCTCACAGGCTCATCAGGCACAGCCGCAGACCCCGTCGACCGATTTAGCAACATCCTCTGCGATGACCACTACGGCAGGTGTTACTGGCGCAGAGAGTTTGGTCCCTACAGCGCAGAGGGTGTCCCTGCCACCCAAGCGTGACATGGCCCCCAAGGCAGCAGCCAAGCCTGCGGGCACCCTTTGAGGGTGGGGGGGGGTGGAAGGCACTGGTTCTGGTCCCGGTGCACAACCCTGAGGAGGGAAAAAGGGGGACGGGGGGAGTAGGCCCCAAAACAGCCCTCCCAGGTTTATGTTCAGCCTATGGACATCTCCTCCATGGACGACGACCACCACCAAGCGCCTGTCCATACAGTCCACGAGGAGGACGATGGCACAGGGCCTAGCACTCAATCCTTCCCTTTTCAGCCGAGGCATATATCCATGGACATCCTGTCGACTCTCCACACTCTGGTGGCCGAGATCCACCAGAGGTTGCCTCCAGCACTGGCATCTGTTGTTCTGCAGGCCCCTGACCAGCCTCGACACACGAAGAGGGAGCTGTATCTGCCCCCGCCGCCGCCATATCCGCCTCATCCACGTCGGGACCCGACTCCACCAGCAGACCTGGATATGCACACAAACACTGGTATGGAGACGGCCATGGAAACTGACAAGGATGCTGACTCCGTCCCGGCAGATGGTGAATCGCTGCACATGTACACCCCTCATAGAGGCTCTCCACCAGACGAGGTGGGATCATTCCACTCGATAATCTCCAAGGCCTCTGAGCTGTTCCAGCTTGTGCACAAGGAAACCAAAAAGGAGGGCTTCCTATATGAACGACAGGAGTCCAAGAGGAAGACGATCATGGCACTACCCTTTTTGGACAACATTTGGTAGGAAGGCCTGGCCCTCATGAAGAACCCATGCATGGCTCCAACCAAACGGGACAGGTTGGAGAAGAAATACAGGGTACTGGACTCTGCACCCAAGCAGTTCAGGTCAGAACCATTGCTAGACTCAAAAATGTCCGCCACAAGAAAACATTCAGCCAACCCGGCATCCGCATCATCAGTCCCACCGGTTAATGAAAGTAAAAAGATGGACGCCATGGGGAAAAGAGTTATCTATACGGCGGCATCCACGATCAAAGCGGCTAATGCTCTGACTATCTTGTCCCGATACGGGAGCCCTGGTACAAGCTAGCCCTTATCTTGGAATTCCAAAAACGAGGCTCTCGCCTGCTTTCAGGAAGGAGAGGTGGAGTTGGACCATGCTATTATGGTGCCACTGGACATCACCGACTCAGGCTTGCAGCAGATGGGAAACAGTGTTTGCCTTAGTCGGCGGGGATGGTTAAAGGCCACTAACTTTCGTCAGGACGTTCATGCGAAGGTGCTGGACATGCCGTTCAATGGCAAGAATCTGTTTGGAAAGGCGGTCGGCGAATCCCTTCAAGCCATAAAGACGGACACAGAGACCGTGCGTTCCCTTGGCACTCTGCAGCAGCATAGCTGGTCGTCTTTTCGTTCCTCCAGGGGGAAATCGAGCAGATCATCCAAGGGATACTCCACGTCGTACAACCTCCCCGATCCTTCATGCAGGAAGCCCACAGGGCCGCTCCCAGGCCTATGGTAGCGGAGGTCGGCATCGCTGTTGCCCACAGGGCAGAGCACTGACGCCCAAGCAAGCCTGAACGGCCAAGATGTCGGGCCCCCACTCATGCACCCCGGTGGGAGGCCGGCTTACGAGGTTTGTCAGCAAGTGGAAGAAGATCACCACCGACACATGGGTGCTGGACGCTCTCGCCCAGGAACCCACCTTGGAGTTGAAACACAGGGGTCCTCATATTTCACCAGTTCCACATCAGGAGCAACACATCCCTGAGCTCCTGGAAGAGGTGCGAGCCATGCTATGGAAAGGGGTGATAGAGGTCGTTCCCCAGCGGCTCAGAGGCTCCGGAATCTATTCCAGATACTTTCTGGTCTGAAAGAAGACTGAGGGGGTTGGAGACCCATCCTAGATCTATGCCCAGATCCAAAAAATCCAGGATGGTCATGTTGCAGCATGTGCTCAGCCAACTGGAGGAAGGGGATTTCTTGACATCGATGGATCTATAGGATGTGTACTTCCACGTCCCCACCCACAGGAAAAATCGACGGTTCCTGCAGTTCGTGGTACAAGGTCAACACTACCAGTTCAAGGACCTACCATTCGGATTAAAGTCGGGCCCAAGAGTGCTCAGAAAATGTGTGGCCCTGGTGGATGCCCACCTGCGTCTGCAGGGCATACACATATACCTGTACCTGGACGATTGGCTGATACATGCCCACTCCTGGGAACTGGCCGACGAGCACACGACGGAGACCGTCCGGCTACTGACAAACTATCCTAAGTCCTCCTTATCGCCATCGCAGAATGTGCTGTTCCTCAGCGGCAGACTCAACACAGTGGCCTGCCACTGTCACCCTCGGAGGAGGGGCTAGCAGCCATTCAAGGGAAGGTGCAGCGACTGTCGTCCTCAAAGACGGCCACTGTTCGGGCCATCAAGTCGTTGCTGGGCATGAGGTCATCCTGCATCTACCTTGTCCGTCTCTGCAGGTTGCAGATGCGACTCCTACTACAAGAATTCTTGGATGCACGTTGGATACAAGTGTCCAGGAGTTTTGCGGACAAGATCCCCCTCAATGAGGATTTCTGGCAGGCGATATAGTGGTGGGGGAGGTGCGCTCCCACATTGCCCAGGGGACAGGATTTCAAACCCTGCCATACCAGGAGACGGTCTCCATGGACACCTCTCTGGAAAGTTGGGTGGCACACACCGGACATCTACACGCCAGAGCTCTGTGGCTTCCGGAAGAGAAGGATTTGCACATCAACATCCTGGAGCTACGGGCAGTGTTCTGGGCCCTCAAGTCTTTCCTACCATCTCTGAAAGGAAAGGTGGTGAGGATAATCACGGACAACACCACCACCATGTTCGACATCAGGAAGCAAGGTGGCACTCTATCCCCAGCGCTCTCCAGGGAAGCTTAGGGATTGTGGCACTGGGCCATCAGACAAGGGATGTTTCTCGTCCCGCTCCACCTGGCAGGCGTCAAGAACACCATTGCAGACTCCCTCAGCAGGGAACTGCCTGCCTGCCACAAGTGAGAGCTTCGTCAGGATCAGGTGGACAGTCTGTTCGTCAAATTGGGAAGACCCCCTATCAATCTTTTTGCCACGGCGGCAAACTCCAAATGCCAGATGTTTGCCAGCAGATGCCACCAACCGAGGAGCTTGTGGGGCATGTTCTCCTTCCCGTGGAGAGTCTGTTTCTGTACTCCTTTCTCTCTTTTCCTCTCCTGCTATGTGTGATCAACACAAACAGTGTCTGTGCAGGATGATATTCATCGCCCTGGCTTAGCCGAGGCAGATTTAGTTTCCGGACCTTCTCAGCCTGTCAGCGTCACCTCCAGTCAAGTTTCCAGTACTTCCGGATCTGCTCACCAGAGGAGAGGTGCAAAACTTCATCACGACCCAGGATCCTTGGACTTGAAGGTATGCCTCCTGCAGCCTTAGAGTTTGGGGGTTATGAGCTGCCAGCGGACTCCAGGGAGGTCCTCGCCAAATACAGGGCGTCGTCGACACTTAAGTGCTATGGCCGTAAGTAGAAGTGTTTTTCTGCACGGTGTCGGTCGCAGAAGATTACCCCTCTGAGGTTCACGGCCCCGCAGATTCTTCCGTACCTACTTTACTTGGCAGATGTTGATCTCACGCGCCCATCAAGGTACACCTGGCGGCCATCTCACGCTACACCAAATCCCCGGTAAGGTCCTTGTTCTGGTTCCACAGACTCGTAAAGGAGTTTCTCAAGGGGCTTTTTTGATCTTTCCCACTGGTGAAGGCACTTGCTGCAGCATGGAAACTCAACGTAGTCCTGACAAGACTTATGGGGGCACCCTTCGAACCTATGCATCAAGCCCCGCTCAAGTTTCTCTCATGAAAGACTGCAAGCAGCCGTACCTGACTTTCCACAAATCGAAGGTGGTGCTGCGTACGCACCCCTCTTTCATGCCGAAGGTTGTTGGAATTCCAACTCAACAAGCCTTTGGTGTTACCTGTTTTCTTTCCGAAACCTTGTGTCACCGGCGGAGAGAACCTTGCATTCGCTGGATGTTTCCCATGTCTTGAAGTTGTACATGGCATGCACGAAGAGTGTTCGAAAGACTTCTCAAATGTTTGTGAACTTTGGACCTGTGAATAATGGGATGGCCTTGTCCAAGGCTTCCATTTCAAGGCGGCTCTCGGGTTGCATCATGCACTGTCATCAGCTGGCTAACTGGCCTCTAAGGGGCAGCCCGAGAACCCACCCACGTCGTTCCTTTCTGGTGTACCCCTGCTCGACATCTGCAGGGCTGCAATGTGGAGGTCCACGCATACTTTCACAAAGTTCTACTGCATCAACAGGGATTCCAGGGAGGAGTCCAGAGTTGGAGAGGTTGTGCAACGCAACCTGTTCACTTGAGGTTAGTCTGTTCCAGGGGTAAGTGTTGATTACTTCTGTTGAACCTTGCCACCTCCCATGGTTGTGTACTGCTGTGTATTTGTTATTCATGAGCATGTGAATCCATGCCAGACCCCATGATGGAGAAGGGTAAGTAACTTACCTGTAACTATTGTTCTGCAGCATGGGTCTGCCATGGATTCCCATGCAACCCCTCCCTCTGCGGCTCTTCTTGGTCATACTGCCACTTCACATGCTTACCAAATCTGAAGATGGCTGCCAGAAGCAGGGCTTAAGGAGAGGACTGTCATTGGCTGGGGGCAGTATGGCTCAGAGGAAAGTGATTGGTTTAGAGGAGAAATACAGTTTTAAAGTGAAAGTGAAACAGTTTTTTCTTTTACCGAGCATGCCCAGCCTGACGACAGTGAATATTCATGAGCATGTGAATCCATGCCAGACCCATGCTGGAGAACAATAGTGACAGGTAAGTACCTTTTAAAACTTCCATCCGAGAGCTGGACGAAGGTCTGAACATTTATTTGAACACTTCTTATTTGATGCCGACACCCCTACCCATTGTATACAATTAGATGTGAGGGCAAGTATAGGTTTTGGACACAGACAAACCTTTACTGTGGAATTCCTGACACAGACTATCATTAGTTTTATTCAATTAGGGACATCCCTCCTTAGCGCAGGGCAAGTTAGGCCTTTTTCCAACCTCCTTATTTAGTTAATAAACGTTTATATCCAAAATCCTATTCAATTGTCTGCATCTACTTCTTGATGACTTCACAGTCAATGAATACTGGATCCAGAAGGAGAAACAGTTTTCTCCAGCAACCCGGGGGCATGTTGAGAAGTCAAGAGCCACCGGGAAATACTGGTTTTACTTCCATGTTGGCAGCAGAGTGGCAGCATGACAGAGGTGTGCGTGCATCCTATGACGTGCATTGCCGTGAAGTCCTCTGGCAGGTGAAGTGCTCTGTTGCCGACCCTTGATCCTCCAATGTAGGCACCAGGCTCAGGATGCCCCTGATGGCAAGGATCACACAAAGTCCCCCAATGCAAGGCAAGACTAACTGGAGGAATCCAAATTATGAAAATGGGCCTGTTGATGTGGTGCATGTTCATGTGCAGCTGTTTGCGTTTGAGACTTCCTTTAGGAACTAGCCCTTCCAGTCCATAAGGTACTGCAACACTCCAGACCAAAACCGTGAGGTGTCCAGAATATCCTTCTTCTCTGGTTGAAAGGGGAATGCAAACCCCCAATCTGCGTGGCTTTGGCTGCAGGATAGAGTTTAGGGGGGCATCTGTTGGGGTCTCTAAGGAGATGGGAAAAGAGAACCATTGTTTGACATCTCCCTTACACTCTGTCATTCGAGCTTCAACCTGTAAAACTAGGTCCAAAAGGACTATATGGGAAGGGAACAGGAAGGCACTATAGCTTAAGCATCCTTTAATGTATTATTCAGGCCTTTTTGTAGAAAACAGCCACCTCTACCTATCTGGACAAGCAGTCTCTGCCACTAATTGATTGAATAGACTCATGTAATCAAGGAATCCCTTCTTACCTTCATGTATCTCAGGGAATTTGAAATCATTTGCCTCAATTTTATATCGAGTGTCAAAAACCTGATTCGTGGTATGACCATACACAACAGGATCATTCGCCTCTAAGAGAGGATTGTCCCTGGTTGCTGCCATTCCTCTTAAATACGACAGAACAAAGGCATCCTGAGGTGTTGCATCAGGGAAGGCCGTAGGATGGCACATAAACTGCAAATTGTTTTACAAAGGTAGCGGGCGCCCCTCTCTCGCAAGAACAGACATGATAACCTGTTCAGTGGTTATTAACCACTTGAGAGTTCGCAGCCACTGCTTTTACTCACTGTGCCTTTCACAGATGGGAAATATCCATTTGCATATCAGTCTTTGTCCTGCCCAAGGGCAGTCCAGCACCGAAATACAATGGCAATTCCAATCTGAACGAGAGTACCACCAGCAACCCCATACACGTGTTTCACCCTTGTTGGGGATCATCAGTGAGGTGAAGCAAATTGCACTGGTTCATTAAGGTGTTGTCACGATCCATGCCCCTGACCCCTTCAGGTATAACAGCCCCCTGGCAGCAGTGGGGCTAAAGCCCTTCACACTGGCCCCAAGGGCCTTAAAACGCTATCAGAAACATACATGGAGTCAGTCCTTGCACCTTTTGGCGCCAGGCTCATTATCAGGAATAAAGCAATACCAGTTTTGGACCTTAATCCAACATGGAGGCCTATTCCACAGCTCAGTTCTTTAGAACCAAGCCATGCGGTCTAGTGTTTTGGGTGTGGCTGGGCCTGGAACTACTTTAGCTGGGCTATTTAAACCACACCCAAACAGCAGAACACGCTTCGCATTATTCTGCACTCCTGCAGCGTAATGCTCACCGGGTCCAGCTCCTGCTCACCTGCTTCCCCGGCGGCCCGATCCTGAAGCCCTAGATCCCGATTCCATTAATAACCTGGAAGAACAAGAACAGCATTAGTGAGCAAGAACACTTACCTGTGAAGTAACCGGTCTTGAATCCATCCTGTGCTTCACTTACTTCACCCATCTCCGGAATTCGCCGCAACCTGCAAAGGTAAAGAAACAAGGACAGCATTAATAACAATTCTTACCTGGGCAAGCAGCGAGTCCTGGCAGCACCCTGCGCTTCTCTTACCTCGCCCATCTCTGGGTTTCACCGCAACCTGCAAGGGAGAAGGAACAAGGTTAGCATTAACAAAGCACTTACCTGGGCAAGCATCACTCCGGAACATCACTGCAACCTGTACAAAGAGAAGAGAGCACAGGTTAGCAATTAACACCAATAAACAGCGCAGTGCTCTGCGCATCAATAACTCGCCATGGTCTTCGCCATCGGCGCGGCAACTCCGAGATCGCAACCATCCCTGTGAAAACAAAGGCATTGTTAGGGAACAGCTTAGTGGGGCAAGACGCAGAGAAGACCGAGAAAACAGAGGGAAAGAAAGAGACCGAATAAAGACGGAAAAGACATTATAACTGAAAGCCGGTCTGGACCCAACATAAGGGCACACGGACCAGTGAAGCAACTAGGTCCACGGAACGCCTGCACCAACCACATGCCCCAGCACCGAGACGCAGGACGGAGAGTTCAACGCACAAAAACCGAAGGTGAGAAATAACAACAAGGGAGGGGATTTGGACGAGAGGGAGGTGGGAGTCCACCCATCATAGAACCAGTATCTTAACCCTGCCTTCTCCTGTTATAGGCGCTACCCAACGTCTGGCACATAACCAAGCAGAGAGGGGTCAGGGATAGCGCGTAGACCTCCATCCAGTATCGCATGGCGCCCCCGTGGATACCAGGTGAGCGTAACAGTGACCTCAAACAATATTGCACCTAAGAAACCTTTCTGGAGAGCTATGTAAAAGATGGAGCGATCACCATTGACACTGTAGCCTTCAGAAAATAGAATGTGAATTGACAGGTCTTTAGTGGAACATTTAACAACCAATAGTGTTAATCAAGTATTAAATCATTAGACATCAATTCAATCAGAATGTCATAGAAACATCATGACATATAGTCTATAAAGGGCTAACCTTCAATTGGAGCATAGAAAGAGGCAAGGAATAATGAATCATTATTTGCAATAATTAGTATCTTAAGAATTGATGCTAGTGTTGTGACTCTGTGGTTATACAGACATAGTCTCAACGTGTTTCAGTTCTAAAATGTCACATATACAGAACTTTCATCAGGAGGAAGTAATGTGCATCAAATTCCTATTCTGCGTCGAGCTTGAGTGAAGGGAAACTATCACTGCTATTATCGGTCTTTAAGAGTTCAATAAATGAACAAGGAACCAGTCTACCAGGATAAAAAAATTACCTTGGGTGGTTCTTGTGGGGGCGTACAATTCTTCTGCTGAATTGTGGTAGGAACAAGAGGAGTCTTGCCAAACAACATGCAAGTGAAGTCACAGCCCTTATGTAGGGCTGAACGTCTTTAGGGATTCACTCACATCGGTGGTGGGTGGCACTGTGGTCATCTAGAGTGAAAAACAGAAGAGTAGGCATTTACCGGGCTAACTCTATATGCTTTGTGTGCCAGGCGCCCATACTGGGGCGTAACGTGTGCGCATGGCTAGTATGTGATAAGCCATTGTCTGAACCTTCTTTCATCTTATAAAGAGTAGAAAGTAAAAGTATCAATGCGGTGATGAGAAATACCTGTGAAAAGTCTTACGGAATAGCTGGTACTGTAGTGTTGTCTCTACTCGGAAGCCAGAATAGAACAAGTCCTGAATAAAGGTCTCGGGTTTGTCATCTTTTAACAACATGCCCCTTTTGAATTCCATACAGATTTTAATACATTCTTCAGAAAAATCCATCTTAAAGAGTTCTTCGAGTTAGACGAGATCGGAGTGACAGACAAGATCAAGAATGCAACTAGTGTGTGGAATCCATCCACTTTCTGCCCTCCGAGCTACAGACATTCACCTGAATCGCAGGTTTTTGAAAGAAGAGTGCTGGCCGACATTGGGAGACTTGAAACAACACAACACAAACCTTTTCAAAACCTTAGTAAACCAGGAGAGGCCATCCAATCTTTGGCTTCTAACCCACAGGTATTGATTAAAAAGGCAGACAAGGGCGGTGCAATTGTGATCCTCAACAAGGCTGATTATATCAAGGAATGTGAGAGACAGTTGGCCGACACTTTTCACTACATCCTATTTGAAGAAGATCCGACTAAATACCTACAGCAACAAATTGCTAATAAACTCTCGAAAGCAGAAGAACAGGGGTGGATATCCAAACAGGAAGCTAGTTTCCTCATCAATACCAAACCCACCACCCCCACTTTTTACTGCCTCCCCAAAATTCATAAGACTCTGGTGGATCCACTGGGGCATCCTATTGTGGCAGGAATCAACTCAGTACTTGAACCGCTGTCTAAATATGCATACCATTACGTGAAGGGGTACGTGAAGAACATGCAGTCCTATCTTAAGGACTCCAGAGATGCAATTAACCTCTTTGAAAATGTAGCATTCAACCCAGAAAAATCTTTACTACTCGGTCTGGATGTGGTATCACTCTACACTAATATTCCACAACAGGCGACCCTAGAAACCATCGAAGAGATTCTCCTCACCAGATCAGACATGGACCCTGTACCAACATCCATTTTGATGTGGTGTATTGAACTGGCCCTGACCAAGGACTATTTTGAATTCAACGGCAGATTCTACCAGCAAGTGGAAGGGACGGCTATGGGGGCAATGATTGCACCCAGTCTGGCTAATCTCTACGTGGAAATCTTCGAGAAATTGCATATCTGCAGTGAGACCAACCCCTACAAACACCATATCACCAAATGGACACGCTTAATCAATGACATTTTGGTCATTTTGACTGGTGCTCTCGATACCACACAAGATTTATTCAGATGGCTCAATAGGCTCAGTAGACATCTACAATTCACAATGACTAGTAACCAATATACCACCAACTTTTTAGATCTCACGATTTGTCACCAACAAGGTGTACTGAAGGTGAAACTATTTCACAAACTTACAGACAGGAATTCTCTTCTGGATTACTCCAGCCACCACGTGAAGTACCTCAGGGACAATCTTCCCTTCGGGCAATTTTCGCGCCTCAAAAGAAACCCCTCCAATAATGAAATGTACGAAGCAGAGGCTGAAACCTTGACTAAAAAACTGTGTCAACGAGGATACCCGAAGAGACTGGTGAAGAAAGCCGCCAAGCGGGCATTCAACAACAGGGATGCCCTACTTGAAGAGAAACCAGTGAAAGAACAAGACAACAGGATGGTGTGTGTCAACACTTTTACCAACCTCAGCATGAGGATTAAATCTATTATGCAGAAACATTGGAGAATTTTTGTAACCAAGGATGCACCGATGCCACAACCCATTTTCACATTCAAAAAGAGCACTTCGATTGGCAATAGGGTGAGCAACAGCAGACTTAAACCAAACCTGACCTCACAGCCCAGCATCACTACTCTGTGGGGGATGAACCCAATTGTGGGCCACCACCCCTGTGGTACCTGCGGGGTATGCAAACTCACCACCAAGACAACAGAGGTAGATATTGGCACAGACAGACCATGGAAATAAAAAACATGACGAATTGTAACACTGACCATGTTGTGTACCTCATTCGCTGTTAATGTGGTCTTCCGTATATAGGAAAAACGACCAGAAAAGTAAAAACAAGAATATTAGAACACAGAAGTTGCTTGAAAAACAGAACTGAGAACGCTCCGATGGTCCAACACTTTATCTCCATGAAACATGGACACAAAGACTTCACATGGACAATTTTACAGACACTCAAGGGGGGGTCCCAGCACGACGGCCGACCCCAAACTATTTAAATTGGAACAGGAGATGATTTTCAGAATGAGAAGCGACCTGAATGGCTTGAACGAGTCGATGGAATGGAACAAGATAAAAAACTGATCCTCTTTATTAGGTGTGTCCCAGTTAATGCCTGGGGAGGTGCCGTCCTACTGGTTGCCACTTCATTAGAACTGAACATGTGATTAGGGGCTCTGCAACTTTGCCCCAGAGAGCCACACAGCAGAACACCCATCTTATCCATATCTATTCATTTATTCAGTTATTTGTCTACTGGGAAAGAGATAGAATTACTTTGGCCCATCTAGTAACTCTCTAGGGAGAGTCTGAGCCTGTCCGTTAATAGTCACTACACTGGATTTGACAACATTATGGTAGACACCGTCACAGTGCACCTGTATTCCCATTAAGAGGTTCGTCCAATTGATGCATTGCAACTCTGGTTTTGTATGATCTCCCGTTAATATCACTTTACTTGATTTGACAATGTGATGATAGACACTGAAACAATGTCCCAGAAACCCCAGCAAAAGAACTTGCCAATGGATTCATTGTAAGTGTGATGTAGAAACTATTTGTAATAATTTTGTGTGTGACACCAGTGACAAGGAGATTGTTTCCCATGACTACACTGGGGAACTGTGGCGATCTAGATGTCAAATAGGAGCTGGACACCTGGCAATGTTTACACCTCATTTTAACAATGTGGAAAGAGAACTGTTAAACATCATTAGTGGAACAGACTAGCTGCCTGAGAAGAATGTGTTTATGGTACCAGGTATCACATAATGCGACTATGCAAAACACAGCATCACACGGGACACCCTGAATACCACCACTAACAGGGTCGACCTTCACTTTCCTCATTCTGTTACACAGATTATTAACCTTAGTTTGCGGCTGTCACAGAGGACTAGCCGCTTTGGTGCACAGATTTGCACCCCACTAGGAGCTATCTCTGAGCAGGGCTGCATTATTGACTAGGTGCCATTTAATAATGGCGCCCATGGCTTCCCCTCCACTGGGATACACCAGACGGACTGCCAACACTAACAAGGGACTTTCCGAGTGTCGGGTAACCATAGTTACCTACACGCTTGCTCCGCGGCGTATTTACCAGCAGATGGCAGACTGCTGTGTTAAAGACTAACACATCAGAGGGTGACATTAGCGACTCAGAAGGAACTCCGTATCTTCTCCCCACGGAGGTTTACGAGGTAAGCGGGTCCACATTGCAGAAAACGGCTCCCGGGAATACTTACTATTGATAAACTTCCATGTAGCAGCCTGACTACTTGGGTACTCTCCACGGTACCAACGGCTCCCTGCTTCCATATATTTTGTCTTTCTCTGACAGGGTGACTTGCAGCCCTTTGTCTACCGGCACCAGGCTTCCGAGTAGAGACAACACTACAGTGCCAGCTATTCCGTGAAAGACGTTTCCCAGGTATTTCGCATCACCGCATTTATATTTATATTTTTACTTTCTACTCTTTATAAGAGGAAAGAAGGTTCAGACAATGGCTTATCACATATTAGCCATGCGCACAGGTTACGCCCCAGTATGGGCACCTGGCGCACACAGCATATAGAGTTAGCCCGGTAAACGCATACTCTTCTGTTTTTCACTCTAGATGACCACAGTGGCACGCACCACCAATGCGAGTGATTCTTTAAAGACGTTCAGCCCTACATAAGGGCTGTGACTTCACTTGCACGTTGTTTGGCAAGACTTCTCTATAGCACAGCGAGGCCAGCAAGCTCCGACTACAGGTGGGTGTAACACTAACATTTTTTATTTTAATATGACTTTCCCTACCCTACTAAGTTTGTCCCAAGGGAGCTGCGCACTCCGTGAGCTTATGGAAAGCTAATCCTTTGCTTTTCTTGCAGCCACATAGTAGGAACACTTCTTGTTCCTACCACAATTCAGCAGAAGAATTGTACGCCCCCACAAGAACCACTCCGAGGTAATTTTTTTATCCTGGTAGACTGGTTCCTTGTTCATTTATTGAACTCTGAGACCGATCATAGCAGTGATAGCTTTCAAAGTTTGTCTCTCTTTTTAACCTTGACAGGTCGTGTTTGTTTACCTTCACTCAAGCTGGATGTAGAATAGGAATTTGATGCGCATTACTTTCTCCTGATGACAGTTCTGTATATGTGACATTTTAGAACTGAAACATGTCAAGACTAGATGTCTCTGTATAACAGAGTCACAACACTAGCATCAATTGTTAAGATACTAATTATTGCAAATAATGATTCACCATTTCTTGCCTCTTTCTATGCTCCAATTGAAGGTTAGCCCTTTATAGGCTATATGTCATGATGTTTCTATGACATGCTGATTGAATTTATGTCTAATGATTTAATACTTGTTTTATGAATGTCTTAATTAATTAAAACTATTGGTTGTTAAATGGTCCACTAAAGACCTGTCAATTCACGTTCTATTTTCTTATATTTAAAGTCTATCCCTTCCCGGGACAGATAGAACGGACACTGAGAGCCTGTGCTTATACAGTGTCCACTGGTTTTCCTTCCCTTATCCCCGTATAAACTGTAGCCGTCAGGCCACAACCTGCTTGTACAGCCTTCCCAGAGGCGGAAGCTGCCTGGTTATCGAATTCAGTTCTAGGGGCAATGGCTGTCATCCACCCTGAATTGTCAATGTGCTGTTTAATGGCTGAATGAGCCAACTCCATGTGCTTGCGTAGAGCTGCTATTGCCTGCAGGACAGAAGTCGGGGGTTCCCCTGCAGATTCCATTCCACCACCTGAGGGCAGATATTTGCTTCACAAATTTTGTAGTAAGCTGGCTGCTCAGGCCGTTTCCGAGGTGGTTTCCTCAGGCGGGTAGTAATTCTTCCCCTTTACCCAGACACCCCAAGTTATAAGACACCTGTAGGAAAGTGAATTAATTAGAAGACGGTGAGAAAAATGAAGCGGGTACAAGCCCCAGCTGGAGCTCTGGTCTTTGCCGTCGTTAAATCTATAGGAAGTACTTTGGTTCGGGTCTGATTGAGCCCTGGAACAACTCACCCACACAAGGCAAGAGAGTGAGATGATCAGAGATGGAAGTGGCAGGCTCTGCATTTAAGCAGAGGAGTGCCGAGGAAAGAGTCTCACATGGCCAGTGCACAGTGGAATTAGCAGTACAAGAAATGTCCATAGAAATTCAGTGCCTTGGAGGAGAACCAATTCTGCAAGGGCAAACAGTTGACCAAACCCAAAGGGTAATACAGTTAGTCCAAGATGGAGAGCCAAGTCCATACATCAGAAACTCAGAAGTTCATCAATCCAAAGCAAAAAACATATACAATGTTCATCAATAGAGATCAGAGTCAAGAGCCAGCAGAGGATGAACTAGAGATAAATGCAGGGAAAAGCGTCATAATCTTGTGAATGGGCCTAGCGTCAATAAACACAGAATCCAGTATGAGACAATACGCTGCTACAGCTGCCAGGGCAGGTTAGGAAGGCAGGGGCCACAGAGGAATGCTGGTTTTACTTCCACTTTGGTGGCAGTCACAGCATGATGGCAGCATGCATGTGTCCTGTGACATACATTGCCACACAGGCCGGGTAGGGGAAATCCTCCTTTGTTGCCGATCCTTGATTCTCAAAGGTAGGCACCAGGCTCGGGATGCCCCGGTTCAAAGGGTTCGCCCCATAACACTCTTAGAACCTCTCCCAGGCTCCTCATGTTTCTCTTCATAGCCTCTAGTTTTTCCAGCTTGTCACTTGATTTTTCTATAACGATTTTTTCTGCAGTTTTTCGTGCTCCTTTCGCCAACATTTAACGCTTAAGGTTGGTCTCTATCAGGCTTCAGATTCTCACCTTTCACTGTTTCAGGCCTCCTCCAGGTATCAGACTTCTCAACATTCATCTCTAGGTCTCTCTCAGACCTCAGTTTTCTCAGCAATCACTTTGAGTCTCTGACACCTTTGACTTCTCATGATTTGTTTCTAGATTTCTCCCAAACCTTAGGTTTTCCAGCACTGAATTTGGGCATCAATGACTATGCCCCTTCCCACCTCCCTCATTCAGAGTACTTCTCAGACAGACAATGTTGTTTATCATCCTGCCAGGGGTCTCCCCTCTGTGAAGTTTCAAGGAAGACTTTTGCCTATAGGCTGCCTTCTGTCCTTGTTGCTTGGCTCTGGGACCTCTGTCGAGGCATTTTTTCTCCATTTACCACACCTTCTTGTGGGTTGGTTCTCTAGTGCAAACCTTTCCAGAGTAACTGCTGCCTGCCTCTAAAACATGTACTACCTCCTCGCAGCTACTGGTTTCCTGGTACATCCAGGGAGTGACCGGAAGCTTACCAGCTTTGATCCAATCTTCTACTTATCTTGGCTTCAAGCCCCTTTCCCTTTGTGCTCTCTCATGGGTCCTGATCATTATGTGACCCTTTGGAATTGTCTGGGGGCAGTTACAGGTTTCTTAGGGTTTTAGATTGGTCTCTGATTTTCATTTTCCCAACTGAGTTTCTGATCTGTCTAAGAGAGTCTTTGTGCATTCGATAATTAGGTGATTCTTCCCACCTGTTCTGCGTCTTTATATGCATTGATGGTTGTGTCCGCCATCTGAGTTCTTCCTGTCAATATTGGTCTATTTGCGGCATTCCACAGTTGCAGTAGAGTAACTTTCTGCATTTTTGTACATCGTCTTCTAACTGCGGGATTGCAGTTGTGAGATTCATCTGGTCGGTGAGTTTGGCAACTTCTTTCCTTCTGTTTCTCCAATCTTGCAACACTTAACCGCTGTGCTGGTCTGATAGGGTGCTAGGGTGTGTGCAGCCCTGCAATGTCTTTCTAAGAGGAACTTGTAATGGGGTCCTGTCCAAATTTGGAGTTCTATCCAAATAAAGTAGAGGGTCAGAGAGTAAATTTCTTCACATACAGACGCATAAGCGATTTATAGAAAGGGCTAAGGGCTCCGATATCCCTAAAAAGGGATTGTTAGAGGGTTATCCCATCTCTGGTGATGTGATTGAGTGTCTTGGCTTGAGTCTTTCAACTTATTTCGAAATGTAATATCAAGCCTTGATGGGGTGACGAGCCTGCAAGATACCACTCCTTCCAGCATCTGAGATGCACATTAGGTAGTGGAGTGATCAACCCACCCACCTCACATGTTAAAATTGGCATTTCGTCGAACTCCCCACAGTTCTGCCAACTGTCAGCACCCAGTTTGTCTTTTTTCACTCAGTCAATTGAACATAGGAATCCTTTTAGCAACCACTTGTTTGAGGGGCATATTTTTCAATTGTAATTGGGTAACTTTGTTCTAACATGGCCTCTCTCTCTCCATGTATACTGTTGACAACTGAGTTAAAGTGCGTTGACAACTGGGTTAAAGTGGTGCATAGGATTTGGTAGTTGTCCCTCACAGAGCCTGTGTACACATTTTCAGGAGCTTTCACTCAGTATGTTTTTGTCACTTCTATGTGAGAGGTTGCTCGGGGCTCATTTATTCTCTATGCAGGAGGTCCCTGTTCCACAAGCCACTGTTCAAGTCACTGATAGCAAGTGCACATTTGCTCACTTGGCTACCTGGCCTACAGGCGCTGTCTTTCACACCACCTTTGAGTATGTGCATAGCAAATATGTTGAAACATTCATATGTGCAACCTTACCCACACTAAACACACACCCTCTAATATGCTAATCATTTCTGCAGGGCTGGGAAAGTGCATTCACAGAAATGACATGTGCATGTTCTATGTAGCTTAACCTCACTCACACACCAATCGTATCCAAGTCATTCTTACAGAAGACATTTCAGTTACACCGCACATAACATTAGTTGAGGTAAAACAATAAAGAAGGCAGGGTGGTACGAGGTACGCAAGACACTGCCGCCATACAGATGGTGTCCAAGTACCACTTCATGACACTTAGTACACGCCATTTTGGCTCCCTGCCTTGAGGTCTATTTTCAAAAGACACCCCTTGAGTGGAGGGAACCTCAGTAGTGTTCCCGTCTTCTCCAACGCACCCATCGAGTAGAGGGAGCAGGACAGGCATTTCTTTGCATGGCAAGCCTTAGGTGGAAGGAGACGCATTTGCGTTCCTTTCCAAAATACACCTGAAGCAGAGGGAGCTAATGTTGAGAATGATACCTCTTGTGTCTGCCGCTCATTTCTGATCCCTCTCAGAACCCTCTAATCTGGATCTGGACGTTATTTCTTCTTGAGCGATTTTCACTATCCTACATCTGTTCATATGTGGAAGCCTTATACATCTCTAAAGCAGCCACTCTTTGTTCCAGCTGACCATAGGAATTGACTTGATCGCAGAAGACAGTTTGAAGATCTCTCAGTCGGTGCTCTGTCTGTTGCACATTATGATGCAGTACCTGAAGAGTAGTTGCCATCTCCCTTTGAATAGATTGGAGTAATAGCGCAATGTCTACCTTTGTAGCTGGCTGCGAGTTAGAGTCTGGAGATGGTATATGGTCCGTGCCTGCTGACCCAGGCATAACAGTTGTGGAAGACTGGAGCAAATCTTTAATAGAGGTTGCCGAATTTTCTTTGGATTTGTTGGCCTTCATGGTAAATCACCCTGACTCATATTAACATGTACCAGAAATGTATAAACCACAATACAGAAGCAAGATGAACCTTCGGGTAGATTTGGGGTCTGAAGTACTGCAAGCGGGGCCGGGTACGGCCGCCCAGCAGTCTCATCACCTGAATGCCCTTTAAGTAATTCACATACCAGACCTGGGAGCAGAGTGAGGCAACAGCACAGCTGCAACCAGCCTTCCTTGCAGATCCATTACCAAGTGTCCTGCATTCGAGGGGAATCCAACTCTTCGGCCAAGGTAAAACTCCTAAACCAACAGCTGGTGTTTTGCCTTTATCCGCTTCTGTTGACTACAATCACACAATCAAAGGGCACACTCTAAGCAAACTGCATTCTAGTCACAAAGCCCAATACCAGCCCTGCAACAAGCACAGTCCGGCTCACTTGGGGACTCCCCACATAAATCACACCTGGCACAGAAACCGTTATTTGCTTTAAAAAAAAAAGCCATAACTTACAACAAAAACTGGTACACACATATGAAGATAAAAGGCAAGAACAGACTATATTGAATCAGTGGGGTCTCCCACCCATAGTGGGACATCGCAAATGTGGGGGTTGCGTAGCATGTCCCCTCACAGAGAGCAGAACAGAATTCAACCATGGAAAAATCAAATGGAAACTGCTAACACACACAAATTGTAAAACAAATAATGTGGTCTACATAATAAAGTGCCCATATGGCCTACTTTATGTAGGGAAAACCATAAGAGAAGTACGACAACGGATAGGGGAGCACAGATCATGTGTGAAGAACAAAGTTCCGGATAAACCCCTAGTGGGTCACTTCACCAAATTGGGACACAAATATACGGCCCTCAGGTGGTTCGTTCTACAACAGGTAAAAGTACAGACACGGGGAGGAGATATACCCTCCATGCTCTATGCCATTGAGTCAAAATGGATTTATACCCTAGATACGGTAAAGCAAGGAGTAAACGTTGCTGTAGAGTGGAACAATTTGATCACCAAGAAGTGGATGGACCAGTGGACAACAAGAAATAGGCGAGCAATGGCTCCGCATTGACCAGTTTTAGCTATATTTATAGCGACACTGAGTGTAATAAGTTTGGCCCGAATAAGAATCAAGGGGACAAACACATACCTGCCGATATGAAGAATGTGGGACGCCGGGCTCCAGGACTACACATCACGATGCCCAGGACTGGCCAGTGTATATATCAGGAAGATTAATATGGGCAATAACCTAATTAACATTGTCATACTGTAGGACACGTTTGTATACAATAAGGGGAGGGCATTGTCTGGAATAGGAGATTCCGTCCAGTTCTGGAAGGTATTACCGCTTTCTTCGATGGGTAGGATGGCCCTCTGTAAAATGGTGATCCTGCCACGATTTTGTATTTCTTTACTAATATACCATATGTGGCAAAGAGAGTATTCTTTAAAATGCTAGATGTTAAGATTAGGGAGTTACTATGGGATACAGGGAGAAGGAAGATGTCCTTGGAGACACTGCGAAGGTCAAGGGAGGATGGGGGACTAGGTCTCTTGGACTATGAGAAATACATTGTGGCGGCATAATTGCACGCAGTGTTGGTTTGGGATGAACCGGGGGGGAGGCCCTTAGGGGATTGATAGGAAGTTTGCCGCCAAACAGCAGGCCGGTGGAGCTTCTTTGGTATCCATTGGGGGATAGAGGGAGAACGGTAGTGTTTGAGGTGGTTAGGGAGACGTGGACGAAGTATGTTGGTGTATAGGGGTTGGGGGGCGGTACGAGGGCAGTCTCCTGTGGGGCGCCGATCAGAAGCTCCGTCAGGCGATTGGGAGGGTAGGGATACAGAGACTTAGGGAGAAAGGCTGTGTAACGGTGGGGGATCTTTTTGAAGGGGGGGAAGTTACTTACCTGTGAGGAGTGGTGCCGGAAATTTTGCCTATCACAGGGGTTTTTTCTAGCATATGGGGCAGTCGTCCGTAGGCTGGCAGAGTTGTGGGTAGAAATTCCGGAGGAGCCGGAGGCATGTTCGGTTCTCTAAGTACTGCTGGACCAGGCGGGGGAGGGCCTGCATATCGCAGATCTATAAGTCCCTTCTGGAGGGAGGGGCAGAGGGGGAATTGAGGGTCAAGGGGAGATGGGAGGCGGACATGGGTCGCCCTATACCGAGTGCAGAATGGGTTAAGGTGTGGGGGCTGGTCCGACAAACATCGAGGAATGCCCGGTTTCAACTGGTTCAATTCAATATTTTGCATGGAATGTATGTGAACCCAGTAGTACTTAAGGCAATGAACAGGGATCTATCGGATGAATGCCCCAGATGTGGGGGGCCACAGGCGGGGTTCTGGCATATGGCATGGGACTGCAGGGTAATAGTTGCGTATTGGGATGTAGTTCTAAAAGGTGTGAATGGTTTGTTGGGAACTAGACTGGAACGTTGTCCGGAGACGTTTCTGTGGGGTAAGCTCCCAGAGGGGAAGAGGCATAAAGTGCGAAACAGGATGAGCCGATTCCTACTTATACTGGCTAAACGCCAAATGGCGATAGCGTGGAAGTGCCCTCAGGGTCGGTTGATTACCTTATGGGGGAACGATGTGCGGAGGTGGGGGTTGGCGGAAATGACGGTTCTACAAATGGTGGACTCCGAACTGGAAGGGGAAGGTGTTACGGTCCAATGGGCCCAACTGTTAAATGACCTGTCTAAAGACAATGATTTACGACCGCCGTGAGGTTCTATGGATAAGGAGGAGGGGAGGTGTTGATGATGGAGAAGGGGGGAGGTAGGTTTTAGTGAGCCGGCAAGGACAAGTTGGACTCTCAGGGAAACCATGGACGTTGTGGATCAGTATGATGTGATCGCTGGATGGCCTGGAGACCGGAATCTGGTTATTCGAAGGGGGGGATGGGGAGATGGGAGGTGGGTGGGGTTAGGGAGTTATTAATGTTTAATTAAAGTTTTCCGATGTATGTAAGGGAAGGGGGAGCGGGGTTGGGGGGTTGGTTACTCAGGTTGCTAATACGAAATGCTAATAAAGAGTGTTTAAAAAAAAACATTGTCATACCGTAAAATTGAAACAGAGAGATGATAACCAAATCGAGTGGGTTAATATAGAACATGTGCTTGTTCAATTTAATGTGATCACCGGCCAGCCACCAATTTGGAAAAACCAAAAACTTAAAATTGGAAACCATAGAGATAAGATGAATGTAGTCCTCTCTCTATGCTTATACATTCTTTGGTACTGAATGCACCGAGCCCGCAGAGTGGGCGTTGAATGCATTCGCCTGCGCTGCAGCCAGAATACTATGTAAATAGAGGAAGGTGAGCGCAGTCCCCTTTCTATGACTAATGCCTCGGGGATATGCACGCCGAGTCTCTGGCACGGGCGTTGGATGAAATCGATTGCGCGCCAGAAGTAAACGCAAGCAGGAGCAGAGGACATCTCCTAAGGAAATATTCATACAATAGTGTAATGGTGCCCCTACAAGGGAGACATAGATAGCCTATGAGTCATCATTAGGAGAGCTAATACGAGTGAACGAATAGCGCACAGTAACCCATAAAATGTTCTAATAAAGTAAAGGAACGAGCAAGATATCCCATAAGACACGACTAACGGAGAAGGCTGCATAGATATTGTTGAGGACAGCTTCAGCAAAAAACGATACTGGCAAACACACCTACAGTAGAGAATTCGGTTAGCCATACAAAAATGAAAATGTAATTTGTAAACCCTTGGAATATATCATAGTAAAAGAAAAGGGTAGCCAACTCTGTGAGATGTGACAAGACAGACACACGTCAGCAAAATAGTGATTTAATCAAGTGAGCAGGTTCCACCTTATACACCAATAAGGATTTAATGTACAACAACATCCGAATGCTTATTTGAGATTACTGGATATTGTTACAGGGTATCTGTCCTGAAGTAATACTAATCTGGACCAAATGTACTAAAGTCCAAATACGGTTTAAACAGAGCTATCCAGATGACCAGGACTTGAACTAATTGGACTATGGACACCATACCATGTGAGTATATGCAGAGATGGAGTGGTTGACAATAGTTTCCGATGAGAGTGGGGACTAATTAGGTATTCTCACTCAATTTACAGGGTACAGATAGACACATACCAGAAAGAAGGAACGTATACTTCCAACTGGAGACAGATTTGTTAATCTCAAAAGAAAGATGTCGAAAATAGAATACAAATCTTCCTAGTTGCTGATGTAAGTAATTATTTACATACAGACAATATGTTCCTCACCTGTTACAGGTGATATAGTTTTCGATCAAGATAGCGCTTGGTAATTATAACATCACTATTTTGAATTTCCAGGTTGGACCGCGTTGGGGAATTTAGGACCTGCATAGGAATGTGGATTAATCCTCGCATCTGTACTACCTATGCCAAGTAGAAAGTGGAGGTGAGACAGATTAAGACTATTTAAAAGTCAGTGCACATACATTAACTGTATCAGAAAACAATGAGATGGATGATATAGAAACTTAGATTGTGTTTTGATTGTTTTTATAGGCATCACGGCTTTCCCTACCAAACAAGACAGGACATAGACAGGTTTCTGTCTTTTTCCCGTCCCGAAGAAGGTTGCTGCATTGGAGGACCAGAATTAAAGTCCAGAGACAACCGAAACATATGTAGACGTTTTAACACTGTGGGATTAGAATCACACAGACTGGTTCAATGAGCAATAGATCCAAAAAACAAAGGAATTGGAATAGTGAAATAGCAGCATCTAACCAAAGGGGTTAGAAAGACAGTAGATATTCAGTATGGTACTAGTGCAGGATACTGGAAGTGAATATATTGTGAAAACATATGAAAACCTATGCAAATTCATATATTTTTAAATGTATTTGAAATGTTTTTGTTCTAATTAAATTGGATTAATTTGAAGGTGATAGAAAGTTTTTGTCGGTATTTGTGAAACAACACATATTGATAGCAATCATCCCTCTCTTCCACTGGTCCATTGTGTTTTGTTTATCAAACCTCAGCCTGAAGGACCAGCTGTTGGAATCAGGCATCCCCCCTTTGTTTATTACTGCTATAGGGGGAGCAGCTCTCTGCGCTACACCCAGAACCTGACAAATGATCAGTCACAGTCCATAAAGTGCATCCATATCAGGTGGGAGCAGCTCACTGGTTCTAGTCCCCACAGTAGAAAGCAAGGTCTCCACATTCTGCTCCCTTAACCACGACGGATCGCCACTGATGTTCCAGGGGGCCCATGGGCAATCCACTGCGAGTATATCAAAATTGGAGATGCTCACTGTTAGTACTCCGTTCCGTGCGTGTCCCTGCAGCCTTCGCCTTACCCGTTGTTGGGATTCTGAGATCTTGCAAGGGATCCTTTTGAGGTATGATTCTGCTGGAGGTGCTTTGCCTCAGTGTGGGCACATCTACCCAGCGACTCTGCTGTAGCCACACTTCACTGCCTGGTTTGCGCCAGCAAACTCGTCTGTTCCGGTGTATCGGGGCTGCAATCCTCCCAGGTCACTAGGCAAGCATGGCCATCTTCAGGAGCTGGACCTCGCACGGCCCCGGAATGAAACCAGTATTTGAGCCCCACGACGAAGTGAGACTGCTGATAAATCGCCAAGTTGTTGCCACAGGCTTCGACAGCAAAGCCTGTTCTCTCAGGGGCCACTCATGATTTATGAGCGACATGAAGTTGTGCATTCCGCGGCAGGGCTACGGAGCTCACAGGTCCTACAACTCCATTAGCATCCAGCCAGATCACGCCCAACATAATAATTTTAATGGCTACCACCTTTAGAGTTTTTTTTAACCTGAATTCTATGTTTAGTCCTCAGCAGATGTACAGTGAAATAAAATATTGCCCTGTTTTCCTGTCTGCATCTCAAAGTGCATGCACCCTTGGCCTCGAATGCTATTTCGGGATCCTCCATTACATTTGTTAATGTTTTATTGGGCATAAATCATATAGTGTCAAGCTGCAGAGAGACAATATGGTTCACCGTGATTTCTATTTTTATGACTTTATTTTAAGCTGGAATCTAACTGGCTGCCCCTGAATCCCCAGGTGAGCCAGTAATTGGAGTGTAACAAAGTTTTGACGTCAGAACATCTATTTTTTCTACTGGAAACCTTCAGCGAAGCATTACCCTTTGGCAGTTTTGTTTGGAGAAACATTGTTAAAATGTCATGACTGTGCTTGACCAATTACAGAGTACTCCTCAAAACAGAAATATGCACTTTCCTTCTGCAGTGTGAATCTTAACCGTTTACAAATACTTGTAATTTGAAGGATGCATCATTTCAGTCTTGTTTCAGCCATATGTTACTTAGTTATTGCTGGTAGAAGGCAATGTACATTTTCAGATTTATTTTGCCTCCAGCAGCATGTTATATTGTAGAAACGACATGAATACAATGATATGTCCATGCTGCACGTTGTGGGAGACTAACGTTTTTAGCTTTCTTCCATCAAGTGTGTGACCTCAATTTTCTGCACACAAAAATGCACCTAGTGCTTGCTTATGCATGCTTCTCTGTTGGTGCATTCAAAATTCGTTTGGACGGAAATTGCAGCCGGAACTCTTCACCATGCAACAAACGGGTATTGGCTGTGAAATGCGAAGTGCACACTCAAATGCCCCAATAATTGTATTATGTTTGGCAGTCACCTCATGGTAGGGTACATCTTACCAGTGCAGATGTTTCCATCATGTGCCATGTTCAGCCTCAAAATGGCAGAATAATCCCAATAATGTGCAATATAAAATATACAAATTGATAAAATACATTTGCAGTCGTGCATGAAGTCCTAGGGTAAGTTGTAAATCACATGAATGCTCTTTTCTCAGAAAGTGAAGTGTTGTATATTTCTCTGACACTGCCTTGTAGCCATTTTTATTCAGTGCAACAACCTGATGTGCTTGTACCTCCTTATCTAGCAAAATCATGCTATATCACTGATACAGGTAGCATCGGCTATTGAAATCCACACGAGGCATCCTGCCCCAAGATGGCCGCTGCCCTGAAACCCACTGATGCCTGACCATGTCAGATAGTGAGCCTGTCCATCGTTGTTCAGGATTGGCTGCTTGACTACATTTACCATTGCATCCAATTGCCGGCCTATGAAGTTAGGCCTAGGAACGAAGGCCACTTTCTGACTGAGCTGACCGAGCGTGCCACGCTGCGAGCTTCTCAAGGTCCCTTTGCTACCCGCTTCACCACCTGTGCTCCCGGACCTCCCTGCTAACTCTGGTGAGACTGTGCCCACCCTATCACAATTCGGATGCCCGCGCCACTCAGTACTTTGTTTACCTGCTCACCGCTTAACATTCGCCCATGAGACTGCAGCCTTCCACTCGCCTGCTGCACGGGCCGTTATCGCGGCACTATCCTGCTGCCAGATTCTGTCTCTACTTGACTTGCTCAACTGTACTTGCTTTTGTTGTCACCTCAACCACCGCAATCCTTGACTCCACGGCACTGCACTTGCCTTTGCTGCAAATCTGAGTCCGTCCCGTGTGCAGCCCTGTCTTTTGCCCTCTATCCTCCCTCCACATTTTGCCACCCGTATTGTATACCATTGAACGCTCTCCATGAGCTTTTACCCTTCTTGTACCTTGCTCATCCCCCATATACCCCTCCTCATTCGTAATCCTTATAGTGTGTTGTACCAGCCCGTCTCCTCTCACTAGTCTGAGATTCTACACGTGGCTCCAGACCCACGTACCACACTGCCCTGACCAAAATTGCCTTGCTAAAGCCCTAATTGAAATCGTTGTGCCTCATCCTTGATTGGAATCTGTCTGGCCATTGCCCTGATTGTAAACTGTTTTGCTGCCCACCCATACGCCTGCACATGGCACTGTAGCCCTGCTAATTCCGAATTGCTATTGCCCACTTAGTGTTGTAACTTTGCCTCTAGCCCTCACTACCCCCTTTTATTACGGCAAACACTGTTCCTTATTGCTGTTTGAAAATTGTCCATGCCTCTCTACATGCCACTGCACGGTTTTACCTAGCAGCTGTTAGTCGACATTGCTGCCCGCTGCTCCATCCCAGGCACACCATGTTGTCTAACATCACTATCAAGCACATCAAGCTTATCACAACCACTGTGCTTGCATACTGCCTCACCCTTTTTGCACTCTGTTCCATTACAAACAACATCAAACCCACTTGCGCGCTACTGCCACTTCACCACATCACCTCGGCACTCTCTCCCTACGCCACTCTATCCACCTCTACTACCACAGAACAACCTCACCACTCGCACGCAGTCATGCCTCACCTGCTGCCCTGCTCCATTATAGCCAGTAGACTCAAATGGCTCAGAGCCCGGACTCTACCCTTAGATCTCAAGTATCTTCCCACACCTACTGCATCCAGGAATCTCCGATTAGGCTCCTGCCCCAAAACAAGTATTCCCCACACATCAAACTCACTACTACACGCAGGTCTACACCCTCACACTCAAGTATAGCATCCATCAGGCCTACACAGTCTACCTCAGATTCAACCACTACACCCATCTCTACAGAAATCAAAACCAATCAAACACCACTTATCAAATGTGCCCTGCTCAACGTTCATTCCCTCCCAGCACATGCCCTAGAAATACACAATCTACTAACCAATCTCAACCTCGACATCCTAGCCATCATAGAAAAGAAACCTGGCTACATGAGGCATCTGGCCCAGTCGTCGCTCTTTCTCTCCCACAAGGCTATACCATCCTCGGACAAGACAGACCAGTTCACTTAGGAGGCGGAGTATCCCTCATTTCCAAAGACACCCTCCCTCTCAGACTTATTAGTCACCCACAGGCTAGCAACTCTGACATTTTGTCTGCTAAGCTTACGCTGTCGCCTAACAGTACCATCACATCCACGTGCTTTACTGCCCTCCAGGACTCCCTTCAGACTTTCAGGGACACCTTATCCATCTACTCATTGACAACCTAAAAAGCTCCACTAAGACATTACTACTTGGAGACATAAACCTAGGATTCAATGACGCCAAAGACAAAGCTGCTGTGTCCCTCGCCAAAGAACTCCTTGACTTAGGCTTCACAGAAAAAGTCTCAAGCCCCACGCAATCCAAAGCCGCATTCTGAATTGGGATGCAGACCATAATTGCCTCACCACCATCACCTCCAATACAGCCATGCCATGGACAGACCACAAGTGTATTGAATTCTCCCTTCCCATCACCGCTAATTAAAAAAAAACACCCCTGCCCCCGCAGCTAAAGCAAGAAGAAACTCACCCAGGAGAACCTCTGCCCACACCTGAATATCCCTGCACTGCCCCCCCCTTCTCCAGTGACCTCAACACCCGAGCAGACATTTACAAAGACACTCTCACCAAAGCCATCAATGCTATAGCTCCACTTGAAAGTAAAAAAGAAAAAAAGTCATGCACACCAGCTCTTGGTTCACAGAAGAACTGCAGGCCCTCTGCTCCCATAAAAGGGAAGCACTAAAAAACTGGCAATCTAACCCTAGTGTCGCTACTAAAAATTGCTTCGATATAATCTCCAGCCAATACAAAGCTGCCACCACTAAAGCCAAAGCTAACTCATTTAATGCCCGCATCTCAAATGCCATCTCTAAATCTAAGGAAATATTTGCCATCTTCAATGAGCTCATCTCACCGCCTAACTCCCCACACGAGATCATCAAAGATGACGCATGGTGTGCCAGTATTCAATCGGCCATGCTAAACAAAATCCAGGACCACTGTAAAACCTTACCTCACCACCCTGGACCTAAACAGTCTCCACCCCCCTCCCCTCCTACCAACCCCACCAAACCGCTCTTCTCCTTCAGTGACATCACTGAAACAAAAGTTATCAACCTCCTCAAAAACCTAAAACCGTCCATGTGCAAAGGGGACATATGTCCACCTAAGCTCATCAAGGAATGCGCCGACATTCTCGCACCGCTCCTGACAGCCTTCATCAATGCCTCCTTCAGATCAGGCATTATCCCAGCAAGCCTAAAAGAGGCATGGGTTAGCCCCCTACTGGAAAAAGCCCACCCAACAACTACCGACCAATAACCACTGTGCCCTTCTTCCTCAAGATCTTGGATAAAGCCGCCCATAGCCAGATCCAACACTTCCTTGAAGCTCATTCCATCCTCGGAACTAGACAATCTGGCTTCCGCAAAGAACATGGCACGAAAACTGCTTTGGTGGATTCAAAAAATCAGATCACCCAAATCATGGACAAAGGAAAACCAGCCCTATTGCTACTCCTTGACCTCTCAACTGCTTTCGATTTAGTTGACCACTAGACTCTCACCTCGCACCTTACCCATTCGGCAAACTTCTCTAAAGAAGCGGCCCTCTGGGTCACCTCCTTCTTGGAAGGCAGGGCAATGAAAGTATTCTCTAACATAGCCAACGCAGCCCCCACAACCATCCACTGTGGAGTCCCACAGGGCTCCTGCACAGTACCCACACTGTACAACTTGTTCACGAAGCCCCTCTTCGACAAGCTTGACGCACTTGGTATCACATATACTAATTACACTTACGATACTCGGGCACTTCTCGCACTCACCGGAATCTATAACAAAGATTCTGAAGCACTTCACCTAATATACTCCACCATCCAGGCCTGGATGACATTTAATGGCCTCTGTCTCAATGGGGAGAAGGCGGAAATCATCATTTTAGGTCTAAAAAATACGCCAGCCAAACTCGACAAGCATTACGCTAACTTCACAATTGACTCTGTCTCCACATCTGTGAAGACCCTAGGGGTATAGACTCCACACTATCCATGACCAGACAGGTCAGCGCCATCACCTCCGCCTCAACACACACTACAAAGCTAATAAACGCCATAAAACCTTACTTATCTAAGCCCATCTATCAATGGCCAGAGCCACCATTGGTGCCAAACTAGACTATTGTTATGCCCTTCTAGCAGGTACATCTGAAAAAAACATCCATCGACTCCAAATCACACAGAACAATGCGCTTCGAGCAGCCTTAAGTATCCCAAAAAAGGGACATATCTCCGAGGCTAGACAGGCAGCACACTGGCTCCCGGTTAAAGAGCGCATCACTTTCAAAATCCTCACCCTCACACACAAATGCATCAATCTCTCAGCTCCATCCTATCCATCAGAGACTATGGAGAAAGTCACATCCGCTGGGCCCATCATGACCCAGTACACTAACCAACTTCACACCGCACGCATCAATAGGTCTAAAGCTGGTGGGCTAGGCTTCCCTTACATTGCAGCCAGATTATGGAACGCACTACCCACTGACATCAGAACAGAAAACTCACTCTTGTTTACCAGAAAAAACTCAAAACTTCCCTCTTTGTCTAAACCCTTTGATTGCCTTGCTCTTTCTTGTGCCTTTAATGTATACTGTTTTCTGTTTTTCCTTGAATCTTCTGTACCTAAGAAATCTGTCTGTAACAAGCGCCACAACGCCACGCTGTCTCTCATGCGTGTATTGTAATATTTTTTGTGCTGTTTCTTATATTTTCTGTAACCAAGAAATCTGTCTGTAACATAGCCACGAGGCTCCCGGGCTGTTGCGCGCTCTACAAATTTGAATAAATAATAATAATAATAATAGTCACTACAATCTATGAAGAAACACCCCCTTTAAATCTGCTTTTATCACAAATCAATATATCTTTCCCCATTTAGCCAGAGGAAGGCAGCTGCCAAATTAATTGCACGTGTGTATTACATGACCTCACTATTAACTTTTTTATTTTGTATAGGTTTACAATGTGTAACAAAGTGTACTGCCTAATCTTGGGATCCCATAGTAGGGTGGTTAATGGGGCCACCCCGAGCTAGTGGATTATGGGTTTTATCACAAGTTTGGCAGAAACCCTTACAAGTGGCAGGTAACGGAATTAGCGCCACCAATACTGCTCTGCCGGATCATGAGCTGGCGCAAATACCGCAGACTGTAAAATCAGTCGGCGCTATTACAGCTGGCCACACGAGGCACAAACACAGCCGCATCACAAATCCATGTATGGCGGTATTGGTGCTGAAAACCGTTAATGATACTGCCGAAAACATGACTTCCAGCTGCAGGTAAATGAACACAGGTGCCTGAAATGAAGCCACAGTTGATGCCAATCCACACCAAAGGGCTTTCCATGGGGAAAGATATATTGATTTGTGATGAAAGCAGATTTAAAAGGGGCGTTTCTTCATAGATTGTAGTGATGCTAATGTCACAGAAATATACAACACTTCACTTTCTGAGAAAAGAGCATTCATGTAACTTACAACTTACTCTAGGACTTTATGCAGGACTGCAAATGTATTTATATCAATTTTTATATTGCACATTATTGGGATTATTCTGGCATGTTGAGGCTGAACATCACACCAGAGGGCTACATAAGGCACACCTCCACCCCAAACACTGTTCCCAACAACATGCTGCCACTAGCCACTGTGAGCTAGGACGGGCAGCTGCACATGCTGTGCCTGGAAGTATAGAGGCAGGACAACCAGGCCAGGGCACAGGGAGTACAGGTGGGGGTGGAGGGGAGAGGAGGAGGAGGAGGAGGAGGAGGAGAAGGAGGAGAAGGAGGAGAGGCCAAGCAATGCATGCACCGTTCCCCAGGGTTAGGCCCTACCCTGAACCCTCGCCGACAGCCAGTTGGTCACCCTTGACCACCTCAATAGGCAGACCATAACAGAGCTGCTCACCACAATACAGGACGATATAGGGAGCAGGATCAACATCTGGGCAGCTGTGTCCCCACTGCTGAAGCTAGTGTCTGTCCTACAATTCCTTGGAACTGGCACCTTCCAGCACTCTGTGGACATGATGCACGGCATGGCACAGCCCACATTCTGCGTAGTATTGTGCCAGGTGCATGAAGCCCTCCTGTGGCAAGTGCAATGCCACATCTCACTGCCTACCACCCTGACCCAGGTCAATGCCATGAAGGCACAGTTTTATGCTGTTGCCCAAATTTCAAATACGATTGCTGCCCTGGAATGTACTCATGTTGCGTTGGTGGCCCCCGAGGCCCACAAAGCAGTGTACCGCAAGCACTACCACTCTCTGAATGTGCAGGTGACCTCCGACCCCAACCTGTACATTACCCACTGCTGTGCCTACTACCCTGGTTCCACCCACGATTCCTTGGTCCAACAGACAGCACACTGCCAGGATACATGGAGAGACACAGGACTACGGACCTGTATTGTGGGTGAGGAAAACTGTCTGCACGCATGGGCTGCAAAGTACATGTCCAAATGGAGGTGGAGGGGTGTGTGGATAACTATACAAAGCAAAGCATGACAAACAAATGCAAAATCCGTACCTGCCCACCTCCCGCACCAACATCACACTGCACCCAAGGGAACATGCACACCTGGATGGAGAAGCTGCTGTACACATACAGTTGCAACTACAAGCACAAACATGACTACAGGTACCACAATGCAACATGCACAAACCAAAGCAATGCGGACAAATGGCCACATCGCCTCACACAACAACCCTCCCAGTACCACAGTCATGCACCCATGTGCGACCAGCCCACAATGGCCACCCGTCAGCACCAGATACTCAGGGAGGGCCGGTGGGAAACCCAGCATGCCACATGCAATGTGGAAATACACTGTCACATGACAGCCACCATGTCAGCTGTATATGTCACCGACAGACACCTTACGTAACATATGCTACAAGGGAGCAGGGCTCATATGTAGCAGAAACAATGTATGACACAAGAGACATCATGCACAGACATTGAATAGACGCATGATGTGAAAAAAGAAAGGCCCATTTGCATGCACAAGATGTCCATTGCCCCGATATTGTGTAAGGCCAACCCACTCCTTACACCGTGACTAATGCCTGTGCCTCCCCCATGCAGGTGATGCCGGATACCCACAGCTGCCCTGGCTAATGACCCCTGTGCCTGATCCACAAACACCACAGAATAATGCCTACAACCATGCTTACAGCAGGACCTGTGTGTGCATCGAGTGTACCTTCAGCCTCCTGAAGGCACGTTTCTGCTGCCTCCACTGTACTGGTGGAGTCCTGATGTGTGCTCCAGAGAAAGTGGGTAAAATAGTGCTTGTGTGTGCCGTGCTGCACAATATCTCCCTGAAGAGAAATGTTCTGCTACCCCCTGACGTGGACATGTAACCCCCAGAGCATGAGGATGCAGTGCCCGTGGCAGAGGCAAATGCATGCATTGCCAGAGATGACATGAGGGATGGGAGATTAGCCCACCAGGGACTGATAGACTATTTCTTCTGACACTTGCACATGGCATAAGCCATGCACGACTGTGTGACACTCACCTCTTTCAATAACCAGGACACTGACACAATCAAAAATGTCTTTGTATTGAAGATGTTTAACAATTTTAATGAAATGAAGTGCCCCAAATATCCCCTCTCCCTCCTCCCACCACCAACTATCCAGAAAACTTTCCCCCTCCCACCACCAACTCCCCAGCACACTATCCTCCCACAACCAAATCCCCAGCCACTATACCCCCTCCATCCTACCCACCAACAACTCCCTAGCAGACAATCCCCCCTACCCACACCAACTCCCCAGCACACTATGCCCCCCCTACCCCAACCACCAACTCCCCAGCATAGCCACACAGGGCAATTAGTGTCTCGATGTAGATTACAACTGTGGCCTCTTTCCCCCCTGTCAGCCCCCAGTGATCTTGGGCGCACATGGCGCTAGGACTGATGCCTCGGTGTGCTCTGCTGAGACTTTTCTGTTGGAGTTCTAGATCTGGAAGAGATGGAGCCTGGCCCTGGTATATGTTGGAGTGTCACCTCTGTGCTCTGGTTGAATGCGTCTGCAAGTGCAGAGACACCTTTGGTCATCTCCCTGACCCTGTGGGCAAAATACTCCCATTTCCACATCTCATCTTATCTGGAACACTGGTAGGGGGCATAGGAAATGTTGTCGGGTATGGTTCTCCAATGTGTGTTGGCATGCAAGACGCATTTACTATGGTACAGAGTGTGACCCCACACATTTGGGCAGGTGGTCATGGTTTGTCAAGGGAGATTGCATATGGGCCAAGCATTAGGGGGATGGTTGCAGCAATGAGTGTGTGACACATGGCAAGTTAGTCTTTGGCCTGTGTGTGAGGAGGGCAGGGTGTCCATGATGGGACAGCTGATGTTTGTTTCCCCTTTATGCCCCCACATCCTCTCCCCGGGTGGCACTCAGCTTGTGGTTGTGGTGGCTTACTCCATGGTACTGGCATGGCTCTATGGAGTACTGCTGTGCAGCCAGCAGGGTTGCGCTGTGGTTTAGAGTGATTCGCTAGCTGAGCCCATTTCGGTGTAGGGGGGCGTGTACTTCCCAGTGTCTTGTCTGCCATGCCAACATGGGGCAGGCCAACTGGGCTTGCAACATGATGTTGTGAGTGCTGCACAGTGTCGTGGTTGCTCACGCACCATAATCCCACTGGCACAGGGTGCACCAGCAGGAGTGTGGTGTGCATGGCACTTGGATAGGTCACTTGCCACCCCTTCCCGCTGATTTAATGCACAGGGGTGCCCTTGGTACCCTGCCCCATGGCTGCTGTAGGGAGCGGCGGATATGCCACCTCCTCACCCCACCCTGTTGCCATGCCCAGCTTCTGGGTCTGCTGAAATGTGTCCCTTTACACTGGGGCATTTTAAGCTAGACTGTCATTTGTGCATGCACTTGTGCTGGGGGGGGGTTGACTCACCTCCTGCCTACTGGCACCCGTCTGCGCACTTCTGACTCCCTCTATTCCCTCCATATCCAGCACCGCGCTGCACTTTTCCTCCCATGAAGTGAGTGCCAGTGGTTCCAAAGTGCCTCCTCCAGTTGCCAGGGACTCCTGGCGGTGTTGGGACAGCAGTCCATGCACCCTGAACCGGAGGTCATTCCATCGTTTCTGATAGTCCTCCCCATCACGGGGTACGCCAGCAACAATGGCTGTCCTGTGCTGTGCTGACGTTTTACATTGCCTAATGCCATATAGCTCAGAGGCAACACGCTCGTCTTGGAAGCAAAACGATGCAGAGCAACACAGGTTTGAACCCCAGGTCCGTGCTTAGAAACCTCTAGGTATTAAGCGCGTTATAAATAACCATTTACAATATCATCAGTGAGGATCACCAGCTCCCCATCACTAAACTTAGGTTTCCTCAATAGATTTTAGGCCACCTTGCCTCTAATCCTCTCCTGGCAAATTCTGGTTTGTTTCCAGGTCCGGATGTCTGCAGGAAGTGGAGATATTGGATGGATTGTGTTTTTCAAAATGGCTCCTGCAATGCTTCCCATTAAGGCAATGATGATAGCTCTAGCACTAATTGTGCGGGGGTCTCCGGCGGTGGCTCTGTTAGCGCCGATGTTTTCGGCAGTAACCCTTATTTCTGTGCAATTTCTGCTGGGCGCTAATAGCGTCACCACCGGCGTCAAGTGCTCGTTCACGCCAGGCTGTGATGCGGCGCTAATTCTGCTGCACGACCCGGCGGTAATTCTATTTCTGCTTGGGGGTAAGTGCCCCGGAATACCACCGGACTCCTGATGAGGCCCCATGACAAGAATGGCAGGGGATAGTCATATCTATCTCTACATACTACAAACTTATCTATATTCTTGACCCAAAAAGGTGAAATCACGAGGGCCCTCATAACAACACCACTCCTACTAGTGACTGCCATAGGAAAAGGGGTTGTCCTCAACTCTTTCAAATTAGGTCAACAGACTTAAACAGCTTTTCAAGCTCCCTAGCCAGATCCAAACTTCTAGCAAAGGAAAGGAAGCTTCTCCCCTTCAGAAAACAATGTTGCAACATTTCAAAGTCTCCTACCAGCGAGGAAATAATTGTTTTCCTTTGGCACTAATATTGGCAGGGATGGACTGGCCTGTACGAAACTTTGACGATTTCCCGGTAGGCCTCTACACCCTGGGCCTCTTTTGTGTGGTAACCTATTTTATTTCCACATTTTCTCATAAGAAAGGGGATGGGTTCGCTGAAAATGTGCAATACGGAGCCACTTTGAAAATTATTTCCAGGGCCTCTTTTAGTTCCCCTGAATACTGGGGGCTTCATTTCACATTGAGACTCGCATGCGCACAGCCCTTAAAAGTCATGTGGTTTCTTGAAAAAAAAGTAAGTGATTCGTGTGGAATGTTAGAGCAAATCACCAAACCCGATTCACCCAGCGACTTGGGGACTACAAGCTTTCAAGCTATCCTCAAAGGAAGTTTAAATATATCAGACCACTTCCAATGCTTACGAAGACATTTTAAAATTCCAGATTCACTCACTCGGAGGGCAGAGTGAACCAGACTAATATAGTTTGAGGGGTCAGGAATGAAACTCGACACAGACATCGTTTTGGCTAAAGGCTTTTATTGATAAATAAAATGGGTTGGGGAAAAGGCCTCGCTTTCCCTGCAGTAGAGGCGTTTCCCTATCTGAAGTCAAAACTAAGGCTCTGTCAGTGTCAGAATGTCCAAAGTACTATTCTGCCCCTCGCATTCTAAAGAAATGAACTGTAAAGTGAAATGTATAATGGGTCTCATTACAAGTTGGGCAGTGCAGGTAAAATGTGGCAGTAATACCGTATACTGCCACATTGCAGCACCACCCAACTATGAGTTTGGTGTTACGTTGGTAGATTCACCTGCAGCTGTGAGCTGGAGGTAAATCTGCCACTTTTCTGCCAAAATTAGAATTACTGCTGGCGGAATTACAGCCACAGAAATTCTGCCGAAATCCCAGATGGAGTCCCATGGACTCCAATTAAATAGGCCGCCACTTGTAATCCGATGGCAGTACCGCCGGACCAAGTGGCAGTAACAGTAATTCTGTTTGGTGGTATATCAGTGGATTTATCGCTGAGATACCACCAAACTTATAATTAGGCTCAATGTCGTTGACCTTCAGTGATCTGAAAAGGTTTGAATGGGCAAAGAAATAAGTAACTTCAACAAAAAGTCTCTCACGGACATTGCTCCTTACTCCAGATGGTGTCTCCCTTCACCTGGATTCTACATCACATTTTTTTTCACAAATAGCAGTTCTTGTCTTTCTTCTTGATCAACACCAACATCATACACAACATTGTTTGGTCTTTGTTTTGTCAGGATACCTGGTGTACTCTCCTGCCAGGGTTTCTCTGCTCTCTTGTATTCACCCACTTGTGATTTCCTGGTATATTCTCCTGCCAGGGCTGCTTCTAATTCACACTCTTGAAAATGCCTGATATACTCTCCTGCCAGGGCTTTCCACTTGTGTGCCTTTGTCCACATTTCCACTCTTGATAATTCACTGCATTAGCCTTGCTGGCTTATTCATTCTGTCCGTTTTGTACTGCCATGTTAGCATTTTGCTGACACTTCCATTCTTGGTAATTCACTACTTTAGCCTTATTGGTTAATTCAATCTGTCCATTATACATTGCCTTCTTTGTGTTTCTCATATGCATGTATGGCACACACTTGCAAACTTCAAAGACTCTCTTCTTTAGAAGATCCACTTTCACTTTCTTGCTTGACTGTTGTAAACTGCTCTTTTTCTCTCTCTGTTTAGTTATGTTCAATTATTCGTATTTGGCATGCACGCCAATGCGCCCCAGTGTTCCCTTTGTCCCAGCGTGGACTCGCCAGTACTTTGTGGTGTTCCTTATTCTTCTCGCGGCCTTCTGGTAACACTCTTCGGGTGTTTTCTTCCTCGCAACCATTGGCTTTCTGTGACCCTGCTTACTGCAGCTCCAGATGGGCTTCTCTGCTTCACACGGTTCCAGTAGATGTAATTCTGCTTTCCAACACCAGCGAATGCCCAGGACCCATGCGCTGGCTTCTGGCATTTCCGCCATGTGTGCAAGCTTCTTCGCACAGCCTTCTGCTTCCCAGCACTTGAGGCGGTTGTCTCCACCATCCTTCTTCCAGCCCGTTGTTCACACAGAGATTTCAATGTCCCAGGCACAATTGCATACTCCCAGCAACTAGAGTGTTGCCTGTGCTCAGGGCTTCTCTTGCTCTGCATTCCTCCACTCCTCTTTCTTGTTGCAGTGTTAAGGTGTTTCTGGGAACTGTAAAGGAGGCATGGTATAACAGGTATGACACTGACACAAAAGGTACAATTTGTAAAACCTTTATTCAATTCTCGGGGTTTGGAAAAACTCCTACTGTGCCCTATAGCTAAGATGTGAGTAGTTTCTACCCTCAAATAATAAAGAAAATGCAGTACTAGTCAGTCTCTGTCAAATCATAATGGCCTATAGTAATAAAACCTAATGCCTGCCCTATCTCTTGCACAAAAAGTGTGCAATGGGGAATATGTATGTAAAGGAAAATCAGTGTTCGAATATGAAGAATCAAAGTGGCTGTCAGCTCTCCTCCCCTCGTTGCACAGCACAGAGTAAGGCGGTCCCCTTAGACAGGATCACACACCCTGGCTCAGGTTCTCAAAACAAAGCAGTTCAAAAAATTGATCGAGGCCCGCCTGCCCTTCTACGTTAAAGTCACCTTTCGAACGTTCCAAAAGTTCTTTTCACAGTTCAACAAAAGGTTCAAAGTTCTAACAAAAGTTCACGTGGGCCTCCCTCGATCGGACTCGGATCTCTCACTCACAGCACTTGTAGGGGTTCCCTTCCCTTAACTTATCACATTTCACTTCCGGTCTCCCTCAGTCGGGCTCTGACCTTTTCTCAGATGTCCAAAGACCTTTAAATGTGCAAGGCTTTTACTATAGACCTTCACAGGACCACTTCGACTTTCCCCTCTACTCGTTATTTGCCCCAGTGTTTTTTGGTCTATGTACTTCAATCTCATGAGCGCAAGAGTTCAATATTCGCTTTTTACTTCCACTTTCGCCGGGGTCAATCTTGATCATCACGCTCTTTAAAGTTCATTCACCTCTTTGCTTTATAATAAAACATTTCACCTTTCGCAGAGACTTTCGAGTGGGCTACTTCCTTTCACCGGACCACTCAGCTACTCTGAATCACTGGCTTCACAGTTATCGGTTAATTAAAAATTCACCACAGGTCTGCCTTTCTTTGCATCTCATCCACATGTGTGCAGCCTTTAATTGTGCAATATACTTTTGCAACTACAATCTTCCCATAACACACCCCACACAATGTTGTCTTCTTGTCTGGAATTCGGCCTTCTCCTCAGATCTCTTACGATTCTTTGGAGGCAACAACCTCCTGCAGGGAACTCCTGGGTTTCATTACCCTTGGTTTTTGTCCCTCAATCCGTTGCTCTGCTCCAGTAGGTTGACCTTCGCCCTGGAAGTTCTGCTGCTTCTCGTGTTCCACCTTGCTCAGAGGGTTCCATGTGTTAATATCCCCGCAAAAATATTGCCATACAAAAATATTGCCATATTTTTCCTGCAATATTAAGGCATGGAACCTGCGGGGCACCCCCCGTAACCCTTGTATTTTAAAAGTTGCGGGGGACACCCCCGCAACCCCAGCTCACTGAAAACACCCTTGCAACTCCTGCAAACTAAAAAAAAAAAACTAATATTATCCCCACTAAAAATATCGCCTATGGCTGTTCCCGATGACCATATATACGGCGATATTTTTGGTGGGGATAATATTACCTGATACCGCTCAGAGTGTGTCTCTATGTTCCGCCTTTTATCCGTGTGGGGAGAGCTAATGGGTATCAGATGAATGTGATTAAAGTTAAGTTGCTGACTTTGCCTGACCCGATTAGCGGGACATGTCCAATGGGATTTGTAAGGGTTACCCTTGTTACTCTGTTACCCTCTTCCTCGGTCCAGTGTTTGGTTGGAAAGGGAGGAGAGGGAGTTGGGACATCAGAGCATCGTATGAAATAGGAGGGGTCATGGGAATGGGAAAGGGGAGAATACTGAGTCTCGCCATCGGTAGCCTCACCCCCACTCCCTGAAGACCCCTCACCCAGGTGATCTGCATGCACTGGTCCACCCCCTGGAACTGGATCCAAAAGCGATGGCCGTGTCCTGGTCACCTGGATGACAAGTCTCTAAGGACTAGCGGGTGAGACACCCTTTGGTTTCTCACAGAACAGAAGTCCCTTTCTGGCAACTTGTACGAAAATGTTAGATGAATGTTCCTAATAGGTTTTGAAGACAAGTCAGTCATGTAGGATTGATATGTGGAGTTATAGCAGAGGGCTTTAGTAGATTTACAAGGCAAGTCTGTGTTTAAGCGTTAGTTTACAGGTTGGAAAAAGAGGTAGTCATCACTCTCCATAGAGGGATAACAGGAGGAATTACAATAGGCCATTAGAGTGTTAGATATGCACTCTCCTGGGGATACTGAGAGCAGCTCGGAGAGCATTATTTTGTGCAATTTGTAGCTTGTTAATGTTCTTGGCAGACGTACCTAGCAGGAGGACATTGCAGTAGTCCAGTTGTGCGCCTATGGTGGCTCTGGCAATGTTGAGACAGTTCTTAGCGGAGAGGTAGGGTTTTACCGCATTGATGATTTTAGTGGTGTGGGCTGCTGTTGAGGAAATATAATTAACTTGTCTGCTCATGGAGAGGGTGGAGTCCAAAAATACTGTGTTTTTACTGCAGCAGAGACTGTGATGACAGTATTCTCGATGCTGAAGTTGCTATATTTGGTGTGAAGTACTGGTATGGGCAGTGGTTTCTGAACTCCTAGTTAGTCCCACACTATTGTTTATAAAAAAAAACCTGTGATCTCAAACAAAGGTGAAACAGACACAACATGAATTGTATACCTTGTCTGACTTCCCTTTCCCCGATTGTAAGAGTACTGTGACGAGGAAGCTGAGCAGTGTAATGAAGATTTGGCAGAGACGTTAGCTCAGGGGCAATGGGCTCGCCTTGGAAGCAAGGCGACGCATAGCAACACAGGTTGGGTCCGCGCATAGAATCCATGGGTATTGAGCACGTTATAAATTACCGAATATTTTATATATATATATATATATATATATATATATATATAATATAATTACACCGCCACAGTAGTTGCCGTGTAGTTATGGTTCAGTTGTTGTTTCCATTGGAAGAGCACTTTTTGTGCAGCTAATAACTTTGCTCCCCCTGGACGAATCCTCACCAAACTTTGCAAAAAAGGTATATGGGCCACTCTGGAATTTTTTGCAAAGTTTGGAGATGTTTGGTCTAGGGGGGCAAAAGTTATAGGGGGGTCCCAAAATGTCGTTTTTTCCCCATAGACTGAATGGGGGAAAAGTTTTGCGCACGGCTACAATTCAAACCGCTGGATGGATTTTCACGAAATCTGCGGCAGGTACAGGGGTTTGGTCCAGAAAGCGTGCTTTTGTAAACTTGGTGACATTCCGTGCAGTACTTTTCTTTAAAATTATCAAAAAGTAGGTCTGAAAAAATTAGTAATATCTATGTCCGCTTTGTGGTCACACTTCCCTCTTCGGTCCACGGACAAGATACCGATTGGCTAAGGGGCTGGCATCATGACCGCGGACACGCGACGTCTCTGCCCATTGGCTGCTGCGAGACGTGTTCTGCGTCAAATTGTTTGGATGCGGCCGACATCTTGGATCCGCCGAAAGTGGAGCAAGAACCAGCATACATATGCTCTATTTATAAAACTGTTTTGCTGTGTCACAGACCGTTGGGAAAGGTTCAGACAGTAAGACATGGGTGATCAATGCATTTGTTCTGGGCGTCGGTCTTCATGATGTACTTTACATGGACAGCTTGTATGCACAGAAAATGAGGGGTGTAATAACGATAGAAGTTTCCTGTCCACTGCATGGACTGAAGTGCTAACTGTTGAAAGCACACGCGTAGTGGTAGGCAACATTGAAATTGACAACATGCCGTGATTGCATTACTTTTCCCCGATGGCTATTATTATTATAATCATTAGTACGCCGCCATGGGTGTCACATGCTACAGTGGTTGTGGCCAGGGCCTAGAGGCTTGGATGCATGGTCGTCGGCCGAAGGCCTTACTTCCAAGACTGTAGGCCCTGGCCACAACCACCGCAGCATGTCACACCCATGGATATACCCGTAGTATTGCGTTTCGATTGGCAAGTTGTGGGGAGTGCGTGCAGTCAAGAGCAAAGTTATGAGTACTAGACTTGGAAGCCACTACACACCCCTCTCATGTAAGATCTATGGACATACAGCTAGGAGTGAAGCCTCTGGCTAGAAGCACTGAAGGATACCATACCTATAGAAAAACCCCCACTACCACACATCACTGAGGTGGTTGTGGGGAGACACTGTAGTGTTGGGTGCATGGCCGAAGGCCATGCGCCCAATAACGCACTTATACTTTCTTTATGATGTATTTTCTATGGCTTCCTTGTACGCATAGAAAATGAGGGGTCCAATAAGGGTAGTATTTCAGTCCGTGCAGTGCACGGGGAACTTGTAACAGTTCTAAGGACACGTGTGGTGTTAAGGAACATTGAAATTGACACCATGCCATAATTGCAATACTTTTTCCTATGGTTATTGTATTCATCAGTACGCCGCCATGGGTGGCACATGCTACGGTGGTTGTGGCCAGGGCCTAGAGTCTTGGATGCATGGCCGTCGGCCAAAGGCCTTACTTCCAAAACTCTAGGCCCTGGCCACCAATACTTCAGCATGTCACACCCATGGATACCCCTTATTAATGCGTATCGATTGCCTGGTTGTGGGGATTGTGTGTACTCTTGGATGCAAGGCTGAAGGCCATGCCCCCAACAACAAAGCTATAACCTCTTCACTTACAAGCCCACATGGGTTTCATGTAGTGCGGTGGTTGTGGACAAGATGTGTACTTTTGGCTGCATGGTTGCCCTCTGTATGCCATACACCCAAGCATGCACCCAACAGGAAACCTGCTAGCACTGCAGTTATAAGACACTTCACAACCATATATTGAAATGTATGGCCATACACCTACAATTTTAGGCCCAGCGCACAAACAGTGCAGCATTTCAGAGCTACAGGGACACCCCTAGTATTGAACATTAGTCAGGTGGCTGTGGGGAGAGTCTGCAGTCATGAGTGCATGGGTGCAGGCCATGCACCCAACAGCACAGTTATATGTAGTGTACTTACAAGACACAATGGGTACGATATGGTGTGGTGGTGCATCACTCTGGCGGCTGTGGGGAGGGGCTGCAATCATGGGTGCATGGCCGAAGGCAATGCCCCCAAAAGTACATTTGTTCGTAGTGTACTTATATGCCACAATGGATGTCATATGGTGTGGTAGTAGTGGCCAGGATGCAGAGTATTTGAACAAAGTAATAAGCACTGCAGTTGTAATTAACTATGCATTTTAAATACTGTATACCCATACATTCATAATGCTATGGCCTCAAACATACCTCTGTAGCCTGTGGCTACAAACTACTGCACCATATCACAGCTATTGGTACACTTGTACTATGCAACATCATTAAGATGGTTGTGGGGAGGGCGTAGCATTTTGGGAGCGTGGCCAAAGGCCACGCTCCCAAAACCAGGTTTGTACATAGTACAGTGACAAGGCACAATGGTTCCGATATGCTGTGGTGTTTCTAGCCAGGACCCAGACTCTTGCTTGCATGCCCAAAGGCCATGCACCCAAGACTGAAGTCATAAGCAGCAGAGTTACAAGTGAATATGGGTGTGGTGTAATGCGCTTGTTGTGTGGACGCCCTAGTGTCTTGCCTGCATGGCTGCAGACAATGGTCCGAAAAGTAAATTTATAAGTAGCTAATTTACAAGGACCATGGTTTTGATATGCAGCGATGGTTGTGGCTAGGACCTATACTCCTGGTTACTTGGTTGTAAGGCGTACATGTTAGGTTACACACCGAAGATGCAAGGGCCAGCCTACAGGCACTGCAGCATATTAGTACCGTAGATTAGACGTGTAGATTCGCATGTGTAGAAAATGAATGCCAATATACTTAGTCCTTACTTTGTTCAGAATCCACATACAATTTTTAAATGGTTATCGTACTTGGCGGAAGTATCCCTTTTTCCATTTCTGTGATCAAAGAAACAGGTATGTTAGTCTTTGCATTTTTTGAAAATTTACTACATTGCTTAATAGACAGTTTACCTTTTTTTTACCCTCATATTTTGTTTACAAACCAGTGTACTGTGCATTGCGCTCAGTTTCTGTGTTTGCTTTTCTAATCCTTGGGTCTGGGGAAAGAAAATACTTGTCGGATAAAAAAAAACTTCATTTACTATGGTACTAACTACTTCCTTGTTTCCTTTGAGTGTTTCCTTCATCTTTCCGATTAATGTTATGTTTGTTGCCTTCCTGCCGATTTTTAACAGTTAGATACCTATAGGCGTATTCGAACTGTGCATTTGTTCCTACAGCTTTGTGATATTCATTCATTTGTGTTGTCGTTATATATCCTGTTTCCTTCATCTTTTCCATTAATGTTATGTTTGTTGCTTTCCTGCCGAATTTTAACAACAGTTGATACCTGTAGGCGTATTCTACCTGTGCATTTGTTCCCAATGATCTGTGATATTAATTTCTTTGTGTCATGCTTACATCCTCTTGGGTAGTTAGATACCTGTTGGCGTATTCTAACTGTTTGTAGTCTTTCACATAATTTTTTTAAAAAGTCTTGAAGTACACATTATTTCGTAAATTTTGGCTTTAAGAACATTAAATACACATTTGTAAGATTAGCTGGCAATCTCTGCTTTATAGTAATGGTGTTATCATTAAATTCGAACCATCCACAATACTTTTTAATGTATGCAGTGTAGTGACCTGCATTGGTTGTAGCTCCTGCATGGTAGATTATACCTACTGTTGTAAAGGTTTTCTTTCCAAGTGACACTTGACCGTGTGTGAATCCAGTCAGTTTGCAGTTGTTTTTGGTGCCATCTGCATTATAACGTAGAAGCATAAGTATTATATAGGCACTATGTGATTGTATCAGTAAGGTGGAGCGATTGTCTGAATTGCAAATAGTACATAATCTGCCATGGTTTGCATTTTGTACAAGTTGCTGAAATGGAATGCTCTCACAATTTGGTATGGAAACATACACAAATCGCTCATTTCGGATTTCTTCCTGTATCACTTTTCTGCAGAGAGTGCATGTATGTTTCCACGTTTACGAAATCTGGAAGATTTCATATACAGGTATGCTTTTGTTTTCCAATACTAATAGTATGTACATTAGAAATTCTTGTGGCTCTTCTTGTGAGTTCATAGTGAATCTCACCATTCCAGCACAGTCGTCCAATTGTTGCCTTACTCCATGAACACTGTATGTGTTGTCAGGATTGCTTGTTGCATATCTATGCAGCACTAACATTTGCAAACACAATTGGTCTGTACTGTGGAGGTAAATATTGTTAACAATTGGTGGCAATTGAAATAGAATATTCATTGCTACATTTGCATAGCAACTTACCCCACTTTCATTTGCAAATTTGAATGGTCCAGCAAGTTCTGTATCTGAGTGCATTTTTCGGAATTTCTGTTGCTGCTTTGCCGACGTCCCTGGTTTACATTCCCTAAAAGGTTCTTCTATGTTTGTGGTAATTGATGAAACTTTAGCTTCTTTTCTTTTCTTTCCGGAATTTGCTGTTGGATTCTGTTGCATTTCTGTTTCATTTAGTTTTCTTTTACCACGTTTTACTTTATCTGGAACAGGGTATTGTTTCAGATGAGGGGTGTACAGTGAACGCGATCTATTGTATTCTAGAATGCAAGGAATATCAGATTTGACTTACATCAAAGTTCATTAGCAATAAACCGTCAAGTGTACGTAAGCGTGATAATGCTACATAGCTCAGGCCTTCCTTAAACACTGTGTTTCCTATATCTATCAATGCTTTGTCTAGGGTAAGACCTTGGGATTTATGAATGGTAACTCCATATGCAAGAGTTAGAGAAAATTGCTCTCTATGTACATACATGTCTTTGAAGAGAAGGAATCGAGCAATTCAAAGCGAATATTGACAAACTGAATGTTGCTATCACGTGGGTATGATTGAAAGCCAACAACTTTGCCAAGTGCTCCATTAACTAGCCCTTGATCTACGTCAAGGTTACGTTTAAGCATTACTCTACAATTTAAGGATAATTTCAATATTTTTTCCAACCCAGCTGTGTTGAAGATTGAATTTTCTAAATTATTTAGTCTTGTTGTGGCTTGCTCACACATGGGTACTGTCATACCATGTACGTCTAGTTTGTCTGTGGCGCTAATTTCCAGTATTGGTTGCATTTCTTTACTTAACCTTTTTTTTTTTAACAATTTTTATTATTTTAACCAAACACGCCAAACATTTCAACCATTTTGGACGTACATTTTCAAATTGAAGGTATTGCATTATTCACTGCTCTCTTCCATCCTCCCCCCATCTGCCCCAAAACTTTGAGCCGTCGTATCCGTCCCATCTACCTGGGCATCTGCAGGTGTCTCAGTTATCATTATCTCTTCCTGGTCTTCCATATCATGGTTACCCCGGTGGGGGTACACCATTGAGGTCACCAGTTGCCTCCAGGCTATCAGGGGGCCTACCTCCTCCTCCCCTCCTCTGGTGACTGCTTCGTACCAGACCACTATTTCTGCCTCTGCCCATTTAAGGAGATCTGCCCACCACATCTCTACTCTAGGCCTGTGAGCCGCTTTCCAACACATTGCTATTCTGTGCTTGGCCAGAATGTAAGCCAAGTCTTTCATTTTGCTAATATGTTTTAGGGTACGTGGCCTAGGGAAGCTCCCCAACATGCATGCCTAAGCCAACTCCACATCCAGCACCACCCCCCGGCTAGCCATTTTTGTCTTCAGTTCTGCCCAGAATCTCTTCACCTCCGGGCAAGCCCATAACATGTGCAACAGCCTTGCCTCCTCCTCTCCGCACCTGGGACATTTCTGAATAGATGAGCCGCCAAACCTAGCTATTCTGGCAGGGGTCAGGTACGCTCTGTGGGTGATGTATAACTGGATCTGCTGGAGTCTCGCATTCCGGGACACTTTCATGTGGGATCTTTGGGCTCTATCCCATTGCCCCTCTGTCATGGGTTCCCCCACCTCCCCTTCCCAGTCAAGCCTCAATTGGGACAGCTCCTTCCCCGCCTTCGCACTCCGTGATATTTCGTGCCCTCCCTCTGAGACGTCATACATCATTTCTATAGTGGCATCGGGTTCTTCTGCAAGCACCGTTTCAGGCCATCTTTCCCTCACCCTTTTCATGATCCTGGCACAAGTAATATATTGGCCCCTATTCACCCCGGTCTCGTCCAGCAGCCTCTGGAATTCCACTGCCTCCCCCTCCTGCCATATGTCTCCAAGGGTAGCCAGGCCCACCGGTTCTCAGTATTTGCGAACCCCTTTGATCAGTTGGGAGTCTTCGCCGCATAGCGCCACCAGCGGGGCCTGCGAGGATAACGGGTCCGGGTCACCCACAGTTCTCCATGCTCTACGCCAGACCTCCCAGCCTAGCCTCAACAATCGCCCCATCTCCCCCACTTTTGTCTTATGCAACCACACGGTCTCTTTTAAAAAGTATGGGGACGATTCGCCCTGCAGGAGCCGAGCTTCCGCAGAATCCTCTGCGGCCAACCATCTGGAAACATATAACAGCTGTCCTGCTAGGTAGTACAATTCAAAATTCGGTAGGTTTATGCCTCCCCTGTCACACGAATTTCGCAATTTCCACAGGGCCACCCTATTCCTGGAATTATGCCAGATGAAGCCCCTGCACTGGCTATGAAGTTTAGCAATAAATCGTCTGGGCAGCAAAAATGGGACATTCACAAAAAAATGCAGCAGTCTGGGTAAAACCACCATTTTGAGCAGCGCTGCTCTCCCCATCATGGCCAGGGGTAGTTTGGACCAGAACGCCATGCTATTCTTTATGCCTTCAACAGGTTTATCCGTGTTGTGCTTGTGCTCTGCTTCTATTTTATGGTATATATTTATGCCTAAGTATCTAAATGTCTCGGTCTGCCAGGGTATCTGTAGGACAGGCAATTTTTCCCGTGGAACCCCTTTGTACCTCCCTAAGGGGAATATGCTGGACTTCACAGAGTTCACTGCAATGCCGGAGAGGGCTGCGTACCGGTCCATCACCTCCAGCACATACTGCACATTCTCCTCTGGTTAGCGCAGGTAGAGGAGCATGTCGTCTGCATAGAGTGATATCAAATGCGTATTTCCCGTCATTTGTATCCCTATCTCACCGTATTGCTGCCTTAGGCAGACTGCCAATGGCTCCAGCGCAGGAATGTACAGCATAGGTGACCAGGGGCATCCCTGCCTAGTCCCTCTGCTGAGTTGCCACTTATCAGAAATTACCGTGCCTGTTTTAACCCTTGCAATCGGGGAGCTATATAGCATTTTAGCCCATCTAATATACCCCGGTCCTATCCCATACCCCTTCAGGGTCGCCATCAGCCACGGCTACCTCACTGAATCGAAGGCCTTGACTGCATCCAACGACACTATGGCCAGTTCGCCTGGGTCTTTTTCAGTATGATCAATAATGTGGTGAAGCCTCCTACGGTTGTCTGTGATATTCCTGCCGGGGACGTATCCTGTCTGGTCCGGGTGTATCAACTTGCCAATTACTCGCTTGAGCCTATTGGCAAGCACTGCCGTAAGTATTTTGCTATCTTGATTTAGCATCGACAAGGGCCTATAGGACCCGCAGTCCGCATTCGGCTTGCCCGGTTTCAAGAGCGGGATGATCACTGCTTCACAGAGAGACTCCGGCAGTCTCCCCAGCTCGTAGGCCTCATTGAACATGGCCAGCAGTGACTGGAGCAGCTCCTGCTTATATGCTTTATAGAATTCGCTGGGCAACCCATCCGACCCAGGCGCTTTACACGTGGGCAGATGTATGATCACCGCGTCTAGTTCGTCAGGGGTGACTGGGGCCTCCAGCTGCACTCACTCTGAGTCATCTTGGGTGGGAAGCTCTAAATCTTCTATCATATCTTGTATTTCCTAGCCCATTTCTTCGCCTACATCTTCTTAGAAGCATTTATAATATTTAAGGAATTCCTCATTTACTCCTTCCTGTGTATTACAAATCTGACCTTCCGCATTTTTGACTTCTTGTTACGCTCACCTGGCTCCCACAGGGGCGTCGGTCGGACCCGGACAGCTGCGGTCTCCACCCACGTGATGCGTAGTGCATCGATGACTGTCTGGATCTGCCCTACTAATCTTGTCTGCTTAACCGTAGAAATATTCTCCTGCAAGTGGAGAGATGGATTTAGCCACTTGTGGATTCAAGTGATGGCACCCCCACAGTCCTCCCAAACTAATCACCTCCGAAATGCCCTCACAGCAATCTCACCTTATATTCTTGAAAGATGAGCTCTCCATCCTGTGTGGATTTGCAGGGGCGTGTCGATTCCAGTTACTTCACTGGTTTGAAGGCTCGGGAGAGTTCCGGAGAGTATTGACTCTGAGGTTCCTGGTGAGGACCAGTAAGTATTAAGTTCATAGAGTTCCATATGTCCGATGTTCACTCTTGTTCCCCCCCTTCCTTTCTTGTCTTGCAGCTGGCCTGTGAAAAGATGCTCTTGTGGCAGCTGGTGGCGCTCAGGTAAGAGTCTGTATTACCCGGCGCTGTCCGGTAAATGTTGCACGAGGAAAACGTGTTGTTTTGTCTCTCTTTACAGATGCGGCACGTGAAAATATGGAGAGTCACAAAAGGATGCCTCCGGTGGTAAATCAGGTAAGTCTATGGTGGTAAGAATTATATTTGTTGGTTCCCTCGGCCCACCTTGTGGTTTTCTTTTGTCTCCTAGGTGCCGAAGTTCGGCGAAGAAATGATGGAGGCAGCGCCGACCCGAAGGATGCTGTGAAGACTGGTGAGTATGGCGCGGCGCTGTAGCTGGAGGTGCGGCGCAAGCAAAAATGATGTTCTTTACAGGTCCGGAGACAAGATGGATCCAGAATCAGTTGTGGAATAGAAATAAGTTTGTTTTCTAACCTTGTCCCTTTCTTTCCTCTTTGTTTTAGGAGCTCCGGATTCGAGGCGGGCGTGGCAGAAGACTGGATGCAGGCTGCAGGCACGGTGAGTGTTACGCTGCTGGATGCAGAATAACGCCAAGCGTGTGTTGCTGGTCGGGCGTGGTTTAAATAGCCTCAAAAGTAGTCCCAGGTAAGAAGTCCCTAGAACCACACCCGAGTAAAAAATAGTCCCTGTAGAAAAATAGTCCCTTTCAGGCTTCACGTTGGATTGGAGTCATTTGCAGGATGGTCTGCCTGAGGTAAGTAATGACTATGAGCCTGGCACCTTAGGCGCCAGGACTGAACCCAGATAGCCCCTAGCCGGGGCTGCTGAGGTTTTACTAAATGTCTAGATGCCTGCTCCCGGGGCTGATGGGCTTAGTCCGGATGCCTGGGGGTAGGCATCATGACACTTCTCTGATCACCTGTCGGGTGTCTCATTCTTGTACAACCAAGCCAGTAGCCTACCCGGCTTGTCTCCTCCTGCATGTTGCCTCTCTATGTATTTCTTGTAATTTAGCTTACAAAGCATATCCCACAGTTAACTGCTAGCTCTTTGTAAGTCTCTTATTTTAGCAACATTCTCCCGGGAGGCCTCCCCCCTTCGCATCAAGTCCTCTAGATCTCTGTTTCCCGCAACTCCCGCTCTATGCCCCCCTGGAGCCCCCTTGATTTAGAAATGGCCACCCCTCGCACCACCACCTTAATTGCTTCCCATACTGTTCCCATGGACTGTACACTACCAGTGTTTATTTCAAAATATTCCTCTATGGCTTCCCTCAGATCCTCTCTGAATCCCGGGTCCTGTAGGGCCTCACCTCTGAGCCTCCATGTCGGGATGCGCGCCCTGTGGGGGTGGTATCGCCACTCTATGACCAAGGGTGAGTGATCCGAGAGCACTCCAGCTTTGTATTCTGCGCTCACCATTTCTCCCCCAATCTCAGCCGCTGCAAACATATAATCTAACCTGGTATGCAGGTCATGTAGAGCTGCATAATGCGAGTATTGCCTTTCCGTTGGGTACATCCTCTAGCTTGAAATCTGTCAACAGTGTCCCCAACCCTCTAGCTGCTGGCGTGGCCCTGGCTATCTTATTGTCCGATCTATCTTTTTCAGGGTTCACGGAGCAATTGAAATCTCCTCCCCACAACAACGCCCCCCCCCCCAATAGTGGGCTAATTTTACCATACAATGATCTAAAATAGGATGCAATGTTGTGGTTCGGGGCATATAGGTTAATGATAGTCACTTCTTTATTTTCCAGGAGTCCCTCCACCACCACCATTCTACCTTCCGGGTCTGCCGTCGAAAAAGCAATTGAAACGGTACATGAGGTGCTACCCATGTGACCACTCCTCTTGCGTATGCCGAATATGTGGCTCCAGTGACGCTCCCCTTCCATTTTCTCCTTACTACCTCTAATTTCTCCCTCACGAGGTGGGTTTCCTGGAGCAGAGCTATGTCAATCCTCATCCTTCTTAGGTACATCATTATTTTATTCCGTTTTAGATAACTGTTGAGGCCCCGAACGTTCCATGTCATGATTCTAAGGTTACCCGATTCCATTAGCTTGGTGTTCTCTTGCCCTCCACCCCTTCCTATTGCTTCCTCCGTGACTCGTATTCTGGCTCAATTCCCTTCCAACTTCCCCAACTTCCCTTTCACTCCCGTCCTCCCCCCCTCCCCATTGCACACTCCGCTTCCCCTCCCCCCTCCCTTCCCATCCCCAACAAATGCCCAGCTCCATCCCTGGATCTCAGGCTCACACGCGTCTGGTCCTGTCTCGTGGTGGTGAGGACTAGGACTCCGCGGGGTGTCACCAAACTAATAGTGACCTAACTAAGCGAATGCTATGGGGATTCAAGGGTTGACTCCCGGGAGCTCCCACTAGCATAATTATAATAATTCTAGTCAAACGGATCCCGCGGACAAACTCGTACTCCACCTCGCAATCTTTGCGAGCCTAATTTACTACTATATTCTAGTCCCAATGTCTCACGCTGTGTTACCATGGGTGCCACAACCTCCAGTTACTTATCTTCTCCGACTCTGGTCTTTGATCCCCGATTCTTGGTGGTGGCTCTGCATATCCAGCCATCCCATGGCGTCCTCTGGCGTGTCGAAAAACAGTGTTTTGTTCTTGTGGAACACCTTCAGTTTGGATGGGTACAGCAACATATATCTATGCTGTGCCTCTGTGTCTTCTTTTGACTGCTCCGAAGTTCATTCTGCTACGTTGCACCTGCATGGTGTAGTCTGGGTATGCAGTTATTTTCACAGGCCCCCTTTCGATCGTCCCCCCTTTCCGAAAGAATTCAAGTACTCTTTCTCAGTCTCGGTAGTTCAGGATCTTTGCGATCAATGGCCTGGGGGGGGGCTCCCGGAGACGGCCTCCTCATCAAAGCCCTGTGCGCCCTTTCGACCGCAAACCCCTGGGTCAGTTCCCCTCCGGTTATTTCCTGTAACAAAATGGTTTCCACGTATTCTGTCGGGTTGGGCACTTCCATTCATTCTGGCAATCCGACGATGCGGATGTTATTGTGTCTAGCGCGTCCCTCCGCTTCTTCTGCCCTGTTTTCCAAATTGCCTACTCGCTGCACGAGGGCATGAAGTTCCGATCTGTGGGCGGCGCATTCCGCTGTGTTCGGGGCCATCTCCTTTTCTAGGGTCCCGCTGCGCTCCGCAAGTGTTCTTACATCTTGTCTTAGCAAGTTCATCTCTTCCTGGACCGCTGCCACCTTAAGGTCTAGTCCCGCTTTCAGGTCATTCATGGCCAGAACCAACTTAGTCTCCCAGGCCACTTTTAGGTCCGCAATCGCTGCCAGCACCTCCTGAATTGTGCCCGGGGCATCCTCCGTAGCAGCGGCAGCTTTGTCCTTGCTCCTGGCTCCCTCCGTCCCCGGGGGTGTTTTAGCGTATGCCTCCAGCGTGGGCTGGTTATTCTTCCGTCTTACGACTTTATTCAACATTGTGCTATGCTGACGTGAGATGGGCCAGCTCGGTCACCCCACGCGTGAAAGTCTGTGTGGTGTTGGGCTATGCCTTGTGTTTAGGGCCCTTCTCCAGCATTGGATCTTTCATGGATTCACATGCTTAGAATATTCCCCGTCATCAGACTGGGACCCCTCGGTACACATATATAGCCTTTTCCTATAGGAAAACTTCCGACACTTTTGTGTCCTATCTACGTCCTTTTAGGACCCGCCTACGAATGCTCTGCAGGCCGTCCCAGTATAAGAGGCCCGCCCCCGCGGTTCCCCTTCAGATTTCAACCGTCTCCAAAGTAGTGGGATCTCCCCGTGTTGTCTTACTATTTTGTACTAGGTTGCCTTATTGGATTTCGAGTACGATATGTCCTCTGTATCAGGAAAGGCGCTGTTACGTCCATGCGCGACGTGCGGCTTGAAAAAGGTTTACGAGGGGGACGGACATATGGATTGTATATATTGCCTCCACCCTCACCATTCGGCGGATGCCTGGGACATATGCAAGGGGTTTTCTCAAAAAACCCTCAAAGACCGGAACCGACGCCTGGTTGCAAGGCTGAATGAGGGTGCAGGGGCATACCCCCCCCTCGGAGGTAGGCTCCACACAGTCGGCAAAAACATCACGCCGCACGGCCTCGTCGGAACCACCAGCGAAGAAATCTAGATCGTCGGAAAAAGAGTCGTCTGGAACTCACTCCACTACAGACTCCTCGTCAAAGAAGTCATCCTCATCAAAAAAGCATGAGAAGGAAAGGAAATCCTCCTCTGGCGATCATCACAGATCGACCACGAGTCGAGAGTCGAGTAAAAGCGGGCACAGTGTGGAGAAGGCGGGACCGCCAAAACCACCTGCGAAGCCTGCGTCGTCGACGGCGATCCAGTCACCGGCCGCCTTCCCGCCACTAGCGCAAGGGGCATCCTCCGTCCCGTCGACAATGGCGTCGACGAGAGCCTCGTCGACGGGGGTCCTACAGGAGGCCTGGAGGCCACGACCCTACCCCCCCAGAGGCTTTGCTACAAGAGCAAGCTATGTTGCTGTCCTCGGAGGACGAGAGCGAGAGAGTGGCTGGCCCAGCAGACCTAGGGCTACGAGCGGCTGCCAAGTCGTCGACGAGGGCATCTGTTACACCAGTATCTGCCCCTCTCCTCAATCCTCAAGCGGTTTTGTCGTTGGATATTCTGTCCTCGCTTCAGTCCTTGCTACGGTCGTTGGACCAGCGACTTCCCCAGGTCAGCCTGCCACAGTCACCCGTCGACGAGCCGGGCCCGTCCCGTCAACCGCCGCACCCACGCACGCCAATCTCAACACTGGCGCAGGAGGAAGGTGAGCTGCCAGATTCGGAGTCGGACAGGGGAGACATGTCAGAGGTCTCTTTATCCCCCTCCAGGGATCCTACCTGGGAGTCAGAGGTGGAGTTAGAAAACCCCAGAAACCCAGCTCACCCGTCCCCTCCGGACGACATTGCGTCATTCCATTCGATGATGGAGAAGGCATGCAAAGAATTTGGTCTGTCCCAGGAAGAACAGAAAAAGGACTGTTTTTTGTTCGACCACATGGGCAAGAGAAGGAGGTCGGTGTTCTCGATAGCGATACTTAACCATGTATGGAAAGAGGGGTTGCAGACAATGAGACACCCATTCTCGGAACCATCAGTGAAAGGACGCCTAGAAAAAAAGTTTAAGGCTCCAGAGTCTACACCCAAGTGTTTATCCTCTCAACCAACACCAGACTCGGTGGTGTCGGCGGCGGCAGCGAGGAAGGCAAAGGCACAGCACAAGTGCACGACTCCACCCGAGAATGAAGCGAGACGCCAAGATGCCTTTGGCAAGAAAGTGCTGTCCGTGGGAGCGACCACAGTAAAGGCCGCAAACTCTCTGGCAATTGTGGCCAGATACGATAGGGAGATGTGGCATAGGCTGGCTCTGCTGCTTGATCATCTTCCAGAAGAACAGAGGAAGGCGGCGATGCTACTGGTCCGAGAGGGTGAGGAAGCCTCAAATCACGCAATAAACATCGCGGTGGATCTTGCTGAGTCTGGCTTCAAGCAAGTCAATAATGGGGTCGTATTACGTCGACAGTCATGGCTAAAGTGTACCTGCTTCAGGCCAGAGGTACAATACAAGGTCTTAGCTATGCCCTTTGAGGGAGACCTTCTCTTCGGTGAGAAGGTGGACGAGGCCCTGAAAGGGATGAAAGAAGATTCGGACACAGCACGTTCTTTGGGTGCCCTCCAGAGTGGCAGGAGCTACAAGTCCTTTCGCCCCTTTAGAGGGGCTTCAGGAAATTCAAGATTCTCTTCTGGAGACAGATCCTTTGCCAGATCGGCTTACCCCTCCCAGGGGTACCGACGTGCCTCACAATCGGCTAACCGTCGACGAAACTTCCAGTCTTCCAGAAAACGACCATCATACCCATCGTCGGCGAGAGACAAGCAAACTAAAGATCAGCAGTGACGTTCCACAACCCGTTCTGGGGGGAAGAGTTTCAGCGTATGTCGACGAATGGGAAAGGATAACGACGGACCAATGGGTGTTAGACACTATAAGACACGGACACTCTCTTCAATTCAAACACAGCCCTCCGCAAATTCCACCTGCGTTCACCGCTCACTCCCATATGAAGGCACTGCAACAAGAGGTTACACTCATGTTAGCGAAGGGAGTGATAGAATTAGTTACAACATCACAGAGAGGCCAAGGAGTCTACTCAAGATACTTCGTCGTAAAAAAGCCGAACGGCAAATGGCGTCCCATTCTAGACTTACGCGATCTCAACAAGTCCTTAAAGAGCCTGAAATTCAAGATGCTCACTCTGCAGGAAGTGATCCGCGCAGTTCAAAAGGGAGATTTCCTGGCGTCCCTGGATTTACAGGACGCGTATTTCCATATTCCAATGTGTCGGAAACACAGGAAATTCCTACGTTTTGTAATAGGGCGAACCCACTACCAATTCACGGTTCTTCCTTTTGGGCTCAAAACCTCCCCCAGAACGTTCACAAAATGCCTGGCTCCAGTGGCTGCCTGGCTAAGGAAGCAAAGCCACCATGTATACCCATACCTCGACGACTGGCTGGTAAGGGGATCCTTCCCAGCGTCGACCAACACAAGTCTACAAGCCACCATGCAGCTTCTACAACGGCTAGGATTCGCCATAAACTTCGAGAAATCCTCTCTGCGGCCATCGAGAACGCTGGTATTCTTGGGGGCACAGTTCGAGACTCAGCTAGGGCTGGTGAAACCTTCTCTCGACAGGACCTCGAGACTCATTCAACAGGCGTCCCGGCTACGGCGAAACACCAGGATCTCAGTGAGAAAGTATGTTTCGGTCCTAGGGGCCATGGCCTCCTGCATCCATCTGGTGAGAAACTGTCGACTCTTCATGAGGCCAGTCCAAGAATTCCTCGCAGACCGATGGACACAGGCTCAGGGATCGTGGTCGGACAGGATAACCGTTGACGACGACAAGCTAATCTGAACAAAGGTGTGCCCCTACAGGAGCCGGAGTTCCAGAGCACCATAGTTACGGATGCGTCCCTAACCGGATGGGGAGCGCACATGGGTGCTCTCCAAACGTAAGGTCGCTGGTCTCCAACGGAGTCACTCCTACACATAAACGTACTGGAACTCAGAGCGGTACGATGGGCCTTGAAGGCGTTCCTACCACACATCAAGAGGTCGCGAGTGCGAATACTGACCGACAATACAACAGCCATGTTTTATCTGAGGAAACAAGGTGGGACACGATCAAGGACTCTCTCCATAGAAGCCCAGAAAACATGGCATTGGGCATCGAAGCACGAAATCTCCCTCGTGGTTCATCACCTTCCAGGAGTGAGGAACTGCCAAGCCGACTCCCTCAGCAGAAACATGGCCCAGATACACGAGTGGGAAATGGACACGGGTCACTTGAAGAAAGTGTTCGAGAAATGGGGCCACTCCCCTCTGGACGCCTTCGCGACCAAAGAAAACAAGAAATGCGAGAAATTTGCAAGCAGATGGCCCCAAGAGGATTCGGTGGGGGAGGCGTTCTCCTTCCCATGGACGGACATGTTCCTCTATGCTTTTCCTCCGTTTCCCCTCATACGGAAAACAATACAGTTGATACGCAGATACAATTGCCGGGTGATTCTAGTGACACCATACTGGCCGAGGCAACCGTGGTTCTCAGACCTCCTCCATCTATCGCTGTAACATCCCATAGCGTTTCCGAAAGTCCCGTACCTTCTATCCCGGGACAGAGGCACGGTGTGGCATCACGACCCGGACAGTCTCAACCTTACGTCCTGGCTCCTGACTTCTCGGAATTCGGGGCTTTAGACATTTCAGAGGAGTGCCAAGAAATTCTGCAGGCGGCTAGAGCCCCTTCCACTAACAAATCCTACTCCTATAAGTGGCGGAGATTCTGTGAATGGTGTAGAAGACAGCGGGACCTACAACCATTGTTGGTGACGCCGGAACAAGTTCTACCTTACCTGCTCCTCTTAGCAAAAAAGGGATTGGCCCCCTCATCGATAAAGGTACACCTGGCAGCCATCTCGAGGTTCACAAGGAAGAGGCAGTCGCCTCCGCTATTCAGTGACAGACTTGTGAAATACTTCATGCGGGGTTTATTTCGAGCTTTTCCCCCGGTGAAACGTTTTCCCCCGGCGTGGAGCCTCAACACAGTGTTGGCAGGTTTGATGAAACCGCCTTTCGAGCCTATGGCCACGTCCGACATGAAATTCATTTCGTGGAAGTTGGCATTCCTGATAGCTATCACATCAGCCAGACGTATCTCGGAACTACAAGCGCTGGTCGTGGACCCGCCCTACCTAAGATTCTTTAAGGACAAGGTAGTCCTGGCGACTAACCCTATGTTCGTCCCTAAGGTTCCGACGGTATATCACAAACACTCATCCGTGGTTCTGCCTACTTTCTTCGCCACTCCATCGTCGGCAGCAGAAAAAACTCTTCATACCCTGGACGTTAAGAGGGCTCTGAAATTCTACCTACATCGCACACAAGACATCAGGGCTACTCGGCAACTGTTCGTCGCATATGGTCGTCGACGAGAGGTAAAGCAATCTTGAAACAGGGATTGGCCAGATGGGTCTCGTCGACGATTGCTTTTTGTCACTCTAAGGCCGGAAGGCCACTGCAAAGACATCTTAGAGCCCATTCTACAAGGTCGATGTCATCCTCAACAGCGTTATGGGCCGGAATTCTGCTGACGGACATGTGCCAAGCTGCGGCATGGTCAGTGCCCCACACGTTTACCCGCCACTACTGCCTTGCCAGGCAGCATGCGGATGAGGCGCAGATGGGAAGAGCTGTCCTGCGCCATCTGTTTCAGTAAGGTAAGCTCCACGTTGTGGAGAGTGTGTTTTCTACCTTTGATGATAGTATACTTTCAGTGGGAAAGGTTATATGAGTAAACTTATTACTGCTGCGCATATGTGTTGAGTAGTAGGGTGAGGGTATGTTACATTGCATTCTCACCACCGTCTCGAGTGTTACTGCTATACAATCTATTCTAAGCATGTGAATCCATGAAAGATCCAATGCTGGAGAAGGGAATAGTTTCTTACCTGTAACTCCATTTCTCCAGCATTGGTATCTTTCATGGATTCACATGCGCCCGCCAAGCCTCCCCGGGACTGCAATGTATGTGATGGATAAGTTTAACCCTTCCTACTTTGGAGGGGCCGAAATCTGAAGGGGAACCGCGGGGGCGGGCCTCTTATACTGGGACGGCCTGCGGAGCATGCGTAGGCGGGTCCTAAAAGGACGTAGATAGGACACAAAAGTGTCGGAAGTTTTCCTATAGGAAAAGGCTATATATGTGTACCGAGGGGTCCCAGTCTGACGACGGGGAATATTCTAAGCATGTGAATCCATGAAAGATACCAATGCTGGAGAAATGGAGTTACAGGTAAGAAACTATTCCCTTTTCCGCTGTGTAGGGGGCGCGCATCCACAACCCGCTGAGCTTCTGAGGTGGGCCGTGCCTGCGCCCGCTCTGACTTATTCTGCCGTTCTCCGCTGCGTTTTCAGCCGTGTGGGGTGCTTTTTCACCCCTCCGGGATAGTGTGCCAACTGCTCTTTGCTTTCCTCGAATGGGCTGTCCTCCCCCGTACCAGGTCCTGCTCCGCAATATGTCTAAAGCGTGCACTGTAGCCTCCCCACTTCCAATGGCCAAGTGTGCTCACCGGTTCACCTCTCTTCCGTGCCAGGACCTACCTAGGTCGCTCGGCACTGTGGCTCGCTGCCGTGTCTTCCTTCTGTTCTCAGGGCCCAGTACAATGTCCAGCTGCCCCTTGCGTGTCCCTTAAGGGCTGCGCTTGCCTAGGGTGGGCTTCGCCATTCAGCCTCTCAGCACTAGCTGCAGTGTCTTCCCCTTCCAGCCTCCCACCCTATCAGCTCCGCATCCACTCTTCTATCCTGGTTTGTGTGATGGGGCTCTTTCTCCACCTTAGCTGGCACCAGCCCAGGTGTCCACTCCTCCTGTAACCGGGCCCCAGCTCCTCCGTCACCTTTAGTGCCCACCTTTGTTACTTGCTGCAGCCACTCAACATCCTTGGTTGTCCCGGTTGTGTGGGGACTCTTGCATCTGTCGCTTGCTCTAAAAGAGCGCGTCCAGGCTCAAGCCTAGCTGCACTCCAGCTGCCCACTCCAATCTCCAGAGGCGGCCTTGCTTATCCTTTCAAAGCCTTGCCACTCCACCCGCAGAGGAGCCCTCCGGGATCCGCTGCTCACGGGCCTCCCAGCAGCTGTCCCCCGCAGGTCCTGCCGACATCCAACTGGCAATTTGGGCCCCTCTCTGCTTGCCACTGGTACTCGTGGCTCCTGTGCCACTATGGCACTGTGTGCAGCGCCACGCCGCGTGAGTCACTCCAGGGGGGGTCCGCGCTTATGTCCGCTCCATCCACCATGTGTCCTGCCTAGCCAGATTGCCACCGGCGCAGCAAGTCCTGGGCACCCTCAGTTCGAGTGCGGCCCCCCGCAGTCCCAACTGGGCGCTGGTACGGTTGCTTCTTTTACGGCGATGCGGCGTCGCAAGCTCTGTCTCCCCTCTTCCTTCCCTTCTGCATGGGGGCCACAGGAGCCACCACTGTCCTCGGGGCCACAATTAGTGTGTTAGTTCCGTACCGCCATCCAGCGCCCCCGCGGGTCGGGAGTCCACCTGCATCCCCATCATTCTCCGGCCGCTGCTCTGCTCCCAGGTCCGGTGGGGGTCCCACTTTTCCGTTTTCTTTCTTTTTCTTTTTTCTTTTTTTTTTTTTATTTTAATTCACCCCCAGGTGCCTCCAGTTGTTCACCAGCAGTATTCCTCGCTCTTCCAACCACATGTCACTGGCAAGGTATTCATAGTGCTGGCCAGCTCAGTGCGCTGCAGCCTCGCAGTCACTTTATGGCCCTTTGTGTCCTGATGGCCATCTTGGATTTTTCTCCTGTGCCCAAAGTTCGTCTTTTGTTTACTCCGTAGTTTCTGCAGCTCGCCTTCCCATGGGCTATCCTTGCACTCAAAATGAGCCCCCAGCCTTCATAAACCTCCAGGTGTGCCGAGGATGTATCTGTCCACCGAAATACCACATTACTCACCGGATCAATAGATGGATCTGTGCGAGCTCCCTAGAGGAACGTCCTTTCACGCAGCCATCTAGCCACGCCCCCCTTTACTTAACCTTGTTTCATTGAATTTCAAACCGCTTGCAAGAGTTGGCATTAAGGCCATACAATTGACATTTCTGTGCACTATTTGTTCCATAACATCAGTTGCACATGCATTGTCGCCATAAAGTGCATGTATGTGCTGGTTTTTCAATACAACTTGTGTTTCTTGCAATAATACACCAACTCTAATACTTTTTAAGATGTTGGCATAAGTGAGATCTGCAGATTGCCGCATGTTCTCAGTTAATTCTCTATATTGGAAATGTTGCCAAAGGTTAACATTACCTATGCTACCAACAGTTTTCCAGCAGAGTTTGTGGCCTAAGGTTTTAATAATCAGTTCACCTTTCACTGGTGTCAATTGTAGAAGATCTCCGAAAACGATAATGTGTTTCCCTGCAAAGAGTTCTTCATTTACGTTGTTACTTTTAAGCACTTCTTGCAATCTGAGTTGAATGAAAGCCAACATTAGGTTGGAGACCATGCTCACATCATCTATTAGTAGCATTTTAATTTGTTTCAATACTCTGCGTAATTCCATTGCAGCTTCTGTAGAAAGTTTGCAGTAATCAAATTTATTTTGATGCTCTACTGGAAGCAGTAGTAATCGGTGTAAAGTGACACCACCTATGTTGTAGGCAGCTAGAGCTGTGGGAGCCGTTACAACAGCTGACCGTTTGTTGTTTGTCAATTGTTGAAGGAACTTGCTGTTGATTAAGAATGTTTTCCCTGATCCAGCTTCACCACTGATGTACAGCAGTATAAGTTTGTAATTTTGGCAGGTACATTCTTTATTTTCGTGTTGTACACCATGTACAATTTGTTTTGTTATGTCTTCAGAAATGGTGCGCTGATCGTTAAGTTTTGCTTGTTGTACAGTTAAGTCTTCTGTATCTATCTAGTTGGGCCTGAAGTTCTTCTTCCTCTTGCTGCTCGTTGTGTAACATTGTTTTGTACTGCGTAAAGTTCACATCGGTGATAGCGCTTTCATTTGCTTTGAAAGCATCTTCATAGCAGTCATAGTTATCTAGTATGTCTTCCTCTTTTCTCCATGGTTTGAAAAGTTGTAACAGAGACATGTAATCTAGTTATTTCTGTTGAGGACTTTTTAATGACAATTCTACATGATTAATTAAGCTTTCTTTGGTTAGTTTCACCAAGCTCCCTTCACAATTGGTCACTCTATATCTACGTTTACTTTCATCGGGTTTTACTTTATTTTTGTACGCAAAGTTTTGAGCTATGTGGTATAGACACATGCTTTCTAGAGTGCTACTCCTGTTTGGATAGTATTTGTCCAGTAAATTGTTTTTCAGAATGTCTTGGCTGTTGGGATCATTTCTGGCAATTGTTTCTATGTCCTCATATGATTTTAGCACTCTTTTCCTAGATTTTACAGAACCAAGACTGAGCCATACTAAGTTGTCTGATTTTCCATACAAAGCAGTACTGGTTAAACGACCTGCTGCTTCATATGCGCCACATTCTCTGAGAGAGCATTTTTATGCCTAGGCTGTACAATTTCTGTGATAATGTTTTGTCTGATGCTAGGTCATCCCAGAGGTCTGTTTTTTCTGCTTTTGTTAAGTAGGCTGTAATATATTGTGCAACAGCAGTGGAATTGTCTGCAATGTACTGTACATCTATGTTTGCATTCCATAAGAGGGCAATTATTGCATTGTAATCATTGATATATTTTGATTCTTCCCTTCTTTTTATGTAATACGTGTTCTTAGGTGATTTACCTTTAACACTATGTCGAACTGAAGACATGAAGTTGTTTACTTCACCTGTTTGTGTAACTGGTCTAGGGAAACCAAAGCGGCATTTGGTGTAGTATTTACCTTTGTTTTTGTATTTGCGGCGACAATATTTGCCACATTTGTGTCTTTGAAATTGTAAAATCTGCCTATGCAGCTCACTATGTGTCTGTTGAGAAGGGATTTCACAAGTGACATATTTTTGGAAAAACTGCAAAACAGTGCTGTCACTGTCGTGACCAAATTTCGTTGCACCTTTGATCCATAACAGCATGTGAATATGTGGTGCGCCTCTCGCTTGATATTCTTTTCTCCAAAAGAAGTGCCACACTTCTCCAAGGGGAGGAACAGTTTTATTGCAAATAAAGTGTAGCATGGCAAGGAAATGATGATGGAAATATCTTGACACATTAACTGGATCTAGAGAGCAAAGTTCTCCAGGTGTTAATATATCTATGTTGTTTGTGTTGCTGTTTGCTATGCGTAGGAATTAATGTAAATCTTCCCATGCATATTCGGCACAACTTAGCGTAACAAACCAAGTCAGTGGTCCTAGGTTTCTGATCATACAACGCACGTCTCCGTGCCGTCGGAACCAGTATTCCTTTGTACCACGCATGTTTGCAAAACAAATTTGTTATACTTGATTGTAAAACCTCATCTTTTTCCTGTACTTTGTGTATTAACTGCATAGCTGACATATTTTGAAAGTGGGTACCAGATTTAAGAATGTGTGCAACTCCCTAACATAGTGTAGCTAATTCACTTTCATAGAATAGGTGCAATATGTAATCCACATTTTGTCTAAATCTGGGATCTTGCGAATACATTCGTAATGAACGGTATTCTGATGCCCCAATCTGAGTGGGTCTATCATCGTATCTTCCACCTGTGCCAGTAGGAAATAGCAGTGGAAAAGCACGTGCTTCTATATTTTTTTCCCATATACTCATTGGTGACCCTTTGGTTTGTCGCATTTGGTAAGTTTCTAGTACATCATCTATGCTTTCATTGGAATGCAATGGATGAATTGTGTAATGGTCCAAAAGAGTGGATACTGTAGCAGGATCCAGAAGTTCGAATTGTCCAGTTTCTGATGGCTCTTGAATTATTTCAGTTGTTTCTCTTAAGCTTTCATCGATATTTATTTCCTTGTAGTACTCATTATTGTCTTTTAGATATTGCAATGCTTGTCTAACTTTGTGTAAGTCCACTAATTGTTGCCAAATTCTTTTGTCCTTTGTTGCTACTCCATTTACCAAGACTATTAAAGAATGCTCTATTGAACGTTCCACTCCTAGAGTGTGTACATTTTCCGTTAGATCTAATGGCAAATAAACTACTTTGCCACAAATGCCTTTCACCAATTTAGAGGAAGGTAATTTTGCTGTTTTTGGATGAAGGCGTATAATTGCTTGAAATGGGTGAACTGTTTGAATTATTATGCTCATACAAATTGAGCTGCTGCAGGATTTTTGGTAATGGAAACAATTCCAAATTATTTGTAATAGCACGTGAAGGAGTGTGGTTGTTGTCTAATTTTGTAGTACAGTAACTGCAACATATTAGGCATTCAGTTAGTTCATATTTGTTTTCTGCTAAAAGGTAGAGAGCTAATTCAAACCATTTAGAATCTTCCTTGTCTTCTATTTTGTATGCCATGTCCACATTTTTTGTGTTCCTTTTGTAAAACTTTCTGCGGCAACACACACACACATGGTTTGGTACTTCAGCCGATGACCTTTTTAAATGTTACTATTTCTTTTCTGTATGTGTGTAATAGATGGTTGCTATGTGCAGAATTGTTGCTACTATGTTCTAAAACTGTTGCATTTTGTAAGTGGCTCTCACTTCCAAAATACTTTCTCTGAATACGGTCAATTTCTTCTTGTAGGTATTTGGGTGTACCATGCAGAAGAGTGGTATTTAAGTTGCCTAATTCTGAAGCTAGACTTTTTGCATAGTATATTTTATACACTAGATTTCTTACATTGGAATGAGGTATTGATATCCTTTTGATATCATGGAAGGTGCTTTTGCAAATGGGCCCAGAAATGCAGGCTAATGAATCTCCTTTTAGTCCTGTGTATTTTCACACTTGACAAATATCCATATTTTGCAGCACTTTCATTTTACTTTTCTCTTTACCTTTTACATATTGATTAAGGAACTGACGTAAAGATTTGAACACTTTGTTTGGAATGGTACACATTGATGTGCACGGCCATTTCTATACTGCACGGTGTGGTTCTGCTGAATCAAGAGGTAATTCTGAGTTTTCAGGGAATACATTTGTAAGCAGTGTTTCTTGTTCCATGATGGTAGTATTGATTTTCTCATACCCTCGTCCACTGCTATGAATGGCAATTGTTTGTTTGATTTTGTTTGTATGCTTCTTCATTAAAATATTGTTGTGTGGTTGTTGTGTGATTCCATTCACCACCACAAACATGTAAGAAATACATTTTGTTCACATTCTGTTTATTGCTCAGTTTATTTTGTAGTTTAGTACTTAGTTTTGTTAGTGCTTTGATCCTATTTAACACTAATATAAGCAACTTCCTTTTGAGAAGGATTGCACTGCCCACGAGACCTTGTAGGATTAACTTTCTACGGTAGATTTTAAGGGGTGAGGATGATTTTGGTCCTCTTCTTATTAGATTCTGAAGGACTCTGTGACGAAACATTTTTGATGAAATACTTTTTTGTGACACATTTTGATGGAGGAGGTAAAGATTCGGTAGTTGAGACTTCCTTTGTTTTGCTAACCAACTGCATTAGCTGGTTTGTTCCAACATTCTCTACAAACTCTACAACAGGTGGATGCTTACATTGGGCACTTTTATTTTTATTTGCTCTACTTTTGCGTTCCTTTCTACAGAGTTGCTTTTTGGTAGGCATTCTTTGGTGTCTGTTGAAAAAAAAGGTATACTTTGGTCTGTTGTCCAATGTCTGTGTGCTGTGTGCATGAGTCTGATGAGGAAGGTCTTTGTCATGGTGTGTCGATGTGCATTGGACTCTTGCAAAGATTTGGTAAGTCTACTTTATTGTTTCTATACTACTACAATGTGCTTCAGATGAGAGTACAAAGTGGCCTACGAAAACCATTATTAATGAACGAAATGCCATAACCTTGCAACAGCAACTTCTTTTCTAAATCTAACCTTCTAAGGATTACGTATGTTATTTGAGTTCCAAACACACAGGGATTTGTGAGCCATTCTGCCTGTTATTCTTTGTTCAATAAATGGATATTTATAGGTAGAATGGTTTAGAAATCAATGTTTGCTTTGGCGCCCAAAATAAATAACCCGCAAAGCCTCTTTGAGGAGTAGTTACAATATCAACGTAGTACTGTACTTACTTTTTTTCGCAAAATAACCAGGTTTCTTCGTGTATGTCGTCTGCAGTGTAGCTGCTGTTGATTCTCAGGAGAGTAGTCTTCACTGCGGTGCAAAAAACAAAATCCATTACTTAGTGTGTTTACAGCAGTGATGATACTGCACACATTAATTGTGCTTCTTTCGTCACAGCATTCTACTTTCATATTTCAACCCAGTGCATGTGTGCGTTTCACTTCTCTATAGTCTTTCCATGGCATTTACAATATGGTACTTGAAAGTCCTTCAAAATTGCTAACAATTTTAAGTTTATGGAAATGCCTTGTTTCTTACACGGTGTACTATGTATAGGAGAGAGGTTTGTAAGCGATTGGGCACAGTAGTAGATGGGGAAAAATGTTCTACTTGTAAATTAAAGCATGATGCCGAAAAATCGGGAGACCCTTAGAGGGAGATGTCACCACAGCAATCGGGAGCGCTTACTTTTCACATACGATTACATTGCAAGTAGCATTACTGTAGCCCGTACACAGTACACAACTCCGACATTTTCACATACAAAATTGAGTTCTGCCCTAAATAGGCATGCTTGCAACGTATGTATCAGTGCGATTCCATTCACCACCACAAACATCAGTTATGCGGAAGACAGTAAGCAGTCGTGCGGTTTGTCAATGATAAATCGGACATCTTGCACTTAAAAGCGGGAACGTTGGTATGTATTGCCTATGCACATTTAGCGCCATTAATTTGTCTAAATTAAATCGTAAGGGTTGCACATGTTCTCTGATTACAATATACATACCTGTATTCTATACTCATGCATGTGCGCATGCATGGAGCTGTATGTAGAAATTTGCAATACTTGCACAGTAGCTTATGAAGTAGGTGCTTTGCAATGATATGCGACTTCCATTCACAATCATCGACGGTAATTTTGAAGTGCGCAATGTTGATGATGGAGTTAGAATTAGCGATGTTCAATGTGATTGGTGGATGGTTGTGTGACTGCTTAGTTGTGTCCAATGATGGACTCGACTTGCTACCGCTGTGGAAAGGGTGGAAGGACTGGGTAAGAGTTATGTGCCGCACATAAGCAACGCTGGTCCTCAGGTAGGGCGTGTCACATACGGGTTTCTACAGCAAATCCTGCATGGAAAGGGGACTGTAGGCATCAGCCAATCAGATGTTCACATTTCTCTTTTGTGTGGAAAGACGGTGCGTACAGTGAAGATGGCAGAGGTGCAGAGGGTCAGGGTTTTGGTGTTTGGAGACATTTTTGTGCATGGATTACAACACTATGCCGAGAGCATGTGGCGCACCATTTTGATGTGAGAGGAGTAGAGGTGGTGTGGAGCGCTGACACTGATGGCAATGCTGCGGCAATTCTGCAAGTTTGCAGAGACATGCATACAATGACCACTCCTCACATGGTAATTTTGCACTACGGTGCTTCCTGTTTGGGATATGTGAGTTCACGTACTTTGTTGGCCGATTTGGCACAGTTGGTTGAAGCACTCATGACCATCTTCCCAACAACGAAAGTAATTTTTTCTGCTTTGCTGCCTAGAATAAAATGGGACAACAATTCTGTTTTCTGTCCAGACCAAAGTATTGGGAGGTGTATCATCAATCGCGGCATGCGTGCATTCATGATACGAGCTGGTATGTTTTTCGGCAGCCACGATAACATTGCTTCAAGCAATGCGGATTATTTCGAAGCAGATGGTGTTGCGCTATGTTCTTTGGGAAATGCAATGTTCTTTTGGAACATAAGGCTTGCTTTAGAGAAGGTTCTGTAATGGTTGTAGGAGTAAAGCAAGGACAAAAAATACAAAAAAATAAACAAAATAACAGAGGTATCTGGGCAAAAAAAAAAAAGCTCTTTTCAGAGCCCATCTTCAAGGGGAAAAAGGGGAATGACACTTTAATGTACTGTCGTCACGCTCTGATCCTATACATGTCCGCGAACATGGCGGTACTTTGCAGCCAGCGCGTATCACCAACGGAGATTTAGGGGTGGAGACGCATGCAAATGAGAATGAGCGGAGCTAGGTATTGGTCCATAAAGTTCAGTGGGTGTGTTCTGAATGGTGCACTTTAGTAAGACCGTCTTCTTCCTTACAGGACACCACACAGCCATGGCTTTCCATGCTCGAAAACAGATTATCTGGATTTTGGGAGACTCATGGATACATTGGTTGAAGGTGCATGCAGAAAGCTGCAGTTTATCTGCAGATCTCGGATTTCCTCATGTGGAGGTGCACTGGCATGGCGTGCATGGCATGAGGTGGCTGGACTTGGTACCTCTCTGTGTTACTTTACTGACAGAGCGTCCTCCAGATATACTTATCATTCACTGCGGAGGAGACAGTTTGGGCCATGTCTCTGGAATTTCTTTGCAATTTGCAATGAAGGAAGGACTTGCGAAGATTATGGACATGTTTCCAAATTGTCACATACTTTTTTCCCGTATTGCACAAAGACAAATATAGCTGCGTTCTTCTGCTTTTGGTCCACAAATGGAGAAAGCAAGATGCAATGTGAATAAGGCTGTTTGTGCCTTTTTAAGAGATGCTGTCATGTCCTCCTTCCACAATGAAAACATTTTGTTTCGCAGCTCTTCCATTTTCCGCAGAGATGGAGTCCACCTCACATATGCTGGCAATCAGATTTTTCTTCGCAATGTACAAAATGCATTGCAACCTCTTTTGAATTCACACTAACCTATCTGACAATCCGTTTTCTCCAATCCACAGTTTTTGACCCACACAACACACCACCGAAAGGCTCTTTTCAGAGCCACTCCCAGCGTCCCAGCATCCTCTGTGTCCGATCCTCCCACCACAAGAGATACTCCTGTGGGGGAGCGCCTCCCTCCAGCTACCTCGCAAGCCATTCGCAATGCTGTTGACCCTTACCTTTCAAAGGTGACACTTTTGTATAATTATTGTGACGCAGTACTCTGCAGGGGGGAGAGTTTTCGAAGTGCTTTTGAGGCTACGGTCGCAGAGCACCAGAAGATCTGCTCCTTAGCTAAATAAAACTCACCCTATATCTTTCTCTGTTCACGTGCCCTTTCTTATCCCCGTGGCTGGTGTCCCTTCCTTACCCTCCTTTGTCCTCTTCTCCTAGTGTGTCGAGTGCTGTGAAGCAGTAAATGTGAAAACAACAAAAATTACCGCAAAGGCTCTTTTCAGAGCCACCTTTCTCAGTTTAAAGGTAGAACTATGAAGTGATGGTTGTAGACCCCCGCGGAGTGGTGGAAAAGTGTGCGGACAGTTGTAGGGGAAAAAAGGGAGGGTGCAAGCGGAGCAAACACAATGAAGTGTTTGTGATGTCATCTTTCATGTCCTGGGAGTTAGTCTTAGCAATGCGCGTAGATGGTGCGAGTTATGGTTGCTTAACTTACCGTAATGGGGGAATGAGCAGTGTTTTTTGGTTTCGCTGTGAAGTATAACATTCCTTTAACAAAGTTTTTTTTACTGAATGTACATATATATATAATGGCAGGGAAAGAAAACAAAGGGACTAAACATGTGATGTCGTCAGTGATGTCATCAGTGACATTTGAGATGACATCTTTCATGGTCTGGGTGTTAGTGGTAGCAGTGCAGTGGGCGGGGGCAGGCTTGGGGGCTTAGGTTAACATAACTGTCGAATTTCAGGGGTTTTTCGGTTTTAATTTGAACCAGAAAGGGGAGGTTGAAATAATTTTTTTAGTGAACTACAAAGGTTTTTGGTAGGGCAACTTAACCATAACGTCCCATCAACAAAGTATAGATATATCCAAAGGAGAAGAGGAAAAAGCGAACCGCACTCCCGCGGGCCAAATGCAAATAGCAAACTCCAAAATCAAGGACAAAATAAAAAAAAACACTGTGTAGTAAGTACGGATTTTTTTTATATTTAAAAGTTGCACAAAAAAAGTATACAACATAACAAGCAGCAACATAAACACAGAGGCAGGACGCCATGGTGCACAACCTGCAACACAACGCGTTTCGCGCTACACCGAGCGCTTGATCACTTGTGGGGAGCAAGGGTTAGCTGGTATTAATATCAACAAAGCCGGCAGTCCTACAACTTTGTCATTCAACCCTAGAGGTGCCATGGCAGTAGGTAGAAACAGTGGCAGCCATGATGGAATGGAGTCAGGAGCATGAATATACATATGAGGCTGGAATCCAGCATACATAGAATTGGATCAAGGGGTAGTGCACAGATACTGCTGAATGTGTATAAAAACATTCTATTCTCCACGGTTCTGAGTCACAGAAAGGGATGAAACAGACCTCTCGCTCTGTGAGCGTACATTTTTACATATAAGGAGAAAGTCTGATATTTTTATGGGTGTAATTCACCCCTCTTACCACAACAACACTAGTATCAAATATTACAAAACTTTATTACAATTCATTATATTTCATAAACCAATCATAAAAAATGATCATAGTACATAAAACCATTATGTTTAAAAACCACACAAATTTTAACACCATAAGTAAATAATGTTTGTAAATATTCCGTAAGGATCTTACACTGTGTGTACATCTCACACTATGATTCCTGTGCCACACTACTAATGGCCTATTCCCTATCAATGTAATACAAACTACCCAACTTGTACAAGTTTCTGTCCTTGAACCACAAACATGTCGGACATTGTTCAGGGGACAAATTGTCTTGTGTCGTAATCTAGAACATTCTTCTTTCCTAGGGGAGAACCCTGCTGATCAAGAAATAATGGACACCCTATTAGTAATTTGTAATCGAGTATCAATCTCTACTCACATGAAAAACATGTGAAACATGTAAAACATGAACCCTCATCCCTCAAAGGGTGCAAGGTATGTCTAAAATTACGTACCTCTGTTCCCAGTAGTAAATCTTGGGCTTTTTCTGTACAGTGTTGTAGATTCCCAATTTCTTCAGGAATTCTTACATATCCTTTCTCACCCCTGTCTAGAATAGTGTGCAATATAAGCAAAAATTAATAAGGGATATTGCTGCAAACTCCCGCAATCATCCACTTGCTAGGCTAATCAATACATACATAGGTGCTAGATCTTACCTATTTAGATGTAGCATTATGTTGGAAAATTGTACAACCTCTCAGTTCCAAAGACTCCTTTGCACTTTTTCCCATATCCGGGTCAGTGCAACAATTCTCTACTCCCCTTCATGGGTCACCTGTCTGTAAAAAATGGACAGAAACTTATTCAAGTATCGCTCCTCTCAACAAAGACGACTCACTAAGTCTACAAGACCCTCTACAGAGACCCTCTGCTCACTTACATATAGGTGTTGTCTCGTTCAACCTCACAGCCAGCCACAACAAACAAGCTGCCTCTGTGTCCCTGGAGGATCCAAAAGCTCAGCGGACTTCGCGGGTCAAAAAACGCACCTAAAACGTGACGCAGAGACGTCATCGCGCATCATAGACGCGCGATGACGTCACTGCGCCACCGGCGCGTCCGATAGCGCCCATACCTGCGCACACCCATGTAATTCTGGGAAATGTAGGCGCCATGGTCAAAACTTCCCCCAACACCAAAGAAACAGACAATTATGTCGCCCACACAGTGGCCGTAATGCCCAATGAAAATCACTTCATAATGACTCGCCTGCAAATTGCCCTTTAGAGATAAAAAGTGGACCAAAACGCCACTAAACTGGTGTTTAAAAAGGTAAAAGGACATCTATGATGAAATTCGGAGAGCAGAGATACACAGCTTATAGCCCTAACCTCATGTTACATTTTAAGGGATGTTACTTGCCACATAGCCCTAGTGTGGTACACAAATCTATCCACATAGGAAAAAAACAGCACCAACATACAAGTGTTCATACGCTACAGGCCACATATGATTGCAATTACATTACATGTGTTGCATAAAGAGTGAAACCAAAGTAATGGATAGTACTATATATCAGGTCTACATTCAGCATGATTTTGTGACACAACCATATTGCATAACATGATGGGTGAAAAAAAGCGTCACGGGATGAGCTGTCCATCAAACTTTCCGTAGGCATACATTTATGCCACAGTAACTCTGTATTACATGATGCAAGACATACTGAAACCCCAGATTAAGCATTTTTTGAAAAAGTGTCACGGGATGAGCTGTACATCAAACTGTCCATAGGCATAATTTTGTGTCACAGTAACTTTGTATTACATAATGCAAGAAACACTGCGACCCCAAATCAAGCCTTGTGCCATTCGACACCTTCATTCATCCCTTTGATGTAACTTTTAGACAGAAAAATAGGTTTCTGTTCTAGATGTAATAATTTTCTATTGATAGCCATCTGGGATTGCCCCTTCACCTGTTTCAAAATGCACCACTGAAAGTCGTTGCATGAATGTTTCATTTCTATGAAATGTTTTACCATGGGAGCCTGTTCTACCTTATTTCTAATGCAGCTCTTATGTTCTGTCATTCTGGTTCTACATTTTCTGTTCGTTTTGCCAATATACATACGTTTGCAAGGACATACAATCAAATAGATCACATTATTCGTATTACAATTGGTATGTTCATTGATATTCCACAGCCTATCCAAACCCAAATCTACATTCACTGTTTTGCTCGTTTGAGAACACATAGAGCAATTTCCGCAAGGAAAATGCCCAACCACTGGAGGAATACCCCACAAAGTGGTTTGTTGCATAGGCCTCTTTTTGGCATTCACATCATTTCTCATTATCAAATTTCGTATGGTAGTACTCTTTTTAAAAGCTACAATAGGTTTTCCTATTTCCTTGGTCATGATTCTTTTCCAATTTCTTGTCACAATGCCTTTGATTTTATATGACAAATTACTAAACGTATTGACAAATACTAAAGGTGTCTCCTTTGTACTACTTTCTCTTTGAATTTGCTGGTCAAGAAGAGACTCGCGATTATTGTTAAAAGCCCTCTTCGCTGCTTTTTTCACCAAGGGGACAGGGTAGCCCCGATGTATCAACTTGGTAATCAAATTGTTTGCTCCAGTTACAAAAGAATCATTGGTGCTGCTATTCTTTTTTAACCGCAAAAATTGACCAAACGGGAGATTGTTCTTCACATGTTGGGCGTGATGACTCTTAAAATGTAATAATGCGTTCTTGTCAGTTGCTTTAATGTATGGTCGGACTAAAAGTAACCCATTCTGATGGTAAATGCATATATCTAAATAATTCACTTCTTTGTTGCTTATATTGCTAGTGAATTTCAGGTATCTATTTTGTTGATTGAGCCACTGTACAAAATTGCCTGCTTCCTCTCCATTGCCCTTCCAAATGACAAAAACATCGTCTATATAACGTAGCCAACATATGATGTTATTCTGGAAAGGATTACGTTCATTATAGACAACCGTTTCTTCAAACATGTTAACATATAAATTCGCAACATTGGGGGCCATGGCTGAGCCCATAGCAGTCCCTTCAATCTGTTTATAGAACTGCCCCATAAATTGAAAGAAATTCTCTGTGAGGGCCATCTCTGTGCACCATTTTATGAATGAGTTGGATACCGGGCTTTCGTCAGTTCTTCTCAATAGAGTCTCTTCCACTACCTCCAAGGTAGCCAACTGCGGAATGTTAGTGTATAGTGCTTGGATGTCTAAGCAGATCAATAAATTCTCCTTGGGGTCGAAAAAGTTCCCCTCTATTCTGTTAATCACATCCGTAGTGTCTTTGATGTAACTCTTCATGGTGGGAATGAAAGGCCTCAAGTAAAAATCAACAAATTTGGAAAGTGGTTCCAAAAGGGAACTTACGCCTGAGACAATAGGTCTCCCCGGCGGGTTCTCCAAACTTTTGTGAACCTTAGGTAATGTGTAAAATATGGGTATTCGACCATTCTCTTTAATAAGATATTCACTCTCTTGTTTACTAATCATCTGTTCATCCACTGCCTTCTGTACCTTGTCCCGTATGATGTTTAAAAGATCATTGCTGGGATCTTTGTCTATTTTGAGGTAATGGTTCTCATCTGATAGCAATCTTTCACATTCCTGGATGTAATCACACCGATTCAACATAACAATGGCTCCCCCTTTATCAGCTTGGCGAATAATTATCTTGTCATTCGCACCCAAATTTTTCAAAACATTCTGTTCTCCCATACTTAAATTAGAATGGTGAGGGATACCCTTGTTTTCCAACTTGGTTACTTCCTCCAAAACCTTTCTTTCAAAAACCTTGGATTCTGCTGAATGTGCATTAATGGGTGCACAAAAAACGGAGGGATTTCTCAAACCGCTACAATTATCACCTTTATCAAATGTATTGTCCATAAAGAATTCTTTCAGGTTACACGAATTAGTCCTCAATTCCCCCTTTCACGTAGTGTGCCTTGTGGCTTATCATAGGAATCGCAGTATGGAAACCGATAAATGTTTAGCTTATGATGATGAGTATGTTCGGAAGCTGATTAGAAGCATTTAGAAGCATTAGACAAGGATGACCAATGGGATGAACTGGTACAGATGAGGAAAAGACTCATCCGTACAGAATTACATGCCATCATTATGTTGGAATATGTGAAAAACCAGGCTCTACCCCAGGGCCTGATTGTAAGAAATGAACCCAGACTTTTTTTAGATAATCCAGAGTTCAAATTAAAATGGAGTTACATTTCTAATAAATGTGGCCGGGATTGGTTGATATTAATTATAGAAAAAGCACAGGAAACAGCTAAAAAAATCGAGATTGATTTGAAGGACTTAGAAGATAAAATCAAAAGCAAATTCGATGTGGAAGCTTTTAAAAAAGGCTTAGACAAACATCTTAAAGAGATGCAAGAATTTAAGAGTGAAACTGTCTCTGAAAGAATCAAAAGAATGAAGAAGGACATTCTTAACTTCTCTCACGAGAAAGCTTTTCGTTAAACTAACAAGGACTACAAATTTGGAGAGCCCGGACCCAATATAAAACAAAATCGGCGAGTAAGGTTCCGGAATACATCGTATAGTTCGAGTGGAGGTGGCTCCTCGGACAATGACGAATCCGGGGATCTAGATATTCCCAGTAACAGGGGGGGTGGCCGTCCTTTTAGAGCTAGAGGGAGAGGCACAAGGAACACTAGCCAGAGAGGCAATAACCAAAGACAGTCTTTTTTAGGAAGAGGCGGAGATCAGAGGCAGTGGGAACCAGAACGGATGCAAACGAGAAGCCACAGGGGCTGGTAGTGAACCTTTCTGATACCCAGATCACTGAAAAAGAAGTGCTCAATAAGGGTTTAAATTTCGTACTCACTAAGTTTCACAATCCCTTTGAATTTAGGATTGAATTCAACCAGTTTATGCGGAAAGTCCACCTGAAAGAATTCTTTATGGACAATACATTTGATAAAGGTGATAATTGTAGCGGTTTGAGAAATCCCTCCGTTTTTTGTGCACCCATTAATGCACATTCAGCAGAATCCAAGGTTTTTGAAAGAAAGGTTTTGGAGGAAGTAACCAAGTTGGAAAACAAGGGTATCCCTCACCATTCTAATTTAAGTATGGGAGAACAGAATATTTTGAAAAATTTGGGTGCGAATGACAAGATAATTATTCGCCAAGCTGATAAAGGGGGAGCCATCGTTATATTGAATCGGTGTGATTACATCCAGGAATGTGAAAGATTGCTATCAGATGAGAACCATTACCTCAAAATAGACAAAGATCCCAGCAATGATCTTTTAAACATCATACGGGACAAGGTACAGAAGGCAGTGGATGAACAGATGATTAGTAAACAAGAGAGTGAATATCTTATTAAAGAGAATGGTCGAATACCCATATTTTACACATTACCTAAGATTCACAAAAGTTTGGAGAACCCGCCGGGGAGACCTATTGTCTCAGGCGTAAGTTCCCTTTTGGTACCACTTTCCAAATTTGTTGATTTTTACTTGAGGCCTTTCATTCCCACCATGAAGAGTTACATCAAAGACACTACGGATGCGATTAACAGAATAGAGGGGAACTTTTTCGACCCCGAGGTGAATTTATTGATCTGCTTAGACATCCAAGCACTATACACTAACATTCCGCAGTTGGCTACCTTGGAGGTAGTGGAAGAGACTCTATTGAGAAGAACTGATGAAAGCCCGGTATCCAACTCATTCATAAAATGATGCACAGAGATGGCCCTCACAGAGAATTTCTTTCAATTTATGGGGCAGTTCTATAAACAGATTGAAGGGACTGCTATGGGCTCAGCCATGGCCCCCAATGTTGCGAATTTATATGTTAACATGTTTGAAGAAACGGTTGTCTATAATGAACGTAATCCTTTCCAGAATAACATCATATGTTGGCTACGTTATATAGACGATGTTTTTGTCATTTGGAAGGGCAATGGAGAGGAAGCAGGCAATTTTGTACAGTGGCTCAATCAACAAAATAGATACCTGAAATTCACTAGCAATATAAGCAACAAAGAAGTGAATTATTTAGATATATGCATTTACCATCAGAATGGGTTACTTTTAGTCCGACCATACACTAAAGCAACTGACAAGAACGCATTATTACATTTTAAGAGTCATCACGCCCAACATGTGAAGAGCAATCTCCCGTTTGGTCAATTTTTGCGGTTAAAAAAGAATAGCATCACCAATGATTCTTTTGTAACTGGAGCAAACAATTTGATTACCAAGTTGATACATCGGGGCTACCCTGTCCCCTTGGTGAAAAAAGCAGCGAAGAGGGCTTTTACCAATAATCGCGAGTCTCTTCTTGACCAGCAAATTCAAAGAGAAAGTAGTACAAAGGAGACACCTTTAGTATTTGTCAATACGTTTAGTAATTTGTCATATAAAATCAAAGGCATTGTGACAAGAAATTGGAAAAGAATCATGACCAAGGAAATAGGAAAACCTATTGTAGCTTTTAAAGAGTACTACCATACGAAATTTGATAATGAGAAATGATGTGAATGCCAAAAAGAGGCCTATGCAACAAACCACTTTGTGGGGTATTCCTCCAGTGGTTGGGCATTTTCCTTGCGGAAATTGCTCTATGTGTTCTCAAACGAGCAAAACAGTGAATGTAGATTTGGGTTTGGATAGGCTGTGGAATATCAATGAACATACCAATTGTAATACGAATAATGTGATCTATTTGATTGTATGTCCTTGCAAACATATGTATATTGGCAAAACGAACAGAAAATGTAGAACCAGAATGACAGAACATAAGAGCTGCATTAGAAATAAGGTAGAACAGGCTCCCATGGTAAAACATTTCATAGAAATGAAACATTCATGCAACGACTTTCAGTGGTGCATTTTGAAACAGGTGAAGGGGCAATCCCAGATGGCTATCAATAGAAAATTATTACATCTAGAACAGAAACTTATTTTTTTGTCTAAAAGTTACATCAAAGGGATGAATGAAGGTGTCGAATGGCACAAGGCTTGATTTGGGGTCGCAGTGTTTCTTGCATTATGTAATACAAAGTTACTGTGACACAAAATTATGCCTATGGACAGTTTGATGTACAGCTCATCCCGTGACACTGTTTTTCAAAAAATGCTTAATCTGGGGTTTCAGTATGTCTTGCATCATGTAATACAGAGTTACTGTGGCATAAATTTATGCCTACGGAAAGTTTGATGGACAGCTCATCCCGTGACGCTTTTTTTCACCCATCATGTTCTGCAATATGGTTGTGTCACAAAATCATGCTGAATGTAGACCTGATATATAGTACTATCCATTACTTTGGTTTCACTCTTTATGCAACACATGTAATGTAATTGCAATCATATGTGGCCCGTAGCGTATGAACACTTGTATTTTGGTGCTGTTTTTTTCCTATGTGGATAGATTTGTGTACCACACTAGGGCTATGTGGCAAGTAACATACCTTAAAATGTAACTTGAGGTTAGGGCTATAAGCTGTGTATCTCTGCTCTCCGAATTTCATCATAGATGTCCTTTTACCTTTTTAAACACCAGTTTAGTGGCGTTTTGGTCCACTTTTTATCTCTAAAGGGCAATTTGCAGGCGAGTCATTATGAAGTGATTTTCATTGGGCATTACGGCCACTGTGTGGGCGACATAATTGTCTGTTTCTTTGGCGTTGGGGGAAGTTTTGACCATGGCGCCTACATTTCCCAGAATTACATGGGTGTGCGCAGGTATGGGCGCTATCGGACGCGCCGGTGGCGCAGTGACGTCATCGCGCGTCTATGATGCGTGATGACGTCTCTGCGTCACGTTTTAGGTGCGTCTTTTGACCCGCGAAGTCCGCGGAGCTTTTGGATCCTCCAGGGACACAGAGGCAGCTCGTTTGTTGTGGCTGGCTGTGAGGTTGAACGAGACAACACCTATATGTAAGTGAGCAGAGGGTCTCTGTAGAGGGTCTTGTAGACTTAGTGAGTTGTCTTTGTTGAGAGGAGCGATACTTGAATAAGTTTCTGTCCATTTTTTACAGACAGGTGACCCATGAAGGGGAGTAGAGAATTGTTGCACTGACCCGGATATGGGAAAAAGTGCAAAGGAGTCTTTGGAACTGAGAGGTTGTACAATTTTCCAACATAATGCTACATCTAAATAGGTAAGATCTAGCACCTATGTATGTATTGATTAGCCTAGCAAGTGGATGATTGCGGGAGTTTGCAGCAATATCCCTTATTAATTTTTGCTTATATTGCACACTATTCTAGACAGGGGTGCAAAAGGATATGTAAGAATTCCTGAAGAAATTGGGAATCTACAACACTGTACAGAAAAAGCCCAAGATTTACTACTGGGAACAGAGGTACGTAATTTTAGACATACCTTGCACCCTTTGAGGGATGAGGGTTCATGTTTTACATGTTTCACATGTTTTTCATGTGAGTAGAGATTGATACTCGATTACAAATTACTAATAGGGTGTCCATTATTTCTTGATCAACAGGGTTCTCCCCTAGGAAAGAAGAATGTTCTAGATTACGACACAAGACAATTTGTCCCCTGAAGAATGTCCGACATTTTTGTGGTTCAAGGACAGAAACGTGTACAAGTTGGGTAGTTTGTATTACATTGATAGGGAATAGGCCATTAGTAGTGTGGCACAGGAATCAGAGTGTGAGATGTACACACAGTGTAAGATCCTTACGGAATATTTACAAACATTACTCACTTATGGTGTTAAAATTTGTGTGGTTTTTAAACATAATGGTCTTATGTACTATGATCATTTTTTATGATTGTTTTATGAAATATAATGAATTGTAATAAAGTTTTGTAATATTTGATACTAGTGTTGTTGTGGTAAGAGGGGTGAATTACACCCATAAAAATATCAGACTTTCTCCTTATATGTAAAAATGTGTATAAAAACATGGCATCAAAGAAAACCGTATAGCGTTGAAGTCGACATACATATCAAAATACCATGTATACACAATAGTCAATAGAAACAAGTATAAAACAGGATGTGGCAAGATAATCCCTGAATTTCAAATAAACATGCACACAGTAAAACAGAAGATTTTGTTCTACATATTAAAAATGGCTGTATGGAAGAATCGCAAATATTGAATGTTGAAAAAAGCAAAGCTGTATGCAACAATAAAGAAACATATGAGGTGCACAAAGAAAAGGGCAGGCAATGACAACCGAATGCAGACGAGGCTACAGGTCAATATAGTGGTAGCAAAGATTATAAGGATAAGCAAAGGGCTAAAGTGCTAGTGCAGGAATGGAGGTGAAATCACTGCCACTAGGGGCAATGCAATAATGATCCAAAGTACGGAGTCACAGTAAAAAAACAGCCATACCTGAACATAGGACATGCCGACTATAATGAGTCCTATATATAAAAATGCTCAAATCTACACACTAAATTGCAAACAAGGTTGTTAGGAAAATGGAAAAAAACGCAAAAGTAATAGTAAAACTAATGCACACCTCATGATATAAAATAATGCAAAGATTCATTCCACTGTAAAAGCCAGCCAAGGCAACTAATGTAGGGGGTGGTCACTGCTCTAAGAAGGAATCAGGGCAAGTAGTATGTGATACTTGATACAGGTACAGGTAATGTTCCACAAATAAAATGCATAAAAGACGACAGAACAGCAATATATCGTCGAGGCCTCAGATTGTCAGGGCCAGAATAAAGTGCAAGTGCAAAGCAGCTGGAGCAGTCCCGAGGATAAGATGCCCCAATGGCAATTATCATAACCCTGTAGTTATGTAAACACATAGCAATACAAATACCAAGGTAAAGTTACGTTGAACAGATATACAGTCCATTGGATGAAACAGGCAGAGCAGAACACCAAGGGACAGAGAGGGAAACACAAGCGGAGGCCACAAAGGTAGGAAAGCCAGAAATGAACCCCTGCATGAGGAAAGGGATAAATCCCACTCCCCCACAGATTGCAAAAGTAAACAGCCAAATCAAGAGTGAAGAATTAATGTAAAAAAGGGTGAGAAATAAAACAATCATACCCAAGACTAAAAAAAAACCCATTAAAGAACAAAAATGAAAGTCATAAATAGACGTATTCATGCAGGAACAGGATAAAGGGAAGAGGAAGAATCAAAACCATACATAGTGTATCCTCTTCTGCGATTCTCTCTAAGTGCCCAAAAATGTATACAGTTCCTCATCCACATTGTGACCCTTTGAATACTTGGTATCGAAGTCCAAAATAAATCTTGTTTCCAGTTGTCTTAGTTTCAAGACACGGTCCCCACCCCTGGGGTGAATGGGCACATGCGCCACTGCAAAGAATGTTAACACATTGAAATTGTTCTCATGTTCCTGTTTAAAATGTTTGGCCATGGGGTACGCAGGATCATAGTTCTTAATGGCTCTGAGATGTTTAAGAATTGTCAACTTTAGTTTGCATGTCGTGCTCCAAATGTACCATTTCATACAAGGGCATAAGAGAACGTACACCACAAAGGTAGTGTCACAGTTGATCGAATATTTTATCTTATGATGGATTTTAGTGACCGGGTGTACAAATGATTTCATCACAGTGTCATGTGCGCAAGAGGCGGAGAGCTAAGTCATAGCAGAGTAATTTTTTTCTGTTGGGGACAGAAAGCTAGAAACAAGTTGGTTTCTGAGGGAGCGTACACATTTGTATGTCATAGTAGGGCGTTTAGACAATATAGGCCTGAGATCATTGTCTAAAGTGAGGACACGCCAATGTTTCTCAACACTTTTGCGGATGTTATTGGAGGCAGTATCAAACAAAATGATCAGTCTGGGTTCATCATTGATAATAGATTTGACAGAGTTGGTATCAAATGACAGTTTGTCTCTAAACATTCCACGTGCCTTAATATAAGCCATTTCGATGGTTCTCTTGTCATACCCTTGTTTCACAAAGTCAGCAGCTGCCAATGCACAATGGTGATCAAACCAAGCAATGTTGGTGCAGTTCTGGGGTATACAGATAAATTCACCATACGGAATTGATCTTTTACATGAAGGAGGATGACAGCTGTTGGCATGAAGGGGCAGACCAGTATTAGAGGGTTTCTTGTGGAGTGCCGTATGTATACCTGAGCTATCAAGCATGACGATAACATCCAGATAGTCGATTTCAGTACGACTATGGCATTCCGTAAAGCTAAGGCTGGCCTTTTTGGTGTTAATACTCTGAACAAATGATAGCCAATCACTTTCCGTGCCCTTCCAAATAGTAAAAACTTCATCAATGTACCGCCACCAAGAAACAATCTGTGTTGGAAAACAAGACGAAAGTAGGTCAGACAGGAATGTAGCCTCCCACCACCCCATCGTGAGATTGGCATTCGATGGGGCAAGAGTACTGCCCATGGCAGTCTCCCTGACTTGACGAAAAAAAGACCTCTCAAACAAAAAAACATTGATATTTAGACAGAACAGAAGCATATCCAGAATCATAGAGCTGTGTCCAAAATAATTAAGTGAGCGGGTGTCAAGATAATATTTGCATGCATTAATTCCGACAGTGTGGTCAATAGAGGTGTATAAGGAAACCATATCAAGTGTAGCCAGAATCAGACCCTCTTCCCAAGGTGTATTAGTGATGTGTTGTAAGAAATCCTTAGTATCCCTCAGGTAGGATGGCAGCACTGATGCAAATGGGAAAAGTGTTTCGTCAATAAATTGAGCCAGATGTTCTAACAGTGAGCCACATAAGGTAACAATAGGCCTGCCAGGGGGATATTTAAGTGATTTGTGTTTTTTGGGAAGAAAATAAATAGTGGGTATTGTATAGCATGCTGGAATGAGGAATTTGATCAGGTCATCCTCTAATAAATCGTCATTCGCCCACTTGGTACAAAGATCAGTAGGTTCTGCTCGTATTTCTAAGAAAGGATCTTTAAGCTCAGTGTAGCACAAACAGTCACGCAATTGCCGATTGGCCTCAGCCACATAATTTGTTCTGTCTTGAATCACAATGTTGGAGCCTTTATCGGCTGCTTTAAGGACACTATTGGATAATTGTTGAAGTTCTCCAATAGCCGAGCGTTGTGCAGGGGTGAGATTCTGCTTGGTGATACTGTTTTTTTGCCGCAATCTTCTAAAATCACTTATACAGAGATCATGGAATGCCTCAATGCAGCCCCCCACTGGAAATTGTGGGTTAAATCTTGATTTGCTTTTCAATTTAGTGCATATATCCCAATTTGGATTAATATCAAAGTCAAGAAGATCGAAATTGGCTGATTTAGATTTGTCATCATCGAGGCAAGCGAGGTCCATGAGTGAAGGAATGTCTGAAATAAGAAGATCGGTACCACTGGTGCTGACAGTGGTAGAATTAGTAGCAAAGAACTTCTTGAGTTTAATTTTTCGTAGGAATTTGTCAAGATCGATGCGTGCTTGTACATAGTCAAAACTCATGGTTGGGCAAAAATTGAGACCCAATGAAAGAAGCAAGGTTTGAGATTTGGTAAGGACATGGGATGATAGGTTGATTATTGGACAACGATTCATGGTATCAGTTGTTAATTCTTTATCCCAGAGCGCATTGATCTGCCCTGTTGGTGCCCCTTTGAGCCGCTTCCCACGTCGGCCTCAGCAGGTAGTCTTCCTACCTTTGATTTCTGTCCTCTTCCTTTTGCTTTGCCGCGACCCCTGCCTCTTTTTAGATTTTTCCCATCCTGACACAGCAGTCGCATTTCGTCTAAAAAATTCAATCTTGTTATGGGCTCATCAGTCTCAGATGAAGAAATATCTCACTCAGATGTAGCAGCACCTAAGTCGCCAGACTGAATGACTGCTGGCTGTGTGGCAGTGATTTTGCGTAGGGAATCAAAACATTTGGCAAAGGTAAAGACACGTCCTGTCTCATAATCTATTTTGTCCCTGAGAAATTTCCTGTGCTTGCGTTGTTTTATCTCATCTTCGTAGGAGATTAGGCCGTCATCGATTTTGATGCGTTATTGTCTACCTTCTTCTGTAGGTGGAATTTTGGTAAGTTCAGTCTCTGTTATTACTAATTCTTTGAGTGCTAACTCACGATCCAGTTTGGCATATTTCAACAGGATTGTTAGAAACTTAGCCGAGCAGCCTTTGCTGGCTTCGCCCCACTCCTGAAGCATCAACGGGCCTTGATCCTCGAAAGAGGGAGTAGTCATTATGCGTAGACCACGAGGTATACTGCCAATGTCAAGGTAATTTTGGAGAGAATGTTCCTGCCACCATTTCGATATCTCCCTTCTCCGTAGTTTCTCAAGTTCCTTCAATAAAATCACTTCCTTGCTTATATTAGGATTCATCTTTTTATTAGCCCCAGTAGTGGGCAAAGTGACTAAAAGTTCCTGTTGTTCGCTACAGTATATATATTCGATACAGGCCAGAAGCACAAGCTGCGCTCTAGTTATTGAGCGTGCATACTTGATGTTTGGACATTTAAACCACCGAACCGGCTGACGGCAGAGACGCTGGCTCTGAGAATCTCATCTCAGTACTGACTGAAGGGCCACTGTGCTGTTGAGAAGTCTGTGGAGCTGACTGGCTCACGGAGAAAGCAGAGGAGAGCAGATTGCAGGGGCCAGTCAGCTCCAAGGACGCCATGAGAGGAAGAGAAGGGAAAACTTTCCTGGCATACGCAGGTACCGAAAAAACAGCCTCCATGCTGCTTCAGCATGGAGAAACCCATAACAGGCAAGTGACAGCTGTGAGTGACGCAGAAGCCACAAAGCAGTGGCAGCAAGCCTGGGAAGAAGGGACAGGACGCAGAAGAGCTGCTGCATGCTTACCACAGGGGAACTGATGCATGCCACAGAGAGCCATTGAGTCGATCCAAGGGAAAATGGGACACTGGAGCACTTCAGCAACCCTACCGAAGGCAAATAAGAATAAATGAAGCATATGGGGGACTCAATATTTCCTAAAGAGACATAATGGAATAAATACTAAATATTGTTAGGGTGCCCAGTGAAACATTTGAGAAAGTCCTGGCAGGAGAGTATACAAGGCAGATTGAGGTTTCATGTATGTTAAGTGAAGCACATGAGAAAGCCCTGGCAGGAAAGTACACCAGGCAGACTCAAGTTGGCAAGAGTATCGAATAACGCATGTGAGAAAGCCCTGGCAGGAGAGTATACCAGGCAAAGTCTAGATGGACAGTGTGTAAAGTAAATCACATGAGGGAGTCCTGATAAGGATACATCAGGTATAGCCAAAGACTGTTGAAAACTAGCAGGAGAGTTTGTTTATGTTTGTTTGTATATTGATTTTGTATGGCACGCCAAACCCAAAGGTAACTGGGCGCAACAGAGAGCAGAAAAACATGATTACTTAAAAACTTAGTTACAAAGTAAGGCACAATATAAATATGAAACATAACATCTCAAAAAATCAGTTAAAGAGTATACATATATACAGTCAGATTGAGTAAGATCTATAGGTGTTAATTGGGACATGGTTAATCTTGGGGGTCATTAAGAGTGTAGCCATGTGAGAATATTTCGTCTAAAGCTATAGTAGGATTGGTCTGTTCTGATGTCAAGTGGGAGAGCATTCCAATATTGGGCTGCCTTAACTGGGAAGCTGCTGCAGCCTGTTTTTTTCAGTCTAAATTTAGGTATCTGTAGGCAGTAGGAATTGGCGGTTCTGGTGGGGCGAGACGATGTTTTTCTCACTATTCTTGCTGCCAGGTGGGGGGGGGGGGCTGCGTTGTTAAGATATTTACAGGTAGTGATGCTGTTTTAAGTAAAATTCTAATGCAGATTTTGAGCCATTTGTGTTCTCCTCTTTTGTTAGAAATGTGTTCTTTAGAAGGTAAGTTAAGGGCAGTTCTAAGGGTATTGTTTTAATGTTTGGATTTTGTCAATGATGTATTTGTTGGCTCCCAAATACAAGGCATTGCAATAGTCAAGTTTGGAGAGTATTAGGGCGTTGGCAATGATGATACAGCTGGCTTGGGTGAGGAAAGCTCTGCTTGCCCTGATGAGCTTGCACGTGTAGGCCATAGAGGATGCTAAGGAGTTGACTTGTTTCTTTAGTGTTAAGGCCGAGTCAAGGTGAAAACCTAGTGTTTTCACTGCTTTGGCAACTGTGATTATATTGCCATCAATATTAAATGCAGAGTAGTTGGGGCTGAGTTTTTTTAGGTTGGCAGCGGATCCGAGGAGCAGGATTTCAGTTTTATCATCATTCAGGCATAGGCCATGCATGGCCATATTTTGTTTACCAAGGCCGTATCAGAGTTGAAATTGCCCGAAAGGGGAATGAGGATCTGAGTGTCATCTGCGTAATTTGTGTAGGTGACACCCAGGGGCTTGGTAAAGATATTGTACAGAGTTGGCGAGACGCATTAACCTTGGGGTACACCGCAAGCTATTTTGATAGGGTCTGCTGATGCCAATGTGGAGAAGACTCTCATTGTGCGGTTGTCCAAGAATGACTCGATCCAGGCTGCGGCCTCTTTTGAAAAGTGGGCAGCTGATGCCAGGTGTTCGCACAGGACTGTGATATCCACCAAATCAAAGGCCGCCGATAGATCGAGGAGTAGCATGGCGGTGTTTCCCTTGTCATTGAGCTCGTCAACCTGTACTTTGAGATCAATTAAGGCTGTCTCTGTGCCGTGCTGCAGTCTGAATCCTGATTGGCAGGTACCTAGGAGTTGGTTAGTTTCAAGATAGTGCTGGATTTGTAGGTATGCTACTCTGTCTATTATCTTGAGAAGGAATGGTACCGTGGTGATAGGCCTGTAGTTGGTGGGAAAAGCGGGGCGTAGGGTTTACTTCTTGAGGAGAGGTAGAACCCAAGACTCTTTTAGGTTGCTTGGGATGGTGTGAGAGGAGGATGATGCATTAATCAGTTTGGTTATGAAGGGGGCTAAGTCCCTTGCAGCATACTTAATTAGCTGAGCTGGGCAGCTGTCACCCTTACAGTTGGAAGGTTTGAGGGATGCGATAATCCTTTCAGTTTGCAGAGGGGATATTTTTGTAAATTTGAATGGGTCAAGGCCTGGTGAGTTAGTTGTCATAGGGCTGGTGATGAGTGGTGTCTCATTGGGAGTTAGAGAGTCTTTTTTTAAGGAGATTTTGGTTTGGAGTGTTTTAATTTTATTTGTTAGAGCATTTAGGATGCTGGTGCACCATTGCTTATCTTTGGCTATGTTGTCAGGTGATGGTACGGGGGATTCCAGCTCCCTTAGGATAGCAAATAATTCCATGGTGTTGGAACTTGCATTGCAGATTCTTTCATTAAAGAGATTTTTTTTTGTGAGTAGGATTTCTTTTTTGTAATTATTAGCGAAGAGTTTAGGTTTCAGTTTATTTTCTTCAGATGGGGTGTGACACCATTTAGATTCTAGTTTCCTTTTTTCAAGTCTTAATTCTTTTAAGTGGGGGGTGAACCAGGCGTTTAGGTGTGCTTGTTGTTTACTTTTTTGTAATTTTCTCTTAGATAATTTGTTTGAGTTAATGTAAAGTCGATAAGGTGGGGGTCTGTCCAATGCTGAGGGGTAATTTTGGTGATGGTGGTATCGCAGTTCAAGGTAGCAGCCCAGTCCAGAGTTCTTCCTTTGTTGTGGGTTGGGGTGAGAACTCTTTGGGTTAGGCCATGTTCAGCTAGCATAGTGGCTATAGATTGGGCTGTAATAGTATTTGTGAGGAATCTTTTGTGTTGTTGTCTAAGAGGCTAGATAGATCCTCCTCAAAGGTCCGAATGGGGCCAGGTGGCCTATATATTAGGTAGATTGTTAAGGTGTGGCAGTTGGAGATGGGCAATTTGGCTATGAGGCGTTCGCATGATTTGAGGGGAGGTTGAGCTAATAGTCTTAGAGCAAGGTTAGTTTTAGCTATAACGGCCAAACCGCCTCCTCTGCTGTTAGGTCTGTCCATTCTGATTGATAGTTTTCAGGAATAGCTAGAGAGAGTGCTGGACCTGCTGCTTCGTGCATCCATGATTCAGCGACTGCCAGGAGGTCAAGGTTGGCGGAGGATAAGATGTCGGCTATTTCAGTGACGTGGGCCACTAAGGCCTGACATTGATCAAGGCTCCAGATAATATGGTTACTTTAGGTATGTTCTCAATTTTTATCGGAATGAGTTTAGGTTGAGTAGTAGCAAAGTATGGTTAGGTTGGGACATAGCTTAGGGTACAGTGGGGTAGGTTTATGTTGGGGGGTTAAAGGCCTTGTTGCTATAACATTTAGGCTTGTAAAGGCGGGGTAATCGAGCTCAAAGTCTGCATTCTTGTCTGGAATCGTAAACTTGCCAGCAAATAAGATGGCCCGCCTATGTACAGCAGAAGGATTCCCTACCATGGTGAGGGAGTTGTTAGGTAGGTTAACAACAGATAGGGGTTTAACCCAGATGGTGGCAAGTAGGAAGGGTTCTCACTTCTTTGATGTAGACGTTCAGGTACATAAAAAGGAACTACATCGAGAAGTGAGGCATCTTAGGAAGTCTGCACCTCCGGGTTATATGGTAAAGGTGAGGAAATTAAAACAAACATATAGGAATTGGGCAAAAGGTAGAAAGTTCATATTATACATTAAAGATGCCGAGAGAATGCTGGCTTGTATGTCAGGGAATAGGCCTGGTACATTTTGGGACCTAATTAAACCAAAAGGTATACAAGATTATCTTCAGGCACAGGCGGTTAGTGACATTGGCTGGGTGAAACACTTCACTGATTTGTATAGGGTGGAAGGTTTGGACCAGTCAGTCACATGGCCAAAGGCAGATTGGAGGGGTGCTATAGAATGGGACTAGGAGGATTTAAAGAACTTGATAAAGAAAAGCAAGTCCTCGAAAGCACCGGGTCCAGATGGTCTCTCTAACCTGACCTACAAAGGTAATTTAGCAGTTTGGTCTCAGGTGTTGTCTGCTTTGTTTGTAGATATTTTGGCTAATAATTCGTTTCCTTCTACTTGGTCAGCAGCAACCCTAATCCTTATTTTTAAAGGTGGGGACAGGTCCTCTCCAAATTATTATAGACCTATATCCTTACTGGATGCTTCTAATAAAATATTTGCGAAAATACTGCTGAAAGCTTTACAAAAATGGGCTGTGGAATCTGATTCCCTAGATGTTTTTCAGTCAGGTTTTCGGCAAGGGCTGAGTACATTTACTAACTGTATGGTGTTAGATCTACTAGCACACCAAGCAAAGATGCAAGTACAGCCAGTATTTATTGCCTTTTTAGACATTAGTAAAGCGTTCGACATGGTTAATAGGGCTCTTTTGTGGAAAAAACTGTATGATAGGGGGTGCCCGATAGCCCTGCTAAGTATTTTGGTGGCTCTCCACACAAATACAAGGATTAGGGTAAGGTTGGATGAATTAGGTAACTATTCCCCCTGGATACAGACAAATAGGGGCTTAAAACAGGGGTGTGTCTTGGCACCTTTTCTCTTTTGCCTGTATTTACTGGGATTGGGAGGCTGTATGGAATCTGTAAAAACTTTCCCTCCAAGATTGGGTGCTATGGTTGTTCAATATTTACTTTATGCAGACAACATTGTTTTATGTGACCTTACAGCTATCGGGCTCCAAAGAGCATTATTAGCAGTGGAGGGGTTTCTGGAGAAACTAGAATTAACACTAAACACTGTAAAATCAAAGGTTCTGGTGTTTAAGGGGGGAAGGAAAAGTTGTAAAGTAATGCCCTGGTATTTGAAAAACGGCAAACTAGAAGTTGTAAATAAATATATGTACCTAGGGCTGGTAATTTATGACAAGTTCTCTGGTCCTGAATTACAGGAAGATTTAAGGGCAAAATTTGTAGGGGCCGGGGTACAACTTCGAATTTTCGATGGAAAATTCGGTAGATATTCTCTTTTACCAGTCCTAAAATTATACAAACAACAATTAACCCCAAAATTAATTTACGGAGCTCAAACTCGGAGTCAGCCGATTAATTGGTCATTATTAGAGGGGGCATTATGGAAAGGTTTGCTCCAACTTCCGCAGTCAGTCCCTTTAGCAGAGATTCTGTTTGAAATGGGTTTGTTAGCAATACAGACTATGGTAGATTGGGGCAAGTTTCAGTTGTTGGTAAATATACTGAACCCACCAGTGGCGTCAATATACGAACAATTAAATCTGGTAAGACTTCAGGGTGGCAGGGTTCTCAGGGACTGGGTTTCGAAATGTCAATTAATGCTTCAACAGGCAAATATTCCAAATGGAGGAACTGGAGTTGACACCAAAGGTTGCAAAGCTAAGATGGTGTAGACATGTATGGTCTAACTTGAGAACTGAGATAATGGAGTATAAATGCTTTGGGGAACATTTTCTTTGGTCATGTAAAAGTTTCAATACACCAGCACCTTACCTTGAAAAACATCCGTCGAGATCCTTCAGGTCACAAGTGCTAAGGCTCAGGTTGAACTTGTTACTAACAAAAGAAGTACTGGGCCGTCGGGTGAATATTCCGCAAGGACAGAGACTATGTCGGCATTGTAACAAAAACATCGAAACTTTAAAGCACTTGTGTGTGATTTGTCCCAAACTGATTGATTTGCGGTCTTGCTTCTTGGTAGGCTTGGTTTACTCCTCCGAGAATGAACTATGGTGGAGGATATTGAATTGTAATGAATTAAGTTTGACCATACATGTTTTAGAATTTTTAAGGAAAGCTGCAATAATTTTATAAACGTTGGATATTTGTATGTTGGATTGTGTATTTTGTGGATTGTATGTATATGTGTTAAAAGTACCGTAGTACTGTGGAACACAATAAAATAAATAAATAAAGTCTGCTGTTTCTGTCCACGGTGGGACAAAGTGTGTGTTTAGAGAAGGACATAATTAAAGCAATAATTGGTATGGTGTGGCACAACAAAGAGGCCACCTGAGTCTTGTTAAGGCACATCGTAGTAGGTGAGTGGGAGTGGTGACCAATGCAGTCTAGCTCAGCATAGGCAAGGGGCGTATGAGTGAGGGTAGACTGGTCCCATGTAGGCTGAGGTATGAGTACAACTCAGTGGCTGGCAGTAAGCTGTTTCAGGAGGGGGCACAATATCTGGCAATGGGCAATAGGCTATTTCAAAGGGGCATGCAATAGCTAACAGTAGGCTGTTTGGGCACACAAGTCTAGCAGTGGGCTATTTCAAGTGGGCACACAGTAGCTAGCAATAGGCAATTTCAGGGGCACGCAATAACTAAGAGTAGGCTGTGTCAGAGGGGCACACAAAATCTGGCAATCGGCCATAGGCAATTTCAAGTGGGCACACAATGGCGAACAGTAGGCTATTTCAGAGGGGCACACTGTGGCTGGCAGTGGCAATAGGCAATTTCAAGGACACAGAAGGGTCAAACAGTGATAGCGGAGCTGTGGCTGGCATTCAGAGCACATAGAGTGAACATACAGTAATGCAGTTGGGTATTGCAGTTAGAGTAGTCTGTCATGAAAGCATGGAGCGTCTTTGCTGGCAACAGGGTGCGCAAGGATTCGCATGATCAGGTCGCAGTGTGCGGGCTCTGATGCAAGTGTGCAAACAGGGTACATCAATGGGCATTAATGCTATTCGGCAGGAACAATGGAAGCAGGATAAGCAATCAGTAGTAGTAAGTAATAAAGTTCATAGTACTCTACTGAGTGCATACGTGTGCGAGAATCAGGTGATCTGAATCAGGTGATGTTCAGGCAGGCTAGTGGGCCAGGCTAGTGGCATTTGTGCACCAAATGGATGATTCGGCATGGCTTTGAGGTAATTCAGAGTGGGCGAAGTTACCCGATGCTGTTGCTAAAGGCGAAATGCACACAGCTATGCATAGATCTAACATGCAAGCGGAAGTAGCCCTGCTAAGGTGATCTACAGGACTAACAAATGGCGTGGGCAATTAGAGGCAGGATGCAGAGCATGGAGATATAGGCACGGCAATACAGCAAGGCAGGGATGTCTAAATTGAGGCAATGTACAGTTAATATTGGTCACGTGTACAACGGAGGCAGGTAGTACTTATATCAGTTAGGTATTTGCAACAGATGCATATTCATATGTTAAAGTCAGATTAAATCGCTGCGCGCCGTCCAGCGGTGAACAGGGGCAAACAGGGACGTAGATGGCCTTCGGTGGGCCGGCTCTTCCACCTGCCGGCGGATGCGGCACAAATTCAAACACACGGTTGCTTAGCAACCAACACGACGCTCTGCCTCGTTGCGTCGGGCCCGACATTTCTTTTTTTTTTTTTTGCGAATGTCACCGCTGATGTAGGCACGTCCTGGGGGGCCTGGGCTGCAACAGGGTGAAAATATAAGGTGCTGGGGGGGGGGCACCAGTGCACCAATATAGTGCGCCTCACTGTGGAGTGTTTAAGGGAGATCCAGGGAATCGAACGGCACATGTGGCTGTAGGTAGATGGTTCTTTCGTCTGGGCATGGTCGGATCCCTGGTTCCTGGACCCGATGTGGGTTGGTCGGGGCTCCTGCCCTCGCCACCTTGCTGGCTCCAGATGCAATGCCACTGCAGGGGCAAACAGGGCCTTAGATGGTCTTCAGTGGGCCGGCTCTTCCGCCTGCTGGCGGATGCAGCACAAATTCAAACACATGGTTGCTTAGCAACCAACATGACGCTCAGCCTCGTCGTGGCGCCACATTGCGCCCGACATTTTATTTACAACCGGTGTCCTACTAAAATTAAAACTAACAGCCAAGTTGTTTTGCATACAAGTTGTTTTGCTGACTGAAAGAAGCCCAAGGAAAACGCCTATCCTTTAAAGTGCAGTGAAGAGAAACCCAGGGGAAGGGAGCCATCTTCTGGAACTGTGAACTTTATCTATTTGGAAAATTTGTGTTGGGGGTACGCCTTTCCTTTTTGAACATTTGTATACTTTTCAAGCCCAAAGACATTTCCCTTTTCAATTTAGAGTTAATTTGTAGAGTGTGAGGGCCAGAATAGTATTTTGGACGCAGGACATTTTGCTTTGGACATCTTGACATTTGACATACCCTTAGTTTTTGCTTTAGGCAGGGAAATACTTTCTAGAATGATATGATTGGTTATTTATAACGCTCTTAATACCCAGAGCTTTCTAAGCGTGGACCCGGGGATCGAACCTGTGTTTCTCTGTGTCGTCTTGCTTCCAAGGCAAGCACGTTGCCCCTGAGCTATCCTCGCTGGACGTGATGGAGGGGAATTTTTCAACACCTTTTTGTTTTAATAACAGTTTATTAAATGTTGATGGCCAAAACCATTTATTTATTTGCATTTTTAAAGGGCTCACACAGCCCGGAGGCATCGAGGCGCTGTTACAGAATTTTGTTGTTGTGGTTTCTGTCTTAGTTGCATATTTATAACGCGCTTAAATACCCAGAGGTTTCTAAGTGCGGACCTGGGGGTTGAACCTGTGTTGCTTTGTGTCATCTTGCTTCCAAGGCGAGCACGTTGTCACTGATCTATCCTCCTGGGACAGTGTCCTCTGTGTCCGCGTCTCACTCCTGACTCCTCACTGTAATAAGTGGGGTCTTAAATCTCAACTGGATCTTTAAAACCAGGCCACAACGACAGAACCCCTATAGATACCGTTCAGTCTTGTACTGGTGAGCTGGTAGACTTGGTCCAACATGTGGTGTGGTTCAACATGTGCCATCGGCACTTGTTGCGAAGAAGCTTGGCACTGGGTGGCGATGTTCAGGTCATCATAGCTTGCAAGTGCTAATTGTGGTTTGAAAGTGCAGAGTGACCCACAGACAGCTTCTCTTCTTCCTGGAGTGCTGTGAGGCCCTGTCCAGTTTCTGAGGAAAGGCAAGTTCTTCTGTCCTTCCCAACCTAGAAGGTCGCCAGAGAGCCCTTTCAGGGCTGCCTCTTCCAGTAAGCAGAGTGCCGGCTACCAGTGCTCCAGCCACAGGCAGGCTTTGCAAGAAACAGGCCCTTTGAGTGCCTCAGACCCTGCACTCATTCTCTGAGGAACGATAAGTCTGCCATCTGCCTTTTTCAGCCAGGAAGGTTGCCAGAGACCACAAGCACATGTGCCACTACCAGTAGGTACATACGTTGGCACCAGTGTCCCAGCAAGCATACACGCTTTCCAAGCAACAGGCCACTCCAAAGGTTTCCCTAAAATCGGTGGGGGGGGGAAGGTCCTTGGAAATCTTTACCTTCACCTCAATGGCTGAGAGCTTTGGGAACACTATAGCCCAAGCAACTTCCAACTAAATCCTTATTCTGAAGTCCAAAGATTCAAACAAGGGGATATAGATGTCACCTCCTTATATGGCCAATTTACTGCAGTTGGATGACCCTTTTCAATCATCCTGTAAGGGACCAGCCAGGGTTTCTGTGACAGGAGTCTTTTCCTTCTGATGTCAGACTGTTTGGAGTGGGGAGTCAGCACTGGAAGTATGGTGACTTTCATATGTTAAGAGGTGATGGAACCCCTCTCTCTTGTTTGTAACTTCTCTTGAGCTGCCCTCCTTCCCCCTTCTCCCTCTTACATCAAATAGACTCCAGTCATTATTCGCCTATCGTGTCCTCTTTGTTGTGCTGGCAAAGATGCCTTTGAAACGGTGGTTCCCGTTCAGTCCTCTGGGAGCAGATACTGTTCCTCTGGGAAGGTGTCAAGCTTTCTCTGGAGAGAAAAAAGGAAGCTTCTAGTATTGGACCAAACCTGTTGTTAGTGGACCCAGGACAGTGGTTCACAAAACTGACAGTAGAAGGGGTCGCTGGAAGGCCAATTGGTTAACAGGCATCAACATGGTGGGTTTTGGCATGACTATCTTCACAAATGCTACTATATCAAACCAGATATAGCTTAGGTTTACATTTTATGAAAATGCAACCCGGTCTTGTAGTTACACAGTTAACAATGGGGACCTTCTTGTTTACTTTCAAGCGATTCACGTTTTTTATTCCAAAAATGACGAATGCAAAATTTAGAATAACTTGTTTCTGCACATGCTAGTAAGAAATCCCTTGACCGGCTCCTTCCTTCCTGAATTAGACATTAGTTACCTTCTAATTTGTGGACTGCTACCACTTTTATAGTAGAATTGGCAACCATGAATCGGTTTCCACTTTTTAGTGAACACATAGGATGGGCCCCTTTCTAAAAGCAGAGCCCCTATTGCTGCTAATATGCAGCTGTCATGCTTATTACTGATGATGATAAGCAAGTACATGGGGAGTGTTTTATATATGGCTGTTAAGTTCAATTATGCACCCATTGGCCAGCAGACCCATCTGGGTACAAACCCATCAACACCAGTTTATGAAACAAAGAATGCTGTCTGAAAGCAGATCTGATTTTCAAGTCAAAATCTATTTACTAGAGCTCTAGATTCCCCCTAAAGGTGGAAATCTGTCCCACTACACCTGTTTCCAAGTTGACAGACCACAATCCCATGGTCTAAGCACAGAACAGAACAACCTTCAGTACACAGATGCCCTTAACAGAACTATGTATGGCCCAAGGGGAGGAGAGACTCTGCAATTAAAGGAAGAATGTTAATTATGGCAGAGGGGGAGTTTGAGTAGAAGCTAGAAGAAGAGATTTGGCAGAATTGCAAGAGAGGGGGAGTACTGGGAGGTTAGATGGAAGGGAGAAATGGAGGCTGTGGAACAGTCTGGAGGAGGTTGATGTGATCTGTGATGTCATCATTGTAGTCATAGGCTGCGCAACAGGGGAGACAAAGTTAAGGTGGCTTTAGCTGAATTTCAGGGGTTTTGTTGCATTAAGTTCTCACATTAACGTCCCTGCAACTAAAGTTTTTGTTTCCTTGAATTTCAAAGGTTTTGTTATTCCATAGATTTTTAGAGTGATTCCTCGCCTCTAGCATGGTCTTTGGCCATGGTCAGTGGTGCCCACTGTCCATTTTAAAACCCTACCATACCACTAGACATGGCGTTCGGATTGCAGGCTTTGAGAACTCAAAATATTTTTAGACAATGTGTAGTGAGACAGTTATTTGCCATGGACCACCCACTTTGCTTAAGCAGCGTGCTCCAAGCGGTACACCCCTTTTCGGCACCGTCATTTTGCAATGCAAGGATTTGCCGCGGCCATTCCACCGCACCATCCATTTTGGTGCTCCCTTTTCAAAGCGCGAACCATTCTGTCATCGTAATTTTGGCACGGGGCTGTTTGGACATGGCTGACATTGCAGCCATGTCTACACGCCCTAATGCCAAATAAGATCACAGGACTGAACTGCAGCAAACCTCGCCACCGTCCAGTTGCGTTGCTTTTTTTAAAAATTAAATTAAATCAGTAAAATAAAAAACATATAGCCTTTAACCCTAGTCTTCCAGCATTTAACCACTAGGCCACAATGGTTTGGTTCTTCACAGGGCATACATTACATACTTAGCCTATATTTGAATATATTCAATGATAAACGGCTAGGTATGAAACTTGTGAGACTCCAAACAATAACATCTCTGTTAGCATACTGGTTAAGTGCTGCATCTCGAATTCCTGCAGGCCAGGGTTCACCAATGGCAGTGTTCAGCATAAATGTTTTTTTTTTTTAATTTCATTTTTTCTGTTTTATAATGTTTCCCAGAAACGGTGTAGTCCTCTTTTTGAATATATGTGCAGTGTACGGGGAAATGTGTGGTGTGAGGGTGTGCATGTCATCTGAGAGGGTGTGCATACAATGTGTGTGTGTTCGATGTGAATGTGTGTGTCTGTAGATGGTGTGAAGGTGTGTGTGTGAGGGATTGTGCATTTGCTCCATGATGGCGAGTGTAAGTGTGTGCACCAATATGTATGTGAACATTGTGACACACTGAGTGTGAGTTTTCAGTGTGTGTGCATGTGCATGCCTCCAGTATTTCAGAAGATGCCCATCCAGTTCTTGGTTTTTTTTGTTGCATTTTGTGACTTATAGTTTTGTTTCGTCGATCAAGTGCCCCTCATTACTGGTCCCAAAATGCAAAGTAAAAAGGAAATCGGAATGATCATCGTCCAAATAACAAGGAACTTGTGGCATATAACAATATATACAACACATGTAACTTGGCTACATTCATGATTTCTCATGCACCTCTATTTGTTTGGGTTGAATGGCAGTAGGGGATCTTTAAGTTGTTGAAGGAGGAGATATGTAGTGTAGAATCCGAGGAGAGGTAAACAAGTAAAATATGTTTTTTTCAGGTGGGGAAAGTGAGAATAATGGTCTGGAGAGGAGTGGTGTCAACTTGCCCCAGCTGTTTTCAAAGTTTCAAAGTAGTGCAATTTATTAAGGGAATAATGGGACTGTGTGGAAAGCCCCTCCTTTGAGCGCCAAAGAAAGTCTTGTTTGTGTTGGCTTACGTGCAGTGGAAGACGCCCAACCATTATTAACCCATTGGTAGTGCAGCTCAAAAGATCTTGTTAAAATCATGCAGTGATTGGGTGAACGTTTCCATGAAGGAGGCCACATGGTTCAAAGGCATGCCTTTATAAGAGTACATAGTCCAGAATACAGTGTTTAGCAGTGGTTTAAATAAACAAAACATTTCTTGAACCCTGGTCCGCCAGAGTTCAAATACCAGCATTCAACCACTACGCCACTATTACTTCTTGGTGCATACATTTCATACTTAGCCCACAATTTAATATGTCCAATTGTAAAAGGCTAAGTATGAAACTTGTGAGAATCCAAACAATAATATCATTGTAGCATAATGATTAAGTGCTGTGTCTCAAACTCCTGCAGGCCAAGGTTCTCGAAGGCAGCCTTCAACACAAATGTGTTTTTATTTCTTTTTTTCAATTTTATAATGTTGCCCAGAGATGGTGTAATGCATGTTCCATTCTGTTTTATAATGTTGCATTAAATAAACGTGTTACTGTCACGCCACTTTTGGGGAGACCGGGGTCCGTTGCACCCGCTCCCTCTCCCACCTCCTGGCAGATCTACCCGCGCTTTCGCGCTTGGGCGTTCGCCGGGGGGAGAGGTGATGGGGCCGGTGCTAGAGGGCTGCGGCGCATGCGCGGGAAACCACTGTCTCGGTTCCGCGCATGCGCCGTAGATTAGGCCTCCGCGCTGGGAAGGGCTTGCCTTCCAAGCCTCGTTCTAGGTCCACCGGCGCTCGGAGACGGAACGGCTTGCGTTTCAGGCCTCGCGAGTGCCGGCGGCCTATAAGAGGAACCGCGAGCAGTAGCAATTCGCGTCTCAACGCGGTTGCTACGGTCGTGTTGCTCGCTCCTGCTTCTTGTGGTTCCTGTTCCCTGTGCCTAGTCTTGCTTCAGCTCCAGCCTTCTCTTTGGTCTCCCTGCCTTGCTGGTCCCCAGCCTGCCTGGTTCCCAGTCTCCTGTTACCTGCTTGGGTTCTCCTTGGCTCCTGTCTGCTCCACGAGCCTTCCTGGGGTCCAGTTCTCTGTCCCCTTCTTTTCCCTGGGGACCCCTGCTCCTTGTCCTGGGTTCTCCCTGGGTTTTTCTGGGCTTAGCCTCTCCTCCAGCTTTCCTGGGGCCCTCGTTCACTGTCCTTGGATTTACCTTAGGGATCCCAACTCTTGGTGGTCTCCCCTCCCAATCTGGTTCCCTCTTCCAGTCTGGACCTGCCTGGTGCCTCATCCTTTGGACCAACTGTACCTCGAGCAGATCAGTCATCCCAGACCAGTTACGTGAAGCTGCTTGAACTTGTCTCACTGTGGACTGGGGGCCTTATCTTGTATTCATCTGAGAGGTTCCTGGACTATCTTGCTTCATCACCGGATCACGTACCTTTGGAATAGACTCTTTTGGACTTCACCCGTATCCAGTAACTTTCCATCAGACTGTGGCCTCTCCTGCCTGTGCTTGCACAGTCCCTTCGTCACGTTAATCAGGAGAGTGCTTTCCGAGACGCTGGGAGTTGGTCCATTCACCACCCTGTGTCATTAGGGTGGTGGAGAGGCTGGTTCCCCGAGTCACATGCTCATCATTTCACTGGATGCAGCCTGGCGGTCCCAACTAGATCCACTGTCAAGAAAACAGGTACACAGTTCTCACGCACTTCTCTGCTTGACAGTTACACGTTTAATCCATATAACAAAATGCAAAGTGCCTGCAGGTTCATGCCAATCGCGACCTCTCGCAAACATAACATTCTTTCGCAAAGAGGTATAACATGCAAAGTCCCTGTCAATTGTGACCTCTCACGCCAAAACATCATTGCGCCGCAAGGTCGCTGCGCCCAACTGGCAGCATCTTATTGGACGTGCCCAACTGGGACCTGTGGCGAAATGGTTGCACCATAACGGCGTGCACCTAACTGGCCGAGCCAAAATGTCCTGTCCCGTGCTCCAAGCCGCTTGTTTTCAAAAAAAGAGGGAGCCAGAGATGTGATGTCATCAATGACATTTGTGATGTGATCTTTGATGTCATGGGTGTTATCCTTAGCAGAGCACAGTGGTGGCGCTAGTTATGGTTGCTTAGCTTATCATAACTTGCGAATTTCTGGGGTTTTTCGGTTTTACATGTACCCATGATATCGATACGTTGTTGTTAGTGCAAAGGAAGCATAACGTCCCTTTAATAAAGTTTTTGCACTGAATTTGCTAGGATTTTCTTAGGGCAACTGAACCATAACGTCCCTTTAACAATGTTTTTTTCACTGAATTTCATAGGTTTTTACCAGGATACCCTTAGTTTGTATGGAGGTACTATACAGCATACCAAATGGATGCCTGCGTGCCGATCGGTACAATAACTGCGGACTCTGCATATGTTTGCAGATAGCAGCTTGCATTCAAACTGCTGAAAAAGGCACGGGTTCTCTTACATAGTGTTACCCTGCAACACAGACAAGGAAGATATACAAAGAGCACCATGTACGTGCATTGCAAGGAAAAATGGAGTAGGTCTGCAAACTCTGTACTTGTGAAACAAACGCAGCAAAGGCATAGGGTATACACCATAATGGAATGAACCGATAAGGGAAATAACGTCTGCATCAAACAATATTTCCACACTGCTGCTTTACATAGGAACGAAGAAGGAAGTAGCAGAGTAAGGACTGCAAAGTATTCAGAGCAGCACGTCACTACAACACGGTAAGTACACTGACGTTTTGCCTATAATTGCACAGCTTGTGCAGTGTACAGTAGTGGAAAAACAAGATTTTTTTTTTGTATGCAGCAATGCCAAGCACCCTAGAATGGCTAGAAGAGAATTTCCTGCATGACGAAATGGGTAACGATAGTAACGCCACTGGTACGCAGCACAGTCTAAAAAGTAAGACAGGTAATATGTATTGCTTCATATACACCTAACAGATATTTGTATCTTTAACAGGACATACTGGAAATGAAAGAAATGGACCACAAGCAACAGCTTTTCCACAACAGCATATGGCCACAGGAAATGAAGGAAACGCTGTATAAACCAACCTAGACAGCCTGGACATCAAAATGCAACAATTGCTAAACAATTTAGCCGCCTTAAGACGTTGTAGAAGGGCATATTATGGGAAACATGAAATACCACTGCCCTACCTTCACGTGTACCCCTTCCCCATTTCCCAGCCCACTATCCCCAACAAAATCCCTGTGAGCAAACACGTTTCGATGAGACCTCAATCCTTGCCTCCCCTCATGACGAACTTGTTCAAATCCCCAATTCCCCTGTGTATGTATCCATTTGTGCTACCCCTTACCTTTCCTAATAGTGTCTATGTATCTTAGAAATTAAAGGTGTAGATGTGTTGGTGGTGTGTGAGTGGCTTTTCCTTTTGTGTGAAAATTGCATTATGAGTCTGTGGCGCACAGTACTGTCCGAGATGGCTGCAGGTAAGCAAAATTGAGTTTTCCTAGGGACACTGCACCTGTCCGGCATATGCACAATCACAATGTAGGTATCCGTAGGACGCCAGTACTGGCCGCATATGTGCATCTTCTAATGCACCTTTAATTAGTTGTGGGAGAGCGCAGGTCGGTCCATTCCACAGCTATGCGTATATCATCCTCTGTGTCCTGGTGACAACGCCCCTGTCCAGCATGGTGGGAAAATGTTGTAACATACTTTCAGTAGGTCGTTGCGTCCACCCACGTCCTAAGGACAGCTGTGCACACGAACATTGCAGTTGCTGTAGCCTACAAACACCCAGCTTGTGCGAAAATGATCACCAGACATATGTCTCACTTTTAATGAGTCCGGGCAGGGCAACCCTGTTTGCAGCACACCTATGCACATGCGCACAAAGTATTCTGCCCAATACGCGTACTCCGGAAAGCCGTCCCATTTCTGAACATTCGCAAAGTCACTATGTCACTGCATTTACGCTGCGCGTGGGCTCTTATTTGCCGGGCACGATCCGGGCCCTCGGACATCGGAAAAGTACTGTTTTCTGCAATGTAAGCAGTGTCATTGTGAAAGTACACACTTACAAACATCCCACAGTGTGCCATTGCACATGTAACTGTTTGTTTGGCCGATTTAGGCCTGTTTTCCGGTTGACAGGGCTGCCCAGCAGCCCTACAAAAGGCCACACCCCAGTGCTGCTCTGCATTCTGTTTTTGGCTTTACAGAGCAGAGTAGTGGGCCACATTGCTTTGTAGTGGAATTGCTTTCTGAGCAATTCTGCTGTGCTATATTACTTATGCAACTAATGGCAACCATGGCTGCTACCTCTATGCCAGCAGCACCCACACCCGCACCACCACCACAACCACCTCCTTCCGAAAGGCCTGGACAAGGGAACCAGCATGCTGATGTAGATAGGGATGAAGAGGAGAGCGAGGATGAAGTAGAGCAAATCTCCAATCCCTGCAGGCAGCGTGACTGCTGGGTGTGGAAACTGTTTACCAGCGTAGGAGATGTGCCGAAATTTCCAGGTGAAATGCACTTACTCAAGCGCAGAAAACCTTGCTTGTGCAGCTATGGCTCCACCTCCATGCGCCGACATCTCAAATCGAAACACAAGGCAGCATAGTGGAGGGTAGTGCCTTTCGAGCAATGCAGTACATTACTTTCCTCAACCGCATTCTCTGCATCTGCTCCTGCCAACACCAGGCACACTCCTGTAGGGCGGCGGATCCCTAAAACATCCTTGCAGGCCATATGCTGTGCAGCTGACCTTTACCTGTCAAAGGTCATTGTATTCTGCATGTACTGCAATGCGGTATTCTGCAGGGGGGAGCAACTTCAAAGTGCTTTCGAGAGTTCGGTCCAGGAGCTTGAGAATGACTGGCCCCTACTTAAGTGAGGGCCACCCAACATCTTCCTCTCTCTGAACTTCCCCTATCTTATCCCTGTGGTTCGTGCCCCTTCCGTACCCTTCCTTCTGTGTCGTGTGTTACAAGACCAAGAAAGACACAAAACAACGGAAAAAGGATTTTTTTTTAAAAAAGGCTCCTTTTAGAGCCACCTTTCAGAGGTCAAAAATGGAATTGCCAATGAAAGGATGCAGACTGCCACGCAGTCTATACGCTCCACAAATTAAACGGTAAATAATGGGAGGCGTGACTCTGTGAAAAACATTGCAGTCGGTTCCCTCCACACTGAAGAATAATAACTGGATGATCGAGCGTCACCGAAGTGGCACAAATAGGAACCAAAATCAGCCACTGCATTGCATGTACTCCATACTAGTGCACATCCACATGATAGCATCCAAAATGTGCAGCCACCGCACAGTGGTTTGCATTCACTTTCAACCAGTTTATCTAGGACTTCCCCAAAATCCATACACTCTGCCTCCTGAAACACACAGCCATAAGCATAGGATACTACATTCCTCTCTACAAATACACCTTCTGCCACAGTCTCTGCGTACACACCACACTCAGAAACGTCATTGAGCAATCCCTTAGCCTCCACAGTTCCATTTCCATGCCCGCCATCCTTAAAAGGAACGGATGTGGCATGTATAATGCTGGAACTACTGCGGAGTCCGCTGACTTATCGTGCTGTGTGCGGGAGTGGGGGAATACATTTCAACCAGGTTAGGGCATTTCATCTTTAGTGGTGGCTAAAAAAGAGCCTTTTTTTAGGTGCTTGTAAACAAATACCCTTTTCGGTTTTTATAGGGGTTTAGAGGTGTTTTTGTTTTCTTCTCCTCCTTACATTCTTACAGTAACCTCTTCAACGCATCTTTTAGATGGTAAAACAAAATATAATTTCCAGTGGTGGATAAAGAAATGCCATTTGCATGGAAAATGTACACATTGCGAGAATCAAGGATGTCATTGTCACAGGAGAACATCCCAGCAGCGGCCACAAAATCACACATGCTTCTGTTTATAAGACACCTTCTGGCCTCTGGCTGGGGACAAATTACGTTGCAATAGTCCCATAATCTTCTTGGTGGCATGGATTAGAAAACCACCTTGGCAGTGGGAAAAATCTGCTTCACTGCTTTCATCAGCTTCTTTAGTTGACGGAACAAAAGTGAACAAGCTATGTAACCCAAATGCAGAGTTCCATAATGCACCATGACAACATGAACAGTAGCGACAGTGGCTACATGTCTGCAAAGTGCAAGCACAACGCTGAAACTGCTCACATTGACACTGCACCACAAAGCCTCCACTCCTTCCAAGTTCGAAATTGCCACCAAAATCTCTTTCCAGGGTATACCGTTGCAGATCTTGCACAACAGCCTCACCATCTCTGCCAGCCTCACTACACAGAGTAGTGGAAAAAAAGGTATTACTGCCCCTTCTTGTGAAGCACACCCTGAGCACCTGATTGGATAATCCCCACAGTCCCATTCCCATGCCCAGCATGCTGAGAAGGGCAGGATGAGGCACGTGAGCTTCCCCAACTACTGCGAGGGCCGCGCCCCTGTAAAGCAGCAGTCCTTCTTCCCTTTCCACAACTTTTTTTCCAGCACTTCCTCATTGGGTACTATTAAATAGTCACACACGCATCCACCGATCACATCCAAGACCTCTACATCTAACACTATCATTTATGTACAACACTCCATATGTACCGTTAAACATTGAGTGCAAGTCTCCTGTGATTCGAAAGCACCTCCAGTAGAAAGTTCTGTAAAACTATCCAAGATTTCTGCATCCACATTCATCCACATTGGCACCCATCACCGCAAAGTACAGGTATAAATATTTTTTCTACAGTATGTTTACAACTCTCTTATAAGTGCCTCTGAGCAGGGTATCTGCCACTGAACCTCCTTTACGTATTCAGAAAGCATACTGTCATTTCTCCCATCACCTACCATCAGGTGCCAGTTCAATTGTATGTACTTGGAAAGTTGTTATTTATCCATATAAGCCATTGTAATATCCAAACAGTTACTCTCTTCTTTGCTTCCGACAATGGTACACATTTTTTCCGCTCTAACGCATCTCTTACAAAATTCGTAAAATTATTGCACAAAAGGAGCACTGAATGTATCCTACCAACCTAAACCAAGTACATACATTGCATGCCATAAAAACAGGATGCCTGCCACTTACCTTGCACAGTTCACAGAATGTAACATTTCTTACAACGGCAAAAAAAATTATCTGTGCGTTGACAACAGTACCATGCTTAAATGTGGATACTTAAGTCCAAGAAGTGATATAATTGCTGTACTTATGTAGGAAGCATAAATGTGCTGAAAAGGCAATGGGATTTCACACACAGACACATTTTCCTTTCCAAGCTGTACACCCTTCCCAACCCTTTTCTGACCCTTCTACAACTAGGATTTAACCATTTGCAAAGTAAATACTGCTACACCAATGCACACACTTGCTAAACGGCATGTCATACAAATGAACCACGTACCCATTACCAACAATGCTGAAGCTTCCAAATCCCCATTCATATACAAAGCCATCCAATTACAGGCACACACTGTCTTCCTGCCAACACATCCCCCTACCCTTTTTATGTAATGCATTCTCCATATGCAGTCAGTATGCCATTAACAAACATATTCAGACAGGAATGCCGCCTCGTTCAACAACGCCCTCACAACACTTGGATTCAAACAAGAAGTGTTAAAACCAACAAACAACAAAGGCTGCATCCTGGATTGGATCACCCAACACAACTGTCAGGTATCGACGCCCATCATCTCCCCCATTCCCTGGTCGGACCACTCCATCATCCACTTCAATATCAACTATTCCAGAACTCCACCCACCGCTCACCAAGCTCTGCTGCCCGCCCTCACGAGGAGCGCCAAGCAACTAACCAAGGAAAGACTATTTCCCCACCTCCTGGTTCCAGAACTCAAACACCCTTTCACCCACAACCCAGACACTCTCGCAGCAACCTACAATGCCATTATCACCAAGGCCATAGACACCATTGCTCCCTTGGCACTTAGGAAAGCTAAACCCACCAAAAAAACTAACTCTTGGTTCACTCAGGATCTCCTGAAACTACGCTCACAAAAACGACTAGCTCTCAAGCCTGGCAAACGAACCCCACTGACATCACTAAACAAGCCTTTAAAGACGCCGCCAAACAATACAAATTCACCATCATTGCTGCCAAAGCCAACTCCTTCAATACCAGGATCGCCAACGCTAAATCCGGATCCAGAGAAATCTTCGCTATCTTCAGAGAATTGGAGTCCCCAACTCCCCCCCTAACCCCTTGAATAAAGACAAAGAATGGTGCAATGACATCCTAGAAGCCATGCTCAACAAAATGAATACTCTGCAAGATAAAATCATCACTCACCAAAAAGCCTTATCGCAACAACTATCCAACCTACACCAGAACACCGCCCCTTCCGGAATCCCAGCCTTCTCGTTCCAGGAGATGACAGAAGAGGAAGTCCGAACCATACTCAACGCCATCAAACCCTCCAACTGTAAAGGCGACTCATGTCCAGCCCAGCTCATCAAGGATAGCGCACCCTCACTAGTACCGTTCTTCACAGCCTTCATCAATGCCTCGTTCAAATCCAACCAAGTGCCATCCTGCCTCAAAGAAGCTTGGGTCCGCCCATTACTGAAAAAACCTACACTAGACCCCAAGGTACCAGGGAACTACAGGCCCATCACAACAGTTCCCTTCCTTCTCAAAATCCTGGATAAAGCTGCAAACATCCAAGTTCAAAACTACCTAGAAACGCATCACCTAATTGGTCTCCTGCAATCTGGCTTCCCGCCAAACCATGGCACAGAAACAGCACTACTCGACCTCAAGAACCAAATCGATGACCTAAGAGATGTAGGCAAACCAGCTCTCCTACTTCTACTAGACCTTTCGGCGGCATTCGACCTGGTCAATCATGACACCCTCTGCCACCACCTCTCTACAGCGGGCAACTTCTCACCAGAAGCCACCGCCTGGATAGCATACTTCCTTAAAGGCAGAGAAATGAAAGTCTTCTCGGACACAGCCTGCGCCCAGTCACATCTAATTAAATGCGGTGTCCCGCAGGGGTCCTGCATATCTCCTACTCTGACTAGTGCCCTTGTGAAAAGGTTGTACAAATACCTCGATGCAATGGGCATCACATACACAAACTACGCGGACGACACACAAGTCCTCATCCCTCTCACCGGAGACTACGAAGCCGACCAAAAAACCCTCATCTCCATCTACACCACCATCCAAACCTGGATGGCTGAGAATTGGCTCTGCCTCAACAGCGAAAAAACAGAGTTACTCATCATCGGATCACCTGCCACAATCAATAAAATGGGGCCCCAATATGACTCCTTCATCATCGACAACTGCTGCATTTCGGTCTCCAAAACAGTCAAAACCCTTGGAGTCTACCTGGACTCCAACCTCACCATGGACAGACAGGTCAACGCAATCTCTTCAGCAGCAGCCTACCACTCAAAACTTATCACCGCAGCAAGGCCCTTCCTTTCGCAGGAAAACTCCCTCACCATCGCAAGAGCTATCATAGGATCTCGCCTAGACTACTGCAATACACTCCTACTAGGCACTTCAGCCAAAAACATTAAACTTCAAATGGTGCAAAACAATGCCCTCAGAGCAGCAACAGGAATCTCGGAAAGAGACCACATTTCAGCCACCAGAAAATCCGTCCACTGGCTTCCAGTTAAGGAACGAATCCTTTTCAAATCACTGGCACTCACCCACAAATGCCGACAGGACACAGCACCACGCTACCCTGCGCAGAGATTCTCTGATCCCCCCTCCAACAGACCAACTAGATCTAGCCACACCAACCGCCTAGCAATTCCAAAAAGCCTCAGAACCAGAGCAGGTGGCACTAGCTTCCCAGTCCTCGCCGCCACCAACTGGAACTTATTACCCGCCGAGATTAGAGGTATCAAATCCCACCTGTGCTTCAGGAAAGCAATAAAAACGATGCTGTTTGTATAAACCCCACTTGGGCCCTGTCAACTGTATAACCGCTGTAATGTCAAACGTCCTTTTTTCCCAAGCTAGGGGTAGATACGATCTTGCTGTAACCTCCTCTATCTACCCCTTCTTGCACTGCAACTAAGTCATTATCTTGCAACAGCGCCCCGATGCCTCTGGGCTGTGTGGCGCTTTACACATGTAAAAAATAAAATAAAAATAAAATACAGTTGCAGTTACCACCTCTGTCCTAACAGCCAGTGGTGTGTCAACTTGAAAATACAACCCAGAGGGTGCCTACTCTCGACAGCCACAAAGTAAGTGCAATGATATTGTGGAGGTGCAGCTTTTACTATGACAGTACAGTGTTCTTGTATGTTAATGTAAACAATTATATCAACCCACTGCTATTTGCTTCATTCTTACTAAGTGCACTTCAGCATTTGCTCACTTTGTTATTATGTTGCCGGCATTATAGCAACTCCCAAATAGCAATGTAGCGTTCCCACCGTACACTAACACACCTTTACACAATCATATACCTCTGACTGTATTCCTACCCTCATATTCATCCATTCATGCACAGATGCACACATATGCATCACAAAATGTGCAGACCTAAACTTTCCTTTTTTCTCCAACAGCTGCTACAAAATGCCTAGCAAAAAAGAACTCTGTTTCAAACAAAGCAGAAATACACCAGCTCTACCTAAAAGCATAGAAAGTACCCATGGACCCCTAGCAGATTTTGTACAGAAAGTAGAAAGATAACACCTAATACAAATTAGTATGCAAATGTAGCAAGCAAACATGTATTGCAAATAGCAACAATTGTTGAAAACATTTATTTAAATGGCTCACACCAGTTGTGTTTAGAAATCATAGTCCTGCACCAAAATGCTGCATACAATCCTAGAACCTGTTACAGTGACTCGGGGATAAGGCAGGACGTAGACTACTGTGCTTGAGTGGTAAATGCACATTAAACAGACAAGTAGAGCCACAGGAAGTGGTAATGCACTTACTGCAGGTATTGGAAAGCAAAAAAAAAACCATTAATCAAATCTTTCAGATTTCCTACATGTGGAATCATACATGTACTCTCTGCACTCACGTCATTGAGGAACAAGTCCCTAACGAACGATTTCTCTATGCATGTATACCCAACTGTGATTCCATTTAATTTCAACAGGAGGTACAAAATGCAAACCATAGCATATTTTGTAGGCCTTGCAATTCGGATAATCGTTCCACTTTCATATACAATCCGATAGGAAATACATAATATAAATGCTTTCAACGTACAATGAAGATGGGGGAAAAAAAAGTAACTGCAAGCTTACTACCTCCACACACCAACAGGTATCATTTGGCACCAAATCGTTCACACCAATAGCCGTAATGTACCACACAGGCGACACAACCAGGTCAGGTCACTGCTGCGTACATTAGAAAGCACATACAATCTTTGAAGAAGTTGTAAAGGAATTTGTTTCCTTTTATGAAGGAGAGGCCCAAAAATCTCCTTCCCCAAAGGCACTAAAGTGCATAAGATGGCCCTGCCACCCACGTATTTGTAGCCATTGCACACAGAGTCTGCCAACATACACTGTTGATTCGTAACACACTGCACATATACTAAATTGGGGCTATAAATGTACATATATATATATATTGTGTCAGCTGTAGATTCATTGCACCATGTATAAGGTACCAGCATGTCTCCATGTACATAAAAGGAAGTTCTACATAACTGGAGCACATAGCATCGGAAATGCACGATGAAATGGTAACACGTTGCCGCCTGATTTTGTTTTTGTAGCTGCATGATGGGCGGAATTGGCAACCTGTCATACCTCTCTATCAACAGGGGAAAAGCGCATTGTAAAATAGGCTTCATTGGTACGCATTAATTGCCCCAAATGTAGAGGTTCTATGCAATTGAAAAAGAAAATCCATATACCAGTATCAGTGTTGGCATGCATGGTTGCAGTCCGTTGCGTTGGGTGTAGCCAAGGCCTACCCTCTTGGGTGCATGGTCTACGGCTTTTGGCCATGCACCCAAGACCCTAGGTCTTGGCCACACCCACTGCAATGTTATGCAGGCATGCATGTGAACATGTGGCCAGGTACCAGAACCCAAAACTGTGATACAGCCACCGGCACTCCCACCCAACCCCTGCTCCATAATACAGCCATGCATGCAAACATGTAGGCAGTTAGCAGAATCTACAAACATTACACAGCCTCCGACACCTTTACCCACTTCCACGCACGTAGTATTTGGCCAAGGCCTACCCTCTCGGGTGCAAGGCCTACGGCCTACAGCCTTTGGCCATGCATCCAAGACCCTAGGCCTTGGCCACACCCACCGCAACGTTATGCAGCCATGCTTGCGAACATGTGGCCAAGTACCAGAATCCAAAAACGCAATACAGCCACCGGCACTCCTACGGCCTTTGGCCATGCACCCAAGAGCCTAGGCCTTGGCCACACCCACTGCAACGTTATGCAGGCATGCATGCAAACATGTGGCCAGGTACCAGAACCCACAACCGTAATGCAGCCACCGGCACTCCTACCCAACCCCTGCAGCATAATGCAGGCATGCATATAAACATGTAGGCAGTTCGTGGAATCCACAAACATAATACAGCCTCCGGCCCCTCTACCTGCTTCCAATCACATAGTATTTTACTACAGCCAACCAAACCACAAAATCTTCAGAACATTGCTCCTGCTCCCAGCAGTCTATTATGTACACAGAACCAAAACATCATAGTGCAGTACTCTGTAATCTGTGCAATGGCCATAACCCAACCACATAAAACATTCACTGGAACCCGATGCAATTCTATACACACAGTATTCCAACACATCACCCAGTAGAGACACTGCAGGGCTGTTGACTCCATCATGTCCAGCCATGCACCCAAAACTGTAAGATGTGCTAACAATCACCACACCCATTCAACCAAGAATGTGTACAATACTGGCACACAACACACACAAGGTAACAATGTGAGCCTACCTGCAATCAGTGGACATATTTTTTGATGCAAGGCCTCCAGCTATACATCCAAGGCACTAGAGTCTTACCACACACAACACATCCTAGGACACCCTATGGGAAAATGCTCATGTCATGTGCAATCCACTCCCCATCTGCAATTGAACCTGCCAGCACTCACCACAGAAAGAGGTCACCCCAGGAACTGTCGTGCCGTAACGAAGGCCACCTGCAGTCACCATACAAGTTAGTCTCCTAAGGAGGTACTCGCAAATTGGTGCAGTACGCACGGGGACACTCCCGCATCCTTTCCATCCCTTCTTCCCACCACCATATGCCGGAAAGCATGTTTTCTAGCCCCTTTCAGTGCTGCATTATCCGTGGTTACAGAATGGCGGCGTTACCCAAAATTATGATACACATCGCGCTTCGCTCCAGCCAACCACCGGGCACATCCAATGTCTGCCGAAATCACGCCACACTCCAGGCCAATCAGACTTTTGACCTCGGAGCGAACGGGGAAATGGGACCACGGAGTGGAGCCACAGATCAGTAATATTTTGAGTCGTACATTTTACGTGCTTTTAAAAAAAGTACAGGGCTGATTATCACCAAATTTACAAAAGCATGCTTTTTCGCCCCAAGCCGCCTCTCCTGCCGCAAATTCGATGAAAATCTGTCCAACGGGAAGAATAAAAATTGGGGCCCCCCTGTACGAAACCTCACCAAACTTCCCCAAACAAACCAGAGCAGGCCATATACTTTTTTTTGCAAAGTTTCGTGCAAATTCGTCCAGGCGGAACAAAGTTATAAGCCTCCCAAAAAGTGGTCTTCCTATGGGTTGAGCAACTTAACCATGACTGCACGGCCACTACTGCGGGCTGTGTAATATATGAAAAAACATTAGTTGCATGGACGTTAAATTGAGAACTTAACACAACAAAACCCCTGAAATTCCGCTGAAGCCAGCTTAACTGACTGAAGGACATGATTAGTATTAGCACCCATTAATGTGTTCAAATATATTTGGCCATGATGCACACTGACCATGGCTGAATGACATCCTAAATGCATGTTACTGTTGTAATGTTATTAGTGATGTCATCAGTGATGTGATTTGTGATGTCATCATTGTGGTCATAGGCTGCGCAACAGGGGGCACAAAGTTAGGGTGACTTTAGTTGAATTTCAGGAGTTTTATTGCGTTAAGTTCTCACCTTAACGCCCATGCAACTAAAGCTTTTTCCTTGAATTTCAAAGGTTTTGTTATTCCATAGATTTTTTTCTGCCCATGGCCAGTGCCCACGGGCATGTCCACTGTCCATTTTAAAACACTACCAGAACACTAGCCATGACCTTTGGTGAAAATCAAAAGCTGGCATCCATAAATATATGCATAGTAAGCGAACATGTATTTGAAAGTGAAATATACAAATGTAGTTCAGTTGACCTTCTCCTTAGAAGCAACTGTGCAAGACAAAATCGAATTGGACTTTAAAAAAAAGTAATGGACTACCCGCAACATAACCTGAGGGAGGAAATCTTCCAATAAATATGCAAAGTATAAAAGGTGCTCAACTTTTAAACCCAGCCATCTGTCCTGAAGTATTCCCTGGAAAACAATATCCCAATATGAAACAAGGCCTTGTGGTCTTGTGGTTAAGCGTCTGCACTGGGTACATGACAACCCGAGTAAAATCCTGGTAGCCAAATACTTGAGCAAGGGGTTGCGCCCGCCGCCTCTGAAATCTTTTTACGCTGTCCACCCAAATGTGTCCTTTACTTGTGCTCTGAAAAGCAGCCACAATCAGGGGAAAATAACTGCACCAGTGTCCAGGATTGCAAACTATCTTGCCAGATTGTGGGTAAATACTAATGACGTACTTGCCTGCTCATAATTTCCCCTCCTCAACCCCATGTCTGGCTTTCAACAATACTCTGCTTTATAAAGATAATTGTAAAGATAATTTTAAAAGTACACAGACTATAAATGTCACTCATATATAAACCCTTATAGAACGATGTTAGGCAAAAAGTGTCCAACTGTGGGACTACAAATGCAATGCAGCAAAAGGCAAAGAAATGGACTCTGAGTGCAAAACTTTCAAGGACAGACCATAAGTAGCACGGTTAAAAAAAAAAATAAAGAATCTGGATGCCGTGTATTATGAGATATTTAAAACTAAGAAAACACACACATTCGAGACTGTGGACTGTCTCCCATCTATGCAGTAAACAGGACCGACCCTGCTTAGTTTCAAAGCGAGGAACGATCCAGCCCCCTTATGCCATGTTGCTTTAAGTGGTCTTTTAAGGTGGGATAATGTATTAGGCAACATGGCCTTAGGGGGCTGACCCCTTCCTCGCTTTGAAGCTAAGCAGGTTTGGTCCCAGTTATTGCATGGATGGAAAACCCACTGTAGCTATAAATATATCTTTTTGTTTTAATTATTGCTTTGGAGACTACAAATACCAGAATGCAATTCAGCAAATGCAAAAAAATGGTCTCTGAGTGCAAAACATTCAATGACTGACAGTAGCACGGTTTTAAAAAATAAAGTAATTTGGATGCTCATTCCATGCAATAACTGACATCGAGTGAAAAAAAAGAAGATGGCGGTTTCATTTCTAAAATCCCTCAGTTCTGGAAATGTATCCGAGATATAGCTATTTTTGAGAATGAGCACCCACCGAATATTATAAAAACTACTGAGCAGAATAACCTCAAACCAAACATGGATTACAAGTCTACGCTCCGTGCCCAAATTGTTTCAGGCCTGGCCCAACTCTGTCCAGTGGTTTGGGCTGTACGCTTTGGCAAAAATTGACCTTGTTTGTCGAAGGGAAAATGATTGGGAAGCAGGTCGCAACATGGGAAAACATTTATTTTTTTGTCTTCTTAATAAAGTTTTTAATTTAGAACTGATATTTACAAAACTATATTTTAAAACAATGGCGGGCCACTAGTCACATGTCCACTTTCCACCCCTTACATCACTGTAGCTGTAAAAATCAATTTGTGTATCCAATTTTATTTTTATACTTGACCTTCGTCCCTGACCAGTGAACAAGTCCTTCTCAGTGCCCTCTGTTTCTTTTAAAACATTAAAGGGGCACTAGCCATGGCCTTCTCTTTTTTTTTTCTTTTTACTTTTTTCCCATAACCGTGGTTACTTTGGTAATGCACTACAAATACCCACAGTTATCCGTAGGCGTCAGCCGCCAGCGAATGGCCGCGGTTATCCATAAAAATGGCAACCAAAGACATTCTTCCTTTCCCTACTGGGCATTCAACAAGTGCCATCCTCCCTTTAGCATGCACCCCCAACCCCCTCAATCCCTTTCCCCTCAACACTCATGGTTTCATGTGACACACTTAAATTCCCGATCAGGTTTTCTTTCATAACCTATTTTATTTTTTCTTGTGCAGCATCCTTTTCACACCGGCCTTCACAAGCCAACCGGCCAAAACATGATATGACTCATTTGCCTTCTAGGAGCACAATGCTGAGGATGTGACCAACAGCCTCAATATTTTTCTAGATGCAATTGTCCAGCGGTTGACTGCGTTTCCTGTCCCAGGCTTGGACTTGGGTGCATATGGTGGGCAGCAGGCTTAGTGGAGATGGATCCACAGTTGACTAGGTCTAAAACATTCCAGCCTTGAGTAGGTTTGCAATGAACGATAATGGCAAACAACTACACATGCAGCATCATTGAACTACCCATACCTGCGGGTTTCCCTGGTATTCCCCCGATAATGCTTGAAAATCCCAAACTCTTCCTTTTCCTCATAGGTACTCACCAAGTCCCCCCCTGCTCGTTCCATGGTCCCTCCACTCCCTTCAGTGTGATCACTAATGTTGATAATCCAGAGAGGGTTGAAACCACAGAGGCACTTAGAAATAAGGTCCTGTGGGTGCCAGAGAACCCAGTCAAAATGGCCAAAAGCCTGTGAGCTCCCAAGCACCCCAGACAATCCTGAAATTATCGTGAAGAATCCCAGCCTTGCCACTGTCATAATCTTTGCTTCATCAGCTGTATGATTATCTTGGGCATGTTCTGTGCAACCTTGGCGTTCCTGCGTGTGTTCTCGGCTGAGATGGCGGCAGCGACAATGATGGTGCAGTGCGGAAGTGAGCTGCGGCACCTTGAGCATGGCCTGGTCAGAAAAGAAGATGGACCGGCCGGGTGCATGCCTCCCGGCGTCAAGGGGTGTGTGGCTCTGCTGTTTGACCGAACTGAGAGCCGGGTGTGGGTGACTGCAGTCCCGCCAGCTGAGGACAAGGAGACTGCTGCACCTGGCGAGTGCACCGCCGGAAGTGCCACTCTCCAGAGGAAGGCCTCAATGTGCAACGAGGCGGGCAACCTCAGATAATTTCCGTGGTGCTGGGTGGAGGGCGTCTGCCACCGTAATATCGGTGGGTGAGGAAGCGTTCACCAAGGTGAGCCCTGCAATTGCCAGACACATCAGTAGCTCCGGTGTGCTGACCAGAGCAGAGCACAGTGGTGCAGCATGGTGATCACAGTGGGTGCACCCAGCAAGGGCTGCTGCCTCCTTGTGAGGTGAGTGGGAGGCAGACGGGATGGGGACTAAGTGAGGAAGCACAGCAGGACTGCAGCCTGGCTTTGAAGCTCGGAGCACACTGCATGTGATGGTAATGGCGGTGCTCTGAGTGGGACCGCCGTGGTCATGGGATACCGGAGGCTCGACACGCAGAGCGGGCATGGCACGTTGAGCCATTGCTTCTGTGGATACGTGGAAGCCCGGCCTCGGAGCACCATTGGAGAGGCCCCGGTTCCGTGGAGTCTGTGCCTTCCTGTCCTATGGGTTCACAATGGTAGGAAGGTGAGCCTGATCCACTACTGCTTGAAAGCGGGTACATGCAGTGGATGACACCGAGGTCTGGAACAAGTGGTAAGTAGTGGAGCATTGGATGTACCATTGTATTGGGTAGTCAGTGAGATGGTGAAAATCAGGCCTGTGGGGAGTGACACTACATCTGCCATACCTGCTTTGCTGCACTGATTGGGTAGTAGAGCCCCTACTGAGGCTCCTGCGTGGAGGGGCTTGCAGGACTCTCGGGTATGGTGTGCATAGCTGCTGCATGATTGAGTGGCAGGACCTCTTCTGAGACTCCTGCCCAGAGGAGCTTGCTGGATTTTGAGGCACAGCGCACGCAGCTGATGCACTAATTGGGTGGCAGGACCCCTGCTGCGGCCCCTACACTGAATCTTAGGGTGCAGTGTGCTCAAGGGTTAAGTGCACTCCACGTGGGTGGCATCCCCGGCGGGGACACATGCACAGCTGCTGCAGATGATGGGCAATACCTGTTTGATAACTGCCTGTGCCTCACTTGGTTACTTGGTGGCAGATTTTTGTACGGCGGCCACTTGTGGCACCGCCCTAGCTGGATAAGCACACCTTGTGGAGGATCTGTTTGATTGGATTTCGGGCTATCAGTAGAGGCTGGCTGTGCGTGCCTAGATCCCCACCCTTCAACACATTGTGGTGGAGTAACTCGCGACTTTGGTGTGTTTCTGTAATCGATTGCGGACTTCGACTGTGGGGGCTTGCCCTAGGTGGCACCGCACATAGGGACTATCCCTTCTGCCTTGGAAAGTGTGGAGGTCATAGGGGGGCACTGACTTGGCAGAGGTGGAGTGGAGGAGACTACAGTCAGTGCTACTTTGCCCTGCACAGTTCTGCCTGCTTTTACACTTAACGAGAAACAGAACCATAGTGTGAAATTGGTAACAGAAGAGCGTGCCATGTTGAAATTGCAGAAAGCCGGTAAGCAACAATTGAAGCTACAGTTTGTGACCTAAACTCCCGCCAAACACCAGGCAATTGTGGAAGAATCTCCGGGGGGCACCTCTCAGTCCTCCTCCTTGGATCCTAGTGAAGTGCTTAGTGACATTAAAGTAATGCTTGGTCAGCTGCAGGCAGGCATAAAGACATTGAATGCGAAAATAGACACCCTAACATGTAAAGTTGACTGCATGTAGGTACGCCTAGACATGCATGAAGAGAGGCTAGATGAGGTCAATGGGTGAGTGTCAACGGTCGAAGATGAATCCTCTTCTGCTACGAGGGAACTGGTCCTAGTTTGGAGAGCTCTTAAGGAACTGGTGGATAAGCAAGCAAGTAAGATCTTGAATCTCGCTTGTGCCAGCATCATTTGTGAATAGTCGGAGTACCTGAAGGGCTGACCAAAGCAATATGGAGCCCATAGCAAAAGGTCTTTTGTGGGAGACCCCTGGGAACGAGGATTTCTCAACAGTGTTTATTGTTGAGAGAGCTCCCTGGATCCCCTGCGGGAGGAAGCCAATGCATGGGGCGCCAGCTAAGCCAATAATATCCCGGATGTTGAACTATCGTGATAGAGAACTAGCTCTGTGGAAGACCAGAGAAAAAAGCTCATTGTCATATCAGGGCGCTTCAATCCATTTTGTCCCTGACTTTTCAGATAAAGCGCAAGCATCCAGAAGGACTTATATTGATGTTAAAAAGAGACTCCGGGAGCGTGAAATATGCCATGCTCTTCCCAACCAAGCCCAGGGTGGAACACAATGGCGGGCATTATTTTTTCAAACCCTGGAGGAAGCTAACACATTTCTAGAATCGCTACCGAGCGTTCCATATTGAAGAGGGAACAATGAGCAAGGGGGGACCCGCCCCCCCGTGAAGTAAAAGCATGGGTTGGTAGCTGATGAAGATTGTGGCAACACTTTTCTGCAGAAGTGGCAGGGATGGATTAAACTGACCGCAGGGGTGCCACAACGACTGGGTGCTAGCGTGTCCTCATGCAGAAGCATATATTTGTTGGTGGAGTGTGGGGGGTGGTGGTAACTGGCAATTTGGAGTTGCTCGTGGGTAGGTGGGTGGTTGGGGGTTGAACAGGGGTTGGGGAAGACAGTGGTTGGGGGGTTTTGTAAGGAAGGCATTGTATCAAACAGTAAGACAGACATAAGTGATTGCAGTTCAAGGTTGTTTATTGAACTTCAATTGGGTTTGAAAAATGCCCATCTAAACCTAAATCTAAAGATGGGAGCAAGCTACGACCATCAAATAATAACGCAGTCCTAGTGCTGTCTGTCGAAATGAAAGGGCCTATACTAATACACCTATTACCAATCCTTACCTCTAAATACAAATAGTGTGGGAAACAATATTATGCAAAAGAAAAGTGTTCAAGAAAAGTGTCAGGATATTCAAGCCGTTGGCTTTCCTTCCCCACGTTTTCTGCATGGGACAAGGCGGCACACTCAAGCTTAGCAGTCTCTGGCTTCTCTAGCATGAGGGTGCAGTTCAAAACTTCAACATCATGCCCTTCTGTGCCAAAGTCTCTTTGGGCCTGATACAATACAACAAACAACAAAGTTTGTAAAATTCCTTTCTCCTTAGGGTTTCACACGTACAAATTCTCTGGTATTTTTCGCTTCACCCCGGATCCCCCTCCGTCGGGCTCAGACCCACTTTAATACAAAGCTTTCAATTGATCTCCCTCTACAAGGCTCGGACCATCTTCAACTTTGCCCCAAATGTTATTTACTGTATCAACATTGAAGACTTTTGATTGTACACATGGTTTTGCTTGACACACTGCAGGACCATTTTGATTCACAATTCTCTGCAACTCTTTCACTTTCCAGGTGGATACCTTACAGAGACCTTCGATTGAGCACCCACGTGGTGCCGGACCGCTCTGTCAAAGGTATTGTATCCTCGTTTCAAAGCTCTTACTCATCAGCAGTTTGATTTTACTTGCGTCTTTTATCACATGTATTTAAATCAATGTTCGTTCCAGCGGTCACCATAAAATGTTGCCCCTTGCAACATTGGCTTCAACACAGACCGGTCTTGTATCGGTCTCCCTAACTCACTGGCTGTGTTGATTTCACTGACGCTGCATTTTTCTTGGAGCCCAGGACAATACCACAGTGGCTGAGAATTCTCCCTGCCTTAATTCTTGATGTGGGAGGGCCCCGCGTATCTCCGACACACAATGCAGGATTCTTCAGCCTGTTTTCCTAGTCTTAAGCTTTCCAATCTCGACGGCTCATGAAAACAATGGTTCCTTGTCGAAAAGGTCAAGAGAACTTCCCTCCTTGCAATCCCCTTCTGTTTGTCGTCTTTCTCCTGTTGTTAAACTGCCATCTTGGAACTGCTGTTTCCTCGTGTGCTTTGTCTTGCTCAGTGTGCTCTCGTGCTCCGCCTTTTATCTGAGTGGGGAAGCTTAATAAAAACAGGGGTGTGTGATGGTAATTGCCTGACCTTGTCTTACCATTGTATTGGGACATGTCTGGTATATGGCTCGGGTGTTAGACCGGTTTCTCATAGCAGGATGTCTGTGAAAAAGTGTTTGTGTTGTAAAAGGGGGTGGGGGGTTGGAGTTTCTAAATATCTTACTTGGTAGGATGTGGTAAAGGTGTTATAAGAAAGGGGATACCGCGTCTCACCATCCGGACTCACACTCCCCGAAGATGCCTCACCCAGGCGATCCTCCCGCACTGGTCTACCCCCAGGAACTGGGTTCAAAAGTGGTGTCTGTGTCCTGGCCACCTGGATCACAGATCCCCGGGGACTAGTGGGTGAGACACCTTCTGGTTTCTCCCTGTTATTCTCAGATTGCTCCTTACTTGTTGATGGGGTGCTACAGTTTCACTACTTTAAATCGGAGAGCCCCCGGGGTCTCACAGAATTGACTCAGGAATATGGCTTAGATACTTAAATGCATGACATGGAATGTTAGTGGTTTGAACTGTCCATCTGAATGTCGTAAGATATTACTTTATATACAGCGTCACCAGTTGGATATAGTGTTTCTCCAGGAAACTCACTTGACCCTGTTGGGGGAAATGAGGTTTGGTCAGAATTGGGGCTGTCCCTGTTACTTTTCATTGTACTCCTCCTATTCTAGAGGGGTTTGCATATTGCTGAGAAACTCTGTTGGCTTTCTCCTAGCCTTGCTGACTAAAGATCGGGAGGGGCGGGCATTGCTGGTATGTGGGACTATACATGGACAGGCACTTAATTTGATTAACTATTATGTTCCCAATCGGGATTCAGTGGAAACCCTGGAGTGGATAGCTCAGCAGTTGGATAAGAACTCGACTGGGTGTTTGAAAGTGATGGCTTGACTGACGAGATGTTCAGAGGAGGGATAACGCATTCTAAACGTTTTGAGGAAAATGCGGGCTTGGTTGAGTCATATGCAGTGTTATGGGAGGGTTTTAAGTGCGTGATACAAGGGGAGTGTATTTCAAAGGAAGCTGGGATACTGAAACAAATTTGGAAGGATTTGTCTGCCAGTAAGACCTGGATAGGACAATTGCAGGCAGACATGTTCGCGAATGCACCTGCTAGACAGGCAGAGATAAAGGAACAGCCGGATTTGTTTAGAGACTTGGCACAGAGATTGGTGAGAATCCTACTAGGGAAAGCAGCTGTTTGGCGGTACAGGGAGGGACAGCTCCCTGGTAGGTTGCTTGCGAGAGCCTCAAAGACTGACACACGGAGAGGACATGTCTTCTCAATTAGAAATGAACAGGGGTAGTTAAAATTTGGGGATAGATATATTATTCCTGAATTCTGTAGATTTTACACTCCATCACACACCCGGCCTTTGCAATCTGAGATACATAGTTATCTGGACCAGGTGGCGCTATATTGGTGTACGGATGAAGAGAGAGAATGGCTGGGTCGTCCCATAACAGTTCAACAAATTCTGCTGGCGATCACTATCGTCAGGAAAAGCCCTGGGGCCTGATGGCTTCACTGCTGAGTTTTATAAGCATTTTGCAGAAAAGCTAGCTCTGCATCTTTTGGAGGTGTTCCACCAGGGTTTGAGAGATGGCTGGTTTCCGGAGTCAATTAGGGAGGCAGTGTTTGCAGTATTGTTGAAACCTGGTAAGGTGGCGGACGATTGTTCTTCCTACCGTCCCAACTCGCTTATTAACTTGAATAACAAAATTCTGCCTAAAAGAGTGGCATCCAGCTTAAGCCGGTAATGCACAGATGCATGAAGGTAGATCAGTCGGGATTCATTTCGGGGTGCTCCACCTATGAGCTACACCGGAATTTGGGTTTGCTGTTGGTGTTCGGGCAGGAAGACTCAATTTTGGCAGCACTGCTGGATGCTGCAAAGGCACTTGATTCGGTGGAGTAGCCCTTTCTTTTTGCAATATTGTGAAGGATGGGTATGGGGGGGGCTTTATCTCCATAGTGCCATTGCTTTATACTTGCCTGTTGTGAAAATTAGAGTGAATGGCCAGCTTGCAACAAATATGCCATTGGAAAGCGGCATGTGACACGGATGCCCTCTGTCACCATTTGTTTGCTTTAGCGATGGAACCCTTGGCCGAATTACTCGGGGAACAACATGTTCAAAGATGGATACAACTTTGGAAGCACAGGGTGGTTTTTTCACTCTACGCGGATGATATGGTAATCTATGTTAGGGACACACTGGATAATCTGGACCCACTCATGGTGGATGTGTTAGCCTTTGGAGACTTCTCTGGGTTGAGGATTAATGTTACAACATCGGTACCTTTCCCGCTCACGTAAGGTACAAGTCGGTTTGATGATGGGTATGGATTTCAGTTGCATTCGATTTACACTCGATATTTGTGGATAGATATCGTTCAGTCCCCAGAGGAGTTATACAGACGTAACTATGGGCAGGTGTTAGAACGCGCTCGGTCAGTGGTGGGTAGGTGAATGGAGTTGCCTTTCACCCTTTATAGGAGGATATCACTAGTGAAAATGGTCCTGCTGCCACGATTTCTCTATTTCTCAATGCACCCTTGGTGCTACAGAAGTCGTATTTTTGATTGATAAAGTCGGAAATCTCACAGTTCATTTGGGCGGGCAAACAGGCACGTGTGTCCTGGGAGAAGTTGGTGGCGTCATTAGATAGGGGAGGATTGGCACTGCCCGACTTTGAGACGTACTACGAAACTGCTCAAGCCGGATTCCTAATGTATTGGTTTGGGGACCACATAGACGACATGTGGAAGTGGAGAGACCTCTTGCAGCCCTTTTTTTCCTGAGAGCGGTTGTATTAACGGCTTCTGATAGAACTTCCAAAGTGGAGAATATGGTGGAGTTGACCTGTAAATCATGGATTCATATGGAAAGAAAATCGAGGGGAGAGGTTATCTATTCTCTGAAACTCCTGATTATACATATCCGAGGATTTCAAGTGACCAATTAGTTGGGTTTTGTAAGCTGTATGAAGTGATTGAATATATCCTGTTTCTGGGATCTTTTCATGGAAGGGCAATTTTTGATTGTGGAGGAGATGAGGAGTAAATTAGTTCTCACGTCTTTGGATTTGTTTCTGTAATTTCCAATTGAAAGAATCTCTGAATAAATTCTTCCCCATCTTCCTCAAGGAGCCAGAGGTAGCCCTATACTAGATGGAATGTTGGAAAGGGTTGATACTTGTAAAGTTATGTCTGACCTTTACAGTAGTCCACAGGGTGTTAGAGCTGGATGAGGGGGAATTCTCCCAGAAGAAATGAGAAAAGTCATTGGGGAGTGTTGTGGCAGACGAGGTGTGGGCTTACTGCTGCAGACAAACAAGGAAGGTAGTCATCAATAGTCGATTTAAGATGATTCATTTTAAATACCTGTATCAATTTTATTATACCCCTGTTATATTGCACATATGCTTTCCAGATACCTCAGATGGGTGAGGAAGATGCGCCGCTGCACTGGCAGACTTTATGCACGTGGTATGGAGCTGTCCTTCTGTGTCACGGTTCTGGGAACAGGTATTCGAGACAGTGAGCGAAATTGTGGGTTAAGGGGTGGAACCATGACCAGAAACCACCTTTTTGGGATATACCAAACTGATTCTGAGTCGAATGAGAAGATTGGCGGTGTTACTTCTACTCCTAGCTAAGAGGACAGTGGCAATGGTGTGGGGTAGCCCGCAGAGACCTTAAGTGGAGCAGTGGTGAGAGGACATTATGTTATTGTAATGAAATGGAAGTGGAATATGGTAGACTGACACTTCCCTGCGCCAGGCCCATAGATATTTTGGGTCGGCATATACAATATCTTATTAGTCAAGCCCAAAAATCTGTGTTGAATCTTGGAGAATAGATTATGCAATTGTTAATGGAGATTGCTCGAGTGAAGTGGCTAAGCAACTTTTATTGTAGGTGGCAGGATCCTCTGGACGGGGTAGCACCCATTGCTGTTGTTGACCAGTTCATATGTGGTACTGAAAATGGATTAAAGTCTGCAACTGTGACTGAGAACAAACATCCTTGGCGAGTTGCGGGGAAGACTATTCTTTTTTCTTTCTCCTTTTTGTAGTGTATTTTGTTATTGCAAATAATATAAAAAGAGTTTTTTGAAAAAAGAAAAGAAATAAGGTAATGTCTTGATGAAGCATGTAGATTAAGGTCTGGTGCAGTTGGAATAATATGGACTGCGTGATCATAGGTTGTAGCCAGAGCAATCTTATTATTTTTGGGTCAGTATAAGAACCTAAGCAACATGTCAACATGTCATCATCCTCCAATTTAAGGATTGGGCTTAATTAATTTAGAGTATTCCTTCCCCTGTATTCCTGTTGTTAATCCTTCAGACTTCTCTATTATAGCTTTGTTTAAATGTTTTTTGTATTGCTGTTTTTCTGTTTAGCGCTCTGATACCTACAGACCAATATTGGTGCTATATAAATAATAGAAAAATAAACATAAATAATTGCTTTTTTGCTCCCTGGTCCTCTCCTGGCCATTATCCCCTATCACTGTTTGGTTAGCATGACACATTTTTGTTTTCTCAGGTGGCGCTGATTGAAATGCGAGTGCTGAATTTCAGGGGTTTTGTTGCATTAAATCTGATCACCTTGGCTCTCTCTTAACAAATGAGTTTTTACTGAATTTCAAGGGTTTTGCTATACCTTAGTTTCCATTGGCCCCACTAGTCATGGCCTTCAGCCATGGCCAGCCAGTCAGCGACAGCTGACCAGGTTACATAGTTTCTTGAGGTCTCACTTTCTACGTCCTTCGGTGTGGCCTATGTGCGTGATGCACCAATATCTTCCTTTGTGGGCCTACTAGCCATGGCCACTGGCCATGTCAAACCATTACTTTACCAAACACCCATTGCCCCATATTGAGTAGATTAAGGCAATACACCTAAAGCCCTTTTTGATCTTGTTCATTCTTTGTCTACTCCTGAGAAGGCACGTGCGCAGGTGCCACCTTCGCAGGCCTTGTGTGACTCTCTCTCCTCGTTTTTTGTGACCAAAATCACCACCATTCGTGATGATATAAATAGGTTCCATGCCATTTGGCTCATGGTGAGCCTCCCCTGGCTCAGGGACAATGGTCTACATTCCCAACATTCTCTGACACTGATGCATTAGAGGCTACCCAGCACCTTATATCAGCCTATTCCGCTGATGCCATACCCTTGGCCCTCTTGAAGGAAGCCTTGGGTGGCCTAATTACTCACATTACCACTGACGTTAATGCTTCATTCATTGCTGGTGTGATTCCTCCATCCCTGAAGCACGCTTTGGTGATCCCTTTCCTGAAGAAGCCCTCTTTAGATCCTGAGGTGTTGGCTAACTATCGCCCCATTTCACTTCTTCCTTTTCTGATGAAAGTACTGGAAGCACTGGTCTCTCCCTTGCTGTCCACCTTCTTTGAAACAAATCAAAATAGTGAGAAGCTTCCGTCTGGTTTTCGGCCAGGGAGAGGCACGGAATCGGTCTTGAACTCCATGCTAGACGACCTAGCGCGCTTGGCGGATCAGGGGGGTGTCAGCGCGGTTTTGCTGTTGGACCTGTCAGCCGCGTTCAACATAGTTGACCATCCTACCCTGATCTCCCGGCTTTCTTATGCCGGTCTGTCTGGCCGTGTACTCGACTGTTTCGTGGCCTTCTTGGCTGATCGTTCCCAATCAGTTTCTCTTCCCCCTTTTTGCTCTAGTCCGTCTCACTGTTTTGTGGTGTCCCCCAGGGATCCACGCTGTCCCCCATTCTATGTAATGTTTATATCAGGCCTCTCTTTCTTCTCATTCTGTGTCACGGGTTCCGTTATTTTTCTTATGTGGACGATACCCAAACTTTGGTTCGCTTGGACCTTACTCAAGCTGACACAACTGTACGGCTGAGGAAGTGTCTTGGAAGATCTCGGAGCTTGGATGGGAACCAATTGGTTAAAACTAAACCGCAGTAAAACTGAGGTTTTGGTCATTGGGACTACCTCCCCTCTTAATTTTTGAACCGCAGAGTTTTGGCCTTCCTCCCACAGTCCTCTCCCCGTGCCTGTCTCGTCGGTTAAGAACCTGGGGATCAGAATTTCAGCGTCCCTAGCCATGGATGAGCAGGTGGCAGCAGTCTGCAAAACTGGGCATTTTAAGCTCTGGATTCTGCGAAAGGTTCTTCCCTTTATCCCAGCAGAGTGGCAGGCCCCGGTAGTGGCGGCATTGGTTCTGGGATTGATTACTGTAACTCACTCTTCTTGACTCAACCTCGTTACCTTCTAAATCGGTTACAGCTACTCCAAAATGTTGCTGCCAGAGCTATTCTTTGCCCTCTCTTTGGTGCCCACATGTCCCCCCTGCTAAGGAAACTCCACTGGCTTCCGGTTGAAAGCCGTATTCTTTTTAAGGCCATGCGTATGGTACATCCGTCTTTCTGCGGCCTATGTTCCTACATGCATGTTGTGCTTTTGTTCTGCCCTTTTAGTGACGGTTCCCCGGATCCGACTCTCAGACAGTTGGGCGTGCGTTCTCAGTAGCTGCCACCAAGGCTTGGAAGGATCTGCCTTTCACCTTACGTGGGACTAAGGATCATCTTACTTTCCACCGGCTGCTGAAAACATTCTTATTCTAGGCTGTACTTAAATATGTTAATCCTTCTCTCAATCAGCGGCAAGATGCCTTCGGGTGTATGTGCGCTCAATAAATTCCCTTTTTTTTTCCAATCCCTTATTCCTGCGATAATTTCACAGTAATCATTTCCAATAACAGAAATTCCTGTGGTAGAGAAGGGGTTTGCCAGTTGCTGCGATAATGGGAGAGATTGCTCTGAATTAAAAAGTATTCTACGTCCTAACAGGCACTCAACACCTTTTATTTTTTCCGGGTCCTCTCACGCCACTCAAGTTTCCCTCTCTAACCGTCTCCCATTACAGCCTATCACTCATCCCTTTGTGTGATGCATATTTTTTCTGAGCACGTCATGCGATGTTGCTGCTGTAATCTTGTGAGATTCCTGCGGTCTTCCCCTGATAAAACCAAACAGTTTCTACTCCTAACTGGCTCCCCAGCCCACCCCTAAATCCCCAACATCACATGGGGTCTTGTTTCCCACTCCCAACCTCTAGCCTGATGTGATTGCTTTTGCAATTTATATAGTGCCTACGGCCAGGTCATCTAAGCACTGTGGTTCAAAACAATCAGTGTCCGCATAGGAGTGACTACATAACCAGAAGAGTTTTGAGTCTCTTTCTGAAGTCAAGAATGTTATTAGAATGTGTAAAACCGTGGGGGAGTTCATTCCAATGTTTGATGGCATCCTTTTTCCGTTACCGTAAATTTCAATGAATACCATTTTACCCAATGAGATTTCACTGAATTTATTTCACCGAAAATGGTAGGGGAGGTGGTATATGTGTAATGCATAATAGGTGGCGTGTGGGGTAAGGGTATAAGTTAGGGTAGGGTGGATTGAGGGGGGGCTGCAGGAGTCACCCCTTGCATTATACAAAAATAAAAGTAGAAAAGGTAAAAAGTTAATTTAGTTATTCGGTGAAATCTTCATTAGGTAAAATATTTTCGAAGAAATCGCATACATCCTCCCTTTTCCTTCCTCCTCAAAATAGCGTATTTGCGGCTTCTCCCGGTAATATCCCGGGAATCACTTGCATCGTATAAAAAACAAAAATCGGTCTTACATGTCTAAAAAGCCTCTGTTGCAAAACACCAAGGCTGATGTATGTATGTAAGTTTTAAGGAACAGGGGGGGGCACCCTCAGAGTCTGTCAAATATTTTAAAAGCTACTGGATGGATTTAACCCAAACCAGTCAAGAAAATTAAGTCGATGTGCCAAGATTGTTTCCTATTTGATCCAAATCTGCCAAGCTGTTTTCTTGCTACGGCTGTTCAAAAACTGTACTTTTCTCCAAGGGAAAATGAATGCGAGTAAGCTGAAAACAGCGTTATGTTTTCTTAATAACTTTTTCATTTTTTAACAAATCATTGGCAAAATGTCCAGTTTGGGTGGGGTAGTGGGGTCTTGTTAAATATTTGGTTTAGAAAATGTCACCTAAATTCATCCAGAAAGTCAAAAGTTAGTAGCCTCTCTCAACCTCTCTGCTGCAAAGCACCAAGACCGATGTAAATGTTTTAAGGAGCAGGATGGCACCCTGTTTTCTGTTGAAGATTTTAAATACTACTGGATGGATTTACTCCAAACCAGTCAAGGAAATTAAGTCTACGCTTTGTGCCCAAATTGTTTCTTATTTGGTCCAAATCTGCCAAGCTGTTTTCACGCTAATGCTGCTCATAAACTGCTCTTTTTCTCTAATGGAAAATGAATGCGAGTAGGCTGAAAACCGTGTTTTAGGTTTTCTTAATAGCCGTTTCACTGTCTAACGAATTGTTCCCAAAAGGTCCAGTTTAGTGGGGATCATGACAAACCTTTTTTGTTTGGAAAATTTCATCCAAATCCATCCAGCAAGTCAAACGTTATTAGCCTCGTTCAGCCTCTGTGCTGTAAATAGCACCAAGGCCGATATAATGGTTTAAAGGAGCAGGCACCTTCACCTTCTCTGTCGAATATTTTAAAAACTATTGGATGTACTTACCCCAAATTAGTCAAGAACTGGAAGCCCATGCTTTGTGCACAAGTTGATTCTTATTTGGTCCAAATCTGCCCAGTGGTTTTCACGCTATGGCTGTTAAACTGCGGCTTTTCTCTATGATAAAATGAATGGGAAGAAAATTGTGGTGTTTTGTTTTCTTAATAACTTTTTCATTCAATAACATTTTGTTCCTGCAGTTTGGGGGTGGGGGTGGGCTTGAGAAACTTCTTGTTTTCGTAATTTCATCCAAATCCATCCAGCAAGTCAAAGGTTATTAGCAATAGATTGTTGGGGGGGGAAATGGCTGCTTTTTCATTTCTGAAATGCCTTTCAGCCTCTCTGCTGCAAACCAGCATGAGTGATATTGCTATATTTTTGGGAGGAGGGGGCTTTCAAATATATTTAAAACTACTAGTTCCAATAACCCCAGAACCCTCCCGGAAATCAAGTTAACGCTTCATGGCCAAGTTGTTTTGTACCTAGTCCAATTCCATCCAGAGAATCTCGCTGTGAATTGGAGCAAAAATGTGACATTTTCATGTAAGGGAAAATGAATGAGGATTAGGCCGAAACAGTGTTTTTTTACTTTCTCAATAACGTTTTTATTTTTTAATGAATCTTTCCCAAAATGTCCAGTCTAGGGGATGGACACGAGTACAATTTTGTTTGCTAAATTTCTGCCAAATCCATCATACGAGTAAAAAGTTATTAGCATATCAGCAATTCATTTTTCTAGTTTCCTATCGAGCACTATGCCCAACTATAGTGCGATGATCGCCACACTATTATATACCGAAAGCCAGACATCCCTTATGAAACAAGTTCAGGGATGTCATTTAGGGGTAGCCAGGGGCGCACCTGCGAACCCTGAGGTCTCCTTTGCTACATTTGCTACCCCTAAAAAACCTTTTTTTTCTTTTTTAATGGAAGCTCCTGGGTTGGGGCCAGCACCATGTGACTCTTTGTTTCTGGAGTGGCTGGCTTTCTTGTTCAGGCCTCTTAAAAATAACAGGGAGTTCCACAAGTGTACCACTTTGAGCCCTGACCCTACAGTATGTTCTTAAACGCTTCAAATTCACAATGCAGACAAACTTCCACTTTCCTATCCCCTGGGGAATGTTGTTCAGGATGTTTGTTTGCATGTATGAGGTAACGAGTGCCCAGAGTATGGAATGCCATGTCAGGCCAACCTCTGAAGCCTGGAAAGAAGATCCACGCAGGTTTGACATGTGGCTACTTTGCAACAGACCTGCAGATGAACTGGCCTGCCTGTTAAATCTGTTATCAGTTTAATGGTATCCACTACAGAGTGTAATTTGCTTTCTGACTTTGAGACCATTCACACATGTAATTGCTCGTTTTACTATAGCCAGTAAGATAGATATAGCCGGTAAGATAGCTCAGTCGGTTGAGCGCTCGCTGCAGCGATGTGTGTGTGATTGAGTTGACCTTGCCAGGATTCGATCCTGCAATCTGCCAGCCTTTCATCCTTCTGAGGTTGATAAATGAGGGCCAATACAGGTTGGGTGAAATTGTGTGTATATTTGTTCTATATAAAGTCTGTAAGCGTAAGTGCTATTTAATAACACATCATTGTCATTTGGCCTTGGACGTCTGCTTGCATTCACAGTAATTTGGTAATATGGGCCTATACACACTGATATTAACGATACATATGGTGATCCATTCTTGTATGAAATGGCAGGGTCCATTCCTCTGACGGACCAACGGGCCATACGGCTGATTGTACGCAGACTGTACGCGGCCTTGATTCTGCTCCTCAAGCCAGCGGCCGCTTCAAGCCAGCGCATCCCTCTATATTCTGGGACGCCCACGGGGAGGCTGACGTGGTGAGGGACCAGTCTTGGGGGTGACTGTGCCCGTGATAGCGGGACCGACTTGTGCGGTGCACGGGATTACGCGGCACCGGCTGACAATATTGAAGCTCGGCCCTTTTGCGGCATTGTGACCGTTTGCCGCAGACACAGCCTGGGAGGTGAGTGGAGAGCGGGGAGCGATCTCCCTGGGGCTGTTTATCACTTCCTCGGCTCTTTCTCCCCATATTTACCCTGAGTACACTGCGGCTTTTTGGTCTGTGTTTTTGGTTCATTATTAATGTTATCAACGTTGTATATGCACATTGTCAAGTCTGATGATTTCACACACTTGCTAAGAGCTCCTATTTGTTATTGACCCTTCGCTGTGTACACCCTCCTTTAGCTGTGGGACAATTGGGAGGAGTTTGGGTCTCTATACTAGTATTATGGTTCCTGGCTGTAGCGCTTGAGCAAATACGAGGTAGCTTGGTCCATCTGTTACAGTCAAACTGGTCTTCAGGCAAAATACCCAGGATAATGCGGGCTTAGGCCTTTGATCCTGGGCAGTTAGGCATTTTTTGTTCCCTTATCAATCCTTTGGTCTCTAGGTGAGAGGAACTATTTGGTCAGCCTTTGAGGACAGCGGCCTATCCCTCTACTTTTCTTTAGTGTTGAAGTGAGCAACCGTCTCTGTCCACCTTCATACTTGCTATCTAACACAGCACTGGAGAGTGCATTTGTTATTTAATAGACAATCCCGGTTGACCTTATTACATACCTTTGACTGATATGCAGCAGGGGAAAAGGTCCTCCCGTTCAAACTACAATCTGCGGAAAACGAAGACCTTACCCGTTAAGGAGACCATGGAGATTCATACAAAGGTTGCTAAACCCAAGAAGAATGCGAAGTATGCCAAACCGGTGGATCATGGTGCTATTACTGAGTTTTTTCCAGTAAATCCACCTCTGGATATAAACTCCACTACCATTGAGGAAACTGCAGTTCCTGGCCCTAGCGGCAGTATTTCATTGAATACCACCAATTTTGATGATATTGACAACAATTAGCTCTTAGATATGTGTTTAAATATTCAGAGAGGGATGTCATCACAACTGCCACTGACGATAGCTAGTGGCTCTTTACACCACAGTATTAGCAACATGAGCACTCCGCCTGGTCAACATAATACTATTAGAAGCAGTGAACGATTGTCTGTCTCACCTAACTTAGCAATGGCATCAATGGAGGACGCACCAGACCCTCAGGATAACGACTTGGACTACCAACACCCCGTCTTAACCGAGGTTGCTGAGCTCCAATCATCAGTTGCCGCTCTTCAATTTGCGCTTAAGATCTTACTGCAAATGTCGGGCCGCATTTTGACCAATACTAACATACTTACCTTGGCATTAGAACAGAAAGATCACCTCCGGGAAGAGGCAGAGGTTAACCTATCTGACGCCTTGCACAATGTGGAAGAAATCACTGACCTGGACAATATGGAAAAAGCTGTAGCTGTTCCATCGGAACCCGTTAACAGCGCTGATAGCCATGAAGTAATCCAGGAGAACGCTTGTGAACCAGAGATGGCACAAAGCCCTTACATCTTCTTCTCACGGAAGCAACGTAGATTGGCGAGGAAGGCGCTAAAAACAACAAATCCAAAACAAGTGCCCTACCTCCTACTGTTGTTCCACAGACAGGGCTGGATATACGTTCAAAAAAAGCCAAAAAGAGACTAGCTAGATCAGCTGCACGGGAGCCAATGATTAAAGGCCCCCTATCTGGCTGGCTTGTGCCCGAAGAAAAAGCAATCAGTCCGGTCTCTGATGAGGATCTTTTGAAAGACTTAGCTCCAGAACTCAGTTTATCTGCATGTTCTGAGCAACCAGCAGCGACTGCACATGAGAGCAATCCATCATTACCTGTGCTTCCGGAATTGGGGTACGACACTAAAGACATCAATGAAAATCGCATCTGCTTCATCAAGAACTTATATCAGAGCGGTAAAAATACTTGGCTAGCGCGATCAGAGTTACTAGTCAGACTTTACTCTATTCCACAATTGCGAGTATTGAAATCAGACGATTTTCTGTTCGTTGAGCCTTTGATAGGACTCAACCCCAATGTCTCTGCCTTACATTGTACCTTTCTGTCTACAGCGCGGCTGATCAGGAAATATAAAGAGGAACTTAGGACTGTTGATGTCGCCATCGATGTCGATCCGAATGAAATTGATCCTAACACCGGCCCTGCTATTATTACAGCTCCAGAACTCTTGCCCATCTGTCCCAAGCCAGCGGAAGTAAAAAATCTTGAACTCGCTGAAGTTCAACAAGTTCTAAAATGGCTGATGGAATCGCTATCGGGGGTTTTACACGACCGTTGATCCTTTTCCCTTTTTTCTTGGAACTGCAGAGGTTTCGCCCATTTATTGAGAACTGAGAGTTCCGTTGACCTTTTGTCTAAACATAGTTGTATTTGTCTCCAAGAGACCTGGGCAATGGACCCTCTGCTTTGGGACGGATTTGTGGTATATAAATCTTTTGCAAAACGGAGTACAAGGGGCCGCCCCTTTGGTGGTTTACTCATTCGGGTGGTAAATACATTAGTCTCTCGCAGGGTGCATTGTGAGGTCGAAGACTACCTTATGGCAGTAGAGGTTGAATATGAAGAGGAAAGTTGCTTTCTTAGGTTCCTCCTTGTTAACCTTTATAATCCACCAAGAACAGTCATGGTAGAACAGTTACAAGAAGCACTGCAGAACCTTATGGCATCTTGGACATTGAAACCTGGTAATGTGGCAGTGGTGGTCATGGGGGACTTCAACTGCCACATGACGGGCGAGGGCTACACATCATCTAACTTGAAGCTTAATACAACATGCCTAATGATCCACGAGAAAAGATAGGCAGAGGGGCTGGGCTGGTTACAATTGTTTGCTCATTGGGATCTTGAGATGATCAATGGCCGTATGCCTGGTGAAAGGCCAGGGAAACATACCTGGACAAATGGCACAGCTTCCAGTACCCTGTATTATATATTCATGTGTCCCGAAATGCAATTGAAAGTTACCGATATGAAAGTGATCAACAACTGGAGTGACCACTCGATGCTCCAATGTTTTCTTCAATTACCTAGTCATATCATTCCTAAATTGAATATTGGTACTATTAACATCAATAGTGCAGGGTCTAGAATTATATGGTTGGAAAAAAATATTCGATCAGCCACGGAAGCCCTCAACTACACCACCTCTGTAGGCTCCCTAGATTTTAGCACCATGACCATTAATGCCATTGAAGAGTGGATTAAGGCATTATCAGAAAAACATGCAGTGACCAAAATGGGCCACATGATAAGTACTGAGGGTGTTAGTCGCCCTTGCAACAAAGGAATTAGAGATGCCAAGAGAGGGCTCAGAGCTGAAATCCGTAGCATTAAGACCTTGAACTTACCAGCAGCCCTCCACAGTGAGAGAGTCAGAAAAGCTAACAATTGCTTTAGAACCAGTGTGAAGCACATAAAAAGTATGGAGAGAAACTGCACCTACCAAAGGCAAGTGCAGACTATCTGCTCTAGGGACTCCCACAGTATCTGGTCCCTATTGAATGAGACTAGGAAGAAGGGTAAAGTCCAACTAGTCAACTCTATTAGTGAGGAGACTTGGATACAATTCTTAGAAGGTCCCAATATAGGGGTGACCAATTTGCATAATTCATCCCTGCACACGGCCCCCTTTTTTCCACCTTTTGAAGTATCCCCTGGTATTATTATGAATAAAATAAAAACTCTCAAGTCCTCAAGAGCTCCTGGTCCCAATGGACTGTCTAACGTGGTAATTATGAACTATCCCGAATTTTGGGCGGAGTTACTCTCCATACTTTTCAAAAAGATCTTAGTGCAGGGGAGAATCCCTCAATCCTGGCAAACAGCCATTCTTATTCCTATTTTCAAAAAGGGTAGCCCTGCCAATCGATAGAACTATAGGCTTCTCTCCATGCTGGATATTACAGGTAAACTTTTCGCTTCATTATTGTTAAGCGAAATACAGAAATGGGTTGATGAGACTAATATACTCTGTAGATTTCAGTGTGGATTTCGGCGGGACTTCTCTACATCACATAATCTTATGGTGATGGACATATTACGCACACGGGCACTAACTAAGGGGCATCCTCCTCTATATGACCTATACATCGATTTCAAGGCTGCCTTTGATTCTATACCTAGGGATAGACTGTGGCTGAAACTTGAATCATTTGGATGTCCGGGAGGCCTTTTGTACTATCTGAGACTTCTGCACCAAAACACCACGGCTCGCCTTAGGCTAAACCAAGAAGGTAACATGACCAAAAAGGTGTTTCAAAATAGAGGGGTAAAACAGGGATATGTTACTGCACCCCTGATTTACAACCTTTATGTATACGACATCCCTGCAGTTCTAGCTGTAATTGATAACTGTCCCCCAAAAATTGATGAGGTGCCTTGTACTGTACTAGCATACGCCGATGACTTGGTAGTATTTGATAACACCATCAGTGGGCTCCGGCGCTCCGCTACCACCTTATGGGAATATGCTAGCCTTAATGGTCTAACTATCAATTTAGACAAGACCAAAGTTCTTTAGATTCACAGGGAAAAGAGCATCCCGAGTTAACGTGATGGTGGGTAAAACCAATATACCCTATGCACCCTCCTATCGATAACTCAGAATTGAAATAGAGCCCAATGGCGATTACCGCTACTGCAGAAAGGGACACAAAATCAGGGCAGTTCAAGTTACTGCACTGATTTCTGCATTCTCGAACAAGCAGGGAGGCTATACGCTCTGGGGGACACGGCACCTCTACATCCAAGTGTTCGTACCCATGATCACTTATGGTCTGGAGGCTCTTCTCTCTTTTGATCGAGCTTGGCTCTAAGTATTGGAGGGCAAATTTTGGCGCAGGATATTGGGATTGTCCCCAGGAGTGCCTATGGCTTTGATCAGACTTGAAATGGGTCTCCCATCACTAAAAGCAATTGTCCTCAAAAAGATAGCCGGATTCTTTCTGAAGATGATTAGTGGCTGCTCTAATCCTCTGTCTGTGATACACCAGGAAGTGGTTAAAAAACATTCCACCTCACCCCTATTCAAATTAATGTCAACATTTCTTACTGACATAGGTTGGATATATAGGGGGGCAGCGTATACTAAGGAAATCCAAAACGCCCTTGGGAAAAGGGTGGAAGTTTGGGATTGGCTTGAGAACTTTGCGCATCTGAGTACTCTAAAGAGCCACCAATTCATCAAATACAGATTGTACACCTACATGAAGCCCCAAGCATATTTGAACCTCTGTCCGACGAAAAAGCTCAGACGTTTTATCATTCTATTCAGATTGGAACAACTACCCACTCTGAGGAATTTGGGAGCCAGGGAAAATATTCCTGTTCCTGAGCGAATTTGTCGCCTCTGTAAATTACCTGATTGCTTGGAGACAGCCAAACATCTCCTTACGGAATGCCAGTCATTAACTAGCACAATAACTTTATATCTTGCTGAGTTTGTTCACAATCTTCAAACCATTAGTGAAATGTAATTTTGGCTTTATTGCACAAATACCTGCAATATGCATTTGTTTATAGCCCTTTATAACATATGGTAAAAAATTGAATTAAAGCTGGGTCGGTTGATTTGAATTATTTGCGCCCCGTAAGGCGAATTAAACGCATGTCATTGTGGGATTGGTTATTGGCATACCACAAATATCTGCCTAACTCATGATTTTGATGCATGTAGATCTGTAAATACGTGTACTATCGCTTAATATGTATAAGTTTACTCAGCATATCGAGGTAAAGATGATAATAATATTGTTCATTTATTCTTGTTTCTTAAGTTGACATTCGATTCATTATTAATTGTTCACTCAATTTTAAATTATCTGATTATTATTTGTTCCTTTTATTGTCATTAATGTATAATTGTTATTCTACTTTTTTATGTGTAAAGTTTGAATTTATTTTCATACTATATCACATTAAAGTTTATTATTATTGTATGAAATGTAGATCACATTACAGTGATATCGTAACAATATTTTTCGTAGTGTGCTTAGGAGCAATGCTATGTGATGCCATTTCCTGTTTTGTCAAGGGGTTGAAAGGTCGTGTTCCATCGCTTCCTGTGATGTCACTTTGGGGTGGGGTCAAATTCATCAGAGTCCAAGGGTCGTGTGATGTCACTTCCACTACCCCTGGCATTTTGGTGAAATGACGCCCTTAAACAATTTGAAACAGCACAATGCTGTTGAACGTGGGTGCCTGCCTTTAGGTGTTTGGACAGCACACATAGATATACAATATAAAAGAAGAAAGTCTCCATAGGAAGGAGACAGGCACACTCCAAATAATCTCCAAGGCATCAGTGAAATCGCATTGCTTTTTATTCACGTGAACAAAGGGAAGAGATGGAAAGAGGTTTATATATGTTAAAATACACCAGTGCCCATTTATTAAATAAAATCACCAATGGAAGTTCCTTAATGGCTAGTTAGATGTTCTTAACCTCATATGTCAATAACTGAATCTAGCAGAATTCCATCAAATGTGTGCACATTAGATGCACTTTAAAACACAACGGTTGAAATATATTTCATCTGAAGAACATTTCTTCAGTGAATTAATGCCTCAATGTCACTTGTTTCCTGCCAAATAAGTAAGAACGCTGTGAAACAAACTTATCATGTGCAATTAAACAGGCAACATTGTTAAATAAATCATTCATGAATATAAATTAAATTGCCTTGGCTGTTTCTTCGATAAATCACTGAAATTATTAATCTTTACAAGGATTAACCAAACACAGGTCACACCTATTAGTAAAGATTTTCCAATATAAGGTTCTCGTGTTTCACTACAATATAATTTATCAAAACCTGATGGTAATATTTTGAAAGAACAAGATCAGCCTGTTTCACAGTCACTTTTATTATTGAGCAATAACTTTTAATTCAACCAAAGTGCCTTAACACTTTTCAAGTAAGTGATTTATTTGTCAATAACCACCTGATATTGTCGATCTAGAGATGCAGTTTTCGTTTTGCGAAACAGGGACAGAAAGTTAAAGCAGTGTGGTTAACCAATAAAAAGAAATATGTATTATGTCGCACATACAGTTATCTTCTAACATTCCTGTATTCCCTGATCAAGACAGAAATCAAATTAAGACACGTTAGTTTCATAAACAAAGCCGTCTTGAGACCGTTGCCCTTTGAAATTTGAAAAAAGTAAAAGAGCGAATGGCACGTCCATCTTTGACATGGGTCTCGAATTCCTACAGAACCTGTCTATGTAAATAGTGAGAGCTGGGCAAATGTATCAAACTAATAATGCGACACGCCCACCGCCCCCCAACTCACGATTCTTTTTTGTGAAGCAAGGAAATGATTATGGTGAAGCAGCTCCAATAATCAGTCCTCGTAATAGCCTTAATGTATGAATCACATATCTTGAAAATCGAACAAGGGTCAAATAGCTTAGTGACTGAAGCTCTTTCTTCAGAGATCTGTGTGCAAGCCACATCCTCGGGTTCATATTATGGGTGGTATGATGACCTCCAAAGGTCAAACACCTGAGTACCATTACATTGGGCAATGTTAACACCCATTGTTATAGTGTTTACACGTACAGCGCATCTGACATGAAACACTATATAAAAAGGTGATAATTGTTAAAGATTTGTTTGTTAGGCATTAGCAAAAATCCAATTCCTCAGGTTTTAAGTTTTGAAGGATTTCAGTGTTCTTCCAACCTTCCCCCAGGACACAGTATTTGTCGAGAAGATGTATGATTATAGAAGGAAAAAGTATACATTTGCCAGATATATGCACAAAAAACACTTTTTGAGGGCAATGCATTTCTTTCAGCGTGCAAATACGCTAATTTTAAGGTAAGAGAATTAACCGGGCAGGGATTGTCTAAAAAGAGCAGGATGTTGCACTTTGCAAAGGAGTTTACTGTTTGCTGTTTGCAATCTTGAGACCTTACACATAGCGCAGCATGTTATTGATAGGTTCATAAAGGAACACCTTTAGCAAGTCTCATAACAATGACAACATTGCAAATTCCATCTACAAATTAGAAGCAGAAAAGGCAGTAGGAAGCATGCACCATGTCTCCTGTACTCTATGTAGTATTTTACCATCAGAAGTAAGAGCCCTCCCCTTTCTTTCCTTACCCTGTCCTCTACATATATGATAGGTCATCCATAAGCCAATGGAAACGGAGTGCACGTTGCCACAGAATTTGAAAGGCTGATTGACTCCTTCAGAGTCATGCTCAGGCACCTTTAACTTCCTCCTTGAGCACTTCCTGCTTCCAATCGACGGGCCTTTTTTCTACATCAGCTGGGATGGAGCACCTGCAGCCACCACACATTAGCAAACACTTTCTGGGGTTAATTTTATTTTATTTGAAATGTCTGTCCCATGGTCAGGATTTTGATCACGGCCACTTTTGCAGCAAGGGTTTTTCTTACCCCTACCACCTCTCACTATAGTTCCTAGCCCTGGACCAGGCCGTGGCCCTTTGCACTGTCTGTGCCACTTTCTTTTCGGTCCTTCAAGCTTGCCTTCGGCATTTGGAACACCTATTCCAACACAGACCTCCAGCAAAGCTATGGGAGTTGATACAATATAAGCCTTCCTTTCTTTTCAGGCACCCATATGGATGACAAGTTCAGCATGCTCATTCAATGAGAGGGTCACTTCTAGTCCTTCTACTGCTGATACTCGATGATTTACCAGTGGCAACCCAGAGGTGCTCTCTGAGCGTAACTTTACCATTGAGAGTCCACTGATGTGGTCTAAGGTACTGCTTCGATAGTCTAAACAGGTTACCTTGATTGATGAATCTGCCATGTCCTTTCTGAACCCATATTCCCTATCACCTTGAGGACTTGCAAAACTCTACAGAACTCTAAGTTCAGGACTCGACTTGTCCTGAGAGGCTTCATCCTGGTCCTGCCACATCCCCTTCGGCCATAGGTGTACCAGTTTGTACAGGGATTTCTACTGTATTACTGCACTCTGTAGAGCTGCTGCAGTGCCACTGAGCCTCATCACCCCTACACCATCACTACATCTGATAGAGTGCATCTCACAGGGAGGCCTCTTCATCAAGATAATTGAGTAGGCCTGATTGCATGTCATCTGCCTCCTTATTTAGGGTCTCGGCCCATTAGCTTAGAATTGTGTAAACATCCTGCATAGCCGTACAGGGAATCGAGAAGGGCTAATTTTAGGTGATGAAGGAACCCCCACCCTTCAACGCAATGTAGAGGACAATGCTTGGGGTCATGGAACTTTAAGCTTTACTTTACCCCAATGCAGGGTTTATCTGCATCCAACCAGTGGTCCCACCTCCCCTAAACCAGGGCAGTCTTTTTCTGCCTCGCACAATCATTTACCAGTTTCTGAACCTAACGTGGAGTCTGCTGGGGCAGTTTTTTTATTTTCTTTACAATCACAGTGCTGTCCGTCAGGACTGGTCCCTCCTGTAGGCCCTAAGGATGATGGATAATTTGCTCTTGGTTCAGATGTCAGTTCTGGAATCCCAGGCTGCCTAGTGCGGTGTAATCCCCCTTCCTGGGGTCCACTGGTGCTACCTGCTTCCATGGTACCACTGGTACCTAGTGTCCGAACTTCTGCCCATCCAGCACCTGTCCTTCTGCAATTACATTTACAGCCGTTCCCCTATTGGAAGCAAGAAGAGGCGCTAACTTCCTCTGTGTGGTCCTTTCACAAATGTCTCTTAGATGTTCTGGACTTCCTGGTCTCCCAGGTTGTCACCCAGCCCAGTAGAAATTGGTATACTCACGGTAGTACGAGGGGAAATGTACTCCAAGCCTGATTTTTCTATACAGCCAAACACCATTTGAGTGGCCAAAAATCTTGAGAAAAGCCCCATAGTGTCACCCATAGTGTCGCCTGATACTGATAAGTGTTTGGAGGCGTAATTTTGGCATCTGGGTTCTAAATGATCACCCTCCTGCTCAGTCTACGGTGTTGGCCGTTAACAGTTTTGTGTCAGCACCAGGCAAACGGATACCATTCCATTGCATTCAAAGCTTTGGAATGATATGGGGGGATTTCAATTTACTACTTACCCCAGAGCAGGAAGGAACAGTTGCTCCAAGGGGTGTCGCGCGCCTAGGAGATGGCTTTTGAACAGGTAGAAGAAATGGCAAATCACAGAGAAAATGCAGGTAACAGTATGACAATAAGCGCAGATGGATCACGTTTGCTTGGCTACACAGCACCAAGCTGTTCCCTGATATAGAGGAACATGTCCTTGATCTACCATTTGATGGGTTCGAGCTGTTGAATCTGAGGACAGATATGAAAACAGATATGCTCACACCCAAATCACTGATTACCATTGGAAAAGCAACTCTGAAGCTTCAGGATCATAGAGACACGCAGTACTGTGCATCAGAACCGAAGCACACGAAGAATCAGAGGACAAGTCCTGCACCTTAGAGGATGAAGTAATGAAATTGCTGTGCAATTGAGAAAGTTGCCTCAGTGGTAGAAAGCTACGGATTCTGCTGTTCATTCTTTATAGTTCAGAAGAGTACTCTAAACCAACAGAAACCGTACTTTTTTCAGTAATACTAATAACATCTGTCAAGGCGATACAGTTAAAATTCTCCACACATTTTGAATGCAAAGAATTACACTTCAAATTACTAAATGCTTTGAGAACCATAGGACAAACACTGGGCTCCATTATGAATGTGCTGGTGTGGCCAAAAACGGTGGTAATGCAGTTGTTATAACAGAGTTACCAATGCATTACCGCGGCACTGCCAAACTATGGGTTTGGAGGTAAGGCGCAGGGAAAATCTCCAGCATGGAGTTTATTCCGCCCAAAATATGGACTCAATAAATGGGGACTAACACTGCCATACCGCCACTTGTAATCTGGCGTTAATTCCGTGTTAATTCCGCTGGACGAAGTGGCGATAACAGTAAATCTGTTTGCTGGTATCTAGGCAGATTTATCGCTGAGATGACACAAAACTTGTAACAAGGCCCCTCGTTCGGAATAAAGAAAATTAAGACGAAATTTAGGAATATTATCATAAAAAAAAAAGAAATGCAAGATAGGAATGAAAGGAGCGTTGAAGGCGATAGACCAAAAAAATGCACAGGAATTGTAACAGAGTTGTCGGTGGTGAACAAACAGAACGTATTGATCTAACTATAATGATACTAGAACATATTTGCGCTGTCACATTCACAAGCGTTACTATTGCAGAGACTCGAGCACCCCTCTTTAAAATAAATAGATAGGAGTGAACCATCTAATTACTGATCAGGCCTTGCAAATTCTTAAAAATCCCATTAGACTTGCAGGGTGAGCTCCTTAGTTTACATACTTGACCTATGAGAAATGCACTTGCTCTAAAGTGACTGGTGACAACATATTCACCAGTGCTTTTTGTAAAATGGTGCATATCGCCATAAAGACACTTCATATTTGGTGCAATGCTGTCAAGCATGCACAGTGAAACTTGCATTTGCCATTTACTACAAAGTTTATTTGCAGTAAACGAAAAATAAGTTTCTAACATCCTCATACTCGCCAGCTAGGTTGAGTATCATGCAAATGGTACTCGCCCTTCATAACAACGAATTGCCAATGCTAGTGGGTTAGTAGATTTTGCAAGCCCTGCTGATCCATTTCCATATTAGTCTCATTAGTTGCAATATACAGACAAATCTTGTTGAATAGTCTGGAGTACTGATGGGTAGAGAGAAGAATGTTCTCTCATTTCAAGGGACGTATTAGACAGGGTACAATAACAGATTACCAGGTTTTCAGATCAATTTATTAAGGTGTACATTTTTACATCGGAAAAAGCAGGCCCTATATACGATCTTTGGGGACATCAGTAAAGCCTTTAATGCCGTTCCAAGAGACCGATTTTAGGAGACCTTGAGAGGGGCAAGAATCGCTGTGCATATACTGGCAGCCATTGAACGAATGTGTGATGGACATTTTCTAGAGCAAGACATGAACCGGATGCGAACAAACTAGAGGACTGGGGCAAGGTTGTGTCTTTGCCCCCTCTTGTTCTCCTTCAGAAACCCAATGGTGGAAGCTGTTCAAGGTTTAGAAGGTGATGCTCCATTCTTGGGAGGCGAGTTGCTGAGGATACCTCCATTTGTGGATGAAACGATTCTTTAATCAAAGACCCACTCAAGTTCACACAAAAAAATCGATGTCATTATTTTGTCAAAATAAAAGCCTAGGTAGAAAACCTAGATAAAACAAAACATATAGCCTGTCACAAAAGTACAATTTTAGACTTCATATTGTACTGCAAGGAAACATAAAACAGTAAGTTTTCTTGATTACTTAGTGGTTTGCAGAGCCCGCAATTGTACATGGAAATCACTGTAAAATAGTAAAAGGGTTCTAGATGGACTAGGAGGAGCCACAATACAGTATGCTAAATGTTTTGGTGGAAAAGCCAAAACCCTGACACTGGAAATTATGAAAGCAAAAGCAATCCCCACAGCAACATTTGAAGTCAAACTTTGGGTTGAGAGGTGAATACCAAGCCCTTGGTGATGAAGATTACCAAGATTTTGATGGAAATATTTTTCCTCCCAAACAGTGAACCAAGTGCACTACTTTGTTTAGAATTGGGATAATGTGGTATCACGTTTATAACTAGAATCAAACCCTTGCTCTATTGAATACAGATGTGTAGACAACCCCATATCATAAAAATATCTAATCCCTGGTAAATGTTAAAAACACATTTGGGCTGGCAACCTTCGTTTTATCATGTATAGCAAAACGGTTACTAACACTTTAATATTACCACGTTTCTGGAGACAACTAGAAGCATTGGTGCTGGTGCAAGTGCAATCCACACTCTCAAACTAACCATGGAGGCTGCATGCACATGACCCTCCCACCTTGGTTGGCATGAGACACCTACTTTATATACACAGGCCACCTCGTGGCAACCCATCGGGGGAATATGGTTAGGAAAAGGTTCTGAATGGGCACATGGAGGTAGGAACACCGGAAAGAGGTTTTGGAAAAGCACAATGGATGGGAATGGGGGATGCAGGGAAAGAAACACCATTGCACTTCCTTACTAAATAACAGCAAACTAGTCAACAAGACTATACCACTGGGAACAACTTGCAATCCTTTAATTAATCTTTTAATCATTTATAACGTACTTAATACCTGAAACCTGTCTCGAAGTGGATTCAAACCTGTATTGTTCGGCATTATCTTGCTTGCAAGACAAACGTGTTGCCCCTGAGCTATCCTACCACCTGACATAAACATTAGCCTCTTTCCACATGACCTGTCTTCACCTGCTGTCCTTCCCACACAAACTTAAATGAGACTCTCCTGACTGAATGAATACAATCCTTATCCTGTCTTGCGCCACATACTTTGATCTTGTATTATTTACATGGCATTGCACACTCTAATACTCTTTGCATAACACATGTTCTGCATAACACATCTTTTTTGCCAGTGTTCGTTCTTATATTCCAAACAACACTTTATGCACCAGTCCATGAACTGACACTGTTTCAGTTGAAGAAAAAGGAAACAAACACACAAACACTAAAGTCAGCCTTCCTCTCACCACTTGTGAAACACACAATAGCCCCTTGGTTTTCTTGCCACTTATCTGTTGGCGCGATCCATGCGCAAGCCCAGAGGCCGTAGTTGACTATGAATGCATCCAGGCCGCATGTGGCTAATTATGCATGCGGCACGGTGCTTGAATTGACTAACAAATGCGAATTGCCGAAGCGTGACTCATGCAAGGAGGGGTTTGCTACATGCAACAGGTTGCGCGCTGTACTTAGCTTTATTGGAGACGGGGGGACTTTTCTACTTGGGCTATGCCCCCTGCTCGTGTTCCCCTGATGCTCCTTATCCCCCTCAGTGCCAGCGTTACTTATCTGTGGTAAGCGAGGGGCTGGAATGGAGATTCCTTGGCTCGTGACCCCTCGCAATGATCCCTGGGACCAGAGCGCTTCTTGATGAGACTGCTCGGGTCGGATTCCTGAGCAGAACCCCATGGCTCTTGTCTTCGCGGAATGTCCCACTCCAACGTGGCCTGCAATATATAGTTCCCGGCCCCAAGGCTGCTGTGAGATGTAGTACGGAATGCCTTCTTCCTGCAATGAGGGCAGAGAAGCCTTTTATAGGGCTTAAATGTTTTCCTTTGTCTTTGTTTTGTGTTTCTTTTGTCTGGGCCACCTACATATCCCCCTTGAGTTCACCCCCACGCCCAGACCACATGCACTTATGCCCTGACATTGAGACACCAGGACGAGGTTGTTTTGAGACAACCGGAGGAGGTTGTTTTGAGACATCTAGTGACAAAGTGGATAATTGTACTTGCACAGTGAAATGTACAGGAAACCTTGTTCAATAGAAAGTGTAGTCCTTTTATAATGTTTACAGCTGGGCTTGTCGTTGCTAGGAGACAGCAGACGGAGCGGACGAAGCCGAGGAAAACCGTTACAGCTGGGCATATTAGAGGTGAAATCCCAAGGAGTTTGACAGATCTCAGCTGTCAAGGTATTTACGCTGATGAGCTGCGGAGAAGAGGTTTCACAGCGGAATAACCTGGCGAACGTTATCGTGATTGAAGATCCGTGTTTGATGGCGCCGTTGCACTCATAGAAGAATAGGGGCTTAAGGACGACGCGACCGTTGTCACAGTATGAAGGCTGTGAGTAAGTGCGACCAAGCCATGAAGGGAGGTGAGGTGTCGTATAAATAATGAGGCGATCCTTATCGTCAGCGGTTGAACGATCACACGCTGAAGCATGAAGGCAAGATTAGACATTTAATTAAGGCGAACGTGTCGCCACTTGCACTGTGAAAAATAACAGCGCCATTGCGCTTGGAGGAGCGGATGTGCTATGTGAAGCAGGCGATCGTTGTCGCCTTATAGACTTTGCGAAACTGACGCCGTTGCGCTTTCAGATAGGGAAGTTGACTTGGGAAAAGGCGATCGTCATTGCCGTATGAAGTTTAAATGCATGCGCCGTTGCGCTATGAACTAATTTGCAAGCCCTTTATGTTATAGAGTGGAGTGTTGCCGGAGGAAGGGGATAACCCTAACGAGGGGAACAGGAAGAGTCATTAAAGGAAGTTTTGTCCCCAATAAGGAAACGAGTATTGTTAAGAATATCCACATGAATAATCTGAAAGAAGGTTGTTAGAAAAGAATCAACCTGGCTAAGCATACAACAATCACTCAGATTAGTTTAAGAACATGAGAAACAGAAGGAATAGGAGAACCGAGTGAAAGACCAAGTTCAGAATTAAAGAAAGGAATCGAGAGAAAGGATCAGGGGAAAAGTTAAGCACCTTTTAGAGACTGTTAAAAGTAAAGGAAGGGAAAAGAAGAACCCAGGGAAAAAAAGAGAAAAGACAGTAAAGAACTAAATTAATCCTTACCTGGAAGTATTCCCGGTTGGCATCCTGTTACAGGAAACTGGAGAGACAGAGAGAAGACGTATCCTTTACCAATAAACCTAGAAAAGAAGAAAGCATATGTTAATTAAATAATTGGGTTCTCTTAGTAATCCATACAAACTACTCATTGGCTCAGTCTTATTTACTCAATATCAAACTGTACTGTTACACACCTGCAGAAGATATTTGGAGACAGCAGGATGAAATTAGTTGGGGACAGCAAAATGAGGTTGAGTTGAGGCACCAGGAGGTTGTGAACGTTATAATTAGCAAGATATTGAAGGCACAATTGCGTAGCTGGGCCCCAGGAAAAGGCAGGGCTCAGACCCCGGTGTGAAGGGGTCAAGTTCATAGTGGGAGGAGGAATGACCATATGGTAGAGGAGGAGCAGGAGTAGAGCGGTTAAGAGAGAAGGCTTTGGGGACCCTAATGGAGGAAAGTGAGTAATGCCCTTTTAAACTCTGCCCCTGAGGAAACTAATAAGGAAAACAAACCCTCTTGCCTATGTAGTGAAATTGAAGAGCCAAATAGAGAGACCCAGAAAAGGCTAGAGGAGAGGGGTGCGGGAACGCCTTGAACCCGAGACTGGAAAGTAAAGGGGGAAGACTGAGAAGAAGGGCTTGGAAATTCTTTAAGCCTGAGATTGAGATCATTGAGAAAAACCCTGAAAGGACAGGGGACAGAAATCCCTTTAAGCCGGAATTTGTGCCAAAATGTTGGTCAAATGAGAGAGACCCAACTGTATGAGAAGACTCATTCAGTTTTGTTTGCTTTATGGTTTTAATCCCCCTTTTTCATTTTGGCACCCCATTTTATTTTCCTGAAATAAAATAAACTAATTTTCACTGCAATTCTGCCTTCACCTGATCATTTTTCCCTGTTGGCTGCATGACAGAACTCTGCGACTTTGCCTTGTCCAACAACTTTCTAACTTGGGGCCAAGCACCAGTGAAATTATGTGGCACATTGTGTGGAATTGCATTCTGGCAAGAGTGTAGAAGCCCTGTTTTTTTATTTTTATTATTAATTAATGAAATGATGCAGATAATTCCTTCCCCAAAAGGGAAGTTTGTTGATCAGATTCCCCTTTTATAAGCTCCATGCCAAAAGCGTAGTGTATACCTGTGTTCTGCTGGATCAGTATCCAGATGTACAGCACCTGCTCTACCAGTGGCACAAAGCAGGTTCAGGGGATACAAGTGCCCATTTTACCGCTGCAGTGACAGGCAAGTATCTGGAGCACAGGGCCTGCTTTAAAGACAGGCACCCCTCTACCAAAATCCTGTAACTATTGTAAGGGAGGCATGGTATCACAAGTATGATACTGACACAAAAGCTACAATTTGTAAATCCTTAATTCAATTCTCAGGGTTTGCCCAGTAGCTAAGATGTGAGTAGTCTCTACCATCAAATAATAAAGAAAACACTGTCCTAGTCAGTCTCTGTCAAATCTAAATGGCCTATACTAACAAAACCTAATGACTGCCCTATCTCGTATACAAAAACTGTGCAAAGAGGAATATGTATACAAAGGAAAATCGGTGTTACTATATAAAGAATCAAAGTGGCTGAGTCAGCTCTCCTCCTCACATTGGACAGCACGCAGCAAGACGGTCCCCGCAGACACGATGACACACTGTGGCTCAGGTTCTCAAAACAAAACCATTCAAAACGTGGATCTCCAGTGTTCCAAAAGTTCTTTCACAGTTCAACAAAAGGGTTCACAGTTCAACCAAAAGTTCAAGCAGGTCTCCCTCTATCGGGCTTGGATCTCTCAAAGTAAAAGTTCACGTAGATCTCCCTCTATTGGGCTCAGTCCTCTAAATCACAGCACTTGTAGGGGTTTCCTTCCTCAAGCTTTATCCACATGCGTTAGGGGGTCCCTTCCCCTAACTTATCAATATAGACCTCCGTAGCACCACTTCGACTTTCCCTTCAACTCACACTCTTGTGTTATTTGCCCCAGTGTTTCTTGGTCTATGTAGTTCAATATCATAAGCACGAGAGTTCAATATTCACTTTCCACTTCCCCTTTTGCCAGGGTTCACTCACTTTGTGGCTTTTTAATAAAAACATTTCTCCTTTTGCGGTGAGTTTCGAGTGGGATACTTCCTTTCACCGGGCCACTCCGCTACTATGTATCACAGGCTTCATGGTTATCAGTAATTTAAAAGTTCACCACAGGTCTTCCTTTCTTTGTGTATCATTCACATGTGTGCAGCCTTCAATTGTAAGATTTATTGTTGCCACTTCAATCTTTCCTTAACACACACCTATCTTTCATTTCGCTCACCAACTCACCAGCTGTGTGCATTCCTTTCTTGTCTTTGCGGTTTTAATTCACGAGTCAAGGTCAATACCACAGGATTGGCCTCGCCACCCCAACAATGTCGTTCACCCAGGAGAGTTGCGGGCGCCTTTCAAACACAATGCAGTCGTCTTGTCTGGGATTTGGCATTCTCCATGTATCTCTTATGATTCTTTGGAGGCAACAACCTCCTGCAGGTAACTCCTGGGTCCCTTTACCCTTGGTTCTCGTCCCTCAATCCATTGCTCTGCTCCAGTAGGTTTGCCTTCGCCCTGAAAGTTGTGCTGCTTCTCTTGTTCCACCTTTCTCAGAATGTGTCTCTATGTTGTGTGTTTTATCCATGTAGGGAGAGCTAATGGGTATCAGATGTATGTGATTAAAGTCAAGTGCCTGACTTTGCCTGACCCGATTAAAGGGACATGTCCAATGAGATATGGTATTTTATTATTTAATCCAAAGTGCTTTACAAGAGGAACAATATATGATATGAGATGATAGGTTATTTATAACACACTTAGTACACAGAGGTTTCTAAGCGCAGACCCGGGATGGAACCTGTGTTGCTCTGTGTCGTCTTGCTTCCGAGGCGAGCACGTTGCCACTGAGCTATCCTCCTGAGACTGAATATGTAAGATATGTAAGGGTTAGTCTTGTTAATATCAGTTGCCCTCCTCCTTGGCCCAGTGTTTGTGAAGGGAAGGGGGGGTGAGTTGGGACATCAAAGAATCCTATCAAATAGGAGGGATCATGAGTCAGAGAAAAGGGGGAAAGCTACATCGCACCATCGTTCGCCTTACCCGCACTCCCCAAAGACCCCTCACGAGGTGATCCTCCCGCACTGGTCCACCCCCAGGGTCTGGATCCAAGGGCGATGGCCGTGCCCCGGCCACCTGAGAGAGATCCCTGGGGACTTATAGGTGAGACACCCTTTGGTTTCTCACAATATGATGTTAATGTCCCGTTGGCAGATACATCTTTAAAAATAAGCCATACCCGAGTTATGATATTGTTTATAATTATTACAGACACAGCAATTTAATATCACACATGTCTGTCCTGTGAGCCCAGTTTAGCTGGGAAAGGATTTTGTATTCTCCCCAGAAAGTTTGTCCTAGCTACTGCTACTAGGACTGCAGCCTTGGGGGTTGCCTCTTTGTTCCTTTGTGAGGGCAGGTAACACCCTCCCCAGAGAGACAGCCACTCCCTGGTAACAGGAATCAAAGGGCACACCATTCACAACAGGAGTAGCCTTGCACACTGGCACTGCATATCTACAGGTCATTGATTCTATTGAAAAGAGAAGGTGGCGTGGTTCGTGTAGACTGAGGGAGCTCTTTACAGCTGGACGAAAGTTCCACCATCTTGTTTCTCTCTTCCTCTGTTGTTCATTCCTGCTCCCTCCACTTCCTGTAGCACCCCTCCTGTGATGTCATAAGGCAAAATCCAGTTGTTTTACAAACTGTGAGTGGACCCTGTGGCGGATCGGAAGGAAGACGCGGAGGATGTGAGGACATTTCTACTAGTTATGTATTAAACAATAAGAATAATGCCTGTCTTTCCCTATTGTTATATGGGTGTTCTCAGCCTATGTAAAAACAAAGGTATTTGTCACTCATCAGGAAGTCTCAAAAGAATGAGTCTGCTGTCCAAAAATATGTTCCAACTGACCCTACCACTATTCTAACCAACTTAAATAAGATCAGGAGGATGTCACCCTCCTCCTGATTATGTAATGGCAATGTATCTCTTTCTCTTCAGGACTCCTTGTTAGTAGGCTATTTTAGAATAGTCTCTTGTCAGTTTATTTGTGTTCTTGCCACTCTTTCACAATGTCTTTGGGGTTTCCCGTCTCTTTAGGGATACTTCTCCAGTATCCCCCTTCTGGTCTCTTTCTTCTTCTTAGGTTCAGGTTGCTATACCTTTTTGATTTCAGTAGCATATGGCTTCTTAGCTGAGATATGCTGTCTTGAGTTTTGGGGTTCCCCCTTTCCTCAGATTGTTGACTCAGAGTATCTTTTCGCTTAAGTGGGTTCCTTGACTTCTCTTTGTATTCATAGAAGTCTTTCTACTCCTTGATTTTTTAGATGCTTTCCCCTCTTCCCCGGGTATTTGTGCCCCTGTGTAGAGATATCCCCTTCAGGTTTATTTGTGAATCTCTTTCTCACATTAATACAGTTCCACTTTATCAACTTTAAATCCGGTGTCTCGTCAGTTTCACTGGGACGGGTTTCTCTTGCTTCATGATGATTCCCTGAGGGCCTCCTGAATCTCCTGGTTCTCCTGTACCCCCACCCCCGTTACCTCTGAGTCTCCAGAGGAACGTCACTTTGCTCCAGTTCTCCGCTCTCGGTTGTCTCCTCCCTAGGACAAGGTATCGCTGCGGGTAAGCGGACATCTCGCTGTCTTCTCAGTGCAGTGGTTTTGGTGTTATTTATAGGGCGTGTTGCACACCACATAGTCTTCATGGTCACGCCACCATCCGGGTTTAGATCCCTGTCTCCTTGGCTTCTCAGTGCCTGTAAATGCTAGGTTGCCAGCGTCTTACTCTCGCGACCTGCCTCTTCTGAAAATCGCGGGCTCTGCAGCTCTCCTTGGCTCCACCTCTCACAGGAGTCATGGCGTTAGGGCGTTTACCCTGCTTACTCAGTGTCATCTGCTCTTCCTTCTTCACACTCATCAGTCTACTCATCTCAGTTATATGGAGATATCTCCTTAAAGAGACGGAACCTCTTCCTCGCAAAAGCCTATTTTATTTTGGTTTCTTGCCCAATCTATGGCTTATACAGTGTTCTGCAAATCTGATAGTCCCATATATGCCACCATGGAAAATGGCCTAGGGAGTTCCTCACAGGAACAGTGGTCGTTGTCTTGAAAGGGCGATTCCGTCCCAGTGAGGACCTACTTGCCCAGCCCCCTTGGGATGGTCTAGCAAAGTCGGCTTGGCTCCCTAGCCTCAAAGGAAAAAAACTCCCCTAGCCCCATCCCCAGGAACCAGTGGGGGTGAACTGCTGCTGGAAAGATCCTGCCTCTCTGCCAGCTAAATTGGTACTGCGAGAAACCAGAGGGTGTCTCACCTGCTAGTCCTTAGGTGGCCAGAGCACGGCCATCCCCTTTGGATCCAGACCTTAGGGGTGGACCAGTGTGTGATGATCACCTGGGTTAGGGGTCTTCGGGAAGTGGGGGTGAGACAGCCAATGGTGAGATGCGGTATTCCCCGCTTTTTAGTTCTACTCCATCCTACCTTGTAGGATTATCCGAAGTGCCAACTCCCCTCCCCCTTTTTAACAAACACTGGTCCGAGGAAGAGGGTGACTGAGAGTAACCAGAATAACTCTCACATCGTACTGGACATGTCCAGTTATTCGGGTCAGGCAAAGTCAAGCACTTTACACTAAGTGCATACACCCGATACCAGTTAGCTCTCCTTACACAAACAAAAGGCAACATCTAAAGACACACTCTGAGCAAGGCTGAACACAAGAACCAGCAGGGCTTCCAGGACAAAGGCAAACATATTGGAGCAGAGCGATGGACCAAGGGGTGAGAGCAGCGGGTCGGAAAAACCCAGAGTTCCCTACTGGAGGTTGTTGCCTCCGACAGGCTGCGAAAGGCGCCTGGAGAATGCCAGATCCCACTTTTGAAAACTGCATTGGATTTCAAGGACTTCAGTGACCCTCCCGGGTGAACAGCAAAGTTGGGGAGGCGAGGCCAAGCCTGTGGTACTAACCTTGACTCGTGAATTGGAAATCGTAAAGCAAAGAAGAAACACACACAGCTGGTGAATGGCATGAGACCTGAAAGACCTGTGTATGTTAAATGTTAAAGTTAGAAATAGCAACATCTTATCACAAGTAAAGACTGCACGCGTGTAAATGATACACAAAGAAAGACATACCTGTGAATGAACTTTGAAGCAAAAGGCAGCTGTGAGTTCAGCGATACTAAGTAACATAGTGGTCCGGCGAAAGGAGGTAGCCCACTCCAAAGTCTCAGTGAAAGGTAAATTGTTCGAAGTGGGAAAGCAAATATACAGCAAAATTGATATGGAAAAGTTTAACTCCTAGAAAGGGGAAAGTAAAAGTTGAACTATACATTTTGAGTCAAAGTGGTCCTGCAGTGGTCTGAAAAGTAAGCTACGCACATTCGAAAGCCTTCGACAACCGAAAGTGGTTTGAGCCAGACAGAGGGACACCCGAAGTGAAGTAAGCTTGGGAAAGGGAGACACCCCCCCTCACCCCCTCCCAGGCAATTTTGGATTGAACTTTATCGTGAGAGGTCTGAGCCTGACAGAGGGGGACCCTTGTGAACTTTTTGGTTGAAACATTTTTGGAAATCGAGAAGAGAGACTTAAATGTGTTAGACCAGACGGTCCTCGATCCACGTTTCGGAACTGTATTTGTGTTGGAAGCCAAGCCAGATGAACGCACCTTGAAACACTTGTGTATTGGCGAGTTTTAAATGCCATATCATATCTTATCAGAGTGTGTCATCCTGCCTACAGGGACAGCCTTAGTCTGTGACCTCTAACGTGGGAAGGAGAGCTGGTTCAACCACATTTATTCATTTGAACACTGAACTTTCCTTTTGCATACATTTCTCCTTTATTCACTTTTTTGTAACGGAGCTAGGGCAGGCATTAGGTTTTGTTAGCATAGGCCATTTTGATTTGATAGACTCCACTAGGACTGCGTTATTTATATTTGTTGGTCGAGACTACTCCCATCTTAAATATAGGGCAGACTAGTAGTTTTTCCAACCCCAACCATTTCAATAAAGGTATTACAATTTGTACCCATTGTGTCAGTGCCATATTTGTGATACCATGGCTCCCCTACAGTACCCAGGACCTCACTGTGGTGAAGAACCCCTACAGTTGTGTGCCAGCCTCCCCTGTGTCTGGGGACCAGAGAAAAGGGGCCAATCTGCTCCCTGGATTGCGATTCACAGTACCATGAGAGCCAAGACAGCCAAGATCCCTGTTTTCCTCACAAAAAAAACGGTCTAACTGCTTTCAAACCAGGTTCACCACATTGTGAACTGGAGGACTTGCCGATGCTGCCTTTGGCCCTCCACTGAACTCTTTGAGCGAGCGTGCTTGCATCTTGAACCAGCTCAACGCTGCATCGTGCTTCGCACAACCCGTCACCTTCTCTGCTCAAATCAACTGCTTATCGCTGGTCCTAGACTCAAACCATGTCACTCACTGATCCTACCCACAGGTTACGACCGACTCAACTTGGCGGCAATGCAAAAATGTGTTAAGAATAACATCTCTGGGGCGCTGAGTACCTGAACTTCCAGTCGATGGTCGCGGTGAGGAAGCCAGGGTGTCCGATGATTTGCTGATGATTGAGTGACGCGAGAAACCAGCCCAACACCCACCCGTGAAACCACTGGGTCGGAGTTGAACCAGCTCCCAACGCCACGGGTGCGCACTTCCCTGATTTACGTGGCATCAGGACAGTGCAAGCACTAACAGGGAAGGCGAGTCTTGGCTGGAGCGAAGATCTGTACTCGGGAAGCAGGTGGACCCAGTAGGCTGTAGACTCCTAGGAAGGTGGTGCAGACTGGAGCAGCAGGTGAGGTCCACAAGGCAGAGTACTCTGACTGACAGGAGGCCAGGCACCAGATCCCAGATAGCCAAGGAAACAGGGAGCCCAGGGAATAGAGCAGGATGGGGGAAACCCTTCCCCAAGGAACTGGAAATCAGGAAGGGACAGGCTGAGCCCAAGGCCTGGGATCATCCACAAAAGGGGAAGCCAGGAGCCAGGGAGAAAGGAGCAAGGAACCAGGTCAGGACCAAGAAGGAGGCAGGAGACTGATCTGAGGAGCAAATCCGGCGAGGACATGATCCGAAAACAAACCACGTTGAGACGCGGTTTGTTTAGGTAGTTCGGCCCTTAATAAAGTCCATAAGGCGCTCGGGACAACATGGCTTGCTGTCCAAGCCTCGTTCTGGGTACGCTAGCACCCGGGGACAGCACAGCTTGCGTTCCAAGCCTCCCGGGTGTTGGCGTACCCAGAACGAGGCTTGGACTGCGCATGTGCGGAGGGTGAAACGCGGCCGCCCGCGCATGCGCAAGCCCATGCGGACGGGAAACCTGGAAGCGTAGGGGGCCGCAGAGGACCGCGGCCCCCCTAACCGGAACCGCAGATAAATCCGCCAAAACGGGACATGCCGGGATCGGCAGGCGCACCCTGGACCCCAGATGAGTGGCGTGACAGATGCCTGTGTGCGTATGCTACACTTTGTAAATAAAGATAACATGACATAACACTGGGCTGCCGCCTCATATTACCGGAGCATCTGGATCGCTGCTTCGAACCGTCGCTGACCCTCAACTTGAACCACGAGAGCATCATTAGTCGAACCTACTCGGAGGATTCAACACAACTCAAACCAGCTCGACCCAGAACTGATCCTAGTGGATGTTCCAACATGCATCGCTCAACACACAGCACTAAAACTTTGCTCGAACCATTTGCAAAACAGCTCAAAGCCTGGTTCAATGTTATCAAACTGCAAAGAACCACACAAAAGGTCTTATTGACCCCCCTTTGTCCAGTTTTGGCCCCTTGTAACTGGTTTGATCCCTTTGATCATTTTTGTACCAAGAACATATCATTTTAAAGAACATTGTGTCTATTACTTGCCTTTCACTCCTTATTCACTACTTAAAGTGCTGCATCTTATTATCTTTGAATACTCTGTGTTCTTTCCTCAGGTGGGTTTTGCGTGGTGCTTTTCTAGTTGGATATTATTGTACATGGTGTGTTTAATTAAAGCTTGTATATATTTATAGAACTTTGTTTGGACGTTCCTTTATTTTGGACTGGTATACTTCACTAGTTAGGTTGCTACTGAACCACATTCACACTCACCTTGAGGGTTCAGTCTTCCCTCTTACCACAAAAGATGAAGGAGGCATATCTCTTAACTGTTCCTGATTTTCCTTGTTGCCTGTGTTGCCTCTACTCAAACCTTGTACTCCTGCAGGGCAGAAGTTAATTTGTTACTGTATTGCTTATCTAAGGTAGGACTGTGATATTTGAACGGCTATATTCTGTGACTTCAGTGTCTACTCTAAATCCACCCCACCCGCAGCTTCACATTCAGTGCTTCTCCTGGGGAGGCTGTTAAATAGTAATAGGGGCCCCATGTGAAGCAGCTGTGGTGGGGTCACAGAAATAAAATATACATAGTTCCAAAGCTGCTAATTAATTGTTTCAGAATCTAATTTTCCTTATTCAAGTGCATGTGTAACAGAAAAACAGATATCACTATCTAATTTTGTATCAAAAAATAAGATTTTTATAAAAGTTACATTTCAATACATAGAGATGTATCATAAAAGGAGAAAGCGAAATAAAAAAAAGTATACAATAAACCCAACAAAGTAGTTATTTACCAAATGAACAAGTGTTCCAAAAAACAAACTAATTGGAAATTATTGAAAAGGTACTTACAAACAGATCAAAACAAACATGAATATACACAACATTTTTCTAAGAGCTAGATGTACAACTTTTGCAAGCCATTTCACTGTTTAACTTTTTCTCTTAGCAGGTCTGCCTGGGGAGGCTGTCTGCCTGCACAAATGTTCCTTCTCTTTTCACCAATGCTCTGTTCAGACAGCACCTGATGGATTCAGAACCTGTGAGTGGTGTCTTGCCGCATATTATAATAGTGTGGTACTTCTGAATCGTTTTTTCCTCTAGGTTTGCTCAGTGGTGGTGCACTAGCTTGGCGCCAGGACCGCAGCTGAAGTGGGCTCATTTCGAATGAGACTCATCTCATCCTGTTGGTGCACAAAGTGCATAACTTATGGATCAATTTACGGATCACTCCAGCCTCATAATATCAGAGCTTCTTTTCCCAACTGTCACCAGAGACTCCTAGTTTACTGATTATGTACTCAACTTGTAACACACAGCCAGCCTGCATTGCCGCTCATGTGAAGATCACCTTCAGAGGCATCTTGTACTTGCTTTTCTTCTAGCATATATATTTTAACACTTTCCCTCATTCCTCTGCTCAGTGCCCCTCGGCCTGATGTTCCAGATCCCTCCAGGCAATGTATTGATGAATGCTTTGATGCTGATTTTGAGGTGGAAGAACAGCATGCATAGGGAGTATAAGCAAGATGAAGAGGTACAGCAATATTGTCCTCACAGTGAACAGTACTGCCAATGCAGACCAATTACCTTGAGCTTTAAGACTGTCTTGAGAACTTTGAGGGTCTAGTACCTGTTATTATAAAGTTAGACTCCATCAAGGTATATTAGGTATGTGCAATTTTTAGGTCATATCTGACCACTGCTGTTCCCACCCGTTTTGCCATGATCGAAAGGCCAATAAAGCCCATTAAATGTCATGCAGTGTCTCAAAAGAGCAGTATACTGACCTGGGAGAGATGGTCTCTGATACCCTCACCCTCAAAGTAATTCACAATCTCCCTCCCAGAGTCTTAATCTGCCTTTGAACACCTAAGGCTGCTTTCATGGTACAGAATTCAGTACCCAGCCTTGTGTACCTCAGGGATCAAGGGTCTAATACAGGGGTTGCTTCTAGCAACACAGAGCTGACTCCGGCACAACTGCTAGAACATACTGCATGTATCCTAGGAGGATAAGACTAGCTCCTACTCCACTGCTGCCAACTTCCATTGTTGAACATTCTATCCCGCTGACAATGTTCAACCCAGATTTTATACAACATCTGTGTTCGCCTGGATGATCCCCCATCCCCTTGAGTGACACTGATGTGGATTCGTAAGTCTCTAGGTAATAGAGTAAGGGTTAAAATAAAAGCAGTATGTCCCAGACCGGCTTGGGCAAGAAAAGTTACAGCAACTGGAGATGGACCTTCATAGCCTAGCTTTTATCTCCAAAAATCAAACAGATCCTAAGGAAGGATAAACTCCTGGACGCGGCAGGGCTACTCACCAAGATAATGAGGCTGCTCAGAGAGATTCTTTGACACGTTTATCCCCGTCAATGTTATTATGGTGGCCAATTGGGCTTCGATGTCATTGTGCTTTGTCCGCAACACCAACTGCTCTCTTTTCACTTGAAATGTACTACAAACTAGGCTGGTTAGCTTTGTATGCAGTTGGACCAGCAATCAAACCCTCCTTTTCAGTGACCATGTCGCTAAGAAATGTAGTGTTTGTGAATGACTTTACAGCCCTCAACAAAGATCAGACCTCTATCAAGAAGGTTTTCCCCTCACACATTTTTGGAAAGGCCAGACTTGTCAGGGGCCTGCACATCTGTCCACATTCAGGGTGGTGCATTCCAGTCCCAAGTTGGTAGGGGTGCAGCTCAATGCTGGGACAATCTCCAGCAAGATTCCTTCACCCCCCTTCCCAATGATCGGGAGGTTGAGATTGTCGATGGAGGAAATCCAGGAGGTTTTCTATTACCGTGCAGGAGAATTCCTGAGAATCCCCTTCTGTGGCCAGACAAACGGGGCTTTGTGTGCACAATTGGGGGCAGATGTCAAAAGAATGCATGAGTTATTTAGACCATCCTGTTGTTACGCCTGGAATTTCTAGGAGTACCTCATCAATCAGAGCTGCCTTGTCCCATCCAGTTTGCCAGTAGGAAGTGGAATTGTTGGACAGGGAGATGTTGGTTTTCGCCCAGAAAAATGCTATATTCCCCACTCCACGTCATTCACACTTTTTTCAGTGATCTCTTCTTGGTTTGCAGAATGAACATAGTATGTCCAGTGATAAATTTGCAAGAACTCAATAGCTGGGTGGTTCACTGACATTTTAAGAAGGAGGGCATCCATGTGCTCTGAGCCATCATGCATGAACGGGACTAACTAGCATGTCGGGCACAGCAGGGTGCATACCTCATGATCCTCCTTTTCCTCCTTAATCCTCCTTAATCCTCATTTTTTTCCCACAGGAATTGCCTACAATTTGTCTGGGCTGGCCATTTTTGGGAGTTTACAAGACTGCCTTTCAGGCTCTTCTCTGCGGCTCTTCACAAAACTCCTGATGCCTGTGCAGCATCTCTCAGAGCCCAAGGGATTCAGATGGTTCTGTAATTCTACGGCATGATTATTATCTCCCAATCTGAGGAGCTGCTCATGTCCCACATCCACATGGCGCTGATTGTTTTCTGTACTTTGTGTCTCCGACCTTCAGGACTGCACCTATTGGTGGTTCCTCCATCAAAATCCGTTACCTGGGGTGATAGACGCTTCGCCTGCTCAGGGCCTTTGGAAAATTGATTTCTCTTTTTGATTTCAGGAAAAAGTTGAAAACCTATTTTTTTGATTAATTTGCACACAATACAGGCTTTCTGGTTCTCCTTTATTCCACCTGCGACCAGATGCAATTCCTTGCTCGTTTCCAATTGGATAAGTGTGATACAAATACAAAAATACAATATATCCTTGTTTTTTCTGATCAATTGACAGAAGTTACAATTAACTCGGTACCTATGCTCAGTACCTAGCTTCCCTCAAGAAGCTAATCAGGCTAGTGAGCCTTCTGGCTCCTTCCAACTCTTCTTGGGTCCTTAGAACTACATGGTCCCCGGTGGTTCACACAACACAATCTTCATCTATCTGGGGTTGCCCTATGCACAAGTAGTGCCCCCAGACCTCAAAGCTTTGTTGGCGCTTCACTGATGGTTGAAACGCAAGGGCACTAGAATGTCTAGGACATTTTTGGCTCAACACCAGATTTATTGATGAAGTTGGATGCCAAGACTGGTTGGGGATTCAGATGTAGATCTGTGTTGCTAGAAGGCAAGTGGTTTGAGGGCCAGTTGGATCTCCATGTCTAATGCTTGGAAATTCTACTGGGCTTATTGGCTAGAAGGGCTCTAAGTGGGAACTGAGTGGAAGTCTACATCCTCCTCAGAATGGGAAATTCCTTCATCAATCATCTGGGGGTTATGCGACCCAAGATACTAGCAGAACTTGCCAACATCTTCCAGCATTAACACCTTCAAAGCAAGCTGGTGGTGAATTCAGCAATTACAGTTTGGATTGCGCTGTCTCCGAGATGCTGCAGTGGTTATGGGGCCAGTTATGCAAAGACCTATTTACTTCCCAATTCAATACAACTGCTGCGCCTCTTCAGCAGCCCGACAGAGGGAAACCTACGTGAACTATTGATGCCTTGAGAGGTCCTAGACCGATGGAGGGAGACCCACATGAATTTTGTTGAATCGTGAAAGACCGTATTTGTGAAGTTAAGTGACTTTAAAGTGTAAGGCCATGCAGGCCTCGAACCACATTTTGAATTGCCTTTTTTTGATAACCTGAACCAGAGTGCGTCATCCTTTCAACAGGGACCGCCTTACTCTGTGCTGTCCAACGTGGGGAGGAGAGCTGACTCAGTCATCTTGATCCTTTATGTTATGACACTGGCTTTCCTTTGCATACACATTTTCCTTTACACACCTTTTGTATAAGAGATAGGGCAGGATTTCATTTTTATTAGTATAGGCCATTTTGATTTGACATAGACTGACTAGGCCTGTGTTTTCTTTATTATTCGATGGTAGAGAATACTCCCATCCTAGCTGTAGGGCAAAGTAGGAGTTTTTCCAAACCCCAAGAATTTAATAAAGGTTTTGAAACGTGTAGCTTGTGTGTCAGTGTCATACTTGTGATACCATGCCTCCCTTACTTTAAACATACATTTTTCCTTCTGCTTCTTAGTTGTTCATTTCTAGTGCGAGGCGGACATGTTTTAGACACAATGACAGTTTACATAAATTTGACATGACACAGACTGATTTTTAGTTTCCTAGGCAGGGAAACTCACTTCAGGATAGGGACAGAGAGGTCTTTATCCAACACTTTTCTTTGAATAAAGATGTCTGATGTTGAAAGCACTACCACTTTGTGTCCGCCTCTCATTTCTGACCTCTCACAGAGCGTGAGTAGAAGAAGTATATCAGTAGTCGGTAGTAGAGGGTGATAGCAAGGGTTAAGTACATAGTAGAAATAATAGGAGAGGCAGAATAGGCAGAGCTGTAGCGAGTGGGAGAATAGGAGTAACTATCAACATAGTGTCAGACAGAGATTACAAAGTGAGAATAGCGAGAGGCAAGGAGGTAGAGTAGGAGGAATGAAATAGAAGAGGATAATAGCAGAAGTAGCAGGAGGTAGCGAAAATAGTATGTGAAGGAGTTAAGAAGTAAGAGGAGAAGTAAGATCAATGGGTTGTGGTGGAAAGGGTGAGTAAGAGATTGGAGGGACTTTTAGTACGGTGGCAGTAGAACATCTTGAGACTCAGAGTAGAGAACAGTCACGAGAAATTCGGTGTGAGAGACGGAGGAGGTTAAGATTGAGAGTCCTTCAGGCAGCACAGGTAAGGTAGACTTGTTCATTTATTAAGTTACATCATGTAAGTATTTCAGATGACAGGATAAGGACAGTAGCCGAGAGTGACCTCACTCTCAGTCCCTGACATTCACTCCCTCCACACACTCAAGACAAGACATAACACAGTGACACTGGGCAAAAGAAGGCACCATCCATAACTTCCTGGAGTACTAAGCGGGCTAGGATAGGGAAAGTCTACAAAAAACCCAGGGAGTTAGTTAGCCAACGCTTTACGGAAGACACCAATAGTATTAGTCACAACAGACATATGGTGTGCCTTTTGGCAAGCTACTAACATCCCTGCTAGGATGCCTTAGCTGAAGAGGGGGGAAAACTGGTGGGAACCATATAGAGAAGGACTAGTGCCAAAATCTCAAGCCCCACTAGGCCCTTAATACCTTTGCCCAAAAGGTACAGCCATCCTGTCTGTAAAGATTTTTAAATAAAAACCCTTGGAACCTGCCTGGGAGTCATCATGTCTCTTTGTTTCGGGCCGCCCCGTCATATTACCAAGTGACCTGTTGATGGTTAACGGTAGTAGAGAGGAGAGAAAATACCAAAGTTATTCAAGCACCACCAAAAAGACCTCACAGGAATGAACAAAAGCAATGAATAAAACAGATGGCTTAGTTAGCTGCAAAGCAGGAAGGGTGACTTAAAAGTGCAAGACCAAGCCCATTAAATACTGCTTATTCAGAGATGTGTCCCCTCATTCTTGAGCTGTAGCCCCAAGAGCGGCATTCAGCATTTTGGAATGTCATTTTAACCACTGTACAATGTTGGTGCTATCTTTATTTGTTCAAAATCAAGTTTTATTAGCATTTTGTCAATAATGAGACAGGCATTGAAACAACATACAGCGTATAACAACGTGTTACCAGCCCATGTAAGCCTTCTTGTCCCGCCCTCCCATTTCATCCCCCAAATTGCACGCTTCAAATCAAACCACAATAAAAGAAACAACAATAAATGCAATCTGTTAGCCTAATCCCACCCGTCTAGTGGGTATTTTCCATATTTAGTGAAAAAAGGCAACCAAATCTGTTCAACCCTCATCATAGACTCATTTAGGATATGTGTTAGATATGCCATATCATAAATCGCCTTGACTTTTTGAACCCACTCTTTTTCCGTAGGGGTTCGGTTTCGTTCCCAGAACTGCACCACACAACACCTGGCGGCCACCAACAGAGTACTTTACCTCATCCCCCCATACACCCCAAACAATATCCACCATGGTGTGAAGGGTTGTGAGATTCCATCAATCCCCTTGATCCAAGAGAGTAACTCCCCCTGAATGTTTGTATATGGATGCACCACCACCACATATGGCAGTAGTCTGCGTTTGAACAGCGGCACCTCCAAAAGTGCAAATCTACCCCTGCATACATCTTTGCTAGGAGGGCTGGTGGATGGTGCCAGCGATGTATGAGCTTGATCGCTGTCATCCTAAACTGTAGGGATACCGTAGAGTGTGAGACCTTCCTACCCATGGAGAGCCAAAGGTCATCCGTTATTTCTTTCTGGAAGCCTTTGGTCCATTTTTCCCTCACCTTTAGACCATTAAGCGGCTATGCCTGCATCAGCGTCTTGTAGATCTGCCCTATTCGGCCCCTAGATGCCTTCCGTATTCTGCATGAGCACTAATTCAAAAATGGTTAGGTCTCTCTGTATGTTGTCCCCCCACCTCGGCTCGTTGAGTACGCCCTTTAGTTGTGAATACCAAAAGGGAGAAAGCCTACCAATTCCGGAGGCACTCCTCTAATTTGTCCAGGGACATACATTTCCCCTCCTCTCACAGCTGTTAAAAGCAGCTTCATACCAACTTTGAAACTGTCAGTGTTCAGCTATGTAATTACACAGAGGGGGGCTGCACAACTCTGTTAGGGGTCTCTTTCTGGGGTACCCATAGCCATTCACCTAATGTAACTGGGCTGAGTAAAGTGTTCTCCATTTTCACCCATTGCTTGTCAGAGCCTGGATCCAAATGGCCTATCATTATGTGTAGTTGGGCAGCCCTGTAATATGGCTTCAAATCCGGGAATCCCACCCCTGCCTCGTCCCGCTGGAACATGAACACCCTGCATGCTATTCTATGGCTAGCCCTGCCCACAAAAAAAACAAAGGCCTTATTCAAAAGTCTTATTCTGACTGTCTCTAGGAAAGAGAATGGAAGAACTATGGCGAGCATCTGAAAAAGAAAAAGGACCTTGGGGAGAACCATCATTTTAATACAATGTGACCTTGCCATCCAGGAAAGATTCACCCTGGCCCATTGATCTAGAGTCTCCTGTACCTTGTCCCACAGAGGGGGAACATTCTCAGCAAATAGATCACCCAAGTCCCTTGGTATCACCACCCCCCAGATACCCATCCTCTTTAACCCGAAAGCCCAACCCTCTCATATAGTCCATCGCCAAGGAGTCCCAGGGTCCCACCGTATATGCCACTGATTTTGGTGCTATCTATTAATGCGTCCCGCATATAGCACTCACGCCAGAACCCCATCTAGACAGGCACATCACGTAAACTCTCAAAACGCAGTGGGTAGTGTCGTCGACATGGTATTGAATGAGGGACAAAGCCCACCCTCGTTGTCCCAGGTTCCAACCAGTAATTCTAGCCACAGCTGAGCTGTGTTTCGGACGGTTCATAACGACTGATGGTGAATATTTCCTTGCTTGGTACGTAGATAATGTGTCAAATGTTTTTATGAATTGTCAAATATTATGCTTGTTATGTTTTACAGAAACTCCATGCCTTGTTCAAAAATGATTACCAGCATGTGACTTTTTTAAACCGGCTTTTCTGGAGATGGGTCTAAGTCTTAAAATTAGTAAACCACATAATGCAAGATCTCTGTATAGTAACTAAGTTTCTCATCTACCTATTTTATTGATGGTTTAGTGTGAATATTATTCAATGTATCTGATGTATTTATTTCAGCAATGTTAATAATTTATTCACCGGTGTGAAAGCATGTGTACATGGTCCAAAGTGCGTGAGGAGAGACATTTTCAGAGCATTAATACATTGTGGTATATTTGGTTGTAATTGTTCAAACGTTCAGTTGGCCTGATATATTTCCTAAGGCAACAGCTACCTCTAGCGGTGAAAAAAAGGTGAAGCGGGCAGTCTCTGCTGCGCATGACTGCATCGGACAAACCTACATCTGGCCGTTTAGTATAATGGATGATAGTCTAACACTGTGTATTTAGGATGAGGAATTATAAGATATGTAATGTTGGTAGTTTGATATTGCTTGTAAGTGTAAGTTTACTTGGTTAACCAATTCACTGAAATTAAATTAAAAAAAATCTCAGTATATCCAATGCCATGTGCTAACAATGTCAGGACTTTTGTAGCACTCTGTTTAAACAAATGTATGTTTAAACATATTTTTATGAAACAAGCTAGCTTTTGATTGTTCACACTTACATGCAGATTACTGTTGTGTGAATACTTTCTTGACAGTCGTACATGTATGTATGGATAAGGCTCATTTACCACAAACCTAGCTCACAGGCAACAGTCATTTACAAAAATGGGGAGACGACAGAGAGAGAACCTGAGAGCGGCAGTGCGGGCCAGGGGTGGGAGGGCAATTTAGTTGGTTGATCCTATTGGGCTAGGTTCACATAGTTGTAGATATGTAGAGATCTTTTTGGAACCCCTCTGCATATGTTTCAATTTTGTCAAGGTCCTTTTTGCCTGTCATCCTTACAGTTTATAAAATGAGTATGATTTAATTGGTATAGTAATATCTGCTATTTACAATGCAATGTTGATAGGTGAGAAAGGCTCACAAACCTTGGCCAGATCACTGCAGCACACAGAAGAGAACAGATTTTAATACAATAAATATATCTACCAGGATTTATGGAGTCTGCCATCAAGTGAATTTCTGGCTACTCCACTGCATGGGTGTTGGTCTCTACTTCACACCTGTCATGTCAGACCCACTGTCGGCGGCATAAAGCAAAATAAAAAACAGGACAGCAAGGCATGGGAATGTACTTCATCCCAACAGTATAGGCACTTAAGGGGCGAGGTAAGCCACAGACGCTTAACCAATTCTATAACGTTCTAAAAGACCCATCATTTGCCATGTCCACATTAGTAGAAACAGTTAACTACATTTTACCATGTAAGCATTCATCTGTACCCTGTGAGAAACCTAGGGGTATTCCCAGATCTACTCCCCCTGGATCCTATATGCAGGTGGCCATGGAAAGGCCATCGCTTTTGGATCCTGCCCCTGGGGGTGGATAAGCGAGGGGGGTATCACCTGGATAGAGGGTCCTTGGGGAATGGAGATGGGATACCATTAGGTAAGGCACAATATGGCACATCCTCTGAGGAGGACAGGAGGTATTCTTGAGATATGTTAGACATGAGAGGGAAAAGACTGTAGATGAGATATCTTGGGACAAAGCACAGTATTCCCCTTATCCTTGTAATAACCATACCACGCCTCCTCTGACCTTTTTGGGTAATTATAAGACCTTTCCTATTTATTCCCCTATTGGGATACATACAGTATTGAGAAGAGGAAGAAACGACTGAGGGTTATGAACAGTACATACTTTCCCCCCTCTAGTACTGAGACGAGGAAAATGCAACTGAGAGCAATAGACAGCAGGTACTCTTGCCACTTTGGTACTGGGAAGAAGAAGATGAAGATGAGAGGGCAGCAAAGAGAGAGAGAAGCCGGGAAAAAGAGAGAGGATACAGCAGAAGCAGCCGTGCGGGAGCGAGAGAGGCCAATATGCTGGAACACTGACCAAGATCCTGGGAGTCCAGCCGGAGGGACGGTGCAGGACGGAGAGCCAGCAGAAGGAAAGATGGGCCACAGGTGCTGACAAAGAATGAGGGCCATGCTGCACACGAGAGCCAGAGCGGGCAGTTTGAAGCGCCTGGCAGTAAGGCTTTCCCGCAAAGGTGGTAACACTGGGACACTTAACACACCGGGGCGCTCCGAAAAGACTGTACACGCAGTAGCGGTCTACACAAAGAACAAAGTTGTCTTTATTGAATACTGAAATTAAAAAAGCAACACATTTACATCCTTTGAATACTGAACTGAATGAAAGAAGCAAAGTTGCTTATATTGAATGCCGAACTGAATGAAAGGAGAAAAGTTGCTTATATTGAATACCGAACTGGATGAAAGAAGCACAGTTGTGTTTTTTGAATACCGAATTCAAAGAAACAAGCAAAGTGTTGTTTAATAAATATCGAATTGAATGAAACAAGCAAAGCAGCATTTTCGGAATACCGAATTAAATGAACTAAGCAAAGATGCATTGATTGAACACTGAATGAAAGGGAAATAAGTAAAAAGGTTTACATTGAATATTGACCTGAATGGAATAAGCAAAACATGCACCTGTTGAATTAAATGAAAGGAACAAACAATTTTGATGCACTATGGCACAATGAACTGCAAGCCAAAAGAAAGTTAAAGCGAATGAAAGATTATGAGTGCAAAGTTAAAGTCAAGGTTGGGAAACCACTGATATGTGAAATTTAAGGACCTGCATTTGAGAAAATACGTGTTTGACTGAATATTGAGTGACCTGTAATAGGTGAACTGTGTGGCCTGAAACTGCGCCTAGACCAGATAACTACTATTCATTCAATCAAGAACTGGTGAAAGGGAATGACAGATTTCTGGTTGCATGACCTGCAATGGGTGAACCGCGTGGTCTAAAACTGTGCCAAGACCAGAGAAACCCTATATGCTAACAAGGAAGTTTGCTGTTGTGGAAAAAAGAAATACTTGGGAAAGGGAACCCTAAGTTGTAAAAGAACTGTTGAAATACAAAACCAAAGCTCCAAGATACTTTTTATGTGATCTTGGTATGTTGATCTTGGAACTGTACCCTGAGAGATGTTGCTCTGAAAATGTATTGAACTTGGGGGAAGGGCATTTTGACCTTTCAAAAGTGTGGAACTTAATTGCTGCAAGTCCAAAAGAAGATACATTGAACATTGTGAAGAACGTATTGGGACAAGAGAAGCTGAAGCGTAAGTCCTAGCTGGAAATAGCTTTATTTTTGGGACACTATTTAGTTTATGGTTGACATACCAACACATTGTTCTGTTTTAGTTGTGAGGGCAAGTAGAGGTTTTGGACACAGACAGACGTTTCATTTGGACATATTGACAAAGACTTTCCTCAGTTTCTTTAGGTAGGGAAATCCCACCTTAGTATAGGGCAAGTTAGGCCTTAAAAAAAAAAAAAAAAAAAACCTTATTTCTCGGAATTGTACATATATTGCTGCAGCCACAATACAGGCACCCCTGGTGCAGACCCTTGGCCATCTGAGAAAGGAACCAGAGAGGCACAAAGGCTTCGCTCTAGATAGGAACTCAAGCCGACATTGGCTGCAACATCTGTTTTTTTCAAGTTAGGCCTTACTCCATCCTGACTATTTCATTGAGAAAAGCTTTTTGTTATATTGAATCTCCTGTCTGTGTCTCCTTCCATGATGCCAATCTTAAAACCCCTTGTGGTAAAGAACAAGATTTGCTATTTGAGACAATCTGGCAGTAGAGCTACATTTATGTTCCATCCAATTATATTCTTGGGTATGAATATACATTTGTATCGCATGAGTCAGAAGAGCTATGCCTCATGTTTAGCTAAAATGTCACGTTCGTAAGGGAATTACTCTCTTGCCAGTGTACGTATGTAGATATGCTGTTGTGCAGATATTTTGTGTCTCTAATTTAAAATATAAACATTTGCCACTTTCTCTGGTGTCTCCTAATTAGAAAAGCAGATGCTAAGCATGGGGAATCTGTTCACAGTCATGATATTTCTTTTGCTCTGCTATAAAACAAATCATATTTTTCATCAAAAAGATGAGTGTACATTGTGATGAGTGATATGCATATCAACCATTTTTTTGCGTTCAATTGCTTACGCAAAAGTGGCAGCCTGAAATCATTACCTAATTATGGAAAGAGAAACACACTAATTGTATATATTATGGCTTTAGGGGTGGTGGATACCCTGTTTTTTCTAGCAGAGCAGTCACGTGGAAGACCGCCAATAAATGCTGTACTAAAACAGGAAATTTGCATTGCACGATTAGGGCACTAGTCCTTGTGCGCTACACTTTGCATACGCATTGCTTTTCCTTAAGATTATTGTTTTGAATATGGTGATTTATGTTGTATTAATGACTGTTTCTCTGTGTTTGTACACTTGTTAAAGTGGAGTTCACTGTGTGAGTCGAGTACCCACTGGCTACTAAATTCTTGGCAAGGAACGCTGATTCAGAAATATAAATCTTGCTCAGTTGAAGAGATTAGGTTCTGGATATCAAATTCTTAGGATGATGCGTGATAGTCGGTAACAGGGTATTTTCGTCAGCAGGTTTACGTAACAGAAGTAAAAAACAGTGATATTAGTGTACCAAAAAAGTATTGAAACTGTTACTCAGGCGGAGAACAGAGTAGGAAGGAAGGGAGAAACGTGCAAAAAATTTTTTAAAAGTTGCCTTCTTGCTGGTTGACAATTTGAGTTGAAACAGATTTCAGTTTAGCTAGAACTGATATCTGGTGGTAGAATGGAGAAGTGTGCTTTAACTTCACAAAGAACAGTTCCGGAATGGTGAAAATGGTTGCAAAATGTAGTGGAGCTGTTAACAGTAAAAAGTAGTGGAACACCGCTCCCGACTGGTCCCGCTCACTTTGACCACTGGTCAAAGATTTTGCAGATTACAAAGACACCACAGTATGCCAAAAATGAACTGTAGGATTGTCAGTGTTTATAGTGAACTGTATGGGAAAGATTTAACAAAAAAGAGTTCAAATAAAAATAGCGCATATGGGATGCGCATTTTTTAAATTTGCGCTGTTTACAGAAATGCATATGTCACCCTTTTTCTCAAAGGTGACCTGCGTATTTCAGGAGGGGCTGGACAGGGGCGCAAATATGTGCTGTCCCACCCCCATACACACATTACTATCGGGAGCACGCTCCCGACAATTAAGAATGACAGGCTCCCAGCAACCACATGGTTGCTAGGAGCACATTTCATAGAGACTGGCATTTAAACGGCCGGAATCTGTGTAATGAACTAAAAGAAGCCATTTCCATCTCCGTTTTGGGATGGACATGCTAGATAATAGCCGCGGTTTGAACCGCAGCTGTCACACTTAACAAACAAAGTCATGACAGTGTCCCAAATGACCATGCCATGATTTGCGCCTCCTGCCACTGCTCCTGTTCCAAACAGGCACAGGGAGATGACCCTCATTTCTGCACATTTAGTTTACTTTACATTTCTTTTTATTAATACTTTCAGCAATCAAAAAGTTAATAAATGCAATTGCAAGAGGTTGGTTCAATTCATATGGCCCGTAGTAAGATTGTCAGCCCAACACTAGGCTTAGTTCATCTATCACACAAGGTTAGTTACATAAATGCCTTTAAGTGGGTTGACCAGCTTTATCATGATAAGCAACTGTGACTACGATTTCGAGTGCAGTCAGCATGATAAATTGGCACCCTGGTCCGGGTTTGCTGCGCTCCCCATGATTGACTTTGAGGAGATTGGATTGTGAAGGAAATCCACTGCTTTTCCCTTGCTGCACCGAAATTGGCATTCAACCATGCACCCTGGACTAATATATATCCCACAGTGCAGTGCAACAGCATGTGCAAGTTCGACTGCAGTCAGCATAGACTGCCACCTTGGTGCGATTTTGCTGCGCTCCCCACGATTGACTTTGCTGGAGATTGGATTTCCTTCAGCATCCTGAAGAAAAAATGAGTAAATCCACTGCTTTTCCCTTGCGGCACCGGAATCAGGATTCAACCCTCACAACTGGACTAGCATATATCCGACAGTGCAGGGTGAGAGCGCGTGCGAGTGCAGTTAGCTGTCTCCAGTTCTGTGGTCGGTGGAGCTTTATGTTCTAATACTAAGGTACTGTTTAAAATTATTTTTGCCTCCGTGTGCTTCTTTAGTGAGAGTAAAAGTTCTATCTCAATAAGATGCCGCCTAAAGCATTGAAAGCAAATTTTGAATTAAAAAAATCACAATTTCCGTAAAAATAAAAATATAAAAACCTCTGCTGTTACCGCAAACAAACTATAGCTAAACAAGGGGAGAATAAGGTGTAACCTAGTTTGGCTCACAAAAAGGTTTGAAGAAACCCAAAAGTAAAAATCACTGTGTTTTTCTAATCAGAGCGGACTTCATCGCATGTGTTACCCGTCCCTGTGCCTTTAAGGCGCACGCCCGCCAAGTGAGAGGGGCGTAGTTAGTAAAGAGGGGTCAAGCGGAGGAGTGTTGGCGCTGAAACAGCCGTTGTTACGTGAAGTTAAATAAAGAAGGTTATGTTCGATACTCCTCCGGCTCAGCGTCCTTCCTTACTTCCATAGCCCAGTCCAGGCTACATCTGTACATCTGGCGACGAGGACGTCTCCTCGCGTAGACCGGAGTCCTCCTTCCGTGAGCAACTACCACCTTGCGTCGTCTTACACGTGGCCAGTGATCCCACTGGGCCTCAATCCTCCTCCGACGCTGCTCCACATCCAGCATCCGGCGATTCCCGCAACAGACACCCTCTCAAGTAAGGGCCCAGCCTGCGCCATACTCCGTCTGTGCGACACCCACACAGTGCAGGAGCGCTACATCCACAGCGTCTCCTGCCCGCCATCATACAACAAAGCCCACACCCTCAAGGGCAGAGCAGACACCCAAAGTGTGCCGGCAACCTCCACGACAGAGCGTGGGACTGCCCACCGCGACTCGGCAGCATTCCAGACCAGCGGTTTTCCTCACGCATCTGATACCGTCAGCACAGTCTCCAGCAGATTCACAAGACCATGTGACCCGCTCGCCGCCTCCTGCGCTCTCCCCGCAAGCACGTGCCCATGGAGATCCGGAAAGCCAGAAAGCCTGCAAATCACACACAAGGTGAGTCTTCCCCCTGCAATCAAGACCTCACCACCGTATGGCCCCACAAACGTGGCACATCAGAAAGAAAAAAAAGGTGGTCCTGGTTCCTATTATTTCTCCACTGGGCCCTCACTGAGCGCTTGTGACACCATCTTCGTCAACCTGAGAGTGGACACCCTGGACTCCAGCCTAAAAGTAGTCCTGGCTTCCACAGTTGCATCCCAGAACTTCAATACTCCCGACGGGTGGCCCATGCCCCACTGTCCTCCACTGAACCTCCTGTGGTGCGCTGCCCTGCCCACCAGCGGTTGTCTCACCCCCTGCACAGTCAACAGCCACCATGAGCAATCAAAACTCACCACCTCCCGCCCTCAGCTCAAAGTCCTTCCAGCTACATATGCCCCTTATGTTCTACATGACACCACAGGCCAACAAAGGACCCCGGTGGACCGAGTGGATGGAGGACTTTTACCACTTTGTCAGAGGGTCAGGGGATGGCAACTTGCCCCACCCACTTGACGTTTTTCTCAATTTAGTGGGGGTGGAGGTCAAAACTATCGTCAAAACCATCCCAACGGCAGATCAGCCAGACTTCATCTCCCTAATTGCCGCTCTTGGCAGGCTAATAATCATTGAACCAAATCGAGATTATGAGAGGTATCTCTTCAACCAATGCACACAGAAGCCGCAAGAGACACTGGACGAATATATAACCTGCCTGCGAGTCAAAGGGGCCCACTGCCAGTTCAATGACTTTTCCCTGGATGAAGCCATTCGACTGCGCATTATTGAAGGCTGCTTTTCACCAACTCTCAAAAAACAGCTGCTGAAAAAGCCCCTCACGATCCCAGAAGTCGGCGAACTCGCCAGAGAGGGTTGAGGTCCAAGCTGCATCGATGACAGGCACGCCGACTGCGAAACAGGACACCTCGGAACTCATAGCAGCGGTCCAACAGCCAGTCTCATGACTAGGAGACAGGAGTACCGCCCCATAAGGGCAATCCAACCAACAAGTGCCCAGACAACAGAGACAATGCTACCGGTGTGGCATTGGAGTTCCCACATTCTGGATCCTGTCCAGCCCTCTCGCAGAGGTGTACCAATTGTCGCAGAGAGGGCCACTTCCAATCTGTCTGCACGGAAAGCAGACCATTCCCTACAATGAGGCCCCAAGCACCTGCCAGAATGCCTTATCGTCCACCACAACTTCAATACTTCCAACAGAGGTTCCACCAACCCAGCCCACGTAGATATATATGGGCTGTTGACAAATACCAATACCAGGACTATCCCAATGGCTACACAGGCCATGAACAACCATTTTAGCTGACAGATGAGTACCATGAACCCCCCGAGGGTTACCAGAAAGAAGAGATCTACTACGCTCCAATGCCCACCGTCGTTGCCCCCTATCACGGCCCACCAACGCAAGATGAATATGTCAACCTCGTCCATGACAATATAGAGGCCAAGGAAGCTCCACGAATCCAGGTTAAAATGGGCAACTGCCTTTTTCACTTTCTAGTGGACTCTGGTGCCACTGTAAACATCATGGGGGAGCAAGAATACCTAAGGATCCCCGACGCCTTGACACTTGAATGAACCCACTCGAGAATCTTCCAGTGGGGCGCAGCTACGCCCCTCCAAACCATCGGCCATTTGAGACGCTGCATCCTCCTCAAAGGACGGAAAAGGGACACAACCATCCATGTCATTCGATGCCCAAGGAAAGGTCGCTGTCTCCTCAGCTATTACACAGCGTTGTGTCTAGGTCTCATCGACATCCATGTTGGAATGGATGATGTGATAACATCGGCCACAGTCACCCAGAGATGTGAGGACACTGTAAGGGCCATCAGCACCGACAATACCCACGGCCTCATTACCAAGCTGACATTGTGATGAAATTTCCCCAACTGTGCACAGGCTTAGGAAAACTAAAGGGTCCGCCGATCAAACTACACATTGACCCTACGGTCAGACCGGTCCCACAACACCCCAGCAGAGTCCGATTCCTTCTGCAAGAAGCAGTCTCCAGAGAGCTGGACCAGCTGCTCTCCGATGGCATCATGGAGCCAGCAACGGGGCCCACCCCCTGGGTGTCACCCTTGGTCATCGTGCCGAAGGAAGGAGGGAGGCTGCGGCTGTGCGTCAACATGAGGATGACCAACACCGCCATCCAGTGGGAGAGGCACCCAGGTCCGTGCATCGAGGACATGATCATGCAACTCAACAACGCTCGATTATTCTCCAAGTTTGATCTGGGTACCATCAACTGGAAATACATCCTGACTCAAGAGGGATAGCAACATTCGCCACCCATGAAGAACTGTTAAGATACCGGAGGCTAAACTTCAGCATCTCATCTAAATCTAAAGGATTCAAAGTCACGAACTTGAATTCTGGCACACCCTTTATTCAATTCTTCAAATTGTCAAATGAGGCTCATACCTTCCTATTAGTTAACATTTATTGGAGGAAAGCTCATCTGTCACCAGATTGTTTCTTTGGTTATCTGGAGGAATTTTCTTTGAAAATTACATTGGAAAAAAATGTTAACTTTGTGCTAGTTATGGGAGATATTAACCTGCATCTGGCTCTGGAAAATAAGAGAAAACTAGCGAATGATGAAATAAGGTGAAATGAATGTATGGAAAATATGCAATTGGTTATGGTCAATGGTGCTGTAGAGGGTGATATCCCTCCTGCGAGTACGTGGCATAATGGCTTATTCGAGGCCACTATTGATTACATTTTTGTAAATAAAGCAATGATGAACGTGATCCAGTCCAGTCCCTGAATATAAAACCCAGTACTAAAAGTGACCATCATCAACTCTGCTTACAGTGGGAATTGGACATTAAACCCTCGGTAAAGCATGGGGGGACTTATAATGGCAATGTCATTTCCAACAGCGCAAGAAATCGATTGAAATGGTCTGACGCGTCATTAATGTGCTTCGATAAACAACTGTCTTGCAATTCGGGGAGGGATTATGTGTCCTCTATGCTTCAATATGTGTCAATTAAGAACTCTGTACAAGGCCAAAGCCATAAGCGTACACATACATTCGACATAGAGGTGAAAAATAAAAAATCAGAGCTACAATATCAGATACGCATGTTAAAACATCTCCCGAGTGAGGAAAGGACGTGAAAATTAAACAACTTCGCATGAGATACAGAAACTGGCAAGAAGGAAGAAAAGCCTTGTGTTTTCAGAGAGACAGTGAATTTATGTTAGAAAAGATAGCCTCCAAATCAACGGCTGAAATATGGGGTGTGCTAAATGAGGCAACTTACAAAGACCAAAATTCTGTCCAAATAAACCCCATTTCAGGTTAAACTTGGTGTGCGTACTTCCTTTAGATATATCAATCTCCTCTGAGAGACAGCCAGATTGCCATTGAAAGAGAAAGTAAAAATTGGAATCATCTAATCACATTTGACCGGGCCGACATATTGTTGTACATAGCAAAGCTCAGTAGCTCGAGGGCTGCTGGTCCTGACGGATTTAACAACAAAATGTTCAAGGATAATCCTAAAATATGGCCAAGTATACTCGTACAAATATTCGGGGAGGTGATGGGATCTGGGAGTCTGCCGCCCTCATGGAGGAAGTCCATACTTATTCTGTTATATAAAAAAGGCAACAGATTGGACCCGGCCTCTTATAGGCCTATTGCCCTGGAAACATTTTCGCACGTTTAGTGCTTCGTGAGTTTAATGGGTAGCTTGATAGCAAGGGGCTAAGAGATCCATGGCAAACCGGTTTTCTAAAAGGCCTAGGCACAGGGATCAACCTGTTATGTATAAATGCAATTATTGCCAGGCAAGCCAAGTTAAAATTACCTTTGTATGTGGCCTTTTTGGATTTTAAAACCGCTTTTGATGCGGTTCCAAGGGAACTTCTCATTATGAAGTTGATGAAAAACAACTGCCTTTGGAACATCCTTACATGGATTATCAACCTACACTCTCAAACCTCAATACAAATTAGATTGTCTAACGATGGGAGTTTATCTGACCCGATCTACAGCTCTAGGGGTCTTAAGCAAGGGTGTATACTTGCGTCATTGATTTTTAATTTCTTTATCCTTGACATCAGTAAAGCTTTTGAAAATATCATGACTGATTCCCCAAGGTTAGGCCTGTCTGAGGTTAAATGGTTGTTATATGCTGACAACCTTTTGTTGTTAACCAAAACGCCAATGGGTCTCAGAAACATGCTTTGTGCCTTGGAGAATTATGCAACACATAACACAATGACCATCAATACTAAGAAAACCCAGGTGATTCAATTTGGTAATTGTAAACAACGAAACAAAAAGGTAGGGTGGAAGTTGTATGGAGAGGAAGTAGAAGCATTATCTGAATATATATACTTGGGCATAAACATCAGCAATAATCCCAATGACTCTCCATATGATTCCAGTCTAAACTCCAAGTGGAAGAGCCTGATATCGCAGTCAAAACTCATCATGGGTAAATATTGCAAGTTCACCATTGCACCCCTTCTAGTTTTTTACAAACAAAAAGCTCTGCCAATCTTGTTATATGGTGCAGAAACCAAACCAATTCAATCCAATAGCTTTTGGAATATGAAGGAAGGGATCTATTGAAGAACTTTGTTATGTTTGCCTCCATCTGTACCTATAGCCCTGATAAGGCATGAATTGGGGTTAACGTCATTATATGCCGCTTATAAATGGAAAGTGTGTATGCTTTATAGGAAATGTGTCCTGGAAGAGCATAGGAACGGTCTTGTTGTACAACTGGCCCACTACATACACACATCTAAGGATGCTTATATCCTCCAATGGAAATTACAGGTGCAGAGGTTTATGCAAGATGAAGATATAACAGAAAATCTACTTATTCAAAATCCTGACAAAGCCAAATGTAAAATGTGGGCGATGGCTTGGATAGAAAATACAGAATTGTGCTATAAGTACAAAAATTTCAATCAAAATCCCTTTAGCCTCAAAGCTTATGGTAATACGGAGGCGTATCTTCTAAAATCTCCCAGTGTCATGCATCGCGCAAGACATTTGCGCCTAAGATTGAACCTATGGCACACGAGAGCAGTAACAGCAAAATGGGCCAAGGATATAACGGTGTCTAGTACATGTCGGTTTTGCAATGTTGAAGATGAATCATTAGAGCACATTATCACGAAATGCGACATGTTAGAGGTACTGAGAATCAAGCACTTTAAAACCTTATTTGAATACAAGCTACACATGGGAGCGAAAGATCTCTGGAAATATGTATTCCACCTGTATTCAAGAACAGTTGGGTATGCATCAATACATTTTTTTAATGAGTTAAAATTTGATAGAGATGGTATGGATGAAAAAAAGGGAATCTCCTCATAGTGATAAAACGATTAAGCCGGATTTCAGTTGGCCCAAGGATTTTAGTTATTTTTTGTTGCGATAACTTGGAAAAATTGAAAGATGTTGTCTCATTTTTTAAAATTTTTATTTCTGTTTTTATGTACATGATGTAAATAATGATTATTTTGTAATACGTGTTCAATTGGATTTAAATGATAAATGTAAAATTGTATTTTATTTTTATATATTGAAAGGTTGAGTTTCTCAACCAAGCCAATAAAAAAAAAAAAAAGAATTTGGCAACAAGACGAGGGGCGTGAATGTTCCCAACCGGCTTCCAGGTCCTGTCCTCTGGCCCATAACCCTTCCAATCGACCAGATACAGCCGAACACCCCGAGTAACCTTAGTTTCGAGGGGGTTGGGTCCTCCGACGTATTCCATATCTATGACAGGTAATCACCACAGCTGTCAAAACTAGCAAAGGGATGATAGGGGTCTCGACCCCCTCTCCCGAACCACAGAAGCCGAATAGATCGACCCTCCCACCTTGGTTGGCACGGGCGCCTGAACTGAGGAACACAGGAAGCCACGTGGCAGCCAATGGGGGGAAGACAGAGTTAGGGAAAGGGGGTGGAATGACAAAGTAAAGGAGGGGAAAACATAACATGCAAATGTAACAATATCTACCTCCCACACAATACTCATAGACTTAGTCCTACCTCCTAAAACCTGACCGAACCTGACCTGACCTCCTACACAAACCTGAACCTATTGTAAAGCAATCAAATGTATTCTCATACTCTTTGCGTTCCCATAAGTGTGGCCACAAAACACTACTTAAAGCACACTAAACATGGTGTTAGGAACTCGTACATAACCTGATATGAAAGCAAACAGATTTTGTGGCATACAAACATGATGACACAAACTGGGTTGAAAACATTGGACTCATGGCCCACCTGGCACAGTGAAGCGACAAACACAATATGGCACACTGAATACACAACACATCTTTTCCGAGGAGATGCACTGTGGAATTACCTCCAAAACACTTAAAACTAGAATAGGATTCCTGACCCTTCCTGAAACACTCCTGGTTTTTTAAAGCAGTTCCTGACAAGCAATTTAGCATAGTTCTTGCCCACATGTAAGTTCAACTGCGTGTTTCCTCACACGCGTAACCATATCAAACTGCATCCAGGATGAATGCACTTATCTTACGGTCCGGGCGCCTCACGAGGACACCCGGACCCTGAAGACTGAAGCCCCAAACGAACGCCAAAGCCGCTCGTAATTCACCGCCGCGGCCAGGCACCTGCTACTTCATGCTTGACTGCTTCTCAATTCCCGCCGCAGCCCAACAGTCCTCCGGCGTCCGAAATACTGCCTGACTCCTCGCGTCCTCCAACGCTGCCGCCCGTGCATATAATCAGTAATTATCTGCACTGAGGCACAGGCGGTTGAGGACTTTAAACAGTTCTTAATTGCCAGCTTTAGAGCCGTGCGAAACCATAGAACTTACGCCATCCCCAAAGATTGCTGGGAAGTGTAGTATTTACCATGGCAGCTTCATTTTTTGAATACAAAGCGCCGTTTTTTGCCCCAAACTGTATTCCTGACAACAGCTGTGCTGCAGTGATTACCTGTCATAGATATGGAATACGTCATCAGACCATCCCATCGAAAGAACGTTACCAGATAAGAGAGTAACTTGTTCATCTAGTATCCTATTAACATCATACTCATCTTCCTTCTGAACCAGAATTGGGGCAGGATGCGCTGCCATTGCAGTGTCAGGATGGACAGGCTTGAGAAGTGAGATGTGGAAAGCCAGATGAACCTTCCATTCATCAGGAAGCTTCAGACAGACAACCGCCGGATTCAGGATGGCAGAAACAACAAAAGGACCCACATAGCATGGAAGCAGAATCTTACGTCCAGGAATGCAAAGGTTCTTAGCTGATAACCAGACCTTGGAGCCAACCATGTATGATGATGCAGAGGAACGAAGCTTATCGGCATACTTTTTGTAATGCACTTGAGCATCAAGGAGATGTTGCTTGATTGCCTTTTGAACATCTAGGATGTTGGTAACACAGGATGTTGCGGCCGGACTGTAACCGGATAAAACAGGAGAAAGGGGCAAGGACCTCGGGTCGCTGAGTAAAGGGAGTTGTTATATGCAAATTCCACCATAGGCAAGACAGAAAGCCAGGATTTTTCATACTGCAGTGTAAGACATCTTAGATATTGTTCCATGGTAGAATAAAGACGTTCTGTTTAACCATCAGTTTGTGGATGGTAAGCACTAGAAAAACGATCGTCAATACCGAAAGACTTAGTAAGAGAGTGCCAAAAACGAAATGTAAATTGAGAAGCCCTGTCAGTGATTATAATAGATGGGAGACCAAAGAGCCGGAATACATTCTTGATGAAAAGATCAGCTAGAACCGGAGCAGATGGAAGACCATGACAGGGAACAAACAAGGCCACTTTTGTGAGATAGTCAGTAACGACTCATTCGAGGGTATTTTTTCCTCTGACGTATTCCACATCTATGATGGGTAATCACCACAGCTGTGCTGCTTCGGAAAAATTTTCGCCGTCTGTGTCCTGCATCGATGACATCGATACGCTGTCCACGAGGGCCTCCGTCGAGCCGACATCACCGGATGTTATGAGTAGGACGCACGACGCCTGTAGCCTCAGTTCCGTTTTTCCGCGAACGTGTTCGCTTCGGAGATCTCGGCGCGCCTCAGTTCTTCTGATTTCTATCGGATCTTCGAACTTGGTTGTTTGTGAAGATATCATGTCTTTGTCTTCTACCCCACGGTCTGGATTCAAGAAGTGTCGGGACTGCGGTTCCAAGATGTCACTTACGGACCCGCATGACGTCTGCCTCTGATGAGGACCACGCCACGGATGACTGTGACGTTTGCCAGTCATTGACGTCGAAGGCCTTGCGGGAGCGGAAGAAGAAGCTATCTGTAGGTAGGGTTTCCAAACCCCAAAAGTGGAAATCCACTGGGCTTTCGACCGATGATTCGAGGGGCGACTCTCCAGTACAGGGAGTCTCGGTCCTGGAGTGGTTCCCGCCATTCCTCTGCCTCTTCTAGGCACTCGCGGAAGCGCCGTCACAGGTCGCCTTCCCCGTCCTCGTCCAAGGACTCCGCCAGACGGCGGGTAGCTCGTCCTACCAAGCATTCCTCTCCTGCGGAATGGGACGCATTTCATAAGGAAATGATGGCGATTTTCAAATCGCAGGGCTCTGTTCCGTCCGCGCCTTCGAGAGAAGCCAGCAAGGAATGCGCTAGGGCCACCGCTCGCACGCCTTTGGGCTCGGTCAGTCAGCGCGATCATCGGGAGCCGTTGAGTTCCCGATTGGACAAGGTGGATCGCTCAGTCCCGGTCCTCGAGACCGTCGGAGCCTCTGAGGTCTTCTAGACGTCAACGCCATCGGCGCCATGTCCGTTGAGGGACTCTCTCTCGAGGCTCCGCCTCAGAGGAAGTCGTCGACACCATTGGCGCTGAGGCCGTTGAAGGAAACGCTCGGGGCACTGCCCTCGAGGCCTATGTCGAAGCCATCGGCGCCGCGCTTGACATCAATGCCGATTCCGTCGAAGCCCTCAACGCCTTTTGTGGAGCCTTTACCAGGGGTACCCCGTGCATCGGTGGAAACTCAGAGGAAGGCCCTGAAGAAGTCAGTGAGGCCTGTATTTGAACCTTTTTCTGTGCCTTCATCCAGGGATTTATTCCATGCTCTGGATTACATCTCTGAGGTGGATGAAGGGTCTGATGATGGTTTGGCTCCTGATGAGGTTCCTGACGAACTCTTGTCTGGTCATAGCCAGTTGGAAGACCTGCATCAGTCTTTGCACGACGCCAGTGGTGTGGACACCTCTCCGGAGGTTGAGTTAGGTAGGCCTGAGCCTGGCACGCACGCTGAGTCTTCATACCGGCGTCTCATGTCGAGGGTGACGGAGTACTTGGGGTGGTCTGCGCCACCAGTGGATTTTCTGCAGGATGACCTGACAGATATCCTTGACCAAGGTCCACCCACTAACTCAGTGCTCCCATTTCATATGGCTTTACAGAGAAGGGTGGCGGCTTGGACTGCTCCGGAGAGTCTCCCGGCAGTGAGCAAGTCATTGCCAAAAAAATACCATCCAGCCAGTAGCGACCCCTGCTACTTGACGCACCCCACTCCAGAGAGTTTGGTGATGCAGGCGGCTATGGTCCCGGCAAAGCAGGTGTCGTACCCTACCATCCCTCCTGATAGGGACGATAAACGTTTTGATAGCTGGGTGAAGAAAGTGTTTTCTTCAGGGGGTATGGCTTTACAGGCAGCCAACTCTGTGTGTGCCTTAGCACGTTTCACTCACACTCTGTGGAATTGTGTGTCTTTGCCGGCTGAACATATTCCCGAAGGGGTGGAACGGGATGGTTTTCTTGCCCTCGTTCAGGATGGCAAGGATGCCATGTGTGAATCCGTTCAGTCGGGTCTGGACATGGCAGACTGTGTCAGCCGGTCCATGGCAGCAAACACCGTGATGCGCAGATTTGCGTGGTTGTGGAAGTCGGGGTTTGCTCCCGACGTACAAGCCCGGCTTCTCAACATGACCTTTGATGGTGTACATCTTTTTGACAGCAAGGCTGACGAGAGCCTTGAGAGGTTGCAGACCTCCAAAGCTGCAGCAAAGTCGTTGAGCGCTGCAGTCCGCCAACATCCGCCTTTTCGTCCTAGGGGACAGCAATGGAGGGGAGGTTCCTTTCGATACTACTTGTCTTTGGGTAGATCGAGGGGAGCGGCCAGTCAAAGGGGCCAACGTAGGTGTACCAGAGGTGGAAAACAAGGTACTCGAGGTGCCAAAGCCGCTCGGGCAGTTGCCTCTTTGCCCTCAGGCACTGCCGCTTCAGCTCAGTCATGAGGCCATGTCCCATGGTTCGCCGGTTGGGGGGAAGGCTGGCGCAGCATCTTGTAGAACGGCGTGCCATTACTTTAGATGTGTGGGTTCTGGAGATAATAGCCCACGGCTCCTGTCTTCCTTTCCGGCAGATGCCTCATGACAATCCACCAGGGAATCTCTCTTTGAAGAGTCTGGATCCGCTCCTTGCGCAGGAAATCTAATCCCTGCTGCAGAAAGGCGCCACAGAACTGGTGCCTGTAGCGGAGAGGAACAAGGGATGGTATTCCCCATATTTTTTCAACCAGAAAAAAGACGGGGGATTCAGACCCATCATGGACTTGCGTGGTTTGAACAAGCTCCTGAGGAAGGACAAGCTCAAGATGGTTACTCTTTCTCAAGTCCTCTGGGCCCTTCAACTTCATGACTGGTTGGTATCTCTCGACCTCAAGGACGCTTACTTTCATGTACAGATTCATCCCAAGCACAAGAAGTACCTGAGGTTCGCGGTTGGCGACTCGCATTTTCAGTTTCGGGTCCTGCCGTTCGGATTGACCTCGACCCTGAGGGTCTTCACCAAGCTCATGGTCGTGGTGGCAGGGTATCTCAGGAAAGGGGGGATTCACGTCCACCCCTACCTGGACGATTGGTTGATCAGGGGGCGCTCTCCCGAGCAAGTCCTGGATCATCTGTCCGTCACCTCCCACTCCCTTCACAATCTGGGCTTCTCCCTCAACTTAAAGAAGTCCCACCTGACACCTACCCAGCGGCTCCAGTACATCGGAGCAGTGCTCGACACATCTCTGGGGCAGTGTTCGCCTCCCAGGTGAGGGCTCATCACATTCTGCAGATGGTGGACAAGTTTCAACATGCCCAGAGTCTCCCGGCGTTCGAGTTCTTGAGGTTGCTCGGCCTCATGGCATCCTGCATTCTTCTGGTGCCAGAGGCCAGGCTGCGGATGAGATCTTTGCAGTGTGCTCTCAAGACGCAGTGGTCGCAGGCCTCTGGCAGGATGTCAGATCCAGTTCAGGTGCCGTCCTCGGTCACCCAGGATCTACTGTGGTGGGCCGTCGAATACAATCTGATGAAAGGGGCTCCATTTTGGCTACCCTGGCCGGAGGGGACGATATTGACGGACGCATCCCTCACGGGATGGGGAGCTCATGCCAACGAGTTGACAGTCAGCGGTCGTTGGTCTCCGTCAGAGTCCAGACTCAATATCAATCTGTTGGAGCTGAGGGTCGTCAGGCTAGCCCTCTAGGCTTTTCTGCCAGCTGTTCGGGGAAAAAATGTCCTGATTTGGGCGGACAATACAGTGGCCCTGCACTAACTCAACAAAAAGGTGGGGCAGGGTCTCTCCCTCTGTGCAGAGAGGCGATACAGCTCTGTTTCTGGGCCATCCAACAGGAAATTTCGATCTCGGCAGTTCATCTGGCCGGAGACGAAAACTTGGCGGCGGACGCTCTGAGCAGGCAGAGCAAGGTCTCTCACGAGTGGGAGCTAGCTCAGGAGATTCTCCTGGAGATATTCGCCCTTTGGGGGACCCCACAAGTGGATTTCTTCGCCACCAGGGTCAACCGGAAGTGCAAAAGATTCTGCTTGCGGGAATTTCCTCCAAGAGGAACGTTAGGGGACGCGTCAATAGTGGAGTGGTCCTTCCCACTGCTGTACGCGTTTCCTCCAGTCCCCGTCATTCCGCAAGTGCTACGGAGGTTACGGAGGTTCGGTTCCCGAATGATCCTCATTGCTCCGGCATGGACCAGGAGAACATGGTACCCGGACCTTCTCGACAAGTCGATCTGCCCTCCACGCCGTATTCCCTACCGAGACGATCTGCTCTCACGGGAGGGGGGTCAGGTTCTCCATCCAGAGGTCAAGTCCGTCAACCTTCATGTTTGGCTTCTGAAAGGTTGAGGTATAAGGATTGGGACCTCCCTGAAGATGTGATGGTGTGCTTTCGGGCCAGAAGGCCTGCAACAATGTCCCTGTACCGTTGCCGTTGAAGAAAGTTCTGCGACTGGTGCAGGGTTAAGAATGTGGATCCTTTTTCATGTGCCATTCCTGTGGTTTTGTCTTTTTTGCTTTCTTTAGCCCACAAGGGCCTGCAAGTGGGTACCATTAAAGGTTACCTGGCGGCGCTGTCCATATTTAAGCGCTCATCTGAGGAGTGTTCTTATTTTAAGATTCCTTTTATTTTTCAGTTTTTGAAAGGGCTCACTAACGTGTTCCCACCGTCACCTTTCCAGGTGCCCGGTTGGGATTTGAACCTGGTTCTAAAATTCCTATTGGGAGCTCCGTTTGAGCCTTTACATTCTTGTCCTTTGAGACTGTTGACCTTTAAAAATGTATTTTTAGTTGTGGTTACTTCCGCTCGCAGAGTGAGTGAGTTGCAGGCACTATCCACCAAGCCACCCTTCACGGTGTTCCATAAGGACAGGGTTGTCCTTAAGGTTCGTCCTCCTTTTCTTCCGTAGGTTGTGTCGTAATTTCATTTAAGCCAGAAGGTCATTCTTCCGGCATTCTATCCTCCTTCCCATCCTGGTAAGGAAGCCTAGGAGAGCGTTAAGCTTCTACATCTCACACATGTCCCGGGTCAGAGTGGACGATCAGCTCTTTGTAGGATACGCTCGAAGGCGTTTGGGTCAAGCTGTTACTAAGCAGACCTTGTCCAGATGGATTATCTTGACCATCTCGGAATGCTACTGCCTGGCGGGTAGGGACCCTCCGGTAGGCTTGAGGGCCCATTCTAGTAGGGGTGTGGCTGCCTCCACTGCTCTGCAGAGGGGTGTTCCCAGTCGTAAAAAATTTGTGAAGCAGCCACATGGGCCTCTGTCCATACTTTTGTAAAACATTACTCCCTGGACTCTTTCCATGGGCAAGACTTAGCCTTTGGTAAAGCGGTCCTCTATTCTGCAATTTGATTGGGCATTCTAAATTTCTAGATTCTTTTCCCACCTCCATACGTTGGTGCTGCGTTGGGAGTCTGTCAGATGTGGAATAGGTCGGAGAAACAAATCCCCTCGAAGAACAAGTTACTTTCTTACCTGGTAATGTTCTTTCAATGGGATGTTCCGACGACTTATTCCACATCGTACCCTCCCAGCCTGCCCATCTACTGAATTTCTTATGTGATTCCAGCTTACATTTCAGCAAGGCTTTCTGTAGTCATTCTGGCAGAAGATTGGTGCCACACGTTCTGGGGAAAAAAGTACAACGTAGGCTACGGGCGTCGTGCGTCCTACTTATAACATCCGGTGACGTCGGCTCAAAGGAGGCCCTCGAGGACAGCGTATCGACGAACATCGACGCAGGACGCAGAAGCCGAACATTTTTCCCAAGCAGCACAGCTGTGGTGATTTCCTGTCATAGATGTGGAATACGTTGTCGGAACATCCCATCGAAAGATAACCAGGCAAGAAAGTAACTTGCTCTATGGTGTCATAGCCATCAATAACTGGTAACTCTACTACAAAATCCATGGATGATATGGAACAGGGATGGTCAGAAATAGGTAAAGGTTGAAGCAACCCAACAGGTTTCCTGGTAGAGTCCTGCACTGTGCACAAAAAGCACAAGCAGTTATGTAGCTGGTGACATCCTTTAACATTGATGGCCACCAACACCAGTGTTGCAAGAGATCTAATGTTTTCTTGATCCCTGGGTGAGCTGCAATCAAGGAATCATGACACCACTTGATAGCTTTCTTCCGAATTGGCGTGTTAGGAAGGTAGACTAGTATCTGTACCCCTGGAATGAGATCAATAGGACAGTCATACGACCTGTGAGGTGGTAAAACAATTGCCACACCTATATCAAATATATCTACAAATTCTTGGTATTCAGAAGGCAAGGAATTAGGAACCACAGCTCCTATAGTAGAAGTTGTGTCCAAAAGTGATTTACATGGAGTCAAAACAGCATCTTGAGACAAAAAAACAATGATTGTCGCAGTATTCGGAAACAAATTCCACATGTCCGGTATCCCAATCAATTGAAGGTTTGTTTCTGAAACCAGCGCAATCCAAGGATAGCTTTATACTGAGGTGCTGCAATAAGATCAAAGTAAACAAACTCGGAATGACCTGAAGAAGTTTCCATGTGCAAGTCAGAGGTTCTTTCCACCACCAGACCGGACAGTAAAGTTATACCATCCACAGCATTAACCTGTTCAGGTTTTTTCTTGGAAACAATACGTAAACCCAGCTCCCTGGCATACTTGTGATCTATATAATTACTGGTAGCCCCAAAATCCTGAACAGCGGTAACCAGAATTGCCACCCCCGGAGGGTGGACCAAAGAGACAGCCAGGGTAAATGGTCTGAGATCATGGTAATCCTCTAAAAAAAACATTACCCGACATTAAATGGGATTCTATTCATTGACGGGCTTTCACGTTTCACTGCTTCCTGACCGGTTTCTTGGGACATGCTTTCAATAGATGTTCTGAAGACCCGCAGTAGAAGCACATGTTATTCTTTTTCCGGTTCTCCCGTTTTCCAGCATTGGATCTTTCATGGATTCACATGCTTAGAATATTCCCCGTCAGGCTGGGAACCCTCGGTATATTTATAAAGACCTTTCCTATAGGAAAAATGTTGACACTTCTGTGTCCTATCTATGTCGTTTTCGGGCTGCATACGCCTGACCCAATAGGACGTAGGGATAGAAATAGCCCCGCCCCTGTGGCTCCCTTGAGATTTCAATGGTCTCCAAAGTAGCGGGAGCACCTCGTGTTTGTTTCTACTTCTGTACAAGGTTGAATTCTACTGTTGAGAGTTTTTCGTGCAAATGTCCGGAAAGGCGTTATTCCGCCCGTGTGCCATGTGCGGACTGAAAAAAGTCTATGAAGGGGATGGGCACATGGATTGTTTGTACTGTCTGCACCCTCATCACTCAGTGGACAGTTCTGAGATCTGCAAAGGCTTCTCACAGAAGACGCTAAAGGATAGGAATAGACGCCTGGTGACGTGGCTAAATGAAGGAACCTATCCTTCATCGGAGGTAGGATCGGCGCACAGCCTGGCATCCAGGCCCAAGTCATCTAAGGCGGAATCCCATCGCCAGTCGGTGTCGGCAGAGCCTCCTCCGAAGAAACCGCGTTCTATGGAGAAGCGCCCTTCAGAAAATATCAGGCGAAGGAATCCTCGTCGAAACATGGACAAGATCGCTATCAAGGAAAGTCTTCTTCTTCATCTTCATCGAAAAAAGGGAAAGATCCTTTGAAGACCTCCTCCTCAGGGGACCATCACAGGTCGTCCTCGAGTAGAGACTCGACGAAGCATAAATCTGGCTCAAAAAAGGCAGGATCACCAAAAGTCTGCGTCCCAGCCTACACCATCGTCTACGAAGACTCCTGTCGTTGACGAGAGTGTTACCGTCGACGCAGGTAACGCCTGTAGTGGCCCCGGCGAATACAATAGCAACGATAGACGTATCCACGTTGACGTTGTCGATGGTGGAGCCTCAAAGGCGTGGCAGCCGGAGGTGTAAAATGCGGTTCTGCCCGAGACCTTACTACAGCCGGAGGCGGCCTTCTCAAGATCATCCATGGAGGAGGATTGAGAACAGATTATGGGTCCAGCAGATCTGGGATTGCAAGGAATTGCTTCGTCGACGATTTAGGGGGGGCAAAATGTCCTGGCTTTGTAGTCTTTATTGAACCCTCAATCTATATTATCCTTGCAAGTTTTGTCTACTCTACAGTCTTTTCTGAAGAGGTTGGACGAGAGGTTACCCCTCGTAGACGCGCCTTTGGGGATGCCGGCGGGATCTGCCGACGACGAACCGATCCTTCTACGCGGATTACGGAAAATCCAGCCTCCCGACCAGTGAACTGGTAGGAACGACTACGCTCATACCCGGAAGAAGGGGAGTTACAAGATTCAGAGTCGGAACCTAGCGATTCCTTTTCAGAGGTATCCTCAATCCTCATCCCCTTCGAGGGATCCTACATGGGAGTCGGAAGCGGAGATGGAGGCACCTAGAAGCCATCACCACCGGACGACATCGGCGCCTTTCACGCGATGATGGGCAAAGCCTGTATTGAGTTTGGTCTGAGCCTTGAAGAAGAAAAGGAGTGCTTCTTGTTCGACCATATGGGGAAAAGAAGAAAGTCAGTCTTCTCAGTTCCCATTCTAGACCACGTCTGGGAAGAAGGTTTGAGGACCATGCGCCATCCATTTTCAGAACCAGCAATAAAAAGGGTAGGTTGGAGAAGAAATTCAAGGCTCCAGACTCTACACCTAAATGCTTGACCGCTCAACCATCTCCAGAGTCGGTAGTGTCGGCTGCAGTGGCTAGGAAGGCCAGATCGCAGCACAAATGTTCTTCCCCTCCGGATAAGGAGGCTAGAAGACAGGACACATTTGGCAAAATGGTTCTATCCGTAGGAGCGACGACAGTTAAAGCAGCTAACTCGCTGGCAATTATGGCAAGGTATGACCGGCAGATGTGGCATCATTTGGCCCCTATCCTAGAACACCTTCCTGAAGAACATAGAAAGTCGGCCATGTTGCTGGTATGTGAGGGAGAAGAAGCGTTGAACCACTCGATTAACATTGCCGTGGATTTGGGGGAGTCTGGATTTAAGCAAATAAACAACGGAGTGGTTTTGAGAAGGCAAGCCTGGCTGAAATGTACTAACTTCAGACCGGAACTCCAGTACAAGGTACTCGATATGCCTTGTGATGGTGACCAGCTGTTTGGAGAGAAAGTGGACGAGGCCTTGAAAGGTATGAAAGAGGATATGGATACAGCCAGGTCGTTAGGAGCCCTGCAAGTGGGAGAGCTTTTCGATCTTTTCGTCCCTTCCACGGAGCATCAGGAAATTCCCCTTTTACTGCATCTAGAAACCGAAACTTCAGCAGGCCATCATACGCCTCCCAGGGTTATAGACGTGCGGTCCAGGCAACGCGAAGTGGCCGAAACTACCAGGTTTCGAGAAGAAGGGGATATTCATCGTCAGCAAAAGACAGGCAGTCAAAGTCACAACAATGACATGTTACAGGACGCCCTGGGAGGAAGGGTGGCCCGTTGCGTCGACAAATGGAAAAGTATAACAGACCGTTGGGTATTGGACACAATAAAACTAGGCTACTCTCTGCAGTTCAAGGAAACGCCGTCACAAATTCCACCTGTGTATTCGGCTCAACCCCATATTCGCATATTACAGCAAGAAGTGGAGCTTATGCTGCAAAAAGGGGCTATAGAATTCTTTCCAGTGGCCGAGAGGGGCCAGGGAGTTTACTCTCGTTACTTCGTGGTCAAAAAACCCAATGGCAAGTGGCGACCCATTCTGGACCTTCGGGCCCTCAACAAGACCCTAAAAAGTTTAATGTTCAAGATGCTTACGCTTCAGGAGGTCATCCGATCAGTACAGCCGGGAGATTTTCTGGCGTTGCTAGATCTACAAGACGCATATTTTCATATAGCTGTGCGTCGACGACACAGAACATTTCTGAGGTTCGTAGTCGGTTGGAACCATTACCAGTTCAAAGTACTTCCTTTCGGACTAAAGTCGTCTCCCAGGACGTTCACAAAGTGTTTGGCTCCAGTGGCAGTGTGGCTGCGAAGGAAAGTTCATCATGTTTACCCGTATCTGGATGATTGGATGATAAGAGGCTCGTCACCGAGCATAACTCAAGCAAGCCTAAAGGCCACCATGCAATTTCTGAAACGCTGGGGTTTGCGATCAACTTCGAGAAATCCTTGCCAACTGTTATGGAGAATTCTCTGTTTAGGCTGAATTTCCTAACCTAGTGAGTCCTCCAGCAGGTTTGCTGGATTTCTGGAGTTTGTTTTTTTTCTCCTGCCAAGAGTGAGTCTCTTTTCCTCACACTCTTGGACATGATTTGAGGGGTTCCTTTGACTGTTAATGTGTTTTATGGGCTATGGGGTGTTTTACTCCATAGGGTCTCATGTGTTTTTACTATGTGTGTTACACAGCACCCTCAGTGCAGTGACACAGGGGTGTCAGTGACACCCCACCATAGACGCCATACCCTGGGACTGACTACTGTCTCCCAGGGCATGTAAAGTCACCATTGGCTTTACTAGTCCCAAATTATGAACAGAAACCAGTACAAACCATCTTATTGTGGACGTACTGGTCGGGGCAATTCGATTGCCCCGGGGTCTGTTATTCGAGAGGGCACGTCTCTGTCCCCCCTGATCGAGTTTTGGCTGGTGGCAGTGGATACTACTTTTTATATTCGACCGCGAATATATCTCTATGGGATTTTCCCATTGTTCGAGGCTACCAACTTTAATTATTTAATTCTCATAGCCTCGAACATACCGCTGGTTTATTTATTTAATATTAATTCGCCGGTTGGTATTTTTTACCAGAACTCGATTCAAAAATGGCGTTTGTGTTCTCTTCTGTGACTCCAACCCAAGTCGAGCCCTTTGTTCCACTTTTTGGCGGGCTTCTCCACAGAAGCCTCCAAAAGTGGTGCCACTCTGTCTGGGTACCACAGGGGGTGTTGGAGGGGGTTTAGGCACCCTGGACTGAGTTACCTTGGTAAGCAGGGCTTTTGGGACCGGAACTTCAGAAGTCGCCACAGGACCTGAAAATCCCACGAGGGAGAAGCTGAGCCGACCTGCTACGATGACACCACCGGTGGAGCCCTGCGGAACCGACTCACCACTTCCCAACGACAGAGAAGATCTCCCGGCTGGCGATTCTTCTTCCCCTGACTGGTGGGCACAACCAGTTTACCTTCTTTTTCTCGCATCCCAGGACGTCTTGTGGTCGAATTGCCCGTGCCAAGCACCCCGGCAGCCGGATAGCCACTTACCACTGGACCGCAAATAAAAGGACCACTCCTTTTAACTGAGAACTCCGCGGCTGGTTTCTTCCCTGGCAGTGCAACGGACTCCTGTCTTCCTCCCCGACGAGATCCTCTCTTCCCCCGTACGAAGCACCGACTTGCATCCGCTGCCAGGAACAACTGCCCCCGCTGGAGTATTCTCACCACTTTAAGGTACTGTGTCCGCCAGACCTCCCTTTCTAAAGATTGCTACAAGGTAATAATAATCCCTTAACCTTCTGGACTGGGCTGGCCGTCTTGACCCTCTAACTGGTCCCTTTCTTTTGGTCCAACTCTTTCTGAACTGATTGCGAGACTTTTGGGCACTTTTGAACCGTGTGACCTTGGACACATTTCGACCGGAGCCTCTTAAAGTGGGTCCGGCCTTGTTAACTTTGACTTTACGGGTTTTATCCTGCCTTCTTCTCCTACTGTGTTATTCCGAAAGTGTTGGGCTCTGTTTCTATCTTTACTCTGCCTTTCTCTCCCTTTTAAACCGATTGATTAGAGTGCCATCTTCGTTAAGCGCTCACCGCTGTCTGAAAATAAGTGTTGCTTTACTTAAGACTTGTCTAACTAATCGTTGAAGGGAGTGTATATCTTTTAGTGACTGTGTTTTTGAACTGCTTGATATAAGTGCCAGCGTGTTTTATTAGATGTGGTTTTAAATAAATAATTATATCTCTTTTACACCAAGCTCTGGTCAGTGTTTGCTTGTTCTACTGTGTTCTTTTGACCTATTGTGAATACTCTGTATACTGCCTAACTCTTGTTGAGGGAAGGCTGACTGCTCAGCCACAGCTACCAAGTGAATCTGTGTGGTACAGACTGCTACCAAGTGGGTTTACTGCCAAACACCTGTAGTCTTAAATCTTTTGCAGTGGTCCCAGAGGGAACTGCACAGGTTTCTGCCTAAGACCAACACCCTTAAGGAACTTAGTATTTCTGGCCGCGGAGTTCCAAACTCAATCAGGACTAGTGAGGTCCTATGTGTAAAGAATTCAGAAACTGACTCAAAAGGCAAAGGATGGAAAGTGGGCACCAGGGTGTCAGTCAGAAGATACATGTCACTGCTAGGGGCCTTAGCATCTTGTATCCCATTGGTGAACAATTGCCGTCTCGTCATGAGGCTGATACAGGAGTTTCTGGCAGACCGGTGCTCCCAGTGTCGAGGTCTATGGTCGGACAAATTGAGCATCAATCACGATCTTTTGCGGGCACTTCAGTGGTGGCAGCTCTCGAGCAACCTGACAAAGGGTATGCGCCTGCAGGAACCGGATTTTCAAGCAACGATAGTGACGGATGCATCGCTGAAAGGATGGGGAGTTCATCTAGGCCCCCTGCAGGTTCCAGGTAAATGGTCCCCAGCTGAGTCTACTCTTCACATCAACGTGCTGGAGTTAAGAGCGGTACGTTGGGCTCTGAAGTCCTTTCTGCCGCGCATACGAGCATCGGTTGTCAGACCACTAACAGATAATACAACAACGATGTTCTATCTCAGGAAGCAAGGGGGCACACGGTCCAGGACACACTCGAGCGAAGTTCAAATAATATGGCACTGGGCCCTGGAACAGAATATCACCATAATGGCTTACCATCTTCCAGTGGTAAAGAATATACAGGCAGAGATTCACTCAGCAGGGAACTGAACCAACTGCACGAATGGGAACTGGATGATTGTCAGCTAGCAAAAGTCTTCAGAAAATGTGGTCATCCATCCCTGGATCTGTTTGCGATCCGAGAGAACAAGATGTGTGCACGGTTCGCAAGCAGGTGGCCACAACCCGGATCGATGGGGGAGGCATTCTCCTTCCCGTGGACGAACAAGTTTGCTTACGCGTTTCGTCCGTTTCCACTCATCTGGCAGACACACCAGTGGATTAACAAGTACCCATGTCGGCTAATTGTGGTGGCACCTTACTGGGCGAGACAGTCATGCTTCTCAGATCTACTCTTAACTGTCAATAGCGGAGCCAGTGAGGTTCCAGAAGATTCCGAACCTTCTATCATGAGGCAAAGGAGAGGTTTGGCACCACGATCCAGACTCCCTCAACCTGACGGCCTGGCTCCTGACTTCTCCGAGTTCGGGGACTTGAAAATTCCCTCAGAGTGTCGACAAATTTTGCAGGCAGTACGAGCTCCATCTACGAATGCTTCATATGCAGGTAAATGGAAAAGATTCTGTGTATGGTGCAGGGATCATCTGGGTCTAGACCCCTTGAACGTCGGAGCAGAGCAGATTCTGCCATATTTATTGCACTTGGCGGAGCAAGGATTGGCTTTTTCCTCTATTAAAGTTTATTTAGCGGCCATCTCGAGATTTACTTAAAAAAGACATTCAACGCCTCTTTTCAGCGATCGACTGGTAAAGCATTTCCTGAAAGGCCTTTTTCGAACTTTTCCGCCAGCTAGGAAATTTCCACCAAACTGGAGCCTCAATCTAGTTCTGTCAGCACTAATGAAAGCTCCGTTCGAGACGATGTTGTTGTTGAAGTTTTTGTCATGGAAAATGGCCTTTTTAGGAGCCATTACGTCGGCAAGAAGGCTTTCGAAATTACAGGCATTGGTAATTGATCCTCCATACCTGTGGTTTTTCAAAGACAAGGTAGTATTAGCAACCAATCCTCACTTCATACCTAAAGTGCCGACGACATTCCACAAACATTCTTCTATTGTTGTTCCAACATTCTTTGCAACGGCTTCTTCTGCGGCGGAGAGAACTCTCCACACGTTGGATGTAAGAAGAGCTTTGAAATTCTATCTCAGTCGTACTCAAGGTTTTAGACGTTCAAGGCAACTGTTTGTAGTTTATGGACCTTCACTGAAGGGGAAACAGATCTCTAAGCAAGGACTGGCCCGCTGGGTGTCGTTGACTATTGCTTTTTGTCACTCTAAAGCAGGAAAACCATTGGAAAGATGCCCAAAAGCTCATTCAACAAGATCCACCTCGTCATTGGCGGCATTATGGTCTGGAATTCCATTGGTGGACATCTGTCAAGCGGCATCATGGTCGGTGCCGCATACATTTACTCGGCATTATTGCCTAGAGCAACAACATGCAGCAGATATGCAGATGGGGCGAGCGGTCCTTCGGCATCTGTTTCAGTAAGTTTAGCCCCATATAGGGGTATACAAACTCTTGTCATTATGCCATATGTTTAATTATTGTCAAGGTACCTTGATGGGGTTTTTTTCATATACCCAACTGCACATGTGGCTTGGATAGTGTAAGTTTGCCTTGCACACCTCCATCTTAGGGGTACTGCTGTATAATCTATTCTAAGCATGTGAATCCATGAAAGATCCAATGCTGGAGAAGGGAGTAGTTTCTTACCTGTAACTCCATTTCTCCAGCGTTGGTATCTTTCATGGATTCACATGTGCCCGCTGGCCTCCTCTGAATGCAAACTATATATATTCCCTCTACTTTGGGGATTAAAATCTGAAGGGAGCCGCAGGGTCGGGGCTATTTATATCCCTACGTCCTATTGGGTCAGGCATACGCAGCCCGAAAACGACATAGATAGGACACAGAAGTGTTGAAATTTTTCCTATAGGAAAGGTCTTTATAAATATACCGAGGGTTCCCAGTCTGACGACGGGGAATATTCTAAGCATGTGAATCCATGAAAGATACCAATGCTGGAGAAATGGAGTCACAGGTAAGAAACTACTCCCTTCCTCGGCGGATAAGGGTCCTCGAGCTGCAGCCCCTATTTGCATAGGTTCGGGAGCTGGTGTAGAGGTGACAGGAACAGCCAGAGAAACCGATGACAAGGCCCTCTTTTCTCCTCGACGCTCTGCCCTATGGGCGTCAATCTGTAAAATCAGATGCAGAAGTTCAGGGAAAGTAGTAGGAATGACCTGTACCAGAGCGAGGGTTTCTTTCAATGTATCTGAGAAGCCTTTATAAAACAATGTAGTCTTCTTGTTGTCGGGCCATCCAGTTTCTTCTGCCAACTGATTGAACCTAGCAAGATAGGCTAAGAGTGTTGAGTCACCCTGTTTTAAACTCCACACCTCCAGTTTCAAGGTCTGAGACTTGTATCGAGTATCGAAAATCTTGCTCATTGCCTCTATCAATGCATCACAGTCATACAATAGATGACTGCCCTCCTCCAGCAAGGGATTAGCCCAAGCGGCTGCTGTTCCACCTAAATGTGACAATAGAAAAGCTGCCTTAGTAGTGGAGTCTGGAAAGGAGCCTGGTCTACATAAGAAATGCAGATGGCATTGATTGAGGAAGGCCCTAAAGGCCTTAGGATCTCCATGGAATCTCTCTGGGGAAGCTTATGGGAATTGTGAAGTCACATAAACAGGAGCAGGGTCCTGCCTGGGCGACTGAGATTGAGACCCGGAAGCTGCCTCCTGATCAAACTAGCATGCAACACCCAAGCATGCCCGTAGAAGTTTAGTGATGTGATTCTGCATGGCATCATGTGCCATAACCATTTCAGTATGGAGCTCGGCCGCCAACTGAAGTATATTAGCCAAAGCTTCAGTGGGATCCATTTTAACGGCTTCTGATTCTATCATGCCAGTCAGAAAACCAAGAAAACGTCTTCCGTGTTACTTGGCACGTAGTGAAGAATATTAGTCTTCCCACCAATGTGACCTTACGGATGTCTTAAATACACATACATATGGACTAATTGCTTGGAATATGGATCCCACAGAACACCATGCTGTAAGGAGGAAAAAGGCACTGTTAATGAGAACATCGAACTACAGTGCAAAACATAGACTATGTGAGCACTTTCTAACCTGCAGTGGACGATTACTTTGACTCAGAATATTGAAGAATGACAGCCAGGTGAAGTAGTTGGATCTAAACAAGTAAAGCAAAGTATCAGCAAAATACACTAACCTGAAGTACACTGATATGTAATAAGTAGGAGTAGATCTTACCCAGGAATCCGATGAAACGTGATAAGAATAATCGGAACAGATGAAGAACCAGGAAAGCCAAATATGGAAAGATTAAACTGAGGTGTACCAAATGCAATACCTTAATCCGGAAAAAACAAAGTAAACAAGAGTCTCCCTCGGTGCGCGCATTCGCGTCCTCAACTATGAGAAAAGTGTCACAGGTGCTTCCTCTGTGCGCGAGTTTGCGTATTCAATGAAGATGAAGAAATAGATGAACAGCTGATGTGATAGAGTTCCAACGCATTCGAGGCTGCAGAGACAGAAAGGAGTAGGTAAGGCAACAAGTTAAGGGGTAAGGCTTAAGACAGGTTTTGGACGTTTGAAGTTCAGGTAATTCGTACTTGTCGTGCCAAATCCGACAAGGGCAAAGCGAAAAACAGTATCCAAAAACCAGGCAAGATATTCAGCAACGTGAAGTTTCCAGGACAAAAATACGGCGTACTGGGAAAAGTTCAGAAGCGCCGTCTCCCTCGGAAACAGAACTGATAAGGACCTGATCACATGACTTGTCTGGTCCATCCCATGCGTAACGGATGCCACTGTTTCCATGGCAACCGCCACCTGTCCATCAAACAGCGAATACAGAGGGTTTTCCTTAAAGGGGAAAGTACGTTTAGAAATGGTATCATGAAAACGGCCTTCGTTCTTTCTGCGACCTGGCTTCCCTTTATGAGAGGAAGCCATATTTCCACGACCATAACCATGAACCATGACATGTGGCCAGAGACCAGAGACGTGCACAGTGATTGACAAAACAGGACATTATGTTTAAATGTGCAGACAGAGTACTCCGAATGCAACCAGCTTAGATTCTGTGCACATGGAAAAGGAAGTCACATCATAAGAATAGGCAGAACTGGCTGTGCTTATGGTGCAAATTAGTAATACCTGACAAACCAAACCCTGCTGTGATGTCAAAGTGGATGGCGTAGAAGAGAAGTGATTCTCATGGTTGATTCTGTGTCTGATCTCGCCATTTTACTTAAATACCTACAATTGCATGGTAAAACAAAAGGAAGCAAGACTATGCAAGACAAAGGAAAGACCAACGACATACTGAGGGTTCTGCATAATATTTTATGATACGAAAAGTGATAAAGCAAAACTGAACATCAAACTTCATCCAGCTGAAGAAGTGGGAGTACTTTCTATACAAAATAAGATGTTCAGACAAGAATCTGCGACACTGTTTGCTTCAGAACCCTGGTGCATACAAGACAACGAACACGCCATACAAATGAAGCTTAATGCAGTTCTGATCAAAAGCAGCGATAGAAATACTCTTTTGCACTTTGTAAGTAACCATACAGCTCATATTCAAGAGAATGTACAATACAGTCAATACCTAAGAATTAGGAGGCACCGTACATCTTTAGATGAATTTTACAGACATGCAGAACAGCTTGACGAAAGGTTGAAAGCATGCGGGTATCCCAGAAAATGATTGTCTCGATCTAAGAAACGGGCAGGATTTACAGCCGGATAGGCCCTCCTGATTCCCTATAATCAGACTGAAGATGACACCAACAAACAAATGACATGTGTCATCACACACGGCTCACACGCATTTCAAGTAAAAAAAAATTGATATGCAAATACTGGCCACTGGTACAGCTCAACCTTCCAGATGAATGCCCATGTGGTTTGGGGCACCAGGATCAAACTATGAGGTCAATTCATATCAGGATTTCTGAGCACAGATCTAAAATTAATTGCAAAAATGCTACGGCACCGATGGTGAACCATTACATGGAGTACCAACATTCTCTGAATTGTTGACTTTGGTGGATTCTGGAGGTAGTTAAAGGGATATCAAATGTACAGAGAAGTCTATTAGAGAAAGAAATTAGATGGATCCACAGACAGGACACGTACAGTTGTGGACTGAATTAGGAAGTTGTACCCCTCACATAGACATAGTCCATTTCATCAGGCACCCATGGGACATACTCTTGTTAGTGATCGCAAGACCAAGCCGCCCATAGATGCACGTAAAGCAAAGAGGAGTAGTGCATCACACACATTGATACCGCCATAATGGGGGCTGACCAAGACAGATTTAACCTATGTGCAACTAATATAACATGTAATTATGTAACACATACCTCCACATGTTAGCTGAGGACTACACTGTCCGCAATAGTGGAACATGCAACACATACTACCAAGGGACCACAGCTTGGTCTCCTCTTTGATTAGGCCAAATTATTACACTGGCCCCACACCTCGCCACAAATTAGGACATCTCACGAGGAACATCAATAACAGCCCCTAGACTACGGGGACTATTTACAAGCTTTTGTCCCTCCAGCCTTACAGCAGATTTTGGGCAGTTATCTATATCTGCCCCTCTATCTTCTGCATGCAGCAAGATGATAACCAGCAATGGACAAATCCATTATGGGCCGACAAACATTGTGGTTTCCCATCCATCTCCCCAGTTTCGACACTAAGCCACGGCTGTACCAAACTACGGACCATGGCCTTGCCCGCAGAACACATGTGTATTATGTTCAACATGCTAGGCATAGAACATTTAGGAATCCCATGTGGTAGGGATGATGAACAAACTTCCTTCGCACTATAACCTTTTTGTAATGATGCACGGGCACTGTGGCTGCTACACCATCCACTGTATAACGAACGGGTTTCCATGTAAACAACACTACTTCCTGTAAATGGACTGGGTTGCCCTAGTAACTGAATGCTGACGCATGCATGTCTTTTACCGCTGGCCCAATGGGAACAACATATTGTATTCCATAACAACGCAACAGGAGTTGTCTTCGGGTCCTTAACAGCCCGACATGGAATCGCGAGACAGACATTCTGCCACTCGTCGAACAGTGTAGTGTTATGGGAAAGGAACAGACGCTTCAAAGGGGCAAATATGGTGAAGGGAATTAATATTTATTACGGACAAAAGGTTTACAAGTTATATACATAGGGAAAGGAGGAGGGAGACTGCTCGACCCTGCAGCATTGGAAGAGTTGTCCTTCAAACCGCGTTCTCTATTCCAAAGCACGAACGGGGAGCTCGTGCTTATAAGACTACTAAGATGTGAGATGCGGAACTATGACATGGTCAGGCACGTCTCTCTCCAGCCAGGCAGGCTTGCATCTCATGTAGTTGAGATGCTACACATCTCCCTTCCTTTACAAAGTGCAGGAAACAGCAAAGCAGAAAGAACACAAAAAAATAATAAAAATGGTAAAATAGCAAAAGTCACACATAGTCCTCCATTCGTTTTGGTAAACGATATGTTCTTCCCCAGCTGGACTTGCAGTCGGTATCTCTGGAAGTAACTGACAAGAAAGCATTTTCCGGTATAGTTTTAGCCTTAGATATACTACCCATTCTCCTCGCTCTAATACCATCGTTACCACCATTGTCTCCATCTCTCACGCCCAAACCGACATTCTCACTACCACTACCGTCACATTTGCAGTTCTCATATACCCAAATCCTCTCGACATTCCAAACCCTTCCATCTTCAGTTCTGACAGCATGTCAAAATGCCTCTGTGACTCTGATAAGCCTAGACCACTTGCACGGGCCTACCCTGAGAGCGGGGGGAAGATGTATCCTAACCAACTTCCCCACCACGGCATCCTTATCTCTAGTAAGGGAAGGTGTAATGACAAGTACGATCATTCTGTTCTTCCTTTGAACTCCTCTGATCTTATCACACACTGTACCAAAATCTTTCTCCACACCATTACTGTTATCTAGCCACAAAGGAGCCAAGTTGGTATTGGCCTTCCTTCCGCTACTAAGTTCAAAGGGGGAAAGACCTGTGCTGGAATGTGGTGTGAAACGATGAGCAATCACCCTTTCCTTGATTGCTTCCCCCAAGTCCATATGATTAGACCAGGCCATTCTGATATATGGAGCTTCTCTTATGCTCGATGGAATACTTATTACAAAATTCTGCTACTTCCTTGGACTTGAACTGTGCACCATTAACAGAAAGAATGCTACCTGGATACCCTTCCCTCACAAATGGCAGACAGAAAATCGGCCACAGTTTTTCCAGTAATACTAGATGCAATCAACACTTCCACCCACCTGGTGAGAAGATCAATAATCACCAAACAGTATTTCTGCACTCCGTTACTACTCACTGGACCCAGGATTTCCATGCCCACATCCTTCCATACTTTGTTCGGAATCTCAGTTATCACCATTGATTGTTTCACACCCATACAATTTTTCTCACTGTTACAGCAAAGGATACAGTCTCTGATGTAGCGTTCAATCTGCAAATCACATCCGGGCCACCAGAAACCGTTTCATATCCTTTGTTTGGTCTTTATAATACCCTGGTGACCCTCATGTCCAAGCTTGATGACCCTTCGACGTAAACCTGAAGGAGGGATTATCTTATCTCCTCTCATGATGAATCTATCATGCACATTCAACTCGTCTGCAACAGACCAAAACGTCATCAAATTTGCATCTTCAAATTTCGACTTGCTCCAAGATGTTTGACAGTTAAGTATTTTCTTCAGACATTTGAAAGTTTCGTCATCTTGTTCAGCATTGTCCCATTCAGTCTTTGAAATTGATGCTGCCTCAACGCTCAAAACAACTTCCATGTCATCTTCCCCATCATTGATTTCCGAAACATCTGTTAGACGGGACAAACAGTCTGCCGTGACATTATTAGCTCCAGGAACATAGAGCACTGTGTAATTGAACTCTTGAAGAAGCATCACCCACCTCCTGATTCTGTTGGAAACCTTGTCCAAACCTTTTGACATGAATGCATGGGTCAATGGTTTATGGTCTGTACGAAATTCCACTTCGTTGCCCCATATGAAACTCCTGAACTTTTCAGCTGCCCATTTTATCGCCAGCGCTTCTTTCTCAGTTGCAGCATATGATAACTCAGCCCCCTTCAGTAACCTTGAAGCGAATGCAATTAAAACTTCCCGCCCCTTATCTTCTTGTGTGACCACGGCACCCAAGCCCACATTACTAGCATCGGTTGTGATGATTGTCTTCCTGCCACTGCAGAAATTCTTCAAGGCTGGGGCTGACCCTATTGCAGCTTTAATGAAACTGAACTCTTCTTCACAGTCATTGTTCCAGTCAAAACTCTTCCTCTTGAGTAATTCCCGTAACGGAACTGTGTGAATTGCGAAATCCCTAACAAACTTGGAATAATATTCCGCCATCCCAATAAATGTGCGAACTTCTTCCTTGTTGGATGCTCTTGGCATCTTGCTAATGATATTGACTAATTGTGGTTTAGGAGAAATTCCTTCAGCAGAGATCTTGTGTCCCAAATACTCTATTTCAGAACAGTTGATTCTACATTTACCCTTGCTTAAAGTCATGCCTGCTTTGTATAATTTCTCACATACATACTGCAGCCTCTCATCGTGTAGCTTTTGATTGTCAGCATGAACAGGGATGTCATCTTGAAAGCAAATCACACTGGATGCTCCATCAAACAGGTGGTACATTACTTTCTGAAACAGAGATGCCGCGGACACCAAACCAAATGGCATCCTTTTGAATTGGTAAACACCATCCAGCTTAATGAATGCTGTGAGATGTCTGGAACATGATATGCGGAAGTTAAATCCAAAGTGGAAAAGAACTTTGACGGTCCAATAGTCGAGATTATTTCTTGTATGTTGGGGGAGAGGATGACGATCAGGAACAACACACTTGTTCAATTCACGCATATCTACACACATTCTAAGTTTTCCATGGTCAGGCACGTCTCTCTCCAGCCAGGCAGGCTTGCATCTCATGTAGTTGAGATGTTACAAACAGGTAAAAATGCAGCTCTGCCCGAAGTGCTTCCTCATTATATACGTCACTTTCTTAATTTGGAGAAATGCACCGAGCGCTTCATATTGATTTCTTTTACCTGCATCTCTAGGTTGTTTCAGCCCATACAAGAGCAAGCGTGCACAGACTACGACTTAAGTCCACTGGCTTGTTCCTTGAAAATGACATGCCAATACGTATCCAGGTACTAATGTGGGCAGCGCCCACCACCTTTTAAATCCACTGGACATATACTCCTAACATCACCTTCTCGGTACTAAGACACTACAATGCTTGTGCATGCTGCACCCCCCACTCCCATTACATGGAGTAAGAAATAAAGGTGAAACACCTGATTTCTGGGTCCTGCCGAGGCCAAAAGCACTGGACGGGGACCACATTCACTACCTGTAATAGAATGCATGTTCTCCTCCCCTATATGCTTGAATATTACATTTTCTATATTGAGGGAGGCACTTTCCAACTCCCTTACACTATTGGCTTCTTGACTGTAGGTAACCCCCTTCTGGCAACCATGGGATACCTATAGACTTCACACAACTGCAGGACTATTTCCTGCCGCCACACACTTTTTGCAATGTCAGTTCCTCTGCAATCACTGACAGATCGAGAGGGCCTGGAGCACCCCCCTTTCTTTATGTTAGGGTTAGTTGAGTAGGGTGACAAAATGGCTTCTCAAAATATGTTTGATTAGTCTCTGGCATGACATTAAAACACAAACATATGTATTCACAGGGTACATGAATATGCCCGGATGAAGGCCATCAGATTTCCACTTTCGGCCGCTGAAATGTGCCATATTCGGGGTTTCTGACAAGTTGCCAGGATTCTCCAAGATCACCTCGATGCCACATACACGTTGGCAGACCCTACTTTAGAAAATGAACAATAGAAATTGGTAAATAGAGTATGCAAGATAGCCTAAGTGATGCAAAGAAAAAATAATTACACAAATAATTGAAAGATTGGGCTGTATATCGTATGTTTATGCTGTTGTTCCTATTTTATGATTGTCACAAGGAACTATGTTCAAAATTTGATGGGAACACAAAGATAAACCAAATGAGTGAATAATTTGGGTTTATCATGTTGGATGGAATCATTTAGAAAAAAGTAATCGCGTTCCTCTGTATCTTATCTACCACAGATCAAGTGGTTTCTTCATTCCTTGTTCTTTCATTCCTTGTTTCGTCGTATTTATTTTTGTACCATTCTTGGCATCAAGGGACACTTTCCAAGACAAAGGCTGATCAACGCCCTGTGGGTTTTCTATCTATCTCTTTGTACTTTTATCTAATTATCCAAGGTACTGTCCCTGGGTACGACGTCATTTAATATGTATTTGTATGTTATATAATGATACATTTGTTCTTACCAGCTCTTGTAAATAATTATAGTTCCTATTTAAACCTGTCATGGATTGTTTCAAACTAGTACAAGTTATTGTTTTGTTTGTTCTTTGCTTTGTCTTGCCAATTAGGGTGAGCGGGATATCGGGTTCAGATACCCGACTTTATGAAATTAGATTATGAAAATGAAAATTAAGAAATGATCAATAGTGGGCCCTTTTTTGTTGCAAAACCACAAGGTGTGACCAGAAACTTCAACGACGGGGAAGCCTTATAAGATAGACTTTTGTGTCTACAGAGAAATTGTAATTGAACTGATCGAAGCCGCAGCATTGCTCATGCCAGTTGTGCGGATTCAAAAAGGTAGTAAGCAATTACATAAGAGTGTGCATAGATCTATGTAGTCTGAACCAAAGTGAAGCAATTAACATTTACCCCCTTCCTAGCAACACAGAGCTCACCCTTACTCTACGGAATGCTAGTGTTTTCTCTTGACATGAAAAATGCATACCATCAAGTGAAGCTGCACAAGCAGGCATGTCATCTTCCCGCCTGCATGCATCACCCCTCATGGCACTTTCAGTACACGTGCATGCCTTTCGGACTATGCTCAGCAGCATCTGTGTTCCAAAGGTCAATGATGTGAGTCACGGAAAATGTCCTACGTTTCCAAGATGACATATTAGTGTGTGGGAAAAACATGGAAGAACATGAACCAGCATTACATGAAGTCCTCAGGAAAATGCAAGGCACAGGAGTACAGTTACAACAAGTGCATTTTTGCATCAAGCACAGTTTAATGTTTAGGATTCACTCTAACAGAAAAGGTTTATATCGAAAATGGAGTTGTTGAAAGTCATCAATGATTCTCCAAGGCCCAGAAATAAAGTCCTGTCTGGACCTAACAGACTACTATGCCAAGTTTGTTCTGTCCTTCACTAAATGCTCTAAACACAAGATATTATTGGCTTAAGAAAAGTTTAAGAAAAGCAGCAACTTCATCTAGCTTATGGAACATGGCAATGAGATTGCAGATGTTAAGAAACGCAGTTTGTTCATGCAGCAGTGACTTTTTGACATTTATGTGGGTTGTGTGTGTGTGTGTGTGTGTGTGTGGTGTTAAATATCGGTCTTTGGATACAAATATTTACAGTGATGTGTTGATTACCCCTTACAGACTAAAAGTTAACCTCCAACGTGGGACATGGAAACACAAATATGTGTTTCGCAAGAAAATTTATTCAAGTGCAGTGATGATTGTGCACTTGTGATGTAATTTTGTTTATCACATACAAAAACAAAGATGATTTCAAAGGTATTTCCCTTCTGCCACTTTAGTACATGACTTGTATGGTCAGATGTGAATTGCCCTGTGACTACTGACTGTCACAATGCCAGCTATCCTTTGGGATGCATGTGAGTCTTGCTACCACCTTCACGTACATTGTGTCCCTCCAATATTTCGTTATACCTTATGTGGGCTTTAGCCTCCTGTTCCTTTTACAAACAACCAAAGAACTTTAAGCAAGGCTATAATGCTTTGAGTGGTGATTTCTGTTGTACCTGACGGGTTGTCCAACAGACCACAGTGAAAATGTGGTTCAAGTGGAATGTATAATGTGTAACTTTCTAACAAGTCGTGTAAGAAGTACATCCTGATTTTGTTTCTGTCTGTGTTTCTGTTTTAGGGGGAAGATCCATGCCTTGTTGGGAAGATTTAGTCAAGCGGAATCGCTGTTAATTTCGTCTGGAGTAAAGCCAGGGACATTGGACGGAGTTCTTTTGGATGTGGGTTGTTCCTCCATGCAGTTTGATACTGCTGAACGAGGTTTCTCCCTTCGCAAAGATGGACCCCTGGACATGAGAATGGATAGCAATAGGTGAATAGTTATTAAAAACAACGTCTTGCAATCGATTTCACAGCATTGCCTACGTTTAAATCTGCCTTCATAATAATAGCTGTCGTGTGCCACTGTAATAGTTCTTGAATAAGAATAATATTTGTAGAATACGGTATTTCATGCTTGTTGAACTGTGATCAGGTGGGCAGCAATGGGGGTTGGCTTTCAAGAGAGGCTCTCTGTTAGGACTTTGGAGTTAATAGCTAAAGTAATGAATATAGATACGGAGAGACATATGCAGGAGGAAGCAAGTAAGGGACAATATAGTTGAATTGGGAAATTGCAACATGCAGGAGTTTTAGTAAGGTCGCTAGGGTAGTGTTGACAGGTTCAAGTAGAATGTGAGGAGCATTATAAGAGAGGCTCTTAAGAAGGGTTGGTGAGGAGAATGTACGAGTATTTTAGTAAAGGTTTACTGAAGTGAGATACTGGAACTTTGTTTTTAGGAGATTTTGGGGACTGGAATTTAGCAGGGACTAACTGGGGTGCTATGAAGTATGAAAGGAAATCAAGGGACATGCTGATGAGCAGTGTTGAGGTCTAATTTGAGGTGGTGTATTGGGATACAGTGTGAGAACTGATTCAGGTAAAGTACTGAGTTGGAGTTAAGCATGGGTTTACGATTGGTTTAATGGGCATTAAAAAGCAGTACTAAAGAGGGACACCAGGAGCAGAATCTATGAGCAGCACAAAGGACCATTTTAGATGGCAGTACAGAGGACAGCAGTGAGGACTGGTATGAGGAGAATTATTGTTGGATTGAAGCCGTGTATGGTAGGATCATTGGGGGTATTGAAGGGTAATACTGGGACTATTAGAGAAAGCTGATATATACCCTTTTATTGAAGGGGATATTCATATGGTTAATTTGGAGCCGTATTGAAGAACTGTGTCTGGAAAGGGATTCTATGTATTCAGTTATTTCATTGGTGGTAATCAAGACCCCACAATCTGGATGGTGATGGGAAGGCGACAACGAATAATAAAGAGGAATTCATTTTGAATATAGTAGGACAAATGAGGTAGAATATTGAAGGAATAGTCTTTAAGGGCCCTCGGCAAAGGGCGACTGCTTCTGAGGCGGCTCCAGCAAGTGTCTGCAGGTATCAACAGGGGAAGCCAGTTGCCAGCCGCGAACCAGCAGCGACTAAGTACGGTAGGAATGGCCCGGGTCAGGCATAGAGCCTTCACTCTACCCTGTAAACCCGGTCTCATAGCAGCTTCGCAGACTTAGGTGTGCTCTTCTTATCTTCTCCGGTATTTAAAATTGCATTGTGAAAGTATCTAAAACTATATTGTGAAAGTAGTGCCATTCTGTGGTCTTGCCTTCTTAGCAAAGCATTCATCTAGTGAACCTTCTACCATTATCTGAGCTCCTATCGTCTTGTCCTTTTGTCTACTATTGTCTCGTCTCTCTCTGTCTTGTCTGCTTGCGCCCCTCCCTATGTCCTAGCATAGTGTTCTCCTCGCCCCCTCCCCTTCTTCTCAACCTTCCCCCACCTACTCTATTGTGCTATCTGTTTCTCCTATCTTTTCTAACTGCTTCTCTATCGACTATCCTGCTCTACTCAGGAAATCTGGTAGGAAGAAGTTTAAAAAGGACATCCTGGCCTCCAAGCCAGGCTTCCCTATCGCTGATAACAATACCAGTGCCTCTTCCAGGCAACCCCTCACCGACATCCTTTTTGTCGTTCCCTCGCCAGACCTATGGACTCTTCATATGGTCTCTGTGCTTTCTCATTTCTCTTCTTCTCCCATTAATGGTGGCACGTGGTGGGAGGCCCTCCTGGCCCCTTTCCACTCCGCTAAGGTCATCATTAATATTTACCTGAATGGTACCGTCTTGGTCCAAGGCCCTCAGGCCAACCTTTTCCCCTTTGATAGACTCTTCCCGCAACCTCATCAATTTCCTTTCCTGCTGTCCTCTCTCTTCCCCCCCACAGCTTCCTTGCCTCCCCTACTGTCCCCTCCTTGGCTACCTTGCCCTCTCTTCCTTCCTCTTCTGCCGCCCCCACGGGCTTCTTCTACACCTCCACAGGGCGTACCTCTGATTTGTTCCCCTTCCCGAAAGTCTTTCAAGGAAGGCAGCCTTCTCCATATTGCCACTCTCAACTCTTGTTCTGCTGTCAAACACTCCTCTGACATCTGCCGTCTCCTGGAAGAACTCAACCTTGATGTCCTTGGTCTCACTGAGACATGGTTCACCGCCAGCTCTGTCACAAGCTTTGGCACTCTCTTCCCTGATGGCTACAAGATCCTCTCTGTGCCCAGGTCCAACTGATCTGGAGGGGGTGTAGCCCTGATCTTCCCAGAGTGGATCCCTGTCTCGGTCATTCCAATGAAGGCCTACTCCTCTTTCAAATGCCTCTCCTGCAGACTCTCTCTCTCTCTCCTAGCCATTCCCTTACTGTGGCTACCATCTATTGGCCACCTGGTTAGAACTCCTCCTTCCTCTCTAAGTGGGCAGATCTTTCCTCTTCCCTCCTGGGCTCGACTAATCAACTCCTTCTTTATGGAGACTTTAACATCCAGCTTTAGCTCCCTGTCCTTCCTCTGGACTCTATGCAACCTCTGCCAATCTCTCTCTTTCTATTCTCCCCTCTGGCCTGACTCACTTTGCAGGGCACACTCTGGAGGTTCTGATCTCTTCATATCTTCCCCTTTCTATCCCTCTCACCATTCCTCTCTCCTGGAGTGATCACTTTCTCCTTTCCGCCCAGCTCACCCTCTCTACTCCTCAGGCCAAGCCAACTCCAGCACTGCCACCCACCTTCTTGGTTATCCGACCCATGAAGCGTGTGTCATTTGAGGCTTTCACCGCCACTTTCTCACCCCCCCTCCTCCTTTGGCCGAATCTCATCCTGACACAGCCTTTTCCATGCTCCACTCTGATCTGATATTCCCGATGTTCTTGCCCCTGTCATGAGGATCTGCTTGAAGCCCAAAGCCAAGTGCAAATCCTGGTACGACTCGGACCTCATCACCCTCAAACACAAGTGCAGAGTGGCTGAGAGGAAATGGCGTGCTTCCTGTACATCTTCTGACAAACTGGCCTGCCGCTTGCTCCAAAGGCAATATCGGCTCTCTGTCCGCACCAAGAGAGCTCACATCCAAGCCTGCGTCTCTGCTGCATCTAACAACTGGACTAAACTCTTTATAATCTGCAAGGAATCGGCCAAACCTGCTGCGGTCTCTACCTCTCCTGTCCCCTCCCAGGCCCTCTGCACAGCTCTGGCTTCTCAATTCATCTCTAAAACTCAGCACCATCTCTCTATCTCTCTTTCTCTCTTTCTTTCTCTCTCTCTTTCTCTCTCTGTCTCTCTTTCTATCTCTTTCTCTCTCTCTCTCTCTCTTTCTCTCTCTCTCTCTTTCTTTCTCTCTTTCTTTCTCTCTCTCTCTCTCTCTCTTCCTCTCTTTCTCTTCCTCTCTCTCTCTCTCTTCCTCTCTCTCTCTCTCAACTCCCTGCTCTTCCTCTGGCCCTTCTTTGGCGACTTCTCCTCCCTCCTTCTCTGCCTTTCCCCTGTTCTCCCCTGACAAGGTTTCTAGACAAGTCCGATCTATGAAAGTCTCGTCAAAACAGGTTCATCCCTGTTCCTCCAAAACCATCAAGGACCACATTGATTCCATGACTCCTGCTCTGGCTGACTTCTGCAACCACTCCTTCGCCACTGGAGTCTTCCATTCCCCCCTGAACCACTTGCTTGTGCACCCTCTTCTTAGGAAACCCTCTGCTGACCTGTCCTGCCTGGCTAACTATCGCCCCATATCCATCACTCCTTTCCTGGGCAAACTCCTAGAAAAGCTGCTCATCTTCCAGCTTAATCTCCACACTGAATCTGTTGGTTGTCTTCACGACCATCAGTCTGGCTTCAGAGCTGCCAGAAGCACGGAAACTGCTCTCCTGAATATCCGTGAAGACCTGCTCTCCAACATTGACTCCAACACCCCCTGTGTCCTCATCTTACTTGATTCTCTTCTGCCTTTGACACAGTCAACCATGCCATCCTGCTCCACCTGGTTTGGCTGACTTCTTTCCTCTCTGATCGACCCTCCCAGGTGAAGTAAATTCTCCAAATTAAAACTTTGTATACTTTTTTCTGAGGCTTGTGGAATCTGCTTAGATCACATGCTGTGCATAGGCCGACATCTAGTGGAAGCTGCGGAGTATTACAGTTTGTTTTTTGAAACTCGAAAATGGGCGTCGACACAGGGCGTGCCAGTAATACTATCCCTAGTGTGACGTCCCCTGTACCCATGATCCCTCACGCGTCTAGGACACTCATTGTTTTTTTCGGCCATACTGGTCAGAAGCATTTCGCGGAGTTCCCTGGCCTAAGCCATAATTTTGCAAAATATTGATAATTTTACGCCTTTCTCCACCCCAACGTCAAGATACCGAATTTCTACACTTGACGCCGGATCGGAGAGGATTTCGACCGTCGACTGCATGACGGATTTGGGCCTCGAGGCTTCCGTCTCGGCCCGGGCCTGGGCCGCTGGCCTCGGCCCTGCAAGTAGGGAGAGTGGGGGGTGGTCATACTCTACACTCTTGTAATATATAGATACACTTATATATTCCTACATTTACCAGCCCGCTGCCACAAGGTGCCTATGGAGGGTACCCCTTTCCAATTCTGCCCCAAGTGCAATCGCAAATACCCTTGGGTCGACAGGCACGCCACGTGCAACCTCTGCTTGCCGAGGGACCACCCCGAGGCAAATTGCAGAGCCTGTAGTAGGTTTAAGCCTAAAACACTTAAGGACCGTTCAATCAAGCGTTGGGCCCACCACGCCAGGCAACAAGAGGCCATGGCAGCGGAGGGCGCCTTCAGCGATGGCAGCGACGCCATACTTTCGGACGGCGAGGGCTTTATGGCATCGAAAGACAGCCGAGCGCAAGTCCCTGACCTCGGAAGGTAGGCCGGCTATGGGGAACACCCCTGGCGACACGAGCGCTTCCCATGACACTTCCACAAAGCACATAAAGTCCAACCGAGACTCGACGCGCACATCGAGTTTTCGGAAAGGGGCATATAGAGAACGGTCCGAATCGGCGTCCTCTGGGCGCTCTCGATCTAGATCGCCGCACGACGCCAGGCAAACATCCACTATTGCCAAGAGTGCCTCGCTCCCTAAGGTCACGGAAGTTCGATCGTCGGAAGACGAAGCCGACTTCCACCCTCAGGCCGCACTCCAAGAGTCGGCGCCCGCAGACCGAATTACTACAGATCCCGAACCCCTACCTCCACGCTCGAAGGATAGGGTCAAGACCCCCGAACCTCGACGCCAGCCGTCGAAAAGCTCAGAGGGCCCTAAAACACACGGGAAACACTCCTCCAGTCACGGGAAGGGAGGGAAACAACAAAGGAAGCAGTCTCTACCCACTTCCAAGCCCGTAGAACACTCCACTCCTCAAAAACAGAAAGACAAGTCCAGGTCTTCTGATAACACCAAAACCCCTGCACAGGCTACCAAGTCTAGTCAGGATAAATTTGAAAGACTCCCAGAAAGGGTCATTCCCAGTTCCAGAGAATGGACCAGTGTTGACATAGATAGGGTAATGTCAAGAATGTCATCTTTGGCAGATTTTTATGCACAAAACCCAGAGCACTTTCTTGCTTATACTCCCGACGGGTCAGCACCCTCTGGCTCTAAGGATCCTATACCTCCAAGTACAAGGTCCCACTTTGAAACACCAACAGGGTCTTCAGACCCCTTCTACGTCCAGCCCTACTCTCATTACCATCCTTTATTGAGGATCCAGATTTGGGCATGGTGGAGGAACAAACTGGGACAGGCTACTATGGGGATGATGAGGATCAAGATGAGGAGGAGGAAGACCCCTACAGGGTAGACTCCCCAGTAGAAAGAGAGGCCCCGGCTACCGACTGCCCTGTCGACAACCAGCCGCTCCTGAATGAAGTGCTGTCTCGAGCAGCCGAACATTTCCACATTGACACCCAGGGTGCCCATGAGGAAAGAGACTTTGCAGAAGAGTTAGTGGGGGAGAGGAGGCCTGTTGCTCAGGCCATCCCTATCCTAAAATCTATTCAAAGAAGAATAGACCCGTCACTCCTCAATCCTAACCTCACCAGAGCAGTGAACCCTAGGATTGAAAAACTTTTCAAGGCGACCCAATCAGACCCACTGTATATAAGGGGGCATCTGAATCCGGACTCCCTAGTTGTTACTAACACCCGTAAGAGGGCTGGAACACCCTTATCGTCCGAGGCTCCTCCCGACAAGGAGAGCAAAAAACTGTACGGGTTAGGCAGGAAAGTGGCCTCCACTTCCGCCTACCAGGCAAGGATTGCCAACTCCACCACCCTGTTGGCCAGCTACAACTGCCATCAGTGGGAAGAGGTCGCGGCACTCATAGACTCCGCACCAGAACCCTTAAAGAGCCAATTGGCACGAGTTTCAGCGGAGGGAAGAGCTGTGTCCGGTTGCATTTTAAAGGCAACCTTTGATGCCGCGGATAACGCCGGCAGATTAATAGCAGAACGAACTGTTATTAAGAGACACGCTTGGCTACGCCAGTCTGGTTTCAAGGCTGAAACACAAGCGTCATTACTGGACAAACCGGTGGAGCCGGATCTGTTGTTTGGTAAGGCGGTCGAGGACGCACTAAAGAATGCTAAGGACAAGTATGAAACACTGAAATCCCTAGGCCAGCTAACCACTAAACCCCTGAATCAGAGAGGGAATGGCAATTTTCGTCGCCTAAGCGGCCAAAATTCCCAGAGAGGTTCTAACTATTCCCAGGGGCAGGGTACACAGTGGAACAATAATAACCAGCAGTCTACCCAGGGTTACGGCAGGGGTAATGAGAGAGGACGTGGTAGAGGTAGAGGCAGCCCCAATAAAGGAGGTGGCACGCCTCCACCGAAACAGTGACGCTCCGTTCAGGGTCCCTTCTCACGCAACCCCAGTAGGGGGACGCATTTCCAACTTCACCCAAGCTTGGGAAGGGATCACATCAGACAGATGGGTGCTGTCAACAGTATCCGCGGGGTACTGTATAGACCTACTAGAGCGTCCCCGAGACCATCCTCCACGACAAAAAATACATTCTTTGGAACACCAGAAGATCCTCCTAGAAGAGATCGTCAATCTGCTAGCAAAGGACTCGATAGAACTCGTCACGGGACACCAGGTAAACAAGGGTATTTATTCAACTTACTTCCTTGTGCCAAAAAAAGATTTGACAATGCGCCCAGTATTGGACTTACGGCCTGCCAACAAGTATGTCAAGCCCCAAAAGTTTCGCATGACAACTCTCCAAGAGGTAATCCCCCTCCTAAAAAAGGGGATTACATGGCAACATTGGACATGAAAGATGCCTATTTTCATATTTCCATGTTCCCAGCGCACAGAAAATGATTGCGCTTCAAGGTGGACAGTCGGCACTACCAGTTCAAGGTACTGCCCTTGGGGATAGCTTCGGCCCCAAGGGTATTCACCAAGGTACTGGCGGTGGCGGCAGCACACCTATGCAGGGAGGCAATCCCGGTGTACCCTTACCTGGGCGACTGGCTAACCATTTAAACCTGTCAGTGCAAATCCGGACGGACAGCACTACAGCCATGTTCTACCTGAACAAACAAGGAGGGACTCGCTCACCAAATCTGTCCAAGCTTGCCCAGAAAATCTGGATATGGGCACTCAGACGGAACATCTTCCTGTCATCGCAACATGTTCCAGGGGATCTCAATTCCCTAGCGGATGCTCTGAGCAGAGACCCCCTCCCAGAGGAACACGAGTGGTGTCTACACAGAGAAGTCGTAGAAGATATCTTCTCTCAGTGGGGTTTCCCCACTATAGACCTATTCGCCACAAGCGAAAACAGACAATGCCCAGGATTTGTATCCAGGTTCCTCCAACCAGACTCCCAGGGGAACGCCCTGTGGATGAACTGGTCTGGGATGTTTGCGTACGCTTTTCCACCAACTCCTCTAATCAGGAAGGTGGTCAACAAGATGAACAGAGAATCGATGACGCTTGTCCTGGTTGCTCCCATGTGGGCGAGACAACCGTGGTTCCCACACTTACGCAGACTGGTGGTGTGCGAACCAATCAGACTTCCGAGCTGGTACAACCTATTGTCCCAGCACCAAGGTCAAACAGTGCAACTCAACCCAACTCAATGAACCTGGCAGCATGACTCCTGAGGTCATAGAGTTTGGACATCTCAAATTACCACAGAGATGTATGGACATCCTAAAAGAGGCTAGGAAGCCCAACACGAGGCACTGCTACTTTGACAAATGGAAGAGATTTGTAATCTGGTGCCAGAGTAAGCAAGTCAACCCAGTTGATTGCACTCCTTCCACTATTGTTACTTACATGCTCCACCTGCTGGATGCGTGGCTGGTTTTTAACTCACTGAAGATACACCTGGCAGCCCTGTCAGCATACACCACTTCCCATAACAAGGTGTCATGGTGGAAAGTACCAGTAGTTAAGGCCTTCATGGAAGGAGTAAAGAGACTTCACCCTCCTATTTCTAACCCACCACCAGGATGGGACCTGAACGTGGTGCTATCTAAACTCATGGGTCCCCCATTCGAGCCCATGCATAAAACAAGTCTCAAACACCTGACCTATAAGACTGCCTTCTTAGTAGCCATTACATCCATAAGAAGGGTCAGTGAAATTCAGGCTCTGTCAGTGCAGGATCCTTTCTTTACTATTCATAAGGATAAGCTGGTTTTAGGGACACACCCTAGGTTCTCACCTAAGTTTATTTCCAAATTCCATGTAAACCAGTCCATCGAGCTTCCGCCTTTCTTCCAAAACCCACAAAGCTCGGCTGAGGTTAAACTACACACCCTAGATGTGCGTAGGGCGGTCCTTTACTACGTAAACAAGACCAGACCGCTAAGGAAAACAGATCAACTGTTTGTCTCCGTAGCCACAGGCAAAGAGGGAGATCGTGTCTCTAAGGGTGCCATCTCCAAGTGGATTGTCAACTGTATCCAGTTGTGTTACTCTCTTTCTGACAAAACTTTGCCTTTTACGCCCAGAGCCCACTCGACAAGAGGCATTGGGGCCACTCTGGCTTTCATTGCAAATGTTCCCCTTGACACCATTTGCAAAGCAGCTACTTGGAGCTCTATTCACACTTTTACTCAGCACTGCTGCATTGACACCCATTCCAAGACAAATACTCAAGTGGGACAATCGGTTCTAAGACATTTATTTGCTCATGACCCTTCTCAAATCCCACCTCCTTCTAACACTGCTCGCTAATCTATGCACAGCATGTGATCTAAGCAGATTCCACAAGCCTCAGAAGGGATACATTACTCAACGTAATCGTATTTCTGATGCTTGTTTCTGCTTAGATACACATACGACCCACCCTTCCTCCCCTCTGAGAGAAGGCGCATAAATGCTTGTAGTCTTATCTTATCTATCTTCTATCTGCTTGGATCATCTGTACTCACGCTACTCCTCATGTCAGAAAAAATACAATCGGAGGGTCCTAGACACGTGAGGGATCATGGGTACAAGGGACGTCACACTAGGGATAGTATTACTGGCACGCCCTGTGTCGACGCCCATTTTCGAGTTTCAAAAAACAAACTGTAATACTCCGCAGCTTCCACTAGATGTCGGCCTATGCACAGCATGTGAATCTAAGCAGATACAAGCATCAGAAATATGTTTACGGTGAGTAATGTATCCCATATATCACCCTCAAACTGATGGTTTAGTGGAAGGTTTTAACAAGACTTTAAAGCATATTTTAAATGTTGAAGCCGATGGAAAAAATTGGGATGTGATGACACGATGGGCCCTTTTTGCCATTAAGAAACACAGCAAACCTCAACAGGATTCTCCCCATTTGAACTTTTATATGGGAGAGAACTGCGAGATGTTCATGATATGTTGCGTGAAAGCTGGGAGGAACGAGAGGAAGCTACTTTACCTTTATCACAAATGGGCCAGAGACTAAAAGAACATATGGCGGCAGTTAGATCCATAGTGCAAGCCAACATGATTAAGACCCAAGAAAATCAGAAAGGCTATCAAGATAGAAAAGCGGTATTAATGTCCTTTTCTATCAGGTAAAACTTTCTAGTTCTTCTACCTTCATCTGAAAATAAAATGTTTTCCAAGTGGCATGGACCCTACGAAATAATAGAGCAGACAGGGCCTTATGATTACTGGGTTTTGCAACCAGATATAAAGATCAAAACTCACATCTATCACATGAATCCTCTTAAACAGTGGAAAGAGAATCCCATTAAAGACACTACCGTGGTATTAACCAGCTTGTTTTCTGATGAAACCAATATGAATACACTGATTCCTTCCAATTTAGCTCAAAATCAAAAGGACGACGTAATGGACCTCTTAGAACAGTTCCCCTATGTTTTCAAAGCTGAACCTGCTAGGGTAAAAGGATTGTACCTTTATATCCATAAACCCCCATTAAAAGTGCTCAATTTAAAACCATATTGGATACCTGAAGCAAGAAAGTGCATCATAAAGGAAGACATAGAAAATATGTTAAGGGATGATACTATTGAGCCCTCTCAGAGCCCCTTCCCAATCATGTTAGTCGCCAAGCCAGATCAATCGCAGAGATTCTGTATTGATTTCAGGAAGGTAAAAGCAGTTTCCCAATTTGACAGCTACCCCATACTCGGAGTTGATGATCATATTGATCGATTGGGGTCCGCCGTTTTCCTCTCCAGGATTGATCTGACTAAAAGATACTGGCAAGTCCCTGTTATTCCAGCAGATAGGTAAATGACCGCTTTCTCTATTGCCATTGGGCTTTTTCAGGTTAAGATGCTACCTTTTGGTTTGCATGGTGCATTGGCTACCTTTCAGAGGTTAATGAACCAAATCCTCCGACCCTATGCCTCATTCTGTGGAGCATACATTGATGATATCATCCACAGCAAATCTTGGCGAGAACATGTTTATCACCTGTATTTAGTAACCAGGGCACTAAGAAAAGTTAGGCTCATAGCAAATTCAAAGAAATCCCACTTGGCTAGATCAGCAGTCAAGTATCTGGGATTTGTCTTAGGAAACTGGCTGGTTCAGCCCCAAACTGAAAAGGTCAAGGCAATTAAAGAAACCCCAAGTCCCAAAATGAAGAAAGATCTGAAAGCGTTTGGGGGTTTAGTAGGATATTACAGACGTTTTATCCCTAATTTCTTATCCATCATGTCCTACCTTACCGATAAATTCAAAATTGCTGAACCCCAGGAAGTTAAATGGTGAGAGGAACATGATAGTGGACGGCAGAAATTATCTAACAGCCTGACAACGTAAAATAATTCATTAGTTCGGCATCTGTACTGGCCACTTCAGATTACATGCAGGAATTTTATGTGTTTTCACATTCAGATGGCCAGGTTATGAAAGCAGTATTGACTCAGAAAACCACTATGGGCCATAAGCCATTGGCCTACTATAGCAGCAATTTGGATACAGTAATGCTAGGGCAGTTTGTGTGCGAACAAGCTTTAACAGCTGCTACTTTTGCAATAGAGAAAAGTTCTACAATTGTAATGGGATGTCAGTCATGTTGTATTGTATTTGTATTGTATTTATTAAGTTTATATAGCGCTTTCATCCAAAGCGCTTTACATTATAACAACGGAATACATAGAACATTAGAACATTATAACAGAAGAAGCAATTTACAATGAATCGAACCAATAAAAACAGTAAGTAGAGCAATTAATCTGTGAGGCGGGAGGGGAGAGGAAAAGAAGGAGGAGGGGAGAAACAGAAGGGATATCAGGGTAAAATGAGGGAGGGTAAGGGGAGGGGGAGGGAGGAGAGGATCATAGGGAAGATTCGAGGGAAGGGGAGAGGATGAGAGGTGGTGAAGGTTTCAAGGTGGGGAATGGAGAAGGAGAGATTTTAGGGAAGTACAAAAGGAGGAAAACGTAGGTATAGAGCGGATTGAGAGAGGTAAGGAGTTCCAGTGGAGGGGGGCTAGGAGCTGAAAGGAGCGGAAACGGGAGGAGGCACATGGGGACGGGGGAACGGTGAGAAGGAAGTTGTCGGCTGAACGGAGGGAGCAGGAGGGATTATAGAAAGAGAGGAGAGATAAGGGGGAGCCAGGTCATGGAGAGATTTAAAGACTAGACAGAGGAAATGAAATTTAAGTTGGGAGTGAAAGGGAAGCCAGCCAAGGGAGGAGAGCGAAGACGAAATGGAGTCATGTGGGGCAAGGAGACAGATCTTTGTTTACTATTCTAGAAACGTCAAAATCTGTTCTGACTACGCAAAGCTCTTCGGCGTATAAGATCATCATTTTCTAAACCCCATAATCATGTGGTTAGCTGTAAAACAGTGAACCCAGCCAACTTTTTAATGTACATGCGAACTACAGAGGACTTGATGGCACACGACCATGCCACATACGAGGGGGAAGAGGATGAATTTCCCAAAGCAAGGGACTGTGAATTTACAGAGGGTGAGATACTCTTTGTTGACGGGTCTTCCACAATTGATCAGGAGGTTGGGCAAAGACGGACAAGGGCAGAGGTGGTACGACTTGAAGTGGTGTACAAGACAGTGGCTATGAAAAGGTTAACCATGCATTATTCTGCAAAAGCGGCAGAACTCATAACGCTCATCGAAGCACTGAGAGCGACTCAAGGGTGCCCTGTCACAATATATTCAGGCTTGCCGTACATTACAACAACGGTACACACCGGCCTATCCCACTGCAAGAGGAGGGGGTTTCTGAGGGCGGATAGATCCCCAGTGCAGAATGCAGCACTGCTATAAATACTGATAGAAGCATTCTCTCAGCCATCTGTTGTGGCAGTCAAGTGCGCCGCCCACACTAATGGGAGAGATGAAATATCAATGGGGAACACAGCCACTGATTCGGAAGCCAAAATGGTAGCGTATCTACCAAATGAAATACCTGCTGAGTACATTGTGACTGCCCCATTGGCAAGCAAGCATGCAGCACCTTACACAGCATTGCCCATTTCCCAGATTATCGAACTACAAGGAAGGGCACCTGAAAGGGAGAAAGAGTTATGGTCATGGAGAGGTTGTAAACTGCTAGTTGGAGCCTTTGAACAGTTACATTATCCATCTCACAGGTTGAAGCAGGACATAGCAGCAGATATACAGGAGGACTGGTTTATATTAAACCTCCAGGAAAGCATTACAGAAATAGTCATACATTCACCACATGTCAAAGTTTCAGTACAGGTATGACCCTATGGATGGTACGGGGCACTTTGCCCCGACCTACTGAGCCGTTCCGTGAATTACACATAGCCTACGCTGATATGGGTGAGTGTTGTAATGGACCTCGGTACCTCATTGTAGTGGTTTGTCCTTTCTCAAGGTGGGGGGGAAGAAGGGCCGTGTGCACACCCGTATACCAAGTGTGCTGATAGGTTTTAAGTGCAGGAAGTCTTCCCGCGATGAGGTGTGTGCAAGGTTTTAAGGCCAGACAATGGCACACATTTCTTAAATGCATTATTTCAGCACATTACAGCACTACTTGGCATAAAGCACCGGGTGTGTTCGATTTACCACCCACATGCCAATGGCGTTGTGGAGAGAATAAATGGGCTCCTTAAAACGAAGTTATTCAAACTGTACACCATGTTGAAGAAAAACTGGGTGCACTGTTGCCCCTGGCCCTCTTCAGTTTATGCACGCAGCCAAGCAAAGATCAGCATTTGCCACCTCATGAAGTGGTCACTGGCCGGTGTTTGCATACTCCCATATAAGAAGGTTTTCATATGCACAGAGGGCAGCAGCGGTGCTAGGCGATGAGTTCCAGGAGTATTTGACTACACTCGGGCCATTCAATATGTCTCCCAACAGATTGCACATCCCAGGATTGTGACAACAGAGACACTGGATGCTTTGACTGCTTGACTGCTACAGTGACAGATCCCGAGCATATGACCCACAACCATTGCTGCCTGAGGACTTCATAGATGTCTGCAATTTCGTATGCAGGTTGGAATAACCCTCGGTTCCAAGGGCCCGGCGAGGTGGTGTTTTGTACTCCCCTTGCTGTAAAAGTCAAAGAATTGCGCTATGGGTCCACCTCTCTAACATTTGTAGGGCTCCTCCGGAGAGTACACTGGTACATCAGTTATCTGAAAACAAGGGGTAGCAGTACCTGTACCCCGTCTACATCACCGGCCTGTCCACAGGCGATACGTGTGCGGTAGCATGCTACAGTGGCAGGCCGAATCCTAGCTGCTAGTTCAGTCTCTCTCTTTTTTTAGAAGCGCTTTTCTCTCTCTCTCCCCTCCCTTTCTTTCTCTCGCTTTCTCTTTCTCCCTCCCCTTTCCTTCTTTGTTTGGGCCTCATCATGAGTTGGGCAGTAACCCTTAAATTCGGAGGACACTGTATTAGCACCGCCAATACCGCTTCGCCGGATCACAACTGTAAATCCTGCTGGTGCTATTACAGCCGGCGGTAGTACAGCCGGCTGAAATAGCGCCGGCACCCAAACACGCTATTACAGAGCCATCACAAGTCCAGTGTTGGCGCTATCAATGCCAGAAACCGGCGGTAAAACCACAGAAAAAACTGTTACGCTCACCTGGTCTCTGCAGGGATGTTGGGGCATGGTTGGAGCCCTCCCTGGACCTGGCTCCCCTGGATCAGCCTTTACCCCCAGCTGCTGCAGTGTGGACTGCTCTGGTTGCTGGCAATGCCCTTGGGATAAGGTAAGGGGCAGTGAGAATGCTGCGGTTGAATTGCGATCCCCCTTGAACCCTTCGTTCCAGAGTGAGATGAGCATGCGTTTTCCCATATGGTCGCACCTCTTAATTTGTCGGATGAGCTCTCTGTCCTGCTTCTCATCAGCAGGGGTGCCTTCTTGGACCTAGTTGCTTCACTGGTCCGTGTGCGTGGCGGCCCAGACCGGCTGTGACCAATCCACTTTGTAGGTAAGTGTTCGTATCCTTTGCAATGTCTTTTCCCAATGATTATTGTCCTTAATTCTTGTAATGTCTTTTCCCAATGATTATTGTCCGTAATTCTTGTAATGTCTTTTCTCTCCCCAAAAGGTGTAAAGATGGCCACACAGTGGTGTTGGAAGCGGGACCAAACGGTGCCAGAGGGGAATTGAGTGGTCCCCACTCGAAGATAAGTAGGGTTTTAAGGTTGTACGCAAAGCTTATGTATTGCACGGCCAAGCGTAAGATGTTTATGCAGTTTCTAACCTGAGCGTCCCTTTTCTCTTGCAGGGATGGCCTGGCGGCGTCTGATGGAGAGCGGCGATCCGAGGACCTGTCGGCAGGTGCCAGATGGATGGATCCATGAGGATGCTGGAACTGGTGAGGATGCGACCCGACTCCTATGGCTCCGGGAATCGGGTAAGATGTTACACGCTGCAGGCAGTGGGTTTGCAGAGACAGGTAAGGTGCACTCTGAAGATGCAGAGTTGGAATCAGGTAAGCTGCGCTTCAAGCAATGGTATGGCTGGAGTCAGGTAAGATGCGTGGTGAAGATGCCGAGTTGGAATCGGGTAAACTGCGCTTCAAGCGATAGTGTATCTGGAGTCAGGTAGGTGCGCACTGAAGAAGATGTTCCAGAACCTGATGGGGAGCATGCTGAGCTGGAAACAGGTAAGAGACCTTCAGATGGGGGTAAGTGTTAAGCTGCACACAGCAGACTAACCCAAAGCGCCTGCATGCGGGTAGGGCTGGCTTAAATAGCCTGGCCACATCCACTCCCCTTTAGCCCTGCCTTGTGGCTCCACCTTGCCACTCCCACAGACTTCTGCGCGTGCCTTCCAATGCTTTCCAATGGCCATGCCCGGCCTGGATGCATGTGCCCTAGACATAAAGTGTGCAGAGCACACTTTCTTATGAGCCTGGCACCAAAGGCGACAGGACTGGGTCCATTTGGACCCTTTAGAGTATAAAGGTAATGGCCTTTGACCAGTGTACCTGACAAATACCCAGGGTCAAATGCTGGAGGTAAAAGAACCCATGAGACATCAATAAGGGCCCAGAGGAAAACCATGCACAGCAGAGGCCTACAAAGGACCCACCCATGCACAACACACCCACCCAACACCATCTCACCATCAGGAGCTGGAAGGAGACAGCAATAAGGGCCCAGGTGAAAACAATGCACAGCAGAGACCTACAAAGGACCCACCCATGCACAACACACCCTTCCCAACACCATGTTTCCATTTGGAGCCGTTAGCCTTGATGTGGACATCTACTTGCTGTGCCTGGAGCTACAGAGGCCTGCCAACCAGGCTAGGGCCCTGGGACCACAGGGGGTGGTGGGGAGGAGGAGGACAACAGCACCAGCAAGATGGCCAGCCATCCCCAGGGTCAGTCCAACATCCTGGTCCCGGACTGATGGGCAGCTGGTGACAGCACTGCTGTGCCCCCACTTGTGAAGCTTGTGTCCGTTCTACAGTACCTCGGGACTGGCAGCTACCAACACACCGATGCTATGATGCATGGCATGGCCCAGTCCACCTTTAGTGCCATGCTGGGACAGGTTCTGGATGCACTGCTGCTCCATTTCAATGAGCACATTGCATTGCCAGCCACACAGGCACAGGTCAACCAGCTCAAGGCCCAGTTCCATGTCATTACCCAAGTCCCGAACGTCATAGCAGCCCTGGACTGCACACATGTAGCACTAGTAGCACCTTGGGAACATGAGGCAGCCTACAGGAACCGTAAGAATGACCATTCCATGAACGTGCAGATGACGTGCAGCCCTGACATAACCTTCACTCACTGCTGCACCCGCTACCCAGGATCCACCCACGACTCCATGGTCCTGCGCAACAGTACCCTGCCAACCTACATGGAAAAGCACTGAGGCCAAAACACTTGGATGTTGGGTGAGTACAAATCTAGCTTGAAATGCATGCAAAATTACATCTGTTGGGAGGAGGAGGCATACAGAGAGGAATCCCTGCATGCCAGCAGGAGACACATGCAGCACTAGCACTGCAACATTTCCATGCATGTGTCTCGCACGTGAAACCTTGCACACGTTCAAAACAGCAGAACACACCCAGTCTGAATGACACACACCTGTGAAAGCACAGTCACATATGGAAGCCCAACTACCACAAAGCAGCTTGTGTGTGTCGCAGTGCTGCTCCTCACTCTGACACAGAAGAGATATCCCACCCTGGACACCTGACAGTCATGCCAATGGAGTCCTAATGTAGGCACATCCACAAAGCCACTATACACGAGTAGTTGGAGTCATGACAATGACCATCCCTGAGATACTGTCACATGCCTGGCCAAATGTACATGATTGTGCCAAGTAGCAAACGCAATACCAGCCATTGCGAATGCCACGACACATGGCCTAACAACATGTTGCCTGAAAATGCAGATATAATGTACCCTCATCCAGTAATAAGGGGCAGAGTACTGTGGCATTTAGACACAGGGGTGGTGCAGGCAGTAAGTAGTCCATTGATTAAATGCTGGATCTTGCACAGCACACACCACAATGAAAGTAACTGTATGAAAAATAGCGTATGTGTACTACATGAGTGTGACACACATAAGCATTCACATATTAATTGATAGACTGCTGCATGTAAACCTCAGCCAATGCATGTTCCAGAAGGCGAAGGATGTATGCCAACATTGCACTAAGATAGCATGAACCTTTTCAACACATAATTGATTCTGCTGCCAATGTCACTGATGACTGAGCCTTGTACACCCACTGAACCAACCTTGCCCTAATGTCTGCATTCTCTCCCCTGCAGGTGATTCTGGATACCCGCAGTACACGTGGCTCATGACCCCTGTGTGACATCCACACAGTCCAGCTGAGCTGGCGTACAACATTGCCCATGGGCGTACACGCATCTGTGTGGAAAGGGTGTTTGGACTGCTGAAGGCACGCTTTCGGTGCCTAGACTGTACGGGAGGGGCATTGATGTATGCACCAGTGAAAGTTGGCAAAATCATACTTACTTGTGCCGTGCTGTACTACATTTGCTGTCACAGGTATGTGCCACTGACCCTCCCCCCCCCCCCCGATGCTTATGGGCAGGCACCCGGGGATGGGAGTGATAATGAAAATGTGCCCGAAGCTGGGGTACATGTACACAGGGATGGGGTGAGGAAGGGGAGGTTGGCCGGACAGGCCTAGATTGACAATTATTTTTGATCCGGTGGATGGGTGCATGTAACACATCACTTGTAAAATAAAGAGCACTTTCACACAATCATGAATGTCCATGCTTTGTATGCATTATGAATGGGATTTATTATTAGTTGAACAATCCCCCTTACTCCCTGCGAACTCCGCAGCACACAATCCACCATCCCCCGTGAACTCCCCGGCACACAATCCCCCCCCCCCTCAGAACTCCACAAAATCGTGCAAGTGGGTCCATGTGCCCAGGGCCCGGCTGTGTTATGTCCATCTAGGATGGTTGCTGTTCACCCTCTGGTGAGCAGCGTGGGAGATTGCGCAGGGAACGGCGCCTTGGCAAAGCCTCCGGGGATCCCTCTGTGGGTGTTGTAGAGGTAGATGGAATGGCTCCTGATAACTGCAGCTGCTGGCAGAGCAGATTGTTTGCCTCCTGCATCTGCTCAGCATGTTCAGATTGGCCCTTACACAGCTCACATACTCTTTGTCCAAATCCTGTCAGGGCTGCTGTACAGCCCTCCACCACTCTACGGGTGCGCTCATTATCACGTGCCATACTCTTGGCAGCATTGTGTATGGCACTGCTTATTGCCTTGATATGGCAATTGTGCTCAGCCGACATGGCCTCAATTCCCAGCTGTCAAGCCTCTATTACATCCAGCCAGCCCATTACAGCAGGCCCTGTGTCGATGGGTCTGTCAGCTATGCTGTTGAGAGGACTGACAGGTCTGCATGGGGCTGCAGGGGATCTGTTGGGGGACATGGCGGCATCTATGATGGGGCTGCTGCAGTTGGAGCGGGTGCCTTCAGGGGAACCATAGGAAGGTGTGTCCACATCAGGCACGGGTGTGCGGGCACGACGTACACAGGTACATGGGGCGTGTGTGCTTCCACTGACACCTGCTCCGGGATCCCTTGGGGTGTGCCCCTCTCATGTGTGGCACTGTGGCTGGGTGAGGACACCGGTGGGGTGACCTAGGATTTGTCCTGCGTCTTTCCTTCTCATGCCGGTCCCTGTGCGGGGGGGGTGGTGCTGGTTGATGCTTGTTCACCATCATCATTGCCCTGCGATGATCGCTGCATGCCTGTGGGGTACATAGGTTGTTGTTTGAGTTATGGGCAGCTTTCATTTGTATCATGCATTTCATACCTTACAGTGGGGTAAGGCACTGTTTTGATCATGCTTGCCCATTGCATATTACTCAGTCCCCATGTTGTGATTGGTGGAATGTGCTACAGGGGAGGGATACTGCTTGGACATGTTGTTGTGACATTGTCAGATTACTGTTGTGAATGCACAGCTCCCATGTGGCTGTGCCGGGGGGGGGGGGCTTTGATGCACACCCACACATCAGGTTGTTGTGCCATGCCCATGAATGCCTTGCCCTTGGGGCTTAGGTTTATACATTTTTGGTACTTAGCGTACCAGGGGGCGCTAGGGTACGGTGGTACGAGGGGGCATTAATGGGTGGCTGTGGTGCGTCACACACATTGCAAACACATACTGGGATTGTAGGGCTTGGCCTAACATGATTATGCAGTTTTCGGGGGGTGGGGTGGGTGACTCACCTGCAGCCTCCTGGTTACCGGTGCCTCCCTCCGCTCCGTCAACTCCCTCAATTGTGCCCATGTCAATCAGGGTGGTCATCTGCTTCTCCCACAGTGTCAACTCGGGTGGTGGTGGGCCAGGAGACCACGGACTTGCAATTCATTCAGCCGCTTACTGCAATCCTCCTCATCCCTGGGCACATGGCCCACCACCGACACCTTCTGGCTCACTTGTCTCCAGATCTGTGCTCGCCGCTGAGCACTTGTCTTGCGCTGCTGGGCGCCATATAACTCTTCTTGATGTCCCAAAACCACCTCAACAAGTATGGCAAGCTCCTGGTCTGGGAACTTGGGTTTTCGCACCCTGTCCAAGGCTGACCCGCCCCTGGTACGTTGCTGTGAAATTTTCCAAGCTTTGGAGGAGTGGATGGCTTATAGGGGCTGCGATTTTCGAAGGATTGTGATTTCCAAGATGGGTGCCGCTTTATTTCCCATTCCAGCGGTGATGCGTTTCCTGCTGCGCTAACAGCGCGCGCTACTAGCGCCACAGTTCGGCGGTAGCGCAATGTGCGCTGGATATACGGGTTCATCGCCACTTTTTCCACCGGGCGCTATTTGTATTAACGCCATGTCCGTGTGCGCGTGCACGCCGACTCATGATCTGGCTTTGTATCTGCCAGACAGCATGGCGTTAGCGCAAATAGCGCTCGACGAAAAATACACCGGAATACCGCCCAACTTGTTATGAGGCCCTTTGTGTACAAAGTACAACTTGTATGTTTCTCTTTTTCATTGTCTTGTGTGTCTGTGTTTTTATTTCAGTAGGGACCCAAGGTGTAGATGTATGAATGAGAAGAAGTCGGAGATGAGCAGAGAGGAAGTGCTCTACGCCGTGAGGGGCTGCAAACGGACCGTGTGCTGCAGGGTGCTGCTATTGCTTTAAGCAGATTACCCACGTGGCTATGCTGGAGCACATAAACCCGCCCCACAGCGGATGCAGAGCGGAGAGGAGCAGAGAGGAAGTGTTCGATGGTGTTCTACGGTGTTCCACAGCATAACGCGGTTGTGCTGTGCTCAGTATCTTTGGGCTGAGGACCCGAAAACTCCATTCAGTTCTGTTGGAGTGGCGGACTCAAGAGAAGTAAAGGACAATAAAGGGAAAAAGAAAGACTTGGATCACCGAACTTGCAACTAAGGAGCAGGTGGCTGGTGGGCTGTGTGAGGGCTGGAGCAGGAGACTTTCTGTTCGCATGTTCTGCTTGTTTATTGCACTCACTTAGCACCCCTGGAAGTGAGCAGCAGAAGTAAGCAGCCACACACCTTCCAGACACTTGCCTTAGACAAGTAGAGAAAGACTGTGGGGCTTTGACCCTTTGATCTGCGAAGCGCCTTGGGAGCCAATTTAAAATGTTATTGTAACTGTATCAGAAACTCATACTTCCCTGTTTCCCGTTGTGACTCCAAGCCTCGATTTTGTATGGAGGACGACTCAGACTTTGTGGTGGCTACGGTTGAATCCACCCTTGAGGATAGTCGAATTGTACCTGGGACCAGTGGGGGAGGGCATCACTGCTAATATGGATGATGAAGGTAACCCGGCCCAAACCCCCCACCTGCAGCCTTCAAGTGACCCCCAGATTGGAGTGCACTTGATCCCCACAGTTGAATCAATTAAGAAAACATTGACACATGAAAATGCTCTTCAAAAGGAAGGGAGGGTACTGGTTGAACAAATACCAAGGGCAGTAATGGTGCTCCCAAACGACATCGACCTTACTGTACCTCTGAGGAAAAGAGCGACAACGAACATGACCCCATGGCAGAAACCAATGGACTTGGGGCGTATATAGGACTTGTAGCCTCCCCCAAGTCTCAACATCAGCAAGAGTAAATCTACACCTCTTCTATCTGCAGGAGTGATAGAAAATCACAAAGTAGCAGAGACTGCAAAACCACGACACGGTACCCAGGAGGCACATAGGGGAGCCATAATAACCTCCACATACACATTTGGTACAAATACGAAATATCAATCGCATAACCATCTGACTGAAGGCACTTTGGAAAGTATCTGGAGACCCCGGGGTATCACGCCTGAAAGGGACTCACCGTTTTCACAATTACAGGAAAGACGATAAACAAGGATGGGACTGGGGTCACACCAAAAGCAATTTGGACACTAAGGACAACAGTCTAAAGCCCACAGAAAGAGGTGTAAAGGGCACAGACCTCATCCCACTTGGCTGCTGGGAGTCAAGGCTGTCTGTTAGACACACTCCCAGGTGTAGACACCATAACGGTGGTCTGGACAATGAACCGGACTCAAGGGTACAGCTTGCCACTGGAATTTGCAGAGGTTCGCCTGCAGTTGACTTGACTCGGCTGGAACCTGCAACCACAGGACTTAGTGTAAAACAATGTGCTTCAGCAGGCTCAAAAATGGGCAACATACAGCAGACAACACTCTGCTCAAAACTAACAAAGACAACCCTTGCAACTAAACGACAAAGGATTGACTTGGAAAAAGCAACACCCTACTCCCTTGATGAGGATCTATTGATGGATTTAATAGCCTCCAAGGTGGAGCAAAGTAAGGGCGAATCGAGTGGTCACAGCACAATTGATCCCAAACTAATAACAGCTTTTTCTCTCACCATGGCACCTTTTATGAAGTTGATTGACACCCAAAATGACCAGATAAGAGACCAAACTACAGTGATTGCAATGTTGCACAGCAAAATTATCTTTGTAGAAGGGTTTATTACGGCTATCCAAACAAAAATGGACACAAATGAGGAACAAACTACTAACATCTTGAAGAGTATACTAGAGCCTGTAATCCGAGACAAAGAGAGAAGATCAGAAAGATTCTTTTCACTCACACACTCACAACATCCGTTGGTAGGAAAGCCACTGAATATGGATGTCTTTAATGAGAAAGGGCCTCGGGTGGGGGACAGTGAGATCACTATCAAATCAGGGAAAACATACACAACTGTATCAACACTCACAGAATCAATGTCCCCTGTAACTATAGTCATTGCAGACACAGAGGCGAAAGGAACAAGACAAACTCAAAGCTAACTTATGCCTGAAGGGACCCAAAATACTGTGTTGGTACCACTGGTTGAAAAGAATAAAAAACCAACAAGTGAATCCCACTTGCCCCCGAAGAGCTTCAACATCTTTGACAAACTAGGTGAGGGCGATAAAGGCTTAGTAAAAAAGACAGACTCCCCACAGTCGAAGAGACTAGCCTTCCGGAAAAAATATGAGCAAGCAAAATAAAGTGCTGGTGAAAAAGATACAGGCCAAGATACAGTCAGCTAAGCCACAAGTTGAAGTGAGGAAAATTGGGGGAATGGTAGTGCCTATCAAGAAAAGGATAAAACCAAATTTAAGCACTACTATTTGTAATATTCAGAGACCAGAAACTCCAGAGATGTTTGACAGAGGATCAAAGAAGCCTACAGCCAACATAAGTGTGAAAGAGATCCAAGATGTGAACGTACAAAAAACTTAGATACAATTACCTGAAGCTCAAGGGCAGCATGATGATATGAATGTTGCCCTATTAAATTTATCTACCTATTCTGACGATTCAGATTCAATATGCTCAATTGGGTCTGAAAATCAGTCACAGAGTGGAGAACCTGGCGCTAAACTCTCCAATGAGGAGGACGGAGACCAGGCCGAGGAATCAGAAGAGGAACAGGAGCAATGTAATAAACAGGGGTTTTCCTCCGAAAAAGACTCTAAGGGTTAGATTCTCTAAAGATTGCAGAACTGTTGAATCAAACGACTCAATTTAAGAAAAGATTTCAAGCACTAGTGGTCAGATAAATGAGAACCATGACGAAACCAAAAAGGACGACCTTGACCCAGAGCAACTGGTAATAGAAGAGTACAAAATCTGGAATCAGAATAGGCATGGTAACCTGAAAAGGAAGGAGGCGGCTCAAAGATCGAGCGGAAGACACGTAACACAAGAGAAAGACAGCATTAGAATAATGAGGGTGGTTGTGAATTGTGATAACAGGTCTCCCTCTTGTTTTCTGCTACAAAGGGTCTTAAACATCAAAGACAACTTGATCCTTAATAGAACCAATATTATGAGACTCATTGGGTCAGTTGAGGAAGTCAAGAAAATACAATCAAGGGATACACTGTTAATTGAATTTCCAGAGGACAAGCACCTAGATAGAGCTCTGATATATATATCGGACCACAACATTAAAGACACTTCCATTAAAGAAGGTGATGGGCTCCTCACTATGGGCTTTTGGCTAAAAGAAGGAGAAATACCGCCCCCCACATCCACATTTCTATTTGAAGAGGATCGTCATCGCTCTGTAAAACCGGCATATGTGAAGTCTACAAGCCTGAGAGGTAGGGAAGGAGGAATTAAGTGAGAAGCAAGCAGTAGGAGAAAGACGAGCCTCACACTCGGTAGGAACAGATGACCCAGGAAATGACCTACCGCTGTTCTAACAGCCTAGAGGGACACACCTAGGTAGCCCAAAAGAAGATTGGAGCTGGCTAGCGGGTACACTGGCCAGGAAGTCATAATGCCCAAAGCGCTCAGAATCCGTTCTCTTCCAGAACCTGACCATCTGCTCTTCGAATACCAGGGGATTTTCGCACTTATTTGGGGAAAGGGATCTTGTAATTGAGAAATACGACATATTGTGCCTCCAGGAGACTTGGCTGAATGAGGAACCATCCCTGGAAGGCTACAAAGTATTCCTGAACCCCGCTGTTAAAGGGAACCTAGGTAGACCTATGGCGGGACTGATTACAGCATGTAAAAGAACAAACGGCTGGACCAAGTTCTCTGTACAGAACCCTTCGCCATTGATTCAATTTGTGTTGCTGGTAAAAAGGTATATCCAATACAATTGGCATCTGTTGATATGTAACATCTACTGGAACCCTGTGTCTCCATTGCAGCACATTTTTCAGAGATGGTTATGAATTATATTGATGAAGCCAGAACTATCTACAACAACATTGACATTCTGGTATGTGGGGACTTCAACATTGAATGCTTTAATTCCAGGAATGAACTGATAACTACTCCTCCAAGCGCTGCCACCTTGAAGATGTTAAGGGGCATTAGTTGGAGAGAAGACCTACAAAAAGAAACATAAACCTGTTGAATGGCAATATAAGGGGTGACATCCCACCGAAAGCAACTTGGAAAAGAGGACCTTACACAAAATCCTTGACTACATTTTCGCGTTGGAGACCCTTTTGTGTCAGATGAGTCACTTGGAAGTGATATTGTGCAACAACAGTGACCACAACTTGTTGGAGATGGTGGGAAGTCATGTGGAAGAGACTGTCGGGCAGTCTTCTCACTTGTACAATACTGTCAACATTGAGGTAACACTAGGTCTCAACCGGTTCAGAATCTCTTCTACTGCCCGCAGTAAACTAACCATGTCCCTGTTTAATGGCAAAAGCAGGGACGCTTCTGGCAAAATTATATTACCACTTCAATATCCACTGGCTTTGAAAATCTTTCAGGCCAAAGCCAGAAAAGGTTTGAAAAGTGTGTTCACAAGGAAACACGTCTTTAACAAGGACATCAATGAAAAGAAAAAGTCCATTAAAAAACTAACTGCGCAACTTAGAAAAGGAATGCTCCCTGATGTAAGAGAAAAGATAAGAAAAGATAAACAGTCACTTAAAAATTGGTTGAAAATGCACCAGCATCAGCTCTTGCAGGCTGATGGGGAGAGAATGCTAGGTCTGATGGCCAATAAAAACAGTCGAGATCTGGAAGTTGCTGAAATCTTCAACGGTTCCACAAGACACGATCCTTGAAAATTCAATATGGTTGTCTACATGGGTGAAACATTTTGCGGGTTTATTTTCCAACAAGATAGGGGAAAGACATGAAAAGGTTACACTCTCCAATTTACCTTGGACCTTCGAATTCGATAGGGAGGAGATACTTACCCTAATAAAAGAAAAGCAAGCTCATCAAGGGCGGCAGGCCCTGACGGCCTAACAAATGCTATTCTGAAGCAACATCCGGAGCATTGGGCCGATTTCATGCTGTCTCTGTTCCAGGAAATAAAAACGACAAAGAAAATACCCACTTCTTGGGCCAAGTCAATTGTGGTCCCGATTTTATAAAAATGGCGCTAGCTCGGATCCTGCCAACGAGAGACCTATCACTCTTTTGGACGTGGTGGGAAAGTTGTTTTCAGCAATACTCCTGAAACATTTGAATGCATGATCCCAACAATCATATCACCAAGATCGCTGGCAGTCCGGTTTTATAAATGGGACTGGAACTGCCTTAAACCTTTTTCTGATAAATTTGTTGAAATGCAGGGCGAAAGTAACTAAGCAAAACAAGACATATATAGCGTCAATAGACTTGGCCCATGCATTTGACTCAATAAACAGGAAAACTCTATAGGAAAAACTGTCAAAATGGTGCTGTCCGACAGATCTGAGAGAAGCCCTGGAACTCCTGCATTCTGGAACAACATTAAGAATACAGTTGGATAGGGCAGGAAATCTGTCGAGAGAAAGTGGAACATCATCGGGGATAAAACAAGGCTGTAGACTAGCACCAGCCATATTCAACCTTTACATATCCGACATTGATGATTCATATGACGATGTGAGATGCTTCTGCCCAAGTACCCCAGATTTTCCATTAGGAAGACTAGTTTAGTTTATGCTGACAACCTTTTAATTATGGACCAAACTGAAGTGGGTCTGCAGAGACAGTTGAATGCCTTGTCCAAATATGTGGACGCCAATTAATTATCAATCCGAAGAAGTCTAAAATCATGGTTATAGGAGATGCAAATAGAACTCGCAGAATGAAGAGAAGCTGGATTCTCCAAGGAGTAAAAATACCCGAGGTTTCATCAATGCGGTATTTGGGGCTAACCGTGAACAATAATATGGCAGACTCTCATGGGGTAACGGCCGTGAAGTCAAAAGTTAAGAACCTAGCAACTCAGGCTAGAATATTTAATCACATTTACGGCTAATTTACTCTATTACCAGTCATCAACTTCTATAAACTGAAGGTGACTTCCATTCTGACGTATGTCTCTGAAACTCAACTACAACTTGCAGTCTCTCTGTGGCGTCAGGTTGAGGGAGCATTTTGGCGACATGTTCTGAACATGCCAACTTCTCTCCCGGTTGAAGTGATCGGGAGAGAAATGGGAATGGTGTCACTGTACTCCATCATGGTGTGGAGATCTCTGTCATTGTTGAAGAAATGTTTACAACCCCCAGGCAAAGGTGGGTATGAAGTCTTACATAAGGGTATTTTCTCAAACAGTGAGAAGTCCCTAACTGAATGGAGATCGACATGTGTGGAATACTAAAAAAAGCACTGAGCGAAGAGCTCCTACTGGAAAATCCCGATCACGTCAAGAAGAAACTTTATGATCAGGACTGGATAAACACAGGTGAATAGATTTGGATAATGAAAAGTGGTGGGGGGATAACGAAAGACACTAGAAAACGAGGCCAGGTTCCGAGATACTTGACAAAGTTTCCCTCTCCCACCCTGAGACAAGACTTCATGAGGTTCCGTTTTTACCTGTATCCAACAAAAGAGGTTCTTGAGGGACGTAAAACAGCCACAATGCAAAATTACACGTGTCGGCTCTGTAAGGGCATGTCTGAAACTCTTGAACATCTAACTACAGAATGTGAGTCACTGAAAGACTTAAGAATGTACCTGGGACCTTTGTTTCAAATTTCAACAATAACATCTCCCAATTCACTCTGGGTTAATTTGTGTCAAGGGAGGAGAACTACAGAGATTTTAGCCTTGTTGGCCTTTGTCAAAAAAATCTTTGAGAGATTGATGGTAGATGAAGACGAAAGGAAGAGACTCACTGAAATGAGATGAAAAATTGATGGGAATTTAGAGTTTTAATTTGCTAGTTGGTGCGAAGGGTTTTTTTTTCTTTTCTTTTCTTTTTCTTTTTTTCTTTTTTCTAACTTTTTGATTTTATGTATCTTTTTTTATCCTGGTTGTAATTTAATGCAAATTTGTTTTCTTTTTAGTAAATGGCATAAAAGTTTAAATGTAAACTACAGATATGCTAATAAAAATACAATTTTAAAAAAGAATGAGAAAACATGGACCCATGTTTATTATTGTGGATTTACTATTGTAGTAGGTCTCTGTGTGATATTGATGGTACTATTGGGATTGTATTGGGGAGGGTGTTATAGGGGGACTTCCTATAAAGGGGGAGATGGAGGAAATATGATTGTATATTATCCAAATGGGACAAAACATATAAATGTTAATAATACGAGTGCAGTTACATATATTATAACTAATGTGAACACTAACATTAATAATGGAATTTAATTTAATGACTTTAATAAGCACAATACAGCAGTGGTGGAAACAGGGAATAGGTTGTTTTCAGCAAGTAAGAGGCTGTCTACTACTGCGAAACAATGTTATTTCCGATAGTACTATTATAACTGCCATCCCTGAGCGTGTGTATAGAAGAATGAAAAGAGAAGTAAGACAATAGTATGACATGTATCAAGGGCTGGGTTTGGATGTGATTGAGGATTTTCATCATCTCAAGTTCACCAATTAATGGTATTCTGATATGAGTAGCGTGGGGAGAGACGCTGTGAATGGAAGCTGTTATGTATGTTCACTCATTCCACACACGTCAGGGGCTCCCAAGGTGTTAGTACCGCAAGCTGTCCCAATTATAGAGGCACAATGCCTAGTTCATCTTGCGCCATGCAGAATAAAATGAAAGTTCCATGCACATATTGTACTACTGCAAATGGTGGGTCCAGGTTTTGTAAAGTGCAACAACGATCCAAAAAACATCAAGTGTGTGGAGCTACCCTATCTGATGGTGAAAGGACGGAAACATGTCAATAATAACTGGAATCACACTACCTATCTTGGAAGAAGGACTGGTAACATATAGCAAGGAAAGGATAGCACGGGTGGACACTTTCTGTGTGCAAATCTAGGCAGAGCACATCACAAAGCTGACGTGGATTGCAACAATGGAAAAGCCAGTGCAAGTGCATAAGGAAGAAGAATATAGACTCTGCAGCAAGGGTAAAGTCTTTGTTGGGTCAGACGAACATTGCAATAAGACTTTTGATCACAGAAATGAAGAAAGGAACAGCTGCGCTGATGGATTACTACTGGGTCTGTGGCCGACAAGCTTAATTGCACCTCCCACCAGGTACTGTTGTTCGCTGGCCACATTGCACTCAGCGCTAGTAGTAACCCCCTGATGTGGAGCACTGCCTGCTGAGGGACCAACTAGTCTCCTCACAGTTGAAAATGAAGATACGAGTCTGATGCCCACACAAGATCTCCATTTCATGCCAGGAAAAGGACAGTTCCAACAACCACACAGCATGAAAAGATTGAATTACATATCCAAAGACTCTTCCACATTGCTTGCTGAAAGACTAGAAGAATACAGACTCTTCAGCTCAGCAGAATCCTTTTTTGCATCTTTACTTTTGCCGGGAGTGCAGACCGTAGCAAATGCCAAATGGTTGCAGATCGTAAAATGGGAATTGGTCCAGCTCGCAAACGACGCAGAGAATGGGTTCAACGTAATCAAGGTTGAGTTGCGTGCATTGAGACTTATGACGATGCAAATGTTACCAGTAGGGCTGTACCGAATTGCATATTTAGTATTTGGCCGAATACCGTATCGTTTATTAACTATTCGGCCGGAGCCGAATAGTGAGCTGAATAGTTGTTTTTTTAGGCAAACATAGTCTAGGGCATAATAAACAGCATTTCAATGAATGAGCTAAGGAGGCATTCTATTGTATGGGTACCTATTTATTAATTGGACACATCTCTGTAAGCCTATGACAAAAGACAAAAAGAAATACACACGTTCTGGGAAAAGCCCTCACTCCTAGTAAGAGTAACCTGTAAGGGGAAGGTTGTATTTTAGGAAAACAAGCCTTTCAACATTTTCAGCTAAGAGGCTACTTCTGTGTTCAGAATAAATATCTCCAGATGAACTGAACACTCTCTTGCTGTCCACACTGGTAGGAGGAGGTGCCAAGTACACATGCACAACTTTTGCCAACCCTGGAAACCGAACACTGTTCATGTCCCACCACTCCAGCGGGTCTGCAGTTTTAGGGAGCAGTGGCTCTCTCAAAAAGACAGTGAGCTCAGTGTCCAGGGAACTTATTGACTGACTCACACCAGCTGTGTACTGCTGAACACCACTGTCCCAGAATGCCCATATCCCACATGGTAGAACGCTCTTCTTGGGTGGTGGCTTGTCCTCTTGTGGGTCAGGGTCTGCAGGTTGCCCCTCAGGAGTGGAGGTCTGCTCACAGAGGGCTAAGGCAGTAGAGTGCATAGAACATTTCACATTGTTGGCCACAACATCCTTGCTGAAAAATGTTAATTTGAACCGTGGATCGATGCCTGTCGCCACACAGTAGACGGGTAAAGCCTCAATGTCTTTGAATCTTGCCTCTCCAGCCTTCAATAACTCTGCTTTCACGAGCTTCACACCAGTGTCCTTTACCTCGCCAGAGCTCAGGTAGGCCCTTAAAGCTTTCACAGCAGGAACCACCAAGGAGATGCTTGATGCATGGGAGCAAATCTCCTTTGTGAGCTCTGCAAAGGGTGCCAACAAAGATAAAACATTTTCTGCCAAAAGCCACTAGCGGGCAGAAAGCTTTGACACTTTATCGTCCTCCGCACAGTACAAACTTACTGGCCGCCTCTCCCCTACCAGTCGCCCCAGCATCAAAAAGGACAAGTTCCACCGTGTTGACACATCTTGAATCAACTGCATTTCAGGCAACCCAAGATCTTTTTGCAGTGCATGGAGGCAGGACGTGGCGGAACTAGAATGTTTGAAGTGGCCTACAAAGTTTCTTGCATGTGCCATCATGTCCAACACAGATCTTTGCACAAAAAGGCCATCATGGAGGCAAAGCTGTAGGGTGTGAGCAAAACACCCCACACTAGCTAAATCTGCTTCTCTGAAAGCCTTGCACATGTTAGCAGCATTATCCCGAAGAATTACGTGCACTTTGCAATGGCTAATTTGCCACCTTTCTAGCATTTCTTCGAATGCTAATCCTATTTTGGCACCAGTATGGCTTCCGCCAAAAGCCTTGCACTGCAACAAAACTCCATGCCTTTTCATGTTGCCGGCCAGCCAATGCCCTGTTAAGCTCATAAAAGATTTCACAATGTTATCAGATGTCCAAATGTCCACAGTAAACGCAATTTCCTCAGCCCTCTGAACCTCTGAAGCAATAAACTGGCTCATTTTCTCATACAGGTCAGGGATGATGCGTGTTGAAAAAGATTTACGTGATGTTACTTTGTACCTAGGCTCCAATTTATGGAGTAAACGCACAAAACCCACATCCTCAACAACAGAAAATGGTTGCAAGTCTAGCGCTATCATTTCGCCAATACTGCGATGCACCGCATGTGTGCAAGGGCTGTCCAGAGGCCACACTTGACAATCTTTAATGGACAGCTGTGACAATGCCCTCTTGCACTTTGCGTGAGACACATTGCTGTTGATTCTCCCAACAACTGCCTCTTTTATCCTTTCATATTGGACATAGTCATTGTGATGTTTGGACCGCAGATGGTTGGTCAGTGCTGATGTACTGCGCTGTCTAGAGTTTTCAGAAACACGAGACAAAACCGCAAGGCACACAGAACACACTGCCTTGGAGTTGTCATCCATTTTATTGGTAAAGTAATCCCACACAGGGCTGGTTTTCTCCTTGGTGCTACTCATGCCGACAACGAAGGGGGTTCTGCAGCTCTGGGCGAGGGATAGGGTTTCTGCTGGGCACGTCTCCTAGCTGTTGCTTGTGTGCCTTTAGGTAAATCAGAAGCTCGTACTGGTGACAAAGAAATGTAAAGCAAAAGTCAAACTTAAGAGTACGTTTTGGCAGGGCAGTACCGAATGATGGCTCTGGGCTCTGAAGTGGTTTTGGGGTTCCCTTTAAAAATGTTTTTGAAAAATCCTTTTATCAAAAAGTAACTATGTAAAAAAGGAAATATGAACGACAAAAACCATGCTTGAAATTTCCAGGAGTTGAAGGAGCCATTATGTACATCGATTGACGGCGGCAAGCATAATATAGCAGGAGCTGCCCCTCAATGTTGGGCCACCAGCTTTGCACCGGTGGCCCAACCATCAACAATATTATTGCGGTGAGGACGCGGGGGTGCCCTGTGGCCCCGCGGCCCAACCGTGCTGAAGGGGTGGGGGGGCTCATGTGAATTTGAGGCTGCCGGGTTGGGCAAAGTGCCCCGGCGGCCTCGTGAGTCCAGGCCCATTGCATAACAATGTCAGGCCACCGGCTTTGCACCAGTGGCCCGACCATCAACAAACAATATTATTGCGCTGAGGCCGCGGGCACCCCTGTGGCCTCGCCGTGCTGAAGGGGCGGGGCTCATTAAAATTTGAGGCCGCCGGGGTTGGCAAAGTGCCTCATGAGTCTTGGGCAATGTCGGGCCACCGGCTTTGACCAACATCAACAATATTATTGCGGTGAGACCCCGGGGATGCAGGGCACCCCCACGGCCTCACTGTGCTGAGGGGGCAGGGGGCTCACTTACCTGTGGGTGATGGTGGTCTCTCCGGGTCTGGGTGCTGCTGGCATCTGCTGGAGCCCATCCATTGGCATAGGAAGTGAGGGAAGGGAAGAACTGTTCCCTTCCCTCACTGTCACGCTCACCTGGTCTCCACGGGGGCGTAGCACGTAGTCGTATTACCGGGAACTGCACTGGTGTAGTTTTGATGGTATAGCGGTGTCCTCTCCCTTGTTATCTCCTCAGAAGGCGTTAGCCTATAATGTTGAAACAAGAAGTTAGCTATGAGTGGGTTGGATTGGCCCCACTACCTGCCACCTCCCGGTGCCCGACTCCTCTCCTGCTCACCTATGAGTTTGGTGAGGTTGGCGCTCTGTCCTGCTTGACCTTCAGCAGGGGCGCAGTAGGCTCAGTCTTTCTCTGGGCGCAGTTACTTCACTGTTCCAGAGTGCTGTTGCTGCTTTTTCGGAATGCTTAGATAATCAGGTGAGTCTCTATCTCAATAACAGCTTGGTATAGATGCTCATATTGTCCCAAGGCTTTAAACGTGTTTGTCTTTTTTGCAGATGCAGTTTTCGTACGTCGTCCGGGAGAAGATTCGGCCCTCCTCAGATGCTGAGCTGGTTGCCTCCAGGTGAGTATAGGTGCGGATGAGTGGCGCCGGATGACAGAGTAATGTTCGTTTATATGGTGCGCGACTAACCTGCTGTTTTCTGTTCCCCTTTTGCAGGCGCGGCGCGGCCCCAAGATGAAAAATCGAAGAACCGCTCCGAAGAAACCCGGAGGATGCAGAATCCCAGGTGAGTATCGGGAATCTGCGTGGGAGTCCTTTTCCAACAGGGGCAGCGATCAGAGAACCAGCCGGAGATGAGACCAATGGCCGGAATTGCAGGTAAGGGCTTGTCGCTGTAGTAACTCCTGTTATTCTCCTTATCTTGTTCCAGGCAGCGATGGATGGAAAGCACCAACGGGCGTGGCTGAAGAAGCTCGAGGGCAGAGCAGACACAGTGAGCGTTACGCTGCAGGAGTGCAGAATAACGCGAAGCGTGTTCTGCTTGCAGGGTGTGGCTTATATACCCTTGTAAGTAGTTCCAGATAAAGTAGTCCCTTTACCACACACACCCTGGATTCAACAGAAGACTCAGCCCCACAGGCAGATTAAGTAGTTCTATAAGTTCAGCCCATTTCATGAGCCTGGCGCCAACGGCGCCAGGACTGAGTCCATGAGACTCTGGGGCACTTCCTTGGGGCCTGCCAAGTCCTTCTGGTTGGTGGGGACTGGGATGGGCCCAACAGCTCCCGGGGTTTTGGAGCACGCACCATGACACTCACTTCCTATTTCAACACGTTCTGAGGCTGTTTCCTCTGTGGTCAGGCTGCAGAAGCCAATAAGCAAACAGCTTATTTGGTTTCTGCAGCCTGAACACTGTAAAACCTTCTATGATTGGCTGTCATCTCCCAAACAGGGAGAAGGGAGCCCATCATAGAAAGTGGACTTCGGCGTCGAGTCACTACGCAGAAACTATTCTGCCGAAGCCGGATAGCTGTATTTCAGCCGAAGTTCGGCAGAATAGTGACTCGATTCCGAAGTTCGGTACTGCCCTAGTTACCAGCAATGGAAGGTGGGGTTTGCAAAAAGATTCCTGCTATACATTCATGCCTCCAGAGGACGCTCAGAAAGCATCATTATCTCACATCATCGCAGCTGTCCATGGCCTGGGTGTTTGCATGAAGAAGGAGGGAGGAATTCAGGACAGTGAAAGGTTTACTACGGCATTCAGTTGGGCCTCCTCGTGGCTCGGAGCGAGCATGTCATTGTGTTCATCCTTGTTATTTTCTGTACCTGTCAGCAAACCCTTCGATGTTGTGCCAATGTGGCACCTAATAGCGCAAGAATGATGCTATCAATTGGGGTTCAAAAAGCACCTTGCGAAAACAAAAAGTATTGAAGTACAAACTGATGTCCCACAGGGTGGCCCTAAGAATGAAATGCTCCCCATCCCATATGGAGATGAAGTTGATCACCTATACCACACTAACATTTCTCCACCCCCTGACCCAAAAAATAATACAGAGGTTTGGGTGGGCCTGGTGGGAGCGGGAGGATGAATCTATATGACTTTTTCACCAGAAGAGTACGTGCATGGGGGCAGAGTTTGTGGTCAGTGTGCAGGGCCTGTGTGCCAATAAATGGAACTCAGCCATATGTGGAAGCAGAGACGGGGGAGCGGGAGCGCTGAGGTATCCCAGAGTTTGTTACTGTATAAGTAACGAAAGGGGGAATGTTGGGAAGGGGATAGCCCAGTCCCACTTCGTTAGGTGCTTTAGAGTGAGACGAGATGCATTCAAAGTACTATGTTGGGCCAGGGGGGATGGTGAGAGGGACACCTCCCACTTTAACAGGACCCCACTCCGATATAACCAAATATAGTCTATCTACATAGGGCAGAATAAGGCACGAGCAACATTGCTATTTTGCATAGATATTAGTAATCATAGGTAAAGGGAAGACCTGCGCAGTAAATGCAGAATTGCATGCACTAGGCCCAAATTTGCGAGACAAGAGAAATCCCCAGCTATGCCCGAGCTCCCATGAGGACATCCCCCATCCCCAACCGCCACAACGCCTATTCATTGTTCTAACAGTGTTGCAAAGATGTTCGAGAGGAATGTGCCCTACAAGGCCAAGATCACAGACCGGTGCCTGGTGTGTATGTTATCTCACACTGGCCCAAGCATGACCCAGCCCACCCCTGACCACGAGTTATATCCCAGTTAACTGACTAAACCTCAATATCCCTGAATTCCATGGCACCATGTACCCTTTGACCACCAACCCCAAAGTAACAAGTCCGGAGATGTTCAAAGAGGTTGGACAGGGCACATTGTTGAAGCAACAATTGTGTGATTTGTATTGCAAGGTGCTGGGAGGGATACATTGTAGTTCAAAACAAGAGTGGAGACCTTGGAGCCGGATGTGTGTGTGTGTGTGAAGGTTAGAGCGCCCCACAACCTCCTTTGTGGTCGTCTTAAGGCCTGCCAAGTGCACAGTATGAGTGATAAAATAGTTGAATGGTAGGAGTATAATTAATTTTAGTTTTCAGACCTTTAACGTGAGAAGATGAGCCCTGCAGCACCCACGTGATAGAAGACAGACGGACTGGGCTGGAACCAATGGCCTGGCATCACTTAAGGGCAGCGGATCCTGTATAGACGTACACCAACCAGCCACGCAAGATGTTACCCTACGTAATTGCATCATGCATGACAATGTTTTTCTTTAAAATATTCTGCTTGTACTACTTTTCAGTAGAACATTCTTAGCAGCAGAGTTCTTTGCTGTTGCTCTCATCTGCTTGTGAGATTAAAACTTGTTATCCTTACAAGATCAACTTGGACTTTTCTTCCCTAGCGAGTTGTATTCTCTCTGGTGTGAGCGTTTAGGGGTGTGCCTTCAGAGCTTTGCTGGAGGCACAGTCTGCTCCAAAGTCCTCTTCCATAGAGGTGAGGGCTAAGACTTACAAGAAAAGGGCAAGACTTTTTCCTCAACCATAGCGGAGGAACATTTGGAGTGACCTGCTGTCTGGACAAGGCTTACTGCAAGCTGAGACTACTGGGTTGAAAGAAACTGCTTACTACGGGTGGCAGACCTAGCAAGTTCTCTCTAGAAACCTTCTTGGATATGAAATGCAAAACAAAGGATCTGCCATATCCCTGCAGTTCCTGGATGGTGTCCCCAAGCAACATGAAGGAAGTCAAGAGCAAGCTCTATTCACTGTTTGCCCACTTTGAACTATTTTTGAGCTGACTCAAGATGCTTTTCAAACTGCTGCTAGCACCCTAAGCTGCCTTTGACTCGCATCTCTTTTCAATCAACTGTTGAGTCATCGAGCCATTGACTTGACCCATCACCAGTCTGTGCCCCAGCCATCTTCGACCCATCACCACTGAAGAGCTGAATCACGTCGTTGGACCTCTTTGAACCGATTTGACTAATTCGAGACACTGACTCGACCCATTGCTTGCCTGTTATTCAACCGATTTGAGCCAGTCACTGCTACACAGATACGTCACTCATGCAACCTCTGCTATCTCGAAGCCTGCGATTAATTGAAAACAACCTATTCTAAATGTCTTGATGCCCACTCGGTCCATAGCAAAGCACCTGGAAACCTGGTTTGATGCTATTGAGCCACACAACCAAGAATTAAAGGTATTGGAAATGCTTCTGTCCCACCGGCCTGGCTTAAAGGCCCTAGTGACTGTTAAGACTCTACACTCTACCCTTTTAAAACATTCTTCATTGAACTTGTCTTTGCTACTGAAATGATTGCCTGTGCACCCCTCTCTTCAGAGCTAGAGTGCCCCCTTTTATTACAGAGTCTGCATCTTCTTTTACAGCGGTGGATTATAGTGTTTCTGATTAGTTAGTCTGTACTTGATTAGTCATTCATTTATTTTGGTACCACAGTACTATTGTTGGTTGGACTGCTGCTGGGCTAGCTCACGTCCTTCCTGAGGAATATAACGTGCCCTCGGACAAAGGTTACCAAAAAGGGTGATGGAGGTATACCTGTCAGTCTGTACTTGTTTCGCTTTATGATTAGGATCACTGCTGGTTTTGTGGTAGTTTGGGGCTGAGTAAGAATTGTATTCACTATTCTTCCTTGAAGAGCAAAAGTAATTTCGTCATAGTTCTATTATTCTCAGCCTTCAGTGGTTACTGGCTTATTTTTCCCATGATTGGATGTATCCCTTCTCTCTCTAAGTTCATGACGTAACTAATGAAATCATTCAGGTCCCTTCAGACAGTTCCCGTTATGGTTATGCGTCTATTTCTTAGTGCCCTAGTCTATAAGTTGCTAAACCCATAGGAAGAGCACTTTTTGGGTGGCTTATAACTTCGCTCGCCCTGGACGAATCCACACCAATCTTTGCAAAAAAAGTATATGGCCTACTCTGAATTTTTTTGCAAAGTTTGGTGAGGTTTGGTCCAGGGGGGGAAAGTTATAGTGGGGGTCCCAATATTTTTCTTTCCCATAGCCCAAACCGCTGGACGGATTTTCACCAAATTTGCGGCAGGAGCAGCGGCTTGGTCCCGAAAGCGTGCTTTTTTAAATTTGGTGAAAATCCATCCAGTAGTTTTTTTTTTAAACGATCAAAAAGTAGGTCTAAAAAATTAGTGATATCTATGTCAGCGGACACACTTCCCTGTTCGCTCCGCGGGCGAGATATCGATTGGCTAATCAGTCGCGTCATGTCCACGGACATGTGACGTGTTCGCTGATTGGATGGTGAAGAGCGTGAAGTGCATCAGAATGTTCCAATGTGCTCGCCATCTTGGATCTGTGTTTTGGTGTCCGCGGACATCGCCGCAAAAACATATTAAAAAACACAACATTGCACTTGTTAAACTTATCAAATACTGTCTGGGGAGGTGAGGGTTGATGACGATGGGATGGGATATGGCAGCAAGAAGCAAAAAACTGGTGTTTTTTTGTCACGAAAGTCATACGGTACATTTGGAGGTGCTCCACAATATAATGTGTGTAAAGTACAGGTGAAGGACTAATGTGTCTGTTAAAATATAATTAAAATCATAATGGAGTCAGACTGCCGCCCCCTAGAGTGTGGCATCTGAGACAGCCAACTGCACTTTCTGATGCAAAGAGCGGCCCTGCATGTGTATGAGAATGACAGTTCTCATGGCGTTGGTGAGGAAAGTTGTTGCAAAGTGAGAATGTATTTTGATTCTGAGTGAAGGTCACCAGCTTTGAATTTTTGGTTGCGAGCTAAGGAAGCCCACCATGGGGGACACAGTATAAGGTTCAATTGTTTTTTTCTCTTGGGAGAAAGGGTCCATTCCCTAAGGAATGCAATGAGAGGAGGTTTGTAATAATGAAGATTTGCTAAGGTTATGCATTCCAAAAGTGTGTAAGGAACATGTAAATTCAGTTCGTGAAGAATCTTTGGTGCGAACGCAGTGAGCGTTACAGTCTGATTTACGTCAAGAGAATGGAAATGGTGAATATAATGTAAGTTTGATTTTGACGATTGTATACCGGAACGAGCATTAACTTCTTATTATCTGAAGATTAATTTTGGGTTATATTCTATTCGTTTGTTCTGTGTTGCTTATTGCAATGTAACGCAAGTACTATCTTTGTGTGTAGTTGTCTTTTTTACGTGGTTATGGGGAGTGCAGCATCAAGGTACATGTGGACCGTGACTAGGTTCACCCAGGTTCAACGCTAATATTTCATTAAAATGTCATGTATGACCATATCGAATTGTGTATCAGTTTCCACGTTGTTTTCTCTTTGTTGAGATTGTTTGATGTGTGTGCTAATCGTTAGTTTAAACTCTATGCTGAATTAATAAGTCAATAGATACATTGTAATAAAGTTCGGGTATTGAGACACATTTTCTTTTATGTTTTCGAAACAGATACATTCTGCCTTTCTGCGATTGTCATAGATTCCAGATGCCAACTAACAGATTTTTTAATCGGCAGCTGCACATAGTTGTCAACGCCTGGATCACAGAGACAGTTTTTTGGGACGATCCGCCCAGGGCCCATGTGTCCGTACGCTGTACTAGCGATTAGGAGTGGCATAACATCCTTAATGGTGGTCTAGGCCCAAGTTGATGCAGAAGCCCTGGAATTCACTGTGCGACCCAAGTGGTTCTTTTATCGAAAATGAACACCTTGTGTACGCAAACAGAAAAACGTGTGCCTCACGATAAACATTTTGGATCGCGAGCGAAGAAACACATTTGCAATTTGATTGAATATGGCAATAGTCGGATGTTCTCAGAGCTTTTATTGTGAAATAAAAGTACTTTACAAATTGTACAGTGTTATTGTCTTCTTTTACAGTGCGGTTTAATATTCCAAATTGTGACGTGCTGTATTGTTAGTCGATGTGTGTTGATTTTCGGGTTCTACGTCACGTAAGTGATTATGGGCGCGTTTGGCTACGCTGAAGAAGAACATCACAGAGAAAGGTGTAGAATATCACTAGGGTTGGTGATGTGAGGGTCAGGGGCGGGGCATATGATTTAGTGACGTCACGGCAGTTTACCTTAGGCAGATGCAGCAATGGATAAGAATAGCAGCAGATGGCCGCGCCCTGCTGCCAGATTTTGTATATTTTTAAAAGAGGAAAAGTGAGGTAAGGTGAATTGGAAATGTTTGCAATAGATCAACGTATGTATAAAAATACATGGCCGAACCTTCACGACAATAATATTTGCTGAGCATTGCACTTGTGAAACTTATGAAATAATGTCTGAGGAGGTGAGGGGTGATGGCGATGGGTGGGATATTTCTGATGTGATTTCGAATGAGTTTACAAAGTTTGGTGGGATTTTGTGCAGAACTTATATTACGACTGTATGTGCATTCATTTGACAGTTTTGAAAAAATAAAACATGGGTGGATTTCCAGCAAACTTGCATAAGGCACATTGGCAAGGATCTAAAAGCATGGTTTTGCAAATGTGCCAGTGTTTTCTTATTTGACAAGTTTCATAATGTAGTTAAAACAAATAGCGGTATAGCTTTAGTGACTGAGGGGTAGCCTGTGGCCATGGGCAGTGACTAGATTGTCCGGGTCATTGAATAAGGTCATGATCCGGACAATCTGGCTACTGGCCATGACCAGAAGGGACAAAACATAGGATTAAAGTGGTCATGTCCACCTGGGACTGGCTTTGTGGTAAAGGTATTCAAAATTAGGATAGATTTGAAAGGGGAGAAAAATGTGCTTGTGGTAATATGGTCATAGGGTTCTCTTTTTGCCTTCTGCAGGCTGCTTTGGAAAGTGAAGAGGGGCCCTGTATGGAACCCTCGCCTTCCCTTTCTATGGCGTCCTGGTGTAGGAAGAAAAATCCTCTTTTTTAGCACCCCACGTTCCTGCTTTTGGAACCCAGGGTGCTAATGGTCTTGATCCCCCATTTCAGGGGCTGGAATGGGGAGATAATGGTCCAGAGACCTTGTTATCCACCCTCGCTTCACTTGGGCTGATAACTTGGACTGCTGGGGCAGTATCCACCGTTCCAGTCCCTGGAACGGAGGATAAATGCCACAATATTGCCATTAGCATAACACCAAATGGAAATGTTGTAAAATCTTATTGAGACTATGTACTTTACTGAGAAATATAAAGTAGATGGGGTCTATACATGCTTTTTTTAAGTTCCATTTTTTAACGGTGAAAGGTGGTTCCTAAAGGAATATGTCTTTTGTTGTTTTTGGATGTATTTTTTTGGCAGGAGAGCTGAGAACGAAAGGTGGGGAGGGAAATGAGGGAAGAGGAACCAAACACTAATATTGAGGGGTAGGTGAACAAGGGAAAATGTTGTGTGTGTGTTATTTGTAAGGTAGGGGGCAGTGTTTCTCATGCTCCTTGATTACAGCAGTGGTGGTGGCTGTTGGGGAGGAGGGATGGCATTAGCTGATGCCACTTTAAGATAAATAGCAGTTTTGCTGAAAGTATGTACTGTGTACTAGATTGTTAATGGATAATGAGTAGGAATAGGTGTTGTAGCTGTCCTAGGGAAATTTTGAAGTTGAAAGTTCCTAGATCAGTAGAAAATGTAGTTCTGAACTGTCCGCGAAGCAGAGATCTTATCGTGAAGTGCGGACGGGTTCTCGGACACGTCATCATGCCGCGCGCCCGCGTATGGTCATATGGCGCTGTCTGGAAGGTCCGCTATGAAGTCAGATGTTGGTAGACGTCTAAGGATGCAAAACTAGCTGAAATAGTTGCAAAAAGTGTATGGAAGTGTTAAAAATGATTCCAGAAGGGGGAAATGGAAGAGTTTTAAGGTGACACTTTGTAAATTGGACACAAAGATTGCTATATGTGGTAAGTATGATATTAGTAAGTTGTAGGAAAATAGCATGAACTGGTAAAAACCTATGAATTTCACTGAAAAAAACTTTGTTAAAGGGGTTATAGTTATGTTGGACTAATAAAAACCTATGAAATTCAAAGAAAAAACATTGTTAAAGGGACGTTATGGTTTCAAGTAAAATCGAAAAACCCCAGAAATTTGCGAGTTATGGTAAGATAAACAACCATAACTCGCACCACCACCGTGCACTGCTAAGACTAACACCCAGGACATCAAAGATGACATCACAAAAGTATTTGCAAAAGTTTGGTGAGGTTTCGTCCAGAGGGGGAAAAGTTACATGGGGGGTCCCAACATTTCTTTTTTTCCCATAGACTAACTGCGGGAAAAACTTTGCGTACACCTACAGCCCACACCGCTGGACAGATTTTCACCAAATGTGCAGCAGGAGCAGCGGCTTGGTCCCGAAAGCGTGTTTTTGTAAATTTGGTGAAAATCCGTCCAGTAGTTTTTTTTAAAATGATCAAAAAGTAGGTCTCAAAAAATTAGTGATTCTATGTCCGCTCCGCGGACACACTTCCCTGTTCGCTCTGCGGGCAGGACACCGATTGGCTAATTGGCTCGCGTCATGTCCGCGGACACGCAATGTGTCCGCTGATTGACTGGAGTGAGGCGTGATGTGCGTCAGATTGTTCCGATGCGCCCGCCATCTTGGATCCGCCTACAGAGCGGCGGCGAACAGAGGCGAAATGCAGTTTTGGGGAGTGTTTTTGTGTGCAGGAGTGCTTGGGGAAGTTTGGGGAGTAAGAGATGGGTGAAATACTGTATTTGTTTAGGTAGCAGGTGCTACTGATGTATATTCACAATGCCTGCGCTGTCCGGGATGTTCGTAATTAGTGAAAATGAGGGGTGTCCTAAGGATAGTATTCCCGTCCGTGCTGTGCGCAGGCAAGTTGAAGCTGTTCTAAGGACAAACGCGGTGTCAGTGGACATAAAAATTGACCATATGGCGCAATTAAAATGTTTGATTCTATGGGTGTTATATGCTGCAGTGGTTGGGGCCAGGGCCTAGAGTCTTGGGTGCATGGCCAAAGGCTGTAGGCCATAGGCCATGCACCCAAGACTCTAGGCCCTGGCCACAACCACTGCAGCATATCACACCCATAGATCACACCCATAGAATCAAATATCTATCAAATGTTTGAAATCTACAGTTTCAGTATTGTTTGATTTGTATGGTTTGTATGTGACGTTTTGGCTACATCATGTCATTAAGATTGTAGAGTTTGGTAACAAGCACTGGTAGTATAACATATCCAATGAAGTGAACATTTTGTATTGTGGTGTATGGTTAGATGTTTGCTTCAATTGTTCTGTTATGCAGCAGTATTTATGCGTTCTATTAGAATATACTTACTGTTTGATTTTTTGAGATTGGATATATTTTTTTCATGAGTTTGGTAACTGGAGTACATATTCTTTTTCAATTTCTGTGATAAAAGAAAAGAGCAGGTTAGTGTATGTATTTTCTAAAGACTTATTACATTGCATAATAGACATTTCAGCTTTTTTCGACCCTCATATTTAGTAGTTTACAAACCAGTGTACTGCTCAATTTGCTCAGTTTCTGTGTTTGTTTTTCAAATCATTGGGTCTGTGGGAAAAAAAAAATCCATGTCGGATTAAAAAAAACCCTTTTTTGTTCGGCTACAGTCTATTTGTTTGTTTTCAGTGTTCACTTGTTGTTTCTGGCTAATGTTCTATCTGTTGGCTTGTTGCAGATTTTTGGAGCAGTTAAATACCTGTTGGCGTATTCTAACTTTCTATTTTTTGTTATAATTTAGTGGGATTCATTTATCTGTTTGTTATAGAATCTTGGGGCAGTTAGATACCTGTTGGCATATTCTAACAGTTTATAGTTTTTTAATTGAAGTTTTGTTAATGTTTAAGTACAGATTAGTTATTAAATTTTGGTTTTAAGAAGATTAAATAAGCGTTTGTAAGATTTGCTGGTAGTCTCTGCTTTAGAGTAATGGTACTACATTCGAACCATCCACATTTCTTTTTTATATATGCAGTGTAGTGACCTGCATTGGTTGTGTAGATTATACCTATTGTTGTGAAGGTTTTCTTACCAAGTGATACTTGACCATGTGTGAATCCAGTCAGCTTGCAGTTGTTTTTGGTACCATCTGCATTGTAACGTAGAAGCATTAGTATTACATATTTACTATGTGTTTGTATTAGTAAGGTGGAGCGATTATCTGAAATGCAGGTAGTACATAATCTACCATGGTTTGCATTTTGTACAAGTTGCTGAAATGGAACAGATTCACAAATAGGTATGGATACATAAACGAAGCGCTCATTGGGGATTTGTTCCTGTGTCACATTGTTGAAGAGAGTGCATGTATGTTTACACATGTATGAAAACTGGAAGATTTCATTTATAGGTATGTTTTTGTTTCCCAGTACTTGTAGTAAGTACATTACAAATTTGTGTGGATCTTCTTGTGAGTTTATAGTGAATTTCACCATTCCAGCACAGTAGTCCAATTCTTGTCTTATTCCATGAACACTATACGTGTTGTCAGGATTGTTGGTTGCGTTTCTATGAAGGACTAACATTTGCAAACACAATTGGTCTGTACTGTGTAAGTAAATGTCAACAATTGGTGGCAATTGAAATAGAATATTCATTGCTACATTTGCGTAGCAACTTACACCGGTTATATTTCAAAATTTGAACGGACCAGATAGTTCTGTGTCCAAGTCATTTTTTCAGAGTGTGTGTTGCTTCTTTGAAGAAGTACCTGAGTTACTTTGAGTAATAGGTTCTTCTTTGGTTGTGGTAATTGATGAAGTATTAGCTTCTTTTACTCTCTTTGGAGGATTTGCAGTGAGATCCTGTTGCATTTCTGTTTGAATTCGTTTTCTTTTACAAGGTTTTCCTTTTTGTGGAACAGGATATGTTTTTAGATGGGGGTTGTATAGTGAACGTAGTCTATTGTATTCTATAATGCAAGGAATATCAGCGTTTACTTTACTTGCATCAAAGTTGATTAGAAATAGACCGTCAAGTGTACGTAAGCATGATAGTGCTACGTAGCTCATGACTTCTTTAAAGACTGTGTTACCAATATCTATCAATGCTTTGTCTAGGGTAAGACCTTGTGATTTATGAATGGTGACTGCATATGCTAGTGCTAGAGAAAATTGTTCTCTGCGTACATACATGTCTTTGAAGAGAAGGAATCGAGCTGTTGAGCGCCCTATCCTTTTTACTGCTGAAAGTTTGTCAAAGAGAATATTGACAAACTGAATGTTGTTGTCACGTGGGTATGTTTGAAAGCCAACAACTGTTACCAGTGCTCCATTAACTAGTCCTTGCTCCACGTCAAGGTTACGTTTAAGCATTACTCTACAGTTTAAGGATAATTTTAATATTTTCTCCAAACCAGCTGTATTGGAGATATAATTTTCTAAGGTATTTAGTCTTGTTGTGGCTTTTTGACACATGGGTAGTGTCATACCATGTACGTCCAGTTTGAGGAGCAAATTTCAATTAGTGTTTGCATTTCTTTTTTCAACATTGTTTTATTGAATTTGGAACAGCTTGCAAGAGTTGGCATTAAGGACATACAATTGACAATTTTGTGCGCTAATTGTTCCATAACATCAGTAGCACATGAGTTATCGCCATAAAGTGCATGGATGTGCCGGGTTTTTAATATTGCTTGTGCTTCTTGAGAGTACACCAACTCTAATACTGTCATGATCTCTGCTTCCAAAAGGTCAGGGTTTTCCCAACTCCCTTGGAAGCAGATCCATAACCCAGGTTCCGAGTGCCAACCAGTCCCAATTGGGACCTTTTGGACCCAGTCCTGGCGCCAGTGGCACCAGGCTCATAAATATGCCCAGTCCCAGCGCTGGAAGCGCCGGGCTCATAATGCTTGGGTGGACTTACCTGCAGCAGACCATGCTGCTTACTTGCCTGCCAGTTGAGCCTCTGATCCTCTTCTGTTTGGAACTACTTTTCCTGTTGGGTGGGGCAGGAGCCACTCCCTAGATTCAGAACACTGGAACTCTTCTGGAAAGCAGGAACTCTTTTCTTACCTAGGCGTGGCTGTGGAAGGAGACACCTAAGCACTACAGGAGGCTATTTAAACCACACCCGATGGATGAATCTTGCTTTGCGTTATTCTGCATCCTCTGCAGCAGAATGCTCATCGTGTCTTCTGCATCTGATCCTGGGCCTAAGGAAAAAGGCTTACCATCCTGAATCCAGTCTTCAGCAACACCTATAAAGACAAGAAAGAACAGGTTAGCATTACGGTCTTCAGTGACAGCTCTTCACTTACCTGGTCCATCGGCTGTCACCAACGCCTCGCGCTGCATTCCGGCATCTGAAAGACAAAGGCTTACCTACTCTTCGTGCGCTCCGGAGGTCTTCACACTGCATCCCGCATCTGAAAGACAAAACAAGGTGCGTTTAAAGACATTGGGGAACTTTAATACTCACGTGCCATTACTCCTTTCCACATCTAACCCAGTGGGTATTCCGGCACCCTGCAGCCGCTCCGAACTTGTACCTGCAAAATAAAAAGACAGTTAGAGCGCATCGTGAAGCAGGCAACAAGCGCTTACTTACGTGCTTCCAGGCGCTTCTATTCATCACACGGGCTCCATCTTCAACTCACTTCAGCCCGTCATCCGCCATCGCTGGAACCCTGCAAAACAAGAAACATCATTACTAAAGACTTTAAAGACATTAGAATTACTTGAAACTTACCGTTCGTGCAGTAAACGACGGACAGCAGTCCTCTGAAGTCAAGAGGCCTGCTCCCCTTATCCAGTGAAGAAACTGGTTACAGCACCCTGCCCCGAGGCAGATGGAGAGCACGGCGTTCACTTACCTAAGGTGAGAGCGTTAACCTTTGGGGTTCTACAGGAGAAGAGAAAGGGAAGAAGAGAGAGACATTCAATAACCCAGTTCCTTAATCCCATATTTTCTATCTGCAGACATCTTACCCTTCGAGTCAGATATACAGTGCACAGAGGTCCAGCCCAAAGAGCCAGCCGTGTGTTACACATCACCTTTGAAGATACGGTATACGCCCAGTCAAGACCGGCGCCTCTACGGGAATCAGGTGAGAGTTACAAATACTTTTTAAAATGTTGGCGTAAGTGAGGTCTGCAGATTGGCTCATGTTTTCTGTTAATCCTCTGTATTGGAAATGTTGCCAAAGGTTGACATTTTCTATGCTGCAAACAGTTTTACGGCAGAGTTTGTGTCCTAAGGTTTTAAAAATAGGTGCACCTTTCACTGGTGTCAATTGAAGAAGATCTCCAAAAACAATAATGTGTTTACTCCAAAGAGCTCTTCGTAGTTTGTTTGAAGCACTTCTTGCAATCTGATGTGAATCAAAGCCAACATTAGGTTGGAGACCATGCTCACTTCATCTATTTGTAGCATTTACATTTGTTTTAACACTCTGAATAGTTCCATTGCAGCTTCTGTAGAAAGTTTGAAATAGTCTAATTTGTTTTGGTGTTCTACTGGAAGGAGTAGTAATCGGTGTAAAGTGACACCGCCTATGTTGTAGGCAGCTAAACCTGTGGGGGCAGTTACAACAGCTGACAGTTTGTTGTTTGTCAATTGTTGAAGGAACTTGCTGATGATTTTGATTAAGAATGTTTTGCCTGAACCAGCTTCACCACTGACGTATAGTAGTATAGGTTTGTAATTTTGGCAGGTACATTCTTTATTTTCATGTTGTACACCATGTGTAATTTCTTTTGTTACTTCTTCAAAAATGGTGCGCTGCTCTTTGTTCAGTTTTGATTGTAGTACAGTTAAGTCTTCTGTATCTTCTTCATAGTCACACATGGTGTTCTCTACTTCTGTCATAGCTAATTCTGCCTCATTTGCTGTTAGTGGCTATACCAGTGGTTCTTGGCTTCCTGTTACAGAAGGTTGACTACTGTGGGAAGAGTCCTTATCTAGTTGGGCCTGAAGTTCTTCTTCGTGTTGCTGTTCATTGTGCAACATTGTTTTGTACTGCGTAAAGTTTACATCGGTGATAGTGCTTTCATTTGCCTTGAAAGCGTCTTCATAGGAGTCATAGTTATCTAGTATCTCTTCTTCTTTTATCCATGGTTTAAAAAGTTGTAGCAGGGACATGTAATATAGTTCTTTCCGTTGAGGAGTTTTTAATGACAATTTGATATGATTAATTAAGCTTTGTTTGGTAAGTTTCACTAAGCTGCCTTCACAATCTGTCACTCTATATTTACCTTTTTTTCATCGGGTTTTATATTCTTTTTGTATGCAAAGTTGTGGGATATGTGGTATAGACATATGGTTTCCAAATTAGTACTCCTGTTCGGGTAGTATGTGTCTAGTAAATTGTTTTTCAAAATGTCTTGGCTGTTGGGATCATTTTTGGCTATTGTTTTTATGTCCTCATATGATTTGAGAACTCTTTTTCTAGATTTAGCAGGACCAACACTTAGCCAATCTATATTTTCAGATTTTCCATACAAAGCAGTACTCGTTAAAGGATCTGGAGCTTCATATGCGCCACATTCTCTATGAGAGAGCATTCATGCCTAAGCTGTACAATTTCTGACATAGTGTTTTGTCTGATGATAGGTCATTCCAGAGGTCTTGAAGCTCTGTTTTTTCTGCTTTTGTTAAGTAGGCTGTAAGATATTGTGCAATTGCAGTGGAATTGTCTGCAATGCACTGCACATCTATGTTTGCATTCCATAAGAGGGCAATGATTGCATTGTAATCATTGATATATTTTGATTCTTCTGTTCTTTATATGTAATACGTGTTCTTAGGTGATTTACCTTTAACACTATGTCTAACTGAAGACATGAAGTTGTTCACTTCACCTGTTTCTGTAACTGGTCTAGGGAAACCAATGCAACATTTGGTGTAGTATTTCCCTTTGTTTTTGTATTTCCAATGACACTATTTGACACATTTGTGTCTTTGAAATTGTACAATTTGTGCATGAAGATCACTATTTGTTGCTTTTGATGGAATTTCACAAGTGACATATTTTTCGATAAACTGTAAAACAGTGGAATCACTGTCTTGACCAATTTTAATCCATAAAAGCATGTGGATATGTGGTGCTCCTCTGGCTTGGTATTCTTTTCTCCAAAAGAAGTGTTGCACTTCTCCGAGTGGAGGAACAGTTTTATTACAAATAAAGTGTAGCATAGCAATGAAACGATTGTGGAAATATCTTGAAACATTAACAGGATCTAGAGAGCAAAGTTCTCCAGGTGTTAGTATATCTGTTTGTTTTGTTTTTGTTTGATATGCATAGGAAATCATGTAAATCTTCCCATGCATATTCTGCACAACTTAATGTAACAAACCAAGTGGGTGGGCCAAGGTTTCTTATCATACAGCGTACATCTCTGTGACGTCGGTACCAGTACTCTTTCGTAGCACGCACAAAGATTTGTAATGCTTGATTGTAAAACCTCATCTTTTTCTCACACTTTTTGTATTAATTGCGTAGCTGACATATTTTGAAAGTGGGTTCCTGATTTCAATATGTGTGGAACTGCGTAACAGAGTTGCTAGTTCACTTTCAAAGAGTAGGTGGAATATGTATTCCCAGATTTAGACAAAATGTGGATCTTCAGAATACATTTGTAATGAGCGGTATTCTGATGCGGTTATCTGAGTGGGTCTATCATCGTACCTTCCTCCTTTGCCAGTAGGAAAGAGTAGAGGAAAAGCATGTGCTTCTATACTTTTTCCCATATTCTCATTGGTGATCCTTTGGTTTGTCGTATTTGGTACGTTTCTAGTTCATCATCTATGGTGTCATTAGAGTGTAATGGATGAATTGAATAATGGTCTTAAATATTGGATACTGTAGCAGGATCTAGAAGTTCAAATTGACCTGTTTCTGGTGACTCTTGAATTATTTCAGTTGTTTCCCTTAAGTTTTCTTCAATATTTATTTCTTTGTAGTATTCATTGTCTTTTAGATATTGCAAGGCTTGTCTAACTTTATGTAAGTTCACGAGTTGTTGCTAAATTTATTTGTCTTTTGTTGGTACACCATTTACTAAGACAATTAAAGATTGCTCTATTGGACGGTGCACTCCTAGAGTGTGCACATTTTGTTTCAGATCTAATGGTAAATGAACTACTTTTCCACGAATGCCTTTCACCAATTCAGAAGTAGGTAATTTTGCTGTTTTTGGTTGAAGGCGTATTATTGCTTGAAATGGGTGCACTCATATAAATTGAGTTGTTGCAGGGATTTTGGTGGTGATAGCACGTGAAGGAGTTTGGTTGTTATCAAGTTTTGTAGTGCAGTAACTGCAAAGTATTAAGGGGTCAGTTATTTCGTATTTGTTTTCTGCTTGTATGTTACTTCTATAGTTTTTGTGTTACTTTTATAAAGAGTTCTGCGGCAACACACACACACATGGTTTGGTACTTCAGCGGATGTACTTTTACATTTTAGTATTTCTTTTTTGTATGTGTGTAGTAGAAGGTTGCCATGTGCAGAATTGTTGCTAGTCTGTTGTAAAGCTATTGCATTTTGTAGGTGGCTTTCACTTCCAAAATATTTTCTCTGGATACGGTCGATTTCTTCGAGTATGTCTTTGGGTGTACCATGTAGAAGAATGTTATTTAAATTGGCTAGTTCTAAAGCAGGACTTTTAGCATAGTACAGTTTATAGACTAGATTTCTTATAGTTGAATGATGTGTTGATATCATTTTGATATGATGGAAGGTGCTTTTGCAAATAGGTCCTGAAATGCAGGCTAATGAATGTCCTTGTAGTCCTGTGTATTTGCGCACTGGACAGGTGTCCATATTTTGCACCACTTTCATTTTGATTTTGTCTTTACCTTTCACATATTGATTGAGGAACTGGCATAAAGATTTGAAAGATTTTTTGGGAATGTTGCACATTGACGTGCATGGCCATTTGTATACTGGACGTTCTGGTTCAGTCGAATGGAGAGGTAATTCTGAGTTTTCTGGGGATATTTTTGTAAGCAGTATTTCTTGTTCCATTATGGTATTATTAATTTTTTCATAACCTTGTCCACTGCTATGGATGGCAATTGTTTTTGTTTGGTTTTGTTAGTATGCTTCTTCATTAAAATAGTGTTCTGTGCTCGTGGTGTGACTCCATTCACTTCCATTCCCCTCCACAGATATTTAAGAAGTTATTTTTGTTGACATTCCGTTTATTGAGAAGTTCTTTTTGTAATTTCATCCTTAGTTTTGTTAGTGCTTTCATTCTGTTTAACACTAAAATGAATAACTTTCTTTTGAGAAGGATTGCACTGTCTATTAAAGCTTTTAAGATAAATTTTCTACGGTAGGTTTGAAGGGTTGTGCATGATTTGTCTCCTGTTTTTATAAGATTCTGAAGGACTCTGTGGCGGAACATTTTGTTACGCTTGTTAGGCAGAAACCTGTGCAGTTCCCTCTGGGACCACTGCAAAAGATTTAGGACTACAGGTGTTTGACAGTAAACCCACTTGGTAGCAGTCTGTAGACGTGCCCCAGGAGAAGGAGTAGGAGCTCCACGGTAGCCGGAGCTACGAGCTTCTCTGCACCCACCGGGTGCTACAGGGAGGCAGGCTGCCTATCCTCATCATCCAGGAAGATCTGGTGATCAGATCTCACTTTTGCGCATCCCGCGCGGCAATTACTCTGGCATCCAGTTTTCAGCTGAATCACCCTCCCGCACCATCTACTTGTCGGTATTGCGTGCACAATTTGTGGAAAGTGCCCCCTAAGCGAAGTCGCCATTGCCCGACACAAGGATAGCGTCCGCTCTAAGATGGCCGCCCTGCCTGCACACCATCCCAAAATGCCGTATTGAGCTTCGGCGCATGAGATTGGGCACAGCTGCTCTGAAAGCAGCCAACCACGCACCGGAGGCGTGAGCTGGCCCTCTCCCAGGAAGGCCCGCGAAAGTAAGGCCGTTGCCTGTCCCAGCCTGAAGTAGACGTGCCCCAGGAGAAGGAGTAGGAGCTCCACGGTAGCCAGAGCTACAAGCTTCTCTGCACCCACCGGGTGCTACAGGGAGGCAAGCTGCCTACCCTCATCATCCAGGAAGATCTGGCGATCAGATCTCACTTTTGCGCATCCCGCGCGGCAATTACTCTGGCATCCAGTTTTCAGCTGAATCACCCTCCCGCACCATCTACTTGTCGGTATTGCGTGCACAATTTGTGGAAAGTGCCCCCTAAGCGAAGTCGCCATTGCCCGACACAAGGATAGCGTCCGCTCTAAGATGGCCGCCCTGCCTGCACACCATCCCAAAATGCCGTATTGAGCTTCGGCGCATCCGATTGGGCACAGCTACTCTGAAAGCAGCCAACCACGTACCAGAGGCGTGAGCCGGCCCTCTCCCAGGAAGGCCCGCGAAAGTAAGGCCGTCGCCTGTCCCAGCCTGTCATGAGCCGTCCGGACCGTCGGCCAGACACGCTGCCCGAACTGCCCCTCACGTTGTAAGTAAGTGAATGCTTACCTATACACCTGCCATCTAACATTGTGAACGACGCACTTGTTATCCCCAACCATTATCACTAAGAGCCCTGTGGCACTACGCTCATCCCCAACACACTGACTCTCTCGAGACTCAACCCCCACCATACTCCGCCTCAGGCAGGTATTCCGCCTCGCCCACCATTGATGTACTGTGTAAACCATGATGTTGTTGTTAATCACAGTATTCAGCCTGCGTAGTCTATATGCACCCCTCTGCTCTCATATTGCTATTAATCTCATGTGATCTTTGACTCGTTATGTTCCAGTGTCCCACCGCTGTCACTGAAATATGCTTCCCTGTACCTATTGTGATTTTCTAATCTAGCTGTCCTAGTGCCCCACCACATGTTACCTTGCATCCGCCTGCCAATGTGCGGTGTGCAACACACAGCCTGCCATTTTCAGTTGTGTCATATGGAGCCATCAAACTCCATTTGATAGGCTGGTGCATCATGGTCTCTAACAGTCCACATGGCCGCTATCAGACCACTGTAATTGTGTTGTGCCTTATGGTCATTATCAGACCACTCTAATTGTGTTGTGCCTTATGGTCGCTATCAGACCACTTTAATTGTGTTGTGCCTTATGGTCGCTATCAGACCACTCTAATTGTGTTGTGCCTTATGGTCGCTATCAGACCACTTTAATTGTGTTGTGCCTTATGGTTGCTATCAGACCACTCTAATTGTGTTGTGCCTTATGGTCGCTATCAGACCACTCTAACTGCATTGTCCCTTATGGTCGTTTACAGACTACCTTGAGTGTATTGCCCCGTACCGTCGCTAACAGCCCACATGGTCACTATCTGACCATCTGCTCTTAGACTGTTTTAAGCCAACATGCCCCTCACCAACAGCCCAATAGCCACAGATTCGCCCATGTACACTCTCAGTATCCTACTCACAAGATTACTACCCACCCTTCTCCTCCTTATACGGTACTCGGGGGGGGGGGGGGGGACCATACTCAACCACACCACCGCCCCCCTCCACTACCCACCTCCGTACCACACCATAACTATGCCCTCCCTCGCTCACCACACCAACCTTTACCTCAACAACCCAGCCCTTTGGATCCGACATTTTGCATCTAGCCCTCTACCAAACATACCATGCTCTATCACCCTGAGAAATGCCAGACTTGGCTCGTGACTCACTCACGCCTCCCATCACCCGGCGCATCTTAACAAACAGCCACGGACCTCCACACCGTCCACACCCACGCCTAACCCCTCACTACCCCACTCTAACCTCCCTTGACACGAGCAATATCAAGGGTGCGTTAATCAATGCCAGATCACTTACGGCTCACGCCCTAGAAGTGGCTGACCTCATCCTCGACCTCATAGCAATTACCGAAACCTGGCTTCACGCTGCCTCAGGCCCACTACTCTCCCTCGCCATCCCTCCAGGTTATAATATTATCAGACATGACCGTAATTCTAATCAGTCCAAAGGTGGTGGCATTGCCATTATCCATAAAAATGTTCTAAACTTCCACCTCTCTTCCGCGCACCACTTTTCCGCTTTGGAAGCACTGACAGCTAAACTAGCCATTACCCCTAACCATTCCATCACTTTCCATTTACTTTACCGGCCACCCGGCCCGTTATCCACCTTCGCTGAGGACCTCTCTAACATCATCACTCACAACACAAAAACCAATTCCCATGCCACGATATTGGGGCATTTCAACCTAGGCCTTTCTGACCCCAAGGACTCTGCTGCCATGACTATTGATAACATGCTTACGAATGCAGGATTCACACAGTTCATAAACCAACCTACCCACGCTAAGGGCAGAACCCTTGACTGGCTAGCCACCCACAATTGTCCCATCAGTATCGCCTCCAACCAACAGTGCTCATGGACTGACCACAACTTAATTATGTTTAACATCCAGTCCAAACCCGTCAGCCCCTCTCCTAGCATTTCACCTGCTACGGCCGCTCGCAATAAACGTGACATCACTCGCGACAGACTCCTCCCACTCCTCCTCCCTGCTCTCAATGACCAGGCTCGTACATGCTCCGACCCCACGGCTCTGGTTGACACTTTTAACCGCGCTATGCAAAAAGCCCTAGACACCATCGCCCCATCTAAACTGAGAAAATCCAAACCTCGAGCCCACCTGAACTCCTGGTTCACACCCCAGCTTAGAACCTTGCGCAAAGAAAAACGAACTGCGGAATTACATTGGAAAAGCAACCACTCTCCAGCCAACAAATCGTGTCTACTCCTGGCTACCCTTAATTACAAGGAAGCCATGCTCCAGGCAAAAAAAGACACATATAATAAATGCATCGAACAAGCCAAATCCAACACCAAAGAATTGTTCAAAATCTTAAAAGAACTTGAAACTCCTGTTACTGCACCAAACACCTGCACCAAAGGTAGCACTTGGTGCACCAAAATCCAAGAGGCTCTCCTAGGCATGATTGCCACTCTCCAAATTAAAATCAATAACAAACAAACCAGCCTACAATCCAACCTTCAACCTAACCTTACACCTACCCTAAACCACTCCATCCCAGACTCTCTGACTCCTTTTAGCTTCTCTCCTCTCTCCATTTCTGAAGTGGAAAAGATCATCGCTAGCCTTAAACCATCCAACTGTCAAGGCAACCTTTGTCCTGCGCCCATTAATAAGGAAGCAGCTCATGACCTAGCACCATTCATCACTACGCTCATCAACTCTTCCTTTAGTTCTGGGATTGTACCTGACAACCTAAAGGATGCGTGGGTCATCCCTCTTCTGAAAAAACCTACTTTGGACCCCAGCATACCCACAAACTACAGGCCAATCACTACTGTCCCATTTCTACTAAATATCCTCGACTGAGCTGCTTATCTACAAATTCAAGGTTACCTTGAATCAAACAAACTTCTGGGACTCAGGCAATCAGGGTTTCGGCCTCGCCACGGCACTGAAACTGCCCTTATCGATTTAAAAACTCAGATCGAAGATCTAAAAGACAAAGGCAAACTTGCGCTATTACTTCTTCTGGACCTCTCGGCGGCCTTTGATCTTGTCAATAATGAAATTCTTTGTCACCACCTCAAATCAGCGGCACACTTCTCAGACAAAGCTACTACCTGGATTAGCTCCTTCCTAGACAATAGATCAATGCGCGTGTTCTCTCCACTAGCAGCCGCCCCACCCGCACCTGTCTCTTGCGGCGTGCCTCAAGGGTCCTGTGTCTCACCCACGTTGTATAACATGTTCACTAAACCCCTTTTCGATATTCTGGACTATCTGGGTGTCACTTATACCAATTACGGTGAAGACACCCAGATACTAATCCCTATCACAGGTGACTACACTACTGACCCCCTCGCTATCAATGCCATCTACCAGGTCATCCAAGCCTGGATGGCTCAACACGGACTCTGTCTAAATGATGAAAAGGCAGAGCTCCTCATTCTTGGTTCGCCACAAAAACTTACCAAACTTGACTCTGCGTTTAAGTCCTTCACCATTGATGGGAATACTATCCTAACTGCCAAGGACACTAAAACCCTAGGGATCTACATTGACTCGACCTTATCCTTGACCAGACAAACCAATACAGTCTCATCCGCAGCGGTTTATACTTGTAAGCTTATTACAGCCTGTCGCCCTTTCCTCTCTACAGCTAATTGTATGACCCTGGCTAGCACCCTTGTACTATCAAAGGTTGATTACTGCAACGCCCTTTACCTAGGCACTAATCGCTGTAAATTTAAGCTACAAATTGTCCAAAATAATGCGATCAGAGCCGCCCTTAACATTCCCAGGTGCCAACACATAGCTGACACTAGACGTAACCTACACTGGCTCTCAATCCCACAAAGAATTTCCTTGAAAGCTTTGGCTCTTACCCATAAATGCCTTCACAACCAAGCTCCCTGTTACCTGGCTAACAGATTTGCCCTCCACAGCTCCACTAGACCTCGCAGAATGGCCCAAGCCAACTGCCTTGTCATCCCACGATTCAATCTCCAAAGATCAGGTGGAACCAGCTTCCCCATCATGGCAGCCAAATTATGGAACTCACTCCCCAATGAGCTGAGAGCAGAACCCTCCTTTCTGAGATTCAAACACCTTACCAAAGTTTGGCTGTCCTCCCAAGACATCTAACATTGGGCTCACTGCTTAGCTGGTACTTTGACGTACCCTTGTATATACACTCTGCTTGCCTTCTTATTGTTATATTGCTTGCAAACTTTGTAATATACCTGTAAACCTTGTAAGTACTGCCCTGTCTGCTTTCATCATGTTGTATCTAAGAGATGCGCCCGGTTGCCCCTGGGCCTGGTGCGCTATGGAAATAAAATAAATACAAATACAAATACCACACAGATTCACTTGGTAGCTGTGGCTGAGCAGACAGACTTCCCTCAAGAAGAGTTAGGCAGCATACAGAGTATTCACAATAGGTCAATAGAACACAATAGAACAAGTAAATTCTGACCAGGGGTTGGTGTAAAAGAGATATAATTATTTATTTAAAACCGCATCTAGAAAAACACACAGGCACTAATAGTAAGCAATCCAAAAACACGGTCACTAAAAGATATACACTCCCTTAAAAGAATATTAGACAAGTCTTAAGTAAAGCCCCACTTATTTTCAGACAGCGGTGAGCACTTAACGTAGATGGCACTCTAATAATTAGTTTTAAAAAGGGAGAGAAAAGCAGAGAATAAATTGAAACAGATCCCAACACTTTTTCACAAACACAACAAGAGAGGAAGGCAAAGTAACACCGTGAATTTAGAGTCAGTAGGCCGGATCCGCTTTAAGAGGATCAAAACGAAATGTGTCCAAGGTCACACGGTTGCAGCGCACAAAAGTCTTGCAACGGTTCAAAAAGGAGTTGGACCAAAGAAAGGGACCAGTTAGAGGGTCAAGGCGGCCAGCCCAGTCCAGAAGGTTAAGGGGTTATTATTACCTTGTAGCAATCTTTAGAAAGGGAGGCCTGGCAGACACGGTACCTTAAAGTGGTGAGAATACTCCAGCGGGGGCAGTTGTTCCTGGCAGAGGATGCAAGTCAGTGCTTCGTCTGGGGGAAGAGAGGATCTCGTCGGGGAGGAAGACAGGAGTCCGTTGCACTGCCAGGGAAGAAACCAGCTGCGGAGTTTCTCAGGTAAAAGGAGCGGTCCGTTGATTCGCGGTCCAGTGGTAAGTGGCTATCCGGTTGCCTGGGTGCTTGGCACGGGCAATTCAACCACAAACCGGTCTGGGGTGCAAAGAGAAGAAGGTAAACTGGTTGTGCCCACCAGTCAGGGGAAGAAGCCTCTCCAGCCGGGAGATCTTCTCTGTCGTTGGGAAGTGGTGAGTCGGTTCCGCAGCGCTCCACCGGTGGTGTCGTCGTGGTAGGTCGGCTCAGCTTCTCCCTCGTCAGATTATCAGGTCCTGTGGCGACTTCTGAAGTTCCAGTCCCCAAAGCCCTGCTTTTATGCAGCATACCCCCATTCACTCAGCCTAGCTGTCAATCAAACATGCTAAGTGGTGAGCCGGCCGGCTCACCACTTGGGCCAATCACACAAGAGTGCTACTTGAGTTACCAAGGTAACTCAGTCCAGGGTGCCTAAACCCCCTCCCATACCCCCTGTGGTACCCAGACAGAGTGGCACCACTTTTGGAGGCTTCTGTGGAGAAGCCTGCCAAAAAGTGGAACAAAGGGCTCGACTTTGGTTGGAGTCACAGAAGAGAACACAAACGCCATTTTAGAATCGAGTCCTGGCAAAAAATACCAACCGGCGAATTAATATTAATTAGATAAACCGGCGGTATGTTCGAGGCTATGAGAATTAAATAATTAAAGTTGGTAGCCTCGAACAATGGGAAAATCCCATAGGGAAATATTCACGGTCGAATATAAAAAGTAGTATCCACTGCCACCAGCCAAAACTCGATCAGGGGGGACGGAGACGTGCCCCCTCGACTAACAGACCTCGGGGCAATCGAATTGCCTCGACCAGTACGTCCACAATATGATGGTTTGTACTGGTTTCTGTTAATAATTTGGGACTAGTAAATCCAATGGTGACTTTACATGCCCTGGGAGACAGTAGTCAGTCCCAGGGTATGGAGTCTATGGTGGGGTGTCACTATGACACCCCTGTGTCACTGCATGGAGGGTGCTGTCTAACACACATAGTAAAAACACATGAGACCCTATGGAATAAAGGACCCCATAGCCCATAAAACACATTAACAGTCAAAGGAACACCATAAATCATGTCCAAGAGTGGGAGAAAAAGAGTCTCACTCTTGGCAGGAGAAAAAAACAAACTCCAGAAATCCAGCAAAGCTGCTGGGGGACTCACTAGGTTAGGAAATTCAGCCTAAAGAGAGAATTCTCCCTAACAACGCTCAACTGGCTCCCACAGGGGCGTCGGTCGGACCCAGACAGCTGCGGTCTCCACCCACGTGATGCATAGTTCAGCGATGACTGAGTGGATCTGCCCTCCTAATCTTGTCTGCTTAACCCGTAGAAATATTCTCCTGCAAGTGGAGAGATGGATTTAGCCACATGTGGATTCAAGTGATGGAACCCCCACAGTCCTCCCCAACTAATCACCTCCGAAATGCCCTCACAGCTATCTCACCTTATATTCTTGAAAGATGAGCTCTCCATCCTGCGTGGATTTGCAGGGGTGCGTCGATTCCAGTTACTTCACTTGTTTGAAGGCTCGGGAGAGTTCCGGAGAGTATTGACTCTGAGGTTCCTGGTGAGGACCAGTAAGTATTAAGTTCATAGAGTTCATTATGTCCGATGTTCACTCTTGTTCCCCCCTTCCTTTCTTGTCTTGCAGCTGGCTCGTGAAAAGATGCTCTTGTGGCAGCTGGTGGCGCTCAGGTAAGAGTCTGTATTACCTGGCGCTGTCCGGTAAATGTTGCACGTGGAAAACGTGTTGTTTTGTCTCTCTTTACAGATGCGGCACGTGGAAATATGGAGAGTCACAAAAGGATGCCTCCTGTGGTAAATCAGGTAAGTCTATGGTGGTAAGAATTATATTTGTTGGTTCCCTCGGCTCACCTTGTGGTTTTCTTTTGTCTCCTAGGTGCCAAAGTTCGGCGAAGAAATGATGGAGGCAGCGCCGACCCGAAGGATGCTGTGAAGACTGGTGAGTATGGCGCGGCGCTGCAGCTGGAGGTGCGGCGCGTGCAGAAATGATGTTCTTTACAGGTCCGGAGACTAGATGGATCCAGAATCAGGTGTGGAATAGAAATAAGTTTGTTTTCTAACCTTGTCCCTTTTTTTCCTCTTTGTTTTAGGAGCTCCGGATTTGAGGCGGGCGTGGCAGAAGACTGGATGCAGGCTGCAGGCATGGTGAGCGTTACGCTGCTGGATGCAGAATAACGTGAAGCGTGTGTTGCTGGTCGGGCGTGGTTTAAATAGCCTCAAAAGTAGTCCCAGGTAAGAAGTCCCTAGAACCACACCTGAGTAAAAAATAGTCCCTGCAGAAAAATAGTCCCTTTCAGGCTTCATGTTGGATTGGAGTCATTTGCAGCATGGTCTGCCTGAGGTAAATAATGACTATAAGTCTGGCGCCTTAGGCGCCAGGACTGATTTCTACTATGAGCCTGGCGCCTAAGGCGCCTGGACTGAACCCAGATAGCCCCTAGCGGGGCTGCTGAGGTTTTACTAAATTTCTAGATGCCTACTCCTGGGACTGATGGGCTTGGTCCGGATGCATGGGGGTAGGCATCATGACATATTTTTGCTAAAATACTTTTTTTGGTATGGTTACTTGCTAGAATATCAAGATTTATAGGAGCAGTTTTAGCAGTAGTATTAGCCGAATTCTTGTTAAGCATTTTGATAGAGGAGGCAAAGGTTCTGTACTAGAAGCTTGTTTTGTTTCGCTAAATGACTGTATTAGTTGTTTTGTTTGAACGTTTTGTACTAACTCTGGCAGAGATGGATGCTTATTTCGGACACTTTTATTTTCCTTTTCTCTATTTCTGTGTTGCTTTCTGTGGACTTCCTTTTTGGTCGGCATTCTTTGGAGTCTGTTGAAAAAAAAAAGAAGGAATGGGTTGGGCCGTTTTGCAATGTATGTGTGCTGTGTGCATGAGTATGATGGGAAAGTTGTATGTGGTGGTGTGTGATTGTGCATTGAGCAGTTACAATGAGTTGGGAAGGCTATTCTTCTATTTGTGCGTTACTAAACTGCGGTTCAGATGAGAGTAGAAAGTGAGCTAGTGGTGAAGAGAAGCATTAATAGTAAACGTAATGGTATAAAATTAAAACAGTTCTTTGTTTTGTAGTACTAACATTCTAAGGGTTGAGTATGTTATTTGTGTTCCAAAAAAATAGGGATGTGTGTGCCATTCTGCCTGCTAATCTCTGTTTAATAAATGGGGATTTGTGGGCAGAATGGTTCAGAAATCGCTGTTTTTTTTGGTGCGCAAATTACATGAATGAACCACTCCGTGTCTTTGAGGAACAGTAAGTACTTTTTTTTTAGTGGAATGTGCAGGTTTCTTCGGATATGTTGTAGTTCAGATGCTGATTTTCAGGAGAGTGGTCGTCACTGCAATTGTAAACGAAGGAAGTTAGTAATTTTGTGTGTTTATAGCACTGATGTTAATTTAGACGTTGATTTTTTATGTTTTTGTAGTAGTATTCTTGTTTGATGTCTGAACATAGTGTATGCATGCATTTCATTTGACTTTGTGCAGCGTTTATATTCTATTTACGATATGTTAGTTCAACATGCTTTGCAAATGAGTAGAATTTTAAGTGTATGAAATTCAATTGGTTTTTTAAAGGTGTGTTGTAGATAGCAGACAGGTTTGGAAGTGACAGTTGATTATAGTAGATGGGAAAAATTTCAGTAAGTTAATTTTATTTGTAGACATGACAACAATCGGGAGCCCCGAGAGGGATATTTCACCACAGCAATCGGGAACATTTATTTTACCATAGGATTGATTGCACTGGGATTAGCATTAATTTAGGTGGTAGACAGTAAAAAATAATTAGATTTTTCAATTAAACATCGGGAGTCTGGCGCTTCAATCGGGAGGGTTGGCATCTATGTATAGGCTATACAGGTTTAGTGGCATTCCTCTGTTTATATACATTCATAAGAGTTGTATATGTACTCTGAATAAAATATGCATACCTGTAGTTTGTATTCATGCATGTGGATATGCATGGAGCTGTAAGTAGAAATCTTGAAGACTTGTACAGTAGTTTTTGTAGTAGGTGCTTTCCAATGATATGAGACTTGTACTCGTAGTGATCAACAGTACATTTGAAGTGCGGAACTCTGATGATGGAGTTAGATGTAGAGGTCTTGGATGTGATTGGTGGATGGTTGTGTGACTGCTTAGCTGTATCCAATGAGGGAATGGCACAGAGAGTGATGTGGAAAGGGTAGAAGGGTTGGCTAAGAGTTACGTGCCGGCGTGCCACATCTGGGGTTTTCCAGCAAATCCAGTATGGAAAGGGGACTGTAGGAATCAGCCAATCAGATGTTGACGTTGTGGATTTGTGTGGAAAGAGAGTGTGTGTAGTGAAGATGGCAGAGGTGGAGAAAGTCAGGGTGTTGGTGCTCGGAGATATGTTTGTCCATGGTTTACAGCAGTATGCTCAATGCAGGCATGTGGCAAACAATTTCGATGTTAAAGGAGTGGAGGTGGTGTGGAGCGCTGTGCCTGATTGCAATGTAGAGGGAATTCTACGAGTTTGTGAAGATATGCGTAGGATGAACAGTCCCCATCTGGTAGTTTTGCACCATGGGGCTTTCCATTTGGGCTACGTGAGTGCCCCTACTTTGTTGGCAGATTTGGAACAGTTGGTTCAAGCAGTAATGAACATCCTTCCAAATGCGAAAGTATTTTTTTCTGGATTACTACATAGGGCAATATGGGACAATAGTTCTGTTTTTGTCCTCAGCAAAACATTGATAGGTGTGCAATCAATCAAGGCATTTGTGCTTTCATGCTTAGAGCTGGTATGTTTTTCTGTAATAATGAGAATATTGATTCGAGCAATGCTGTTTATTTTGAAGAAGATGGTATTTCTTTATCTTTTTTGGGAAATGCCATGTTGTTTTGAAATGTAAGGGTGGCTTTGGAGAAGGTTATGTGAAGATTTTGGCTGTAAAATAAGAAGAAAGAAACCCCAAAAAAATACAAAATAACAGGTGTCTGTCAGGCATCTGCAAAAAAACCAAATAAAGGCTCTTTTCAGAGCCCACCTCAAAGGGGAAATGGGGCACACTATTTAAATGTACATTCACCACGCTAAGATCTTCGATAAGTCTGCGCACATGGTGGTAGTCTGTGGACAGAGCGTATTACATACAGGGATTCTGGGGTGGAGAGGCATGCAAATGAGAATGAGCGGAGCTCGGGATTGGTCAGTAAAGTTTAGTGGGTGTGTTGTGTAAGGAGAGATTTTGTCAGAACGTCTTTTTCCTGAGAGAAGAACAGATAGCTATGGTTGTGTGTTTTTGAAAACATATTATCTGGATTTCGGGAGACTCATGGATACATTGGTTGGAGGTGCATGCAGAACGTTGTGGAGTAGCTGCAGATCTTGGATTCCCTCATGTGGAAGTGCACTGGCATTGAGTGCGTGGAATGAAGTGGCTGGACTTGGTACCTCTCTGTGCTACTTTGGAGACAGTGCATCATCCGGACATAATTATAATTCATTGTGGAGGGAACAGTTTAGGACATGTGTCTGGAATTTCTTTGCAATTTGCAGTGAAAGAAGGACTTGAGAAGGTCATGGACATGTTTCCAAATTCCCAAGTAATTTTTTCTTGTATTGCGCAAAGACAAATGTGGCTGCGTTCTTCTTTATTTGGTCCACAAATGGAGAAAGCGAGGCGCAATGTCAATAAGGCTGTTTGTGCCTTTCTAAGAGATGTTGGCATGTCTTCTTTTCACAATGAAAATATTATGTTTCATAGCACATACATTTTTCGCAGAGATGGAGTCCATCTTACTTATGCTGGCTATCAGATTTTTCTGAGAAATGTACAAAATGCATTGCGACCTTTTTTGGAATTAGAGTGAACTATTTTGCAGTAGATGTTGACGATTTCAAGTTTTTCAAACACACAAAAACACCACCCAAAGGTTCTTTTCAGAGCCACCACTTCTTCCCAGAGAAAAGTGCATTGGTTTTGCTAGGGCAGCACCCTAACATTTTATATGTCCTAGGACTGTCCGCGGACTTTCAGAAATTGCGCAGGGCCCTGCACTGTTTACTTGACACTTCTATTTTTAAACTGTGAAAGGCGGCTCTGAAAAGAGCCTTTTTTTTGGATTTTTGTTTTTATATTTCTTTGTTTTTTTTTTACACACAACACACTAGGAGAGGAAGGGAAAGGAGGGTAAGGAAGGGACACCAACCACGGGGATAAGAAAGGGCAGGTGGAGAGAGGAAGATGTAGGGTGAGCCTTACTTAGATAGGTAGCAGGTCTTCTGGTAGTCCGTGACCGCAGTCTCGAAAGCACTTCGAAGACTCTCCCCTGCAGAGTACTGCGTCGCAGTACATATACAATATTGTGACCCTCGAAAGGTAAGGGTCAACAGCATCGCGAATGGCCTGTGAAGCCGCTGGAGGGATGCAGTCTCCCACAAGAGTGTCTCTTGTGGTGAGAGGAGCGGAAACTGAGGATGCTGTAGAGGAACTTAACCTACTACATTTATTACAAGGTACAACCTTGCGAATGTCCACACTGTGGAACGAAGTTAGGTGTCGCTTCGTGGATGTCGTACCAAAGCTGTTCGAACCACGTCTCCCACACGACTCAGCACCAATTTGCACTGGTTACAGATGACCTTGTTCGCACATGCTTTTGGGACATTACCATAAACGGTAAACAACCGCCATACACAACTCCCGGCGAGTTCTGGTAGTGGGGAGTTCCTCAACCTCATTCTCTTCATTCTCGTTCTCTGCATCCTCAGACGTGTTCCCCTCTGCAGGCCCTTGGGGAGGTGGTGGTGGCGGAGGGTTTGGGGGTGGTGCTGAGGCAGATGTAGCAACAGCAGCCATGGATGCCATTAGGGTTGATGAGATAATTTCAGCAAGAGCAGCAAAGGCAGCGAAAGTCAATCTGCAATAGCCAGAAGTACAATGAAGATCAGCTTTGGGGTGTGGCCTTTTATAGGGGTGGAGGGGTGTGCCTCGCGACCATATCGAACATCCAAAAAGGTTCAAAAAGTTACAAAAAGTATCTGGAAAGCCAGGGCCATTGTCTGGGACATGTGAATTGATGAATCTTTACTGTAAAATAATTTGGATTGTCTGAATAAGTTCTTTTAAAATGTTGGGGAACCGGACAGAGTCCGCAAATTAGGACACACGCTCAGCGTGGGTGCAGTCACATGATGACGTCGGGAACACGTCCGCGAAGGGAACGGGTGTCCACAGGACACCTAATGCACAGGAACGGTCATTCGCATGTGCGCGGGTGTTCTACGGACAGTTTTCGGGTCCTGAAGCTAATTAAAAGTGCGACACAAGTGAGACAGACAGTTACGGACAGGCACCATGTTCGCAGGATTTACGGTTGTGGTGCGCATGTGCGTAGCTGTTCTGCAGACTGTACGGCCAGTTATAGTGTTCTTAGGACACCTCCATTTTGTTTGACTACGGACATCCCGGACACCGCGCGTGTTCTTAGGACAGTTTCAACTTGGCTGCGGACGGTACGGACAGGTATAGTGTCCTTAGGATTTGTCCATTTTGTTCACTTAAGGATATCTTGGACAGCAGGTGTGTTCTATGAACAGTTCCATCTTGGTTGCGAATGGTATGGGCAGGTGTAGTGTCCTTAGGACATCCACATTTTGTTAATTACAGACAGGCCGGACAGGCGCGTTGTCCGCTGACATTTTAACCGCTTTAAAAAAATAAAAATAAGGCACAAAGAATTTCATTAAAAGAAACATAACATTCTTTTTGTTTAATTAAATACATATACACAATTTATGAAAGAGAGGGGGAAGCAGAAACTGATACAAACACGGGAATTAGGGGTTTGGAGAGGATGGATGGGAGGGGATGAAGCGATGGAAGTCTCATCAAAACGTTTATCTTGGTGATGGGGGTTTGGGGATGGTTCACTGGGACATGGAGAGGGGGCGCAGGTACAGGTGGGACAATGGTATTTAATTTGTTCTTTTATGTGGTCCTCCACTAACTGTTTCAAACCATTGAAATTTTCCTTGAGCATGTCTATTTTCTGTTCCATGCTTTGCAGAGTCTTTTCCAGTGTGTCTTTTGGTGTAATATTTTCAATGTTTGTATGATCTGTTAAAAATAAATATATATATGTTAAGTACACATAAAGTAATGATTATTAATTTGCTTACATAGAGAAGTGTCTACCATTATTATCATTATTATCACTGTCTTCAGACATTTCCTCACGTGGAAAATGTTCTTCAAGCCACTCCAAAGTACTGCACATTTCTGTGTGAAAAACAAAAATATATTAATTGTACTGTACCTCATACAAAAGGTTTGGAAATATATAAGAAAGAAGTTTACTTACTAGTTTCTGGTAAATTGTATTCGTAGTGTTGTGTAGGTCTACTGTTGCTTCTAGCTCTGCAGTTTCTGTGAGGTAAATATGTTGGAGACATATCTTTTTTGAAAAAATGGAAAGCCTACAAGGATGACACGTTTCACTACTGCTCGTAGCTTGGTTACACGATCTTGCCTTTGTGATAGACACACCTTTATTCCTTTACCCGTCTCCTCTCCATGGGAATAGAAAGGGGACTGAATCCCCTTTTCATTAACCATATATAATAACGGAATTTTACCCATCATTACAGTGGTTACTGCGCGTTCACTTCACATAATGTGCTCAAAACAGACAACCCATTATAGGTACATTCAACATTCATTAAAAATTCACAATGGATGGATGGCCCACAGCTCTGTATTATACTCAATGCGAGCATGCAATACAATTACCATCAGTACTTTGCAAACAAAAGATAAGTCACAAAAGAATTCGTCGTAATAAGGAACGTCTAAAAAATGCAAAAGTGCAGTTTCCAATACTCAAGTGCTGACATCGTAAAGTGCTTAGTGCATTTCTAGGTATGCGTGCCATGGTTATCACATAACATGTCTAGAGATACCCTCTCATAGCATATTTCTCACATTCGTGACTGAGTGCATACTGTCAACCTCGGAGCCTAGAATGTTAGCCACAGTACAAGATGGCAAGGTAAAGTGCATAGCCATTCTCTATATATATATATATACACACACACACACACACACACACGGTTAAACAGGTAAAGCTTCTTTTTTTACTTTCTTTTTGATTTCATCATAATAAAAGGAATATGTGTAACAAGATCACATCCTTATCTTAAATTGTTAAGAACGTAAATAAAATCCATTTCGTACTGAGATTTTCTTTCTTTTTTGGGCCAAGACAATCCTACTGTTTCCAAGACTCTTTCTTATCTAATTAACATTAAACGATGTGAACCACTGTGCGTGATTTCAAAAAGTCGAAGCTATTTCTGTTGTCAGGGGATGGCTGTCGCTTATTTTAAAACCTCAAAGGTGCCCGCATGAGATTCGTGTATTTGGCTTTATGGCTTCATGCTATGAAGCTTCACCTCTTGTCAATGAAGACTGACGTCAGCAAACTAATTGGCTTTCCTTGTGCGTAGGTACTCTGACATGCCCACCGCTGCTGATGTTGTGAATGCTTTAGATCAACAGGCGCTTGCGTCCATCCTGAAAACGTATGGGGAGGAGCGGTACGCCAAGAAAATAGCTTCAGCAATCATTCAGGCACGCAGCATCTACCCCATCACCAGAACCCAGCAGCTTGCCAGCATTGTTGCAGGTACGCTCATTAATTCAGAAGTGTGAGAGGGGAATGTATTAATCTCCCAAATCCCAGAGCGATCTATGTGTACTTGAAATCATGTACAATCTAATCCTGCCTATCCTTTCTGATGTCATATATTTTTTTTTGTCTAAGCTTTTTTTTTTACATATTTTGCAGACTAGTCTAACAATAGATGTTGCATGAAGTGGTTTATCGTATCATGGTAAACATAGAGAATGTGTGATCTGTCACTGCAGGTGATCGGTGCTTTATATCTCGTACCACACAGGCTATCATGGTTTTATATGTTTCATTTGTATCTTCTTCAGAAATTCTATCTTTGGAGTTACCATCTGTTTAAGTATAGCACATTGTACAGACACATTATATGGTTTAAAATACACGGTGCAGGTGTTTTGTAGGATGCCCTAATATCTATGAATAATAAAATCTCAAAGTATCTTGTTGAAACACTGTCGGCCTCATCATGAGTTGGGCCATAGCCCTTCAATGCAGCGGTAACGCTACTACCGCTGCATTCCAGGGTTGGCCCAATCATGAGTCTGGTGGAAAATGTGAGTTTTACTTCCAGCTTTTTGCTGGAGGCAAAAATCTCAATTTTTAGGGTGTTTTTGGCGCAATTAGCATGACACCGTGGGGATTTACAGCCTTACCACTACTCGTGATCTGGCGCATATCGTGCTGGAACAAGTAACGGTAAAGCAAATTGCGTTGGGTGGTATCCCGGCGCAATTAGCCCCGGGATACCAACCAATTTATTACTAAGGCACAAATGCAATTTGGTTGAATTCTAATACTCAAAGAAAATTTGTCAAAAGAACCAAATGACATTTTTACAGTTTTGTACACATTACTATAGCTGTTATTAGCAGATGGGGATCGTGATTGACCTCCTCTCGGCCAATCGGAATGTCTAGAGTGCAGTTAATAACTACTGGTATTTGATAGTTTGATAGTTTATTTATATAGTGCCTATACACAATGTGTTTCAAAGCGCTTCAAGGCAGGTAGGGAACATGGGAAAAATACAGTGAACATTCTTACAAGTCCTTAATACATTCATAATGTGAAAAAATCAACTGTCATAATCAGCCTGACAACATTTCAGATAGTGCAAGTGCCAAGACAATGATGAGATGGGGAGGTAGAATGAGACAGACAAGTGGCTACATTACGATGTCTGGCAACAATTCAGATTGTGCTGAAGGGAGGTTGCGATCAAGTGGGGCTGGGGGTGGGGTGGAGACAAGCAAGCTGCTATCAAATAGGTCAGGAGAACATAAATGAAAGAGTAAGCACAAATTGAAAATGATAGCGAGGGAAGGGGAGGAGAGGTGGGCAAGAGAATGAGAACAGAAAGGCGGCTACATTACTATGCCTGACGAAAATTGAGGTAGTGTCAGAATTTGAAAAGTGGAGGGGAGGAGAATGTAGCAGGGATTGGAATAGGGGAGAAGGAGAAGTACAAAACAAGCGACTATCATACTAGGCCTGACGACAATTCAGATAGGGCTGGAGGGGGCGAGATGGGTGAGAACAAAAGGTGGGGGGGAGACAAACAAGCAGCTAACAAAGAAGTCAGGTGACATATTAGAAAAACATAAATGCTAACGGTGGGGGACACAGACAGCATCACAAGGGCAGGGGAGTGTGGCCACAGACAGCATCATGGGGGGCTGAGCAGGGGAGGGGAGACTCATACAGCATCAAGGGGGGCTGGGAAGGGGCGGGGGAACATACAACATCACAGGGGGCTGGGCAGGGGCGGGGGACACATACAACATCATGGGGGGGCTGGGCAAGTGAGGGGGCCACAGACAGCATCACGGGGGCAGGACGGGGAGAGGGGGGACACAGACCGCATCACAGGAGGCTGGGCACGGGAGGGGGACACAGACAGCATCATGGGGGCAGGGGAGGGGGAACACAGACAACTTCACAGACGGCTGGGTAGGGGAGGGGGAACACAGACAGCATCACGAGGGGCTGGACAGGGGGAGAGTGGACACAGATAGCATCACAGGGGGCAGGAGCAGCATTACGGAAGCTGCCTGGGAGCTGATAGGGGCCTTAGGAGTGGGCCTTGTGAGGAGGGCCGGCCAAGCCTGCCAGCCTTCTCATTGGCCCAGATATAGAAGTCCAGGGCCAATCCAAGGCCCCGAGCAGCAGTAGAGCAGGCACTCCGGTGCGGGACAAAGGACACGGCTATCTTGAAATGGCCATGCCGCTTGGAGCAAGTGAGCCCAGCATGAAAAACGCACATAGCGGTGCTACAAATTTGCTAAAATGTTTAAACATATTAAATCGGGTAGATGTGGAAGTCTGACAGTGCAATTCAGCAAATTAAAAGTCAGCTGTAGCGCCATTGTGCACCGATAGATCAAGGCCCACAGGGGGCTTACCTGCAGATGGTAGTGCACCGAGTACACTGCAGGGCTTCAGATGGTAGATGGAAGCCTCTCTGAAGCTGCTCTGGTCGCCGTAGGCAGACGCAATTCTTGAACAAAAAAGGTTCACGGTTGCCACTGAGCCTACCGAGTGCTCTCTTAATCCCCTGTAAATAGGGTGAAAATAAATCTTCATACAAAGGTTCAGACCATTTCAAAATGTTTCAGAAATTAAATCATATCTCCTCTTGTTGGCGTTTTTGAATCAGTTATTTATGTGCTCCAAATAGGCAGTACAATCTTGCCATAGTGAACCATAGCCAATGGCAATGAGCTGCGTTCCCGAGGTGAAGGCCTCATTTGGAAGGCACTGTGGAACATGATTATTTAACCTACGAGGTTATACAGAAGACTCATTTATGACATTACCACTTCATCAATTAAGTGTTTAGCCCTAAAGACGGAATATGCATTGGCTATAGGACACTATGGCAAGATTGTACTGCCTATTTGGAGCAATTAAATGACTGAGTCAAAAACACCAACAAGAGGAGATGTGATTTAATTTCTGAAATATTTTGAAATGGTTTGAACCTTTGAACATTTATTTTCACCCTATTCACAGGGGATTAAGAGACCACTTGGTAGGCTCAGTAGCAACCCTGAACCTTTTCTGTTCAGTATTGACACCCTTGTGCCAAAGGAATTGTTTTGTACCAGTGAGCTCCATGAATATCACTTATATTGTGTGTTAAGTTTTAGTTTAATACATTTTTGTATTTTTCAGAATTCTAAGTGGTGCCCACCCTCTATTACCCTTTTCACACTGACTGCATTCTTAACAATCTGTCTTTAAAAGAAGAAAGAGAACGAACAATGCAATATCCAGGCAAGATTTCTTTCAACAAGATGCTTCTTCAGTATGCGCTAATAGCCTTATAGACCCTGGGAGGTGTCATTGTTGCTTGGGATAATGACCCTTCCCCAACCTATGACCCTCTGATTCACCCCGGGCAATGACTTGGTGTCAGATCATTATCCCGCTATAATGACCCTCCCTTGGTCTATGAGGCTATATTGCAAGTCATTACTGACGTCTTATAAACAAATTAATATGCTGGCAATACAGTCAGTAATCTCGGTTATATATCTCCTTCTAGACATTGTGCCTGATTTGCCAAATGTTTTCCAAAGGGATTGCACCATTGTAAAATGCTTTTGTAAATTAGGCCCATTCTCCCTTCAGCAACTGCCTAATTGCAGACATTGCATACACCATGAATTGCTAAAAGTCGTATAGAGTTCGGGAGGGTTCATTATTGCTTATTTAATGCTCTTCCCCACTGTTTGCCCACCTCTTCTCCTAGGGCAATACACATAGGGTGGGGCGGCACTAGCCCATGATAATGGCCCCTTCCTCGTTCGGTACAGGTAAACTATTATGAGTCAGACGACCAAAGATATAGTCAACAAATCGTCAACACATTATTGACCACCAGTATTGTCCTCTGTGTCGGGCTTGAGAAAGGAATCTGATAACTGAGAGTGAATTTTATTGCAACATGCTTTTTAGAACTGCATCTTGTTTGTTTACAAAAGTCATGACAGCACACTGAGGTATGTAAAAGGGGGAGCCTCAACTATATAAATATGATAACCAGAGGTAAGTAGAAGTGGAAGTATGTTTGAGGGAGGATGCTATGGCACTAGAAATTGTGGGTGCTTGTGATATTTTAGCAAAACATCTCTCGCCTGACTTTTTAAAAGCAATCTACATATCCACCATCATGCTACTGAAGCTAGCTTGATGCTGAATGTAAAAACACCAGGAAAAATGTGTGAGGTTATTTAAGGAATAATTTTACAGGTAGTTAACTCTATTTGCAGAAACGGAAAGAGTAAAATGCCTTCTTACTGAAAGGAGGGGGCATGAGAGGAGCTAATGGAAGAAGCTGCCTTCAACAATTGTGTGTCAGAGTGCAGGCCTCTGTGTAATGGTCTGGTAAAAAATGGATAGCGACAAAAGATAAACATATTATACATGCTATCATAGTTACTTAATGATTGTGGTGTCTGCCGTAACCCATGATACTATTAAAATAGCGAGGTTATTAATTCATGCTTTTTGTATATATATGAATTATGTATAATGTTTGTAATTTGTAATAAGTGTAAAGTTTGAATTTATTTTCAATCTATACCACATTAAAGAATTGATTGAGGAGTTACACATAGACGTCTTTTGGAGGTAGCTAGGGGTGCTCGCTGCCACGCTTGGCAATCTTCTTGGTCTACCTAGTATTGCCTCTGAGAGCCCTGGCTTTACTGTTCCTCATTCTTAGATGTCAGAGTGATATATTGCTCAGTGAAAGAAACACTGTAGCTCCGAAATAGATCACTTTGGTTTCAGCGCACCAAGTGTGTGTATTCTCATTCAGCTTTTCTGAATTGTGACTGCTTGCACTGTGGAAGCCACCACGATGGTATGCATCTATTTGGATATGGACATTAAACATGTTCTACAATAGTGCTTGCTATGGCATCTTCAGAATTATTGTGTCAGCTTCATTCCTATGTGCTAATTTTCTATGTATGTTTCTGTGTGTGCCCGCGTGCGTGTGGCATCTCTGTGTTTGCAATTAGCTTGAGCCTGATGTCTTAAGCCTGACACTTAATTGTAAGCTGTGGTAAACTATGCCTCCTTCCCCAATCAGGAACACCAGAAGGTATGTAGTTTATATGTTGGTTTATTCTCTTCGATATAAAGTAGAGAAAGTACTGGGACATCCATCCAGCCCAGCACATTAGGTCGAACTGACACCAGTAGAACCCAGCACACCACACAGCCATCAACACTCCACAAAGAATGTCAATGACATAACCACACCAACACTCCACATAGAATGTCATTGACATCACCACACCATCATGACACACACATAGCCATAATCAGGCACCAGCACAGATTATGACATTTCGAAGGGATTGTGTCCTCCGACGTATTCCTTATCTTTGATAATACGTTTCCAGCTTGCTTGCCTCGGAAATTTTTTCTGTACCAGGGCGCTGCGCGTCGACGTCCGTCGAGTCGATGTCCCTCGACGGCCACCCTATCGGCACCGACGTCACCATGCCCATAAATAGCCACGTGCGGAGTCCGTTGCTCAGTTCCGTTTTTCCACGCTTCGTGGGGCCTCGGAACATCGTTGCTCAGTTCAGTCAGATAATCTAATCTACAATCTACTCGAAATATATCAACTCGTTCTCGATGGCATCTTCATCGGAACCGACAACGCCACGATCCGGCTTCAAAAAATGTCGATAACGGATCCACACATGATCTGCTTGTGGTGCTTGGGAGCCGAGCACCATTGTTCGGAGTGTGAGGACAGCATGTCCATGACGGCTAAAGCCTTGAAGGAGCGTAAGGGGAAGCTCGAGAGAGGCAAGTCAGCCAAAACCTCCTCGAAAGTTTCTTCGGCCGAGGCATTCGTCTCCTCGCCGTCAAACATTCCCATTCTAGATCTCAAAGTAGCTCCCACCATTCGTCGAGATCAAGACACTCCAAGAAGAGACGTCGTAGATCCCCTTCCTCGTCTTCTTCTGTTTCCCCAGAAAGGGTCTCCTGCCCCACAAAACACAGCTCTCAGGCTGAGTGGGAGGAATTCAAGAAGAAAATGTTAAGCGTCTTCGAGAAAGCGGCCTCGTCCCCCTCGAAGACAGCTGAGGGTGATACCCCGGGTGAAAAACCCAAAAAATCAAAACGCCGCGAGTCGCAGCACCCGGCGAAACATTCCACCCGAGAGCGCCACGGGCCATCGGGTAAGAAGGCACCGTCTTCGACGCCATCGTCGAAGATTCCTTCGACAAATGGATCGGCGCCATCAACGCCGTTGTTGAAGGGTTCTTAGACGCATCGGTCGATCAACTCGACGCCATCGCCGACGTCGACATCGATGAAAGAGAAGACCAAGGCTACTCCACAGCCAATGGTGATTCCAAGAGCCTCCGGCACGGCGCCGAGACCGTCGTCGATGTCCTCTCGAGTTCTTCGAGGCCTCTTCCGGTTTTCTCGACGCAGTTTTATCGGCGCCTTCGAAGCCTGTCACATCGGCGTCGACGTTTTCTCGCCCAATAATGACAAATTTGGCTCCTTCTGCCTTAGAAATGGGTTTTATACCATTTCAGAGGTCAGAGTACCTTGGATTATCTTCAATTTATGAAGAAGGGGAAGATTCTGACCAGGAAACCTTCGAGTTACAGAGGACCACACTAAGTGTTTCAGAGGATTTCACCTCTGAGGAAAGAAGGTTGAAAGACCTACATTGTCATTACATGAGGCAAGTGGGCTGGACACTTCCCCAGAAGTGGAGTTTGTTAAGCCAGATCCAGGGGAACATGCTGAAACACCCTATAGAACCCTGATGGCAAGAATTATTGAATTCATGGGTTGGTCTGCGCCTTCGCCTGTTTTTCAACAGGATGACCTGACAGACATATTAGACAAAGGTCCACAGGATCCTGTGGTCCCCTTCCATACAAACTTACAATGAAAAATTGCATCTACCTGGGAAACTCCTGAAGTTATCCCTGCTGTCAACAAAAGATTATCAGCCAAGTATAGGGTAGCTGCTGAATACTTATCGAAACACCCGACTTCAGAGAGTCTGGTGGTCCAAGCGGCAACTTCATCAAGCAGCAGGACCGCTCACCCTACTGTCCCACAGGATAGAGATGACCAGAGGTACGATTCTATGGCAAAGAAAGTCTTTTCTGCTTGTAGTATGGCGTTGAAGTGCATCAACGCCACCTGTACGCTCGCCAGGTTCAGTCACACACTGTGGGAGTGTGCTTCATCAGCGGCTGACTGCATACCCGAAGGAGAGGAGTGTTAGGGAGAATTCTCTCTTTAGGCTGAATTTCCTAACCTAGTGAGTCCCCCAGCAGCTTTGCTGGATTTCTGGAGTTTGTTTTTTTCTCCTGCCAAGAGTGAGACTCTTTTTCTCCCACTCTTGGACATGATTTATGGTGTTCCTTTGACCGTTAATGTGAGTTATGGGCTATGGGGTCCTTTACTCCATAGGGTCTCATGTGTTTTTACTATGTGTGTTACACAGCACCTTTCGTGCAGTGACACAGGGGTGTCATAGTGACACCCCACCATAGACTCCATACCCTGGGACTGACTACTGTCTCCCAGGGCATGTAAAGTCACCATTGGCTTTACTAGTCCCAAATTATTAACAGAAACCGGTACAAACCATCATTTTGTGGACGTACTGGTCGGGGCAATTCAATTGCCCCGGGGTCTGTTAGTCGAGGGGGCACGTCTCCATCCCCCCTGATCGAGTTTTGGCTGGTGGCAGTGGATACTACTTTTTATATTCGACCGCAAATATATCCCTATGGGATTTTCCCATTGTTCGAGGCTACCAACTTTAATTATTTAATTCTCATAGCCTCGAACATACCGCCGGTGTATTTATTTAATATTAATTCGCCGGTTGGTATTTTTTGCCAGGACTCGATTCTAAAATGGCGTTTGTGTTCTCTTCTGTGACTCCAACCCAAGTCGAGCCCTTTGTCCCACTTTTTTGGCGGGCTTCTCCACAGAAGCCTCCAAAAGTGGTGCCACTCTGTCTGGGTACCACAGGGGGTGTGGGAGGGGGTTTAGGCACCTTGGACTGAGTTACCTTGGTAACTCAAGTCGCACTCTTGTGTGATTGGCCCAAGTGGTGAGCCGGCCGGCTCACCACTTAGCATGTTTGATTGACAGCTAGGCTGAGTGAATGGGGGTATGCTGCATAAAAGCAGGGCTTTGGGGACTGGAACTTCAGAAGTTGCCACAGGACTTGAGAATCCGACGAGGGAGAAGCTGAGCCGACCTACCATGACAACACCACCGGTGGAGCCCTGCGGAACCGACTCACCACTTCCCGACGACAGAGAAGATCTCCCGGCTGGAGAGGCTTCTTCCCCTGACTGGTGGGCACAACCAGTTTACCTTCTTCTCTTCGCACCCCAGACCGGTTTGTGGTCGAATTGCCCGTGCCAAGCACCCCGGCAACCGGATAGACACTTACCACTGGACCGCGAATCAACGGACCGCTCCTTTTACCTGAGAAACTCCGCGGCTGGTTTCTTCCCTGGCAGTGCAAAGGACTCCTGTCTTCCTCCACGACGAGATCCTCTCTTCCCCCGGACGAAGCACCGACTTGCATCCGCTGCCAGGAACAACTGCCCCCGCTGGAGTATTCTCACCACTTTAAGGTACCGTGTCCGCCAGGCCTCCCTTTCTAAAGATTGCTACAAGGTAATAATAACCCCTTAACCTTCTGGACTGGGCTGGCCGCCTTGACCCTCTAACTGGTCCCTTTCTTTGATCCAACTCCTTTTTGAACCGTTACAAGACTTTTGTGAACTGCAACCGTGTGACCTTGGACACATTTCGTTTTGATCCTCTTAAAGCGGATCCGGCCTACTGACTCTAAACTTACGGTGTTACTTTGCCTTCCTCTCTTGTTGTGTTTGTGAAAAAGTGTTGGGATCTGTTTCAATTTATTCTCTGCTTTTCTCTCCCTTTTTAAAAATAATTATTAGAGTGCCATCTACGTTAAGCGCTCACCGCTGTCTGAAAATAAGTGGGGCTTTACTTAAGACTTGTCTAATATTCTTTTAAGGGAGTGTATATCTTTTAGTGACCGTGTTTTTGGATTGCTTACTATTAGTGCCTGTGTGTTTTTCTAGATGTGGTTTTAAATAAATAATTATATCTCTTTTACACCAAGCCCTGGTCAGCGTTTACTTGTTCTATTGTGTTGTTTTGACCTATTGTGAATACTCTGTATACTGCCTATATACTGCCTAACCCTTCTTGAGAGAAGCCTGACTGCTCAGCCACAGCTACCAAGTGAATCTGTGTGGTACAGACTGCTACCAAGTGGGTTTACTGCCAAACACCTGTAGTCCTAAATCTTTTGCAGTGGTCCCAGAGGGAACTGCACAGGTTTCTGCCTAACACGGAGAAGGAAGCCTTCCTCAACATTATTAAAGATGGCAAGGATGCCATGTGCGAGTCACTTCAAACTGGCATCGATTCCGCTGGCAGTATCAGCAGGGCCATGGCGGCAAGTACAACAATCCGCAGGTATGCGTGGTTGCGAAAGTCTGGCTTCGCTCCAGATGTACAGGCCAGACTTTTGAATATGCCCTTTGACAGCTCTTCATTATTCGGAAAAAAGGCTGATGACAGTCTGAAAAAGTTGCAGACATCTAAAGCAGCAGCAAAATCTTTAGGAGCTGCTATCCGCCAAACTCCTTTTCGCCCCTCAGGAACCTCTGGGAGAGGAAAGTCCTTTTGCTATTATTCCGCATTCGGGAAAGGCAGAGGACAGCCGGCTCAAAGAGGCCAGAGAAGATCCACCCGAGGTGGACGGGTCAAAGGTACTAAGGCCGCAGCAGCAGGTGCCTCTTTACTCTCGGCATCTGCATCAGCCGCCCCCAAACCACTCTGAGGTCTTTCCACACAAGACACCTGTAGGGGGCAGGTTAACTCACCATCTGACGGAATGGCAGGCTATAATGTCAGATGCTTGGGCATTGGAGACAGTTGCCCAGGGTTACTGCCTACCCTTTCTACACATCCCTCAGAGTCATCCACCGGGGAACAGCTCTCTAAAAGTTCCAGATCTGCTCCTCTTGCAGGAAATGATAGACCTGCTAGAACCATAGAACCGGTACCTGTAGCGGACAGGAACAAAGGCTGGTACTCCCCCCTACTTTCTCATACCAAAGAAGGACGGAGGACTGAGACCCATCCTGGACTTACGAGAACTGAACAAGTTCCTCAGGAAGGACAAGTTCAAGATGATAACTCTCTCTCAGATCCTTTAGGCCCTCCAGCTCCAGAACTGGCTGGTATCTCTGGACCCTCAGGATGCTTATTTCTATGTGCCAATCCGTCCCAAACACAGGAAATACCTGAGGTTCGCAATTGGCGACTCTCATTATAAATTTTGAGTTCTGCCATTTGGGCTGACCTCCGCCCAGAGAGTCTTTACCAAGCTAATGTCGGTAGTGGCTGCGAGTCTAAGGAGGGAAGGGATCCACGTCTACCCCTACCTGGACGATTGGCTGATCAGGGCTGTATCTTCGGAACAAGCTCAGACCCAGCTAGATTATGTCTGCCACTTCCTTCACAAACTGGGCTTCTCCCTCAATTTAAAGAAGTCACAGATGATACCATCACAGAGATTACAGGTCATTGAAGCGGTCCTGGACACTTCCCTGGGAAAAGCCTCGCCACCAGAGGTGAGGGCTCAAGATATTCTGCAGATGGTCAACAAGTTACAAAATGCCCAACGTCTCCCAGCCTTCAACTTTTTGAGGTTGCTAGGCCTCATGGCATCCTGCATCTTCCTTGTGCCAGAGGTTCGCCTGAGAATGAGATCTCTTCAGTGGGCACTGAGAACTCAGTGGTCTCAATTCTCAGGGAGAATGACGGATCTCCTCCGGATTCCAGACAATGTAGCCCGCGACCTTCAATGGTGGGCCCATCCAGAGAACATCTTGAAAAGAGAACTGATTTGGCAACCATGGCCGGAGATAACAGTAGTCACAGACGCCTCACTCACGGGGTGGGGAGCTCATGCCAACGACTTGACCATCAGCGGTCATTGGTCTCCATCGGAGTCCAGGCTACACATCAACCTATTGGAGCTGAGAGCGATCAGACTAGCGCTGAAAGCTTTCCTGCCATCAGTACAGGGGAGAAATGTCCTGATAATGACGGACAACACGGTGGCCATGCACTACCTCAACAAAAGAGGAGGCGTAGGGTCACTGCCACTGTGCAGAGAGGCAATGCAGCTCTGGTTTTGGGCAATTCAAGAAGGAATTTCTCTATCTGCAGTCCACCTAGCCGCAGAGAAGAACTTGACAGCGGACGCTCTGAGCAGGCAGAGCACAGTCTCCCACGAGTGGGAGCTAGCTCAGGAAGTCCTTTAAGAGATCTTCGCCCTTTGGGGAACCCCTCAGGTGGATCTGTTCGCCACAAGCACCAACAAGAAGTGCGATCTGTTCTTTTCAAGGGAATTTCCCCCGAGAGGAGCTCTAGGAGACGCGTTCGTAGTGGACTGGGAGTTTCCACTCCTTTACGCCTTTCCACCAGTCCCTGTTATTCCTCAAATGATCAGGAGGTTGAGAAGATTCCGGAAAACCATGATCCTGATTGCCCCGGACTGGGCCAGGAGAACGTGGCACCCGGACCTTCTAGATATGTCCATCTGCCCTCCAATCCGTCTTCCACTCAAAGAGAATCTTCTCTAACAGAAGGGAGGTCAGGTTCTCCATCCAGACATCAGAACCCTCAACCTTCACGCTTGGCTTCTGAAAGGGTGAGGTATAAGGATTGGGATCTCCCTGATGACGTCATGGAGGTGTTGCTTTCGGCCAGAAGGCCAGCAACAATCTTTATACCGCTGCCGTTGGAACAAATTTTGCAGCTGGTGGAGAGAAGTGAATATCGACCCTTTTTCATGTGGTACACCAACGGTGTTATCCTTTCTCTCTACTTGGCAAACTCAGGCCTTCAAGTTGGCACTGTAAAAGGCTATCTCGCAGCGCTTTCAATCTTCAAGCGCACTGCGGAGGAACCATCCTATTTCAAACTACCTCTAGTGATACAATTTATCAAGGGATTAACTAATGTTTATCCTCCAAAACCATTCCAAGTTCCCTTATGGGACTTAAATTTAGTCTTAAACTTCTTAATGGGCACTCCATTCGAACCACTTCAATCTTGTTCGCAGAGATTTCTCACGCTTAAAACTGTCCTATTGGTAGCACTAACATCTGCTAGGAGGGTGAGCGAGCTACAAGCTCTCTCCTGTAAACCCCCACATACAATTTTCCACAAGGACAAAGTTGTCCTACAGGTGAAGCCTAATTTCCTCCCAAAGGTGGTTTCTGAATTTCATATTACTCAGAAAATTACCTTACCTTTGTTCTACCCTCCTCCCCATCCGGGGAAAGAGGAAGAAAGACTACATAGGCTGGACCCAAGGCGAGCTCTCAGCTTTTACATCAGCAGAATGGCTAGGATCAGGCAAGCAGACCAACTGTTTGTAAGATACTCGGGTCACAAGTTGGGACTACCCATAACAAAACAAACCATTTTCAGGTGGATTATTTTGGCCATTCTGGAATGTTACAAACTGGCAGGGAAAGAGCCACCCCAAAATCTTAGGGCTCATTCAACCAGGGGTATCGCAGTCTCTTCGGCTCTCCAAAGAGGGGCACGGGTCAGAGACATATGTGCGGCTGCCACATGGTCGTCCGCACATACATTCACAAAATTTTACAACCTGGATTCCTCCACTAGTCAAGAGACCAGATTTAGGCAAGGCCGTATTACATTCGGTCCATCCCTAAAGGGATACATAACATTCTTACTCCCACCTCCAATTGCATGCCACTGCTATGGGAGTCTATCAAAGATAAGGAATACGTCGGAGGACACAATCCCTTCAAAGAACAAGTTACTTCTTACCTTGTAACGTTCTTTCGACGGGATGTTCCTCCGATGTAGTCCTTATTGCCCCTCCCATCCATCCCCGCAGTAATACTTCCCTTGTGGTTGCATCTTACGCTCCTTCAAGGTCAATAACCAATTCAATAGCGTGGCTATTTATGGGCATGGTGACGTCGGCGCCGATACGGTGGCCGTCGAGGGACATCGACTCGGCGGAAGTCGATGCGCAGCGCCCTCTACAGAAAAAAATTCCGAGGCCAGCAAGCTGGAAACGTATTATCAAAGATAAGGAATACGTCGGAGGAACATCCCGTCGAAAGAACGTTACAAGGTAAGAAGTAACTTGTTCATCTCCTTCCCTTCCACTGACACATCACAACACCCATAACACCACCAACCACAAAAATGAATGAACACCCCCAATCATCACACAGAACTAAATAGCTCATACCAGCTTAGAAACAACTCCAACGGAGCCCTTGTGCTACACCACAAATCTAGCCAAACTCTTAATTAAAAATGCAAAAAACTAAAACCCAAACCACAGGCCCTCCCTAAAGCCTGAACCCACTCCGCTATCAACCTGCTGAAGAACAACAAAAGTGGAAGGAAGCCAAAATTATAACCTTCCCCGGTAGAGGCCCCCAGACAGCATCTCACTGCCCATTAAAATGACCAGACAGCACCTCACTGCACCTAACTGCGCTTTAAACAAAACATAGACAGCACCTCACTGCCCCTTAACCACAGCATGTAAGCAGCACCTCACTGCCCCTTAAAATAACCAGACAGCACCTAACTGCTCCTTAAAATGACCAGAAAACACCTCACTCCACCTAACTGCCCCTTAATGGTCAACACCTCACTGCCCCTTAAAACCATTAGACAGCACCTAACTGCCCCTTGAAACCACCAGACAGCACCCAACTGCCCCTTATTCCTAATATAGACATCACCTCACTGCCCCTTAACCACAGCATATAAGCAGCACCTCACTGCCCCTTGAAACCCCAGACAGCACCTCACTGCCCCTTAACCAAAACATAAACAGCACCTCACTGCCCCTTAAAACCACCAAACAGCACCTCACCGACCCTTAAAATGACCAGAAAGCACCTAACTGCCTCTTAACCAAAACATAGACAGCACCACAATGCCCCTTAAGCACAGCATTAGGCAGCACTAACTACCCCTAACCAGACACTGGACAGCACCTCACTGTCCTTGCATCAACAACAGCACCTCCTGAAACAACACCCAGCACCACACTGCCCTTTAACCCCAACAGTGGACAGCACCTCACTGCACTCTAGATAAAACCTGCTGCCCCACAACCAAAACCTAAACAGCACCTCACTGCCCCTTAACCCAAAACATAGACAGCACCTCACTGCCCCTTAACCACATCATATAGACAACACTAACTACCCCTTAACCGGACCCTAGACAGCACCTGACTGTCCTTAAATCAACAACAGTACCTCACTGCCCCTCCTGAAACAACAGACAGCACCCACTGCCCCTTAACTCAAAATATGAGCAGCACTAAACAGCACCTCGCAACACCTTGAAACCACCAGACAGCACCTAACTGCCCCTTAAAATGGCCAGAAAGCACCCAACTGCCCCTTAAAATGACCAGACAGCACCTCCCTGCCCCTTGAAACCACCAGACGGCACCTAACTCCCCCTTAAAATGACCAGACAGCACCCAACTGCCCCTTATTCCTAATATAGACATCACCTCCCTGCCCCTTAACCACAGCATATAAGCAGCACCACACTGCCCCTTGAAACCTCCAGACAGCACCTCACTGCCCCTTAAAATGAGCAGACAGCACCTAACTGCCCCTTAGCACAGCATATAGACAGCACTAACTACCCCTTAACCGGACCCTAGACAGCACCTCACTGCCCTTAAATTAACAACTAGACAGCACCTCACCACCCCATAACCACAAAATAGACAGTACTAACTGCCCCTTGTTCCTAAAACAACTAAGCGGCAGCACCTCACTAAACCCCCTAGAATGACCAGGCAGCACCTCACTACCCCTTAATGGTCAACACCTCACTGCCCCTTAAAACCATTAGACAGCACCTCACTGCCCTTACATGGCCAGGCCACAACCACTTGCCGTCAGACAGCACCTCACTGCCCCTTAAAAGAACCAGACAGCACCTCAAAAATATGACCAGGGGACATGCCCCTACGAACACACAACATCACAGGACAACACATAAAACCCTACAATAACCAATCAACGGCGTCAAAGTCTCTGCGCCAACCCCAACATGTCCATGAAAAGCAAAGCACAAAAATGCACAACCATATGACATGGCGCAAAAGTCCCCTGCGCCGACCCCAAATGCCAACCCCAAAATGTCCATGAAATGCAAAGCACAAAAATGCAAAACCTATATTACGTGGCGCAAAAGTCCCCTGCGCCGACCCCGCACCCACATGTCCATGAAATGCAAGAAAATAAAATAACATAGCGCTGGAGGAGTCCCTGCGCCATCCCCACAACCACAAGTACAATTGAACCCATCCGGCAAGTGAAACATTGTTCAAAACATTATAACTGCCCACGGACTCCAACCCACGAATCCATACTGCACACCCAGAGGAATGTCCTAAACATTAGGCCACCACATAAACACAACAGCAATCCAAAAGCAGGCCTTAAACTACTAACATTTACCCAGGACCAAACCCATGCATTTACTAGCCCCAAGGCAACTACATACACACGACAGCATTATAACACCGGCCTCCCCAACACCTACCTCAGATTAGATCTCCCACTCCTTGAACACCATCATCCATGGAAGACCCCACAAGTCAGGATCGAGCTCCCGCAACCGTCCTGTGAGACCACAGCACTTTTCACAACATCTTTGACGCTGGGACACTCTCCTGGAGCACTTGCAACCAAAGTCCTCCACCCATACCGCGTCTCCATGCCTCTCCTGTGACCCAGAAAACATTCTGTTCATATTAGTGCACACTCCTCGATATTGCCAAGAATCCTCTTCGGCCCCTCCACTGGCATATGCTCCCAACATTCTTGTCAGAGTACACCACCTTCCACATGCACCTCAGCAAACAGTTCTTCCTCGACCCAATATGCTCATTTGAGGCTGCGCAAAATCCTTGCCCGTAATATTCCTCGTTGCAAGCCATCCCCAATCCACATATAAAGCAACTGCCTCCGACATGGCTCTGAACCCCTCCATGGCCGCAGACTCTCGGAAGCTACCAGTGCTAATGTTGCACTCTGTGCGAACGCTGCGTTCCAAACAAGCCCCGCCGTGGCATTCAACGTTGCGTTCCAGCCGATGTTGCTGGAACGCCGGACCGAACGTCAGTCCTCCTCCCATCGAATTCGGCCCTCCTCTAGCCGATATCCTCAGAATAGACGCTGGCATCCAAGGAGTAACAACTCTACCGGCTCACCATCTCCAGCGTCCCTCATCACGTCGTTCCACATTACGTCCCTCAAATGCTGTTGCATCGGCTGGTCCAGCTCCGCCGACGTGTACCGCACACACCGGGGCCAGCAATATCCCGAGAAACTGGCCTGCTCTGAGCCAGAACACCTCCCAGGCACCTCCGTGCACACCAGGACCAGGCACAGAAAAGTTAACACAGCCTTGCACCTCTGCTGCTGGGCCACCCGGCCCCCCGGACTCCTAACGGCCCCCTTATTGAGGCGCTTCAACGCTTGCCGCTGCACCCTGGACATCTGGACCAACTCCACCAGAGTCTGCATGCAGACTGCCATGCCAGACGTTGGGCCACCTCAGCCCAACGCCGCTTGGCAGACCTTCATTATGGACCGCCGGCTATGTACTCATGCACCACCTCACAGCATAATGACAGCCACACCTCTGGCCACCAAACTGCACTCTCAGGATCCCCGTCCTGGACCCTGCTCTGGACCTCCACTGCACCGCCGGCTTGCAGCTTCTTCCTGCTTGATGGATGTCTCCCTGGAAGGCAGCGCTTCTCACCAGCTGCCCCTTCCCAGCAGCACCGGAACCACCCTTGTCGCCAGTGTCGTAAACTATGCCTCCTTCCCCAATCAGGAACACCAGAAGGTACGTAGTTTACATGTAGGTTTATTCTCTTAGATATATAAAGTAGAGAAAGCACTGGGACATCCATCCAGCCCAGCACATTAGGTCCAACCGAAACCAGTAGAACCCAGCACACCAAACAACCATCAACACTCCACAAAGAATGTCAATGACATAACCACACCAACACTCCACATAGAATGTCATTGACATCACCACACCATCATGACACACACATAGCCATAATCAGGCCCCAGCACAGATTATGACATAAGCTGTGCAAAGCAGGCGTTTCCATGTACTTTTGTACATTTAGCACAGTGAAGTTAGAGATTGCAACTAGTCACTGTGTTCCTCCTGCATCCCCTCACAATAAATTAAATTTATTTTATCAAATAAGTTACAATTAAGAATGCTTTTATATTTTCAGATTCATTTAGAGTGCTGTTTGGTGCATCACGCGCTCCCTTTATTAAGCATTAACAGTTGTGACTGCTCAGGAAAGAACACAATGCATACATTTTAGGATGGTGGTGCAAAATTAAAGATGGGATGGCTAAAGATGTGGCGGACTGGGTACATTTTGGAAAGGGGAATAGTCACAAGTCACAGCTTTTCCACTTGACTAATATTTGTAATCTTTGGCAAATCTCTTTACCTCAAAGCGCCAAATTTTCCATCAATTCTAAAATTGAGGTAACCAAAAGTGAGTCAGTTAAACTGAACTATAAAGTAATAACCATGTTGAATTATGTAATCCATAATTTCAAGATTTACCTGACATAAAATCACAGCACTAGTGGTGATTTGCTAAGTGCTACCTCACATACTTGCCACTTTTCTAAACTGTTAATATACCATATAGCCATCTAATACCAGATTAGGGTTCATAGTCATCAAATGGAAGCTGCAGCCTCACAAACCCAAGTGCTGTGATCATTGCCAAGTGCAGACGCAATCGTCCAAGTACTGTCATTTTTATCATATTAGATATCAAGAGGGTATATTAAGTTGCACTTTAGAAAAGTGCCTGGTATGTGAGGCAGTGCTTAGCAAATTATGGCCATACTGGGCATGTGAGACTTTAGTGGGTATACGATGATAGTGACTGGTCATATAACGCAGTGCTGGCATATGAAAGCAGTGCTCTGGTTGTTCTGCTAGGTGTTCCTCCAGTATATCATGAGTGCACACATTGCACATATTGGGGCAGTGCCATAGTTTATATGGTTGAAATCTAAAGTAGCCTTTGTTTGCGTTAGTACCATTTGTTATTTTATGTATCATGGAGAAATACTATCCACCATGCCATAACTCAGATATAACTTGTATTTAAACATAAATCTCCCATCAGTACATACTAATAGGGTTTTGGTACAGGGGTGTATATATTAAATGCAGCCCATGTGCTGCAGAGACTTGGTTGTCATTGCAGCTGTCCACTGGGCACCTGTGACCTCTGAACCTGTTCTGTGCCACTGGTAAATCAGGTCCTGCAGATCAAGATACTGATTGTGATGAATCCCTTGGATCCCTCACTGAAACCCTGCCTAAAGTGTCCTTCCGGGGTGGCCAGGGAAAGGCAGATGTTTCCTGATCCTGACCTTGGGGGCTGGTGTCCTGTGGGAGGATTACATGGTAGGAGAAAAAGGTCAGGAGAGTGAGGGATACCCCTGGGACACCGTATTTAACGTCTTTTCAAGAGGAGCTTCCATCAATATCCAAAATATGTAATGGCTTGTTGCCATCATAATTCTATTGTTCTCCAAGTAGACCACCTGAGTGAGAACAAATTTAACCATGAACATTGTGGTGGTAAAAGTAAGGACATTCTGTTATTTCCCAAGAAATGTATGCGGTTATAAATTCCACTAGCTCCCAAAAGCCTTATAAGAGGAAGTTTTATAATAATGGAGGTTTAAAGAGCAAAGAACCACATTCCTCTTCTCAAAACTGCCTTATGCCTGGTTCTAGTATATCAAAATCGCAATGTAGAAAAAGTAAAGAAAACAAACTCTTTCATTCAAGACTTATCCTTGGCCTCAAGCCCAGTAACCGCATCTCTCCAACCCTAAAAACTCTCCACTGGCTCCCGGTTGCTGCATGGATCAAATGCAAATCCCTCTCCGTCAACCATAAGGCTGCCTGGGCCCGGGGACCACGCTATCTACAATTTGCTCTCACTAAATACTCTCCTTCCAGATCTTTACGTTCCTCCGGCACCAACTCTTTGTGTCAAGCGCTTTGCCAAATAGTGAGCTTGTGGCCGATCTCTTTCGTCAGCAGGCTCCCTCCTTTGTAATAGCCTCCCCCTTCCTCTTTGTCTTGAGCATGATCTCCTCAAATTCCGGAAGCTTCTCAAGACTCTCCTTTTCACCTCCTCCTTCCCTCTCTCTCCTCTGCTAACACAGTTGCTGAGATTGGTGAACAGGGCCCTTATGTGTCCTCCTGGGTCCTGGCTGCTCACACCCAATCGCTTTCATCCTCCACCTGCTCCCAGCACTTGCCTTGGCACCCACTGGCCTATGCCACCAAATGCCTGCACTTACATATTTATTGGCAGCTGACCACTCTGACCTAGGCACTTAACAGCTGCTAACTCCCCGGCACTTCCCTCTTGGTACACTCAGTACTTACCCTCCACTCCCTCATCCCTTCTCTCTCTCTGCACTTGCACGTTCTAAATGCTCACAAGGCCTAGTAGGCACGCCTCTATCTTTCATTAATCTATTTGCCTTTCATTCCCATGCTGCCCTGTGAGCACTCTGAAACACAATTTACTTGATGTATACACGCCTTACAAATGCACAATAAATAAATAATTCCCATAATTCCATCAGTACTGGGACGAGGAAGAGTGATACAGAGGAGCAAAGATGTAGAAGTTGGAAGCTAACTAACAAGAATGACTTACACCTGAGGGAGACTGGGAAGCATATAAGGCCTCCTCAGGTGCAGGTCGTAGTGAAGAAGCAGTAGGAGAAGTAGAGGAAGTGCAGGCTGTGTATTCTGCGGGAGACAGGAGTAGAGGAGCTGGAAGACGCCAGGACGGTTGCGAGTCCGGACAGGGTCTCTGCCTCTTTCTTCCCAAACTGCAGAGGTTGCGCAACGGGAACCATGTGGAAGAAACGCTTACCCAGGAAGACTATGTTTTGAATATCTTTTATAGCGAGAAGCAGGCGTAGCTGTGCAGTCGTGAGGTCTCGGGTGGCAGGGTTTCACCAGAGACTTTCGGGAGTCAGAACAACTCCAAATCAACATGGTGGGGTGGCAGCGACCGAAGAGAGAAGGTGCGCCTTGTCGGCAGAAGTCATGGTTTCATCAGTCCTGTAAACACAGAGAGGAGCACCTGGAAACTACTTATTCGGGGAGTCTAAGCCACACAAGACTCTGGGGCGCTTCTGTGCAGTCCGCGTGTACAGCGCAGGCGGGATAATTCGCGATAGAGTGAAAGGCAGAGTATACATTGTTAACTGTTGTTATCATACAAAACCAAGCTAATAAGCATCCCAGAAACTGAACATTTATAAACTTACAAAGGCAAGCTGATAAAACGTATGAACACTGAACCTTGCAAACGGGGCGGACAGTAAACCAAACGAGGTCCAGGAAGGACAGTATCTGTTTGGGCAAACACCAGCAACCTGGTTGGGAGGTCATACTAGAAACCGAAGCATACCATCAATACTCAAGCCAAGAGACCTTGAGTAACTGACAATATTAGTCCATCAATGGTCTTCAAAAACAAGAGGGGAATGGTGAGAAGCCCCAAGGTTGTAAAGGTTGCCACTCAGGTTCAGGGATACCCATCATTGTGGTTGATATAGATTCACATTGCTGCAGCCAAAATTGAATCAGGAAAATATTTGATCCTGAACATTGTTTTCGGTATTGATTCAGAAGTGGAAAGAACGGTTGTAACAGGCTGCCCTTCTGGAGGTGATTATCCAGAGGGAGGTGAGCATCATTGTGGAGACCTCCCGACAAGGATCAATGTGAATGTCGTATTCCCTGAAAGCTGTTAAGTGTGTTTGCTAAAGAAGGCCATTGAAGTTGTTGGTATTCTATTATGAAAATGTACCATTTGGCAAGAGGTGAATGCCCAGAAGAAACCTAGTGAAAGGTTACTCCAGGTAGTAGAAGGAGCAAGTGCTGAAGAGTGCGACTATTGGAAAGCAACTTGTTCAGTTGTGACATTTGGGTGAACAATTGTGAAAGCTGAATAAGGAAAAAGTCAAAATCTTCCTGCAGTAATTGTTGAAGCAGAGCATTCTGTCCAATCCATTTGTTGCTGTCAAAGGAGTGAAAGGAGTTCTCATTCCAGGATGTGTGAGAGCTTATACATTTTTTTCAAGATACTTAGGGAGAGTTCTTATTCCAGGAGGAGTGAGTGTTTTTGACTTTGAAAAGTTACTTAATTGAAACAACAGAACTTTGTGTTGAAGACATATTCCCTTGGTTTTCCTTAGAACTGTGAAGAAAGCCGGAGCGCTAGGTGGCACTGCACAAGATGGCTGTGGAATGACAGAGCTCCAGCGTCGCGGGGCCGAAAAACATGATTTTCTTCCGAAAATAGATGTCCTACGTTAATGCAAACGACAGCAGAACATTTATAACACATTTATAATGCACCCTGAATCCAGAGGGCACCAAGCACAACGAAAATCGGACGATAGAAGCAAGAAACGCGGAGGGCAGAACCTGCAGGTTAGCGACCCCACTGTCCTTCCACCAAAACTCCGACGACTTAGTGGAAGGGGACGGACCCACGACATACGAGTAGCGGATGAGGGGCGCCTACACACCCGGCGCGAAGCAAACCCAAACCGTCCACCATACCTCCTACACACCCAGAGAGTGAGACGGACGCCGGCACCCACCCCCTGCACAGGTCACTGATGGCATCAGCAGCGGAGCAGCAGTGCGGCATTGCGAGCCCCAGCAGACAACGCCACCCACCCCCTGCACAGATCACTGACAGCACCAGCAGCGGAGCAGCAGTGAGGCGCTTCGAGCCCCCGCTGGGGGAAACAAGAGGACGCAACAGGGGACACGGTTGCAGGGTCGCTCCACGGGCCTCAACCAGCGGGCCCGCACCCGCGCCGGAGACACAGCTGACCCCACTGTAGATACGGTAACCGCACCAGGGAGCAGGTGCCCCCCCCTCGGATAGCAGCAGACAACGGCCCTGCATACCCCACCAGGCGAGTTCCCCGGCAGTGGCCCAGAACATACCAAGTAAGTGGCTGCGCTCGCGGGGAGGATAGACTCTACAGCAAGGCGCCACAGCTACACCCGCACCCCAGCTGGGTAAGAGGGCCACGAAAGCTAGACAAAACAGCCCTCCACCTACCCCCCAGCGCACCAAGGCCCACAAACCCCCCTATGTGCCACACTGCAAATCTATTGCCCCCCCGACCCCAACGCGAACCACAGCCAGTGATCTCTGCGCATCCCCCACCTTCTTTGGGAGGGGCGAGCTCGTAGAGGAAGCCACAACGCCAGGCAGACAGCGGAAACACAAACAGCCCAGGCAGATTCCCCCCAGCACCAGGCAGGGGTCACGGGCAGTACCCTCACCCCACAGAGGTGGTCTTGGCATGCCTGCGGGACAATAAGAAGACCCAGCTTGGGACCCAACATCATAAGTGTGATGCTGGAAATGCATCAGAGAGACAGGGCCTCCGTATCCTTGTCCTTTACTGCTTTTTATCGTTTGTTCTGTTGTGTTTTCCATGCAGGAGTTCATGGGGAACTCCTGGCGGTGCAGCTCTCTTTTGGTTTTGGTAAACAGACCCATGGGATACCCTTATGGCACGCATGGGTGGGTGTACAACCCTATGCTCCTAATGTATATTTTTGGGCACCTGTGTGTGGACCACAGAGCAGGGTATGGGCTGGTGGCAGCTCCATGCTGAGTTTGACAGGTGCTCCGAGTATGCTCCATTTTGGGATACCCAGGCCCTGCATTGGAATCAGTTGATTCCTGATAGGAAAGAAGATGGCCCCTGTGGCCTCTTGCTTTCTGTTGCCTGTTATCTTGTTTTCCCAAAGTCCTGGGAAGCCCCGACTCTGTCCCTTCCCCCCTGACTAGCTTTTGGGTGGAAGTTTCATATATGGTGTTGTTGTGAAGTCCAGGCCAGACTGGCTGGAGCCTTCCCAGTGACTGTATGTTGTGAGTACACCCTGTGGGTGGGACCTGTGTGAATGGAGTGTGTGACGAATACGCATTCTGTGTTGTGGATGTCTAGTATCGTGTTTGACACAATGACTGAGACAGCCCTGCCCAAAACTGGTATGAATGCAGTGTGGAGTGTTGAATGGCTCGGTACTTGCCCCAATACACATACATTGTTGTGAGTGTCTGGAGAGAAGTGAATGGCCTGAATGCACTATGCACCTGATTGGATGCCTGCCTGCATGAATGCCCTTCTGACCGATTGGTTGCCTGAGTGTGACCCAGCAGAATGAATGGGAGATCAACTAGTATATCTGGGGGCCTCTTACTGCTAGAATTCGTGTTCAGAAGCTGAAGTCCACTACAAAGAATAACTGGAGTAAAACTGAAGCTTAACCTTGAAGCCCTGCTGGAAGAGAAGTCTTGCTGCTGCTCTACTTTGTTGATCTGAAAGCTGCTGTGTCTCCAAGGACTGACCCAGAGAGGACCTGGTAAGGCGCCCTCTTCCCGAGGTACGAGGGACCATCGTGCACCAGCTGATCTTTGCCAAAGCTCTCTGGTAGACAGACCTACGACAGGCTACCGACCGGAGACGGGGACCGCTGCGGAATCCCAAACAGAAGCGCCCGGACTGTTGTCCGCCACCGTCGGCAACTGCCGTCGCCGGCGTGTGTGGGATGTATTGACCCACTTCTGCTCTGCTATGCTGCATCACTCTGTTGTGGTGGTGCCAGAAATAGCAAAATGGCCGCAAAACCCTTGTGCGCGCCAAAAACCCCTGGAAATCGCGCTTTTCAACGCACAAAAAGGTGGCTGCCAAATCTGCCACGCATGTTGTCAGTGGTAGAACAGAGCTCTCACTACTGAAATGTGTCACTGGGCCCCACAACAATTGGAAGTGGAGTGCAGAAGGAAAAAGTAGTGGTTTGCTAAATGAAACTCCCAAGATTGCTTAAAATCACTTTTTCTTTGCTGCTGAAACTTCAGTATGCTAGTACAGATTCAAAATCCTTGTGAACTTACAATGTCCTGAAAGGCTAAGAGCATAAAGAGATTTTCACAGAAAATGTGGCCTTCTGTGGATCTGTCAAAAATCTCTGTCCAGCAGAAGGCTGCTGTGATGACAGCTGTCAGGGGCCTGCCTGATTAAACTTTAACATGTATAAACTGAAAATCAAATGTTTGCAGTCTAAGAGGCCTGTTACTGATAGTAAACAATATCGTAATTGTTTTGATCCCATGGTTTAAAATCTTGAATGAGAATTCTAGCTGTATTTGATACAACAAGTTTGTTTTCTGCTAAGGAAAAGGCCACAGAATTTAACAATTCATTTAAACTCCCGTTACCACGAATATCGCGCAGTGAAAATTTTGCCCCAAATTTTCGTTTTGGGAAATTTGTACAGGTGTAAAACAGCTTTTTATTGCTTCCGACTTGAATTTTAAGATTTCAAATGTTTTCTTGGGATTAAATCATTGCTTGTGTTTGTGTGCAAATATCCAAAGCGGCTCCAATAAGAATTCATAAAAATGTCAGCAATTTTTACCATATTTGGCAGTTTTACCCTGTCCATTCTAAAGATAACTTTAAAAGCCATTCTGACAGCATGACAGTCAATTCCGTTTTTCTCTTGTGTTTGAAAGGCGGAAAGGGAGATTGATACTCTGTTTGAATTCTGCCATTCCTGAATACCTGCTCTCTCCTCCCATCTCTTTACATTACCTATTGGGGATTGAGGGGTGTGCAGGGGGAACCTCTAACCACAGTGCGATCTGATCTGAACCCACCCAAAAGTATTATTTTCTGTGCTGAATTGTTTTGCTCACTACTTACTCCTTGTGTATTAAAGAGATTATTCAGTGTTACCTCACCCCATTGGTGATTGTTGTGTACCTCTTAAGACATATTGTGATTACATTTTAAATACATAAATAAATATTTACCTTTGCAAATCAGCCTTATTCCTGGTACAGTGTGACCGGCAGGGGCGTTCCAGGAGAAGGGCGTGTTATGAGTGGTATATCATTCAGAATAAAGAACTTTTAGAAAAAAATAAATAAGGATTTCAGTTGTGCACTTCATGCTAGGCGTTGACTTGGGTGTGTGCCGGATTGAAATCACTTACACATGCTCCCGTTGCTTAAGAACTTTCGATTCACGGACGCGCTCATCCGCACCGCTGCCCGCCTTATCCCGCCGGAGAAGGCCAGGCCGTCGATGCGCCGAGGAGCATCCGCCAGTGGGTTTCGCGCCACCCAAATACCACAGAGACGCCTACGACTCGACGCCCTTGCTGGACTCAGAATTATGCAGCTCCTACAGACCCATTTCCCTCATAATCACTGACGCCAAGATCCTAGCAAAGTGCCTCACCAAACGCATAGAACGTAGCCTTCCACACATCGTCCATAAAGATCAAACAGGATTCATATGCAACAGGCATTCTAGCGATAACGTCAGGAGGCTCCTGCACCTAGTAGCAGGAAATGGAGACCTAGAGGACTTGATCCTTACCGTAGACGCAGAAAAAGCCTTTGACAAAGTACAGTGGGAGTTCATATTTAACGTCCTACCAAGATATGGCTTTCCCCCTCATCTGATCCAACTAATCAGACTACTATACACAGGCCCCATCGCGTCGGTCATGATCAACGGCATCACATCCCCGGCCTTCGAGCTACAATCTGGTACACGGCAGGGCTGCCCTCTATCGCCACTATTGTATGCGCTCTCAATAGAACCTTTAACAATCAAGCTCAGGGCATATACGGGTTGGGAAGGCATCACGCAAGTGGGGGAGGAACACCGGGTCTCCCTCTCCGCAGATGACATGCTGCTCTATATCAGTAAAGGCCCCCCTACCTCGCCCACATACGTACCCTTCTACAGGTGGTGGGCCCTATGGCAGGCTACATAATCAATTGGAACAAATCGGAGGTCATGCCGCTGTGCCCTGACATGCCATGGGATCCTAGCGGCGTAGCCGTAGCCCCTTTTGTCCTACAAATGCACCACATCAAGTACCTAGGAATTAATGTCGGTGCCGCAAACGACTCCATAAGAGATCTCAACTACCCCATGAAAATAGAGGGCATATGTGAAGACCTCAAAAGATGGGAAACACTTCCACTCTCCCTGACCAGCCGAATAAACGCCCTGAAAATGAACTTGTTTCCAAAGCTTACATACATCGCCATGATGATCCCAGTCAGTCCCTCAGCGAACTCCCTAAGGGCACTAGATAAAGCTATTTCCAAATTAATCTGGAGGGGGAAAAAGGCGAGAGTCTGACTCCGAGTCCTCCAAGCCTCCAAAGCAAATGGCGGGCTCGCCGTCCCCTCCCTAAAGGCCTACTAACAAGCGGCTCAGAACTGCTGGATTAAGTGATGGCTGACTCCAGACGATGAATCCAGCTGGAGAAACATGGAGTTAGAATCGATTAAATCTCTCAAACCGATTGAAATTATGGCCATATCTCCAGATGTGCTCCCTGCACGCATTAATAAACACCCAATCATTGACCCCAACCTAACCCAGTGGCATAAACTCAGGACTGCACAGGGTTGGCAGGTCAGGCATGCACCGCCTTGGTCCAGCATCAGGGCAATTCTATCATACGGAATAGAACAAAAAATACACCACAAGCAAGACACTCAGTGGGCCATCATCTGACTAATGGACATATGCGATGAGGTGCTTGCACGCAACTAGGGCTCAATCAGGGCGAATGGCTCACATATTACACCATCTGCTCTACCATCCGGCAACATATGGCATGCAACCCCCAACTGCTGAACCCTGTCCCATGCGAGACCGAGATGGCGCATCACATGGAGCAGGCCCCACGCCTGCGCTCATTCTACCAAATAGCGATACCAAGTAATCTGGTGCGAAATCACTCACTAGTGCAATCCTGGTCCGAAGAGGGTTATACTTCACCCCTACAACGCTTCACTGGATGGGGATCGCTCACTCAAACGGATGCTGGAGAGATTGCAGCTCTACGGGCACGATGGAACACGTACTCTGGCACTGCCCCAAAATAGATCAATACTGGAAAGAGGTCCACGGACAGATAAGGGTCATAAGGGGGGGCCAAACTAGAACCCACACCAGAGGCGATGTTTCTAGGGGCAGAAGCCGATGAATGGCATGAAGACCCCCCAACTCGCAAACTCATAGGCCTCATGCCTTTCACGGTCAGAAAACTTCTGATCATGCATTGGACTGCCAAGAACCCCCCAATGCTACTGAAAGAAGGGGACTCCTGGTGAAAATATGCAGAATGGAGCTGGCGGCGATGGCAAGAAAACAAACTCACAACTCCATGCAAGTAGCGAAACTTCATGAGCTAATAGACGAACATACCTGAAAGAATGAAGCACAAACAATCGGGCCCTTGCACAGCCTTGAAGGGGTTTCCTCTTCACACAAATATGGGCACACAGGACTCTGGGCTTATGTCTACAGACTATCAGGCCGGAAGGAGCAGGAGCGGCGGGAGTAGGATGCAACTCAGTTGGGAGAGGTGGGAGGGGGGAAAGAGGAGCTTTGGGTGGATTGTTATAGTTGTTACTGTTCAAATTGATTAACGGCGCATCTACTATTGGAGACATATGGACGCAGGCTTTCTCCGAGGGAAGGGGGGAAGATGGAGTGAAATGTCACTGTTTGTTTAAGAAATGGCAATAAAAAGATGTTTAAAAAAAAAAAGAACTGTGAAGAAACCCTTGTTTGGATTTGGGGAAGGAGAATTTGCCCAATCCACAACAAGGAACATTGACTATACTGTGAACCAGGTTATATGTTGTATGCATTTGTTGAGTTGAATTGCCATGTTATGCCTTTTTTTTTGGATTGTTTTAGAAGTGTGAGGGGTAGAAATCCCTTGGTTAGAACAACTGTATCCTATTGACATTGAATCATGATATGCAGCGCACATGTAACCCTGTGCTGCAATACCACACCTGTAACGAATCCTGCATATCTAAACTCAAGTAAGGGCTAATATAACAGTGCCTCGATGCCCCCGGGCAGTGTACACGCTTTATACATGCAAACAAATAAAAATAAATAATATAGGCAGGGAAATTCACGTGAGGGTAGGGATAGTGAGGCATTTCCTAAACTGTTTTAAAAAAAAAAAACAATGGCAAACGTTAAAAACCCTTTTCAAAGTTGTCTGCCTCACATTTCTGACCCCTCACATGACGCAGAAGGACACAATTACACATTATGCTTTGGCATGGAGCTTTCAGATAATTACCTGTATCATTTTGATTTATTAATAAAAAACAAAAAAAGACAGTGGTCTACACACTTGCCAGATGGCAATTCCTCACAGGCTTACAATGCCCTATAATCCAAAAAGATTATTACGGATCCCACAGAGGACACTGGGCTACACTAGAACAAAAGAAAATAAATCTGTGAACAAACTTTCCTGGCAGGCCCTGGGATTTTACAAGACTACTGAAATGCTGACGACCATTATGCGAACCACGTGTATAAATGGGCTACTGATGGGTTCAGAAGTACATGTCGTTCTGCTTCTCATACTGAGAACACCGACCTGAGTTTGTGTCAAACCCTGCATCGGATCCTCAAGGCTGCTTCTCAACACTGGCTTCCGCCTTCAGCTACAGCTCCAAAGTTTATTCTGAAGCTGCAAGAAGAACAAGAAAGTAAGTGACAACATTCAATCACACGCACTGCCATTCTAGTGCACGCATTCCTGAATAAAGCCAATGAGGGAGAAACAATACTCTTAAACTAGCGTATGCATTACCACATGCCAATGGGGGAAGAACTAAATTGTAAAGGTTAAGCTGCGCAAAAAAGGGCACTGTACTAGCCCATGATTTTGCATGGACTATATTAGTTGATAAATGCATGAAGAATTAGTGAGAAGTATGAGTTAACACCCACAGGACTTTTACCGGAAACAAGGACAACTCAGAGCTATCAGCCCCAAATCCAACATATCAACCGGCAGGGGTGTGAAGTTAACATGCCCAAGGAAGTATTCGAACTCTGAACAGCAGCAACCCCCACACATGTGAACCCTCCCCACTCTACTAATCGCTATGGCGTCTTCACCTGCTTTCAAGTTGACTCTCTGAGACTAGGGGATGGGCATCAGGGATGACTAAGGCTAAGAAGAGGTACCAATATACGCTGTAATCATTCCAGGTGCACAGGGGAAACAAGAAATCATTCAAGAGGGAGTTATACTTGCCAGTACTAGTGATGAACCCTGGGAGACAGGCTTCATTTCCACCAGAAACCCCTCTAATCCTGGGGAACCAACAGGTGTTTTTACCACAATCTGTTTAAGGGTCCAGAACGGATATAGGCGGTCAGTCAGCTGGGCTCATTCAAGCCACATCATCCTTGGAAGACCAGGGCAAGGTATTACAGAATGCCATGCACACTGTAATGGTCTTCCCTGGGTGATATGGATCTGTCTGAGGTTTTACAGAAGCTTAGAGCTGAGATACAGGCTAACTGTGTAGACACATCAGCCTTACACAAAGACGTGATAGCCTCTAAGGATTTAACTAAAACTTTGGTAGCCTTTGTCAACACCTTACAACCCAAAGGAGCCACCCTCCTGTGTTGTTCGGATTTTAGGGTATTTCCCCTTAATCCCAGTAAAATGGTGTGCTCCAGCTCAAAACAGTAATTCTGACTCGTCTCCATGGTTTTTTTGGGAGCTCCTGAAATATGTGATATTTATGAACCAGTGTCAATTTCACTTTTCTAGACCACAGGTCTTCTCACTGATACTTCTTTCCTAACTGGGGGGACATGCTTCTACTTGGTCAGTCCCATTAAGTGAATGCCAGGAGTCTGTACTACAAAACAATGCCTCATTCAAGAGGGAACTATAGGAGATATTTTCCCTTAATATTCATGCCCAGTCAAGAGATAACAAGTTATTGGGAATCAGGACTTGTTAGCCTATATTTGCACATTCAATAGACTTATTGCTGTAACATACTGTCCAGAATAAAATAGGATGTCCCTCTCTTACCAGGGATTATGAAGCAAATTAAAAGATGTCCTGGTACAGGTTGTGAAACTCCTCTCCCCCTGACACTTGTGCCAATTAAATAGTCCTGGTGGTCCAGATAGATCATAGCTTGGCAAAACGGAAAGGGGACCAAAATGAACAGTTCACAGTCCCAATTCTGGTACGGACTAGATCAGACCTATGACCTACTGACGTCACCCCCATGCAGACAATACCTCTGCAACACTCTTTTGGAATGACACACAGAATGGGCAGATATTCGCTGGGTGGCATATTTAACATCTAACAATTCACGTCACACATCTTAAAAGTTTCGTAGCCATGTACATCTCATTTGGCCAGCACCACACAGTACCACATTTAGGAATAGTTTTGCCCCCAGAAAAACCCTGACCGTTCAGGAACACCAAACATTTACAAGAACTCCTAATTCAGGCCAAAGATAACCTGTGTCTAGTGAAACTAAGGTACAAACACTAAGCAGAGAGAGAACGTTTGAAGGCCCCTGCATGTTTCATTGGAGACCAAAAGTGATTGGCTACCAAACCCTCCACTCAGGATCTGTAGGAAATTCCTACCTAGATTTATTGGGCCTTATGAAATCCGAGTGATACTGGTTATTTCCACAGTTTGACTAGAACTCCCAAATTCAATAAAGATATATCTGATGCTCATTGTCTCGCTAGTGAAATCCTACTATCCTGGAACTAGAGAAGCACTAACAACCCTGGCCTGATTGAAGAAGGGTAGGACCCTGTGTTGCAGGTCAAGACCATTTTGGACTCCAAAAGAGTGTGGGGTAGAGTATAGTGCTTGATGGACTGGAAGGCTTATGGCCGACCAGAAAGGTCATGGTAGCCTGCAAAGAACATTCATTACCCAAGGTTAGTTAAGTTATTTAACCAACAACATCCAGTTAAAACACACTGGGTGTGGAAGCTGGGGGATGTACTGTCATGCTACCAGAGACCACCAAGACCTCACACCCAACCAACAAATCCACTAGTCTGTGTTCCGTCACAAGGGGAACAACCACTCTCCATCAGCTTCCTCACATTAGGATGTTCGTAGGGACCCTCTTATGGCGTACCATGACACGTCATCCAAAAAGACTGTTAGGGTTCCCTTGGAGGACACTGGACTATACTAGAATGTTTGTGGCAAGGAAAGAAATCTGGGAACTACATTGCCCAGCAGGTCCCAGAATCTCACAAGACTACTGAACTGCTAGCTATTTTCAAAGTCACCTCTATTTAAGGACTCCCGATGTACACAAGCACTTGGCTTTCTGCTTCTCCTGCTGATAACACCTACTGAGATTGTGTCAACCCCTGCTTCAGATCCTCCAGGCTGTTTTTTATCGCCAGGGAACTTTCACCTTTGACTAACTACAGATCGAAGTTTCATTCTGGACCTGTAAGAACAAAAAAAAATCAAGCAATAAAATTCAGTCACAAGCACAACAGATCCAGCATTCACATTCCTGTATGAAACCAATGAGGGAAGAACTAATTTTTTAAGCTTGAGAAGCTAACAAGAACAGCGTACTAACCAGTGATTTTTCATGGACTATATTATCTAGTTACTGCATGATTAGTACAATGTGTCAGATAACAGCCACGAGACATATACTGGAAACAAGTACAATTCAGAGCTGTCAGCCACACAGCTAAGGTATCACCGGGAAGGGATGTGAAGCTAACGCCCCATGGAATCAGCCGAACTATGAAAAGCTGCAGCCCCCATATATGTGAGGAGACCCCAGCCAAAACAAATCACAAATGCCACAGCACCGGCTTTTGAGTAACTCCTTGAAACTAGGAAAAGGGCATCAGCGAGAGTTCAGGCTAAGAAGAAGTAACAATATAGTCAGTTATTGCAGGTAAACAGAAAACACCACTGGAGTCCCTTAATTCACCATTGATGATCACAAACGCTGGGAGAAGAGGATTCGCTTCCACCAAAAACCCTGACGACCCGACAGGTGCCTTTACCCCTATTTGCCTGAGGATCCTCGATGGGTATTGGTGGACAGTCAGCTGAAGTCATTTAAGTCACGTCACCCCTATAAGAGCAACGTAAGGTGTTACACAACACTAAGCATCAGTACAAAAAATTCCACCACATTTTAGATTAACAGTTTTGTTCAGTCTTCCTGCCCACCGTAACAGTGTAAACCATGGCAGACGACACTGTCTTGAATTCCAAGACTTGTGTGCTTGATCCAAGTATCATGCCAGTTTGCATAACCTTCTGAAATGCACTCTGTTGTAAGTAGCTCGTGTTACACAAGTGTGGAATTCTCCATGTAGAATTCCACGCTCGTAATTCTAGTTCCAATATTGTTTACCTTCGGGTTGGGCGGTTACTAGACTGTTGGGAGAGCGGAGGGAGCTGTGGCACGGCTGGCTCCAGGTTGATCAATAAAGGTATTGCTTCACTCCCAGTGTGTGTTCCTTATTACACTGGCGACGAGCCATCAACCTGGGAACCCACGCGCCTCACCCCGCCGGCCGTGCTCTCCTGCCACCCGGGGGACCATGCCCTGCATCGCCGGCCGTTGTCTTCCTGTTTACGGCCCTGAGCACACTGAGCCGTTAGAAAGCGGAGCCCTCAGCTGGACCCGGACTGCCTTCCTTCAGTGGCGCCGCCTGGGGACACACATCCCACGCGGTGTGGGGCGGTGCTGCCGGGTCCTGCAATCAAGGAAACGAGGAACGGGAGCGGAGCCTAGCGATCAAGGTGAGGCGGCGAGCGCAGCGCAGTCTCCTGCCGCCCCGTGAGGCGAGAAGCGCACCTCACACATGCATTAACAAGCCCCTGTGCAGGTCTGCCCCCTCTGAACAAACACGCGCCCACGTCGGAAGGGAAAAGAAAAGGGGGTGGAGCCCCGGTCTCCAGCCAGCGTACAATTGAAGACGTGCCTCTTAGGGAGGCGAACATGCTCCAGTGTCGAGCACCAGTTAACCCTTCCCTGTCAAGGGTTGCCAGCCAGCGTACAAGTGAAGACATGCCTCTTAGGGAGGCGAGCGTGCTCTAGTGTCGAGCACCAGTTAACCCTTCCCTGCCAAGGGTTGCCAGGCTGCAAGTGAAGGACAATCTGAACTAAGTGCTAACTCTCAGAACCCAACCCGAACTGTGATTGTTCCACAAGGCCTATTAGCGAGCAAAGTGTGGCATTGATCTGTTCCCTCACCTCTGCAAAGTCAAACCTCTGCATTGTGCGGGAGCTCCTCCTAATACCCTGTACCCCTCCTGCCCTCAAGTCATATCCTTCATTAAAGTCCACCAACTATGCAGCACAGTAACGCCTGTCCTCCCCCTGCCTTCCTCCCCAATCCTGGTGAGCCTCACATTGCCTGGGAGCTGTGGGTGGACACATTCAAAGTATACCTGAGGGCATCTGGAGGTGCCAGACTGTCGTATGACGACAAGGAAGCCGCGTTGCTCAATTGCCTTGGCACAGAGGGTCTTAGAATTTTCAGACATTTGCCTGGCGCAAGTGTATTGGCCCCCCCACCTGATAATGGAGAGTTGGTGAAGGTGCCACCCAAGGAATCATCCTGGCCTACTAAACTGCGCTCAACAAATTGGAGGGACGTTTTGGGAAGAGGGCCAACATAGTTCTGGAAAGATATTGCTTCTTCTCGAGGGCACAAGGCTCAGGTGAAGGGATCAACTCCTACGTGACTGCCTTACACACACTGATTGCCACATGTAAATTCACAGGCGTAGTGGAGGAATATATTTGTGACCAAATTATGATGAAGACTAGTGACTCGAGGGTCAGGGAAAGATTGTGGACGGAGAAAGATCCATCTCTGGAGAAATTGGTTGAAATTGCCTGTGCCATAGAGGAATCCAGAAAGAGTGTGAAGGAAATGACTGAAAGAAGTGACATTGTACACATGGTTCAGCCATGCAGGAGTGATGATGCCAGAGCCAGAGACACTCCAAGGGATGTTTAACTCAAAAGATGTTTGCAGAAAGTGTGGTTGGCGGGGGCATTTGGCAGGGTCGAAGGAATGCCCAGCCACCGCTGTGGTTTGCAGGAAATGCAAAAGCAGAGGGCATTACGCCCGTATGTGCAGGGGCAATAGTCAGGCTAAGGAAACTGTGTGCATGGTTGACCCCAATGATACGGAGGATGAGGTGACGGTGATTGGTTTTGTGGGGTCTTCTCCAACTTCGAGTGTTTGTGTCAAGGAGGGTTTATTGTTGAGTGTCGGTTCGACAAGGAAGAGCGCATGGGCAACCTTGTTGGTAAATGGAGTGCCTGTCGACTTGATGGTTGATACAGGACCCCCCTATACCATGATATCTCCCGAACTGTATCACTGCAAATTTCAGAAGAGAGTGTCCGACTTGCATTCTTCCGACATCAACCCTTGCGCCTACGGGCGTGTTCCCATTAAAGTACTAGGTTTTGATTGGGTTGACTTAGAGTTTCAAGGGCAGAGAACCAAGAGTAAACTCTATGTGGCACACAAGGGTGACCCGGTCATAGGGTGGGACGAGCAGGCTGCCCTGGAAATGGAAATTCGCCCTGGGAAAGCCATCCCAGTTTTAAGTGTGAGTGAAGGAAGTGGGAGCTGTAAGGATTTGGCTGCACCCTTGACGGCAGAGTTACTTCAAAACAGGTTTCCCTCTGTTTTCACATCCAAGTTAGGAAAGTTGCAGGGTTTTGCACATAAGATAGTTTTGAAAAGAGGTGCCACTCCTGTTGTGCACAAGGTTCGACGTGTCCCCATTGCTGCCTGAGACTTACTTAAGGTGGAGCTTGACAAACTCATGGAAGCAGGAGTGATTGAGGAAGTGGAGGCATCGGAGTGGTTGGCTCCCGTGGTTCTGGCACGCAAATCTGATGGGGGCATGAGAATGTGCGTCAACCTCAGAGACTTAAATTGCAACATCTGGATCGACAGGCATCCCTTGCCAAACATCAGCGGGATGCTCTCTTTGGTGGGGGGGGGGGCATCCTGCTTTTCCACCTTTGAGCTTTCCTCTGCCTATCATCAGATAGAGCTTCGTGGCGAATCACGCCCGCTCACCTCTTTCATCACCTCATTTGGTGCATTCCGTTTCCGCCGAATGCCCTTTGGTTTAGCTTCCGCTTCTGCTGTGTTCCAGCGAGTTATGCAAAAGTTGTTCACAGGTGTCAGTGGTGTGGAATATTTCCAAGATGACATACTGGTTTGGGGGAGATCTCGTAAGGAGCACGATGAGAGTCCTGCAGGTCATGGGTGTGTTAGCAAGGAGTGGTCTCACTATGAAGATGAGCAAGTGCAAGGTGGGTGTGGAGAGCGTGACTTACCTGGGACATACTTTAGATGCTGAAGGGATTCACCCTAAAGAGAAGTTAGTGAAGGTTTTACATGAGGTACCTCCCCCAGTTAATAAAGACCAGTTGAGATCCTTCTTGGGGCTAGCTGAGTATTATAGCAGATTTATACCAGCGTATTCTGACAAAACAGTTGCCATGAGGGCATTACTCAAGAAGGGTGCACATTTTGATTGGTCTGACCGGTGTCAGAGTGAGTTTGAAAAATTGAATGTGGACGTAGACCAAGGTCCTTCCTTGGCATACTTTTGTCCGTCGAGGAAAACTGTTTTAACTGTGGACGCCAGCGAGTATGGTGTTGGGGTAGTGCTGGAACAATGGGAGGGTGGCACATTTCGTCCCATCCCAGCGAGTATGCTGTTGGGGCAGTGCTGGAACAATGGGAGGGTGGCACATTTCGTCCCATCCCAGCGAGTATGGTGTTGGGGCAGTGCTGGAACAATGGGAGGGTGGCACATTTCGTCCCATTGCGTTCGCATCTAGAGTGCTCAAAGAGGCAGAGTGCAGATACGCTGTGATCGAGAGGGAGGCCTTGGCTGCAGTCTGGGCCTCAAGGCATTTTAGAACTTTTCTGTGGGGTGTTGAGTATACACTGCGCACAAGCCATTGGTACATGTTTTAACCACCAGGGGATTATCCCAGGCCTCCTCCAGGGTCATGCGTTGGATGGCTGATATGTGAGAATATAATTTTAAGGTCAAGTATGTGCCCGGCCAAAGGAATGCTGTCGCTGACTGTCTCTCCCGCTTTCTGCGTCGGGGGGGCTCGGATCAAGTCCAGGAATTGTCTGATGACGATTGCATCTTGGTAGCGGGCGTTGCTCCTGCCATTTGCGAACAAGTATGGAGCGAGGAGTGCAGTCTAGATTCAGTATTGAGTGGTATCAGGTCCGCCCTTAGGACTGGTGTTCGTGATGAGGAATTGTCAAAGTTGTTTGGTCATGTGTGGCCGGAGTTGTCCGAGGGCCCGTGGGGTATCGCCAGGTGTTTAAGATTGATTCCTCCGGAGTCACTCAAGGGCAGGCTTGTAGAGTTGGCTCATGAAGGACACCTAGGGAGGTCTATGACTAAAAGGAGGCTCTGGGAGGTATATTGGTGGCCCAGGATGGATGATGATGTCAAAAGAGTTGTCAAAGACTGCGCAGCATGTTCAGCCAGCGATGAGAGCAAAGCGACTGCTGCCCAACCTGTTTATCCTGTGGAAGTACCTAAGGATGTGTGGTCCAAAGTAGCTGTGGACATAATGGGACCTATAGATTCCTTGGGAGGTGGTTTGAGATTCATAGTGGTAATGGTGGACTACACTTCCTGGTGGGTGGAGGCCACGGCGCTAACCTCTGCGACGACTGAGAAAGTGGTTGAGTTCCTTTCTGCTGTCTTCGATAGAGAAGCTGTTCCTGCTGGTGTGGTCACGGACAATGGTTCTCAGTTTGTATCAAGTGCCATGCAAGAGTTTTTTTCTAATTTAGGAATTCGCCACCATAGGGTATCCCTGTATAATCCGGAGGCCAACGGGTTGGTCGAGCGCATGAACCGCTTCGTGAAGGGGGCCATACAATTGGCCCTCGCCAATGGTTTGCCGTGGTGTAGCGTAGGTTCTGAGGCACTCAAGGCTTAGACTGAGAAAGTGGTTGAGTTCCTTTCTGCTGTCTTCGATGGAGAAGGTGTTCCTGCTGGTGTGGTCACGGACAATGGTTCTCAGTTTGTATCAAGTGCCATGCAAGAGTTTTTTTCTAATTTAGGAATTCGCCACCATAGGGTATCCCTGTATAATCCGGAGGCCAAAGGGTTGGTCGAGCGCATGAACCGCTTCGTGAAGGGGGCCATACAATTGGCCCTCACCAATGGTTTGCCGTGGTGTAGCGTAGTTTCTGAGGCACTCAAGGCTTATAGGCTGACTCCTTCATCTTTCACGGATTTCTCCCCATTTGAGCTAATGAGGGGCAGGAAGCCTGGCTCTAAATGGAGAGTCCCCGCTCTTGGTGGAGGTGGTAGGTCACAGGTGGACATGCAGGAAGTTTTGGACAGGGTGCGCCGTAAACAGGAGGCTTTTTGGCAGGGTCAACTAAGACTGAGGAAACCCTTGCGAATGGAAGTCGGGGACCAAGTAGTCGTGAAGAATCCGAGGTTTGTGGCTAAGGGTTTGAGCAAATACATGCAGCCACGGGTGGTGACCAAGATTGGGCGTGGTTATGTAAAGTTAGACGATGGTACTAGGTGGAGTTTAAGATGTGTGGTTATTGTGAAAAAGAGAGGTGTAGTGGCGTGAGGGGAAAACGCCTCGGGCGTAGGTAGCGTGGAAGGGGGTCATGATGGCGATTTTCCTGAGGTTCAACTGCCTGCGATCCCTGAACCTGGGTGCTGACAGTACCGTAGAGGGTGGCAGTACCGCAAAAGTTGTAAATCCAAGGGAAGGGGTTCCAAGGGATGCCGATTTGACATCTGTGGGTCAAGGGGGTGCAGAAGAAGCAATCACAGGTCCAGAAGGTTCTGTGGGGGTTGCTGAAGGTTCCCCCTCTACTTCAAATTATGAGGCGGCAGCAGTAACTACCTCCAGAGAGCCCTCCCCTGAGTTGGGTACTCATAGGTCTCTCCCGGCTAGGGTCAGGAAGTTGCCTTCTAAGTATGAATTTGTCCTCGGTTCCATAACAGGGTGATCAGTTTCTTTGTGGGGTGCCCTCCACCTCCCTGTGTCTTTCCTCTCTCCTTTTCTCCTTCCTTTCCCTGCTTTCCTCTTGTTCCTTTTTTTCATGAACGAGTGTTTTTCAATGCATGTTGATTGAATGTGTGAGGAGGGGAGAAGTGTTGTAAGTAGCTCGTGTTATACGAGCGTGGAATTCTACATGTAGAATTCCACGCTCGTAATTCTAGTTCCAATATTGTTTACCTTTGGGTTGAGCGGTTACTAGACTGTTGGGAGAGCGGAGGGAGCTGTGGCACAGCTGGCTCCAGGTTGATCAATAAAGGTATCGCTTCACTCCCAGTGTGGGTGCCTTATTACACACTCATGCATCAAATCCATTATATCATGAATCTATTCTTGGAAAACTATGCATGCCTCTCCTCCCCAATACAGTCACAGTAACTTCAGCAATCAAAACTACGTCCATATATTCTATAGATTTTATTAATTTCTGATCATGTGCTACATAGTCCCCTTTTGCCAATATGAGGAAAAGAAGTAACACTTTAATTCCAACAATATCTTCGCCAAATAAGTGGATCAGAGCGCAAATGAGAACATCAGGCCACATGTAGAAAGACATCTGGCAGGAGAATGCCATCTCAATTTTCACTTGTTGAGCTGCACTGACTTTCTGGGCTTGTTGTCTCAAACTCTGAGTCTTTCAGCCACTGAATGATCCCTGAGCAGTCCATTGTATAAATCTTGTGTTTTTTTATGAGGCCATGTTGTGACCCACCCATGTTATGAGTAGTTTTAACTATTTTGTGTTTGAGACATTTGCATGATAGAGCTCAATGTTTGTGACTGGCCAAACAGAATAAATAGAATGCATATCGGGTATGTCAGCGGATTAAGAATTGCTGGCAACTGTCCATCTCCACTTTGTAGCCTAGAAGAGCATGGTTAGCTTGACACCAACACCAATGATGGCAGATATCCTTGAGCTACTTTTAGCTTTAGATCATCACATTTTGATTTAAATCCCTGTTATCTATGTGGGGAACTCCATTAAACCCTGGTGTTAATATTAAACTGATATTATATAATATTAGGCAACGTCCCATTTTGCACCAAGCTGATGTATTCACTGTGTTTATACTCGGGTCTCCTCCATCTGTATTTTAGCACACATGCCCATTGCAGTCATGACAGGTAATCGGTATAACAACCCATTTAAGAAGCGTAATTTCAGCCTGTTGGAAGAACTTGTAGTTTTATTAATGAGCTCATCAACCTTGGTTACCCTTTTCTCCATAGTAAATAGAGGGTAAGTATAATGTCTGAGCAGACTACTCAAAAACGAATACTCAGGTCATATTCCAATAGTCACTTTCGATAAGCAACATCATCTTGTATCAGCAATGAGCAGTCCACCTGTTTGTACTGGAGGTGCACTCCAGTTCTCTGTGCTCTTAACTAAAATATTTCCAGGGCAAACTCGCTCAGAAAAGCTTTTTCCAAGAACGGATCATTTATTGAAGAGGCAGTTGTGTTTCTTCCTCCTTTTCCTCCTCCTCTATCAACCCGGACTGCCTGTCTGCTATCCAGCCCTGCAGTACCTCCAATGATCTCAGTCTTAATGCCAGTAAGACTAAGATTATTCCTATCAGGACTCCTATTCCCCATTTCCCTCCTGCACTCTGGCAGCCATCTATGGGCCTTCTGGGCTCTCCTCCCTCTACTGCAGCCAGAAACCTTGGGGCCATCTTCGACTCCTCTCTCTCCTTCACTCCTCACATCTTGGACCTTGCCAACTTTCAACTTCACATCCTTAGAGGCACTCTCCTTTTCCGCACTTTCCTCCAGAAGCTCATTGTCACTAAAGCTCTGGTCCTCTCCAGGCTTGATTATTGCAACAGTCTCTTTCTCAACCTACCTCTTTCGTCCCTCCTCCCTCTTGAACGAATCCAGAATAGGGCTGCCAGACGATTTCTTGGCCTCAAGCCCAGGGACCATATCTCTCCAGCCCTAAAATCTCTCCACTGGCTCCCAGTTGCTGCAAGGATCAAATTCAAGACCCTTTGCATCATCCATAAGGCTGCCTGGGGCTTGCGACCACGCTACCTGCAAATCTCTCACTAAATATTCTCCCTCCAGATCCCTTTGATCTTCTTGCTCCAATTCTCTGCTGGTCAAACACTGCTCCAAGCAGAGAGCTGGTGGCAGATCTCTCTCTTCAGCTGGTTCCCTCCTCTGGAAAATCTTCCTCTCCTTCTCTGTCTTGAACCAGATCACCTCAAATTCTGCAAACAACTCAAGACCTTTCTCTTCTCCTTCTCTCGCTCCCTCCCGAGCTAACCATCCCCTCAGCGCTGAGATTGCCGGCCTGGTCCCTCAAGAATCCAATAGGGTCCTGACCATTTGCCCAATCGCCAGCAGCTCTCCCGCCCCCTGCACTACCCTCTGGGCCTATACCTGCTAGTTTAGTGGTTTGCCTCAGCCCTGCACTTTCCTGATGGGCGTCAGACCTCCCTCTTGGCACCCCAACAGGCACCCTGGAACTCTCCCTTGCCCCCTCTCGGGGATCCTTTAGCACTTCTCCCTCATCCCTGTCCCCCCACCTTTTTAGCACTTACATTTTCTGAATTTCACAAGGCCTAGTAGGACCATTGTTTTATTTATTCATTGTCATTTCCATGGTTTATTTGCTCCCTTGTTCCCTTCCCTTTGGCCTTGTGGTGCCTTGAAACACTGTCTTGTATAAGCGCCATAGAAATAACCAATAAATAAATTAAATGAATAAATATATACTACCAGTAGCTAGAACAATCCCTTGAGCCTTAATATAAACACGTGCAATGGAAAAAAGAGCAGGTCATGTTAGGGGTGATCTAGAAAACATCACATGGACAAGAAATTCCAGTACTATGACATACAGACAACCAGGAAGATCAAAAATATTTTGGGGGTATGTAAGTGAATGTAGAATGAAGACAGAGGTTATGGGCTCGATAAGGGGGACAACGTGTCTGTATGAAGGCCTTCTTAGTGTGGAGGATCTGCAGCTGGAGGGCTGTTACAATGCATGAATATGATGACGATTTTACTTGCAGGGGACACGTTCCAGTTCTGGGGCAAGGAGGAAGAAGGAGCAGAATTGTGATGATGTGCAAGATGTCAAGGGCTGGTAAAATTGAGACGGATGCTGGAATGGATGGTGTGAGGTGGGGATTACAGGTTGATAGAAGCATTCTAGTAGGTCAGGCAGGGATCAGCCCATGAATTAATTTGAAGCCCAAAAGAAGAAATTCGACCAGTTATACATGGAAAGCCAGCCATTATAAAGGTGGTTGAGAGAGTTGGATTCAGAAAGTAGGTGTAATTGGAGGCGACTAATTACAGAAGTAAGAGAGAACATTGTGTATATTCCTGATATTCAGCAAGTTGAATTTGTCAGAAGTTGAGGTGATGAATTGATGTAGCCTCTGGTAACTATTAAAGTTAACCCAAGAATACCAGCCTATGGCATCTCTGGTTGCTATAGGAACGGAAAATTGCTGAATCGTGACAAAAACTGCACACGTTGCAGCACACAGTGATCTGTAACCGGTAGTGCATCAACAAAGGTAGACAGACAATGGGTCCTTGGATATAAAAATATTAAAAGAAACAAAAAATACCATTTGGACACAGTGTCAATTTTGAGTGAATGTCGATCTAGGAACCCCATGCAGAGGCATAAAATACCATGGCCCTCATTACGACCCTGGCGGAAAGGGGTTTACGCCGGCGTAAACCATGGCGCCCCTTTCCGCCTGAGTACGAGTTCCCGTAGCGCCATGGTGATTTTTACGCCTGCTTTTTGCAGGCGGAAAAATCCATGGCGCTACGGGACTTGTTGTTAATTACGCCACCGTAATTTACGGTGGCGTAATTAACGCCTTCCCCACTCCCATTATACCCTATGGGGCAAAAATGGGAATGGGGAAGGGTAAATGGGGATTGGGGACTTATCGCCCCGCCAAGGTCAGAATGGGGCGGTAAGTCCGCCAACCACCATGGCGGAGTTGGCAGTTTAGCGCCATGGACCATGGTGCAAATTGCACCATGGTTCTCCGCCAGGGTCGTAATGAGGGCCCATGAAGTGAAGAATATAGAAACTCATATTTTTTAATGAGTTGAATCAAGTAAAACATTGGAGTTGCATGCGCAAGACCATACACCAATATGGCCTACCGTGTTGTAACTAGGTACACCGGCACAACGGCGCATGCGAACATCAGAGCCAGGTTTGCCGGCTCTTTTATTAATGGCAGGGGACGCCACGCGCACTAAATAGCAGCCAGGCGATTCAAACCCGGTGAACACCCATTATAATAGATATACGGATTTGCAAGTTAATGAGGTTAGAGAATTGAGCAGGGCCTGAGACACACAAAGCATATGGAAACTCTGCTCATTGTGTCACCACGCTTTGTGGAAATAATGTGATATTGCGGCTTAGACCGCCATTGAAATATTAGATGGGCCCCCAAAACCTAGCCTGACATAATACTTTTTGATCATGGATTAACAGCACCTTTGAACACAGGTCACCCTGATCCTTGCTGAATTGGGTACGAATTGTGCTTGCACATTGGGAAATCACAGTTGTTCTGCAACTTAATCACCACTAGTATATAAACAGTGATGGATGTCACTAGTAACCATCAACATCCTATCACCCCCCACCCCCTTCCCTTTCTGTCTCCCTACAGGATACAGAGGCAACAAGGGCAGAACTCGTTTTTGTAAGAATAAATGCAAATATAAGATACCTAATCAGAACCAAGGAGCAGATGAACCAATGCTCCACATGAAATGGAGCATTTAAATCCTGAACAAAGTGGCAACACTGACAATAGCAACTGAAACCAGTAGGCCAGCAATAAGAAGGGATTTTCTAGCTAGCAGCAATTGGGAAACTCTATGTTAAAACATGTACACTGTCATGGTCCACATTTTATAGTCATTTTTTTAAAAACATTAAGTTCACCAGAGCAGGAAAATTAAAGGAATTGTGGTTCTTGCTAGAACTTGTTACATAGACACACCACAAATGTGTCTCATTGTTTCTTTTACCATAGTTGAGAACTAAGTTCAGCCTCTCTCTGTCCCCTCACCTTAGATAGGCGGCACATCACCGGCACCTAGGGCTAGAAGCCATTTTAAGGACTTAGTCAGTTTTGGTTGGAGGGCGTACCTTATAAATCGTCTACCCTAGCCATGCTACCCACTGATGCAAATGCCACTCTGTCTATGTCTATCACACCTGAAAATGTGCCCCCACTGGTTTGAATATGCCACCCTCTACCATTAATGTCACCCCGAAACCGCACCTCAAATGTGCCCTCATCAACGCCCTATCCATCAATGCACACGCGCTAGACATCCACGACCTCATTACCACCCTAGATCTAGATCTTCTAATGGTCACTGAAACCTGGCTACACGAAGCCTCAGGCCCCGCCCTATCCCTCGCATTCCCACCAGGCTATGCCATCACTAGACAATATCTCCTGACCACAGAGGGCGGTGTCGCCCTCATAGCCAAAGACTCGATCACCATCAGAAAGGTTGACAAAACTATTAACATTAACAGCGACTACCTTCAACTGAAACTCACCATCTCTCACCACTGCACCATCACCTTACACCTCATCTATCGACCACCAGGCCCCCTAGGAGACTTCCAGGCTCCCCTCACCCACCTCCTGGCGGACAACTTGAAAAAGTCATCCAAAGCCATTCTCCTTGGAGACATCAACCTTGGCCTGAATGACGCCAAAGACCCTGCTGCCAAAGCACTTGACACAGCCTTAGCCACCCTAGGATTCGTCAACACCTTCACTGACCCCACACACGCCCTAGGCAGATCACTAGACTGGATCGCCCACCACAATTGCCCCCTCACAGTCACAGGCAATACCCCCACCCCATTGTCTGACCACCACACCATCACCTTCAACATCCCCACAACCACATCCCACCCCCCCTACCCTTACCACCAGCCCTCACAAGAAGTGCCCGTCAACTGACCAAAGAAAGACTCATACCCTTCTTACAGGGACCTGCCTTCAGAGCCCCCTTCTCCAATGACCCAGAAACCCTGGCCAAAAACTACGATACTGCTATCACGGCAGCAATCAATGCCATCGCCCCACTTAAACCACGCAAAACCAAACCCACTAGACATGCCAATGCGTGGTTCACCCAAGACCTTCTAAAACTACGCACTGACAAAGGAGCAGCATTAGCTCTATGGCAAACATCTTGTGATGATAAAGACAAACTTAACTTCAAATCCCTTGCAAATGAATACAAGGAAGCCATCATCAAAGCCAAAGCTAAATTGCGGAGGCCAAATCGAACATCAGGGAAATGTTCGCCATATTCAGGGAACTTGAGACCCCTACACCCACCCCCAAAACTTCACCAAGGATAAAGAATGGTGTGACAACATCCAAACAGCCATGCTTAATAAGATTAGCTCCCTCCAAGCCAAAATCCTGAACACCAAACTAGCACTCTCCACCCCCCCTACACCCTCCCGATCCCCACCGCTCCCCCCACCCACAGAGGCCCCACCAACCTTCTCATTTAAAACCATCCAAGAGAAAGACATGATCAACATCATGAAAAACATAAAACCCTCCAACTGCAAAGGTGACCCCTGTCCTGCCTCCATCATCAAAGACTGCGCAGACACCCTGGCTCCTTTCCTAACAGCCTTCGTCAACGCCTCCTTTACCACAGGGAGAGTCCCCTCATGCCTCAAGGAAGCATGGGTCCGACCTCTCATAAAAAAAACCCACACTTGACCCCACCTCCCCTAATAACTACCGCCCCATCACCACAGTCCCATTCCTCCTCAAGATTCTAGACAAAGCAGCCTACCTGCAGGTCCAGCACTTCCTTGAAGAGCAGAACCTCCTTGGACTGAGACAATCCGGCTTTCGCCCCAGGCACGGGACAGAGACCGCCCTACTCGACCTCAAAAACCAAATGGATGACACAAGGGACCAAGGAAATCCTGTCCTGCTCCTTCTCCTTGATCTCTCGGAGGTTTTGATCTTGTAGATCACGCCATCCTCTGCCACCACCTCTCCTCCACAGCCAACTTCTCTCAAGAAGCCACCACATGGATCACCTCCTTCCTCCAAGGCAGATCCATGCAGGTCTTCTCTGACCTAGCCACTGCGTCACCCACCATCATGCTATGTGGGGTGCCCCAAGGCTCCTGTCTCTCCCCTACCCTTTATAACATCTTCACCCGCCCCCTCTTCCTCATCCTTGACGCCATGGGCATCTCTTACACCAACTACGCCGACGATACACAGATCCTTCTTACACTGACAGGTGACTATGACACGGACTGTGCTACTCTCAACAACATCTACAACACAATCCAAATGTGGATGGCTATCAACGGCCTCTGACAAAACTGAGCTCCTACTCGTAGGCTCCCCTGACACCCTCAAGAAACTTAACGCCCAGTTCAGTCACTTAACCATTGACTCAATCAGAATCCCAGTACTAGACACGGTAAAAACACTAGGCGTCTACTTAGACTCCAACCTATCCATGACCAGACAAGTAAACACCATCGCCTCCCCTGCTGCGTACCATGCAAAACTCCTCAACGCGATCAGACCTTATCTGTCAAAAGACACTTGCACTAACATAGCCAGGGCCATAACTGGCTCGCGGCTGGATTACTGCAATGTTCTTTTCCTAGGGACCTCCAATAAAAACCTTGAGAAGCTTCAAGTAATACAGAACAGTGCCCTGCGTGCTGCACAAGGCATTGCTAAGAGAGAGCACATCACCACTGCCAGAAAAGCGTCCCACTGGCTCCCCATAAAGGAAAGGATCCTGTTCAAAGCGCTAAGCATCACCCACAAATGCGTCCATCTCGCCGCCCCAGTGTACCTATCCCAGAGGATCCACCCGGTCTCCTCCACAAGACCCACTAGGTCACCCTATGCCAACATGCTCTCAGTACCCAGGGTAAAAAGAGCCAGAGCAGGGGGCTCCAGCTTCCCGTACCTCGCTGCCTTACACTGGAACACCCTTCCTACCTCCCTGCGCTCTGAACCCTCACTGACTGCTTTTCGTAAAGCCATGAATACTACCCTATTCACCCAACCAACACCATATGTCCAAGCCCTCATGAATATCATGTATGATGTATTAGGTTGTATGATACCACCGATAGCTGATCACAGATCACCGCCTCACTGTAACCCAAGGCACAACCTGTACCCATTGTAACTAAGTCTCCTTACAAGTAACAGTGCCACAATGCCCCTGGGCTGCCTGTGCGCTATATAAATGTAATAAATAAATAAATAAATTGTAATGCCCCCATGGCCGAATCAGCCTCTTCACAGTATCTTCTTTCACCTCTGCCAGCTGCCGCTCGGCTCTGCCCTCAAGTGCTCGAACTTCTCTGACAGCCCCTTATGTAGTATTGATCTCACCTCTGTGGTCTACTGCTCCACTGAGCTCTTGGTATAACCATATTGTGATGCTGGAAATTCATTGGAGGGACAGGGCCTCCCTGTCCTTGTCCAGTAGTCGTTTTTCATTTGTGTTCTGTATTGTTTTCTGCCCAGGAGTCCATGTGGGACTCCTGGCAGTGCAGCTCTTCCTGTTTTTGGTTTGGTGTACAGACCCATGGGATACCCTTAGGGCACCCATGGGTGGGGGTGCAAACCTGTGCCCCTAGTGTATGTTTTTGGGCACCTTTGTGTGGCCCACAGAGCAGGGTATGGGCTGGTGACAGCTCCATGCTGAATTTGACAGGTGCTCTGAGTATCCTCCGTTTTGGGATACCCAGGCCCTGGCATTGGAATCAGTTGATTCCTGATAGGAAACAAAATGGCCCCTGTGGCCTCTTGCTTTCTATTGCCTGTTAACTTGTTTTCCCAAAGTCCTGGGAAGCCCTGGCTCTGTCCCTTCCCCCCTGACTGGCTGTTGGGTGGAAGTTCCATATATGGTGTTGTTGTGAAGTCTAGGCCAGGCTGGCTGGAACCTTCCCAGTGACTATATGTTGTGGATACACCCTGCGGGTGGGACCTGAGTGAATGGAGTGTGTGACGAATATGCACTTCTTGTTGTGGATGTCTAGTTTCTGGTGTTTGACACAATGACTGAGACAGCCCTACCCGAAACTGGTATGAATGCAGTGTGGAGTGTTGAATGGCTGGGTATGTTTCCCAATACACATAACATGTGAGTGTCTGGAGAGAAGTGAATGGCCTGAATGCACTATGCACCTGATTGGCTGCCTGCATGCCTGCATGAATGCCCTTCTGACCGATCGGTTGCCTGAGTGTGACCCAGCAGAATGAATGGGAGATCAACTAGTATATCTGGGGGCCTCTCGCTGCTATTATTTGTGTTCAGAAGCTGAAGAGAAACTGGAGTTGAAACTGAAGCTAAACCTTGAAACCCTGCTGGAAGAGAAGTCTTGGTGCTGCTCTACTTCGTTGATCTGAAAGCTGCTGTGTCTCCAAGGACTGACCCAGAGAGGACCTGGTTAGGCGCCCTCTTCCCAAGCTATGAGGGACCATCGTGCACTGCCAATCTTTGCCAGTGCTCCCTGGTAGACAAACCTACGACAGACTGCCAACCAGAGAAGGGGACCACTGCGGAATCACTGTTGTCCATCACCGTCGCCGACCGCTGTCGCCAACCGGAGCCGCCGTGCTCCCTTTGCCTAAGTAACAATAGCTCCAAGGATGCTCTCGCCTGCACCGTCGATCGCTTTGTCCCGCCGGAGAAAGTCGAGGCCGCCGACGCGCCAAGGAGCATCCGCCGGTTGGTTTCCCGCCACCTGAAGACGACCAGATGCCCTTGCTTGGGCCAATGTTGTTCAAACTCTTTGCGGTCCTGAACTATCGTCACCAAGGTGCCCCGCACGCCTCTTCCTTGCAGGACGCCAACGCTCCGTTGTCTACGCGCACCACTAGGTACAAACCTGCCCACCTCACTGTCGTCATTCAACCCTTGTCTTCGTGGGATCTCGACGATCCATGGCTCCTGCCTTAAAGGGAGCCGCTCAAGAAGGATCCGTCGACGACCCGACAACGAACTCTGCTTTTCCAGGTACATTGGGTTTGTAGAACTATTTTAGAAGGAAATTATATATGGACTGGGCTTGTGATATATCTTTACTTTATAGGTTGCCCAGACGAGGGGATCTCCACACAGAACTGTGTTTAACGGTAGAGACCAGTATTCTGCCAATTGTTCTAACCAACTGCTTTCCTCCTATGTCTAGTGTTGGTTGCCTTTATTAAGTGATTTGTGTGACATTTAACCAGAGTATAGTTGATGCACTTTAATGAGATCTGATAATAATTGTGGTACCACTTTAGAACTGTATATATTTGCCATTTTAGATTAACTAAGCACAAAGTGAGTTATTGTGATTGTATATAACCTTGAAATTAATTATACGAAAACTGTGTTTTATCTAATACAGTGTGTGGATATTCCTTTGTGGGGGGCTTGGGGATTATACTGTACTTAAGGACCAGCCTGCATAACCTCCTGAGAACCTAGGCCTTGATTGCTCGTCAATTTCTCCCACAATAGAGAATCTTAGCTGGGGTCCTCTGTGCCTCTCCTTTACCATATAGAGAGCAGAAGTACAGATCCCCGCTCCAGTCTTTACACTGGTGGCGGCGGTGGGATGCTTATGGTTTTAAGAATCAGTGTATAACCGTGCCACTTACAAAATATCTGCACTTTGTTAAATTGAGGTTTAGTTGTTCACAAGATAACTGTATTACAAGCAATGGAGTCCATTCAAATGTTAAATGGACTAGGATGAGCACAGAGGCTCTCCAGAGTGCTTGTGAAGCCAGGGAGGTAGACTTTGTGGATAAGTCTAGGGCTGAGCTGATAGCTGCCTTGGTGGACTACCAGACTGATGGTGAAACTCTTGAAGTGGTGGGTGCAACCAATGAGGACTCTGCCACTGGGGTTGCTGCTGAATCTGTCTCTGGGAATGCCACCATTCCTGCTGCCTCTTTTCCAACCCCCAGCACTTTTGTGGAACTTGAGTTATTAAGAATGAAATTGGCCTTTGAATACCGCAAGTTGGAAATAGACGCTGAGCTTAAGAAAGGAGCTGGCACAGCAAGTGGAACTCAAGAATAGGGATCTTGAACTCAAAGACAAGGACACTGAATGTCAGAAAATCCAGCTAGAGAAAGCTAGAGTGGAGACTTCAGCTAAACCCGTTGAGAGTGTCAGGTCCCCAGCCACCAAATGTATGAAAGATTTGGTTGGTGTGTTTGTGGAGGGTTCAGATATCCTCCAATGGATTGAAGCGTTTGAAATGGCTTGTGCAATTCATGATGTTGAAAAGAGAGATTGGGCTAAGTGTTTGTTAAGTAGAGTGCCTCAGACTGGATATGACTGTATTCTGAAACTGAGTGTGGAAGAAAGGGGTCAGTATGAGTGCATGAAGTCTGCTTTGATTGCCAAGTTTGGCAAGACACCTACCTAACACCTTAAAAGGTTCACGGATTTTAAGAAAAGAGAGAATGTGTCTTGGGTCGACGGGGTGAGTGCTGCGCATGATGGGGTGGATTGATGGTTACAAAGTGAAAACGTTTGTTGAATTGTCTCACCTTTTTGTTTTTTGAGCATTTTTCTGAAGCCTGTTCACCAGAGCTACGTCAGTATGCTGCTAACCAGAACATTTTGGATCCCTTTAAACTGGCTAGGTTGGCTAGCAAGTGGGTCTCCCACCAGGTGTCCCCTAAGGACTCCATTGGGAAGGACAAGGACAGAGAAAAGGGGACCTCTCAGAAAGCTGAGTCCCCCCAGAAGTTGTCACAGTCGGGTAAACCAAAACCTTCCTCTCCTAAGACCCAAAAATCTAGTGGGGATAAGTAATCTGTGGGTGGGAATAAGAGTAGTGGTCTACCTGCTGCAAAGCAGGCTCCCAGTGGTTCCAGTACCGTACCCCGCATACCTGGCACCTGTTGGGAATGTGGGGCTCTGACCACAAGAAGGGTGACTCCAAGTGTAAATGTAAGGCACTTGGAGTACAGGCTGTCAGCCTGAGCTACCCTTACCCCATGTCTGAGGTGGAGGCCACTGTCCTGCCCTCCTCTATAGGGACCACATTTGGTGCTCCTGTAGAGATTTCCTTAGTGTCCCTTGGGGCCTGAGACCAGTACGTGGAAGTACTGGCGACTATCCCAGAGAACACCCGTAGGTTTTTGAGAAGTGTCCTCTTGAATGGCCAGCCTTTCTACTGGCTTGAGAGACACTGGGGCAAGCATGACAGTGGTGGACAGGGCCCTGCTCAAGCCAGAGGACTATGTAGGTGTTCCGCTGAGAACCACCAGGTTAGCTGGTGGGCCTCCCAAATTAACACTTGTAGCCTTAGTCACGCTCATGATTGGAGGCAAGACTGCAAAGCTTCCAGTCCTGGTTCAGGACAATGTCCCTGCTAACATTCTGTTAGGAAATGATCTAGTAGAGTTTGGGTTGATCTTGGATGGTCTCCCCCCGACTGCTGCTGTAGTCACTAGGTCACAGGTGACACTGGGTCTGGCTGTGAGTCAGGTACCCAAGCCTAAGGCAAGCAGACAGAAGAACAAGAAGACCACCTCGGTGAAGGGGGCTCCTTCTCTTCCTGCTGTTCCTATAGCACCCATTGGGATCCATGCTTCGGACGGGCTGGGTCCAGCGGAAGACCCAAACTCAACTCCTGAGGGAGAAGAGACAGAAGACTCTCCTGTGGGAGAGGTTCTCAACCCGGAGGACCGCCCGACCTTCAATGCCTGTTGGCTGAAGGGGGACCCTCCTGGGCGGACCTCTGCAAGGGACAGAGAGAGTGCCACTCTCTCGAGGGTCTGAGGAAACAGGCCTTGTCCCAGGCACAAGGAGAAGTGCCTAGGACATTGCGCATCTATTGGGAGGGAGAGCTTCTTGTTAGTGAGCCCACTAAACCTGAACCTGGTGCCCTCAAGAGGTTGGTGGTACCCCCAGGTTTACAGGCCCTTCCTGCTGCAGTTGGCGCATGAGGTGCCCTTAGCTGGTCATCTTGGTACCAAGAAGACTAAGCAGAGGCTCTCTGCCCATTTCTACTGGCCACGGATGGGAGTAGAAGTGGAGTCTCACTGCAGGACCTGCCCAATTTGCCAGTTTTCTGGCAAGACTGGAGGCAGTGTCCTTGCCCCACTGCAACCATTGCCAGTGGTTGGCACACCATTTAAGAAGGTGGGCATCGACATTGTCGGTCCCCTTGACCCTCCCACTTCACGTGGACATCAGTTCATCCTGGTCTTGGTTGATCATGCCACCAGGTACCCTGAGGCTATACCCCTTTGGACTGTTACTTCCAAGGTGGCTCCCAGGGCTCTCCTGGGCATGTTTACCCCTGTTGGATTCCCTAAGGAGGTTGTCTCTGACATAGGATCCAACTTCATATCTAGTTACATGAAAACCATTTGGAAAGAGTGTGGGGTAACCTACAAGTTCTCCACCTCTTACCATCCCCAGACCAATGGTCTGGTTGAGAGATTTAATAAAACTCTCAAAGGCATGCTAGGCGCTTTGGAAGAGCCCCTAAGGAGGAAATGGGATCTCCTCCTGCAATGCCTGCTGTTTGCTTACAGAGAGGTACCTCAAGAGGGTGTTGGTTTCAGCCCCTTTGAGTTACTCTTTGGACATCCCGTGAGAGGGCCCCTTGCCTTGATCAGAGAAGGTTTGGAAAACACCCCTCGAGTTACCGCCAAGCAAGTGGGGGACTATGTGTTAGGCCTCAGACCGAGGATGACACAGATGATGGGTCAGGAGGCAACAGCAAATCTCAAGGCCAGCCAGGAATTAAACAAGTACTGGCATGACCTTAAAGCCTTGCAAGTAGATTGGACTCTGGGACAGGAAATCCTTGTGATGGAGCCTACCAAGTCAAGAGCTTTGGCAGACAATGGACTGGACCCTTCAGGATCATCTCCAAGATGGGCGAATTCAATTATCTGGTTGACATGGGAGCCCCTGGGTTAGCCCCTCAGGTATTCCATGTTAACATGCTCAAGCCGTTCCACAGGCGAGCAGAAGTCTCATGTCTCTTGCTAGCTTCAGAGCAAGAAGAGGATGAGAGTGAGCCCCTTCCTGATTTGCTGCATAACAACTCTCAGGATGGCTCCGTGGAGGGAGTGCATCTCTCTCTAGATCTGACGACAGAGCAGCAGAGGGCCTGCAGGGCTTTGCTCCGGCAGTATGCCTCTCTGTTTTCACTGACACTAGGCCTTACACCATGGTGTAGGCACAAAATTAACACCGGTGACAGTGTGCCTGTCAAAAGCAGGTGCTACCGTATGTCAGATACAGTTGGGAACCACATCCAGGCTGAGGTTGCCAAGATGTTGGATCTGGGTGTCATTGTCCCTCAACCAGTCCCTGGTCCAGTCCAGTGGTCCTTGTCCCCAAGGCAAGTTCCCAGGCAGGTAGCAAGGATTGGAGCTTCTGTGTGGACTACCAAGGAGTCGATGCTGTCACAAAAACTGACTTGCACCCATTGCCCAGGGCTGATAAGCTTGTGGACACCATAGGTGCTGCCAAATTTGTGAGCACCTTTGACCTTACCTCAGGCTATTGGCTAATCGCTCTGATGGACCATGCCAAGGAAAGGACAGCGTTCTCAGCACCTGAGGGACTGTACCAGTTTAGGGTCATGTCTTTTGGGTTGAAGAATGCCCCTGCCACCTTCCAGAGATTGGTCAATCATGTGCTCAGTAGGCTGGAGGCCTTTTGTGTGGCCTACTTGGACGACATTGCCGTCTACAGTTCCACCTGGGAAGAGCATTTGACACATCTTGATATGGTGTTGCAGGCCTTGAAAAGTGCTAACCTCACTATCAAGGCCACCAAGTGCCAGATAGCTCAGGGGAAAGTTACGTATCTTGGTCATGAGGTAGGAGGGGTCAAATCCAACCTCTCCGCAGTAAAGTACAGGATGGACATGACTGGGAGACTCACACTACTCAAACCCAGGTGAGAGCCTTTTTGGGCCTCACTGGGTATTAGCGCAATTTCATGGCGGACTATGGAACCATAACTGCACCGCTGACAGCTCTGACGCCACCCAAACAGCATAGGAAGGTTAATTGGACTGAAGACTGTCAGAGGGCCTTTGATGGCTTGAAAGAAAGTCTGTTTAGGGTACCTGTGTTGTGTGCACCTGACGACAGCAAACCCTTTATCGTCCAGATGGATGCCTGCGACACCGGAATTGGAGATGTCTTGTCCCAGTTCGATGACAAAGGGAGGGAACATCTGATCATATTCACCAGTATGCAAATAACAAGGGGGGTCCTGGGAGACTCACTGCCAGACATGAGTCCTGGTTACAAGAGCCTTACCCAGAATCTTTAGCTCACTATCTTTCACAGAGGAGAAATATCCCAAACATATCAGTCTTTGTCCTGCCCTGGGGCAGTTCAGCACCGAAATGCTAGGCAATTCTCCTCTGAACAAGAGTACCAACAGTAACCTCAGACACGTGTTTCGGTCTGGTTGAACCTCATCAGTAGGGTGTATCTGTGCCTCTCTAAGAATAGTGAGCAAGGGGTCCACGTCTGGATTCCCCTAGTAATTTAGGGTGTGACCCAAAGTTAATTGAAATATGCAAATAACAAGGGGGGTCCTGGGAGACACTCTGCCAGACATGAGTCCTGGTTACAAGAGCCTTACCCAGAGTCTTTAGCTCACTACCTTTCACAGAAGCGAAATATCCCAAACATATCAGTCTTTGTCCTGCCCTGGGGCAGTCCAGCACCGAAATACTATGCATTTCTCCTCTGAACAAGAGTACCAACAGCAACCTCAGACACGTGTTTCGGTCTGGTTGAACCTCATCAGTAGGGTATAGCTGTGCCTCTCTAAGAATAGTGAGCAAGGGGTCCGCCGAGACGCTTGCCTTCTTCAGATGAATATATCGGCGCAAAGATGATTTTAACAATATTGTTACAGCAGGACTATAAGATAAAAGAGAGTTCAGGCAAGACAAAAAGGATTCCTAACAATACAGTTCTGGATATAGTTAGATTTGATCTAGATAGGGATGACTATGAACAGTACACAGGCTAGTGACAATCCTATTCTATGGATACTCACTACCAATCTTTTGAATGGAACCGTCAAGGATACTTTCTGGGACAGACTGCTGGGCACACCGGACTGGTCTGGTTCAGCGATCAGCAAGGCGCTCTGGACACCGCACGGCAGGACTGGACAGCATGGCGCTCTGGTCTACACTGCACAGCACGACTGGACTAGATCTGCAATGGCTCTCTGGTCTGCACGGCAACAGACTGGGACTTAATCTGCCCTTCTGGTTATGAAGATAATTCTTTGGCAGGCAAGCAGTTACAGCACAGCCTGACTGCTCCTTGGTTTCCCCTTTAAGTTGTGGGATGGGTTCTGGAACTTAGGCCCAGCTGAAAGTGGTTCAGCTATGCTCTGAGCCTTTCTCCTTGCAAAGTTTTTGGAGTCTGGAACAAGGAGTATGGAAGTATCTCCTTCAAAGTGCTTAGCTGAAATCGGAATGGTGGGTGTATCAGTGTCCTTTTCTAGGTTCTCAGCTGTCTCTGTGTTTGATAAAGGGGTGGGTAAGCTGAATTATCCTAGGCGCACCCCCTAGGTAGTCTATTGGCTAAAGTCTTCTCTCTCCCTTGTTTGGAGGAGAAAACAGAGTGTCATCATGATGATGTAGTTTGAGGCAAGACATCCTCCCCTTTGCCTCTTGCACATAAAATCTATTTTTGATGTAATACATCTTTACATGTGTACAATCTTTATACCAATAACATACATAGATCACATATTTTGTGGAGCACACCCTCTTCCTATCCTCGTTGCGGTGGGATCTTGGGTCTGGATTTGACAAATGTTTGCACTTTTGTCCGGGACACAACATCTGATTCGTCCACAATTTAGTGCATATGTGCGCATGATATCTGGGCATAATCATATGAAGTTTCATGCTTCTGACATAAATGCAGTTGCTACAAAACCAGAATTTTCACTGTGCCTTCCCAGAACATCGCACAGATTTCTGGCACCTCTTAAAATGTGCACAAAAAAAATCACATTCACAATGCTGTTATTTCTCAAATTTTTACAAATTTGCACAGTCCTTTATCAGTCTTTTCCAAAAATATGCTTTCTGTACATTGAGAATCAACAAAAATGTCTACCCCCTCCTCCAAAGGTGTCTTTAGCTCAAGAGCAATCCCCGCCTTCTTCCTCTGGCAGAGGCCACTGTTGACACTTACAATCTGCATATCCTTTCAGCCAACGAAGATTAATTGTCTCTCCCAGGAGCAACAGCCCAAAATCTCGTTCCCTCTTAATCAACACCTGAATATGAGTTCCTGGCCTTTGTGGGAAGCAGTAGAGAAGCCTTTTGTTGGGGAAATGCTGGGGAAAACTGGTTTGGTGACTTTAAGTTCAGCTAAATCCACTGTCAATTTATAACATTTTTCTTAATTTAAAATAAAACTTGCAATTTTTAATCAAGCAGCTAGAACTCTGATTCCAGTCTCTAAATCATGGAGATTAAATAGTTACAACCTATGTTCCTCTTAATGACAGGTCACTTAGATTTAAGACATTAGATCTTAATGGTGCAAATTTGCAGTTTAAATGCAGGCTTTTGAAATAGTCACAGGCGGCCACTGGTACTGTGCCCATATTTTGACAGATTTTCACAGGCAAGCACACTTCTTACTGTGGATATTTTGATGATAGATTCCACTTTTCCTGACATTGTGGGTTCATATTGATTTCTTAAATGAAGTGGCGGGTAACACCCAGCAAAGATATTGGATGGTTTGTGGTGTTTTGGTCCGGTATTTTGTATTTTCAACAACCAAGAAAAAGGGATTTAAGAGCAATTTCTGGGTTTCTTGCAATAAAGCACTGCCTTTCCTGCAGTGGTCATTTTTACTTGGCGGGCAGCCCATTAACATGTTTCAGCAGTGAGGTCTCTTTTCCACTACTGACAACAGGCAAAGTAGATTTGGCAGCCATTTTTTTCGGTTTCAAAGCCCAATTTTTTAAAGGTCTTGGCGCGCATAGGGCTTTCGTTGCCATTTTGCGGATTCTGGTGCCACCAGCACACAGGGATGTCGCAGTGCAGAGCCTAGTGGGTTAAAGCATCCCACAAGCCCCCCTCGTGATTTGACTTTTGACCGCCCGTCAAGGCGAAATTGCGAGATTGGGATGTTCAGTTTTTTTCTTTCTGGTCCAAATGGCAAAATTCATCTGCTTCTCCCATCAGTGCTTGATCGACAGGTTCTCCTCGCCGGTTCCGGATGAGAGTATGGAGCGATACCTTGGGCCCCTTGGATCTTTCCTTCCGGTCTCTGTGTGGTCCTCCTTGGTACTTAGGATCCATGGTTTCAAATTCTAGGATGACAAAATAAAGCATATTTGTAGACATTTCCCTACCACTATTCATGTAGTGGGGCAGACGCATACATTTGACATATAATGACTATCTTCTCTGTTTGCAATTGATTACTCATTTTTAGCAGGTGGAATAGTTTTATAGTTGGAATTCTAGGGAGCTGGGATATCCCCCTCTGGGTTTCCTGATGAATCCTCTAGTTGCTGCAGAGTATGCCCAGGATGGCAACACTTCAGTTGGTTGATATGGACCCACTTATCTTCCCCATCTGCCAAACTGCCTTTGGGGATACGGCTTTTGTAGGCGACTGGTGAGATTTTTTCTACAATTTCAAAAGGACCCTGCCAGCTAAGCAGAAATTTGCGCTGTTTGGCCTGGTTCATTTGGAAATTGTATAAGTAGACCCAGTCTCCTACTTGGTATTCTTTTCTAGTAGTCTTTAGGTCATAGTGGGTTTTCATACTGTCTGCAGATCGTTCTAGATTTTGCTTAGCATAGGCAAAAGCATGTTGAAGGTGTTTTCTCAGATTTTCAACATACTCATGAGTTGTGGAGGCCTTGATCAAAGTCTGCTCTTGGATTCTGTAGAGCAGATGCTCGGGAAGCACCATCCTTCGTCCAGTCATCATCTCAAACTGCGACATTTTAGTTGCAGAAGAAGGTGTAGATCTGATGGCCATCGGGATAAGAGGTAATCGAATGTCCCAACTTGGCCCAGATTCTGCCACAAACGTTTTTAATATGCTCACAATTGTCTTGTTGTATCTCTCCACCGCACCACTAGAGGCTTGCCAGTAGGCAATGTGTAGTTTCCTTTTGACCTTAAGTATCTCCCACATCTTTGTCATTACTTCGCTAGTGAAGTGGCTACCTCGGTCTGACTCAATCCTTTGGGGTAGTTCAAAACGCGAGAAGATGTGGTTGATCATCAGGGCAGCTGCTGTTTCTGCCTTGCAGTGTGGGGCCGGGAGACATTCCACCCATTTAGTGAACAAGCATGTCATGGTCAAAATGTACTTGTTCCCCCTAGAAGAGCGAATCACGGGCCCGATAAAATCGACTTGTAAATCTGAGCAAGGCAGTGTCATCCCCCTCTTTTGGAGAGGCGCACAGTGTGTGAGGGATGTTGGCTGAAATTGTGCACACACAAGACACGCCTTCAAGTATTGGTCGAGGTCCTGCCCCATGTGTGGCCAGTATGCAACTTCTCTAAAGATTTCAAGTGTTGTATGAAACCCCCGATGACCGGCTGTGGTCGCATCATGGGCGTGACTAAGCATCAGGCTTCGGAATGAGGCAGGGACCACCAACTGATCATGGCCAGCTAGGGATCTACTCCCCAACAAACCCGTCTTGGATTTGGAACATTTTTGGACATTTCATCAACACTGTGAGGTCCTCTTTCCCTATGTAATCGGTATCCATCGGGGACAGTTCTCAGGGTCCTCAATGTGTTGATAGAACTTACCAATTATTGGATCCCCTTTTTGAGCCGTAATCAAATCAGCATCTGGGGGTCTCCTTACTCCATGGTGCAGTTGAGAGTTCATTGTGAGCATTTGTCTGGGACCTAGTGATAGCAGTGACCTGGATTTCCCCAACAGGGACTCGATCTCAAGTAAATCCCCTTGGATGGCTCCGGTTTTGGCCAGCTGATCAGCTAGATCATTTCCAGTTTTGTCTGGTCTCTCTACATTAGAATGACCCTTGATCTTTTTCCAGTAGATGGTCATCCCATTCGAGGTGACCAGATCAATATTTTGGATTAATTTCCCATGTTTCAATGGTTTGTTATTAGCACATAACATGCCTCTGGTTTTCCAGTTAACCATTCCGTACATAATCCGAATCAGTGATTATGACCAATTCATGGATTTGGTGTCTGACAGCAGTGAGGATGGCTTGATGTACCGCCATCAACTCTGCCACTTGACTACTTCGGGGACCGATTTTGTACCCAGCGGAGGGTTCTGGGGCATCATTCACCCATGCATTCCCTACGCCGGCCACAAGTTCTTTTCCCTCGTTGTTGTCAACATGGTAAGAGCACCCATCCACATACAGTGGGCATTCCCTCACACTGGTCTTCTTCAAAGACTTTGTGTGGGGAATTAAGGTATGCCTCCATGTTGTCCTTGATTTTAAGACTTTCGTCCTCGAGACAGTTTTCTTTGGCACAATCATGCAAGTCAGCCCGACCTTGAGCGAGGGGACTCTTCTTGTTTTGGCCATATCTGACCTCCACAGGAAAGCCCTGCATTGACAGAATCCAGGAAGTAATTCGGGAATTACTCACATTTACGGCCGGATTCTGTCACTTTGGAGATATTGCAGAGACTGGTGTGGAGTCTCCACTATGATGTGTTACCCCTGGATAGACGGGCGGTAATTCTTCAATGCCCACACCGTTGCCAGGAGTGCCTTCTCACAATCGTTGAATGTTTCCTCCACAGAGGATAAAGTTTTACTCGCATAGGAGTTTACTTTATTTACCTTGTCATGCTTTTGATATAATACTGCAGTCAAGCATGTATTTGAGAACCCTGTCTCCAAGAACAACTCCTTGTTTTTGACAGGGTAGGCTAGGCAAGGCACTTGTGAGAGGCTTCTTTTGAGTTGTCTTACTTCCTTGGCTTGTTCTGGACCCCACTCCCACTTGACCCCCCCTTCAAAAGATGGATCAGGGGTCTTGTGATCTCTGCGTAGTCCTCAATGAACTTTCTGCTGTAATTAGTTAGTCCAAGGAGGCTCCTTAGTTCCCGCAGAGTTGTGGGGTCATTTCATTTCTGAAGTGCTTCCACTTTCTTTTCCTGGGGACAGAGACCCTGAGGAGTAATCTCATGCCCCAAGAAATTGACACGGGTTCTGCACCTCTGTGCCTTTTGAAAGGAGAGTTTTGCTCCGGCAGCCCTCAACTGTGTTAGAACATAACAGATCTCCGCTATGTGTTCCTCCACAGTTGAGCTTTTGACTAAAACATCATCTACATAGGCCAGGTTACCCTTTTCACCCAGGTCGGGCATGGTCTTGTGTAGAAAGAGGTTGAATTCATTGCCAGAGTTGATGTATCCGAAGGGAGTCCGGGTCCACGTGTACTGCTGCCCCCCGAAGGTAAAGGCCAGCTTGTATTGGTCCTCCCTACAGACAGGTACAGTCCAGTACCCATTGGTCAGGTCTATTGCAGTGAATGCCTGTGACCCCTGGATCTGGGCCAGCCCTTGGTCAATATAGGGAAGAGGCCAGCGGGAAGTATGGACCAGTTTGAGCTCCCTAAGGTCGGTGCAGAGTCTCCACTGGCCGTTTGGCTTCAAAATCCCCAGCACCAGATTATTGAAGGTGCTGTGGACTGGACGGATTAGTCCACGGGACTCAAGGTTCTTAATTATTTCAGTAAGGGACTCCATTGATGCGAGAGGCAAGCGATATTGCTTCACAAACACTGGAGTCATGCCAGTGTCCGTGGGAATTGTTGTTGTGTGGATGTCGGTGCGACCACAGTCATATGAGTCCACTGCAAAGAGATCTTGAAAATCTAAGAAAACTTGTTTCAATTTTTGCTTTTTCTCCAGAGTCTCACAGGCATCAGCTAGGTTGACTCTCTCTTCAACCATCTGCCTGAAGCCCGGAAAGACTTCCGGTTTTGCTATCTCAGCGGCCTCCTCCAGCTGGGTGGAGAAGTCCCTGGTCAAAGTGCTGATTTTGACTGGTGGCTTCAGGTGGGGAAGGCAGTCCTCACAGACTTGGAAGATCACCTCATCTCTCCCGAAGTCACAGGTCACATCTTCCCTACCAAAAGGGCAGGAAGTGTGCACCATGAAATTCCCCACATGCCGGGTGAAGATCCTTTCTGGTGTTGTGTCATCGTCGCTATCACTGTCAAAACAGTCCTTGGGGATTGGTCCTAACACTTAATTTCCTAAATCTGTGGAAAAATGTCGGTCATCAACCGCCATTCCAATAATGGTACTCTTTAAGTCGCTGTTATTCACCTCTATTGGAATGGTGTCATGTTCTATGTTGATTAGTGGTGTTGGGTTTACCCCCAACCCTTGCTGTTGGAAATAAGCATTCAGATGAATATAGGCGTCACAGTTTTACAATTTCTGTCCTCTTGTAACTTTCACTTCCAGTGAGAATTGTCGGGTCCTTTCTGGGATGGTGACTTCCTCTCCAATCTGAATTTCAACTGCATAAGGCAGCAGTTGAGCTGACCTCAATGCTTTCTCTGGGTCATCAAAGCCCATGGGATTGACCGCTAATCAGGACCAAGCTTTGAAGTTTATTAGGTCCAAACTAATGGCAAAGCGATTGAGAATGTCACTGCCTAAGTAATTTGCAGCAGGGACATCTCGCAAGACCCAACAATTATGGACTATGCTCTTGTTGCCTATGGAAATTTTGAGCATACACCTGCTAGGCAGGAGATGTTTGGAATTGGGTGTTTCCAGGTCCATTTCCCATTTGTCTATCAGTTTAAATGTGGGAATGGCTGGATCTTTTGGGAGTTTGCGAAACATGGCCTCGCTGATGAAGCTCTTACCGTTCTTCACACACACTCGGGTGTGAACAGAGTCCTTCCCTTCATTTAACTTAATAGGGATGAACAACTGCTCTCCAATTTTCTGAATATCAGCCAGGCTTTGCGTTGATTTTTCATCTTTCTGGGCTACATGAGTGGGATTTTCTGATTGTGAATTTGTAAAGAATTTCAGAGTGTCCTTCCAGTGTGGAATGCCACCTTAGACTGGAAGGAAGGTTGATTTTCAGTAATGGAGAGGACTCACCATCACCAGTTTGTTGTCCTACTGCAATTACTGTTACATCTGGGATTTGATTATTCTGGAAGTGAAATTCTATTTGGTCAGGTTTTTGTTCAAGCATGTGGCATGTGCCTTTAAACTAACATGGTTGAAACTAAGTTTCAATTTTATTGGTCGGCTAGTCTGGGTCCAGAGGACCTTGTTTACACAATCTATTAGGGGTGACAACCTTCGCAGGATGTCATTCCCTAGTAAACAAGGCGTGCCCTCTGGATTCACAACTATGACCGGGGGCTTCACCTTGTGTCGCCCAATTTTAATATCCAAATCCGCAGTCCCCTCAACTAGAATTTCCTTCCCGTGGAAGTTCTGAAGTTGTCCAGGCAGAGGGGTGAGAGGAATTTGGTATTTCTCCCCCCTTCCCGAATTCAGTTTATCAAAGGTCCTTTTTTGACAGAAGGGTAGCTTGGGATCCAGTGTCCACCAGTGCCAAAATTGTACACTGACCCTGTATTTGGACCGGGGCATAGAATCTTCTCTCCTTTTCCTCAAGGGGGCAAAGATAATGTACATTTTTGGACAACTGGTGGGTTAGTTTCTTGGTTTTGGACATTGCCAGGAAGGTGATTTGGGCAGGATTCTGTTTGGAGTCTTGGGAATCTGAAAGAAAAAGATGACAGTTAGATATGGTGGAAGTTTTGAGTTCCCCTGGTTCTGGGCTGCCCCCGCCTTTTTGGAGGCAGTCACCATGATGGGTTTGAACCAGGGGATTTTCATGCTGGTGATTCTGGTGATTGATGATGGGCAGTGCTAACTCAGTCCCCACATCTACCCAGTCTGGATTTGGATCCTTTGGGACCCATTTTTCTTTGGGAGGAGTTCCCCCATCACTGAAGGAGAAGATAATTTTCCCAGGATCTTCTATAGATCCCTCTCCTTCAAACTGGAAGACTTTTACCTCCTCCTCAAAATGGGTCTTCTTGGGCTGTTTATTTCTCCTACCCACCCCCCCCCCCCCTCTGCTCCTTGGGTTGCAGACTTTCAGGGGCAGGAGATTTTGGTTCCGGTTCCTGGGTGCCCAGGGGCTTTTTACAAGTGGGGAAGGACGGTTCCTCCAAGGCTTTACACCCACCTTCCCCTTGTGCCTCCTCCTTGGGAACCGGTGGGTTGTCGGGGTTCTTCCCCCCACATTGCTCTGGAGCACCAGGTCCTGGGTTTGAGGCATTCTGCGCCACCATGCTCATCTGAGGGTTCTGTTGAGCCCTCAGCATGTGATACAGATCCTGTGCCATGTTCTAAACCTGGCGCTCTAGTTGGGACACCCACTAAGGCTGATACGGGGTTGTCATGTCTCCCCTGGGCTGATTCCGGGAAGGGTAGCTTTCCCTTCTCCCAAAATACCCCGGGTTAGGAAAATTTGGGTACCCCCCCACCCTTGGCCTCCCCTCTCCCGGATTGGGTTGTCTGGGCTCAGGAAAGTGGGGAAAGAAGGATGGATTGTTTTGGGGGTTAAAGTTTGGCGGGTACCTGGGGAAGACATTTTGTCCAGTATTTGGGGGGATTACTGCCCTCCTGGGGGAAGTGAGGAGGGAAGTTCCCTGGGTTAGCTGCTGTCTGGTTGGATCCCCACCTTGGGCTGGAGGAGTCCACACATAACCCAGGATGGGTCTATTGCCCTTGTAGCGCGGGCTGATGTAGTCAGGGGAGTTAGGGGTCCCATTTGTGGGGTTGCCTCCCTTGCTCCCTGTTTGTGATTGGTCCAAGGGCCTTCTGGGTTTGGGGTTGTTTTGGTTCTGTGCGGGCAGGTTTTTAGACCCCCATCTCTAAATCTTAAATGGGGGCAACCTTCACCTCTGCCACTTTAGCCGCTGCGGGGGTGTTGGTTGTTTTGGGGCTTTTTGGATTATTTTTGTTTTCCACTGGCTTTTGCACCTCATAAATGTGTGTGGCTTGTTCAATGGCCCAGTCTAGTGATCTTTTCTCGTGAAAGCCCCTCACTAGCTGGGTCATGATGTACTTAGGGAGAGCGTAGAAGAAAGTATTGACAAACTCTTTGCTGTCAGTGCGCACCCTTCTCGTGGACTGCGCAAAGGCACGCTTTAACTCTTGCACAATTTCTTGTTGGGCCTGATCTTCCCCACATTGCAAATTATAGGCTGCCTTGCGAGCCTCCTGAGGATTCCTGTACACAGAAAAATGTTTCAAGATGGCCGCCCTATAGGTGGACCATCTGGAATGATTCTGATCCTCCAGCCCCGCAAACAAGCTGGAGAACTCGGGAGAGAAGGTCCACTTTACATATTGAATACAGCTTTCGCTGTCCTTCAAATGGAAAGTCTCCATCATTTGTTCGAAGAGCTCAAGGTGCTCCCAAACTGAATGTTTCGCATTCTTATGATAGGGCGTGATGACGCTCCTAATGGCCTTTATTTGTTTTAGGGGATCCTTGAGCAAGACCCTTTTGACCTTGTTGGCTTTTTTGGTTCGGGTGACCCTGGTCCACTCCTCCTCTGACACAGAGGGGCTGCTACCAGAGGTGCCTGTCTGGTCTTCTAGGCTCTCCCGGATTCTGCGAGCTTGGGAATAGCTGGCAGAATGTGGGGGCCTAGTTTCTTGAGTCCTGTGGCGCTCAGAGGAGTCTTCTGATTCCTCCTTGCTCCCAGGATTTGCTGAGTACCCCCCCCCACCCCCACTGTCCTAGCTGGGCAGAGGTTTTCAGGATGCCCTTAGTAGGCCTACTCTCATGGAGTTCCCTACTAAATTTTACCATCTGGTCTCTGGGTAAATGGTGTTTGTGAGGATCCATTTCTCTGACCCTAGCCTCATTGGAGTCTCCCTGATCAGAGAATATGATCCTAGCACTTGGGAACCCATACACAGATGCCCGCCCATCCATTCCTGGGAGGTGCTGATCTATGAGTCCCATATTCCTCATTGGATTGAAGTCTGCCATCCCCGTGGCCCTTGGCTCATGTGCGCCAGTGGACATGGGGGTGGCAGAGTCCATAGAGTGGAAGAGATGAAGGCCTCTGGTACTAGGGTTCCTGAGGTTATGCTCAGGTGTTTCCCTTTCCCAGCGGACCTCATCTCTCTCAGCCCCTGCTCCCTGTTGCCATGCAAGAACCTGACCTCTTTGTTCTTCTGTCAAGGCCTTGCTAGTCTCGATCAGTTGCTCTTGCATAGCTACCTGTCTGTGGAGCCTGTCATTTTTCTCACATAGAGTCTCATTGTCTCTCTTGCTTCCTGTGTCATTTTAGAGTCCTGGGCCAATTTTTGCTGCACCTCCTGAGTTCTGTCCTTACTGGCCTGGTCACTCTTTGCCAGAGCGTCTTCCATCCTCCTGCAGTGCTCTAACAGTTTTGTGTAATCTTTTTAGAGCTCACCCAGTCCCTGGAGGGCCAGGTGGTTTTCTTCCACCTTATCTTTTAAATAACTGACCTCCTGGCCTAAGGTGTTCCTTTCCTGAATAAGAGTACCCCTCTGGGCAGCCAGGTCGTCCCTTTGTTTTTGGAGTGCCCCAGCTTTCTGGCACTCCTCATCGAATTCTGTCTGGGTGTCAAGGTCTTTGAGAATTAATGTATTGTTTTCTTCTTTTTCTTGGTCTAGGTGGCTTTGCAGGGTGACTACCTGCTCTGCGCATGCTCTATTAAAATGTATTTGCTGTTCCAGCTTTTGGCTCTGTAGTAGAGAGTCCAAACCTTCTTGGCACTCTTTCTGCAGCGCCAGCATTTTGATATCCTGCTCTACCTTCTCCTGCTGCAGGATATCCATATCTCTTTTATTTTTATCAGGTACTGCCTGGTTTCATTTTCTGATTCATGGCTCTTGTGTAGCCTTTTGTTACGCTCACCTGGTATCCACAGGGACGCCACCCAGCCGGGTTACTCGCTGGTATGCTTCTCAGCTTTGCCCTGATGTGGTCCGGGGGGAAGGTGATGCCTGAAAATACAGGAAGACTGTGTTCAAGACTGACCAACTGGGGTAAGTATCCTCCCTCCACCCCCGTATGATTTTAGTCCCTCTGGCGCCCTCACCTCACCTTGTGGTAGAATTAGGTGTGCTTTCCGTCCTGCTTTCTTTGCAGGGGCGCATTGTCTTTCATGGGCAAGTGCCGTCCAGTTACTTCACGGACGCCGGCCCGTTTGATATTGTTCAGGTAGGTCTTATTGCTGTTCTTTAGTTGTGTTGCTATCCTGCATGCCTTTCTTTGTTTAAAATGTCTCTTTTGTCTCCCTTAGGTATGCAGAGCTTCAACGCGGCGAACTGGCTTGGTTGAGCCCCACTGGTAAATGAGGGTGCATTAAGAGCGTTATGATGCGGTAAGTAAGCGCTATGCGCAGCGCTGCAAAGTCTTGCCTTTGCTAACCTGTGTTTTCCTTCCTTGTAGGTCGCAGTGTTCTTCAGCGCGAGTGGAATGTCGGAAGTGGTGCCAGCCGAGAGGCGACCAGCCAGGTAAGCCTTTTGAGCAGTTCGTAATTTGTAAATGTCTCTACTGCTTCCTTTAACGTTGCCTCTAGCTTCCTCTTCCAGGTCGTTCTGTCCGGGAGGCGTGCAGATTCGAGGAAGCTGTTCTCAGTAGCTGCGAGTGTTTCAAGATGAAGACTGCAGGTAAGATGCTGCTGCTAATGATGTTCCTTTTGTCTCCTTGCAGGTTCTGCTTCTCCGAGGGAATAGCTGGACACGGTGAGCGTCACGTTTCAAGCTGTAAAGTAACGCGAAGCGTGTTGTCTTGCTCGGGTGTGGTTTAAATAGCCCCAACAAAATAGTCCAGGTAAAGTAGTCCCTAGGCTACCACATCCAAAACACTAGACCGCATAGCTTGGTTCTTAGGAACCAAGCTATGTGGATGCCTCCATGTTGGCTGACAATACAATAAAGTAGTTCCCAAGCACATTGTTTTTCATGGTGTATGAGCCTGCCGCCATAAGCGCCAGGACTGGCCCCATGAGGGCTTTTGAAGAGGATGCCAGGCTCTAGAGGCCCGAGTCCTGACTCCACCTGGCCATTGGGTTTGCCAGAGGGGGTTTTGGGCAAGGGTCGTGACACCTTTGCTCTGCAGAGTGCAGATCACTTTGGGCTTTTTCTAATGATTGTAGTTGCTTGTTTGCCAGGTCTAGGTTTTCTGCATATTTGTCCTGTATTGCTCCATTGTGGAGGTACAGGTATGCCGCTGTTTTGGCAATCTTACTTTGCTCTTCTTTTACCTTAGGGGCCATATACAGTTCACTCAGTGCCATATGTAATGGACCCTGATCTTGCCATATATTTAATCCTGTTATTTCCCCCCTGCAGACCCCTCAATCCCCCCAATATACAATATAAAGAGATAGAAAGAGAGAGAACAGGTTTCAGGAATGCAGAACTTAAGCAAATATATCAATCCCAATTCCCCCAGCAAACACCAGAGAAAAACAGAATTGATTGGCAAACTTGTCAAAATGGTTTTAAAGTTGACTTTGAATGAATGGGTAAAACACTAAAAATGGTTTTAATTCACTGAAATTGTTGAAATACTAACGGGAGCCAATTTGTATGGTTTCAGACAAACACTAGCAATGATATGAGAGTAAGGAGCAAGTTGAAAACTTAATTTTGAGGTCGGGTGCAATGAAAAGCTATTTCACACGTTATAGATTTTAGCCAAATGAAAAAATCACGGCAGACTTTTCTGCATTGGGTTCTTAAGAAAGCTTAGGATGTTAACTTCAACTAGACACTTAAATTCCGTTTCTAGCATAAAGTATGAAGATGTTATTAACGCTTTCGTGCAAAATTATAAAACAAGGTGCGCTTTTAAAATACAAACAAGGTTTCTTTCCACTAGGGATGGACTATGAAGATGCAAACTACACGACAGCACAGCCACCAGACCAGGACGTCACCAATCAGGTTTTTGCCCGCCGAGACGCTTGCCTTCTTCAGATGAATATATCAGCGCAAAGATGATTTTAACAATATTGTTACAGCAGGACTATAGGATAAGAGAGAGAGTTCAGGCAAGACAAAAAGGATTCCTAACAATACAGTTCTGGATATAGTTAGATTTGATCTAGATAGGGATGACTATGGACAGTACAAAGGCAAGTGATAATCCTATACTATGGATACTCACTACCAATGTTTTGAATGGAACCATCAGGGATCTGGTCAGGGATACTTTCTAGGACAGACTGCTGGGCACACCGGACTGGTCTGGTTCAGCGATCAGCAAGGTGCTCTGGACACCGCACGGCAGGACTGGACAGCAAGGTGCTCTGGTCTACACTGCACGACTGGACTGGATCTGCAATGGCTCTCTGGTCTGCACAGCACGGCACCAGATTGGGATTTAATCTGCCCTTCTGGTTATGAAGATAATTATTTGGCAGGCAAGCAGTTACAGCACAGCCTAACTGCTCTTTGGTTTCCCCTTTAAGTTGAGGCATGGGTTCTGGAAGTTAGGCCCAGCTGAAAGTGGTTCAGCTATGCTCTGAGCCTTTCTGCTTGCAAAGTTTTTGCAGTCTGGAACAAGGAGTATGGATGTATCTCCTTCAGAGTGCTTCGCTGAAATCGGGATGTCTGGAAGATCAGTGTCCTTTTCTAGGTCCTCAGCTGTCTCTATTTATGTGTTTGATACCCCCTAGGTAGCCTATTGGTTAGAGTCTGCTCTCTCCCTTGACTGGAGGAGAAAACAAACAGAGTGTCATCAAGATGATGTAGTTTGAGGCAAGACATCCTCCCCTTTGCCTCTTGAACATAAAATCTATTCTTGATATAATACATCTTTACATGTGTACAATCTTTATACCAATAACATATATAGATCACATATTTTGTTGAGCACACCCTCTTCCCATCCTCGTTGCGGTGGGATCTTGGGTCTGGATTTGACACATCTTTGCACTTTTGTCCGGGACACAACATCTGATTCGTCCACAATTTAGTGCATATGTGCGCATGATATCTGGGCATAATCGTATGAAGTTTCATGCTTCTGACATACATGCAGTTGCTACAAAACCAGAATTTTCACTGTGCCTTCTCAGAACATCGCACAGATTTCTGGCACCTCTTAAAATGTGCACAAAAAAAATCACATTCACAATGCTGTTATTTCTCAAATTTTTACAAATTCGCACAGTCCTTTATCAGTCTTTTCCAAAAATATGCTTTCTGTACATTGAGAATCAACAAAAATGTCTATCCCCACCTCCAAAGGTTTCTTTAGCTCAAGAGCAATCCCTGCCTTCTTCCTCTGGCAGAGGCCACTGTTGACACTTACAATCTGCATATCCTTTCAGCCAACGAAGATTAATTGTCTCTCCCAGGAGCAACAGCCCAAAATCTCGTTCCCTCTTAATCAACACCTGAATATGAGTTCCTGGCCTTTGTGGGAAGCAGTAGAGAAGCCTTTTGTTGTGGAAAAGCTGGGGAAAACTGGTTTGGTGACTTTAAGTTCAGCTAAATCCACTGTCAATTTATAACATTTTTCTTAATTTAAAATAAAACTTGCAATTTTTAATCAAGCAGCTAGAACTCTGATTCCAGTCTCTAAATCATGGAGATTAAATAATTACAACCTATGTTCCTCTTAATGACAGGTCACTTAGATTTAAGACATTAGATCTTAATGGTGCAAATTTGCAGTTTAAATGCAGGCTTTTGAAACGGTCACAGGCGGCCACTGGTACTGCGCCCATATTTTGACAGATTTTCACAGGCTTTCACACTTTTTAATGTGGATATTTTGGTGATAGATTCCACTTTTCCTGACATTGTGGGTTCATATTGATTCCTTAAATGAAGTGGTGGGTAACACCCAGCAAAGATTTCAAAGCGCAATTTTTCATAGGTCTTGGCGCGCATAGGGCTTTCGCAGCCATTTAGCTGATTCTGGGGCCACCAGCACACAGGGATGTCGCAGGGCAGAGCCTAGTGGGTTAAAACATCCCACAGTACAGGCCCCCCCTCCAGTCTTTACACATATCCAGTGTCACTTCTGTGCCGTAAATTTCCTCAATGGACAGAGGCTTACACCGCTGCTGCGGCATGCATTCTCCTGCAGTCATCTCCTCCTGCAGCTCCGGCCTCCACGTTATAGTCTGAGCACTTCCCACCACATTAACTCTGCAGCAGGTGTTGTCTTTGTGCACATCCTCATTGCCACTATAATGGTGATACCAACAATGTGGAATATGTGCTTGAAAGTTTATTGATGCATGTACATGTTTATAGAGACACCATCATCAAGCTTCTCGTCTTGTATGGATTAACTGACTGTCCCTTTGAAGGAATCACAATCTACAACTCCTGACTCACTAGCGGTGACATGCTTGGATGAATTCTCTCTATTTCATTGTCTTACATGCTACCTGAGATCAACAGACGGTATACATGTCCTAGACTTTTCTCCCATTTAGATCTGTCTTTGTGCTAGACTGGTGTGAGAAACCTGAGGGCTTTCTCACTTGTGGACACCAGGGATTCTTTGTTTAGGTGGGCAGGTTATGGCCATCACCTTTGGAACCAGGCCCTGGGGGTGGACCAGTGCGGGAGGATCACCTGAGCAGTGGGTACTTGGGGACAGTTGGAGGAATGCCCTTGGGAGAGACGCAGTATCCCCCCCTTTCTGACAAACCCATACCAGACACTTCCTCCACCTTAATAGGTTGTTATGAATCCTGTCCCGTTGCCCCCTCCCCAATTTCAACAGGTACAAACATTAGAGGGAAGCGTAGGAGAAGAAATATATCCCTATCTGTCATCCCCAAGGTCACTATGGGACATTATCATCTAAAACCCATTCACCTACAACCACACATCTGCCCCCTTCACCCTGACTAACACTTACAGAAGTTTCCCTCCATCATTATGGAAATTGACAACTTCCATACTAACCCCCCCACCCCCATTGCCTTCTGTCAAAACCACTGGGAAAAAGAAGAGAACCAGAGCTATGAGGCTTGCCCATAGGAACCAATGTACCTTGGATTCCTATGGGCAGTCTCCATCTTGTCCCATTAACAAGGACAGGCAAGGTCCGGCCTTCTTTTTCACCCACCAACACCTGACTCCAATTAACACTCCCTGTCAGTATAAAAGGTGGAGCACTGAGACACACTTTGAGCGAGCTGGGGATGCAGAGCAGAGCAGAGAGAACCGAACAAAACCCTGGAGAGTCTGGAAGAGAGCTTAGGGCCAAGATGCTAATCCTGTATTGTTGAAGGGTTGCAGCAGGACTAAGGAGCTGTGCCTTCCAAGAGCCAGAGAGGGCAGTTCATATTCTGCTGACTCTGTCAACAGAAGTACTTGCTTCCCCTGGGCATATGAAGGGAAGCCCAGGTACCTGAGGGGCAGGTGGGAAGACCCTGACCTCGACCAAGAAACCTTCAAAGAAGGTGCTCGGCAGAGCCACGCTAACCGGGTGAGTCTCATGGCAAGAGAGAGGAAATCCTGGTGTGTGTGTGTGTGTGGCTGGAGCAGGAACCTGAGCATTGAATTTGAGAAAGAAAGCATCTAATAAAAAGGCCCATGAAAGGCATTATGAGACTTGAAATTCTTTTTGAAATTAAGTGAAATTGAACTGTAAAATAAAGTAAAAGAGCGATCCGGCAGAAAACAAAAGTACTCTCATTCGAAAGACTCTGCACTGTGAAAGAAGTCTGAACGAGGGAGACCCAGCAATTGTGTTTGAACGGGTTCTGAGCCCGAACGAGGGATATCCAGAAATTGTGCTTGAAAGTGACCCAAGAACAAAAACGGGAGACCCAGAAATTGTGTTTGAAATGGGTCCGAGGCCGAACGAGAGAGACCCAGAAATTGTGTTTAAAGAGAGACATTCCTTTGTTAAAGCCAAGGCTGAAGAGAGCCTGAGAAGATTGTGTGAACTGTTGAATCTTGCCAAATATTTGAAGTGTGTATTAGCCTACGAGTTCTATTAGGCATAGCAAACACTAAAGAATAAAGCTAGGGGAAGGGAACCCTGAGAAAGTAAAGTGAAACGGGATGAGCCCTAAAGACGGGAACCAAGGAAAGAAATTGAAAGTGAGAGGCTGAGGCCCGGTTGAGGGGGACTATATAGACGTAAAATACATTCTCCTTTGGAACTTTTGTGTTTTTGCTCAAAAGCTTTCAACTTTTGTGTTGGTGCTGCAAAATGCAGGGTTTTGACCTGGACTTGAAAAGGGAGACCCGAGAGGTCAAAACCCTGAACTTTGAGACCGAGTATGTGAATGCCAAGCAGTCTCTGGAGGGACGAGCCAGATACCCCAGGTGTACTCGCGTAGCAGAGTGTGCCCATACGTCAAGCCCTCCACCCCACCCATGTGTTACACAACGTGGGCAAGAATCTTTTGATGCCATTCTGTCATCCTTTTGTTTCTCACTGATTTTCTGTTTGTGTTAGATGTCCCTATTTCACTTATATGGTGTTAGTGTGAGGGCAGGCAATAGGTCTTCTAGTTTAATTGTTATTCTTTTGGACCAACAATGTACTGGGACTTCTTTTTATTTATATGGTAGATTGGGCTCCCATCTTTAGTGTTAGGGCAAGACAGGAGTTCTTCCAACCCCATTTTGAAGTAAATCTAACTGGTGATTTGTATCTTTTGTGTCCTCCTCCTTGTGATACCTCACACTGCCTCACTCTGGGTAATGGGGTATCTTTTGCCATATGAGATAAGATACACTGGGCCTCATTAGGAGTGTGGCGGCCGTGGAATGAACAGTGCCGGTAAGGGACCGGCACCGTTCATTCCGGGCCGCCACATTACAAGGTCTGCAGTGGGTCCCGCTAAGGACGTCTGGTCTGGCCAGACGTCCTTAGCGGGACCCGCGAGCAGACCAGGATGCTAACAACGGGCCCATCATTAACGGGCCTGTTGTTGGCATCCTCCTCATCCCCATCCCTCCTAGCCCTAGGGGGACTCAAATGGGAATAGGGATGTACCGGGTCCGGGTCCCGCGAAAGGGAATTACCGGGCCCTCCAAGGTCGGAATGGCCCGGTAAATCCCCTTTTGCGGGACCCGGACCTGAGTTTGGAGGTAGCCATGCCCTTCGTAAGGGCATGGCTACCTCCAAACTCGTAATGAGGCCCACTGACCGCAATCAAAATGGTCATAATGTATTTTGTATGTGGAGGCTCAAGTGTTAAATGTTCCCAGCAGACCTTATTTTGTGGAACCTCCAATGACCCGATCCTTAAACAGGTCCCAATTTACAAAGGAACCTTCAGGGTATACCTCTTGTAACCGATCAATACCCAGAATCCACCCACGTCCTCCCAAATGTAGGGCAAGCTCATTGATGAACCATAAGCACGTTTTTGAATTGTTCAGAAACATTGAGCACAATAATTTGTAGAGTTTAGCCAAAGCAAAAATGGTGGATCAAACATGGTGGAATCTGCATTCTTCATCTACACCACCCAAAAGGAGAACAAAGGAAAGAGAGTATTTGAGAACCAACTTGCACTCAATGGACAAATGATTTATCGAAAGAGGATTTAGGGGAGTGTTGATGTACTGCACATTGTGCTTTTCACAGCCAAATAGGACAGTTCTGTATCATCTCCCACCCCTGCAAGACACACCCTCCCCGAGAGAAAAGCCTGGACAAGAGTTCTCAGCCGATTCGATGGGTCCTCAGATGTCACCCTCCTTGGATCATTAGAGAGTGTACTTTGCATACACAAGCCCCGACATGCACTCTCATCTGTAGACACACATCGCATTTGGACATAAATTGGAATGGGTCAAGGGAGAGAGGTTGATTTTAGACCAGGATATTTTCAGACCATAGAAGTCTCCGAATTTAATTTCCTTTTTCCCTGGTTAGTCAGCAGTGACTCCATCACAAGTGTGAACAGAAGTGGGACAAGGTACAGTGCTGCCTTGTGCCACCTCTAATGAAAGGCTTGTAGATTGACACACAACAGAGCACACACCCTGACTCTGGGATCAGTGTACAGTCATACTGAGTCTAGAAAGTAACCCCTTGGGTATCCCTAATGCATCAAATAGATATTCCAAGGTCACAGAATCGAGAGCGTTTGCAGGAATGCAGTTGCAGTATGTGCGAGTAATGATTTAAATGGGGCGTAATGAAAAATAGGAAGCAGAACAGCAGTGCAGTAGATCTACAAGGAATAAAACCTGATTGACTAGGATGAACAAGGAATGACCTTTGTTTCCTCAATATATCTGTCAGTGTCATTGCATAAATGCTGTTATCAATATAAATTAACGACTGGCAACTTAGGGCCTGCATGCCGTGGTGTCTTTAGGATGCTTTAGCAACAAAGTGATAACGTTTTCCTCAGAGAAAAGCGCAGTAGGAATGATTCCATTGCTTCCGGATATATAAGGAAGTTATTGGGCCAAACTCTCACTAATACTCATCCGCGAGGCAATCTGATCCCAGGTTATTGTTGTTATCATTATTACTATTGCGTTTACTGAACACGGACCTTGCTTCAAGAAGTAATGGAGTGCTTTACAGCAGCGGTATACAAAAATACAGATACACAACAGAGCACTTTACAGAGGTATACAACAGTACAGATGCATACCGGAGCACTTTTCTGAGGTATCTGAACAGATATACAGCAGGGGTAGGATACAGAGGTGAGGTACAGCTGTACAGGTTGGCGGGCGGAGAGGAGAGGATGGCATCTAGCGAGTCAGGTGGTGCAGGGGTGACGTGATGTCCTAGGTGTTGAGGAGACACTCCTTGGAGAGGTGGGTCTTGAGTTCTTTTCTGAATTGTAGTAGCATGGGGGCAAGTATGGTACTGACGGAAAGGAGGTTCCATAGTCTTGGGGCGTAAGCAGAGAGCACTTGTTTTCTAGTCCTTTCCTTTTTGTAGCTGCACATTTCAGGTTTGCACATGTCCTGACTACTGGTGGTGTGCTGTCTGCCAGAGATGCAGAGTTTCTCTGTGAGGTAGCTGGGTGACTTGAAGGAGACTGCTTATAAGACGTCTAGGTGATGTGTGCGTGCATTGGGAGCCAGTGAACATTGATCAGGGCTGGGATGATGTGGTCGTATCTGCGTAGACCCTTGATGAGGCATGCAGCCGTGTTTGGGACACCTCTCAGGGGCACAAGGGAGGATGACAGGAGGCCTTTGAGAAGGGCATTGCCCCCATCCAGGTGGGATAGGACCAGTGCTTGAACAGTGGATCCAAAGCTGTCCGGGGGTGGAAGGGCTTTACTTTCCGCAAGAGGGAGAGCTGATACCAAGATGTCTGAGTTTTCTTAGCTATATGTGCCTCTATGGAGAGATGTTTGCCAATGTGAAAGGAGGTGAGCTTCGGTGTTAAGCTCTCAGGGTTCATGGTTGATAGCCAGGTCTGTATATCTGGGACATCTTTGTTGTTTGTGAGGAGTAGGAATTCAGTCTTGGAGGGATTGAACTTCATTTATGCACTGGACATCCAAGACTGGATCAGCGAGAAGCAGGTTTTGAGCCTGTGAATGTCCTTGATGGAGTCGATCTTGAGGTATATCCAGGGCCAGTTTGGCCCAAAGGGCATTCGGCCAATGCCCGAACAAGACAAGACAATGTTGTGGGCTGTTTATTTATGCTAGTGTGGGCTCTTTATTTTATGCCAGTCTGGGTCAGTCTTAAACAAACTAATTTGTGCACCACTTTGCACTAAAAGCAATTTAGTGCAATGAGGGTAGCTTGCATTTCAATGCCATTGAACCCGAGTGGGCTGTTTAATATGCAGTAACAGTATCTGAGATGGATGGGGATGCAGATCTTACTCATACATCAATAATCAGACCGACTCAGGAAGTTAGCAAACCTTATCTGTTTTAATAACAAGTCTTTAAAACAGGGATTACAACGGACATCAATGGACGCCGCACAGCTCGCTCAACAAGTTTGCTCTCTCTCAAAGTATTTCATAAAAACATCATTTTTATAGCAAAAACTCCTCATAAGTGACGTCATACTACGTGGCAAAATAAGAAAACCTACTAGGGAATGTGATAGGCTTAAAAGGCTTAAAAGGAACATCTAAGTATACTTTGAATGGGATATAGGGTCATGATTGGGTCTCTAGTGTCAGGTGGACAACTAAGCCCACCCCAAGTGCAAGTCATCTTCCTTATTAGACTAATACACAATGTGGTATTGGCTTCTCAAGCTATAGGGCCCCTAACACGTGGCCCTCTACAATTGGTTGGCACACTTTTACTCTTCTGGAATATTCCACACGCTAGCAGCATGCAAGCTGGTACCCCATGTGCTGGGGGTTGTCTTGGTCCTGCCTCCCCACCCAATTAACCCAACATACATCATAACTCCTCCTATGATCTGCCATTCAATTAATTGTCTTTGAACTCGCCTTGCGGAGGCTTACTATGTATGAGAATAAAAGGGAGTGAAGGCATGGCCTTATCTTCTGGTCTCGGTGTAGCTCGCCCCAAAGTCTATTTTCATCTGACCATGTGACTAGAGACAACGTTTTGAGCTCTTCATTGCTATTAAATACAGAAAACCTGGCACTTCTAGAGTTTTTCCATTACACCTCAAACAGGAGCTCAGCTTGCTTTTCATGTTATTGTATCTTCTCGCTTAGATAACCAGGCTCTCGGCAGCCCCGACTCTTGACACTGGGCAAGGCAAGCCTTCTTGAATCTTCTTTTGCCGTCAGCTATTCTTATTCTGCTGCACCACACTTCCAGCCCTTTCATTCACGGAGTCCAAGTTTGCTCAAATACGTCATAGAACATCCAGATTCTATACATTACTATATATATATACATTGGTGCATCGTCTGCAATCTTTTCACTACGTAGCCAGCCTCAGCTAGACGACTACTTGCATTACTGCGTCTGTACAATTGTAAAATGGGTTTGCATTTTCTTCAGTGCTTCTCCGCATGTGCAATCTTCATTTCGCTCTCGAAATGTTGCTTAATTCGCTACTTCATCATCAGATTCTATAAGGTCTACATTCTTTTTTCATTGACATCCCTTCTGGGTGCGTCATTTCTGCTTCATGCGACGTCACCAGTCTTCTCTTTTATCCATCTTCACACTTCGTCCGGAACTTCCTCCAGAAGACTGTCATTTCTTCTCGAATACATGTAGGGTTTTCTCAATGGATACCTTGTTTAAAGGACTCTTTGCGGTATAGGTACCATTACTGGCCTTGCTTGCGCATGTCGCAATTTCTGGCTGCCAACATATAGGCAGAATGGGGGCCGGACTTCTGGTAGAGGTACTTTGCGTCTCCTCTAAAACAGGATCGCTAGCTAGGGCCATGTGTTGTGAGAAAGGTGAGCTCTTTTGAAGTGTTCAAATTAGGCGTGGACACGGCTCATTGATATGCACAAGGCAGGCCTCCTCGAGATGGGGCTGGTGGAGTCATGCACTTTAGTCTGTGCTGTGTATCTGTGACATCAAAATATTATTTGCTACACTAGCTTGTACGTTGGCTTGCAGACAATAGTTGCCACCCGTGCGCACTGCCTGGGCCAGACCACTCAGCCACAAACTGAAATTGGAAAAAGTATTGTCTGCTCCATGTAGCATGTATGAAGGCATCATGAGTCAAAAAGAGACAACAGGTTCAAGTTTTCTTTGAAAAGTTGATTTAACTGTTAAGGCAGGGTGGATTAATGCCTAACTTGCCCAAAGTTTAGGTGGAATGTCGCTATCTAAAGAAAACTAAGGATAGCCTACGTCAGGAAGTTCAAAGTAAAACATCTGTGTCGAAAACCTATAATTGCCCTCACAACTAACTGCATACAATGGACCTCATTGCGAAGTTGGCATTAACCCACCAGTGCCAAGTCCTGGCGGCCTGGGATATCAGGCAGTGGAAAATTTGCCCCATTCCCGTGGAGTCGGACTCCACGGGAATAGGTGCACGGAAGCTCCGGCACCGTTGTCAGTTCTTCCATGGCAACCCTGCCTACCGGGGCCAATATGCCCGGCACGTCAGATCTGCTGAGTGCATCTGCTCCTACAGGCAGAGTTGTAGTCTGCCGGTCCGGAAAGGGTGCCGGTACATTGCTACCCGGCACCTTGATTTCCAGACCGTCAGACTCGTAATGAGGCCCAATGTGTAGGGATGTCTGCATCAAAAAGGAATAGTGGTCAAAGTAAAGTTCAGAGCTTCTTCTAGCTCTTGGACTTGTAATCAGCTCCCCTTCCCCAAGTTCAGTTTTTTTTTTTTTTTGTGGAAATGGGGGATCCCATGTCTCACCTGAAGATTTCCTCTCTCCACTCCCCAAGTCTCCTCCTCCCAGGTGATCTTCCCTCCTATATCCACCCCTATGGTCGGGATCCAAAAGCAATGGCCTTTACCGTGCCACCTGAGAAGAGGATACCAGGGGAAACAAAGTGAGCACGCCCTCGGGTTCCTCAGACATGCTGCTCTCCTTTTGGTTTAATGTATGGTATTCAACTGTCAGTTCAGTCTCAGGGAGGGGTTTGTGGCAGTGAATATCAGGCCTGCAGCACATGGGTTAGGTCTTTGGCGCCTGGGACTGTCAGAGCCTAGGAACATGCACAAACAGCTGGGAACATCGCAATCACGCAGCATCTGCAAGCAGCAATGCACTGCTGCCATCCAATCTGAAGGGAAAAGGAAGCTACGGAACTGGGTAATGGAGGATAAATAGCAGGCCTGGGGTAAGAAATATATTAATGTATACTTTCGTTTATGTCGGTGTGCCACTACACTCCCTGCACAGAGCAGAAGCTGGCAACTTCGTCTACCTCCATGCCGACAAAGGCTCGATCAACCGTGTCCTCTGACAGTTGGCGCAGTAAAGTTCTCATCTACAGGTTTGAGTGCCAGTACCTGCTGCAAGCTGCCCAATGACAAAACAAGCTTCTTATTGCAACCTTAGGGCTTCATATGGAGATCGTGCTATGTGTAAGGAGCATGGATTGGAATAAAACCTGTGTACCTTTTATTCCTGGCAAGCGCTTTCACCGAATTTAAGCATTTGGTCGCTTCCCATTTTTGTTAAAGCATGGTTGTACAAATAGCGTGGCATCAACCTTCACAGTGGCTTATTTTGTGTACAACGTTACTCAAAGCTCTAGAGAATGGTTCTGAAAACCATCAAATAGATGCAATTCACTCGGGAGCTCTCTGCTTTCTGGAGTTACCTGCCCCCTGTCCCTGATTTAAGGTTGTCAGAACGGAGCTACATTTCGAGATCCTCTTATCTATCAGATCTTGAATTAGAATGAAATGAGTGCACCTTTTATCGTAGGCACATTCAGCAAATGTATGCGTGGTGTTGCTTCCTTTTTTTACAAGTGCACTTTTGCTTTGACAAACAGCATAGCATCACGGTGCCTTATTTTCATCTGCAGTGTTAATCAAAGTTAATAAATAGCATGCAGTTCTAAAAATCCAACCAAATGCACCGTGTTTACGCGCTCTGCAGCCTAAAGATGTCTTTCTATTGTCTCCAATGTAATGGTGCTAGAGAATGGGCACTCTTTCTCCTGGCCTCATACTTGGTTCCCACATTCTGAATGCCGCAGGAGGAGGTCATCAGGTTGCAGCTGGTTATGGGCTCTGGTCACCTCCTGACTGCAAACATTTTCTGGATGCACCGTGCTTTTATCTGATAGAACTGAAACACTTGCCACGCCTCCTTTAAAATCTTCCTTCTCAGGTTGCAAAATGTATCCTTCGGAGCCACTGGATATTAGAAATTCCCTTCACCGGATTGTATAGTTCTGGCAAGTGTCAAAAGTATATAGCACCACATCAGACTACTTACGGGAGCACCAATTTAGTTTCGGTGTTATGTGATTGGTGGTATTTTCAAGCTCAAATGTATTTACATCACACTGTGGGACAGCTAGAGAGAGCCTATATAAATGCTTCTTGAAACTTTCAAGAGTGACAGTGAAACTCGGTTGACAGAAAATTTAAAATGTTGCGTCTTCATCACTACATTCATTATTTTCTGTCTATTGTGTCAGCTTTTTCACTCACTTCCCTTAACTCCCTTGCCAAAGGATAGCTCCGTTGTGATGTTTTCCTAGAACTGGGCATTGGGATGGTGCCATTTAGCACAAAGTTCCATTTAAGTGACCCCCTTCCTGAAAGTTATCTAATGTCGCCACTAAAACAAGTGTTAGGTAGCTTGCTCCATTCTACTCAGCATGTCATCATTTGGTTTTAAAACTTGTTCAACGCTAACCTTTATATACTAGCAGTGCAAGGGATATCATACACCGACTTAGCACTCTCTCTGCACTCTTTCTTCCTCGGTCGGTGGTGTCTGTCTGCTTGTCACTCTGTCTCTGCCTCTCTTTGGGGGAGAGTAATGTTAGGTGCTCTCTGTCAGCAGAGACTGACTGTTTTGCTCTTTTGATGTAGTGTGCTTCTCTCTTTTCTGTCAGTGTGATGTGGCTCTCCCTCTATCTTTCTCTCTGTCGCTCTCTTATCTCTGTGCCAGCGTAGTCTGGTACAAGTGATCTCTGTCAGTATGATCTGCCTTTCTCTCACCCTATTGCCATCAATTTCTCTCTCTCTCTCCCCACCCCACAACTCCCCCCCCCCCCAGTAGCTCAGTAGCTCTCTCTCTCCTACTGTGGCTCTGTGTTGCTCTCTTCCACTTTTTCCCTCTCTTACTAGCTGTGTGTGAGTGTAGAAAGGTGGGAATTATTTTATTGTACTGACTTTGTAAACTGGTGGTCGTCTTGTTACACTTAGTCTTACTCAGCAAAGCACTTTATCAAAACCTAGAATACTAGAAAAACGTCCTGACTGAACTGGTCTGGAACCCAGCAGCACACTCCAAACGTGAGCCAGTGGCTCAAATGTTAGATTTGTTTTAGCAAATAGATTTTTCACAAGTTACACAAGCGGTAAGGATACATATTTAAAAAACTAGTGTGAAAAAGTACCATCTCAATTGTCGAATAAACTGTCAACATAAAAAGCATCTGTACAAGTAACATATGGTTGCACAATTAAGTTTAAAATTTTTGAAAACAAAGACCTAGAGAACATATTTTATCTTTCATTGCAAAATATACATTGTAACGTTTGAAGGTTTAGATCAAATAATCCTACGCGTTTCCCGACCTATCTCCCAAATTCAGGGGAACCCCCCCAGAACTTCCTATTTCGAAGGGATTGTGTCCTCCGACGTATTCCTTATCTAAGATAATTCGTCTCCAGCTTGCTGGCCTCGGAAATTTTTTCTCTGTAGAGGGCGCTGCGTGTCGACGTCCGCCGAGTTGGTGTCCCTCGACAGCCACCGTCTCGGCGCTGACGTCACCATGCCCATAAATGGCCACACGCGGCGTCCGTTGCTCAGTTCCATTTTTCGGCACTTCGTGGTGCCTCAGAATATCGTTGCTCAGTTCAGTCAGATAAACCTCTTATAGTTCCTCGATAAAACCAACTCGTACTCAATGGCTTCCTCATCCGAACCGATGACTCCGCGGTCCGGCTTCAAAAAATAAAAATGTCGAGACTGCGGAAAGAAAATGTCGCTAACGGATCCTCACAGGATCTGTTTGTGGTGCTTGGGAGTCGAGCACCATTGTTCGGAGTGTGAGGACTGCATGTTCATGACGGCGAAAGCCTTGAAGGAGCGCAAGGGGAAGCTCGAGAGAGGTAAGTCAGTTAAAACCTCCTCGAAAGTTTCTTCGGTCGAGGCATTCGTCTCCTCGCCGTCGAAAGCATTCCCATTCTAGGCCTCGAAGTAGCTCCTACCACTCGTCGAGATCTAGACACTCAAAAAAGAGACGTCGAAGATCCCCTTCCTCGTCTTCTGTTTCCCTAGAAAGGGTCTCCTGCCCCACAAAACACAGCTCTCAGGCTGAGTGGGAGGAATTCAGGAAAAAGATGCTAAGCGTCTTCGAGAAAGTAGCCTCTACCCCCTCGAAGACAACTGAGGGTGATACCCTGGGTGAAAAACACAGAAAAATTGAAACGCCGAGAACCGTTGCACCCAGCGAAAGAGTCCACCCGAGAGCACCACGGGCCATCGGGTAGAAAGGCACCATCTTCGACGCCGTCGTCAAAAGTCCATTCGACTCATGGATCGGCACCATCGACGCCGTTATCGAAGGGTTCTTCGACGCATCGGTCGATCGAATCGACGCCATCGTCGACGCAGACATTGACGCCCATAAAAGAAAAAAACCACGGCTACTTCACAGCCAACTGTTATACCCAGAGCCTCCAGCACGACGCTGAGAACGTTGTCGACATCCTCGAGCAGGATCCCGATCCTCTCGAGTTCCTCAAGGCCTCTTCCAGTTTTCTCGCCGCCTTTCTCGGGGCCTTCGAAGCCTTTCACATCGGCGTCGACGACATCGACTTTTTCTCGACCAATAATGACAAGTTTGGCTCCTTCTGCTTTAGAAATGGGTTTTACACCATTTCCTAGGTCAGAGTACCCCAAATTATCTTCAATCTATGAAGAAGGGGAGGATTCTGATCAAGAAAGACCCTTCGGGCTGCAGAGGACCACACCCCTATTTCAGAGGATTTTACCTCTGAGGAAAGAAGGTTGAAAGACCTACAGGAATCCTTACATGAGGCAAGTGGGTTGGACACTTCCCCAGAAGTGGAATTTGCCAAACCAGACCCAGGGGAACATGCCCAAACCCCCTATAGAACCCTGATGGCAAGAATTACTGAATTCATGGGTTGGTCTGCGCCTTCACTTGTTTTTCAACAGGATGACCTTACAGACATACTAGATAAAGGTCCACAGGAGGATCCTGTAGTCCCTTTCCATACAGTTTTACAAAGGAAAATTTCATCAAATTGGGAAACTCCTGAGGTTATCCCTGCAGTCAATAAAAAATTGTCAGCCAAGTATAGGGTAGCTGCGGCTGACCCTGAATATTTATCAAAACACCAGACTCCAGAGAGCCTGGTGGTTCAAGCGGCAACTTCATCAAGCAGCAGATCCGCTTATCCTAATGTTCCACAGGACAGGGATGACAAAAGGTACGATTCTATGGCAAAAAAGTATTTTCTGCTTGTAGTATGGCGTTGAAATCCATCAACGCCACTTGTACGCTCGCCAGGTTCAGTCACACACTGTGGGAGTGTGCTTCATCAGCGGCTGACTGCATACCGGAAGGAGATGAAAGGGAAGCCTTCCTTAACATCATTAAAGATGGCAAAGATGCCATGTGCGAATCTCTTCAAGCTGGCATCGATTCCGCTGACAGTATCAGCAGGGCCATGGCGGCAACTACTACAATCCACAGGCATGCTTGGTTACGAAAGTCTGGCTTTGCTCCAGATGTACAGGCAAGACTTTTGAATATGCCCTTTAGCGGCTCTTCTTTATTCGGTAAAAAGGCTGATGACAGTCTGGAAAAGTTGCAAACATCTAAAGCAGCAGCAAAATCTTTAGGAGCTGCAATCCGCCAAACTCTTTTTCGCCCCTCAGGAACCTCTGGGAGAGGAAAGTCCTTTCGCTATTATTCCGCATTCGGGAGAGGCAGAGGACAGCCGGCTCAAAAAGGCCAAAGGAGATCCTCCCGAGGTGGACGGGTCAAAAGTACTAAGGTCGCAGCAGCAGCAGGTGCCTCTTTACCCTCGGCATCTGCATCAGCTGCCCCCAAACCACTCTGAGGTCTTTCCACACAAAACACCTGAAGGGGGCAGGTTAACTCATCATCTGACGGAATGGCAGGCTATTACGTCAGATGCTTGGGCATTGGAGACAGTTGCCCAAGGTTACTGCCTACCCTTTCTTCGCATCCCTCGGAGTCATCCACCGGGGCACAGCTCTCTGAAAGTTCCAGATCTGCTTCTCTTGCAGGAAATTGTAGACCTGCTAGAGAAAGGTGCCATAGAACCGGTACCTGTAGCGGAGAGGAACAAGGGCTGGTACTCCCCCTACTTTCTCATACCGAAGATGGACGGAGGACTGAGACCTATCTTGGATTTACAAGAATTGAACAAGTTCCTCAGGAAGGACAAGTTCAAGATGGTAACTCTCTCTCAGGTCCTTCAGGCCCTCCAGATCCAGGACTGGCTGGTATCTCTGGACCTCCAGGATGCTTATTTCCATGTGCCAATCCATCTCAAACACAGGAAATACCTGAGGTTCGCAATTGGGGGCTCTCATTATTAATTTCGAGTTCTGCCATTTGGGCTGACCTCCGCCCGAGGGTCTTCACCAAGCTAATGTCAGTAGTGGCTGCAAGTCTAAGGAGGGAAGGGATCCACGTCTACCCCTACCTGGACGATTGGCTGATCAGAGCTGTATCTTCGGAACAAGCTCAGATCCAGCTAGATTATGTCGGCCACTTCCTTCACAAACTGGGCTTCTCCCTCAATTTAAAGAAGTCACAGATGATACCATCACAGAGACTCCAGTTCATCAGAGCGGTCTTGGACACTTCCCTGTGAAAAGCCTCGCCACCAGAGGGGAGGGCTCAAGATATTCTGCAGATGGTCAACAAGTTTCAAAATGCCCAACATCTCCCAGCCTTCGACTTTTTGAGATTGCTAGGCCTCATGGCATCCTGCATCTTCCTTGTGCCAGAGGCTCGCCTGAGAATGAGATCTTTCCAGTGGGCACTAAGAACCCAGTGGTCACAATACACAGGAAGAATGACAGATCTCCTCCGTATTCTGGACAAGGTAGCCCATGACCTTCAATGGTGGGCCTATCCAGAGAACATCTTGAAAGGAGAACTGTTTTGGCAACCATGGCCGGAGATAACAGTAGTCACAGACGCCTCACTCACTGGGCGGGGAGCCCATGCCAACGACTTGACCATCAGCGGTCGTTGGTCTCCATCGGAGTCCAGACTACACATCAACCTATTACAGCTGAGAGCGATCAGACTAGCGCTGAAAGCTTTCCTGCCATCAGTACAGGGGAGAAATGTCCTGATAATGACGGACAACACGGTGGCCATGCACTACCTCAACAAAAGAGGAGGCGTAGGGTCACTGCCGCTGTGCAGAGAGGCAATGCAGCTCTGGTTTTGGGCAATTCAGGAAGGAATCTCTCTATCAGCAGTTCACCTAGCCGGAGAGAAGAACTTGATGGCGGATGCTCTGAACAGGCAGAGCACAGTCTCCCACGAGTGGAGCTAGCTCAGAAAGTCCTTCAAGAGATCTTCGCCCTTTGGGGAACCCCTCAGGTGGATCTGTTCGCCACCAGTACCAACAGGAAGTGTGATCTGTTCTGTTCAAGGGAATTTCCCCCGAGAGGAGCTCTAGGGGACGCGCTCGTAGTGGACTGGAAGTTTCCACTCCTTTACACGTTTCCACCAGTCCCTGTTATTCCTCAAATGATCAGGAGGTTGAGAAGATTCCGGAAAACCATGATCCTAATTGCCCCGGACTGGGCCAGGAGAACGTGGTACCCGGACCTTTTGGATATGTCCATCTGCCCTCCAATCCGTCTTCCACTCAAAGGGAATCTTCTCTCGCAGAAGGGAGGTCAGGTTCTCCATCCAGACATAAGAACCCTCAACCTTCACGCTTGGCTTCTGAAAGGTTAAGGTACAAGGTTTGGGACCTCCCTGATGACATCATGGAGGTGTTGCTTTCGGCCAGAAGGCCAGCATCAAAGTCTTTATACCGCTGCCGTTGGAACAAATTTTGCAGCTGGTGTAGAGAGGACAATATCGACCCTTTTTCATGCGGTACACCAACGGTGTTATCGTTTCTACTCTACTTGGCAAACTCAGGCCTTCAAGTTGGCACTGTAAAAGGCTATCTCGCGGCGCTATCAATCTTCAAGCGCACTGCAGAGGAACCATCGTATTTCAAACTACCCTTAGTAATACAATTTCTCAAGGGATTAACTAATGTCTATCCTCCAAGACCATTCCAAGTTCCCTTATGGGACTTAAATTTAGTCCTTAAATTTCCTAATGGGTACTCCCTCCGAACCACTCCACTCTTGTTCGCTGAGATTACTCGCTCTTAAAACTGTCCTATTAGTAGCACTAACATCTGCTAGGAGAGTGAGCGAATTACAAGCTCTATCTTGTAAACCCCCCCATACAATTTTCCATAAGGACAAAGTTGTCCTACAGGTGAAGCCTAATTTCCTCCCAAAGGTGGTTTCTGAATTTCACATCACTCAGAAAATTACCTTACCTTCGTTCTACCCTCCTCCCCATCCGGGGAAAGAGTAAGAAAGGCTACATAGGCTGGACCCAAGACGAGCTCTAAGCTTTTACATCAGCAGATTGGCTAGCATTAGGCAAGCAGACCAACTGTTTGTAGGCTACTCAGGTCACAGGTTGGGACTACCCATAACAAAACAGACCATTTCCAGGTGGATTATTTTGGCCATTCTGGAATGTTACAAACTGGCAGAGAAAGAGCCCCCTCAGAATCTTAGGGCTCATTCAACCATGGGTATCGCAGCCTCTTCGGCCCTCCAAAGAGGGACACCAGTCCGAGACATATGTGCGGCTGCCACATGGTCATCCGCACAAACATTCACAAGATGTTACAACCTGGATTCCCCCGCTAGTCAAGAGACCAGATTTGGCAAAGCTGTATTACATTCGGTTCATTCCTAAAAGGGATACATGACATTCTTACTCCCACCTCCAATTACATGCCACTGCTATGCGAGTCTATCTAAGATAAGGAATACGTCGGAGGACACAATCTCTTCGAAGAACAAGTTACTTCTTACCTGGTAACATTCTTTCGATGGGATGTTCCTCCGACGTATTCCTTATCGCCCCTCCCATCCATCCCCGCAGTAATACTTCCCTTGTGGTTGCAGTTCGCGCTCCTTCAAGGTCAATAGCCAATTCATGCAAGACTTATCTTATGCTACAAAACGGAACTGAGCAACGGACGCCGCGCGTGGCTATTTATGGCCATGGTGACGTCTGCGCCGATACGGTGGCTGTCGAGGGACACCAACTCGGCGGACGTCGACACGCAGCACCCTCTACAGAGAAAATATTTCCGAGGCCAGCAAGCTGGAGACGAATTATCTAAGATAAGGAATACGTCGGAGGAACATCCCATCGAAAGAACGTTACCAGGTAAGAAGTAACTTGTTCAATGTAAATAACAAAATATTTAGTCAAAATCTAATCACCAAATCAAAAGTTCTAAATATGGAGGCATGAATAATGATTCCCAACCTATGTCCGAATGGCGAGTCATCCAAATTCCAGAATACCTATCAAAGTAAAGTACAGGAACCGTATCCACAGGTCACCAGGCAGAATGAGAAAATAGAGACACATGTGTGGGTAAAACCTAAAAGGCAAAGAATACTGCAAACACTCGGTGTAGAAAAAAAAAACATTCTGTTATACCTGATTCTCCTGTAAAGCCTAATCAAGACCAGTTGTGATACATCAAATTATGTAGAGCCTGCAGAACTATAAAAGAAACCAGTGTAAACAATCCATCAAAACACAAACAGTGCACACACCTAATGTGAATAAAAGCCTATTGCAATGTACCTGATTGTGATTAAAAGCCTGCTCTGGGTCAATTCCTATGCAGGCGCAGGTAGAAAAACCTCTGTAACCAAACGACCAACAATTGAATAAATACATCAGCCCCAGTTCTGTACATGTCCTGTCGAAACGAGAGTTCTTATAGAGTTGCTGCAGAGCAGCAGCAAACCCGTCCTGCAGCTGACTCTCACAGCCATGCCGTTCACGCATGGTACACAGGCTAGGGATACATACAGACTAGTATATGCAAGCAGAGCGCCATATTGGAAAAGAAAGAAATGTGAAGTAAACCAAAGCACTATGTAGTTGAAAACACCTAGAAAGGTGAGATAAACTGTACCTAGTACTCCAATTATGTTAGTAAGTCAAAGAAACCTGCCAATCTGGTATACAGCAATATAAAGAATACCCTAATCCAAAATATAATCAAAAGAAAACCTTTGGTTAAAAGAATTTTAGCAAAATTAAGTAAAATTAGTAAACAGATCAAAAAGGGAATCGAAACAGAAGATCTAAATAAAGTAATACACACGAAAAATGAATTGTCATGGCAAAAGGATACAAAAAAAACATAATACAATTAAATAACCAATGAAACGCCAAAGCGAACAGCACTGCAAGGTGTCATCCCATAATCATTTTTTTCAGTAGATCTCACATTGCTAATAATATAAAGACAGTTCAGATAAAGCAATTCAGATCAAAGTCCATGTTCATTACTTTCGGATGTAATGCAGATAGAGCATTGATCCAAACAATCCTTCCCTGGTGTAATAGCTTTATAGCATCACCCCCTCTTCTTGGACAGGTCACTTGCTCCAAGATGACAAACTGTAGCTGTGCAATAGTATGTTGCTTTTCCTTGAAGTAGACCACCAATGGAGAGGGCAGATTTTGAGTGTGAATTTGAGACTTGTGTTCTGTCCATCGTTGTTTGGCTTTCTTAGTTGTTAACCCCACACAGGCCTCTTAGTGCATACACAACATTAGTAGAGTCACAAGTACAGCATGATTTTAAACATATTTTCTGTCCCGTATAATGATGATTAATGGAAGACCTTTTAATCACATTATAGCAATGTTGACATGAATGACAAGGGAAGGTGCCAACTTTAGTGGATTTAGGTTTTACTGTACTCTGACATACAGCATGCACTAAAACATTGCGTCTGCATGATATATTCCAATAAGCAAAATCAGGTAAGTCTGAAAACAAATCACCTGTGGTGCTGTCATATTGTAAAATACGCCAATGTTTTGTAACCTAGAATCCCCATATCGATTGTTTCCTAATATACTCTTTCAATATACACCTATGTGAAAAGCCAAGGAACATATAGCACCAATGAGGGTTCCTAGTTGCTTTGCATACAATAAAAGCCCATTTTGGGAACATAAGAATGACTACAGATGATTGTTTGCCAAATATGTTAGTGAGGAAAGGGTTGTATGCTGGAATGTCTAAGTACTTAATGTATACAGGGCTTGATGCGCATTTCAATCTTCACAACACTCACCCTAACATTAATGCGGGTTGTCAAATGTTTCCTCTATCCATGCTGAATTACAGTAGAGGAGGGATTCTGAGGGAAAGCTATGCACAGCAGACCCTAGAGAATTATCGATCTAAAGGATTAAGTGAAAACAGATTTGCACTATTTCTGGTTCTGTAAAATAAAAAATCTAGAGTTGTGATGATGTTTTTATCTGTTACAAGAAACTAGAGGTATTTTAACCTAAATTCCTAATTTTCACTTAAAGCATTAAATGTAACAATAAATGTGCACAGCACCGCCCCACCACCATCTTACCCGATAGTGTGCTTCGAACAACCATGAATCTCTGAAACCTGTGAATGTGGACCACTTTTTTGTTGTTGGCCACTTCCTTCATTTCTGGGTCACTTCTTTTTGGCTGCCCAGGATTATTTCTTGTCCCAGTCCGACCCTGGGAATAGCTGTGTGTTGTCAGCATCTTGGTGGTTGTGGATGTTGCGTGTGGCTAAGAAGGCCCCCAGCAGCTCCATGTATAGTGTGAAAATCACTGGGAGAGGATGGAACCATACAGGACTGGTAGCATTGGCGATCTAGAGGAGTCCATCTGAACAAACTGCTGGTGGTTGGCGAGGTAGGACTTGAAACAGCATAGGACAAGGTCGCTGATTCGGATAGGCCGATGTAGGGTTGTTGTGACCACCTGGTGTTCTACTGGGTCGAAATCGGCTGAGAGGTTGAGTAGAACCAGGATGCAGGGCTGGCTGTCAAGGATGTTGGTTGTCAGCAGGGTGTCCATTGTCTGGAATATTTGTTGTACTGCTATAGAAGTATTCTGTTTTTCAGTTATGGAGGCGCCAAGGATTTTTTGTTTTAGGATTGTTAGTACCAGTAAAACGAGATGGCAAGATCAATTGGGGTTAAGGATTTTTCATAAAATCTTTTATTCACAGCGCTGCAGGAGACACGGACAAGATAAAACGTGGAGACATACAGATTCCTGCACACTTTTAAACTGTGCCACGCCCCTCCTTTATACTTTTTGTGCTCCATTAGTTAGAATACAGAAGAGTGGAATGTTACCTGGTTGTCATAGGAAGGATTTGTCTTCTCCAATTAACACAATACAATACCTGGTACTGTGAAGTCAGATCGTCCGAGGCACCTCAAAGTCAGATGCAAGTAAACCCCAGAACAGCAAATACAATTAAACATTGAAGACACTTCTAGTAGTAGTGGCGTGAAAGCAACTTATTAGTGTACTCCTGGTAAAATTTGGCACTGAAAGCATTCTTTGAAAACAGTTGTGCTGTGCAGCAAATTCAAACGTGTGAGAAATTATATGATAGTGTATTTATATAGTGCCTATACTCGATGTGTTTCAAAGTGCTTCAAGGCAAGGGAGGGAACAAGGGAAAATACAATGACATTCTTACAGGCCATAAACAGTAAGGATGTGAAATTAACTATCGCACTCGGCCTGATGACATTTCAGATAGTGCAAGAGCTAAAACATAGAGAAGGAAGGGAGGGGGAGAGTGGGAAGGAAATGGAAACAGACAGGCGACCACCGTACTAGGCCTGACAACATTTGTGGTAGAGTCGGGGAAAACAAAAGGTGAGGGAGAGGGGTGCAGAAAGGGAGGGGAGGAACAAAACTAGCGACTATCGTACTTGGCTTGATGACATTTCAGATAGTGCTGGAGGGGGGGCAAGTAAGGGGCAGGGGGATGAGACAGACGAGGTTGCTATCATACTAGGTCCAGGGACAATTCTAATAGAGTAAGTGCATAGAAGAAAGTAAGGGGAGGAGATAGGAAAAGGGAGGGGAGGAGAGAACAGAGAGTAAGCAGTCAAAAAGAGCGGTGAAGCAAGAGGGGAGAGCGAATACAATTGCAGAAGTCAGTAATAACACATAATGTTGCAAGCCTGGATACAAGATGAAGATGGGAACAGCATGATTCAGGGCCACCATGAGAAAGGGTGACGCACTGTGAATCAATGAAGTCCATAAACGTCAAATCCAGCATTGGCCACAAGAGGGTGATGGTGAAAGCAGAATGTATCAGGACAGACTCCTGCAAAAGTAGGCTGGAGTGCGGGAAGAGGGAGCAGGGTCGAAGAATCAAACAAAACAGACAATAGATGTGTGCGAGAAGGGGGGTACAAGGGAATATAACGGGGGACAGGAGGGGTGGGGATGGCCTTTGGGGACAGAGGGAGTAAACACATGTTGGTGCATGCTTACCTGCTGTCTGAGCAGGGGTTTGGGCCCAGAATCTTCCTGGTCCGAACGGGTCCAAACAGAAATTGCCCTTTTCTTCGACTGCCCTTTGCTTCGGACACCCAGGCAAGAGATGCCTTTTATCTAAGATTTAAGAGCAGGAAGGAAGAGGCAGGGCTAAGAAGGTGGGCGGCGCTTAGGCCAGGTGACCAAGATCCACTTGCACCTGCTACCCATCTGCAAAGGAAAAGAGGCTGGAGGGCTCCTTAAGTAGGGAAAAAGAGCGGCAACCAGGAAGGCACCAGGTGGGCGGGGCTTGCTAAGTGTGGAAAAAGAGCAGCAACCAGGAATGCAGCAGGTGGGCAGGGCTTAGGTCAGGTGACCAAGATCCACTTGCACCTGCTCCCCATCTGCCGATGTTAATGCTTCATTATTTTTATAGCCTTCCGTTTGTGCTCTTCTTCATGCTTAAGTACACGTCAGCCAATGTGGTTTCCATTTTCCAACTGATTTAGGGTCTACTTTTTCAAATGAATAACGTTTCCCATTATTATAATATATTAATTTAAGAGATGCGTTCTCATCTATATCAACATTTGCGTTTTTCCTCCAGATCGGTTTTCTATGCAAACGTATCTTCCCTAGCATTACGTCCTGGTAAAATGACTCAATCGTTTTGTTTATCTATATGGTGTTTTCTGCTTTCTCCCCTAATCATAATGCACGGCTGGAATTGGATACCCTCACTGTCCCTACGAAGCAGCCACACTGGATCCTTTCCCGGCCACTCACACTCAGGCCTGTTTAAAAAAGTAATCTCCCATTCAATGAGAATAGACATTTTCTAGTGTCAGTTTGATGGAGAGTACGAGTTCTGCCCCAAAATAATATTTAAAAGCTTTCTAGAGTATGGAAATGAATGAGAAAGATCCTTTGTTGCTCTCAATGAAAGCTAATATGTGAGATCGAATTTTGCTCTTGAAGGTGATATTAAGCCAGATGTAAGGTTTTATACCTCGATGGTGGGCACTCCAACTGGCATCCCACCAAGACGAATTGAAGTTTAATCTGTGGGTATTGTGAGAACGTGCATGGTAAAATGCAAATTCTAGCTCAGCCTGAAATATGGACGATATAGAATATAGAATCAAATCTAGACTTAAATACATTCTGAGCACTGTAGAAAAAACCCACTATTCATGGACGTCCCTTGCGGTGTTCACCAGCTCTAGAAGTGAAAGAAAGCTTATAAGCACTGTGCTGACAACTCAGGGATAAGGATGAAAGAGATGTAATGGTTGGTGCCAGTGTAGCCATTTAATCAGCCTTGAAAGAGCAAGAGAAATAAAAGATATGAAACTAGAAGGTACTGTGAGAGAACTAGGGTGGAATTGAACATCTGCTACCTAAGCTCAATACACAAAACACTGTGAATAATAACAAAAGGTAATAAAACAGACTGAAGAATAAACTTAGAACTATGTACAAATACAAAAAAGGAGTAAAAGTAACTTGTGCTATTTTGTTATGAGGGGTTACTGTGAGGAATTCGACCTTCCGCATGGTGGGTGTGCACTCACCTAGGCTTTTTTCTATATTTTAAATTAAATTGAATCATTCTAGATCAACCACCTGAAAATGTGTGGGACAAATCTGCACACATTTTCCTATGCTCACTGCATGACATACACATAGACTTGTGTACTCTGGGTGAACACAGCCTACAGGTGCAGTCCCCCTGTCATATTTAGTTGGGATCTGACAGGTGGAGTAAACGATGCATCTCCAGAAGGGGGAGGGCCGAACATTCCCCCTGCCATGGCCAACCTAATTAACTAACAAAGGCCTGCATGGATCCGACCTGTCCTTTTATTGAGGCCTGTAGCTAGTGGCAGCATTCACATACAAGTCAGAGTTTAATTCAAACAGGATGGTCCACGTAAGAAAAAGGTGGTCTAACACAGGGCACACTTATGTCTGACTATCGTCAGTCGTAACCATTCAAAATGATTTGATTAAAGATGCCACAAGGAATTCATAAGTATATGTATGTATGTATATATATATATATATTCCAAAAAAATTATATTTACATCTGAGGTTAGAACAAAGAATTACATAAAAGTTTTTAGGAAAACATAATTTCATTAGAGGCTTTACATGTAAACACATTTTTCATAAAGAATAGAACATTCAATTAATTTCAAGTGTAAACCAATGTCTCTCAATTTGGAATCGTAAATTTGTACGATGCGTTTCGGGACTAGCCCTTCATCAGGTACATTTTCCAATTTAGAGTCTGTAAATAAACAAAATAAACCAATATCAGTTTGGATTCTATTTCAATCTTTTATGTTTGTTAGCTACTCCGATTTTGAAAACAAAGGACTGACCTGTGTCCTTTCTGTGTCCATTTACTGGTAGAAAAAGAACTACCATTCCGGTCCTTCGGCACTCCCTGACCACTAAGGACCAGTTAGTTGGTGAGTTCAATCCCTTCACATTCAGCATACAAATCCGCAGGCAGTCCACTCTCACCCCTTTATCTCACCCACCCCTGCCATAAAGACCAGAGATCCAGTCTGCACACTAGCACCACATCACCCAAGTCACCTCTTTGGGCCACACCTTTTCCCTGAAACACTTCCCGCATACCAGACCCCCAATACCCTGTCAAATGCAACAAACCCCCCCAGTTCCCCCTTCCCTCTTGCGGTGTCCGAACGCACCGCAGTAGCATCACTGGACAAGAACCGGACCACCCTGAGATCCAGTACGCTAGGCCTCTTCAAAACATAGCTCTCATCCACGAAACCAGCCTCCCCTCCCCCAATCTCCCCCAACACATCACATAGCCCATAGAGCCACAATCTTCTGTCCTCCACTTTCCTAGGACCCCACAGGTTCCACAGGTCGCAAGGAGATGTTTCTCCCCCCCCCCCCCCATCGGGTACCCCAGAACCTGACTGCCCATCAGGTCAAAGATTACAAGTGAGTGGCCTTCAAATGTTCTCTGCAGGCGAGGTATTAAGCTTCCTGAACTGCGACGAGCCGAGGATCCGGGTCCTGTCGGGGTCCTTAATCTGCCATTTCCCCCCTTCCAGGCACTCCAGCATCTCCCCCGGGGGAGACCTCCGGTCCTCCACCAGTTCATCCGTGACTCTGCAAATGTCATCTACTGTAATTCTATCGACTTCAAAAGAAATGGAGAAGCGGAAGACCAATCTAAATTTGACACCCTTGTCATTTGGACATTTAGTAAAAGGAGCACACAGTCGCCTCTTGGCCAGGGTAAGGGTGGACAGGCCCTGAAAAACCATAATCCTGGCATTCCCCTGCTTCACCGGTCCTGTCGTCTTCGCTTTTTCCAGGATTTTCAATTTCTCCGGGTAGTTATCAAAGTGCTCAAGGATGGAATTCGGGCCCCAAGAACTGCCTCCCGTTCGGTACACCAGGTCTATCTTAGGTTCATCAATATTGTCATCACCAATGAGAAGCTTAGTTATGTCATGGATGGCTCTTCACAGATCCCTCTCCGATTCCCCCCCCTTCTCTGGTAATCTGAAAAATCTCACATTATTGCACCTCTCCCGATTCTCAAAATCATCCATCTTTAAAGTAATTTCTGATTCTCTTCTTTCTAACTCTGACAGGCACATGTTCATCTGAGTCTCCAGGACATCCAGGGAGGACTGATTATTTTCCACCTCCTATATCCGCTCATCCATCGTGTCAATCTTTGGTCGAGTTTATCAAGCCTGCCGTCAAGGTCTGCACGCATTCTGATTTGACGTATCGCTTTAAGCAGCGACGCAATGTCTTGCTTAGTGGACACTGGCTCTTTGCCCTTCTCAACCATCACTCTGGGAGGAGCAACACACATGGCCTTTGGTGTTTGTAGATAATGAAATTGCGCCGATGAGGCTCTCCAGTCCATAGGGGGGGAAAACACTGTCACCTCGGTCTCAATCCAGTGACCCTTTCCACAAAGTCCAGGACACCAATATCAGAAAGGCGGCCACAGTCCGGCCGGTGACCTGTGCCAAAGCCACCTACCTGGTCAAAACCACCTACAATGGAGATCTCGGTCTCCTTGGTCTCCTCTTCACCACAGTGGGGGAAAACCTCTGTTCAAGAGATAGTGTGTAACACTCCTAGCAGTCAGTAAACCACCCTCACCTGTGTCAATCCTTCTCACACATTGATGTCCAATAACCAACCGGGGCCTCTGCCACTTCCAGTTTTTTTTTACTACATTTCTGTCTCTATGCAGATAATTGGGTGGGGGGGGGGCAGGGTTAAAAAATCTGCACACCACTTCCAGACAATGTGGCCAGATGTAGACCACTGAGGCCTGTGCCAGTCCCAGCTCTGGTCCCTACCTGGATCTCCCCAGGCTCTGTGCATCAGGACACTCATACCAACCGGATCCCACACTGGAAGGGAATCAGGAGAAACACCCCTAATGTAAGGGCGGCAGGGGGGCCACAGGCCCCAATCTCTAGGCCCCACCCAGGCATCGATGACTTGCCCCAGGCACCTCACTCCAGGCCAGTCCCTGAATCACAGCGGGGTCTACCGCCTCAATATTTGCTGTTACGCCAGAGTAACTCCACGGTGCTACACACCACAGGTGGGCAATCCACTACCTCTCACCAGAACAACTTCTCAGGTCTCCATGCCGGGGCCCAGCGCAGTCCGCCCCGTAGTTCACAATCCTTTGTCTGGGCAGATGCCTGATTCCCCTTGCGACTCCTCAAGTTCAGTGCATCCAGGGCGGTCCCCTGTCGTCTGGAGAACCCCTCCAGGTTGAACATCCCACCATACAATGTCCCTGACTGGCACCTCCGTAGTTCTTCCGTTCTGGCGTGCCCACCCAGCGTGCCTAGGTTTGCGTGGGGAGTGCACAGGGCCTTCCTACAGGGCTCTTCCTGTGGCCGTGGTGCTCTGGTGAACAGGTCGCTGTCATGATGCCTACCCCCAGGCATCCGGACCAAGCCCATCAGCCCCGGGAGCAGGCATCTAGACATTTAGTAAAACCTCAGCAGCCCCGGCTAGGGGCTATCTGGGTTCAGTCCTGGCGCCTTAGGTGCCAGGCTCAAAGTAGAAATTAGTCCTGGCACCTAAGGCGCCAGGCTCATAGTCATTACTTACCTCAGGCAGACCATGCTGCAAATGACTCTAATCCAACATGAAGCCTGAAAGGGACTATTTTTCTGCAGGGACTATTTTTTATTTGGGTGTGGTTCTAGGGACTTCTTACCTGGGACTACTTTTGAGGCTATTTAAACCACGCCCGACCAGCAACACACGCTTCGCGTTATTCTGCATCCAGCAGCATAACGCTCACTGTGCCTGCAGCCTGCATTCAGTCTTCTGCCACACCCGCCTCGAATCCGGAGCTCCTAAAACAAAGAGGAAAGAAAGGGACAAGGTTAGAAAACAAACTTATTTCTATTCCACACCTGATTCTGGATCCATCTCGTTTCCGGACCTGTAAAGAACATCATTTCTGCACGCGCCGCACCTCCAGCTGCAGCACCGTGCCATACTCACCAGTCTTCACAGCATCCTTCGGGTCGGCGCTGCCTGCATCATTTCTTCGCCGAACTTCGGCACCTAGGAGACAAAAGAAAACCACAAGGTGAGCCGAGGGAACCAACAAATATAATTCTTACCACCATAGACTTAACTGATTTGCCACCAGAGGCATCCTTTTGTGACTCTCCATATTTTCATATGCCGCATCTGTAAAGAGAGACAAAACAACACGTTTTCCACGTGCAACATTTACCGGACAGCGCCGGGTAATACAGACTCTTACCTGAGCGCCACCAGTTGCCACAAGAGCATCTTTTCACGAGCCAGCTGCAATACAAGAAAGGAAGGGGGGAACAAGAGTGAACATCGGACATATTGAACTCTATGAACTTAATACTTACTGGTCCTCACCAGGAACCTCAGAGTCAATACTCTCCGGAACTCTTCTGAGCCTTCAAACCAGTGAAGTAACTGGAATCGACGCGCCCCTGCAAATCCATCTCTCCACTTGCAGGAGAATATTTCTACGGGTTAAGCAGACAAGATTAGGAGGGCAGATCCAGTCAGTCATCGCTGCACTACGCATCATGTGGGTGGAGACCGCAGCTGTCCGGGTCCGACCGACGCCCCTGTGGGAGCCAGGTGAGCATAACAGTCGCCTTGCTCGAAAACGAGCACAGCTCACAGCCCAAACGTTTGTCGTTGGCAGCCCCTAGGCATCAAGACCCGGCTGCAATGTCATCCGGTGGGGGTCCAAACAGGGGGGCTCAGGTCCCGATTCGACCCAAGTCTGAGAACGTGTTTTTTCCAGATTTCATGTCTGCACCCCGTGGTGGCCCCCTTTGTCATTTTTTTTGACTGCTGGATTAGGTAATTTTTTAGGTAATCCTGTTAGTTTCTGCAATGATATTTCTGAAATGTTTATATTTAAGCTAGTTACTACTTAATACTGACTTGCTTTTCTTCCTCTTTGTTTGATTTGTATGTAAAACAATAATTGAGGTTGCCTGTTTTGTCTAAAGTGTCTTACACAACTAATCAGTGCAAATGTTGCTTTCCACCATTTCAGGGATGTGCCACATTATTTGAAAACCTTTGCCACGTGAAGTGTAAATTCAAGCTTTGTTTGTGGAAGCAACGGATTATATCTTGATTTAAATTGTGTTTTCAAAAGGTACATCAGTGTTTTCTAGGTTGTCCCAATGCTTATTCAACGAGAGTTTCAAGCGTTGATTGCCTCTATATTGTGCTAATACATACTGACAGGGTAATTCATAGAATTTCGCAGAAAAGTGTCGCAAGCGGCTGGCGCAGAGTGTCCGCGTGCGATTGCGCCAGGCACGTGCGCTAAAACCGATTTCCGCGCACAGCGTATTCATGGATTTTAGGCTCCCAAACCAGCCGTGGCGCAGAGTATCGCAGCGACCCTGCAGCAGCGCCAGTAACGCCCCCAAGAACGCCCTCGCGCAAGGAAAAGCCATCAAAATCGCTAAATCATCGCAAAGGGCTGCGCTAACCCTGGACCAGTTTACAGGGCTGCCAAACAAGGAACGCAAAGCGGGTAACGTGCATATCAGGGGTACGCGTGAAGTTATACACGCGATTAGCCAGGGTACGTGTATTACAGGGGTACGCGGGAAGTTTAACACGCGATTGGCCAGGGTACGTGTATTACAGGGGTACGCGGGAAGTTTAACACGTGATTAGCCAGGGTACGTGTATTACAGGGGTACGCGGGAAGTTTAACATGCGATTGGCCAGGGTACGTGTATTACAGGGGTATGCGGGAAGTTTAACACGCGATTAGCCAGGGTACGTGTATTACAGGGGTACGCGGGAAGTTTAACACGCGATTGGCCAGGGTACGTGTATTACAGGGGTATGCGGGAAGTTTAACATGCGATTAGCCAGGGTACGTGTATTACAGGGGTACGCGGGAAGTTTAACACGCGATTAGCCAGGGTACGTGTATTACAGGGGTACGCGGGAAGTTTAACACGCGATTGGCCAGGGTACGTGTATTACAGGGGTATGCGGGAAGTTTTACATGCGATCAGCCAGGGTACGTGTATTACAGGGGTACGCGGGAAGTTTAACACGAGATTGGCCTGGGTACGTGTATTACAGGGGTAGGCGGGAAGTTTCACACGCGATTAGCCAGGGCACGTGTATCACGGGGTACGCGGGAATTATCACATGCGATTTGGCTGTGTACGTGTATTACAGGGGTACACGGGAAGTTTTACACGCGATTCGGCCGGGTACGTGTATTACAGGGATGCGATTTGGCCAGGTACGTGTATTACAGGGGTGCGCAGGAATTATCACACGCGATTTGGCTGGGTACGTGTATTACAGGGGTGCGTGGGAATCATCACACGCGATTTGGCTGGGTACGTGTATTACAGGGGTGCGTGGGAAGTCACACGCGATTAGGCTGGGTGGGTCCTCACAGGTGTTCCCTGTACACCCTCCACGGCCCCTGCAGGCAGCCTACAAAACAGGGGACTACCCTGCACACCTGCTCATGTCCCCCTGCACCCCCACCCCCCAGCAGTGCAGGGGCAGCCTCCACCAGGCCCCCACCCATGTCTCCCACCACCCCCACCCCCCCGCCACCAGGGGCAGCCTCCACCAGGCCCCCACCCATGTCTCCCACCACCCCCACCCTCCCGCCACCAGGGGCAGCCTCCACCAGGCCCCCACCCATGCCTCCCACCACCCCCAACCCCCAGCAGTGCAGGGGCAGCCTCCACCAGGCCCCCACCCATGCCTCCCACCACCCCCAACCCCCAGCAGTGCAGGGGCAGCCTCCACCAGGCCCCCACCCATGTCTCCCACCACCCCCACCCCCCCGCCACCAGGGGCAGCCTCCACCAGGCCCCCACCCATGCCTCCCACCACCCCCAACCCCCAGCAGTGCAGGGGCAGCCTCCACCAGGCCCCCACCCATGTCTCCCACCACCCCCACCCCCCCGCCACCAGGGGCACTCTCCACCAAGCCCCCACCCATGTCTCCCACCACCCCCACCAGTGCAGGGGCACCCTCCACCAGGCCCCCACCCATGTCTCCCAACACCCCCACCCACCAGCACTGTGGGGCACGTGGCCAGCAGGCAGTCAGGCAGCAGCAGATGGCAGGTGGGAGCGTGCTCAGGGCTCTGGGGGGCAGTAATTTGGCCTCCTGGCCAGGAGCGTGGTCTCTCGTGTGTGAACGCGTGGACAGCCTGATAGGGAGTGAAATCCCACACGTCAGCAAAGGCCCTTAGCGCGTAAACCCGTCAACAGCATATGCGCGCCTATAGTCACCTGCACGTGCAGGAAATTGTTGCGTGACACGTCCCAGTGTCAAAGCGTATGATTGGTGAAAATGGATCTACACGCAGAAGTGACAAAGCGTGTGATTGGTGAAAATGGATCTACACGCAGAAGTGACAAAGCGTGTGATTGGTGAAAATGGATCTACACGCAGAAGTGACAAAGCGTGTGATTGGTGAAAATGGATCTACACGCAGGAGTGACAAAGCGTGTGATTGGTGAACGTACACGCCGCGTAAGTGACGCTGTACGTGTGGGCCTGTATATAAGGTACATGTAGAACACCATTTCCTTGTACGTGCTTTTCGTGGAGAGCGAGTGGGTGAATTCTGTACTTCTAGTCGTTTCACACGCGATTTACTTCACGGCGTTTCCAGTTCGTATTCCCTGTTACCTCTGACAGCTTTTTCTCTTTTTTCTCTTTTACTGGTTTACCTGGGCCTGTTCCCTCAAACAGTGTTCCCTTCTACTGTTGTCCTGTCTCCTCAGACAGCGTACAAATCTTCTTTTGGCGGGGGTTTAGCCAGCCAAACGCGCTCATTTTTCACGCTCTTTTACCTGGCAGACGGTGAGTCACGCACGTATCCAACTTCTGTGCTTGCCCCGTGTGTAGCCTACCCCTTCAGAGGTCATTCTAGGCTGCGTGTGACACGCATACGTTCATTCTTGTGTTACTGGGTGCCACAGCGTAGTGCAGGTTTTTCTTTCTGCACACGTGGTCTAGGAGGGGTTGCGTGCACGTCATCTCCCTTTTTTGGGCCTCCTGTGCGTTGCGTGACCCGTCATCTTTCCCCAGGGGTTACAATCAGCCGTGCTAGAGCACTAGGGTACAATTACCATCTGGTACCCAACCCCTTTGACCCCCAATTGCCCAGGACAATTGTCTACAGCCACTCCCATACGCACATTAATATCAGTGCCATGGCTGGGAGGCGAGGATTCCGTAAGGGTGGCAAAGGTGGAAGAGCCACAAGTGGTGGCCGTGGTGGATCCGGTAGGGGACGTGGTCGTAACTTGCAGGGTGAGCCTGTCCCCCCATGTGTGGAGGACCAGTCAAGGGCACCCATCATCCCCCCCCCTCCCCCCTCCCCCCCTCCCGTTGAGGCTGAAGTGGCTGACACCATCCATGCTCAGCCCTTGTTGGACCAGCCCATTGTGGCACCAGACCTGGCTGACTCCATGGCTGACTTCCAGGTCAGCAGGGCTACGACACGTGCGCTGGTGCACGTTGATGCCATCATGCCACGTGGATCTGGGGCAGCAAGGTCATCTGCTGCACCAAGGAGGCAGGGCGGAGAGGCTGCAGGGGCAGCTGCGGCTCCATCCACCCCAGCCCTCACACACCCAGCCAGGACAGTGTCGGTCCTAGTCCATGCTGCTGACATTCCCCCTGACACCATCACACTAGAGCCAATGCCTGCACCAACTCCCATGCTGAGTGTGCAATCCCACACTCCTGATACAGAGTCCACCAGGGCTCCTGCCCCTAGTGTCCAGAGCGGCGCAGGACACTCAGGATCACCACCACCTTCCAAGCGGAAGAGGAAGAGTGCTCGTCCGGCACAGGCTGATGCCCCAGACACGGCTACACAGTCCGGCCCGTCCAGGAAGCCCAGCTTCACGGATGACGAACTGAATGCACTTGTCGAGTATGTGTCCGGACATGACAACGAGATGGTCATTGTTGCAGGATCCAAGACCACACCTGCACAACGCCAGGCACACTGGCAGACCGTTGCGGACATCGTAAGTGCCCTTGGAATCGTGAGGCGCACAGCCAATGATTGCTATAAGCGCTGGAATGACCTAAAGCGCAGGGCAAAGAGTAAGCTGGCCTCAAGTCATGCCGCAACTCTAGTGACTGGAGGTGGGTCTCCAGTAGTAGACATGGAACTCACTCCACATGAGTCAGTCGCTCGGACCTACGTCACGGAGGAACAGATCCAAGGCGTGGGAGATCTGGCTGATTACGAGGCATTGTCCGGTGAGTGCACATGCATGTGTGTGTCATCCATGTGCATGGTGTGTGTGTGAGGGCTTCTGTTCGGGTGCCAGGTGAGAGTGTGTGCGCCTGAGTCGTATGGGTCAGCCATGTGCTTCATGCAATCCTTCCTGCGCAGCTGCATTTGGCCATAGCAGTATCCCTTCTGCCAACAGTAGACATCTAGCACAACTGCACGCCAGTTGCCCTTGAAGTGTCACCTTGACACAACATATTTGCTTCTTTTTCACTGTTCATTCAGTCAGTTTGTTTGCATTCCACCACTTTCACTAGGCATGTCGCTGTCCACTAGTCACATGTCTGACATGGGTATGGTAAAGTGGAGTGACTTTGTTACCTGGATATCATTTGTACACACATGTCCCTGTGCAATTTGACCATTTCAGACTGGCAGCTCCAGGTGAAAAATCTGACCTGTTAGAATTAGAAAAGCTATTACATGCGGGAACTGGACTGAATGAATAGGTGCTGCCCTCCTCTCCATCTTCACTCAATAGCAATGGTACATGCCATCTGTGTGATGGCATGTGTGTTTCACCTGGCAATCACAGGCCAATGTGTGATGCCACTGCCAGGCAGCATGCAGAAAATGTGTTCATCTTCCATCTTGGTGTCATCAGTGTGTGCCATTTGCCTGCACTTCATACGCAGTGAGGGTGCATGCATGGGAGGGTTTTAGTCATGTGGGACATGTGTCAATCAAGTACTGGTTCTCTTGCTTCTCAGCCCTCAATGTGTGCCATGGTGCTAATGCCTGTTTCCATTTCTTTGTTTTCATGTCTTTGCAGGGGAAGACGCACCTGATACTGCTGGGGTTGTGGAGATGGTGCAGACCCAGGAGGTGTCCCAGGGCCGACCAACCACCAGTGAGGGACGTGGTGTGGTGGTGGGGGAGAACCCACAAGTGCTGCAGGTCGTGCTCTCAAGGGGTGTCTCTGGCTGCACCTCCCCCGAGCTGTACTCAGGTGTTGATTCGGATGAGACCTACGTGCCGTCGCAGGTGAGTGTTCCAGGGAGGGATTCTGTTCTGTCTCACCCACCTGCACCAGGGTCAGTACCCTCCATGGGGATGTCAGTGTTGGCAGCTACGCCTTCGGTGGTTACGGATGCAGGGTCACACTCCGTGACATCTGATCCTGTTCCTGGGCCAGCAGATCAGAGGGGGAATGCAGTCCTGCAGCCTCAGGCAGTGCCGGCACAGCAAGGCGCAGTTCGCCTTGCCCCAGACAGGTGTGGTGCCCGCCGACGTGGTGGCCGTACGCCACCTGGCAATACCGCATGGGAGCAATCCATTTACGGTATGGCTACCCAACAGGCTGCATCATCCGAGATGATGGCTCAGGCCATGGATAGGGTGGCCACTTCCATTGTCCCCCCAGAAAGGCTGATGGAGCGACTAGAGCAGGCAACCGACTCCATCTGCCAGTCACACAGGGAGGACATGTTGGGGTCCAACAGGGACAGGCGGGCGGCACTGGCGACTCTGCAGGAGGCCATCTCCATTGAGTCCCAGGGCCACAGGGAAGCCCTGAGGCAGGAGCTCCTACACCTCAGGACGACTCTTATTGAGCTTGAGGCTTCAACACACCAAAGGACAGAACAGCAGCTGGAGCGTCTCACCCGTATGCTCTCAGCTGAGATGCAGGCAACGAGGGCGGAGGTCCGGGCATCCCGTGAGTTGTTGCATGGGGACCTCCGCACACTCATCCTCCAGAACCAGACCTACCACACCTGCATGCTTGCAGCCATGGAGGAGCAGACTAGGGCCTTGCGTGGGCTGCCTCCCATAGTGCAACCACCTCCGGATGCAGCTGTAGGGTGATAATAGCGACAGCAGTGATACTCCCACAATAGGGTAGCCGTGTGGGCCATGAGCCCATGGAGGTGTTTTATCTTCCCAGGATCCACGCAGGTGGGTTCTGGTGTGCATCCTGTCCTCGGACCTCCTGGGTGGCCTCCCCAACCCCCCCGGGCCCATCAATGGCCATTTTTGATTGTTTCTAATTTTCATTTTTATTTTGATTTCTTTTATTCCCAATTTTTTTGGGACGATGTGTTGGCTTCGATCTGTTGGCTTCGATCTGTTGGCTTCGATCTGTTGGCTCCGATCTGTTGGCTCCGATCTGTTGGCTCCGATGTGTTGGCTCCGATGTGTTGGCTTCGATGTGTTGGCTTCGATGTGTTGGCTTCGATGTGTTGGCTTCGATCTGTTGGCTCCGATCTGTTGGCTTCGATCTGTTGGCTTCGATCTGTTGGCTTCCGTGGTTCCTGTGGGCATACGCTGCATTGTGGCTGGGCACATGCAGGCTTGTAATGTATTTGGTTCAGATGCTTGGGTTTGAGTCACACACACCCCTCCTGCTTCCCGTTTCCATGGGCTTGCAAAGGGTGTGCCCAAGTGACAGTGAATTACACAGTGACGTTGGACTCCCATGAGCTGTGTGGCCAGTCTGTAGTCAATACTGTGTATACATTCATAGTGCATATTGCTGTTGTGTTGTACACTGCATGTTGCATTGATGTGTAACTCTTCTTCTGTGTCTACCTCCCAATTTGCAGGTCCCTTCCTCAAGTCCACACAAGGACCTCTTGTCTGGAGATGGGGACCATGTTGGCAGCAGTGCACCTACAACTCTACATGGCGCCAACACTGCACAGTTGGTAGTGGGGGGAGTGCAGGCATTTCCAGGTGGTGAGACTACTAATATGTAACATTTGTGATGTCATGTTAATGGTACTACGTGCTCAAGTATGTTGTTGGTCCGGCATTGCTGTGAGCATATCAGGTGTTGCAGGTTTCTAATAGTGCCACTGTACATAGTGAGAGTGATGTCATGTTGTGGGGATTACTTTGTTTACCTGCAATTAGCATGACATGGCACGGTGTGTCGTGTGGCAGTGTGGGGGTTGGGTTGGCTGACATGGCACTGTCCTCTTGTAGCATTTTGCAAGTGGGTATTCATTTTAGCTGCTTCAATGTGTAACTTCACAAAACTGCATTGGTGGTGTCTGTGTGGGTAGGGATGCACACATTGTGACACTTCCAGGTGAACAATCTCAGGCTGACATGGTATTCCCGGTTCATTCTCCAGACATTCATGATCAGTGTCAGGTTGAGTCATCATTGATTGTCAGATGGAATGTGCCAGGGCAGTGTGCACTCCACAGGGGTGTGATTTCTATGTGAAGTAATTAGCCACTAGCTGTGTACGGGCTGCCTCCCCCCGTGCCCTTTCCCCTCCCATGCGCAGCGGCTGTGCATGTGGTTGGGGATGTGGGGCCACCACCATGTCCACGGCCAGGCCCCGGCGTGTTGCAACGTTGTGCAGGACACATGCTGCCACTATGATCCTGCACACTACTGGGGGAGCGTATAACAGCTGCCCGCCCGAACGTTCAAGGGAGCGAAAGCGTGACTTTAGCACTCCGAATGTGCGCTCCACTATGCCCCTGGTTGTAATGTGGGCTGTGTTATATCTTACCTGGGGTGGCGTGGTGGGGTTCCGAATTGGCGTCATCATGTGGGGGCTGAGAGGGTAGGCACTGTCCCCTGTGGAGGTGGGGATTGGTATCATTGGTGAGGTTGTGACCTTGCTCAGTATCCAACATGCATGCATGTGCAGTGGCATACATACTCACCAAGCAGCCATGTATCGCCATGCCGCCCAGCTTCTAGGTCCCGGCTTAGGGTGGACATTCGGTAAATGAAGCTGTCGTGGGTGGAGCCGGGATAGTTGGCATATACTGAGGTGATGATTCCCTTGGCATTACATGCTACCTGCACGTTGATGGAATGCCAGTGCTTGCGGTTCCTATAGATGTGCTCAGATGCCCTGGGGGGACGTAGAGCCACATGGGTGCAGTCGATGGCACCTAGCACTTTGGGGAATCGTGCCACTGCGTAAAAATCCAGGGCGGCAGCATGCCTTTCTGCAGGTGTTCTGGGCAGGTATATGTGCCTGCGGACTGATGGGCGTGCAGTCATGATGTTCAAGACCTGGTGTAGGCAGCGTGACTGGGTGGCCTGTGACACCCCACCCACTATGGCACTTGTCCGCTGAAATGATCCAGTGGCTAAGAAGTGCAGTACATTGAGGACCTTCTCCAGGGGGCTGAGTGCTTGGGAGCACAGGGTGGGTGATGTGAGGTCATCCTCCCACTCACTCACCAGGTCCAGTATGATGTGTGGTGGAAACCTGTACCTCCCATACACCTGGTCATCAGGCATCCCGAAAAGGCTGGTTCTGGGTGTGAATATTCTGGCCCTGACTATCCTCCTCCTCCTCCTTTGGTAGCCCACTGCCACTGCTGCTAGGAACGGTATGTTCATCCTGGCGTCTGAGCTTGTAATTGTTAAAGTCCGCAATTTTATGCTTTGCGCGTGTTCTAGGCGAGCGTGTGACCCGCGCACCCCTGGAATCCAGTTCCCAGTCCAATAGCGTGTGGAAATTCACACGCACCACGGGATACAGCGTGTGACCCGCGCACCCCTGGAATCCAGTTCCCAGTCCTATAGCGTGTGGAAATTCACACGCACCACGGGATACAGCGTGTGACCCGCGCACCCCTGGAATCCAGTTCCCAGTCCAATAGCGTGTGGAAATTCACACGCACCACGGGATACAGCGTGTGACCCGCGCACCCCTGGAATCCAGTTCCCAGTCCAATAGCGTGTGGAAAATCACACGCACCACGGGATACAGGTTCGCTGACGTACTTGCGTGTGTAAGTGGCCGCGCACCCATTAAATACACGTACATAGGCCAATCACGCGATGACACTCTGACGTGCAGTATTTCCACGTGTGTTCCGTCATCACGTGCTGAGTGGGGAACGCCCGTGCGGGTCACGTCAGACGCGCTTACGCGCTGAGGGACTCTGGTCCAATAGAATCGCGTATGCGTGCTGACGCGCTTACGCGCTAAGGGCCTTTCCTCGGATTTCACGCTGACGTGCAGGATTTTCACGTGCCAAATCACTCCGTATCAAGCTGGCCACCCGAAAACACACGGAACACCACGCTCCTGCCCAGAAGGCCGAGTTACTGCCCCCCAGTGCCCCGAGCAGCCTCCCACGTGCTATCTGCTGCTGCCTGCCTGCCTGCCTGCTGCCACCGTGCCCTGCCATTTGGTGCCTGCACATCAGCCATCTGCAGGGGTCCAGTTGCTGTGTCCCCCCCTGCTGGAACTGAAGACTCCCAACTGGGATTACATCGCTCCACAGCCCAGCCCCAGGACCCAGTTGCCCACCCACACCTGCCTCTGGGGTTGCCATGTCGGGCACTTCCACATCTGGCACCAGTGGCAACCCCAGGCCAGAGGGGCAGAGGGGCACCAGCTTCACTGCCACCGAAGTTGGTGTCATGGTGGAGCATGTCCTGGGGCAGTATGATGCCCTCTTTGGATCGTCCCGCGCCAGCAAGGAAGGACGGGAGAGGATCTGGGCCGACTGTGTGGTTGCCATCAACGCGGAGGGGGTGGCAACCCGCAACGTCCAGAAGATCAAGAAGCGCTGGGAGGACTTGAGGTCCAGGACCCTTGTGAAGGCCCGGCGCCTCGTGGAGGGGGGCCGGGGCCGCATGAGTTCCATCCAGAAGAGGGTCCTGGAACGCGTACGCCCAGCGCTCCACGCCCAGGTCCTTGAGAGGGAGGCCCGTCTGGAGTTGAGCGGTATGTGTCCAAGCATTACTGTGTGAGACAGGGCATGTTGCGGTGTGCTGGTTCTATGATACTTGCCTGTATGTGTGCCATGGGCCATGTATGCATGTATGTGTGCAGGGACATCATGGTAATGCATGTGCGACCAGTGATGTGTGACCCACATGGTTGTTGCATGTGTTGAAATGCGGCATGGGGAGCCCTATGCAGATTTTGGACATGAGCATGCCAGTCTCTGTACCTGGACATGGATGGGGGTGAAGGATGGGTGCTGATGCCAGGTACATATATGGTAGCCATGTCTGTGTGCCTGACCTGCGTGTCTGTGACTTGTGCATGCCATGGATGCATGACACATGTGTGTGACAATGCACAGATTCAGTGGCGCACCCAACTTACCCTTGTTTCGCCTGTGTTCGGTGTGTTTGGGGCCAGATGGATGTGACTGAGGTGAAGTGTGTGCATGTGATATGCATGAGCCATGATGCATGTGAGTTACATATCATTGAATGTTTCTAGAGTCCATTGGACATGCATGGAAATGTCCATGGCATGCACCATGCCTGTTACTGTGTGTGTTTTGCCTGGACTGACCCATGTGTTGTGGAGGGACATGATGGAAGTGTACTTTGACAGTGGTGCTCATCTGCTATTGCTTCCTGTCTAGGGGACCATTGTACAGTAGCCTGATGCTTGTGTCCTTTGTCTCCCTCTACGCAGCGGCTAGTGAAGAAGAGGGCGGAGACGGCGCTGTGGAGCAAGGCGGCGGGGATGCCCCCACGGCTGCAGCGGAAGGGGTGGGTGAGCCCCCACAGGGGCCTGCTACGGCGGGAGACGGTGAGGAGCCATCCAGGTTGGTGGTTTGCACAGAGGAGGAGGAGGCCGACACTGGTGCACACATGGGGCCTGGTGGGAGCATCCCTGCTGGTGCAAGTGGTGCAGTCCAGGGCCAGGGGCAGGAGGCAGCACAGGTCACCGTGGAGGGGCCTGTGCATGTCACTGTCCCTGACCCTGTGAGTGCACCACCATGCACCAGCAGGGATGCCCCGTCCCAGGCCCGTCCGCAGGTAGAGGGGATGTCCATGTCACCTGACTCCCCTCCACCTGCGGACGTGGTAACCCCTGGCCGCGTGGAGAAGGTCCTGATTGGGGTCGCGATGCGCACGGCTGTGATTCATAATGACGTGCGTGCTTCCCGGGAGGAGCACGCACGTCATCACGAAGTGCACCGTGCCGACGTGGCCCAATTGGGATCGGCCATGTTCGGGGGTTTCCTGCATGTGTTGGCCAATCTGACGGCCCTCTCCTCCTCTGTGCAGGCTATCCACCGGTCGTTCTCCTTGCCGTCTTCCGGCCCAGATGCCACCAGGGCCCCCTGTGGACCTGCCCCGACCAATGCAGCCAGCTCGGTGGGGATCCCATCCCTGCCACAGTTGGGAGTCGGAGGTCCAGCAGGGGTGGACAACACAGCAAGTGGACCCCAGCAGATGGAAGATGTGACGGCATCATCGGGCAGGGCACGTGCACGACGGCGTCGGTGGTTTCCATCAGCCTGGATGCCGTCGTGCTGGCAGAGGCAGTGGCGTCGGAGGCAGCAGCGGGCTCGACGTGGGAGGCATCATGGCTCGGGGCCATCAAGATCAGAGGGGCAGGCATCGGCCGGAGGGCAGGGCAACCCTGGGATGGTGGTGTGTTCCGTGTGGGAGGAGTTTGGCCAGCGGATAGGTGCGGAGCGGCAGCGGGCGGAAGAGGAGCGGCTCGCCATGGTCAGGGCGGAGTTCTCCATGCGTCGGGCATTGAGGCGGGCTGAGTGCCTCGAGGAAGCTCGCAGGGAGTTTGAGGTGGACATGGGGTTGTCCCTGCGAGACCTCGGGGCCAGGACAGAGTCCCGCCTCCAGGACATCGACATGGAGTTCGATGATGCCCTGGCCAGCAACATCACCAAGTGAGCCGCAGGACTTGCCCGCTGCCTTTGTATATAGTTATTTAGTTATTTAGTGCTAGGTTTCCTTTATTTATTTTTATTATTTTGGACCGCTCGGACAATGGCCACTTTTTTGTACATATATTTTTCATTAGTTAGTGGTAGGTTTCATTTTTGGTGTTGGGCTCATGGACCCTGGAACATTCCTGTATATAGTTTGTTTTTTTGGGAGATACATTTTTTTAATTTCTTATTGTTTTCACCATGACGTAATGGTTTTTCATTAATTTCCTATTACATGATATTGCTTTGGACAAATTCATTTTAATTTTTTTTTCCTTTGTTTTTTTGTTTATCACTTTTGTTCTCAGACATGGACCATTTATTTACTTAGCCACATCGTTGTATGTTTGAAATTTCACTTATTTTTGGTATTTAATACATTTTTTATATTTTCTTACACTTGTGTTATTTTCTCATTGGTTTGTTACATGTCATGATATGGGTTTTGACATTCACTTGCACCCATTGTGTATGTGTGTGTGACGGACATGTGTTCTTTTGCATACTTGGCATTGGGGTTGTGTCATGTGATTGCATTCACTATGTGGGTGGATGCAATCCTTGCCTGGGTGTTTGTGCTGGGTATGCTGGCCATTACTGCCATGATTGTGTATCGTCAGGACCTGGGGCCAGGGGGACATGTGTGGGGGCCTGCTGGCAGGTTCCCCACAGTGCTGGGGGGTGGGGGTGGTGGGAGACATGAGTGTGGGCCTGGTGGAGGCTGCCCCTGGATGGTGGGGGGTGGGGGTGGTGGGAGACATGGTTGGGGGCCTGGTGGAGGGTGCCCCTGCACTGCTGGGGGGTGGGGGTGGTGGGTGACATGAGTGGGGGCCTGGTGGAGGGTGCCCCTGGTGACTGGGGGAGTGGGGGTGGTGGGTGACATGAGTGGGGGCCTGGTGGAGGGTGCCCCTGGATGGTGGGGGGTGGGGGGAGACATGGTTGGGGGCCTGGTGGAGCCTGCCCCTGCACTGCTGGGGGGTGGGGGTGGTGGGTGACATGAGTGGGGGCCTGGTGGAGGGTGCCCCTGGATGGTGGGGGGTGGGGGTGGTGGGTGACATGGTTGGGGGCCTGGTGGAGGGTGCCCCTGCACTGCTGGGGGGTGGGGGTGGTGGGTGACATGAGTGGGGGCCTGGTGGAGGGTGCCCCTGGTGGCGGGGGGGTGGGGGTGGTGGGAGGCATGGGTGGGGGCCTGGTGGAGCCTGCCCCTGCACTGCTGGGGGGTGGGGGTGGTGGGAGACATGAGTGTGGGCCTGGTGGAGGGTGCCCCTGGATGGTGGGGGGTGGGGTTGGTGGGAGACATGGTTGGGGGCCTGGTGGAGGGTGCCCCTGGTGACTGGGGGGGTGGGGGTGGTGGGAGGCATGAGTGTGGGCCTGGTGGAGCCTGCCCCTGCACTGCTGGGGGGTGGGGGTGGTGGGAGACATGAGTGTGGGCCTGGTGGAGGGTGCCCCTGGTGACTGGGGGGGTGGGGGTGGTGGGTGACATGAGTGGGGGCCTGGTGGAGGGTGCCCCTGGATGGTGGGGGGTGGGGGTGGTGGGAGACATGGTTGGGGGCCTGGTGGAGGGTGCCGCTGGTGACTGGGGGGGTGGGGGTGGTGGGAGGCATGAGTGTGGGCCTGGTGGAGGGTGCCCCTGGTGACTGGGGGGGTGGGGGTGGTGGGTGACATGAGTGGGGGCCTGGTGGAGGGTGCCCCTGGATGGTGGGGGGTGGGGGTGGTGGGAGACATGGTTGGGGGCCTGGTGGAGGGTGCCCCTGCACTGCTGGGGGGTGGGGGTGGTGGGTGACATGAGTGGGGGCCTGGTGGAGGGTGCCCCTGGATGGTGGGGGGTGGGGGTGGTGGGAGACATGGTTGGGGGCCTGGTGGAGCCTGCCCCTGCACTGCTGGGGGGTGGGGGTGGTGGGAGACATGAGTGTGGGCCTGGTGGAGGGTGCCCCTGGATGGTGGGGGGTGGGGGTGGTGGGAGACATGGTTGGGGGCCTGGTGGAGGGTGCCCCTGGTGACTGGGGGGGTGGGGGTGGTGGGAGGCATGAGTGTGGGCCTGGTGGAGCCTGCCCCTGCACTGCTGGGGGGTGGGGGTGGTGGGAGACATGAGTGTGGGCCTGGTGGAGGGTGCCCCTGGTGACTGGGGGGGTGGGGGTGGTGGGTGACATGAGTGGGGGCCTGGTGGAGGGTGCCCCTGGATGGTGGGGGGTGGGGGTGGTGGGAGACATGGTTGGGGGCCTGGTGGAGGGTGCCCCTGGTGACTGGGGGGGTGGGGGTGGTGGGAGGCATGAGTGTGGGCCTGGTGGAGCCTGTCCCTGCACTGCTGGGGGGTGGGGGTGGTGGGTGACATGAGTGGGGGCCTGGTGGAGGGTGCCCCTGGATGGTGGGGGGTGGGGGTGGTGGGAGACATGGTTGGGGGCCTGGTGGAGGGTGCCCCTGCACTGCTGGGGGGTGGGGGTGGTGGGTGACATGAGTGGGGGCCTGGTGGAGGGTGCCCCTGGTGGCGGGGGGGTGGGGGTGGTGGGAGGCATGGGTGGGGGCCTGGTGGAGCCTGCCCCTGCACTGCTGGGGGGTGGGGGTGGTGGGAGACATGAGTGTGGGCCTGGTGGAGGGTGCCCCTGCACTGCTGGGGGGTGGGGGTGGTGGGTGACATGAGTGGGGGCCTGGTGGAGGGTGCCCCTGGTGACTGGGGGGGTGGGGGTGGTGGGAGACATGAGCAGGTGTGCAGGGTAGTCCCCTGTTTTGTGGGCTGCCTGCAGGGGCCGTCGAGGGTGACAGGACCCACCCAGCCTAATCGCGTGTGTAACTTCGCACGCACCCCTGTAATACACGTACCAAGCCAAATCGCGTGTGATAATTCCCGCGCACCCCTGAAATACACGCGCCCAGGCTATTCGCGTGTGGAAATTCCCGCGCACCCCTGAAATACACGTACCCTGCTGTAATCGCGTGTGGGACTTCCCGCGCACCCCTGTAATACACGCGCCCAGCCTATTCGCGTGTGGAAATTCCCGCGCACCCCTGAAATACACACGCCCAGGCTATTCGCGTGTGGAACTTCCCGCGCACCCCTGAAATACACGCGCCCAGCCTATTCGCGTGTGGAACTTCCCGCGCACCCCTGAAATACACGCGCCCAGGCTATTCGCGTGTGGAACTTCCCGCGCACCCCTGAAATACACGCGCCCAGCCTATTCGCGTGTGGAACTTCCCGCGCACCCCTGAAATACACGCGCCCAGGCTATTCGCGTGTGGAAATTCCCGCGCACCCCTGAAATACACGTACCCTGCTGTAATCGCGTGTGGTACTTCCCGCGCACCCCTGTAATACACGCGCCCAGCCTATTCGCGTGTGGAAATTCCCGCGCACCCCTGAAATACACGCGCCCAGGCTATTCGCGTGTGGAACTTCCCGCGCACCCCTGAAATACACGCGCCCAGCCTATTCGCGTGTGGAACTTCCCGCGCACCCCTGAAATACACGCGGCCAGGCTATTCGCGTGTGGAACTTCCCGCGCACCCCTGAAATACACGCGCCCAGCCTATTCGCGTGTGGAACTTCCCGCGCACCCCTGAAATACACGCGCCCAGGCTATTCGCGTGTGGAAATTCCCGCGCACCCCTGAAATACACGTACCCTGCTGTAATCGCGTGTGGGACTTCCCGCGCACCCCTGTAATACACGCGCCCAGCCTATTCGCGTGTGGAAATTCCCGCGCACCCCTGAAATACACGCGCCCAGGCTATTCGCGTGTGGAACTTCCCGCGCACCCCTGAAATACACGCGCCCAGCCTATTCGCGTGTGGAACTTCCCGCGCACCCCTGAAATACACGCGCCTAGGCTATTCGCGTGTGGAACTTCCCGCGCACCCCTGAAATACACGTACCCTGCTGTAATCGCGTGTGGGACTTCCCGCGCACCCCTGTAATACACGCGCCCAGCCTATTCGCGTGTGGAACTTCCCGCGCACCCCTGAAATACACGCGCCCGGCCTATTCGCGTGTGGACCTTCCCGCGCACCCTTGAAATCCACGTACCCGGCCAAATCGCGTGTGAGACTTCCCGCGCACACGTATTTTTTGTCAGCGTGTCCGTGTTTGTGGGTACCCCTTTGCACGTCATTTGTCCCGGAGGGCCACAGTATAGGACATTCATCATGGCAGTATATGGGTGCTATTTGTTGGCGCACCTTTTGGCGCACATTTCTTACAGCCGCTGAGACGCTACCGCCTGCTTTCTTGTGGCGGTCGTGTTTGTGCCTGTGCGCTGGTTTGAGCGTGCGCTTTTTTGACCTATTCTATTCCATGAATACGTGTTGTAGGCGAGCGTGTGGGCGTTCTGCGCACTTTTACCCTGTGCTTCCCCCGTGACGCCCACATTTTGGCAAGTTGTTCCCCATTCCGAGTGTTACGCCCCGTGTTCCGCCTACTTTTGTTGCGTGCGCCGCGCTATGTGCGATTTTCGCTGTGGACTGTGCGATTTTCGCTGTGACCTGGCGCATGCCGTTAGATGGCCTGTGCGCCAACGTGCGCCGCGCACTTTCTTATCGCACGTCCGATGGTTTTCTCGTGCACGGCCTTCCATGAATCGATGTGCGCTGCTTTTCGTGCGATTTTCGCAATTGCACTGCGATTTTCGCTATTCCACTGCGATTTTCGCTATTCCACTGCGAATCGCACGTTTTTGGCCACTTGCGCCGCGCTAATTATTCCATGAATCGGCCTGTAAGACTTGACGAGTTATCCATTCCTCGAGTAAACGCTTTTCTCAAACTGTTACATTAATTTGCAGATGGGGATGTATCACAATGTAAATATTTAGTAGGCTTTCACAATATGGATGCTCTCTGCCTTTACCTAAGGCTATGAATCTAGGGAGAAGTTTAAGCTGTGGAAAGGAAAAGTACTAACCGGTACCAGTAGTTGTTAAGCGGGGTATACTTCCCACATATGTGTGAATGCAGTGGATGAGTATCGATGCTTAACCATCGGCGTTAAAATGGATGCCATAGAGTTGAGCAGTTTGATGGTTATCCAAGTCAGAGTAGTTCAGGATTAAGGAGAGTGAAAATGTAAACAGTGATTTTTAAACGAAATAAGTGCACCATAATCCTTACAGGGAACCTCTAAGCATATACTGCTAGTATAATACATCTAACTGTTATTCAGGTAACTATTCTTTGATTTGCATTGCTGGATTTTGTTGCCCAGAAGCTATGCAAAAGACGTGTCAAACTGGTGCTTTCGTATGGTCACTTCACAAGAGCTATACATGACCGCACAATCAGTCTTTACAAGGAATGGGGGCGGTGGCAGAGTGTAGGATAGTGTAACGACGTGAAAGTGACATGCCACACAGGCTTGGGATGTGTGTGGGGGTGGGGAGTGGGGTGGAGTGGAGGGGAGTTCATAAGCCACATAGGATTCGTTTGTAGGGGGAGACGCATGAGATTGGCATGTAGTGTGTTCATGAAGCACAGGGTTGGAGGACACGTGTATGGGAGAAGCAGAGATCATGCCTCAGAACCAACTGAAACCTCATTCAGTGCAGCAGTTCGCTCCCTTGCATCACTCTGCACTCAGCCACTGGAAAACGGACAGGTGCATATAGAGTGACTGTTCGTGCTGCCTCATTTGCTCTAGTTGTGCAGCCTGCCCAACAGGGGAGAAAAGTCGAATATGCACAGTCCCCGCACATGCTGTCACACTACTGGGGTTGTGCTTTACTTCATACTGATGCTGTTCTGCACAGGCCATTACAATAATAGGGACAGAGTGAGTGCCGGGCTGTAATTGTCGGTATAGCACTCTGAGAACTATATAGCAAATCTCAGTGAGTGGCAGAAAAATATTTTAATTGAAAACCGGGTCAGCATTACACTTTCACAAATTGTAGCTATCTTATTAAAATGGCAGTAATTTCTATCAACCTTTGGCAGTAACAGTTAATTTCATTTTCAATGCACACTTCTTTTCCTCCACTGTTAATTAAACCAGTTTGTCTTTGTTTATGTGTTAAAAATGACTGCAGTGTGATGTTACATTTTTAATAAGCTATATGTCACAAATAAGGAATATATGTCGAATGCATAACATTGAGGTTGTTAGGGCGTAAGAAAAAGGTGTCAGCGCATTGAATTACTGGTTTCATGTAAAAGGCAATGGTCAAATGCACAGTACTGTTTGAATGGGTTACCTATGAGTCATAGTCTTAATTGCCAGAGCCTGTGACAGTGCACTACTTTCTCTGTCATTTTAAACCTCCAGTTCAGCTTGCTTTACAATATGCATTCTGTAAACGTACATGTCAGGGGAGTAGATGGAAAGTTAGAGAATTTTCATTAAATGTCATTTAGTTAAAGCTTTTTTTTCATAGCTACAACTTTTCGAAACTATTGATTAACGACATACACACAGTTATACAACATATTCCATGAAGAAGGGATATAGATGTTTTTAAAGTAGTTTATGTTAATACATTTTTGCTTTGAACTGTATCCCCCCAAAACACATAGGGGGCGTAACTGTTCTGCTGTCATTTTCAGTGGCATAATCTCTTATAACATAGGTTAAGCAGGTTTCTACATGTATTTTCTTCTCAAATGTTTATTGGATTGTTGGATTCATTTGGTGTGAACTTCACATGAAATGATTAGTATGCATTAAGAAAGGCATGTCTTCAGCATTGAATTGTTAAATATTTTAAAGATGCATTATCTTCCCAGTGTACAAAGAATAGCAAACGAAATATCCAGTACTGATCAGAAGTGACTGCATGTACAATTTAATGGTATCGATTCTATTTGACCCCATTAAGATGGTTTGTCTCCTTCCTGCACACCAACCTGGTGAAACGGACAACGTGTGTCCTCAATCACAAATCTCACATGTATGGAGATGTCCGTCAGCTACCCCCCCCCTCTTTGCCCTCCAAACTGGAGAAGAATGATTCAGACTGCCTTGTGCACATTCAGGAGTAGATGAATGCCACCTGACTCTATCTAAACACATATAAAATTAGCATTATCATCCTTGCCCTTAGTGGCTGTGGAGCCCTGATTCAATTGTTATGGTCACCGGCGGTAAACAATGTCTCCAATCCTGAAGAAGCAAGTTTAGAACACAGGACACGGTTTTTTATTTGTGCCCCATAGCATAATTGTGCCAGGGGACCACTCCGGTGGTGATTGTGCGCGGTACAAATATCCTTTAACATTAACATAAAGTCGACATTTCCAAATGATTCCTGTGCAACATCTTCCCCCGGTACTGAACTTCAAAATATTTTATTGGTTCTGGCAGTAGTCTTTTTCCACCTTGGATAATGCTTTGTGTAGTGAGTTTCCCTTTCCAAAGAAACTGTACCAACAAAATCCTGAGTCCATCATTTGACCGGTACCCCGTGACTCCTCCCAGGGAATGTAGGCCATTCAAAAGGTAACGAGTGTGGGAAGGAGATGGGCATTTGCAGGTTAAGGAGGAACTGCTGTAGCCAGCAGGAGGAGAGGAGCCAGTATCGGGCCTTAATGCATTAACGCAGCTGTGATACATAGACTGTCGATTGAAGGATCTAACTGAGGAAGCTGAGTGGAAGATGATAATGTAGAAAGGCTTGCACTTTGAAATAAGCCCTCATCTTATGAAGCCAGCAAACACCACCACTAACTGTTGATGAATAGGGAGTGGAAAAGCCAATTCAAGAATATTGGCTCTCATGTAGCCTTTCCAATCAGGAGAGAGAAAGGAGGAGTGGGTGAGCACAGCAAGAACATTGCGGAAACGAGAAACAAATAAGAAAGTTTACGCTGAGGACAAGAAAGGCAGTTTGAAGACAAAAGCCCGGAGAAACTGGGGGAATTGCATGAAAATTCCCTGACATAGCTGAAAGCACTGTATATCATTGGGTAATTAAATACAGCATCGAGGTCAACCATAACGATGGTTGTGAGTAACAAAGATTGCAAGAAAGAGGAATGATACATGTTGGGGCCACAGTTCAGAATTCAGCACAGAGACTTGCACATTTAAAACATGCTGGTGAAGGAAGTCTTATGACCTATTCTGAAGGCCTCATTACAAGTTTGGTGTTTTTTTGCCAGTAAATCTGCCGAAATACCAATAAATGGTTTCACCGTTAACACCACTTGGTATGGCGGAATTACTGCCGGGTTACAAGTGGTGGGAGGCAGTGTTAGTCCCCATTTATTGGAGTCCATTGGACTCCATGGGGATTTCAGTAGAATTACCGCTGGCGGTAATTCCACCGATTTGACCATTTATTGGCAGTAGGGTGGAGGAATTACCCATAGTTCGGCGATGCAGTAATGCAGTTGTATCTCTGTTACCACGGCATGTCCTCCGTTTATGGCCACACCGCTGAACTCGTAATGAGGCCCCAACTCTGGTAGGGAATGTGAAAAAGAGATTTAATGCAAGCTTGCACACGCAGTTCAGTACCTAGCCTAGTACTTACAGAAATTACCAAGGGGTGGCTTGATCAGTTAATACATACTGGGGAACAAAGTCCAATATGGCAGTCCAAGTCTCATCAAGGATGTACGCAGATACGACCACAATCATCCTGGTCCTCATCGACCTTGACTGGCTCCCACTTCACGCACAAATCACCTCAACGTCTGGCTGCAAAATCTATAAAGCAGTCGCCTTCAAATCACCCAGCTATCTCGTGGAGAAACTCTGCATCTCCGCTGGACAGCACACCACCAGAAGCCAGGACACGTGCAGACTTGAAATCTGCTGCAAAAAGGAGAGGACCAGAAAACAAGCCTTCTTTGCATACGCCTCAAGACTATGGAACAGTCAGCATCAGACTTTCCCCCACGCACCAACAATTCAGAAAAGAACTCAAGACCCACCTCTTCAAGTAGTCACTCCTCCTCAACACCCAGACCATCATGCTGCCCCCGCACCACCTGATGTGTTGGACGCCGTCTCCCCCGCTCCTCCCTGCCACCCTATACAGCTGTACCCCTCGTCTGTGTCCTTCTGTATCCTACCACCATATGTAGCCATATGTGCACAAGATAAAACGTGTCCACCTGGGTGAACGCGCTAAACATCCCGTGTCACATATATTGTATTGATGGCCCACTGCTCAATCCTTCTACTAACCCTTTTCTTATCAAAACATGCACCATATACAGTATGTCAATATGCAGTGCTTCCAATATATGCCCCACACTTCATATGTGTGCTCTAATGTTTCTGACTTGATTCTCAATAAGGAAAACTCAAGGAATGTTCTTACTCTCTCCTGTATAGTGTAATTTGTTTTATTATGAGAAATAGTAAAGAAACATTGCTACTAATATTGTAACTACAGATAATACACTTAATATGCAAAACATTATAAATGAATATGGAGCTATCATTGTCATTGCCTCTATGTCTACTCAAGACCTGTCAAACATTTCAGAAGCATAAAATCCACTTCAGAAGCAACTGACTATCTCATTAGCTCTCACTAGGCCTCTCCTCTTTCCCAATGTGATATTGAAGATGGGTAATACAGGCCCTCATACTCACTACTGTCCTCATAGGGTAGGGAGATGAGAGATGGAGTCTGGATGCCTGGAGGCTTGTGGACTGCACAAATCAAGAATAATTAAAAACAATATATAAAATCCAATTGGAAAAACCACTTATCAAAATCAGCATGGTCTTGTAGCAAAGAGCAGCCAAAGTAGGTAAAAATGCCTTAAGAGTGTGTGAAATGGAATTGACCATGGTGCAAAGAACAGCCAATTATGAATACAATATATCCAAAGGTGGTGAGCTGATTGCCAAAGGTAGAAATGCCTCTCTATGCAGCTCAGTCAAAATTGTAGTTCTGCTAAAAGAGTGTAGTGCTGCGCAAAAAACAATGTCTTTATAAGACTCAGGAGCCCAAAATGCAATTAATTTCAGATGCTTCAAAATCCAGGCAGAAAAAAGGAGGGCTATCCCCTCTGCCCCCTCCTTAAGCTTGCATGGAGTGTGGTTCCAGTCTGCTTTCAGGTTCCTTCCAGCCTCGTATGCCCTGTGTATTGCTCTGTCAGCTCAGCGAATATCTCTCCTTCTGCGTCTGTGCCCACTAGAAGTCAGCTTTATATAGCATCATAGCCATCTCCTCCACTTACCAAGTTGCTGAATAATCTCTTACTCAAAGCCATAGCAAGTTGCTAAATGATCTCCTATCCCCATCAATCAACATTCTCCCTCATGTCCGGTTTAGCTCAAAAGCATTTGAGTCCAGTATAGTCTTTTAGAATATGATTATTGTTAACTAGAACATTCAGAGCTAGTTATCAAAACGAAGGGGACATTTGGAACACATTTCAGACTCTTGGGAGTGCAGCCCAGAAATATTGCTACCTCCAAACTTGTGCAGAACCAGCTCCAGTTCCAGAACCAACTTAAGACCTTCCTCTTCGCTTCTGCGTTCTCTCTTCCTCTCCCCTGCTGATGTCCTGACTGCTCCTCACACTGGTAACCTGGAAACCCTCTCAACTTGGGCCCAGGCTCCTGCATGTCCAGTTGCACTTCGCACTGCCCCTTGGCTCCCCTAGCACTTGTGGTTGGTCTGTATTTACAACCCTACAGTCCCTTCTCTCTGCACTTATGAGCCACCCGTTGGCTGCACTTTTTGAGTTAGCTGCACTGAGCCATACGTTGGCTGCATTTTTAAGTTACCTGCACTTCTCCCGGCACCTCTCCCCTTCCACTTCCCCGCACTTGCACGATCTGAATGACACAGGGCCTAGTAAGATTGTTGCTTAGTCCTCCCTGTGTTTCCCCATCCTTGTCTTGTCACGCCTAGAAACACTTGTGTACAAGCGCGTTATAAATGCCATATCATATCAAATCTCCCTTTGTGTTCCAAAGCAATAGATAAGTCTGGCGCAAAGCTCAGACATTCAAACTAATTGTTAGTATATGTTCACTAATTGAATATACTTCAATGCATTTTACTATGTACTTGTCTAAAGGCTTCATAGCTGAGATTTTGCTCAATAATCATTCCTGGCGCCTGGCTAAAACTAAAATGACATAACACCCCCACATCCACATGAACCCACCACGATGAAACAAAAAGACGATCAGGATGAACCTATCTTCTAAAATAGAGAAACTAGGTGTATCCAATATGATTGTCAATGGATTGCAGGAGAAAACTGAATCCATCAGCCAGTCTGTAATGGATCCCGGCTGGAACTCCCATGAGCTTTTACCTGTAGGGTTTGAACCTCTTTTGGCCAATCTGGAGTTTTCTCCAGCAGGGGTTTGGCCATGTGTAACACTTCGTTTAATGCATGACGGTTTTTGTGGTGCTGGCGATGTGCATCTTCATGTTCAGGATATATGCCAGTTTCAATGATAACTGGAGGAACTGCAGAGGAATTGGCTTCACTTCAGGCAAATTTAATAGCAGTAGTTCAGTGTGCACTGGTGGATGAAGGATGATTTCACCACCTTTATGACAATAAGGCTGGCAATTCTCACAGGCACACCATAGCACGAAGCGTTAAACCTCATGCTATAGGATCCATTAAGTAGTAATAGAGCTTTGCTACTGAAAGTTTCCATTCTAATTGCACTTAACATAGATTTGGTGGAGTTCAAATTCTGGTCACATGGGCTGATCTTAGAAATGTTCTGGCATCTTACATGGAGTGTTCCCACACAATTTTCCAGGGAATACTGATGAAAAGTAGAGTCCTCATGCACCACACAAACATGGGTGCAGGGCACCTCATGGATGGTTTGTATCCATTGATCTTCTATGTCATGCATGGTGCCAAGGACTGCAATTTCTCACACAACAGAGCTGGCCTTGCTGGCACAGGAATGTTTAGAATCCTGTGTAGTGTCCACGGCATAAGGTCTTTGTCCCACACCGATATTCCATAGAATATCTTTTTGATGATGCTCAGTAGAGTATAGGTGGACTCTGCAATGCCTCTTGCTGTGCTTGATTTGATAAGTTAATGTCCATCAGTTGCTCTGGCCATGTGATGGTAGTTCAATCGGGGACTCCTGTAGATAGTGTGTCTAGGAAGTTTGTGTTCTTCAGAAGTTCGACAACCGCTCGTTCACCTTTTCGGGTTTTCAAATCCTCTTGGATGATATGCACTATATTCACTACATCTCTCAGCTCACAGATTCCTTGCTGCAATGATATGAAGTTGTCATCAACAATAAGAAGGCTCTTCTCTATGGAATGTTGTGCTAATCTTTGGATTTCCAGGACAGCTTCTTTCCAGTTGTAGGAGGATTCTGCAGTTTTTGTCTCTTTTGGTGGTTCTAGGTAATTTGGTGGAAAATAAATGGTCGACAGGACAATTGGTCGACACCAAAAGGTCGACAGGTCAATTGGTCGAATTTTTTTTTTGTGTTTTTTCACAAACCCCCTTTTTTTGCTAAAAACCCCTTTTTTCCCTAAACGAAAACCAAAATATATCTATATATAAATAAAAAAAAAATTCAACCATTTGACCTGTCCACCAAATGGTGTCGACCAATTGTCCTGTCGACCATTTGTCTGTCGACCATTTGGCCTTCTCTAGTTGACATATCCTATCTCGGATTGCTGACCAGTTGCCTGCCTGGCTTTCCCTGTGTGTCTGTCTCACTAATTACCTAATTTAAAAGTGCTTGCTTTGCCATTAATTGACATGTTTTGCCTATGGAAATGGCATAGGTTTGTGAAATCTTTTTGCAGCTTTAGCTATATAAGCACCTACTCCTATCTCATTGGCCCTCATTACGACCCTGGCGGAAAGTGACTGACCGGACCGCCACAGCGTAAATAGCGTTTCCGCCATTGCACGAAGGAGCAAAGTGCGGCCAATTCCGACCCATCGGGCACGAGCACCACGGCATGGCGGAAGTGCAAAGTCCGCGATGGCGGAAATGACCCCAAAACGGCCCACACCACCGCCGTACGGCGCCCTAGGTGCAATACCGCCACCCATCACAGCGGACACCGCAGTGTGCGCCTACCGGAAAGTACGGTGACCGGAAATATACGGAAACGGAAGTTAAAACATGGGCCCGGAACGGGAAACATCCCGCCGTACACCTATAAAACCACCAAAACCACACAACCACTAAAAACACTACCCTGAGACACACCCCAACCCGACATCCACCCTAGCGAAACCAAGAAAAATGGGAAAAGTAGCGAAGAAAGCGTGCGACCGCAAGCGGAAGGTCCACTTCTCCCGTGAGGAACTCACCGTGCTAACAGAGACCCTCCAGGAGAATGCTGCCGTCGTCTTCTCCACGCAAATGACCAGGACGGCACTTGCAAACAAGAAGGCCATATGGGCTCTGGTGGCACAGCGGGTAAGTGCGGTGGGGACCGCACCCCGCAACCCACAGCAATGCCGAAAGCGATGGGACGACCTGCGGATACGCGTCCGCAGCATACTCTCTGCCAACCGCAACATTGCCACAGCCACCGGGGGAGGTCCTGAATCACCCATCAAGTTGACCCCCTGAGAAGAAATCTGTGCCTCCACCATCGGAATGGAGAGCATAGAGGGAGTCGGAGGGATGGAGAAAGGAGTGCAGACATCCGAAGATTCAGGTAGGTGGGCCAAATAAAACAATGCCAAACCCACAAAGTCCATCCATGTGAAGTACCATGTGTCCACATAGTGCAACAGAAACACATGTCCAGGAGAACGTCCACACACATCGGCCTGATAGCGCACGTTAAAACCCACAATAAATACATAAATAATTAAAAACCCCTAAAACACGCACTACACGTGCAGCAGGCACACCCTAACTGCAGGCTGCCAAACAACTGCACCCTCACCCCACACACAAATGAAAGCACCTCCAAGGCCCCGACCCAAATCACCCTCAGGTACCACCCCAATGCATGTGATACAATGCCATTCCAATACCCACAGACCCATTAATAACCCTCGCCCTCCTTTACTCCACCACAGGGTCCGATCCAAACGACGAGCATCAGGACACCCCTACCAGCACACCTGCAAAGAGGGCCAAGACCAACGGCCAGAGACCCTCCACCTCAGCTGCACGCATCAAGACACGGCAGCAGCACAAATCAGGTGGCAGCACAGAGGAGGGAACATCAACAGGCACCCCAGCAGCCAGCATGCCCACAACACCACCACCACAGGTCCCCCCAACGGATGCCACAGAAGGCACTGCCTCTGGTGGCAGCAGCACCATAGGTGACACCCCATTGATGGCAGCATGCTCCGACACAGAAGACGGGGATGTCGAAGTCAGATCCATCCATGACCTGTCCCAATCCCCCTGTCTGTCCCATCCCGTACAACATGAGGATACCACGCAGGGGCACCCACAAGACGACAACTGGCCATCCCCCACAAGCCCTGTGGCAAGGCAACATGAGGACAACAGCCCCTCTGTGACACCCCCGCAAATGGCCATGGCCCAGCAGAGGCAACAGTCCCTCGACCAGTTAATCGTGCAACAGCAGCAACTGGCCACGCTCCTCAAGGACCATGCCGATGAATGTGGGGGCACTAAGGCAGACATAGAAACATCAACTGAGACACTTAGGGCAGAAATGGAGAGAGGTACAGAGACACTAAGGGCACAAATGGAGAGTAGCACCGAGAGCCTGAGAGTCCAAATGGAGAGAAGCACCGAGAGCCTGAGGGGGGAACTGCATGCGACGTCCAAAGACGTATGTGCCGAACTTGCCGCAGTGCGCCGTGTGCTCACTGAGCTCTCGCAAACCCTTAGGGACATGCATGGACGTGAGCAGGCAGAGACATCATCCGTTGCAAGTTCCGTCCAGGGCAGCCCCCAACGTAGATCTGGGAGGAACCTGCGCTCCACAGGCAGGGGTGCCCCTGATACCCGCAGAGGGGGCTTGCAATAGCGACAGCCCACTGACAATGAGCATCTTTGGACACTGGTGTTCGGGGGGAGGTAGGAGGGTGGAGGGGGTGTGTTGGGCTCACTTGGGTGGCGGGTCGATAGGGTGTACTACATGATATCACATATGCCATAAACAGTGCACGATCAACCAATGAGATGTGTGGACATTGATCTTTGTGTACTAGGCCCTCATAGGCGTACAGTCCATATTGTGCATGTCCCAGACACACACAGTGCCACGAGTCCCGTGTCCATGTATCAGCCACCAGGCGTGAGTGCTAGAAGCATACATCAATGAGATGCTGACGAATGTGCGGTGCCTCGCAGACTCCTTGAGGTGCTGCCACATCCCCACCCTCATCATGACCATCATCAGGTGCTTGCAGTTCTGCGTCAGGGGGCATGGGCACATTTCTACGTACGCACATGTTGTGGAGCATGACACATGCCATCACCATCTTTGCAACCTTCTCATGGCGGTACAGGAGTGCCCCGCCAGACCTGCTGAGGCAGCGGAAACGACCCTTTAGTAGGCCGAATGCCTGTTCAATGACTACACGGGTACGTGAGTGGGCATGGTTGTAGTCCTCCTCATGCTGGTCCCGTGGGTTCCGGACTGGTGTGAGGAGCCATCTCTTCAGTGGATATCCAGCATCACCTGTATGTGGACGATAAACGTATGATGTGGAATGCCATTGCTACGTACGCACACCCCCCCCCTTCCTGCCAGGTCATTGCCGAATCACATACCCCACATTATCGTGCATGTAATGAGACTCACCGAGTAGCCAGGATCTGTTCCCTGCGTGTCGCTCCATGTAGCGTGGTATTGTAGAGTTCCTCAAGACCATAGAATCATGGGTTGATCCAGGGAATCGGGCACAACAATGTGTAATGATCCTGTTGGAGTCACACACCATTTGTACATTCAGAGAATGAAATTGTTTTCGGTTGCGGTACTGGGCCTCCATGGCATGTGGGACGACCAATTCCACATGGGTGCAGTCGATGGCACCAATGCAACCCGGTATGCCGCCAAGTGCATGGAATCCCACTTTTGTGTTGGTAATTTCCTGCTCCGAGCGTGGTAGGGAGATGTAGTCGTCTGCGTGCTGCAGGAGGGCATCGAGCACTTGCAATAGTGTCCGTGAGAACAGTGGCTGAGAAATGCCATGCAACTGTCCGACTGTGTGCTGGTAGGTGCCTGTGGCCAGGAAGTGTAGTACAGACACCACCTTCAGTAGGGGTGGGATGGCGGTTGGGCTATCTATCATGCTGACAAGGTCAGCCTGTGTCATGTCCACAATGGCGGCTACGGTGTCCCGGTCCAGACGGTAGAGGGTGTGGATCTGCTCATCAGTGAGGTTGAACGGATGTGCTCGGAGGCTTGGGATTGCGGGCTGCCTGCGTGGTGGTAGTGGCTGTGCTGGCGGCCCTTGCTGGCCCTGCCTTGCCCTCCTCCTCCTCCTGCGTCTCCTCCGTGCGGCCGGTTGTAGTTGGTGTTCGTCTTCTTCTTGGAGTTGGAGTACTTGCAGTGCTATCATGTCCCCCAGGGCCAACATCGCGAGTCCTGCCGGTAGCATTTCGGTGTGGTTGTGGGAGGAGACTGGCTGTGCAATTTGTGTTATCAGGCTGTATGGCCTCCACCTGTGGAGATTCATTCCACCTGTGCAAACTGCTCTCCCCTTTGGCCGAGCACGTCCCGCGCACAACGCTGCAATTCGGGGAATGGCATCTTGCTATTGCAATCATGTATTTGTACCCGATGGCCGTGTAACATTGGTTGATATGTTCATTCTGCTGTGGTCCCATTGTTTCACATTCTATCTGTGCAGTCGCGAACAGACTTGTGAAGGGTCAGTGGAACGTAGTACTCGAGTAACGGTGGGCCCTCATGCATCACTGTACCGAGTTGCAACGACGGGCGGGGCGTCCCATTTGTGGGTGAAGGCAGTTGCCATTTTCACACACAGCCGCACTCGATGGATTAATTAGTGATTTCAAACGGCCACAGATGCCTCTTCGACGTGATGTTGCAAATGAGGAATTCGAAGGGCGGCGCTTTCGGTTTTCAGCTGGCGGCGAGGAAATGCCCACAGGTCTGACTGCTAATATAACGTACTATTGTTCAATGTCCTTGGGACAGGGGCCATGGTGAGGATGCAATGATTGATATGAATAGTATGGGATGCGCAATAGCGACGTGGGCGATGAGGCCGGACGTTCCCAAATACATGTTACTTCACTACACTGGAATTACGGGCTGGGGCACTGTGGATTTTGCAGGCTGCATAACGCACAGACTCAATGGATATTTCTAATGTTATGTGAGTAAATATTCAGGCGTTTTAATCCCGGGATGAGGGAATGATGTATGGATGCATGGGCAGGTGATTTGATACAGAGTTTGCCATGTACAGGGGTTCTTGGGATCTATCCGCCTCCCCTACGCTATGTGATGCAGGGCTGCCATAGTGGGACCATCGTCTATCTGGCCTTGTTGAGCCCTCCCTGTCTCGACGCGCCCTCAGACACTTGTGTCCATGCATGTTACCAATCCCATCTGATGGATTCTGTTTTGACAGACGCATGCACAGGTACACTCGTTTGTGATGGTGTTTACACCTCGATATAGATAGTTATGAGTCGCAAGTGGTTTTTGGGTGGTGATGGACCTTTGGAGTGGGCTAGCATGCATATGGCTGTGGATTTAGTGTGATCATTGAAGTGAGTTGTTGGAATGTAGTTCTGATGGCCATTCTGTTCTTTTTCTTTTCTTTTGGTTGACAGGTATCTCCTCCCCTTTTGCCACTGCCATCTGTATGCCACTCCTGCAGATGGGTTTTACTCCCGACACCTGCTGCTTCGTGTTAATCAGTGGAGCAGCATTACGATCTTATGGGACGATCGCCAATGGGCCACATGCCCTTACGCAGTACTGGTGGCTCGGAGCAACATTTCGGCCTTTCAGCTGGACTAGTGCCTCCCCATTTTGCCGGCCCTGCGGTTCTGTGCGCTTCCATGTTGCCTTTTCGTACGTGAATGTGGCTCTGTGTACCAGGATGGAACAGGGCGTCACACAAGTAGTGGCTGGTCATTTCTTGCGGATGCAGCCCACAATGGTGAAATGTGTTTTGGAGTTCATGGCCTGATGGCTGTATGGGCTTGGTGATTTTGTTGTGCATTACATTTCTATTCTGATTTGGCCCGTGTAGCGTTCTTCTTTGCAAGTGATGTGGCATATGCCTATTTGGGGAGCGATGTATTGTGAGGAGATCTGCATTGGGTTCCAGCTTCGGAGTTTAGTTGCGTGGTACTGTACTGGGCGCGTTTGCCTACGAAGCCCGTGAGGTCAGGGATGGGGGCTGCCAATATGACTGTTTGAATGTTGTCATGCTCAGGGGCGGGGGATTGGGTTTTGTGTGACAGATGCCGGTCAGCCAGGTGGACTGGTGTAATGATGTGATTTTCGGAATATTGCTGGTCACAGGTGCCTGTGTTTGCGTGCGTTTCTTGGTGGGGGACTGTGGTCATGTCCATTGGGATGGCTTCTGTATTCGTGCCATCTGTGCCCTGCAGCTCCCATTGGCCCCTGTTGTGTTTTTTTGTTCGTTGGCATGCATGGGTGACTTGTACATTTCACTGGTTGCATTGTGGCTTCATTGCACCTACGGGGAGTTGTACTTTGTGGGCAGGGAGCGGTGTACAGGCACTCAGTGGGGCCGTTTACGGTTGATTCGCGATGCCGTACTTCTCACCATGGCGGAATGGTACATTCCGCCATGCTTGATGGCGTTAGGTACATGTCCGCTAGGGTCGGAATTGGCGTACCCTTGCGCCATGGTGGTGTTTACGGTTTGGCATGGCGCGCGCGTGCTTGGTGCAGTTGGCGTTGGCGTTCACTACGGTGTCGCTAGTGGCTTCGTACTTTGCGGTGACGGGTCATAGTCGCACCGAGCGCTATTCGATGGCGGTATTGCATTTCCGCCATCGTTTTCCGAATTCCGCCAGGGTCGTAATGAGGGCCATTGTGTCTTTTATAACACTCATTGGCACCACGATTCCAGCCTATTGGAGCACCTTAGGCATTTGTAATATGTTCATATTTGTGTTTCTGCATTGCTTTGTTAAGCTGCTTAGTTGTCCATCAAAACATACCCTCTGTGGCATTTCAGCAAGATACTTGGATAGATGGTATGAACTACAAATTGCCACAAAATTGGTGTAATTGAGGACGTACATTAGATGTGGATTTCTACGTGCTACATCTAGTGTCTGTTCCATGTACTTGCCCTGATTCACCTCCATTTCATGTTAAGAGGGAGTTTCTTTCCATGTTTTCTCTGTCATTGTGGCATCGAATGTTGTATCATACACCACAGAATGTGTAGACCACACAAACTGATCATTTGCAGGTAGTGGGGGCAATATATAGTTCAGCTCTACAACGTCCCCCTCCACCCAGGGTTTTGGCACGTAAGGGAATTGTGCCCTAAAATCTGTGGTGGTTCAGAAATGGAAAGGGACAGTGCTCCCAGCTAGTTTTTGTATTGCTACTGCACTGGCCTTTGCTTGTAAAAAAGAAATGCTGTCAAAATATTTCACAAGACATACATGATTTGCCATGCCACTTGTCTAGATCATCTTCAGGGTCTAATAATGCTCCTTGAGCAAAGGCTTCTATTTTGGCCCTCAACATGTTCCTATAGGTGTCTGAGACATGCGTTTTATAGGACACTACACTAGATCAATCTATCATTGATTGTGTATGCACCTGGAATGTCAGCGATTTGGACGTACCTGGGTTTTGCCTTTACTTCTAGCCTTGCTGAATTGTGGACAACCTCAACTGAAAGCCTCAGCCCCTCCTGTCTGTGTGGAACTAAGAGTGGGGGGGCAAGCTCCCTCAAGGGGCACCCTCTTGGGAAATAAAACCCTCCTCTACGGTGGATTGGTGGTTGATGGTCAGAATGTTCAGCTGAGGTTATGATTCACAGAGAAGACATGGTTAACGTAGGAGCTGGGTGCATCAGCGAAACAGGGCACACTTGAGGAAAGGCGTGGCAGCAGAGAAGGTGACTGGAAGAAGAGAGTCAACCAGGCAGTTGACATGGAACACAGGACAAGACTTCAGAGAGCAGAAGAGAAGGGGAATAGCAGAGTAACAGGGAATACAAAGATGAGCATCAGTGTCAGGATTGCCGGAAGTTGCAACGCAGCAAGCGTTGGGCTCCTGCCCTGATAACGGTGATGTCGCCGGAGTGTTACCGGAAGCGGAAGCAAAATGTAGAGGCTTGCGGCCACCATGTTAAATGTGGCTGTGTTTCCATCATTGCCATAGGGATCTTTGCGACCCAGCGCAGTTGGAACGCATGACATGGAGGTGCATACTAGGCCCACTGTAGGTTTTATACAGACATGTCCACTATAGCCCTGACTCTAGTGGGTATATGCTTATTTGAGTCGAGGCTCCTCCCTCATAGACAGCCTTCATCTCCATCTTGTGTCTTGTGTGTGGTAAGGCTGAAGTTGACATGTTTAACCGTCTGATGATCATTGGGATATCCACTGGGATTTAAAAAAAGTAATGCAATGAATAGGGCAAAAAAGGTGAAAAGACGTATCCACAGCAAAGTGTGGAACAGAATTACTGCTCTAATAAACATTTAACAGTTCTTGGTGCACTTTGGACGGTCAATAATCTTCATCTTCAAGATGGATCATGCGCTTGGCTCTATTTCTAGCCTTGTTTCTGGCTCATCTGTTCCCAGAAAAATAAAAATGTTTTCAGGGGTTGCGGTGGTTTTTGTATTACTTGTTAACATCATGTTGTTATCGACTCTTGCCTGCTTTTCAGGTTGTTCAAGATAGACAGTCTCCTGCTCAGGAACAGGGCTGTAACTATCTGGAGTTGGCTTAAGGTGGTCTACTGACACTTGGTGCATATCTTTTTTAGGAAGCAGGGCTGGCTGTTCTTGAGTCAGTGAGTTGCAGTACCTTCACTGGAAGTCTGTAGCACAGTCCAGTGCTTTTTTGTCATGCATCTTCTCCAGGACGTAGTCCCCCAGACTTCAGGGTGCTCTGTGACTTGTCTTTATCTTTATGCTGTGGAAATGCTTCCTCACCATGGATGGAGTCTCTTAGGAGATTTATGAGAAGCAGCTGGTCTGGCCTTGTGAGAGAACTACATGGATTGTATAAGTCAGGAATATACATGGGAGCACCCAAAAAGCAACTCATAAGGTGTTTTACCCTCACATTGAGAAAGGCGACTTAGGTTGTTTATGCTACGCTGCACTACATGTACATGATTTACCCAATTACTTCTTGATCGAGGCTTGCTTTATTATCCCATTTGCTCTCTCAACAACCCAATTTGACTGTGGTCGAAAAGGGGTGTGAGATGTTGTATTGCTCTCCCCAGAGTGCACGGAAAAACATAAATCACCAATGCAATTATAGAGCCAATACTTTGAACGCAGAAAGACGCAATAACTCGCAACCACACACTCTTAGAAGATAATCAGCACTTATACAGCTATTTATTCAAAGTTTAACAGCAACCAATAATTACATATAAATAACTCACAGCAGTAACATAGACATAAATCACAGAAGAAGCAAAGAATTCAAAAGGAAATACATCACCGTGAACGTAACTGGATTCCTCATCTCGCCCAGAAGTGGCTGGATGACCCCAGGAACAGCCAGGCCGAGAGCACCACAGCTCACAGGAGTGCCGAACATAAGCGTCCTCCTCCGGCTGAAGTCTCACGTGACCACCTCCGGGTCTCCGCATATATACACACTCCGAAAAGGGGTGGCAGTTCTCGAACCTTCTGGAAATGGCACTTGCGCAGTTGATGAGCAGCCGTCGGTTGCCAGCTGGGTCAATCGACAGCCACCCTCAAGGAGCAGAGTGCCTCCCTCCTCTAAAAACACGCTCCACGGAGAACAGTAACAAACCATAACAAAGTTAGCTTTCCCAGCAGAAATGTCCTTGACCGCATACCAGGTTTGGAAAGCATGTTTTCCTCAGCACCGTGAATCTAACACTCGGCAAAATGTGTGCAGCTTTTCACTGCTGCATGAAGTAAATATCCATCATGGCTCCGAGCGCTCCCAGAATGCACTGCGCACCAGCGCCATTTTAGTTCAAGCATAATAGATGTGCAGAGTACAACCCCAGCTTGACAGGGGTTCTCATAAGGCTTTGCCAGAAAAGGCCGGCCCATAGTCAGCTCAGAGTAATTCCTTTGCTGTCATGGCTGCTGGATAGCAATCGTTTCATGACCTCCTTACAATCAGCTTTCTTCTGGAGTGTAGTGCCATCATATTTACAATACTAAAGCACATAGCTGTTTCTAACTGCACTAATGGTGTGTTTATGTGAATAATTTTGTTTGCATTTAGTGTGCAATCCTTCTGCACTATTATTTGAACTGCTGCCAGAGTCTTCTCGAGAAAACATCTGCTCGTATATGCCTGTCAATGGTATGCTATGGGTTTTGTGTCTCTATGGTTACATACTACAAATGTTAAAGCATTCGGACCAATAAAACAATGTAACTTCTAAATCCTTATCTGTGTTCCTATCCTGAAGAGGACTACTTTGAGTCCTCTGCTGGTATATGTGGTGCAAAATGTGTGTGTGCTCCCATTTCCAGTATGATGGACGGAAGTTGGGCTTCAACTGGTCGTATTGTGATTTTACTAACGCTGCATAGTCTGAAATGTATGAACATCCAAAATTCAAAAGCGCAAGTATGGCCTGTAACTTAAGTGTACATGGGCTCTGCAAACCTTTCTTTAGGAATTGAGGTGCAACTCCCCTTCCCTTATCGGATAATGAAAACTCCAGAAATGATTTCTCTATGGGCTATTTTAGATTTCTTGAAATTGAAAATGTGGCCTTTGGCCGCTAGTGTCCTTATTATCAAATCCACCTTCTCTAGGTTCATTCAAATCATCTGTACAGTATGTGTAGTCTACATATGTCCAGCATGTCTGTATGCCTTCTAAGAAGGATTGTATTCCACTTGAGAATAGCTGCGGACTATTTTTGTATCCCTGTGGGAGTCTCTTGAAACAAAGCTGTTTCCCCTGAATGTTATTGCTCTGTGCATGTAGCTCCCTGGATCTAAAGGTTGTGCTAAGAATCCATTTCCAGATCCAACACAGTCTTATATTTATATCTCTGCATGTTACTCAGAAGGCCAGAACTATGCATGTTCTGAGCAGCCTGTGTGCGTGTGTTGGTATTTAGAATCCTGAAGTCAATTACCAGTCGATATGAACCATCTGGTTTGGACACTGGAATTAGTGCTGTGTTGTGTGGACTTTCCTGTTGTACCTGAACCCCTTGGCCTATTAACTGATCCACTATTACCTTCCAATGTGATATAGCCTGTGCTTTGATTGATATTGTCTCTGAGACTTTGGTGTTGCAAACACTGGCATTTTATGTGGAGGGCAATCTATGTCATGTTCTACCTACATGACACTTGAATAATTGTGCTGCACCTAAAACAGTCCATGAGGTTGCATAAGCATTCACTATGTGTTACTCAACTTCTTCTGAAAAAGCTGGTTTATTTTTTTCTTCCCTTCTAGGGATTTCCCTAACATATAGCCTGGGCTAGGCTAAATGGCCATATTGTGTTATCTGCAATTTGGACCACAATAGTGCCTCTATTTCCTTTGGGTGTTCCCCTTCAAAATGTATTGTTTCTTTTGTACACTTCATTTTCCTCAACCACTTCTCCTGTCGGAGTAATAACTTCTACCTTCTGATCAGTGGGAGTGGGAGGTGATATAATAGCTTCTTGTGTCTTTCTCTGAATATGTAGACTTGTGTACCAGAATCCAACTGTACTACTAGCTAATCATTTGTTTAGTCACTGGTATCATCCTTTGAGTCTGGTTCAGCTCTTTTGCTATTGCCCACTCAAAGCTGCAGGTTTCTTCCTTTCTCCTCTTACCCCCTTTTAGTGGGCTTCTGCTCTCCCTTGGGTGATGAGTCCTGTTTCCTCTCTTTAAGTGAAGGAGAAGGATAGCCTCTGTATCTTTGTGGTTGCCTAAGCTGTGCCCTATCCCTTAACTGAAAGGTACTTTTCTCACCACTTCAACCCCTGTAGCATCTTCTACCCCAGCTTCCTGCCTGGGCCCGTTTTGTGTCTCTCTACAGATACTGTTCTATTATGAAAGGTCTCCCTTTCTTCCTCTCCTACAGGGTGATACTGAAAGCATGTGTCCTTCCCTTTCTGTCTCTAACTGAGAAGGCGTGTCTGCCTGGTTCCCATCTGGTGCCAGTAGTGCTAGTATGTGGTGCCCTTTTAGCGTGCTTACTTTCATTTAATTCTGTCTTTGTCCCCTTCCCAGGGCATCTACCCAGGTGATCTTTACCTAGGGACCTGTAAGTAGCTGTCACAATTTGACCACGTCTTCCTCTTCACATATCCTTCAACCACAATGCAGTACTGGAGTTTCCTTTCCTGTTCACTGGGCAACATTACGAGGCATCTGAAGAGTTCTAGTCTTACTTATTTACCTTTTATGAGGGTTAGGAGTACTCCCTCTACCATTGGATAATTGCCCCCAGCTATGGCTAGCCCTAAACCCATTGCTGCCTCTACTCCCTGGGAGCTCAGTATCTCTCCCAGGATGGAGGTTAGTGCTGTAATTTAAGGAGTCCCTATTAGAGGCAGGTATAACCAACTATACACTGAAACCCTGCCTAAAGTCTCCTCCTAGGTAACCAGGGGAAGGCAGCCTGATCCTAACCCTGGGGGTGGTATTACCAGGTTGAATCATCTGGGAGGAGACATTACAATGTAAGCAAAACAACACTGACCTTGTCTTCTTGAAGTTGACATTTTGATCAAGCCTGCAACCCAAAATACATCCAACTACCTGATTGTAAACAGGTAGGTGTGTGATCAAGGGGTTGCTGCAAAAATTAAGGGGAAACCCTCTGGGGAATAAAACTCTTATGAACATTGGTATCCTTTGTAGAAGATGCAGTAGTGTAAATAGCAGCAGGACCACTCTACAGCAACATAGAGGATACCAGAATCACTGTAGTAGTAAGAAGTGTACCTTCAGGGATGGTAAGAAGCGAGTGCAGCTCCAAGCAGAACGGACAGTAGTATAATCTGTGTTCTGCAATGGCTGGCGGCAAGAGAGTGAAGCTGCAGCACCGGAAGATGGGAGCAGAGCTGTACAGCAGGAGCGGAGATTGCCAGAGGCACAGGTGTGGAAGAAAAAGAGAAGTCTAAGCTGCTGGGGCTGCGTCTCCAGGCTAGGAAAGTGTGACAGGAAGGAAGAAGAAAAATGGGGAAGTAGACAGGGAATATGGACAGAACTAGGAGGCAAGAAGGCAAGGGAGGTATTCAGAGCCCTCAGAAGGAGCACCGTTAGGTCGGCTATAGGAGGCAAGGAGTGAGGAGTAAGAAAATCGCTCAAACAAAGTCAGTGCTATGAGAGAAGCGATGTGAGTTGCTTACCATGCCGGCAATCTTCATGTCCTCAGCAACTCTGCACCAATCACCTTCTCACTAGCGCCATCTTGGGGACAAACACTAGTGTGAACAGTTTGCTGTAACATGAGAGGAGAAGATGGGTGCCATCTTGGTTAAGACAATTTGCTGATAGTTTTCCTATTTCGCCAGCGGTGCCAGAGGGACCACACATGTTGTTGATTCCTAACAGGAGAAGGCCCCCAAGGAAACAAGAGGATTCCGTTAGGAGAGACGCAGTATTTGTCGTCTTCAGCGAGGGAGATTTTTATAGTAGCAGAATATTTAATGGCTTGTTGTTAGTCAGACTTCCTTTCACTAAGATATCCACATTGAGGGTAGGGAAACCTCTTGCAAACACCAGAGAAAACATATATGTGGGAATCAGAGCATTAATACCCTGACTTATCCCTTAAATCTGAACCAAACCTCAACTCCTATAAAACCTTTCCCTAATAATCCATTTAATAAACAGAGCAAATCCAATAATGTTGAAGTTTGTATTTTGGAAAAAAATAATCAGAATATTGGGGACATCAATAAAAAATACCCTAAATACTGGGATGAGGAAGAGGGACTCAGAGGCACTAAACTGCAAGATGCAGTCTAGTGTTTCTAATAACCCAAACCTGAGGGGGACTTTTGAATATATATGGACCCTCAGGTGCAGGTCTTGAGATCAAGGGGGTGGCGTTGCAGAGACCACCCATTGAAGTTGCAGAAGAAGTGGAAGAAGGGAGATGGCGGAAACGCTGCTATTTGTGAATTAGATGTCAGTCCTTAGAGGGTCTACAAGGTTAATAACCTGAATTGCAGCTCCCACAGTGGCAAGCTTTCCTCCTGGAGAGAGGCTCTCCTATTTGCGTGTGGTGTCCCAGTGGCTGGAGAGCACCGGGGAGCGAGGGAATCCAGAAGCAGCCTGCCATGCAGAAGGAGGCAGAAGAACGACGAGCAGTGGCAATGGATCGCACTTACGTGTGTGCAGAAGCCGGTGACACATATACATGAATTGCTTGGATCGGTTGCTATGAAGACCACTCATGCATCCATCTGGTTGAATCCGTTGATTTCTGTTGGAGGTAGGTCTTTATTCTGGCCGGATTGGTTTTTGAGTGGGATTTACTGGATTGACGATGTCTTTGTGGATGGTGAGTGGATAGGTGAAAGAGAATTACAGACGAGATTTAACATTGACAATTTTCGAACTACTGATTTCAGAAAATTGAAGAGATGTATAGGTGATGTGGTAGAGCAAGGGGGTGCAATGGTGAATCTCTTTCTTAAGGAGAGGGAGCCAGGTGGTTGTTCAATTGGTAGCAGGATTTACAATAATATTGTGTCTTCTTTTGAGGAGAACTCTGGATTGAGGGATGAGTGGGGGAGGAGATTGGAATGTGAGATTTCGCCTGAGATGTGGTCTGAAATGTGTGCGAACGTTAGGCTTTGTGCTATTAATTTGGGGGAACGGTCGAGACAAGTAAAGATACTCAATAGAGTGTTTTGGTCTCCAGAACGAATGTTCAAGAGAGGGATGATTGATTCGGTTGATTGCTGGTGTTGTGGAAATGGATTGGGAAGTTTGGAACATCTGCTTTGGGAGTGTGTGCGTGTGCGGGGATTTTGGCATGATGTTTGTTGTATTTGTTTGCGTGTTTTGAATTTGGATGTTGAGTTGGATTTCATGACGATGATTTTGGGGGGAGGTGAGTTGCTAGAAGATCTCTCTGTTTCACGGAAAAAGTTTCTGCTCCGTGGTGCTAGTTTGGGCAAGAAACTAGTTCTGAGGGGCTGGAAAACACAGATTGCACCTATTGTGGAAGACTGGATTGAGGGAATGTCTGGGCTTGCAATCATGGAGAGGGTGATTTATAAGCGACAAGGGAGGTTGAGATTACATGAAAAGATCTGGGATGATTTTATGAGTTTGTATTAGTTCTTTGATGGTTATTTGTATATTATATTCTACGTGTACTTAATTGCTTTGTTTTAATTATATTAATTGATTTGCTTGTTTTTCTTTGTGTAAATCTACATGTAATATAATAAATTACATGATAAATACATTTACATGTAAAATAAATTTACATGTAAAAAAAAAAGGAAAAAAAAAAAAAAAAGAAGCCGGTGAGTTTACATGTGATGTGTAATCCTGGTACACTCCGTATGAGACCACTGACAGTTACTTTGAATACTGAACTAATATAAAGAAGCATTTTGGCGAAATAAGCATTTTGTCAAGCGGCAAGAAAAGAAAAATAACAATCATTGTTATAAAAGTCAACACCTTTGCCAAAGTAAAGAAGAGGCAACACTGAAACAAGCTGATTACATCATTACAAACACCATTGCCAAAGTAAATAAGGGGCAATACTGGATCAAGCTAATCATAACCATCATTGTCAAAGTAAAGAGGGGGTGATACTTTACAGAGTATATAATCTATATTGGCTAAATGACAAGAGAACATTGTTGCAGGAAGATTGTAACTGTTGTTGCCAGAATAAGAAAGAGGCACTAGTTAAGCAAGACAAAGCCAAAGAGAAACAAGTGTGAAAAATAAACATTGTCAGCAGTTTATTGATGTTCAAGTAGGAAAACAGAAGTAGTAGCGGAGAGGCCCTCCTGATATTCAGGAGGTGAGGAGCGTAACCTGCATTGCATGTGGCAAAAACAAAGGTGTAACAAACAGCACCAATGTGTAACATGTTTTCCTAAAAGAAGTGCTGAATGTTGATGTTGTTGAAAGTTAAACACTTTTGTAAAGATTTGAAGTAGACCTTACTGCATAATACTTGTAGTAGTGTTAGGAGCTTTTGTTCTGACAGGCGGGTATACCAGGATGGGAACCTTTTAGTGCTAGTCCTGGCAGGTTAGTGGACCAGGAAAGCCACAAAAGTGTTTCATGAATTATTGTGAATTCATCATAACGAATCGTTGCTGTTATAGAAAAATTGTAAAAGTGTTTTTGTTTCTCAAGAATAAGTAGTTGTGTTGAACGTTTGCTATAAGTGCAGAGATAAAGACTTGTCTAATTGAACTGTTGGTTAAAGTTCAAGTGAAAGACTTTGGCCCTCATTACAACCCCGGCGCTAAACCATGGCGCTATTAGCACCATGGTTGGTGCCGGTGTTGTAACGAGTCCGCCATGGTGAAATGGGGAAATACCTTCCCATTCCAAGGTTGGCGGGGCGGTATTTCCCCATTTCACCATGGCCCTTCCCCATTCCCATTTTCGCCCCATAGGGTTCTATGGGACTGGGGAAGGCACTAAGTACGGTACCGCAAATTGCGGTACCGTAATTAGCACCGAAGTCCCTTTGCGGCACCCTACTTTAACGGCTGGTAAAACCAGCCGTTAAGGTCGGGTCCCGCAAAGGGACCTCGTAATCAGGCGTTAAGGGTTTAACGGCGCTGACACCTTTTACGGCGCCGTTAAACCCTTAACGCCAGGGTCGTAATGACCCCCTTTGCAAGCAAGAAGAACTTTATGATAATAACATAGCTACAAAAATGTACTTGCTTATTTGAACTGTTGAGTGAAAATCCTGCTTAGAATCTGGGGAAGAGGACCTGATCCAGGTTACAAGGATATACAGTTAAGTTTATGTTGAACTTAACGGTTATTTCTGTTAGATTTGAATTGACCTATTTTCCCTATATGAGTTTGATGTATGTATAAGTGTGAGGGGCAGATACCTTTTCTTAGTGTTTTCCTTTAGTTTATCTTGATAGACAGGGAAAATCCTTGTTAGGTTAGGGATAATAAGGTGTTTATCAAACCCTTACGAGTTAAATAAAATGGCTTCTTGTGAAAAACCTTTACCAAGTTGTCTGCCTCACATTTCTGACCCCTCACATATGGTGTCTTTGTGGGATCAGAATCAGTTGATACAAACTCAGGATTCAGCATGAATGCAGTAGATGCTAGTCCCATAGTTGCTATATCTGGGAATGAGTGGAATAACATCACCTCTCCCAGTAGAGGGTCCAGTCCCATAACATGTGTAACCGAGGAGAGATCTAAACATGTCAACATTTCTACCAGTCGGCTGGAACCTCTAGAAAGAAATTGTGTGGCCCTTAATTATTTACATTCTAGAATGGGTCATTTTTCAACCACTAACCAACCAAGCCATTTGTCCCACTAGGAAACCAGTGGAAGAGAACATGTATAACCTTTTCTTTTTCCAGCTTTACCAAATACCAAGTAGGGACAAAATAATCAACTCCCTGGAACTTAAGGTAGAAATTCCATCCAGCACAGTTGTCTAACTTATGCCCCTGGTTGGAAATAGATGAAATGGAAGGTTAAAGGTATTGCCTTTTCTGTTCAGTGGAGAAGAAATAAAGATTTCCCTTTTGAATTTATCGTACCAGCCAATACAATTTAAGAGGGACGAGCTGGTGGAAATCTTGGTGCATGTAACCCCATGGGAATCTCTGCTACAGTCTGATATTAGGCAGGGTGTTGGAGGGAAACCAGGGCAGCAACTTTATGGGAAATGGGACCACAATTTGATGTATGTATAAGTGTGAGGGACAGATTCCTTTTTGTTAGAGTGTTTTCCTTTAGCTTATCTTGATAGGCAGGGAAAATCCTTATTAGGTTAGGGATAGTGAGGCGTTTATCAAACCATTATGAGGAAAATGGCTTAATGTGCAAAACCTTTACCAAGTTGTCCCCTCACATTTCTGACCCTCGCAGTTCCATGGGTGGATTACAACCTGTTAGCATTATGATCGCGAAAGCCCTCTGCTGAGGAGTGACTTGAGGGTAGGCTGCTTCAAGCTGGCTCAATATATTGAAATACCATCTAGGAATTTCTTCCTGCCTAGTCGGGTAAGTGCCCAGTAAGGCTTAGAATGGATGTGCTCCTTCCTCTCCTGCTATTACCAGTCTAGCTCTGTACTCTACAGCTTAAGCACAGACAAGTGTCAAAGTGTCTCCTCTGGAGTTCATAGTATTCCCTGGTATAAGGGTGATTTGCCTCCCTATTTGTGTGGAACCTAAGGATGTGTTCTAAGGTTAACCCTTCCATAGCAAAAGGGCCATGCCTAGCCCTGGTAGTGGGATATGTCAAAACGCCCTTGAAACCAGTTCTGGTGGTCTACCTACTGCAGAGCTAATCCAGGATACTTATAGGGTGCATACTGGTCAAGATACCTTCTAATGTATAGTGTCAAACCTGTCCCCTGGCCTGATGCCAGGTGTCTTCTAATATGTAAAAAGGGTTTCCCCTAGTCCCAGTCCTCCAGATACAGCCACTGCCACTGTAAAGTTAGTGTTAACATCTCTAACACACCCTTCATGTAACCACCTGGTTACCACTTGGCTGCAATTTACAGTTATAGGGACATCAACGTGTGGGTTAGCCATTCTAGTATAACTTAGCTTGATACCTATTAAGAGTGTTTGCTTACAAAGACACCCTGCTCTTTACTAGAGTGTGTTTTAAGATAACTTATATTTACTTATTTGTATCGCCAGGCCTGTAGCAATCTTATTAGCCCTTCTTCAGTAGCTAAGTAGGGAGAATATTTTAGGTCGTAAGATTGTCCCATCTCGGGAGCCAAAATGACGTGACTTTTATCACCTCTACCTCACAGAGCCTTTCCTACACCCATCAGGAAGTGTCCTAGAACCCTGCCACCCCCAGTTGGAGTTGTGGTAGGAATAAAGGTAGAGAAAAGCAAATACCCATCAATGTGCATCAGAAGGGGGAGTAGGCAACAAACTCCTGCAGTGGGTAGCTACTCTGACTCTACACAGGACTCTTATATTGTATTGATAGCCCACTGCTCAAACCTTCTACTAACCCTTTTCCTATCTAAACATGGGCCATATACAGTATTTCAATATACAGTACTTCCAATGGATGCCCCACACTTCATATATGTGCTCTAATGTTTCAGACTTGATTCTCAATAATGAACACTCAAGGAATGCTGTTACTCTCCTGTATAGTGTAATTTGTTTTATTATGATAAATAAATAGTAAATAAACACAAAAGACACTTAATATGCAAAACGTTATACATGAATATGCAGATATCATTATCATTTCCTCTATGTCTGCTCAAGACCAGTCAAACATTTTGGTAATATAAATGCCACTTCAAAAGATACTGACTACTGCATTAGTTCTTACTAGACCTCTCCCTTTTCCCAATATGATATTAAAGATGGGTAATACAGGCCCTCATTCTCACTACTGTCTAAAGAGGGTAGGGAGATGAGAGCTGGAGGCTGGATGCCTGGAGTCTGGAGGCTTGTGGACTTCACAATCCAAGAATTATTCAACAAACATCAAATCCAATTGGAAAAACCACTTATTAAAATCAACACAGTCTCTTAGCAAAAAGCAGCCAAAGTAGGTAAAAATCCTTAAACTATTTAGTGTCAATTGGAATTGACCATGGTGCAAACAGCCAATAATGAATACAATATGTCCAAAGGTGGCGAGCTGATTCCGATAGGTAGAAATCCTTCTCCATTGAGCTCTGTCAAAAATAGTAGTTCTGCTAAATATGTTTTAAGGCTTAGATGTTTAAAAAGGCAATTTCAGAGGCTTCGAAATCCAGGCAGAAAAAAGGAGGGACTGTCCCCCTCACCGCTCCATTGGATTGCATGGAGAGTGGTTCTGGTCTGCTTCCAAGGTTCTTTTAGCATCGTCTGCCTCCTGTCTTGCTCCATCAGCTCTGCGAACAGCTCTCATTCTGCATCTGCCACCCCTAGAAGTCCGCTTTTTATAGCATGAGAGCATTGTTTACTACTTTAGCCGTCTCCTCCTCTTAGCAGGTTGCTGAATAATCTCTTGCTCAAGGCCTTAGCAAGTTGCTAAATTATCTGCTTCCCCGTCAGTCAACATTCTCCCTCATGTCCGCAAGTATTTTAGTCCATTGTAGTCTTTTAGAATATCGTTATTGTTAACAGGAACGGGCCAAATTGGAACACATCCCAGACAGTTGGAGTGCAGCCCAGAAGTATTGTTATTGAAATGTACCTGTGTGTTCATAAACAATGGATACGTCTGGTGCAAAACCCAGACATTCAAACTGAACGAGAAACTCTGTTCATAATTGTTTAAATATGTTCACTGCCTGAATATATTTTAATGCAGTTCAATATGTACTTGCCTAAAGGCGACACGTCTGGATATATCACTCAATCCTAATACCCTAAACCTGGCTAAAACTAAAATTACATAACAGTGTGGGAGATAGCAGTACCAAGCCTGAGAGAGTAGAGTGATTGTTGTAACAGTAGGGTTTGGAATGGCTGGGAGTAGAGAGAGAATGAGTGGGAAATAGGGCAGAATTCAAGTAGTGGGTGCACATTGATATTGAGAAGTGAGAGAGTGAAAGGGAGAGGGGAAATGTTTAGAGTGAGTAGCAGGAGGGAAAGAAAGAAAGGAAGAGAGTGAGAAAGATTGAGGGACATGTGGAAAGAATCGGAGAGAGTAGCAGGAGAGAGAGTGGAGAAGAGTGTGAAAAAGACTGGTGGCACAGTTAGGCGGAAAGTGAAAGTTTGGAAGTCGGAGTATGAGAAAGAAGGAGAGAGAGAGAGAAAGAGAGAGAGAAGGAAGTAGTAGGATGTAGAGAGAGGGGGAAGGAAGAGAATAGGACTGTTGCAGATGGCACAGGAATCTCTCCATGGCTCAGAGAATGTTCAAAGGTGTTATTGATTGTTCAATGGGGCCTATGGCCGGTCGTCTCTCACGTCTTGAAAAGCACCTCCTCCATAAGCTAGGCATCTCTGGCCTTGGGTCAGTAGATAGCAAATGTTAACCCCTACTGTCTAATCACTGCTATACACTAGTTGTGAGGGCCTAAAGGCAAGGTGCCGTCTTCTACTAGACTCCCTCAGGAACTTTCTTAAGACTGTACTTACTCTATCCAGTGATTATCGTTCTATGCGGTAGGGAATGTGCCTAGCAGATACCCTGCTCAATTAACCCTTGAATCTGTCTCGCTCTCCTCTCCAGTCCCCTCTCTTTACCATTTCTCTTCTCCTCCAAATTCTCCCACCTCGTATCGCCACCTTCTCCTTTCCTGTTCCTCTGTGTCTCTCCTTTTAAACCTTGCCTCTATCCTTTGATGTCACTCCACCCTCCTCCACACTATCACTCCCTCATCCTCACTATTACTCCCTCCTCCACACTAAACTCCTTGTTCAACACTACTACTTCTACACAACCACTCACCTTTCACAATGGACCTTAAACTTCACAGTAACTCCCTACACTATGCATCTTACAAACATTCGCCTCACTAACACGCTCACTCAGCAATATCACTTCTACTCCTTAGCTAATGCCTCACCTTCTCCAGAAATTGCCTCCACAGCTCGACAATCCTTCCTCCCTCCATTAGCATTCTTCAGGGTAGGGAATTAGCCTTGCAGATACACTGCTCAGTTAGGCCTTGAATCTGTCAAACTCTCCTCTGCATTCCCCATTCTGTATTACTTAATACTCTCCTCCTCCCACCTCTCTTACCTCCATTTTCTTCTCTCCTGTTCCTCTGATCGCTCATTCCTTCTAAATCCTTGCCTCCATCCTTTGATGTTGCTCCACCATCCTGAACATTACTACCCCTACTCCACACTTTTAGTCCCTCCTCCACACCACTACTCCCTCCTCCACACCACTACTCCCCCCTGCTACTTCTACACAACACTCACCTTTCAGTCTGAAGATTACACTTCGCAGTCGGTCCCTACACTAGGTATCCTACCAACATGCGCCTCACTAACACACTCACAGTGCAGAACCACTTCCACTACTTGGCCAAAGCATCACCTTCTCCAGAAATTGCCTTCACAGCTTGGCATTCCTTCTTCCCGCCTGCTGGTTTCTTTCTTGTCCACCTCCTCCTCCTCCACTTGTGACCTCAACCAAATACCCCACACTTCATGTTGTTTTTTACCCCCTCCTCTTGCTGGTATTGGTTTCCTGTCCCTCTCCAATTAGGGGAATCAAACAAGAAAGTACAGTCTGATCACATAATTATTTTGGCTTATTTCATATGATTTATTAATTAACTTTACACATTTACTGCAATTTTCATAAAAACTATATATTGATACAAATTCAGATACAGGGATAGAGAAGATGTGTGGTGAAACGGAGTGAGTGCTGTGCTTAAATAATAACCCACTAAGTGCCCGGAAAATCGTGGTCAATAACCATAGACACATTCAACATTTCTTACAAATACATTAAATATGTTACAAGGTTATCCCAAGACAACTCTACATCTATACAACATCAACATGCATGTTTTGACCCTTTCACTTGTAATTTGACGGGTCTTCGTCAGGACACAACATTCCCCCTGAATGTGTAATAAAAGTATTGATTTTCATCAAATTTTGATCAAGCCCAAATTAATCGATACCACACATGATGTGGGTTAGTATAATTCACACAAGATCCCATATGTTTAGGAACACTTATTCTTGATTAAATGCAACAGAATGGGCCTTATTACGAGTTAGCCGGTCCAGATTTAAGGTGCCGGTAAAACCGTACCACACCATGTTCCGGACTGGCTAATTCCGAGTTATGTGGCTGTGTGGTGTAACACCCCCCAGGTCTGATCTGGCAGGCGTAACGCCAGCGGCCGCACACAGACGTGGAAACACCGGCACCATTACTGCATGGTGCCGGTGTTTCCACTGCCCCCATTCCCGTGGAGACCTATGGGACTCCACGGGAATGGGGAGTATCGGAATGCTGGCTCCGGAATTATCAGACCACCAGGGCTGTAATGCCCCAGTGATTCCGGCAAGTCCGGAGCCAGTAAATCCCCACGAGTCTGGCGACAGCCTGCCGGTTTTACCGGCACGGCTACCGCCGGACTGGTAATGAGGCCCCATTGTCTTAGAGTTATGTTGTATTGTTTGACTCCAAACTTGGCTCAATCATAGCCGTTCTTGGTTAACATTACTTCTGAGATGATCAATGCACTTGAAAAACAAACCAATATGCTTGTCTTACTTATGACAATAATGTATAATTATGTACAACAATTAATAGTTCTTTTCACCATTGTGATAATTTCATAATCACTTAGTTGCATAAAAAGACATACATCTTTTTATTGGCATTTCCACTGTATCTTAAAAGATGGTATTTGATCTAACGGCCATATATTAGTGAAACATACTTGTTTTTACATGAATGCTGTACGTCATGTTGCCAGTACTCATCTAGCTCTGCATTGTGTAGTTAACAAGTACACTTCTACTGCCCCTGATAAATACTACAGGGATGTAGCATAGTCATGCTACATTTACCTGAAATATGTTTAATGTGCTTTTAGTATTCAGTGGTGTAAACCCATGTTATTTTTATGTGAGGCAAGTTATCTACCTTCCCTCCACTATTGAGACCCACTTGTTTCTGTGTGGGCCCACCCCCTCTAGAAGTATGCGCTTACCACTTTTTTCAGCATGCAACCATTTAGTATGTATTTTTGCCTTTGTGACGGCGAGTATGACATGATCATGTGAATGCGCGGACAGTGTGTGTTACTTTTATGTGATGTGCGCTTCAAAACATCTAGAACTTTACTCTTTCAATTTAGGATGTGTTCTACATATAAACACACAGTCCTATAAATTGCTATTTAAAATGCATGTTATACACTCTAATTTATGCTGCATGTGCTAATTTTTCCCATCAAATGTGTACATTTTTAAAGGCAATGTGGCCAAAATAGGTTTTGAAATTCATTTGTATAAAGCATATGCGCCACCTGATCGATTGCCCTCTTGGCTACTGTCTTGTGGGTTATGTGACCAAAGTTGTTATAAGAATCCTCCCCACCCTCTTCGTCACCTGTCGCCTGTGGTGAGTGTAGTTTATGAAACGGCATGCTGATGTTAATCAGGCTCAGCGTTCATACTCACCACATCGCAGAGGTACTGTTGGTACCAGGTCATTCCATGCGACGACTTCCCAACAATGCTCTGTGCAAGTAACTCTGTGGGTGTTTGTTACCACCCGAACCTGTTTTGCAGAGCGTGTTAGGTTGCCCTGGAAAATGGGCCGTCTCCCGTTCCGTGGTGGTCGCGTGGCATAAGGTCACGTGACGCACGAGTCATAAGCAGTTGCAGGAAGTAGCTTGGCGCTCCTAGTTGAGTCGCATCGCTACTTGTGTGCAGTGTTTCTAGCTACATTTTCTTGGTTTCCTAATTTCTTGCCTTGTTATACGGATTCCCCCTGCCTTGGTCCTTCTGCTTAGTTTGCCCACACATTGCTTGATTACAAGCTACGTTTTGTTTGGATTGCTGGAGTTACGCTAGTCGGCTTTTGGATTTACCCCTCAGTTGCCAAAACTCAGTCTGCCTCACAGATTTCTCTGAACTTACATTGTCTGCTTTTGGAATTGTCGCTCCGTTGCCAAACCCAGCTTGCCTCACGGATATTCTTTGGAATTACGTTTGTCTGTTTCCATTGCTTCCGGCTAACTGTTCATGAACTGCTTCGAGGTTTCGAATTGACTCTGTTCAGGAATTTGCTTTCTATACATTGGCTAACAACAAACTGTGTGTACTGTTTTGCCCAATTAATCTGAAGACCTTTTCCCTACCTGCTTTTCTCAATTCCCGGAGACATAGTTCTTAACATCCGGACTACTTACCTGGTGTTTTCCAACAATCACGACAAGGAGACAAGAGTAACTCTTCCACCCTCTGGTCTGGGGACTAACCCATTCAGGCGTCCTTGTGCCGTCGGGTCCGGTGGCATCTTGGGACTAGAGACTCACCACCTCCGCATAAGGCATCCACGTGCCATCAGGTCCGGTGGCTTTGTGTGGACTAGTGACTGGCCACCTTATGGTCTAGGTGTCCGCGTGCCGTCGGGTCGAGAGTCAAGTTTCCCTGACCAGAGCAGATATATTGCATTCCTTCACTGTGGTAAGCATTGGGTTTATGTTTGGTTTCATAGCCTTTGTTAATCTGATCATTCTGGTTTCTTATTACTCTTGTTTGCTGTTTCAGGGGAAGGTTTTTCTGTTTTGCCTATACCTTTTTGAGCTACAGTCCTGTTCTTAGCACACGTCAGTCTTTCATGTTCTATATACCATAATTGATTTGTTCTGGTGCAGCGAGTTGGTGGTCTTTGCTATTCATCCCGTAGGTACCACGTTGTCCAGGGTATTGTTGGAAGTCGTCACTGCACGTGCCACGACGTCCGCTGATCTCCTTTTTCTGGTCAATCTCCTTCTTGGTGTGTTTGGTTTCCACTTATACCCAAGATGAACATTGCCTTGAGGAATTCTACGGCTACACGACAGAGTCAAGGCCGTTAGATTCGTAACATAGTTCATCCAATGAAGCAATGTGGGAGATGTTCATTTCAATGTGGCCAAAGTGAGCCATTGTGTTTGTTCATTCAAACCCTTAGTGGTGGTATTAAGCCGGTATATCCATCTTTGTTCTTTCTCCAAAAGCATGGCTTCTGTATTACCACCTCTTTAACTGATCTTGGTGGTTTCAATGACTAATCATTCTATGGATTCTGCAGTATGTCCTTTATCAATAAAGTGTTGTACTAAGGTTTTTATAATGTCTCCTTTTTTTATATTGGAACAGTGTTCTCCTATCCGTGTGGTAATGTTTCTCAAAATCATGCCAACGTATAGTAGCACATGGGAATTTGATGGCATAAACTACTTGTTTGCTTTGGCAGGTTGAGAAATTCCTCAATTGTCATGTAAAACCTTTGTATTGAAAGTCTTTAGTTACACTGGTGTATTTACAATTAACTGTGTCCACATGGATGATGTCTAACCAGTGGATACTGTTAGGCTAAAGAGGTTAGGCTAAAGAGGGGTGTTTTTCAACTTACTGGTAAGTCCTCACCAAAACTGTCTGAAACGCAAACCATGGTTTCATCAGCTGTATGTCCTATATCATGATTCAATGCCAATATTTTTTAAGGGCTTGTCTGATGTTGCTTACGCTGGAGAAAGTGGTCACACAAATCAAGCGATATTCATATTTTTCTCGTTTTTGGGGTGCAACCGTGTGCCTCATTCACTGTAACGCACTTGTCGGTAGGCTTGGTTTATGGATGTCTTAGAATACCTGCATGCATTTCATTTACTTTTCAGTATTGTGAGGGCTCAGAAGTAAGACTCGGGCACAGTTGTGGCATCTTTGTCTCGGGGGGGGAGGGTGTGTATTATACATTTCTTTAGCATTTAGACCACTTGTGAAACATAGCATTGCTGTTCGTGCATAGATGGAAGCCAGGAAGTAGATGTTGTTTGTACAGCTAACCCATGTTTCGTCTCGCGCTCCGCACCTTCTCAATTTAGCAGAAGGCACAGTCTCACTCCACACACACTGCACTCACATATAACACAAACACTATTACACATCACCTATGACATTAGAATGAAGCTACATTTAACAACAAAAATATCGAACTGTAGCTTGCCACATAACTCTCTATCTCCTTAACCACAATTGCTCCCTTTAGTTCATAGTATACCTCCTGTGCGCCCATACACACTCCATTTAGACAGGGGTGATGAGCAGAGTCTTGGCCACCCTCGCATAACTTTAATGGCTGAAATGCACACATGCATATTAGCATCTCACAACATTTTGGACTCGGGTCCCTCCGAGGGCGTTCAATAAAAAGCGCGTTGGGACCATAATTATGGTGAAATTCACTATAACAAATGACAAAATGAATGAATACACTTTTATTATATGGGAAAGAGTTGGAAAAATGCCTCTATGTCCCTAAAACTAAGAGGGGTTTCCCTGCCTGTAAGAAAACGAATTAAACTGTCTGAATGTCCAAATTATAAAGTCTGCCCCTTTTGTGTCTCAAAAAGCCTACCTCTGTCCCAAACACTAATAAAATAAAGTAACTGTGCAAGGACGATCTCTTCCTAAAGTAAAAATGTTCCTTCTGGTTCGAAGTAACAGAAAAGTTTCCTGTCTCTTGGGCAAAGAGTGGCCGATATAAAGAAATGTTCGAAATTGTAGAGTTCCAATGTTAGGGTCTTGGCCCTTTCCCCTTGGGTCCTTCTCGTGGTGTTTGTGTCAGGCTTCGGGTCGATGGCCCCTCTAGTATTCGTCTCTTCCTCCCCCTCCTCCTCACCTGTGTGGTCGCTGCAGTCTGGACTGATGGATCTCCGGGTCCAGTAGTCTTTTCCTCTCTTTGTAGGTCGACCGCGTCTCCCATGAGACGAAGCCACAGCGGAGTCCAGGTAAAGACACCCCGCTGGGACGCCAGTCCCGGGAGGGACAACTAGGGGAAAAAGCCGCAAGCGGCAGAAAAAACCCCTGCTGCAGGCACCGGAGTCCTGATGGAAGCTGAGCTCCGTGGGAAGTTGCTCGAGAGGAAATACCAGCTACAGGATGCGAAGCCGACCGGGAGAGGAGAGAGGTAAGCAATGCTGGGCAAGGCGCTGAGGGGCACGGCAGGAGGAAGGGAAGCAGAGTACAAGAGAGAAAAAACAGAAAAGAGGAGGCTGAGCAGAACTAGAGAGAAGGAGAGCGTTCACAACAGCGGCAGCGAAGAGAACAGCTGACGAAAGGGTTGCAACGCGAAGCGCTGAAAGAAGACGGGGCCTAAATAGGAAGCATGAACCAAGGGAGAAGACTAGACCGCGCTATGCGCTCGGCTATGGTAAACCCGGGTCCTTGGCCAGAGACGCCAGGAAGGAACGAGGCGCGTGACAGTATGCCCCCCCCCATACTGAGAACCCCCGGGCTTCCCTGGATGCCCTCTATGAAACCTCCGGAGGAGGATGGGGGCATGGATATGAGAGACGGGCTCCCAGGAGTCTTCAGCACTGGAGTAACCCTTCCAATGGACAAGGTATTCTAAGCGACCCCTGTGATACCTGGAATCTCGAATGCTTGAGACCTCATATTCCTCGTTAATGTTCCCGGGTACAGGAACGGGAGAGGTACGGGCAACCCGGGAATTATCCGCACTCCTCAATAAGGAGGCATGAAAAACAGGGTGAACCCACTTCAAGGAAGGAGGTAGGTTAAGGCGAAAGGTCACTGGGTTTATTCTGGCTGCGATAGAAAAGGGGCCCAGGAACCGTGGAGATATTTTGGAGGGGCGAGACCAGCGTGGGAGGAATTTGGTGGACAGCCACACCTTGGAGCCCACCTTCCAATCAGGGACATCCCGATGGTGCCTATCAGCTTGTTGTTTGTACCCCCGGAGACTCTCAGATAAGCTTAATGAAGCTGTTCTCTGGGCTTCCTTCAGCCAGACAACACATCTTCCACGTGTAGCAGTGAGGAATGGACAGGCGAGCGAGGGATTATAGAACGAGGGTGATAACCATAGGAACAGAAGATAGGCGATATCTTAATGGCCGAATGTCTGGAATTATTATATGCAAACTCGGCTGTGGGCAGCAAAGCCACCCAATTATCTTGTTCCGCATTGATATAAGACCGCAGATATTGTTCCAGGGTCGAATTTAACCTCTCTGTTTGCCCGTTCGTCTGCGGGTGGTAACCTGATGACAAAGCCCTCTCGATGCCTAGATTTTTACATAAGGACTTCCAGAACCGGGACACAAATTGGCTCCCGCGGTCCGACAAAATCTTGTCCGGGAGACCGTGAAGATGAAAAATGTTCCTGACGAAAACCTGAGCCATGGTTTCTGCAGTGGGCAGGCCCGAGAGTGGTGAAAAATGAGCCATTTTGGTGAAAGAGTCTATAGTAACAAGGATACAGGAACAGCCTTGTGAGAGCGGTACATCCACAATAAAGTCGGTTGAAATATGGCTCCAGGGATGAGTAGGTACTTCTTCTTGTTGCAATAGGCCCACCGGTTTTTGAGTACAACATTTGCTTTGTTTACAAATGGCACAGGTCTGAACGAATCGCCTGACATCCTTAATAAGATGGGGCCAGTAGAAAGTCCTTTGGACTAGCTCCAGAGTGTTAGTTTGCCCCCTATGTCCGGCTGTTTCGTGATCATGTCACCACGAAAGGACCTTGTTTTGAAGTTCCTTAGAAGGTATCCACAGCTGGTGTCCCTTAAACATCAAACCATCCCTCTTGATTAGGCCAAACGGTTCTTGGTGACCAACTGTTGCTTCCTTGACTTGCTGCAAGAAAGAAGAAAGTGTGCTCACGATCTTGTTTCTAGGAAACATCCTCTCCAGAGAGCCGGTGAGATGCTTAGAGCCATACGTCTTCCTGGAGAGTGCATCAGCCAATGTGTTTTGACTTCCAGGTATGTAAGTAATTAGAAAATCATATTGAGAAAAGAAATGTGCCCAACGGGCCTGTCTGGAGTTAATACAATCCATAGATTGTAGCACCTGTAGGTTTTTGTGATCGGTTCTTATGATAAAAGGATAGGTGTTACCTTGGAGCAGATGTCTCCATTGCTCACATGCCTTTTTCATAGCTAATAGTTCTTTCTCTATAACAGAATAGTTGCGCTGACTCTCGGTAAGCGTCTTTGACAGATAGGCCACCAGATGTTCTACGCCTTGGTGATCTTGAAGAAGAACTGCCCCTATGGCGGTGGACGAAGCATCGGTCTCTAGAATAAATTGCTTAGTCTGATCAGGCTGCCGTAGAATGGGTGCTTGGCAGAACTGCTCCTTGAGACGACGAAAACTATCCTCAGCCTTTGAATTCCAAGTGAACGGTCCAGAGGATTTCTTCAACAGGTTGGTAATGGGTAAAACAATGTTCGAAAAACCTGCTATGAACCGCCGGTAAAAGTTGGCTAGACCCAAGAATCTCTGTACCTCCTTTACTGAGGTAGGGGCCGGCCATCATCTACCTTGTTCTTATCCATCTGTATCCCATGAGGTGACAGAATAAATCCCAGATAGGGAACAGAAGAGACCCCAAAAAGGCATTTCTCTCTCTTAGCCAAAAGATGGTTACATTTGAGTCGAGTCAGCACTTCGGTAAGATGTTTGGTATGGTCAAGCAAGTTATTGGAGAAGACCAAGATATCGTCGAGATACACAACCACTGAAATAAACAAGAGGTCGGAGAACATGCGGTCCATAAATCTTTGGAAGACAGCCGGTGCATTTACAAGCCCAAATGGCACTACATGGTATTCGAAGAGGCCAAAAGGTGTCCTGAATGCAGTCTTCCATTCGTCCCCCTTCTTAATGCGGAGAAGGTGGTAGGCATTCCGTAGGTCTAATTTGGAGAATATTGTAGCACCCTGGACGGCAGCTAGTATAACTGGGATCAGAGGCATGGGGTAGCGGTCCTTCTTAGTTACTTTATTAAGACCTCTGTAGTCGATACACGGTCGAAGATCCGTGGAACCCCTCTTGGGAATAAAAAACAGTGGGGCTCCAGCAGGTGATTTAGACGGCCGGATGAGACCGTTATAAAGATTGTCATCCAAATATTTCCTCAAGACATCCTTCTCCTTCACCGATAGCGCAAACATCTTACCGAAGGGTACCAAAGCATTAGGTGTCAGGTCTATGGGACAATCTTCAGGTCTATGGGGGGGGTAACTCCAAAGGAGAAGAGTCAGCAAAGACTGCATCAAAATCCTCCAGGATCTGCGAAATTGTATGGACTCCAACTGTAGCAGCAGGCTTACTAGAATACGTCCTCACTGTTTGGTAATTGACGCCCTGCAAGCACTGTCTTCGGCAGTAGGTAGAGGAGAAATCTAGACGGTTGGAGGCCCAATCAATGTAGGGATTATGCTGGCAGAGCCAAGGAATACCCAAAATGAGAGGGAAATGAGCTGCTCAAATGATGTCAAATGTTATACTCTCAGAGAGTTGGTGGATGGTGAGCAATAATGGTTCTGTAGATTGGGTAATAAGGCCAGAGCTCAGCGGTTTGCCGTCCACGCCCTCCACCTTCTGTCCCTCCAGTCGGTCTATGCGCTTAGCTCCCACTTGATTGACCCATAGAGTGTCAGCAAAGTTTCCGGCGGCTCCACAGTCCAGGAGAGCCAAAGCCTCAATCTGGTTCTCCCCGATGGTAATTTGTACGGTGATGACCATGAGGCGAGAATCTTGGGAGGAGTCAGATGATCCGATTGACATGGTAACATAGGGACTATACAGCACCCCTCGACATCCCGTCCCTTCTAGGATCGAGGGTGTTTGTTTTCCGACTATTTGGAAGATAATTCAGGACAATTCCTTACAGAGTGTCGGTCTGATCCGCAATAAGCACATAGGCCTTGCTCCCTCCTTCTCTTCCTTTCTTCGGGAGTAAGAGAGCGGCGTGTAGCACCTATCTGCATAGGTTCTTCAGTTTGTTTGGATGAAGTAGGAGGAGGAGGGGGTCCCCCAGGGAAGAAAGATCGGCTTCGTCGGCAGCTAGTGATTCGGGGCGAGGAGAGCGGGCCAATTCGGCTTTTAGATCTTCTCTAAGACCTTGTCGGAACAAAATTATCTGAGACTGTTCCGACCAGCCAGTCTCCAAGGCCAGCCTTTTAAACATTGAAATATATGACTGCACATCAGAGGATCCCTGTCGAACATCCAGCAGGTCTTCCCCTGCTGACATGGCGACTTCAGGTCTTTCAAAAGTACTCTTGAGAAGTCCCAAAAAGGCCCCATAGTCCTGTAGCACAGGATCAGAACTGGTTACCAGAGGAGTGGCCCAGGCTAGGGCATTACCTGACATTTTAGAAATCATAAAGCCGACCTTGGCCTGGTCGGAGGTATAGGAGCGGGGCCTGAAAGTAAAATATACTGTGCAGGCATCTAGAAACTCTCTCAGCCTTTTCGGTGAGCCCTCGAACTTGCCCGAAGAGAGAGCCATGGGAGGCAGATCTATGGAAGGTGGCTCCCGGGAGGCTATCAGCTGTTTCATAAGGGTGTTCTCGGCTTTCATATTTTGCATCTCCAATGAGAGATTCTGGACCGCTGCCACCAGTTCCTGTACCTGCTCAGGGGTGGCCATTGTAGATTGTGGGCGTTGCAAACTGTCAGGCTTCGGGTCGATGGCCCCTCTAGTATTCGTCTCTTCCTCCCCCTCCTCCTCACCTGTGTGGTCGCTGCAGTCTGGACTGATGGATCTCCGGGTCCAGTAGTCTTTTCCTCTCTTTGTAGGTCGACCGCGTCTCCCACGAGATGAAGCCACAGGGGAGGCCAGGTAAAGACACCCCGCTGGGACTCCAGTCCCGGGAGGGACAACTAGGGGAAAAAGCCGCAAGCGGCAGAAAAAACCCCTGCTGCAGGCACCGGAGTCCTGATGGAAGCTGAGCTCCGTGGGAAGTTGCTCGAGAGGAAATACCGGCTACAGGATGCGAAGCCGACCGGGAGAGGAGAGAGGTAAGCAATGCTGGGCAAGGCGCTGAGGGGCACGGCAGGAGGAAGGGAAGCAGAGTACAAGAGAGAAAAACCAGAAAAGAGGAGGCTGAGCAGAACTAGAGAGAAGGAGAGCGTTCACAACAGCGGCAGCGAAGAGAACAGCTGACGGAAAGGGTTGCAACGCGAAGCGCTGAAAGAAGGCGGGGCCTAATTAGGAAGCATGAGCCAAGGGAAAAGACTAGACCGCGCTATGCGCTCGGCTATGGTAAACCCGGGTCCTTGGCCAGAGACGCCAGGAAGGAACGCGGCGCGTGACAGTTTGTCTCTTTACAAGGTCTCTCTGGCATGTACTTGCTTCCACAAATGTCAATAGGCAGTTCACAAGAATATCCTCCTTATGGTTCAAGAATATCCTCCTTATGTTTCTCCTATTAATCCCATCAACTTGGCACTTTCCCTTTTGCCAAGTAAAGGGTTTGTTATACTGTGTTTTCTTCCCTTTTTTTGGGTGCAGGTCCCAGCCTCGCAACATTCAACTAGGCTTGGCACACTCTCCTGCCAAGCCTTTGTCCTTTCATGGACTGTCCCTCTTTGGGTGCGAGTTCCAGACTCGCAGTGTTCACAGTTACTTGGTTTACTCTCCTGCCAAGTAACTGTTCCAATATATGCTTTCTCGCTTTCGGTGCGGGTCCCATACTTGCAGTATTTAGTTTGTTTCCATTTCCGATTCACATATGGGTGCGAGTCCTCAGTTTGCCTTTTGTCGTACTTCAAATGAGTGCAGGTCCCAGACTTGCACTCAGTTCCCAGATCTTCTTTCTGTGGCCTCTGCCTTCACCCCTTCGTTCCCCCAGACCTCCTGTACTACTCAGGTAACCTGCATACCTGTTTGCCTCCAACTGGAAGGTACCAGGGTTTCATGAGCGGCAACAGCTTCTCTGGAGGCTCCGGTCACATTCAAGGCTATGTTGTAGCTGCCAGTGGCTTCACAGACGTCTGCTTTTTTCCGGAGGTGCATCTTCTCTGCAGAGCACTTTGGCAGAAATCCGGCGGCCTGGAGGTTCATGACAAAGGCTCTGGACAGCAGTGACACAAGCAGTCCTGTGTTCTGGGATCTTGCTCACATTCTCTTCTCCCTCTGTTTTTGGCTTCCCTTCAGCTAGCTCTCTTCCTGCTGTCTGCAGCTCGGCCGGCTGGTTTCCTCCTCCTCCTTGGATCGTCTCTCTCGGGCATATCAGCTGTTTGGTATTTCTCCTACGTTGGGCAAAGGAGTTGCTTTGGGTCAATCACGCTCATTGACAAACTAGAGCGCTCATCCTGCTTTTCGGCAATGATCCTTGGACTCCGTATTTTCTTTGTCTCAGCCCTTGAGAATCTAGAATGCTCATACTGTTTCTCCATAGTAATCCTTGGACTCCTGATGCTCTTCTTCTTCTCAGTACATGTCAGAAATACAGATTTAACAGAGCTAACATGTTCTACAATTTGTCTAACCCAACTATACCAAATATGGGTTTGGTCAAAAGAAGGGAGAGGAGGATTAAACATTGGAGAGGGGTTAAGAGGTACCTTTCCGGTGGAATAACGTGTTCTCTGAAGACAGTTGCCTCTAATCCCATAAGGGGGTCCCTTGCCCATGTGGTCCTCCCTCGGTGCACCACCCCTAAGGGGATTATTGTACTGGGGACATACCGCCATGCCCCAATGGGAAAGGTCTCCCCTAGGGGAGAAGAGACGACATCCTCAAACTTGTCACAGTATGCACGCATGTTTTTCAAAGTCGTTCTTCGAAGAACAGTTTCTCTGAATTATGAAGAACTGACCCACAGGTAGATTGTATTTCAAGCTCATCTGGTTACAGCTTTCAGAGTGGAATAAGGGGTTCAGTCTGCCGGTTAAGTGTACAAGTCAATTATCAAACCTTCTCCTTTATCTTTTCATAATCAAGTCCAAAAGAATGATTTGGTTGCTGTGCCACTGAACAGTCCATTTTATGTTTTGATTTTGATCTTGTAACCACGTTATAATTTACTAATTAATGTGTGCTGCCATGCCAAATTACAAATATCTCATCTATGTAACGGTCCACTTCAATATAATTTCTTTAAAGGATTGGACTCATTATATACACATTTCTCCACATAATCAACCATATATATATATATATATATAATATTACACGGCCCACTGTAGCAGCTGTGTAGTTATGGTTAAGTTGCTAAACCCATAGGAAGACCACTTTTTCGGCAGTTTATAACTTTGCTCCCCGTGGACGAATCTTCACCAAACTTTGCCAAAAAAGTATATGGGTGTGGTTTTGTGGAGGGGGTGTGGGAGGGTGGGTCAAAATTTTAGGGCGGTCCCCACTTTTTTTTTCCAATAGACTGAATGGGGAAAAACTTACACACGGCTACAGGCCGAACGGCTGGATAGATTTTAACCAAATTTGCGGCAGGAGCGGAGGCTTGGTTCAGAAAGTGTGCCTTTGTGTGTTTGGTGGAAATCCGACCAGTACTTTTGTTGCAAAGAACTGAAATGTACGTCTCAAAATATAGTGCCATCTGGCTCCGCTCCACTGACCCATTTCCCTGTTTGCTCCGCGGACAAAAGTCTCAGTGGCTTGTGTTAGGCAGACTACAAGTGTAAGCACCATTTCACCTTTGATAGAAGCCCGTACTACGCAGTAAAGTGATAGCGATGGCTGAGCAGGCAGACTTATCTCAAGAGTTTAAGTGAGCAGTAGAACAAGTTACACAAAGGTCCAACTGATACAGTGATTCAAACAAACACTCAAGGTTTCTTGGTAAAAGACTATACATTTATTTACTCTGTCAGTTAGAAAACATTACACTAGCATAAGCAGATCACTATCACATACTAATAAACCACAAACATCCAACCGGTAAGTAAATAAACATGTTTAGCTCCAATGAAGTGGGAGCAAAAAGGCACTTGAGATACTTATTAAAGGAGTAAAAAGACAAGGTTATAAGAATAGACAGCCCACATACATTCATAGGCAGGGCAAAGGGTTTCATTTATCTACAATCAACATTTCTTCTCATAGGTCTGGGCCAAAGTCAATGGTTCAGTCTTTGTATAGGATAGCACAGTTCTGGTAGTAACGGTTAAGTTTTTGCCGCAGAGTTTAGAAGAATTTGGCTAGGTGAAAAGTTTGACAAATGTTTAGGGAAGGACAAGCCTTCGTAGTTGAGGAAAGTTTCACACACTTTCTCGATGGCCGAAGATTTCCGGACCAGGTTTGCACAGTACCTTGTTAATGAAGAAAGCTGTAGCTGAGGCAGTTGTTCCTGGCAGTTCGAGCAGATCTCGCTGTTCCTGAGCTTGTCATGGGGACAAGGAGGATGTTAGGAGGTTCATGCACTGTCCAAGGGATGAGGCCTGAAGCTGTAGCAAGACGTTGATTTAAGGTGCGAGTGCCTTAAAGTCCACAAGCTGGTTTCCTTCCCTCTGGCTATCCGGTTTTCAACAGCACTCTGATGAAAAATTCGACCAGATGGGGACGGTGTCCAGGTGGTTTGCGAGTTGGTTGTTCCCACCAAACTCAAGGGAAGAAGTTAACCTTGAAGGGCTTCTCTGTCGATGGAGTTTCAGGCAATTCGGACCTGCAGCAGGGCTTCACCGGTCGTCCAGGAGTTGCAGCAGTCCTCTTCCTTCAGCTCGTCTTCGGTTCTTTGGTTCCAGTGGTCGACTCTGCTTTTCAAGTCCCAGAGACCTGCTTTTAAACAGTTTTTCCCCATTCATTCCAGCCTGGCTGTCACTCACACAGCAGGGTGGCTGTCCTTGCCAGCTGGCCAATCACGCCAGAGTGCATTCAGGTCTCCTAGGAGACTAAGCACAGGGAGTTTTGGGCACCTCCCTCACATCCTGTCCACCCCAGACACTCAGGCGCCAGAGGAGGGCTTCAGCACTAAAGCCCGCCAAAGACCAACAGTCAAAGGGACCAAACCTGGTTTGGCACGCAGAGACAAACACAAGAAGGACTTTTTCTAAAAGAAATGTTGACAAAAGATGACCGGAGTCTGTTTTCACACACAGGTCTGGGGCGCCATATTGAAAAACATAGCTGACCCGATTTTTAGCTACGGTTGTTAGAGGTCGGGGAAAAACACAGTAGTTGATCTAAACCACTGCCACCAGCCATTTAAAGTAGGAAAAGGTAACATTGTACTGTTACACACGTGTTATGACTCAGGGGAAGCTAAGCAACCCCTCCAGCACTCTATAGTAAGATAGTGTGTGCTGGGTCAGTAAATTTAAAGAGACTAGTAAAGTCAATTTAACTTTACATGTTCTGGGAGACAGTAGTCAGTCCCAGAGAAGGTATTTAAAACTTGGGAAGTCTGAAAGACATCCCTGTGCCACTGCACTGAAGGTGCTGTGTGACACACAGAAAAAGATGATGCCACTGGAGTTGTTTTAAACTCCATAACCAAAGAACACAAAAGTAAAACACATTAAAAATGAAAAGTTCAAAGCCCCAAAATATAGCAAAAGAGCTGGAGGGCTCTAAGGTAGAGGGAATTTAGCACTTGTTTGAGAAATTTCCCTAACGGCTTGCAGTAAGCCGTGATGTCGGCGAACATTGGACGAGGGCAGTGGTTGGCTGTAGGGAAGCGTGCTGTCCGTCTACGTTTTTTGGAAACGCCGCCATGGTGTATCGGGGGACAGTGCAGCGCCGAAAGGGACTGACAAACCTAATATACAGCATGTGGTGGTGGGAAGAAGGGATGGAAAGGGCGGGGGAGAGAGAAGTGGTCATCTGAGATGTGTGATTATTAGGTGTACGAAGACATGGGTGTGCCTGCAGTATCTGTGCCTACTGCGCCCATTTGCCTGTCCCTGCACAGGCGACTACCATGTGTGCCTTCATCATGATAGCTCATGCTGCGACCTCTTACCGTGGTGACTCGTGGCAGCTGGTTTTCAGAAGCGGAGTGCATTGCAGAACATATATTACCCCATGTGGTGGTGGGAACAAGGGATATAAAGGGTGGGGGAGTGAGAAGTGGTTCATCAGAGATATGTCAATGGGTGGACGAAGACGTTGATGTGCCTGCAGTATCTGTGCGTACAGCGCCAATTCACAGGTCTCTGCACAGGGGACTACCATGTGTGATGAATGCAGGCAGGCTTTGTTGCGGCGCGAGGGCTGGTGCAGAGACCTCTTTCCGTAGTGACTGGTGGGAGATCAATTGCAGAAGGGGAGTGCATTGCACATGACATGCACATTGTAAGAAAGCGTGTACTCCGGTGTGTTGATTGTGTGCCCATAGCCCATTCGAAGCGCAGATGGAGGCCTTGCACCGCCAACTATGTGCCCTGTTAGCAATTAGGTTTGACATTGTTGCCTTCAGTGTGTGTTTTGTCAGTATTGCATACATTGTTCATTCCATGGGTGTGGTGTTTGTTAGCACATCCTACAGTGTTTACTCCATGGCTGCAGCTAATGGAGTGAACTGTTCTGCAGTGTGTGCACTGAGTGCAGTGTTGCAATACTGTCAGTAGAAGAGGGTAGGCTTGAAGTGCATCTTCTATGTGCTTGGATACTGCAATGTGTCAAGTGGGTGCAATATTTTAAAAGTGTGTGCATAGAATTGGATGGGGTGAACTGCATATTCCATAGGATTGTGTAGGGTCCATTGCGCGGAGTGCTGACTACTGTACTGCACTATGCAGCATTGCTTTTGTTTACTGAATAGAGTGCTAGGAGCAGGGCCACTGTTGCAAACATTATTTTGGTTTGGTTGGCAGTAACACCATACTATGTGAATGAAAGTCGGTATGGGTGCCAGAGGCTGTGTTATGTTTGTAGATTCTGCTAACTGTTGCATGTTGCCATGCATAGCTGTATTATGGTGCAGAGGTTGGGTAGCAATGGCGGTGGCTGTGGTAGGTGTGTGGAGTGTGGTACTTGGTCACATGCTGCCATGCAGGGCTGCTTTATGTTGCGGTGGGTGTGGGCATGGCCTAGACTATTGGGTGCATGGCCAAAGGCTGTAAGCCATAGGCCATGCACCCAGTAGTCTAGGCCTTGCCCACACCCACCGCAGCAATGCAGTTTAGACTGCATCTGTCAGATGGTGCTCACCTTTACTGAATGGTTGTGGAGCACATTGTAGACTTCATAGAGCACCAGAAGTCCGCTGACATGCATATATTGTTATTGTTGGTTGGTTCGGTTGGTAGTAACGACATTGTATGTGAATAAAAGTGGGTATGGGTGTCGGAGGCTGTGTTAAGTTTGTAGTTTCTGCTAAAAGGTGCATGTTTCTATGCATAGCTGTATAACGGTGCAGAGGTTGGGTAGGAGTGCCGGTGGCTGTGGTACGTGTGTGGATTGTGATACTTGGTGTCATGTTGCCATGAATGGCTGGATTACATTGCACTGGGTTGGCCTAGACTATTGGGTGCATGGCCAAAGGCAGTAGGCCATTCACCCAAAGGCCAAGGCCTTCACCACACCCACCGCAGCAATGCAATTTTGACTGCATCTCTCAGAGAGTGGTCTTCTTTACAGAATGGTTGTGGAGCACTTTTTACTGTTCATAGCGCACCAGAAGTGCGCTGACATGCTTATATTGTTATTTCCTTGGGGGTGCAGCCATTGTTGGAACATCCTACGGTTTTCGGTGTATGGCTGGAGAAGTCCTGCAGTGTGCCCACTGGGTGCAGTCTTGGAACACTGTCAGTATAGAAGAGGTTAGGGTTGAAGTGAATCTTCTATGTGCTTGGATATTCTGGTTTGTGTAGCTTCCTGGGAGTAGGCCCAATGTTGTGAAGATTGTGTGGTTTGGTTGGCAGTAACACAATACTTTGTGAATGGAAGTGGGTAGCGGTGACAGAGGCAGTGGTATGTTTGTGGTATCGGCTACCTGTTAAATGTTTCCATGCATCACTGTGTTATGGGGTTGGGTAGAAGTGCTTCTGGCTATGTTACGTTTGTGGATTGTGGTTTCTGGCCACATGTTTGCATGCATGGCTCCATTATGTTGTGCTGGGTGTGGGCAAGCAGTAGACTCTTGTGTGCATGGTCGAAGGCATGATGGGTGCTGCTCTGGATGATTTTGGATGCTGAAATCGTGGATTTCTTTCCAGAACTTTTTACTGAAGGTGCTTTGGAAGCACACATGACGTGTACTCGGAGTGTTCAACGATAAATATGGAGTGCTGTACAGAAATGATAGTGTTGGATGCAGAGTTCTTGGCTGTGATTGCTGCATGCATGATTGAATATTTAACAGTACTCAATGAGGGAGTGCTGGAAGAACAGTGGAGAGGTGAGGACTGTCCCTGCTTTACTAGGGTGTAGCCCTCGCTGTCGCTGGGAAAGCGCACGTGCCACATCCTGCCATTCTGAGCATGGTGGCCATGCGAATGGAACTGTGGGGATTATGGAATCGGGGGTCAAGGGTGTGGTTCACAGGAAGGGGCGGTACTACTTTTTCCCAATACTCTCTGTGTAATGAGGTTGGTAGAGATGGAGAGACGCACAGTGCTAATCGTGGGCAATACCTTTGTATAAGATCTGCACAAATATGCCGTGCAAAGAGGCATAGCTGTTAATTTCGGGTTGGAAGGAGTGGATGCTTTGTGGACCAGTCTCTATGTATGCAGTCTTGGGCGGTATGGTTCCCCTTTGCAGATATGTGGCCTTTACGTTACTGTTCAAGTTGTCGTGGTGCATTATGTAGGTATACATTTGGGTTACATGTCGTGTGGACGTTTGCTCTGTCATTTGAAGAAGTTGATGAATGCAGGGATGCAGATTTTTCCCACTGCGAAGGTTGTTTTCTCAACCATTCCACAAAGAGGAGTATTGGACCATGCCGGTGTAATTTGTCCCCAGCCAGAGCTCGGAAGGGGTCTTATAAACAGAAGCATATCTGCATTTATGTGCACTAATGAGATGTTCTCCACCCACTATGAGAGCATGAAGTTGCAAATTATACACTGCTTCCATGCAAATGGCATTTCTTTGAACGCTATTGGCAATACCATTTTCTTTTGCACTGTGCAAGAAGCGTTGACCATAAATTGGTAAAAATTGGAAGAGGAGATGCAAACAGAAACTCATAAATAGAGAAAAACAAAAAAGGATGTTTGCAAGAATGTATAAAAATGAAGAAAAAAAATAAAAAAACATTTCAGACAGCCCACTAAAGACCCAATCCCCTACCCTGTTTCACACTCCCCACCCACCACCTTCCAAGCAGGAAAACTCTGCAGATTGTGCACTAGTTTCAGAATTACACGTGCCACATCCGGCCATTTTCAGGATGGGAGCCATGGAAACGGGACTATGGAGTTAAGGCATTGCTAAATAAGGTTTGGGGTTGTGGTGTGTATGCAAAAACTGTGTCAGAGGGTCTCTTTGTACAAAGAAGTGCAGAAGCCTATGGTGGAAGTGTGCAAGGTAAGGGGCAGGCATCCTGTTTGTATGCATGCACTGTATGTACTTGTTTGAAGTTGGTAACATGCATTCAGTGCTGCTTTTGTGCGATCATTTTTTACATTTTTTTGTAGTAAGTGGGGTACTGCGGAAAAAGAAAACCTGTGAAGTGTACAAGGTAAGTGACAAGCATCCTGTTGTTATGAATGCAATGTATATATGATATCATATGATGTGAAATTGTATGATATGGCATTTATAATGCGCCTATACACAAGTTTTGCAAGGCACGACAAGGCAAGGGAATGGGAACAGAGGAGAGACAGACAACAAACCTACTAGGCCAGGTGTCACTCAGATCACCCAACTGCATGGGTAGGGGGAGGAGAAAGTGCAGTACATGGGAAGAAGAACAAATGACAATAAGTCAAAATATGGCCCGAGTGGCCAAGTGCAAGGATAAGTGCAGACATCAGGTGGTGGTGGAACTGTTAGGGATACAAAAAAGAATCCCCAAGTGCGGGGTTTGCCAAAAAGGCAGTGCAGGGGTGCGACTGGCGGGGGGAGGCGGCCTGGGTCCGACATCAGAGAGTGGCCAGGTAACCAGCGCAGAATCATTTTCAGCCAAGAAGTCAGGCGGGGAGAGGAGGAGAAGAAGGAGACGCAAAGAGAAAGGCGTTGAGGTGCTTCCGGAACCAGCGATGGTTCTCCTCAAGTGTCAGGGAGGCAGGGACGCTGTTGCAGAGGGAGGCCCCAGCCGATGAAAGAGATCTACCACCAATTGGTTGCTTGCAGAATGGACTGACCCAGAGGGAGTTGGAGGCGGATGAGGGAAGAGCTTGAGCAGGGAGATATATAGGAAGTGAGAGTTGAAGGTATTGAGGTCCCAGGGCCCAGAAGACCTTGTGCATAATGTAGAGGGTTTTCATCTTATTCCTCGCAGCCACTGAGAGCTATTGCAGACATTTCCGTCCAAGAATGATACGATCCCTGGGCTCAAGGCCAAAGACAAATTACGCAGTCCTTTTCTGGATGAATTGCAGAATGCAGAGAGTAGAAGTGGGCAGATTTATAAAGAGGCTGTTGCAATAGTCCAGCCTAGATAAAACCACAGCTGTGCAGACAATGACCTTTTGGGAACTTGCTTTAGGTTGGTAAGATAGATTGAGTGCTTTTTTAGGTGCCATATTTTTACCATTTATTTAGGAGATGGGTTAGTGGGCAAAACAATTTGTTAAGAAGGCATGTGACCGCCAGCGCCAGGAAAGATTTACCCGGGAGGAACTCTGCATGCTTGCGGAGACCCTGCAAGACAATGCAGCTGTTGTTTTCTCGCCGGAAATGACCAGGCCAGCGATAGCAAAAAAGAAGGCCATATGGGCCCTGGTGGCCGAGCGCGTCAGCGCGGTGGGGACCGTACCCCGCACCCCACAGCAGTGCAGGAAGCGTTGGGATGACCTTCGCATACGGGTCAGAGCCGTCATCTCTGCGAACCGCAACCTTGCCCTGGGTACCGGTGGAGGTTCGGAATCCCCACTGAAACTCCAACCGTGGGAGGAAATATGTGCCACCACGATTGGCATGGAAGGCATTGAAGGCGTCGGAGGGATGGAAAGGGGAGTTCCGACATCAGGCGATGAAGGTAGGTGCCTCAAACAAGACATGCCACAGTCACTGCAGTCCATTCATGTGTAGCACAACGTTGCCCTAGAGTGTAAATGCAACACATTAGCTGGACACTGCCCACAGCCACATGCGAACTCCACCCTGTATACACTGCTGGCACCCACATACCTCCATCCACATTCCACACAAAAAGGAGACAACCTGCATGGCCCTGCCTGAAATCTGCCTCATCTACTGACCAGAATCAAGGCAATCATTGTCATTCCAAAGTCCGCAGACCCATCAATAACGCCCTCCCTCCTTTGCTCCACCACAGGCACAGAATCACACCCTGAGGACCAGGACACCCCTGCGACGTAAAGAGCCAAGAAGGCCAAGAATACCATCCCCGCACCCTCAACCTCAGCTGCAGTGAGGCAGACCCCACAACAAGCAGAATCCACTGCAAGCAAACCGGACGGCCCACCGGCAAGCACCCCAGTAGGCAGCAGGCCAGCAGCAGCAGCACCACCTGTACCAACATTGCCTGCCACAGAAGGCACCGGGTCTGCGGCCAGCAGCAACATGGGTGAAACAGCTGCAATTGCTGCATGTTCAGACTCTGACATTTAGGAGCACAACGTCAGAAGCCTCACTGACCTACATTCCCCCTGTTTGTCAAATGCCAGCCCCCATGAGGATCACACACAGGGGCACACAGAGGAAGAGGAGTGGCCTTCTACCCCATGCCCAGTTCTTAGTCCACAGGAGGGGAGCAGCCCCTCCATCACACCACCAGCACTGGGCATGGCCCAGCAGGGGCAGCAGTCTCTCGAGGACATCATACAACGGCAGCAAAATCTGTCCACGCTGCTGACTGAGCATGCTGTGGAATGTGTGGGGGCTAAGGCAACCATTGAACAGGCCACGGAGACCCTAAGGGCCGAAATTGTGTAGAGCACTGCCACCCTGAGGGATGCTATGCAGGCCATGTCAAGGGACATTTGTGGCGAACTTGCCGGGTTGCGTCGTGTGCTCACTGAGCTCACCCTACAGGACGTGCATGCACGGGAGCAGGCAGGGATATCCTCCGCTGCCAGTTCTGCACAGAGCAGCCCCGTCCGACGTTCAGGACGGAACCTGCGCTCCACAGGCACGGGTGCCCCGGGGGCCGGGAGAGGGGGCTCGTAACAGCCTGTGGCCACTGTCACAGGCAACTGTAGACACTTACATGGGGTGTGTTGGGGTGTGCAGGGGGGAGCGGGGAGGTGGGAGAGGGTGTGTTGGGGTGTGCAGGGGGAGGGGGGAGGTGGTAGGGGGTGTGTTGGGGTGTGTAGGGGGGAGGGGGGAGGTGGGAGGGGGTGTGTTGGGGTGTGCAAGGGGGAGGGGGGAGGGGGTGTGTCACGACAAATTATGATTGAAATACACTTTTTCCTTTTCCGAAATGAAATGTGTGGACATTTTCATTGCATATGTGTGCTTTATTGGTGTACAGTCCACAGTGTGCATGTCCCAGAGACACACAGTGCCCCAAGTGCAGTCTCCATGTGATACACACCAGCCGTGTGTGCTAGAAGCAGTGTTCGATGATATTTTGAGGCATTTCACGCCCCTCCTGTGCATCGCCTCCTCCATGAGGTGCGGCCCCATCTGCACCCTCCTCATCCTCATCGTCAGGTGGTTGCAGTTCTGCGTCAGGGGGCAGGGGCACATTCCGTCTGACGCACATATTGTGTAGCATGACACATGCCATGACCATCTTTGCCACCTTCTCATGGCGGTACAGGAGTGCCCCACCAGACCTGCTGAGGCATCGGAACCGTGCCTTCAATAGGCCGAATGTCTGCTCTATGACCACAAGGGTACGTGTATGTGCACGGTTGAAGCCCTCCTCGTGCTGGTTCTGCGGGTTCCGGACTGGTATAAGGAGCCACCTCTTCAGGGGATAGCCTGCATCACCTGTATGTAGGCGAGAATGTATGTGTCAGTCATGACGTCTGATCAAGAACATGTGCCACCATGGCTTGCATCCAACTGTTACTTTGGCTCACTTCCACATGCACTAATTGATTCACGCAATGCAAACAGTATATGCTCATGGCTCTCATGGCCTGTTTTGCATGCCATCACCCAATGTATGCAGAGGGGTGGAGTGCATTGTGAGTGCCCATCCACTGTGTCCGTTCATGCTGTTTGTTTAGTTGGCCTGGCACATGTCCTGTGATGGCAATGCGCACATCATTGCAACATTGCTGTGGGCCTCATCATGACCCCAGTGAGCAATGCTGATGTAGATAGGGACATTTTGGGGGCCCTGCTGTCTGTGTAATGGTGTGTTGATGTTTCTGTCCGTCATGTGCCTCCTTCATGGGCAGTTATGGGGGACAGGCCTATCGGTTGATGGTGTTTGGTGACGTGCATGTAGTTGCATTTCATTGTTGACAATGTGGTCTGAATTGGTAGAATGCACTTGCAGATGGTTGTGTCATGGTTGGGACACAACCTCATTCACATGGTAGGGCTGCATACATTGGGTATTGGCTTTACTGGTGTTGGGTGGAGTTTGGGTTGCTTTAGGGTATCATCTGTCTCCGTTCTCTCTGCTACTCACAGCCAGGTGGAGTATGCATCATCCCCCCCCCCTTTCAGCCAGGTGGAGTATGCATCATCCCCCCCCTTTCAGCCAGGTGAGGTATGCATTGGTACGTCATTCACCTACCCAGTTCACATTTCCATGGTCATGACATTGGACTCACCGAGTAGCCAGGATCTTGGGCCTGCATGTCGCTCCATGTAGCGTGGTATTGTGGAGTTCCTCAGGACCATAGAATCATGGGTTGATCCGGGGAATCGGGCACAACAATGTGTGATGATCTTGTTGGAGTCACAGACCATTTGCACGTTGATTGAGTGGAACTGTTTCCGGTTGCGGTACAGTACCTCCATGGCACGTGAAACCACCAATTCCACATGGGTGCAGTCGATGGCACCAATGCAACCAGGTATGCCGGCTAGTGCATGGAAACCCACTTTGGTGTTTGCAATCTCCTGGGCAGTCCGTGGTAATGAGATGTGGTCGTCTGTGTGCTTGAGGAGGGCATCGAGCACTTGGATGAGTGTTCGTGAGAATAATGGTTGTGAAATGCCATGCAAGTGCCCCACTGTGTGCTGGTAGGTGCCTGTGGCCAGGAAGTGGAGTACAGACACTACCTTCAGTAGGGGTGGGATGGCAGTTGGAGTTTCTATCATGCTGACGATGTCGTTGTGTGTCATGTCTACGATGGTGGTGATGGTGTCCCGGTCCAAACGGTACAGGGTGTGGATCTGCTCAGCAGTGAGGTTGAATGGATTGGCTCTGATGCGTGGGATTGGGGGCTGCCTGCGTGGTGGCACTGGCTGTGCTGGTGGGGCTTGCTGGGCCTGCCTTGCCCTCCTTCTCCTCCTGCGTCTCCTCTGTGCTGCCTGTTGTTGTTGCTGTTGTAGCACTTGCATTGCTATCAGGTCCTCCAGCCCCAACATTGCTAGTCGTATTGGTATCATTGTGGAGTGTGACTGGGTGTGGGAAGGGGTGGGGTGTGCTCTTTTTGTACATCCTGAGTCTGTATTGCCTTCACCTGTGCTGTATCTGTGCACCTGTGGCAGCTGCATTCACTTTACATGGCCATTTACGATTGGTTCGCGATGGCGTAATTAGCACCATGGCGGTAAGGTACTTAACGGGCTGGGTGATGGCGTTAGGTGCATGTCCGTTTGGGTCGGCATTTGCGTACCTTTCCGCCATGGCGCTAAGTACGGTGTGGGAGGTCGCGTGCGCGCGCCATTTGCGCAGTTAGCGGCAGCGTTAACTACGATGCCGCTAATGGCATCGTAGTTAACGGTCACGGGTCATAATCGGACCTAGCGGAAAACGATGGCGGTAACCATTTACTGCCATCGTTTTTCACTTAGCGCCAGGGTCGTAATGAGGCCCATTATGCTTAAGTTACACTAGTTAAAACCTATGCAATTCACTCACAAAAAACATTGCTAAAGGGACGTTATGGGTAAGCTGCACTACTAAAAAGCTATGACATTCCCTGACAAAAAACGTTGTTAAAGGGACGATATGTTTCAGTTGCCCTAAGAAAAACCTATCAAATTCAGTGCAACAAGTACTTGAAAGGAACATCACACTTACTTTGCACTAATAACAACCTTTCCATATTATGGTTACAAGTAAAACCAAAAAACCCCAGAAAATGTAAATCCGTCCAGTAGTTTTTAAAAAAATTACAAAAATGTAAGTGAAAAATATTAGTGATATCTGTGTTCGCTTCGTGGACACACTACCCTGTCCGCTCCGTGGACAGGACGGTGATTGGGCAAGCAGCTTGCGTGATGTCCGCGGACATCTGACGTGCTCTCTCATTGGATGCGGAGAAAGCATGCAGTGCGTCTGGCTTCAGAGACGCCCGCCATCTTTGTTCCTCGCATGAGAGGCTTTGTCAGCAGGAGCGGGATCTGCTGCCTGCACAGTAAGTCCGCCCGTGTCTGTCTCCTGTTCCTCCCACCCCCGCTCATGCCCCGTGTGTCCTTCTTGTCCCCCCCACCCCCATTCATGCTCTGTGTCTCTCCTGTTCCTCCAGCCCCCCACTCACGCCATCGGCACACGGTGGCCAGCGGAGGGCCGAGGAGCGGGATCTGCCACCTGCACACGAACGCCGTGGGTGGGGGGAGGTTGAGAGACACACGCCGTGTGTCTCTCTCCCACCCCCCACCCCCCACTCATGCCCCGTGTGTCTCTCTCCCTCCCCCCACCCCCGCTCATGCCCCGTGCGTCTCTCCCCTCCCCCCACCCCCGCTAATGCCATGTGTGTCTCGCCCCTCCCCCCACCCCCGCTCATGCCCTGTGTCTCTCCCCTCCCCCCACCCCCGCTCATGCCCCATGTGTCTCTCTCCCTCCTCCCCACCCCCCGCTCATGCCCCGTGTGTCTCTCTCCCTCCGCCCCACCCCCGCTCATGCCCCGTGTGTCTATCCCTCCCGCCGCCCACCCCCCGCTCATACCCCGTGTCTCTATCCCTCCCGCCGCCCACTCCAGCTCATGCCCCGTGTGTCTATCCCTCCCGCCGCCCACCCCGGCTCATGCCCCGTGTGTCTATCCCTCCCGCCACCCACCCCCGGCTCATGCCCCGTGTGTCTATCCCTCCCGCTGCCTACCCCCCGCTCATGCCCTGTGTGTGTATCCCTCCTGCCGCTCATGCCCCGTGTGTCTATCCCTCCCGCTGCCCACCCCCCGCTCATGCCCCGTGTCTCTAACCCTCCCGCCGCCCAACCCCAAGCTCATGCCCTGTGTGTCTCTCCCCCTCCCGCCCACCCCCCGCTCATGCCCCGTGTGTCTCTCTCCAGCTCATGCCCCGTGTCTCTATCCCTCCCGCCGCCCACCCCCGCTCATGCCTTGTGTGTCTCTCCCCTCCAACCACCCCCGCTCATGCCCCGTGTCTCTCCCCTCCCCCCACCCCCGCTCATGCCCCGTGTGTCTCTCCCCTCCCTCCCACCCCCGCTCATGCCCCGTGTGTCTCTCCCCTCCCCCCACCCCGCTCATGCCCCGTGTGTCTATCCCTCCCGCCGCCCACCCCCCACTCATGTCCCGTGTCTCTATCCCTCCCACAGGCCACCCCCCGCTCATGCCCCTTGTCTCTATCCCTCCCGCCGCCCACCCCCCACTCATGCCCCGTGTCTCTATGTAAGGTCAGCTCATCGACGTCAATGGCGTCAAAGCATCTGGCATCTAGTCCTTCAACGCCGCATAAGACCTCCTCGTCGATGACACTTCACAAGTCCAGCTTGTTGACGACACTCCACAAATCTGCCACACCCACTCCGCTCCATAAATCTGACTTGTCAACGAAGGAAACCATGGACTGCACAATCAAGGTCCCTTCACCCCGTCCTACAGCCTCTGTGGCTGGGAAGGAAACTCCCCCAGCCCCCAAGAAAGCACAGAAAGAAGGCTTGTCACTGACACCGTTGACGGCAGCCCCATCGACGGCAAAATCCTCCTTAGGCGGTACAGCCTCCTCAACCAGACGATAACACACAACCACAACACGTCAGCCAGGTCTCCCCTATCCAGTACTCCGATGTAATATCAGAGGAGATATTACAATATCAGGTTGACACAGACTTTGAAACACAGCATCGGCAGGCTGGAGAGTCAGACTCGGAACAGTAATAATACAGAAAGAGACTCCAAGCTAGGCCACCACCACCAGGGAGTCAGATTCAGGAAGGGGAGCAAGCAGGCAGACAGCCTCAGGAAGTCCTTGATTCGGTCAATCTTGAGGTATAATTATGGGTTGTCGGCATACTGATGAATATGGATGTTGTGTGTGGCTAGGAGTGCTCCCAGCGGCTCAATGTATAGATTGAAGATCACTGGGGAGAGGATGGAACCCTGCGGGACTCCACAGGTAACAGATAGCATTGGCAATCTGGAGGAGTCCACCTGAACAAACTGCTTGCAGTTGGCGAGGAAGGACTTGAACCAGCGTAGGACAAAGTTGCTGATATCCATGCGCCAATATAGGGTGTCCGTAAGCGTCTGGTGGTCTGTTGTGTCGAAAGCGGCCGAGGAGTCGAGTAGAATCAGGAGGCAGGGGTGGCACTCATGAAGGATGTTGAGGGCGTCATCGATCACTGTTATGGTTGTAGCCTCCGTGCTGCTTCTGGGTCTGAATCCGGATTGGTAGGTTTGGAGGAGATTGTTGGTGTCGATGTGTTGCTGCAGTTGTGAAGCTACCACATTCTCTTAGATCTTACTTAGGAAGGCAATAGTTACCTAGATTGTCCTCTTTTCAGGGTTCATGGGAAGGTGCCTTGAGTTAGGGAGCTGTTGATGATCTCCAGGTAGAGAAGGATAGCTTCTATGGGAAGGGTCTTGAGGATGGATGTTGGGAGGATGTCATCTGAGTACAATGTGGCTTTGAGTGCGGCCCGGGTTTCTACCAGGTCCTCTGTCGATAGTGTCTTGAATGTTGTCCAGGGTATGGAGATATTGTGAGGAGGGACGGATGCAGAGCTCGCAAATCTTGCTGATTTTGTGGATGAAGAAGGTGTTAGTGACGGTAGATTTTTCAATGGAGTGTGGTGTGGCTGGGCTGGGTAGCGGGTTGACGCACTGCTTGACCACTTTGAAGAGGACTCTGTTTTTATTGTCAGCTTCTACTATTGTATTCTGACAGTAGGAGGTCTTGGCTGTGTTGATTAGTTGTCAGCGGGTTACTCAGAGTTCCTTGAGGAGCGCCTGGTCAGATACAGTCCTGGAGTGGCGTCAGGTTTTCTCTTGTTTCCTGATGACTCTTTTGCTGGGGTTTAGTTCTTGCGTGTACCTGGGTGCTTGCGTTTTTTTTCGGTTTGCAGTCTGTTGTTTCAGAGGTGTGTGTTGGTCGATGGAGGCCGAGAGGGTGGTTTTGAGTGCTTTTAGTAGAGCCGCAGTTCGCTTGGGGTGATTGGTCCATGTAAGGTGTACATTGTCGAGGTCTTCTGTGAGGGCTTCCACTAGGAAGTTCTTGAAGAACCTGAAGGTTTGTCTGCTGGTTTTATGCTGGGAGTGCTTGACTGGGGTAATGTGCACAATGTTGAAAGGCACAGCTAAGAGTTCAGACCAGTCATTTGGTAGAGGGGAGCTGTAGTGGAGGGAATAGAGTGCGGTGATGATTAGGTCGAGGATGTTACCTTTCTCATGTGTTGGGTCTTTCGTGTGCTGTGTGAGGCTGAGGGTGTCGAGAAGGCTGAGGAGAGCTTCTTTCATCGGATTGGTGGCCTTGTTGACTGGGAGGTTGAAGTTGCCTAGGAAGATGTTGTTTGTGTGCGTGACTGACATTGTGGTAACCAGGTCGGTGAAGTCTCTGATGAAGGTGGTTTTGGGTTTGGGTGGTCTGTAGATAAGATGGAAGGTGACTGTGTCTGATGGGGAGCGTGGGAAATGGCAGGAGAGGACTTTGAAGGAGCCAATGTTGTTGACGTCAAGTCTGGTACAGGTCTACAAGGTTATGTGTATGACTACAAAGCCTCCGCCTGTCTTGTTCGGCCGGTCTCTGTGCTGGATGCTGTAGCCATCGGGCACAAGGATGTCTAGGATGTGGGTGGAGGTGAGTGTCAGCCAGGCCTCGGTGATGAAGATGGTGCCAAGGTTGTGTGTAGTTATGAGGTTGGCGATTTCTGTTGCATGGGTTATAGCTGAGTGGAGGTTGGCGAGCATCGACCTCTGTGTTGTGGACGGTAAGAAGGTGTTGATGGGCTTGAGGCTGATGTGGTTGAGGTTGATGTGGTTGAGGTTGTCGTATTGCAAAGTCCATGCCTTAGAGGAGGGGCAATGTTGTTGACATTGACTCGTGATGGTGGGGATGGCCTGTGAGGGAGAAAACATGTCAGTGCGTGCTTACCTGTTGTCTGAGCACAGGTTCAGGCCCTGGGTCCTCCTTGTTCAAACACGTCCAAACAGGAATTTTCCTTTTCTTTGTCTGCTCTTCTATGCACGCCAGGGTGAGAGACACTCTTGATCTAAGTGTTAAGAGCAGAAAGGAAGAGGCAGGGCTAAGAAGGTGGGTGGGGCTTATGCTAGATGACCTAGATCCACTTGCACCTGCTCATCAACTGCAAACTAAAGAGGCTGGAGGGCTGCTTAAGTAAGGAAATAGGGTGGGAAAACAGGAAGGTGCCAGCAGTTTAAGGTGATTGACAGGTGGGTGTATGAGTGGAAGAAGTGTTGGCAGTAATTTTGAATACTGAACTATCAGAAAGCAGCAGAAGCCATATTTGTTAAAGCCAATGTACATGAGATGGCAAGGTAAAGGAGGGTTTGGTGAGGGGGATTGGGGAGAAATATACCATGTTCTCCCTGAATAGTCATCCCTAGTCCCATACAGGACCCTCCCCATGAGATCCTGCCGCTGAGTACCACCCCCAGGTGGACTATCGGTTAGCGGCCTAACCTCCCTGGCCTCATTGGAATAGGCACCCCCTACTCCCGGGGAGAAGTGACGACTTCCATGGTTTTGTCACATATGGTACTTTATACTACTCTCTCCTTGCCATCTTCTGTCATTCAGGTACTCAGCAGGCTCTCTACCATGTCCTGGATTCTCCACTTGGGTACTGTATCACTGTGATCACCTGGATCTGACTCACCCCGTCCCCTGGCTCTTCTCTCAGGTGACCAACCTGGGTTTCACACTCCAGCCCTTGTCCTTCTCCTCCTCTTTTTATTACTCTTGCACTTCCTGCCGTTCTTCTTCTGCACTTCCTCCCCCTTTCTGTCTTCCTTGCTCTTCCCTTCTTCTCCCACCTCTCAGTAGCCATTTTCTCTCACAATAAAACCAACTTGCAGGAACGCTGTCCTTTTCCCCCATCAATATTCTGGAAACTGGCTGTCTTTTCAGAAGTTGGGAAACAGACCAAGATTAAAAGACTGAATGGTCGATTTGGCCGAATTTTGTCTGTTTAAAAATTCCGAATGGCCAAAAAGTTCCATTTGGTGGCGGGGGCTGTGCAGGTGTCCCCCACATCCTTTCTCACTATATTGTGACTGTGGGGTTGCAGGAGTTGCCCCCGCAGCCGGTCCAGAAAAAATAAAAAAAGGAAAGGTCCCTGCGGCGCTGGTTCCCGATCATGGAAGTGAAAGGGAGCAAGCGTTGCAGGGACACAGCGAGATGACAGCACACAGCGAAGTGTGCCGGCGCAAGGAAAGTAGGGGTGTTGGGTGTAGGTGTGGGTAGGGTTGTAGCCTGTGGCTGCAATGTTCTGGGGACAAAAGATCAAAAGATTTCGGAAGAATTATTTTCGGTCTTTTCTCCCTCGAACATTTCCGCCATGGTCTTCCAACCTTGAGCCGTCTTTTCTACTGATTGGGTAATAAATGCTCTGATTGGTGGCCCTTTCCTTCCTGGTTTTCTGTGGATCTGGCCCCATGTGTCCACCACCTCCACTTGTGGGTAACCCCTGCACTTAAAATGTGAGGTGAGTTTTCTACTGATTTAGTTAGTGTGTCTGCCATGTTATTATTATTATCATTATTATTAGGGTATTTATTTAGTGCTGACCCAGCTTCAGGAAGCAACGTAGCACTTTACAATCATATGGGAAAGAACACAGTGAGGGAAGCAGAGAAAAAGGGAGTGGGGAGCAAACAGGGGAAGGCGATGGTGGGCAATTGGCAGCATCTACAAACAACCTGGGAGGAGACAGTGGGGAGCAGATCATGGAGTCTCAGGTAGGGTGGAGAGTGCAGGGTGTGTGGACATACGTGTTAGGGAGGAACCATTCCTTGGGACATTGAGCTCGTTCCTGAACTGTAGAAGTGATGGGGAACGTCTGATATTGACAGGGAGGCGGTTCCAGAGTCTTAGAGTGTAGACAAGAAGGCCTGTCTTGTGGTTCTGTCCTTCCTGTGCCGTCAGAGTTCACGTCTAAACATTTCCTTACTTCTGGTGGATCGCAGTTTAGTTAGACATGTCATGGCTGTGAGCTGCCTGAGAAGTTCTTGGGAAACTGGTTCTGTCATCTCTGATCGTGTCCTTTTAGCTGAAAGCTGCCGTTCACGTTTGTGTGCCAAGCACCAACTCTGAATCCTGTTTCCGCCAATTGTTTTGCATTAGAGTCCCATCTGCAATCCATTTTGGACTTTGTTTTTAAGACCGACACTGTTTGAGGACTTCTTCTCAGAGCTGTGGGTAGTCCCTTATTAACCCCCTGCAGGGGACGCATCATGTAGTTGGAGGCTCCCCTGCCCTCTAGAGTACTCAGTCCCTGCCTTGGCTGGTGTGCCCACAGAGATTTCATCATAGCCAATTTAATCAATTGTAATGGGTCAGCAATGATTTTCCCAGAAAACCTGGCCTGGAACCCTTCTCATAAGGCCAGGGAAAGGTAGACGATGTCTGATCTAGACCCTGTGATGGATCACATGGGGCGGGGGGAATCTCATCAGGAGGAATGGGAAAACCCCTTGTTTAGCTTTCCCCGAAACCCCAATCTTTTAATGGCTTATTGCAAAAAACGAAGATGTGAGAAAAACTACTTTTGTCACTGGGGACTTCAGGTCCCATAATTCCCTGAGTACTGGAACGAGGAAGAGGGCTGAAGAGGAACAATGCTGCAGGAGAGGTCACCTAATTAATGTAAGTGACCCACACCTGAGGGAGACTGTGAGGCTTAAATTGCCCTGTCAGGTGCAGGCATCAGATGGAGAAGAGTAGAGTGAGCATTAAGAACTGTGCAGACTGTGTATGCAGCTGATGTCCGGGCTGGAGGAGCGAGAAGACGCTGGGACCACTGTGAAGCCAAAGACATGGCTGGTCCTGAGAGGGTCTATTCCTCCAATTGTCCCAATTGCAGAGGTTGTGCAGCGGGAAGCATGCAGAAGGGACACTTGCCCTTTGAAAATGTAATGTGCAGAATTTGCGCAGTGAGAAGCGAAAGCAGAAAGTGAAGTCTTCCCTCTTGAGAGGTCTCTGGTGACTGGTGTGCACCAGAGACTCTCGGGAGCAGATAAAGCTCCAGAAACGAGTGGTGCAGGCGAAGGCGGACCAGGGGAAACTGCTTGCCTGGTCGTGAGGAGCCACTCCAACAGAAGACCTGTGAACACAGAGAGGATCAGAAGCGTGCGACTTATCCGGTGAGTTCACAAGTTGAAAGTGACCCCGGAGCGCTGCTGAGACTGCTTGCGTGTTCAGGGCAGGCGTTTTCACTCATGTATGATTAGAAGAAGTGTTGGCAGTAATTATGAATACCAAACTATCAGTAAGCAGCAAACCTCATTTGTTAATGCCAAATGACTGTACATTTAAGCATGTGATTTTATGGAGGAATCAGCAACCCGATGGGGCAACATTGTTAAAAGCTAATGCATACAACCATTACCCAAGCCAAGAGAAACCAAAAACTAAGCAATCAAAGTCCAACAGATATTGCCAAAGGCGAAAGGGGAGTAATGGATGGCCCCAGGGTTCTGAAACTTGTTATGCATATTTTGTGAAGCATATAACAAAAGCTGATATAAGCACACATTTCCAACATCAAGAGAGTAATAGAATAAAACAATATCCTTATCAGTATTTGGTTACCTGTGCAGTGGGGAAAAGAAAGTGTCAAAAAAGCTGCCCTTCTGGAAGAGGTTATTTAGAAGGAGTGGAGCATAATTTGCAGAACAGTATTTAAGAGCACCAATGTGAATTCTGTTTTCCCTGAAGAGTTGCTAAAAAGGTTAATGCTGCAAAAGAACAAACATGGTGATGCTGTTGTAAAGTTGTTTAAGTTGGAGGTTACCACTGAAGCACATTTTATTTTGTGAAACGCTGTTCGGGCAAAGGAACATAACCGGATGGCAAACCTTTGAAGTAGTAGGCCTGGCATGGGAGTAAACCAGGTAGCAGTTGATGAAGTGCTGTAAAATGGTCCTAACAAAGACAATTTATGTTTGTGGTGCTGAAGGAAGAACTGTATACACCTGCTGAAGAAGAGTTACGTTTCGAAAGAAAGCAATCAGTTGTGGCAAATCATCCTGACAAAGACAATTATTATTGTTCATGGGAAGAAGAGAATTAGAAGGCTCATTGTTGCTCAAAGAAGAGAAAGAACATTCTGTTTTCTTTGGTATATAATTGCAGCGTCATACCTTTCTGTTAGCAAGTGGAATTTACAAAGAACTGTGTTGGAACTTTGTTACAAACCAGGATTTCCATATTTCTTTTTGAACTGTGGAGCAGAATCCTGCATGAATATGGGGATGGAGAATCCACCCAGATCATGAGAAGAGACTGTGGTCATATTACAAATTCAACTGTTTCGTTTAAAACTGCCATGCATTTCCTTATTTATTTATTGAACGTGCAAGTGTGAGGGACAGATATCCTTTGTTAGATTAGTTTAATTTAGGCAGGAAAACCCTTGTCAGGATAGGGATAGCAGGGCATTGATCCAACCTTTTTATTTAATAAAATGACTTTTTAGAAAGTTGTCTGCCTCACATTTCTGACCCCTTATACAATGCAGAAGAACATTCTCCTTCTTTCTTCTCTCCTACAAGTGCAGATTGGGTTACCCATGAAAATTTAGAAACAGTTTTGGCACCAATCCTTGAGAGGCAGCATGTTCAATCTAGCTGGACCCTAGTGCTTCTAATCTCATTGATTTGATGCTTTTGACGGGGTGACTCGCCAGAAATAACCATGCTGACTCAGGTAGTAAGCCCAAGGTTGTTTATTTGGAAATACAGACTGATTGGCTGTGGGTCTGTTGGGATATCGTTCAGGCTATAGTGATCGTTTGGGAACTTGGTGCTAGGGACGTCCCTCTTTAAATTGTCTATCCCAGCCTTTCCCTCCTCCCTGGCCCATGGTTCCGTAATGAGATATTGGTACTACCACCAGGTGATCCCTGCTGTCTGTTCTTCCTGGAGCTAATGCGTTTTCCCTAATACAGTGGCTACCTGACTTCCTAGGGGCTCTTCTAGTATTTCGCTGAACTATCCTGCTTAGTGGTTTTAGGGTGGTAGGCATGGTGTTTTCTTTCACCCAGTGTCACTCTTTTGTCTGTCACGGCTGTTCTCTCCAGACCCTTTTCTACTTTAGTCTCAACAGATGTTCTCCCATCGTACTACTGTCCATCCGATCTCTCACGCCACCTTTCCACCTCCACCCTTTGATCTGACTTCTGCTCGCTTCTCAGCTCTCAGCTCTATCACTTCTTACTGTCGCTACATCCTGTTACCTGCGTTGTTATACTTCCATTTCTCTTATGCTACCTCCACACTCCTACTACTCCTCTGCTACCGAAACACCCTCTCCTTTATTACTACTGCTCCTATTCCTCTACTCTGTCTCACTACTACTACTAATTTCTCTCACTACCGCTGCTCTTGCCACTGAAACTGCCACTCACTTGCACTTACTACTGTCCGTTACTACCAACTGCCACTTCATACTCCCACTCCCACAACCTCTGCTACCACTACCATCCTGCTACCTCTACTCTATCTCTGTTACTCACACTCTCACACACAAATATTCCACAGACCCCTTCTCGCTAATAGCTTCCGCACTCCGGTCACTCTCGCCTCCTCTGGTTTCTTGTATGTCCTCCAACGCCTCTTGTTCTCACCCAACTATCCCAAAATTTAGATGCACCTTCTTAAATACCACACTGTCTCCCAGAATTGGATCCTCACCCTGTCCAATCGCTTACCTGACTTGAGGGGTGTGACAGAGGTTATGGGGGAGGGTTTAAAAAGGGATTGTAAGCCCCACCCCTTGCTGCATTTCTAACATGGACCCTGATGGTGTCCGGGTCTTCTTGTAGGCCAAAGCTTGCCCCAAAATATCCCTTGTGGCTAGTGGGGTTTTCATGTAGAAGGCCTCTGGGGAGGCTTTCATTCATTAATAAGAACCCCTGGTGGTTTAGTGGTGGTGCACAGGCTAGAGTTCTGGACGCTGCATTGACTTGTAAAGTCTCTGCAGCATCCCTTTCTCTTGTGGCTGGTGTTGTGTGGTTTACTGCATCATGCAGCTGAGCGGCTCTGGCTGTGTCTTCCGGCTGCTGCCCGTTGTTGCTTCTCATGGCTGGTATTCTCCTTGTGGGGGTTGTACACCTTCATCCTATGTAAGGTGGGAGGGGACCTGCACGCACTCGCTCTGACACTGTGGGTTATTTGGGTAGAGCACTCCCCACCCCTGCCAGGGCCTGAAAGAGAGCCCTGTCGTATACTATTCACGTTACTCAGTGCCTCAAAAAGATTGCTTAGTTGAATATATACTGATTCAGTGAGCTGTGCCATGGCCATAAGGAAAGCAGATTAGGCCTCTAACCAATTGGCGAGTCTCTAATAATACTCTTAGTATGCTGTAACCATGAACCGGGCCACACAAGGGTCATGCATAAATATTGCGACCAGGGCCTGACCCTGTCCGGGAGGAGGGTGGGGGAGCAGCAGGGACCCCTCTCAGCCTGGGATAATCAGGGAGGTTGTGTTTGGGAGTTGAGGGGGGTCCGTCCCTGGCTCGTGGTAAGTGTGGAGACGTGTAAATGGATTGGTGCCTCTTTCTCTGACCCAGTGCCTTTTTTTAGCCTCTGTCCTGGCCAGGCCCCTTTAATTCATCTTTCAGGTAATTTCCCAGAGGAAGGCAAGAGAGAACAGATGATGCAGGAGACTTTATGACTGTATGGCTGGGAAGAAAATGGAGACTGGAAAGGGGTGTGTGGTTCAGGGGTCTTTTGAAGACTTTATGGGGACATTTTAGTCCCAAGGGAAGGAGATGATGAAGTTGGTATACATTTAGAAAGAGATTGGCCTAGGGGCTCGGCTAACTCGAGCATCTAATGGAGGCAGTGACCTTCTAGACTGGGACGTGATGGCTTTAAACATCCAGTAGCATCCGTTGTCATTGAGCGGTGTTTAGAGAGGTCAGAGGAGGTGAGAGGAAGACCCAGAGACCACAGATGAGTGTGCCACAGTTGGAGGACTTGGAGAAGACTTCTGGCATTTTTTGAGAGAGTGAAGGTAACGTGTTGGGATTTGGAGAGAGTGAAGGTAACGTGTTGGGATTCAGAGAGTGGTACCAATTGTGTCTGTCTGTATGTATATGGATCTAAGTGTGTGAGAAATAAGTCCTGAGTTAGGGGAGGGGAGGACTTTAGTAAGCATGACACTAGCTTACCTGCGCAGTACAGGGAGCAGGGCACTATATTAGTGAAAGGTGAGTAGGGCTCTGCATCTCTAGAGGTGGTTGATTAAGGATGGAGGCAGGAGAGAGGGTACAGGTGTTAGTTTAAAAAAAGAATGTGTTCAGCTTTTATAGTCACATAGAACAATTTTACGGAATGTAAAATCACGTAGTAAGTATGCCAAAATCGAATCTCACCATCTTCGCCTCCTTGACACTGCCCATACTCGATTCCTGATAAATTGTGCTACTGAAAACTGCTGTTACACTGGCGGTGCTGCACGGCCGCACTAAGGTGACTTGCAAAGATCTTATTCCGGCATCCTTAATTAAGAGCTTCAATCATTTTGTTCTTAATTTGGCGTCGAGTGGGCACAAGAACGGAAATGGATAACTGCTTCAACAGATATATCGCAAAGGGCACTGTCATTGCTTCGAGTCCACATCCCCGCTATCACTACAAGTGTTAGTCTATGTAGAATTTTAAATAGATTTCTCTCATTTCTGGGTTAAATATTCTGTTGAGGTAGGGTTCTTGGCCATTGCCATGTTTTGACTCGAAATATGTTTGGAGTCTAGAGGTCTTTGTCTTTCATTTTCAAGTATCTGTTCTGTTCTTGATTGTCGTGCAGAGTATGGAACCTCCGTCCCCAAGCACCACAGAGGAAGAGTAAAAGCACTCCCTCTGCGGTTATTGGGGCCACAGGTGGGTTTCCCTCGCCGGTCTGATACCACGAAACTGCTGACCCCAGACAGCTATGCTGGGGTACTTCGTGGAGAGGGGGGGTGATCAAGTGAGCTGGCCTCCCAGTAGTATCAAGACCAATGTCGTGCGAGGGTCCACCCAACCAACCTGCAGAGATATATGCGCAAGCTGGAATGGCGAGAAGCCAGATCCGAGACACAAAATCCGTAAGGGGCAATCCAAAGGCAATTCCGAATAATGTTCCAAAGCAAACAAGTAGTCAGGAGGGGCAGAAGAGCAGAGCAAGGTCCAGAGTCGAAATCCGTGTCAAAAGCCGTGAATCCAAGGATCAGAATAGCTGAACAGAGTCCTCCGGTGCGAACAGCTGTGAAGCGCTGTTTCGCGGGAGTCCAGCGTTTAAATCCTGTGTGTCCCTGTGTCAGCTGATCCGCGAGCGGGACCGGTGAGCGTGTCACGTGACCCGGGACCAGGAAGTGCACGCTGGAACTGTGTTGACGAATGCCGAGGCGTTTGTCTGTAGTTGCTGTCCCGTAAGCGCCATGGAAGCCGCCAGTGGAGGTATGGAAAGCTCCTATTGTACCTGGTTGTTTGGTGCTTCCGACCCCAGAGATGAGCCTGCTCAGGTGACACCCCCCGGACATGAGAGCGTGTGTGAGAGCTGTGTGAGGATGAGGGGTGTATGACTGGCGTACTTGAACGGAGCCGTGAGTGCGTGACAGTATCTAATTTTCAAATCCCATATGCCATCCTTAGAATTGTGTGCCAGATAATCCCAAAGATAGTTAAGGTCCAATTCAGATAAGCCTTTCTATATAGTTTAAAACGACTCCAGGCTCTTGTAATCTTGTTGACTATGAAGTTCCAACAAGTGGTCCTTGTAAACTGATGGGCACGGATAGTCCCAGATCTTGATGTAGAGAGCCATAGGTTACTTACCTAGAAATGTAGCTCTCCAGTGTTAGATTATTTTATAGATCTGCATGCACAAGTCCCATCTCCCCTTTCGAGGCTATCTGTGGATGCACTAGGACTGCTTTTGCACCCATTTACATGGCTTCAAGATTGGAGCCTCACCCCCTGTCCCTCACTGATCCAAGAAGGTAAAGGTACTAAGGGTCCATAATGTGGTTGATAGGGTGCAATTTAAGTTTTTTTTTCCTATTGCTATGCATGTAGTGTTTACCAAGGATTCCCAGCCTGATGAGCGATTTATTCCCACATGTGAATCTTTAAATGACACCAAGCCTGGAGAACCACAGTTAAATATACGTAACTAAACCATATGCACTGGACTAAATCAAGAGATATGTCCAAATATCTCAGATTTGCATCAGCTTACTAACGCCAATTCTCAAACCTAAATTTGAGATGCCTGGAGCACCACTGAGATGATCATGTGCAAATCTGATTCACAAAGATTTGCTCAAGAGCATATCAGATATGCTCCAAACATCTGTATATTTCTTTTAGTTTTAGATTTGTGAGTTTGGTTAAGTTAGTAGGTGCAAATATTAGATAATTCCCATATGACAACTCAAATGTCTCTTAACTGTTTTAGATGTTGCTAGAATTTCACTGGGTCTTTGGAACACACTTCCAGCGTGCAATTCAATGGCCTCTTCCTTGACTTGGATACTGCTGCACCTTTGCTGGGTATTTTCACCTCACTACACATCATGCAACTCAAATGGCTCCTTTTTTGTTGTAGCTCTTCTTAGACTGCTGTGTGGGACCTTTGGGCTAAATCTCCCATCGTACAACTGAAAATGCATCCGAGGATTGATGAGTCATTGGTGAGACATTGGGCTTCATTACTAGGCTGTTTTTTCCGGCGCCCAGAAATAGGCAATTACCGGGTCATTGCGGCCTTGCACCAGCACCATTATGAACGTGCCGGTGCATCCGACATGATGTGCTTGCAGGTGCCGCTCTGCCCACCAGGTCCGACCTGGCAGGCAGAAAGGTACCCGCAAGCACAACTCGTAGTTTGCCGGTCCGGGAACTACGATACCGACAAGCTTACCGTTACGGTAGTTCCCGGACCAGCAAACTTATAATGAGGCCCATTGTTGTAAACTTAATTGTCATTAAACTGATTTTTTGGGTGAAAACTATTCTCTGCCTATCAATATTTGGCTTCAGGAGTTGGTGTTTGATGGGATTTTTCCTTCTCGTTCTCATGTAGCAGAATCTCTGGGTTTTATCATTGGCTCTCATCTTTTCTTTCAACTTCATATTCAGTCTTTGGTTAAAACTTCTAATTTTGACCTTGCATCTACTTGTTCACTAAATCATTTCTTCTGACTTCAGATTTTTGGTTGTTGGTTCGGGCTCTTATTATTTCTTGTTCAGACTCATACAGTGCCATTCTGCCCAGTCTTCTGAAACCCACTTCTGCTCCTTTGGCGATGGTCCTTCATCCCGCTGTCAACCTAATAACCAGAGCTAGGAGGCTTGATCATATTTCTACCATCCTGATCCATCTTCATTGGCTTGCTCTGTATGCTTAGATCCAGTTTAAAATTGTGATTCCAGGGGATTGGTTCCTCCAATGTATTCCATATCTATGACAGGTAATCATCACAGCTGTGCTGCTTCGTAAAATTTTCGGCTCCTGCGTCGATGACGTTGATACGCTGTCGTCGAGGGCCTCGGTCGAGCTGACGTCACCGGATGTTATAAGTAGGATGCACGATGCCCGTAGCCTCAGTTCAGTTTTTTCCGCGAACGTATTTGCTTCGTAGATTTCGGAGCACCTCGGTTCTTTTGAGTTGTTCTATCGGTTCTTTGATCTAGTTTGTTTGTGAAGATTTCCATGATGTGTTCATCTTCTTCTACCCCGCGGCCGCGTTTCAAGAAGTGTCGGGACTGCGGTTCCAAGTTGTCGCTGACGGACCCGCACAACGCCTGCCTCTGGTGCCTCGGTGAGGACCACGCCACAGACGATTGCCAGGCGTTAACTTCGAAGGCTTTGCGGGAGCGTAAGAAGAAGCTTTCTGTCGGTAAGGTGTCCAAGCCCCGGAAGTCGAAATCCGCGGGGCTTTCGACTGGTGATTCGAGGGGCGACTCTGCATCGTCGGCGTAAGTCCAAGGGGTCACGGTCCCAGAGCGGGGCCCGCCATTCCTCTGCCTCTTCGAGGCACTGACGGAAGCGCCATCATCGGTCGCTTTCCCCGTCCTCGTCCGAGGACTCCGCCCGTCGGCGGGTTGCTTGTCCCACCAAGCAATCCACTCCTGCGGAATGGGATTCATTACGTAAGGAGATGATGGCGATTTTTCAGTCGCAGGGCTCTATTCCGTCCGCGCCGTCGAAAGACGCTGGCAGGGAACGTGCTAGAGACGCTGTTCGCACGCCTTCGGGCTTGAGCGGTCGTCGCAATCACCGGGAACCTTCGAGGTCCCGGTCGGACAAGGTGGATCGCTCTAGCCATGCCCGCTTCAGGTCCCGGGTCCTCGACGCCATCAAGACCGTCGGAGCCTGTGAGGTCTTCAAAGAAGTCGTCGGCGCCAAGACCGTCGAAGGACTCTCTCGAGGCTCTGCCTCCGAGGAAGCCAGCAGCGGCGAGGCTGTCGAAGGACACGCTGGGGGCTCCGCCCTCGAGGCCTGTGTCGACGCCATCGGCGCCACGCTAGACGTCGACACCGATTCCGTCGACGCCTTTCATGGAGGATTTCTTGGAGGTGTCCCGGAGACCGGTGGAAACCCAGAGGAAGGCGCTGGCCAAGTCCAAACATGTGCCCTCAACCAGGGATTTATTCCAGCCTCTTGACTATATTTCTGAGGTGGTTGAATGGTCTGATGATGGTATGGTTCCTGAGGAGGTTCCTGATGACCTACTATCTGGTCATAGCCAGAAGAACTGCGTCAGTCTTTGCACAACGCCAGTGGTCTGGACACCTCCCCGGAGGTTGAGTTTGGCAAGCCTGAGCCAGGTATGCATGCTGAATCCTCGTACCGGCGCCTCATGTCGAGAGTCACGGAATACTTGGGCTGGTCTGCGCCACCAGGAGATTTTCTGCAGGATGACCTGACAGACATCTTGGACCAAGGTCCACCAACTGACCCGGTACTGCCATTCCAAATGGCCTTGCAAAGAAGGGTGGCTGCGGCTTGGACTGCTCTGGAGAGTCTCCAGGCAGTGGACAAGTCTTTGCTGAAAAAATACTGTCCTGCCAGTAGCGACCCCAGCTACTTGACTACGCACCCCACCCCGGAGAGTTTGGTGGTGCAGGCGGCTACGGCCCCGGCAAAACAGGCATCGTACCCTCCCATCCCTCCTCAAACGTTTTGATGGCTGAGCGAAGAAAGTGTTTTCTTCAGGGGATATGGCTTTACAGGCAGCCAACTCCATGTGTGCCTTAGCACGTTTCACTCATACTCTTTGGAATTGTGTCTATTTGGCAGCTGAACATATTCCCGGAGGGGAGGAACTGGATGGCTTTCTTGCTCTTGTTCAGGATGGCAAGGAAGCCATGTGTGAATCCGTTCAGTCGGTTCTGGACGTGGCAGATTGTGTCAGCCGGTCCATGGCGGCGAGCACCGTAATGCGCAGATTTGCGTGGTTGCGGAAGTCGGGGTTTGCTCCTAATGTGCAAGCCCGGCTTCTCAACATGCCCTTTGAGAGTGAACATCTTTTTGGCAGCAAGGCTGACGAGAGCCTTGAGAGGTTGCAGACCTCCAAAGCTGCAGCGAAGTCATTGAGCGCTGCAGTTTGCCAACCTCCACCTTTTCATCCTAGGGGACCGCAATGGAGGGGAGGTTCCTTTCGGTACTACTCTTCCTTTGGTAGATCGAGAGGGGCTGCAAGTCAAAGGGGCCACCGCAGGAGTGCCAGAGGTGGAAAACAAGGTACTCGAGGTGCCAGAGCCGCTCGGGCAGTTGCTTTTTTACCCTCAGGCACTGCCGCAGCCACTTCAGCTCAGTCATGAGGCCATGTCCCATGGTTCGCCGGTTGGGGGAAGGATGGTGCAGCATCTTGTAGAATGGCGTGCCATTACTTCAGATGTGTGGGTTCTGGAGATAATAGCCCACGGCTACTGTCTTCGTTTCCGGCAGAGGCCTCACGACAGTCCACCAGGGAATCTCTCTTTGAAGAGTCTGGATGCGCTCCTTGCGCAGGAAATCGAATCCCTGCCGGAGAAAGGCGCTATAGAACTGGTGCCTGTAGCGGAGAGGAACAAGGGATGGTATTCCCCTTATTTTTTGATTTCGAAGAAAGACTGGGGATTGAGACCCATCATGGACTTGCATGGTTTGAACAAGCTCCTCAGGAAGGACAAGTTCAAGATGGTTACTCTCTCTCAAGTCCTCCAGGTCCTTCAACTTCAGGACTGGTTGGTGTCTCTCGACCTCAAAGACGCTTACTTTCATGTGCCAATCCATTCCAAGCACAAGAAGTACCTGGGGTTCGCGATTGGCGACTTGCACTTTGTTTCGGTTCCTGCCATTCGGATTGACCTCCGCCACAAGGGTTTTCACCAAGTTCATGGTGGTGGTGGCAGCGTATCTCAGGAAAGGGGGGATTCACGTCTACCCCTACGATTGGTTGATCAGGGCGTGCTCTCCCGAGCAAGTCTTGGATCATCTGTCCGTCATCTGCCACTCCCTTCACAAGCTGGGCTTCTCCTTCAACTTAAAGAAGTCCCACTTGATGCCAACTCAGTGGCTCCAGTACATCGGAGCAGTGCTCGACATGTCCCTGGGGAAGTGTTTCCCTCCCCAGGTGAGGGCTCGTCACATTCTGAAGATGGTGCACAAGTTTCAACATGCCCATAGTCTCCCGGCGTTCGAGTTCTTGAGGTTGCTCGGCCTCATGGCATCCTGCATTCTTCTGGTGCCAGAGGCCAGGTTGCGGATGAGATCTCTGCAATGGGCCCTCAAGATGCAGTGGTCACAGTCCTCTGGCAGAATGTCGGAACCGGTTCAGGTGCCGCCCTCGGTCGCCCAGGACCTTCTGTGGTGGGCCGTCGAAGGCAATCTGCTGAAGGGGGCTCCATTTTGGCTACCCTGGCCGGAGGTGACGATCGTGACGGACCCAACCCTCACAGGATGGGGAGCTCATGCCAACGTGTTGACAGTCAGCAGTCGTTAGCCTCCGTCGGCGCCCAGACTCCATATCAATCTGTTGGATCTGAGGGCCGTCAGGCTAGCCCTGAAAGCTTTTCTTCCGACTGTGCGAGGAAAGAATGTCCTGATCCTGACGGACAACACGGTGGCCATGCGCTACCTCTACAAAAAGGGGGGGCAGGGTCACTTCCTCTGTGCAGGGAGGCGATGCAACTCTGGTTCTGGGCAATCCAGCAGGAAGTTTCGATCTCAGCAGTTCATCTGGCAGGAGACGAAAACAAGACGGCGGATGCTCTGAGCAGGCACAGCGCGATCTCTCACGAGTAGGAGTTGGCTCAGGAGATTCTCCTGGAGATCTTCGCCCTTTGGGGGACCCCTCAAGTGGATTTCTTCGCCTCCAGTGTCAACCGGAAGTGCGAGAGGTTCTGCTTGCAGGAATTTCCTCCAAACGGAGCCTTAGGAGACACGTTCGTGGTGGAGTGATCATTCCCACTGCTGTACGCGTTTCCTCCAGTCCCCGTCATCCCACAAGTACTGCGGAGGTTCGGTTCCCGGATGATCCTCATTGCTCCGGCGTGGGCCCGGAGGACGTGGTACCCGAACCTTCTCGACTTGTCCATCTGCCCTCCACGTCGCCTTCCCTACCGAGACGATCTGCTCTCACGGGAGGGGGTCAGGTTCTCCATCCAGAGGTCAGGTCCCTGAGCCTTCACGCTTGGTTTCTGAAAGGTTGAGGTTTAAGGATTGGGACCTCCCTGAAGACGTGATGGAGGTGTTGCTTTCGGCCAGAAGGCCCGCAACAAAGTCCCTGTACCGTTGCCGTTGGAGAAAGTTCTGCGACTGGTGCAGGGTTAAGAATGTGGATCCTTTTTTATGTGACATTCCTGTCTTTTTTCCTTTCTTTAGCCCACAAGGGCCTGCAAGTGGGTACCATTAAAGGTTACCTGGCGGCGCTGTCTGTATTTAAGCGCTCGTCTGAAGAGTATTCTTATTTCAAAATTCCTTTTGTTTCTCAGTTTCTGAAAGGGCTCACTAATGTGTTTCCACCGTCACCTTTCCAGGTGCCCGGTTGGGATTTGAACCTTGTTCTAAAATTCCTAATGGGTGCTCCATTTGAGCCTTTACATTCTTGTCCTTTGAGACTGTTAACCCTTAATACTGTATTTTTAGTTGTGGTTACTTCCGATCGCAGATTGAGTGAGTGAGTTGCAGGCACTTTCTGTTAAGCCACCCTTCACTGTGTTTCATAAGGACAGGGTTGTCCTTAGGGTTCGTCCTTCCTTTCTTCTGAAAGTGCTGTCGGAATTTAATTTAAGCCAGAAGGTCATTCTTTCTGCATTTTATCCTCCTCCGCATCCTGGTACGGAAGAGGAGAGGCTCCATAGGTTGGATCCTAGGAGAGCTTTAAGTTTCTACATTTCACGCATGTCCCGGGTCAGAGTGGACGATCAGCTCTTTATAGGTTACGCTGGAAGGCGTTTGGGACAAGCTGTTACTAAGCAGACTTTGTCTAGATGGATTATTTTGGCAAGTTCTGAATGTTATCTCTTGGCGGGTAAGGACCCTCCGGTAGGCTTACGGGCCCATTCTACTAGGGGTATGGCTATCTCTACTGCCCTGCAGAGGGGTGTTCCTATTCGTAACATCTGTGAAGCAGCCACATGGGCTTCGGTCCATACTTTTGTAAGACACTACTCCCTAGATTCTATCCATGGGCATTATCTGGCCTTTGGCAAGGCGGTCCTTTACTCTGCAATTTAATTGGGTATTCTAAATTTCTATATTCTAAATTCTTTTCCCTCCTCCATACGTTGGTACTGCTTTGGGAGTCTGTCATAGATATGGAATATGTCGGAGGACCCAATCCCCTCGAAGAACAAGTTACTTTCTTACCTGGTAACGTTCTTTTGATGGGATGGTCCGACGACGTATTCCATATCGCTCCTCCCTACCTGCCCCGCTACAGAATTTCTTATGCAAATGCAGCTTACGTTTCCACAAGGCTTTCTGTGGTCATACTGGCAGAAGATTGGTGCCACACGTTCTGGGGAAAAAAACTATAACTGAGGCTAGGGGCGTCGCGCGTCCTACTTATAACATCCGGTGACGTCGGCTCGACGGAGGCCCTCGAGGACAGCGTATCGACGTCATCGACGCAGGACGCAGATGCCGAATATTTTCCGAAGCATCACAGCTGTGGTGATTACCTGTCATAGATATGGAATACGTCATTGGACCATCCCATCGAAAGAACGTTACCAGGTAAGAAAGTAACTTGTTTGTCTTGCTTATAAAGCTCTCATTCTGTAAGTTCATTTTGCTGAGGCATTGATTTTTCTTAACAGAGCTTTACAACCAAAATTCGTTTAGAAGTTCAACATTGTGTGATGGAGTCCCCTACTTGGTGCTGGGGCTGGCCTTGTGAGTGCGTAACCTCATTAATAATGTAAATTGTTCCTTGTAATGTTTTCTGGTTTAGATTCTATTGTCATGTATTGCTTGTTGTATTTGCTTGTTCCTCTTTGGATTAAAGCGCTATATAAATTAAAATAAATACAAAAATACAAGTGATAGCTGGGGACTCCCACAAGCTGGAGGAAGGTGGCCCTTAGGAGTCCGCTTAGAGCCTCGCGGCAGCCTCCTCTTCATAGAAGGGAAGAATCACAAGACCTCCTCTCCTGGCCAAACACTATTTTCAACTCTGAAACCCCACTGAATGTTCCCAAGCTGCAGGAACCCCCTGGCAGAGCACTGCAGGGACAAGATAAAGTTTTCCTTCTCTAAATTATGGCTGAAGAAAGGGATACCAAAGCCCACTTCATCCTCTTAAATAGCATGACAGAACGTTGAATGACTGCCAGCTTGAAAACAACTGTGTGGAAAATACACACATAGCTGCAGACATACAGCCTACCATATTCCCATTTCAGTATCTTTATAACTCGGGAAAACTCAGCATGAGTAAACTGCAATTTTGTAATTATGAATCTCGTGCACATTTAGACTGTCGAAGGGGAATGCTTTATCTTTAAAACAGAACATTGTTAAATAGTTTCACTTAGGAGCCCTTTCAAAGCATTTCTTGAATTCAAAACATTCAAATCAAGTAAGAAACTATCAGTTTTACTCCTGGATGCCAATGAAAGCTTAAGGAAACAGTGTAGAAACAAAACTGTTTAAATAGCAGCCCTCAAGGACAACACTTCATAGCTTACAAAAAGCGCATAAAAACGATAGAAATTTGTACTTTTGTCGCCCACGCCGTGCCTCCACAACATCTCAGGTGTGGGTGTCATAGCCAAAGTCCAACTCTCCTCCCCCCAACGACGAACACACATTTATAACCAGACCCACTGATTACACCTAGTGGTGAGAGCTGTACAGAGCAGATATCCAGAGGTATGCAGGAAGCCTAGCGAAAACTAAAATGGACACCCTCTTCTTATAGCCTATGTCGCACTAGACCCATCCCCAAGGGAGTCACCTGAAGGAAACGGCCTCAGCCAATCCCAGGCTAGCCCTCCCACAAGTTACAGAAGCAAACCATCAGTCTATGATCCTGCCCAGGGGAATAGCTGGCACTTATGAAAGGACCCACAGCCTAGCTCCTTTGGTGGCGAGCTGGAGAAGGAAACCGACATTGTATGGGAAGAGACGTAGTGGGGCACAGAGGAGGAAACTGTAGGCGAACAGTGCAGTGTAAAGGTGGTGAGGACTTGGAGAGGAAGAAAAAGGTTTAGGTGGTTGGAAAATAAATATTGTTGGAGGACATGGTAGCAGCAGAGGTGGTAGAATGTGTAGAGCAGAGCAGGAGTTGGAGGAGATGGGTGTAAAAAAGATCAGTGGGTGGGCGATTGTTTGGCGCCAGTTTTGTATAATATTTTCACAATGCCATTGTTCCAACTGCTAGAGGAGAATAAGATCTACTTTTCCAATTACACAGATGATACCCAATGTCTTATTCAGTTTACAGACGAGTATCAGGAAGATGCAAGAGTGCTTAATGAGACCTATAACCTCATTCAGGACTGGATGTGCATGAGTGGTCTGGTGCTTAACCACGTTAAAAAAGAACTCATGGTCATAGGCTCCAGCCCTAGACTGAAGAATCTCAGTGCAGAATATAAACAAATAAGTTAAAGTATAGTAAAGGGAGCTGGCAGAAGCTGGATACAGCACTTATAGGAAGTTCAGAAAAGGAGGAGGGGCAATAGCTAAAAGAGTGGTTGGAGGTGGAGTATTGCATCGGAGGAGGAGGATAGACGAGGTCTGGGCGAGAGGGGGTGAAGAAGAAAGAGGAGGACCACCCTCAGAGGTCAGCGGAGAGGGAAGAAGAGGAGAGCAAAAGAGGAGAGTTAGCAGTGAAGGATGGACATTGGCCGGCAGGAGCTCATTTAGGGAAGAGGCCCCTGATCTGACGGGGCCGAGCACACAACAGTAGGAGGTAAGAGTATGTGGTGCGGTGGCGAGGAGAGTAGGGCCGATCTAGTTGTCAGTGCTGGGCCTGGCAGCTAAACATGACACTCGTCTAAACCGAAAGCCTCCAACAGAGAAACATTTGGCCATTGCAGCACACCAGAATGTGCAATGGGAAGGGCTGTGGACCACAGTCAATGAAAAAACAGGGGCCAGGATGGGACAGTGGCACTAACCAATCTTACAAAAAAAATATCTTTCTGCATACACCTCTCAAACCCTGAACTGAACACAACCAGACCTCTACAGCACAACAGACCGCACGCACGTCACTACACCACAACAACAAAACAAATCGCACATAGCCTCGCCCAACAGCACATAGCGGCTACCAACTGAAAAACACACCTACTCTCAACGAACAGTGTCAACCCAAACTGAGGCTGCCAGCAGCACCTCACAGCTCTCTCGCTCTTTTCTCCCGCTCATTCCTACAAACCAACCACCCCCCCTACACTTTGCTTTACAGAATTGCCAGAGCAGCAAGAAGCAACGCAGGCGGTGACAGTATACGGTATAAAAACCTTTAACATAACATCTACATGTGAACAAAACGGAGCCTTGCCATTAATGCCACATGGTCCTACCCTGGACCTCTGTTCTTTCTAGATATTTGCGACATTTTTAGATTGTGGTAGGAAAAGACAAAAGCGGAATACAAGACCACCCTAGGAATCCTGCACCTAGAGATTTTTATTTAGCGTTGCAGAGTACCTAGGTAATACACCTGGAGCAAATATGTTATTCACTTGGAGTGTCCCTGCATCCATTAGATGAACCCTACTGATCTTTGTGTTATTTTGCTTGGACCTGAGAGCAAGTAAACCTTCTTTTTAATGTTACTTTCTAAATCAAAATGTTGAAAATTACCTAGAGAGTCGTGTATTCTGCAGCTAATTCTGCTATTTCCCCTTTACTTGCTTCTTCCTGAAAATTAGTTCACTGCCTCTCTTACAATTATAGTTGACTAATTCCCCTTTCAGGAAAAATGCTAAAAGCATACCTGGAATTATTTCCTATGGAAATTTTTTTGGTTTTAACTGCGATGCATGATTGTTTTATTGTTGTAAGTATGAAAGGTTTTTGTGTTGTTTTTTGCTTTGTTTTGTATGCTATTTTAATTGTATGTATTGTTCTTGTATAACGCGCTTAATACCAGCGAGTGGTCTTGCTTCCAAGACCAACGCGTTGCCCCTAAGCTATCCTTCCTCACTCTTACTATGCATTATGTTCACCACTTGGATACACCCAATGCAGTTATATTCACCCTTTCTAATAGTTGTTTTTTAAAATTCTCTTCACTCTTTTAATCCCTGTATTACTGTCTCCAGACTTCATAATCACACCTTTCCGGTGTGCATCACCACTTATTTATTCTCATCCCATTCTCGATCTCTCATCAGGGCCCTCTGTTACATCTCTCGTCTTGGGTCCATCTGGGCGATGGACTGGTCTAAACTCTGGAGATTTCCCGATAGGCCTCTGGACGCTGGGCCTCTTTTTTGTGGTAACCTATTTTACTTACACATTTTCTCATCAGAAAAGGGTTGAGCTTGCTGAACATGTGTAATATGGGACCACTTTGAAGATGATTTCTGGATAAACTTTGGTTCCCAGTCCACCCCTGCATCGATCTGCTTCTTGTTACCCTCATCCTTCCCTCACTTAGGGTCTTCGGCCATCTGACAACTTGCTCCTCTTCGTGTGGCAGCGTCAATGCAGGCTTCCTCCTCTTGGATGTACTGTTTCTCTGCCGCCTGTCCCCCAAACAGTCGTTGAAGTGTACGAAAATAAGTAGTGGAACTATGTTTCCTGCTAGCCTGCCACTGCTGCCCACAAATCCCATTACCACACCCTCCCCCACGTGCAATCCAAACCCCCAGAAAAAATACACCTGCCGTTTAAGGTAATGTTCAGTGCAGTGCAAGTTTCAACTTCTTCTACACTTTTATTTTAAAACTAAACTATTCCAGAACGGTTTCTTTTCAAAATAAAAGTATTGGAACAATACAACTTTAAACAAACAAGTAGAGGAGCACTGATCCCAACCCCTGCCGCCCACTTCGACCACTGCCCCCAATTTGGCTTCAGCATTTGCTTTTGTCTTTTGAATTCACAACTAACAGGCCGATTCATGGAATAATTAGCGCGGCGCAAGTGGGCAAAAACGTGCGAATCGCAGTGGAATAGCGAAAATCGCAGTGCAATTGCGAAAATCGCACAAAAAGCAGCGCACGTCGATTCATGGAAGGCCGTGCGCGAGAAAACCAGCGGATGTGCGATAAAAAAGTGCGCGGCGCACGTTGGCGCACAGGCCATCTAACAGCGTGCGCCAGGTCACAGCGAAAATCGCACAGGCCACAGCGAAATTCGCACATAGCGCGGCGCACGCAACAAAAGTAGGCGGAACACGGGCGTAACACTCGGAATGGGGAACAACTTGCCAAAACGTGGGCGTCACGGGGGAAGTACAGGGCACAAGTGCGCGGAACGCCCACACGCTCGCCTACAACACATATTCATGGAATAGAATAGGGCAAAAAAGCGCACGCTCAAACCAGCGCACAGGCACAAACACGACCGCCACAAGAAAGCAGGCGGTAGCGTCTCTGCGGCTGTAAGAAATGTGCGCCAAAAGGTGCGCCAACAAATAGCACCTATATACTGCCATGATGAATGTCCCATACTGTGGCCCTCCAGGAAAAATGACGTGCAATGGGGTACCCACAAACACGGACACCCGCTGACAAAAAATACGTGTGCGTGTATACCGGGGTGCGCGGGAAGTCTAACACGCGATTTCAGCAGGGTACGTGCATCACAGGGGTTCGCGTGAAGTTATTCACGCGATCGGGCCTGGGGGAGCGGGCTACGTGTATTTCAGGGGTTCGCGTGAAGTTTCACACGCGATCGGGTCTGGGGGAGCGGGCTACGTGTATTACAGGGGTTCGCGTGAAGTTCCTCACGCGATCGGGCCTGGGGGAGCGGGCTACGTGTATTCCAGGGGTGCGCGTGAAGTTCCACACGCGAATAGCCTGGGCGCGTGTATTTCAGGGGTGCGCGGGAAGTTCAACACGCGAATAGCCTGGGGGCGCGTGTATTTCAGGGGTGCGCTTGAAGTTCCACACGCGAATAGCCTGGGCGCGTGTATTTCAGGGGTGCGCGGGAAGTTCCACACGCGAATAGCCTGGGCGCGTGTATTTCAGGGGTGCGCGGGAAGTTCCACACGCGAATAGCCTGGGCGCGTGTATTTCAGGGGTGCGCGGGAAGTTCCACACGCGAATAGCCTGGGCGCGTGTATTTCAGGGGTGCGCGGGAAGTTCCACACGCGAATAGCCTGGGGGCGTGTATTTCAGGGGTGCGCGGGAAGTTCCACACGCGAATAGCCTGGGCGCGCGTGTATTTCAGGGGTGCGCGGGAAGTTCCACACGCGAATAGCCTGGGCGCGTGTATTTCAGGGGTGCGCGGGAAGTTCCACACGCGAATAGCCTGGGGGCGTGTGTATTTCAGGGGTGCGCGGGAAGTTCCACACGCGAATAGCCTGGGCGCGTGTATTTCAGGGGTGCGCGGGAAGTTCCACACGCGAATAGCCTGGGCGCGTGTATTTCAGGGGTGCGCGGGAAGTTCCACACGCGAATAGCCTGGGGGCGCGTGTATTTCAGGGGTGCGCGGGAAGTTCCACACGCGAATAGCCTGGGCGCGTGTATTTCAGGGGTGCGCGGGAAGTTCCACACGTGAATAGCCTGGGCGCGTGTATTTCAGGGGTGCGCGGGAAGTTCCACACGCGAATAGCCTGGGGACGCGTGTATTTCAGGGGTGCGCGTGAAGTTCCACACGCGAATAGCCTGGGCGCGTGTATTTCAGGGGTGCGCGGGAAGTTCCACACGCGAATAGCCTGGGCGCGTGTATTTCAGGGGTGCGCGGGAAGTTCCACACGCGAATAGCCTGGGCGCGCGTGTATTTCAGGGGTGCGCGGGAAGTTCCACACGCGAATAGCCTGGGCGCGTGTATTTCAGGGGTGCGCGGGAAGTTCCACACGCGAATAGCCTGGGCGCGTGTATTTCAGGGGTGCGCGGGAAGTTCCACACGCGAATAGCCTGGGCGCGTGTATTTCAGGGGTGCGCGGGAAGTTCCACACGCGAATAGCCTGGGGGCGTGTGTATTTCAGGGGTGCGCGGGAAGTTCCACACGCGAATAGCCTGGGCGCGTGTATTTCAGGGGTGCGCGGGAAGTTCCACACGCGAATAGCCTGGGCGCGTGTATTTCAGGGGTGCGCGGGAAGTTCCACACGCGAATAGCCTGGGGGCGCGTGTATTTCAGGGGTGCGCGGGAAGTTCCACACGCGAATAGCCTGGGCGCGTGTATTTCAGGGGTGCGCGGGAAGTTCCACACGTGAATAGCCTGGGCGCGTGTATTTCAGGGGTGCGCGGGAAGTTCCACACGCGAATAGCCTGGGGGCGCGTGTATTTCAGGGGTGCGCGGGAAGTTCCACACGCGAATAGCCTGGGCGCGTGTATTTCAGGGGTGCGCGGGAAGTTCCACATGTGATTTGACAGTGTGGGTCCTCCCAGGTGTACCCTGTACACCCTCCACGGCCCCTGCAGGCAGCCCACACCACAGGGGACTACCCTGCATCCCTGGTCATGTCCCGCAGGCAGCCCACCCACCATGGGCATGCCCCCCAGCAAAGGCACATGTCTCCTTGAACTAATGAACACCAACTCATGTCCCCTTGCACCCCCACCCCCCAGCAGTGCAGGGGCAGCCTCCACCAGGCCCCCACTCATGTCTCCCACCACCCCCACCCCCAGCACTGTGGGGCACCTGCCAGCAGGCCCCACCCATGTCCAACTCATGTCTCCCACCACCCCCACCCCCCAGCCACCAGGGGCACCCTCCACCAGGCCCCCACTCATGTCTCCCACCACCCCCACCCCCCAGCCACCAGGGGCACCCTCCACCAGGCCCCCACTCATGTCTCCCACCACCCCCAAACCCCAGCAGTGCAGGGGCACCCTCCACCAGGCCCCCACTCATGTCTCCCACCACCCCCACCCCCCAGCCACCAGGGGCACCCTCCACCAGGCCCCCACTCATGTCTCCCACCACCCCCACCCCCCAGCGGCAGCCTCCACCAGGCCCCCACTCATGTCACCCACCACCCCCACCCCCCAGCAGTGCAGGGGCAGCCTCCACCAGGCCCCCACTCATGTCACCCACCACCCCCACCCCCCAGCAGTGCAGGGGCAGCCTCCACCAGGCCCCCACTCATGTCACCCACCACCCCCACCCCCCAGCAGTGCAGGGGCAGCCTCCACCAGGCCCCCACTCATGTCACCCACCACCCCCACCCCCCAGCCACCAGGGGCACCCTCCACCAGGCCCCCACTCATGTCTCCCACCACCCCCACCCCCAGCCACCAGGGGCACCCTCCACCAGGCCCCCACTCATGTCTCCCACCACCCCCACCCCCCAGCCACCAGGGGCAGCCTCCACCAGGCCCCCACTCATGTCTCCCACCACCCCCACCCCCCAGCCACCAGGGGCAGCCTCCACCAGGCCCCCACTCATGTCTCCCACCACCCCCACCCCGCAGCCACCAGGGGCAGCCTCCACCAGGCCCCCACTCATGTCACCCACCACCCCCACCCCCCAGCAGTGCAGGGGCAGCCTCCACCAGGCCCCCACTCATGTCACCCACCACCCCCACACCCCAGCAGTGCAGGGGCAGCCTCCACCAGGCCCCCACTCATGTCACCCACCACCCCCACCCCCCAGCAGTGCAGGGGCACCCTCCACCAGGCCCCCACTCATGTCACCCACCACCCCCACCCCCCAGGGGCACCCTCCACCAGGCCCCCACTCATGTCTCCCACCACCCCCAAACCCCAGCAGTGCAGGGGCAGCCTCCACCAGGCCCCCACTCATGTCACCCACCACCCCCACCCCCCAGCCACCAGGGGCACCCTCCACCAGGCCCCCACTCATGTCACCCACCACCCCCACACCCCAGCAGTGCAGGGGCAGCCTCCACCAGGCCCCCACTCATGTCACCCACCACCCCCACCCCCCAGCAGTGCAGGGGCAGCCTCCACCAGGCCCCCACTCATGTCACCCACCACCCCCACCCCCCAGGGGCACCCTCCACCAGGCCCCCACTCATGTCACCCACCACCCCCACCCCCCAGCAGTGCAGGGGCACCCTCCACTAGGCCCCCACTCATGTCACCCACCACCCCCACCCCCCAGCCACCAGGGGCACCCTCCACCAGGCCCCCACTCATGTCACCCACCACCCCCACCCCCCAGCCACCAGGGGCACCCTCCACCAGGCCCCCACTCATGTCACCCACCACCCCCACCCCCCAGCCACCAGGGGCACCCTCCACCAGGCCCCCACTCATGTCACCCACCCCCCACCCCCCAGGGGCACCCTCCACCAGGCCCCCACTCATGTCACCCACCACCCCCACACCCCAGCAGTGCAGGGGCAGCCTCCACCAGGCCCCCACTCATGTCACCCACCACCCCCACCCCCCAGCAGTGCAGGGGCACCCTCCACCAGGCCCCCACTCATATCACCCACCACCCCCACCCCCCAGCCACCAGGGGCACCCTCCACCAGGCCCCCACTCATGTCTCCCACCACCCCCACCCCCCAGCCACCAGGGGCACCCTCCACCAGGCCCCCACTCATGTCTCCCACCACCCCCACCCCCCAGCCACCAGGGGCACCCTCCGCCAGGCCCCCACTCATGTCTCCCACCACCCCCACCCCCCAGCCACCAGGGGCACCCTCCACCAGGCCCCCACTCATGTCACCCACCACCCCCACCCCCCAGCCACCAGGGGCACCCTCCACCAGGCCCCCACTCATGTCACCCACCACCCCCACCCCCCAGGGGCACCCTCCACCAGGCCCCCACTCATGTCACCCAACACCCCCACACCCCAGCAGTGCGGGGGCAGCCTCCACCAGGCCCCCACTCATGTCACCCACCACCCCCACCCCCCAGCAGTGCGGGGGCAGCCTCCACCAGGCCCCCACTCATGTCACCCACCACCCCCACCCCCCAGCAGTGCAGGGGCACCCTCCACCAGGCCCCCACTCATGTCACCCACCACCCCCACCCCCCCAGCCACCAGGGGCACCCTCCACCAGGCCCCCACTCATGTCACCCACCACCCCCACCCCCCAGCCACCAGGGGCACCCTCCACCAGGCCCCCACTCATGTCACCCACCACCTCCACCCCCCACCCCCCAGGGGCACCCTCCACCAGGCCCCCACTCATGTCACCCACCACCCCCACACCCCAGCAGTGCAGGGGCAGCCTCCACCAGGCCCCCACTCATGTCACCCACCATCCCCACCCCCCAGCAGTGCAGGGGCACCCTCCACCAGGCCCCCACTCATGTCACCCACCACCCCCACCCCCCAGCCACCAGGGGCACCCTCCACCAGGCCCCCACTCATGTCTCCCACCACCCCCACCCCCCAGCCACCAGGGGCACCCTCCACCAGGCCCCCATTCATGTCTCCCACCACCCCCACCCCCCAGCCACCAGGGACACCCTCCACCAGGCCCCCACTCATATCTCCCACCACCCCCACCCCCCAGCCACCAGGGGCACCCTCCACCAGGCCCCCACTCATGTCACCCACCACCCCCACCCCCCAGCCACCAGGGGCACCCTCCACCAGGCCCCCACTCATGTCACCCACCACCCCCACCCCCCAGCCACCAGGGGCACCCTCCACCAGGCCCCCACTCATGTCACCCACCACCCCCACACCCCAGCAGTGCAGGGGCAGCCTCCACCAGGCCCCCACTCATGTCACCCACCACCCCCACCCCCCAGGGGCACCCTCCACCAGGCCCCCACTCATGTCACCCACCACCCCCAAACCCCAGCAGTGCAGGGGCAGCCTCCACCAGGCCCCCACTCATGTCACCCACCACCCCCACCCCCCAGCAGTGCAGGGGCACCCTCCACCAGGCCCCCACTCATGTCACCCACCACCCCCAGCCACCAGGGGCACCCTCCACCAGGCCCCCACTCATGTCTCCCAGCACCCCCACCCCCCCAGTCACCAGGGGCAGCCTCCACCAGGCCCCCACCCATGTCTCCCACCACCCCCACCCCCCCAGCACTGCGGGGCACCTGCCAGCAGGCCCCCACCCATGTCCAATCCATGCCCCCCTGCACCTTGGTCCCAACATTCCCCAATCATGTCCGTAATGCCCATCCTCCCCTGCCAAAAGGCCCAACCAACTATCACACCCACCCACATATCAAAGGCAATTACATGTTACACCTCCAATTTAAATAATGCAATTGAACACATGTCTGTCACACACAATGGCTGCAAGTGAATGACAAAACACCCAACATGACATGCCTGAAAGCAATGAGATGATACGACACATTGAAGAATAAAAAAAAATAATGTATTGAACAGCAAGTAGAATGGAAATGAAATAAGAAAAAACACAAAGCAAATCAAACAAAACAAGATGAATGTCCAAGAAAATAATCTGAAAAATTAAAATAAGCCAATGAAGAACCATGAAGAAGATCATCCTGGGTCCATGAGCCCAACCAAATTAAACCTAACTATGACTACTAACTAAAAACTGAACTATATACAAAAAAGTGGTGCATTGTCCAATCGCTACCAAAAAAAAATCAAAAAAACAAAGGAAACCTAACCCTAACTATACAACTATATACAAAGGCAGCGGGCTATTCGGACGGCTCACTGGTTGTTGTCATGGGCCAGGGCATCATCGAACTCCTGGTCAATGGCTTGGAGGCGGGCATGTTCCCTGGCCCCGAGGTCCCGCAGGGATAACGCAGTGTCAAGCTCAAACTCCCTGCGAAGACCCTCGAGGCACTCAGCCCGCCTCAGCGCCCTCCGCATGGAGTCCTCCGCCCTGACCATCGTGAGCCGTTCCTCCTCTGCCCGCTGCCGCTCCGCACCTATCCGCTGGCACAACCTCTCCCACACGGAAGCCACTCCCATTCCAGGGTTCTCCTGCCCTCCGGCCGATGCCTGCACCCCTGATGTTGATGGCCCCGAGCCATGATGCCTCCCACGTTGAGCCTGCTGCTGCCTCCGACGCAACTGCCTGTGCCAGCACGACGGCATCCAGGCTGATGGAAACCACCGACGCCGTCGTGCACGTGCCCTGCCCGATGATGCCGTCACATCCTCCATCTGCTGGGGTCCAGTTGCTGTGGTGTCCACCCCTGCTGGATCTCTGACTCCCGACTGTGGCAGGGATGGGATCCCCACCGAGCTGGCTGCATTGGTCGGGGCAGGTCCACAGGGGGCCCTGGTGGCATCTGGGCTGGAAGACGGCAAGGAGAACGACTGGTGGATAGCCTGCACAGAGGAGGAGAGGGCCGCCACATTGGCCAACACATGCAGGAAACCCCCGAACATGGCCGATCCCAATTGGGCCACGTCGGCACGGTGCACTTCGTGATGACGTGCGTGCTCCTCCCGGGAAGCACGCACGGCATCACGAATCACAGCCGTGCGCATCGCGACCCCAATCAGGACCTTCTCCGCACGGCCAGGGGTTCCCACGTCCGCAGGTGGAGGGGAGTCAGGTGACATGGACATCCCCTCGACCTGCGGACAGGCCTGGGACGGGGCATCCCTGCTGGTGCATGGTGGTGCACTCACAGGGTCAGGGACAGCGACATGCACAGGCCCCTCCACGGTGACCTGTGCTGCCTCCTGCCCCTGGCCCTGGACTGCACCACTTGCACCAGCAGGGATGCCCCCACCAGGCCCCATGTGTGCCCCAGTGGCGGCCTCCTCCTCCTCTGTGCAAACCACCAACCTGGATGGCTCCTCACCGTCTCCCACCGTAGCAGGCCCCTGTGGGGGCTCACCCACCCCTTCCGCTGCAGCCGTGGGGGCATCCCCGCCGCCTTGCTCCACAGCGCCGTCTCCGCCCTCTTCTTCACTAGCCGCTGCGTAGAGGGAGACAAAGAACACAAGCATCAGGGCACTGTACAATGGTCCCCTAGACAGGAAGCAATAGCAGATGAGCACCACTGTCAAAGTACACTTCCATCATGTCCCTCCACAACACATGGGTCAGTCCAGGCAAAACACACACAGTAACAGGCATGGTGCATGCCATGGACATTTCCATGCATGTCCAATGGACTCTTGAAACATTCAATGATATGTAACTCACATGCATCATGGCTCATGCCTATCACATGCACACACTTCACCTCAGTCACATCCATCTGGCCCCAAACACACCAAACACAGCGGATACAAGGGTAATTTGGCTGCTTCACTGAATCTGTGCATTGTCACACACATGTGTCATGCATCCATGGCATGCACAAGTCACAGACACGCAGGTCAGGCACACAGACATGGCTACCATATATGTACCTGGCATCAGCACCCATCCCTCACCCCCACCCATGTCCAGGTACAGAGACTGGCATGCTCTCATGTTCTAAATCTGCATAGGGCTCCCCATGCGGCATTTCAACACATGCAACAACCATGTGCATCACACATCACTGGTCGCACATGCATTACCATGATGTCCCTGCACACATACATGCATACATGGCCCATGGCACACATACAGGCAAGTATCATAGAACCAGCACACCGCAACATGCCCTGTCTCACACAGTAATGCATGGACACTTACCGCTCAACTCCAGACGGGCCTCCCTCTCAAGGATCTGGGCGTGGAGCGCTGGGCGTACCCGTTCCAGGACCCTCATCTGGATGGAACTCATGCGGCCCCGGCCCCCCTCCACGAGGCGCCGGGCCTTCACAAGGGTCCTGGACCTCAAGTCCTCCCAGCGCTTCTTGATCTTCAGGACGTCGCGGGTTGCCACCCCCTCCGCGTTGATGGCAACCACACAGTCGGCCCAGATCCTCTGCCGTCCTTCCTTGCTGGCGCGGGACGATCCAAAGAGGGCATCATACTGCCCCAGGACATGCTCCACCAGGACACCAACTTCGGTGACAGTGAAGCTGGTGCCCCTCTGCCCCTCTGGCCTGGGGTTGCCACTGGTGCCAGATGTGGAAGTGCCGGACATGGCAACCCCAGAGGCAGGTGTGGGTGGGCAACTGGGTCCTGGGGCTGGGCTGTGGAGCGATGTAATCCCAGTCGGGAGTCTTCAGTTCCAGCAGGGGTGGACACAGCAACTGGACCCCTGCAGATGGCTGATGTGCAGGCACCAAATGGCAGGGCACGGTGGCAGCAGGCAGGCAGGCAGCAGCAGATGGCACGTGGGAGGCTGCTCGGGGCACTGGGGGGCAGTAACTCGGCCTTCTGGGCAGGAGCGTGGTCTTCCGTGTGTTTTCGCGTGGCCAGCTTGATACGGAGTGATTTGGCACGTGAAAATCCTGCACGTCAGCGTGAAATCCGAGGAAAGGCCCTTAGCGCGTAAGCGCGTCAGCACGCATACGCGATTCTATTGGACCAGAGTCCCTCAGCGCGTAAGCGCGTCTGTGACGTGACCCGCACGGGTGTTCCCCACTCAGCACGTGATGACGGGGCACACGTGGAGATACTGCACGTCAGAGTGTCATCGCGTGTAATTGGACAAAAGTGCGCGTACACGCGATTGGCCTATGTACGTGTATTTAATGGGTGCGCGGGCACTTACACACGCAAGTACGTCAGCGAACCTGTATCCCGTGGTGCGTGTGAATTTCCACACGCTATTGGACTGGGAACTGGATTCCAGGGGTGCGCGGGTCACACGCTGTATCCCGTGGTGCGTGTGAATTTCCACACGCTATTGGACTGGGAACTGGATTCCAGGGGTGCGCGGGTCACACGCTGTATCCCGTGGTGCGTGTGAATTTCCACACGCTATTGGACTGGGAACTGGATTCCAGGGGTGCGCGGGTCACACGCTCGCCTAGAACACGCGCAAAGCATAAATTTGCGGACTTTAACAATAACAAGCTCAGACGCCAGGATGAACATACCGTTCCTAGCAGCAGTGGCAGTGGGCTACCAAAGGAGGAGGAGGATAGTCAGGGCCAGAATATTCACACCCAGAACCAGCCTTTTCGGGATGCCTGATGACCAGGTGTATGGGAGGTACAGGTTTCCACCACACATTATACTGGACCTGGTGAGTGAGTGGGAGGATGACCTCACATCACCCACCCTGTGCTCCCAAGCACTCAGCCCCCTGGAGAAGGTCCTCAATGTACTGCACTTCTTAGCCACTGGATCATTTCAGCGGACAAGTGCCATAGTGGGTGGGGTGTCACAGGCCACCCAGTCACGCTGCCTACACCAGGTCTTGAACATCATCACTGCACGGCCATCAGTCCGCAGGCACATATACCTGCCCAGAACACCTGCAGAAAGGCATGCTGCCGCCCTGGATTTTTACGCTGTGGCACGATTCCCCAAAGTGCTAGGTGCCATCGACTGCACCCATGTGGCTCTACGTCCCCCCAGGGCATCTGAGCACATCTATAGGAACCGCAAGCACTGGCATTCCATCAACGTGCAGGTAGCATGTAATGCCAAGGGAATCATCACCTCAGTATATGCCAACTATCCCGGCTCCACCCACGACAGCTTCATTTACCGAATGTCCACCCTAAGCCGGGACCTAGAAGCTGGGCGGCATGGCGATACATGGCTGCTTGGTGAGTATGTATGCCACTGCACATGCATGCATGTTGGATACTGAGCAAGGTCACAACCCCACCAATGATACCAATCACCACCTCCACAGGGGACAGTGCCTACCCTCTCAGCCCCCACATGATGACGCCAATTCGGAACCCCACCACGCCACCCCAGGTAAGATATAACACAGCCCACATTACAACCAGGGGCATAGTGGAGCGCACATTCGGAGTGCTAAAGTCACGCTTTCGCTCCCTTGACCGTTCTGGCGGGCAGCTGTTGTACGCTCCCCCAGTAGTGTGCAGGATCATAGTGGCAGCATGTGTCCTGCACAACGTTGCAACACGCCGGGGCCTGGCCGTGGACATGGTGGTGGCCCCACATCCCCAACCACATGCACAGCCGCTGCGCATGGGAGGGGAAAGGGCACGGGGGGAGGCAGCCCGTACACAGCTAGTGGCTAATTACTTCACATAGAAATCACACCCCTGTGGAGTGCACACTGCCCTGGCACATTCCATCTGACAATCAATGATGACTCAACCTGACACTGATCCTGAATGTCTGGAGAATGAACCGGGAATACCATGTCAGCCTGAGATTGTTCACCTGGAAGTGTCACAATGTGTGCATCCCTACCCACACAGACACCACCAATGCAGTTTTGTGAAGTTACACATTGAAGCAGCTAAAATGAATACCCACTTGCAAAATGCAACAAGAGGACAGTGCCATGTCAGCCAACCCAACCCCAGCACCGCCACACGACACACCGTGCCATGTCATGCTAATTGCAGGTAAACAAAGTAATCCCCACAACATGACATCAGTCTCACTATGTACAGTGGCACTATTAGAAACCTGCAACACCTGAAATGCTCACAGCAATGCCGGACCAACAACATACTTGAGCACATAGTACCATTAACATGACATCACAAATGTTACATATTAGTAGTCTCACCACCTGGAAATGCCTGCACTCCCACCACTACCAACTGTGCAGTGTTGTCGCCATGTAGAGTTGTAGGTGCACTGCTGCCAACATGGACCCCATCTCCAGACTAGAGGTCCTTGTGTGGACATGAGGAAGGGACCTGCAAATTGGGAGGTAGACACAGAAGAAGAGTTACACATCAATGCAACATGCAGTGTACAACACAACAGCAATATGCACTAGGAATGTATACACAGTATTGACTACAGACTGCCCACACAGCTCATGGGAGTCCAACGTCACTGTGTAATTCACTGTCACTTGGGCACACCCTTTACAAGCCCATGGAAACTGGAAGCAGGAGGGGTGTGTGTGACTCAAACCCAAGCATCTGAACCAAATACATTACAAGCCTGCATGTGCCCAGCCACAATGCAGCGTATGCCCACAGGAACCACGGAAGCCAACAGATCGTCCCAAAAAAATTGGGAATAAAAGAAATCAATATAAAAATAAGAAACAATCAAAAATGGCCATTGATGGGCCCGGGGGGGTTGGGGAGGCCACCCAGGAGGTCCGAGGACAGGATGCACACCAGAACCCACCTGCGTGGATCCTGGGAAGATAAAACACCTCCATGGGCTCATGGCCCACACGGCTACCCTATTGTGGGAGTATCACTGCTGTCGCTATTATCACCCTGTGCAGCTGCATCCGGAGGTGGTTGCACTATGGGAGGCAGCCCACGCAAGGCCCTAGTCTGCTCCTCCATGGCTGCAAGCATGCGGGTGTGGTAGGTCTGGTTCTGGAGGATGAGTGTGCGGATGTCCCCATGCAACAACTCACGGGATGCCCGGACCTCCGCCCTCGTTGCCTGCATCTCAGCTGAGAGCGTACGGGTGAGACGCTCCAGCTGCTGTTCTGTCCTTTGGTGTGTTGAAGCCTCAAGCTCAACAAGAGTCGTCCTGAGGTGAAGGAGCTCCTGCCTCAGGGCTTCCCTGTGGCCCTGGGACTCAATGGAGATGGCCTCCTGCAGAGTCGCCAGTGCCGCCCGCCTGTCCCTGTTGGACCCCAACATGTCCTCCCTGTGTGACTGGCAGATGGAGTCGGTTGCCTGCTCTAGTCGCTCCATCAGCCTTTCTGGGGGGACAATGGAAGTGGCCACCCTATCCATGGCCTGAGCCATCATCTCGGATGATGCAGCCTGTTGGGTTGCCATACCGTAAATGGATTGCTCCCATGCGGTATTGCCGGGTGGCGTACGGCCACCACGTCGGCGGGCACCACACCTGTCTGGGGCAAGGCGAACTGCGCCTTGCTGTGCCGGCACTGCCTGAGGCTGCAGGACTGCATTCCCCCTCTGATCTGCTGGCCCAGGAACAGGATCAGATGTCGCGGAGTGTGACCCTGCATCCGTAACCACCGAAGGCGTAGCTGCCAACACTGACATCCCCATGGAGGGTTCTGACCCTGGTGCAGGTGGGTGAGACAGAACAGAATCCCTCACTGGAACACTCACCTGCGACGGCACGTAGGTCTCATCCGAATCAACACCTGAGTACAGCTCGGGGGAGGTGCAGCCAGAGACACCCCTTGAGAGCACGACCTGCAGCACTTGTGGGTTCTCCCCCACCACCACACCACGTCCCTCACTGGTGGTTGGTCGGCCCTCGGACCCCTCCTGGGTCTGCACCATCTCCACAACCCCAGCAGTATCAGGTGCGTCTTCCCCTGCAAAGACATGAAAACAAAGAAATGGAAACAGGCATTAGCACCATGGCACACATTGAGGGCTGAGAAGCAAGAGAACCAGTACTTGATTGACACATGTCCCACATGACTAAAACCCTCCCATGCATGCACCCTCACTGCGTATGAAGTGCAGGCAAATGGCACACACTGATGACCCCAAGATGGAAGATGAACACATTTTCTGCATGCTGCCTGGCAGTGGCATCACACATTGGCCTGTGATTGGCAGGTCAAACACACATGCCATCACACAGATGGCATGTACCATTGCTATTGAGTGAAGATGGAGAGGAGGGCAGCACCTATTCATTCAGTCCAGTTCCCGCATGTAATTGCTTTTCTAATTCTAACAGGTCAGATTTTTCACCTGGAGCTGCCAGTCTGAAATGGTCCAATTGCACAGGGACATGTGTGTACAAATGATATCCAGGTAACAAAGTCACTCCACTTTACCATACCCATGTCAGACATGTGACTAGTGGACAGCGACATGCCTAGTGAAAGTGGTGGAATGCAAACAAACTGACTGAATGAACAGTGAAAAAGAAGCAAATCTGTTGTGGCAAGGTGACACTTCAAGGGCAACTGGCGTGCAGTTGGGCTAGATGTCTACTGTTGGCAGAAGGGATACTGCTATGGCCAAATGCAGCTGCGCAGGAAGGATTGCATGAAGCACATGGCTGACCCAGACGACTCAGGCGCACACACTCTCACCTGGCACCCGAACAGAAGCCCTCACACACACACCATGCACATGGATGACACACACATGCATGTGCACTCACCGGACAATGCCTCGTAATCAGCCAGATCTCCCACGCATTGGATCTGTTCCTCCGTGACGTAGGTCCCAGCGACTGACTCATGTGGAGTGAGTTCCATGTCTACTACTGGAGACCCACCTCCAGTCACTAGAGTTGCGGCATGACTTGAGGCCAGCTTACTCTTTGCCCTGCGCTTTAGGTCATTCCAGCGCTTATAGCAATCATTGGCTGTGCGCCTCACGATTCCAAGGGCACTTACGATGTCCGCAACGGTCTGCCAGTGTGCCTGGCATTGTGCAGGTGTGGTCTTGGATCCTGCAACAATGACCATCTCGTTGTCATGTCCGGACACATACTCGACAAGTGCATTCAGTTCGTCATCCGTGAAGCTGGGCTTCCTGGACAGGCCGGACTGTGTAGCCGTGTCTGGGGCATCAGCCTGTGCCGGACGAGCACTCTTCCTCTTCCGCTTGGAAGGTGGTGGTGATCCTGAGTGTCCTGCGCCGCTCTGGACACTAGGGGCAGGAGCCCTGGTGGACTCTGTATCAGGAGTGTGGGATTGCACACTCAGCATGGGAGTTGGTGCAGGCATTAGCTCTAGTGTGATGGTGTCAGGGGGAATGTCAGCAGCATGGACTAGGACCGACACTGTCCTGGCTGGGTGTGTGAGGGCTGGGGTGGATGGAGCCGCAGCTGCCCCTGCAGCCTCTCCGCCCTGCCTTCTTGGTGCAGCAGATGACCTTGCTGCCCCAGATCCACGTGGCATGATGGCATCAACGTGCACCAGCGCACGTGTCGTAGCCCTGCTGACCTGGAAGTCAGCCATGGAGTCAGCCAGGTCTGGTGCCACAATGGGCTGGTCCAACAAGGGCTGAGCATGGATGGTGTCAGCTACATCAGCCTCAATGGGAGGGGGGGGGGATTATGGGTGCCCGTGACTGGTCCTCCACACATGGGGGGACAGGCTCACCCTGCAAGTTACGACCACGTCCCCTACCGGATCCACCACGGCCACCACTTGTGGCTCTTCCACCTTTGCCACCCTTACGGAATCCTCGCCTCCCAGCCATGGCACTGATGTTAATGTGCGTATGGGAGTGGATGTAGACTATTGTCCTGGGCAATTGGGGGTCAAAGGGGTTGGGTACCAGATGGTAATTGTACCCTAGTGCTCTAGCAAGGCTGAATGTAACCCCTGGGGAAAGATGACGGGTCACGCAACGCACAGGAGGCCCAAAAAAGGGAGATGACGTGCACGCAACCCCTCCTAGACCACGTGTGCAGAATGAAAAACCTGCACTACGCTGTGGCACCCAGAAACACAAGAATGAACGTATGCGTGTCACACGCAGCCTAGAATGACCTCTGAAGGGGTAGGCTACACACGGGGCAAGCACAGATGTTAGATACGTGCGTGACTCACCGTCTGCCTGGTAAACGAGCGTGTAAAAGGAGCACGTTTGGTTGGCAACACCCCCGCCAAAAGAAGATTTGTCCGCTGTCTGAGGAGACAGGACAACAGTAGAAGGGAACACTGTTTGAGGGAACAGGCCCAGGTAAACCAGTAAAAGAGAAAAAAGAGAAAAAGCTGTCGGAGGTAACGGAATACGAACTAGAAACGCTGTGAAGTAAATCGCGTGTGAAACGACAAGAAGTACAGAATTCACCCACTCGCTCTCCACGAAAAGCACGTACAAGGAAAACGTGTTCTACACGTACCTTTTATACAGGCCCACACGTCCAGCGTCACTTACGCGGCGTGTACGCGCTAGGGCCATTTCCACCTATTACATGCTTTGTCACTTCTGCGTGTAGGGCCATTTCCACCAATTACACGCTTTGTCACTTCTGCGTGTAGGGCCATTTCCACCAATCACACGCTTTGTCACTTCTGCGTGTAGGGCCATTTCCACCAATCACACGCTTTGTCACTTCTGCGTGTAGGGCCATTTCCACCAATCACACGCTTTGTCACTTCTGCGTGTAGGGCCATTTCCACCAATCACACGCAATTATACTCTGACGTGCAGTCTTTCCACGTGTGCTCTGTCATCACGTGCTGTGTGGGAAACACCTGTGCGGGTCACGTCACAGACGCGCTTACGCGCTGAGGGCCTTTCCTCAGTTTTCACGCTGACGTGCAGGATTTTCACGTGCAAAATCACTCCGTACCAAGCTGGCCACGCGTACGCACACGGAATACCACGCTCCTGCCCGGAAGGCCGAACTACTGCCCCCCAGAGCCCGAGCACGCTCCCACCTGCTGCTGCCTGACTGCCTGCTGCCCCTGCACTGCTGGGGGGTGGGGGTGATAGGGGACATGAGTGGGGGCCTGGTGGAGGGTGCCCCTGCACTGCTGGGGGGTGGGAAGGGTGGTAGACATGGGTGGGGGCCTGGTGGAGGCTTCCCCTGGTGGCTGGGGGATGGGGGTGCAGGGAGACATGAGTGGGGGCCTGGTGGAGGCTGCCCCTGGTGGCTGGGGGGTGGGGGTGCAGGGGGACATGAGTGGGGGCCTGGTGGAGGGTGCCCCTGCACTGCTGTGGGGTGGGGGTGGGGTGGTAGACATGGGTGGGGGCCTGGTGGAGGCTGCCCCTGGTGGCTGGGGGGCGGGGGTGGTGGTAGACATGGGTGGGGGCCTGGTGGAGGCTGCCCCTGGTGGCTGGGGGGTGGGGTTGGTGGTAGACATGGGTGGGGGCCTGGTGGAGGCTGGCCCTGGTGGCTGGGGGGCGGGGGTGGTGGTAGACATGGGTGGGGGCCTGGTGGAGGCTGCCCCTGGTGGCTGGGGGGTGGGGGTGGTGGTAGACATGGGTGGGGGCCTGGTGGAGGCTGCCCCTGGTGGCTGGGGGGTGGGCGTGCAGGGGGACATGAGCAGGTGTGCAGGGTAGTCCCCTGTTTTGTGGGCTGCCTGCAGGGGCCGTGGAGGGTGTACAGGGAACACCTGTGAGGACCCACCCAGCCTAATCGCGTGTGTAACTTCCCACGCACCCCTGTAATACACGTACCAAGCCAAATCGCGTGTGAGAATTCCCGCGCATACCTGAAATACACGTACCCTGCTGAAGTCGCGTGTAAAACTTCCCGCGCACCCCTGTAATGCATGCGCCCAGGCTATTCGCGTGTGGAACTTCCCGCGCACCCCTGAAATACACGCGCCCAGGCTATTCGCGAGTGGGACTTCCCGCGCACCCCTGAAATACACGTAGCACGCTGGGAGACATGAGTGGGGGCCTGGTGGAGGCTTCCCCTGGTGGCTGGGGGGTGGGGGTGATAGGGGACATGAGTGGGGGCCTGGTGGAGGGTGCCCCTGCACTGCTGGGGGGTGGGGTGGTGGGAGACATGAGTGGGGGCCTGGTGGAGGCTGCCCCTGGTGGCTGGGGGGTGGGGGTGATAGGGGACATGAGTGGGGGCCTGGTGGAGGGTGCCCCTGCACTGCTGGGGGGTGGGGGTGGGGTGGTAGACATGAGTGGGGGCCTGGTGGAGGCTGCCCCTGGTGGCTGGGGGGCGGGGGTGGTGGGAGACATGAGTTGGACATGGGTGGGGGCCTGCTGGCAGGTGCCCCACAGTGCTGGGGTGTGGGGGTGCAGGGGGTCATGAGTGGGGGCCTGGTGGAGGGTGCCCCTGGTGGCTGGGGGGTGGGGGTGGTGGGAGACATGAGTTGGACATGGGTGGGGGCCTGCTGGCAGGTGCCCCACAGTGCTGGGGTGTGGGGGTGGTGGGTGACATGAGTGGGGGCCTGGTGGAGGCTGCCCCTGGTGGCTGGGGGATGGGGGTGCAGGGAGACATGAGTGGGGGCCTGGTGGAGGCTGCCCCTGGGGGGTGGGGGTGGTGGGAGACATGAGTTGGACATGGGTGGGGGCCTGCTGGCAGGTGCCCCACAGTGCTGGGGTGTGGGGGTGCAGGGGGACATGAGTGGGGGCCTGGTGGAGGGTGCCCCTGGTGGCTGGGGGGTGGGGGTGGTGGGAGACATGAGTTGGACATGGGTGGGGGCCTGCTGGCAGGTGCCCCACAGTGCTGGGGTGTGGGGGTGGTGGGTGACATGAGTGGGGGCCTGGTGGAGGCTGCCCCTGGTGGCTGGGGGGCGGGGGTGGTGGTAGACATGAGTGGGGGCCTGGTGGAGGCTTCCCCTGGTGGCTGGGGGATGGGGGTGCAGGGAGACATGAGTGGGGACCTGGTGGTGGCTGCCCCTGGTGGCTGGGGGATGGGGGTGCAGGGAGACATGAGTGGGGGCCTGGTGGAGGCTGCCCCTGGTGGCTGGGGGGTGGGGGTGCAGGGGGACATGAGTGGGGGCCTGGTGGAGGGTGCCCCTGCACTGCTGGGGGGTGGGGGTGGGGTGGTATACATGGGTGGGGGCCTGGTGGAGGCTGCCCCTGGTGGCTGGGGGGCGGGGGTGGTGGTAGACATGGGTGGGGGCCTGGTGGAGGCTGCCCCTGGTGGCTGGGGGGTGGGGGTGGTGGTAGACATGGGTGGGGGCCTGGTGGAGGCTGCCCCTGGTGGCTGGGGGGCGGGGGTGGTGGTAGACATGGGTGGGGGCCTGGTGGAGGCTGCCCCTGGTGGCTGGGGGGCGGGGGTGGTGGTAGACATGGGTGGGGGCCTGGTGGAGGCTGCCCCTGGTGGCTGGGGGGTGGGGGTGCAGGGGGACATGAGCAGGTGTGCAGGGTAGTCCCCTGTTTTGTGGGCTGCCTGCAGGGGCCGTGGAGGGTGTACAGGGAACACCTGTGAGGACCCACCCAGCCTAATCGCGTGTGTAACTTCCCACGCACCCCTGTAATACACGTACCAAGCCAAATTGCGTGTGAGAATTCACGCGCATACCTGAAATACACGTACCCTGCTGAAGTCGCGTGTAAAACTTCCCGCGCACCCCTGAAATGCATGCGCCCAGGCTATTCGCGTGTGGAACTTCCCGCGCACCCCTGAAATACACGCGCCCAGGCTATCCGCGAGTGGGACTTCCCGCGCACCCCTGAAATACACGTAGCACGCTGGGAGACATGAGTGGGGGCCTGGTGGAGGCTTCCCCTGGTGGCTGGGGGGTGGGGGTGATAGGGGACATGAGTGGGGGCCTGGTGGAGGGTGCCCCTGCACTGCTGGGGGGTGGGGTGGTGGGAGACATGAGTGGGGGCCTGGTGGAGGCTGCCCCTGGTGGCTGGGGGGTGGGGGTGATAGGGGACATGAGTGGGGGCCTGGTGGAGGGTGCCCCTGCACTGCTGGGGGGTGGGGGTGGGGTGGTAGACATGAGTGGGGGCCTGGTGGAGGCTGCCCCTGGGGGGCGGGGGTGCAGGGAGACATGAGTGGGGGCCTGGTGGAGGCTGCCCCTGGTGGCTGGGGGGTGGGGGTGCAGGGGGACATGAGTGGGGGCCTGGTGGAGGGTGCCCCTGGTGGCTGGGGGGTGGGGGTGGTGGGAGACATGAGTTGGACATGGGTGGGGGCCTGCTGGCAGGTGCCCCACAGTGCTGGGGTGTGGGGGTGGTGGGTGACATGAGTGGGGGCCTGGTGGAGGCTGCCCCTGGTGGCTGGGGGGCGGGGGTGGTGGTAGACATGAGTGGGGGCCTGGTGGAGGCTGCCCCTGGTGGCTGGGGGATGGGGGTGCAGGGAGACATGAGTGGGGGCCTGGTGGAGGCTGCCCCTGGTGGCTGGGGGGTGGGGGTGGTGGTAGACATGGGTGGGGGCCTGGTGGAGGCTGCCCCTGGTGGCTGGGGGTTGGGGGTGCAGGGGGACATGAGTGGGGGCCTGGTGGACGGTGCCCCTGCACTGCTGGGGGGTGGGGGTGGGGTGGTAGACATGGGTGGGGGCCTGGTGGAGGCTGCCCCTGGTGGCTGGGGGGCGGGGGTGGTGGTAGACATGAGTGGGGGCCTGGTGGAGGGTGCCCCTGGTGGCTGGGGGGTGGGGGTGGTGGGAGACATGAGTGGGGGCCTGGTGGAGGGTGACCCTGCACTGCTGGGGTTTGGGGGTGGTGGGAGACATGAGTGGGGGCCTGGTGGAGGCTGCCCCTGGTGGCTGGGGGATGGGGGTGCAGGGAGACATGAGTGGGGGCCTGGTGGAGGCTGCCCCTGGTGGCTGGGGGATGGGGGTGCAGGGAGACATGAGTGGGGGCCTGGTGGAGGCTGCCCCTGGTGGCTGGGGGGTGGGGGTGGTGGTAGACATGGGTGGGGGCCTGGTGGGGGCTGCCCCTGGTGGCTGGGGGGCGGGGGTGGTGGTAGACATGGGTGGGGGCCTGGTGGAGGCTGCCCCTGGTGGCTGGGGTGTGGGGGTGGTGGGAGACATGAGTGGGGGCCTGGTGGAGGGTGCCCCTGGTGGCTGGGGGGTGGGGGTGGTGGGAGACATGAGTGGGGGCCTGGTGGAGGGTGACCCTGCACTGCTGGGGTTTGGGGGTGGTGGGAGACATGAGTGGGGGCCTGGTGGAGGCTGCCCCTGGGGGATGGGGGTGCAGGGAGACATGAGTGGGGGCCTGGTGGAGGCTGCCCCTGGTGGCTGGGGGATGGGGGTGCAGGGAGACATGAGTGGGGGCCTGGTGGAGGCTGCCCCTGGTGGCTGGGGGGTGGGGGTGGTGGTAGACATGGGTGGGGGCCTGGTGGAGGCTGCCCCTGGTGGCTGGGGGGTGGAGGTGCAGGGGGACATGAGCAGGTGTGCAGGGTAGTCCCCTGTTTTGTGGGCTGCCTGCAGGGGCCGTGGAGGGTGTACAGGGAACACCTGTGAGGACCCACCCAGCCTAATCGCATGTGTAACTTCCCACGCACCCCTGTAATACACGTACCCAGCCCTGTAATACACGTACCTAGCCAAATCGCGTGTGATAATTCCCGCGCACCCCTGTAATACACGTACCTGGCCAAATCGCGTGTGATAATTCCAGCGCACCCCTGTAATACACGTACCCAGCCAAATCGCGTGTAAAACTTCCCGTGTACCCCTGTAATACACCTACCCAGCCAAATCGCGTGTGATAATTCCCGCGTACCCCTGTAATACACGTGCCCTGGCTAATCGCGTGTAAAACTTCACGCGTACCCCTCTAATACACGTACCCTGGCCAATCGCGTATTAAACTTCCCGCGTACCCCTGTAATACACGTACCCTGGCTAATCGCGTGTAAAACTTCCCGCGTACCCCTGATATGAACGTTACCCGCTTTGCGTTCCTTGTTTGGCAGCCCTGTAAACTGGTCCAGGGTTAGCGCAGCCCTTTGCGATGATTTAGCGATTTTGATGGCTTTTCCTTGCGCGAGGGCGTTCTTGGGGGCGTTACTGGCGCTGCTGCAGGGTCGCTGCGATACTCTGCGCCACGGCTGGTTTGGGAGCCTAAAATCTATGAATACGCTGTGCGCGGAAATCGGTTTTAGCGCACGTGCCTGGCGCAGACAATCGCACGCGGACACTCTGCGCCAGCCGCTTGCGACACTTTTCTGCGAAATTCTATGAATTACCCTGAAAATCTTGAACCTTCGTGCACTGACTTGTTCTCTGATGGCGCTGTTCTGACAGCTTCTCTCGCCCTCAACCCTCAGCCACATCGGATACCTAATAACTATAGTGTTTGTTTCTCTGATAGGGTGTCTACTTCTGACAGCGAATCTGTAGTTCGCAGGTACATCTACCACTTCATACCTCTTCCTCTTTAACAGTCTGACTCTTTAGAATTGCCTGCTTATTTGGCACGTGAATAGGGAAGGGGAAGAAGACTGCACTTCATAATATCAGGCAAACCGCAGCTTAATTCAACAGGGCACGCACCGTTCGATAAATAGCTAGTCCTACAAAGAGGCAGATGCAACCTCTTTTTCTGTGATCTTGGAGAATGAGATCTAACTATACCAAATCATTCCTTAGAAGTTCAGAGACATGTTAACAAGAGGCATTAATGTGTGATACAGAGAGGGACTTGGGCAGTGCCTGAGTTCCTAGTATCCAGTGGCTAATAAGGCAGTGCAGAAACGCTAAATTGTATGAAACTATGGTATACCTAAACCCAAAATTATAAATGCCATTTTTGTAACACCGATCTTTGAAAAATCAAAACAGTTTTTTCGATTTTTATTTTCACCAGAGAAGTTTTATTTTAGCAATATGTGCATTTTTATATATTAGGAAAACAATAAATATGGTGCACCAACTTTTTGAATGAATCCAAATAACTGTGTATAGCTGGCCTATAATTTGATACCAACGTTGGGGGTTCAGCTATAGAAACTGCAGAGATGATGATTATTGGTCACTCTACAGAACAAACAAAGCTCTTCTAATAATCTAAACCTGAATAATAGGAGGAACACATCAAACTTTGTATTGTGCCACTAGGAAAATACCGGATAACCAACATGGTGCCCCAGGCACAAGGTTTGAATAGTTCCCCACACATCCAACAGAATCCAACATTCTGAGTAAAGAGTTAACACGCAGTGGACGCCCTTCAACCAAGCACGGTTAATGGGCTTCCTACTGCATGTTAGCTCTTTAGTCAGAAACAAAAGTAGAAGCTGGCCAAACCCGCCCTCCACCTGTTTCGGAATAAAGAGACATCGCACAGCAGGCAGCCTGTTGCGTTTAGGAGCCGTGTGGTTAAAGGGTTGCCTGGGATGGGGCAGCTGAATAAAGAGTCATCACGCTGCAGGTTTAGCTGAAGCGCTGCTCGGTTACACGGCTGACTTTGTTTTACTAATCCAAAATGTTGACACCTGCAGGCAGCCGTGTGACAGTGCAGCGTTCAGCTAAACGGCTACCTGCGAGGTTGGCATAGCTGGGGCTAGTCGGGGGAGCCCCAGCAGGGCCAAGGCTCGGGAGCCCATATCAGAGACTGCCAGGGCTACTTACTGCATTTGATTACACGCCCAAACCCAGAGGTATCACGGCATAGGTTACAAGGTTATAGTGAAAGCTTACTGGTTACAGGGCAAGGCATTAAGTGATTAGAATAAAGCAGTTACAGTATGGTTACAGGAAGCAGGTTACATGTTTTACAATTGCAGTTACAGAGATTCAGTTTCATTGTCCAAGTGGTTGAACGCAAATGATTGGATATGGTAAGGTTACAATTTGTTAAAACACCAAGTTTTTTAGAAATTTCTTGAAGTGGGTATGGGACGGCTCATTCCTTATATTTATGCGAAGTGAATTCCATAATCTAGGGGCTGCTACGGGGAAGCTGGACTGGCCCTGTCCAGTGTTCTTGAAGCAGGCAATGAGTAAATGATTCCTTGTGTTAGATCTAAGGAATCTCGTTGAGGTTTTCTGGGTGAGGCAATCATTCAGGTAGGTGGGGGCATTTTTGGAAATGCAATTATGTGATTGTGAGTTTTTTTTTAAAGTATTCTCACTTGTATAGGTAGCATGTGTACCTCTCTTCTGGATTGAGATATATGGTCCCTTTTTTTGATGCCCAGTGCTGCTCTAAGAACTTCATTTTGCAACAATTGTAATTTGGCAACATTGTTCTTGGTGGTGCCTAGCAGAAGTTTATTGCAATAGTCTAATTTAGACAGGATAAGCGCTCTTGCTAGGGTGATGCAGTTATGCGTAGGAAGAAATTGTCAGCTGAGAGAGATACGTTTGGCTGTGTAAGCTGTGGAAGAGGCGAGTGAATTGATATGTTTACTGATGGTACGGCTGGAGTCTAGGTAAACCCCTAAGATTTTGACTTGGCTAGAAATGGGAATGGGAGTACCATCTATGATGATAGAGGTATAATCTTGAGGTTATTTTTTCAGTAGGGCTGGGGAGCATACAATAAGAATTTCGGTCTTTTCTCCATTAAGACAGATACTATTAGTTGCCATCCAGTCCTGGATGAGGGAGTATATTTTGTTTATGGTTATAGTGTCCTATTCTTGATTACCAGTGATTGGAATAAGAATCTGTGCATAATCCGCAAAGTTGGTACAGATTACTCCAATAGCATCTAATGCTGAAAAGAGAAGTTTTGTGTACACATTATAGAGAGTGGGGAAGAGACATGAATCTTGTGGTACGCCTATAGGGACTGTTATTGGATCCGCAGCTACCTCCCCTATGGCTACTGTAGAAGTGCATTCGGATAAAAAGGATTTGATCCAGGTGGTTGCATTGTGTGAGATTTGGAAGTAATTAGATGGAGTTAGACATCATTTGTCATGGTCCAGTAAATCAAATGCAGCGGACAAGTCAAATAGTAAGAGGATACATAGATTACCTGAATCTCTAATAGCGTCCATCTGATTTTTTTAAATCGAGTAATGTAGTCTCCGTACTGTGATTAGGGCAAAAGCGAGATTGTCTATCGCCTAGTAGGTGATTATTCTCTAAGTGTGTTTGTACTTGGGTATAAGCAATTTTGGCAATTATTTTGAGGAGGAAGGGAACTGTAGTAATGGGTCTGTAATTGGTAGGAATCGTGGGATCTAGTGTGGGTTTTTTCAGTAGGGGCGTAACCCAAGCTTCTTTAATGTCAGATGGGATAGAATTTGTGCTGAACGAGGCATTAAAAAAGTTGGTTACCATAGGAGCTAGCGTTGGCGTACAAGCCTTGACTACTTTGGCAGGAAATCTCATTTGCAGTATGAAGGTTTGAGGGCAGCGATAGACTTCTGGACTTGTTCTTGGATGACTGGGGTGAAATTAAACTGGGTAGCGGATGCTGTGATATTAGTCTAGACACTTAAAACGGTGTTAGCTTTGTGAACCAGGGTTTTTCTTTTCATGATGATTTTATCTTGGAGGGATTTCATTTTAGTGGCTAGGGCGTTTTGTATAGTAGTGCACCATGCTTTGCCAGTGATAGCTGGACTAGGAGGAGGGATGGGTGTTTCCAATACTCTAAGAATTGCAAACAATTCTTTGCTATCGGACGCCACATTGGTAATGCTTAGGTTCAAGGTACTGGCTTTGTGTGAAATAACAGCGAGTTTGTGTTTGTGAAAGACGCTGGAGCTCTTTTTTGGTCTCATTGGAGGGTTTTTTTCTAGTTAGGTGTTCTAGAGCTCTTTTATTTCTTCCGAGTTCAATGAGTTCTTCATTGAACCAGGAGTTACTACGTTCAGGTCTGGGTAGTTTGGACTTGAGGGGGGCTGCTTGATCAATGGCAGTTTTTAGACAAGAGTGGTAAAAGTGTGATATGCTGTCAGGGTTGGAATTTATTTTAGGCTGTGCCTCAAGTCATTTGTTGAGGATAGTGGCCAGGTTTTCTGGGGTGAGCTCACGTGTGTTCCTCACTAGAATCGGAGTAGGAGGTGGTGGTGGTGTATTTTGGGATATTGTGGTTGCTACATTAAAACGAATTAAGGAGTGGTCTGACCAAGGGATTTTTAGGATATCTTTGAGGGATACTAAAGTATTAAGAGTTAAAATCCAATCTAAGATTCTACCTTTGGTATGGGTGGGAGCATTGACGATGTTGGGAGAACTGCATTTCTTGTAATGCAGTGTGAAAGGCTGTAGCTTTATGGTCTCGGGCGTCGTTAAAGCCCAGGTTTAAGTCCCCTAATAGTACAAATTTAGTCTTTGGTTTCAAGAGAAGAGTCACAAGGAGGGGGATGTCTATATCTGGATGGTTAGTTTACAGAGCTCCCAGCTCTTCTAATAGGAAATTAAAAGTTGTCTTGTGGTCAATCGTTAGTTTGAGGGTTAGAAGCTCATAACATCCATTTTCTCTGTGTTAAAGGTTCTGAACTGTAATGAGGTTTTAGAAATAATAGCTACTCCACCACCCGTGCCATCTTGGCTGTCAGATCTAAGGATGGTGTAATCTGGTGGGATGGATAAAGTCAGTAATGGACCTGAGGCTGTAAGGAGCCAGGTTTCGGTCATAGCTAAGAAGTATAGTTGGTGTTCCAGAATAAGGTAATGGACCTCAATGGCATATGCCCCTAGGGATCGGACATTCATTAGTGCTCCTTTCAGGAATGTGCTGGGTTGGGGGTTATGTTTACAGGTTGTAGGTGGTGAAACCACGTGTACTGAGTTAATAGGTTGGACAATGCAGTGGAGATGCTGGAGTTTGGGTTGACCTACGGTAGCCGAGGTGGTGGAATTCTGGGTGGGGGGTAAGCATGTCTTATATGGGTTAATGAGAGAGATCTGAGGGAGATTAGAAGGTAGGATACTAAGATTCTAGGTGACGGTAGGGTGCTGATGGGTGTGAGAGGAGAGTCTGAGTCTCCTGGTGGCTCCCAGTAAGGGCCTTGTGAGTGCCGGAGTGTGAACATAAGTTCTAGATCTTAAGCGAAACTAACGTATGCATCGTAGGCATGGTACAGTGCGGTTGGTGGAGGAGAGGGTTGGCTGAGTTTACTAGGCACAGTGGAATGAGGCGAGAGGGAGTTCTGTGCTTATAGCACCTGTAGGGGAGTGTTGGGATACCTTGGCCGTTTTGTTGACTGGGGTGGTGGATTGTCGTGGTATATGTGGAAAGGCTGCTGTGGTGGGCAGGAATGGCGTGGGCAGGGAGGGGTGATGTCTTAGGCAGTGGACATAAGCCAGGCTTGAGCCTTGGTAGATGTAAGCACCTTTGGTAAATAGTATAGTATGGGACAGACTACTGTCCGGTGCAGGGGACATGCTCCTATGGGACTGCAGGTTGGGGGAAATATTACAACTCAAGTGTGAGGTTATGAGATATTGTAACCATAACAGTAAGCGGTGGTGTAACATTGCCGTTTTGGTAAGGTAAGATAACACCCTGGGGGAGTGAAACAAAGGTGGAAGGGGGTGGTTTACTCGGCTTGACTCGTAAGGAAGGTCATGTTATTAGAGGGTACATTGCATAGTCAAACAATATAATAGCAATATGCAGCGATAGACGGTGCCACTAGGAACAGTAATCAATTAATGCATCAGTATGCAATGGCCAGCAAAGTGTGGCACAATTACTCCACGTACTTGAACTACATTGCATATTTGAGTATGATGCAAGCGTGCTGGGAATCAAGCCCATATATATTGAAATTATTTGCAGCCGATTGTTTGCAACGTGCAGGCAGACCCTCAGTGTGGATCGAGTTGAAGGAAGGGGGGGTTCTAAAGCATGGCTCTGAGGAACCAGGTCTAAGCTGCAAATGTGAAAATGGATACAAATGCATACATATCGAATTGGGCATTAAATATCTTTGTCAAGAATATCTCTAAATCACGGTGTTCCGCCTGCTCACTATACTTTCTTCCCCCTTACCGACTATCCATCCAACAAATATGTGTATTGTAAGGTGAAAGAAAGAATGCCTGTGTCTACAAGCATGAAACAGGCGCATGTCCCTCTACAGCCAACTTGTGCACCAGCCTAGTCAATACACTCTCTCACATGGGGCACACAAGGCTCATATCTGAACACAAACATCTCGTATGCCAATGGGGGATGAATAGTGAACCTCTGGGTGTATTACCCTACAGCTCCCATACCCAATGATCAGGGATTGTGGGAGTTGTGAGCTGGAGCATCCTGCGGGCCGCGGCTTGCCCACCACTGCTTTATACCCTCAATACAGACCACTTACAAATACACCCACACACAGTGCTCAGGCTCTTCCAAACTGCACACATCAACAGATCAGCAAAGCTGTCTTGCATTTTCCTTTTCTACCGATTAACATAATTCACTCCTCTCTTTCAGAATTGCCACAGTGCCTGGAGACCATGCAAATGACAGCAGTGCATGGTATAATTTCTAGCCAGTAACTTAACATCTTTTCCAAGCGTTCATTACCACAAAAATGCAGCAATACAGACAAAAGCTCTGCCAAAAACCATTTCAGATTTCATGGCAGATTTTATGCATTCAAAGGCAATGAAAAGCTAAGTAACTTAGATGAACATCAAAAAATCATACAGGTGGATGGATGCCCAAAACATTTCTCGCATCAAATATTGTTATACATTATTCCCAGATAAGAAACACCGAGGTAAACAGCCCTAATATAATAGAACTTTAAGAATAATTTTAAAAAGTTTTAATAAGAATCTTATTAGTAGAATTATGTTTAGCCAATGCCATATAGGTTCACAGACTTTAATTAACAGCCTGAAATGTAGAACACAACTTAAATCTTCAGATTGGCGGAAATTCAACAGTATATTAAGGGAGGCCTAGACAAAAGGACACGAGTTGCGTCATAGAGACTTATTTAATGCAATGTAAATTCACCAGATGAATTCCTACAAACAGGTGCGAGATCTTGAATTAATTTTTAAACTCTAGCTCTCTCGCACACTCTGGGGATTCTAATACATCGCATTGACAGCCACAGCACGTTACTAATTTAATTCACTGGCTGGGAAATTTCAATGCATTTTAACATCTGAATCTATTAGATTATTTAAAAAATGTGTAAGCAGCACTGGGGTATCCCCTCACTGAAAATGATAATATCTCTCCATGGGATTGTGAAATATTTCACTAACCGCCAGCTCCATGAGTTTATGAATGAAACCCATCATTCGTGCTTTTCATCCAATGTATATTCTTTTAGCATTTTTGTCCCGATACTCATTATGTATTGAGTGTTTTCTTTTGTGCGCTAACTTAATTTAATTTACAGTGTATATTTTTCCAAATTTAAATCTGATTTCAAATATTAACGCCTGAATTGCGAGTCATGTAAGACTTGCAATGTTTGTGAGGTAGAAGGACAAGACCGTTGCATGCAAGAGCTGTATGGAGCATTGCCGCACAAAGCTCTCCTTGGTTAGTGTACGTCTGTTTGCACACGTGTGTTATCCAGGTGATCACATACTATTTCCACATGAAATGTCGCCAAGCAACTCCAGCACATGGCGGGCGTTGGAAAACGGAGTGCAGAGGAGTAATCACACTGAAAACATATTCTGCAAAAAGGGAGACAATCCAGTTTATCCTGAGATGCAAAATTAAGAAAATGAAAGCGACAGTCAGTGATTGCAAGGAGCCTTGTCTTTTAGATTAGTAAGGTAAACCTGAAAATCCAGCTAGAGACCGCAGTGTACTTGCAATTGAAGTTGTTCATTCCTAAGGTGTGTCCCATTTAATTGAAGAAGGTGAGAGTTCAGGTACATTCTGTAACCAACGGTGGGCAGAACACTGTTACCTCCTTGCAGTATCACATGTTTCCATTCTCAAACAAAGTTTCTTGTTCTATGCCGTATTTTGGGTTTACCTTTAACAGATCAAGTAGACATTGGGGCTCTGATTGGGTGCCCTCCTTATTCCCATGCAATATACTTTTGCTTTAGTATAGCAATAACACCCAATCTGCTGTGCCGGATCGGGTGTTATTGCTATTAGGATTTGAAAATAATGGGCGAATACTCCATTGAGCTATCTACCCTGTAATTTAGTGAATCTTTTATATGTAGTATTTATGGTTATGGGTGATTGGCCAGCATTGGTCAATAAAGGTGACACTAGCCAACGTCACTAGACATACAATATAACAAACAATTGACTGCTTGCATTAACCTTTGATATCTCAACCGATTATTTTTTGTGTTTGTAACACACAGATTGCCTACAAAAATGACACATTTTGTTCAATTTCCAGTCCATATTTTTTACTGGTTTGCCTATTTTAGTCCATATAATTTTTCTAATGGTTTGCCAAAACGTGTTTTGGCCTCGTCAGAGAGGTCTTCCTCGGCGAATGTGTTGATTGTTGAGTATTACTCTCTTTGTCTCTCATAGCACAAATGGCACATTGTCAACAGTGTGCCAGGTACAAAAGCACATTCTTACTGTGCTTCAATCCTTTATGAGAACAATAGTGAAATAAACTCGTCCTGTGTATAGGTATCACTTCTTCAAATGGCAATATTCATGCAAGATCAATCCGAGTCCATACTGTCCCTCTTATCCATATGAGAATTGCAGCATTTACATATATTGTGTCTGCGTAGCTACCAATACTGCTCCATTAGCCCAAAAGTGCCCATTGGACAAACTCACAGTAATTGAAAAAAAAATGTATACTGACTGGAAAAGGCAAACCTGTAAAAAATGATATGGACTGAAATTTGAACAAAATGTGTAATTTCTTTTAGTGAATCTGTGTGTTAAAAATAACGTAAAAAATAATCTGTTCAGATATCAAGGGTGAAGTGCAAGTGGTCAATTGTTTTTTATATTGCTATTAGGTCCCCAGGTTTTAAGTCTTGACACCTGGTTGCTAACAGCAATGTATTGTGTTTGAATGAACGGACGCCTCATGGTGTCCCATTCATTAAAATAAATCTAAATATGGGAAATTTACATTACTTCCACTGATAAAATTTTACTGCCAAAAAGTTATACCGGTGATTACATTTGAAAGGGAAGCAGGTCTAAACATTAACACAAAGATCTGGGATCTGCTAGAAGGGACATTTTGGCGTAAGGTTCTTTCTTCACTTCCAACAAAACGTGACTATGGCAGCAATAAGATACGAGCTAGGCCTGCAATCTTTGAGAGCCACGGTCCTCTGGAAATCCCTAAACCTCTACTGAAAGATGTCTCAACCAGAAAGCGTGGTTCAATATAAAATCCTGAAAGAGAATCAATCACAGCCATATCAAGGCCTTCTAAAAATTTGGGAAGAGAACATTCTAAAACACTTGACACATGTAGGAGCGATGACCGAACCTCTATATCAAAATCCTTGTGTGGTGAAAAAAAAGTAACCCAATATGACTGGATAGCAATGATCCAAATTCGTTCCAATCTAAAAACTTCTTTACTAATAGCTGGTGATGTTCGTCCAGTAAATTCTGTTCCAAAGTATCTCATTCAGTTTCCTTTCAAATATCATCGAGATCAGTTTCTTCGATTACGCCTAAATTTTTTACCCACTAGAGAGATGCTCTTTTTAAAACATGACAAATTCTGACAACCTACGTCAAGCCTGCCACAAATAAATCGAATCGCTATGACAAATAGTGGCAGAATTTCCAGAGTTAAGACAAGACAAAACACTGGTATTAGATACATTTAAGCCACTTAATGGAAATATGGATGAATGGTGCAACCATATCCTATCTGGAAACAATTTTATGTTAATGTGTGCAACTGTGACATTCTTTGACAAAATCCTAAAAAAAAACGGAATAGTACAAAAGAGCCAATATGAAATAACAGTTTTGAACTCACAAAGATTCACTGTTGCTATTTAATGGATTTTATGATCTAAATTGTTAAAAAGTTTTGTATGAAACTAAACACAATTAAAGAAAATAAAAAAATAAAATTCTTAAGATTGCTGCAGTGGAAATGAAAGGCGGGGCTTCCTGCAGAGCCCCTTCTCCATTTTCATGGCAGCCGGCAGGCCAGGACGGAGGCTGACGTGGTGGCGGCGAGTGGGGTAGGGTGGCAGGGAGGGGAGGAAACAGTCACTGGAGGGGAAGATGGGGGAAGATGGCAGGGAGGGAAAGCAGCCATCAGGCTGTTTGTTATGCGGGCTGAGATCGTGGGATTCAGCCTATGATCTGAGCAACCTGATTGGTTGGCTCCCCTGCCCAGGTGCTAATTTTGCGTTAATCTATTCCATTGTCAGTAATTATTGGTTCTCTCAGCCATGTGACACTACCCATTCCACCGTTTTTACGGCCAATCACACATGCCGCTGGTTTCCTTAATCTCATTGCCATCTCCTTGGACATAGAGATGTTCACTAATCACCATGTTCACTAATAACACTCAATTATCCATGAACACTGTAAATGTATTAATTAGTATCTGAAGTACCCTTGGCGTATGAGCGGACAAGACAACGTTGTCCGTGTACAATAATAGAAGGTATGGGCATCCAGCTCTGATAAGAAGATCATAGAATATATTAATGAGCTCTATCTCTCAGTCATTAAAATATAAATTAAAGAGAAGGGGTGTGAGCACTCAGCCCTGAGGCACATCTCTCGTTGATTGAAAAGAGGTAGAATGCTCCCTCATTGTGCTGTACCTCTCACCCTAATACAGAGATCCATGTGTATGCTCTTCAAAATATTTTGTTGTGGTACAGAGAGGCCATTAGTCTGTAATAAAGTCCACAACACCCTCCTAGCCACACAACGGTACACAATGGGTTCATGAATGTCAAATATATTGGCATCCAAGGACCCAATCATATAATTCTGGTTAGAAGTAATGTATGTAGATTTGTTCAGTATTAGCAACGCCTTCCCTGAAACCATACTGTATGTCTGAGCCTGGAAAATAATAGGTTTACCATTTAACACTCTCCCAAAACGTTCTACTACCTCACCAAGTAGGGATATGGGCCTGTGTATGCAAAGTCTCCTTTCTTTAAAATTGGGATGAGTATAGCCTGTTTCCAGCTTGTTGGGACCATAAAACTCTCTTGCAGATAGCATTAAAAAGAGCTGTGAGTATTGGAATCCATAAATCAGGATTTAATGTATAGATGTGTATTGGGAAAAGTGTGGCCCAGGACTTTTTTGGCTTGCTGCTATCACCAATTCTTGAACAACATCCTCCAGTTGGGAATATTGGTTTTCCCATGCTGAGACTAGCTTCCCCGACCCCCCACATTCCCCAATTTCATGTTTTTCCTGATATGACATATGCCGATACAAATTAGCAAAATGCTTCACATATACTGTTTCTTGTATATCACTACTAAGCCGTACTACATATTTAGATGTTCTTGTACTATCTGCTATTTTTTCCGAAAATCATCTAACATGGTCACCTTTTCAAATACCTTGATTCAATTTATCCCACGCTTTCATTTATTGCTCCTTCTTCCCCTTTTTAATAGCCCAGTTATAAACTCTCCTTTTCTCTGCTGATTCCCTGCTATCGAAAGTTCCCTTTTTAAGTTCGGCCAAAAGTAATTTTTTTCACCTCTCTACACGACTTATCGTACCAGGATACTGATTGCTTCTTTTTGCTTTGCAGAAATGTATTAGTCATAATAAGGGGACCCAGACCCTTTAACAGGTTTCCAAATGGGTCTACAATAAGACGTGAATTGGTGGACAATAATATGGTCCTAATGTCCTTATTGCTTGCCATCTTAAACATACAGGTTTTGTGCAAAGTGAGGGACTCGACATTTGAATTTACATCTGTCGTTAGTAACTAACTTCAGGTTTAGTGGCATTATAGAAATAAACTATCAATGCACCACTCTTTTTTAATTCAATCCTCGCTACAAGGATGCTTAATTCATTATTTGCTAGTATTTGCTAGTAAAAATTGCAACAAATTAAGTTTTGCACCAACAAGCCCTTTATTGATCATGTAAAACCGTGTCATTAATCGCCTTTCCTTTCTCAGGCTATCCCGAACTTCCTTAAGGTTGGAGATGTAATAAATCACATCTTGACCAGAAATGATCACCACATCCTACCAGTGAGAGCACTAGCTGCAAACATTGAGTTTTCAAAGGAAGATATGAGAAGGAAAGCCAAGGTGCATTTCCAATACTTTGGAGTTGGATACGGATTATGCTTCAAGCAAGTTATAGGGCCAGCAATATCCTTGATAGTTGCATACAATATATGTCTGACATCTCAGTATACTTGCCTAGAACTTGACACTAAAGAAGGTCTCCAATTTCGTTATTGCCAGCATAGAGCCTCCCTTACAGAATTCCCATGTCGATCTAGAAGACGCTAATTTGATCTTCTGTGCTTAAGAATCTTCTTAAGCTTTCTAATCAGGATAAGACACAGTACGATGGGCCCATTATCACAACTGACTCCACTGAGCCTTCCCAAGCCTCATGAAGGGAACATGATTAGAACCAGCCCACCTCATCTGCAAGCGGACAGTTCCAGGATGCCCGTGCATAAGACAATGGGGTATGCTTAGCCCCATTTCATATGGGGCGAAGTGCTAGACCGCGGTGTCTGCTATCACCCTTGCTATTCTCCCAACTCTAGAATTATTAGCAGAAGCATTTAAAATGAATGAATCAGTCAGTTATAAGCTTACATAGGGAGGAATTCTAAATCATTGTATATGCAACCCATACGTTAACGCTTGCATCTCGGTAGAGGAGGATATCAGCCCTTAGGGAGACTCTGATGAAATATAGAGGCCTGTCTGGGAACAAGTTCAATCAGGACATACTACCCTTATCCAGAGACTGCCTCCTGGCTCAAGTATCTGAAGGCATCCTTCCTAAGTAAATTCTCAAATATAAAGAGCAATTATCAACAGGTTGCTGAAGTATCTGGCAATAGACCTGGTGAAAAGGAACAAGCTGAACTTCTCCATTTGGTGAAAGTTAAACTGCATCAAAATGAAGGTCCTGCCAGGTGCTCTACAAACTGGAATTGTTCCCCATGCCCCAACATTTCTGGAAGAGACTAAATGGCCTGAAAAATGAATTCCTTTCTGGTCCTGGTAACTGACCATTGATCTTGGTACAAAGATTGTACAAACAGAAAGAGTGGCCCATCAAGCTACCAAAATTAAAGCTATACCATCGGCTAGTAGTCCTGAGCAGGCAGTGAGCTTGAAAAAGTTTGGTTGAGGCATTCTGGATTGGGCACTTCTGGAGTGAAATGTAAGAACAGGTGTGTTCCAGGCAAAGTTCACACCTGAAACAAAAAATGTGTGAGGATGATATGGTTACACATGAACATTAAAATGCACCTAGACCAGTTTACAGAAGGATTGTCACTATGGTGTGCAGTGAAAATATTTGTTTTTAAATTTTGAGGAAAAAGCCACACCCCTAACCCCACATGAGCGGCAAGGGGCATGCAGGTGCGGTCGGGTTGGAAATCGCAGGCGTACCAGGTAAGTATATGTGTGTTATGTGTAGGGGGTGTGGAATAATATATGGCAGCTAAGGGAGGGTGCAGAGGAGCAAATGGAGGATCAGGGGTGAAATCCACAAACACCTGCCACGCCCCCAACCCTGTGTTCTAGGAAATCCTGCCAGCGCGGTAGAAGGTGGAGGCGGGCGATTGACCTCTTGTTTGGTAAATGGGATCCACTGACGAGCTGCTAGGCTTAACTGCTCACTAAGGTCTCTTCTCTAGGGAAATGATGGTCTGGGTTACAAGCAACTCACCAGGCACCAGCATATCAACCAGGCAACGTTGAAAAATGTAAGCAACTCAAACCTTAAAATCGGATAGGTGTATAATGAGATAAAAAATATGCAGGAATCACCACTGGATCTTACCAAACCAAGTGACGGATAACTACAGACAGAAATAAACAAAACATTAATGGAAGGACACCTTATGAAAAATCATAAAGGAGCTTGCATGACTTTGGAGTAAGATGGATGCAGTGCATTTTGCTCCATTTTGTGATATTCAAATCTAGGCAGGTTGCCACTGTTATTATTTACTGCCTGAACACTGCATTTTGCTCCATTTTGTGATATTCGAATCCAGGCAGGCTGCCACTGTTATTATTAAAACACCGCATTCTGCCCATTTGGAGACTATAATTGTGATTTAGTGCCATGTGCGCCCTGCCCTGTGATAGTTGTATCTAGACTATCTGACTACTGCTCTCAGCTCACCAGTGCCCCACCCACATAGACAGTATATGCTAACCACCCGCCTTCCGGTGTATAGTGTATTGTGCATTCTGTCCTCCAGGCCAATATTGTGCAATCTTTATCGCGCTCAACAGTAATACATGCCCCTAGCATATGAGCAAAACTAACTCACACACAATATGTACTCTCTGCCCGTCCTCACCTGCATAGTTTGCACGCTACTCACCTTTATCACCACACCTCACCCTTCTACATCAAATCACCTCCACCACTATCAAATCACTTTGAGTCATCGAGGACACACAAAGGAACTCCAGCCCATGCCCTCACACACTCCAAATAACGCAGCACTGATGATACCTAACCTCAGCCTCAGACTAGACAGACTCAGAGCCCGCACCCTCCTTATCCACTACCATGCCATCCCTACTCACATACCACACAGAAACTGCAGACTCAGCTCACGCACCTCTAAAGTGCACACACCCCACCACCGTGATAATACCTCCATATGCCACAAATTCAAACCCACGCTTACTACACCTAGTGGTAACTCCCACTCACAATGTACCACTGTACCTAAGGCAGACACCCACACCACACCTACAAAAATCTCTTGCCCAACGCTATACAAATGCGCCTTAATCAATGTACGAACCCTCAATGCCCACGCATTGGAAATAAATTACCTAATAACTACCCAAAATCTAGACTTACTCGCGATCACAGAGACCTGGCTCAACGAAGCTTCCGGCCCAGCCATCTCACTAGCCCTACCACAAGGGCATGCCATCCTTAGACAAGATAGGATAGCCAGAACAGGAGGGGGGGTAGCCATTATTCACAAAGAAACACTCTCTATCAGAACCGTACCCCACCAAGAGGAAGAAAATATTGACATCCTATCAGTCAAATTAGCACTCTCTCCAAATAGCACAATAAATATTCATACCATATGCCGTCCTCCCGGCCCAACCACCAATTTCATAGGTCAAGTCAATCACCTCTTAGGAAACAACCTTAAAAAATCCACAAAATCACTACTTATAGGTGACCTTAACCTAGGATTCAACGACTCTAAGGACAAAACTGCTATCTCTCTAGCCAAAGACCTCCAAGACCTAGGCTTCTCTCAAAAGATCACTTTGCCTACTCATGCTAAAGGACGCACTCTAGATTGGATTATAGACCACAACTGTAACACAGCCATCACCTCCAATACTGGCCTCCCATGGACAGACCACAACCTTCTCCTATTTGACATCCCTGTCTCACTAAGCGCTAAAGTGCCTACTAAAGCACCGGCGACCCTAGCCAGAAGTGCCAAAAAACTCACCGCTGACAACATCAGTGCCCTCCTCAATCTGCCATGCCTAGCGCCTCCGTTCTCCGCTGACCCTAACATCCTCGCAGAAATATTCAAAGACACCATCACAAGGGCTGTGAACACGGTTGCCCCATTGGAAAACAAAAAAGAAAAAAAATCCTTCCACTCCAATTCCTGGTTCACAGAGGAACTCCAGACTTTGCGCAAAGACAAACGCTCAGCGCTCAAAAATTGGCAGCTTAACCCCTGCGATACCACAAAAGCTAACTTCAAATCCATAGCAAAAAAATACAAAGACGCAATCTTCCTTGCTAAATCTGAAGCCTACAACTACCTATCTCCAATGCCAACTCCCACCCTAAAGAACTTTTCAATATATTCAAAGAACTAACCGTACCACATACATGCCCTGATGAGATCATCAAAGACGAGGCATGGTGTACAGGCATTCAATCAGCCATGCTTACAAAAATAAACCTCCTCCAAAACAAAATATCCCACCACTTCAATACCTTACCAAAGCAAAGTGCACATGCACAGGTAAAACCTAATGTAAAAGTAAGCAACGTGCCCAAATTTGCATTTACCGAAATCTCCGAAGCTGAGGTCACCAACATCCTCAGACACTTCAAACCTTCACAATGCAAGGGTGGGTGATGTATGCCCCCCAAAAATCATCAAAGACTGCGTAGAACCACTCGCCCCTCTTCTCACTGCCTTCATCAATGCATCCTTCAAAACGGGCATAGTCGCAGTCTTAAAGAGGCTTGGGTACGCCCTCTCTTAAAAAAAAACGACACTAGACCCAGCTAACCCTAACAACTACCGACCCATAACCACAGTCCCATTCCTCCTGAAACTACTTGACAAGGCCGCCCACAAACAGATTCAACTATACCTTGAATCTAACGCAATCCTAGGTAAAAGACAATCTGGGTTCCGCAAGGGACACAGAACTGAAACCGCCCTTCTAGACTTAAAAAACGAAATTACCAACATCCTAGATAAAGGCAAGCCCGCCCTCCTCCTTCTCCTTGACCTCTCAGCTGCGTTTGATCTGGTAGACCACACTACTCTTACCAGTCACCTGACACATGCTGCACACTTCTCTAATGACGCAGCATCCTGGGTAACATCATTCTTAGAGGGTAGAGCTATGGAAGTGTTCTCCCACATAGCACATGCAGCACCCTCCATCATCCACTGTGGTGTGCCACAAGGCTCCTGTACTGCCCCCACGCTCTATAATCTTTTTACCAAGCCACTTTTTGATAAACTAGACGCGCTGGGGATCACCTACACAAACTATGCCGACGACACCCAGGTTCTCCTCCCCCTGACAGGGAATTACCACCAAGACGCCTCTACCCTACAGCAAATCTACTCTACCATACAAGCATGGATGGCTACCAACGGCCTCTGCTTGAACGGGGACAAGACCGAAATCCTCATTCTAGGACAGAAATCCACCCTCTCCAACCTCAATCCACTGTACATTAATTTCAACATAGACAATTGTATCATCCCAGTCCTATCCTCAGTCAAAACTCTGGGGGTTCACATAGACGCCATGCTATCCATGGACAAACAAGTCAGCGACATAGTCTCGGCCTCAGCACTGAGTACTAAACTCATTAATGCAATAAAACCATTCCTAACCAAGGATAACTGCCTTTGCATCGCCCAAGCAACTATAGGAGCCAAACTAGACTATTGTAATGCGCTCCTAGCCGGCACCTCCAAAAAAAACGTATCTAGGCTCCAAACAACCCAAAACAATGCTCCCAGATAAGCCCTCAGCATACCAAAAAGAGAACACATCACAGAAGCCAGAAAGGCAGCTCACTGGCTCCCAGTCAAAGACCGTATCTCCTTCAAAATTCTCACAACCACCCATAAATGCATCAACCTCACAGCTCCCTCTTACTTATCTGACACGATAGGTAGATATCAATCAACGAGACCAAGAAGAGCACAATACACAAATCAACTAGTAATACCTCGCATCAACTGAACCAAAGCAGGAGGCATAGGCTTCCCCTTCCTCGCACCTAAACTCTGGAATTCCCTACCTTCTGACCTCAGAGCTGATGCATCTCTCTTCTCCTTCCGAAAAAAGCTCAAAACTGCCCTATTCAGCTAACCCCGTTCTCATGTGCTCCTGCTGCTCCTGAATATCTGTAAAAAAGTATATCTCGTCCAATGTAACCGTACGGACATGAACTGTATGCAACTAAGTATAAGCAACACTGTAACTAGCGCCACAATGTCTTCGGTCTGCTGTGCGCTCAACAAATGCGAATAAATAAATAAATGATCATCACTTCCCTGGCTGTATTTTATTGAAGAAAACATAGTTTAGGTGTCTCACTCTCAGACGAATACTGTTTGTGCAGCAGAGGCCCCAGTGTTTTCACACACCATGCCATGGTCATGCCAGAAAGTTAAAGGTTCTAGATGCAAGTAAACAGCAAAATCAGGGAGCTCCCTGAAGATCCTTGTGGCGTGTACTTTTATGTACAAACAGTTGGATCAACAGAATTTACTGTGGCTTCTCTGAGCAGTCGTATGCAGAAAGAGAGGTTCTAAGAAAAGGGAAAAACCTTCAAAAACACAGCTTGCTCACGTGGCGTGATGATCTCATTGGTCTAATAAATCATTACAAATATCCTTTCAGAGGGCAAAATGAGCAAATTGGAAGGAATGTGGTTGTTTGCGACTAGTGTAAAACCTGACCATAGATACGAAAAAGATTCTCTGGATCCAGGTGCATCCACTGCCTTCCCCCCTTTTTTTGTTGTTTTGTTATCCATCAACCCTTATTGTGTCATTCCTCTTAATGTTAAACTTAACTTTCAGAGTGATAGGATTGTGATACAAAGTATGATCTGCTAATTCCATATTTATAATGCTTTGAGTTCTACTCCTACACACAATAAGGCCCTGATGGAACTTTTAATTGAGATGCATATAGTAAGTATGTGCACTCTCCAGATTCAGCTTTTGAAAGACAAAGGCATTTTCGACAATATTTTAATTAAGGCAATTCTTTCATAGGAGCACATTAACATTCTATATTGCATTGATGCAATTTCTGCACCATATTCATAGAATCCGAACGTTGGCCTTGAAGAGTGTCTTCCTGATGGCGTTAATTCCGCAGACAAGATATTTAAGTACATCAGGGTGCTGAAGATGTGAGGGGGCATCCGGGTACTGAAGGCAGTAATTTGAGTGGTGGTATCAGAGTGCTGAAATGGAGCAGGGGGGCATACAGAGAGGAAGTGGAAGCTGCAAAGCTACTTATGGTGGGGAGGGTGCTGAGGCCAAAGGCGGGTAATTAGTGATGGGGGAGAAGGTCCAGGAACCTGAACGGGTGCGGCTGACATTAGGTTGTTTAAGACATGGTAGATATCAGTATGCTGAATGGTGAGGCAGGTATTGGAGACGTAGGTGGCATCAAACTTTCAAAGGGGTTAGGGAGTATCAGGCCATTGGAGGTTTGTGGAGAACTTCAGGAGGATGGATTCATGATGGTGCTGAAAAGAGCAGAGTGGAAGAAGCTGAAGGGAAGTGTGGGGTGTCAGTGTGCTGAAGCGACGGCAACCATGAGTGGTCTGGAAAAGTATTGGTCATCAAGTTTCTGACATGCAGCTTGCATATTTGACATGGCCGTAACGCACATTGAAATGCCTGTGATAGTATTTGATAGTCGACACAAAAATGCAACAATGGCTTGTTAAATCCACCTTTGCTTTCCAATTTCACAAGAAGAAAGAAGGCACAGTTCAAATAAAAAAGTTAAATTACAACATCCTTATGTATCAATTCAATGCTAATTAAACCTTTCTATGGCATAGCGTGCAGGGAGGCTCAAGAGTATCATGCACCTTTGTGTTCAGCCTGTCTGATACAGCTTTGCATTTCTTCATAGCCAACAAAGCCCGGTATCCTTTCTTTTTTTTGTTAGTAGTAACAACTGTTCTCATATATCACTTGGAAGCGGGAGTAATCTGATATGTTATAAGAAAACGTGGACTTATTTATTTAAGGAATTTTGTAACGAGCCGCATGTCAATTTATGATCACTTCAGAGTACATTATGATGATACAAGGTAAGAAGGTAATCTACAGGTAGTTAGAATCCAACTGATTGCAGGGGAGATGCCCTATACAGTACTCGTCCTGTGCTATCTGTGTGTCGAAGGCCAGTGTAAACAGTTCAGTTTTTAGATGTTTCCTGTATCGCTGTTAGTTCAGTTCATCCCTTGGGGTTGGAGTGCGAGTGTTCACTAGTCTAGGTCCTTGAACTCCCACAGAGCAGCTTTCATGTTTGAGTCAGTCACTTGAAGAATTAATTATACAGGCGTGAATTATCAGATCGTAGGTTACTGGCTTGTGTGTAATGAGTAGCCAGACTCTGCAGGTATACAGAACAGAAAGTGAAGGTGGGCAATGCTACCTTAGTAATTCTCTTTAATGTTTAACCCTTTAAGTGCCATGGGTTTTTTCCCCCCACTGCCAAGGCCTTTTTTGGTGATTTCGTTATGTCGCCATTCAATGCCTTTTAACTTTTTTGATGCATGAGATATCTCGGCCAAATTTGGCCCCTTTTCTTCCCACATGTAGGCGGTCGTAATGCCACCCACGAATCCTAGGTTGCTGGAGAGGGGGTGAGAGAAAATAACCAAAAAGGGCGAACATGTTGTGTTTTTTCAAAAAATGACAATAAAATGATGTACAAAGAAGCCTGTGGTTTTTTCCTTGTAAGAGCTAGGAACAAATGGTTTGCTGTTCTGAATTCCCCAATTTCCTGTCTTTCAAGAACAGGTTGAGTGGAAACGAAAAAACATTATTTTGATGTGGTTATCAACCGTTTTGTGAGAGGTGGGCGATTTTGGCCATTTTTGCCAATTGGACATGCGTGAACGGAATGGAAGAAAAGGGTAGGAAAGCCGAATTGGAGGACAGAAAGACATACATTTCCAAAAAGTAGACAAAATTCCAAGTTTAGGAAGGAGTGATTTGCGCAGGTCGGGCAACAACTAGGTAGGTGAAAATGCCATGGTTTGGGGAAAAAGCGGGAAAATGACAGAAAAAAAGGTATGTGGTGGACATGGTTGGCTCGGTACAGTAATGGCTTCTATGAATTTTGAGAAAAACAATGCTCCGCTACATTCCACCGACTCTTGCAATTAGGAAAGCATACATTTTTTGTAGTGTTTCACAAAACAAGCAATACCACAAGCCAACCACTGAGCCATGGTACACAGGAGTTTTATGCTTACAGCCTCAACAGACGTACTTAGAATGTCTAAATCAAGAAAACCAATGTGGTGAGGAACGGCAAGCATACATTTTTTGAAAGAGCACAGGCAGACCTTTTCAAGGGTAGGTGACTTGTGAGGTTACAAAAGTGTATGCTACCTAAAGCAGCAAGTAAATGTAGGGCACATTTGGGAAATTAAAGGGTTGTGTGACAAAGGGCACCAGCAAATGGGTCGAAACGTTATGAAAACCACACAAACACAGCACATGTCATACGTTCCCAAATGTGTCCCGATGAAAACGGTACCTCACATGTGTGAGTGAACCTACCTGGGCGCCAAGAAGAAAGCCTAAAATACCCCTAACCCCAAGTTTTTTCTGACCGCTGAATTTCATGATTTTTGCAGACAGGCACACATACAGATCTGGACCTCGGGTGTCTAAGCCACCAAGCACCAATGAAAATGGGGAACCCCATGCATTTCCGAAAAAAGGACATCCGTGGGAATCTGCAGAGGTCTGACTTGCGCAAATCGGCCCAGAATTTATTACCCAGAAACCCTGGCAAAGTCCGAAATGTGGCAAAAAAACCCCAATTTTCTGCACAATTCACTCAGCTCACCCACCGAAACATGCCACCAACAACACATGGCCTACTGTCCCATCTTCCCACTGGTGTTCTGATGAAAACCGTACCTCACATGTGTGGGTGCGCCTACCTGGGCTCCAAGGGGAAAGCCTAAAAGACCCCTAACCCCAAGTCTTTCGGCACAGCATAATTTCAGGAATTCTGCTCATGCGCACACCCTACAGATCTGGACTTGGGGTGTCCAAGCCACCAATGAAAACAGGGAACCCCCTGCATTTCTGAAAAGAGGGCAGCCATGGGAATTCGCAGAGGTCTGACTTGGGCAAATCGGCCCAGAACGTATTACCCAGAAACCCCGGCAAAGTCCGAAATGTGGTGGAAAAAAACAATTTTCCGCACATTTCACTCGGCTCACCCACCCAAACACGCTGCCAACAACACATGGCCTACCGTCCCATGTTCCCACAGGTGTCCCGATGAAAACGGCACCTCACTTGTGTGGGTGCACCTACGTGGGCGCCAAGGGGAAAGCCTAAATGACCCCTAACCCCAAGTCTTTTCCGACAGCTCAATTTCACGATTTTTCCAGATGGGCACACCATACAGATATGGGCCTAGGGTGTCCAAGCCACCAAGGAAAACGGGGAACCCCATGCATTTCCGAAAAGAGGACACCTGTGGGAATCCACAGAGGTCTTAATTGCGCAAATCAGCCCATAATTTATAACCCAGAAACCCTGGCAAAGTCCGAAATGTGGCAAAAAAACCCCATTTTCCACACATTTCACTCGGCTCACCCACCGAAACACGCCGCCAACAACACATGGCCTACCGTCCCGCGTTCCCACAGGTGTCCCGATGAAAACGGTACCTCACATGTGTGGGTGCACCTACCTGGGTGCCAAGGGGAAAGCCTAAAACACTGGTAACCACCACTCTTTTGGCACAGCAGGATTGCAGGATTTTGACTAATGTGCACACCATACAGATTTGGGCCTAGAGTGTCCAAGCCACCAAAGAAAACTCGGAACAGCATACATTTCTGAAAAGAGGACACCCGTGGGAATGCACATAGGTCTGACTTGCGAGAAGCGGCCCAGAATTTATTACCCACAATCCCCGACAAAATGTGATATTTGGTGGGGAAAAAACACAATGTTCACTTTATCAGGGGTTCTGGGTAATAAATTCTGGCCTGCTTCGCAAGTCAGACATCTGTGTATTCCCATGGGTGTCCTATTTTCAGAAATGCATGGGGTTCCCTGTTTTCTTTGGTGGCTTCGACACCCTAGGCCCAAATCTGTAGGTTGCCCACATGAACAAAATGTGCTGTGCCGAAAGGCTTGGGGTTACCAGTGGGTTACCCTTTTATCTTTTGCGCCCCAGATAGGTGCACCCACACATGTGCGGTACCGTTTTCTTCGGGACACGTGTGGGGACGCGGGGTGATAGGCCATGTCTTGTTGGCGGTGTGTTTCGGTGGGTGGCCAGAGCGAAATTTCTGAGAATTGTCTTTATTTCCAGCCCATTTCAGAGACATTTCCCTCTGTCCACTCACCGAAACACGTAGCCAACAACAGATGTCATACCTTCCCGCGTTCCCACAGGTGTCCCGACGTAAACGGTACCTCACATGTTTGGGTACACTTACCGGGGCACAAAAGGAAAAGGGTGACCCACTGGTAACCCCAAGGCTTTCGCCACACCACATTTTATTAGTGTGGACAACCTACAGATTTGGGCCTAGGGTGTTGAAGCCAGCAAAGAAAACAGGGAACCCCATGCATTTCTAAAAAGAAGACACCCGTGGGAATCCAAAGATATCTGCCTTGTGCAAATCTCCCCAGAATGTATTACCCACAAGCCCCGCCAAAGACCCACATGGAAGAAGGGTGCCCAAGGCCAGGGATATTACCGCCGACTTTGCTGGAGCCAATACCTCCCCGAAGGGAAACGCTGTAATGCAGCCCAGCCGCAACTACTGGACGGTTGGAGGTGAAGTCCCCGGGCTTGGACATCCATGCACCATGTGGGTGTACCATCCCCTAAGCACAGCGGCAGCTCCAGGGATCCCTGGCAGGATCCCCATCCCTCCCTGGAGGTAACACCTATAACGTAGCACAGCCAGAGCTGCAGCCTGAGCTTGCAGACAGACAACCCACATGGGAGGCATCCGCTCCCAGGGAAACAACAATGTTCGGCTGGCATGGGGGGGCAATTTGTGGCCTGCCCCTGCAATTGTGTCCCAGCCCACCAAAATATCTGCCCAGACGGCCCATTCCCATCCACACCACCAACAATCCAGCCCCAGTCTCATCCACCCTACTGACATTGGGCCATAACCATAGAATAATAAAACACAGTACGCACATAACGTTGCAGCTGCTCGCCTAGACAAAGCTGTAAACAAAACAAAAAACATGTTACCTACGGTCACACCAGCAAAAACAAATCAATACTTTCCAAGGATGCCCCCCTCTTGCAAGACATCCCTGGTGGTCTACTGAACCTCACCTCTTCAGTGAAAACCCATTTGCCCCTTCCTATGGGCAGATATCTGCCCCCAGGGAGGGCTGCACGAGGTGCCCCCCCACACTCCATTTGGGGTGGAGGGAGAAGCCCAGCCCAAAACATCGGACAGGCCCCCAATGGGTGGGGCAGTAAGGTTTGGGCACCCTGGGGCCAGATTGGCACACCAATGTGCCCCTCTGAGCCAAGGCAAGTTTGGTAAACAAAGGAAAAAATTGAAAATGCAGGATGCACTTTAGGGGGAGCTGAGGTGCACCCTACACGGCTGGGGAATTTTGTAATGTGAAGAGGGGTGCACCTCTCCACCTCCACCCCAATTGGAGGGGTGGCGCATCTCATGTACCCCTCCCTGGGGGCAGATAAGGGGGGGGCTGTCCTGCACTCTTCCCTGGGCTCAGGTGTCCCTTCCTAGGAGCAGATATCTGGTCGCCGGGAGGGCTGCTTGACATGGCCCCCACTCCATTGTGGGTGGGGAGGTCACCACCCCGTCCCATTAGAAAATTCCCGGTCGATTTGGGGTGCCCCACAGCCCCCCCCCCTAAAATGTGGTCCACCATTTTCACTTTTTTCCTTTGGTAACCCAACTCCCCTTGGCGCAGTAAGGTTTTGGCACCCTGGGGCACCCAACTCCCCTTGGCACACTCCTAGTGGGTGGGGCAGTAAGGTTTTGGCACCCTGGGGCCAGATTGGCACACCAATGTGCCCCTCTGCGCCAAGGCAAGTTTGGTAAACAAAGAAAAAAATTGAAAATGGTAGGCTGAACTTTAGGGGGGGCTGAGGGGCACCCTAACCTGCCAGGTAATTTTGTAATGTAATGGGGGGTGACCCTCTCCCCCCACACCAAATGCAGGGGGGGCATCTCATTCAGCAGGGCATCTCATTCAGCCCTCCCTGGGGGCAGATAAGACAGGGGCATCTCCTGCAGTCCTCCCTGGGGTCAGATGCCCTTTCCTAGGAGCAGATATCTGCCCCCAGGGATATCTCATCCTTGGCACTTAAGGGGTTAAAGGCTGAAACATAAACAATATAATTTCAGGGTTGCCACTGAATAAAACATGTGCTCTCGCTATGCTCAAATGTGAGCTGCATGTAACTTAAATCCTCAGTCACTTAAATTGCTTTAACACTGTTCAGGATTGAGGCAGTGTCAATACATTTATTTATTGTGCATTTGTTAGGCGGTGATACAACATGTAAATTGTGTTTCAAAGCGCCCACATGGTAACAAGGAGGGAACATGAAAAGAATACATACACTGGAGGATAAAAACAAACCTACTATACCTTGTGAGTATTCAGAACGTGCAAGTGCAGAGAGAGAAGAGGGGTAGAGGGAGTGGGGATAAGGACTGGAGTGTCCATTCTCGTGGGTGAACAGCAGATGTTAGTGCCAAGTATAGTAAGTGCTAGGGAGCATTGAGCTGCAATAAGCGGATAAGTGCTGGCCTACAATGACGTAGGCCGGTGGGTGCCGAGGCAAGTGCAGTGTGTAAGCAGAGGCTGAGGCGATTGGGTGTGGGAGGCCAGGACCCCAAGAACACATAAGGGTCCTGGTCACCAATCAGAGCGACTGTGAGGTTAGCAGAGGAGGGAAGAAGGGAAGGAGGAAATGAAAAGGAATGTCTTCAGGAGCTTCCGGAATTTGATGAGGCACGGCTCAAGACAAAGAGGAAGGAGGAGGTTGTTCCACAAGAGGGAGCCAGCAGAAGCAAGAGAACGGCCTGTGGCCCTCTGTTTAGCGAAACGCTTCACACACACAGAGTTGGTTCCTGAGGACCGTAGAGGTCTAGAAGGAGATTATTTCGTAGTAGCAAATAGTGTGGTCCCCGGCCCCAGACAGCCTTGTGGATGGTGCAGAGGGATTTTAATTTAATCCATGCAGCAAATTATAGCCAGTAGTGAGTTTTTATGGCAGGAGAGATGCGGTGCCTGGGTTTGAGGCCAAGGATACATCTTGCTGCCCTATTCTGGATTAGCTGGAGGGGTTGTAGAGAGGAAGAGGGTAGATTCAAGAGAAGGCTGTCGCAGTAGAAAAGCCTAGTGAGAAACAGAGCTGTGGTAAGATTGAGCTTCTGGGGAAAGTGAGAAAAGGGAGAATTCCTTTGAGAAGAAAGAGTTGAAAGTTGGACTTCTTGTCAATGTCCTGGATTTGAAGGAGGAAGGATAGAGAGGAGTCAAACATGACTCCAAGGTTTCTGCCTTCAGATGAAGGAGAAGCGGGAGAGCCCATAGAAGATGGCCAGAGTGAGGAGAAGAAAGGAGGAGCAGGAGTCCCAATAGGAAGCATATCAGTCTTGCTGGCATTAAGGCAGAGATCATTGGAAGTGCACCAGGACTGGATGGTAGATAGGCAGTCCCGAATGATGGAAGAAGCAAGAGAGTAAGCAGGAAGTTTGAAGAAGTGTTGGATGTTGTCTGCGCAGCACTGTAAATTGGGGGAGAAGGAGGAGATAATGCGTGCCAGCGGAGCAAGGTAGTTGTTAAAGAGCCAGGGGGAAAGGTTGGAGCCCTGGGGAACCCCACAGGTGGAGAAGGAGGTAGGCGAGAAGAAGGTGCCCAGAATGACCTGGGATGGATGATCAATTAGGAAAGAGTTCCGCCAGTCCAGTGCCCGCTCCAAGATACCCAGGGTATCATGGAGTTGTTGTATGAGGATAGTGTGGTTGACTGTGTCAGAGGCAGATGAGAGATCAAGTAGAATGAGGACAGCTGTAGAATTGGAATCACGGGATGTAAGCAGTTCTCCAAAGGTGGTCAGAAGAGCAGTTTCATTGCCTCTGGATGCTCGGAATCCAGATTGATGGTTGTGGAGACCGCCAACAAATTCAGTGTGTGAGGTAAGTTGGGGGAAGGCCAGCTTCTCCAGGAGTTTCCCCGGGAAGGGGGTGATAGAAATAGGGCAGTAGTTAACTGGACAAGTAAGATCTGCTGAAGGTTTTTACAGGAGGGGGCACTCAAGGGAGTGCTTGAGGGAGGAGGTGAAGGATCCCCTAGCAAAAGAGTTGTTGCAGAAATCAGCAAGAGCAGGGTAAAAATAGCCAATGGTGTCCTTGCTGGTTTGGAGGTGCAAGGGGAAACCTGTTTGGAGGAGACTTTCATAGAGTGGACAACTCTAGTAAACTCATCGGGTGTGACAGGGGAGATGGAGGAGAGAGAGGTAGAAGGAGGAGGGTGAGGGTGAGAGGCCATAGGAGGCGGGGGTGGGAGAGAGGTTGGGGGAGTGGGTAGCCAGGGTTCGCAGGATATCCAGAGTTTTAGTGGTGAAGTGTGTGGCCAGTGCGTTGCACAGGGCCTGGGAAGGAAGAGGGGAGGAAGAGACTGCAAACGCATTGGCTAGTTCCCTGCAGATTTTAAAGAGTTCAGCCGTGTTGTTGGAGGCACCCAATACCCTAGCCAGGATGTGGGCTCTTTTCTTGGCATGGATGGAGAGTCTGTATTGCCTTTAGAGCAGGGGGCAGGCCAGTTTGTCAGAGTATGTGCCTGAGCTTTGTCACTTCTATTCCGCAGCTCTGCACTTGTGTTTCAGGGCTGCAAGTTCAGAGTTGTGCCAGGTATTATGCTTGGAGGCAGTTTTCAGGCGGATCCTCATGACTGGGGCAAGAATGTCCAGAGTGTTAATAATGGCCAGATGGAGATTGCTGAGAGCAGAGTCCGAAGTAGAGTCGGGGTGGAGGGAGAGGAGGGATGAAGCTGGATGCAAAGGCAGCAGCTGACACTCATTTAATCGGATGGATGTTCGTGATTGAGGTTGCCTGGGCTGGAGGAGGTGCAGTCAGAGGGCTGAGGGGACGCAGGTAGGAAGGGAGGAGAGTGGTCAGACCAAGACAGTGTTGTGACCAGAGGGGGTGGGGTGAGGAGAGCGAGAGATGGTAGAATGTATGAGGGCGTCCAGAGTGTGTCCAGCTGAGTCGTTTGGACCATAAGGAAGAATGGAGAGGGATAGAGAAGTGCAGAGGTCAAGGAAGAGAGTGGATGCTGTGATAGGGGAGTCCAATTGGATGTTGAAATCACCCAATAGGAGGAGATCAGAGGTGGTTGAGAGGAGAGAGGAACAGATATTAGCCCATTCAAAGAGGAACAGGATGGTAGTGCCGGGGGCTCGTAGATAGTGGAAGTGGTCATAGAGGAGTAGGGACAGATCACCAACTTGCAGAACAGGCTCTCAAAGGAGGAGCAGGGCCGGGTGGGTATAATGAAGGAAGTAACCCACTCAGGTAAGATTAAGGCAACACCACCACCAGCACCGTGAGGTTATGGCCTGGAAATGATGTTGAAACCATCAGGGAAAACGGAGTCAAAAGCAGTGACTGAGCTGGCATTGAAACATGTCTCATTAAGAGTGAGAATGGCGATGTCAATGTTTTCAAGAAGGAGGCAGATGTCGGCAGAGTGTTTTGGCTGAGCGGCATTAAGAATAGCCAGGTAAAGGAGGTCTCCACCTTTGAAGGTTTTCTGAAGTGCAGTACAGGGGCGTGGTACACCAGTCAGAGGGGGAGGGTCAGAGAGAGTGGTAGCGGGGAGACAGGTGATGGAAGGTTTCAGAATTACCCATGCATTTCAGATTTTATCCATCTTTAGGGCTGTACCTTTACAGTATATCAAGTATCAATCAATAAAACATGTGACAAAGCAAAAACATATAGACACAAGAAGGAAAACAGGGAAATATATTAGTTCTCCATTTCCATGTGAATATTCAGTGTAGAAATCAAAAATTAACCTTGTAGACTTCATGTCTTTATACCTTTAAAAAACACTCCTTATGTAAACTAGATGTGGAAAAACAGAAACAATAACACAGCATTTGCTAATTAGAGACTCATATTCAAATCAAGAGTAAAAGTCTATACTGAAGCACTGTTAGGGAGAATTCTCCAGAATGGCTAATTTCCCTCACCTACTGAGTCCCTCAGCAGCTTTGCTGGATTTCTAGGATTTATTTTTCTCACCTGGTAAGAGTGAGCCTTTTTTCCCCACTCTTACATGTGTTTTGCTGTTTGTGTTTAACATTTTCTTGTGTTCATAGACTGTGGAGCCTCACCTAATCCATAGGCATCATCTTTTTACTGTGTGTTACACAGCACCTTCTGTGCAGTGACACAGGGTTGTCTTTTTCAGACTTTCCGACTCCATTTTCTGAGACAGACTACTGTCTCTCAGAACATTGCCATTGACTTTATTAGTCGCTTATAAAACTCACAGAACCAGTACAAAACTATCTTACATAGAGCTCTGGAAAGGGTTAATACTTCTCCCTTTTTGTCTGTTTCTTTTGGAACATTGTTTTGTTCCCTTTTCATTAAGACTTGGCTGGTGGCAGTGGCAACTACCCTATTTTTCCTACCATGGTTATCTTAAATAACCCTGGTATTGTTTTAGGCTATCTTGGTAGCCTCGAACTTAAACCTACTAGACCATATACATTTTTATACGGTTCCGGCTGGGTTTATTCGCCATTTCTTTTTTTAAAAGTCTTTCTCGTGTTTTACTCTGCGCGCCAAACCAGGTTTGGTTCCTTTGTTCACTGTCTTTTCGCGGGCTTCTACACAGAAGCCCTCCTTAGTCACCTGTATGTCTGGGGGGGACAGGATGTGAAGGAGGGGTTTAGGACTCCCTGCACTGGGTCTCCTTGGAGACCATGTCGCACTCTGTTATGATTGACTGTGGTGACTGTCCTGGTGGGACAGCCACCCTGCTGTGTGATTGACAGCCAGGCCTTGTGAATGGGGGAAAATTGCATAAAAAGCAGGTCTCTGGGGCTGGAAAGGCAGAGTCACCACTGGAATGAGAGAAACGAAGAGGAGCTGACAGAAGAGGACCCCTACAACGAATGAACCGCCCGGTGAAGCCCTGCTGCAGGTCCGAATATTCAGGCTCCAACGACAAAGGAGATCTGCAAAGAATCTTCTTCCCCTGAGCTGGTGGGACCAACCAGTTTATCCAAACTTCAAGCAAGACCTCCCTCTCCTGGTCGAATTTGCTGTACAGAGCTACAGTGAACCGGATAGCCAGCAGGACCAGATCCTGCTTACGTTTTAAGGAACGCACCTTTTATTTGTTGCTTTTGCTCTGCTGCTGGTTTCTTCCCTGGGCAGTGTAGGACCCTACAGTCTTCATACTTCGTGTCAGTCCGACAGTCGCTTCAGGAACCGTGAGCCTGCAGGACCTGCCAGGAACATCCACCTCAGCTACGGCCTTCTTCTCCATTTAAGGTACTGTTGAAATCCGGTTGTTCGTTTCGTCCAGCCGTGGCGAAGGTGTGTGAAACCTTTCGCAAATCCAAGGGCTTGTCCTTTCCTATTCTTTAAAATAATTTTTCTGGCGAACAACTTCTTCCGGAAATCTTGGCAAAGACTTAACCATGAACTACCCTGAACTGTGTGATCTTGAGCAAACGACTTTTGTCCCATTGACTTTGGCCCTAAGCCTCTTGATTTGATTCCCTCACTGTAGTTCCTTTTTCTAGATTTCCCTTCTTTCTTACTTGTTGGTGCTGCTCCATTTCTGTCTAACCTTGTCTTTCCCTCCCTTTTAAATGACTGGAGTGCCATTTTGCTCACACTTCATTTTGAGTATAACTTGTCCAGATTCTATTGGCTGCGGTGTAGTGTATTAGTAACATGATTTTTTAACTGCTTGATAATAGTGAGATGTTATACAACTGATGTGTAAATAAATGTTTATTCTTTTACTGAGAAACCTTGATTCAGTGTTTGTTTGAATCATAGTAATTGCTGTCCTTTGTGTAACTATTGATACTGCTCACTTGCTCTTAAGATAAGTCTGGCTGCTCAGCCATCACTACCACTTTACTGTGTAGTACAGGCTTGTACCAAAGGTGAATTTGTACTGTCACTTGTAGTCTTAATTGTGTGTGGTGTTCCCAAATGGTACTGCATATAATTCTGTCTAACAAGCACATTATGCATTTCACCTGTGTCAGCATTGGTCCAGCTGTGATGCTGGAAATGCATTGGAGGGACAGGGCCTCCCTATCCTTGTCCTCTAGTCCTTTTTCATTTGTGTTCTGTATTGTTTTCTGCCCAGGAGTCCATGTGGGACTCCTGGCATGCAGCTGTTCTTGTTTTTGGTTTGGTGTACAGACCCATGGAATAGCCTTATGGCAGCCATGGGTGGGGGTACAACCCTATGCCCCTAGTGTATGTTTTTGGGCACCTGTGTGTGTAAGCCCACATAGCAGGGTATGGGCTGGTGGCAGCTCCATGCTGAATTTGAAAGGTGCTCTGAGTAGCCTCCCTTTTGGGATACCCAGGCCCTGCCATTGGAATCAGTTGATTCCTGATAGAAAACAAGATGGCCCCTGTGGCCTCTTGCTTTCTATTGCCTGTTACCTTGTTTTCCCAAAGATCTGGGAAGCCCTCACTCTGTCCCTTCCCCCTGACTGGCTGTTGGGTGGAAGTTCCATATATGGTATTGTAGTGAAGTCCAGGCCAGACTGGGTGGAGCCTTCACAGTGACTGCATGTTGTGGGTACACCCTGTGGGTGGGACCTGGGTGAATGGAGTGTGTGACCAATATGCACTTCGTGTTGTGGATGTCTGGTTTCCAGTATGAAACACAATGACTGAAACAGCCCTGCCCGAAACTGGTATGAATGCAGTGTGTAGTTTTGAATGGCTGGGTATTTGCCCCAATACACATTCCTTGTTGTGAGTGTCTGAAAGGGAGGAGAATGGCCTGAATGCACTGTATGCCTGATTGGCTGACTGACTGCTGAATGCCCTTCTGAGTGATTGTTTGCCTGAGTGTGTCCCAGCTGAATGAATGGGAGATCCACTAGTATATCTGGGGGCCTCTCACTGCTAGAATTCGTTCAGAAGCTGAAGTTGAAACTGAGCCTGAAGAAGGAGGTTGACTGACTGCTGTCTCCCTTTGCCGAAAGCCGTCGAGACTGATCCAAGAGAGGACCTGGTTAGGCGCCCTCTTCCCCAGCTCCGAGGAACCATCGAGCACTGCTAACCTTCGTCGAAGCTCCCTGGATGTCAGACCCTCGACAGGCTGCCGACTAGAGACGGGGACTGCCGATGAGAATGAAGATAAGCACCAGACATTCCATCCACTGTCGTTGACCAGGGTTCGCACGTTTGCTATAACCGCTGGAGGCCCGTCGAAGCTGTGTTGCCCAGAAGAGGGGACCACTTGACACTGTGCCATCGACGACTGGAGCCGCAACGCTCCCTTGATTAAGACACTTGATTTCCAGACGCTCTAGTCTGCACCGCCGACCGCCTTATCCCTTCAGAGAAGGCCAGGCCATTGACGCGCCGAGGAGCATCCGCCGGTCGGTTTCCTGCCACCCAAAGACGGTAGAGACACTGGACGACTCGACGCCCTTGCTGGGCCACAGTTCTTCACAATCTCTTTGCAGTCCTGAACTATCGACATCGAGGTGCCCCGCACGCCTTTTGCTTGCAGGACGTCTTCGACATGTCGTCGGCAAGCACCGCCAGGACCGAAGCTGCCGCCTCAACGCAGAGTTCACTTTCTTTGAGGGATATTGACGATCCGTGGCTCCTGCTTTAAAGGGAGCCGCTCAAGAAGGATCAGTCGATGACTCGTCGTCGAACTCTGCTATTCCAGGGACATGGGGTGGTAGACACATTGTAGAAGGAAATAAGACTTATTGAACAATATATGGACTGGGCTTGTAGTGTATCTTTATTTTACAGGTTGCCTAGGTGGGGGGATCCTCATACAGAGTTGTGACTTAGTAGCTAAAGTACTATTCTGCCAATTGTTCTAGCCTACTGCTTTTCCTCCTATATCTATTGTTGGTTACCTTCATTAATTGATTCGTGTGATATTTGACCAGAGTACAGATGATGCACTTTAATGAAATCTGATAATAATTGTGGTACCACTTAGAACTGTATATATTTGCCATTGTAGATTAACTGAGCACAAAGTGAGTTTTTGTGATTGTGTAACTAACCTTGAACCTTAATTATATAAATACTGTGTTTTAACTAATACAGTGTGTGGACATTCCTTTGTGGGTGCTTGGGGACTACACTGTACTTAAGAACCAGCCTGCATCACCTCCTGAGAAGCTAGGCCTTGATTGCTCAGCTACCGTAATAGAGAATCTTGGCTGGGGTCCTCAGTGTCTCTCCTCTACCATATAGAGAGCAGGAGTACAGACTCCCCCCTCCAGTCTTTACAGTAGCCAGGTAGAAATCTATTCAGCAGTCATCTAAATGGAAATATCAACCAAAGTATTCAGAATGGGGCTGTCAATAGCCACGTGTGTTAATAAAAGGGAAAGCAAAAGTAAATCCAGTGGGCCTGGAAACGGTGGGGGATAATTACCTTGGTTCATTTGTGTTTGGCTGAAACGAGTGCGACGCGTCGCCTCATGGACTCTGAAAAGCGTCCTGCACCTAGCTGGACTCACTTATAGTGAGTATTTGACCCCGTGACATCACCGGCAAGCTTGTGAACATGGTGATGTCATGGGGCCTATTTTAGTGACGCTTGATCACGTGCGTGAATGCAGCGTAAATAAATAAAACTACTTTGTCACTGGATACTTTGCTATTGCTAATTCAAACCTGTGTGGTGACAAAGATCTGACGATCTGACCTGCCGACAAAGGTGGAGCTCTGGTCATAGTGAACACTTCAGGCTATGAGAATGAGTGTATGAGACAACTTGGTGATAACACAGTGTATGCCCCGCTAGATGCTGGTCCTACAGTCACGATCATGTCATATCTTGCTGAGATTTTGTATAGAGCAGAAGAAATGGAATGAATAAATCATAATGCTAAAACGTTTCTACAAGCCACGCACCCTAGAGTACCTAACTTTTATACACTTCCTAAGGTTCATAAGCACCCCACCAATCCACCAGGGCAACCTATTGTGGCAGGGATGGACAGAGTGCTTCAACCATTAGGGAAATACATTGACTTATTTTTACAGCCAATCATTTAGAAAACCAGCACATATATTCGTGATACTACACATTTTTTACAATTGTTTAGACAGATAACGTATTCCCAGGGAAACATTATGTTTTCGATAGACGTGAAAAGTCTATACACCTCAATTCCCCATGATTTAGAAATGGAAGCTATCGAGTGGTTCCTCCTCAATGAGGAACAGATATAATCCTCCAAAGAATTCATTCTTATTCTTTTGCAATTTATTTCAGAAAATTCATACTTCCAATTTAAAGACCGCTTTTACTTACACACATCAGGAACATCTATGGGTGCCACCATGGCGCCCACATACACAAACTGCTTTATGCATAAATTTGAAAGGGACCATGTGTTGGAAAATCCAGTTTGGCGTAACTGTTTAAAATTATGGGTGCGGCTTATTGGCAACCTTTTTCGAGTATAGGTAGGCACCAGAGAGCATCTAAAAGAAATCTTAGTTCATTTAAACACTATTGATCCATGCATACAATGTACCAGCGAGAGGTCTAAGAAACAGATGAATTTCTTAGATGTAGAAATAACATTGAAGAATGAGCAATATGTCACAAACATTTACAGGAAGGAGACAGACAGGAATAACCTGTTACTTCGCCTTAGCTTTCATCAGCCCAGCCTGTTAAAGAAGGTACCATTTTGCCAGAAGTTGAGAGTTAGGGTAATAGTGAGTGATCCGGTAGAATATGAGGACCAAATTAGGAAGATGGGTGATACAAGCCAGAGGAAATAAATGCATCAAATGAACGTTTAGCCAACAACTCACAGATTAATGTACTTACGACAGAACGGAAAAAGTACAAGGCTCCTGACTTAGTGTATGTTTCCAAATACTCAATTCAGAGCATACAGATTAAATCAATTGTGCAGAATTGAAGGAAATTCACATGTGACTAACAGGTCGAGCATCTCTTTCATGAGCCACCTACATTTGCTTATAAAAGAAGCACAGACTTAAATGATTGTCTGGTTAAACTGGCCCGATCAAGAAACGCCTACAGATCAAAACGAAAGCACGTTACCATGCTTCCATTGTATGAACTGCGAACCAAAAGCGATGTAATGCATCACCCGAGATCAGGTGAGAAGATTAAAATAAATAGCTTGCCAACTCGTGATAATAACAATTTTATCTACACAATAAGGTGCCCATGTGTTATGACGAGTTATAAGTGTATAGGTGCATTATAAATGCCATATCATATCATACCATAACATATCATGTGGTATCTGTTATGTGGGACAGTCTAAAAGAGAATGTAAACCACGTTGGAATGAACATCGCTCATGCATAAGAACAAAAAACATGAACTCAGTAGTGGCACGGCACTGGATGGAGAACAAATACACAAATACTTTTCCAGGTGGTGGAGGTGGTGACAAGAAAGGGTCCCCACAAAGATTTAGCCAAAAGGCTTAATCAGAAGGAAACCTATTGCTTTCCCTTTTATTAACACACATGGCTATTGACAGCCCCATTCTGAATACGTTGGTCGTTCTTTCCATTTAGATGACTGCTGAATAGATTTCTACTTGGCTACTAAGCAGGACCAGTGATGACACAGCACAGGTGAAATGCATAATGTGCTTCAGTATAGACTTTTACTCTTGATTTGAATATGAATGTGGTTAAGAATCCCGCAGATCCCTCACCAAAACCCTGTCTAAAGTCTCCTGCCAGGTGGCCAGTTGCTTCCTTATCCCAATTCTGGGGCCGGTGTACTGCGGGAGGATCACCTGGATGGAGACAGACCACAGGGTAGTGAGGAGAATCCGTGGGATGAGACACAGTATTTTCCATCTAAAAGGGATACTCTTACCACCATCCCAGAAGAGGTTATGGCTTATTGTCATTTTAACATCTCTGAACTTCCTATCAAAACTGAGATGGTAAATTCCAAGGATGTAACCCCACAACATGTTATAGCAAAATAACTAATCTTGTGTATCCCTAACAACAAGCATCCTCCTCCATACCAAATGTATACTATTTACATTTTTTTATTTAATGTGAATCAGCCAGATATCTAACTTTTCACGTAATACAAAACAATACAAAGTAATTTCAAATCAGTCACTACAAGTCTTTGCATTCATAGATAAAACTTTACATTATAAGTACAAATGCACCCCTTCCACCCAGTCCTTGGGGATATACAGTTCCAGCATTTTCAACACCTTTATCAATTCCATTGTCAAGAATGTTTCATGGCCCGAGGACAAACTATGCCAGAAATCCATAGTCTGTAACCAACGAGGCTTGCTAACAAAACACGTGAACGACTGTGTTCTTCTCTCTCTTGACCCTTGGCATTCAATTAAAATGTGGTACAAAGACTGCTGTATCTCTAATTTACAGATGCAGCACACATCCTTACACATAGTTTCCACAGAACTACTGGAAGTTACTTCTCCAGTCGGGAGAACATTTTACCAAAATCTCAGTATGACATCTCTACTTCTTCCATCTGGAAATCTCGACAAGTACTTCTGTAAAACCCCCATTGGTTCGGCTACGAAGGATAGACTCCTGTGCAGTGTTAGGGAGTGCATACAGTCAACAGTTCTTATCCAGTCGTATTCTTTTAGAGCTCTCTTTACAATGCTCGGTTTTGATAGTAGATCCTTCACTGTTCTACCAATATTTGTTAAAATGGAACACCCACTGTTCGTTAGATCATTCAATAAGGGATTAATTTGCCTTAGATCTTCCTTGAAGAAATCTACATAAAGTGAACCATCCCTTGGCAACTTAATAAGTATATACAATTGCAGGAGTCTCCACTCCAAGCCATCCTTCCGAGACCCAAGACACAGTTCGTATCGAAGCACCACCATAGAGAGGGACATGGGTAGGTTCAAAGACTTTTTCCATATCCTTCCCTCTAAGCAATCCTAATTCAGATTCCACACCTGGGATTCAATATCCATGCCATAAAACAGGGTGGGAATTACTTTACCCTTATAAAATGTTATTAAGGGAACCAGTGAGAAACTACAATAATTAGCTTTACGGTTCTTCATTTGAGCTGCCAGTTGATATATTTTTGCTCTAATCCTATCTTCCACCAAGCCCCCATTTGGATGCACTGCTAGTCTAAAATCCAAATATGTCGTTTCTAATACTGGTGTAATATTTTTTGATTCCATAAAGCAACTATATGCCACATGTTTCCTTTTCCCATTACAAAATCTCATTATTCTTGTCTTCTTGGGATAAATCACCAGGTCATAAATCGATGTGTATTCACTCATCGCTCCCATCAATTACTGTAATCCCCTGGGAGAAAAATGGATGAGCAGTACGTCATCGGCATAAGCCATCAACTTATTCGCCTCCCACCGATTTTAGGACTTGCCACGGCATGCTTATCTAATATGTCCTTTAAATCAGCCAGATACAAAATAAAGAGAAAAGGCGTGATGGTACACCGCTGCCTCACTCTTCTCTCTTTTAGAATTGACCTAGTAAGATCCCCTTGGCAGTTAAATGCAACTTGGATCTTGGAATTCTGATGTAAATAAACCAAGATTGCCAACAGTACAGCAGGAATACCCCAGACCCTCAACTGTTACCACCATCTGTTCATATTTACTGTGCCAAAGGTCTTATTAAGGTCCACCAAGGTCACATAAACTGTGGAGTGTCCTTCCTGTGATGCAGCGTCCCTAAGTGCATTCACAACCAGCCCTTTAAGGGTTGTAGACTTGTCTCGCCAGAATCTGGTCTGTGCTCTATCCAAAATACCTCTACTGACTGCCCAGCTCTCCAGTTCCAACAACACTAACTTCTGAGAAGATGTTACTGTCCGCATCAAGAAGGGCGATCGGTTGGTTATTGTTCGGATCTGCACGATCGACCCTCTTGTGTATAGGAATTATAACTGCTGACTTCCTGCTCTCAGGGTATTGCCTCCTTTCAATACAGTTCTTAAAAGGTGCAATGTCATAAACAAGGTCTCCAAGTCAGCTTTTAGAATAGAATTAGACAGCCAATTTGGGCCTGCAGCTTTTGAGCCAGAAGATTTCATAGTTAGATTTAGCACCATTTTAGGTGATACAAACTGAAGCCAAGGAACATCCACATTGACCGTGGCCATCTCACATGTGATCTTACCAAACAAAGATTCAAAGTAAGCACACCATTTGTCTTCCGACACAGAATTAGTTAGTAAGGTGGTTTGTGAGACCACCATTTACTAAGGACCAGAAATTCCGGCTGTTCTTTGTAATTAGGGTTTCAATCATAAGTGTTAGGCAGAAACCTGTGCAGTTCCCTTAGGGAACACTGCAAAAGATTTAAGACTACAGGTGTTGGCAGTAAACCCACTTGGTAGCAGTCTGCACCACCCAGATTTACCTGGTAGCTGTGGCTGAGCAGTCGGACTTCTCTCAAGAAGAGTTAGACAGTATGCAACGTATACACAATCGGCACCCAGACACAATAATACAAGCAAACACTGACCAGAGCTTTGGTATCAAAGTATATAATTATTTATTTAAAAACACACGGTTTGAAACACTCCAGCACTCTTGTTGTAAGATATTCTAAACACAGTTACTATTGTAATATATACACCCCTTTTCCCTTATCAGATAAGTCACCGTAAACACCACTTATTTTCATACAGAGGTGAGCGCTTAACTAGATGGCACTCCAATAGGTTTGTGAGAAAGGGGGGGGGACAGAATATGGAAAGGTACACCACTCTAAGGTTCAGGAACACTGTTAGCAAGGCAGAAGAGCAAAAGTCACTGGTGAGCCAAAGTCCAAAGGCTGGGCCCACTCTTAGAGAGAGCAGAGCACAAATGCGCCCAAGATCACACAGTTACACTAGGCTTAGAAAGTCTTGCAGAGGGTTCAAAAAGAGTTTAGAGAGGCTTAGGAAAGTTTAGCCAGGGTGTCCCAGGCTAACCCAGGTTTGAAAGCCGGGGACTAAATCTACCCCGTACAGTCGGTAGCAAGGGAAGCCAGGCGGGACACGGTACCTTAAGTGGGAAGGATCCTCCAGCGGTGGCAGTTGTTCCTGGTAGTGGGTGCAAGTTGCGTTGTCGTCCAGGGGAAGAGAAGATCTCGACTTGGAGGAAAGATGAAGGTCGTTGCACTACCAGGGAAGAAACCAGCCGTGGAGTTTTCCGGTTAAAGGTGGTACCTTTGTTTCGTGTTCGTGGTAAAACGTGGTATCCCGGTTGCTGGGCTGCTTGGCACAGGCAAGGCGGCCACGAGGTATGTCAGGAAGGCAAAAAGACGGTGAAACTGGTTATCCCCACCAGTCAAAGGAAGAAGACTCTCCGGCGGGAGATCTCCTCTGTCGTTGGGAAAAGTGGTGAGACAGTCCAACAGGGCTCCACCGGTGGTGGTGTCGTGGCAGGTCGGCTCAGCTTCTCCCTCGTCAGATTCTTAGGTCCTGTGGCGACTTCTGAAGTTCCAGTCCCCAAAGCCCTGCTTTTATGCAGAAAACCCCCATTCACTCAGCCTAGCTGTCACTCAAACATGCTAAGTGGTGAGCCGGCCGGCTCACCACTTGGGCCAATCAGGACGGAGTGCGACTTGAGTTGCCTAGGCAACTCAGTCCAGGGTGCCTAAATTCCCCTCCGCCCCTCCTAAGTACCCCAGACAGAGTGGCACCACTTTGGAGGGCTTCTGTGGAGATGCCCGCCAAAAAGTAGAACAAAGGGCTCGACTTGGGTTGGAGTCACAGAAGAGAACACAAACGCCATTTTAGAATCAAGTTTTGGCAAAAAATACCAACCGGAGAATTAATATTAATTAAATAAACTGGCGGTATGTTCGAGGCTACCGTAAATAATTAAATAAAGGTAGTAGCCTAAAACAATGGGAAATCCCATAGGAAAATATTCGCGGTTGAATATAAAAAGTAGTATCCACTGCCTCCAGCCAAAACTCGATCAGGGGGGACGGAGACGTGCCCCCTCGACTAACAGACCCTGGGGCAATCGAATTGCCCCAGCCAGTACGTCCACAATATGATGGTTTGTACTGGTTCTGTTCAGAATTTAAGACTAGTAAAGTCAATGGTGACTTTACATGCCCTGGGAGACAGTAGTCAGTCCAGGGGTATGGAGTCTATACTGGGGGGTCACTATGACACCCCTGTGTCACTGCACTGAGGGTGCTGTGTAACACACATCACAAAAACACATGAAGCCCTATGGAGTAAAAGACCCCATAGCCCATTAAACACATCTAGATTCAAAGAAACACACTCAAATCATGCCCAAGAGTGAGGGTAAAAGAGTCTCGCTCATGGCAGGAGAAAAAAATAAACCCAAAAAATCCAGCAAAGCTGCTGGGGGACTCACTAGGTTAGGAAATTCAGCCTAAACAGAGAATTCTTCCTAACAATAAGTTCCCCCTGATGTTGAAATTTCAAATATTGCTTGTCCCTGTTCCAATTACGGTATTCTGTTAATAAACCATTTTATTTTGAACTCTGAATCTGCTGTCTGTGTCTTGCTTCATGATGCCTTCACACACCACATAACTATGGTGGCAGATTTCTTAACTGCTGCAGTCGATGCTTGCTCTCATGGAAAGTGTCCTTGCATCACTCGTTGTAGGAGGCCAGTATAAACTTCCAATGGTTTGTGTTTCTGTGATGATCGTTGTGCGAGGACTGCTGTCATGAGCTTGCCAATTGAATGTGAAAATAGGAAGAATGGCTTTTTGTAATCTGGAGTTGCTGATACAGGTGCTCTTCTGATTGCTATTTTAATATCTTCAGAACATTCTGCTATTTACCCTGTCCATAAAAAATATACCCTTAATCTTCTGGGCTTCCTTCAGAGCCTGCAATAAGAGTCGAACATGTGTTGAGTAATCCAACACCCATGTGCGGCAATAACTGAAGAATCCTAAGAATTGCTGCATATCTCCGATTGTGTTTAGCTCTGGTGTGTTTCTCATCACTGTGGCTCTGTATGGGCGTATCTTTCTTCCTTTTGCTGATATGATCTGACCCAAGTATACCACTTCTTTCTGTCAGTACTGTAATTTGTCTCTGTTCACCTTGTATTCCTTGTCTGCTAATATTTTCAGAGGCTGTACTTTGTCTTTTTGACACTGGTCTTCTGCTGTGCTGCACACTAGCAAGTCATCTACGTACTGTAAAATGGTGCTGTTCATGTTGATGTTCCCTAAGTGCATCTGGAGGACCCTGTTAAAGACACTGGGGTATTCACAGTACCCCTGGGGCAGCCTTTTGTGTCTCATGCCGCAATATGAGAAAGCAGATATTCTGCGTCCACTATGTAGTTTAGAAGGCAGAGATCCTGAATGAATCTCCATCATCCCCCTTTGGTTTCTTCAATGGGTATATAGCCGTGTTGCATGGTGAGTCTGAAGGCACTATAATGCCTTGGTCAAGTAATGCTTTGATTGTGTCGTAAATTCCTTCATCTGCTTCTTTGGACAGTGTGTATTGCTTCACTCTAGGAAGTATGACACCTGGTTTGAATTTGATTTTAACTGACCGTCTGCTGTTCAGTCTCCCTACATCATGTGGGTTGCTTGTCCACAGTCAACTAGGCACTTGTCCTAGGTCTTCGTGTAGCGATGCCGGTTGTGTCATAGCTGTCCATATTGTGAGGGGATTTCCGTGTTGTACTACCACATTTGCAAAAAGCTGTTAGTCTGTAATTTCTCTCAATGGCAGTGTGGGGTCTTTGCATAACACGCTTCTCCATTCCATCCCTTCCTTGTCTGTGCCTGTTACAATGATTGTGTCTTTTCTCATAATTACTGCCTCAATGTGTAGTGTAAACATGGTTCCTGGGGCTTTCTCCTGTGGTACTGCTGGTCTGAATAGGAACTCTGCTAGCAGGCAAAATATCACGTTCTTCATACCTGGTAACCAACCTATCAAAATGGTGACTGCATAGGCGAATAGTGAAGTGGTATTGCTCGAATTGTGTTGGTGGTGCAAAGTGCCTGTACCACTGTAGCTATTCTGTTGTAGTGCATGCCTGGTGTTAAACACATGATTTCCTTGTCAGTGAATGAGATGGTCAAGCTCCTTAAGGAGATCCTTCCCTAAAAGGTTCACTCGTGTGTTGGTACTGTACAGTAGTGGTGCGACTATTTCTTGGGACATACAGTAAGAGGTAAATGTTCTGTGTAAGGAACTCTTTCAATTGCCCCAGAAAAATCTTGAGTATCCATGCAGCTGTCTATCACCTGAAACCGTCCTTCCCTTATGCAAGATAGAGTGGCTCCTGTGTCAACCATGAAAGTAAACATTTGGTTCTCTATCTTCACCCTTACTTTGGGTTCCCTGTCTGCGTTTGGAGTGATCGAGAGAACTGGGCACAGCTTGCTGGGAACTGTCCTTTTATGTATAGGTGTTGGATCCTGGCAGAGGGAAAGTATTGTTGCTTATAACGCTGGCTCCAGTGTAGTGTGTGAGTGTTCTCTGTGGTAGGGCATTCTGTTCCCATGGTACTGAAGTTGTTTATGCTGGAGCTTGCTGTGCTACGCCCTGCATTGTATTTGGTGTGAGATACTGTATGAGCTGTCTCTGTGTGGGGGCAATCATTTTTAATTGGCCTGTGGGCTGGGGCTGTGCCAATCTGGGAGCGTATATTGGCATTGGGGCTAGAGCTTGCTGTGGGGCATAAAACACCTGTGGTGCGCTTTGTGCATAGTACAAGGCTAGGGGTGTCCTGGGTCATATTGCATGGGGGTATGCTTCAACAATCCTTAGACATGTGTGCCGTTTTCCCTCATGTCCAACATGATCCCCCAATTCATGGTTTTAAGCCTCCAAATCATCCCCCCCTCTGTGAGTTCCCTCTTGCTCGTTGGACCTCTCCCCTGTCGCGTTTGTTCTTATTGTCCTGTGAATTTCTCCAGTCTTGGGACAGTCCTGGTTGCAGTTGCGTGGCTGTGGGTCTTGTCACCACTGTTCCTTCAATACTAAATGTTGCTAGTTCTCTGTAATAGTGTGACTTCTGCACGCTGCGCTTTTTCTTCAGCTGCTCTTTCCCCTTCAAGCTTGCACTTGCAGAAATGCACTATTTGTGCCTGTATTTCTCCCCATGCCTTTGTTTCCATACCTACAATTGTGTCTAACTCTGTTTGCACTTCAGAGGGTAGGTGTGATGCTGGAAATGCATTGGAGGGACAGGGCCTCCGTATCCTTGTCCTTTACTGCCTTCTATCGTGTGTTCTGTCGTGTTTTCCGTGCAGGAGTTCTTGTGGGACTCCTGGCGGTGCAGCTCTCTCTTTTGGTTTGGTGTACAGACCCATGGGATACCCTTATGGCACCCATGGGTGGGGGTACAACCCTGTGCCCCTAGTGTATGTTTTTGGGCACCTGTGTTTGGCCCACAGAGCAGGGTATGGGCTGGTGGCAGCTCCATGCTGAATTTGACAGGTGCTCTGAGTATCCTCCATTTTGGGATACCCAGGCCCTGCCATTGGAATCAGTTGATTCCTGATAGGAAACATGATGGCCCCTGTGGCCTCTTGCTTTCTATTGTCTGTTACCTTGTTTTCTCAAAGTCCTTTGAAGCCGTGACTCTGTCTGTTCCTCCTGACTAGCTTTTGGGTGGAAGTTCCTTATATGGTGTTGTGAATTCCAGGCCAGACTGGCTGGAGCCTTCCCAGTGACTGTATGTTGTGGGTACACCCTGTGGGTGGGACCTGGGTGAATGGAGTGTGTGACGAATCCACATTCTGTTTGTGGTGTCTAGTATCTGGTGTTTGACACAATGACTGAGACAGCCATGCCGAAATTGGTATGAATGCAGTGTGGAGTGTTGAATGGCTGGGTACTTGTCCCAATACACATACATTGTTGTGAGTGTCTGGAGAGAAGTGAATAGCCTGAATGCACTATGCACCTGATTGGATGCCTGCCTGCATGAATGCCCTTCTGACCGATTGGTTGCCTGAGTGTGACCCAGCAGAATGAATGGGAGATCAACTAGTATATCTGGGGGCCTTTCACTTCTAGAATTCGTGTTCAGAAGCTGAAGTCCAAACTACGAAGAGTAACTGGAGTGAAACTGAAGCTTGACCTTGAAGCCCTCCTGGAAGAGAAGAATTGCTGTTGCCTTTCTTCATCAATCTGAAAGCTGCTGTCTCTCCAAGGACTGACCCAGAGAGGACCTGGTAAGACGCCCTCTTCCCGAACTATGAGGGACCATTGTGCACAGCTGATCTTTGCCAAAGCTCCCTGGTAGACAGACAGACCTACGACAGGCTGCCGTCCGAATCCCAAAGAGAAGCGCTCAGACTGTTGTTGCCACTGTCGACAACCGCTGTCGCCGACCGGAGCCCCCGTGCTCCCGTTGCCTAAGAACTTTCGATTCACGGACCCGCTCGTCCGCACCGCCGCCCGCCTTATCCCAAAGGAGAAGGCCAGGCCGTCGATGCGCCGACGAGCATCCGCCGGTGGGTTTTCCGCCACCCAAAGACCACAGAGATGCTGACGACTCAACGCCCTTGCTGGGCCACAGTTCTTCAAACTCTTTGCGGTCCACAACTATCAACATCAAGGTGCCCTAAACGCCTCTTCCTTGCAGGACGTTTACGCTTCCCTGTCGATGAGCACCGCAAGGAACGAAGCTGCCACTTCACCGCCGTAGTTTACCCTGTTCTTCGTCGGACATTCGACGACCCGTGACTCCTGCCTTAAAGGGATGGCACTCAAGAAGGGCCGTCGATTCCCCGACGAGGAACGCTACAACGCCAGGTACTTTGTGGTTGCTGAACTATTGGAAAGATTCTTGCGAACAGTATATGGACTGGGCTTGTGTTATATCTTTATTTTACAGATTGCCCAGGTGGGGCGGATCTCAACACAGAACTGTGTCTAGTGGTAGGGGCCAGTATTCTGCCAATTGTTGTAACCAACTGCTTTCATCATATTTATTGTTGGTTTCCTTTACACACTGATTTGTGTGACATTTAACCATACAGTTGATGCACTTTAATGAGATCTAATAGTAATAGTGGTACCACGTAGAACTGTATATTTGCCATTATAAATAACTGAGCGCAAAGTGAGTTATTGTGATATTGTACATAACCTTGAATATTAATTATATAAAGACTGTGTTTTATCTAATACAGTGTGTGGACATTCCTTTGTGGGGGGTTGGGGACTACACTGTACTTAAGAACCAGCCTGCATCACCTCCTGAGAAGATAGGCCTTGATTGCTCGACTACGCTACCAATAATAGAGAATCTTGGCTGGGGTCCTCTGTGCCTCTCCTCTACCATATAGAGAGCAGAAGTACCGACCCCCCTCCAGTCTTTACAGTATGTCCTCCATAATACGTGGTAGAAAAATTGTATGTTCTGTTACCACGTTTTCCCTGTCTCTTCCCTCCACATTTCCTGAATATTCAATGCAGGGTCTTCATGTTTCATTGTGCGTGCCATTGTAGCACCTACATCAGGTCTATCGGGGTATGCCCTTCTCAATGTATCCCATACACAAACTCAGCAGTTATTAAATGGAGCACCGGCATGTGCATCGCTCTCTAATGAAACACCTGGGTACCCAGCTCACTCCCATATTGTGTTTGCCTGATCTCCTATTTTACTAGCTTATAAGCTCTTCATGCCCCCAATCGCTACGGTTGCTCCTGTTGTCTATATGGGGCCATCATACATATTGCGATCTACCCCCTTCTTTCTGTATCAATGGGAACTGTAGGGAAGGCATGGTATTACAAGTATTGACACTACCACAATGGATACCATTTGTAAAGCCTTTATTGAAAATGTTGGGGTTGGAGAAATTCTTATTCTGCCCTATAACTAAGATGGTAGTATTCTCAACCATCAAATGATAAGCAAAACATTCCTGGTGGAGTCTGTCAAATCAAAATGGCATATACTAACAAAAACCTGATGCCTGCCCTATCTCTTGTACAAAAAGTGTAAAAACGAGAAAATGTATGCAAAAGGAAAAGGTACTATTCAAATGAAAATGTGGCTGTACCAGCTCTCGTCCCCACGTTAGGCCTCACAAGGTAAGGCGATACTTGTAGGCAGGATGACGCACTCTAGCTCAGCTTCCAACACAGATCAAAACCTCAGATCGAGGCCCGTCTGACCATCCATGTTTAAAGTTCTTTTCTCTGACTTTCAAAATAATGTTTCAACCAAAACGTTCACAAAGGTCCCCCTCTGCCGGGCTCAGACCTTTTACCACACAGTTCACGTAGGTCCCCTCTGCTGGGCTCAGACCTCTCACGATACAGTTCACACAAAGTTGCAAGGGGGCTCCCTTCCCCAAGCATAATACACTTTGGGTCTCCCTCAATCAGGCTTGGACCACTTACGGATGTCGAAGTCTTTCAAATGTGCGTGCCTTTTGTTACAGACCACCGATGGACCACTTTCGACTCAATGTTAACTATTTACTTTCACTCTTGCTGTTTCTTCGTCTTTTAGCTTCAAACAATACACCTTACATGGAGACTTTCAAATGGGCTACTTCCTTTCACTGGTCCACTCCGTTACTTAATATCACTGACCCTGCAGATGTATTTTACTTTAAAATTAATTCATGGGTCTGCCTTGCTTCGTGTCTCATCCACATGCGTGCAGCCTTCACTTGTGATATGATAATGCTACTTCATTCACTTTAATATACACCGGTCTCTCAGGTTGCTTGCCAATTCACCTGCTGTGTGCGCTTCTTTCTTGTTTTGCGTTTTCCAGTTTTCAAGTCAAGGCTAGTACTACAGGCTTAACTTTGCCTCCCCAACTCTGCCGTTCACCCGGGAGGGTCGCTGGCGTCTTTGAAACACAATGCAATCTTAACTTGTGGGATCTGGCCTTCTCCAGAGATCTTTCGCGGTCTGTCGTAGGCAACAACCTTCAGTAGGGAAGCCTTGGAGTTTTTAGACCACTACTCTCGTCCCTTGGTCTGTTGCTGTGCTCCAGTGGTTGTGCCTTCGTCCCGGATGTTCTGCTCGTTCTCGTGTTCCACCTTTCTCAGTGTATCTTTCGGTGCTGTCTTTTATTTGTGTGAGGAGAGCTAATTGGTATCAGGTGTATGTACTTAGGGCAATGTTCCTGACTATGCCTGACCTGATTAACAGGACATGTCCCGTACGATGTGAGAGAGTTAATCTGCGTACGATGTGAGAGAGTTAATCTGGTTAGTCTGTCACCCTCTTCCTCGGCCCAGTGTTTGTGTAAAAAAGGGGTGGGAGTTGGGACTTCAGAAAATCCTAAAAAATAGGATGGGTAGAGGGGGAATACCATGTCTCACCTTCGGCTATCCCATCCCCACTCACCAAAGACCCCTCACCCAGGTGATCCCCCCGCACTGGTCCACCCCTAGGTTCTGGATCCAAAGTCAATGGCCATGTTCTGGCTACCTGAGAGAGAGATCCCTGGAGACTAGCGGGTGGGACACCCTCTGGTTTCTCACAGAACTGTCTTCCCCTTACTCTTACGTCCCGTTCCCTTTCCTCCACACTGCATGGGCTTCCGTTCCAAGGGACAGGAGATGGAACCTTTTTCACCAGAAAAAACCTTCTTCCCCTTTATATTTAGAAGTGCGGCCCTCAGTCCCCTTTTCCACGTCAACGGGAACAGGCCAAATTCACCAGCGCTCCTGAATTTGGCTTCAGCCATGTAATTCCACGTGCAGATACTTCTTCTCTTTTTCTGTCTTTCTTATCATTCAGGTACTCGGTCCTCACGTGTCACGCTCCTCTCTGGCGCATGTCGACTTCCACAGTGTTCAGCAGGTGTCCATCCTGCAACAGGCTCTACCCAACTTCAGACCCCCACACCCTCTACCTATGTTGCCTTGGCCCAGACCACAGTTGGCAGGCTTGTACAGCGTGCGACACGCTGTCTTCGAAATTGCTGGAGAACAGACTAGCCAGGTGGAGGGAGCTCTTGCAGAAGTTGCCTCCAGAGGACCTCAAGAACTTCGTGAAACACCGAGCCAGTCACTTCCATTGCACCCTGAAAGGGAGACTCCTTCCCAAGGACTCACCCGCATGGGAGTGACCGCTCAGGTTCTTGTACCAGCACGTGCTGCGAGGCTGCTGCAGCTACCGGCCTTGGGGCAGAGGGATCCTTGGTTCCTCCCGGTGACAGTGTTGAGGGACCGGAAGGTTCTTGTACCGGATTGTCATCCGAGGGGCTCTGGCCTTGCACCGGCACTATGGCCGAGGGGCTACGCGTTGTACCAGCAATACGTACGAGAGGGTGCCTAAATGCAGCTCTACCGACCCCCGGGTCAAGGGTGTCACACCTACCGGGTCTAGGCCCGAGGAGTAGTGTAGGCCTCGTGATCTACATGCAAGGGTCTTGGAGGAGGCTGAGCCCAGCGAGCCGAGCAACACGTGGGAGGCAGGTGGCAGGCAGCTCGACAAGGTGGCCGCTGTGTCAGACAGAAGCACCCGTCCGACGCCATTCCCAAAGTTCGGCAAAGAACGAGTGTCTAGGTGGGACTGGCCTCAACCAGGTACGTGACATACAGCCTATTCTTCTTATGTGCAGGGCAGTTTCCCACTGCGTCCATACGGGCAGGGTATGCAGCGGCTCCAGCAGCCTCCCGCTACCCTGTCAGTACCCCCTACCACCTCGCCGGCCAATGAAGAGGGGTTCTTCGAGAGATTCCCCGGGCTCATGAAGTCACCCCTTATGGGGGTGATCCTCAAGGATGCCATCCTACGATGTTGCCAGCACCACATGTTCCTCCGCTGGCGGTCCTGTCCCCAGCCCAGCCGCTGCCTCCAGCTCCCCAGCCGATTCCTCAGGCTGTTCCGTACCAGCCTCCGCCTCGTCCTCAGCCTCCGGCCACTGTCCCGTATCTGTAACGCTCACCTGGTATCCACAGGGACGCCACCTGACCTGGTTGGACTGCTCCCGACCTGGATTCACCTCCCCCGGGTTCTCGTTCTGCCGAGGATCTAGTCTGGAATACAGGAGTTCTAGTTTAGCCCACAATCTCTTCCTCTCTGAGCCCACCTCACTTGTGAACCCCAGAGACCCCCTTAGTGTTTTCCTCACCTTGGATTTCGATAAGATGCGCTCTCCGTCCTGCAGTTCTGTGCAGGGGTGCGTCGTGGATGGGGCGTTTCGCTGCCAAGTTGCTTCACTGGCGCGGGCCCTAGAGTCCAGACCTGCTGCGACTCAGTTCTTCAGGTAAGTCTATTGTTCTTGATAATTTGTCTGTAATTGCCCTCGTTAATGTCCTCCTTCTCTCTTAGGTGCAGAAGGGATGATGAAGACGTCGAGCTGGTTGAGGGGGCTGTGCTCGAGATGGTGGGTGAATGCGCTGAGTGCGGCGCTATGTGCGCTTTTACTGTTTGCTAACCTGTGTTTTTCTTCTCTGGCAGGTCGCTGTGATGTTCTGGATGGTGAGCGGCCAGGAGGATGCGGGGGAATGAGTGGATGCTGTCCGGACCGTCGTCGGGCAAGTATGAGAGCTACCCGCCTTGCCTTTCTCTTGCAGGTTGATGGAAGCCGGCACGGAATAAACCAACAGCGAGTTCCGCTCAGGTAAGCGTGCTTTCTAATGATGCTTAAATGAGGGATGCGGACGCTTACTAATGTTGTCTTTCTTTTTCCTCCTCCAGGTTACGGCTTTCAAGCGAGGTCGAGCTTCCGAGGTGACACTCGAGCGATCGACTGGAGCTGGATTAACTTGCATGTAAGGATGGCTAATGGTGTTCTTCTTCTCTTCTTTTGCAGGTGCAGGCCTGGAATGCCGAGGACAGACTATGATGAACGTCACGCTGCGAGTGCAGAGAAACGCAAAGCGTGTGATGCAGTTCTGGCTTGCCTTAAATAGTCTGCAGGTATCCCAGGTGCCTTGAGGCCTGACCACACCCTAGATGCTAGACCACATGGTTCAGTTCTGAACTGAACCATGTGGGGGCAGCCATGTTCCATTTCCATTGAGAGCTCCAGCTCCTTCTTCTGCCATATGAGCCTGGGGCCAAAGGCGCCAGGACTGACTCCAGGAACATCTTGGGGGGCATGATTGGGCCCTTGGGGCCATGCAGGGACACTGTGATGCGGCCCAGAGGCCCCGAGTACCAGGGCCAGGGGCTATGGCCATGACAGTATCCCAGCCTCCGGCTCCAGCTACTCTGCCACCTCTGCAGGATCCCCTTGATCCACAGGATACGGATGAGGAAGAGGATCCTGACACGCCATCCTTAGCCAGGGCCTTCCACAAACTTCTTGCTGTGCTGGCAGAGTACCTGGGCCTATCCCAGCCTGAGGTTGAGCAGCCGGCAGAGTGGGTTTTGGCTAAAGTCCTCACGTGACACCCCTTTGCCAAATCGGGTATTCCACTGCAGACCGATGTCTCCCTGCCCAAGAAGGGTTGGCTCAAGCCCCACGCGGTCCAACCTGTCAATCGATGCCTGGACGCCAAGTACAGGCAGATGGAGGGGAATACACTCTTGCTATCGGCCCATCCTCAGCCACACTCCTTGGTGATTGCTGCTGCATCACTATACCCCAAACCTCAGTCGTCATCCACCTCCACAGCAGTAAAGCTACTAGGCAAGGAGGAGAAGATCTTGGAGGCTTACTGGAAGAAGCTATATTCCAATGCATCCTTACATCTTCGTCAGGCCATGCTGGCGGCCTCTAACCAAAGGTTATGACGGGAAATTGCGGACTTCCTCCCGGGACTCCCTATGCATAGCCAATCACGTTTTAAGGCGGGACTGGCGGAGGCCAAGCTGGTGGCGCAGGACCTCATGGAATCCACTGTGGCCGATATTGACACCTGCAGCCATGCCATCTGTATCGCCATGGACATGAGAAGGACAGCCTGGCTCCGGGCAACAAAATTCAACCCGGACGTCCAGGAACACATATTAGATTTGCTGTTCGAGAGGGGGGACTTCTTCCACTCCACCATGGACAAAGAGCTGGACAAGAAGTAAAACAGGTCACAAACGGCCACGTCTTTATCAATCTTGACAAAGACCACGCCCAAGTTGTACACCCAGTCACAGCAGCGCTCGGACAGGGGGCGTATGTATGGAGGGTTCCACGGCTTCCAGGAACGGAGATCCAAGCAGCCTGACCGCTCGCCATCTCAGATCCGGTGCAAGCAACGAAAAGGGGGGGGGGGAGTAAGGGATTTTTCCAGTCCCCCTCCTCCGCAACAGCCTCAGAGGGAAAGAAGGCATGGCATGCCCCTCCGGGTCCACGTGTCTCCAGTGGGAGGCAGGCTTGCTCTCCATGCACATTTCTGGCATCAGAAATATCACGGTTCCCTGGATCCTCGCCGTGGTATCCACAGGGTAGCCCATTCCCATCCCAGCCTCTCCTCCATCCTCCCCTCCACTCCCTCAAGTTGGGACAGCAACTCTTCTGGCAGAGATCCGGTCGCTCGTAGAGAGCCAGGCTGTGGAGGAAGTCCCACCCTCCCAGCGAGGCTTGGGCTTTTACTCCAGGATTTTCGCCATTCAGAAAAAGACCCAGGCAGGAGAGTTGTGCTGGACCTTTCCATCCTCAACCTCTCCTTAACCCTGCAAAAATTCAAGCTGGTTACGCCAGCTTTTATAGCGGAGACATTGTGCAAGGGAAACTGGATGTGCTCCCTGGATCTGAAGGACGCGTACTTACACGTCCCGATTTGGCAGCCCCATCGTTCATTCCTTCGGTTCAGGATCATGGGATACCATTTTCAATACAAGGTCCTCCATTTTGGCCTCAACTCGGCCCCCAGCTCAGGAACAAAGTGACTGCCCTGCTCAGAGCGCAGGGCCTCCACATCTACCCATACCTCGACGATTGGTTCGTCAGGACTACATCTCCGGAAGCGGTTCACCACTCTTCCCATGCCCTGATGAACACACTGCATGATCTGGGCTTCTCGCTCAATCTCAGGAAGTCGCAGCTGCAGCCCACGCAGACTCTGACATTCTTGGGCCTCATCTGGGACACGTGCTCCGAGAAGGTATTTCCATCGGAGGACAAGATCTTGGTGTTAGGCAGAATTACATGCAGTATCCTTTGGGAACACCACACACAATTAAGACTACAGGTGTAAGCACATTCTCACCTTTGGTACACGCCCGTACTACAGTTATGTGGTAGCAGTGGCTCAGCAGCCAGATTTATCTCAAGAGGGATGTGAGCAGTACAAGATGTTACACAAAGGACTTGCAATCACAGTAGTTCAGATGAACACTTACTCAAGCTTTCTTGATAAAATAATATACATTTATCTACACATTTTGTTAGAAAACATTCCACTAGCAAGAGGCAGCTCAAAATCACACTAAAATACAATACACTACATTACTCAAGCAATAAGTTTCTGAACAAGTTAGGCTCCCCTGAAATGGGAGCAAAATGGCACTTCAGTGACTTTCAAAAGGGATAGAAAGACAAAGATTATAAGAATCGAAGCACAATTACTTTCACAGGCAGGGCAAATCGTTTCAGTTCACTGCAAGAGCCAGTTCAATTCAATAGGCCTGGGCCAAAGTCAATGGTTCAGTGTCTTGGATAGGATAGCACAGTTCTGGTAGTAAACGGTTAAGTCTTTGCCAATGTTCTTAGAAGTAGTTTGACAGAAAGAGTTATATGTTGGATTAGGAGCGAACAAGACTCCAAAGTTGGGAAAGTTTCACAAACCTTCACCACGGCAGAAAGGATTTCCAAACCGCATTTGCACAGTACCTTATGGATGAAGAAAAGCTGTAGCTGAGGCAGTTATTCCTGGCAGATGGTGCAGATCTCGCTGTTCCTGAGCTTCAGTTGTGGGGACAAGAAGGAGGACATCAGGAGGTTACTGCACTGGCCAGGGAAGAAGCCACAAGCTTGGCTAAACAGTGGATTTAATGTGCGAGTTCCTTAAAGTCCACAAACTGGTATCCTTCTCACTGGCTATCCGTTTTCAACAGCACTCTGAAGAAAATTCGACCAGTATGGAGACGGTTTCCAGGTGGCTTGCGAGTTGGTTGTTCCCACCAGCTCAAGGGAAGAAGGAGTCCTTGAAGGGGCTTCTCTGTCGAGCGAGTTTCAGGCAATTCGGACCTGCAGCAGGGCTTCACCTGGCAAACCAACGGTCCAGGAGTTGCAGCAGTGGTTTTCCTTCAGCTCGTCTTCGGTTCTTTCATTCCAGTGGTTGACTCTGCCTTCCAAGTCCCAGACACCTGCTTTTAAACAGTTTTCTCCCATTCATTCCAGCCTAGCTGTCACTCACCCAGCAGGGTGGCTGTCCTCGCCGGACAGTCAGCCAGCCAATCACACCAGAGTGCATTCAGGTCTCCGAGGATACTAAGCACAGGGAGTTTCGGACACCTCCCTCACATCCTGTCCACCCCAGACACTCCGGCGCCAGAGGAGGGCTTTAGCACTGAAGCCTGCCAAAGGCCAACAAACAAAGGGACCAAACCCTGTTTGGTGTGCAGAGACACAAACTAGAAGGAGCTTTCCTAAAAGAAACGGCAAAAAAGATGACCGAAATCTGTTTTTACAGAGGGGTCTTGGGCTCCATATTGAAAAACATGGCTGACCCGATTTTAGCTACCGGTGTTCGCGGTTCGGAAAAATCATGGTAGTTTGTTCTAAAATCACTGCCACCAGCCATTTTAATAGGAAAGCGTAACATTTGACTGTTACATGAGTGTTTAGCCATTGGGGATGCTAGACAACCCCTCCAGCACTCTATAGGAAGATAGTTTGTGCTGGGTCTATGAATTTAAAAAGACTAGCAAAGTCTGAAAGACATCCCTGTGCCACTGCACTGAAGGTGCTGTGTGACACACAAGAAAAAGATGATGCCTATGGAAGTGTCTAAAACTCCATATCCAAAGGAACAAACACAGAAAAAACATTGAAAATGAAAAGTTCAAATTCCCAAAATTTAGCAAAAGAGCTGGATGGCTCTAAGGTAGAGGGAATTAGCACTTGGGTGAGAATTATCCCTAGCACTCGGCCATCATGAGGCCCACCGCCCACTTCCTCAGCAGAGAGGTGACATTGGTGTGGTGGTACCAGCATCTCCTGGGTCTCTTGGCGGCGGTCCCATTAGCCGTCCCTCACACGAGACTGAGGATGAGGAGGATCCAGCTGCATTTCGCGGCTTCATAGAACCAGGAGCGAGGCTCTCAATCCGAGATGATCAACGTTCTTCCATCTCTCCACCCAGACCTAACATGGTGGTCCAGGGACTGCAACCTATGGATGGGCAAGCCCCTTCGGCTGACTACCCCGCAGGCCACCATCACCACAGACTCCTTGCTCGAGGGCTGGGGAGCCACCCTGGACGATATCTCGGTCCACGGCACCTGGACTCGACAGGAGCATGAATACCACATCAATTGGTTAGAGCTGAACGCCATCTGGCTAGCACTCAGAGCATTCCTACCACTTCTCCGGGGCAAGGTTGTCCTAATCCAGACAGACAACTCGACCAGCGGTAGTCAGTCAAAATCTCGAAAACAAAATATCGAATACAAAAAGACCGAAAAAAAAAATATCGAAAAAAAAAAATATCGAATTTTTTATTTATTTATTTATATATGTTTTTGGGGTCAGGTAAGTAAAAAAAAAGGGGTAAAATAAAAAAAAATGAAAAAAAAGGGGGGTTGGGGGGGAACCCCCCCATTTAAAAAAAAAACACATTGAAAAAAAAATTCGATTTTTTATTTTTCGGCTTTTTGTATTCGAGATTTTGGTTTTCGAGATTTTCGAATTCGATATTATCACTATGAACCTCGACCAGCATGTACTACGTCAACAAGCAGGGAGTCACCATATCCCCTCCTCTGTGCAGGCTGGCAATCAGCATGTGGGAATGGGCCCTGGAAAACATCTACCCACGGCAGTCCACTTCCCGGGGGAAGCCAACCTTGAGGCAAGCCAACCTTGAAGCAGACCGGCTCAGCAGGTTGGGAGCAGACAATGAGTGGCAGCTAAACGTCCTCATTTTTCAGGAGATCTTCAACAGGTGGGGTCATCCCCAGGTGGATCTCTTTGCCACCTGGCACAACAAGAAGTGCCCTCAGTTTGCCTCGTGGCAGGGACAGGGCCCCAGCGTGATGCCTGAGCAGGTAATGCTGCGGCACATCAGCCTCTCCCAGGCTAATCTGGAAATCATACAGGGCGCAAGGAGCAAGGCTACCAGAGCCCAGTATAAAAGTAAATGGACCAGGTTCTGCCACTGGGCAGACTCCAAGGAAATCGACCCCCTGGCATGTACTTTTGTTGACGTGGTCTCCTTCTCGGCGCACCTCGCCCACTCTGGTGTGCAGGTGTCATGATGCCTACCCCGGGAGCATCAGGCCAGGCCCAGCACCCCCGGAAGCAGGCATCATGCCCTCGGGTAAAAGCCCAGCGGCCCCTTATAGGGACTCTTTGGACTCAGTCCTGGCGCCTTTGGCGCCAGGCACATGTTGGACATCAGTCCTGGCGCCATAGGCGCCAGGCTCATAAAGGGAGGTGTTTTGTGCACTTACCTGATGCAGACCATGCTGCATGCTTCAGGCCTCCCTGAGACCTGAAAGGGACTATTTTTTCATAGGGACTATTTTTTCACTCGGGCGTGGCCAGGGAAGGATACATACCTAGTTGGGGAAGAATACATACCTGGGACTTCTTTGGAGGCTATTTAAGCCACGCCCAGACAGCAGCTCATGCTTCGCGTTGTTCTGCTTCCTGCAGCTTAACGCTCACCGTGTCTGCTCCTGCTCCTGGACTACAGCCACACCCGTCTTGAACCTGGAAGACCTGCAAGGAAGGAAGAGAAGAGAAAGGTGAAAACCAAGGATTATTTCAAGCTTCTTACCTGCATCCGGAATCTTCTCGCCAGCATCCCTGAAGGAAGACTTCAATTTAAAAGCATCGTGTTGCTCGCTGCAGCGCCACGCTTCACTCACCTGTCCTGTCCTCGAGACATCTCCCGGCTCCATCGCGGCTGTCAGCATCGGACGCCACATCTCTGCACCTAGGGGAGAGAGGAAGAAACAAAAGGTGAGCAGAAGGACACACAGAAGGAAAGCCTGATGAACAGCCATAATACTTACCGGCTTTTCTTCCACATTTCGGGTTGGCGCCGCCCCGTTGGCAGGTACTGTACCCCGGCCCCTATGTGGAAAGGACTAGAGACATTTCAGAGGAATGATAAGGACATCTAGAGGGATCGCCCTCATTACTACTCACCTCGGCAGGTTAACCCCTCGACGCATCGCCTTCATTCTGCACCTGAAATAAAGGACAGATCACAGGTGAGAAAGACAGCATAAAGGGGGCCTCACTTGAACTTTGAACTTTCATACTTACGGCGCATCGCTCAGGAAAGTCAAGTGGATTTTGCCAGCGCCATTCTGAAAACCAGTGAAGTAACTGGACGAACGCGCGCCCCTGCACCAGAAGCAGGATGGAGAGTTCAACCTTCCAAACCATAAGGTGAGCTTAAACCGGGTTTGGAGGAATAGAGAGGAACGGAGGGGGGTAGGGGGGAGCTAACACACCATTCTGCAGACTGTTAATCCCCTTTCTCATCTGCAGAAGGATATTCCTACGGGCCAAGGAAGCACGATTTGGAGGTCCTGTCCAATCGGTGTTCCGGGTCCTGCGCATCACGCTAGAAGAGGCCGCAGTAATCCAGACTAGATCAGCGCCCCCGTGGGAACCAGGCGAGCGTTACAGCAGGTACCTCGCAGCCATCAGGGCTTACAGGAACTCGGAGGAGGGCATCTTCTCCACCTCCAATCCTATTGTCAAGTTACATTTGACAGGACTCTCAAGGTTCTACTCACCCACCAAGAGGCTGCATCCTGTGTGAGACCTTAATATAGTCTTGTGTGCACTCGCGCAAAAAATGTTTGAGCCAATGGTGTCCGCGGACATCAGGCTGGTTACCATCAAGACAGCCTTACTAGTCGGCCTCGGCTCGTAGAGTCTGCGAATCGGAACCATATACTATTGGTTCTATCTTATTTCTCGCCTTCACTTGTCTCAGTCGACAATAATGGACAATATTCAATAGAATCTTGGGTCATTGCTTCATTTCAATCCCTGCAATTTTCTTTAGCTATTTCTGCACTTCAACTGGGAGGCCCTGACACAAGATGTGGAAAATATGGGCATATTCTTGTCCCACCTTTCTCTAGTTTCTAAACACCACTTCTCTTGTATTTCTTGTGTATATTTCTCTAGTTTCTAAACACCACTTCTCTTGTATTTCTTGTGTATATGCTGCCGGATCCTCGCATATCTTCATTTTACATGTAATAATGGCACTCCTGTCTGATGTATCAGATTTAAGGGTGCAGAAGTATGAGTCTGACACAGTGGTGGCATGCTTGTTGACAAATACTTTTATCAGAAAAATAAAGAAAATAAAAAACCTATATAGACCTATTACTAAGAGGGCTATCCCTGCCTCAAACCAAACACAAAGGACTGTCCGGATGTCTGTCAAAAGTATAATGTCCACCGTCCTGTGTCCAAACCTATTTTGGTCCCTTACACTAAACTAACTAACGAAACTCTGTGTCGTCTTGATCGAGAAGCCGGCTTCTCTCGTTCTGAATACAGCCCCTTTAAAGTTCAGTTTGTGGTATGAAAACATGAGTTCCCAAGTATCGAAGTGAGGGGACTCTGTTCCCCTTGTTATTATCTTCAATTCCAAAATGCAGTGTGAAGTCTGGTGCCCTATACTGCCAGACCTGACTACATTACTCAGAATTCTAGAAAATGTCCCTTCTTTTGGACTGTTTAAACACAGTTCCCAAGTGTCAAAGTGGGATTACTTTTTTCCCTTGTTCGTGTCTTCAACGCCAAAAAACTGTAACACCAAGTCTGATGCACCTTACTGCCGGACTTGACTATGTGCTTCTTTACTCTTCTCTTTTTCATATGGGTCCCACACCCTGGTGTATTGCTTTCGCTGTTTCTCTATGCTTGTTTCACTCAATGTCCAACTGAACAGACCCGGTGTACTCTCCTGCCAGGTGCTGTTCTACACAGGCTATTTTATAAAGTTCATTTTAACTTTTTCACATGGGTCCCAGACCCTCGTGTGTTACTTTCACTGGTTCTCTACACTTGTTTCACTCAATGTTCAACTGAACAGACCTGGTGTACTCTTCGCCAGGTACTTTTCCACATAGGCTATTTTTTAAAATTTGTTTCAGCTTTCCTTTGCCCTTGTATTTCTTTTGGGGCACCAACCCATTTACTTTGGCTTTGCCTCTGTGGTTCGCTTGTGTCCCAGATGCCTTTTTATTGGCCTTCTGGGACACCTGGTTTACTCTCATACGAAGTGTCTACTGATATGGCATATGCCAGTGCCCTTATATTTCTGATGGGGTCCTTCACCTGTATATTACCAGCTCCAGTTTGTATCAGGTCCCGACCCTCTTTAGGCTCCTCTTGTTTTGTGTCCGGCCCTTCTCATGGACCCAGCCAGCACCTGCACCTTGGTTCTGAGTTCCCGTTGCATGGCGTCCTGCTCGGGCTCTTCCGACTCTCGGCTGACCTTCCAATCCTCTTCTCGAAGCTTGCGCTGTTGTTCGTCTCCCGGCTTCAGCTTCAGCCAGTCAGGCTTTGCTCCAGGAGGCATACCAAGTCTTCTGTATGCTTGGTTTCTCTTCAGATTCTCATGGTCTGCTGGTTCTTGGCAGCACCCTAAGAGACGGTGGCTCCATCCCACTGTTGTCCCTGTCCACGGCTTCTTCCTGTGTCTCTCAGTCTGCAGCATTTAAACTTCGCTCTCGGGTCCTTGGGGCAGGCTTTACAAATTATCTAGTCCTTCTATTGTGTACATTGAGTAACCAATAGGCTACCACCATCAACTAGACTGCGTATTATGATTCTCATAGGTATTCATCATTGTTCCATCCTTCCTCCTCGTTACAGTACTGAACTGATGTTCATCATAAAGTTCAGTAGCAGTCTTCTTTGTCTCCGTATTGTGTTGGGACTTAGTTTCCTCAATTGTACACAGATAGAGAGACGTCTGGTGGACCACAGGGTACTGAGTTGGGTGAGAGGAATGAGGAGACAGGAATGAAGGAGATTAACGTGTTCTCCCAAGGCGATTGTCACTGGTCCCAAGGGGGTATTCCATCGCCATGAGATCCACCCGCTGAGTACCACCCCCAGGGATCTTTCGGGTAGCAGCTTCACCTCCCTGGCTATCCACTTGTCTGGTGGAACTGCTGTTTCTTGCTCCCCTCCCCTTATGCCTTTCACTCTTTTTGCTTCTTTTAGCTGTGTTACTAAACTGCGGTTTATCATGTTCTTTGCACTCTGCTATGGTGCTTTTTGTACCACTGTCCTTTTCCTTTTCTTTAATATACCCATCTCCCTTTGAGGGCTCGTATCGGGGTCACTATAACCTGCAGCAGCTTGCAATGGATCTGATCCTGACATGGCTGAATACATAGGAGATGGTTGAGGGGGAGGAGGCTCTGTGGGCTTCACATGCCCTTCATCATCTCTTCTAATTATACTTTCTTTTTTGACCTGCTCCTGCTCTTCCTTTTCAAACATGTCTACAAGTCGAGTATGCTAAGCCTGCTCTATAATCGTCTTCTCTTATGTGTGGCGTGTAAATGTGTGCATACGTTGCAGCAGATGCGTCGAGTGTGTCCCTTCTTGAGGCCACGGCTGGACCATTTTGCCAGCTGATTTAACCCACTGTGCGTGGTATTTGAAAATGTTTCGTTTATATTTTGGAAATGACTTGCACAAGTGAACAATGGGGGTGTCTGTCATTATAATAATGTAAACTCAACAATTATTTTCAACAATCGCGTTTTCAACACAGTCCCACTGTTCTTTCCCTTTTACGCCCCCCCTCCCTACAATATCCCTCTGTTGCTCACACCAACAAACCACATTCGCAATCTATTCCATACTTACCGCCAAAGAATCCAAGCTGCTACTCTGTCATCATAAAAAAACCACCTCTACCATCCTATTCAATACAAAAACAACATCAACACAATGTCTCCAATCAAGTCTATTCTACACAGCTGTCTTGCCTTCATACAGGGTATCTCCACTTAATTACTTTTTTCTCTCAGGCCCCGGAAGGAGGCTGGGCTTTGCGCCTTGCCACATGGCATTCCTCAAAAATCAGAAACTTTTTTTTCTCCAGCATTGGAGAGCGGCAAGAGCACCTTCCACAAACGCCTCATACGCGTACAAATGGAGAAGTTTCTGTCAGTGGTGTGAGGATCAACCAGGTTTGGCTCCGCAATCGATTAAGCCGGAACAGCTCCTTCCATACTTGCTGTTCTTAGCTCAAAAGGGCCTATCGGTATCGTCAATAAAAGTACACCTGGCCGCCATTTCCAGGTTTACTCGTCAACGGCATTCGGCACCATTGTTCAGCGACCGTCTGATTAAGCACTTCCTTAAAGGCCTCTTTCGGAGTTTCCCGCCAGAGAAGAAATTTCCTCCGGAGTGGAGCCTCAATCTGGTCTTAACGTCTCTTATGAAGCCTCCTTTTGAGCCAATGTCATCATCGTCTCTAAAGTTTTTGTCGTGGAAATTGGCCTTCCTGGTGGCCATCACTTCAGCCCGACGTATTTCAGAAGTTCAGGCTCTAATGGTAGACCTACCATACTTACGATTTTTCAAGAACAAGGTAGTCCTAGCCACTAACCCACAGTTCATACCGAAAGCTCCTTCGGTGTTCCATAAACACTCCTCTATTGTGTTGCCTACGTTTTTCCCGGAGCCATGCTCGGGAGCGGAGCGCAGGTTACACACATTGGATGTAAAAAGGGCTCTCAAGTTTTATCTTCATCGTACGCAACCGTTCAGAGAAACGAGACAGCTGTTCGTGGCCTATGGTTTGGGTGCTAGAGGAAAAGCCATTTCAAAGCAAGGACTGTCAAGATGGGTGTCATCTACCATTTCGTACTGCCATTCCAGGGCAGGGAAGCCTCTTCTACGACGGCCAAGAGCTCATTCAACTAGAGCAGCGGCATAGTCGACGGCACTGTGGGCCGGAGTCCCTCTGGGGGACATCTGCATGGCGGCTACCTGGGCGGCTACACACACCTTTACCCGCCATTACTGCCTGTCGCAGCAACATGCCGAAGATACCCGGATGGGACAGGCGGTGCTTCGACACCTATTCCAATAAGGTAAGCCCCGGCTGAGGGGTTGCATCCTGTGGAATTTATGACTGTATGTGGTTCGTTTTCCTAGGTTAACGATTACTGATGTATACACGATCATAGGGAACGGGCTTTGCGAGGAAAGTATATGGGTTTGCATGCACGCCTCCTCTTTGGGGGTGGTACTGCTATGTAATCTATTCTAAGCATGTGAATCCATGAAAGATCCAATGCTGGAGAAGGGAATAGTTTCTTACATGTAACTCCATTTCTCCAGCATTGGTATCTTTCATGGATTCACATGCGCCCACCTGCCTCCCCTGAACATGCAAACCGGTTCCCCCACTACTTTGGGGGCCGAAATCTGAGGGAGCGCGGGGGCGGGTCCTGTATTTATATCATGACGTCCTGACGGTGCGGGCACGCATGATACAAAACGAGGTGGATAGGACGCATAAGCGTTGAAAAAGTTTTCCTACGGGAAAGGGTCTATATAATGTACCGGGGATTCCCAGCCTGACGACGGGGAATATTCTAAGCATGTGAATCCATGAAAGATACCAATGCTGGAGAAATGGAGTTACAGGTAAGAAACTATTCCCTTCCCTCTCTTCTTCAATACTGTATAGTCAACTTTAACAACTATACCCTCCCCCACAGGTATTTTCATGCACGGATATTCTCACAGAATCCTACGATCCTTGAGGCTTGCCGGCTTTCAGTCTCTTCTTCCATATGGATTGTGCCCTCCCACGTATTCCTCATCTTTAGATAGATATCCTCTCCAGTTTAGCTGCTTTGGAAATTATTTTTCAGTAGAGGACGCTGTGCGTCAATGCAGCCAACTCGATGTCCCTCGAGGACCTCCGTCTCGAGGTCTATGTCATCACTGGTACATATAGCACGTGCAGCACCCATTGGCTTCAGTTCTGTTTTTCTGCGATAGCTGATGCTTTGAGAAATTACAGGGGGCTTTGGTTCCAGTGAAACTGCGACATATTCGAATAACAATGGCCTCATCTTTGACACCATCAACCAAAAGAATGGGTTAAAAAATGTCATGATTGCAGTGCTAAGATGTCTTTCACGGATCCTCATCGAGTGCGTCTGTGGTTCCTGGGTGTGCAGCATCGAACGTCAGACTGTGGGTCCTGTCAGTCTTTAAAAGTAGCTGTGGGTAGGCCCCCTACTAAATTGACCTCGATGACTGTCAAAAAGCACTCATCCAACGATTCTCCTCCAAGGAAAGAAAATCCAAAAAACTGTCACGGTCCAGAAGTGGACTTCACCACTCTTCATCTTTGTCGAAGAAGATGAAGAAAACGAGACAAAGATCACCTTCCACCTCCGCATCTGACTCATCTCCTGAAAGGAGTATTACATGCCCAACCAAATAGTCAACTCCTGCTGAGGGAGTCATTCAGACCGGAAATGTGACAAATCTCTAAGAAGCAGTCCACGACCACCTTGAAAGAGGATAAAAGCCATGCTCCTGTCGCGCCTGTTAAAGCTGACAAGGAAAGGCTAAGGCAAAATCCTGCACACCCTCAAGCCCTGGACGTAAACCAGAAACCCCACAAGAACCTTTGAGGTCTCGACTCGACGAAATGTAATAAGACTTTTTTCGAGTCGGGATTTGAGCCCCTCAAGGACTCTGTGGATGTCACGTCTCCGTTCTCCAGATGGTCCTGGTGACGGATAAATCGCCGGCGCTATTTCTGTGCCTGAAGCATTTTCTTTGGGACTCGTAATACTCAGAGTCCTCCCAAGATGGCAGTGATTCACAGACCTATGCCGCTCCAGCCTTCTACAGTTTCTCACACAGTGGAGTCTCCACCCCAGGATGGTCAGGTGACCGTATTTCAATCAGGAACACAAACGCTTCCATGCGTCGCTACAATGTTGCCAGACGCTCCGTAAGTTCGTACCTTGGACTCCTCTTTGGAAGCTTCATTATTTCTGTCTACTCCTTTATCTCTGTCTATTATTAATCTTTGTACATTCACAGAAATCTACCCCTTGAACACGCTTCCCTTCTCGGCTCGCGTTCCAGGGCTCCTCCCGCTTACACTCCTCAGATGCCGGTCCTTCCTCTCCGCGGCCGCACGTCTCCTGCCCAAGAATCACTCTTGATCCGAAACGGCAGGACACATATTCGAAGGTTTGGATACCTTTACAAGCTAGCCAATAATAACCCCATTCCTCTCTTAGACTTAAAATTTGAGCCGATCAGCAGAAGGAAAGCATATATCTTAAATCACGATTCTTCTAACATATCTGTAGTTTTCCAAGCATTCAGACCCTTCTCTGGGCCTGTGGGAGAAGAAGCTGGGCTCTCCCGCTTTATGCATTTCATGCATCCCTAGGTAGCCGTTCTTTCACTCCTGAACATTCTGAACTGCTGTATTTCTGTAAGTTGTTCATTCACTTACCTCATTTCATATCCACCTCTTAGACACCAGCCTTCACTCGCGGGAAGATCCCCTTACCTGCCGGTCTTGCCTGAGTTGGTCCCTCTACGCATGCCATTCCAGTGACGGCATTACACCCGTCTCCTGACGAGCAGCTTCAGGGTTTTTTACCCCAGAGGGTTTCCCTGGGATTTCTACGGTACCCAGTTCCTCCGCTCGTAGACTGGGGGCAGTAGAGATCCTACGGGGATTCTCACAATCTTTACAAGACATCTGCTGACCAGGTTAGTGATTCTGTGAAGAGTCCCCCTTTGTGGTTTATATTGAAGATATCTGATTGACTTGATAGATAGTGACGCCCCAAAAAAGAAAGTACCAATTAGGAACTATTGTCACAGGCACAATGGAACAGCATATGCAACAATTAATGTCCGCCATGCAGACCATGTCGCATGAGGTGCAAGGGCTTAAACAAGAAAACACTCATCTCAGACAAAAAGTAGTCAGGGCTAACACAGAATTACCTCCATCCTCACTACCCACGGGCAAATATGACGGTTCCCCCCATAAGCTAAAGGAGTTTTTGGACAGTTGCACGGTTCAATTCACTTTTAAGGCCAAATATTTCCTGACAGAAAAGGACAAGGTAGGGTTTCATATCTCCCACCTCACAGGTGCCGCTCTAGCCTTGGCCACACCATTAGTTACATCTGGAAATGCTATTCTAGAATCCTACACTGCGTTCATTAACACCCTCAGGACCAAGTTTAACAGACAAGAGATTTCGATTTCCTGACAAGAACAATTACTTGATTTGTGTCAAGGATCTCAAGAATTGTTGCAATATGCGACCAGGTTTAAGCAATTGTCAGCAGAAACTAAATGGCCAAACAGTGCCTTGGTCACTTTATTCCGTAGAGGGCTGACTGAAGAACTAAAGGATGAGCTGTCTAAAGTACCTAGAACGGCTAATTTAGCCGATATGATTACGGTAACATTACAAATCGACTACCGTATTCAGGAACGACATACAGAAAGTAGAAAGATTCGGACCACCAGAAATATCAGACCAAGAATGGGAGGAACAAATGTCACTTTCAAAGGGGAATCTTTGGAAGAAGAACCCATGCAACTAGGTGTTGGTAGAGGACCGTTGTCCCCAGAAGAACGAGAACGGACACGTTCCGGAGGATTGTGTATGTATTGCGGATCATCCAGTCATGTAGTAAAGGACTGTCCAATAACTTCTCCCAGAAGATGGGAGAACAAGAAATCGGGAAACTCCCGCACCCCGCCATAAGGGGAACCTCGGCTCGGGTGAGACGGAATGTTTCCCATAATTTACCTCTGCTTCAGAGTACCAGTCATTCAAATACATCTATGATAATTGTTCTTGTAAAACTCTTTCTTGAGGATCCCTGAGTTTGCGATGTACCAGCGTTGATTGACAACGGAGCAGCTTGCTGTTTCATTGATGATCAATGGGCCAAGGATAAGAGAATAGGACGAATCACCAAGACCTTAGCAGTTCCCATCCAAGGAGTTGATGGCAGTCCTCTCAGCTCCGGGCCTATAAAGGAACAAACTCAACCAATACTCTGTCATATTTCCTCTCATCAAGAAACACTGAGCTACGACTTGATTAAGGCGGCTCATTTTCCCATTATCCTTGGATTGCTATGGTTGCGAACACATAACCCGTACATTAACTGGACAGCTGCTACCCTATTTATGGAACCTGAATATTGTGTCTCCCACTGTTTTCCACAAGAAACGATTCCGGTTCAGGTCTCTTCACAGGAGCCATAGACCGACTCTCTCACTACTATAGGCAGTCTATGCCATATCCCAGAGTGCCACAGAAAACACTTCTCAATTTTTGATCAGCCACAATATTCTTCTCTTCCACCTCATCGGGGAGACGATTGTCATATTGAATTGTTGCCCGAACATCCCATTCCTTTTGGCCGCATGTATATGCTATCCCAAAGAGAAAAGTAAGTTTTGAAGGAATATCTACAAACTAATTTAGAAAATGACTTTTATAACCGAATCAAAATCTCCTGCAGGCGCATCATTGTTTTTTATCCCAAAGAAAGACTCGGACGAGCTACGTCCTTGTATCGATTATAGAGCATTAAATAAGATAACCATTCCAGATAAATATCCAATGCTACTCATTCCTGATATTTTAGAAGCAGTCACAGTAGCTAAAATATACACAAATTTGGATCTTCGAGGTGCTTACCATCTCATTCGAATCGCTCCAGGGGACGAGTGGAAAATCGCTTTCCGGACTCCATTCGGACACTACGAATACCATGTTATGCCTTTTGGTCTGTCAAATGCCCCTGCAGTATTCCAGCGATTCATGGACCATTTATTCCCTGATGTATTGTTACATTCCGTAGTTGTCTACCTGGACAACATATTGATATATTCCTCAGACAGGGATCAGCATATTGAGCATGTCAATTTAGTCTTAGAGAGGTTACAAGCAAATCAGTTGTATTGCAAGGCAGAAAAATGTGTATTTCCTCAGCCTCAAATTACCTAACTAGGTTTTGTGCTATCCGCCAACGGAATTTCGATGGACCCACAAAAAGTCACAGCCGTGATAAATTGGCCTGCTCCTGTTAATGTGAAAGAAATCCAGAGGTTTTTGGGCTTTGCAAACTTTACCGAAAGTTCATCCCCTGCTTTTCAGAGATTGTTCTTCCATTTACCAAACTTTTACAAAAGGATGTAGTATTTAACTGGAACTCTCAGGCTCAAGAATCTTTTGACTTGTTAAAAAAACTTTTTACCATGACTCCCATCCTCTTGACACCAGATCAGACCGATGCCTCACATTATGCAATGCGATCTGTACTCCTCGAGGAAGACTCAGAGGGTACTGAAAGACCTGTAGCCTTTCTCTCCAAAATCTTTGGCCCGTCAGAGATAAATTACTCCATCCTGGAAAAGGAGCTTATGGCCATCAAGCTATCCTTTGAAGAATGGAGACATCTATTGCTTGGATCACTTCACCCCATCGAGGTTCGCACAGACCATCAAAACCTTAAAGTGCTACAATATGCCCAAACAGTCAATAGTGGTCAAGCCCGCTGGGCTTACTTCTTCTCTCCTTATAGAATCCTTTTCACGTTTTTACCAGGTTGCCAAATCTCTGAGCTGATGCATTATCTATAAGGGATCTCCCAAAAGTTCGATTTAAGACAGACCGAATATTTCCCAAGGCAGTTTTTGTACCAGTCGTTACAGACTTTCTACAGGAGACCCGCAATCCACCATTTAATATAGTAGTACAGGTTTGTACCAAAGGTAAAACTTGTATTTCCACCTGTAGTCTTAATTGTGTGTAGTGGTCCCAAAGGGCACTGCAAAGAATTCATCTTTCCCAAGGCAGTTTTTGTACCAGTCGTTACAGACTTTCTACAGGAGACCCGCAATCCACCATTGACAATCAAGAATTTTGCCAAGGTTTAGTGAGTACCCATCACTTGGTTGAGGAACAGGGTTATTCCTTCAAAGATAAAAAGATCCTAGTCCCTTCTGCAGACCTTCAAAAAAATACTTCACATGTGTCATGATTCTAAGGCAGCAGGTCACCGGGGAATACGGAAGATGCTGGATCTCATACAAAGGCAATTTTGGTGGCCTTCTGTGTCTCTAGATGTACGAGATTATGTGACTGCCTGTACAACCTGTTTACAATCAAAATCTTCACATCAATTTCCTATGGGTCTTCTTTCTCGGATGCCCATTTCTACAAACCCTTGGCAAATTATATCAACAGACTTTATAGTGGATCTAGCACCCTCAGAGGATATAGTGGATCTACCACCCTCAGAGGATAACACAGCCATCATGGTTGTTAGGATGAATTCTTTGCAGTGCCCTTTGGGACCACTACACACAATTAAGGCTACAGGTGGAAATACAAGTTTTACCTTTGGTACAAACCTGTACTATATTAAAGTGGTAGCAGTAGCGGAGCAGCCAGGCTTATCTCAAGAGTATATGAGCAGTAGCAGAGATTACACAAAGGGACCACAATTACTGTGACTCAAGCAAACACTGACTCAAGGTGTCAGGTAAAAAATATAAGTACATTTATTTTTTTAGACCATTTGTTAAAAACAGAACACTTCTATTAATTCAAAACCACACTCAAAATATACTACAACCAACCGATTCACTTTGTTACACTCTAACTCAAGGTAAGTACCCTGTGTTTCAACGGACCAGTGTTATGAAACAAAAGACGTTACCGGGAATACTCTTGCGATCACTTTTTGACAGTAATGACAGTTCGGTCTTACTAAAGAAACGCGTATCCGCGGCAAGAATTGTTACCGGGGCAAAAACACACTTAGCACCTGGGTTAACCAGAGGGAGTTGGGGGCAAAAATCACAGGCACTGCTTTTGTCAAGGCAGACAGAATCAGAGAACATTTATAGACAGAAATTCAAGAGACAATAGGCCGGAGCCAGTGTCAAGTGGAACCGGGTTCCTGTTGTCGAGGATCACACAGTCGGATAGTTCGAGATTCAACGTTGCCAGGAGTACTTAGATATTGTCAACAGAGGAAGCAAAAGTTATAAGAAGGAGGGAAGACAAGGGCAAGCCTTGGAGATGAAGAAACGGCATTCACCCTAATTCCTCAAGCAGAACACAGTACCTTATTAAATGGAGGAGCTGGTGCCCTGGCAGTTGTTCCTGTTGGTTTCCTGCAGACCCACGGTTCCTGGAGCTTCGAGGTGAAGGACGTCGTCTGGAGGGGTCTGCACCACTCGGGGATGAAGCCGGCAGCAGCGACGATGAATAAAAGGTGCACTCCTTAAAAACAGGAGAGGCTCTTCAGATGGCTATCCGGACCACTACAGCAGTGTGCAGCGATTTTGACCAAGAAGAGGATCCTCTGGCTGTGGAAGATGAGCTGGTTATCCCCACCAAGCTCAAGGGAAGAAGACTCCGGACTGGATCTTCTCTGGTCGTCGAAGGGTAGATAGCTCGGACCTGCAGCAGGGCTTCACCGGGACGGGGTAGTTGCAGCAGCCGTCTTCTTCTCCGGTTCTCTTCGGTTCCTTGTAGTTCCAGTGGCGACTCTGACTTGTAGCCCAAGATACCTTCCTTTTAATGCAAAAATCCCCCATTCACACAGCCTGGCTGTCAATCCCGCAGCAGGGGGTCTGTCCGGCCCGGACAACCACCTCAGCCAATCATGGAAAAGTGCGACTTGGGTTTCCTAGGATACCTTGTGCAGGGGGTGACTACACCCCTCCCTCACATTCAGCCCACCTAGAAACCGAGGCACCTGGAGGAGGGCTTCTGAGCAGAAGCCCGCCAAAAGACGTGAACAAAGAACGCAAACCTGGTTTGCCGAGCAAAGTAAAACACAAGAAGGACTTTAACAAAAAGAAATGGCGAATAAACCCGACCGGAGCCAAAAGAAAAAGTATTTGGCCAAGCGGGTTTAAGTTTGAGGCTGATATAATAGCCTAAAACAATACCACATTTATATAGCATAATCGCGGTGGAAAAGTTAGAGTAAATACCACTGCCACCAGAAAAGTCTAAATGTTAAAAGAGCGAAACAATGCTCTAGGAGGTACGGATACAAAAGGGATACGAAGTAACCCTTTCCAGTACTCCATGGAAGATGGGTTGTACTGGATCTGTGGTAAATTTACTAAGTAAAGTTAATGGCAACTTTACCCTTTTCTGGGGGACTGTAGTCAGCCCCAGAAATGGAGTCGGTGGGAAGTCTGAAAGACAACCCTGTGTTACTGCACTGAAGGTGCTGTGTAACACACAAAAAAAGGGGACTACTAAAGTGGTGTATTTCAGAGTCCACAATCATAAAAACAGGTAAAAGACACATGGGAAAACATGGGTAAGAGTGGGGGGAAAGCTCACACTCTTACCAAGTGAAAAAAATAAACTCCAGAAGTCCAGCAAAGCTGCTGGGGGACTCACTAGGTGAGGGAAATTAGCCATAAAATGAGAATTCTCCCTAACACTTTGCCTGGCGAATCTCCGCTGCAGTGCCGAAATGCCAAGTTCGTATCGAAAGAGAAGCCCCTGCAAGGACGACTTCTCCCTTTGAGTTGGTGGGACCAATCGACTCCAAAGTAAGCCACCTGGAAATCCATCTCGGGGCTGGTTGAATTTCCACAGAGCTGCTGCTGGAAACCGTATAGCCAGGGAGAGGAACACCAGATTGTGTGCGTTGCTTTTAAGCTGGCCTAGAGCTTTTGGAAGATCCTTCGGACTATCTGAATATATGTCCATCTACCTAGAATACTAGTTCTGAGCGCAGTGATAGTGTTTCAGTAGTTTCTAAGATAATTTCACTGCACTATGAACTCTTGAGTGGAGGGTTCTCCTTTTGAAGGACTCCTGCTGCTGGTTGTTTTTTTCAGGAACACATTTTGTAAACTAATTTATAGGTTGGTGAACAGTGCACAATTCCATTATCATTCCACTCGAACCGGTTTTGTTTGCTTTTATGCTGGCCTAGAGCTTTTGGAAGATGCTCCGGACTCCCAGGAAGCAGGACTGACCAAGCCTGAGCCCCCTCAACAGAGTGCGGGACTCCAGAAGCAAGGAAAGTCCATCTTGACAGCCAGGAACCGCGGTGTTGTTATTTGCAGTAGACGCAAGGAGCTGAAACACTGAACAGCCACTGAAAGTTAAGTTTGCCGGTTGCAAGTTTTGACCGTCCCAGTGCATTGCAAGAGTCCCTCGATGTCCTCCCTCTTGTCCCCACGACTGAGGCTCAGGAACAATGATTACTCCTACGTCCCGTCCCCTTTCCTCCATACTTATGGGGACATCTCTCCGTCCTGTGGGACAGGACCGGAGCACTTTGTAAAATGCATCCAATTTTTTTTCAAAAATGTGTCCCTCCTCTCTTTCCTGCGCGGGGCCCGGCACGCGGCTGTAACCCCGCCCACCTTGGCTCCGCCCCACGCATCGCCCATCAGTCCTTTTCTACGCACGATCGGGGCCGCACTTGCATCCTTGGAAGACTTTCTTCCCTTTTTACCTCTCTGGCTCTCGCTAGCGTTCGTTTACTAGTCTGTCTATGCCTTTTAAACTAGATTTTCCAGACTGTTAATCGTGTCACCGTCGCTTCGTGAGGGTGGATCCCATCCTCTTTGTTTAGAGTGTTTGGGTCCGGAACACCGTTGGGACTCCTGTTGTTACTGTGACTCCCTTTCGGTCCGGGCACTTCAACGTCGGTTGGAACAGTGGGAGGAGGTGTTCGGACGGACTCCTCCTTTGCATTTTCAGGCGTTAATCGACGAGAAGAAAAAACGCCCGGTAAGTTCTTTACTTTTCAGAGCACCCCGGCCGGGGGATACCTTTCCGGGTTCCTCTCGAGCCGGGAGGGACGTTCATCGCTCTGTTACAGGGGTTCACCCTCAGGTGCCTGTCGGGCCTAATAATTCTACCAGAGTTTTCTCCGAGAGTCTCCGTAAGGGGCCTGTGTCCACCGGAGTACGCTCCGAGGCCCCTCCTGTGGGGGCTCTCTGTAGACCCAGTTCTACTGAGTCGTGGGGTACCGGAGCTTGCTCTGAGGCTGCTCTTTTGGCTTCCCTCAAAGACAAAACCGGGGTGCGCCCCGAGGTCTTGGCTGGGCTTGAGGTTACCGAACGGATGTTCGAGGCCCGTGCCGATAAGGCTTCTACCGGGCCTGGGTCCGAGGTCCCTCGTACAGAGGCTAAGGATACCAACAGTTCTGAGCGGCCGAGCAAGGCCCTGTCGGTGAAAGCGCACCGTTCCCGCTCTTGTGGTGACACCAAATCTGTTGAGGGGGCAAAGAAGAAAGTTTCTTCTTTTAGCGGCAGTGCCGAGGCCCTTCCTTCGAAGGCTCAGTTGGCGGTTGGTATGTTGCAGAAACATTCCAGGCCTCATAGTACCGGCTCTGCCGAGGTTCCTTATGTTAAGGGTAAAATTAAGACCCCTGATCCATCGACGGGGACCCCTGCCTCACTTCCTCACGTGCCGCAGTTCCCCTCAGATGAGGACAAAATGGCGGCCGTTCCCGCCACGACCACGGCAGCCATTTTAGGTACTACCCCTACAACTACGCCATCGGCCCCTGGTGTAGGGTTCGGTCCTTCGGGTGAACCTAAGGTCCCTTGTGCGCATCCTTACCGGCCGGTTTATGATTGGAACGCCTGGATGCCTCTTCCGCACAACGTTTCGTTGCCCACGGGGGCAGCTCCCTTGATTTATGTGGATTCGTCGGTGGAGGGACCGGTGTGGCACCCTTCTCCGTTACGTCCCTGGATTTGTCCACCTCATGAGAGGCCTCCTCAGGTTCCGAAACAATCCCCTGAGGACGCTTTTTTCGGTAAATTTCAAGCGCTTATGCGCACCAACCCCATGAGGAAATATTCCAAAGGGCTTTTCAAGGAGATATGTCCACCCGCGCCTCCGGCTCCACCCGTTCCGCCGGTGGTTCCGCCGGCGCCTCCGTTGCTCGTGGTGCCTCCCCCTGCGCTTCCGCCTGTGCCACCATTGTACCCAGTGGCCAAGGCGGTGCCTGACACAGCTCAGCAGGATCCTGACCTGTCAGATGACCCTCAAGGCGATCAGGACAACGAGGACCTTCCCCGCTCGATCAGAGCTTTCCATGACCGGGTGCTGGACATGATGAGTTTCTTAGATGTTCCGGTGCCCGAGGCACCTGCTCCGCAGGAGGGCGTGCTTTCTGGGGCGTTCACCTTGTCTCCTTTGGAGCGTACCGGCCTGTTCTTGCAGAAGGACGCTCTGGCCGAGGTCCGAAGAGTTTGGGAAAAGCCACACTCGGGGCTTTTTGTCAATAAAAAGATTGACGCGAGGTACAGGCTGCATTCTTCGGAAGAAGTGGCCTTGTCGTCTTGTCCGCCTCCCTCCTCCACAGTGGTGGCTGCGGCTACGTTGCAATCCAGGCCTGCAGCATCCTCCTCCGCGACGGCTACTCAGGTCTTGGGAAAGGAGGACAAGATCCTGGACTCCCTAGGGAGGAAAATCTTTGCCATTTAGGCCTTGCAGCTCAGGCAGGCCAATGCAGAATTGATTTTGGCGGGAGCTAACATGCGGATGTGGAGAGGTCTGTCGGAGTTTGAGGAGCACATTCCGGTCGAGAAGTTGGAGGATTTCAGAGGAGGCCTTTCCGATGCCAGAGTCTTGGCCCAGGATCTCCTGGAGGCTGCGGCTCATCACGTAGACACCTCGGCTCGGGGTCTGATGCTTGGGGTTGATACCTCGCGGCAAGCGTGGCTGCATGCCACTAAGTTCTCGAAGGATGTGCAAGAAAAGGTTCTGGACCTTCCATTTGATGGTAAGGAGCTTTTTCACTCTTCTACTGATGTAGAGCTCACCAAAACCAAAGATAGCACTCAGACGGCTAAATCATTGTCTGTTCTGGTTAAAGCTCCCTTCAAGTCTCAAAGGCCGTTGTCGCAAGGTCGACCTTCCTCTGGTTTTAGGGGCTTCCTCGACCACAAATCTCACAGAGTGGATGCTCCTGCGGGGAATAACTGCCGTAGACAACAACGTATGCGGTTTTTCTCCGGCTCCTCAGCCTCCTCTTCAGGTTCAGGTGGCACCGCCACCGATAAGCCTGCCAAATGAGGGTTTTCTGCGCTCGCACGAGACCCCGGTGGGAGGACGCATTGCGTCTCATTGGGAGGCGTGGCAGGCCATCACAGAAGACAGATGGGTCTTGTCAGTTGCTCGAGCGGGCTTCCGCTTACCTTTACCCCCTACCCCACCCCTCAACCCTCCTTTTCAGCTGTCGGGCTCACCCTCCCTCAAGGCCAGGATTCAGAAACTTCTGCACCTCAGAGCTGTGGAACCCGTTCCCCTTGGGGAGCGAGGGGAGGGCTTCTACTCCCGGCTGTTTACGGTGCCCAAACCCAACCAGGCTGGCCTGCTCACCATCCTAGACCTTTCCCAGTTCAATCTTTTCCTACCCCAAGAGAAATTCAAGATGATCACGCCCAGCCAGATTCGCTCCTCTTTGCAGATGGGCGATTGGCTCAGCGTGGTGGATCTTCAGGATCATACATACATGTATATCCTGATTTGGAATCCACACAGGAGATACCTCCTCTTCTCTTTGGGAGAGGAGCACTTCCAGTTTCGGGTGCTTTATTTTGGCCTCAGTTCGGCGCTGCGTGTCTTCACGAAGATGATGTCGGTGATTGCAGCCTATCTTCGTCTCCAGGGTATCCATGTGTATCCCTATTTCGATGACTGGCTCCTACGCAGCCCTTGTCCGTTGGCAGCAGCGGAAAACCTCTCTCCTTCATTTCCTGTTCCATCTTGGGCTGTCTGTGAACTGGCGGAAATCCTCCATGATGGTCTCACAGGACCTGACTTTCCTGGGTTTTCCTTGGAACACGATCGACTGCCGAGTGTATCTGACCGGCGACAGAATGGCAGATCGGTTGGCCACGAGTCAGATGTTTGCACAGTCGGAGAGCATGTCGGCCTGGTGGTTCCAGAGGCTTCTGGGCCTCATGGCCTCGTGTGTACTGGCTCTTCCTCTTGCTCGTCTCAAAATGAGACGGACCCAGATGGCTCTTCGGAGTTCCTGGCGTTAGGCTGTGGACCTGGATTCCAAGCGGATAATGATTCTGGATTTCATGAGTGGACCTGGACTGGTGGTCATCTCTCAGCAACCTGTCAGTGGGCGCGGGGTTCCAGGACCCAGCCCCCATGGTGACAATCATGACAGACTCCTCCCTTTTGGGGTGGGGTGTGACGTTAGATCTTCTTCAGGTCTCGGACCTCTGGTCACCTCAGGACAAGCTCCTGCACATAAATCATTTGGAGCTTCTGGCGATTTTTCTGGCGCTCAGGGCGTTCAGACCTCTCATTGTCAACAAGGTGGTCCGCATAAGAACGGACAATGTGGTATCAATGTATTACATAAATAAGCAAGGGGGAACGAAGTCTCCCCCTCTTGTGGACCTGTCCATCCAGATTTGGGAGTGGGCCGTGCTTCATGGGGTCTGGCTGCTTGCAGTGCACATTCCGGGCCAGCTGAATGTCACTGCGGATGCTCTCAGCCAGCGGACAGTGGTCAGCTACGAGTGGGAGTTGAAGGCGGAGATCCTCTCATGGATTTTCTCGCGTTGGGGCACACCGGAGGTGGACCTCTTTGCCAAGGCGGTAAACAAGAAGCTTCCTCAGTACGCCTCCAGAGAGGGTCTGGGGGCCTCCTCTCTGGGGGACGCCCTCGAGATTCCATGGCACAACATGAGAGCTTACGCCTTCCCGCCTCTTCCCCTGGTTCATCGAGCAATTTGGAAGTTGAAGAGCTCTGTCGACTGTTCTCTTCTACTGATAGCTCCGTGGTGGCCGTCCAGGTTTTGGTTCTCAGAACTTCAGCACCTGTCGGTGTGTCCACCAATCAGGTTACCAGTAACTTCCGATCTTCTTCACCAAGGGGAACAGCAGATGTGGCACCCCTGCCCACAATTGCTCAGCTTGGCGGCATGGTGCCTGAGTTCACGTCTCTAGAGCATTTGGGTTTGTCTGCGGATAACATGCGCATTATCCAGGCAACCAGGAAACCCTCGACCAGATCCCAATACAAGAGTAAATGGCTCAGGTTCTGTCATTGGTGTTTGGAGAAAGAATTGGACCCAAGGGTGGCAACGATTGACACGGTGCTGTCCTTCGTATCCTCCCTAGCAGAGTCAGGGGTTCATGTTCTGCCTTGCAGGACTTATCTCTCTGCGATTTCCGCTTACCTCTCTACAGACCGGTGTTCTTATTCTTTAACTAACCCGGTGGTGAAGAGACATTTTGCTGGCTTGACACGCATCTACCCTCCGGTTCGTAGTCCGCACCTGCCTTGGGACCTAAATGTAGTCCTGACGGCGCTGTGCCATAAACCCTTTGAGCCAATGGCTACGGTTGACCTCAAGTACGTGTCCTGGAAAGTGTCCTTTCTGGTAGCCGTTACGTTAGCGAGGAGAGTGAGTGAGCTCCAGGCATTGTCGGTGGAGCATCCTTTCTTGGTCTTTCACAAGGACAAGGTAGTCCTTCGGACGAACCCAGCTTTCCTACCAAAGGTAGTGACCGAATTCCATCTGAATCAGTCGATTTCCCTTCCGGTCTTTTTTCCGAACCCTGCCTCGGAGGCGGAAAGGGTTCTACACTGCCTGGATGTCCGAAGAGCTCTTAAGTTCTACCTGGACAGGACCTCCGAGCTTCGGTGCTCTTCCCAACTGTTTGTGACCTTCAGTAAGCCTCAGGGCAGGCCGGCATCTAAGGCATTTATTTCCAGATGGATTACCGCCTGTATCACGCAATCTTTCACCGTCCAAAAGCTGAAACCTCCTAAAGGTATCCATGCACACCAGGTGCGAGGCAAAGCGGCCGCGGTTGCTTTTCAGAAGTATGTTCCCTGGGAGTCCATTGCTAAAGCGGCTACTTGGGCCTCCCGATCTGCTTTCTGTAAGCATTACTGCCTCGATATGAGCTCTAGAGCTGACGCTCAGTTCGGCCAGGCTGTGCTGAAGAACCTGTTTCAGTAAGGGGTATTTCCATCCACCCATAGTTCCTGTAAGGAGTGCTTGGGAATCTCCCATAAGTATGGAGGAAAGGGGACTGGACGTAGTATTACCAGGTTACTCACCGTAGTGACCACCTTACTCCTAGTCCATAGTCCTCTTTCCTCCATACGCCCGCCGTCCCCTCTAATAAGGTTCCTCTGTTATTGCTAATGGGTCTTTGACCCTGCGATAGAAAAGGACTGATGGGCGATGCGCGGGGCGGAGCCAAGGTGGGCGGGGTTACGACCGCGTGCTGGGCCCCGCGCAGGAAAGAGAGGAGGGACACATTTTTGAAAAAAATGTGGATGCTTTTTATAAAGTGCTCCGGTCCCGTCCCACAGGACGGAGAGATGTCCCCATAAGTATGGAGGAAAGGGGACTATGGACTAGGAGTAAGGTGGTCACTACTGTGAGTAACCTGGTAAGTCTGCAGAGCTGCACAGGAACAGAAGTCATCAGCTGCATCATTTCCTCATTTCTAAGGTACTGTAAAACAAGTCTAAGAGACTTTACCTCTTACTGTAGAGTTGCTTTGAAACTTCTACAACTCACAAGTCTAATCAGCTTGTGGCCCTACATTTGATTCTTCTTTTCATCTAAGACTCATAAGAACGTGTGCAAATACTTTTCCATTTACTCACCAGAAGTGCTTCATCCTATACAAGACGTTTGCCCATTGACTTTGGCTTAGCCTATTGAACTGTATGACTCTTCTTGGAGGATCCAAAGGTATTTGCCTGCTTAAGAATATTGGTGGTCGCTTGTTGTTCTAATAATTGTGTGTTAATGTTTGAAAAACTTAGATGGTTGGGTTAAGGGTTACAGAGTGAGCTCTTTTGAAGGAATGCGAAATCTGTTTTTGTTAGAGTCTATTTTTGATGCCTGCTCTCCTGAGCTGAGACAGCACTTGCCTGACACTAAAGAGATTGATCCCAAGAAGCTAGCAAACGCTTCTGACTTATGGGTTGCCATCAGGGCTACTCGCAAGGATTCTGGGGCCACTCATAAAAAGGATGAGGGGAAGCAGCACAAGAATGTTTGTCAAATGTTTTGACAAATGGGGGCTTCTGCTGACCATCCTCTGGATTGGCCCCAGAGGTTTCACTAGACCTGGTTTCCCATGTGGCTTACCGTTCCTTATATTTGTGGCCCTCTTTTGGATGGGAGGTTTTAGAATTATCTTCGTCATCTTTCTTGTGCTGCTTCTTCTGCTATTGACTCGTACTACAGCTTTCTCATTCTATGCTGTCTAACCTACAGCCATGTTTCAACATCTATTAGCCAATCACTAATATTTACAATATATATAATATATATTAGTAGACCCGTATGCTTCAACAACATTACATTAGCCAAGATGGCCGACAGCTGGGCCACTGAGCTTATTTCATTGGCAGCTTAGTGTGCATGGGTGGGTATCTACTTAAACCGCACCCACGCATGTGTCTGCTTTAGCAGCGTGACTCTTATCGAAGGCTCTGCGGTGGAAACTCGAATCTGCAAAATGAAAGGATTCAGATTAAAGACTGAAAACACTGCAATGGATCACAGTTATTACAGAACACTTACCTGTCGAGTCGCTCCTGCTTGCAGCTCCCGAGGTTCCCTCTTGCATTCATCTGCTTCCTCCATTCCAAGTTCCGGCACACTTCACTCCCTCGGCAGCTCCCATCTCCTCAGGCTCCGGTCCCGGTATGCACCTGCAAAGGCAAAAGAGAAAGCAGTATGAACGCACACGGCCGCATAACACACAGGGCTACTGAAGAGGACAATCGCACGAACTTAGCGCACTGGGTAGCAGGACAGCCCTAGTAGCACATGCCCAGGAAGAAAAACAAGACGGAAACATTTTACAAACAGGAGTGAACATTATTTAAAGCAAACAAGAAAAAACAATTGCTCTTCTCGTAAGCCACAGCAGGTCTGGGCTTACCCAATGAGAGGGGCTTACCAGTGAGGTAACTGGAGTAGAGACACAAAGCAAGTAAAGAGAAGGCAAGAACCAAGCTCCCCTTCGACAGACATCAGAAAGGAGAGCGCCCTAGTACAAGCTAACAGGTGAGCCCAGTCTTCCTTGGGAGAGGAATGTGTGGGCATTGGAAACAGTAGCCCTGGTTTATTGCCTCCCCTTTCTAAAAAGGCCTCAGGATCATCCACTGGGGAACCACTCGTTCAAAGTTCAGATCCGTTCTTTTAGTAGGAAATGTTGAGCCTGCTAGAGAAAGGTTCTATAGTACCTGTGATGGAGTGGAACAAAGGGTGGTACTCGCCCTATTTCCTAATTCCCAAGAAGGACGGAAAACTGAGACCTATCTTGGACTTAAGAGGCTTGAATAAGTTCAAGATGGTTACCCTTTCTCAGATCCTTCAGGCCCTCCAGCTTCAGAATTGGATGGTGTGATTGAACCTTCAGGATGCTTACTTTCATGTGCCTATCCATCAAAAGCATAGAAAGTACTGTACCTGAGGTTCGCCATTGGCGGTTCTCACTATCGAGTTCTGCCATTCAGGCTGACCTACGTCCTGAGGGTTTTCACCCAGTTGATAGCGGTGGTGGCAGCAAGTCTCAGATAATGGGATTCATGTTTACCCCTTCTACGACGATTGTCTGGTCAGGGCTCATTCTCCTAAACAGGCCCTGGAACATATCTGCATAAACTGCCACACACTCCACAGATTGGGCTTCTCTCTCAATTTCAAGAAGTCCCAAATCATACCGTCTCAAAGGCTCCAATTCATCGGAGCAGTCCTGGATGCATCCTTGGGAAAAGCGTTGCCACCCGAGATGAGGTCTCAACACATCCTGCAGATGGTCTCCAGATTCCAGAGTGCCCAGCGTCTTCCAGCCTTCTATTTTCTTATTTTTTTTAAATTAATTTATTTTCAAGATTTACAATAACCAAAATATACATCATCAAAAGTTCAAACAGAGTATTAAATATAACACTCAGTGTTTCATAGATACAGACGCAAAAAAGTCCAAATCATGGATAAATATTGAAACATCTCAGATAATACAAGACACATTTTGTACTATTCTTAAAATAAAACACCTAATCTCAAAATAATTCAACAATAAATGCAACATAGAACATTACAAAAACATAAAGACCACACACAGACTACATAAAACAGAACAAAAATAAAACAGGGGGAAATCCTCAACTGATGCACATAAATAATATCAGATAGTCGGATCCGATAGAAACAACTAATCCTCAGATACACAGTCACCATATAAATCTGTAAATGGTTTCCAAAGATCTCGATACTTATTTTCCTTTCCTTGTCTCACAAACATCACCCGCTGAAAGTTTGACAATACCAACAAATCATTAATCCAATTCTCCACTCTGGGCTTCTTCCTCATCTTCCACACCATCAGTATTTGTTTCACTGCAACCACAAGTGCTTTATCAACCAACTGTCCATACTGACGAGCAATCGCACAACGCCCCATACCCGACAACAGCAACGCCTGCATAGGCATCCTGGGAAAACGTATGGTCAAGATCGCCTCCAGCCTATCAAACATTTCCACCCAAAATTCTAACACCCGAGGACAATACCATAACATATGAATCAACGTTCCCTTCTCCTTCCCACACCCCCAACACAGGTCATCAGCAGTCAATCCTAACTTAAACATATGCAATGGAGTCCAAAACAGATGTCCTAACACTTTCAAATGAATCAATATCAACCTGAGATCCAACCTACTTCTATAACTTACATTCCACATAGATTCCCACTCGTTTTCCGTAATATCACAGCCCAACTCCTGCTTCCACCTCTCCAATGCTCTCCTGTCAGCATCAACATCCTTAGAACATATCGGCATCAAGCAAGTATAAGTGCATACCATGACATAAGGATCTGACCACCCGCCGAAACCACCTCCAAGGGACCTGACAGCATTGCCAATCTTTCACAAAATAGAGCTTTCAACTTCACAAACCTATTCAGCTCCCTCCCTGCCAAATGAAACGTCCCCCGCAACTCCTCGAACGATAATATATGACCATCACGCACCACATCACTGATACATAAAATCCCTTTCGAGACCCAACTCATCCAACAAAAGGTTTTATTGGCTAATTGTAAACTCGGATTAAGCCAAATAGACGCTCCATAGTGTAAGTACAAGTTCCCTTGAAAGAGACTGAACCACCACACCAAAACCTCTTTAGTCACCGCAATAGTCGGAAGCCTACTACCCCTCCCAGGCAGACATCCCATCGAGGTAACAGCATGCAATGGAAAACCATTCAATTTATACCTTTCAATAAGCACCCACAAGGGTTCTGGTCCTCTCCCTATCGAAAAATAATATGCAGCCTTTTTCAAAATAAACCCTTTATAGTAGTGTTCCAAATCTGGGTACCCAAAACCCCCATTTTTAGTACTACCTGTCAAAATAAACTTAGGAATCTTAGGTCTCTTTTTATCCCCCCACAGAAAGTTCTGAAGAACACGATATATACTAGCCAGCATCTTTTTTGAACATTTCAGAGGCAAAGATTGCACAACATAAAGTATCTTTGCCAAAAGAGTCATCTTAATAGCATTGACTTTAGCCCAAATCCCCATCGGTAATCGTTCCCATCTTCTAATATCCTTACGCAAGGCAGCCAACAATTTACCTACATTAAATTCCACCATTTTTTTGACATCCTTAGTCAGATAAACACCCAAATATTTCACATGGGACATAGTCCATTTACAATGCCAATCCAAAAAGTAACCACGTACACAAGTACTAGTGATTGGAAACACCTCTGTTTTGTCCCAATTAATTTTATGCCCCGACAACCCACTCATCCTATCAAAGATATTTTTCAATACTACACTACCTTGCTCGGTATCCGCAAGAACCACCACCATGTCATCAGCATATTAAAGGACTTTAACTTCCACATTACCAAATTCCAGGCCCCTAATGCTTCGCTCTCCACGTATATATGCCAACAATGGCTCCAAAGCAAGATTGAACAAGTAGGGTGACAACGGGCATCCCTGCCTAGTTCCCCTAGTCAACCCAAAAGCTTCAGACAAAACACCATTTATCCAAATCCTAGCCTTGGCACCACTCTGAAGACAACTGATTATGCCTAGAAATCCATTCCCAAATCCCATCTGCCTCATTGTAAACTGCAAAAACCTCCAACTCACTCTATCAAACGCTTTCTCAGCATCCATAAAAATCATTGCCGCATCTGATAGATCTTCCTGTTTCAAACTCATGATATCAATAAAAATTCTGATATTATCATAACCAAATCTATTCCGCAAAAACCCCACTAGGGAAGTATGAATCAATTTCCCCATACATTTTTCCAATCTATTACCCATAATCTTAGCAAATATCTTCACATCCACATTAAGTAATGAAATGGGACGATAATTGCTACAATTCTTCCGATCTTTCCCCTCTTTCGGTAACAAGGTAATCATTGCTTCACACATCGACTGGCACAAATCACCTTCATGTATAAACAGATTAAACAACCGACATAAGATAGGAGCCAAATAAGTCTCAAATTTCCTGTAGAATTCCACAGGAATACCATCCATTCCTGGAGATTTACCCACTCCTAGCTGCTTAATAGCCAGTAAAACATCATCCACCTCAATATCCATTTCTAAATCCCTGCTTTCCTCCAATGACAACCTAGGAAGATCCAAATTCACAAAGAATCTTTCCAATTCCACCTCAGACGGAAACACATCCTCCAAATACAATTTCTCATAAAATCCCTTAAAACATTTAGAAATATCAATATTTTTCATTACCACATCAACACGCTCATCAACAAGACTTTGAAAAAAAGGTTTCTCTGTCATACCCTTCAACCTATTAGCAAGCATTTTCCCACTCCTATCTCCACATTCCCAGAATTTGTGTTGCGTATAAAAAATACCCATCTCAGTCAATAGGTCATTCTTACTAGCCAACAATCTCCGAGCCTGTAACATCTCTTCTTTATCCTTAACCATCCCTGATTGCGCATATATTCGTTGCAAATCCGAAAGCCTATTTTCCATACATTTCAATTCATTCAAATGCTTAATCTTCAAGTGTGCAATTGTACTTATAAATTCCCCTCTTAACACTGCCTTAAAACTATCCCACACCGTCCTGAAGTCTGTCGACCCTTCATTCTCTTCAAAATACCTCTCCATAACCGCCTGGATACTTTCATAAACCTCCCTATCATCCAAAACTCCTACTTTAAGACGCCACCTAATATATGTGGGCACCTCCCGATCCATAACCACCTGCAAGTCCATAAGAGCATGGTCTGAGATCTCTCTTTCCCTAATGTTCACAGCAATCGTTTTATCCAACAATGAATCAGACACCAAAATGTAATCAATCCTAGAAAACGTATCATGCACTGGAGAATAGAATGTAAATTCCCTTGAAGAAGGATGAACTTTCCCCCAGACGTCCACTAAACCGAACTTCTGCAGAAAAAAATCGAATTCCTTAAAAATACCAAAATTAGTGTACCTACATTGACTAGTACGGTCAATCTTATAATCTCTAACACAATTAAAGTCCCCCCCTAAAATAACCGTCTCACCATGCATTTCACTGAGTGAACGTGAAATGTCCTCAAAAAAGCACTTGCTCGGAGAACACGGCCCATGTGATCTTCTTACCACAACACTGGATATCAACAAAAATCATTCTACCCTCTCCATCCATTACCACTTTATCAACACTGAATTGCAAACCTTTCCTAAATAGGATGCTGACCCCTCTCGATTTAGACAAATAACAATTACAGAAATGCCTACGAAATCTCGAATTAAGTCAAAGATGATTATCCTCATCCATCAGGTGAGTCTCTTGCAAGAACACAACATCTGCTCTGGCCCTCCACAGTCTCGCCAAAACTTTCCTACGCTTAACGCGGGCAATTCAAACCTTTAACATTCCAAGTCACCACTGACAATGTACCCATCTCCCTATAGTAACCTACTCAAAAGACCAAACAATCCGAAACAGTATCACCAACAATTGAACTCCAAGTCAGCACTGAAATGAACAGCGACGCAAATACCTAAATTTCCAACAACTCGATTTACCATAATATTCAGTTGAGGATCTCCAGTGACAAACAATGCACAAAGACAAAACAAGATAAACATACAAACACAAACCATCTATAAACAGAACCACATTAGTATCTGGATAAAACCTCCAGATTGCACATGAGAGCGCCCTCCTCCCGCATATAGCATATTCCAACCCATGTCCTCCAGGATCCCAGCCCGTAAAAACAGTATCATCATTAAGTTCCTTCTCATCAAACAACCCTCTAACCTAGCTAACATATGGAACTCTCCAAGTAAACCCACAAAACCCATCTAACATAGTGTATCCACATAGAGGCATAGAAGCTACAAAAATGCTACATGTAATCTACACACAAAAAAAAAGGCAAAACAGTTGTACTACATTACACTATAGCAATCAAGTTCCCCACCATATGAAGTCAGAACCCAACCAAGTTAACTACTCAACAAATGCAAATTTGAAGTCTATTCTAAGCATATGTCAAAACAATTCTGTCTGGAACCAAAACTCCTGAACAATTCTCACACCCACCCAACCACCAAGATCCACCGCCAGCCCACTACATGAGACAACAATGGCTTGCACACAGAACCACCCAATATATATTTTAGAGCACACAACACACAGCCCAAACTTGCATCAATGAATCCTCGCCACTTCCTGTCACCGAGGCTGGCGCCACCGCAATAAAATGTTGACCCCCCACTCAAATCCACACCCCCATTCAACATTGCCCGTACACTGCACATATACATTTTGCACCATAGGAAGGAGCCATCAACAACAAGAATATAATTAGCAAGATCCATTAATAAGTAATACAATCACTACCCCCTTCTAACATGTCGGCTTACAGCACATTAATCAGAAAACCAACCATCCAGCAGTTCATATCACTTTAATTTCAAGCCCCAACCACCAAACTGAATGTACAGTGTGGGGATAAATGCTCCAAAATCAACCTGGAGTGCAAGGCATGAAGGAATTACAGTCCTTCTAAAATAATTTAAAAAAATTAAAAAAAAAACAATAGGTGTGGAGTCTATAGGTATTTCAACATGCCAGGCTATGTGGCATGGGGATAGGCAGGTAGGATACACCCCCCACGAAACCCGTAATGCAACAGATAGTATATGTGGAGGTATGGTTGCATCAATCCATTCAACAACATCCCCAAAAGAGCCATTATCACCACTCCAAGTTGTGAGTACACATCAAATAAGACTTAATTTACGGCAGCAACTCGAGAACAACGTGGAAGAAGAATGAGCACAGAAAGCAACACAAGCAGAACAGGGAAGCAACCAAGCAGGGACTGGTAGCAGGCAAACGGAAGAAGTAGTGCAGCAAACATGAGAGAGCAGCTGCAGGATCAATCCCTCCTTTTCTATAAATAATGAAGGATGCAACCAGTCACCAATAAATGCCAAAGTATGGTCATGCACCATTGTTGCATACATCGATCTGTTCTGAATGTAAGGAAACACTCAAGATTTTCACACACTCTTGCCTTTACTCCCTAAGGAACTTCACATGAAAGACTCATGCAGCACTTGCAAGGGTGCAGAAGTAAGACTCGGACACTGTCACAACCTGAAACGATTTCCATGCCCATATCATTATACTGTATAACCTCCAAGGGCAGAAAGCTCTCTCCCTCCAAGTTGCAAAGTCCAGAGCCCACTCCCTATGGTATTGTCTTGAAGGCAGAAATGTATGAGGGACAACACATATGGTATAGATGTTCGCTTACATCAAGGTGGCTTGACAGAGAAGAGAGAGAAAGCATCAAAAGTGTCAAATGATTGGTACTCCCAATCATCAGGACAGGGAACACCCCCAATCCGTCCTGAAATCAGTGCAAAAAAAAATACATGCAATCCATGTCATCCACATCAAGGCACCATAAACCGCTCCAAAGCAAGGCAGTACACCATCGTTTGACGCACATCAGCAGATTCCAAAGACATTAGTATTATGGCATTGTGGTATTATGGGGGCTTCGGGAATGGATAGAGTGATAGAGTGTGCACCAAACAGCGTAATTATAATGGCTCAGGTTGACACAGGGAGAGCTCACAGTTTCTCTGCTGCCAGTCACTAGTTGTCTCAGGGGCGCGCGCAAGGCCATTAGTACCTCAAAAGTGTCACAAAACACTGAATGCTGGGTTGGGGCATACAATTCAATTCAAAATGAAATGGAGTGTTCATAGCTACAGGACCCCCAACTTTACAACCACATCTCACCTCAGTGCCACATACGAAGAGGGAGACGTGACGGCTGCGTGGAAAAGTAAACAAAGCAGCATATTCATCCATTGTCAGCCAAGGATAACAGTTACAGCTGAACTCGCCATAAGGTCTCTCCGTTACCGCACCCATGCTCTCCAAGCCAGTGAACGTATGAATAACAATGCTTTCTGATGTCGGCAAGTCTTCCTCCTCATGTACGGCACATCACGTACCTCACGTTGCAGCACGTTGTCTCCCAATGAGCAGGTCCTTTTCTCCAGCATTTCAGTTGAAGAGTCCCGTGCAAATACGAATCCAAACAAATACAAGTTCCAACGGCATTTGTATTTGATTTCGATTTGACTAAGCTATAATTTGAAACAGATGAAAACTATGAAACTAGCTAACAAATAAAGTAAACAAACAAAACAACAAAATGTCAACAGTAGCAAATCACACCCCAAAGTATTCATCTTGTCTTCTTTCCATGAAATCCACTTCTCTGTGTGCTTGAATCCTCCATAGGTTCAACGTCCAGATCAGTGAGAAAGGATTCTGCACTGCGAAAGTCAGTGAAGGAATGTGTTTGTCCATTTAAAACCACTCTCAACAATGCTGGTAAAGCATATAGTACTTCAAATGCTTACTTCTAGCTTTATCCTTGGCCACATTAAACGCTCTCCTTTTTCTGAGGTTGTTTGGCCTCATGGCATCCAGCATTTTCCTGGTGCAAGAGGCTCGCCTGAGAATGAGATCCCTACATTGGGCCTCAGGACACAGTGGTCGCAGTTCTCGGGGCAAGATGTCAGCTCTGATCCAAGCTCCAAGCAGAGTCGCACAGGATTTTGTGTGGTGCACCTGCGAGAACAACATACTGAAAGGGGAACCTTTGTGGCAACCATGGCCGGAGATAATAGTAGTTATGGTGGCCTCACTCACGGGCTGGGGGCCCATGCAAACGATCTGATGGTAAATGGTCATTGGTCTCCATTGGATTCCAAACTACACATCAACAATTTGGAGGTGAGGGCAATCAGACTAGCTCTGAAGACTTTTCTGCACTCTGTATGGGGAAATAATGTCCATATAATGATGGACAACACAGTGACCATGTACTACCTCAACAAAAGAGGAGGTGTAGGGTCACTAAAACTGTGCAGAGAGGCAATGCAACTCTGTTCTGGGCAATTCAAGAAAGCATCTCCCTATCAGCAGTTCACCTAGCCGTCGAGCAGAACATGGCGGTGGATGCTCTGAGCAGGCAGAGCGCAGTCTCCCTCAAGTGAAAACTATCTCAGGAAGCCCTTCAAGAGATCTTCACACTTTGGGGAACCTCTCAAGTGGATCTGTTCGCGACCAGTATCAACCGGAAGTGTGACCTATTCTGTTCCATGGAATTTCCCCCAAGACGAGCTCTGGGGGACGCGTTCATAGTGGACTGGGAATTTCCACTCCTGTATGCGTTTCCTCCAGTCCCCGTCATTCCCTACGTGAGCAAAGTTCAGAAAATCCATGATCCTAATTACTCTGGATTGGGCCAGGAGGACTTGGTACCCGGACCTTGTGGAAATGTCCATCTGCCCTCCAATACGTCTTCCACAATTAGAGGACCTTCTCTCACAAGAGGATTGTCGGGTTTCCATCCAGAGGTCAAGACGCTCAACCTTCACGCCTGGTTTCTGAGATGTTGAGGTATTGGGACCTCCCGGATGAGGTAATGAGGATTTCAGCCAGGAGGCCAGCGACTAAATCCTTGTACCGCTACTGCTGGAACACATTCTGTAGTTGGTGCAGGGCAAGGGATGTGGACCCTTTTCAATGTAGTACACCTAAGGTATTATCTTTTTTGTTACATTTGACTAATCTGGGCTCTAGATTGGGACCATTAAAGGATACTTGGTGGCCTTCTCAAGTCAGCAAGGAGGATTTGGTAATGCATTTTTACATGATGTCCATTCCAAACTTTACCTCCTTTAAAACACTTCTTTCCCATACTTACGACATATAACCCACTCTTCAGCTATCTTATTTTTGCATTTCCTTTTTAGGTGCGACACAAGTGTAGCGTCACAAATACTGCGGGTTACACACATGCCCAAATAAATGGTATGTGGGATTTCCATTACAAAATGCTGTTACATGCCATCTGAAGATTTTTATACTGCTGTCTCCAGAGTCAGAATATTGGATTTGGTGGTGTTTATCTCCAACTGATGTTCTACCATATATTCATGTAGAGCTGACAGCCTTCATTGTAATCCAATCAGGGTCTCTGTCGATCAGGACTAAGTCGTCTGCATAAAGCATCCAACCCACATCCTGATCACTGATTTTTGGAGGGAACAATCTTGATTGTTTCAAAGCCTCTGGCGTGCTGCTCAAAAAGAGTTTATATAGGTTTGGGGCAGTGGACAACCCTGTTTCAAACCCTTATATGTTTGAATTTCTCTAGTCAATGTGCCCTGGGCATTCAATCTAATACAGACCTTAGTGGAGGTATATAGTGCCCTCCTAGATGAGATCAAGTGCATCAGACAGCACCAAGCTTTCAGCTTCGACCATAACATTTCTCTGTTTAGGCTGTCAAATGCCTTTCTCAGATCTATGAAGGCTAAATACACTTTTGTGTGCTGTTTTGTCGCTTTCTACTTTAAGAGATTCAGTACAAATAGGTTAAGGTCTGTCCCCACTACTTTTACAAACCCTGTTTGTTGAGGGTCCTTTCTCCCTGTCAGCTTTACCCAATTTTGCAAATGAGTACGAATCAGAGAAGCATACAGCTTACCCAGAGTATCCAAGACGGTGATAGGACGATACTTCGAAGGATCCGCCCTATCGCGTCTCTTGAATATGGGTACCACTATAGCAGCTTTCCAGGTATCCGGGATTATGCCAAGTTTGTTTACCCAACCAAATACGTCCATCAAAAGAAATTATGAAAGTATATTTGTTTTCTTAAGAAGAAGAAATTGTGTTGAACTTTAAATGGTGCCGGGACCATCCTGACAAAACCTTGTTGATATAGGAGAATTGTGGAAGTGTTTTGTTTCCTGAGAAGGAGAAGCTATGTTGAACTTTTAGTGGAATCATCCTGACAATACCTTGTTGTTGATACAGAGGAATTGTGGAAGTGTTTTGTTTCCTGAGAAGGAGAAGTTATGTTGAACTTTTGTCAGCACTTGAAAAGATTAAGATTGGTAGTCTATTTGAACTGTTGGTTAAAGTCTAAGTGAAAGACTTTTCGAACAAGACAAACCTTCTGATCAAAAAAACGATACAAAAAGGAACTTACTTATTTAAATGTTTGACTAAGATTCCTGCTTTGAATCTGGGGAAGGGAATTCTACTCGGATTACAAGGACACACAGTTATCAGATTTAAGTTGAATATAACTGTTATTTCAATTGCAATTCAAATGTAAAAGATTACCTTTATGAATTGAATGTATGCACAAGTGTGAGGCACAGATTCCTTTTATTAGGGTGTTTTCCTTTAGTTATTTTGATAGCTATGCAAATCCTTGTTAGGTTAGGGTTAGTGAGGCATTTATCAAACCCTTATAAACCCAATGAAATCATTTATCAAACCCAATAAAATGGTTTCTAGTGAAAAACCTTAACCAAGTTGTCGCCTCACATTTCTGACCACTCACATACTTTCTGGCCCATATTTCTGCTATCTTTTGCGGGCAAGATATTGGAATATTTATTAGCACCTCAGTCAGTTTAAGCAACCAATCCGTTTTCTCTGATCGCAATCATCAAATATTATTAACCTGTGTTCGAACAAGCTGTTGGCACCTAGTGCCAACTTAACCAGCATCCCTTGCCCCTCTCTGGATCTGCTTATCTGCATCTCAACATGGGGCTGCTCTTGCCACTTAGTAGGTCCTCTATGCTTCATCTCTAGCTCTGATGACCGCCATAGAAATGGAAGAAAGTCTCCACACGGAGTCCCAGATGCCATGCCTGTGATTGTCATCTTATCTGTAGGCTTATTGGTAGGGGAAACAGTTCTTTAAGCTCCATGGACCAGTTTTCACCGTCAAATTCCTTTGGTTCTAGTACTCGGGATGTAACCCCAAGGTGGGAATGGTGATAAATCCCAAGTGGCAGGCTGTACCAGCAAGTGACTGTTCCTATTCCTTGCTAATGTCCTTCCCTTTTCTCAGGACAGTTACCTGGGGCTGGTAGGGTGTTACCATCTGGTACAGCCTGTTACCTCGGGGTGTTGTGGCCGAAATCTTGGTAGGAATTCTGGGAAGTGCTATGGCCCTTCCGAATCACATCATATGGATTCATCATGTAGTGTTCCACAGACAACTTCCTTATGATGGCTTTTGTTTCATCTTTATTTACAACCACTGGAAAGTTATTTCAGAGGCATAAGAGTTTGCATATGTCACGCCAGATCCTTTTGCATTAAGACGGGAATCTGTAATCTTTGACAGAGCGTTTTCAACAATGCATGATAATAGAGATGGGTAAATTGATGCACAGTAATCTGCTGAAATTACATGTAGGTGGAATGCAGCTGGTGGAAACTGCCTCTAACCATTCACAGAAGTCAGTAACCAAGGGTTCTTCTGAATGCCTCTCTAACCTTAACAGCCCAGACAAAATTGAGGATGCATTTTCTATCTGTTCTGTTTTCCTTCACCCATCAGGTGATGGTGGTCAGTGCATTTATTTCAACAAGGCTGAATTGCTGTTACTCAGTTAATCTGGGCCATATAACAGCATCAATTGTGTATCTCCTGTTGGTAGCATACTCTGCTGCTCATGTACTGCTTTGCTTGAACAGAAGATCCCATACCATGCCTATCCCTAGGAGCATTCACTGCCTACCAGTAAAAGACTATACTTTAAAGTTGCCCCTGCAGAACAAAATGCCCATGCTTTAATAACAAGATCACTCTTATATCCTAGTAAGGTCCATTCGGTATGATCAGAAGTGTGGAAGGGATCTTAAAGTTGTAGGTAGGGATTCTTCTGAGCAGACAGACAGTCTTTGGAACGCTTTGCCACATACACTTGGTGCGACGGAAGTGTGGAAGCTTTTAAAAAGATTTTGTTCCCTTTGGAATCACTTATGATCCTGTTTCACATTGCTTCTCCTTGTTTCTTTTAAATTGTGTGTTCTCGCTCAACGCCAGGATGCCTATTTGAGGTAATCCAGCACTCTATAAACTGGCTGTACAATAAAAGGCAATGGGCCTCATTACGAGTCCGGCGGTAACTCTGCCGGTGCTACAAGCGGGTTGCTGCCGGACTTGTAATGTTACTGGTGCCTGACTTCCCGGTGCCACTGCAACATTACAAGTCCGGTGGCCCGGGAAGTCGGATAATGTTAGTCCCCATTCTCATAGAGTCCAATATGACTCTAAAGGAGTGGGGACCAGGAAGCGCCGGCACTGGTGCTCCCGTAAAGAGTCTGCCTACCATGGCTGCTGTGCAGGGTCAGACATGTCGAGTACAGCGGCCCCGGCAGGCAAACTCGTAGTTTGCCAGTCTGGAAACAAGGGTGCCGGTGAGCTTACCGGCACCCTTGTTTACGGACCGGTAAACCCTTAATGAAGCCCAATGTCTTTGTTTTTGCACATGTTTGAATTGTATTAATATGGTGTCTCCTGATATGGCGATAATGGCATCAGGAGAGATTTTTACCATCTCGGCCAGAGCGAAGCAAGTGCAATAGCAAAGTTGTAGTCTGTCTACGGATGGTACATCATACCCCAAGGCCATTCTTACCATAATGCTGGCAAAGAGTGGCTGTGGGAAAAATGAGGGTCGGTACCATAGAGACTTCAGCAAGGGGTGGAAAAACAAAGAAGGATCAATAGCCAGGCGAAACTCCAGAGCTGTAGTGATGGCAAGGTTGGGATGGCTGGGAGCAGTTTGTCTGTGTGATTGAGGTGGCGCTGGAGTTGCAGGATGCAGCAGATTAAGAAAGGGTAATCTGGCTAAGAAGCAGCACAGTGGCGAGGGATCGGAAGAAAGGATCCGGTAGGAATGGGGAGAAGGAGGGAAATGGCCACTTACAAGTAAGAAACACAGGCTTAGTCCAGCAGATGACACTCACATTGCCTGCATTGTGAATACTGTCCGAGAATTTAATGGGTGTTAATGATATTTATTTGACGCATAATTAGGATTGTAATGTCGTATGGATGTCTGCATGTGTTTCCCTTGCTGCAATCATGAAAGTTACATTTTCTTTATTATACAGATGCACTTTTGAAGCACCATTATAGAAGTTGCAAACTGATGTCAACATTGGTTGCATCAATAAATAGCTGTAGTTGCTCTGTGTGAGGAGTCAGGAAGGAAACTCAGACACAAGTTAGCCATGTTTTTGGTTAAAGACTTTTATTGAAAATAAGAGGTTGGGGAAAAGGCCTCTCTGACCCTGCTTTACGAGGAATTAACCTACCTAAACCAAAGCTAAGGATCTGTGTCAGAATGTCCAAAACAAAAACTGTCCAGTGTCCAAAGTTCTGTTCTGACTCTCACACTAAAACTGAATTCTAAAGTGAAGAGGGAAATGTCTTTAACCTTGGATGGTTTATGAAAAAAGTGTTCATAAAGGAAGTATGACTGGCTCCAAAACAGAAAGTTCTTCAAGGATAAAGGTCCTTGCTCGAGCGGGTGGTTCCCTTCCCCTGGATTCCTTTTTACTCTCTGCATTTTTCGAAAAAAAAAACAGTTCTTTGTTTCTTTCTTGGCCAACAACAACATTGATATGTAAAACTGTCTGGCTTTGTTATTTTTCCCTTTCAGGCCCCTGGTATACTTTTCTGCCAGGTTGTTGCTCCTTCTCCCCTGTTTAACACAATCCCTTTTCTTAGGCCTGATATTTCTTCTCAGGAACCTTTTATTTCTGATTAACACAATCCTTTTCCTAGTCCTGATGTTTCTTCCCAAGACTTCTTTATTTCTTGTACATTTCTTGTTACTACCTGGTATACTCTCCTGCAACGGCTTCTTGGATTCACACACTTGTTCACACGCTTGTAATTGCCTGATATACTCTCCTGCCAGGACTTTTGTTCATACACGGTCTCTGCCCTCTACCAGAGTTGCACGTATACTTTGTGCATCTTCTTGATATATTATCCTGTCTGGGTTTCCCATGTGCTTGCATTGTATTCATTCACATATTTGTAAGGCTTTTTTTCGTAGTTCAATTCCCCTTTTAACAAAAGGTATTTTTTCGCTTTTGCTTGCTTTGTTTACAATTATTTGCATACAGTGTGACAGCCGATATGCCCCGGTGTCACTGCTATCTCTGGGTGGATACACCGTATCTTGTTGCCATTCTGGTATTCTCCTGCGGTCAGCTAGTGAAGGGTTTTCGTCTGTTTCCTTGTGCACTGCTTCCTTCCTTCTTGTACACAGCTTCCTGTTCGTTTTCACATCTCTCGCATCGTCCACCGGATACATCACATCTGAAAAACCCTTACTATTTGTTTGTCTGCAGTTCAAGGCAACACAGCTAAACGTGTTTGGATGACTTTACAGCACAGTTTAAAACATCACGGGATTGCACCAAAACTCTGGCATAGAATGCGTTATTGTCCTTGTATTACAAAATTGTGGTTGACAGTAGTTTCCCTTTAAACTCTATATTGCATCACCGCTCAATCTCCCCTCTTCGTTTATAACTGGTTGTCATTGAAGTGTAATAATCTTTCTAATGCTAGATACATTTCCATCTGTAGCAGGACACAATTGTCATCTTGTTTTGTATTGTTTACAAATAGATGAAGTCACAATCTTTTCTTTACACCATACAGTTTCATGCTCCGCCAACAAAAATTAGGTGTCTCATTTATATTTTCTCAGAGAGGAAATCCAGAGGAAAAGCAATGTTTAAATTGCTTTCTGTGAGGGCCACTGTTTGAGTTTGTCAGTGTGTCCCATATGCAGGTTATATGTTCATTCTTCGCCCCGTTTTGTTTTCGCTGCACTTTTTGCAGAACAGTTTTTGCCGAAAAAAATAATCGATTTCTTTTATATTTGTGTGGTTCCTCCCAATCCCCTCCCCACTATTATTTATCCCTATTCACCACGCAACCCTATCCCTTATATGCCCTCCCCTCGATCCCCCATATTTTTCAATGTTTTTTTCTGCAAAAAGTGCCACAACAAAAACAGGGGATGAATGAACGTCGTACCCATATGCAAACATATGCAGACCTTTGTATTTAACCTGATGCCACCCACTACTAAGCAGCTTGTAAACAGTCTGTAAAATTGTCTTTCACTGCTTTCTCATTTTAATGCATTATTTTAGCGACCGTGTGTCAACAGCCATTCACTGTCCTCTTGACCAAATGTTCTTCCTGCAAAAAGGGCATGCAAATTCAGAAAGGCCACCAGAAAAAGTTTTGTTTATCCATGCATTCACATTTCCCCGCTTTTACCCCTGCCTTCTGCCTTCCTTTCTATTTTTCTTTACAAACTCGTTCTTCTTGTCCCTGCACTTTGATCCTTCAAATTCACCTTCTTGTTCTCCTTAGGCCTGCTGGTGAATAAATGCTGTAAGGGATCTTGCCTTTTTCTTGCTGCACACAGCTGGAATAGTATGAAATCAAGCTCGTCATCACCGGGCATAACATGCACTGCCTATCCTATCACCCCCATAGCATTTCGGCCTTTCTCCAAATGATTTATTTTTCTCCTTTATTGGCCATTCTACAAGTTTGTGGTGGAGTGAGGTCAACAAAACCTCTGAATAGAAAGTTGTTCAATTGTAACAGTTATTTGGATCAGCAACAATTAGATTTGATTCTCTCCCCCGAATTGTGAGTCTATATTAAAAGGGTCTTTTGTTTCTTTAATTATAGTTCATAGACTTTCGCATATCAATTCCCAAAACTACTCCTCTTTCACGGCTTTCCACAACTCTGGGAGTTTTGGTTCCAGTTACAACAATATAGTCTTCCTGAATGTTCCCCAATTATTGTCTCCTCCTATGTAGCTCACTTGGTCCCAGCCATGATCTTTTTAGTTTGATCATAAACATACTAGTTTTTTTTACCACTGATTTGGGTTCAAGTCCCTTTGACCGATTTTAGTTTCATGGCAAATCTTAATATTCATCAGGTTTCTTAAATCTGCTTTAGTTTTCAGTGTCTTTTGGGGTTTTCTGCTCCTTTCAACTTTTTAAGGTTTCCACTAGGATCAAGTGCCTCTCGGTGCCTTTAAGTTCAGGACTCCTCCCAGTCTTTGTAAAAATGTTTCCCCCTTATCAAATGGTCAACTCCCACGGGACTCCCATAAGTCCCTTTTAGATTAGCTTGACTCCTCTTTTTGCGCCATCCCCCTCCATACAATAGGCCAATTCACCTCATTCTCTCAAAGATGTAACACTAACTTTATCTGCACCTTTTCATTGAAGCAGGCATGTCACTACTGCATCTGATATAGGGTGTTGCCATCATCCTGCATTTTGACCTGTAACATTTATATTACTGAACCACTTTGCATGTGGCATCCTCAGAGTATTGCCCACCGTACAACAGGAAAGATTATGGGATCAGGGCTCCTTCCTAAACCCTTACATCTTCTTTCAAAGCTTTTTGACCTAGGTAAGAACAGCCGCTCAGCCTTTATCAAAGGGCAGTAGATTTCAGAGGACTTACAAACTGTATCTGCTCAGTAGTCCAGTAAATGCAGGATAACTTCGGCACAGGCCAGAGCTCCAGCAGGAGGCTCTAAATGTGGCTCTGTTCTGGTTCCTTTTAAAAACTATGACCTGAAGGAGAGGTTGGTGCATACCACTTCAAGCAGCCATTCTTGCCTAGTGAATAGTGATGGTTTGGACCAGGAATGCACAACTGGTTTTCCCGGAGTGCCAAACGTACCTTAGAAGCCGCGTACAGTGGGCTGGACTACTAATGTGTGTCATGGAGCAGAGGAAGGGGACCGCCGGGTGAAGCAGTGGAAATGAAAAGGAAATAGAAAAAGCATCCTGGACATGAAGGTGGGGGCTTCAGAGAGCAAGTACTTTGACAAGAAAGAACAGGACTCCCTTTCTCTCCCCCGTGTCTTTCTTGCCCCTCTTTCTCTCTTTTTCTCTCTCCATGTTATTATTTCTGTCTCTCTCATTTTCTGTCTTTCTATCTCTTCCCTTCTTCCTCTCTCTCATCGCTTTCTCTCCCGCTCGATTACTATTTGTGTTGATCTCTCTTTCTTTCTCTCCCATATTCCTTTCTCTCCCCCTATGTTGCTATTTCTCTTTGTCTTTCTCTCCCTTATGTTACTATTTCTGTCTCTTGCTTTCTCTCCCTTCTCGTCTCTCTATCACCCGCTCACTCTCTTGTATGTCTTTCTTCATCTCTGCCTTTCCTCTCTGTCGCTTCCCCTTAACTCTCCCTATTTCATTGTCGTCCTTTTCTGTATCTCATCTTCTCACACATTCTGTCCACTCTCACATTATCGACCCTTGTCTTTCCTCTCTCACAAACACATTGCTATGCCTAGTGGCTCAGGGAGCAATTTACTTGAAGGGACGGGTGCGACCCGCACTCCCTTGAAGTCCTCCATTTTCTCTATCTCTCTCTCTCTCGTTCTCTCTCTCGTTCTCTCTCTCTTTCTCTCTCTCAGAAGAGAGAGAGTTCAACATGTGGCAGGTCTGCAGCGGTTCATGCACACCCCACTTGTGCTGTGCTGTCCAGTGTGGCTGGTCTGCTTTGCACGACCACCACACGACTGCTCCTCTCTTCAACCGGCCTTCTCTGCTATGCAGACAGAGTCTGGTTTAAAGTGGCATCATAAATTGGTGAAACTTTTCTTCATACACCCAACAACCAGGTCTCATGCGTCATTTCTTTTGGACTGACCCAAAAAAGGAGCTATTGCCATGCAAGCACACATAAACCTACTTATGCATCAGCATGAGTGCAAGTCTAACAACAAGTGTAGCAGAATAGGTTCATGCAACAAATTAAATACATTAATGTAACACAAAAAAGCTGTTATTTATGCACGAGGAACAAAGAAATGCTGTTCGGGAAGTTACTGGAAAGTAGCACTATTTGTTTTACAAATGGAAAGAAGTTGTTGCTTTTATTGCCAAAACACAAAGTACCCGTTAGCCACCGACATGTGCCAAAAATGACTTTGGAACTTAAACAAAGATCATCTCTCTCCAGGGTAGTCCTCCACACTGTATGGGCGTCACTTCCTAGGGATGGGAGACGGAACCTTTTTCACCAGAAAAACCTTCTTCCCCTTTGAATTTAGAGGCACGCGGCAGTGCATGCGCTACCCTGACTCTGCCCACCGGTGCCACTCCTCAGTCCCCTTTTCCACGTCGACAGGAACAGCCCAATATCGCCAGTGTTCCTGGGTCTGGTCTTGCCATGTAATTCCACACGCTCTTCCTGGATTCTTCTCTTATCTTTTTTGTCTTTATTTGTCATCTAGGTACTTGGTCCTCCAGCATCACGCTCCTCCGCAGTGCATGTCGACTTCAGTGGGATTCAGCAGGTGTCCAGTCTGCGCGGGACTCTTTCCCACGTCTGACCCCCACGCTGTTTGCTTCTGCTGCCTTGGCCCTGTACACGGCTGGGAAGGTTTCACCGCGTGCAACTCTGACTCGATGCACACTGAAGAACAGGCTAGCTAGGTGGAAGTGTCGCCTCCAGAGGACTTGAAGAAGTTTGTCCAGCAGAGATCGAGGCCCAAGGGAGGGCCGTTATTTTCCATCGCACCCCATAAGGGCGACTCCTTCCTGAGGAAACGCCCAAGCGAGAGGATCCTCTCGGGTTCTGTTACCAGCACACGCACCGAGGCTAACCCAGCTAGCAGCCTTATGGCTGAGGGGTCTTCGGACGCCACCGGTATCAGTGCTGAGGGACCGCAAGGTTCTTCTACCAGGTCTACACCCGAGGGGCTTCGCCCTAGTACCGGCTCCATGTCCGAGGGGGCCCCTGCATGCAGCACTACCAGCGACAATCCTGAGGGCAAAACGCCCTCCAGGCCTAGACCTGAGGTGCAGGATAGGCCTCATGTTACACCACCAAGAGTCGTGGGTGAGGCCGTGTCCAGAGGGCCATGAACCACGACTCTGGCCGTGGCGCCAGACAACATGGGCGCTCGTCCGATGCTACTCCTAGGAACAGAGAAGGTGGGTGAACGAGTTTCAAGGTGGGACTGGTGTCAACCAGATGTGTGGCCTACAGTGTATCCACCAGTAGCGCAGGGCAGGTTCCCCCTGCAACCCAGACTGAGTGTGCTCCGGTCCCAGCAACCCCCAGCCACTCCGTCAGTATCAACTGTCCCCTCTACAGCCTTCGAGGACAGGTTCTTCGAAAGATTTTTATGGCTGATGGGAAGCCCCCAGATGGGGGCCATCCTAAGGGATGCAGCAGGGACTTGCTCCCTCTGGTCACTCCACCGGTGGCTACAGTCATTCCTTCCATGGCTCCAGCACCACAGGCCCAGCGCAGCCCCCGCTGCCGGCTCCTTCAAATCCGCCCCCAGTGCAGTCTGTTCCGAGCCAACCGCTGCAGTAGCCTCCGGCTCCGGTTTCCACACCGCAGCCCACGATGCCCAGAACCCCTCCTCCCACGGCGGACCAGCCAGACACCCAGGCGGATACAGACAAGGAGGAGGACCCTGACACGCTGTCTTCAGCAAAGGCCTTTCACGACAGGCTTGCAGGTTTGGCAGAATATCTGGGCCTTCCTCATCCCGAGGTAGAGCAGCCAAAGGAGGGGGTCTTGGCAGAGGTCCTCTCCCTAAGACCCTGTACCAAGACGGGTGTCCCGATGCAGAAGTATGTCGTCGCTCTGGCTAAGAAGGGTTGGCTCAAGCCACACTCGGCCCAGCCTGTCAATCGGCGCCTCGATGCCAAGTATAGACAGATGGAAGGGGATGCACTCTTGCTATCAACGCAACCCCAGCCACACTCGTCGGTGATCCCTGCGGCGTCACGCTACTCTAAGCCTGTCGTCCTTGGCCACCTCGTCCACGGCGCTGCTAGGCAAGGAGGAGAAGATCTTGGAGGCATATTGGAAAAAGCTGTAGTCCCAACGCCTCCCTGCACCTGCGTAAAGCCAACGCGGATGCCATGCTTGCAGCGGCTAATCAGAGGTTGTGGCGGGGAACTCCCGGTGCAGAGCCAGGCACGCTTTAAGGCGGGTCTAAGAGAAGCCAAGCTGGTAGCCCAAGACATCATGGAGTCCACAATAGCCCACATCGACACCTCTTGCAGCGCCATCTGCATCGCCATGAACATGAGAAGGACGGCCTGGCTTCGGGCCACAAAGTTCAACCCTGATGTCCAGGATCATGTATTGGACCTTCCTTTCGAGGGTAGTGACCTCTTCCACTCTACCACCGACAAGGAATTGGATAAGAAGAACAGCTTGCAGACCGCAAAGTCTTTATTCTTACCAAAGCCACGCCCAAGGTGTACACCCAGTCGCATCAGTGCTAAGGGGCGGGCGTTTGGGTGGGCGGGCGTTTGGGTGGTTCTGGGGGTTTGAGGAACAGAGGTCGAGACAACCTGACCACTCTCCAAGTCAGCAACGGCGCAAGCAACAAAAAGGGGGGAGCAAGGGCTTCTTCCAGTCCCCCTCCTCAGCAGCAGCCTCAGAGAGCATAAAGACATGACATGTCCCTCTGGATCCACGTGTCTCCAGTGGGGGGGCAGGCTAGCCTCTCGGGTGCATTTTTGGCTCCAGAACTTTGCGGACCTTTGAATCCTCTTGGTAGTATCCATGGGTTACCGTCTACCTATACCTCCCTCTCCTCCTTCCTCCCCTCCGCTCCCACAGATTGGGATGGCAACTCTGTTGGCGGAGACCTGGTCGCTCACCGAGAGCAGGCAGTGCAAGAAGTATCAGCCTACCAGAGAGGATTAGGCTTCAAATGGATTGTGTCCTTCAACGTATTCCTCATCAGTGGGCGTCCTACGTCGATGGTGTCGGGTCTATGTCCCTCTAAGGCCTCTGTCGAGTGCGACGTCACCGGATGTTATAAATAGGACGCACGGCGCCCGTAGGCTCAGTTCCATTTTTTCCGCAAACGTGTTTGCTTCCAGAACTCGGCACGCCTCATGTATTCTTTGTGAATATGTCTTCTTCATCTACCCCGCCGACTCCGGGGTCTGGCTTTAAGACTTGCCGGGATTTTAAGTCTAAGATGTCGATTACGGACCCGCACCGCATTTGTTTGTGGTGTCTGAGTGAGAGTCATGACACGGACGACTGTTCAAAATGCCAGTCGCTCACTGCTAAGGCCTTGCGGGAGCGTAAGGGGAAGTTACAGGTGGGTCGGGGTACTAAACCCAGTAGGTCCCGTAAATCTGCGAAAGGGGTGTCCATTGACGATTCGAGGGGTGACTCTTTCCGTCAGATGGAGTCCTAGGGATCTCGATCCGCCACTCGTCCTCCTCGTCTAGGTACTCCCGGAAACGGTGTCTCTGGTGGGTGGCGGTTGCTTGCCAGACCCCGGAGTGTCTTCCAGCGGTTAACAAGTCGTTAATTAAAAAATACCGCCCTACCACTAGCGACCCCAGGTACCTATCCACTCACCCCACTCCTGAGAATTTGGTGGTTCAGGTGGCTACAGCCACCTCGAGGCAGGCGCGTACCTTAACATCCCTCCTGATAGGGAAGACAAGCGCTTCGATGGTTGGGGACGCAAGGTGTTTTCTGCAGGGAGTATGGCGCTGAAGTCCGCCAACTCCATTTGTGCCGTGGCAAGATTTTCACACACACTGTGGAATTGTGTCTCTCTAGCGGCTGAGCATATTCCCGAGGGGGAAGAAAGGAATGGGTTCCTTGCTCTTGTGCAGGATGGCAAGGATGCCATGTGTGAATCCCTTCAGTCTGGGTTGGACAGGGCCGACAGTGTTAGCCGGTCCATGGCTGCAAGCACCGTTATACGCAGGTTTGCGTGGTTGCGGAAGGTGGGTTTTGCACCAGTACAGGCCTGTCTTCTGAACATGCCATTTGATGGCTCTCATTTGTTTGGCAGCAAGACTGACAATAGTCTTGAGAGGTTGCAGACCTCCAAAGCTGCTGCTAAATCTTTGAGTGCAGCGGTGCGTCAACCTCTGCCTTTTCGTCCGAGGGGACAACAGTGGAGGGGAGGTTCCTTTCGTTACTACTCCTTTTTTGGTAGGACGAGAGGAGCCGGCAATCAAAGGGGTCAACAAAGAAGTACCCATGGTGTTCGCGAAAATAGAGGTGCCAAAGCCGCTCAAGCAGCAGCCTCTTTGCCTTCAGGCGCTGCAACAGCAGCTCCAAAACAACTATGAGGCCATGCTCCATTGTTCGGCGGTTGGGGGCAGACTGTTTCAGCATCTGGCGAGCTATTACTTCGGATGCGTGGGTTCTGGAGACAATAGCCCACGGCTACTGCCTGCCCTTCCTAAAGCAGCCTCATGACAATCCACCGAGGAGTCTCTTTTTGAAGCTTCCGGAACTGCTCCTTGTGCACGAAATCTTAACCCTGCTCGAGAAAGGCGCTATAGAACTAGTGCCTGTAGCTGAGATGAGCAAGGTATGGTATTCCCTATATTATTTTATTCCAAAGAAAGACGGGGGACTGAGACCCATCTTGGACTTGCGTTGGTTGAACAAGTTCCTTCGGAAGGACAAGTTCAAGATGGTTACTCTTTCTCAGGTCCTTCAGGCCCTTCGACTTCAAGATTGGTTGGTGTCTCTGGACCTACAGGATGCTTACTTTCATGTGCCAATTCATCCAAAGCACAGAAAGTACCTGAGGTTTGAGGCTGGCAGCTCGCACTTTCAGTTTCAGGTCTTACCTTTCGGATTGACCTCTGCCGAGGGTCTTCACCAAGCTAAGGGTGGTGGTGGCAGCGTATCTCAGGCGAGGGGGGATTCACGTCTACCCCTACATGGACGACTGGCTGATCAGAGCACGTTCTCCCGAGCAAGCTCTGGATCGTTTCTCCCTCATTCGATACATTTAAAGACACTAGTACTCTTTATCAATTATCAGATTGTACTTATTGACCTTTTGTTTGCTTTTCAGGTTCCTCCCGATATTACCAGACCATTGGCATTTTTAAAAGTTCTAGTTGTTTAGAAGATTTTAACATTTTAAACACTTTTTGACACCAAGTGTTCCTTTATCTAGTGGTTTGTAAAACAAAACAAACAAGTTCCTAATTATAGCAATATAATACCTTTTCTTTTTTCTTTCTATAATTCTCATTAAGTGTTTAATGAATCGTATCCAAATATCTGAATGATCATAAGTGGCTTTCTAATGTCGCATTTCTGTAATTGTCCCATGAATTCCTCTCCCCAAATAAGAGTCTGGTGTGTCGGGAGAGGAATCAATCAGTCTTTCTCTTAATCTATCATGTAACTTCACAATGTCAGCAAATACAGACTGCTAGCTGGTGTGTTAAGCCTTTGCCTTCTGTTTTCTGCCAATTTGATGATTTTATTTACTTCCCCTGAATTTTGGTTACCAGTCCCTCTCTTTCATAATGTTTCATGAGTCTTTACTCATTTCAATTTGAAAACGGACTAATTTTACACACCACACATTGTCTTCTGGTATCTGCAGTCTTCATATAAGCAGTAAAAGACTAGTCTGTTTTCTCATGCTTTTGTTTGTTTATATGCTTGTGTTCCAGTCATTAATTCATTAAACCCAGATGGGTATTGTGGTGGGTCAGAAGAAGAACACAGACTCTGATTTTCCATCTCACTGCTGATGTTTATTACATGAAAGGTGAAAACTCAATTCTTTCCCTACACTAAGCGTGTTCAAATCAAGTTCAGTCCACTGTTCAAACTAACCTGTCCTAACCCTACCACTATTAAAACCACAAAAGCACAGGAGAAGGACTCCTTTCTGCTGTGAGGTGGTTTTTCACCAAGTTTAGTTCAATTAAGTTTCCTTAGGTAGTTCTTCGTAACTACTTTTATCAAATCACGTATTTCTGATACTGGGTTCTTCAAGGTCTCACCAGTCTCTTCCACTCGATTACTCTTTCTTTCATTCTTGTTCTCTTCTTGTCTTATTCTAGTTGGACAAGTTTATTCCTTTCTCTAGATTCAGATTTACGATTTTCCCTTTTCTCAATGTCCACTCTTTATCTTGACTGAGATGAGCTTGAAGTTGCCAGTATTGATTCTCTTGTCCTTTGTTCACTCTTAATACCATATCTCGACTGGGACAAGTATGAATGTTACAGTAATGATTCTCACTCCTCCTCATGTACTCTTGACACTTTTTCTCGACTGGGGCGATTAGGAGCATTCCAGTAATGCACTCTTGATACTTTGTCTCGACTGGGATGAAAATGAGAGTTCCAGTCATGATTTGCACTTTCCTCAGGTACGCTTAATACTTTTTCTCGACTGGGACGAGTATGAGAATTACAGTTTAGCAATACACAACTGGACACACTGAACCTGGGATTGTCGTATATCCTGTCTAACAACAGTACTTACTTTGAGGAAGAGATCAATCTATTTAAACTTGTCAGGAAAGTGGAACTCAAAGTATTTTTTGACACATTACCAGATACACAAGAGCGATCCAACATTAATAACTTTTTAGAGATGAAACCTAAGAGCACGCTTCACCCACAAGTGAATCGCCCTGTGATTGACATGTTTAAACTCAAGACTACTAGAGATTTAAAGAGAATCAATTACAAGTATCAAACGGGGAACTTCAGGAAACACCAGTTCAGATTACTATGTGAGTTGGCCGAAGATTCCACCGTAACAATGAAACCGGCAGATAAAGGAGGAGCTCTTGTCCTAATGGACACAACTATTTATCATCCAGGATGTCTAGATTTACTATTGAACCCTAGGACATGTCTTGTCTTGGACAATGATCCCTTACCTGCTATAAAAGATTTGATCAAGGAAGCCATTGTTAAAGCGCTTGATGCACAATGGATTACGCAACCCTCAGCTGATTTTCTGTTGAAAAGATTTCCGGCCACACCAGTATTTTATGCTCTACCCAAGATGCATACAAATCTGACCAATCCACCATTTAGACCAATTGTGGAAGGAACTGAAAGCTTATTTCACCCATTGGCAATATATTTGGACAAAGCACTAAAACCGCTGATACAAACAACGACCACTTATCTCAAGGACACAGCTCATTTCCTATTATCATTAGTTAATGTTAATGTTAAAGGATATTTGTACCGTGCACTATCACCACCGGAGTGGTCCCCTGGCGTTCTGGCGGCTATGAAGAAAAAAAGGGAGGGGGGAGGTGAGTTAGTGGGAATAAGCTGCAAAAAGTGCAAGAGAGCAATGATGTGCTGTTGGCGGCCCCAGCCCGGTGGGTCCGTTGGCTCTGCTTGGGGTGTTTTACAGTCGGTAGTCATTGTGTGCTGTTGTGCGAGTCTGTGTGGTTTGTTTCGTTGTTGCAGTGTAGTGAATTTTGTGCGGATTGTTGTGTACTAGGCTTGTGGTTCTGTTTGGTTAGAGTTTGAGAGGTGTATGCGGAGGGGTGAAATTGTTAGTGGAATGGTTAGTTGGCATTGCTGTCTGGAAGTGAGGTGCTGAATTTGACTATTCTCTCCAGGTGGGGTGCGGGGCATCTCTGCGTCTGTCCAGAACTGGGCCGTCCGATACTCATTCCCTTTCACACATGGCATTTACTCACATAATTAACTTTACCCAAGTTCGGCCTCGGCCATCTACTTGACACCTGTCTGTATGTGTGGTAGGCAGGCGTTTGTACGTCACTTTCAGACTGGCCCAGGGAGCATTCCCAATCCAGTCGGTGCGCGGCAATGACTAGTCAAGGGTACTCCATCCATATGTGGCGGGTGGTTGCCATTCATCATCTTATTCAGTTGTTTATGCAGGCTATTGGTCCCCAGCCCCTTCGAAACGCGGCACATGCCGACGCTTGCAATTACATTTGGGGGCGGCCCCCCCTTTCATTCACAACTCCATATGGTAAATGCCCATGCCAATGTCCACAACTTAGTTCAAGTGTGGCCAGTGTTAACATTCACACAACTCTGTACAAGTATGATACCTGGTAGCATTTATGGGGCCGATGAGTTGTTGGCCGGAGTTGGCTAGGGATGCTGATTTCTGTCCTCATGGTGTCGCTTGTGTCCTATTTGACTTATCATTGTCTCTCTTGTTGTAGTAAGTGTTTCTCTGGTCGGTTCTGGGTGTTGTCAGTGTCATCTTGAATTTAATCATCCTTTTCTTTGTGTTTCCTGTTCGGTTGTTTCCGTTTTTCAGTTTGAATCTGTGGTGTTGAAGAGCCAGGTTTTTAGTAGTTTTCGACAACATCTAGAACCGGATTGTATTCTGTTTTCACTGGATGTGAATAGCCTCTACACATCAATCTCACATGGCAAAGGGATAGATGCCATGGAGTGGTTCCTTTTGAACCATGAAGACACACACATACAAAAATTCTCTGCTATGGAACTAATACATCTTATTCTCTTTAAAAACTGTTTTAGATACCAAGGGCAATTCTACCTTCAGATATCCGGAACATCGATGGGCTCATCAGTAGTCCCAACATATGCAAACATCTTCATGTACCAATTTGAGGAGAGTTTTGTCCTGGATGTCCAACCTTGGACGTTTAATATAATCTTTTGGAAATTATTTATTGATAATATCTTTGGCATTTAGAAGGGCACACAAGAGATATTACTTCAAATTTTTGAATACTCAAATGATTGCCATGAACAAATCAAATTTATGATGGATGTGGGAGAACCCAGCATACATTTTTTGGATGTACCAGTTACATTCACAGGAACAGATATTCTGACAAACATGTTAAAAAAATCTACAGATGTCAGTAACACATTGCATTACAATAGCTTCCACCCCAGACATTTGAAAGATTTTACCATATAGCCAATTCCTGAGGCTTAAAAGAATAATCTCAGATACTGACAGCTTACAAAACGAATATGAACACATGTCAGAGAGATTCAAGGAATGAGGTTTCCCAGAAGTGATACTGAACAAAGCCATCATGAGAACAGAAACATACAAAAGGGAGGATGTCCTACAGGGAGTGCCAAAAAAGGAAAACACAAGACTGATATATACTTTGAAAATGTTCTGACATTGCTATCAAATCAAGAATATTATCACTAAGAATTGGGATTTTATCAAGCTTACCCCAAATTGAATCAATTATTTCCACAACCCCTGTGATGCTAGCATACAAAAGGGGCCGCAACCTGAGAGACACGTTGATTAGAGCAGAGAGGCCTAAAAAAGGGACACGAAAACGAAACACTTTATAAACCTAAATGCGGCACATTCCCATGTCTGAATTATCAGCACTACTCGAACATCATTAAATGGTGCCACATTAGACAACCACACACAGAAAAGAAGATTAAATTGAGAGACCATGCAGCGTGTAACAGTAAGAATGTGATACATGCCCTAGAATGTCTATGTGGGAAGTTTTATGTAGGAAAAACAAGCTGCAACACAAAAGAACGATAGACGCAACACAAGTCCAATTTGAGAACAGCTAATCAGAAGTCTCCTATATGTAGGCACTTTAGAGACAGCAGGCACAATACAGCACAACTAAGATGTATCATCTTAGAGGTAATACATACGCTCCCTAAAGGAGGTGATTTAGCAAAAAGATTGTCTGAATGGGAACTTTACTGGATACATCACCTAGATACAATGACCCTGTTGGGGATGAACATAGAATATTATCTAAGCTCTTTCTTATACATCTCTAGGTTTTGAGTAGGTAGTTAAGTTCTGGCTATCTGATCACCAAACACACTTCTGTATTTTGCCAGGAATTATTTAATATGAAGATTAGTTACCTTCGAGAACATGATTACCATCAGTCTGTGAACTCATGTGAGACAGATAGATATCCCACATGACATCTGGTTTTAATACATGCACCAGAGAAAGATTAATTGTTTCCTACACATAACCTATGTAATCTTTACTATTTTGTGCTAGATGAGATTTTCTACAGCATGTGCACTCTTCAGAAGCAGGATGAAAAGGGGTGTTTCAGTTTGAAAATCAGATTAGGTGAATGATGGGATGAAACGAAATTGAAACTGTATGCCATCGAGAAATCCTATCCCTTGGTATGACGATTATAGACTGGCTAAATTTATTTGTGAAAATGTTGACATAATGAGTAAAGTGTGGTAATCTTATATATCTGAAAGTATGGACACCTAGGGGAAACCACTAGAAGATGAGGAGATTTGAACATGAATAGGTATTTTTCTTGACTCGGTATGTACATCCACTTGGATATTTTTGAAAGATGACTCTTGGGGCCTCATTACGACTTTGGCGGGAGCCATGCACTTAATAAGGGCATGGCTGCCACCAAAACCGTGTCCGGGTTCCCTGAATGGGGAATTACCAGGCCATTCCGAGTTTGGAGGGCCCAGTAATTCCTCCTACAGGGAACCCGGGCCAGGACCTTCCCCATTCCTATTTGAGCCCCCATAGGGCTCAATGGGAATGGGTGCGGGAGCTAACAATGGGCCGATTATGACTGGCCCGTTGTTAGCTCCCTGGTTCCCTCGTGGGACCCGCTATGGACGTCTGGTAAAACCAGACGTCCACATCGGGTCCCGTGAGGGAACCTCTATAATCTTGCGGAATGGGTTTAACGGGTCTGCCACCATTAGTGGCGCCCGTTAATCCATTCTGCAAAGGTTATAATGAGGCCCTTGGTTTCTTACTTACATATGAGAACAATGGCAATATCATTATTTATGACAGCAATAATTCAAAGGACAGCCACTCCACCAACTTGTTCCAAATGGGGTATAACATTTACTTTTTGTACCTGATATCCTTAATTGGGTCGGCAACAAATATTGACTCTAATTGAAATTTGGAAAGCGTGTTTACATCAAGGACGTCACCCTCGCATATGTCATACACGTATTATGTAATGACATTACGCATACACGTTAGGACGTAATTTAAAGAGATGCCCATTTTGTCCACTAACAAGCTTTATTCTCTACACTAACCTCAAGGGATCCTCCTTCCATCGAGTTGGTGGGTAAGTAGCTCAATACAGGGTGATTAGAATTAGTATTTAGATTCTGATCCCTATTTAGTAAGGGGATTTACATACCTATTCCTGCTAACAGAACTTTTTGTAAGCCTATAATCCCACATGATTATTTGAAGATTCCTGTCACTTGTTCACATAGAACATCCTTAATGAGGAAGACCTTGGTTAGAACACTCTGTGCATGAATTAGGTGAGTGTACGCAGCAGAGATGAACAAAACACCAAAATATGTTTTATGTTTATGTAGAGCGACACGTGGACCAACCTTGGTTATATGGTAGAAGACATTCTATCAAACAGCACAAGTTCTGAACATCTCACAATGAGGTGAGATATGGGCAATAAGGATTGTTTAAATCTAGAGTTTTTAAGATCCTGAGACTTAGGAGAACTTTATATATTGATGGTTAAAATTATAATCTGCCTAAATCAGTGGCTCTAGATCTAATATTAAGTGTTTTTGTACAAAAGATTGAATTTTTCTAAAATATACTATGCATGATCATAACAATATGCAGAAGCTTCCTTCAGTATTTTTAAACGCACAATTTTGAACTTATGACCGTTTAAGTTATCCACTAAAGGATGGTGTATATATGTCTAAGATTTGTTACTTACATTTTTTCACAGAAATTATTTGAAATATGAACCCCTGATGAAGAGAATACAAATTTCGAAACGCGTTGGGCCTGAAGAATAAAATATTATTTATATTTTGATCTAACAGTCTGAAGACTCATTTGTGATATCTACTTTTTATGATAAGTGTGCTGTCACAATATGAGTCTAAAACCTATGGAAGAATTCAGAAACGGATTTAAAAGTTTGGCTTGTATTTGAGGGCCGTTGATAGTGTGTGGGGGACAGGAGTTCCCTAACTGGGAACCTCTTATGTTTCTATGATTCTCACTCTCCTGAGGTACGCTCGATACTTTGTCTCAACTGGGACAAGTATGAGCATTCCCGTTAAGGCGCTCTTGATACATAATCTTGACTCGGATGAGTATGAGCATTCCAGTAATGATTTGCACTCTCCTCAGGTACGCTTGATAATTTGTCTTGGCTGGGACGGAGTATGACCTTTCCAGTAATTATCTTTGGTCCCCCTCCCCAGTTTCCCTCTCTCCCTGCTACCTTGATTGTTCAAGGATAGCATCACCAAGGTTTCTAACAGTCTGGGACCCTCTTCGTTGCTTTTCAGGTTGGCTTCTCGTTTCTCTGTTACTTCTTTGTTCAGTTCACTCCACGGTACCTTACTGGAAGTGTTGTCAACATTGTTCCTGGATCTCCAGTTCCACCACAACTTGATTGTGTCAACCCCACAACTTATCTCCTGTTTAGACACAAGATGCCTTGTATCCATGTCAGTCTCTCGCGTCTCCTGTATTTTCTGACGCCATGCGTCGGAAGCTGGACTCAGGCTTCTCTCTCTCATCAGATGCCATGTGTCCCAGTTTCCTTTAGCGTTCCTCCCCCAGTTATTCGAAACTCGCAGGTTCTCTCCCTGTCAAGGTCTCTGCCTCCAAGATTTATGATGCTTCCATGCGACTTCCCTGGCTTAGTGTCAAAGTCCTTCTTCTCTGTTTGACTCATACTCTGTATTCTTCCATTGGTTTTCTTCATATAAGTGTTCCTTCAGAGTGTTTGACAATAACAGATTCCAGTTTGTTATTCATATCCTCTTTGACTAGATGTTTTTGAAGATGGGTTAGTGGTATGTTGTTTACGGAGTCCAGAGGGGCAGTCTCTCCTGGTGAGGTCCCGTTTGTCACTACCCCTAGGGAGGGTATTGTGTAGCAGGCTCCCCTCCCTAGCCTCACAGGGAAAGGCTCCCACCTGGGGAAAAGTGACGGAATCTTGGAATTCATCACAGTACCCATAATCGCAATATATTTTCTCTTTTACTCCCTTAACGTTTTGTGGTAATAATGCAACTATTCTCTACCAAAAGTGTGCCATCTGCAATGTCCTGATGGGAATGGTCTTGTCACCTGTGATGTTTAATTTTCTCTTATAAAGTTCGTTTTGTGTCCTACTACCCTTTCTCTGGCTGTATGGTTGGATCGACTGACATCAACTCTTCAGACTTGGTTGTGGGTTGAACATGTTTTAACCTGATAGTATTAACAGTTAATGGAAGTTAACATTCATGACCTTTACAAAAGTTGATAGAAGTTGAATAATCAAGCTAAAACAATGTCATGGTCTTTCTTGGGGGTCCGTGTTACTTAAATGGTACTATGTAGCATAATCACTGTTTGAACTATTAATATATCCCCAGGTTTGTTTAACTCAAGCACAAATTACATCTTTTGTCTTTGACTATATTTCTCATGTTTGTCTCCAGGGGCGTTGCTAGGGGGGGGCTAAGGGGGCTATAGCCCCTGATCTTTTGGTTGTAGCCCCGGATAGAATTTCAGGAGCTACAGCCAAAAGACTAGCTAGCCCCTAGTCCCAACAGTTCTGACATCAGCTTAGCCCCGGGTCTTTTCCAGACCTAGCAACTCCCCTGTTTGTCTCTGAATGCCATATGTTAATCCATATAAAATGAAGGCGTAGGATATCTGTGAGAAAAGATTGCAACATACACTTTTACAACTAAATGGCTGTATGGTTCAATAGAAGGCAGCACGCTTAAAAGTAGATATTTCAATAAAGAACAGTGCAGTTGAAAGTACAAAAATACACAGGCCGGATCTGCTAAATAGGCATATATGGCACCGTAGTCGGGTAGTATACAATACATTTTTTCAGTTTTGTATGTCTGTCTTTTGGTGTTGATTTTAAAACTGTTGTTCCGGATTCTTTCCAGGCTTTTTCCAATGCTTGTGTTGATGTGTTTGCCAGATAACCTGTTTTCAAATATGTTTTCAATTGCTGTGACATTTCTATGATCTCGTTTTCTGACATTGTGATTCTTTTTCTGTGTGTACATTGTGAATACAGATCAGATGTTATTGAGTGAAAAGATTGCCCATCTTTTAGTGCATTGTGATCCAACGATTTTTCTGCGCCCGATGTTTCAATTCATTATTTTTTCTTTGTTCCCAAGTTTCTAGGTGGAGATTGTGAGTATATCTAATGGAGGGATGTATGGTTTTGTATTTCTCACTTTGAATATTGCCAACTGAAACCAATTTCAGATGAAATGGTGCTAAGTAGTGATATATATTTCTTTTTCTATGCTTGCAAAAATGTGCTTGGCAAGTTTGCAGTAAAAGTAGCACACATTGAATGAAATTGCTTTAATTTGGGAATATTCTTCCTTATTGTACCTCTTTCGAATCGGAAATTCTTTTTTAGTGTCTTACCCAATTAAGCTTTCAAAGCTTTTCGCATGTTATCAATACCGTCACAGAAATGAATTTTAATACATACATTGGGTAGGTCAAATGTAACCAGTACACTATTTTCATGTTATATTTTTACTTGTTCACTGTTTACTCAATCTGAGGTGTATTAATTAATGTTTAGTGAGGGATAGTTATTTGGTAAAAGAACTGATTAATGTGCACTGATAATACTAATTTGTGTGCATAGACTATTCAATAAACCTTTATTTAAGTCAGGAAATGTTGCACTGGTTTCCGAGATCTAGTCCAGATCTTGCATTGTAGTCATAATTCCGTTAATCAGTCGTGCTCTTTTCTGTGTGAAATATGTGTCTAGCCGACGTTAGATAGGACCTTCTAGGCACAGGCCTATGTTGTAAATGTTCATGCTCATGCTCATGTTCTTCGATTATTTTAACACAATATTATGATAAAGAGGAGCTACCTAAGGGGAAAAGCTGTTGGTCTATGTCAAAGAAAGGCAGCTATCTAAACTCTTCTTTGCACTAAAGCTCTATTTTAATCTGCCAGATTGAAGTTGGTCGGAATTGAGGGGAATTTAGCTTTTGTATTTGAGAGGGAGTGCCAATACAATGAAATAGGAACATGAATGCTTCAGTGTTAACTTTCTACAACACACTCTCCAGTCCCTCACCGCAGCTCAAGGATTCACACAAGTTGTCCATGTCGACGATCCTGTAGAAAAAGGGTATTAGATTTACTAAGGTGAGTAACTTTCCTTTCCTTAAGAAATTTTACACGAGCAGGGGGGACATTATTCGGCCAGGTAGTTCCCCGGGGCAGCATTTACAATCCAAACCGAAGCAAGGGCTTTAACGTAAGCCCCTGGCATTACCAGGCCCGGCAATGCCCCCCCCCCAGCCTCCCCCGCCTAGGTAATATTTCTATTATTACCCTGGCACAATGTACCGGGGTACTAATAGTGTTTAAGTTGTGAAATGATGTCTTTGCTGTTTCGCAACATAAAACAAAAACTACACATAGTCCCTTCTCCCTTTCCATGGCTGCCAGTCGTGTGTAGCGGAAGTGCTGGGAACTCTCCTGTTCCCAGCACAGTTGAGGGAGAACGAAGCGAAAGGTAAGTGGGGCAGGAATGCAGGAGGGGGCAAAATGAGTAGAAATGTGGGGTGGGGGATGAGGACATGGGCGCAGGGATCACTTACCTTACATCCAGCGAGGGAAGATAGCAGCCTCCCACTCTGAGGAGGTGCAGAGTGGGGGCTTTTCCGTGTTGTAAAGTCCCTGTTCTAAGCTTCCTCATTGGCTAGTAGGACTAAGCAGCACCCTGCAGAGTACTCATTATTTTCCACAGAAGCATCTTCATCAACCACTTGCACTATAACTGTGAACGGGCAGAAAACTATGATTAATCCCACCACCGGAGGAACGTTATTTATTATTATTATTTATTACATTTGTATAGCACACAACCACCCTTGGGCATCGAGGTGCTGTTACTTACAAGGAGCTTAGTTACAGGGTGGGAACAGCTGGGAAATGCATTTACACATTGTACATTGACACATTAGGGTACACAGTCGATATATAAATACATTTTTGGGGTTTATCAGGCTAAGCTGATGATCGTGGTGTACATCAGGTGAAGAGCACAGTTTTCATAGCTTTACGGAATGCCATGTAAGATACCTCTCCTCGGAGGGTAGGAGGTAGGGCATTCCAGTGGGAGGGTGCGAGGTAGGGGAAGCTGGCGCCACCTGCTCTAGTTTTCCTTACCATAGGCACACAAAGCATGTTGGCGTAGGAGGGGTGGATCCTTTGCGATAGGTATTCAGGTGCAGAGAAGTGGATGCACTTGTGGGTCAGTTTCAAGGCTTTGAATATGATCCTTTCTTTTATTGGGAGCCAATGGGCTGATTTCCTGGCAGCCGTAATGTGCTCTCTTTTGGAGATGCCTTGAGCTGCGTGGAACGCGTTCTTCTGGATGACTTGTAGTCTTTCCAGGTTTTTTTGTGGAAGTCCCTAGGAAGAGTACATTACAGTAGTCTAGCCTTAAGCCAGTAATGGCTCTGGCTATGTTGGTGCAGTTCTCTTTGGAGAGAAATGGCCTAACTGCGTTAATTAGCTTAGCATGGTGCGCTGCAGACGAGGCGATTGCATTGACTTGTCTATTCATGGATAGGTTAGAATCCAGGTAGACTCTGAGAGTTTTGACTGAGTCTGAAACTGGGATTTTAATGGAGTCAATAGTGAAGTGGCTAAACAAGTTAGATTGCTTGAATAGTAATAGCACGTGGAGACAATACAGTAGCAATATATATATATATATATGTATATGTTTTGGGGCCAGGGAAATGAGAGCTTGAATTTTAAATATGTGTGGATAAAAGTCAATCCTAGCAAAACAACCAGCACCTTCTGTCCATGGAAAAGCAATTACAATTATTTTTTTGTTTTTTTTGCATATTACAGGTGCTTTTCCAGCTGCAGCGCTTTACTCAAGAAAAGACCTACTGGAGAGGCCAGCACACGCTGCGACCAAAACCTTCCAAGCATTGCGAATCTTCGTAAATGATGAATTGCATGAACTTTATGTTGGTCTTCAAACCGCAGAGAAGTTTCTGAAGCCTGGGGGGAGACTAGTGGCCATCTCATTTCACTCACTGGAGGATCGCATCATCAAGCGATTTCTTCATGGCATTGACATGTCCGAAAAACCAAACCGGTCTATAACTCACAAGATAAATCAAGGGCTAAAGAGTCATGAAGAAATTGATGATAAGGAGGACTTGACTCTCACTAATTCAAAGTGGACATGTATCCAAAAAAAGGTGATAACCCCCCAGGATCAGGACGTTCAAGAAAATCCAAGAGGTCGGTCTGCAAAACTGCGTGCAGCAATCAAGTTATAGACATGGAAGTTGTTAGTCATTGACAGATCTAGGTTAGTGGCTTGGTCGGTGGTGATGATGGTTGAATGCTAGTACCTCTTTTCAGATGCCAGTGTGCATATCGATCGATAGCTCATGAGGAACCCTTTGCCACCTCTGTCATCAAAACCTGCCTCCATCACTGTTAATGCTATCCTTTATAGATGTTTAAAAAAAAGGCTCATCTCTAATTCAAATCAATATTATCTTGACATTTAAAATGTGCTTTGGCGCAATTAAAATTCAAAGTAGGAGTCATTAAAAGAAGACCAAATCAATGCATACAGTGTGATATTGTTTTTCTTTGGTACATCACGTTGACTTAGACAATTAGAGGTTATTTTAAAAATACTGTTTGTTCATTTCTAGTTGCTAGGAGATAGGCTCATCTGCACTAAGCACTTGTTTAATACATATTAAGCCTTCAATGAATGAGCACTCATTTATAGAATGTAAGCAGTCATAATATTACATTGCCATTCAAGTTCTGAATCTTGAGGATTATTCTCAAAACTGGCATAGCAGATATTTCTGGATGATCAGTAATAGGAAACAAGACATATAGACAATCCAAATGTTCCAGAGCATCTAGTCAAGACAGTATTGTTGCTGTCTTTTTCATATACATTTAAAAGGATGGGGAGAGAGTTTTCTAGTTTCTGGCAAACTCCTACTGAAATGAATCAATCTTGCATGTTCTGTCGGACAGGTTCAGTAGTTCTAATGGAGTTCTGTAGGATGGATTCAAGCAGTGCCATCTTGGAATGGGGTGATGACCATGGAAGGACTTCTTGACTCTAAGATGCTGGATACCATTAACCCACTGAGACGCTGGCCAGCAAATATTAGAAACACCTCACTTGGGGAGGAGGAGTATAGAAAGGGAAGAAAGTTGAAGTGAAAGCAGAAACAGTGAGAGGTGGAAGAAACCAAGTGGCGGACTAGATGACCCAAAGTAATTTAGGCCTATTGTGGTGGAAGACCATGGTAGCTGGATAGAAACCAGTGAAAGACTGTTTCCCCTGGGGTGTAAATGTATGAGTCCACAAACCAAAGCATGGAAGAGTGGGGCAAGCCAGTACCCAGTGAAAGACCACCTATGGTGTGTCTGTCAAGTCCATCAATGACAATAAAGGAAGCTTGCCATGCAAAGAGTGTACTGAAAGGAAGTCTGAACTTACTAAAGGGATGTAAGTCAGTTGGTGGAAATAATACCATATCTGGTGGAATTGGCAAGTCCACCAATAACACTTAAGGAAATCCTTCAGTGCTGCAGAACTATAAATTGTGACCGAAAGGCTCCCTGACGGGTTAAGATTTCAAGATGCAAGCTACTCATCAGGCATAAAAAGTCACTTGCCCCCTCAATTCTCTACATTGTCACAGAAGGCCTAAAGAACACACCAACTCCCAGGAAACGGTTCAACAGTTTATTTGTAAATCAGACAAGGGCCTAATGGCCATCCCCCTTTCTCTAACCTAGGGATGGGCAGTCCCATCCTAATCCACGCAATCCAAGACCCTAACTGAGTTCTAGTGATCGGTAAATCCCTTCGATATAAAAGCGATCTTATTAAGATGGCCCAAATGCAAACACTTTCTCTATGTAAACTTCTTCCTGGGACAATCTAGGTGACCTTTAACAAGGACCCCGTTGGATAACACCTTTGAATTGATCCAGACACTTTCCTGATCTGCTGCGCCCTTCTACTCCTTTCCCTGATGTTCGACTCTCCCTTCATCACTAATCTCATCTCCTCCCTTCCCTTCCTCCCTCTTCTATCCTTCTTTCCCTCTTTCTATCTCTACCTCCGATAGTATCTCTCCTTCCTACTAGTCTTCCCTCCTTCACAGCTACTGCCCTCACCTCTCACACTACTTCTGCTCCCTGCACTACTACCACCCTTCCCTCTCCATACACCTACCATATTCCCCTCTCCACACACCTACTACTCTCACCTCTCTGCGCCACTAACACTACTACCTCCACTCTACTACTACTCTCACCGCCACACAACTACTACTCCTCCCCACCTTCTCCTCGGTCACCCTCCTTTCATTCCCTAAGTTACTTTGTCATTCACTCCCTTTTCTCCTAGCCAGTACCTCACCTTTTACTATTAACTGCCTCCATTCCCCTTTACACTGTCCTTCCTTCTTCTGGTCTCTTAGTCCACCTCAACCTCCTCTGACTTCACTCAAAAAACCTTCCTGTTTCCTGTGCCTTCTTTTATCCTCCACTGCCTTCTTCCATTGGAGCTCCTCCCCTTCTGCATCCCTGGGCAACTTAATCCCTGTCTTCCACTTCCGTGATGTGTTACAAACATCAGAATATGTATAAGGAGGTTGAAGCCTTTTTCTTGTGCGGGACTGCCAACATTTTCCAATGACGGCCCACCATAGCAAAAGTTCTAGTTCATCCGAGGTTCTCTCAAGACAGTGTGATTGTAGTCATGATAGTGGAGCCGCTCTGCAGCTCTTTGACAGGTAACTCATAGACAAAGATTAAAATCTGCATCATGAAACAACACTTGTTGTTCCATGATGCAGATTATAATCTTTGTCTATGAGTCTCGCTGTGGCTCGGTTACAGCTGAGCGTTGTATGGAGTGGATTACAGTTTTCTATGTATACGCTGACACTTGTTGTGGCCAGCCGTGCAGCAATGCTTAGTGGTTTCTTTGTATTGTGCTGCTGTTTGGGGTGCACTGGTATGCAGTAGGCTCCTTTTGGGTTGTTTTCTCCTCAGTCCACCACTGGGCTCATCGTTCTCTAAAACAAACAGAGAAAAACTGTCCAGCATCTTGCAACAGAGGTATGGGGTGATTAACAGTGGTAATATTGACAATCACATGGCACATAAAGAAGGCACATGGACTGGGGCTCTTCGAACTGCCATCTTCCCCCTCTAGGGTAGGACTGGCTCCGGCTTCCACCCTGGTAGGCCTCCCTCTGACCCAAAGCATCCCGACTTGACAGGGTCAGATTGCTGGCCTTCTCACAACATACACGCAGTGCACCATTTCTTACTTGCCATAAGTCAATTCTCTCTCTCTCTCCATTAGTTAATGGCGAGTTAATGGCGAGTCCAAAATTTGAGCCCTGCTCCCTAGCATATGCAACACCTGGAGGTAGCCACAAGGTAAAGCCCAGGTGCAGCGAACTAGAAGGCTAATCAAGCCTGAGACGACTCCTACAAGACCATGCAAGATTGCCCTTGGTGGGGGCCTGTAATATCGGCCTGAATATTGACCTAAGGTAACCAAGAAAGAAGTAGACTCCCAAGTTGGAGAATCCAATGCTAAAGAAAGCCGACAGACACAGGCCCGGAGAGTTCATGAAAACTTGTTACTACAGACCTCGGAAAGGGAGGCCTTAAGAAGCAAAGAGAATCCCTGATACTGAACCCATGAAAGACCATGCTGTCCTGGACTGTTGACAGCTGTTTTTAGCAGGCTGTTTTCCCACAAAAATTGGCTAAACATTTAACTGTGTGTGGTAACCCTATCAGATACTGGCTTCTAGCCATGTGACCTTTTCTCTGCCCTTATCATTTCTCTGCCCCTTGCTTTTTGCTCATATCCTAGTGTACCCAAAATATCAACCAGGTGGTGATATCATTGGACCTCCAAGCCAATCAGGGACCTCAGAAGGTGAGCTTTACCTCATGGTGTTACCCGCATTATGGTCCTCCTGAGAAGCAGGAAGCCTCCATCATCACTCCTGGGGCGAAGGCCTTTGATCGCCCCATGACCTCTTCCCTGCCCTGTCAGAGCTTCCACCCACTCGATCCAATTCCAGGCCCACTTACAGGAGGCCACCTCACCTTTTGCTGACTCTTAGCAACTCCCTCTGTCCCACCCCTCGCAACATTGTCCATCATGGCAAGTGAGAAGGGACGACATGTACTTTCATTTTCCTTATGTCTATGATGGCCAATTTGTTTTGTAGTTTTTCAGGTTGAGAAACGGCAACCATACCATTTTTCTGAGCTCAAAAAACACCATTAGCACCGCAGAAAACATGCTGGGGTGCTAATAACTCTATTCTCCAGCATGGGGTCTGGCATGGATGCACATGCTCATGAATATTCCCCGTCGTCAGGCCGGGAATCCTCGGTATAGAAAAAATCAGTATCAGTTTTGTTTCTGATCTGTCTTTCTTAGTAGTAACCAATCACTGGTCTCTGGGTCATACTGCCCCCAGCCAACGACTGCCCTCTCCCTACGCCCCACCTCTGGCAGCCATCCTCAGATTTTTAGCGCACGTTCAAGTGTTGGGAGTCCTCGTGCTGTAGCTCTCGAGCTTTTGCTGCGTTTTCGTGCTTTTTCAGGAGATTTTCCTAATTTTTCAGTTAAAAAGAGCCTCAAGCTCCACCGTTTCTACATCCGATCAACGGGGACCCGTTTCGGAGTTTCTACGCCCCTCAAGGGTTAAGATTTCATCGAGTTACGCTTTTGGAGGATTCCAGAAGTTCCGAGGCCTACCCCGGACATGGCCCAGGAGAAAGGAAGCTCGACGCCCGGGAAGCTGTTCAGGACCTGCCCTGGATGCCAGCTTCAGAATGTGTTCAAGGAGGACGAGCATTTGTTATGCCTCTACTGTCTCCATGAGGACAAGACGCAAGTGGAGAAGGACTGTGCGTTTTGTGGGAACATGTCGGAGCGGACCATGAAGGATCGCCACCTCTGTCTCGCCAACTGGCTGGAAGGTAAGAGCCCGTCAGGCGAGAAGAAGAAGAAGTCCGAGCGGTCTTCTAAGTCCTGTGAGGGCGCCCCGGCGACGGGGGCCCAACAAAAGGCCAAGCACTGCGAGTCCGCGGGCACAGGGAGCACCGAACGGTCGGGCTCCTTGGCTGCCAAAGGGGCGCATCCTCCCCGGCGCCATCAACCACGAGCCAACGCTCTGGCTCGGGTAAGAGGAAGTCCGAGAACCCGGCGAAGCTTCTGGAGAGGCCCCGGTCGATCTCGAAGATTCCGGTAGAGGGGGAGCGAGGCTCGGACCCTCCCCCCAAGGTGAAGGCCATAGGCGTGCAGAAGGTGACGATGGCCTTAATTCACCCTGCTAAGACCTCGATTGAGGATGTTGCACGGCCCTGGCTCAGCCTGTGGAGGCTAGGCCAGTGGAGGCGACCTCAGGATCCAGAGTCTCCCTGCCACGGCAGACGGAGTCGTCTTTCAGGCCCATCGAGAAGACCCCCACGAAGTCCCCGTTGGAAAAGGAGGGGGAGGGGCAGGTGGCCATCGTGGATACGGACACGACCTCTGAAGAAGAGCTCATCGAAGTCGTTGAGGAGGCCCAGCCCATCGGGAGGGATCCCGACGAGGGCGACGACAAGAGCGACGGTGTCACCAACGAGGTTCCTCAAGAGCCCCCGCGCCCGTCGTTTCCGGTGCCGCAGGACACTTCGGCGGCCATTTTGTCAGCGATTCAGTCCTTATGCTCGGAGATAAGGACAAGGTTGCCCCTCCCCCTGACGGAGGTACCTGAGCCAGACCCGACGGGGGAACCGGAGCTGGGACCTTCGGAAAGTCCACCGCATAAGAAGAGGAGGACGCATCCTCCGCCACATCTCCCGCCTCTGCGGCCCGCTCTGCCTTCCCCCCGGTCAACTACCCACGGGAATGATACAGGCACGGACACGGCTACGACAGGTACAGATGACGACGGAGGCGATGACGGGACGTGTCCCCCGTCGTGCCCTGCTCGGGCGTCCCCGCCCGACGAGATTGGATCCTTCCATGCCATGATTTCCAGGGCATCTGAGCTCTTCCAGCTCTGCCCCGAAGAGAAGAAAAAGGAAGGGTTCCTTTACCAACAGCGTGAGGCTAAAAGGAAGACGGTCCTCGCCGTACCACTTCTGGATGACATCTGGGACGAGCGGCTTTCCCTCCTCAAGAACCCTGCCACAGCACCTGCAAAGAGGGACCGGTACGAGAAGAAGTACCATGTCCCCGACGCTGCCCCCTTGTGCCTTCGGGCACAACCTACCCCGGATTCAGTCATCTCGGCAGCGGCAAAGAAGAAAGCTGGGGGGGGGGGCATCGGCCTCGACATCAACTTCCCCGCCGGATGGCGAGGGCAGGAAGCTGGACACGATGGGACGACAGATCATCTCATCCGCAGCGACGACTATCAAGGCAGCCAACGCCCTGGCTATCGTAGCCCGCTACGACAGGGAGTTGTGGTTCAAAATCGCCCCTCTATTGGACTTCCTTCCGGATGCCAAAAGGGCTGAGGCCCTTGAAATCTTACAGGAAGGTGAGATTGCTTCGGACCACTCCATCACGGTGGCAACGGACATCGCTGACACCGGTTTCCGTCAGTTGGGCAACAGCGTTTGCCTGAGACGACGAGGATGGCTTTCCGCCAGGACGTACAAACCAAAGTTTTGGGCATGCCCTTCGACGGGAACAACCTGTTCGGAAAGGGAGTCCTTTCGGAGCGCCGGAGGCAGACAAGGTGCCTTCAAGGGATCCGGCAGTGGCTCCTCGACGTACCGCCAAGCGGCGAGATCTTCATCTCAGGAGGCCTATAGGAGACGCGGCAAGGTCAGGTGGTGCCCGTCGTCGACAGGGAGGTCAAGGAGGCAAGGGGGCCTCCAAACAAGATTGAACCGACCGTGGGGTCGGGCCCCCGCCGAAGCACCCCGGTGGGAGGCCGGCTGATGAGGTTCGTCAGCGTGTGGGAGTCCATCTCCACCGACCGTTGGGTGTTGGACGCCCTGGCCCAAGGGCACGCCCTCGAGTTCCAGAAGAAGTGCCCTCGCATTCCACCCGTGGCCAGGAAGGAAAATCACATCCCTCAACTACTGTTGGAAGTAAGGGTGATGCTCAAGTAAGGTGCCATCGAGCTCCTCCCAAAGAGGCTTCGGGGCTCCGGAGTTTACTCAAGGTACTTCCTCGTAAAGAAGACAGGAGGATGGCGTCCCATCCTGGACGTGCGACGACTGAACAAGTACATCAAGGCACAGAAGTTCCGGATGGTCACCCTCCAGCACGTGCTAGGACAGCTGGAGGAGGGCGATTTCCTGTCGTCGTTGGACTTGGAGGATGCGTACTTCCACATTCCCATTCTAAAAAGACACTGAAAGTTCCTCAGGTTCGTGGTCCAAGGGCGGCACTACCAGTTCAAGGCCCTCCCGTTCGGATTGAAGTCGGCACCCAGGGTGTTCACCAAGTGCCTTGCACCGGTGGCGGCGCGGCTGCGCCTGCAGGGGATCCACGTCTACCCCTACCTAGAAGACTGGCTCATCCGGGCAAAGACAAGGGAGCTCGCCGTGGAGCACACTGCGAAGACCGTCCAGCTACTCACGGACCTGGGGTTCTCCATCAACTTTCCGAAATCCCACCTGGTCCCGTCGCAAGTCGCCCTGTTTATGGGAGCCAAGCTCGACACGGTGGAGGAAAGGACCAGGACCATCCTGGGCAAGGTGCAGCGTCTGCTGGCCACGGACATGGCCAGGGTAAGATCTATCAAGTCCCTCCTCGGGATGATGTCCTCCTGCATTTATCTGGTGCGCCTTTGCAGACTTCGGATGCGCCCCTTACAAGAGTTCCTCGACGCCCGCTGGGTCCAGTCGACGGGCAGCTTCGAGGACAGGATCCCACTCAACGAGACGTTCCGCCAGGCGATCCGGTGGTGGGGTACCCGCTCTCATTTGTCGGCGGGCATGGACTTTCAGACCCCAGCTCACCAGGTGACGGTGACGACGGATGCCTCCCTGGAAGGTTGGGGAGCGCACTCCGGAGATCTTCACGCGAGAGGCGTTTGGCTCCCGGTGGAGAAGTCACTCCACATCAACATCTTGGAGCCCCGCGCAGTGTTCTGGGCCCTCAGGTCTTTTCTTCCGTCCCTCAAGGGCAAGGTGGTGAGGATCTTCACCGGCAACACCACCACGATGTTCTACATCCGGAAGCAGGGCGGAACCAGATCCCCTGCCCTATCCAAGGAAGCCCAGGATCTGTGGCATTGGGCCATCGCTAAGGGGATGTTTCTGGTGCCTTTTCATCTGGCAGGAATAAAAAACACCATCGCCGACTCACTCAGCAGAGAGCTGCGCTCGTGCCACGAGTGCGAACTACGCCAGGATCAAGTGGATCGGCTCTTCTGACGATGGGACAAAACCCAGATCGATCTTTTCGCGACGGTGATGAACTCCAAGTGCCGGAGGTTCACCAGCAGGTTCCCCCAGCCGAGGAGCATGGGCGATGCTTTCTTGTTCTCCTGGGATGGCCTATTTCTTTATGCGTTCCCTCCGTTGCCGTTGCTGCTCTGGCTCATCAACCAGCTCAAGAGGTCCCGGTGCAGGATGATCCTCGTCGCACCGGCGTGGCCGAGACAGATCTGGTTCCCGGACCTTCTGGACTTGTCAGCGTCCACACCAGTCAAGCTGCCATCGGACGCGGATCTTCTCTCCAGAGAAGGAGGCGCCATTCTTCATCACAACCCAGAGTCGCTGAACTTGCAGGCCTGGCTCCTGCAGCACTAGAGTTTGGATGGTACGACATCCCAGCCGACTGCAGAGAGGTTCTTGTAAAGGCCAGGGTGTCCTCAAGTGCTACGGACATAAATAGAAGAGGTTCTCTGTCTGGTGCCGTGCACAGAAGATTAACCCTCTGCGGATTACCGCCACTCAAGTAATGCTGTACCTACTGTCATTGGCCAAGGCTGGACTAGCTCACGCTTCCATCAAGATACATCTGGCCGCCATCTTACGATACACCAGAACTACAGGACGGGCGTCCTTGTGGTCTCATCTGCTGGTAAAGGAATTTATGAAAGGATTGGTCCGATCATTCCCGCCAGTGAAGGCCACTGCCCCGGTGTGGGATCTCAACGTGGTGCTGACCAGGCTCATGGGTGCCCCATTTGAGCCTATGCATTCGGCACCGTTGAAGTTTCTGTTGTGGAAGACAGCATTTCTCGTGGCCATCACCTCTGCACGACGAGTGGGAGAGATCCAGGCCCTATCTTGCAAGCCACCATACTTGACTTTTCACGACACGAGGGTGGTGCTTAGGACGCACCCCTCCTTCATGCCTAAGGTGCCTTCGGACTTCCACCTCAACAAACCCTTGGTGTTGCCAGTTTTCTTCCCGTCGCCGGCTGAGAGGACTCTGCACTCGCTGGACGTAGCCGCACGAAGAGTTTTCGGAAGACATCAGAGCTGTTTGTAAACTTTGGACCTGTGAATCAAGGGAAGGCTCTCTCGAAGGCTTCCATTTCCAGATGGCTCTCCAGCAGCATCACGCACTGTCACCGGTTCGCAAACCGACCGCTGCCCGGCCGTCCGAGAGCCCACTCGACTAGAGCGATCGCTGCTACCACGGCGTTCCTATCTGGTGTGCCTCTGCTCGACATCTGCAGGGCTACTACGTGGAGGTTGACGCACACCTTCACGAGATTCTACTGCATCGATCGGAACTCCAGGGAGGAGTCCAGGGTCGGCCAAGCAGTGCTGCGCAACCTGTTCGCTTAAGGTGAGCCTGGTGAGGAGGTAAGAGATGCTTAATGTTGAGTTTTTGTATTGCTTAATGTTGAGCCTGTTGCCACCTCCCGTGGTTGTGCATGTGTATACTGCTATGTATTCTTATATTCATGAGCATGTGAATCCATGCCAGGCCCCATGCTAGAGAAGGAACAAGTTACTTACCTGTAACTGTTGTTCTCCAGCATGGGTCTGGTATGGATTCACATGCGAACCCTCCCGCCTACCCCTCTGCGGCTCTTCACTTGGTCTTACTGCCACTTTACGTGCTACCAAATCTGAGGATGGCTGCCAGAGGCGGGGCTTAGGGAGAGGGCAGTCATTGGCTCGGGGCAGTATGACCCAGAGACCAGTGATTGGTTACTACTAAGAAAGACAGATCAGAAACGAAACTGATACTGATTTTTTCTATACCGAGGATTCCCGGCCTGACTACGGGGAATATTCATGAGCATGTGAATCCATGCCAGACCCATGCTGGATAACAACAGTTACAGGTAAGTAACTTGTTCCAACCCTTCAGTGGACAAACATTACTGTTTAGATAATGGCACTTGCACACTGTAAATTTGGCCCCAGGACATTTCTTAACTAGAAATGCCCATCCATCATGAGGTTTATTTTTCGCTTGATAAACATTTGCTTCTAAAGTCCTCTGTTGATGCTCTTCATTATAACAATTCCAGTGATGAAGAACTATAAATACAGGTAACTAACATTTCCTGAGTTTCTTTCATGAGGTTGACATGCATCACCAAACAGCATACCTCTAGGTTTATCAATAATGTCTATCACAATGGCATTATCATGCCCAAAGGTTCTCAACCTACTCTGCTCCTTCTTATCCAGGGCCTGCCTTCTCTCATAATTTCTTCCCTTTTCCTCCCACTTCTTCTTCCTCCCCTGTCCCCTCTCCACCACCACAGATGGGAGTAACACTCCTCTGTACCCCCCTCGGAAAACCTTCAAAGGTGGTAACCAGCTTCACTTAGCTACCCTGAATGCTTGCTCTGCAGTCAAACACTCCTCTGACATCGTTCTCCTCCTTGAAGACCTTGACCTCAACCTCTTCGCTTTTACAGAGAAGTGGTTCAATGCCAGATCTGTCACTGCTCTTGACACTCTCCTTACTGAGGGCTTCAGAATTCTCTCCAAACCCAGACCCAACAGACCTGGAGGTGGTGTGGCCATGATCTTCCCATAATGGGTCCCTGCCTCCATCATACCAACTTAATCCTACTTCTCTTTTGGATGCCTTGTCTATAGGCTTGGGGCCTTGCCTACTCTCTCTCCCACCTTTTTCCACTATTTGCAGGCCCGCTGGCCCCATCTCGCTCTCTCTTCCTCTCTGAGTGGGCCGACCTCTCATTTCAGTGAAAATGCTTCTCAAAGCTAAAACAGTCGCTTCTCTTTGGAAAGGTCAATAATCACACATGAGAGATGAAAATCTATATTCTGTGAGGACAGAGTTCAGCACTGTTGGCACCTTAATCGCACAGACACATTGTACCACGTTCATGTGCTCCCAGTCCCTTTTTAGAAACCACACACCAGGTGAAGCTTCATTGTTTCTCAGAACATGAAAACCCCATTGTGGATACAAACTTTTCATTCCACTGTACAGTGTTAAAGGGTACAGAAATGCCATGTTAACCTGTCCAATGGACCTCAACAAATACCCACTGGCTACTGTTTGCATCCAGTTTTTTATTTGTAGTCTATTTTTCTTTAATTGTTTTACTTTAGCAGGGGTAGCAAGGGAGACAGCAGTGGTCGCAGCTGAGAAAGCCAGTTACATCCCTGCCACCTTCTCCAAAATAGATGGCTAAATCTCGGGTAAATTGCCAAATCATGTGTTTTTTAGAAATGAGGCCCCCTCTATCTTTGTTTTTGCTCGATGCGAGAGATAGCCAAGGATAGCCGAGGATAACAGAAAATGAAATGCAGGTACAAAACATGTAAATGCCATCAGTCTAGAGGTGGAGGTGTGAATAGAGAACACCAAGTGACATTTGGGATTTGGAGGGGGTCTGTGGACTGAGTTTGCAACATGAAGCTTTTCTGTAACCATGGCTATATCCGCAAACAACCCACATCGCAAAGCAAACTACGTCACAGAAACAGCTTGTGCTTGGGGGGAATGGGAGCTGGCAGGGAAGGTGAGGAGGCCATCTGGAAAGAGGGAGGAGCTGGCAGAGATGATAGGGCACTTGGTGACAACCTGGAGGGGCAAGAACACATTTCGTTTCCAGCCGTTTTTCCGATATTCGCGGCTATAAAACTACAGATAGCCAGGGCTATCTGCAGTCCATACATAAAATGCCTACAGGTAGCTCGGGGTATCTGTAATTCTGTACCCGCGGCTATAGAAAAAAGGTTGAACAAAAATAGATTTGATATTTTTACAGCTAGTTACGTCAGGGGTGAACAATCCAATGACATGACACAATAGGCATCTGGGACTACAGGACTGACCCTGATTCGCTTCAAAGCAAGGTTGGGGCCAGAACCCACAGGCCATGTTGCCTAATGAATGAGCACAAGTTACAAGACCACTTAGAGCAACATGGCCTAAAAGGGCAGTACCCTTCCTTGCTTTGCAGTTATGCAGGATCAGTGCCGATAACTGCATGGATAGGGGACAGTCCACAGTCCTGTATGCTGTATATCTCATAACACACTCGGAAAACATACGTCATCCACATTATTCTTTTAAACCACGCTACTGTCAGTCCTTGAAAGAATTGCACTTGGAGACATTGTTTTGCCTTTTGCTGAATTGCATTCTGGTATTTGTTTCCCAGTCAAAATGGGGGGTGGAGGGATAATGCCACAATTGTACACATTTTGCCTAAAATAGTTCTATAAGGATTTATATATTTGAGTGACACTATGGTATGTGTTCATTTCAAGTTATCTTTATAAAGCAGAGTATTGTTGAAAGCCAGACATGGTGGTGAGAAGTGGAAATTATGAGAAGGCAAGTAAGTCAAGCAATGTGGCAAGGGAGTTTGCAATCCTGGACACTGGTGCAGTTATTTACCCCTGATTGTGGCTGCTTTTCAGGGCACAACTAAAGGACACGTGGATGGACAGCATAACTTTTTTTTTGCAAAGGGCGGACACAACCCCTTGTTTTTTATTAGGTTGGCAAGCTTGCTCAAGTATTTGGCTACCAGGATTTTAAGGTTGTCACGTTCTCAGTGCAGACGCTTACCCACGAGACCACAAGCACTTGTTTCGTATTGGGGTTTTGTTTTCCTGGACATATTTCATGACGGATTGCTGGGTTTAAAATGTGAGCATCTTTTATACTTTGCCAGCATATTTATTGGAAAATGTCCTCTCTCAGGTTATTTTTCTGGTGTTCATTACTTTTTGTAAAAGTCCAATGCTATTTTGTCTTACTCACTTTCAAGGTCAATTGAGCTACATTTGTATATTTCACTTTAAGATATATGTTCACTTACTGTATGTATATTCATGGGTGCCAGCTTTTGATTTTCCCTATGGAGGCAAAAGTACCTGTTGTTCTTGCAGCCAGTCATTTTTTTCCCTCTTCTGTGCTGCTTAAATGCAGTTAGTTGGGGGCGTGCGATGTATCACAACATTCACCAAGAGACCAGCCATAAAACAAGGGGTTTGTAGCACGCTGCTTAACCAAAGTGTGTGATTCTTGGCAAATAATTGAATTCCACTGCGTATTGCCTCAAAACATTGTGAGTTTTCAAAGCCTCCAACCTTCTTTGCATACCAATACCACTGTCAAAACAGGCCAAAATCAGTTTGTGATTGATGAACATCTTTGAGCGATGGGTTGCAAGTGTTTCAAAATATAGAGTGGCCGTGCCTACCGGCTAGAGGTTTGGTAGACATGGCTAGTGGTCTGGTAGTCTCTTAAAATATACAGCGGGCACGGCCATAGGCTGTGGACACTGGCCATGTGCAAAAAAATAATCAATGGAATAACAAAACCCTTGAAATTCAAGGAAAACACTTTAGTTGCAGGGATGTTAAGGTGAGCAATACATTGTAACAGCATCTATGAAATTCAAGGCAAAAAATGTAGTTGCAGGGATGTTAAGGTGAGACCGTGACACAGCGAAACCCCTGAAATTCAGCTAAGTCATCCTTAACTTCGCGCCCCTGTTGGGCAGCCTATGACCACAATGATGACACCACTGATGACCTCACGGATGACATCCATGACATCACATCCCTGATGGCATCACTGATGACATTGCTAATATCATCATACATGACATCAGTGATTAGTTAAATATTGGGATCAGACATAAGGGCACTCTACGTATTTGCCCATATTCAGACCAACCTTACTACATATATGACATTAGCATTTTAGAATCTTTATCTATAAAATGGAATGTATGTATGTGTGTATGTTTATCCGGGTATACAAATCCACACCGTTGAACCCACATCTACCAAATTTTGCATAGATTCCTCGTTTATCTGGGGAAAGATCGTGGTCTGTTTGCATGCAAAAATCTTATATGCAAAACAATTTTGGGATGTGTGTGTGTGTATGTTTGTCCGGCTATACAAATGCACATAGTTGAACCTACTGCTACCAAATTTTGCATGGATTCCTCATTTGTCTGGGGCACGATTGTAGTCTGTTTAGATGTAATAAATGCACACTGCTGACACCATCATTTACTGATGCTAACCCCGATGGACTATAGAAGGTACTAGAAGGAAACACAATTTGGAAAAGTGTCTGAAGCAAAATGTCTGATTCTTTGGTTATTACTTTGAAATGTATTACTATTGTATGGAGTTCAAAAGTCTTACTTAACACACAGGGAATTAAAAAAAAGTAATGATTTTTTTATCACGCCACTCAAAATATGGGAAATGTCAAGTTTACATAAGGTCATTCACAACACGAGAGCACAATCAATCTATCTTTCTTGGACACAATCTCAAATGTGCTGAAGCCATTGTGTGACTGAAACATACCGCACAAAAAACGAACATCACTTGCAAAAGCTCCATCTGATGCAAAGCAAAAATCAATATGAAGAGCTTCTGAAACACAATAACAAACCGCAGCACAACTTGCCAACCAGAGGACAAGAGCAACTTTCTCCAGGGCAAATAAGATACAGGAGCAAACTGAAGCAAGACTTGCTGACATTATGACAAGAGCAACCTCCTCCAGTTCAAATGTGTAGAACAGATTAGAAACTCACCTCGAAATGGTTAAACAGCAAAAGACGGGGCTCTTGGCTGATCCAGCTCTCATTTTGCTGCGTGCACCTTTCAAGGTGTTCAGGGAAAAGGTGGGCCATTGGTCTCATTCTCCCAAACACAGCGGGTACTGAAAAACACCTGCAAGGGTCCTTCACCTCCAGTGAGGTCATGGGTACCGTTGTAGCTGGCAGAGAGGCGGGTCTTGCTATAGCAGGATGCCACCCCCAATCGGGCCTGGGAATGGTTAGATAGCAGTGTGTGCATTTGCCTTGAAACACCTGTCTTCACCACAGAACTGAGGCACTCTGGAAAGGGCCTAAATGAATTATTTTTGAAGTCCAAATATGAATCAAAGAAGGGTTGTGAAAACCTCTTCTTTTATAGGTTAAAGTCCACAGGCGATTGGACAAAAGCAAGCCTGCTTTAAGGGGTCAAATCTCTATCCTTGTGACAGGTATCATTTACCATCTCACATCGTACCTAAAGTGCTGTGTGCTAAAGTAAGTGAAGGAGACAGGGATTTTAAGGGGAGGTATGAAGAGAAATAAGATGTTGGGAACTGTGTGCTGACCTTCCTCTGGCTAAATTAACTCTCATAGCATCAAAGGCCCTTAGGTATCCAACACCATGGTGTGAGGCTAGTCCTTTTACATAGGTTGCACCCTTTGATTCCTGTTTTCCAGAACATCTCTTTCTGAGGGGCTGTTTTGTGGGAGAGAGGTGCTACCTGACCTCACAAAGTATCAAAAAAAGAGGCCAAGTTTTTCACTCTCTTGACCTGCTTGCTAGCAGGGACAGACTGTCTGACCAGAATGTACACAAGCCTTCCACAGCTGTCCTGGGCTCAGTGTTGACACATGTATGATATAAATCAGATGTGGATCTTAATTATGTAAACACTCTTCCACCATACCACACAGGGTATGGCTTATATTTTCAGATTACCCTCCCACCAAGAGAGTTTATTTTTCTTAATCATATGGAATTTAGAACAGAAGTGTACAGTTGAATGCAATAACTGCACTTCAGTGACTTGGCTGTTACAGCAGCTGACAAACAGGGTGCTGTGACCTCTGAACCTGCTCTGTGCAACTGAATCCAAACTGAAATGGTAATGTACAAGAGCAGTTTGTCTTCAATTAGTGACTGATTTATTGTTTGACTTCTTTCTGAGCTGATATTCTGTTCTTATGTTTGCTTCCACACATTTAATTCATTTTCTATGCTGATTAACCTTTTGGTCAAGCCCTATGTGAGAAACCAGAAGGTGTCTCGCCCACTAGTCCCCAGGGATCTGTCATCCAGGTGGCCAGAACACGGCCATGGCTTTTGTATCCAGTTCCTGGGGGTGGACCAGTGCAGGAGGATCACCTAGGTGAAGGGTCTTCAGGGCGTGGGAGTTGGTCAGCAGATGGTGAGACCTGATATACCCTTCCATATAACATCTTTACCCCATCCTACTAGGTAGGATATTTAGGAACTCTACCCCCCACTCTTTTCACAGCACGAGCACTTTCACACGGACAGCCCGGAATGAGAGAAAACAGACCCGAGCAGTATACCTGACGTTTCCCAATACAGTCGTCCGGCAAGGTCAGGCAATTACTGATCATCACACACACCTGACTTCCATTAAGCTTCCCCACATAGATAAAAGGCAGAGCACGAGAGCACACTCTGGGCGAGGAAAAGCACACGAGGGAACAGCAGTTTTGAAATGGCAGTTTAACGAGAAAAGAAAGACAGCAAAACGGGATCGCAAGAAGGAAAGCTCCCTTGACCTTTTCGACAAAGAACTGTTACTTTCCAGAGACCTCAACAATTTAAAGCGTAAGGTCATGAAACCATGCAAAACAATCCTGCATTGTGTGTCAGATACTTGGGGCCCTCCTGCGTCATTAATCAAGGACGGAAAGAAGCGCCAGCTGCTGCAGTACCGTCCTTGGCTCGAAGATCAAAGCAGCGTCAATGAAAACAACACAGCCGGTGAGTTGGGGAGACCGATACAAGACTGGACTGTGTTGAAGCCAAGGTTTCGAGCAGCAACAATGTATGGCGAGCTATGTAACGAACATTGTTAAAATAGGTGTGATAAGAGACGCAAGTAAAGTTGAACTGCTGATGAGTGATTGAACTTTCAAAGCAAGATATAATACCTTTGACAGAGTGGTCCGGCACCACGTGGGTGCTCAATCGAAGGTCTCTGTAAGGTATCCAACAGAGAACTGGCAAAAGTACAAGTGAGAATAAATTATATCAAGAAGAGAACGAGTAATTTTGAATCGAAGTGGTCCTGCGACGAGTCGAGCAAAATCCTGTGCACAGTTGAAAGTCTTTGATTTTGTTGAAGTAAAGAAAGTTTGGAAAATAGATACTTTTGGTCTGAGCCCGGCAGGGGTAGACCAATTGAAGGTTTTGTGTGTAAGCGGGTCTGAGCCTGGCGGAGAGGGACCCGGGTGAACAGAAAATCACCAGAGAAGTTGAACACGTTAAATCCTAAGAAAAACTGTTGACTCCAAAATCTGGTCTGGATGTCCTAGCGGGCGTCATAGATCTCGACTTCCGGGCAGACATAAAGGTTTTCCTACAGAACCATGGCGAAACTCCATTTGAAGCGCATTGTGAGGACAAAACTGCACAAGGAATTCTTGAAAGGGCTCTATTTCCCCGTTTTATAGAGGATGAAACTGAGATAGGTACCTTAGGCTTTGGGGAAGCTGATGTACCATCTACCACTGAGGCAAATAGGGAAGAAGAACCTACCACCCTTCCCGATCAAGCCTTCGCCCAGCTAAATGATCCAGCACTCACTGAGGCTTTCTTGCAGGTGATTCCTGAAGGGGAAGGATTAGAGAAGGGAAGTCCCTTTTTCTTCCTAAGGCTAGGATTACTGTATAGAAAGGAAACCTCCAGAGAAGGCCTAAGTAAAACTCAGTAATCCCCAAAACCCATCAGAAGATTGTGCTAGAGATTGCACATTCTCATTTGACAGGGGGATATTTAGGACAATCTAAGACCCAGGCGCACATCATTGGGAAGGTTTACTGGCCAGGTATCCATGCTGACATAAAGAACTTCATTCAGACATGTGAAATATGTTAATGTTAAAGGACATTTGTACCGCGCACTGTCACCACTGGAGTGGTCCCCTGGCGCTCTGGCGGCTCTGAAAGAGGGAGGGGGGTGGGGGTTGAGTTAGTGGGAATAGGTTGGAAAAGTGCAAGAGAGCAGTGATTTGCTGTTGGCAGCCTCAGCCCGGTGGGTCCGTTGGCTGGGCTTGGGGTGTTTTACGATCGGTAGTCGTTGTGTGCTGTTGGGCAAGTCTATGTGCAGTTTGTTTTGTTGTTGCAGTGTAGTGAAGTTTGTGCGGATTGCTGTGTTTTAGGCTTGTGGTTGTGTGTGTATGTCAGAAAACCAGTACGCATATTCCCTTGCCTGCCCCTCTGAACCAATTACCAATAAGAGAAGTCCCTTTCTGCCAAATTGGAATGGATATTATTGGACTGTTGGAAATCTCTAGACTGGGTAACAAATATGTCCTCGTAATCATTGATTACGCCATCCGATACCCAGAGGCATTCCCCATGTGGAACAACATGAACCAAAAAATTTTAAAACATCTATTGCTATATTTTTCCAGGGTTGGTTTCCTTCCCTAAGGAAATTATAACGGATCAGGGATCTAATTTTATGAGCAAACTCATTGGTGAAGTTAAGGAATTTCTCCATATTTCCACCTTAAGAACCTTAGTTTATCACCACCAAATGAACGGATTAGTAGAAAAATGTAACAAAACACTTAAGATGATTCCATGAAAGTTGGTAGACAAGGACAGGAAAGACTGGGATTGCATGATTCCCTGGGCCCTATTTGTGGTAAGAAAGACCCCTCAGCCATCCACCGGATTCTCTCCTTTCGAACTACTTTATGATAGAGAAGCGAGAGATGTCCTAGACATGCTCCAGGAGACCTGGGAAGAAAGAAAAGAGGCACCTATACCCCTCTCACAAACAGCTACCCGATTGCGAGAGCATATGAAACTTGTCTGAAATCTAGTCTATACTCACATGGAAAAAGCCCAAGCACAACAAAAGTCCATGCACGACAAGAAGATAAACTTAAGATCTTTTTCAGTTGGACAAAAGTTATTATTCCTTCTACCTACCTCTGAAAATAACTTGTCTCAAAGTGGCATTGGCCATATGAAGTACTAGAGCAAACAGGGACCTGTACCTATAAAATAGCCCAACCTTAGAGGAAACAAAATACCCACCTCTACCGCGTAAGGGGCCGATTCATGGAACAAACGTGCGCCGAAAATCTTTGCGCAAGCAGGCGCAAGCGATTCATGGAAGTCCCTGCGCGTGTTTACCTCGGGATGTGCGCCAAACCCGTGCATGGCGCACAAGTCACTGCAACATCCCGAAAGGCGTGCGCGACGCGCACAGTGAAAGCGCACAACCTCGGCGCATACACCGGGAAAGTGGGCAGGACACGGGGCGTAACGCGCGGAATCGGGAACAACGCTCGAAAATAAGGGCGTAACTGGGGATGTACTGCAGGGAAGCAGACGGAACGCCCACACGCACTCGAACCACACGTATTCATGGAATGGAATAGGGCAAAGCCACGCACAGCCAAAGACACGCACAAGCTGAAACACGTCCGCCACACGAAGGCAGGCGGTAGAGTCCCAGCGCATCACAAAAGTGGCAACATACAGCAATTGGGCCTGTGCGAGCGGGGCACGTGTATTTGCGGGGGTGCGCGGGAAGTAACACACGCGATTGAGCGGGGTACGTGTATTTCGGGTGTGCGCGGGAAGTTACACACGCGATTGAGCGGGGTACGTGTACATCAGGGGTTCGCGGGAAGTTACACACGCGATTGAGCGGGGTATGTGTATTTCGGGGGCGCGCGGGAAGTTACACACGCGATTGAGCGGGGTATGTGTATTTCGGGGGTGCGCGGGAAGTTACACACGCGATTGAGCGGGGTACGTGTATTTCGGGGGTTCGCGGGAAGTTACACACTCGATTGAGCGGGGTACGTGTATTTTGGGGGTGCGCGGGAAGTTACACACGCGATTGAGCGGGGTACGTGTATTTCGGGGGAGCACGGGAAGTTACACACGCGATTGAGCGGGGTACGTGTATTTCAGTGGCGCGCGGGAAGTTACACACGCGATTGAGCGGGGTACGTGTATTTCAAGGGGCGCGCGGGAAGTTACACACGCGATTGAGCGGGGTACGTGTATTTCGGGGGTGCGCGGGAAGTTACACACGCGATTGAGCGGGGTACGTGTATTTCGGGGGTGCGCGGGAAGTTACACACGCGATTGAGCGGGGTACGTGTATTTCGGGGGTGCGCGGGAAGTTACACACGCGCTTGAGCGGGGTACGTGTATTTCAGGGGTGCGCGGGAAGTTACACACGCGATCACATCAGGGTACGTATATTTCGGGGGTGCGCGGGAAGTTACACACGCAATCTCATCAGGGTACGTGTATTTCGGGGGTTTGCGGGAAGTTACACACGCGATCTCATCAGGGTACGTTTATTTCGGGGTGCGGGGGAAGTATCACACGCAACATCAGCAGGGTACGTGTATTCCAGGGGTGCGCGGGAAGTTCCACACGCAATTCCATCAGGGTACGTGTATTACAGGGGTGCGCGGGGAGCACCACACGTGAATTGCACGTGTGGGTCCTCCCAGGTGTTCCCTCTACACCCTCCACGGCCCCTGCAGGTCGCTCACACCACAGGGGCCTACCCTGCACATGCCCTGCAGGCACCCCATCCACCATGGCCATGCCCCCCAGCCAACCCACATGTCAACTTGCACTACTGCCCACCAACGCATGTCCCCCTGCACCCCCAGCCACCAGGGGCACCCTCCACCAGGCCCCCACCCATGTCTCCCACCCCCCCCAGCAGTGCAGGGGCACCCTCCACCAGGCCCCCACCCATGTCTCCCGCCACTCCCACCCCCCAGCAGTGCAGGGGCACCCTCCACCAGGCCCCCACCCATGTCTCCCACCACCCCCAGCACTGTGGGGCACCTGCCAGCAGGCCCCCACCCATGTGCAACTCATGTCTCCCACCACCCTCACCCCCCACCCACCAGGGGCAGCCTCCACCAGGCCCCCACCCATGTCTCCCAGCACCCCCACCCCCCAGCACTGTGGGGCACCTGCCAGCAGGCCCCCACCCATGACTCCCACCACCCCCACCCCCCAGCAGTGCAGGGGCACCCACCACCAGGCCCCCACCCATGTCTCCCACCACCCACACCCCTCAGCCACCAGGGGCAGCCTCCACCAGGCCCCCGCCCATGTCTCCCACCACCCCCACCCCCCAGCCACCAGGGGCAGCCTCCACCAGGCCCCCACCCATGTCTCCCACCACCCCCACCCCCCAGCAGTGCAGGGGCACCCTCCACCAGGCCCCCACCCATGTCTCCCACCACCCCCACCCCCCAGCACTGTGGGGCACCTGCCAGCAGGCCCCCACCCATGTGCAAATCATGTTCCCCACCACCCCCACCCCCCAGCACTGTGGGGCACCTGCCAGCAGGCCCCCACCCATGTGCAACTCATGTTCCCCAGCCAACATGTCATCACAATCTAGGTCCCTGGTCCCTATGGTCAGCCTCCAAATGCAAAACACCCACCCGAGTATTGTATCCACCCACTCATAATTTGCAATTACATCACAGAACACCAATTGCAAGTTCCGAAACAAACACATTTCCCTCACATACACCCAATGGGTGTCAGTGAATCTCAAAACCCATATCATGAAATGCATGAAACCAATGAGATACCACACAGTGAAGTTCACCAAAAAAAATATGTATTAAAGGAAACATAAATAGAATCAAAAATAAAGAAACAGAAATGTGAATGTACAAAAATTAAAAGAAGCATGTCCGTGAAAAAAAGCAAAACCAAAAATAAAATTCCAAAGTAATGGTGTCCAAAGTCACTGTCCACAAAACAAAATCCAATGAGAAATAAAAAAGAAAGCCATTGCTCCATGGTTAAAATGTGAAAAAAAAAATACAATCCAACAGTGAACTATGTACATGGGAACAAGCCAGGGTCCATTATCCCAACAAAAGAAAGGAAACCTATCTAACTACACTAACTAATAAAATAAACTATATACAAAAATGTGGCCAATGTCCAAAAGGTCCAAATAAAATCAAAAAAAAAAAAATGAAACCTAACACTACCTACATAACTATGTACAAGGGCAGCGGGCTAGTTTGACGGCTCACTTGTGGATGTCCCGGGCCAGGGCATCATCGAACTCCTGCTCAATGTCCCGGAGGCGGTCCTCCTCCATGGCCCGAGGGTCCGCAGGGCCGTCGACGTGTCCACCTCCAAACCCCTGCGGATTACCTCGAGGCACTCGGCCCGCCTCAGGGCCCTCCGCATGGAGTTCTCCGCCCTGACCATTGTGAGCCGGGCCTCTTCCGCCCGCTGCCGCTCCGCATCTATGGCGTGGCCCAACCGCTGCCACACGGAAGACACTCTCTGCCCTGGGTCCTCCTGCCCTCCGGCCGATGCCTGCCCCTCCGATGTTGAAGGCCCCGAGCCTTCATGGCTCCCACCACGTTGCTGCTGTGCCTCTGCCTGTGCACTGCCTCCTGCTGCCTGCACATCCTCCGCCGGCTGGGGTGCAGTCGTTGATGTGGCCACCCCTGCTGGACGTCCGACTCCCGACTGTGGCAGGGATGCCTCCTCCACCAGCCTGGCCGCACCGTCAGAGGCAGCTCCACAGGGCACCCAGGTGACTGATGGGTGGGAAGATGGCACGGAGGATGACTGGCGTGTAGGGGGTCCAGTTGAGGAGGGGGTCGTAGCAAGCTCCATCAGACGGAGGAATCCGGCCTGGGTGACCTGTCCCAGCAGGCTGACGTGGTCAACGAGCCATTCGAGATGACGTGCAGCCTCCTCATGAAAAGACTGCAGGTCACCTCGCATGGCCCGTTGACGCAACGCCACACCAGTCAGGACAGGCTCAACCCGGACCCGGATAGCCACGTCCGCAGGCAGAGGAAGGCCAGTTGACGCGAGTTCATCCCCTGCCTGAAACCGGGTCTGGACGTAGGCATCCCTGCTGGTGCAAGATGATGCAGGGACAGGATCAGGGACAGGATTGCACACAGGCACCTCTGCGGCGGCCTGTGCTGCCTCCTGTCCCTGGTCCTGCACTGCACCACTAGCACCAGTGGGATCCCCACCTCCAGACCCCGTCTCTGGTGCTTGCACGGCCTCCTCCTCCACCAAACCCCCCACCAACCTGGATGACTCCGTGCCATCTTCCCCTGTTGGGCCCTGTGGGGTCCCAGCTGCCCCTTCTGCTGCCGAGGAGTCCAACTCCAACCTCCGCCTCTTGGACCTCCCCCCGGCAGCTGCGGCCTGGGACGCGGCACCGGACTCCTCACTCCCCGACGAGATCACAACATGGGAGGGGAGCCGGGCCTTGCGTCTCCGGCTGGCGGTGGGATCCCCGCCGCTGTGCTCCACAGCACCTTCTCCACCCTCTTCATCAGTTGACGCTGCAGACAGGGAGAAACAAAACACAGGCATCAGGGCACTGTACAATGGACACATACACACATGACAGTTGTACATGAGTGGCATTGGCAAACCTCAGACATGTCATCACAATCCCCAACACACATGTCATTTCAACTCGCACACATGAGCCATACCACAGCCATATCGCAACTGCCAGCACCATCCATACACATACAACAGCATGAGCAGGCAAAGGTGAGCCAGACATCACATGCAACACAGGAAGTGCACCACACATGTACACACACCACCACACTTGCATGCATGTGTACACCTCTGCCAAGTGTCGCAGTGTTCAGACAGGCATCCATGTCACATCTGCCAATCAGGCTTCCACATACCGCTGTCACATGCATCCATGTTGCATCACTGTTGCACCCTTGTCAAATACACACACATGCACATGTACACAGTGCTGATACATGCAGCCGAAAAAAAACATACATGCGTGACATCACGGACATGTCAACTTACATACACATTCATCCAAACATGTGTGCCCACACAACTGCATTTGGCATGCAAGCCTACACACACAAGCACCATCCATGTCTCACACATTCCAGCCCTCCCATGTGTTAGCCCCACGGCCCTGTACACCCCCACCCATACTCGACCCCATACAAACAGATGTGCAACCTGCACGCTACTGAAAAATCACCACACGCACTGCTCACAATCAGGATGCATGTACACTTACCGCTCGACTCCAGACGGGTCTGCCTCTCAAGGACCTGGACGTGGAGCGCTGGGGATATGCGTTCCAGGACCCTCATCTGTTCTTCCGACAAGTGGCCCCGGCGCCCCTTGGCATCCGCTGCCTTCAAGAGGCGCCGGGCCTTGTTCAGGGTCCTGGACCTGAAGTCCTCCCAGCGCTTCTTGACATGTTGTAAGTCGCGGACTGCCACCCCCTCCGCGTTGATGGCAGTCACGATGTCAGTCCAGATCCGAGTCTGTCCTTCCTTGTCGGCGCGGGAACTTCCGAAGAGGGCATCATACTGCCCCAGGACTTGCTCCACCAGGACACCAACTTCGGTGGCACTGAAGCTGGTGCCCCTCTGCCTCTCTGGCCGGGGGTTGTCAGTGGTCTCAAATGGTGTTTGCCCCGACATGACAACCCCAGAGGCAGGAGTGGGTGGGCAACTGGATCCTGGGGCTGGGCTGTGGAGCGATGGAATCCCAGTCGGGAGTCTTCGGTTCCAGCAAGGGTGGTCACAGCAACAGCACCCCTGGCTGATGTGCAGGCAGCAAATGGCAGGGCACGTGGGCAGCAGGCAGTCAGGCAGCAGCAGATGGCAGGTGGGAGCGTGCTCGGGGCTCTGGGGGGCAGTAGTTCGGCCTTCTGGGCAGGAGCGTGGTCTTCCGTGTGCTTACGCGTGGCCAGCTTGATACGGAGTGATTTGGCACGTGAAAAATCTGCACGTCAGCGTGTAATTCGAGGAAAGGCCCTTAGCGCGTATGCACGGCAGCACGCATATGCGATTTCATTGGACCAAAGGCCCTTAGCGCGTGAGCGTGTCTGTGACGCGCGCGGGTGTTTCCCTCATTGCACGTGATGACAGAACACACGTGGATTTCCACCAATCGCGTGTGAAAGTTCCCGTGCACCCCGGAACACACGTACCCAGGCTAATCGCGTGTGGAACTTCCCGCGCACCCCGAAACACACGTACCCAGGCCAATCGCGTGTATGCTCACTCCCCTCCAATCACACGCGATGACACTCGGTCGTACAGTTTTTCACGCGCGCTGAAATGCCCATGCACGTCTGTACGCGTCACGTCACAGGGGTGCTTGCGCTTGAGGGGCCTTCTGTCCAATGAAAATGCGTATGCGTGCAGACGCGCTTACGCGCTAAGGGCCTTTCCTCGAATTACACGCTGACGTGCAGATTTTTCACGTGCCAAATCACTCCGTATCAAGCTGGCCACGCGTAAGCACACGGAAGACCAGGCTCCTGCCCAGAAGGCCGAACTACTGCCCCCCAGAGCCCCGAGCACGCTCCCACCTGCCATCTGCTGCTGCCTGACTGCCAGCTGCCCTTGTGCCCTGCCATTTGCTGCCTGCACATCAGCCAGGGGTGCTGTTGCTGTGACCACCCATGCTGGAACCGAAGACTCCCGACTGGGATTCCATCGCTCCACAGCCCAGCCCCAGGAGCCAGTTGCCCACACACTCCTGCCTCTGGGGTTGTCATGTCGGGGCAAACACCATCTGAGACCACTGACAACCCCCAGCCAGAGAGGCAGATGGGCACCAGCTTCAGTGCCACCGAAGTTGGTGTCCTGGTGGAGCAAGTCCTGGGGCAGTATGATGCCCTCTTCGGAAGTTTCCGCGCCGACAAGGAAGGACGGACTCGGATCTGGACTGACATTGTGACTGCCATCAACGCGGAGGGGGTGGCAGTCCGCGACTTACAACATGTCAAGAAGCGCTGGGAGGACTTCAGGTCCACGACCCTGAACAAGGCCCGGCGCCTCTTGAAGGCAGCGGATGCCAAGGGGCGCCGGGGCCACTTGTCGGAAGAACAGATGAGGGTCCTGGAACGCATATCCCCAGCGCTCCACGTCCAGGTCCTTGAGAGGCAGACCCGTCTGGAGTCGAGCGGTAAGTGTACATGCATCCTGATTGTGAGCAGTGCGTGTGGTGATTTTTCAGTAGTGTGCAGGTTGCGCATCTGTTTGTATGGGGTCGAGTATGGGTGGGGGTGTACAGGGCCGTGGGGCTAACACATGCGAGGGCTGGAATGTGTGAGACATGGATGGTGCTTGTGTGTGTAGGCTTGCATGCCAAATGCAGTTGTGTGGGCACACATGTTTGGATGAATGTGTATGTAAGTAGACATGTCCGTGATGTCACGCATGTATGTTGTTTTCGGCTACATGTATCAGCACTGTGTACATGTGCATGTGTGTGTATTTGACAAGGGTGCAACAGTGATGCAACATGGATGCATGTGACAGCGGTATGTGGAAGCCTGATTGGCAGATGTGACATGGATGCCTGTCTGAACACTGCGACACTTGGCAGAGGTGTACACATGCATGCAAGTGTGGTGGTGTGTGTACATGTGTGGTGCACTTCCTGTGTTGCATGTGATGTCTGGCTCACCTTTGCCTGCTCATGCTGTTGTATGTGTATGGATGGTGCTGGCAGTTGCGATATGGCTGTGGTATGGCTCATGTGTGCGAGTTGAAATGACATGTGTGTTGGGGATTGTGATGACATGTCTGAGGTTTGCCAATGCCACTCATGTACAACTGTCATGTGTGTATGTGTCCATTGTACAGTGCCCTGATGCCTGTGTTTTGTTTCTCCCTGTCTGCAGCGTCAACTGATGAAGAGGGTGGAGAAGGTGCTGTGGAGCACAGCGGCGGGGATCCCACCGCCAGCCAGAGACGCAAGGCCCGGCTCCCCTCCCATGTTTGATCTCGTCGGGGAGTGAGGAGTCCGGTGCCGCATCCCAGGCCGCAGCTGCCGGGGGGAGGTCCAAGAGGCGGAGGTTGGAGTTGGACTCCTCGGCAGCAGAAGGGGAAGCTGGGACCCCACAGGGCCCAACAGGGGAAGATGGCACAGAGTCATCCAGGTTGGTGGGGGGTTTGGTGGAGGAGGAGGCCGTGCAAGTACCAGAGACGGGGTCTGGAGGTGAGGATCCCACTGGTGCTAGTGGTGCAGTGCAGGACCAGGGACAGGAGGCAGCACATGCCGCCGCGGAGGTGCCTGTGTGCAATCCTGTCCCTGCATCATCTTGCACCAGCAGGGATGCCTACATCCAGACCCGTTTTCAGGCAGGGGATGAGCTCACGTCAACTGGCCTTCCTCTGCCTGCGGACGTGGCTATCCGGGTCCGGGTTGAGCCTGTCCTGACTGGTGTGGCGTTGCGTCAACGGGCCATGCGAGGTGACCTGCACTCTTTTCATGAGGAGACTGCACGTCATCTCGAATGGCTCGTTGACCACGTCAGCCTGCTGGGACAGGTCACCCAGGCCGATTCCTCCGTCTGATGGGGCTTGCTACGACCCCCTCCTCAACTGGACCCCCTACGCGCCAGTCGTCCTCCGTGCCATCTTCCCACCCATCAGTCACCTGGGTGCCCTGTGGAGCTGCCTCTGACGGTGCGGCCAGGCTGGTGGAGGAGGCATCCCTGCCACAGTCGGGAGTCGGACGTCCAGCAGGGGTGGCCACATCAACGACTTCACCCCAGCCGGCGGAGGATGTGCAGGCAGCAGGAGGCAGTGTACGGGCAGAGGCACAGCAGCAGCAGCAACGTGGTGGGAGCCATGAAGGCTCGGGGCCGTCAACATCGGAGGGGCAGGCATCGGCCGGAGGGCAGGAGGACCCAGGACAGAGAGTGTCTTCCGTGTGGCAGCGGTTGGGCCACACCATAGATGCGGAGCGGCAGCGGGCGGAAGAGGCACGGCTCACAATGGTCAGGGCGGAGAACTCCATGCGGAGGGCCCTGAGGCGGGCAGAGTGCCTCGAGGCAATCCGCAGGGGTTTGGAGGTGGACACGTTGACGGCCCTGCGGACCCTCGGGGCCATGGAAGAGGACTGCCTCCGGGACATTGAGCAGGAGTTCGATGATGCCCTGGCCCGGGACATCCACAAGTGAGCCGTCAAACTAGCCCGCTGCCCTTGTACATAGTTATGTAGGTAGTGTTAGGTTTCATTTTTGTTTTGATTTTATTTGGACCTTTCGGACATTGGCCACATTTTTGTATATAGTTTATTTTATTAGTTAGTGTAGTTAGATAGGTTTCCTTTCTTTTGTTGGGATAATGGACCCTGGCTTGTTCCCATGTACATAGTTCACTGTTGGATTGTATTTTTTTTCACATTTTAACCATGGAGCAATGGCTTTCTTTTTTATTTCCCATTGGATTTTGTTTTGTGGACAGTGACTTTGGACACCATTACTTTGGAATTTTATTTTTGGTTTTGCTTTTTTTCACAGACATGCTTCTTTTAATTTTTGTACATTCACATTTCTGTTTCTTTATTTTTGATTCTATTTATGTTTCCTTTAATACATATTTTTTTTGGTGAACTTCAATGTGTGGTATCTCATTGGTTTCATGCATTTCATGATATGGGTTTTGAGATTCACTGACACCCATTGGGTGTATGTGAGGGAAATGTGTTTGTTTTGGTACTTGCAATTGGTGTTCTGTGATGTAATTGCAAATTATGAGTGGGTGGATGCAATACTCGGGTGGGTGTTTTGCATTTGGAGGCTGACCATAGGGACCAGGGATCTAGATTGTGATGACATGTTGGCTGGGGAACATGAGTTGCACATGGGTGGGGGGCCTGCTGGCAGGTGCCCCACAGTGCTGGGGGGTGGGGGTGGTGGGAGACATGGGTGGGGGCCTGGTGGAGGGTGCCCCTGCACTGCTGGGGGGTGGGGGGGTGGCCGACATGGGTGGGGGCCTGGTGGAGGCAGCCCCTGGTGGCTGGGGGGCGGGGGTGCTGGGAGACATGAGTGGGGGCCTGGTGGAGGCTGCCCCTGGTGGCTGGGGGGTGGGGGTGCTGGGAGACATGGGTGGGGGCCTGGTGGAGGCTGCCCCTGCACTGCTGGGGGGGTAGGGGTGGTGGGAGGCATGGGTGGGGGCCTGGTGGAGGTTGCCCCTGGTGGCTGGGGAGTGGGGGTGCTGGGAGACATGGGTGGGGGCCTGGTGGTGGGTGCCCCTGCACTGCTGGGGGGTGGGGGTGGTGGGAGTCATGGGTGTGGGCCTGCTGGCAGGTGCCCCACAGTGCTGGGTGGTGGGGGTGGTGGGAGACATGGGTGGGGGCCTGGTGGAGGGTGCCCCTGCACTGCTGGGGGGTGGGGGTGGTGGGAGACATGGGTGGGGGCCTGGTGGAGGCTGCCCCTGGTGGCTGGGGGGTGGTGGGAGACATGGGTGGGGGCCTGGTGGAGGGTGCCCCTGCACTGCTGGGGGGTGGGGGTGGTGGGAGACATGGGTGGGGCCTGGTGGAGGGTGCCCCTGGTGGCTGGGAGACATGGGTGGGGGCCTGGTGGTGGGTGCCCCTGCACTGCTGGGGGGTGGGGGTGGTGGGAGACATGGGTGGGGGCCTGGTGGAGGGTGCCCCTGCACTGCTGGGGGGTGGGGGTGGTGGGAGACATGGGTGGGGCCTGGTGGAGGGTGCCCCTGGTGGCTGGGGGTGCTGGGAGACATGGGTGGGGGCCTGGTGGAGGGTGCCCCTGCACTGCTGGGGGGTGGGGGGGTGGGAGACATGGGTGGGGGCCTGGTGGAGGGTGCCCCTGCACTGCTGGGGGCGGGGGTGCTGGGAGACATGGGTGGGGGCCTGGTGGAGGCTGCCCCTGGTGGCTGGGGGGCGGGGGTGCTGGGAGACATGGGTGGGGGCCTGGTGGAGGCTGCCCCTGCACTGCTGGGGGGGTGGGGGTGGTGGGAGACATGGGTGGGGGCCTGGTGGAGGCTGCCCCTGGTGGCTGGGGGGTAGGGGTGGTGGGAGGCATGGGTGGGGGCCTGGTGGAGGCTGCCCCTGGTGGCTGGGGAGTGGGGGTGCTGGGAGACATGGGTGGGGGCCTGGTGGTGGGTGCCCCTGCACTGCTGGGGGGTGGGGGTGGTGGGAGTCATGGGTGTGGGCCTGCTGGCAGGTGCCCCACAGTGCTGGGTGGTGGGGGACATGGGTGGGGGCCTGATGGAGGCTGCCCCTGGTGGCTGGGGGGTGGGGGTGGTGGGAGACCTGGGTGGGGGCCTGGTGGAGGGTGCCCCTGCACTGCTGGGTGGTGGGAGACATGGGTGGGGGCCTGGTGGTGGGTGCCCCTGGGGGGTGGGGGTGCTGGGAGACATGGGTGGGGGCCTGGTGGAGGCTGCCCCTGGTGGCTGGGAGGTGGGGGTGGTGGGAGACATGGGTGGGGCCTGGTGGTGGGTGCCCCACAGTGCTGGGGGGTGGGGGTGCTGGGAGACATGGGTGGGGGCCTGGTGGAGGGTGCCCCACAGTGCTGGGGGGTGGGGGTGGTGGGAGACATGAGTTGGACATGGGTGGGGACCTGCTGGCAGGTGCCCCACAGTGCTGGGGGGTGGGGGTGGTGGGAGACATGAGTTGGACATGGGTGGGGGCCTGCTGGAAAGTGCCCCACAGTGCTGGGGGGTGGGGGGGTGGGAGACATGGGTGGGGGCCTGGTGGAGGGTGCCCCACAGTGCTGGGGGGTGTGGGTGGTAGGAGACATGAGTTGGACATGGGTGGGGGCCTGCTGGCAGGTGCCCCACAGTGCTGGGGGGTGGGGGTGGTGGGAGACATGAGTTGGACATGGGTGGGGGCCTGCTGGCAGGTGCCCCACAGTGGTGGGGGGTGGGGGTGGTGGGAGACATAGGTGGGGGCCTGGTGGAGGGTGCCCCACAGTGCTGGGGGGAGGGGGTGGTGGGAGACATGAGTTGGACATGGGTGGGGGCCTGCTGGCAGGTGCCCCACAGTGCTAGGGGCTGGGGGTGGTGGGAGACATGAGTTGGACATGGGTTGGGGCCTGCTGGCAGGTGCCCCACAGTGCTGGGGGGTGGGAGGGGTGGGAGACATGGGTGGGGGCCTGGTGGAGGGTGCCCCTGGTGGCTGGGGGTGCAGGGGGACATGCGTTGGTGGGCAGTAGTGCAAGTTGACATGTGGGTTGGCTGGGGGTCATGGCTATGGTGGATGGGGTGCCTGCAGGACATGTGCAGGGTAGGCCCCTGTGGTGTGAGCCACCTGCAGGGGCCGTGGAGGGTGTAGAGGGAACACCTGGGAGGACCCACACGTGCAATTCACGTGTGGTGCTCCCCGCGCACCCCTGTAATACACGTACCCTGATGGAATCGCGTGTGGAACTTCCCGCGCACCCCTGAAATGCGCGTACCCTGCTCGCACGGGCCCAATCGCGTGTGGAACTTCCCGCGCACCCCTGAAATACACGTACCCTGATGGAATCACGTGTGGAACTTCCTGCTCACCCCTGGAATACACGTACCCTGCTGATGTCGCGTGGGAAACTTCCCCCGCACCACGAAATACACGTACCCTGATGAAATTGTGTGTGGAACTTCCCGCGCACCCCTGAAATACACGTGCCCTGCTGATGTTGCGTGTGAAACTTCCCCCGCACCCTGAAATACACGTACCCTGCTGCAATCGCGTGTGGAAATTCCTGCGCACCCCTGAAATACACGTACCCTGCTGCAATCGCGTGTGGCACTTGCCGCGCACCCCTGAGATACGCGTACCCTGCTCGCACGGGCCCAATCGCGTGTGGAAATTCCCGCACACCCCTTAAATACACGTACCCTGCTGAAATCGCGTGTGAAACTTGCCCCGCACCCTGAAATACACGTACCCTTCTGAAATCGCGTGTGGCACTTCCCACGCACCCCAGTGATACACGTAGCCCGCTTGCCGTGCTGGTACAGGGTTAGCGCAGCCCTTTGCGCTGGATTGGGTATATTGATGGCTTTTCCCTGCGCGAGAGGCGTTCTTGGGGGCGTAACTGGCGCTGCTGCAGGGTCGCTGCGCCACTTGTGCGCTGAATTCTATGAATTACCCCCTAAGTCAAGACATTCCCCTATGTATTCTGAGAGAAACCAGGGAGAGTGCACATCACTTATTATTATATCAGAACTCAAAAGGGAAAAGTGATCCATTTAAAACCCTATTGACTCCCGGAAGCCCGTAGACAGATAGTGGTTGTGGAAGTCAACAAAATGCTAAGGGCAAATATTATTGAACCCTTTTGAAGCCCTTGGTCCTCCCCTGTTGTGTTAGTCACAAAACCTGATTATTCCTGGAGGTTTTGCATAGACTTCTGACAGGTCAACGTCATCTCTGACTTTGATGCCTATCCTATGCCACACATCGAGGAATTGGTTGATAAACTCGGAAATTCCACTTTCACGTCTACCCTAGACTTAACCAAGGGGTACTGACAGGCCCCAGTACATGCACTTGATAGGGAAAAGACAGCTTTCTCAATGCCCCCGGGACTGTTCCAGTTCAAAGTCCTCCCTTCTGGCCTACACGAGGCCCCTGCCACTTTCCATTGGTTTATGGACAGGATATTACAGCCCTACTCCGATTTCTCTGGAGTTTATATTGGCGACATAGTCATTTATAGTAAGATTTGAGAAGACCGACTTTTTCATCTCTTTACTATTATGAGAGCCCTCAGAGAAGCCGGCTTAACTGCCAATTCATCCAAATGTAAGCTGGCTCAATCAGCCGTTTAAATACCTTGGATTTTTTTATAGGGAATGGCAGTGTCCAGCCTCAATGAGAAAAAGTGAAAGGTGTCCTCGATACCCCCACGCCTAAGACGAAGAGAGACCTCAGAGCATTCTTAGGATTGATCAGTTAGTACCGTAGGCTTATCCCTAATTTCTCAGACAGAACAGCTAGGTTGACCGACAAATTAAAAAACTCCGAACCCCAGAGGATTCCTTGGACTGACGAGGACGATGTATGTTACAAAAGCTTAAAACAAACCCTGTGCCAGAAACAGATACTAAAGGTAGTAGATTTGTAGACAAACTGATGCCTCTCTTACAGGATTAGGAGCAGTTATGTCACAAGTTGGTGATGAATTAGATCACCCTATCCTATTCACTAGTTGAAAACTCTATCCACGTGAAAAAACTACTCTGTGTTAGAGTTAGAGGCCCTTGCCATCAAATGGGCCATCTCCCATTTAAGATACTATCTCCTAGGAAGGAAGTTCGCACTTGTCACAGATCATTCACAATTAGTGTGGATAAGCCAAGAAAAGGACTCGAGTCATGCAATGGTTGTAGACCCGCAACCCTACTGTTTCACTGTGGAGCACCGATTTCCTTTCTCAATTTCCCTGTGAAACAAATACTGCTACATCGCATAGGGGAAGGGCATGTGAGAAACCAGAAGGTGTCTCGCCCACTAGTCCCTGGGGATTTATCATCCAGGTGGTCAGGGCACGGCCATCGCTTTTGGATCCAGTTCCTGGGGGTGGACCAGTGCGGGAGGATCACCTGGGTGAGGGATCTTCAGGGAGTGGAAGTGGGACACCAGATGGTGAGACGCAGTATCCCCTACCCTATACAACCTTTTACCCCATCCTACCAGGTAGGATGTGAGGGCACTCTACCCCCCACGCCGTTTACAACACAAGCACTTTCACACGGACAGCCCGGAATGAGACAAAACAGACTAACACCTGACCAGTATTCCTGACGTGTCCCAATACCATGGGCAGGCAAAGTCAGCCAATTACTGATCATCACACACACCTGACTTCCATTAAGCTTTGAAAGTTCAATCACTCATCAGCAGTTGACCTTTACTTGCGTCTCTTATCAAACGTGTTTTAACAATGTTTGTTCCATTGCTTGCCATACAATGTTGCTTCTCGCAACCTTGGCTTCAACACAGAACGGTCTTGTATTGGTCTCCCCAACTCACCAGCTGTGTTGTTTTCATTGACGCTGCTGATAAGGGAATAGGCAGGAGTCCCAGGAGGCTGCCTGGACTTGCATGGAGTGTGCTGTGCGGGCTCTTGGGTTACGTGCTGTTGCCAGTCTCGGATCTGCCTGAGGTTGTTGCAGGACCACAGTGATGGGGTCTGGCCAAGAATGTGAGGCGAAGTATGTGGTGGTCAAGTTCAGCGGCACCATTGTGCGGTGCCTAACACCTGCAGTGCTCAACACTGCGCCCATGTTCTGCGTGGGCTTTGCCGCAGAGGGTTCGGCATGCAGGTTTTAAATGAAGCGGAGTGGAACGTTGATGTATAGCATGTAGTGAATCGTGCAGCGTTCTCTGCGGACCTGCAGCGCTCAACGCCGCACCCTTCTCCTGCACAGGCTTTGCCTCAGAGGGTTTGGCACACAAGTTTTAAATGAAGCAGAGTCGAATGTCGATGCGTAGCATGTAGTGGACGTGGATCGAGCAGCGTGCTCTGCGGACCTGTGGCGCTCAACACCTCGCCCTTGGCCTCCGTGGGCTTTGCCGCAGAGGGTTCGGCATGCAGGTTTTAAATGAAGCAGAGTCAAACGCCAATGCGTAGCACCTAGTGGCCATAGATCGTGCAGCATGCTCTGCAGACCTGCGCCCTTGGCCTGCGCAGGCTTTGCCGCAGAGGGTCCGGCACGTAGGTCTTAAATGAAGCAGAGTCGAACAGTGATGTGTAGCACATAGTGGACGTTGATTGAGCAGCATGCTCGGTGGACCTGTGGCGCTCAACACTGCACCGTTGGCCTGGGCAGGCTTATAATTTACTCTGTGTTGTTGGACCTTCCAAATTAGTGCCTTGTTTTTTCAGATTGTCAATATGTCCCACAACTTGTGGATAGTTGGTGTGTCTTGTATCCTCTGACTGGTACATTCTGTTGATCATGGGAGTTAATTTGCCATATCATTTTTACTGCAACATCCACCAACATCCACTAGCATGGACATTTCGGAGTTAAATGACTAATATAATGTCCAATTTGAGGTCTTATAATGTTGAATGTGTGCTCAACCTAAATGTTGGAGGGAATGACCTGCTAAACCTTCAGCCACATATCAGGGCTGATCTTGAGTGTTTGTTTCAGCAATTTCCAGCATACCTTATTGTTTTTTTTTATGTATCTTTGCCTCTAAATCGTGGGTCAGTGGCAATGTGGTACATTGCACAATTGACAAACCTTGTCAGAATTAGATCACGGAATGTCTGACATCTGCCACTTAAGCATCTACAGCAATGACCCGCCACTTGTTTTTTTGTGGTGATAGTATTAATTTGACAGATTGTGGCAAATCTACTTCTGACCAAAACATATTGGGCCTCATTATAAGTTTGCCGGGCCGGAAACAACGGCACTGGTAAGCATGCCGGCACCATTGTTTCCGGATCGGCAAACTACGAGTTCTGCGAGCGGGTGCCTTTCAGCCTGCCAGGTCTCGACGAATGCACCGGCACCATTCACGAATGGTGCCGGTGCATCTGGCCTCCCCATTCCCATTGAGTCCAGACGAATATTTTCCGGCGCCCGGGAATGGGCAATTACTGGGTCCGCCGGGGCTGTAATGCCCCGGTAATTGCCCATTCCCAGGCACTGGAAAATTCATGACTTTTTTATCTATCGACATGGCTTCCGCCAGGGTCATAATGACCCCCAATGTATTGGATGCTTTGTCCATTGTATTGCAGTATACCCTTGTTTGTTATTACTATATTGTATGTTGCATAGTATATTACTTATTCCGTGTTAGATGGCTTGTGCCACTAAACATACTGCCAATATACCCTGTCTGATGAATTGCCATCTTGCAAGGGTGAGAAAGCCCTGGCTTTTTTTTATTAAATAATAAAATGATGCAGGTAATTCCATCTCTGAAAGGGAAATCTTCTAATCCGATTAGCCTTTCGTAAATTCCATGCCATAAGCATAATGCCTATTTCTGCCTTGTTGCACAGTATCCTGATTCGCAGCACCTGCTCTACCATTGGCACGGAGCAGGTTCAGAGACCACATGTGCCCTTTTGACAGCTACGGTGACACCCAAGTCTCTGCGCCCCTGTTTCAAAAACTACTTAACCTTGAATATTTTTCTTGTGGCACATAAAACTGTACATATAAGCCATATCTGAGTTAGGGTATGGTGGTCAGCATCTTTCAGAGTTATCCCAGACGCATTAAATTGATTTCACACATGTGTCAGCCCATTGGATCCAGTTCAGCTGTGGAAGGACTATGTGTATTCCTCCCAGAAAATGCCCACCCCTGCCCACTGACAAGACTAGCCTTGCAGGATTTCTTCTCTTTGTTCCCTTTGTAAAGGTCAGTTAACACACTTTCCCCCAGGACAGCCACTCCATAGGACGCTGTCCTCGGAACAGAAACTAAGTGGCATGCCCATTCATGTAGAGCCAAGCCTCTCACCAGGGTGCTGCATTTTTAAAGGCCTTTGATCCTATTGAGAAAGGGAGGGGGCATAGCTAGGATAGCCGGAAAAGGGTATGTGCAGTTTCTGGAACGTCCTGCCATCTTGATTGTATCTGCCTCTCTTTCTCAGTGCTGTCCCCTCCACTTCCTCTCGAGCAAAACACTTTAGGTGTGACATCAGAAGGGCAAAGTCCACTTATTTCAAGGTCAGGGATTGGACCCCTAAATCAGGCTAGCTTTAGTCCAATCACCTGTGGACTTTTGCATATAAAAGACAGCATCTCCCACTACTACTTTTAATCATCTGGAATCATCCTGATTCCGTTGGACCCTGCTGGGAGATCAGTCCTCTCTAAAGTCCTCCATTTGTTAGATGGAGGCAGATGATCCAAAGGCAGAAGCATGCTCTGTCCCCTTACCATCATCATGGACCATTGTGGGTGATCTGCTGGAACAGGACCTGCCTCTCTGTTGGCCATATAGGTACCTAGGATCTCACAATGTTGGCGGACCAATGCAGTTGTGTTCCAGCTTCCCCCGTGTTTGGGAGCCCAAGAACAAGGGCCCATCTTGTCCCTGAGTCCCTGGAGTGGTACTCACTGCAACCTAAGAAGTGACCTGCTGCTGGAGCAAGACCACCTCTCTGCCAGCCATGGTGGTATCCAGGAGCTCTCCATGTTGGAGGACCCCTGCAGTTGTATGCCACTCTCCCCCGTGTTTGGTAGCACGAGAAAAGGACTCATCCTATCCCTGAGCCCCTGGAATCGGACTCACAGGACCCTTAGAGCCAAGACAGCTGGGATCGTAGTGTTTTTCACGGTTGAACTGCGTGGAGCGTGTTTCATGAACTATTCAACAAATGTGTACTTGAAGGATCAGCTGTTGCTGCCTTTTGATCTCTTCGACCTTCGCACAGCTCCAAGAAGTCTAGTTTGGTGCTGCCAAACCACCAGAATCTGCACAGAAGATACTGTTGACTAATAACTGCCCCTTTGGTCCATTCTCAGGCCCTAGAGAGTGCTTAGGTCACTTTGAACCCTTTTTGTTCACAAGTGCATATCCCTTTTCATTAACATTGTTGCTTTTGCTTGCCTTTCACCCCAATTCATTACCCAGAGTGTTGCATCTACTACCTTTACCTATTCTGTGTTCTTTCCTCAGGGGTGGGTTTTGTGTAGTGTTTTTCTAGTTCGTTATTATTGTACATTGTTTCTATAGAACCTTGATTGGGCATTCCTTTATTACTTTGCCGTTTGGGTTGCTACTGAACCACATTCACACTGCTCTTAAGAGTATAGCCTTCCCTCGGCTCACGTTACCACAAAAGGCAAAGGAGGTATATCTCTTGACTGTGCCTGTTTTACCTTTGTGATTGTGGTGGCTCTTGGTTTGCACTCCTACAGGGCAGAAGTTAATTTGTCACACTCTGTTTGACACGGTTCTCTTTTATTTTATTTTTAGTGGCATGTGTAGGTGGTAACTGTAGTGAGTGGGTTGGTGTATGTGTATGTTTTGAATGCTGGTTATGAGTGCCTCCTTCATGTTGTCCCTCTAAAGTTACTGTGCAAGAGTTCCATGTACGTTTTGCAGAGTTTGTATGTTTGTGTTGGGTAACATAAACTTTCATGTTGGTGTCCTCTCTGCACCTACTGCACAATGCAGATATAATATTATGTTGTCTTATAAAGTGAAGAGCTCAAGTCTGTTTGATGCTATTTTCGAACTTTATACAACGTACATAAGGCATATGTGCGTGCAAAAACCGGTGAAAATCGAAGTGCACAATTTTGACATTTGGTGGGCTAAATAAGGCTTTCATCATCCTCCTTGAATATCTCCGTGCAGATACATGTGTTTCCACAATCATGTTAGGCATGAAAATCATATTAAAACGTTACAAAATGTGGTATTAGAGTTTGAGTTTGGCCGGATTAGTTGCATGCCAAATTGTGTAGTCTTTCATGAGCGAGAACTAAAGTTACAGAGGAACGTATTTTTGCATTTGGCTTCTGTGGCTGTAGCAGCAAGGATAATATTGTCCATTGTACTGTCTGTCCCTGGGAAAGAATAGGCAATGAAGGCTGGTGAGCAATTTAAGGCTAGTTCTCTTAGAGATGTGTGTGCTTCAATCCACTAAAGTGCCGACATCACTTTCCCATGCCCACTGGAAATGTACTGTACATGAAGGACTTTGAGGACTGACCCCTCTCTGTGTATCAGACTAATGTGAGGGAACTTTTGGGTCGATATCACTTTATGCCTCCGCATCACTAACCTTCCTATCACATAACCCTACCTGGATTCAACCTTATTTTCTTCTGGTGCAGTAATATGGTGCCCTATCTGTGTAGGTTCGAGATTGCACTGTCTCGCATCTTGCCTCCCTTCCGGACCCCGGCAGACTAGCTTTGAAGGGTGTGTACTCCTGTATCTTTATCCAACTGGATACTTGGATAAATCCCTTATGAACGAGGCATTTAAGTAATGCAATGGATAACCTTTATAGCAAAGAAGCACTCTCTTCAGTGTTACCATGTATAACATTTTTTGTTTGATTAGCAAGTTTTTTAGTTCCAAAAACTGTACATAAAGCAATACTTCTTATTTATGCATTTGTGCGCAGCCCAAGTGTATGGTACCAAGGTTGTGCACGTTGTTTTTAACAAGGCAGAGCTTATTCCGTAATAAGAAATGAAAAGGTCACATGCTGGATAATAGCCGCCATATTGCACTACACAGAAGTCAACACTGATCTGGAATTGTTAAAGCGATCCAAATATAGGTGAAGCCACATTGCAACAGACGAATCTAGAGGGCGCACAGTCCTTCATTCAATAAAAGAAATGTTTGCAAATCCTATGGAGCAAGAAAAGAAACAAACGTTTATATTTCGTCCACTTTATGCTTTCTGAGTAGCCTTTTCAAAGGTAATGGGCCTCATTATAAGTGTTGCGGTAAGGCAACAACGGCGCCGGTAGTGCTACCGGCGTTGTTGTTACCTCGCCACAACATTACGAGTTTGCTAGCGGGTGGCGCTCTGGACGCCTGGTCAGACCAGACGTTCAGAGCAGCACCCGCTAGCAGAACCAGATGGTAGCAACGGTCCCGTTAATTTATTAACGGGACCGTTGTTACCATCTTTCCCATTCCCATTGAGCCCTATGGGGGCTCAAGTGGTAATGGGGATGTACCGGGCCCAGCTCCCGCGAATGGGAATTACCGGGCCCGCAAAGGTCGGAAAGGCCCGGTAATTCCCATTTTTCAGGTAGTACCCGAGCTTGGGGGTAGCCATGCTGGTAAAAATGGCATGGCTACCTCCAAACTCGTAATGAGGCCCAATGTCTTAATGGCAGTTAGAAACCGGCTAAACCAGATCACGAAATACTAAAACGTCTTAACTAAGTGTGCACTATGTGTGTCCTTGCACTGATATTATGTTAGAAACTAGCATTGTCAAAGCTACCCAATTTGGCACTTTCATAGTCATTAGGCACTGCCAGAATATCCTCAGGTTCTAGGACTACTAGACATTTTTTGTTTGATTAGGCGAATAGTTTTTTAGTTCTATAAACTGTACATAATACAGTTCTTTGCCGTTTAGTTGCGCAGCATTGTGGCAATGCTAGGAAAAAGCAGATACCATGCCTACACAAAAGCCCAAACTTCTGGCTTTGCAAATGCTTGTTAAACTTGTTAGTGGAATTACCATTAATATGCCAAATTGCCACCTCTGCATCCGTAGAGGTTGAGACACAAACAAATAAAATACAGTTGAACACTTGTCCGCCTGCCTCCGCCTGCCCTTGTAGAAGTTACGCTAATGCCACAGAGGAATCAAACATGTTGGGCTCCACTACAACACAGGGGAGGAAGGATAGCTCAAGCGCCACATGTTTGTCTTGGAAGCAGGACAACTCAGCGCAACAGAGGCTTGAATCCCGATCCCGCACTTAGAAACCACTAGTTGGTGTTAAGCGCGTTATAAAAGAACAATTCTAATTATAACACATGCTGATGTATGTAAACCCCTTAAGCTGATAACAATGGTTAGTAAATGTGCCTTTACATCAAGCAATGTAATGAAAATGGACTCGTATGCCCCTTGGCTTTGCATCACAGATTGTTTAGAGGCGGCTTCTACCATTTTCTTCTCTTCTTTGGTGATTCTATGTATTTGTTAGATTTGATTGTATACATCCATGTTTTAGGGTTGTTCCTTACACCAAGACTAGTTCACGGTAATGACAACCACCATTTGTGGTTTATGTATCAAATATATGTAATAGAATATCATGTTTCATGTTTGCACACTGATGTGTCGATTCATGGAATTAATGTGCGCTCGAAAATTCCTGCGCAGAGGTGCCAAAACGTGCGAATCGCAGTAAAAGTGCGAAAATAGCAGTAAAAGTGCGAAAATCGCAGGGAAACCAGCGCACATCGATTCATGGAAGTCCGTGCGCGAGAAAAACATTGGATGTGTGCTGAAAAAGTGCGCCGCGCACGCCGGCGAACAGGTCATCCAACAGCGTGCGCCACGGCCACTGCGAAATCGCACATAGCGCGGCGCACATCACAAAAGTAGGCGGAACACGGGCGTAACACTCGGAATGGGGAACAACACGTGAAAATATGGGCGTCACGGGGGAAGTACAGGTGGCAAGTGCGCGGAACGCCCACACGCTCGCCTACAACCCGTATTCATGGAATCGAATAGGGCAAACCAGCGCACGGTGAAAGACGCGCACAGGGCCAAACAAGTACGCCACAAGAAAGCAGGTGGTAGCGTCCCTGCGCCTAAAACAAATGTGCGCCAAAATGTGCGCTAACAAAAAGCACCCATATACAGCCATGATGAATGGTCCATACAGTGGCCCTCTAGGACAAATGAGGTGCAAAGGGGTACCAACAAACACGGACACCCGCTGTGTGAAAAATAGCGTGTGCATGTGTTTCAGGGTGTGCAGGAAGTTCCACACGCGATTGGCCTGTGTAGGTGTACTTCGGGGTGCGCGGGAAGTTCCACACGCGATTAGCATGGGTACGTATACTTCGGGGTGCGCGGGAAGTTCCACACGCGATTAGCCTGGGTACGTGTGTTTTGGGGTGCGCGGGAAGTTCCACACGCGATTGGCCTGGGTATGTGTGTTTCAGGATGTGCGGGAAGTTCCACACGTGATTGGCCTGGGTACGTGTACTTCTGGGTGCTCGGGAAGTCCCACACGTGATTTCAGCAGGGTACGTGTATTTCGGTGGTGCCTGGGAATGCTACACGTGATTTGGCCGTGTGGGTCCTCCCAGGTGTTCCCTCCACGGCCCCTGCAGGCAGCCCACACCACAGGGGACTACCCTGCACCCCTGCTCATGTCCCACAGGCAACCCATCCACCATGGCCATGCCCCCCAGCCAACCCACATGTCACCTTGCACTACTGATCACCAACACATGTCTCCCAGCACCCCCACCCCCCAGCACTGTGGGGCACCCTCCACCAGGCCCCCACACATGTCCCCCTGCACCCCTACCCCCCAGCATCCTGGGGCACCCTCCACCAGGCCCCCACTCATGTCTCCCATCACCCCCACCCCCCAGCATCTAGGGGTACCCTCCACCAGGCCCCCACTCATGTATCCCATCACCCCCACCCCTCAGCAGTCAGGGGCACCCTCCACCAGGCCCCCACTCATGTCTCCCATCACCCCCGCCCCCCAGCAGTGCAGGGCACCCTCCACCAGGCCCCCACTCATGTCCCCCTGCACCCCCACCCCCCAGCATCTAGGGGCACCCTCCACCAGGCCCCCACTCATGTCTCCCATCACCCCCACCCCCAGCATTTAGGGGCACCCTCCACCAGGCCCCCACTCATGTCCCCCTGCAACCCCACCCCCCAGCATCTAGGGGCACCCTCCACCAGGCCCCCACTCATGTCTTTCATCACCCCCACCCCCCAGCATTTAGGGGCACCCTCCACCAGGCCCCCACTCATGTCCCCCTGCATCCCACCCCCCAGCATCTAGGGGCACTCTCCACTAGGCCCCCACTCATGTCCAACTCATGTGTCCCATCACCCCCACCCCCCAGCAGTGCAGGGCACCCTCCACCAGGCCCCCACACATGTCCCCCTGCACCCCCACCCTCCACCAGGCCCCCACTCATGTCCAACTCATGTCTCCCATCACCCCCACCCACCAGCATCCAGGGGCACCCTACACCAGGCACCCAATCATGTCTCCCATCACCATACCCCGAGCAGTGCAGGGCACTCTCCACCAGGCCCCCACTCATGTCCCCCTGCACCCCCACCCAGCAGCATCCAGGGGCACCCTCCACCAGGCCCCCACTCATGTCTCCCATCACCCCCACCCCCCAGCAGTGCAGGGCACCCTCCACCAGGCCCCCACTCATGTCCAACTCATGTCTCCCATCACCCCCACCCCCCAGCATCTAGGGGCACCCTCCACCAGGCCCCCACTAATGTCCCCCTGCACCCCCACCCCCCCAGCATCTAGGGGCACCCTCCACCAGGCCCCCACTCATGTCCCCCTGCACCCCCACCCCCCAGCATCCTGGGGCACCCTCCACCAGGCCCCCACTCATGTCTCCCATCACCCCAACCCCCCAGCATCTAGGGGTACCCTCCACCAGGCCCCCACTCATGTATCCCATCACCCCCACCCCTCAGCAGTCAGGGGCACCCTCCACCAGGCCCCCACTCATGTCTCCCATCACCCCCGCCCCCCAGCAGTGCAGGGCACCCTCCACCAGGCCCCCACTCATGTCCCCCTGCACCCCCACCCCCCAGCATCTAGGGGCACCCTCCACCAGGCCCCCACTCATGTCTCCCATCACCCCCACCCCCAGCATTTAGGGGCACCCTCCACCAGGCCCCCACTCATGTCCCCCTGCAACCCCACCCCCCAGCATCTAGGGGCACCCTCCACCAGGCCCCCACTCATGTCTCCCATCACCCCCACCCCCCAGCATTTAGGGGCACCCTCCACCAGGCCCCCACTCATGTCCCCCTGCATCCCACCCCCCAGCATCTAGGGGCACTCTCCACTAGGCCCCCACTCATGTCCAACTCATGTGTCCCATCACCCCCACCCCCCAGCAGTGCAGGGCACCCTCCACCAGGCCCCCAGACATGTCCCCCTGCACCCCCACCCTCCACCAGGCCCCCACTCATGTCCAACTCATGTCTCCCATCACCCCCACCCACCAGCATCCAGGGGCACCCTACACCAGGCACCCAATCATGTCTCCCATCACCATACCCCGAGCAGTGCAGGGCACTCTCCACCAGGCCCCCACTCATGTCCCCCTGCACCCCCACCCAGCAGCATCCAGGGGCACCCTCCACCAGGCCCCCACTCATGTCTCCCATCACCCCCACCCCCCAGCAGTGCAGGGCACCCTCCACCAGGCCCCCACTCATGTCCAACTCATGTCTCCCATCACCCCCACCCCCCAGCATCTAGGGGCACCCTCCACCAGGCCCCCACTAATGTCCCCCTGCACCCCCACCCCCCAGCATCTAGGGGCACCCTCCACCAGGCCCCCACTCATGTCCAACTCATGTGTCCCATCACCCCCACCCCCCAGCAGTGCAGGGCACCCTCCACCAGGCCCCCACTCATGTCTCCCATCACCCTCACCCCCCAGCAGTGCAGGGCACCCTCCACCAGGCCCCCACTCATGCCCCCCTGCACCCCTACCCACCAGCATCCAGGGGCACCCTCCACCAGGCCCCCACTAATGTCTCCCATCACCCGCACCCCCCAGCAGTGCAGGGCACCCTCCACCAGGCCCCCACTCATGTCCAACTCATGTCTCCCATCACCCCCCAGCATCCAGGGGCACCCTCCACCAGGCCCCCACTCATGTCCAACTCATGTCTCCCATCACCCCCACCCCCCCGCATTTAGGGGCACCCTCCACCAGGCCCCCACTCATGTCCCCCTGCACCCCCACCCCCCAGCATCTAGAGGCATCCTCCAACAGGCCCCCACTCATGTCCAACTCATGTGTCCCATCATCCCCACCCCCCAGCAGTGCAGGGCACCCTCCACCAGGCCCCCACACATGTCCCCCTGCACCCCCACCCCCCAGCATCCAGGGGCACCCTCCACCAGTCCCCCACTCATGTCCAACTCATGTCTCCCATCACCCCCACCCACCAGCATCCAGGGGCACCCTCCACCAGGCCCCCACTCATGTCTCCCATCACCCCCACCCCCCAGCAGTGCAGGGCACCCTCCACCAGGCCCCCACTCATGTCCAACTCATGTCTCCCATCACCCCCACCCCCCAGCATCCAGGGGCACCCCCCCACCAGGCTCCCACTCATGTCCAACTCATGTCTCCCATCACCCCCCAGCATCTAGGGGCACCCTCCACCAGGCCCCCACTCATGTCCCCCTGCACCCCCACCCCCCAGCATCTAGGGGCACCCTCCACCAGGCCCCCACTCATGTCCAACTCATGTGTCCCATCATCCCCACCCCCCAGCAGTGCAGGGCACCCTCCACCAGGCCCCCACTCATGTCCCCCTGCACCCCCACCCACCAGCATCCAGGGGCACCCTCCACCAGGACCCCACTCATGTCTCCCATCACCCCCACCCCCCAGCAGTGCAGGGAACCCTCCACCAGGCCCCCACTCATGTCCAACTCATGTCTCCCATCACCCCCACCCCCCAGCATCCAGGGGCACCCTCCACCAGGCCCCCACTCATGTCCAACTCATGTCTCCCATCACCCCACCCCCCAGCATCTAGGGGCACCCTCCACCAGGCCCCCACTCATGTCTCCCATCACCCCCACCCCCCAGCAGTGCAGAGCACCCTCCACCAGGCCCCCACTCATGTCCAACTCATGTCTCCCATCACCCCCACCCCCCAGCATCTAGGGGCACCCTCCAACAGGACCCCACTCATGTCCCCCTGAACCCCCAGCATCCAGGGGCACCCTCCACCAGGCCCCCACTCATGTCCCCCTGCACCCCCAAGCATCCAGGGGCACCCTCCACCAGGCCCCCACTCATGTCTCCCACCACCCCCACCCCCCAGCAGTGCAGGGGCACCTTCCACCAGGCCCCCACTCATGTCTCCCATCACCCCCACCCCCCAGCCGTGCGATTTGCCTGGGTACGTGTATTCCTGGGGTGCGCGGGTAGTCTCACATGCAATACCATCAGGGTACGTGTATTATGGGTCCGCGTGAACTTCCACACGCGATACCAGCAGGCTACGTGTATTACGGGGTTTGCGGGAAGTTCTACACGCGATTGCCCTGGGAACGTGTATTTGGCGGTACGTGTGAAGTTTCACACGCGATTTTGCAGGGTACGTGTATTTCGGTGTGCACGTGAAGTTCCACACGCGACTGGGCCTGTGAGAGTGGGGTACGTGTATTCCAGGGGTGGGCGGGAATATTTACTCGCGACTGGCCTGGGAGAGCGTGTTACGTGTAGTCCTGGGGTGGGTGGGAAGATTCACACGGTCGCCTACAACGCGCCGAAAAATAAATGGTCCAATCCTGAAACACGTACGCCAGCATGAATCAGGCGTACGTCGACCCGCGCAGCATAAAAGTGTGCGCAAGCAACAAACAAGCTCAGACGCCAGGATGAATATACCGTTCCTAGCAACAGTGGCCGTGGGTTACCAAAGGAGGAGGAGGAGGATAGTGAGGGCCCGCATTTTCACTCCCAGAACCAGCCTTTTTGGGATGCCTGATGACCAGGTGTATGGGAGGTACAGGTTTCCACCACACATAATACTGGACCTGGTCAGTGAGTGGGAGGATGACCTCACATCACCCACCCTGTGCTCCCAAGCACTCAGCCCCCTGCAGAAGGTCCTTAATGTACTGCACTTCTTGGCCACTGGATCATTTCAGCGGACAAGTGCCATAGTGGGTGGGGTGTCACAGGCCACGCAGTCACGCTGCCTACACCAGGTCTTGAACATCATCACTGCACGCCCATCAGTCCGCAGGCACATATACCTGCCCAGGACACCTGCAGAAAGGCAGGCTGCCGCCCTGGATTTCTATGCTGTGGCACAATTCCCCAAAGTGCTAGGTGCCATTGACTGCACCCATGTGGCACTACGTCCCCCCAGGGCATCTGATCACACCTATAGGAACCACAAGCACTGGCATTCCATCAACGTGCAGGTAGTATGTAATGCCAAGGGAATCATCACCTCAGTATATGCCAACTATCCAGGGTCCACCCACGACAGCTTCATTTACCGAATGTCTACCCTAAGCCGGGATCTAGAAGCTGGGCGGCATGGCGATACATGGCTGCTTGGTGAGTATGAATGCCACTGCACATGCATGCATGTCAGATGCAGAGTTATGTCACTACCCCACTAATGATACCCATCACCGCCTCACCAGGGGACAGTGCCTACCCTCTGAGCACCCACATGATGACACCAATTCGGAACCCCATCACACCTCCCGAGGTAAGATACAACACAGCCCATATTGCAACCCGGGGCATAGTGGAGCGCACATTCGGAGTGCTCAAGTCACGCTTTCGCTCCCTTGACCGTTCTGGCGGGCAGCTGTTATATGCGCCCCCAGTAGTGTGCAGGATCATAGTTGCAGCATGTGTCCTGCACAATGTTGCAACACGCCGGGGCCTGGCTGTGGACATGGTGGTGCCCCCACATCCCCAACCACATGCACGCCCGCTGCGCATGGGAGGGGAAAGGGCATGGGGTGAGGCAGCCCGTACGCAGCTGGTGGCTAATTACTTCACATAGAAATCACACCCCTGTGGAGTGCACACAGCCCTGGCACATACCATCTGATAAGCAATGATGACTCGACCTGACAATTATGACGAACAAAGGGACAGTCAACTGTCAGAACCATAGCAGCCTGAGATTGTTCATGTGGAAGTGTCAGAATGTGTGCATCCCTACCTACACAAACACCACCAATGCAGTGTCATCAAAAGACACACTTCCATGCTGCAGAAATGAATACCCACTTGCAAAATACTACATGAGAACAGTGCCATGTCACCCAACCCCTCCCCGGCACGGCCACACAACACACCATGGCATGTCATGCAATGTGAGAGCAAACAAATTAATCCCCACAACATGCCCCAAGTGTCACCAACTACAGTGTCCCTAATGGAAACTGGCCACACATGAAATGCTCACAGTAATGCAGGACCTACAACACACATTACCAAATACTTACCAAGAATACCAATCACCTACACAACCTCCAACCTACCTTAAACATGACATTACAGACTTAAAAATTTGGTAGCCTCACTACCTGATAATGCCAGCACTTCGAACACTTCCAAGTATACAGTGTTAGCGCCACGCAAGAGTGTAGGTGCACTGCTTACAACATGGACTCCAGTTCCAAGGTAGACCGCCTTGTGAAGACATGAGAAATGGACCTGCAAATTAGGAGGATGAGATGGATGCAGAGGCACATATCAATACACCATGCAGTGTACAATACAACAACAATATGCACTATGAATGTATACACAGTATTGACTACAGACTGCCCACACATCAAATGGGAGTCCAACGTCACCATGTATGTCAATGTCGCTTGGGCACACCCTTTGCAAGCCCATGGAAACGGGAAGCAGGAGGGGTGTGTGTCACACAAACCCAAGCATCTGAACCAAATTCATGACAAGCCTGCATGTGCCCAGCCACAATACAGCGTATGCCCACGGGAGCCACACAAGGCAACACACTGCCCAAAAAAAAAACATTTTTTTAAAAAAAAATCAAAAATGGCCATTAATGGGGGTGGGGGAGGCCACCCAGGAGGTCCGAGGACAGGGTGCACACCAAAACCCACCTGTGTGGATCTTGCGAAAAAAAAACACCTCCATGGGCTCATGGCCTGCACGGCTACCCTATTGTGGGAGAATCACTGCTGTCCCTCTCCTCACCCTCTGCAGCTGCATCAGGAGGTGGTGGCACTATGGGAGGCAGCCCACGCAAAGCCCTAGTCTTGTCCTCCATGGCAGCAAGCATGCGGGTGTGGAAGGTCTCGTTCTGGAGGATAATTGTGCGTAGGTCCCCATGCAACAACTCACGTGATGCCCGGACCTCCACCCTAGTTGCCTGCATCTCAGCTGAGAGCGTACGTGTGAGACGCTCCAGCTGCTGTTCTGTCCTTCTGTTTGTTGAAGCCTCAAGCTCAACAAGAGTCGTCCTGAGGTGAAGGAGTTCCACCCTCAGGGCTTCCCTGTGGCCCTGGGACTCTATGGAAATGGCTTCCCGCAGAGTCGCCAGTGCCGCCCGCCTGTCCCTGTCGGACGCCAACATGTCCTCCCTGTGTGACTGGCAGATGGTGTTATTTAATGGAATTACGACAGTACTGTCGATACCGTTTCCCACAATAATTAGCAAAATGTGAAAAATCTCACCTTGACAGATCGAGTAGACCGCCAGGAAACAACCAAGTGCAGCTGTGAAAGCTACCCTAGGACAGCCCTGTCCTCTCCGACCCGGAGTGGGATTAACCAGGGGAGAGAACAGGGTAGCCAGGGAAACCCTCGATGGGGAAGAAAACCTTGGTAGAATCTGGAAGTGTTGTGGGTCCGGATGGTTGATGACTTCTACGAGTGGTTGTGGGCAGGAAGGCTTCGTCTGGATGAACGAAAGGAAAATTATCAGAGTAGTAGCGTAAATAAGGGAGTGGGAAGTGGAAATTAAATGGCACAGTAAAAGGGTTCTCACCAGCAGAGTGAAGGAGAGGATGATTGATTTAGGGCTTCGAAGGAGAAGAGATCGGGAGACGAGAGCTCTACAAGAAATAATACTTGGGTCAGAATCTGCATCGGAAGAGACGGAACGGAGTTCCGAGTGTATGGCACTTACAGCTATTGGGTGTTTCAACAAGGATGCAAGCAGGGTTGGCGTAATCGTGACGCCGATGGATATCCGGGCTTGATGAGAAATCCCGAGAGATAGCGAGACCGGAATGGGAGCGAGAGTCTGGAGATGAGAGCTTAAGAGACAAAAAGGTTACAGGGTTAGTCGAAAGGCAAATGGTAGAGGCAGAGATGTTGAAATCCCTAGAGGCGAACTCACGGAGCGTCTGTAGAAACAGAAGCGACGCGAGGAGTTGCCGGCTTCCGTGTTTGATAAAGGATCACATGAGCAGGCCGGAACGTCTCGGAGAAACGTGAAGAGTCTAGACCGCTACTTTCAGAACAGAGGTCATCTTGAGAAGGATTCTCGGGAGTCGCGTAGAGAAGAGTACCACACAATCGGTTGCGAGCCCCTAGTGACCACCTCCCACAATGTGTAACAGTATACCCCCTCCTCCTGGGGGGAGAACCCGGTTTACCCGGGTGAAAAAGAAAGAACCGTCGAATCAACTTAGGAGCATGAACACCGGAAGCAGGTTCCCAGGACCGTTCAGCAGGCGAGTAGCCCTTCCAATCTACCAAAAACTGCCATTTACCTCTCCTGTAACGAGAGTCACAAATATCTGCCACTTCATATTCAGATCCAGTAGCAGTGAAGACCGGAGGTGGAGGAGGGTTCCCCGATCTCCGAAAACGGTCTGGAACGACCAATTTGATTTGAGATAAATGGAACACTGGATGAATCCGAGACCAGGAAGTCGGTAGGGCGAGTTTGATTGCAGCAGGCCCAACCCAGGATAAGACTTTAAAGGGTCCAAAATATCTAGGAGACAATTTAGAAGGTACAAGATGCCGGGGAAGGAATCGGGATGCCAGCCAAACAGAATCTCCCGGGATGATAGTAGGGGCTGCCCGACGATGCTTGTCTGCGTTCCTCTTAGCCCGATCTTGAGCCTCTTGAAGAGACAGTCTAGCTAGCTTCTGTCCCTTTTGAATATCCCAGAGAAGACTGTCAACACCAGGGCAACAGGAAGCAGGAATAGAAACGGTAGGTACAAAAGAAGGGTGATACCCATAAGAACAATGAAAAGGACTTGTGCGAAGAGCAGAATGTTTGGAGTTGTTGTAGGCGAACTCCGCAAATGGGAGCAATTCTACCCAATTGTCTTGGGCTGCTGAGATGAAACATCTCAAATATCCCTCCAAAGTTTGGTTTAATCTTTCCGTCTGCCCGTTAGTCTGGGGGTGGTATCCGGAACTTAAGGCTCTCTTGATTCCCAGAATGTGACATATTTTCTGCCAGAAAAGAGAGGTATATTGGGGGCCTCGATCTGATACAATGGTATCTGGGAGTCCGTGTCGAGAAAAGATTTCGGAAAGGAATATCTTTGCCATATCCGCTGCTCCAGGAAGTTTCACTAACGGGGTAAAATGTGCCAGTTTGGTAAAATAATCGATGGTGACCATGATAGTGGTCTTATTCTCAGAAGGAGGTAGGTCCGAAACAAAATAGGTGGAGATAAACTGCCAAGGTCGGTCTGGAATAGGCATTCTAGAAAGTAAACGCAGAGGAGACATCCGAGGAGACTTAGACTGAGAGCAGATAGTGCAGGCTGCAACATAATCACGGATGTCTGCCTTTACTTCCGGCCACCAAAAATGTCGTTGAACAAGCTCCAAGGTTGAGGCGTATCCTCGGTGGCCAGCTGCTCGGGAGTCGTGACACATTTGTAGAACTTCTTGTTGTAGTGACGGAGTGGGAAGCAGAACCTGAGTTCCTCGAAAATAATAGCCCCTCTTTTCAGTGAGCTGATGAGTAGCGGCGATTTCCTCACATAGGAGTTTGTTCTGATTTGTAGCACTCAGTACTTCTTGAAGAAAGTCAGTTAAGACTGCGATAAATCGTGCTGTGGGGAACATCCTTTCAGAACAGAAATTAGAAGTTGGAGAATCTTTCCGAGAAAGAGCGTCGGCCCTTAAGTTATGTTTTCCAGGAAAAAAGGTGAATTCGATCCGAAAGGGAAGAAAGAAATAGGCCCAGCGGGCTTGTCTACTGTTGGTGGTCTGGGCATTCTGGAGTACTCTGAGATTTTGGTGATAGCTTCGGACTTTGACAGGAAAAGAAGATCCCAACAGCAGATGTCTCCACTCTTCGAAAGCCCGTTTAATAGCTAAAAGTTCCTTCTCAAGAACTGAATAATTCAGTTCTGCTGCGTTGAATGTCCTGGACAGATACGCGACGGGTCTTTCTTCCCCCTGGTCAGAGAGCTGTAACAGCACAGCTCCCATAGCGTATTGAGAGGCATCAGTCTCCACTATAAACGGCTTGGTCTGATCAGGGGTGATCAAAATAGAGGCAGAAGTGAACATTTCTTTCAGAGTTTGAAAGGCACTTTGGGCTGCTTCGTTCCAGAAGAATGTGACGTTCTTCTTTAGTAATTGTGTGATGGGCAGAATGATTTCAGAAAAACAGGGGATACATTTCCTGTAGAAATTTGCAAATCCTAGAAATCGCTGGATGTCTTTAACACAGGAGGGAATGGGCCAATCTAAGACTGCGGACACTTTCTTAGGATCCATAGATATGCCCAGGCTAGATAACACGAAACCTAGGTAAGTAATTTGCTCTTGGTGGAATACACACTTTGAGGCTTTGCAATAGAGATGGTTTGATTGGAGTCGACCGAGAACTATGTTAACATGATTGATATGGTCTTTCGGGTTGGAGGAATAAACAAGAATATCGTCCAGGTATACGATTACAAAATGAAACAAGATGTCAGCGAAAAAGTGATCCATGAATCGTTGGAACACTGCTGGTGCATTCACTAAACCAAACGGCATCACATGATATTCAAAGTGTCCGAACGGGGTGCGAAAAGCTGTTTTCCATTCGTCCCCAGGAGCTATTCTGATAAGGTGGTAGGCTCCTCTGAGGTCGAGTTTAGTGTAAACAGAAGCCCGCTGGACTGCCTCTATAATGTCAGATATTAAAGGCATGGGGTACTTATCAGGAATAGTAATCTTGTTGAGACCTCTGTAGTCAATGCAGGGGCGGAGTTCCTCAGAATCTTTTTTGGGAATAAAAAAAAGAGAAGAGCCCGTTGGGGAGATTGACTCAGAGATTAGACCATTGCGTGAATTGGCCTGGAGATAGTCTTTTAGGACTGCCTTTTCCTTTTGGGACAAAACATACATTCTGCCAAAGGGAATGGGTTGTTCTGGAAGAAGGTTAATATGACAATCGTCCCTCCTATGAGGAGGTAGAGTGGGAAATATGGGATTCTCGAAAACAGACTGAAACTTTCGATGACACAGTGGGATGATCTCTAGTTGGTTTATGGTGGGCCCGGTTGGAAGGTTTGACACTTCAGTTGGAATGTGAACACCCACTGACTCCTGGGACAAACAATGATTTACACAGAACTCCGACCCTAGGAACAAAGTACCCGCTGACCAGTTAATATAAGGGTTATGGAGTCTTAACCATGGGAGACCCAAGATAACCGGGAAGTGAGCGGCTTTAATAAGGTCAAAAACCAAAGTTTCTTTATGATTGGCGACCATACAAGTAATCGGTTCGGTCTGTTCCTTGATCGGGCCGGAGCTCAATGGACTTCCATCCACTCCTTGGATGGGAGTAATGATGGATTTGGAAACAAGTTGCATCTCGTGTTTCGTGGCCCAATCATTGTCCAGGAAATTGCCAGCGGCTCCACAGTCAATCAAGGCTGGTATGCCCGCCAACACTCGTTCTGAAAGAATCATAGATAGAGATACCACCACCATGGTTTGGCAAGTAGCTGTGTCAAGCGACATTCCCATTCGATATGGGGAAATAGGATTTGGAGCCACTACCGTTCTTCCCCTTGAGGTAGGGCTTTGAAGTTTCCCGATTTAGGATTTGGGGTACGTCGTGGAGGAACCAAGTGACAATCCTTCAAAACATGAAGTAAAGAACCACAATACATACACAGTCCACCGGTCTTTCTTCTTTCTCTTTCAGAGGCGGATAGTGGTCCCCTCACAGCTCCAATCTGCATGGGCTCTTCATTTTGGACGTGTGGTTTAGTTCCTGTCAGATAATATTCACTAAAGGGTCGGGTACCCTTGCTCTTTTTCCGTTCATAGGATTGTTCCTGCAACCGGTACTCAATTTGCATGGTTAGCGTTATCATGTCTGCTAGGTTGGCTGGGCGAGGAACCTTAGAAATCGCGTCTTTCAGCTCGTCAGTTAATCCCCTACGAAAAAGAGTTAGAAGACCCTCATCCGGCCATCCTAATTCAGACGACAACTGCTTAAATTGGGTGATATACCCTAATAGATCCTTTCCGCTCTGTTTTAAGTCAAGGAGTCTTTCCTGAGAGGATACAGTGATTTCTTTTCTCCCAAACATGGACTGTTAGAGAAGGCAGGATAAGAATCAAGGATTACATTGTTTGAGGTAACCAAGGGCGTGGCCCATGCCAATGCGGGACCGGATAAGTGAGAAATCACAAACAGCACCTTATCTTTGTCCGTTGGGAAGAAACGAGGTTTAAGTGTAAACTGGACCGTACAGCTATCAAGGAATTCTTTGAGCTTGTAAGGGTCGCCATCATACATTATCGGAAGTAATGTGGACGGGGGAGTATCGGAAAATGCTCTAGTAACTTGTTGTCGTAATCGTACATTGTCTTGCTTAAGTGATTGTACCTCTAAAGACATGGCCTGCATAGCGGCCATTAGTTGCTGCACTTGTTGTTCCATAATGGTCTTCGTCTGTCAATATTATAGGCGTCGCTTACTGTTATTTAATGGAATTACGACAGTAATGTCGATACCGTTTCCCACAATAATTAGCAAAATGTGAAAAATCTCACCTTGACAGATCGAGTAGACCGCCAGGAAACAACCAAGTGCAGCTGTGAAAGCTACCCTAGGACAGCCCTGTCCTCTCCGACCCGGAGTGGTATTAACCAGGGGAGAGAACAGGGTAGCCAGGGAAACCCTCGATGGGGAAGAAAACCCTGGTAGAATCTGGAAGTGTTGTGGATCCGGATGGTTGATGATATCTACGAGTGGTTGTGGGCAGGAAGGCTTCGTCTGGATGAACGAAAGGAAAATTATCAGAGTAGTAGCGTAAATAAGGGAGTGGGAAGTGGAAATTAAATGGCACAGTAAAAGGGTTCTCACCAGCGGAGTGAAGGAGAGGATGATTGATTTAGGGCTTCGAAGGAGAAGAGATCGGGAGACGAGAGCTCTACAAGAAATAATACTTGGGTCAGAATCTGCATCGGGAGAGACGGAACGGAGTTCCGAGTGTATGGCACTTACAGCTATTGGGTGTTTCAACAAGGATGCAAGCAGGGTTGGCGTAATCGTGACGCCGATGGATATCCGGGCTTGATGAGAAATCCCGAGAGATAGCGAGACCGGAATGGGAGCGAGAGTCTGGAGATGAGAGCTTAAGAGACAAAAAGGTTACAGGGTTAGTCGAAAGGCAAATGGTAGAGGCAGAGATGTTGAAATCCCTAGAGGCGAACTCACGGAGCGTCTGTAGAAACAGAAGCGACGCGAGGAGTTGCCGGCTTCCGTGTTTGATAAAGGATCACGTGAGCAGGCCGGAACGTCTTGGAGAAACGTGAAGAGTCTAGACCGCTACTTTCAGAACAGAGGTCATCTTGAGAAGGATTCTCGGGAGTCGCGTAGAGAAGTGTACCACACAATCGGTTGCGAGCCCATAGTGACCACCTCCCACAATGTGTAACAGATGGAGTCTGTTGCCTGCTATAGTCGCTCCATCAGCCTTTCGGGGGGGACAATGGAAGTGGCCACCCTATCCATGGCCTGAGCCATCATCTCTGATGATGCTGCCTGTTGGGTTGCCATACCATATATGGATTGCTCCCATGCGGTATTGCCTGGTGGCGTACGGCCACCACGTCGGCGGGCACCACAACTGTCTGGGGCAAGGCGAACTGCGCCTTGCTGTGCCGGCACTGCCTGAGGCTGCAGGACTGCATTTCCCCTCTGATCTGCTGGCCCAGGAACAGGATCAGTTGTTGCGGAGTGTGACCCTGCATCCATAACCACCAAAGGCGTACCTGCCAACACTGACATCCCCATTGAGGGTTCTAACCCTGGTGCAGGTGGGTAGGACAGAACAGAATCCCTCCCATGAACACTCACCTGTGACGGCACATAGGTCTCATCATCCGAATCGACACCTGAATACAGCTCGGGGGGGGTGCAGCCAGAGAGACCCCTTGAGAGCACGACCTGCAGCAGTTGTGGGTTCTCACCCACCACCACACCACGTCCCTCACTGGTGGTCGGTCGGGCCTGAGACCCCTCCTGGGTCTGCACCATCGCCACAACCCCAGCAGTATCAAGTGCGTCATCCCCTGCAAAGACATAAAAGAAAACAAATGGAAACAGGCATTAGCACTATGGCACACAATTAGGGCTGAGAAGCTACAGAAACAGTACTTGATTGACACATGTCCCACATGACTAAAACCCTCCCATGCATGCACCGTCACTGCGTGTGAAGGGGAGGCAGATGGCACACATTGATGACACCAAGATGGAAGATGAACACATTTGCTGCATGCTGCCTAGCAGTGGCATCACTTGGCCTGTGATTGGCAGGTCAAATACACATGCCATCACACAGATGGCATGTACCCTAGCCATGAAGTGAAGAGGGAGAGGAGGGCACCAATTGTTCATTCAGTCTAGTTTGCTCATGAAATTGATTTTTACATTGAAATGGTTCAAATGTTTAACCTGGAGCTGCCAGTCCAAAATGGTCCTATAGCACAGGGACATGTCTAAACAAATCATATCCAGGAAACAAAGCCAGTCCACTGTACCATAGCCATGTCAGACATGTGACAATAGGACTGCGAAATTCCTAGTAAAAGTGGTGGTATGCAAACAATCTGCCTGAATAAACAGAGGAAAATAAGCAACAATGTTGTGGCAAGATGACACTTCAAGGGCAACTGGCGTGGTGTTGGGCTAGATGTCTAATGTTGGCAGAAGGGATACTGCTATACCCAAATGCTGGTGCGCAGAATGTATTGGATGAGGCACATGGGTGACCCAAACCACTCAGGCACACACACCCTCACCTGGCACCCAAACAGAAGCCCTCACACACACACCATGCACATGGATGACACACACATGCATGTGCACTCACCGGACAATGCCTCGTAATCTGCCAGTTCTCCCACGCCTTGGATCTGTTCCTCCGTGACGTAGGTCCCAGCAACATGCTCATGTGGAGTGAGTTCTATGTCCTCTGCTGGAGACCCACCTCCAGTCTCTAGAGTAGCGGCATGACTTGAGGCCAGCTTATTCTTTCCCCTCCGCTTCAGGTCATTCCAGTGCTTGTAGCATTCATTAGCTGTGCGCCTCACGATTCCAAGGGCACTTATGATGTCCGCGATGGTCTGCCAGTGTGCCAGACGTTGTGCAGGTGTGGTCTTGGATCCTGCAACAATCACCATTTCGCGGTCAGGTGCGGACACATACTCTACAAGTGCATTCAGTTCGGCCTCATTGAAGCTGGGCTTCCTTGACGGGCCGGACTGTGTAGCCGTGTCTGGGGCATCAGCCTATACTGGACAAGCACTCTTCCTCTTCCGCTTGGAAGGTGGTGTGGATCTTGAGTGTCCTACACCGCTCTGGACACTAGAGGCAGGAGCCCCGGTGGACTCTGTACTAGGAGTGTGGGATTGCACACTCAGCATGGGAGTTGGTGCAGGCATTAGGCATTAGCTCAAGTGTGATGGTGTCAGGGGGAATGTCAGCAGGATGGACTTGGACCGACACTGTCCTGGCTGGGTGTGTGAGAGGTGGGGTGGATGGAGCCGCAGCTGCCCCGCACGTGGCCTAGACCTGCTGACCTGGAAGTCAGCCATGGAGTCACCCTGTGCCAGGTCTGGTTCCACAGTGGGCTGGTCCAACAAGGGCTGAGCATGGATGGTGTCAGCCACGTTACCCTCAACCAGGGGGGGGCATGGGTGTCCCTGACTGCTCCTCCACACATGGGGGGCTATGGGCACCCTGCAAGTCACGGCCACGTCCCCTACCGGATCCACCAGGGCCACCACTTGGGGCTCAGCCACCTTTGCCACCCTTACGGCTTGTTCGCCTCCCAGCCATGGCACTGATGTTATTGTGCGTATGGGAGTCGCTGTGAACTATTGTCCTGGGCAATTGGGGGTCAAAGGGGTTGGGTACCAGATGGTAATCGTACCCTAGTGCTCTAGCAAGGCTGTATGTCACCCCTGGGGAAAGATGATGGGTCACGCAACGCACAGGCACCCCAAAAAAGGGAAGTAAGGTGCACGCAACCCCTCCTAGACCACGTGTGTGGAAAAAAAAACCTGCACTACACTGTGGCACCCAGAAACACAAGAATGAACGTATGCGTGTCAGACACAGCCTAGAATGACCTCTGAAGGGGTATGCGACACATGGGGCAAGCACAGATGTTAAATACGTGCGCGACTCACCGTCTGCCAGGAACAAAAGCGTGAAAAATATGCGCGTGTGTGCGTTGGCAACATCCCCGCCAAAAGAAGAATTTACGCTGTCTGAGGGACAGGACAACAGTAGAAGGGAACGCTGTTTGAGGAAACAGGCCCAGGAAAAAGAGAAAAAGCTGTCAGAGTTAACAGGGAGTACGAACTTGAAACGCCATGAAGTAAATCGCGTGTGAACCGACAAGAAGTACAGATTTCACCCACTCGCTCTCCACGAAAAGCACGTACAAGGAAATGGCGTTCTACACGTACCTTTTATGCACACGTCACAGACGCGCATACGCGATGAGGCCATTTCCACCAATTACACGCTTTGACACTCGGACGTGAATCTTTTTTTTTACACGCGCCATTCTCTATGGCCATGCGCGTGATGTCATAGCTGCGCATGGGGGCCTTTGGGCCAATGAAATCGCGTATGCGTGCAGACGCGCTTACGCGCTAAGGGTCTTTCCTCGAATTACACGCCGACATGCAGGATTTTCACGTGCCAAATCACTCCGTATCAAGCTGGCCACGCGTAAGCACACGGAAGACCACGCTCCTGCCCAGAAAGCCGATTTACTGCCCCCCAGAGCCCCGAGCACGCTCCCACCTGCCATCTGCTGCTGCCTGACTGCCTGCTGCCCACGTGCCCTGTCAGGGTACCAGAAGTGCCAGGCAGAAGTACAGACTGCCCAGCGTGCGAGGGGATAGTGTTTTGCCCTACAGAAGGCTTCTTCATCCTTTCCATAGGAAGAAGCCTTCCAGGACCACATTTCCCAGCACACCCGGCGGCAGGAACTACACTTCTCAAGCCACATGGGGTGTGGCGAGCCGGCGCGCATGCGCGAAGCTCCGAGCACGGGGCTTGTGCTCAGAACTTCATCGTGAGCAGTCGCATCTTCCGGAGCTCCAGCCTGAGGGGATTACGCGAGGGGCCACGCCCCACGGACCTTTCAGCCAGGCCCCTCGAGGCTCTCAGATAAGTGACGCATGTATGCCCAGCTGTGGGAGAGAGAGTTAATGGGGAATCACGCGCAGGGGGTTAACGCCCACACTCTTAAGCCCCCCCCTGCGTATGGCTAAGTTAAGTTCTGTGCACAGTTGCACTGGATGACATTTAATTCAGAAAGCAACGTTATTGTTTGAGTTTTCACATTAACCCATACGAGTGTGAACTAACGGCGCTTGCAGTTTATCGTAGGCCACGTGCGGCTCCCGCATGTCACGCCCAGAACCCCAAAACAACGCCGGAGCGTCTTTAACCATGTGCGGTTCTTTTTAAACGCACGGGTTGACGACCAGGAAACATAGCCGGCTCAAAACAGTATTTGTTGAGGCGTGAGGACGCTTCAACCTTATGAGCCCTATTCCGGTGTGAGAGTCAGGGGGGAATCAAGACACGGCGGGGGCCCCGCGTGGCTTACACACTAACTTCGTGTTCCAAAGAATGGGACAATGTGCATGCATGAGTGAAATGGTGCTGTGTCGCTGTAATTCAGAGCTATAGGGAGCATTGCCTAATTCTTGCTCTTTTTACAGCGATTGATCGCTTCTGATACCGACCGGACCTGGAGTGCGCAGGCAGGTGGCCAGCACTCAAACCCAGAGTTAAGTGCCCAATTGTTTTGTTTATTTGGAGTCACTCCCCAAATGGGTGTGGCAATGCATGGATGTATGTAATGTCATAATTTGGTTTTGAATGTTTTTTCCCTATGTTTCCCGTGTCCTATCCAATACTTTATCCTGCAACCTCAATCCGGTGTTCCTACTTCCCGTACCCATCCAACCAGCGTTCCCTAACCCTCTTTCCCCGCTGGGGTTGCGGATGTCTGCGTAAGCTTTCGCTTGCAGGCGCCAAAACCTTGGAGGGGGTGGTTGGTTCGTGCCACTCCTGCGCCTGGACTCCTGGAGCCCTGATAGTAGCACAAGCCCACGTGTGACAGGCGCCCGAGTGGCACGACCCATCCCCACTATGGAAGAGCTTACTAAAGTGTTACAGGATTTGCAGGCATAGTTAGCCGCCTCTAGACAGGATTATGCTACCTTGGCTGCTCAGGTGCGCAGCCTTAGTGCTCAGGCGGCCCCCCTGCCCAGTGGAGGAATACCAGCCCCGACCCCAGTGCAGGTTCATGTCACTCCTGAATCTGTGGTTCCCTTGGCCCCTCCGGAGAGGTATTCAGGAGACCCCCATAAGTTTCAGACATTTATTACACAATGTAGGCTACATTTCCTCACTAAGCCTGCCGCCTTTCGCTCTGTACAGGCACGAACAGCCTTCGTGATTTCTTATCTTAGTGGTGATGCGGCGGCATGGGCAAACCCGTTGATACAACGGGATGATGGCGTCCTATATGATTGAGACGAGTTTTTGGCTGAATTTGAAAAAAATATTCAATCGAAGAGCTGCAGCATTGTGTAGGGACCGAGAGCTATTAACCTTACGACAAGGCAACAGGGAGCTGATCACGTACGTGACCCAGTTCAATCGTCTGGTGGCTGAGGCTGATTGGCCTAGGGAAAAAAGGATGTCCCTTTTTTACCAGGGTTTGCGGGATGAATTAAAGGACTTAATCGCCCAGGTGGACCCACAACCCATTAGCTGCCCAGCTATGATCGATCTAGCTCTGCGGTTGGATCACCGTCAGGCAGAGCGACGGGGAGATAAGCGACGCGGGGATTTACGCCCGTTCGCCCGTCTAGACCAGTCACGCTCAGCTCGAACACCCGAGAAAGCGAGTGGGGAAGAGCCCATGCAGATTGGTGCTGCCCGGGGACCCCTTGTTAAGGAAGAAAGAGATCGCCGACGAAAGGAGGGTCTTTGCATGTATTGCGGAACCTCTGGACACTTTGTCCGAGAATGTCCCTCGAAACCCAGGGTGCAGGGAAACGCGTCAGCTCGACAGTAAGGGTCATACAGTCGAGCCAGGATGTTTTAATGGCCCCAAGGAACAACAGTACAAGTAACACACCACATATTTCTCTGCAAGGGTGCTTGAGTTTTCTAGATCAAGAAACCCAGGTTACGCTGTTTCTGGACTCAGGAGCAACTGGTAATTTCATAGACATAGCTTATGCTGCCAAATTAAACATACCGGTATGCCGAAGGGAAAATCCAGAGGCAGTACGTGCAGTAGATGGCACAGTCCTAAGTTCCGGGCCCATAACCCATAGAACCCAAGTGCTGGAACTGCGTTGCTCGGGAACTCATCTCGAGAAGGTGCAATTTGACCTTATAGCTGCGCCACAGTTTCGCCTAATCTTGGGGCTTCCCTGGCTCAGGAAGCATGACCCACAGGTGTCCTGGTCAACAGGCACAGTTACCTTTTCATCAGACTATTGTCCAAAAGGTTGTATAGTTCCTCGGAACGATCATGACTCCCCTCCACGGCCCGTTATAATGCTGACGGAGATGCAAGACCTCCAGCGTTTGCCCACAGAATACCATGGGTTCAAGGACGTGTTTGACAAACAAGCAGCTGAGACATTACCACCACATAGGTCTTTCGATTGCCATATAGATCTGTAACCCGGGGCAGTACTCCCGTGTAGCCGTATCTACGCCCTTACCGAGGCGGAAACGGCCCACCTTAAAAAATACATCGATGATAACCTACGCAGTGGGTTTATTAGGCATTCCAACTCGCCAGTCTCGTCACCGCTCTTTTTTGTCCCCAAAAAGTCCGGTGAATTAAGAACTTGTATCGACTATCGCGGGGTTAACAGCATCACAATAAAAAATCGATACCCACTACCCCTAATACCAGTTTTATTAGATCAGGTGCGAGACGCCACAGTCTACACTAAACTGGATCTAAGAGGGGCTTACCACTTGGTGCGAGTCAGAGCTGGGGACGAGTGGAAAACGGCTTTTCGAACGAAATTTGGTTTATACGAATACCAAGTAATGCCGTTTGGTCTCTGTAACGCCCCTGCAGCCTTCCAACACTTCCTTGACGAAGTACTTTGTGAGTATCTTGATGTATTCGCTGTCGTGTACATAGACGACATCTTGATTTACTCACGAAATATGCAAGAGCATGTTCAGCATGTGAAGGCAATTTTACAACGCCTTAGAGAGTACAACTTGTTCGCCAAGCTTGAAAAGTGCGAATTTCACTGCACCACGGTTGAATTCCTTGGGTACTTTTTGACCCCGTCAGGAGTACAAATGGACAAACGAAAGGTTCAAGCAATCTTGGATTGGCCAGCACCCACTTCCGTGAAGGAAGTGCAGGCCTTTCTTGGCTTTGCTAATTTCTATCGGCGGTTCATTAAAAATTTCTCAGAACTGGTAACCCCAATAACTACGCTATTACGGAAGGGTCGAGCATTTCGTTGGGACGAATCTGCCGAGCGTGGCTTTCAACAACTCAAGTCGGCATTCACGTCTGCACCAGTGTTAAGGCATCCGGATCTGTCAATACCATTCGTGATAGAAACAGACGCGTCTAGTTATGCTCTGGGAGCAATCCTCTCCCAGCGTGATCCTAAAACTGGCCTTCTACACCCAGTAGCCTACCATTCCAGGAAGCTGCTCTCGGCAGAAACAAACTATACCATAGCCGACAGGGAGCTGTTGGCAGTGAAGTCCGCCTTTGCAGAATGGAGGCATTACCTGTTAGGGGCCCGTCAGAAAATAACCGTCATGACTGACCACCGCAATTTGCAGTTTATAAAAACCGCTAAGACACTCAGCCACCGCCAATTACGGTGGGCTCTGTTCTTTGCCGATTACGACTTCCTTATCACGTATCGGCCTGGGACCGACAATCGTAAAGCTGATATCTTGTCTCGGTATCCCGAGCCTGAGGAGAAGCAAGTGAGTGAGACCCGACCAATAATACCCCCACACCAGATTATAGGCGTGGTTGGTAGACCCAACATCTTTGAGGATGTGCTAGAAAATATGTCAGCTTCAGAGTTAGAAGAATGGAGCACTAGAGGGCCCAAACATACTATTGTGAATGGCCTTCCCAATTATGAAAAGGCTTTGTATTTGCCCACGTCAAAGTTGCGGACCGAGGTAATGCAGTGGTGTCATGATTCCACACTAGCTGGACATCCAGGTATAGCAAAAACCCAAAGAAATGTAGCGCGACATTTTTGGTGGCCCACTATGTTGCGAGATACTCGAGTTTACGTATCCGATTGTGACACATGCAGTCGACAAAAGGCTGGCCATCAAAAACCGGCAGGATTACTGCAACCCTTACCCACGCCATCAGCTCCGTGGCACACCGTAACAATGGATCTAATTGTGGATTTACCACCAGTGGATAAACATACTTCGATCCTAGTCATTGTAGATTCCCTCACTAAGATGGGTCACTTTGTCCCTTGCAAGGGCGTGCCCACTGCGGGGGAGGTAGCTGAGTTATTCCTTAATAATGTAGTACGTCTACATGGTCTTCCCTCTCATGTTATTACAGATAGGGGACCTCAGTTTACATCCCGATTCTGGCGGGTATTCTGCAAACTGATCAATATGGAAGTCAGCCTGTCGTCTGGGTACCATCCTGAGACCGATGGGCAGACTGAGAAGGTCAACCAAGGTCTAGAGCAATATTTGCGCTGTTATGCCACCACTGCCTAAACTTCCTGGGTGCAATATGTCTGGTTGGCCGAGATTGCCTACAACAATTCTGTGCACAGCTCAACAAAGTATACGCCGTTTTTTGGCATGTACGGTTATCATCCACGGACCATGCCCATGTCGCCGATAGCCCCTTCATTAGATTTACCCACGCTTGTAGGACGGCATGCACACGTGAAACAAGTATGGGGAGATATACAGCACAACCTACAACAGGCCAAAGAGACCTATAAATCTTATGCGGATAAGAAAAGACGCCCTAGTCCCGTTTACCACCAGGGGGATCGGGTATGGTTGTCCACCCAGCATATACATTTACAGGGTCCTCGTAAATTACAGCCCCGATATCTTGGGCCTTTTACGATCACTGAGATGATAAATCCGGTGGCTGTTCGTTTAGCCTTGCCAACTCAAATGAAAATCCATCCCACGTTTCATGTGTCTTTACTCAAACCAGCTAGACCCACTATTCGCACTAAGAAACCGCCACCCGTGTTGGTGCAGGGTCACCCCTAATATGAGGTGCAAGCTATCTTGAACTCACGTCTGCGAAGGGATGGCCAGGTGTATTATTTGGTAGAGTGGGTTGGGTATGGGCCTGAGGACCGCTCCTGGGAACCAACTTGTAATGTCCATGCTCCGAAACTTGTGAAACTCTTTCATGCTGCTTATCCGGGGAAAACCAATCCTCAAACCCTTCGGAAGGGGGGGGAGTACTGTCAGGGTACCAGAAGTGCCAGGCAGAAGTACAGACTGCCCAGCGTGCGAGGGGATAGTGTTTTGCCCTACAGAAGGCTTCTTCATCCTTTCCATAGGAAGAAGCCTTCCAGGACCACATTTCCCAGCACACCCGGCGGCAGGAACTACACTTCTCAAGCCACATGGGGTGTGGCGAGCCGGCGCGCATGCGCGAAGCTCCGAGCACGGGGCTTGTGCTCAGAACTTCATCGTGAGCAGTCGCATCTTCCGGAGCTCCAGCCTGAGGGGATTACGCGAGGGGCCACGCCCCACAGACCTTTCAGCCAGGCCCCTCGAGGCTCTCAGATAAGTGACGCATGTATGCCCAGCTGTGGGAGAGAGAGTTAATGGGGAATCACGCGCAGGGGGTTAACGCCCACACTCTTAAGCCCCCCCTGCGTATGGCTAAGTTAAGTTCTGTGCACAGTTGCACTGGATGACATTTAATTCAGAAAGCAACGTTATTGTTTGAGTTTTCACATTAACCCATACGAGTGTGAACTAACGGCGCTTGCAGTTTATCGTAGGCCACGTGCGGCTCCCGCATGTCACGCCCAGAACCCCAAAACAACGCCGGAGCGTCTTTAACCATGTGCGGTTCTTTTTAAACGCACGGGTTGACGACCAGGAAACATAGCCGGCTCAAAACAGTATTTGTTGAGGCGTGAGGACGCTTCAACCTTATGAGCCCTATTCCGGTGTGAGAGTCAGGGGGGAATCAAGACACGGCGGGGGCCCCGCGTGGCTTACACACTAACTTCGTGTTCCAAAGAATGGGACAATGTGCATGCATGAGTGAAATGGTGCTGTGTCGCTGTAATTCAGAGCTATAGGGAGCATTGCCTAATTCTTGCTCTTTTTACAGCGATTGATCGCTTCTGATACCGACCAGACCTGGAGTGCGCAGGCAGGTGGCCAGCACTCAAACCCAGAGTTAAGTGCCCAATTGTTTTGTTTATTTGGAGTCACTCCCCAAATGGGTGTGGCAATGCATGGATGTATGTAATGTCATAATTTGGTTTTGAATGTTTTTTCCCTATGTTTCCCGTGTCCTATCCAATACTTTATCCTGCAACCTCAATCCGGTGTTCCTACTTCCCGTACCCATCCAACCAGCGTTCCCTAACCCTCTTTCCCCGCTGGGGTTGCGGATGTCTGCGTAAGCTTTCGCTTGCAGGCGCCAAAACCTTGGAGGGGGTGGTTGGTTCGTGCCACTCCTGCGCCTGGACTCCTGGAGCCCTGATATGCCCTGCCATTTGCTGCCTGCACATCAGCCAGGGGTGCTATTGCTCTGACCACCCCTGCTGGAACCGAAGACTCCCGACTGGGATTCCGTCGCTCCAGAGCCCAGCCCCAGGACCCAGTTGCCCACCCACTCCTGCCTCTGGGGTTGTCATGTTGGGCACTGCAACATCTGGCACCACTGACAACCCCCGGCCAGAGAGGCAGAGGGGCATCAGCTTCAATGCCAGGGAAGTTGGTGTCCTGGTGGAGCAAGTCCTGGGGCAGTATGATGCCCTCTTCGGAAGTGTGCGCGCCGACAAGGAAGGACGGACTCGGATCTGGACGGACATCGTGACTGCCATCAACGCGGAGGGGGTGGCAGTCCGCGACTTCCAACATGTCAAGAAGCGCTGGGAGGACTTCAGGTCCAGGACCCTGAACAAGGCCCGGCGCCTCTTGAAGGCAGCGGATGCTAAGGGGCGCCGGGGCCACTTGTCGGAAGATCAGATGAGGGTCCTGGAACGCATATCCCCAGCGCTCCACATCCAGGTCCTTGAGAGGCAGACCCGTCTGGAGTCGAGCGGTAAGTGTACATGCATCATGATTGTAAGCTGTCGCGTGTGGTGATGTGCCAGTAGTGTGCAGGTTGCACATCTGTTTGTATGGGGCCGAGTATGGGTGGGGGTGTACAGGGCCGTGAGGCTAACACATGCGAGGGCTGTCATGTGTGAGACATGGATGGTGCTTGTGTGTGTAGGCTTGCATGCCAAATGCAGTTGTGTGGGCACACATGTTTGGATGAATGTGTATGTAAGTAGGCATGTTCGTGATGTCACGCATGTATGTTGTTTTCAGCTGCATGTATCAGCACTGTGTGCATGTGTGTGTATTTGACAAGGGTGCAACAGTGATGCAACATGGATGCATGTGACAGCGGGATGTGGAAGCCTGATTGGCAGATGTGACATGGATGCCCATCTGAACACTGCGACAGTTGGCTGAGGTGTACACATGCATGCAAGTGTGGTGGTGTGCGTGCATGTGTAGTGCACTCCCTGTGTTGCATGTGATGTCTGGGTCACCTTTGCCTGCTCATGCTGTTGTATGTGTATGGATGGTGCTGGCAGTTGCGATATGGCTGTGGTTTGGCTCATGTGTACAAGTTGAAATTACATGTGTGTTGCCGATTGTGATGCCATGTCTGAGGTTTGCCAAGCCACACATGTGCAACTGTCATGTGTGTATGTGTCCATTGTACAGTGCCCTGATGCCTGTGTTTTATTTCTCCCTGTCTGCAGCGTCAACTGATGAAGAGGGTGGAGAAGGTGCTGTGGAGCACAGCGGCGGGGATCGCACCGCAAGCCGGAGACGCAAGGCCCGGCTCCCCTCCCAGGTTGTGATCTCATTGGGGAGTGAGGAGTCCGGTGCCGCATCCCAGGCCGCAGCTGCTGGGGGGAGGTCCAATAGGCGGAGGTTGGAGTTGGACTCCTCGGCAGCAGAAGGGGAAGCTGGGACCCCACAGGGCCCAACGGGGGAAGATGGCACGGAGTCATCCAGGTTGATGGGGGGTTTGGTGGAGGAGGCGGCCGTGCAAGCAACAGAGACGGGGTCTGGAGGTGGGGATTCCACTGGTGCTAGTGGTGCAGTGCAGGACCAGGGACAGGAGGCAGCACAGGTCGCCGCAGAGGTGCCTGTGTGCAATCCTGTCCCTGATCCTGTCACTGCACCATCTTGCACCAGCAGGGATGCCTACGTCCAGACCCATTTTCTGGCAGGGGATGAGCTCACGACAACTGGCCTTCCTCTGCCTGTGGACTTGGCTATCCGGTCCGGGTTGAGCCTGTCCTGACTGGTGTGGCGTTGCATCAACAGGCCATGCGAGGTGACCTGCAGTCTTTTCATGAGGAGACTGCACGTCATCTCGAATGGCTCGTTGACCGCGTCGGCCTACTGGGACAGGTCACCCAGGCCGGATTCCTCCGTTTGATGGGGCTTGCTCAGACCCCCTCCTCAACTGAACCCACTATGCGCCAGTCATCCTCCGTGCCATCTTCCCACCCGTTAGTCACCTGGGTGCCCTGTGGAGCTGCCTCTGACGGTGCGGCCAGGCTGGTGGAGGAGGCATCCCTGCCACAGTCGGGAGTCGGACGTCCAGCAGGGGTGTGGACACATCAACGACTGCACCCCAGCCAGCGGAGGATGTGCAGGCAGCAGGAGGCAGTGCACGGGCATAGGCACAGCAGCAGCAGCAACGTGGTGGGAGCCATGATGGCTCGGGGCCTTTGACATCTGAGGGGCAGGCATTGGCCGGAGGGCAGGAGGACCCAGGACGGGAAGTGTCTTCCGTGTGGCAGCGGTTGGGCCACGCCATAGATGCGGAGCGGCAGCGGGCAGAAGAGGCACGGCTCACGATGGTCAGGGCGGAGAACTCCATGCGGAGGGCCCTGAGGCGGGCCGAGTGCCTCGAGGCAATCCGCAGGGAGTTGGGGGTGAACATGTCGACGGCCCTGCGGACCCTCTGGGCCATGGAGGACGACCGCCTCCGGGACATTGAGCAGGAGTTCGATGATGCCCTGGCCCGGAACATCCCGAAGCGAGCTGTCGGACTAGCCCGCTGCCCTTGTAAATAGTTCTGTAGTTAGTGTTAGGTTTCCTTTGATTTTGCATTTTTTTTGGACCTTTTGGACAATGGGCCACATTTTTGTATATAGTTTTTTTTTTTTAGGTAGTGTTATTAGATAGGTTTCATTTCTTCTGTTGGGATCATGGACCCTGGATTGTTTATCTGTACATAGTTGACCTTTGGATTTTCATTTTTTTGTTATTTACCCATGGAGCCATGGTTTTTGATTTTAATTTTCCATTGGATTTACTTTTGTGGACTGTGACTTTGGACACCTTTCCTTTGGATTATGATTTGTGGTTTTGCATTATTTCACGGACATGCTGTTTTTTTTTTTTTAATTTCCATTATTGTTTGTTTATTTTCCATTCAATTTATGTTGCTTTTAATACATATTTTTTCTTCAAACTTCAATGTGTAGTATCATCTCATTGGTTTCATGCATATCATGATATGGGTTTTGACATTCACTGACACCCATTGGGTGTATGTGAGGGACATGTGTTCATTTCCAAACTTGCAATTGGGGTTCTATCATGTTATTGCCATTTCTAAGTGGGTGGATGCAATACTCGGGTGGGTGTTTGGCATTTGGAGGCTGACCATAAGGGCCAGGGATCTAGATTGTGATGACATGTTGGCTGGGGGACATGAGTGGGGGCCTGGTGGAGGGTGCCCCTGGATGCTGAGGGGTGGGGGCGGTGCGAGACATGAGTTGGACATGAGTGTGGGCCTGGTGGAGGGTGCCCTGCACTGCTGGGGGGTGGGGGTGCTGGGAGACATGTGTGGGGGCCTGGTGGAGGGTGCCCTGCACTGCTGGGGGGTGGGGGTGATGGGAGACATGAGTTGGACATGAGTGGGGGCCTGGTGGAGGGTGCCCCTGGATGCTGGGGGGTGGGGGTGGTGGGAGACATGAGTGGGGGCCTGGTGGAGGGTGCCCCTGACTGGTGGGGGGTGGGGGTGCAGGGAGACATGTGTGGGGGCCTGGTTGAGGGTGCCCCTGCACTGCTGGGGGGTGGGGGTGATGGGAGACATGAGTGGGGCCTGGTGGAGGGTGCCCCTGCACTGCTGGGGGGTGGGGGTGATGGGAGACATGAGTGGGGGCCTGGTGGAGGGTGCCCCTGCACTGCTGGGGGGTGGGGGGGTGGGAGACATGAGTTGGACATGAGTGGGGGCCTGGTGGAGGGTGCGCTGCACTGCTGGGATGTGGGGGTGGTGGGAGACATGAGTTGGACATGAGTCGGGGCCTGGTGGAGGGTGCCCTGCACTGCAGGGGGGTGGGGTGGTGGGAGACATGAGTTGGACATGAGTGGGGGCCTGGTGGAGGGTGCCCCTGGATGCTGGGGGGTGGGGGTGGTGGGAGACATGAGTTGGACATGAGTGGGGGCCTGGTGGAGGGTGCCCTGTTCTTCTGGGGGGTGGGGGTGGTGGGAGACATGAGTGGGGGCCTGGTGGAGGGTGCCCCTGGATGCTGGGGGGTGGGGGTGATGGGAGACATGCGTGGGGGCCTGGTTTAGGGTGCCCCTGGATGCTGGGGGGTGGGGGTGATGGGAGACATGAGTTGGACATGAGTGGGGGCCTGGTGGAGGGTGCCCTGCACTGCTGGGGGGTGGGGTGCTGGGAGACATGAGTTGGACATGAGTGGGGGCCTGGTGGAGGGTGCCCCTGGATGCTGGGGAGTGGGGTGGTGGGAGGCATGAGTTGGACATGAGTGGGGGCCTGGTGGAGGGTGCCCTGCACTGCTGGGGGGTGGGGGTGCTGGGAGAAATGAGTTGGACATGAGTGGGGGCCTGGTGGAGGGTGCCCTGCACTGCTGGGAGGTGGGGGTGGTGGGAGACATGAGTTGGACATGAGTCGGGCCTGGTGGAGGGTGCCCTGCACTGCTGGGGGGTGGGGGTGCAGGGAGACATGAGTGGGCCCTGGTGGAGGGTGCCCCTGCACTGCTGGGGGTGGGGTGATGGGAGACATGAGTGGGGGCCTGGTGGAGGGTGCCCCTGCACTGTTGGGGGGTGGGGGTGGTGGGAGACATGAGTGGGGGCCTGGTGGAGGGTGCCCCTGGATGCTGGGGGGTGGGGGTGATGGGAGACATGAGTGGGGGCCTGGTGGAGGGTGCCCCTGGATGCTGGAGGGTGGGGGTGATGGGATACATGAGTGGGGGCCTGGTGGAGGGTGCCCCTGACTGGTCGGGGTGCAGGGAGACATGAGTGGGGGCCTGGTGGAGGGTGCCCCTGCACTGCTGGGGGGTGGGAGTGATGGGAGACATGAGTTGGACATGAGTGGGGGCCTGGTGGAGGGTGCCCTGCACTGCTGGGGGGTGGGGGTGGTGGGAGACATGAGTTGGACATGAGTGGGGGCCTGGTGGAGGGTGCCCTGCACTGCTGTGGGGTGGGGGTGCAGGGAGACATGAGTGGGGGCCTGGTGGAGGGTGCCCCTGCACTGCTGGGGGATGGGGGTGGTGGGAGACATGAGTGGGGGCCTGGTGGAGTGTGCGCCTGGATGCTGGGGGGTGGGGGTGGTGGGAGACATGAGTGGGGGCCTGGTGGAGGGTGCCCCTGGATGCTGGGGGCGGGGGTGATGGGAGACATGAGTGGGGGCCTGGTAGAGGGTGCCCCTGGATGCTGGGGGGTGGGGGTGATGGGAGACATGAGTTGGGGCCTGGTGGAGGGTGCCCCTGACTGGTGGGGGGTGGGGGTGCAGGGAGACATGAGTAGGGGCCTGGTGGAGGGTGCCCTGCACTGCTGGGGGGTGGGGGTGATGGGAGACATGAGTGGGGGGCTGGTGGAGGGTGCCCTGCACTGCTGGGGGGTGGAGGTGCGGGGAGACATGAGTTGGACATGAGTGGGGGCCTGGTGGAGGGTGCCCTGCACTGCTGGGGGGTGGGGGTGCTGGGAGACATGTGTGGGGGCCTGGTGGAGGGTGCCCTGCACTGCTGGGGGGTGGGGGTGATGGGAGACATGAGTCGGACATGAGTGGGGGCCTGGTGGAGGGTGCCCCTGGATGCTGGGGGGTGGGGTGGTGGGAGACATGAGTGGGGGCTTGGTGGAGGGTGCCCCTGACTGGTGGGGGGTGGGGGTGCAGGGAGACATGAGTGGGGGCCTGGTGGAGGGTGCCCCTGCACTGCTGGGGGGTGGGGGTGATGGGAGTCATGAGTGGGGGCCTGGTGGAGGGTGCCCCTGCACTGCTGGGGGGTGGAGGTGGTGGGAGACATGAGTGGTGGCCTGGTGGAGGGTGCCCCTGCACTGCAGGGGGGTGGGGGTGATGGGAGACATGAGTTGGACATGAGTGGGGGCCTGGTGGAGGGTGCCCTGCACTGCTGGGGGGTGGGGGTGGTGGGAGACATGAGTTGGACATGAGTGGGGGCCTGGTGGAGGGTGCCCCTGGATGCTGGGGGTGGGGGTGGTGGGAGACATGAGTTGGACATGAGTGGGGGCCTGGTGGAGGGTGCCCTGTTCTTCTGGGGGTGGGGGTGGTGGGAGACATGAATGGGGGCCTGGTGGAGGGTGCCCCTGGATGCTGGGGGGTGGGGGTGATGGGAGACATGCGTGGGGGCCTGGTGGAGGGTGCCCCTGGATGCTGGGGGGTGGGGGTGATGGGAGACATGAGTTGGACATGAGTGGGGGCCTGGTGGAGGGTGCCCCTGGATGCTGGGGGGTGGGGGTGGTGGGAGACATGAGTTGGACATGAGTGGGGGCCTGGTGGAGGGTGCCCTGCACTGCTGGGGGGTGGGGGTGCTGGGAGAAATGAGTGGGGGCCTGGTGGAGGGTGCCCTGCACTGCTGGGGGGTGGGGGTGATGGGAGACATGGGTTGGACATGAGTGGGGGCCTGGTGAAGGGTGCCCCTGGATGCTGGGGGTGGGGGTGCAGGGAGACATGAGTGGGGGCCTGGTGGAGGGTGCCCCTGCACTGCTGGGGGGTGGGGGTGGTGGGAGACATGAGTGGGGGCCTGGTAGAGGGTTCCCCTGGATGCTGGGGGGTGGGGGTGATGGAAGACATGAGTGGGGGCCTGGTGGAGGGTGCCCCTGGATGCTGGGGGGTGGGGGTGATGGGAGACATGAGTTGGACATGAGTGGGGGCCTGGTGGAGGGTGCCCCTGGATGCTGGGGGGTGGGGGTGGTGGGAGACATGAGTGGGGGCCTGGTGGAGGGTGCTCTGCACTGCTCGGGGGGGGGGTGGGTGGGAGACATGAGTTGGACATGAGTGGGGGCCTGGTGGAGGGTGCCCCTGGATGCTGGGGGGTGTGGGTGGTGGGAGACATGTGTGGGGGCCTGGTGGAGGGTGCCCTGCACTGCTGGGGAGCGGGGGGGGGGGGGGTGGGAGACATGAGTTGGACATGAGTGGGGGCCTGGTGGAGGGTGTCCCTGGATGGTGGGGGTGGTGGGAGACATGAATGGGGGCCTGGTGGAGGGTGCCCCTGACTGGTGGGGGGTGGGGGTGCAGGGAGACATGAGTGGGGCCTGGTGGAGGATGCCCCTGCACTGCTGGGGGGTGAGGGTGGTGGGAGACATGAGTGGGGGCCTGGTGGAGGGTGCCCCTGGATGCTGGGGGGTGGGGGTGATGGGAGACATGAGTGGGGACCTGGTGGAGGGTGCCCCTGGATGCTGGGGGGTGGGGGTGATGGGAGACATGAGTTGGACATGAGTGGGGGCCTGGTGGAGGGTGCCCTGCACTGCTGGGGGGTGGGGGTGGTGGGAGACATGAGTGGGGGCCTGGTGGAGGGTGCCCCTGGATGCTGGGGGGTGGGGGTGATGGGAGGCATGAGTGGGGGCCTGTTGGAGGGTGCCCCTGGATGCTGGGGGGTGGGGGTGATGGGAGGCATGAGTGGGGGCCTGTTGGAGGGTGCCCCTGGATGCTGGGGGGTGGGGGTGGTGGGAGACATGCGTGGGGGCCTGGTGGAGGGTGCCCTGCTCTGCTGGGGAGTGGGGGGGGTGGGAGACATGAGTTGTACATGAGTGGGGGCCTGGTGGAGGGTGCCCCTGGATGCTGGGGAGTGGGGGTGGTGGGAGACATGAGTGGAGGCCTGGTGGAGGGTGCCACTGACTGGTGGGGGGTGGGGGTGCAGGGGGACATGAGTGGCGGCCTGGTGGAGGGTGCCCTGCACTGCTGGGGGGTGGGGGTGCTGGGAGACATGAGTGGGGGCCTGGTGGAGGGTGCCCCTGCACTGCTGGGGGGTGGGGGTGATGGGAGACATGAGTGGGGGCCTGGTGGAGGGTGCCCCTGCACTGCTCAGTGGTGGGGTGGTGGGAGACATGAGTGGGGGCCTGGTGGAGGGTGCCCCCGGATGCTGGGGGGTGGGGGTGATGGGAGACATGAGTGGGGGCCTGGTGGAGGGTGCCCCTGCACTGCTGGGGAGTAGTGGTGGTGGGAGACATGAGTGGGGGCCTGGTGGAGGGTGCCCCTGCATTGCTGGGGGGTGGGGGTGGTTGGAGACATGAGTGGGGGCCTGGTGGAGGGTGCCCCTGGATGCTGGGGGGTGGGGGTGATGGGAGACATGAGTTGGACATGAGTGGGGGCCTGGTGGAGGGTGCGCTGCACTGCTGGGGGGTGGGAGTGATGGGAGACATGAGTGAGGGCCTGGTGGAGGGTGCCCCTGGATGCTGGGGGGTGGGGGTGCAGGGGGACATGAGTGGGGGCCTGGTGGAGGGTGTCCCTGACTGGTGGGGGGTGGGGGTGCAGGGGGACATGAGTGGGGGCCTGGTGGGGGGTGCCCCTGTACTGCTGGGGGGTGGGGGTGGTGGGAGACATGAGTGGGGGCCTGGTGGGGGGTGCCCCTGGATGCTGGGGATGCAGGGGGACATGCGTTGGTGGGCAGTAGTTCAAGGTGACATGTGGGTTGGCTGGGGGGCATGGGCATGGTGGATGGGCTGCCTGCGGGACATGTGCAGGGTAGGCCCCTGTGGTGTGGGCCGCCTGCAGGGGCCGTGGAGGGTGTAGAGGGTACACCTGGGAGGACCCACACGTGCAATTTACGTGTGGTGCTCCCCGCGCACCCCTGGAATACACGTACCATGATGGAATCGCGTGTGATACTTCCTGCTTACCCCTGAAATACACGTACCCTGCTGCTTTTGCGTGTGATACTTCCCGCGCACCCCTGGAATACACGTACCCTGATGGAATCACGTGTGATACTTCCCGCGCACCCCTGAAATGCACGTACCCTGCTGTTTTTGCGTGTGATACTTCCCGCACACCCCTGGAATACACGTGCTCTGATGGAATCGCGTGTGTTACTTCCCACGCACCCCTGATGTACACGTACCCAGGACAATCGCGTGTGAAACTTCCCGAGAACCACTGAAATACACGTTCCCTGCTTGGCATTTGCTGTTTGGCAGCCCTGTGAACTGGTCCAGGGTTAGCGCAGCCCTTTGCGATGATTTGGGAATTTTGAAGGCTTTTCCTTGCGCGAGGGCGTTCTTGGGGGCGTAACTGGCGCTGCTGCAGGGTCTCTGCGCCACGGCTGGTTTCGGAGGCAAAATCCATGAATTTGCTATGCGATGAAAAGGATTTTTTTGCACGCGGCTGGCGCAGTGTATTGCACGGGGACACTGTGCACCAGCCGCGTGTGCCACTGTTGTGCAAATTTCTATGAATTACCCTCTAAATGTATGTCTTTTTCATAATATGAGTCAGAATTCATTTTTTCTTTTTTGGGTCAGTAAGTCTAAGTCATTGGGGTTGGTAACTGCAGGTGCAGTTGCTGCAGCTGCTTGTGGTGGTCCTAGGATTGAGGGCAGTTCAAGATATTTTCTATAAAAATCGGCAGAAAATGAGGCATAATTAACATTTTCCGTATGTTCAGTATTGCTCGTCCATACAACAGGGTTGTCCAAAACAAGTTCAAATAAATATGAGCAAAGGTGTATCCTCTTTTTTTGTATAGGGGGCTGTGGTCGATGAGGAAGTACATATATGACAGAAGCAAGCAATCCCACCACTAGGTACCTTGCTTCCCAAAACACAGGTTGCAGATGAACAGCTCTCCAAGTTGTTACATAAGGCTATTTACACATCATATGTATTAGCCAGAAACCAGAAATCGCCCAAAAACATATTTTAATTAATATACTAAAACATATCTTCTTCATCCAGCACAGCCCCTATACAAAAAAGAGGACACACCTTTGCTCATATTTATTTGAACCTGTCTTTTTCATGATATCATTCAAAATTACTTTTCGAAGGGATTGTGTCCTCCGACGTATCCCACATCTATGACATGTAATGTCCAGATGTGCACTTCGGAAACTTTTCAGCAGAGGGCATCTTGCGTCGATGGCATCGAGCCGATGTCAGCCAATGTCCGTCGAGGACCTCTTTATATATATATATATATATATATATATATATATATATATATATATATATATATGCACCGCGCCCGTTGCCTCAGTTCTGAAACTCTGCGCGGCTCGTGGATTCATCAATCTCTTATGATGTCTTTTTCTTTGACCCCTCCGACTCCAAGGTCCGGGTTCAAGACTTGCCGGGACTGCAAGTCCAAGATGCCGTTGACCGACCCGCACCGTATTTGCTTATGGTGCTTGGGTGAGTCGCACGACACTGACTACTGCTCTAAATGCCAGTCTCTAACAGCCAAGGCCTTGCGTGAAAGGAAGGGGAAGCTCCATGCATGTAAGCCCTCGAAGTCCCGTAAGTCTGGATCGAAGTCTAGAGTTTCCACAGACGACTCAAGAGGCGACTCTCTGCATCAGGAGGAAGCTCACGGTTCTCGGTCCCGGAGTGGTTCCCTCCATTCCTCATCCTCGCGGCACTCTCGTAAGCGCCGGCACCGGACACCTTTCCCTGTCCTCTTCGGAGGATGGCGCGTGCATAACATGGCCTGTCCCACGAAGTCCTCGACTTCGAAGGAGTGGGCAGCTTTTAAAGAACAAATGTTGGCGATTTTCCAGTCCCAAGACACAGTTCCTGGCGCGCCTTCTCACGAAGCCAGCATAGAACGCTCTCAATCCACGGCTCGCACGCCCTTGAGTCGTCGAGGACCCGTGTGGACAAGAGCAGTTGCAAGAGACGTGCATCCAAGTCTCGGTCCTCGCCCCCTGCGAGACCGTTGCAGCCTGTGGAGGTACTGACACAGGAGTCGACTCGTTAGGCGCCGGCTTAGTCGGACTCGGACGATGCTTTACTGTCCTATCAGCCCACACCTGTGGCGGCGTCGACACCAAAGGTCTCGGCATCGACACCTGCAGCGCAGATTCTGGAGTTGAAGCCCTTGGCGGTCTCGACATCGATGTTCTTGATCCCCTTGGCGTCGATGTTTTCGATGCCTTCGGTGTCAAGGCCCTTGGTGCCCTCAGCATTCTTTGCGCGTAATGTGTCTGATGATTTTCATGCGGCAGACCCTCTATGATGCCAGTGGCCTGGATACTTCTCCGGAAGTTGAGTTTGGTAGGCCTGAGCCGGGGGCTCATGCAGACTCTTCCTACAGGTGGCTCATGTCTAGGGTTGCCAAATACCTGGGGTGGTCCAGTCCTCCTGAGGATTTTATTCAGGATGACCTTACTGACATCTTGGACCAGGGTCTCCCCTCTGACCTGGTATTGCCCTTCCATCTTACATTGCGAAAGTGAGTGTCATCGGCTTGGCAGGCCCCAGATTTGCTTCCGGCGGTCAATAATAATTTGTCGGAAAAGTACCGCCCATCTGTTAGCGACCCCAGCTATTTGTCTACTCACCCAACTCCGGAGAGTTTGGTGATGCAGGCGGCTACGGCCACCTTGAGGCAGCAGGCGTACCCTACCATCCCTCTGTATGGGGACAAGCGCTTCGACGGATGGACTCGGAAGGTCTTTTCTTCTGGAAGCATGGCACTGAAAGCTGTCAACTCCACATGTGCCTTGGCAAGATTTACACACACTCTGCGGAACTGTGCGTCCTTAGCAGCTGAGCATATTCCCAAGGGAGAGGAAAGGGATGGCTTCCTAGCCCTCGTGCATGACGGCAAGGATGCTATGTGTGAATCCCTCCAGTCGGGTGTGGACATGGCAGACTGTGTCAGCCGGTCCATGGCTGCAAGCACCTTCCTGGGCAGGTTTGCGTGGTTGCAGAAGTCTGGGTTTGCTCCTGATGTGCAAGCCCATCTTCTGAACATGCCCTTTGATGGTGTTCATTTATTTGGCAGCAAGGCTGACAAGAGCCTTGAGAGGTTGCAGACCTCCAAAGCTGCAGAAAAGTCTTTGAGTGCTGCAGTACGTCAACCTCCACCTTTTCGTCCTAGCAATGTTCTTACTTTAAAATTCCTTTGGTTTCACAGTTTCTGAAAGAACTGTCTAATGTGTTTCCACCGTCCCCTTTCTAGGTGCCGGGTTGGGATTTTAATTTGGTTTTAAAGTTTCTGATTGGAGATCCGTTTGAACCCTTACATTCTTGTCCGTTGACTGTTGTCTTTTAAAACTATGTTTTTAGTTGCGGTTACTTCTGCACGCAGAGTGAGTGAATTGCAGGCACTCTTTCCCAAGCCACCCTTCACTGTTTTCCACAAGGACAATGTTGTCCTGTGGGTGCGACCTTCTTTTCTTCCGAAGGTTGTGTCTGAATTTCATTTGAGCCAGAAGGTGATTCTTCCGGCTTTTTATCCTCCTTCGCATCCTAGTAAGGAAGAGCAGAGGCTCCATAAGTTGGATCCTAGGAGAGGTTTGAGCTTCTTTCTTTCACGGATGACCCGGGTCAGAGTGGACGATCAACTCTTTGGAGGTTATGCTGGACACCACTTGGGTCAGGCCGTTTCTAAACAGACCTTTTCCAGATGTATTGTTTTGACTATCTCTGAGTGCTACCGTTCGGCCGGGAAGGACCCTCCGGTAGGCCTACGGGCTCACTGTACTAGGGGTGTGGCTGCCTCCACTGCTCTACAAACGGGTGTTCCTATTCGGAATATTTGTGAAGCAGCGACATGGGCCTCGATCCATACGTTTGTAAAACACTATTCCCTGGACTCCATCCATAGGCAGGATTTGGCCTTTGGTAAGGCAGTCCTCTATTCAGCCATTTGATTGGGTGCTCTACATCTTACAGACTAAATGCTTTCCCTCCTCCATAGTGTGATACTGCTTTGGGAGTCTGCCATAGATGTGGAATACGTCGGAGGACACAATCGTTTCGAAGAACAAGTTACTTACCAAACTGGTAACAATCTTTCGATGGGATGTTCCTCTGACGTATTCCACATCGCCCTCCCAACCTGCCCCTCTGGAGAATTTCCTCTGTGATTACAGCTTCCATTTCCACAAGGCTGTAGGCTGTTATACTGGCAGGAGACTGGTGTCACACGTTCTGGGGGGAAAAAACTAAACTGATGCAATGGGCGCCATGCTTCCTATATATATATATATAACATCCGGTGACGTCGACCCTTGACGGAGGGCCTCGAAGGACATCAGCTATACGCCATTGCCGCAAGATGCCCTCTGCTGAAAAGTTTCCGAAGTGCACAGCTGTGGGCATTACATGTCATAGATGTGGAATACGTTGGAGGAGCATCCCATCGAAAGAATGTTACCAGTTTGGTAAGTAACTTGTTCTTCAGAAATTGTTTTAAAAAATCTTCTCAAAAACTGTCAGATATGTTTGACTATGACTAGATGGAAGGGGAGTAGTAAACATAAGCTTGTTCTGCGAACATGATGAAGTGACCTTTCCTTGTTATTGTCAGAAGGCAAAGACCACTTGTCTCAAGGACAGGGATTGGACCCCTTAAAGGAAGGTTGCTTTCCAATTACCCGTTTGCTTTTGACACCTTTTTGATTCACTCTTGAACAAAATTCCTCTTAGGAACAATTAATTGTTCCTCTGCTTTGAGAATTGCCTTTCAAAAGCCCTCCCCTGGAGTGGAAGACTGTCCAGGGCAGATGCAAGCTCAGCTCCCTAACCGTCCCCAGCGTACATTGGGATGACCTCCTGCTGGAGCAAGACCTATCTCTCTGCCAGCCACAGTGGTACCCAGGACCTCACTTTGCTGAAGGACCACTGCAGATGTGTGCCAGCTTTTCCTGTGTTGGGAGCTTGAGAACAATGACAAATCTTATCCTGAGTCCCTGGTTTGGGACTCACAGCAACCTGTGAGTCAAGATAGCCAGGATCTTTGTGTTTTTGCCATCAAACCACTACGAGCTGTGTTTTGAGTGTTTAGAGCCTGTTCGAACCAACAGTCCCATCTTGAGCTGCTTTAAGCACTAGACTAATCTTCAAGCCACTTTTCTGCACACTTGAGCCAGTTTGTTGTCGCACCACGTCATCTGAGCGCATCGTTGCCTCGTCTTAAACTTGAAGCTCATCATTGCAGCTGCGGCCTTTGAACTACTGTTTGAATCACAAGCATCTTCGTTGCTGATCTTTAATGAACAGTCAACCAGACCCTGGGGCCAATCGAACCACGACCTTCAAATACCTCACTGGACCTCCTGAATTGAACTGCGCATCCAGTCAACAGCATCTTCCCCATCAAACTAACTGTCAAACTGACCTAATGGCCCTCACGATCCGCACTTCGTCAAACCACAACAATGTTCAGCTCCACACCTGCTACCTGTCTGGGACGCGGCTGCCACCTTCAAGCCTAATTCCAACCGCACAAACAGTACTGAGGTACTTGGTTCGACAATGTCAAATCACTAAGGACAGTGACATGTATTATTGTCTGATAACAGCCAACTTGATCCATGTTTGTCCTCTATAGAATGGTTAGGTCTCCTTTACTCCCTATTTTAACCATCAAATGACCATTTTAAGAACAGTGTGGTGTTAACTTGCTTTTCACCTCTGTTTTAGTACCCAGGGTGTTGCATCTTGCTATCTTTGCATGTTCTGTGTTCTTTCCACAGGGGTGGGTTTTCTGCAGTGTTTGTCTATTTAGTTATTATTACAGATGGTGTCTTTAATTAAAGTGTATACATAGATTTATAGATAACTGATTTGACATTGCTTTATTTTGGCTGTTCTACTTTGCTGTTTGGGTTGCTACTGTTTCGCTTCCACACCCCCCTTTTGAGCTTATAGCCTTGCCTCGGCTCACGTCACCACAAAAGGAGAAGGAGGTATATCTATCAGCTTTGACTGTTTTACCTTTGTGATTGGGATCACTCTTGTTTTGTAGAAGTGTGAAGGATGAGTTGGCACTTTAGCCACTACTCATCCTTGTTCTTCTGCGGGACAGAAGACACTTTGTGCGACCATGGGCCTCATTACGAGTCTGGCGGTAACCGCGGTGGTAAAACCGCCTGGTTACCGCCGGACTCGTATTACCATTCTGCCTCCGTGATTCCCGGAATTAGTGGGGAAACCCCGGTTTTCCGGGAATCACGGAGGCGGAATGGTGTTAATCCCCATTCCCATCGAGTCCTATGGACTCGATGGGAATGGGGATCATGGAAACACCGGCAGCATCTCGTAATGCTGCCGGTGTTTCCTCGGCCGCCTGCAGGCGGGCGGTGTTAAACCCGCCAGGTCAGACCTGGCGGGAACATCACCTCCCGCCTGCAGGAGTCGGGATCAGGCAGTCTGGAAACAACGGTGGCGGCGGGTTTACTGCCACCGTTATTTCCGGACCGCCTGAGTTATAATGAGGCCCCATGAATTGAATTGAGTCATATGGATCGAGTGCCCAGCATGCATTTCTTCTCCACTCCACACTTATAAGTGTCATTGTACTTCCCACATCTCCCTACTGTAGGTATGAACTCATATATACCAATATAGTCCCGAATTCGTTACTTCTTTGAAGAGCTTGTCTGCTTTTTGGAGCATACCATCTGTAAAATTAAAATAAATTAAATAATAAGGATCACTGAGTAGACAACATACAGATTTAATGGACACGTGCATACTATCTAATTCACTGCCTTCGATTCATATTCTTGAAGATGCGACCAAGTGTTTTTCATAGTAGAATGATATGGTGTACTTCCCAAATATACCTTAATGCAATGAATGTGTCAAGATGTATTGATTATAAAGAGACTTGAGCTCCCAAGCACTGCTCGTTGTTGTCAGTTTAGGTGAGTAACACCAGAGAAACCAAGTTTGAAACTTGAATTAAAACCTACATTTCCAAACTCAAACAATGCAGAGAGTCGATTTTGCCTCAGGTCTACCTTTCATTAAAATACATAATGAAAGTAAAGTAGCTGTATAAGGGCGCAATGACATTACGATGTCTGAACGTGTGAAGGAAGTAAGTAGGGGTAGAACTGCAGAGGTGCGTAAAACACATAAAACTTACAAGGTAAAAATTGGTAATTTTAAAGCATACAATTGCCCATTTAGTAAGTGACAACTCATGGAGCACTTATCACTGCAACAGAAAAAGGAACACGAGAAATTAGGAGCATAGCTTCCCTTTTCATTAAAGCAAAGTAGATGGAACAGTCATTCAATCAAGCTCATCCTGGTACAGTCATAATTTGAAGATGCCCGAAGTCAATTTCCCTTACATTTTTTGTTTGGCTAATCCCTATTACTCTCCCTATCACATAACCTTTCCTTAAGTGTATCATGTGCTTTATTTCCCAAATAGTATCATTGTTCTTTTTAACACAAGACAAAACAAAAAGAATAGTAAGGTACAATTGTAATGACAGGGCCTGCGGTATCAGCCCTGTAGCTATTGATAAGTTGCTCAACTCATAGAAAGAGCACTGTTTTTGGGCGGCTTATATTCCCTGCCCCCAAAGTTCCCCCTTGCCCCCCTGAACGTATCCTCACAAAACTTTGCAAAACAAGTATATTTTGTGAAGTTTGGTGCAGTTTCATCCAGGGGGGTGCAAAGTTATAGGGGGTCCCAAACTTTGTGGAAATCCTCATTGACGCAATGGGAAAACATTTTTGCTCGCGCCTACAGCCCAAACCGCTGAACAGATTTTCACCAAATTTGCGCCAGGAGGGGCAGCTTGGTCCTGAAAGCTTGCTTTTGTAAATTTTGTGTAAATCCGTTCAGTAGTTTTTTAGTTTTTTAAAAAATTGCCAAAAAGTAGGTACAAAATAATTTTTGATATCTGGGTCCAGTCCGCTGACTTACTTCCTGATTCGGGGTCCCTTGACGCCTCCGGAGCAATCAGCGAGCAACGTGACATTCGCAGACATCGTACTCGCCTGCTGATTGGTCGGTTAAAAAAGTGCATCAAAACTTATGAAATGGACGCCATGTTGGATTCGCAGACAGCGCAGTAAAATCATATTAAAAAACACAACATTGCACTTGTCAAACAAATTAAACTAACTCTGGGGATGTGAGGGGTGAGAAGGATGGAATGGGATATGGCAATAAAAAGCAAAAAATCTGGTGTTTTTCCTCTCCAATGTCTGTGAACATCTCACCCATGCATATTTCTGCATTACAGGGTCAATGAAAAGCAGTTTTTGGATGGCCTATAACTTTGGCGCCACTTAATGAAAGTGCATGAAATGTTGCAATATCATTTTAGCCCTGACTCTGAATGGTTATGCAAAGTGTGGTGCTGTTTCGCCAGGAGGGGGAAAAGTTAGGGGTGGGGGTTTAAAAATATTTGAAGGCTTATATATTTGGTGCCGTTTGACGAATGTGCACAGAAAGTTTTCAGAACGATTATAGTCTGAACTTTTAATGTTTGTGCAAAGTCTGAATGGATTTTGTCAAGTGGGGGCTAAGGTATATGACTATTTTTTGTACGTACATTTTGACACATTTTAAAATATAAAACATGGATGGATTTGCAGAAAACTCGTGCAAGGAGCATTGGCAAGGACCCGAAAGCATGGTTTTGCAAATGTGCCTGTTTTATGTTTTGCAAAGTGTCATAATGTAAGTACAAAAAATAGTTATATATCTTTGGTGACTGACCATGGGCAGTGGCCTGATTGCCATGACCACGAGAGTCCGGCAATGGAGTTAAACTGGGAATGGCCAACTGGGACCGGCTATGTGGTAAAGTTTTTCGAAATCAGGATAGATTTCAATGGGAAATAAAATTCTGCTTGTGGCTACAGCCCCAAGTGCTGAACAGGATTTCAGCAAACATTCGCAAGGAGCATCAGCAAAGACCTCAGCATGGTTTTGCAAATCTGTCCTGTGTTTTATTTTTTCTTAAGTGTCAAAATGTAAGTACAAATATTTGAATAATTGTGATATAACTTTGGGGTCTTCGCAATGGGCCTGGCCGTGAGCAAGGACAAATGTGTACTCTGATTTGCTTATTGCGGTATGCGCCATGGCCAAAGCCCTAGGTTTGAATGGGGAAAAAATATTCTGCTTGTGGCTACAGCCTGAAGTGCTGGACTGCATTACAGCAAGCCCTGCAAGAAGCATGGGGGGGGTGTGGATACAGGGCCATGCTATAGGACGTAATTCCAGAAGAACTCCTGCTGATCCTGAAGAATATGGAACAGATGTTATGCAGAAATATTGTTCTGAACACAGAATTTGTAAGTGCGGATGCATGAAGAAGCACTGCATACAAGAAGTGTGCAATGGACATTATTGGTGCCGTAATTTGTGTCTAACGAGCCTGCGGCAGATGTTTGCAGCTGGCTGTCTGGAACTGAGAACAAAGAGAGGAGTCGCAGAGTTAAGGAGACGTAGTTGTATGGCCTCCTACAATCATGCTCAGAGCTGATCAAAGCACACGGGGGCAGTCGGAAGCATAAGAAAGGAGTGCTGATACTTCAGTGCCGCTCGACGTACACTGCACACTGCAACGAGCGCCGGGGCGAAATATGGTGAACGAATGAACGTACAATACCGGAGAGAAGCGTGCGCACAGAATAGTAGGAACGGTCAGACCGGTGGGGTGCAGCTCTACAACTAAGCGAGCAGCCCGGAACGATAGCATAGCTGGGGGTGTGTGCATCACCTGGCTGTGTTAAAGTAACTGTATACGAATGCAACTTGAAATAAACATACAGCTGTTCAGATACCAATATGCCAGGGCGGCGCAATACAAAATGTAACAACTAATGACCTGAGTGCACTCCAGCGACACTGGTACTTGATGCTGCAAGAGCCGAGCACTTTCGCTACAAAGTTGGTGGAACAACTCATGCACTCGACAAGATATTGTTGTGATTGCCGAAAGGATGCTGATGAGGCCCCCAGCACCATGCAGACACCCGGAAAAGCAGCTGCAATCATTCCTATGAGCCGTGGCATATGAAGGGGACCATGCAGTGAGAGCCTGTTCCACTTTCTTGCTGCACGCAAGTGTAAGTAGCTGTGGGCGGCCCAAATTGAATGCAGAGAAGACGGGAAGCTAGTCGGCAGGGGTTAACAAATGCGGGGAGATACCCCGCGATGCAACCTAGCAACGAAGTGGATGCAAGAGGGAGCATTGTTACGGCAGTGCACAGTATAAGCACAAGCGCAGAGGAAACTTTGATCTCGGTCCGGACTGGTCGAGACTCACAGGGTCTATGTAACTGGCTGAGGGACCGCACAGCAATTGCCACACAGCTGTGAGGGCAGTGTTCCCCCCTTGCAGTGTTTAAGATTCCAAAGGTAGGCCGGTCATATCCAGCTCAGTTACACGACCGGAACACACAAGAGGCAATGGCGAGTCACAGCTCTCGGTGTTACAGCAGCCCCCACATGAGGCAGCTGTAAGAGAGTGCTGAGAAGTGGGATACAGCTGGGACAGTCTAAGTCTCCAGAATATAAGCATCTCAGACCAAAGTAGGATTAGGTTTTCGCAAAGTCACAGGCAGAGCGAAGGTGCAGACCATACCGGACAATAAGCAAGGATGTCCATAGAAGTGCCTAGAAAACCTACAGTATTGGCTGCATAACACACAGCATGGAGGAATAGTAGCAGATGCAGGAATACAGGGCACACGGATGTGCCAACGTTGAGGGTCGTAGGCTTCTGGCAAATAACCTGCAGTGAGGGCGGAAGGAGGAGTGCGCAAGGAAGTGAGGAGGACAGGTCAACCCCTGCATTCCGCATTCATTGGTGCTTGTAACAATACCAATGGCAAGGTGGAACTTTATACCAGCACAGCCCGAAAGGTGGGGTGCACAGAGTGAACGGAATAGACATGCCGACAGAGGCACTGCTTACTGCGCCACAACAGTCCAAACAGACGGCGGCACCGCTTGTAACGACGGATAAAGCTGCGGAATACGTTGACACAACAATAGCGTCTAAACCGGAATAAAACCAACGGGAAACAGTCGTCAATAGACATTTTTGCCAAGCTGACCCATACAATGGAAGTCGCAAAAATGACGGGGCAAAGCACATAGGGAGAAGAAATCCCAAGACGGAGCGACCAGCAGATCCTGAAAGCCATTGCAGAGTTAAAGCCATCACTGGAATTCAAAATTGATGCCATCAGTGTTGATGTGAACCTCCTGAGACAAGATTTCACGGCATTGACGGAACGCACAGGAGTGCTAGAAAGAGAGGTGAAGGCTAATACGAGCAATTGCACTGCTAACGGCAAGGAAGTTTCCAAGTTGCAACAACAAGTGCGCAATCTGGAGAGCAGGGTGGAAGAGGCAGAAGGACTGGCATGCAGGAAGAATGTACGCATTGTGGGGTTCCCGGAAGGCGAGGTTGGTCCATACCTGACAAAAACATGTTGCTGCAAGAGATCGGCGGTAGGTTACTCACCCAGGGGTTCACAGTGGAAAGGGCGCACAGGGCCCTGATGAGAGAGCCACCACTGGGTGCCCCACCTCGGCCGATCATTGCTAAGATACTGAACTGCAAAGATAGGGAGAAGATCCTAGAGCACTTCCGGAAGGGTGGGACGATAAGCTAAGAATCAGCGACCATCACGGCGTACCCGCATTACACTTTCCTGGTGCAGAAGCAAGGGCTGAGCTATTTGTCGGACAAGAGGAGGTTACCCATAGCTAACATCAAATACATGTCGCTATTCCCGGCAAAACTGAAGGTCTTGAAAAAGGACAGAGCACTTTTTTCGAGACTTCAGAGGATGCGACTAAGTGAATGGACACAATGAACTTCCCGTCGGAGACAGATGACCAAGTGGAGAGCGGAAAGGATAAGTGAACCTGTATTGCTTCAATGCAGTACGTTCAAACAGTTCAGATGCTATTGTGTAATGATTAGACTAATACCATTGGAGTTGGGACAGAAACATATTTATTTATTTTATTTATTTATTTGCATTTGTAAAGCGCACAACTGCCTTCTGGCATTGTGGCGCTGTTAAGAAAGCTTACTTGGTTACATAAGAGCTTGTGAAAAAAACAGACTTAGTGACAATAAGTGCTGGCGTAGTTATACAGTTTGCCTGATCCAGTAGGGGGGGCAGCAGTAGCATATAATGCCTAGGGACAATGTAGGTGGCACAGACAAGATGCAGAGCCCAGTCTTGAAGGGCAGCATAATAATACAGTGCAGAGTCAGTTAAGGTTTTGTGGTGAAGACATGAATGCACAACCCCCAGCATGGGAGGGTGGCAACATTATACAGAGATAGGTCATTATAGGTTGGGTGGCGCAGACAAGATACACAACCCCCCTCTTTAAGGGTGGTAACATACAATGCAAGTCATTATAGTTTGGGTGGCATAGACATGATACACAACCCCATCTTAAAGGGTGGCAACATAATGCAATTCAACTCATAATAGGCTTGGTGGCACAGACATGATACACAACCTTCATCTTAAAAGGGTGCCAACATAATACAATGCAAAGTCAACAGTATCTACGTTGCATTCTGCATCAACTGGAAGAGAATTGGAAAAACTTGTTATGGATAGCGGAATACGCATACAATAACTCCATACACACCAGCACGTGACAAAGCCTGTTCTACACAATATACGGAAGACATCCACGTACCTCTGAACAAGACTCCCCCACGACCTTGAACATGCCAGCGGTAAAGACTCTACACACAAGCATAACCCAAGCCTTCAAAAGGGCAAATGAACATTTACTGCAAGCCAAAGACAGACAAAAAGAATTCTTGGACCGAAAGAAAGCTCCCGATTACCAAGTTGGAGACGAAGGCTGGTTGGAATCAAAACATGTGCCCATAAAAGGTACCCGGACCTTTCGTCCAAGATATCTAGGACCCTATACTTGACAGCCATCGGATTGATCACCGATTCACTGGTATGGGACCAGCGAATCGGTGATAAATCCGGTGGCCGTCAAGTTAGCCTTACCACCAAACATGCAAATTCATCCGGTGTTCCATGTGTCACTTGTCAAACCTGTACAACCAGGAACCCGAGTCTTAACACCACCAAAACCTGCGCTAGTTGATGGAGAGCCTGAATTTGAAGTTAAAAACATCCTGGATTCGAAACGGTCCAGATCTAAGCTATACTATTTAGTGGACTGGAAAGGGTACGGGCCTCAAGATAGAACTTGGGAACCAAGTGAACATATTCACGCACCACGTCTGATTAAGAGGTTTCACCTGGATAACCCCACCAAACCCGGACCGGACAGGAAGGATACCATGAGAGGGGCCTTTCGCTGTCATGACCACTGTGAGGGGGCACAAGTTGTGCCACAAGCAGGCTCCCACCAGGACCCTGAGGGCCTTAGAACCTCTGCAAAAGGGCCCCTGGAGCCAGTCCTGGCACCTTTGGCACCAGGCTCATATGTAGGAAGGAAGGGCTGTTCAAACTAGGTCCCATTTATGTACATGGGTTTTAAATCCAACATGGAAGCACCCACACAGTCTAGTTCTAAGAACCAAGCCATGCGGTCTAGTGTTTTGGGTGTGGCAGGCCTGGAACTACTTTCCCTGGGCTATATAAACCACACTCTGACTGCAGATCACGCTTCGTGTTATTCTGCAACCAGCAGCGTGACGCTCATCGTGTTAAGGTCCTGGTCTTCAACATCTTTCTGTAATCCTGCAAGAACAAGAACAAGATTATTCTGTCTTACCTGAGAAAACACCATCCAGCACTCAGCATCTCAACTGGGCTGCAATCTGTGGAAACCAAGAGAAGAAGAAACATCACTCACCTGTGAGTACTAGCTTAAGGACTTCCGGCGAGCCGCTACCCCAGCTGCTGTTCGAACATTGTGACCTGCAATAACGAGAAAGGGAAAAACAATATTAGAACGCACGCTTCCAAAACATCGAATTCCATCAGTCTACCTGAATTCCATCCGGAGCACCACAGCAACATCTGCAAAGGAAAAGAGAGATATTCAGGTTTGCTTTCAATATTAAACAACCGCACAGCGCTGTACTTACCTTAATGGATTCCGGGGGCCTGTTTTTCATCGCGCTCTCATCCACTCGCAGCACCACAGCGGCCTGTGAGGAGAAGAAGAAAACACAGGTTAGCTTTAAAAGACAATAAAGGCGCTGCGCTTTGCGCTTTCTCTCACCTAGAAACGTGCCTCTCCATCTGGCACGCCAGCATCAAGACCTTCGCACCTGAAAAGGAGATAAAGACATTAACGAATTCCCAACATAAACAGAACAAAGACTTACAATTAACAAACCTGCCTGCCTACCAGCAGATTCGGGGTCACAACAGGCCTCGGCCCAAGGAAGGCGTACTGCACCAGTGAAGCAACTCGGGCAGCTCGCCAACAAACGTCAAGCTCCCCTGCACAAGAAACGCAGTACGGATAGCTCACCCTACAAATAACTAAGGTGTGAAAAGAATCCAGTGGGAAGGGAATCGGTCAGAGTGAGGTGGGAGATTCACCCATTAGAGACAGTTATCACAAATCCGACCTTCTGTAATTGCAGCTTCATTATTCAGCACTGGGCAACTACGCATCCAGGGTTGCAGATCTCAGAGCTTTCCAGACGCCCCCGGGGATATCAGGTGAGTGTAACAGGCGCTTGTACACACACAGGTGACTAGCAGGGTGGTGGGGGCTCATTCAGACGCACAGGCAAGCAGCGGGGTGGGGGGGATCAGTCAGACACACAGGCGACCGACAGGGTGGGCAGGACTCTTACATAGCAGGATGGGCTTAGTCAGACACCTAGGCGACCAGCGGGGTGGGGGGCTCAGTCAGACACACAGGTGACCAGCGGAGGTGGAGGCTCAATCAGACACACAGGCGACCAGCAGGGTGGAGAGGCTCAGTCAAACACACAGGTGACCGGCGGGGTGGGGGCTCTTATAGACACACAAGTGACCAGTGGGGTGGGGGGGCACAGTCAGATACTCAGGTGACCAGCGGGGTGGGGGGGCCTCAGTCAGACACGTGGTAGGGGGGCAGATGTCGGGGTTGCGCGGCGTACCATGGTGGACAGGGGTAGACAGTGTCTTAGGATCGGGCCTTTGGGGGAGGGCCGGCCAAGCCTGCTGGCTGCCTCATTGGCTGGGAAGTAGAGGGCCAAGGCCAATCCTGGGCCCAATGCACCCACCAGCCCTAGCACTCGGTGCATAGCAGGCAGGCACAGCCATCTTAGAATGGCTAGTAGGCAAAACGACCTGGCACACCCAAAAAGAGTGATGAAATGGAGAGTTCACAGGCTCGGAAGATAACACAATGTCAAATGAGGATGATCATAAAGTCATCAGGTGGAAGGAGGGAGAAAGGAGGATCAGCCGCTCCGGCGGCCATAGCAAGTGAAAGTCTAGAATAAAATAGTAACTAACATAATGTGTTTACAAGGACGTTTAATTAATCAAAGAACTGTGTATTATACTGTTGGCCAAATGCAGGAGACACAGGTGCTGCTCACGCTATCACCCCCAGTAGTTAGTTTAGTTAGGATACTAGCAGTGCGGTATCCGCCTGCTGCGCTCCGAGTACCGGCAGTGCTCGAGAAAGTGATGAGATGCGGGATGCCTGAGATCCAGGATTGGAGCTGGGCAGAAGTTGGGAACGGTTGGGGAAAAGGGAGGGGTGGGAGTTGGGGTAAAAGGGAGGTGGCCTACATTGATGCACGAAGGAAGGACAGAGGGGTATGAAGGGTGAAAGGGAGACTAAAACAGTTGAAGAATATGGGTGATCTTAGAATTGCAACCTGGAATGCAAGAGGGTTGAACAGCTATCAAAGAGGAATCGGGTTATGACATATCTTAAGTGCCAAAAGATAGATATAGCGCTCCAACAGGAGACACACCTGACCAAAGATAAACTGGACATGCTAGCACGGAAATGGAGTGGTCCAAGGGTGGGTTCATCTTACTCAGCGTATGCTAGAGGGGTCCTGATTTGGGTTGCACCGAAAGTCCCGTTGAAGGTCCTTCAGACTGTGGTAGACAAAGATGACAGGATGGCCTTGATTAGGGAATTGGTTGAAAGTAAAGAAATGTGTCATAAATACATATGCCCCAAATCAGGACAGCACTACTTATTTTAAATCATTATATCCCAAGATTAGCCCACATAAAGACTGAATCTCATTACGTGTCCTGCGGTAGCCGTGCCGGAAAAACCGGCAGGCTGGCGCCGGACCCGTAATACCATTCCGCCTCAGTGATTGCTGGAATCACTGGGGCATTACAACCCCGGTGACCCATTAATTCTGGAGGTGGAATCCTGTAAATCCCCATTAGGACTCCAAGGGGATGGGGACCATGGAAACACAGGTTCTGTCTATGACAGAACAGGTGTTTCCATGTCCGCCTGCACACGGGTGGTGTTCCTCCCGCCAGGTCAGACCTGGCGGGAGTGACACCTCTCGCCTGCAGGACTCGGAATCAACCGGTCCGGAAACAACGGTGGTAGAGGATTTACCACCACCGTTGTTTCCGAACCGGCTGACTTGTAATGAGGCCTTGTGTGTTGATATGGGGAGGAGATTTTAATTGCACTTTACACCCGAAAAAAGATAGGTCAGATAATAAATTATCATGCCCGACACCAGCTGCCAAAGCGTTAAAAGTACTGTTGCGCATGCTCAAACTAGCAGATATATGGAGAACAATATATCCACGAGACCGAGTATATTCGCATTACACTGCCCTGCAGATTCTATATACAAGGCTAGACTATGTGCTCGTTGTTCATTGGGGAGGAGACATTGCATGAGTTCACACAAGCAGAATTTAGAGCAAGGACCTTGTCGGAGCATGCCCCTCTGGTTGTCACATGGCAAGGGTTTCCCCACCCCGAGCCAAAATCCCTGCCTGGAGACTTAAGGTTGAAGCTCTGAAGGGCACTGGGTTCCATGAACATATAATAAGGGCTGAAGTGCAGGAATATTTGAAGTACAATACTGGCAGTGTACACTCAGCCGGTACACTTTGAGAGGTCTTCAAGGTGGTGGTAAGAGGAGCGGCGATGGCCAAATCTAAGGGGATGCAAGAGGTAATAGTGTGAGATTTAAAAAAGGCAGAAAATAAATTGGAATCTATTTGTTTGTAACGCATTTTATTAGCATTTGTATTAGGTGCATACAAATAGTACAAAGTTACCAAAAATAAAACGTCTAAACTAAACAACGACAGTCTACATATGGAAGGTTCATCCGACTCAGATGGGCATGGTTACAGGTAAGGGTACAATGTCTCAGGAAGTGAAGGGGGCAATGGTCGAGGGGACATCATCTCTGTTCCAATGCTTGGGTTCGGGTATAGCAAAATAATAAAGTTCTTCAAGGGGGCTTATAATCTGCACTGAAGTGTATGTCTCGCAGGAGGGCTTTCCAAGAGTCAAGGGTGCCACTCGCTATGTCCCCACCAGGGATGATTCCATCTTGCCAGGCTCTGGTTTCGGCTGTGGTCCATCTTTCTAGTTCTCTCAACCAGCGTTCATGCCTCGGTCCTCCTGGTGTCTTCCATGCCATGGCTATGGTTCTCTTTGCCAGTATGCATGCGATATCCATCAACTTTAAGACGTGTTTATATTTGCTTGGTCTAGGGTAAGTCCCTAATAGGCATTCTCCGGGTGTCCATGCATATCTGCGTATTCCGGCGTCTGCGCAGGTCTGTTGTACTCTGGACCACAACGCCATTGCCTTGGTGCAAGTCCAGAACATGTGGATCAGATCAGCCTTATCGGTCCCACACCATGGGCATGCTGAGGAGGCCTGTTTGTTAAAGGAGGCCACCCTGTGTGGGGTCATGTACGTCCGGTAAAGAATGTTTAGTTGTATCTGACCAAATCTAGAGTTTCTCGAGACCTTCTTGGGGTATAAAAGTACTCTTTCCCATTCTTGGTCCATGAGTGCAGTTTCAAGGTCTACTTCCCACTTCGCCTTTAGTGCCGAACTTTTGGGATTGGGTTTGTCGTTGAGCCTTTTATATAGTCGAGAAACAGGTTTCCAGCCATCTGTAAGGTCGTGCATTTCTTGTAATAGTGGGTCCGGGGTGGGTTCCTCTGGCCAGCTGCACCAATTTTTCTTAGCGATTTGTTTGAGGCGATGATACCAGAGAAATTGGCCACTCGATAACCCTTCTTTGGTCTGTAAAGATTCGAAGTCCCTGAACTAGCCTTCCTCGAACATATCTCCCCATGTGTAAATTCCAACGTCTTCCCATCTCCTAGCTATTAAGAGATCCGTTTGTGTTTTGCACACATCAACCAGGATGGGGTTGTCTGGAGAGTAGGGATGTTTCACTTGCCTAATGTAGCAAGTTCTGGTCCAGATCTGCCTTCCAAGTTCGACAATCATGGGGGCATCAGGTTTCTGTTGCAAAGGGTTCCAAAGCGTTTCTCTGGGGAGTACTTTGGAGGAAGCCTGTCGTATCAGCACCAGCTCAGCAGATGGATCGTCCGAGAGCCACTTCGTCACATGGCTAAGCTGTGCCGCAAGATAATACAACTGGAGGTCTGGGAGTTGTATTCCTCCTTCCTTATGCGGCAGGGATATGGTAGCCAAAGACAATTTATGCCTGGTAGGTCCCCATAGGAAGTCCTTGATGAGTGACTCCAGTTTCTTAAAGAAGGGCGGTCTGACGTAGTGGCATATGTTGGCAAAGAAATATAAAAAACGGGGGAGAACTATCATCTTGATAATTGCTGCTCTTCCTACCATCGCAAGTGGGAGTCTTGACCAGAATTTCATAGATCTGCAAGGGCTGGTTATTGCTACTTCAGTATTGTATTCGTGTGTGAGCTCTGGGGTGTGGCTCACATTGATTCCCAAGTATTGGAACTTGTCCAGTTGCCACTCCATCCCTATATTCGGGAGTTCAGCCTCTTCGAGGCCTCTCAAGCTGGCCAAAGGGAAGGCTGAGGATTTCAGTCTACTGAATTTGATCCCAGAGTATTTTGCGAAGTTGTCCAGTACTTCCAGTATGATTGGTGCGTTGGCCTGGGGGTCCCTCAAGTATAGGAGCACATCATCCGCGTACAGCGATATTATATTGTGTTCGTTGCCTACCGTGATGCCTGCGTCAAAAAACTGCTTCCTAAAATATATGGCAATCGGCTCCAGGCCCAATATATATAGCATGGGCGACAGCGGACACCCTTGTCTGGTGCCCCTCTGTATTTCACAGGATTCGGACACCATTCCGCCGGTCTTTACTCTTGCTACGGGAGAATTATAAAGCACCGTGATCTATCTGATGAAGCCTTCGCCAAACCCTCTCAGTACCTCGATAAGCCACTCCCAGTAGATGGAATCAAAGGCCTTAATGGCGTCAAGCGATAACACCGCTAGGTTCTCTTCTCTCGCATAGGTTTCGGCCATGATGTGTTGAAGCCATCTCAGGTTGGCCGTAGTGTGCGTCCTGGAACAAAGCCATTCTGATCTTCGTGTATTAGGGACCCAACCACCCTAGCAAGTCTGCAGGCCAGTATGGTGGTAAGAATCTTGCTGTCATAGTTTAACATGGCCAAAGGGCGATAAGAGTCACAATCGGTGGGTGGTTTGTTCGGTTTAAGCATGGGAATTATTATCGTCTCTTTCATGGTGTTAGGTAGGACCCCATTTTCGTAAGCCTCCTGATAGACCCCATGGAGAATTGGGGTGAGAGTGGTTTCATATGTTTTGTAGAATTCAGGCGGAAGGCCGTCGCTTCCTGGGGCCCTACTGGTGGCCAGTGATCTGATTGCTGCTGTCACATCTTCAGCCGTGTTTTCCAATTCCAGTGCTTCTCTTTGTTCGCTGGATATTCTGGGGAGGCCTATCTCCTCCAGTGTGTCTTTAATATCTTCTCTGGGTATTTGTGTGTCATGGGAGTATAACTTGGAGTAGAATTTGGCAAACGCTTCATTGATACCCAGTTGTGTCCTGTGTCGTATCCCCTTTTCATCGAGTATCTCCATTGGGAGGTGTTTGGGGCGTTCTCGCTTGCACAACCAAGCCAGCAGTCTTCCGGGTTTGTCGGACTCCCTGTGGGATCTAGTGGTGTATGTTGCAAAATCAAACTTCTCCAGTCTATCCCAGGAAGATTGGCATTTCTCGCGGGCTTCCTTCAATCTCCCTTCAACTTCTGGTGTAGTGCATGAGGTGGATTCCAGTCGGAAGATCTCCTCTTCCTGTGCTTCGAGCTCAGCCCTCAGTTGCCTACGAGTGCCTCCAGCTTTGGATATTATTTCTTCTCTGGCCACTACCTTCATGGCCTCCCACAGTGTGCTCCAGGTGGATACTGAGCCTTTGTTAATGTCGATATATTCCTCTAGTTTTTCGGCGAGGTCCTCTCTGAATATAGGGTCGGCGAGGGTCGCAGTGGGCATTCTCCACATGGGGATTGGTGGTCTAGGCCCCTTGACTTGCCATTGCATGACCAGTGGGGAATGGTCAGAGATTGATCTTCCCAAATATGTTGTGGTTTCAGCCAATGAGGCTTGTTCTCTGTCGATAAACAAGTAGTCGATTCTTGTGTAGACCTTGTGTGGGGCCAAATAATAGGAGTAGTTCCTTTCGTCGGGATGTTGTTCCCTCCAGATGTCAACCAAGTCGAGGTGGTCCAGCGCGTCTGTCAGAGCAGATGTTGCGGGGTTGCTTGGGTGGGGGGGTGGTATAGACCTGTCTTTAGAGCCATCAATGACGCAATTGAAGTCCCCCCCCATATGAAGGTCTTGTTCCGATGGTGTGTCATCCGTGAACATATTGCTTTGAGGTGTAAAGGTATTCCGTGTTGCGGGAAGTACGAATTGACTAAGCAAATTGGAGTCTTCTCAATAGTGCCCCACATTATTACGTACCTTCCTTCCTTGTCTGATTCGAACCCTTGTAATTGGAAGGGTACATTTGGGTTCACCCAGGTGAACACTCCCCTCGAGTATTTGGAGTAAGGTGATCCTCTGCCGGTCCCAGCCCATTTGTCCGCTAGTTTAGACATGGCATCTTCCATGAGATGTGTCTCTTGCAACATTGCAATCGATACTTTCTTCCTGCGGAGGTAGGACTGTATTCGATTCCGTCTCAGGTATGAGCTCATCCCCCTCACATTCCACGTCATTACTTTGAGATGTGACGCCATCAGAGCAATGCTTCAGGCCCAGCTGGCCGCTCCCCGTCGGGAGTCTGGAGCGATCTCAATCGTGAGTTACGATACAGCAGGTGAGGGTATCCAGGTTCCACACCCTCTGAGTCGTACCATGCATCCTTCTTGCGCTTTTTCGGCGTTAGTGATATGTAGACTGTGTAACTAACAAAACAATTAACAGAACTCGAACTGGTGCGCCCAGCAACTACATCATCGTTGTGGTGCTCAGGCGCTCTCGCGCCGTCTAGACCCATCCGGGTATCGGGCGTGAGGTAGGTTAGGCAGGTGGTTGGCCCGACCTAGGTTGTTTGCGGGGGATAGGGCTGGTGTCTGGCGGCGAGGCCGAACGAGGGCCGTTTCTGCGTAGCTAACTGTTAGTTGGATTACCTTCCGAGGTCCGGCCACTTGTGCTTGTTGTGTCCTTCTATGGGGTCGTGTCTCATGCGGTCTGTGGAGCGTCTGTCCCTTCTGCGAGGTTGTTATCTTCTAGCCACATATTAGCGGCTGTTGGATTTTCCAGAAATATCGCCCGTCCCTTGAAGATGACCTTCAGTCTCGAGGGGTAGAGCAGCATGTATTTCAAGTTTAGCTGTCTTAGTCTTGCTTTCACTGGTACAAATGTGTTTCTTTCCCTCTGAACTTTCTGGGTATAATCAGGGTAGATAGCGATTTTGGAGTTATCTCGTTCTATGGGACCTTCCTCTCTGGAATACCTCAGGATGGTCTCTCTGTCCTGAAAGTTGAGTATTTTGGCAATTATGTGGCGAGGGGGCCTCTTTTGGAGGGACCTGTGTGCCCTTTCGACTGAGAATCCTTGGGTTAGCTTCTCGGCGCCTATCTCTTGTAGTATCAGAGACTCAGTGTAGGCCGTTGGATTCGGGCCTTCGCTTCCTTCAGGCACTCCCAGTATTCTGATGTTTCCCCTTCTGGCCCGACCCTCTGCTTCCTCAGATCTTGTCTCTAGCGCTGCCACCTTCCTCTCTAGGTCTATGACTTTGGCTTTCAGGGCTACGGTGTCTTTGGTCGTTTCACAAATGGTTGTCTCTGCGTTCGTCACCCTCTCAGTCAAGTTTCTGGCATCCTGGCGCATGAGTTGGATGTCGGATCTGAATTCATCAATCTTAGTGTCTATGTGTGTTCTTAGCGAAGCTATAGCCTCCATTACCTGGGTATGGTTGTCAGCGGTTTCTCCCTCTCTTGCCTGTGCCGGTTCCGGGGTGGGAGGGCGAGTATGCGTAGGGGTTTTTGATTTAGTGGAAACATACAAGTCCATGGTGGCTGGTTTCCCTTTGTTCCTGGCAGCCATGTTCAAGTTGTGCGTTGTTCAACTCGCTGAAGGGGCAAGGCGTGTAATTTATGGAGCAATCTGGATAGATTCAGGACCGGGCGGGTGTGCCAGTCTTTTTTGCAATGTCTTATGTATGTTGGGGCCAGGGGGCAGATTTATGGCCATCAACACAAAGTGGTTGGGTGTTAATTGTCCTGTGCCCCGGACCCTATTTCGTGTGCGTGATCCTCAAAGGTCTGAGACCAAATGACGTGTTGTCCATTTATATCTGATGGAAGGCCTGGTGGACAGTTCCTGGGGCGGGGGCCACTCGCCTCTACTGATTGTTACCCCCGACACATGTGGTGGGCGCAATGGGTGATTCCCTCCAACTCCTCACCTTAACTGTCCACCTCCAGTTCAATGAGGTCGGATGATCAGGAGCCCGCCACCTCAATGCCTCCTCGCCGCTCCTCTCCCTGATCGAGCCCCCGGGTGTCCGTGCGAGTGTGCTTGGCGTCTCCAAGCTCGTTGCGGGCCTCTGGGCAGTGATGGGAAGGAGTCCCGGATGGCCGATTCCAGGCCTCCCGAGCCGCTCCCTCCGTTCCAGGCGGCACACGATCAGCGCAGCCCCCAATCTCGATCGGGGCAGGGACCCCGCAGCAGTCCACAGCGTACGGAAGACCGGGACCCAGAGTATTCCCTGCAAGCTCCAGGAGGAGCGCCCACGGGAGCCGCAGCGGATGGCTTCGCCTCCTCTGTATTTATCGGCGGTCCGCCATCTTGGAAGCAGTCGAGAACGGGCGGGGGGGGACCAGTTCGAATGCGGCCCCTCACGTTCTGTTGGTCCGTTTCCGCAGCAGATCAGCTCTACCTTGTCGGGGACAGCTTCCTCTGTCCTCGCAGTCACTTTTTCGTCCCCGAGGGTGCAAATCAGGTCGGGAACAGGATCAAGAAACGGCGCCACGGCCGGAGCTCGGCAATTCAGCCTCTGCACGCCATAAGCTCCAGGCCACGCCCCCATAAATTGGAATCTATAATGCAGGCTGGTAATGGATCGCTTGAGGCGGCTGAGGAAGTGTCCTGCCTTCAACACAAATGTAGAGAGCATTGGGAAAGGTTGCGTAAACCAAGCTACAAGAAATGAATAGAGCACCAGCATGCAGAAGGAGACAAACCTAGCAGACTGCTGGCCTGTTTGTATAAAAGTGAGACTGTACAACAGCCAATTCGAGCAGTGAAGGGGGCCGATGGGGAATTGCGAGAAGTCAATAAGTGTTTTTAGGATTATTATAAGCACCTGCATAGTGAATCCATGGAAGGGGTGGAGTTGGACATACAAGAAGCGCTGACGGAGATCAATCTACCTAAATTAAGTAAAGAAGAGAGAGATAGTTTGGAGATACCCATCTCGATTGAGGAACTAGAAAATATGACTAAAGATTTACCTTCTAATGAAGTCTCAGGGGCAGATGGACTCCCCAGTGAATTTTATAAAGAATATAGGGCCAAAATTCTTCCCCCACTGCTAGCAATGTTAAACGAGGTGCTAGAATACAGTAAATTACCTGGGTCCCTGTGGGAATCGATCATTAGCCCCCTCCTCAAACCTAATAAACCAGATACAGAATGTGGATCGTATAGGCCTCTGTCATTGTTGAACCAAGATGGTAAGATCCTTACAGCAGTTATGGCAATGCAGCTAAGATAAGTGATAGGTAAGCTCATCCACCTGGATCATACAGGATACGCCCCACACAGAAATATTACTAACAACCTAAAATGGTTACATCATTTAATAGATTACACCAATAGGGGGACACAAGAGGTAGTGGTGTCACTGGGTGCTGTGAAAGCGTTCAACTCCAGCTTCAGCATGGGGCCCACGTACATCAATTGGGTGCAGTTATTGTATAATGCACCGATAGCCAGGACGGGCTACACTGTCTCAGAGCAATGGCAACTGAGTAAAGGCACAAGACAAGGATGTCCATGGTCCTCGATGCTCTTCATACTAGCGTTAGAACCATTAGTAGTCTATTAAACTGAGTTTGGAGAGGTGGGTGTAAATACATCAGAATGAAGGCATCTGATCTCATATGCAGATGACATGCTCCTGTACCTGAACTACCCAGAATTTACATTATGTCCTAGGTGTGATGCCACGATATGCTATACTGTCCGGAATAACGGTTAATCCCCAGATATCGAGTCTGTATCCCCTGGGGGAGTATAGAGGGAAACCCATGCACACACCACCAGTGTTGCCAATTAAATGGGAGTTAGTAACATATATAATATAAATATATCATGACCCCAAGTAGGAGCATAGGCTCAACACGGTGAAGGTGGTTGACAGAATTGAAAGGAGCATATAATTCTGGACGAAGCTACCACTGTCTATGATGTGGTGCGTAGCATTACTGAAGATGGTGGTGCTGCCGAGATTTCTACATTATTTTGCCAATACCCTGTTCGCGATTCCTAAAGTGTTTTTCAGGAAACTACATAGCATAGGCAGGAGCTTAATATGACATAATTCAAGGAATAGGATTGCGTTGTGGAAGATCCAGAATTCATAGGAACAAGGGAGAATAAAACTGCCCAATTTCGAGATATATTTTATGGCTAGCCAGCTACAATTTTTGGCCAAATGGCTATCGGGTGAACAAACACCAGAATCGAGGCTGCTACGGACGATAGGTGCTCTGTTCTTTTTAAAAGAAGTTATATGGCTGCCTGATTCGTACAAAACCAGTGAGCACCTTCCGATGCGCCTTGGGTGCACTATGTGGCGTGGCAGCTGATGGGGAACAAGGCACCGTATTCGCGGCAGATACCATTAGTTACGCTAGAAGGAGTGGATGAACAGATTAGGCGGAACGTGCGGAAGAGTTGGGAACCCATGGGAGTAGCGACGGTGGGGGATGTACTAAAAGAAGGGAACCCCAAAGAATTTCAAGAGCTGATGATGGACACCAGGGTGCACCGTGGGCAGTGGATCACACATGCCCGACTTTTGAGGAGCCTAAAACAGAGATGGCCAGAATTTGACATGTCCTTACAGCCGGACAAGGTGATTGAGTCATTTTACGATGTATTGGAAGGAGGACATGAAGTTTCGCATATATACAAGCTATTAATGCCTAAGGTTGGAGGGTTGGTAGACCAGATTCGACTGAAATGGGAAGCAGACATGGGGGAACCACTATCAGATGAGATGGAGAGTAGAGCGAAAAAGTCATCACAAAAAGCTGTTGAGGAATTCACGACTTCAACAGATTCAGTTATATGTGACTCATAGAGCATACCTGACCCCAAACAAAATAGCCATATTTCACCAGGCAGGAATTCAAACGTGCCTGAAATGTGGGAAGGTGGATGCAGATTTGGTACATATGTTTTAGGCATCTGTGGAGATTGGCAGATTTCAGATGGAGGTAGCCCATTTATTAGCGAAAGCAGAAATTACCTTGGATGTGGGTTCTCCCAGGGCTTGCCTGTTGTGCGGCTTCCCGAGGCCCAAATGAGCTAAACATTTGAGCAAGCTTAAAGACTAAGCGTATATCTTGGCAAAACGGAGAATAGCGATGGGGTGGAAAGCACAAGCGAGACCTATGGTACAAGTATGGTGTGGGGACTTGTTATAGTGGGCCAACGCAGATACCACAGTGTGAAAAGAAGTATCCAACACGGAGGAGGGGTAGAGGTGGGGAGGCAATGAATAGCTGACCTGACAGCCTCTGAGCATAGTACCCAAGTACCGGCAGAGATCTCTGTTCACGATGTTAATGTAGCTAGATAAAAGGAAGGAAGAGAGAAGGAGGTGGTATGAGGTGTGTGGTGTAGGCATGGGTTGGGTGGGAGGAATGGGGAAGTAGTCCTATTAAGTATGCATATTGTGTGATAATTATTGGTGAGTATGTTGTTATGATTATGTGTAAAATTCAATTGTTTAAAAAAACAAAAAGCCGTGCGAGAAGCATTCGCAAGGACCTGAAAGCAGGCTTTTGCAGATCTGTCCTGTTTTACTTTCTGAAAAGCAAGACAAATATCTTCTCCTATTTTGCCTATTGGGGAATGTGACATAGCCAAAGCCAAACATAGCCAAAGCGAATGCCCCATGGATTGTGGGGACTGACCATGGCTGCAAGCCATGAGCTCTGGACATTGGTCACATTATGAGGGTAGAGTGGACACTGAACTAGGATGCAGAGTTGGTGCAGTGGGTAGCGGGGTGCTGTGGTGGGGCTGGGGTCATGGTCAAGCCTCATGTCCTAGGCAATTCATCCATGACTTGCATCCCCAGCATGCACTGCTGATAACGACACATATCAGTATGAGTTACAAAAAATATGTTTCTTAAAGCAGGTTTACAATATATGTTAAAAGAGAAAAGAGTGGGAGTACACTGAAGTACTGTTAACTGGCGCCGGGTGCTGCTGGACTTTCATTTGGAAGCGCTGTGCTACTGCCTTACTTCGTGGTCCTTCAGGACTTATCAGGAAGTCATAAACGGTTGCACACCCTGCCTGACTTCAGCTAAAGGAAAAGAAGGTGTGTCCCTGCAACGTTTCCCCGCCCCCCTCTTCCTATGACACCCCTTGGCTCGCATAAAGTACGAGCGTCCAGCGCACCCGCGCGCGCGCACCGTGGAAGTACACTGAAGTACTGTTGACTGGCACCGTGTGCTGCTGGACGTTCATTTGGAAGCGCTGTGCACTGCCTTACTTTGCGGTCCCTCAGGACCTATCAGGAAGTCTTAAATGGCTGCACACCCTGCCTGACTTCAGCTAAAGGAAAAGAAGGTGACTGTTCGCCACTTCATTCAAATTACATGCTTGACTTTAAGAGAGGCGCGCACCGTTGTGTACGTTGCGGTCTTTACGTTGTGTTTGGGGACTACTCACTTATTTTTTCATTGAACTCACGTTGTGTTCCACGTTGTGTTTGTGGGATGGGGCATAGCCTCTCTATCAGCTAAGACACGCCTCCTCCTTTGCCTGGAACGAATGTAGCAAACGCCCAATTCAGGACTTATTGACTAAAACATATCTTTTTTCTTTCTCCATAAGGTGTGTCCTTGCAACGTTTCCCCGCCCCCTGTTCCTGTGACGCCCCTTGGCTCGCATAAAGTACGAGCGTCCAGCGCACCCGCGCGCGTACACTGAAGTACTGTTGACTGTTCACGTTGTGCGGTGGCACTGGATGCTCATGAGGGTTCATGGTTAATCTATATTTGAAGCCACGTATCCAACCTGCTAATTCGTGTAGAAAGTCTAACTGGCTTATTACTTTGAACCTGAGGGGGTTTAACTATGGCTTATAGGGCAGAGGGCCGTTCACACTAACCAATATGGCTCACTGTCTCTGAAAGGGGCTTTTTGTTCATTTATGTACTGTTGCAACACTGTCCAACTAAAGATATATTTAACTTGGTGTGATTGAGGTTGCACTACAACTTTAGAAGATACATGGTGAATTTCTAAATGATGGATGGATTACATATTGTATTGCTCTAGTGTTTGCTCTAATTTTGAAAACAACTTTCCATCCAACAAAGGTGCTTTACTAATGTGTAACAAATTTTAAAGGGTACCGAGTTTTTCATGGTACTGGCCCTATGGTTTATTCTTTACGCAGTGGTCACCCCCCCCCCCCTGCAAAATTGTGGCCAAAAACTAAAATTCTAAAAATCAAAAAAAACCAGTCTCCTCTAATATTTCTCCAATTGTTGAGATAGTAAATATGGAGGCACTGCATGGCAAACAAAGAACTCCGTCCGCCTTGACTTCTGCTGTAGCAAATGATATAATCTGCCACGAAGTAGCCTTTGCATATGCACGCTCACAGGCGGCACTAGCAACGCCACCATTGCCCAATCAGCTAATTGTGCCAAAGGGAGGGGCTGTAGTTCGCCCGGCTTCAGCCAGGAAGAGTTTCTTAAGTATGAGAATGGACGAGCCACCACTCATGGGGGAGGGAATTAATGATCCATCGGATACCTCACCCTATGATAATTCTATACTTGCCCCGGCAGTCCTTACAGCCCTTGAAAGACGGGTCCGATGGGCCCTCCACCTCGGTTACATTGCCCAACTGTAAAAGAGCTGATGTTCATCTACACTGCAAGGAAAGTGTGATGTTAGATATATCCAATATTTCCCCCTGCTCAATACCGTCCAACAATCCTCTGCTCTTAATGGATCTGCCCAAAGATGCCCAAAATAGATCAAACTCCTTCTCTAGTTGCGGCAACTTCATCTCCATCTTTTAGGCCCCCCATTCCTCCCTTGGGCTTTGATTTGCTAGAGCCTTCAGACGACCTGCAGTCCCTAGAGGCTTCATATCCAGTTTTAACACGTATTTTGAATCTTCTTGATTAAAGTCACGAATACACCCACTATGAATTTAGGGACTGTAAGTCATCAATGAATCAAATATTATTCAAACTTAATAAATTGGAAGGCTTTATTTTTGCTGACTCTATCCGTTTGGCCGAGCACCTGTACTAACAAAAAATCTAGATAAGGTGGAATGTGTGAATATTGCTACTCAAACCCAATTGAGTGAACAGATGGTTGTGCCAGTTATGTTGCCTCTAACGCAGCCGAGCACCTATTCATTTGCGCAATCTTTTGCCCAAACGGTTGCTGCTCCTCAGCCTCCCTCCCACCATCATATACTTACTCATGCCCAGTTATGCCAAATGGTCAACACGAACACAGAGAAAATTGACCAAATACTGTTGTTGCTTCAAAAAAATCCTACTGACTGCCAAATTGATAGTCAAGAGTTCCAAGAGGGTTTAGAGGTGGAAACAATTTTCTACCCAGATAGTCCATCTGCCCTTACCAACCTCTTCTTGGAGTCTAGTAGTGAACCAACGGCTTCTGAGGGAAAAGCAAAGGTTAAGTCTGGCGACTTAGCTAGTGCTGGACAATTATTTTCTTCTCGTAAAGAAAAGCGCCTCTTTATTAGAGCTTTGAAGAGGAAAGAGGATAGGCAGTCCCAGCCTCCTGTGTCAAAACCACTTAACTCAAAAACAAACAAAAAAAACAAAAATGATAATACAAAAAATAAATCCAGGCTCTTTACGAATTGACAATACTGCACAGGATGAAAAACAGTCTTCATTTAATGAACTAGGTCCACCTTCATATGTTTCATCCAGTGCAGAAAAAAAGCTTGTCAGTTTGTTTCTGAAAGTAAAGACACAGGAGCGCTTAACAAAAAATTAAAAAAGACTACAGGAAAAATCAACAAAGAAACAAAAGGGCCTACTTATAGTGGACCCCCTGTGCACAATGATAAAACACTGATTACTGCTCAAACTCATTTATCAGCCTTCTTTAAGCCCATCTCGACTAAAGTGGTAAAGCCAGGGGGGGAACTACATCAATCTCCCGCCTGTCAAGAAGGGCTACAAACATCAAAGATGCAACCCAACGAAACCATTGGCTGTCCACAATTTAATGTACCCCTGACAAGGGATATTAATTCTGATAAAACTGATCATACAAACATGCAGAATGGCTTCCAAACGGAAGGGCAACCAGTTGCAGAGACGACACTTGAGCGCATAGATTTCTCAAAACCCACTAATAAAACCAATACATCCTGTCCCACCATATTTGGTTGGGAGTCCGATCCGGACGTTTATGGCAATAGATGTCTAAATCGCTCTGCCTTATTGAAGACCTTTAGGCAAATTCCAGCACTCAGGACGCTCCATTCAGATGACATTGAATGGATTACGCTTCCGCAGACTCAAAACTACAGGATGGTATGCAAAGTCCAAACCACTATCATATCTGATTTGATATGGCATCATAGGAGTGAATTGCAAACGATTGGCCTCCTGCCGACACCATTTGAAATCCTTGACGAGGCCATAGCCTTTAACGAGACAGCACTCAAACAACCTGCTCTAACACCAGAAATTATACGCCCCCCAAAAGATCATGGTGGGATCCATCCAGAAGTCATTTCTCAATTGGTTGCCCTTTTAAATGCCAGCAAGGATTGGTCCTGGCTATCCTCCTTGACTTCCACATTAAACCCCGCAATGGATAACATTCCCACCTAACAAGTTCCAAAACATCTCCATTGCTTCTTGGAATTCTTGTGGCTTTACAAATCTTCACTCATGGGTCAACAAGAAGCTTGATGTCTCTAACTATGACATTTTACTTTACCAAGGAACCATGGCTATGCATGACATCATACTGCCTGGCTACTTGGTTCTTCAAAAACACGGCTGAGCGTGGTCCAAGTGGGCGCCCGCATGGTGGAATTGCTATTAATACTCATGAGGTGTACGAATCTCCACTGTTTGTAGCTGCTGTCATAGCTTTCCAGCATCCGTCAGTGGACTACTTTTTATGTGTATCTTTATATCACAACCCCAATAGTCTTAAAATTAACAGTGCTTTTGGGCATCTAGATACACTTTTAGATAAAGTACTCACCAAATATGCTGCCTGCCGTATAATTATCGGCGGCGATTTCAACGTGGATGTTGGATGCAACCCTCAACCAATACGGTCAATGAGTCTCCTCTATCTTCACATGGTAGGGGTGCAATGTGGAACCGGCACTTAGAACAATGGGATCTAACATTTCTTCCTAATCAATATCCAGGCCTAGATTGCACCTGGAAGAGGGGACTACCTAGATCTCGCATAGACCATTTTGCTATTTCTGAGAACTTACAAGAACGTAGTAGTGTGATCTTAACTACAGATCTGGAACTCGGCGATCATATGCTAATTTTGTTGACTGTACATATGAATATCACAGTTTTATCCCAGGATTCAAAGCAGGGATTCCTGGAAGTTGACAGACCGCACTATTCAATAAGATGGAACAACCGTCTATATGACAGAAGAAACGATCACATTGACAAATGGCTCGAGGGTCTTCGGGACAGCTCTGGCAAATTTCAATGAAATGACAAAGATCCAACCAAGTATTTGCAAATGCTAACGCATACGATGGCTAGGATCCAAAATGAAACAAACAATTGTAATGTAACAACCAAACCAAATGGTTGTTCTGATCTCCTTCTAGCAAAACGTAATAAAAATGCAGAAATGCGTAATCTAAAAAAAAATTAACTGCACACCAGATGAATATCTTAAGCTGAAAACAACGATTTGTATCACATATCGCAACAAATGCAAAAATATTAAACGCCATACACACAATCTTGATAACCAAAAGATAATAAATTCATTATGTAGAAATGATCGGAGAACAACGTGGGCAATTTTGAGGTCAGATGTCGGCATACTGGATAAGAACCAGGCCTTTATGATAACTGCTGCAACATGGGTGAACCTTTATGAGAACAAATATACGGTTGCCCCACGTTTTGCCAACGTAAATGCAATTATTTCACCCATTCCACAATCGCCAATAATCCCATGGTCACTCAAAGATATTGAGTGTGCCATCAACGCTCTCAACTACTCAAAGGCAGCAGGCCCTGACAGGATTCCTCCCTGTGTTTTGAAACGACAGCCTACACTCTGGGCCAAAGTATTAAAACCCCAATTTGACAATGTGTTATCAACTTTAGTCATTCCATCTTCATGGCTGGGCTCTATCATCGTGCCCATTTATAAAAAAAAGGGGAAAGGAGTAATCCCGATAATTACTGGCCCATCGCACTGATAGATGCGCCTGCCAAAGGTTTTGCCATCTTAATTCTACAGGAACTCCAACTATTTTTGAAAAGTAATAACACTTTATCTCGCTTCCAGATCGGGTTCAGCGCACAGACGAGAACTTCCCTTAATGCCACACATGGCACATTTACTCGCTAAATCGAAGATCCCGGATTCAGGGCCAATATATATTGCATCAGTGGACTTATCTGCTGCCTTTGACTGTGTTGTACGCGGCCTGCTCTGAAAAAATTTGCATGAGATGGGCATACCGGATCATCTTACATATCTAATTGCCAAATTGCACACTAATACCGTGTATTTTATCAGAGTCAATCTGGCAGGTGCCACCACGGGCCCGATTGCAATTGCTTTAGGGGTCAAACAGGGCTGCAACTTGGATGCTACCCTGTTTAACTTATATTTGTGCAGTATCAATGATATATGGTTGCAACAAATTATCTACCCAGCTCGCCTAGGCCACCTAAAAATCCAATGGCTAGCATTTGCCGACGATATTGTCATTTTTTACCGAACTCCATCAGGCTTACAGACGAAGTTATCATTATTTGCGGCATATTGCTTATCCCATAATTTGCAGTTTAACGCAGCCAAATCAAAAATATTTTTATTTAACAACTTAAAGAAACGTACTTGTTCAAGGACTTGGACTATTGGTTCGACTTCTAATCCACGGACCACAACAATACGATATTTGGGTTATTTAATATCCGACTGAAACGCAATATCAATGTGGACGAATATTTTAAACCAAAAAGCAAAAACTTTAACAACACAAATGCGCATGATATTAGTTAAGTACTGTAAATACTCATTGCTTCCATTACATGATTTTTACATCCTTAAAGTTGAGGCGATATTATTATATGCGCTTGACATGTGCTTGGCTAATATAAATCCCTTCTTGGACCAAATACAGGGCCGCATTTGGAAGGATGTGTTGCGACTAGCTAACTCAATCCCAAAAGCGGTTCTAAGACAGGAACTGGGATTGATATAATTGTCTGCCCATTATAACTGGCGACAGCTAACACATTTTGCAAAAATGCTCTACCCACTACAAAACTCGTTATATGAAGACTTGGAGAAGATGATTGAGAATTTGAATCCTCCTTCCATTGAAAAATATCGTAGTAAAATGGAATTTCTTCTGGATGAGATATCACTAACTCCCTCCGACCTTGAATTTCACTTCGCACATGTCAAGAACCGACTTTTCGCTCATGACTGGTGTAAAACTGTAAGTGCTATGGAAAAATATAAATCCTACAAGGAAGCTGCCAAATTTGCTACAGCTCGGCTTCCAGGGAAACAATATCTGCAGCAATGTCCTAGCTCTACAGCAAGAGATTTGTACTTAAGGTTCAAACTCAACCAGCTGTCAACCTTAGAGGAAACAAAAAACTGGAGAAAACCAAATGAAATCAGGTCTTGAAACACATGCAAATTCTGCAAAATGGCCAACTCACATGAAGCACTCAAGCATTTGACCATTTACTGTACATATTTTGAAGTGCAATGTATTGAAATATTCAAAAACCAACATGCAAATGACTCAGCCGAATGTAGGGAATGGCTATGGCTGGCTTGCATGTGGGTCTTAACAACTAAAGTTATTCTACGGCTTACACGTTTTCTAACACCAGTGAATGCCGAACTGGAAAATTATACAGCACTGCATGCAAGTGATATGTTGATTAATTTGAAGGGAGATTTATGTAAAGCATTGTTTCAGTGATTCAAGGGTAAAATTATGGTCTGCTGTGAATCTGAAAATTAACAATGGGCATGTATGTATGGGGTTACCTTGGAATATTAAAAACTGAAAGGGCAAGAATGGGGAACTGTCATTTTCATATTCTATTTATTTTTATGCATTGGGATGCAGTTGAAGCGTCCTTTTTAGTTTGATATTGTATAGTATCAGTAATTCTGAAGCTTCTAAATTGGAAATTTTATGTACAAAAAACTATATGAAAATTGTAAATGAAACATGTGCAATGTAAAAGGATGTTGTAAAAGTTTGTTAAACAAACTATAAACAATGGTTTGAATAAAAAAAAAGAGAAATTACTAATAACTTATATACAGTGATGTGATATCATGGAACATTTTCATTCATAAAAACCAATGAAATTCACAGAAAGAACTTTGTGAAAGGGACATTATGGTTAAGTTACACTAATAAAAACCTATGAAATTCAGTGAAAAACTTTATTAAAGGATCTTATGTTAAAGAGCTCCTCACCATCCCCGTTCGCTGCAGGAGCAGCGTGGAAACACCTATGCTGGAAGGTAAGCCCTGTGGGAATTTTTAGGAGCTGATCCGGGGAAAAAAGAAAATGTTTCTGCAATTGCGATCTGTGCGCTACCATGCATCACATTTTGCTGTTGAGCATGAATATACCTTTTGACAAAACTAGAATTAACACTTTAGAAACCATTGACTCCTGTCCAGTGCGCAGCCACACTGGACTGCAAGGACATTAATTAGCCTGCATTTCAGGAACTGCTTTCAAAAGCACCTTGCACCACATCAAAATGTTAGCAACAAACCATTCTGCTATACGGAATCTTGTGCATAGACTATACTATGCAAAAAGTCCTGCTCTCCAACTCCACAATTTAAATAACATTCTCCTACATTAAAAAGCCAAAGAACTCCTTCGAGAACTAGAGTACATCCAAAGTAAACATTTTGGAACTGAAGTTGACTTCGAAAATTCAGTAACTTCAGAAAACATTAGCAAAAACCTCCCAGACACCATCCTCCTAACAAACGCATACAAAAAAGAAATAGCTAAGTTTCAAAACACATCTGCTGAAATACCAGACCAAGTATGCGTCTTTGGTCGCAGAACATTTTATAAAAAAGAGTAAAAAAATAGATATGGCCCTCAAATTAGAGGATAACGAGGAATCTCAATGGTTCAAATTAGTTTTATTTCTGGCAGCAGAAAATAAATGCAAAATAACTGACCCCTCAATAGTTTGCACGTACCACAATACAACAAAGCTTGACAATAACCAAATGCCATCACATGCTATCACTAATAACTTAGAAAGATTCCCACTTCCAAAGGCTCTCCAACAACTAAACTTGTATGAGAGCATTATAATACAAACAGTGCACCAATTTCAAGCTATAATATGCCTTCAGCCGAAAACAGCCAAATTGCCTCCATCAGAGTTACTAAAAGGGATCCGTGGCAAAGTAGTATATTTGCCATTAGATCTTTTAAGAAAATGTAGAAACTCTAGGAGTACAACGGCCAATAGATCAATCTTTGATTATACTGGTTAATGGTGTACCAACAAAAGCCAAAAGAATTTGGCAACAACTAGTTGACTTAAACAAAGTTACACAAGCCCTACAATATCTGAAAAAAAAGAATGAATACTACAGTGATATAAACATAGAGGAGAACTTACGAGAAACCATCCAAATAATTAATAATTCACCAGCAACTGGCCAATTTGAATGGTTAGATCCTGTTACTGCAGCCAATAGTTGCCATACAATTCACCCACTACACTCAATAAACACCACTGAAGATGCATTGGAAACATATCAAATGCGTCAAGCCAAAGGATCTCCAAGGATCATATGGGAAAAAAGTGTAGAAGCACATTCTTTTCCTCTACTCTTTCCTACAAGAAAAGGAGGAAGAAATGATGACAGATCCACACAAATTATTGCATCAGTTTCAGACAAATTGTAGAATATGTTTTCCACCTCCTGTTCAAAAGTGAACTAGCTATGTTATGGAGTTGCACACACATTGAAAACAGGCTCTCAATTTTTAAACTTGTCCGCTAGCCAACTGCTTCAAAAGATAAAAGACAAATAGGACATGGCGTGGCTAGCATTGCCAGCCATGCAGAGGCTTCCTTGGTGGCCTCCGTGTGAAGCCTGAGGCTAATATGAGTTTCATCGGTCTAGGAGTGCGGTTAATCCTGATGGAGGGAGGTCAGTGGCAGTGAATACCGGTAGCATGCCGGGACGAAGTGCAGTGGCAGTAGCTGACCTGAGAAGTGAGATATTGAAAGATAGGCTCTGTCACTCCTGTGGCAGAACATCCCAAGTTGGTGCCGGCCGAGCAGAAGTACTATCACCCTGCCACATGACCTCCCCCGCAGACCTGCATAGTCCCCACAGAAGCCGCTGAAGCAGCGGCAGTGGTCCGCTCGTCCTCCCAGAACAAGGGGGAGTCTGAGCTGGCTACAGTCAGTCGGATGGTGCCTGCTCTCCTCCCCTGGGTTCCTAGCCATCCAGGGCTCTGGTCTGCAGCATCATCAAGCTGCGAAGTCCACTGATTGCCCGGGACTACACACCGAATACTTTGGTTATCAAGCGGTGAGTGCTGACTGGGGCGCTCTGCCCAGAGCATGGTGGCACAATTACATGGGGAGCCAGAATAAAATTGGTGCTACAGGGGAATGAACTAATGATATAAGCTGGTGGCCCTATTCTACTATGTTTTCGGGTTAAGTGGCAGTTTGTGCAGGCTGTCAGGAACTTTCAAGGTGCCTTAATGTTAATGTTGCACACACATGATCCCCATATTGGAAGAGGACTCCCTCAAGGAGGTGGGCGCTCTGGGGCGATGAGGCGCTTATATACTGTTAACACACGGCCACACAGATCTTGGAAATACACGGCCCTGAGGCCACTTGAACAGTCATAGCTGTAGAGCTAATGAACCCTCATCCAAGAAGTTGCCTTAGGGGGGACTACAATCTTGCAGTTATGTCAAAGCAGCACAAGCCCCAGAAAAATGCTGACATAGCTGCTAGTTACAACCTCCGGACAAAGGGAAGAAGGCAGAGGCCTTGAAAGTTCAGGCCCAGTCCCCACATTGCCCATCAACACAGCTGGCCACAAAGGACAATATTCAAGCCTTTACAACAAACATCAAGATGGAATTCTGTAACTACATGACAGAGATCTCGATGAAAATGGACCGTGTAGATCAGAGGGTACTGGATGCAGAGCAAAGGCTTGGGGAGGTCGAAGATCAGTCGACAGAGCATTCCACAAGAATTGCAGAGTCACAGCACCGGATCCAACTCCTTGAGGGGAAAAGCATAGTTATGGAACACAAACAGGAGTACATAGATAACAGAGCCCACAGAAGCAACTTATGTGTTAAAGGGGATACCCTCTTCGTCTCGGATCAGGCAGGGACTCAATGTCGGATGTCCCACCAGATGTAATCATGCAGGTTAATTTCTTTACAGTCAAACAAGAGATTGGCAAGTCATACACAGGGGGAATTGACATTCCAAGGGGCTTCTCTCCAACTTTTCCAAGATCTGGCCACCTTAACGGTATGGAAAATGCGGTCACTTAGACCTCTCACATTATTTCTGGAAGATCAAAAAATCGGGTACCGGTGGCTGTTTCCCTCAATGCTGCAGTTTACGTTTGAGGGTACGGTTCACACCATTAGCTCCTTGGAAGAAGCAGATGAAATTCCTTGGAGAAAGATAGCGGCTCTCATGTGAAAACTCGTATGCCACTGAGTACTGACCGCCCCAAGCCAAGACGTAACACATGGGCAAAAGTAGTTTAATGACTGAAACCTGGAGTGTCACCACAACATACCTGAACTGTGCCTAGCAGTCCCTGGGCAGAGTTCTCCTTAGTTCCACTGGCACACAAACTACCAGTGTCAAATTGTGCAGAAAATATACTGGTACTCAGGCTTCACACAGGAAGTGCGATGCCACTTAAAGGTCACCAGGGCATGTTGCCCAATTTTTGGTTTACTTTAGATTTGCTGTTTATGGTTTGGTTTAATTACTTCAGAATCTGGTTGCTGCGTGTAGTTGAAGCCCATATGCATTTACATGGTGAATGAGGCTCGTCTGGCTTGTCCCACCTCCCTGGTAGACTTGGAACCCCGAATGATGCTCCCACCCAACGTCAAAGGCCTGATCTCTTCAATGAAGCATAAATCGATGCTACTGCACCTGAAAAACTTGGATCGCTCAGAGATATTTTTACAGGAAACTCACCTGGTCCCACCTGATTTTTCCCGCCTTTGGAACAGGAATTTCCCAAAGCAGTTGCCCATCTCTAGCACATTAAAAAAAACTGGGACAGCAATTCTTTTGTCATGAGAGACACCATTCACGGAACTGGAGACATTGTATGACCAAGAGGGTCCCTATACACGGGTCAAAGGGTTGCTGCATGGGCAACTTTATATGCTAATTTTAATATACACCCCCAACGAAGGACAGGAGACTTTTCTGCAAGGTCTGGGATCCATATTCCTACCCTTTCTTGAGGACCATGTGATAATTTGGGGTGATTTCAATGGAATCCCCGACCCCTTAATGGACCACACTCTTGAACCCACATCGAGGTACTTCAGGATCGCCCTGGGCTTTTCTCATGTGCACTGCACTTCATCCCAAATTGACCTGCTTTTGGCTATCCCCTACTTTGTCTTATTTAGATGTGGTGAATATTGAGCCCAGAATTATATCCGACCATGCACCTGTTTTTCTGACGTCTCGTATTTGTGACCGCGCATACCCCCACACACCCAGAACCCAATGGTGTTTATATGACCCAATTTTGAATGATATGACAGTGAGGGATGCAATAGAAAAAGCAATTCAAAATTATTTCAGAGAGAATCCTGTCGATCTCCCATCAACGGCAACCACCTGGGAGGCTATGAAGGCCGTTATCAGGGTGAACTTAAAGCCCATGCAGCTGCTTACCGAAAACGTAAATGGAAAGTGTGGACCCAAGTAGCTGAGGCAGAGGATAAAAATACAAAGGGTTGGTCCCCTAAAATTCACTGGTCCCTGCAGGTGGCCTGAAATAAACTGGAAGTCCTATATGCTGAGGAAATATCCTAGTCTCTTTTAACCACAAAGCAAGGATACTATGCCAAGGGCAATAAGGCTAAAAGACTTTTGGTCAGGAAATTGGCAAATTGTAGATGGCAAAACACGATATGGGGGCTGCGTGACTCACAAGGCAGGTCACAATATGCAGAAGATTTAAAGTTTCAATTAGCAGCTACCCACCTGACTAAAACCATGTCAGCATCACTCCTCAATCTGGCAGAACAGACACAAAACATAAAAGAGGCCTCCTGCATGCACTACAACAGAGTAGCAAGCAAAGCCCTAGAAGCCCAATTACTTTGGAAGAGGTAGGCATTGTGATTAAATCACTGAGGCCTAGGGCCCCTGGCACTGATGGGTTCACAACTAGGCTCTATACAATCTTTTGGGCCCAGTTCATATCCCCACTCATGGCTCTCTTGAATTATTTCCAACAAACTGGTTCCACGACTCCTTCCATGCAGATTTCCTTGACAATACTATTGTTAAAACCAGGAAAGGACCCTAAAGATTGTGCCTCCTATAGGCTGATCTCATCACTTAATATAGACGCAAATATCTACTCCAAAGTCTTGGCCAACTGATTCTTGCGGGTCCTCCCCCAACTTATTCACCTAGATCAAACGGGATTCATCCTGGGAAGAACAACATGAGATAATATCTGTCCAGCCCTGAACCTGGTAGAGGTAGCTACCTTAGAACAACATTAACTGGTGCTATTAGCCTTAGACGCTACAAAGGCATTTGACAAGGTCGATTGGGCCTTAATGCAAGCCACTCTTAAGGCTTTTCGGTTTTAGTGCCCCAAAAACCTCTTTACGGGTTAATCTAGGGCAAACAGTTCCCTCCCACACACCTGTGGAATGAGACAGGGTTATGCCCCGTCCCCGCTGCTATTTGCTTTGATAATTGAGCCTCTGGACCATAATGATACAGAACATATAGTGACCTACGTACACAAATCTTATGCTTCCAAAAACACAGGTGTGGCAAATAAGTCGGAAGTAGATATAAAAATAAAGGTAAATACTATACCAAATGTTGCTTTGGCTTCCATAGACCAGTTTACAAAAAAGGACAAGTAAATAGCTTGCTGTCTTCTGTTTTGCAAAGTGTAAAAGGCAAATCCCCTAAGAACTGTGAGAAACCTGAAGGTGTCTCACCCGCTAGTGCCCGGGGATCTGTCATCTAGGTAGGCAGGACACGGCCATTGCTTTCGGATGCAGTTCCTGGGGGTCGACCAGTGTGGGAGGATCACCCTGCGGAGTGATCTTCGTGGAGTGGGAGTGGGACACCGGATGGCGAGACACGGTATCCCCTTCCCTATAACACCTTTACCCCATTTTACCAGGTAGGATATTTAGGAACTCAATCCCCCCCCCCCTTCACAACACAAACACTTTCTTACGGACAACTTGATATGAATAAACTTGAATACAGACTAACACTCAAGCCGCAAGCCTGACACAATGGTCAGGCAGAATCAGGCAATTACTGATCATCACACACACCTGACTTCCATTACACTTCCCCACGCGGATAAAAGGCGGAGCATGAGAGCACGCTCTGAGCAAGGCAAAGCACACAAAGAAGCAGCAGTTCCAAGATGGTTTTAACACAAGGTGAAAGACAGCAAAACAGTAGAGGATCGCAAGGAGGGAAGTGACTTCTGCCTTTTTGATGAGGAACCGTTACTTTCACAAATCCTTTAAACAGAAAGCGTGAAATCAGGAATCAAGGCTGAAGCATCCTGTATTGTGTGTCAGAAGTACTCAGTGCTCTCCTGCATCGATAATCAAGGTGGGGAGTATCACTTGCCACTTTGGTAATGTCCTTGGCTCCTACAACAAAGCAGCACCAGTGAAGGCAAAACAGCCGGTGAGTCAGGGCGATTGATACTAGACTGATCTGTGTTGAAGCCAAGGTTGCAAGCGGCAACATTGTTTGGTGAAGCTGAAGCGAACAGTGTACGAAACGCATGTGATAACCAACGTGAGTAAAACAAATGAGTGATTGAAATTTGAAACCGAGAGATGATGCCCTTGACAGAGTGGTCCGACACCACATGGCTGGTGATTCGAAAGTCTCTGTTGGGTGTCCAACTGAGAGTTAAGAAGTTGTCGAAGATTGGCAAAGAAAAGAACATTGAAGTGGTCCTGAAATGGGTCGTGCAAAATCCTTTGCACAATGGAAAGTATTCGATGTTGATATTGCCAAGCAAGTTGATGAGGTCCAAGCCCGGTAGAGGGAGACTGATTGAAAGTGAATCAAATTTGGTGTTAGCCCATCAGAGGAAGACTGATCGAACATTGTGTTGAAGTGGATATGAGCCCGGCTGAGGGGATCCGGGTGAATCGTGAATCACCTGAGAAATTGGATACTTGAAAATCTGACAAACATTATGTTGGAGGGGATCTGAGCCCAACTGTGGGGGATTCCAAGGTGGATAGTGAAACATCTGAAAATCTGAGTATGTGTAAAACCAAAGAGGAAAGGAACTTATTGTTTGTTTGTTGTATCAGACCCTCTGAAAGAAGAGACTTTGAAAGGCAAAGCAACTTGGGCACAGAAGGCCCTGATGCTAATGTTTGAACTGCATCCTCATGCTAGAGACGCCAGAGACTGTGCTAAACGCAAGTGTACCGCCTTGTCCCGTGCTGAAAACATGGGGAAGGTAGCCCATCAGGCAGAATATCCTGACATATTATTTATTGAACACTGTTTTTTTTTTGTACAACCTTGTTTCCCACACTATTTGTATTTACAGTTAAGGATTTGCAATAGGTTTATTAGTATAGGCCGTTTTATTTTCACAAGACACCACTAGGACTGCGAAATTATTATTATTTTTTTTATTATTTCTTTTTATTTTGTGTTTATCAAATGTCTTTGATTTTACAAAAAGCTGCTCGGTCTGTGCAGGAAAGATCTTCGTCTTTTGTGTTGGGAGTGAGTTACTCTGCGAGTAAAAACGTTTGATTTACAGATGCTGTGTGTCAGTTTGAAGTCGGTCATTTGTTGAGTTTCCTTGACAATTTTCCTGGAGGTTATCTTCTTTGAGGCATTTTGCCAAGGATAGGTCTATGATCTTTGCTGCTGCAATCGTCCAAGATGTTTTGTTTCCACTTATGAGTCGGTTCCACCAGACTTCTTCTTCTCGTAAAACAGAGGGCTTTAGTAGCGGGAGTAAAAAAGCTTGCCTTAGGTCGATTGTTTTTGTGCAGGATATTAAAAGATGGCGTATTGTTTCGGTTTGTGTGGGATCTTTGCACAGTCTGCAAGTACTCACATTAGACAGACCTCTCAATGCTCTAATTTCATTTGTTGGTAAGAGGTTTAGTCGTGCCCTTAAAAACAGTTGTCTTGTTGTTTTGTCAGGAAATCTTCTCACGATTAGTGAGTGATCGTTTAGTTTTTTTGTGTGTTGCGGCAAATGGGCGAGAAGTTTATTTGTTGCTGCTTTTTCTTGCGTAAGTATCCAGTCTTGTAGATCCGTTTTCTTTTTGATTTTGTTGGGGGTGAGGAAAAGTTCTTCTTTGGTGAAACAGAGTTCTATCAGAGTATTTTTTTTTTCGCCCAGGCGGATAAAGATTTGCAGTTTCCTCTTTGAATTTCTTGATTGATTAGTTTGTACTGACTTGGAGCGTCTGGCATGATTATTTTCCTGTATAGCAACATTTCATTTGCATCCACTGTCGTTTTCAATGAAGTTAGTCCTAGTTCTCTTCGGATTGCCGCTATCGGTGTTGATTTTGGGAATTGCATTACTTCTCACCAAAAGTAGCCCTCCAACTTGTCCCAGCTGGTTTTTGGGATTGTCAGGAAGGCTTCCCCACCATATGTCAGGGCTGGGACCACTTTGCCCTTGAAAAACTTTATGATTGGGAGCAAAGAGAAGGGGCCACATTTCCTGTCCATTGCTCGACCATGAGCTGTAAGTTTTCTGGTCTTTTCCCAAAGATTGTGTTGCATTCTTACTTCGTTGCCTGAGCTGTCAATTAGTACTCCAAGATATTTGAACTCTTTTACCACTTCAAATTTGGTGTTCTCGATTGACCAGTGGAATGTTTTTTTTCTAGCAGTTGATTTCTCGAGGATCAGAATTTTTGTTTTCTCCCTGTTTATTTCGAGGTTGTTTTCTGAAATATAGTGTGCTAAGTTGTTTAGTTGGCGTTGCAGCCCAACAGGGGTTTGATCAAGGAGTATAATATTGTCTGCATAGAGAAGCCTTGGAGTTGGGATATCACCCAGTTTTGGTGCAAAGGTTCTGAGATCTTTACCGGAGTCTTTGTAATCCCCAATGAAAGCCGTAAAAAGTGCTGGAGCCAACGGACATCCTTGCTTTTTGCGATTTCTTTTGATAGAGTTCCAGCGTGGTTTAGTTTTACCCTCATTGATGTGTCTTGATGCAGTGCCTTTATAGGCTCTAGTAATTGGGGTGGGCATTTCCATTGTTCCAGTTTGGCCCATAGCCTGCTTCGGTCGATTTTGTCAAAGGCCTGTGTTAAGTCCACAAAGGCTATGAAGACCTTACGTTGCTGTGCTCGAGTTTTGTTCTTTCTGATATTGAGTATCATGATGTTTACTTGTGTACCAGTGTTCTTCGTAAAGCCTGATTGGAGGGGATCCCAGCTGGGTGAGGTTGAAGCCCACCTTTGGAAGCCTTTTAGCAACAATGAGCAAAAGATTTTCCTGATGGTATCTAATAGTGCGATTGGGCGGTAGTTAGTGGGATCAGTTCTGTCGCCCTTTTTGAAGATCGGGACTACCGTGGCCTTTGTCCATGAGCGGGGTATCAATTTTGAGGTTGTTACCATTTCGAAAACAAGGCTTATAAACTCGGCCCATTCTTTTGGGTTGTTTTTTAAGTCTACATTTGTTAATCCATCTGGTCCGGGCGCACGACTAGGCTTTAGTTTGCGGATTGCATCTTCTATATCTTCAATGTCGGAGATGTCTTCCCAATTTGAATTATCATTAGTGGTGTTTAGGGTTTGTAATCCGTTGGGGTTTTGGAATAGGGTGGAAAAGTGGGTCGTCCATCTTTCTTCACTCACTGTGTTGGCTAGGCTGTTGGCCTGGTTGCTGTCTATCTTTTTTATGAGTGACCAGAAGTCTCTGGAGTTTCTTCCCATTACCTTTTTGAGCATTTCTTCTGAGTCTTGTTGGTATAGTAGAATGCGGTAAGATTTTAACCAAGCTTTATATTTTGCTGTTTTTTCTCTTTGTTTTTTTTCCATAAGTATCGATCTTGATTTTGCTACAAGGCGTTTTAATTTCCTTAGTGCACGGCGCTTGAGTACCAATAGTTTATCGTACTTGTGATGTCTTTGGGGATTGTCTTTTTTCTGACCCATTGTGGGGTTTGTCTGGTATTGAATTAACAGGGGTTGGTAGTCTGGTTCAGTTTTGCACCGGTTAGGCTCTTTGTCAAGTTTCTTTTTGTAGTTTTGTGTTAGATCTTTTATCCTTTCAACGTTCAGTCTTAGGCGATTGCCTTGAGTTGTTACTTCCACTTCTTCCGACATTACGTGTTTGACTGGGCGGTGTGTGGTCCATGATATTTGAAGGATGTTATGATCGCTTTCCTCTGTGCGTAGGACCTCAAATGAGGTTAAGAGTTCTAACATGCCTTCTGAAGCGAATATATAGTCAATTGTTCCCGCTTGAGATGCTCTTTCCCAGGTTGGAATTGGGGGTTTTGTTGTTGACAGCAATGCTGTGTTGCGGAGGTTTCTGGAGTTCATTAAATTTGGCCATTTTTTGCCTCTTGAGTCTCCTCTTGTCTCGCTGTTGGGTGCTGTTGGGTAAGAGCTTTTATGGGGACATTTAGCGTTCAGGTCCCCGCAGATAATTAATTTGGTGGTTTCGGAGTTTATTTGGGTCTCGTCTATTTCTGTTTCGATTATATGAAGAAAATCGTCATCTGAGATTTTGTCTGGGTTCCAGTACGTTGTTATTATTACGATCGGGGTTTCCCAGCTTTTGTTCGTGATCGTGTTTTGTCGGGTCCACTTCACCTTAATTGATAGATGGTTCTGTGAGGAAGATAGCTCTTTGCCTATTTCCAGACCGCTGTCTGTTCGAACTGCGATCAGGAGGCCTCCAGATGGACGGCCTGTTTTTCCTCTTACGGCTTTTGAGGTTGTCAGTTCGTAGCCATCTAAAGCTGGCGAGGTTGTGAGCCAGGTTTCTTGTAGTGCTAGAATGTCGAAGTCTCCTAGATTAGTTTTTCCTGTTTTCATCAGGTGTTTGAATCCTCGGGTGTTCCACAATGCCATTTTCAAAGTTGTTGTCGTTGAGAGCAGGTTTGTTGTTTTTCCTAAGGGTGAATCTTTCTCTGCTCTCGTTGGTCGTTGCTATTTAGTAGGCCTGTTTGGGGTTGTTTTAGGAAACCAGGACCATAGCCATTTTATTGGTCCAAGGGAGAGACCGGTTGTCCTTTTCTGTTCTTTGTCTTTAAGGTTGATTCTTGGTGTTGGGAGCTTTTCTGCTGTCGTTTCGTTGCCAGCGTCATTGTTTATCTTTCTAGGTTCTCCCTGTTTCAGTTGATGGGGTATTTCTTTCTCGCCTTCTCGACTGGTTTTCAGCGTTGGATGACAGGTTTTTTGCGGGGTGTTTCCGGTGGTGTTATCACCTTTTCTGTTAGCTCCGAGGCGGTGCAACTGGAAGTTGTCCGGGCTGGACCGGGTCTGCTGGTTGGGTGTTTGGTTGTCGGTCCAGTATTCCGTCAGGAGATAGCCTATTCATCGTAGATCTGTGTCGGTTTCTTTAGACTGGGTGATTCTTGCATTCTTTTTTATGTGTATGTATGCTTTTGCTTTACGGGCTTTGTGGTATGGTTCTACTAGAGGGATGTCTTCTGGTTTCAGGTGTCTAAGGGACTTGATGTTTCTGAAAATGTTCATTATCGTTCTTCTATTTAGAGTAACTGCTTCAGAGTTGTGATCTGTTTGTTCCATTTTGAGGATTATTGTCTGGCGGTTTTCATCATTCTTTTTCTTTAATTCGCGGGAGGTCCATTCTTTTCTGGGCTTATTCCAAGGGGGCTTTTTTCCTGATCGGGTTCGGCTTATTGGTCTGCGTCGAGGGGTTCTTTCCTTTGACCTCCTGGTTTTATTTCTTTCAATGATGGGGGTGTCTTTATTGTTGACGTTGCATCTTTCATCCAAGAATAGGGCTTGACTTTTTTGGGATACTGGCAGGGTTGGCTTTGGTTGGGAGGAGAGGTTTGGTCCTTTCGGATATCTTAAATTCACTCTGGGGGTGTTGCGATGTGGTGTTGTGCTTTTTCGTCTTCTTTTTGTTTGTTGCTTTGATTTTGGTGGGCTCGAGTCGATGCTGATTGTTGAGACCTCTTGCATCTTGATCTGGCTTAAATGTATGGACAGGTTCATTAAGTTTGTATCCGCCAAGAAGTCTTCGGTTGTTCTTGGCGATTTTTGAATAGATTGTTGTCCCAGTTGATGAGTGGGGGGTGATTTTGGTTGCTGATTAGTAGAAGTAGTTTGTTTTGGAAGAGGTATTTGTTCTGGTCTGCCACGATCGGTAGTTGAATCTTTGGTCATTGTGCGATTTTCTGCCAGTGTATTCTTTTCTGAGAATTGAGTCGGTAGATCTGTTGTTGTGTTGAGTTGGTTGGGTGACTGATTCTTCTTGCATGTTTCTTTTCCTTTGGTTCCCAGGATTTTCTTTATTTTGGTAGTCTGCTTCGGAAACTGAAGATCTGGGCTGGGCACATCGTGGTTGCTCTGTTTGGGTTTCTGCAGTCGAGTAATGTTTTTGTTCTCCCTTTTCAGCTCTCGGAGTATGGTCTTTAGTTTTTATTTCTTGTTCCTTGGCCGTGATGAAGCCTTCTAGAAAGATTAGTTTTGTATGCATGAGAGCAATTAGGGTTGTGTTGTCTTTTAGCGTGTCATTCAGGGTCTCGTTAAGTTTACCGAAAGGAGCTAGAGCTATGGTTATCGCTGACATTATGGTCATCATGTCTGGTTTCCTTGACAGAGTTTCTGTTGTTTGAGGGAGGCTTATTCTGCCGGGTCTAGCCGGTGATGTTTGGGGCTGTTCAGATCTTGATCTTTCTTGTGTCTGATTGTGTGGCAGGTAACTTCCTCTTTGGGTGCTTGTTCTCAGGGGTCTGGGCGTTAGCAAAATTTCACAGTCTGCTCCGACTGCTGGAGCTGGTGGGTCTTGTCTTTGATCAATGATTTTATTTGTTGCTGTTTTGTGAGTTTGGGATTCCGGCAGCTTGGTTTGGGATCCAATGTTTGTTTCTGCTTCTGAGTAGGTTCCGTTGGCTTGGGAGGGTGCATCTTTGTCCAGCTGTGACTTGGTTTCCTTTTGAGGCAGAGGGTCGATAGAGTGCTGTGGGTGTTCGTCTATGATTGCCGCTTTTGGTGGTGGTTTGTCCATGAGTTTGCCAATTGGCGTTGTCGGGTCCTGTGTTATGCTGTTTAAGTTTTGACTAGGCTGGTCACCTTGTTTGGCGATGTCTAACGTTTTTTCCTCTGAGTCTAGGGCCTTGGATGTTGTTTTGTGAGCTTTAGGTGCCGGCACTGGGTCAATTAGGGCCTCCAGTATCTCGTTGTCTGTTAATTCGTTGAGAATATCATGTTTACGTTTCCCCTGTCTGGAGAATAAGTCTTTCAGGGAATTGCAGAAGGTGGTTTTTAGTAGTGCTTCATTTGTGGGGTCCTGTTTCCCTTTTATCGTTTTTTGCTGATTGCGGTTTTTGTTAGTTTTTCTTTTTGTCTGGCAGCCATTAGCCTGCTTGGTTTTCTGTGTTTTTTGAGCAGGCTGTGTCGGACATTTTTTTTTCTTGTTAGTTTCTGTGCCGGGTGCTGAGTCTGTTTCAGGTGTGACTTTTTTGCCTGGAGCGAACTCTTCCCAAACACTGTTTGGTTGTGTTCCGTCGATCGCCTCTAGGGGCGCTCTTCCAGACTGTGGGGGTGTTGGAGCGTGATTCTCGCAGCCCTCAGCTTCTGCTGCTTCCTCCGTGGTCTCCGACATGTGAACCATAGCTGCGACAGTGCTGCTAGCTGATCTCTCCGCGGGAGCTGGAGCCGCCGGCGACCTGGTCGAAAGCCTCGGCGTTCGTCCTTCGCAGGTGGTGCTGGGAGCCGGTGAGATTTCTTGGTTTCCTGCGGCGCTCGTGTTATTGTTGTGAGCGGGCTCATCCGCGGTTGCTCCCCCCGCTGGGGCAAAGCCCCTCGCAGCCTGTCCTCCGACATGCTGCAATGGGCTGCTCTCGGCAGGGGGGAGTTGGCCAAGGTCGGGTCTTCGTTCGGCTCTGCATTTGATTCTTTTGTGATTTGCGGCTGAGAGGCCGAATTGTGATGCGTTGTTACGCCGGCTTCAGTCGCAGGCGACGACTGAATGCTTTGAAAGTCTTTAGCCAATGACATGGCTTTTTTTGGTGCTGCAGGGTTAAAGATGCAGTTTGAGCGTCCGCTGGGAGTCCTGCTTGGGGTGTTTGAGAGTGGGGGGGGATTTAGGGCCAGGATTTGCTTGAACTGGTAAGCATGCTTTAGGTGCTTGTTTTGTGGCTGGTTGGTTTGTTGGTTGTGAGATTTGAAGTATTGATGGAGCCGGGCCCGTACTCCTCAGATATCTTTTTTCCGGTTCAACCTCTGTTGTTGGTCTCCCCTGCAAAGATTGCGCGGGGTACGCGGGTTCTGGGTTCATTTCTTTTGCAGCCTGACAGCCTTTCAGTCCTGACAAGGACTGCAAAGACTGCTCAACTCCGCGCAAAATTATTATTTGATGGTCATAGCTTGCTCCCATCTAGATTTAGGATTAGATAGGCGTTTTTCAAACCCTTTTTGACGTTCAATAAACACCCTTGAATTGTGGTCACTTGTGTCTGTCTTACTGTTGATACCATGCCTTCCTTACAGAACAAATACAACATTAAATGGGACAAAACATCCAAGTAGATCAATGATTACAATGCAATCATTGCCCTATTGTGGAATGCAACTATAGACATACAATACATTGCAGACAATTCCACTGCAGTTGCAAGATATGTCACAGGCTATTTACCAAAGCTGAGAAAACAGAGCTAAAAGACCTGTGGGATGACATATCATCTGACAGAACACTGTCACAAAAACTGTACAGCTTTGGTATGAAAAAGCTCTCCCATAGAGAATGTGGGTGCTACGAAGCTGCAAACCGTTTCACAGGTACAGCCTTATATGGCAAATCTGAACACATTGTCTGGCTAAACTTTGGTCTGGCGTCATCCTTTTTTTTATTGACGCATTCTTCCCAAACAGAAGTACTGCTTTGGAAAACATGTGCCTGTACAACATAGCCCAAAACGACTCCCACAAAAACAATGTCACACCAGATAAGACAACTGGCAAATATTGAGTCTCAACTTGTGAAGGAAGCCTTGTGAAACTTACCAAACCCAGCCTAATTAATCATTTAAGGTTATCATTTAAATCTCTGCAACATAGCGAACTTTCTTACATGGCCCTACTGTAACTTTTTCAACCTTGGAGAAAGGAAGAAGAATTATTAGATGACTATGAATCATTTGAAGCTGCATTCAAAGCAAATGAAAGCAGAATAACAAATGTCAATTTCAAATAATACAAAGAAATGTCGGACAATGAAAGCCAACACGAGGAAGAAATTGAAGCTGCATTAGATAAAGACACTCCTGAGAGCAGTCAGCCCTCCCTTACAGGAAGTCAAGAACCACTTGGATAATCACTAATTTTAAATGAAGCAGAAATAGACATGACTGAAATAGAAAATACCATCTATCAATCTAAACATTCTGAAGAATATTTGTCAGTGTTCAGATCACAGCTAAATGATGAACACTCACCTTTATCTAGAAGTCACTGAAGAAATTGAACTTGGTTTTCAACATGAAACTAAAATGAGTAGCTGTACAAATTATAAACCTCTGCTCCTGTATGTAAGTAGTGAGGCTGGTTCTGGCAAAACGTTCTTAATTAAAATAATCAGCACATTTTTAAAAGACTCAACAAATAACTTCCTTTCAGCTGTTGTAACAGCCCCCACAGGTCTAGCTGTCTACCACATACAAGGTGTAACTTTACACCGACTATTGCTCCTCCCAGTAGAACACCAAATCAAATTAGAATACTACAAATGATCTGCAGAAGCCGCTACTGAGCTACGCAGAATTCTGAAACAAATGAAAGTGCTCCTGATAGATGAAGTAGGCATGGTTTCCAAACTGATGTTGGCTTTAATTCACCTTAGAATGCAAGAAGTCCTAAAATCCAACTACGAAGAACAGTTTGGAAGAAAATGCATTGTTTTCGGAGACCTCCTACAGTTAACACCAGTAAAAGGTCAACCTATTTTCAAAACATTAGGACACAAACAATGCTGTAACACACCTGGGAGCATTTATAATGTGTATCTCTGACAATATTTTTGCTACAGAGAACTAACTCAAAAACTGGCCTCTGTCTGCAGATGTCACCTATGCTAACATTTTAAAAGCATTAGAACTGGTCTGCTACTAAAGATAAAAAATCCATCTTAAATACTAGACTAATCCATGAGCTATATGGGCAAAACACATCTGCTCCTGATGTCATGGAACAATTAACTCAACAAAATCTAAAATGCATGTCCTTAATGCCAACCCTTGCAGGCTGTAGTCAATTCAACAATATAATGTTGAAGAAAGAAATGCAACCCATACTGCATATCAGCGCCACAGACAAACTAGAAGTGCACGGCATGACACTCCCTCTGTGTCAACAAGCACAGCACGACTAAATAGCTTAGAAAAATGTATCTCCAACACAGCTGGATTAGAAAAAGTATTAACTCTGTATCTAAACTGCAGAGTAATTCTAAAACCTAACCTTGACATAGAACAAGGTTTAGTCGATGGAGCAATTGCTACAGTTGTTGGTTTTGAAACATATGCACATGACAACAACATTCAGTTTGTCAACATCCACTTTGACAAACTTGCAGAAGTTAAAAAAAATAGGCTGCACAATAGCACGTTTCCTTCTTTTCAAAGACGTACGCAGAGAACAATTCTCTCTATCTCTTGCATATTCTATTACTATTCACAAATCGCAAGACCTAACCCTAATTAATTGGTATTAATTGACATCGGCAGCACAATCTTTAAAGAAGGTATGAGTTACGTAGCACTTTCGCCTCTGTGTACACTCAATGGTCTATTCCTAATTAACTTTTATGCAAACAAAGGCAACGCTGACCTTCCTTGCAACCTAGAATTCAACAGGTTAAGTGCACTGTACACCTCCATCTAGATATGTACCCTGTACCTCAAAAAAGAAAACCTTAAAAAAATAATGAGTACAAACAGAACCTATAACAGATCTCCCAACTATTTTCCTAAAGAAACAAAGACCAACTGCTACTCCATCAAATAATACAACTACAAAACTGTCTATTACAAAACAAAGTGCACGTCCATTAAAAGACAAAGAGACAAATGTCTCTTCTCAAAAAACAAATGCAGGCCCATCAAAGGATGCAGAGGCAGAAGTATATGGTTCATTTAAATTCAGCAACACAACTGGAGTAGATTGCTATGCAAATGTAGCAATCAATCTTCTCTTCCAATTGCCACCAATTGTTCACAACATTTACTTAAATAACTTAGATCAGTTGTGTTTGCAAATGCTTGTCGTCCATAGTAATGCCAAAAAGTAATCCTGACAGCACTTACAGTGTCTCAGGTATAAGACAAGAATTGGACAACTGTACAGGAATGGTGAAATACACCATAAACGCTATAAATGCATTTTTTTTAGATTTCATACATGTGGAAACCTAAATTCATTCTCTGCAACCATGTTTCACAAGAGCACATCCGTAATGACCAGTTTGTGTATGTATTCGTACCAAATTCTGAATCAATTCCATTTCACCAGCTTCTGCAAAATGCACATCATAGCGTATTATGCACTTTTTGTAATTCAGACAATCGTACCAACATACAAATAAACTCACATGGCCAATATATGATGATGATGCTTCTAAGGAACAATGCAGATGGTACCAAAAACAACTGTAAAATTACTAGCTTTGCACACAGCCAAGTATCTCTTGGCAAGAAAACCTTTACAACAGTGGGCATAATCTACCACACTAGTTCTACAACCACTTCTTGGGATTATACTGCATATGTCAAAAATAAGTGGTTGGTTTGAATGTAACAAAATATACAGTTAGAATAAGCCAACCGGGATCTAAAATACTACAATAGTACTTTTAAAACTCAAGACAGTATACGCAAACAGGTATCTAACTACTTCTAAAATATCCTTCCTTGAAATACACTTCTGATATAATTACAACACACTTCAAACAAACATACTATCACACTTACTTTCACATAATTATAATATTTTTTTGTTATCCTCTATGGAATTATTTCCCCAATTATTATTTCATGTCAATACAAGTGTAGCACAGACTAATGTACCAAACACAGTACATAGAATGTACTATTTATGAGAGTCAAAAAAGTAAATGTATATGTACAATTGTATGCAATTAAAGCTTTTAAACTACCCTGCTTTACAAATTAGTGTTTTTTTCACAGAAAAAGAACCAGAGATTCCAGCTTTATTACTGCATGCAACTAAGTAACTATTATCCTATTATTCTATTACTTATCTTCACAAAGAAACACATACATGTTCCATAAGCACTATCCTCAACTGTTCTACAAATATAAATACCATATACACTTCAATTACATAATTCCACCATATCACAAATACTGTATACTCCCCTACAATATCTATAATTACTATACACATATTACTATAATATACAAGAATCTGGCCATTGACCACAACCACCACAATATAATTAATATAAAACATACATACAATAACCTTCAAATAACAAGACCCACCCAGAACACCCTGCCATCCAAATGATGTCTGTCGACACTAAAATTGACTGCAGACTTGGCAGCACCTGCACACTTTGTTCCACCTATAAAAATAGCACCATGTCAACTTTATTTCACACCCCAACCTTTACAGACCCTCTTTCTGCCACCAAATAAACCCAAATGTGTTTTCCACCCTTTGAACCCACTGCGCTGTCCGTGAACAATGGCGGCTGTCGGCGGATCCAACATGACGACCATTTAAAAAATGGTGATGCACCTCACGTTTTCACCATCAAATCAGTGGGTGTGTGCGATGTCTGCAACGCCACCCCCCCGCCCCCGATTGGTCCACACATGTCCATGGACCCCGAATCGGGATGTAAGTCTGCAGACCGAACCCAGATATCACAATTGTTTTATAACCTACTTTCTCGCACTTTTTAGAAAAACCACTGGACAGATTTACACCAAATTTACAAAAGCACGCTTTTTGGAGCAAGCTGCTGCTCATAGCACACATTTGGTGAAAATACATCTAGCGGTTTGGGCTGTAGGCATGAGAAATTTATTTTCCATTGCATCTCTGCGGATTTCCACACATTTTGGGACTCCCCCTATAACCTAGCCCCCCTCTGGATGAAACCACACCAAACTTGGCAGAATTATTCAGAGCGGGCCATATACTTTTTTTGGTGAGGATTTGTCTAGAGTGGGCAAAGTTATAAGTGGCCGAAAAAGCTCTTTCTATGAGTCGAGCAACTTAACCATAACTACAGGGCTGCTACTGCAGACCCTGTACAATATATGCATATATATTGTGAGGAATCTGAGGGCGTCCTCACTTCTTCCCCAATATATCCTCCCCCAAGTGGCCAGGGAAATGCCGTCACTATCGGATCCTGACCATGGGAGGTGGATACGCGAGGGAGCACTACCAGGGTAGAGGAGACTTGGGGAGAGGAGATGCAGTACCCTTAGATGTGGCATGACATCCCCCTTTTCCCCTCTCAAAAATTCCTCTCAATCCCGCAGACCTTTGTGGGCTACTGTAGGTCAGGTCTCTATTTACTCATAGACTTTCACTGTTACACGCACCCCTTTGGTACTGGGACGAGCAAGAAGCAACAAAGAGACAAAAGACTCTGGAACCAACAATGTGCTGTCTGATAGTCAGAGAACCATTCAGCTCGGTGTGATGGTAAAATACTCATGATGCAGGAAGAAGGAGGACGCGTTGGCTGTGGATGCTAAAGGACCAAACCTTCCTGGGAAGCCGTGCAGAGGGAAGAGCAAGTTCTGGTGTGGTGGAGCGAGGAGGCTCACTGTCAAGAGCCACGGCAAGAAAGCAGCAGGCTGCAGGGATGACGAGAGCAGAGGAGAAGCTATGGGGCGTTTGCAGGCAAGCCAGACAAGGCTTATCAGAGCTCTTACCTGAGACGTTGACCTGAGGTGGAGAACGAGGAAACCACAGGAAGCAAAAGGTAGCAAAAGCAAAGCCGATTTCATCATAGCAGTTGCTACGGTCCACCGCAAGAGAAACCAAAGGTGCCAGAAAAGATCAGTGAGTTCCGTGAAGTGGGAATGGTGGGCTAAGGGATATTGGAGGCAGCCTGTATAAAGTAATAGCAGAAAGTGGAAAAGCCTTAACCTAACAGGGAAAGAAACCAGGTTAACTTGGGAGAGCCATACCCCGATAAACTAAAGCAAAGTAACATGCAAACAACATTTCAAGTGGAAATGAGCACTTTATAAATACTGATCTGAATGAAAGCAGTTTTGTGGAGCCATATGAATATCAAGGAACTATGTACTTTGAGAGAGCAAGCATTGGCCGGAGACAAATGAATATCAAGGAACTATGTACTTTGAGAGAACAAACATTAGAAGGAGCCATATGACTATCAAGGAACTGTGTACTTGGAGAGAATAAGCATGGGCACAGAGCCATATGAACTATATCAAGGAACTGGGTGTTTTGAGAGAACAAGTATTGTCAAGAACCACAAAAGTGTGAAAGTGCAACATGTGAATAGTGGCAATGGAGTAATGATAAAGCATCAAGAGGATGTCAACTGAGCCTGAACTAAATCCAACTGTAAAGCTGAAAGAGTGGAGGTGTGCAAGTGAAGGAGAAGCAAGTTAGGTGTGCCGGTTGTGTGACTTGTAATGGGTGGACCTTGTGGTCCAGCAACTATGCCTAGACAGAGGACACCCACCTATGGAAAAGCCACTTGAAATACCGGCAACAAAGCTTGCGGGTGAATATAAAGGGAACCAAGTGTGAACTGGAATTGAAGAATTGAACTTTGCAAACTTGTTGAAAGTCTTAAAGCCCTGGTGAAGGGAACCCCTTTGGAGCTTTGTGAACTATTCTGAAGCCTTGGAGAAGGGAAACCCTTTGGTGTTTTGTGAACCATCTTGAAACCTTGAAGGGAAAATCCCTCATGGGACTTTGTGAATTATCCTGAATTGTGGGGAAGGGAAAATCCTTTCCAATCAAGAGCTGGAAGAAGCTTGGAACTGTTATTTGAACACTTATAATTTTTAAGCTGACATCCCTACACATGTATACAAATATATGTGAGGGGAAGTATAGGATTTGAACACAGACCAACAATTACTTTGGATATCCTGACATAGACTATCCTTAGTTTAATTTAGGTACGGAAATCTCACCTTAGCATAGGGCAATTGATTTTCTTTTGCAAAAGTTATGGACTCAGTGGATAATGCCCCTTTCATGGAATTGTGAAAAGGTGTCCCCACCAAACCAGCAGTGCTTGCACGCCCAGCTCCTGTTTCCTGTGGGAAACAGAGGTAACCAAATAAGAATGTGAAACTAGACAGCCAGCCATTTACTGCCCAAGGCCTCCACTCTGATCAATTAAGAACAGAGAGACTAAGGGGGGTCATCCCAGGGGGCAGGGTTGGGGCATGGCCACCAGAGAGAGAACTGCCCAATAAGAGGGACTAGCGAGCTCCAAATCCTACATCAAAATTGGAAGCCTCCCTTCGGGGTGGTATCCACTAGCCAATCTATACACCAGCTACCTGAAGAGACACCTGAATTCCATTATCCCAGTGAAAGTTTGGAAGACAGGACCAGGCTGTAGCATTGAGAGGGAGAGAGAGGATTGCCTAAGAGTAGGGTTGAGCCAATCACAAGTCCCACATTAAGCCTGTAAGCCAGCCCCCGGAACAGAGCCTTTCACCAGCAATAGGCACTGTAAGAGCACACCACCGCAGTTTGTCAGGGTGATTGTTTGCTGTAGAAGGTGGAGAGAGTGACAAGATCTGGTTTTAATAAGAATGAAGGAGAGAAAAAGAGGTCCTGAAGTTTGGGGCAGAGCCCAGGAGGGAAAAGGAGAGGTCTAGAAGGCTGAGCCACCTGGGAGCTGGAGGAGAGACCCAGCACACCAACAGGAGGAGCCAAGAGAACTGGAGCTGCTGGTAAGGAGTCAGAGAGTTGTCAGAAACTGCATACATTCATTTGTAATTTGAACAGCTTACAAAACAAAGTAAACTCTTAGACCTGTGTGCTATAATGCCTATTGACTTTGACACGTTTCAGCAAATACATAGAGAGTTGTGCATTCAAACCTATTGGCTTTGACATCTATTACTAGCAAACATAACTTACATAAACAAAACAGTTATTAAATGCTTTTTCAGTTGCATTTGATGCTGGTAAAGTAAACACTTTTTTGTTGCAAGTGACATAAGTTCTGAGAAAGCCAGAAAAGCTTTGTATTTTTAAAGTACATCTCTTTCCATGCAAAAAGCACAGAGCTTGAAGATCCATGAATGGGTTAATTTCTATCTTGTATTGCTTATGCATCATTGTGTGAAGACAGAACTGGTCTCAATGCTAAAATGAGTGCACGCAGAATGTTATCCGTTATGTTTTCATTTTATTACGGAACAGAGAACATGAAGATTAGAAGCAAGCATAGCTATTTGTTGAACACAACGGACCTCATTATGGGTCCGGCGGTAACCCTGCCGGTGCTACTGGCGGGTTGCCGCTGGACTGTAATAATTTACTGGTGCCCAACCTCCCGGTGCCACCAGCTCAGTACGAGTACAGCGGCCGGGATGTCAGTCACTGGTATAATTGTTGATCCACCATTCCTATAGAGTCCGGACAAGGGAGAATCGGCACTTTTGGCAATGCTGCCGGTGCTCCCGTGAAGAGTCCGCCTACCGTGGCTGTTGCGCCTGGCAGGGTCAGACATGTCAGGCACTGCAGCTCTGTTAGGCAGAATAGTAGTTTGCCGGTCTGGAAACAAGTGTGCCAGTGAGCTTACTGGCACTCTTGTTTTCGGACCGGCAAACTTATATTCTCGCACAGAGCACGTCTTTGTAAATTGTAACATGGACAGTTAAATAATTCTCATTTTCTTATATCAATTTATGTGTGCATCTGAAAAATGTAACATGTTAATAATTTGATAGCATGAAAGGAAAAAAGGCTTAGTGAGTTTAAGGGTGCAGAAGAAGGAAGTGTCATGATGGTTGGCAAAGACTTTCATTGAATTTAAAAACCTAGCTATCACTAACTCTCAGAGGGGATTCCCTGCCTCAAAAAAAAATTAAAGGGATTGACAGAATGTCGGTAACTGATGAAAGCACCATCCTGAGTCAAAAGCTTACCTCTTTCCCTTACATTATAACCAAAGAGTCTTAATCAAAAGTAAAGTTCTCTCAACAGGAGAATTATCCTTTTCTCCTAGTGTTTTAAAGGAAAGTCTCTTCAGGACTCCAAACAATACCAGAGGGAATTACTCCCTTTCCCTGGTCCTGGTTTACACACAGTTCCAGACGTGGCCAGGAGGAATGACTTCCTTCTCCTGGCTTCTCTAGTTATATTCAAGCTGGATCCATGGGCCTTCCCCTGGATTTTAGTATTAACAAAGTTCCAATTATGACAAGAGGGAATGGCTCCCTTCCCCTCGATGTTAGTAACAATAAAGTTCCAATTGTGTTTCGGAGAAAATGGCTCCCTTCCCCTGGATGTCCAGTTTAAACAAGATAGTTAAAATCAGGGGGAATGGCTCCCTTCCCCTGTCTTTTGCAACAGTTCCAGGCTCCCCTTAGCCCATCAGTGGTTCTTTCTTTACCACTGTTTAGAGGGTTTCTCTTGTCTTTATTTGGACCACAGACCCTGTTAGCTCTCCCTTTCTTGTCAGGCCCTCTAGGTTCACTCTGCTGCCAAGTACTGCCACAAGGACGATGACTCCTATCAACATAGGCTTCACCTCTGTTCGGAGCCCAGACCGTGGGTTCTCTTCCCTTCTCACTAGTCCCATTAGGTTGACTCTCTTTCCAAGAACTGCCACAAGGAAGATGCTTCTTATAGTTATAGATTTCACCTTGGTTTGGGTCCCAGGCCCTTCATTTTCTTCCCTTCTCACTAAGCCCACCCGGGTGACTCTTTGCCCAAGTACAGCCACGAGGAAGATGAGTTGTATCTTTCTCCCCATGTGGTTTGTACCTCTCCTGCACCTCAAAGCCCCTACCAATCCCAGTAACGTGTCCGTTACATTTGGTAGCCCCGGGACTGGTTCTCCCTGGGTGCTTGCGTCTTCTCGCCAGGCTGTGTGAGCGGCACTGGCTTCTACTACTCTCACTCTACATTCTTTCTTCCCGGTCTATTCACCAACGGTGTGGTGCAGCATTATTGGAGCGCTTGGTCCACCACCTCGTGGTCGTGCCTCCGTCTGCCAGGCTCCAGTTAAAGCCATGCCCTGCTCCAAAACATCTAGGTGAAGAACTTGCATCGTCAGCCACTTGTCTTTGGGAGCAGACTGCTCTCTGCTTTCGCACTGCGCCCTGCGTGTCTCCTTTGAACTTCCCAGGCTGGAATGTCATTTAGTCAAAAGAAAAAGGGGAATGCCTGCTTCAACACCGTGGTCCCTCATGCAATGTATCATATGCAAAAACAGTAAACATGGACCAGGGCACGAGGGATGACCCTTCACATTTAGTTTATCATTTTCATTATATTGATAAACACTTCTTTCACAATAGTTTCATAAGTATTTATTATATATTTTCCATAAAAATCAATCCATTTCTTTCAAACTAATTCGCAATAATACATTGTCATTAATAAACAAAGTCATCAATTATTATTTTGCTCACACAGCCCTATTCACTACCATTCATTTATTGACTCTCATTCTTTCCTGATATATTCACCACACTGCATAACAAATGTGACTGTCTATATTAGTCATCAATAGACATGTACTAATATTTCACAAAGTCTGGTTCCCTATTTCAGTTATCAGGTAACACAATCTGTATGTAGATGTTCCCACAGATTTTTGTAGTCTACACGTGTTTCGGTTGCCTTCACGGGCTCAAAAACAATACTGTCCCCTTATATAATGCAACCTTCGTCAGGACCGTGAACAGGAACACTTCTTCCTATTCCCAATGGTAGGGTGAGCCAAACTGCCTATAAAAATAAAAATAACAATTAACTGGATTGTATAACAAGACGAGGGATGAGATTTTGGATTTTATTTTTGTTTTTATAGGCAGTTTGGCTCACCCAACCATTGGGAATATGAAGAAGTATTCCTGTTCACGGTCCTGACGAATGTCGCGCTTTTTAAAGCAACAGTATTGTTTTTGAGCCTGTGAAGGCAACCGAAACACATGTAGACTACAAAAAACTGTGGGAACATCTACATACAGATTGTGTTACCTGATAACTGAAATAGGGAACCACACTTTGTGAAATATTAGAACATGTCTATTGTTGACTAATATAGGCGGTCACATTTTTTATGCAGTGTGGTGAATATATGAGGAAAGAATGAGAGTGAATGAAGGAATGGTAGTGAATAGGGCTGTGTGAGCAAAATTATTATTGTTGAATTTGTTTATTAATGACATGTATTGCGAATTGATTTAAAGAAACTGATTGATTTTTATGGAAAATATATAATAAATACCCGTGAAACTATTGTGAAAGAACTGTTTATCAATATAATGAAAATGATAAACTAAATGTGAAGGGTCATCCCTCGTGATCTGGTCCATGGACAGTCATTCATGCTGGTCTTCATCAATCTTTCTCAAATTTCTTTGTCAGTTTCATGTATTCCTCAGGACGACTCCTCGCAGAAGTCTAAACTGTTCCTGTATCTTCGCTGAGCCATTCTTCATGGCTCCTTGTGACCACCTCATTTCCGTGCTGGCCTTGCTGGTAATCTTCATACTATGGGTGATCTTTTTTGTGCCAGTATTGGAGTTAGTAGACTATTTATACTGTTAGCAATCTTCTTCATCTCAGTATAAATAACTGGTATATGTAAAAATGACAAATAGAAGTACTATGAAGGGGGGTTGGAAAAGTGGCAACAGACTTCAGAGGTTTAGGTTTGGGGGTTGTGCTGACTTTTACCCAGGTGGTCGGTCTTATCCCCTGGAGGGCAATCCCTCCCCATGAGGTCATCCTACATTAAACCACCCTTAGGGGGAATATTGGGTAGCAGCATCACCTCCCTAGCCTCATAAGAAGGGGCTCCCCCCTGGGAAAAAGTTATATAACAAAGTGAATCATCACATGAGGCAAATTCATCATACCACGTTGATGCTAACTGGCTGCGACTATAATCAGGGGTTGCAGACATCCTAATCTGAAGTTTCTTCTGTAAACGTTTTGTGGAATCAATGTTAGTCTATGAGAAACAGAACGACATGAACAGTTTTTGAGATGCGCTGGTAGTAGCTGAAATTGGACAGCATTGTTCTTAGAAGGCATTCTGAAGATGGAAGATAGTTTACAATGTTACATTTTGCAAAGCTTATGTTCTCTCAATGGGACACAAACAGAATAAACAGGGCAAATGGCAAAATTACTTATTACATGACTGACACCCACTTGTTAATATTGGCTGGCAAGGAACCATGGGTGGATCAGATGAGCCTGAGGGGTGGGCGTATGTCTTTATAAAGCAGCTGCACAAATGTATTTATTAGCTTACTGACGCTATGGACATCCAGCGCATGCGCCCTGTGTTTCCCGCACGAAGGGTGTCCGCGGCCGGACATCAGGACTGCGTACGGCCACGGACATCATCATGTGACTGCACCGTGTGGCGTGACAGGGATGTCCGTGAACGGTGTCCGTGGTCACGGACAGTTTAAACGTGCTTTTCTAACCAATCTGGAGTGTTTCATGTAGAAACTTTACCCTTGCACAGCTCCCAGACCCATTCCTGGTTGATCTGCCAACTTTATTCTTTTCAAGCCCCTTTTCTGGCTTGATTTGATAGTTCTTGGACAGCAGAACTGTCCGCGGATGGTTCCTCAAAAGGGACTCACCCATTACTTTTCCTCATTCTCAATCTGGCTATCTAGGAGAGAGCACCTCCTTCACTGCTGTGCATCTTGGAGACCATGCCATCTCGTATGGCCATTGTCTCTGCCCAGACACCCCTCGCCACACCACCACCACCACCATCATCATCATCATCTGGAGGGCCTGGAGGGGGAACAGGTACATTGATACAGAAGAGGAGTATCAAGAGGAAGAAGACGATAAAGTGGAGGAAGTCCCTGTCACCAGTACTCCGACGGAGTCCTGGGTGTGGCAATTTTTCACAACTGTTGGAAATGTCCCAAAGGCTGGTGCAAGCAAGGTTGGATGCACTGAGTGGCTTGTATTCCTACAGGACTATTTCCATGAGGCACCACACCAAATCGACCCACCCGATTGCTCTGAGAAAGGTGATACCTTTCTCAGGTAAGAGCAGGTTGACTTCCTCCATCCTTTCATCTTCATCTGCTCCTATCACCAAGGATAGTCCTTTGGGGCAGAAAATCCCAGCGGTGGCTTCAGAGGCCATACAGAACACTGTTGACACTTACCTTTCGAGGGTCACTGTGCTATGCATGTACTGTGAAGCACTGATCTGTAGATGGGAGAAGTTTCAGAGTGCTTTCAAGGATGCAGTCAAGGAGCATCCGAAACAGGGCCACCTACCTGATTAAGGCCCGCCTAACATCTTCTGCTCCCCACTTGACCCTTTGACCCTGCGGTTGGTGCCCCTTCCCTCCCCTACTTTGCCTATCCTGAAAAAAATGCTAAATTGAGCCACCATTCACAGTTAAAAAATAGACGTGAGACAAAAAGTGATGGGCCCCTGTGCAGCCTGCATAGACAGCGCGGTGGTCTGAAGACCTCAAAAGAATTCAAGGCCTGGGTCAATTCAAATCATTTTTAGAGTTTTGCGTTAAGAAATGGTGGTTCAGAAAAGGAACTTTTTTTCTGTTTTTGGCTTTAATATTTTTTGTTTTACTTTTGGTTTTACAAACTGAACTAAGAAAACATTTTACTGAATTTAATTATTCTCACTTTCACAAAAACTGCTTCAAAACATTTTGAATGTTTTCCACAAAAAGCTCATTACCCACATCAGGTAGATGGATTCCATCTCGCTGAAAAATGGTGGCCCTATTAAATTTAATGTTCTCATTATGAAATTATGTCATGCCAACATCTCCAACAAAAGCACACAGAGCTTTACTGACATGGCGCCTCGCTTTTTGCATTTGCGGACCGAAGGAACTGGAACGCAGCCATATATGTTTCTGGGCAATGCGTGAAAACATTATTTTAAAATTAGGGAACATTTCCTTCAACTTTCCCAATGTCTCCTTCATTGCAAACTGCAATGAAATTCTAGTCACGTTCACCAAACTGTTCCCACTACAATGAACAATAATATTGTCCGCATGTTTCAATTCAACCATTTTTGCACAAAATGGGAGAAAGTCCACCCACTTCATGTCTCACACTCCATACCAGAACACTTCCAATTGAGGGAATCCAAGATTTTTGGCTTTTCCACAATGCTCAGTATACACCGTCAACAAATGGACCCAAGAGTCCCCCAAAATCCAAACACTCTGCCTTCTGAAAGACATTGCCATGGCCATTTTCAATCCTCTTGCAACTCCTTCTAACAAAGCTCCTGCAACCCTCACTTCCTGTACACCACACCCAGGAAACCTGATTAGCTGATCCTCCGATGTCCGCAGACCTGTCTGCGGTCTCCGCAGTCCCATTTCCATCCCAGGCAACCTTAAAAGACCTGGATGTGGCATGTGCCATCTGCAGACAGATCGTCCAATTGGAGTGAGAGGGGAGGTTTACACTTTAATCAATTTATTGTACAATGGTGGCTCTTAAAAGAGCTGTTTTTCAGTTTATTTTTTTGCTTTTCTGATTTTTTATTTCCTAAAACTACTTACAAATGTTTTCATATGCACTGTCACATAAACTTTCTCAGTGCATTTTGAATATTTACAAGAAACATCTGATTCTACCAATTGCACTTCCTCAGAGTTATTCTTCCTTTCCTCTCCTTCCCCCAGAAGCTCACTATCTCTAGAGCTCTGGTTCTCTCTAGGCTGGATTACTGCAACAGCCTCTTTCTAAATCTGCCTGCTTCTACTCTCTGCCCTCTGCCACTCATCCAGAACAGCACTGCGAGACTTGTCCTTTCAAGCCCAGGGATCGTATCTCTCCAGCACTGAAATCTCTGCATTGGCTCCCAGTAGCTGCAAGGATTAAGTTCAAGACCCTCTGCATTGTCCACAAGGCCTTCTGTCGCCTGGGTCCTACATACCTCCAACTCTCTCTTTGTAAATACCTTCCTACTCAAGCTCTTTGCTCCTCTACCTCCAACTCCCTCAGGGTCGTCGCTTCTCCAAGCAACGAGATGGTGGTAGATCTTTCTTTGGCTCGGGCATCCCTCTGGAACAGCCTCCCTGCCTCTCTGAAACTTGAGGAGAACCATCTCCGGATCCGGAAGAACCTCAAGACCTTCCTCTTTGCTTCTGCCTTCTCTCTTCTTCTCCCTTGCTGATTTCCTGTCTGATACTGCACTGGTCACCTGGCTACCCTCTTATTCGGGACCAGGTCCCTGCCCGTCCAGTTGTACACCCTCACTGTCTCCTGGCAACCCTCGCACTTGGGTCTGTATCTGTAACCCTACAGTCCCCCTACCTGCACTTTTGAACACCTGCTGTCTGCACTTACCCTTGCACCTGTCACCTGCTGGCTGCACTTCTTATTGTTTTTATCCCATGTACAGCACTGCCCCCTCCCCTTTCCCATGGTACTTTTCCACTCGCCCTCCCCTCTCCCCTGCACTTGTGCGATCTCAAAGTCACTTTGACTAGTAAGATATTTGTTTCTGTTCTCCCTCTGTTCCCCCTTCCTTGCCTCGTCGTGAGTTGAAACACTTGTGTATAGGCATGTACAAATGCCATATCATATCATAAGGGGACCCTAGATAGGAGGGAAAGTCTGATTGTGGCAGTTGAGTCCCTTTCCGTCACCGTGCTGCAGTAACCACCATCTGAAATCGCTTACCTGGCCTGATTCCAGTCCTGAGAGTGGTCCTGCATCGAGTTTTGCTGCATTCTTCCACCGAGAGTTCTTGCAACAGTGAAAGACACCAACCGGAGATCAGCAAGAACCTGCAACCGCTGCAAATCGAGGATAGCAACTTTTGGCGGAAAAAACAACCTTCAACCCTCTTCCTTTGTCCTGCCAGGTCTGGAGAAGAATCGGAATATGGGGGGGTAAGTTACAGAGCTTCTTACCTACCCCTATACTCCCATTATAAGTCAATGGGCTTATAATATCCTTTATTCTAACACCTTTAGTTTTGCCATTACTTGTTTGCGCAAGACTTCTGAAATTTGGGGCTACTATTGTTAGCTACTTTAACTTGTACTCTAACCCTAAGTCTAATCCTAAGAACCATTCACTGGGCCCCAGAGACCCTACCTGCATTTATTCCTGCTTCTAAGATTCTGTGGAACTTTTTCCTTAACTATTGGGCATAAGGCCCCAGGCTACCTAGGGCTGGACAATTTAAGATAGAGATCATTCTCTGTGGACCTTGAGTGCATAAAACTAATCTTACCTTTCCTTTGCAGGAGTTTGTGATATGTATTATGCCCTATAATAATAAGTGAATGCATATATGTATCTATTTTATTCAGTGGTGTGTGATAACTCTACTTGCTAGTGGTAATTTTCCTATAGTGTGTTTTGGCAAATAAATAATAAATGTATTTTCATACATACTGTCTAAGCTCCCCAGAGTTGTCCCTTTCACAATATAGGTTGCCCTTCTATACATCTATCCACCAGGCCAGAGTATAAAATATCAGTCCTAACACAAATTCCATGCATTGCAGCATTTATCACCTGCTCACATGAAGCAGCAAACAATCACAATTTTCTACACTTCAAAATGTTTCTATTTCCAATCATTGTGATGAAAGTTAAAAAAATGCTTATGTGCATGTATAGCAGCACTGTGTCACTGTTTCATAGAATAAAGGAAAAGCATATAAAATAGATGTTTAGAGCATTTTTAAGTGGCCCTCTGTGTCTGCCAGTTCTATATGCTGGCAGCACATGCATACATACTAACATCACCCATTCCAATCTATACGTGCAGATTAATTCTTTAATTTTTGCTTTGCATTCTGTCACTTCCAATTAACTTTGCCCATTATAAAACTCCCAGAATGCAAAGAAAAAAACACAACTTATTTCAAGATTCAAAACTGTCACATGTATATCAAATAAACATAGAAAATGCTGTGCTTTTCAAAATATTTTTTTGGGAAGTATTTTGACATTTTGGCAGCACAGCGTAACTGTTTCATAAAAGAAAGTAAAAGCAGATAAAATAGATGTGTGAACCAGTTGTAAGTGTGCGCCAGTTTGATATATATACAGTACATGTATACTTCCTAACATAACCCATTCCAATCGTCAGCTACTTATGAAGTCCTACTTTTTTCCCCTACATTCTGTGACTTGTACTCCAACTTTCCAAAAACGGAAAAAGTGGAACTCCAAGTCCCAGTACGCCAACAAAAAATCAAGGACTATATAAACACCTACAGATTAGAATGCATTATGTTTGCAAGTATTCAGATACTCATATAAAACTTCTACACACCAACTGCCCTTTAAAAGTGTACTACAAATCTTTTCCAACAACTTTCTTCCCTTTTACAAAACGTTACAGAGCTTCTACAAATACACATACGCAGTTATTAACTTTTTAACCTTCCACCAATTTTATTAACTGTTTTTTCCCACCACTCCTACTTCCTTCATAAATATGAACCTTGATTACTAAAAGTACTTCGCCATTACCACATATCCCCACTAACTTTCTTTTACAATTACAGACAATAAGCACATTACCGAAGAAAACACCTGAAAAATGAATACCCATCACATCGACCAAAGTAAGTACATTAAAGTACCATGTATATGAATGTAATTACAGCAGCACAGTGCCACTATATATTAGCCAGACTACTCTTTTCAAAACATTTATTTCACTCTAGCCCATTATATTCAACCATTCACACTTTTACTATTCCCATGTACACACCATCATTGCAACACCCACTCTGTTGCTCAAAACAGCACAATTACCGTACAGATTCCAGTGATTCCGCAGATTCTGCGGTGGCAGATCAGCTGAATCGAGACCTGATGAAATTAAACGCAAAATTTGCGCAATTCCAACTGGGATGTCAAAAGATGGAGAATCTGGAATTGAAGGCCTCAACTCCAGAAACCCACGGATAGACTACACACACCAGAGCTGTAAGGATTAAATAACACTGGAAACGACAAGAGAACCCATTTAGAAGAAAGAGAGTCCATTGGTGAAACAACACCAGAACGAGTAAAACTCCTAGGGAAACGAAGGAGAATCGACAAAAGCTTGGACAGTGAATTCCAGTATTCTCAAATAAGGTTGAGGAGAGCTACATCAAAGCCCAGCAGCAAAACAAAAAAAGCTGCGGGCAAAGATCTAAGAACAGCTGGAAATAACGGCAGAGCTCAAGGATTAATTAGGCCATCCTCCGAGTCTTTTTCATCTGATTCTGAGACGACAAGTGAAATAGAGAGCAATGTTAGACGAAGAATCTCAAGAAAACGGTCTATTAAAGAACGGATGGACACAACACAGATCTATGGAGTAGTAACAAAGGTGATTAACGAACTTCGCCCAAACCTGATGTCTGCAAAGTCTATAGCAGTAAGTCCATTAACAAAACTTTATGAGCAAATGAATGACAATCTAAATGATCAAGCCTCGTTACTAATAGGCTTAAACACAAAGCTAGAGTTGCTCGAAAAGAATATGAATGATATGACTATGCAAAACACAGCAGCTTGGAATAAGAATGAATTAATGATGCTAGTACTAAAAGAGGCCCTAAAAACAACAGAGAAGACAAAACCTTATAAGCCAAAGTAGCCAGAGAAGCTGTAGCCATTTTGTCAAAAGATTGTGACACAAAAGTGAATACTGAGGTTGATAGTGCAGATCAGTCTAGAGGACCAGAACGAGTCTTATACCACAAACACCCTGAATGTTGCTGCAGCTCTACGAATAGGCTAAGGTCAAATCTCAAACACGCTCTGCACTTGCCCATAAACGGGCAAAGGTCAGATCACAAACATGCTTTGCAGTGGAAATCTGACCACAATAAATGGAAATGCAGTATGTGAATCTAAAAAACTGAACAAACCGAGAACGAATGCAAGCATGATTACTCCGACAAACGGATCTGAAGGGTCTATAGGTAAATCAACATCCACTTTTGAAGTAGCTACCAATGTACTACAAACGAAGCCAAACCTACTGCCACAAGATGAAGACCGATTAAGTGACCCAAGTACGAACCCAATAGCAAAAGATTTGCAAAGTGGAAACAAAACATCAAAGGTGGGTGAGGCAACACCACCAGCAAAAGAGACTGCACAACCGATAAGACTCACAGTGCCAGAGCCAGCAAGCGAAAAACCAACAGGGATCACGAATGAAGATCAACCTATAATAAAAGACACATAATGGTACGATATATTTGAAAAGACACAACATCCACGGAAAATAGTGAGCCCTCCAAAAAACGAAAATCGGCTCAAGAAGCAGGGCAAATGCAAAAAAAAGACTAAAAACATGGTGGCCCCAAAAAGGAACGCAAATAATGCTTCAAACTCTTTAGAAATATTAAATCTCTCAATGTGACGATTAATAACAAAAACTCAAATCAAACCCACGAAAGGCAAAAATGAATTCCTGTACAAGCATAGAAGAATCCGACGGCAGCGATGTAGAACTAATGAATCTCTCCACGTACAGTACTCCGGACGATGAATGTCACGAAAAAATTAACCAACAAGAAACAGAAGCGTTGTTCAAAGAGAACAAAGAAGAAAAGAGAGAGATGATGAATGCAGAAAAGCAAGAACGAAACAAAGAAAGTTCAGAGAAATTGGAGAACTCAAAGCCTGCCGAAAAAGATTCGGAATTTAGAGAAAAAAAGAGTGTGATGTCAGAACCGGATAAGGCAAAAGCCCTCACCAAAGAGACCAAACCAAGAACGAGACGTGTAGAAATGTCGCCGTCTCTGAAGAAAAAGGAAGAGAGAGAAGGTGTTGATGTTTCCACAGTAGGTAAAAAAAAAAGAATTCTACACAATGGAAGAAAAACTAAAAAGAACTTTAAACAAGCAGGTGAGAGAGGACTGGAACCTCTATGACACTACCAAGAGAGAGGGACTACAAAAAAAGGAAAATGAACACATTGATGGAAAGAATAAAACAAGAGAGATTCAGGATATATATGTACCACAGCCAATACCCTTGGTTAGGTGTTGGAGCGAAGACATGGTGGCTGACGATAGTTTGAAAGTATCCATGAAAACAGTGCTACCTTCAACTGACAATATCTACAGACTTCTAGTGGAGTGAATAGAGAAAATAACTAAAAATCCAACCTTAAATCGAAGTCTGATGATGCAAGTCTTCCATTTTATCCCTGCGCTGAGAGCAATAAAAAGCACTGATCTAAAGAGAGTTGAAATTCTTGAGGATCCGAAACTGGATAGAATAATTCTGCACATTGAGTCAGCAAAAATAGCACAAACAGTGCTGATGTGCGAAAGACAACTGTTAGAAGCTGGCTTTCAAATTTATGAAATTGACAACCTTTTGAGTTCCACCGTTCCCGATGCAACGCATCAAAAAAATATGAAAGCGGCTTCGCGTGAACAACAAGACATAAACAGGCGGAGACGTGATAGTAGGAACCAAGATGAAAGGGGTAGAAAAGAAAGAAAGGACCAGACAAGAGCAACATTAGAAGAAAAAACAATAGAAGGTGAAAACATCCGTGTGCCGGAACCCTTGCTGCTGAAAAAAATTGAAATTACAGTAGACAACTTAGAGGATAAGTCTGCAGGTGGGGGGGCATGGCTGGATGGTGCCATGAGGAGACGTGCTCTTGAGGAGCTCCCATTTATCCGACACTGATCCTGATATTTAAGATGCAATTACGGCGAAAAGGCATGCTGTCAACGCATCCCCGGACGGGGAAGGTCCTGCACGGTAATGGAGCGGCTTGCGCTGTGAATCAGTGCTCAACCGGACGAATCGTGGCCACCGGAGTGTGACTGGGCTCCTGGAACTCGGAAAAAGGAAAATGGCGGTGCGCTGACAAAGGGTCATAAACTGAAAGAGGCGCAGAGGACAGTAGCGTGATCCTGTATTGCCCAGATGAGCCTGCCCCAGAACTGTGGACGAGAAAACACCCGGACGGTGTGCGGATAATAGACCCGGCGGCGGGAGGCCCCGCTGGCATGGGAGGCGGAACCCGGGACTGGGAGAGGAGGAGGAGTGGCAGGAGCGCCACAAGCACCCCGGCTCCTGGACATCATAAGGGGCCGCGTCGGGTCGCCCTCGAGAGGACTGGGAGCTAGAAGCGACACAGGGGCACACCACCTACAGTGGGTTGCCGGGTGGCAAGCCTGTGGTGCGTGGGGGTGGGCGAAACAGGGGCTTCTGAGGGATCGAGCCCCGGAGGCCGGGCAGGCCACGGGTTGCGGCCCCCAACGGAGACACATACTGACGGCAGAGACAGGGCCGGGATCGGGCCGGCTCCCTCGGGTGGGGGCCCTGGAATGCTGGAGCAGGGCCTCACAGGTAACATTGTGGGTGAGTGCGCGAGGACGCAGCGCTCCCCGGAACATCCAGGACGCTGCTGCTGGTAAGCGCACTCGGAGCGTGATGCTTGGTCGGCCCCCCGGCTGTGCCACAACGGAGTGATTAAGGCCGGGCTCGGCCCGGAGTGGGCCAAGGAGTGAGGAAAAATTACCTGCCGCACGGACTGATGGCCGCTGAAAGAAGAGAACGGCCTGGACACGAGCGGCTGGCTCCACACCGCGGCCTCAGCCCCGGAGTGGATGTTGGTTTAAAACACAGGCTAGTGAGTGCAAACTGGTGCATCCACGTTACTGGGCGCACAGGGTGATTGGGAAGAGGCATATATGGCTCAAGTGGGGGCCGGGGAGCACAGGGCCCCACAAGACACACCAACACCGGCACACACGCAGTGAAAGCAGCAGTAATAACACGTGCTGACAGGGGGGGATCCGCAAGTGGGGTCTGCTGCTAAAGGGGGACTGGCCCATTGCTGGGCATATCCGCAAGCACCGTGGAGCTGGATGGAGACACCCCACATAAGATTGTGGATCGGTAGGCCCAAAGGCCAATGAAGAGCCGGAGTGGGGGAGTGCAGGGAGAGGCTCCTAACCACTGACCGCTCAAAGAACCTCGGCAGGGACTGGCTGAGTGACACTGCGCGGGAACTTGTGCGTGGGAGAACACAGTCCATTCTAGCAGTACGGGGAGTGATATGGACATACCCGAATAAGGCTGAAGTGGCCTCAGAGCACCGAGAGGGGCTTGACGCTAGGTTGGCTGTCGCAAGTGGGGCAGCTCAGCCGGCTTGAGCCTATACAGCACGGAACAATGACTTCCAGAATTGTCAGACCCAAGAACAAGCAGCCCACGCTGGACTCCTACGCTAAGACGTCCCCAGGGGCGGTAGGGAGCAAAAGCAAAGACGACACCACCATGGTAGCAGCGGACACACCGGGCACGATTCAGGAGGTGCTTGCAGCGATTGCGGACCTGAAAATCGCCTGGGAGACCAAGCTGGGCCTGGCGATGAACGAATTAAAAGTGGGACTGGACCTCAAGATTGGAGCGGTCCAGGAAGAAGTTAATTTGCTGAGGCAGGACGTGAGGACGCTTGCAGACCGCACTGGAACCTTAAAAAAAGAGATGGCCCCAAACACGGCAGCATGCGCTGCCCACGGATCGGAATTACATGCCGTGGTGCAGCGTGTGGGTAACCTGGAGAACAGGGCAGAGGAGGCGGAAGGGCGCGCAAGACGCAACAACATCCGTATAGTAGGATTGCGAGAAGGAATGGAAGGGCCGAATCCAACGGAATACGTGGAATCCATGCTCTTGCAAGAAATAACTGGCGGAGCACTGACCCAGGGCTTTGCGGTTGAGAGAGCGCACGGGGCCTTGACAAGGAGACCACCCCCGGGAACCCCCCGCGGCCGCTGATCGCAAAGATCCTAAATTACCGTGATCGAGAGAAGATACTTGAATTCTTCCGGAAAGGAGGTACGATCGAAAGAGGGCCGGTGAAAATCACAGTGTACCCAGATTACACTTTGCACGTGCAACGCAGCAGGATGAACTTTGGGTCGGTGAAAAGGAGGTTTAGAGATGCTGGCCACAGATATATGCTGCTTTATCCGGCTAAACTGAAAGTGATCCATAAGAACAAAACCCTGTTTTTTGAGACGCCGGAGGATGCCATGGACTGGCTGAACATGCAGGGTCGCCCCCAAGAACCGGGTATCCAGACAGAAGCTGCGGAAGATAAGTAGCACGAAGCTGGGGCATCTCCAGTCATATAGCACAAGACATTGGGACTTGAATATAGTACTAATTGAGGCTTTTGGGGAATGTGTTGTAGGAAATATTGGTTAATGGGATCCGCCAGCAGCAAATATTTCTAATTAGACAAGAGGGAGCTCCCGGGAAGCATCCCTTGAACCCCATAGCATTACGCTTAGTTAGGTCACTTTTAGTCCGGAGATGCCCCGCGGGGTCCTAGTCTTCGGTTCATGGGACAGGACCAGACGCGGGTGGGCCTGAGATCCAGGGATGGAGCTGGGCATTTGTTGGGGCTGGGGGGGGGGGGAGGGTGGTTGTGTGCAGTGGGGTAGGGTTGGGAAGAGGGGGGGGAGTTGTTAAGGTTGGATGGGTTAAGAGTCGTAAAACGGGCCATCATGGTAGACATCAGCGGGAGTGGAGAGGGGAAGAACACCAAACTAATGGCATCGGTAATCTCAGGGTCGTGACCTGGAATGTGCAGGGCCTCAATAGTTATCTAAAACGAAATAAGGTGATGATGTACCTAAAGAGGATGCGGATTGATATAGCTTTGCTACAGGAGACCCACCTCACCAAGGAAAAGTTGGAGGTGGTCAGTAGAAAATGGAGGGGTAATGTCATAGGGGCCACTTACTCAGCGTAAGCAAGAGGGGTGATTACATGGGTAGCACTGCACGTGCCTTTTCAGCTGCCCAGCTCGGTGACAGACCCAGAAGGTAGAATGGTGGTGGTGGTGGGACTCCTGGAGAATAGAGAAGTGAACATCATAAATCTGTTTGCCCCTAACCATGACACAGCAACATACTTCAGGTCCCTATACAGTAAAATCAGCCCCCTAGCGGATGGCGCAACGATCTGGGGAGGGGACTTTAATTGCACCCTGAACCCTAGGGTAGACAGGTCGGATGACAAATCATAAAAGCCGGCGCCAGCAGCCAAAGTGCTGAGGACACTGCTTACGGACCTCGGCCTAGAGGATGTGTGGCGACGACTGCACCCTGTGCATAGGCAATACTCACATTACGCGGTGCCACATGACCTGCATACGAGGTTGGATTATGTGTTTGCTGCGACCGAGATAGTGGGAGAGATGGTGGGCGTGGAATACTAGGCCCGGGTGCTGTCTCACCATTCGCCTTTGGTTGTAGAGTGGCGCCATCAACCCCCCAGAGCGAGAATTCCGACATGGAGGCTCAGAACTGAGGCTCTACAGGATGCGGAATTCCGGGAAAACTTGCGGGAGGCCATTGAGGAATATTTTGAAATTAACAGGGGTAGCGTACGCTCTGTGGAAACAGCATGGGAGGCATTTAATGTAGTGGTGCAAGGGGTGGCCATATCAAAATCCAAAGGGCTCCAGGGGGGCATAGAACGGGAACTGGAAGAAACAGAAAGAGAGCTAGAGGCCCCGATACAAAGTGAGGGGACCACCCAAGAGGACAGCGCCAAGATAAAGGATTTACTGATGGCCTGTAGCAAACTCTGGGACAGACTATGTAGGCTAAACTATAAGAAATACATAGAGAGGCTACATGCAGGGGGGGATAAACTGGGTAGAATACTGGCGTGGCTATACAAAAATGAGACCCCCCCGCCCGGTGATCAGAGAGGTCAGGGACGCAGAGGGTCAAATCTGTAATACCCAGGAAGGGGTAAACGAGGAGTTCCTCAAGTATTACAGATGATTATATGAGGACGTAGAAGAATAAATGAGTCAAGAAATACAAGAAACAATACAGGACATGGGGCTGCCCACCTTAGATGACCTAGCACACGCAGACTTAGACGCCCCATCACCCTGGACGAATTGGAGATGGTGATCCAACATCTGCCCACATGCAAGGCGCCCGGGTCGGATGGGTTACCCAGTGAGTTTTATAAAACATATAAGCAGGAGCTACTCCAGCTGCTGTTTGCCATGTTTAATGAAACCTATGAGCAGGGGGAACTGCTGGCGTCACTCCTTAAACCAGGCAAGCCGGATGTGGATTGTGGGTCTTATAGGCCCCTGTCTATGCTCAATCAAGACAGCAAAATACTCACAGCAGTGCTTGCCAACAGACTGAAGAGGGTAATCGGTAAACTGATACACCCGGACCAAACAGGCTATGTCCCCGGTAGAAATATTAAAGAAAACCAAACGAGGCTGCACCACATCATTGATCAAGCTAAGGGGGACTCGGGCGAGCTGGCCATCGTGTCATTGGACGCGGTCAAAGCTTTTGAATCAGTGCGGTGGCCATAGTTGAAGGCGTCCCTGAAAGGATACGGGATGGGGCCAGGTTACATCAGATGGGTCCAGATGTTATATAACTCCCCGATCGCGAGAGTTAAAACAGGAAACATAATTTCAGATAAACGGCAGCTCAGCAGGGGGTGCTTATAAAAGGAGGAAACCCGGAATATTACTGACTAATACCAAATTAGCAGTGTATACCTTGTCTATATCCGGGAGGATAATAGTCACTGTATCGGGAGACAAAGTTTAAAGTTAGGTACTACAGGTGCCTTGCATTAACACTTGAAGCAAAACAATATAGGGGACCAGTTGGAAAAATAACATCAAATTTTAATGATAACGAAAAAATCAGTAAGTCTAAAACATCCAATTACACAGATTGGTCCATGACAGTGCATATAAAAAATCTTACAATGTACAAACAACAAAATAGGAAATACGTTGCCGGCTTAAGTGGCTACTTTACAAAAATATTACCAAAGGAATATGACCACTGTGGGTACTCGTCTAGCAACAAAGTGTATAGTACCCGTCCGCATATGGATCAATATGTCATATAGTATTATCCCTGTTTAAAGTCCAGAGATGTGTCTCGACATGTTTCTGTTCCTTAGGGCAAAGTGTGGAACATTCATCAGGAGGTAACAATTCAACAGTATAGCCTATTTTACAAGAAATGATGGTACACAGATTCATTCGAGCCTAATAGTACCTATGGTGGTGCCAGTGGGGGCTCTCTACTTAGATTAGTAGGTGTAGGTAGGCGGCCATCGCGACCCTATGTCATCCATTGGTTTGCGAGCAGGAATGTATCTACAAGCTTCAAGTGTTAATGCAAGGCACCTGTAGTACCTAACTTTAAACTTTGTCTCCCGATACAGTAGCTCAGCAGGGGGACCAGACAGGGCTGCCCCTGGTCGCCCATGTTATATATCCTGGCCTTGGAACCATTGGCAATTTGCCTGCGGCAACAATACGGAGAGGTGGGAATCAGCACGACAGGAGGCACACACCTGATATCACTGTAAGCAGATGATATGCTCCTCTATTTGCGCTACCCGGAGGAGAACCTGCAATGTCTGCTGGAGGTGATGGATCGCTATGCCACCCTCTCGGGCATATCAGTGAACCACGGGAAGTCTAGTTTGTTCCCTTTGGGAAGGTATAAGGACGCCCCTCTGGAGAGATTACCCATCCTGCAGATACCCTGGCAGCCCGTGACATTCAGGTATCTGGGTGTAAACATTTACCATAAGACAGAGACAGAGCACAAACATAATACAGAGAAGGCAATTGAGGGAATTAGGAATAGCATGGCTTTCTGATCTCGCTTACCCCTAGCCATGATGGGAAGAGCGGCCCTGCTCAAAATGGTGGTTTTGCCCAGACTCTTGCAATTTTTTTGTGAATGTCCCGTACCTGATCCCCAGACGCTTTTTTGTGAGGCTGCATAGCATGTGCAGGGGCTTCATATGGGGCAACTCGAGGAATAGAGTGGCCCTGTGGAAATTGCAGAACACATGTAATAAGGGGGGCATTAACCTGCCTAATTTCGAATTGTATTACTTGGCGGGACAGCTGTTGTATGTGGCTAGGTGGTTGTCTGCAGAGGACTCGGCAGAGGCCAGGCTCTTGCAGAATGATTCAGCTCCATACTTCCTAAAAGAGACAGTGTGGCTGCACAAAACTAAAATGGCGGGGATGGGGAGTCTACTGAAGGTGGGCTGGGAAGTCTGGCACAGAGCATGGAGAACTGTGGGCGACCCGGACCTGCTTTCTCAGCAGGCCCCGCTGGCGGTGTTATGCGGGGACGACTCCCAACTGTTTAAAGGGGTCCGCAGATATTGGGAACCGGTGGGCCTGGCTACCCTCGGAGATATATGGCAGGAAGGGGAGGCACTGGAATTTCAGAGGCTGTAGGAGGAGACGGGTTCATAGAGGCCAATATATTACATATACCAGGCTTATGAAACGGGTGAGGGAGAGATGGTCTGAGACGGTGCTAGCGGCAGAACCTGATGCCACCCTGGAAATGAAGTATGATGTCTCTGAGGGTGGGGGGCACGAAATATCCAGGATATATGAGCTCCTGAGTGCGAAAGCAGGGAGGGAGCTACTTCAACTGAGGAATGATTGGGAGGAAGAGGTAGGAGAACCCATGACAGAGGGACAGTGGGATAGAGCTCAAAGGTACCACAAAAAGGTGTCCCGGAATGCAAGACTCCAGCAGATCCAGTTGTATGTCACTCACAGAGCCTATTTGACCCCCGGCAGAATAGCCAGGTTTGGAGGCTTGGCTATACAGAAATGCCCCAGATATGGGGAGGAGGAGGCAGGGCTGCTGCACATGTTATGGCTTGCCCCGAGGTGCAGAGATTCTGGGAAGAAATAAGGACGAGAATGGCCAGCGGGGGAGTGGTGCTTGATGTGAGGTCTGCTTGGGCATGCATGCTTGGGAGTTTCCCCAGGCCGCATAATTCAAAACATATTAGCAAGATGAAAGACCTGGCCTACATTTTGGCCACGCGTAGAATTGCAATTTGTTGGAAAGCGGCCCATAGGCCCAGAGTGGAGACATGGTGGGCAGATCTCTTGAAGTGGGCAGAGGCAGAAACTGTGGTATGGTTTGAAGCTGTTACCAGGCGGGGTGAGGAGGAAGTGGGCCCGTGATAGCCTGGAGGCAGCTGGTGACCTCATTCGCTAACCCCACCAGGTCAATCACGAAACTGGAGACTCAGATGAGTCATCAAGCGCTGAGATTCCTGAGAATGCTCTTGTAGATGGCACGAATGATACGGTTCGAGTTAATGGGGAGGGAGGTGGGAGGACGGAGAATAACACTGTATAACAAGATGTTTTGATATTGTTTATGGACGTCCTAAAAGGTTGTAACGTTTGATGTGTTGTTTGTTTAAAATAATAAAAATTGTTTAAAAAAAAGTCTGCAGGTGCATGAACTTCTGATGACAAGTTCCAAAATTGCGAGGAAGCATATCAATGGAGCTGGATAGTTAGTTCACTGAGTGACCCTCGATCTAGTTAACGCTATCAGGATACAGAACTGATTGCAATAGGGACCTGGAATACACAAGGATATAGTCACCTACTGGCCTCTGTTGCCAATGAGTTAAAAAACTGGAGATTATAGGTCTGCAAGATACATGGCTTGTCGAATGTCCCTGTATTGATGGATTTGAAATGGCTTTCAATCCAGCTATCCAACAAAAGAAAGGAAGACTGATGTCAGGGCAGCTGATCCTACCCAGCTTGAAAAGTGGAATATCACTCAAATCCTCATGTAACCATTCTCCATATTTACAGAGTGCAAAGGTGTAGATGTTACATTGTCAAAAAACAAGGAAGAAAGAGTTCCATAGCTTAAACATATACTCGAACCACAAGGCTGTAACAAGTAATACGCTGATCCAAAATGCACTGAATCTAATAGACTCCATAATGGAATCAGAGAAGAACCCCAATATTGTCCTATGTGGTGACTTAAACATCAAATTAATCGAAGAAATAAAATCACCAAATGGTAGAGACAAGTCGAGTGAAAAATAAAAAAAATAAAAAAAGTGCTGGTTAGAGGAAATGGACGCAAGGTCCTTAAATTTGATGAACGGAAACGTAACTGGTGATATCCCGGCACAAGAAACCTGGGAAAGAGGATCCCAAAAGTCAACTATTGACTACTTATTTGTCTCAGGGTCAATGGTCGATGAGATTGTAGCCGGAGAGGTAAGAAAGACTCAAAAAAGCGACCATAATCTTTTAATACTAACCTGGAAATAAGAAGAGAAAAGTCAGAGAGAGTATTTGAGTAGCAATGTGATGGTAGAACCAAATTGTAAACGTCTGCGACTTCATCAGGACGATATTCGAGACTTAACAGAAACTGTGAGCTTCACAAAACAGAATGGAGAAGGTGATGCGAGTGAATACAGTCAATGGCCCTCATTACAACACCGGCGCTAAACCATGGCGCTATTAGCACCATGGTTGCTGCCGGTCTTGTAACGGGTCCGCCATGGTTCAATGGGGAATTACCATCCCATTCCAAGGTTGGCGGGGCGGTAATTCCCCATTGAGCCATGGCCCTTCCCCATTCCCATTTTCGCCCCATAGGGCTCTATGGGAATGGAGAAGGTGCTAAGTACGGGACCGCAAATTGCGGTACCGTACTTAGCACCAAGGTCCCTTTGCAGGTCCCTACTTTAACGGCTGGTCTAGACCAGCCGTTCAGGTCGGGTCCCGCAAAGGGACCGCATATTAAGGCGCTAAGTGTTTAACGGCGCGGCAGCCTTTTACGGCACCGTTAAACACTTAGCGCCAGGGTCCTAATGAGGCCCAATTTATGGAAATTTACAAGGTCAATCCATTAGGATAAAAAAAAGTGACATACAGAAAACACAAATTTGATCCAGAAGTGGCTAAAAAAAAAAACTTAGAAAAGACGTATGTTGGAGTGGAGTCGGAATCCTAACTATAAGGACATCAAGAGAAAATTAAAAACAACATATAGGAACTGGATAGCTCTGCATAAAAGAACCCTTGAGCAAAGAGACGCGGGAGCAATATTGAAGAGTCTGACTCAAAGTAATGCAAGAGGGTTCTGGGCGCTTATTAATGAAATTGAAAATCCACAAAAAGCGTCTACAACAAATATGGTCTCCGACGCCCAGTGGTCAAACCACTACAGTAGCCTGTTCGCAAAACAAGGAGATTCGACTCAAGCAAACATACCATGTCCTGAGTTTTGGGATATTGCAATTGAAAAAGATGACATCAGAAGAACGATAAACAACTTCAGCTCGTCAAGAGCAGCTGGTCCCGACGGACTATCGAAGCAAATGCTAAAAAATAATCCAGAGGAATGGATGGAGTTCTGTGATGTGCTATTTAAAAAGATAATCCGGGATCCACCAGGGGGCGCTGAGATGTGTTGAAGCATCTCCGCTCGTCTCCCCAACAGGGCGCTGATCGAGGGACCTGAGCCCCCCCCGACACCCCCGGAGCGAGACAGCGACACCCCCCCCGTGTGAAGGTGCCGGGCACTCCCGGTCCAATTTTGAAAGCCGAGTGTGGACCAGAGCCGGAGCTCTGAGCCTGCGAACTTCGAGGGCGCGAGGCCCCTCCCCCCTGCGGCCCTGCGGCTCCGCGGAAAGCAGCGTCGAGCCCGGGCCCGAAGAAAACTTGCAAAGGCCCAGGCGATCGTGGCCGAGGGCTCCTGCCCTGACCAGACGACCGTTCGCGACGGCGTAACGGCCCAGGAGGTGGCCCAAGGAGCGGGAGAAGGAGGCACCGCAACAGGTCAAGGAACCCCCCCAGCGGGGAGTCAGCAACGGAACAGCACCCCACGAGCGGTGGGGGAGTGACCCCCCCGAGGTAAGGAGACCCACCCCGGGGCTGGGCACCCACCGGGGGAAACAAAACCCATAAGGGGGAAGGAGGAGAGAAGCCAGGGACTGCCCACGCAAGCCCCGGAAGCACCCTGAGGCAGAGGGGCACGGGGCTCAATCGGAGGCACCCACCCCCCGCAAAAGCCGCAAAAGGACAGCCTGCAAAAACGCAACAGGTCACGGCCCCCAACTACGGGGATAAAACAGCGGGGAAAATCGGAGAAAGGGAAACCACCGCCCTCGACAGGGGAATTGACTGGGGCCCCAGCCCCCCCACAACCTCGTCCCCACCCTCGGCCGCAGAGCTACCAGGGGCCCCCGCTCCCCCCAGGACGCAAAGGAGACGAGTAGGCCCCGTTGGCCTCAATCACTCGGTGGTAGACACCGGGGAGCAAGAGCGCCCAGGGAAGGCCTATGACCTGGAGGGAAACACTGCAGAGGTTTCGGCGCCCGTCCTTTGAGCCCCCTACAGCCCCTGAAATGGCCGCCCAAACGCAACAAGAAGCGACAGATGCCAATTCAGTCTCCAGGGGTATGGCGGCCCTGCTGGATGAAATTAGAGGATTCCGTGCAGATATCACCCTTAGGCTGGACACCCTAGACAAAAAAGTGGACAATATAGAAGACAGGGTGCAGGCATTGGAGAACACTACAACCTCGAGTGACATTTTCGAGACACAATTTGACATGCGCCTGTCGGAGCTTGAGAGAAGAGAAGAGAAATGCTCATTAAAAATGGACGATTTGGAAAACAGGGAAAGGCGTTGCAACTTACGTTTCCTAGGCTTCCCGGAACAAGATGGTGAAACTCAGGCAGACATTGTCAAGGCAGTCAACGCGGTGGTGAGAGTCCTTTTCGACGGGGCTAACACTAACAAACCCACTATTGACAGGGCCCATAGAGCAGGGGCAGCCTCCAGAGGCCCCAGATCCGTCCTAGTCCGCTTCCATTACTTCTCAGAGAAAAGCAGGATCCTCGAACTGGCTCGCAGGAAGGGCCCGGTGGAATGGGAGGGGACCCAGATCTCGGTGTACCAGGATCTGTCGGCCTTCACTCTGGCAAGACGCCGCCTGTGTTCCCCTCTGACGAAAATGCTCCAAGCCAAGGGAGTCCGATACAGGTGGGGGTATCCTTTTACTCTTTCATTCGAACTCGAAGGATATAAGTATACCCTGATCACCGAAGATGACATCCAAAGAGTGACGGGCGAACTCCTAGATAGTTCGGGTCTGGAACCGGGAGACCGAGACCCGGAGCGCGCCCCGAAGGGCCCAAAAAAGAGCAACGCTCCAAAGGAGAGGCGCAGAGTATGAGGCCAAAGGAAATTCAGGAGAGTGGCACCAGCGTCGCCGGACCCTCAGAACGGCTGAATCAAACTACTGGAAACCGATGAAAATGTTATCCACTTGACTATGCAAAGGGGGGATGTTGCTAGATTTTACTTCCTTGCATTCATCCCGCAGAGGGGGGGGGGCTCGATTGGGTTTGTATAATGAGGTAACGAGCCCGGAGGGGGGAGACATGGTTGGCCGGTTGTGTGTCCTCGGGACGATGCCTCAACACAACCAGGCGATCTGGGGGGAGGTGGGTGGGGGGAGAGAAGAGGGGAAGTTGGGATGTTGGGGGATTTGTTATGTCACGCCTAAGTTTGGGGATTTGATCACACCCTGGGGGTCGTTACTAGCCCCCTGCGAGGTATTGAAACAACTAGGGAGAAACGGCACTTGCATCCTTGTAATTGGAGTTATGTGCTTTAAAACGCGTCCTAATGGATGACACACTCCAATCCTTGTCAGTGGGGTCTCTAAATGTTCGGGGGCTCAACTCACCCACCAAGAGGTCGCTGCTCATGCGGGAATTCACGAGGATGAAACTACAGTTCCTCTTTGTGCAAGAGACCCACTGGGTTCGGGGGAAGGAGCCCAAGCTCAAGGCTAAGAACATAGATCAGGTATTCTCAGCCTCTACCCAGTCCAAGAAGAGGGGAGTAGCTCTGCTGGTGTCCCCCGGGGCTCATTTTGGGTTCAAGGTGGCACAAACTGACCCAGAGGGTCGGTATCTCATGGTAAAAGGGGATGTGCGGGGTCGTTTGTTCACCTTGGTCTGCATATACGCCCCAAATGAATCGCAGGACGTCTTCTGGGAAAGCATGAAGGGGACGATAATGGCATTCACGGAGGGTACCCTCCTGGTGGGAGGGGACCTTAATATGGTGCTGTGTCCCGAGAGGGATAGAAAAGCTGTGAACCCTTGCCCCAACATCCGTCTCCACAAAAAATTGGCTTCAACCTTCCAGGAAGTGAATGGGGAATTGGGATTGTGTGACACGAGTACACCCAGGAAAGGCCTAAACCCCGACTACACTTTTTACTCTAAGCCTCATGATGTCTTCTCGCGCATAGACTACATTCTGGTAGACTCAACTATGCAAGGAGAGGTCTCCAGCGCGGGGGTGGAAACCGTCCCCTGGACGGACCATGACATGGTTAAGATTAGGATTGGCCTCCCCCCTACCCCTGCAACCAGCTCCCGCTGGAGTTGTAACGACCTCCTTCTGCATGACAAGGAGACGCGCCAAACTCTTCTGACAGCCACAGAAGATTATTTCGCCCTGAACGACAACGGGGAGGTAGGCACTATGGGAGTATGGGAGGCGTTTAAAGCAACCATTAGAGGTACCTTGATTGGCATAGGGGCAGGGAAAAAAAGGGAGAGGGACCGGGAAGAGAAAGACCTGAAATCCAAGATAGGGGCCATACAACCGGGTGGTAAGCTGAAAACACAGATGTTCCGCGGGCAGTGGGAGGAATTGCAGAAGCTACGTACTAGACTGGCTCACCTTCAAGTAAGGCAAATGGAAAGGAAGCTCTCTTTTCTGAAACAAAAATATATGGAAAAAGGGGAAAAGGCCGACAAGATACTGGCCTGGAGACTTCGCGAACTTAGGAATAACAGAAGAGTGAATGCTATCCGCTCTGCGGACCGCAATTCGACTGCAAGGGACTCCAAGATAGCGGAACAATTCAGGCTATATTATGAAAAATTATACTGCTCAGAATACAAGGGGGATGGGATAGACGTTGATAGATTCCTGGATTCCCTCCCTATCCCGGGCCTACTACCGGACAAAGCCGACACTCTGGAAGTCCCCATTTCCCCGGAAGAAGTAATCGACACTATCTCCTCCTTAAAAAGTGGTACGGCCCCGGGGGACGACGGCTTCTCAGTCAAATTCTATAAGACCTATAGATCCACACTCGCCCCCTTTCTGGCCAAGCTGTTCAACAGTGCGCTTAGCCAAGGGTCCCTCCCACCCACAATGATGTCAGCCCTAATAGTGGTCCTACCTAAGGAGGGCAAGGACCCAACCTTATGCCAGTCATACCGCCCCATATCGCTTCTAAACACTGACGTCAAAATTCTGGCGAAACTTCTGGTGAACAGATTGCCAAATTTCCTCCCTACCCTGGTTCATGGAGATCAAGTGGGCTTTATCCCGGGGCGCCAGGGGTCAGATAACATCAGAAGAACCCTCGACCTGATGCATGAGGCAACCAAGCAGGGAGTGGAGGGGTACCTCCTTTCACTCGACTCGGAGAAAGCCTTCGACCGGGTCGAATGGCCTTACATGATCAAGGTTCTTAGGAAAATGGGACTGGGAGTTAACTTCTGCAGGTGGGTCGCAGCACTATACAACTCGCCCTCGGCGAGAGTATTAGTTAATGGGGGTACATCTGAGTCTTTTTCCCTTTCCCGAGGCACCCGGCAAGGCTGTCCCCTGTCACCTCTCCTATATGCCCTGGCCATGGAGCCCCTGGCTATAGCGGTTAGGAACGACCCGGAAATTATGGGTATACGATGTGGTGAGTGCGAGTTTAAGCTCTCCCTATTCGCAGATGATATACTAGGATACCTGACCAGCATTCCAAAATCCCTACCGAGGCTGTTTGGTCTCATACACTTATTTGGTTCCTTTTATTTTGGTTTCCAAGATACCTGGGCACCATCATCCCCAGAGACCTGTCACAACTATATCAATGGAATTTCCCTGGAATCCTTGCCCGGGTCAGTAGCGATCTCAAAAGATGGGCTTTCCTGGCTTGGACGCATGGTTTCGGTTAAGATGAACGTTCTACCACGCCTTCTCTATCTCTTTTCAGCTCTCCCCGTTGTGATACCTGAGGCCTTCTTCGAGGCGCTCCAGTCCCGTGTCCTCCACTTCATTTGGAATGGCAAAAGGCCCAGGGTTAAAACTTCCACTCTGACCCTCCCAAAATCCCATGGTGGCTTTGGACTCCCTGATTTCCGGCTTTATTATAAAGCAGCTCAGCTCAGGGTGATGTTGGAGCACATGCGGGACGATATGCGCACATTTTGGACGTATGTCGAAGACACCCATGCACATCCGAGGAAGGTTAGGGACTATCTCTGGGCCTCCCCCAGGTCAATCCCCCCACAACTCAAGACACATCCTACCCTAGCAGTCCTCTGGACGCTATGGAAACCCAGCAAAGCCAACAATTTGTTATCTACATGGCCTTCTCCCCTGTCATCTCTCTGGGGCCCGCCCATCGATCTAGACATGAGAGGTTTCCGGGACACACAGGCATGGTCTGACATGGGACTGGAAAGAGTCTCCCAGCTTACACAAGAGGAGGGCTGTATTGAATACGACAGTTTGACAGAGGCTCTGGTGGATAGGCCCCCCACGATTTTCGAATTCCTGCGGATGAAAGGGATACTCACCCAACCAAGGTGGTCCGAGCAGCTTAGTCGTCCCCTCACCCCATTCGTCCCCTCACCCCATTCGAACTTATTCTGGCCAAAAGTAGATCCCGCAAAGGTTCGCTATCTAAGCTCTATGGTGTGCTGATTACAGTGGACCTAGAAGGCAGACAACCCTTTAAGCGCATATGGGAAGAGAGGATGGGAATGTCAATAGATGATCACACCTGGAGGGCGGTTTTCAAGTGCATCTTCACGGGCTCCCTATACACAGCAGCTATGGAACATAGCTTTAAGATCCTTCATTCATGGCACCGCCCCCGGCTCAACTGTCTAGAATGTACCGTGATGTTTCCCTCCTCTGCCCCAGAGGATGTCACCAACGGGGAACCTGGTTTCATATGTGGTGGAGCTGCCCGTCCATACAGTTATACTGGACGGAGCTTCTTAGCTGGATCAAGGACATCGAGGGTTATGGTCCATCGCTGCACCCGCTGGAAATCCTACTGGACTCCCCCATGCCTGAGTCAGAGGTGAATGCCTTCCCCAAGGTCATCGGCGCCATGCTGCGGGCAGGGAGATTGGCGCTTGCGCAAAAATGGAAGAGTGCCCTGGCCCCCTCCAAAGAGGAATGGCTCTGCAAGCTCAGGGTGATTTTCAGCTATGAAAAACTCTCGGCAATAGCAAACGATACCATGTCTGACTTTGTCCAAGAATGGACAGCAGTGCTGCTGCACGATGACTGTATTACTATGCGATTGTAGAGGGGCGATTGAACAAGTGTGTAAACTGTTGGTTGCAAGGCGCGCGTCCCCACACTCCTCAGAGGGTTGGTCTTGCCCTGGCCCAATCGCTTCATGGTCTTACCCCACTGTCTCAAGGATCACTTTTATTTGTTGAGAGCTATACGAATGTTCTTCCCTATGCTTAATGTAGTTGCATCTTCCCCAAAGCTGGCGTGACAATTGTTCGGGGAGAGGGACCGGGAGGGGGGAATAGGGGTAGGGAGTTATTCAGAAAATGTTCCTGAAAATGTGATTTCTTGTGCATTTATTGTTGAGGTGATGTGCCACTTGGCCCACCCTGACTTGTATATTGTCAATAAAAAACAAATTTAAAAAAAAAAAGATAATCCAGGAAAGACGAATACCAACTTCAAGGAAAACGGCTATTATAGTGCCAATCTTTAAAACAGGATGTCGAACAGAGCCGGCAAATTATCGACCAATAGCGCTTCTGGATGTTATTGGCAAGGTATTTGCCACAATTATACTAGCACAATTGTCCCAATGGATTAAAAAGAACAAAAAGTTTGATGTGAGACAGTCGGGCTTTGTTAAGGGTGTTGGCTGTGGCCTGAATCTTCTTATTATAAACTTATTGAAGATGGAGGCGATAAAAAATCATCAGAAGGTCTACATGGCATTTGTGGATTTGGCTCACGCTTTCGATGGAATAGACCCCGAGTTACTGTGGACAAAACTAAACTATCACGGATGCCCACCAGGTCTAATAGCGGTAATAAAAGAACTATACTCGGACACAGAAATATGAGTTAGACTAGACCAGGAAGGCCACTTATCAAACCCCATAATAACCACCAGAGGGGTCAAGCAGGGCTGTCCTTTGGGAGCCACACTGTTTAATTTCTATATTTCAGAGATTGGCGAAGCAATGGAGGGGGTTGCGGCTTTTCCACCGAAAGTCAACGGAAAACATATTGGATGGGCACTATACACAGATGATATAGTGCTATTGGACCGGACCCCCATAGGCCTACAAAGGAAGCTGAATGCCCTAAAAGCCTATATCGATGAGATTGGGCTGGAATTTAACGGAGGGAAATCCGAGATACAAATATTAAAAAATCTGAAAGGCTCTCAGAACAAAAATGAAAAGTTCAAATGGAAGCTCGGAAAAGAAGAAATAAAACAGGTAAAATACAGCAGATATTTGGGAGCATACATTAACGCAAGTATTAATGATGCCCCGATGATAAAGAATATTGCGAGTAAATGCAAACGACTGACAGCGCAAGGAGCCTTAATCCACAAAAAATATGGCAAATTTTCTTATATACCAGTACTAAACTTTTATAAAAGCAAAGTAACTCCAGTGCCAGTATATGGAGCGGAAAGCATGTTTGGATGCTCACATGAGCTTTGGAGAAGATGCGAAGGCATCTTCTGGAAGAAAATATTACAGCTGTCCCTAGACTTTCCGACCGCCTGTGTACTATATGAATTGAGTCCCTCTACACTGAATGCGAGAATCATGTGGAATACCTTAGCGCTGTACAGTAAGACCACTGCAGAAGCAAATATACCACAATTGGAGAGAAGATCTCTTACCAAGTTGGAGAGCCAGATGCAAAAACATCTTAAAGCAATTGAACACAGACGAAACAACTCTAAACAATAACCCAAATGCAGTCAAAAAGAAATGATTCCAACAAGACTGGATTGAGACAATCGAAAAACGTGACCGACACAAGTGCATGAAAAATAGACCAATGGAAGCAAGAGGATTGAATACTCGTGCTAAATATCTGGAAATAATTCCCTGTAAGCACCTCTGAAACTTATATATGAGGTTCAGGATAAATTTATTTTAGACCAAAGAGATCCGAAAACTAAAGCAAGAACCAGGAAGTGAAGACGATCTCTGCCGATTCTGTATAAAGTCAGAGGAAACATTGAAACGTCTCGTACTAGAATGTCCCAATATGAAAGATTTAAGAACAAGATACCTAGGAGTCGAACTGGCGAAATTCACGACATATAGCCATGAAGAATGGTGGATCAAATTCCATAATGATGACTCACAGCGGCACACCATAGCACTAGCAATTTAGCTTGAAGAACTGCAGAAGCTATTGATGAAAGATGGGATAGCCAACGGCTGCAATAACGACGGAGGAGAATGTGCAGATAAGAGTAATTTGTATGAAGGAAAAATAAACTTTAAATATGAGTTGATAGCGAAGAGCTAGAATATAGTGTATAGTGTATAGAGCGCTCGTTAAATAACAAGAGTGTGTAGATAGTGTATTGATGTTTTATTTTAAAAGTAATGAGCGCTCGTTAGGTAACAAGTTGAATGAACATTTTTAAAAAAGTTTGTAATAAACTGTAATATAATAAAAAATAAAAAAAGAAAGAATATCCTATAAACATTGTGAAAGAGGATCTGAGTCTGGAAGAGGGGGATCCAAAGTGACAATTGTTGTATTAAAGGGATCATAGCCTGGCTGAGGAGGATCCGGGGTGAATAGTGAGTACTTGTTAGAGGAAAATTACTTTTTGTTTGTTTTGTTGTATCAAGCCCTCTGCAAAGAGAATGTGGCACAGAAGGCCCTGATGCTAATGATTGAACTGTACCCTTGTTCTAAAGAAGCCATTGATTGTGCTACGCTCAAGTAAACCGCCTTGTCCCATGCCTAAAACATGGGGAAGGGAGGCCAAAGGCCTGAACATCCTGACATATCATTTTTGTGAACACTTCTTTCTTTTTCATAAACACTACCCCCACACTATTTGGTAAGACGCCACTAGGACTGCGTTATTTTTATTTGATGGTCATAGCTTGCTCCCATCTGTAGATTTAGGATTAGATAGGCGTTAATCATACCATTGTTGAAGTTCAATAAACACCCTTGAACTCATGCCTTCCTTACATCTAGAACTTGAACATTTAAATAAAATTCTCCTACATGGAACAGCCAAAGAACTGCTTCAAGAAATGGAGCACATCCAACGTAAATACTTTGTTACTGAAGGTAACTTAGAAAATTCTGTACCTTTAGAAAACGTTACTGAAAACCTCATGAACACCAACGTCCTAATAAAGACATACAAAAACGAAACAGCTACATTTCAAAACACATCTGCTGAAATACCAGACCAAATAAGTGTCTGTGGTAGCAGAACATTTTATAAAAATAGAGCACAAAAATAGTAGATCTAGCCTACAAAATAGAAGACAATGAAGAATCCCAATTGTTCCAATTAGCTTCATATGTAACAGTAGAAACTAAATACAAAATAACTAACCCCTCAACAGTTTGCCGTACTGTAACACGCAGTTTGATAATAATTAAATGCCATCATGTCCTATCACTAATAACTTAGAAATATTCCCACTTCCAAAAGCTCTCCAACAACTTAATTTATATGGGAGCATTATAATATGATATGATATGGCACTTATAACGTGCCTATACAGAAGTGTTTCAAAGCGCGAAGAGGCAAGGGAGGGGGAACAGAGGAGAGAAGACAATGATCCTACTAGCCCAGGTTTCATTTTCATTCAGATTGCGCAAGTGCACAGGAAGGGGGGAAGGAGGGAATACAAACAGCGCACCCATTTCAAGCTATAATACGCCTTCAACGGAAATCAGCCAAATTACCTCTATCCGAGTTACTAAAGGGCATCTGTGACAAAGTAGTATATTTATCATTAGATCTAACATAAAATATACAAACTCTAGGAGTACAATGGCCAATAGATCAATCTTTGATTGTACTAGTTAATGGTGTGCTAACGAAAGACACAACATTTGACAACTAGTCGACTGCAACAAAGTTAGACAATCCCTACACTATCTAAAAGAAGAAAAAAAATGAATACCACAATGATTTAAACATAGAGGAAAACTTAAGAGAAATCACTCAAATTATTCAAGACTCACCAACAACTGGCCAATTTGAATGTGTAGATCCTGTTACTACAGCCAACATTTTAGACCAGTATAAAATTCACCCATTACACGCCAAAGATACAATTGATGATGCATTAGAAACATATCAAATGCACCAAGAAAAAGGATCCCCAATGAGCATTTGGAAAAAAGTGTAGAAGCATGTTCTTTTCCTCTACTCTTTCATAAAGGAAAAGTAGGACGATATGATGAAAGGTCTGCACAAATTAGTGCATCAGAGTATCGCCCTTTAAGAATGTATTCTGAAGACCCCAGATTCTGCCAAAATGTCGAATACATTTTCCACCTCCTCTTCGAAAGTGAACTAGCAACTCTTTGTAATGGAGCTGCACACACATTGAAAACAGGCTCTAACTTTTTAAACAAATCCGCCACCCAAATGCTTCAAAAAATTAAAGACACAGATGAAGTTTTGCATTCAAGTATCACGCTGATGTACGTTGTATGCTAAGGAACCTAGGGCCAACCACATGGTTTGTTACTTTAAGTTGTGCAGAGTACGCATGGGATGACTTGCATGACTTCTTACGCACTGCAAACCAAAAGAACGATGGAATAGATATATATGGAATTGATCATGTTCTAGTGCGGTCTTTGACCGTGAGATAAAAATCGCTGCTCAAACGCTTAAGTCTAACATCACAGTATAATACGGAAGGCTGAATAGGCCTTGACCTTAACCTAGCGTGAATAAGACTACCCAATATTCAGGCTAGAGCTCAAAAGCTCCTTCTGTATTTAGGAATATGACAATTAGTTGGGCTAATACGCCTAACCGGATGCAATACGAGACGGTTAAGATCAAGGCAGGGTCAATAGAGAAATCGACAAGCTGATTGCACACAGTATAACGGAGTGGGCTTGTATGCCCCTGGCACCAGTACGGAACAACCTTAATAGAGTACTGTGATAGACCCACGGTGTAAAATAACAATGGCGTTGGACAAGTGCATACGCTATGATGACAAATACGTCACGGAATTGCTAGAAAAAACCTCTTTTTTTTGGAGGCTCTTCGGAAGCCACCACCAATATTACCAATTGGGATGACCTAAGTAATATGAAAAAAAGATTAATAAGAACCGAGCTGCATGGCTCTATCATGCTCGAATGTTTGAGGAAAGGGACGCTACCCCAAGGTCTGGTGGTAAGAAATGAGCCAAGGCTCTTTCTGCACAACCCTAAGTTCATACTACAATGGAGCTATGTTGCAGAGAAGTGTGGTCGGGAATGGTTGATCTTAATAATCGATACGGCAACTGAGATGACAGAAAACATTTTGATTGACCTAAAAAAACTCAAGGAAGAAATACAAAAAGCAGTACCCTTAGAGCTCTATAAAAAAAGACTGGATGACCTGCTGATAGAGATGAACATCTTTAAAGAGGACACACTGCGAGAACGAGTGAGAAGGATGAACAAAGACCTTACTAATTACAGTCATGACAAAGCCTTCCCCTATACACAAGAAAACTACTTTACCCATGAGGCGCTCGATGGCGCTTCCGCCCAGAGTGGACAGGGTAGGAAAAAAGTGTCTTTTAGGAATACCTCCTTTAGCTCGAGTGACGGAAGCTCGTTCGGAGACAACATGACATTTCGTGGTAGATATAACCGACGTAATACAAGGAGAGGAAACAACTCCCGAGGCCAGAGAGGCAGTAGAGGAGGGGGTAACCAAGGAAGCAGATCGAATGACCAACAACATTTTTTAGAGAAGGTCCCGGAGGCCTGGGACTTAGAACCCCGGGTCACTCGAAGCATGCAAGCTTTGTGGTAAACCTCTCTGATTACCAACCGACGGAGCTTGAAATGCAGGTATTAGAAAAAGGGATGGGTTTTGTGCCAACAAACATACAAAGTTCCTTCACTTTCCGGCATGAATTTAATCAGTTTATGAGGAAAATCCACCTACATCATTTCTTTGAGGATAAAATTCACGAGCAAGAGATCTCAAATTCGGGCCTCTGCAACAAATCTACGTTTTGCGTACCATTAGCAGCCCAGAGCTCAGAGGCACTTGTGTTTCAGAAAAGGGCACTCAAAGAGGTAAAATTACTAGAACAACAGGAAAAAGGAAAAAAGATTTACCAATATACCAGCCGCAATGAAACCGTAGCACTTAAACGATTATCTAGCAATCAGGCAATTGTGATACGCAAGGCTGACAAAGGAGGAGCGACAGTGATCCTGAACCATGCAGATTATGTAAGGGAATGTAACTGACAACTGCTCGATTTAACCTGCTACCAACGGCTCACGGAGGACCCCACCTTACGTATACTGAAGATGGTCACACTCAAAGTCACCAAAGCTAAGGAAAGAGGTTGGATTAGCCAGAAAGAATGTGATTTCCTTATTAAAGATAAACCTCAGATTCCACAATTTTACATTCTCCCAAAAATACACACGGCCATGGTTAATCCACCAGGGAGACCAATAGTCTCAGGGGTGAACTCATTTTTGGAGCCCATATCGCGCTTTGCAGACAAATTCCTTCAACCAATGGTGAAGAAAATGGCCTCTTTTGTATTAGATACCACACAGATTATTTCGGAAGTGGAAGGTTTGAACTTTGACCCACTAACTGAGATCTTGGTAGGCCTCGGTGTAGTGCCCTTATATACGAGTATTCCCCAGCAAGCATCTTTGGATGTGCTGGAGGAGAAACTACTACGAGACCACATTGTGAGGAATACCCCCGTCTCGTTCATTTTGTGGTGCGCGGAAATGTCGCTAGTGGAGAGCTATTTACACTTTAATGGGGAATTCTTTAAACAGGTTCAAGGCACGGCTATGGGTGCCGGCCTGGCCCGAGCGTAGCCAATCTTTATATGGAGGGCTTTGAGACAAACATAATCATGAATGCTACAAACCCGTTCATCGGCCACATTAGAAAATGGTGGCGCTATATAGACGTCATTTTTATCATCTGGACAGGCAATAAACAAACACCGGAACTGTTCTTCAACTGGATAGATCTGCAGAATAGATTCCTACATTTCACTCATCAACATAGTGTGAGAGCTCTCGACTTCCTAGACATTACCATCTCTGCTGACTCAGAGACTAAGAAATTGTACGTTAAACCTTTTAACAAACCAACAGATAGAAATTCTCTATTACACTATTCCAGCTTTCACCATCGCCACGTATGTGATAATTTACCACTGGGTCAGTTTTTGAGGTTAAAAAGAAACAGTACCAACACAACAGACTTTCAGGTGGAAGCTGACAAAATGAAAGATAAACTTGACGGAAGAGGCTATCCTAAAAAGATCACCCAGAACGCACTAAAACGGGCAAACAACAACAATAGAGAGGCACTTCTGGAATATAGGGAACAGCGAACAAGGAAAGACAAATCCAAACAAATAGTGTTCATGAACACATACAGTCGTCTCTCGAATGGAATTAAGAAAATCATTGGAAAAAACTGGCATTTCCTGGAGAAAAGTGACCAACCAATTGCAAAACCTATCATTGCATTTAAGAGAAGCCGTAATGTGAAAGAACACCTAACAAGAAATGATGTGAGCATAAACCAACTAAACAGAAAACCTTACCACAGCAATGAGGGTTCCAAGATCTAATGGGGCATGCTCAATGCGGTAAATGCACATGCTGCCCATTTACCTTTAGGAGCACAGCGGTTGATATCGGTTTAACAACACCATGGCGACAAGATAACTTTACAAACTGCAACACCAACATGGTTGTGTATGCAGTATAGTGCCCGTGTAAAAAAATATATGTGGGTAAAACAGATAGGAAGATTAAAATCCGAATTGGGGAGCACAGGAGTTGCATTATAAATAAAACCCACAATGCCCCATTAGTAGAGCACTGGATCGAACAGCAACACTCCGTGGATGACCTGAGCTGGACCATCCTATATAAACAAAGGCCAGGTTTGGACTGCAGTAAGGATAAAAGGAGATTGCTGAAAAAAGAACAACTAATCTTTCTTACCAACAGTATTTAATGAAAAAATCGATTGGTGGGCGCAATAATGGAAGACATTCCAAGCATATGAAGCCAATGGACCCGGAATCGCCATCATTTATGACTACTTCTCACCTCCGTAGCCAATGTCCAGTGTGCCAGTGCGGATGATCCACAGCTATGCACGCGAGTCTGGAGTTAAATCTTTACTGATTAGCTGCAAGTCGCAAAATGTCATACTTGAATACGGTAGTGATCTGCCGAAAGTTAAAAGTTAATGAATAGTGGTTTTTTAACTAGCCAACACTACGCATGCGCGAGATTGGAACGCAAGTACATAAACTCCCGGATGTGCATGAAATGAACTGAGGATACCCCAGATGTGATTCATGCCGAAAGGAACCAGATCAGTTAGTCCTCGGAAGGAAGCGGAATCCAGACCCCAACACGAATGGTAAAAAAATCATGGGCTGAGCAGTCATTAGCGTTAAATCTCGAGAAGGAAATGCTTTCTCTTCAGAAGCTGTGCCGTTTGGCCAGCACTGGGTAGGGAAGTGGGTAAACCTCATCACGGAGGGACCAGCGCCCAAGTAAAGCACAAAAGGCATGCACTCTTTCAGACGCCGGAGGCGGCGACTTATAAACTTTTTATACAAAAGCGGGTACTTCACATATGATGTTTTCTCTTTCCTTATAGAGAGCACTCCGGTTTTCTAAATAAAACCCGGGAGTAGCAGGACGGGCACCATTAGAACAAACGGGAACTCGCCTCAGCACTCAAAAAGGGACACGGCCCATTCAGCTTAGCCGCGTAATTATCCACCCACGCCGGGCAGGAAAGGAGACAGAACTGAAAACGTATGGTGGCAATAATATTAGAGTAATAGGAATCAGCTCTTTTAACCTATGCATTGAACCATAGGCAATAATTAACTAATAACGGGGTGTTTGTATTTCCCTCTGTAACGACTCACGGGCTCTAACCAAGGTCTGACAAGGGAAACACGAGAACCCTAGAAAAAAGAAAGTGGAAAGTGACGTTGTCCAAACAGTCTTTTGAAAATGAGCTTCATCTGACGGGATAAGCCGATAAGAGGCCAGGCATGCTAACTCCACAGGAGGACTTGCAAACGTGTCTCTAATGGGTCCTTCTTTCGTCTCTCTATATATATTTTTCTCCCCCAATCTCTCTAGCCAACAGGGAATTCTTTGCCTATGAGATGCGAGATGGTTTTTCCATTCTCTGATCACCGACACACAGCGCAGAGATCCCGTTCACACAAAGCATTTGATATCCGTTGTACCAAACGGTGAGTGAACCTTAACTATGCGTCTAAACCTACGGGTGAGAATGACTGGAGCATAGATACCCCTTGGGTGAGACATCATAATAGCCCCGAGATATGTTAAATAGACCTAGGAATAGGAGGAACTGCACAAGATGCAGTAATTCTTTGTTTTACTGTAAAAATGATGTGATTAGACTTTGAGCTATGATTTCTGTTACTAATCAACAGTTGTTGTAGAATTGAGCAGCGTGAATAGGTTACTGACAGTCCTATTTTATGTTTATTGCTCCTTGTTAGCCGGAGATTCTCTTCCGGGTCGCTTGTCCTAAAGGGGAATAAAACCCAGTGGAGTAAGAATACTACTGCAACTCCTACAAGAATTCTGTTAAGGAAATGCTCTTTATTGGAAAACCTCTTTGTTTTAGATATTGAGTTGTACTGATATGTGATGCATGTCTTACTAACCCCTCACACAAGCCCCTGAAGAATTTCCGGGTATTTGATACGAGACACCAAGAGCAGAAAGAAACATGTAGGGCACATTTTGTGGTTGTGGAATGAGATCATGAAAGTGAATGAAGATAGAATGAATGGAATGAGACTGAGTGAGTTGTGTTTAATGAGGTATGGGCCAATGTGAATATTAGCACAGTACAAGACATGTTAATGGACAAGTATTCTAACTAACATACTTACCTGTTGAAGGGGGGTAGCACATGCATATACGTTAGTGAACGTGTCTTCCCCATTTCTTTTGTAGAAGAGTAAATAGGTACTTTAACACTGTGAGTTTTTAATATTTGTATGTATTTGAGAAATAAAATATGTGTATTTTTTTATTAACTTGCTCAGGCCCCGACTCATGTCCTCCAGCACCCCCACCCACCCAGCAGTGAGGCTCAGGCACCGACTCATGTCTCCCAGCACCCCCACACACCCAGCATTGACGGGCACCTGCCAGAAGGCCCCGACTCATGTGCCCCAGCCGCCCCCCCACCCAGCATTGACAGGCACCTGCCAGCAGGCCCCGACTCATGTCCCCCCAACACGTCATCATGATCCACAATCATGGGCCTCATGGCCTCCCAAATCCCACTGCACGCCACCCCTGTGCAAAGACCCAACCAAGTATCCCATCCATCCCACATTGAAATGCCCATTACATGATACAACCGAAATGGCAAGAATGTACATCAACACATGTCTGTCACACACACACAATGGGTGCTGGTGATTGTGAAAACCTACACCTTGACATGCATGAAACCAATGAGAGAATACCACACATCAAAGTAATAAACCAAAATGTATTGAACTCAAAAAGAATGTAATCAAATGAAAACATGAAAAAAATGTTTGAAATAAAGATGAAATGCAGCATGTCCAAAACACAAAAAGAAAAACATGAAGTCTGAATCCAAATAAATCGAAATGAAAATCTGTCCAAAGTCTCCGGACACCAAATCAAATCCAAAGGAAACGGAAACAGTGAAATCCATTGCTCCATGGTGAGAAAAAAAATAATAGATAAATTGACTGTTCAACTATGTACAAAGAAGTAATCCAGGGTCCATGAGCCAAACGAATGAAATGAAACCTAGCAAAAAACTACCTAATAAAGAACTATATACAAAAAGGCAGGCATAGTCCAAGCACCCCAAATGAATGAAACAGATAAAGGAAACCTAAAACTACAAACTATATACAATGGCGGCGGGCTAGTCCGACGGCTCACTTCCCGATTTCCCGGGCCAGGGCATCATCGAACTCCTGCTCGATGTCCTGGAGGTGGTCCTCTTCCATAGCCCAGAGGGTTCGAAGGGACGATGACATGTTGACCTCCAACTCCCTGCAAATTGCCTCGAGGCACTCGGCCTGCCTCAGTGCCCTCCGCATGGAGTTCTCCACCCTGACCATTGTGAGCTGTGCCTCTTCTGCCCGCCGCCGCTCCGCACCTATGGCCTGGCCCAACCGCTGCCACACAGAAGACACTTCCAATCCTAGGTCCTCCTGCCCTCTGGCCGATGCCTGACCCTCGGATGTTGAAGGCCTCGAGCCATCATGGCTCCCACCTTGTTGCTGCTGTGCCTGTGCCCTGGCTCTTGCTGCCTGCACGTCCTCCTCCGGCTAGGGTGCAGTTGTTGATGTGGCCACCCCTGCTGGACGTCTGACTCCCGACTGTGGCAGGGATGTGTCCTCCACCAGCCTGGCCGCAGGGTCAGAGGCAGCTCCACAGGGTACCCAGGTGATGCATGGGTGGGAAGATGGCATGGAGGACGACTGGCGCATAGGGGGTTCAGGTGAGGAGGGGATCGGAACAAGGTCCAGCATATGGTGGAATCCAGCCCTGGTGACCCCGTCCCAGTAGGTCAACGCGGTCAATGAGGCATCTGAGATGACGTGCAGTGTCTTCACGAAAACACTGCAGGTCACCTTGCATGCCCTGTTGACGCAACGCCATCCCAGACAGGACAGGCTCAACCCGGTCCCGGATTGCCACGTCCGGAGGGAGAGGAAGGCCAGTTGTTGTGAGCTCATCCCCTCCCTGAAAACGGTTCTGGACGTAGGCATCCCTGCTGGTGCAGGATGATGCAGTCACAGGATCGGGGCCAGGATTACACACAGGCACCTCCGCGGCAGCCTGTGCTGCCTCCTGTCCCTGCCCCTGCCCTGTACCACTAGCACCAGTGGAATCCCCACCTCCAGACCCCGTGTGTGTCCCTTCCATGGCCTCCTCCTCCAACAAACCACCCACCAACCTGGATGACTACATGCCATCTTCCTCCATCGGACCCTGTGGGGTCTCAGCTGCCCCTTCTGCTGCCGAGGAGTCCACCTCCGACCTCTGCCTCGTGGACATACCCTCGGCAGCTGCGTCCTGGGACACGGCACCAGACTCCTCACTCCCTGACGAGATGACAACATGGGAGGGGAGCCGGGCCTTGTGTCTCCGGCTGGTGGTGCGATCCCTGACGCTTTGCTCCACAGCACCCTCTCCGCCCTCTTCATCAGTTGACGCTGCAGACAGGGAGAGATAGAACACAGGCATCAGGGCACTGTACAATGGACTGATAAACACTTGACAGTTGCACATGAGTGGCAGTGTAACACTACAGACATGGCATCACACTCCCCAACACACATTTCAACTCACACACATGAGCAAATCCACAGGAATATTGCACCAGGCAGCACCGTCCATACAGACACAACAGCACGAGCAGCCAAAGTTGAGCCTGACGTCACATGAAACACAGGGAGTGCACAACACATGCACACATGCCACCAGACTGATATGCATCTGTACATCTCCACCACTGCAGTGATAATGTCACCATCCATGTCACATCTGGCAATCAGCCTCCTACATGTCAGTGTCACATGCATCCATGTTGCATCACAGTTGCACACTTGTCAAATACACACACATGCACATGTACACAGTGCAGATACATGCAGCAGGAACCACCATCCATGTGTGATACCACAACCATGCCAACGTACATACACAGAAATTCAAACATGTGTGCTCCCACACCTGCATTTGGCCAGCATGCTTAGCAACACATACACCATCGATGTGTCTCACACATGAGAGGACTCATGTGGCGGCCTCAAGCCCCTGTAGATACATATCCATACATGGCCCTACAAAAACACATGTGCAACCTGCACACTACTGTCACACCACAACACGCACAGCGTCCAATCAGCATGCATGTACACTTACCGCTCGACTCCAGACGGGTCTGCCTCTCAAGGACCTGGACGAGAAGCCTGGGCGTATGCATTCCAGGACTCTCATTTGGTGGTCGGACAGGTGGCCCCGGCGCCCCTCCGCATCCGCTGCCTTCAAGAGGCACTGGGCCTTGTCGAGGGTCCTGGACCTGAAGTCCTCCCAGCGCTTCCAGACATGTTTGATGTCTCGGACTGCCACCCCCTCCTCGTTGATGGCAGTCACGATGTCCATCCAGATCCTGGTCTGTCCTTCATTGTCGGCACGTGAACTTCCAAAGAGGGCATCATACTGCCCCAGGACTTGCTCCACCAGGATACCAACTTCCCTGGCACTGAAGCTGGTGGCCCTCTGCCTCTCTGGCTGGGGGTTGCCAGTGGTGCCAGATGGTGTTGTGCCCGACATGGCAACCCCAGAGGCAGGTGTGGGTGGGCAACTGGGTCCTGGGGCTTGGCTATGGAGCGATGGTATCCCAGTCGGGAGTCTTCAGTTCCAGCAGGGGTGGTCACAGCAACTGCACCCCTGGCTGACGTGCAGGCACCAAATAGCAGGGCACGTGGGCAGCAGGCAGGCAGCAGCAGATGGCAGGTGGGAGCGTGCTCGGGGCTCTGGGGGGCAGTAATTCGGCCTTTTGGGCAGGAGCGTGGTCTTCCGTGTGTTGTTACGTAGCCAGCTTGATACGGAGTGATTTGGCACGTGAAAAAATTGCACATCAGCGTGTGCCCTTAGCGCGTAAGCGCCTAGTGACGCGACGCGCGCGGGTGTTTCCCTCGTAACGTGGGCATAGTGGTTCAGCACGCGTGTGAAAAAACTGCACGTCCGCGTGTAAATGTGTGTAATCCGAGGAAAGGGCTTACTTGCGTAAGTGATGCGACGCGCGCGGGTGTTTCCCTCAGCACGGGTTAAAGGTGAGTGGGGCCAGCAGTTCGCTGTACGTGCCTTTCATGGAGACCGACGTGTGTTGCTACTTTGTGTTGTTTCACGCGCCATCACAACTTCACAGCGGATCAAGGACATATCTCTTCTTTTGGCGGAGGTATTGGCTACGCGTGTTTTTCATTATCATGCTAGTCAGACGGTGAGTCGCACACGCTATTTTTCCCACTGCGGGTGCCCCTGTGTATCGCACCCGTTTTCGAGGTCATAGTAGCCTGCGTGTCCCACGTGTACGCATTTTTCGTGTTACTGGGTGCCTCCGCGTACTGCGGGAGGTTGATTCCACGCACGTAGGCTGCAGGGTTGCGTGCACGGTTTTACTGCAGTTTTGGGGTACCTGAGCGTTGCGTGACCCGTCACTACATCACCGGGGTCACATACAGCCTTGCAGGTGCAGGGGGGCTGTTAACATCTTGCATCCCACCCCCTTTCAACCCAATTGCCCAGGACAATTGTGGTGTACACCTCCCATTGGCACTCCTCCATCTGTGCTGGCACTACTCCATCTGTGCCATGGTTGGGAGGCCACCAAAGTTGAGGGGTGCCTCAGCTGGGTGTCCTCCTCATGGCGGGCATGGACAGGGTGTCCAGGGTGGCCGCAGAGGGGGAAGAGGCAGGGGTGCACCACATGAGCACGATGTTGTGCCATGTGTCGGTGCAGTCATGCCACCACCCCCTGTTGTTCCGGGAGATGCAGCTTCTGCATCTGGCACTAGCGCCCGTGTGACCCGGCAGTCTGTTTCATCGACTGCCACGGGCTCAAGGGTAGTGGTAGCTGCAGGTGCAGCTGTGGACACCACCACCCAGGCTCAGGGTCTGCCAGCGCAGGCTGCGTTGGCACTTGAAGAGCCCTTGGAAGATTTTCAACAGGCCAGGATGGAAACCGTAGGTGCACGCAGGGCTGCCCTGACCAATACACGTATCCCTGGGGCAGTAATGTCATCTGCTGCCCCGAACAGCCGGGTGTTGGCAAGTGCAGGGGCAGATGCAGCCAACAACACCCCGGTTGTGAGTCTGCCAACCAGGACAGTTTCAGTCAATGACCCTGCCACAGCAGATGTTGCTGTGCAGGGGCCATTAGAGGGCACCCAGCTGCCACTGACGCAAGTCAGGCCTTTGGTCGTCCCTCCACCTGCCACTCCCTTGGCTCAATCCACCGGTGCTACTGGCCATAGTGATCAGTGCGGCATTTGCCAGACAGGTTCTCTGCCACAATCCAAGAGGAGGAAGGTTGCACCTGCAGCACAGGCTGGGAGCCCACACACAGGCACAACCTCCTGCATGGCGAGGAAGAAGCCTTTCTGCAACCAGGAACTAGACTACCTCATGGACTACGTGCTGGACCACATCTGTGACATGCTAGTGGTCCTAATTGTCAGACTACGACTGCCCACCGTGATACCCACTGGAAGCAAGTTGCGGAACATGTGAGGGCATTTGGCTATGAGGTGTGCATGGCGCAAGAGTGCAAAAAAGCGTTGGAATGACCTCAAACGCAGCGCTAAGGCTAAGCGTTCCTCAAATTACAAAGTTGCGGAACATGTGAGGGCATTTGGCTATGAGGTGTGCATGGCGCAAGAGTGCAAAAAAGCGTTGGAATGACCTCAAACGCAGCGCTAAGGCTAAGCATTCCTCAAATTACAACTTGACTCTGGTGACTGGCAGTGGGCCTGCACCTGAGGAGGAAGACCTCACTCCGCATGAGTCACTCATTGCGAAGTTCATACCATCTGACTCGGTCGAAGGAGTGGGAGAGATGCCGGACTTTGATGCCCAGTCCAGTGAGTGTTGCTGCGTGTTTGTTGTGGACATGTGTGTTTTACTTGTGTGATGTGTTGTGCATGACTACCACTACATGTCACGTGTACATGGTTCTGATGTGCATGTAATGCAATGCTTCCCTGATGCATGTCTGCTCTGCTGGATGGTGGACATGTGGAGCGGACGGGGACTGTCTGCATCACCAATATTGCACCCTACTCACATGCTGGTCACCAGGATGCCCCTCAAGTCCATGTTCCAGCTCACTGGCCCTTCTGCATGTAGCGTGGGGTGACCTTCCTCTCAGCCCAGGGACGATGTCATAGCATGACTGACGTGCATGTGTCCTCTGCCTGCATGCGGGTACTCCATGTAGGCATGCTCCCTTGCCCCCCCACCCCACCCTCTGCACCCTAATGCCACCTTAGCACTGGTATGCTTCAATTTTGCCGTTGAGTACTTCCCTGTTCATGCGTCCTGTGTACATGCTAACTTCCAGCAGCCAATCTGCCAGACATGCTGTGTGGTACATCCTTTGTACTTGATGAAGGGTGTCTCACTTGGACTGTGCAGAGGTCAGATGCCCCGCAGGGACATGAGTGCCCATTCATGCTCCATGTGTATTCCACTCATGCCCCTATGTGTCCTTGACTGGATGATCATTGTAGTACGAGTCCAGGGGGACCTACATTGCATGGCATTTCATCAGCCTTCCCATGTCCACTGTGGCTCAGTCATGCGTCGCACACATGTTTAGGGTGTGACAGTCTGTGTGGGTCACAGACCTCAGCCTGTTTAATGGCCAATGACTCTGTCCAACTGGTGTAGTGTCTTATTCACACGTGGGTGTACTCCGGAGGGTTCATCATGTGTCCTGTTTACTGTCCCATCATCATTTGCTGTGTTGTCACTTGACTCACATGATGCAGTTGATGCTAGTCTACACTGTCTGTCAATGCACAGGTCTATGGTCAGCCTTTTGATACCATGCTAGGCATCCCTGCATTTGCACCTGGGGGGGAGGGGTGGTTTGCTTGTAGCCATGCTAGCCATTGAATGCACATTGCACCTGATGGCTGAAGTTGACCTTGCACTGCCTTCAAATTTTCAGATACACATCATGAAGTACTTGTACATGTAGACAGTGAGTAACGTACAAAATTGCTGCACTACATGGACCCATTTCTGTGCAAAATTACACCATTCTACATGCCTAATCACATAAGCAGTGTCAAGTTGACCCAGCATGCATGGCAGGTTCTCTTTTGTGTGTGACATTTCTGCTTGATGTGTTTGGTGTCTGTGTGATGTCTGTGTGTGTGTGTGTTGTGTGCTTCTAACATGTGTAGTGACCTTTTTTCTCTCTACTTTTCAGATGACGACGCAATGGAGCCAGAGGATGGTGTTGTCATGCCAGGCACAGGGTTGTTATCACTACAGCAGCCCGGCACAAGTGGGGGTCGTGGGGTGGTAGGCCACGAAAACCCACATGTGCTACAGTCCATCTTGTCTCTGGCTGGCAATGAGCCCAGCCCTGATGACCACTCTGACGTCCATGTCGAGTTGGATGAGCATCAGGTCCATATGTCAGGGGTGAGTGATTCTGATGTGGGCACTCCTCTGTCCGCGTCACCTGCACTGAGTGGTCAGAGAGTCTTGGAACTTCCGCCTGTGGTGGATTGGGACGCAGGGTTACCCTCCACACCAGTCACGGATGTGCCTGGGCCATCACGTCGACGGGGGCATGTCGTTGTGCAGCCGCGGGCGGTGCCAACACAACGAGGACACCCAGTCCTTGGGTCCCGCAGGGGTCAAGCCCAGCAACGCGGTCGCCACACACAACTGTTGTATACTGAGTGGGAGCAAGACCTGACTGCCAATTCTGAACGCCAGGGGGCAGCAATGGAGAACATCGCTGTGAGCAGGGGCCGTGTGGCCCAATCCGTGCTCCCCCCTGCTAGGCAGGTGCTTCTCCAGCAGCAGGCGGCCCAGCCTGAGCAGCCCCCTCACTCAGGCTGGGCATGGCGGCCTCAGACAGGGCACGCCAGGCTGAGATGGTGTCTTTGCGTCGAGCAATTGCTGCTCACGCAGAGGCACTCATGGAGGACCTGAGGGAGGATTATGCTTCCCTCAGATCCACTCTGGGTGTCCTTATGATGTCCCAGAGGGAGCGGGCAGAGGAGAGGTTTGCGCAGCTTGAGCGTACCATCTTCGCTGAGCTACATGCTTGCCGGGAGGTGCAACAGTTGTCCAGCCAGGCCTTGCAGAAGGAACTCTGTGTTACACGTGTTACCTTGCAAGAGGAAGCACGCGTATCACATGAGGTCCTGCATGCAGACCTACGTGTGATCGCCGCACAGAACCAGGCTCACCTGTCCAGCAGACTTGCTGCCGACGAGGGGCAAGCTGTGGCTAGGCGTGGTCAGGCTCCTGTGCCACTTCCTCCTTTCCAGGAAGAGCCAGACTCAGACGACAATCTATCTCCCACATAGGTCGGGCTGTGCAGGCGTTGAGCCCATGGAGTTTTTTTTCCCTCAACATCATTGCATGTGGGTGTTGAGCAGATCCCTGTACCTCCCCCCTTCTGGGAGCCCCCCGCCCTGGTCGTATGTGGCCATTTCTGATTTTTCTTTTAGTTTAGTTAGTTAAGTGTCTATTTGATAGTTTAATTAGGTAAAGTAGGTTTTTCATAGTGTAATTAGTTAATATAGTTTAAAATTGCGTGTGTGGTGCTTTGTGGCTTTTGAAAGCATCCACTGTCTGTTCCAGCTGGGCCCTTGAAGCTTGTCTTGTATATGTGTTTGCAGCTTGGGGTCCTTGACTCACATATGCCACTCCTGCTTCCCTTATCCATGGGCTCGCAAGGAAGGTTTGGTGTAGCAGCCTATTACACAAGGGCTTTGGACTGTCATATCTGTGGCATGTCTGCTGCTGTCGAACTTGTGTTAACACCCCTAGTGGGGATGATAGGGGTGTTATTGACCACTGTTCTACTTTCGCTAGATGGGGGGTTTCATGTGTACATTCATTGCTATGCATTGTGCAGTATGTTTCTTATCTTTACTGTGCATGTGCTTGTTGCAATTCATGCCGTAGGTAGTGTGCCCCACACTTTGCCTGTGAAAAACAGACTGATGGTGTGATTTCTGATGTACGTCTCGGACATGGTCCAGTCATGAAATGCCTGAAGAGACACACACAGATGAATTTAAAGCATTAATCATGTGTTTCATGCCCTTTCTGCAGGGGGATGAGCCTCCAGACCACCTTTGCCAGCAGACATGGGCCATTGGACGTCTGCAAGCTGGACACGTTTGATGGTGCCGACATGCGCATGTGTGCGCAAGCAGAGGCACAGGGATTGCGCTCATACATCTGAAAACAGCTGACGTGTTTCAAGGGACTCCAGGCAAGGTGAGCAACACAGGGGGGCCACAACACAGCAAACCTTCTACCAGGCCAGTTGCACATGCATGCTTAGTAGCAGCACTGATGTTGAGCTTGGACAAATATTGGTGTTGAAGCGCACAATACAGCTGAGATGTGTTGGTGGACTAATGGCTAGTTGATGGGAAAGTTGTCTGGGGCACCTGCAGGGGCAGTGGCACATACCCTACAGTCCACCATGGTCCATTGAGGCACTTGTATTAGCCATGTAGCGTTGCATGGAAAGAAGCCGCTCACAGGGACAGACAGCAAGGGACAGACTTGTGTGCAGTGCATTTCATTTCCATGTAGAATTTGACACATGCACTACCTACCTACTTTATTTCGGTCATGGTGGAACACGACTTGTTCTGAAGTCATACCTTGCTATAAGCGTCTGGCTGCTTACCCAGGGAACATTGCATGTTGTGTAAATTGTGACACATTCGTCTTCCATTTGCCACGTACCCACCGGCGCCTGACTTACTGCATTGACTGTGTATGAACCATCACAAGGGTAATGTTACATATGGGTACGAAGCATCCACACCAGATTGTTTGTTGTGGAGTAGTTTGTTAGTTTGGGGCATATATGTGGTGTGTTTGTGTGTTATGGGCACGCACAGATTAGTAACTGTGGCTCTCTTTGCAGCATTGAACTGCTCCTGTTACCGGACCTGAGAGTGAGCAGGCAGGAGGCCAGCACTCACCCCAGAGATAAGTTTCTCTTTGTCTTCCATTTGAGTAATTTGTTACTATGTGCATGATGATCAAGTTTGGTGTGCTTGTGTATGTGTTAATGTGAGTAGTACAGTTTTGTGCATTTCCTACTTTCCCGTGTAAATCCTACTGCCCTCTCCTGCCCCGCATTCCAGCTATCCAGTATAGCAATGCCTGTCCCGACTGATATCCCTGACCCTCCTTCCCCACCAGGGTCTCAGAGGCCTGTGTGAGTTTGACCTTGCAGGCACCCAGACCACGGTGAGGGTGGTTGGTTCGTGCCACTCCTGCGCCTGTACATGGGAGCTGTGACAGTACACATCAGTTTGTGGTGCATCATTCTGTGTTATGTACCACACATGGTACACCTCCTGTTGTGACATTGTTTTACTATGCTACCTTGGTTGTTGCGGCATTGTGGTAGTACTTGGGCTTTGTGATGTACTGCTACTTCAAGTCATCTACTGGAGGCTCTTCTGGTTTGTTTTGCTGCCTGCAGACTTTTTGCTTGGCTTCTGTGTTGGCCTGCTTTGAGTTCTCTTTGATGTGGTGTTTTCGCAAGTCAAGGTGGCCTATGAGGGTGCTGGTCGCTTTTTGCACACAAGGTGGGAGATGGTGACAAAGGGGAAGGGTGATCCTGTGGCCAGGAGAAAATCAAGGATGAAGGCTACATAACCCAGGTGCAGTTGTTCAGTGGGTCATGTTGATTTGTGAGGGAGGGGGGGTGTTTTGTTGTTGACAGCTGCCTTGCCCTACAGTGTGATGCGCACCCTGACATTGTAATTGCGGTATCCTATGTACATGATGTATTCTGCTGATCAATGCCTGTTCATGTGTTATGTTTACCTTTCTGGTGTGAGGGAATAGTTGTGACTTGACATGCTGGGGTGTACACATGGTGAATGTTCACATGTGATGTGTAGAGGAAACTGATGGTAACTTGAATGCACATGCATATATTGAGTGCATGTCCCTACTGACCCACACACTTGCACTATGATCCACTACATGTACAACCACCCTTCCATGTCCACATGTACACTCTGTCTGCCTTCTGGTGCCCACTGTGTCCCTGCAGCACATGATCTATGACCAATTGTGGATCCTGAACATGCGTAATTTGCTTTTTGATGTAGTTTGTCGCTTAGATGTGATGGTCAGGGTGTGTGTCACACACAATGGCTGTTCACTATGCTGTGCGCTGGGCAGTGTGTTTCAGGAGGTGGGCACGGCACACAGAAGTTGCAGTGTTGATTTTGCAATGCACAATGTGCATGTAGACAGGCATTCATTGTTATGTTACAACTACAACTCTTGGAATGCATTTGGGTATGACTTCTTTTGGGTGGGAGGTTGTTGGTCAGTCATTTCATCTGATTCCATGTCAGGCATCATTGTCTGATGCCACTTTACATTTTTCACATGTCAATGTGTACCTTATTGGTACTGTGTTGATGTATAGCTATTGCTTGCCATGTCATGTTGTGGTTTGGGAGGGTTTGGGTGACATACCAGTGATAGTCATGGCCTGTTTTGCAGGTCTGTGTGATTCACACCTTGCATGTGTGCCTTTTAGTCACACAGGATTGCTTATGTTTAAGTAGCTAGGGATACACACAATGTGGCACTTCCATGGCAACATTCTCAGGGTGGTAAGGTTGTGACAGTTGACTGTCTCTTTGTCATCATCGATTGTCACCTGGTATGTGCCAGGCCTGTGTGCACTCTGCAGGGGTGGGAGTTTAGGTGAGGAATGTGACCACAAGCTGGGTCCGGGCTTCCTCGCCACGTGCCCTGTCCCCTCCCATGGGCAGCGCCTGTGCCTGTGGTTGGGGATGTGGGGGCTCCACCATGTCCACCAGTAAGCCCTGCCGTGTTGCAGCATTGTGCAGGACACATGCTGCCACAATGATCCTGCACACTACTGGGGGTGCATAGAGTAGCTGCCCGCCAGAGCGGTCAAGGGAGCGGAAGCGTGACTTGAGCACTCCGAATGTGCACTCCACTATGGCCCTGGTTGCAATATAGGCAGCATTGTATCTTACCTGGGGTGGCGTGGTAGGGTTCCGGATTGGCGTCATCATGTGGTTGCTCAGAGGGTAGGCACTGTCCCCTGGAGAGGTGATGATGGTTGTGATTATTGGGGTTTGTGTGTGTGTGTGTGTGACATGCATGCATGTGCACAGGCATTTGTACTCACCTAGGAGCCATGTGTCGCCATGCTGCCCAGCTTCCAGGGCCCGGCTCAGGGCGGACATTCTGTATATGAAACTGTCATGGGTGGAGCCAGGGTAGTTTGCATAGACAGAGGTGATGATTCCCTTTGCATCGCATACCACCTGTACGTTGATGGAATGCCAGTGCTTGCGGTTTCGGTAGATGTGCTCAGTGGCCCTAGGTGGACGTAGGGCTACATGGGTGCAATCTATGGCACCAAGCTCTTTGGGGAAGTGTGCCACCCTGTGAAAGCCCTGGACAACGGCCTGCCTTTCTGCGGGTGTTCTGGGCATGTATATGTGCCTGCAGACTGAGGGGCGCGCTGTCATGATTGCCAAGACCTGGTGTAGGCAGCATGACTGTGTGGCCTGTGAGACCCCCCCACTATGGCAGTAGTCCGCTGAAATGACCCAGTGGCCAAAAAATGCAGGACATTGAGCACCTTCTCCAAGATGCTCAATGCTTGGGAGCAGAGGGTGGGGAATGTAAGGTCATCTTCCCACTCCCTGACCAGGTCTAGGATGATACAAGGTGGAAACCTATACCGGCCGTAGACCTGGTCGTCAGGCATCCCAAAAAGGCTTGCCCGGGGTGAAAAAATGCGTGCCCTGGCTATTCCCCTCCTCATGCGGTGTCCCACGATCAGTGCTGTGACAAATGGGGCATTCATCGTAGCTGTATATACGTGTTTGTTGTTTGCGCGCACTTTTATACTGTGCACGGGGACGCTTCCGCCTGCCTTCCTGTGGCGGACGCATTGACGCCTATGCGCAGGTTTCCCGTATTCAAATCCATGAATAAGGGTTGTTCGCGTGCATGTTCCGTGTAGTTCCCTGCAGTTCTTCCCCAGTTATGGCTTCTTTTTCATGCGTTGTTCCCCATTCCGCGTGTTACGCTCACTGGCCTGCCCACTTTTGTTGTGTGCGCCGCGCTATGTGCACTTTGCCATGTGCGTAGCACACGCCATTTGATGATGTGTGCGCCCGCATGCGCCACGCACGGATTTGGCGCACAACCAGTGGTATACACGCGCAGCGCCTTCCTTGAATCACACGTGTGCGTGTGCGCTTGGTTTCTCACGCTTGCGCCACCTTGCGCCTGCTTGCGCTGGGATTTTCGGCGCACGTTTGTTCCATGAATCGGCCCCTTAGTGTCTCAGGTATAAGGCACGATTTGGACTATTGTGCAGGAATGGTAAAATTTACCATGAACACACAGGAAGATCCACAAGGATTCCTAATGTACTTACTACAAGTACTGGAAACCAAAAACATCCCTATAAATGAAATCTTCCAGATTTCACACACCTGGAAACATACATGCACACTATGCAACCATGTTTCAAAAAACAACATCCTTCATGAACGATGTGTAAATGTATCCATACTAAATTTTGAATCCATTCCATTTCACCAGCTTCTGCAGAATGCAAATCATGGCATATTATGCCCGTTTTGCAATTCAAACAACCGCTCCACCATACAAATAAACTCTCATAGCCAATATGTCATACTAATGCTTCTAAGGTACAGTGCAGACTGTACCAAAAATAACAGCAAGCTTACAGGATTCACAAACAGCCAAGCATCTCTTTGAAAGAAAACCTTCACAACAACAGGTATAGTATACCAAAGTGGTGCCACAACTACTTCTGGGCACTACACTGCATATGTCAAAAAAAGAAGTGGTTGGTTTGAATGTAGCAATACCTCCTTTACTCCAAAACATAGGTTACCAGCACATTTAACAAATTCCTACTTAATATTCCTTAAACCCAAGTTTAGTCACTGAACTATTGCACAATTAACAGTTAGAATACACCAGCAGGTATCAAACTACATCCATAATACTACAATAGTATTTTTGAAAGTCAATCTAGTTAGAATATGCCAAGCGGTATCTAACTACTTCACGCATTCCCTTAATCACAACTTACTTCAAACAAACATGCTATCACTCTTACACCCACGTAACTGTAATCATGTTTTTTTTTAAATCCAGGACGGATTTACTTTCCCTGTGACCCAATGATTATTTAATGTCAAAACAACAGCAGTGTGTCATACACTAATGTTGTATCAAAAATAGTACTTAGAATTTACTGTTTATGAGGCTCTCCAAAACATAAGTATATGTACAATTGTATACAACTACTGTTTTTAAACAATCCTGCTTAACAAATTGTACTGTTTTTGGATTGTCTTCTGGATTGTCTTTTGAAGAAGTGTGCTTCTTTCGTGTGTAGGTCCTTCAGCTGGTGGTGGTGTCTCTTGGGGAGGAGGGATGGCAATAGTGATGCCATTTTTAAAACAACCAGCAATTTTCCTAATATTCTTCCAATTATGAGCTATGTGCTAGATTGTTAATGGATAATGAGTAAGTGTAGGTGTAGGAGTTTTACAAGGGTACATTTTAAGCTTCAAAGTTCCTAGATCAGTAGAAAATGCAGTTCCGAACTGTTCGCGAAGCACAGATCCATTCACATATGCGAGCACATAGTCACGTGACACTGTCAGAAAAGTCTGCGATGACGTCAGACCTTTGCAAACACCAGTGAACACAAAAACACTGGAAAAAGTTGCAAAAAAGTGTATAGAAGTGTTAAAAATTATGTCAGAATGTGGGGAATGGCAGAGTTCTAAGGCAAAACGTTCCCAATTGGTGCAAAATGTTGCTATATTGGGGTAAGTATGACAAACAGTACTCTGCGACACACCACGTTGCAGGGGGGAGCAATTTTGAAGTGCTTTTGAAGCTGTAATCAAAGAGCATGAGAATCACTGCTCTCTACCTTAGATTTAACACATGCGCAATATCTTCCCCTGTCCACCTGCCCCTCCATATGTGTGGTTGGTGCCCCTTCCCTCATTTCCCTCCCCACCTTACTTTCTGGCCTCTCCTTCAACAACAAAAAAATAGAAAAACATACAAAAACGTTCCTTTATGAACCACTTTCACAGTTAAAAAATAGAACTAAAGAAATAAGCTTATAGACTCCATACTCTTTACATTTTTCAGTATTATAGTTCGATTCAATAAGATTCTCCAACATTCCCATGGAAATAATGGACAATTGTATACTGGAGAAAAATAAAGCACAGAAACAAATTTCTGTCCAAAATTCTTCTTTCTAGTATACAATAAACACCATAATCCATTGCCGTTTATAACTATACAGTCTCGGCATTCCACTGTCTAGCCCATGCCTTATTATAAAACCCAAATTGCACATGCACACCATCATACAAAACAGCCCTTCTACTCTTTTTACTGTTATGTTTGTAACACTCCTTCATTACCTGCTCTAAACCATTCTCACATATATCCACCAATCACCTAAAAAAGTCTACATATAGTTTATCAAAATATTAAACTTTCACCCACCAATTGCCACTTAACAATATTCTATAAATCTTTAGCATCTACATTTCTCATACGTATGCCAAACAATTGTACATTGTGCTCCTATAAATCACATATACTTTGTCCAGTGACAGAAGTGCATCAGTAAAAGGGACAGTATGGATGGACAAGTGCTCATGGCAGCCCAGGAGCGAAGGGCTGAAGGATCCCAAGATAGGAGGCCACTAGCTACTGCTGGGGCAGAGGCGTCCCAAGGGTGGGGTACATCTTGACCGCAACGTCCCTTTAACAGAGTATTTTCTGTCAATTGAATAGGTTTTTGTAAGTGAAAATGTTTTATAATGTTACATCAGTGTATATAAGTTATTAATAATTCCTCTTTTAACATATATGAATGAACTATAAACTTCCTTTAACAAACATATTTTTTGCAATGCATACTTATGTGAGTCATTATCAGCAGAGCATACCCCAATAGGCAAATCAGAGTAGACATTTCTCCTTGACGAAAGTCAGGCCCTCTACCCATAGCAGAAAAGTTATATCACAATTTTTTGTAGGGTTGTGCCAAATAGCATATTTAGTATTTGGCGGAATACCGAATAGTTTGTCAACTATTCGGCTGAAGCCGAATATGAAGTCGAATATTTGCTTTATTTAATAAATCATGTTCCAAACTTGAAAAAACACACTTATTTTTTAAAAAAGCACCATTTGAAATGCATTCTATGCTTGTATTTCTCTTCATTGTAATCAATGCAGCATCTTTATTTAAAGTATAATAGCTAGAAAAAAAAGCAGATTTAACCAAAATGAAGGGGCCAAATGTACCTAATGTTGTTGCATATTCAGTGCCAGTCAAAGTATGAGGCTTCACAAATGCAAAAGGACTAGGTTGCAATGAACAAAATGGATATTGCAATTTGCAACCCGCTGTCACACACTGGCCCACTTTGGAACTGAAGAGAATACCCAACATAAATTCCTCTGCGAGGCTTGTTAAGTGGGGCATATTACTCTGCCTGGCATAACCAAGCCTTGCTAGTCTCCTCTACCTATTGTGAATTCTTAATATTTCTCTGTGGGCATGGTCCATAGCAACAAATGCTGCTCACTTTTCAATTATCCTCGCCACTCCTTCCCGCCAATATACAAACATATGCACCATATAATTCCTGATAACATATCAGATAACATTAGACTTAGGACTCAAGTCCTTAAAAAAAGGGGGGACTATGATGTACGCAATGGGAAGTGACATGACAGTGAAATATGCACATTGTCTTTTCCAACTGAAGAAAGAGAACATTGAATATAAACATTCACCAAAAGAAAAGATGTTCCTGTATTGTTGTTGGGGAACTATAAAAGGAGAGCACCTTGTATGTCTAAGAATCTGCAACAAAACATGCCCTGAAGAGCATATTACAATATAAGATATTTTACAGCTGTATGATAGGAATTTGTCTGGTCTTGTGGCTGGGTTTCCGGTCTAATTCCATTCAGTTTTGCAAACTGAAGTCTATATTTGCCTTTCTAAGTTCTTGGTGCATTGTATTCAAATGAGAATGACAAAGTATTGGGCAACAGCCGAATAGCAAGTAACTATTCGGCCGGAGCCGAATAGCTTTTTTTCAGCCGGAGTTCGGCCGAATACTTACTCGAATACTTACAGCTGAAGTTCGCTAATTTTTTGTACTTGCGTTTCGACAATTTCAAAAAAGTAAAACACGGGACAGATTTCCTTGCAAAACTTAGCTGCAATCCCGTTCAGCACTCTGGGCTGCAGCTGCAAGGAGATTTTATTTTCCCATTTAACCTACAGCTTTAACCATACCGCATGCCATCAACTTTGCTGTAATCTCTTTACAGCACTCCGGGCTGCAGTCGTAAGCAGACTGTCTTTCCCCATTTAAAATGACAGCTTCATAGTTTTAAATGTTGCATGCCCCAATAAGTAAATCAATGTAGGCATTTGTCCTTGCCGAGGGCCACGTCCATTGTCCATGCACCAAACCTATATCACTATTTTTGTGTTTACATTTGGACACTTTGGAAAAATAAAACACAAAACAGTTTTGCAAAACCATGCTTTCATATCCTTGCTGATGCTCCTTGTGCAGGTTTCTTGTCATTCAGTACAGAACTTCAGAATGGGTAGATTACTGCGCTTCATCTAGTACTTTAATAAGATTACCCTGCTGCTGGTGATGAGGTTCTTTTGTGAAGAGGCCCTTCCTTCTTCAAGTGATAGGTTTGGAATAGGAGAGTGAGCCCTATTCACCTCAGCACAGAGTTATTCAATAAGTAACTGTTGTCGTAATGAACAAGTCTTCAAAACCATTCTCGATGCTTTATTTATTGTTAGAACTCAGCCAACACGTAATTCGACACTCTAGAGTCTTTCTTAAGGCATATAGATTGTGGGCCAGTCATTGCTGCAAGGTTGTGTAAATGAGTGTAGCATCCAATCCCAATATCTTGCCCCACAATGGTTACAAATAAGGGGGAGCAATGATTTCAAGGGGTGGCCTGGTGACCACGTGGGCACCTGGTTGAGCGTGCTTGGTAATTATCTGTGATAGTTACAGCGATCTGATTCAGTCCTATGCAGTACTTCGGGCTGTAGCCATGGACTGAATTTTAGCCACACGCAGAATTTATTTTTCCATTCAAACCTATTCTGATTTTCAAAAATGTCACCACAAAGCCAGTCCCTGGTTGCCATGGCCACTTTAACCCCATTGACAGACTCTCCTGGTCATGGGCAGTAGCCACATTATCCGAGTCATGGCCTCTGGCCACTGCCCATAGCCACCGACTATACCTCAGTCACCAATGGTATATCACTATGTTTGATACCTACATTATGATACTTAACCCCCTCTTCTCAAAAACCCACCAAACTTTGCAAAACATTCAAATCTGGGTCTTACAACCTTTTGCAAACTTTTGTGCAGGTTCGTGAAACAGCATTACATTTATAAGCCTTTCAAATATTGTGGGACCCCCGCCCTCTAATGTTGTTACCTTTTGGCAAAACAGCAGCAATCCTTATAGAAGCATACAAGGTCACGTGTAGAATAATATCACAAAATGTCATACTGTTTCGTTGAGTGGCGCCAAAGTTGTACGCCATACAAAAATTGCTTTTCACCAACCCTGTAATGCAAAAATATGTATGGATACCCCCAAACATCTGAAATGTTTGCGGACATTACAGGTATGTCCCAGACTGTTTGCGGAGATGAAAAACCACCTGCTTTCTGGCTTTTTATGTCCATATCTCAACCCATCCTCATCACCCCTCACATCCCCAGAGATTGTTTCATTAGTTTGACAAGTGCAATATTGTGTTTTTTAATATGTATTTACTGTGATGTTCGCACACAATGTGCGCTCTCCATGAATCCAACATGGTGGGCGTTTCCAACAAATATGACGCACCTCACGCTTTTCACCATCCAATCAGCAGGCCCATCCGATGTCTACGGACATCATGCCGCCCTCTGGACCAATTGGAGACCTGTCAGTGGACCGGACAGGGAAGTAGGTCTGGGGACCGAATCCAGATATCACTAATTTTCTTTTACCTACTTTTTGTCTGTTTTAACAAAAGCTACTGGGCGGATTTACACCAAATTTTTAAAAAGCACGCTTTCGAGACCAAGCCGCCACTCCTGGTGTAAATTTGGTGCAAATCTGTCCAGCAGTTTGGGCTGTAGGTGTGAGCACATTTATTTTCCTTTGCATCTATGGGAAAAACCAAACATTTTTGGACCCCCCTATAACTGCCCCCGATATGAAACCTCACCAAACTTAATTTTATGATGATTCTTCCAGGAGTGGCCAAGTTGTAAGCCACACAAAAAGTGCACTTCCTATGGGTTGAGCAACTTAACCATAACTACGCGGCCGCTACCACATGGCATGGAATATCGGAGGAACAATGCTCTTTTGACCACAAAAGAATGTACAATAGAAAAGAAATCAAATTTGACAGGAAGCAGCACGCTTCTTACAATGGGGTGAGCTTGAGGGACATTCTGACCATGTTGTGGAGGGGGGGTAAATGGAACAGTCACTGGGGACAATACATAAGTGGACATACGTAGATTAAGGACAAACAGCATTGGACATTTTTAAGTGCAGTTAGGTGGAACGCCACTCTTTGTTCTGGATGTGGCCATGATGGTTGAAGTGCTAGAGTGCAGGCAGAAGTGAGGGACAGAGGCAGGTTATAGGCGAGGGAAAAATGTTAGCTAGCAGGCAGATGAGAGGTAGGTTAAGACTGTTTCTTGGAAGAGAATTACATGTAAGTGGAGCAAGAAGAGAGAGCTAAGGAAGCAAGAGGAAGCACAGCGAGGGCGAGGAGCCACAAGGGTAGTTGAGGAGCCAGAGCAGAGATTACAAGAAGGCTTGTAGAGATGGATAGAGGAGGATAGATACAGTGGTGCCTTACCATAGATAGATTTGTGAACCAGGAGAGTAGATTTAAATCTGGCCCTGTTTTGCATCGTCAGTCATCCCGCATGGTGACTGTATAGTGGCAAGTAAGTGTGAAGTGAGGGAGTCCAAAGAGAATCCTGGTAGCAAAATGATCTTGCGGAGAGGACAGAAAGCATAGTTGGGGAAACACAAGAGGGTGCTGACACAGCAGTCCAGTTCAGAGAAGACAAGAGTGGTTTAGAGATGCTTGGCAGTATTGAACGAAAGGAGGTGCCTGATTTTCCTAATATTTAGGAGGTTGAGGTGAGCTGCTGTTCCAGTTTTGGAGATGAAAGTAGAGATGTGTGAGAAGGGTCATAGATGACACCAAGGTTTCTAGCTGAAGAAGAGTAGGGTAGAGTGTCGGGTGGGAACTGGATGTGCAGAGGAAGAGATGAGAGTGCTTTTGGCAGGGAAGAAGAGCCCTCTATTTTGGTAGAGTTTAAAATAAGAAAGTGCAAAGCCGTCCAATATTTAATGGCAGAGAGACAGTTGTAAATTATGATGGAGAGATTAGAGGAGAGTTCAGGAAAAGATACGATTTGGTTGTCATCCACGAGGAGTTAGTACGAGAACTCAAAGGAGGAGATTAGTGCCCCAAGAGCAGAGGTATAGAGTGTAAAAAGGATCGGACCACAGAGGGAGTATTGTGGAACACCAACAGTTAGAGGATTGAACTGAGAGGTGTTGTTACTCCAGGAGCCAGAAAATTGGTGAGGTGCAAGGTAGGATTCAATCCAGGAAAGGCTTGATCATGAATCCCAAGAAGATAGAGTATTAAGAAGATCAGAGTGATCGACAGGGTTAACGGCAGCAGACATGCCAAGGAGAAATAGGATAGAGGATAGGTTGGAGTGTTTAACAGAGGTAATGAAGTTGTACACATTCATGAGAGCAGTTACCGTGGATTGACAGGAGCAGAAACTAGCTTGCAAGAGATATGGGACACAAATTTAAGAAGCCCCGGAGGCCAGGATACTAAAACAAAACAGAAAGTGGCAGAGTTTGGAGGACACAGCTGTTCCCCACAAGGCTTGACTATCGGGGTAAAAGAGAGACCGAGCAGCTAATTTAATTCATGGGCCATGACTGTAGTTTGTCTGTGGGCCTAGAATCAGCACTTTACAGATGTTTCCAAATTCTGATTTTCTATTTTGTAACGCTTGCTTCAATAAATTAAAGACAAAACTACACAGCTGAACTGCTTTGGTAAAAGGAAACAGATTCTTTCACCCTCAGATAGTAAACTGATCACTATGATATATTGTATGTTTATATATTTGCAATAGATATATTTCTTTCCAGTTGTTACATCAAGAGACACTGGGCCTCATCACGACCACGATGGTAAGCCTTAAAAGTGGCCTTAGCAGATTTACCACCGCAAATACTGCTCTGCCATATAATGAAACAGTGATAATACCACTGACCATATAACAGTTTGCGCTATTACAGCTGGTGCTATTACAGCCGGCGGAATCTGCGCCAATACAAAGAATTGCAATTACTGCTGCATCACAAGTCCCAACATGGTGGTATTAGCGCCAATTACAGCTCTAATACTGCCAAAAACACACCACAAATGCCTCCAGCCTCCAGGTGGAGGTAAATGCATACAGGTGGCACAGGTGAGCCCAATCCACTTGAGTGTTAGATAAGGCACACACCTTCCCCAAACACAGTTCCAAACACCATACTGCCAGTACACATTGCGAAATGGGACATTCAGCTGCTCATGCTGCACCTTGAGAAGTACAGAGACAGCACAACCAGCCCAGGGTACAGGGTGTACAGAGGAGGAGAAGGAGGAGGAGAGGCCAAGCACGGGGTGCACCAATACCCAGGGTCAGGCCCTCACCATGGACCCTCACTGACAGTCAGTTGGTCAGCCTGAACCACCTCAACAGGGAGACCGTAAGTGAGCTGCTCACCACAATCCAGGGCGACATAGAACACAGGGTCAACATCAGGTAAGCTGTGCCCCTACTGCTAACGGTAGTGTCTGTTCTGCAATTCCTAGGAACTGGCACCTTCCAGCCCCCCTGTGGCATGTCTCACGCAACATCTCACTGCCTACCATCCCAGCATAGGTGCATGCCATGAAGGCACAGTTCCATGCTGTTGCACAAATGCCAAAGGTCATTGCAGACCCGGGTGAAGGCAAGTACCAGACACCATCAAAAAAGATTTTGCCTAGAGACTTTAAAACACATTGAAATGTCAGCACACGAAAGGAAACCCAGAACATTAAGATTTTGGAGGTAAGCCATATTGAACTTTTAAGTTTCCTTGCCCTACTACTTAGTTGAAGTCACCAGATTGATCCTGACACTTATCCCTACAACGTGTCTACCCCATTTATCTATCCCACTCACTGTACAAGTTCCCAAGAAAAGCACTTAAAATCTAAGTTAATGAGTTAGTCTTGTCCTTTGATCGACGTCACAAACGTGACAATATATATATTCATGGCAAAAACTTTTGTTGCAGGGACGTTAAGGAGAAAATGGAATACAACAAAACCTGACATTCGGCAGACAATTCAGGCAAGACTCCCTTAACTTTGCACCCACTGTTGCGCAGCATATGAGCACAATGTTGACATTGGTGTTCCCAGGGGTCTAACCTTTCTCCCTGGATGTTGAACGAATACCTGGCACCTCTCGCCCACTGCATTGCTGCTCTCTGCTTGAACTTTCAGTGCTACGCGGATGACAGCTTGTTTTCAGGCTCCCCTCTAAGGAGGTTTATCATCAGGGGAGTGGAACAGTTTTGTCATGGTGTCTTTCCATGCAACCAGTGCCATACTCGAGTCTTCAGTAGACCTGGTTACGCTCTCCTCCCAAGCTTTTGTTTCGGCGTTCACCCATTTCTCAAGTTCTTTACGCCACACTGTGAAAATCGGACCTGCAGGTTTTTTCCATGACATAGCCATAGTCCTTTTCGCCATTATGCATGCCAAATCCATTAGTTTGACTGATGTTTGAGTTTAGCTAACCTAGGATAGGTGCCCAGGAGACACTCATGTGGGGTCCATTGGTACCTAATGTGACCCGCCTCCTCGCACATTTGTTTTATTTTGGACCAGAAAGTCTGGTCTTGGAGCAGTTCCATAGCATGTGGATTAGGTCCGCATTATCAGCTCTGCACCAAGTGCAGTTTGGCGGCACACTGTTGTTGAATTTGGCCAATCTACTCGGGGTTAGATAGGTGCGGTATAACACGTTGATCTGGATCAGTCGAAATCGGTGATTTCTAGAGACCTCTCCGGCGAATGACAGTGCCCTGTCCCATTTGCTATCTGTTAGTTCCCGCCCTATGTCAGTTTCCCATGTGGTCCGTAGTTCCGCACTTCGGGGGTTAGGTGTGTCGCTTAGATGGCCATATATTTGGGAAACCACTCTTCCACCCTCTCCCAAACTATAAAGCAGCGTTATAAAGGAGTTCATGTCTGGTTCCTCTGGCCAATTTTCCCAATTCATTAGGGAAAACAGTCTAATCTTCCGATATCACATATCTCCCAGATTTTATTTGTGCACTCGGTCCATTGTACAGTATTTTAATCCATCTAATGAACCCCTGACCGAAACCAAACCGCTCCAGGACCGCTACTAGCCACTCCCAATATATTGAGTCAAATGCTTTAATGGCATCTAAGGACAATAGTGCATAGCATTCTTTGCTTGTGTCAGTATGGGTTATTATTTGCTGGAGCCTATGCAGGTTCATGGTCGTATTACGACCGGGTACAAAGCCGTTTTGGTCCTCATATACTAAGTCTCCAATTACTCTGGCTAGTCGGTTGGCTAGGATTGTCGTAAGTATTTTAACATCATAATTTATCATCGCAATCGGGCGGTTAGAGTCACACCTATCTGTGGGTTTGTCGGGTTTAAGTATGGGGACCACCAAAGTTTCTCTCATGCTAACGGGGAGGGTCCTACATTCATAGGATTCTAGGAAGACTTCACGCAATAGTGGCATCAAGGGGGGTTCGAATGCCTTGTAGAACTCTGGGGGCAACCCATCACTGCCCGGGGTCTTACACGTCGCCAGGGATCTAATTGCTTCCGAAAATATCATCGGGTGTAATGTCCCCATCCAAAGCCTCAGATTGTGCTGGGGTTAATTTGGGTAAGCATACCTCATCTAGAGTGTCCTGTATTTGATCTCGGGGGATCTGGTCCGCATGGGAATATAATTGCTCGTAGAAAATCTTAAAGGTGTCATTGACGCCCTGTTGAGTGTTGTGAGTTTCATCGAGTTCGTCTTTCAATACAGTGGTTATATGTCTGGCGTGTTCTTTTTTGCAAAGCCAAGCTAATAGTCGGTCGGGTTTGTCTGCCTCGGCGTGTGCCCTATTGATTCTAGTAATAAAGTCGAATTTTGATAGCCTGTTCCATGCATCGGTGCAGTTCTCTCTCAAAGTTCTAAGATCTTCTTCTCTCTTTGGGGTGTCTATAGGGGCTGCCTCCAATGCCGTGATTTTCAATTCTCCCGTGTCCAGCTCGCTGCGCAGAAGTTTCCTAATGCCGCCCGCTTTAGCAATGACTTGCCCCCGCACCACTACCTTCAGGACGTCCCATAGCGTGCTGACGTGTTCTACACTCCCAGTGTTTTCGTTTATGAAATTGTCTATGGACTCGTGTAGCTCTTCTTTAAACGCCTGGTCCCCCAAGGCCTCCGCAGGCATCCTCCACGTGGGGATGGGCGGTCTCGGGCTGGTGTGATTCCATTCGATTAATAGTGGCGAATGATCTGAAATAGTTCTTCCCAGATATTGCGCACTCCCCATCTGAGGTAAGTGTTCCCTGCCCACAAAAAGGTAATCCAGCCGGATATGGAGGGCATGTGGAGATGAGTAAAACGAGTAACCTCTCTCACCTGGATGTAGCTCCCGCCAGACGTCCGCCAGGTCCAATTCATTGGTCGTGGTTTTCAGGGATGTGGTGGCCGTTGAAGGGCCCTTCATTGTGGGGCTGGACCTGTCTAGCATTGGATCATGGACGCAGTTAAAGTCCCCTCCCCACAAAAAGAAGGCATTTCTGTACTGTAGCATTTTGGAGCTCAGATCTTTCAGGTGTAGTGGGATATTGTTATTGGGGAAGTATGAGTTCACTATACACACTTCCCTTTGTTCAAGTGTCCCCCATAGTACCACATATTTGCCTTCAGGGTCCTTATCCATCTTAGTGAGTTGAAACGGTACGTGGGGATTGATCCAGGTGTAGACTCCTCTTGCAAATCTGGAATAGGAGGCCCCAAAACCCTGTCCCACCCAGTGTTCGTTAAGCTTCGCCTCCAACTCAGCAGAGCAGTGTGTCTCTTGTAGTAGAGCAATGTCCACTTTCTTCCGCTGCAGGTAGGACTTGATTCTATTCCTGCGGAGATATGTGCCCAGGCCTCGCACATTCCACGTCATTATCTTAATTTGTACAACCATGGTGGTCTCTTAGGGGGTCTGGGAGCAATCCCGCTCTTGCAAGGGCTGTATGCTGATGCGGCTGTGTCCCTGTCTCCTCCCGTTTGTAGTAGGCTTAGGTCCAATATCTTCAGTGTTTCCGTCCTCCCGTCCCTTGTCGTAGGTTTAACAGTCAGAGACTTACCAACATTCTCATCCTCCAACGTGGAGGATGCATTAACTGAAAAACAAAACAAGTAACTGCCCCCAGCAGTCGTTTTGAACTCACGACGCTCAGGGGCCCCCGACCCTCGGGGGCCTTTCCAGGCCTTTCGGTACGCGTGGTGTGTAGGCATTTGGCCTGCACTGTTCTAGGCGGGGTGGGTCGTTGACGGTCTCGCGCTTGGGCCTTCGTGCTCCTGCCCAGTCAATACATCAGTTTGTTGCAGCGTTAAGTAGGGTTTCGCGGGCCTTATCTCTAGCATGCTGGTGCGGTCTCTTCCATGTATAGATTCAGTCATTCCTTAGTCATATGGACCCCTTCTCAGGTTCTTCAGTGTCGTCGGCCAGGTTATTATGCTCAAGCCACATATTAGCGGCAGCTGGGGTTTCCAAGAAGACTGCCTTTCTTTTGTATAGTATCTTAAGTCTCGCCGGATACAACAACATGTATTTCAGGTTGAGTTTCCGTAATCTGGCCTTTATAGGTATGAAGGAATTCCACGATCGTTGCTCCGTGGGGGTGTAGTCTGGGTATATAACTATTACGAGTCATTCCTCTTGATCACCCCACCCTCTCTTGAGAACCGCAATATCACTTCCCTGTCACGGAAATTCAGAATTTTTGCAATTATCGGGTGTGGGTATGAGCCCGGCGGCAGTCTTTTCTGGAGGGATCTGTGGGCCCGCTCCACTGAGAACCCCTGGGTAAGTGAGCCTGCTCTAATTTCTTGAAGCAGCAGCGTTTCGATGAATTCGGTGTGGTTTGGGCCTTCCATGTCCTCCGGGACCCCGAGGATACGGACATTGCTGCGGCGGGCCCGTCCTTCTGCGTCCTCTGAGCGGGATTCTAGTCTTGCCACTGTCAGTTCCAGTTCTTGGACTTTCGCCTTTAGCTCCCGTGTGTCTTCGCCGGTTTCTTGCAGGGACGTTTCGGTTCTAGTTACCCTTTCCGTCAGGTTGCGGGCATCTTGCTCATCAGTTGCATATCTGACCTGATTTCTCCGATCATGCCTTCCATAGATGTGCATAACGCTGCAATTGCCTGCAAAATTTGAGCGTCTCGGGGGTCCAACGCTGTGGGTGGTGGGTCTGCCGCAGGGATTGCTTCCTGCGGTAGTTGCTGCCTCGGGAATGCAGTTGTGAAAGCGTCCATCGTGGCGGCTTTTGATCTGTTCTTAGGAGGCGACATGTCCCCGTTGGAGAGTTCCAGGTTTACGGGGCAGGCTGCAGGCCTTAGCTCTGTAATCCGAATCCCAGTTCCGCTGTCTACTGTGGGGGGCCTTCATTCAGGTGCTACGTGTAGTGGGCCAGCGGTCAGTTTTCATATGGGCAGTATCTTGCCAAGCACAACAGTCTATCTTTGGACTCCAGGCTCCAGGTGTGTTGCCCTCATGCATTTTAGTCCGACTCAGGCAGGCGGGGCAAAAGTTTTATTTCTAGGCATCTGTGTTTAAATACCCTTTATCCCTACCTTTGTCCACTGCGGGCGATCTTTTCAGGCAGATGGTGTTATTTTTTCGGAAAACAAATATATTTTCTTTCTTCCCGGGGCCCTGGTGAATGCCACAATGATCTGTGGCCAGGGTCGACATGTAGTTGGTGCTTGGGCAATCACCCGCTGTGTACCCCAATGCTGTCAATGCCTAGGCGGTTCTGGGTTGCGTGAGGCAGCGGGTCCCAGCTCCTATGGCTGTCGTAGCCGCCGGGCCCAGGGGTTTGCTTAGTCTGCCTTCCAGGTGCGAGGTAAGGGCCCAGTTGTATGTGATAGGGAACCATGTGTTGTGCCAAACCGTTCCTCTTCTTTGGGACTGCTCGTGTTCCTGCCCACTGGGTATGCAGCGGCCATCTCTGCTCCTCAGCCGTCAGCAATCCTGGCGCCCCAGTCGTCTGACTCCGCTCACCTCGATCGTCTTCGCCTCACAACGCTGAAGGGGTAGGTTTTTCTTCCGTCCGTCTCGTCTTCACTCCAGCTCCTCGGCAGGCCTCCAGGCTTCCCTCGGTGTTGTCTGCCGGTGGGGGCCGCTCTTCCCTCTCCACGTGGGGTCTCAGCCCAGGACTCCACGGTTCTGCCGTGCGTCTCAATCCGGAGGGCAAACGTTCACAATCTCATCTGCTCGCAGAGGGCTCCGCTTCGTGTCCCGTCCAGCAAGCCCTCCAGGCTTCAGCCCAGTCCAGCCCTCACAGTCCTCCGCCAGCCTCTGCGCTGGGAGCCGCCATCTTGGGTGCCGTAGGGGAGCTTTTTCAAACGCTCCGTTATCCTCTTTGCCAGCTCCGATTTCCTCTGGGATTTCAGCCGAGTGGAGCAATAAGGTTCCGCAACATGCCTCTTAATTGTTGGTAGCTGCTATTTCGATTCTGTCGCCGTAGTATCGGCAGCTTCAGGATCTTGGGCAGGAGCACGGCGGATTCACGGCTTCACACCATGTGTGCAGACCACGCCCCCGGGGGTGTAGAATGAGAGGAAAGAAGGGAGGTAAGGAGCGGCGAGATTATGAAGAGACTTAAAGACTAGACGGAGGAAGTGAAATTTAAGTTGGGAGTGGAAAGGAAGCCATCCTAGGTAAGAAAGTGAGTTGGAGGTACAGTCATGGTGAGAGAGTAGACAAAGAGTACAGATGGCAGAGTGATAAAGAGATTTGAAGGGGGCCAGATGGGAAGCGGGAAGACTGAAGAAAAGAGAAGAACAATAGAAAAGGTGAGAAAAGATGAGGGAGGAAATTAAAAGTTTGGTAGCATGGAAGGTGAGAGAGGGACGGACTTTAGTGATGTTAAAGAGATGATAGCAAAATGCCTGAGAAGTGAGGGAGATATGATGAGAGAAGGAGAGGGAAGAGTGAAAGTAAATACCTAGATTACGAGCATGGTTGGAGATTGGAAGATTAGAAGTGGGAAAATGGATGGAAGGAGAGTGAGATGGGGAGGGGAGGGAGTTAGAAGGAAACAACAAGACCTCAGTTTTGTCAGTGTGAAGAGAGAGATAATGAGATGATATCCAGTCTTTAATAGCAGTAAGACAGGAAGAGTGGTTGAGATGTAAGTCAGAGGTAAAGGAGGAAAAGGAGACAAACATTTGGGTGTCATTGGCATAGAAATGGTGGGAAATCCCGAAGGAGGAGATGATGGGGGCAAGGAGTGAGGTGTAAAGAGAGAATAAGAAGGGTCTGAGGACAGAGCCTTGGGTTTCGCCGTATTTAAGAGGGAAGGTAGTAGAGGTTCATCCTCCCCAAGAGACAGCGAAAGAGCGGTGGGAGATGTCAGAGGAGAGCCAGTTAAGAACAGAGCCTTTGAACCCAAGGGAGGAAAGAGTGTTCAAGAGTAAGGGGTGATCAACAGTGTCGAAGGCAGCAGAGAAGTCCAGGAGGATGAGGATTGAGGAATGCTTACAATAGCGAGCGGTAAAGAGGGAATTAAGGACATAGGTAAGAGCGGACTCAGTGGAGTGCTTGGGGCGGAGGCCAGATTGAGAGAGGGGAAGGAGAGAGTGAGTAGTGACAAAAGTTGAGAGTTAAGAATAAGCTAAGCGTTCGAGTACTTTAGACAGAAAAGGTAGAAGTGAGATTGGACGAAAGTTGGAGGCGAGAAGAGGATCAGCAGAAGGCTTTATTTAGTATAGGGATGATAGTCGCATGCTTGAAGGCAGAAGGGAAGGTGGCCGTGGATAAACAAGTGTTGAAGAAGGAGGTATGGGATTTAGTTAGAAGGAGAGAGACATCAGAGGGAGTGATAGGAGAAAATGTACACATGTGAGCCGAGGGGGAGTGTAAGGAGAGGGGAGGAGGGAAAAAGAAGGAGAACAGATCATTTTTTGGTGAAGAGAAACAATTTTTTCAGAGAAGAAGTTTGCAATGTCGGAAGGAGAAAGAGGAGAAGTAGAAGAGTGGTCATGAGTGGGAGCGGAGAGGAGATGAGAGAGGGTTTGAAAGATACGACGATGATGAGAGGCTTGGGAGTGAAGGAGGTTAGAAAAGTATGCACGTTTGATGGAGTTAAGGCAAGAGTCATATGAGGAGTGATAAGAAAAGTAGGAGGCTTGGTTAGGTAGAGTGGGGGATTTCAGCCAGCAACACTCGAGGCGACCAAGGAGAGGACGCATGGATAAGAGGTAATGAGAGAGCCCGGGTTGGGAAGGTTTACGAGAAGGGCGGAAAGAGAAGAGGGGGTAGAGTTAGTCAAGACTAGATGAGATAGAGGGGGAAAGAGAGGATAAGGCACGGTCAGCTGGGAGGGAGGAGAAGTCCGAGAGAGGAGGAAGAGAAGAAGAACAGGTGTCATGGAAGAGTGAAGAGCAGAAGTTCCGGAGGTCATGTCGAGTAAAAGAAGTGGAGGAGGGTAAAGGAAAGGAAGGTGGAGTGCTGGGGTAAGGGAGGAGAGCAGAGCATGATCAGATAGGTAGCTGGTTAAGGAGGAGACAGGAGAGAAAGAGTAGGTGGAAATGAAGATGAGATCAAGAGTGGAGACAGAGGAGTGAGTCGGAGAAGAGGGAAGCAGAGAGAGAAGGTAAGAGTCAAGGATCGAGAGAAGAGGTGAGGGTTGAGGAGAAGTTTGAAGTCACCAAGTACAGTGAGGGGAGAGGGGAGATAAGAGAGAGAAAGTGGTCAAGGTCATCATAGAAAGAGGAGAGGGGGCCGGGGGTCTGTAAATGATTAGGAAGGAGATGGGATGAGGATGAGTAAAAGGTTTGCATAGGTATTCAAATGAGGAGAAGGTAGGAAGGGACAGTGAAGAAGTAGGTGACAGGTATTTAGGATGGAAGAGGATGCCCACACCACTGCCATGACCAGTGGGATATGAGATATGAGAGAAGGATGAGGAAGGGGTAGTGAGAGAGGCAGGGACAGTTGAGTTGTGAGGTGGGATCTAGGTTTCAGTTAAACAGAGAAAGTGAAGATTGAGACGAAAGAACATGTCCAGGACGGCAATGGTCTTGTTACAGAGGAATCTGACATTCCAGAGAGCAATATTAAGTTGTACGGTTGGATTAAGGGGTAGATGAGGTTAAGATGATGAGGAAGGGGAGCAGTGGAAGGGGTGAGCGGGTTGTGCAAAGGGATAGAGATAAGGAGAAGGGAAAAGATGAGGAGGATAGGAAGGGGAAGAGGAAGGGGCGGGAAGGAGAAGGTGAGGAGAGAGGTTGAAAAGAAGGGAGGAGTCTAGCAATGCGCATGACAGGGAGGTGAGAAATTGTGAATGGTAAGAGAGTGGAGAGGGAAGAGGTAGGTAGGGTGAGTTGTAGATGATAGGGGAGAGGGAGGAGGACGAGTGAGGAAGTGGGGTGAGAAATAGGGATTAGGAGGCAGTAGGTGGGGGTGGGGCATGGGGGTTGGAAGGTGGCAGAGGGAGGGTCGAGGAGGGGATAGTAGACTATAGTCCAATATGATCGGGTGATGGTTGGTAACCAGTAAAAGTGAAGAGATGGGAGGAGGAAGAAGGCAGGCAAAGAGAGGTGTAGGTAATGGGGAAGGTAGCAAGTGGATTGCTAAGGGTAGAATAAGGCAAAGTGGTGGTAGAGCCCAAACGAAGAGTCCGGATCAGAGTCCAAGTAACAGCAGGAGACAGGCAGGTGTGAACTGAAGGGCAGAGCACTGACGAGACTCAGCCGGAGGAGGGTGAACAGTCGTTGGAGTAAGGACAATGGTAATGAGTCCAGAAGAGAGCCGCTTGCATGCAGTGGAGGACTTAGGGGCCGGAGCACTGAGGTGACTCCGCCGGAGTAGCAGACGTTGGAAGCAAGGCCAGTGGAGCTGAGGCCAGAACAGCTGCGTACCTTTGATGTTGTGGGGTGAGGTGCAGGAGACCAGGAGAGAGCTACCCCCAGGTAGAGGAGGACTGGAGAACAGGTGCACCAAAGAAGTCAGCCGCTGCACCCCTAAAGGTGGGGGAGGAGGTGCAGGAGTCCAGGAGGAAGAAGTGCCATAGCAAAGAAGGGGGGGTCACGGCACTCTAATGATGTGGGAGGAGGTGCAGGAGTCCAAGAGGGAGCCACCTAAAGGCTGAGGAGGAATGAAGTATAGGAATAACAAGAAGGTAGCCGCTACATCCCTGACGGTGTAGAAGGAGGTGCAGTAGTTGCAGTAGTTCAGGAGGGAGCCACCTGCAGGCAGAGGAGGACTGAAGCAGCCGCAGCACCTTGATGGTGTGGGAGGAGGTGCAGGAATCCAATAGGGAGCCATCTGAAGGTAGAGGAGGAGTGAATGGCAGGAGCAGCAAGAAGGTGGCCACTGTACCCCTGAAGGTGTAGGAAGGGGTGCAGAAAACCAGGAGGAAGCCGCCTGTAGGCAGAGGAGGACCAAGGACTGCAACAAGAGGGCGACCGCAGCAACTCGATTATGTGAGAGGAGGTGCAGGAGACCAGGAGGATCCACCTGCAGGCAGTGAAGTGCCAAGGGCCGGGAGCGCCGAAGAGCTCAGCTGGGGGGAGGCATGGGCACCTGTAGGCAGAGGAGGACAAGAGGGCTACAACAATAGGGCGGACGTAGTACCCCGATGATGTGGTAGGAGGTGCGGGAGGTCCAGAGGAGCCAGGAGCATGAGAAGGCAGCCGCAGCACTGGTAATGTGGGAGGAGCTGCGGAAGTCTAGGAGGAGCCGCCAACAGGTAGAGGAGTGCTGAAGGGTCAGGAGCACCGAAGAGCTCAGCTAAGCGGAGGGGCAGCAGCTGTTGGGAGCGAGGCCAATGGAGTCGAATGAGGAGGCGACTGAGAGGCAGCAGCATTGACCAGTCCCTCAGATCCAGTTAGGAGCAGGGCCAGGAGGCCAGTCTGAATCCACCGAGTCCGCAGTAGAGGAGGGTGGGATCAGCAGAGAGGCTCCGAATCCGACAGTGCGGGAGCCGGACGAGGAGGCAAGAGAGAGGCAGCACCACCACCAGAGAAATGATCAGTCCAAGCGCCCAGTGCGCCAGCAGCGGAGAGGCGGCGTTACAGTCCGGAGACCCTGCCACCGCAGGTGCAGGCGGATCCCAGGAGGTAAGTGGCAGGCAGGAGACCAATAGAGAGGCTTCGGAGTGGTGACAGAGGTCCAGTATGCCTGCCAAGGGACAGGAGCAAGAAGGCCCAAGGAGGAGAGGTGGCTGCCAGAAGCACCAAGGGTCTAAAAACCAGCAAGGTCTGGTCCAGAGGCATCCAAAGGTAAGATCACAGGAGTGGAGATGGGGATAATGGCAAATTGGAATTAAAAACCAAATTTAGGACCTTGATTCTGCCTGAGTTTGGGGAGACGTTGGCTCATGCAGCCGAGCTTCTGCACCCCTTGGTGGTAAAGAAAAATGATAACATACCTAATGAGTAATTTTATGCCTGATGCCATCAGTGATGTCATCAGTGATGTCATTAGTAATGTCATATATGTATTTAGTGATGTCACCGGTGATGCAACAGGGGGAGCAATTTAAGGTGGGTTTGCCTGCATTGTCTGTCAAATTTCAGATGTTTTGTTGCATTACATTTTCACCTTAACGTCCCAGCAAACGAAAGGTTTTTCCCTGAATTTCAAAGTTTTTTTAAAAAATGTATTGCTAACCTTAACATCCTTGCAACTAAAGTTTTTTTTACCAAATAGAAATACTATAAGTGTATATTACAGTGCGACCACCACACTATAATATACAAATAACAATGTTATGTAATCATTTAAGTACTTTGGAAGGTAATCTGTTATATTGGAATAAACTTTGTAATGTATTTTCAAAAGAAATGGCTACAAATATTTGTAATACCATTGCTGTGTCTAGAATTAAATATTTACTTTCTAATCTTCAATTTCTTTTCTAACAGATTTTTGTTTGCATATTAGCCAAACTTCGAATTCTTAGATTATATACTATCACAATGACACTGGCATGTACTTTCTTTTGAATGTGATTGTTTTTTTTATAAAATGTATCGCAAGAGAATGTCTTCATGCAATGTTTTAACAGTAAGGAGAATTGTACATTTAAATGTGAACATTGACTATTTTCATAACACTTTTAAACATATGTTTACTTCTATCTATTGTACTACATATATTTAGATTATATTTGAAACAACTGAAATAGATTTACCAAAATCAGTTACTTTCCCTGCAATGAAGTATTGCAATTGTTTACTAATACATACAATTCAATCCATTTGTATAATGTTACATATTTTTATTTTAAACTTTATGTGTTGACAAATTAATGCTCCATGTGTAATCATATCATATACTTCGGTATCACTGTATTGTTGCAAGTAATGTTATTATTTTAAGTGTGATAAAAATAAAATAAAATATGTATCAAGGGAGGTCAACAAAATGTTTCAAACGTATTTCATCAGTAATGTCACATTTGATATAATTATTGATCTCATTGGTGATGTCATGTATGATGTCACCAGTGATATCATCTGTGATGTTATCATTGTGGTCATGCACAGTGCATAGTGGGGGCATGTAACGCTTACCTGGACTCCTCGGGAGCGTAATGCCTTCCCAACCTGTGGACCTGGTAATCGACACCTTTTGGATTCTCTTTCTGTTTTAAAACAACAATAACAACAGAACACTATAACAGCTATTAACTAAAATACTACTGTATGAAAAGTGTGCTCCTTTAATCCCTCCTTTCTCACCTGTGTTTATTTTCTGTGGAGCTCTCCATCCTGCTTTTCTACAGGGGCGCGTTGAGGTGAAGAAACAATGGTAACTTGGGTAGCTATTGTATCCTATAGCTTCTTGTGAAATAAATGTCTTTACTTTTAAGAATGAGTCTTGGGGTAAGTAGCTGGTGAAAATGGTGTAATCATTGAGGGCTTAAATTAGATTCCTACGTTGGAGAGATCTCTCTTTCTAATGACTTGCTCTTTTTCTCTTTCTTTTGCAAGTTCTCGGAATTTAGGAAAAGGGTTTATGGCTGAGAATGACTGCAGAGTTACTCAGAATGAGATGAAGTTTATTAAATGTGAGTTTGCCTATACGGAGTAACTACAGCCTTCAGGGATGAGCGCGGAAACAACTGTGTGGTGAAAACTTGAAGAACCTTCAGGTACGTAATGCTTATTTTACGTCTTCATCTTTTAACTATAAAGTTTGTATTTTGTTAATTAAATGCCTTTTGATTTTGTCTGCAGGTTTTCGGAAAGCTGAGGAAAAATACCTTTGGAAGATGCGGTGGCTGCGGAAGAAATTTCTGACTGAAGATACTGCGACTACGGTTGAAAACTGCTGACCGAAGATGCCGCGGCGGTGAGACTGCTGACAGAAGATGCTGTAATTGAGAGTAAAACCTCTGACGGAAGATAGTCGCTTCGGAGATAACCTTGGTCAGGTAAGTCTTTCTATTAAATATTGAACTCTGAAAATTTCTGTGAAGCTAATGTATCTATTATCTCCTTTTACAGGTTCTGTGAGGAGAAACGGCAGTAGTGTTACCCCTGTCAGCGGATCGTGTGGCGGCCATGTTAAGTGTATGGAATTTACTGTAAAACATCACAATAGTCTATGGAAGTGTATGCTGAGAATGATGTAAATGCCATGTGTGCCATGCTAACACCTACATTTGACCTGCTGGTTTATTTAATGTTCCCTGCCTAGCCTGAAAGCCTGAATGAGGATTATGTCCACTGACTGGGATCATGACAGGGCACACACTTAAGGTGAACTTGCTTGAAATGCGATTGCTGAATTTCAGGGGTTTTGTTGCATTAAATCTGATCATTTTAACACTCTTAACCAAGGATTTTTCACTGAATTTGAAAGGTTTTGTTGCTGTGTATTTTTCGCGCTGAATCTGATAACCTTAACTCTCGCCTAACTAAGGTTTTTTCACTGAATTTCAAGAATTTTGTTATACTATACTTTCATCAGGCCCACTAGCAATGGCCTTCGGCTGTGGCCACTGTACATGTTGCATCAAAAGGTTTCTTTGGGGGAAACTAGCCGTACCCTTGGGCACAGAGATCCATTACCCCCTGCCTAGAAGATGTGATCATTTGTTTTTCACTCTCTCCCCATTCTCACAGTTTCCAATATTCCCCCAACAATGGCAACAAACTACAGATACAGCGGCATTGAACTACCCATGCCCGTGGGACTTCCTGGGTATTACCCCGATAAAGCTTGAAAATCCCAAGCTTTTTCCACTCAGCAAGTCACCCCTTCCACTTTCCATGGTCCCTCCACTCCCCTCAATTGCTTTTTGTCTTCCTGGCAATTACCATCTATCACAGTTTGGTTTGTGTGACACATTTATGGTCTCTGAGGTTGACTTGATTTAAATGCAAGTTCATTTCAGGGGTTTTGCTAATCTGATCATCTTAACTTTCTCTGAACAAATGACTTTTTCTATGCCTTAGTTTCCTCAGGGCCCACTAGCCATGGCCTTTGGTCATGGCCATTGCACATGTTCTACCAATAGTTTTCTTTTTGGCCCAAAAGCCATGGCCAGTGACTACAGCCGAACATGTTGCATAGTTTCTTGAGGTCTCACTAGCTATGGCCTTTGTTCGTGTTGCACTAATATCTTTCTTTTGGGCCCTCTAGAGATGGTCACTGGAAATGTCAAACTATTACTTTGTTACCAAACACCCATTGCCCCTTGTCCAGTAGATTTAGGCACTGCAGATATTAAGCCTTTTTTTTGCAACTCCTTATTGCGCAATAATTATACAGTAATAATTTCCAATAACAGAAATTCCTACGGTAGAGTAGCGGTTTGCCGATTCCTGCGATAATGGGAGAAATGGCTCAGAATTCAAAGGTCTTCCATGTCCTCACAGGCACTCAACGTGTGTACCCCTTCATTTCTCAGGTCCTCTCACTCAACTCAATTGCTTTTTGCCTCCCTAACACTTGCCCGATAATATTTCGTTGTGCAGAGTTTGCACAGCGGGAAGCAGCGGCAGCAAGGGATGCGTTCTCTCTTGTGATGATCGAGGTGGCTGGGTTGCCCCTGACCATCTCCAGAGAAAAGGAGGCTGCATTCATCAGTGGCATAAACAGGGGAGGGCCAGAGGAGCCTGTCCACCTAACTGCGAGAAGCAACAAGCACTGAAGATTGGCAAACACCAAGAAGAGCATACACGAGTGACATACCTAGTGAGTTCATAGCTTGCAAGAGACTCCGAAGCGCTGCAACAATGCCTGCATGTTCACTGCAGGCCCCTTCACTCGCGAGTGAGCAAAAGCAAGGATAGAAGTAATTTTGAATACCGAACTATATGAAACCAATAAATGTTTTGCATGTTAAAAGCAACTGACTGTATAAATAAGCACACAAGAGTGTGAAAAGCCCAAAAACCCCACGGGAAAGCTGTAATTGTTCCAAAAGCTTACAAGCAGTACCGAAGTCAAGAGTTTCTAATAAACCAGCAAAACCAGTTGAACAAACAGTACTTAAGGCAAGAGGGGAATATTGAGAGGCTTAATGACTATAGAGCTTACTGGTTATGTGCTACAAAATAGAAATATTCAGGTGATAGCAACCTACATTGCCAAAGCCAAGATTGAAGAAAAGAAAGACTATCTTGTGATAAGAATTTGGTTCTTGGTACAAAGGGGAAAGGAAGGTGGCAAACAGGATGCCCTTCTGGAGCACATTATCCAGCGGGAGATGAGCATAGTTTCCAAGAATTCTTGAAGAGCACTAATGTGGTTTCTTGTTTGCCCCACAATAAAGTTTGATGCTGAAGAAGTCTAATGAAGTTATGGTTGCAGTAAGTTCTAAGTTACCACTGAAGCACATTTCAGTTCTTGTTTTTGAAGAAGTAGACAAGCAGGTGAGTAAACCCGTAGGGCAAAAGGTATTGCCCAAAAGAGCCTGTCAGAGGTACAAGCCAGGTAATAGTTGATGCAAGTGCTGAACTGTGGTTGTAACATAAACAACTCATATTGATCTGTGCCATTTAAAGAAGACTTGTGAAAACGTGTTGAAGAAAAGTTATAATTATTTCTGAAGTCAAGTGTGAAGCAAACCATCCTGACAATGGGCCTCATTACAACCTTGGTGCTAAGTGCACCATCTTTACCACCATGGTGTAAACGCCGTTTACACCATGGTGGATGGCGGATTTACCGCCCCATTCCAAGGTGAGTGGGGCGGTAAATCCCCATTTCCCATTTTCCCTTCCCCATTCCCATTTTTGCCCCATAGGGCATAATGGGAGTGGGGAAGGCGCTAATTACGCCGCCGTAAATTACGGCGGCGTAATTAGCACCATGGCAGGTTAGCGCCATGGATTTTAACGCCTACTAAAAGCAGGCGTTAAAATCATAATCAGGCGTTAAGGGTTAACGGTGGCGTTAACCCTTAACGCCTGAGTTGGAATGAGGCCCAATGTGTTGTTTCTACAAAGGTGAACTTTGTTCTTATTCCAGGAGGAGATGGAATAATGTATTTCCTTTTGAATCCAAAATGTGTGATATTATCCTAACCAAGACATTTGTTGTTGTGTATGGGAAGAAAACCAATGTGAGACTGTTCTTATTCCAGAAGGATTGGGAACTTCCAATTTCTGGAGATACTTTTTTAAAGCAGTGAACTTTCTAAAAAACCTTGAAAGTGCATAGGAACTTTGTGTTAAAATGGATGTCCTTGTTTTCTTTGAACTGTGGAGAAAACCATTGTTTAGATCTGGGGAAGCAAAATTCACTCAGGTTATGAGAAGAGAAGTTGATTATATTGTAAAGCAAATCATATGTTTTACAATGTTGACAAATTGAATTGCCAGATATTTCGTTATTGCTTTATTTGTTGTACAAGTGTGAGGGTCAGATCTACTTTTGTTAGAGTGTTTCCTTTATTGTATTTAAGACAACGTAATCGTAGTCAGGGTAAGGATAGTGAGGCATGTATCCAACCTTTTTATTTAATAAAATGGCTAAAGTTGAAAACTCTTTACAAACTTGTCTGCCTCACATTTCTGACTCCTCACACCTTTCTCAGCATCTCTGCTACAAAGCATCAATACCGATATAAAGGTTTTAGGGTGCAGAGGGCACCCCGTTCTCTGTTGAATATTTTAAAAACTACTGGATGGATTTACCTCAAACCAGTCAAGGAAATTAAGTCAATGCGTTGTGCCCAAATTGTTCCTTACTTGGTCCAAATGTTTCAAGCAGTTTTCATGCTGCGGCTGCTCAAAAACTGCACTTTTTCTCTATTGTAAAATGAACGCGAGTAGGCTGGAAATAATGTTTTAATTTTTCTAACAATTTGTTCTATAACTTTCCAGTTTAGTAGGGCTCTTGACAAGCTTTTTCTTTGGATAATGTCATCCAAATCCATCCAGCAAGTCAAAAGATATTAGCCTCTGTAATGAATCCAATGATATCATTACTCCCTTTCCGGTGGTGACTGCCCCCTATGTGGCATGGGGAAGGTAGCCGCTAACTGATCCTGACCCTGCGCCGGCTATATGAGGGATGATCACATGGGGGAGACAACCTATGGGAGGGAGTAGTGGTATTAGAGGATGCGATATGGCACACATATTAAGTCTGTTCTATTGGCCAGGGATCTACACTGAGATGAAAAACATTGTCCTTACTTGTGCCCTATGTCAGAAGACCAGTTCTCAAAATTCTCATCACCCTCAGTTACAACCTTTACAAATCATTGTTGTGTCCTTTTCACGCATAAGCATAGTTGGACCCTTTGAGCCATCAAAATTGGGGAATCGGCACATATGGTAATTGTAGACTATGCCACTCGTTGCCCTGAGGCATTTCACCTGCGCAATACTACAACCCAACATATACTTAAACGGTACAAAATGTAAATATAGTTTTATATCAGTCGAAATAAAGATCGCTTTAGAAAGACCGATCTGTGACCGCACAGAGTGGTCTTTCTAAAGTGATCTGCCATGCCCCTGCTGCACACGAGAGAGCGCAGGCGCCAACAGGCAGGTAACCTGAACGAGTGCTTTAGGTAACGGAGCCGGCTGTCAGCTGGTGTCACAACGCAGCTCCTCGACAGACTGTTAAACAAACCCACCTGCCCTATTATTTTAAAATACAAGCAGAGGACCATCAAATTTGAAAATATCAATCAGCCCCCCAAACCCTCAGTCACCTAGTTTTTCATTTCACAGTTCTCTCACGTTGTGCCTGCCATTTTGACAACTGGATTCTGTCATGCGAATGTTAGCGCGGCCTGCTTTGTACATGCAAGGTTCTGGATGAATTTGCATGAGTACGTGCATGTCCTGCCAAGACAAACTGGAATACTCTGCCCATGTGAGCCATGCTTCACAAACGTAAGTACATATTTATTTACTTTTTAAATGCATAACCAGTGGGTGTTGTGGGGCAGTTGAGGGGCTGAACAGGAATGAAAGAGAGGTTTGGGAAGTGAAACCCCTGTTTTACAAAACAAAAAGGGCTGGAGTGTGTGAGGATCAGGGCCTATTAAGTCATATTTCAGCATTTTTAAGGCTACACCAAAACAACCAAAATAAATCGGTCTTTTTGGTGTTCGTCCTCTTCAAAATGCAAAAATATGACATAGAACCACTTAAACGTTAAATAAATATTTTCTCACAAGTTGGGTTCCCAAAGGAAATTATAACCGACCAGGCAACTACTTTCATGAGCCGACTAATGTCAGAAGTGAAGGAAATTCTGCACATAAATATTCCTCAGAACTTTCATTTATCATTCATAGACTGACGGGTTGGTGGAACGATTCAATAACATTTTAAATCACATCCTGAAAAAGTTAGTTGAGGGTGACAGCAAAAATGCCATCTGAAAAACTCCACAATCTTTATTACGGTTTTCTCCCTTTTAACTATTATATGGTAGAGAGCCATGGGTTGTCCTTGAAATGTCAAAGGAAACCTGGGAGGAATGGGAGAAAGCCATTTTGCCCCTTTTCCAAACAGCACAATGGCTAAAAGAGCACATGGCTAAAGTTAGAACAATAGTGCAAACTCACATGGTCAGGGCCCAGGAATATCAGAAAACCTACTATGATAACAAAGCCTTGCTCAGATCTTTTTCCATTGGACAAAAGGTCTTTGTTCTCCTTCCATCTTCAGAAAATAAAATGTTGTCTAGATGGCATGGTCCTTATGAAGTCATAGAGCAGACAAGAGCTTATGACTACCGCGTGTCCCACTCTGACCAAAGAATCGAGACCCATATCTATCACATAAATCTCCTTAAGGAGTGGAGAGAAGATCCCGCTGAAAGTGCTACAGTGGTGTTAACTAGTCGCCTGGCCGAAGAATCAGATCATAACCTGCCTCGGAACCGGATAGATGACTTGTTAGACTTTGTGATGAATCAGCAATGAATTCCATCCAGAAACTAGGCCTGGGACCCTTCTCATGTGACCAGGGAAGGGCAGACACTTCCTGAGCCAAACCCTTTTATTGGTTTTTTGCTAAGCAGCAAAAGTCAGAAAACATCATTTTGTTGTTGGAGAAAAGTCCCATAATCCCAGAAGTAATGGGACGAGGAAGAGGGCTAAAGAACAATGTTGCAGCAGTAGTTAGGCAATTAAACCTAATAGTCAATACCCGAAGGGAGTTGAGAGGCTTACAAAGCTCTGTCAGGTGCAGGCCATTAAAGGGAGATGGAACTGTGGCTGGAGTGCTTGTGGCAGCAGTATAAGTAGAAAGAAGAGAGCACAGTGTTGGCAATCCAGGCAGAAGTGGGAGAACCGAAGGGACGCCGGGACTTTGAACCAGCAGATTTCAACTGCATGTCCTGCAAGTGTCCTGTTTCTAAAGTGCAGAGGTTGCGCAACGGAAGGTGGGAATGAAAGCTGATTTTCCTCATCCGAACCTATTTGAAAAGATTGCGCAGCAGGAAACGTGCCGGAGACCATGGCCAGAAGGTACTATGAAGCTGTGGGTCTCAGGAGCAAGAGGGGCTCCTTAATTGCATGACCAGACTGGAGACACCTTCAACAAGGAGGGCTGTGGGTCCAAACTGAAGCCAGAAGTCACAAAACTCATGCAGAACACAACGGAAGGTATACAGAAGCCAGTGAGTCTTACCGAGCGTTCTGATCACTTGCATGAACACTGCCGGCAACAGTATCCAAATGCAATCACTCACATACAAGTAAAAGCGATGTGAAACTGACTGTTGACTGTCAAACAATGGAATACTTGAATTGTTGCACTTGTGTATGAGCAGCGTTATATCTTTCACTCGTGTAAGGGAGAAATGGAGTGAAAACCTCTTCATTGAACATTAATCTTGTTAAAAACATAAAGGAGTGGTTGTGTGTGCTTAATAAAGATTAATAAAGATTCTCAGAGGAAGGGTGACCTCTGAATCTATTTTAAAGCAGTTGACTCAAGATACCAATTAAAGCTAAGTGTCCAAACATTATCATTACAAGATGTAACAAGCAAGCATTGCCCAATCCAAGATAGATCAAAGTGTTTCTCCAATCTGGAGTGAAACCAGCCTTTCCCAAAGCATAGGGATGGTGCAAGCATTGCCGTAAGCATAACAGAACACCATCATTGCCCAAGCCAAGAGTTTGCAAGCATTGCCTGAAGCCAAGAAAGACTGAAAACAAAACTCATGGGTAAATGATCCTAGCTGGCAGAATGCAAGAGGTAAAGGCATGATTGGGAAAGGGAAGAGTGGCAAAGAGGCTGCCCTTCTGGAAAGGGAACATTCATAGGAAGAGTGCCTTGCTTACTTGAAGGTGTTAAAGTGTCCTAAAGTGAATCTTGCCATATCTGAAAACAAGCTGTTCAAAGTTACAAAGTGCTGTAGTTGTGGTGATGTTTTAGTTGTCAGTAGATTTGAGACTTCAGTAGCACACTTGGAGGTGGAGTACTATGAAGTAGAAGAGTAGACCCTCATGGTGAAATCCTGCAGACGGTTGGAGTTGAGAGTTGCTTAAATGAAGGTAGAAGTGCTATGAAGTCATCCGGACAAAGAAACTGTTATTCCTAATATTATGCAGAAAGACTTACTAAGTGTTGGCCCAGGAGCTGTGTTTCACTAATATTACCAGCAGCTGTGTCTATTTGAACCTAACAAGGAGCTGTTTCTTCTTGGACAATTAGAAGTTGTGACAAAGTATCTTGACTGGAAGTAACACTGATGCTATTTGGTACCGTGGAAAGTCTTTATTACAGCAAGGCAAGGAGTTTCATGTGTGTTCAACTTCGGTTAGTAAAACATTCTTTTGAATTATTGAAGGAGCCAAGAACTGAATTAAGACTTTATCACAAACCTTTATTTGTTTGTTTCTTTTTGTTGAAAATTGGAACTGAAATTACCTTGAAACCTGGGGAAGGGGAGTTCACCCAGGTTACCAAAAAAGATTGTGAATATCATTGTTATTGTGAATTTCCATATATTTCTATATGTATTTGACATTAAGTGTGAGGGCCAGATATCCCTAATTAGAAGAGTGTTTTCTTTTACTTTTGATATGCAGGGAAATCCTCATCAGAGTAGGGCTAGTGAGGTGTTTAATTAGTCTTATACTTTCATAAAATGGCAACATTTTAGAAACCATCTAAAAGTTGTCTGCCTCACATTTCTGACCCCTCACAACTTGCTAGAGCAATTTACTGATGTTTTCAAAGCTGAAAGTTAAGGGAATGTTCCATTACATCCGTACACCCTCAGGAAGGTGGTCCACTTAAAACCATACCGCATACCCAAATCCAGAAAGGAGGTGATTATAAAGGAAGTAAATAATATGCTGGGTGCAAATATTATCAAGCTGTCCCAAAGCCTTGGCCCTCCCTGATCGTACTTGTTGCCAAGCCAGATCAATCATGAAGGTTCTGCATTGATTTCAGAAAGAGAAATGCACTCTCCCAATTTGACAGCTATCAATGCCAAGGATAGATGATGTAATTGATAGATTGGGAAATGCAGTTTACCTTTCCACGATTGATCTGACAAAGGGATATTGGCAAGGGTAATGGGAGGTTTGGCCGCAGTAGATTTCATCGATGAAAAATTGGTCCCATTTTTCTTGCTGCATTTTTACAACAAATGTATGTGGTGGTGTTGGTTAGAGGAATAATAAAGGTAGGGGGTAATTGGAGTGGACTGAGGGGGGTCTCCCCCACATATATCTGCAGATAAATGTACTTAAAGAAAAAAATAAATGCAACCAATTCTCCCTTGATGAAATAAATTAGAAGAAATCACACAGAACCACTGGCATGTCCCCCATTAAGCCAGAAGAGAAGGAGAAGACTGCTTTTTTCCACCACCATTGGAATGTTTTAGTTCAAGGTGTTATCTTTCGGATTTAACAGGGCTCCCGCCACCTTTTAAATGTTGATGAATCAAGTCCTCCGACCATACGCTTCCCTCTGTGGGGCCTATATTGATGACATCATAATCCACAGGAAAATATGGAAAGAACATTTACACCATCTATATCTAGTCACCAGGGCCCTGAGAAAAGCCGGACTCACAGCAAATCCAAAGAATTGTCACTTGGCACTGTCGGCCGTCAAGTATCTTGGATTTCTTTGTTAGCAATGGGCTGGTACAACCCCCAGGATGAACAAGTTAATTCCATTAAGGAAACTCCAATTGCCAAGATTAAGAAAGATCTAGGGGCCTTTTTAGGTTTAGTTCGGGTAGTCTAGATTATTTATTCCCAATTACCTGTCCATCACATCTTGCCTGAGAGATAAACTTAAAAATGCAGAACCCCAAAAGATAAAGTGGAGAAAGGAAGACCAACTGTGTTTTGACAAACTTAAAACCATTCTGTGTAGTAAACCCGTGTTGAAGGTGGCAGACTTGAACAGGAAATTCATTCTTCAGACTGATGCTTCACATGTTGGGTTAGGGCTAGTTCTCTTACAAGATCATGATGGAATAGAACACCCCATTTTATACATTAGTAGAAAGTTGTTTCCTCGAGAAAATAACTTTGCCGCTATTGAGTTGGAGGACTATTATTCACAGAAACACCTTAACACTGTGATGAAGAAGAGGACTTGAGGAATGTTGAGCAGGAGAAGCCCCGAGCACAGGCAACACTCTAGATGTTGGGAGCATGCACCTGTGCCCGGGACATTTAAAACAGGACTACCAGAAACAATAGCAGACTGCTGGTGGGAGCGGATTGCTCCTGTTTGTGCCACCAATGGGTGGAGAAGAGGACAGGTGGAGAAGAGGACGGCCCAGTTTAGGAGTGAGTGTGGGGTACTTTCCGCTGCTTTCTCTGACATTTCCCTAAAACATCTTACCGAATTGTGTAAAAGTTGTAAATGCAAGAGCACAATTTCAGTCAACTCACTGCAACTAAATATAGACATCCTAATAGCCTCTCTCTTCCTTTACTCTCCTCTTCAGTGTAACTAGCTGTTAATGGGTCGGGCAGTACATTTGCTTGCTACAGGAGGCGCCCTGTAGGAAACAGCTCATATCTTGTGCATATTCGAATCCATGACAACCCCTTCCTACCCTTGGAAGGGTAACCCTTAAAATCTGGATGAATAAAGTATGGCTGTTTTTTGCCCTGGTCCCATCATTTAGCTGTGGCAAAAGTAAAATACATTTCCCTGGCATCTTTAGCTAGCAAGGGGCCAGGGAGAATGCAAACTCCAGATTGCAGCCTTATTGGAAATTCCATCATTTCCCTCACCTCCAAACACTCTTCATGTCAGTGCCAACACACTGCTCTTCACCATCCTGACACCGTCTCACCTCCCTGTGGACTTTTTGAGGCCCTGGTGTGGCACATTTTCTTTTTCTTTAGGCATCCACATTCCAACTGGACAGGAGTATGGAAGTTGCTATGGAGATGGTATCAAAGGAAGCGGTGCATCACTAGGCACCTTTCCCCACAGGCTCCCTGACCAGCGCTGCTCGCTGTTTGAGGCGTGATGACCTCATCTCGTTCTATGAAGACGCTGTGTTGCAGAAAGCTCAGGCTTCCCGTGTATAAAGCTTAGAGAGCCCCGTGACTCGCTGCTTTTCAACAATTCCACAGAGGAGTGTGCAGGTACTGTTTTGCAACGTTTACCAAGATGTTTTGACCTTGCTATTTGCTTTTTGGGATTTTTCTTTTGGTTTTCCCTCAGCTTTTGGTGTATTGGATCTGCATTTGCATTGCCCCTTGGTTTTTGCATTTTGGGGGGTTTTCTCCTGGTGTACTGGAATTGGGCTTTGGATTGCTGCCGCCTGGATCTGCATTTGGATTTTCCCTTGGTTTTGGTATATTTTGACTCAGTGGAAATGGACTTTGGATTGTCTTGGAACTTCCTTGTGTTTTAGGATTCTGGATTTGTCATTTCTGAGGGAGATGTGAATAGGCTTTTTACTGGTCCAAGAAGAGTTGTCCCTTAGCAACGTCCTCCTGCTGTTTGTGTAGCTCCCTGCGTATCCGTCTGTTCATTGGACTGTGCAAGCTTCTGAATTATGGACTCTTAGACAATTGTGCCCTTGTGCCTACTGGGTAGTTAGTCCCTGTTTTCGTTGCAGTTGTGCTACGGTCGGTTGCCTGGTCTATGGACTTCCTGCAGCGTAGGAGCACCTTAGGTTTACAGCTTCTGTCTCCTTGATTCAGGCAAGAGAGCGAACCAGGAAGAGGCTTGTTCTGGGGAGTTCGGTCTCAGCAGTTGGTCCTCTGCTGGTTGTTGTTTTTTTCTTCCTACAGCAGTTCTTCTGGCTTGTGGTGTACCTGTCCTTTTTGTTTCAACCCTCGACAACCAAGTAATTTTGTAATCATTAGTTGTTGTGGTTTGAAGGGAAAATTTCCCTGCAGATGGATCTTCAATACTAATCAGGGTCCATTTACCAGAACCAGTAGCAGGGGACGGAGTTTATTTTGGACTTTGTGAGAAGCGTTTCGGGCTTGTGGGAGACAGAATGAGAATGAGATTGGTCCGTAAACGGCCATAGGTATGAGGGCAGGGCTATAGCTTTTTCTGCCTTGTAAGACCTACTCCCGCTTTTACCCGACTAACTGACTCCCCTTTAAGATCTCCTACCACCTACACTACACACACACACACACACACACACACCCCACAAAAGGCCACCATAGGCCTAGCCATTAGCTTAGCAACACAAACCAAGCCATGACTAAGATCACCTCTTTAGCCCTGTTGCAGTGTCCCACAGCAGCGCTAACCAGCCTCAAAACACTGTAGTCTATGAGATTGTGGGCTCTTCCCTATCAATACCATACTCCTAAGTTTCTTCTGCCAAACCCATAAAAAACAAAATGGCACTCAGGAACTGGGAATTTCCGACCTGCACCCATCAAAACAACAGGTTTCCAATCAGCCTTTCCCACTAATGAAACCCACCCTTTTTTCTTTGACAGAACAAAGCGCAGCAAGGCCACCAACAGGTTCAGGCAGGCTCTATACAACATCGCTTACATTACATTATTTTACAAAATATCTATTCAGAATCAGGTTAGGCCCTCTGTCCAAGCCCTCAGATCAACCCTTGCCAAATCTATTAAGTCCTTCTGTAACTTTAACTTCCCTACAAGCACCACAATCCCGCTCGATGTTTTACAGTCTCCTGCCCATATCCTGCCTAACCTAGACCTTCCCGGCCATGCAGCACCTGAAGATAAATATGCACCTCCGTCTATGAGTGCGTTAAACCTGTTCCCCGCTATTCTTGGTGCTTACAAGGAACCACCCACACGCTCTTCATATGGACTCTGCCAAATCACATTGGTATAGCAATCTATCTCTTACCTTTGCATTCACCCCCACAAGCTAGCTCACTTCCTGCTCATCCTGTTCCATCCCTTCCTCTATGATAATGATTTTACTTGCTTCTTCTCTATCAAAATGTGTCACACTCTGTATGCATTCATTTCTCTTCTGCGTCCTCCCATGTTCTCACCACCAGCCCCACCCACACCCCTTCTATTATGTCTGACGTGCCACCTCCCAGTCCAGCTTCACTGACACTCATCTTGCTGTCTACTAAACCCATCCTGAACATTCACTGCCCTATTCACACCCCAGAGTTAGTAACTGGCACCCCTTACTTGCATATAGCTCTTCCCTTTGATCGATCTTTCACTACTCTACTCCAATACCTGATGTTGCATTTAGACAACATTTAAGGTACTGCTCATGTATTGCAGTTAGACAACTTTTCAGGTATTGCTCATGTTTTTCATTTAGACAACTTTTCAGGTACTGCTAATGTTTTGCATTTAGACGATTCTCAGGTTCTGCTCATGTTTTGCATTTAGACAACTTTTCAGGTACAGCTCATGTTTTACATTTAGACAACTCTCAGGCTCTGTTCGTGTTTTGCATTTAGATAACTCCCAGCCTCTGCTCATGTTTTGCATTTAGACAACTTCTTGGGCACTCTTTGTTCTTGACCCCAGAGATCTACTCAGACACTGCCCATGCTAAAATTCAGTTTCACCCTTTGTCACTTACATCAGCACTGAGCATCACATCTGACCCGAACTCATAGCATCGTGCCTTCAACCACAGCTCCATCTCCTCCCCTTCCTCCCCTTTAGGTTTCACTGCTTCACACACTTCACAGATTAGAGCTGCACAATGGCGTTCCAGAAACCCAGCTAATGCCCTGCCCTGCCACCCAATCCCCACTTCACTGTTCCCACCAACCTCGCCTTCCCTCATGCACACACTCCCCCTCCTCCTCTATTACACCCTACTCAACGCCCCTCCTCCCTCCTACTCTCACCCTCATCCTGTCCTCCATGAGCCCCTACAGCTCCCCATGCATTCCTCATATGGTTTGGGTCTATTTGACCTAAAACATTTGACCTAATCACATTTTATCAAATTTGACCTTTTTCAGTCTAAAATATGGGGGGAGACCCCCAGAAAACCCACCCCCACTTCCCCCAACCTAATCTATACCCTTACCCACCCCCATATATATATTTTATTAAATTTGAACAAATAAAGGTCAAAAGAATTCAATCAAATGTTTTAGGTCAAATGTTTTAAGTCAATTATGCTAATACTCCTCGTACATACAAGAATGGAAACACACCCTGGCGATCTACAATCTAAAGCATCAGCCCTATCTGCCACCCTCCCATTCCTCTTCTCACCACTCCAGCCCTCTCCACCAGCAGACCCACACACTCATCCCCTGCCTCAACAATCCCTTCCTTCTCCACCCCTAGCTTACCCACACGCTCATCCCTGCCCCCCGCCAGCCACTAATGCCGTCCTCTCCTCACCCTTCATTCGAACAAGCTTGTCCTAACCTCCCCAACTCACACTTCCCTTCCTTCAGCACAGCGCAGGCTGCCCTGGCCAACACACCTATTTCATCAGCCCCCTCACACTTACACACACCCCATTTGCTCTCAGACCCCCCAGAAATTACACTGTCTCCATCCACCACAGGATTGTGCACCCTCATATCTCCCTGAGCTCTGTTCTAGTTCCCACCTGCACCCCCCCTAATTCCACCCGGTCCTCTCCTCCTACTCTCAACCCTGTCCAGGCACTTTTCACCTCCCCTCCAAAATCCCCAATTCCTACCAGCATCCTAAACACCTTCCCCCTTTAGAACCCCTCCTCGTGCCCTTATCTGTATTCCCCCTCTCGCTCATCTTCCCCTTCAACTCCCACCTCCCCTTCAGCTCTACTTTAACACACCTCTCTCCCCCCACCCTGATAGTCCTCCTTTCCCATCAGCCTGCTTCATCACAACTCACGCCAAACCACCCTCTCACCCCTAATCCATTGTTCCTACAAAGACATCATAGGCTCTTCTGCATGCTAATCAATGCTAGGCCAGTCTCCAAAAACCAAATACAACATGTTTGACTTTGTCTTTGACGAAAAACCCAGATATCCTCTTCATCACAGATACTTGGTTCTTGGATGACTACGAACCCATTGCACATGAAGTCTTCCTTTCAGGCTACTCCCTGATCATGCACAATAGATCCAGCAGAGCTGGAGGGGTAGCCATCCTCCACAAACTTCACCTTTCAGCTCTTCTCACTGAGAAATGACCCTACAACACTGAATGTGAATCACTACTAGGAAAGATACAACTCTCTCCACTCCTTCACCAAGGGATTCTTACTCCTATACAGGCTTCCAGGCTATAATAGGAATTGTGCAGACTCCCTTAACAACTCCCTTTCAGCTACCCTAATTCAACATCTGTCCCTCACCATATTAGCAGACTTCAACATCTGGTGTGACGCTTCCTCCAACACCATAACCCACTCTCTCTCCAACAAAATGGAAGCCCACAACTTGACCCACCTGATATCTCTCCCCACTCATATAGCAGGACACACCCTAATGCTTTATTCAACTCAACTGAACTAATCTCTGTCCGGCATCCATGCCCTCTCATCTGGACTGATCACTTCGCTATCTTATTCTCTGTCCTCTGTCACTCATTAAGAACCTCGTAACTACCACTTGTGCATGCAGTGTTGCACAATCCATAATCAACCCTTCTCTTACTTCCAGCTTTTCCTGGAGGCCTTCAAAACCTCCCACATCAATCCATTTCTTAAAAAACCCTCTCTCGACCCCCTCTTTCCCCTAAAATACTGCCCTATCTCAAACACTAGTTGCATTGCCAAACTCCTTGAATGTGCAGCTTACAAGCTGCTCTGCCTCCTCACAGAATCTGACTGTCTTCTTGACCCCACCCAATCTGGATTCAGACTTCTTCGAGGAACAGAATCCACTCTTGTATCCATTTGGGATGACTTAAAAAGAACAGCAGACTCGCAAGGCTGTGCTACACTCATCCTCCTTGACGCATCTGCTGCCTTTTGACGACACTGACCATGCCTGAATCACAGACAGACTCCACTCTCTAGGCATCATAGACTCCACTGTAAGATGGATCTTCTCCTTCCTTTCCAACCGCTCACAAATCATGCTCCTTCCCCCTTTCTCCTCCCCTCCCACCCAGTTCTCAAAGAGGGTCCACAGGGAGCCTCCTTTCCCCTCTCCATTTCAATCCCTACCTTAGCCCCCTCCCGGCACTCCCCCACTCCTATAACCTTACCTGCTATAACTATGCGGATGACACCCAGATCATTTTCAAGATCCCCAATTCACCTGCCTCCCCCTGCCCTAACCTCACCTCCTGCCTTACCGAAATCAACCTCTGAATGACGACCAACCACCTCCTGGTAAAACTGAAATCCTAATGTGTGTTACAACATCCCTCCTTCCCCAAGCAACCCCCTGGACACATTCTTTAGGAGCCCCACCTGCGGCATCCACCTCTGTAAAGAATCTGGGATGCATGCTGGACTCTGACGTACCACTCTCCCACCACTTTAAAACTGCATCCAGAACCTGCACTTCCACCGATGCATCAGCAGGTGAAACTTCCCCTACTTCTCCTACCAATGCAGAGACTCTGCAATTGTTGTCATCATTCTCTCCCGCTTAGACTGTTCCAACGCCCTCTATTTAGGCGCTTCAGCGTACAAGTTGAGGAAACTCCAACAAATCCAAAGCTCCTCAGCCCGACTCCTTCTTGCCTTCTCACCCAGGGAACACATCACCCGATCCCTTAGAGTACTACACTGGCTTCCTATCAGCCGAACCATCCTTAACACTGGTTCAGAATTCCTCCAGGACAAGCTCACACACTACCAACCCACCAGAAAACTTAGATCTGGTTCTGCAGTCCTCTTCGTGATCCCCCATACAATTCCACCAGAGTGGGAGCATCTGCCTCTTCCGTCCAAGCCCCCTTCATCTGAAATTCCCCCTATCACCCATCCGTCGTAATGAAGACTACCTCTCCTTCAGAAAGGCCTTCAAAACCTGGTTATTCCCTACAACAACCTGAAGTTTCTCCCTGCCCCCCTCTCTCTCTCTCTTTCAAGGTACCATATGCCTTAGTCACAATTTTGTTCCCTTGCAGAACATCTAAAAATGCAAAGTAAAGTACTGCCCTCAGCACAGTTGGGACGACTCGATTTTGCCCAGCAAAACCAAAGCAAAGCGCTGAGTGAAAAATCAAGGCACATAGTCAAACACCACTAGTTGGACACCAGTCACAGGCATGGCAATGCACCCACATCCATACCCCACTCTAATACTCAAAGCATAACAGACATCAGACTGCAGCTACGACCTATGATAAAATTCGGTCTAGCTGGAAACATAACAAATCCCTGGCCCTAGAATGCAACTTCAACCTACGACATATTCAGTAAAGCTGGTCACATAGCAAATTTCTCTTGCACGCTCTAAAACGCATAGCCCTACAGCACCCATCCACATGACTGACTATCTTGGGTTTCTAAATGGAACACGTCCAGCGCACCTAAAACCTAGCTCAATCTAAGTTGCACCCGCATTTTACTCAGTACAGCACTCCACATACTTGGTCTCCAAGGGCGTTCACCCACAAGCGCATTGAGGCCATACTAAAGGGATAAAGGCTCTATATAAATGACAACCTACTACTACTACAGTCATGCAGGCTTTCCAGGCCTACCTTAAGGTGGCCACAGTAAGACCTATCTTGAAGAAACCTATGACAGATAGCAACCCTGCCAACTATTGCCCTGCCCCACCCCAATATTTCAAAATCTTCAAGCGTCTGATGCTCAACGATATCCTCATTTACCTGTAAATACAAAATATATGGCATATCCGACTCACTCCAGGCAGGGTTCCGCAGCCATCACTCCATGAAACAGTGCTTACCCATGTCTCCAACTTCCTTTTTAACTGCTCACCCCGCCCATCTACCCTCATCTGTCTTTATATCTCTGCCAACTTCAACAAGGTTGGCCACTCAACTATCCTCATGTGGTCCTCTTACCCTGGTTTCTATGGTACTACATTTGGCCACATTGCCTCTTACTTGACTAGCTACTCCATCTCTATTTCCTGGAGTGCTGATGCCCTTTCAATAGGATTTTCCTCAAGCATCTGTTGTGATCCCTTCCAGATCTCTCTTTAAGCCATGTTCCTTGGTTAGCCCTCTCCTCCTTTGGATTCCCAAATAAAATCTTTGGGCGTTATGCTGCCTAATCAACTCCTCAAAAACTGGGGTGATCTACCATTTGGCTTCAAATACCTCACCCATCCTACCCTCTCCGATAGGCAAAAACGTTATCAGCGGGGCAGGTTTTAAGGCTGTACCTGACAAGAGTTTCACAAATTCAGATAGTCTTCTCAAGTCCTGAAGGTAAAAGTTGAGATACACTTTTCAAAGGTCCCATCCTGAAGAAGGGAGGAGTACTTTTCGGGTTTGGTGGCTGTGTTAGTGCTCAACGGCTTCAAATTAGGTCCTCTTGTTACTCCACTCTTCCAGCAATATGCAAAAAAGATGACAAAGTCCCAATGCAGAGGAGTGAGCCGGACCCTACAAGTGTGGTGCTCAAGCTAGTGCTCTGCATAGCCTTCTAACAACCTGCTCCAGTAGATGCCTTCATCTCTCACAATTGCCTGCATCCATGTATGAGGTCCTATGGGAGCAGCTTATTCTTCCTATCTTGGGCAGTGTGCAAGGCTCTCATTATTTGTGTCTCTATAAGCAAGCCCTCCCTCATTTCTCAGTGTTTTCATTGGTGCCCAATCTTACCAAAATCCCCTTACTTCAACGTTCCTCCTTAAATGGAGGTTACAAACCCATCTGCCAGGTATTTCCCTTGGAATTTCCACCTCCTGTTTTTATCCTCACCTGTCAGCTATGCTTGGCTTGCTGCATTTTAGCTTCATGTGGTTCATCCAGACATGTGCGTCTGATACGCTGCATCACTGTCTGCCCTCTCTTTGAATTGTTTTTCTATTCCCAATGACCTTGTGTGACAGGAAGAGACAGGAGGAGAGTAGGAGTAGATAGAGAGCATTTCTTTTCTTTCTTTCTTCCTTCCTTCCTTCCTTCCTTCCTTCCTTCCTTCCTTCCTTCCTTCCTTCCTTCCTTCCTTTCTTTCTTTCTTTCTTTCTTTCTTTCTTTCTTTCTTTCTTTCTTTCTTTCTTTCTTTCTTTCTTTCTTTCTTTCTTTCTTTCTCTTTTTCTCTCTTTCTTATTATCGAATGCGTGGGCGGACCCACAGAGGCGCTTCCCCATCCAAAAGGATGATGTGCACCTACCCCACCAATCTTACACACATCCCTCACATTCTCATAACTCCTCCCAGCGGCCAGTCTGCCCCACAAAATCTAGCAGCACACTGCTCCTCTCTCTGCCTCGCCCCCCGACTCCTCCCAGCAAAGCCTTCCCACTCAGTTCAGCCACTCCCAGTGCAGACAGCCAAACCCTCATGAACTCTCTCTCCTCAACATGCCTCTCACACGCAAGCAAAAAATGTCCCACAGTCTCAGGCACCCCACACACTGCACAGTCCCTAGACTCACGCTTCCCCACTCGAAACAGACTGTCATTCAGCGCCACATGCCCTATCCTCAACCGGTTTAGCATCACCTCCTCCTCCATTCCAGTTTCCCTGCATCCACTTTCACAGACACTTTCTCACGAACACCAAACATCCACCTGCCCTTCACCCCACTCTCCCACCTCTTCTGCCACTCATCCATAACCCGCTTCACGATAGAGAGCATTGAAGGGACAGAAGGAAGAGTGAGATAGGGGGAGACGGAGGGAGTTGGGGGTTATTAGGGGAGGGGAGTATACAGAAGGGAGAGGAAGGATTGAACATCAAGGCAAAGAATACAAGGGCATAAAGGGGCACGACCAAGTAAGGGCAGTGTCCAGAAGACACCTATGTTTTCATTACACTATTGGGGACCTAGGTAAGGGCCTACCTAGATTGTTCCCACAAGGAGATAATTAGTATGGACATATGGCCTTAGGTCATCACCAACAGCTAGGCAGAATCTTAGTCCGTAGGGGTTACCAATTTCCATAGACCATCCTGGGGTTAAGGGAAGCCTTGGTGAAATAAGTTCACTCAAAACCATATGGGAGATAATTAATGGTTTTATTTGAGTGGAGGGATTAGTCCACAGGCTCTCACACAGCACAACAACAAATTCCTGTTGGAACATTCCTACTAAGCATCTTTCTTCTGGCATTCCATGTTCCATGTTCCACCCTGCTTACAGCTAAATGGAAGGTGACACAAGGAACATGCAACACCAGGGTAATTCGACAATGAAATGCTACACACCTCCCTTCTTTATACATATTTGCACAACCAATTTAGAATGTGTCAAAACTTGAGGTTGTAAGAACCGCAAGAAATACAAAGCTTGAAATCACAAACTTGAACAATGAAAGCAATATGAAATCACTGTGAACATTACACTTGTGTATGAATAATAAAGTGGTATTATTAATCGCTCTAAATATAGTTCTGGGCATTGCTGTAAGCAGTTTTAACTCACATAATACTTCAAATATAAGGGCTTCCTGCAAACACGTAACTACTTTCTCCTCCCAGAATTTTTCTTTCTCTGGTTTATTATTCTTCTCATGACCTTAATTCCCTTTAACTGCATTGGTATTCGTAGGTAAGTGTTTAAAACTCTTGCATTCCTTGTTCATGTTCCACACCCTATCATCTGAGACTTTTACAGCTCCATGGAATCTCTCCATAACTTGAATGGGTTCTCACCAATTGACATATCTACTGCAGTTAATTGTGGAAGTGTAATTCCAATCACCCACTTTCACACAACATTCTGTCACAGCTTTTCTCGCATCAAAATATTCTTTTTTTCTTAATTGTCTGTGGCATATTTTCCTTTCAGCATCCTTGAAATCAATGCCCCTTTTGCAAGCTCTACCTAACCACGAGGGACAAACTCTTGTATTGGGTTTTCTACCTCTCAGCATTTCAAAAGGACATATACCTGTGGTGGTGTGTGGTGTAAACTTATGCACAACTACAGTTTCCTCAACAGCTTTTCCAATCACCATTTCTCGCCAATGCACCTCTGATGCTATTCTTTATGACCTTGTTAAATCTCTCAACAATCCCATTTGTTTGGGGATGATAGATTCAACTGGTTTTATGCTTAACACCATTGTCTTTAAGAAATGTTCTCATTTCCACTGATACTAGCTGTACACCAATATCAGTAATAATTGTTGTTGGATAGCCTTCCCTTTTGAAAATGACATCCAAAAATGAAATATCATCTTTGGAACAAATACACCCATTCAATTTCCACCCATCTGGACAACATGTCAATGAGTACTACACAGAATCTTAAGGTACCCTGACTTCTCACTGGACCAACAATGTCTAGACCTACACGATCCCACTGTATGGTAGGTATGGGCATGACAGTCATGGGTTCTTGCCTTGTGATGTATCCTTTGGCAGAATCTTCACAAACAAAAAAAATTCTCTTATGAGTCTCTCCACCTCTAGGTCCATCCCATGCTACCAATAATCTTGTCTAACAAGCTGTTTAGTCTTTGTCATACCTTGGTGTCCTTCATGTGCTAGCTGTAATATTGGCTTTCTTACCCCCATAGGTGGAGACACCTTGTCACCCCATAAACCAAATTCTTATTAATCTGTAGTTCATCAAACACATGTCTGACAGCTTCCGGGAGTTCACCTTTTCTAATCTCACTGCCTTTTACACCAGCCACAAGGCGCTCTTTCACACTTTTTAACACTTCATCAGATGTCATGGCTTGTATCCATTCTTCTTCCGAAACAACTTCCCGATTTACATTTAGTATTTGTTCCTCATCACTTTCATCATCATGAACACTATCAACAACATTGGTTAACCTTGATAAACAGTCAGCAGATTTGTTTTTGACACCAGGAACAAATTCTACATCCCAGTTATATTCTGCAAACCTGCTACCCATTTTCTAATTCTTGACTAAAGTTTATCTAATCCCTCAGTGGTCAGAATTTCCTTGAGTGGTTTGTGATCTGATCTTACTACAAACTTCATTCTCCAAATAAATGAGAGACTTTTCTAAATGGACCATTTAAAAGCCAACAATTCTTTCTCAATCCTGTAATAATTGTATTCTGCCTCCCTCAAAACTCTTTAGGCCAATGCAATGGGATATTCCACTCCCCCTTCTACTTGGGATAACACAGCCCCTAAACCATGATTGCTGGCATCTGTGGTGAGGATACTTTTTTTGTTGGGATTGAAAGTTTTTAAAGTGGCAGCATTGTTTAAATCCAGCTTTATCTTGCTAAATTCACATTCACACTGGTCATTACAGTCACATTTTACATTTTTCTTTACTGGCTTCCTCATATGGAATGTCTTGCTTGCTAAATCTGGAATGAACTTGGCATAATATTCAGCCTACCTAAAAACGAGATCACTTTATCTTTACAAGGCATAAAATAAGCAGTGTTGCATAGCAATTTGCTAATTGAGACTTGTGTAGCAACACTTGCTATTTAAGTTGCCATGGTCAATCAAAGCATAGCTAGCCCTGCATTCCTTTATTGCCCTCAGTGCTCTTCCTCTCTTTTCTTTGTTAACTTCAAGTGCTAATGGAGAGAATGTGCAGCAGTAATCATCTCATGTACTAAGTGCCAAAGGCCTGTGTGGGAGTGCTCTGCAAACATTTCTTTTTTCTTTTTCAAATAAACACAAACCAGAAGTAATAGGGATGATAGATTTAGTCATACTTTTATCAAGCTAACTATATCTTGTCTGGAAAGACCAGTATGTGTTAACGTTTTTGTATTTTTTTTAAAGACAGTCATGCAATTCCATTCCTAAAAATTGTAGTTGTTACATAATGCATAATTATAGTATTGGCACTGTAAAAACACTGCATTGGCTCCATGCATTACAGTAAAGATTAAGGTGGTGTATCTAAATCTCATATTGAAGTTTGTTGATGAAGATGCATCATATTGACAAGTGAACACTTTTGAAAATGTACATGATCACACAATCAAATGTTTTTGATGACAAACCTAGTTCTGTAACTTGCTGGTTACATACATATGTGCAGTTGGTGCTCGACCCATGAGCTGATGCATACTCACTGACTTTCTATTATATCAGCCTTTTGCTTTATACCAGCTTCCCTTAAAGTGAGATGACCCCAAACTACAATATTACACCTAGTTTGCTCAGTTCTCTGCTTGCTACGTCATCCACTCTGCATAGTCTTCTACTTTCTTTCCTTTTACATACTGAATACACAAAGCTAACTAGATGTTTACGCAAAGTAGTGATCAATAGTTCCATCCCGTTGCTACCTTTACAGATCTACTGCACCACCATACACTGTACTATAGAGCTCAATGTGCTTTATAATCATGATTGCATTATATATTAGCACCTGCAGGAGACAGTTGGCCAAACTGTTTTCAGAGGCTTTTTATTATCATATCTATTTGTGTCCCTTCATGCAGCTAACCCTTTACAGACACTCATCCACGGCTCACAAAGTCTTTTCACCCACTCCCATAGTCAAGTAGATTTTATGAAGGGCGAGTACCATTTGACGTTGCAAACCTTTATTTAACTTTTACTTTGTTTACAGTAAATGTTGAATACAAGTTTCACTGTCCATAGCTGGCCTCTGGGTGGCAGCAGTGTGCCATAAAGTGTGTTTGTAGTGACATACACCATTTTACATATATCGCATTTGTTGTCATCTGTTGCTATGGTTAAGTGCATTTAGGTTGAATAGGGTAAACTAAGTTACCCGACCTGCAGGTCTAGCTGAAATTTAATGAATTTGCAAGTCCTAATTGTTCTCACCAATGTCTTATTTCAGCTATATGCAAAAATGCTGTATTGTTGCTCATTTCATGTATGCTGTACAAAATCTTCTGGCAACATTAACAATATTAGGACAAGATTGCTAATCAAATGGGTCTGTTTGCTAATCAATACATTTTTAATTAGCAAATTCTGCTAATCAATTTTTGAAAACTAATGTTTGCCTTGCTTTGCTAGTGGGACTAGGAAAATTAATAATGGTGTTCACTAACTCTACTTTGGGTCTGATACTTTTATCAGAATTCTCATGCCCTAGATATTGTATATTGGATCTGGTGAATTTGCATTTGTCCTTGATAAGTGTAAGACCAGCTTCCTTAAAAATATTTAAAACTTTATGAATGCTACTCTCATACTCTTCTTGGTTCTTTCCGTAAACTAAAACTTCATCTTGGAAACATAGTACCATTTGCATGTGATGAAATAATTGATACATTACATGCTGAAATACAGCTGCTGCAGAAATAAGCCCAAACGCCATCCTCTTACACTGGAACAAACCCTCAGTGGTAATGAAAGCTGTCTTTACAAACACCCGAGAGACTAGAGGAGATATTTCTCTAGACCACATGTGAACAGCCCTCTACAATTTGGTACAATATAATGTATTCACCCGGTCACTTGTTTCCCCTTATTCCATCCGTGTCTGCCACTTGTATGTGTTATTAATCATTAAATCATCACATACCCATTTAAAGTACCTACAATATAAATATTAGTTTTTTTATATATAAAACATAGTGTCAAAAAAGCATACACTTTTATATCAAACGTGCATGCATCAATATAAAACAGATTATACATTTTTTGACCCATTGATAATGTACTACAACAATATATTGTGGTCCCTTAATTCATCAATGTTTTCATTATCTCATTAAATTAATTTTCAGTATGGATCTGTGGTCAGAGCCTTCTCTAATTGAGCCGGCACACCTTAGTCCTTTTCACTTTCACCCATCAGTCTTTACTCCACTCATTCCAAACTTTCATACTGCATCCCCAAATACTTCCAACATGTTTCTTTCCTTAGACTTTTATGACTATTATTAGGAAATTCATCAGGGGTAGAGCCACATTGAATTGCAGTGTACAATACAATGTTGTCTTCTTGGAACCATTAGGGGATTCACATCTTGTCCCTCCCTTAGTTCCTCTCTTCCGGCTAAGACACCGAGTGGATGTCTGTGGGAAACAAGTAAAGGACAATGGACTTTTAGTGTTCGACATATCCTGGTTGTATTTTTTTATTAAATACAACTTGCTATGCTTAACATCACAGCAGGGGGGAATCAATAACTTATTAACTCCTCCTTTTCACCTTTCGATGGCACAACCCCACTTGGTAGTAATTGACAGGCTTCACATGTATTGTTCTCTTAGGTATTCTTATCTCTTTATCTAATTCTCTTTACCATTTCTTTAAATCATGCTCCGATATAAGCTCCATCATATCCCATATCTCCTTATTTACTTTATTCTTAATATTACATTAACAAGACACCCATAATTTTGGCCAGTTCTCATTTTACCTCAATATCCTACTTCAATCCTGTATCGAGTTCCGTCTTTTCTTCGCACATGTGTTTGTTATAGTTCTGCTTATGCTACACAGCGTAGTCCCTTGATGGTTCTAGCCATTCAAGTGCACCATTCCCGCAAAACATATGCAGGGTGACAAACACGCACAGTTTTAAACAGAAAGGCTCCTAACATGAGTTGCAATAGTTGTCCCTCCGTTCCAAAACACACACTACTGTTCTTACCAATGTGTCCCATTTTTATATCTCAATTACAATTTCTGCTAGCTCAACAGGCTAGCTGTGGAGTATGCCCGCCTTCGTCGGGTTGCTCCCAATGTCCTCACCTTCCTTGGGCTACAAGGGACACGAAAGCAATGAAAGCTGTGACATTTCTGGAAAGAGGATGCAACATGATCTGATGGTACGCAGATTTGAGATCTTATGTACCCATTACCTTGGCAACTTTAAATGTGCCCAACATTTCTGCTATGTTGGGCAACGGATGCCTGTCTGGAATAACACACTTGTTCACACATCTGAGATCTATACACAACCTAAGTTTTCCATTTGGTTTGTGTACTATTACTAAAGGTGACACCCATTCACATGATTCCACTCTTTCTATCACACCCTGTGCTTCCATTCTCTCAAGTTCTTCTTTCACAGCAGCTTTGATTGCTAAAGGGACTAGTCTCACTTTTTGTACCACAGGAATGGCATCACGTCTCATTCACATCTTGTGTCTGAAATTCTTTAAAATGCCAAGTTCTTCCTGATACACGGAATGTTGTTCGAGCCATCTAAATGATGTATCTTGATCCACAGCATATACTCCCTCCTCTGCATTTGGATCTAGTTTTATTTTTAGTCTCCTTTGATGGGATCAACTCAAAAGTGGTTGCATTCCCTTCTTGGAGACAAACATTTTTCCATTTGCTATTCTGTCTTTAAATTTCATAGTGGGTCAGAACCACCCTTCCAATTCATTGCGTTTACCACCATAAGCAATAGGTTTGACATCCACTTCCTTCAATGTGGTACTTGTCTTGAAGTTTTTCTCGAAACGCACTTTGGGCAATAAAGTGTGCTTTGTGCCAGAGTCAATTACCATGAGTCTTCTACTAAAAAGGTACACTCTTGTACATCCTCACATAGTTCATTAATGCATTCTATGTTCTCCATTTTTGTTCTGCAACAGTTGGTAAAGTGTATTATTTTTTATTGAATCTCTTGCAAACTTCTTTAATCCCAGGACATTTTTCACTACTGGCTAAGTGATGTATACTATCACATCGATAACATCTTCTTCTGTCATTGGTTTCTTTTCTCTCTTTGAACCTTGTTCCCTTTTTATTCACATACACTGGATCTTTTTTGACAAATTGTTTCCTTCTAGCTGTGTTCCTTTCTTTAACCACCAAAACTTCTGGTATTTGAGACATTTCTTCATTCTTACTTTCGGTTTCTACTCTACTTTGGAGTTTTTTCACAAATTTGTTTGTATGTTCCACTTCCTTTGCTACTCTAAGAACTTCTTCTATGGATGGATTTCCTTTGGACCATAATGCTTCCCTTACTTTGCTGTCATTGCATTCTAGCATAAACTGGTCTTGTAGTCATTTATCCAAATCATTCCCAAACTCACACGAGGTCTCTAATCCTCGTTAAGCAGTAATACATTGTTATACTGTCTCATCAGTTTCTTGTTTTCGTCTACCAAAATGATATCTTTCAAGAATAATGCTTACAGATTTCTCATAATGTAGATCCAACATTTTAATACACTCTCATATTCTATAAGTCCCATTGACTCTTCTTCTTCTGGCAAGGATAGAATATTCTCAAATTGTTCTTGCCCATAGTTGCCTAAACAATGTATGAGTAGACATGTTTTCCTTTCAATTGTGAAATTTAGGCCATGGGCTGTCAAAACATAGTGTTCAAAACCTTTCTTCCATCTTTTCCAAGGCAGTGCAGGTTTGCGCTTTGTGTCTAAAAAATAATTTGTTGGTGGTATTCCTTGCATGTTTGAACGTTGCTTCAGTTATGATTGTTCCTATGTGGATGGTATGTAAGGTTTTGTAGCTTCAATGTTTGGTTTTGATAACCTCTCATTTGCTTTATTCATTGCCATGTTCATTATCAGTATAAGAAACAGAAAAAGTGTTTAATATCTCAACAATGTTTTCCATGTAAATGTTGCTGTGTTTCCCTTTTTGTCTCTTCTCAACTGTACACAGTTACTTGTCTCTTCACTTTCACATGTGTACACTTGGATGTGCACAATGTTGTTGTTAAATGTTTTCTTTGCTTTCAATTTAGTGCACCAGCGTAAGTATCGTACGATGCGGGAGGTTTCTAGTGATACGTTTGCATTGGATTCAAATTCAGTTATTTGAAGCTTGTGCTTGGATCTACCGCTGTGACTTAATGACGCTGGTGTAGTGGTGTATCTTTATAATCTTTATTTCATCAATACATATGATGAGCTGGCAAAATCGTTTCCTTTCAATGTAGCTATTGTGCGTAACAAACACTTGAATGATTGGTGTTTTGCATTGCCGTTTACATGCAAACCTTTGGTTGCTATAGGAACAAAATGGCGGCACATATTGCAGACGTAAGAAGGTCCTTTCCTCCTGCTTTTGGATGCTCGGCGTGGACATCTGAGCACAGTTGAGGGCAAAAAAAATACGAACGTAACGTGATGAGGGTAACGTGTTGCTAAGGTCCTTTACTCGAATGGGAACTAGCAGAGGGCGATTGCGGCCAGCTTGTTTCAGGAAGGTGGTTGGGCTGTTGAGAGGTGTTGCGCGGATGGCGGATGCGTTTGGAGGTGGCGGGTAGTTGGCGGAGCTGGGGTCAGGGTGTGAGTTGGTGGGGGGTGTTTTGTTTGCGGTAGGGTAGCTGTTGGTGTGGATTGGTGGGGTGTGGTTGTTTGCGGTTGGGTGGCTGGTGGTGTGGAATTGGGGGTGGTGGTTGTTTGTGGTTGGGTGGCTGGAGGTTCGTGTGGAAGTGTGGGTGTCGCTCGGGTTGGTCGCGGTGGGTGGGCGGTAGCGCGCGGTGCCTCGCCTGAAGCGCATGTGTAGACGTACGGGCTGGGGTCTCGCGGGTCTGCGCGCCTGTCTCCAGGCTCGCTGAGTGGTGTGAGTTTGGGGTGTTGTGACTGTTGGTGTGGATTGGTGGGGTGTGGTTGTTTGCGGTAGGGTGACTGGTGGTGTTGAATTGGGGGTAGTGGTTGTTTGTGGTTTGGTGGCTGGAGGTTCATGTGGAAGTGTGGGTGTCGCTCGGGTTGGTCGTGGTGGGTGGGCGGCGGCGCGCGGTGCCTCACCTGAAGCGCATGTGTAGGCGTACGGGCCGGGGTCTTGCGGGTCTGCGCGCCTGTCTCCGGGACTCGCTGGGTGGTGTTTTGAGTGGTGGGGGGTGTGTGTTTGCGGTGGGGTGGCTGGTAGTGTTGGGTTGGGGGGTGTGGTTGTTTGTGGTTGGGTAGCTGGTGGTTTGTGTGGAAGTGTGGCCTGTGTGTTGATTGGTGGGGTTGGTGCACATCATCCTTTAGGATGGGGAAGCACCTGCGTGGGTCCACCCACGCATTCGATAATCAAGAAGAAGAAGAAGGATGCTCGGCGTACGATTGCTCTAGCACACAGTTGGAACGCGCTTGATTCAAAAGATGCCGGGCACACTTTGACGCAGCCTCGCACTCTCGGTTGCAATAGATACGAGTGTACATGAGGTAAAATCTTTAAAAATTGCAGTATGGTGCGGGCCCTTGCTTAAGGATGATTATATCCAATTTAGTCAGCGCAGCGCATATAAACTTACTTTCTTATTCCGTTATGTTCAGATACACCTTCCGCTGCTCCTTGCCTTGGTAGAGTTAGCTCAATCGGATGAGCTGCAACTCAAGTGTTTTCCAAAGTCGGCCCTTTGTGTTAAGTCCCAGTTGTCTGTTTCCAGGTTTTCTTGGGAATGTCCTTTAGATGGCCACTTGGGAATTAGTAATAACTCACTCGACATTTAATATATCGCTGGAATGGATGGCTACTCGTTGGGCTTGACCGTATAAACTAATCCCATCCTCGTCCCCACTGAAATAATTTCACTAAAACCATATGGGAGATAATTCATGGTTTTATTTGAGTGGAGGGATTAGCCCACACGCTCTCTCACAGCACAACAACAAATGCCTGTTGGAACATTCCTACTAAGCATCTTTCTTTTGACATTCCATGTTCCACTCTCCTTAGAGCTAAATGGAAGGTGATACATGGAACATACAACACCAGGGTAATTCAACAATGAAATGCTACACTGGGCTAGGTAGGGAAACGCCCACACTGGACGAGATAGAGAGGGAGGGCCTTTAGTGAGCCCCTTTGCAATTCTGATAATAAAAACCTTTATGAGTTGATGTGCTCTTGAGGCCTTCTGTGGCACGCTGGTTGTGGGTTCACATGCTTACGGTCATAGAAGAAATTGTACTTTTCTCCATATCGAGGGTGTGTGGTTGATAAATGAGCTGCTTAATCACACACGCTACTAATCCCCTTATACTGAGATATCTAGCTCTCCTAAACCTCTGTTCTTCATTTCCCCACACTGGCTCCCCTTGGTCCTGCTGGCACCCCACCACTAGAACTCCCTACCTCCTGACAGTTCTTCCCCACAATATAAAATTGCCTTAAAAGGCACCTCTTTTTATTTGAAGGAGCACCCGACTAGCCAAATGGTACTCCCCTGCACCCCACTACTCAATCCTCCCAACCTCCTGTACATAGATGTTTACTGCATATTAAAAGCTTGTACTCTATGTAAATGCTACAGTCGGACGTGTTCTGTTTGTATTTTAATCATGTCTCCTCACCACCCCTGCTTTGAACCATAGGTTGAAGACAACTACATTATGGTAAGTTGCTGAGCTTCTTCTCAAAGCTCTTCTTGCTAGCCAAACGTAGAACTATTGACCAAATGCCATTTTTGTGCCTTCCGTAATATTGTCTGTTGTGTTGTGTTTAGAGTTGGAATTTCAATATTCTTAAGATGTTGCTCAATATCGGAGTCCTGATCAAGGGACTCCTCTTCCTATGAAGTTGTTTACAATAGTTCAATTCTTTAACGGTTTGAAGGGTGTTTTAGCTTATATTATTCGACACCAGACTGCCGTTGTGCCTTGCCTGTAGCCTCATTTTCATGCCCATATTTGCATTCCTGTGTTCTTGTCTGTTCAGTTTCATTGGAGTGCACTTACATAGTCTTCTTTTTGGCAGCAATATCATGTAAGATCCTCGGTTTACGTCCATTCTGTGCTTTAATTCAAGAGCCTTTAACCTTCATTCTGATGTGGCCAATTCTGCCTTCTGTTTTTTTTCATTCGGGTGGACATTGTTTTTATGACATTTGTTGAGAAAAATGCCTCTAAGTCATAGTTCGAGAACCTAGCGTCATCTTTGGAAGCAACACACATTGATTTCGATCAGAATATGAACATCTATTTGAATAGTACATGTTTTGCTGAAAGGTATGGTTTTAATGGTAGCAGAGCAAGCCAGCAGCTCTGTGTCAAAGTCTGCATAATAATGCAGTGGAGGGAATACAGATCAGTAAAGCATGGTGCTCTGTCCTGGAAAATGAGTCACCAGAGAAGCGAATGACGAGAAATCTGTTCCAGCAAGGGAAACAGGTTTGTTATTTTGCTTGTTTATCACTTTGTTGCTTTTTTGCTCATTACTTTTAGTCACCCTACTAGCATTAGCACCACTTTATAATGGCACTTGTGCTAGATTGAGTCAAAACTATGGAAAGTTTTACATTCTTAGGTTTCTTCCTAACTTGTATATTGCAATACATGTATGTGGTGTCTGCTTTTCTGTTTAGAAGGATTATGATGCTGGCATATTTTATACCAGACTACGTTTCTCCACCCTGCTCATAATTGGACATTTTAATTATGTTCATCTGCTTGTTTGCCACAGTTCACTATAACATAATATGGAGGTTTATCATAAAACCTAATTGGAACGTGTATAGTCATGAATACGATATTTGCGCAGAGAAAGAAAAGACATCTAGCATGTATTGGTATCAATGGAAAATATCGACTACATAAATAGACTGCAAAATAATCACAAATGCAAATGAGGGCAAGTTTTCGACTTGGACAGTTTTTTGGACAGTATCAGGGAAACATCTTTTTCATATGGAGTGGGTGAAGGGGTAAAGGGGTTGGATAGAGGTTAGGAATGTCCAAGTACTTTTGTTTTTAGGTGATTGGCCGAAGTAGGGGAGATTTTTATGGGGGGTGGTGGTGGACCGTCTCGAACAATGGAAAGATTGGTTCCATTGCTTTAATTTGAAAATTTAAAAATAGGAAGTTGATTCTTTTGGACCAGTCAACATTTTTGTAGTCGTTATTTTTGTAGTCTATATTTTCAGATGTAATCATTTTTCTACCAAGCACTTGCCAGCAAAAATGCACCGTCCAGGCCTGATTTGAAGACAAGAGCCAGCCTTTGCCTATAATGTATTGTATTGTATTGTGCTCAAAACTGTCATCTCACTAAAGTCTGTCGTGATATCAAAAAGATGCCATAAGGATGGAAAGATGAAGCAAGCTTGCGTTGCCCTTTTGACGCCTGGAATGTTCAACCCATTAAGAATAAAAAGAGCCAACCCCTAATTGGGCTCATGTGGAATGGATGCTAGAAACAATAACATCTTACACTTAATGTATTCATTGTCTTGAAGTCCAAGAACTGAGCAAAACCATATTTGTGGGGTCATCTAGGCTGCATTAGGACTGCATGTAGTCTGGCACTTGCTCTGGATCCTGGATTTATGTGCATCTGGGCAGTTAATTGCACACCAGATGTTTACCTCTGAATGTGAACCTTGGTAGATTGACTCATGGCATGGAATCACAGTTAGTTTCCCAGGGTTGAAGCACAGTTGTGCATAATTATTTCTTATTTGGCTTGTCTGCATTGTCGAAAAATAATAGCTTACTTGATATTTTTTAATTCACGGTATTTCCTTTGATACCTGGACCCCTCAAGAGGCATGATTTAAAGTGGGTGGTGCAATGTGTGTCTGATTTGAAATTGTTTCTCAGGTGCAGGCTGCTGAAAGCTGGGGTTGTAAGTGCGCAGAAAGGAAGTATGAGCCCATCACAGGTCAAGGATATTTGTGCCTCATAGGGAAGTGAGGATCACTGAGTGTGGCATGGATTTTTTGCTATTTCCTCATTAGAAATGTGTTTCTGTAATTCGTGTGGGGCTTCCCTGAACGGGATTTATGGCCTAGATCCCTGGGATCGAATCACTTCTGTAGCAGTGCATTCAATAAAGTGATTCTTTCAAATGTGATGTTCTGTTTTTTCATTTCTAGTTTTCATGTGCTTGTTGTGTTTTGTACTTTTTTCTCAGGGGTCGAATAATGGGGCATGTGCCATCTTGCGAGGACCTCTGATGGGACTGGGTGGTAGGGCATTTATTTGGAAGCACCACTGGTATTTAGATGTTGCCCTTGGGCTTGCTGTTGATCCTGGGACTCACCCTGGGCCTTTATGTCTGACTATTTACATCTCCTAGTCATCAAGTGGGCAGCATTGATTTTTTTCATGGTCCAAGATTTGGAATTTTGTAACAGGACCCACATTGGTCAATCTCTGCACTAGCACCATTTTATTCCAACTTGCTGGTGGTATGCTTCACTGAGAACTTTGATAAGGTATTTGTGAGTTTTGGCAAATAGATTGCCTTTCTTGTTGTTTTTCTTTCCTTTAATTTGTATATGTTGCTTAGGCTTCCTCTGATGGTTATTTGAGTTTTATCTATGGGAAAACTCCAGCATTGTGGGTCACGGTGTGTCAATGCATCTTGGCTCGATTGATCGCCAATTAGTAATGAGTGGCGAACATCTCCAGGCGCTCACCCTCATTGTTTGGTATAGTGACCAAATCGAGCACTTTGAAAAGGGCTCTACGACTTGTCAGTGCGCGTGTTAGCACGCACAGCTGCGTGCACGGCTGCACTGCTGGTTGTCCCTGCTGTTCCTGGCTGGTATGCATAGACGCCTGCTACAAAGCAAATTTAAGACATATTAACCAGTGGCTGGGAATGGATGGAGCGGACTGGATTGGGGCCTGGAAACCTCTATGAATGGCCAGCTTTGAGCAGGGGAGTGCTGCACGAGGTAAGCCTCTGTGATTGTCTCAACTGTGAAACCTACAATTTGCTCGTGCCCCACGCTCGGCTCTGCTCCCACAACTCCTATTTGGTTAAAAATATACAAACTGAGAAGCTGAAATCAGGATACAAAATGTCCGGACAACCATCATTACCAACGCTCAAAATGCCCCCATGGATCCTGCTGAGCAATCATTTGGGAACGATGTGCTTTCATCGGCAGTCTTTCTTTCAATTAGTTTTTTTACGAAAAATGTTCAATGGAAAGCGCATATATGGGTTGGGGTGTCGGGAATAGAGAAAATATAATTGGGGATGGAGGTTTGGGGAGAACCAACAATTTTGATAGTTTTTTCGTTGAACATTTTTTGTAAAAAAGCTCCTTGAAAAAAAGACTGTTGATGAAATAACACAGAGCTATCATTTGTTGGTAAACCCTGCAGTGATTCGATTAAAACAGCTTTAAAAATAAGGAAATTAATAAAAGATTTCTTCTGCCTCCAACTTGATTACGGACATGCACAGCGGGCAACCTTGTGACTTATCCTCTAAGTTTATGGAGACTAACTCCCTTGATCCAAGTGTCCTCGAGTCATTATTCAATGAGGTGGCAGAGACTTTAGTAGCCCCAGGCAAAATATTTATACAGAATGAAGCTTGTGTGGCCTTGGAGTCTCAGAATCCTGACACTCCCCCTTGGACCCTTGAATTACTTGAGGCATTGCTCAATACATTTGACTCACCATCTTTGGATTCCTCCATATTCTCTACATGTTCTTCTACTTTTGGTCAGACTTCAGTTCCAGTGCAATCCAGTTAAACTTTGAATAGCACAACCAATTTAGGCCCTGCCTCTATTGCAGCCCTCAATATGGTACTTTCTTCCTTCCTAAAGCTGTACGATAACATCAGGGCAGAGGTGAAGATGCATGCAGATCTTTTACAAGCCATTTTAACCCGTTTGGACAAGCGTTCAATAACCCCTCCATTACAGCCTTTGGACAGTGATGAATTATGTTTGTTCAAAAACAACAATTTGGCTTCACCTGAACCCCCCTTAATGTCAAATCTTAGCAAGGGCTGTAATAATATTAGGCTTATAAATTGGAGCCCTTTAACCCAAGTGGAGGAGGCAGTTGATCTAATGATGGAAAGTGGTGAACCTGTGATTATAATATTGGATTCTGGAGCTCGTGGCAGAAAACAGAAACACATGTCAAAGAAAAGATCAAATAATATGAAAACTACTAATTCTACTAGAAAATCTACAAGGACATTTTTGCAGGACCTAACCGCTCCAAACTTGTGCTGTCCAAGACACCTGGGAAACCTCGGAAGTTCTCTCTTTGGCCGAGTCTGAGGTAGTATACATTCCTACCTCTAGCCTCTAGTAGTGTTAGGTGCTTATGTACTCCTGAGGGTCTGGGAATGCACCAAAGACTGGCCACCCAAACAGGAATCCAAATAGATGTGGACACTGGACCTGCTATGGACACCGTTCAAGATTTAATAAAACAAACAGTGTCTCCTAAAATGTGTCCTTCATCTACCACCCTCTCTAGTGGTGGCCAAATCTTCTTTTATACCTTGAAGATGACTATCTGCTGGGGCCTCCAAGGAATACAGTCTCAAAAAAGATCAAACAAAACTGTGCACGTTGACATCTTTGGGAATTGTAAAATAATGCACAAATGTATCCTCCCTGATAAATGTAGACCACTTCTTAAACGTGCTAATATGCTAGCTCTCTTCCACGCAATCCCTAGGCTGAGACTGGTGATGTCAAGGGATATAAAATTCATGAAATTTGAGAACCAGGATCGCTTAGACATTGTTTCTACCAACACGTATTATATGGGTCATGATCCTGACTGAAGTAGAGTTATTTTAATCTATGTGGTAAGATATTACCAGTGCAATGACTTGGAAGGCTGCAATTGAGATATCGAACATGGAAAATTTAGCTCTGCGGATGGATAGTGGCTTAAAAATCATTTGCCACCAGGGAGACGAATGAAGAATCACTTTCAGCGACAGGAACTATCAATCCCAGATAAGAGGCGGGGAGTGGTGTTGATTTGCTGGGGCTCTTGGTCCTCTATTGAACTTTAATAAATGACCCAAGTGCGGTCTTTAGCCAGCCACCATATACAAACATGGTTTCTTGGAATACCCACGGACATAGACAGCTTTTAAAAAATAATGGGCCTCATTACAAGTTCGGTGCTGATCCGTGGTAAATCCACTGGAATACCACCCAACACAATTGCCGTTAATGCCGCTTGGTCCAGCGGATTTATCGCCGGATTACAAGTGGGTGTGAGGATGTTAGTCCCTATTAATTTGGAGTCCATAGGACTCCATGGGGCTTTCAGTGGAATTAACATGGCTGTAATTCTGCTGATTTTGCTGATTTTCTGGCGAAAGTGGGGGGATTTACCTCCAGTATGATGCTGGAGGTAAATCCCCAACTCCAAGGCCAAGCTCGTAGTATAGCAGAGAGGGAAAGTGGCGGTAGTTCCATTACAGCCACTTTTTTCCCGCATCGCCATACTTGTAATGAGCCCAAATGTATTATGTTGTAAACTGTGATTTTTCAGTTATTCTTTCACAAGAAGTGTGGCTGTTAGACTCCCTGTATTTTGACGGCTTTGAAATAATTTTACAACCTGCTACTTGTGGCCTATTGTGAAGGCCGTCCAGGCATCTAATAATTGCCCTGAAAAGTTTGTATGGTTTTATAACCAAAATCTACTCTATGTATGAAGGCATTCTGGCCACAAGAGTGTCTTATAGTACGAATACATCCTCTCTCTCTTTTTTAATTGTGAATGTGTATTTGAATCCCAAAAAGTCAACTGGCCAAATATTCCAAAGTAAATTAACACGTATTATGTATGGATGGTATGCTAATATTTCCACAGAATGTACCTTTTAATACCAATTGTTTGACTTTTGAAAATCTGCCTGATTGTATATGATAATATAATTGGTTATTTATAACACGCTTAATACCAAAGAGGTTTCTAAGTGCGACCCGGGATTGGAACCTTTGTTGCTCTGCGTCATCTTGCTTCCAAGACGAGCGCGTTGCCACTGAGCATTGCTACCCGTTCATAAGGGTAATGCTTGTTCCACTGTCTTACCTAATTCCACAGGTTTAAGTGTAGTCTGATTTTATGAGGAATCATGGCCTCTTTATACTTAATGGGAACATAGAAGGAAACTTGGATGGGGCCAATTCATGGCCAGAGGAACATCTGCATCATGTGAGGATTGCATGTTTGTAAGTGAGATGTTGTTTCATAGGTGTATGTGATTCCATGTCTATAAAACATAGTTAAGAGATCATAATCTGCTGGTCACGGAATTGAGTCTTGGATTCCCCCCATTTCGAATATGGGACCCAAAGACAAGGAAGTTAACAGGTCGGGCACCCGAGTCTCTTAGCATTCACAGAATATTATAAAATGTAATGCACTATTGCACAATGTGCAGACAGATGCCAAGGTAAACATGCATTCCTTCAAGAATATCAAGCCAGACTTCCCACGAAACTGGGTGGTGATATGTCTCAACATTACCATGCATATGATGAAGCTATACATCTGAAGAAACGGAAGCTTTGACGAATGATATGAACTATGCAAAGTGGTGAGGACACCTGTGAGAAACTCATGGTGACAACAAGTAAGACAGACGCAAGTGATCACAGTTCAAGGGTGTTTATTGAACAATGAATGCTGTATGCAGGTTGGAAAAATGCCTAATCTAAACCTATATCTAATATGGGAGCAAGCGTCGACCATCAAATGAAAAATAAGGCAGTCCTCATGGGATTGTGTCAAAATAATAAGTGCCTTTGCTAAGAAACCTATTGCCAAACCTCGCAACGAATACAAAAAGTGGTGTGGGATAGTTCTCAAGAAAAGAAAGAAGTGTACTCAAATAATATGTCCGGATGCTCTAGCTTGGGTCTCCCTTCCCCACGTTTTGGACACTGGTTAAGATGAGAGCTCCGAGCACAGTACAGTCTTGGCTTCTCCAGCATGAGGCACCAAGATCTAATGGCAGCTCTCAGGACACCCTCTACAGCTTTCAGTTATCAGGGCCGTCGATGGCCAGGTCTCGTTTCACCTGAAAGTCTTTTGCTTTCGAGGACCTGACGTGTTCAAATAACAGACTAAACAGAACAAAAGTTCCTTTAATAAATGAAAAGTTTGTTTCCAAAGTTTGCTAGGTGATGGTTTCACCCCTGGGTCCCCCTCTTCTGGGTGCTGATCCTTCTTGTTTCCTATTCCATAAATCTTAATGTATTTTTTAAACAGTTCCAGACACACTGTTTCTTGGGACTTTAGACTTTGACCCTCTGGGGATTCACTTCCCTTGTTTCTTCCGACCGCGGGATTCACTTCCCTTTCATTCACTCATTTTGTAGATCAAAGTCTTTAGATTGTACAGGGATTTTACTAGACCTCCTGTATAACCACTTTGTCCTCTTCCGGCGACTCGACTACAGTCTTCTGATGCCCAGATGGGGATCGACCAGAGTGTCTTGAATTAGCACCCACATGGTGCCGGTTTTCCCTCTGCAGCCCGTCTCCCTTTAACACCCTTTACAGTTCTTTACATAGTTCATTAACCTTGGTTCAAACTTGCCATTTTGCGCTTGTCATTCAACACAGCCCAGTTCTTATCGATTCTCCCCTCGACCGGCTGTGAGGAACAGCTTGGCTGTAGGCTTTCCTGGAGTCGAGGCCGGTACCACGGGCGTGGGAACTTCCCTCGGTCCTGCTTATCGGCATAAGCTTGCTCCATGTACTGTTGACATCTGCTGCAAGACACTCATGCTATTGTTTGAGGTCTTAGGCTCTCTTCCACGAAGGTTCCGTGGGTCTGGGACGAACAGGGCAAGGTCACTTCTCTCCTCGTCACCCTCTCGATTCCGGCCACCTTTCTCCTTCTCTTGAATTGCTGCTCCTGATTAGTCGCCTCGTCGTGCTGTCTGCCGTGCTCATACTGGGCTCTCTGGCTCCACCTTTTATCCCTGTGGGGAAGGGAAAGGGCCGTCAGGTGTGTGTGATTCTGATCAATTGCCTGACTTTGCCTGACCCTTGTATTGGGACATGTCAGGTAAACAGCTCTGGTGTTAGTGCGTTGTCCATTGTGTTGCGTGAAAGTGTTTGTGTTGGAAAAGGGTGGGGGGCAGTAGTTTAGAATGTCCTACATGAGAGGAAGTGGAAAAGGTGTCAAAGGAAGCGGGATACTACGTCTCACCTGTCAGTGTCCAACTCCCACTCCCCGAGGACCCCCCATCCAGGTGATCCTCCCTCACTGGTCCACCCCCAGGAACTGGATCCAATAGAGATGGCTATGTCCTGGTCACCTGGATGACAGAGCTGCGGGGACTAGCTAGGGAGACACCTTCAGGGTTCTCACACACCCCAATTCCTAAAAAAACAAAGTAAACACAATTATAGAAATTGGCTATTATACTGTGAACATGCTTTATTTCAGCACAACGGGGAAGTTATGCTAGGTATTTTAACTGCCAAATCTTAATTTTGGTCAATAATTAATAAGCAGGAACATCCTCAGTTGATAGTACAGCTTAATCCCATCTCAAATACAGTCTGGACCTCCGACAGCTATAATCTTTATGCAAGGTGAAAACTCTGTCAAATTGGATCCTACATTTGCCATAGAGAGTAAATGGGCCCTTTCTATCGATGCTGAGGACATTTTACATCTAATTAAGCAATCCTCTGACTCTAGAGCATCAGGACCTATTGGTCTTTTGTGACGATTCATGGGATCTCGTCCCTTCTCCCAATGGGGAGCCTAAAGTGGGACTCCCTTTTCTTTAGGGAACTCCCTAATACCATCCAGAGAGAAATAACAGATTTCCCAAAAGTCTCTATTTGTTATGGTGCTATTAAAACACACGCCCATAAGGATACCATATGTATTGAGAAGAAGAAGGATGTAATGAAAATGGAGAATGCTCAGTGGTTGGCAGCCAACCACACTGAGACTAAGAAGATGGGGCGAGAAGTAAAGAGCGATTCAAGAAAACAGAAGAAGATAACGCGTTCATGCTGGGGCGGGACCAGCTGACTGTAGATAAAATGAAAGAAGGATTAAGGCAAATCATTCAGTAAACCTGGGTGTTTGTAAGTGGGAAATGCAAAGAGAGAAGCTGGCAAGGAGCCAGCAAAGCCTGGGAAGTTCAAACTCATGAACCTGTCAGCTGTGCAGAGAAACTGTTCCTCGGAAGAGAGGACACGGAAGAGTGGAAGCCGCAGACAAATCCTGTGAGCCAGCAGGGAACTGACTCACTCTAGTGCTGGGGAAGTCAAGGTGGTGGCGTGACCTCTGGGTCCAACAATGACACTGACACCAAGACCACCAGCCCTAGGCCTTCACAGAGCCGTGCCGGTGATCCAGAAGGAAGCGACGAGCGAACAGCAAACCAGGGGTGACCCCGTGAAGAACCGGAAATGTGTTCCCAACCCAAACAAGGTATCAGGAACTCCAGGAAACCTGGTCCAGTCCGGGGTGGGCTTAAAGTGGAAGTTGCATTGGGAGTAATCACCCTTGTCACAATCATTACTAAGAAGACCCAGAGAGTGGAAGTGGCATTGGAAGTATTTCTCTTGTCACAGTAATTACCAAAGAAATACAGAGAGTGTAAATTGCATCAGGAGTGATCTCCCTTGTCACAGTGATTATACAATAGATACAGAGGGTAATAAATACGTCAAAAGTAATATCCATAATCACTGTGACAGCATTGAAGAAAGTAAGAACCAAGGTGATACCAGGAGTGATCTCCCTCGTCAAAGTGAGCACCAGAAAGGATGCTGAGATAAAGGCAAAGCCTCAGGAGTGATCTCCCTCGTCACAATAGTGATACCCAGAGAACCAAGAGTCCGGAAAGCCTCTGGAGTAATCTCCCTCATCACAGTAGTGATACCCAGAGAACTAAGAGTCAAGAGAATCTCCTTAGTGACATCCCTCATCACAGTAGTGTTATGCAATGGTCTAAAAACAAGAGTTCAGTGGGTGGAATCTCTTTCGTCACAATGATAATCCCACTAAGATTAAAGAGTACCCTAGACAACAAGAGCTATTTGGAGATAATCTTCATAATCTCGTAAAACAGGGAAGAATTTCTGGAACTGTAAAGCAAGCTTTTAGAAGTGGAGATCATTTTCATAACATCGTCAGACAGGCAAGAATTGCTTGATCTTTAAAGCAAGCATTCAGAAGCCCTTGGGAAGAAGTAAAGAGACTTTTGAGTACTATTGTCAAAGAACATCCCATGACAGCCCTCAAAGCTGTGCGAGGTGCGTCAGGAAAAGGGAGTCATTCTCCTGACCATACTTTCTCTGTTGAATCAGAAACTGGAGCAAAAGATTGATAGGAAAGAGATATTATTACTCTACTTGAAGTAGATAGTAAGACATTTGCTGCTATATTGTTAAAAGAAATTGAGATATGTTATATTATGTTGACTTATACCACGCACCGATACCACCAAGGGGCAGTCTCAAGGGGCTTGGGCATTCAAGGCTGGACTAATGAACAAATATAAGACAGGCGTTGGTCGGAATATCAGCACTTGCTTGAATGGGTTAATTATTAATTTTTTTGAAGTTGAAAACCACTAAAATGGTTAATCTACCCATCAACATGGCCTTTGTGGATTTCACGCCCATGTTTGATACAGTAAATTGTACTATTCTTTGGAATCAACTTTCATATTGGGGTTTACTGGGAGGATTATTACATATTTTAATTTACCTTCAAACGGACACTCATGTTAGAGTCAGATTAAATACAAATGGCGACACTACTGACAGGATTCCAACACATCATGGACTCAGTCGGGGGTGTGTATTGGCAACATGCCTATTCAATATATAAATCTTAGATATTGGTAATGGTATGGAATCTGCAGCATTCGAAACCTGCTGATTAGGCGATCTGTGCCTAAGGTGGCTGGCTGGTGTATGCGGCTCGTAGTCCTAATGAAGATTTGCAGCATTACACAAGAAGAAGTGTCACAATTCATGTATTTAGGTAGCCCATTGTTCTCTAGTAAGAACAAAGCCACATTGATTGATGTGTTACATTCTAAAGCTGACCAACTAATACCCAAAATAAAAAAATGGAACAATCAATTCTCACTACTACTTTCACCGGCACATCTTCACACAACGTACACAAGCACCAGACAATTCAAAATAACGGTTTACGAGTGGCATTAAACTTACCTAGACATCACAACATATTTGAGGCCAGGAAAGCAGTTCACTGGCTCCCGATACAGCAAATAATCCTCTTTAAGAAACTCGCCATTACCCACAGGTGCATATGAAAAGGGGCCCCATCATACCTACCTCAAAAAATTGTTGTCCATCAAACAAACAGGCCTACCAGAACACCCTACACCCACAGGCTGATCCAACCTAAATTCAAGCGAACCAGAGCGGGAGGATCAAGTTTCCCAGCCCTCACTGCAAAACATTGGAATGCCCTCACGCAACCCCTAAGAGCGGAAAACTCGTACTGGCCCTTTTGAAAATCCCCAAGTACCAGTATTTACCTATTCTTCTGGACCCTACCTATCCATATGTACCAATGCACAATTTCAATCTAAGGGATTTTTCCCTGCTTAGGGTCTACATGTAACTGGATTGCAGCGCCCTGATGCCTGAGGGCTTACGTGCACTGTATAAATGCAAACAATAAATAAGTAAATAAATAAAATACTACCGATTGTCAAATACTACAACTGCAAGGCCGTACCCAAAAACATCTATGGCATAGAAGCTATCCTTATCTTTGTTTATAACAACCTGAGATTGACAGAGGCAAACATTTGGAGAAGTGGGTTAAATCTTCCCTTGTGCGTGCCTGCAGCAGTGATTCAATATGAACTGGGCTGCTTTCATTAAAAGCAAACGTTCAATGGAATCTGCTTGTTGTGTACAGGAACATGTTATCTCCCCTATAGGTCATACAATAGAAACAATAATGGTGGATGCCTTAATGAGGGTACCCAAATTCCACACAAACTGGAGAGCACTAAGGAAATGTTAGTAATCACTTCACAAGGTGTCAAAACGGCTCTGGGAATCAGATTGGATATGTACTAAGAATGATATAAGTAGATATAAGCTGTACTCTGAAATGCTCTAGAACATTAGTAAAGAGGCAATCTGCCATCATATCTCAATAGGTTCTCAAAGGCTAAGTAGAGACAATCATTTTTGAGCTTTCACCTCAATCTACTGTTAACTAACGAAATACTCCATATCAGAGACAAAATGCTGTACCCGTTCCCTTACTGCCGCTTCTTTGATACTGAAGCAGTCGAAACCTTGAAGCATCTTCTTGTAGTGTGTCCTGCTATTCTGGGCCCCAGAATTATTCATTTTGGAAAATGTGTTCATAGTCTTGCTTTTAATGAAACAGATTGGTTATAGGCAAGGATGTTCTCAGGGTCATTTACCCCCTTAACTTTGGCAGTATTATGTTTATTAAAGTTTAAAAAAACATACTTGAATAATGGACAATAGAGAGCCTAAAAACCTCGGTTTCTATAGGTACAGGATATATCTGGATGAAACGTATTTAAATTATCCTATAATATTGTTTTTTATGTGATTCTCTCAGTTTAGCTTTAAATTGTCTATTTGACTTGAATGTTCTCTTTCTGTTCAGTCTTAATCTTGATGCGAAATTTGTAATGAAATTCTTTTTTAAAGATTTAAATAAACCAAACAAAAAAACATTCTTTTGGAGAGAAATAAAATAGCACAAATATAACGTAACAAGGCACCCCAGATATTGAACCCTTTAAAATAATTTTAAATCCTTCAGGGGCATACTTAGTAAACCATTCAAGAAAGTATTATGTCAATGGAAAGGGCAAAATACAAGAAGCTCTAAATACATATTAAATTGATCTCTAATTACTCATTGAAAACTACAGGAAGCCAAAAAGAAGTTATTTGCAAACAAACTGTGTCAAAAAAGAAACAGCAAAGGGGTTCATAATCTGATACCTTTTGCAGGGGTGAGAATCTCTAATGATGTGGATATTAATAAACCATTTGTCACATTACACTCTTCTTTACCTGACTTAATCCCCATAATAGTGATTTCTGAAAAGTTTTTATTTGACAATACCAATTTATCAAAGCCTGTTCGCTTTGGGACATTTCGTAAAATACTTTAAAACGCCTTTTTTTGTCCGGGTCTCCTAGCTTCCGGCACTGGTATTCTACCAGTATGCAAAATTTGAAAATAATCTTGCTTTTCTTTCTCACAGTCTCAAGTTATTGTCGCTCTCCAAAATAGTTGTGCCTGAAGAGATTTTTTGTAAAACTACTTTTAAAACACCTAGCCACTGTATTTTTGATAGCACACATAAAGACCTCAAATCTTTTAGAAAACCTGCACATGTCTGGTGTCCCTAGATTTGGGAGATAAAGCAGATCAAAAATCCTACCTCCAGCTTGCCCTCTCATAGTTTTATATGAGGAACTAGAAGAGAAATGGCATTTTGGAAATTGATAGCAAAAAGCAAAAATGAGAAATAAAACCTATTTTCGGCAAAACACTCATCAGCCACTAAAGAAGCAGAAAATCTACTACCCATCAATGCATTTGATATGAAATGCATACTTTTAATATTCCGGACAATGATATTGGTCACCAAAGTGTGGATCTCATCATAAAGCGACCTGTCACTCCAATTATTTCGATAAAGCATTGAGTTAAACATCCCTTTAGAGAAAACGTGTTGTAGTTGCCAAATGGATAAGAGAAACAAAAGTCACAGCCAACGGCAGCAGGTTTGGACTAATTGTGTGTGTTTCTATTTGACAGCAGAGAACTCATTACCAAGAAAGTGCAAAAGTGAATTGAAGTGTCATTATATGAAATTGCCATTTCTAAAAACTTTCTATCACCAACCATAGCATGTGAGTACAAATAACACATAACATATTTATGGTTAATTATTTGATTTTTAAAATAAATAAGTGATATTATGGAGACCTCTGTTCTGGCACTCTGTGCTTACAGATAGGCACCCGTAAAAAAATTGTCCTTGAGTTTCACCTTTCTACTTTTCAGAGGCCAGTGCCAGGGAAGGGGAAAATATAAGTATGTGTTTGTTCTATGATAATTGAATTAGGATAGTGGAATCGTTTGATGCCCTTCAGACGAGGCAGTCATTCACTATTAAGAAAGTCTGACAAAGAAGTTCTCTCCTTGTCACAAAAACTGAAATGCACTTCCTTCAGCTCTGATATTCCACCTGTTCTAATCCTTATATTCATTCAGCTTTGTCCAAATACATTTTGCGTTTCGTCTATCTGTCCGTAGAACAGGGGGTGGTTCCCCCCAGGCCTAAAAGCTTCTCTGATTACCTCATTCCTAAAGGAACCGTCTATTAATCCAGATGCACTGTGGAACAACCACCCAATAGTGGGATTACCCTGGATGGCTAAGATTCTAAAGAAGCTGACAACATAGTGATTGAAAGAATTTGTGCGGAGTAATCCGATTCTGGACCTTCTACAGTTGGGCTTCCGCCCCAGGCATGAACAGAAACGGATGTGTTGCAGTATTCCCATTTGCACATCTGTCTTTGCTTGTCATGCTTTGATTTGTCTGCCCCCTTTGATATGGCTGACCATGCCTTTCTGTTGTCTCAACATTCAAACTCTTGAGGGCTTTCTGGCCCTTCTCTGGCACTGTTCCGGGAGAAAGTTTTTCTCCGGGAGATCTAAAACAGTAAATATAATTCCTTTTTACCTCTATCTACTCACAGGTCACTTATGGGGTGCCCAAGGCCCTTCGCTCTCCCCCATTCTATTCACTGAATGCCCTTCTCACATAAGGTAAAAAATCACAGAGTAATTTGGGATCTGTGATTAAGGCTAGACCTCTCCAAGTCAGCTTAGCTGGGCAATCTTCCTAAATCCAGTTTCCGATGTTGTGTAGCACTCTTCCCTAACTTCCGCAAACAGAGCATGTGGTGGTGGTTGGTGCTTTGGTCTATACTATACCAATGCTCTATATGTCAGGTGACCAACGTTTCTTCTGAGACGTCTCCAACATGTATTCATTTACTTTAGTTATTTAATGGAAATGACAGGATAAACAATGAATTTTGGGGAAAACATATTTACAAAACCTTTGAACATTGTTTTGCAAAGTGGGGACCAGTGTCCTTAACAATGGGTGAGAGGATGTGGATATAAGACCAGATGATGCAAGGTGGAGGTAGAAACATGAACCGGTAAAAGGATAGTAGATCATTGTATAAGAACGGGATAATGGAGGAAGTGCTAAGTTTTAGGATGAAGGGTGATGGATAAGTGCTGTGGGGTTGTCATAAAGAGGTTGGGGGAGAGGAGAACAGGAAGATGTGGTGGCATGGAATCCTATGCAAGTGGTTCTTCAGAAAGGAGAAGAGCAAGGAGGTGGGATTTAAATACAGATATAATGTGCAGAGAAGGAGAGGAAGAGCATTCCAGAGTACGAGAGGAAGACAGCAGAAATGAGAGGGAACACAAGGGGCACAAGTGGGTGCAAGGAGTTGAGTTGAGGATGATACTAGGAGGCAATAGGGACAGTAGGGATTGAGATGGGCCCATAGAAGGGGTGGGGTAAGTCTGTATGTAGTTTTGAAGATGATGAGGATCAGTTTATACTTTGCCCTCTGCATCATAGATAACCAGCCTAACTCAAGACGGGCTGGGCTGGTGGAGGTAAAGCATCAAGGTTGAAAAGTAGACACATGCAAAGTTGAGGACTTTGTTGAGACATGAAAAAGCATAGTTGGGAATGTCATAGAGTAGACTGTCACAGTAGTCAGATTGAGAGAGTACCAAAGAGGAGATTAGGTGTTTAGCAGTGTTGAAGGGAAGAAGATGTCTTATTTTTCAGAAGTTGAGGCGATTAAGAGCAGATTCAGAGATGAAGAGCGAGAAGTTGTAAGAGGGATCGAAGATGACACCAAGGGTGGGCGCAGAAGCAGACAAGGGAAGGCAGTCAGGAAAGAAGAATAGAAGGGGGGAGAAAGGGAAAGCCTGTTTGGATGGGAAGTACAGAATCTCAGACTGATTGGAGTTGAGAATGAGGGAGTGAGATGTCATCCAGTATTTAATGGCAGAGAGACAGTTAGGCATTTTTGACCATGGCTCATCAGATAAGGAGAGAAAGATCTGAGTGTTATTAGTAAGGACTTGATAGGAGATGCCATAGGAGGAGATCAAGGTGCCAAGAGCAGAGGTATGGTGAGTGAAGAGAAGTGGAACTAGGACTGACCCTTGGGGAACATCAACAGTAACAGGGGGCAGTGGGGTGGGGAGATAAGGAGGTTCCAGGACACCTGGATGTTCCTGGAGGTGAGATATGAAGCTAACCAACCGAGGGCCCTGACCCTAATGCTTACAAGAGATAGTGTTGAGAGGAGGTCCAAGTGGTTGACAGTATCGGAGGTAGCAGAGAGTTTGAGAAGAATAAGAATAGATGAACAGTTAGCATGATGAGTGGACACGATGTAGTTGCTGAAATTGAGGTGAGCTGACTCAGTAGAGTTCTGTGGTTGGAAGCCAGATTGATGAGGATCCCAGAGGTTGTGTGTGTCAAGGAACTCAGTGAGTTGGTTGAAAAGTACATGCTATAAGAATTTGGAATAGTGAGGTAGAAGAGAGACATGATGAGAGTTAGAAGGACAGTTAGGTTCTGGGCCAGGTTTCCTAAGCATAGGGATGGCAGTAGCCGACTTGTAGGATGATGGATGATTGGCACTGACAAGAGAGGAGTTCAAGAGGGAAGTAAGATTTGGAGCAACACTAGGAGCTATGATTTTCATTATGTGTGGTGATAGAGGTCTGCTGGGGGCACATCAAGGGTTAGCCCTGAGGAGTAGGTCAAGAATCCCATCAGGATTTGTGGGCGCGCAGGAAGACATTGTCACAGGAGAGGAGGGTAGCAGTGGTGGAGAAAAGTGAGCAGATGGAGGGACAGAAGGTAATGTGCGAGGCTATTTTGAATGTTGGACATTTTTGAAGCAAAGACGAGAGCTAGATTGTTAGCAGAAAGAGTAAAGGAGATGGATGAGGCTTTAGGATTAAGAATTGAGTTAATAGATGTTTGGAGGCACTTAGTTTGAGAGGATTGAGACAAAATGAGAGAGTGATAGAATTTACATTTGGCAGTGTCGAGAGCAATCAGAGTTGGAGAACTCAGAAGTGTCTAGATATTTGGCAAGTGCAAAAATGTCTCCTCATTGTTTGTTTTCTGGGTGCGGATGGTAGGTGTAATCCAAGGCTCTGGGAGGTTGTGGTTTAGGAGTGAATGTAGTAAGTGGGAAGTGAGAGGAGCATTAAGAGCAGCGTTAAAGTTAGTGAAGGTTTTATCAGTGGCTGGAACAGTGAATATTGCATTGGAGGAGAGAGAGTGGTGTAAATTGGAGAGGTAGATATGGAATTTGGAGGAGGGAAACATGTGCTTGGTAATGGAAGTGGCAAATGAAGACAGTGGGTGGAAGTAGAATGGTAGGAGTGGAGAGTGAGGCAAATGCAATGCCATGATCAGAGGGAGAAGGAGCAGTGGAGATATTAGAGGTGAAGAGTTGAGAGGAGATGAGAGTTACCATTGAAAGGATGGGCAGAAGGGAGTCAGTGATTAAGGAGGAGAGAGCTAAAGTCAGTGGATAGAGGAGTGGAGTGAGGGGGGTAAATTCACCAGTAATAATGAGGTGATGATGGGATGAAAGGGAGTCAATTAGTTATAAGAGTTGTTCAATAAATTGCCAATAGAGACCAGGTGGCAGCTAGAGAGATGTATAATCTAAATGCCACAGGGAGCAGTGATTGTGGCGATAGTGTTTTCGGATGAGGGAGAACTAAAGGGAGCAAGAGAGATAGGAAGTTTGGCAGATGCAAACAGTCCTACACCACCACCCCTACCAGTTGGGCAGGGAGTGTGGGTGAAGGTGTAGGCAGGCTCATGAAGGGCAGGTAGGGTTGCAGAGTCTGTGGGATAAATTCAGGTAACTGTAAGGTTAAGAGACAGAGAATGGGAAATAAGGAAAGCAGAGGTAAAGAAAGTCTTGTTACAGACAGATTGTGCATTCCAAAGAACAATATAAAGAGAGTGAGATGTAGAAGCATACTGATGTTGTGTCTGTGTGGTAGAGTTGCACTGGGGGTAGTTGCGAGAAGAGGAATTGTGATGAAAGTTAAGGTTGTTGGAGGTTTTGTGAATAGAGAGACTAGGTGAGCGAGCAGAGGGGTGGCATTGAGAAAAATATATTCTAGGGATAGGAAGAGATTTGAAAGACGAAGTTGGTACTCAAAGGGAAGTAGCAGGACACAGCAAAGCAATATCTCAAAGGCAAAGAGGCTGGAGGAACCCTTAGCTGTTTTGCCTTTGCTTGGTCGCCCGAGCTAAGTCACCTCAACGCAAGGAGTCAAGTATTAGAAGTGATGAGGAGCATCCAATGGTTGGAACGGGAGGTGGGACCACCAGCGTGCGGCTACATAGCAGGGCAAGCCAGGAGATGTTGTCCTGGAAGGCTGCCCTGTTTGTCACTTTATGATGGTGCAGGAGGCTGAAATACCCCAAATGTGGCTGTCCTGCTCAATTTTAAATTCTCCAAGCTTGCTTTTATTTGTGCCTCATGACCTATTCTGCATTGGCTGCCTATTGATCAACGTATCGCTTTTAAAGTACTATTGTTTGGTTTTTAAGTGCTTGCATTGCTTGGCCACAGTCAACTTTTAGAGATTCCAGGGTTATTTTTGATATAGCAGCTGGTAGGTCACCCCTGAAAATACAAACTTCTATCAACATGAAATCAACTTGGACTGCTGGTATAGATAGATTTACACACTCACATTGTTTCCAGAGGTTCATTTATTTTGAAAACTTTAATTTGAACATTTAATAATCAATCAATAAAAACCGTTCACACCATTCAGTTCATGAATACAAAGTTACATATAAACAAGACAAATTATATACATAATTATATTCAGTAAAAAAAGCTTGGTTAAAGGGATGTTATGGTTCTAAGTAAAACCGAAAAACCCCTGAAATTCGCCAGTTATTGTCAGCTAAGCAACCATAACTCGTGCCACCACCGTGCACTGCTAAGACTAACACCCAGGACATCAAAGATGACATTACAAATGTCTGCAGAGGGGAACAGGCGTGAGAATGCAGAGGAGGCTGAAGAGGATAAGGTAGTGGAAGTCCCTACTAATAGCACTCATCGTGAGTCTTGGGTGTGGCGGTTATTTATCACTCTTGATGGAAAGCCAAAAGCTTGTTCTAACAAGGTGATCTGCACTCAGTGCTGCATGGTGCTGAGTCGTGGCAAGCCTGGTTCGTATAGCTATAGCACTACATCAATGAAGCGACACCTAAGGTTGTTCCACGGTGTGGCTATTCGTAAGGTTGTACCTTGCAATAAATGTAGTAGGTTGAGTTCCTCTGCAGCATCCTCCGTTTCCGCTCCTCCCACCACAAAAGACACTCCTGTGGGACAGCGCATCCCTCCAGCTGCCTTGCAGGCCATTTATGATGCTGTTGACCCTTACCTTTCGAGGGTCACAATAATGTGAATGTACTGCGACACAGTACTCTGCAGGGGGGAGAACCTTCGGAGTGCTTTCGAGACTGTGGTCAAGGAGCACAAGAAGAGCTGCCCACTACCTACATCTTCCTCTCTCCACCTGCCCTTTCTTATCCCCGTGGTTGGTGTACCTTCCTTACCCTCCTTTCCCCTCCTTTCCTTGTGTGTCGTGTTTAAAAAGCCAGAAAAAAATTTAAAACAACAAAAACCAAAAAAAAGGCTCTTTTCAGAGCTGCCTTTCACAGTCTAAAAATAGAAGTGCCAAATAAATGGTGCGGACAGTCTGCGGATCTTTAATATTTTTGGGGTGCTGCCCTATCAGAAGCACTGTACTTTTCTCTGGGAGGAAGTGGTGGCTCTGAAAGAGACTTTTTTTGGTGTTTTTTTGTGTTTTGAAAACTTCAAATGGTTAACACCTACTGCAAAATGAAGTGCTATAATTCCAAAAAGGGTTGCAATGCATTTTGTACATTTTGCAGAAAAATCTGATTGCCAGCATAAGTAAGATGTACTCCATCTCTGTGAAAAATGTGTGTGCTACGAAACATAATATTTTCATTGTGAAAAGAGTACATGCCAACATCTCTCAAAAAGGCACAAACAGCCTTATTGACATTGCGCCTCACTTTCTCCACTTGTGGACCAAATGAAGAAGAACGCAGCCATATTTGTCTCTGAGCAATACGGGAAGAAATTCCCAAGTCCTTCTTTCATTGCAAATTGCAAAGAAATGCAGACACATGTCCTAAACTGTTCCCTCCACAATGAATAATAATAATGTCTGGATGACACTGTGTCACCAAAGTAGCACAAAGAGGTACCAAAACCAGCCACTTCATTTCACGCACTCCATGCCAGTGCATTTCCACATGAGAGAATCCAAGATGTGCAGCCACTCCACACCGATCTGCATGCACCTCCAACCAATTTATCCACGAATCTCCCAAAATCCAAACAGTCTGCTTTCTGAAACACACAGCCATAGCTATCTGCTCTTCTCTCAGGAAAAAGACTTTCTGACAAACTCTCTCCTTACACAACACACCCAGTAAACCTTATTGACCAATCCCTTGCTCTGCTCAGTCTCATTTGCTTGCCTCTCAATCCCAAAATCCCTGTATGTAATACGCGCTGTCCACGGACAAATCGAAAAATCTAAGCATGGGGAATGAAAATTTAAATAGTGTGCCCCATTTCTCCTTTGAGGTTGGCTCTGAAAAGAGCCTTTTTTTGTTTTCTTTGCAGATGCTTCAGAAACACCTTTTATTTTGTATTTTTTTTGTTTTTGTTTTCTTATTTTCCTCCAAAAATCTTCACATTGGCTTCTCCAAAGCAACCCTTATGTTCCAAAACAGCATGGCATATCTCATAAAAGATAAAGACAGGCCATCTTCTTTAAAGTAAACAACATTACCAGAACCAATGTTCTCAATATTACAAAAGAACATACCAGCTCTAATTGCGCACCTAGCAATATTTTGCTGAGGACAAAAAAATGAACTATTGTCCCATATTGCCTTAGGTACTAAACCAGAAAAAATAACCTTGGCATTTGGAAGTATTTTCATTACTGCCTGAACAAAGTGTTCGGAATCTGCCAACAAAGTAGGGGCACTGACATAGCCCAAATGAAAAGCACCACTGTGCGAAACAACTACAAGTGGACTGTTCACCCTGCCCATATCTCCACAAACTTGTACAATTCCCTGCACATTGAAACCAGGCACAGTGCTCCACTACCTTAACATCAAAATTGTTTGCTACATTCCTGCATTTAGCATACTGCTCCAAACCATGCACAAACACATCTCCAACCACCAACACCCTGAATTTCTCTACCTCTGGCATCTTCACTACACACAGCCTCTTTGAACAAAAACCACAACCTCAACATCTGATTGGCTGATCCCTACAGTTCCCTTTCCATTCTGGATTTGCTGAGAAACCCCGGATGTGGCACGCCCTGTCTGTGGACAGACGCGGTGTCCGCGGAGCGCGTAACACTGGGGCAGCCCTTCTACTCTTTCCACTTCACTCTCTGCACCATTTCCTCATTGGCTACTGTTACGCAGTCACACAATCATCCACCAATCACATCCAAGAACTCTACATCTAACTCCATCATCACAGATCATCACTTTAGATGTATTATTGATCACTCTCAGTACAATTGGGCTGTGACTGCCAAGGACCTACAGCAACAACTACTATAAAACTCCCCAAGATTTCTACTTGCAGATTCATGCAGATCCACATGCATGAACACAGACTACAGGTATGAATATTTTCTAACCAGTACATGTACAGCTCTTCTAGGAATACATATAAACAGAGTAACTGCCACTTAGCCTGTATAAACTGTAAAATGAACTTACTGTAATTTCTCCCATCTGCTATGATGAAGTGTCACTTGCAAACCTGTCTGCTCTCCAAATGTTTTTTTTTACACACACAGCTATCCAAGCATTTTTTATTTCATGGTAAAAGATGGGTGAAATAACAGTATAATTATTAAAAATGCTGTCTAGTGTGTTATAAAATTACACACGGCCAGGATGTGTACATACATCTTCATTCATGCACACCCACAGACAATATCATTAGAAAGGCTCCCAGCTGAAACAACACCACTGCCTCTATTTCAAATTATTTTGCTTTATTTCCCAAACCTTCACAAATGCATACATTGCACGCTTTTCTGTACAATCTCATGCATTTTTTGCTGTTTTTACAGGGCAAATGGCAATGATTATTTCTTTTTTCTCTTAACATCCATTAACATAGCCTTAAAAACAAGCGTGCGCTATACGTTTACTATTATACTCATTTGTAAAACATATTCAACTAAGAGATTCTAATTAAAATATAGGATAGGTTATATGATAGGTTATTTATAACGCGCTTAATACCCAGAGGTTTCTAAGCGCGGACTAGGGATCAAACCTGTGTTGCTCCGTGTGGTCTTGCTTCCAAGGCGAGCACGTTGCCGCTGAGCTATCCTCCCGAGACCAACAGGATGCACATAGGCAAAGGAAAGTGCAAGTGCATACTATGCTCAGTTATAAGAAAAGACTACTACTACTACAAAAACTGAAAAAATCAATGTCTACATTAACAAAAGTGATATAAATACACATATTCACTAACTTCTTTCTTTTACAATTGCATTGAAGACCACTCTCCTGAAAAGCAGCAGCCTCTGAAATACGAACAAGAACTTAGAAGAAACCTACTATTTCCATACAAAAAAATAAATACAATACTAACATAATATTCTAACTGTTACTCAAACACACTAACATTTTAGTATTGTAGAACAAACACGTGTATTAACCTTCTACCATTATATGTAGTATTAGTGCTTCCCCTCACCAGCTGCATACTTTGTATTGTCATCTAAACCCCAGTATAGTAACACACAAATACAAGAATAGCCTTCCCAACTTGATGTAGCTGCCCATCACAATCACACACCTCCACAATCATCCTTACTATCATACTCAGACACTCATGCACAAAGCACACATACAATGCACAACAGCCCAACCCACACTTTCTTTTTTTCTCCAACAGACCCCAAAGAATGCCTACCAAAAAGCAACTCAGTAGAAAGCAACGCAGAGGTAGAGCAAATTAAAATAAGTGTCCAAAATAAGCATCCACCTCTAGCAGAAATTATACAAAAAGTTCAAACAAAATAGCTAAAGCTAATAGTCATTAAGCGAAACAAAACAAGCTTCCAGTACAGAAACTTTGCCTCCTCTTTCAAAATGTAAAACAAAACAGAAAGTGATTAACAAAACTTTAGCTACCACTACTGCTAATGCTGCACCTATAAATCTTGATGTAGTGGCAAGTAACCATACCAAAAAAAATATTTTACAAAAAATGGTCCTTCAGAACCTTATAAAAACAGGAGAGAAATCATGCACAACCCTTAAAACCTATCTTAGAAAATTAATCCTAGAAGCTCTCATAGACAGTGCAATCCTTGTCAAAAGGAAGGCATTTATTTTAATTTTAAACAGAATGAAACCACTAACAAAACTAACTACTAAACTACAAAAAAGACTTCTCAATAAACGGAATATCAACAAAAATAGCTTCTTAAACATCTGTGGAGGTGAATGGAGTCACACCACGAGCACAGAACCATATTTTAATGAAGAAGCATATAAACAAAAGCAAACAAACCCAATTGCCATACATAGCAGTGGACGAGGGTATGAAAAACTTAATAACACCATTATGGAACAAGAAACTCTGCTCACAAAAATATCCCCAGAAAACTCAGTATCACCTCTCCATTCTACTGAACCAAAATGTCCAGTCTACAAATGGCTGTGCACATCAATGTGTAACATTGCCAAAAAATCTTTCAAATCTTTACGCCAGTTCCTCAATCAGTATGTAAAAAGCAAAGACAAATTCAAAATGAAACTACTATAAAATATGGATGCCTGTCCAGTGTGCAAATACACAGGACTTCAAGGACATTCATTAGCCTGCATTTCAGGACCTATTTGCAAAAGCACCTTCCATCATATCAAAATGATATCAACACATCATTTAACTATAAAAAATCTGGTCCATAAACTCTACTATGCTAAAAGTCCTGCTTTAAATAACCAATTTAAATAACAATCTTCTACATGGTACAGCCAAACAACTACTCGAAGAAATAGAGCATATCCAGAGAAAATATTTTGGAAAATGCAATAGCTTTACAACAAACTAGCAACTACTGTACAAATAGCAACCTTCTATTAAAAACATACAAAAAAGAAATGCTAAAGTTTAAAAGTACCAAACCATGTGTGTGTGTTGCCGCAGGACATTTTATAAAAGTAGCACAAAAACTGTAGACATAACGTACAAAATAGAAGACAATGACGATTCCAAATGGTTCCAATTAGCTCTCTAGTTATAGCAGAAAACAAATACGAAATTACTGACCCCTTAATACTTTGCAATTACTGCACTGCAAAACAACCAAACACCTTCACGTGCTATCACAAATAACTTGGAATTATTCCCACTACCAAAACCCCTGCATCAACTAAATTTATATGAGAGCATCATAATTGAAACAGTGCACTCATTTCAAGCAATAATACTCCTTCAACCAAAAACAGCAAAATTACCTCCCTCTGAATTAGTGAAAGGCATTCATGGCAAAGTAGTTTATTTACCATTAGATCTCAAAGAAAATGTACACACTCTCGGAGTGCAACGTCCAATAGATCAATCTTTAATTGTCGTAGTAAATGGCATACCTACAAAAGACAAAAAAATGTGGCAACAACTTGTGGATTTATCTCTGCAATATCTAAAAAACAACAATGAATACTACAAATAAATAAATATTGAAGAAAACCTGAGAGAAGCCATTGAAATAATTGAAGACTCACCAGAAACTGGTCAATTTCAACTTCTAAATCCTGCTACAGAATCCAAAATTTTAGACCATTATTCTATTCATCCTTTACACTCTAAAGACACTATAAATGATGCACTGGAAACGTACCAAATGCCACAAGCCAAAGGATCTCCAACCAGCATATGGGAAAAAAGTATAGAAGCACGGGCCTTTCCTCTACTCATTCCTACTGAAAAAGGAGGAAGGTAAGATAATAGACCCACACAGATAAACATCATCAGAATATCGCTCTTTATGAATGTATTCTGATGACCCCAGATTCAGACAAAATGTGAAATACATATCCCCCCTTCTCTGTGAAGTGAACTAGCAACTCTATGCTACGGAGTTGCACACACATTAAAATCAGTTACGCATTTTCAAAACATGGCAGCTATGCAATTATTCCAAAAAGTGCAAGAAAAAGATGAGGTTTTACAGTCAAGTATTACAATTCTTTTAGCAAACATGCGTGCTACAAAAGAATACTGGTTCTGAGGTCACGGAGATGTACGCTGTATGATAAGAAACCTTGGCCCACCCACTTGGTTTGTTACATTATGTTGTGCAGAATATGCATGGGAAGATTTACACGATTTCCTATGTATAGCAAATATAAACAAAACAAACATAGATATAAAAACACCAGGAGAACTATGCTCTTTAGATCCTGTAAATGTATCAAGATATTTCCATCATCGCTTCATTGCTATGCTACACTTCATTTGTAATAAGACTGTTCCTCCCCTCGGAGTAGTTCAACACTTCTTTTAGAGAAAAAAATAACAAGCCAGAGGAGCACCACACATCCACATGCTATTATGGATTAAAGATGCTCCTAAATTTGGTCAGGACAGTCATGCCACTGTTTTGCAGTTCATCCAAAAATATGTCACTTGTGAAATCCCTTCACAAACAACACATAGTGACCTTCATGCACACATATTACAATTTCAAAGACACAAATATGGGAAATATTGTCGTCACAAATATAAAAAAGGTAAATACTACACCAAATGCCGCTTTGGTTTCCCAGGACCAGTTTCAGCAACAGGTCAAGTAAACAACTTCATATCTTCAGTCAGACATAGTGTGAAAGGTAAATCACCTAAGAATACATATTACATATAAATAACAGAAGAATCAAAATACATCAATGATTACAATGCAATCATTGCCCTCCTATGTAATGAAAACATAGATTTGCAGACAATTCTACTGCAGTTGCACGATATGTCACAGTCTACTTAACCAAAGCAGAGAAAACAGAGCTTCAGGACCTCTGGGATAACATATCATCTGACAAAACACTATCACAGAAATTGTACAGCTAAGGCATAAAAATTCTCTCTCATAGAGAATGTGGCTGCTATTAAGCTGCAGACCATTTAACCGGTACTACCTTGTATGGAAAATCTGACAATATAGTATGGCTAAGTCTTGGTCCTGCTAAATCTAGAAAAAGAGGTCTCAAATCATATGAGGACATAGAAACAATAGCCAAAAATGATCCCAAGAGCCAAGACATTTTGAAAAACAATTTACTAGACACATACTACCCAAACAGGAGTACCACTTTGGAAACCATGTGTCTCTACCACGTAGCCCAAAACCTCACATACAAAAATAATATTGAACCAGATGAATATAAAGGTAGATACAGAGTAGCAAATTGTGAAGGCAGCTTAGTGAAACTTACCAAATGCAGCTTAATTAATCATATTAAATTGTCATTAAAAACTCCAACATAAAGAACTGTATTACATGTCCCTGCTACAACTTTTTAAACCATGGAGAAAAGAAGGGTTACTAGATACCTATGACTCCTATGAAGACGCTTTCAAAGCAAATGAAAGCACTATAACAGACGTAAACTTTACACAGTACCAAACAATGTTGCACAATGAACAGCAACACGAAGAAGAACTCCAGGCCCAACTAGAAGTGGACACTCCCTACAGTAGTCAACCTTCTGTAACAGGAAGCCAAGAACCACTTGGACAACCACTAATAGCAAATGAGGCAGAATTAGCCATGACATAAGTAGAAAACACCATGTGTCAATATGAACAAGCGACAGAATACTTTGCTGTACTGAAATCGCAACTGAACAATGAGCAGCGTAGCATTTTCCAAGACAAACAAAACAGATTGAACATGGTGTGCAAAATGAAAATAAAAACTGTACCTGCCAAGACTACAAACCTATACTGCTATACGTGAGTAGTCAAGCTGGTTCAGGCAAAACATTCTTAATCAAAATCATCAGCAAGTTCCTCCAACAATTGACAAACAACAAACTGTCAGCTGTTGTAACTGCCCCCACAGGTTTAGCTGACTACAACATAGGTGGTGTCACTTTACACTGATTACTACTCCTTCCAATAGAACACCGAAACAAATGAGACTATTACAAACTTTCCACAGAAGCTGCAATGGAAATACGCAGAGTTTTCAAACAAATGAAAATGCTGCTAATAGATGAGGTGAGCATGGTCTCCAACCTAATGTTGGCTTTGATTCACCTCAGATTACAAGAGGTACTCAAAACAGCCTACGAAGAACTCTTTGGAGGAAAATACATTATTGTTTTTGAAGATCTTCAATTGACACCAGTGAAAGGTCAACCTATTTTTAAAACCTTCGGGCAAAAATTGTGCCATAAAACTCTTGGCAGCCTAGGAAATGTCAACCTTTGGCAACATTTCCAATACAGAGAATTAACAGAAAACATGTGCCAGTCTGCAGACGTCACATACGCCAACATTTTAAAAAGTATTAGAGTTGGTGTACTATCTCAAGATGCATAATCAGTATCAAAAACCAGGCACATCTATGCACTCTATGGCCATAGCTCATGTGCTACTGATGCCATGGAACAATTAATACACAAAAATGTCAATTGTATGTCCTTGATGCCAACTCTTGCAAGCTGTTCAAAATTCAATGAAGCAATGTTGAAAAAAGAAATACAACCAATAATTGAAATTTGCTCCACAGATAAACTGGACATACATGGTATGACACTACCAATGTGTCAACAAGCCACAACAAGACTAAATACCTTAGAAAACTCTATCTCCCAACACTGCCGCTCCTGCCGCAAATTTGTTGGAAATCCGTCCAGTGGTTTGGGCTGTAGGCGTGAGGAAATTTTTTTCCCTTTATGTCTATGGGAAAAAAGACATTTTAGGACCCCCCCTATAACTTCGGCCCCCCTTAACCAAACCTCACCACCTCATTCGGGTTGGGCCATATGCTTTCTTTGCAAAGTTTGGTGAGGATTCATCCAGGGGGAGCGAAGTTATAAGCCACCCAAAAAGTGCTCTTCCTATGAGATGAGCAACTTAACCATAACTACATGGCCGCTACCGCAGTCCATGTAATACATCTCTGATAGAATGTGAATAGTAATGGTTTGATTTGCACAAGTTCTAGGTGTTTTGGAATTGTCAGAATTGAGCATGGTGATACTTTGACACATTGCACTTTAGATTGGGATATTATATGTGTTTACACTGTTGTATATAATTATGACTTCTTTATATGTAACTTTACCTTCATGATGAACTGAAGGGTGAGAACGGCTTTTAAAGATTTTTACATTTTCAAATTAAAGTTTTCAAAAGAAATGAAACTCTGAAAAGAATGAGTTTATAACTCTACCTATACTCGCAGTCCAGGTTAGTTTCATGCTCATAGAAATGCATTGCTTGGCACCACAGTACCAGACCCAGAAGATAATGATAATGGTGTTATTTATATAGCGCCTTAATACAAAGCGCCAGCTATACCACCCAGTGCATACCCGTCACTCAGCACATTCTAATCAGCTGGTTATTCCCTCTTTCCACTCTACTACTAGAGAAAATGGATGCTTCTCTTTAGTTGAGCTCCGCCTGTGGAATTCCCTATTCACTCATCTCTGCTTTTTGGACCCCTTCAAAGTATTTAGGAAAAATTGAAAACCTTTAATTCTTTTAATTCTTCATTAATTGTTGGCTATTTTTACCATGGGATTTCGTACTCTTACTTTTCATTCCAGCTATGGACAGACACAGTCATACAGCGTGTTGCTTTTTATGTTATGAGCCTAAATATTTATTTAATTTTAAATTTTGATTTAAAGCCCACAAAGCGGCCCTGGGGCATTGTGGCCCTGTTACAAGCAAGGCTTACTTAGTTACATGAAAGCCACTGGAACGCCTGTGTGTGGTTCTTGGATACAGTGAACCTGATGCCGGACAGTACATGGTTACATTGACATTTACATAGTGGGCAAAGTTGCAGTCTCAACTGTTCCATGGTTAGAAAGGAGCCAGAGATAACTGAAGTGTACCTATGTGGGTGAGGGCCTAGTGTGGTGGAGTGAGCTAGTTGAACAGCTTGATTTTTGAGTGATTTGCGGAAGGATGAGTGGGAGGTCTCATTCCTTAGGGTTGTAGGGAGGGCATTCCAATGTTTAGGAGCTAGGAATAGGATGCTGGGGCCTCCCACTTTGGCCCTTTTAAAGGTAGGGAGGTTAACCTGATTGGAATGATGTGATCGCTTAGGTCTGGAGGAGGTGGCTCGGACTACTTTTTCTGAGAGATAAGGGGGCTGTGAGTGAGAGGCATGTGTGGATTATGGCTAGGGTCTTGAAAAGTATACATTCTTTGACCGGGAGCTAGTGAACATCACGCCTTGCGTGGGAGATGTGCTTCCTTTTGGGAATGCTTAAAGCTGCCCTGAGTGCATTATTTTGAATGATTTGTATTCTGCTGGGGTTTTTGGCCGAGGTGCCAGCAAATAGAATGTTACAGTAGTCCAGTTTGGCCCCAATTGTAGCTCTGGCTATGGAAAGGCAGTTTTGAGTGGATAGGTAAGGTTTGACTGCAATGATAATTTTGGTTGTGAATGTAGCCGAGCATGCAATGGTGCTAACTTGGTGCGTCATGGAGAGTGTGGAGTCAACGTTTACCCCCAATGTTTTGACTACTGGTGAGACAGTGATTTGGGTGTTATCTATGTTGAAGGTGCTGTATTGTTTGTCAATCTTGTTAAGCATTTCCTTGGGGCCTACCAGGAGAATTTCAGGTGTATCACCGTTGAGGCACAGTCCATGCTTGGATGGTGCTATAGGCTTTGCACAGTGTTTCTGTGTCTTTTTCGTATGAGCCAGTGAGTGGGAGAAGGACTTGTGTGTCATCGGCATACTTTTGGGTGAAAATATTGTACAATCTGGGTGAGGTGCAGGACCCCCAGTGGAACTCCACTGTGGATGGTGGTTGGTTCCGCACAGGCCTGGTCTGAGAACACCTTCATGACTCTCCCTTCAAGGAAGGAGGTGTTCCAGGAGGTGGCTTCAGGAGTGATTTGGGCTGAGTTCAAGAGTTGTCTGCAGAGTGTCTTATGGTTCACAAGATCAAACGCTGCCAAAAAATCGAGGAGAAGCAGCGGAGGCTTGCCTTCATCCATTATTTCCCCTAATTGGTTCTTTAGATCTAGTAGGGCTGACTCAGTTCTGTGATCTGGGCAGACACCTGATTGCCTCTTTCCTAGGATGTTGTTAACTTCCAGGAATTATTGGATTTGCAAATATGCAGCTTTGTCTAACATTTTTAGCAGGAATAGTACAGTGGTGATGGGTCTGTAGTAGCTAGGTGAGGCTGGGTCCAAGGAAGGTTTTTTTCAAGAGTGGGCAAACAAAGGCCTCTTTCAGGCAGGGTGGGACAATGCCAGATGCGAATGAGGCATTTATGAAAGCTGTCAGGAATGGTGCTATGGTGTCTGCGCAAACTTTGATAAGATTGACTGGGCAGACATCACCCTTGCAATTAGAGGGTTTTATTTGTTTAAGGAGGATTAATACTTCGGTTTCTGACATCTCTCTGAATTAGGCAGGGCATTATAGTGTGAGTTAATTTTGCTCTGCAGGAGATCTATTTACTTCAGCATGGCTGTTTGGATGCTCGAGCACCAGGATTCGTCTTTCACAAGGTTTTGGGTGTTAGTGGCTGGGGTAGCCAGTTCCTTGAATATGGCAAACATTTCTTTGGATTCCGATTTGGCATTCGCAATTCTGGAGTTATAGGATGTGGATTTGGCTAGAGAGATGGCTTTTTTGTATTGGGTGGCACGTTTTTTGTAGGCATCTAGAGTGGAGTCCTGTGGATCGGATTGCCACTTGGTGAGCGCAATACGCTTGAGGGTGTGTAGTTCCTGGAGTTCTGATGTGAACCAAGAGTTGGCGTGTTTCTTTCCTTTTGCTTTCTTTCTTTCTAGAGGGTCAATGGAGTCCACTGCTTTTTGATTGTGACGTTATGATGTTCTACCAGAGCAAGGGGGTTGTTGTAGAACGGAGGCTTGATAGAAACGGTAGGATCTTGTCTTTGGTAAGGTTGTGTGAGCTTCTAGCTAATGCTGACGGTGACAGCATGTTAGGTTTAAGAGTTTTAGTGGTGGTGTGGATGGAAAAATGAATGAGGTGGTGGTCCGTCCAGGGGCATGGGGTGTTGGAGCTGATGTCGGCTGCGCAGTTGTGGTCCGCTACCCAATTTAGAATATGTCCTTTAGAGTCAGTTGGGTTGATTGATTGATTGATTTATTTATTTATAGAGCAACTTACACCAAGGCACTGTACAATGGACTTGGTGATTTGTTACAAGAATCCAAGGTCATGAAGTGCTTTAGCAAGAGACTTGACTTGTTTATCTTTCGGTTCATTGAAGCCAAGGTATAGCTCCCCCAGTAGGATGGATTTGGTGGTGGTTTTTAAGTTTTTGCCTAGTAGATGGAGTAAGTTTCCTGAAAGTCAAGTATTGGGCCTGCAGGCCGGTAGATGATATGGATGGCAATCGTGCAATATGGTGAGAAAGAGTTTTACCGTCAGGACGTCTGCGTTACTGCCTAACAGCAAATTGATTTGTTTGAGTGACAGAGATTCCTTTACTATGAGAGCAACTCCCCCTCCTTTAGTAAGCAGTCTGTCCTGCCGGAGTAAGGTGTAGCCTGGTGGGAGGGCTAGGGAGATAGATGGACAAGCTGCTTAATGTAGCCAGGTTTCTGTAATGGCGAGAGCATCAAGATCCAGGTTAGTGAGTAGGTCACGTATCTCTGTGGCATGGGCTGGAAGCAAGCATGCTTTTATAAGAGCACATTGGAGTGGGATGGGAGGAATGTTCGGTTTAGTCTTGGGTATCCTCGGCAGTGGAATTGGTGGAGTGCTGTTGGTAACGGGAGGAGCGGGGAGCATGTGGTTGGTGGGATATGGGGAGGGTGCATCAGGCTTTTGTTTTGTGGTGGCTGAGAAGTGGGATGAGCGCGGGCTTAGCATTTGGTTCCTCTCAGAGGTTGGCCTGAGACATTTTTGGTGCTGGAGATGCTCAGTACGACACCTCAGCATGGATAGTCTACATGCTGTGTAGTCCATGGTGTAATCAGTGGAGTGGGGTTTCTGGGTGTGTCGTTAGATGTGGTAGCTGAAGTAGGGTAGGAACGGGGTAGGGGGAATGTCATCAGAGTTGCGCGGTCTATAGTCCATGCCTAGATCGCAAGGGTTGCTGGGCCTGGGTTTCCTATTGTTGTGGCATAAGGGGGGAGATATAGCCGCTAATGGCGGTGGCTTTGGGATGCTAGAGTGTGCAATAGAGCATGTGTGTGAATATTGCTTCCCTAGGAGTTAGGTTTGCCTAAAGAACTTATCAGAGGCTACAGCGCAGTACATCCCAATAGGATAAAGCAATGTGCTAGTTTAGATTGGGCCCTGTTCCAGTAGCTGGCTGCAGCTGCATAATATTACTGCAATACAGCAAGTTGAGCTAGACACAGTGTGGGAGTTTTTGGGATGGGGCCACCTCAAGAGAAATGCAGCATGGGGTCTGCAGCGTTCCGAGGCAGAGTGTCGGGCCCATGGCTCCGGCGGCTTGGACAGGCACAGACAAGCCCTTACGATGCGGCCCTTGTGATGTGCGGCTGGCTTCCACCTGTCGCTACTGGCGATTGGATAATGAAGCAGCAGTCGGACAATCGGGACACATGTGGTGAAGGAGTACGAAGGCCTCTCAGCGAGGCACTGTACAGGAGGTGACCATTGCAAATACTGCCTGGCGACCCGCGATAAGCAGGAGAACAACAAAAAAGGCAATTCCGGCAATCAAGTGCCGTGCTGCAGGCAGCTGCTATGTTGCCGAAGTGCCTCGGGTGAAACTAATGGATTGAGGCATGTTTCACAAATATCAAGCCATAATATCGGTGGGGCATGAGCGCACTCTAACCTCACCGGAAGGATGGTGGGTGTAGGTGGGGACTCACTTCTCCAGAAGTGAGGCGCGGGTCCTGGTGAGAGAGGGCTCCTGTCCTCTCACGTCGATGCGGTATGCAGTGAATGATTCCCAGGCACAGTATATGCACAATATGTCGGTGAGCAAATACGATAAAAATATAATAACCATGTATTTTAGTCATCAACCCAAGTATCAAAGCCTAAAACCCAATATTAATGTGGAGTTTATGGAGTGGGATTGATCCTGTCTGCTGAAACATATGTTCAAACATATCCGTCTTAGTTCATTGACTGATGTTTTCTTGTCAAGGTATCAGGAAGCTTACCTTCTTGGAGAAATTTATGTAGAAGACATACAGCCTAAAACCCCATTCTCCAGGTTCAGCCCCCATTATAATGTAGAGTAGCTTTGAACATAGAAGTTGGAGTATGGTATAAAAGTCCACATACATAAAAGTGAATAAATACTATGGGCCTCATTATAAGTTTGCCTGGAGTCTGTGAACTACAGTACCAGTAAGCATGCCGATACCGTAGTTCCCGGACCGGCAAACTACAAGTTCTGCTTGCGGGTGCCATTGCAACCTGGCGGCCGTACCGGCACCCACGAGCAGAGCATGTCGGATGCATGGGCACTGTTGATAATGGTGCCACTGCATCCGGCTTCCCCATTCCCATTCAGCCCTATGGGGCTCAAATGGGAATGGGGAAGAATATTTTCCGGTGCCCAGGAATGCAATTACCAGGTCCAGCAAGGCTGTAATGACCCGATAATTGCCCATTCCTGGATACCGAAAAGAAAAATACCAGCGGCAGCCTCGTAATGAGGCCCTATGTACTAATTCGAACAAAAAGGAACCGTATGATTTAAAACGGGTATTTTTTTTCTCAATCAATTTGTAACTCATATTCAATATTATGATTTTTAATTTAGGAATAACTACAGCCATAAAATTAGGGAACCGTGTCTAAAAATGTCATATTTTGGCCTACTCTTCACCTTTTGCACAGAACAGAAAAGACATTCGGCCTCATTACGAGTTTGCCAGAAAGATGCTGGTAATTACGTCATGCCGGTAGTAACGTTTCCGGCTACCCAATTGATGGAATCACTGGCATAATCCAACCCTGCAGGCGTGGGTATCCCTCATTTCTGGAATTGTTGTTACTGGACTGATGTAAACACTGAAAAAATCAGGAAATGCTGGTGTTTCCTTGAACAAACATGCCTGTAAGAGCAATTCCGGAGTTTATCATGACAGAAACACTGGAACCGGTGCCACCAGTGCTGGAAACACCAGCAATGGAAATAGCGGAACCAGAAACAGAGTCAACGCAGGAATTGGAAGTTTTGCCAGCGGCCATTTTGAAAAACTCACTCCATTTAAAATCGGGCACTTCCTGTTGCCTTTTTCTCACGTAAACACCAGCAACATGGCAGGTACCACCAAGTCTTGTGTTCCTGAGGTCTGGCAACGGAAGCCCTGACTGCACTGGTGGACAACATTGTGGCCAATACTGAGGAACTATTCGGCAGTGACAATCGGCAAACCAGTCAGTGCTGCAAGACCACCATATGGGAGGAGGTATCCCAGAAGGTCACGGCAGTGGGTCCTATCCCCCGCACACCCAGAGACTGCCACAAGAGGTGGAATGACCTGCGCCTCGAATCAGGTACATCCTATCAACACATAAGAAGGAATCTGTGGCTACTGGAGGTGGGACAGCCTGACCCCTAAAACTGATGCTGTGCGAGAAGACCTGTAGTTATTGATAAATATGGAGGCAATCGAGGAAGTAGGGTCAGCAGAACCTGGAGCAGGGAGGCAAGCCACAGCCAAATGCCAAACATGTGACATATGTGAAATGCAGCATACACATTAGGGAGACATGTCCAAGTAAATGTGAACAACACTTGACAACCACACCAATATGGTCCATGCACAGACAGATGCCAGGGGTGGGGGCCAGAGCAAGACATGCACAAGCATTGTACACAAAATGCACGGACACACACATGGGCACATGAGTACTGGTTATGTGCGCCAAGGGACAACATGACAATTAGCACATTCACAACACACACACCACTACAAGTCAGCATGGCAGGACAACAACCAATTTGCACCCATACCTTACACATATGCAAGCATGCATCACAGCAGATTTAACCAGCATACATCATGTCCAGGCCAGGTCACACACAATGTTGTATGTGTGTAAGGCAAGTCTGTTCAGCTGACACACATGTGACTAGCTGCATGCTCATCTCACACTAACATGCACAGTCTCTGACAGTACAATGCTGGACCCTCCACAGCCCAGGCAACCAACCGCACACAGTACAGCAAAACCACCATGCACCAGTACATCCCAGCCAACGCCAGTTGCTGCACAACAGCCATCAGGCCTAGCACTGGAGCCATCAGGCCCAGCATCACAGACAGCTGCTGCACCACAGCCATCAGGCCTGCCAACACAACCAGTCCCCACACCCACCCAACACCAGCCACCGGCCTATCTCGCCACCTTCACTGATGAAGATGTGGTGGATGGAGGCAATAGCACGGATGGCTCTCAGGACCACACCCTTTACCACAGGCCTACCTTCAGCCCATCAGACCTGCAGAGCCCCCTCCACCACCAATGACGAGATGGCTGATATGGTCCGTCAGCAACTGCTGAAATCTCGGGTGCTGTGTTAATGCTTGCAGGCCAGCAGGCCAGCAGCCAGTGCTGCGCACATGCCGTGGGCTGCACAACCTCTACCCTAGTGGTATTGGCACAGAGGGTACGGGGGAAACAAGAGGGTGTCTGCACTTGCAGAGTCACTGACACAAAGCCTGCACACTGACCTGGACCATTTGGGGGCACAGGGATCTGACATGCCCTCCAGTGCTACCACCACGGCACGCTCCCACCAGGGCAACCCAAGGCACTGCTCTCAGTGGCATTCGGGCTCGTGATACGAAGAAGCACAGGAAAGGACATTGATGCTCAGCATTCATGACACTTTGTTTTTGGGTGTGCGTGGGGAGGGTCAATTGGTGTGTGAGGAGGGGGGATGTGGGAGGTGAAGAAGGGTGTGGGGAGTCAAAAGGGGCACAGGGTGTTGGTCATAGATAGTTCTTCAGAAATAATATGTCTTGTTAAGCACTTGCATCAAAGAGTGGATATTCCTAATTCGTGTGCCAGAATGTATTGAGTATGTGCATCACATGCAGTGAGGGGCATGGGTTGTGCATTGTGGAGGGGAAGTCAGAAGAAGTTGTCAATGAGTTCTTGATGGGAAACACGCCCATCCCTGGCATCTATGCACTCTTGCCTGTGCCTTGCTGGTGCTGCCTCCCCATTTTCATCTTCTGCTTCTGGTGGTGGCATGTCCAAATCCGGGGGTGGGGATATGATGCATCTGACGCAGATGTTATACAGCATTGCACAGGCCAGGACTATCTGCCCCACCTTCTCTGGCCTGTACATGGGTGCTTCCTAGACTGGTGTAGACATCTGAAACGTGCCTTCAATAGCCTGAAGGTCTGCTCAATGGTTGTCCTGGTTCGCACATGTGCACAATTGTAGGCCATCTCCTCCTGTGTCTGATGGGTCATCAGCCACAGAAGCAGAGGATATCCAGAATCACTTGCAAGGGTGGAGGACACAAGGTGAGCCATGTCATGCATGTGGTCGGACAGTGTATTTCACATAGTCCATCTGTGTGTGTGGTCCATGTCATGCATCTGGTACTGTCCCCATTGTCTGGTGTGAACGTCACTGTCCCCTACCACAACTGTGACTGTACAGACACTGCACAACACCTGCAATGTGGGCTGGACATTATTTGATTTGCATGAACTCCACATGACGGCTCATATGCACAGAAAGCCTGGAAGACCAACACACGGCTGGCAATTGCACAGCATGGACGTGAACCCCCTCTCCCTTATATTTCTACTGACTTTCCACCCCTTCGCTGTTCACGTTGCAGACCCTCCCAAGCGCAATGTGTCTATGGCAGTGGAAACAGTGCGCTGTATGAGGAGCATAGACTTTCACAATGACACTGTGAGTGATGGTGCGTGACAGTGGTGCTGCTTGTGACTGCATATTCTAAGCAGTCAGTGTGTGCATGCATGCACCATGTCTCATCAGGACATGCATTTCATGGGCCTAGGTGGGACAGTGTACTGGTACACTTGATTTGGTGGAGTGGCGGTGTTGCATTCTGCTACCTGTAGTGCATTGCATGTTAATGTCCTTATGGGTTAGAAATGGATTGGTCATCGAATGATATTACCCCAGTCTCATATTATTCATGTGAGTTGTGGGCAGTCAATTGGGTGTGCCCATGTTGGTCCTGCATATGCAGGGTGGCTGTGGGAAAAGGAAAGTCTTGTGAAGTTTCCAGAACTTAAGAAGATCCGGATCCAATCTAAGGCGGGAGTGAGGCAGTTCCAGAGCAAAGAGGTAGCTGAGAAAAGGGACCTGCCTCCCACTCTCTGCTTTGAGAAGAGTTTGACCCGCAGAGAGTTGGAACCAGATGACTGAAGGACTCTAGCAGGGAGATACTTGTGGATGATGCAAATGGTTTTGAATGTGATCCTTGAGCTTACGGGAAGCCAGTGGAGAGATTATAGGACTGGAGAGATCCCTGGGCTTAAGGCCAAGGATAAGTCTTTTAGTCCTGTTCTAGATTAGTTGAAGGGGGTGAAGAGAGGACAGAGAAAGGTTGAGGAAGAGGCTCTTGCAGTATTCCAGCCTAGAGAGAACCAGGGCTCTTCAGCCATTGAGCTTCTGGGGGAAGATGAGGAAAGGTAGAATGCCCTTGAGGACGTGCAACTGAATATTAGACTTCTTTCAAGGTCTGTGATGTGTAGAGAGAAAGAGAGAGAGAAAAGTTCAAGATGATCCCAAGGTTCTTTTGCCTCACAAGTGGGTGAGGGAAGAGGACTCGGGGAGTCTGGCCAGAGAGTGGGTGGCGGGGGAGGGGGACAGGGAGCAGGCATCCCGATGAGAAGAATATCTGTCTTACTGGCATTAAGGCAGAGATCATTGGCAGAGCACCACACCTGAATAGCAGTCAGGCAGTCGGGTATGAGGGAGGAGGAGGAGGAGGAGTAGGGGGAGGTAGAGGAAGGCAGCTTGAAGGAGAGCTCTGTGTCATCTGCGTAACACTGGAAATGAGAGGAGAAAGTAGAGATCAGGTGGGCCAGAGGAGTCAGGTAGATGTTTAAGAGCTAAGGAGATGGGGAAGAGTCCCGGGGAGGCCAAAGGTAGAGAGTGAAGTGGAGGAAAGAAAAGTGTCCAATTGCACTTGGGAAAGTCTGTTTGAAAGGAAGGGGGTCAGCCACGTCAGTGCCCTGTTAATGATGCCTAAGGTATCATGGAGACAGTTTATGAGGATAGAGCGGTTAACAGTCTCAAAGGCAGAGGGGAGATTGAGGAGAATCAGAACAGAGGGAGAGTTGGAGTCCAGGTTGGAGAGTAGGTATTCATGGGTGTTCAGGAGAGCAGTTTCCGTGCCTCTGGCAGCCCTAAAACCTACTGATGTTCGTGGAGACAGACAGACGATTCGGCATGGAGGGTCAGTTGGGGATGACTAACTTTTCCATGAGTTTGCCCAAGAAAGGAGTGATAGAGATAGGAGAATAGTTAGACACAGAAGATGGGTCAACAGATGGATTTCTTAGGAGAGGGAGCACAAGCGAGCAGTTGAGGGGTTGAGGGAAAGAGCCAGTGGGGAAGGAGTGGTTGCAAAGGTCAGCCAAGGATGGAGCGAGAGACGCAATGTTGTTCTTGATGAGCAAGGGAATACCTGTTTAGAGGAGACTTTCAAAGAGCGGACAACCCAAGATATCTAATTTTGGCGCAATGGGAGAGAAATAGGAGAGCATGGGGGGCAAGGGAGGCGAGAGAGAGGGGTTGTTGGAGGGAGCAGATGACAGAGAGGACAGTATGTCAAGTGTTTTCGAGGAGAAGTGGGGGGCCACTGCAGAGCAGAGGCCCTGGGAGGGGGGGGAAGAGGATGTGACTGCGGTAGGATTGGCAAGTTCCTTGCACATTTTAGAGTTGAGCCGTGTTCTCGGTGGCCCCAGAGTTACAGACTTGGACATGAGCCCTCTTCTTGGAGAAGATGGCGAGACGGTATTGCCTTTGGAGTAGGCAAGAGGCCAGTCTGTCCGAGGATGAACTAGAGGCCTGCCACTTCCGCTCCGCAGCTTTTCATTTGCGTTTCAAAGCAGTCAAATCAGAGTCATAACATGAGTTGCATTTGGAGGCACGCTTAATGCAGATTCTCATGACAGGGGTTAAGGATTTCCAGAGTGTTGGAGATAGAGAGATGGAGGTTGGCTAGAACACAGTCAGAAGGAGTGTCTAATGAAGGGGGAGGAGGAGGGATGAAGAAGAGGCAAATCCAGTGACTGACAAATGCTTCATCGGTCGAAGGACGGAGAAGACGGGCAATGCAGGCAGATTCATCAGAGAACAGGGTAGGTCAAGGTAGGCAGAGTGTAGAGAGTGCTCAGACCAGTAGAGTGGGGGAGTGAGAGGGTTCGAGAGAGGGATTTCTGCTGCTATGAGAGACAGAGACCATATGGAGGGTCCAAAGGTTAGAAGAAGGAACAGCAAAAAGAATGTCAGTGATATTCTGTCTAGAGGAGACATTGATGTAGGTGTCTGTGATGGGAAGACCATGGCTGGAACTCAGGAGTGCCTGCTTTAGTTTCTTCCTTCCAGACTTTATGAGAGATGGAGGATAGGAGATGGGGAAGCAGTTAGAAAAGATGGGGGAGATGGAGAGCGCCATGGAGGCAGACACTAGAGAGGGATGGGGAGGAGGCGGCCAGAGGATAGCAGTGGAGGGTCAAGCACTATGCAACGGGAAGAAAACACACCAGGCGGCCAAGCAGGTTGATCAATAGGCACACTGGAAATTTCCAGATATACAGATCAATAGAAAGTTTGTAGCACACCTAAATTCAATGTTTCCACAAAGCACTAAAAAGGAGCACAAAATAGTTGTGGGTGCATAAGATTGAAAGCACACCTAAAAGCGACTTTTCCACAAAGCACTAAAAAGCTCTTTTGGAAAATGATCTTCCCAAAATCCTTAGCTATTGAAGGAAGAAGGATTGCTCCAAGTCAGGGGCAAGCTCTGCTCCCTACCCACTCCCAGGGCACGTTATGGACCATAACTGGACCTCTTTGCCAGCTGCACTGGTACCCGGGACCCTCCTTGGAGGTGAAGGACTTCTACAGGTGCGAGCTAGTTCCCCCGGGCAGGAGTGAAGGAGTAAAGAGAACAAGGACCAGTCTTGACCGTGAGCCCCTAGAATGGGTCTCACAACATTCCAGGATCCTTGTTTTTGCCATTTAACCCATTCGAGCCACATTCAAACCAGTTTGACACATTCGAACCAACGAGACCTGATGGTGTTGTCTTTAGCATTCAGTCATACTTTGGGCCATTGTGCTTGCACCATCGAACCAGCTCGACACTGCATTGCCACAGCAGACGCTCATCACCTGTCTGCTAGCTGGTCTCTGAGGGCCATATTTTGATTTTGACAAAGAGCGCAAGGGCAGGTGCACCTTAGCCAAGATTTTTAGTGTTTTTGTGACTAGCACTCTGTGGGGTAGAGAATTGCTCACATGATCAACATGGTTCATTGCTGTTCACGTCCAACTTGCATGTGACATGTGCATAAGCATCAGATAACGTCACTGTCTCACGTCATCCACAAACTCAAGTTTGCACTATATTTGGTCTAGGAAGTGTGCAGCCTTTTGTGACAGGTGTGTGCAACACCGAACAGATGGTACACATGTAAATGTTTCATTCTTGATGTTGGGCAGAGCTTCACCGTGCCCTCTTCCCACCAGAACCTATCTGTTCCACTCCACAGCGCTGTTTACAGTTCAACAATGAGTCGACTGCAACCCATCATACATTTTTAGTAATAACGTCAGCACACAGTTTGGTAGGGCAATGCCAACTCCTGCCATGACCAAATGGGGCAATTTAAGAACAAGTATTGGCAAATCTAACCGTTTTTGCTTTTTTGCATGCATGGGATAGGCCTTATAAATAATCAATTAGAATTACAATTTTCCATGCACTGCTACCTGGCCATAAGAAAATTGGAAAATAGTGTGAGTACTTGGGCAAATGATAGATGTCTCAGGTGATGGAGAACATTGACAACCAATACATTGCATAAAACAATAAAGTGCAGATTGGCAATACCCATGAAATGATTACCGTTGGCCCTTCACAGGACCCTATTACATCCTTTTGATTCCTCTCAGGGTTTACTCTTTTAGTAACTGTAAAATATTTCCCGCCCTACGGATTCGCTTGAGCAAGCACACTGAGGACTGAACACTAAAATGCTGACCACCAAGGTTAGTGTGCCACTGTTAAAGGCACCCACGTGGTGGATATAACCAGCCTAAAGCTGGATTGAAATTGGGACTGCCCATAAGAGACTGGAAGTCCTCATGGGAATGAAGGTCCAACACCCTTCGTCAAGTATTAGACATTAACAGTAATGACCGGCTGGTGGGTGTGAATGAGTTCATTATTTTTGGCAGGGTGAGGGATAAGTGTGCTGAAAGGCATGACCTTCATACCTTTTGAGACTATCAGGTGACCAATGACCTTTAAGGGTAAGGGTTCTTGAGGGCATGACGGGAAAGAGCGGACAGTTCCTGTTAGGTGTATGTAGATGTTTCATTGGCTTGCAAGACAATGAATAAAGATACCTCTGTTTGTCATCACCCTAAATTGATTCATGAGCCTAGTTTCTCCGAAACGAGCAAATGCCTATTTAATACCTACAAACCAGGCAAGACTGTTGGCTTTTCCAGTGCTTGTTTTTAAAAGGAAGGAAGGTACAGGTGGGTGGAACATTGCAAGGAACAGGTGGGAGGACACACATACTACTTATAAATAAAGCAGCTAAATGAACACTTGGTGAAGACAATTTCATTACACCACTGGGATATTTACAGCTGCAGTTAAGCCATCAATTCTCAGAATAATGCTTTGCAATAACAATGACCAGGACTTTTACTCTATAAAATATGATGTTACTGCTTGATAGAGCCAGTTCAAAGAGATCTTAAGAGGATTTGTTTCGGGCGTTGAGGGGTAGTTATGGGGCGGGAATGGCTGAACGGATTAACATGGCTGCGTGCCCCTCGAACATCCACGTCTCCCTCTTATCTGTACTCCAATGCAATAGTTGTGGCTTGTAGCTGGTGCTTACGCACCACATAATAGCTAAAGATGAAAAGAAAGTGAAGTGTAACTCGTTTTATATTAAAACCAACACAAAAGTTGCAACTCTATAAGCACCCATAGACACCCTCAAATTCCAGCGCAGCGTTAGACAGACTGAGTTTCGGGATCTCGGGGAAACCCTGCAGCACCCAGCTCAAAATGGGGCCCTTAATGTGTCAAAATAATGCCAGTTTCACAGGCATTTATTGCTGCTGCTCCCAAAGCTCCCTCTGTGTGACATGAGAGGGACAGTTGAGATTTCCTCCAGACTCTCTTATCTCCATTGTAGCCACAAACCATTTTCCGTGAATCATCTTGCAACATTTAGACCATGCATCTGGTTTATAATATGTACCCATATTTAGCATACCCTACTTCTAATAATGTGAGTAATAATTATATTCGTAAAAATAATCATTGATGTAATAATATTTGTTATTAGGAACCGAGGAACCCATAAGAGGGTCCAGCTTCTTTACCAAGCTTGTAACCAGTACTCTTTATAAAGCTTTAAACTTTAGTGATTTTAATTTATAAATCACACATGGCATCACGTCTATCGAGTCTTGGAATTCAAAGATTCTGACTTTTTGGAAACGATGTTCCTGGGAAGTTTTGAATGTAAACCACATCACACCAGCACAGACAGTCTGGTTTGAACTTCACATAAAGCATATTACTTTCTGATTCATGGGCTTGGTTGTTATGTCTGGATTCAAAATGAGACCAGCTGAAGGGAACACATAGTGCAGAGCGTGGCTGTGTCCAGCATACATTATCACTGAGGCTTGAATATGCCCACTTCACGCAGAGCAACCCTGCGAAGATGCCGTTCAGTTTGGTCCATCTAGCCAAACAAAATGCATATACGGGTGATGTGTTTTAGTTGACTAGCTATTTTACTTTAAATAAAGTGCACTGATTCAAAGCAAGAAGGTTTATTATTTCCATTCATCCATATTTCCGTTGCTAATCTACCAATGGCAATAGGAAGCTATTATTTTCTGCATTGTGTTGTTTTGTCATGTTTTTTAAGGACTTTTCCGATCTTTGCTGAGTGATAAACGTCACCAATAAGGTTTCACAGGCTTCGCTTCGAACGGGCCTGCATTGCTCAGCTGTCCTCAGTGAGTGCCACCATTCTTCCTACACTACAATCGTGGCATGGGCTCTGGAAGGCCATTCGTCAGCTGTTAGTTCACGTGTCCCTTTGCTTTTGCATTCAACGCAAAGGAATCCAAGGGGGAGGAATCATTTCCGCGTTTTGTGTGTCCAGTCAAACGATTGCTTGGATACGTGGGAAAAAGATCAATAAAACGTAACCCACAACTAACCTAGATACCCCTGCTTGCATACTCAAGGGACCATGGGAAGAGGGCTAAGAGGCATGACTGAGAGGGGCATCAGTTTTGTTTCTGCAGTAGTTGTGCAACATACATATCATGCTCCCGAGGCCCCCATGCTGTGTCACGGCTCTACTTTTCCACCTACTAACTTGCCCTAACTCCCTTATGACATGATATGTATGATATGGCATTTATAACACACCCATACACAAGTGTTTCAAGGCGCGACGAGGCAAGGGAGGGGAACCGAGGGAGGGCGGACAACGATCTTACGAGGCCAGGTGTGATTCAGATCGTGCAAGTGTGTGGGAAGGCGTCCGGGACAGTGCAGTACATGGGAGAAAATGATAACAAGTAAGTAACAGCCAGCAAGTGGCAAGTGCATGGGTAAGTGCGGGCAACAGGTGTAAAGGGCTGGTAGGGGGACTGTAGGGATACAGAAACAGTCCCCAAGTGTGGGGGTTGGCAGGTGGGCAGTGCAGGAGTGTGACGCTGGCGGGGAAAGGACCTGGGCCCGAGATCAGAGGGTGTCCAGGTAGCCAGTGCAGTACCTGTTGCAGCCAGGTGGTCAGCAGAGAAGAGGAGGAGAAAAAGCAGAAGCAAAGAGAAAGGTTTTGAGGTGCAAACCCGGAACCGGAGATGGTTCTCCTCAAGTTTAAGTAAAGCTGGGAGGCTGTTCCAGAGGAAGGCACCAGCGGGAGAGATCTACCACCAAATTGTTGCTTGGAGAAGCAACTGACCCTGAGGGAGTTGAAGGCGGATGAGCGGAGAGCTCCAGGAGGAAGATATTTAGGAAGAGAGAATTGAAGGTATTGAGGCCCCAGGCCCCAGGAGGCCTTGTGAACAATGCAGATGGGTTTCAACTTAATCCTCACAGCCACTGGGAGCCAGTGTAGAGATTTCAGTCCTGGAGAGATACAATCCCTGGGCTTGAGGCCAAGGACAAGTCTCACAGTTCTGTTCTGGATAAGTTGCAGAGGGTGGAGAGTAGAAGCAGGCAGATTTAGAAAGAGGCTGTTACAATAGTCCAGCCTGGAGAGAACCAGAGCTATGTAGACAGTTAGCTTCTGGGGGAAGGAGAGGAAAGGAAGAATACCTCCGAGGAGGTGCAGCTGGTAGTGTGAGTTCTTAGAGACTTCAGAGATGTGAGAAGAGAAGGAGAGTGTGGCGTCGAAGATGACCCCGAGGTTTTTAGCCTTGCAGGTGGGAGCAGGAAGAAGGTCAAGAGAGGGCGGCCAGAGAGCTATAGGGAAGGAGGGAGCGGGTGTGCCGATGAGGAGAATCTCCATCTTACTGGCATTAAAGCAGAGCTCTTTGGCGGCACACCACTCCTGGATAGCAGACAGACAGTCAGAGATGCGGGAAGGAGGCCGAGGGTAGCCTGAAAATTAGCTGGGTGTCATCCGCATAGCACTGAAAGTTGGGAAAGAGAGCGGCGATGCGGTGGGCAAGGAGTGCCAGGTATTGGTTGAACAGCCAGGGAGAGAGATTAGACCCCTAGGGGACACCACAGGTAGAGAAAAAGATAGCGGAGAGGAAGGACCCAAGTTGGAACTGGGAGGGTCGGTCGGAGAGGAAAGAAGTCAGCCACGCCAGAGCCTGACTAGTGATACCCAGGTTATCACAGAGACGGTTGAGCAGGCTGGCATGGTTGACAGTGTCAAAGGCAGACGAGAGATCAAGCAAGATGAGGACGCAAGAGGTGTTAGAGTCCAGGTTGGAGAGCAGGCCTTCACAGATGTTCAGGAGAGCAGTTTCCGTACTTCTGGCTGCTCTGAAGCCAGACTGATGGTCATGAAGACAACCAACAGATTCAGTGTGGACATTAAGCTGGGAGATGGCCAGTTTCTGCAGGAGCTTGCCCAGGAAGGGAGTGATGGAGATTGGGTGATAGTTAGTCGGCTGGGCAGGAGGTGTCAGCAGAGGGTTTTTTAAGAAACAGATGCACAAGGGAGTGGTTCAGGGGGGATGGGAAGACTCCAGTGGCGAAGGAATGATTGCCGAAATCAGCCAGGGCAGGAGCCAGGGAGTCGATGTGGTCCTTGATGGTTTTGTGGGAACAGGGATGAACCTGTTTTTACGACACTTTCATAGATCAGACTTGTCTAGAAACCTTTGTCAGCGGAGAACAGGGGAAAGGCAGAGAAGGAGGGATGAGTGGTGGATCAGAGGAAGAGCAGGGAGTAGGGGGGGAGGGGATAGGAAGAGAGTGACGACAGGATGTCCTGAGTTTTAGAGATGAAGTGAGAAGCCAGTACCGTGCAGAGGGCCTGGGAAGGGACAGGAGAGATGGAGACTGCAGCAGGATTGGCCAGTTCCTTGCAGATTTTCAAGAGTACAGCCGTGTTGTTAGATGCCGCAGAGACGCAGGCTTGGATATGAGCTCTCTTCTTGGTTAGGACAGAGAGCCGATATTGCCTTTGGAGCAGGTGACAGGCCAGTTTGTCAGAGGATGTACATGAAGCACACCATTTCCTCTCGGCCATCTTTCGCTTGTGTTTTAGGGTGACAGGTCTGAGTCATACCAGGAGTTGCACTTGGCTTTGGGCTTCAGGCGGATTCTCATGGCAGGGGCAAGGATATCAAGAGTATCAGATATAGCAGAGTGGAGAGGGCTGTGTCAGGGTGGGATTCAGTCAAAGGAGGAGAGGGGGTGAGATGGTGGCGGTAAAGGCCTCCGCTGACACGCACTTCATGGGTCGGATGACCGAGAAGATGGGTGGCAGTGATGGAGGTGGCTTGGCCTTGGGGGTAGGGAGGGTGAAGTGGGAGGAGAGGAGACAGTGATCAGGAGAGAGGAGTGGGGAGAGGAACAGAGAGGGGAAGGTCTGAGATCAGAACATCCAGAGTGTGCCCTGCAGAGTGAGTCGGGCCAGAGGCGAGAATAGTGAGTGAGAGAGTGTGGCAGCGGTCGTGAAAGAGTACAGAGCAAGGACAGGAGGCATCCAGGTGTTGAAGTCCTCAAGAAGGAGGAGTTGAGTGGTTGAGGCCAGGAGTGAGGAGGAGCGGTCTGCCTACTCAGAGAGGAAGGAGGAGATCTGACCAGGTGGCTGATAGATAGAAAGAGTAAGGGAATGGCTAGGGGAGAGAGAGAGCATACAGACAAGGCATTCAAAAGAGGACTAGGCCAGCGTAGGAGTGACTGAGGCAGGAATCCACTCAGGGAAGATCAAGGCTACAGCCCCTCTGGAGCTGTAGGACCTGGGTGCAGAGAGGATCTTGTAACCATCAGGTAGGAGCGTGCCAAAACTAGTGATAGAGCTGGCTGTGAACCATGTCTCAGTGAGACCCTGGGATATGTTCACTCTCCCCAACATGCCAAAGCCATATTTTGTATTTGTCAGGCAATGCACCACTGTAACCCTCTTCCCCCTTCTAATTGCCATATTTTCAGGTTGCTGGGCATGTTGCCTCAGAGTGCGACTAAAGGCCAATCCCGGGTTAGAGATGTACGTGTTGACACCCTGGTGACTCAGATCACTCCCCACCTCCACCTCCTCCTCCACCTTGCATTTTATGGTCCCTGGTTTTGGCACCCATGTGGCCTGTGACTTCCTGCTGCATCCACTCTCAAGCATGAATTTTAAGGTCACTGTATTGCCACTTCATTACTTATCCTGCTGACTCGAATTTCACATTTTGGGGTTGACAAGTTTGGGGCTCTAGTGACTCATGACTTCACCCAACGCCCACGTTGTATTTCACAGTTCATGATCCTGGTCCCCTGCCATCCATTATGTATCCAATGAACTCCATTTTGATCCTACCAGACTTTGTCCTTGCTAACCTATTACTCGAAGACCCAATTTATGCTCTCTAACCTTGGTACTGTCTTTTTACAGTTTAGGGCGAGTGAGTTGTCTGCCATCCATGCCTGAATGGCTTTGTAAATGGTATTTTTGGCAGCCGAGTCCTGCTTGTACTTTTCACTAAGCTGGAAGATGACTTAGGTTTCATCGGCATAGTTTGTATACCGGCCCCCCCAAGCGTTCAGCATATCTATGAGTAGTTGAATGTAGATATTGAACAAGGTTGGGGACAGGCATGAACCCTGTGGGACACCACAAGTTTGGAGAATGGGGTTGGAACTTTCCTCACCAACAGACACTCGGACAGTGCGAGCACCAAGGAATGAGGAAATACACTCGGAAGCAATATTGGAACAATGAGCAACCACCCCCAAGCGTGTCACCAAGAGAGTGATCCACCAAATCGAAGGCTGCGGATGACCCTTTTCCATCATGCCGGCCAAGGTGGATTTAAGGTCCAGCATGGCGGTTTCCATCCCATGCTGAGCTCTGAACCCTGATTGGCGTAAACCAAGAATCTTATGGTCTTCAATATGGGTTTGTAATTGGAGGTATGCCAATTTGTCCACGATCCTAAGGATGAAGGGTACATCCATGTGATGGGTCGGTAGTTATCAGTGACATGTGGGTCAAGATTGGTTTTCTTCAGCAATGCGTGATACATGCCTCCTTAAGAGAGGAGGGAACCAGATTGATCAGCCTGGTCATCCATGGTGCTAGGACTTCAAGTGCGTCCTTAAAGATATCTATGGGACAGCAGCCTGCTGGGCATTGAGTAGGTTGAAGATCCCAGATGATTTTTCTAACTTGTTCCTCCTAGTAGTGAGAAAAGTTGAAACATGGCGTATTATTGATATCAGTAAGGGGAGCTTGGCCGGACGATTGTCGGTTTCCTGTGTAGACAGAAGGTTGTTAGTGGTTTCCCTATGGGTAGACATTTTGTCCAAGAAACCATCTTGGATTTCCTGGCACCAAGCAGAGTCCTTGGTGATATCATTGTTGGTGGAGGGTGAGTCCTGGAAATCCGTCAGTATCCTAAAGAGTTCACTGACATTGGAGTGAGCATTTTTAATCCGGTCGTTATAGTAGGAAGACTTGGAGGAAGTTATTGCAGTCTTACATTTCTTCACTGCTTGTTTGTACTGTAGCAGTGAGGTAGAATTAGGGTTTTTTCACCAAGCTCTTTCACATGCCCTCTTCGCTTGTCTGGCAGAGATGACATCATCAGAGAACCAGGTGTTGTGGTGCACCTCAGGCTTAACAATTTTCTGGTGAAACCTTTTAAGACATCCAAAAACATGCATTCATTAACTGATGTTTCAGCAACAAGTTGTCCCTAAATAAAGTGAAATCTCGCTTCTAGCCCTCTCTCTTTCCTGCACCCTATATGAAAATAGAATATTAGGGCAGATTGTAATGCTTTTTATGGCTGAGCACACGTGTGGCCTAAATCTATTCCTTTGTCTCGCTGTATTCATTGTTCACGTACTTGGTGGTTCAGTCTGCCATGAATCCTGGTCCAGGTGAGGGAGGCATAAGAGCAACACATGCATCATTAATCAGGTAGTAGTAATATTCATTCTGGAGCTGAGCTCAATTAATGTCGTCTCTCCAATGCGAGATATACAGATGATCTAACGTTCCCAATACTGCAGCGATGTTGCGCTTGTTTTCCAAAAATCTCCCTCCAAAAAGGCTGGAGCCTTTTTTCACATCTTCCATACCCTAATTCAGGTGCACTTTTTACAAACATTTTTGGAGCAGAAATCAGAGACAGGCACGTTTATCTCGTTCAATGTACAAATGGGGACGTCGTTTTTAGCTGATTTCTATACACTGAACAAACACATGGGCTATTATCACACCTGCTCAGACTTCCATCTGCGTGAAGGTTTTCCCTATGCCAGATCGTAGCTCAATGCGTTCATATATTGCAGCTCATTGTGCTTGCAATATCTATGAACAAAGGTATGTTGTCAACATAAGGCCACTCTGTGATCTTCCTTGATAATCTAACTCTGATATCAAGAGTTAGCTTGTATGCTTCCTAGCTGCTGCCATTTTGACCTCCGTATTAAGTTCCAAGTGGTACACTTTGTAATACATCATTCTTTCCATGTATCCAGTGTCAGAGCAACTCTGAGCACAGTGATTAAGTCCTATGCTGGAGGCTGGGTGATGGGTCTGGGGTGACCTTACTAGTTGGGTGACACCATCCGCTCCGTCATGTAGGCTCCAAAGCAGGGACTTCGAGGCAGGGTCGGACTGGGCATGAAATTGTCTCAGGCACCAATGAAAAAGTGTCCCACAGTTGCAAATGCCAATTTATATCTTTTCTGACAAACTGAGTAGTACCCAAGGGAGAGATTTTTTTATAAAATGTCATGCAAATTGTGCATTTTAAAGAATATTTCTTTAGTAACACTGCTCAGAACTACTAGCCGCATAGCGAAGTAACTTATCAAAAAGTGGCCCACTTTGACACAAAAAACAGGCCTGTACTAGCATTTTGTGTTTTTGTTTCGGGCATTGCCCTATAGGCCAGTCAGAGTGTGCATAGAAGGTACCCCAGGCCCCGAAGTGCATCACCAATTTGAATTTGAGCACTGGTTGCAGGGACCCTAAAGCCCTGAGTCCACTAGGGTCAGAGAATCTTAGAAATCCAAAAACCCAGATATCTCAGGTATCCTCTGCCTATGGGGCAAGGATGGCTGATAGCAGAAAGACAGCAACCCAAAAGTCAAGTTAAGGGAAACAGGATCCATGTTTGTCTTGGAAAACCATAATAGATTTGCCCTGTTACCTAGATCAGGGCAAAGAGAAACCAGCAGCCGCCTTAGCTTAGAAAGGATGTACATCACTGAGGCTACTTGGTTTGTAGAGCCCAACAGTCAAGGGAACCCTCCTGACAGTGTATGAAGAACCCCACCCCCAGCTCAGACATGAATACCCTGTTACTCGTGGTGTTCTGATATTGAGAAAACAGTTTCCGCTAAGGTGCTGGCACCACACAGATTAGGCTAGACACCCTCAGGGCCCACAGCGAGCTTTGCTAAGATCTTACTCCTGCCCATGTTTAGATGACCCAATGTAACCCAAGGCCAGGCTAGTAGGGGCAACATAATAGTCCCCTAAGGAAACACCTATAAATAAAGACGCAGAAACCAGGTTATTAAAAAGTATTTTAATAAATGTCGTGTGTGTTTTATTTTTGTGATGTGTTCATATGTTTGTGCATGGGAGAGTCCATCCAGCCCAGCATGGGGTTGGATGGAATGTTTAAAAGAAATAGAAAAGAACAATGGAAAAGAACTCCCCAGCTCAGAAATGTACTGGGCAAGGGGAAAAAAAGAATCCAGTAAGATATAAAAAAAGAAATAAAAGTCAGAAAAGGACAGTAAGGGAGAAGAAAAAGACAGCAGAGAAAAAAGAAAAAGGCTTACCTAGGGGGCCGATTCCTTGATCGCCCCCCTCCAGGCCTAAATCCATCAATAGCGCCAAGCGGCGCCTGTAGTAACCCTCCAGAGAGTAAGCCAGGGGGGCAAGCTGCTTATGCCAGGGACAGCTTGGCCGCCCTGGCTGTGGCGGGTGTCGACCCGCCCGGGCCCAACATTAAGGGGCCGGGCAGCATGCAGCGTGCTGCCTGGGGCAGAAAGAACAGCCCATCCCATGCCGTGTAAGGGGGGGTGACCCAGACCAGGCTGGGCGGCCGTGCTCCCTGTTGGCCCGTCATAAAAGTCCTCCCCCTGGCCACGTATGTCGGGTGCAGCCCGGGAGTTGAAGAGCAGGGAAGTCTGCTCCACTCAGAAGGGTGCAGAAGTGAACTAAAGTCAAGTGACTCTGAGGAGGAGGATTGTTATTCATGGGCCTGCAGGCTAGCAGGGTGGTTGTTGTGAAGAAAGGGATGGCTGCCCAATTAATCAGGAATTTGTTTTTGGCAAACTGATTTTTCTAAGAAGAGAGAGGTGCTTCCATTCGAAACAGGATTTTATTGATTGTAGACCCAACTGATGGAGTATAAGAGAAGCTGGGACACCCTTAGGCAAACCTAAGACATTCTGCCAAATAGTTCCTTCCAATAGACACCAATTCAGGTCCCCTTCTACAAACATATCAACATCATACATTAGCAAAGGTAACACCTTGGACCTGTAGTATGTTATTGCAGGCTTTAAAGAAAATGGCCCCACGTTTCAGAGGATTCTTTTCAGGGGTGCACTAAATTTATATCATTTTTTTCCTCATGGCCTCCAATTTGATCTTTTTATTACAACAGCCTTGTATGGTAAATTCCAGGTAGAGGTAACTTCCTACGCATTCAATCGGCAAGTTCTTTTTCCAAACAAACTGCCTTTTTCTCTTCCTATTCCCACCTACCAGTACCTTAGTTTTCTGACAATTGACCACAAGTCTGTGAGCATCCATAAGGGAAGTTAATACATTTATCAACCGTTGGAGGCCAATTGGAGTCTGGTCCATGATCACAATGTCATCTGCATAAACTCCAGAGACTGGCATCGGCCTGAGAGCCAACTATAGTGTAGAGGAAGAGCCAAACGCCCCTAACAGAAGCTCCGCCCCCATGTTGCCCATATGTTGGGAACCAGAAATTGCAATACGTGCAGTACCAGTGACGATGCCTGTACCACAAAGAGTTCTTGAAACAAGGACGCCATGGAGAAAACCTTTTGTGCATTATCAAAGAAATTATGATTTTCTGTCTAGGCAGAGTTACTGAAGAAGTGTGAAAATGAACAAAAAAGAAGACCGGTGACATCATACGAAGCAGAACTGACGCACCCTGAAAAGATACACAAGACGAAAAAACAGAGACATTCTGTAAGATCTGAAGAGGAGATGTTGAAGACAAGCAAAATTTCAGGATCAAAATGAAGATGCTTGTGCAAGGAAGCACTGAAGAAAATGCAAAGTCTTTTTACACTTGTACATCTGCTGTAATGCAAGTAGACGAAATAATTCAGGCTGGCGATGTGCCAATGTATTTACATAGGAATGTATAGAACCTGATGTTCCACGATGTACTTTAGCAAGACTTATACCCCGTTAATGGAAAGGGCTTCAGTGTGGCGCAGTTGGAAAATAACGAATGGCGAAGGAGAGTTCAAGAAAGGCTGGCTGGCCCAGCGCCAAGAATCGAGGCCACTATGAGCCTAGTTGTCTGTCAAGTAGCTACATGAACATGAGAAAGGAACAAACTTCTGTTTGAGGTGGGATGAAAAAACACTGGAAGACTCAGGTGTTCATCATTTAATAGTATTATATGCAACAAATTGCTTGAAAACGCGGTCTCCAGTTACATGGTCAGATGAAAATAGACTTTGGGTCGAGCTACACCGAAATCAAAAGATAAGGCCATGCCACTCTCCCTTTTATTCTCCGGCACAGAGAGCTTCTGCAAGGCCAAGTTCAAAGCCTTAATTGAATGGCAGAAGGCAAGAGAGATGAAGGATGTTGGGCTAATTGGGTGGGGAGACATGACCAGGCCAACCCTTCCTGCACCTGGAATGCTAGCCTGCGTGCTGCTAGCGTGTGGTGTGGAATATTCCAGCAGGGTACAAACAAGCCAACCAATTTTAGAGGGTCACTTAACAGAGAGCCCTATAATTTGTATAACCTTTGAGTCATCGTGTATTTTGTGACGATGATGATGACTTGCACTAGAGGAGGGCTTAGTTGTCTGCCTGATGTTAGAGACACAATCACAACCTGTGTTAGTATGGAAGGTATACTTATCACATCCCCAAGTAGGTTTTTGTAGTATTGACCATAAAAGTTGAGTTTTGTAATTAAATTCATCGAGATCATGCTTTGCAACATCCGTTGATGTCCGTTGTAACTTCGTTTTAAACAATTGCAAATAAAACAGCACTGAGTTTTGCCAACTTCCTGAGTCAGTTTGATTATTGATGTTTGAGTAAATTCTGCATCCCAATCCATCTCTAAGTATTGCTACCTCGTCTTAAAGGGCCCAGGTCTATGGGTTTATGTGGCAGCAGAGGATGGTTTTCATCCATCGACCCAGTTGGCTTTTAAGGGTCTCGGAAATATCGGATGTCCTCCGTCATTTAGCTGGAGGACCGCGAGGCTCCCTGTGGGGAGTGGCCAAACATAAGTTCTTGCAAGACAACGATATAGGTGGGACGAGTCCCTCTTTCACGGAATTCCCCTCCCAATTTCTTTAGGCAGCTGAGCGGACCGAAGGCTACAGTGGCTGGTTGAGAGGAGGAGACCATCCCAATGGTCAGGAGCTGAAAATCGAATGGTGAGTAGATTGAGAAATGTGGCAAAAAACAATGTATGCATATTAAATGGGGAAGTGATAATGGGAAGAGAGTAACATAGGGTTGTTTGGGTACTTCGTTAACGACGAAGAGCGTCATCTAGCGGTATATGTGAGTGGGACGAGGAGTGTTACAGATTAAGCCCATAATCCTACGTCCAAGGGATGTCTAGAAGGAGTGATCTCAAAATCCAAGTGGATATATAGGTGACAAGCGAACAAGGTTCTGCAAAGGGAGATAACTCACACCTCCATCAGGGTATTTATAGGGGCAGGAATGAGCAGCAAAGAGCGATGAGAAGAGATATATGTTGGGGACGGCCAGTTTGTCTGTTTGTATATTGCATGTATTGTACGTATTAAGGAAATAATGAAATGTCGAGGAGTGACAAATAATAGACTGCGGTAAAAGGCTGAGAGTAGTTTATTTATTTATTTAGCCATTAATGGTATTGACTGAATTGGTAGACTGAGTTGATTGTGACTGCACTCATACACCTGTGCAAACAGCTGCCGAAACACGCACCCAAGCTTAAGCAATATAGTGCAGAATGGTTTAAGGGCATGGCAGATAAAATGTTCATGCCATGGACACAAAGGAGATCACTGTCAAAAGCAGTTTTGCAACACATGACCAGATACTTGCACGCTGCGTACACAGGAAAGAAATGGGAAAAAAGGTTAGCTGGCCTAGAACTTTGGGAACTGTATCAGGAGGAATGGGAAGACCCGCCTCATGAAGACTGGATGTTTAACCAGTGTAAAGAGGGGAGTTTTGAGCCTTCTGCTCCACCTACCGCACCTGAAGCAAATGAAAGATGAAGGATTGTATCCACTAAGGGATCTCAAAGCAGCGTCAGGATGCAGTAATCCGATACATGAGCCGCCTGCATATAGCAGTGATGAGAGCCCAGAGAGAACTCCAGAAAGAGATATGATCTATAAAGTCTCACGGGACAAAGAGAAAAGTGAACAGCCAAGTGTGACCCTAGATATAGAACGGGAAATTAAGAGATGGAAGGGAGAAAAAGACAGAGCTGATGAGATACCAGTCATACAGAACGAACGGATGGGCAGACAGATATTGCTTAAACTTGATGGAAAGAGCATTGAGTAAGTAGGGCAAGGGGAAGATCAAGACGAGCAAGATAAAAAAGACTCAGAACGAGAGAAACTATTGAAAGAAGACGAGTATAAAAGAAAGAGTAGACAAAGACGGGAACAAAAGTATCAGGAAGAACAGTTAAGAAAGGAAGAAAGGGTAGAAGAACAAAGAAAATATGACAATAGGCAGAAAGCAATCAAAGAACGAGACAGGATAGAAAAGATAAATAGAAGAACAACAGAAATTAAAGGATAAAAGAATGCAAAGACGCAGAGATGAAGAGGTGCGTAGGGCAAATGAGAGAAGAGAAGCGAAAAAACAGGAAGAAGAAAGGGTTAGGGAGGAAGCAAAGAAACAAAGAGAATTTGATGAGGAAAGGGAATGAAAGAGAAGACAGAAGTCGCACACCGTTGATTGCATTGAGAAAGAGTTAATGGAACCAAGTCCAGTAGTATTATGGGAAGACATAGAAGAGTTTCTCCTATTGCAAGAACCGATGCCAGGACCGTCTAGAGTAAATCTAGAGGAGAATTTCGAGATAGGAAGTATCAGAGATAGAATCGAGAAGGCTTATCAAGAGATGAGGACAAAAAGTGAATCGAGAAATAAAGGGAAAGACGATCAATCTGTAATTGCCCAAACATGAGGCAAGGAGGGAAGCTTGTTTAGCCTCGAGCATAGAGCCTTGTCTTTGGACAGGCTGACTCTAAACAGGTATGAGAAGGGTGACAGCCATACTAGTTGGGGACAAGATATGTCAGACGAAGACAGGGAAACCTTACATGGGGAAGAGGGTGCTGGTGCGTGCAGTCCTGAGGTGTGTTTTCAGACTGATAAAGAAGTGAGGTGGTCGGATGTAGACCTGCCTAAAGAAAGGACCCCAGAGCCTATGGTATGCCCAGAGCGACCTAAAAGGTGACCTCTTAGTTAGAGTGGGTAATCGATCAGGAACCATTGTCCCTACTATGGATAGGCAGACGATGGGCGGTGATTGCGATTTTGAGATTTCACAATTTCACTTGTTAGAGAAAGGAGGGGTCACACCACATTATATCCCATGGCCCCAGATGGATAAGTACAATTTAAGATGTAAATTGCCCAGTTTAATGTCAGGGGCTGGGAAATGGATCTATGAATTGGAAAAAATGACACAAGGAAACATGTTAGCTATAGGGGACATTAAGGGTCTTCTAGCAGCTATCCTTGGGGAAAGCGCTGATGACATTTGAACAAGAGCAGGATACTCAAGTTGCACAGCACAGAACACAGCGCATGATGGAGTACCGTTTAATAATTGTAGAGTGGCCATCTGGAAAGCGTTTAGAGTACAGTATCCTGATATGTCAGATATGGGTGCAATTATGGCACGCAAAATGCAGGAAGACGAGGATACGCTTGCTTACATTTAGAATTTTCAAGAACAGTGGTCTTTGAAAACTCGAGAGCCTTGGGGGAAATCGATACCTGTATTCTATAATATTTTGTGTTAGGGATTGCCAGAACAGGTACAGAGAACGCTCAAGAAGCTAATGGGTATGGAAGCAAAGCCATGGCCAGAAATACAGCTGACCATTGCGCACTATTGTCGATTGCTGCAAGAGAAAAATCAAAAGAGAGAAGATGCTAGGAAGCTTGAGCAAGCCAAATTAGTACAGAAAAAGCTGTTGAAATATGCTGTCAAAGTGGCAATGCTGACTACTGGAGAAGGGCTAGGATCCCAACAGAAAGCAGGTATGCCGCAGGTGAATGACCAACAGCATTCAGATCAAGGAGGAAACAGATTCATGTAGAGAGGCAGGAGAGGCTTCCGAGGTAGAGGAGGGTTTTTAGAATAATCAGGGAAACTTTCATAATCACTAATGTGGTTTTCAGAATATGCAGGATGATAATCAGGGCATGCAGGAGGGCAAGATAGAAGACCCCCTCCTGTGTGTTAGACTTGTGGAATGACAGGGCACATTGCGCGATTATGTGGGAGCCAAGGGTATGTACAAAATGTGCAATTCTCAAGAGGGGGGACAGTTTATCCTCCAGTATATAGCCCACAAGGTAGAGATGGGTTCTCCCAATATCAGACAGTGTATCAAGCACATGCACCACAAACACAACGGGCTTTGCAACCATAGCAAGCACCATTCAATCCACTGCAAGGACAGTCACAGCACAAACCCATGCAAATACAGCAGAGTGCAAACACAGGGCAGTTATTGACTCCTAGAGTAGGGTGTGTCACCATTGAGGGTGGGAATCCTTTCATAGGTATGGGAATAAGTATGTACTCACATTAGGACAGCTCACAGGGTGACTAGATGTGTTCAGCACTATCGGTGATGCCAAATCCTCAAGAGGAACCAAGGGTTGATGTTGCCGTAAGAAGCAAATCCTTTTCTTTTTTATTAGACACTGGGGCAACCCACTCATGTATACTAGAGGGAAAATGTTCATTATCTGGAAATGCCATGAATGCTCAAGGGGTCTCTGGAGCTACAAGTAGAGTTCCTTTTACTGTGAAATTGCTAGTCTCTATAGGAGAATGTGATATGTCTGTTATGATATGTCTGATATGTCTGATATGTCTGTCTCCCATTGTTCTATTCAAGGCAGACAACACTTAATATACTGGGCCAAGATTTAATGACGAAGTTAAAAATGAGGATTTCAGGAATACATTATCTAAATGTAGGCAAATTTATCACAGCATTTACAGAGCAAATAGCTCTGCGAGGAATGCCGTTAGAGCCTGAAGTTTTTCATTATGGGGTATGATATTTTGGTCTGTAGCACAATAGAAGAAGAGTGTGGACAAGACTCGATTCAGCTAATGATTATTTTAGCAGACAAAGGATATAAGGTGGATAAAGAGAAGTTGCAGTACTGTCAGGAATAGGTATTGTACACAGGACAGTTAATCTTGCGTGAAGGAAAGAACGCTAGACCTGAAAGAGCGAAAGCTAGACCTGAAAGAGCTGAAGCGATCTTGAAAATATCAAAACCACATATGATAAAGCAAATGCAACAGTTTTAGGACTGTGTAATTATGTTAGAGTGTGGGTATTTGATTATAGTTCATACACAAGACCCTTGTTGCAGGCCTTGAAGAAGGCACAAGTGAATAAGGAAAAAATTGAATGGACTTGGACTGAGGAGATGGAAGAGAGGTTTGATGAACTAAAAAATGTAATTTGTATAGCTCCGGTTTTAGGAATTCCCAAGTTATTTTAATTTTTGCACACAAATGGGACAGTCACGACAGCAGCACTCACACAGAGAAATACATTGGGGTACAAACCCTTAGCAGATTACAGTGGGATTCTGGACCCAGTTATGAGGGGTCACTTCCCTTGCGAACAATTGCTGGCAGCAGCCACATTCACTGTTGAGATATCTGCCAGCATAAGGATGTGGTGGTCCATGACATTATTTGCTGAGCATGCTAACCCAGCCATCATAATAGTCTGGTGTAAAACAGTGAATCCTGCCATGTTTATAGCCGAACCACTTGCAGTAGATGAGCAAGTGCATGATTGCTCAAACTATGAAGAGTTTATGATGAGATCCTGAGGGTAAAGGAAAATGCACTAGCAGCTGGGGAGGTTCTCTTTATTGATGGTTCTTGATATGATATGATATGATAAGGCATTTGTAACGCACCTATACACAAGTGTTTCAAGGCACGACGAGGCAGGGGGGGGAACCAGGGGAGACAGACAACGATCTTACTAGGCCAGGTGTCATTCAGATCGCGCAAGTGCAAGGGTAGAGGGGAAGGGAAAAGTGCATGGGGGAAAGGGAGAGGGGAAAGTGGGGAAAGTGCAGTACAGGGTTATTAGCATACAGCATACAGCATACAGGATAAATAACAAGGGCCAGCTGGTGGCAAGTGCGAGGTAAGTGCAGACAAGTGCTGGGAAGGGGGGCTGTATGGATACAGACACAGTCCCGTAGTGCAGGGGTTTCCGTGGAGGCAGTGCAGGGGAGAGTGGCTGGGCCGAGAACGGTGAATGGCCCAGTTGCAGATTCAGTGCAGTTTCAGTAGTATTAGCAGGGGAGAGGGGGAGAGAAAGCGGAGGCAAAGAGGAAGGTTTTGAGGTGCTTCCGGAACCGGAGGTGGTTCTCCTCAAGTTTCAGGGAGGCAGGAAGGCTGTTCCAGAGAGAGGCCCCTGCAGTGGAAAGAGATCTGCCCCCAACTCGTTGTTTGGAGAAGCGGCTGACCCTGAGGGAGTTGGAGGCGGATGAGCGAAGAGCTCGAGAAGGAAGATATTTAGGAAGAGAGAGTTGAAGGTATTTTGACCCAAGGCCCCAGACGGGCTTGTGGACAATGCAGAGGGTTTTGAACTTGATCCTCGCAGTCACTGGGAGCCAGTGTAGTGATTTCAGTCCTGGAGAGATACGGTCCCTGGGCTTGAGGCCAAGGACAAGTCTTGCAGTCCTGTTCTGGATGAGTTGCAAAGGGCGGAGAGTAGAGGCGGGCAGATTTAGATAGAGGCTGTTACAGTAGTCCAGCTTAGAGAGAACCAGGGCTCTAGAGACAGTGAGCTTCTGGGGGAAGGAGAGGAAAGGAAGGATACCTCTGAGGAGGTGTAGCTGGTAGTGTGACTTCTTAGATACGTCGGATATGTGAGGAGAGAAGGAGAGTGTGGAGTCGAAGATGACCCCAAGGTTTTTTGCCTTGCAGGTAGGAGCAGGAAGAGGGCCCAGAGAGGCCGGCCAGAGAGCAGCAGGGAAGGAGGGAGTGGGAGTGCCGATGAGTAGAATCTCAGTCTTACTGGCATTAAGGCAGAGGTCGTTGGCGGCACACCATTCCTGGATAGCAGAAAGACAGTCAGAGATGAGGGAAGGAGAAGAGGAGGCAGAGGGTAGCCTGAAAATGAGCTGGGTATCATCCGCATAGCACTGAAAGTAGGGGCAGAGAGCGGCGATGTGGTGGGCGAGAAGTGCCAGATACTGGTTAAACAGCCAGGGAGAGAGGTTAGATCCCTGGGGGACACCACAGGTAGAGAAGAAGATGTCAGAGAGGAAAGACCCCAGTTGGACCTGGGAGGGTCTATTTGAGAGGAAAGAGGTCAGCCACGCCAGAGCCTGACCAGTGATACCGAGGTTATCACGGAGACGGTTGAGCAGGATGGTATGGTTGACAGTATCAAAGGCAGAAGAGAGATTAAGCAAAATGAGAACACATGGAATGTTAGAGTCAAGGTTCGAGAGCAGGTCCTCACGGATGTTCAGGAGAGCAGTTTCCGTGCTTCTGGCAGCTCTGAAGCCAGACTGATGGTCATGAAGACTACCAACACATTCAGCATGGAGATTAAGCTGGGAGATGGCCAGTTTCTCCAGGAGCTTGCCCAGGAAGGGAGTGATAGAGATTGGGCGATAGTTAGCTGGACAGGAAGGGTCGGAAGAGGGTTTCTTAAGAAGGGGGTGCACAAGGGAGTGCTTGAGAGGGGATGGGAAGACTCCAGAGGCAAAGGAGTGATTGCAGAAGTCAGCAAGGGCAGGAGCCAAGGAGTCAATGTAGTCCTTGATAGTTTTGGAGGAACAGGGGTGGACCTGTTTTGACAAGACTTTCATAGATCGGACTTGTGTTGAAACCTCGTCAGCAGAAAAAAGGGGAAAGGAAGAGAAGGAGAGAGGAGGGGTGGCTTCTACGAAGATTGATCAAATTGATGGAGAAAGGCATTCAGGCTCATCTGTGGTAAGGCACAGAGCCAATGGGGAATTTGAAGTGGCAGAGAGACTATTTTCTCATTTTTCAGCACAGGCTGCAGAATTGGTGGCGCTTATTGTCGTACTCGAGAATCATGCAGGGCAGGAAGTGACAGTGTACAGTGACTCCACCTACCTGACATCAACCGTGCACGCAGGGTTAGCACATTGGAAATGGAGGGGCTAACTCCGAGAGAACGGCACTCCAGTGCAACATGCCGCATTGCTAGACAGGCTTATTAAAGCACTACAACTCCCGGTAGCCATCGCAATAGTTAAGTGTGCAGCAAATACTAATAGAACTGACTTTATTTCACACGGAAGCAAGCCGCAGACGAAGAGGCCTAAAGAGTTCCATATTCTTCTGATATTTTCAGTTTTGATACTCCTGATGTGAAACAGAAAATGGTTGTAATAATGGTTGTAAATGAAAGTTTTAATCATTTTGTCACAAATGCAGTTAATGGAAGTTCAAGGTGGAGCCCCACAGCAAGAGAAAGAACTGTGGACGCAGAGGGGGTGTTCTTTATCCCCTTCCGATGCAGATTAGAACAGCAACACTACCCTGCGCATGTTACTAGGGAGAGTCTGGCAGCAACCATTGTGAAGGACTGAACCTGTTAGAACACATTGCTTTTTATGTCGTAAATTGCATCGTATGTCAAATTTTTACTGCTGGGCACACACTGTAAACAGTCTGAGGCGTAATTCCTCAAGTAAATGGTCCTTTTCAGCATTTGTATATCAATTATATTGAAATGCTGTAGGTTTGTAATGGATGTAGTTATATGATAGTGGTAGCCTGCGTAGTCGGCGCATCCGAAGTAGCATAAAAAGTAGCTTTTGGGCTGTCTACGCTGCTCCAGGGGGCTTTGTTACTGTGTTTGGATCTGCAGCCACAAGTCGCCATTAGTAAGCGGAAGCACAGTGGCCGCCGCAGCATGGAGGAAAGCGTTTTCTGGCCACCCTTAATCAATTGTCTTTATTCATGTTGGGACACGCTCGATCTCAGTCACTGAACTGTGGTCGTCAACTGTGAACTGTGGACTTAATATACACATGCTTTTCATTTTGATGAGTGCTTATAGCTTCCCCAGTTCTCTTCCGTGCACCTAATACTGTTTTTTTTTTTTTCACAGTGACGCCCACTAAACCCCACCTCCAGCCCACCCACACTCAGCTCGTCAGAGCTACATTAACAGAGGTGCGCGAGCATCGCGCGCGTGCATCCAATATAGCATAACAAGTAGCTGTTGGGCTGTTCAGCGAGGAGGTGAGGGGGCGAGAGTTAGCAAACTCGTAAATTGGCGTGTCCTTTAAGTGTGCCCAAGGAACTTTTCGAAACATTGTCTTTCTGGAATGTATGGGCATCTTAAACCGACCGTTAACATACTTAAGTTATATTAGTCAATAGACTTCACGCTGTTAAGGTTTATGTTTTAAAAGTATTCCTGGTGACTTTAACTTCCTTTGAAAGCCTTTCAGTGCACTGGCAATGGAAACGACCCTCAGAAATGGCAAACGACTTAGAGAGATTCCTGTAAAAGAAATACCTTTTACTAGCCCTTGTAAAAAAAATCAAAATTGCAAGATGTCTCTGAGTGGAAAACGATCACCATTATCAGTATCTTTCCAGAACCTAGAGTGCCGGAAGCTTGCAGAAGCACAGGCTCAGCCTGATATCCCCAATTTGAATGCACCATTCTCCTTGAAAGAAGTAAATGCTGACTTAACAGACAATCTATTTGTTGAGAAAGGTACTTTGAAAGCTGAGCATGTTGCAGAGGGTGAGACACAGGAAGACATGTTCACTCCATTATCTGATATTTTCATGCTAGCACCTGTAGTAATGGCAGATCTAGATAGACGAATACGTCTATCTTTAGGACCCTCTACTCCGGTGTCTACCTTTAGCAACTTCTGCGAGCAGGTACATTTCCACAAAGCTCACACAATTGCACATTCAAGGGCAAGCCTTTCTTCTAAACTTATGGAGCCACCCAAAATGTCTAACTTGCCATGAATGTCCGCTTGCTCTCCGGCTAAAGATTCTGAAAGTGTTGATAACATCTCACACCAAAACACTTCTGTCCATGAGTTTTACAAAAAGGGTTTTGCCAATATTACCTCTCCATACTAAATTTGACAAATTGTCCTGAATCGTCTTGCTTACCAGAAGCAGGTTCACATCATCCTCTGGAAAATTAGATAAATGACTTCCCAGTATTAACACAAATCCTAAATTTGCTTGACAGAGGACATTAATTCACGCATTCCCTGCTAAAAGACTTGAATGATAGTGTTTTGCTTAACACAGAAAAACTTTACAAACTTGAAGGATTTGTCCTCGCTCAAGATGCCTGTCATAAATTTCACTTAGCATGTCCCCAGAGAGCTGTTTCGCTTGTTCAGAGGGAGCTAGTGAAGCATGCCTCTCCGGCTGCGACAGTGAATATGGGAACTCAAACTGCTGACGATCTTCTATTGGTGAATGGAATTCCCACATCCTCTGCAAAGATATTAATCAAACCCAAAATCCTTACATGTGAGGTTCCACTGACTTCACCAATAGACTTGATCGCTTTAGCCAAACTTCAACATGAGAGGCCTCTGCAGGTAGAACAGATTCTTTTCCAAGCTAAACTCGTACCACAATCTATGTATACAGAGCCTCAAACGGCACTGGCAACTGTTTCTCATGAAGATTCTCCTGATAGTCCATCTGCTACCACGGACATCTTGGATCAGGAACATGCTGCTGCCACTGCCTTAGATGCTGTATCTAGTGAAAAGGAAGAGCCTTCTGCTGGTTTCTATCACATATCTAGAAGAACAAAAAAGGCAGCTAAAACACAACATTGTGCGAAAGGCACCAAGGGATGTCCTGAGAAGGTCTCAACGTGCAATTTATCAGGCCATCCCTTTCCAAAAGCAAAAAAGCAAAAGCCAAACATAGAAACTAGCAGTAAATGTGTACTCGGAAGAACATGCTCTCAATTTAAGTCAATTGAATGATGAAAGTAAAAAGGTCCTTCAAATTATAGCTAAGGACGATCCTGTTTTGAGTACAGCTCCGCACAAGCATTCTGTCAAGTTATCACAACAACCGGCTGCAGGCTTAGAGTCTGGGTCTAATCCTTTGGAGATGCAGTCTCCAAATGTTGCAAGTGAAAACTCTGTCAGTCTAATCCAGGCAAATATGGACACTTATTTTCCGGTATTGGCCAATAAAAAAACAGACAAATCTACATTGTCTCCACAAACCGTCGAAGTAAGCGATGCTCATTCCATCCCTTCTATGATGATGCCAATTCAAGCCCAAGACGTAAATTACAATACACCCGAATCTAATCCATTGGTACCTCCTATACTTGCACCTGTAGTTGTGTCTAATCAGGCTAGCACTCATCAGATAAATTCCGCCGCAATTGGGCCTGCTACTGATCCCAATGCACTTAGACCAGCGCTGTCCTATTCTGTTTCGGCCGTATCCAACCCAAATGAATTACAAAACACAAATGCACAAATAAACTCACAGAGTCCAATAGATCAATTATCTGGATCAAGACAGCCACAGGGACCTCATGCAGCGGCAGCGCTAGATGCAAATATAGCGAATCTAGGAAATGGTTTAGGAGCAAAATTGTCTCCCTTTCCATTGACAATAACTGACATAAATCTCATTTCATTTCATGATATCCCCAACGAGATGAAAACTACAATTGGATGGAAGAGCGATGTTAACATCAATGGGACAGTTTGTATAAACCGCTAATTCCTAATGAATGCCTGATTTAAAATTCCTCCATTACGTAGCTTAGTCACCAATGATGTAGAATGGATACGGCTTCCGAATCATAATAACAACTGAATGTTAGCGAAAGTTCAATCGACGATAATTGCTAAACTACTTTGGGAATTTAAAACCGACTTAGCTTTATTGGGACTTGAAATACACGCTTTTTTTAGCACTTGAAGAAGAAATGTCATTCCTTGAATATCATCCTATAATCAAAGCTACTACCCTGGAGGCACCGAATAATTCTTCGAACAACGGGAGCAATACTAACCATATGATTGAACAACTGGCATCACTAACCACCGCATTAAATAGCCTTAATTGTTTATAACCGTTTATAAAAGCTGCTGTACAAACATTCCCCCTTCAGTTACTTCATAATCGAATGATCTCCGCATCGTTTCTTGGAATTGCTGTGGATTTAACAACCTTACTAAGTGGATGCTAAATTCTGCCCTTCATGTAGCGCTGTCTGTCTTACTAATTCAAGAAACCATGTGTCTGACAGAACTACAGTTTGATGGCTACAAATCCCTTTCTCACCATGCAATCCAAAAAAATTCAGGTAGACCAACAGGGGGTCTCGCAATTCTTATAAATAACAATTTACGATTCACTATCAAACACACTTATGAATCGGATTTATATCTCATTATAGAAGTTGAATGCGATATACATCCTTGCAGAAATGTATTTCTTATTTCACTGTACTGGAATCCAACTTCATCAACAGTTTCGCAAGCTTGTGAAGCACTGCACAGTGCTCTGCTAGAAGCACCCATTTTTAGTCCTCAGGCTGAAACAATCATTGGTGGAGAATTCAATGCAACTTTATAACCTCTGTCTCTGTTTGATCCTAAGCCTTCGCCAACTGCCCCTTCTAAGCTTTCAATCCAAAATCGAAAATCTTCGACACGATTCCTTAAAGGGTGGGATATTTATGTGGTGCTGCCCTCTGCTTTACATCTTAATTTCACCTGGCAGAGAGGATCCCTTTCTTCTATGATTAATTATGTAGCTGCTTCTAGGAAAATCTCTAGGGGCTTCTCTCACCTATTGTTACTCTCAGACCCAGTCTTGGAGACCATCTATTGATAGTCACTTCTATGTGTACTCAATGCAAAGACTTTGAGCGTGATCCAGCTCTTGCTTTAATTCAGATTGATACAGTGATGCTATCTATAAAGTGGAATGCCGTTACATGTAGAAGTTTTTTTTGTCTTGTAAATCGTGACCTTTGGGTCCCTATGAATGATCCTGTGCAGCATTTCGACACAATTTTGCACTGGAATCTCAGGATGATAAAAGCTCATCTCTATTCTATTGCTTCTACTTCCAGATCTATTTCTTTAGCTATGTTACACTCTCTGCCCTTTTCACACACAATTACTCTTCTCAAACAACGAAAAAATCATGAACTTCGAAAGATTAAGAAATCCTTGTTGGGCAGTGATTTAAAAACATACATCCACATGAAAAAAACATATTCTGATGCGATATAAGACAGCGATACACAGAATCCGTCTGCAGTCTTCTTTATAAGTTAACCAAGACATAGGGCCTCATTACGAGTCTGGCGGTAACCAGGCGGTTTTACCGCCTTTGTTACCGCCGGACTCGTATTACCATTCCGCCTCCGTGACTCCGGAAATACCAGGGCATTACGACCCTGGTGTCCCGGGGATTCCAGAGGCAGAATTCGGTAAATCCTCCACAGGACTCAATGGGAATGGGGAAGTGGATACACCGGCACCATCTCGTGATGGTGCTGGTGTTTCCACGTCCGCCTGCAGGCGGGCGGTGTTAAACCCGCCAGGTCAGACCTGGCGGGAAGATCACCTCCCGCCTGCAGGACTCGGGATCGGGCGGTCCGAACAGTGGTGGTGGGTTTACCGCCACTGTTAATTCCGGACCACCGACCTGTAATGAGGCCCATGGTGTCTAAGTTGTGCAAATGAAAGACCAGGGACATTTGGAAAGCAATAAGAACGATTGGTAAACCTATGTTTATGGATATAGAATCCACAATCGATGGGTTAACATGGACTTCTTTCTTTTTGAAAAAATATTCTTTGCCTCCTGCGTTCAAGCCCTTTGATGGACTCTCGGTCTGTTATTATATTCCTGACATGTGTCCTTGGGGATATGACGACATAATTCATGCTATCCACAAATTAAAAGCCTCTAAATGTGCAGGCCCTGATGGCCTTCCGCCTTGTGTAATCAAGGATGATCCCAGTTTTTGGGCAAAATTTTTTCTAGAATTGTTTCGATCCATTTTTAGAACCAAAACCATTCCAACTTCGTGGCTCACTTCCATCATTATTCTGCTACATAAAAAAGGACCCATCGATAATCCTAACAACTTTTGCCCCATAGCGCTAATTGATGTTGCGGCAAAAATATTTGCTCTATTGATTCTGCAAGAAGTTGCAGAATTTTCCTATTAAATGCTAGTTTGTGTAAAGCCCAAGTGGGGTTTTGCAAAGCTATGGGAACATCTTTAAATGCTTGTATACTAGCCCATCTTATCTCGTCATCTCACCTCCCTGACAAAGGTCCTATTTTTGTAGCCTCACTTGATCTTAAAGCAGCCTTTGATTGTGTAATCAGAGGGGTTTTATGGCAGAAAATGTTTGACGAGAAATTTCCCCCGTACTTGGTAGCACTTATTTTGCTCTTACATTACAACACCAACTTTAAGGTTCGTATTAACCGCTAGGGTTTACGCACAGATTCCATCCCCAGTGCGATCATTGTTAAGCAGGGTTGCAATCGAGCAGCTGTACTGTTTAATCTTTATCTGGGTGACATTGATCGCATCTGAGAATCATTGAAATCATTTGCAATTCGTCTAGGAGATTTTCATGTCTCATGGCTAGCCTATGCAGGCGATGTACTGCTTTTCGACAGCACCCAATCGGGCCTGCAAAACAAGCTAGAGAGTTTTCTCTCAAATTGTGCTCTAAATAACCTCACGGTTAATCCTTCAAAATACAACATCATTTTTGTTCTCAAATCGTAAAAAAGTGCCTAAATTTAAATGGACGATCAATCTAACGGGAATAAATCTGGTTCAAAATGTTACTTACTTAGGTTTCAACCTTTCGAATAATACATCACTAAAGCGATGGAAAGTGTTGCTTACGGAAAAAGTATTGCCCTTGATGGGTCAAATGAAATTAATGTTCCATAAATATTGTACATTTTCTTTCATACCGCTGTTTGATTTTATGGTAAAAAGGTGGAGGCGGTTCTCCTTTATGGATTGGATCTCTGTTTGAGTGACCTCGGTCCACATCTAGATATGCTCCAAGGCAAAATCTGGAAAGCCACTTTGGGGCTGCCACGATACTTACTGAATGCAATCCTGAGACATGAATTAGGGCTTAATTTGTTAGCCTCTCCATACAATTGGCGTCTTCTATCTAATTATACGAAAATGCTCTTTCCTTCTGTCAATTCCATACATGAAGACTTTGCAAAGATGCTTTCCAATGATCATCCGATATACATTCTTCAATTCAAACAGCGAATGCACAAACTTCTAGAGAAGATTAATATGCAGCCCATAGATCTCTACTTGCAGATGAGACTAGCCAAAAAAGACACTTCCTAAATCATTGGGCAGAATGTGCAGACCTTATTTATTCATATAGCTCGTTTACAGAATATGCAAAATTCAGACACATGCAATCTCAATCTCCTCGCCTTCCATATCTCATTCTATGCCCCTGCAATAAATCACACAATACATATATGCGTTTTCGCATGGACCTTTTGTATACTAAAACCCGGATGCAACACTGGTTCAAAAATGAAAATATAATATGTATCTCTGCATGTCGATTTTGCAATGAGACTCAGGAAACGGTAAAACATCTGTTTCTTTTTTGTCCACATTTTAAGGAAACCACATTACTCATGCTGAAGGAATTTGAAAAGGCCCACATCGTCCTAGCCCGAAATCTTATTTGGATTGGATGCATGTGGGGAGGAACAATGCGATCATTTTAGCAACTGCAAGGTTTGTATGTTATATAGAAGCTGAGCTTGAAGCGAGTTTTGAAGGAATTGAAATTTGAAACAAAATTGTTCCCTGTTGTTACAATTCTCCTCTGCTATGAGTACAATGATTTGATTGTAACTTGTGAAGTGAACATGGACAATATTACATAAGTGCGCGATAATATCTGCAGTCAAATAATATACTTCGATGTGAGAAATGTCTAGATAATCCGCAGTGATGATAATGTTAATATGACCTTGGTTAGAATGCTCTTCATGTCTAAGAGAATAATTAGATGTGCAGTTATGTAGAACAAAGATGAATTTTAGTGTCTTAAAAATTTGAACGATTATGTTTGAATTTATACAAAGTTATTGTATAAATTGGTTCATTTTTAAGTTGAAGTTTGTAACAATTTGTAAAGGTGTGTAAGCACAAAAAAAAAAATAGTGCTAGCCTGCCCGTTTTCGAGATGGATTGAAGCTGGTCCATGCACATATCCTGATGCCACTTGCGCTGCAAAGTTTTTAGTTCGAGAATGATTTCCTAGATGGGGAGTATGTGAGGTGTTGAGATCAGATAATTGGCCACCATTTTGTGAATGAGGTATTTGAGCAGATTAGCTTTTGCTTAGCATAAAGCACAAGTTATCTTCTGCTTATCACCCACAAGTGAACAGAATATGTGAGAGAATCAGCGATCTATTCAAAGATAGAATACCAATGTTGAAATTGACACTGAAGAAGGGGTGGCTGCATTGCTTGCCCCTTGCATTATATGCATTGAGAAATCAGCCCCGCTCTGATCACCACCTCACACCCCACAAATTACTTACAAGCAGGCAAATGAGAACGCCTCTAAAGCCTCCATTGAGGACTAGGAGTGATGCCCAGACAACTGCAGAATTGTTAGGAAGTGATTTATGTGAGTACTTAACATGTATGACCGCTAGTATCTCTGTCATTTCAGATCAAGTCAAGCGGATAGGGTGTCGGTCTCAGAAAACCGATGAAGACAGCAACCAGACCTGAGGGACTATGTGTACCTAAATTAGCTGCTGGAGATAAGGTTCTAATAAGGAATTTCACAAGAAAGTGGCACATGCCTCGATTTAGCAGCCCTTTCTTTGTGGAGGACATTATCTCCATCAGCAGTCAAGGTCCTAGGGAGACGAGCATGGATACACCTAGGAGATGTGAAAGGCTGACACACCCCCAACCCATTCAGTCAAGAAGAAGAAGTTCAGCACATGCAGACTCGATCGATGACGAGGAAGAAGGACCCAAAGATTATCCAGTAGATAGACGAAAGTGTACACTTGGACTGCAGCTCCCCTGAGACACCCTTTGTAGCTGTAATAGCAAGGAGTGACAAAGCTACTGTTCTTGAGCCACAGAAGTTTCTTGACATTGGACTGTGGAGTGCTGAAGTAAATGGAAAAATACCTGATTTAGATTTTCTGTTTGACGACTGGAAGAGGAAGTAGTTGCCCGACTCATTTCTCACTGAGTTTCCCTTTTTAGGTGCCCATGGTGCTATTCAATGTTAACATACACAGACTATTTCTTGCTGTCGTCATATTTATACTCTGAGTTTACCCTGCTCTTGTTGGGAGGAGCACTGATATACGTACCTGTGTCCAAGATTTTAAAAATGGCCCAGCAATTAGACGATTATTGGCAGCAATTATAGAGCAGATCAGACAATTACCTGAACATCTTTCCAGACACACAGCTGGTCCTATCTAACGATGATGCCCACAAACTACTTGTCATTATCTTTTACTATTTTCTTCAAGTACACCCTTATCTTGTTTGGCGGAACACTAAGACTTATCCGTTTATGCAAGATCCTATAAATCGACTTGCAATCAGCTGATTATTTGTGGAGATCATAGAGCAAATTCGACAGCTACCGGAGCATCTAACGAGATTGCTTGAATAAAACACTTTTTTCCTTCCTTAAATGTAAATACAGGCAATCATGTGGTCTGTAGAACATGTTGCACTTCCAGAAAGTGAGCAGAGTCAAAGATGTGTAGAGAGACATCGATGGTGGAGCCTAATGTAATCTATGCCTGTTCAGCATCCATTATTGTTTTTCTGTTTCTGTAAATCCACACTGTTTACTTTAATGGTTCCAGAAGGGAAGGAGTCCCATTAATACTTCCCACTCCAGTCACCTTGGCAGAACTAGACATTGTAAGAAGGCCAAGGCCTTATGTGATTGTCCCTACTCCAGCAGCACATGTGGAGGTATATAGGTCTGTGACGCGTGCCCCCAGCTTTCCTTTTGGAGGGAGGACTGTGTTTGATTTACTCCATGATCATTATCTAAGGAATTATTTGCCAAAGAAGAAGCCTACGAGAAGTGCAAGGGAGGATTATTATGAATTAAATGATTATTTAGACAGTACAGCACATTTGGCGAACAACATGTGATATCAACACATGAAAAGTGGGAAAAAGAACTTCCAAGGAGGATTGCTACGTATGTGCACTCCTGCCTTATGCTATGGGGAAGTCTAAGATATTCATAGCTATTGGAATGGATATTCAAACAGCTCATTGCCTAACTCACCTTGCACTTTGCCATACAAGAGGTCAGTTCCAGGGTCGAACGGCATCCTTGGTATGAGTGACAGAATGGTCATCCCCGGATGAAGATGATTATGTTCAAGATTTGAAGACAAGTGAAAGAGCACACACTAGAAATCATGTGATCAGATATGAACAACCTGGCATGAAGGGAGCTGGAATCAGATGGGAGATAAACAGAAAGCTCAACTGTCAAGGGAAGACTGATGAAGAAGTTTGAAGCTCTAAAGAAAGAGGCCAGATGTGAATCTGGGGAACAGTACTTTCTCCAGATGGCTGGGAAGAAGGCATAGTCATGTGCAGAGCTGTGGCTGTAACTGGTCATCACAAGCCAGTTATTGAACGAGTGGGAAATGTATGCAGAACTCTCTGGCTGAGGCTTGCAAAGCTTCTGACGTGGGTCAAAGACAAAGGAGGTCCATTACAGATAGTGCCATTGGCTAGTGCAGAACTTTCTTTCAGAAACAATGGCACGAGAAAAGTTGGAGAGAATCAGCTGTGTGGACGAATCTTTGATGTACCAGGAATGAAAGACGGGGAAGTAGTAATAAAGGATCACTACTGGGCCTGCAGATCCAGAGCATACATGAAGCTGCCCAGAGACTGGGGAAGGTTATGTTCTATCGTGATTGCTCATGTTCCAGCATTGGTGATTCCAAAGCGTGATCTGAATATTGGAGAGTTTCCAAAAGCAGATGCTCACCTGAGGAAAAAGAGATCTGCTGAACTCCTCAATCGAATGAAGAGAGAAAATTATTTCTCAGCCAAATCGATAGAAGCCTTTGATGCTATTCCATATGAACACAGATTGTTCAGCAAAACTTCTTCAGTGTTTACTATTATCTTTATGTCTGAGATCCAAACTATGGCAAATACCAAATGGTTACAGATAACCAGATGCGAGCTTCTGCAGACGATCAACACCACCATAAAGGGATTTAATGTTATCAAGGAGGAGCTGAGAGCCATATGACTGATGACTCTGCAGAACAAATAAGTCTTGGATACGATTACAGCTATGGATGGAGGTGTTTGGGATTGAAATGAAGATGCTCATGCAAGGAAGCACTGAAGAAAATGCTAAGTCATTTTAAACTTGTACAAATGCTGTAACGCACGTAGACGAAATAATCGTGAGGCTGGCTATGTAGTGAATAGATTGCGGCGATGCACCAATGTATATACATAGGAATGTATAGAACCTGGATGTTCCACGGTGCACTTTAGCAAGACTCATATCTCGTGAATGGAAATGGCTTCAGTGTGGCACAGTTGGAAAATAACTAATGGCGAAGCAGAGTTCAAGAAAGGCTGGCTGGCCTAGAACCAAGAGTTGAGGCCACCATGAGCCTGGATGTCTGTCAAGTAGCTACATGAACGTGAGAAAGGAGCAAACTTGTGTTTGAGCTGGGATGAAAAAACACTGGAAGAGTCAAGAGTTCATAATTTAATAGTATTATTTGCAATGAAGAGCTTGATAATGTGGTCTGCAGTCACATGCTCAGATGAAAATAGACTTTGGGTCGAGCTACACCGAAACCATAAGATAAGACCATGCCACACTCCCTTTTATTCTCAGGCACAGAGAGCTTCTGCAAGATGTTAGGACAGTTTTCATAAGTCCAACAAAGGGCTTAGTAAAACCATTCAACTGAGGCAGTATAAGACTCCACTCTTAGTATAAGGCTGTACCACCTGAGTATATGGTAGCTTAGACAGAGCAGCCAGTCTTATATTAGGAGGGAGAGAGGGCTGTATAATCAGTACAAGTCAAATTGTCATGCAAATGATCCAAAGAAACACTGAAACACTATGGGCCTCATTACGGCCTGTGCGGAATGCGTTTAACGGCGCCGGTAATGGTGGCGGCGCCGTTGAACGCATTCCGCACTATTATGAGGTTCCCTCGCGGGACCCGATGTGGGCGTCTGGTTTTACCAGATGTCCAGAGCGGGTCCCGCGAGGGGACCAGGGAGCCAACAACGGGCCGGTCGTAATCGGCCCGTTGTTAGCTCCCGCACCCATTCCCATTGAACCCTATGGGGGCTCAAAAAGGAATGGGGAAGGTCTGGGCCTGGGTTCCCTGAAGGAGGAATTACCAGGCCCTCCAAACTCGGAATAGCCCCGTAATTCCCCATTCAGGAAACCCGGACCCGGACCTGATTTTGGAGGCGCCAATAGCGCCATGGCTACCTCCAAAGTCGTAATGAGGCCCTATGTATTGTAAAAATAAAGGATTTATTTAAATACAGGTATGCCCAGATAAATCTAAGGGTAAGTAAGTACTAACACATTATATGAAATTACAATATAAATCCACAACACTATACTTGAAAGCACACAGACACAGTAGTTCTAGGGAAGTTAAAACCTTTTCATGCACATATAGTATAGGTCAAGCCTATTCTTGGGGAGTGAAAACCAATGGTTACTTTTTACAATTACATTCAGTAATGCAAGGTCAATAGACCCTTCCAGTTGTATAATGATTCTTAGCAGAAATCACTTAATCAGTCAACTGGACAATACACTTTTGGTGAATACTGAAACACTGATTCTAGGTGCAGTAAAAACCTATAACTACTTTTGTCATAACACACAGTTATACTAGGTGAGTAAAACCTAAGGATGTAATATACAATTACCGGTGCTTTTCAAATCAGGTAACCCCAGATTGAGGCAAGCAGTAACTCTTGTAACTTATTTTGGATGGTACACAGCTAACACAAGCTAAGTAAAACCCACATACTTTGTTTAACCTCACAATGGAGGGGGAAAGTGAACCCCAATGTTAAACTTTACTGAATAGTTATTCTAGGTAGGCAACAGCCTAATGCAGCTTTATTAAGGACAGGCTAGCAGCTAGTCAGGGGAAGCAAGACCCAGTTGGGGGACACTCATACAATTATCCTCAAGGGACTGATCTGGTGATATTGATATTCATATTTTATTTCTATTGCGCTCGTACACAAGTATTTCAGAACGCGACAAGGCAAGGGAGGAGAACAGGGGAGAACAAAACAGCGATCTTACTAGGCCCAGTGACATTGAGATGTGCAAGTGCATGGGAGAGGGGGAAGGGGAAAAGTGCATGCAAGGGAGGAGAAGTGGAAAGTGCGAAGCAGAGGAGAAACAGATAAATAACAATAAATAAATAACAAAGGCAACAAACAGTGGTAGTGCAGCCAGCAATGTGCAAGTGCTAGGTTTAATGCCACAGACAGGGCAGGTATGATAAGTGCAGGAAGAAAAAGGGGGGCTTATGGGTACAGATACAGACACCAGTGCAAGGGGTGGCCCGGAAGTAGTGCGGGAGGGTGGCCAGGTGAGCAGGTACCTGGGCCCGGAGAACAGAGGATGACCAGGTGCACGGTGCCAAGAGAGAACAGATCAGCAAGGGAGAGGGGGAGCGAAGGCAGAAGAAAAGAGGAAGGTCTTGAGGTGCTACCGGAACCGGAGATGGTTCTCCTCAAGTTTTAGAGTGGCAGGGAGGCTGTTCCAGAAGGAGGCCCCAGCCGAAGACAGAGATCTGCCTTGCAGATACCAACACTTTACTTTTGTGAAGAGGAACAACCTAATCACAGGAAAGTAAAATACCTTCACATCTACTTTCTTTTAGGCTGGCATAACAGTGGCTAAGGAAGAAAAGATGTTGACCATACTTTTAAGAATAGTGCATCACACATTCAAGATCAGTAAGAACTTTTGTAACTGTTCACTCTTAGAACTACAGTTACCAACAAACTCTTTACAAGTAAGTCACTTTTAAAACACTTATTTTCTTTCCTAAGCAGAAGTCCCAATCCCTTGACAGTCTTTCCCTTATTCTTGGAGCATGAGTGTTCTCAGTGGCAGAAGGGGGGTTACTAGGACAATAGGCAAACAGGTAAGTACTTCACTTTAGAGTTAGAAGAGGGTCCAGGGGCTTCACAGAAGACACCCTAGCAGGATTCTAGCAGTGGGACTGGGTGTACTGGACGAGGGGCCTCCCAATCACAGAAAACACCACTTAACTACACAGAAATCCTAACAGGCTTAAGGTAAGTACATACCCAAGCCAACACAGTACCTCAGCATTGAAGAAGATTTTACAGCAGGATAAGTTCAGAGTCTGCAGCCAAATACTTGGTCAGATTCCTTGTCGTAGAGACTAAAAACAAGACCTCTGAAGGGATTTTGCAGCAGGGATCTATGACGAAAGCTCTAGGCAAGGTTTTCCTCGTGGCTGAATGCGGTTCTGCAGATTTGGCACCTTTTCAAGGAGCACAGAAGAAGACAGAAAATCGCAATTGAATTCTCGTCGTTTTAAAGGTCCAGCACTCTGGTGAGGGGACTTTTTGGGCTTGATTCATGCCTCTGGAGTTCCACCAGGATGCCCACGAAGTTTCAGCGAGATTCAGAAGACCATGCCCCGCACAATGGCTTGAGGTCCCAGGGTATTGGGGTATTATAACAACGCAAGGTTGCAGCAACGCATGGGATGGCTCAAAATGCAGGTCTTCTTGAGTCTAGTGGGTCCCACTAGGCTCTGGGTCGGGGCTGTCATTTTCAGAGTCCCCAGGTCGATTGGAAGGAAGGGCTACAGCAGGCTCCGGTTACACAGCAGGCTCTCTGGTCGCTGGAAATCATTTCTACCGCTTTTCCTTCATCATCCTCTTCGGTTTAAGTTCCAGTGGTCGACATATCTTCAGCTTCCAGGTTCGCAGTATTTATCAGGAATTACAGCACAACGTCTGCATTCTCTCCCCGCATTTTACAAGAAGGGGTAGTCTTGTTGTCCAATCAGGACAGCCAGCCCCCCACTGGGTTTTGTCCCCATTCAAGCAAGGCGTAAGACAAAGGGCTGGGGAGTTTTGGACTCCTCCCTCCCTTCTTGTTCTCACAGACAGACTGGAGCCTGGGCGGGGAGTCCAGGGGACTCCCGCCGAAGACAAAAATCACACAAAGTAATTTCCCACCCTGGATGTCAGGGGAAGGAACAAGAAATGACAAGAAACACTAAAATGGCAAAAAAAGAAGACAGGCCCATTTTGGTAAAAATGGGCACCCTTAGGTCCCTTTGCTGCAGCTGTGAACACAGCCCGCAGTAAAAGAGCACCAAATTAATACAAGGTATCACTGCCAACATCCATTGAAGGTAAGCTTGTCGCTGTAACAGAAATGTTACAGGTTTTATGTGAAACGGGATACATTGTATCTCCCCAGCACTCCACTTAAAGTGGCGTGTGCTGATTGGTTGCCAGACATTTCGTCGAAAAAAATTTGTCGACAGGACATTTGGTTGAAACCATTTGGTCGAAAACCAAATGGTTGAATTTTTTTTATTTTTATTTTCACATTTTTTTTTTGTTTTTGTGGGGGTCCCCCCATCCCCCTTTTTTTTTAAAAAAAAAACCCTTTTTTCCCTAAACTACAACCTAGAAAATATATATATAAATAAAATAAAAAATTCGACCATTTGGTTTTCGACAAAATTACGTCGACCAAATGTCTTTCGACGAAATGACTTTCGACGAAATATCCGGACACCATGCTGGTTTCACTAAATAAAATGTAAAAGGGATACAAAGATCCTTTCTACCTTTGGGAACTGTAGTTCACTCAAAATTAGCACAAGAAAGTTAAATGGGTAGCCCCTCGGGAAACCCAGCAACAACAGGCACTATTGCCAATAAGTTTTTAAAGATGAAAACTTTAAAAAGACACTATGGACAATCTTAAAAATGACACCCATAAAAAGAGTTAAAGATTGCAGAGAGATTGAGAAGAATCAGCACCCTAACCTGTCTGCAGTCCTGGAGAAGAGAAAAATCATCCAGGAGATAAACCATAATAGATTCTGTGCCCATCGAGGGACCAAAACCCAACTGCAACGGGTGCAAACAATTACTGACCTCCGGTAATCGAGAAGAGACAGGTGTAATCACAGCCTCCATCACTTCTCACAACCAGTAGCAGAGATATAGGCTGATAGTTTTCAACCAAACTACGGTTGAGGTTCGGTTTTTTTAGAAGCAGAGAGCCCAAAGCATGGTTCAACTGAGCGAGAATCTCACCCGAGGAAAAGGAGCGTTGTAAGGCTGCTGAGAACAGAGTAATAACCTTTGGGGGTAAGGCTTTCAGAATGTGTAGGGGCATAGGTTCAGTGGGTGATGCTGATTTAAGAGATTTAAGGGTATTCACCGTGATTGCATTGTCAATCAGCCCTAGTTGAAAGACAACCATAGGGTCGGAGACCTAACTTCCTCAGGGTGGCTAGACAGTCATGACAATTCCTACTTGTGTACATTTTGATCTCCAATGGCCTGCCAAATTTCCTCAATCTTCTCTGTGAAAAACACCAATGGCATCACACTGGGTTTGTGGGTCTAGTGAGCCATTGGTTGTTATTTTAGAGTAAATGGAGAGCTTTTGGCAACTTCATAAAGCTTCTCGTTAGCATAGAATCTCGCTTTTTCCCTGCTGATCATCTCATGGTAGAAAAGTACTGCTTGTTTATAGTTGTTACGTGATTCTTAGCAGTATTTAAGCCGCCATTTCCTCTGTAGGCGACAGCGTATTTGTTTTTGGGGCCGAAGATTAGGGGTAAACATGGCGCAGAATGTTTTGAACGCCCAAATCGGGACTCCACCGGAGCTACCAGATCAGCTACCTCGATAAGGGTATTTAAAAGAGAAGTACATGTGTCTTGCCCACTAGCCAGTAGTTTACTATTAGTCTGAATTGATCCGCCACCCTAGCATGGTCAACCCTGCTCCAAAACCGCTTGGTCTGTCGGCCAAGAGAGGTCTTTGATGGATGATGTGTGGTAACCCAAAACGGCACCAGAAAGTGATCAGACCAGAGTATGGGAAGGGGGTGAAGGCATCCGCAAATCAGTTCCCAGTGCGGTGGGTCGGCAGATGGTTACACAAAGCAAGAGAAAAGTTGGCTACCCCGACAATCACATTTATAGCATATACATTGGTAGGATCATTAGGATGGAGATTAAAATGCCCCGAGAGAACCAGATTTGAGTTGTTAAAAGCTAGGTCACCCACCAGCTGTCTCAGCTCCAAATCTAACATGGTTTGACTTTGTGAAGGTAGATCACCAGAAAATAGAAAATCCGCAAATGTATGAGGTTTTGGGAGAAACTGCCCCTAGCGATGATGGGGAGGGGAGCGATGCTTAAGATGGTGGTTCTGCCTAGGCTCCTACATTTTTTTTAGCAATATCCCACATATGATTCCCAAGGGGCTTTTTGTTCAATTAAATGGTATGTGTAGAGACTTTCTGTGGCATGGTACCCGGAATAGAGTAGCACTCTGGAAGTTGCAGAACTTTCATGAAAAAGGGGGTGTCAAGCTACCTAATTTTGAGGCCTATTATATAGCGAGTCAATTACAGTTTGTGGCCAAATGGCTCTCCGATGAAGCGACCCCTGAACTTAGATTGTTTGGGCAGGACTGTGCCCCGTTTTACCTGAAAGAAATTATCTGGTTGCCTGAGTCAGAAATAAAGAAGTGCCCGGGGATGATGAGGCTTGGGTGGAAAATGTGGCGACGAGCATGTATAATGATGGGGGACCCGCTCCCGTGTTCCCCGCAGGTACCTCTGGTTGCTTTGGCGGGAGGAGATGAGCAACTGAGGGTGATTATCAGAACCTATTGGGAGGCGGTGGGACTGGTTATGTTGGGAGATATATGGCAGGAGGGGACCATCAGGGAGTTTGAAGGACTTGGAGAGGAGGAAGGACTACATGGGGGCCAGAATGTTACATACCACAGGCTGGTGCGGAAGATTTGGATAACGTGGCCTGAAACGGTGTTGGCGGAGGAACCGGATGCCATTATGGGGATGATATATGACACAACTGAAGGGGGGCATGAGATCTCTAGATTGTATGAGATGGTAATGACTAAGGTTGGAAAGGAATTGACACATTTGAGATTGGATTGGGAAACAGAGGTGGGAGCCCAAATGGAGGATGGGATGTGGAAGCGGGCCCTGAGATACCATAAGAAAGTATCTAGGAATGCCAGATTGCAGCAAATACAGTTGTACGTAACGCATAGAGCGTATATGACCCCGCTGAGAATATCTAAATTCAGGAATGCTGGGAGACAGGCATGCCCTAAGTGCGATGAGGAAAATGCTGATATGACGCACATGTTTTGGGCATGCCCAGTGATCGAGTGTTTCTGGAGGGAAGTCGCACAAAAGCAAACAGAGAAAGGGGTCACGCTCGCCGTAGACACGGCTTGGGCCTGCCTGTTGGCGTACATGCTTGCAAAGCGAAGGATAGCTATGGGATGGAAAAAGTGTCATAAGCCTCGGGTGGAGGTGTGGTGGAAAGAATTACAGAAATGGGCGGAGGCTGAAACGATGGTGTGGCAGGAGGCAAGTAGCATGTCTTGGGAGGAAGAAGTGGGTACCCTGATAGCATGGAAAGCACTGATATCTGGTCTATTTGGAACAATGTTAGATCCAGAGGAATCTGATGAAAATGACGCCCTGCCGAGTGTAGCAGATACTGAGTGCAAAGGACAAACAGGCTCGTGAAGGGGGGTGGGAAAAGGGGGGCAGTGAACGAAGACTAATTGATGTTAATGTAATAATTGTGGATTGCACTGCGGGTTTGGTTTGTATTGTTGGTTGTATTGAAAAACTAATAAAATTCTTTTTTTAAAAAAAAACCCTTGTTTAAATCCTGATGTGGATACTACCCTCATAAGTGGAATGGTATGTAATGAATCTGTCATGGTGCATTGAGCGCGATGGTCGTTAAAGCAATGTTGAAACATGCCTTGTAACACCATTTGCTGTATAGGCACATTATAAATACCCAATAAAAAAAAAAAGGTAGATCACCAGAAAATGAATTGACACATTAGACGTTACCTGTACTCTAACCAAAAGAAGTTCACAGCACAATGAGTAGTCAACACGAATAGCCTTGCATTTGAGAGAGTTGTGATGTATTACGACAAGGCCAACAACCCTGCCCAGGTTAGGGCCTGTCCGGGCATAGTACAGCATAATCGTTGGTTACCATCTGGCAGACATCAGTGATCGTTGGTTACCATCTGGCAGACATCAGTGTCAGAACTCACAGAAAACCAGGTCTCAGTCATACACAGGATGTCAGGGGACAACTCAAGTATATTGTGAATTTCATAGTGATGTGCCCCCGCTGATCTCACATTAATCAGCAGTCCCGTAAGGTCCTCCTTAGTGCTAGTTGTTTCCCCCTCTCCTCTGTCCTTCTCTAAAGGCCACATTCCCATTTATTATTGTTATTGTAAGTTAACCCCTTGTTGGGACACTACGCCAAACCCTTCAAGACCAGATGCAGCTCTTCCTCTCACTGTGCACACAGCTTTTGACTGTTTGCTTTGCAGGAAAAGGAGAGGGAGGGAGAGAGGGTAAGGGAAGAGGCCCAGGGACTTCAAACATCAAAATAAACACACAGTGTTCATTTTGGTGTCTGATCCAAAGAATTACTGGGAAGCCTCAAATCTACTGGTTGGAGACCATGGCGCTAAATGTTAAGGACCACCTATGTTGTAGGCAGCTAAACCTGTGGGTACAGCCACAACAGCTGAAAGGTTGTTGTTTTTCAATTGTTGGAGGAACTTGCTGATGATTTGTATTAAGAATGTTTTTCCTGAATCAGCTTCACCACTTACATACAGGAGTACAGGTTTATAGTTTTGACAGGTACAAGTTTTAGTTTTGTGCTGCACACCATGTTCAATTTCTTTAAGATGCTGACTTGCAGACACGGTGAGCGTTACGCTACTGGATGCAGAATAACACGAAGCATGAGCTGCTGTTCGGGCATGGTTTAAATAGCTTGCAAAGTAGTCCCAGGTAAGAAGATCCCAACAACCACACCCGAGTAAAATATAGTCCCTGTAATAAAATAGTCCCATCCAGACCTCACGTTGGCTTGGACTCATTTGCAGCATGGTCTGCATAAGGTAAGTAAAGTCTATGAGCTTGGCGCCTATGGCGCCAGGACTGAATCCAAACAGCCCCCAGCCAGGGCTGTTGGGGTTTTAATGAGTATCTGGATGCCTGCTCCCGGGGCTGATGGACTCGATCCGGATGCCCGGGGGTAGGCATCATGACAGCACTCCCCCCCCAAGGCCCCTCCTAAAGTTGTTCTTCCCCTTGGCCTGGCTTGTCTGGGAAGTCCTGATGGAATTTTTTCACCAATCGAGGAGCATGAACGATGTCACTAGGTTCCCATGACCTTTTTGTGGTCCGTAACCCTTCCAGTCGATTAAATAAAAAAGTTTTGATTTAACCATTTTAGAGTCCAGGATATTTTTTACCTCGAATTCAGGTTCTCCATCTATTAGGATGGGGTCAGGTGGTTTGGTTAATCTTGTCCCGGGTTGAACTGGTTTTAGAAGTGAAACATGAAAGACAGGATGAATCCGCATATTAGAGGGTAATTCTAATTTGACGGCCACCGGGTTGATAATGGCCTTAATGGTGTAAGGTCCCAAATATCTAGGATTAATAATCTGAGTTCCTTTCAGAGGTATATGTCTTGTAGCCAGCCAAACTTGGTCTCTGATTCGATATGGTGGGGTCTCACTTCTATGTTGATCAGCATTTTTCTTGTATGTCTCTTTTGCTTGTTTCAAATGTTTTGTTGCTTCTTTAAAAGCGTGTGTAATAGTAGAATGCAGATGAGTTACTGCCGGCACTTCTAAATGCTGGGGCGAATCGAGTTCTGAGGTTCGAGGATGATGTCCATGTATGGTATAAAAGGGGCTTTGTCCGGTTCCTGAATGTACAGAGTTATTGTATGCGTATTCAGAAATCCATAACATGTCCTTCCAATTACTTTCGGTTTGGTGGAGCATACAACGTAGGTATTGTTCAAGAGTCTGGTTGGTTCTCTCCGTCTGACCATCGGTTTGGGGATGGTGACTGGTTGATAACCTTACGTCGATTTGTGCCAATTGACAACACTTCTGCCAAAATTCCGAAATGAACTGACTACCTCGGTCAGAGATCAATACGGAAGGAAATCCATGTATTCAAACAATATTTTCGAGAAATTCATTGGCCAAGATTGAAGCAGAAGGTAATCCTTTTAAAGGAATAAAGTGGGCCATCTTGGAAAAAAGATCCACAATAACTAGAATGGTGTTGAATCCATTGCATGGCGGTAGATCTGTAATAAAGTCTAAAGACAAAGTGTGCCATGGTGTGGGTGGAATATATAAAGGTTGTAAAAGACCAGCTGGTTTCTTATTTTGACTTTTGTTCTGGGCACAGATGCCACAAGACAGTACAAATGACTTTACATCTTTTCGCCAGGTTGGCCACCAGAATTGTCTTTTAATTTTAGCTTCAGTTTTTGCAATACCTGGGTGCCCTTCCATCAGAGCTTCATGGTAATTGGAGATGACTTGTTCTTGTAGTTCCTTGTGTGGTAGAAATAGACGCCCATGATAGTAAGGTAGGTCATTGACAATTGAATAATCTGGGCCCTTTTTAATCCAGTCCTGCAGGGCTGCTGAATCGAAAAGTTGTTGGATCTTTAAATGAATATCTTCTAAGGTCTGTAGAGTAGTTATCCCAAGAATTCTTTGTTCAGGAATTATAGGCACCGGTTTCGGATTAGAATATGCGTCTCCCATCCCAATTCGGGATAAAGCGTCTGCCTTACCATTCTTACAACCTGGTCGATAAGTGATCACGAAATCGAATTCGGCAAGGAATAAGGCCCATCGAAGTTGACACGATGATTGGGCCTTGGCTGTTTTTAAATACTGCAAGTTCCTGTGATTGGTGATTACAGTAATGGTATGCCTGGCACCGAGAAGATAATGCCGCCAAGCCTTGAAGGCGGAATTGATGGCTAACAACTCTTTATCGGTAACCTCATAGTTTAATTCGGGGGTCGAGAATTTTCTGGACCAAAATGCTACTGGATGAAGTTGACCGGTTTCCGGATCCTTCTGCGACAGGACAGCCCCCATGGCTAAACTGGATGCATCGGTTTCAACTATGTATGGGAGCTCGGGGCGTGGATGCTTTAAGACAGGTGCCGACGTGAATTTCAATTTCAGTTCTTGGAAGGCTTTTTCAGCCTCTTCGTCCACAAGAAGCATTTGTTTTTTCGCAAAAGTGCTGTGATGGGGTGTACAACATATGAGAAGTCAGGAATAAATCTGCGGTAGAAATTAGCAAATCCAAGCATGCTTTGCACCCCTTTAACTGAACTGGGTGATGGCCACTTGAGAATTGCGTCCACCTTTCGAGAGTCCATTCGGACTCCTTTTGGAGTCAGGATAAATCCAAGGAATTCAACTTCTGCAGCATGAAAAACACATTTTTCCAATTTTGCATATAACTTGTGCTGGCGTAGTTTCTCAAGGACTGCACGAACGTGCTTAACATGGTCTGATTCTGAGGAGGAGTACACTAGAATATCGTCTATGTATACGACAACACAGACGTCAATGAGTTCACGAAGGACATCGTTCATGAAATACTGGAAGGCTGCTGATGCATTGCACAACCTGAAGGGCATCACCTGATATTCGAATAATACCTACTTGCTGCGAAAAGCAGTCTTCCATTCGTCGCCCTTCTTTACACGTACCAGATGATATGCCCCTCGGAGATCTAATTTAGTGTAGATGCAAGCATCCTTTACTTGGTCTAGTAGTTCGGGGATCAGAGGCAATGGATATCGGTTCTTCACCGTGATCTGGTTTAATGTGTGGAAGTCTATGCACGTTCAGAGGTCCCCTTCCTTTTTGGGCATGAAGAATAAAGCTGAAGATGCGGGGGACATAGATGGACGAATTAAGCCATTAGCAAGGTATTGGTCCAAGCATTTTCGTAGGTGATGGTTTTCGGGTTCCGTAAGGGCATAGATCCTACTGCATGGAGGTTGTGCACCGGGTATGAGGTCGATTTGACAATCGTATGATCTATGAGGTGGTAAGGTGTTTGCCTGTTCTTTTTGGAAAACATCCTGGAATTCTTGATATTCCTGAGGTAACTGCATGACTGGATTAGCGACTGCGGCCAGGCTTTTGTTCAAGGTTTTTTCCGGGTAACAGGTGTGTGCACACTCCGGGAAGGTTACTCTCTTCTCTCGCCAATCAATAAAAAGATTATGTGTTTCCAACCAAGGTATCCCCAGTATTATTTGGAACTGCGGGGCTTTGATTAAGTCAAACACAATAGTCTCTCGATGCCCATCTTGACCCAACAGTGTCATCTCTGTGGTGGAATGATTTACAGGCCCAGAGGCAATTTCAGTTCCATCGACTGTGGTGAAAACATCCGAAGTGGTCTTTTTGCAGAGAGGTAGATTCATCCTAGAAGCCAATTCGTGGTCCACATAGTTTCCTACGGACCCGCTATCAATGTATGCCCTAACTGCGTGCATACGTGATGGCTGCTTTGGATCAACAAGGACCATTGGTATGATTAGGTGCAAGGTCTGAGTGTCCTTCTTTAAGCTCGGCAAGCGGACCTCTACGCTTGTCGGGCGTGGTCGTTTCCCGAATCAGATTTCTATCAGCAACTCCGACTACTTTCTTTTGTGGTTTTATAGGGCAATCCCGTAGAAAATGTCCTGAGGCCCCACAGTACAGACACAACTGCATCTGTCGTCTCCTTTCTCTTTCTTTTTGAGTTAAGGGTCCCTTAACCCCTGCGATCTGCATTGATTCTGATGCATCTGTTCCTTTGGGAGTAACATTGGGTTTAACCAATACCCGATTCTCGAACTTAGCTCGATCAGCTTTTCTATTCTGAAGTCGGTGGTCTAGCTGGACCACTAAGTCTATATATTCTGCGCAATCCTGAGGTGGGTTCACAACTTGGGCCAAAACATCTTTGAGTTCACCCCGAAGTCCACGATGAAATAATGTAATTCGCTTTACCTCTGGCCATCCGGTTTCCACCACCAACCTATTGAAGGTTGCAATATAAGTTAGCAGGTCCTGGTTTCCTTGTCGTAGGGATTGAAGTTTGTTATCCAGGGCCTGTCCCTGTGAATGTCTGGCGAATAGTCTTTCCATGCTTAATTGAAAACCCTGAAAATCCCGAAGAAGAGGGTCATCCTGGTTGACTAATGGAATTGACCAATCCGCTGCGCTGCCACTAAGGTATGACAGTACAAAGGCTACTTTGGCTTGGTCGTTTGGAAAAGCTCCTGGCCTGCATAAAAAGTGCAAGCGGCATTGGTTCATGAACACGGCAAACCTTTTCGGGTCCCCAGCAAAGCGTTTGGGTGGAGCTAAAGGAATGCTCCCTGGTAGAACCACTTGCACAGGGCTGCTCGATGAAACGGGAGTTGAATTCCCCTCAAGTGCAGGTAGTGGTGTTTGCCCGGCTTGGTTTTGCAGCAGTTGTCTGGCAAGATCATCAGTGCGCTCCTTTGACACAATCAGTTCTCTCCTGAGGGCATTAGTTTCTTGGCACGCGGAGTGGACTTCTTCCCTAAGTTCTCCTAACAATTGGGCTAGTTGGTCAGTTTCTGAGGTCTCCATTACGCCCGGGTGGTGATTTGTAGATAGGCTTCGTGTTCTGTTCCGCTCACCTGGTTCCCACAGGGGCATCGATCGGACCAGGACAGCTGCGGTCTCCACAAACATGATGCGTAGTGAAGAGATGACAGTCTGGACTGGCCCGCCTAATCTTGTCTGCTGGACTCGTAGAAGTATTCTCCTGCAAGTGGAGAAAGGGATTTAGCCACCCGTGGACTTTAGTGATGGCCCCCCAACTGTTCTCGTTCTCCCCACTAATCACCTCTGATATCCTCTCTTGGTAACCTCACCTTATGTTTTTAACTGATGAGCTCTCCATCCTGCATGGCATGCAGGGGCACGTAGATACCAGTTACATCACTGGTTTGAAGGTACTGGAGGAGTTCCGGAGGAATATTGACTCCAGTGTCTATAAAGTTCAAAGAGTTCAATATGTCCGATGTTCACTCTTGTTCCATTCCCTCGTTAGGTTGCAGCTGGGTCCAAAAGAATATTGCCTGGAGGCAGCTGATGGCGTTCAGGTAAGAGTCTGTATTACCAAATACTGTCCGGTAAAAGTTGCATGAGTTTAACTTGCTGTTTTCTCTCCCTTTATAGGTGCGGCATAGAAAGATGCAGCGAATTAAAGGATAATACCTCCGGTGGGAAAGCAGGTAAGCCTATGGTGGCAAAGAGATTGTCTTTGTCGGTTTTCTCGGCTCACCTTGTTATTCCTTTTGTTTTCCCCCCAGGTGCTGGGTTCAGCATGGTCGAAGCGACGCCTGCTGAAATAATGTCCTTTCCAGGCTCAGAGATGTGCTGGGACCAGAATCAGGTAAAGAATCAGATAATGTCCGTGATCTAACCTCTTCTCCTTTCTTTTCCTTTTGTCTAGGAGCTCCAGATTCGAGGCGGTCGTGGCAGAAGACTGGATGTTGACTTGCAGACACGGGGAGCGTTACGCTACTGGATGCAGAATAACACGAAGCATGAGCTGTTGTTTCGGGTGTGCTTTAAATACCCTGCAAAGTAGTCCCAGGTAAGAAGATCCCCAGAACCACACCCGAGTAAAAAATAGTCCCTGTAATAAAATAGTCCCATCCAGACCTCATGTTGGCTTGGACTCATTTGCAGCATGGTCTGCATAAGGTAAGTAAAGTCTATGAGCCTGGCGCCTATGGCACCAGGACTGATTTCTATGATGAGCCTGCTGCCTAAGGCGCCAGGACTGAATCCAAACAGCCCCCAGCCGGGGCTGTTGGGGTTTTAATGAGTATCTGGATGCCTGCTCCCGGGGCTGATGGACTCGATCCGGATGCCTGGGGGTAGGCATCATGACAGATAATCAAATATTGATCTTTTGGCCGTTGCACTCCCAGAGTGTCTACATTACATTTTCTTAAAGATCTAATAGCAAATAGACTACTTTGCCACAAATGCCTTTCAGTAATTCAGAAGGAGGCAACTTGGCTGTTTTCGGTTGAAGGTGTATTATCAATTGAAATGGGTGTACTGTTGCTCTCATACAAATTAAGCTGTTGGAGTGGTTTGGAAAGTGGGAATATTTCCAAGTTATTAGTGATAGCCTGTGAAGGCATTTGGCTATTATCCAGCTTGCCAGTGCAGTATGTGCAAAGTATTGAGGGGTTAGTAATTTTGTATTTGTTTTCTGCTACAAGGTAGAAAGCTAATTGGAAGCATTGGGATTCCTCATTGTCTTTTATTGTGTATGCTATATCTACAGTTTTGGTGCTCTTAGTATAAAAAGTTCTGCTACAACATAGACATAGTTGGTTTGGTACTTCAGCAGATGTGCTTTTAAACTTTGCTATTTCTTTTTTGTACGTGTGTAATCGAAGGTTGGAATCTGCAAGGTTGTCGCTACTCTGTTCTAAAGTTACTTAATTTTGTAAGTGCTCTCCACTTCCAAAATACTTGCTTTGGATGTGGTTTATTTCTTTCAGAAGTTATTTGGCTGTGCCATGTAGGAGAATGTGATTTAAATGCTCCAATGCTAAAGCAGGACTTTTTGCATAGTACAGTCTCTGAACGAGATTTCGTATAGTAGAATGGTGTGTTGCTAATATTTTGATGGGGTGGAAAGTGCTTTTGCAAGCAGGCCTGGAAATGCAGGCTAATGAACGTCCTTGCAGTCCTGTGTATTTATGCACTGGACAGGAGTCCATGGTTTATAATATTTACATTTTTAATTTGTCTTTGGCTTTCACATATTGATTGAGGAATTGCCGTAAAGATTGAGGTGCACTGCATTTGTAGATGGGACGGATTGGTTAGATAGAATGGAAAGTTGATTGTAAGTTTGTTGGGGATATTCTTTCAATCAGCATTTCTTCTGCAATAATGGCACTGTCTACCTTTTCATACCCTCGGCCACTGCTATGTATGGCAATTGGGTTTGTTTGCTCTTGTTTGTATGCCTCTTCGTTGAAATGTGGCTCTGTGCTGTTTGTGTGAATCCACTCAACTGCACGGAAATTTGCAAAGTTATCTATGTTGACATTGCATATGTTGTGAAGTACTTTCTGTAGTTTACAAATTAATTTTGTTAGTGGTTTCATTCTGTTTAAAATTAATATAAATAATTTCCTGTGGAGGAGCATTGCACTGTCTATGAGAGCTTCCAGGATCAGTTTTCTGCAGTAAGTTTTAAGGGTTGAGTGTGATTTCTCCCCTGTTTTTATAAGGTTCTGAAGAACTGCATGGTGGAACATGTTTTGTAAAATATAGTTTTTGGAATGCTTACCTGTGACCAAGTTAACATTGGTAGATGCAGTGTTAGCACTACTGGTAGTTGCATTCTTCTTAATACATCTACTTTAGGTTTTGCATTTTGGAAGATGGGTCACACTTTTCTTGCTGCTACCTGGTTCAGTTTTGCTCAGTGACTGTATTAGCTGTTTTGTTTGAACTTTTTGTACAAAGTCTGCTAGAGGTGGATGGCTATTTTGCATGCTTTACGTTGTATCTGCTCTATTTCTGCATTGTTTTCTAGGTAGTTGCTTTTTGGTAGGCATTCTCTTGTGTCTGTTGGAGAAAAAGGGAAAGTGTGGGTTTGGAAGTTGTGCAATGTATTTGTGTGCACTGTGCATGAGAGTCTGAATATGAGGGTAGGCATACATGGAGGGGTGTGTGATTGTGGAAAGGGCTGTTTCTTTGGGTTGGGAAGGTTGTACTGGTATGTGTGTGGATTACTGTGTGAAAGGTTTGCTTCGGTGTGTATGACAGTGTACTGTGCTTGAAGAAGTAAGGTCATTACAATGTTTTCACAAAACTAGTGGGTGTTACCATACTGATATTCTCATGACAATACAAAGAGTGGCCCTGGTAAGGTGCAATGAGTAAGAGTGAAGCAAGTGCTGTGGGGTTGGATAGAATTGTCTAGGCTACAATACAACAACACTGCACTGTCTGAGTAACAGGCAGAACAATACTACAGTACTGCACTTTGTTGGATGTGAAGAGTAGGTTTCTTCTGGGTTTGATATTCTAGCAGAGACGTCACTGGCTTTTAAGAGGCAGTTCTTCACTGCAATTGCAAAAGAAGGAAGTTATAGTCGGTATGTGTGTTAATGGCACAGTAATAGCACTAAGAGAACACATTATTTTAGATTGTAGGAGGATCTGTTGGCAGGAAGAGTTACTGTTTGTGTCCAATTGTACAGCTCTGCATAGGAGTGGGGGCTTGGGAACATCAGAATTGTTGTTATGGGAGCCAGTGCTGCTGTGATAACTGTGCCCTATGGGGCTGCACTTTTGGAAGTTTGTGAGATGTTGTTGCACTACTTGCTTTAGAAATGGATTAGTGCAAGTCCTAGTAGGGTGTGAAAAAGGGCAGAAAGATGTATAGATTGGAAATGAGAATGTTATAGTGTGTGGCATTTTGTTAACTTTCTTGCACATAGATGCTTGCTACATGAGTGCAGAAATAGTTTCCTGTTCCTGCATTTATTTATTCAAATTTACAGATAGCACTGTTGGCAATGCAGACATGCATTTCTTTGCTTTTGCTATCCTTGCAATGGTGCACTGTGGTAATTTTGTAATGTATGTACTTGCCATTCTTTGCTAGCATACATGCATTTTCCCTTTTATGTGTGCATTTTGGGCATTTAACATAGGAACTGCCACTTGAATTTGCGGTCCTAATGTTCCCAATGTTGTTTTCTTTTTTTGTTTTACAATAGCTGTTCTGCAAGTGGGCATTAAAAGAAAACTTTGAAAGCACACAGCATTGTAAGTAACTGCCACTTGATGTCAGGAGATGGGACAAATATGAGTATATTATTCAGTAGGTTATGCAGGGTAAGTGGCAGGCAGCCTGTTCACATGCATTTCTGACAGAGTACTCTACAAAATATATGCATACCTGTAGTTTGTGCTGATAGATGGAGAGGTTGATGAATCTGGCAGCAGAAATCTTGGAGAGTTTTGTAGTAGTTTTTGATGGAGGTGCTTTTCAATTACAGGAGATCTGTACTCTGAGTGTTTAACAGTACATCGAAAGTGTTGAACTGTGATGACAGAGTTTGATGTACAGTGTTTGCCTGTGATTGGTGGATGGTTGTGTGACTGCTTAACAGTCGCCAATGAGGGAGTGCTACAAAGAATGAAGTGGAAAGGGAAGAAGGGCTGCCCCTGTGTTACGGGGTCCTGAGACACTGCAGTAGTTTACGGATCGCACATGCCACATCCGGGGCTTCTGGCATGGAAATGAGACTGTAAGGATTAGCCAATCAGGTGTTTAGGTTGTGCTTTTCAGGAATGGAGAGTAATAATTTATTTCATTGCTTTGTTGGATGTGGAGTGAAGATGGCTGTTGTTGGAGCGAGGGAGAGACTTATTGTATGGATAGTAGGAGATTCATTTGTGTATGATATGGAGAGGTACAAGAGGTGTTTCTGGTGATTTTGGGTTTCCAGGCCTGCAGACTTTGTGGTACAGTGTGCCTGGCCGCAATTTGCAGGCACTGCTTGCTTTTTGCAGAGACATGGGTACTTTTGGTAGTCCTGATGTTTTGGTGGTGCACTGTGGAGGAGAGCATTTGGGCTACATCAGTGCTCCAAGTTTGGCTCCTGTACTAAAGTTGTTGGTGGAAGAACTGATGCTGCTTTTCCCTGCTGCAAAGGTGTTTTTTTCTGAAATACCACCTAGAGCACAATAGAATGAGCCCAATGTCTTTAATCCCCAGCAAAATGTTGGAAGGTGCCTCGTTAATAGAGGCATGGGTATAGTTTTGCGATGTGCTGAGATATCTGTTTTCGCTAATGACAACATTGACTCCCTTAGTGTGCACTATTTTATCCCAGACAGTGTTGCGTTGTCCATGCTTGTTTTTTTTGTAATCTAAGGGAGGTTTTGCAGAGTTTGATGTAAGGCAGTAAGATGAAAAGAAGAGAACTCTCCCAAAAAAATAGAAATCAAAAGGTGTTTGTTTAGTAGCACCTAAATAAAGAAAAGGCTCTTTTCAGACCCACTACAATAGTGGAAATCTCCTACCCTTGGTTACATTTCTCGTCCCACAACCCCATGATTTGTCCGATTTAGCCACGAACACTGCGGTAGTTCGCAGATCGCACATGTCACATCTGGGACTTTTGAGGAGGATGGCATGGAAATGGGACTGTGGAGGCCAGGGGATTAGACAATAAGGTTTCCTGGGTGTGGTGTGCAAGGACAGAGTGTGGCAGAGGCTCTGTTTGCTGAGAGGAGTGCAGATGGCTATGGCAATGGCTGTGTGTTTTAGGAGGCAGAGTGTCTGGATTTTGGGGGATTCTTGGATAGATTGGTTGCAGGTGTATGCAGAGCACTGTGGAGTGGCTGCACATCTTGGATTTCCACATGTGGACGTGCACTGGTATGGAGTGCGTGACATGAAGTGGCTGGATTTGCTTCCCCTTTGTGCCACTTTGGTGACACAGGATCATCCAGCCATTATTATTGTTCATTGTGGAGGGAACAGTTTAGGCCATGTTACTGGAATCTCTCTGCAGTTTGCCATGAAGGAGGCACTTGGGAAAGTCATGGATATGTTTCCAACCTCTCGAGTAATTTCTTTGTGTATTGTCCAGAGAGAGATGTGGCTGCGCTCTTCCTCATTTGGTCCGCAAATGGAGAAAGCCAGGTGCAATGTCAACAGGGCTGTTTGTGCATTTTTACGAGATGTTAATATGTCTTCCTTCCCCAATGAAAACATTACATTTCGTAGCACCAACCTTTTCCACCGAGATGGCATCCATTTTACTAATGCTGGCAATCACCTTTTATTGTGAAATATCCAAAATGCTTTGCAGCCGTTCTTGCAAGTATAGCAAGCATTTGTGCAGTAGGTGTTGGCCACTTCAAAACTTCCAAGATTATTTTAAAGAGCCACCACTTTCTCCCTGAAAAGAATGCAATGGTTTACTTGCTACCATCACCTGCATGCTTTTGAAGTCCGCGGACTACCGCACTGTCCGTGGACTTTGCAGGGACCTGCACCATTTCATTGGCACTTCTATTTTTAAAGTGTTAAAGGTGGCTCTGAAAAGAGACATTTTTTTGTGTGTTTTCTTGTTTTATATTTTCTGGGGTATTTTTTCAACATGACACACAAGGAAGGGACAGGAAGGGAGGGTAGGGAAGGGGCACCAACCACAGGGACGAAGGGGCAGGTGGAGAGAGGAAGATGTTTGGTGGGCCTCATTGAGGTAGGAGGCACTTTCCGTCATGCTCCCGTACCACAGCCTCGAAAGAGCTGCGGATTTGCTCACCCCTGGAGAGTACCGCGTCGTAGTACACAAACAAAACAGTGACCTTTGAAAGGTAATAGTCTACTGCGCTGTGTATGGCCTGCGAGGCTGAGTCAGGGACCCGCTGCCCCACAGGAGTGTCCGTTGTGGTGACAGGAGCAGATGCTGAGGATGCTGCAGAGGAAGTCAACCTACTACCCTGTTCGAAGGGGATGACCCTTCGAACTGCTGCCTTGTGGCTCGACCTCCGGTGCCATAACTGTACAGCCCAGGTTTGCCGCAACTGAGTGCCATTGCAGCGAACCTTGGCCATCCCCCAACAGTGGTAAAAAGCCTCGACATCCAAGACTCACGTCGGCAGCTGGTTGTGGGGACTTGCACTACCTCATTCTCTTCCTCTTCTTGTTGCCCCTTAGCATCATCATCCCTGTTCCCCTCCCCAGGCCGTCCAGAACATGTTGGTGGTGGTGATGGTGATGGGGGTGAGGATGAGGAGGCAGTAGCAGAAGAGCCAGCAGTGGAGGCCATCCTTCAGCAAAATTGGGTTGCTGCTAGGTGATTGGTTAAGTTACTGAAATCACTGCCTTGACCTGAGGCCTAATCACATGATGTGCACCTGGCCCTCAACATGAGCTCAGTGGATAACTTTGATGTGAGTCTGAACTTTATGAACAAAGCAACTCTTTTCCTATCCTAGACACACGCGCCCCCACTATTGTATTGTATTGATTATTTATATAGCACCTATACACATGAACGTGTTTCAAAGCACTTAAGGAGGGTTGGAACAAGGGGTAGAACAACCGTCACTGAGAGCCCTTGAAATTCTGAGACGATAATAGTCTGTAAAGGAAAAGTAAGTGCGTAAATACAATTAACAAATTGAGACACAATAGGCCTAACAGTGATTCTGCAATATTATAAGTGCAATTAAGGGGGAAGACAAGGGAGAACAGAAAGACGATCATCAGGAACATTGCATTTGCATCGTGCAAGTGCATAGGGGGTCACAGGGCGGTGGAGGTCCAAGTGCACCCGCTCGGTGGAGACTGGGGTAAGTGCAGTGCATCCCGTTGCAATCTTATGTGCGTTGGCATCACTCTTTGCTCTCCCTGTTACAAATCACTGGTCCAGCCATTCTCTGCTCCCCCCTATTCAGCTACCACTTCCAGGGCGGCAGGCCTGGTTCTTCTGTGGGTCCCACTAATGAGTCTAATTTGTGAAGAATTTAGGAGGTTTGCTTACAGACATCTGGTAGTTCAAATGAGATGGCCATTCTCCTGGGGGGCGCTAGTGCCCTAAATTTCAACTTGTGTTTTGGCAGCTCAAGACCTCTGCCCTGACTCCTATAGGTTTGTCCTTTATGATCGGCTGCAGCCCTACTCATACTAGGCCATTGCATTCCTTTCTAATTTTTCAAAGTGTGTGTGTGTGTATGTGTTTGTGTTCTCGTTCTCTACCTTGCATGGGGTGGGAGTGGAGTACTAGATATTATATAATGTGATAGAGTATTTATAACGTGCTTATTACCCAGAGGTTTCTAAGCGCGGGCCCAGGTATCGAACCCGTGTTGCTTCATGTCGTCTTGCTTCCAAGGTGAGCACGTTTCCGTTGAGCTATCCTAGGCTGTTTTTAGTTGACCTCAAACCTATCTAATTGCCTATGATCAATAAACCCTGCATTACTTGCCTGTGTCCATAGGACTCCCCGGCACCTATCCGCCCATGTTTGTTTCCTGTGAATAAGTATATTGTCCTCAGATTAAATCATTTGGTAGAGGCTGATTCCTATATGTGCATCCCAACACTTCATGGCCTCTGTGTAGGATAATTCTATGCAACAGAATGTATGTAGACACAGTGCATTTTGGTTTATATAGGTGTTATATTGACTATGTTTTACTCCACAGGTACAACCAAGGTTGCGAATGGTAGGTCTGGACAATATGAGTGCTTATTTAAGTGCCTATATGTTCCATGTTTTATAGTACCTGCTTATTGAGCTTAAGGTGGTGGGGGCAAACATGCTGTTTAAACCAATATGTGTGTATTGGCAGGAGACGAGAAAGGTAAGAAATTGTAGTGTTGTGTCTGTGTTACTGGAGGCTTGGCCTATCAACAGACGTGTCCAGGGGGGGGTGAGAGTAGTTTGTGGTTGCAGACAAGAGCTTGCTGTAGTGTAGTGTATGTGTTGGGGAAGTGGGGCTACTCATCGTCTACATGCTGCTTGGGGGTGACCTGTGTCATTTTGGGGTGTTGGACACCCATGTCAGTTTAGAGGAGGTTTTGGACATCTATAACCATTTACAGAAGAGGTGTTAGACACCTACAGGAGCGTGGAAGTGGTGACATGTTCAGTTAGAAGAGGTGTTTGGCATACCTATTTGGGGAGGTGTTGGACATCTATGCAAGTCTGGAATTGTTTACATTTTCAGGTGTTAGTTGAAGGTGTTGGACACGTAGGTGCTGGCTTATTGTGGTCTTGGACACCATGTTAGCTAAGTGGTTGGGATCAATGTTCCCTTTAATTATTTTTCTCTATGTGCGGAAGTGGTAGGCTTTTGTGCGCACATTATTTTTCATGTGCGCAACTGAATAATGAGGGTAGGCCTTTTTGTGAGTATGAGCAGATGGCACTAGGTGTTAAGCACTGTATAAATAAAATAAAATACAAATAGTGAGTTATCATCTCTGAAGAGCATTTGGAGGGGAAGGTTCCCCTCCCCAACCTCTGCAATTATTTACAAATCAGTGTAAATGGTACATCTTGCTGCACTTTTTTCCAAAGATATAGGCTAAAAAAACATTTTAGGTGTGATTAAAAGTCCCCAATTTCAATATCTGCCACAGCACCTAGAATTGTATGATCAGTATAAGCAAACATTTTAGTTGAGGCTGTTTGTTGTTACTGCTCAGAGACCATGCAGAGAGTGTTTTATGCCCATGGAAAAGAAACCCTTGTGTATTTTTTTTAAAAAAAGGTCTTATCACAACTGATGTGGCTGGCAAAAAATCCACTCATTAAACAGTGATAGCTAAAACTAGTGTGCCAGAAAACATGGCAATAAGATTTTCAATGTAATCACGTAATTCACGGTCCAGGAGAACATGCCTCTCATAATGTGTGTCAGGATGATAAGTGCAGCAGGATAACTACACCACAGATTATGATCATCAGAATGCCTGTGCCACTGGTTACCATCAACATCGCATTGGTCTCATTACGAGTCCGGCCGTAACCTGGTTGCCGCCAGACTCGCAACACTTTACCAGCGCCTGACATCCCGCTGCCACCGGGACCTTACAAGTCCCAGCGGATCGGGAGGTCAGGCGCCAGAAAAGGTTTGTCCCCATACCCATGGAGTCCCATAGGACTCCATGGGAGTGGGGAGACAGAAGCACCAGCACTGTTGCTAACGGTGCCGGTGCTTCTATGAAAACTCTGTGGGCAGGTGGACCCAGTGTTGTAGTGTGACAGTCCGGAAAGGGTGCCAGTACGGTGCAACCGTCATCCTTATTTCTGGACTGCCACACCTGCAATGAAGCCCAATATTGTCCGGTGAAGAGAGCAGTGACAACACTTATTCAAAACCAGCTCTACAGTCATACATACCACCCAGTTTTACTCCTTAAAAACAGGGAAATGTTTTTAACAAAAAATAGGGTGTAAATAAGGCCAAGAAAAAAACCCAGTTGTACTCCCTAAAACATAATTTGATTCCAAGTAGGAGGTAAAATCTGATCAGATCCCGGCTTGTAACCCTTAAATAGGACGTGAAATAACTTGGCACATAATACAGCTTGAAGCTTTTTTTCTCACACTTCCTCGCCCCAGCCTTGATTAAATTCAGTATGAGCATCACTGAGGTTTTCATAGAGCCCCTTTAAAGTTATTAGCAGCAATGCTCAGAGGTACAACAGATGGAGGGACTCCTCCTGCAACTAGGGGCCCCTTTTCTGCAATACACGTATCAGTTAAACAAGACGCAGGATTATTTTGAAAACCCCTTAGCAGCTCGGCATGGAAAGAAGGTGCAATTGCCTACACTGTTACTACAGTTTACTATACTTAAATGCAAATAAAAAATGCACTTTCTTCACAGTACTGTACTGCCCAAACATCTGTCTTGGTTGCTGTCTTTGTTTTTCCACCGCCGGAGTGTTCGCCTGTGCCCTATCCACCCTCACTCTTGGATCCTGTGCTGGCCTCCAATACTAGTTGACCGTGCACTGTAAAAAGTAAGGGAAATGTAGCAGTAAACCACACACTGCAGTATTTGCATACTCACAATACTTTGCAAACAAAAACTATTTTAAGCTACACCGTGATATTATGGGCGGTTTAAGAACATGTCATGAACATGCATACACACAATTATTTTGCTCTGTGAACCAGATGGTTTGCAACCTGCCCCCATATTCTTGTGTAGGATTGTACAAGTGCTCAGTGAAACCAGCAGAGCATGACCATAGCATTTGTTAAAGTCTATGCCCAATGGAACTCTAGAAAGCATGCAGGTTGTTTGAAAAGCAATGCTGGTGTTTGCATATTCATTGCCCTAATGCTATGTATGAGTACTGCCAGGCATATTCCATACCCATAATCCCTTGTAGACTAAGTAGATGTGATTGCAATGTTGCTCTCCACTTATAGGGTAGGATTAGCACTGCTAAGGAAGAAGAGGCTGAGCATGATATTTGCCTACTCAAAATATTTAGAGGACAAATTAACATTGGGGGCACCGCTTCAAAGCGCCTTTGTGACATATGTACAAAGAATAGGAATCATGGTATGAGGTTATACATCCACGTAGCCTGCTTACTTAGAATCAGTAACCAATATTTGAGCTGAAAGTTAGGTGACATAGTGTGGGTGACTCTTTTGTTAAGGCACCATTGGCTATGGAAATTGTGGTGCGTGAACGTTATTCATATTACAGCCAAAATAAAACTACTGTTGCTCATGCCTTTTTAGTTCTTGAGAAGATGTGATTTGTCTGTGTGCTCTGCTAAATCTCTTCTGAGCAGCACCCAGAGGGAAGCTGGGCAAGCGCACATGTGCACAGCTTAGAGGGAACACTGGTTGGGATGATACTCGTTGTGTTGCAGAGGAGTTGGGCTTCGCACAGTGGATGCGTGTTGTGTTGTATACCTGGATGGCATGTTGGTATTCTTCACTGCTGGTGTTCCAGGTTTTAAAAGGAGATATGCGGCTGATTCATGTTCGTTAGATTCATGTTGTGTTTTGTCTGTGCATGAAGGTTGCTGTCTCAGAGTGGTCACTTGTAGGTAAACCGTGAGAAAGATGGAGTCTAGTTGGTTTCAGAGTTTGGTTCTGAGTGGAGTTTTTCTCATGGTTTGGATGGTGGAATTGGACTTGAAGATTGTGAGGGGTGACCAAATGTTTGTGCTGCTCTGTTTGCTTGTATGTCTCTTTTGGGTATGTTCATGTTCATTCTGATTTCACCTAATGGGGGAGATGTGTTGTGTCTTACCTTCTTCCTATGTACTCTGCTCAGCATGTATGTGATGTTATGAGTGCCTGGACGTAGAATGTTGTGTGAGTGTTCTCTGCTGGGTGTTCCTTGAATGACAATTGTAGAGAGGATGGCTGTGAGAGAGGGTGGCCAGTGGATGTTTCCCAATGTTACCTATGTCTTGTAACCTGGTTCTGTTCACATCTGCACTGTAACTGATTAGAGAAGTCTCCATTTCTTCATGGAGACTCAAGTGATCTGTGGACCAAGCCACTTTTCAACAGGAACCCCATGCTGTTGCTTTGTAGGCGCATACTCTAGCAGCATGGCCTTCCTCCTAATGGCTGAGCTTTCCGTCGGATGCCCCCACTATGGCTGCTGATTTGAACCAGAAATGGGATACGTTTGGTGTTAGACGCAGACTACCTCACTTTTGATCAGACAGTGCACTCTAGCTGGGAACCGGGTACGAGATAAAAAGTAAAGGTTCATGTATGCAGCCTTGTCTTGTACCCTGTGGAAGGTTCTGCCAATCTTTCGTTTTTCCCTAACTCTATTTCGTCGCCATCAGACAAAATGTGCAAAAGTATGCATTGGGGTAGGAAATGGTTTGGTTAAGTCATGAAATGATCAATGGTTGTAGTAGTCCCAGAGGCAATCAGTTAAATGAAATCATTTATTTTCTGATTCCTTCATCAAGAATAGTTGAAAAAACGATATCACATTGCTACAATAGTCATACATTCAACCATACACAAAACTTGTTACAATTATTACAAAATACTCACAGATAAAACACAGCACTCATTATTGCTAAAACCTGACGAGGAGGGGCAGTGGGATGAATCCAAAATCATAAATGCAAGTAGGTTCACAGTTGTCAGAACTACATTCACCATGTACAGCTAATTCTTCTCCAGGATCACCAGGAGCAATATAATCATTAGGAACCATATTCTTGGCACCCACGGACCATTTAGCAACCTGAGGTATTTGTCTGCATGCTTTCATAGGGTCTTAATGTAGCACTCACACCCATCTAGACGCTAAATTACATCTACCAAATCACCCCATCTCCGAAAGCTGCACTGTATGCCCCTTCAAGCATGCATCATGTTCAAGACAGCCCACATCACCCAAAAAGCAGCACAACCAAAACACCTGCAGGAGAAGTTCACTCCAGAGGCCAGCTCACCACCAGAAGCCACAACGCAAGTCTAAAAACTATTAACTGCAACAAGGAAAACACAAGGTAATAGTTATTTTCCTGCTATTCACCCAGTCTTTAGAACAAGTTACTTACACAGATCAGACTGGCACCCTCCATTCTATACTTTAGGAAGGCAATTTTCGACCCTACTCTTCAAGAAATGTCTTTCCAATTGCTAATTGTTCCCCATGTCCCCTGATCCGTCTACCCATCTGGCAGCCTGGATGTATTTACAACAAGGCCCACTAGGCCCAGCCTAGGGCGGTAGATTGACAGAGGAGCAGCATTGTATTGCAGTTTTTTTTCAATTAACTGGTTATCAAAATTTAAATATCAAGCTGTCAGTCCAGAAAAACCAAACACTCCTTGAGGGTCCGGAAATGAATGATAATTGGTTGGCCAAAGACCAGCCGCCTCATTTACAGTGTTAAGAATATATATTCATTAGTTATTACGTAGCTATTAGTTCAACTAGAGTGAAGCCATTTTAAGATGACCAGAATCGCCATTTTGTTTTCTCTCTCTGCTCTCTCTAACATTGCCACTTTGCCTCATGTAAAACTGCTTTGCTGTAGATATTATTTCGCTTCAATGGTCCAAGGCTAAGAAACATGTTGAAACATTACACTGGAGAGCCAGAAAAGAAATGCCCGATTCCCTCCCTCCCATATCCTTGAAGGCATTTAATCAGTACACGAATGCCAGCGAGTCTCCTGAAAGAATAGCAATGTACGAAACTAGCATTTAAAGAGTTGAATTATGCTCTTCTTTATGGCCCCCCTTTCTGAGCCCAGTGAGGCCCCGGAGAGCGGGCTGACCTCTAGAGCGAGAATCGAAACTAAGAGATTGTGCCAGTCTCCTACGCGCAGCTTGCCCATGAAAAACAGAAATGATGTGTTCTCGCAAATAAAGAATGGTATCTGTAAAATTGAAGATTGCAAACCGTTACTAAATATGGTGGTCTATAAGGTGTCATATTTGTCACACTGGTCAATCATTGCCTCTAATTCAAAGGGAAATTAATTGGGGGCGGCATCAAATGTGTCATACTGTGTCATTGCTGATTGTAAGGTGCTTGGTTTGTATATATGTAACTGATGTACGTTTCATTCTCTCTTGCGTCCCCTGAGGTCTGTTAGACATATGTCGCGGGGCGTGGGACCATTTGGCCAACTGGGACTTCTCTGTATTGCAATAAACCCTAGATTTTGGGAACGAAACCTCGTGTCTGGTGTATCTATTCGAGTGTGGTGACTGTGCCTTGTTTCCACATCCGAGGGTTCCTCAGAGGCCCCTTCAAAGCCAATTGTGTTTCTCCATGCAAGAGTCTAGGGGCCTGCCACAAGCACCACAGCATAATACAGCCTATACAAACATCATGTGTATTGTGCTGTGGTGGTTGTGGCCAGTCACTAGAGTCTATAGTATAAGGAAGTAAAATACAGATAGGTGTCCCCTGTCGGTAGCAACTAATATCCCTGTTCAGGACAGCTGTGTTAGGGAGGGGGTAAACCGGTGGGAAATAGGTAAAGAGGGACGGCCCTACTGCAAAATCCCCCCCATGAATCCTCTTAGCCGTGAGACCTACCCGTGAAACCCTTACATCAACCAATGGTAATTTTGAAAATAACCCCCTTGGAACTTCTTCCACTTTCCAGCGTGGTGTTTGGTGGTGGCCCACTCCGTCAACCTCTCTGTTTTATTATGTGATCTACTGTTTTTAATTTGTAATTTTTCATGGATTTTTGTAATCCGAAATAAACAGATGTGAACTTGAACAGAAGTCGTGCAGCTCTTCTTCAGCCAGGCATAAGGTACTTGGAGCATGTGCTGAGATGTGCAGGGTTGCCATTGGTGCAACATCTTGCAATAAAAGCACAATTCATCAGCGTCTGCCCCTCAGAGGTTACTAACACCTTTAAATCACTTGATGTTCAGGTCGAAGCGTTTGTATGTGCTCAATCTAACAAATCATGTGTTTGCAGGTAGTACCCTTAAATGATTGTAACCTTTTCTTTGTATTTACCAGTATTTGTTGGGAGTTTTACACTGTGAATGTCAATGTAAATTATTGCTTTACCGTTTATGTGCCTTAAATCACTGCAAATCTTCATTTGACCACATTGAATAAACAATAAACCCGTGAAAAGTGTATAACATGACATTACCAGAGCGTGGCTTTATTAAAGCAAATAAAATTGGTTCCATAAATCACGCTAGTGATTGAAATCCTGACTTCATGACCGAAAATAGAAACTGCATTCTAAATGATTAGCTCTCTACGCCTGTTTTTTTTGTTAAACAAAACGTGCTTATTGTATTGTTTTTGTCTAAATTAATGTTTCGCCTACCTTAGTTTTCTAAACGTGTCCATATTCGTTTTATTATTTCCCTGAAAAATAATTAAATGACTATCCTTGTTTTATATCCATAGTGCCATTTCAAATCAAACATTGCAGAGACATTGTTAGTATCTATTTCTAGTGGGTTTTTTTTAGTGTTTGTGATTCTTCAGGAAATATATTCTTCTAACCCTGTTTTACTTTCTACTTTTTAGACGTTTGTGGACCTTTCCATCGAGTCTTATTGTTATTATTAGTATTGGGGTATTTATTGAGCGCGGATCTAGCTTTGGAAAGAAACAGAGCACTTTAAAATCATAGAGCATGGTTAGGGAGCAGAGACACAAATAATTGGGGATCTAACAATAGGGGAGCTGAGTTTAGATCATTTGGGGGAATATGTGAGGCCCTTGGAGGGTGGCAGTCAAGTCTCCCTCCCTGGAATTTGGAGCTGTGAATAATTTCAATAGAGAATCATTGTGACTTTTGTGGGATTCATTTAAATTGACAATTCCATTGGCATTTTCTGGAGCTACTTGAGGAGGAGTTTTTTGTCTTTTTCTGCAAAGTAGGTCAGTGGTGTGTTTAATTTAGTATGCATTGTCCCCGATTATTGAATCTTATAGTGCGATATGGGCGGTCACCTTTCTTGAAGATTTTGACAACTCTGCTTACTGTCTTGTGAGGTGGCAGATTTGAGAGGTAATTATGGTCTTTGCGGACTATTTTCCTCTGGTTGCGACCGGGCATTTTTCTGTCGTTGAATTGGTGGACAAGAATAGTGATGTGTATAATGTGGCAGTGGTTGCAACTGTGGATGAATAGTCGGCAAACGGCAAACATTGTCTGTTCGCTTTTTGGTGGCAAGGTATGTAAGGCATGAATTTATATTCAGGGAATAATGTATAAGTCACTTGAGAACAGAGAAGGTCGGTGAAAGGTCCCCGATTATAGGAGACTGGATGGGAAACATTTCCTACCGGAGCAGGTGCAAAAGGATTTGTGGCCAGTCACAAACAATATCAGCAAAGTGTGCCTTAGAAGAGCTTAAAAAGAAATCTCATAATCCTACACACGTTTATAAATACCAGTTTAATTTAAAGAGAGCGTAATACCACAAAAAGCCCCCGTGAGTTTGAGAGCCATGTCCATATCATCTATCTCATTACATCACTGGATTTTACTGATTGGCCTGATTGTGACATCCTTTCATGGGCAATCCTTCTCCTGGTAAGGATTGTGTTCTGTGAAACACATTGGGCCTCATTCCGAGTATGGCGGTAAGGGATAGCGGCCACCGGTAACGAGACCGGTGGCGGTGATCCCTTACCGCCATACTCCGAGTTCCCTTTGCGCCCTCGCCCTTAACGCCTGCTTTGAGCAGGTGTTAAAGTCGAGGGCGCAAAGGGGCCTCCAAGCCAATAACGGTGACCGTAATGAACGGTCACCGTTATTTGCATCTTCCCCATTCCCATTGAGCCCTATGGGGGCTCATTTGGGAATGGGGAAGAGCCTTGGTGAATGGGGAATTTCCGCCCCGCCAACCTTGGAATGGGGCGGTAATTCCGCCATCCACCAAGGCGCTGCCGGTCCGGGTACGGCGTCAACCAAGGCGTTAATAGCGCCATTGGTTATCGCCGTACTCGGAATGAGGCCCATTGTGCTGTACTTTAAGTTTGAGTCTATCTATTCACAGTATGCACAAGTCTACTAAAATGTCCTGTTCTGTGTTATGATGGAGAAGGTAGTATTGTTGATGCCTACTGCATGTGCCCTAAATTGGCCATTGGAAGAGAAAAACACAGACATCTTGAATTGAAGTGGACCTATAGAAATTTGAGATCTTGTTGCATATGAATCTTGTTAGACATCTGTAGTGTATCAAACCCAACTTAGGCAACGTTGCTGTCTCTCTGGTAAGGTTACACGTCATCTTCAATTGGTGAATATGAATTGATTGGGAGTGGTGTGAGAGTGGGCAGTCTCTGGCAGTCCCTCTCTTTCTACAGTGGTTTCTGTTTGCCGCCATTTTCACAAATACTGCAGTCAGCAGCGAAGCGGAGTATTGTGAGAGTGGGCAGTCTGTGGCAGTCTAATGGCGGTTGGGGCGGACGGCAGTGAACCCCTGGATTCTCGACTAAATACATCTTGCCATGAGGAGGAGACTCGTGGGCTGCGAAGCTCTCGCTCAGACATTGCCCCCTTTGAAGCTGCCACAGCGACAACATCCACAAATACGTTAACTGTACCCCAAGTAGGCCCTTCGGGCGCCTTAAAACGACCGGGAGGTTTGTTGCAAAATCTCCCTACTAAAAGGGCACTGGTTTCTAAGCAAGCACACCACAAACAAAAGCAAAAACAACTGCCAACCAGTTGGACCCAGACAACACTGGGAATCACCAAGCCAGCAGACATGGCCACCATTCCGGGCCTGATGGCGGTTTTGCCGGTGGAGGTCTCTGGATAGACAGCCCAGGATTCGGGGGAGCCAAGTGATCTGGGAGAGAGTGGGCCCGCGGCAGCCCTTCCCCGGTTCGTCAAAGGCATGGAGGGGCTGTCCCTCAGAGGAGGGGGGCCGCCCATGCTGACGGACGGGGGGGCTGTGGGCAGGTGGACCCATGGGCGGACCTGTGGAGGGGCGAGTAACGGTGCCGCGTTCTGAGCCCCGGAGAGGTCCCCCCTCCTCAAACACGGTCTCAGAGGAGCAGGATCGAATCCAAGCTCCTAACGATCCAGACATCGTCGGGCAAACCAGCAAGCTCGGGGAAGCAGCTATCTTGAACTCGCTGGAAGCTGCATTCCCACAGCGCCATCTAGTGGCCAAAGGGGTTAGTGCGACAGCAGATTTACTTGTACATGCTCAGGTTCATTAGCCACCTGCACCACTATGTGCCGCACAGCATGCACAGCCGGTACTCACTGTTCATACCGGCTTAGGAAGCTCGAGTTGGGTTTCCAAGGAATGCAACTCAACACATGTCCATAATTCACTTAGTTATGCGGCTTTACCTAACTCAGAGGATTTGTAAGCATCACACACTCCAAGCAGGCATGTGAAAGAGGGAACCAAGCAAGGAGCGCCAATTCGTCATTTGCATGGCATATCTTCTCGCCCCACTACTAAAAAGACTTACCTGGCAACTGCCAATAAAAGATCTTTCACAAAAAAATTTCACAAGAAAGGCCCCCTGTCAAAACTTTCTACAAGTGCGGTTCTAGAGAATTCTCTCAAACACTTTTTTCAAAGACAAGCCAAACAAAAACAAAATGGGCTAGATGAGATCTCGGATGCTGATTTACTGTAGGCACTCCTTGAACCACTGGTTGCTTCTTCAACACCATTTCCAACAAGCGAATTCACTAAACACTCGTCATCATCCATGCACCTCATACAAACACAGAGCCATTTCCTTTCAACCTTCCTTTCTTCTCTTTACATCATAACTGCCGTTTTCCTTCCCTTGCTCCTCCCCTTCCTCCTGCCTCCCGCTCCCTCCCATAGTCATTGGCTTCCCTCTTAAAGGGGCTCTGTCCTTTTTCCACTTACAACACCTCCCCCTCTCTTAACATGATACTTCCCGGGTCACATTTGTTCGATGAGACGTTGGGGCCTCTTTGTGGCCCGGTGGGGCCTGCCTGGTTGCTCGTGGGTCTCTTCCACGCTCTCTTGTTGTAGTGTTTCATAAGTCTTTGCTCTCTCCTCTTCCTTTCTCTCGATCTCTTCTCCTTTCATTGGTTCCTGCTCTTCAAAGTATAGCTCATGGAGGAGGGAGTCCTTTGGCGTCATTTTGCCGTAGTTCTCTGTCATAGTTGTCACCTGCTCATCGGGCACGTAGTCCTTCTTGTGGGTTACTTTGAATGACCTATAGTGGACACTGATGAGTGCGTGCTGTAGTTCTGTCCGGTGACTGAGACGGCTGTGTCCTCTGGCGGGACTCGGTATCATGCGGATGGTGTCCGGCATTCTGCGGTTTCCTTGGTTTGAGTCACGTCGTGACTGTCCTTTGGGCTGTTCTGTCTGTGCTGTCCTCCATTGGGCGGCATGGTCTTGGGGTTTGTCTAGTGGGTATTCTTCCACCCTTGTCTGGTACGGTTGCCTTGTGCTGCAGTTTTCTGTGACTTCTAATTCCCCCCCCCGTACGATATTTCCAAGGGCACTGGGCGGTTGTGAAGCTCATAGTCCTCTCGCAGAACGGGTGGTGTTCGTGTGTCACGTGCTGGTCCGTAAGGGTAGAGGGGGTGTGCATGCCTGAGACTTCTGGGTGGGCTGGTGTTCACGACCTTGATGTCTTTCCTGATCTCTAACCGTGCCCTAGGTGTACTCGGGTCTCTTGCCTGGGGTGTGGGTTGGCATGTCGAGCTTGTGGGTGGTCTTGTCCTGCACATTCTCTGAAGGTGACCTTCCTGGCCACAGCGCCAGCATGATCGTCCACAGGCTGAGTATGGTTGTCTGTGGGTGTGTTTCCACCCTCGCCCGTGCCATTGCTCTGTGTCCGGGCCTTCTGGCCAGTGTCTTCCCGGTTTCCTCCTTCTCCAGTGTCGAGTGGGCTCAGAGTAATGCGGTCGCTCTTCCGTGAGGGCTGCGATGGCGTCGCTTTCCACTTTCCTTTCAATGGTGTCTGCCTGTGCATTAACTCTCTCGTACGTTTTTGCCAGATTGAGTATTTTCACTAGGGGTAGGGGTTTTATGAGAAGGTGTTTTCTCAATGTTGACGAGGTGCACCCTTCTATGATTCTTAGTCTTATAGCGTCTTCATCATTGAAGTTGGCGAAGTCGCAGTCACCTATTTTCTGCTGGAGACGTATGACGAACTCTCCCATGGATTCGTGGGGGCGCTGCCTGTGTTGGTTGAATGCAAGGCGTTCGTAGTCTTTGTTGGATCCTACTATGAGTTTGTCGTTTACTGCGTCGAGGAGACGTTGGTATGTGGATTTGTCTGTAGCTGGGATTGTCTTGATGATGTCCTTTACCTCTTTTCCTACCAAGTTCCTAAATATGCTGAGTTTGTTTGGCGGGTCTTTGTTCAAAATCGCTCCTAGAAAGTCCTCAAATTCTTCGACCCATTCTTCCCATCTTGTTCCTTGGTTGTGGTGCGGGTTCAAGGCGAATGGGTCGGGTCTTCTCATGGCCGCGGCATATGATGTGGGGCCCAGGTTTGCTAGGGTTTGTATGCCTGCATCGGCATCTGCTTGTGTTTGGTCACTCATGGTGCGGGCGCGTTGTGGTGCTCCACGTGGCAGTACGGCCTTGGTTGTCGCTTCTGCTTTCTGGATGGTCATGGGCCGTTGGTTGGCCTGTGGCGTGGTTACTGGTATCCTCGGGTTGAGCAGCGGCAGTTCAGGCGCCACTTTACTTCTTGTGGGCTGCTGGTAGTATCCAAATGTGTTCCCTTGGTTCTCTGCAGTCTGCAGGGGTGTGAGAGGCGTGATGGTTCTCCACCTTGTGGTTGTCCTCGTGGTGATGCACAAATTGTGCTGGTATTGTCCTTCTGTGGGCCTGCCACTTTTCCTGCACCGGTGGCCTGCCTAGTGGCAAGTAACTCTGGTGGGGTGTTGGCCGTGTTCAATGTGAGGTGGCACTCTATCCACTTGATCCGCGTAGCGGGCTGCTGTGGTAGCGTTGGCAACACGTGTGGCCTGCGAGGCGTGGTCTGTGCACGTGTGCTGCTGTCCCTTTTTTTTTTTTTTTTGTGTGTGAGGCCTATTAGTGGGCTCGTGGGCTGGCGTCCCGCGGCCAGTAGGGTGTCCTGTGACACTGTTGGGCTTGTTTCCTTGCTTCCCAATTTTGTCCCTTATATATTTTATTATATCTTTTTTTGGCGCTCGCGCAAGCATTACCCTTTTCCTCGCGGCTGCACGAGAGTTATGGCACGCTTTGTGGGCTGTTCATTGCTACCACCCTTTATTCGGCATGATCGTGTGTGGTTACTGGGCTCTCGGGTTTGCCTTTAATTTTTGCTGGTGCACTTATACTTGTCGTAATGTCACTTAGCAGGAGACGCGGGGTTACTGCCACTAGGTCATGCGTTTCAGGATACATGTGCTATTTTCTTTCTATTTGACTGTCACTATGTGGGAGACACGGGGATTCCCTTTCCCCTTTTTTTCTTTCTCGACCCCCGACAGAACACCTTACTTGTTGGGGTTGCAGTTGCCGCGGTCCGTTTATTCTCCTACTCTTGTTGCCGCCGACGGATGAAGCGGGCAAACAGCCGGGCCTGCTGCGCTGTCACGGTGGCTGCAGGCGTGGCCTTCTCCTCGCTGTTCGGCGGCTCCGTAGTCCTGGTGGCGGCTCCTCTTCCTGCTGGGGTCCCCTTCTGCGTTGGCCTCCACCTGCCGTTGGATTCATTCCGACAGCTCTGCTGTACGACCCTTGGCGGCTCCTCCTTCAGCTGGTCTTCGGTCAGCGGTCCTCTCTGCTGTCGGGGTGGGCTCCCGCGACGTCATCCTTCTGCTGGGCTGCGTCCGGCGGTCCTCTCTGCTGTCGGGGTGGGCTCCCGCGACGTCTTCCCTCTGCTGGGCTGCGTCCGGCGGTCCTCTCTGCTGTCGGGGTGGGCTCCCACGACGTCTTCCTTCTGCTGGGCTCACGGACCCTCCTCCGGAACTCCTCACGGGTCTTCTTCTGCTGCGGGAGCACGGGTCCACCGTCTCCTCCGCTGCTGGGCGCACGGGCCCCTGTTCATAGCGGGCACACGGGCCCCAGGTGCTGCTAGGCGCACCGGCCTCCACCTCCTCTGCTGCTGGGCGCACAGGCCCTACCACACTTTGGCTCGCAGGCCCGATGATGCTGGGCACGCAGGCCCACTGTGGGCACTCAGGCCCACTTGTAATTGCAGGGCGCTCTGGCCCACCACTGTTCCTGGGCGCACAGGCCCACTGCAGGACACACGGGTCCACCACAAGGGCACACAGGCCCGTTACTCTGAGCGCGCAGGCCCGCTGCAGGGCTCACAGGCCCACCTCCTACTGCCGGGCACACAGGCCTCATCGCCGCTGGGCACACGGGCCCCCGTTACTGCTGGGCACACGGGCCCTCCATTGTTGCTGGGCGCACGGCCCTTCACTGCTGGGCACACGGGCCCCCGTCGCTGCTGGGCACACGGGCCCCCGTTACTGCTGGGCACACGGGCCCTCCATTGTTGCTGGGCGCCTGGGCCCTTCACTGCTGGGCACATGGGCCCCCGTTACTGCTGGGCACACAGGCCCTTCACCATTTCCTCCACGGCGCGGGACGTTTCCCTTCGTTGCCAGTTGTTGGGGTGGCACTAAACACTCGTCATCATCCATGCACCTCATAGAAACACAGAGCCATTTCCTTTCAACCTTCCTTTCTTCTCTCTACATCATAACTGCCGTTTTCCTTCCCTTGCTCTTCCCCTTCCTCCTGCCTCCCGCTCCCTCCCATAGTCATGGGCTTCCCTCTTAAAGGGGCTCTGTCCTTTTTCCACTTACAACACATTACCGGTCAACATCCAATAAATATGACAATGGGACAAGTAGGTGTTTCGCCAGGTCCATTACCTCCCCAATCACCTTTTTCCGAGGAACAGTGGGGCTTGGACCAACTAACGCCCCTAATCCCTAAACTGGCCCTACAACCTGAGCTCTTCTCTTCTGATTCACCGACACAAACCACTGATCAAACCAGTCCTTCCCTTTCTGGAAGCTTACTCTATGTGGCAAAAGCTCAGGACGACCCTGTAGTCGAGTCTGCAGCAGCCACAGGTCCAGTGCACACAATAAACTCTCTGTTCCAGGACAGACCAACTCTATCGACCCAAAACCATGGTCACAGGAACAGTGTTGATGTATCTATCATCAGTCCTGTTCCTGCTCCCTGTTCTATGCAAGTGCTTCCTAAAAGGAAGGAGCAAGACTGAGAAGATCTCTTGGATACCACTCCGTTGCCTGCTTTACCACAACATAACTTGCAACAATCGGCGCGGCCGGGGTTGCCACCTTCCACATCACAATCTTCCATCAACAGAAGACTAAGTGATGTATCTTACAACAACCCGAAAGATACTCCAACTAAGAAAATTGACATTCTATCCATCCTGTCCTCCGTCACAATAGCGCTAGCACCATTTTGAAAGCTATATGAGGCGATTAACAACTCCCTCAAAGACCACACGTCCATTTTTGCAATGATGAACTCTAAATTCATCTGCTTGGAAGGCTATATCAATGCCTTGGAGCGACGCAAAAATGATCCATGTACCTAGCCTCATATGAGCCCATTTAACAGCACTGGAGTCTCTAGTAACAACAGGAAAACTCTTGACCATCGGTCAACTACAGACTCAAGATCACAAACAGATCCACAAGACAAGACTTTGTCAGCTAACCTTCAGATTCATTGCGGAACAAAGCCAAAGGCTCTTTCTGCTCACACTTTGGGGTCTCTCAGTTTACTGTCAAACAAATCTCAACCAACAACTTGTAAACCCAGGGACAACGATGTGATGTGCTTAGATGACATGCCCCTGGTTAAAGAAAAAAGAGAGGCACGGCAGACAACGGAGAAAAAAGCAGTGCTAACTATCCCTTTAGCTGAAAATGGCAGCATCCTGACAAGGGAATGTAATACCCAGGCCAATATCCCTCAGGTGTGCCTAAAAATCGCCTCTACGCACAATCCATCTGCACTGGGACCAAAGAAGCCTCAATCGCTATCTCTGGGAACGTCACAAAACAAAAGTTCACTGGCAGACGTGGAAGGCGCAGTTCTGAAGGAATCTATAACTCACCAGAAATCTTCTAACAACAATCTAAATGATTTTCTTCGCCATAAGGAGTCGATGGATCTAAGTCAACATCTTGATACCACCAATGACAGCCAGTCAGAAGTTGCTGCTCACCATTCTAGAGGCGGGACAACACCTCTACAAACACACAAGATTTCTCAAGCTTTCGATCGGTGAGTGATCGCTTTAAAAACTTGTCAGATAATGCAGTGCCCCGGTCCAATCCGCACAGCGAAGAACCGACACAGCCTGGATCTCCACCAGAAGCAACAACTCGACGGACAGCGTCCAAATACATTTCGAGGGTTCACATGCATAGACAGGGAGATGTCTCGAATCATGCAGCTACTAGTTCGAATAACCATCACAGGCGACCTCAGCATGGCAATCATGCGCAATCGAGATCTTCTAAAAACATACAACAAGAGAAGCCTCACAATCATGAGCGTTTTAAGAACAGGATGAGTCCTACCTTCAAACTGCACCAACGCACAAGCAACCAAAAATACTTAGTTCTAAATAGACGCACAGTGATGAACCTGATACATAGCATTTCAGCTCTAAGAGTCATCAAATTCGAACAGACTTTAGGACAGTGGAACCATCCCACGAAGGACAAAAAGCATTTTGCTTTCTCTACACTACATCTAAGGGGGTGAATGCTGTGTTCGTAAAGGCGACAGATGTGCTCTATAAATAAGGATTTGAATTAACACGTCTAAATTCAGACGGAAAAGAGCTGGCAGAAAGATGAGTAGCTACATGTGCAAGGGCACAGAAGAAGAACTTACTCTGAAGACAAGCCTCGTTCTGACGCCCAAAATCGAGGTGCAGATTGTCACCAAAGCACCACACAAACAGCTGTATCTTCACAAAGGGAAGCGATGCAACCAAGATCTATGGGAAGTCTTAACACATTGACTCAAAGACCTGGTCAAAAACATCAAGGACCCAGTGGTGCCTGCACAAGATTTAACCATTCAGAAGAAGGCGGACCCCCGTAGACCAGATTTACAGACCCAAACATGGTCGTGGCTTCCGAAAGTGCTATCATCTCGCCTCCATAAATAGCCACCATCACAGACCTCTTTCCCTCTGGACTTTCATCTACTCTCCTTAGCCTGTTGGAACACAAGGGGGTTTCTCCTTCTAACAACCCCAGGTGATATCAATTTAGGTGGCTATGACATTTTGTGTTTACAGGAATTGTGATTGAAAGAAAAACCCACGCTTGATGGGTTCGAAATAGCTTTCTCAGCAGCACTATCAGGCGAAGAAGGCAGACCATCTTCGGGATTGATGATCGCAGTTCGGATGGGAAGTGGCCTACAAATTGAAAAGGTTTTCTTGAAGTTCCCATTCGACCTGGTGGTCCTCATCTCATGGCTTCACAGAGAGGCCGGCTCAGAAACTTTATCTTATACATATCTACTTGTCATGACTATCTATTGGAACCCTAAGGGGATCCAAAGAGACTCATTGTTCGATCTGGTAACAGCTAAGCTGGACTCTGTACATTTAGAGTCGAAAGCCTTTGAGGTAATCATTTATGGGGACCTTAACATCAACTGCTCCACGAATACATCAGAGGCAGCAAAGTTTACAACCTCCCAGGCTTTCCAACGGGGAAAAGAGTGGTCTAACTTAATGACATCAAGGTACATATTCAACACAGCAACTATGCTACCTGAAATCTGTAAGACACCAACATGGAAGCGTGGTTTGGCTCATTCCACCATTGACTACATCTTTGCTTCACAGCCTTTTCTTGCTAATTTGGTGGAAACCAATGTCCAATATACAGCTCAAAGTGACCACAATCTGCTATTTATAAAATGGCCATCAGCAAAGCCAGCAAACTCTTATTACCTGGGAGACGTCTAACCTGTAAGCAAGGGAAACCAGGTACGGGTTACCCGGGTTAACATCCAAGATATTACAGACTCCTATTCGAACTAAGAAAATTGTCTTGAAGTGGATTATAGACCGCTCTTGGAACCTTTTAGAACTGCCAATGTAGGTGCTAAGCATTCTAGCGCAGAGGAGACCTGTCACACTCATACCTTCGACGCTGTGCTGGTAGCGAAGCGCAATATGGTTCGCAAAGCGAAAAAAAGGACAGCTGTTCATTATAACACAGATCTTAATATAATTTGTGCAAAAGAGGTGACAAGAAATTACAAAGCTTGGTTAAGATCATACCGGCTCGCACTATATCAACAGGACTCAGAGGCTATGCTGAACCAAATTAACAACAGTAACTCCAGAGACTTTTGGAAATTGATCAACTCACGGAGTAAAGCGACAGAATTACTCCTGTTAAATACTATCACAGAGTCTACGTGGACTCAATTTTATTTAACTCTGTTTAGATCTCCAGAGTCGCCCTTGTCATCTACACAGTTAACTACAACTGCCCCCTGGGTTGATCTTCATGATCCAACTGACACACTGCTAGCTATAACCAAGCTGAAAAACTCTAGGGCTCCAGAGCCCGACGGCTTGTCTACTGAGAACTTAAAATTTGCTCCAGCGGATTGGACTAAACTACTGAGCTTGATCTTCAAGAGATGCACTATACAAAAGAGGATTCCGCCTTCCTGGACTTCAGCTGTGATCATACCGATCTTTAAAAAAGGTAGGAAAGATGACCCAAGGAATTTCCGACCAGTGGCATTACTGGATGTCATAGGGAATGTTTATGGCAGCTTACTTCTGAAACAATTCCATCTCTGGGCTAACAAAGCACCTTGTGAAGACCCTTTACAATCAGGTTTCAAAAAGTGAACAGGAACCAGCATTAACATCCTGCTACTAAGTATATTAAAAGCTAAAGTCCTGGGAACAAGAAACTTTACCTGGCATTCATAGACCTTACCCAGGCCTTTGACTTAGTTAACAGAGCACAACTCTGGAAGAAACTAAGCGATTTGAATTGTCCACTGGAGATCCTGGGCCCTTTACAAGCTCTACACGCCAAGACCAGTGTCCAGGTCCAACTGAACTCAAGGGGGCTGCTTTCTTCCGTAATACCAACATCCCGAGGAGTTAAACAGGGCTGCCCTCTTGCTCCGGCTCTTTTCTTTTTCGTACTTTGGGGACTATCAAGAAGCAAACGCTGAGATAAGATCTTTCCCTCCAATAATTGGCAAAGCGAAAGTTCCTAGAATCGTTTACGCTGACAATCTTATACAACTTAACCGGACACCAATCGGCTTACAACGTCCGCTCGCTTCCTTAACCAAGTACACTAAAGCCAACGATCTGGAAGTCAACAGACAAAAAACAAAGATAATGGTTTTTGAAAAAAGATGCCGGAAAAGAGGTAACCCAACATAGTTCTTGTCAGGAGAGAAAGTGGACCAGGTCTCAAATTTTAAATATCTTGGGGTCCTGATTGACTCTTCACGAAAAGACAAAGCAATGCAACTCCATCCATATGCAAAAATGAGAAATCTCATCTCACAGGCTAAAATTCTCGACAGAAAATATGGTTGCTTTTCATTGATGACACTACTTAAGTTCTACCGGGGGAAAGTGATACCCACAATCACTTATGGAGCTGACGCCATGCCATCTCTACCCAATCTCTTATGGCCCAGATTGGAGAGTCTATTCTGGCGGTCAGTTCTTAATCTTCTACACTGATAGCGTTCATGACATCGACATGACCTTTCACTTCCATCTTTGGAATCGTAACTAGAACTACTATAATGCTATATCGGAAGATCAAGGATCCATCTTCTCCAATGATTTTTTCCCTGGTTCAAGAAGAGCTGGGCTTAGGCAAATGTAAATTGTTGGCCACTTGGGAGAACAGATGCAAATTCATCCTAGAAACCTGTGGCAGCTCCATTGAAGAACTAGTCTCAAACTCAACCAAAACTAAAAAACGCTTAGATGAATTAGACTGGATTGACACGTTAGAGAAAGCAGCCACCTACAAACTGACCCAGCACCTGCCCACAACAGTCAGAAAACTGAACGAAGTCCAACCATTCCTTATAAAGCATCCAAATAGGAAAACAAGATCTACACTTCTCTGAGCTAGGCTGAACGTATTGTCTACAAATGAGACCCTGTAGATAAGAGGAGCCTTCCTGACTAATAGTTGCCGTTTTTCCAACTCAAAACAAACTATTGAAACGATACGGCACCTCTTATTATTATGCCCGGGCACAAATCTATACAGAACCCCATACTTGTTACACCACTTGGAGAAAGCTTACTTGACAGAAGAAGAGCTGTGTTGGGAGCGACTAATAGGGAGCCTTAGACCTACATGGGCGATGGCAGCCACTAAAATTTTGGACCTAATTTTTAAGGACAAAGTAACGGAGCTCTTGCCAGAGGCTCAGAGCCCTTTTTAACTTATGAATTCTACATTTTCTAGAAGGTGTTGTCTCTACTGTTAGTTCTGATTTACTGTGTCTCAAATTGATACTTATACTTATTCTTACTCCTTCTTCTGCTTTCTGTCTTCTTCTTTTTTTGTTTTTTTCCCTCTACGTTACCTCTTCAATCTGGATTGACTTAACTTCTTGCTTGTAAAAATCACTTCAGTGATTAAAACTTGTAAAATAAAAAAATTGATTACTTACTGTCTCACCATGTTACCCCCTAACACACACCATGGCCTTCTATTTCATGCATACAGTCTTTGCATACAACTAGGATAGTTGACTTTAACATTTCACTAAGCCCAGAAGAATGGTTTGAACAGTTGTCTCATCAGGGGCCAAAGGAAATGCAGGCCAAAATGGTTTGCATGTTTCACGTAGTATGCCTTAGTTCAATTATAGGCCTATCAGGTGGGTGGAACAGCAGACAAGAATACACAATCCCCACCCGCTGTTTCAGCCACCCGAGGCCCTCCACCAAGTGGCGCCATTATTTCTTTTTTTTAACGTGGGCGGCAACAAGGAGCCTCTCCCTGTTGCCTCCCCACCCCTCAACCCCCAAAACAAATCAACCCCTTCCCCACTCCCTCCCCACTCACCTGCTGGGGACCAGAGCTTTGTGCTCTGATCCCAGCACTCCTCCCGTCTGGCCACCATGGAAATGGAAAAGGGATTTCATAACCCAGAAACACCCTTTATCAAAAGGGGTTTTAGCATATTTAGCATATATAGCATAGGATTTAGCATATTTAGTAATATGCTAAATCCTGAAAAAATTGACAAGATTGCATGTAACATACACAATATATACAAATAATTTTATTTAAATCACTTGCGCTAAGCAAGAAACTTCTTAAAAACCTAATAAATGGACATCAAAATGAACTAAAAGTGAGTAAAAAAATCACATAACCCACAGTCGATAAACAATAGTGCTCTTTGTCATAAATTATGTGACTAATCCCACAACACAATCGGACATAAAACCAATATATACAATAATCCCATTTGTGTAAAAACTTGCCCTACATGTGTTTGTCCCTATCACCAAATTAAATACACTGCACATTCATCAAGGGATGAACAATGAAAACTAATTTGATTTCAGATTCTTTTGTGGACTTCAAAAGATGATTTAGAAAGTTGACAGTGTTTCTAACACTGCTCATTATGCATGGTATCTCCTATCGTGTGGATTCTCAATTTCCAGTCTTTATTACTAGGACTCCAAAATCTTTGATAACTATGGGGGATAGATATGGCCTCAACCTGAGCCAGGGCCCACACTTTGCTTGGCTCTGCCATGGTTCAGGCTTGTGGGCCGTTAAAGGCCATTTCGGACCCCCACAACGGGCATGAAAGCCACATTCCTTCTGAAACGTAATGTATGTTTCCAGTTATCGATTAACTCTTGATATGACACAATGATTTCCCCTTTCTCATTTAGACCCAGCAAACCATGGTTTCCTATGCATTGGGAAGACTTGGCCCCACTCTATATCTTAAGTAGCCTTTGCCATACCACAGTTGAGATAGCTCGAACACCTTTGCTGTAATTATGAGTAAAGAACATTTGCATAGTGCAAGTATCATGAGCTAAATTGCTTTCATGAAACCCTCAGGGATTTTTCTCTCTGTGTGTGAAGGAGGAGGAAATCCCAAAAGATAGGCCACAGCACCATGAAATGTTTCTTCTCTAAATACACTAGATACAAAGTTAGCACAACCATTACTAATTTGCCGAACATAGGTCCAAGTTGAAACACCCATCGTAGTCCACTCAGTTAGAGTGCAGGGTTAATGCCTATCCAAATTATACTATGGGATTACATGCTGGATCTGCTCTAGTATATAATATGTCTATAGATCCTGAGTGTACAGGGCATTAGATCCATTGTGGCCTAGCCTACTTTTTTGTGTTTATCGTGGGTTCACAGATAAATGTATCAAGCTTCCAATCTGGGTGGAGACTGGTTCATAAATAATCACTAGGATTCTTTTGTGGTTTAGCTATGTTGCAGAGATCTCAAGCATCTTTGAGAAGTCTCACATAAATGTGGGACTTAATTCAGCTGTCTAACAGAGCTGACAAGAATTGACGCAAGCTGCCTGATTCATAGAGGAGTGCAGGCAATTCCAGTCCTATCATCCAGGTCTGGTATGGTTATGGTTTGAGCACTGCATGAAGGATGAGAAAAACTATACTAGAGGGAGGTTTGATGGAATCAATGAAGAGGGAATGAAGAAATCCAAGTGTATAGTAAGCCTAATCTATCCAGGCCTAATGACCTGTGCCCAATTCCTAACTAACAAAAAGTATTTTGGGCATCCTCACCCAGGACAATGTGTAAGTTATGTTTTGGTTCATCTATGGCTTCTTCACTAAGCGGGAACTATGAGCAGCCAGGAATGAGGCGCGGGCACAGAGGACTCACAGTTTTCGCTATAAACCTTTATTTGAACAGAAGGGGGTTGGGAAATACATCACTATCCCTATTCTAGGAGGTATTTCACTGCCTAAAGTAAAACTAAGGGTCTCTCCAAATATCAATATGTCCAAAGCAAAAATGTCCTCAGTCGAAAATACTATTCTGGCACTCACACTCTAAACAGTAACTCTAATGTGAAAGTTGAAACGTCTTTGGCCTAGAAAAGTGCACACATGTTCAAAAACGAAAGGCGTCACTCCAACACAAAAGTTGCAAATGGATAAAGTTCACAATTCCAGAGGATGGCTCCCTTCCCCTGGATTTCTCTTCACTGTACTATAAACTTCTAAGGATATGATTTTTCCATGGGCTTCTTTTGGTCAGCAAATCAACTTGTATGCCAAACAACGTGTCTGTTGGTCTTAATTTTGGTAGGATACCTGGTGTAATTTCCTGCCAGTTTTCTTCTCCTCTTTGACATCATTTCAACACAGTCTTTGGCTACACCTGATGTATCCTTATCAGGACTCCTTCATGTGATTTACGTTACACACTGTCCAACTTGACTTTGCCTGATATACTCTCCTGCCAGGGCTTTCTCTTGTGCTTCACCTAACACACTTGCAACTTGAATCTGCCTGGTATACTCTCCTGCCAGGGCTTGCTCTTGTGCTTCACATAACACACTTGCAACTTTCTATCTGCCTGGTATGCTCTCCTGTCAGGACTTTCTTATATGTTTCATTGGGCACATTTGCAAACTTGACAATATTTTGTATTAATTCCGTTTCTTTAGGAAATATTGACTCTCCCATTCCTTCTCAATAGCTCCATTTATTGTTATTTGCCTTTGGTAGGGCTGCCAAAATCCCCTGGTGTCCCAGCTTCCCTTGGGTGGACTCATCAGCTCTCTGTGGCATGTTTTGGTTTTACCGCAGTAGGCATGCAGCGGCTCTTCTGCATCCCGTTCCTTCTTTCTGGGTTTGCCGTCTCTGCTTTGTGGCTTCTGCATCCCATGCGGCTCCTGCTTGCCTGCTCTGGTTTTCTCTGTGGTCGAGCAGCTTGGAGGCTGCTTTTCAGCACCTGCATACCACAGGAAGCATTCCCTTCTCTTGGTTTTGTGGGGTACTCACAGCGGACTGGCTCCTGCAGTTTGTTCTCCTCTGTGTTCTCTGTGAGCCAGTTGGCTCCACAGACCTCTCAACTACATGGAGGAACCTCGGTCAGTACAGAGAGAATGAGATTCTCACAACCAGCGCCTCTCTCCTGCCAGCTGGTTCCACTGTTTAAATGTACAGACATCAAGTATGCACTTGCAACCACTAGAGAGCAGCTTGTGCTTTTGGCCTCTATCGATCTTCATTACTCTGCTTAGCTTTCTTGTCTCAGTACTTTTACATCCTGGGTAAGAGACGTCAGTTCTTTATGACTTATATACAGAGTATGGGAAGGTACTGTTAGTAGATTTCATGGGTGAGTGAAGGAAGTGATGACTACATGCCATTAAGGCATGGGGAATTGAGGGGTTAGCCCTAGAAGGAAAAGGGAGATACCATGTCTAGTCTAATGATATTATGCCAATCCCCTGAGGGTTGCTTCTCCATGTGATCCTCCCTCATGAAGCTGCCCCCAGGGATCAGTTGGCAGCTGCCATCCCCTTGCCACATGGGGAGAAGTCATTGCTGTGAAAGGAGTGATGACTCCATCAAATTCATCACAGAACCCTTGATCTAACATCCCCTATTATACAGTCACACAATTCTGGTCAAGAAACATGCGGTTTGATCCAAACTCGAAAATATTTCAATAAATGAATTAAAGCTATTCCCCAAGCTTTATACAAGGAAAGTCGCCACAAAATTACACAATCGGACATCTTGTCCACAAAAACGAAAATACAATGCCTGATTAAACAAACACCCTTTTACATAGTTAAATATCTACATGTTAAATTATGAATAGCAATAAGGATTCTGGACTTAGTTCTGCCACTTGTCAGCCACTATATCAACTTTCTTGATTTTTAAAAGTGTCTAAATTACACGTAAAGTTACATTTACAAATGAATCAAATCATTTTGCCTTCCCCAATAGTACCAGCAATTTATGGAATCAGAGAACTTTTGCATAGAAAAATGACATTTATCCACATGTATTTATATCACTTTACGTCCTTTTGTTCCACCAGTGTAATTGTAGGGTTGTAGGTTACTAGCATGAAGATGCAATTTAATGCAGGCTATTATGCATTGCAGGTATGTTTTGCAGGTTTGAGTTAGGCAACCAGTGTTATCAATTTAGAATGGTTTGATCATTTTATTACAGAGGTCTAATTGTAATAATTTTTGACACATGTTATGACTGACAGTGCCTCTCAAGCAAAACATGATTAAAGAAGACATTTGGGCATTTTTATGAATGTGATTTGCTTATCATTTATTAACGACTGCGAAAGTATAGTTGAATAACACTGAACTTTAATTAAAGGATAATGGTTGCAACTGGATTCCATGGCAAATTGAAAGCACCCGGCTGAGTGGCAATACTCAGTCTCTTACAGTTACTATTAGCCAACATGTCCATGGAAATACCTCTATACACTTGACCTGCCCTGGATGAGCCATGGTCTTCTGGCAAATATATCCAACTAGGAAAGGGACTAGCCCGCTTACGTTGTGTGTGTCATCATCCTATCCCCTGCCCTACCCCTTTCCTCAATAAAACTGCACCTTTCACCTTTCCCCCACCTTCTACCAACGACTTTTCCCCCTCCATGGAAACTGCAAAACCTCAACCAAAAACGTATGACCCTCTCTCCAGCTCACTGCCACCAGATGGTCATACAAGGATTTACCGCCTATCCACAAGGACAGTGCTGAGCTACTCCAGTACAGTCCCAGCGTTGTTACCTGAAGAAAAAACTACATACGCTTGTCGTCCTTCATGCCCTATTACAGGCCTTATGAGAAGACTTAGACTATCTTCACATTCTGCTCAATTATGAACAAGCAAATCACAAATGTCTGCCCTCCATTTCCTACAAAAACACCAAACCAAACATCGTATCTCACCATAATAACAGTCTAGATTCCACCAAAGAATCTAACGCCCTTACCCCCACCCAATCCATTTCATTCACAGCCAATGATGCCAAACATTTGGAAGATATCCTCACCAAGCAACCCTCTAATACCAACACAACCACACTTAAAGGAGCACTTACTAATGCCAAATACATTACAGCCCATGCCTTGGACATAGCAGACGCTATAAATTCAAACAGCCTAGATTTCTTAACAGTATCAGAAACCTGGCTCCATTCAGCCTCAGGACCCCTTCTCGCCCTAGTCATCCTTGAAGGATACACCATTCACAGAAAAGATAGAACTACCGCAAGAGGAGCAGGAGTAGCCCTAATAGCCAAAAATACCTTGGAAATAAGAATCTCTGCTGAACCTTCGTTCACTACAGGTAAAGTAATCTCCCTAAAATTACCCTTCCACCTACCTGCACACTCAATATCGTCTACAGGCCCCTGGGCCCTAGCTGCACCTTCGAAGACGATATCACCACACTCTAAGCACATAACATGAAACCTCACTCCAAAGTAATCATCATGGGTGACTTCAACCTAGGCTTGAATGACCCACTAGACATACATGCAGGTCTCCCGGCCAACTCTATGGAAGCCCAAGGATTCACACAAAGGATCTCTACCCCCACTCATGAAAAAGGACATACCTTAGACTGGCTAGCTGACACCAACTGTATCACCAACATCCAATCTAATACCCCATCGCCTTGGTCGGATCATAACATGATCATATTAATCACCTTTATTTCCCATCAAAAACTTTAAACAACCTCCAATAACCCTTACGGTACCCTCTAGAAGCTCTAAAAATATCATCAGAGACAACATGCTAACTCTCATCACTCTGATCCTAGACTCGACTCACCTGAACAGCAGCCCATCTATCCTAGTCAAACAATATAATGAAATCATGACTGAAGCGATTGAGAAAGTTGCCCCACTAAAAAGAAAAAAAGTCAAACACTCGGCACATATTAACCCTTGGTTTACCCCGGAACTCAAAACCTTGTGTGCCTTAAAAAGATCTGCTGAAAACAAATGGCTTAAATTGCCAACTCAGGTAAATAAAAGCCTTTTCCAGACCCTAGCCAACAATTACAAGAAAGAGATTATTAAATCTAAAAGAGAAGTCTATAACCTGAGAATCTCTAATGCCCAATCCAATACTAGGGAGCTATTCACCATTCTCTGTGAACTGGAATCACGAGCACCCATACTAGATCATACTGTTAAAGATGAGCTGTGGTGCTCCAACATTCAAAATGCCTTAGCTGACAAACTTTCACTATTACAACAAAGAATAGAACTAAATAAATACAAACTTTGTGTCAACCAAACCTCACCAACTACACCCTCCCCACTTGAAATCCCTAAGGACTCAAAAATCTTCACTGGACACCCCTAAAACTCCCACATTTTAATTCACTCCACTCACCACCTCAGACACCATCAATATCATCAAAAGCCTTAAACCTTCTAGATGCAAAGGAGACATTTGTCCTGCAACCTTAGTAAAATAATGCACGTTGAACTGGCACCGTTTGGTACCAGTCTCATCAATAATTCATTTCCCACCAATACAGTCCCAAAAGATCTAAAAGCAGCCTGGGTTTTACCCTTGCTAAAGAAACTACTCTACACCCAAATATTCCCACTAATTTTCGCCCCATCACCACAGTAGCTTTCTTACTTAAAATACTCGATCGCGCAGCATATCTGCAGATCCAAACATTTCTATAAGACAATCTCCTCCTTGGCCTAAGACAATCAGGCTTTAGACCTGGTCATGGCACAGAGACAGCCCTACTCAACTTGAAAACACAAATGAACCAATACAACGACAAAGGTGAATTATGTACCATCCTCCTGCGTGATCTCTCAGCAGCTTTTGATCTGGTCAATCATGACATCCTATGCAAACACTTGGAGACTGCCACCCAATTCTCCCAAGATTCCATCAAATGGATTAAATATTTTCTATCCAATTGGACCATTACAGTCTTCTCTGACACCTCCGCAGTCCCCCCTGTCCCTGTGGCATGTGGTGTACCACAAGACTAGTGTGTATCCCCCACACTATACAATCCATTCACCAAGCTTTTGTTTGACAAACTTGATAAAATGGGTATTACGTATACAAACTATGCTGGCGATACCCAAATACTCATACAGATCACTGGATGTTATGATACAGACTCCAAAAATCTGAACAAAATCTATACTGCAATAAAATCTTGGATGGCCATCAATGAATTGTACCTCAATGACGATAAGACTGAGCTTATCCTCATCGGAAATAAAACCAAACTCAGCAACCTCACGTAACTCTACAAAGCATTTATTATCGATGGCAACACCATCCTGGTGGCCAACCAAAATAAAAACCTTGGGGATCTATATAGACTCATCACTTACCCTAAACAGACGGGTCGGTGCTGTTGTCTCCTCAGCCGTTTACAAAGCCAAATTGTTAAGAGCCAGCAGACCCTTCCCCTCTACAGGTAATACTATCACCCTGGCTAGAGCTCTGATACTCTCCAGGACTGATTATTGTAATTCAATCTTCACAGGAACAAGTATTAGAAATATTAAAAACTGCAAATTGTACAAAACAATGCTATAAGAGCTGCCCTAAATATTCCAAATATCGAACAAATCTCTTCTATCAGAAAAAGCCTGCATTGGCTCCCCGTTCATGATAGGATCAAATTTAAAATGTTGACGCTAACTCACAAATGTATTGCGAATAAGGCGCCAAAATACCTTAGCAACCTCATCTGCAAGGTCCAATCCAACAGACCAACCTTCTCTGCTAACACAAACCTGCTTATTACCCCTAGGTATAAAAGACAGAAAGCAGGAGGCTCAAGCTTCCCAGTAATAGCTCCAAAATTGTGGAATGCCCTCCCTACCCAACTGGGAAATGACGCATCTTTTTGGTCATTTAGAAAAAACCTAAAAATGCTACTCTTTAGGTCAGACCCACTCACTTAGTCCAGCTGCCAGACTAATGACGCAATGAGGAAACATCACAATGTGTAAATTATGTAAAATTTGTGTAATATGTATTGGAACTGATGTCATCAGAACTGTGTAAAATGTGTAAATATACAACAAAATTAATGTCATTTCAATTATGTAAATATGTAACTAAGCTGCTGTTGTGTAAGATCGGTAACCATATTCTTAAGCAACTCACAGCGCCTTGCTGCTTTTGGGCTTTGTGCGCGATACAAATAAATGAATAAATAAAAGGGCCTTTAGTTAAGAATGCTAACAAGAAGTAATTTAAGGTGGATTGTAGAGTCAAATATGCACAGAGAAAACATGCATTTAAAATGAATACATAAGAAATACTTTTACAGTACTGGTTTTCAAACTCTTTGTGCAACTTGAAAAGAGATAAATCTGCATTCAGCAGAGTGACCCCGATCACATGAATATAAAAAAGACATAACGGATGTCTCTGAATTCATATTTTCTTGTGATTCTGAATATACGTCTCTTGTTAAGGGCAAAGGCCCATGCAGCCATTTATAAGGGAAAACACATACTTCATTTTAATTTTGGTCAGAGCTCTTGTGGGGAAGGCTAATTCACAGCTAATACAACCCCTTATGACATGTTAAAATACATTGGGCCAATCAAAGTAAAGAGTGGGTGTAAGTAAGTGGAAAAAACCTATCACAGACGCTTTCCAATCCAAAATTGCCTTGTCAAATGATGCTGCATGAGTGGTGTTTGCTGGCTATTTGAACTGAAACATGTATTGTGAGGGCATCAGGAAGCATACACAGACAACCGAGGCAGGTTTGGGCTTCATACCTTTATTACAATCACAACACGGTTGGTAAAAGGCCTAAATTGCCCTAGGCTGAGGTGGGATTTCCCTACCTAACTGAAATGAATGGTAGTCTGTGCCAAGAAGTCCAAAGTAAATGTCTGTCTGTGTCCAAAACTTATACTTGCTCTAACCTCTATTCGTTCAAAATGTGTACAGATGCCAGCACCAAGTGAAAAGTGTTCAAACAAAAGTTCAGAGCTTCTTCCAGCTCTCAGTCGGAAAAGGGGTTCTCCCTTCCACAGAATTCAAGACAGTTCACTTTCAATCAGAAAGGGGTTCCCTTCCCGAAGCTTTCAAGTCTCTCACTGTTTCCAAAAAACACAATTCCTCAGGATACTTCCCAGCTTTAAGGCTTCTGTGTCTTTCATAAATATCACAACGTTCAGTTCTTTAAGGTCACACTATACAAGCTTTTCTTGACATTCAGTTACAGTATCATAGATGAGTTAAGTGTCTTTTCTTTAGTGATGTGTATTCGGTCTAGGCATAGTTGTCGGACCACATGGTCCATCCATTACAGGTCACACAACCAACACTCCTTATTGGCTTCTCTTCCACAGCTACACAGCCACTGCTTCAGCTCAACAGTGGTATTGGACTTATACTCTTGCAGCCTTTTCAATACTTGTTTTGCACAGTGATTATCAAATCTTCTCATAGTTTTGCCACTGCTTCAGCTTTCAATGTATACAGTTCCTCCTTTCCTTATGGATTTTACCAATGCTTGTTTTCCTCAGACTCTACAATTCACAGTTTCTTATGTTCTTTAGTTTACATAATTCACAGTTCCTTTGACTTCAAATCAGTCAGATTAAATAAAGCAACTGCAAATTCCCAGTTCACTGTCCTCCTGGAAATTTTCACCCTAGGTAACAGGCCTATTTACACTTTCAAAGATCACTGCTTTTCTGGCCCTATTGTGGCCTTGTTAATTTCATTGCAGTTCGGTATTCACAAATCATTATATTCATTGCTTTCAACCTTCAATTTATCGTAGTTATTAATCATCTGCACTTTGAGTTGAACTCGCATTCCCATTGCCCACACTGTCCTTCATTCACTCGCGAGCACTCCGACTGGCATTCATCACGCGGCTCGCACCACAGCATCCCGGAGTCATTCAGCCTGCTTTGACTCACTGGGTACGCTGGCTCTGTGTGCTGTCCTCACTTTGGGTCGGCTCCTTTTGGATGTCGCTGCTCCCGGCTCAGCACGCATTTCTTCCAGGGTCTCTGCTGCCTCAGGTTAACTAGAGAGGGAGTCCTCTTGACTCCAGGAGTTTGGCAGGCCAACCATGCCACTAGAGACATTCAGAAAATGGCCGCCACAATCCACTTTGCTCTGCAACGGCTCTGCAGCTCCTCAGCGCTTCGGACACGCGTCTCCCTGTCTTCACCTGCGGCTTCTCCTTCTGCAAGCGTTCCACGGATGATCTCTCTGGCCTCACCTGAGTGGGCCATTTATACCGCCCATTTGGTCTCAGGTGCAAGCAATATTCCTCAATTGCACAATGGTCTTGGTACTCAGCATCCCTCTTCTCACCTCAGTACCAAATTGGTATTTGTGTATGTCTTTGAGTTAATAAAGGATGAATGTATGTTTCTATGTTGTCTCTTCCTCATCTCAGTACCATAGTGGTATGTATTGGGAGATGGTTTTCTGACAAAATAGGGAAGGGATTGGTAATACCTCATAAGAGCCTGGGGGACATTGGATTCCTAATGAAAGGGGAATGGGGGATACCATGTCTAACCCAAGGGTACCCCATCACCCCTCCCAACTCTCTTCCTCACAGGTGATCCTCCCTCACATATCCACCCCCAGGGTCAGGATCAGAAAGTGAAGGTCTTTTCCTGGCCACCTGGGGGGAGCATATGTTATGGAAAGAAGTGAGGACACTTTCAGATTCCTCACAGTATGAATAGGGGAGAGTTTCTGGGAAAGCAAAAAAGGATGAGAGTCTGCCCAACAGTACAGCATCAGATTGGGGTTCTAACTGGAAGCAGCTGATGGGAATTCTCTTTAAGAAGGCTGTTCCCAGAGACAACTGAAGGCAGACCCCTTTCCCGAGACAGAACCAGTTTACCTGGCGTGGGCAGTGTTAGCAACAAGTGGACAGACTGAAAGTAAAACCTTGCCTGGCAGAGTTGCCTAGATCTGGTTGATGTCCCCTCTTTTCCTGGGCTTTTGAGAGACAAAACAAAAGTGAATAAAATAATCCCAGAGAATTTAAACAAATATATCACAAATGAATACAATCTCGGAGAGTAATTAAAGGTAATTTGGGGCAAATTTATTTATAAGCTATTTCACTAAAAGGGGATTATATTACAAGGTGCACATAGCTAAAGTTGAAACCAGGCATACTTTTACCCTAATAAAGCTTTTCTGCAGCAATATGGGATCTCTGGAGGCCTTACACATTTTGAATTTAAAAGTAGAATGACAAGCCTTTGTGATTGGTGTCTGTCCTAGTCAATAAAGTCATTGAAATATATTCCTTAATGATCATATTGAACTGGGCTGTTGAGAGGGCAGACCTGGTTTCTAGAGAAAAGTGAAGGAGTCATGCCTAGAAACACTTGTGCACAGGCATGTTATAAATGCCATATCATATCATATCATTATGTAAGAAATAGAATTCCTCAACCCAAACCATTACAATAAGGTCACCAAAGTGAATCCCACAAAATGTTCTTGTATCTATGTACAGGCTAGACACCAATAGTGTACCACAGATAGTGTTCAAACTTGTAAAGTTATATCAGTCTTAGAATAAGAAAGTCATATGTTAAGCTAATATGTTACTCGGATGCCAACACTTGTCGATGGTTTCAGATAAAACTAAGTGAGTGTTTTTTTTTAAACTTTATTCTAAGAATGATTTTGTCTTTTTGAATCAAAATGACCAATGCCAATTTGCACATTTTGCACATTTATATACAGGAGAGGATGTTATTCTTTTGTCTAGAGCAGCCATTCATGTTTGCTTTAATGTTTATGGGCGTTTGTGTAAATTGGAATGAAAACCACATCTAGACAAAAGCAGGCAAGTTGTGTTTCTTTTCAGTAGGCATACGGCCTGTATTAATGTGGAATATTACGAGTGAATTCCATAGCATTAAAAGTTCGAGGACCGCCTTTCATTTCTTGATTTATTTTTTAAATAATGCACATAATTTAGATTATATCTGCCTGCTTCTTGTTCCAGATTTTGGGGTGGGATTATTGTGGCCGGGGTATTACATTAAAACATTTCCATAGATAGAAGTGCTAACAAACGCAATTCTTGAAAGAATACATTTATTACAACATGAAGGATTAAGTAAATCGCAATGTACTATTTATTGTACTCCAGACGGAGTGTTCTTAGACATCCCAAATTAACATAAGTATGAGGTGATAGCCATTTTTCAAATAGAGTAGGATGAAGGGAAACCTGAAATACACAGGTGGATATATTTCAGTTGTTGTTGGAAGTCCCCTCAAGAATTGTGGTTGCAAAATGTGAATGAAGTAGGTTTAATAATATTGAAATAGTGCACATTCAGTTATATATCACAAAGCTATTGCCTAGAAACCCCCAATATCCTTTGAAACCTCAATCAAAGGCAGGATGATTTTCAATAGTGCTGTGGGAGAGAGGAGAATTATTGTGAACAGACCATATTAGCACTGGCGGAGGACACATGATGCACAATATGTATCATATACCAAAGAATGAAAACAACGGACTCTATTAATGCAGTATTGACATGAACAAATTAGATCCAAGTTGAATGATGTGGGTCTTTTGGAGTGGACGGGTAGTCGTTCTCCTGTCCCACCTTTTATGGGGCTTAGGTTCTCTCTAACTGCTACTGCGCCGCTTCGCGCCAAAATAAGGGACACAGAGACAGCAGAAAGTAATCTGCCTTTATTGACGTTCTTTCTCGCACTGCCCACCAATGCAGCAAAAAATCCCATGTGCGTGCTCAAGATCGCGCATTCTCATTTGTCCAAACTCAGCGTGACAAGCCTCCTCATCATGCTGTATTAACTGTGGCATTCCCGGACACAACATCTTCCCCCTTTGGGCAAAACAAACCACAGTGCTCACAGTTCGATTTACATCTCTTCAATTAACCCCACAGGTCGTGTGATGCATCGTTTGGGTCATGTCAACATATCCACAGCAGGCCCAGGCTCTGTTGTGCCTGCATCATCATTTCGTGACCTATCTTGCTCTATCTCTCCCTCGCAATAGAGCTTGAATTGGGACACATTTCGGGTGATCACCCTGCCCAGCGACCGAGCCGTCACCATGGATCCCTTGATCTGTGTGATTACTAAATGCGCTGGATCAAACTTTGACTCTGATTTTCGTTCTTGTTTCCGACATACGATCACTCTTGTCTCCCATTTGAAGTGAAGAAGACTTCGCTCTCCGTTTCTCACCAGCATATTTTTTCATCTCACATTTCTTGGCTGCATCCTCTGCCTGTAGTGCCATGAGGTTATTCTCCCAATGCTCTTCTCTGTGAGAAAGTCTAGTTCTCACTTTTTTTTTTTGAAACACCAACTCTGATGGGCACCTCCCAGTCATCCTGTGCAGGGAATTTCTGTAGTCCTGGGGCAGGTTGCACACTGCTTGATTTAATGAATTTTGGCTCAGCCCATTTTGTTGAAGCACTTTGGTTAAGCTCCCCAAGAAATGTTCAATCATTCCGTTGGTTTGCGGCCATAGTGGTGTGATTCTTTTGATGACTTATGCACAAGTAGCCCATAAACCATGCAAATTCTAGACTGCTGAACGGTGCTGGCTGCCGTGGACGGGATCATTTGGACAAGAGGGAAGAGAGTGAACTCCTCCATTGCCACCATACAGTAATTTCTACCTCCAAACGGTGGAAAAAAATCGACCGCTACATGTGTCCATGTAGCTTCTGGCAACTCTGTCATCCTGAGTGGTTCTGGGTTGTTCGGCTTTGATGTGCACCGCCAAAGATGACTTCTTTTTACCATGTTTTCCACCATTTAATCAATTCCTGGGAACCACATAGTGTCTCTTCTTTGTCTCTAAGTGGCCACCTTGCCGCAATGTCCTTCGTGTGCCAGGTTTACTATCTGCTGGCAGAGATCTGTGGGTATTATTATGCACTGCCCATGCATCACCAAACCATCTGCAATAACCCGACAGCTCGTCCTTCACATGTTTAAATGCTTGCATTTCTCGTTTTCCCTGATTTCAAATCACTTGATGTCCCTGTGCGCACTCTAGCTCACTGTCTCTCCACCTGCAATTTGTTATGAGTTCTTTCACTTTCTGCAATGTTCAGGGTGTAATCTCTCACCATCTTTGTCATAAATGGTTTCGGCTGTCCCTGCATAGTGAGAAAATTAATGTATTCCTCCGCCATGGACAAGTCGCTGCTTTGTTTCCCAAGAGGGTGTGGGGACATGAAATCTGCTGGTTTGTACTCTCTTCCTGGCTTGTGAACGATTGTGAAGTTAAAGTCCTGCAACCTTAGCCCCCCACCTCTCATTTATGGGAGGCAAATTCTGGGAGAAAGAGGGTTCGCATGGATAGTGACTAGGGCTTGGTGATCAGTAACCACTGTGAGTGGCTTTTCCAGCAAAAACTTTTCAAAGTGTTCACATGTCCAGATGACTGTTAGCCCTTCCATTTCTGGTTGTGAGTATTTTCTTATCCCATCCGTCAGACATTTGGAGGTGTAGGCGACAATGGCTCTCAGGTTGTCTCTATCCGGTCTATGTTGGGCTAGGATAGCACCCAGACCAACCGGGCTAGCATCCACTTTTAGTTCCTTGCACTTGGCTGGATCAAAATGGGCCATGCACTCAGCCGATCCAATGACTTTCTTGATTTGTGCGAAAGCCTCTTGACACGATGGGTCCCACTGATATATCTTTCCCTGTTTGTTGAGCTCTCTTAATGGCAGACTGACTGTAGCAAAATCCTTCAAGTATTTGCTGCAGTAACTGGCCATACCCAGAAATGACCTCACTTCACTTACGTCTTGTGGCGGCGAGATGTTTGCAATTGCCTTTACTTTGTCGGGATCAGGAGATTTTCACTCCTTTGAGAAAAATTGTGTGCATTTGAGGCCTGTGCTTGGCCTTTACCTTGAGATTTGGATACATGCACAGTGAACACTCCTGAATTTCCATAAGGAGAGGTGTACCTATACCATTTCTCTGCCAGCCATGTGATGGCATATTAAAAGCGTGGAAAAATATTCCCAATAATTCCTACATAATAGAAGAAAGGTTTGGGGTGATATGCCCTATGAAAAGGAAATCTCCTTTACAACCATTTGTGGTGCGCATTAGACTGTGGATATTTTTCTCCCAGTCCATAAAGGTCTGCATTATTGAATATGAGTGGCAGATAAGAAGTGAAAATAGAGAACATTTATCACCAGTATAAACACAAGAAACTCTACACCCATGATGAATGTCCTACATTTGTCTGGTTTTAGGGACAGAAACTTGTGCAAGTTTGGTTTTAGAGAATAATAACAACTTTTTGAAATAATAACAATAATTCCAGTGTGAAGTATCACACAGAGTTTTGATAGAGATATTAGAAAAATCAACCCACATTTCTGTATTCCTTGTGTTCTGTGGTACATATGTTTTATATGTTTTTTATTTAGTTTTATGTAATGTGATCATTTTAAGAGTGCGAAAATTCTTTGTTTAATAAAATCTAAGCATTTTATGTATGAAATTTGGTTATCAGATATACTATTTATTATTTACCCTTGGGTTCTGACACCCTTTAGTACATCTTCTTTTTGTAGAAAATATATCTTATCCATGTAGTAAGAAGTGTACGATCCCCATAGCATGGTACATGCCGTTTGAGAATAGTGAATTACATACTCTCGCCATGTGATTTTACCTTCCATAGCTGGCACATTTTTGTCCAAATGCAGGGCATCTTGTTCCTTCCTCGTGTGCGAATGGTAAGCCACACCTATAGCATTTTCTAGTTGAGCCATACCTTCTGGCTGGGTTATTGCTAGCGGTGTTGTCTCTTCCTCCTTGCTTGTCTCAATCTGCATGGCCTGGGAATCAGCTCTCACTTCGGTCCTTGCCATTTGCAAGATGGTGGCAATGGGAAGAGGTTCACATAGTCGTTTCTTCCTGAACATGGACGATAGGCACCCACAAATGATTCTCAGTCTAATGGCTTCTTCATTTGAAAATTTGTGAAAGTCACAGTGAGCCACCAGTTTGCGCAGTCGAGTCGCAAGCGCATCCATGGACTCGCCCCTCATTTGATATGTAGTGTTGAATGTATGTCTCTCATGGTCTACTTTTGCACTGAGGGTCAAAATATATAGACAGTGGGCCTCATTACAACTTTGGCGGTAGCCGTTGGAGTCATTTTTTTACTTGCACCCGGGATTGGGCTATTACCGGGTCATTACAGCCCTGCCAGACCCGGTAATGGCCCATTCCAGGGCACCGGTAAAAAATGCTCCCAATTACCATTCGAGCCCCAGAGGGCTCAATGGGAATGGGGAGGTCGGATGCACAGGCACCATTCAGAATGGTGCCGGTGCATCCAGCATGGTCTGCTTGCGGGTGCCGGCCCGCCCGGCAGGCCAGTCCAGATGGGTGGGAAGGCACCTGCGAGCAGAACTTGTAGTTTGCTGGTCCGGTAACAACTGTACCGGCAAGTTTACCGGTACCGTTCCGTCAATCTTGTAATGAGGCCCAGTGCCTCCTTGAGTCCCTTGTATGTCTTAACTTCTTCCGGCGGGAATGTGGGGATGAGGTCTTCAACTTCATCTCCCACAAAGTTGATGAATAATCTCCTGGAAAACTTTTCTGGCACCTTCTTATCATACGCAGTCATATAATTCTCGAACCTTCACAGTCATCTTTCCCTTCGCTGTCCCAGGGCTTGCTGGTCACCCATGTCAAAAGGGCCTGGCTGGCGAAATGTAGCTGTGCTGGGCCCCTCATCCTCAGATGTTTCACTTGCCGGCCTCTGACCTTCTCTCTCTTCGGTCCCGGACATATTGGCAGCAGACCTTGCACTCCGCGAAGGTGTGGTGCTCACCAGCTTAATATCTGAAGATTGCAATTTTTTTTTTTAATATGTGAGGAGGTGTGGAAATCCCATCCTTGTCGCCAGGTTTCCTGTCCCATCCTTTTATAGGGTCTAGGTTCTCTCGAACTGCTGCGCAGCTTCACGCCAAAATAAGGGACACAGAGTCCAGAGAAAGTAATCTGCCTTTATTCACGTTCTATCTCGCACTGCCGACCAATATGGCAAAAGCCCCCATGTCATGCGTGAGATCACGCATTCTCATTTGTCCAAACTCTGCTTGACGAGCCTCCTTGTCATACTGTATTAACTGTTTCCTTCCCGGACACGACAGTCGTGTTTGTGCTAAATGGATTTTGTCACTGTCATGATCTGTCACATTGGATTCAAATGACAATAATGAAATGAAATGTAGAAAACAGTATTTTGTTTTAGAACAAAATATTCAGCGAGTAATGGTAAGGTTTAATAGATTACAATGATACAAATCTTGTTGTCTGGATGTCCACTCATCTTTGCATCAGAGTTCCAAGTCCATCCATAACCTATGAAATGTGCCTTTGGGTGTGCAGATAAAGCCACTCACAGATCATGGGCTTTGAGTGACCCTGTACTTCTTTTTTGGAAACCAGTATTCCTTGGCCAAATGTTGCATGTCTGCTTCTTGCCCGGGTTCTTATCCTGCACGACCAGAGAAGCTTGATGACCATTGGCGCTCCGGTCTGCTCAAAGCTTTGCCAGTTTAATTCATGTCAAAAGGGCCTGGCTGGCGAAATGCAGCTGGGCCCCTCATCTGGAAAGTCCCAGGCTTGGTTTGTTCTGCACAGTGCCAGGTAGTTACCAGTGCAGGTATCAGTATTCTTCCGAGACTGCTGGGGCACTTGATCCAACAGCTATGTTTTATCTTGGCTTCTCCCTCTCTAGTTCTCTCACTCAAGGTCCTAGTCATTCTTTAATCTTCATTGTTCGCCTGCCCCTCCACAACGGTTCACAACAATCTACTCACTAACATTTCTCTCTACTTCATCTCTTTGCTTCTCCCTTTCTTTCCAGGTTTCCTTTGATTTTATGGACTTCTTCACCCTCCTAAACTCCTTGACTCTCCTTCCCACCTGAAACAGTTCTCATCTATTCCTTCCCTTCTCCAACAGTTTCTCTTATGGACCAAAACAGAGCCTACATGATATTATTTCAAAGAACAGCCGGACATAGGCACAGTTTAGTACATCACAATACAATACAAAACTAAGCAGTACTTAACCTTCTATTATTGCCGTGGCAATGTATCCTCTACCTCTCAAATCACACTAGTTTATAGAACACTTCAAGTTGACAAATTCATTTCTCATCATTATGTGGTAACAGATTCTTGAAGGGTCTTCCGTTCGGGGGAAAATTCTTCCGTAGGCTTCGGTGGAAGGTTTCACATACTCGGTCATTACTTTTCCATTTACTCTGTCCTCTCCTTCTTGTACACCTGCTGCACTAAGTCATGTGATGCAAACCTTCTTGAAATGTCCAGACTCAGCAGTAAATGTGGGCCTTTCTGCCACCTTCCTCCCATCCTGGGCAACTTGTACTTTTCCACCAGCCAGTCTTCTTCCTAGACAGGGTCGGACTGGGACAAGAAATAGGCCCGGACACCCAAAAAAAGTGTCCCACCCTCACCTCAAAAAAGTGGGCCACCCTTTGCATCAAAAAAATGGCCCTCAAACCATCATCCGTGAATCGCGTCAATTCACGACTTTACAGAAAATTCTACTTATGGAGGGTTCATGTGTCTATTACATTACAACACAACTCATAAAATAACATAACTTTGCATACAGGAATGGATCACAATATGTATCATTAATATTTGTGTGTATAGATCCATATTGTCAAATTACTGTGAAGGCAAGCAGACGTCCAAGGCCAAATGATAAATATTTTATTGTATAGCACTTACGCTTATGCTCTTTTTTATAGGACAAATACGCATACAATATCACTCAACCTGTGTTGGTACTCAGTTATGGACCTCAGAAGGATGAATGGCCCTGCTGGGATTCAAACCTGCAGATCACACACATCGCAGCAGTGAAAGCTCAACCCACTGAGCTATCATATCCGCTATAGTAAAATGAGCAATTATTCTATAGTGGATACCATTAAACTGGTAAGTGATATTTAACAGCAGACCAGTTAAGTTCATCTACACGTCTGGTGAAAATGTGGCCACATGTCAAGCCTGCGTGAATCTACTTTTCAGCCTTCAGAGCCTGGCAAAATAGGGAATGCTGCACACTCACAAGACATCCCATACTCTGAGCACTCATTACCTCATACATGCAAACAAACAGCATGCTAGGGAGATGGCAAATATAGACAAATTACAACAAAACATTCATTGTGGCACAACGAAGGGAATGGCCACTTGATGTGCTATGGTCACATATTTCTACACTGTGCACAAGCTTTTAGGCACAAGGATTTTGTCAAGTGACCGAGGATACTGAGATGAAATGTCTTGTGATGATCATAACAGAGACAACGACAGAGAAAACATGCTATTAGTGCAACTTGCAAAAAGCAAAATACATACTCTGAAATGGATACTTATTCAGGTGCCTTGGAAAGCGCCTATAAGAAAGCTGACTGTGTAAGAGAAAGGAAGAGGTGGGAGAAGAATCAATACAGTGAATGGGTAAAAATGGGGAGAAACTGAGAGAGGAAGCAGGATAGATGTAGAGACTGATGAGATAGAGGAAGCTAATGTCACAACTTCTGGCCCTTCCTAAAATGTCACGTGTAGGACAAAAAAGATGTCACAGAGCTAGCCACTGTCATGGAAACAGCGTTGCAAGCTTGTGTGTGTTGTCTGTTTTCCCGGGCACGTACAAGCCCCAGCGATCCCACAGCAGAGTTTAAGTGTGCTTGCGAATTAAGCTGGGGCAAAATCAAACAAAGGTGTTTGACTAACCACGGATTAATTTAATTAATTTGCCATATAACACTAAAGAAAGGACGTCAGGTGGGCATTGCGGGTGGACTGATTGTGGAGAAGGGTTGATGGTTTTCTACACAGCATCATGATTTGTGTATGATCATAAGGCCACCTCGTGCGTGGCCTTGAGCTACCCAGGCAGTTGGCGGGGCGGGGGGAGTGCTGGGAGCACACTGGGGCTATGTCTGTCCTGACCAGAAGCAAGGGGATGCTGCAGGAGGTCACACGGGCCAGTGGCAACTTACTGGCATGACACTAGACACAACCCCCCAAAAAACAATTACACAAACTATGGAAATAAAACATATATGTAAGCAATGAACTGGGCTGACTCCCGGGTGAAGAAAGTACTATGTGACCCTGTGTTCGCCTGCAGCATTATGTGTTACAAATACAGTCAAGTCTTCCTGTCGGCTAAGCAGATGCATCCCGAGGCACCTTACTGACATAACATATTTAATGGCTATTTCACGTGAGCATGTGTCATCTACAAAGTGTAATATGCAAGGCTTTGGGGATGCCTGAATGATGGGGTCGAGTGTGTGTGGTGCAACGAGTCCCAGGAATTCCACTGTGCACCTCCTTGCATTCATTTCCACAAAAGTCAAACAACATGGTGTTCTAACTTCATAGGACCCGCGCCCCTGGATCCTGGACATAGTGTGCATTCACAGTAGAACTAATGTCTAAGGAATCAGGGCGCGCATGTCCACGACCCCTGATCTCTGTGTGTTAACTTACTGTGTCTCTCATTTCAGTACGACATCCCGATAGTCCTACGAGCTCTATCCAAAAGCATTTTCCTGTCCGTTTGACAAAGTGTACTGATGGGCTGCCGCAGCAGGCTCTGGCACAGAGGGCACGGACATCAACGGCAGGAAGGTGTCGCAGGGCAGCCGCTAGCCGGGGACTCCCTGCAGGAAAGGGGCTGCAGCAGGTGGAGAGAGGAGACAAGAAGGGAATGGGGCACGGGCCTGCAAAGGCAATGAATGGCAACAAATGGCATCAGGCCGACGCCGTATCGGCTCAGGGCCCATGGCACTGCCAGGCCAGCAGGCCTAGGTCAACTTGATACATTCATCAAAGAATGGTAACACTTATATGTTACTTTTCTTTAATGACTGCATCCGCTGTGCCGGGAGATGGCTGCTGAGCGGGATGCAGGCAGCCCGCAGGCAAGCCAGCCAGTGCCCTGAGCCAAGGTAACCTGGCACACTGGCCCACATTAGAAGACCGGCCCCCAGGGCCTCGGATCGCATCGGCCATGGGCTGATTGGCTGACGGGGCCAGTCCAACCCTGTTCCTAGAGCCAAGACCTTAGAGCAGAGTCAGGATATTATCGTACCAGCAGCACTAATATCTGAAGCTGCTTATTTTTGTACCTACAAACCTAAACAAGGAGGTCTCATATTACTGTGTCAGTGTCTTAATATGTCTTATTTAGGGTCCATTGTTAAAAGGAGAAAGAAGACACATAAAGAGAAGGAATACTATTGCACTCCCACACTCTCCTATGCTCCTCTCTTCCTCTGCTAAATCTCCTTCCTCAATCTCTAACAACTTCTTCTATCTTTCGTACTTCCAAAGGTTCTTCCCCGTACCTTCTGGTCTCTTCCATCAACTCTCTCCTTCTGCATCAACTCCTTCTCCATCTTTTACTCCTCCACTAGTTCTTCTCCTTTCCTTCAACAACTCTTGTGATTAAGTCCCCTGTTTTTTATGGGGGGGAGGGGCATCCTCCCAGATCCTATGGGGGTCATTACGAATGAGGCGTTAAGGGGTTAACAGTGCCGGTAAACCCCTGAATGCCTCATTACAAGTCTGCTCGCAGGAAACCGTTAAGGGCGCCTGGTTTTACCAGGTGCCCTTAGCAGGTCCCGCGAGCAGACCAGGGTGCTAACAACGGGCCCGTAATTAACGGGCCCGTTGTTAGCACCCTCCCCATTCCCATTGAGCCCTATGGGGGCTCGAATGGGAATGGGGATGTACCGGGTCCGGGTTCCTTGAATGAGGCTACCTCCAAACTTGTAATGACCCCCTATATCTTTTTTCTCCACCCCTTCCCCATATACCCAACCCACACATATTTTACATTCTACCCACTGCCATATATCGCATTTTACCGTCGTGAAATGTTTCACAGTAAAATGTAGTGAACTTAGTGCAGGTAAATGGGGGATACCATGGTGCAGATCCACTCTACCATCAGAGGCACATCACACATTCTCACTCAGTGAATCCATTCAGACCACAGAGACAGTTTACATGTTCATACGACACTCGCTCCACAAGTCTGTTCGCACATCAGAGGCACATCCCATTTTCATATGGTAATCATGCAGTGAGCCTGCTCAAACTAATTAGAAACATATCATACTCACCTAGAACAATCACATGATGCATCCACTTTGGAAACAGGCACCGCACTTGTTTACCTACAGTGCTAGACCAGAGAGCCCGCACACTCTGCTTTCAAAGATACTTTTATTTTGCCTACCATCAGTTGACTGTCCTGAAGAGTGTACGCATGGGCCCCAGTCCACTGGTATACCAAGGAAATACTCTGGACAGGCCAGAGTAGCAGCACCCATCCTACTGTTAGTGAAGCTAAAATCCTAAATGGTGTGACAGGCTTTTAAAGGTTTGGTCTGACTGCAAAGTTCCAAAGCAAACTCAGATTAATCAATTAAGTACACCCAATACCAGACTCTACCTATTTCACATTCACAGATTCAGACCCCTTACATAAAGGTAATGACAGAGGAGCGGTAAAATGGCTTTAAAAGCCCAGAGTCCCAGTCATGCATTGTATGTGTGTTTGGGATTGTAGCTGGCAGCTAGAGTTTGGAGTGAATTGGAGAGTGTGAAAGGAATTTGGAAGAAGAATGGAGAGAGGATTAGGATGAGACAAGAGAGAGAGATGAGGCTGGAGCATTTGTGTCAATTCTCACCCAAACAACAAAGGATACCCTGTCAATGCTCATGCAAACAACAAAGGATACTCCACTGGATTGGATGGAATGCAGCAGTATAACCTGGACCCGAGGGTCCAGGTCTCCTCACTGAGGGAGACCTTCCTTATGATATACCCCTTTGTTTGTATTCTGACAAAGCAGAAGAGTCGATCAATCGAAAGGGTGATAGAGAATCAACACCGCTGGTGGCACGCCAATCTATAAGAAAGGGAATGTTTTTAGAAAACACTCCCTAATACAGTCATTAGCAACAAAAAGAAGAAAGGAACTGACCTTGCTGAAGAAGGCATGGGGATGTCACGCAGTGTTGATGATGAGGAGCCGTTCCCAGGGGTGTGCATTCTGTGAATAGTGAATCATGGGTGAAACAAAAAAACTAAAGAACAGGAGACTTTTATGGTTATGTGTTTCTTTCTTACCTACTATGCTTATTAAGAACAGGAAAGATGAACAAATTGAAGGAAGGGTCTGGATATCCTGGGAAATCAAATGAAAGCAGAGGAAAGGGAAGGTGGTGGTGTTAGTAAGGACCTTACGTTCCTGGGCAGCACAAGGACACACTACACGACAGGTAGTTGCACATGTTGGTAACTGCAAGGCGTCCTTAGTCTTGTGCACTGGGTATATTCCATTACCCTGTGTACCCCAGGAAGGAGGGTAGAGTCAAGCAGCAGTAAGGCAACATACTGGGAAAGGTAAGCAAAGTTCACCAATGAGTTAAGAAGAGAATGGAAATGACTGTAGTGCTTAGCAGAATTGTGGCACTGCGAGGATATCAGCAGGAGAACTGCCACAGCACGAGCAACGGTAACAGAACATGAGACAATGGTGGTCCCGGGGAAGAAACAGGTAAGATCAGGTCCAATCGGGCAGCAGTGGTCTGTGAGGAGAAGCAGGATTGGTCAAAACACAATTGTGCAGCAGCAGTATCAAGGCGGGAGGCAAAAACAATCCGGGAGCAGAAACAGGTCGATACCAGTCAGGCAGCACAGTACAAAACAACAGGCAAAGAAGTCTGTGACAGAGAATACTGGTCATAGGACCTGGAAATGTTCAGAACGTAATGCGCACTAACTTCAATCAGAAGCAGAGACGCATACATTTGATCAGGATTTAAGTGAAGCCAGTAGGCGGTTCTGTTCAAAAGGAATCACATGATCCATCACATGATCGGATGAGGCTGTAGGTGGTACTGCAGTGGAACGCAGCCCTGTGATTTGGGGACCGGAAGATTTACATGCTCGCAGTGGCCATGGAAATCCCCAAAGCCGTGCAAAGGGAAGTGAACGAGAAGGGCGAACACGGGTTGGACAACCACACCGCAGGGAAACCCTGTGACAAAAACTCCTACCAGGAGGCAAACAGGGCAAAAGCATGACAGTATGCTCCCCCAAAGGCACCGACACCCTCCCTCGAAGAATGGAAGTGACCAGCAGTAAAGGGGCATGTATGTTTTCAAGGGGCTCCCATGTCCTATCCTCAGGTCCGTAACCCTTCCAATTCACAAAATAATACAGGCGACCCCCATGCATTAAACTCATACTCCTCGGAACCCCGTACCTCCACAGGAGCCGGGCGAGTAGGCAGACGAGTAGATGGCAAACAGGGTTTGAATAGTGACACATTGTGAAAACAAAATCAAAATATCGAGGCTGAGTACCCCAAAAGGAAATACACCGAACACGGGTTACAAAGAAACATACAAAGTACTTTATTTTATACTGAATCTAGTTACAAAAACAGAGCAAAATCAGATAGCTATCGGCCCTCAGTACAACACAACGAGCTCCAGCGTGGTTCAATGTGTTCAGTGAGAGACGCTGTACATTAGAATACATTGACTTTTTATACCTTTTGTGAGCACGATGTCCAGCCCCACGTCGGGTTAATATTCCACTAATACATCACTGATCTAGGGTTCATGCCAAGTCTCGCACATCCGCATATAACTGGTTTGCTTTTAATACATATATCAACAAGCCTACACGGCAACTGTGTATTCTGGGATTTCTCATGTAGGTATTCTTAAACATTAACACAATGGGCCTCATTACAACTCAGGCGTTAAGGGTTAACGCCACTGTTAACCCTTAATGCCTGATTCTGATTTTAACGCCTGCTTTTAGCAGGCATTAAAATCCATGGCGCTAACCTGCCATGGTGCTATTAGCGCCTTCCCCACTCCCATTATGCCCTATGGGGCAAAAATGGGAATGGGGAAGGGAAAATGGGAAATGGGGATTTACCGCCCCACTCACCTTGGAATGGGGTGGTAAATCCGCCATCCACCATGGTGTAAACGGAGTTTACACCATGGTGGTAAAGTTGGTGCACTTAGCACCAAGGTTGTAATGAGGCCCAATGTAGTTAAACAAGAGTTCTATGTTCAGTATTTGAATACATTGGGCCTCATTACGACCCAGGCGGTAAGTTACCGCCTGGGCCGTGACTTTACCACCATGGCGTAAACTACGTTTACGCCATGGTGGTTGGCGGACTTACCGCCCCATTCCGACCTTGGCGGGGCGGTAAGTCCCCAATCCCCATTTACCCTTCCCCATTCCCATTTTTGCCCCATAGGGCATAATGGGAGTGGGGAAGGCGTTAATTACGCCACGGTAAATTACGGTGGCGTAATTAACTCCATGGTCCCTTAGCGCCATGGATTTTAACACCTGCTAAAAGCAGGTGTTAAAAGCGCCATGGCGCTAAGGGACCTCGTACTCAGGCGGTAAGGGTCGGCGCTGTTAACGCTGCCGTTAACCCCTTACCGCCTGGGTCGTAATGAGGCCCATTGTCTTCACTGTATACTCGTGGATTAGTTTCATTGCACGAGTAATCCTTTACACACAGGTCAACAAAGGACAAGGTCTCAGTTCATGACCTCAACCAGTGGCCTGCAGGCAAGTTACATATTAGCTACGCACAGAGGTCAAGACGGCCATGTTGTATTTTGGAATGATATTGTCCACCATTTTAACTCACAGGGTGACTTTACAAAGCAAATCCTAAAATGGCGGATTGACCTAAAATGGCGGCTTACATTGATTTTAAGGTCAGGACCTTGCAACACGGATTCTTTTGCAAGCGACTTGTGAGCAGCTTGGCGTAGGCCAATATACATATATTTATTGCATTAGGAGGCACGATATAATTTCTCTTTTGACAAACCCTCCTTTTGGCCTATGCCAAGTGCTAAACTACTTTGGATCTCCTTGCAAATAACTCCTTGCATCATCATCCATGCACCCTGAATCGCTGTCGGAAATATCTATTGCCATTAGGTAATTCGCTAAAACTTCTTTCAACACATATTCTTTGGAAGTTTTATCTTGGGCATACACTTTATGTCCTATCGAACCTATCGCTTGTGCGCAACATCCCCCTAGCATTGAACATATACCAGGTAGACACTGAATACAGCAACAAAGAAACAACAGGATTCCCAAAATAATCAGCAAGACCGAAAGTACCTTCCAACCCCAGAATCGCAAGAAGTCCCAGAACCAGGCGCTAAGATCCCGGTTTCCCTCGGGAACATGCAGTTCTGAACTAAGGACGTGCAGATTCTGTATTGCCTTGAAGATGGTTGGGGAGGAATCTGGTATGAAAACACAGCAAGCGGACCCCACTAATTTACACACTCCACCACGTTCAGCCAGAATGACATCTAATGCCATCCGGTTTTGAAGTGCTACTAGTCTTATCGCTTTCTGTTCTAATGTCATATTATAGAGTATGTCCATGGTCTGGTTGATGGTTCTCTCCAGTACCCTCGCTAGTCTTCTGATATCTTCTGAATTCGCTATCTGCCCCCAAAATGGCACAACTGATTTTACTATGTCTCCCAAGATTTGTGCTGGGGTGTCACCATTCTCGTCCCGCCAATGACGAGCCTTTGAAACTTCTTTTGTACTAGCTATAAACACCCCAGGTAACAGGATCCCTAAATAACAGGTTCCCTGCCAATCCTTGGGCAACCATGGGAATGCTACATTACCGCAGACAAAGTATCAGGTTCACCTACATACGAAGGTCTGTTTTTCCCAGTCAAATTTGCAACTTTGGCACAACCTAGAAAATCTCCCATTGACTGAATTCCATTCCTCTGTATGCAAAAAGAAACTGAATCGGGGCTATGATTAACAGTGAAAGAAGGAGGCATGGCATCCTTATTGCCTATTGGAGCCATCTTAAAGGAAATCAAATATTGGAAAGGACGAGACAGTTTATCAGAAGGCCTAATAGAAGCAACGTTAGGTTTAATCCTGTTTGCGGGAGTCAAAACACGTTTCTCGAAACTATTCAAATTGGTGCCATCAAAGTTCCCTGAGATGCTATCATTCCAACGGCCAAAGAACAGTGCTCTAAGAGAAGCATAGCAAGCAGTTGTCAGAGGTAAAGGGTGAATGTACCAACCTAACCCCTTATCCCCGTGTTGCGGTAAAAGTGAGCATACCCAACAGTTAGACTTATTAAAAATGGCATGCATAGCATTCATGACAAGTAGTAGAGTATTATTGTGGTACCTTTGTCTATGCTGGGAGTCCCTACGGGACAGAGTATGCAAATGTACAAAGGGAGTAGGAACAGCAGGTATACTTTCAGTGGGCAACAAGGATTCTAAAGGATGCATTTCCTCAAGGTACCACAATCCTAGGACAGTGACTATTATAAACCCAAATATCACTACAAAAACACAGCAATACGTTTTCGGGGCCCAGGCATTTTGTCCATTTTCCCGGTTGGTCACCCCCTCATTTACAAGTCCCATACGAGCGGTAGCAGGCATTGTAGTCTTCAAAGGGATACCGCAATGTTCATTGCTGGCGACCTCCCTGCCGCGCAACTTCTTAGTCCTTCCACAACCCTAGCCAACAGAATCCCCTTTTACAAATTTGGGCAAAAACAAGCCCTCGATGATCCTTCTCTTCTTCGAATGCACAGCCGAACCGTGCCGTAAGTCTATTTTCTTGGACGCAGGTTGTACCTAACTTTTCCCGGTACTGATTGTTCCTGAAACAATATGTCATCACTTCCTGTTGGAAGTAACGTGTCAGAGACAGGTGAAGATGCCGAATTTGAAATAGCAGTTTCCGGATGCAAAACTTTTGGAGAGTGTGGAGACAAAATAGCAGCTTCCCCAAGCCTCACGGGCTTAGAGAGATTCTCTGACACACACTCAGTGCTACTAACTGCTTTGGGATCATTGGTTGCAGTATTAGCAAGGGGTTCTGTTTCTTCTGTAACGTGTGGCACAAGGTGAGGAAGTTTCTTGACGTGGGACGCGTGGATCCAGTTCTTTCTCCCAAAGACACGCACCACTTTTTGGGTGACCAACAGGACTTGGAACGGCCCACGCCAGCGAGGCGCAAGGCAGGAAGAGCGCTCGAATGCCTTGACGAGCACCCAGCTTCCAGGCCATATACTGTGGCCCGGGCCCTCGTATCGCACAGGTAAAGCTTCTCGTACCTGGTGATAAATCAAATACAGGTTTTTAGTCAACTGGCTGCAATAATCTGAAAGTAATACATTTTCAACATTTCTCAATGAATTGCATTGAGGAAGGTTCCAAATATTGCCAGGTCTTTCAATTACCACCTCAAGTGGAGAGAGCCCAGTCTTAGTTTGAGGGGTTGTACGCATGGATAATAACACAATCGGTAAGGCGTCCGGCCATTTTAGTTTGGTGCTGGCACACGTTTTAGCGAACTTGTTGTTGATGATACCGTTGTGTCTTTCTACTAGTGCGGTGCTCTGAGCATGTCTGGCCGAATGGAACCGTTTGTCAATTTGTAATGCCGCAGATATCTGCAGAATTACAGCAGCGACAAAATGTGGACCATAGTCCGACCAGATAACTCTTGGTAGCCCGAACCACGGGAAGTATTCCTTCAACATGGTTTTTGCAGTAGTCATGGCTGTAGCATCCTTAACGGGGAAAGCCTCAACCCATTTACTAAAAGCACAGATGACCACCAGTACATACTTCTTATTGTCACATTGTTCCATTTCAATAAAGTCAAAGTGGATAACTTCGAAGGGGACAGAGGGTGGCCCAAAACTTCCCCTTGGAGTTACTGTCCCCTTTCCCACATTGTGTTGTAGGCAAATCATGAAATCATGGACGTAGCGCTGGGCAATTTCTGAAATTTTGTCATTTACCCAAACTTTCTCTAACATTTTTGTCATCTTCTGGGCACATACATGTGTAGGACCATGGGCCATGAACACCGTCATCATTACATACGCGTCAGGGAGTAGCCATTTCCCTTCCGCTATATCCACCCAACACCTGTCATCATCAAGTTTCCCCAAGCCTTCAGCCCCCTTTTGGATTCTTCTAACGTGGCATCAGCTTGGATATCCCGTACAGACCCAACACTCTCATCCATTGCATAAGCATTTACAGTCTCCTTCGAAACATACATCTCCGTAAGGGGATTGGTAGCAGTTTGTCTAGCTATCTGATCAGCAAAAGCATTCCCTTTCCCTTTGTCATCTGTAATTTTTCGATGTGCCACACATTTCATAACTGCTAACTGAGTAGGGAGCGCAAGCGCTGAGAGTAGTTGTACTATTAGGGAGCCATGTTGGATTTTGGTGCCATGTGAAGTTAGGAACCCTCTCTCTGACCAAAGTCTTCCAAAGTTGTGAACCACCCCAAAGGCATACTGACTATCAGTATATATATTTACTGCAAGCCCTTCGGAAAGTTCACAAACTCGGGTCAATGCTATAATCTTTGCGGCCTGCGCAGAATTATGCGTGATTCTCTTAGTTTCCACAACCGTGCTTAATGTAGTGATTGCATAAGCAGCTGTGGATGTACCATCCGGAAGTTAGAAGCAAGAGCCATCACAGAACAGTTCTCCTTGCGGATTATCCAAAGGAGTGTCTTTCAAATCAATTCTACCCTTTGTCTCTTGTTCGGTAGTATACAGACAGTCATGTGACTCTTCATCGCCGCAAGTAGTATCTTGCGGGAAAGGTAGGAGTTCAGCTGGATTAAGAACACAACACCTCTTAATTTGAATGTGAGGAGCAAACAAGATCAATTCATATCCTGTCAACCGTGCAGAAGTGAGGTGTTGCGTTTGGGTTCGGTTCAGTAGAACATCTACAGAGTGAGGCACCATCAGGGTTAGATCATGGCCTAGGACCATTCCCTCATTCTGTTTTACAGACACAGCAGCAGCAGCCACAGCTTGCAAACATCTTGTCAAAGCGCATGCTACAGGATCAAGGGTGGAAGAAAAGTAACCGCACAGCCTATTCTTCCCTCCATGTTCCTGCGTTAATACAGCCAAAGCACATCCATCACATTCATGCACAAACAACACAAAGGCCTTTCCATAGTTTGGTGTGCCCAAAACTGGTGCAGAGCATAATGCAGTCTTAAGCAAGTCAAACAATTGCTGGTGTTCCACGTTCCATGGCAATGGCAAAGAAATGCCCTTCTTTGTCAAAGCCAACATCGGTTTGATCACTAGTGAAAAATTTGGGATCCACAACCTACAGAAAGAAGCCATGCCTATAAAGGCTCTAACTTCCTTCTGTGTATTTGGGAGAGACCTGCCAGAAATGTGTTTTATTCTTTCAGATGTCAATCTTCTTCCCTCCTTTGACAGGAGATAGCCTAAATAGGCGACCTCCTGGCAACAATATTGACATTTTTTAAGCAAAGCTTTATGACCATGCTTAGCTAGATGGATAAGCAATAACACAAGTGCCCTCCTTACAGGCGCTCTCAGAGTCAGCAGCTAAGAGCAAGTCATCAATATACTGAAGCAATGTACAAGTAGAGGGCAATTCAAGGGTATCAAGTTGTTCTTTCAAAGCCCTATTATAAATGCTGTACCCTTGAGGTGCACGAGTAAATGTGAATGAGCATCCCCCTAAGGTGAACGCGAACAAGTATCTACTATCCTTGTGTATAGGAATACTAAAGAAAGCATTCTTTAGATCCACCACACTGAAGTAAGTAGCTGTAGCTGGAATCATAGTTAGGATTGTCGTTACATCAGGCAAAATAGGAAATTGTGGAGTCACGACTTTATTAATGGCACGTAAATCAATTATTAAACGGAATGGAATTGCATTATCGCCTTTCTTGTACACGGGTAAAATCGGACTATTACACAAACTTCCTGAAATTTCTTCAATCACCCCGTGGTGCACAAAATCGGAAACAATGCATTTCAAAGCTTGCTCGCCCTCAACTGAAATTTTATACTGGGGAATGCGTGGCAGCTCAATTCCGTGTTTCAAAACTATCTTAAAAGGTTCAATCTGTAAAACACTGACATGATTGTCATCAACAGCCCATAAGCTCTCTGGTACATTAATGAATTCTGGCGGCAAAGGTCTAGTCAAGAATTGCGAGATAGAAAGTTGCTGTGGTAAAATCGACAAGCACACTCCATCAGAAGAACAATAAATCACTGCATTTAATTCTTTTAACATATTCAACCCCATCAAGTTCTCTCCACAATTCGAATTCAACAGAAATGGACAGTGGTCCGTAAAGGGACCCAAAGAAATGGGTACCGGCGAAGAAACCGGACAAACAACTGGTGTGCCAGAAAACCCTACAGAAACATTGGTTTGCCCTGACTGTGGAATGTTTGGAACCCGTGAATGATCAATGGAACACTTCTGTGCGCCAGTGTCTATCAAAAACTGATGTTTCCTATTTCCCACCATCATTTCAACGTAGGGACCTTTCTGATTGACGGGAATAGGTGTAGGTTCCAAACCCTGCTTTGGGCAATCCTAACGAAACAGAATGTCATCAAAAGGAAGCTCTTCAGATAAATATGCAGCGGAATGATGATCAAATATGTTCCTGGTGTCCACACTCGAAATCTGATTGTCCCGTGAGAAAGGTTGCTGAGGATCCTGTGTAAACCGACCTCTACCAGGGCCCCCTACACCCGGGCGACCTCTGGATCGTCTACCCATATTCCCGAATGTGTTATTGACCTTTGTCGAAGGACGGGGCATTGTGCACGCCAATGACCCTCTTGACGACAATAGGCGCACTGATTAATGTTCACAGGACCCAAGGGCACATTCCCTTGCGGGACATACTGACCTCTAATCTGAGGACTACCCCCTCTGGGGCCTCTAATAATTTGCTGCAATAGCACTTTAGTTTTCAAATCACCTTTTCGTTTTTCAACTCTATCTTTTTCATTATTGACACGGTTCTTGTAGTACTGAGCCATGTGCAGTACTTGTGATTGCGATTTCGCCTGCCGAGCACTCTCAAAAGACATAATTTGTGACTGGATGTCAGGCAGCAATCCACGCACAAATCTGTCCACAAATTACCTTTTCCCAGACTCTCTCTGTGCCTAGGTCTTGTCCACTGAAATCCGAGAATACCTGTTCGAATCGATTGAAGAACTCGGTAGCACCCTCAGACTTTCCTTGGACACAGGCCGTAAGTTTGTCCCAAATAATTCTTTTCTCTGGAATTATGGTTTTCAATTTTGCAATGATTCTATCAGGCAAAGTTAATATCACCTGAGGCTGTCTTTCACCAGCTGGCCTGTCTCCATCGATTCTAGTTATATTCACCCATGTATCTCCCAACCCTGGCACGTCGTCTATAGTTCTAACTTGTTTCCACAAATCTACGGGCAGGAGTACAGGGAATAACAAATCAATATCACCTAAGGTGAACACTGACAAAACGGACTCTATTTCTTTATAGAATCCTGTCGCATTTTTCCTAACATCAGGAATAGATTGTCTAATAGTATTCACTTCCTGTCTTGAAAACGGGGCGTGAACGAACTGCGATACATAATGTGCAGGAATGTTCACAGCGACTGTACCCTGTGCAGCATCGGCCGCAATCTCAACCTTTGGGACAAATGTCAGAGGAACCTCTCTCATAGGCAACTGAGAAGTAGGTGACTCTGAACGCTTACTAAGCAACAGAGCTAAATCGAGTGCTAAAGCAGTCGATGAAGTGTCAAGTGAAAAAGCTCTCTTGTAAATACTCAATATCTCTGTGGGACAACTAATCTTTCTTTTTACACAATCATCCTGTAGATGCTCTATCATTACCTGTATTACTTTCCTCTGCATTTCTGGCATATACTGACTATACTTGTCATATACTTCAACTGGAGTTATCGACATATCCGAAATCCATCTAAGTGCATACTTTGTACAAATTTCTGCTTCCTCAGATATCGATTTACGACAAGGAAGGAACCGTTTCTGCACATACATACTTTCCCCCTCGTCATCCTCATTCTGCAACTCTTTTAACTCCTTTCTATACCCCAATAACCTCTCGGCATGCTCATTTACTTTCTCCACAGTGTCTCTAGAAAACGCTAAAGTATTTAGATCCCTTAACCCTTGCGGGAGATCTGTATTATTTAATTTTCCCCACATTATACATAAATGAATCCCTAAACCTTCAATAAAAACATTTTTTTTCTCAGGAAAATTATCCATATTACAAAGTGTGGCAAAAACATTAGCTTGATCATCCCTCTCCATACAATGCTTAGCCCATGCAATCAAATCACGTTTCTTCACTGGTGGTACAATATTGCGAGTGACAACCTTCGACCCTGCACCTCGATCGACTACAAGCGGCTCAGGACCACTTGGAAGAGAGGGAGCAGGCAAATTCAATGGTGGTACTGTCACTAGTGCGATAAGAAGAGGTGGAGGATCTGGAGGAAGGGGAACATTAGGAGGAACAGGAACAACGGGAACAACAGCAGGTAGAGCAGGAATAACAGGAGGAAGAGGCAAAGCAGCAGGAAGAGGAACATACAGAGGTGGCACAGAGGCACCAGGCCTTTGTTCATTTAGCAATTTATCTATAAATTCATCGGAAGCATGGAGGTCTTTGGAAAGATATATTTTTTGAATTCCAAGTGAGAAAGCCCTATCCATATTCCTAGTCGATTCAGAATGTTTATCTTGGTCATACAATAATGCTTTTTCGGCGTTCGTCTTATGATGGCGCGCATGTATTTCTCTACTTTTAAGTTGTTGCAACGCTTCTTTTTTCCAATTCTGCAAAACATCAAATGCTGCAGGTCTAGCCTTTTTCTTTAATAGAATTTACTCTAAATACTCAATACGAGGGATTTCAAAACTACCATTGATTGTCCACTGAAGTTCGGAGGCATGTCTGGTTTGTCTGTGCCAAATGTCATTAAATACTATACTTCCAATGCCATGCTTACAGTACATAGGACATGCCGGTGACCCCTCCTGTGGTGCGGGACGGCTAAATTCCAAAGATTGTCTATCGCTGTGGAACAACGCCCTGAAGCAGGTAGACAATTTCCCAGGCATATCAAATTATTGGTGTTACCTGGTCAATAATTGTGTCTGCAGATACAATGCGCCAAATTCAAATTATCAGGGTTGAATTAAGGGTCGGGTCACGACTCACCTGAACAAACCTAAGGAGGTCTGATCGGATTTTAAAGAATCTTACCTTACTAATCTTACCTCGTGTATGGTGATTTCGGCAAATCTGCCCGCCTCGATAAGTGGACCCTCGTCAAGATGCCGTCTCGGACCACAAGCGAATCGTCCAGGGATTGGGTCGTGCAGCGCTGCTGAGGTGTTGTGTCTCGTTCAGTGGGGCCCCTTTTTGTCATACCGTCCGATCCCGGTCTGATAGCCTGCGTCAACCTTTAACAATCCGGCATCAATCTTGAGGGTCCCTATTCGGGCGCCAACCGTGAAAACAAAATCAAAATATCGAGGCTGAGTACCCCAAAAGGAAATACACCGAACACGGGTTACAAAGAAACATACAAAGTACTTTATTTTATACTGAATCCAGTTACAAAAACAGAGCAAAATCAGATATATATCGGCCCTCAGTACAACACAACGAACTCCAGCGTGGTTCAATGTGTTCAGTGAGAGACACTGTACATTAGAATACATTGGCTTTTTATACCTTTTGTGAGCACGATGTCCAGCCCCACTTCGGGTTAATATTCCACTAATACATCACTGATCTAGGGTTCATGGAAAGTCTCGCACATCCGCATATAACTGGTTTGCTTTTAATACATATATCAACAAGCCTATACGGCAACTGTGTATTCTGGGATTTCTCATGTAGGTCTTCTTAAACATTAATACAATGTAGTTAAACAAGAGTTCTATGTTCAGTATTTGAATACATTGTCTTCACCGTATACCTGCGGATTAGTTTCATTGCACGACTAATCCTTTACACACAGGTCAACGAAGGACAAGGTCTCAGTTCACGACGTCAACAAGTGGCCTGCAGGCAAGTTACATATTAGCTACGTACAGAGGTCAAGACGACCATGTTGTATTTTGGAATGACATCGTCCACCATTTTAACTCACAGGGTGACTTTACAAAGCGAATCCTAAAATGGCGGATTGACCTAAAATGGCGGCTTATATTGATTTTAAGGTCAGGACCTTGCAACACGGATTCTTTCGCAAGCGACTTGTGAGCAGCTTGGCGTAGGCCAATATACATATATTTATTGCATTAGGAGGCACGATATCATTTCTCTTTTGACAACATGAAAACCGGGTGTATGCGCCAGCGAGCAGGAAGACCCAGGCGTATCTCCACAGGGTTAATCAGATGGGTAATTGTGTATGGGCCAACATAACGAGGTAGGAGCGACTCCCTGCCTGGTATTTTGAAGTTCTTGGTGGACAACTAGACAAGCATACCCTCCTGGTAGTCGGGAGCTGGTGAGCAACGTGCATCAGCAAACTTCTTAGCCTGCTCTTGGGCATGTATAAGATGGGCCCTGATATTGGCATGCAATGTTGCCAGATCGGGCATGCAGGAATGAGCAGCTGGGTTGTCAAGTGATACAGAGGGATCCAGGGGTAAAGATCTGGGATGCTGCCCATACAATGCATAGAAAGGTGACAAGCCAGTTGAGGAATGGTAGGAGTTGTATTTAGGCAAATTCAGTGGGTGGTAGAACTGAAAGCCAGTGCTTCTGGTGCTGGGGACACAAATAACAGAGGTATTGTTCAAGGGTAGAATTACGTCTCTCCATTTTCCCATCAGTTTGAGGATGGTATCAGCTAGAAAATCTATCCTCGATAAGGAAGGAGGAGGTCAATGCCTTCCAAAAATGAGAGATGAATTATGAACCCCGGTCAGTGACAGTGATCGAGGGAAGCCCACAGAAGCAGATGGGAGACCATGGCAAGGTACAAAAATGGCCATCTTAGTGAAAGAGTCAACAATGACCAATATGGTGTCGAAGCCTTGGATCGGTGGTAATTCCACAGTGAAATCCATAGAAATCATGTGCCATGGCTTTTGTGGCACAGGAAGAGGTTGTAGGAGTCCGACGGGTTTACCATGGTTGGTTTTACACTGAGCACAGATAGCACAAGAAGAAATGTAATCCACAGTATCACGAGACAAGGAAGGCCACCAACACCACCTGCATAGTAATTCCACCATTTTCTGTCTTCCCGGATGTGTGGAGATGAAAGAATCGTGACTCTACTACAGAGCGCCACAAGGAGTCTCCTCTGTGGGGATGTAAATCCTCCCCTGGATGCACAGTAGACCATTGACAACATCTAAATTCAACTCTTGCAAGACAGACGAGGTCTGGGAAATCCAATCCTCGATTGATTGTTTGAGAGACGGCTGCAGAATGCAACCACAAGCGACCTGATTAGGTAGAAGGAGTGGTTGATTGGTGCTTTCCGGAGGCACAGAACCCTGCACACGGGAAAGAGCATCGGCCTTCAAATGCAGGCGGGCAGGGCAATAGGGAATGGTAAAATCAAACTGGGAAAAGAATTAGTGCCAACGGGCTAACCTGGCAGTTGAGAATTTCATGGTTTTGAAAGCTAGAAGATTGCATTGATCCGTGAACACCGAGATAACATGACGAGCCCCCAATAGATGATGTCGCCACCCCAGAACGCATACTTGATAGCCAGGAGTTCACGTTCAGTGACTGTTTAGTTTTGTTCATAGGAGTCAACTTGCGAGAATAAAATGCCACCGGATGTACCTCGCCCGTATCAGGGTATTCCTGTGACAGAATCGCCCCTATGGCCACGTTGGATGCATCGGCCTCCACCAGGAAGGGAAGCTCAGGATTGGGATGTTGCAGGACAGGGTCAAATTTAAAGGCTGCCTTATGGGACTCAAAAGCACCTTGCGCTTGGGCATTCCACTAGAACGATTTCTTGGTACTGGTGAGCACTGTCAAGGGAGCAGCGATGGTGGAATAGGCATGCATAAAACGACAGTAAAAATTGGCAAAGCCCAGAAACGACTGCGCTCATTTAGTGGATGTAGGAACAGGCCAGTCAAGGACTGCCTTGACCTTTGATAGATTCATCTTGACCCCATTGTTCGTCAAATCGTAGCCCAAGAATTCGACTTCGGTGATGAGTGTGCCTACATAGGAGCCTTCAGGTCCGGTCCACTTCTCCTGCCCCACATGTTTTCATTCTGTCTCCCATGCTTTTAAAAATGTACATGTAGTCAGAGGGTGAACGGGAAGCAGGATCAGTCATCTCCCTTCACCAGTATGCTGATGACACCCAATTATATGTTAGGGTGTCGCCAGACTTTGCCTGGGATACTGATGACTGGATGTTTGCCTACTCCTTAAACCATAAACCAACCAAGACAGAATGTGTACTCTTTTTTTTGTCTCAACAATCTTCTTCTCCTTTCAGGGATGGCAATCATCCGTAACAGTCCTGGGCATACTCTCTTGAATTATTCCAACATAAATCAGAAGTCTCCTATTGCTGCTGCTCCTACAGTTTTTTTTCCCTAAAAAAAAGTTCCGGTCTCCAACAGAGATTCGTGCTGCTCTACATTCACTGTTTCTTTCTTGACTCGACATAGACGTGCCATCCTATCAGGGCTTTTTGCTACCCTTTGGTTTTGCTGTCAGAATGGTCTGTGGCACTCACCCCTGCTTTGGTGCGCATCCATTGAGTCCTCTCCATCGCCGTATTTCACCCAAGGATTGCTGCATTAGATGCGCCTGCCTGCCTATCTGGCTCAAACATTAGGTCTCCCAGGTTGTGAAAATGCCACCTGTAGTTCTGATAGTCACATGGTCATTTTCTCTAATGCAAAACTATCTGCTCATCGTTTCCTCAGCAGGTCCGACATTGATATAGAACTGGCCACCTCTATGGTGATCGACATACTCACTACTCCTTTGTTGTTTTGAAAATGCCCTAAACCCTTTAATTTTTGCTGCTTATTTTTCTACTTAACTCTCTTTCTTCTCGTTTCATTAGCAGACGTGTTGTGCTTTGTTTTATGATAATTGATCTATCTGGTGCCACTTTACTCTCTTTGAACATGCTATTATCACACTATTGTACTTTGTCCTACCACCCTCTTCGTTATGCTTTCAAATATTAAATTAAGGTATTTAGTGGTTGATGTGAATAATTCAAGTATGAAAGTATAAAGCTTGCTATTAACATAAATAGAGAACGATTCGTTTGAAAATTGTAATTTAGTTTGGATACCGAACAAATACATTATTCAACATCTGACAGGCGACATGGTAGTGCAGTGCCCCTATTTAAATGTCAAATTCAATGTTGTTTGTGCATTTGCTTTTGGGGATGGCAGGTCAACAGCCTGAATAATTTTTTATTTTTTTTAATGTTGACCGTTTAATTTTTGAAGATTTGGTAAGAACTTTTCCAGACTTCTAATAACCTAAAATCGCCTTAATGTGATCATGACTCTGTAACTAAGCATTGTACTGTAACAAGTGCCACGATGTCCTCGGACTGTTGTGCGCTATATAAATGCGAATAAAACAAAATACTATTTTAACTGTAAATAGATTTCCTATCCGTCATGATCCAAGGCAAGAAAGGTACACTCGTTCGTCATTTCTGAGTATAGCATCTTTTACAAAACCTTTAAAACCATATACAAGAACATTCACTTTTAGCACAAGTAAGATGGAGGAAGAGAAACAACATATAATTTAATCAACAACATTCAATAGACTTCAGCATTGCCTTCACGGTCACACATTTTTATTTTCAATTCACAATCCCGCTGGAGTGGAGTCAGATTCCCACATTACAGCAGTCTCGCCTATAAACCCATAATACACTCGTCAAAGAAACAGGAACCGAAAAAGGCCCCACACCCTTACTGCCAAACGCACCCGTAATAAATTATGTTTTGCTAACATAAGTTACATTTCAACGGCGCAGTGCAAGGAGCAAAATGGCTGACCTTATTAAAATAACACTGGTGTGAAATGCATTAACTCTGGAATTTAGAAATTCCAAATTAGGTGATAAACCCCATTTCAGCTCCATAAATCAGTCTTCGAGGCTACACATAGTAAGCCTTTAAGTTAATCATTTAATCATGTTCTCTGCTTAGAAATACTCCTAGCTATATGGAAAGAAGGCAGCCGAGGGCTTCTGCTGTTTTTTTTCTGTTCAACTGCGGCTTGGGTTCAATCACCATGATAGCGTTTTCAGTGAACCAGTATGTCTTCAGCTATGTGCGCATTTACTTGTAGGATCCCCTCTATTGTTTCCGTAGATTGAATCTACAGCATTCTATGTTGACAGTTCCTTATTAGCTGTCACATACATTAGTCATCACTGTCATAGAAACCTATTATCAGACTGATTGATAGTCTCCTCTTTCTCTGAAGTAGTCAAACAAAAGCCGAGCTGTTTCAAGTACCTACTCCCACGCATTCCAGAATCTGCGTCACAAACACTGCAAGACCAGGAAGAGTTTACATCTGCAGTGCCCTTGTTCTGATTCTTTTTCAATACTGAGAAATTCATATTCAGAATTCACTATGACGTTAATTCCCTGTTCCGAGGGCTGGACTGGGTGGTGGGGGGGGGGGGGGGGGGGGTGTCCTGGGTTAAACACCCCGACAGCCCAATTTAATGAGTACCAGGTAGCCTGTGAACACCACACTTCTCCCTTCCTGAAGAATGCAAAGAGAAAGGGTGAACACACTCTACACTTACACACTCAAAAGTAGCGGCACACATCATCCTCTCACTCATACCTGCTTGTTTGGACCTTTCTCACTAACGCACAAATATGACACACTACCATATTGCAGCCACCACACCAGCGCAGAAGGACATGACGACATTACGTTCAAAATACACTTACAAACCGGGGCAGCACGAAAAACACTGTCTGTCTACCTTGCTCACTAACACACAACACACACATAATTGTTAATTGAATAACGTGCACTGACGTGAGAATAAATCAAAATGTGTTTAACCACATGGACAGTACTCACCCCCCGCCGCCACTACACGAGCCCGCGGGTACATCATCACACTGATGATTCAGCATTAGCCTCATCATCACACTGATAACTCACAGTTTATACAAGCAGAATGCGCAGTAACATTCTCTTCCCATTTCTTAATAAAACGGCGAATGAAGATAACCACAGTATAAATAGAAGTGAACTACATTCAACATCACTCTATTATGGAAGAGCACTATTCACACATCCCCTTAAAAGAAAAACGACCCAAAAGCTACTAAATAGATCTCACTAACCTAAACTAAACAACTACTATAACTAAACCATTTACAGTTTCTTCCCATAATTCAGCTCCCAAACACGGCTAATCATCATTAGATTGCAGTCATCTGATCTCTTTTTAAAGTTTCTAACAAATCCAGATGACATTTTTCCAGTGTCCTTTGAAGAGGGGTTCTCTCGAAGCTGAGGACATCCCCACATATAAGGCAAAGCCCATGTATGGTGGCTAAATTCCTTTCAGGCCCAGAGCAAACAAAGTCTGTGATGCAATTACTGCACAAGCCGTCCCTGAGAGTTCCATTGTTAGCATACACCTCTGCCCCAGTCGCATTTTATAATTGTAAACAGTCTTCTGCTGTTTACTTCTTTTTTCTAGGGAACTGTTCCTTTCCATCATGGTCCTCCAAATCCTGGAAGCATCTGAAGTAGGTGAGTTGACTACAGCATTATGGGACATCTTCATGTTCTGTGCGTGCTCGGTGATAGGAGTGCCCTGATACTCGGGCTAAATTGCACACAAAAACCCAGATTCGCGTATAGTGGAAAAGGTTGCTTTAATGTGGCAGGCTACAGCTTATAAATAAAACGCTAACCTGGCTCCTTGGCCTTACAGACTAATAGTCATTAACAATTAACCAAAACAATTACTTAACACATTTTTTCGTTAATTTCTGACCCTTGATTCCTTGCCTCCCTCCCAATTCATCTCACCTTTCTTCCCCCATCTTCTCCCCTGGCCACGCCCCTCCTTCCATACTTTTCACCCTTCTTTTACCCCCCCCCGCGGGCTAACCTGTCCATGCAAACGGAACTACCCCCTTCTTCCCCCAACCATCTTGGTCTCCTACTCCCTCAAATGCTCCCCTCAACACCAATCTCCTTCCATCTACTCTTGGCCAGTGCTCCCCTTAACTCCCCAGCCGGTCACACTAATGCCACCCCCCCCCCGTTATACTGATGCCATCCCTCTATTTCCTGAGCCCCTGAGGAACACTACTAATCCCAACAAAAAAACCCACTCCCTGCCCATAGCAAAAAACTGGGAGGGAGGGCGGGAAACATGACTCCTCCCCCAACCATTGCTTGCTCCTGAACCTCCTTTATCACGCCAATTCCCCTTTTATCTTCCCCCAACGATCCTCCAAAAGACCATGTCCCCACCACCCAGAAAAACCGCCCCTGAGGTGTTCTTTTTGCCCCATCCCCCACTCTCCATTCACCTCCATCCTTTCATCAATTCCTCCACCGCTAACCACAGATCCAGCAAACAATACTTATTACCCAGCACCAACAAGTGCACGCCATCCTCTCGAAACAAATCAAACTCCTCATTCTTAATATTCTGGTGCACAGCATCAGCACCCCCCATGACTTGCAAAATGTTACCATTTCTCTGTTAATCATTTTCCTTGTCAGCTCAGTTGCCCGCTCCTTGACAGCGCCCCTTCGGTTCTATGTCATTTCATCAACACCCATTTTTTAAACTGGTGTTTTTACGAAGAGGTTTTGCCAAAAAACTCATCAACACTTTTTAGAAATTATTTTTGAGGGAGGTTACCCCCCAAGTCCTCCCTCCTCTACCTATTTATTTGTTACTCCTGACCCCCGACCCTTTATATGCCCCTTCCCATCCCCTAAAAAAAGTTTGATGAATTTTTTGGTTAAAAACTTCATGAAAACACCAGTTGAAAAAAACAGTATCGATGAAAGGACATCATGCCCCCCTCCATACTCTACTCAGCACCAACTCTTTCCAGTACAAAGAAACCGCCAGCCCAATCACACTGAACCAGCTCAAATCCCTCTTCACTTTCTTTAATTGAGTTATCCCTGACTCATTAACCAAGTCATTCTCCCTCAAACCGGCCAACATGGGCAGCAACTGGTCCCACCAAAGCCCTCGCACGCTTGATCATCTCAACAATGCCACCTCATAACTGCACGCCAAGTGTATACTCAAAATTCACTTTGCTGCAGCTCTCCTTGCCCATTTAACCATGGAGTAACCACAGATTCATATCTGGGGAACCTCACAGCTCCTTTGAACCTCATCTGCAAGAAAAAAGAAAGCAAGATTCAATGTTGAAGCCCCAGACCTAACCGCTCCCCCCACCCAGCTCACTGATGTACACCTTATTGTCATCATGATCACCTCCAGAGTTGCAAGGTTGGGATCAGGTATTCAGGCCAGAAAGGGTTTTTGGTGCAGATCTGTGGGGGCTAGATGGGTATTAGCAGGGCAAACCTGGCATTCTCACATTCCTCAGTACCAAAATTACAGTGGGCTTCCATAGAGATCCAATGGTTTGCAATTTCCCTTAAAATGGCTGCCCTGCGGGTCACAGACTAAGTAGCAATTGAGAACTAGTAGTTGGGCATGGAGGACTATAAAAGCCCTGTCCCCGCAGTAACACGCTCTTCACGTTAGTTCCGCTGACAGCGGTGTAACACTACCGGCGCTCGGCTCACAGACCTGTAAAGACAATAGAAAATTCATGTTATGAACTTGTTGAGTTAACAGAAAATCCACAGACCTAAGTTTTCTACGTACCTGACAATAATTTCCATAGCAGCAGTCCTCCGACAGGTAACTTCTTTTTCCGCAGTTCCGCGGTTCAGTCAGCAATTTTCTACCTCAGACGCAGCTTCATCGTGGAATCCTCCGACCTACGAAAACCTTCAAAGACAAGGTAAAATAGTTCAAGAAAGAACATTAAAGACATTGTAGCAAGTGAAAATAAAACGACTAGCTTGCGTACCTGAAGCTCCGACGAGCTCTTCCAAGCATTCCAAAGCCTTGCCTCACAGAGAAAGTACCATAGCTTGGTAACGAAGGCACGTAGTGCTGCACGCCTTTAACAACTATGAGCGCATTCTTACCTCGAGAGAAGACTTCATGTTTTTTTCTTCGACAACGCCTGTGCTCCTCAAGTGAAACTTCTCTGTTCTTTTTTATTTTTATTTGTTTTATTTGCAGTGCAACTTTTAAAATATTTAATACAGCATACGTCAATTCAAACTTCCATATATAACATAAAAATAAAGCATAAAAAAAGGTGAACATTCTTGTTAGGATACAGAAACGGCGAATCAATAAAACTATATAAAACTTGACCAGAACTAATCCTTACTTAATTTTACCACAAAAACATAAAATCACATAACAGCATAAAACATAAAAACCCATGAGACATACAGAACAGAGACTCTATAGTAATTAGACTTATGCACAAGTACAATCACCACTAATCACTACCATTGGACCCTGCACTTAATGCCTTTTACATTTCATTCACTCGTGGTAATATCATTTGTAAAAATTGCACTAGCGCTATCTGTACCCTCACCCATGTATTTGAAAACAACATTTGCCATATTTGATCGCTCTCCATCTCGGAGTGAAATGAAAACATACGATCAAAACATCTTGCTCGGACTCCATTTAGAGTACTACACTCCACCAACAGTTGTTGTAATATTTCACTTTGTTACAGTGATAAACAATATCTACAGTAGTTTCGTTCAATTGACAACAATTTCCTTTTACAAAGAAGCTCCCGAATGCTCCATAGGTTAAGTCTGAACCTTAAATAGTCTGAACGGACCTTAGACGAGGCGTATTTCACTAAGTAGGACGCCATCATTCCATAACACTTCATTCCAAAGGTCCAGATGTTAAAGTCTTTGGGCCTCATTCCGAGTATGGCGGTAAGGGATAGCGGCCACCGGTAACGAGACCGGTGGCGGTGATCCCTTACCGCCATACTCCGAGTTCCCTTTGCGCCCTCGCCCTTAACGCCTGCTTTGAGCAGGTGTTAAAGTCGAGGGCGCAAAGGGGCCTCCAAGCCAATAACGGTGACCGTAATGAACGGTCACCGTTATTTGCATCTTCCCCATTCCCATTGAGCCCTATGGGGGCTCATTTGGGAATGGGGAAGAGCCTTGGTGAATGGGGAATTACCGCCCCGCCAACCTTGGAATGGGGCGGTAATTCCGCCATCCACCAAGGCGCTGCCGGTCCGGGTACGGCGTCAACCAAGGCGTTAATAGCGCCATTGGTTAGCGCCGTACTCGGAATGAGGCCCTTTATATTGGATGCACTTTGTCATATTCCTGACCCCAACCTGCTTGAAAGATTTTAACTTTGGCACAAGCAGGATTCGATAACAATTCTAAGGACACATCAGCCTCAACCAAGTTATCCATCACATGATTCTGACATGTCCTAGGGAATCCATTTCCAGATTTAAGCAGGTTATAACCTATTACCTCTAGGATGCTTCCACTCTTTAATCCCAACAAACATTTATGGAAGAATGCACACTGTCTCCACAGTGACTGGGAGTAGATGGGTAGCAATCCAAATTCATAGTGTATAATCGCTATTGGGACACTATTTGGGAGTGCTAGAATCTGCTTCCAATATGCTGCTTCTCGAACATCCCAATACTGTAGTTTCTCTAGCAGTCTTCCTTCCACGCCATATAGAATAATTGGCAACACCTTCATTTTATAAAATAGCACAATATGCTTCAAAGAGAATTTCCCAAATGTATCAATTAAGATTCGTGACTGGGAGATTAAATTCTGAAGTTTATTCCGGGCAATTGACTCTTCATCTCTCCCAGTATGTTTATTCTTAATAGCCACCCCAAGATATTTATATTGGGTAACGCTTACTAATTTGGTGTCCTGAAGCTTCCATGAAAATAAAGGTAGATGTCTCATAGCCCCCAAACTGGCGGCACAGCTTAATATTTGGGATTTCGTTATATTAATCTCCAAATTATTTGCATGAACATAATCTCCCAACCGTAACAACATACGTTGGAGACCTTGCAGCGTTTGTGATAGTAGAACAAGGTCATCCGCATATAACAAATATGGGATTTTCTGAGCTCCTATGCTAGGAGCATCAGCATTACAATTCATAAATTCACGACTCAGATCTATAATAAAGAAGTTAAATAGGAATGCTGCCAGTGTGCATACCTGTTTTAAGCCTCGTTGTGCTAGAATTTCAGGAGATAATTTGCCATCTAAGGTGATACGCACTCTCATTGATGTTTTTGAGTGAAACAGAATTATTAGTGACATAAGAGAATGGGGACACTCATACGATTTTAGCTTTTGGAACAGCAAAGTTTATCAACTGATTCGAAAGCGGCTCTAAAGTCGATAAACCCCATATAGAAGGGCTGCCTTTGTTACACCTGCTGGGCTTGGATCATATTCAAAGTGATTATATTAGGAATCGTTCAAAGACCCTTTACAAAGCCTGTTTGCAATGGGTCAATTAGTTTTTTGCTCTTCACCCATAGCTGTAACTTCTCTAAAATTAGCCGACAGAACAATTTACCAGATAAATGGAGGCGTGAGATGGGCCTCTAACTGCTCGCGTCCTGTCTACCACCCTTTTTGTAAATTGGAATTGCCTGGGTCCATGATCTGGGAAGAGTCTGAGTCGCATTTACAAGCGAAAATATTTATGAAGAATCGAAGCCCATAAGTTAGGGTGTTTTTTAAGGGTATGGTTGGAAAGCCCATCAGGACCCCTAGCTTTTGAGTTGCTAGCCGTATTAATAAGGAATTGAATATCCGACAACTCGACTTTCAAATGAAAAGCCAACGGAAACCTTGCTTGCTCTGGAGTCTCCCTAGGCTTGATTGGGGCATACAAATGAGTGAAGTGGGCCACCCAAGTGTGCGTTTGGACTGCACTTGCCTGCAAGACGACTTGTGGCGCTACAGCAGAATAATTGATCTCAGACCACATTTTTGCAATGTTTTTACTAGCTAAAATTTTTAACATGTTGGCACCGTCTTCTTGATACAGTGCTGCGCGGTTACCTCTCAATCACCGCCCTATCATATGAATGTAGATGCTTGGATGTTCGATGTGTTTTACTATTTTGTTGCTGGGGTACCTGAAATAAGTCAGATTGGACATTTCTCACATTCCCAGCAAGTATGCCATAATCCGGCAATCCTAATCTTAACAGGCGTTCAAATTGTATGACTTCTTTCTCCGACCATCAGAGTCTATTCCCACGAGCATTCACCTCACAAGAACCTTTCATAGACACTTGGGGGCCGATTCATGGAACAAATGTGCGCCGAAAATCTTGGCGCAACCGTGAAAAAGCAAGAGCACGCGTACGATTCATGGAAGGGCCTGCGCGTGTTTACTCCGGGATGTGCACCAAATCCGAGCGTAGCGCGCACGGGTGCACATGTCACATCAACATCCCGAACACCGTATGCAATGCGCACAGCGAAAGCGCACAACGTCGGCGCACACACCAAAAAGGGGGCAGGACACGGGGCATAAAACGCGGAATGAGGAACAACGCATGAAAAAGAAGGTGTAACTGGGGAAGTACTGCAGGGAAATACACGGAACGCCCACACGCACGTGAACCACACGTATTCATGGAATTGAATATGGGAAACCCGCGCACGCTAAAAGACGCACACAGGCGTCAACACGCCCACCACAGGAAGGCAGGCGGAAGCGTCCCAGCGCGCAGTATAATAGTGCGCGCAACAACAAACACGTATATATAGCTATGATGAATGCCCCACTTGTCGCAGCACTGATCGTGGGACACCGCAGGAGGAGGAGAATAGCCAGGGCCCACATTTTTTTGCCCTGGACCAGCCTTTTTGGGATGCTTGACGACCAGGTCTATGGCAGGTATATGTTTCCCCCATCATATCATCCTAGACCTGGTCATGGAGTGGGAAGATGACCTTACATCACCCACCCTGTGCTCCTAAGCATTGGAGAAGGTGCACAATGTCCTGCATTTTTTGGCCACTGGGGGGGGTCTCACAGGCCACGCAGTCACGCTGCCTACACCAGGTGTTGGCAATCATGACTGCGCGCCCACCCGCAGAAAGACAGGCCGTGGTCCAGGACTTCTACAGGGTGGCACACTTCCCCAAAGTGCTCTGTGCCATAGATTGCACCCATGTGGCCCTACGTCCACCTAGGGCCACTGAGCACTTCTATCGAAACCGCAAGCACTGGCATTCCATCAACGTGCAGGTTGTATGCGATGCAAAGGGAAACATCACCTCTGTCTATGCAAACTACCCTGGCTCAACCCATGACAGTTTCATATACAGAATGTCTGCCCTGAGCCGGGCCCTGGAAGCTGGGAAGCATGGCAACACATGGCTCCTAGGTGAGTACAAATGCCTGTGCACATGCATGCATGTCACACACAGACTAATACACAAACCCAACTAATCACAACCATTTTCACCTCCCCAGGGGACAGTGCCTACCCTCTGAGTAACCACATGATGACGCCAATCCGGAACCCCACCACACCACCCCAGGTAAGATACAACGCTGCCCATAGTGCAACCAGGGCCATAGTGGAGCGCACATTCGGAGTGCTCAAGTCACGCTTCTGCTCCCTTGACCACTCTGGTGGCCAGCTACTATATGCACCCCCAGTAGTATGCAGGATCATTGTGGCAGCATGTGTCCTGCACAATGTTGCAACACGGTGGGACGTACCGGTGGACATGGTGGTGCCTCCACATCCCCAACCACAGGCACAGGCGCTGCCCATGGGAGGGGAAAAGGCACGTGGCGAGGCAGCCCGGACCCAGCTTGTGGCCACATTTTTCACCTAGACTCACACCCCTGCAAAGTACACACAGGCCTGGCACATACCAGGTGACAATTGATGATAACAAAGAGACAGCCAACTGTCACAACCTTACAACCCTGAGAATGTTGCCACGGAAGTGCTACATTGTGTGCCTCTCTAGCTACTTAAACATAACCAATCCTGTGTGACCAAAAGGAACACATGCAAGGTGTGTATCACACCACCCCCTGCAAAACAGGCCATGACAATCACTGATATGTCACCCACACCCTCCCAACCCACATCACCCTTGTCTGCCACACCATGACAAGGCATGCAACAGCAAAAGCCCAACACATGACCAATCTCATAAGAAGTGACATGTGATAAATGGGAAGTGGCCCGAGACAATGACGCCTGACATGGAAATACGATGAAATGACTGACCAACAACCTCCCACGCATACCAAGTCATACACAAATGCTTTCCACCAGTGTTAGAATGAACAAAAGACTGAATGCCAGTTCACATGCACATTGGTCAAGGCAAAATGGCTACTCCCTAATCCGTGTGCTGTGTGTGTCTCCTGCAACACACTGCTCAGCACACAGCACAGTGAGCAGCCATTGTGTTGGGGATACACCTTGAGCATCGCATCAAAAGGACAAACAAAATAAACAACCCATTGACGCATGTACACGATTCCCAAATGGCAACTGATCATGCGCTGCAGGGACACAGCGTGCCCGAGAAGGCATTCTGTGTGCACCTGTGGGGATGGAAGGGTGGTTGTACGTGTGGCGGAGCATTGTGGAACTGTGTGTGTCAGTAGGGAGATGCACTCAATATATGCATGTGAAATCAAGTGACCCTCAGTGTCCTGTACACATCACATGCGAACATTGCCCATGTGTACACCCCAGCATGTCAAACCACAACATCTCCTGACACCTGAAAAGTAAATACAACACAGGAACAGCCATTGACCAGCAGAACACATCATGTACATAGTACCCCACAATGACATTGTCAGAGAGTGCCCAAACACTGCAGCCCGGGCTTACTGTCCAACACCAAAAGGCCCTCCCTCATTTACACATCACCATGACCTTCTGAACAACTGTGTCTGGAGTATGTAGCCTTCTTCCTTGTAGTCTACCTGGCTACAGGATCCCCCTACCCCTTGGTCTTCATGTTCCACCTTGCGTGTAATAGGGTCCAGCCCCTTCAGAGGCCTCCTTGACTGGTAAAAATACCAAATCGCAGAGAACTCCAAGGAGCCAAACCCCCAAACCAGGGAAAAAGCCTCTAGGCACATAAAAACCCTGGAAGAGTCTCCAGTAGATTACTTGAAGTAGAAAAAAAAGTCCAGGCACATGTACAAGCAGAATGATAGAACTACTAAGGTAGCACAGTTCAACAATGATTCAACCGAATGGGTACCTTTTTCAGGACACAACATACAATGAGGACGCAACAACTGATGGGTAGTGTCACAGCTCTGGTCTCCAGGCACAGGAGTGCCACAAACCAACCACCCCCTCCATGGTCTGGGCGCCTCCAAGGTAAAACTTACACAGGCCTCCGAAACCCCGGCGGGGAAAGAGGGTCAGGGATCTTTTGTTTGGACATGCATTGGTATTCAGGATAACTGGAAAGAGGGGCAGGAGAGGGGAGTTGGATTGGCAAGAGAAAGTAGGCAAAATACAAAATACAACTATTGACAATAACACATACTCAATCAGAGAAACCTTGTTCTACATGCACATTGTACTAAATGAGTCAAATGCAAGACAAAGAGAGACTTATCTCTGGGGTGAGTGCTGGCCTCCTGCCTGCGCACTCTCAGGTCCGGTAACAGAATCAGTTCAATACTGCAAAGAGAGCATGAGTTACTAATCTGTGTGTGTTTACAACACCCACAACACCATTCATAAAGTATGTGACTTCTCCACAAACAAACACTCTTGTCTGCTGCTATGTACGTATACGTTAGCTTGCCCCTGTGATGGTTCATACACTGTCAATGCAGTAAGGCAGGCACATGTGGGCGTACGGTAAATGGAAGACCAATGCGTCAAGAATCACACATGATAGAATGGTCCCTGTGTGAGCTGCTAGACACATATAGCGAGGTGCAACTTCAGTACAAGTCGTGTTCTGGCAGCCGTGGATTACAATAGGTAGTGCAAGTGGCAATTTGCACATGCAAATGATATGCACTGCACACAAGTCTGTGCCTCGCTGGGTGTCCCTGTGCGCTGTATAAGTTTCTGGATAGGAACGCAACTGCTCAGCTTCTCAGCTTCTATGGAGCAGGGGGGACTGGAGGATATGTGCGACGGCCGCTGCGTGTGCCCCTGACAACTTGTAAAGCTACTTGGCATTTGTCCCTCAACGCTTAGCTGTACTGTGCGCTTCTACAACAATACCTGGCCAAGCTCCCCAGCACTGGCGCTACTTAGCATGCATGTGCAAGTGGCCTGGTGGAAGGTTGGCTGCGGTGGGGCCCCTTGTGCTGCTCACCTTGCTTGGAGCTCCTGGAAACACGTCTGCTTCTGTCAGACGTCTGAGTACAAGCCCTGTGCTTCTGCTTGCGCACATATGCGCACGTCTGCACCACCGAACGTGGCCAGGTTTCAGTAGTACTTGGCCCTGTGTCTGCTGGCAAAGGTAGTCTGGAGGATCATTTTCCTGCAGAAAAAGCATAAAAGATATTAATAATGCTGGAAAGTTCCCTGTGTGTGTGTCTTCATGCTGGTTGTCACTGGGCCATGTTAGAGACCTACATCGAAACTCCTCCCACCATCAGTGTGACTTTGACAGGCAAAGGGTGCAGGCTACTGTCTACAGCATGAAGTGCATCAAGCACATATACAGGCAAGAAAATAACATACATCACAATCCACATAAATTAATGGACACATCAATCATGTACTCACCCAAATTGATTACAGACATGCTGTGGATAAAGCCACTCAATCCCCACTAGGGGTGTTAATACAAGTAGTACAGAAGCAGACAGGCCACAGATATGACGAAAGCCCAAAGCCCTTGTCTAAATGCTTGTTACACCAAACCATCCTTGCGAGCCCATGGATAAGGGAAGCAGGAGTTGCCTATATGAGTCAGGACGCCAAGCTGAAAACACATACATGAGACAAGCTTGAAGGGCCCAGCTGGAACAAACAGTGGATGCTTTCGAAAGCCACAAAGTACCACACTGTCACATGAATGCACAATAGAAAAGCAATTTTAAACTATATTAACTAATTAAACTAACTATATAAAAAAACCTATATTACCTAATTAACTATCAAAAACCATATTAACTAACTAAACTAACCATAAAAATCAGAAATGGCCATATATGACCCGGGGGGAGGCATCCAGGAGGGGGGAGGTACAGGGTGCACTTCAACACCCACATGTGATGATGTTGAGACAAAAAAAAAACTCCATGGGCTCAACAACTGCACAGCCAGACCTGTGTGGGAGATAACTCGTTGTCCTCATCACCCTCTGGCTGAAAAGGTTGACGTGGCACAGTACCCTGACCACGCCTAGGCACAGCTTGCCCCTCGTCGCAGCATGTCTGGGGGATGGGTGAGCATGGTTCTGTGCGGCGATGACACGTAGGTCAGCATGTAGAACCTCGCGTGATAAGCGCGCTTCCTCTTGCAAGGTAACACGTGTAACACAGAGTTCTTCCTGCATGTCCTGGCTGGACAACTGGTACACCTCCCGGCAAGCACGTAGCTCAGCCGAGATGGTATTCTCTAGCTGCTCCAACCTCTCCTCTGACCGCCTCCTCTGGGACATCATGAGTGCAGCCAGAGTAGATTTGAGGGATTCATAGTCAACCCTCATGGCTCCCATGTGTGCCTCTGTGTGAGCAGCAATTGCTTGATGCAAAGACACCATTCGAGCCCGGCGTGCCCTGTCTGAGGCCGCCATGCTCAACCTCAGTGAGCGGGCCGTGGACTGTGCCACCCGCTGCTGGAGTTCCACCTGCCTAGTAGGGGGTAGCACGGATTGGGCCACATGTTCCATGCTCTCAGCAATGTTATCAATTGCTGCCCCCTGGTGTTCTGAATTGGCAAACATGGCTTGCTCAGTATACCCCAGTGGCGCACGGCGACCGCTTTGCTGGGCTTTCACCTCCGGGGCCCAAGGAGCCGACGTCCTTGTTGGGTTGGCACCGCCCGCGGCTGCAGAACTGCATTCCTCCATTGACCTGATGCCCCAGGCACATCAGCAACTGGAGTGGAGGGTGACCCTGCATCCCGATCCACCACAGGCGGAGGTCCCATCACTGTCTGGACCCTCAGTGCAGGTGTCGCGGACAGAGGAGCGTCCACATCAGAATCACTCACCCCTGACGAATGGACCTGATGCATATCCAACTCGACATTGTCGTCAGAGTGATCATACGAGCTAGACTCATTGCCAGCCCTAGACAAGATGGTCTGTAACACAAGTGGGTTCTCGTGGCCTACCACCCCACGAGCCCCACTTGTGCTCGGTTGTTGGTGTGATAGCAACCCTATGTCTGGCATGACAACACCATTCTCTGGCTCCGTTGCGTCATCATCTGAAAAGTGGAGAAAAGATAAACATTAGTACACATGTCAGAAGCACATAACACACACACACACATAGACATCACATAGACAGCCAACACATGAATCAGACATGTCACACACAAATGAGAACCTGGCATGCATCCAGTGGCCTTGATATGCAAACACATCCCAGACACAGAAATGGATGTGTCTAAATAGCAAAGCCTACACAAGTACAAAAAGTAGTATATGAAGTCCATCAGACACCACCTCTGTTAGGCACATGTCACAGGCAGAAAAGACAGATGGCAACTAAGAGATGCTACACACCATAAGCATTACTGAACTGCAAATTGACCACTGCTGCATGTGAATCCAAACACGCAATGACACATGTACCATGCATGTAGACATGCATCACTAAATCATCATCATCAATATAGCTACATCCATCTCCAGCTCGGCCCGTACTGGGTGGCATGGGCCATGTAGATATAGCGAATGTCCCAAGCAAAGCAAGGCCTTGCAACCAGGCATGAAGGACCATAACGCCCAGTACCGTCCGAGCTGCAGGACATGAGGCCTCCCCAACACCCCTCAGGGCCTGATTGAGCACATTGGGCTATGAATGTGCCCGATTACATCATTCCTTGTGGAAATTTCCACGGCCAGGACCCACCATAGTAGCTAAGTGGGCCTGGGCATACAAACACTGCACAACAGTGAACCTTTGGGATCATGCCAGTTCCACATTACGTGTCCAATTCAGAAATCTCACCAGCATAAACGTCTATCAACTACATATTAGTCAGTCAACAATAAAGCTGCGGAAGACGCATGTGTAAATGGACACTTTCACAAACACATAAGTGAAGCTGCTTGCATATGTACATGTGAAAGCGTTCAAAAACAACCATTTCCCCATACACCTTTATTGTGAACATGACCAGCATCGAATACACCAAAGCAAGCAGCTATAACACTGCTTGCTTTGATGTATGTGGAAGTGCACACATACACATGTGAAGGATGCTCCACAGTCATTACTACCCGATTGGCAGGCTACATCCAATCAGGGCCCTATGCCAGTTGGTATAGGCCGTACATTGTCCAATCAACTCATCTAAACAACCACTAGGGATTTCCAATACTGAGTACATGTGTCATAGGATGCACCTGTGCCCGTCGCATACATGACAGAGAAGGGATGAAAAACTGTCCATACATGCCAGGTGACTTTGACATTGCATCAGTGAGTATGCATGTAGAAGGTTGTAACACGGCTCAGAAGTGGGTTGATTCAGTGCAGAACATGTGTACATTACCCACTATCTACATGAACAAGTACATTATGATGTCTATCAATAAACGTGAAGGAAGTGCAAGGGCAAGTTCAGGCATCACGTGCAATGTGCATGCAATGGGTTGCATGGCTACAAGCAAACCCCCCACGCCCCCTAAGTGAAAATGCAGGGAGGCATTTCATGGCGGAGAAAGGGTGACCAGAGACCTGTGTATTGGCAGACAGTGTTGACTAGTGTCAATTGCATCACCTGAGTCAACTGACAACACAGCAGATGATGATGGGACAGTAAGCAGGACACATGATGAAACCTCAGTAGTACATCCATGTGTGCAGAAGCCACTGCACCAGTTGAACAGAGTCAGTGGGCCTGAAACAGGGGGAGGCCTGTGCCCCACACAGACTGTGACACCCTAAACATGTGTGTGATGCTGGACTGAGCCAGAGTGGGCATGGAATGGATGATCAAATGCCATGAAATGTAGGTCATCCTGGACACGTACTACAATGATCATCCTGTCAAGGACACATAGGGGCATGCATGGAATGCACATGGAGCATGAATGGGCACTCATGTCCCTGTGGAGCATCTGCCATCTGCACAGTCCAAGTGAGACACCCTGCATCAAGGACAGAGGATGTACCCCACTGCATGTGTCTGGCAGGTTGGATGGTGGAAGTTTGCATTTACACAGGAGCCTTGAACAGGCCATTGAGTACGCCAACATGATGCACACCAGTGCCATGGTGAAATTGTGGTGCAGGGGGGGTGGAGGGGCAAGGGAGCATGCCTACATGTAGTACCTGCATGCAGGCAGAAGACACATGCATGTCGGTCATGCAATGACATAGTCCCAGTGCTGAGAGGAAAGACACCCCAGGCTATATGCAAAGGGCCAGTGAGCTGGAACATGGACCGTAGGGGCAGCCGCGTGAGTAGCATGTGAGTAGGGTGCAAGAGTGGCCATGAGGACAGTCCCTGTCTGCTCTACATGTCCAGCATTCTGCACAGCAGGCACGCATCAGTGAAGCATTGCATGACTTGCACATGAGAACCATGTACACATGACATGTAGTGGCAGACATTCACAACACATCACACAAGAAAACCACACATGGCCTCGACAAACACGCAACAACACTCACTGGACGGGGCATCAAAGTCCAGCATCTCTCCCCCTCCTTCGACCATTCCTGCTGGTATGAACTCCGCAGCGACTGACTCGTGCGAAGTGAGGTCTTCCTCCTCAGGTGGTGGCCCACTGCCAGTCACCAGAGTCATGTTGTAAGCCACAGTATAGTGACCACACAATATTAATTCCAATACCCATCCTATTTCTCCCAGACCATTTACGCTCCTGTGGTGACAAGGTAAGCGCTACACTTATACTTTGCAGATTTCAAATGCCCTAAAGTCTTCAGAACCCTCTCAGTCAAGCCCAACTTACTCTCCTCCGACGCTGCTCCAATCCTAAAAGAATGAATACCACATTCCTCAGCCCAGTCACCTATTGCTACTAAACCCTTTCTCATCACCCCAGAACCTGCCCTGCTGTTACCCCTTCCCCATTCTCATCTTGGAAAACCAAACTTACCTACATGTACATCTTCTCTGCCATGCTAACTGAGCCATTACTGGACACAAATCCTTACCTCCCCTGTCCAAATACATCCAAAGACCTTTTACTAGCTGATCTGTCGTTGATTTACTGATCCTTATATCCACTGTGAGAAAACAGAGGGTATTCTCACTCCTCCTACCCCTGGATCTTCTTCTCAGGTGGCCAGGGAAAGGCCATCGCTTTAGGATCCTGAACCTGGGGTGGAGAAACAAGGGAGGGTCACCTGGGTGGAGGGTCCTTGGGGATTGGGAGTAGGGTGCCCACAGGTGAGACATGGTATCCCCATTTTCTTATAGACGACCAACCTAACCTTCCCCCAACCTTTATTGGCTACTGCAGAGCCTTTCCCCTCATTTTCCCACATTTGGCGTCTGATACTACTGGGACGAGGAAGAGGAGGCTGAGAGTAATGGACACTAAATCTTAATTTCACCACTCTAGTACTGGGTCTAGGAAGATACCTCTTGAGTATTGTGACAGTCAGGCATGTCCCTTTAATCATAGTCAGGCAAGGACAATTGTGAACCCACACCTGCAAACTGTCAAGTGGTTGCACATGTATAAAAGGAGAACAGAAAACAGCAGACAGAGCAACAGGGAGGCCAGTGTGGGAGGGACCAGCAGGGGACCCTTAATGTGAGGAGATGTGGTAGCAGCAAGGACTGTGGCAGACCATGCAAACCGTGGGAAGCAGAGCATACCGGGACAGAGGACTCCATGCAGGTTGAGCCCTATCCTGTGTTTGGCAAGGAAGCTTGTGCTCCAGGCAGCAGCAGATGCGCAGCGGGACATGGTGCCATGCTGGACAATTCTCCTAGAGTCTCAGAGGAATGTTCGTTAACTCTGAAGCGAGGGAAGACTTTGGAGTGCCCGAAGGGCAGACAGAATCCTCATTGTGAAGCTAGATACTTTCTTAAATCCGATGATTTTCAGTAATCCTAGAAACACAGGAGCACTGTACACGCTAACACTTATTTCTAATGTGACACTAGCAGTGGAAAATAGAGTAAAAGCAGTGTTGGACCGATTGTCGTTGAAGAGCCCGGTACGCAAACAAAAGGTGCGCGGGCAGAAACAAAGTAACAGTGCATTGTACAATAGTTTGAATCTCCCGGCAAATGAGAGGCAAATCGCATGTGAGAGTTTCATGAACAATAAGAGCTTGAAATTGAACTATGCATATTGAACACCGATCTGAATGACAACTTGAAATTAAGCCTATTGAACATTGAATTGACGAAAAGTTTATGGGCAAAACAAAATAGCAGTTGACAACCAAAAGGAAAGGGCCCATGTGAAATAACTTCGGAAAAGAGCATAAGTGGAAAAGCGTGCCATAGAGAGATGGCCATGAATAAACCCACCACAGTGAATTTTATGAACGGATGCAGTGCGGCAAGGCCAAAGGCTGGCAGGATGTTAGGGAGAATTCTCTGTTTAGGCTGAATTTCCTAACCTAGTGAGTCCCCCAGCAGCTTTGATGGATTTTTGGGGTTTATTTTTTTCTCCTGCCAAGAGTGAGACTCTTTTACCCTCACTCTTGGACATGATTTGAGTGTGTTTCTTTGAATCTAGATGTGTTTAATGGGCTATGGGGTCTTTTACTCCATAGGGCTTCATGTGTTTTTGTGATGTGTGTTACACAGCACTCTCAGTGCAGTGACACAGGGGTGTCATAGTGACCCCCCAGTATAGACCCCATACCCTGGGACTGACTACTGTCTCCCAGGGCATGTAAAGTCACCATTGACTTTACTAGTCTTAAATTCTGAACAGAACCAGTACAAACCATCATATTGGGGACGTACTGGCTGGGGCAATTCGATTGCCCCAGGGTCTGTTAGTCGAGGGGGCACGTCTCCGTCCCCCCTGATCGAGTTTTGGCTGGTGGCAGTGGATACTACTTTTTATATTCAACCGCGAATATTTTCCTATGGGATTTCTCATTGTTTTAGACTACTATCTTTATTTAATTATTTACAGTAGCCTCGAACATACCGCCGGTTTATTTAATTAATATTAATTCTCCGGTTGGTATTTTTTTGCCAAAACTTGATTCTAAAATGGCGTTTGTGTTCTCTTCTGTGACTCCAACCCAAGTCGAGCCCTTTGTTCCACTTTTTGGCGGGCTTCTCCACAGAAGCCCTCCAAAGTGGTGCCACTCTGTCTGAGGTACTTAGGAGGGGTGGAGGGGAATTTAGGCACCCTGGACTGAGTTGCCTAGGCAACTCAAGTCGCACTCCATCCTGATTGGCCCGAGTGGTGAGCCGGCCGGCTCACCACTTAGCATGTTTGAGTGACAGCTAGGCTGAGTGAATGGGGGTTTGCTGCATAAAAGCAGGGCTTTGGGGACTGGAACTTCAGAGGTCACCACAGGACCTAAGAATCCGACGAGGGAGAAGCTGAGCCGACCTGCCACGACACCACCACCGGTGGAGCCCTGCTGGACTGCCTCACCACTTTTCCCAACAACAGAGGAGATCTCCCGCCGGAGAGTCTTCTTCCTTTGACTGGTGGGGATAACCAGTTTCACCGTCTTTTCGCTTTCCCGATGTACCTCATGGCCGCCTTGCCCGTGCCAAGCACCCCGGCAACCGGGATACCACGTATTACCACAACCGCGAAACAAAGGTACCACCTTTAACTGGAAGACTCCGTGGCTGGTTTCTTCCCTGGTAGTGCAACGACCTTCATCTTTCCTCCAAGTCGAGATCTTCTCTTCCCCTGGATGACGACGCAACTTGCACCCACTACCAGGAACAACTGCCACCGCTGGAGGATCCTTCCCACTTAAGGTACTGTGTCCCGCCTGGCTTCTCTTGCTACCGACTGTACGGGGTAGATTTAGCCCCCGGCTTTCGAACCTGGGTTAGTCTGGGACACCCTGGCTAAACTTTCTTAAAACCTCTCTAAACCCTTTTTGAACCTTCTGCAAGACTTTCTAAGCATAGTGTAACTGTGTGATCTTGGGCGCATTTGTGCTCTGCTCTCTCTAAGAGTGGGCCCAGCCTTTGGACTTTGGCTCACCAGTGACTTTTTGCTCTCTGCCTTGCTAACAGTGTTCCTGAATCTTAGAGTGGTGTACCTTTTCATATTCTGTCTTTTTCCCTCCCTTTCTCACAAACTTGTTGGAGTGCAATCTAGTTAAGCACTCACCTCTGTATGAAAATAAGTGGTGTTTTACTGTGACTTAGCTGATAAGGAAAAAGGGGTGTATATATTGCAATAGTAACTGTGTTTAGAATATTTTACAATAAGAGTGCTGGAGTGTTTCAACTGTGTGTTTTTAAATAAATAATTATATACTTTGATACCAAAGCTTTGGTCAGTGTTTGCTTGTATTATTGTATCTGAGTGCCTATTGTGTATACTTTGCATACTGCCTAACTCTTCTTGAGGGAAGTCTGACTGCTCAGCCACAGCTACCAGGTAAATCTGGGTGGTACAGACTGCTACCAAGTGGGTTTACTGCCAACACCTGTAGTCTTAAATCTTTTGCAGTGGTCCCTAAGGGAACTGCACATGTTTCTGCCTAACACTGGTGTACAGCGGTGGGATTTATATTGAGTATACACTTTAGAGTGCTTTAGGATACCTTAGTGCAACTAACCACAAAGCTTAGCACTGAAAAAGTAATCTTTCTAACATGTCAACTATGGAAACTTATAGTCAAGAGTCCCTTGCTACAAAAACTGCTGATTGTTTAAGAGTATTATGTAAGCATAAGAACCTCCTGACTAAAGGCAAGAAAATGGAATTAATAGAAAGGTTGTTAGCTAACCAAAGTCTGGATGATGGGTCTGAGGAACCTACCATGCCAGAAAATGTAGATAACAGTATAGAAATTGATATTGATCAAAATGTTGATAATCTTGAGGAAGAGTCAGAAAAGGAGGGTGAGGCTGCTGTGACTGTCCCCCTAGGCCTCTGTCTGCTCTGCCTGCTGTACCTACTGGGCCTTTTGCCAAGTCCCACAGTTAGTCCTCAATATCTCGAATTAGAGAAAATGAAACTTGATCTAGAGTTCAAGAAACTGAATACTCTGGCTGAACAGAGACATCAGGAACTGAATCAAGAACTAAGGCTAAGGGAAATGGAGCTCAAGCATGAGCTAGAAATGAAGAAATTATCTGTTGAAAATGCTTCTCTCTCTGGCTCCTCTAGAAGTTCCAGTCCTAAAAGACCCCGGATGCCTAAAGAATTGGTTGGTATGTATGAGCCTAAGTTGGATGTGTTGGATTGGTTGTCTCTGTTTGAATATGATCATGGGCTCCAGAACATCACAGGAAATAACTTACTCACCTGGTTGTTCTCTAGGCTTCCCCCTTTTGCAACTGACGTGGTAAGGGAGTTGGGGGAGGAGGATAGGAAAGAGTATGAATGTGTGAAACTAGCTCTGATAGCTAGATTTGGGAAGACCCCTTCCCAGTATCTTAAGTGGTTTAGGACCCTCAAAAAGCATGATGGTACCCCTTGGGCTACCTGGGTGAGTGAATGTTTGAAAAACGTAGAGGGATGGATTAAGGGTTACAAGGTGAACACTTATGAAGGTATGAAAAATCTTTTTATGTTGGAGTCAATTCATGATGCCTGCTCTCCTGAGCTCAGACAGCACTTGGCTGATTCAAAGGAATTAGATTCCAGAAAGCTAGCTAAGGCTGCTGACTTGTGGGTTGCCAACAGGGCCACTCACAAGGATTCAGGCGTCACTCAGAAAAAGGATGAGGGAAAGCAGCCACCTAAAGTGAATCCAGAGAATTCTAATACCTCCCATACCAAAGAGGGCCACAAACAACAAAATAACCAGGGTAAGCCCCACGGTAAACCGAATCAGGCTAGTGTACCTTCTGGTCAACAACCAGAAGGAGGTCAGAACAAGCCACCCTTTCACAGGGCATTTGGACAATGCTATATCTGTAAGGCTACTGACCATATCAAAGGGGATCCCAGATGCAAGGGTAAACCTGCAGGGATCAGCACAGTCTCCTTAGCCTTCACTCCTGAGGATTAAGTACAGATGGCTAGTGCCCAATTTGAACTCTTTGCTGAAGAACCCTTGGGTCTTCAAGCAACTGTAAACTTAGAGCCTATGGGTCTGGTTAGTCCCCAGAATAGGGTTGTGTATAACTCCCTACCTGTTAACTCTAAGGTGTATTATGTGGACAGTGTTCTTGTCAATGGCCAGGATACTCCTGCCAGGAGAGACACTGGGGCCAGCAGAACCGTAGTGGATGAAAGCTTCTTTCAACCTGAGGATGTGGCAAGAGCACCAAAAGGTCCCACTAAGATGTATGGAGGCCCTGTCCAGATGGTTCCTATTCTACCAGCCCTCATTCAGTGTAACAACATGACAGTGAGGATCCCTGTCAGTGTTCAGACTGAGGTCCCTGGGAAAGTCCTGTTGGGGAATGACCTGAGAACTCTAGGAGTAGTGTCACATACCCCCAGGCCTCCCAGTATGGAGAACCAGAACCTAACCAAATTGGCTAGAGAGGCCACCTTAAGGGACCACTCTAAGCCTGCGGGAACCTCTACTGAGACCCCCACTACAAGCCCTGGTGTTAGTAAGTCGACCTCTAACCCAGGCACATTTCAGGCTAGTACATTAGGGAAATGGGAGCCCCAACCAAGCTCCATCATTGTTCCCCCAGTTTTAGAGTCTGTGACTCCCCCTGCTTCTGAGGAAGAGGTCGATAGACCTACTGGGCCCTTACCTAGGCCTAAGAGAACTGGTAATTCTCAATGCTGGTGGAAAACCAGGAAAGAAAAGTCTAAGGCCAAAAACCTTCAGACTGTTGGACCTTCTACTGAAGACCCCAACTCAAAACCTAATATTAGGGGGGAAACTCCTAAAGTAGGTAAGGTTAGATCTAAGAGGAAGGGGAAGCAGGTACATTGCCTAACCCCAACCCCTCCAACCAAGAGGCCTAAGACCCAACCTGCTACCACAAGAGAGGTGGCGAGGAACCTTGGAGGCCCCTCTAGATCTAAGGGAATCCTTTATAAGGACCCCTTGAAAAAGCCTAACACAGGTTCAGAAGTTGTACCAACTTCTGAGGGACTGGTCAACCAGATCCCCTATAACTTTAAAAAGACTGATGTTCCTCAAGGGGTTTGTAGGTCATATAGCTTACAAAGGAAAACCTTTGATTGGGCCATAGAACATAGGTCAAGGTGTCACCATCAAAATGCTGATGGACTCTCTAGGATGTAGGCCATCGACTAGAGGTATGAGGTTCATCCAGGAGTGGATTACATCCTCCTGTCCCATAGTCTGGGGGGGCGAGTGTTAGGGAGAATTCTCTGTTTAGGCTGAATTTCCTAACCTAGTGAGTCCCCCAGCAGCTTTGCTGGATTTTTGGGGTTTATTTTTTTCTCCTGCCAAGAGTGAGACTCTTTTACCCTCACTCTTGGACATGATTTGAGTGTGTTTCTTTGAATCTAGATGTGTTTAATGGGCTATGGGGTCTTTTACTCCATAGGGCTTCATGTGTTTTTGTGATGTGTGTTACACAGCACCCTCAGTGCAGTGACACAGGGGTGTCATAGTGACCCCCCAGTATAGACTCCATACCCTGGGACTGACTACTGTCTCCCAGGGCATGTAAAGTCATCATTGACTTTACTAGTCTTAAATTCTGAACAGAACCAGTACAAACCATCATATTGGGGACGTACTGGCTGGGGCAATTCGATTGCCCCAGGGTCTGTTAGTCGAGGGGGCACGTCTCCGTCCCCCCTGATCGAGTTTTGGCTGGTGGCAGTGGATACTACTTTTTATATTCAACCGCAAATATTTTCCTATGGGATTTCTCATTGTTTTAGGCTACTATCTTTATTTAATTATTTACGGTAGCCTCGAACATACCGCCGGTTTATTTAATTAATATTAATTCTCCGGTTGGTATTTTTTTGCCAAAACTTGATTCTAAAATGGCGTTTGTGTTCTCTTCTGTGACTCCAACCCAAGTCGAGCCCTTTGTTCCACTTTTTGGCGGGCTTCTCCACAGAAGCCCTCCAAAGTGGTGCCACTCTGTCTGAGGTACTTAGGAGGGGTGGAGGGGAATTTAGGCACCCTGGACTGAGTTGCCTAGGCAACTCAAGTAGCACTCCATCCTGATTGGCCCGAGTGGTGAGCCGGCCGGCTCACCACTTAGCATGTTTGAGTGACAGCTAGGCTGAGTGAATGGGGGTTTGCTGCATAAAAGCAGGGCTTTGGGGACTGGAACTTCAGAAGTCACCACAGGACCTAAGAATCTGACGAGGGAGAAGCTGAGCCGACCTGCCACGACACCACCACCGGTGGAGCCCTGCTGGACTGCCTCACCACTTTTCCCAACGACAGAGGAGATCTCCCGCCGGAGAGTCTTCTTCCTTTGACTGGTGGGGATAACCAGTTTCACCGTCTTTTCACTTTCCCGATGTACCTCGTGGCCGCCTTGCCCGTGCCAAGCACCCCGGCAACCGGGATACCACGTCTTACCACGACCGCGAAACAAAGGTACCACCTTTAACTGGAAGACTCCGCGGCTGGTTTCTTCCCTGGTAGTGCAACGACCTTCATCTTTCCTCCAAGTCGAGATCTTCTCTTCCCCTGGACGACGACGCAACTTGCACCCACTACTAGGAACAACTGCCACGGCTGGAAGATCCTTCCCACTTAAGGTACCGTGTCCCGCCTGGCTTCCCTTGCTACCGACTGTACGGGGTAGATTAAGCCCCCGGCTTTCGAACCTGGGTTAGTCTGGGACACCCTGGCTAAACTTTCTTAAAACCTCTCTAAACCCTTTTTGAACCCTCTGCAAGACTTTCTAAGCATAGTGTAACTGTGTGATCGTGGGCGCATTTGTGCTTTGCTCTCTCTAAGAGTGGGCCCAGCCTTTGGACTTTGGCTCACCAGTGACTTTTTGCTCTCTGCCTTGCTAACAGTGTTCCTGAATCTTAGAGTGGTGTACATTTTCATATTCTGTCTTTTTCCCTCCCTTTCTCACAAACTTATTGGAGTGCAATCTAGTTAAGCGCTCACCTCTGTATGAAAATAGGTGGTGTTTTACTGTGACTTAGCTGATAAGGAAAAAGGGGTGTATATATTACAATAGTAACTGTGTTTAGAATATTTTACAATAAGAGTGCTGGAGTGTTTCAACTGTGTGTTTTTAAATAAATAATTATATACTTTGATACCAAAGCTCTGGTCAGTGTTTGCTTGTATTATTGTATCTGAGTGCCTATTGTGTATACTTTTCATACTGCCTAACTCTTCTTGAGGGAAGTTTGACTGCTCAGCCACAGCTACCAGGTAAATCTGGGTGGTACAGACTGCTACCAAGTGGGTTTACTGCCAACACCTGTAGTCTTAAATCTTTTGCAGTGGTCCCTAAGGGAACTGCACAGGTTTCTGCCTAACACAGGAGGTGTGTGTAACACATTATGTTAAAGCCAAGAGACCGACAGAGAAGAGCTAACTGAATGTGAATTTGTACACAGGGTCAAGTGCAGAAGAACCTTTGTGGGTTAAAGAGCCTAGGGATCCTGGTTGCACGACCTGTGATGGGTGGACTATGTGGTATGATAACTGTGCCTAGACCAGTGAACCCTAAAGTCCGAAAACCAAAAGACATTGGGAAACCAGCCAAGGAGAAGCTCTGTTAGCAAACTGGTAATGAAATCTCAAAATCTCAAAGGAGGGTCAGGTTGACCTAAAGTTGCGTTGAACTTTTTTGAAATTACTAAAAGAAGTACAATTGGCTGAGTTGAAGTCTTGGGCAAGGGAACCCCGAGATTTGAGGAACTGCCAAGGTTGTTTTTAGAAACAAAACCTCAAGATTCTTTCCTTTTGAACTGTGTTGCTTTGAACTTGGAGAAGGGAACCCCAAGGATTTGTGGAACTGCTTTGAACATGAGAAAGGTAATTGAAACTTTTATGGAACTTTCTTGAACTTGGGAAGAGTTGCTGAGAAGGAAGCTAGGAGCTGGAAGAAGCTCAGAACTTTGTGTTGATCACCATTTCTTTGATTATTGACATTCCTACACATTGTTTGGCTTTAGTTGTAAGGGCAAGCATAGGTTTTGGGCACAGACAGACTTTTAAGTTGAACTCTTTCCTTAGTTGTGTTCAGGTAGGGAAATCCCCCTTTAGTATAGGGCGAGTTAGGCCTTCTACCATCCTGATATTTGATTTAATAAACCACTTTTTTTAAAACTTTGATTCTATTGTCTGTGTCTTGCTTCATGATGCCTTCACATCACACTGTCTTCCGACAGAAAGACACCCACATCTCAGTCCCCCCTAACCCTCTGCCCTCAACATCAACTCCAACACTCAGAAAGCCCCAAAAACAACCAGGTAAATCATGCCGTAAGCATGCCCCTCTCCCACAGAGATCAGCATATTCCCCCAACTACATTACACAATCTCCCCAACAATTCTGCTGATACTGCCTGTCTTCTGTCCATTACCTTCCCCTTCTCCCTTGCCTAGCCTTCCAGCATCCTATCCGCCATCTCCCCACCAATAGGCTGAAAACCCCAGAACCACTTGCTGTAAAATGCAATACGGGCCAGCTTTCCTGCTATCGTCCCCCTAGACCACCCTTTCCCAATGCAATCCATTATGAAGCTTACCACATCCTCCCTCCTCCTCTACTCTGCATCACCCCTCCCTGTTGAACTCAGTGAACCCCCTTTCTGAAACTCCAACCAAGCTCTCCTGTATGCTTCCTGTGAACTTGGAGCCAATGAACCCTCCACTAACTGCAGTCATCTCACTCTCTTTGCTGCCACAGTTCTTCCGGGATCTGGTGCCCTTCCAACTCTGCTTCTGGTGCCAACCCACAGAATCGATGCCACTGAAAACTAGTCAGCGTCAGCGATGCCATTATCTTTTCCCAACTAATGTGTTGCCTTAAACACAATATTCCATCTCACGCAGCGCAACACAAACTCCCTCCAAAGCCTGCACCATCTCTGATCCTTGGCAGACTGTCTGGTCACAATATTAAGCACTGCTTTGTTGTCCCTGAATTACAGACAGGGGTCACTTTATCAGTCTCCCTAATTAAACGCAATTGGAACTGAACTGAGGAAATCCTCTGCACCAAAAACAGAAGATCCAGCCATAGGACAAAGTGTTACTGTCTTTATTACAATTCAATGACTGGGATTAAAGCATGAACATTGTAGCATTCTCCACACTCACTCTAGTTTGTCTCGACCCTGTCCAGTTTTGCTAATATGTGATGTCACATAATGAAGCTATACCCTACGAAACCTAACAAGGGTTGGGATTGGTTAGTAAGGTGAACTATATACACATTCTACAAGGTGTTAGTTCGAGAATTAGTTGAAACATATCTGGTGGTTCCTCCTGAGACCACCTCTAAATGTTGAGAATAGAAGAATTACAGCTTAGTATGAGCTGATTGGGCAGTGCAACAAAGTGTGATTCTAACTTGGAACGTGAATTGGGATTGGGCAAAATGGTCTTCTCAGCCTCTGAGCTTTGGAAAGTTACCTGGCCAAATGCAACTATTCAGGGTAGTGGGAACAGCCCTGAAGGTGCTGAATGTTATCAGCAAGTACCATCTCTGATCTCCTAAGCCTTGAGACAGAACATTCGGCTTTGAACCTGTATTACATTTATATTGTCTTGCTTTTAGTTTGATGGGAACAGCCTCCTCAGTCTGGCTCAAATGAATAGGCTATGTCTCTCAGGTTCAGGTCACATATGGAGGGACCACACAATTAACCTCCCCTGCTTGTAATTATGAGGATATTCAGCTTGTATTCTCTGCAGGTGTCCTAGCTCTTCTGTTAGCTTGAAACCTCCTTCTTCCGGTGTCCTTGCAGTGGCTGCACTGGAAGTCTGGTCTGCATGCTTCAGCAAGATCAGTCTGTCAGTCTTTCTCTGTAACTTTGAGTCCTTCTTGCTTCCTTCATTCGTTCGAATGTATTTGTGGCTTCTATCTTGATTTTCATGGCTGCCTATGTTAGTGGTGTTCAAGCCTCAGCAAGCACTTCATAGGTATTCTTGTGCGTCTTTGGGTTGTGCATGTCAAAGGCATAAGTGTGTCAGTCTATTTTTTGTAACGTTGTTTCATTACATGCCAAAAACCAGGCTGGTCTCAGAGCATGGATCAGATACACAACAAGATATAACAAAAGAACGGATAACAGGACATTAATTAGTTCAGTGATAAAGTAACAATGGGGACTTTATTCAAACAGATAAGTGTTCAGCCCTTTTCTGAATAACAGTAAAATACATTACAGGCGTAAGTTGGGTGGAAGAGTGTTCCAGGTAGTGGACGCAGTGTGAGGAAAAGATTTGTCTTTCGCTTTCTGCCGTTTCGGCCGTGAACAGTTTAATAGCAGGGTGTTGCTTCAACATAACCTTTTAATGGGTTGGTAAGTTGTTATTCTTCTCTTTAGGTATTCTGGGGTTGTACCATAAACTGCTTTGTGAGCAGACACATACATTTTTAAATAGGATTCTAGCTTTTATGTGAAGCCAGTGAAGAGACGTTTGATGTACATTGATATGCTAACCTCGTGGGACTTGGTTTATAATGGAACAGCATTATTTTGAACCACTTGAAGGGCATACAAGTACTGTTTAAATGCACCACCCTAAAGGGCATTGCAGTATTGCATTCCTGAAAGCACCATAGCCATAGCCAATGTCGTGCAGTTTTTGTCCGACATCAAGGGTCTCATTTTCCTAAAGAATTTTACGGGGTATTGGATGTTATGTATTATGCTGTTCACTTGTGCATCAGTGCTAATGTTACAATCCAGTACAGTGCCTAATGTTTTAATGTTTGTCTCTGTTGTAATAACATGTCCATTCAGCAAGAAATGTTTATATCTGTGATCTCATTTCAATCTTTGATGGCGAGAGCCGAAGAATAGCAATTGTGATTTAGAATCACTAAGGCACAGCCAGTGCTTTACCATCCATTGCTTAACTTGTTTGTAGATATCATTTAATCTGGCAGTATCTTGATCATAATTACCCTGCAGTCTCAGCAGAAGCTGAGTGTCGTCAGCATAGTTGGTAAAGCGGATATTCAGATCTTCTAATATATGACACAAGGGTTTGATGTACAGATTAAATGAAACTGGGGACAGACAAGCCCCTTGTGGAACACCAAAAGTGATGGGAGTATATTTTCCGAAAGGGTCTCACCCCAATTGGCAGCTGAGACCCTATCAGATTGAAAGAAGTGAATCGGATCCACTTTATAGTTTTAGGGGAGCACTTACCTGTTTCACCCAATGTTGCCAAAAGTGTATAATGTTCCATCAAATTGAATTTCGTTCACAGGTCCAAAAAGACCAATAAGCCACATCCTACTGAATGAAGAATTTCTAACATATCGAGGAGAGCAAATTCAGTACTATGGTGAGGTATAAAGCCTGACTGTTTACATTTGTGGATACATTTGTGTTCTAGAAAGTCATGGAACTGTTTTGTAGCTACTTTATCTAGGATTTTCAACATGAATGCGATATTTGTGATGGCTCTTAGTCCTCCGACTATGTGAGTCATAAGCATGTTCTTCATGTCTGCCAGCAATACATCTAAGTGTCTGCATAACTTCACGCAGGAATGTCTATTTACTTCATGTCTAACACATCTATGTCATGGGGTCAGTTGTGGCATCATCATTTGTCTTCAGAGTCGCTGTCAGTCGACTTGTTCAATTGATTGCAGCTGTATCTCTTTGACACTGTCAACAGGATAGGATCTGAACGGTTGTCTGAGTGAATAGCGTTTCTCACCTCTGTGATACATTGATGATGGGAGGAAGGGGCCAGGAAAAATGTACACCTCTCGTTTCTTTGTTACAGTGATGAGGGCAGGATAGGTGCAGCAAGGGCCACATTTAGGCCTCTCTCTTCAATCCCCCCTCTGTTTGATAAATCAATCACACTTCCTTGGAAACCTTCTCTGTTCATGTGTGACCTTGGGATCCATACTTTCGCCACTCCTCCCAGGTGTCCGTGGTACCTTACTTGTTTGTCTAACCTCCAGGTCATACATATAGCAACAGACTCCAGCCGGTCTGCACCACACCCATCTTCCGCAATAATGGCAGGGATCTGTGGGAAATGAGAACCTTGTGCATGGCAGGAACAGAGGACACTGCTTCAGGTGTTATTGCAATATGTCAAAAGTCTGTGTTTCTCTGTCGGTTTTTGTCTCCACATCCAGTAATATTTTCATCCCGATTGTCTTTTCAGAAGTCTTCTTGCATTGTGCTATGGCCACTCTAATAACGCAGAAGGCAAATAATACTAGCACTAAGACAGCTATTAGTACCTTCAGTCCACCAGCCATCCATGATGGTAACCAGGAAAGATGTATGTCAGCCAGTCTTCATCTTCTCCTATTGGGTTTGTCACTGCCTCAATTTTGGCATGCAGGTCCGATAACCACATGATTGCCTCTGTGAGGGTTCCATCTCTCTATCTTGGGAGGGTACGTGCAGCAGGAAGGCCAGATCTTGGTGCACACGCCTTCTTTCATAGCTGTTAGGAGATCCAGAACGTATCTGTTCTTCAGGGTCACCAGCCTGACAGCTCTCAACTCTTCTTTGATAGCATTGAACCCTTTGATGGTCGAGTTTATTGTCTACAACAGTTCCCACCAAGTGACCTGGAGCCATTTGGCGTTCAAGTTGGCCTAAACTTCTTGAACCCCTGAACCGAAGAACATTTCAGTTCTGCTGAACAGCTTATGCTCTGATGGTATCACGCACAATGCGTCTTCCATCCTTGTCGACACATAGTTTCACCTCTTTACTCTTGTCAGCTCTGCAGATCTCTTCTACCCCAGTTGTGTTCATTTTGGGTAAACCTTCTGCCTGTATGTCGTTTCGAGGCACTACTAATGCTGTGTTTTCAGCTGCACTAGAGAGCATATTCCTCCCCAGTTTTGCAGTAGTTGATCAATCAGTATTGCGGTTCCGCCCTTCATGTCTGGTATCTTTGATATTTGTTTACACCCTTTGTTCTCTCCAATCTTCACTGGACCATAATTCTGGAAAAACAGGGAAGCATTCTCGAGTGGTATGATTGGTGTAGGATCTGCTTCATTATCCACCCAAGTGAGCAACTTTGCACTTGCTGCCCATTCGTTCAGCAATCATCATTCTCCTTCTACACTACTTCTACTGTAACTGTCAATAGTGTGTGTGCTTTGCTACCTACCATCCCTTCCTTCCATCCGTGAATTTTTGTCCATACACTAGCAGATGAGGTCTTTACCAGCATCCTAGCATCCCTCCTGTTTCCCTTTGCCCTGTCTCTGGGCACTGTAACTCCTTTTGTGTCACTATTCTGGCTTCTCCTTTGTTTGTGCCATCAGGAACATATTCTGTTTTCTTGTCTGTACTTCAGTAGTCATCTACCATTTCTTGAGTCTCAATGTAGTTATCTTCATACTGGAGCGTCTTTTGTGACATCCATCTCAGCGTCGCCCATTTTTCTTGGAAGTGGCCTCTTGTTGTGCATAGCGATAGATGCATGAGGCATTGTGCTCTGGCTGTTGGGACTTCTGTAGCTATGAATGTTCTGGAAGCACTTATGGCATAGGCGATGAGAGAGCACACATAGCAGCTATTATTCGTTGCCTCTCCCCACCTTGATCATGTGCTGGTACCACAAGTAGGTATGCGTTTATGTGTTTAAAATCTGTGTCTGTGCTTTGCCTGAGTCTTTTTACCTCTTGGGCAGGGCTAGTTGCTCGCTCAGATATGGCTTCAGTAATAGCAGGAATAGAGGTTGTGTTAGCATGTACTACAACATGTGCGTAAGACAATCTAATCTTTTGGAATGCAGAGAGGGTAAAGAAGTAGAGACAGCAGAGAACAAATAATATGAACACAATTGTCCTCATCGTGGAATGCCTGGTTGTTATCCATAAAGTCCACAAAACCACTTGCAAAAACCTTTGATGTTTACCAATATTACATGTTGGGCCAATCAGGCTCTTCTGCGGTAGTACTGAGCAAATACAGCAAGAAACATTAGTTCTCAAAAAAATAGTATTTTGGCACCACTAAGCAATGTAACAGGTGTGTCGACCCATGTCAATATGGGGTAGGTATGAGCCACCTAGAGAAGAAAAACTTAAAAGAGCTCCTCATGTGGTGGTATCATTTGTCCGGATGTGGCTACATGTCAGTAAAAAGTGCTCTTCATGTTTTGTGCAGGTATAGGATTAGTTGTCAAAATCAGTCCACATATTCACAAATATCATCCCAATATAAAAGGAAATTTGCCTGGCCAAATGTAATTCCTATAATAAACGCATTTCTAACGCATTTCTAACGCCAACTCTAGCATGAAATAATTATTTACCATCCTGAAGGAATTAGAGTCTCCTATCCCTACTGACATCTGCACCAAAGACAAAACATGGTGTTCAGACATACAACAGGCACTTTCTAACAAAGTAACCAACCTTCAAAAGAAAATAGCCTTAAAAAAAGCCTCCCTAAACTCTCTATCTCGTCTGAATAACACCACTTCCGACCTCCCATTTAAGGGAACATTATCCGACTCCCTTGCCCGATTCAACTTCACGAAAAAACATCCATTCTTGAGGTAGAAAAAGTTATCCTCTCACTCAAGCCTTCCAACTGCCAAGGTGAACTCTGCCCAGCCCAGCTCATAAAGGATTCGGCAAGAGATCTTGCTCCTTTTATCTCCAAACGTATCAATGCCTCATTTGCATCTGGCACTATCCCTACCAACCTTAAACATTCCTGGGTGCTCCCATTGCTAAAAAAGCAAACCCTTGATCCACTCATACCCACCAACTACCATCCTATTACGATAGTTCCCTTTCTGTTAAAAATACTCTACAAGGTTGCTTACCTTCAAATCCAAAAATATCTGGAACTTCACAAACTCTTAGGAAAATGACAGTCAGGCTTCTGCCCCCAACACGGAACGGAGACCGCCCTTATCGACCTGAAGTCCCAAGTCGATGAGCTAAGAGACAAAGGGAAAACAGCTCTCCTCCTACTGCTTGAACTCTCGGCTGCATTTGACCTCGTAGACCACAAGGTCTTATGCAGCCACCTAGACTCACCTGCCCACTTCCCCAAAGAGACCTTTCCTGAGTGACAGAACCATAAGGGTCTTCTCCCCCTCAGCAGCGGTAGACCCCATCCCTATCATGTGTGGGGTGCCCCAGGGTTCTTGTGTCTTCCCTACATTGTACAATATATTCACTAAGCCCCTTTTCAATGATCTGGGCCATCTTGGTATCACCTACACTAACTACGCAGATGATACTCAGATTCTCCTCCCACTTTCCGGGGATTGCATTAAGGATTTGGCCTTGGTGAATACAGTGTATCTCATCATCCAGGAATGGATGGCGACCCATGGTCTATGCCTGAATGATGACAAAACGGAGCTCATCATCCTGGGTACCCACTCCAACCTCAAGAAACTAGGCCAGGATTACTCATCCTTTATAATCGATGGTAACCTCATCAAAGTGGCCAAGGAGGTAAAGACCCTTGGTTTCTACCTTGATTCCACTCTCTCCTTCACCAAACAAGTGAATTCCATGGCCTCTGCCATGGCCTACACTTGTAAGCTCATCAGAACTGGCAAACCCTTCCTCTCTGATGACAACTGCATTACCCTGGCCAGAGCCCTCATACTCTCTAGGCTAGACTAATTTAACGCCCTCTACATCGGTGCCAACAAATTGATTATCCAGAGGATACAAATCATCCAAAACAATGCCCTAAGAGTGGCTCTAGGTGTGGCTAGAAGATCACATATATCTGGGATTAGGCGCCAACATAATTGGCTCTCAACCTTTAACAAAATCCAGCTAAAAACTGCATCCCTCACCCATAAAGCACTAAACAATGCTTGCCCAGCTATATCAAGGATAGAATCCATAGGAGAACATCCACTATACTCATGAAACCAATCAAAACCAACTGCCTTACCATCCCCAGATTTAAGCTGTCAAAGGTTGGTGGCTGCAGCTTTCCCGTCAAAGCAGGCCAACTTTGGAACTCCCTGCCAGACCCCATTAGTGAAGATCAACCCTACCTGAATTTTAGACATAGCTACATCAGCTGGCTCAAGTCTACTGATCTTTAGGGCCCGCTCTGTGTGATTTACTTTTCTGTACTGCTTCTGTATATTTTCTTTAATGTATTTACTGATTCATTCATGTATTGCACCTGTATTACTTCTGTTCATATTTTGTAACCTTGAAACCTAAGCTTTGCATAGCATGTAACTGCTGCGCCCTGATACCATTGGGTCTGGTGCGCATTATAAATGAACAAACAAACAAATAAACAAACCTAATGTAAGAGAAGGACAGTGTGCCTAATCTAGGTTTAAAGTGTGCTCTTGTCTAGCTCTAGAATCTGTATTTGCCGCTGTGGTTCTTCTTTTTCTTGTTCTTCTTGTGTCAGATCGTCTACATGTTGGGCTGAGTGGGTCTCACCTCTGCAGGGCTTGTGGTCTCCAAGTTAATTCCATGTCTTTTTCCCCACAAAGTTCATGGTCCTGTCAGTTGCTTGCTCTATGGTGAACGGGCCATCGAATCAGGGTTTCTACCAAGACTGGACAAAGTTCCTAAGCAACACTTGGCCCACCAGATAAAGACATGGTTGTTCAAGCAGTTTAGATGGATCTACTGGTGCGTTATCTTCCTCATCCTTCTTTGACTTCCCCCTGCCGGGACTGAAGCTGTTGAGAGATAAAAGAACCACTAGCCATCATTGAAGCAAGATATTCGCGCATTTCATCACCTAGAGCAGTGGCTTTGTTTTGGGCATCTGTCAATGCGCTAGTGGGAGGAGCAAGTGGGAGGTTCATGTGCCATCAGGTCCCCACCTCATGAGGGGTTAAATTGTGGTTGGATCTGGGTTGGTTACGCAATGCGAACAAGGCTAATGGCAGGCAATAGAGCCATCCCTTCTTCAATGTTGCCTTTATTTTGGCAATTTGTTCTTTTTATTTCAGCAGACCATTGAGGCATTCACAAATGCCATTAGCTTGTGGGTGATAGGTGCAGGGATATGCATGCTTAATCCCCAGAAGGGCTATGATGTGCTCAAAAGATTTGTTTACAAAGTGGGGTCTATTGTCTGAAAGTAGGAACTCACCCTCCCCCCCTTGTGGGAACACCTCTCTGAGTAGGAATTTCACCGCACTGAGGGCATCAGGGTGTGAGCATGGACCAGCTTCGATCCAGCGAGAGAATGGGCATACCACTACAATCATGTACTTGTAGCCCTTGCATAAGTGGATCATGTCCATGTAATCTATGTGGAGATGTTGGAACGGCCCATTAGAGCACAGTATTGCTCCTCGCACTACGCACGACATGTGGGCTGTGTTACATTTTTTATACACTATGCAGGAATCCATGAAAGTGGTGACATATTCCTCCAGATTGGGACAGAACCAATCTTTTCAATGTGCCACAAGAACATCTTTACTAACGTGGGTGGAATAATGCAGCTGTGTGAGCGCAATCTGCAACAACGCTGAAGGGATCACCGGCTTCCCTGTGCTTTCCTGTCTCCACAGTGCATCTGTAGTGGATATTGAACACCCTCTCTTTATCCATAGCTCCTTCTCCTCTGCTGGTGCTCGTCCATGGAATTCCACTACCTGGATAACGGGTAATTAACTTTACACATCTCGTAATATCATGCTAAGCTTGTCTGTGTTTATTGGATGGGGTGTAAAACTCATTTATTTCTGTAAAATGTGCTGCTTGCTTTGCTTCTGTGTCTGTGTCTTTGTTGCCATTGGATATTGCGCCCTTCCCCCTCAGATGATCCTGGCACTTAACAACCACCATGGCTGATGGGAGTTGCAGCGCGTCTATGAGTATGACCAATAGGTGTGCGTGCTGCACCGGTGTGCCATCAGCACATCGGTAGCCCCTCCTTTTCCAATGTGACAGTCCTGCATATACTGTTGATGTTACATAGTCAGAGTACACAGTGATCTCCTCATCCTCATGAGCTTCTAATGTCATTGTAAGAGCTACTAATTCTGCCGCTTGCGCTGAAAAATGTGAGGGCATCTTGTGCTTGCTACTATTTCAACTGTCCCACTCGGTTTCAGCTTTACTACTGCCGTCCCAGAGTGTCTCTCTCCTGTCGACTGTTCAGTAGTTGAAGACCCATCAATAAAGAGTTCTTCCAATCCTTCAAGGACATTCTCCTTTGCTCTGGGGATATCGTCATAGTGTTCTGTGTATGTGGTACAGTCGTGTACATAATCTCCTTCCTCTACTGGTTCTGATATAAATGTAGTCGGGTTTACAACACTGCACCTTACCCGTTTTATCGCCGGATTCAAGATGATTACTTCGTATTCGGATTCTCTCTGGATGGTTCATATGCTCTTGGGCTTTCCAAGCATAACAAAGAGGGCATTCTCCATGTAAAGCGGGGTACTACAACCCATTGTGACATTTACTAATTTCTCTATGGCAAAGGCAGCAGCAGCCAATTCTTGTTCTCGAGGTATTGTTCTCTCATTACTCGATCTAAATGTCCACTATAATAAGCTATCAGCTTATGCCCTAAGGTCATCTTTTCGCATGAGCACTGTCGCCATTACCACTCCGTTGGAGTTTGAGAACAAATACAATTCCTCACTGTGGTTAGAGATCCCTTGCCCTGGGGCTGTGCATATTGCCCCTTTCAGTTCTTCAAATGCTTCAGTCATCTCCTTTGTCCATGCCAGTTTCCCATCTCCCCTATGAGCTTCCCGGAGACCGCCTAAAAGGGATCTAGTGTATGTGCTATAATCAAATATCCAGGTCCTGGTATAATTACGGAGGCCCAACAATTGCTGCAATTCCCTCACAGTCTGTGGTGCCTGTGTTCTAAAGATCACCTCTGCTCTTTTGGTGGTTAACTTCCTGTGATATTAACTGTCCAATGTACAGACCCTCACTATGCCAATATTGTAATTTTGCCTTGTCCATCTTGTACCCCTTCTCTGCTACTACTCAGTAACGGTACTGTGTCTTTAGACAATGCTCTTCAGACCTGCTTCAAACCAAAATGTCGTCACATACTGAATAACTGTGCTATCCAAATGTATCTTCCCTAGGTCCATTTGGAGGACTCTGTTAAAGATAGAAAGTGATTCGCAGAACCCTTTTGGGAGTCTTGTATGTTTCCACTTTTTATTTCGATATAGATATAGAAATGACCTCAGAACCTGCGATAGAGAAGAAAGCATTCTTTAAATCTATCACTGTTAAGTGGGTTGCTTCCTGTGGAATGTTACACAATATTACTGCTGGATTGGGAACTAACAGGAATTATGCTTCTAAAATGTTGTTCAGAGGGCGCAAGTCCTGAATAAAATGCCACAATCCCTTTATTGATTTCTTCACTGGGTACAGAGCTGTATTACACTGATTTTGATTGCACTAAAATCCCTTTCTGAACTAACGTGGAAATGTCTAAGAAATGACTTTGTCTGCTTCCCCGGATAAAGGAGATTGTTTTGCCCATGGTATGATCACCCCTGGCTTGAGCTTAATTTTGACAGCTCCAACTCCCTTCAACAAGCCAACGTCATACTGGCTGTTGGTCCATAAGATGCTTGGTACTCGTGTTAGGTCTTCCTCAAGAAATGGTGCTGGCGCCTTTTTCAATAGGGCAATTCTCTGTGGTACTTCCCTATAATGAATTCTCACCCAGGAAGTGATGCTCATAAAGAACACTGTCTCCAAATGTGTATAATCATCTTTGAACAACTCTTCATCTGTTAAGTCAGTTAATCAGTCTGTACCCTTCTCCAACTGTGATTACTGCTCTCCAGGCCCGTCCTGTGTAATCAGTCCTGTGGAACACAATCCTCTTCTCCCTCACTATAACTAGTTAGTGGGAACACCTGCCCCTCCTTTTTGTCTAAGGGAATCTCTGGTCTAAACAAAAACCCATTGGGTAGATGAAGCAGTCTGTCTTATATCCCTGGAAGCCATGCTAATAGCACTTCCACTCCATATTGAAATACCTCTGTGTCTATGGGCATCCCCCTCTGTACGGTCTGACCGCAAAATGCCTCAATACATTCTTGTGCGTTCATTTATTTGTATTAATTTTATTGGTCATTTATAAAGCGCCTGTACACTTAGACAAGCATTTCAAATCTCTCCAGGGATGGAAGGAACCACAGGGAATGCAGTAATAATAAACATTCTTACAGGCCCTGGAATGTTCAGAATGGGCAAGTGCAATGCATTATCGTGGTACAAACGTGTGAACATAGGAATAAGAGACTTTGGCAACATAAAACATAAACCATCTGAGTGGCCTGGAGGCATTTAAAATAGTGCAAGAGCTTAACATAAAATGAGGGAAGAGGGGAGGAGAAGAGCGGGTGAAGGATGGACAGAACAAAGAAACTATCTCACATACCTGATGACATTTCAAATAGTGCCTGCAACATGAAATTAGGAACGTAGGGGAGGAGGAGAGGGAAAGGTCGAACAAATCTTCAGAGGATGAGGGGAAAGAGGGGAAAATAGAAAGAGGCAAGGGGATAGAGGATGACTAGACGCCAGAGTTCACAGTAGCTAGAGGCAAAGCATTATGTGCCAGATGGGATGCACTTAGCAGGCGAACAACAGTATGGCTGGCTGAACAGATCTAGAACACCAAGAATAACCAAGCCAAGTAGCACACACTACAGTATAATGGAATATCCAGATTCAATTTTGTCCAAAAACCTACATATTGTCCAAACCGGAAAGTGCACTGATGGTAGGGCAACACTTGAAGTAAGAATCAATGTATAGAAGTCGGGGAGCCAATCAGCGAGTCAGTGACAGTAGGCCACATAGCAGACACGAGAAAATAAAGGACATATCCCCGAAAATGGAGTGCCTATCGGAACGTAATGATGAGGTGGCGATCACGCTCCTGATTGCAGCAGCAGATGCAGTTTGGGGGACACCTTCCCGTGCCAGACAGGGGCCTTAGAGGGGCCCGGTGATCGCCTGGCAGCATTGGTCTCCTTCTTCAGCTAAGGGTTGTAGACATTCAATCATGCAGTCTCCCTCCGGGTGAACGGTAGCAAAGATCAGCTATTTTAAAGTTGCTGCGCTGGTGGCCATGATGGAGAGGAGGCCCCGGCAGCATGCATCCGGAGGGGCTGAATGCAACATCCTCAGGAAACAAAGAGGGAAACAAATTAATGTTGTGAATTCCTGGGGTGGAACACACTATCCCCTGCTCAGTGAATGAAATGGTCAGGTTTAGTCTGCTTATCATGTCCCTTCCCATTATGTTAACCAGTGTCTGTCAGGAATATAACAGTAGCTTGGTAAGGTCATGTTCTGGTATAGCAATTGGAAGCTTGTTCGTAAAAGGAGCCAAATCTGTAGCCCCAGAAAATCCCTGTGCATTGATGGCAATGCCTGACATTGGGTATCTCCCTTCCCTAATACAGGATCTGGTCACCCCCGTATCCACGAGAAAAGAGAATGTTTTGTTACCTATAGCCAGCCCTACACATGGTTCCTCATTCAGGTCGGGTGTAACAGGATTGCACACCTCAGGTCCGTCTGTGGGCTGTCCTACTGTGGATATAAAGCCATACCCGTCCCCGTAAAGGGGTTGCCCACTCACTACAGTCACTCCCACTAGTCTCTGTATGGGAGTCTGCATCGTGGAGTCTGCGTGTCTTGTGGCTGCAGCATTCTGCTGTGTTGGTACTTGATGTGCAGTTTGTGATGGCTGTGTGTACCTTTTCAGTCTGTGGTGTTTACACCATGGGCTGTTTGTCATGGTGCATGCTCCAAAACACTTGGAGCTGGCGGGCCTTTCTCAGTCACTGACACCGATCAGGGCTTATAAAGCCCCAAATGGTAGTCCAAGGACTTCCTGGACTCAGTCCTGGCACCGTTGGCGCCAGACTCATCATTTTCAATCTGGTAATGCACTACATGGGACTACATACAGCCCAGTCAAAGGAGGCTGAGTCATCTCGCTTATCCTGGGTGTGGCTGTGGGACTACTTTACCTGTGATTGCAGAATGAGGCTGGAGGGACTATTTTATTGGAACTACTTACAAGGCTATTTAAACCACACCCTACCGACAGAACACGCTTCGCGTTATTCTGCACTCCTGTAGCGTAACGCTCACCGTGTCTGCTTAGCTCCAGCACCTGAATGCCAGCAGCCACACCCGTTCTGGAACTTCCATCCATCGGAACCTGAGAACAGAAGAAGAGAAGAAAGAAACAGGAATTAATACTGAGTTTTCGACCTTACCAGAAGGATTCCATCCGAGCGGCAGCTCCTTCAGCTGCTCTTCATTTTGCCGCACCTGCAGAAAAGAAAGCATCTGCAAGAACAGCTGATACTCACCCAGAGACCGCTTCCCTTGGGATTCCTCTGCAGTGGTTCCTCCGATCGCCGTTCTGCAGCCACGCTGCACCTGTTTGCAGGAAAGAAAGGAACACAGCAGGTTAGTCGCGCACTGGAAGAAACCATTATAGAGACATTCGGCGCCACTCACGAACGCTATACTCACCCGCATAGAATCTGCTCAGCGTTGAAGGACGAGTCAAATCTTCATAAAAAAACTGCTCAAGACCACGCCTGAAAGAAAGGTGAATACAAGGTTAAAACTTGGGTAATAAAGACATTTAAGCAACTATTCCAAGCATCTATTGGTATAGAGACTTACCTGCTGAGTCAAGCAATTCAAGACTCCGCTACACCCCCACAGGTTCAGTGAAGGAACTTGATCCAGGGAGAGACTGTTATATTGCGTCCATGCACGAGATTGCAGGACGGAGAGTCCACTACTAAACAAACCAAGGCAAAAGCATTCAGGGAAGTGACAGGGAAGAAGAGGTCGCGTGCAAGTCTCTCCATCCAGCCGTGTAACGCCAGGGCAGACATCATTCCTGCATCTTCGAGCGACGCCCCCGAGGAGACCAGGTGAGCGTTACGGAACACGAAGCCTTCATAAAACCTCTACCTGGGCGTCATGGAAATCTCAGAGACTGACCAGCTAGCCCAGGGCTGAGGTGCATTCAGCCAGGCAAGAAACCAATGCCTTAAGGAGAGAATTGATTGTAACCAAGGATCGGACAGACGATCTCGCCAGACAGTTACTACAATCACAGGTGGGGCAAACCTCGCTACTCGGATCGAGTTCCACGGTCCCAGCTTCACCAAGCAATCCAGTACAGGTGGTCCTTCCAGGAGCCGTACCTTTAGCATCCCCAGAACATTTTGCAGGAGATTCAAAAAGGTACGCGGTTTTCATGAATCAGTGCCGTCTGCACTTCCTATGTAGGCCAGGGGCCTTTCCGAATGATCAATCAAAGGTGGCCTTTGTGCTGTCATATCTCACTGGCAGTGCTGCAGACTGGTCGGTACCTCTAGTCAATCAGGATGATCCCATTTTGCGAGACTTCCAGAGGTTCCAACTGGACATGGAAAAGTTGTTTTCCCGGCACTCTCAAGGGGAGGCATTAGATAACAAACTCCTAACTCTGCGTCAAGGAAATCAAGATCTGTTAACGTACATCGCAAACTTCAATAGGTTGGTAGTGTAAACTGGTTGGCCGGATGACAAAAGAACAACGTTGTTTCATCGTGGTTTGAGAAGCGAGTTAAAAGATGTTTTAGCTCAAGTGGTCAATCCACCCAGAGACTGTGCTGGATACATAGACTTGGTGGTCCAGCTTGATCATAGGTTGCAGAACCGTAAGGCTGATCGAGCTAGAATGGACTCTCAGGTATTTGTGTGCCCAAAGGAAATTGCTTCCAAGACTGCTGACGTGTCCGAACCCATACAGATTGGAGGGGTGTGAGGACCGCTATCCAAGGCTGAAAGAGACAAGAGAAGGCAGCAACAGTTGTGCTTGTATTGTGGAACAGCCGGCCACTTCCTCCGTGAGTGCCCAGTGAAACCACCCAAGAAGACAGTAGGGGTTACCGGCAAGACCGAGGCAGAAACAGTTCTGGAAAACTTCCCCGCCCGACAAGCATAGAGGTCCGTTTGTCCAGCGAAAAGAAGGACTCCCAGACATTGCACCTAGCTTTGCCAATGATCCTCATAAGTCATCAACAGCCGTCTCGAATGCATGCAGTCAGAGCATATATCGATAGAGGAGCCATTGGGAACTATATGGACCAAGAATTGCTACAAGGATGAATCTTCCTCTTTGCGAGAAGGCAACAGCTGACTTAGTCACCACTGTCGACGGAACTGAGATTTCTTCGGGACCAGTAACACATTCAACAACAGAAATGACGCTTTTGTGCCAAGACGGGCATTGGGAAGCCATTGTGTTCGATTTAATCAAGGCTTCACAATTCCAAATAATCCTGGGAATGCCATGGCTAAAATCACACAATCCTTGCATCGACTTGCGTGCGAAGAAGCTGACCTTCTCAGTCGAGTGTGCTCAAACTTGTTATCGAACAGAAGAACCTTTGACCAAGGAAATGACTATGATCATGAGTTTAACAAATCCGCTACCCCAGGTATACCAAGACTATCAAGACGTCTTCCAGAAGGATCAAGCCAATACTCTTCCCCCCCATAGACCATACGACTGCCAGATCGACCTCATACCAGGAGCTCAGATTCCATGTGGCCGAATCTATGCGCTCACTGAGCCTGAAAATCTGCATTTAAGAAAGTATCTGGACCAGTACCTGTCAAACGGTTTTATCCGGCTGTCCAAATCCCCAGCGGCCTCACCCTTATTCTTCGTGCCTAAAAAGGAAGGAGACCTTAGGACTTGTATCGACTACCGCACACTGAACCAAGTCACTGTTAAAAACCGTTACCCCTTACCTTTGATTCCTGAACTATTGGACCAAGTTAAAGATGCACAGATTTACACCAAGTTAGACCTCCGAGGAGCGTACTGTCATGATGCCTACCCCCGGAGTACCAGGCCAGGCCCAGCACCCCCGGGAGCAGGCATCACGCCCCCGGGTAACAGCCCAGCGGCCCTTTATAGGGGCTCTTTGGACTCTGTGCTGGCGCCGTTGGCGCCAGGCTCATGTTGGACATCAGGCTCATAAGGGGAAGTGTTTGGTGCACTTACCTGAAGCAGACCATGCTGCACACTCACCTGATGCAGACCATGCTGCATGAAGAACCAAGCCAAATGAGGCTTAGGAGGGACTATTTTTCTGAGGGAACTATTTTGTTACTTGGGTGGGGCTGTGGAAGAATACTCACCTGGAACTTCTTCCAAGGCTATTTAAGCCACGCCCGGACAGCCACACGTGCTTCGTGTTGTTCTGCATCCCAGCAGCTGAACGCTCATCGTGTCAGCTCCTGCACCTGGACTCCAGCCACGCCCGCCTCGAACCTGGAACACCTGTAAGGAAAAAAGAAAAGAGAAAGGTGAAAACCAAGAACTTATTCAACCTTCTTACCTACATCCGGAATCTTCACGCCAGCATTCCTGAAGGAGGACTTCCATTTAAAAGCACTGCGTTGCTCGCTGCAGCGCCGCGCTTCACTCACCTGTTCCTGAGACGCCGCCCGGCTCCATCGCGGCTCTCAGCACCAGTCGCCACATCTCTGCACCTAGGGGAGAGAAGAAGAGACAAAGGGTGAGCAAGGGAACACAAGAGGAAGGCCGAATTTTCAGCCATATTACTTACCGGCTTTTCTTGGTGAACCATTCCACATCTCGGGTCTGCGCCGCATCTTTGGCAGGGACCGCACCCCGGCCCCTATGGGGAAAGGACAAAAGACATTACTGGGGAATTATAAAGACATTTAGAGGGGTCGCCCTCATCACTAACTCACCTGATTTTACCACCGGCAATTTAACCCCTCAACGCATCGCCTTGGTTCTGCACCTGAAATAAAGGACAGATCACAGGTTAGGAGAAACAACATAAAAGGAGGCTCACACTTAGACTTTAGCATCTTCATACTTACGGTGTATCGCTCAGAAAAGTCAAGTGGATTTGCCAGCGCCATTCTGAAAACCAGTGAAGTAACTGGACGAACGAGCGCCCCTGCACCAGAAGCAGGATGGAGAGTTCATCCTTCCAAACCATAAGGTGAGCTTAAACCGGGGGGTTTTGGAGGAAGTCAGAGGAGAACGAAGGCGGAAAGGGGGGAGCAAGCACACTATTCAGCAGACAGTTAATCCCCTTTCTCATCTGCAGAAGGATATTCCTACGGGCCAGACAAGCAAGATTTGGGGGTCCTGTTCAATCGGTGGTCCGAATTCTGCGCATCACGCTTGAAGAGGCCACAGCAACCCAGACCAGACCAGCGCCTCCGTGGGAGCCAGGTGAGCGTTACAGAACGCGAAGCCTTCCTACAAATTCCCACCCAGGCGCTATGGAAACTTCTGAGACTGACCAGTTGGCCCAACTACTGGGGGAATTACGGCCCGAAGTACACGCAGCTCGTCAAGAGACTAATGCTCTCAGGAGGGAAGTGATTGTATCAAAGGAAAGGACTGATGACCTGGCTAGACAGCTTTTGCAAGGTCAAGCTGGACAAACTCCTTTACCCAGTTCCGGAGGGAACCCCGGTCCTGTGCTTTCCAGTAACCTGGTGCAGATTAATCTACCAGGAAACATGCCGCTGGCCCCACCCGAACGCTTTGCTGGGGACCCCAAACGATTCGCCGTATTCATGAATCAGTGTCATATGCATTTCCTGTGCAGACCTGGGGCCTTCCCTAATGACCAGACAAAGGTAGCCTTTGTATTGTCATATCTCAGCGGCAGTGCTGCCGATTGGTCAGTTCCACTGGTAACTCAAGATGACCCGATTCTTCGTGATTTTCAAGGATTTCAAGCAAGCATGGAAAGGTTATTTGCTCGTCACTCCCAGGGGCAGGCTCTAGATGACGAACTTCTATCTCTGTGACAGGGCAATCAAGACCTCCTTTCCTACATTGCAACCTTTAATAGACTAATTGTGGAAACTGGGTGGCCAGAGGATAAAAGAATCACGTTATTTTATCGAGGTCTACGCGGAGAACTTAAAGATGTCCTGGCCCAAGTTGTAAATCCGTCCCAAGAATGCTCAGAATATATAGACTTAGTGGTCCAATTGGATCACAGACTGCAAAACAGAAAAGCAGATCGGTCCAAGTTTGAGACCCGGGTGTTAGTCAAGACCCACGTTAACCTCAAGGGGGCTGAAGCCTCTGAGCCAATGCAAATCGGAGGAGTTAAAGGACCTTTAACTCAAAAGGAACGTGAAAGAAGACGGCAGATGCACTTATGTCTTTATTGTGGATCCTCTGGACACTTTGTACGAGATTGCCCGGCAAGGCCGCCCAGGAAGGTGGTAGGAGCCGCTGAAAAAATCCATGAAACCTCTGTATCGGGAAACGACCCCGCCCGACAAGCGTAGGGGTCCGCTTGCCGAGCTTGAAAACAAACTCTCAGACCTCGCATTTCATTGAGCCAATGGTCCTCGTAGATCCGGAACAGCCTAAGCGTTTGCATGCAATAAAGGCATACATCGATAGTGGGGCTATAGGAAACTACGTGGATCATGAATTGGTCTCCAGGATTAACCTCCCTCTGCGTCCTAAAACCAGCAAAGATGTCATCACCACAGTTGATGGAACCGAAATTGCCTCGGGACCGGTAACACATTCCACAGCTGAGGTGACACATTTGTTGGTCCGGACAGCCATCGGGAGGCAGTTGTGTTTGATGTAATCAAGGCTCCACAGTTTCAGGTTATTCTCGGAATCCCTTGGTTAGAGACACATAATCCTCGAATTGATTGGCGAGCGAAGAGAATAACCTTTCCGGAGTGTGCACGAACCTGCTACCCAGAAAATCTGAAGATCAGTCTAGCATCAGTAACCTCTGTCTCCATGCAACTACCTCCGGAATACCAAGACTTTCAGGACGTCTTCCAAAAGGAACAGACCAACACGTTACCTCCTCACAGATTGTACGATTGCCAAATCGATCTGGTGCCCGGTGCTCAACCCCCTTGTAGCAGGATTTATGCCCTTACTGAGCCGGAGAATCTGCATTTAAGACAAAATTTAGATCAATACCTAGCCAATGGTTTCATTCGCCCGTCAAAGTCTCCGGCATCCTCGGCTTTGTTCTTCGTGCCAAAAAAAGAAGGCGACCTTAGAACTTGTATCGATTACCGTGCATTGAACCAGATAACTGTTAAAAATCGTTACCCTCTGCCTTTGATCCCTGAACTCCTTGACCAGGTGAAGGACGCTTGCATATACACCAAGTTAGATCCCAGGGGGGCTTATCATCTGGTACGAGTAAAAGAAGGCGACAAATGGAAAACGGCCTTCCGTACAAAATATGGACTATTCGAATACCAGGTGATGCCTTTCGGGTTGTGCAACGCGCCTGCTGCCTTCCAATTCTTCATGAACGATGTCCTTCGGCAACTCATCGATGTCTGTGTTGTCGTGTATATCGATGACATTCTGGTGTACTCCTCTTCGGAATCAGATCACAGAAAACATGTCAGGGCCGTCCTTGAGAAATTGCGCCAGCACAAACTGTTTGCAAAGCTGGAGAAATGCGTTTTCCATACCACCGAGGTTGAGTTTCTTGGATTCATCCTGACACCTAAAGGGGTCCGAATGGACTCACAGAAAGTGGATGCCATCCTCAAATGGCCATCACCTAGTTCGGTGAAAGGTGTCCAAAGCATGCTTGGTTTTGCCAATTTTTATCGCAGGTTTATCCCGGAATTTTCACGGGTGGTGCAACCCATCACTGCACTCTTGCGGAAGAATAAATGTTTTGAATGGGCCGAGGAAGCTGAACAGGCCTTTCAGGAATTAAAAGCTAAATTTATGTCCGCACCTATTTTGAAACACCCGCGTCCTGATCTCCCATATATAGTCGAAACTGACGCATCCAGCTTAGCCATGGGAGCTGTCCTGTCCCAGAGAACCCCCGAAACCAACCAACTGCACCCCGTAGCATTTTGGTCCAGAAAGTTCTTGCCGTCGGAGATAAATTATGCAATCACTGATAAAGAATTATTAGCCATTAAGTCCGCCTTTAAGGCTTGGCGGCATTATCTTCTTGGCGCCAGGCATACCATCACCGTGATCACTGATCACCGAAATTTACAATATTTAAAAACTGCCAAGGCTCAGTCTTCACGACAGCTCCGATGGGCTTTATTCTTTGCTGAGTTCGATTTTGTAATCACTTACCGTCCCGGCTGTAAGAATGGCAAAGCGGACGCGCTATCTCGAATTGGAATGGGAGAAATGGACACAAACTCAGAACCTGTGCCGATAATTCCCGAACAAAGAATCTTGGGGATAACCACTTTACAAACCCTTGAAGACATTCAAGCATGGGTAAAACTATTCCTGGACTCTTCAGCCTTGCAGGATTGGATCAAAAGGGGGTCTGACTTTTCAATCAACAATAGCTTACCTTACTTCCGAAGACGTTTATTTTTGCCAGAAAAGGAATTGCAAGAACTGGTTATTTCCCGTCATCACGATACTCTGATGGAAGGACATCCTGGCATTGCAAAAACAGAGGAAAAAATTAAACGACAATTCTGGTGGCCGTCCTGGCGAAAGGATATTAAATCTTTCGTGATGTCCTGTGGAGTTTGCGCCCAAAACAAAGGTCAAAAATCAAAACCCGCCGGTCTTCTTCAGCCCTTAGACATTCCACCAGCACCTTGGCACACCTTGTCACTAGATTTTATCACGGACCTGCCCTCTTGTAATGGATACAATACTATTCTGGTTGTGGTGGATTTATTTTCCAAGATGGCCCATTTTATTCCGTTGAAAGGTTTACCTTCAGCTTTTGTTCTTGCCAAGGAATTCCTCGAAAATATCATCCGTCTGCATGATGGATTCCCGTCCATACTAATCTCCGATCGGGGAAGCCAGTTTATTTCTCATTTTTGGAAAAAATGTTGTCAACTGGCACAAATCGACGTAAGACTTTCAACCAGCCACCACCCACAGACCGATGGTCAGACGGAGAGAACGAACCAGACCCTTGAACAATATCTACGATGTATGTTGCACCAATCGGAGGGTAATTGGAAGGATATTTTATGGGTGGCTGAATATGCATACAATAACTCGATACACTATGGAACTGGTCAGAGCCCCTTTTATACCCTATATGGACATCACCCTCGTACTTCAGACTTGGACTCACCTTTCAGCCTCGAAAATGCCCGCAGTGGACCATTTGCATTCTACGATTACTCAAGCCTTCAAGGATGCTACTGCACACTTACAACATGCGAAAGGGAAATACAAAAAGAATGCGGATCTGCATCGAAAGGTGGCGCCTCCATACCAAATAGGGGATCAAGTATGGTTGGCTACCAAACACTTATCGCTCAAGGGACCTCAGATTTATAATCCAAGGTATTTAGGCCCTTACTCGATCAAAGCTATAATTAACCCAGTGGCAGTCAAGCTAGATCTACCAGCTAACATGCAGATTCACCCCGTTTTTCATGTGTCGCTTTTGAAACCAGTGCAACCAGGAACCGGATTAATAAAGCCACCAGAACCAATCCAGATAGATGGGGAGCCTGAATTCGAGGTGAAGAACATTTTGGACTCTAAGATCTCAAAATCAAAACTTTTCTATCTAATTGATTGGAAGGGGTACGGGCCTCAGGAAAGATCTTGGGAACCCAGCGACCACGTACATGCACCTCGGCTAGTAAAAAGGTTCCATCGGAATTTCCCGAACAAACCGAAACCTCCTGAGGGAATGACCTTGGGAGGGGCCTTGGGGGGGAGTGCTGTCATGATGCCTACCCCCGGAGTACCAGGCCAGGCCCAGCACCCCCGGGAGCAGGCATCACGCCCCCGGGTAAAAGCCCAGCGGCCCTTTATAGGGGCTCTTTGGACTCTGTCCTGGCGCCGTTGGCGCCAGGCTCATGTTGGACATCAGTCCTGGCGCCATAGGTGCCAGGCTCATAAGGGGAAGTGTTTGGTGCACTTACCTGAAGCAGACCATGCTGCACACTCACCTGATGCAGACCATGCTGCATGAAGAACCAAGCCAAATGAGGCTTAGGAGGGATTATTTTTTTGAGGGAACTATTTTGTTATTTGGGTGGGGCTGTGGAAGAATACTCACCTGGAACTTCTTCCAAGGCTATTTAAGCCACGCCCGGACAGCCACACGTGCTTCGTGTTGTTCTGCATCCCAGCAGCTGAACGCTCATCGTGTCATCTCCTGCACCTGGACTCCAGCCACGCCCGCCTCGAACCTGGAACACCTGTAAGGAAAGAAGAGAAGAGAAAGGTGAAAACCAAGAACTTATTCAACCTTCTTACCTGCATCCGGAATCTTCACGCCAGCATTCCTGAAGGAGGACTTCCATTTAAAAGCACTGCGTTGCTCGCTGCAGCGCCATGCTTCACTCACCTGTTCCCGAGACGCTGCCCGGCTCCATCGCGGCTCTCAGCACCAGTCGCCACATCTCTGCACCTAGGGGAGAGAAGAAGAGACAAAAGGTGAGCAAGGGAACACAAGAGGAAGGCCGAATTTTCAGCCATATTACTTACCGGCTTTTCTTGGTGAACCATTCCACATCTCGGGTCGGCGCCGCATCTTTGGCAGGTACCGCACCCCAGCCCCTATGGGGAAAGGACAAAAGACATTACTGGGGAATTATAAAGACATTTTGAGGGGTCGCCCTCATCACTAACTCACCTGATTTTACCACCGGCAATTTAACCCCTCAACGCATCACCTTGGTTCTGCACCTGAAATAAAGGACAGATTACAGGTTAGGAGAAACAACATAAAAGGAGGCTCACACTTAAACTTTAGCATCTTCATACTTACGGTGTATCGCTCAGAAAAGTCAAGTGGATTTGCCAGCGCCATTCTGAAAACCAGTGAAGTAACTGGACGAGCGCGCGCCCCTGCACCAGAAGCAGGATGGAGAGTTCATCCTTCCAAACCATAAGGTGAGCTTAAACCGGGGGGTTTTGGAGGAAGTCAGAGGAGAACGAAGGGGGAAAGGGGGGAGCAAGCACACTATTCAGCAGACAGTTAATCCCCTTTCTCATCTGCAGAAGGATATTCCTACGGGCCAGACAAGCATGATTTGGGGGTCCTGTTCAATCGGTGGTCTGAATTCTGCGCATCACGCTTGAAGAGGCCACAGCAACCCAGACCAGACCAGCGCCTCCGTGGGAGCCAGGTGAGCGTTGCACGTACCACATAGTACGAATTAAGAAAGAAGATGAATGGAAGACCGCTTTCCGTACTAAATATGGGCCATTTGAATACCAGGTAATACCTTTCGGCCTGTGTAACGCCCCAGCGGCGTTTCAATATTTTATGAATGACGTCCTGCGAGAGTTGATCGATGTCTGTGTCGTGGTATACATCGACGACATTCTGGTATACTCCTCTTCTAAACAAGAACATGTGAAACATGTCTGTGCTGTTCTGGACAAACTTCGGCAACACAAACTATATGCTAAATTAGAAAAATGCTTCTTCCATGTTACAGAGGTCGAGTTCTTTGGGTTTATCTTAACCCCTCGTGGTGTACTTATGGATTCGTGAAAAGTTGATGCCATCCTCAACTGGCCTTTTCCAACCTCAATCAAAGGATTTCAGAGTATGCTGGGATTTGCGAATTTCTATCGTCGCTTCATTCCAGGTTTTTCGCACCTTGTGCACCCCATCACCTCTTTACTGCGAAAGAATAAACATTTCCAATGGTCAGAAGAGGCGGAAAAGGCTTTCCAAAATGTAAAACAAAAATTCATCTCAGCTCCAATCTTGAAGCACCCTCGTCCAGATCTCCCATACGTGGTGGAGACCGACGCTTCCAGCTTGGCAATGGGAGCGGTCCTTTCTCAAAGAGATCCTGAAACGGGTCAACTACACCCGGTGGCCTTTTGGTCATGGAAATTCACGCCACCAGAATTGAACTACGCCATAACAGACAAGGACTTTTAGCGATCAAGGCGGCTTTCAAAGCTTGGCGGCATTACCTCCTAGGAGCAAGGCATACCATCAGGGTAATCATTGACCACCGCAATCTCCAATACCTAAAGTTGGCAAAGGCACAATCATCTCGCCAACTTCGATGGGTGTTATCTTTTGCTGAATTCGATTTTGTAATTACTTACCGGCCTGGTTGTCGAAATGGAAAAGCGGATGCCCTGTCCCGTATAGGAGTAGATGATGCACACGCAAGTCCAGACCCAGTACCCATCATCCCTGGAGGAAGAAACCTGGGAATTACTACGTCTCTAACTTCATATGACATTCATGAAGACATCGCACATCTCATAGATACCAACACTCTGCAAGATTGGCCAACTAAAAGTCTGCACCACTCAGTCTCAAACCATTTGCCTTACATTCAGGGACATCTCTATCTACCCAGCAAGGACCTTCAGAACAAGGTTATCTCAAATTACCATGAATCTGTGGTAGAAGGTCACCCTGGAATTGCTAAAACTGAAGCCAAAGTCAAACGACATTTTTGGTGGCCAACCTGGCGTAAGGACATCAAGCAATTCGTATTATCATGTGGAATTTGTGCACAAAACAAAGCGAAAAAAAAAGATCACCCGGTCTACTGCAACCCCTGGATATTCTGCCTACACCTTGGCACACATTGTCTCTTGATTTCATCACAGACCTCCCTCCTTGCAATGGATTCAACACCATTTTAGTGGTAGTAGATTTATTTTCCAAAATGGCTCACTTCATTCCCCTAAAAGGTTTACCCTCAGCTGCAATCCTGGCCAAGGAATTCCAGGCACTCAATTTATTTCACGTTTCTGGAGAAAATGTTGCGAGTTAGCTCAAACCGATGTAAGACTTTCTACCAGCCACCATCCACAAACCGATGGTCAGACCGAGAGGACCAACCAGACTTTGGAGCAATACCTAAAATGCATGTTACACCAAACAGAAGACAGTTGGAAGGATATTTTGTGGATAACTGAGTATGCTTATAACAATTCCTTACACTCAGCACTGGGCAAAGCCCTTTTTATACAATATATGGAATGCACCCACAAACCTCCAATCTTGATCCACCTCAACTTCTGGAAATGCCAGCTGTAAGCAGCTTACACACTACCATCACTCAAGCCTTTAAACAAGCGACAGATCATCTGAGGCAAGCTAAGGAAAGGTACAAGAAATCAGCAGATGTACATAGAAGTGAAGCTCCAAAGTATCAAGTAGGGGATGAAGTCTGGCTGGCCTCGAAACACATACCAGTGAAAGGAACCCACACCTTCAACCCCAGATATTTGGGTCCATACATAATAAAAGCCATAATTAATACAGTATCAGTAAAATTGGACCTATCCCCGCACATGCGGATTCATCCCGTGTTTCACGTCTCGCTTCTGAAACCAGTGCAACCAGGGACCCGCATACAAAAACCACCAAAACCAATTATGGTTGACGGGGAACCTGAATTTGAAGTTAAGGACATTCTAGATTCAAAACTCATCAAATCAAAATTATTTTATTTGATAGACTGGAAAGGATATGGACCACAAGAAAGATCATGGGAACCCAGTGATCACATTCATGCTCCACGGTTGTTAAAAAGATTCCATCATAATCATCCGAACAAACCTGGACCGGTGGGAGAACCCATCGTTAGGGGGGCTTTGGTGGGGGAGTGCTGTCATGGTGCATGCTCCAAAACACTTGGAGCTGGCAGGCCTTTCCCAGTCACTGACACTCATCAGGGCTTATAAAGCCCCAAAGGGTAGTCCAAGGACTTCCTGGACTCAGTCCTGGCGCCGTTGGCACCAGGCTCATCATTTTCCATCTGGTAATGCACTACATGGGACTACATACAGCCCAGTCAAAGGGGGCTGAGTCATCTGGCTTATCCTGGGTGTGGCTATGGGACTACTTTACCTGTGATTGCAGAATGAGGCTGGAGGGACTATTTTATTGGAACTACTTACAAGGCTATTTAAACCACACCCTACCAACAGAACACGCTTCGCGTTATTCTGCACTCCTGCAGTGCAACGCTCACCGTGTCTGCTTAGCTCCAGTACCTGAACGCCAGCAGCCACGCCCGTTCTGGAACTTCCATCCATCGGAACCTGAGAACAGAAGAAGAGAAGAAAGAAACAGGAATTAATACTGAGTTTTCGACCTTACCTGAAGGATTCCATCCGAGCGGCCGCTCCTTCAGCTGCTCCTCAGTTCGCCGCACCTGCAGAAAAGGAAGCATCTGCAAGAACAGCTGATACTCACCCAGAGACGGCTTCCCCTGGGATTCCTCTGCAGCGGTTCCTCCAATAGCCGCTCCGGAGCCACGCTGCACCTGTTTGCAGGAAAGAAAGGAACACAGCAGGTTAGTCGCGCACGGGAAGAAACCATTATAGAGACATTCGGTGCCACTCACGAACGCTATACTCACCCGCATAGAATCTGCTCAGCATTGAAGGACGAGTCAAATCTTCATTAATAAACTGCTCAAGACCGTGCCTGAAAGAAAGGTGAATACAAAGTTAAAACTTGGGTAATAAAGACATTTAGGGGCCGATTCATGGAACAAACGTGCACCGAAAATCTATGCGCAAGCAGGCGCAAGCGGAAAAAAACAGGCGCAAGCGGAAAAAAACATGGAAGTCCCTGCGCGTGTACACCCCGGGATGTGCGCCAAACCCGGGCATGGCGCACAAGTCACTGCAACATCCCGAAAGGCGTGCGCGACGCGCACAGTGAAAGCGCACAACCTCGGCGCATACACCAGAAAGTGGGCGGGACACGGGGCGTAACGCGCGGAATGGGGAACAACGCGCGAAAATAAGGGCGTAACTGGGGATGTACTGCAGGGAAGCAGACGGAACGCCCACACGCACTCGAACCACACGTATTCATGGAATCGAATAGGGCAAAGCCACGCACAGCCAAAGACACGCACAAGCCGAAACACGTCCGCCACACGAAGGCAGGCGGTAGTGGGGCTACGTGTACTTCAGGGGTTCGCGTGAAGTTTTTCACGCGATCGGGCCTGGGGGAGCAGGCTACGTGTACTTCAGGGGTTCGCGTGAAGTTTCTCACGCGATCGGGCCTGGGGGAGCGGGCTACGTGTACTTCAGGGGTTCGCATGAAGTTTCTCACGCGATCGGGCCTGGGGGAGCGGGCTACGTGCATATCAGGGGTTCGCGTGAAGTTTTTCACGCGATCGGGCCTGGGGGAGCGGGGTACCACTCACCGTCTGCCTTGCGTGTAGAAGAACGCGTAGCCAACACCCGCTGTGAAGTAATAGCGTGTGAACCCCAACGGGTGGAAAACACACGCACCGCACGAAAAGCACGTACAGAACAGTGTAAAGGCACGCGGGATCTCCAAGCCCTGCCAGGGCAATGCCCGTGCGCAAAACGTCACAGACGCGCTTACGCTGTAAGGGCCTTTGGTCCAATGAAATCGCGTACGCGTGCTGACGCACTTACGCGCTAATGGCCTTTCCTCGATTTTCACGCTGACGTGCAGGATTTTCACGTGCCAAATCACTCCGTATCAAGCTGGCCACGCGAAAACACACGGAAGACCACGCTCCTGCCCAGAAGGCCGAATTACTGCCCCCCAGTGCCCCGAGCAGCCTCCCACGTGCCATCTGCTGCTGCCTGCCTGCCTGCCTGCCTGCAGCCACCGTGCCCTGCCATTTGGTGCCTGCACATCAGCCATCTGCAGGGGTCCAGTTGCTGTGTCCACCCCTGCTGGAACAGAAGACTCCCGACTCAGATAACATCGCTCCACAGCCCAGCCCCAGGACCCAGTTGCCCACCCACTCCTGCCCCTGGGGTTGCCATGTCGGGCACATCCACATCTGGCACCAGTGGCAACCCCCGGCCAGAGGGGCAGAGGGGCACCAGCTTCACTGCCACCGAAGTTGGTGTCCTGGTGGAGCAAGTCCTGGGGCAGTATGATGCCCTCTTCGGATCGTCCCGCGCCAACAAGGAAGGACGGGAGAGGATCTGGGCCGACTGTGTGGTTGCCATCAACGCGGAGGGGGTGGCAACCCGCACCATCCAGAAGGTCAAGAAGCGATGGGAAGACATGAGGTCCAGGACCCTCATGAAGGCCCGGCGCCTCGTGGAGGGGGGCCAGGGCCGCATGAGTTCCATCCAGATGGGGGTCCTGGAACGCGTACACCCAGCGCTCCACGCCCAGGTCCTTGAGAGGGAGACCCATCTGGAGTTGAGCGCTAAGTGGCCAAGCATTGCTGTGTGAGACAGGGCATGTTGCAGTGTGCTGGTTGTCTGATACTTGCCTGTATGTGTGACATAGGCCATGTACGCATGTATGTGTGCAGGGACATCATGGTAATGCATGTGCGACCAGTAATGTGTGAACCGCACGGTTGTTGCATGTGTTTAAATGCGACATGGGGAGCCCTATGCAGATTGTACACATGAGAGCATGGCAGTCCCTGTTCCTGGACATGGGTGGGGGTGAGGGATGGGTGCTGATGCCAGGTACATATATGGTGTCCATGTCTGTGTGCCTGACCTGCGTGTCTGTGACTTGTGGATGCCATGGATGCATGACACATGTCTGTGACAATGTACAGATTCACTGATGCAGCCTAGTCATCCTTGTATCCACTGTGATTGGGGTGTACGGGGCCAGATGGATGTGACTGAGGTGAAGTGTGTGCATGTGATAGGCATGACCCAAGATGCATGTGAGTTCCATTACATTGAATGTTTCGAGAGTCCATTAGACATGTATGGAAATGTCCATGGCATGCACCATGACTGTCACTGTGTGTGTTTTGCCTGGACTGACACATGTGTTGTGGAGGGACATGATGGAAGTGTACTTTGACAGTGGCACTCATCTGCTATTGCTTCCTGTCTAGGGGACCATTGTACAGTACCCTGATACTTGTGTTCTATGTCTCCCTCTACGCAGCGGCTAGTGAAGAAGAGGGCGGAGACGGCACTGTGGAGCAAGGCGGCAGGGATGCCCCCACGGCTGCAGCGGAAGGGGTGGGTGAGCCCCCACAGGGGCCTGCTACGGCGGAAGACGGTGAGGAGCCATCCAGGTTGGTGGTTTCCACAGAGGAGGAGGAGGCCGCCACTGAGGCGCACATGGGGCCTGGTGGGGGCATCACTGCTGGTGTAAGTGGTGCAGTCCAGGGGCAGGGGCAGGAGGCAGCACAGGTCACCGTGAAGGGGCCTGTGCATGTCGCTGTCCCTGACCCTGTGGGTGCACCACCATGCACCAGCAGGGATGCCCCGTCCCAGGCCCGTCCGCAGGTAGAGGGGATGTCCATGTCATCTGACTCCCCTCCACCTGCGGACGAGGGGACCCCTGGCCGTATGGAGAAGGTCCTGATTGGGGTCGCGATGCGCACGGCTGTGATTCGTGATGCCGTGCGTGCTTCCCAGGAGGAGCACGCACGTCATCACGAAGAGCACCGTGCCGACGTGGCCCAATTGGGATCGTCCATGTTCGGCGGTTTCCTGCATGTGTCGGCCAATCTGGCGGCCCTCTCCTCCTCTGTGGAGTCGTTCTCCTTGCCGTCTTCCGGCCCAGATGCCACCAGGGCCCCCTGTGGACCTGCCCTGACCAATGCAGCCAGCTCGGTGGGGATCCCATCCCTGCCACAGTCGGGAGTCAGAGGTCCAGCAGGGGTGGACACCACAGCAACTGTACCCCAGCAGATGGACAATGTGCCGGCATCATCAGGCAGGGCACGTGCACGACGGCGTCGGTGGATTCCATCAGCCTGGATGCCGTTGTGATGGCAGAGGCAGTGGCGTCGGAGGCAGCAGCGGAGTCAACGTGGGAGGCATCATGGCTCGGGGCCATCAACATCGGAGGGGCAGGCATCGGCCGGAGGGCAGGAGGACCCACGACGGGAAGTGTCTTCCGTGTGGCAGCGGTTGGGCCAGCATATAGGTGCGGAGCAGCGGTTGGGCCAGCATATAGGTGCGGAGCGGCGGCGGGCGGAAGAGGCGCGGCTCACAATGGTCAGGGCGGAGAACTCCATGCGGAGGGCCCTGAGGCGGGCCGAGTGCCTCGAGGCAATCCGCAGGGGGTTGGAGGAGCAGATGGCGTCGTCCCTGAGGACCCTCGGGGCCATGGAACAGGACCGCCTCCGGGACATAGACGAGGAGTTTGATGATGCCCTGGCCCGGAACACCACGGAGTGAGCCGCTGGACTTGCCCACCGCCTTTGTATATAGTTCTTTAGTTTTAGGTTTCATTTGTTTCTTCTTATGATTTGGAGTCGACGGACACAGCTCCACTTTTTGTATATAGTTGCATTTTAGTTAGGGTTTTTTGTAGGTTTCCTTTGTTCAGTTGGGCTCATGGACCCTTGGATGTTTTGTACATAGTTCTTCATTGGATTGATTTTATTTTTAATGTGACTTTGAACAACTTTTTTTTGGATTTGGATTTGTAGTTTTGATTTTTTTGGACGGACATGCAGCTTATCTTTTTTTCATTGCCATTGTAGTTTGTTTCATTTCATTTGCATTCAATTTTTTTTAATACAATTTTGTTTTCATACTTCACTGCGTGGTATCATCTCATTGGTTTCATGCATGTCATGTTGGGTGTTTTCCCATTCATTTGCAACCATTGTGTGTGACGGACATGGGTTCATTTGCTTTATGAACATTGGGGGTGTAACATGTAATTTCCATTTCCATGTGGGTGAATGGGTTACTTGGTAGGGCCTTTTGGCTGTGGAGGCTGACCATAACGCACATGATTGGGGATTGTAAGGACCTGGGTGCAGGGGGACATGAGTGGGGGCCTGGTGGAGGCTGCCCCTGGTGACTGGGGGGGTGGGGGTGGTGGGAGACATGGGTGGGGGCCTGGTGGCAGGTGCCCCACAGTGCTGGGGGGTGGGGAGGGGGTGGGGAACATGAGTTGGACATGGGTGGGGGCCTGCTGGCAGGTGCCCCACAGTGCTGGGGGGTGGGGGGGTGGGGAACATGAGTTGGACATGGGTGGGGGCCTGCTGGCAGGTGCCCCACAGTGCTGGGGGGTGGGGGGGTGGGGAACATGAGTTGGACATGGGTGGGGGCCTGCTGGCAGGTGCCCCACAGTGCTGGGGGGTAGTGGGGGGTGGGGAACATGAGTTGGACATGGGTGGGGGCCTGCTGGCAGGTGCCCCACAGTGCTGGGGGGCGGGGGGGGGGGGGTGGGGAACATGAGTTGGACATGGGTGGATGCCTGCTGGCAGGTGCCCCACAGTGCTGGGGGGTGGGGGTGTTGGGAGACATGGGTGGGGGCCTGCTGGCAGGTGCCCCACAGTGCTGGGGGATGGGGGTGCTGGGAGACATGGGTGGGGGCCTGCTGGCAGGTGCCCCACAGTGCTGGGGGGTGGGGGTGCTGGGAGACATGGGTGGGGGCCTGCTGTCAGGTGCCCCACAGTGCTGGGGGTGGGGGTGCTGGGAGACATGGGTGGGGGCCTGCTGGCAGGTGCCCCACAGTGCTGGGGGGTGGGGGGGGTGGGGAACATGAGTTTGACATGGGTGGAGGCCTGCTGGCAGGTGCCCCACAGTGCTGGGGGGTGGGGGGGTGGGGAACATGAGTTGGACATGGGTGGGGGCCTGCTGGCAGGTGCCCCACAGTGCTGGGGGATGGGGGTGCAGGGAGACATGGGTGGGGGCCTGCTGGCAGGTGCCCCACAGTGCTGGGGGGTGGGGGTGCTGGGAGACATGGGTGGGGGCCTGCTGGCAGGTGCCCCACAGTGCTGGGGGGTGGGGGTGCTGGGAGACATGGGTGGGGGCCTGCTGGCAGGTGCCCCACAGTGCTGGGGGGTGGGGGTGCTGGGAGACATGGGTGGGGGCCTGCTGTCAGGTGCCCCACAGTGCTGGGGGTGGGGGTGCTGGGAGACATGGGTGGGGGCCTGCTGGCAGGTGCCCCACAGTGCTGGGGGGTGGGGGTGCTGGGAGACATGGGTGGGGGCCTGGTGGAGGCTGCCCCTGGTGGCTGGGGGGTGGGGGTGATGGGAGACATGAGTGGGGGCCTGGTGGAGGGTGCCCCTCAGTGCTGGGGGGGTGGGGGGTGGGAGACATGAGTGGGGGCCTGGTGGAGGGTGCCCCTGCACTGCTGGGGGGTGGGGGTGCTGGGAGACATGGGTGGGGGCCTGGTGGAGGCTGCCCCTGGTGGCTGGGGGGTGGGGGTGCTGGGAGACATGGGTGGGGGGCCTGGTGGAGGCTGCCCCTGGTGGCTGGGGGTGGGGGTGGTGGGAGACATGGGTGGGGGCCTGGTGGTGGGTGCCCCTGCACTGCTGGGGGGTGGGGGTGCTGGGAGACATGGGTGGGGGCCTGTGGAGGGTGCCCCTGGTGGCTGGGGGTGCAGGGGGACATGCGTTGGTGGGCAGTAGTGCAAGTTGACATGTGGGTTGGCTGGGGGGCATGGCCATGGTGGATGGGGTGCCTGCAGGACATGTGCAGGGTAGGCCCCTGTGGTGTGAGCCACCTGCAGGGGCCGTGGAGGGTGTAGAGGGAACACCTGGGAGGACCCACACGTGCAATTCACGGGTGGTGCTCCCCGCGCACCCCTGAAATACGCATACCCTGCTCGCACGGGCCCAATCGCGTGTGGAAATTCCCGCGCACCCCTGAAATACACGTACCCTGCTGATATCGCGTGTGGAACTTCACGCGCACCCCGAAATACACGTACCCTGATGGAATCGCGTGTGGAACTTCCCGCGCACCCCTGGTATACACGTACCCTGCTGATTTCGCGTGTGAGACTTCCCCCGCACCCCGTAATACACGTATCCTGATGGAATCGCGTGTGGAACTTCCCGCGCACCCCTGAGATACGCGTACCCTGCTCGCACGGGCCCAATCGCGTGTGGAAATTCCCGCGCACCCCTGAAATACACGTACCCCAATGGAATCGCGTGTGGAACTTCCCGCGGACCCCTGGAATACACGTACCTTGCTGTAATCGCGTGTGTAACTTCCCCTGCACCCTGAAATACACGTACCCTGCTGATATCGTGTGTGGAACTTCCCATGCACCCCTGGAATACACGTAAACTGCTGTAATCGCGTGTGAGACTTCCCCTGCACCCTGAAATACACGTACCCTGCTGATATCGCGTGTAGAACTTCACGTGCACCCCGAAATACACATACCGTGATGGAATCGCGTGTGGAACTTCCGGGGCACCCCTGGTATACACGTACCCTGCTGATTTCGCGTGTGAGACTTCCCCCGCACCCCGTAATACACGTACCCTGATGGAATCGCGTGTGGAACTTCCCGCGCACCCCTGAGATACGCGTACCCTGCTCGCACGGGCCCAATCGCGTGTGGAAATTCCCACGCACCCCTGAAATACACGTATCCTGATGGAATCGCGTGTGTAACTTCCCCTGCACTCTGAAATACACGTACCCTGCTGATATCGCGTGTGGAACTTCACGCGCACCCCTGAAATACACGTACCCTGCGGAAATTGCGTGTGTAACTTCCCATGCACCCTGAAATACACGTACCCTGCTGATATCGCGTGTGGAACTTCACGCGCACCCCGAAATACACGTACCCTGATGGAATCGCGTGAGGTAATTCCCGCGCACCCCAGTGATACACATAGCCCGCTTGCTGTGCTGGTACAGGGTTAGCGCAGCCCTTTGCGCTGGATTGGGTATATTGATGGCTTTTCCCTGCGCGAGAGGCGTTCTTGGGGGCGTAACTGGCGCTGCTGCAGGGTCGCTGCGCCACTGTGCGCCACGGCTGGTTTTGGTGGCTGGAATCCATGAATACGCTGTCCGCGGAATTGGATTTTAGCGCACGCGGCTGGCGCAGGGATTCGCACGCGCACACTGTGCGCCAGCCGCGTGCGCCACTTGTGCGCTGGATTCTATGAATTACCCCCTTAAGCAACTATTCCAAGCATCTATTGGTATAGAGACTTACCTGCTGAGTCAAGCAATTCAAGACTCTGCTACACCCCACAGGATCAGTGAAGGAACTTGAACCAGGGAGAGACTGTCATATTGCGCCCCTGCACGAGATCGCAGGACGGAGAGTCCACCACTAAACAAACCAAGGCAAAAGCATTCGGGGAAGTGACAGGGAAGGAGAAGTCGCGTGCAAGTCTCTCCATCCAGCCGTGTAACGCCAAGGCAGACATCATTCCTGCATCTTCGAGCTACGCCCCCGAGGAGACCAGGTGAGCGTGACACTGTTTAACTGTCCTGGTGCCTGCTGTGCTGGAGCCATTTGCAATGCTTTTGTCTAAACCTGCGTGGGTTCTTGGGCCTAGTAGTCAGGCTGCTCGGCCTGGTATGTTTGGAATGTTTCCCCTCTGTTCTGCTGTGTTCTACCTCTTCTCCTACACACTTGTGATATGTGGCCCATCTTCCTGCATGCCAACATTGTGGCAGACCTCCCATGGGTCTCGACTGTCCTCTGTTAAACCTGTCTCCACCCTGCTGCATTGGATACCCAATTCCTCATCCTGGGGCATCCCTCCTCTTCCACGTGGCCAATAATTAGCATCTCCTCTTCTCGCAAAACCTCCCGCTGCCACCTGCTGTTGATTTTGTGTGATCTGAGTAACCACTCCATCTCTGCTTGTTAACAATGTCCCTTCCATTTTATACTTCGATAGCTATTTCTGCAGTAACTTTGCTTCCTCTTGCATTTCTTTCTAGCATTTTCCTGCATTAGTCGGCAATGATGTACTATAGACAACTGAATTTCTGACCATGGCTTTGCCTCTATCCCCACCAATTTCTTTCATTGCTTCTGTGGCTGCTGGTAACCCTTGGCTTAAAGTGTGATACAATAATCTCACTGTTTTATCCCATGGCTCTCGCTTTTTGAGATGCCAATGCTCTTGTATCTCCTGAATGTATTGAAGTGGTTCTTCGTCCTCACACATTTTGCGTGCCATAATTGCGCTTATGTCAGATTTGTCTTGGGACTGTACTCTCAAATCCTGCCATATGGCTGCTCTGAAGTTGTTGAATGGTGCAGCATTGTGCTCCGTGTTCTGTGCTGTCACTCTGGGGTACCTTGCCCATTTCCAAACATCGTCAGATACCTCCTCAAGAATGGCTGAGAGTAAGCTCATCATGTCTCTTCATGTCTCTCACTGCCAACATCATCCCTGCCGTCAGTCTTTCTAACTATTTCTAACTCATATATGCTCTTCCCCGCTGCTGCGGTCAACCAGGGTAACTTACATCTCAAATTATCCTTGTCCATCTGTTGCCATAGTATACATTGTGGTCGCCTGGCAACCTTTTCTAGCAACGGAAACTGTGTCAGCCCTCCTCCTCTGTCCTGCTTCCCTATGTCCTTTGTGGTAGTGAACGCTCTCATCAGACTTACTCTTTTCCGTCCTGGTAAGGCTCTCAGCTTCTGTGCATATGGAGTACGTTTGTTTGCTATATACCTTTGGAACCGTCGAGGCGTCCTTCGGGTCTAGCTTGCCCTTCTCATTGTCTTCCTCTCCACCCCACAGTGTTCCCCGCTCAGGGCTTACTTCACTGGAGGGGCGGCGTGGCCTTCTCCCTTCGTCATTGTCACTTTCACCTAGGTCCTTGTCTGACCCCAGGGTTCCCATGCTGTAATTGCTGCCCTCGTCATCTTCAAAATTAAGCAGCCTTAACATGCTTCTCACCTGTTGTCTCCCTGTTACTCTGTCCATTGAGTCGCTCTCCTCCCTCAATGGAGACCCTACTATACTCCTGCTCATCCAAGGGGTGGAGGCACTATCCCTCCTGCATCTGTACAGTACCCCTATTCTTCTCTGTATCCCCTCTGCCTCATCCTCATTTGAACTCTTTGGTCCCCTCATGATGGGGTCTCTCTCTACACCTCTCTACACCTCTCTCTTTCTCTACTTCACTCTCTTTTCCGCTCCTGTCTCTTTCTTTCTTCTTTTTCTATATGTCTACACTCTTTGATGAGCGGTTTCATTTCCAGTTTCTTCTCCCTCTTCACTTGCAACTGCCTTTCTCTTTCTTCCTCTGCCTTTCTCATCGCCTTTTCCTCTATTTCTTTGTCTTTTCCTCTCTTTTCCCTCTTTCCCTTTCTTCTGTTTTCTCTGCCTCCCTTCTCAACATCTCCTGTTCCTCCCTCTCTTCCCTATTACTCAATGTGTTCCCTTTATATGCAGCATGTAGATATGTGGCCATGGGTTGCAGCACAGATTTGGAAAGACTGCCCTCCCCGAGGCCATGGCTTTGGCACTTTGAGCTCTGCATCATGAGTCCATTATGCGCTAAACTTGCATATTTTGTCCTGATACCACAGAAGGGACTTGTACAAGTGATTAAGGGGTGTGTCCCTCATGGTGGCAGGTCACCTTCTGACTGCTAATACCTAATTGACCTCAAGTCGGAATTTCTCTATGCGTTTCACAATTTGTCAAATAATATATAACAATTATCATCAATTCTCTATCAAATTACCTAAAAACACAACAGCTCTCTGAGTTCCTACAGCCTCTCTGTCTCACCAACACCAAAAGAAGCATGCTCTGTGCACCACCCACACTCTATTCTCTGCCCTTAAAGGCCAAGCCACAATCCTTTTGTGTGCTCCTCGAGCCCAACCCAAATGGCACAACCCTCTTTTATAATGTCAACATCATCTTGTCAAATTGGAAACACTCGTCTTCTCTCAATTTTCCCATTTATCTCTCACCACCAAGTCTCTGCCCCACTACGGGGCTTCAACCCCACAACAACATGTCATGTACTATTAACCTTTTCTGTGATGTAAGAAACCTAAGGCAAAATCTCAATACTCCAAGTGAGTGCATTCTGAAATCCCACAATATCCCAAGACACAACAGCACAAATGACATACGGTTGTCTTCCTGCTTTTCAAATCACAGGGGATTCCAAAAACATGTGTTCCTTCTTCTATACTGGAGCGTAGGGATACATCCATATGGAAAAACTAAGAAATCACCTTCCTGCGACATAAGTAACCTCAATTAGCGCCTAGACACAGGTATCCAGACATAAGACATCTGTAGGCTAAGCTTACTGCCTGGGAATAGGTATCCATGCATAAGTCATTTGTAAGCTAAGCTGACCACCTAGGAACAGATATCTATAAATAATGAATCCGCTTTAACAAAGCTGGCACCTAGAACACAGGTATCCATACAGAATTCATCTGTAACCTAGCTAAACGCCTAGGAACAGGTATACTTCATGAATAACACAGAACGAATCACAAACAACAGGTCTGCAAGGAACTGGAAGTAGTTTTCTCGAACTACATTTCCCAGAACCCCTAGGGTTCTTCTTGATTGTTCAGGCGCTTCAGCGCCGGCGCTTCTGGGTCGCGCCGGTCTTCACCGGTCACGCCGCGCGCCTCATATATTGGCTGGACTCCCCCTGCAGTTCATCTTTCTTTTCAGGTACTGTTGTTGCCATTAGCATTTTTACCTGTCTGCACTGCACGTGTCATCACGCTGCGCACGGCTTCTAGGTCGACTTTATTTTTGATTCCCTGGATTTCTACTGTTCAGGAATTTCTTTGTGTAATTTACCAGTGTCAGTAGGAAACACACTGTATGACTGCGTGTGTGAGTGGCAGAGAGCAAAGCACTCTCAGGTCTGCAAGGAACTGGAAGTAGTTTTCTCGAACTGCATTTCCCAGAACCCCTAGGGTTCTTCTTGATTGTTCAGGCGCTTCAGCGCCAGCGCTTCTGGGTCGCGCCGGTCTTCACCAGTCATCGCCGCAGCTCGCCGGCTCGCGGGCAAACACTGCGTCCAGCAGACGCCTCCTCCTCTAAGTAAGTTGTTTATGCACGTCGCTTTGCTTTATCATGTGCTTAAAGAAAACACTGTGCAAGTCAAATATGAACTCCAAGATTGCACCCTTGTTGGTGCTCTCTCTCTCCCTTCTTAACACGCGCTCGCTATACAAGCACGGTGTGGAAATCTCAGACCTAACTAAAGAGCTCAAGCCCGACTTCTTTGGCATAACTGAAACGTGGCTCAACCCTGAGCTTCCCACCCAAGCTACTCTTTCCACGCCCGACGACTACACTCTTTTCAGAGCTGATCGTCTGCTGGGGAAAGGCGGTGGAGTGGCTCTGATGTGTAAATCAAGTCTCGAATGTTATGAGATTCCCCATACCTCTCCGGAAGGCTGCGAGAGTTTATGGGTGAAAATAAAAACCTCCCCACACACCACTCTAAATATACTAACAATCTATCGCCCACCTAAAACCATGCCCCTATTCGAAGAACAGTTAAGCGATCTACTGGCCCAGATCTGTACCACTAAAGGCCCAATTATCATTATGGGTGATTTTAATCACTGGGCTAACAACCAGCAGGACAAAGCAGGCACTAGGCTGATGGATACCATCACCTCTCTTGGCCTTACTCAGTGGATGAAGTCTCCTACGCAAAATAGGGGTCACACTCTGGATTGGCTTCTGTCCCAAAATGCCAATATTTCCAATATCTCAGCCACACCATGTATCTGGTCTGACCATTTTCTTATTCAAGCCAAGATTTCACTACCATCCCCTCCTCTAAAACTCAACGCCCACCCACGTATACAGAAAATGTCTCGTAATCTGAAGAATCTAAAAGCTTCTAATTTTACCACACTGCTGTCTTCTAAACTTCAACCCCTCGATAACTTCACAGTATCCTCTGAACTTATCAACCACTTGTCTAACAACATCAAAGAAACAGTAAACGATCTTGCCCCACTGAAAATGAAGACAATAAAGAATGAAACCATAAAGAACACCTGGTTCACCAATGACATTCTTGTAGCCAGACAAGAAAAAAGAGCACTCGAAAGAGCCTGGAGGAAGGATCCTAACGACAATACACAGGCTAATTACAAAAAATCCATCCTTAATTATAAAAAACTCATCACAGAAGCAAAGGCCACACATTACAATGCAAGAATAGTGAATGCTCAATCTAATACAGGGGAGCTTTTTAAAATCCTAGCAGAATTCCAAAGTCAGCCCCCAATCACTCACAACATCATCAAGGACAATAAATGGTGCCAGAGTATTCATGAAGCTTTTTCACTCAAGATTGACTCTCACAAGGAAAAAAAAAAAGCCCTAGGCAATGTAACATCCACGCAAAACATTACTGACACCACTTCACCTAGCAACTCTGAAAACGATATTCCTCAATTCTCCTTTAAACACTATACTGAAGATGAAGTATTTAAAATCATAAAAGACCTCAAAGACACGTCCTGTCCTGCGGACGACTGTCCCACAAACACTCTTAAAGAGTCTTTAGAAACTCTGGTTCCATGGATCACTAAACTGGTTAATCTCTCTTTTGATGAGGGTCTGGTGCCGGAACTGTTAAAGTCGGCATGGATCACACCCTTGTTGAAAAAGGAGAACCTCGATCCAGCGAATAACAACAATTACAGGCCTATTACCAACGTGCCTTATGTTCTTAAAATAATCGATAAATTGGCCTACTTACAGCTACAGGCCCATGTCGAAAAATACAATATCCTGGGCACCCGTCAGTCGGGCTACAGGGCACGTCACGGGACTGAGACAGCTATGCTAGATCTCAAATCTACCTTAGCTAGCATAGCTGATAATAATCAAGCTGCCCTGCTCATGTTACTTGACCTCTCCGCAGCCTTTGACCTAGTTGATCACAGCTTACTGGTGTCAAGGCTCGGAGAGGTCGCCAAGTGCTCCGCAAATGCATCCAGATGGATTGCCTCCTTTCTGGGTCCCAGAATGGTGAGAGTTTGCGTGGGCGATAGCCAATCTGCTCCAATTTCTCAGACATGCGGAGTTCCACAGGGCTCCTGTCTTTCGCCCTTGCTCTTCAATCTATATATTCGTCCCCTTCTTGACCTCTTAAACAAACTAGGCGTACAATATACGAACTACGCCGATGACACTCAGGTGGTTATACAGCTGAGTGGCCTATATAGCAGCGATTCTGCAACCATCAACAAAACATATAAAGCTATACAAGATTGGATGGCCTGCAACTCTCTTGCCCTTAATGATAAAAAAACTGAAATCCTCATCGTGGCATCTAAAAACATTAGGGCGAAACTAGATCCCGACTATGCTAGCTTCCATATTGCTGACAACACCATTCTCGTCCAGAAGAAGGTCAAGACCTTGGGAGTTGTTCTCGACGAAGATCTGTCAATGAAATTTCACGTTTCTAGCATTAAATCAAGCTGTGGTCTCATAAATAAGAGAATAGGGTACATTCGCCCATTCATATCACAAGAGAACTGCGCTCTTCTTTCCACCGCACTAATTAATTCTAGACTGGATTACTGTAACATCCTCCTTGCATGCACCACAGCTCTTAATATCCAGTCATTACAAGTGGCTCAGACTAATGCTGTGTGCAATATTTTCATTCAGTCCCGTCACACACACATTTCCAATTTCAGGAAAAAACTTCATTGGCTCCCTGTCAAACATCGGATAACCCATAAGATATTAACCACGACCCATAAATGCCTTAGTCTCAGCAGTCCCACCTACCTGTCAGACCGCATAAGCATTAAGCCAAACGTCAGGAACCTCCGGTCATCCTCGGCCATTTTTCTCAAACAGCCAAAAACTAGGACAGCTAAATTTGGAGGTACTACTCTTGACACACAGGGACCCCTACTATGGAATAAACTTCCAGCCCAGATGCGGCAGATACAGAACTACACCGTATTCAAACGCGCCGTAAAAACATACTTTTTCAACATGGAATAAATTATTTGACTTATCTCCTTCTCTGCTCTATACAGGTTACTCTATATGTTTGTCTGTCCTGTTAAGTTTCTATGGGCGCCCTGAGGCCTACGGGCATGTTGGCGCGTTACAAGAATGAAAATAAATAATATAAATAAATAAACAATTTCCCTCCTCAATATTTGTCATATGGCTGAGCCTCTACACTCCGCGCATCCGCTGAAGCCCTTGGGCACGGTATCTCCCACAATCTGATACTCTGCCGTCTGGTCTGCTTGACATCCCAAGGGAAGCGGAAAGGACTTTCTCCAAGGCGGCTTCTGATGACCTCACAGTATTCACGCATGGTTTTCAATCCGGTCCTTGCGGGTTAAGATGCATCCCTTTGGGCACGCGGCGGGAATACATTGTTTAATTGGTGATGGCCTTAGCAACCATCCTCTACTACCACCTGAATTCAAGGTAGTGGGAATGCCCCCAAAGGTGCTGCATGTTCTTTGCAAGTTACCATCTCCAATCTCCTAGACCTTGAGACAAAACATTTGGCTTTGAACCTGTATTACTTTTGTATTATCTTGCTTTTAGTTCAATGGGAACAACCACCTCAGTCTGGCTCGAATGAATAGGCTCTGTCTCTCAGGTTCATGTCACGTGTGGAGGGACCAAAAAATGAATCTCTCTCCTATTTGTAATTACAAGTGTTTTCAGCTTGTTTTCTCTGCAGGTGTTCTATCTCTTCTGTTAGCTTGAAACGTTCCTTCTCCCGGTGTCCTTGGCAAGGCTGTGCACGATGACTGCACTGTAAGCCTGGTCTGCATGCGTCAGCACGATCTGCCTGGCAGCCTTTTTCTGTACCTTTGAGTCTTTTCCTCCTTCCTTAATTCACTCCAATGTACTTGTGACTTCCATCTTGATTTACATGATCGCCCATGTTAGTGGCATTCAAGCTTCAGCAAGCAGTTCATATGTATTCTTGTGCATCTTGCATTTTACGCGTGGCAAAGGCATACGTGTGTCAGTCCTCTAGCTATGTGAGTCATAAGTGTGTTCTTCGTGTCTTCCAGCAATACATCTAAGTGTCTGCGTAACTTCATGCCGGGATGACTATATGCTTCATGTCTAACGCATCTATGTCATGGTGTCAGTTGTGATGTCATTAGTTGTATTCGCAGTCGCTGTCAGTCGACTTGTTCCATTGATTGTAACTCTATCTCTATTGCACTGTCATCAGGATAGGGTCTGAACAGTTGTCTCAGTGAATACCTTTTCTCACACCTGTGATACATCGATGATGGGGAGGAAGTGCCCAGGAATGATGTACACCTCTCATTTCTGTGTCATCATGATGAGAGCGGGATAGGGCCAATGAGGGCCATGTTTAGTTCTCCCTCTTCAATCACATTGAAACTCACCCTTTTGTTCTCCAAATCTGTGCCCCACAAATCCAGAGCCACCAGCAAAGGAAATAACTTGGAGAACGCAATGCTCCTCCCCCCTTTACTCCAGTGCTCTGGCCACCTCCCTGCACACCAACTTTCCTGCCAGTACACCTCGAAACCTCCTGCCCATGATACATCAGTGAAAACCTGCCTCTACCAAGCCACCAGGTCCCCTAGCAGTCACATTGACACTCCATCAAAATCCTCCAGAAACCGCACCCGCACCCTCCAGTACTTCCTGAGAGCCCCTGATACCTTTATCCTGTGGTGCGGTTGTTTCGCCCTCGCCATAGACCGTAGATATTTCTGCAAAATATGCATCCTGGAGCTGTTACCTGGCACGCAGAATTCTAGCATCCCAACAACCTTTGCATGTCCCCGCCTTCTCCAGCAACTGTACCAATTTTCTCACCTTGTCATCTGCCAAGGGTGAGTTCATTGCCCACGAATCCAATGAAATCCTGAGAAAAGTAAAAACCACTGCTGGAGCCTCCGTTGTCTCCTCTGCTAAAGGCACACCCAACACAACAATCAATTCATGAACGACCTCTAGCATCTGTTGACACTCCTCCTCTTTCCCTGCCCCACTGATCAACAAAAAATCATCCAAGTAGTGCATCACCCTATCAAAACCTGACCGGTACCTGAAACCCCATTGCAGGAAGGAGCTAAAATGCTCAAACAATGCACAAGGCACTACACATCCCAAAGGCAATGCTTTGTCGACATAAATCTGATCCTCAAACTGCATCCCCAACAAACAAAAATCCTCTGGATGCATTGCCATCAACCTGAAATCAGACTTTATGTCACACTTGCCTATAAACCCCCCCGACCTTTCTCTCTCACAAGCCCCACCGCCTGATCCATGCTTGCATATGACACCCCAAAATCCTCTGGGGCAATGAAATTGGTTCAATTTCATGCCCTCTGACCATGACAAATGATGGATCACTCTGAACTCTTCGTCCACCTTCTTCGGGAACCCCCCAAAGGGGACACAACCAAATCACCCGACAAAGGTCCATCCACCCTCTCTTCAACAACCTCCTTCACCAACTTCAGTCTTACAATGTCCGGTCTCTCCCATGCAGACTTCATATATTCTGCCCACTTCCTCAACCTAGGACCCTGATATCCCAACCCTCCCGAAACCCGTCCCCAAAAATCTTAGCTGCCTCCCTGTCTGTGTAAGAACACAGCCATTCCTCCAAAATGTGCAACTTAACTGGAGTGTAGGTCTTTACCCCTCTCCCTGCACCCCTACCCCTCCCTCTGACTCCTTCTGTGGAACATTGCATGACATAGTGTTGCCCTGCGCTTCTGCCACACTCATGCTGAAACTTGTAGACCGCCCTGGAGCACCTCTCCTTATTGAATGTCGCTGATGGCTGTCCTCTACCTCCTCACCACACCCCGTCCAAGGAGGGGCAACCAGGAATGGGCCGGTAAGGCACAGGCAGAATATTTGCTGTGTGTAATGTGGGTGCTGGGCATGTCAGTGCCATCCAATGTAACCATAGATCCATGTCAATCATATCCCCCCCCCCCACACTGCCACCTGGTCCTCTGCCATCCTTGCTCTGAACTCTTCATTGTACCTCACCCATGCAAAACCACCAAAATGAACAAAAGCCTTCCTGATAACATCCATGTATTTAAACAACGCTACACTCCTCTCCGGGTACTTTTCATAGTACACGCTAGCATATTTTAAAAATGCTGATTTCCAATTGTCAATCATGACAGGCACCTTCGGCCTCGATGCCAGCTCCTGCTCCACCTCCTTTGATCCCTCTTTCACACTCACATCCCTGTGTAGGAGCTTAAAGACATCCACAATATCTCCTGTTCAAATGTAGTCCTTGGTAGCCACCATCAAGTGCACCCCAATGGCTTTGTACTACCCATATAGGGTAATTCTTCAACTTCTCTGTACTCCCCTTAGTCCCCACAGTGCTAAACTCTGCCACTGCTGATACCCCCTACTCCGGAACCTTATCCGCCTGCACCTCCCCTGTGCTTACACGTCCCACCTCAGCTTTCACCAGGGCCCCTATATCCTTCCTCCCTGGAGTTCACCTCCCATCCATTCCCCTTTGGGATTCCCACCTTGCCCCCAACTTGACCCACGCAGCAGTCTATTCCCTTCCTTGCTCACCTCTTGGAGGTCTGTCCATGCTGCCCCATCGCAGCATTCTGGCCACATCACTGCCACTTTTCCTTTCTTACCTGATGGGGCTCCAACTGCGGGAACAAAACACATCAGCAGATCCTGTCCAGTTTCAATTCTCAACCACCTTTCCCTTACTCCTTCCACATGCCTGGTGCAACCCCCCTCCTCCTCTTCTGTGGCAGCAGTGGCCATACTGCACCCTCTACGCTCCTCCATGCTGACCGGGGAGACGGTCCTGTACCTATTCCCTGTTCTGCCAACTACCAGGGAGAGCATCCGCCTCCTCCCCCCTGCACTCTTCTGGGTTCCATGTGTTAATATCCCCGCAAAAATATTTCGATACAAAAATATTGCCATATTTTTACGGTGATAATGAGGCATGGGCCCTGAGGGTGACACCCCGCAACCCTTGCATTATTTTTAAATGCGCGGGGGACACCCCTGCAACCCCCGTTCACACAAATTATCCCCCCAAAAAATATCGCCTATGGCGTTCCCGACGACCATATATACGGCAATATTTTTGGTGGGGAAAATATTACCTGATACCCTTTTCTGCAGGCATTTCCTTCCTTTTCGCCTTTAAACACTGCCACTTCCCGCACGGCCTGCGCATCCACTAGCCCCCCAGCCATGCCAACCCCTACTCTAACCACCTCGCCTTGCAGAACAGCAATTCCCCTTATTTATTCAATTATGTGTTTATTGTATCGATTTTATTTGCATTATTTGTTATTTATTAATTTATTTATTATGTTTTATTTTATTTTTTGATTTTGGTGCCCCAGGTGCAGGGGTCGTGCACTCTATGCCCCTTTCCCTAAACTGGCCCTACAAGGCTGCATCAATAAGAGTGTAAGCCACTTTAAAAAAACTGCACCCGTTATATACTTATTCCTTGGCCCTTTATTTCTTCTTTTTTTTTTATATTGCCCTAACTGCCCCCCAAGCTGCGCCCCCTAACTATACTGCAGGCACACTGCCGCCCCAGATCACAACTGCACTGTAAAGGGGCCTGCCTGCTCTTAACATGACAGCCAGTACACAACGAGCAGCGCACCGCACTGTCCACTGGTGTCCTGCTTACGGAACCGCACTCCTGGCCCGGCCCAAGAGCTCCGGTGCTCAGCAGAGCAGAAACCGAGCCACCTATACATACCCAGCTACAAATACCCACACAGTTCCCCTCCCCACACTAATAAAGTTCCTGTCCTTCCCCACCCCAATAGCAGCCACCGCAACAGACAACAGCTGAACCCTTGCCCCATTCAAGAGAGGGCAGCTTGGTTAGGCAGCCCCGCAGGGCCCTGCTGAATGCCAAACAGCCATGCCCGCCCCGACGGGAAGTAGGGGTGAGCAAGCACTGCTGCCTGTCCGCACCAGTAAGGTCACCCAACTTAAAATGTACTCTAACTATTAATACTCCTCCCCTAGTAATCTTATGCTATTATTTATTTTATTTATTTATCGAAATATCTTTTTTTTTGCACCCAATCCCCTGCCTACCGCACCCAATGAGCTAAAAACTAATTGGCCTAGAGCACACCTTAATTAACAAACAGTAAATAGTTTAGGATAATTAGTGGGGTGTGGGGGAGAGCATCAACCCTGACACTGGGTTGTATCAAACTATGTAAGAACAGTGGGTGACCACAAATTTGTGGAACACTCCCGTCCCCTGCACACCCTAATGTTGAAAAAACAACCAAAAACTCATATAATTTTATAAAATAAACCTTTATAAATTTTATAAATTTATGATCATGTCATCAAAGAATGTTTTTAACCCAAAGCAAAGGGTTTCTTAGTAAGCACATGCAATTCAACATAACAGTTGTGTAGAATTAAGACAAACTCAATCAACATTAAACAAACATTTTTCTTTAGAAATTGATGGCTCAACAAACCAATCCCTCAAAATTCATAGAGCTAATTCAATTAGTATATATAGCAGGTAGACATTTGTACTGTGCATATTCTCATGGAACAACTTTCTCGATGGTATATGTTGTTGCCAGTGTTTCAAAGTACAAAACTCTTTATGCGTTTCGGGGAATATATCTCCCCTTCTTCAGAAGATATCTACCCAAATTTTTCATTTCTCTGTATATCTACATAAAATAATAGACACATTAAGAATATTATTATCATCATGATTTTAACATGGATTTATATCCATCTGTCATAACTGGATCTTTAATCATCAGTGATCACCTGATTCTGTTTTTAGCTGGTCTTTATTTGTGAATTCTATTGCCAACTTGGTTTGCACTGTAATGCCAGTCCTAAAAAAATAATAAAAGAGACTATGTGTGAGTCCCAATGGTAGAAAGAAATGCTTTAGTTAAAAAATATACATCCTAGTCAACCGTCTCAATTATATTGTTAGAACGGAATTATCAATAGTTACCTGATAGCCAGGTTAGATGTAGATGAATATAATGTAGGGTCTAACTTCTGTTATGACGATGGCTATATATGGAATATCATCCTGTAAGCAGCCTTCAGGGCGCGTTCATACATGTGCATTCACCTGTAAATCCGAACAGAGTCCTCAGGGACTGTGTGCTATCCTTATATGCTCTAAATACAATTAATCTCAAACAATTATAGTATCAATCAGTGAAACTGCATATTGTCAACAAGATCTTACCAATTGGGCATGGTATAGCTTAATAAGCTGATAATTGCAACAATCCAGATTCGATCTGGTTGGCCTCTTGAATGTCAAAAACCATCTGCAATTAATACATGAATGTAAGGAAATGTCTAATTGCGGTCTGAGGAATAATCAAAGTTATATATAGCTATATCACATGTTTACATTCATTTGTAATGCCCTCATAGAGTTAAGGTAGCATTTTAAAACAGCTTACCTGTATTAAAAGACTTGTGATCTATATATTCAGATGTATATGTAGTTCTAGGAAACTTCCAAGAGTGCTGTTATTGCCTTCAGTGTCAGATCAAAAAGCGGCATAGCAAAATGATAGATGGGATTCTAGCACCCATTTGGGACTTAACTTAGTGAGAACCTTGTCTAGACAGACAAATGGCTGATCATTTTTTCTAACATAATTACAGGTATTTTGCTATGCCGCTTTTTGATCCTTCAGAGGTTGGTTAACTGAATATCGACTGAGGTATAATAATCACAGTACCTAGATGTATGACGAGCCATTCATGAAGCGCTACATAAAGTTAAATGCCTATCTGGATTATCACAGGGACAGGTTTTGCTGAGTTTCTATTTCAATTACCAATGTAACTTTTATTTGTTTGTTTTTGAACAGCGCTTGCACTTCCTTGAGAGTTAGGTTTTGGATGTTTTGATTGTAGTTCTGAAGATTTGAGAGGCTAGAACACCTGTGATCAGTGTAATGACAATCACTCACCCTTGAGCAAAGATTCTGCTGCCACTGACCATTTATAGTAATGTACCCCATGGACTGCAAGATTGAATGGATGTAAACTAGACTGTGCATAGTCATCATTTTACACACTGTTTTTTATAATTAGAGTGTAAATTAAATTATAAAGGTAAAAATGATATGCCTCCCCATGATTATGCACACAGCACCAGAACTTTGAAAAATACAATTGTGCAATACTGGTTTGCTTTCACTGGAAAAAAAGCATAACTTGTTGAAAAATATGAAATCCCAATTGCAACTTAGTTTTCCATCTTATTAGTTATACAATCCTAAAATTCTAGGAAAACATGCACAGTGCTTCTGAAGCTGAATGGAAAGAAACCATTCCTTTTATCACAGTGTGCAGTTTATTTTTTTGAAAGGCTTCAGAGAAATACATTCTGTTTCAGAAGTGGCTTCCAATTACATCCATGTAGATAAACATCAAAAGAAGCCTTCTGATTTTTGTCAAGTAACCTGACCTTTGCACTTCACTGTGCTCTAAACCTCTGTGTAAATGTACACAGGAAAATAATAAAGCTATCGTATTTACTAGATTTTCATGAGTAAAAAGACCTGGTACCCACCTTATCTGGAGGCCTGATTGTATCCTACCTAGATTCCTGTAGTTGTGTTCCATTTTGAGAAATTAATGGTGACTTTAACAGTAAAGCTACTCTATTGCGACTTTTATGATATTGGCAGAACCAGTGTAAAGTAGTTTTAAGAACATAGCCCATGCAGTACATTTACACTGCAATTCAAAAGCTTTCTTGTGATCTGTCACCCACAGGAGGCATGATAGGGCTAATTGCCCGAACCCTGCAGGGGTGGATTAACAAATAACGAATATGGGCATCGTGTGCACCTGTTCACGCCTAAACCAATTGCATTAGCCCATACGCGGTTTTTGTGTTTTCCCTTATGCCTGTGTTGCACACACAAACCTGCAGTTCACAATGACACAGCAGCAATGACATCTGGCTTTGTCAGTGTGTGTAGTTTGCTGCTTTTGTGCTAATACTGTGTGTGAAGATCCTATCAAGTACCACTTGAGGCATGAAGCATACGAAGGAGAAAGCACCCACATTTGAAATTGTGCACCACAGCAACAGTGACCCCATTGTAGGTATTACAATGAAAAATGAAACATGGTCCCTGCAATCCAAGCAGTAAAATGTGCCACTTGCATACTGCAAAAACACATTAGTCCTGCATAAGGGACATCAATGTGCAAGATGACATTGTATTGAAAAAAATATGAATATAGCATCTTGGAGAGACCACTAAAATAGTCTGACGTGTTTTGACAAAATAAGAAGTATGCACTTATTTATAAATATTCAGATAAAAGTGCACTGCACAAGGATCATTAAAGTGGCAGAGCCAGGGGGGGGGAGCAAAGGGGGTGCTTGCCCCCCCTGGCTCCAGCCTGGTGCCCGGTACTCGTACTCCACCTCACGTCGTCCACACACTAAAGTCAGTCAGGCAGCCAGCCTGCCTGGTGTGCATTGTTCACACAATGGCTGAGAATGACTCTGACTGCTGCTGGCCTGCCGCCCTGTCCTGGTCCGTGCATGCCGTCGCGACTTGTTCCTGCTGGGGCTGGGCTGGCCTGCTGCCCCAAGAATCGGAGTCAGACTGGACTGACTGCCTGGGAGTAAACTTAAGAAAGTAAGTAGTTGTTGCTTTCCTGGGTTCCAACTTTGCCTACACAGCTTCCTTCTAGGTGCTACATCTTGTGGTTCCTTTCACGGAAGTAGGCTCTCAAACCTTCATGCATGATTCTGGCACCTTGCACACATTTCGATCTCAAGCCAGCAAAGGCCAATGCACTCAGTCTGCTTGCACCTGTTCAATTAATTGTGTATTGCATGCCAGTAGCACTTCTTCTGCTGTTCGGAGATATGAAGGTCCTTGCTTCGTCGTCTGTTGGCACCCAAGCACTGGTCCCTACCTCTTACACAGGAGAACCCATTGACAAGTATCGTCAGTTGCCTGCTTGCCTTGTAATGTCAATCCCAGCACATTGGGCCTGATTTACAAAAAGTTTTTTACAATGGGACTTTCCCACGTTAAAACATTTTTGTAAACCAGGCCCCTTATCTTCAGTAAAATTTACCTGCCTCAACCCATTGCAATGTCACATTTAGAGCCTACTTACATTACATTGGCCTTCTGCTGTCTTCAGCGCTTCGCCCACGTACTCGTCGGAGCAAGTCTGTTAATATCACAACTTATGTTTTGTTTGTTGCTACTCTGCAGCACGTTAATTCACAGAGTAATAAGGATTGTTACACTCTCCTCACACAAAAACAACAGTTTTGTAGGAAAAGAGCAATTAATTGGTTTCTGTGAAACGAAAAACTGATAATACAATTTTGCTCAAACTCAAGAACAAGGCGGGGAGTGAGGGGTGTTGGCTGGGGAGGCAAATCCACTTTGGTTATTTCAGCACTGTCCAGAACTCTGGATTGGATTCTGAAGTTGCCTTGATGTAGTTGAAACGACCTGAGATCAGGTCAACTATTCGTATTCCTTTTCATGTGTCAATCTTTTAATCATTCTCATAGGTCACAACAAATCGGAAATACTTGTAGTTCAAAGATTGGAAAAGCCTAAAGGCAGGCAAGATAAAAGGCCATGGGGCCGTGGGGTTTAGAAAGGCTCTTGTAAAACATGCACACTCTTTCCATCTGGGTGTGTGCAGGAACGGTTTTGAGTCACAATATCTTTTTCCTTATACTCGAGATATTTGTAATGGGTCATGAGAGTCCTCGTGACCACTGGGGTCGACCGGTTTCAATGGCATGCATGATTGGTGCCATCTTCATCAGGACCGTGATTCCATTTAAAGAACAAATCCAAAAAGTTCAGAATGGCTGAACTTGGTCAGGAAACTCCTGCAGGGGCACAGAAGGGGGGGGAGAGAGAGAAGGAGATACAATGTTGATTAAGGTGGGACGTGGGCTGAAAGAATCTGGCCTTGAAAAGAAGGAGGGGGCATTCTTAGGACCTCTACTAGAGCATGAGAGTACTAAACCCAAAATTAATGGTCAACTAAATTAACAGGAGAGTAAAGGTGCCTGATCACCAGTAAACTAGACTCATCATCCAGGCAGGGGGGGTGATGGGGGAAGACTAGGTCGAGGGAGGTGCAGGGGCCCCTCTCCCAAATGGGTACATGCTGTGAGTGCCCGAAAACACAGTGCAAAGGACAGTTAACTCTGTGCACAACTGGTGTGCTGGAGGAGGTCTGATCGTATGCTGGCAGGCAACGCTGTAAAAAGACAAACGAATGTCTTAGAAAAGAGGCAGCAGGCATCTAATGGGTGTTGACAGCAAGGGGCAGGCAGGGTGCCCTGTAAATACCTGTTAGTAGTTGCTGCTCGAAGCACTGTTGTGGAAAGCGACTGCTCCGGGGAGTCGTACGGCTCTAAATGAGTGGGACTGAAAAAAAGAGCCTGATCGCCTAATGAAACAACTTAGAAGTGCGCGCCCGTCTGGCGTCTGTGTGACATAGGCGGGCGTCAAGGCAACGTATGCAGGGAGCGGTATCAACCTGCATCCGCGCAGTGTGCCCAATCGCTTCAAGAAAGAAGTGAAGAGCGCGTGAAAAAACAGCTGATGCCGAGTGCTAGTGTAAATGGCAGGCAGTTGAAGTGGTATTATAGGCATCCGTGTATGGCTAGTCCCATGTGGGAGCAATGGAGCCTGATGGGTTTAAGCATGTGATGGGGGGGATTGAAGGGGGGAGGAAGGGAGAAAAAGGGGGGTGGGGGTCTTGAGGCTGCATGGTGGAGGAACTCCCTAGATGGAACCCGCAGAGGGCAGACAATCAAACCATGTGGGGGCGGGGAAGGAATTTTAAAACGGGGGAGCATGACTGAGAGGGACAGCCCTTGTTGAAACCGAAAAAAATCAAATAGAATAAAAGATGGTAGGGCTTCAAGGCATTTGGGGGACCTAAGAGAGCACAGCTAAGTCATGCCACTGGATGTTTTCGTTCAGGCCTTTGGAGCATGTGTTTAATCGGAAGATCCACAGCTGTTCCCGTCTGAATAGGATGTTGTTGAAATTGCCTCCTCTTGCTGGTGGTGTAACCCTTTCTATAATGGTCCATTTGAAAGTGTCTGCAGTGTATCCTTCAACTGCAAAATGTTGTACTAGGGGGGCTGTCAACTTGTTAGTGCGTATGCATGATCGATGTTCGATCATGCGTGTACGGACTGTCCTAGTTGTCATGCCTATGTACCTAAGATTACAAGGGCATGTGATCATGTAGATGACTCCCTTGGAGTTGCAGTTGGTCAATGTCGTCTGCCTCCATGGGGTCTGCCAACCAATGTCTATCTCAGTGGTTCTAGATGTCTGAGCACACATAGAGCAGTTGCCACAAGGGGCATGGCCTATGGCAGGTGATGTGTTCAAAAGGGTCCACTGGCTTGATCCTGTAGTAGGTGCAATGTGTGTCAGTGTCTTGACTATTTTGTCTCTCAGGTTCGATCGTCTTTTGAGAGCAAAACGCGGGACAGGTATGTTGGTGTTCCCTGTATTCAAGATTGGCCATAGTTTCTTCACTTCTTTTTTGATTTGATTCAGAAGGGGCGAGTAACTGAATACTGCTGTGAGCCCTGTGGTACTTCCTTGTTTGACATTTTTCTGCAAGGTGACAGACCTAGGGATATTTTTGGCTCTTTTGTAGGTGTCTTTGATGATTTTTTGAGGATAACCCCTGTCTGCCGGTTGTTTTTGTAGAAGTCTGGACTGTGTAGTGTAGGCTGGAGTCTGACTGCACAACCTCCGGTACCGCAAGAATTGTCCGAACGGAAGATTGTCTCTAAGTGCTTTCGGGTGGTAGCTGGAATAGCAGAGAAGAGAGTTTCTGTCTGTATATTTCTTATAAACACATGAGACCAATTTACCATTACTTGCTGAGATGGCAAGATCAAGAAAATGGGTGGTGTGTTTATCTTTGTCCAATGTGAACTGTAGGTGAGGATTGAGTGAATTGAGCCAGGCATGGAATGATACAAGTTCTTGTTCTGTCCCTTTGAAGGTCACGAAAATGTCATCTATCTATCTTCTCCATACTCCCAGTTTGGTAAGGAATGGGTTGGTTATCGGGTAGATATGTTTTTGTTCAAAATGATCGACGTAAAGGTTGGCAAGACTGGGGGCAAATGTAGCCCCCATTGCAGTGCCCGATATTTGTTGGTAAAAAGTGTTTTCAAGCAATAAGTAGTTTTTGGTCAATGCAATTTCTGCCAGTTGGTGAATGAAAAATGGTGGAACTCCATATAGTTTGATGCCTGAGTGGAGTAGACTGCTCAACATATTCAGTGTCTCTTGTTGGGGTATCCGGGTGTAATGGGACTCAGTTCTTGAGTTTGAGCAAAATTGTGTTATCAGTTTTTCGTTTCACAGAAACCAATGAATTGCTCTTTTCCTACAAAACCGTTGTTTTTGTGCTACCACGTCTATCCTGTTCACGGTTAAAAGGAACCCAACGGCTTGTCCGTGCCTTCTTGCTTACAGTAGCTTACCCTGTTTGTTGTTATTTTACACTCTCCTCACATACTTCACTCTCAAGAAAGGCAAAATGGTTTCCTCACTCTTGTTGCTTCAGCTATCAACTTCTTTCTTCCTGCCTCATTCATTCGATATCTCTGCAGTTGGCCTTCTTTGAGGTTGTCTTGCTCACACAATCTCTAATCGAAACGCAGTTCTCTACTGCAACACTCACATACTTTCTAAATACTATCCTTTGCATTCATATGTTATTTGTACTGCCTTACACGTGAGAATATTATCAAAGCACATTACTGTATCTTGCCATAGCTATTGCTCCTTGACATTGTTGCCATTCTTCGACAAAGGGTACATCTATTATATTCACTGCAAAACATGGCAGCCTTGTTTATTATGTCTACAGCACTGACATTTGGTACGTTTATCTTGCCTTCACATTCACTCACAGCAATACTTTCTTCCTGGCCCACACTAGTTCACTCTTGTGGCTAGCAATTGTCTTATTGGTACACATATCCAAGCTCTCTTGTTGCCTTTCACTTCTCATCCTGGAGGTAAATGTCAATACTGTCTCATGAGTATGCAAATGCAAGGGTGTGCATCACATCACTTTCATGCTTACCTACAGTCATGCAAACCGTCAACAAGCTCCCACAAAATGAATATTTGCATTTTAAGGAACCATACTCAGACAGCAAAGTTGATCACACCGTTGGTATTCTCACTAGCTTCACCTCTTTAGGTGCCTAACGCCTATCCCAGACAAGCCAGTCGTGGGTGTTCCAATGACCAAGTGTGCATTCTTCTCCAACTCCCTAGTTTGCATTAATTATAGGGGTCCCACCTAATTCTTATTTAACAGGTACAGCCTTCATCAATCACGTGTTTTGGTTGGAATTTTTAATGCAATATTTCATAGCCTGTGATGTTATACTTATGCTTGTCAATATGTTATTTAAAATTCCACCTCCCATTCCCATTGGCCATTTGTATTTCTGCGGAGGAAATGGCTTCTTTCTTACGACCATGAGGTAGATGCCGACATTTCTTCTAGAAAAGTCGCCAGCCCAGTATGCCCTGGGGCATTTGCTGCTGCCCTTTTCATTTCCCCTAACTTCAACTAGGCCACAAACCCAACCCTTGCGACGAGGCCAGAGGCTCTGGCGAGTAATCAAGGGTGCAGTGAACTTGAGGGCAGGTGACTCCTGCTGCCCATCCCCCAGCCTCACAGCAGCCCAGACACACTTCTTATGAGATGCTGGTATTTTTCCTCTGATCCTGTAAGCTTTATTTCTCTCATCCATCCTCCCACGCCCCCTTTCCATTCCCAAGTCATGCCTCCACTGCACATTTCACTTTACATGCCTGTCAATTACCACCACATTTATAAGGTACTAGCTACACATGTAGCTCTCTATGCTTACACAACTCCATCTCATTGCCCCCTAAGTAAAGAAGCTGCGGCCAAAACAAACATCAGTGCAGTGAAACTCAGTGTAAAATACCCACTCCCTCGTTTCCAAAATCAGCAGCACAAACAACTACCCTGGCCAAAATGATAGCTCCTTTCTACACACACCAGATGAACACAATGGTGTCAGTGGATGCACCAGAATGGCACGCGTCTTGTGGCAATGATGCTCAAGTAAAAGGCGTCCCAGGAGAGATTAGTCACAGTGGCTGGAATGTCGCAGTTAATAGGGCGTATACTATGTTTGGTGTCTGTTTATCGAACTCACTATGTTCGTTGCGTTGTTCCTTAAGCTGTACCTTACGTCTCCTACTGTTCAGTTTCTTGCAAAGTGCTTTGCTAGCCTGCCCTTTAGTTACACACATGCTATGACAGTCATACATGATGGAAAGAATCACAACACATTTTATATCAAAATTTAAAACACTATATGGACCCTTAAGCCTTCTGAGCCTACAACCTTTGCAGGCTCAAAGACCTCCACAATTAACTGGACAGCTCAAGGGAGTAGAGTGCTACCTCTGCACCGGCTCAGTCTGACTGAGGGTCTTCTTGCTCAAATGTAGTCCCTAAGCTGTGCGCTTGGGTGCAAACTGCTGTGTCTCAAGAAATGATGGCGAGGTAAGGGAAGGGGTGGGTGCAAATAAAGGGCTGACAATGGGACATATGGGTTATGGAGAGGGGAGGAAGGCTGGGGCACTGGAAAAACAGAGCAACAGAGAGGGGAGATATGGGGAGAAATAGTGTGACAATGGGAGTAGAGAGGGATATGAGAAGCAGGGGATGGAAAGAACAGTGCAAGAGAATGAAGGGATGAAGAAAGTAAACAAAGAGAGGTAAGTGAGGTACTGGGCAGGCCTGCAAGGCCAAAAATGACTGAGGGAAAAAGCTCAGAAACTAGACAAATTAGTGAGACTCAAGTGGGCAGAGATAGTACAGTGAAGGAGAAAACCAAGAAATGCGCTGGAGAGGGGCGTGCACGAGGCAAGGGTAAGGATGAGTGCTGGGGTGAGTGTGAGAAAAACAGAAAACATTAGGGAAAGGACGATGCAAAGAAAGAATACTAAACATAGGTTGGAAAGTAAATGTTAACGATTGTTTAACAGTCCCCCCACTTTTTTAGTTTAAATTGTGGTGAATATTTATATTGAACCTCTGAAGCTGTTTGAAGGCTGACATTTTATTTGCCCCAATTTCTGTGCCATGTAAACAATGATGCAGGAAGTTGGGGCACAAACTGCAGCAGAATTGCTTTATAAAATAAGTTGCGGCGCTCATTCGTTTATGTTTTCCCCATTTAATGATAATGATGTGCTACATATACCGATTCATGGAATAAATGTGCGCCGAAAATTCCGGCGCAGAGGGGCCTATACGTGCGCTGCGCCAAAAAATAGCGAAAAGCGCAGGGAAACCAGCGCACGTCGATTCATGGAAGTCCGTGCGTAAGAAAAGCATAGGACGTGCGCTGAAAAAGTGCGCGGCGCACGCCGGCGCACAGGTCAACCAACGGCGTGCGCCACGGCCACTGCGCTATCACTCCGAGCGCAGCGCACAGCTCTAAAGTAGGCGGAACACAGGGCGGGACACTCGGAATGGGGAATAAAATGGGGCACAACACTCGGAATGGGGAAGAATGTGGGCGGCACGGGGAAGTACAGGAGGCAAGTGCGCGGAACGCCCACACGCTCTCCGGCAACACGTATTCATGGATTCGAACAGGGCAAAACAGCGCTCGATCAAACCAGCGCACAGGCCCAAAAACGTACGCCACAAGTAAGCAGGCGGTAGCGTCCCGACGCACTTAACGAAAGTGCGCCAAAACCTGCGCCAACAAATACCACCCACATACAGCAATGGGCCATACCGTGACCCCAAAGGACAAATGAGGTGCAAAGGTGTACGCCATTAACACGGACACCCACTGTTCAACAATTCACGCGTGTGTGTACAACGGGTTGCGCGAGAAGTCACTCGCGCGATTGCCCTGGGTACGTGTATCCCAGGGTGCGGGGAAGTCCCACACGCGATTGCCCTGGCCACGTCGATATCAGGGGTGCGTGTGAAGTTCCACACGCGAAAAGCCAGGGTACGTCAATTACAGGGGTGCGCGGGAAGTTTCACACGCGAAAAGCTAGGCTACGGGAATTCCAGGGGTGCGCGTGAAATCCTACACGCGAAAAACTAGGGTACGTCATTTACAGGGGTGCGCGGGAAGTTTCACACGCGAATAGGCTGGGCGCGTGTATTACAGGGGTGCGCGGGAAGTCCCACACGCGATTACAGCAGGGTACGTGTATTTCAGGGGTGCGCGGGAATTTCCACACGCGAATAGGCTGGGCGCGTGTATTTCAGGGGTGCGCGGGAAGTCCCACACGCGATTACAGCAGGGTACGTGTATTTCAGGGGTGCGCGGGAATTTCCACACGCGAATAGCCTGGGCGCGTGTATTTCAGGGGTGCGCGGGAAGTCCCACACGCGATTACAGCAGGGTACGTGTATTTCAGGGGTGCGCGGGAATTTCCACACGCGAATAGGCTGGGCGCGTGTATTTCAGGGGTGCGCGGGAATTTCCACACGTGAATAGCCTGGGCGCGTGTATTTCAGGGGTGCGCGGGAATTATCACACGCAATTTGGCTTGGTACGTGTATTACAGGGGTGCGTGCGAAGTTACACACGCGATTAGGCTGGGTGGGTCCTGTCACCCTCGACGGCCCCTGCAGGCAGCCCACAAAACAGGGGACTACCCTGCACACCTGCTCATGTCTCCCACCACCCCCACCCCCCACCATCCAGGGGCACCCTCCACCAGGCCCCCACTCATGTCTCCCACCACCCCCACCCCCCACCATCCAGGGGCACCCTCCACCAGGCCCCCACTCATGTCACCCACCACCCCCACCCCCCAGCAGTGCAGGGGCACCCTCCACCAGGCCCCCACTCATGTCTCCCACCACCCCCACCCCCCCGCCACCAGGGGCACCCTCCACCAGGCCCCCACTCATGTCTCCCACCACCCCCACCCCCCCGCCACCAGGGGCAGCCTCCACCAGGCCCCCACCCATGTCTCCCACCACCCCCACCCCCCAGCAGTGCAGGGGCACCCTCCACCAGGCCCCCACTCATGTCTCCCACCACCCCCACCCCCCCGCCACCAGGGGCAGCCTCCACCAGGCCCCCACCCATGTCTCCCACCACCCCCACCCCCCAGCAGTGCAGGGGCACCCTCCACCAGGCCCCCACTCATGTCTCCCACCACCCCCACCCCCCAGCAGTGCAGGGTCAACCTCCACCAGGCCCCCACTCATGTCCCCCTGTACCCCCACCCCCCAGCAGTGCAGGGGCACCCTCCACCAGGCCCCCACTCATGTCACCCACCACCCCCACCCCCCCAGTCACCATGTGCACCCTCCACCAGGCCCCCACTCATGTCTCCCACCACCCCCACCCCCCCGCCACCAGGGGCACCCTCCACCAGGCCCCCACCCATGTCCCCTATCACCCCCACCCCCCAGCAGTGCAGGGGCAGCCTCCACCAGGCCCCCACTCATGTCTCCCACCACCCCCACCCCCCCGCCACCAGGGGCACCCTCCACCAGGCCCCCACTCATGTCTCCCACCACCCCCACCCCCCCGCCACCAGGGGCAGCCTCCACCAGGCCCCCACCCATGTCTCCCACCACCCCCACCCCCCAGCAGTGCAGGGGCACCCTCCACCAGGCCCCCACTCATGTCTCCCACCACCCCCACCCCCCCGCCACCAGGGGCAGCCTCCACCAGGCCCCCACCCATGTCTCCCACCACCCCCACCCCCCAGCAGTGCAGGGGCACCCTCAACCAGGCCCCCACTCATGTCTCCCACCACCCCCACCCCCCAGCAGTGCAGGGTCAACCTCCACCAGGCCCCCACTCATGTCCCCCTGCACCCCCACCCCCCAGCAGTGCAGGGGCACCCTCCACCAGGCCCCCACTCATGTCACCCACCACCCCCACCCCCCCAGTCACCATGTGCACCCTCCACCAGGCCCCCACTCATGTCTCCCACCACCCCCACCCCCCCGCCACCAGGGGCACCCTCCACCAGGCCCCCACCCATGTCCCCTATCACCCCCACCCCCCAGCAGTGCAGGGGCAGCCTCCACCAGGCCCCCACTCATGTCCCCTATCACCCCCACCCCCCCGCCACCAGGGGCACCCTCCACCAGGCCCCCACTCATGTCTCCCACCAACCCCACCCCCCAGCAGTCATGGGGCACCCTCCACCAGGCCCCCACCCATGTCCCACTCATGCCTCCCACCACCCCCACCCCCCAGCACGGTGGGGCACCTGCCAGCAGGCCCCCACTTATGTCCCACTCATGCCTCCCACCACACCCACCCCCCAGCACTGTGGGGCACCTGCCAGCAGGCCCCCACCCATGTCCCACTCATGCCTCCCACCACCCCCACCCCCCAGCACTGTGGGGCACCTGCCAGCAGGCCCCCACCCATGTCCCACTCATGCCTCCCACCACCCCCACCCCCCAGCACTGTGGGGCACCTGCCAGCAGGCCCCCACTTATGTCCCACTCATGTCTCCCACCACACCCACCCCCCAGCACTGTGGGGCACCTGCCAGCAGGCCCCCACTTATGTCCCACTCATGCCTCCCACCACCCCCACCCCCCAGCACTGTGGGGCACCTGCCAGCAGGCCCCCACTTATGTCCCACTCATGCCTCCCACCACACCCACCCCCCAGCAGTCATGGGGCACCCTCCACCAGGCCCCCACTTATGTCCCACTCATGCCTCCCACCACCCCCACCCCCCAGCACTGTGGGGCACCTGCCAGCAGGCCCCCACCCATGTCCCACTCATGCCTCCCACCACACCCACCCCCCAGCACTGTGGGGCACCTGCCAGCAGGCCCCCACTTATGTCCCACTCATGTCTCCCACCACACCCACCCCCCAGCACTGTGGGGCACCTGCCAGCAGGCCCCCACTTATGTCCCACTCATGTCTCCCACCACCCCCACCCCCCCGGTCACCATGTGCACCCTCCACCAGGCCCCCACTCATGTCTCCCACCACCCCCACCCCCCCGCCACCAGGGGCACCCTCCACCAGGCCCCCACCCATGTCCCCTATCACCCCCACCCCCCAGCAGTGCAGGGGCAGCCTCCACCAGGCCCCCACTCATGTCCCCTATCACCCCCATCCCCCCGCCACCAGGGGCACCCTCCACCAGGCCCCCACTCATGTCTCCCACCAACCCCACCCCCCAGCAGTCATGGGGCACCCTCCACCAGGCCCCCACCCATGTCCCACTCATGCCTCCCACCACCCCCACCCCCCAGCACTGTGGGGCACCTGCCAGCAGGCCCCCACTTATGTCCCACTCATGCCTCCCACCACACCCACCCCCCAGCACTGTGGGGCACCTGCCAGCAGGCCCCCACCCATGTCCCACTCATGCCTCCCACCACCCCCACCCCCCAGCACTGTGGGGCACCTGCCAGCAGGCCCCCACCCATGTCCCACTCATGCCTCCCACCACCCCCACCCCCCAGCACTGTGGGGCACCTGCCAGCAGGCCCCCACTTATGTCCCACTCATGTCTCCCACCACACCCACCCCCCAGCACTGTGGGGCACCCTCCAGCAGGCCCCCACTTATGTCCCACTCATGCCTCCCACCACCCCCACCCCCCAGCACTGTGGGGCACCTGCCAGCAGGCCCCCACTTATGTCCCACTCATGCCTCCCACCACACCCACCCCCCAGCAGTCATGGGGCACCCTCCACCAGGCCCCCACTTATGTCCCACTCATGCCTCCCACCACCCCCACCCCCCAGCACTGTGGGGCACCTGCCAGCAGGCCCCCACCCATGTCCCACTCATGCCTCCCACCACACCCACCCCCCAGCACTGTGGGGCACCTGCCAGCAGGCCCCCACTTATGTCCCACTCATGTCTCCCACCACACCCACCCCCCAGCACTGTGGGGCACCTCCCAGCAGGCCCCCACTTATGTCCCACTCATGTCTCCCACCAACCCCACCCCCCAGCAGTCATGAGGCACCCTCCACCAGGCCCACACAGATGTTCCCCTGCCAATAGGAAATCACAATACAGATCCCAGGATCCCATGGGCAACCACATCCCACCCCATGTCACCCCAGTCCATACACACATCCAAGGTACACATCCATTCAAAAATCAAATACCCATTACATGATACATAACCAATGAGCAGTATGCGCATGAGTCCAAGTCCGTCAGACTCACACAATGGCAACACATGACTGTGAAAACCCAGATTGTGACAGTCAACAAACCAATGAGAGAAGTCCACACAATAGAATCAAAAGAACAATGTATTAAAATGTAAGAAGGAAAAAAAAAGAAACACCTAAATGAATACACAAAGTAACAGGTAAAAAACAAAAAAAATCTAATGAAAGGTGAAATCCAAAAGAACGGGTGCAAAGTCAATCAAAATGGAAATCAAAATCAAACACATTGCCCCATGGTCCAAATAATAAAATCGAAAATATCCACAAACTATGTACAAAGATGATTGTCCGGGTCCAATATCCCTAAAAACCATAAAATGAAACCTACCCAAAACCTAACTAATGCTAACTATATACAAAAAACGTGGGCCATTGTCCAATCAACCCAAATAATAAATAAAAATAAAGGAAACCTACTATCTACATAACTATATACAAAGGCGGCGGGCCAGTCCTGCGGCTCACTGAGAGATGTTATGGGCCAGGGCATCATCGAACTCCCTTTCTATCTCCCCGAGGCGTTCATCCTCAATGGCCCCGAGGGCCCGCAGGGCTGACGCAGTGTCCACCTCCAAGCCCCTGCGGATCTCCTCGAGGCACTCGGCACGCCTCAGGGCCCTCTGCATGGAGTCCACCACCCTGACCATAGCGAGCCGCCCCTCTTCTGCCCGCCGCCTCTCCGCATCTATTGCGTGGCCTAACCGCTGCCACACGCAAGACACATTCTGTCCAGGGTCCTCCTGCCCTCCAGCCGATGGCTGCCCCTCCGATGTTGATGGCCCCGAGCCATGACGCCTCCCACGTCGCTGCCGCTGCCTCTGCAGCCACTGCCTCTGCCAGCACGACGGCATCCAGGCTGATGGTATCCACCGACGCCGTCGTGCACGTGCCCTGCCTGATGATGCCGGCACATCCTCCACCTGCAGGGGTCCAGTTGCCATGGTGTCCACACCAGCTGGACCACCGACTCCCGACTGTGGCAGGGATGGGATCCCCACTGAGCCGGCTGCATTGGTCGGGGCAGGTCCACAGGGGGCCCTGGTGTCAACTGGGCCGGAAGACGGCAAGGAGAACGACCGGTCGCATACTTTCCACAGAGGAGGAGATGCCCGACACATTGGCCATCACCTGCAGAAAACCCGCGGCAATGGCAGATCCCAACTGGGCCACGTCGGCACGGTGCTCTTCGTGATGATGTGCGTGCTCCTCCCGGGAAGCACGCACGTCATCACGAATGACCCCCGTGCGCAACGCGACCCCAATCAGGACCTTTTCCATGCGCCCATGGGTCCCCTCGTCCGCAGGTGGAGGGGAGTCAGATGACATAGACACCCCCTCCACCTGCGGACGGGCCTGGGACGGGGCATCCATGCTGGTGCATGGTGGTGCACTCACAGGGTCAGGGACAGCGACATGCACAGGCACCTCCACGGCGACCTGTGCTGCCTCCTGCCCCTGGCCCTGGACTGCACCACTTGCACCAGCAGGGATGCCCCCACCAGGCCTCAGGTGTGCCTCAGTCTCGGCCGCCTCCTCCTCTGTAGAAACCACCAACCTGGATGGCTCCTTGCCCTCTTCCGCTGTAGCTGGCCCCTGTGGGGGCTCACCCACCCCTTCCGCCGCAGCCGTGGGGGCATCCCCGCCGTCTACCTCCACAGCGCCGTCTCCGCCCTCTCCATCACTAGCCGCTGCATAGAGGGAGACATAGAACACAAGCATCAGGGCACTGTACAATGGTCCCCTACACAGGAAGCAATATCAGATGACTGGCAATGGTAAAGTACACTTCTATCATGTCCCTCCACAACACATGGGTCAGGCAATACACACACGCAACACCCATGGTCCATGGCATGCACATCAACATACATGTCCACTGCACTCTTCTAAAGTACGATGTCATGGAACTCACATGCATCATTGGTCATGCAAATCACACGCACACACTTCACCTCTGTCACATCCATGTGGCCTCGTACATCACAAACACAGTGGATACAAGGATGATTAGGCAGCATCAGTGAATCTGTACAGTGTCACAGACATGTGTCATGCATCCATGCCATTCAAAAGTCACAGACATGCAGGTCAAGCACACCGACCTCGACACCATACATGTACCTGGCATCAGCATCCATCCCTCACCCACACCCATGTCCACGAACATACACTTGCATGCTCACATGTGTCCAATCTGCATAGGCCTCCTCAGGTTGCATAGCAACACATACAACAACCATGTGATCCACAAATTACTGGTCGCACATGCAACGCCATGACAACACTGCACACATACATGCCTACAAGGCCCATTCCACACATACAGCATCACACAACCAGCACACTGCAACATGCACTGTCTCACACAGCAATGCCTGCACACTTACCGCTCAACTCCAGACGGGTCTCCCTCTCAAGGACCTGGGAGTGGAGCGCTGGGTGTATGCGTGCCAGGACCCTCATTTGGATCGAACTCATGTGGCCCCGGCCCCCCTCCACGAGGCGCCGGGCCTTTGAGAGGGTCCTGGACCTGCAGTCCTCCCAACGCTTCCTGACATGTCGGTTGTCGCGGACTGCCACCCCCTCCGCGTTGATGGCAGTCACGATGTCGTCCCAGATCCGAGTCCGCCCTTCATAGTTGGCGCGGCTACTTCCGAAGAGGGCATCATACTGCCCCAGGACTCGCTCCACCAGGACCCCAACCTCGGTGACACTGAAGCTGGGGCCCCTCTGCCTCTCTGGCTGGGGGTTGCCAGTGGTGCCAGATGTTTCAGTGCCCGACATGGCAACCCCAGAGGCAGGAGTGGGTGGGCAACTTGGTCCTGGGGCTGGGCTGTGGAGTGGTGTTCTTCCAGTCGGGAGTCTTCAGTTCCAGCAGGGGTGGACACAGCAACTGTACGCCTGCAGATGGCTGATGTGCAGGCACCAAATGGCAGGGCACGGTGGCAGCAGGCAGGCAGGCAGGCAGCAGCAGATGGCACGTGGGAGGCTGCTCGGGGCACTGGGGGGCAGTAACTCGGCCTTCTGGGCAGGAGCGTGGTCTTCCGTGTGTGAACGCGTGGCCAGCTTGATACGGAGTGAATTGGCACGTGAAAATCATGCACGTCTGCGTGGAATCCGAGGAAAGGCCCTCAGCGCGTAAGCACGTCAGCACGCGTACGCGATTTCATTGGTCCAAAGGGCCAGGCGCGTAAGCGCGCCTATGACGCACGGGTGTTCCCAACCCACGTGAAAAAAATACACGTGCCGCGCGAGCGCGTCAGCACGCGTACCCGATTTCATTGGTCCAAAGGGCCAGGCGCGTAAGCGCGCCTATGACGCACGGGTGTTTCCCAACCCACGTGAAAAAAATACACGTGCCGCGCGAGCGCGTCAGCACGCGTACCCGATTTCATTGGTCCAAAGGGCCAGGCGCGTAAGCGCGCCTATGACGCATGGGTGTTTCCCAACCCACGTGAAAAAAATACACGTGCCGCGCGAGCGCGTCAGCACGCGTACCCGATTTCATTGGTCCAAAGGGCCAGGCGCGTAAGCGCGCCTATGACGCACGGGTGTTTCCCAACCCACGTGAAAAAAATACACGTGCCGCGCGAGCGCGTCAGCACGCGTACCCGATTTCATTGGTCCAAAGGGCCAGGCGCGTAAGCGCGCCTATGACGCACGGGTGTTTCCCAACCCACGTGAAAAAAATACACGTGCCGCGCGAGCGCGTCAGCACGCGTACCCGATTTCATTGGTCCAAAGGGCCAGGCGCGTAAGCGCGCCTATGACGCACGGGTGTTTCCCAACCCACGTGAAAAAAATACACGTGCCGCGCGAGCGCGTCAGCACGCGTACCCGATTTCATTGGTCCAAAGGCACACAGCGAGTAATCGCATATTCAACAGCGCGCGTGAAAAACGCCCGGTTACCATTTACATCTGAATACAATTACAATATTACTAACGTACATTTAACCTGGTAAACCTCGAGCATGTAGTCACACACGCTCGGCCACGACACGTGCAAAATTACAACAGGCAATACGGAAAGACGTACGCCTGCAGGAAGCAGGCGTACGTGACCCGGCACGTCTAAATATTCACGTGAAAACATCCTACAAGCTCAGTGCAAAGATGAACATACCGTTCCTAGCAGCAGTGGCTGTGGGTTACCAAAGGAGGAGGAGGAGGAGAGTCAGGGCCAGAATTTTCTCACCCAGAACCAGCCTATTCGGGATGCCTGATGACCAGGTGTATGGGAGGTACAGGTTTCCAGCACACATCATACTGAACCTGGTCAGTGAGTGGGAGGATGACCTCACATCACCCACCCTGTGCTCCCAAGCACTCAGCCCCCTGCTGAAGGTCCTGAATGTACTGCACTTCTTGGGCACTGGATCTTTTCAGCGGACAAGTGCCATAGTGGGTGGTGTGTCACAGGCCACGCAGTCACGCTGTCTACACCAGGTCTTGAACATCATCACTGCACGGCCATCAGTCCGCAGGCACATATATCTCCCCAGGACTCCTGCAGAAAGGCGGGCGTGCATCCAGGAATTCTATGGTGTGGCTCAATTCCCCAAAGTGCTTGGTGCAATTGACTGCACCCATGTGGCTCTACGTCCCCCCAGGGCAACAGAGCACATCTATAGAAACCGCAAGCACTGGCATTCCATCAACGTGCAAGTTGTATGCAATGCCAAGGGAATCATCACATCAGTATATGCCAACTATCCCGGGTCCACCCACGACAGCTTCATCTACAGAATGTCTACCCTAAGCCGGGACCTAGAGGCTGGCCGGCATGGAGATACATGGCTGCTTGGTGAGCATGAATGCCACTGCACATGCATGCATGTCAGATACAGGGTCATGTCACAACACCACTAATGATACCCATCACCACCTCCGCAGGGGACAGTGCCTACCCTATCAGCCCCCACATGATGACCCCAATCCGGAACCCCACCATGCCACCCGAGGTAAGGTACAACACAGCCCACATTGCAACACGGGGCATAGTGGAGCGCACATTCGGAGTGCTGAAGTCACGCTTTCGCTCCCTTGACCGTTCTGGCGGGCAGCTGTTATATGCTCCCCCACTAGTGTGCAGGATCATAGTGGCAGCATGTATCCTGCACAACGTTGCAACACGCCGGGGCCTGCCCGTGGACATGGTGGTGCCCCCACATCCACAACCACATGCACGCCCGCTGCGCATGGGAGGGGAAAGGGCACGGGGGGAGGCAGCCCGTACGCAACTGGTGGCCAACTTCTTCACCTAGGAATCACAGTGCTGGCTAGTGCACACTGCTCTGGCACATACCATCTGACGATCAATGATGACACTACCTGACAATGTCACAAAATTTCTTGACAATAAACTGTCAGAAACACATCAGCCTGAGATTGTTAACATGGAAGTGTCACTATGTGTGCACCCCTACCTACACATACACCAGCAATGCATAACTATGAAAAGACACAACTCCATTCATCAAATATGCATTGGCACAGGCGAATTGCTACATGACAACATTGCCATGTCACCCAATCCCTTCACAGTCCCGCCACAGAGGACACCATGTCATGGTATGTGAGAGCAAACAAACTGACCCTCACAACATGACACCGGTGTCACAAATTGCAGTGCCCCAAATGGAACATAGCCGCACTTGAACAGCTAACCGTGATGGAGGCACTACTACACACCTGTGTAAGAGTCATTTCAATCAAATTACACACCAACCCACCCTGAAGCCCACCAAAACAAGACACAATGCATGTAATCAATGGTAGTCTCAATACCTGAATGTGCTGGTATGTCCACACCGTCCAGATGTACAGTGATGGCGCCACGCAAAAGTGTCACTGCACATCTACCGACATGTAGTCTGACTCCAGAGAGTATGCCCGTGTGAAGAACTGTGTGAAATACCTGCAAAACATGAGTAACATATGTAAGTTGAGGCACATATCAAACCATCATGCATAGTTAGGTGCAACAACAATGTACACTATGAATGTCTACACAGTATTGACTATGGACTGCCCAACAGCTCATGGGAGTCCAATGTCACCGTGTAATTTGCTGTCACTTGGGCACACCCTTTGCAAGCCCATGGAAACGGAAGCAGGAGGGGTGTGGATGTCAGGTACCCAAGCATCGAAACCAAACTCAGGACAAGCCTGCATGTGCCCAGCCACAATACAGTGTATGCCCAGGTACCCACACAAGGCAACACACTTGAAAAAGAAAAATATGATAAGAAAAAAGGGCCATGAAAGGGCCGGCGGGGAGGGGGGGGCCACCTATGAGGTCCGAGGACAGGATGCACGCCACAATCCACCTGTGTGGATCATGGGAAATAAAAACACCCCATAGGCTCGTGGCCCACACGGCTACTCTGTTGTGGGAGATGAGTCGCTATCGCTCTGGCCAGACCCTGCAGCTGCCTCAGAAGATGGTGTGACAATGGGAGGCAGCCCACGCAAAGCCCGAGTTTGCTCCTCCATGGCTGCAAGCAGGCGGGTCTGGAAGGTCTGGTTCTGGATTATAATCATGCGGAGGTCCCCATGCAGTAACTTCCGGGATGACCTGACCTCCGCACGAGTTGCCTGCATCTCGGCCGAGAGCGTCCGTGTCAGACGCTCCAGCTGCTCCTCTGTCCTTCTATGGGATGAAGCCTCAAGCTCCAACAGGGTCGACCTGAGGTGATGGAATTCTTCCCTCAGGCCTTCCCTGTGGCGCTGGGACTCCATGGAAAGTGATTCCCGCAGAGTCGCCAGTCCCGCCCGCCTGTCCATGTTGGACGCCAACATGTCCTCCCTGTGTGCCTGGCAGATGGACTCTGTAGCCTGCTCCAGTCGCTCCATCAGCCTTTCTGGGGGAACAATGGAAGTGGCCACCCTATCCATGGCCTGTGCAATCATCTCGGATGATGCTGCCTGTTGGGTGGCCATACCGTAGATGGATTGCTCCCAAGCGGTATTGCCAGGTGGCATACGGCCACCACGTTGGCGGGCACCACACCTGCCTGGGGCAAGGCGGACTGCGCCTTGCTGTGCCGGCAAAGCCTCAGGCTGCAGGACTGCATTCCCTCTCTGATCTGCAGCCCCAGGAACAGGATCAGAGATTGTGTGGTGTGGCCCTGCATCCGTAACCACCGGAGGCTGAGCTGCCGACACTGACATCCCCATTGAGGGCAATAACCCGGCTGCAGGTGGGTCGGACAGAGGAGATTCTCTCCCAAGAACACTCACCTGCGACTGCACATAGGTGTCATCCTCCGAGTCTACACCTGAATACTGCTCGGGGGAGGAACCCCCAGAGACACCCCTCGACAGCACGACCTGCAGCACTTGTGGGTTTTCACCCACAAACACACCACGTCCCTCACTTGTGGAAGGTCGGCCCGGGTTGCCCTCCTGGTACGGCTCCACCACCACATCCCCAGCATCAACAAGTGCGTCGTCCCCTGCAAAGACATGAAAGAGAGAAATGGAAACAGGCATTAGCACCATGGCATACAACAAGGGCTGATGAACAACAGAGCCAGTAGTTCAATGACACATGTCCCACATGACTGGGAAACCTCCTATGCATTCACCATCACTGGGTCTGGAGGGGAGGCTCAGGGCACACAATGATGACACAGAGAATGGAGAGCAACGCCTGCTCCCCATGCTGCCTAGCACTGGCATCACACATTGGCCGGTGATTGCCATGTCAAATGCACATGCCATCACACACATGGCATGTGACATAGCCACCAAGTGAAGAGGGAGAGGAGGGCAACTAATTTGGATTTTGGCCACTCTGGTCCTGACATTGCTTCATCACATCAAGAAGTTAACATGTTGGACATGGATCTGCTAGTCCCAATTGGCCACGATGCACAGTGCCTTGTCAACATTAACAAAATGCAGTAAACAATGAGATTCCACCTCCCCATCACCTGTAATGGATTCATATAGCATTCGTGAAGCACCTGCACAGAAATGTATGAAGGTACAGCGGAGCACTGAGGGGTGGTGGGGCAGAAGGGGATGCCATTCAACAATCCTACTGGTGCTGGTGTCATTCATGTAACGCAAGTGCAGAGGTGGGTGGCACAATGAAGTGCAAGGGGAAGTTGCGGCTGGAAGTGCTGTACAAGGTAAGTAGGACTTAACGTCGAGGGCAGATGGTGGTAGGCGCAGACAAGTGCTGGGGGGGTGGCCTATAGGGGTACAGAGACAGTCATGCAGTGCTGTGGGCTCGGCGGGGACAGGGGAGGTACACACTGCATCTGGCTCGGCAAGGTCCTTGCAGATTTCAATGTGTCCTGCAGAGTTGTCAGATGCCGCAGATATGTGCCCTTGGATTGGGGCTCTCATCTTGGTGAGAAGGGTGAGACGCTATTGCCTTTGGAGTAGGCGGCAGGCCAGTTTGCCAGAGGATGAGCATGATGCAGGCCATTTCCTCTCTGCCACCCGGCACCTGTGTTTTGGGTTCACAAGATCCGAGTCATGCCAGGAGTCAGCATTGGCATGGGGCTTCAGGCGGATTGTCATGACCGTGGCAAAGACATCCAGTGTACCTGACATAGAGTGGAGCATGGAGTGGGCCCTGTCAGGATGGGAGTGAGCCTAAGGGGGAGCTGGATGGGGGGGAGATTTTGGCAGCATAAGCCTCGACTGACACACACTTCATGGGTTGGAATACCAAGAAGGTGTGTGACAGTGGTGAGGGTGGCTTTGCCTGTGGGGTGGTGAGGGTGAGGTGGGAGGAGAGGAGAAAGTGATCACTCCAGGAGAGAGGAGTGCAGAGAGGGATGGAGAGGGGAAGGTCAGATGAGATCAGAGCATCAAGAGTGTGCCCTGCAGAATGAGTAGGGACAGACGGGAGTTTAGAGGGTGATAGGGAGTTGCTGAGGTCACGGAAAAGTCACGTGGGGGGGACAACAAGCATGCAGGTGGATGCGTACATCACCAAGGAAGAGGATTTCAGTGTCTGGGGACATGAGTGAGGAGGAGAGGTGAGGCCACTCGGAAAGGAAGTAGTACATTTGACCAGTTTTCCGATACACAGTACGCACAGTTTGTGAATGTCGAGGTGAGATGGAGAGAGACGTCACACAAGCCATTCCAGAGGGGAGTAGGTCTACGTAGGAGTGACAGTGGCAGGAATACCCTCAGGGAAGGCAAGGGCACACCCCCCCCTGCACAGTAGTGCCGGGCCAAGGAGAGGATCTCCTGAACGTCAGGTAGGAGTGTGTCAAAGATGCAGACAGAGCTGGCCGTCAGACATGTTTCCATGAGACCAAGGATGTCAAGGTGCATTACCTCATGTAAGTGACATATATTGGAGGAATGCCTGATGCAGAGGCAGAGTAAGGAGTGTAAATGTGGAGGAGGTTGACAGCCTTGTAGGACTTACGGGGAGTGCTACAGATCAGAGGTGCAGCATGTGTAGGAGTTGGAGTGGGAGGCGGAGAAGGATCATGGGAGGGTGCAGGGAGGCAGTGCAGGATAGATGAGGAGAGAGGATGGGGGACAGCAGGAGAGGAAAGGAAGTTGATGAGATGTGGGTAGCATTTGTCAAGGAGAATAAGGTTGGCCTGAGGGCCTTGGACTGAGATGCTCCCATTACCATACACATCAATTGTGGCCTCTGAGGATTGGAAGGAGGCCAAGAGTACACCCCAACGGGTCACACCATTGATGGTGGAAGAGGAGCAAGGAGAGAGGACTGGGACCATGTGAAGGGTCCATGGGACAGGCAAAGGCATGTATGAGCAGATGTCAGTGAGAGTTAACCTTGAGTAGGCTCAGATGTACTTGTCAGCAATAGGGTGGGTCGCATTGGAGGGCAGGGTGCCCTCATTTGACTGTTTGCAAGCAGGTGTCGTGAGTAGGGCACGATGGTCTGAACAGTAGAAGTCAGGGAAGATAGACCATGAAGAGCAGCATGGAGTGTGAGGGAATGGGGCTTGAAACCAGACGGAACAAGAGCACACAGGTAGGAGGTGGGTGTCAAGGCAAATTCCAGAGTATGACAGCATGTTGAGTGCCATGTATATACAGAGGACGCATTAGCATGTGGTATCATTGCATGTCAGGCATGTGACGATGGAACTTGAATGGCTGGGGGAAAGTGTAGGAATGGTATGTAAGACATAAGATGAATAGACAGGGGAGAATGAGCAACAATGTCGTGACAAAATGACAATTCAAGGGGAACTTCCATGGTGTAGGGCCATATGTGCACTGTTGGCAGTAGGGATAGTGCTGTGGGCACATGGTGTTGCACTGAACATACTGGATGAGGCACATGGGTGACACTATCAACTCTGCCACACACCCCCTTGACAGGCACCCAACATGAAGGCTTCGCACACACACCATGCACATGGATATAACACACATGCATGTGCACTCACCGGATGATGCCTCGTAATCAGGGAGATCTCCCACACCTTGGAGTTGTCCCTCGGTGACGTAGGATCCAGCTACGGACTCGTGTGGTGTGAGTTCTATTTCCTGTGCTGGGGACCCACCTCCAGTCACCAAGGTTGCGGCATGACTTGAGGCCAGCTTATCCTTTGCCCTGCGCTTAAGGTCATTCCAGCGCTTTTGGCAATCACTAGCTGTGCGCCTCACTACTCCAAGGGCACTTATTTTGTCAGCAATGGTCTGCCAGTGTGCCTGGCGTCTGGCATGTGTGGTCTTGGACCCTGCAACGATGACCATTTCCCTATCATGGTCTGACACATACTGAACAAGTGCATTCAGTTCGGCGTCTGTGAAGCTGGGCTTCCTTGATGGGCCGGACTGTGCAGCCGTGCCTGGGGCATCAGCCTGTGCCGGTCGTGCACTCTTCCTCTTCCGCTTGGAAGGGGGTGGGGATCCAGAGTGTCCTACGCCGCTGTGGACACTAGGGGCAGGAGCCGTGGTGGACTCAGTACTGGGTGTGTGGGATTGCACACTCAGCATGGGAGTAGGTGCAGGCATTGGGGGTAGAGGGATAGGGTCAGGCCTGATCTGAGGTGCATGAACTAGGACCGACACAGTCTTGGCAGGGTGTATGAGAGGTGGGGTGGATGGAGCCACACCCTGCCCACGGGGGGCAGCAGATGACCTATCTGGCATAGATGCGCGTGTCCTGATGACACCAATGTGCACCGGTGCACGTGCAGTGGACCTGCTGACCTGGATGTCAGCGATGGAGTCACCCTCGGACAGGTCTGGTGCCACAATGGGCTGGTCCAACAAGGGCTGATCAGGGTTGGTATCAGCCACATGACCCTCAACCTGGGGGGGGGGAGGGGGGGTTCATGGGTGTCCCTGACTGGTCCTCCAGACTGGGGGGGACAGGGGCACCCTGCAAGTCACAACCACGTCTCCTAGTGGATCCTCCACGGCCACCACGTGTGGCTCGGCCACCTTTGCCACCCTTACGGCTTGCACGCCTCCCAACCATGGCACTGATGTTATTGTGCGTATGGGAGTGGGTGTGCACAATTGTCCTGGGCAATTGGGTGTCAAAGGGGTTGGGTACCAGATGGTATTCGTACCCTAGTGCAGTGGCAAGGCTATATGACACCCCTGGGGAAAGATGACGGGTCACGCAACGCACAGGCACCCCAAAAAAGTTAAGGAACGTGCACGATACCCCTCCTAGACCACGTGTGCGTATAAAAAACCCTGCACTACGCTGTGGCATCCAGTAACACAAGAATGAACGTATGCGTGTCACACGCAGCCTAGATTGACCTCTGAAGAGGTACGTGACACACGGGGCAAGCACAGATGATAGATGCGTGCGCAACTCACCGTCTGCCAGGGAGAAATGCGTCAAAAAGACGCGCGTGTGCGCGTTGGCAACACCCCCGCCAAAAGAAGAATGGGACGCTGTCTGAGGAGACAGGACAACAGTAGAAGGGAACGCTGTGTGAGGAAACAGGCCCAGGAAAAAGAGCAAAAGAGAAAAAGCTGTCAGAGGTAACAGGGAGTACGACCTTTGAACGCCGTGAAGTAAATCGCGTGTCAACTGACAAGAAGTACAGAATACACCAACTCGCTCTCCACGAAAAGCACGTACAAGGAAATGGCGTTCTACATGTACCTTTTATGCAGGCCCACAGGTCCTGCGTCACTTCCGCGTGTAGGCGCTGAAGGGCCAGCCTCCAATCACACGCATTGACACTGGCTTGTGTTTCTTTCACGCGGGATGGGAAACGGCCGTGCGTTATAGACGCGCTTACGCGCCTGGCCCTTTGGACCAATCACGCGGGTTGGGAAACGGCCGTGCGTTATAGACGCGCTTACGCGCCTGGCCCTTTGGACCAATGAGATCGCGTACGCGTGCTGACGCGCTCGCGCGGGTGGTTTATTTTTTCACGCGGGTTGGGAAACGGCCGTGCGTTGTAGACGCGCTTACGCGCCTGGCCCTTTGGACCAATCACGCGGGTTGGGAAACGGCCGTGCGTTATAGACGCGCTTACGCGCCTGGCCCTTTGGACCAATGAGATCGCGTACGCGTGCTGACGCGCTCGCGCGGGAGGTTTATTTCTTCACGCGGGTTGGGAAACGGCCGTGCGTTATAGACGCGCTTACGCGCCTGGCCCTTTGGACCAATCACGCGGGTTGGGAAACGGCCGTGCGTTATAGACGCACTTACGCGCCTGGCCCTTTGGACCAATGAAATCGCGTACGCGTGCTGACGTGCTTACGCGGCCTTTCCTCGGATTCCACGCAGACGTGCATGATTTTCACGTGCCAATTCACTCCGTATCAAGCTGGCCACGCGTTCACACACGGAAGACCACGCTCCTGCCCCGAAGGCCGGAATCCTGCCCCCCAGAGCCCCGAGCACGCTCCCACCTGCCATCTGCTGCTGCCTGACTGCCTGCTGCCCACGTGCCCTGCTGTTTGCTGCCTGCACATCAGCCAGGGGTGCAGTTGCTGTGACCACCCCTGCTGGAACCAAAGACTCCCGACAGCCGTACCATCGCTCCACAGCCCAGCCCCAGGACCCAGTTGCCCACCCACTCCTGCCTCTGGGGTTGCCATGTCAGGGAGCACAACATCTGGCACGACTGGCAACCCCCGGCCAGGGAGGCAGAGGGGCACCAGCTTCAGTGCCACCGAAGTTGGTGTCCTGGTGGAGCGAGTCCTGGGGCAGTATGATGCCCTCTACGGACGGATGCGCCTCGACAAGGAAGGACGGACCAGGATCTGGACGGACATTGTGACTGCCATCAACGCAGAGGGGGTGGCAGTCCGAGAATTCCATCAAGTCAAGAAGCGCTGGGAGGACTAGAGGTCCAGGACCCTGAACAAGGCCCGGCGCCTCGTGAAGGCAGTGGATGCCAAGGGGCGGCAGGGCCACTTGTCGCAAGATGAACTTCGGGTCCTGGAACGCATATCCCCAGCGCTCCATGTCCAGGTCCTTGGGAGGCAGACCCGTCTGGAGTCGAGCGGTGAGTGTACATGCATACTGATTGTAAGCTGTGTGTGTGGTGGTGTGCCAGGAGTGTGCATGTTGCACATGTCTTTGTGTGGCCATGTATAAATGTGTGTGTGCAGGGCTGTGAGACAAGCACATGTGTGCCTGTGATGTGTGAGACAAGGATGGTGCATGTGTGTGTGTGTGTGCTTGCAGTGCAAATGCTTGTGTGTGGGCACATGTGTTTGACTGTGCATGTGAGTTGGCATGCTTGTGGTGTGACACATGGATGTTGATTCCAGGTGCATTAGTCTGCAGCGTGTGCGTGTGTGTAGTTGTGAAGGGTGCAACAGTGTTGCTACATGGATGCAGGTGACACTGTCATGTTGGAGAGTGAATTGCAAATGTGACATGGATGTTCATCTCATGACTGACAGTTTGCGGAGTGGTACACATGCTTGGATGTGTGCTTTGCATGTGTGCATGTGTATTTGAGTCCGTGTGTATCATGTGATGTGTGGCTCACCTTTGTCTGCTCATGCTGCTGTATGTGAATGTATGTAGCGGGCTGTAGCAATATGGCTGTTGAATGACTCATGTGTGTGCGTTGAGGAGACAAGTGTGTTGGGGATTGTGATGCCAGGTCTGGAGTATGACAATGCCACTCTTGTACAACTGTTATGTGTGTGAGTCAATTGTACAGTGTCCTGATGCCTGTCTCCTGTCTCTCCCTGCCTGCAGCGTCATCTGATGTGGAGGGCGGAGAAGGTGCTGTGGAGCACAGCGGCAGGGATGCCACCGCCAGCCGGAGACGCAAGGCCCGGCTCCCCTCCCCTGTTGTCATCTCGTCGGGGAGTGAGGAGTCCGGTGCTGTGTCCCAGGTCGCAGCTGCCGAGGGGAGGTCCAGGAGGCGCAGGAGGAAGTTGGACTCCTCGGCAGCAGAAGGGGCAGCTGAGACCCCACAGGGTTCCGCGGCGGAAGATGGCAGGGAGTCATCCAGGTTGGTGGTGGGTTTGGTGGAGGAGGAGGCCGTGCAAGGGACTGAGATGGGGTCTGGAGGTGGGCATTCCAATGGTGCTAGTGGTGCAGCACAGGGGCAGGGACAGGAGGCAGCACAGGCTGCCGCGGAGGTGCCTGTGTGTAATCCTGTCCCCGGTCCTGTGTCTGCATCATCTTGCACCAGCAGGGTTGCCCACGTCCGGACCCATTCTCAGGGAGACCAGGCTGTGTTCCTCCATACACTGGGCCTTGTTCCGACCCCCTCCTCACCTGAACCCCCTATGCGCCAGTCGTCCTCCGTGCCATCTTCCTACCCACCTGTCACCTGGGTGCCCTGTGGAGCTGCCTCTGACGATGGGGCCAGGCTGGTGGAGGACACATCCCTGCCCCAGTCGGGAGTCGTGAGTCCAGCAGGGGTGGCCACCGCAACAACAGCACCCCAAACAATGGAGGATGTGCAGGCAGCAGGTGTTCGGGCACCGGCACCAGCACGTCAGCAGCAGGAGGAAGAAGGTGGGAGCCTTGATGGCTCGGGGCCATCACCATCAGAGGGGCAGGCATCAGCCGGAGGGCAGGAGGACCCTGGACGTCAAGTGGCTTGCGTGTGGCAGCGGTTGGGCCATGCCATAGATGCGGAGCGGCGGCGGGCGGAAGAGGCGCGGCTCGCTATGGTCAGGGCGGAGAACTCCATGCGGAGGGCCCTGAGGCGGGCCGAGTGCCTCGAGGCCATCCGCAGGGAGTTGGAGGTGGGTACATCGGCGTCCCTGCGGACCCTCGGGGCTGTGGAACGGGGCCGCCTCCGGGACATCGAGCGGGAGTTCGATGATGCCCTGGCCCGGAACAACAATCAGTGAGCCGCAGGACTTGCCCGCCGCCTTTGTATATAGTTCTGTAGTTTAGTTGTAGTTAGGTTTCCTTTGTTTTAATGTTATTATTTGGTTGCCAAAGGACAATGCACCACATTTTTGTATATAGACATTTTCTTACTTAGTGTAAATAGTTAGGTTTCATTTATTAGGGCTCATGGACCCGGATCATCATGTTGATAGTTTGAGGGATGTTAATATTTGTTTTAATTTTTCACATGAGGCAATGTGTTTCTTCTTTCATTTGTACTTGGATTTAATTTTGGACTTTGACTTTGGACCCCTATTTTACTTTATTTTTGTTAATTAGTGTTCCTGATTTTTTTGGTTGTACTTTTTTATTATTTAGTTTGCATTGCATGTTTATTGTTATTTTTTATTTTTACCATCCTTGTTTATTTTTAATACATTTTCATTTGATCCTTCAATGTGTTGTATCATCTCATTGCTTTCATGCATGACATGTGGGGTGTTTGGACATTCACTTGCAACATCTGTGTGTGACAGACATGTGTTCATTCATATGATTTACATTGGGTGTGTCACATGTCATTGTGTTTGATATGTGGGTGGATGGGATTGTTGTTTGGGAATTCTTGCAGGGCAGACTGTCCATTACGGTCATGATTGTGTGGGGTTGTGACCCAGGTGAAGGTGGACATGGATGGTACATGGGTGGGGGCCTTCTGGTAGGTGCCCCTGACTGCGGGGGGGTGGGGGTGGTTGTAGACATGGGTGGGGGCATTCTGGCAGGTGCCCCTGACTGCGGGGGGGTGGGGGTGGTGGTAGACATGGGTGGGGGCCTGCTGGAAGGTGCCCCTGACTGCTGGGGGGTGGGGGTGGTGGGAGGCATGGGTGGGGGCCTGGTGGAGGCTGCCCCTGCACTGCTGGGGGGTGGGGGTGGTGGGTGACATGAGTGGGGGCCTGGTGGAGGGTGCCCCTGGTGGCGGGGGGGTGGGGGTGATAGGGGACATGAGTGGGGGCCTGGTGGAGGCTGCCCCTGGTGGCGGGAGGGTGGGGGTGGTGGGAGACATGAGTGGGGGCCTGGTGGAGGCTGCCCCTGGTGGCGGGGGGGTGGGGGTGGTGGGGGGCATGGGTGGGGGCCTGGTGGAGGCTGCCCCTGGTGGCGGGGGGTGGGGGTGGTGGGAGACATGAGTGGGGGCCTGGTGGAGGGTGCCCCTGGTGGCGGGGGGGTGGGGGTGATAGGGGACATGAGTGGGGGCCTGGTGGAGGCTGCCCCTGGTGGCGGGAGGGTGGGGGTGGTGGGAGACATGAGTGGGGGCCTGGTGGAGGCTGCCCCTGGTGGCGGGGGGGTGGGGGTGGTGGGGGGCATGGGTGGGGGCCTGGTGGAGGCTGCCCCTGGTGGCGGGGGGTGGGGGTGGTGGGAGACATGAGTGGGGGCCTGGTGGAGGGTGCCCCTGCACTGCTGGGGGGTGGGGGTGCAGGGGGACATGAGTGGGGGCCTGGTGGAGGGTGCCCCTGGTGGCGGGGGGGTGGGGGTGGTGGGTGACATGAGTGGGGGCCTGGTGGAGGGTGCCCCTGGTGGCGGGGGGGGGTGGGGGTGGTGGTAGACATGGGTGGGGGCCTTCTGGCAGGTGCCCCTGACTGCGGGGGGGGTGGGGGTGGTGGTAGACATGGGTGGGGGCCTGCTGGAAGGTGCCCCTGACTGCTGGGGGGGTGGGGGTGGTGGGAGACATGAGTGGGGGCCTGGTGGAGGGTGCCCCTGCACTGCTGGGGGGTGGGGGTGCAGGGGGACATGAGTGGGGGCCTGGTGGAGGGTGCCCCTGGTGGCGGGGGGTGGAGGTGGTGGGTGACATGAGTGGGGGCCTGGTGGAGGGTGCCCCTGGTGGCGGGGGGGTGGGGGTGGTGGGAGACATGAGTGGGGGCCTGGTGGAGGGTGCACATGGTGACTGGGGGGGTGGGGGTGGTGGGTGACATGAGTGGGGGCCTGGTGGAGGGTGCCCCTGCACTGCTGGGGGGTGGGGGTGCAGGGGGACATGAGTGGGGGCCTGGTGGAGGTTGACCCTGCACTGCTGGGGGGTGGGGGTGGTGGGAGACATGAGTGGGGGCCTGGTGGAGGGTGCCCCTGCACTGCTGGGGGGTGCGGGTGGTGGGAGACATGGGTGGGGGCCTGGTGGAGGGTGCCCCATGACTGCTGGGGGGTGGGGTTGGTGGGAGACATGAGTGGGACATAAGTGGGGGCCTGCTGGCAGGTGCCCCACAGTGCTGGGGGGTGGGGGTGGTGGGAGGCATGAGTGGGACATGGGTGGGGGCCTGCTGGCAGGTGCCCCACAGTGCTGGGGGGTGGGGGTGGTGGGAGGCATGAGTGGGACATAAGCGTGGGCCTGGTGGAGGGTGTCCCATGACTGCTGGGGGGTGGGTGTGGTGGGAGGCATGAGTGGGACATAAGTGGGGGCCTGCTGGCAGGTGCCCCACAGTGCTGGGGGGTGGGGGTGGTGGGAGGCATGAGTGGGACATGGGTGGGGGCCTGGTGGAGGGTGCCCCATGACTGCTGGGGGGTGGGAGTCATGAGCAGGTGTGCAGGGTAATCCCCTGTGGTGTGGACTGCATGCAGGGGACATGGAGGCTGTACAGGGAAGACCTGTGAAGACCCAACGATCGGAGTAGCGTGTTCAACTATCCACGCCCCCCTGAAATGGACGTAGCCTGGGATTTCGCGTGTGAAACGTTCCCGCACACCCCTGAAATGGAAGTAGCCTGGGATTTCGCGTGTGAAACTTCCCCGCGCACCCCTGTAATGGACGTACCCTGGCTTTTCGCGTGTGGGACTTCCCGCGCACCCCTGGTATTCCCGTAGCCTAGCTTTTCGCGTGTGAAACTTCCCGCGAACCCCTGTAATGGACGTACGCTGGCTTTTCGCGTGTGGGACTTCCCGCGCACCCCTGGTATTCCCGTAGCCTAGCTTTTCGCGTGTGAAACTTCCCGCGCACCCCTGTAATGGACGTACCCTGGCTTTTCGCGTGTGGGACTTCCCGCGCACCCCTGCAATTCCCGTAGCCTAGCTTTTCGCGTGTGAAACTTCACGCGCACCCCTGTAATGGACGTACCCTGGCTTTTCGCGTGTGGGACTTCCCGCGCACCCCTGGAATTCCCGTAGCCTAGCTTTTCGCGTGTGAAACTTCCCGCGCACCCCTGTAATGGACGTACCCTGGCTTTTCGCGTGTGGGACTTCCCGCGCACCCCTGGTATTCCCGTAGCCTAGCTTTTCGCGTGTGAAACTTCCCGCGCACCCCTGTAATGGACGTACCCTGGCTTTTCGCGTGTGGGACTTCCCGCGCACCCCTGCAATTCCCGTAGCCTAGCTTTTCGCGTGTGAAACTTCCCGCGCACCCCTGTAATGGACGTACCCTGGCTTTTCGCGTGTGGGACTTCCCGCGCACCCCTGGTATTCCCGTAGCCTAGCTTTTCGCGTGTGAAACTTCCCGCGAACCCCTGTAATGGACGTACCCGGGCTTTTCGCGTGTGGGACTTCCCGCGCACCCCTGGTATTCCCGTAGCCTAGCTTTTCGCGTGTGAAACTTCCCGCGCACCCCTGTAATGGACGTACCCTGGCTTTTCGCGTGTGGGACTTCCCGCGCACCCCTGGTATTCCCGTAGCCTAGCTTTTCGCGTGTGAAACTTCACGCGCACCCCTGTAATGGACGTACCCTTGCTTTTCGCGTGTGGGACTTCCCGCGCACCCCTGGAATTCCCGTAGCCTAGCTTTTCGCGTGTGAAACTTCCCGCGCACCCCTGTAATGGACGTACCCTGGCTTTTCGCGTGTGGGACTTCCCGCGCACCCCTGCAATTCCCGTAGCCTAGCTTTTCGCGTGTGAAACTTCCCGCGCACCCCTGAAATGGACGTAGCCTGGGATTTGACGTGTGAAACTTCCCGCGCACCCTTGAAAATCGCATGGGCCGCTTGCCGTGATGGTCCAGGGTTAGCGCAGCCCCTTGCGCTGGTTTGGGATTTTTATGAGATTTCCCAGCGCAAGGGGCGTTCCTGGGGGCGTAACTGGCGCTGCAGCGAGTCGCTGCGCCACTGTGCGCCACGGCTGCCTGGGGAAGCTAAAATCCATGAATACGCTGTGCGCCGGATTCGGTTTTGGCGCACGCGGCTGGCGCAGACTATCGCATGCGCACGCTGTGCGCCAGCCGCGTGCGCTACTTGTGCGCTGAATTCTATGAATTACCCTGATAGTGTTTTCAAGGGAACATATTTACATACAATATCACAAAACCGAAGTTGGTACTGATTTATCAACCTCCAAAAAGATGCACGCATCCGGGAAGTACACTGGAAGTGCTGGTGGTGCTGCTTAGCTGCATTGTACTTTTTTGACTGCTGTCTCTACGTGATTACTGTGGCTAATTTGGAGGAACATTTCTGTTACGAGCATTACCTCCGCCCCCAAAAGCTGATTCCCTATTTTAGCAGCGAGCATCCTCACACATGCTGCCAACCCTACCGATTTAGGCGATTTTTTGACACCAAATACCGATTTTTTTGGTAAAAAAAAAACAATTTTTTTTTTTTTGCCCACGCCAGCTCGGGGGAGTCTTTCAAGGGCTCCCCCGAGCTGGCGTACCGGGAGAATGCCCGGCATGCAGGCTTTTAATGTCAAAGGCACCCACGACGGTGGGCTAAAGTGCCCCTCCGCCGCGGGTGCCTTTGGCAAAAGGCGCCATTAGTCCCCCACCACGCCAGCTTGGGGGAGTCTTTCAAGGACTTCCCCGAGCTGGCGTAGTGGGAGAAGGCACGGCATGCAGGCTGTTAATGTCAAAGGCACCCACGGCGGTGGGCTAAAAGCGCCCCTACGCCGCGGGTGCCTTTGGCAAAAGGCGCCATTAGTCCCCCACCACGCCAGCTTGGGGGAGTCTTTCAAGGACTTCCCCGAGCTGGCGTAGCGGGAGAAGGCGCAGTATGCAGGCTTTTAATGTCAAAGGCACCCACGGCGGTGGGCTAAAAGCGCCCCTCCACCGCGGGTGCCTTTTGGCCAAAACGCGCCATTAGCCCCCCACCATGCCAGCTCGGGGGAGTCTTTCAAGGACTCCCCCGAGCTGGCGTGATGGCAGAAGGCGTGGCAGGCGCCTCATTGTCATTGAATGCACGCGCGGCGGCGGGCTCATTCAATGACAATGGGCTGCTGACGCGCCCTATTCCTATCATTACCTCCTCGCCTGACTATTTTTGAAACTTTAAGATTCCTACAGATTTTTGGTCACAGAATGTTGGCATGTATGCATGCATATCCGGGAAGTGCACCGGAAATGCTGGAGGTGCTGCTTAGCTGTGTTGTACTCTTTTGATTGCTGTCTCCACGAGGTACGCTTTGCAGCTTTTCTTTGGATCTCATTCAACAACAAGTCGCTGGTGACTTTTATGAACTTACACAGTGATTAACTATACCCCTCTTGCTTTGATTTTAGATTACTTTGGCTAATTTGGAGGAACATTTCTGTTACAAGCGTAAGCTCCACCACCAACAGCTGATTCCCTATTTTAGCAGCGAGCAAGCGCACGCTGGAAGTGCACTGGAAATGCTGGAGGTGCTGCTTAGCTGCATTGTACTCTTTTGACTGCTGTCTCAACATGGTACGCTTTGCAGCTTTTCTTTGGACCGAATTCAGCAGCAAGACTCTGGTGACTTGTATGAATGTACATTGTGATTAACTATACCCTTCTTGCTTTGATTTTAGATCACTGTGGCTAAATTGGAGGAGAATATCTGTTACGAGCGTTAGCTCCGCCCAGAGGCGTATCCAGGATTGTCTAGCAAATGGGGCCTGAAGCTAATGTAGTTGGGCCTACTGCACTGACAAAAATATATGTAAATGCCCACACAGCGTTGCTGAGCGGGCATTTACAGATTTTGGGTGGGCCTTGCCCCTCAGGCCGTACCCTGTCTACGCCTCTGGCTCTGCCCCCAACAGCTGATTCTCTATTTTAGCAATGGGCGCACATCCGTGCACGCGCATCCGGGAAGTGCACCGGAAGTGCTACACGTGTTGTTTAGCATCTTGGTTGTGCGGCAGACGGCTCCTCCAGACACTTCTGTTGTCTTTGGGGAACAAAATGTTTGATATTAGCATTACATAGACTCTGCCCTATAACCACTTAGTCACATTATTCCCTCATGATGAAGGGGATCTACACGCTGAAATCCAACATGCCGGTCATTAAAGATTCAAACAAGGTCACTCTACAATTGAAAAAAAAAAACACAAAGAGCCTCACCCACAATTGTTGGATTCAAGAAATCTCTTATTGCAGACAAAGTGCCTGCAAGGAAAAAAACTCACACGCCCGACAACTCGAAACTCTATTACTCTGAACAGAGTCAACATCAAGCAACTAATTCAGATGAAAGACAATCGGCGGTGAATGTTGCAAGTTTGCCTTCCACTTACTCTAATTCACCTGAGCGTGTCGGTGAAATCCCGATTGTCATAATAGACTCATTGGGCCTCATTCCGACTTTGGATGTAAGCACGCCGCTATTTGCGGCATGGCTGCCTCCAAAATCACTCAGACTCCGCCCTGGTGAATGGAGTAATTACTGGTCCATTCCAAGGTTGGAGGGACCGGTAATTCCCCATTCACCAGGGCCCTTCCCCATTCCCATTTGAGCCCCCATAGGGCTCAATGGGAATGGGGAGGCGCTAATAACGGTACCGTAAATTATGGTACCGTTATTAGCACTAAAGTCCCTTTGCGGGTCCCATCCTTAACGCCTGCTAAAAGCAGGCGTTAAGGATGGGACCCGCAAAGGGAACTCGTAGTAGGGCGGTAAGGGTTTAACTGCACCAGTCTCGTTACCGGTGACCGTTAACCCTTACCGCCCTACTCAGAATGAGGCCCATTGATTGAAGCAGGATACACCCAGACACCGCCCTGTACACTGGTTCCCCAAAATTCCATTCTGGCTTGCATCGACATGGTGGTGCAAGACCTGTCGGTACATCCTAGTGACTCTCAGGCAGCGGAGACCAACAACCCAAGTCTATGCCTCATCAATACAGATATATCTGATTTATCTCCCAGTTTAGACACTCCAATGCTCTCACACACCCACTTCCCACAGCAAAGGAACTGTTAAAGGATCAAAGCAAACATAATATGGACGTGTCAATATTGCTAGTTCTTGCTACAGAGAATCTCGAGGCTGCTCCTAGAACTACCTTCCCACAGATTGGTACCCTGAATTTATCACAATCACCTATTATAATTGTTCACTCTCAGCATAAATCAAATGATTAATCTCTCTCGTTTGCTCAACCAACATCTCGAAGACCAGGATGTCTGCCGTCAACTAAACCTGATGATCAATGCTTGGCTCAGACTCCATCGCACTTAGACATCACATTGATGGCAAGGACTACAACTTTAAATTCATTGTTCAAATAATATGAGATCCTTGAAAGCAAAATTAACCATCCGCCGAATCGTATAACACAATTGTTACAACATGAGGCGCAGAGAGAAGTAGAAATCTTACCCAACTCCTCATCAATATCAGCCAAACCAAAAATCGAAGTGAGTATTCCGGCACAATCGTCGAATGCCCAATCAGAACTAACTTGTTCTGAGATTGAAAGTCTGACTAACTATAAGAAAACGGCGTTGCCTATCCTTGCGCCCATCATCAGACCTATTGATGAGAATCCAATGGATTCATGCTGTGTTGATCCAACCCCAGCATCGTCCATACCAATTTTGAACAATGTCTCACCAATAACTAAAGTAAAAAAACAAACTTATACTATTTTCACTTCGTCCAAGACCACTAATAAAAAGAACAAAAACAATCTAATACATAAAGAAAAGAAGACAAAAAACATGACCGTTCAGAGCTCTCAGTAGTTTTCGAGTTCCAAACGATTTATACAAACCATAACTTTACCAAATAAACCAAGTTCTATTGCCAGCAGTAGGGGGTGGGGGGCATGGAATTGAAAAAAATGAGTATACTGGCGGATAAAGATGGACCTACTAGGCCTTGTGAGCATTCAGAGCGTGCAAGTGCAGAGAGAATAGAGGGGAAGAGGGGGTGGGGGTAAGTGCTGGTGTGCCCATGCTCATGAGTGAGCAGCAGATGTAAGTGCCCAGTGTGGAAAGTGCTAGGGAGCGTTCAGCAGCAATAAATAGGTAAGTGCAGGCCTACAGTGGCGTAGGCCAGTGGGTGCCAAGGCAAGTGCAGTGTGTGGGAGGAGGCTGAATGCGATTGGGTGTGGGACGCCAGGGCACCAAAGGACACATAAGGGCCCTGGTTATCAATCTCAGCAACTTTGGGATTAGCAGAGGAGGGAAGAAGGGAGAGAGGAGGTGAAAAGGAAAGTCTTGAGGAGCTTCTGGAATTTTACGAGATACGTCTCAAGATGGAGGGGAAGGGGGAGGCTGTTCCATAAGATATGATATGATATGATATGGCATTTGTAACGCGCCTATACACAAGTGTTTCAAGGCGCAACGAGGCAGGGAGGGGGGAACAGGGGGGAAGACAGACAACAATCCTACTAGGCCAGGTGTCATTCAGATGCCGCAAGTGCAGGGGTAGGGGGAAAGGAAAAAGTGCAAGGGGAAGGGGAGAGGGGGAAGTGCTGAACAGGGTAAGTAGAATAAAAAATAAATAAATAAATAAATAGGGCCAGCTGGTGGCAAGTGCAAGGTAAGTGCAGACAAGTGCTGGGATGGGGGGCTGTAGGGATGCAGAGACAGTCCCGCAGTGCAGGGGTTGCCAGGGAGGCAGTGCAAGTGGAGAGTGGCTGGGCCAAGGACCGAGGTCGGTGAGAGTGGCCCAGGTGCAGGTTCAGTGCAGATTCAGTGAAGAATTTAGCTGGGGAGAGGGAGAGAGAAAGCAGAAGCAAAGAGGAAGGTTTTGAGGTGCTTCCGGAACCGAAGATGGTTCTCCTCAAGTTTCAGGGAGGCAGGAAGGCTGTTCCAGAGGGAGGCCCCTGCCGCAGAGAGAGATCTACCCCCAGCTCGTTGCTTGGAGAAGCGGCTGACCCTGAGGGAGTTCAGTCCTGGAGAGATAGGGTCCCTGGGCTTGAGGCCAAGGACAAGTCTCGCAGTCCTGTTCTGGATGCGTTGCAGAGGGCGGAGAGTGGAGGCAGGCAGATTAAGATAGAGGCTGTTACAGTAGTCCAGCTTCGAGAGAACCAGGGCTCTGGAGACCGTGAGCTTCTGGGGGAAGGAGAGGAAGGGAAGAATACCTCTGAGGAGGTGCAGCTGGTAGTGTGACTTCTTAGAGACGTCAGATATATGAGGAGAGAAGGAGAGCGTGGAGTCGAAGATGACCCCAAGGTTTTTTGCCTTGCAAGTAGGAGCAGGAAGCGGGCCAAGAGAGGCTGGCCAGAGCGCTGCAGGGAAGGAGGGAGTGGGTGTGCCGATGAGTAGAATCTCAGTCTTACTGGCATTAAGGCAGAGGTCATTGGCGGCACACCATTCCTGGATAGCAGACAGACAGTCGGGGATGAGGGAAGGAGAGGAGGAGGCCGAGGGTAGCCTGAAAATGAGCTGGGTATCGTCCGCATAGCACTGAAAGTTGGGGCAGAGAGTGGCGATGCAGTGGGCAAGGAGTGACAGATACTGGTTGAAAAGCCAGGGAGATAGATTAGATCCCTGGGGGACACCACAGGTAGAGAATAAGATGTCAGAAAGGAAGGGCCCATGTTGGACCTGGGAGGGTCGATTGGAAAGGAAAGAGGTCAGCCAAGCCAGAGCCTGACCAGTGATACCCAGGTTATCACGGAGACGGTTCAGCAGGATAGCATGGTTGACAGTGTCAAAGGCAGAAGAGAGATCGAGCAGAATGAGAACACACGGAGTGTTGGAGTCGAGGTTCGAGAGCAGGTCCTCACGGATGTTCAGGAGAGCAGTTTCCGTGCTTCTGGCAGCTCTGAAGCCAGATTGATGGTCATGAAGACTACCAACAGATTCAGCATGGAGGTTGAGCTGGGAGATGGCCAGTTTCTCCAGGAGCTTGCCCAGGAAGGGAGTGATGGAGATTGGGCGATAGTTAGCCGGGCAGGCGGGGTCGGAAGAGGGTTTCTTAAGAAGAGGGTGCACAAGGGAGTGCTTAAGGGGGGATGCGAAGACTCCAGAGGCGAAGGAGTGGTTACAAATGTCAGCCAGGGCAGGAGCCAGGGAGTCGATGTGGTCCTTGATAGTTTTGGAGGAGCAGGGGTGAACCTGTTTAGACGAGACTTTCGTGGATCGGACTTGTCTGGAAACCTCGTCAGCAGAAAAAAGGGGAAAGGCAGAGATGGAGGGAGGAGGTGTGGCTGCAGAAGGGCCAGAGGAAGAGCCAGGAAGAGATGGAGGGAGGTGATAGGAGGAGAGTGTGGACAGGATGTCCTGAGTTTTAGCGATGAAGTGAGAGGCCAGTGCAGTGCAGAGGGCCTGGGAGGGGACAGGAGAGGTAGAGGCTGCAGCAGGGTTGGCAAGTTCCTTGCAGATTTTAAAGAGTTCGGCCGAGTTGTTAGATGCAGCAGAGATGCGGGCTTGGATAAGGGCTCTCTTCTTGGTGAGAACGGAGAGACGGTATTGCCTTTGGAGCAGGCGGCAGGCCAGTTTGTCAGAGGATGTACATGAAGCACGCCATTTCCTCTCTGCCACCCTGCACTTGCGTTTTAGGGTGACGAGATCCGAGTCATACAAGGAGTTGCATTTGGCTTTGGGCTTCAGGCGGATTCTCATGACAGGGGCAAGGATATCAAGACTATCAGATATAGCAGAGTGGAGCGTCGAGAGGGCTGTGTCAGGGTGGGAGTCAGCCGAAGGGGGAGGGGTGGGCGAGAAGGTGGCAGCGAAAGCCTCAATTGACACGCGCTTCATGGGTCGGATGACCGAGAAGGTGGGTGACAGTGATGAGAGTGGCTTTGCCTGTGGGGTAGGGAGGGTGAGGTGGGAGGATAGGAGAAAGTGATCACTCCAGGAGAGAGGAGTGGAGAGAGGGACGGAGAGGGGAAGGTCAGAAGAGATCAGAGCATCAAGAGTGTGCCCTGCAGAATAGGTAGGCCCAGATGGGAGAATAGAGAGTGAGAGAGAGTCACATAGGTCTCGAAAGAGTCCAGAGGGGGGACAGGAGGCATCCAGGTGGATGTTGAAGTCACCAAGGAAGAGGAGTTGAGTGGTTGAGGCCAGGAGGCATCCAGGTGGATGTTGAAGTCACCAAGGAAGAGGAGTTGAGTGGTTGAGGCCAGGAGTGAGGAGGAGAGGTCAGCCCACTCAGAGAGGAAGGAGGAAATTTGGCCAGGTGGCCGATAGATAGTAGCCACTGTAAGGGAATGGCTAGGAGAGAGAGAGAGTCGGCAGACAAGACACTCAAAAGAGGAGTAGGTCTGCGTTGGAGTGACAGTGCCAGGAATCCACTCAGGGAAGATAAGGGCCACCCCCCCTTCACGGTTGGGCCTGGGCACGGAGAGGATCTTGTATCCGTCAGGTAGTAGAGTGTCAAACTGGTGACAGAGCTGGCCGTGAACCATGTCTCAGTGAGACCGAGGACATCCAGGTCCAGTTCCTCAAGAAGGTGACAGATATCAGAGGAATGTTTGATGGCAGAGCGAGAGTTAAGAGTGGCAATGTGGAGAAGGTTGCCATCCTTGAAGGACTTCCGGGGAGGGGTACAGATCAGAGGTAAGCCCTGCGGAGGTGTAGAAGAAGGAGGTGAAGAAGGAGCAAGAGAGGGGGCAGGGAGGGAGGGTAGAGGCAAGGTAGACGAGGACAGAGGAGGGGGGACAGCAGGAGAGGAAAGGAAGTTGATGAGGCGTGGGAAGCGTCTATCAAAGAGGTGAATGTTGGCCTGAGGGCCTTGGACCAAGACGGTCCCATTAGCGTAGAGGGAGCCAGTTGAGGAAAGAGATTGTCCGCCGGCCCGCTGTTTAGCGAAACGCTTTACACACAGAGAGTTGGTACCAGAGGAATGTAGAGGTCTAGAAGGAGAGTATTTAGAAAGAGCAAGTTGCAGATAGCGTGGTGCCCGGCCCGAGACAGCCTTATGGATGATGCAGAGGGATTTGAATTAAATCCTTTTAGCAACCGGGAGCCAGTGAACAGTTTTAAGGCAGGAGAGATGCAGTCCCTGGGGTTGAGGTGCCCTATTCTGGATTACCTGGAGGGGTCGTAGGGAGGAAGAGGGTACATTCTAGAGAGGGCTATTGCAGTAGTCCAGCCTAGAGAGAACCAGAGCTCTGGTAACATTGAGCTTCTGGTGGAAAGTGAGAAAAGAGAGAATTCGTTTGAGAGGGAATAGTTGAAAGTGGGACTTCTTGTTAATTGTAAGTCTTTTTTGTGTTTATGGTGGGAATTTGTTAATGTTTTTATCTCCTTCTTTTCAGGTGTGAAGGTCTTGATGCTGGCGTGCCGGATGGAAAGGCATGTTTGCTAGGTAAGAGAAAGCGCGAAGCGCAGCGCCTTTATTGTCTTTTAAAGCTAACCTGTGTTTTCTTTTTCTTCTCCTCACAGGCCACTGTGTTGCTGCGAGTGGATGATAGCATGATGAAAAACAGGCCCCGGAATCCGTTAAGGTAAGTAGAGCGCTGTGCGGTTGTTTAATATTGAAAGCAAACTTGAATATGTCTCTTTTCCTTTGCAGATGTTGCTGTGGTGGTCCGGATGGAAGCGTGGTGTAGCGCGATGGAATTCAGGTAAGACTGATGGAATTCAATGTTTTGGAAGCGCGCGTTCTAATATTGTTTTTCCCTTTCTCGTTATTGCAGGTCGCAATGTTCGAACAGCAGCTGTGGTAGCGGTTCGCCGGAAATCCTTAAGCTAGTACTCACAGGTGAGTGATGTTTCTTCTTCTCTCGGTTTCCACAGATTGCAGCCCAGTTGAGTTGCTGAGTGCTGGATGGTGTTTTCTCATGTAAAACAGAACAATCTTGTTCTTGTTTTTGTTCTTGCAGGATTACAGGAAGATGCTGAAGACCAGGAGCTGGACATGGTGAGCGTCACGCTGCGGGTTGCAGAATAACACAAAGCGTGTTCTGCAGTCAGGGTGTGGTTTATATAGCCCAGGTAAAGTAGTACCAGGGAAAGTAGTTCCAGGCCTGCCACACCCAAAACACTAGACCGCAAGGCTTGGTTCTTAGAACTAGACTGTGTGGGTGCTTCCATGTTGGATTTAAAGGCCCATGTATATAAATGGGACCTAGTTTGAACAGCCCTTCCTTCCTACATATGAGCCTGGTGCCAAAGGTGCCAGGACTGGCGCCAGGAGCCCTTTTGCAGTGGTTTTAAGGCCCTCATGGTTCTGGTAGGAGCCTGCTTGTGGCACAACTTGTGCCCCCTCACAGTGGTCATGACAGGACCCCCTCCAAGGCTCCTCTCATGGTATCCTTCCTGTCTGGTCTGGGTTTGGTGGGGTTATCCAGGTGAAACCTCTTAAACAGACGTTCCCAAGTTCTGTCTTGAGGCTCGTACCCTTTCCAGTCCACTAAATAGTATAGCTTAGATCTGGTACGTTTCGAATACAGGATGTTTTTAACTTCAAATTCAGGCTCTCCATCAACTAGCACAGGTTTTGGTGGTGTTAAGACTCGGGTTCCTGGTTGTGCAGGTTTTACAAGTGACACATGGAACACCGGATGAATTTGCATGCTTGGTGGTAAGGCTAACTTGACGGCCACCATATTTATCACTGATTCGATGGTATAGGGTCCTAGATATCTTAGACGAAAGGTCCGGGTACCTTTTATGGGCACATGTTTTGATACCAACCCGACTTCGTCTTCAACTTGGTAATCGGGAGATTTCTTTCGATGCCGGTCCAAGAATGTTTTTTGTCTGTCTTTAGCTTGCAGTAAATGTTCATTTGCCCTTTTGAAGGCTTGGGTTATGCTTGTTTGCAGAGTCTTTACCGCTGGCATTTCCAATGTCGTGTGGGAGAATAGTTCAGAGGTACATGGATGTCTTCCGTATATTGTGTAGAACAGGCTTTGTCCCGTGCTGGTGTGTATGGAGTTATTGTATGCGTATTCCGCTATCCATAACAAGTCTTTCCAATTCTCTTCCACTTGATGCAGCATGCAACTTAGATACCTTTCTAATGTCTGGTTTGTTCTTTCTGTTTGGGGGTGATGGCTAGTGGATAATTGAACATCGATTTGTGCCATGGTACAACATTTCCTCCAGAAGTTGGATACAAATTGTCTTCCACGATCTGAGATTAGGACTGAGGGGAACCATGCAGTTTTATAATCTGTTCAAGAAATGCTTTTGCTAGACCGGTAGCGTTAGGAAGTCCTTTGAATGGAATTAAATGTGTCATTTTAGAGAACAGGTCTACAACCACCAGAATGGTATTAAAACCATGACAGGGAGGTAAGTCCGTAATAAAATCAAGAGAAAGAGTATGCCAGGGAGCTGGTGGAATATCCAGTGGTTGTAGGAGGCCAGCTGGTTTCTGTTTCTGTGATTTATTCTGTGCACATATCCCACAGGATAGAACAAATCGAGCAATGTCCTTACGCCAGGTTAGCCACCAATAATTCTGTTTAACCTTGGCTAGAGTCTTAGCAATTCCAGGATGGCCTTCGATCAGGGAATCGTATTAACCAGACGATTCTTACAGATCTTTACTTGGTAGATATAGTCTATCCCTGAAGTAGGGTAATCCATCCAGAACTGTGTGATGTTCATTTTGGGAATTCCATTTCTGAAAGATATCGGGGTTCATTAAGGTTCGAATCTTATCTTGAAGTTCACTCAGAGTCAATGTGGTGGTGAGTCCCAGTAGTTTATCACTCGGGATGATGGCAACAAGGTCCAGGGTACTGTTTGTTTTCTCTTCAACACCCATACGAGACAAGGCATCGGCCTTGCCATTTCGAACTCCCGATCGGTATGTTATTAAGTAATCGTATTCTGCGAATGGCATGACGATTGGGCTTTTGCTGACTTTAGGTATTGAAGGTTTCAGTGATCTGTGATTACTGTGATGGTATGCCTGGCACCTAATAGATACTGCCGCCATGCTTTGACGGCTGATTTTATTGCCAACAATTCTTTGCCTGTAATTGCATAGTTATGTTCTGGTGGTGAGTATTTACGTGACCAAAAGGCCACAGGGTGTAATTGGCCTGTCTTTGGATCTCTTTGAGAGAGAACTGCTCCCATAGCTACGCTGGAAGCATCAGTTTCCACTACATAGGGGAGATCAGGGCGAGGATGTCATAAAATTGGCGCACAGGTGAATCTTTTCTTGAGTTCTTGAAAGGCCTGTTCCGCCTCTACAGTTTGTTGGAATTTTTTGTTGTTTTTTCTCAGTAATTATGTGATTGGGTGGACTATCCGTGAGAAATCTGGAATAAATCGTCGATAAAAATTTACAAAGCTGAGCATGCTTTGGGTTCCTTTAAGTGAAGAAGGTGACGGCCAATTAAGGATGGCATCTACTTTGTGTAAATCCATCTTGACTACCTTTGGCGAGAGAACAAAACCGAGGAACTCAACTTCGGTGACATGGAAGGAGCATTTCTCGAGTTTAGCGTTCAGTTTGTGCTGGCGAAGTTTTGCAAGGACTGAGCGAACATGTTCCACATGATCTCCTTCAGAGGCGGAATACACCAGGATGTCGTCCATATAGACCAGGGCACAGACATCTATTAATTCCCGTAATACATAATTCATGAAGTATTGAAACTCTGCAGGAGCATTGCACAGCCCGAAAGGCATTACCTTATATTTGTACAGGCCATACTTGGTGCGAAATGCGGTTTTCCATTCATCCCCTTTCTTAACACATACAAGGTGGTATGCTCCTCTGAGGTCTAGTTTGGTGTAGATTCGAGCATCCTTGACTTGGTCCAACAGTTCCAGGATAAGGGGCAAAGGGTAGCAGTTTTTTACTGTGAATTGATTAAGTGTGCGGTAATCAAGGCAAGTTCTCAAATCTCCTTCCTTCTTGGGTACGAAGAATATGGGAGAGGCTGTCGGTGACTTTGACGGGCGGATAAACCCATTAGTCAGGTATTTATCCAGATAGGACCTCAAGTGGAGATTTTCGGTTTCCGGAAGTGCATAAATTCGACCACAAGGAACCTGTGCGCCAGGTATCAAGTCGATCTGACAGTCATAGGGCCTATGTGGCGATAATGTGTTAGCCTGTTCCTTCTGAAAAACATCATGATAATCCTGATATTCTTTTGGTAAGCTGTCCACTGGTTCTGCAATCCCCGATGCTATTCCTTGAACAGATTTCAGGTTTGGATGTGGTATAGATTTTGTGTAGCAAGCGTGGGCGCATTCGTCGGAAGGTGTCCGGTCAAATGGTCGAAAATAAATGGTCGAATGACCATTTGATCGAATCAAAATGGTCGGAAAAAAAAAGGTCGAATTTATTTATTTATATATTTTTTAAAAAGTTTTGGTTGCTTAAAAAATATTTTTAATACAGAAAAAAGGAGGGTTGGGGGGAACCCCCCCATAAAATAAAAGAAATAAAAAATTCGACCTTTTTTTTCAACCATTTTACTTCGATCAAATGGTCATTCGACCATTTGGTTTTCGACCAAATGACTGATAACCTCGTCGGAAAAGGTCAGTCTCTTTGCACACCAGTCTATGTGGGGATTGTGAGTTACTAACCATGGCATCCCTAAAATCAACCAGAACTGAGGAGGTTTGATGAGGTCAAACGGGATTGCTTCTTGATGTCCATCCTGACACAGGAGGGTTAATTCTTTTGTGCATTGGGTTACTGGTCCCGAAGCAATCTCTGTACCGTCAACAGTAGTTACCTTTTCAGTTGTTGGTTTTGTGCATAAGGGAAGTCCCATTTCTGTTGCCAGATCTCGATCTATGTAATTACCAACTGCTCCGCTGTCTATATATGCCTCTATGGCATGCATCCATGGCGGTCGTTGGTGATTGATCAAGGTTACTGGTAGGCCGAAATGTGAGGTCTGTGACTCATCCTTCTCGCTCGACAAGCGGACCTCTACGCTTGCCGGGCCTGGTAGTTTTCTGATTCCTTTCTATCATCTTCTTTCTCTGTAGCAACTACCACCTTCCTTGGAGGTTTCACTGGGCATTCTTTGAGGTAGTGATCCGATTTACCGCAGTATAGGCATAACTGTAGCTGTCTCTTCTTGTCTCTTTCCACCTTGGTTAAAGGGGGTCATACTCCTCCAATCTGCATGGGTTCTGTGGTATTTTCTGATGGACGTTGAACATTATCTTTTGAACGTATGTACATGCACGATTTTCGAGTCTACTTCGGTCTGTTCTTCAATCCTGTAATCTGTGGTCCAACTGAACTACCAGGTTGATAAACTCTGCATAGTCTTTTGGTGGGTCTACTACTTGAGCAACAACATCCTTCAGGTCTCCTCGTAGGCCCCAATGAAACAACGTGGTTCTTTTATCTTCTGGCCACCCTGCTTCTACAACCAGTCTATTAAAGCTGGCAATATAAGTCAGCAAATCTTGATTCCCTTGGCGGAGGGACAGGAGTTTGTTATCAAGAGCTTGTCCATGCAAGTGTCGAGCAAATAACTTTTCCATCTCCTGTTGAAAACCCCTGAAGTTCTGCAGTAATGGGTCATCCCGGCTCACTAAAGGTACCGACCTGCCTGCGGCCCTTCCACTCAAATATGATAATCCGAAGGCCACCCTCGCCTGGTCGTTGGGGAAAGCCCCAGGCCTACAAAGAAAATGGAGGCGGCACCGATTCATGAATGTTGCGTACCTTGTGGGGTCTCCATTAAACCTTTCTGGTGGTGCCAGGGGTACTGCTCCCGGCAATGTTATCTGTACTGGATTGACTCATGATGGTGTAGTGACGGATGGGGCGAATCCGGGCAATGGAGCATGCCCCGCCTGTGTTTGTAGTAGCTGTTTGCTTAGTTCATCAGTACGGTCTTTTGTGACTATTAACTCTCGTCTTAAGGCATTGGTTTCCTGCCGGGCTGTGTGTACCCTGGATGCGTAGTTGCCCAGTGCTGAATAATGAATCTGCAATTACAGAAGGGAGAATTTGTGATAACTGTCTCTAATGGGCTATCCGTCCTGCATTTCTTGTGCAGGGGCACTTGACGTTTGTTGGCGAGCTGCCCGAGTTGCTTCACTGGTGCATTACGCCTTCCTTGGGCCCAGGCCTGCTGTGACCCCGAATCTGCTGGTAGGCAGGTAGGTTTGTTAATTGCAAGTCTTTGTTCTGTTTATGGTGGGAGTTTGTTAATGTCTTTATCTCCTTCTTTTCAGGTGCGAAGGTCTTGATACTGGCGTGCCGATGGAAAGGCACGTTTTCCAGGTAAAAGAAAGCGTGAATTGCAGCGCCTTTCTTGTCTTTTAAAGCTAACCTGTGTTTTCTTCTTCTTCTCCTCACAGGCCGCTGTCGTGCTGCGAGAGGATGAGAGCGCGATGAAAAACAGGCCCCTGGAATCCGTTAAGGTAAGTACAGCGCTGTGCGGTTATTTAATATTGAAAGCGAACCTGAATATGTCTCTTTTCCTTTGCAGATGTTGCTGTGGTGCTCCGGATGGAAGCGTGGCGTAGCGCGATGGAATTCAGGTAAGAATCATGGAATTCGATGTTTTGGAAGCACGCGTTCTAATATTGTTTTTCCCTTTCTCGTTATTGGAGGTCGCAATGTTCGAACAGCAGCTATGGTAGCGGTTCGCCGGAAGTCCTTAAGCTAGTACTCACAGGTGAGTGATGTTTCTTCTTCTTTCAATTTCTACAGATTGCAGCCCAGTTGAGATGCTGAGTGCTGGATGGTGTTTTCTCAGGTAACACAGAATAATCTTGTTCTTGTTCTTTCAGGATTACAGGAAGATGCTGAAGACCAGGAGCTGGACATGGTGAGCTTCACGCTGCGGGTTGCAGAATAACACAAAGCGTATTCTGCAGTCAGGGTGTGATTTATATAGCCCAGGTAAAGTAGTACCAGGGAAAGTAGTTCCAAGCCTGCCACACCCAAAACACTAGACTGCATGGCTTGGTTCTTAGAACTAGACTGTGTGGGTGCTTCCATATTGGATTTAAAGGCCCATGTACATAAATGGGACCTAGTTTGAACAGCCCTTCATTCCTACATATGAGCCTGGTGCCAAAGGGTGCCAGGACTGGCGCCAGGAGCCCTTTTGCAGTGGTCTTAAGGCCCTCAGGGTTCTGGTAGGAGCCTGCTTGTGGCACAACTTGTGCCCCCTCACAGTGGTCATGACAGCAATACTAACGTTTAAAAGTACATCTGCTGAAGTACCAAACCGTGTGTGTGTTTCTGCAGGACTTTGTATAAGAATAGCACAAAAACTGTAGACATAATGTACAAAATAGAAGACAATGAAGATTCCAAGTGGTTCCAATTATCTCTCTATCTTATAGCAGAAAACAAATACGAAATTACTGACTCCTTAATACTTTGCAGTTACGGCACTGCAAAACTTGACAACAACCAAACACCTTCACGTACTATCACAAATAACTTGGAATTATTCCCACTACCAAAACCCCTGCAGCAACTTAACTTGTATGAGAGCACCATAATTCAAACAGTGCACCCATTTAAAGCAATAATATGCCTTTAACCAAAAACAGCAAAACTATCTCCCTCTGAATTACTGAAAGTCATTTGTGGCAGAGTAGTTTATTTGCCATTAGATCTCAAAGAAAATATACACACTCTAGGAGTGCAATGTCCAATAGATCAGTCTTTAATTATCTTAGTAAATGGCGTACCTACAAAAGACAAAACAATTAGGCAACAACTCATGGATTTACCTAAAGTTAGACAAGCCCTGCAATATCTAAAAGACAACAATAAATACTATAAAGAAATAAATATTGAAGAAAACCTGAGGGAAACCACAGAAATAATTCAAGACTCATCAGAAACTGGTCAATTTCAACTTCTAGATCCTGCTACAGAATACAATATGTTAGACCATTATACAATTCACCCATTACACTCCTAAGACACCATAGATGATGCACTGGAAACTTACCAAATGTGACAAGCCAAAGAATCTCCAATCAGCATATGGGGAAAAAGTATAGAAGCACGTGCCTTTCCTCTACTCTTTCATACTGGAAAAGGAGCAAGGTACAATGAAAGACCCACGCAAATAACAACATCAGAATACCGCTCTTTACAAATGTATTCTGAAGACCTCAGATTCGGACAAAACGTGGAATACATATTCCACCTTCTCTTTGAAAGTGAACTAGCAACTCTATGCTGCGGAGTTGCACACATTAAAATCAGGTACCAATTTTCAAAATATGTCAGCTATGCAATTACTACAGAAAGTGCAAGAAAAAGATGAGGTTTTACAGTCAAGCATTTCAAATCTTTTAGCAAACATGCATGGTACAAAATAATAATGCTTCCGACATCACACAGATATACGCTGTATGATAAGAAACCTTGGCCCACCCACTTGGTTTGTGACATTAAGTTGTGCAGAATATGCATGGGAATATTTACACAATTTCGTACGCATAGCAAACAAAAATAAAACAAATTTAAATTTAAAAGCACCAGGAGAACTCTGCTCTCTAGATCCTGTAAATTTATCAAGATATTTCCATCATCGCTTCATTGCTATGCTACACTTCATTTGTAATAAAACGGTTCCTCCCCTCGGAGAAGTGCAACACTTCTTTTGGAGAAAAGAATACCTAGCCAGAGGAGCACCACGCATCCACATGCTTTTGTGGATTAAAGATGCTCCTAAATTTGGTCAGGACAGTGATGCCACTGTTTTGCAGTTCATCCAAAAATATGTCACTTGTGAAATCCCTTCACAAACGACACATAAGGGGTCAATACGACCTGGGCACAAAGGGATACCGGGCACCGATAATGACACTGGGGCCGGTAATCCCTTTGCGCCCTATTTCGAGGTCCATTTGCGGGTCCCTCCCTTAACACCTGGTTTTACCAGGCATTAAGGACGGGACACGCAAAGGGTTACTGGGGTCAATAACGGTACCCCAATTTACGGTAGCGTTATTGACGCCTTCCCATTGAGCCCTATGGGGGCTCAAATGGGAATGGGGAATGACTTTACAAATGGGGACTTACCGGTTCCGCCAAGGTCCCCGGAAAACTTAGCACCTCAAATCCTAACATAAGAAATTACAACTATACTTAAATTTCAAATAGCAAGCAGTGGGACCTTCATTAGACCTCACGCGCCTGCGACACTAATGGTTTTGGGATTGAATTCCCCTTGGAGTGCACTAAGGGTTGGCACATAGCAATACGTGCCCTTTTTCCCTGGACCGGCAAGTCCCCATACCACCAAGTCAGTGGCGGTACCGGTATTGGTGCTAGTCATGGCGCTAATAGCGCCATGACTAGCACCAACCTCGGAATGAGGGCCATAGTGTCCTTAATGCACACATTTTACAATTTCAAAGACACAAATGTGGGAAGTATTGTCATTGCAAATATAAAAACAAAGTGAAATACTACACCAAATGCTGCTCTCGTTTCCCTAGACCAGTTTCAACAACAGGTCAATTAAAGAACTCCATGTCTTCAGTTAGATATAGTGTCAAAGATAAATCGCCATGAACACATATTACATAAAAAGAACAGAAGGATCAAAATACATCAATGATTACAATGCAATCATTGCCCTTCTATGAAATGCAAATATAGATGTGCAGTAAATTGCAGACAATTCCACTGCAGTTGCACGATATGTCATAGCCTACTTAACCAAAGCAGAAAAAGCAAGACCTCTGGGATGACATATCATCTGACAAAACACTATCACAGAAAGTGTACAGTTTAGGCATAAAAATGCTCTCCCATAGAGAATGTGGCTGCTATTAAGCTGAATAACGTTTAACTGGTACTACCTTGTATGGAAAATCTGACAATATAGTATGGCTAAGCCTTGGTCCTGCTAAATCTAGAAAAAGAGTTCTCAAATCATATGAAGACATAGAAACAAATGCCAAAAATTATCCCAACAGCCAAGACATTTTGAAAAACCACTTACTAGACACATACTACCCAAACAGAAGTACCACTTTGGAAACCATGTGTCTATACCACATAGCCCAAAACTTCACATATAAAAATAATATTAAACCAGTGAGAAGAAAGGTAGATACAGAGTGGGAAATTGTGAAACCTACCAAACCAAGTTTAATTAATCATATCAAATTCTCATTAAAAACTCCTCAACATAAAGAACCCTATTACATGTCCCTGCTACAACTTAAACCATGGAGAAAAAAAGATTTACTAGATACCTTTGACTCCTATGAAGACGCTTTGTTATGTTATGTTATCTTATCTTATAAAGCGCACGGTCGCCGAATGCATCAATGCGCTAAGGAGAGCAAGAACAGATGCTTTAGCAGAATCAGAATAAGTGTGTTTTAGCCCTCTTTTTAAACTCCAGGTAGTTAGTTTTTTTTATGGCAAGCGGGAGACTATTCCACAAGGCAGCTGCAGCGATGGAAAAAGCCCGACCACCAAACCAGTCACGATTGTGTTTAGCCACTCAAAGCTGTTCAGTAGTGCAGAGGGAAGGTTGCGGGTGGGATGGTAGCAGGTGAATTTGGCCTGGAGATATTCAGCTCCCTGATCATGAAGGGCCATATGAACAATACACAAGGTCTTAAACTCCACCCGCTGGGCCACCGGGAGCAAGTGGAGAGTCCGCAACACTAGAGAAATGTGAGCTCCATAAGGAGTATCAGTGGCTATCCGAGCGGCCACATTTTGTAGCCGTTGCAGCTGTTTAATCAAGCTCTTGGGCTCGGCCAAATACAGAGAATTACAATAGTCTATCCATGATAATATCAAAGCTGCTAACACACCGGGGGACGCAGTGGAGCCGGGATCAAGGACAGTACCTTCCTCAGCATTTTAAGTTGGAAGTGACCAGCCTGGCATACAGCAGAGACGTGTTGGTCCATAGACACTGAGGCCGATAACATGACACCCAGATTTTTTACTCTTTTAACCGGGGGACGCCAGGGGTCCCAGAGGGGGGCCAGAAGGAGGACACCCACAGTGTGGGATTAGGGAGGTAATCCACCACAATCACCTCAGTCTTATCAACATTCAACTTGAGCCAGTTGTGGTTCATCCAGTCTCTAATAGCCACCAGACACCCCCGTAGACACAACACCACTTCAGACTGGTCAAGGTCTAATCGAATCAGTATCTGAGTGTCGCCGGGATACGAGTAGCAACTGATGCCGAAGGAGCGGACGAGACACACAAGGGCTCAGATGTAAATGTTCAACAGAATAGGTGACAAGGAGGAGTCCTGAGGCACCCCACAACTGAGGTGACAAGGTGTAGAAAGAAAGGGAGGCATTGAGAGGGTCTGTGTACAATCTGCAAGGAACGACTTAAACCATGCTAGCACCTGCACTGAGATACCAAACTGGACAAGACGGGATAGCAGGATGGAGTGGTCTACCATATCGAAAGCCGTTACCATAACGTAACATAACATAACATATGAAGACGCTTTAAAATCAAATGAAAGCACTATAACAGACGTAAACTTTACACAGTACAAAACAATGTTGCACAATGAACAGCAACAAGAAGAAGAACTCCAGGAGCAACTTGCTGTGGACAGTAGTCCACAGTAGCAAATGAGGCAGAATTAGCCATGGCTGAAGTAGAAAACACCATGTGCCAGTATGAGCAATCTACAAAAGACTTTGCTCTACTAAAATCACAACTAAACAATGAGCAGCGTAGCATTTTCCAAGAAATAACAAAACTAATTGAACATGGTTTTGTGGGATGTCTTAACCCACTTGTCCAAGCCCTGCAACATCACTGTGCATTGCTGGCAGCAGAAACATCATAATGGCCGCTGGAAAGCATGCTGATCGCTAGAAATCACTAGAAAATGCGCAGTGAAAACCTGAAAAATAAGACACCATCTACTTTTGCCTATGTCAGTGGTAACACAGGAGACCAGTGCCAAAACCCATCATTTGGCTGCTCACAGAGCAAAATCATTGGCAAAGAAACTGAGTTGGTTTCAAAAATGAGTTTTTCATTTGGTGTCAAATTTGCACAAATCATGGCTCACAAACCACTCAAAAAGATCCAACTTCCTTGTTGGGTGGTCAACATCATTCTCCCTCAAGAATCTACATAAATATAAGGTCCACAGAAGTGTATTTATATCTGAACAAAGTCCACTTTTGAGGATTGCTTGCTGGAAGAAACCTGTCAAAAATGGGTGTAATACCGTTACTCACCTCTACCAGGAGCCAGCGTTTTAAAACCATTTTGTGTAAAGTTGTACAAACTATGCCAAAGAAAGACTTGCTATCAGAAGCCTAAACGATACAATTTAAAACTATATTCTGAAAAGGCTTGAAGCAAGACATTGTCCAATGTATGTTTTAAAAATGTGACTTATATTGTAAGATAAGACAGTTTTTGGACATTGGGTTTCAGAGTTAAAAGTTTCCCACACTGTGTTCAAACGAATTCCACACCTTCTCCCTGGACAAAGGAGACTTCCCCCTGCCCTTGGCTAAGAGATTGACAGGCTGGTGTCAAAAGGAACTGGGAGTGGCACCCTGGCCTGTTGCTCTCAGTGCAGACAAAGGAATCCTTGGGCTGAATAGAAAATGCTAATTTGGGTGTGCCTGACAACAAACTGCTAGCAGGAAGAAGGACATGTGACCTCTGAGTCAGCCCAGACCTTGGATGCGGAGACAAACCATTGTGTGGATTCAGAAAGCACAGCACATGTATGTTTTAGAAAAATGCTTATAACAAATTGCACTGAACTGACCAAAATGTGAAACTTTGAGATTGTTAAAATGAAAAATTTGCTCACAATTTAAGAGTAAGCTGGACTCCGTGTGATGTTCTGAGACCAAAGCTCAGAATTATTCATATTGTAGCTACTATGTTTATGCCAGGAACCTGAAAAATTACAGAAATGTGCTCAGATGGGGTGTGCATGCATGGATAAAAATTGGTGCAGAAATAATATTGAGAAACTCACCAAAAGCGCGAAAAAGTTCTCATTTCTGAATCAAAGCTCTTAGGAAGATGAGAGTTGAACAGAAATGTACCTTAATTAATCTGTCATGTCATTTATGTAATATTAACATGTTGTGTATATTGTAAATATGTTTTTTTAATGAAAAATAAGATATACTGTACAGAGAAAAGGGGAGGGTATTTCCCCTAAGCCATAAACATGACACATGATGACACAGGATGACACGCTGCTCCTTTCTCCAATCAGGGGACAGGAAATCCTCTGACCTATCAGATCTTTAGAGGGTTGGGCATTGTAGAATTAGCCTCCCCACCCACTTTGAAAATACATAAATAGGGACTGCAGAGGACAGATAGAGGACACACACTTTCCACTTCTCAACTGATTTTTTGGCGATGCACCCTGCAGGAAGATCCAGGCTCCAGACATAGACCAGAACTTAGGATCCAGACTCCAGAACGGGAAGCAGAAAGGCTCAATCCCAAAAGCTGAACCCTTTTCAGCAGGACTTCAGAATCTAGCAACCTGATTCTAACCCCTAAACTTCCAAGAGGCTCTCACATTCAACAGCCGGGCTGTGCTGTTTTGCTATTCTAGACAAGAACCCTGTGCTAGAACCAAGATCCAGACCCGCAGAGCAGAGCTGTAACCCAGAAACTGTCAGATCCAGTCCAAGAGGCCGCGCAGACCACAGTGCTTTGCTGAGACCAGAGTGCCCGGGACCTATCCGGTGGCGAGAGAGACTCCCAGCCTAACCCTTGACCAGATCTTTGACGGGGCCCACTCCATTCCAAAGCCATAGGAGTGAGTATCCAGTCTAGAACTGTACAGAATCAATCTCCTAGTTTAAAGTAATTCTAATACATCCATCTCAACCTGTCCAGAACTGCATTATAGAATCTTGTGTCCATCCTGAATTCTTCTCATTATATTGTCTGTGATAATTGTAGCAATAATAATCTTTGCGCTGATATTTTTCTGAAGAGGGACAAGTGTTTTGACAGACAGAGATCAGAGCAGAGGCGCTGCTGTTCTGGTGGCTACCCGTTGAGTGTCTTGCTTCTTCATAGCTCCTTAGTATAAGCCTATCCTTGTTGGTAATTCTTTAAAGCGCATCTGTCATTTTTTAAATCTTGATTCTGTTTCTGAAAAATCTACATTGACAAAAACCTCTGTAACTTTGGAACCGCACGTCCTAGAACCGAAATTTACCTGTAATTCCGTATAGTTTTTCCACAATCGCGTTTCCCGCACGCGGGAAAGTTGCAGCGAATTGCAATTTAGCTCCCTTTCATCCCATGTCAAAATAGCTGCTTCTTGTTTTCAACTGCTGAAATTCATTTTCAATCTGATAATCATTCATGAATCATTGCTAGTGTTGATCTGAACCAATCCAAAGTAACTATCACTTATACTGAATCTCCGTTAGTGAATTAAAATCCTTTTAGCATATTTTCCCTTTCATTGCCAATCACATTCAAAAGCATTTTTGCCTGTTTTAAAATCATACCTGTTTTCTCTAAGCTTGCTGGGGGAACTGGAATTGAACTGCATTATTGATTGTATTCTTGAAACCTGTGTACCTCATTTCCATCTCTTCATATTGCATGGTGGGGAAGTGAGTAATAACAGGGGAAAAAGTGATCATTTTATCTTTTGATTGAAATCATATCAAGTTTATTTCTGTGTTGCATTCTTTCCTATTACTGCATTTCATTGGATTCATATAAAGTATTCCCTGCTACATTATCCTTCCTATTCGTACTCCTAACTGATTAAAGAGATTGTTGATATTGTAATATTACCCATTGTTGATTACCATTCATATTCATAAGTGTGCTATTCAGATATTATTTTATTCATAAAAGTGTGATATATATTGTTCAATTCTTCAAATAAACCTTTTAATTTGCAAAACAAACCTACTTCTTGGCTCAATGAGGTTGGGGAAATTCAAAGAGAGGGGCGTTATATAAGGGTTCATCATCCAGATTTAAAGAACTTTGACATAAAAATATATAAATAATGGTTTCCATTGGGCATCCCATACTAAGCATTGACTTAGTTGGAGTGCTGGATTGAAGTCGCTTACAGTGTGCAGCATGAAATTGTACCTGCCAAGACTACAAACCTATACTGCTATACGTGAATGGTCAAGCTGGTTTAGGTAAAACGTAAACAAAATCATCAGCAAGTTCCTCCAACAATTGACAAACAACAAACTGTCAGCTGTTGTAACTGCCCCCACAGGTTTAGCTGCCTACAACATAGGTGGTGTCACTTTACACCGATTACTACTCCTTCCAGTAGAACATCAAAACAAATTAGACTATTACAAACTTTCTCCAGAAGCTGCAATGGAACTACGCAGAGTTTTCAAACAAATGAAAATGCTTCTAATATATGAGGTAAGCATAGATTCCAATCTAATGTTAGCCTTCATTCACCTCAGATTACAAGAGGTCCTGAAAACAGACTGTGAAGAACTCTTTGGAGGAAACACATTATAGTTATCAGAGATCTTCTCCAATTAACACCAGTTAAATGTGAACCTACTTTTAAAACATTAGGGCACAAACTATGCCGTAAAACTCTTGGCAGCATAGGAAATGTCAACCTTTGGCAACATTTCCAATACAAAGAATTAACTGAAAACATGCGTCAGTCTGCAGACCTCACATACGCCAACATTTTAAAAAGTATTAGAGTTGGTGTACTATCTCAAGAAGCACAAACTATATTAAAAAACAGGCACATCCATGCACTCTATGGCCATAAGGCATGTGCTACTGATGTCATGGAACAATTAGGACACAAAAATGTAAACTGTATGTCCTTGATGCCAACTCTTGCAAGCTGCTCAAAATTTAATGAAACAATGTTAAAAAAAAGAAATGCAACCAATACTTCAAATTTGCTCCACAGACAAACTGGACGTACATGGTATCACACTACCCTAAATACCTTAGAAAACTCTATCTCTAACAGAGCTGGCTTGGAGAAAATATTTAAATTATCTTTAAACTGTAGAGTAATGCTTAAACGTAACCTTAACATGGACCAAGGACTAGTTAATGGAGCACTTCGTACAGTTGTTGGCTTTCAAACATACCCACGTGACAACAACATTCAATTTGTCAATATTCTCTTTGACAAACTATCAGAAGTTAAAGGGATGGGACGCTCAACAGCCTGCTTCCTTCTTTTCAAAGACATGTATGTACACAGAGAACAATTTTCTCTAACTCTAGCATACGTAGTCACCATTCAAAATCACAAGGTCTTACCCTAGATAAAGCATTGATAGATATTGGTAGCACAGTGTTTAAAGAAGGTATGAGCTATGTAGCCCTATCACGCTCACGTACACTTGACAGGCTATTTCTAATCAACTTTGATTCAAGTAAAGTAAATACTGATATTCCTTGCATTCTAGAATACAATAGACTCCGTTCACTCTACACTCCCCATCTAAAAACCTATCCTGTTCCGCAAAAGGCAAAACTTTGTAAAAGAAAACTACTTCAGACTCAGATTATGCAGGATCTCACAGCAATTCCTCCAAAGAAATTAAAAGAAGCTAATACTTCATCAAGGACCACAACCAAAGAAGAATCTACTGCACAAAGTCAACTACCTCTTCAAAGAAACAACGCACACTCCAAACAAATGACTTGAACACAGAACTGTCAGGTCCAAATTTTCAAATACAACTGGTGTAAGCTGCTACGCAAATGTAGCAATCAATATTCTATTCCAATTGCCACCAATTATTGACATTTACTTACACGGGACAGACCAATTGTGTTTGCAAATGTTAGTCCTTCAAAGAAATGCAACCAACAATCTAGGCAACACTTACAGGAATAAGGCAGGTGTTTGCTTGAATGGTTGTGTTATGCTGTGGTGCTTGTGAGTCCAATCATTATATAATAATAATAATAATTTAGCATTTATATAGTGCTACGAACCCTCAGGTATCTGAGCTCTGTTTATTATTACCCACGGTGTGTGGTGCTCATTTATTGAACTCGGAAGGATGAAAGGCTGAGTTTGGCCCTGCCGGGATTTGAACCTGCATCAGCAGGCTCTGCACGGATATCAAAGCAAGCGCTCTACTCGCTGTGCTATCAGATTGGCTTCATACTTACTATACTTACTGTTTGACTTTTTGTGGTTGTATGCAGTTTTTTCATGACATGGGTAGTTGGAGCAGACATTTTTTTCAATCACTGTGATAAAAAGAAAAGATCACATTGTAGTGTAGGTAGTTTATAATGAGTATTGCATTGCCTAGTAGACATTTCTGTATTTTGTTGACCCTCATAGTTAGTACTTTAGAAGTACTATAGTTCAAACAAGGTTACTGTGCAATTTGCTCAGTTCCTATGTTTGTTCATTAAAGCATTGGGTCTGTGGGAAATAAATCCATGCTGGATTAAAAAAAAACCTTTCTATGTTGTGGTACAATATATTTCTTTCATTGATTTCAATAGGAGGAATTTAATAGGTGTAAGACTCTAGGCCCTGGCCACAACCAGCGTAGCATAACACACCAATGCTACCAAACATTTTGACTGTGGTATGTGGGCTGCTTAGGGGATATGTTTTAAAAAATGAGAGCACTGATTGGCAGTAGTGTAATGGTGTTTATAGGATAGTGAGATGGTGTGTGTTAGTTTGTTTGTTGGATTGTGTTTAGAATGTTGGTATTGAAGACTGTAGGCATTTTGGGTTGTAATTATTGGTGAGGTGTTTGCTAGCATGGCTGTGTTATGTTGCAGTGTTTGTGAGTCTAATTATTATATACTTATTGTTTCCTTTGTTTGAGGCTGTAGAGTTTTGGCCAGACCATGCAGTCAAGATTGTAGGGTTTGGCAACAAGCACTGCAGCATAAGATACCCATGGAAGGAAACATGATCAGTCTCCCCTGCACTGCCTCTGGGCCTACCGCGCTCTTAGGCGCTGTAACTGTAACCTCTACAGTCCCCTGCCTCCTTGCACTTACCCAGAGATGCGCTGCCCTGGCTGCACCTACCCAGTGCAATGCTGCCCTGATTGCACTTCCTCCTTTCCTCTCCTTGACACTTCTCCTTCTCCCTTCATGTGGCGTTGTCGCACGTACAAGATCTGAATGACACAAGGCCTAGTAAGATCGTTTGTTTGTACTCCCTCTTTCGTCCCTACCTTGTCTTGTTGTGTCTAGAAACACTTGTGTACAGGCGCGTCATAAATGGCTTACGATATCATATAACATCAATGTGGCAGGATGGCCCTTGGGGGGGAACTGACCCTTCCAGCATCAGACCCCTTTAATTAAAATGTCTATTCCATTACCACAACTTTCAATATACAGGCTTCTTTGAAAAACAATTTGAAATGACCTAAAGTGTGATATTTCTACCCAAGTAACAAATATAATACATAGCGACTACAGCATTGTTATTTCAATTTCAATGAAATATCTGAATACATGTAAAACTTTGAACTGCTGTTCTATCTCTGGAACAACCACTGCTATAAATTAATAATTTCAGAAAAGTTGCTACTACTCTTTCACTTTTTATCCTCAAGCCTTAATCAATTACACGTAGACGTTAAGGCCTAGTCATTTGCACCTTAAGGTAAGCAGGCTAAAGAGGAGGCAATGGCGTGCACGTTTCCTACTGCTAGCTAGATTTGCACAGACAAAGAACACAGTCCTCCATCCCTTTCTTAGTGGGATATACGTGTGTGCGCAAAGAGGAAGCAATGATGTGGCCAGTCCATACTGCTAGATTGTGCACAGAAGCCATTTGTTCGATGAACAGCCCCCAAACCCTCCATTTCTTCTCTGTACAGTCCTCAACCCATCTGTTAATAGGATGTAAGTGGATAAAGGGGAAGCAATGGTGTGCATATTTCGTGCTGCTGGATTGTGCAAAATGAGAGACCATTTGTTGTGTCCACAGCCCTCTCCCCCTCTGTTAATTAAGCAATAAACCCCTCAATGGGGGCCAAAGAACAAACAAAAAAAAGATGGCCATCAGGGAGAAGGGACTATATGTAGTCCCTTCTCCCTTTCCATGGCGTCCTTGCGGACATTGGAGCTGCGCCGGGAACACTACTGTTCCCAGCGCAGCAAACGGGCAAGTAAGCAGAAGGTAAGTGGGGAGGGTGGGTGGGGTGCCTTGTGTGGAAAAGGGGGGGTGGGAGAAGGGGTGTGGGAAAGCACTTGTGAAGGACAGGTGACCAAGCAAAAAGAGAGAGTGTGGCCATGACGGCGGTGTAGTGAGAACCTGCTGGCATGAACGCTGCACCACGCAGTGATGAACGCCATCCACTCAAAACAAGGCAAACACATGCATGCAGACTTTAAGAAGCAATGTTACGACTTCGCTTTCCTATCGCTGGCCTCTGCATCTTAACCGGAGGCTACACAGCACTTACCTGACACAACGTGGCAGTTTTGTCATGCCTGCAACGCAGCTAGCACCTCAGGCGCATCACACGCGCTAGGCTCGATGCACAGTACGAGCTGAAAGGAATGCTGAGAGCTAACTGCACTTGCACAGCAACGTGGTATAGACCCAAGCAGCCCAGGGACACCATGCCAGATCGTAGCAAAAGGCTTGCATGCAGCAGGTGGCAAAGAAAGTATACAGTGAGTCCAGTGACCAATTCACAGCAGAGGAAGAAAACAAACCCCCACCATACAGGGCCCGGGCACAGTTGGGGAACCGCGAAAAGGGCAAAAAGGACAACCCCACAGCGGTGAACAAGGAAAGGCACAACAACAGCACCAGAAAACCCCACCCTGGTCCACACACCAAACAGCAAAGAGAGACAGGACCAGGGCAGACACCTTGTGCAGCGAGTGACAACGAAGGAAAAGATAGGCAGGCAATATGGTGTCTGACCCAACCGCATCCCCAGCCAGAGCATGGGGCCAAGAACAAAACCCTGGCACCAGCACCTGGCTGGACACAACTCAAGGCACATTCATGAAACCATTTGAACCATTTGGACCCAGAGTGGCACTCTGCTGGGAACTATGGATTCAGCAGTTCAAACTTCCTGGACCCGGAAGAAAAGCGAACATTGTTGATGCTTAACCTAGGGACAATGGCACTGCGACTTTTCAACACACTACCGAACCAAGGTGCTGAGGATGATTACGACATGGGCAAGCTAGTACTGACAAGGAAATTCAAACTGCAACTGAGCCCAGACTCTGGGCCTCATCACGAGTTGGGCAGTAGCTATGAAATGCGACGGTAACGCTGTTACTGCTGCATTTAAGGGTCTGCCAAATCTCGAGTCTGGCTTGTTTACCCCCAGCTCAGAACTGAAAAAATGCCCATTTTTGGTGTAATTACCACACAGAAAATGCCCCACTGGGTCCAATGGACCCAATGGGGAATGGGGAGTAACAGTTAGCGTCCAACCCGTGATCCAGTGGTAAAACCACCGGACGGGTGGGCTCTAACGCAAATAAAGTTGGGTGGTATCCCATTTGGGATACCACCCAACTTGTGATTAGGCCCTTTGAGAGGTTCAAGATGAGTCAAGCAAGACAGCGACCCAAATGAAAATATTTTCGATTTTCATGGCCACATCCGAGAGTTGGCAATCGGGTGTGACTTCCTGGATGAGGAATTTTCCATCCAGCAACAGGTCATCAATGGCCTATCATTGGAAAAACTCCACAGAACAATACTATCAGAGATGGACCTACCCTTCAAACAGATCCTCGCTTTGGGACGCCAGCGAGAAAGATCTGATAATCATGTAGTGGAGATGGAACAAATGAAAAGCCCACTTCCTCTTGACGTAGAAAACCCAGGGAACAGCATGACCACCATCAACCCCCTCCGACAATAAAAGAGCAAACAGAAACCAACACTGGGGAAACCAGGAAACTGCATGTGGTGCAGAGGACTAGGGACCACGTGCCACACATGCAGGAAATTGAACCACTTTGCAGCAGTGTGTTTGAGCTCCCGAAGCCTGAGGAACAACAAACGCCTGATATGCCCAGGAAATGGAGGAGTGACACACACCGATGACACAACGAGGCATACCGGCCCTGTCACCAAGAACCCTGATCACATCAACAATCAACACAACTACACCCCAAGATGAGAGGACGGGCTTGAGCGGTGGATGCTGAAGACAATGAAAGCAACAGTGAGGAGGACGATCAGTTGAGCAGAGACTCAACCCCAGACTGGACACCTTGTCACAGCCGAACACAGCCGGAAATAAAGAGTACACAGGATCTCAGCGATTAAACCACTACGAGGAAAAGGTACACAGAGCACAAAGTCACACTGCACCTGTGTAGTCATGGCAGAAACCATTGAAAATTATGATAGACACAGGAGCCACAGTGAATGTCATGCCAGAAAGCAAAAACGAGAAACATCGCCCACGCCAGGCTCTACAATGGAAGTTGGTGCGACTTTTCGTCTATGGGTACAAGAAACCGCTACCTGCAAGAGGATCCTTCAAAACAAGACTTGCATATGGGGCAGAGAGCTGCCGGGCACAAGTAGACATTGTAGATGCAGGGACTGAAACCTTACTCAGCTGCACAACAGCAGAGAAGCTGAAGCTCATTAATTTCACCTTCGTAAGTTCACACACAAGACATTGGCCACCTATTGGAAAAGCACGAGAAAGTATTCCAGGGAATTGTATGCAGAATGGACGCATGTTGAAGCTCCACATTGACCCCACCATGGAATCAAAAGCTGTTAGACACCGAAGAGTGCCATTCCATATGAGGGTAGCTGTGGAGGCCAAGCTCAACAAATTAGACGACCTCCACATCATCGAAAAAACCACAGGGCCGACACTGTGGGTATCCCCCATGGTAGTCACAGCAAAACCAAAACAGCCCCAGGCAGTGAGCATTTGTATTGATATGCATGCACCCAATGTAGCTGTAGGATGGGAGAGACACATCACACCGACGATCGACAAATTGATCATGGACCTCACAGGGGCTACCATTTTCAGCAAGCTAGATCTAAGGTTAAGATACCATCAAATCCGCCTGGACAGGGAGTCCTGCTACATTATGACTTTTTCGTCCCATCTGAGACTACGGAGATACTGCTGACTCAATTTCGGGATCTTATCCACAGCAGAAGTCTTCCAGCACAAAATCAGAAAAGTACTACAGGATCTCCCTGGAGTCAGAAACGTAAGTGATGACATTCTGGTATACGGGAAGACTGATGACGAACACACTTCATGACTGGCTGCAGTGCTACAACGGCTACAACACGCAGAGAAGTGTGAGTTTGGAAAATCGACACTGAATTTCTTTGGGTACATCTTCAACGAGAAAGGTGTGTCCCTATACCCGAGTAAAGTGGAGGACACAAACACCTGACCACCCACCGTAGCTTCCTCAGAATGGCGACACACTGTGGAAGATTTAACCCTGACCTAGCCACCACAGCCACACCCCTCTGAGAACTCACCAAGACAAGAACACTGTGAGAGTGGAACGATATACATGAGGCAGCGTTCAAGTGCATAAAAGGCTCACTGTCAGGGGACACCACAATGGCCTTCTTTGATATACCCAAGAAACTGAGCTACTAGGGGACTCGAGCCATGTCAAGCTCGGAGCAGTTTTCTGACCCAAAAAGACTGAGACGGGACCATACATCCCATTGCTTTCACCAGTCGGGCCCTCATGCCCACGGAAAAGAACTATGCACAGATTGAAAAAGAATCACTGGCTATCATGTGGGGGTGCTGGCACTTCCATGTCGACATCATAGGACACCCAGTAAAGGTGCTAATGGACCACAAGCCGTTGGTGCCCATATTCAACCAGTCTGCACCACACCCACTGGCAAGGATAGGGTGCCGGATGCTCCAACTTCAGCCATTTGACCAGGAAGTGCATTACCGCGCAGGGGCGGACAACCCGACTGACTTTCTGTCACGACACGCAAGGCCGGCCACCGTAACGGAGTGCGAGGCTGCGAAAGAAACAGAAGAACATGTCTGCTACATCATAGCATGTGCCCAGCCAAAAGCGCTGCACTTGCACGAAATGATAACAGAATCTGACAATGGGACCTACCTCCAGATCACAAAAGTGTCTGTGCTAACAGGAGAGTGGAAGAACTACCTCACAGCTATAGCCCACCGCACCCCAAAGCCCAAGAGCTGATGCAAAGACTCCTCGGCATCAGACATGATTTGTCAGTGTCCCCCAGAGGGCTAATACTAAAAGGGCACTGGATTGTAGCACCCACAGGCATGCAACACAGAGCATACCGGGCAGCATGCGAAGGGCACCCAGGAATAGTAAAAACACAAGCATTCCTCAAATCAAGGGTGTGGATGCCACAGATTCAACAGAAGGTCATCGCATTGCACTGGTAGAGACCTTCACGTTGCGTCATGCGGCTCACCGACCAAGGCCCCCAGAACCGAATTCGCCAGCCCACCCTGCAGTCAACAAAGATGGGACGCCATCAGCATAGACTTCTGTACCATTGCAAATGACCCAAATCTCCTTGTGGCAGTAGACGAGTTCACGAGATACCCGGAAGTACAGCCTGTGCGATCCACCGATGTGATCTTGGTGACAACAGAACTGGAAAAGATGTTCGCCATCCACGGGATTCCATCATCAATCAAGAGTGACAATGGCCCGCCGTTCGGGGGCAAAGAATTCTAGGTGTTCCTCGACGACATGGGGGTATGGCACCACCACATCATGCCATACTGCACCGAGACCAATGGAGATGCCGAGAGGTTCATGTCATCCATCAACAAGGTAGTGCAGATAGCAAAAGACAAAGGCAGACCCTGGTTTCCAGAGCTTTACCATTTTCTCTGATCATAGAGGCGAACAGCACACTCATCAACCTTAGTCAGACCGGCAGCACACATGTTTTGAGTCCCCATCCAGACAGGACTCCCTCTTCACCACAACTGAAGCCCACCACAGGTAGATGGAGAATGATTCGAGCTATGACGACAGGAATACAATGAAAGGGAGAGTAGAGCAAAGAGAGCAACTCCCAGCCAGCTACAGGTAGGAGACACGGCACTAGTCAGGAACTGTGCTCCTCAAAGGAAAATGGCTCTCCTGTATGAATCGCAACAGTGGATCGTCACCCATAAGAACCATGGAATGGTGATGGCCTCCTAATGCCCAGAGACAGTAACACAGAATGTGTCCAATTTCAGACAGATACCAGCAACCACCTGGCAACAGGCCCCAGAGAACCCATCAACACCGATTGCACGCGCCCCACAAAATTGAGAGCCCCAGTTAGACGGAGTGGCAGGGTCGCCTGGTCCGACACAGCAAACGCACATCAAATTAAGAGAAGAGCCGGCAGCTCCCGAGATCAAAGATACCCCAAGGAGAGAAGGAAGCAGCCACTACTCACTCCAGCAGCAACCAGCACAGTCTACACAGCTGAAAGGTTTTGTACTGCACAGGATCTATCGACGAGCAGGAGAGCCTAGAAGGCGACAGGCATAGAGACAGTAAGATAGAACTGTGTTTATTTATTTTTGCCAGAAGATGGACTGGAAGACATTGCCTAGTTAAAACAGCCCGTTGTTTGTTGTCCAAGTTGGGGAGGGATGTGATGGTCAGGTGACGAGGCAACCAGAGTGAGTGTGGGCATGACGGCCCATGTGACCAAGCTAATAAAGAAAAGGGAGAAAGCCTGCTAAGGGTTCCTTCCTCCAGCACCAGATACCAAGTGCGTTGTCTCATTATTTGATCCCCCACTGGGAGGCCTTCCGCAAGGGCCTCCAACATCATAGCAGGGAAGCACACTTAGCTCCAAAACCCAGCATGGGAAGATGGCGACCTCCCGCTCTGAGGAGGCTCGGAGTGGGGCTGTATCATGTGGTAAAGCCTCTGCTCCGAGTCTCCTCATTGGCTGGGAGGCTACTGCCTTCTCCGTGGTACTAATGGTATGTAGGTGGGTAAGGAGGAAGCAATACTGTGAACATTTCCTACTGCTAGATTGGCGCAGAGACCACTTGTTCTGTGAACAGTTCAGGACCGCTCTGTTAATAGGATCTAAGTGGGTAACGAGGAAGCAATACTGTTCTTATTTTCTACTGCCAGGCTGTGCACAGGCAGAGAACATTTGTTCTGTGCACAATCCTCTGCCCCTCTGTTAATAGGATGTAAGTCTGGAGTGAGGAAGCAATAGTGTGAACATTTCCTACTGCTAGATTGGCAATGACATAGACTATTTGTTCTATGCAACGTCCTCCAACCCTCTGTTAACAATGATGCAACTCAATCCTTGTTTACTATTGTTGCACAATGCAAGTTCCAAAAGAAAATTGCTATTTTAAAGCAGAGCTGTCCTTGGATTGTCAGATTAGATTTTTCTACAGGGCACATATTTATAGTGTGTGTTTTGGTTTGGATTATTAGGTGGTGCTAAAGCCGAAACTATCAGATTAGGGTACAGATGGGGAGAAAGGGCATATGTGGAGGAACACAATTCTTGGAGGTGTTGTTTGATTATTTGCCCACCTATTCACTGCTCATGGCCATGCTAATCAGTATGGATATTCCTCCCCCTTCCTGCCCAAAACTTTGAGCTCACTTTAATCAAGCCTTAAAATCAAATGTTGCACTGGACGTGCCTGACAGTGTTTTTCAAAGCAGTCTTTGAGAGTTAAAGACTTAATTGGAGCAGTAAACATGTTACTAGTGTGATAAAAAATGTTTAACCAGGTTTGTCTTCAGCCACTCGATTTATAAGCAGTATGCATGCCCTTCACTGAAGTCCTGTTAAAACAAGCATTGGTAAAGCCAACAGTGTTGGCCTGTGTATGTGTATTAGGCATTTGGCAGTGTAAGGAAGGCATGTTATCAATATTAAACCAGGCACAAGTGACCACAGTTCAAAGGTGTTTATTGAACTTCAACAACGGTGTGATAAAAACATATATAATCCTAATTCTACAGATGGGAGCAACCTACAACCATCAAATAATAATAATGCAGACCTAGTGGAGTCTCATCAAAATAAAAGGGCCTATACTAAAACATCTATTGCCATTCCTTATCTCTAAATACAAATAGTGTGGGGTAGTGTTCAAGAAAAAGAAAGAAGTGTTCACAAAAATGATATATCAGGATGGCCTCCCTTGCCCACTTTTTCAGCAAAGGAGAAGGTGGATAACTCAAGCATAGTACACTCTCGGGCTTCTTCGGCACGAGGATTCAGTTCTATCACCATCATCAGGGCCTTCTGTGCCAAAGTCTCTTACATTATCAAAGTCTCTCGATGTACCAAAAAAACAAAAAGATCACATCCTTTTACAGGTACTCAAGTCAGGTGATTCACTCTTCACTCTGGATTCCCCTCAGTCAGGCTCAGATCCCTTTTTATACCACAATTGTTACTTTGGAACCCCCTCTCCCCGACTCAGATCCCCTTCTCCAATGTTTAGAGAATATTCTTTCTCGGGGGACTCACGGTTCACCCCAGATCCCCTCAGCCAGGCTCAGATCATTCCTCTTACACAATTAGTCTCCCTCAGCCGGGCTCAGACAAATTGATGTTTGTATTAGCTACCAAAGACTTTCGAATGTGCACACAGTTAAGCTTGATCTATTGCAGGACCACTTCAATTTCACAATTCACAATTTACATTTGTTACCTCTCAGTTGGATACCTAACAGAGACCTTCGAATGAGCACCCACGTGGTGCCGGACCACTCTGTATATGGTATCTATGTTGGCTTCAAAATTTCAGTCACTCCTTTGATGTTCAATTATATTTGCCTTGCTCAGAGTTTGATTTTGTGCTCCACCTTTTATCAGTTTGGGGACGTGTGATGGAAGTCAGATGTGTGTAATTATCAGTAATTGGCTGACTCTTCCTGACTATTGTTTTGGGACATGTCAGGTATATGGCTTGGGTGTTAGTCTGTTTTCTCTCATAGTCAGCTGCCCGTGATAAATTGTTTGTGTTCGTGTTGGGAAAGGGGTAGGGGGGGGGGCTTGCTCTTCAGATGCTTGGAAATCTCATGAAAAGTTGGTTCAAATAATAAGAATGAAACCACTGATGGGTTCTAACGTATGCACCTTTGCAAGCCTTTCCACAATTTTGCATGTTCTCAAGATCTGTTAGATTGTGCAACATCTACAAGCTTTAACCTATGTAGTCAAAACACCATCACTAGTGCGCCATCTTCTGCTTCCTAAGGCGCCATTAGTGGTCGAGCACCAAGCGCTACCATTTTGGCAATAAAAACAGTACACCTGACCCTAAAATTAGAAAATAACGGGAGGAGTGGTGGGAATGGTTCCAAAATTATTATTCTCCCTGGAAGAAAAAACATCCTAGCACTGGCTCAAGCATTCTGCGATGCCAATAGATGGCATGTGGTTTCCCTAACCCAAACCAATGTGAATCCAGAACCAGGCACAACATTGATCCAAATAGAGAAAGTGTGCACTTTGCACATAATAGCTGAGATCCAGCTTTAATTGATAGGTTTGAAAATGTGTACATGAGCCAAAACTGTGCCACACAAAGAGTATAAGCACTCGCCTTCTGTTCCTCTATGCCAGAGGTCTGCAACCCTTGCCTCTCTTGATCCTTTGAACTATAACTCCCATCAGCCTTATCCAACATAGTCATTGGTTAGGATTCATGGGTGTGGTAGTCCAAAACATCAGGCGAGCCTCACGTTGCAGACTCCTGCTCTATGCAGTGCTGTCCATCCTTTGGTTTCTCCTCTGATTTAATGCTCAAGTAACCGGTCCACCTATCTGTGAGCAGCACTGTGTCCGAATGCTGGATAATCGCAATGACTGTTTAGATATAAACTTGGTCATTTTTTCCTGACCTTCTGTATGATGAATAATTAATGTGCCCAAGATCCAAATTCCCATTCACTTCAGGTATATTTGCGATTCTCTTCTGAACCACTTCCAAGGCTTGCTTTCAGTCTGCTCAATTGTATCATGGCTTCTGGTGGCATCTGAACTCGACTGCTAGCGGGGCAATAGGTGAATGATCATCATCTTTGTCCAACTGTTATAAACTACACCTCTTTCATTTTTCCGGGTTGATAGGAGAAGCCTAACTGTTGCATTGTGAATATCCCATTTGTTTTTGTGTGCAAACGTTTCAATTACTCAACTTTTCCATGACAAATAGTCCTAATCAAAGCATTATTATCACAGAAGAGTACCAGAAATGGGCAATCAGACCCAGTACAAATACCTGAATTTTAAACACATGCGAAATACAGGTCCAACATGCTCACCTTTGTATTTCAAAAATGCTGACAACTAGCCTATATGACCCTATATGACCCTCCAACTACTGCCCCCTAAGATACAGACTATCCCTAGAAGGTGCTGATGGGCCTCTTACGTAGGGTGAGGGGGCAGAGAAGAGACTGGAACCACTCAAACTCAGGCAATGTCTGTAATGTTTGGGGTTTGACAGAGCGTACCTAGGGCCCGCGGACCTCCAGCTCACGGAGGGCCCTAACTCCCTCCAATGTCCCAAAGAAGTCAAGGTCCACACAAGGAGCAAAGGTTAATTGCTGTTTTATTTTATCACTACGAGCAAGGACAACATACAAGGCATCAAGTTCTAATCAAGTACATCTCACCAAGTTCAGGCTCGCAGGCCCTTTTTGTACACTTGTGATGTCACAATCGTCGTCACTTACCAAAGTCCTTCACCGAACCTAAAGCCACGCCGGTTTGGCTCCCAGAATGGCAAACCTAGTATAGAGACGCATGGGGTGTGTGATTATTGGTGGTCGCAGTGTCAGGTGGTGCAATTGGTTCATCCCTAAAAATTGCTACCTGACAATTGTTACGTTAGAACCCCTGATGATTGGCTGGAGATTCCGGCCGCCAGCCCCTGTCCCCCAGTGTACTGATTGGTCAGGACGCCGGCCCCCAAGCCTGGTATCAATGTTGTTCCCACCCTGCGAGACACCTGCTCTCGTATAATATGTATCAACAAGATGTGATTTATGTGGCGGTGTGTAACAATGAGCTCTTTGCTAATGCCATGAGAACAGTCCAGTCCCAGCGTATTTTGTAGATGAATTATTGAAATTATGTGTCAAGGTTCAGTCTCAGACGTGGGATGGCTGCCTCTTCCCAGCTTCCTTGGCATCATATCAGGTTGGCCGGATCTCGTGTGAGGAGATCGCTAGGGAAGTCGAATTCCTTCGATTTCATTCGTATTTTAGCTTGAGGTGTCCTATCCTGTAGATGGGCTCATCGTGGCATCGTGAGTGAGGAATGTCATTTGCAACATTATGGCCTTTGCGGTGGCGGCCCTTGCCAGGGCAAATCTGCTCGCTCACCAGCTTGCAGCTTTGAGGTCTCTGTAAAGGAAGTTTAGTGTAATGGATCGCTCTGAGGCCTACCTAATTTCTGGTTATTCTTCCAATATGATTGTTCAAGGGTTAAGCGCATGCAATGAGTGATCAGGTCCCTTGAGTGCTCCTGTCCATCCATAGAGTAAATAGCGAGTAGCATCTGCAAGCATATACACAAGCTCTTCTGGCATCTTGCATTTCTGCTGTGCGATAGCGACCTATATGGAAAATAATAAACATGCAGACAGGATGTGTGTCACTGTCCTCTAGCTCATAGAACTGTACGCATATGTGCTTCATGTAGATTGTTGTGTGAATGTCCCAATCGCGCCTATTGCACATGTGCTTCCTGTCTAATGCGGCTATGTCGTCATGAAGTCTCTAACGACCTGCAACATGGTTTGCGGGGACATCAATCGAGTTGGTCCATATAATCATTTCCAGCTCGGTCTTGGTTACCGTTGGTGGTGTTGGCTAAGGCTCTTGCCATCGTGGGATTGAGCGGGCAGTGTCTAGCGTGATGTGAGCTTGCATTGGGAGCGGAGGAACCTGGTGCAATCTCTGATAGTCGATAGTTGTCTGTCGGGAGTGCTTCTTCCAGTTAGGGGCCCCATCAGCGATACTCAGATTTTCCCTCTTCAGTCCCCCCTCTGGTTGACTTGTCGACCACAAAATTGTCGCTTCTCTTGCAGTCCCTCAAGCACCATACCTTCCTAATCCCTGCTAAATGTCCATAGTGGTTCACATGATCTTCAAATGACCAGTACATGTATACACATCCTCCTCTGGGCTTGAAGTAGACCCATTTTCTGACATACATTTTGGGATTCCTTGGGTTCTCTAATGTCATTGATGGCAGCTACATGTCTGATTCCATTAGTTGTTGTCTTAGCCTCTCTTGTTCCATATGTATTATGTCCCTATGTTGCTCATCTTCTGCAGGTAGGATTAGCTTCATCCCAATAATTTCTTCTGCATTTGTCTTTGATTTTGCCATGCACACTTTTATTCCCAGTAGAGAAGCCAATCCCAGGATCAGGCCCCCCCGCTAGTATTTAGGCCATCAGCGAGCCATGATGGCATCCATTACCAGACGTATGAGAACTAGCTTCTGTCCTTCTTCGAGCCTTTTGATTCTTCTTCCATTTTAGCTTGCATTTTTGCCAATTGAGATACTGCTTCTGATAATGTTCCGTTATCTTCATCGTTTGCTGGAATGAACGTGCTGCACGAGCTCCCTATTTATGCGCATACTCCCCCTTCCATGGCTGTGAGCAGGTCCAGCACATACCTATTCTGTAGGGCTACTAATCGTATAGCTCGGAGCTCTTCTTTCATTGCATTAAATCCGTTAACTTTTGAGTTTATCATCATCATCAGCTCCCACTCGGTAATTTGGAGTCACTTTGCATTTGTGTATGTCTGGAATCCTGGGTGTATTATTGCTGCGAAAAACATGGCAGCCCTGCTGAACAGCCGATGTGATGCTGGTACTTTGTCCAGTGCAGCTTCTGATTTGCCCCATAACTAATTTACCTGCCTTTTCACTCTTTGTAATGGTGTCTCTCTGATGATGCCATCGTTGTATGGTAGTGGGGTAGGGGATAATGATCTTTTTCTCTGCTTGTTATTTTCATCCATTTTAGGGAAGTCGTCCATCTTGACATGTTCTTGGGGTACCACTAGCGAGGGTACATTGACATGTGCCAGGGAGCTGATCCCTCCCCAGTTAGGTGGTAGTTTGTCATATGCTTTTGTCCTACATACCCATTACTGGTCCATCAGTACGGCTGTGCCTGATCCCGTGCCTCCTAGCTTCTCTATGCTCCTGCAGTCCTCATTTGTCCCCACTTCAGTATCTCCGTCGTGTTGGTAACATAGCATCGGTGTTGTAAGAGGAATAATCGTCAGTGGCCCATCTTCTTTGTCCAGCCATGTCAGCAAACTTGCACTCTTAGCCCATTCTTTGAGGCACTTATCGTTTTCTTCCTGGACTTTGTTCACTGCAGCCTTGGTTAAAGTTAATGGTTTGCTTTCCACCACTCCATCCACCCCTCCTTCCTTTGTGTATACTTTTCCGTATATCAACATCTGGGGGCGTTCCCAGCAACCAGGTTCTCCGGCTGTTTCTCTGGCTCTCAATTTGCACGGCAGATAGTCTAACGTCACCTCCTTTGTTTCTACTTTTTCTGGACCTTCAGTTATGTACCTAAGTGCTTGTGTGTGCTGCCAGTAGTTGTCAAACATGGGCAATGTCTTTATGAAGTTATCTTTGTACGGGTATGTTGTGTTTGATCTTCACCGGAGGGTTTCTGTTTTTCCTTGGAATCTTCCCCGTTTTTGGAACAATGCAAGGTATAGGAGGCATTGTGCCATTGTTGCTAATACTTCTGTGGCTACAAAGGTTCTGGACGCACTCATGGCATATGGGATCAATGAGCAGACATAGCAGCTGTCCCGTGTTGTGTCTTTACCAATTTTTGACATGTGCTTGTACCACATATTGTTTGTAACGTGTGCTGTACCAGTGAGATATCAACCCCATTAACATCAGTGCCAATGCTATGCTTACCTCTCCTTAACCTTCTCGTTTGTGCTTGTCGTATCACCCGACACAGTGCTCCTTGCAGCTTGGGTGGGAGAAATGTTAGTATGGGGTGTTGTAGAGACGTGCAAAGCTGTGTACGCTTGCCAAACAACCACAGCTACCAATCCGGTAGACAAGACTACCCATATTATTTTTATTGCAATCTTTATTAAGATAGCCATTATTAGCAATTACCCTGCAGTCTTGTAGTCGTTGAGATGATATAGTTTTCCCCCCTGAAAATCGCAATAAATCAGCGTCAATGTGTTAGTATTGGTAAGTATTTTAAGCCTGATGAACTAAGTAATCATTTGATGCCCAGGAGAAAAGTTCCTCCCAAATTCTCCTTATTGCTCTATTTCTGAGTATGGGCAGGGCGTTGTGGAGTTGTTGGTCAGATTGGGCTATATATTTGATAAACGCATAGTAATATACACGTGGTGGCCTTGGTCTGGAGTGGGTGGGTCTTTGCAGGGCGTGAATATATTGGTGGGAGAGTGCTTCAGTCTGTTCAATGGGAGGCAACATCTAAATCACTGAATTTTCAATCTATTTTCAACATTTTAGTCACATACATTTCTCAAATGCAGAACCCTGCATGTGCGAGACAAAAGGGAGAATTGAACATGCAAAGACAGTGGGACACAGTGTATTCCTAATGGGTAGGTGCATGCTGCATAGCCCTATCTATGTTGTAACGTTCTTTATTTGTACAACCAGCATTTGTATTAAAATTCTACATATTTTGGTGATAACGTCCAATTTATTTTAAATTTCGATCAATTTTCTTGTGGGAATGTCAGATGTCTGTGAGCGCCTGACCATTGAGTGGACTGTGCGCTCTTGTTCATTTGTGTCCTTAGAATTATTAAAATGGTAGATACTGAAAATGGGGCGATGCTGTTGTCTGAGTTATCCGTTGCTGAAGCGTCGGCCCTGTCGATGTTGAGGCAGGGACGTCATTTCACCAAAATGCCAGGGGTAGCGGAAGTGACATCACACGACCCTTGGTCCCTCTGATGACATCACAGGAAGTGATGCCTTTGGACCCCACCCCAAAGTGATATTGCAAGAAGCAACGGAACACGACCTTTCACCCGTTGACAAAACAGGAAGTGGCCTCAAATAGCATTGTACACTACGAAAAATATGGCTACGATATCACTATAATGTGATGTACATTTCATACAAGAATGAATCGCCATATGTATCGTTAAGATTAGTGTGTATAGGCCCATACTACCAAATTACTGTGAATTCAAGCAGACGTCCATGAGCAAATGATAATGATGTGTTATTATATAGCACATACGCTTAAGCATTTTATATAGAAAAAATATACACCCAATATCACCCAACCTGTGTTGGTACTCATTTATCGACCTCAGAAGGATAAAAGGCTGAGTTGAGGCATTTAAGAACAGACTAAGGGCCTCATTACACGGACGGCGGTAAGGGTTTACCGGTACCGGTAAATCCTTACTGCCTTACTACGAGGTCCCTTTGCGGGTTGGAGAATTTAACGCCTGCTTTTTGAAGGCGTTAAAAACCAACCCGCAAAGTGACCAGGGAGCTAATTATGGTACCGCAATTTGCGGTGCCGTAATTGGCACCTTCCCCATTCCCATTATGCCCTATGGGGCAAAAATGGGAATGGGGAAGGGCAATAGGGGAAGGGGGAATTACCGCCCCACCAACCTTGGAATAGGGTGGTAATTCCTCTTTCCACCAAGGCGGTGCCGGTATTTTACCGGCATGGACCAAGGTGCTAATAGCACCTTGGTCCACCGCCGTCCGTGTAATGAGGCCCTAAATCAGTGACTCACCCCCTGAAGTGTGCCTGAAATAAACCTTTAATGAGTCTAGCAATTATTGTATAGAATTCCAGAAAGACACACTGGGCCTCATCACGAGTCTGGCGGTAACCCTTAAATGCGGTTGTAGCGCTATTACCGCCGCATTTAAGGGTCCGCCAGAAATCAGTGGCAAAATTGCCAATTTTCAGTGTGATTACCGCCGGCGGGAAATCCACCGCCGGTAATAGCGCAAATTTTCCCCATTGAGCCCAATGGGGAATGAGCAATTCCCGAATGGGCCCAATGGGGAATGGGCAATAACCCTTCTGCCAAACCTGTGATCTGTTGCTAATAGCGCCGGGGGGTTTGGCAGTAGGGCTATTAGCGCTGGCGCTAATAGCGCCAGCGTTACCGCCCAACTTGTGATGAGGCCCACTATTTGGTATTCCTATTCTTTGTTATTTAGGGTCAGTACTGAAAGTGTTAGACTTGTGGCACTCCTGTTCTTATTTTTCTTCTTATTTGTAAGGGGCCTGAACAAGAAAGCCAGCCACTCCAGAAGTAAAGAGCCACATGGTGCTGGCCACAGCCCAGGAGCTTGCATTTTTTTTAAGAGGTCGGAAGGGAGACCTCAGAGGACACAGTTGCGACCTCAGCTGACCCCTAAATGACGTCCCTTTGCTGAGGTGGGCAAGGTCAATGCTTTGTAGGGCTTGATGTCATGAAGATGCAACCAAACTGTTTTATTTTTCAATTTAACGGCCCTATCCGCCACCCTCTCTAGTATGTGAGGGCCTGTAAATATGGGTGTATTCCACCTGCGGCTAAAGTGGCGCAGTAGCACCTGATCTCTTTCCTTTATTGTTGGGTCTTTTGCTTGTCCTTGAGTGTCGTTGGCTTCTTGTTGGTCATTCTTTGACCTCCCCTGTGTCCGTTGGATCTATTGAGAGATAAATGAGGCACCAGTAACCAGTGAAGTGACATTCATACATTTCCTTCCCCAATACTTCCGCTACCCCTCACAATCATACATGGCCCTTGTGGGTGGAGCCAGTGGGAGGTGAATTTGGCAACCGGTCACCACCTCGTGGGGTGTGAAGTGGTGGTCCAACCCGGGTTTGTTCGGTAGCTCAAATAGAGCCAGGAGGAGGTAGTACAGACAATTCTTTTTGGTTGACTGTTGTGTTTTAGCAATTTTTTCTTTTAGAAGGCTGTTGAGGCGTTCACAGACGCCATTGGCCTGTGGGTGATATGCACACCCAAACTTGTGCTTTATCCCCAGCAACGTGTTCGTTGGCGAAGAGGGGGCCTTTGTCTGACCTTAGGACTTCACAGACGCCCCACCTTGGGAAGTCTTCTCTAACTAAGAATTTTGCCATCCTAAGAGCGCCTTGGTGTGCCATCTGCCCATCTGAACCCTCTTCTTAACCACCTTGCTTGACCAGAATGCACTGTTGATGTTACATAGGTACTATCTGAATAGATGGTGAGCCGTTTCACTTCACTCTCTCTGAGGGCTATTACCAGGGTTACTAATTTAGCTGCTTGTGCTGAGTACTGGGCTGGCAACTTAACACATCTTACTGCCTCGTTTGTCCAGTCTTCTCTTAATCTTACCACTGCTGCCCCGTTCTTCTCACCCCATCACCTTGGTCAATTGTTGAGGATGTATGGTACATCTCCCCCCTCAAGTGCATCTTCCTCTACTTTATGTGTTTCTGAGTATAGTTCAGTAGCTTTTGTACAATCATGAATATATTCTCCCTCTCCTACTTCTTCTGCTAGGAACTGTGCTGGGTTAACATTTATGTACCTTACTATTTTTAGTTCTGGTCGGGAGAGGATTATTTCATAGCCTGTTGCTCTTTGTGTAGTCAGGGTGCTTTTTGGCTTGTGTAAAATTGCAAAAAGGGCGTGCTCCACACAAAATGTTGTGGAACATCCCATTGTTATTGAGGATGCTTTTTCTACAGCAAAAGCTGCAGCAGCCAAGTGTTGTTCGCACGGGAAATGTCCTGTCATTACTGGGTCTAACTGACTGCTGTAATATGCAATTGGTTTGTGGCCCATGCTTGTCTTTTGTGTTAGTAGCGCTTTCATTACCACCTCATCCGAGTGTGAGAATATATAAAACTCATTTTTATAGTTAGAGGTACCCAAGAACGGTGCTGTTGATATTGCCTCTTTTAATTCATTAACTGCATCTGTCATTTCCCGTGTCCAATTCAGCGCCCGCTCTCCCATTTGTGTGCCCCTTAGGGCTATAATTGAGGGACCTGTTTATGTACTGTAATCAAACACCCATGCCCTGCAATAGTTGCACAGGCCGAGGAACTGTTGTAATTCTCGTACTGTCTGTGGTTGTGCTGTGTTTAGTATTGTCTGTGCCCTCTGTGGAGCTATGTGTCTGCCCTTTTGAGATATCATTTGCCCTATGTATAGAACCTGTTCCTGACAATATTGCAATGTTGCCTTATCTACCTTGTATCCTTTTTCTGCTAGTACTGTAAGCATTTTGATGAAGTCCTTCCTGCATTTGTCTTCTGTTGTGCTGCATATGAGGATGTCATTCACATATTTTAAAATCGTACTTTCACTCTCTATATTCCCTAGGTCCATCCAGATCACTCTGTTGAAAATTGATGGTGACTCGCAGTATCCTTGGGGTAGTCTTGTGTGTTTCCACTTTGTATTGCGATACATGAAACTTGTTAAGTCTTGGCAATCTGGATATAATGGTATCGAGAACAAGGCATTTTTTAGGTCAATCACGTTGAACCGTGTAGCCTCTGCTGGAATGCTGCAAAGTATTGTAGCTGGGTTAGCTGCTACTGGATATTCTGCTTAGAAAATGTGGTTTAGGGGACTCAAATCTTGTATGAAATGCCATGAACCTCTGTTTGCCTTGTGGGCGGGGCACCCAGCAGTGTTGCAAGGCAATTCTGATGGTACCAGAATGCCTTATTCAATGAGGGCACTTATTGTCTCATAAATACCCTCATCTGCTTCTTTTGACAGTGGGTATTGTCTAACTCTGGGCAAAATTGCTCTTTTCTTACTCCTCCTATGCTTTTGATGCACCCCACATCATAGAGGCTTGTTGTCCATAAGGAAGATGGTACCTTTGCTAATTCCTCCTCGTAGAATGGGGGTGCTGCTGGGAGTGGTGCTTCTAGTGCCATGGCCATTTTCTGGGCCCCTTCTCTGTGTGTTAGCCATATCCAAACATACACACTCATTCCCAGCATCATCTCACTCATTCCCTTTTCTTGTGAGAAGAGTTCTTCATCAGATACCCTTCTGCTAACGCTACTACTGCTCTCCAGGCCTTCCCTTCATTGTCTAGGGCGGGTACTGCAACCCAATCCTCCCATGCCACTATCCCTTCAATGTCTATTGACACAAACGTTCCTTCTTTCTCATCTGTGGGCGTCTCTGGCCTACAAAAGGTACTCACCTGGTCTTCTCCATACTTTGCCTGCTATTCCTGGTAACCATGCCATTGCCATGTTTGTCCCGTATTGAAATACTTCTGGGTCTACCGGCTCCCCCCTCTGCACACTTTTGCCACAATATGCCTGGAGTATCTGTCTTGCTGTGAGCATGTGTGTGCCTGGTGTGGAGCACACTATACCCTTTTCTGTGAAGGAGATGGTCATGTTCAGTCGGCTCATTATGTCACGTCCTAAAATGTTTACGGGTGCATGTTTAGAGTATAGTAGGGGTAGTGACAAGTCATGATCCCCAATAGATAGGGAGATGTTATCAGTAAATGGAACCACTTCTCGAGCCCCAGAAAATTCTTGAGTGTTCATGGCATCGCCTGACAACGTGTAGTTCCCTTCCGTACGCATGACCTTGTGGCCCCTGTATCAACCAAAAAGGAAAACATCTTGTCACCTATCGCCACCTTTATGCGAGGTTGCTCCGCAGGGTTAGATGTTACTGATAGGATGGGACACAATAAGGTAGTCTGTGGGCTGTCCTATTGTGAGCATAGTGATTGTCCGTTGCCAGTATAAGGGTTGTGTCCCATTATAGCAACCCCTCCCATTCGTGTTACTGGTACTACCGCTGTTATGTCCATTGGCTGTTGTATATCATCCTGTAATTGTGTCACTTGTTGTAAAGTCTGGATGTGTTGTAGTTGTTGCTGTTGTTGTTGTTGCTGGGGTAGCAGTGTCCCTTGTACTTGTTGATATTGTGGTTGTTGCTGGGGCATGCCTTGCAATTGCACCATGGGTGGTTGTCCTGTCTGCTGATAATACCATTCTGACCCCCTTGGTTGCCTTGTGGCCCTTGCTCGCCCCACCCTTGTTGTGCTGCTCTGTATCTGAATGTGCGAGAGATGTGACCTACTAGTCCGCATGTCCAACATTGGGGCGGTTCTCGTGCTTGCCATGGAAATCCTCCTCCTCCGTCCCCTTGTGGGTAACCCCAGAACCCTCCTCCTAGATAGTGTGATGGTGGCCCAAATCTCTGCCCCTTATGTCCCCCTCCTCTTTCTCTAAAGTTCTGTTGGTACCCGCCCATACTCATGTATCCCCCATCTGTGGTTGGTACTGTTGTACTGTGTTGTATTGTGGGAACTGCTGTGGCAATTGTTGTTGTAGTTGTGGTTGTGGTATTTGTTGTTGTATTTGTGGTTGCGGTAGTTGTTGGGGTTGGGACACTGCTGTCTGAGTATTTTGACAATTTCTTTTGTGCTAATTTAGCCTCATCCGCCTTTCTATCATCCGCCTTCTGTTTCATCTTTTTCTGCCATAACCTACAATGGTGTAGTATCGTTAGTTGTGTTTCTGACCATGCTTTGGCCTCCATTCCCACTAATTTCTTGAGTTGCCTCTGCACAGATTCAGGCAACCCTTGTATCAAGATGTGATAGAAGATAGTCAGCGTTTTTTCCCTCTGCTCTCGACTTTCTAGGCGCCAAACCTCTTGAATCTCTTGAATGTAGCTGATGGGATCCTCATCATCACGCATCTTACGTGACGTAATTGTCCCTATGTCTGATGTATCAGGGTATTGTACCCTTAGTGCTTGCCACACCGTGTGCCTACAGTTCTCAAATGGGGATCCATCATGTGTGGTGTTTTGTGTTGTTACTCCTGTGAATCCCACCCTCTTCCAGATGTCATCTGCTGCGTCACCCAGTATTGATACCAGTAGTCCCTTTACGTCCCCCACGGCCAATCTGTGCCCTGCTGTCTGTTTTTCCATTTCGTATATGCACTTCCCTGCCCCTCCGCTCAGTGATGGCAACATATTCTTAATGTTTTCCCTGTCTGCATGTTTCCATGGTATGTACTGTGGCTTACTCCCCTCTCTCTAATAATGGCATCTGTGAATATTCAGCCCGTTCCTCTGGTGTTTGTCGGTACTGTTGTATCTGTATTGGACCTCTCTCGTCTTCCACTCCTACCCCGATGTCTGTGATTTGTATAGTTGGTGTTGTGCGTGATACTTCGATGTCTGTGATGTTTCTGGTGGGTGTTGTGTGTGATGCTTCGATGTCTGTGATGTTTCTGGTGGGTGTTGTGTGTGATGCTTCCTGAGGCCCTGTATACCCGCCCCGTTGATATGTGTGCCCCCTGTCGTGTGTAATTACTGTGCTATCCCTTCTGCACCCTGGGAGGTCTTGGGGCCTATGTATGTAGGGTGTTTGTGGTGCCCCTGTTGCTGTCGCGTCCTCTGTAGTTGTGTCAGTGTGTCGTCTCCCGTTCTTTTCATCTTGAGTTCTACATTCCCATGACGTTCCTGTACCTGTTTGTGTAATGTACAATTTATTTAACCCTTCCTTACCTATACTATTGCTATCTTTGTCTTCGTCACTGCAAAACCCATCTGAGAATGGTAGTTTGCGTGGTATTGGGTACCGCACTGCTACGCTTTCAAGATCAATGTTTGTAAAGTTTGCTGCTTCCATATCTTCTTTTCCTCTTGCGCTCTGTTGTAAGGACACTGCCTGAGGCACTCCAACTGTTCCCACGCTACTCTGTGTGTGGCATCGGTATCCGTATAGGCTGGTGCTCTTCTCTCTCTTCCTCCCCGACCATGTCCTATCTATTTCTTCCATTACTTCTTTGTGTATCATTCATAGTGCTTCCTCGTCCTCTTCTCACTTACTTTGTGCTTCCTCTGTCACTGCTAACCTTAACTCCTTCAGTCTGCTTTCCTCTTATTTCCGGGAGCTGTCCAGCAATATCTTCCGTCTCCAGAACGCCATTTCTCATTCAGCCTCAATCCTTTCTTTCTCTAGCGCTCTATACCCCTTTGCTTCCGTCCTTACCTTACTCGAACTTCCCATTGTTATCCTCCCCATTACCTCTCTCTGTTCTTTCTCCAGCAACACCTCCTGTTGTGCTCCTCCCTTTCTCTTCTTTCTAATGCTATCTGCGCCTTCCGTTCCCGTTCCTTCTGTTCTAACTGGTTCACTAATGCGTTCCTCTTCTCCTTCAGCTCCACTCTCTTCTCTTCCAGCTTTGCCTCCTTCTCCTCCCGTAGTTGCTCCTTTTATGTATTGTCCATATGTTTGCTCTTACATCCTTTCCCCAACTCTAACTCCTTTATTGCTTCTGTCGCCCCTTCTTGTTCTCCCGTGGTGGTTCCTTGTAATTTCAATAGCACTTGCACCGCTATCCACTCATCTGGGCCTAGCCCTGCGAATTCCCTCTTCAGTTGTCTCAGCCCTTCTTCTTCAACATCTGGGCTACCTACCGCTGCCCGGGTGGTGTGCGCCTTCGGGGTGTATTGGGGTGGTTTGTATGTGGGGTTTGAGTAGCCTTCCGCTGCAGGTAATTCTCAGCGTTCTGTAGCTTCTTTTAGTTCCCTAATCGGGTATAATCCCTGTTCCTCCTCCTCATCGGCATCGTCCAAGGCGATGCTGGGAGGTGCAGGAGGTGGGGCGCATGTGTCCCCTCCCTCCTTTTTTGCCCCCTGTAAGTTCAACATTCCATTGTAATGCCCTTGAACATTCTCCACAGTTCAAATATTTCCAGGTGGCTTGCTAATTTCTTTCACTTGTATGTGTTGTGTACGTATGTGAGTAGTGACTGCAAAGTATCCCTTGAGAAACTGCCGTTAGGCGTCCATTGTATCGATGCTTTCTCTTCCTTGCCCTTAGTCCATTCTACACTGTACTTCACTATTTTATCTCGATAGTTAAGCAATGTATTCCAAATATGTTGGATTGGGGTTAGTACCATCCTGGTCACCCCGTATAATGTTCCTCCCCCCGCCCCCGTGATGCATCATTGTCTTTCACTTGTGGTTTACCTGACCTCAAATTGAGGGTTTTGATTTTCCGCTGTTAGAACAAGGATGGAAAAATTTTGCGTTACGCAGTTCAAGGTTCAATTAGTTCTACGTGTGGCTTTTAACAGCCACCCGTCTTGCAAGGCGTACTCTTGTATTGGCCTGCTTTTTAAGGAGCTGTCGCTGTCCAGCACGCTCCTCTAAAGCATATGGCCCCCTGCGGCCGTATACCTTATGCAATATAACCCACTTTCATGGGCGTTGTCGCCTTCCGGCAAGCCCCTTCAATGTGTCCGGCCCCCTGCGGCTGTAAACCAGGGCGGCGTACACTCGTACCACCCTGCCTTTACTGGACTGCCACCACTCAGCACGCCCCTCGATCACGCCGGAGCTGTCCGCGCTGTTGTTAATCCACCTGTTCTGTAGTTTGAGCGCTGAGTCGCGAGCTCTGCACCTGCTGATCAAGCAATATCCTATGCAATGGCATATGGGTGACGTCGCCAAGCTAAATCTTCACGCTAATACTTCATACACATATCATACACATACCCCCACCCTTTTAATTGTACATCCAAAATCCCCACAGTTGTCTTCCCACCTCCCCCGGAGTGGAGTATACATCATCAACCACCTCTTCTTATTTTTATAGGTGTACTGCAACCATCGCGTCGCCTGACGTGTGACATGCTTACTATACCGGAAACTTAACCAGTCACCTATCTTCCACAATCTTAAGATAGTCACAGCTAATTTATATGGGAATTCAACATCTATTGACCAAGCTAAACCACTCGGTTAATAGGAAGACCGTCCATTGACTGAGTTAAAACACTCAATTGATAGGAAAACCACATCTATTCACCGAACTACAACATCGATTTATAGGAAAGCCATATTCTCCCCCCACACATGTGTTCACTGTCCAGACCTGTTGGCGTAACAACCTTTCTGTTTCCTGGGGACCCATTGTCCCACCCTCAAGGCGCTAGTCTGCACAAGAAGGGACTACCTCTTCTCCGTTCCCTTTACTCATACACATGCCAATCACCACCTTGGTTCCGAACGTTATGATAATGTGATACCACCCTCCACCCTATGCACACATCCTCCCACCACTGACACAATATGTTGTTGCTCATTGTGCAGACCACACTTACATTTAGGTGCACGTCTGCAGGTGCTGTTCGGCTGCTGGCTCTCCTCCCAGTTGGCTCACCTCGCCTCTTCTGGACCGAGTGTGGACACTCGCCAACCGCGGAGGGGATACATTTTTGAACGTCGGCTCCCGACAGCCAATCTCCGGTTACGCTGTCCGGTGGTGTCGCAATTACGCAAGGGTCCTGCAGTCCTCCGAGGTCCGACGGCGGAGGGGGGTGCACCTTGCCGAGCTGATGTTTCAAGCAGTCTTGCCGGGGTCTCAGGAGCGCATCTCAGCAGTGCCGCCAACTTGTTAGGGGAGATTCTGGAGTTGGCAGAGCTGTACCTAGGGTCTGCAGACCTCCAACTCACGGAGGCCCTAACTCCCTCTAATGTCCCAAAGAAGTCGAGGTCCACACAAGGAGCAAAGGTTAACTGCCGTTTTATTATATCAAACGAGCAGGGACAACATACAAGGCATCAAGTTTCAACCAATTACATCTCACCAAGTTCAGGCTCGCAGGCCCTTTATGTATACTCGTGACCTCACAATCGTTGTCACTTACCTTAAAGTCCTTCCCCAAACCTAACGCCACGCCGGTTTGGCTCTCAGAGTGGTAGGTCCAGTATAGAGACCTATGGGGTGTGTGATTATTGGTGGTGGCAGTGTCAGGTGGTGCACTTGGTTCATCCCTAAAAATTGCTACCTGTCCCCCAGTGTACTGATTGGTCAGGCTGCGGGCCCCCAAGCCTGGGACCAATGTTGTTCCCAGCCCGCGAGACACCTGCTCTCGTATCTTATGTATCAACAAGATATGACTTATGTGGCGGTGTGTAACAATGAGGTCTTTGCTAATGCCATGAGAACAGTCCAGTCCCAGCGTATTATGTAGATGAATTGTTGCAATTATTTGGCAAGGTTCAGTCTCAGACGTGGGATGGCTGCCTCTTCCCAGCTTCCAGGTCTTTGCATCATATCTGGTTGGCCGGATGGCCGGATCACGTGTGAGGAGACTGCTAGGGAAGTCGAATTTCTTAGATTTGATTTGTATTTTAGCTTGAGGTGTCCTGTCCTGTAGCTGGGCTCATTGTGGCATCGTGAGTGAGGAATGTCATTTGCAACATTATGGCCTTGGCGGTGGTGGTCCTCGCCATGGCGATTCTGCTCGGTCAGCAGCTTGCAGCATCGAGGTCTCTGTAAAGGAAGTTTAGTGCAATGGATTGCTCTGAGGCCTACCTAATGTCTGGTTATTCTTCCAATATGATTGTTCAAGTATTAAGCGCATGCAATGAGTGATCAGGTCCCTTGAGTGCTCCTGTCCATCCATAGAGTAAATAGCGAGTAGCATCTGCAAGCATATACACAAGCTCTTCTGAAATCTTGCGTTTCTGTGGTGCGATAGCGGCCTATATGAAAAATAATAAACATGCAGAAAGGATATGTGTCACTGTCGTCTAGCTCATAGAATTGTACGCATATGTTCTTCGTGTAGATTGGTTTGTGAATGTCCCGATTGTGCCTATTGAACGTGTGCTTCCTGTCTAACGCGGCAATGTCATCATGAGGTCTCTAATGACCTGCAACATGGTTTGTGGGGACATCAATCGAGTTGGTCCATATAATCGTCACCAGCTCGGTCTTGGTTACCGTTAGTGGTGTTGGCTAAGACTCTTGCCATCGTGGGATTGAGCGGGCGGATGGCTTGCTGTCTATCCTGATGTGAGCTTGCATTGGGAGTGGTGGGACCGGGTGCAATCTCTCATAGTCGATAGTTGTTCTGTCAGGAGTGCTTCTGCCGGTTATGGGTCCCTTCCGGAGGGTAGGGACACTCAGATTTTCTCTCTTCAATAAGAATTAGTGTCTAAGAAGCCTTTCTTCTCTATTTAAAAATCTGGAGTATGAGCACCAGTGGAAGGAGGAACACTTTAATGCTACCAATCCTCTGTTCAGAAACAATATACCATGTTTATTTTATCAGGGGTGTCCAGTAATTGACTGAGCATCCCACTTTGTCTATGGTCAACCGGTTTCAGTGGTTTGTCTTGTCTCTTTCATCACACTTTCTTCAGGACCCACCATTTGATTAGAATACAATTATTCATACAACCCAACTGGTCACTGGTACACAGGTTTGGCCCACTCTATCTCGTTGCAGATTCCCTTGGATGCAAAGACGCTGGCTCCTAAATGGATTGGCTATGCTTGTATTAGTTTGGGGGTGGCGGCCGTCTGAGTTCAGGCTGCTCATTACACCTTGCCGTAATGCCTTCTAGAGACAGTCCATCTCTTAGGGGCCAGTTATTAGTGGTTGGAGGGTCATGTAGGCTAGTTGTCAGCATTTATTTAATACATAAGTAAGCATGGTGTACCTGTATTTTGTGTGTGTTTAATAACGAAAGCATTCCCAGATAGTATTTTATTTCAATAAAAAAATGGTATGTGTATTTTAGCACTTTCATCAAATGTGTTTATGTATTCATAAAAAGCTACTAAAATAAATGTCTCAGTGCTGCCCTATTGCAAATAATTGTATTGTTCCAATGGTGCCGTGTTTATTAAACCTTCCACCAACGACTGTTCATTCTGTACGTTTACAATATTTTCGTATGCTGGTCTCAACAAAGGTTTTTCTGGACAGTCCTATGGCAGGACATCTCTGAATGCCATACTCTCTACATTACAAGGATTACAGTATTGAGTCCTGTGCCCTGCTTGCCTCCATTCTATCCACCAGGCCTCATTCCCTCCCACCTCATCTTTAGTTTTACATCAATTTACAATGATTCATGCACTTTAGTTGCTAAAGAGGATAAATAGTTTTCAGTGTTTATTAAAGCTGATTTGCAAAACACCAAACCATATGTGAAATTCACCTGACAGTATACAATAAATTGCAATAGAAAAGTGCTTGTTAAAGTAAATATGATTCATTCTCTTGTGATCTATTTACTCCCTGCTAACATTGTCCATTGTGTAGCACTGCAAATAAGATATCCGGGGGCAGATTACAGAAACATTGCACCGGTGCAAGTGCAAAAATCAACGGGGACATCTAAGAAAACCTTTTCAAAATGTCAAGTACAAATTTGCATGATAGTATCACTAGGGCAAAAAACTATCCTTTCAATGCATTTTTGCACCAGGGCAAGATTTTCCCTAGTGCTAATACAGAATTGTATCAGCACCAGAAAACTCACTGATGATCCTGTAGCTGCTTGAAGTGAGTCGAGTGTGGGCCAGCTCAAACATGTTTTGAATTGTTAAAGAGAGTCCTAGCTTCTTCTGGAAATGTTGGTTGCTAGGATGAACAATCTAGGGTTTCCAGGGACAAGGCCAGTCCTTAGTTCTACACCTCCACTCCAGGAAGTTTGTCTAGCATCTGCAGGGGTACAGTGAGCAGGATCCTGGTCCCAGTGCACAGGCAGCAGAGAGGACCACAGGAGTGTCATCCCCAATCAGGGCTGGGGCTAGCCACCCCGACTAGCCCCAGCCACGCTGACACCTGATGCAGCCTGTGTAGCCGACGCACTGCAGTTACACACGCTGCCTAAAGGTGTCAGCACTTCGGATACACTTCGGCTACATGGGCTGCTTGATGTCTCTGTACTCAGAAACCGGAGGAGGGCTGGATTTCCCAGCTCTCCTTTTGTCATCACGCAGCATGAAGCACCTTGACTTCATGCTATATGATGACTTTACTCGAAAACAAAAGGAGAGCTGGGCAGTCCAACCCTCCTCCTGTTTCTGAGTACAGAGCCATCAGTAACAGGCAGACCTCTCATTCAAGGAGACTGTGGTTAAAGTGTTGCACCACAGGGCTCCTTGAATGAAAGGGCTGACTGCTGCTTGCGAGCTGGGGCACACTGGTGTCACACCTTTTGGGGCGCCCAGCCCCATCTTTTGTTTAAAAGGAGGGGCTGGGCGCATCAAAGGTAATAATACCAGTGCGCCCCAGCTGTCTTCCTTTTACCAGCCCCCCCACTAGGCGAGGGGGGCTCTCCTTAGGGTGCGGGGCCTAGGTACAGGTGTACTTATGTCACGCCCCCTAAGGCAAGCCCCCCCCTCGTTTTCTAATCCCATTTAAAACACTGCTCCCAATGTTCCCTGGGGTTGGCTAGGGGGCAGAATTCTATTCTGCCCTGGTGCTCTCTGTGTTCATCTCCATGGCAGAGGACATAGAAATAGACTGTATTCCAAACAGAGCTCAATTGAATCCTTCTTATGCTTCTGGAAGTCCAAAGAGGAATCCACTAAGAGAAGTCTTTCCTTCTCTTATGAAGGCACAATGTTACAGGGGATTGGTCCAAAGCAAGCCTGTTGTCAGGGGTCCAACCCAAGCTGCTGTAGCAAATGCCCTTTGCCTTCTTACATCACGCCCAGAGTCCTTTGTTTGTAGGAAGAGCACTAGCAGAATCCAAGATGGCTCATCCATTCGCCTGGCTTTTCTTCACCTCTGGGCTACTCTAACTCCAGCACCTTCCCATGCCTGTTTACTTCAAAAGGACTCCAAAATGTTCAGCAGGCAAGTGTGAGTATGGCTTTGTTATGTTAGCACTGCCTTTGAAGCACTAGTTCCATGGGGACCTCCTGTGTGAGACCATATGCTTTGTGCACTCTCCACATTTGTGTTCTCTCTCTCTCTCTCTCTCTCTCTCTCTCTCTCTCTCTCTCTCTCTCTCTCTCTCTCTCTCTCTCTCTCTCTCTCTCTCTCTCTCTCTCTCTCTCTCTCTCTCTCTCTCTCTCTCTCTCTCTCTCTCTCTCTCTCTCTCTCTCTCTCTCTCTCTCTCTCTCTCTCTCTCTCTCTCTCTCTCTCTCTCTCTCTCTCTCTCTCTCTCTCTCTCTCTCTCTCTCTCTCTCTCTCTCTCTCTTCTCTCTCTCTCTCTCTCTCTCTCTCTCTCTCTCTCTCTCTCTTTTGACCCAAGATGGCATCCCTATCATTTACCTTTTAAGATATAGGGCCTCATGTAGCTTGTAAAGTCAAATACTGTGACCGCATGCAGAAAGCATGCAGAAATGGGATGGCTCTGCATGATTCAGTCACATGGACTCTTCAGTTATCCCCATTTTGGTTTCCCCGTAGAACTCCGTGGGTATTGCATATCACCATTTGCGGTAATTATTGCATGCAATGATGGATTTGTATGGAAGAAATGTTCTCCACAAAGAGCCTGGAGGTTTTGATGAATTTCAGTTTTGAAGCTCTGAATTTGGCAGTGTGGTTAAATAGGTCATAATTCCATTACCGCCACCTGTTTACTACAATGTCAAACTCTAAACGAAACCCCAAGAAACCTAAAACAGGGATGAACTGTGTCCTATTGCGCAGGGGAGATAAAAGTGTTGTCTGCCAGCTGTGTGGTGAGTAGTATGTGGTTAACCCTGAATGAAACCCATAGAATAATTATTTACAAACCTGCTTTTTTGCTCACTTCCTTTCTGCATTCTCTCCCTCCTATTGCTACTCTCCAGGCCTTTTCCTGGGGACTTATGGTGGCTAAGAGTGCCCATTAATGTTTCACCAGCTGTACTTGTCATGTGATACTGCCTTCCCATATGACCAGCCTAGCCAAATAAGTGCCAGTAGGAATCATATTCAAATCGTCACACTATTGCAAGCATCAACAGGTACGGAATCATGTTGTGCTCACAACAAAAGGACCAAACGTTAAAAAGGCAATCTGGGTTGGAGAGATCCACGGGCAGGAATTGTACCTCTGCCCATGTCACAACATATCACATTATATAATATTTGGGTTTCCCTTGTCTTCTGTAAATCCCCCTCATCAATTGGCTCATTTACTATGCAACCCACATATAAACGTACTACTTTGCCTGTTTCCAATCGGCTATCACTCTGCATCTGGCCTGCTTCAGGGTTCCCTCCGTTATTGACCCCAGCCATCAATTCCTCAGAAAGACAAGAGGTTCAGGTATTATAGCGATCGCTGCTGCTTGTTTTTGTGCTATTCGGCACAAAAGGTTGCTGCGCCCCTGTTCTCAATCCAGGGGCGAGCCCAGCTTCTACCATGATATCTCAAACAGGAACCTTCACTTCTCATCCTGAAATCTGTTCTGACACTGAGGTGGGGTTGGGGTCCTGGATCAGGAATGGGCCAGCAACCAAAGTTTATGTAGTACCTAAGGGCTCTATCAGACCCTTGGTTGTGTCCCGGCTGTAATACCACCGGGATACTGCCAGCGAAAATAGCGTTACCGCTACTCGGTCCAGCGCAATTTGGGCTGGATCCCGAGTAGCGGTAAGGCGGTAAGTTCACATTCCCCATTGGGTCCTTTGGACCCAATGGGGTTGGGGTGCACTATTAGCGCCAGTGCAATTAGCGCTGCGCTAATAGCGCGAAAAACGGGTGGAAAGCAGGATGATTTTTACCTGCAGGAAAAAGCTGGTGGCAAACTCCAACCTTTCCACCCAACTCAGAATAGGCCAGCGCTTAAATGCAGCGGTAATAGAGTTACGGCCGCATTTAAGGGCTACTGCCCAACTCCTGATGAGGCCCTAAAACTTGGTTGTTGTGGCTTCAAGTAAAATACAACACAATAGTTGAAGTGATGAGTTTAATCATCGGCACTCAAATCAAATCACAGTCTGCAACAGTTGCTTCACTGCCACTAAAGTTCTCTTATTGACATACAGCAGTTTATTCCCTGCTGTTAAAGTAAATGGTCTGTTGTATGGAAGTCTCTGGTTCTGTGTATAGATAAGGCCAGGCCTTATAGCAGGAGGAGCGCCGGGGCGCGTCTGCATCCTCCCGTGGCCCGCTCTGTGATCTCTGCGCTCCTCACGCCAGGCCTTGTGCATGCACATTGCAGTCTCACAAGGTCACAGTGGCTGCCATGATCTCGCGAGGCTGCATCCCCACATTGATGCACTCAAGAACTCTCTTAGGTCCTTTTCCTCTGTCGGCTGTCCCCCCATAGCGTAATGGGAGCAAGACCAAGAGTAATCTTAGCTGCCTCTCTCACCACCACCGGCCTCTCAGATCTTGCTGTGTGGGGCCCCCTCTCTTGCTCCCTAACAGCGATGCAAGCCAGGTCTTTTAACTGTGATTTTTGTAGGCCCGTGCCTCCTTGACTTCGATTCCACCAAAGCGCTGGTTGTCTCTACTCCTCTTTCCTCTAGATTTAGACAGATGGGGGTTCGCTGCCTGTCTGGACCCCCTCTTGTGTAGCTTGTATCCGGCGTCAGGAACAATAAGAACACCCAAAGCTTCATCATAGACAGAAATTTGTCTGAAAGCCTAAGGATAATGCTGGTCATATATAATATAAAAAGCAGAGCTCACGCCAGGCACCTCTACTCCTTAGCAGTGTTGCCTAGTTCCCCAGCAAACATAGGTTTTGGAATCGGTACTTTTTTAAAGCAATGTGGAGCCATTTTCAAAGAACCATCTGTTTGATTTCAGTAGTGCATCAGGAAAATGTGGGGCACATACACTTTTATTTTCTTCTATTGCAGTTTGTGTTTTGTGTCTTCGTAGTATTTACTTATCCGCGTAGCAGCCTCTTTTGGGTGATTGTTTGTATACTACAAAAGAAGAATGTAGTGGGTAAAGATTCTGTGCATGCGCTCTGCACACTTCACATTAATAATGGGATTGGGCTGCGTTGCAAGTGTCAACGCCAGGCACCCACTACTGCCTGATGATAATAATAATCTGTAAAGTGAAGTGACACGCAAACGCGCTCTTCCTGAATTCAATGAGTAGCTATACAAGTAATGATCGAATGTGCATAGTTATTGTATCTTGTGCAAGTACAAAAGTTTATTGGTGAAGTCCCATGGGGTCAGCCGACACGTGTTTCGACAAGAAGCCGTTCTCAAGGCTGACATCAAAATCAAAATGCACAATATTATGCAATTACAACAAAAGTGTGATCGCATATAAAGAATGAACAAACATCAAAAATAAAGATAAGTAAGGTTAAAATTCACATACCCAAATAGAGTAAGATGTAGGCACGGGGGCAGGTCAAAAGCAAACAGAATATGGGAAACCTGATAAGTATCATTAATATTCTGATTGTAAACATCATTAATAGAGACAGTAAGCTGTTGTCTTCAGGTATTGGGTGTGCTTGAACAGAGATACAAGGTGGCACCTCACAAACCCAAGGTAAAGCAATCAAGTTCACCTCAGTGATATCACACAAAAAGTAAATGCCAGTGACCAGTGAAATATGGAGCATTAGATATCATGATTAGTGCCCCAATCACGTGCTGATTAAAGTGTCTGCTGTGTAAATATTATTGTATTGCATCGAAATAAACAGACGCATTTGGCCTCTAGTTGCCTGAGATTTATTACAATGTCACCACCTCTCTTCCCCAGTCTAGCCTTCATCAAGCCTGCAAAACGAATATCGTCTTTGTTGTCAGTTTGGTGAGAGGTTTGCCAGTGTGTGTGGCAAGTGGCAGTTTAGGGTGGCAAGTGGCAGTCTGTATTTATGATGTTTGTTCATCCTTTATATGTGATCACACTTTTGTTGTATTTGCATAATATTGCGCATTTTGATTTTGAAGTCAGTCTTGAGAACGACTTCTTGTCGAAACACGTGTTGGCTGACCCCATGGGACTTCGCCAATATCATTACTTGTATAGTTACACATTGAATTCAGGAAGAGAGCGTTTGCGTGTCCCTCCACTTTACTGATAGTTTGTATAGTCTGTGGGTGTAACCTTGATGCACTAGACAGTCTTTGAGGATGTTTGTTTGTACTAAATAGTCTTCTTTAAGTATAAAGTATGGAAAATCCATAACAATTGTCCCTGCAGCAGATTGTCATTCTGGGATTTTAGATGATGGGTGGAGTAAAGCAACATGGTATTTCCATTTGAGACTTTTCTGTAAAAATTAGTTTATGGTGTACCCAAATGACGGCATGGAAACTACTTGCAGTGGTTTCAGTGAAGATGTCTGGGTGAGGGATTGCCATCTGGCAAGGGTGCAGAAGCCTTTGCTTTTTAAATGTGTATTAACTAATACAATAATCTGTGTAATTCCACCTCAGAAAGGGGGACCTTCCAACCAGGCCCACCTTTCAAAAACTCCATGTCAAAAGCACAATGAACACCTGTGCCTGGCTGGATCAGTACCCTGATATGCAGCGTCTGCTCTCCAGTGGCACAGAACAGGGTCAGGGGTCACTAGTGCCCTCTGGACAGCTGCTATGACAGACAATTCTCTGCAGCACAGGGGCCGCATTTGACATTCATCCCTGTTCCCAAAACCACATAACTATTACAGTTCTTATTCTAGTGGTGTGCTAAACTGTAAACATAAGCCATACCTGCGTTTAAGTTATGGTGGCTAATATCTCTCATAATTATCCAAGCCACATTAAATTAATATCACACATGTGTCAGCCCTGTGAGCCATGCTCAGCTGTGAACGTGTTATATGTATTCCCCTCAGCCAGACTGTCTCTGCTGATCCCAGCAATACTGTGGCCCTGGGGGTTGCTGTTGGGATGCACATACAGTGTCCCAGCCAGGCAAAAAGGTATAGATTGCGAAAAACGTATTAGCATGAAATATTGTGGGAATAGGCAGAGGGCTGCACAGCAGAAGGCGCGTGAATTGTTTTTAGTTAGGTTTGACACATATTAGATGCCACATATAGCAACACAGACAGAGTAATACATGTACTGCTGTTGCGGTTTCAGAGATTATTGGTAGGGCAGTCCTATAAGCCAATTGTTTTGTTGATGCATTTAAGGTTATGGACGGCAGCGAGGTGCAGAAAGAGTTGAAGCAGGTGGAAGATGGCGTCAGCAAGGCACGGTGTTACAAGCAAGGTCAGTGTGCTAACATGGCAGTAGCATTGCCATATTGGAAGTTAAGGTCTGGTACACTCTGAGCAGAATAGAATGCAGGCCCTGATGTGCTCTGTGTTGCTCAAACAAATCCCCTTTTCCATTACCCAGGATAGAAGCCGAGATTAGATACACCGTAGTGCGCAGATAAACATGAATTGTATCCAGCTGCAGAACCTGAATGGGGTGGGACTGGCCTGTGAGCTGCGGTGAGAGCTGGTAGGGATGCGCCGTTTGAAGGACAAATTCATGAGAACAGGGCATAAAGTTTTGTGATGCCAATGGGCAAGGTGAAGATTTAGAGCACTACTTCCCTCCCCAATGAGCAGTCATCCCATGTGAATTACAAGTAGACCCACAACCAAAGGGAAACAAATCCCTGAAATTCAGACTCGAGCGGTGCCCCAGTGCTGCCATTACTGGGCACCTGGGGTTTGAAGGAGATAAGTGGGGAGCTGTTTCTGAAACGTTCTGTGATTTGGGATAGGAGGAGCAGAGGTGATGCCAATAAATTAAGTTCAAGTTGGGGAGGCAACTTGTGTGCGCCGTGGCGTCTGGTATAATGAGAAGGCCTATTGTCTACTAATGTAGAGTTGGCCTCGACAGTTTACTTTGATCATGTCTGGGCTGAAGGGGTTTCGATATGGTAAAAACACCAACCTCATTTGTGGAATTAGTAGTGACGATGTAGTAAACCGTGTGTATTGGGGAATGGTGTGTATTGGGGAATGGGCTTAGATTAGATGTGGCCAATCGGTCCAGGGACTATAGGGGGACATTGGCATGCTAAATAGGTGGCAGTTAATGAGGGTGGAGGAATTATGTTGTAACTCATTATTATGTTAGTATTGTTCATTATGGCTTATCAGCATATAACAGATGCAATCCTTTGAAAAATTAGAGAGCTCTGTGTCAGTTTGGTTCTACGGGAACATCTGATACCTTTTTGCATGTAATAAACCTTGTTTTCCTTTGCAAAGAGGTGCAGTTTTTGCATTACTTTCATTTCATTGCCACTCTGATCCTTTGTGAGTACAATCACACCACAGGAAGCTGTCCCGGGAACAGGTATCAAAGGGCACACCCTTCACAAAAGGGCTAGCTTCACATCAGAGTTCTGCCCACCAAAATGGCATTTTATGCTATTGACAATCGAAGGGGGTGGTTAATGTAGACAGAGAGAGCTTAGACCAGCTAGAGGAAGTTTCTACCATCCTGCTTTCTCTCCTTTAACACAAAGCACTTTGTGTGTGATGTCAGAAGGCAAAGTCCATTTTTTCTAGGAAAACAGGGCCTGGACTCTAAAGCATCTGTGCTTTTGTCCAGTCACCTGTAGACTTTTGCATTTTAAAGGAGGAGTCTCCCACTCCTTCTTTTTTTTGTAAATTTGGTTTTATTAGTTTTTACAGATACAAGTCATGCAAAGAAAAGATACATTTAAGTATACAATTAACTATCTCATAATGGAAAGGCGAACCCCTAAAATTTGGCGTATTTAGTGTCTGTCCTGCAAACCCCTTCTTCATACATAGGGTTCGTGCACAAACATGACCTTGCCCCCCTCCCTTTTCCTGCCCCCCTTCCCCCTGATCAGAACCTGTATTGCAGGTCGAGCAGCGTTCATCGTGTGGCGAGCAGCGTCAGTGTTAAATGTCAAAATTGCGTTGGTTATGAGAGTGTCAGTTGGAGAGTTCAACTCATACGTTGCCTAGGTCAATTCTTGTACCTCCATCGTCGTGGTAGGGGCATTGTTTTAAGATAAGCCGGTGGGCAGGTATATACTTTTATATTCCATCTATAAGATTTCATTCTGAGGTAGTTTTCCATGTAACAACGCTGTTATATGTTCCATTATGCATATATTATTCGAAACATGGATCCATTCATTTTCGTGGGAGTTGTGGGCGATTTCCACCTCATTACTAGTGTTGCTCTAGCGGCTAATAGCAATTGTGGTGCTAGATCCTTGATCTTGACCCAGTCATCTTCATCTTTCTCAAGGCCAAACAATATGAGGTAGGGTGTAGGTGTTATGTCAATACCATCGACTTCTTTGATCCAGCCCAGGACCTCCGACCAGAACACTTGTATTTTAGGACATCCCCACCACATGTGCCACTAGTCTGCTCTGTTTCCGCATCCACGCCAGCAATCCGGGCTCGTAGTCTGAAACATTTTAGATAATCTGACTGGATCATATTGCCATCTATGTAATAATTTGATTGCATGGAGTTTGTATTGATTCGAAATGGATATTCGTGTAGCAGCCTGGCATATGGTATCCCATGGGGTTTATAGTCATAATGTCGAAAAAAAAATGTCGACAGACAAAAATGTCGAAAAAAAAATGTCGAAAATAATAATGTCGACATCCTATACTTATAATGTAAAAAGTCATTTTTTCGAAAAAAAAATGTCGACATTTTTTTTTTTGACATTATGACTATAAACCCTTAAAACTATCAACACCTCACCCAACACCCCCCTGCCACCCCTCACCCAACACCCCCCTGCCACCCCCCCCCACACCCCCCAACCACCCTTTCACCCCTCATACTCAACACATACCAATTATTTATTTATTTATTTATTTATTTATTCAATAAATAAATAACCTAAAAAAGGATCATTTACTATGGGGGGGTCCCCCCCAACCCCCCCTCACCCCCCTGCCACCCCCCCACACCCCCCCAACCACCCTTTCACCCCTCATACTCAACACATACCAATTATTTATTTATTTATTTATTTATTCATTCAATAACTAAATAAATAAAAATTGTATTTACTATGGGGGGGTCCCCCCCCAACCCCCCCTCACCCAACACCCCCATGCCACCCCCCCACACACCCCCAACCACCCCTCATACTCAACACATCATATATATATTTATTTATTTATTTATGCATACACTAAATTAAATTTCGAAAAAATATCGAAAAATGTCGACATTTTTGTTTGTCGACATTATTGTTTTTCGACATTAATTTGTCGACATTTTGACTGTCGACATTATTGATGTCGACATTATGACTGCACACCATCCCATAGGTCTGGAGTGAACTGTTCGGAGAAATCTGTCTCCCATCTGTTTTTCAATGAGTCCGTGTTCGCCCCCTCCCCTTCTATCAATGTTTTGTACATATCAGAGATTAGGCCTTTCATTACAGTTCTTGAGTCCACTATTTTCTCAAAAGCAGTGAGTTCTCTCATTAATTTGGGTTTCCACATGGCTCTTGTCAAACCCCCTTTTATCTGCAAGTATTGAAAGGTGGATAATGGGCCTATTCCGAGAGCTTCGGGTAGTTCAGGGAGAGAAATGAAGGAGTCTTTCCGTTGCAATTGCCCTACTCTCTCTAATCCAGCCTCATACCATGATTGGAACCTTTCGACTCCTGGGATGTGGTCGTTGATTCCTGGGGACCATAAGTGGCTGAGGGGAGCCGGCCAGGTAGTAATGTTTTGCATGTTTTTGCCATGTGTCCAGATGTCCCAGATGGTCATTAGTATCGGGTGGCCTTTGAGTTTTCTACAGATTCTTTTTTTAGGTGCCCATAACCATTCAGATACTGTAGCTGGTGTAAAGTAATGATTGTCCATATTGACCCACTGGGTTTCTGTTTGGTTACGGAGGTGTGGAATCAATACCCTAAGTTGGGCGGCTTCGTAATATTTTTGAAAATTGGGAAGCGCAACCCCACCTTTATATTTTGGGAGCGTTAGAGTCTTATATGGAATTCTGGCTTTTTTCCCTTGCCATAGGAATTGGAGCATGGCCCTTTTGATCTCAGTAAAAAGGTTTTTTGGAATCCTAATGGGTATCGCTTGAAAAGGATATAGGAACCGGGGCAGGGGTACCATCTTAATTGCATTAAGCCTGCCTAGCCAGGATATTGTGAGCTTATCCGATCTTGTCAGGTCTAACCTAAATTGTTTCAATAGGGGAGGGAAGTTTGCTTCAAATAGTTCACTTAGATTCTTCGTTAGTTGTATCCCTAAGTATTGTAGTTGTGAATGTTCGATATTGAGACCAAATGGGGAGAATTTGATGGTATTCTCATCTTTTTGACCTTGGAGGGGAAAAAGTGTGGACTTGGTTTTATTTATTTTGAACCCAGAGAGTTTACCATATTCTTCTATCATGCAGAGAGCCCGGGGGATGGAGACGGAGGGATTTGTGATGTGGAAGAGGATGTCATCTGCGTAGAGGGCAATTTTGTATTCTGTTGTCCCGAGTCGAATACCTTTTAGTGTAGGGTCCGCCCTTATTGCGATTGTCAGGGGTTCTAAGGAGAGGGCAAAGAGAATCGCTAAAAGGGGGCATCCTTGTCGGGTCCCCCGCTGCAGGTTGAACCATCGTGAGTATTCTCCATTCACAAATATAGATGTCTTGGGGTCTGTATAAACTGCGTGTATCGCTCTCCTAAATCTATTGCCCATTCCCACCTTTCGGAGTACTGCCTCAAGGAACCCCCATTCCACCCTATCAAAGGCCTTTTCCGCGTCGATGGAAAGCAGGGCTGGGTCATTCTCCATGGTCTGGGATGTGTGGATCAGGTGTGAGGTTTTGCGGATTGTGTCTGCACCTTGTCTGCCCAGTATGAACCCAACCTGATCGGAGTGTATAAGTTGAGGGATGAGGGTTTCGAGTCTCGCTGCCAAGATTCTGGTGTATATCTTTGCATCAAGGTTGAGTAGAGAGATGGGGCGGTACGAGGAACATTTCGTAGGATCCCTCCCAGCCTTGGGGATAACAGTGATCAATGCCTTGGTAAAATAATCTGGGGGTTTCCCCGTGTCCATTATTTCATTGAAGAGGAGTGTTAGGAAGGGGGCCAGCGCGGTGATGAAAGTTTTATAAAATCCTGCGGTGTAGCCGTCTTCGCCCGGGGACTTGCCCAATGTTAATCTTTTTATGGCGGCTTGGACCTCCAGTTCCGTAATCGGGGATTCTAATGATTCAACCTCTAAGTCAGGAATACGGGGTACGTCTATTGAGGAAAGATAGGACTCTGTCTGCGATCGTTCAGGGTCTACCTCAGAAGAATATAAAGTTTCATAAAAGTCGGCAAAATGTTCTGGGATGGTGGTGCGGGCGTGTGATGTGGGGGAGGTATCGCTTTTAATTTCTAATACTCTTCGCTCCGCTCTTTGTTCTCGCAGCCTGGCAGTGAGAAGTGCATCGGCCTTATCGCCCTTCTCGTAGAATTTTTGTTTTAAGAATCTTAATTTACGCATGACCTTTTCATGCTCCAATAGTTTCAGTTTGTTTCTTTTCTCTCTGGCTTCGTTCATCTTCTGAGGATCCACTTCTTCGCCTATTTTGGGTTCTAATTGGGAGATTTCAGTTCGGAGCCTTTGTTCAATAAGATTGCGTTCTCTCTTCTTTGATGAGCCTTCCCTTATCAAGATCCCTCTCCAGGTGGCCTTCCCGGCCTCCCACACTGTTTGTTTGGTTACCTCTCCATTGTCGTTTGTTTTAAAGATATCAGAGATTTCTGCCTCCATTTCAGTTCTGAAAACGACATCCCTCCAAAGGCTCTCGTTGCAGTGCCATTTCCCACTATTTTTAGGTAGGTCGGCCCACTGGATGTCTGTAAGGACCATGTCGTGGTCGGACCAAGTAATCGGGGTTATCTTTGCCTGTGACGTTACTTCAGAGAGCTCTCTGGAGAGATACATGTAATCTATACGGTGTACGTATTATGGGGAGCGGAATAGAAAGTGTAGCCTTGTTCTTCCGGATGAAGAGCTCTACATGTGTCTACCATGTTGTACAGTTCCATCATATTAGCTAGCTCGGTTGGTTCAGGTCTATTCTGATGAGTCGTGGTAGGGTTCCCAGGATTCTGGTCTGTGGCCGGGTTCGCCCATTGGTTAAAATTCCCCCCCCCAAGGTGATGTGCCCGGTGGCTTCAAGTAGTATTTTAGGGATTGTTCTGGAGAGAAATCTAGACTGGCCTGTGTTCGGAGCATACAAGGAGGCAATTGTGACGTTCAGATTACCTAGTTGCCCATTCACTAGCATTGCTCGTCCTTCAACGTCTGACCATGCCTTGGTCATCACAAACTCTATGCCTTTTCTAATGAGGATTCCCACCCCTCCCTTTCTGAGTGGGCCTGAGCCACAAAATTCAGTTCCCACTCATTTTCCAAGAATCCGTCGTTCATCTCCTTTTGTGCATTTTGTTTCCTGGAGTAGAAGAATATCTAGTCCGCTTCTACAAAATTCTCTGGCTACGAGGGACCGTTTCGTCGGTGAGTTGAGCCCTTTAACATTGAGTGTTCCAACCCTTAAGGAGACTGGTTCCCTTATATTAACGTTTGTAGCTATAGTTCTTTCTTGCTGGGAGTTGTCTCCTTGTATACACTCGGCAATGCGCTATGCTCACGAGCCGCACGCTGATTTGGCTGTTGTGGTTCATTATGTTTGCTGCTCTGACCTTCTTTGTTTCCTTCACTTTTCCCTCCCCCTCTCCCCACTCCTTTCTCCTTCGTAATTGATGGCGTCCGGTCGAGCCCAGTCGATTGTCCCAGGTCGACATCGGACCACTTCCGGGGGTCGTTACTTCACGCCCCTTGACCAGAATAAGTCATCATAGTCCAGAGTGAGCCCCCTGGTGGTTCCCCCCTAATTATCTTCATTAGAGTTCAGGGAATGTGTGTGCGCTTGTGCATCCATATCACACCATTGAAATATTTTGATTAGAATTGCCTCACCGGTATCATCTGGTGTCAGTTGTCCGTTTCTGGGGAGAGATTGCCCCTCCTGAATTTTCGCGACCCCTTTACTCTCTTTCTCCGGGGGCCTTGGAGTCGCCATTCTCTTCCTTCCTTATTTGTCGCTTCTTGGCTCACCTCTTCTCCTTGTGACCCAAAGAGGTCAGATATGGACGATTTTATCTCATTCTCCGATTGCAGTCTGAATCTGGCCCCCTCGTATTGGAATGTGATGGAGAAGGGGTAACCCGATCTATATCGAACGTTCTTTTCCTTGAGCATCTTCGTTAGAGGTCCGCACATTTTCCTGAGGGCTAGGGTCAAGGAGGAGAGATCCTGGTAAATGGAGATTTGTGCTCCGCATAGCGTAATCTTCTCGCTCATTCCGACTTTCTCAAGAATTCTAGCTTTGTCCCTGAATCGGTGAAATCGGGCGAGGACTGAGTGCGGTCTGTTCGCTGGGCCTCCTGCCCTATGAATTCGTTCGGTTACCGGTTCATCCACCTCATCATCCGTTGCCAGAAGTTTGATGATGTTGTGAAGTGTCTCCTTAAGGTCCGCTTCCGTTTCCCCCTCTCTCTCTGGAATACCAAAAATGTGTATATTATTCCTCCTTTCTCTGTTCTCCAAATCATCGAGCTTAAGTTTAAACTCGTATTCACGTCATTCCAGTTCCATCATTCTTTGGTCAAGTTGCCCTTCCAGCGTGTCAATGGAGGCCTGATTGTTTTCAACTCCCTCGAGTCTGTGCTCCATGCTATCAAGCCGTTGAGTCATCCTATCTATTTTGCCACCTATATTTGTTCCCAGGTTCTTCATCTCCCTCAGTAGGGCAGCTATGTCTCCTTTCGTGGCTGCAGCCAGGTCGTCTCCTGTAGTGGCGCAGTTCGCCATCTTGGCGACAGCGGTTGTAGGCAATGTGGGAATGTAGGCAAAGTGAGATAGTTTATGCTTAGTACTCATACAGATCACAGATGGTGGGCCTGGGTAGAAGCTGCGTGCGGTGTAATAATCCACGCCTCAGTCGATCTAGGTGGATGATGACGGCCTACTCCCTCGAGTTGGGTTGTGGGTAGTTTGCGGGTAGTTTGCGGATGGGGCGGCGTAGGTTCTTGTGCGGGCCTGGGGTGGTGTCGTGGGCGAGCTGGGAGTCGTGATGGGTAGTTGGCTCCGAGGGGTTGTAGGCACTGTCCCCTGTCTGTTCCGGTTATGAATTCCGTCTCTGGTGGAGTTTGTGCACCTTTCTTTGGGGCCTGGACAACTCCGTCATTGGGTTCACTCGGAAAGTTGCAGATCTTTGAGGGCACCACTCGGCGGTCTTCCCCAATGTCACTCCGTCACAAATTGGTATGTTCGCAATCCGCAGTTCACTCCTTCTTGCAGCACTTATTCGCGCTCAGCGGGTCGATCGGCTGATCTCACGTCCTCGTGTCAGGATGTTGCACTCCAGGAGTCGAACACACGCCTTCCGGGCTTTCCAACGGTGAAACAAACGCAGTTGGTTTCGATTTCGACATGCCTCGGAGGCCCCGATTTTCTCTTGCGTTTTCTGAGGCCGTGGAAGGCCAATTTTCACTGGGATTTTTCCTCGGGTGGGGGCAACGTTCACACGGCGAGATCCCGTATTTGTTCAGCGGGGGGGTTCCAAAAGACGGGGGCTCATTCCATCTTCCGGGGTGCTGGTTACGGAGCTCACAGAGAGAGCATGCTGATCTCTGCGCCCCCTGGTGGCCGTCCCTCCCACTCCTTCTTTGAATCATTTCTGGACTTCAGCCTTGAAGAATATTTCATTTAGACTGTGTTGGGAGAACAGTCCTTTCCAAATTCCTCTAGTTGTGATAGGTTGTCCAAGGCAGCTCTGTCCCCTAACCATCCTCTGGGCACATTGGGGCTTACCTGCAGCTGGAGCAAGACCTGCCTCTCGGCCACCCACACTGGTAACGAGGAGCTCAGTGTGCTGAAGGACTCTTGCAGGTGTGTGCCAGCCTCCCCCATGCTTAGGAGCACGAGAAAAGGATTACTCTTGCCCCCACACTGTGGAGTGGACTCACTGCTTCTGAGAGCTAAAACAGCCAGGATTCCTACCATTTAGTTGTCGATCTGCTGCAAACTGTGATTTGAGCTGTTTCAACTTCGATCAAACCAACAATACACCACAGAACTGCCTCTGGCAATCACAGCTCATTGAACCGCTGTTCCGCACATTTGAACCAGTTAACTGCCACACTGCGCCATCTGAAATCCCATCATTGCCTTGGCTCGAACAAAGTAGTATTGCTACACATGCAACACATGAACTGCCGTTCAAACTGCCATCCTTTTCATCGCTGATCCAGTCCACAGTCCCGACCCTGGTGTTCTTCCTAAACCGAGACATTTGAGCACAGCGCCAAACTGACTCACCTTGCACATCCTCACATCCGCCATCGAGCCTCAACCTTCAAACCCAACCTGGTGATCTCCACGACTCACGCTGCTTGAATAATGCTTCAGACCACTGCATCCTTCAGTTCAATCCTGTCTCGATATCCACTTGCCACCGGAATAACTGCCCCGTGGTCCACTTTGGGCCCTAGAGACTGGCTTGGTCACTTTAATTCCTTTTGCAATTCAGGAACATATCCTTTTTGAACATTGTGGTTTGAAGTGCCTTTTTTCCCGTAGTCTCATTACCATTACCCAGAATCCTGCATCTTGTTATCTTGCATATTCTGTGTTCCTTCTACAGGGGTGGAGTTTGTAGTGCTTTCTATTTAGTTATCATTGCATCTGGTGTGTTTAATTAAAGTAAATTTATTTTTATAGAACCTTGATAGGACCTTACTTTATTTTGGAGTGTATGGGTTGCTAATTAATTACATTAACAGCCCTCTTGAGAGTGTAGCTTCCCTTTTCCCGACTGTGCCTGATTTACATTATGATTGGGTTAACTCTTTGGTTGTAGAAGTGTGAGGGCTGAGCAAGCACTTTAGCCTCTACTCATCCTTATACTCCTGTAGGGCACGTCAGTTTGTCACAGTCTGCTAGAATATCAACGAGGCAGCTGACAGTCATTGCAGTGTTGGATCTGATGGCCTTTCACACAGTGAATCACCCCATTTCTTTTTAACACACTTGCACCTCCCATGGGTATTTTGCTTACTACTGAACACACGGGGTGATGAGCATTTGAAATACGAGCTTGTTTTAAGTTCAACATCAAAACAAAGTGCAAAAATAATGAGTCACTCACTAAATTCTCACGTTATACTCCCCAAGTATTGCCCATGGAAGTGAGAAAAATTGCATGAAACTCTTACATTGTTTAATACTCAATAGAGGCAACTTTGAAATTCACCATGAATTTGAAAATCAATCATAATAATAAAAACATCTCATCCTTATGTACATTTGTAGATACTTTATTCTGCATATTGTTTTATTATTATTGAGGTTTTTGTTATTTTATACGTTTGTAAAAGCGTTTAAAATTAAAAAGCGTCATTATCCAGCACAAAATAATACACATGAAAACTGATATAGGGACCGGCCATATACCGCCATTTTATTTTCCATATCTCCACTCCCATGGGGAGTTATAAAATCCGGCACCTGACTTCCCGCGCCGCCGGGACTTGCAATGTCCCGGTGGCACCAGGAATTTGGGTGCCCGATTAGGGGTGTTACAGTGTTGGCGGCAACCCGCTGGTCACACTGGCGGGTTACTGCCAACCTTGTAATGAAGCCCACTTTGTATTGCTCTCTTCACAACACAGCTCTGCAATGCTTTCAGACTCACCGGGCTGTCTTCTGCGCTTCAGCTCCACAATGGTTCTTCATTTCGAGGTCAGGGTCTCACCGCTTTCCCCTGGGACACTTCTGGGCTCTTTCTCTGCCCCAGGAGAACGAGCATTCACATTCACAGATTCTGCAGAGCACCAGCATGTCTCTCAGCTCCCATACACAGACCCCTCTTGACTCCCCAGAGACACAGCTCCCTCGCCATGCTTCGGCTCTTTCGAACTGCCGCTTCTCATCATCTGAGCATCACAGTCTCTAGCCTCCAGTCCTGGGCAGCTCTGGCTTCTCGGTTCTCCTCCCAACTCACTCTCCTGCTTGCTCTCCTAGTTGCTCATCCATTTGCGTAAGGTCACACCTTTTATAGTGAAAAGACCAGTCAAGTGGAGTCAGGTGTGAATGGTTATTATTAAATGCCTGACCCTGCCTGACTCTATTAGTGGGCCAGCTCGAGTTCTTTCTAGGGTAGGTTTTCCTTATTTCCCCCATGTGATTCCTATGGGTAATCTTTACAGCTCTTAGTTGCCTATTCCTCATCTCAGCATTTGTTGGAAATGGGGAAGGGGATATGGGGCGAGATTGGAGATACCCCATAAAGGCTGAGGGAGCGTAGGTTGAGGTATTTTTGGGACTCGGGTAGTTCCATATCTCACCCTCAGGCATCTTCCTCCCAATCCCTTGTGACCCCCCACTCAGGTGATCCTCCCTCGCTTGTCCACTCCCAGGGTCGGGATCCAAACAGCGAGAGCCTTTCCCTGGCCACCTGAATGGAGGATCCGGCAGGAATAGGTGAGAGAACACCATCAGGATTCTCACAAGGGACACTCAGCTTCTGGGTGGTGTTTGGTTATTTACCCACCCATTGACTACCCATGGTCATGCTAATCCCCACAGCCATTACCACCGACTACCTGCTTGCCCCCACCCTATGGCCAAAACTCATCCTCCTGTGACCTCTTTGATCTAGTTCTGTCAAACAGTAACATCAAACTTTGGCATGCCAGTGTTATTTCTATGCAATGTGTGGATATTTATTGGCTTATTGCAGCTGTAAATGCACTACTGGCATAATGAAAATGTCTTAGCAAATGTACCTTCAGCCACTTGATTTATATCTCTTTCTTGCACTGAAGTCTGGTTAAAAACAAGCAGCTGGTCGTTTTGGCTTGTGTATAGGTATATAGGTATTTGCCAGGCCCTATTATGATATGCCCAGGTAATCACACACTGTTCCAGCTGTTGCCAGATATTGCCATTATGGCAGTGCCTTTCAAGTGACTCCTCGTGTCTACACACAAACCTAAACTGTTGGCTTTGCCAGTGTTTGTTTGTCAATCAATTACTCCTATTTTCATTCTTACGACGCATTATTTGCTGCCAAATAACCTGCCCATAGTCCAAATGCAAAACAGCGAATGCGTGTGCGTCATGTACGGAATCTCACAGCTTCTCTCCGTCAGAGGCATTGAATGTGCTGGTATTCGCCAATACCAATACTTTCCAAAAAGCTGGTGCTCAACACTAGGGTTAATAAACTGCTAAAAATAATCTGCTTCATATTGACGTCTGCTTTTGTTGACTCATGAAATGTCAGAGAGAGAGAGTACAACTACTGGCTGGTGCTTGTCCTGTGATGAGGCCTTCAATTATTGATGCCTGCTCAGTTCTTTTGCTCCAGACCCAACATGCAGTCAGGCAGAGGGAAGCATGTTGGAATGTTTTTCTAACAATAGGGTTTCTAATGGAATGGCAAAGTCAACTTTGGACGTGTATTTAATACTGTAGGCTTTTCAGTCGAAGTGTTTACATTTTTTTTAAAACCCATAATAACAAAAAAGCGAGCCTTTCCGAGTTTGTCACTTGAGAAGGATGGGAACAGATGAGAGGACTACCACTTGATTTCCCTTTCCTGTCATCAAATTGCTTTTGCATGAGATTCCTCGGTGTGGGAGTAGCAGAAAGAAACTCATAAATAGGGTTACTATTCTGAAAAAAAAGTGATAACATCTAATATTTATGAACGAATACAATGCACTCTGCATAGGTAAACCAAACAAACTATGAAAATTGTATTTTTCGGGAGAAGTCGACCAGAGAAAACCTGGTCGATGTGATTCATTTGGGGAGCTAAAGTGTTATAATAATGGATTATGGCAATATACAACACACGCTCAAGTGAATTCAAATGACAATGTATACACTGCGCTTGCTCTGCTCGGCATAATAGCAGTCATTTCCCTAATTATTATATAATTTTCTTAAGCAGTGTAAAGAGAATTATCTGCACAAGTGAAACCACCCAATTATAGCAAGCTAATTGAATCCCCTCAAAGAGCTGAAAGCCAAAGACAGCCTGGAGAGCATTTTAACCTGTCAAGCACCGGCTTACCGACCTGGCAGCGTGCTTTGCCTTTGACAGCAGCACTACATTGGCTATAATTGTTTTGAAAAACATATTTAAAAGAAAGAATCCCCTGCCATTGTCGACAGAGAGGCCTCACTTGCAGCGTTTTGGAGCACATTTTTATATGGATACGATTGTCCATGCTGATACAATAGGGCGACATAAACGATGGTGAAGCTTCTGGCCCTCTTCCAACACATCAAGGGGCCTGATTCTATGACACGACACTGAGGCTTACAGTAAGAAGAAATTGAAGAAAAAACTATCATTCCCATAAAGCCCTTCTACCGCTTAAGTGCTAAGAGTGAGTATTTACACCCTGAATTCCCTTAAGGAATCATTGTAGGCTCTGCCGGCTCCCAGAGATAAGGAGTTCATTCTCTAATCCAACCCACCGTGAGTAGTCTCTTTAACAGCGTCCACCACGTAAGTCTGTCCTCTTTTCTTTCCCCTCTGCATCAGGAAGGGAACACAAAATGTGGGGATCTCTGCAAGGCCTGCTGAGCCCCCTTCAAGGTCCTTGAAAAATAATAAGCCGCACCACATACTCCCGAGCCAAGCTTAAGTCACTACATGTGTGCAATGCACACAATGCACAGGGGCACGTTGCATGCTGCACTAGGTGAAAGATATATGTTTTTTAATCAAATATGACTTCCTTCACCTCGTATAGAAACTAGGTGGCAGGGCCAGTGCATGGCTCCTGGTGCTCAAATATATCAGCTGCCACTATGCATGGCCAGTAACATTATTGTGTTCATGCCCGTGATGTGCCAGAATTTGGTACCAAGGAAGACGGACAGCCCTTGCAGGGACATTGATGTTTTATATGATTAAAGGTGAGTGGCAGCATTTTTTTTTTTTTTAGCAGGGAGGAATTAATGTCTCCCACAAATAAGTCCCATCAACAAAGCATAGCAATAGAGCCCTAAGTGATGTAAGGGGGAGGGTCGCAAGGGGGTTGGTGTTCTCCCCACAGATAACTTTCTTAAAATAATGTGTTGAAATAGTGAATTTTACAGCACACTTTTTGGAAACAAATAGCTATAAATCTTTAAAATTTACAATTGGGTCTCCAGAACAACACATGAAAAATAATCCAGTAAATGCCATATCGCCAATAATACAGAGGATCATTATACAACATTTTCATGATGCTTGTTTGCACAACATATAACACCTTTGACACTGTGAGTTGCTTTTAGGGGCTGGGTCTAGAGCCTGCATGGTGAAAGGTATTTAGATTGACAGTGTAACTTATATTGTATGTGCAACTTCATAAAAGTGTTATATTAGGACATCTGGTATTGATTGTGTCTGCAGCTTCGTGAAAGTGAGTTACAGTGACCATCCTGGAATATATTTTGGCTGCTGATCCATGGAAAACTGATATAGATTGCGGTCGCAGATTCATAAAAATAATTTACAGTTCAATAACTATACTGGCCTATATTGTAGCTGAAGCTATGTGAAATGATTTAGTGCCCCCCATACTAACATGTGATGCAACCACAGCTTTCAAGAAACTGATTTACAGTGAACAAACTGACACATATGGTTGCTGCAGATTCATGAACGTGATTTACAGTGACCATAGTTTGTGGCCACAACATCAAAGTGATTTACGGTGGGAACGCTGGCATATATCGTGCAGCAAGAATTATTGAGTGGATCAGACCAGGCCAGGAGGGACAAACTCTGGCCAAGAAAGCTTAACGTATGGCAGCCATTGGCCGTTTGCCATGAGAGGATGATGATACCCTTTTACCACCTATGTTCCTTCTCGAGAGGAGGATTATGGGGTATTAATCCCTATTGATATAGAGGATGAGAAGGAGCATAATATAAATGTCAATGCAGAGCTGAAACCTTTGTAAAGCAATGGGAGAAGTATATGCCTACATTTACTTTCTCTGTTAGTGCTCAAGCAGCATTTAGGAAGACCGTAAGCTCTCTGATCTCTTCCTAAGGTAGAGGTTGCTTGGCTGGCCACCACCTACTTTCTTCAGGCATCATTTCCAAACTCAGATGTCTGCTGTCAGAATATCAATATCAGTATCTCATCTTCTTTCCCCAAGTTTCCAGTTATTCAGGACTCGAGTATTCTGTGGAAACAGAGATTTTTAGATAATTTACCCAAGGTAGGCATTCCTATTTTCTTTACTCATACCCTAGCCTGGCCTTGGGGGAAGGATTACGTTATTCTTTCTAAACTAGTTGTGTGTGTCTAAAGACCCGGTGTTCTTAAAAACAGTGCAGGTGTTTGCTCTCCAGTTCTCTTGCCCTCCTGTGCAGTATTTTCACTCACAACAAATACATTTTTATAAATGGCAAGTATGTGTAAATAGACAGTGTGGAACTCAGTGGCTCCATACTGTATCATAACTTCAACATGGAGACTACCTCGGAGATGTGCTGAAGCCAGGACATTAGTTGGTCAAGTTAGACATCAACAATGCTTACCTGATGGACCCCATTTTTTTTTATCACACACAAAGTTTCTACAATTTTCTTTTAAGGAAATACAGTTTCACTTTTGCTCCTTTCCATCTGGCATCAGACCTTCAGCACTTCATGAAGCTATTTGATCTTGTGGTGGCATTCCTGAAATCCAGGGGGATGAGAATGATTGTTTATTTGGGTGATAGTCTCATCATGTCCCGAACACCAAAGGAGGCCCTTTAGCATCTCACCGAGACAGTATGACTTTTTCTGTTTACTCGAGTTAGTGTTCAGCATGATTTGGGAAAAGATGGACATTTGTGAATCTCAGATTGATCAATTTATGGAGTAGTAGGCTCGTGGCTTCCCCCACTGGCACGTCAATTATTTGAAGATGCTGGCAGCCTCCTTTGCCATTCATATTTTCAAAAATATGTATTTCACTGTGTGGCCAGCATTGTTACAGACAATCAGACAACCATTTGACATATCTACAAGGTGGGGATTAGGCAAGGGCCAAGGGACTCTTGGGTTTGGCAATGAGTCTTTTTGACTTATGTCTCAAACTCCTGCATTAAGTTAAGGGCATATTTCCTCCCAGGGCTCCACAAGATGGTAGCAGACTGGTGCTTCTGTTAGTGGAGGGATGCCAGAGATTGGTTGCTACAAAAGACTGTGTTTCTGAGTTTCTGGTACGGCAGAGTCCAGTTCAGACCGACCTTTAACTTCCCATGTCAATACTCAGCTTCCTGTAATTTTCGATTGTCGTTTGCAGAAGCCATAGACACCTTTTTCAGATGTAGGAAAACGTAGGCCATTTGCCTTCCCCCTTCACACCAGATCTCAGGGAAGCTCTTTGGTCGTAATTGCTCTTGTGAGTGGTTTCTGTCCCTGTTGGACATAGTAACTGATTGCCCCATTATACTTCTGCAGAAATGGGATCTGCACCTTACTTGCCAGGGTGAGCTTTGCACTCTTATTCATGCAGGTTTCCATTCTCTGATGCCTGGCTGATCTCAGGAGTGGGTGGATCCAGCAGGCCTCTTGGCGGAAGCTTCACTGTTAATATAACAATAATGGGCTCTCAGTAATGTCTTATGAATTTCCCTAGAAGACCCCAGTTCATTAGTATGGTACAAGGGATCTCATCTGCTTTCTAATGTAATTTTCTTGCTTCTTTCTCTGCTAGATAGTTATACCATACTGTGAATATGTATCATTTAGCTGAGAGTTGTCTTATAGGTTTTCATTCTGTGGCATATCCATTGTTCAGAGATATCCATTTGTCTTGTGTCCTCCAGCCTCTGTATTACTGCTTGTGGGGTGTAATTATGGTTTTGTCTTTGTTTGTGGTTGACCAGATTGGTCAGTATTAATGTTTCGGGCAATTTCAGCTAAATTAGTGGTGCTTGAGTGTGGTATCTTTCCACATGGTTTCTGGTGTGCAGGTACTGGATTTATCTAGGCATTTGTATCCGGAGTAGTTTTCAAATTTGTAGAGTTGCCAAGATGGGGTCTTCTGGTATTGTGTTTCTGGCTTTCTTGTGCATACCCCTGTTTGTCTGTTTCATTACCTTATAGAACAATAGAGCAGGGTTGTTTTTTTAAGAGAATGATGGCCAATCAGATTTTACTTTCCTTTTGAAATCCTTACAAACTTGTATCCTCTCCATCCCTGGAACAATAGTGCCTGATTCACAGAACGTTTTCCTATGGCATTGTGCCTAAAGCACTTCCATGAAATAGGCCCTAAGTGTTGAGTTATGTTCAAAGCAGGAGTAGTCTTTGGTATCTTTGGGGCTCATTCTGAAAGAGGTGCTTTGGTGTCCAGTGCCTATTGTGCTGGGGCTCAACTGGAGTACATTCTTTCTTTTAGTGTGTATTTGGTTTAAAACATACCTTACACATATTATCATCACATTATTACATAAATACATATCACCACAAGCAAATGTACATGTTAAAAAAAAGACCAACATTAATATCTATACAATTGTACATCAGTTGCCACACTTTCCTTCATAAGAATCTCAGTAAAAAGAAGTTGAAGTAAAAGGATCACTAGTACTATTTTAACTGGTGTCGAATCCTAGCTTCAAAAATGTTTTTGAAAATCCTGCCAAGGCACTTATTAGAGTGACTTGAGTCCCATTCATTATCCTCTCCCACACATTTCTTGCAATTACTGAGGACACATTTCCCCCAAAACCTTACCATCTGTTGAGCCAATGTAGAACATTCCATGACTAGATGTTAAATAGTTTCAGTGCATTTCAAATCACATAGTCTACACAGTATCCTCTCTCTAGGAATACCCATTGTAGGTCCAATTACCTCCAACGTTGGCAAACAATACAGACTGAATTTCTTCAAATATAGCCTCCTTTCATTAGAGGTTGTATACCAATAAAAATGTCTTTATACAACCTTAACCCCACCAAATCATTGCCATCATCCATTTCATCCCAATATAGTAAACGATTTTGATTACCAATTTCGATGAACTACAGACAATTCCCATCTCTTGCATGTATCATTCACACCTTCTCCTGAACTTTACCATGAATGCATCTATTTTTGTTCTTGCCATCTTCCCAAATTCAGTGCACAGAATGTGACTCCTCTTGTCCATCATTTTTATTTACAACTCTATACTCCTACCTTTATATATTGACAACCAAGACTGTAGTCCCAATTCCAATCTAACAATACTAAAAGGTACAGAGAGTGGCAAGACAACACTGCTCTCCATACCCTACCCTCCAAAATATTAAACCATTTCCGTTTGGCAAATAAAACGAATTCCACCCCGTGCAGAACCATCGCCTTCACCTTAACCCGGTAAAACTCTATCAAGGGTATGAGTGAGAAAGCACATAACTTTCGCTTTACCACCTTCATCAAAGATATACACGTCAGCACTTTGCCCCCCATTTTTACTTTATGCCTCTCAGGGTTTTTGTTATTAGCAAAAAGTAGTCCTAGATATAAAATGTAATCTACTTCCTTAAGTCTCACCCTATTTATGGACCAAAAATAGCCTTTAACTTTCTTCTTCTGGTGGACTGACATAACTCTGGATTTATCAGTGTAAGTAACCAAAGTATTCTTATCTGGTAACACAACGACCTCATTCAATAAACGCTGTAAACCCACTGGCGCAAAATCTAGAAGCATTACGTCGACTGCAAGAGACAATTTCGGAGAAAACACCCCCCACTTCTCACATTCTGAAGACAGCAGACTGATCTAATGGGGTTGTTTTTCACCAGTTTGTTTGTAAATGTGTTATTTCCGCTGCATCTGTTGTGCTTGGAGGCTTTGAACCTGCATTTTAGGAAGCTTCCATGTCATGACATAGAATGTTGATTATTCCTAGTAAAGTGTGTGAAGAGAGTCGAGATTTTATTAATGCATAGACGCGAGTATTATTCCTGTATCTCCCATTATGCTTATGCTTGTTGATGGAAACAGCTTATTTTTATTTTTTGTATTAGTGCTTATGGTTATCCAACAAACATTTTGCACATTAGAAAACAGATGCACGTATATGATATTTAACGACAATCATAATAAAAACAATTAGCATTACAATGATACAACAATAATTTATAAGTAGCAGATAACCAATACTTAGATAACATATCTTATACCAGAATGTTCCATTTCATAAAAGAACACAGTATATATTAAAACAATTATGTATGTTTTAATTTGTTTAAAAGGGGGCAACCCTCCAATTAATGATAAGAGGTTGTGAAAAATAGCACTTAAACTAATTAATAGTAATGCAATAAGATGTTAAAAGACAATAAAGGACCCCCACCCCAAAGCTATCCAACCAGATCAATCAACCTAAGGACTTCTTTCCAGAAGTGGTAGGCAGCTGCTGTAATTACACTTAACTCCGCCCCATATATGTTACTTCAGAATTGATCAGTGCCTAGAGTGTCATCATTTGTAATAAAACACGGTTAGCTCTTCAAATTCATGACCTCAATTTAGGGCACTGTGTCAAGAGGTGCCTAGCCGACTCCATTGTAGAATTACATATACGGTAAGATCGCTGTTTGCGGGGCAGATGAATCCAACGACTATTAAATCTTAGATAATGAATCTACGTAATTGGGGCGAGCAAAGCTTAGATAGGTAGGAGCGAGACGTGTTATAATAGAAACTGCTTGTGCTATATACTGCATATAGTTTCCTTTTCGCTAAACAATCAATATTAGCAATGATATCAAACTCTCTAGATTTATTTTTTGAAATATCAACTGCATTAAGGGCATGTAGCAAATCCTCGAGTCATATCAATATGCGCCAATGAGATAATGCATTAGATCATAGCTCTGCCAAAAAAAACGCTTTTCACATCCCCAAATGAATACTTGTTCCAAAAAACTAAACAAAGTATTAGGAGACAAGGATGAGTAGATTGCGAGAAAAAGATTATAGCGTTGCACTAGCCAGAAACACTGACTAGAGGGGACGCCCAGTGCATAGCGAAGATCCTCCACTGGAACAGAGCCCGGAACGCCCACAATAGATTGCAAACGTTTCCCCTCCAAACGTTCTGCCCATCTTATCAAGGGTTCGGGCAGTACGGCAAGGCCAAACTTTATTGCTGGTATTATACTTTTGTGATCGATATAAGGCCTTCAATATTATGGCCAACTTTTCTACACACACAGCGTTTAAGAATTGTCCACTTTCGGAGTATTTTAGATCTAATAAAACGACCATAAAAGTCTAATGTGGGAGAACTACACACAGGCACTCCCAAATATATGTATTTTTAAAATGTATTTATTTTGCATTTTTAAAGCGCTCACACAGCCCGGTGGCATCAAGGCGCTGTTACTGCAATATGTCTTAGTTGCGTATTTATAACGCGCTTAATACCCAGAGGTTTCTTAGCGCGGACCCGGGGATCAAACCTGTTGTGCAGTCTTGTTTTCAAGGCGAGCACGTTGCCGCTGAGATATCCTCTTGTATCTATCCACAACTTCTAACTGGGTTCCATTAATTGACCAAACCAGGCCCAATTTTTTAAGTTTACTCACAACAATCAATACTTTGGTTTTTAGAGTGTTTATTTTTAGAATTATTTTTCCTGCACATCGAACCCCAAAGCATTGATTGAGCGCTGAAGGTCTATCAGAGTTTGGTCCAGCAAAATGATATCATCAGCATAGCCAATCCATGGTGCTTGTAACTTTCCAATAGGGGGAGAGAAATTGCAGGCAGACTCAAATGCTTTTCCCATGTTGCTAACATATAAATTATACAGAAAGGGGGCCAGAACACAGCCCTGTTTTAATCCGAGATTAGTCGGGATTTCACGCGTGATTTCACCCGTCTGATTTATCCGCACCATCACAGTGGTATCAGTATACAGCGATATAAGGAGATGCAATAAAGAAGACTCAATGCCCCACTTTCTTAATTTAGTCCAGAGCAAATGGCGTGAGACACAAATCTATGAAACAAAGATAAAGGTTCCCACCAGCTTTTCCCTTGCAGCCCGAGATGATAGAATGGAGGGCGCTAATATTTTGCCAGGCGGTGTGACCTTTACATGAGCCCGTCTGAAAGGGTGATATCAGCCTTTTTGCCGTGGCCCACTTTGCTAGTTTTCTTACTAATATGGAGGAGAAGATCTTTTTGGCTAATATCAAGCATTGCCAGCAGTCTATAGTCCTGCGGGTTAGCACAAACCCCCTTTTTAAACACAGGGATAATTATTGATGTATGCCAACTCTCCGGGATTCTGCCACTACGTAACATTTTACAAAAAGATGTTCACGTATGGAAGCCCAAAACAATATAAGCCAATGAGTCGGGACCATAAGCAGAAGGGCATTTCAGAGAATTGACAACTGTAACAACACTATCTATGCCAAAGTCATCTTATGGATCCTCCTTTTGGACACAGTAGTTGCAGGGAGTTATGCCCTTCGTACTGTTCTTCTCAAAGTTGATGGATGGTGATCATCGTTTGTTCTATGAAAGAGGACTGATCTATGTGGTGGACTCTCTTGAAGGGTCAACTCACTTTGGATTGGTGATTGGAGAGTGACTCAAAGAAGGGGCTCATGGGAATGATATATGTTTTTCTTTTGTTCCTTCTTAATGCTGTATAAAATGATGAACAGTGTTTGCTGCATAATACTTGTCTCTGTGCCCCTCATAGATGTTCTACTCTCTTCCCCCCTATTTACTAGGAATAATCAAAATTCACCCAGAAGAATTTTGCGCACGTGAAGGAAGCACAAAGGCAGGTGTAACTCCCGCCCTTTCTTTCATCTGGCACAGACGAGGCATCCCTGGGCTGCTCCTTCCTGAAAGATGCCTGCAGCACATGGGCTGTGTGTTTATGAGTTTTGTCTGTTCAAAGCCCTTTTGTAGAAAAAAGCAGAAATAAATGTCTGTACCATCCATGGCAAAGTCGCAGACCGTGTAAAGCAAAAGAGTAAGTAAAGAGATGGTACGCCACTGATAAAGTGGTCAGTGTGTTCTGGTGTCACCTCCTGTTTACATATGTCTGATATAGTGCTTTGACAAAGTATTTAGAGAAACTGGGACCCTTCTTTTGTTCCCTGTTTTTCCGCTAACCTGTCTGCATGCTCCTAACTTGCCATTGTGGCGCTACCCTTGGGCAGTCTACGGACAGTCAAGAGGTGGCACAAGAGTGTTGCCAAGTGTTTTGAAAGCAGGCTAAAGTCCTTGCCTGCCTATGCGTGTCTCCGGCTTAGCCTGTCACATGGCATACCATCCCCTGGCTACACATGCAATCCAGATATGTGCATGTAAAAAACTAAGCAGAAAAACCGGCAAAAGGAATGCTTGGCGAGGACGAAGATCTTACAAAGCAGCTGAATAACACCTGCAAGAAGGGAGTGGGCATGGAAACCTCTCCGAAGTGCAAGAAGCAACCATCTACTGTGCCAGCCAAGAAAAAAGGTGTGTTCACAAAACGCGAGCAAGTGATTAGCCCAGTAAACGTCCTGAAAGAATTTGCTTGAATGACGCAAAAAATCAAGTATAAAATGCCACTAGCATGTGAATTCTTTCAAAATGGCTGGTCAAGTGGGCACCATGCTGCTGTTTTGACTTATTGGGGGAAAGAGGTAGCAACTTAGCTGAGAGATGACACGGTATTGAGTTAGCGCTTTAACCCATATAATACTTTAAATGCCTGCAGACTTTAAAGGTGTCCAGACTGCACTTGCCATCACATGATGTCTCACCTTTTGCCAAGCTGATCCTGCATTATTTTGTCACTCGTCATCATTCTAAGACCAGTGGCATCAATTGGTTGTGGAATGCTTTTCAGTGGCTCTCAGACCAGCCCTGGAATTCAAACTCCTTAACCGGAACAGCAGATGGTAGAATTCAGTCTGCAAATCTAGGAACATTATCCTGAATGTAAATGGAAACGACACTGCATCCTCCCATTTCCGTTATATATAGTGATGCTCAGTTGACAATTTGTGAATGGAAATTATGGTGACAGCTGGTTGCTCATCAGTAACACATGCATAGTACTGACACATTACTCTCCACAATGGACACAGTTCACACGAGGCTGCTATCTCCAATAAGCAACAGTGGGTTCCCTCTGAGAAGACATTTGCTCATTCCTTTCCTAAAGACAGTCTTTTGAGGCAGCACAATACACGCCCCCAATCCCATAGAGTGCATATTTGGGATCCTTCAGTTCTAATAACATGATAGTTCAGGGTGTGTGCTGCTGTACTACCCAGTGCATGGTCATAGTGGCTTTTAGTGTGCTCACTTTTCTGGGGCTTGGATTCGCTAAGTCCAGTCCCAAAAGCTTCCACCAGAGGTTTGACCAATCTGCTAGGTGGACTGGCTTCTTCCTACGCCTGGTCGGATCTATGTTAAAAGAACGCATTTTTGTACTGCGAGGTCGAAAACTTCGAGTGGAAAACAACAGGTGATTTATATTTAAAATGTGGGGGGAGACCCCAGCAGCCCACCCCCAAACATCCCCCCATTTAATATATACCCCAACCCAACCCCCCATCTATTTTTCATTTCTAATCCTTGTTTTCCATGCAAGGTTTTCAACCTCGCAGTAATCGTTTGTGTTATAGTAGGGTGATACCTGCCGGGTCTAGGGGACCTGTCACTGGTTCCCGATCCCTTTTCTTCCCCCTCCTCCTCGACGATTTGAGAAAACCTTTCTGTTCCCCTTCTACTTCCAGCACTCTTGGCCATAGTCTTCTCATGATACTTCCTCCACTCTGATACTCCAGGTTGATAATGTGTCCAGGGTTCTTCCTGCTTCTTTCTGAGCCTTCCATAGCTCTCTCTCTTCTTCTCCATTCATCCCTTTTAGGTTTTGATACTGTTTGGGTGCTTTCTCTCCAGTTTATTTATTTATTTATTTGCATTTATAAAGTGCTCAAGCGGCCCTGGGGCATCATGGCGCTGTTACAGAATACTCACTTTTGAACAGGCATATCATTTAACATGTGTGACCGTGAATAGCAAAACAGCAGAGAGAGGCAACATAAATGTATTGTGTTGTTACTAGGGTTACAATTGAACAGCGTGTCTAAACAGTATAGTTTGTTGGGGTCTAGCAAAACAGTGTGGTTTTCAAATTCTTGCGGAATGCGGAGAAGGAACTTTCGTTTCTTAGTGTTGTCGGCAGTGCGTTCCAGTTTTTGGGTGCCAAGTGTTGAAAGCTAGACCCTCAGCTTTGGTTCTTTAAAATGCTGGCACGTAGATCCAGTTGGATAGATGGGATCTCGTGGGTCTGTTGGATGAGTTACGGGAGATTCTTTCTGATAGATTGGGTGGGGCATCTAATGAGAGGCACCTATGTGTAATGGCAAGTGTTTTGAAGAGTATGCGTTCTTTTACAAGTAGCCAGTGTGCATCTCTCCTAGCCTAAGAGATGTGTTCCCTTTTGGGGATACTCAGAGCTGCCCCGAGGGCACTGTTCTGTGTGACTTGGAGTTTGTTAAGGTTTTTTGCCGAAGTGCCCAAGAATAGTGCATTGCAGTAGTCCAGTTTGGTACCTACTGTGGCTCTGGCGATAGACATTTTTGGTAGATAGGAAAGGCTTAACCGCATTTATCATCTTGGTGGGGAGCGCAGCGGAGGAAGCTGTAGCATTGACCTGGCAGGACATGGACAGTGAGGCATCAAGGTATACTCCTAGGGTTTTTACAGCTTTGGAGACGGTGATAGTGGAGCTGTCTATAGTGAAGGTCTTGTATTGTGGTGGAAGCTAAAGTGTTTCCCTAGTGCCTACTATAAGGATCTCGGTTTTGTCTCCATTTAGGCAGAGGCCGTTCGCTGCCATCCAAGTCTGGATAGCTGAGTACATTTTGGTTAGCGCCGCAGCATCTTCTTTGTATATGCCAGATAAGGGGAGTTGTGACCTTCCTGCAGCTCTTTCCATCCCGCTGCAACCTTCTTTCATTTGTAAACCAAGCCTTCTTAGAAGTGAGCTGCCATATTGAATTTTCAACAAAACACGAGAATAGGAGAAGAGCCCTCCCAGCTGTAAAGCATTTTACAACTTTCTTCTGCTCCCCTCTCATGAATACCTGCTATTAAGTGAGTGAGTCTCTCTACATAATGTCTTGTGCTTGAGGGCTCTTGTGCTCTCTGACTAATTTCTGTGATGCAGTGCTACACACACAGAGCCATAGTTTATTAAACATGTTAGTTCTACTTGATCTTTCCTTTATACCAAGTATACCTTGGTGGATTTGTGATTAAGGGAGGGTTGTATGTCTGGCTGACCTTTCTGGGGGGAGTTGTTCCCTTAAAAGGTGTTGTGCCATAGATTGGCCTTTGGTGACAAGCCCCTGCCACACGGTTGTAGTGTTGTGGGTTGGACTACGGAATAATTTCCATACTGACCCAGGGTCTTGCATCACTTAGCGGATGGCACCCCATGGTGAACCCACCCCTCAACCAGAGGGCTACAGAGGGGATTTGGTCAAACTTCCTTGCCACTTTTCAAAGTGTGCGAGAATTCTGAGAACATCAAAACCCCAGAGGGCTGGTGATAAGACCTTCAATGGGACTCATTACGAGGCTGGTGGCCGCCGAATGAACAGTGCCGGTAAGATACCGGCACCATTCATTCCGGGCCACCACATTACGAGTTTGCTCGCAGGTGGCGGTATGCATGTCTGGGCCAGACCAGACGTGCATACCGCCACCCGCGAGCAGACCAGGATGCTAACAATGGACCCGTCATAAATGAGTCCGTGGTTAGCATCCTCCCCATTCCCAATGAGCCCTATTGTGGTTCGAATGGGAATGGGGATGTACCAGGTCTGGGTCCCGAAAAAAGGGAATTACTGGGCCCGCAAAAGTCGGAATGGCCCAGTAATTCCCTTTTTTCAGGACCCGGAACCGGATACGAGTTTGGAGGCAGCTATGCCGCTAAGAATGGCATGGCTACCTCCAAACTCGTAATGAGGCCCAATGTCTTTTTTGTGTCCCAAGTGTTGCCTGCACATAACAGCAAAACAGTGAGCCACAGTAAAGCTCTGAATTAAAGAACATCTGTTACACAACTCAAAAAGTGCTAGGGACCTCGTCCTGCATCCCAGCGGCTGTCCCTTTTGCACAAACTGGATGAAAACTAAAGTGTGTGGAAAACCAAGGCATTGAACCTCAGACAAGATTACAACTAAAGAAAACTTAGTGATCAACATTTCCAATTACCTTTAACTAAAGAAGAAGAAAGAATACTCCAAAAAAGGCCTGAGTTTTGTACCAACATACAGCACTACCCTCTTTGACACCAAAATAGAATTGTACAAATCCGTCAGGAAACTCAAGTTGAACTTATGTTGAACTTATTTTTTGGTGAACTTGAAACACAAGATCAAGAAGGTTCCACCAAGACTGGCCCTGATTATAAGGAGTTCTAATCTGAAAGTCAATTTATACATTCAATTACAGTACCCTTGTTTGTTATATTCCAGAAACTAGTCACCAGGGATCTGGAGAGAATAAGTTACAAATCACCACCCCATAAAAATCTGAAACCACACGAAATTAAACTTATCGAAGATCTATACAGCACAAAAGAAATTACTATACGCACAGCGGATAAAGGGGGCATATTAGTTATCATGAATACACGAGATTACAACCTAGAATGTACCAAGCAACTCCAAGATCGTAAAAAATATGCTCTTCTAGACAAAGATCCAACTATGGCCATCAAACAGAATTTAGAGTTCTTACTTAAAAAAGCTGAAGAACTGGAATGAATTAATGACCATACGCTTTAAATTCTTGAATAATCAACGGCCCAAGGATCCCCAATTTCTACACGATACCGCAAATACACAAGAATTTGAATCACCCTCCAGGGAGACCAATAGTGGCAGCAATGAACATCATTCACCAACCACTAGGGGTATATGTCGATTTCTTGCTGCAACCTTTGATTCAAAACACTGACACATTCATCCGAGATACTACTCATTTTCTACAGAAACTCAAGACTATTAATTTCCAAAAAGGGCACCTTCTGTTCACCATCGATGTTAAAAGCTTTTATACGTCCATACCCCATGATCTAGGAATGGAAGCCGTGGAGTGGATGCTTTTAAGCGCACCGGAAATTGGAGCTGGGAAGGAATTCATACTTACATTACTACAGTTCACAGCAGAAAATTCGTATTTTCAGTACAAAGAACAGTTTTTCTTACAGATTTCGGGCACATCTATGGGTGCCGCTATGGCACCCACATATGCTAATTGCTTCATGCACAAATACAAGATGGACCACGTATTAAGTAAGGATGAATGGGGGCACAACATTTACCTATGGGTGCGTTATATTGATGACATTGTCGGCATCTGGTCAGGCACCGAGACAGAATTCAATACCTTTTTTGACTATCTCAACAGAATTGACAATAGAATCCAATTCACGAAAGAAGTATCCAGTACCATGATTCATTTCTTGGATGTACAAGTAAAAACAGGAGACGAAGGTTACAGTACCACACTATTTCGCAAACCGACAGAAATAATCTTTTACATCACTTAAGTTTTCACCAACCCAGTTTAATTTGGAATTTACCATACATGCCAGCTACTTCGGGTGAAGCGAATTGCAAGTGATCCGAATGATTACATATTACAACAGACTGAGATGAGTGAAAAATTCTTGGCTAGAGGATATCGTAAAGAAGAATTGAATGCCACAATTCAAAGTATTAATGCGCTAGATCGAGAGACATTACTAGCGCCAACTAGGAAAGAAAAGAAAGAATTGAAATCACCAATGTATGTATCTAAGTTTTCCACGCAAAGCCAAAAAATCAAAAATACAATCAAAAAACATTGAAACATTTTCAGGAGGGACATAAGAGTACAACATCTTTTTAAAGAATTACCTGTGTTTGTGTTTCAAAGAAGCCGTAACCGGGATGAGTTGGTAAAGACAAGGCCACCTATTAAAGAACCTATAACTTATCGCACAGGAAAATGTCCTTGCCTGCATTGTACTAACTGTAATTTTGTTTTAAAAGGTGACATTGCATACCATCCGAGGACAGGCAAAAAAATCATGCTCAAAACATATGGGACATGTGATAGCATAAATACCATTTATGGAATCAAATGCCCCTGCGGGAAATATTATGTTGGACAATCTACATGACCAGCCAAGGTACGATGGAACGAACATCGTTCATGTATCCGCAACAAGAATTTGAATTCAGCAGTAGCTCGGCATTGGATAAACAAAGGACACAATGTGTCGCAGATTAAGTTTCAGATTTTAGAAGTGATTACTAAGAATAATCCTCATGAAGACATTGGTCTGAGACTGAACAGAAGGGAGACCTTCTGGATTGATAAATTGGGGTCTTTAACCCCAGATAGACTCAATGAAGAAATTAATTTTCACTGCTTTATCTAATTCTGTTTTGGAATATGTTGTACTGGTTCATACATTTTTCATTTGCAATTTATTTTCTGTGTACATGACAGTATGAACATTCATTAGCATGTCTCTCTCAAACATCTAACTGGGTCTTTTTAACCTCACACAGACTCAATTTAGAATCGTATTGTGTACTGCTTTATGTTATCCAATATGTTTCATAATGTGTTGCACTGACCATTTGATGTAATTTGGTGTGAACATGACAGTGTCTGCCATTTATATTCGGCTGACAATATGTTTTACTGATTTATCCACTCGACATAGTATTCAATACTTCATTAGTTGTGAAGATGATGATGCTTGACAGAGCATATAGATACCTTATTGAATATATTATCTATGAGTAGCCAGGTGGTTCCTCCCGGATGTCCCACACGTCTGGGACCTGAGGTGCCACCATCTGCGACACCCATTGCCTTCCCTGCAATTCTTAACAGAGTTCATATACTTACCACATTAAATGTGGATATATAGATTTAAGGTGGCATATTTGTCGCCTTCCCTATCCTTTGCTTACAACGCTGTGTGCATATTTAATGCACGGTAAGAATTACATTATTCTCTCCTAACAGGTATTTTGGTTCTTTGTTCTGTTTCTTTCACAGCATACACAAACCGTTGCTTAGCAACGTCACATACTCATGCGATATACTTATACCTCCAGTTCGCCAGCACTGTTATTCTATACATGCATCTGCACTATGACCCGCACCAGATTCCTAAAATTAGTTTTGTTTAACAATTCGGAGACTCCGAACTGCTTTTTGCGATCACTCGCGACCTATTCACAAATGAGTCTCATTTCCATGGCAACGGGACTTTCAGTAATGTTACGCATGTCGGCGGCTGTGCTTCCACACAGAGAGCTACGAGACGCCGTGAGGGTGAGTCAGCAAGTTAAGTTGTTAACTTTTCAAATGGCCACACGCTAAACTATATCTATACTTATACATTTTGTATATTTGCCGCAGCATTCAAGACCGGTACTGCGTGACACGCCGAGTCATAAAGGCTCAGAATCAATCACAGTTATCAGCAACTTTCTCAGATCTGTTTGCTGTTGATAAACTGATGCTTTCCTCATTTTGAAAAGATTTGGAAAAGGAATATTTTTTGGAATACAAAATTCAATGAAGAAACTTTTGGCTATGAAGTCTTGAGATTATTTGGAAATGATTTCAAAGCTAACATTTATTACTTTTGGTCTGCCATGTTATGGTAACCACAAAACCCTGTTTGGGTGCATACAGAGAGCGACTAAGTAGCTGGGTTAGTTTACTTAGCTTCATGCTCCAAAGACCAAGGCATTCCACTGCTCCTTTCTAAAAACAGAGGCATGATGCATACAAAGGCAATTTCTGAAGTGGGCTCATTTCCTCAATGGTGGCTCCTGTATGTATGTGATCTTTAGCACAATATTTGTGTGCAGCCCGATTTCCTAAAGGGACTCTGATGCTGTGTCTCCTATCCTGTTAAATATGTTTGCTTGCATATTGTAGGCTCAGCCCTTAATTCCTAGCACCCCAGTTCAGGAGACACTTTAGACCAGAAAGAGATGCTCTGTGCTTGGCTGATTCAGGTCTTCTCCTCGTGTGCTTGACTGGTGACGAGACACACTTCAGGCCACCTGTCTTCCCTCTATGCATATTTTTTCCTGAGTGGTAGCACTGAACAGAGCGTCACCATACTTGCAGCATTCTAGATGCCCGCTCACCTACAGGTGAAAACTTTCTATGCAGACACACCAAAAACTGTCCGAATGTGAGGTCCGACAAAGAAGCTGTTGCAACTGTTGCTATCTTTCTGCTGTTAACACAAATTAAGGCACAATACCGCTTGGTGATTCTTGACTATATATGTGAGCTTGTTTTCATTTGATATTAAAGCCTACTTGACCTTGGTTGAGTTATCTCCTCTGTCTTACTTGCCCTATTGTGATCACGATTCATTCCAAAGCATTTCATGGATTGTTCACCCTGTGCTGCCCACAGGTGAACCAAGGTTGGCAGGAGCAAAACCACCAATTATGATAATTGTGGGTGCTTTGGTGAGTGTCAATGCTACCTCCATTCTTCTGGTCTTTCAACAATCGGTAGCCGACTTCCCTTTTCTTCTAGTATGACTTTTTTAATGTCACTAGGTTCACAGTATGACACGCCTGCTCTGTTAACATGTTTACGTGCACTAGAAAGTTAGGTGAACATGGGGTGCTGGTTATACGCTCAGAGAAGGTTTTGATGGTAATTCTTTGATCCTGTTTCTGTTTTTTTTTATGAAGAATCACAAGGTTTTATGTGTGGAGAAAGAGACATTTCTCATGGGGACTCCAGAGTCTTGTTATCAAGAGAGATTCTAGTTTTATGGGCCACAACTCGTCCGCTCTGGCAAGTGATTGCAGCAGTGTCTCAGTGTTCTTCCGTGTGAAGTGCATAACTGTCTTAGCTACTTAAGGTATGGAAGATTTGAAATTGCCCATGAATGTTTCATGTAAAAGAGGAAGTATTTCCAGTAGAGATTGCTCTGCATGATGACGTTTTCACCCAACAGAACCCTTCCACCTATACAACCTTCTGCAATTAACAGCACTTATTAGAAAACTGCTAGTTCCTTTCTTTTAGAATTACCTTTTTATTCCTATAGAGGTCCACATTCCCCCTCAATTATATTTGAACAAATAGCCTGGAGCAGACCAACCATGCCCCTTTGAGTTTGCTGAGGGAAGCCACATTCTTTTTATCTGATTTATTTGTCGAAAAAGGCCCATTCTGATTCCTATTTATCCAATATGCATTGATGTTTTTTGATGCGGCAAGTCACTAGCCTCTTCTTATTTATCCAATGATACAGGTTATAATCCACAAAGGTTTACACTTGTGCCATCCTGATAACTGATCCTGTTCAATATGACCTCAATGCTATGCAAACAATACGTGACCTAAGTCTATATAGCAATGCTGTGCTTATGTCCTTGATTCTATACTGAATTCCTAAAATCTGCAAGACTTATCCAGATGTGCATCATGCATCCTTCTGGGACACTGTTGGCAAATATGTTTACAGTTCTGCACATCAAGTTTGGACCTAATCTCAAATATAATGAAATGTATAAATGTATTCTCTATATAAATCCATGCAATTACCTGCATAAATATCATCATAATACAATAATACACATACAATTATTACCCGAATCATCCGCATCACTGTACATTTCATTGCTCCTGTTCAGTGTTTCCAACAAGCAGGTTATTATGTTAGATATAATGAAAACAAACATGTTTTCAATCTTTTGTTAAGGCCGTTAATTTGGCAATAAGCCCCGAGACTGCGGGCCATTACTGCCTATGGTCATGCCTTTGAGGCCCATAGTTACAGGCCTGAGCATAGCGAGGGCCTTTACGAAGGCCCTGGGGGCATTACCACCTACGGTAATGGCTTGCAATTGTGGGGCATATTGCCATTAGTACCCTGGCCCATTAGACTGGGGGTACTAATGGTGGGTTTTTTCCGGCTGCGAGACGCATTGTATTCGCCAGGCAAAAAAAAATAACGTTTTTAAAAATGCCTGCCATGGATATAAAAACGTAGTCCGTTTTCTCTTTCAGTGGTGGCCATAGTAAACAAAGAAAATGGCCACCATCGAAGGGGAGAAGGGACTACACGTAGTCCTTTTTCCCTTTCCATGGTGGTCATTGACCCGCATGTAAAAAAAAGGTAAACAAAAAAATGGCCGTCATGGAACAGGGAGAAGGGACTACGTGTACTCCCTTCTCCCTTTTCATGGCAACCTGAAGAAACATGGAAGAAAGGCGAGGACCAGCCTGAGGGATGCAGTGCGACGTGAGCGGGATTACCAGCAGGTAAGGCTCGGAAAAGAACCGATAGGTAAGTGGCTTTTTCATTTTTTGCACCGCGCCAGGTACTAATGCCTCTTATTGGCATTGCAGGTTTCCACTAGCCCATCTTCACTTTAATAATCATCTGACTACCACGCCTCCTCATCACGACAGTTATCACAGCCCTTGCCTATCATAGCCATTAGTTACGTGTATCTCCTCCCACCTTTTCTTAGACTATACTATCTTACAATTCAACAGTAATATTTGAGCTAAAAGGCATCAATATCCCCAAGCAATAGGCTACTTTAGATAATTGGATTCATACAGAAAAGCCAAGTAGGGCAATCAGTGCTTCCCTGTGGTTCTCTCGTCTTAGATGTTTCAGAATTTGAATCATCAGACCTCTTGACCTGCTCAGACCATAGGCAATCAAAACACATGAAATGTTATACTATGTGTAATGTAATTTGATTCCTCCACATTGGGGGTGATAACTACACAGAAGCAACAGCTCATTGAAGAATGTCCTACCCTTGAAAAATGTAAAGGTTCATACATGGACAGTAACCAATCTGGTGTTGCGTTCACAAAACCCATGAATGCAAATCTGCTGATTTTCCCTAACAGAAAACCTGGCGTCACAACATGAGTGAGGGCAGGATCCAGGTGCCCCTGCCACCCTTCCTTGTCAATTGCGGGGGAATTCCTACAAATCGTTTTGAGTTTCAAAGCATTGAGTGGTTACTGATGACCCACAGCTGCTTTTTATCCGTTTGTAAATTGTCAGCAGTCTATAGCAGACGGCATCCACTGAGCATTCAGGGCCTTATTCTGAACCAGGTGTTTATTGCCGAAAAAGTTGTTTTGAGGCTTACTACACTTTCAGTAATTAACACCTATTCTCATGTTGTTGGATTTTTCCGAAACCGCCACTTTCGGATCCTTTGTGCCGGTTGCTAGGACTGGCTGGACATGCTTGCCATTTCATTTGTATGACAATGGGCAGGGGCAGTGTAAAGAGAATGCGAGTTAACTCGGAGGTACATAATATGCCCTATGAAGTCCATTCTGATTGTCAATGAGCTGCAACCCCAAAGCCACAGCGGTTGCTAGCTCTTAAAATACTTTTTCCACAGCACGTGCTTCCCTCTGATGATTGATGAAACAGATATTCTGATACACTGATCTCGGCAGCACTTCCGTAAAATTACAAATCCCTCGTTATTTCACGAAAGCGCTGCCGAGATTCTGCAATCTGCCGTTCTCCAAAGAAACAGGCGGATTGCAGCTTGGGCACTGTCTTGCTCTGCAATGATGTCCAGGCCCACTTGAGAATACTCGTGGTGCCAGGGCATCAAGAAAATGTGCAGTGAAGCATGTTCTTTAGCACGCTCACAGCGTCTACATAAGAATCGGGCCCCTTGGTGGCAGTCTGCTTTCTGCAGTTAATAAAATAAAATAATAATTTAGCACTTATATAGCGCTACGAACCCTCAGGTATCTGAGTGCTGCTTATTATTACCCACGGTGTGTGGTGCTCATTTATCGACCTCGGAAGGATGAAAGACTGAGTTTGGCCTTGCCGGGTTGCAGGCTTTGCACAGATGTCAAAGCGAGCACTCTACGCTGTACTACTGGACCGGCTTTTGTGGAGGGAGTGACACCAGAAGGGCACAGTACTATTCAAAATGTAGTGCTGTGGAGGCCAACTGACACTGAACTATTGCAGAATAAAGTAGAGATAGGTGCTGCATTATGTGCACCTAACATGTGCCTGGTGACGTAAAGCATTTCATTGTTAGCACCTGCATTCATTTTTAGGCAATTGAAATGCGGATGTGGGTTTGGTACTTGCATGCCAGGGGAGTGATTTGCAAGGTAGGGGGTCAGGCATTCTCACAGCAGTCTGGTGGTTTCCAGACTTGTGGGAGAGAGCTAACGGATGTCAGCAGGTGTTCTCGGTAGCACGTTCATAAAATTACGATTTTCATGCTATTAAACGAAAATGCTGCCGAAGTTTGTAATCTGCCCCTTTAATTCGAAAACAGGCAGATTGCAGACAGTGTACTTGCGTGGACTGCGCTGTCGCCACGGCCCACTTCAGAATAAGCGTGGTGCCTGGGCGTCAGGAAAACATGATATTTACCATGCTCACTGCGCCTCAATGAGAATAGGGCCCTTAGTAGCAGTTGGCTTCAAAGGTGCAGGCAGTGTCCCAGTGCGACTGCTCCTTTGCAGTGCTGCATTTCTGCATTGCGACCGCTGCTTCGTGTGTGTTTCATTTGACCAAAGCAGGGTCAGATTAACATAGAGCAACAGGCTCATCTGCAACAGTGCCACCTAATCCCAAAGGGCTTCTCCTGGTGCAGATGGAATTCACAATTGTGCATTTTTTCTTTTTTAAGCCATGCTTTCATTTGTGAAAATCAGGCCTGGCCTCTGTGTTCCCATCTGAGCTGCCTGAGAGTTTAAGTCATTTCTATTAAGCTGATGCTTTAAGAGCAAGAAAACAGAGGCAACTAAAAGGTCATCCATTGTGCTAAACAAGACGACATGGCTTTACATCACAAATCTAAAGGGGGAAATAGAATCATATGTACGACAATGAACCGAAAGGTCTGCTGACTAGCAGCATGTCTTCCAATCACTGCTGTCACAATCTCAAAAGTACCATTGACAAGAAAGCATGTCTCAGCCATGAAATTTGCTCTTGTCACTTACGGCTTCAATAACTTCAACAACTTCCAGACTCTTAAGATTGGTTCAAGCGGTTTTATTTTAAAATGGGTAAACATTAGTAAAAATCAATGTTATTCTCCAGGTCAGGGTGTAGGTCGGGTCCCTCTTTCAAGCATCAGTGTGCTCCCTCCACCCTAAAGCCAGATGGCCCTAGTGCCCAGGTTTCCCAGCTAGCGAGTAGTAGCACCTACCGTCTAATGCTAGTTGCAGATGGTCACCTAAAGGTACAATGCCTTGTATATCTAGTTCCCTTCTGGGTTCTTCTAGGGGTGCCCTGACCTAACACTTCTCTGGTTTCTCAATGGGAAATGATGGTTAGAAGGTGTCAATGTCCTTTGTGTTCAATTTCTCTCCCTCTGTTACACTCTTTCCTTCCTCTAACTGATCTTTATACTTCTTATATGCTACTCTCTCTCTGTCTCCCCTTCTCCTGCCTTGTCTTACTCCTACAGCTGTATTGTCACTCTCTCATCCTTCTCCTCACTGTTCACCACTCTATCCCTTCCTCCTTTACCCTCTTCTCTCCACCCTCCTCCCTTCTCTCCACTCTACTCTCTGCCTCCACTCTCCTCTATACTCTGCTCTCCTTTCCACTCTCTTCTCTTCACTCTACTTTTCTCTCCCCTCTTCAATTTCCTCTCCTCTCTTCACTCTCTTCTCCCCCTCTACTCTCCTCACTCTACTTTCCTTCCCCTCTCCACTTTCGTCTCCTCTCTTAACTCTACTTTCCTCTCCACTAAACTCGGCCCTATCTAGTCTACTTTCCTGCTCTCCATTAATACTCTCAGTCACTCATAGAGCTCTCAGTCATTCAATCTCACAGGCTGCACAAAACTCTCATTCACAGCCTCTCTCTCCTAATGAGGTGCCACTCTCTGTCACTGCCAACACCTCATCTTCAACAAGATCCAACACAATATTTACAATGTTCCCCAACACTGGCCTTCTTCCGCCTGGTCACTCAGTCCACCGCCACTCGATTTCTACCGAACAACCTTTAATCGATTTGGTTCTCACAGAGTTTTTATAACCGTAGCTAACCTTTCTATTCTTTTCCTCCCTTTTCCATTGGTTACTCTGCTCATCTGACACCTCGGGCCAATCTGAACTTCCACAATACCTGGAGTTGTTCAAATCTCCTTGTAGCCCTGCCCAGTTTTTGTGCATAGTGGTAGAGCTTGCCTCTCTGGCGTGGGGCATGTTTTTTGTATGCAATCGTGGAGATGTGGCTAGTCCTTTATTGTTTCAATGGGTCGCTTGATTGGTCATGTTGGTCTGGAATCAGTTGCAAGGCTGACAGCTCCATCCTGCAGGACCCAGTGACAGTCAATTGCTGCATGGCCTTCTGAAAGAGGTAGTTCTGTCACAAAACAAAAATAATTCTGACCAGAATAGAGTTTGGCAGGCATTGGGGTGATCGGCAGTGGAATGCTTTTTAACAAGCATGAAACCTATAGGAAGGGCAGGGTCTGGGGCCCTCCTTACTCCCTCACCCACCTCTGGGGCAGGACAGGCTCTGATGAAAATGCTGGTAGGCCTCCTGCTCCAGGTCGAGAAGGGTCCCAGTCCCCGACCCTGAACTTGGCAAATGCTAAAAAGGACAGCAAGTTTATATTTTCAATGATCAACATTCAATCAATTTAGTTTTTGTGGAATTGAAAGTAAGAGTTTTGAAGTGATACAGGTCGCACTAAATAGCAGAAGTGTAATATATAGGCATTCTCTGTGCTTGAAAGATGCTTTATTTACATTGATCAATATGTTACTTGTTAAGTCCAAGTTACATGAGCGGGACCCAACCGTGCTAACCACCCATGCTGCCTTCTTCCAACCGTTCTGAGTGGAACCTTAGGTCCAGCACAAAAATATTCTACATCCATACATACATTCGAGTCATGACATCACACTCTCTGACATCACACACACCTCTTGGACACATCATAAGAAAACAGTGTGGGGTGCATTTAAAGATCCCCAAACAGAAGTCCCTTTCAAATGAATGGCTTTATTTTAAACACTGAAATAAAAACGGCCTGGCCTTTTGTTTTTGTTTTTCAAGCAAAATGAAAGGCCCACATGGAAAGGGGCCTACCTGTCATTACCAATGGATGAACACCATTTTAATTTAATTTAAAAAATAAGGTGGAATCAAAGATCCCTGTCACGTGGAAAACAAGATTTTTAAACATTGACAACAAAAACAGCCTGCGCAGCTGTTTGCAAATAAAAGCAGTTTGAAAAGTTAAAAAAAAGTATCACTGCTCTCAGAAAAATGTCAGGGAAACAAAACATGATGTGCGGGTTGACAAAAAGCAATGCATATTATGTTTCACCTACAAAACTCCAGTGACATTTGAAGAGCCACGTTGTCTTCATGGAAAATGTCAGCTCGAGGCAAACCCTTTTGCTGGCTGTGGGAAAAACTTCACAAGGAAATTTCCCACTCCCAGCCTGGATGTAACATCTCTTATCTAATGACCAACGGCAATAACGCGTCCTGCTAAAGGTGTCAAAATTCAGTATTCTTCAGACCTGCTGGCTCTGAAAGCATTGACTTCAAGAAAAGTTACTCTTGGCTGGAGCATGACTAATATTTGTGAACATTGGGGCACCCACTTCAAAGAGCAAGCTTCCAACACAAATGAGACTGATAAAAAAAAACTCTGGGTACAGGCTGACCCAGTGAAAACAAATGGCCGGAAGGCAGCAGGAGTGCCATTTGTCTCACATGAAGATTCATGATTAATTTAAAAGGACTATTATCATTTAGACCTTTTTCTCAGCAACCATAAGGCGGATCAATTTGATTTTTGCACTATTGTGATGTAATGTCTGGGCTATAGTAGGGATATAGTATTAATCTACCTGTGCATGTGGGAACTGTAATGACCAGTTAGACTAGGTTTCTGGCTGTTCCAAACATGTTCCAAATGTGAGAGTTGGCGAGCGGGTGGAAATTAGGGATATCCTTAATAACTTACTTATTCATAACTGTTGTGCTTTTTATGGAAATGGCATAAATGTGCCACATTGCCGTGCTACATGGTACGGATTTGGTGGCCAGTTTATCTACTTCTCCATGATTAGCTGAATCAGAAAATATGTTTAGTATGGCAGTTGCTTTTAAAATTATGAAGTTGTGATTAATAACTCGTTTTTGCCAAAGAGTTGAAAGCAGAACAAATGGCGATTACAAAAGGGAATTGCCATATGTTGCTCCAGACACCTAAACCAATCCTGACTTGTAGGCTGGGTTTAGGACGAGAGAGAGGGGTAACTGTCTAATCCTAGTGGCAGGAATTATTGCAGGGTACTAGCCCAAGATTGTAAAATTGGTGGCGAATCGTTGCTATATAAGGGGGACTGCACTAAGAAAGGGGGAAGAGACAGACAGACAGGAACAGACAGACCATCAGGAAGGCTGCTAAAACTTACCATCTGACATCTGAAGGGAGACACCAGAGCAGATTTCTGAGTGTGCATCTGGGTGGAGATGTCTATTTTTAGGAAGGCCTCAAAGCTGAATGGATCCTGTGGTGGAGAGCGGGAGGCCATCTTTGAGAGTGGAGTGATTAGGCCCCTGCCCTATCTTTCCGGAGTGCCCTGAGATGCAGCCGGCTTTCCTGAACCTTAAACAAAGACTTGCTGTGTAAGTAGAACTGTACCCTGGTGTCACGATGCCCGCTCCCGGGGAGCCGGCTCAGGCCCTGCGTCCCCGAAAGCGGACATCAAGTCCCCGGGGAAGATCCCAGCAACCCCTTATAGGGGCCCTTTGTACAGCGTCCTGGCGCCTGTGGCGCCAGGCTCATAGAAAACGTCAGTCCTGGCGCCATAGGCGCCAGGCTCATTATGAAAGTGTTTGGGTGCACTTACCTGATGCAGACCATGCTGCAGAACCCCGGCCTCCTTGAGGCCTGAAAGGAACTACTTTACCTGTGGGATTCATTTACCACCCGGGCGTGGTCGGGGAAGGATACATACCTGATTGGAGGAAGGACACATTCTAGGAACTTCTTCCAAGGCTATTTAAACCACACCCGATCAGCCACACGTGCTTCGCGTTGTTCTGCATCTAGCAGCTGGACGCTCACCGTGTGTGCTCCTGCATCTTGACTTCTGCCACACCTGCCAGCATCCTGAATCACCTGCAAAGGAAGGGAACAAGAGAACAGAAGAAGGAAAAGGCCTCACCTGCTAAATCTGCATCCCAGAGACATTTCGCCGACAATCCTGAAAAGGAAGACATTTATTTTTAAAAGCACATCGCATCGATCGCTGCAGCGCCGCATTCTACTCACCTTTACAGGGCGCCTCCATGTTCAGCAGCGACCATCCGGATTCGCAGTCGCGCCCCCGCGCCTAGGGAGAAAAAGACAAGAACAAAGGTGAGAGAAAGAAGGGAAAAGGGAAGCTAAAACTCCATGTCAAGACTTACCTGTTTCATTTCGGGTCCGCGCCACATCCAGGCATTTTCGGACCCCGGCCCCTAAGGGGAAAAAGACATCAACGTTAATAAGTGAATGAAAAGACAGTACCAAAACACTCATTAAAGACTTAGCTGATTTCCTCAAGGATTTCACCGCTCACCTCGGGTCGGTGCCTGTTCCCCGGCATTCCGTACCCCGGCCCCCATGGGGAAAAAGACACTAGCATTAGAACATTAATGCATGGACACAAGGGGAACCACTTATAGAAAAACTTACCTGGAAGCCAAGCAAGTTTGGTTCTCACCCATCCGAAAATCCAGTGACGTAACTGGATACCAACGCGCCCCTGCATCAGAAGCAGGATGGAGAGCTTGTCCTTCCAGACCCTAAGGTGAGACACTACGGGGAAGCACAGAAGGGTTTTGAGGAGGGTGAGAGGGGTAAGTGGGAGGCCAATTGCATTACCCCGCAGACAGTTAAACCCCTATTCTCACCTACAGAAGGATACTTCTGCGAGTCAGACAAGCCAGATCTGGGGCCCGATCCAGTCCGTCTTCCGAACCCTGCGCATCACCTTAGACGAGGTCACAGCAGCGCGAACCAGGCCAGCGCCCCCGTGGGAGTCAGGTGAGCGTTACAGAACGCGAAGCCTTCCTACAAATTCCCACCCAGGCGCTATGGAAACTTCTGCGACTGATCAGTTGGCCCAATTACTGGGGGAATTACGGGCCGAAGTACATGCCGCTCGTCAAGAGACTAATGCCCTCAAGAGGGAATTAATAATATCAAAGGAAAGAACTGATGACCTGGCCAGACAGCTTTTGCAAGGTCAAGCTGGACAAACTCCTCTACCCTGTTCCGGAGGGAACCCCGCTCCTGTGGTTCCCAGTAACCCTGTGCAGATTAATCTACCTGAAAACATGCCGCTGGCCCCACCTGAAAGCTTTGCTGGGGACCCCAAACGATTCGCCGTATTCATGAATCATTGTCATTTGCACTTCCTATGCAGACCTGGGGCCTTCCCCCATGATCAGACCAAAGTAGCCTTTGTATTGTCATATCTCAGCGGCTGCGCTGCCGATTGGTCAGTTCCACTGGTTACTCAAGATGACCCGATTCTCCGTGATTTTCAAGGATTTCAAGCAAGCATGGAAAGGTTATTTGCTCGACACTCTCAGGGGCAGGCTCTGGATGACGAACTTCTATCCCTGCGACAGGGCAATCAGGACCTCCTATCCTATATTGCAACCTTTAATAGACTAATTGTGGAAACGGGATGGCCAGAGGATAAAAGAGTCACGTTATTTTATCGAGGTCTACGCGGAGAACTTAAAGATGTCTTGGCCCAAGTTGTAAATCCGCCCCAAGAATGCACAGAATATATAGACTTAGTGGTCCAATTGGATCACAGACTTCAAAACAGAAAAACAGGTCGGTCCAGGTTTGAGACCCGGGTGTTGGTCAAGACCCACGCTAACCCCAAGGGAGTTGATGTCTCTGAGCCTATGCAAATTGGAGGGGTTAAAAAACCCTTAACTCAAAAGGCACGTGAAAGGAGGCGGCAGTTAAAAATTATGTCTTTATTGTGGGAACTCTGGACACTTTCTACGAGGTTGCCCAGCAAAACTGCCCCGAAAAGCGGTAGGAGCCGCTGATAAAAACCATGAAGACTCTATTTCGGGAAACGACTCAGCCCGACAAGCGTAGGGGTCCGCTTGCCGAGCTTGAAAACTAACTCTCAGACCTCGCATTTCATTGTGCCAATGGTTCTCGTAGATCCAGAAAAGCCTAAGCGTTTGTATGCAATAAAGGCATACATCGATAGCGGGGCTATTGGAAACTATGTGGATCGTGAATTGGTCTCTAGGATTAACCTCCCTCTCCGTCCTAAAACCAGCAAAGATGTCATCACCACAGTCGATGGAACTGAAATTGCCTCTGGACCGGTAACACATTCCACTACTGAGATGACTCTTGTTGGTCCTGACGGCCATCGGGAGGCAGCTGTGTTTGATGTAATCAAGGCTCCATAGTTTCAGGTTATTCTTGGAATTCCTTGGTTAGAGACACATAATCCTCGAATTGATTGGCGAGCTAAGAGAATAACCTTCCCGGATTGTGCACAAACCTGCTACCCAGAAAACCTGACGATTAATCTAGCATCTGTAACCTCTGCCTCCATGCAATTACCTCCGGAATACCAGGACTTTCAGGACGTCTTCCAAAAGGAACAGGCCAACACGTTACCTCCTCACCGATCGTACGATTGCCAAATCGATCTGGTGCCTGGTGCACAACCACCTTGTAGCAGGATTTATGCCCTTACCGAACCTGAGAACCTGCATTTGAGACAATATTTGGATCAATACCTCGCCAATGGTTTTATTCGCCCGTCAAAGTCCCCGGCATCCTCGGCTTTGTTCTTCGTGCCTAAAAAAGAAGGCGACCTTAGAACTTGTATCGATTACCGCGCATTGAACCAGATAACGGTTAAAAAACGTTATCCTCTGCCTCTGATTCCTGAACTCCTTGACCAGGTGAAGGACGCTTGCATATACACCAAGTAAGATCTCCGGGGGGCATATCATCTGGTGCGAGTAAAAGAAGGCGACGAATGGAAAATAGCCTTCCATACAAAATATGGATTATTCGAATACCAGGTAATGCCTTTCGGGTTGTGCAATGCGCCTGCTGCCTTCCAATTCTTCATGAATGATGTCCTTCGGGAACTCATCGATATTTGTGTTGTTGTCTATATCGATGACATTCTAGTGTACTCCTCTTCGGAATCTGATCACAGAAAACACGTTAGGGCAGTTCTGGAAAAACTGCGCCAACACAAACTATTTGCTAAACTGGAGAAATGTGTTTTCCATACCACAGAAGTTGAGTTTCTCGGTTTCATCCTGACACCAAAAGGAGTCCGAATGGACTCAAGAAAAGTGGATGCCGTCCTCAAATGGCCATCACCTAGCTCTCTAAAAGGGGTTCAAAGCATGCTCGGCTTTGCCAATTTCTATCGCAGGTTTATCCCGGAATTTTCACGCATAGTACAACCCATTACTGCACTCTTGAGGAAAAATAAACGTTTTGAATGGTCTGAAGAAGCCGAGCAGGCCTTCCAGGATTTAAAAGCTAAGTTTACCTCCGCACCTATATTGAAACACCCACGTCCAGATCTCCCGTATGCCGTCGAAACTGATGCATCCAGCCTAGCCATGGGAGCAGTTCTGTCTCAAAGAGATCCTGAAACCAACCAACTGCATCCCGTAGCATTTTGGTCCAGAAAATTCTCGGCACCAGAGATTAATTACGCAATCACTGACAAAGAACTGTTAGCCATAAAGTCCGCTTTTAAAGCCTGGCGGCATTACCTGCTTGGCGCTCGACATACCATCACGGTGATCACTGATCACCGGAATTTACAGTATTTGAAAACCGCCAAGGCTCAGTCATCATGGCAGCTCCGATGGGCTTTGTTTTTCTCTGAATTTGATTTCGTGATTACCTATCGACCTGGCTGCAAGAACAGCAAAGCAGACGCCTTATCCCGAATTGGAATGGGAGAATCTGATACAAACTCAGAACCAGTACCAATAATTCCCAAACAGAGAATTCTAGGCATGACTTTGTTACAGACGCATGAAGACATTCAAGTCAGAGTGAAACAACTCCTGGACAATACAGTCCTACAGGATTGGATACAAAAGGGATCAGACTTTACCATAGATAATGGTTTACCTTATTACCAAGGACGCTTATTCCTGCCGCACAAGGATTTACAAGAACTAGTTATTTCAGGTTATCATGATACATTAATAGAGGGGCACCCCGGTATTGCCAAGACAATGGAAAAGGTGAAACGACAATTCTGGTGGCCCTCTTGGCGAAAAGATGTTAAATCTTTTGTGATGTCCTGTGGTGTTTGCGCCCAAAATAAAGGTCAAAAGAAAAGACCAGCCGGTCTCCTTCAACCTCTAGACATACAGCCAGCACCCTGGCACACCCTATCAATGGATTTTATTACGGACTTGCCTCCTTGTTCGGGATACAATACCATTCTGGTAATTGTGGATTTGTTTTCCAAAATGGCCCACTTCATTCCTTTGAAAGGTTTACCTTCAGCTTCTGTCCTAGCCAAAGAATTCCTCAAAAATATTGTTCGGCTACATGGATTCCCATCTATACTAATCTCTGACCGGGGAAGCCAATTCATTTCCCACATCTGGCGCAAATGTTGTCAAATGGCACAAATCGACGTAAGATTATCGACCAGTCACCACCCTCAGACCGATGGTCAGACCGAGAGGACAAATCAGACCCTTGAGCAGTACTTACGGTGTATGTTACAGCAATCTGAAAGCAACTGGAAAGATATTCTTTGGATAGCCGAATACTCATATAATAATTCGGTACACTCTGGAACTGGCCATAGTCCTTTTTATACCTTGTTTGGACATCACCCTCGAACCTCAAACCTCGACTCACCTCAGAACCTCGGAGTGCCCGCAGTAGAACATCTGCATTCTACCATTACCCGAGCCTTCAAAGAGGCAACCACGCATTTACAACAAGCCAAGAGAAAATATAAGGAGAATGCTGACCTACATCGGAGTGAAGCACCTCCGTATCAGATTGGGGATCAAGTGTGGTTAGCTACCAGACATTTACCACTCAAAGGGCCTCAAACTTTTAACCCAAAATATCTGGGACCTTATTCTATTACGGCAATAATTAACCCAGTAGTGGTTAAACTTGATTTACCAGCTAATATGCGAATTCACCCTGTTTTTCATGTGTCACTTCTGAAACCAGTGGTACCCGGAATCCGACTACTCAAACCTCCAGAACCTATTCAAATAGATGGGGAACCCGAATTCGAAGTGAAGAACATTTTAGATTCAAAAATGTTTAGGTCAAAACTTTTCTACCTAATTGATTGGAAGGGGTACGGACCTCAGGAGAGGTTGTGGGAACCCAGTGACCATGTGCATGCACCTCGATTAGTCAGGAAATTCCACCGACTCTTCCCAAACAAACCAAAACCCCCGGAGGGAACAACCTTGGGAGGGGCCTTGGGGGGGAGTGCTGTCACGATGCCCGCTCCCGGGGAGCCGGCTCAGGCCCTGCGTCCCCGAAAGCGGACATCAAGTCCCCGGGGAAGGTCCCAGCAACCCCTTATAGGACCTTCCGGGTACAACCCCTTATAGGCGCCTGTGGCGCCAGGCTCATAGAAAACGTCAGTCCTGGCGCCATAGGAGCCAGGCTCATTATGAAAGTGTTTGGGTGCACTGACCTGATGCAGACCATGCTGCAGAACCCCGGCCTCCTTGAGGCCTGAAAGGAACTACTTTACCTGTGGGACTCATTTACCACTCGGGCGTGGTCGGGGAAGGATACATACCTGATTGGAGAAAGGACACATTCTAGGAACTTCTTCCAAGGCTATTTAAACCACACCCGATCAGCCACACATGCTTCGCGTTGTTCTGCATCTAGCAGCTGGACGCTCACCGTGTCTGCTCCTGCATCTTGACTTCTGCCACACCTGCCAGCATCCTGAATCACCTGCAAAGGAAGGGAACAAGAGAACAGAAGAAGGAAAAGGCCTCACCTGCTAAATCTGCATCCCAGAGACATTTCGCCGACAATCCTGAAAAGGAAGACATTTATTTTTAAAAGCACATCGCATCGATCGCTGCAGCACCGCATTCTACTCACTTTTACAGGGCTCCTCCATGTTCAGCAGCGACCATCCAGATTTGCAGTCGCGCCCCCGCGCCTAGGGAGAAAAAGACAAGAACAAAGGTGAGAGAAAGAAGGGAAAAGGGAAGCTAAAACTCCATGTCAAGACTCACCTGTTGGGTCATTCCCTTTTCATTTCGGGTCCGCGCCGCATCCAGGCATTTTCAGACCCCGGCCCATAAGGGGAAAAAGACATCAGCGTTAGTGAGTGAATGAAAAGACATTACCAAAACACTCATTAAAGACTTATCTGATTTCCACAAGGATTTCACCGCTCACCTCGGGTCGGTGCCTGTTCCCCGGCATTCCGTACCCCGGCCCCTATGGGGAAAAAGACACTAGCATTAGAACATTAATGCATGGACACAAGGGGAACCACTTATAGAAAAACTTACCTGAAAGCCAAGCAAGTTTGGCTCTCACCCATCCGAAAATCCAGTGACGTAACTGGATACCAACGCGCCCCTGCATCAGAAGCAGGATGGAGAGCTCGTCCTTCCAGACCCTAAGGTGAGACGCTACGGGGAAGCACAGAAGGGTTTTGAGGAGGGTGAGAGGGGTAAGTGGGAGGCCGATTGCATTACTCCGCAGACAGTTAACCCCCTATTCTCACCTACAGAAGGATACTTCTGCGAGTCAGACAAGCCAGATCTGGGGCCCGGTCCAGTCCGTCTTCCGAGCCCTGCGCATCACCTTAGACGAGGTCACAGCAGCGCGAACCAGGCCAGCGACCCCGTGGGAGTCAGGTGAGCGTTACACCTGGGAAACCAAAATGTGGGGGAGTCTACCTGCCTTGAATCCTTTCCCTTTATAGTGGGTGGGGGGCAAAACCGTGTAGATCCTTAGCCTATTTAACCAAAAACATTAATTTAATTAATTCCCCACTTGGCAGAAAACTACGGGTGAATTTTGGTAACATTCAAAATTAACAAAGCTCACTTTTCAGTGTGTGCTGAAAACTATAGCCTATACATTAGTTGCATAATCCTTATTGTCCAGCAGACCCCAACTCCTTTAAGGAAGAGCGGTGTCTTTGTTCTTAAATCAGTTCAACCTTTTTATCCAACTTCCACAACACAGGCCTTTCAGTAAGGGGGGGGTCTGAACTCCAAAATTCCCCAAAGCATTCCAATTTTTCTGCCTGACTTCCCAACATAAACCAAAGCAAGGGGGGTTTGAAAAACAAATGGATAAATCACCCTGTGTTTATTTAAATCAAAAGTGGGGGCAAAACCATAATTACCAATCTTGATATCCTACTGCTAGCCTTTTAAGCCTGCAGGAAAATCAAAATTATACAATATTGCAGAATAATTGCCTTTGTGATTGAACAGTGTAATTATTTTGTGAATTGAAATTTGCAGAATGTGAAGAATTGTGATTGCATTCTTTTTAATTTCACTTTTGTGATTTATTTATGCTGGCAGAAGATGATTGTGGTGTGCCACAGATAAAGTGGTGTTTGACATGTTCGTGCTAATTTCTATTACTTTTAATCAAAAATAATATCAATATATTTCCTGTACACCAGCCTGGTTCTTGGCTCATTGTTAGCTCAGTGGAGAGGGATCCAATGGGCATGATATGTGTCTGAGATAGGGGGGGAAAAGAATCTGTTGAACAGTTTGTTGCATAACCACTTGAGTGGGGTTGGAAGGAACTCCTCGTGTTGAGGGTGGCTTCTCAATAAACTGTAGCAAATTGGGGGCTCGGGCCAGGATTTAGCTGCCTATTCCTGACCAATGACAACTACATTGTGACAGTCTATTCATTTTGATGCAAGTGCTATACGGTGGAGGGAAAGCCATCCTTGTTTTATTCAAGTGCCATGAGGACTTGACCCCTGAGTTTGCGGGAGGTGTACAGGAACAATTAAGATTGTGTAAGAATGTTTTTGAATGAGGATATCAAGCAGGGACAGGTTGATTTTGCCCCGGCATAAAGTAAGTTTTACTAGAGTGCAAAAAGCTAATTGTGAAAATAACTACTGTACAAATTGGTGAAGTCAGGGAGCATCTCCTAACTAAATTATTTCTCAAAGGAGAATGGTTTGAGGACGATGCTGGAAACTGACAAACCAGAATTGTGCGGGAGGTTACGTCACTAAGCCATGATATTTGGCTTGATGGTGGAAAATCGCAGAAAGCACTTGATGCATTTTATATGACCACAACTGTGTGTGATGAACAGATACAAACGGCTCAGCTAACTGCTCAGTCATATTTTCATTTTCTTTTAGTGGAAGAGCGTTGGCAAAATAGTGAGGCTAGTAGGATGAATCGGGTTGGAGACCTATCACAGGCCCACGATCTTGTTCAACAACTCAAAGACGAGCTGAAAACACTGCAGCAAGGGAATGCAGAGCATGAAACACAGTTTTCTGCACTGGAAAATGCTCACAAAGAGTGTGTAGAAAATCTGAGTACACTGCAACACAAGCTAAATGACCAGCTGCTCATAATATAATCATTTTGGAGGACATTATCGCATTCCAATCAGAAATAAAACAATTGAAAACTGAACATAGTCAATTAATATCAAAGGGGTTGATTCCCAAACTGAATTTGAACAGACCCATCAGCAGGTAAGTACTCTGAAACAACAGAGGACACATCTGGTTCAGGGAAAATACCTCTTGAATCAGGATAACAGCATCCTTTTACAGAGGATAAATCATTTGGAAATGGAGATAGAAAAGCAGCAGTCAGGTTCTCAGGAACTGACCAGAATTAGAGAAGAGAGGAATGAGTTAGTAGAGCGAGTGAGGCGAATATAGGCATAACTATTAGTGGGAGAAAAATGTCAGGATGAACAAGAGAAAGAGATTGGTCTCCTGAAGGGAAAACGCCTTGAATATGCACGCAGCATACAAGTCTCACAGAGGGAAAATTAATCACTTTAGCACGAGGTAACAAAGGATTGGTTTGTAGCCCAGAGCAGGGTGCATGAGATTAATCAGGCCGTAGTGTCAGAATTAAAAAGGCAGCTCTCTGACTACCAACAGCAAAAACATAAAGAGAGACACAAGTGTGAGAGCTTCACCAAGGAAATTGAAAATTATAAACAGGACCTGAGGCACCCTTACCAATCAGGATATGGGACAAGGCCCACTGATCAAGGTGTGGTGCCCTTCCCAGCAGGGGCCTCATGCCAGTAATTTAGAGCCTCTCATACACAAATGGGAACTGATCTCATGCATGCCACATATCCAGAACAGGGTGAAATGAGGCAGTTAGACTTACCAAGGCCTAGTCCAACTGATCAGGAAGGCCAGTTCCTCTCTGATATTGATGAACATTCATTTCTACCAGACTGAAGGGAAAGTGGCCGGACCAGTGTGTCCTGGGAAGTAAGGAATAATATGGTAAGTACTTCAGACTATGAAAAATTCTTATGAGGAGAACGTCAGGGAGTTAGACTGGCTAAAGATGCGATTACAGAGAGACCATCTAGCCCGCTTCGCTGAAGCAAAAAGCCAGATCCTAAACCTAGGAAGGGCATTCTAAAAACCTGCATATATTCTGGGGAAGAGGGGAGTTCCCCAGGCTCCCTGGTGGGAGGGATGAGGAAACTGGGTTCTAGCCTAAGCCTAAAAGGAACTCCAGGGAGAGAAACCCACAAGAGGCGCATAAGGCTGCATATAACTTGCAGTGTGGTGAAGATAAGGCGCCTACGGAGTTTGTGCAGGAGTTAAAGCTGGCATTTGCTCAGATTTCCCAGGGGGGGTGAACACCAATAGAAGAGAGTTCATAACTACATATTTCCATGCTCTCCCCAAATACATAATGACTCAGTTGGTGCATGACTTTCACAAGCATAGGACCCTGGAGTGGGTGATTGAACAGGTCACCAGGATTTATGAGGTCCAAAAGCCTGCTGATTGTAAAAATACTGTCAAAACCCCCAAATCATCTAACACAACTGTGCTGCTGCAAAGATGGCAGAGGTAGAAATGACCCCTCCATTGGATCTGGAGACAGGAGGGCCAAAAAGGTAACCGTCCTGCCAACAAGCAAAATGGAAAGCAGAAGGGACCCCTCCAACCCAGCCCAATCGAATGGTAGTCATGCAGGGGCCGAGAACAATGATCCCTGTTACCCTGCCACCTACATAAGTCCTAGGTACAAGGGTACTAAACCAATCCTGGGGTATGTATACACTCCCCCGGCCCAAGGGAGGGGGGACTCATCAGGTTATTACTGCCCCAGAAAACTTCCCTCCAAACTTCCCTTAGGAGAGAAGTATCACTCCACCTCCCAATCTGAAACTTTTCCCCAGATATCCGCCAAACCAGAACTTCAAAATAATCCTCTCTCTCCCCGGTTCCAGGACAATAGATCCCTGAATTTGGGAGAGGGGAGATTCAGGATGTAAAATTATGGGGGGAATTTCCACTACTTGAGCTACTCCGGGAGAAGTGCCAGTTACCCCTCTTAGGAGAAGCAGACCTCCTTACCACCCAGACAAGGTCTTGCAACTGGAGCGACTGGTCCAGAAACTGACCAGTGATCTGCAGCGCATGTTGAGGGCTCAGTCCAACTCTCAACCTAACCCTGCTTCCCAGAATTCCCCAAAACCCAAGTCTGATGCCCCAGGGGGGAAATGATGAGGGGAAACATCTGATGACCACAGGTTCCTGAGGAGGGGGCCCGGGTGAAGGGGAGATTACAAGCCCTTGAGGAAGCTTCCTTTCTCACCAAAACAGAACCCCTAAAAACTTCTCAGCCTGTACCCTCAAAATGTTAGAACCCAAAGAGCAAAGGGTAAGTAGGAGAGTCCAAAGAAGAACCCACTTTGTGGAGGAACTCCGGATTATCCCCTTTGAAAGACAAGAATCCCTGGAGGATTCAGGTAGGCAGGCTTTCTCTTTCAGAAATGGGGGAAACCTCCCAAAGAAAAATGGGTCCCAAAAGACCATCAGTGGGACAGGGTAAGTATTGAGACAACCCAGAACCAGAAACTATTCAACCTCAAACATGTGAGCCAAACAGAAGTGAAACAGAGGGTTTGTCCTTTCTCCAAACAGGTGCTGAGAACTGTTGCCAGGTAACAGGAGACAGCCAAGGAGCCGGGGAAAAGAGATTCCCCAACAACACCCATTGTGAGTGGCACATACAGATTCCGGTACTCCGACACAGAACAGAAAACTGCCTAAGATCACACAATGTCAGAGTTCAATATTGAGAAAATGACCACTGGGCTGTCAAATAACTCACACTTTCTTTGCATCTTGGAGGAGAAAGGATCCGATTTTATGCACCGATTTAGGTGCAAGGTCAGTGTGAATTATCAGCTATGGTGGATACTGGATCCCAAGCCGCCCTCCTGTCAAGAGGGCCTTTGACCAACTAAACTCAGGACAGGGGAGGGGCCACTAAATTCCACTCACATCACTTCCCGGACAACTCAAAAATTTTGATGGGAATGATTTTTCCATTGCAGGGACGGGGGAAGCCATTTTACCTGTGAGGTGATGGCAAAGATGTGGGAGATTCTAGGGGTAAAAAGAAAACTCCCCATTGCCTACCACCCAGCCTCAAGCAGGGTGGTGGAGTGATACAACAAAACAATTGTGAGTATCTTAAAGAAGACTCTGGACCCAGTTGGGACACGCAATTGCCTCTTATCCTGATGGCTATTAGGTCTACACCATATTTTGCAACAAAGATGTCTCCATTTGAGCTCATGGCCGGATGAAAAATGGTGTTACCACAGCATCTGCTCTATAGGACTCGGAAGCAGACAATGATAAATGCATCCACTACTTGTGAGTACATTGAACATTTAAGGAAGCACCTCCAGCATGCTTTTGCTTATGCTCGGCGCAATTTAGAAAAGTCGGCTGAAGGAATGAAGACCTACTATGATCTAAAGAGCACCAACAAAGAGTATGGAAGGACAGTGCTGCGGCAGCAGGGTCTGGAAAATGTACCGTATGCATTGTGTCGACGGCCATACAGGAAGGAATGGGTGGGGGAATGAGAAGTGGTTCATGTGACATACGTAGGGTAGTATTTTCTGTGGTGATTGCAGGCAGCTGTCGCAACGGTCCCTTAGTTTCTGCCGCAACCTGTTTGCAGGGAACTCTTTTCATGGTGAGTGATGGCAGGTCATTTGCAGATGGGGAGTGAATTGCACATGAGATAGGTTGGGTGGGGGTGTGGGTGGCAGTGTGCTGCAGATGGAATGCGGTAGTTGGGCACACAGAAGCATGCGTGGGTGAATGAAGGTGCAGTAGATCTGTGGAAGGATTACACTATTGGGTGCGTGGCCAAAGCCCGTAGCCTGTAGGCTGTAGGGCATGCACTGTGGAGCATTGGGCTGCAACATACACACCGCAGGAAGGCATGTTTCAGTCTGCATCCGGTACAGGGTGGTGGGTGCAAAGTGTGGTGTGTGCCGATTGGTTGCAGTAACGTTAGTGCTGCAAACTGAATGTGGGTAGGTTGGCAGTGACACAGTACTTTGTGAATGGGAGTGGGAATGCCTATAGTATGTGAATGAAAGTGTATAGGGTGCAGGAGAGAGTGTCTTCTTTCCACATTGTGTTACCTGTTGCAGTTTGTTGCTGCATAGCTATGTGGTATTGCGTAGGTTGGGTAGGAGTGCTGGTGGTAATGGTGGGTATGTCGATGGTCCTAGTTAGTGAAATGGTGAAATGATTGGCAGCATTACGTTGCTGTAGGTGACTTCAAGACCTATGCTGTGTGCAGAATTGCTTAAGTAGGATGAATTTTGTGTAAATGTTGTGGTTAGTGACACAATACTTTGTGAATGGCTGTGGGTGGAGGATGTGGTATGTTTGTGCATTCTGGTAAGTGCGACCTATGTTTGTGATTCTGTGTTTTATGGTGTGGGGGAGTTGGGGTGAAGTGCTGCTACCTACATGTAGCACGCTTGTACAAAATGGTAGCTGCCCACATGGCCATCATGTTAACTGTTGCCATTTGCTGCTGCGTAGCGCCATGGCGGTGTACAGATTGGGTTGGAGTGTTGGTGACAGTGGTGTCTATGTGGATTGTCGCAGAAGTTGACATGGAGACATGCATGATGGCATTATGTTGCTGTGAGTGTGTTCAAGGCCTAGACTATTGGATGCATGGCCGAAGGCCGTAGGCTGTAGGCCATGCATTCAAGAGCCTAGGCCTTGAGGACACGCACACCAGTAAAGCATTTTTCAATGTGCATGAGTTAGAGGGTGGTGACATGTAAAGAATGGGTGTGTAGCCCATTTAAGCCTTTATAGGCCACTGTTGCAAATAGATTGTGGGTAGGTTGGCAGTGGCACAATACTTTGTAAATGGTAGTGAGTACGCCCATAGTATGTGATTGAAAGTGCACAGGGATGCAGGAGAGTGTCTTGTTTGTACATTATGGTAACTGTCGCAATTTGTTACTGCATACCTCCATGGCAGTGCTCTGTGGTTGGAGTTGCTGCAGAGAAAAATCACGCTGTGTGGGCACTGGGTGCAATGCTTGTATACTGTCAGTATATTACAGGGTATGGTTGAAGGGCATCTTATATGTGCTTGGCTAGTGTGCTGTGTGTATAATGCTTGCAGTAAGGGCAATGTTCTAAACATGTTGTGCTTTCTTTGCCAGTGAAACAATCGTTCTGAGTGGAAGTTGGTAAGATAATAGTATGAATGAAAGGGCGTAGGGGTGCCAGAGACAGTGTTATGTTTATGCATTGTGGTAACAGTTATACGTAATGATGTGTATGTCCATTGCGGTGTCGTGGTTGGTTAGGAGTGCTGGTGCCAGTGGTGCATATGTCCATAGTGGTAGTTGGCGATATGCTGACATGAATTGCTCAATTTCGGTGGGGGGAATGTGTGCAAGGGGCAGACCCACTGGAGCAATGCAGGTTTGGCAGTATATGCGGCACAGAGTGGTGATCTTTGGGGAACGCGTGTGGAGCACATTGTCGACGTGCTACATCAGGACAAATTAGTTGCAGAGTGTGATTTGTGCATTCTATGGTTGTGGTTATAATTGGAACATGCCACAGTATTTGGTGTGTGGCAGGAGATGGTTCAGTGAGAAGTTGGGTAGTGTGGCCACAGGGTGCAGTGTGTACGTAATGTGAGTATGGAAGTGGGTATGGTTGAAGGGCAGCTTATTTGTGTTTGTTTACTGTGCTGTGTGCACATTTGTTGAAGTAGGCTCAATGTTGTGAAGGTGGTGTGCGTAGGTTGGCAGTGACACAATAGCTTGTGAATGGGAGTGCGAAGGGGTGGTGCAGGCTGCGCTACGGTTGTGGCTTCTGCTAAGTGTGACAAGTTTTTGTGAATGGGTGTTTTATGGTTTGGGGGAGATGGGTAGAACTGGTGCTACGTATTTAACATTTGTGCATAATATTAGGAGCCCACATGTTTGCTTGCTTGGATGTGTAGTGTTTCGGTGGATGTGGAAATGGTTGCAATGTTGTGTGCATACCTAAGGGTGTGCTGAGGGCATGTTAGGATGTTTTGTGGATGTTGCAATAGTGCTTTCTTTACCAGAAATTTCTGGTGTAGGGGCTTAGCAAACATACGGAACATGAACTGAGAGTTCTTAACGGTGAAAAAGGAGTGGTGTATAGAAATGACAGTGCGCAATGCAGAGGTTTTGTACGCGATTGGTGCATGCGTGTTTTGAAATGTGACGGCACCCAATTTGGGGAGTGCTGCAAAAAGTGACCATCCAAAGGGAAGAAGTATTGTCACAGCTGTATTGGGCCGTGGCCCTCACTGTAAATGCACATCCTCCCATTATGTGCAGGGTGGAAATGGAAATGGAATTGTGGGAAATAGACAATTAGGAGTTTAGGTCGTGGTTCATAGGAAGGGGCGTTACTGTGTCGTGAGGGTGGTCGACATGCAGAGACTCACTGTGCTTATCGTCAGGTATATCTTTGTGCGCCATCTGCACAGGTGTGCAAAGAAGCGTTGCTGGTAATTTCGGGTTGGAAGGAGTGGACGCTTTCTGGGCCTGTCAGGGTGACTGCAGTTTCAGCGGAATTGTTCACCTTTGCAGATATGTGGCATCCGTCATGAATGTGGACTGTGTCATGGTGCACTATGGAAGTGCACATTTGTGTTACATGTCGTGTGGACGATTAATCCATCTACTGATGAGGTTGCTGACCGCAGTGATGCATATTTTCCCTACTGCCAAGGTGGTTTTCTTATGCATAACAGCAAGACCAGTGTGGGTCAATGACAGTGTAATTTGTCCCCAGCCAGCGGTGGGAAGGTGTGTTATAAACAGATTTATGCATCAGTTTATGCAGACTGCTGGCATGTTCTCCACCCACTATGAGATCATGAGGTTGTGAAATATGCAGTGATTCCGTAGAAATGGCATTTATTTGAGCGCCATTGGCAATGCCGTTTTCTTTCACACTGTGCAAGAAGCATTGACCATAATGTTGTAAAAATGCGAGGACAGGCAAACAGAAACGCATACAAAGAGAAAATACAAAAAAGTGTGCTTGCACGCATGTAAAAAAACAAAACCAAAAAAACCCCAACCTTCATACATATACGCTAGAAGACTGAATCCCCTGCCTGGTTTCGTATTGTTTACCACCCCCACCTTCACGAAAGGTAGTGGATTACACGGTACTTTCAGGATGGCACGTGCCACATCCTGGGTGGCCATGTGGATGTATGCGGATGGAGAAATCGGGCATACTTTCATTGAACTTTGCAGTAGACGTGCTTTGGAATGGCATGACATTTGTACTGTGAATGTGTAACGGTACATTTCAAGTGTTGCACAGTAGTGACAGTGTTCGATGATGGAGGCTTTAATGCAATTGGTGGATGCGTGTGTGCCTATTTACCAGTAACCTAATGAAGTAAAGCTGCAGAGAAGATAGTGCAAAGGGAAGGAGGACTGTTCCAGTTTTACAGGGGTGCAGCCCAAACGCTACTTTGGGAGGCGCACGTGGCAACATCTGCCCTTTACACTCACCACCTTGCCCAATTTCCATGGCAGTGTGGGGATTAGCCAATCAGGTAGTTTGGGTCTGGTTAACAGCAAGTGGAGGTGAAACGGTTTCACATTCTACTCTGCGTACTGAGGGTGGCTGATATGGCGAAACATATTGTGTTGCCTGTAGGTGCTCCCTTTGTAATAGATGTGCACAACTGTGCTCTGCAAAGAAACTTTGATGGCAATTTTGGTTTGGAAGGAGTAAACACTGTGGAACGCTGTGCATGAGTGCCATTTTGTCGATATGCATGCACTTTGCAAAGACCTCACCACATTTCCAGTAGTAGATGTTATCGTAATTTATTACAACGGCATGCATATGGGTTACCTACCTTGCTTACATTTCTCCCGTAGACTGAGGAGGTTGCTGGGTGTCGTGAGGGCGCTTTTTCCCACCGCCAAGGTTCTTCTCTCATCTACCATACCGCAAAGAATATGGCCTACTGCTCATGGATGTTTTTCCGAGCCAGACGACGGAAGGTGTCTCATCAATAGAAGCATGTACACTTTTTTGTCTGCTCGTGGAATGTTCTTCTGCAACAATGGCCGTATTACTTGTGGAGGTGCGAAGTGTGGCACTTTGTTGTCCTCCATTGGCAAAGTAGTTTTGTTTGTTCGTCTACAGGATGCGGTGAAGAGTTTACTGAACTATTGTGCTTAGAAGAAAACACAAAAGCTACTGAAAACAGACAAAAAAGGTGTAGAACACAAAAAAAAATAAACAGGCTCTATTTAGAGTCGCCCCTTACTACGAACTCCCCCGGCCCTGGTGCAAGCTATTCCCCCACTCCGGCAAGCAGCACGAAAGTCCCATTTGGGGATTTTGCAGGTGGGGGCCACGAAAATGGAACTGTGGGGATTTTCCAATGAGTTGCTTAGGATGCGCGGCATTAGGGAGAGGGACTCCAGCTGCACTGGGGACCGGCCCTTGACATACTTGGGACCCGCACGTGCCATATTCGTTGCTCCTCATCATGCTGGTCTATGGAAATGGGACTGTAGCGATTGCCCTATCATGTGCTGCTCAGGGTGTGTGTCAGAGGAAAACACGCAAATAGGAAGAAGGACACTTCCGGCTGTACTGGGGCGCGGCCCTGGCGATACTTGGAAAAAGGCACGTGCCACATTCTGCGTTTGAGAGCATGCTGCCCAATAGAAATGGGACTATGCCCTTTGGCCAATGAGGTGGTCAGGGTGTACTTTATAGAAAAGAGCACCAATAGGGAGAAGGAGTCCTCCTGCTTCACCGGGGTGCCTCACGCGTGGTGATTGGAGAAAGGCACGTGCCACATTTTGCCCTTCTCAGCATGTTGGCCAATGGAAATGGGACTGTGGGCTTTGGCCAATCAGGTGCTCTGGGTGTGCATCACAGGAAAGGGATGCATTCACTTTTCGATTACTTTGGGCCTCATTACGACCCAGGCGGTAAGTTACCGCCTGGGCCGTGACTTTACCACCATGGCGTAAACTACGTTTATGCCATGGTGGTTGGCGGACTTACCGCCCCATTCCGAGGTTGGCGGGGGCGGTAAGTCCCCAATCCCCATTTACCCTTCCCCATTCCCATTTTTGCCCCATAGGGCATAATGGGAGTGGGGAAGGCGTTAATTACGCCACCGTAAATTACGGTGGCGTAATTAACGCCATGGTCCCTTAGCGCCATGGTTTTTAACACCTGCTAAAAGCAGGTGTTAAAAGCGCCATGGCGCTAAGGGACCTCGTAATTGGCGGTAAGGGGTCGGCGCAGCTAACGCTGGTGTAAACCCCTTACCGCCAGGGTCGTAATGAGGCCCTTTGTGTACTGCGACTGGTAAACATGGCAAGGCACACAGTTTTCATCGTGGGTGATTAGTTTGTGGAAGATCTGTGCATGTATGCCCTTCAAGAAGACTTGTCTAGCAATTTAGGTTTGGAGGGAGTGGACGTTTTGTGGAGTGGTATGGAATCATGCTGTTTGGGCAAACTGGTTCTAGAATGTCGACGCGTCGCCTCTTCGGCAACTGTACATGTTGTTATTGTGCACTTTGGAGGCTTCTTTTTGGGTTCCATGCCTTCTTCCCATGTGTTCAGTCTACTGAAGATTTTGAAGAAAGCAGTGCAGCATATTTTTCCTACTGCCAAGGTGCTTTTCTCATGTATACTGCTGAGAATTGCGTGCCATTATTCCAATGCTTCCTGTCGCCAGCCAGAAGTCGGAAGGGGTCTCATTAACAGAAGCATGTGTGACTTCTTCAGTGCTGCTGGGATGTTCTCCTGTGAAAATGAGAACATTGGTTCCTGATACATACACCTTTCAAGGGAAATGGCATGTCTTTGTCGGCTAGTGGCAGAATGTGAGCTGCAGTTCAAAACACACATTCACGTTTGAAAACCGCGAAGAAAGTATTTTTAGGGAAGCACCTTTAAAAATAAAAAAATTAAAACACAAAAGTTCTTTTAAGAGCCACCACAACCAACGATGTGTGCTCCCTGATGCAAAGTTATTCCCCCACTCCCACACACGTGCAGCATGAAAAGTCTGCAAATATTGCCATAGTTGCAGGTTGGCACGTGGTACATACGCCCCTTTTGCAGATGACTCTCATAGAAATGGGCCTGCAGAGGCTATGGGATTGGGCAATGAACTTTGTGGGTGTGGTGTGCATGGACCGACGGAGCTACACTGTGTATTTGTTCACAGAAATGCAGAGGGTGCTGTTATGGGTGTGTGTTTTATGAGGAACAGTGTGCAGATTTTAGGGTATGCCGACATACATTCAGTGAAGGTGAATGCAAAACACTGTGCACTCACTACTCATTTACCAATCTATGATGTACATGTGTAGTCTATGGACTAGGTACAATGAGGTGTCTGATTTTGGTTTGTGTGTGTGATACGCAATCATGATGACATTATTGTTGTTCATTGTGCAGGGAACATTGCACAGCATGTTACACGAGTTTCAGTGCCATTTGTGATGAAGGAGGCACTTGCCCAGTTCATGCATTTCTTTTAGACCTCTTGCATAACTTTCTATCGCAGTATGCAGCTACCGATGTGGCAGCATCATTTTCTATTTGGTCCGTCAATGGAGACAGCGCGGTCATTGCAAAGAAGTGTATTTGTGCATTTCTTTGTCATGTGCCAATGGCATACTTCGCCCATGGCATTGTGACGTTTCACAGCACGAATACCTTTCCCTACCTACAACGTTCATCTTACTGTGCCAGCTATCTCGATTTCTGCACACCCCATCTAAATTGGCTTGGTGCCTTTCTTGCAAGTAGTGATATGTTCTTGCAGTGTTGTGCTGTGACTGTCTTCAAATCGCTCTGAAACACATAAAGAAACCTCTTTGTGCAGTGACTCCTTTCCAACCGACTGCAGTGCAGTTTTCTCCACAATGCAACGCCTCACCCCCTGCATGCATGCATTAGCAATTCCGTTGTTCCTCTGTGTAAGGTGCTTTCTTTGTTTACCTTTTTTCGTTCCACAGTGCATCTTTATTTATTATCGTGTTCTCACACCCGCCACAGAAGGAAAGCCAGTAAAAGTCCAGTACAGAAGGGGCAGCAGGTGCCTAGATACTATAGGGGGCATGCCGGGAGACAGAATTATTGGGTGGCAATATAGGCGGCACTCATTGTAATTCTCCTGTAACAACCATTGCAGTGCACTTCCAAGTACCTTCCCTGTGCACAGTAGCACATTGCACTACATGTACAATACAATACCTTTTGCTGGGTAAGGGTCTGTAGCGCAGTATATACTTTGGAAAGGTTGTTTTACAGCTCCTCTGCCCTACAGGAGTGCCCTTCTTGTTGGCCGCAGCAGATGTGGCACATGCTGAACATGAAAGTACCTAACGTCATTCTTTGAAAGGCGGTAGCCGGCCCACTGCTTCTTTGTCCTCCATTTTGAGTTGTCACATGCAGTACAAACACTTTATGTTGTGCCATTACTGTTAGGGGTACCATTCACGGATATACATACATTGTGTAATACAAGAATGTTTACAACAACGCCAACCACAGCTTCTTTACGTATGCGACAAAGCCATTTATTCTGTGCAACCCATGCACATACAGCGCTTTTCTAACCACCAGTAAGATTGTTTACGATCTGCATATTCTGCTGTTTCCTTACTTGCCTTTACATGAACTAGTATGTGGGTGCGGAAGGTGCACCAGATTTGCAATTTTGCAGCCTTACTATAAACTGTCCCACTTGCAGTTACATATTTTCTTCAACTGTATAACCGGCATGTGACCTGTTTATACAGGTCATGTGCACAGTGCACTGCTCAGTGCACACAATGTATCAGTTTCACGGGACATGGAAAGGGAAGTAGCAGATAAATCTAAGTAATGCCACATTTAACACGCCCACGTCACAGTGCAGGTTGCAGCTCTTTGTTTACCAGTGGCCACTATACAGTTAGGAGTACTTTAGCCACACATTACTAATTTTGCAGAGCCTCCCACGAAGTGGACAGCAATACTAAATGCGGTAGCTTACTGCATGAAGACGTAGGGCTGGGGACAGGGCGGTGTTATCAGCATACAGTGCATGACCCATGCATGGGTCTGGGTGTGGAATGTAAACATGTGTGCTTCCACAACTACTTAAAAGTGCATTTGAAGATGCAGACATGCAGACACAAATGGAGTCCTACGGATACTTGCTGTTTATTGCTGTTTATTGCACATACGCCAACCAGGTGAAGTCTATATATGTTACTAAAAACCTTTTCCCTTTACTGAAAAAATACCCTGAAGCAACGTTACACTTAAAGTGCCCTACTAAATAACTATGAAATTCATTAACAAAAAACATTGTTAAAGGGATGTTATGGTTAAGTTGCACTACTAAAAAACCTATGAAATTTAATGGAAAAATGTTGCTACAGGGACATTATGGTTATAAGTAAAACCTAAAACCCCCAGAAATTTGCCAGTTATGGTAGGGACGCAACCATAACTCACGCTACCACTGTGCACTGCAAGGACTAACACCCATGACATCAAAGATGACATCACAAATGTCATTGATGACATCATGTGTGCATTTAGCTTTCATGAAAAGCCTCCAGAAGGGATTGTCATTCTAATGTTGGCAGAGAACTATCAGAGATCATGGGGAGAACTATTGTTACATAAGTAGGGCATTAGACAAGGCATTGCTATAAACAATATTGCATTAAACATTTCTTTCCATTACATGACCAAACTCATGTACAAACATAAGCAGTGTGTGCGGCATGCATCATAGAGGTGCAAGATCCAAATTCTTACCATGTTGCATAGTGAAATGATGCATGCTTTCCTTCTACACTTTTGTGGACTGTTACATGTGATAAGTAGATAGTTTACCCTCACTTACCACATAAATGTACTACTGCACACAAAACTGAAAGAGAGCACAACGCATACCAATGGCAGCATATACAAAGAAAGTAAATTAAGCAAAAAATTAGCAGTACTACCAGAAAGTGTTCATAACCTAACTGATAATCTTAATGCATACAAATGATTGCTGTATTTCAGGCTTGCTTCTTCCAGTATGTATATGTACCATATGATGTGCCTGAACCCTAAGAAAAGCAGTGTAAGAACATATGAGAAGGATAAGGTGTACAAATATAGTTCCTTCGCACTTTGTAGATCCTCTGTGTTAGTGAAGAAAAGCACCTTGTGTAGATATGTCACTAAACAAATAAAGAGGGAGCCAGACCTGTGACGTCATCAGTGATGTCATCAATGACATTTGTGATGTCATCTTTGATGTCACGGGTGTTAGTCCTTGCAGTGCACAGTGGTAGCGTGAGTAATGGTTGCGTACCTTACCATAACTGGCGAATTTCTGGGGTTTTAAGGTTTTACCTGTAACCATAATGTCCCTGTAGCAATGTTTTTCCATTGAATTTCATAGGTTTTTTTAGTAGTGCAACTTAACCATAACATCCCTTTAACAACAATTTACGTTAGTGAATATATATTACATGGCCTGCGGTAGCGGCCATGTAGTTATGGTTAAGTTGCTAAACCCATAGGAAGAGCACTTTTTTGAGCGGCTTATAACTTCGCTCCCCCTTGATGAATCCTCACCAAACTTTGCAAAACCAGTGTAAGGCCCACTCTGAATTGTAGAGTTTGGTGTGGTTTGGTCAATTGAGGGCAAAGTTATAGGAGGGGTCCCAACATTTCTTTTTTTCCCATAGACATAATGGGAAAAAATGTCTGTCGCGCCTAGAGCCCAAACCGCTGGACAGATTCTCACCAAATTTGCGGCAGGAACGGCGGCTTGGTCTCAAAAGCGTGCTTCTGTTAATTTGGTGTTACTCCGTCCAGTAGTTTTTTTTAAACGACCAAAATGTAAGGCAAAAAAATTTGTGATATCTATGTCTGCTCTGCGGACAGGACACCGACTGGGTAATCGGCTTGCGTGATGTCCGTGGACACGGGACGTGTTCTCTGATTGGCTGGGATGAGGCGTGAGATGCGTTATATTGTTTTGATGCGCCTGCCATAATGGATCCATGGACATCCGCGGACAACGTGGCATGGAAGTGAGCATAAATCCAATTTTGGGGAGTGTGTTGCTGTGTATGAGTGCTTGGAGTTGGTGGGGGAGTAAGAGATGGGTCAAATGCTATATTTGTTTAGGTGGGAGAAGGCCATGATGTGTTCGCAGTGTCCGCGGTCACCGAGGTTGTCCGCAGACATAGTAAACACTGGGCACGCTATTGGCTATTTCACTTTACTATGCTGTTGGTTCTGGGCAATTAGTAGAGCATTGGGTGAAGATGGTATGTATTGAAGAGTTTGTGCATTGGTTGTATTTATTATTTTAGAATGTTAATTGAAGTGGATAGGTTTTGAAGTGGATGTAATATGTTTTTGGGTTGTGGTCATTTGGTAGGTGTTTGTTTCTATGGGTGTGTTATGCTGCGGTGGTTGTGGCCAGGGCCTAGAGTCTTGGGTGCATGGCTGAAGTGGCATAGGCCTTCGGCCATGCACCCAAGACTTTAGGTCCTGGCTAAAACCACGCAACATAACACACACATGTTATGAAAGATTTTGACTTTGGTATGTTGGATGCTTAGGGGATATGTTTTCAAAAATGTGTGTACTGATTGGTAGTAGTGTGATAGTGTTTATAGGATAGTGAGATGATGTGTGTTAGTTTGTTTCTTGGATTGTGTTCAGAATGTTGGTATTGAAGACTCTTGGCATTTTGGGTTGTATTTATTGGTGAGGTGTTCGTTTGCATGGCTATGTTATGTTGCAGTGTATGTGAGTTTAATTATTATATATTTACTGTTTCTTTTTTTGAGGCTGTATGAAGAGTTTTGGGCAGGCCATGGAGTCAAGATTGTAGTGTTTGGCAACAAGCGCTGCAGCATAAGATACCCATGGAAGCAAACATTTTAGATTGTGGTTTATGGTCAGGTGTTTGCTTGAATGGGTGTGTTATGCTGTGGTCTTAGCTGTTTTGTTTGAATTTTTTGTAAAATTTCTACTAGAAGTAGATGCTTATGTAGAGGTGTGTGATTGTGTAATGAGCTGCTACATCAGGTTGGGAAGGGTATTCTTGTATTTGTGTGATACTGGTGTTCAGATTACAATACAAAGTATGGAGCTTTTGAGGGGAAGCACTAATACTGAATCTAATTTTGCAGGGGTAATACAATGGTTTGTTGTAGAATACTAGCATTCTGCAGTGTTTGAGTAACAGTTACAACATTATGGCAGTATTGCACTTACTTTTTTGGATGGAAATAGTAGGTTTCTTCTGAGTTCTCCTTTGAACTTCAGACACTGCTGCTTTTCAGGGGAGTGGGCCTCACTGCAATTGTGAAAGAAAGAAGTTAGTGAATATGTGTGTTAATAGCACTGTTGTTAATGCAAACCTGGATTTATTTGTTTTTTCAGTAGTAGTACTTTCTGATAACTGTGTATAGCATGTACATGCACTTTCCTTTACCTATGTGCATTCTGTATATTTAATTTAGAATGTGTTAGTTGAATGTGCTATAGAAATGAGTAGAATAGTAAGCGCACAGAGCAGAGGCAGTGTTATTGGATGTTAGGAGGTAGAAGAAATAATAGTATGATTTGTTTGATATTTTTACATGGTAAATGGCAGGAACTATATGGAAAAGTATGCATTGTATGCATTTGTGAAGGTGTGGGAAATAAATCAGAAGGTCAGCAGCTTATTACTCAGTAGGCCATTACCAAACTACTGGGTGATTCTGTCGTGCTTGGAGATGGGAGGGTCTGAAATAAATTAAGGGTTGCAAGGAAGGATCTGGTGCTTGTGTTACAGACTGAAGGTAAGGGGGAAATGTTGTATGTGTTGCTTCACAACAATTTTACATAGTTGTAGATGATGTGATAGACATGACTGCACCTGTGCATAGTTGCATGCTGTTGTAAATGCTAGAATGGAATGGGCAACCAGCTGGAATGAGAGAGCTGTCTACATTGGAAGAACAGTTGTAGAGGCAGTGGTGTTGTTTCAGCTGGGAGCCTTTCAAATGATAATGGCTATCCGTGTGCATAAATAAAGATGTATGTACTCATCATTGCTGTGTGCCATTTTAGAAGACACTAGAAAGCCTTTTTGCTTCATTAAACTATTATTTCTCCCATCTTTTAACATGAAATGACACTTTTGTTAGATAGCTGTGTGTGTTGTGTGTGATTACTATTATAATCATTTGTAAAGGAAGTGGAAATGATGGAATGTATGTTAAATATGCAGGATGCTCTGATCAAATGTCAATTGCTATACGAAGGAAATTGTATGTACATCTTATGCACTATAATGCATTAAATGCTATTATGGTTAAAATGTGGAGAAATAGGTGGCAGTGGTTACACAAATGATAGCATGAATGAAGAAAATAACAGTTTGCAGATTGCAATTAATAATATGGGTAAATACAAATTGGGAGAGCAGACAACTTTGCAAGTGACACTTGATCATAGCAGATGGCAGAAATGACAGTACACCTGTTTTACAGGTTATACTGGCTAAGTGGCAGTTACTCTGTTTATATGCATTTGTACAAGAGATGTACATGTACTGTGCAGAAAATATTTATACCTCTAGTTTGTTTTAATGCATGTGGATGTGCATGAATCTGCAAGTAGTTATTTTGGAGAGTTTACTAATAGTTGCTGTAGGTGCTTTGCAGTCCCAGCCCAATTGTAGTTAGAGTGATCAACAGTACATCTGATGTGCTGAATTGTTATGATGGAGTTAGATGTAGAGGTCTTGGATGTGAATGGTGGATGGTTGTGTGACTGCTTAGTAGTAGCCAATGAGGGAATGGTGCAGAGGGTGAAGTGGAAAGGGTAGAAGGGCTGTGCCAGTGTTACGCGCTCCGCAGACACCACAACTGTTCGCGGAGAGGGCAGGCCACATCTGGGGTTTCTCAGCAAATCCAGCATGGGAAGGGTACTGTAGGGATTAGGCAATCAGGTGTTGAGATTCTGATTTGTATTGAGAGAGGCCGTGTGTAGTGAAGATGGCAGAGGTGGAGAAAGTCAGGGTGTTGGTGCTTGGAGATATGTTTGTGAATGGTTTGGAGCAGTATGCAAAATGTAGGAATGTGGGAATCAATTTTGATGTAAAAGGAGTGGAGGTGGTGTGGAGCAGTGTGTCTGGTTTCAATTTGGAAGCAATGGTAGAAGTTTATCACGATATGCCTATGGTTAACCACGCACATGTGGTTGTCCTGCACTGTGGTGCTTCGCATTTGGGTTATGTAAGTGCCCCTACTTTGTTGGAAGATCTGCAATACCTGGTTCAGGCAGTAATGAAAATAATTCCAAATGCTAAGATAATTTGTTGTGGTTTGATACCTAGGGCAATATGGGACAATAGTTATCTTTTTCGTCCTTAGCAAAATGTTGCTAGGTAGTTAATTAACCAAGGCATGTTTGCTTTTATGACTAGAGCTGGCATGTTCTTTTGCAACAATGACAACATTGACTCTGGTAATGTTGATTACTTTAAAGAAGATGGCATGTCTTTATCTTTCATGGGAAATGCCATGCTGTTTTGGAACATAAGGGTTGCTTTGGAGAAGCTAATGTGAACATATTTGGAGGAAAATAAGGAAAACAAAACCCCAAAAAAATACAAATTAAAAGTTGTTTCGGAAGCATCTGCAGAAAAAACAAAAACAGGGTATTTTAAGAGCCAATCTCAAAGGGGAAATGGGCACACTATTTAAATTTTAATTCCCCACGCTCAGATTTTACAATTTGTCCACGGACACGCGTATTACATACAGGGATTTTGAGGCTGAAAGGCATGCAAATGAGACTTAGCAGAGCAAGGGATTGGTTAATAGGGTTTACTGGTTGTGATGTGTGAGCAGAGACATTGTCAGAAAGTCTTTTTCCTGGGAGGAGAACATATAGCTATGGCTGTGTGTTTCAGAAAGCAGATTGTCTGGATTTTGGGAGATTCGTGGATAAATTGGTTGGAGGTGCATGCAGATCGCTGTGGAGTGGCTGTACATCTTGGATTCCCTCATGTGGAAGTGCCTATGATGGTGTTTATGCACAAAATTCGAGCAACAGTTCACCCTCGCAATCCAAGTAACGAGTAACTGTACTCTAGTTGTGATGTCACTTAGCCCACTACCATTTCATGGTTGACTCCTATATTGTCATTACTTTGATATATCAATGGCAAACAAAGGTACTCTTGCAATTCTCTACATCACTCGCAATTTGGGGAAATCATAGTGGTATCCTTATGTTTATTTCATGTAGAGCCATGAAGCAATATTACTTTGTGGCTCAAATGTAATGGAATGCATAGTCGTTCAATAATGTACAGTCCCTAAGTGACATGTGTACATTGGATACTACATTTGTCATTGTCAAGTAAGTTTTAATACACTTATTTTGTTCATTTAAAAACAGTTTGTATCTTTCTCTTTTACAGGTGGTACAGGCTGGTGGCCTATCGTTCGTTTACATGGTGGCTTCATGGGAGACTTGGACACTGCGTTCAACGTGTAATACCTGCCTGTGTTGTTGGTGCCATTAGGGAAACGTGTCCAGTGACAGCGGTCAGTACAGGGGATTTTCCCTCACTGTGCTGCAACCAGAACTTTATAATGTGTAGTACATTTGTGCTATCAAGATCGGCAACAAAATAAAGTACAACAGAACTTTCATCAATGGTTGTTTCAATTTTTAGTGAATCAAGTGTATGTCCATTCAGCAGTGTTCGGGTCCTTGTTGCATTCTGTGATTGTGTCTCTGACTCTGTCATTCTGTCATTCTGTCAAACTAAGAATGTATTTATTTAAATCTTCCTCTGACATCACTGTCCTGTGTGTTTCAGGCAAACCATGACTTGTAGTTGTTCATCCATCTCAACAAATGTTCCCTTCTGCTGGAAAATTACTGCTTATTCAACCTTGTGCCCCTCCAAAACTATTCTAACAGCTACATCCTGACTTTCTGCAATTGTCATCGATTCCAGATACCAGACATTTATGATGTTATATTTAAAATCCTGGCTGTTAGTCTTAGCAGTACAAGGTGGTGGTGCGAGTTATGGTTGCTTAGGTTACCATAACAGGCAAATTTCAGGGATTTTATGATTTTACTTGGAATCATAACGTCCCTTTTTAACAATGTTTTTTTCACTGAATTTCATAGGTTTTTAGTTGCACAACTTAACCATAACGTCCTTCTAACAAAGTTTATTTTACTGAATATATATATACATTTATATAAATATAATATATCTAGATAACAGGGAGTAATTTACTTGATGTTATTGTACACATGAAGAAAATAAATAAAATGTGTTTTGTGAAATTATGAAAATGTTAGATTGTAATTGTATGTTGTTGTTTTTGCAAGTTCTATGTAAATCTTCCAGGGAAATATGTGTGTAAAAAGAACTGGAACTCTTTTTCTATCTTTTATTAGAGAACTAACCTCCTTAACTTCCAGCCTGAAGGTGAGAGTGGAGTCCGGTGAGAACCCCAGGGACCTGGAAAGGAAGGAAGAAAGGTGTTGCCATGCCACATGCTCCGACCCAAAGATGAAAGGGGAGGCTGGAGTGCCCACTCCCAAAAGAAGGAAGAAAGGGGGTGCCATGCCATAGCCCCGCAACCCAGAGATGGAAGGGGAGACAGGAGTGCCCACTCTCTGATGAAGGAAATTATGCCCAATGAAACCCCACTTTGCTCTGCTCTTTGCCAACGAAGAGTCATGAAAGAACAGGGCGGGCATGTGGGGTGCATTTAAAAGCCCCAAACAAAAGTTCCATTCACATGAATGGCAGGATTTGTAACACTGAAACACAAACGGCCTGGCCTTTGTTTTTGTTCTTCAAGCAAAATTAAAGAGCCATGTGGAATGGGGCCAACCTGTCATTACCAATGGATAAGCACCATTTTAATGTACAAAAGAAGGAGAAAGCAAAGATCCCTGTCATGTTGAAAACAAGAATTTTAAACATTGAAAACAAAAACGGCCTGCACAGGTGTGTGCAAATAAAAGCAGTTTAAAAAGTTAAAAATGTCAAGAAAACAAAACACGATGTGTGGGTTGACAAAAAGCAATGTATATTATGTTTCACCTACAAAACTCCAGTGACATTTGAAGAGCAACTTTGTCTTCATAGAAAATGTCAGTTCCAGGCAAGCCCTTTTGCTGGCTGTGGGAAAAACTTCAAAAGGAATTTTCCACTCCCAGCCTGGATGTGACATCTCTTATCTCTCATCTCTTATCCAATGGCAACAAAGTGCCTGCTAAAGGTGTCACAGTTCAGTGTTCTCCAGACGTGCTGGCTCTGAAAGCATTGACTTCAAGAAAAGTTACTCTGGGCTGGAGCATGACTAATATGTGTGAAACTGGGGGCACCCACTTCAAAGAGCAAGCTTCCAACACAAAGGAGACTGATAAAAGAAAACTATGGGTACAGGCTGACCCAGTGAAAACAAATGGCCACAAGGCAGGAGTAGGGCCATTTGTCCCACATGAAGATTCACCTTTAATTTAAAAGGACTACTATCATTTAGGCCTATTTCTCAGCAAACATAAGGTGGATTGATTTAATTTTGTACCATTTTTCATGTCATTTCCAGGCAATTTTGGGGACATAAAATGCATCTACCTGTGACTCTGGGAGCTGTAATGGCCAGTTAGACTAGGTTTCTGGCTGATGTGAACATGCTCCAAATGTGAGCGTTTGTGAGCGGGTGGAAAATTAAATTAGGGATATGCTTAATAACTTTCATAGTCATAACTGTTGCGCTTTTTATTGAAAATGACAGAAATGTGCCACATGGCCGTGCTGCATGGTATGGATCTGGTGGTCAGCTTATCTAATTCTCCATGATTAGTTGAATCTGAAAATGTGTTTATCATGGCAGCTGCTTGTAAACATATGAGGTTGTGATGCATAACTCGTTTTTGCCAAACAGTTCAAAGGAGAGCAAAGGGCGTTTACAAATGGGAATTGCCATATGTTGCTCAAGACTCCTAAACCAATTCTGACTTGGAGGCTGGGTATGGGAGGAGAGAGAGAAGGGTAACTGTCCGATCCAAGTGGCAGGAATTATTGCAGGGTACTTCTCCAAGATTGTAAAATTGGTGGTTTCAGCACTTATATATAAGGGGGACTGCACTAGGACAGGGGGGAGAGACAGACAGACAAGAGACAGACCATCAGGAAGGCTGCTGAAACTTAACTTTTGACATCTGTAAGGAGCCACCAGAGGAGGTTGCTGAGAGTGCATCTAGGTGGAGCTGTCTATTTCTAGGAAGGCCTCAAAGCTGACTGGGTCTTATGATGGAGAGCGGGAGGCCATCTTTGAGAGTGGAGGGTCCAGACTGATGCCCCATCTTTCCGAAGTGACCTGAGATGCAGCTGTCTTTCCTTAACCTTAAACAGAGGCTTGCCATGTAAGTAAAACAGAGCCATGGGAAACAAAAAGGAGGGGAAGTCTGCTTGCCTTGAATCCTTTCCCTTTATAGTGGGGTGGGGAAAAACCATATAGATTCTTAGCCTATTCAGCCAAAAATATTTATTTAATTAATTCTCCATTTGGCAGAACTTTCTGTTAAAATTTGAAATTAACAAAGCACACTCCCCAGTGTGTCCCGAAAACTATAGCCTATACATGAATTGGGTAATCCTTGTTGTCCAGCTGACCCAACATCTTTAAGGAAGAGGGGTAGCTTTGTTCTTAAATCAGTCCAACCTTTTTATCCACTTTCCACAACACAGGCCTTTCAGTAAGGGGGGATCTGAAATCCAAAAATCCCCAAAGCATTCACATTTTTCTGTCTGACTTCCCAACATAGACCAAAGCAAGGGCGGTCGGAAAAACAAACCAATAAATCACCCTCTGTTTATTTAAACCAAAAGTGTGGGCGAAATAATAATTATCAATCTTAAAATCCTATTGCTAGCCTTTTAAGCCTGCAGGGAAATAATCACAATCGCACAACACTACACGATAGTTGCCTTCGTGATTGATAGGTGTAATTATTTTTTCGTGAATTGAAATTTGCATAAATTGAAGAACTCGGATTGTGTTATTTTTAATTTCACATTTGTGATTTATTTATGCTGAGAGAATTTGATTGTGTTGTGCCACAGATAAAGTGGTGCTTGACATTTTTGTGCCAATATCCATTCCTTTTAATTAAAATAAATATTAATATATTTCCTGTACTCCTGTTTGGCTCTTGGCTCATTGTTAGCTCAGGGGAGAGGAATCCAAGGGGCATGATATGAATCTGAAATAGGGCTAAAAAGGAATCTGTTAACAGTTTGTGGCATAATCACTTGAGTGGGGAGGGAACAAACTCCCAGTGTTGCGGGTGGCTTCTCAATTAACCATTACAACAGATACAACAAGAATTTCTTAGTGTTGCAGTTGTCCATCTTGTAACTAGCTATATATTTAGCTGTGGTTCACAATAATGCCCACACATGATTGAAGAGGGGCAGGCCTCTGAGAGGAGTGTTTGCAGGACAGTTTCTAGACAACATAGCACACAAGGTGAAACACTAAGAGAAACCTCTTTACTGCAAACCCCACCACAATCCCTCCCTAACATTATAAAGCCATTACAATATAATCAAAAGTACATTTCAATAAAAGAGGAGCGGACAGCTCTCTGCATAGCTTACATGTCTCAGAAAATGGAATCTCCAATATGCGGCACTATATTTAACACCAAATATTATTAATATTATTGTTAACTTGTAATTCAAGTACTTACATGTGATAAGTAGACACAGCAAAGTGGGTAATATTAAAGTCAAATATACTTGCCGTATCTGCCTAAAGCACAATCTCATTGACTATGTTGCTGCAAAAGTGATTTTTGATGCTAAGTAATCTGTTTTTGCAATCATTTTGATTTCAATTGAATTGATAGCAAGAACCAATGATGTCTCTTAATTAAATACTTTAAATGTGGTTTAAATATGGGTTTATCAGATTTTATTACTGAAACCTCTATGTACAGTCAGCAACAGCACCTGTAATGAAGATCCTCAGGGTGAACCACACATTTGGAAGCAAAAATGATTTCTTTGATGAATACGTTTAATTTTCACTATCCACAACTCATAAATGTTGACTTTCTAAATAAATATAGTATATTTAACCATGAGTGAGGATTTTCTTTAGTAGTAACACTGCAAACTGAATCACATCTTGGGACTCTCAATTTTGGTAGTTAAGTCGCAGTGGGCTCAAATGATTTCCCCAGGATCACACATTTTTATTGAGTGTTCAATCGGGGATTTAAACCCACTTTCAATCTAGGCATTTGCCCACATATCTTCCCAACTATAGTTTTTACAGATAAGTGTTACCGGGAGATTAAACAATCATTTACAGTTGCACTGGAGACTTAGTCACACAGTGAAAGAAAATGCACAAAAAGGACAGCTGTTTGTAGTTCTTTTTTACACAGCATTGGGATTGTTTTGCACCTCTCCTATTTTTAATTGTGCAATATTTTCACTTCTTAAGGGATATCCCACTAACAATAGTGGCTGACAATTATCCACTTAGAGATGTGTCTGTAGTCATCTACTATTAATCGATCCTTTTTAAGCTACTTTGCTGACAACAGTGGCATTTTAACAACATATTTGACAGACTGTGTGTCATCCTCTTTGTTTCTTTGTACTGGAAATACAGATAAACATTGTGACGGATTGCCATTTGGCAAGAGTGTAGAAGGCCAGGTTTCTTTGATTTTGATTAATCTAACACAATGCTCTACTTCATTAATATCCTGATCTTCAGTGCCTGTTCTACCAGTGGCACAGAGCAGGTTTAGAGGTCACAGGTGCCCATTTGACAGCTGCAGTGACTGCCAAGTATATGCAGCACAGGGTCTGCATTTAAGATATGCACCCCGGCCATAACTATTATGATTACAAGTAGCCTATTCTGGTGGCAGGGTAAACGCTAAATATAAGCTATGTCTGAGTTAAGGCATGGTGTATGGCACTTCTAATAATCATTGCAGCCACATCCAACTTGATATCACATATGTGTCAGCTCCTGTGCGCCACCTCAGCTGTGGAAGGTGATGTGTATTCTGGCCAGACATGCTGGTCCTGCAAAGTGACAAGACAGGAACCTGAATGGCCATGCCTATTGTTTGATCTCTTTGAGAAGGTAGGTAACACCTTCCTCCAGAGACGGCCACAAGCTAGAAAGTTGTTTTGGGCTCTGTCATCAAAAGGAGCACTTCCATTCAAAGGGAGTAGCCTCTCACCAGGGTGCTGCATAGTAAAGGGCCTTTGATTCTATTGAGAAGGGAGGGGGGCAGGGTTATTGTAGACAGGGGAGCTCTGTACAGTTGAGGAAGGATTCCACCATCTTGTTTCTCTCTGCCTTTCTCTCCTTCCTGTCCCCTCCACTTCCTCTAGCACAAAGCAATTTGGGTGTGATGTCAGAAAGGCACAATCCATTAATTCCAACAGCAGCAATTGGTCCCACTAAAGCAGGCTAGCTTTAGTCAAATAACCTGCAGACTTTTACCTTTAAAAGAAGGGTTCTTCCACCACCTCTTTGATTCATTCTGGGACACCTGAGTTGGATTCACTCTTTTGAGAGAGTTGTACTTTCGAAAGCCCTCAACGACTGAGGTGAAGAAGGAGGAGTACAATGAAGAAGAAAAAGCTAGGTCCCCTACCCACTCCCAGGGCACATTGGGGCTGACTCTGGCTATGTACTATGACCTGCCACTCTGTACTAGAATTACCTGAAGCTGAGAGAGCAGACCCTGGATGGACTCATCCTGCCCTCAAGCCCCTGAAGTGGGTCTAAAAGCATCTGGAGGACCACATCACATAAGGCTCCCTATCCTGCAGCCTCAACATTGGTTGAACTGATGACGAGTCATGTTCAATGCTGAGGATTCCTGAGGGTGCTGCTTTTTGGGGCTCCTTCGAACAAGTGCCTGCATCACAAGCCCACTAGTCGCTACATCATGACCTCGCTGAGCCCATAACTTGCTAGGCTTGAATCAAACACTCAATTCCAGGGAGCCCAACTCAAACAGCTGCAGAGTCACTTGCCGACTAGAACCAGGGTTTACGCCATGACTCGACCAGACTTGCCCTCGAACTGCTGCTTCAGTGAAATACACATCAGAGCAGCAGGATCACTGTTTCTACAATTGCCGTCTGCTGACTAGAACCACTGGAGCATTAATCCTCAACCCTTCCTGGTGTTTAGAACCCAACTCAACTCGGCTCGACCATGAACAGATACTGATGAGCACCCCGATCTACTTCACCAAAAGCTGCCTTCAAAAAGCACAGAGCTATCCCATTTCAATCTGCTTCATTCTCACTTGCCGCTTGGACACATGATCTGGTATGCCTGAAGTGAGCTTGAGCCGCCCACATCACTGCTCAAAGCTGTGTTCAACGCGATTGACCCGCAAAGAACCGCAAGATGATACTATTAACAATTAAATGCCCCCTTGGTCCAGTTGTGAGCCCTAGAGACTGATTAGGTCACTAATTCCCTTTTTTCATCCAAGAAACGTATCCTTACTAAAAATAACTTGTGGTTTTTACTTGCCTTACATCTCTTCATTACTCAAGTACTGCAATGTGCTAACTTTGGTTATTCTCTGTTTTATCCTCAGGGGTGGGTTTTGTGAAGCATTTTTCTATTTAGTTATTTTTCAGATTGTGTGTTTTATTAAAGTAGATCTATTTTCATCGAACCTTGATTGGACATTCTCTTTATTTTGGACTGTTTTGCTTTGCTTTTTGGGTTGCTACTGAATCATATTCACATCCCTTAAGAGCATAGCTTTCCCTCAGCCCATTTCAGCACAAAAGGGGAAGTGAAAATATTGTTTCATTAGAAAGGGGAGAGATGCAAAACAAGCTCCATGTGTGTAAACAATAAAACAGCCATTTTGTGTGGCGTTTTTCTATTCAGTTATTCTGCAGATGGCATGTTTCATTAAAGTATATCTATTTTTATAGAACCTTGATTGGACCGTCCCTTTATTTTGGACTGCTATTCTTTGCTGTTTGGGTTGCTACAGAATCACATTCACAACCTCTTAAGAGCACACCCTTCCCCTGGCCCATGTCTTAACAAAAGGTGAAGGAGGTATGTCTCTTGACTGTGTCGGTTTTACATTTATGATTGTGCTGGCTCTTGGTTTGTAGCCGTGTGAAGGCTGAGTGGGCATTTCAGGTTTTAGCTTCTACTCATTTTTGTACTTCTGCAGGGCAGAATCCAGACTGAACAGAGCTTGTAAATTGGTTTTAAAGCGCTAGCTGGGGACAGTTGTACCTGCACCCCAGAACTGCACTCGCTTTGCCTTCCCCAAGAAATGGCCCTGCATGTCCATTTGGTGACACGCATGTACACAAACATAAATCTGGAAATTACCCAACTGTATTGATGTTTTTGTTGATGTTTGACATCAGTTCATACACTGTCATAAACAGCTAACAAAGCATTATTGTGAGATTATTGTATTGTAAAACCGCTTTCTGGGTCGTTTTCTGCACGTCCTTAAAGCTACAGTAACCAATGGCTGATCATATGCCAATACGAAGAGTTGATATCTCTAAAGGAACTTATGGAACTGAGTTATCAGGTGTGTGCCTCATGTTGCAAGTGCTAGTGAATGGGAATGATATCCATAGAGATGATGTGGAGGTGACACCATTTGTTACAAACACATGCGCTCTGCAGAGGTGGACTCAATAGTCAACCATGACTTCACCCTATTAGCTGTGCCATGATTTGCTCTACTGGTCTCTAGCTTTGTTTTTTTGTTTGACATCACTATGACAATATGTGTGAAGTGTTGAAGCTTCTCAGGAATCCCGTTCCCCAAGGTTCACATGTCAGCCTTTCATGCTACGTAGGGTGGTAAGAAAGTGCCATTATGGAGGGATATTAGTACCTGTTAAGAACAGCCTCAAGGGAGTTAATTTCAAATGTACGTCACACATTCTATTTCATTTACTACTCTAGTGCTTCTATTAATCACGCCATTGAATGCTGGTAAATTATAGCCCTCAAGCCCTAGCAAAACATGGAGGACTGTGCACTTGTAAACATCACCAAGGGTAAACTGGTGTAATAGCTCAGCAGGTACAGATTCCAAAGCCAGTAGGCTAGCTCTGAATGTTAATGTGCATGTTGCAGACATCTGTGCAACCTTCTGGTTAAAGGTTCCAATTCTAGGAAGATAATTTGCTGCAGAGATACTCTCAATCACCTTGGCTTCTTGAATGGTTGTCCACCGGGTCCCCCAGATGCTTCATCCAGCCCTGCACACAGTCACTTGATACACTGTGCGCTGGTTAAAGTTATGGCCGAGTCGCAGTGTAGGCCTGCCAATTAACCACTTCTTACGTCTAGACCGTTAAGCCTTATGACCAATCATTTAATTACAGCATTGAAAAGTGCTTCAAATAATACCAAAAAAAGCTTTAAACTCAATCCTGTATTGGCGACATTGCAATAGGTTGACAGCACATTTGAGTAACAACGCACTGCAGTATTTGGTATTCGAAGTAATGAAAGCTTTGGACTGCCTGTACTACCAATAGAGTCTGCTCAATAGGCAAAAGCAGCAACTTCAAAACAAGAAGAAAAAAAATAGAAAACGAAAAAAACTGTTGACAACTTGAACACAGCAGGATTCCACTCTTTGAGGCGTAACAGGTGGCCACATTATTTTAGAGAAATTGCCCATTGATTACTGTTCTCATGGGCACCAAATATTCAGACATTGTAAACATTGAATGTGAACAATATTTATATATCTAATTTTGGCTTGCTTTCTGCTCTTCAAATTACATTTCACGATGGATGCCTGCATCACAAATCGAGTGAAGCCGATGCTGAAATTAAATGAAGTACTCGGGGAGAGTTCCATCATTCCGAACGCTTCCAGTGAGATGTGCCAGCGCAAGGGAATTCTTAAAGAAAGCCTAGTAACCAACAGTAACACCAAAGATGATATTGTAATAGTCAAAGCAGGCAATGGAATAAGAGACATTCTAATATGGAGACATATCTACAGAGGCAGCAAGATGCACATGATGTTCAAGATGGGTTCATAGATGGGCATACGAGCATACCTCTGAGGTGACTGTAGTTGCTGAATTATTTCATAATTGAATGGTTAATATGAATAGCTAAAATGTTATATGAGGGAATGACGTTCTGTAAATCGGTACAAAATTGTCCCCACAAATTTATTTATGGAATATACAGTGTGAGGCTGGGTTTCAAGGAGAACATATTTTTCTGTAACACCCAGTTACTCAGACTAGAACACCCCAGGTGGGCAGGCGAACCTTATTCCCAATGCACCAGCCTGGGGGAAAGAATATAAAACTCTAGCTAGACCCCTGAATAGATCATCGGCGGAATGCCAACCGGTACTCTCCTAGCCTGTAAAGAAAGAACACAAACAGGTTAGAACAGGAAGCTTTAGGTTAATTCCCCACTGCCCCTGCAGTATCTCCACAAAACCTTGATGTTCAGCAGGCAGGAGGATGAAGCTATGCCAGGTAACGACAGGGCAAGGGAGGAGACCATCCCGCCACCACACCAAATAGGCAGATGCCCAAAACATCAGAAGAGAATGAGGGGACCTGTTCCAGACAGCATGAGGTACATCCTAAGGACGTGGTACAGGGGGAGCCAGGGAAGGAATCCCAGCGAACCTAGGGTCCTCTGGGTCAGTTCTATATATTTTTTTTAATACATTTTCCTAGTCAATTCTTTCGGGGTCCAAAGAAGAAGCAACAAAAACCAAAGTACCAGGCCTTGTAAGAATCCCAAAAGCCAATACTGATGAAGAGAAGGGGAATCCAACGACGATCCGAAAGCAATGCGAGGTCCAGAATCAATACGACTATCACCAAATACTAGACATAATCTAAAAGATAATCAAAAGGCAGTCCAAGGGTCTAGTAAACACGGGCTGGTTCGGCAACTGGTATGAAATCAGGTTAGAGTGTAGGTATTCTACTTATAACTGTTATCCATTGTTCTGGCCACCGGTTTGCATCAACCTGTGCATGCATGTTGCTGGGAAATTAAGTCCTGTTCTCTGCCGGATCGTGGCGCGTTGCCATGGAGTACGCCAGGTGCACGCCAGGGATTTGTGAGTTCTTACATTTTTCTCACCTCCATGCTGCCTCACAATTGCATAGCTGGGAGTGCCCTTGTTGAGAGATAATTGGGTACAACCAGGGCAGTGCTCCATCCCCACTCTCTGTACAACATGCTGGCCACCATGCACACCACTGATAGCTTCTGAAGAGTCAGCCAATGAGGCACAGGAAATGCAGAATCTGCCATGTGGCTAAAATTCACGGATACACGGACGTCCATTTGTAGTGAACATCCTAGTATGTCCTGTTCATTAACCATGGGACTTAAAAGATACAACTGACATAATGCAGTTGTGGAAAACACAAAATAGGTCCACATCTGACTTATTCCCAAAGCTTTTTTGGCGAGTATAAAAATAACTCTGTACATCAAGGTAAATGACCCACGGGCAACAATGACATGTTGGGTGAGGCATGCTATTTATTGTGGGAGACGATATTACCCCAAGTTCAGGGTGAACCGCAAATTGCTTTCCCAGTGAGCTGTTGGACCTTTCCTGCCCAAGGGCACCATTCAGCCACACAAGCATGGCCTCTTGGGAGCACCACCCCTGCCAGTATGCATGCATCGCAGCTGTAGAAGATGATCAAGCCGTTGGCCCTCAATTACACAGCATTATCACCCTGGGAGGCACCAAGAGCCAATGAAAATGCTCGGATCGTGGGCTATGTTCACAAAGGTAAGCTCGTGTTCTGAGCACTTTCATAAGTGTCAGGTGCTTCCCTTCCCTGCTTCCTGCTCCCCCTTCCCATTATCACCCGTGTAGATGACTGCACGGGTGCTAATGGTTGTCTTTTCTCTAGAATTAATGAAAGAAAAACGTAACTTTTCCTCGCCGCCCTAATCTGCGCTACCTTCAACCAGGCAGTCCTCTCTTGGATTTGTATTGATTTATATGTTATATAGTGCCTTAAGCCAAGGCGCTGTGCTGAGAACAGTGAATGGTACAATAAAATGGATATGCAAAAATAATAAGAAGGCAATCAATCAAGCATGTTGCAAACGGTGACATTTCAAATAAAGAATAGACAGAGATAGAACGAAGAGAGTAGGGGAGGGTGTTCCAGTGAAGAGGAGCTAGAAGAGTAAAAGTACGAAAACGAGATTGAGCACATCAGGGGCGAGGTGCCACCAAGAGAAATTGAGAGAAAGATCAGAGAGAACGAGAAGGGTTATAGAAAGAGACCAAGACAGAAAGATTGTCAGGAGCAAGACCATAGATGGATTTAAAACGAGGCATAGAAAATTACATTTGATTTGAGAGTGAAAAGATAGCCAGCCAAGAGTAGCAAGAGAAGAAGAGATGGAGTCTCCTAAACGAAGAAGACAAAGGAGACGAACAGAAGAGATGATGTCATCAACATTGAAGATGGACTTCCTGGTTTGAAGGCAGCACATCATCGGCCGTGAGGAAAAGGTATGTTTTTCTTTCATTATTTCAAAATAAAAGAAAACCATTAGCAGCCGTGCAGTGATCTACACGTGTGCTAACGGCAATATGCCCCGTGGTGGCTGGGCCCACCCTGCGGGTAATGGGCCACCGCCCAAGTTAACCGCCCGTCACCTAGGGGCACATTGCCTCAGTAGATGTGTACTCCAACAAACTAAAAATAACTGTTTCATACATGGAAGCAAAGCACGGCCGCAAATAGGGCGTGATCACCCTACTCATTTAAAATGTGATAATACGTTATTAGATGTCTTGAAATGCTTGTTGGACCAGATCTACTATTCTGCATTCAAGAAGGCTGTGTCTTTTGCACAACGGCGGAATCCGTGTACAGAATTATTGCCCAAGTTGAAACGAGCATTCAGGCTGCCAATCACATGAAACAGAAGTTAAGGTTGGTAAATCCCAGGAATTTGCGACCTCTTTATCTAAAGGCCCATATGATATGATATGGCATTTATAACGCGCCTACACACAACTGGGAGCTGCGTACCTATTTGCGCTCTAATGTAGTCTATAGATTAAAATGTGCCGTATGTGCTAGTGGAGGAAAGTGCAGCTCAAAAAGACGCAATTTTGGCTTCTGAGAGCAATTTCTTAAAAAAAACAATTGGCTTTTAGCCAACAACATCCCTTCCCACTACTGTTTTTTGGAGCATAGAAGCCTAAGGAGCTCCACGCGCCTGCAGCTTTTTCATTTGGAAAGACTGGTTAAATAAATTACAAAGAACTGATGCTGTTTGAGAGCAGATATTGGGGCCGATTCATGGAACAAACGTGCGCCGAAAATCCATGCGCAAGCAGGCGCAAGGTAGCGCAAGCGCGAGAAACGCAGCGCACGCGCACGTGTGCGATTCAAGGAAGACGCTGCGCGTGTTTCCCGCTGTCCGTGCGCCCAATCCAGCCATGGCGCACGCAGGCATACACGGCGTGCGCTACGCGCACAGCAAAAGCGCACATAGCGCGGCGCACACAACCAAAGTGGGCGGAACAGTGGGCGTAACACGCGGAATGGGGAATTACGCGTGAAAAAGAAGGCGGAACTGGGGAAGTACTGCAGGGAACTACACGGAACGCCCACACGCACGCGAACAACCCGTATTCATGGATCCAAATACGGGAAACCCGCGCACGGCAAAAGACGCACACAGGCGTCAACGTGTCCGCCACACGAAGGCAGGCGGAAGCTTCCCCGCGCACAGTATAAAAGTGCGCGCAAACAACAAACACGTATATACAGCTACGATGAATGCCCCATTTGTCGCAGCACTGATCGTGGGACACCGCAGGAGGAGGAGAATAGCCAGGGCACAAATTTTCGCACCACGGACAAGCCTTTTTGGGATGCCTGATGACCAGGTCTATGGCAGGTATAGGTTTCCACCCCACATCATCCTAGACCTGGTCAGGGAGTGGGAAGATGACCTTACATCCCCCACCCTTTGCTCCCAAGCATTGAGCCCCTTGGAGAAGCTGCTCAATGTCCTGCATTTTTTGGCCACTGGGTCATTTCAGCGGGCTACTGCCATAGTGGGGGGGGTCTCACAGGCCACGCAGTCATGCTGCCTACACCAGGTACTGGCAATCATGACAGCACGCCCCTCAGTCCGCAGGCACATATACATGCCCAGAACACCCGCAGAAAGGCAGGCCGTTGTCCTGGATTTTTTCAGGGTGGCACACTTCCCCAAAGTGCTCGGTGCCATAGATTGCACCCATGTGGCCCTACGTCCACCTAGGGCCACTGAGCACATCTACCGAAACCGCAAGCACTGGCATTCCATCAATGTACAGATGGTATGCGATGCAAAGGGAATCATCACCTCTGTCTATGCAAACTACCCTGGCTCCACCCATGACAGTTTCATATACAGAATGTCCGCTCTGAGCCGGGCCCTGGAAGCTGGGCAGCATGGCGACACATGGCTCCTAGGTGAGTACAAATGCCCTTGCACATGCATGCATGTCACACACACACACACACAAATAAACAAACCACAATAATCACAACCATTTACACCTCCCCAGGGGACAGTGCCTACCCTCTGAGCAACCACATGATGATGCCAATCCGGAACCCCACCACACCACCCCAGGTAAAATACAACGCCGCCCATATTGCAACCAGGGCCATAGTGGAGCATACATTCGAAGTGCTCAAGTCATGTTTCTGCTCCCTTGACCACTCTGGCGGGCAGCTATTCTATGCACCACCAGTAGTGTGCAGGATCATTGTGGCAGCATGTGTCCTGCACAATGTTGCAACACGGCAGGGCGTCCCGGTGGACATGGTGGTGCCCCCACATCCCCAACCACAGGCACAGGCGCTGCCCATGGGAGGGGACAGGGCACGTGGCGAGGAAGCCCGGACCCAGCTTGTGGCCACATTTTTCACCTAAACTCCCACCCCTGCGGAGTGCACACAGGCCTGGCATATACCAGGTGACAATCGATGATGACAAAGAGACAGTCAACTGTCACAACCCTACCACCCTGAGATAGTTGCCATGGAAGTGCCACATTGTCTGCATCCCTAGCTACTTAAACACAAGCTCTCCTGTGTGACCAAAAGGCCCACATATGACATGACATGATATGGCCTATACACAAGTATTTCAAGGTGCGATGAGGCAGGGAGGGGGGAACAAGGGAAGACAGACAACGGTACTACTAGGCCAGGTGTCATTTAGATGCACGGGGTAGGGGGAAGTGAAAGTGCAAGGGGAAGGAGAGGGGGGGGAGTGCAATACAGGGGAAGTAGACCAAAAAACAAATACATAGGCCAGCTGGTGGCAACTGCAAAGGTAAGTGCAGACAAGTGCTGGGAAGGGTGGGCTTTAGGGATAGAGAGACAGTACCGCAGTGCAGGGGTTGCCAGGGAGGCAGTGCAAGTGGAGAGTGGATGGGCCAGGGACCGAGGTCAGTGAGAGTGGCCCAGTTGCAGATCCAGTGCAGTTCCAGGGAAGAATTTTGCAAGGGAGAGGCAGAGAGAAAGCAGAAGCAAAGAGGAAGGTCTTGAGGTGCTTCCCGAACCACAGATGGTTCCCCTCAAGTTCCAGTGAGGCAGGAAGGCTGTTCCAGAGGGAGGGCCCTGCCGCGGAGAGAGATATACCCCCAGCTAGTTGGTCTGAGAAGCGGATGACCCTGACATGCAAGGTGTGCATCACACACACCTGCAAAACAGGCCATTGCCATCACTGTTATGTCACTCAAACCCTCCCAAACCACAACATGACATGGCAAGCAATACTCATACACCAATACAGTAACAATAAGGTACACATTGCCATGTCCAAAATGTACAGTGGCATCAGACAATGATGCCTGACCTGGAATCAGATGAAATGACAGACCAACAACCTCCCACCCAAAATAAGTCATTTCCAAATGCATTACAAGAGTTGTAGACGTAACATAACAATGAATGCCTGTCTACATGCACATTGTGCATTGCAAAATCAACACTGCAGCTTCTGTGTGCAACACACTGCTCAGCGCACAGCACAGTGAACAGCCATTGTGTGTGATGCACACCCGGAGCATCACATCTAAGCGACAGACCACATCAAAAAGCAAATTAGGCATGTACAGGATCCATAATTGGTCACAGAACATGTGCTGCAGGGACACAGTGGGCACCAGAAGGCAAACAGTGTACATGTGGATATGCAAGGGTGGGAGTACATGTAGTGCATCAGAGTGCAAGTTTGTGGGTCAGCAAGGACATGCACTCAACATATGCATGTGCAATCAAGTGACCATCAGTGTTCTCTACACATCACATGTGAACATTCACCCCAGCATGTCAAACCATAACTATCCCCTCGCACCTGAAAGGTAAACACAACACATGAACAGGCATTGATCAGCAGAACACAACATGTACATAGGATACCACCATTACAATGTCAGGGTTCCCCTCACACTGCAGGGCAAGGCAACTATCAACAACAACCCCCCCTCCCTCACAAATGACCATGACCCACTGAACAACTGCACCTGGGTCATGGAGCCTTCAACCCTCAATTCCACCTGGCCACAGGATCACCTTTACCCTTCGTCACCATCTCCCACCTTGTGTGTAAAAAGGTGCCTGCACCCTCAGAATCCACACTCATTTCCAAAATCACAAAATCCAAGGCATAAAAACGAACCAGAACACCCTCCAGTAGATGACTTGACGTAGCAGTACCTCACAAAGGCCAAGTACTACCACAATGATGCAACAACCAAGGTAGCACAGTAAAACAATGTCACAACAGGATGTGAACCATGTGTGGTACATAACATAGGATGATGCACCATGAACGGATGTGTACTGTCACAGGTCCCGTGTACAGGCGCGGGAGTGTCATGAAACAACCACCCCCACAGTGTCCCGGGTGCCTGCAAGGTCAAACTCACACAGGCCCCTGAGACCCTGGTGGGGAAGGAGGTTCAGGGATATGCAGTCGGGACAGGTGCTGGCACACTGGATAACTGGAATGAGTGGCAGGAGATGGGAGGAGGAATGACACATGAAAGTAGGGAATGCACGAAAATGTACTACCTGCATGAACACATACACAATCCAAACAAACTTGGACATCATTGTCACGGCCTTCTGTAGTCCAGGCTTAGGAGTGGTACGAACCAACCACCCCCTCTAGGGTTTTGACGCCTACAAGTTCGGGGCTTACACAGGCATCCACAACCCCAGCGGGGAAAGAGGGTTAGGTAATGTTGCTTGGATAGGTACGGGAAGCAGGAACACCGGGTAGAGGGTACAGGGTTCAAAATTGAATAGGATTCCAGGCGATTAGGGGGAAAAAAACATACCAAATTGAATCACACATACATCCATGCATTAGTGCACCCCCCAGCAAGCCTATGCAGAACAGTTTTAAAGAAAAACAACAAGACACTTAGCTCTGGTTTTGAGTGCTGGCCTCCTGCCTGCGCACTCTCAGGTCCGTTTACAGGAGCACTGCAATGCTGCAAAGAGAGCCACAGTGAACAACCTGTACTTGCCAATTACACAAAAACACACCACCAAACATGCCCCATAGCAACAAACTACTCTACAAACAGACAATCTGGTGTAGATGCTTCGTACCCATATATAACATTACCCCTGTGACGGGTCATACACAGTCAATGCAGTAAGTCAGCTGCCGGTGGGTGCGTGGCAAATGGAACACCAATGTGTCACAATTCACACAACATGCAATGTTCCCTGGGTAAGCAGACAGACCCATATAGCAAGCCATGACTTCAGAGCAAGTTGCGTACAACCATGACCGAAACAAAGTTGGCAGTGCATTTATCATAAAGTACATGGAAATGAAATGCACTGCACCCGAGTATGTCCCTTGCTGTATGTCCATGTGAGCTGCCCCTTTCCATGTCTCGGAAGGCTACATGGTTGATACAAGTGCCTCGATAGACCTTGGTGTACTGGAGGGTATGTGCCACTGCCCCTGCAGGTGTCCCAGACAACCTTACAATCAACAGCCATCAGTCCACCAACACATCTGAGCTGCATTGTGTGCCTCAACACCAATATTCATCCAAGCTCACCCTCAGTGCTGTGACTAAGCCTGCATGTGCAACTCGCCTGGTGCAAGCTTTGCTGTGTTGTGGCCCCCCTGTGCTGCTCACCTTGCCTGGACTTCCTTTGAACATGTCAGCAGTTCTAGGATGTAGGTCTGCAATCCCTGTGCCTCTGCTTGTGCACACATGTGCATGTGGGCACCAACAAACGTGTCCAGAATTCCGTCGTCCAATGGGCCATGTCTGCTGGCAACGGTGCTCTGGAGGCTCATCCCCCTGGAGAAAGGGCATGAAACACATGATTAATGCTTCAAAGTCATCTGTGTGTGTCTCTTCAGGCATCTCATTACTTGACCATGTCAGATAGTCACATCATAAATCACACCATCAGTCCGTCATTCACATCCAAAGTGTGGAACACTATCTACAGCATGAATTGCAACAAGCACGTGTACAGTAAAGATAAGAAACATACTACACAATGCATAGCAATTAATGTACACATTAATCATGAAACACCCCATCTAGCAAAAGCTGAACAGTGGACAATAACACCAAAATCATCCCCACTAGGTGTATAAACACAAGTCACACAGCACCAGACATGCCACAGATATGACAGTCCAAAGCCCTTGTGTAAAAGTTTGTGACACCGAACCATCCTTGCGAGCCCATGGATAAGGGAGGCAGGAGTGGCATATGTGAGTCAAGGACCCCAAGCAGCAAACACATACACAAGACAAGCCTGAAGGGCCCAGCTGGAACAGACAGTGGATGCCTTCGAACGCCACAAAGCACTGCACCGTCACATGAAAGCACAATAGACAAGCAATTTTAAACTATATTAACTAATTACACTAACTATGGAAAACCTACATTACCTAATTAAACTAACTATCAAACAGAAACTTAACTAACTAAACTAAAAGAAAAATCAAAAATGGCCACATACGACCCGGTGCTGCTCAACATCCACATGCGATGATGCTGAGCCAAAAAAAAAAACCTCCATGGGCTCAACGCCTGCACAGCCCGACCTATGTGGGAGATAGATGGTCGTCCGAGTCTGGCTCATCCCGGAAAGGAGGACGTGGCACAGTAGCCTGGCCACGCCTAGCCGCAGCTTGCCCCTCGTCGGCAGCAAGTCTGCCGGACGGGTGAGCCTGGTTCTGTGTGGCGATGTGATGTAGGTCTGCATGCAGAACCTCATGTGATACACGTGCTTCCTCTTGGAAGGTAGCACGTGTAACACGGAGTTCCTCCTGCAAGGCCTGGCTGGACAACCGCTGCACCTCCCGGCAAGCCTGTAGCTCAGCCGAGATGGTACGCTCAAGCTGTGCAAACCTCTCCTCTGCCTGCTGCCTCGGGGATATCATAAGGACACCCTCAGGACATCATACTCCTCCCTCAGGGCATCCAGGTGCGCCTCTGCGTGAGCAGCAATTGCTTGACGCAGAGACGACATTTCAGCCTGGCGTGCCCTGTCTGAGGCCGCCATGCCCAGCCTGAGTGAGCGGGCCGTGGACCGTGCCGCCTGCTGCTGGAGAAGCACCTGCCTAGCAGGGGGGAGCACAGATCGGGCCACACGCTCCATGCTCTCAGCGATGTTCTCCATTGCTGCCCCCTGCCATTCTGAATTGGCAGTTATGTCTTGCTCCCACTCAGTATACTGCGGTTGCGCGCGGCGACCGCGTTGCCGGGCTTGACCCCTGCGGGACCCAAGGACTGGGGGTCCTCGCTGTGTTGGCACCGCCTGCGGCTGCACGACTACATGCCCCCGTCGACGTGATGTCCCAGGCACATCAGTGACTGGTGTGGAGGGTGACCCTGCGTCCCGATCAACCACGGGCGGAGGACCAAGACTGTCTGATCCCTCAGTGCAGGTGTCGCAGACAGAGGAGTGTCCACATCAGAATCACTCACCCCTGACACATGGACTTGATGCTCATCCAACTCAACATGGACGTCAGAGTCGTCATCAAGGCTGGACTCATAGGCAGCCTGAGACAAGATGGACTGTAGCAATTGGGGGTTTTCGTGGCCTACCACCCCACGACCCCCACTAGTGCCGGGTTGATGTAGTGGTAACAACCCTGTGTCTGGCATGACAACACCATCCTCCGCATCCATTGCGTCATCACCTAAAAAATAGAGAGAAAAAAGGTCACTACACATGTCAGAAGCACACAACACACACACACACCGACAGCAAACGCATCAGGCAGACATGTGACACACAACATATAACCTGGCATGCATGCTAGGTCAACTTTGAATTGCTTCTGTGATCAGACCTGTTGGAAGGTGGCAGTTTCCATGGAAGTGGGTCTATGCAGTGCAGAAAATGTGTACGCCACTCACTACCTACATGTACATGGACTCCATGGTGTGTGCCAGGAAATGTGAAGGCAGTGCAATGTCAAATTCAGACATCACGTGCATTGTGCATTCAATGTGTACCATATCTAGAAGCCAAGCACCCCTCCACCCCAGTACCAAAGCAGGGATGCCTAGCATGGTATCAAAAGGCTGACCATACACCTGTGTATTGACAGGCAGTGTTGACTGGCATCAACAGCTTAATGTGATTCAAGTGACAACACTGTAAATGATGCTGGGACAGTAAGCAGGACACATGATGAAAACTCTGGATTCCGCCCATGTGTGAAGAAGACACAACAACAGTTGGACAGAGTCATTGGCCATTGAACAGGCGGAGGACTGTGAGCCACACAGATTGTCAGACCCTAAACATGTGTGCAACGCAGGACTGAGCCACAGTTGACATGGGAAGGCTGATGAGATAGCAGGCAATGTATGTAACCAAGGACTTGTATTACAGTGATCATCCAGTCAAGGACACATAGGGGCATGCGTGCAATGCCCATGGAGCATGAATGGGCACTTATGTCCCTGCGGGACATCTGACCAATGCACAGTACAAGTGAGATACCCTGCATCAAGTACTAAGGCTGTACCACACGGCATATGTTTGGCAGATTCTACGCTGGAAGTTAGCATCTACACAGGACGCATGAACATGAAAGTACACATTGGCAAGATTGAAGAATACCAGTGCAAAGGTGGAACTGGGGTGCAGAGTGGCGGAGGAGGGGCAAGGGAGCATGCCTACATGGAGTCCCCGCATGCAGGCAGAGGAGACATGCATGACGGAAGCATTGCATTACTTACACATCAGAACCATGTACACGTCACATGTAGCGGCAATCATGCACAACACATCCCACAAGTGAAACACACACGTCCTCAACAAACACGCATCAACAATCACTGGACTGGGCATCAAAGTCCAGCATCTCTCCCACTCCTTCCACCAATTCAGGTGGTATGAACTCCGCAACGAGTGCCTCATGCGGAGTGAGCTCTTCCTCCTCTGGTGCAGGCCCACCGCCAGTCTCCAGAGTCAAGTTGTAATTAGAGGCACGTTTAGCCTTAGTGCTGCGTTTGATGTCATTCCAACGGTTTTTGCACTCTTGCGCCGTGCGCACCTCATGGCCGAATGAACTGACATGTTCCGCAACATGCTTCCAGTGGGTGTCACGTTGGGCAGCCGTAGTCTGACTATTGGCACCCACTAGCATGTCACGGCTGTGGCCCAGCACGTAGTCCACGAGGAAGTCCAGTTCCTGCTTACAGAAAGGCTTCTTCCTCGACGTGCAGGAGGTCGTGGCTGTGTGTGGGGTCCCAGCCTGTGCTGCAGGTGCAACCTTCCTCCTCTTGGACTGTGGCGCAGACCCTGGCTGGCTAATGCCGCCCTGACCAGTATGGCCAGTGGGTTCGGTGGATTGAGCCAAGGGAGTGGCAGGTGGAGGGACGACCAAAGGCCTGACTTGTGTCAGTGGCAGCTGGGTGCCCACTAATGGACCCTGCGCAGCAACATCAGCTGTGGCAGGGTCATTGACCGCAACGGTCCTGGTTGGCAGACTCACAACCGGGGTGCTGTTGGGTGCATCTGCCCCTGCACTTGCCAACACCCGGCTGTTTGGGGCAGCAGATGACATGACTGCCCCAGGGACATGTGTCTTGGTCTGAGCAGCCCGGCCTGCCCCTATGGTTTCCCTCCTGGCCTGTTGGAGATCTACCAAGGGCTCCTCAAGTGCCAACGCAGCCTGCGCTGGCAGACCCCGAGCCTGGGTGGCGGTGTCCACAGCTGCACCTGCAGCTACCACTACCCTTGGGCCCATGGCAGTCGATGGAACGGACTACTGGGTCACACAGGCTCCAGTGCCAGATGCAGAAGCTACATCCCCCGGAACCACAGGGGATGGTGGCATGACTGCACCGACACATGGCACAACATTGTGCTCAAGTGGCGCACCCCTGCCTCTTCCCCCTTTGTGGCCGCCCTGGACACCCTGGAGTCCCCCTACTCCCTGGTCACCGCAGCCATGTCCCCGACCACGCCCGCCACGAGGAGGACGCCCAGCTGAGGCGCCCCTCACCTTCGGTGGCCTCCCAACCATGGCACAGATGTAGTAGTGCCGGCACAGATGGAGTGGTGCCAATGGGAAGTGTACACCACAATTGACCTGGGCAATTGGGGTGAAGGGGGTGGGAAGCAAGATGTTAACAGCCCCCCTGCACCTGCAAGGCTGTATGTGACCCCGGTGATGTAGTGACGGGTCACGCAACGCTCAAGCACCCCAAAACTGCAGTAAAACCGTGCACGCAACCCTGCAGCCTACGTGCGTGGATTCAACCTCCCGCAGTACGCGGTGGCACTGTAACGCTCACCTGATTCCCGTAGAGGCGCCGGTCTTGACTGGGCGTATACCGTATCTTCAAAGGTGATGTGTAACACACGGCTGGCTCTTTGGGCTGGACCTCTGTGCACTGTATGTCTGACTCGAAGGGTAAGATGTCTGCAGATAGAAAATATGGGATTAAGGAACTGGGTTATTGAATGTCTCTCTCTTCTTCCCTTTCTCTTCTCCTGTAGAACCCCAAAGGTTAACGCTCTCACCTTAGGTAAGTGAACGCCGTGCTCTCCATCTGCCTCGGGGCAGGGTGCTGTAACCAGTTTCTTCACTGGATAAGGGGAGCAGGCCTCTTGACTTCAGAGGACTGCTGTCCGTCGTTTACTGCACGAACGGTAAGTTTCGAGTAATTCTAATGTCTTTAAAGTCTTTAGTAATGATGTTTCTTGTTTTGCAGGGTTCTGGCGATGGCGGATGACGGGCTGAAGTGAGTTGAAGATGGAGCCGTGTGATGAATAGAAGCGCCTGGAAGCACGTAAGTAAGCGCTTGTTGCCCGCTTCACGATGCGCTCTAACTGTCTTTTTATTTTGCAGGTACAAGTTCGGAGCGGCTGCAGGGTGCCGGAATACCCACTGGGTTAGATGTGGAAAGGAGTAATGGCACGTGAGTATTAAAGTTCCCCAATGTCTTTAAACGCACCTTGTTTTGTCTTTCAGATGTGGGATGCAGCGCCGAAGGCCTCCGGAGCGTGCGAAGAGTTGGTAAACTTTTGTCTTTCAGATGCCGGAATGCAGTGTGAAGACCTCCGGAGCGCACGAAGAGTAGGTAAGCCTTTGTCTTTCAGATGCCGGAATGCAGCGCGAGGCGTTGGTGACAGCCGATGGACCAGGTAAGTGAAGAGCTGTCACTGAAGACCGTAATGCTAACCTGTTCTTTCTTGTCTTTATAGGTGTTGCTGAAGACTGGATTTTCTTGTCTTTATAGGTGTTGCTGAAGACTGGATTCAGGATGGTAAGCCTTTTTCCTTAGGCCCAGGATCAGATGCAGAAGACACGATGAGCGTTCTGCTGCAGAGGATGCAGAATAACGCAAAGCAAGATTCATCCATCGGGTGTGGTTTAAATAGCCTCCTGTAGTGCTTAGGTGTCTCCTTCCACAGCCACGCCTAGGTAAGAAAAGAGTTCCTGCTTTCCAGAAGAGTTCCAGTGTTCTGAATCTAGGGAGTGGCTCCTGCCCCACCCAACAGGAAAAGTAGTTCCAAACAGAAGAGGATCAGAGGCTCAACTGGCAGGCAAGTAAGCAGCATGGTCTGCTGCAGGTAAATCCACCCAAGCATTATGAGCCCGGCGCTTCCAGCGCTGGGACTGGGCATATTTATGAGCCTGGTGCCACTGGCGCCAGGACTGGGTCCAAAAGGTCCCAATTGGGACTAGTTGGCACTCGGAACCTGGGTTATGGATCTGCTTCCAAGGGAGTTGGGAAAACCCTGACCTTTTGGAAGCAGAGATCATGACAGTACCCCCCCTCAAGGCCCCTCCCAAACCGGGCTTCTCCGGGGGTTTTGGCTTGTCAGGAAATGTTCGGTGAAATCTTTTGATTAGGCGAGGAGCGTGGACATATTCAGCAGGTACCCAGGATCTCTCTTGGGGGCCGTAGCCTTTCCAGTCAATTAGGTAAAATAGTTTAGATTTGGAGATCTTGGAGTCCAGAATGCTTTTGACTTCAAACTCGAGTTCTCCATCAACTAGGATAGGTTTTGGAGATTTAGTTAGTCGGGTTTGAGGTTGCAAGGGTTTTAATAGAGAGACGTGGAAGACCGGATGTATCTTCATGTGCGGGGGCAAGTCCAACTTGACCGCTACTGGGTTTACTATGGTAGTGATGGAATAGGGACCAAGGTATCTTGGGTTGAATGTGCGTGGCCCTTTTAGAGGTAGATATTTGGTGAATAACCAGACTTGATCCCCTACTTGATATTGAGGGGCTTCCTTCCGATGTTGATCTGCTCCTTTCTTGTATTGTTCTTTAGCCCTTTGAAGGTGAGAAACAGCTTCCTTAAAGGCTTGGGTGATTGTAGAATGCAGGTAGTCTACTGTTGGTGTTTCAAGATCTTGGAGGGGATCCAACTCCGAGGTTCGAGGGTGACTGCCGTACAAAAGAAAAAACGGGGTTTTCCCAGTTCCCGAATGGACAGAGTTATTGTAGGCATATTCGGCTATCCAAAGGATGTCTTTCCAAGTTTTTTCAGTTTGTTGCAGCATGCAGCGTAAATACTGTTCCAGAGTTTGATTGGTCCTCTCGGTTTGTCCGTCGGTCTGAGGGTGGTGACTGGTCGATAGTCTCAAATCAATTTGAGCCGTCCGACAGCAACTTCGCCAAAAATGAGAAACAAATTGACTACCTCGATCCGAAATTAGAACCGAAGGAAAACCGTGCAGTCGGACGATGTTTTCGAGAAATTCTCGGGCCAGAGTTGCTGCTGTTGGCAAGCCTTTGAGCGGAATGAAATGCGCCATCTTGGAGAATAAGTCCACGATTACTAGAATCGTATTGTATCCGGAGCATGGAGGTAGATCGGTGATGAAGTCCATAGAAAGCGTATGCCAAGGGCGAGGTGGGATGTCAATAGGGCGTAAGAGGCCTGCTGGTCTTTCCTTTTGACTCTTGTTTTGGGCGCATACTCCACAGGACATTATAAAGTCTCTGATATCTTTTTTCCAAGACGGCCACCAGAAGTAGCGCTTGATCTTTTCCGAGGTCTTGGTCATACCGGGATGTCCTTCCATTAAAGAATCGTGATAACAAGAGATTACTTTTTTCTGTAAATCTGTGCTGGGTAGGTATAATCGTTCTTGGAAATACAATAAGTTGTCCTTTACTGCAAAGTCCTTTCCCTGCAGATGCCAATTCTGTATGTCTGCTGGAGTTACAAGTTGCCTGTCTTTATCCTTAACTTCCTCTATGGATTCCGTGGCGATTACACCCAGAATTCTTTGTTCGGGAATGATTGGTACAGGTTTAGGGTTGATCAAGTGTTCTTCCACTCCCATCCGAGAAAGGGCATCAGCTTTACCGTTCTTTGTACCAGGTCGATAGGTAATTATGAAGTCAAACTCGGCAAAGAATAATGCCCAACGGAGTTGTCTAGAGGATTGGGCTTTTGCGGTTTTCAAATATTGCAGATTTCGGTGATCAGTAATCACAGTAACGGTGTGTCGGGCCCCCAGCAGATAATGCCGCCAAGCCTTAAAGGCAGACTTGATAGCCAGAAGTTCCTTGTCAGTAATCGTGTAATTGATTTCAGGAGGCGAGAATTTGCGGGACCAAAATGCCACGGGATGCAACTGATTGGTTACCGGGTCCTTTTGTGATAGAACTGCCCCCATGGCAAGGCTTGAAGCATCAGTTTCCACGATGTAGGGGAGTTCGGGGCGAGGGTGTTTTAAGATTGGTGCAGAGATAAATTTAGTCTTCAAATCCTGGAAAGCTTGTTCCGCCTCGGTAGACCATTCAAAACGTTTGTTTTTCTTTAACAAGGCAGTGATGGGCTGGACTATTCGAGAGAATTCGGGGATAAACCTGCGGTAAAAGTTAGCGAAGCCTAACATGCTTTGCACACCTTTTACGGAGGATGGTGATGGCCATTTGAGAACTGCATCGACCTTCTTTGAATCCATACGCACTCTGCTAGGTGATAATATGAATCCCAAGAATTCAACTTCAGTCACGTTGAAAACACATTTTTCCAACTTAGCGAAAAGTTTGTGTTGACGCAATCTTTCGAGGACCATTGTTCAGATTCCGATGAAGAATAAACGAGGATGTCGTCAATGTAAACAACAACACACACATCTATGAGCTCTCTGAGGACATCGTTCATAAAATATTGAAAGGCGGCCGGGGCATTGCAAAGTCCGAAGGGCATGACCTGATATTCAAATAGCCCATACTTGGTGCGGAAGGCCGTCTTCCATTCATCGCCCTCTTTTACTCGTACCAAGTGGTAAGCTCCTCTAAGATCCAGCTTTGTATATATGCATGCTTTTCTGACTTGGTCCAGGAGTTCAGGGATCAAAGGTAACGGATATCTATTCTTAACGGTGATCTGGTTCAGGGAGCGATAATCTATACAAGTTCTAAGGTCTCTTTCCTTTTTTGGAACGAAGAACAAAGCTGAAGAAGCAGGGGACTTGGAAGGACAAATAAACCCATTTGCCAGGTATTGATCCAGGTATTGTCGAAGGTGAAGGTTCTCAGGCTCGGTGAGGGCATAAATTCTACTACAAGGAGGAGTAGATCCAGGTATCAGGTCTATCTGGCAGTCATAAGACCTATGAGGAGGTAGAGAGTTAGCCTGATCCTTCCGGAAAACATCTTGGTATTCTAGGTATTCGGGAGGTAACTGGGGAGTCTCTGAAGAAATTGCTGCCAGTGCAACACCAGGTGGAGGGTGACAAGTAGAGACACATTCTGGAAACTGGACCGTTCTTGCTCGCCAATCGATCAGAGGATTGTGTTTCTCTAACCAAGGTATTCCTAGAATAATCTGAAACTGAGGGGCCTTGATCACATCGAACACGATCTTCTCATGGTGTCCATCTTGACTTACTAGCGTCACCTCTTGAGTGGTATGCGTTACTGGCCAGGAGGCTATCTCCGTACCATCCACCGTAGTAATGACGTCCTTTACAGCCTTGGGACAAAGAGTTAGATTCATCCTCAAAACCATTTCATGATCCACATAATTGCCGATGGCACCGCTGTCGACGTAAGCTTCAATTGCATGTAATCGATCCGGATTATCAGGGCTAATGAGGACCATAGGTATCACGAAATGCGAGGTCACGGAACTGGTTTTCACGCTCGGCAAGAGGACCTCTATTCTTGTCAGGCGAGGTCGTTTCCCTGCTCAGAGTTTGTAACTTTGGTAACTGCAGCTCCTACTACCTTCTTGGCAGGTTTCACCGGACAGTCTCGAAGAAAGTGCCCTGAGTTTCCACAATAGAGGCATAATTGCAACTGTTTTCTCCTTTCCCGCTCCTTTTGTGTTAGAGGACCTTTCAGACCCCCTATTTGCATGGGTTCCCCGGAGTCTACTTCTTTGGAAGGAGTTGGCGGTTTGGAAAATACTCGAGCATCAAACTTGGAACGATCGGCCTTCCTGTTCTGCAGTCTGTGATCTATTTGAACGACTAAGTCTATATAGTCCGAACAATCTTGTGGGGGATTCACTACTTGGGCTAACACATCTTTGAGCTCTCCACGTAGACCTCTATAAAACAGCGTAATCCTTTTGTCCTCAGGCCATTGAGTTTCCACTATCAGTCTGTTGAAAGATGCAATATAAGCCAAAAGGTCTTGATTATCTTGTTGCAACGAAAGAAGCTCATTGTCTAAGGCCTGCCCCTGTGAATGTCTTGCGAACAGTTTTTCCATACTGAGCTGAAAAGCTTGAAAATCATGGAGGACCGGATCATCTTGATTTACTAGAGGGATCGACCAGTCTGCCGCATTGCCACTAAGGTACGAAAGCACGAAAGCTACTTTAGCTTGATCAGTTGGAAAGGCTGCTGGCCGGCATAAGAAATGCAACCGGCACTGATTGATAAATACTGCAAACCTCTTTGGGTCACCAGAAAATCGTTCGGGCGGAGCCAGAGGTACATTCCCAGGTAGGTTGATCTGCACTGGATTCATAGAGGATGTAGAAGGAAGATTTCCCCCAGATGCGGGTAACGGGGTCTGTCCGGCTTGTGACTGTAGCAATTGTCTAGCGAGATCATCTGTTCGCTCTTTGGAAATAATCAGTTCCCTTCTTAGAGCGTTCGTTTCCTGACGGGCTGCATGCACTTCTGCCCTTAGTTCCCCAAGTAACTGGGCTAGCTGGTCGGTATCCGAGGGTTCCATAGGGCCTGGACGGGAGTTTTGTGGTAGGCTTTGCGTTCTGTAACGCTCACCTGATTCCCGTAGAGGCGCCGGTCTTGACTGGGCGTATACCGTATTTTCAAAGGTGATGTGTAACACACGGCTGGCTCTTTGGGCTGGACCTCTGTGCACTGTATGTCTGACTCGAAGGGTAAGATGTCTGCAGATAGAAAATATGGGATTAAGGAACTGGGTTATTGAATGTCTCTCTCTTCTTCCCTTTCTCTTCTCCTGTAGAACCCCAAAGGTTAACGCTCTCACCTTAGGTAAGTGAATGCCGTGCTCTCCATCTGCCTCGGGGCAGGGTGCTGTAACCAGTTTCTTCACTGGATAAGGGGAGCAGGCCTCTTGACTTCAGAGGACTGCTGTCCGTCGTTTACTGCACGAACGGTAAGTTTCGAGTAATTCTAATGTCTTTAAAGTCTTTAGTAATGATGTTTCTTGTTTTGCAGGGTTCCGGCGATGGCGGATGACGGGCTGAAGTGAGTTGAAGAAGGAGCCCGTGTAATGAATAGAAGCGCCTGGAAGCACGTAACTAAGTGCTTGTTGCCCGCTTCGCGATGCACTCTAACTGTCTTTTTATTTTGCAGGTACAAGTTCGGAGCGGCTGCAGGGTACCGGAATACCCACTGGGTTAGATGTGGAAAGGAGTAATGGCACGTGAATATTAAAGTTCCCCAATGTCTTTAAACGCACCTTGTTTTGTCTTTCAGATGTGGGATGCAGCGCCGAAGGCCTCCGGAGCGTGCGAAGAGTTGGTAAGCTTTTGTCTTTCAGATGCCGGAATGCAGTGTGAAGAACTCCGGAGCGCACGAAGAGTAGGTAAGCCTTTGTCTTTCAGATGCCGGAATGCAGCGCGAGGCGTTGGTGACAGCCGATGGACCAGGTAAGTGAAGAGCTATCACTGAAGACCGTAATGCTAACCTGTTCTTTCTTTTCTTTATAGGTGTTGCTGAAGACTGGATTTTCTTGTCTTTATAGGTGTTGCTGAAGACTGGATTCAGGATGGTAAGCCTTTTTCCTTAGGCCCAGGATTAGATGCAGAAGACACGATGAGCGTTCTGCTGCAGAGGATGCAGAATAACGCAAAGCAAGATTCATCCATCGGGTGTGGTTTAAATAGCCTCCTGTAGTGCTTAGGTGTCTCCTTCCACAGCCACGCCTAGGTAAGAAAAGAGTTCCTGCTTTCCAGAAGAGTTCCAGTGTTCTGAATCTAGGGAGTGGCTCCTGCCCCACCCAACAGGAAAAGTAGTTCCAAACAGAAGAGGATCAGAGGCTCAACTGGCAGGCAAGTAAGCAGCATGGTCTGCTGCAGGTAAGTCCACCCAAGCATTATGAGCCCGGCGCTTCCAGCGCTGGGACTGGGCATATTTATGAGCCTGGTGCCACTGGCGCCAGGACTGGGTCCAAAAGGTCCCAATTGGGACTGGTTGGCACTCGGAACCTGGGTTATGGATCTGCTTCCAAGGGAGTTGGGAAAACCCTGACCTTTTGGAAGCAGAGATCATGACAGGCACCCAGTAACACGAATAACGCATATGCGTGGGACACGCAGGCTACTATGACATTGAAAATGGGTGCGATACACAGGGGCACCCGCAGTGGGAAAAAGAGCGTGTGCGACTCACCGTCTGACTAGCACGATGCAGAAAAACACGCATAGCCAATACCCCCGCCAAAAGAAGAGATACGTCCTTGATAGCTGTGAAGTTGTGATGGCGTGCGAAACAACATGAAGTAGCAACACACGTCGGTCTCCACGAAAGGCACGTGCAGCGAACTGCTGGGCCCGCTCAACTTTAACCCGTGCTGAGGGAAACGCCTGCGCACGTCACGTCACTTACACGCATGGGCCCTTTCCTCGTATTACACGCGGACGTGCAGTTTTTCAGGCACGCTGAAATGCCCATGCACGCCTGTGCGCGTCACGTCACAGGGGCGCTTGCGCTTGAGGGGCCTTCTGTCCAATGAAATTGCGTATGCGTGCAGACGCGCTTACGCGCTAAGGGCCTTTCCTCGAATTACACAATGACGTGCAGAATTTTCACGTGCCAAATCACTCCGTATCAAGCTGGCCACGCGTAAGCACACGGAAGACCACGCTCCTGCCCAGAAGGCTGAATTACTGCCCCCCAGAGCCCCGAGCACGCTCCCACCTGCCATCTGCTGCTGCCTGACTGCCTGCTGCCCACGTGCCCTGCCATTTGCTGCCTGCACATCAGCCAGGGGTGCTGTTGCTGTGACCACCCCTGCTGGAACCGAAAACTCCCGACTGGGATTCCATCACTCCACAGCCCAGCCCCAGGACCCAGTTGCCCACCCACTCCTGCCTCTGGGGTTGTCATGTCAGGCACTGCAACATCTGGCACCACTGACAACCCCCGGCCAGAGAGGCAGAGGGGCACCAGCTTCAGTGCCAGGGAAGTTGGTGTCCTGGTGGAACAAGTCCTGGGGCAGTATGATGCCCTCTTCGGAAGTTCCCGCGCCGACAAGGAAGGACGGACTCTGATCTGGACTGACATCGTGACTGCCATCAACGCGGAGGGGGTGGCAGTCCGCGACTTACGGGGTATCACAAAAACAACGGTTTTATAGGAAAATATATTTAATTGCTCAGAGGATCTGAGGCAAAAAAACTGGAAGTTCATATCCTCGAACTCAAGTGCAAGGGGTGACAAAAGGATGGCAAATCCAATGAGGTTGGTACATCGCTGTCCAGAACTGAAGATTAGATTCTGTAGCTGTGTGATGGTAATTCAACCTGGAAAAGGTCAGCTGTTCATATTCTGTTTTCCTGTGTCGCGACTTACAACATGTCAAGAAGCGCTGGGACAACTTCAGGTCCAGGACCCTGAACAAGGCCCGGCGCCTCTTGAAGGCAGCGGATGCTAAGGGGCGCCGGGGCCACTTGTCGGAAGATCAGATGAGGGTCCTCGAACGCATATCCCCAGCGCTCCACGTCCAGGTCCTTGAGAGGCAGACCCGTCTGGAGTCGAGCGGTAAGTGTACATGCATCATGATTGTGAGCTGTGCGTGTGGTGATGTTTCAGTAGTGTGCAGGTTGCACATCTGTTTGTATGGGGTCGAGTATGGGTGGGGGTGTACAGGGCCGTGAGGCTAACACATGCGAGGGCTGTAATATGTGAGACATGGATAGTGCTTGTGTGTGTAGGCTTGCATGCCAAATGCAGTTGTGTGGGCACACATGTTTGGATGAATGTGTATGTCAGTAGACATGTTCGTGATGTCATGCATGTATGTTGTTTTTAGCTGCATGTATCAGCACTGTGTACATGTGCATTTGTGTGTATTTGACAAGGGTGCAACAGTGATGCAACATGGATGCATGTGACAGCGGGATGTGGAAGCCTGATTGGCAGATGTGACATGGATGCCCATCTGAACACTGCGACACTTGGCAGAGGTGTACACATGCATGCAAGTGTGGTGGTGTGTGTACATGTGTAGTGCACTTCCTGTGTTGCATGTGATGTCTGGCTCAGCTTTGCCTGCTCATGCTGTTGTATGTGTATGGATGGTGCTGGCAGTTGCGATATGGCTGTGGTATGGCTCATGTGTGTGAGTTGAAATGACATGTGTGTTGGGGATTGTGATGGCATGTCTGAGGTTTGCCAATGCCACTCATGTACAACTGTCATGTGTGTATGTGTCCATTGTACAGTGCCCTGATGCCTGTGTTTTATTTCTCCCTGTCTGCAGCGTCAACTGATGAAGAGGGCGGAGAAGGTGCTGTGGAGCACAACAGCGGGGATCCCACCGCCAGCCGGAGACGCAAGGCCCGGCTCCCCTCCCATGTTGTGATCTCGTCGGGGAGTGAGGAGTCCGGTGCCACGTCCCAGGCCGCAGCTGCCGGGGGGAGGTCCAAGAGGCGGAGGTTGGAGTTGGACTCCTCGGCAGCAGAAGGGGCAGCTGGGACCCCACAGGGCCCAACGGGGGAAGATGGCACGGAGTCATCCAGGTTGGTGGGGGGTTTGGTGGAGGAGGAGGCCGTGCAAGCAACAGAGACGGGGTCTGGAGGTGGGGATCCCACTGGTGCTAGTGGTGCAGTGCAATACCAGGGACAGGAGGCAGCACAGGCCGCCGCGGAGGTGCCTGTGTGCAATCCTGTCCCTGATCCTGTCCCTGCATCATCTTGCACCAGCAGGGATGCCTACGTCCAGACCCGTTTTCAGGCAGGGGATGAGCTAACGACAACTGGCCTTCCTCTATCTGCGGACGTGGCTATCCGGGTCCGGGTTGAGCCTGTCCTGACTGGTGTGGCGTTGCGTCAACGGGCCATGCGAGGTGACCTGCAGTCTTTTCATGAGGAGACTGCACGTCATCTCGAATGGCTCGTTGACCTTGTCGGCCTTCTGGGACAGGTCACCCAGGCCGGATTCTTCCGTTTGATGGGGCTTGCTACGGCCCCCTCCTCAACTGAACCCCCTATGCGCCAGTCCTCCTCCGTGCCATCTTCCCACCCATCATTCACCTGGGTGTCCTGTGGAGCTGCCTCTGACAGTGCGGCCAGGCTGGTGGAGGAGGCATCCCTGCCACAGTCGGGAGTCGGACGTCCAGCAGGGGTGGCCACATCAACGACTGCACCCCAGCCGGTGGAGGATGTGCAGGCAGCAGGAGGCAGTGCACGGGCAGAGGCACAGCAGCAGCAGCAACGTGGTGGGAGCCTCGTTGCCCCTCCGATGTTGAAGGCTCGGGGCCTTCAACATCGGAGGGGCAGGCATCGGCCAGAGGGCAGGAGGACCCAGGACAGAGAGTGTCTTCCATGTGGCAGCGGTTGGGCCACGCCATAGATGCGGAGCGCAGCGGGTGGAAGAGGCACGGCTCACAATGGTCAGGGTGGAGAACTCCATGCGGAGGGCCCTGAGGCGGGCCGAGTGCCTCGAGGCAATCCGCAGGGGGTTGGAGGTGGACACGTCGATGGCCCTGCGGACCCTCGGGGCCATGGAGGAGGACCGCCTCCGGGAAATTGAGCAGGAGTTTGATGATGCCCTGGCCCGGGACATCCAAAAGTGAGCCGTCAGACTAGCCCGCTGCCCTTGTAGATAGTTATGTAGTTAGTGTTAGGTTTCCTTTGTATTTGAATTTATTTTGAACCTTTTGGACAATGGGCCACATTTTTGTATGTAGTTTTTTTTTATTAGTTAGTGTTGTTAGATAGGTTTCATTTCTTTTGTTGGGATAATGGACCCTGGCTTGTTCGTCTGTACACAGTTCACTGTTGGATTTTCTTTTTCTTTCACAATTTACCCATGGAGCAATGGCTTTCAATTATTATTTCCCATTGGATTTTCTTTTGTGGACTGTGACTTTGGACACCATTCCTTTGGATTATGATTTTTGGTTTTGCTTTTTTTCACGGACATGCGTCTTTTCATTTTTGTACATTCCCATTTCTGTTTCTTTATTTTTGATTCAATTTATGTTTCCTTTAATACATATTTTTTGATCGAACTTCAATGTGTAGTATCATCTCATTGGTTTCATGCATATCATGATATGGGCTTTGAGATTCACTGACACCCATTGGGTGTATGTGAGGGACATGTGTTTGTTTCCAAACTTGCAATTGGTGTTCTGTCATGTTATTGCCATTTCTGAGTGGGTGGATGCAATACTCGGGTGGGTGTTTTGCATTTGGAGGCTGACCATAGGGACCAGGAAACTAGATTGTGATGACATGTTGGCTGGGGAACATGAGTTGGGGCCTGCTGGCAGGTGCCCCACAGTGCTGGGGGTTGGGGGTGCAGGGGAACATGAGTTGGACATGGGTGGGGGCCTGGTGGAGGCTGCCCCTGGTGGCTGGGGGGTGGGGGTGATAGGGGACAGGAGTGAGGCCTGCTGGCAGGTGCCCCACAGTGCTGGGGGGTGGGGGTGCAGGGGAACATGAGGTGGACATGAGTGGGGGCCTGCTTGCAGGTGCCCCACAGTGCTGGGGGGTGGGGGTCCAGGGGAACATGAGTTGGACATGGGTGGGGGCCTGGTGGAGGCTGCCCCTGGTGGCTGGGGGGTGGAGGTGATAGGGGACAGGAGTGGGGGCCTGCTGGCAGGTGCCCCACAGTGCTGGGGGGTGGGGGTGCAGGGGAACATGAGTTGGACATGGGTGGGGGCCTGGTGGAGGCTGCCCCTGGTGGCTGGGGGATGGGGGTGATAGGGGGCATGAGTGGGGGCCTGGTGGAGGCTGCCCCTGCACTGCTGGGGGGTGGGGGTGGTGGGAGACATGGGTGGGGGCCTGGTGGAGGCTGCCCCTGGTGGTTGGGGGTGGGGGTGATAGGGGACAGGAGTGGGGGCCTGCTGGCAGTTGCCCCACAGTGCTAGGGGGTGGGGGTGCAGGGGAACATGAGTTGGACATGGGTGGGGGCCTGGTGGAGGCTGCCCCTGGTGGCTGGGGGGTGGGGGTGATAGGGGACATGAGTGGGGGCCTGGTGGAGGCTGCCCCTGCACTGCTGGGGGGTGGGGGTGGTGGGAGACATGGGTGGGGGCCTGGTGGAGGCTGCCCCTGGTGGCTGGGGGGTGGGGTGGTGGGAGACATGGGTGGGGGCCTGGTGGAGGCTGCCCCTGGTGGCTGGGGGGTGGGGGTGATAGGGGACATGAGTGGGGGCCTGGTGGATGCTGCCCCTGCACTGCTGGGGGGGGTGGGGGTGGTGGGAGACATGGGTGGGGGCCTGGTGGAGGCTGCCCCTGGTGGCCGGTGGGTGGGTGTGGTGGGAGACATGGGTGGGGGCCTGGTGGAGGCTGCCCCTGGTGGCTGGGGTGTGGAGGTGATAGGGGACAGGAGTGGGGGCCTGCTGGCAGGTGCCCCACAGTGCTGGGGGGTGGGGGTGCAGGGGAACATGAGTTGGACATGGGTGGAGGCCTGGTGGAGGCTGCCCCTGGTGGCTGGGGGGTGGGGGTGATAGGGGACATGAGTGGGGGCCTGGCGGAGGCTGCCCCTGCACTGCTGGGGGGTGGGGGTGGTGGGAGACATGGGTGGGGGCCTGGTGGAGGCTGCCCCTGGTGGCTGGGGGGTGGGGGTGGTGGGAGACATGGGTGGGGGCCTGGTGGAGGCTGCCCCTGGTGGCTGGGGGGTGGGGGTGATAGGGGACATGAGTGGGGGCCTGATGGACGCTGCCCCTGCACTGCTGGGGGGTGGGGGTGGTGGGAGACATAGGTGGGGGCCTGGTGGAGGCTGCCCCTGGTGGCTGGGGGGTGTGGGTGATAGGGGACATGAGTGGGAGCCTGGTGGAGGCTTCCCCTGCACTGCTGGGGGGTGGGGGTTGTGGGAGACATGGGTGGGGGCCTGGTGGAGGCTGCCCCTGGTGGCTGGGGGGTGGGGGTGGTGGGAGACATGGGTGGGGGCCTGGTGGAGGCTGCCCCTGGTGGCTGGGGGGTGGGGGTTATAGGGGACATGAGTGGGGGCCTGCTGGCAGGTGCCCCACAGTGCTGGGCGGTGGGGGTGCAGGGGAACATGAGTTGGACATGGGTGGGGGCCTGGTGGAGGCTGCCCCTGGTGGCTGGGGGCTGGGGGTGTTAGGGGACAGGAGTGGGGGCCTGCTGGCAGGTGCCCCACAGTGCTGGGGGGTGGGGGTGCAGGGGAACATGAGTTGGACATGGGTGGGGGCCTGGTGGAGGCTGCCCCTGGTGGCTGGGGGGTAGGGGTGATAGGGGACAGGCGTGGGGGCCTGCTGGCAGGTGCCCCACAGTGCTGGGGGGTGGCGGTGCAGGGGAACATGAGTTGGACATGAGTGGGGGCCTGCTGGCAGGTGCCCCACAGTGCTGGGGGGTGGGGGTGCAGGGAACATGAGTTGGACATGGGTGGGGGCCTGGTGGAGGGTGCCCCCGGTGGCTGGGGGGTGGGGGTGATAGGGGACAGGAGTGGGGGCCTGCTGGGAGGTGCCGCACAGTGCTGGGGGGTGGGGGTGCAGGGGAACATGAGTTGGACATGGGTGGGTGCCTGGTGGAGGCTGCCCCTGGTGGCTGGGGGGTGGGGGTGATAGGGGACATGAGTGGGGGCCTGGTGGAGGCTGCCCCTGCACTGCTGGGGGGTGGGGGTGGTGGGAGACATGGGTGGGGGCCTGGTGGAGGCTGCCCCTGGTGGCTGGGGGGTGGGGGTGGTGGGAGACATGGGTGGGGGCCTGGTGGAGGCTGCCCCTGGTGGCTGGGGGGTGGGTGTGATAGGGGACATGAGTGGGGGTCTGGTGGAGGCTGCTCCTGCACTGCTGGGGGGTGGGGGTGGTGGGAGACATGGGTGGGGGCCTGGTGGAGGCTGCCCCTGGTGGCTAGGGGGTGGGGGTGATAGGGGACATGAGTGGGGGCCTGGTGGAGGCTGCCCCTGCACTGCTGGGGGGTGGGCGTGCAGGGGAACATGAGTTGGACATGGGTGGGGGCCTGGTGGAGGCTGCCCCTGGTGGCTGGGGGGTGGGGGTGATAGGGGACAGGAGTGGGGGCCTGCTGGCAGGTGCCCACAGTGCTGGGGGGTGGGGGTGCAGGGGAACATGAGTTGGACATGAGTGGGGGCCTGCTGGCAGGTGCCCCACAGTGCTGGGGGTGGGGGTGCAGGGGAACATGAGTTGGACATGGGTGGGGGCCTGGTGGAGGCTGCCCCTGGTGGCTGGGGGGTGGGGGTGATAGGGGACAGGAGTGGGGGCCTGCTGGCAGGTGCCCCACAGTGCTGGGGGGTGGGGGTGCAGGGGAACATGAGTGGAACATGGGTGGGGGCCTGGTGGAGGCTGCCCCTGGTGGCTGGGGGTGGGGGTGATAGGGGACATGAGTGGGGGCCTGGTGGAGGCAGCCCCTGCACTGCTGGGGGGTGGGGGTGGTGGGAGACATGGGTGGGGGCCTGGTGGAGGCTGCCCCTGGTGGCTGGGGGTGGGGGTGGTGGGAGACATGGGTGGGGGCCTGGTGGAGGCTGCCCCTGGTGGCTGGGGGGTGGGGGTGATAGGGGACATGAGTGGGGGCCTGGTGGAGGCTGCCCCTGCACTGCTGGGGGGTGGGGGTGGTGGGAGACATGGGTGGGGGCCTGGTGGAGGCTGCCCCTGGTGGTTGGGGGGTGGGGGTCATAGGGGACATGAGTGGGGGCCTGGTGGAGGCTGCCCCTGCACTGCTGGGGGGTGGGGGTGGTGGGAGGCATGGGTGGGGGCCTGGTGGAGGCTGCCCCTGGTGGCTAGGGGGTGGGGGTGGTGGGAGACATGGGTGGGGGCCTGGTGGAGGCTGCCCCTGGTGGCTGGGGGGTGGGGGTGGTGGGAGACATGGGTGGGGGCCTGGTGGAGGCTGCCCCTGGTGGCTGAGGGGTGGGGGTGATAGGGGACATGAGTGGGGGCCTGGTGGAGGCTGCCCCTGCACTGCTGGGGGATGGGGTCGTGGGAGACATGGGTGGGGGCCTGGTGGATGCTGCCCCTGGTGGCTGGGGGGTGGGGGTGATAGGGGGCATGAGTGGGGGCCTGGTGGAGGCTGCCCCTGCACTGCTGGGGGGTGGGGGTGCAGGGGAACATGAGTTGGACATGGGTGGGGGCCTGGTGGAGGCTGCCCCTGGTGGCTGGGGGGTGGGGGTGATAGGGGACATGAAGGGGCCCTGCCGGCAGGTGCCCCACAGTGCTGGGGGGTGGGGGTGCAGAGGAACATGAGTTGGACATGAGTGGGGGCCTGCTGGCAGGTGCCCCACAGTGCTGGGGGGTGGGGGTGCAGGGGAACATGAGTTGGACATGGGTGGGGGCCTGGTGGAGGCTGCCCCTGGTGGCTGGGGGGTGGGGGTGGTGGTAGACATGGGTGGGGGCCTGGTGGAGGCTGCCCCTGGTGGCTGGGGGGTGGGGGTGGTAGGGGACATGAGTGGGGGCCTGGTGGAGGCTGCCCCTGCACTGCTGGGTGGTGGGGGTGGTGGGAGACATGGGTGGGGGCCTGGTGGAGGCTGCCCCTGGTGGCTGGGGGTGCAGGGGGACATGCGTTGGTGGGCACTAGTGCAAGTTGACATGTGGGTTGGCTGGGGGGCATGGCCATGGTGGATGGGGTGCCTGCAGGACATGTGCAGGGTAGGCCCCTGTGGTGTGGGCCACCTGCAGGGGCCATGGAGGGTGTAGAAGGAACACCTGGGAGGACCCACACGTGCGATTCACGTGTGGTGCTCCCCGCGCACCCCAGTAATACACGTACCCTGATGGAATCGCGTGTGATACTTTCCGCGAACCCCTGAAATACACGTACCGTGCTGATGTCGCGTGTGAAACTTCCCGCTCACCCCGAAATACACGTAGCCAGGACATTCGCGTGTGGAACTTCCCGCGCACCCCTGATATACATGTACCCTGCTGATATCGCGTGTGAAACTTCCCGCGCACCCCAAGATACACGTAGCCAGGACATTCGCGTGTGGAACTTCCCGCGCACCCCTGGAATACACGTACCCTGCTGATATCGCGTGTGAAACTTCCCGCGCACCCCGAAATACACATAGCCAGGACATTCGCGTGTGGAACTTTCCGCGCACCCCTGATATACATGTACCCTGCTGATTTCGCGTGTGAAACTTCCAGCGCACCCCAAGATACACGTAGCCAGGACATTCGCGTGTGGAACTTCCGGCGCACCCCTGGAATACACGTACCCTGCTGATATCGCGTGTGAAACTTCCCGCGCACCCTGAAATACACATAGCCAGGACATTCGCGTGTGGAACTTCCAGCGCACCCCTGGAATACACATACCCTGCTGATATCGCATGTGGAACTTCCCGCGCACCCCGAAATACACGTAGCCAGGACATTCGCGTGTGGAACTTCCCGCGCACCCCTGATATACACGTACCCTGCTGAATTCACGTGTGAAAATTCCCGCGCACCCCTGATGTACACGTACCCTGATGGAATCGCGTGTGGAACTTCAAGCACACCCCTGAAATACACGTACCCAGCTGAAATGACGTGAGGTACTTCCCGCGCACCCCAGTGATACACGTAGCCCGCTTGCGCTGGATTGGGGATTTTGATGGCTTGTCCCTGCGCAAGAGGCGTTCTTGGGGGTGTAACTGGCACTGCTGCAGGGTCGCTGCGCCACTGTGCGCCACGGCTGGTTTTGGTAGCTGGAATCCAAGAATATGCTGTGCGCGGAAATGGGTTTTGGCGCACGTGGCTGGCGCAGGGATTCGCACGCGCACACTGTGCGCCAGCCGTGTGCGCCACTTGTGCGCTAAATTCTATGAATCACCCCCTTAGTCTCGGAGGGGGTGGGGGGATAGCTCAGGGGCAACGTGCTTGCTTTGGAAGCAAGAGTTGCCCAGAAAGGGGCTCCAGAACACAGGTGCAGAGTTGCCCGGCACCATATACTACAGTATATGGTGATGGCCTGGGTGCCCCCATGCCTTGGTCAGACCTTGTGCCTATGTGCATAGAGTCTAACAGGGTGCTCCCTGTGACTGTGTATGAGTCTGGACCCCTGCACCCTGGGGTCCAGGCATAACACTCGTGACCGCACCATTGCTCTCTTGTTCCGACTGGTTTTAACATATTTGAGAACACTGCAACACCAGAGTACAGTTAAACAAAGCTGGGCACTTAATTTTATTGATTGTCTTTGACACAGTTGTGCACGCAAACATACCTAGAGCTGTTGTGTTATATTTTAATATACAGTTGTGAATTAATTGTGTAATGTGCTCCATGACGCCCCTGCTGTTTATTGCACGCAAAATGTTGCATGCTTGTGACCACACTGTTCCCCATTCCCATTCCTGTCTAGGGATAAAGGTTTGCATAAGAGAGCACAGGGTGGACAACAATGAATTTACTGTTTTGTTGCTCCTGTAAAAAGAGGAACTGGGCTTAAGTAGCATACAGTGTGGCTGAATACTAAACTATAGTTACATGAAGGTATTTGTGAGAAAATGTGCACTGCACCTATTTGTAATACAATGTGAAAAGCCTAAAAACTAATATGAAAAGCCTAAAAACTACTATTTAAACACTTTTACAAAATACCAAAAGTCTATTGGCTTTGACAATGCCTGTTTTTACTCGTTCCTACAGGACATTCGAACCTCGGACGTTCTAGTAACATTCCAGTGCCACCACACTGGCTATCTCGCTGGGGCCAAAACGCTTTTATTTGTCTAAGGCTCAGAACATACCTCACACTACCGAGCTACTACAAAACACTGCTCAGTAATTATCTTTGTTTGGCTTCCACAATTAAGCATGGATTGTTGCAGACACAGTCGGCCTCATCACGAGTTGGGAGGTAGCCTCTAAACGGGACGGTAACCCTATTACCACAGCATTTAAGCGGTGGCCCTATTTTGAGTTGGGCTTAAAGTTTGGAGTTTTACCTCCAGCTTTTTGCTAGAGGTAAAAATCCTGCTTTCTGCCAGTTTTATGTGCTATTAGCTCAGCGATAATTGTTCCGGCGCTAATAGCGCCTTGAAATCCATGGACCCAATGAGGAATGGGGCTCATCCACCCAACTGTTACTCGTGATCCTGCGCTAGTAGTGCCTGACTGAGTAGCGGTAACACTATTGAGCTGGCGGTATGCAAGCGCAATTACCGCCAGGATAACACCAGACTTGCTGTCCATTGTCTGTATAGCTAATGGCCAGGGTGTGTGTGGCTATAGTCCTGGGTATGTCCCTTAAGAGTTGCAAAAGGTGAATGAGGGGTCTGGTTAAAGCTGCAGGCTATAGGGGACAATATAATACAAATGGTGGTTATTTAAATACATGTTTACTTTGGACTATTAGGTATCAAGTGCAACACCTCTAAGCGGAAACTATTGCATTGAAGTACAGATAGGAAGGAATGGCAAATGAGGAGGGACACACATCCTGTAGGTGGTGTTTGTTTATTTGCCCACCCATGAAATGCCTCGGCTACCATCAATGGGCAGTTAATACCACTACGGTTGTGTGAACATCATCTAACATGGCTGCCAGCATGGAAAAAGGAGCTCAAAGAGTTGCCATGCAGAGGTCATTTGGGTGCAGAAAGTCAGGACTTGGTGGGACTAGCCATAGCGATTGGCATGGCTGTGCAGGCAATGGGTGGGTTCATAAATGCATTTCCCATACCTACGGAAATGCCTAAACTATTCTCATTGCCAATGCTTCTTTTTACATTGGCTTTGATAAGCCACACTATTAAGCTGTAGGGATGATGTATGTTATGATGGTATACACGTTTGTTTTCAAGCTTTGTCACTTGCACGATCTTTGACACACCCCAGCTGCTTGATTCTAAATATTCCAGCCATATTAGATAATACACAAATGGAGACAAGAGATGATCAAAAGGGTCTCTTTACAGTTCACCACAAACCCTCCAGACGACTGCAATCTCATCATTGATTGAACACAATAGGTTCTGGAAAGGATTCTAGGATTAAGAGGACTCCTACATGTCGAGCTAGAAGACTTTCTAAACAGGCAACTGAAGGTGTTATGGGTGGTGTTAACTGTTGGGGTATTTTATCAGACCCAAAGCCACAGGGCTACCTATGGTTATTCTTATATTAGGACCATAAGCAGCAAGCTAGAAACTGGACCTGGGGTGCGCTGGGACCCAATTGCCCACGTTAGTGGTATTTCATTGGTGGTATGGTGTAGAAACTCTGCATAAACTTACCAGGTCATCTGAAGACTGTAATATGGCGAGTCAGCTCTTTATAATTTGCCCCAGTTCACAGTGTTTTGGTAAATCTTACTTTTTAACGTTGGCAGCAGAGGCGTTGCTAGGGGCGGGCTAAGGAGGCTATAGCCCCTGGTCTTTTGGTTGTAGCCCCGGATAAAATTTCATGAGCTACAACCAAAAGGCTACCTAGGCCCCAGTCCCGACAGTTCGGATATTAGCATAGCCCCAGATCTTTTCCTGACCTAGCAACACCTCTGGTTGGTGGTAGTAAAAATGCCCCTTAGCTTTGTACCTGTCTATATGCCATCACAAGTAACACGATCAAGAAACCAAGGGAAATGGTCATACAGAAAAACAAATCAATTTAGAATAAAAAGACAATCAACTCGGGTGGGTGGAAAAGAGTATAAGCTCGGTCAGCTGTATTATTTATATGGTCACACTTTATTAATATAGTAAGCACAGTTATACAAATATAACAAAGTATTAATCATAAAATGTATACAAGATTATGAAAGTTCTAAAAACATTTCAATCTGATACTGCATGAAACAAGAATATATAAAATCTATATGTAGAGTGAATGTTCATGTGCAAAAATGTCCCTAAAGAAACAGGTAATTAATTGCCTTTATCGTAACTAGCCAAAAGCCCATATTGTACCTATTTATATAGGGCTTATAGCTGTATTTCTCTCAAGTTTTAAGTTTAATAGTGCCTCAATTGCATAGATATTAACAACAAAAAATGCAAAGTATCATCAAAGTGCTAAAACAGTGCATAAATGCTGACAGAAAATGTGCTGAGTGTCGACTACAAGTATCTTGCATGAGCTTGTATACTGCATGTCCCAAAATATCTTGTTTCTTTTGTAGTTTCCACGAGTACTTATATCTAGTTCCAGCAAAATAAAAGGGGGGAACTCATATTACTCTTCCTCAGGACACAAACATAGCAAGCCAATGTAAAACAGTGTGCTAGAGCATATATAAAGCTTAACTCATATCTAGGCTTGCTCTTGTTTAAATATTCAGTTGACTTTCGTCTTGAGTCATTTTCAAACCACCTGTTCTTCAAAAGATAAAATTAAAAAAATCCAATTAAAAACTTACCGAGCCTAGCAGCCCCATGCCACCCAATTGAGTTCAAAATTTTAGTCTTAAGTAACAGATCAAAAATGAATAACCTTGTTAGATCCTATTGAGGTGTGGAGAACAAGAACTGCATACAACCACCATGACAACAGACAGATAATGGCAACATGTATGTGCAGAGACATAATAAAAGGACTGGGATTAGAACCATCCCTAGTTCCACCTAGGTGGCAAAATTACCATCAGACAACAAACTATGCAAATGACCAATGACAAACTTGATCTACCTCCAGTAGTATTTTAGAAAGGCATCATATTCTCATATAGACGCCCATCTATTGTGGCTGCCAAAAGGGTTCAGTGGTAGAAAGTCAATATTTCATTGGGTGGAAAGCCTGTAGTAAATGAACCACATTCAATCCTAATGGAAAAAAAGAATTAATGGTTATTAGGCTGTCCTGCACCTAACCCATCTTATTTTGATGATGTAAAATTAAGATCTAGATCAACTGAGGCTCTAAAGCCCCCATGACGTATTTAATGAACCTTCAAGAGACACGTTTAACAACCAACGTGTATAACTGAAAGCCCCTGGAATGTAACAGTTTAGTACTTACAACTCACCAGACTGAGACAAGGACTTCTGGAATGGGACCTGACCTGAATTGTTGGGGCTGTTGAACCCAAGAACTGACATTTTGGTTCACTTGTTTTTTTACCCAAGGATAAGCTATCCTGCTACTTTTCTTGAATCGAAGCCCTTAATACACCCTATTGAAAATTCCATATTTGGTCATGTGTCTCAAAGATTCCCACTTGATTTTGTGATAGCACTGTTGTGGCCCAATATCTACATTCTGTGTAACCCATTCCTACACGATGCAACACTCCAAGCCTGGCAGATCTTGCTGAGACCCAGAAACCTGACATCACACGTTGTATAACGTATTCACCAAGCCCCTCTTCGATGTGCTTGACTATCTGGGTGTCTCCTACACTAACTACGCGGACGACACCCAGATACTCATCCCTATCACAGGAGACTACACAGCTGACACCAAAGCCCTTAACGATGTTTACTCGGTCATCCAGGCCTGGATGGCACAGCACGAACTTTGCCTTAACGATGATAAGACTGAGCTCTTACTTTTAGGATCAAATCATCGGCTCAACAAACTAGACCAAACCCACAAGTCCTTCATTATTTTTTTTTAATAACGTATTTTATTGATTTTAAAACATACATACAATACGTTTACCTTACCCCCCCCCCTCCCTCCCTTCAACACTCCGGTTGGCACTTCCCTTGACTCCGGTCATTGTTCCTCCGCACCATTGTTTCCGAGGCGTGTGTCTCTTTCCATGTCTCATATGTGGAATGTGTCCATCTTTTTTCCCCCCCATTTCAACGGCGATTTCTACCACACGCAGTCTTCCCATTTCCCCCAGATCTTGCGAGCCTTTGCCGGGCATCCCCGTGCTGTATATATTCTATGCTCCTGTGCTGCGCAAATGTCCATTTCATTCGACCATTGATTCATGGATGGGCTTTCCGGGGCTCCCCATTTTTGTGCTATATCCCGTTTTATCAGGCCCATTGCATTGGAAAGAAAGATACCCTCCCATTTGTTCGAGACGGACTCGTCTGGGGCCCCCAATATCATTATGGCAGGTTCTGGGGTTATCGTGCGCCCCAGGGCTTTCGTAAGTTGTTGACAGCATTGCTCCCAGAAAGTCTTAATTACGGGGCATCCCCAGAGAAGGTGGATGAAAGTGCCCTCTTCCCTTCTACATTTCAGGCAATTGGGGTCCTCTGCTCTTCCCCAGCTAAATAGGGCCCTTCGGGGGTAGTACACCCTGTGTAATATTTTTAGTTGTACCAATCTGATTCTGGAATCGATTGCTATTTCGCGTGGGTGCATAAGTATTTGGATCCAGTCCTCTGGTTCAATAGGCCCCACGTCACGCTCCCATTTGTTCTTAAGGCTAGTCAGCTCCGGGGTGGCAAAGGCGTTAATCGCCTTATACAGGATGGTGGTGACTTTTGCAGGAATGTGTTGTACCAGGAGGTTACGTTCCAGGGGTGTGTAATCTGGTAGCTCGTCTAGCTCTAGCCTGTGTGCGCCCATGGCATGCGTTAATTGTAGATAGTGGTAATTTTCAGCGTCTGGCAATCCATATGTTTGCTGCAGGGTTTCGAATGGGAGGATTGAGCCATCCTTAATGATGTCTCCTATTGTGGCAATCCCAGCCTCCACCCACCTGGTCCACGCATTCAGCCTCCTCACCTCCTTCAACCCGTGGTTGTGCCAGAGTGGTTGTGCCATGGTAATCTTGTTCCCCCAGCCTATGTGGGTATGTGCCTGTCTCCAGACCATCGCGATATGAGTGGACATTGTTTGTGCAGGGTGCCTGGCTAGGGTCTGGTATAGTGTTTCCAGTGGTGGGCGGCCCCGGATAATGGGTTCTTCCGCTCTAATATGTGGTTGTCCGGGGTCTCCGTGGAGGAGGTCGTTGACTACGTTTAGTTGAGAGGCCCAGTAGTAGGATCTTAGATGTGGGAGTCCTATACCCCCCTCCCAGACGGATCGTTGCAGTGTGGGTAGTGCAATCCGGGGCTGTCCGCCCTTCCATATTAGTTTTCTAACCAGGCGTTCTATTTGAGTGAACTCTGAGTTTGGTATAGTCAGTGGGGCGTTCTGTAGCACGTAAAGGAAGCGCGGGAGCGCCATCATTTTAAAGAGGGCCGATCTGCCCATGAGCGTGAGAGGGAGGAGCATCCAATGTCTTACATCCCCTATGAAACGTTCTATTAGTGGGTGCAGGTTGTGGGTCACATATTCCGAGAGAGTCCCCGAGACCCATATGCCCAGATAACGAAAGCCCTCCCTCTCTACCCGGTATGGGATGCCTCGGGGAATCGCCAGGTCCCCCCCCTCACCGGATACAGGATCGATTTACCCCAGTTGACCCTCAGTCCACTGAATTCCCCAAAAGTCGTCAACATCTGGGTTATAATTGGGCATGCGTGCTCTGGGTCGCTGAGGTAGAGTAATAGATCGTCAGCGTAAAGGGACACTTTGTCCTCTCGTCCATCCGGCCAATGGAATCCCGACCATGTAGTGACTTGTCTGAGCCATTGGGCCAGAGGTTCGATCGCCAAGGCAAACAGGAGGGGGGAAAGAGGACATCCCTGTCGGGTGCCTCTACCCAGTGGGAAGGCCTTCGAGGTCCAGCCATTTACCCTCACCGCCGCCATTGGGGCTTCGTATAGCAGCCGAACCCAGCCGAGAAATGCCTCGCCTATATTCATACGTCTCATCACCGCCCATAAGCTTTCCCACACTACCGAGTCGAACGCCTTCTCAAAATCAATTGCTAGAAGGGCTAGTGGCGCTTCTATGCTCGGGGCTTTTTCCAGGAGTAAATGTAGCCTGCGTAGATTCATTCTAGTGGATCTCTGCGGCATGAAGCCGCATTGGTCCGGGTGGACCAATGTGGGTATGGCCTGTTGGAGTCTATTGGCCAGTGCCTTGGCCAGGATCTTCGCTTCGCTATTAATAAGCGATATGGGCCGATATGACGTGCATTGGTCAGGGGGTTTTCCCTGTTTCGGAATAACCACAATATTTGCTGTTCGTAGGTCCCTCGGGAGGGTGCCCAGGTCTTTGGCTGCTAGGAATAGTTCCCGAAGGGGGGTCGCCATTTTGTTACTGCCTAATTTCTTCCAGGTCTCGGCCGGAAAGCCGTTGGGACCCGGTGTCTTCCCGGATTGTAGCTGGGACATGGCCTCCGCGATCTCAGCTTCATCCAGTTCTCTGTCCAGATGTGTTTTTTGCTGTTCCGAGAGGTGTGGAATTGCAATCTCATCCAGAAGGGACGGATCCATCGGCGATGTCGGGGCAGCGTAAAGTGTAGTGTAAAAGTTAGCGAATGCCTCCGCTATTTCTGGGTCTGTTTTGGCCGGGGTGTTGGGGTCCTCTGTTATCTGTCTGACATGCCGGTGCCCTTCCTCTCGGCGTTCCAGCCAAGCCAGTAGTTTGCCGGCTTTGTCACCATACTCATAAACTCTGGTCCTAGTCTCCCTGTGTGCCTGTTTCGCATTATCTAATGCTGTGTTATGAAGGGTTGCTCTGGCTTTCATGAGGGAGCGGTGGACCTCGGGGCTGGGGTTGGTGACATATCTAGTTTCCCATTCCCCTGCAGCTACCTCCGCCTCCGTAATTTTTTTATTTTGTTCTTTCCTTTTATTACACGTCCATGCCATTATTTCCCCCCTAAGTACCGCCTTATGGGCTTCCCATAGCGTCACCGGGCTTTCTACAGAACTCATGTTTATTTCGAAGAATTCGTCAGATTTTTCCGTAATATATTTCACGAATTCTGGCAGACCCAGGTAATAATTATTTAATCGCCAGGTCCTGGGGGGCAGGGGTTTATCCACTTGGAGCATTAGTTCCAGGGGAGAATGGTCGGAAATACCGCGGGGAAGGAGTTCCGCTGTTTTGACCCTGTATGCTTCGGGGGTCGGGAGGAAAAAATAATCCAATCTAGACAGGGATCCGTGAGCCCCCAGTGAAAGGAGAACCCCTGGTCCATGGGGTGGAGGTCTCTCCATATGTCACTCAGCCCCAGAGCTGTTGCGAAGGTCGCTAGTCGGGTAGATTTATTTGGATTTCGATTTCGTATATGAGTTCGGTCCCGTGTATTACACATCACATCATTGAAATCCCCTCCCAGGATCCATAAATCTGGCTGTTGTTGTGCCATCAGTGCCGTGACATCCCCTAGGAGAGTGTCCCCCAGTCCCGGCGGGGAGTATATTGCCAGGATAGCCACCTCCTCCTCCCATAGAGTGCCCACAAGCAGCACAAAACGGCCACTGGGGTCTAGTTCCACTGCCAACAGTGTAAAGGGGAGCCTCTTGTGTAAAAGAATCAGGACTCCTCGGGAACCCATCGTGTACCCTGCGTGATATGCCAGGCGATAGTTTGTCCTGCGGAAAAATTGGCAGGTCGAGCCCGCTAGGTGCGTCTCTGTGAGGAGGGCTATATCGGGAGAACGCCTGTTAAGGAATTGCATTATGAGTCGGCGTTTAATGCTTGAGCCCATGCCATTCACATTCCATGTAAGGAGTTTTAGGGATCTCTGCCGTGTATTAAGTCCCCTCGGGTCATGTGTTTCTTCATCTGAGCCGCCGTTATACTGTTGTGCGGTCATTCCTGTCTACGGGTCTAAATTGTTGTATCGGATGTGTATGTGTTATATGCGAGTGTGAGAGTGCGGTGGTCATGCCCTTCGAGGGCGTGGGTGTTGGGCGTGAGGTGCATCTTAGCTTCTTGGTGGGAATTGGTTTAGTGTCGTGTCCCGGAGAAATTTTAACATATAACAACTCCCCGTCCCCCCTCCCCATACTCCTCCCCAACATGAAGTATCTGTCGCCCGAACTTTACTGGCGCTGGAAAAACTATGCGGCCAGATTAACTTAAACTTAACCTATTATTTCTTTCCCTCTGACTTACTACTCCTTACTGATTCGAGTGTCCGGAGCCTTGAGTCGGGGGCGTGGCGGTCGCCGGTGGTCTGGTGTGTTGCTTCTGATTAACTACGTTGCGTTTGATCCTTCATGTAGCGGCGGCTATGATCTCACTTTGGTAGCTGTTCGAACGAGGAGAATGTCGCCATGGCCCACCCAATAGGCCGTTGGTTAATTTGCTCTGTCTCAGTTCCCACCCGATGTTTGGTTTTGCAATTGACCCCGCTAACTTCTTTCGGGGTCGGGGTCCCCATTTGGTCCATCGTGGTCTCCCGGCGCGGGGTGTTGAGCGGGTCTTTCCTCCCCCGGTCTTGGTCTCGGTCTTTCCCTATGGTTTCGCTCAGTCCTGGTCCAGTCTCCCACAATGTGGGTTTCCGCCCATCTCCATGCCTCCTGTGGATCAGTGAAGTGGATTGTCTTGCCTTCGTGTTGGATTTTCAGCTGTGCCGGGAATAACAGTCCGTATTTCACATTCATCGAGTGTAGCTTCCTTTTTAGTTGTTCAAAGGATTGTCTGGCCTTCTGAACTTCGCGGGTGTAATCCGGAAAAAAGGCGATCCTGGAACCATTGTATGTCACTGTCCCTTGTGTCCTGGCCATCTGTAAAATGGCGTCTCTATCGCGGTAATTAAGAATTTTTGCAATAACTGTTCTTGGGGGAGCCCCTGGAGTTGGTCGACCGGTGGGCACCCGGTGCGCACGCTCCACCGAGAAGAAGTTCGAGAAGGTCTTCGGGGCGAAGAGGTCCGCTAGCCATTGCTCCAAGAAGAGTTCCATACTGGGGCCTTCTGTGCGCTCCGGCAGGCCCAATATGCGGATGTTATTGCGTCGGGACCTGCCCTCTCCCTCTTCCACTCGGGCTTCTAAGGTTCTCAGGCGGGTTAGTGTTTGCGTGAGTTGTTGCTGCACACCCCCCATGTCATCCTCCACATTGGATATTCGTTGCTCTGCTTCTCCTGTCCTAGATGACAGTTTTTGGAGGTCGTGGCGAAGAAATGAGACCTCGGTGGAGATCGCATCCACTTTCTGTTCCACCGAGGAGCGTGAGTTGGCGATTGCCGCCATCACGTCTTTTAGTGAGAGGGCTTCCTCCATCGGGGGGGTGGTGTTTGTTTCGGTGTTCTCCACAGTTTGTGTCGGCTGTGAGCTTGTTGCGTATTGATCCATGGTGCTCTGCGTCGCGTTTCTCTTGAATCTTTCCTTCCCCATGATGTGGGTTGTGGACGTAGGAAGCTTCCTATCCTCCCACAGCGTCGTCAGGGCTTTCCCCTGTTACCTGACAGCCCCTGCCTCACACCCGTTGTGTTGTTGCTTGGTCGATTGTATCTTCGTTTTCCCCAGGGCACCAAGAGCTTGTGGATTGTGCTCTGAGCCCGTTGTGTTGTTGCTTGGTCGATTGTATCTTCGTTTTCCCCAGGGCACCAAGAGCTTGTGGATTGTGCTCTGAGCCCGACGCAGGCTAGCGCCCGTGAGGAGCACCTACTTGCTGTGGGTCATCCGTTTGTTGTTTGCCTGTTAGTTAGTTGTCGCCGTTTAGGTAGTACGTCGTCGCGGCTTCACAGCCGTTCCGGCATATCGGTTTGCTCCCACCAGAGTCTCTCGTTGCGGGTCTTCCTGCGGCTGCGGTCCGGTGGGGAGTGCAGGGAAGTTGGGTTGTGGCAGCGTCGGCGTACCAGAGAAATGCGCAGTACCCCTCCGTTGTTCCCTCCTTGTCCTTAAGGCGTGTAGTTACGCCGGGTGCAGCCCGGATTGCGGCTGGTTGTGTGCGCGGTTATGTCCACAGCTGGTCCGCCGCCCGCTCGTTTCGCCCATGGGGCCCTCACAGCCCTCACGGCCGCGCTAATATGCCGGGAGGGGGGGGCGGGGGGAAGGGGGCCACTGCGGCTTACTATGTGCTTGATGCCGCCGGTCCAGGTCCCGCGGATCGCTGCTATTCGGGGTGGCGGCGTCTTCTCGGGTCCTTTCAGTGGATCGGGCTCGGGGGCTCCGCGGCCTTCGCTGTGTCTCTAGCTCCTCTCCGACGCGGCGGCCATCTTGCTTCGCCGGAGGGGTTTCCCTTCGTTTCTTCCAATGCGGATATTTCGTTCACAGCGCCTCGGTTTTGGTCCAAAACTTGGTCGTTTGCTGTCGCCGGTGTCCGCTGCACAAAAATATCTTTGTTTCTTCTAAATGAGTTCCCGAAGCAAAGGATTTTCTCAGGATATTTCGGGCGGCCACTAGAGCGCTCGGGGATCACGTCTCCATTGCGTGCTCGCAGGCCACGCCCCCCAAGTCCTTCATTATTGACGGCAATGACATTAAAGTCTCCAAAGATACTAAGACGCTAGGGGTCTATCTTGACTCCTCGCTTTCTCTGAATAGACAAATAAATGCAGTTAGGTCAGCTTCGGCCTATACCTGCAAACTTATCACTGCCTGTAGACCCTTCCTAAACTCCACCAACTGTATCACACTCGCCAGAACTCTTGTTATGGCCAAAATCGACTACTGTAGTGCTCTCTACCTAGGGACCAGTCAGTCTAACCTTAATAAATTGCAAACTGTACAAAATAATGCCTTAAGGGCAGCCTTAAACATCCCGAGACGCTCTCATATCTCCTCCGTCAGATCGGATTTACGCTGGCTCCCGGGAAAACAGAGAATTGCCCTGAAAACCCTAGCCATGACTCACAAATGTCTGAGCAACAACGCCCCACCTTACCTGTCCGCTCGCTTCTCACGCCACACCTCCACTCGACCTACCAGAGCAGCCCAAACTCACAGCCTCATCGTGCCTAGATGCAAACTCCAAAAAGCTGGTGGGGTGAGCTTCCCCGTCCTGGCCTCCAAACTCTGGAACACCTTGCCCACACCTATCAGAATTGAGCCATCATTCCACTCCTTCAAGAACAATGCTAAAACATGGCTGCTCTCCCAAGACTCATGAGACCTTGACACAGTCCAGACTCCATGTGGGGTACAGGACTGAATATACATTTTCTCTCTGCTCTGTCCCTGTATTATACGCTGTTAATGGTACTCTTCGGTACATGTATATATGCTGTAGATTTTTGTAACTCACTGTAACTACTGCTTTTTGTAACATGTGTAAGAGTATGCGCCCGGTTGCCCCTGGGCCGGGTTTTTTGCGCTTTACAAATAAAATAAAATCAAATCAAACACGTCACCATTCTTCTACTTATATCATTTCCTTATTTGGTATTCAGTTATTTTGATCTTGTTTTCCAGATTGTGCATGCAAAAGCGATGCTAGCTGAACCCACTTAGGAAGGGCTAGAAACCACAAGGCTTAACTGCTGTTTAGAAGCCATATGTTGTAAGAAACCATTACTGTTATGCAAACTATCTGGTAGTGCCCACCTGGAATTAGGCCAATGTCATTTTATATTACTGATATGTACATATAAATTGCTCCTTCTGTGTAATCTTCAGAGATGGTCATGGCAATTTCCAGAGACTTGCCATTGCACTCTCTCCAAATCTCAGCTGTCATTTGTGTCTAATAATATACATATATGGTTATCACTCAGCCTGGGTCTGTCTCTTTCTTTCTCATGATTCATCATTTATTACTCATGCAAAACATTTGCCCATCACAGATGCTGCCATTGGACGGACTCCTCCGCTTCTATCACGGGTCACAGTGGGCCCCAAGAAAGCTGCAACTTCTTAAACTAAAGGTGAGAGCTGTTAAAAGCCAGCTTGCCCTTTTCCAAAAATGTCCTACTCTCTGTGACTGTGCTTGGGAGTTGAGGAATAATCTGAGAGTTAGTGCCAGTGCTGATGGAACCAACAACTGCGTGGCTGTATGGTAATCACTCATTATTTGCTGTAAAATATTATAAATTCTAAAATGATGTTTGTAGCTCAGCTTTCTTTAGTACATACTAAAATATTGTCAGCCACTTTGGGCTCCGACTATGGTTTCCTTCTGTTCAGTTTCAACGAGGAGCACACAGCTGCAGCCTGCATACTGACTACCTCATTTTTGTGATGCAGCTGAAATATACAGCTGTTATGTGTTTTTCCAGTACACATATTGTTTGTAATGCATTTCCATATGCAGTCATGACAGAATTCTAGACCTGGGTCATAGCAGGAGGCATTCTAAAGCCCATTTCAAAGCTCAGTAGGTGTGAACACGCAGAAAAATATAGTGAGTTTCCCAACTCGTCATTCTAAACTGTGCATGCCGACGCACATCTTCACCTAAATGCTCCCTGTATATATTGAACTGCCATTTCATGCCTATGTTTAGTTGTTACGTATACGCATACCAGCCCTCTCAGGAAGAAAGAGATTAAATAAAAATACTGTGCTTGATCTTCCACATCACTATTTTTTAATTACAACAACCAGAGCCCATTCTCACATTCTCCTATGTATTTGTGTTTTCTCCTTTCACGCTATAATGGCACACTGTGGCTTGCATCTAAACAGAGTTAGTTAAGTGACTTTGCCCTCGGATGACCTCATTGCAGAGTTCCATTTGTGTGTCATAAGTCAAAGCCCCTGCGGATATTAGCCTCTGTTAATACTTTCAGCGATATCATTTATTGATTTGCTCTGTCACCTTCACTGTGTCTCCCAGTGCTGTCATTTTCACGCTGTACTTTTATTTAAGGGGATACCAACTTCATATAGATGCTTTGTTTTAAATTCCTTTGACTGAGTATTTATCAGTCACCCACTCCTTCTGTGCCTCCCTGCTCTTTCTTTCTCGTAAAAACATGGGTTCTGGTTCCAGCAAGCTTAGTCCTCCAGAAGTGTACTACAAAATGTACTACAACTATAGTGCATACACATCCAAGTATCTTTCGAAATGGCATTATATTATACTAGGTTCAGTACTGATAAATGATTCCCTGAAAACGGAAGTTTCGATATAGACAAGTTTGTCATTTTGCAGGGTGACCTAGAGAAGTTACACGCAAATATTTTTTTAAATCATTGGGAAAGATATTTTTCTTGATATGAAGAGTCCCAGAAGTGCCTACTGAGTCTCAAATTAGGTCTCTCAAGAACACACTTGCCAAGTTAGAAAAAGAATTAGCACATTACAAATGTAAATCACACACAGCGGGTCTCAAAAGACTAATGCTGCCAAATTATATCCTAGCATTGAGGTCACTCAATGTGCCCATAAGACAATTTGGTCCCTCCAAGTGCTGTGCCCAAAGATCCCCTAGACTACCTGCCTCCATACCCGCCCCCAGAACGCCCACAATCTGGTTCTCCGCTGCCCCCTCCTCCAATTCCACCTGAATCCCCACAACCAATGCCTCTACAACAACTGCCTCTGCCTTCAGTCGCCACCTAGTTACTCTTTCACACAAGAGTCTCTGAAGAGACCCCCCTTAGTGACATCTACACCACTCCCAGCTGCCACGTCAGAGTATACCCTTATTTTAAAAGGTCCTGCAGCTCACCTTCCTCGCCACAACGGCTCAGGCAATCTGTTGTCAGACAAATATTTACAAAAGTATCTAGAAGCCAGGCAGCTAGGGTCCCTCCTCAAATATGACACGCAACCTACCCTATCAACTCAGGACCTACAACTCTCCCACACCTCATTTTCAGAACCTCCCACACTAGACACGCGTGGTCCTAGGCACTCAGAGATCACCCCAGTACCAGAGGCTCCCATTATGCCTCTGCAAACGTGCCCTGTGGAAAACGCCTAAGGTGCCACACAAACCATACACACTGCATGGAGCTCCACAGACCACTACCATATGGCACATCAATTCCCCTCATTGCCAGAAAATTCTGCTGTGTTTTTGGAACACCTAACCACTGTTAACACATGCTATAACCCCACCATCGTTGATCTCAAACATCTGTTTAGAGCAGTCCTCAAAGAAACTCTTTACAAACAATTAATGGACAATTTGCAGTGGCCAGACACATTAATTGATGCAGACGCAGTGGCTAACAGAATGACTGAATTCACTGATATTATTATTAAACAAAAATACCCTAAGATATCTGATTGGACAAAAATGTTAGGCTGCAAGCAGCAACCATCAACATCTCCATCAGATTACCTCTCTAGGCTGAATGACTGTTTCACCAAGTCATCTGACATAGAGAAGGCAGTTTACCAGGCCAAAACCTTTCTGGTCTCTCCTTTTGTTACTGCCTTTCTCCCTTAAATATCAAATAAAATTACAAATATCCAGATAGAATGGCAAGCTGAAACCACTGACAAAGCCCTTCAACAGCTCAACATTTTTATGATAAACAAAAGAGGCAAGAACAAGATGGCATTGCTAAACTTATGGTATTGCGGATACAAAAATATAAACAAGGGATGTGGATACGGACAGGGGACTCCCTGGACCACCTCACCAACCTAGCCTCCAACCTCCATGCCCACTCAACCACCAACCTTGCCTCCAACAGCGATTTGTCAGCCCTGGCTGATCCAGCAACATCTTCTCCAACTATTTTTACCCCCACAGCAAATGCAACCCGGACAGCCGTTTTGTAGATATTGCAAACAGACCGGTGTGAGAAACCAGAGGGTGTCTCACCCGCTAGTCCCCGGATAGCTCTCTCTAAGGTGGCCAGGGCACAGCCATCACCTTTGGATCCAAACCCTGGGGATAGACCAGTGCAGGAGGATCACCTGGGTGGGGGGCCTTGGGGAGTGGGACACCTGATGGTGAGACGCAGTCTCTTTCCCGCTAACACATTTAACCCCTCCTACCAGGTAGGATACCGGGGGACTTTAACCCCCGAAAACCCGTCCTCTACACGAACACTGCTACACAGACACCCCGCATTGGCAGAAAACAGACTAGTACCCAAGCAATGTACTTGACCTGTACCACTACCATAGTCAGGCAGAGTCAGGCAATTACCTTTGACAACACACACCTGACTTTAATTGAACTTCCCCACATGTATAAAAGGCAGAGCACAAGAGCACACTTTGAGCGAGGCAAAGCACATGAAGGAGCAGTTCTTCCCAGGAAGCAGCTGAGCCAATGCAGAGAGATGGCAGACCGAGAAAGGAGAACAAGGAAGGATATACACTTGACCTTTTCGATGAGTGATTGTTATACTCCTAGTAACTGAACTGGAAGCAGCACGTGTAAGGCCAAGAAGGGAAAACGAAGAATCCTGCATTGTGTGTCTGTGATATCCGGGGTACTCCTGCATGTCTGTCCGAGACGGTGAGGAGCAGCAGCCACTGTGATATTGTCCTTGGCTCCGAGGTCAAACCCGCAAACAGAGAATTCCACACAGCCGGTGATTTGAAGGAAACTGTACAAGGCCGGTCTGTGTTGAAGCAAAGGTTGCATGCAGCAACATTGTTACACAAAAGGGTGAACATTGAAGCACTTCATGAAAAACGTGGGTAAAGGCCAGATGGCTGATGAATTGTTTTGAACATTTAACGTGAACTAAGATACAAGATAGCAGAGTGGTCCAGCACATGTGTGTGCCTGATCGAAGCTCTCTGACTGATGTATGCCACAAAAAAGTGTCAAAAGGAACTGCAATATGTGAATGTGAAAACAAAGAATAGAAATCAGATAAGAATAAATCAAAGTGGACCTGTGAGGGTGTAAGTAAAATCCATTGCACAGTTGAAAGTCTTAGATTATGAATAAATGCATCCAGGTCCGAGTCTGATCGAGGAAGACCTATTGTGAATTTGTGTATAAAAGGGGTCTGATGGTCTCTGGTCGTGGTGCAGTTGTCAGACCACACGATCCATCCATCACAGGTTGCGCAACCAGAAACCTTTAGCTCTCCTTTAGCAGTTCGATATTCAACACACAAATAGTTTCTCAAAGGCAGCTCCAAAACAAACAGTTTCTAAGACTTTTCTTCACCTCCTTAATTCAATTTAGTTTCCTATTTTCTTTCAGTGCATGATTCAACATTAGCAGGTTCATATTTGCGTTCAATACATTATTCAATGTTAGCAGATTTGCTGTTTTCATTCAGTTCGTTATTCAATGTTAGCAGTATTGCTGTTTTCATTCAGTTTGTTATTCAATATTAACAGAATTACGGTTTTCATTCAGTTCATTATTTAATATTAGCAAGTTTGCTGCTTTAATTCAGTTCCTTTTTTAATATTAGCAGCTTTACTGTTTTCATTCAGTTTGCGATTCAATAGTAGCAGGTTTACTGTTTCTTGCACCACTTGCCTTTCGGTCATTCATATCACTTTATAGTTCCATTTGTAACGGAATCATTTTCTCCGTCGCACTGTTGAAGCACACTGGTCTCTGGGTAACTTCCCCAGCACTCACTGGCTGTAGGTGCCCTACTCCGGTGGTCCTTACTGCTTTGCTCCTTCCCTCTGGCAGTTTTTTCCGATTCCACGAGCCCCGCTTGCATGGATACAGGAGCTCGATTGACATAGGCGGCTCCATAACCTATGCTAGGTCAGACACAGCCTCCTTGTTGCTCGTACCTCACTGCAGCTCCTTTTGCTTGCACTTCAAGCATATCGGAAGCTTCACTCGGTTTGGGGATGTCGGTCGGCATCCTTTCTAGTCTTCGGGTCCCACCAGACCTGCCTCCAGATTCCCAGGGTTTTATGTTTATCTCTGCACAAGTTCTCCATTTCTCTCTCCTTCATTCACAAATGTGCCTTTTATACATCTGTAGTCCTTCAATATACTGCAGTTGTATGCCATTATTCATTTCTGCTTGTCTCTGATTAAGAGGACATGTCTGACCTTCATACCTTGCAGGCATTTTTTTCGTCCCAGCACCTAAGTGGTGAATGTGAATGGTGTTCATTATTCTCAGTTGCTTCTTCTTCATCTCAGTAGTAGAGTGGTGAGAGTTTGTGATGTTCTTTACTCTCAGTTACTTCTTCCTCATCTCAGTACTAGAGTGGTGAGTGTGTGTGGTATTCTGTACTCTCAGCCGTCTGTTCCTCATCTCAGTACTGTCAGGTGTCCCAAGAGAGTAACGAATGGGAGTTGCCCTACAATAACCTATACAGGTCGTGGAAGGATTAGATTGGTTGACATTAGAATAAGGGGGATACAATGTCTTGCCTAAAGGTACCCCACTCGCAATCCTTTTCCTCTTCTTTCTAGTAAATCTGGGTTGATATCTTTTGTCATTCTCAGGGCCAATGGTAGATAGGGAACAATATCCCATAACCACCTCTGGGATAGGAGTTCCTTCCTAAAAGGAAAATGTGGAATAGTGTGTCTCATTTAAGTGTATCCCACTTCCAATCCCCACGGACCCTCTACCCAGGTGATACTCCCTCGCTTCTCCACACCCAAGGTCAGGATCCAAGAGTGATGGCCCTTCCCTGGCCAACTGAGCAGAGGACCCAAGGGGAGTAAATGTGAGGATGCCCTCAGGTTTCTCACAGCCCCTAATCACCGTAACCCAAGGCAGGCCCACCACTTAAGAAGTGAGTGCACATTGTATGTATTGTATGTAAAGCAAGTTTATTGTACATTTGTCTGGGAAGGGACTAGATGATGCCGTAGAGACAAACTATCACACATCATATACATTTTTGCAACAGTTAAAACACTCCCATATATTTTATTACAATCCACCCCCACACTTGATTGGACAAGACGTATACAAAAGAAATCCAATCTTTCTTCAATTCTCCCATTCTCATTGGCTTCAATAATCTTAACTACCATCTTCAGTTCATGTGTACACACACCCCTTTTTAGGATTTGTCCATGGTAGGTCATGGCATCATCACACAGTTACACATTCACATACAAACATAATTCATTACAAGTTCCAGCTGGCTAGAGACCTTTTAACCCTAACCGTAATTGCACATGGTTTGCATCAATACTTTGAATGACATGAAGAGAAGGAGAATAAACAGGTTCTCTTTGAACTGACGATACCCATCTCACCCACCCCAATATACTGGTGTCGCTGGAACTTTCTAATCTATATGACTACCATTTCAGCACACATGACACATCCTAAGAAAACAATCAAAACCCATGAGTATCGGTCACTCTGGCATCAAGCGTAATTTCATTCCACATTTATTGTTGGTCAAAAGAAAATGGCCGGATGCCTCTGCAAGCTCCCTTGCACTTAGAAAAGATGACATCTGCCTTCTGAAAAACCACCAGGCCATACAAACCCTGGCCAGTTTGTTGGCTGACCATCTGCTCGGTCAATCATTACTTCTCCTCTGGCCTTCTGCCCTGCAAAGCTAATTGTTCCCAGATGCTCAGAATTCACCTCACAAACCCCTAACAGCAAAGTTTAATCAATTTATAAAAAGGCCCCTACATGTAGATTTATTCATTCCCTGTGTATGTATCCCGGTGTGCAGTAATGTTTAATGACTATCGTCTCTTCTTTACAGTGGGTTTTTCATAACAAATCCCCTTCTTCGTATGCGCAGTGTGAAACTCCTCGTCGCACAGCTTCTAGGCACTTCATGGCACACCATATCTGGATCGTGTTTATATTTAATTTTGCAATTTTGACATTTATCTTGCTACGTGCATGCAAATCTAATAAGTATCAACTTGAACGCAAAGTAACACTTGAAGTAAACATCCCTTCACATTTAACTCCACTGGATACATATAAAAGTGCAACATCACAGCAATTTTGCCACACCCCAGTCACAAATATGGCACCCCCAACGTGAACCCCTCTTCATCATTGGGACCTTTCCTGACCACCTGAACAAGCCCATTACCATAATTTCATGCATTCCTCACAATACACAATTTTCTATGGGCACTGATTTAGCCTCTGCCTTCGTCTCTGTACATATTCACCCTGACTCTCAATATCTCTTTGCATTTTCCTATAAAGACTGGCAACTCACATACAAATCTCTTCCTCAGGGATTCATTGACCCTTCCTTCCTCTTCTCCCAAATCCTCAAAGACGACCTTCAGGATGTTACATTCTCTGGAGGTTCCACTATGATCCAATATGTTGATGACCTCCTACAAGCATCACCGTCCCTTGAGGTTGCCCTCTCTGACTGTCACACTCTCCTCTCAGCTTTAGCAGCCAAGGGCCACAAGGTAAACAGAAGCAAACTCCAACTATGCCTTCCCAAGGTCTGCTATCTAAGGCATGACATTTTCCAAGGGGCCAGACGGCTTGAGCCCTTACTCATTTTATGCACTATCCAATGCCCCATCAATGTCACTAAAAAGCCTCATCGGTCCTTTATAGGAATTAGCAATTTCTGCCACCCCTGGATCCTAGATTATGCCTCCATTGTTGCTCCCTTGCAGGAGATGCTCCTTGACTCCCAGCCTGAGCGCTTTGAAACACTTGCCTGTGTGTGGGCACTAATTAAATAAACAATACCATACCATACCTGACACTTTGCGATTGTACTGTATTGTTCTTGACATTTATATAGCGCTTTTTAGCATTATTATAGTCTCAAAGCGCTGGTAGTGGCAATGCCCTCGTGGACCAAAGTCCAGAGTGTTGAAAGTCATGGAGTAAGATTAGAATGCATGTGTGCACTTGGCCAAATAAGGCTTAGCTGGGATGGCCAGACTCCGGTAGAGAGTGATGGTCACAATAAGTGTCTACAGCTTTCACTCAAATTAAAACTCCCCTTTCTTTTTTGCCTGCTTTAGCACTTCCTGACTATGAGAAGTCTGGTAGTTCAGAAGGAGGAGACAGACCAATATGTTCCATTTTCAAAAGGTTTATTGGAAAATAATAAAGAAATTGCCTAACTTTCCTATCCTTATGGTTTCCCTACCGAACACAACTAAACTCGGGTGCTCGTTGCCAGGAAGGAAGTCCAAAATCCAAAGTCTATGACCAATCTGAAACTAACCTAGGCTGACCCTACCACTGTTAATACAGGACAAAAAAGCCAGGAGAATGACTACTTGCTCCCGGATTGCTTCTCAGCAAAGTTCTTCTCAATATGGTCTCCTCAAATAGTCTTTTGCTATCTCTCATAATAATTATTTTAGTTCTTTCAAGGGTTTTTTCCCAATCTCTTGTATATTTACTCCCTATACACTTCAGACTCCTTTCAGGGCTTTCCCTGGTTCTTGGCTTAGTCTCTGAGCATGCGTTGTACTTCCTAAATCTTCCTGGCGTATTGCCACTTTGACACACCAACATTAGGGCTCTTCTCCGACCCTGCTTGAATGTTCTTCCTGGGATGTATGGCAATATTGCTGATTAAAGGGTTGCTCCCTCATTTCCCCTCCAAACCACCACCTCTCTCCTTCTGTTTTCCCTCAGGATCTCATTCCATGTACAGACTGTCTCGGGTCAGTTCTTGGCATATGGCCACTCCGGCACGCCAACGTTAGGGCTCTTCTTCGCTCCTGCTCGAATGTTCCTCCTGGGAATTTGACAGGCTCCCATTAGTCTGTCATTAATACTGTATACTTGTGGTATTTCCCCTCGCTAGCTGCTTCTGTGTGCGTAAAGCAGAATCTTCCTTGAGTTCCCAGCCTCCTCGATCCTGCTGGTTTGAAACTCCCGGGTCTCACTTCCATGTTCTCTTGGCCCCCCTCTTTTTAGAAGGCACTGTCGGGGCTTCCTCAGCTTCTCAGGAAAGTCCTTCCTTTGTGTTAGGGCCATGTTCATCATAACTCTTTTTTGGTTTCTTCGTCTCAGTGATTGACCAGACATGGGTCCCTTGCTCGCTGCGCCATAGGGAACCAAGCTGCACCTCACTGAGGAGACCCAACAAGGCCGAAACATGTCTGGGGGTGCTTGTGTTTCCGTGCAGAGGGGACCTGGCCTAGCAGTTCGGGTTGGGCTGCTACCATTGATGGCAGTACCTGACTGATTTGCATATGGCTGGACCCCTTTTGCAATGGTGCAGAACGGGCTAAAAAACAGTGGCGTGGAAGGTTGCCCAGAGCATTGGAAGTGGTACAGATGCATTCAAAACCTTCCACCCATCACTTTTGTGGTCACAGTTTGTCTCACTATGTGAGAGAGGGTATGCTCAGACGTGGGTCCCTTGCTCGCTGCGCCATAGAGAACCAAGCTGCACCTCACTGAGGAGGCCCAACAAGGCTGAATCATGTCTGGGGTTGCTTGTGTTTCCGTGCAGAGGGGACCTGGCCTAGCAGTTCGGGCTGGGCTGCTACCATTGGTGGCAGTACCTGACTGATTTGCATATGGCTAGACCCCTTTTGCAATGGCACAGACGGGCTAAAAAACGGCCGTGTGGAAGGTTGCCCAGAGCATTGCCAGTGGTACAGATTCATTCAAAACCTTCCACCCATCACTTTTGTGGTCACAGGTGTGTAGGTGTGCCTGCCGAACTTCAATGTGATGATGGGTAGTTAGTTGGGAGTGGACTGTCTAATCTAGGTCTCCTGAATCAATATTGGGAGTCTAGGCTGCTGAAAAGTCTGGTTTCCAAACATTTTCAGAAAGACCAGAGGGATGGGGTCGTTTCTTAGTTGGGATGGCAAGGTGTTCCACAGTTTGGCTGCTACTACAGGAAAGCTAGACCCCTCTGCTTTATGTCTTTTGTATCTGGGTGTTGCAATGAGGTTAGAGTATGAAGCTCGAGTAGGTCTGCTGGACTGAGTTTAGACAATTTGTTGTTGAGGTAAGCTGGTGCATTGCTGGTGAGACATTTGTGGATGAGGGTAATGATTTTAAATTTGATCCTGTCTTGGACAGGAAGCCAGTGAATATGTCATCTGGTTGACGAGGTGTGCCCGTTCTTAGGTATATTCAGTGCAGCTCTGATAGCATTATTTTGTACTATTTGGAGTTTTTTTTATGTTTCTAGCACTAGATCCTGCAAATAGGGAGTTACAGTAGTCTATCCTCGAAAAGGATCAATGCTCTTGCTAAGGTGATGCTGCTATCAGTCGAGAGGAACAGTCTACTCAGTCTGATAAGTTTAGACGTATAGGCTACCGACGAGACAAAGGTGTTTAACCGCCGAGGGAAGAGTCGATGTAGACCGCCAAGGTCTTTATTTCGTTGGTGACATTGACAGTAGTGCCATCAATATTGAAAGATTTGTTTTGTTTTGGGAGGTTATTTAGCTTAGATTTGTTTCCTATTACGATTAACTCTGTCTTGTCATCATTGAGCCATAATTCATTTTGTGCCTTCCAGGCCTGGATGACGAGGTATATTTTGTTGAAGTTGTTGGTGTCAGTGTCGTAGCAACCTGTGATGGATATGAGCATTTGCGTATCGTCCTCATAATTAGTTTATGTGATACCCATTTTGTCTAGTTTGTCAAATAGTAACTTTGTGAAGGCTTTATACAAAGTTGGTGAAACGCAGGAACCTTGCGGTACGCCGCATGTTACTGGGACTGGTGAGGCTGCTGATGAAGTAGAGAAGATTCTCATCGTGCGGTTATACAAAAAGGATTCAATCCATTTGATGGCTTCAGGAGAGAAGTGTACTGCAGTTTGGAGATGGTGGCAAAGGATTTTGTGATTGACCAAATCAAAAGCTGCAGAGAGGTCTAGTAGGAGAAGGATGCAGAGATCTCCCCTGTCCTTAAATTGGTCTATTTGTGTTTTTAGGTCCAGTAGAGCCGTCTCTGTTCCATGTTCAGGTCTAAACCCAGATTGTCTCATTCCTAGAAGTTTGTTAGTTTCCAAGAATTGTTGGATCTGCAAGTATGCTGCACGGTCGAGGATTTTTTGTAAAAATGGGACTGTAGTGATCGGTTGGAAATCGGTTGGGATGTTCAGGTCCAAGGTAGGTTCTTTTAGCAAAGGTAGTACATATGCTTCTTTTAGGTTAGCAGGTACTGAACTGGTGGCAAATTAACTGTTAATGATGAGGTGATAAAAGGTGCTAGTTCATTAGCACATTCTTTTATGAACGAGGCAGGGCAAGTGTCGCCTTTGCATCTCGATGGTTTTAGTCCTTTGATGATGTTACTAGTTTCTGCAATGGACACATGATTGAACGTAAATGTATTTGTTGCGTGTGGTTCTGAGGTCAGAGGTGTAGTTTGGGAGTCTAAGTTAAGTTTAGATTTTATTTCAATTTTACTTTGCAGAAGCGTGATTTTGTCTGCTAGAGCCTTTTGCACTTTAGTGCACCATTGCTGGTCATTAATGGAATTGTCAGGGGTCGGGGCTGGTGATTGCAGCTCTCAGAGAATAGTGACTAATTCTCTACAATTTGATTGGGCGTTCTTAATTCTCTGATTGTATGAGTCAATTTTGGCTTTGATGATGGCTTCCTTGTAATCATTGGCTAGAGTCTGAAAGAGAGTTTTGTTTGCAGATGTTGGTGTTTTTAGCCAGTTGCGTTCGGCTGTCCTTTTGGCCGATCGCAGGGTTTGCAGGTCTAATGTGAACCAAGTATTAGCGTGTACTTGTGATTTCACTTTTTTGGATTTCAATGGAAAAAATGTATCAATGACTATTAGCAATGATTTGTTGTACTGATTGACTAGTAGAGACGGATCAGTGCCCGGGTAAGTAGAGTGGGTTATTGCTGATAAGAGAGGAAGCATGTTGTAACGGTTGATATTTTTTAAGCTTCTGGTTGGTGAGGTAGAGTAGAGTATGGGCGGTTTAGTAGGTTTGGTTATTATGGTAGTGGAGAAGAATATGGTATTATGGTCAGACCAAGGTGAAGGAGTGTTAGATAGGATGTAAGTGACACAGTGGCTGCGATCCAGTCTAGGGTCCGTCCATTCTCATGGGTCGGTGAGCAGATGCGGTGAGAGAATCCTTGGGCTTTCATGGAGTTGGCTAGGAAGCCTGCATGGGTGCCTAAACGATCGTTCAGGCCGAGGTTAAAGTCACCTAGGATGATGGCTTTGGATTGTGGTTTCATATTGAGGGCTAGGAGAGATGTAATGTCGTCTTTGAAGGTGATTAAGGGACCTGGAGGTCTATAGACAATGTGAATAGTGCAGGTACATGTGTGTGTAAGTTCAATTATTAAGGTGATTACTTCACCCGAGGTGATAGGGAATTCTCCTGATATTCTGACATCAAAGGTATGTTTAGCTAAGAGCTACTCCGCATCCTTTAGCTGTAGTTCTGTTCTTCCTATAAATAATGTATCCCTCTGGGATGGCTAGTGATAGGGATGTGCCAGAGGCTGTATGGAGCGAACTTTCTGTGAGTGCCAGAATATCTAAATCATTATCATTGATAAGGTCTGCAATTTCTAATGCATGAGCTGTGATAGATCTTGCATTGATGAGGGCACCTTTCAGATGTAACACAGAGTCGGTGTGGTCAGGTTTCTTGATAGTGGTATTGTGGTCCTTTAGGTTTTCTAAGCTGTTTCCACTTCTGCGTAATGTTGGGTAGGGAGGAGTGGAGAGGATCAGCCTTGTAGGTGAAGGTGGACTATGGGATTGCTGAAGTGTAGTCAGCATTACGACTGGTGGGTTCAGAATCTGTGGTATTTCAGGTGTTTGTGAGGTCGGTATCTTGATAGTTAGAGTAGGGGTTATGGTGTCCTTTTGGGTATGATGAGGGCCAGTCTGTGATGATAGTCTAGATTTTCTTATACGTCTAGATAAAGAACATGTGGAATAAGGGCTGACTGAGGTGGTGACAACTGTGGTCTCGCTATTGTGAGCTATTGTAGTGATCTGAAGTAACAGTTTTTATGCAGGGAAAGGGGAGTTGTCTGTCAACTAATGGGGATGTGCTGGGTTTTTGAGTATATTGAGAAGGGATTTCCATATCGGAAAGGGAGTCCTTATCCCCAGTGACTGAATTCAATGATTCATAACGTAAAGCCATTCACCTTGTTCTGTGATGAGAAAGATTGTTTTGCCCTAGAGGTACTCAGACAGAAGTACAGTGATGTGCAACGTCCTGTAGCCTATTTCAGCTCATAATTAGATCCTGTAGCTTCTGCTTTCCTACATTGCCCTCGGTCTGTTGCTGCGGCAGCACTCTTGCTTCCCAAAGCAGACAACATCGCCCTAGCCCATCACATAGATTTTGCTGTGCTTATGCTGTTTTATCATTTCTCCTCAGAAGTAAAACACATCACCTTTCTGCTGCATGTTTCACCAAGAATGAAAAATTGCTGCTCTCTGCTACTAATATTAGACTCCTTAGGTGTGCCCCTCTCAATGCTGCCTCACTTTTGCCCACACCAAATGATGGTATCCCTCATGATTGCCTCACAGTGGTAGATATCATCTCCTCCCCATGACAGCACCTTAAAGATGTACATCTCTCTAATTCTGACATAGTTCTTTTCATTCACAGCTCTTGTTTGCAAAGTTCCACTGACTGATTCCCTGTTAGATCAGCCCAGGTTGAAGAGGTAATTTCCCTCACACAGGCTTGCACACTAGTCACACAATGCTCAGCCACTAATTGCATGGATGCCTGCTATGCCTTTAGGATCTCATATGATCATGGTACCTTTTAGAAGCAAAGGGGCTATCTCACTGCCCAGGGCACACCAATTTATAATGTGCAATATGTTCAAGCTATGCTAAGTACTATTTTGCTGCCTTCTGCTCTAGCAATTGTCAAATGCAAGGCTCATCCACACTTCTCAGATGACATCACACAAGGTAATGCACTGACACATTGTCGCCATGTGAAAAATGCAGCCCTTTATGGCCGTCCAGCTCCAGATGATGTGCCACTCTTTCTCCTCTCACTGGAGAACCCTCTAGCACCCCTTTTCATCTTGGCAGACATCCAAAGCAAGGCCCCTCAAGCTGGGAAAATAAAGGTTGTGTTTTGGGTTCAGACCGCATATGGCATGATGAAGTGGGCTGTTTAGTGGCATTGTATCTTCTTCCTTACCTAGCTCATGTTGCACACTCTGCATATTTTTCCAACAAAGGTAAAATGGCTTCAGAAATATTGTGCATCTTGTACCACTTGCCTTGCATTCAACACAGGGAAACCTGTGACACTACCCAAGGGGTGCATAAGCTTCCTTTAGGTCCTTTTGTGCACCTTCAGATTGCTTTTATTTAAATGACTAAATGTGTCTCTTTTGTATATGTACTTTTTGTAGTTGACCCATTTTCTGGCTGAACAGAAGCTTTCACCTGCAAACATGCAGACTCAATAACTGGGGCCAAGAAACGGTTGAAAGAGTTCATCCCAAGCTTTGGTCTCTCGGTTTCTATTAACTCTGACAGAGCAACTCATTTTACAGGTCATATTGTCAAGAACATATGCACTGCTCTAGGCATTTTTCAGAACTTTTATTGCATGCACCACCTACAATCGTCTGGGGCAGTTGAGCGAAAGAACTGCTATATCAAAAACAGGCTCTCTGAAGTTTGTCAAGAAACAAGCCTTAGACAGAGGGAAACCTGTGCATAGAACACATGGTCTTTCACCTCATGAAATACTTATGGGTAGGCTCATGAGAATGGTGTCTACCCCTCCACCCTCACCTTTTGATTCTGATTTCCAGTTGAATGATGATCCTGTCATTTCTTACTGCAAGAGACTAATGCTCGTTGTCAGTTCTCACTTTTAGCAAATCAAGGAAGCACTGCCGCAGCCGTTGAATGCTCCATGCCACGATCTCCTGCCAGGTGATTGGGTCACCATCAAGGTTCACCAGAGGAAATCATCACTGCATTCATGCTGAAATTGGCCTTTACAGGTGCTCCAACTACCCACGCTGCTGTGTGCTGCAGAGGTTCTGACTCCTGGGTGCACTACTCCAAGGGCATCAAAGCAGCACCACATACCGACCACAACGCACCAACAGCGGTCCAGGACACAGACAGCCCTATTCAGCCTTCAGAGGTGCAGGACAAAGATTCCCCTCTTCAGCCTTCAAGGGTTCAGGACAAATATACCCCTCTTCAGCCTCCAGGGGTCCAGGACAAGGACACCACTCGCAGCCATCGGCTGCTCTCCTAGATGAAGGTTCTTTGCAATCCGTCCAGTAGTACAACTTGCAGTGTGCTGCTAACACCTCATCTGTTGCTACTGAGTGACACAAGGTACTGTCCTTTTCTGTTCATATTGCAGTCACAATAACATTGCACACCTGTATGAGAGGTGCATCAAGCCATTTTCTGTCTAAGGGGGCCTTTATGGCCTGCTTGGAGGTCCCGGCACCTCAGTAGACTCAGCTTTTCTTGTTTATGGCACACACAGCTGACCTTCCACAAGACTCTGTGTCTTCTCCCACCTGGTGCATCTGGCTGCTCTTCGCTTCTGGCACCCTTCACTTAGATGGGAATTCCTGGTGCACCTGGTTAATCTTAGACACTGGTGCCACTGCACATATGCCATATTTGTTTCACTTCTGGGCCACATTCATGTTCAGGAACTTTGCCTTCACCATCACTGTCCTTGTACTCCATTTTGCTCTCATTCCCCATCATGCTTGTGGTGGCATTCCATTGATTCCAGTTTGATTTAACTGGGGGGACCAGTGTTTTTCTATTGTTTCAATACCACTTCTTGACCCACATATGACTCCCCTTACAATCAGACTTGGTTCATCCCGTCCGATGATTGTAAGGGGGGTTGTATGTGGGACAAGAAGTGCCCACATACCTCCCTCCCATGATTACCATGGTATATACAACCACAGGCCTCATATAATTTGTGCAAAATGGCTTCCCATGGGATGTCAAGAGGCTTGCACCATTGGTTTCCTCAGACCTGCACTCAGACATACCATGGAATTTCCAACTTCAGTTTTGCCCCCTCACAAAAGTAAGTGCTCCATTTGGGATTGGATTAAGGGGGATATCAGAGTTGTTTTTGCATTGATAAGCACAGCTGTAAACAGGGATGATTTCCATGCTCTCAGACTCCTCCTGGAACAGGTAGCTCACCATACTGCATAAGCCCTCTCTCTGCTGAATACTGAGTAGTTAGTGCTTTGAACAATGGTGCTTCAGAACAGAATAGTACTAGATTATATCCATGCCCAGGGGGGTACGTGTAAATTAATTGGACAAGAATGCTGTACGTATGTGCCTGATAACACCTCCCAGATATCAGACATCATCACTGACCTCACGGATATTGGGTCCACCGTCAATGTCACTAATGTAGCTGGCACATATAGGGTGTCTTTGGCTCACTTGGGTTGGCCATATTGCATGGCATATTTTATTTATTTTAATTTTATTGTTTACTTGTTAGGCGCTTATACAGCAAGTAAAATACTGTTTCAAAGCACCCATACACCGAAGGAAGGGAACAAGGGAAGTAAAACACATTACAAACACAACATTTCAGAGCAGTGGGAGGAAAAAAGGAACAAGGACAAGCCTACTATGCCTTGTGAGTATTCAAAAAGTGCAAGTGCAGCAAGGAAGAGGGCAGAGGCTGTAAGTGCTGGGGTGTCCGAGCTCATGGGTGAGCAACAGATGAAGTGCTAGGATTGTTGAGTGCGACATAGCCTGGTGCTGCATTAGGTGTAAGTGCGAACCTCCAGGGCAGAGGGTGTGCCAATGCAAGTGCTGAGGGTAGGCAGGAGCTGGGCTGATTGGGTGTTGGAGGTCAGGGGCCCCAAGGATGCATAAGGGCCCCAGACTCCAATCACAGCAGTTGTGGGATTAGCAGATGATTATCAGATGCTCTTCCTAACACCTATTGTAGCTCTCACCATGTTGCGATTCCTGGTGGTTCGTTGCCTTCTACGTTGCTTTGCTCGGCAGGCCTCCTGTATGCCCACAGACACAATTTTGATGATCCTCGAGGTAGTTAAAGACCTAGTGGAGATAGAACGTGCATACAGGAAGACATTTCAGGGCTCATGGCTATAGACCTGGATGGTCAGGTTACTGTATTCTCAAATGTGTAATTAATGTAGTCTATTGTTTATGGTTTTCATTCTTTTTTCTTTGATTCTGTTATGCTGTTCTACTCCAATTCTGTATGCATCCTCCTGCACTTTAACATGTGCTGTATTAAGCTTTGTGGTCTACACACTATTTAGGGTATGACCAAAAGGGGGGTTGTTGTGGCAGAATATCTACATGCTTTCCCTAGGCCTATTCTCTGTAGCCCTGTGTATCCCATTCCTAAATGATGCACACACTCCAGGCCTGGTAGATCCTGCTGAGCCCCAGCAACCTGACGTCATACCTCTCTTCTTCTCCTTCTCCTTCTCCTTCTCCTTCTCCTTCTCCTTCTCCTTTTACTTCTCCTTCTCCTCCTCTTCCTCCTCCTCCTTTCGTATTCAGTTATTGTGATCGTGTCTTCCAGATTGTACATGCAAAAGCGATGTTAGCTGAACCCCACTACAAAAGAGTAGAAACTGCAAGGCTTAACTGCTATTTAGAAGCCATATGTTGTAAGGAACTGTTACCATTATGCAAACTGTCTGGTAGTGCCCACCTGGAATTAGGCCAATGTCTATTCATACTACTGACCAGTCTATATAAGTCACTCCTTCTCTGTAATCTACAGAGATAGTCATGGCAATTCTCTGAGACCTGTCGTTACACCCTCTCCAAATCTCAGCTGTCATTTGTGTCTAATATTATACCTAATTGGTTATCACTCAGCCTGGTTCAGTTTCTTTCTTTCTCATGATTCATTATTACTCATGCAAAACATTTGACCTTCACACCACTTAATTTATAGATTCAACCTATCAGGAGACAGAGGGCCTTCAAGCCTTCTGCTAGCATACAACGGGGACATCTTCATTTTGGATTGCCCCTGTTCCTTTGCAATAATTCCCTTAGTGACTTACTATTGGTGGAGTTGCTAGGTGGCATTAGCTAAGCATGCAGGGAGTTCCAAAATGTTAGAACGTATTGGACTGTGAATGAGATCTAATGTTTCCTTTTCTCTTCCATATCCTGATTCCTAGAGAACAAAGGACTCTGACTGCAATAACCTTCGCTTTTCTTGATCACCCATTATTGACCAGTGCCTCATTGTTAGGTTTTTGGGTCAGCCAAGTCTTTAGCAGTCCACTTTCACACGTGAATTAAGTGTGAATATGGATCACTGTGCGAACGGAAGCCACCCTGAGCTGGGCCATATGGTGTCAAATCGGTTTGAAGGGGGCGAATACCTTCCATTAGCTCAACTGCATTCACAGAAGGGCAGGTTTTATAACGTTTAAATGATGCCAGAAGAATTGGCCATCACTTTAACTCTGTAGCACAGCATTATCATTTGTGACGAGCTGCTTTGTATATGTCTACGTATTTTCCAAGACTCCAGATATGACAAAATAAACACAATAATAATTGAGTTTCATCAAAGGGCTTCATTTTGAAAATAAAGCCCATTCTGCTGATGGACGGCTCATGGCTCATCAATCATGTGATTTAATATTATACTATTTGTAACTAATACCTTTGGTGCTAATTAGTTTCAGGGTTGCCAAAATCCAACTGAATATGAAACAATTTTCCTAATGACAACATATGTTTTAGGTTATGCATATTTATGCTGCTATTTTGTATTCCATGAACACATTTCTCTGCTTTGCCTAAATATATTCCTGGAAGGTGTCTATGTCTCCCAACAGCTGATGGCATGCACGTACAATCTGTACAACAAAAAGCGTGAATGTTCATCTATATAAGAATGACTTCAGTACAGTTATAAACCCAATGGGTGGGCAAACCCACCCAGGTGTTTAGGCACAGAGCCTTTTATGAAAGTGATACTGTTTGGCAGACCCCCACTTCAAGCAGAATCCATTCAGCTAGAGTTCCTACAATTCGAGAAAACCCAGGCGATTACCCCTAGCAGACAGAGATCAAAAAATTGAATTGAACTCACTGTGCCTTTGTGTGACCCATATCTGCTTATGAGGCAGCAACCATTCAGTGTATTCCCAGAGCTGTCCACTGACAACAATGTTATCTTTAAGAATGTTCTTCAAAGCTTCAGTCACCACTCACAAAACCATTAGTAACCAAGAGTAGATTTGGTGCTAGGTGTGATGTAGATACCATTGCCCAGTCATCCACTTATTGCCCAATTCAGGCAGGTGGCAGGAAGTGTAGAACTAAGTGGTATCACACATCTGATTATGTGCACTGAGGTGTCGCAGATACTGGACCTACTACTTTAGCAAAAGTACCCCACTACAATGCCCAAATTAACCTAAACCAATTAGATTCAATTTTGTATTCCCGCAAACCTTGGAGCCATTTTATATTTAGCTTGTTGGTGGCAAATCCAATATTTTGCAAGTTGTTTGTTACTTTTTTCATGTTTATTTATTTAAACAGCATTCGGTGCATCATTTAATTGTTTCCTTTATGTAAGTGGTAGAGGGCTGATGTCGTTTTCTGGACTAACTAAATCATTCCCAACATTCCATTTCGAGCGTTCTCTTCTGCATAACGAGTATTGGAACCCAAGTTCGCTGTTCCTAGTCTCCTGATTGGTACATCAATGTTCTTTGCCTCATTTTAAAACTTTCTGCTCTATGAGGCCTTAACCACAGGTGGTGCTCCCTCGACCCTGCCCAGCCTACTCCCATTTGATGTCCACATTCACCTCACCTGGCTCCTTTCCTTTCCTTCGTTCCACTTCTTTGGGCACTCCATGGTCCTTTGCCAACACTGCCTGCCTCCTTCTTACAGCGCATCCCCTGGTAGCTCTTCCACTTGTCCATCTTGTATTTCTTCTAAGGCACATTGTGTACCTCCTCATATCTTCCGAAAATAGTACCCCAGGAAGTCATGCTTATTCTATCAGGTACTATGCTATATACCCCTTGGTAGAGGGGCATTACCACCCAGTAATTGTTCCAGGGCCATCGCTAATGCCCTTACTTTTCTTGGGACTGTAACTTACCATCCTGTCCCATCAGTGGCAACGTGCTCGTCTTGGAAGCAATATGACCCAGAGCAGCACAGGTTCGAATCCCAACCTCTTCGGTATATTCAGCTTCTCTGAAAATGAATTGCATGGCATGCATTTTGAAGGATACCGATTTAAAAGTAATGCATGCAGGTAATGCTAAACACGGTGGTTCCTTTTCTTCTCAGGCCTAAAGATATTGTTATGGTAGGGAGCTCAATATGGAACTATTTCCTGGTCATTGTCACCTCATTTCTTCAACCTTGAGGTTGTCAAAGAAGGTAAAATATGCTTGCCTCACACCTAGGATACTGAAAGTTACAGCTGCCACAAACCTTAATGCGTAGATTATGACCCCCAACTCGGCCTGAAGGAGTGGCAGAAAGGTCAGACAAGTATTTAGAAAATAAAGAGATGCAAATGAGCAACAGAGTGAGGGACATGCACAAGCAACATCATAAATGCATGGGATATCAGTGCGGCACTCAAATGAGTGACAGTGGAGTCTTTGAAATGAAATGAGAAGAAATGATTGATCGCTACACATGTATTGATATGATTTATAAGTTATGCAATTCGCAGATAAATATAGAAACAGGCAAAGCAACCAATGCCATCAACAGGTAAATGGCAGGGATGCTGTTTGAATGTCAAGGGAATAAACATAGGCAATTTTACTTTTTCACATTTCTTATTTATTTGAACATTGTTTTTTTTGTTGTTGCTGAAAGGTGTATATTTCAATGACTCGGGACGTCACTGTATCCCTTCCATTTGCATTGCAAGCGCCTACTCTGGAGTGCCTACACTGGCATACTCGGGGTGCACCCGATAAGGTAACCTCGAATACAAATATTAAGGATCTTTTCTGGTGGCACCATGTTGTCACAGGGTTTGTGCATTTCTGAAATGTTTGCCCACCAGGTGCATGCCCCACCTGTCGCAGTAATGTACACTGGGCAACTTCGGCCCCTGTCTAAAACGACCATGGCACGCAAACTCCAGGATCCTCCCCTCTACAAAGGTCAGCACCTTTCAATGAGACTATGGGCCTAAAAGAGGGTGGGGGTAGATTTGGGGCACAGCTATTTAAGAACGATGTCTTGTCAGGTGGCACACAGTGTTAAGGGCAGAGGCAGGAGATGCCAGGGATACAGGGTAGCACAGGGATACCACGACTCCAAAGCCCGAGTTCCTGGTGGCCTCACAGGCTGGCAAAGACTAACCGCGTCACATGGCACGATCAGTTAAGACGTGCAGCAAGAAGGCCAAACCCACTGAGCACTACATCAAGGTGAACTTGATTGGGGGCGATTTCTGGCAGTGCTTCAATGGCAGCTAAGTGGGGCACCAGCGTACAGTGAAAGGGCACCGAAAACTAGTGGCCCATCTTCTCATTCTCCTCACCTTGATGCTCGTTCTGGACTCGCCTGCTTCTCCGCGTGTCACTGCAACTTGGGGACAATGGTAACATGTTTTGCGCAATGAGACTTCTAAACAAATGAATTGTACGCCAAGTTGACATAAGTTTCATTCATACATATTTTTTCTTTCTTTCTTTAATTTGCTCGTATTTCTCTTTTTAGTTTATCCATACATTTTGCATGTATCGATTTGATATTTTGATGTCTTTACATGAAAACAGTGTACCAACAGGGTGCAATATATAGACTTGTAAAACAGCACAGACATTTTGTTCAGATAACCGAAAAAGTGTGTGCATTCTAGTACATGATTTTCAGGTAGTCAAATAAAACAGTATCACTTCGTGACAAATTGTTATTTATCGTAGCCTGGCTTGAAAGACCATTATAAGTGTGCCCTGTAGAAAACTTAGTATGCACAGTATGTTCATTGCAGAACTTCTGAAGTTCCCCATCACAGATCCTTTTTAGATCTGACTGCTGCCAATTCTTGGCATGTATTCTAGGGGTACATGGAGAGCATAGATGTAATGCCCAAATCCCACTGAAAGGCAGCAGGAGAGGGCACGGCGTCATTTCTCACCTCCAGTCTATGCATCAAGCTGGCTGTGAAAACATTGTCACAGATGGTCTGAATGACTCACAGAGTCTCGCTCTTAGTTGAAGGGTTTTATTGAAGAAAAGCACAGCAAAGTATGGGCTGGTTCTTTGACTAAAAATAATGAGATTTAAGGACGGATGATGCTCAGTTGTACATGAGAGTAAAGCATGCAGGACATAATTTGTCTCTGTGATTGCGTAGCCATCATCCAGATGTCTACTGAAGTGACCAAGGTGGGGTCCTTCCACCACGTATCAAGCAGTTATTTTGAAGTTTATTTTGCCCAGATGTATAGGTTAGTTCTTAAGTACACAGGGAAGAAACACTGGCTCATCCACACACCAGCTCAGGTCACAATAACTGTTCCCCAGAACATTATGCTTCAAACCACCCCAACATTCCAAGTGACAGCATCCAATTCCGCTGACACCCTTGCATTCCACTGATAACCATCATACTGACAGCTAAGCATGATGTAATGTACATAGGCACATTACACTTGTCCCCCGTTCATCCATCAAGCACACCATAGTGATAATGTAACAGTAGATACATATCTACATCTCTCACCCCGTAGTTACAACACACCAAAAGAGGAAGCCTCATAAGCAGCAACAAAGTGCCCATCAAAATGGAAGAGCATGCTGACCAAAATCTGCTCACAACACTGCTGCAGACCACTAATCAGAACAAACCCTGGACAACATCACGGTGTGCAGTTGCCACAAGATGCACCAGGCTCTACAGATGTGAAGGGTGCGGCAGAACCCAAAAAGCAACCAAAAATGAGTGATGTACAACAACACCCACCATAGCCCACTTCCTATGATGGGTAAACATGCAGCTAACAAAACACCAATTGCGAGGAAAATGTTGCACACCTCCACAGAACACAACACCTTCACAAACACTGCAAATGTAGACAACCCATACCGGACACAGGAGTTAAAACTTGCCTAACAGTGGGAATGCGCCAACATAACACGTGGCCCCCTAAATCAAGGGCAACTCCTATAATACCACACACAACCTCCCCGACTGTAACCAACAGCTAACAATAGCCACTGCCACCAACCGGTTAACACCGCACACACAACCTCCCTGACTGTAACCAACAGTCAACACTAGCTGAAACCAACAGCTTAACACTGCATGCACACCTCCCCGACTGTAACCAACAGTCAGCACTAGCTGTAACCAACAGCTTAACCTCACACACAACCTCCCTGACTGTAACCAATGGTCAACACTAGCTGCAACCTACAGCTTAACATCTCTTTCCAAACACAAATCTCACCACCACTACATGCCATGATGTTAACCAACAGTCAAATCCCAAAAACAGCTAAAACTCGCGACTGTAACCAACGGTCTGAACACAAAATACCCCACCACCTCACACCACAACTGTACCCAACAATCTAACTCAAAACTCACCACCACGACTGTAACCAACAGTCCAAACTCACCACACTATACTCCATCCTACGACTGTTGCCAACAGTCCAAACACCATCTCACCACCACCACACACCACAGACACCACGAACATCATAGAAATCATAAGAACACAAACAGAACAAACGTAAAGAACATTTTGAAAGCACATCTTGAAACGTTGGAAAGGAAATGTCCATCATAAATGAGAACACACCCCACACCCACATGTCCAAAGTTTACCCCTAGAAGGAAAAGCAGGTTACTGTCCATAAAGATAGGTACATTTCCTGCTTTAAAAAAACAAACATGGAGTGTCCCACAATATAAACACCCCACATACACAAGTCCAAGTTTCTCCTAGAAAGGAAATGCAAATTAAAGCATGGCAACTCTTTAAAACACAACACTATGAAACTTGGCAATATTATAGAGTACTATTGTGGTAACAGGGGCCCCAACATGAACACTCATCCCAACACTTAAAGGCCCTAGACAACATCAACCCATGTACAACTCCACTAACAAAATGCTAACCCAGAGATCACAACACCACACACCACAACACAAAAATGACTGGCCTACCCCAGGGACATAACCTCATCAGTATTCTGACAAGGTGAGGGTTCTTACTTGAACACCAACCCCCAAAGGTCTGGATCCAGTTCCCTGATAATGGAAGCCAGTCTGCTTCATCCCCCACACAATTCTTCATGCCACTGGTCACCCACTGCATGAATGGGACATCTCTCTTTGCCCAAGGAATCATCCGATATACAATTCCTCATGTGCTCTGGCTCAGGACCACACTCACCAACTGGAGACTCCATGACAAATGACTGCTGTCTCATTATCCCCCTTCGACCTGAACCATGGTACGAGGAAGCACAAAACACTAATGTGTAGCGCCCCCGGCTGCCGAAATCACTGGCAGCGGAAAGTACATCTTCCTTGGAACCCACGCTACGTTCCACTTGGTTAGTGGAAGTCACACTGCATGCCATGCGTTCCACCCGATGCGGCTGCATCTTCACTTGATGTCTCTCTGACGTCACTGTTGCATGCACGGCATAGGCCGGGAACACTTCTCCGACCAAACAGAGTTCCCAGCTAATGGCCGCTAGATCACGGTCGAACAGCATGCTCGGTAGTCCATTCTCAGTGCTCCTACTCTCATTCTGCACCAGCCCCACTGCGACGGGCACAGGACTCCACACGTCCTCTTCCCCAGTCTGCTTCAGAGCTCAGACCGAGCACTCTCCTGTGACGCCCAGCCATCAAGACTCCCGAAAACTCTTTCCCCTGTACTGCCCGGCCACAGGACTTCCAACGCCACAAGCAGTTCCTCCTGCTTCACCCGAACACAGGCACTTACACTCTCCCTTGTGTTTCTTCATTGTTCCTAGCTCCTCCTTGAGACATGCTTCAACACAGCAGCCCCTCCCCACTGCTGTACCTGCACTCCAGAATTGCAGGTCACCTCTGCTGGCTGGCAACCGGTGGAAGGGAACAGTCAGGGGCAGTGTCTTCCACAACTGCTCCCATGCAGCAGCTCCTGGTCCAGGCAGAACATCCTGTTCGCCAGTGAAGTAACCAAGGTGGTGTCCTTCCACCATGCACCACACAGGAACCAGATAAGTTACATGTAAAATTTATTGTGCCGAGTTGTACATTTAAGTGCTTAAACGCAAAGGGAAAATACACTGGCCCCTCCACACGTCAGCTCAGGTCACACTAACTGTTCCCCAGAACATTATGCTTCAAACCACCCCAACATTCCAAGTGACAGCTTCCCATTCCGCTGACACCATTGCATTCAACTGACAGCAATCACACTGACAGTTAAGAATAATGTAATGTACATAGGCACATTACTACACCTCCTTCAAACTAAACCCATCCAAGACTGAATTCGTCCTCATCGGTCCACCTGCTAAAAAATAACTTGTCCAATAATGGCTCAATGATATGTGTCTAGAAGGATTTAATCCACAATTCTCATACTCAGCAACATCCTCAGGCTTCAACATTGATAGCAGTCTGTCCTTCCAGAAACACATAGCCAAGAAGGCCCAGCTAGCCTGGCTCAGAATCTCTATCCTTCAAAAATCAAACCTTTCATCCCACTGAAAGACTTCCAGAGAGTAGTGCAGGCCCTGGTGGGCTCACACATCAATGGGGGAGATGCTCTCCTGACAGGGCTGCCAGCTGTTCACTTTGCGCCACTTAAAGCAGTCCACCACGCTGCAGCACATCTTATTACGGGAGCACAGAAATGTGACTGAATCGCTCCCATCCTACGCGAACTGCATTGGCTTCCACTCCAAGCCAGGATATTGTTCAAGACTGCATGTGTCATTTACAAAGTAGTCACAAGTAGCACGCCAGCGTCCCTGGTGGCTCAATTCCACATATATGGTGGCATGCGCTCCTTGCACAGCAAATTGACCAACCGGCTTGGATCACAACTCGTCTGCAGTGGTCAAAGTGAGCGGGAGCGGTCGGGAGCGGTGTTCCTCTACTTTTTTAAATGACCTTTTACAACTCCTATACTTTTATTTTAAAAAGAAATTGTTCCGGAATGGTTTCGTTTTAAAATAAAAGTGTAGGAAGAAGTTGAAACCTTCACTTTCAGTGCACTACACTGAACATTCCCTTAAACAGCAGGTGCAAGTGTTTGGTGGGTGTATTGTGCTTGGGATGGGGCGTGGTGATGGGCTTTGTGAGGAATGGGTGCAGGCCAGCAGGGAACATAGTTCCATTACTTCTTTTTGTACACTTCGACCACTTCTCGTCTGCAAAGAGAGGACCCGCAAACAATCCCTCTCCTGTCATGCACCCATCCTCTGGAACTTGAGTGCGGTGTTGGCTCGGAATGCCTCCACAATTCTCCAATTTTACAAATCTCTCAAAACATTGCTCTTTCAACAACACCTGACAAAGGACTCATTCCAATGGATACACATACCAACACACAAACCTCACAGTACTGTTAAAAGACACCAGTCTAAAAGCTGGCTACCCACACTTTACCTAGGTCTATAATTATACAATTAAATTAAAATAAAATATCATAAAAAATTGTTGGATCAAAAGGTACCGGTTCAGAACGGGGTCTGGGAAGTGGCACTAGGGCTGTACCTCCCTCTCACTTCCTTTGGAATTTCCACTCTAGCCCAGGTGTCCATAACCCCCAGTTAGTCTCTCAAGCACAGTGACTACTACTGTCTGATCTCTGTTTTAGGGGGTAATTACGAGTTAGGTGGTAAGGGGTTAACGGCGCCAGTAAAGGTGCCGGAGCCGTCAACCCCTTACCGCCTAATTACGAGTTCTGCTTGCGGGACCCGCTAAGGCCGCCTGGTAAAACCAGGGGTCCTTAGCGGGTCCCACGAGCAGACCAGGGTGCTAACAACGGGCCCATTATTAGCACCCTTCCCATTCCCATTGAGCCTTTATGGGGGCTCGAATGGGAATAGGGATGTACCGGGCCCGGGTTCCTTGAATGAGGAATTACCAGGCCCTCCAAGGTTTGAATGGCCCGGTAATTCCTCATTCAAGGAACCTGGACCAGGTAGCTGGTAAAGGGGTAGCCAGGCCCCTAATAGCGACATGGCTACCTCCAAACCTGTAATGAGCCCTTAGTCTGAATGGGAGTACCGAAGATACTGGCATTCTGTCTCCCTCAAGGACATCCTACCTTCTCTAGACGAAAGATAGTTTTAACAGGGTTGGGGATGCCCTCTATCTAAACACTACACTACCACTACTTCCTCCCCTATTCTCCTCTGTTTTCCCTACTCCAACCTCTTCTCTCCTCCCCAGACTTTCTCCTTCGTTTCATTGATACCTTCCTTTCTACCACTCTACTGCTACTCTTGATTCACCACATTACTGCTACTTTTCTCCCTGCACTACCCTGCTTCTTCTTCAACCCCTGTCTCTACTAATACTCTCTCTACTACTGATCTCACAACTACTGCTCTAACTACTAGTCCTTTCCTCCACCCTTTGATGGACTACTCTGTCTGCCAGGCTCCAACTTAATTCAATTTAATTTAAACATGTTCCACATATAATATGCGGCTGAATAAGATGCACATTACTAAGTGGTGTTGTTATCCCTTTACAAGGACATTGGTATGTTCTGCTTTCGAGAATTAAATGCTGTATGGATGGCTGGTGCGAGTTAACTTTGGTCTGGGCTACATGAGCGTGCAATGCTAACAGCATGTTGTAGGGGTTCTTCGTTATCTACAATATGAGCCGGCTTATATGGCCAGTTAGATTAGGTCACTCATTCATGGTCATGTGATACATCACTTCAATGTTGCAGCCTTCCTTTATGGGCCAATTACGCATGCAGTACGACAGACGTACTCCGAAACGTTTATAACGCTCGGGCACATGCGCAACAGCCTAACGCTCAGAGGACCGCTTTTGCATGGTGTTTCTTTGATATGCGAGGTAGGCTAAATGCTGGATAATTTTCAATACAATCCTTTGGACTAGGTCTGATTTGAAGCACCATTAAGTGCGAGAATGAGCCACGTGTACATGTGCTCCGCCTGCGGGTTTGTATTCTTTCGGCTGTTTGGCGGACTGTTGGTCTCTCCATGCTGCCTCCATGTCATCGACCCCGGGACGGCTTGTTTTGTTTTTCCTGGCGGATGCCTGGAGTCTATTCCATTTCTTTATGAATGTGTTAGAATGAGTTGTATTTAGCAGATTGCAAACTTCTTTATGCTACTTTTACATTACTGCCAGAGAGACTGTTTTGGTTTATGGTCCCCTGTGGTTGTTTGTAGTCTATTTCTACATTCTATGGCCAATTTTCCCCACAGTTTTCAATTAGATCTATATGTACTGCGGCACCAACTATTCAAATGTTGGGTGATGACGACACGCTTTCACGTGCATATGCTTCTCCTTTTTATTTATTTAGAAGTTGGTTTAATCAAGAAAACTTGATTTTTCAACATAAACAACAATTTCTTTATGAAATTAAAATATTATTAAAATTATATATAATTAATTACTTTCAGTGTAAATATGTAAAAACAAGACATGAATAATAAGAGAAAAGAAACAACTTATAAAATGTACAGTTTCCTCTGTTTGCAAGGCACTTGTCCTGTTCTGCCCATTACAAATGACTCATAGTAGTTGGTTTTTTCATTAGGCCCAAACTAGACAGGTAATTAAGTATGGCATATCTAATAATTCTCAAATTAGTATGAAATAGCAAATTCCAACATCGGATGTTTGTTACAGTCATGTATCCAATAAACAAATGGGCAAAATGTATGGTTCGTTGTGATAATAACATCGGACATTCAACACATAAATGCATCATTGTTTCTGGTGCAAATTGACAAAAGCGACAATGTATCTCAGTGTTTGGCATAATTCTACGGGCACATAGGACTTCCTTAGTGGGCCAAATATTGAGGCGAAATTACAAAAAATCATTTTGCTGACGCTAATTAGGGAACATGGTTAAATAGCTCTCTGTTTTCCCATATAGTTTGAAAGCAAATGGGTTATTTTGAAATTTCTGATATAAAAGACATGCCGATCTGGTTTTAAACCAGTCATCTTCCCACAAGCGTTTTTTGGCCTTGTCTGGATTTTGTATCAGCAAGGCAAGGGAGAAGCCTGTGTTGGTAATAATCTTTTGTGCCCTGTCTCTCCACATTGCTGCAAATGCGTCTTCAGATTTTAGGAGATGGGCCGATATAATGTCCAGCAGGCCAGGTTGATCCACACTGAGCACACATTTGTGAGACAATGAGCATAAATTCAATTTGTAGGTTGCATAAAGGGACAAGAGTCCAAGCTCATGTCTAAGGATACATATGGGCTCAGACAGTGGAAGGTTCGAGGCACGCTTCCAATAACACCCTTCTACGATTGACCAATATTGATAGGATTTGCCTGGGAAACCCTCTGTGCCATATAGAATTACTGGAATAAACTTTTGTTTATAATACACTATCAAAGGGGTTATCGAAAATTTACAATATTTTCCCTTGATTAATCGGGTTTCAGAAATGGCAGTCATTAATTTCTGCTTTATATTCTGATGATTGGCATGTTGGTTTGGGCGATTGGTTATATATGTGCCCAGATAAATGTATGAGATGACTGAGGTAAAATTGACATCTTGCAAGGGCCATTTGGAGGTGGCATTACGTTGCTTTGTTTACCAAATTGTATAATTTTCGTTTTCGTTAAATTGAATGAAATACAATTTTTCTTGGTGTAGCCATCAAGGGCACCCAAAAGAGCACGTAACCCTTTGGGGTTTTTTGAGAAGAGAACCATGTCATCAGTGGAAAGCAGATATTTTACATGAGCGCCATTCATTTTCTGAGGATCTGCAATGATTTCCTCAAAACTTAGAGCCACATCTGAGATGAAAAAGGTAAACATTGCAGAGGCCAATAGGCAACCTTGTTTTAACCCACAGACAGACCCTTGCTGGACAATTTGATCTGGATGGTGGTTTCTGTATGTAGATTGATGAGCCATTTTACAATGGAGCATGGACAACTTCTGTCCATCAGTTTCTTGTAAAGAAGCTCTCGCGGGACAGCATCAAATGCCATTCTGAAGTCTATAAAGGCAGTATTGAGTGGTTGCTGCTGTTGCGCTTTCTGAATAATGCTGTTTAAAGCAATGATATTGGCAGCTGTCCCGATGCCTGTTTGGAATGGGTCTCAGAATTTGTTCGCATCCAACCATATGCTAAATTTGTTCAAAATTAGACTTGCAAATATTTTTCCGGGGCAGTCCAATAATGCAATTGGTCGATATGATTCAGGTTCGTCACTATTGACTTTTTTGAAAATAGGTAATATTATGGACTTCTTCCAGGATTCTGGGAGAACTCCTGTTGCAAGGGTGTGTCTATATATCTGGTGGAGTATATGTGCCCATTCATAAGGATGATCTTTTAGCATGCCATTATGAAGGCCATCTGCGCCCATTGCCTGCGAACGACTCAAGTTCATAATGCAATGTTGAATGTCATCAATTGAAATTGTAAAATGGTGTGACATAACGTGAGTCTCCTGTATTTGGATTTAAATCTGGAAATGGTGAGGAATATAACTTACTGCAATATGCTTGCCAGACTTAATTTGGAATGGCACTGATCTGAACCGATTCTTGTGTTTTATACGTGGCCTCATTCAAGCATGCCCAGATGCCGCTCGTTGATTTCATGAGTATTTGGCACATAATTTTCTCCCCATTATGTTGGTAGTGGAGCAGACGCTGGCCCTTTAGCCACGATCTACAAGTGGCTTTTTAGCTGAAAAACAATCATCTTCTGGAAAATACTTCAAATTGCAGATGGCCCTACGAAGGTCCGCTTTCTTACGCTGGAGTACAGGATCATATGGGTGACAATGTTTATGCCCGATGCTCAAATCCGGCATTTTGAGTTGCTTGTGGGGCATTCTATAAGCCAGGTTTCCTGTAAAGCTATGAGGTCATATTGGCCAGGTCGTTGCTCGCTGAATTAATAAGGTGCTTATGTCCTCTTGTATTCCATGAGAGTAAACTGCAGATGCTGATAGCGGCATCATATTATGATCTCGAATTAAAAACTTGTGTTGACATCATGCTGGGGATGTAACTTGTGGTCTGAAGAGTGTCTCTGTTCTTGCTAGGCTTGTATGTCTTAATTTGTGGCTTCTCAACCAAATTGTCTCTGATGTTTGGTTCTCGGAATAGAATGAAGCCCAGCTCATATAACAATGATTTAGCCACAAGATATTTACCACAATGGTAAAGTGAACATACATTCTGGCTTCGGATAGTTCATTTATGTTGGTAAATTCCACCAAGTTGATATCCATTGAGGATAGCGCTGCCAGGCTAGGAATTTCACTGCATATGTTGAGGATACTCACTCTGTTCAATGCATACTTAGGATAAGGATCTTCTTGACATCTAAGCACTAAACTATGAGACTTGAGTTGAGTTAATGGTTTACCACCATTCGGGCGATTAGAATTGAGTGAGTGTTTCTCTTGAGTTGATTGAATCAGAGAGGAGAAATTGTCTGCAGTACGAGTGGCGTCATATTGTGCACTCATGTTGTCTGTCATGGTCGGCCACTTTAGTAGGGCACTCACATCAGGAAATCCATCATGTCGGATGTTTTTGGTATCTTGGGAGCGCTCGTTGAGCTCTGTAATATATGCATCAATGGGAGTTTGTATGATTTCTCTCAAATGCTGCATCGAAGACATCAATTGTGCAGAATTCGTCTCTAAGGGTAAATGAGTGCTTACAAGTGTTTTATTATTCTGAAAAAGTGAGGGTATAACTGCTTTCAAATGCGATTCACATGATACGGCTTGAGACCTTTGGTCAGTGGATGAGTTAAATGTATGTAATGGTTGTGTGTTGATTTGACCAGGATTTGCAGTGCCCAATTTGTTTTTATACAAGGCTCTGAGTTGTGTGACCGGGGGCCTGTGAAACATATGGTGTTTGAACAATCGGTGGTAAAGATTTCACACATGGAGCTTGGGACATGTACGCATTTATGGAAGTTCTAATCTCCTCTCTCAGCTCATCAAGACTCGGTTGGACTGAGCAGGCTTTGTTAGTCCCAAGTAGACCATACCTTTTGTCATCCAATTTGAAAGTGTTTAAACTGACATCTGAATTGATTATGTTAGAAAAGGGAGGTAATGTAGTATTCTGAGGGGTGTTACCTTGCGTATAACCTGGTATGTTCTGACTAGCAGTGAGAGCCACTAGCTCGTCAAGTGATCTATATGGCATGAAGGTCTGTGTTGCAAGCTTATTGCCAGATAATACCGGCTCAACTATTTTAACATTGCTTAGTTTTTCACGCCTTGCTACTACTTTGATATACTTCCGCCCTTTTGCTCTAAATTGGGGTCGGTGCCCCACCTTGGTTTGTCTTCTAAGGTTGATCGAATCAGGCTGGGGGGCTATAGCCATTGATTTACTGGTCTCTGCGTTAACAGGAACTGAAGCAAAAAGTTTGAAAATGTTCGGCGCCATCGAAGCTACAGAGGCGGCACCAGGAACATTGGTGGAGAAGGGAGGTAGCACGCAGGCATCAGCCGTTAGTGACTTACCTCTAGTTTTCGGTGTCAATCATGGACTGCTTGAATTTCACTAATTATTGGACAAAGGTTCACTGGGAGCATTTGTGAGTTATTTACATCATGTAAGCTTTCGGGATTGTTCAATTCATGAGACAGGGTTTCTAAGGTGCTAATGGGTGGGCAAGATTGTGTAGGTGAAACCTGCAGAACACACAATAAGGGTCCTGGATCTTGAATCGGACCCACCTCACTTTCATCATGTAAGAAAGGGGTAGGATATGCTTCTCCTGATATCTGACAGTACATTCAGTGTGGGGTCGCAATATGATGATTTTGTTCATCTTGACTACAGATCCAGTGCTGTTACATCTGCAGACACTCTGGACATTTTATTAATTACAAGACATAGGAATTTTGTTTTCAAATGTCGTTCCTACATTTGAATGTTACAATGGTCCATATATTGAACACCTGGTCTGTTCATTTCTTCTTTTTTGTGTACAGCATCTGATGGACACATACCCAAAAGGGGTGGACTAATGCCACTTGTGATACTTCTGCATTTCAATGGGCTTTGAAATCTAAGCCATCAGTACTAGCCCGATCCATTCGAGGGGTTTGGGCTATTTCACGGTTTCCATCCCCTAACTTTTTTGACTGGGTGAGTTGGTCTCCATCCTTTCCTCTGGATTTGCCTGGCTCTGTCCATCTGGCCACAAGATGGTTTAATACTTTCTTCTCACTATATGAACTAAGGGTTTTCCCTATTTTCATGAGCTTTTCTTGTTTTGCCTCCTTCTTTTTATGTCGCCACAGACTCATCAAAAGAGATTTATACGTGGCAGGACCCATCCGTCACCTGAATTGTACGGTTGATGTTGGGATCTGCCAGCCTGGTTGAGTTGCATTTTAATTATAATTATAATTATACATATGTTGAAGTGTAATTGATTTTGATTGTAGGAAATGGGCCCAGTAGTGTTTCCATTTGGTTTTTAAATTTTACAATTTGTTTATTTTCTTTTTGTTTTTAGGATCAACTGTTTTTGGTGTGTCCACTTAAGCTTTGTTTAAAAACTGTGTATAATTGAAAAAGCCACCACTGGAGGCTGTTGACCACAAGATAGCCTTTCGTCCTGAGGAAGCCGGGCATCAACAATGTGGCTAGATGTTTTTACCCCGTTGAAATTACTAATATCATTTATTTATAAGTGTTTGGTTGACTTCAGAACATTCTGTTTGTCCCACACGAGGCTAGTTGACGAATGGCACCTCTATTCAATTGTTTGCATATTTTGACTTTTAAAACTCATATTACCAATGTTCGTGACTGTATAATTTACAGATGGTTTGTTAGACAGTCCGCAGTCATTTCTGTGTGGACACTGTTTTCCCTCTTTGAGTGATCCCCTTCACTCACCTTGGGTTTCCGGTGCCTCGAACGTTTGCATGCGGTGTGGACCCTTTATTAGGTCCACTCTTTTGATACAATAAATGCATTTCTATCTTAATTAATTTTTTCTGTAATATGTTGATCCTTTATTTGGTATAGGTCTATTTAGTCAGAACATTAATTTTATTGAATTTGTGATACAATAATAAAATTACTATGCATTCTTTTTACAAAATAACATAAAATTGTTTGTCTTTTTGGTTTCGCTCTGGGCCCTTTTCATATTTTTCTTTGACTGGTCGACACTCATGTATTATATTTCTATTATGTTCTGCTTGACAGGACCCTTGTTTGATTATTGCCATTGTTTTCTCTCTGTCAGCGACGAAGGGGACACTCATTTTCTGTCTTTAATGTTCCAGGATCCAAGTCTCGAGGCACAGGAGTGGCACAAACCAACCACCCACACTTCCGTTTGAGGAACTGAAAGTGTTCAACCTATGCAGGTCTGTGCAACCCCAGCAAGGAAGGAGGGGTAGGGTCTCATTGGTTGGATAGGAACAGGGAGTTAGGAAAACTGGAAGGAGGATTAGGAAATAAAGTGGATGGGTAGGGGGATTTAGGGAAACACCTATCTAGCATTTGCCTATATGTTCATTACAATACACACACATGCCCTTCCCCTTGACCCCTATAGACATACAAACATAGATCATGACTTAGCTTTTATGTAATGGTCCAGAATGTCCCTGCTCTCAAAGAGATCTTAGTCCAGACTGTTCTGTGGTAGCAGTTCAACGCAGCAAAAAAGCACCACAATAAGTGTCCCAAAAACAATATTCACACATGCCTCAACAACTTTAATGTGTTAATCACCATGCACTGGGTCCTTTCCCTGAACCCTGTAGCTTCTTTCCCTACTGCAACTACTGGGGCTGCATGTGGCCAACAATGAGCACACCCGCTCCTGGCATGAATGCAGCGTTTCTGCCAATCGGGCTCTGCTGTGCGGGTTTGCGGGTGGGGTTCACTTGGTTCTGGAGTGCAGGTCTGCCACACATGGCTCATTGCATGCGATGCTCAAACAGACTGTGACGGTCCGCATGTGGCCTTAGCATGCGGGTAGGTAATAAGTAATGCTTGTCCCAAAAGAGTTGTCTAGAGTAGTGGCACGCTAGACTGCTAGTTAGGCTGGTATTAGAGCACTGGGTGGTGCGCGATGCATGCTGAACAGGACTTAGCTCTAAGTGAGGCAGGGGCCAGAGAACTGGTGGGGCTGGGCCTGCTGCGTGACCCACCTGCTCCCCTCTTGTAGCTGGTGCTGTGTGCTACTTATCTTTACGGTGCCCTCTGAGCGGTCTTGGCTGGAGCTGCAGGGAACACGTCCTGCTGGGTTGGCGTCCTGAGCTCAAGCCCTGTGCTTTGTGCGCATGCAAGCCACACCCAATGAGGCTCCCCTTCTGTAGTTCCTGGCCAAAGTGCTGCTGGTAAATTCCTTTCAGTAGGCTTTCACTCTGCAAGGAAGGCAGAGAAGTCTGTGAAGAACCTTTAATGGGGATTTTGGACAGTGTGGCTGCTCCTCAGGCAGGCTAGCACAGGCTACAGTGTGACTTTGGCTTCCCTAGTCTGTTATCCTGACAGTCTGATCTACTACTCCCACACTCTTCACACTACTACTGCTCTCCTCTCCACTAGACCTTTGTGTGGTGCATTGCTCACCCTTCCACAACAGCCGCACTAACACCCTTCCAACTCCTCTACTACATCCTGCTTCTAGCACCCTACTTCAACCCCCCTCTACTAGCCTCACTCTCAGGGCTTTAAGTGGGGTAAGAAATCGAGAGGGGTCCCTCATTTGGAGGTGTGGCTTCTGGGAGGGGTGTGGCCTAAAAAGCACGCAAATTGTAAGGTCTGCACACATATATACATGTTATGTCTGTGTGCTTACCTTACTATGGTTTGTGTACTTTGCAGGCCATCTTTTCTAAACATAGAAATATGTTACATATGTTGCATATTTCTATGTTTAGAAAAGATGGCCTGCAAAGTACACAAACCATAGTAAGGTACGCACACAGATATATAACATGTATATATATTTATGTGCGTACCTTACGGTTTGCCTAGTTTTCAGGCCATGTTTTCGGGTTTATAAAAGATGGCTTTGAAAGTACACAATTCAAGCCATCTTTTATAAAGCTTTGACTACGGACAAAATTGTCCGTCGGCAAAGCTTTATAAAAGATGGCTTGAATTGTGTACTTTTCAAGCCATCTTTTATAAACCTCGAGGAATCCCCAGGTTCGCCGAGGGTTAAAGACGCCTCGGCGACCTGGGGAAACAAAGGGACAGTAACTGCCTCTGGTGACCTCTCGCGCGAGGTGTCACCGAAGGCAGTTACTATGACTGACGGAAGTGGCAGCCAGGCACAGCATCACTGCAGTTGGCTGCCACTTTGTCAGCTCGTCTGACTTCATGGTAGGCGCATCTCCCGTCGCGGCTGCCGCCGCGACGGGATAATGCATCCCACCAATGTAGCGTGCGGTGGAACTGGGGGCCCCAGCGGGGCCCCGGCAGGGCCCCGGCTCAGCCCCACTTTTTGGATACTGCCGGGGTCTGGCCCCGGCAGGCCCCGGCCCACTTAAAGCACTGCCCACTCTCTCCTAGCACTTACTCACTCTCACACTAACTACTATAGTCAATACTCTACTGCTATCTCCCATACTATGTTCCACCTTTCTCTATTGCTGTCAGCTCCTAACCTCTCCCTTGCCCATTGTCTACAATGTACACACTACACTACACTACAGACCACTGATAGCACTCTCTCAAGTAACACATCTTATCTAAGCTCTGCCACCAACATTCCGCTCTGCCTTCTATTGTCCACCCTCCACTTGTCTCTCAGTCCACCACAAGTTACTCCTGTGACCCCACCCATACACCACACACTCTGCTTCTCCTGGTGCCTGATTTTATACTGAAGGGTTGGTGGTTCAGTTACCTCTGCATTGGTTGCAATGCTCACCTTGCCTCCTTCAACAATCAGTGCCTGTCTTTACCACAGGAGGAGAGCTACATAGCAGAGAGGCTTTAAACATCCCTCTCAGAATTTCCTCCTTTCTCATGTTTCTCTGTCGGGATGTGGGCTGAAAATTCTCTTTCTACTTGTATGCTGAGTTCTCTGCTTTTCTGGATTGCTGGTTGCTGTTGGGTTTTGGTGCCAGTTTGTGTTTCGGTTGGGTTCTGGTTTTGCTTTTTGTGCCTGCTTCCACTGGGATTCTGGGAGTTGCAGTTCTGAAATAAAAGAAAGAGAACCGTGTCCAGCTACTGTATTGGGAGGCTTTGAGATACAAAAAGTAGTATCAGGGTTGACATTTTTGGCATAGTAGGGAGGATTTGTTAGGGGACTGTGGACCCCTTAAATCCTAGTTCCCGAACCCGAGAGAGACCTGGCTTGGACTTTTGTTCTAGAGATCCTACTGCCTCAAGTTGAGCAGAGTCCCCATTGTCCCCTGCCACACCAACACGGTAATGCCCCTGATGATATGAAATAGTCTGGGAGTGGTCTATCCTATTATCCGCCACAGAACATCAAGGTACACCAGACAAAAATGCAGCTTACATTGCCTATATAATGCCTACACAAAATAATCTGTTGGCTATGTCTATTCTTATGAATTAATTCTGTGTTGCAGCTGCATCCCATGGTATCCAAAAATCTGTCTTCTGCACTTGGCTCCAATCCTTTTACTAACACATAAGCACGAGGACTCCCTCTCCTTAAAGGCGCTGCGAAGTACTCGCTGGGCACTCATAACTAAGCTAAAGCTGCATATTTATCCATGACTATCGCAGCAGTCACCAACAGGAGTAAAGCCCACTTTGTGGCAGTCAAACACTGCTCCAACAGATTTCCCGACCCGGTAATCACCAAGTTCACAGGCGAATGTAGCACAATTAACAACTTCTTCATCATCAAGATAAATAAAATCAGACAACATATCGATGCATCATAATTGGTGCCACCCCCCCGCTCACAATCCCAAGTCATACAACACAATTCTGAATACCAACGCCCCCTCACTCACAAGGACCTCACGGATCTTCTTGCTTCAGTAAAGCATACCCTATCCAAGGCTGACATCCTTTCCTTTGCCATCATGAAAACGTTTTTAGAATCTTCCCTTATACACTCATCCAAATTGCAACGCCTTGCAAAATCAGTGCATTTTGTCAAGCATCTTAAAAACATGACAAATCTCCCCACTCCTCAAAACCCCCATTCTAGACCCCAGACAACCGTGGTAACTACCGGCTAAACCCAAGCCTTCCATTCATTTGTAAAATCATTGCAAAGGAATTTGACAACCAACTTCATGATCAGATTAACCAATATTAAACGATATGGCTTACTTCGTGACTACCAGTTTGGATTTAGACCCAGATGCAGGTCTGAAACAGCTACCATCCAGATCATAGACAAGGCTCTCCAAATCATGGATACAGGCGACTCCTGCCTCATGGTTCTCGTTGATCTTTCTTCCGCGTTTGACATGGTTGACCACTACCATTGCACTCACAGATAGAACTGCTTCTCATGTACAATTCTCAACTGGTTTCACTCCTTTCTCTTGGGCTGATACCAAGAGGTCCAGATGGATAACTTCAGATCTGAATGTCCCCTGTTCACCCGAGCAGTCCCACTGAGATTGATACTTTGCCCAGTGACCTTAAATCTCTATATGGAACCACTCAGTCATTTCTCGCGTTACCAATACACCAACAATACTCTGTGATACCACAAGGAAATGCCTTGCCACCATCCATGCTTAGATGTCAAGCACCTGCTGAAAATGTAATCCAACCAAAGCAGAGTTTGTCTTAGCAGGCATACATTTATCAGTGCTAACTAGGAAAGCCAAATATCCACTGTGAAAAGAGTCTGTTTATGTTCTTTCCCCAGCTTGTTTTTGCCCAAATAATCTCCCCTTTGATTGCAAAAATTAAAGGTGATGGCATACTGTTCAGGAATGCCCCCACCTCCTGGAGTGTTTCAAACCCAATGAGTATCCATTTTATAAGTTTTATGAAAAGAGAATAAGAGTTTGCTAGAATGAATTTTTTGATTTTTGTTTACATCCCAATCAAACTAGAATGGGTACACGTGAGCATTGTCTAGGGATGTAAAATATCACAGTCCCTGCTTAAAAGATTATTTTTGGTTGCATAGATTGGATGTCCTCCTCTGGGCATAATGCCTACAGGACTGATGTGGGGACTACATTGGAGAATGATGAGTGTGTGGATAAAGATTGGAAAGTGTATGATGGTGTTCCAGGGACATAAGTGACAAACATGTCCATGTAGTCAGGGGCCACCTCCAGGTGTGCTAACAGTGCAATCAAAGCAGCATGGAACAAGGTGTGGGAGAGGCTGGCATTACGCATATGGCAGCATAGTGAGAGGTTGGAGGGGCCAACACCGTAGTGGTTTATTGCAGTCATGTACGAGGCAAGGACAAGGGCAGCATTGTACTTTCAGTCTTCGTCTTGAATACTAGTATTCCCTTCTGGGCCTCATGCCTTGCTTTGTGCCTCAGCCTAGGATTGGGAAGCCTCAGTTTCTATATGGGCCTCTTCTCCCTGATTCATTGCCTCACTTTCCCTTCCAGCATAGCCCGCTTTTGGATGCTGGCATTCTGCCGTTCCTTCTGCATTGACATTTTTGGTTTTGGTGCACTTGCACCAGTAACTGCCCCATGGAGATGTAGGCAGGTGCTAGATACCTGACATTCTGCTCCACCTGAACCTGCTACATTAGCTCCAGTGTTTGGTGCAGCTGCACCAGGACCTTCTCCAGGAGACCAAACTAGCCACCAGATGCCTGACATTCTGCTCGACCTGCACCTTCCTGATACCATTATTGGAAGCCTGACTAAGATATAATGGATGATAGGTCCTTCATGGCTGAGCATGTTGGTGAGGATGAGGATTTGGATGGGTGCTGCATCTCAAAGTGCCTTATGTAAAACAGGCCTATGTTGCACTGAAAGAGGGGTAACCTGCCTACATGACAGGGGAAAGACTGCTCCACATCATTCTCAATGCTACCCACCTCCCAGATGTCCGCTAGCATCAGCTGCTGTATTTTTGGGGTGCCTAAAGTCACAAAGGTGGAGTTATGCTTGTGGTGGGGTCGCCGTGGGCATGTCTGGTCTGAGGTAAGCTTTTATGTCCAGGTAGACCACAGGAAAAGAAGTAGACATCTACTCCTGGGTGGAGATGCCAGGTTGGTTTGACTTGACCCATGGTGGGTTGTGCCATCTGCTGCCTCTTCCACTGTGCCCTGCAGGGCCCCTACAAGTGAGAGTACAGTGTGAGTATGCATGTCACCATATATGTTGTCAACATATATGCCAAACAATACATTTTAATGTTTGTACTTCACACATCACTCTACTATCATAGGTCTTCCCTGTGGTAGTGGCTGCTTGTGATTAACATTAATGGTGCTTGCAGTCAGTTCTGCATGATCTCCATGCTAACATTGTAACATTGCAGTTTGCACTGTGATGTTTTACATTTACTAATGTGCTATTGGTGTAAGTGTCATTTTAACGGAGTTGCCACCTACTATGGATAGCAGAAAAGTTATCATTCCCTCCAGACACTGATGGGTCAAAACATTGATGGGTCAATATGCACATTGCCTTACTAATTCGTTCTTGTGAATCACATTGCTTGTCTGAAGCACAATTCCCTTTGCCAAAGATGTACATGCAAACACCATTTCCATTTTGGACATACTGTTCCAGTTGTGGTTTGTTTGTTGCATTCTGTTTGTTTTCCCAGACATACACAGGTTCTCAGTCACACCAGAACCGGACAACTAGCCATGTTCAGTGTCATTGTTGTGATGGAGTCACCATGGAGTAGACAACAGAGCGGAACTGGGGAACTCTGAATTCCACCCATTATGTAATGCGACCCCCATTGGTGGTAAATGGTGTATTCTCCGTTGCTCCCTCAGTGACCCTGCAATCACCTCTTCAGGGATATTTATCCACTATTACCCACTGTACAGTGCAGTAGTGTTGAGAGATCATATTCTGATAAATTCCATTTTGGGAAAGATTTGCACCAGAATACCATAAACATTGAGGTCGACGCTCAATTTGAGAGCTTCTCATTGAGTGAGAGTCATTGTCGGGCACACCTTTGACGTGCAAGGCCATGATTGGACCACAGGCCAGAGTTCAAAGCAGAGTGAGCAAGCTCCTGCAAAGGAAAACAAAATGGGTATTTGCACACAGTGCTAAGACGGATTGAAATTACTGAAGGCACAGGTTGCTCAATGCAGAGTCACCCTGTCTGATCCTGACCCCAAGATGCCAGATGCCCTATTTGAGCCCTTAGTCCATGGAGGTAGGTCCCTCAGCCATACTGGATTCTTATCATTACAGCAGTTGAATTGCATGAATGGGGGAATGGCACATGCACACCAGCAGGTGGTGGAACCAAATGGACCCTTTTGGCAAGAGGGGTCCCCTAAATGGCCTTACCTTGGTAGCAGTGTGTCAAACTCCTAAAGATTTCCTTAGGACGTCTCATCTTTGGGATGATCTGCTAATGCCAAGAAAAGAAGTGTGTTCGTACATTTACAAGACAGTGAGATTGTAAGTACACTGAAGGATGATTTTCTGGGTGCAGATGGCATAATATTGAGTGTTGTATAGAGTATTGAGTGGGCATTGGAATCGGGACATTGGTTTAGTTTGAACCCCGTTCATTTGATTGGATTTGTTCCTTCATCCTTACACAGTTATCTGAGAATCTCCCTTTTATGTTGGTTAGATATTCTCCTGCAGGGGATTTGTTCACTCAAACCTGACCCTAAACCTCAGGTCAAGAGGAGTTGGTAGACTAATCCTAGGTTGATAATTGATGAAAAAATGGGAAAAGAATCACCTTAAGAAAATGTGGAGTATTCCAGTAATCGCAGTGTACTCGGTACGACAAGATAGACCATCCATAGTTTATCAATGCCTCTGACCTTTGTACCAATGTTCTCCTACAACATGGTGCTCTGGAGACATGCAGTCTTGGGTAAATTGGACTGAAAGTGATGGGCCACTTTCTTCAAGATTCAATCCATCAGGAAAGAGGCCTCATCATCTGAAAACGTTGTTTTGCAGGATTCTCTTGCCATGATCCTGGCAGACAGGCAGATGTTGAGGGGTTTTGAAGAAGGGGAGCTTTTCAGGCAAGGGAAATGCTGAAGAATATATATATATATATATATATATATATATATATTTATATATATATATATATATATATATATATATATGCACTTTATCAGCATTATACCCAAGACACTTTGCACTTTATGTTACTCATCACTTTGCTTATTTGCACCTGCGTACATGCTTTTGGTAACCTAAAGGACCTAATTCCAAATTCTAGCGCTTTCTCTCTATTTGGGATTAACTGCACACATATTTATGACATCAACAGCAGGTATATGCACCAGAATTACATGTTATATCGTGTATGGGGTTTTACTTTATTATTATTATCCTTGCGAATAGTTTGCACTAGCAGCTAAATTATGGGGAAACTAAGGGTAATTAGAATAATATTTAGCGTATATTCAAGTTACGCGCTACTACGTGCACTGAACCCCATACGCGAGCCCATGCCACTCTTTACAAGACTTATTATCTCTCTTTTCTGGTTGTTTATACCATATATCATAGGTCATAATTGGAACCTGCCATCTTGCTGTTAATGCATATGACTATTAGGCTAGGACCTTCAACAATGGTCGACCTACTAATGGAAATGCAACGCTCATATGGAATGGGAGACACTCTGTATCAACCATAGAGTTATATGTATACTTATAGTCCATCATCTGTATCACATTCTAACTACGTGATCAAGGGGACGGAGCACTGCGAAACACATCATCCTTTTCTACAGGTTTTCCCTTTCAGCACACTATTAATAAAACACGAGTGACTGCTGGAACAGACTGCTTTTTTCTTTTCTTTGCTGGATGAATACTACATTCCCCACTTGGCCTCACATACTTGTTACAAAGGGTTTTTGTTACAAAAAAAGTATATATATATATATACACAGTCCACGGTAGTGTCTGTGTAGTTATGGTTAAGTTGCTGCTAATCCCATAGGAAGAGCACTTTTTGGGCGGCTTATAACTTCGCTCCCCATGGACGAATCCTCACCAAACTTTGCAATTTTTTTGGGCAAATTTTAGTGAGGTTTGGTCCGGGAGGGGGGGGGGGTAAAGTTATAGGGGGGGATCCCAACATTTTTTTTTTTCCCATAGAGATGATGGGAAAAAACTTTGCGCACGCCTATAGCTCAAACCGCTGGACGGATTTCCACCAAATTTGCGGCAGGAGCGGCGGCTTAGTCCCGTAAGCATGCTTTTGGTAATTTGGTGTAAATCCGTCCAGTAGTTTTCTTTTAAATGGCCAAAATGTAAGGCAAAACAATTAGTGATATATATGTCCCCTCCGCGGACACACTTCCATGTTCGCTCTGCGGACAGGACACCGATTGGCTGATCGGCTTGCGTCATGTCCGTGGACACGCAACATGTTCTCTGATTGGCTGGGATGAGGTGTGAGGTGTGTCACATTGTTTCGATGTGCCCGCTGTCTTGGATCTGCCGACAGTGTGGCGGCAAACAGAGGCAAAATGCAATTTTGGGGAGTGTGTTGGTGTGCAGAAGTGCTTGGGGCGGGTTGGGGAGTAAGAGATGGGTCAAATACTGTATTTGTTTAGGTGGCAGGTGCCCCTGATGTTTTCGCCATGTCCGCGGACATACTAAATACTGGGCGCACTACTGGCTATTTTACTTTAGTATGATGTTGGTTTTGGGTTGTTAGTAGAGGATTGATTGTAATTAATATCCCCTATAAGTAGTTCACATACCACAGTCAAAATGTTTGGTATTATAGGTGTGTTATGCTGCGGTGGTTGTGGCCAGGGCCTAGAGTTTTGGGTGCATGGCTGAAGGCCGTAGGCCGTAGGCCATGCACCCAAGACTCAAGGCCCTGGCCACAGCTACTGCAGCATAACACACCCATAGAATCAAACACCCATCAAATATCCACAACCCAAAGGTGTGTGTACTGTTTCATTTGTAGAGTTTGTATGTGAAGTTTTGGCTAGGTTACGCAGTTAAGATTGGGGAGTTTGTAACAAGGAGTGCAGTGTTTCTGAGTTTATTTATTGTATACTTACTGGTTGAGTTTTTTGTGGTTGTATGCAGTTTTTTCATGACATGGTTAACTGGACCAGATATACTTTTTCAATCTCTGTGATAAAAGAAAAGATCATATGTTAGAGCAGGTAGTTCATAATAAGTTATTGCATTGCATAAGACATTTCTGTATTTTTCTTACCCTCATATTAAGTACTTTACAAGTACTATAGTTCAAACCAATGTGCTGTGCAACTTGCTCAGTTTCTATGTTTGTATTCTAAATCATTGGGTCTGTGGGAAAAACAAATCCATGCTGGATAAAAAAAAAAAACCTTCTATGTTGTGGTACAATATATTTCTTTCATTGGTTTACTGTTTATTTCTTGTTTCTTGCTAATCTTCTATCTTTGGCTTGTTGCAGATTTTTTAGGCAAGTAGATACCTGTTGGCGTATTCTAATTGTTTATTTCTACTTTTATGCTATTCTTCTATCTGTTGGGTTGTTGTTGATTTTTTGGGGCAGTTGGATACCTGTTGGCATATTCTAACTGTTTATTTCTTGTTAAATTTCAGTACAATTTATTTATCTGTTTGCTTGTTGCAGAATCTTGGGGCAGTTAGATACCTGTTGGCACATTCTAACTGTGCATTTCTTGTTACATTTTAGTAGTATTTATTTATCTGTTTGCTTGTTGCAGAATCTTGGGGGAGTAAGATACGTGTTGGCGTACTCGAACTGTGCACAGTTTTCAAGCTGATGTTCAAACACAGATTACGTATTCAATTTTGGTTTTAAGAATATTAAGTGTTTACAAGATTGTCTGGCAATCCCGGCTTTAGAGTAATGGTACTATCATTACATTCAAACCATCCACAATTCTTTTTTTATATATGCAGTGTAGTGACCTGCATTGGTTGTGGCTCCTGCGTGGTAGATTATACCTATTGTTGTAAAGGTTTTCTTACCAAGTGATACTTGACAATGTGTGAATCCAGTCAGCTTACAGTTGTTTTTGGTAGCATCTACATTGTAACATAAAAGCATTACTATTACGTATTTACTATGTGTCTGTATTTGCAAGGTGGAGTGATTATCTGAATTGCAGGTAGTACATAATCTGCCATGGTTTGCATTTTGTACAAGTTGCTGAAATAGAATGGATTCACAGTTAGGTATGGATACATACACAAAGTGTTCATTAGGGACTTCTTCCTGTGCCACATGGTTGAAGAGTGTGGATGTATGTTTCCTCATGTATGAAATATGAAAGATTTCATTTATAGGTATGTTTTTGTTTTCCAGTACTTGTAGTAAGTACATTAGAAATTTGTGTGGCTCTTCTTGTGAGTTTATAGTAAATTTGACAATTCCAGCACAGTAGTCCAATTCTTGTCTTATTCCATAAACAATTTAAGTGTTGTCAGGATTGTTCGTTGCATTTCTATGAAGGACTAACATTTGCAAACACAATTGTACTGTGTAAGTAAATGTTCTCAATAATTGGTGGCAATTGGAATATAATATTTATTGCTACATTTGCGTAGCAATTTACAGAAGTTATTTTTGAAAATTTGAATGGACCAGACAGTTCTGTGTCAAAGTCATTTGTTCGGAGTGTGTGTTGCTTCTTTGAAGAAGAAGTTTAGTTACTTTGACCAGTAGATTCTTCTTTGGTTGTGGTATTTGATGAAGTATTAGTTTCTTTTTTTTTCTTTGGAGGAATTGTAGTGATATCATGTATCATTTCAGTTTGAAGTAGTTTTCTTTTACAATGTTTTGCTTTTTGTGGAACAGGATAGGTTTTTAGATGGGGGTGTGGAGTGAACGCAGCTTATTGTATTCTAGAATGCAAGGAATACCTGCATTTACTTTACTTGCATCAAAGTTGATTAGAAATAGCCGTCAAGTGTACGTAAGCGTGATCGTGTCCGGATCCAAGTCCACCTCCCCTTTCTCCTCACCTGACTCCTCCGAGGTACGTGCACAAGGATCAGTCTCAACCTTGCCTGGCTTCTCCTTAGTCCTTGGAACCTTGCTTTTCTGTGTTCTGGTCTTCTTTTTGTGAAGATAAGGTCTGGCCCCTCCGGAGGCCACCTTGACAGAAGAGTGGACCTATCACCGGGGAACCCCAGGGGGCCAGCCTCAGTTCTAAGGAAAAAGCCCAAAGGCGGAAAAAACCCTAGTCCATAGATGGGTTCGGAAGGTAGGTCCTTTAGATGGTACAGATCTATAATTTGCAGTTCCAAGATGTCAGCGGTGATGATGTAGTCAGTGTAGCTGAAGGCAGGAATCCAAGAGACAAAAACCAAGGTACGGAGTAAAGGGGTAGCAGACCCTGAGATAAGGGTAGGAAGAGAAGGTATAGAAAGGAAAAGGATATAGAAGTTAGAAGCAACAGGAAAAGGACTACTGTACCAAATCAGGGAGAAGGCAACTGAAATGTATCAAGTAGTCTGAAGCAGCGCTAACTCACCGCGACGAAACGGAAAGGAACAACTCGCCAGAAGGTATTACGCCGAGAAAGTAGAAAAAGGTAGAAAAGTAACAAAGGCTTAAGAATCGCCGAGGCGACTAGCACAGTGCTTCGGACTAGTAATTTCTTTCTTTCACAGACACAGAAGGGCTGAAGGAACAGCCGATAGCAAGTCCAGTAAGGAAGCTCCTGTTCCCGGACGCGGAACACGGTGCGAGAAGCACCCTCGCGGCCGGAGTACCAGGTTGAAGTAAGGTAGGTTGAATCTTTAGAGCAAAGAAAGAAAATAGAGAAGCGGAAGGGTACCGCAGCAGATGTAACGGCGGCACTCGTGAGCGCAGAGCAGAACTGTAGCAAGCACGGATACAATAGAAAGGTAATGAATAGGGATAAAGGGAAGGAACAAGGAGAAATGAGGACTAGGAGGTAAACACAGGATGGCGATAATCCAAAGTCAGAGCGTTGAGAGAGTGAAACAACAGATACAACGCGCCGAAAAGTGGGCGGAGCAGGATTATATAAGCTCCAGCGTCATGTTGGGCGCCATGTTGGGTGAGGACTAGACTGATCACCATCAGAACCGCCAGCGATACCAATGTTTCCAATCTTGGGTCCTGACAGTATACCCCTTTCCTCTCAGGGTACCACCCGGCTTGCCCGGGTGAAGGCGTTGAAACTTTCTCAAGAGCCTAGGGGCATGAACATGGCTTACTGGTTCCCAAGACCTCTCTTCCACGGGATAGCCTTTCCAGTGAACCAGGTATTGGAGCCGACCTCTATGGTATCTGGAGTCCACTAGGTAAGCTACTTCGTATTCTTCTGGAATGGAATGTACCTGGGCTCGACTCTTGCGGATGGGTCTAAGGAACGGGTCTACCTTGTACTCCTTGAGCAAAGAGACGTGAAACACCGGGTGAACCCTTTTTAGATAGTCAGGAAGTTTGAGCCGAAAGGCAACCGGGTTGACCTGTTGGAGAATGGAAAATGGTCCAAGATAACGGGGGGAGAATTTTCCAGCATGAACCCATCTAGGAAGAAATCTAGTAGATAACCAGACTAGTTGTCCTGGTCCCCATGTAGGATTGGAAGCTCTGCTCCTATCTGCCCATCTCTTCTGTGATTGTTGACTGAATTGGTGTGCCTTCTTGGCGAGATTATGAACCTCCTGAAGATTCTGTAACACGCCGTCCAGAGCTGGAATCATAGTGGCTAGGGAGCCAAATCCTGGTAGGTGTTTGGGATGAAATCCGTAAGTGCACAAAAAAGGGTTCATTTGGATAGTGGTATGCAGGGTATTATTATAGGCGAACTCAGCTTGAGAAAGGAAACAAGGCCATCTCTCTTGTTGTGTGCTGCAGAAACACCTTAAGTACTGTTCCAGGTTTGCGTTTAACCTTTCGGTTGGTCCGTTACTCTGGGGGTGGTATCCCGAAGAAAGGGCTCTGTTGATACCCAGAGCCTGACAAAGCGAAGCATGAATTTGGACGTAAACTGAGGTCCCCGGTCAGATACAATGGTCTGGGGTAGACCGTGTAGACGGACTATATCTCGGAGGAAGATATCCGCTGTCTCAGAAGCAGAAGGAATTTGTTTAAAAGCTGAAAAATGGGCCAGTTTGCTGAATGAATCTATTGTGACCATAATCACCGTCATACCCTCAGAAAGGGGAAGATCGACGATGAAATCTGTAGAGATATGTTCCCATGGTCGTGACGGTAAGGTATGTTGTTGTAGGAGTCCGAGCGGTTTATCGGTTCGGTATTTGTTAGAGGCACAGATAGAGCAAGAGGTAACATACTGATCTACATCAGTCTTTAATTTTGGTCACCAAAAGCCTCTTTGCAAGAGTTCATAGGTCTTTCTGATGCCCCGGTGACCCGACAAGGGGGTATCATGGCACCACGAGAGGACGAGCTTCTGGAGATCCTTGGTGGGAATGAAAAGGGCATGATCATGATAGTACAGTCCATCCTTGCCTTGGATGACTGTGGCGGGTAGTCTTGCACCGGACTGATAATGAGGTATCAGATCTTGGAAAAATGAGACAGTGGAGGCTAAGACTTTGAGATTTGGGAAAAGGTGGTCATGTTCATTGTAGGTTCCTGAACTGTCCCCAATACTTCGTGATAAGGCGTCTGCCTTCTTGTTTTCTGTGCCCAGGATATAGGTTATTATGAAGTCGAACTGTAGGAAGAAATATGCCCACCGGGCATGTCGGGCATTGGTGCACTCCATTTGTTGTAGAACTCGGAGATCCGTTCTGATCACGAAGGGATGGGTTGCGCCTTGTAAGAGATGTCGCCATTCTTGGCAGGCTAACTTGATGGCTAAGAGTTCTCTCTCTAAGACGGAGTAGTTCCGTTCGCTACTGGTGAGGGTCTTCGAGAAATATGCCACTGGGTGTTCATAGCCATCAGCTGTCTTCTGTAATCGGATGGCACCTACTGCTCCTATCGAAGCATCCGTCTCCAGGATGTATGGTATGGTCTGATCCGGCTGTATCAATATGGGAGCGGAGGAGAAACATTCCTTAAGAATCTGAATAGCTCTCCTCCTTTGTTCATCTCCCAAGGCAAACTTGACTCCTTTCTTGAGCAGGGATGTGAGAGGAAGCACTAGGTTGGAGAAGGTAGGTATAAATATTCTATAAAAGTTGGCTAACCCTAAGAAGCTTTGTAGCTCTTTGATAGTGCTGGGTTCTCTCCACTCCATGATAGCCTTAACCTTGGCTGGGTCCATCTCTATGCCTTCACCTGATAAAACGAATCCCAGGTAGGATACGGAAGTTGTCTCAACTTGCATTTTTCCGGTTTCACCAAAAGCTGGTGTTCAAGAAGACGTTGGAGTACCTTTCTCACCAGTGACCTGTGTTCGTTTAGCGACCGAGAGTATACCAGGATATCGTCCAGATACACCACCACCGAGACAAACAACATGTCTGCGAACACCTTATCCATATACCTCTGAAAGACAGCGGGGGCGTTGACCAGGCCGAATGGCATCACCCGGTATTCGAATAATCCGAAAGGAGTGCGAAACGCGGTCTTCGACTCGTTGCCGTTTCTTATTCTTAGGAGATGGTAGGCGCCTCTTAGATCCAGTTTGGTAAAATATACGGCTCCTTGCACCGCCTCCAAAATATCTCGGATTAATGGCATAGGATACCGGTCTCTGATCGTCACCTTATTAAGCCCTCTATAGTCAATACATGGACGCAGTTCGGAGCTGTCTTTCTTTGGTATAAAGAATAAGGAGGCTCCACAGGCTGATCTCGACTCTTGAATGAGCCCATTTTGGAGATTAGAGTCCAGATATTCTCGTAGGACCTTCCTTTCTGGGAGTGACAAAGGGTACATCCGCCCGAAAGGAATCACTGCTTCAGGTACTAGGTCAATGCCGCAATCTTCTGGCCTGTGAGGGGGAAGATCACGGGGTTGAATGTCTATGAATACCTCAGAGAATTCGTGATATTGAGGTGGAACTGAGGCTATGATTGTCGAACTCTGTGTAGGAAGTGGTTCTGCTTCAGGATGAGTGGAGGAAACCATGTTGCCCATACAAATTGACTTACAAAAGAGTGAGTTGAAGCTCACTCTATTAGCCTTTCAGTCGATGTGGGGATTGTGTTTCCTTAGCCATGGAATACCGATGACCAGAGGGAAATGGGCTGCTCTGATCTGATCGAAGACCAGATATTCCGAGTGATGGCTCAACTCCATTCTTAGTGGTATTGTTTCTGTGGTGATAGGACCGGATGACAGAGGTCGACCGTCTACGCCTTCTACCGGAATGGGAGTTATCTTAAGTTTGGTAGCTATGTGATGTTCTAAAGCCCAGTTCGCATCCATGAAGTTACCTGCAGCTCCACAGTCCAGCATAGCAAGTACCTCAATGGAACTCGAAGGAGATAACCATAACGTGACTTGGAACACCATCAGGTTGTTTTCCTCAGGGTTGTTCATGGTTCTTGAGTGGTTGCAAGGGTACTTGGCACTTTCCTCGAGACTTCCCTTGCTGTAGATCGGGGGTTGAAGTTTTCCTTCCTCCGGGGTGGCACTTCCGGACAGTTTCTCAATAAGTGTTTGGCGGAACCACAATACATACATAACCCGGTCTCTCTTCTTCGTTTACGCTCTCCCGGTGTAAGGGGTCCCCTGGTAATTCCGACTTGCATGGGTTCTTCAGAAGGGGCGTTGGTTCGGGTTGCTGGAGAAGGGTTCGGTAGACTGAGAGACTGAGGATTGCTCCTGAATCGTCTTCTTTCTTGCCGTCTTTCTGTTAATCGGAATTCAATCTGTAATGCTAAGGTCATCAGTTCCTGACAAGATACGGGTCGGGCTACACGAGCTAACTCGTCCTTGAGCTCGTCGTGGAGTCCTCTCCGAAATATAGTTTGTTGAGCTGAATTGGGCCAGTCTGCCTTAGCTGCAAGTCTCTGGAAGCGGGCGATGTAAGTCTGGACGTCTGTGTTCCCTTGTTCGACATCCAGGATAGCTTCTAAGGAGGAGTAGAATACCTCTGGTCTGTCGAATCGTTCCTTGAAGCCCTCTATAAAACGATCATAATCAATCAAAGAAGGGTCGTTTCTGGCAACAAGAGGAGTGGCCCAAGCCAGAGCATTTCCTGTGAGATTGGCAATGATGAATCCAACCCTAGATCTTGCCGATTCATAGGCATGGGTACGGAAGGCAAAATACACACCACAGGCATCAAGGAATTCCTTCATTCCTCCCGGGCAACCGTTGTACTTGCCAAAGGAAAGGGGCATCGCAGGTAGATCTCCACGGTCGTCTCTATGTAGGACTACCTGCTGTCGGAGTGCTATGTTCTCTGTCCTCAAAGCTTGGACTTCAACTGTGAGGTTCTGCATTGCCGCCACCAGCTCTTGATATTGTTCCAAGGAAGCCATGTTAGAGTTCGGGCGTTGTATTCTGTCCGGATCCAAGTCCGCCTCCCCTTTCTCCTCACCTGACTCCTCCGAGGTACGTGCACAAGGATCAGTCTCAACCTTGCCTGGCTTCTCCTTAGTCCTTGGAACCTTGCTTTTCTGTGTTCTGGTCTTCTTTTCGTGAAGATAAGGTCTGGCCCCTCCGGAGGCCACCTTGACAGAAGAGTGGACCTATCACCGGGGAACCCCAGGGGGCCAGCCTCAGTTCTAGGGAAAAAGCCCGAAGGCGGAAAAAACCCTAGTCCATAGATGGGTTCGGAAGGTAGGTCCTTTAGATGGTACAGATCTATAATTTGCAGTTCCAAGATGTCAGCGGTGATGATGTAGTCAGTGTAGCTGAAGGCAGGAATCCAAGAGACAAAAACCAAGGTACGGAGTAAAGGGGTAGCAGACCCTGAGATAAGGGTAGGAAGAGAAGGTATAGAAAGGAAAAAGATATAGAAGTTAGAAGCAACAGGAAAAGGACTACTGTACCAAATCAGGGAGAAGGCAACTGAAATGTATCAAGTAGTCTGAAGCAGCGCTAACCCACCGCGACGAAACGGAAAGGAACAACTCGCCAGAAGGTATTACGCCGAGAAAGTAGAAAAAGGTAGAAAAGTAACAAAGGCTTAAGAATCGCCGAGGCGACTAGCACAGCGCTTCCGTGTCTGTGAAAGAAAGAAATTACCAGTCCGAAGGGCTGAAGGAACAGCCGATAGCAAGTCCAGTAAGGAAGCTCCTGTTCCCGGACGCGGAACACGGTGCGAGAAGCACCCTCGCGGCCGGAGTACCAGGTTGAAGTAAGGTAGGTTGAATCTTTAGAGCAAAGAAAGAAAATAGGGAAGCGGAAGGGTACCGCAGCAGATGTAACGGTGGCACTCGTGAGCGCAGAGCAGAACTGTAGCGAGCACGGAGACAATAGAAAGGTAATGAATAGGGATAAAGGGAAGGAACAAGGAGAAATGAGGACTAGGAGGTAAACACAGGATGGCGATAATTCAAAGTCGGAGCGTTGAGAGAGTGAAACAACAGATACAACGCGCCGAAAAGTGGGCGGAGCAGGATTATATAAGCTCCAGCGTTATGTTGGGCGCCATGTTGGGTGAGGACTAGACCGATCACCGTCGGAACCGCCAGCGATACCAATGTTTCCAATCTTGGGTCCTGACAGATCGTGCTACATAGCTCATGCCTTCTTTAAAGACTGTGCTACCAATATCCATTAATGCTTTATCTAGGGTAAGACCTTGTGATTTGTGAATGGTAACTGGGTATGCTAGAGTTAGAGAAAATTGTTCTCTGCGTACATACATGTCTTTGAAAAGAAGGAAACGGGCTGTTGAGCGCCCTATACTTTTAACTTCTGATAGTTTGTCAAAGCGAATATTGACAAATTGAATGTTGTTGTCACGTGGGTATGTTTGAAAGCCAACAACTTTACCAAGTGCTCCATTACCAAGTCCTTGCTCCACGTAAAGGTTACGTTTAAGCATTACTCTACAGTTTAAAGATAATTTTAATATTTTCTCCAAACCAGCTGTGTTGGAGATAGTTTTCTAGGGAATTTAGTCTTGTTGTGGCTTGGTGACACATGGGTAGTGTCATACCAAGTACGTTCAGTTTATCTGTGGAGCAAATTTCAATTATTGGTTGCATTTCTTTTTTCAACATTGTTTCATTGAATTTTGAACAGCTTGCAAGAGTTGGCATCAAGGACATACAATTGACATTTTTGTGTGCTAATTGTTCCATGACATCAGTAGCACATGAGTTATGGCCATAGAGTGCATTAATTATGGTTTTTAATATTGCTTGTGCTTCTTGAGATAGTACACCAACTCTAATAAAATGTTGGCGTATGTGATGTCTGCAGACTCACGCATGTTTTCTGTTAATTCTCTGTACTGGAAATGTTGCCAAAGGTTGACATTTCCTATGCTGCCAAGAGTTTTACGGCACACTTTGTACCCTAAGGTTTTAAAAATAGGTTCAGATTTCACTGGTGTCAATTGAAGAAAATCTCCGAAAACAATAATGTGTTTTCCTCCAAACAGCTGTTCATAGTCTGTTCTGAGAACCTCTTGTAATCTGAGGTGAATCAAAGCCAACATTAGGTTGAAGACCATGCTCACCTCATCTATTAGCAGCATTTACATTTGTTTGAAAACTCTGCGTAGTTCCATTGCAGCTTCTGTGGAAAGTTTGTAATAGTCTAATTTGTTTTGGTGTTCTACTGGAAGGAGTAGTAATCGGTGTAAAGTGACACTCCCTATGTTATAGGCAGCTAAACCTGTGGGGGCAGTTACAACAGCTGGCAGTTTGTTGTTTGTCAAATGTTGAAGGAACTTGCTGATGATTTTGATTAAGAATGTTTTGCCTGAACCAGCTTCACCACTCACGTATAGCAGTATCGGTTTTTAGTCTTGGCAGGTACAGTTGTTATTTTCATGTTGCACACCATGTTCAATTTGTTTTGTTATTTCTTGGAAAATGCTACGCTGCTAATTGTTCAGTTGTGATTTTAGTACAGCAAAGTCTTCTGTAGCTTGTTCATAGTGACACATGGTGTTTTCTACTTCTTTCATGGCTAATTCTGCCTCATTTGCTATTAGTGGCTGTCCAAGTGGTTCTTGGCTTCCTGTTACAGAAGGTTGACTACTGTCAGGCGTGTCCACTTGTAGTTGGGCCTGGAGTTCTTCTTCGTGTTGCTGTTCATTGTGCAACATTGTTTGTTACTGTGTAAAGTTTACGTCTGTTATAGTGCTTTCATTTGCTTTAAAAGCGTCTTCATAGGAGTCATATGTATCGAGTAACTATTCTTCTTTTCTCCATGGTTTAAAAAGCTGTAGCAGGGACGTGTCATACACTTCTTTATGTTGAGGAATTTTTAATGACAATTTGATATGATTAATTAAGCTGCATTTGGCAAGTTTCACTAAGCTACCTTCACAATTTGCCACTCTGCATCTACCTTTCTTTTCATCTGGTTTAACATTATTTTTGTATGTGAAGTTTTGGGCTATGTGGTAGAGACACATGGTTTCCAAAGTGGTACTCCTGTTTGGGTAGTATGTGTCTAGTAAATAGTTTTTCAAAATGTCTTGGCTGTTGTGATCACTTTTGGCTATTGCTTCTATGTCCTCATATGATTTGAGAACTCTTTTTCTAGATTTAGCAGGACGAAGACTTAGCCATACTATATCGTCAGATTTTCCATACAAGGCAGTACCAGTTAAACGGTCTGCAGCTTCATAGCAGCCACATTCTCTATGAGAGAGCATGTTATGCCTAAACTGTACAATTTCTGTGATAGTGTTTTGTCAGATGATATGTCATCCCAGAGGTCCTGAAGCTTTGTTTTCTCTGCTTTGATCAAGTAGGCTGTGACATATCATGCAACTGCAGTGGAATTGTCTGCAATGTACTGCACATCTATATTTGCATTCCATAGGAGGGCAATGATTGCATTGTAATCAATGTATTTTGATTCTTCTTTTCTTTTTATGTAATATGTGTTCTTAGGTGATTTACCTTTGACACTATGGGCCTCATTACGAGGTGGGCGGTAAGGGATTACTGGCACCGGTAAGGGCACCGGTGCAGGTAATCCCTTACCGCCCTACTACGAGTTCCCTTTGCAGGTCCTTCCTTAACGCCTGGTTTTTGCAGGCGTTAAGGACGGGACCCACAACGGGTCACCAGGGTCAATAACGGTACCGCAATTTGTGGTACCGTTGTTGCCACCTTCCCCCTTCCCCCTTCCCATTGAGCCCTATGGGGGCTCAAATGGGAATGGGGAATGACCCTGGTGAATGGACCCTGGTGAATGGTCCGACCTCGGAATGGACCGGTAATTACTCCATTCACCAGGCCGGAGTTGGAAGGGTTTTGGAGGCAGCTAATAGCACCATGGCTACCTCCAACCTCGTAATGAGGCTGTAACGCTCACCTGGTATCCACGGGGACATCACTCCGCCTGTTCCGACCTCTTACGACCTCAAACCCTTCCCTGGAGTCTACTCGACTGGAGACTGGGCCTGAAACACAGGATTGGTAGAGTTTAACTGCCTATTGTCTCTGTGTGCTTGAACACTTTCTTCCCCGGGGTCCAACCCTTCCCTTTGATCCACAGCTCACCTTGTTTTCTTGGAAAGTGTGCTCTCCGTCCTGCTTTCAGCACAGGGGCGCGTTGATTGATGCTGGCTCGTTGCTGCCTAGTTACTTCACTGAGTCTTTTGAACAGTTCTCTAACTTTGTTCCTTTCCTTCCTTAGATGATGGCCGGCGTCTGGGGATGGCGACGTGCTGCTGAGATGAGTAGCACTGAAGGTGAGTGAGAGCGCGATGCGACCCTTTTGTATTTGTTTTCCTGTGTCTTTTAGGTGCAGCATGGATGCCAGTTATGAAGAAGAAATGCAGTGAGTAAGCGCGGTATGCGGTGCCTCTAGATGTTTCCATATTAACCTGGAGTGTCCTTTCCCTCTTGCAGATGGATGAGAAGTTCCGGAGACAGAGTTCCCCCAGAGCGGCTGGGATTCAGGTAAGCGTTTGAAGCTCGTACAGTCTTTAAAAATAAGCGAAGATTTGCCGAATGCTTACTAATCCCTTTTTTCTGTTCTTTTCCCTTTTCCTTAGGAAGCGGCGTGCCGGGATGGGAATGACACCGCCGAAGATGCCCGCAGAACAGAAGAAGCGATGAATGATGGGCAGAAGCGCTGCAAGGTAAGGCTGTTCCTAACAGTGTTCTTGTTCTTGCAGGAGCTGAGCGCAGAAGAAAGATGCAGGCCGACTGGAGACCAATCTGAACATGGTGAATGTCACGCTGCAGGTGCAGAAAACACAAAGCATGTTTCTCAGCCTGGGCGTGGCTTAAATAGTCTCTGGGTATCCCAGGTGTCTCTAGGCTGAACCACACCCAAAAGACTAGACTGCACATGCAGTTCTGGGAACCGAAATATGTGGGGGCATCCATCTTGTCCCCATCAATGCACTACAAGTCCAATCCCCAATGTTATCCTATGGGAGGGAGTGAGTCTGGTGCCACAAGCGCCAAGTCTGACTCCAAGTGGGTCTTTGGAGGGATGGAGAGGCCCTTGAGGGCCATGTGGGTGATCGTGGCCTGGCTCCAGCCTGACATCGTGGAGGGCTGGGGACATGATGGGCAGGAACCATGACAACGGCCCTATGTATGACTGATGACATGAAGTTGTTTACTCGACCTGTTGCTGAAAATGGTCTAGGGAAACCAAAGTGGTATTTGGTCTAGTATTTCCCTTTTATTTATATTTGCGACGGCAATATTTCCCACATTTATGTCTTTGAAATTGTAAAATGTGTGCATGAAGGTCACTATGTGTTATCTGTGAAGGGATTTCACAAGTGACATATTTTTGTATGAACTGCAAAACAGCGGCATCACTGTCCTGACCAAATTTAGGAGTATCTTTAAGCCATAATAGGATGTGGTTTTGTGGTGCTCCTCTGGCTTGGTATTCTTTTGTCCAAAAGAAGTGTTGAACTTCTCTGAGGGGAGGAAGTCTTATTACAAATGAAGTGTAGCATAGGAAGGAAGCGATGATGGAAATATCTTGATACATTTACAGGATCTAGAGAGCAGAGTTCTCCTGTTGTTTTTATATCTATGTTTGTTTTATTTTTGTTTGCTATGCGTAGGAAATCGTGTAAATCTTCCCATGCATATTCTGCACAACTTAATGTAACAAACCAAGTGGGTGGGCCAAGATTCTTATTATACAGCGTACATCTCTGTGACGTCGGAACCAGTATTCTTTTGTACCATGCATGTTTGCTGAAAGATTTGTAATACTTGACTGTAAAACCTCATCTTTTTCTTGCACTTTTTGTAATAATTGCATAGCTGACATATTTTGAAAATGGGTACCTGATTTTGATGTGTGTACAACTCGGTAGCATAGATTTGCTAATTCATTTTCAAAGAGAAGGTGGAATATGTATTCCACGTTTTGTCTGAATCTGGGGTCATCAGAATACATTTGCAGAAAGCAATATTCTGATGCTGTTATCTCTGTGGGTCTATCATCGTACCTTCCTCCTTTTCCAGTAGGAAAGAGTAGAGGAAAGGCCCGTGCTTCTATACTTTTTTCCCATATGCTGATTGGAGATCCTTTGGCTTGTCACATTTGGTATGTTTCCAGTGCATCATCTATAGTGTCTGCAGAGTGTAAAGGATGAATTGTATAATGGTCTAAAATATTGGATTCTGTGGCAGGATTTAGAAGTTCAAATTGACCAGTTTCTGGTGACTCTTGAATTTTTTCAATGGTTTCTCTCAGGTTTTCTTCAGTATTAATTTCTTTGTAGTATTCATTGTTGTTTTTTAGACATTGCAGGGCTTGTCTAACTTTGTGTAAATCCACTAGTTGTTGCCAAATGATTTTGTCTTTTGTAGGTACGCCATTTACTAAGACAATTAAAGATTGATCTATTGGCCGTAGCATTCCTAGAGTGTGTACACTTTCTTTGCAATCTAATAATAAATAAACTACTTTGCCATAAATGTCTTTGACTAATTCAGAGGGAGGTAATTTCGCTGTTTATGGTTGGAGGGGTATTATTGCTTGAAATGGGTGTGCTCTCATATACATTTAGTTGTTGCAGGGGTTTTGGTAGTGGGAATAATTCCAAGTTATTTGTGATAGCACATGTGGGTGTTTGGTTGTTGTCAAGTTTTGCAGTGAGTAATTTCCAAAGTATTAAGGGGTCAGTAGTGTCGTATTTGTTTTCTGCTATAAGCTAGAGAACTAATTGGATCCATTTTGAATCTTCATTGTCTTCTATTTTTTACGTTATGGCTATAGTGTTTGTGGTACTTTTATAAGAAGTCCTGCGGCAACACACACACATGGTTTGGTACTTCAGCGGAGGTACTTTTAAACTTTAGTATTTCTTTTTTGTATGTGTTTAATAGAAGGTTGCTATTTGTACAGTAGTTGCTAGCTTGTTGTATATGTATTTCATTTTGTAAGTGGCTTTCAATTCTAAAATATTTTCTCTGGATATGCTCTATTTCTGACTCCATTCACCTCCACAGATGTTTAAGAAGCTATTTTTGGTGATATTCCATTTATTGAGAAGTCTTTTTTGTAGTTTAGTAGTTAGTTTTGGTAGTGGTTTCATCCTGTTTAAAACTAAAATAAATAACTTCCTTTTGAGAAGGATTGCACTGTCTACAAGAGCTTCTAGGGTAAATGTTCTACGGTAGGTTTTAAGGGTTGTGCATGATGTCTTTTCTGTTTTTAAAAGGTTCTGTAGGACTCTGTGGTGACCATTTTTTTGTAAAACATTTTTTTTTGGTATGCTTACTTGCCACAACATCAAGATTTATAGGTGTAGCGTTAGCAGTAGGAGTAGCTGAAGTTTTGTTAATCACTTTCTGTTTTGTTATACATTTTGATAGAGGAGGGAAAGGTTATGTACTGGAAGTTTGTTTTGTTTTGCTTAGTGACTGTATTAGCTGTTTTTTTTTAACTTTTTGTCCCAAATCTGCTAGAGATGGATGCTTATTTTGGAGACTTTTATTTTGATTTGCTCTACTCCTGCGTTTTTTCCTATAGAGTTGCTTTTTGGTAGGCATTCTTTGGAGTCTGTTGGAGAAAACAAAGAAAGTGTGGGTTGGGCTGTTGTGCAGTGCGTGCTTTGTGCATGAGTGTCTAAGTATGATTGTGGAGGTGTGTGATTGTGCAATGGGCAGCTGCATCAAGTTGGGAAGGCTATTCTTGTATTTGTGTGTTAGTATACTGGGCTTCAGAAGACAATATAAAATATGGAACTGGTAAGGGGAAGCTCTAATACTACATCTAATGGTAAAGGGTTAATATGTTTGTTTCTTCTACAATACTAAAATGCTTGTGTGTTTGAGTAACAGTTAGAACATTATGTTCATTTTGTACTAACTTTTTGTATGGAAAGAGTAGGTTTCTTCTAAGTCCTTGTTCGTACTTCAGATGCTGCTGCTTTTCAGGAGAGTGTTCTTCACTGACATTGTAAAAGAAAGAAGTTAGTGACTATGTGTGTTTATAGCACTTTTGTTAATGTAGACATTGTTTTGCAGTTTCCTTTGCCTATGTGCATCCTGTATATTTTATTTAGAATCTGTTAGTTGAATATGTTTTTCAAATGAGTATAATAGTAAACGTATAGATCACACTTGTTTTTTTAATGTTATGTTAATGGGTGTTAGGAGGTAGCAAAAAATGCATATGATTACTTCTATTTTTACAGGGTAAATGGCAGAGATTGTACATACAAGCATTCAATGTATGGCTTTGTGAATATGTGGGAAATAAAGCAGAAGGATTTCATATAGAGGCAGTGGTGTTGTTTGATCTGGGAGCCTTTCTAATGATACTGTCTGCATGTGTGCTTGAATGAAGATGTATGTACTCATCTTGGCTGCGTGCAATTTTATAATACACTGGCAAGTCTTTTTCATAGTTATACTGTTATTTTTCCCCATCTTATAATATGAAACAATATTTTTTTAGATAGGTGTGTGTGTGTAAACAAACATTTGGAGAGCTGAAAGGTTTACAATTGACACTTTATCATAGCAGATGGGAGAAATGACAGTAAGTTAATTTTACAGGGTAAGTGGCAGTTACTCTGTTATATTTTTATTTATTTTATTTTATATTTTTAAAGCACTTACACAGCCTGCGGGCATCAAGGCGCTGATACAGGATTTGTTTGTTTTTTAGTTGCGTAATTATTTTGTCTCAGTTACGTATTTATAATGCACTTAAACATCTAGAAGCGCGGACCCGGGGATCAAATCTGTGTTGCTTCGTGTCGTTTTGCTTTCAAGGCACGCACATTGTCATTGAGCTATGCTCCCGGGATGTATTGTATTATTAGAAGAGGTGTACATGTACTGTGTAAAAAATATTAATTTGAAAAAGAAGGTCAGGCGCGCACTCTGGTTCCAAGTCATTTAATCCTGATGTAAGTAATAACAGGGTTGAATCCCAACACAGTTCAAAAAATAATAACAGGGCTGAATCCCAGATGCAAATAGTCCCAACAATGTTCAAAAATTACCAGGGTTAAATCCCAACTGCTACAGTTCCAAAGCATAATAGTTAGTTCTACTCCTCCAAGTACTTTCAAGTCTCAAACTCTCATCAGGGAGGCTGTGTTAGCTGTGTTCCTTTTCAGGTGTTGCTAATTACTTTTTTCAATTTCAGTCTCAAAGGATTCTGGTTATTGTAGTAATGGCACAAGTGTTTCATTCAGGAGACCAGGAACCAACTCCCCTCCAAACACAAATCTTACCCACAATTGGGGGAGGGGGGAAAACCATGAATATGGCTCTCCAAAGTGGGGGCATAATAGCCCCGGTGCTGCTGCCTCTGGAGCCTGGGTCTCCTGTAACATTAAGTAGAAAAAGGTCAGGCGCGCACTCTGGTTCCAAGTCACTATTGTGCTTTGGAACTGTAGCAGTTGGGATTTAACCCTGGTAATTTTTGAACATTGTTGGGACTATTTGCATCTGGGATTCAGCCCTGTTATTATTTTTTGAACTGTGTTGGGATTCAACCCTGTTATTACTTACATCAGGATTAAATGACTTGGAACCAGAGTGCGCGCCTGACCTTCTTTTTCTACTTAATGTTATAGGAGACCCGGGCTCCAGAGGCAGCAGCACCGGGGCTATTATGCCCCCACTTTGGAGAGCCATATTCATGGTTTTCCCCCCCTCCCCCAATTGTGGGTAAGATTTGTGTTTGATGGGGAGTTGGTTCCTGGTCTCCTGAATGAAACACTTGTGCCATCACTGCAATAACCAGAATCCTTTGAGACTGAAATTGAAAAAAGTAATTAGCAACACCTGAAAAGGAACACAGCTAACACAGCCTCCCTGATGAGAGTTTGAGACTTGAAAGTACTTGGAGGAGTAGAACTAACTATTGTGCTTTGGAACTGTAGTAGTTGGGATTTAACCCTGGTAATTTCTGAACATTGTTGGGACTATTTGCATCTGGGATTCAGCCCTGTTATTATTTTTTGAACTGTGTTGGGATTCAACCCTGTTATTACTTACATCAGGATTAAATGACTTGGAACCAGAGTGCGCGCCTGACCTTCTTTTTCTAGAAAATATTCATACCAGTAGTCTGTGTTCATGCATGTGGATGTGCATGAATCTGCAAGTAGAAATCGTGGGGAGTTTTATAGTAGTTGTTGCTGTAGGTCCTTTGTAGTCACAGCAGAATTGTACTGAGAGTGATAAATAGTACATCTAAAGTGCTGATCTGTGATGACAGAGTTAGATGTAGAGTTCTTGGATGTGATTGGAGGATGATTGTGTGACTGCTTAACAGTAGCCAATGAGGAAGTGGTGCAGAGAGTGCAGTGGAAAGGGTAGAAGGGCTGCCCCAGTGTTACTTACGTGCTCCGCAGACAGCGTCGTTGTTCGCATACAGGCCATGCCACATCCGGGGTTTCTGAGCATGAAGTGGGAGTGTATTTTGAGGATTAGCCAATCAGGTGTTGAGGTTCTGCTTCATATTGAGTGTAGCTGTGTGTAGTGAAGATGGCAGAGGTGCAGAAAGTCAGGGTATTGGTGGTTGGAGATATGTTTGTGAATGGTTTGGAGCAGTATGCTGAATCTAGGAATGTGGCTAACCATTTGGACACAAAAGGAGTGGATGTGATGTGGAGCACTGTGCCTGATTTGAATTTGCAGGCAATTCTAGAACTTTTGTCAGGATATAGCTAGGTTTCATATCCCACATGTAGTTGTCCTACACTGTGGTGCTGTGCTTTTGGGCTATGTTAGTGCCCCTTCTTTGTTGCAAGGCCTGCAAAACTTGGTTCAGGCAATCATGAACCTCCTTCCATTGCTAGGTGTACAATCAACCGAGGCATGTTTGCTTTCATGCTTAGAGCGGGTATGTTCTTTTGTAATAATGAGAACATTGATTCTGGTAATGTTGTTTATTTTAAAGAAGATGGCATTTCTTTATCTTTTATGGGAAATGCCATGCTGTTTTGGAACATAATGGTTGCTTTGGAGAAGCTAATGTGAAGATATGTTTAGGAAAATAAGAAAAAAAACACAAAATACAAAATAGAAGTGTTTCTGAAGCATCTGCAAACCCCCCTCAAATAAGGCTCTTTTCAGAGCCAACCTCAAAGGGGGCATGGGGCACACTAATTAAATTTTCACCCCCCACGCTCAGATTTTTCGATTTGTCCGCGGACAGCGCGGTTGTCTGCGGAAGGTGCGTATTACATACAGGGATTTTGGGGTTGAAAGGCATGCGAATGAGACTGAGCAGAGCAAGGGATTGGTCAATAAGGTTTACTGGGTGTGTTGTGCCAGGAGAGAGTTTCTCAGATACTCTTTTTTCTGAGAGAACAGATAGCTATGGCTGTGTTTTTCAGAAAGCAGATTGTTTGGATTTTGGGAGATTCGTGGATAAATTGGTTGGAGGTGCATTCAGATCGCTGTGGATGGCTGCTCGTGTTGGATTCTCTCATGTGGAAGTGCACTGGCATGGAGTGCGTGGAATGAAGTGGGTGGATTTGGTACCTCGCTGTACTTCTTTGGTGACACATCCAGACATTATTATTATTCATTGTGGAGGGAACAGTTTAGGTCATGTGTCTGGAATCTCTTTGCAATTTGCAATGAAAGAAGGATTTAGGAAAGTCATGGACATGTATCCAAACTCCAGAGTAATTTTTTCCCGTATTGCGCAGAGACAAATGTGGCTGTGTTCTTTTTCATTTGGTCCACAAATGGAGAAAGCAAGGTGCAATGTTAACAAGGCTGTTTGTGCCTTTTTGTGAGATGTTGGTATGTCCTCTTTTCAGAATGAAAACATTATGTTTTGTAGCACACACATTTTTCACAGAGATGGAGTACATCTTACTTATGCCGCCAATCAGATTTTTTCTGCGAAATGTACAAAATGCATTGCAACCTTTTTTGAAATGACAGCAATCCATTTTGCAGTAGGTATTGATCATTTGAAGTTTTTGAAACACAAAAAAACACCACAAAAAGGCTCTTTTCAGAGCCACCACTTCCTCCCGTAGAAAAATGCAATGGTTCTGATAGGGCAGCATTCACATAAAATAAATGTCTGCGGACTTCTAAAAAATGCACAGGGCTCTGCACTATTTATTTGTCACTTCTATTTTTAAACTGTGAAAGGCGGCTCTGAAAAGAGCCTTTGTTTTGTTTTTTTAAATATATATATATATTTTTTTTAAACACGACACACAAGGAAAGGAGGGGAAAGGAGGGTGAGGAAGGGACACCAACCATGGGGATAAGAAAGGGCGGGTGGAGAGAGGAAGATGTAGGGTGGGCCTTATTCAGGTAGGTCGCCGACCCTCTCATGCTCATTGACTGCATTCTCAAAAGCAGTCTGAAGGTTCTCCCCCCTGCAGAGTACTGCATCGCAGTACATGCACAATAGTGTGACCCTCGAAAGGTAAGGGTCAACAGCATCATGAATGGCATGTGAGTCAGCTGGAGGGATGCACTGTCCCACAGGAGTGTCTTTTGTGGTGACAGGAGCGGAAACAGAGGATGCTGCAGAGGAACTGAACCTGCTACGTTTATTGCAATGTACAACCTTACGAATAGCCCCACCGTGGAATGACTCTAGGTGTCGCTTCATTGATGTAGTACCAAAGCTATACAAACCAGGCTTACCACGACTCAGTACCATGTGGCACTGAGTGCAGATCACCTTGTTCGCATTAGTTTTTGACTTTCCATCAATGGTGGTAAATAAGCTCCACACCCAAGACTCACGATGAGTGCTAGAAGTAGGGACTTCCATTACCTCATCCTCTCATCTTCATCCGTCTCCTCTGCATCCTCACATCTGTTCCCTTCCGCAGGCCCTTGGGTACGTGGTGGTGGTGGTGGAGGGGGTGGGGGTGCTGGTACAGAGTGAGTAGCAGCAGAAGCAATTTGGGATGCCATCTGGAAGGTTAATAACCAGGAAGTAGGAACCAGGAACCAAGAACAGCAACCTGCACAATTGTCCTGTTGTAATCTTGGAAATCCAAAAGCCGAATGAGTATCAGCTCTCGGGTGTGACCTTTTATAGGGGTTCTGGGGCTGGCTTCACAGACACCCGCGCCATCCCCGAACTCTCAAACACCAAGAACGGCTCAAAAAGTTCCAAAAGGTATGTAGATCGGCAGGGACATTGTGTGGGGCATATGCAATGGTGAAGTTTTGCTGTAAAATACAATGGTTTGTTGAAAAAAGCACTTTTTAAATGTTCGGGGCCCGGACAGTGTCCGCAAATAAGGATACACGCTCAGCGTGGGTGCGGTCACATGATGACATCACAGACAAGTTAGCAAATGGGACGGCTCTCTGCAGGACACACAATGCACAGTGACGATTGTGCGCATGCGTGCAGGCGTTCTACGGACATTGTTCGGGTCCCCGAACTAATTAAAAATGCGACACACATGCAGCGGACAGTTGCGGAGAGGTGCGATGTTCGTAGGACTCAAGTGTGTGATGCGCATGTGCGCGGGTGTTCTACGAACAATGTTCAAGTCCCCGAATAAAATAAATGTGCGTCAAAACATTGTAGACAGGCGGACGTGATATGTGTGCTACGGATATATTAATTCTGGTTGCGGACATTACGAACAGCGGGGTTGTTATTAGGACACCCCCATTTTGGGTGATTGCGGAGAGGCGAACATCTTGTGTGGTCTAAGGACACCTCCATTTTAGTTACGAACAGTACGAACAGGTATATTGTCTTTACGACACTCTCATTTGGGTTAAATGCGGACAAGCAGACATCTTGTGTGTTCTGAGAACATCGCCATTTCAATTACGAACAATATGAACATGTGTATTGTCCTTAGGACACCCCTATTTTGGTTAATTACGGACAGGCGGACATCTTGTGTGTTCGAAGGACACCTCCATTTTAATTACGGACAGTACGAACAGGTATAGCATCCTTAGGACACCCCCATGTTGGTTAATTGAGGACACCCCGACAACCACGCTGTCCACGGACACCCAGAGTGCCTTTTTAAAAAAAAAAAAGACACAGGCATATACTAAGAACACACTTAAAATGTTATTATTGTTTAACAGTAGAAAAATTAGGAAAGAGAGGGGGAAGCATAAACTGAAGCAAATACATGGGAATTAGGGGTTTGGACATGATATATGGGAGGGGAGGAAGGGATGGAAGTCTCATCATATCGTTTTTCTTGGTGGGGAGGGTTTGGGGATATTTGGCTGGGACATGGAGAGGGGGAACAGGTATATGTGGGACAGTGGTATTTAATGTTTTCTTTAATGTGGTCCACAACACACTTTTAGTTGATTGAAGTGTTGCATTAACAAATACATGTTTAGTTCCATTTGTTTCAGAGGATCATTTTATATCTCTTTTGGTATATTATTTTTATTGGTTGTCTGATCTGTTAAAAAAATGTGTTAAGTACACATAAAGTAATAGTTAATAATTGTCTTATATAGAGAAATGTGTCTACCATTATTATCGCTGACTTCACTCATTTCCTCTTGTGGGAAATTTTCTTCCAGCCATTCCAAGTACTGGACATTTCTGTGTAAAAAAAAAAATATATTAGTTTTAGTGTATATAATACAGAAAATGTGTATATGAAATAAATGTAGTGTACTTACTACTTTTTTAGAAACTTTTACTGTTACTGCTGTGTAAGTATGCTCTTGCTTCTTGCTGTGCAGTTTCTGTGAGGTAATTCAGTTGGAGGCATATTTATTTTGTTTTGGTATATTCCATTATATTGGAAATGCTACTTCAGTGGATGATTGGTGTCTTAAATGTACAGTTTCCACTTCTTATTCATTATTAAATGTAATGTATTTATGTGGTGCTTTTTGAATATGTTTCATGTTTTTATTGTATAATACAATAATGTAAGATACCCCCTAAGTTTTTGGATAGTGCTGAGGGTGACCGTGTCTGCCACGGACATGCGCACGGTCCGTGGACATCAAAATCCCTAGCAGGACATGGAGTTTAGTATATTCTAGGTTATATAAATGTAAGGTAAAGGAGTGTTAGTAAACATTTAGCACATTTCCATTATCTATATTTATATTCAGTGAACGAAAACCTAGTTAAACGGACGTTATGGTTAAGTTGTGCTACTAAAAACCTAAGAAATTCAGTGAAAAAAACTTTGTTAAAGGGATGTTATGGTTCCAAGTAAAACCGAAAACACCCTGAAATTCGCCAGTTATGGTAAGCTAAGCAACCATAACTCGCAGTACCACTGTGCACTGCTAAGACTGACACCCAGGACATCAAAGATGACATCACATTTGCATTTACTTTTGATGAAAAGTCTGTTCAAGGGATTCTTTTTGTAATGTTGATAAAGTGTCAAGGATCATTTGAATAAATGTCATGAGGTACGTAGTGCATTAAGCAATGCATTGATATAAATAGCATTCTATTATGAAGTTCTTTCCAGTATACTAAGCTACTCATGTAGAACCGTAGGCATTGTGTGCAGCATACATGATGGAGGTGTAATATTAATAATCTTGCCATGTGGAATAGTGAAATGATAACAAATTTCTAATTGTAGTTTAGCATACTGTGAAACATTTAATAAGTACCTAATAAAACCCACTTAATACATAATTGCATTATTGCAAACAAAATACAAACAGACAACAACACATACAAATATGAGCATATACAGGGAGAATGAAGTAAACAAACACACAGCAGTATTACCAGACAATCTTCATAACCTAACTGATTATCTTAATGCACAGAAATAATTGCTCTGCTTCAAAACTACTACTTCCCTATGTATAACTATCACATAATATGAGTAGACCCTAAGAAAAGCAGTGTGAGTACAATATATACAAGTATGAGCATATGCAGGGAAAGTACAGTAATAAAAAAACAGCATAACTATAAAAAAAACTGTTAATACACTTACCGATAATCATCATACATAGAAAGCATTGCTGTCTTCCAAGTCTGTGCTTTCCCTTATGTATATGTTTCATATGCTGTGAGTGAATCCCAAGTGAATTACTGTAAGAACGTACTTGAAGTATAAGTCTACAAATGTAGTACTTTTTTTAATTTTTTGTTCCTGTTACTGGCCTACATATGTCAGTAAAGGAAAAAAGAGGGAGCCAGACATGTGATGTCATCAGTGATGTCATCAATGACATTTGTGATGTCATCTTTGATGTCCTGGGTGTTAGTCATAGCAGTGTACGGTGGTAGCGTGAGTTATGGTTGCTTAGCTTATCATAACTGGCGATTTTCAGGGGGTTTTCGGTTTTACTAGGAACCATAACGTCCCTTTAAGAAAGTTTTTTTTCACTGAATTTCATAGGTTTTTAGTAGCGCAACTTAACCGTAACGTCCCTTAACAACGTTTTTTTCGTGTGTGGATATATATGTATATATATTCAGTGAAAAAAACTTTGTTAAAGGGACGTTATGGTTAAGTTGTGCTACTAAAAACCTATGAAATTCAGTGAAAAAAAGTTTGTTAAAGGGACGTTATGGTTAAATTGTGCTACTAAAAACCTATGAAATTCAGTGAAAAAACTTTGTTAAAGGGACGTTATGGTTCCAAGTAAAACCGAAAAACCCTTGAAATTCGCCAGTTATGGTAAGCTAAGCAACCATAAATCGCGCCACCACCGTGCTCTGCTAAGACTAACACCCAGGACATCAAAGATGACATCACAAATGTCATTGATGACATCACTGATGACATCACATGTCTGGTTCCGCCTTTTTTCCTTTACTGACATATCTAGGCCACATGGTTTTCTTCAGTAACAGTCAGGAATTAAAAGTGGAAATGGTAGTATATTTGTTGCCTTATCCTTCAAGTATGTTCTTACAATAATTCCCTTAGGATCCAGTCATATCATATGAAACATATACATAGGGGAAGACACAAGCTGGAAAGACAGCAATCCTTTCTGTGCATTAAAATAATCAGTAGAGTTGTCAGCACTTTCTGATAGTTCTGTTGTTTTTTTATTACTGTACTTTCCCTGTATATGCTCATATTTTTATATCTTGTATTCACACTACTTTCCTTAGAGACCAGGCACATCATGTGATATATATATATATATATATATATATATATATATATATATATATATATATATATATATATATATAGTAAGTAGCAGCTTTGAAACAGAGCAATCATTTCTCTGCATAAAGGTAATCAGTTAGGTTATGAACACTTTTTGCTACTACTTCAATTTCCTTGTATATACTCATATTTGTATGGGGTGTTGTCTCTGTGTTTTATTATCTACTTATCACATGTTTCACAGTATGCAAAAGACTAATAAGAAAACAGTTATCATTTCTCTATTCAACATGGCAAGCTTATGAATATTGCACCTCCATCATGTATGCTGCACACAATGCCTATGTTTCTACATGAGCACCTTAATATACTGGATGGACTAAATAGCCCTTGATATTTATTCCAATGATCATTGACACTTTTTAAAAATTAACATTACAATAAGAAACCCTTGTACAGACTTTTCATGAAAGGTAAATGCACATGTGATGTCATCAATGACATTTGTGATATCATCTTTGATGTCCTGGGTGTTAGTCTTAGCAGAGCATGGTGGTGGCGCGAGTTATGGTTGCTTAGCTTACCATAACCGGCGAATTTCAAGGGTTTTTTCGGTTTTACTTGGAACCATAACGTCGCTTTAACAAAGTTTTTTCACTGAATTTCATAGGTTTTTAGTAGCACAACTTAACCATAACGTCCCTTTAACAAAGTTTTTTCACTGAATTTCATAGGTTTTTAGTAGCGCAACTTAACCATAACGTCCCTTTAACAAAGTTTTTTCACGGAATTTCATAGGTTTTTAGTAGCAAAACTTAACAATAATGACTTTCACTTTATATACATGTCATATGGAACTGACTAGATCTCTTCTTATGAACTTGATGTCCGCGAAATTATTTAATGTTCGCGGACATGTTTGGAGAACAGTACCACTACCTAAAAACTTTGGGGGGGGGTATGTTTGATTGTTATATCATAATATAAGAACATTTAACAAATTCAAAAAGCAGCACACAAACACATTATATATAGTAATACATAAGAAATGTAACCCCTATATGTAACACACTAACCATTAATTTAAATACAATATGTTCTGAAATGGAATATACCACAAGAACATAAATTGGCTTCCAACATAATTACCTCACAGACACAACAGAACTGAGAACAAGACCAGACCCACTGAATACATAGGACTTATCTTACCAGAAATAGTAAGTGTACTTCATGTTACTCATATATTTATAAACTTTCTGTATTAGATTAAAAAATATATTATCTTTTCTTTTTTTTCTCACAGAAATGTCTAGTACTCTGGAATGGCTAGAGGACAATTTCCCACATGAAGAAATGTCACAAGATAGTGAAACTAATGGTAAACACTTTATAATATAAACCATTTAAATATTATTATTTTGTATACATTTAACATATATATATTTTTTTTATACAGAGCATAACAAAATAGAAACTACCTCTGAAGAAGCTGTTATGGAAAACACGCTTGACAACATAAAAGAAAACATTGATTTACTGTTGACCAATTTTAATTTAAAAACTTTTGTTGAAGATCATTTTAAAACAAAAACGTCATACCATTGCCCCACATGTACTTGTCCCTCCTCACCATATCCCAGTCAATTATCCCCAAACCCTCTCCATAATCCAAAACGTTTTGATGAGATTTCCATCCCTTCCTCACCTAATACCAATCATGTTGAAACCCCAAATTCTCCTGTTTTTGTTTCAGTTTCTGCCTCACCTTCTGTCATAAATTATTAATATATGTTAAATAAAGTTTAATTTTTATATTGTATTGTGAACAGTTTCCGTTTTTTTTTTTAAAACAATAAAAGTGTCCGCGGACAGTGCGAGTGCTCTGAAATGTTCGTACATAAACGAAAATGGAGGTTTCCTGAAGAACACCACACCTGTTTGTACTGTTCGCTAGCAAGTTGAAACTGTTCTAAGAACACACGTGGTGTCCTGAAATGTTCGTAAAGAAACAAATTAAAGTGTTCTAATGAACACTATATCTGTCCTTAATGTTCGCTATCAACTTAAAACTGTCCTAAGAACACAATTGCTGTCCTGAAATGTTCCTAAATACACGAAAATGATGTGTCATGAACAACAGTACAACTGTTCGTAGTGTTTGCTACCCAATTGAAAGTGTTCTAAGAACACAATTGGTGTCCTGAAATGTTCCTACATAAACTAGATTACACGTGTCATGAAGAACACTATATCTGTCCTTACTGTTCGCTACCAAGTTTAAACTGTTCTAAGAACACACGCGGTGTCCTGAAATATTCGTTTCACGTGTGACGCACTTTTAATGACTTCAGAACCCGAACAGTGTCCGTAGGACATCAATGCGCATGTGCTAACCAATTTCCGTGCACTTGGTGTCCTGCGGACAGGCGCTTCCTTCGCAGACTAGTTCGCAAACAGATCATATGACCGCGCCCACGCTCATCGTGTGTCCTGAAATGCGGACACTGTTCGTGTCCCCGAATAATTTAAAAGTACATTTTCAGTTAATCCATAATATTTTTCAATAAAATCTCACCATGCCACAAGTCCCACATAGCAATCTTGACTTTCTGTATACGTTTTGAAACTTTCCGATCCTTTTTTTGTGTTTGATCTGTCCGCGCACAGTGCGCATGTCCGCGGACCGCGCACAAGCACCCCTATAAAAGACCACGCCCAAGAGCTTATTCCCATTGTGTTTCTGGCTATTCTTCAGAACACAGTGATTTTTGCTGCCACCTGCAGACTACACCATCATCGACATGGCATCCTTGGCTGCTGAACTGCCACTTGGTGCTGCACCTGCTTCAGCACCACCACCACCACCCCCTCCACCACCACCACCACCTCCCCAAAGGCCTGAAGAGGGGAACAGGAGTGAGGATGCGGAGGAGGAAGAAGAGGATGATGAGAATGAGGTAGAGGAAATCCCTACTAACCGCACTAGGCGTGAGTCTTGGGTGTGGCGGTTATTTACCATTCATGGGAATGGTCCTAAGGCTTGTGCAAACCATGTTACCTGCAATGAGTGCAAAATGATACTCAGTCGCGGGAAGCACGGTAACTACAGCTTTGGGACCACTACTATGAAGCGACACCTGAGGTCATTTCACTCTGGGGCTATTCGCAGGGTTGTACCTTGCGAAGAACGTAGCAGGTTGATTTCCTCTACTTCATCCACTGTTTCTGATCCTGTCACCACAAGGACCACCTCTGTGGGACAGCGTCTTTCTCAAGCTGCCTCACAGGCCATACAGAATGCTGATGACCCTTACCTTTCGAGGGTCACAGTTGTATGTATGTACTGTGACACAGTACTCTGCAGGGGGGAGCGACTTCGGAGTGCTTTTGAGACTATCGTCTCAGAGCACGAGAAGACCTGCTCACTACCCAAATAAAACCCACTCTACATCTTCCTCTCTCAGCTCGCCCTTTCTTATCCCTGTGGTTGGTGTCCCCCCCTTTACCCTCCTTTACCCTCCTCTCCTACTGTGTCGTGTCTGAAAAACCAAAAAAAATACAAAATTACAAAAATCAAAAAAAAATAAGGCTCTTTTCAGAGCCGCCAATAGAAGTGAAAATAAATGAAGCAGGGCTCTTTGTATTTTTTAGAAGTCCGCGAACAGTTCGCGAACATTAAAAAAATTGGGTTACTACTCCATCACAAACATTGTAATTTTCTCTGGAAAGAAGTGGTGGCTCTGAAAAGAGCCTTTGGGTGGTGTTTGTAAGTCAAAAATTGTAAATGCTTAACATCTACTTCAAAATCGTTGTTGTAATTCCAAAAAAGGTCGCAATGCATTTTGTACATTTCTCAGAAAAATCTGATTGCCAGCATAAGTAAGATGGACTCCATCTCTGCGAAAAATATATGTACTACAAAACATAATATTTTCATTGTGAAAAGAAGACATGCCAAAATCTCTTAGAAAGCCACAAACAGCCTTATTAACATTGCGCCTTGCTTTTTCCATTTGTGGACCAAATGAAGAAGAACGAAGCCACATTTGTCTCTGCGCAATCCGTGAAAATATCACTTGCGAATTAGGAAACATGTCCATAACCTTCCTCAGTCCTTCTTTCATAGCAAATTGCAAAAATATTCCAGTCACATGCCCTAAACTGTTCCCTACACAATGAATTACAATTATGTCTGGATGTTGCTCTGTCTCCAAAGTAGCACAGAGAGGTAGCAAATCCAACCACTTCATTCCACGTACTCCATGCCAGTGTACTTCCACATGTGGGAATCCAAGATCTACAGCTACTCCACAGCTTTCTGCATGCACCTTCAACCAATGTATCCACGAATCTCCTAAAATCCAAACAATCTGTTTTCTGAAACACACAGCCATAGCTATCTTTTGTTCTCTCAGCAAAAAGAGTATCTCAAAAAATCTCTCCTGGCACAACACACCCACCAAACTTTCCTGACCAATCCCTTTCAGTGCTTATTCTCATTTGCATGACTTCTGAACCCAAAAATCCCCGGATGTAACTCCCGATGTCCTGGAACGACCGCCATGTCCGTGGACATATCGTAACATGAACAGCCCTTTTACCATTTCCACTACACTCTCTCTGCCATTCCCTCATTGGATGTACCTCAAAAATCACATGACCATGCACCAATCACATTCAAGACCTCTACATCTAACTGCATCATCATAGATCAGCACTGCAAATGTACTCTGAATCTCTCTGAGTACAAGTGTCATATCATTGGCAAGCAGCATCTACCACAAATACTGTACAATTCTTCAAGATTTCTACTTGCAGATCCACGCATATCCATATGCATGAACACAAACTTCAGGTATGCATATTTTCTGTATAGTACATGACATAGCTCTCAACCATTTTTGTTTTACAGGCGGGTGAAATCACCCGATTTTGTTTTTAGCGGGTGAGACGCCCATTGGAATGAATGGGCGTGCAGGAGGCTTGGCGGGTGAGTCTGCCCTTTACAAGGCGTGTGACACCCGCCAAAAGCGTGTGACTTGAGAGCTATGGTAGATGAACACATTTTCAAACAGACTTTTACCTTGTAAAATCTGTTAAATGAATTTACTGTACTTTTTTCAATTTCCTAAAATCAACTACCACTTATACACCTTTATACTTTTTACTTTCTTTAAACACACACACTCAAATCATGTTAAACTTACATTTTTTAAATGAAATATATAGACTACATATATTCAAACACAATCTATGTTTAAACCTTTATAAAAATACTTATACAATTTCATATTTTTTGTTTTTATTTATTTATTTAGTTAATTACTTTAAATTAGACATGACATTGAGGCGCTATTACCTAGAACAGTTTACTTACAGAAATAGTGGTATTCACTAATATATTATAAATTTCACAAGACATAGTAAAGATATTTTATTTTTGCTACAGTTAGTCATTCAATACAATTTGTTCATTAAGAACATATCATATACACTGAACTGATGCAATGTATCTTATGTAAATAAATTAGTTTAATAGTTTTACAGAAGGCACTGAGGATTTCAATTAAAAAAATCAATATCTAAATTAAAAACAGTGCTATATACAAAGTTACTAATTTGAAGCTTTCACAGTTGCAGTGAAGACCAGTTTCCTGAAAAGAAGCAGCCGAATTCAAAGAAGAAAGAAAAACTAAGAAGTTACCTGTTAATATGGTGATATTTTACTTACTTTTTTTAAAAATTATTTATATTATTAATCAAATATACTATAACATTAATACCAGCTATTTTGGTTTCTTAAAATAGAGATTTTGTACCATTTTGTCCAAAAATTTCCATGTCGTAAACAGCGATTTACAACCAGAATGGCCCACAAATTTCTTTTTTGGACACACAAATTAGCCAACTGAACCACTACAATTTTCATATTATAGAACAAACAACTGTTTTAATTGTATACATTACATTTACTATTTGTACTTTTCCACACCACTAGCTTACTTTTTTTTTGTCATCTGAACCCCAGTTTAGTGACACATAAATTCAAGAATCCCTACCCCTACTAGTTTTAGTTCCCAATGCACAATCACACACCATTACATACATCTTTATCATCTTACTCAAACACTCATGCACACAGCACACATACATTCCAGAACACCCCAACCCATATCTTCGTTATTTTTTTCAACAGACCCTAAAGAATGCCTACCAAAAGACAACTCCGCAGAAAGCAACGCAAAATTAGAGCAAATGAAAATAAAGGTGTCCAACATAAGCATCCATCTCTAGCAGAATTTGTAAAAAAAGTTGAAACAAAACAGCTAATACAATCATTTAGTGAAACACAAAAAGTTTCAAGTACAACAACTTCGCTTCCTCTATCAAAATGTAAAACAAACCAAAAAACAATTAACAGAAAATCAGCTATCAGTACAGATAAAACTACTTCTTCAAATTTTAATATAGTGCAAAGTAAGCATACCAAGAAAAGTATTTTAGCCAAAATATACCGTCACAAAGTCCTTCAAAATCTTATAAAAACAGGAGAGAAATCAGGTTCAAAGCTTAAAACCTATCGTAGGAAATTAATCTTAGAAGCATTGATGGACAGTGCAATTCTTCTCAAAAGAAATTTATTTATTTTACTGTTAAACAAAATGAAACCAAGAACAAAACTAATAAGAAGTTCTTTCTGTTGACATTTTGCTTATTGAGAAGTCTTTTTTGTAATTTAGTTAAGTATCTGCGGAGGTGAATGGAATCACACTACGAGCACAGAACCATATTTTAATGAAGAAGCGTACAAACAAAAGCAAACGAATACAATTGCCATAAATAGCAGTGGTCGAGGTTATGAAAAAGTGAATAATACCATAATGGAACAAGAAGTACTCCTTACAAAAATATGCCCTGAAAACTTAGAATTACCCCTACATTCAACTGAATCAGAACGTCTAGTGTACAAATGGCCATGCACGTCAATGTGTAACATTCCCAAGCAATGTTTCAAATCTTTACACCAATTCCTCAATAAATATGTAAAAAGCAAAGACAAAATCAAAATTAAATTACTGCAAAATATAGATACCTGTCCAGTGCACAAGTACACAGGACTACAAGGACATTCATTGGCCTGCATTACAGGACCTACTTGTAAAACCACTTTCCATGATATCAAAAGGATATCAACACATCATTCAACTATAAGAAATCTAGTCTATAAACTGTACTATGCTAAAAGTCCTGCTTTAGCACTAGCAAAGTTAAATAACATCCTTCTACATGGTACAGCAAAAGACCTACTTGAAGAAATTCACTATATCCAGAAAAAATATTTTGGAAGTGAAAGCCATTTACAGAATGAAATAGCTTTAAACCAATTAAGCAACAATTCTACACATGGCAACCTTTTGCTAAACACATACAAAAAAGAAATACTAACATTTAAAAGTACATCAGCTGAAGTACCAAACCATGTATGTGTATGTTGCCGTAGAATTTTTTATAAAAGTAACACAAAAACTGTGGACCTATCATACAAAATAGAAGACAGTGAAGATTCTAAATGGTTTGAATTAGCTCTCTACCTTCTAGCAGAAAACAAATATGAAATAACTGAGCCGTTAATACTTCGCAGTTATTGCACCACAAAACTTGACAACAACCAAACTCCTTCACGTTCTATCACAAATAATTTGGAATTATACCCAGTACCAAAACCTCTACAACAACTTAATTTATATGAGAGCATCATAATTCAAACAGTACACCCATTTCAAGCAATAATACGCCTTCAACCAAAAACAGCAAAATTACCTTCCTCTGAATTGGTAAAAGGCATTCGTGGAAAAGTAGTTTATTTACCATTAAATCTAAAAGAAAATGTGCATACTCTAGGAGTGCAACGTCCAATGCAGCAATCTTTAATTATATTAGTAAATGGAGTACCTACAAAAGACAAAAAAATATGGCAACAGCTGGTAGATTTATATAAAGTTAGACAAGCCTTCCAATATCTTAAAGAGAATAATGAATATTACAAAGAAATTAATATTGAAGAAAACTTGAAAGATACAACTGAAATAATTCAAGAAACACAAGAAGCTGGTCAATTTGAGCTACTAGATCCTGCTACAATATCAAATACTTTAGACCAGTATACAATTCATCCTTTGCACTGTACAAGATGTACTGGAAACTTACCAAATGCGTCAAACAAAAGGATCGCCAATCAGTATATGGGAAAAAAGTATAGAAGCACGTGCTTTTCCTCTACTCTTTCCAACTGGCAAAGGAGGAAGATATGATGATAGACCTATTCAAATATCCGCTTCAGAATACCGCTCATTACGGATGTATTCTGAAGATCCCAGATTTAGACAAAATGTGGAATACATATTCCACCTACTCTTTGAAAGTGAACTAGCAACTTTATGTTACGGAGTTGCACACATATTAAAATCAGGATCACACTTTCAAAATATGACAGCTACACAATTATTAGAGAAAGTGCAACAAAAGGATGAGATTTTACAATCAAATATTACAAATCTATTAGCAAATATGCGTGGTACTAAAGAGTACTGGTTTCGACGTCATGGAGATGTACATTGTATGATCGGAAACCTTGGCCCACCCACTTGGTTTGTTACATTAAGTTGTGCAGAATATGCATGGGAAGATTTACATGATTTCCTACGCATATCAAATAAAAACAAAACAAACATAGATATTCTAACACCTGGAGAACTTTGTTCTTTGGATCCTGTTAATGTTTCAAGATATTTTCACCATCGCTTCATTGCTATGCTACATTTTATTTGTAATAAAACTGTTCCTCCCCTTGGAGAAGTGCAACACTTCTTTTGGAGAAAAGAATACCAAGCCAGAGGAGCACCACATATCCACATGCTTTTATGGATTAAAGATGCTCCTAAATTTGGTCAAGACAGTGATGCCACTGTTTTACAGTTTATTGAAAAATATGTCACTTGTCAAATTCCATCAGAAGCCACAAATAGTGATCTTTGTGCACAATTTTTACAATTTCAAAGACACAAATGTGGAAAATATTGTCGTCGCAAATACAAAAACAAAGGCAAATACTACACCAAATGCCGATTTGGTTTCCCTAGACCAGTTACAAATACAGGTCAAGTAAACAACCTCATGTCTTCAGTTAGACATACTGTTAAAGGAAAGTCACCTAAAAATACATATTACATAAAAAGAAAAGAAGAAGAAAAATATATCAATGATTATAATGCAATCATTGCCCACTTATGGAATGCAAACATAGATGTGCAGTACATTGCAGACAATTCTACTGCAGTTGCACGATATGTCACAGCATACTTAACTAAAGCAGAAAAGACCGAGCTCCAAGTCCTCTGGAATGACCTGTCATCAGATAAAACAGTATCTCAGAAATTATACAGCTTGGGCATAAAAATGCTTACCCATAGAGAATGTGGATCTTATGAAGCAGCTGATCGTTTAACTGGTACTTCATTTTATGGTAAATCTGAAAATATAGTATGGCTAAGTCTTGGTCCAGCTAAATCTAGAAAAAGAGTTCTAAAATCATATGAAGATATAGAAACAATAGCCAAACATGATCCCAACAGCCAAGACATTTTAAAAAACAATTTATTGGACACATACTACCCAAACAGAAGTAATACTTTGGGAAACATGTGTCTATACCAAATAGCCCAAAACTGCACATACAAAAATAATATGAAACCCGATGAAAAAAAAGGTAAATATAGAGTGACAGACTGTGAAGGCAGCTTAGTTAAACTCACTAAACCAAATTTAATTAATCATATCAAATTGTCATTGAAGACTCCTCAACATAAAGAAGTATATTACATGTCCCTGCTACAACTCTTAAAACCATGGAGAAAAGAAGAACAATTACTAGATAACTATGACTCATATGAGGATGCTTTCAAAGCAAATGAAAGCACTATAACTGATGTAAACTTTACACAGTACAAAACAATGTTGCACAATGAACAGCAACATGAAGAAGAACTCCAAGCTCAACTAGATAAGGATACTCCTGACAGTAGTCAACCTTCTGTAACAGGAAGCCAAGAACCACTGGGAGAACCACTAATAACAAATGAGGCAGAATTAGCTATGATAGAAGTAGAAAACACCATGTGTCAGTATGAAGATAAGGAAGACTTAACTATACTACAATAAAAACTAAACAATGAGCAAAGTAGCATTTTTCAAGAAGTAACAAAACAAATTGCACATGGTGTAAAACATGAAAATAAAGAATGTTCCTGCCATAATTATAAACCTATACTACTGTACGTCAGTGGTGAAGCTGGTTCTGGCAAAACATTCCTAATCAAAATCATTAGTAAGTTCCTTCAACAATTGACAAACAACAAACTGTCAGCTGTTGTCACTGCCCCCACAGGTTTAGCTGCCTACAACATAGGTGGTGTTACATTACACCGATTACTACTATTACCAGTAGAACACCAGAACAAATTAGACTATTACAAACTTTCTGCAGAAGCTGCAATGGAATTACGCAGAGTATTGAAACAAATGAAAATGCTACTAATAGATGAAGTGAGCATGGTCTCCAACCTGATGTTAGCTTTGATTCACCTCAGATTACAAGAAGTACTCAAAACAGACTATGAAGAGCTCTTTGCAGGAAAACACATTATTGTTTTTGGAGATCTGCTTCAATTAACACCAGTAAAAGGTGAACCTATTTTTAAAACATTAGGGCACAAACTCTGCCGTAAAACTGTTGGCAGCATTGGAAATGTCAACCTTTGGCAACATTTCCAATACAGAGAATTAACAGAAAACATGCGCCAATCTGCAGATCTCACTTATGCCAACATTTTAAAAAGTTTGAGAGTTGGTATACTTTCTAAAGAAGCAGAAGCAACATTGAAAACCCGGCACATTAATGCACTTTATGGCGATAATGCATGTGCTACAGATGTTATGGAACAATTAGCCCACAAAAATGTCAATTGTATGGCCTTAATGCCAACTCTTCCAAGCTGTTTCAAATTCAATGAAATCATGCTAAGTAAAGAAATGCAACCAATAATGGAAATTAGCGCCACAGACAAACTAGATGTACATGGTATGACACTACCCATGTGTGACCAAGCCACAACAAGACTAAATAATTTAGAAAAATCAATCTCAAACACAGCAGGCTTAGAAAAGATGTTAAAATGATCCTTAAATTGCAGAGTAATGCTTAAACGTAACCTTGACGTGGACCAAGGACTAGTTAATGGAGCACTGGGTACAGTTGTTGGCTTTCAAACATACCCACGTGACAACAAAATTCAGTTTGTCAATATACTCTTTGACAAACTTTCAGAAGTAAAACGGATAGGACGCTCAACAGCTAGATTCCTTCTCTGCAAAGATATATATGTACGCAGAGAACAATTTTCTCTAACTCTTGCATACGCAGTCACAATTCATAAATCACAAGGTCTTACCCTAGACAAAGCAATGATAGATATTGGTAACACAGTCTTTAAAGAAGGCATGAGCTACGTAGCACTATCACGCTTACGTACACTTGACGGTCTAATTCTTATCAACATTGATGCAAGTAAAGTAAACGCTGATATTCCGTGCATTTTAGAATATAATAGACTTCGCTCACTATACACTCCCCATCTAAACACATATTCTGTTCCACAAAAACTAAAACGTTGTAAAAGAAAACTAAATCAAACTGAAATGCAACAGGGCGTCACTGGAAATCCTCCAAAGAGAGTAAAAGAAACTAATACTCCATCAAGTACCACAAACAAAAAAGAATCAATTAGAGAAAGTAAACCAGGTACTTCTTTAAAAAAGGAAGACAAACTCCAAAAAAAGCAGTTAGATACAGAACTACCTGGACCATTTAAATTCTCAAGTATAGTTGGTGTAAGTTGCTATGCAAATGTAGCAATGAATATTCTATTTCAATTACCACCAATTGTTGACAACATTTACTCACACAGTACAAACCCATTGTGTTTGCAAATGTTAGTACTTCACAGAAATGCAGCAAACAATCCTGACAACACAGTGTTTTTGGAATAAGACGACAGTTGGACTACTGTGCTGGAATGGTGAAATTCACTATAAACTCAGAGGAAGATCCACAAGAATTTCTAATGTACTTACTACAAGTACTGGAAAACAAAAACATACCTATAAATGAAATCTTTCAGATTTCATACATGTGGAAACATACATGCACTCTCTGCAACAATGTGACACAAGAAGAAATCCCCAATGAACGCTTCATATATATATCAATACCAAATTGTGAATCCATTCCATTTCAGCAACTTGTACAAAATGCAAACCATGGTAGATTATGCTCTACCTGCAATTCAGATAATCGCTCCACGTTACTAATACAAACACATAGTAAATACGTAATACTAATGCTTCTACGTTACAATGCAGATGGTACCAAAAACAACTGCAAGCTGACTGGATTCACACATGGTCAAATATCACTTGGTAAGAAAACCTTCACAACAATAGGTATAATCTACCACGCAGGAGCCACAACCAATTCAGGGCACTACACTGCATACATAAAAAAGAAATGTGGATGGTTTGAATGTAATGATAGTACCATTACTCTAAAGCAGAGATTACCAGCACATCTTACAAACGCTTATTTGATGTTCTTAAAACCAAAATTTGATAAATAAACTGTATTTAAACCTTTAAGTAAATTTGTGTTACAAAAATATAAACTGTTAGAATACTCCAAAAGCTATCTAACTGCTCAAAGATTCTACAACAACTAATCAGATAAATGAATACCACTAAATTAGGCCAAAAAATACACAGTTATTATACGCCAATTGGTATCTAACTGTCTCAAAATTTAATAACATCCAAATAGGTAAATGAAAACCACTACAATATATTAAAAAAATAGACAGTTAGAATACGCCAATTGGTATCTAACTGTTCCAAAATTTTATAATATCAAAACAAATGAAGAATCTGTTACTGTTCCAAAAGAAATACAACAAAGCAAAGTATAAAGCATTAGCCAGAAACAACAAGTGAACACTGAAAACAAACAAACAAATAAACTGTAGCATAACAGAAAAAGGTTTTTTTTTAAATCCAACATGGATTTTTTTTTCTCCCACAGACCCAATGATTTTAGCAACAAATACAGAAACTGAGCAAATTGCACAGTACTCTGATTTGTACTCTACTAAATATGAGGGTAAAAAAAAAATGTATATTGCTTATACAATGTAATAAGTCATTACAAAATACTAATACTAACATGCTATTTTCTTTTATCACAGAAATGAAGAAACAAAACATGGACTCCCATTACTAGACCAAACAGTAAGTATACAATAATAAGGACAACCATAGCAGCACATCACATCCATAGTATCTAATACCTTTGTTCCTTATACATTTGTTTTTCACCCAAAGTTATAAACAAATATGAATGTGATATGCTGCGGTGGTTGTTGCCAGGGCATAGAGTCTTGGGTGCATGGCCAAATGGCCATGCACCCAAGACTCTATGCCCTGGCAACAACCACCGCAGCATATCACATCCATAGAGTCAAACATTTCAACTATGATCTATGGGAAACTTTTAATGTCCGCGAACAATGTGAGTGTTCTTAGAACACTTTGAGCTTGCCAGCGAACAATACGGACACCGTTTTCAGGACACCCCCTACGAACATTTCAGAACAACGCGATAGTTCTTAGAACACTTTCAACTTAACAACGAACAATACGGACACCGTCCTAAGGACACCCCGTACGAACATTCCAGGACACCGGGAGCGTTCTCAAAAACGTCTTCAGAACACCCCCATCTTGTTTATTTGCGAACATTTCAGGACACCGTGAGTGTTCTTAGGACACATTCAACTTGACAAAGAACAATACTGACAGCGTCCTCAGGACACCCCCTACGAACACTCCCCGGACACCGCGAGTGTTCTTAGAAGCGTCTTCAGAACACCACCATCTTGTTTATTTGCGAACATTTCAGGACACCGCGAGTGTTCTTAGGACACATTCAACTTGACAAAGAACAATACGGACAGCGTCCTCAGGACACCCCCTACGAACACTCCCTGGACACCGGGAGTGTTCTTAGAAGCGTCTTCAGAACACCACCATCTTGTTTATTTGCGAACATTTCCGGACACCGCGAGTGTTCTTAGAAGCGTCTTCAGAACACCCCCATTTTGTTTATTTGCAAACATTTCAGGACACCGCGAGTGTTCTAAGAACAGTTTCACTTTGCTTGCGAACGAAACGGACACATTTTGACTCCTTAGAACACCCCCTAGTCAGTTTATTTAGAAAATTTCAGAACACCCGTGATGTCCGCAAACAAATCGAACACAAAAAGAACGTCTAACCATAAAAAACACAACTTTCATCCTATCTCACACACTCCCACCCTCCCCAAACACTCCTACACACCAACACACTCTACAAAATACACATTTTGAACAAAGTTTCACCGCGCTGTCCGGGGATGTCTGCGAATCCAATATGGCGGGCGCTACCGAAAAATCTGACACGCTTCACGCTCCACGCCGTCCAATCAGCGAACACTTTACATGTCCGCGAACATCACGCAAGACGATTGGCCAATCAGGACACTTTCCGCGGAGCGAACAGGGAAGTGTATCCGCAAACCGAACACAGATATCACTAATTTTTTTTTACATACTTTTTGGTCATTTTAAAAAAAAAACTACTGGACGAAATTTCACCAAATTTGCAAAAGCACGCTTTCGGGACCAGGCCGCTGCTCCTGGTCCAAATTTGGTGGAAATCCGTCCAGCGGTTTGGGCTGTAGACGCAAGCAACATTTTTTTCCCATTCACTCTATGGAGAGTGACTATAATGTATACAAATATGAGCATATAGAGGGAAGGTAGAGTAACAAAAATAAAACTATGACAAAGTGCTGATACCATAATGATTATCTTCATGCACAGAAAGGATTCCTCTCTTTCAAACCTGTATCTTCCGCTACGTACATGTTTCATATATGATGTGACAGGAACCCAAGTCTACAAATATAGTACCTTTTCAATTTTTACTTCCTGACTGCTACTGTAGAAAACTATGTGGCTTCGATATGTCAGTAAAGGATAAAAAGGGAGAGCCAGCCATGTGATGTCATCAGTTATGTCATCAATGACATTTGTGATGTCATCTTTGATGTCCTGGGTGTTAGTGTTAGCAGTGCACGGTGGCGCAAGTTATGGTTGCTTATGTTACCATAACTGGCGAATTTCAAGGGTTTTTCGATTTTACTTGGAACCATAACGTCCCTTTAACAAAGTTTTTTCACTGAATTTCATAGGTTTTTAGTAACACAACTTAACCATAATATCCCTGACATGTAACATAGAACATACTAACCCCCTCGTAGTGATTTTCATGTCCGCGGACTACCGCCATGTCCGCGGACACATCGAAAATCTGAGCGTGGTGAATGTAAATTTAAATAGTGTGCCCCATTTCCCCTTTGAAGTTGGCTCTAAAAAGAGCCGTTTTTTTTTTTTTTTACAGATGCTTGACAGACACCTGTTATTTTATATTTTTTTTCTTTTTTTTTTCTTTCTTTACTCCTAAAATCTTCACATAACCTTCTCCAAAGCAACCCTTACATTCCAAAATAAAAAGGCATTTCCGGTAAAAGATAAAGAAATGCCATCTTCTTTAAAATTAACAGCATTACTGGCATCAATATTCTCATTGTTACAGAAGAACATACCAGCTCTAAGCATGAAGGCACACATGCCTCGGTTGATGACACACCTAGCAATGTTTTGCTGAGGACAAAAAACGGAACTATTGTCCCATATTGCCCTAGGATGTAATCCAGAAAAAATTACTTTCGCATTTGGAAGGATCTTCACTACGGCTTGAACCAAGCGTTCCAAATCAGCCAACAAAGTAGGGGCACTGACGTTGCCCAAATGGAAAGCACCATAGTGCAAAACTACCACATGCGGACTGTTCATCGTGGCCATCACCGCACAAACTTGTACAATTCCCTGTACATTGCAATCAGGCACAGTGCTCCAAACCACCTCCACTCCTTTGACATCAAAGTTCTTTGCAACATGCCTGCATTCAGCGTACTGCTGTAAACCATGCACAAACATATCTCCGAGCACCAACACCCTGACTTTCTCCACTTCTGCCATCTTCACCACACACAGTCTCTTTCAACACAAATCCACAATCTCGACATCTGATTGGCTGATCCGTACAGTCTTCTTTCCATGTTGGATTTCCTGGAAAAACCCGGATTTACCACGCCCTGTCCACGAACAGCCGCGGTGTCCGCGGACGGCGTCCACTTTACTCTCTGTACCATTCCCTCATTGCATACAGCTAAGCAATCACACAATACGAATGACGTCCTCAGAACACCCCCATTTTGTGAATTTTCCAACATTTCGGGACAATTAACATTTCATTATTATACATATTAACATTACAAATATTATACTTTTATCTTGTACTCTGCACACAATGCTATCTTTCTCCATTAGCAGCTCAGTATACTACATAGAATCCCATAATACAATGCTATTTATTGATATAAATGCATCGTTCAAAGCACTAATAACGGTATGATATTTATTGCAATATCCTTGACACTTTTTTCGGAACATTATAATGAAAATCCCTAGTACACAAATTCCATGAAAAGTACATACACATGTGATGTCATCAGTGATTTCATCAATGACATTTGCGATGTCATCTTTGATGTCCTGGGTGTTAGTCTTAGCAGTGCATGGTGTTGGCGCGAGTTATTTTTCATAGCTTACCACAACTTGCTATTTTCAGGGGTCTTTCGGCTGTACTTAGAACCATAACGTCCTTTAAACAAACTTTTTTGAATATCACGCAAACAATATACAAACATGGCGTGCAAAAACCAACTTCTACAGATGGCTTTACACAGAATGTTGTAAAGTAAGAATTTATGCTCATTCACAGTGAAGGTCAGCTGCTTCATTCTTTTCTCGGGCCCCGGAGAGGCTCACGAAGCAGACTATAAGGTTGTATTGTGTTTTGACCTTGACAGACAGAGATTGTGATGAAAGACTTCTCTTGAAGGAGTGTTGCTAAAACGTAAGAGAAGATAAAGATGAAATTTCTGAAACGAAACCACTTTTACATATTATATCACTATGCGAAAGATCGTTGGCACACGCAGAGTCGTATTTTCGGACTGCACCACTCGTAGACAATGGAAATTGCAATTGTACTGTAAGTAACCATTTACATTACTTTATACCAAATATAATTACAATAGTGTAGCATTAAAGACCGCTGAAGTTGAACTTGTTCGTTGAAAGTGGCATAATGTTTTCTACCGCGTACTATCACCGCCGAATTGATCCCCTGTCATTTAGAGGGCTCTGAAAAAGGCAGACGACACAGAGTGGGTTAATAGAAATAATTTAACCGGTCTATAGGCGGTCAAGCGCTCTACTCGCTGTGCCACTTTACTGTAGCCTGTCAAGTGGCACAGCGAGTACAGCGCTCGCTTTGACATCCGTGCACAGCTTGCTAACGCAAGTTCGAATCCCGGCAAGCCCAAACTCAGCCTTTCATCCTTCCGTGGTCGATAAATGAGCACCACACACCGTGGTTAATAATAAGCACCGCTTAGATACCTCACAGTTCTTAGCGCTATATGAATGGGAAAATATTATTATTTTATTATTAACATACTCTGTTGCACTATCTTCGATAGCAAATAGTTTCATGCCCTAATAAATAACATGATGATTTTTAATGAAGATCGGCTGGTGAGACTAATTTATGTTTTTTAAAACAGGTACGTGGCCCCGTTTTGTCTGTCACGATTTACAGACTCCAGCGGATGGGGTCTTCAAATGCCAGGTGCAAGTCCAAATATGCAACTTCATGACCCTCACCATTTTATGGGACAATCGCCAAGGACCAATATGCCCTTACGCAGTACTAGCGGCTACAAACAACATACCAACCAATACGGTGGTCTAATGGCTCGTTGTTGGAGCAACCTTCCGATTATCAGAGAGACCATTTACTGCTTTTATCATAAACCAACAGCCTATCTACCGCAAAGGAACAACGCGCGGCTCCAAATAAACTTTTGCTGATCGACAGCAGAGACAATAGCAAATCGCTGAATATTCACTAAACATTTCATGTGAAATAAATGTACTTTACCAAATGTACAATCCTGCTGTTTCCTTTTAAACCACAGTTTCATATTCCGAATTGTGGCGCACTGAGTTGTAACCTGATCTAACACTCTCTGTACCGCAAAGGAACATCGCGTGTCTCAACATGAACTTTTGCGGATCGACAACAAAGACAAATGCAAATTGCTGAATATTCTCTAAACATTTGATGTCAAATAAATGTACTTTACAACATTTACAATCTTGCTTTTTGCTTTTAAATCACAGTTTCATATTCTGAATTGTGGCGCGCTGTGTTGTGACATAATGTGTGTTGTCTTCCGGGTTCTGTGTAAAGTCGCGTAGTACTGGAGACGACTGGGCGCGTTTCATTACGCACCCTGTAACGTCACGGAGAGAGGCGGGGAATTTGAATGCTTTGATAATATCAGGCTTAGTGGCGGGAGATATGATTTAGTGTTGCAAAAGCAAGTCAGCCAGGTCAATAGCGCCAGTCATAGGATTATCACATAATGTCGACGCACACCAGCCGGATTTATCGTTTCTTTAGTGGACAAAAAGTCGGTTGACGCCCCTAGGAAATTGTACTATTAGCGGACAAAAGGAGTGCTCTTAAAACACTTTCACCCTGAACGTTCTCAGAACACCCCCATTTTGTGTAATTGCAACCATTTCGGGACACTGCGAGTGTTCTTAGAACACATTCAACTAGACAGATTACAATACGGACAACGTCCTGAGGACACCACCAGTTTGTGTATTTACGAACAATAAGTACACCGCGAGTGTTCATAGCTCATTTTTACCTTCCTTGCGAACAAAAATGACACACACTCCGTCCTCTAAACACCCCACCATTTAGTTTATTTACAAAATGTCTGAACAGCCATGTTCTCCGCTGACAAATCGAACGCAAAAAAAAAGTCTAGCACATAAAAAAACAAAGCATTGAACCTATCTCATACTCCCCCACCCTCCCCAAACACTCTTACACACCAACACACGGCACTAAATACAATTTTTTTATCCACGTTTCACTGCGCTGTACGCGGTCGACTGCGAATACAAGATGGCGGGCGCCACAGAAAATCTGACGCGCTCCACGCCCCTCGCCGTCCAATCAGCGAACACGTCGCATGTCCGCGGACATGACGCAAGCCCATGGGCCAATCGGGGTGCTGTCCGCGGAGCGAACAGGGAAGTCCATCCGCGAAGCCTTACATTTTAGTCATTTTTAAAAAAACTACTGGACAGATTTACACCAAATTTACAAAAGCACGCTTTTGGGACCAGGCCGCCGCTCCTGCCGCAAATTTGGTGTAAATCCGTCCAGCGGTTCGGGCTGTAGCCGTGCGCAAAGTTTTTTCCCATTCAGTCTATGGGAAAAAAAAAAGTTTTGGGACCCCCCCTATAACTTTGCCCCTCCTGGACGAACCCTCACCAAACTTTGCAGAAAAATTCAGAGTGACCCAACTACTTCTTTTGCAAAGTTTGGTGAGGATCAGTCCAGGGAGAGCGAAGTTATAAGCCGCCCAAAAAGTGCTCTTCCTATGGAAACAGCAACTTAACCATAACTACATGGCCACTACCGTGGCCATGTAATATATATATATATATATATATATATATATACATCCACACACGAAATTCAGTAAAAAAAAACTTTGTTAAAGGGACGTTATGGTTAAGTTGCGCTACTAAAAACCTATGAAATTCAGTGAAAAAACTTTGTTAAAGGGACGTTATGGTTCAAAGTAAAACCGAAAAACCCCTGAAATTCGGCAGTTATGGTAAGATAAGCAACCATAACTCGCGCCACCACCGTGCACTGCTAACACTAACACCCAGGACATCAAAGATGACATCACAAATGTCATTGATGACATCACTGATGACATCACGTGGCTGGCTCTCCCTTTTTTTCCTTTCCTGACAAATCTAGGCCACATGATTTTCTTCAGTGACAGTCAGGAACTAAAAATTGTAAATTACTATATTCGTAGACTTATCCTTCAAGTATATTCTTAGAATAACTCCCTTATGGTCCAGTCAGATCATATGAAACATATACATAGGAAAAGTCACAACCTTGAAAGACAGCAATCCTTTTTGTGCATTAAAATAATCAGTAGGTTTATCAGCACTTTCTGATACTTTTGATGTTTTTTTTTTTACTGTACTTTCCCTGTATATGCACATATTTTTATATGTTGTACTCACACTATTTTCCTTAGGGTCCAGACACATCATGTGATATATATAGATAGGGTAAGTAACAGCTTTGAAACAGAGCAATCATTTCTCTCCATAAAGGTAATCAGTTGGGTTATGAGCACTTTCTGCTACTATTGATGTTTCTTTTTCCTACTTCAATTCCCTTGTATATATTCATATTTGTATGTGGTGTTGTCTCTTTGTGATTGGTGTATAATAATGCAATTATGTAGTAAGTGGGTTTTATTACCTACTTATCACAAGTTTCACTGTACGCAAAACTCTAATATGAAAACAGTTATCATTTCAATATTCAACATTGCAAGCTTATGAATATTGCACCTCCATCATGTATGCTGCACACAATGCCTATGTTTCTACATGAGTACCTTACTATACTGGATTGAAGTTAATAATAGAATGCTATTTATATCAATGCATAGCTTAATGCACTGATTAGCACTTGATATTTATTCCAGTAATCTTTGACACTTTTTTTATTAACATTACACTAAGAATCCCTTGTACAGACTTTTCATGAAAGGTAAATGTACATGCGTCATCAGTGATGTCATCAATGACATTTGTGATATCATCTTTGATGTCCTGGGTGTTAGTGCTAGCAGTGCACGGTGGCAGCACAAGTTATGGTTGCTTATCTTACCATAACTGCCGAATTTCAGGGGTTTTTCGGTTTTACTTTGAACCATAACGTCCCTTTAACAAAGTTTTTTCACTGAATTTCATAGGTTTTTAGTAGCGCAACTTAACCATAACGTCCCTTTAACAAAGTTTTTTCACTGAATTTCATAGGTTTTTAGTAGCACAACTTAGCACTAAACGTCCCTTTACAAAGTTTTTTCACTGAATTTCATAGGTTTTTAGTAGCACAACTTAACCATAATATCCCTGACTTCATATACATGTAACATAGAACATACTAACCCCCTCGTAATGATTTTCATGTCCGCGGACTACCGCCATGTCCGCGGACATATCGAAAATCTGAGCGTGGTGAATGTAAATTTAAATATTGTGCCCCATTTCCCCTTTGAAGTTGGCTCTGAAAAGAGCCGTTTTTTTTTTTTTTTTTACAGATGCTTGACAGACACCTGTTATTTTGTATTTTTTTTCTTGGTTTTTTTCTTACTTTACTCCTAAAATCTTTACATAACCTTCTCCAAAGCAACCCTTACATTCCAAAATAGAAAGGCATTTCCCGTAAAAGATAAAGAAATGCCATCTTCTTTAAAATTAACAGCATTACTGGCATCAATATTCTCATTGTTACAGAAGAACATACCAGCTCTAAGCATGAAGGCACACATGCTTTGGTTGATGACACACCTAGCAATGTTTTGCTGAGGACAAAAAACTGAACTATTGTCCCTTATTGCCCTAGGTAGTAATCCAGAAAAAATTACTTTTGCATTTGGAAGGATCTTCATTACGGCTTGAACCAAGCATTCCAAATCAGCCAACAAAGTAGGGGCACTGACGTTGCCCAAATGGAAAGCACCATAGTGCAAAACTACCACATGCGGACTGTTCATCGTGGCCATATCCTCACAAACTTGTACTATTCCCTGTACATTGCAATCAGGCACAGTGCTCCACACCACCTCCACTCCTTTGACATCAAAGTTCTTTGCAACATGCCTGCATTCAGCGTACTGCTGTAAACCATGCACAAACATATCTCTGAGCACCAACACCCTGACTTTCTCCACTTCTGCCATCTTCACTACACACAGTCTCTTTCAACACAAATCCACAACCTCGACATCTGATTGGCTGATCCGTACAGTCTTCTTTCCATGTTGAATTTCCTGGAAAAACTCGGATGTAGCACGCCCTGTCCACGAACAGCTGCGGTGTCCGCGGACGGCGTCCACTTTACTCTCTGTGCCATTTCCTCATTGCATACAGCTAAGCAATCACACAATACGAATAACGTCCTCAGAACACCCCCATTTTGTGAATTTTCGAATATTTCAGAACAATTATCATTTCATTATTCAACATATTAACATTACAAATATTATACTTTCATCTTGTACTCTGCACACAATGCTATGTTTCTCCATTAGTAGCTCAGTATACTAGATAGAATCCCATAATACAATGCTATTTATATCAATGCATCGTTCAAAGCACTAATAACGGTATGATATTTATTGCAATATCCTTGACACTTTTTTCGCAACATTATAATAAAAATCCCTAGTACACAAATTCCATGAAAAGTACATACACATGTGATGTCGTCAGTGATTTCATCAATGACATTTGCAATGTCATCTTTGATGTCCTGGGTGTTAGTCTTAGCAGTGCACGGTGGTGGCGCAAGTTATTTTTCATAGCTTACCATAACTTGCGATTTTCAGGGGTCTTTCGGCTGTACTTAAAACCATAACCTTCTTTAAACAAACTTTTTTTAATATCACGCAAAAAATATACAAACATGGCGTGCAAAAACCAACTTCTCACAGATGGCTTTACATAGAATGTTGCAAAGTAAGAATTTATGCTCGTTCACAGTGAAGGTCAGCTGCTTCCATTTTTTTCTCGGGCCCCGGAGAGGCTCACGAAGCGGACTATAAGGTTGTATTGTGTTTTGACCTTGACAGACAGAGATTGTGATGAAAGACTTCTCTTGAAGGAGTGTTGCTAAAACGTAAGAGAAGATAAGGATGAAATTTATGAAACAAAACCACTTTTATATATTATATCACTATGCGAAAGATCGTTGGCACACGCAGAGTCGTATTTTGGGCATGCACCACTCGTAGACAATGGAAATTGCAATTGTACTGTAAGTAACCCTTTAGATTATTTTATACCAAATATAATTACAATAGCGTAGCATTAAAGACCGCTCACGTTGAACTTGTTCATTGAAAGTGGCATAATGTTTTCTACCGCGCACTATCACTGCCAAATTGATCCCCTGTTGTTTAGAGGGCTCTGAAAAAGGCAGACGACACAGGGTGGGTTAATAGAAATAACTTAACCGGTCTATAGGCGGTCAAGTGCTCTACTCGCTGTGCCACTTCACTGTAGCCTGTCAAATGGCACAGCGAGTACAACGCTCACTTTGACATCCGTGCACAGCTTGCTAACGCAAGTTCGAATCCCGGCAAGGCCAAACTCCGCCTTTCATCCTTCCGTGGTCGATAAATGAGCACCACACACCGTGGTTAATAATAAGCACCGCTTAGATACCTCACGGTTCTTAGCGCTATATGAATGGGAAAATATTATTATTTTATTATTAACATACTCCGTTGCACTATCTTCGATAGCAAATAGTTTCACGCCCTAATAAATAAAATGATGATTTTTAATGAAGATCGGCTGGTGAGACTAATTTATATTTTTGAAAACAGGTATGTGGCCCCATTTTGCCTATGTCACGATTTACAGACTCCAGCAGATGGGGTCTTCAACTGCCAGGTGCAGGTCCAAATATGCAACTTCATGACCCTCACCATTTTATGGGACAATCGCCAAGGACCAATATGCCCTTACGCAGTACTAGCGGCTACAAACAACATACCAACCAATAGGGTGGTCTAATGGCTCGTTTTTGGAGCAACCTTCCGATTATCAGAGCAACCATTTACTGCTTTTTTCATAAACCAACAGCCTATCTACCGCAAAGGAACAACGCGTGGCTCCAAATAAACTTTTTCTGATCGACAGCAGAAACAATAGCTAAACATTTTATGTGAAATAAATGTACTTTACCAAATGTACAATCCTGCTGTTTACTTTTAAACCACAGTTTCATATTCCAAATTGTGGCACACTGAGTTGTAAGCTGATCTAACACCCTCTGTACCGCAAAGAAACATCGCGTGCCTCAACATGAACTTTTGCGGATCGACAACAAAGACAAATTGCTGAATATTCTCTAAACATTTGATGTCAAATAAATGTACTTTACAAAATGTACAATCTTGCTGTTTGCTTTTAAATCACTGTTTCATATTCCGAGTTGTGGCGCGCTGTGTTGTGACATAATATGTGTTGTCTTCCGGGTTCTGTGTAAAGTCACTTAGGACTGGAGAGGACTGGGCGCGTTTGATGACGCACCCTGTAACGTCACGGAGAGAGGCGGGGATTATGAATGCTTTGATAATATCAGGCTTAGGGGCTGGAGATATGATTTAGTGTCGCAAAAGCAAGTCAGCCAGGTCAATAGCACCAGTCATAGGATTATCACATAATGTCGGCGCACACCAGCCGGCTTTATCGTTTCTTTAGTGGACAAAAAGTCAGTTGAAGCCCATAGGAAATTGTACTATTAGCGGACAAAAGGAGTGGTCTTAAAACACTTTCACCCTGACAACGAACAATACAAACAATACTTTCTCAGAACACCCCCATTTTGTGTAATTGCAACCGTTTCGGGACACCGCGAGTGTTCTTAGAACACATTCAACTAGACAGATTACAATACGGACAGCGTCCTGAGGACACCCCCAGTTTGTGTATTTAGGAACAATTAAGTACACCGCGAGTTGTCATGGCTCATTTTTACCTTCCTTGCGAACAAAAATGACACATACTCCGTCCTCTAAACACCCCACCATTTAGTTTATTTACAAAATGTCAGAACAGCCGTGTTCTCCGCGGACAAATCAAATGCAACAAAAATCTCTAGCACATAAAAAAAACAAAACATTGAACCTATCTCATACTCCCCCACCCTCCCTAAACACTCTTACACACCAACACAGAGCACTAAATACAATTTTTTATCCACGTTTCACCGCGCTGTACGCGGTCGACGGCGAATACAAGATGGCGGGCGCCACAGAAAATCTGACGCGCTCCACGCCCCTCGCCGTCCAATCAGCGAACACGTCACATGTCCGCAGACATGACGCAAGGCCATGAGCCAATCTGGGTGCTGTCCGCGGAGCGAACAGGGAAGTCCGTCCGCGAAGCGAACACAGATATCACTAATTATTTTGCCTTACATTTTGGTCATTTTTTAAAAAACTACTGGACGGATTTACAGCAAATTTGCAAAAGCACGCTTTCGGGACCAGGCCGCCGCTCCTGCTGCAAATTTGGTGTAAATCCGTCCAGCGGTTCGGGCTGTAGCCGTGCGCAAAGTCTTTTCCCATTCAGTCTATGGGGGAAAAAAAAAGTTTTGGGACCCACCTATAACTTTTCCCCCCCGGACGAATCATCACCAAACTTTGCAAAAAAATTCAGAGTGGGCCATATATTTTTTTTGCAAAGTTCGGTGAGGATTCGTCCAGGGGGAGCGAAGTTATAAGCCGCCCAAAAAGTGCTCTTCCTATGGAAACACCAACTTAACCATAACTACATGGCCACTATCGCTGCCATGTAATATATATAACAACCAGCAGGCATATGCAAAAAGTATTCCAGCTCACAAGACTTTAGCTATTCTAAAATGTCATTTTATTTAGGCATAATACAGCTCATTACAAAAACAGGGGTTAAATAGTTCACCCCTTTGTCTAAATTCGTTTTTCCAGCACCAGCCACTAAATGAGGGAGAGCGCCATTTTTTTTAGCTAAATTGGTTTACCTAATATATATATATATATATATATATATATATATATATATATATAATTACATGGCCACGGTAGTGGCCATGTATTTATGGTTAAGTTGGTGTTTCCATAGGAAGAGCACTTTTTGGGTGGCTTATAACTTCGCTCTCCCTGGACGAATCCTCACCAAACTTTGCAAAAAAAGTATTTGGGTCACTCTGAATTTTTTTGCAAAGTTTATAGGGGGGGGGGTCCCAAAACTTTTTTTTCCCCATAGACTGAATGGGAAAAAAATGTTGCTCGCGTCTACAGCCCAAACCGCTGGACGGATTTTCACCAAATTTGGACCAGGAGCAGCGGCTTGGTCCCGAAGGCGTGCTTTTGCAGATTTGGTGAAAATCCATCCAGTAGTTTTTTAAAAAATGACCAAAAAGTAGGTAAAAAAAAATTAGTGATATCTGTGTCCGCTTCGTGGACACACTTCCCTGTTCGGTCCGCGGACAGTGTCCTGATTGGTCCATTGACTAGCGTGATGTCCGCGGACATGCAAAGTGTTCGCTGATTGGACGGCGTGGAGCGTGAAGCGCGTCAGATTTTCGGTAGCGCCCGCCATCTTGGATTCGCGGACGTCTGCGGATAGCGTGGTGAAACTTTGTTCAAAATTTGTATTTAGTAGAGTGTGTTGGTGTGTAGGAGTGTTTGGGGAGGGTGGGAGTGTATGCGATAGGATGAAAGTTGTGTTTTTTTATGTTAGACGTTCTTTTTGTGTTCCATTTGTCTGCGGACATCAAAGATGTTCTGAAATGTTCTAAATAAACTGAATGGGGGGGTGTTCTGAGGACTCAATATGTGTCCGTTTTGTTCGCAAGCAAGCTGAAACTGTTCTAAGAACACTCGCGGTGTACTGAAATGTTCGCAAATAAACAAAATGGGGGTGTCCTGAGGACGCTGTCCGTATTGTTCGTTGTCAAGTTGAATGTGTTCTAAGAACACTCGCGCTGTCCTAAAATGTTCGCAAATAAACAAAATGGGGGTGTCCTGAGGACGCTGTCCGTATTGTTCGTTGTCAAGTTGAATGTGTTCTAAGAACACTCGCGGTGTCCTGAAATGTTCGCAAATAAACAAAATGGGGGTGTCCTGAGGACGCTGTCCGTATTGTTCGTTGTCAAGTTGAATGTGTTCTAAGAACACTCGCGGTGTCCTGAAATGTTTGCAAATACACAAAATGAAGGTGTTCTGAAGACGTTGTCGAACACTCGCTGTGCCCTGAAATGTCCGTAAATATGAATGGGGGGTTGTGGCTGGAAGTGTTCTAAGAACACTTGTGGTGTCCTGAAATGTTTGCAAATAAACACAATGGGGGTGTCCTGAGGACGCTGTCTGTATTGTTCTCTGTCAAGTTGAATGTGTTCTAAGAACACTTGCGGTGTCCGGAAATGTTCGCAAATAAACAAGATGGTGGTGTTCTGAAGATGCTTCTAAGAACACTCGCGGTGTCCTGAAATGTTGGCAAATAAACAAAATGGGGGTGTCCTGAGGACGCTGTCTGTATTCTCTGTCAAGTTGAATGTGTTCTAAGAACACTCGCGGTGTCCTGAAATGTACGCAAATAAACAAGATGGTGGTGTTCTGAAGACGCTTCTAAGAACACTCGCGGTGTCCTGAAATGTTCGCAAATAAACACAATGGGGGTGTCCTGAGGACGCTGTCCGTATTGTTCTCTTTCAAGTTGAATGTGTTCTGAGAACACTCGCGGTGTCCTGAAATGTTCACAAATAAACGAAATGGGGGTGTTCTGAGGACACTGTCCGTATTGTTCGTTGTCAAGTTGAAAGTGTTCTAAGAACTATCGCGTTGTTCTGAAATGCTCGTAGGGAGTGCCCTGAAAACGCTGTCCGTATTGTTCGCTGGCAAGTTGAAAGTGTTCTAAGAACACTCATAATGTCCGCGGACATTAAACATTTCCATAGACCATAGTTGAAATGTTTGACTCTATGGATGTGATATGCTGCGGTAATTGTGGCCAGGGCATAGAGTCTTGGGTGCATGGCCATTTGGCATATACCCTGGCCACAACCACCGCAGCATATCACATTCATATTTGCTTATAACTTTGGGTGAAAAACAAATGTATAAGGAACAACGGTATTAGATACTATGGATGTGATATGCTGCAATGCTTCTCCTTATTATTGTATACTTACTGTTTGGTCTAGTAACCGGAGTACATGTATTTCTTGTTAATTTCTGTGATAAAAGAAAATAGCATATTAGTATTAGTATTTTGTAATGACTTATTACATTGTATAATCAACATACATATTTATTTTTTTTGGACCCTCATATTTAGTAGATTACAAATCAGAGTAATGTGCAATTTGCTCAGTTTCTGTGTTTGTTGCTAAAATCATTGGGTCTGTGGGAGAAAAAAAATCCATGTTGGATTAAAAAAAAAACTTTTTCTTTTATGCTACAGTTTATTTGTTTGTTTTCAGTGTTCACTTGTTGTTTCTGGCTAATGCTTTATGCTTTGGCCTGTTGCATTTTTTGGAGCAGTAACATATTATTTATTTGTTTGGATATTATAAAATTTTGGAGCAGTTAGATACCAATTGGCGTATTCTAACTGTCTATTTTTTTGATATATTTTAGTGGTATTGATTTATCTATTTGGATATTGTTACATTTTGGGACATTTAGATACCAATTGGTGTTTTCTAACTGTCTATTTTTTGGTCTAATTTAGTGGTGTTCATTTATCTGATTAGTTGTTGTAGAATCTTTGAGCAGTTAGATAGCTTTTGGAGTATTCTAACAGTTTATATTTTTTTTAACACAAGTTTACTTTGGGTTTAAATACAGTTTAGTTATCAAATTTTGGTTTTAAGAACAACAAATAAGCATTTGTAAGATTTGCTGGTAATCTCTGCTTTAGAGTGATGGTACTATCATTACATTCAAACCATCCACATTTCTTTTTTATATATGCAGTGTAGTGCCCTGAATTGGTTGTGGCTCCTGCGTGGTAGATTATACCTATTGTTGTGAAGGTTTTCTTACCAAGTGATATTTGACCATGTGTGAATCCAGTCAGCTTGCAGTTGTTTTTGGTACCATCTGCATTGTAACGTAGAAGCATTAGTATTATGTATTTACTATGTGTTTATATTACTAACGTGGAGCGATTATCTGAATTGCAGGTAGAGCATAATCTACCATGATTTGCATTTTGTACAAGTCGCTGAAATGATATGGATTCACAATTTGGTATTGATATATATATATGAAGCATTCATTGGGGATTTCTTCTTGTGTCACATTGTTGCAGAGAGTGCATGTATGTTTCCACATGTATGAAATCTGGAAGATTTCATTTATAGGTATGTTTTTGTTTTCCAGTACTTGTAGTAAGTACATTAGAAATTGTTGTGGATCTTCCTCTGAGTTTATAGTGATTTTCACCATTCCAGCACAGTAGTCCAATTTTTGTCTTATTCCATAAACACTATATGTGCTATCAGGATTGTTTGCTGCATTTCTGTGAAGTATTAACATTTGCATACACAATGGGTCTGTACTGTGTAAGTAAATGTTGTCAACAATTGGTGGTAATTGAAATGGAATATCCATTGCTACATTTGCGTAGCAACTTACACCAACTATATTTGAGAATTTAAATGGTCCAGGTAGTTCTGTATCTAACTGCTTTTTTTGGAGTTTGTCTTCCTTCTTTAAAAAAGTACCTGGTTTACTTTTCCTAATTGATTCTTTTTTGCTTGTGGTACTTTATGAAGTATTAGTTTCTTTTACTCTCTTTGGAGGATTTGCAGTGACATCCTGTTGCATTTCTGTTTGATTTAGTTTTCCTTTATAACGTTTCACTTTTTGTGGAGCAGAATATGGGTTTAGGTGGGGGGTGTATAGTGAGCGAAGGTTATTGTATTCTAAAATGCAAGGAATATCAGTGTTTATTTTACTTGCATCAAAGTTGATTAGAAATAGACGTCAAGTGTACGTAATCGTGATAGTGCTACGTAGCTCATGCCTTCTTTAAAGACTGTGTTACCAATATCTATCATTGCTTTGTCTAGGGTAAGACCTTGTGATTTATGAATCGTGACTGCGTATGCAAGAGTTAGAGAAAATTGTTGTCTGCGTACATACATATCTTTGAAGAGAAGGAATCTAGCTGTTGAGCGTCCTATCCTTTTTACTTCTGAAAGTTTGTCAAAGAGTATATTGACAAACTGAATTTTGTTGCCGCGTGGGTATGTTTGAAAGCCAACAACTGTACCCGTGGCTCCATTAACTAGTCCTTGGTCCACGTCAAGGTTACGTTTAATCATTACTCTGCAATTTAAGGATAATTTTAATATCTTTTCTAAGCCTGCTGTGTTTGAGATGGATTTTTCTAAACTATTTAGTCTTGTTGTGGCTTGGCCACACATGGGTAGTGTCATACCATGTACATCTAGTTTGTCTGTGGCGCTAATTTCCATGATTGGTTGCATTTCTTTACTTAGCTTGATTTCATTGAATTTGAAACAGCTTGCAAGAGTTGGCATTAAGGCCATACAATTAACATTTTTGTGTATTGATTGATCTATAACATCTGTAGCACCTACATTTTCGCCTTAAAGTGCATCAATGTGCCGGGTTTTCAATATTGCTTCTGCTTCTTTAGAAAGTATACCAACTATGATACTTTTTAAAATGTTGGCATAAGTGAGATCTGCAAATTGCCGCATGTTTTCTGTTAATTGTCTGTATTGGAAATGTTGCCAAAGGTTGACATTTCCAATGCTGCCAACAGTTTTACGGCAGAGTTTGTGTCCTAATGTTTTAAAAAAGGCTCACTTTTTACTGGTGTTAATTGAAGCAGATCTCCAAAAACAATAATGTGTTTTCCTGCAAATAGCTCTTCATAGTCTGTTTTGAGTACTTCTTGTAATCTGAGGTGAATCAAAGCTAACATCAGGTTGGAGACTATGCTCACTTCATGTATTAGTAGCATTTTCATTTGTTTCAATACTCTGCGTAGTTCCATTGCAGCTTCTGCAGAAAGTTTGTAATAGTCTAATTTGTTCTAATCGGTGTAATGTAACACCACCTATGTTGTAAGCAGCTAAACCTGTGGGGTCAGTGACAACAGCTGACAGTTTGTTGTTTGTCAATTGTTGAAGGAACTTACTAATGATTTTGATTAGGAATGTTTTGCCAGAACCAGCTTCACCACTGACGTACAGTAGTATAGGTTTATAATTATGGCAGGAACATTCTTTATTTTCATGTTTTACACCATGTGCAATTTGTTTTGTTACTTCTTGAAAAATGCTACGTTGCTCATTGTTTAGTTTTGATTGTAGTATAGTTAAGTCTTCTTTATCTTCATACTGACACATGGTGTTTTCTACTTCTATCATAGCTAATTCTGCCTCATTTATTATTAGTGGTTCTCCCAGTGGTTCTTGGCTTCCTGTTACAGAAGGTTGACTACTGTCAGGAGTGTCCTTATCTAGTTGGGCTTGGAGTTCTTCTTCGTGTTGCTGTTCATTGTGCAACATTGTTTTGTACTGTGTAAAGTTTACATCAGTTATAGTGCTTTCATTTGCTTTGAAAGCATCCTCATATGAGTCATAGTTATCTAGTATTTGTTCTTCTTTTCTCCATGGTTTGAAGAGTTGTAGCAGGGACATGTAATATACTTCTTTATGTTGAGGAGTCTTTAATGACAATTTGATATGATTAATTAAATTTGGTTTAGTGAGTTTAACTAAGCTGCCTTTACAGTTTGTCACTCTATATTTACCTTTTTTTTCGTCAGGTTTCATATTATTTTTGTATGTGTAGTTTTGGGCTATGTGGTATAGACACGTTTTCCAAAGTATTACTTCTGTTTGGGTAGTATGTGTCCAATAAAATGTTTTTTAAAATGTCTTGGCTGTTGTGATCACGTTTGGCTATTGTTTCTATATCTTCATATGATTTTAATACTCTTTTTCTAGATTTAGCTGGACCAAGACTTAGCCATACTATATTTTCAGATTTACCATACAATGCAGTACTAGTTAAACGATCAGCTGCTTCATATGATCCACATTCTCTATGGGTGAGCATTTTTATGCCCAAGCTGTATAATTTCTGAGACACTGTTTTATCTGATGACAAGTCATTCCAGAGGTCTTGGAGCTCTGTCTTTTCTGCTTTAGTTAAGTATGCTGTGACATATCGTGCAACTGCAGTAGAATTGTGTGCAATGTACTGCACATCTATGTTTGCATTCCATATGTGGGCAATGATTGCATTATAATCATTGATATATTTTTCTTTTCTTTTTATGTAATATGTATTTTTAGGTGACTTACCTTTAACACTATGTCTAACTGAAGACATGAGGTTGTTCACTTGACCTGTATTTGTAACTGGTCTAGGGAAACCAAATCGGCATTTGGTGTAGTATTTCCCTTTGTTTTTGTATTTACGACGACAATGTTTTCCACATTTGTGTCTTTGAAATTGTAAAATGTGTGCATGAAGATCACTATTTGTGGCTTCTGATGGAATTTCCCAAGTGACATATTTTTCAATAAACTGTAAAACAGTGTTATCACTGTCTTGACCAAATTTAGGAGCATCTTTAATCCATAAAAGCATGTGGATATGTGGTGCTCCTCTGGCTTGGTATTCTTTTCTCCAAAAGAAGTGTTGCACTTCTCCAAGGGGAGGAACAGTTTTATTACAAATAAAATGTAGCATAGCAATGAAGTGATGGTGAAAATATCTTGAAACATTAACAGGATCCAAAGAACAAAGTTCTCCAGGTGTTAGTATATCTATGTTTGTTTTGTTTTTATTTGATATGCGTAGGAAATCATGTAAATCTTCCCATATATATTCTGCACAACTTAATGTAACAAACCAAGTGGGTAGGCCAAGGTTTCTGATCGTACAATGTACATCTCCATGACGTAGAAACCAGTACTCTTTAGTACCACGCATATTTGCTAATAGATTTGTAATATTTGATTGTAAAACCTCATCCTTTTGTTGCACTTTTTCTAATAATTGTGTAGCTGTCATATTTTGAAAGTGTGATCCTGATTTTAATATGTGTGCAACTCCGTAACATAAAGTTGCTAGTTCACTTTCAAAGAGTAGGTGGAATATATATTCCACATTTTCAGGCCTATTCATGGAATTAATGTGCGCCGAAAATTCCGGCGCAGAGGTGCCAAAACGTGTGATTCGCAGTAAAAGTGCAAAAATCGCAGTGCAACTGCGAAAATCGCAGGGAAACCAGCGCACATCGATTCATTGAAGTCTGTGCGCGAGAAAAATATTGGATGTGTGCTGAAAAAGTGCGCGGCGCACAGGTCATCCAACGGCGTGCGCCACGGCCGCTGCGAAATCGCACATAGCGCGGCGCACATAACAAAAGTAGGCGTAACACGGGGCGTAACACTCGGAATGGGGAACAACGCGTGAAAATATGGGCGTCACGGGGGAAGTACAGGAGGCAAGTGCGCGGAACGCCCACACGCTCGCCCACAACTCGTATTCATGGCCCTCATTACAAGTCAGGCGTTAAGGGTTTAACGACGCTGTCGGCGCCGTTAACCCTTAACGCCTGATTCACACTTTAACGTCTGCTTTTTGCAGGCGTTAAAGTCCAAGGCGCTAAGCGACCTTGGTGCTAATTACGGCACCGTAATTTACGGTGCCGTAATTAGCGCCTTCCCCATCCCCATTATGCCCTATGGGGCAAAAATGGGAATGGGGAAGGGCAAATGGTGAATGGGGAATTACCGCCCCACTCAACTTGGAATGGGGCGGTAATTCCGCCATCGACCATGGCGGAATCCGGCATGGACCATGGTGCTAATAGCACCATGGTCCACCGCCTGACTTGTAATGAGGGCCATAAATCGAATAGGGCAAACCAGCGCACGGTCAAAGACGCACACAGGGCCAAACAAGTCCACCACAAGAAAGCAGGTGGTAGCGTCCGTGCGCCTGAAATAAATGTGCGCCAAAATGTGCGCTAACAAAAAGCACCTATATACAGCTATGATGAATGATCCATACTGTGGCCCTCTAGGATAAATGAGGTGCAAAGGGGTACCGACAAACACGGACACCCGCTGTGTGAAAAATAGCATGTGCGTGTATTACGGGGTGCGCGGGAACTTCCACACGCGATTGGCCAGGGTACGTGTATTCCGGGGTGCGCGGGAAGTTTCACACGTGATTTCAGCAGGGTACATGTATTCCAAGGTGCGCAGGAAGTTTCACACGCAAATTCTCAGGGTACGTGTATTTCGGTGTGCGCGTGAAGTTCCACACGCGATTTCAGCAGGGTACGTGTACTCTGGGTGCGCGTGAAATTCCACACACAAATCCAGCAGCCTACGTGTATTTCGGGGGTGCCGGGGAGTCCTACACGTGAATCGGCCGTGTGGGTCCTCCCAGCTGTCCCCTCTACACCCTCCACGGCCCCTGCAGGCGGCCCACACCACAGGGGACTACCCTGCACCCCTGCACATGTCCCGCAGGCAGCCCATCCACCATGGCCATGCCCCCCAGCAAACCCACATGTCACCTTGCACTACTGCCCACCAACTCATGTCCCCCTGCACCCCCACCCCCCTGCATCCAGGGGCACCCTCCACCCGGCCCCCACTCCTGTCTCCCTGCACCCCCACCCCCCTGCATCCAGGGGCACCCTCCACCAGGCCCCCACTCCTGTCTCCCTGCACCCCCACCCCCCTGCATCCAGGGGCACCCTCCACCAGGCCCTAATCATGTATCCCTGCACCCCCACCCCCCTGCATCCAGGGGCACCCTCCACCAGGCACCCACTCCTGTCTCCCTGCACCCCCACCCCCCAGGATCCAGGGGCACCCTCCACCAGGCCCCCATTCATGTCCAACTCATGTCCCCCTGCACCCACACCCCCCTGCATCCAGGGGCACCCTCCACCAGGTCCCCACTCCTGTCTCCATGCACCCCACCCCCCTGCATCCAGGGGCACCCTCCACCAGGCCCCCACTCATGTCTCCCTGCACCCCCACCCCCATGCATCCAGGGGCACCCTCCACCAGGCCCCCACTCATGTCCAACTCATGTCCCCCTGCACCCCCAACCCCCAGCATCCAGGGGCACCCTTCACCAGGCCCCCACTCCTGTCTCCCTGCACCCCCACACCCCTGCATCCAGGGGCACCCTCCACCAGGCCCCCACTCATGTCCAACTCATGTCCTCCTGCACCCCCACCCCACAGCATCCAGGGGCACCCTCCACCAGGCCCCACTCATGTCCAACTCATGTCCCCCTGCACCCCCACCTCCCAGCATTAAGGGGCACCCTCCACCAGGCCCCCACTCCTGTCTCCCTGCACCCCCACCCCCCTTTATCCAGGGGCACCCTCCACCAGGCCCCCACTCATGTTTCCCTGCACCCCCACCCCCCTGCATCCAGGGGCACCCTCCACCAGGCCCCCACTCATGTCCAACTCATGTCCCCCTGCACCCCCACCCCCCTGCATCCAGGGGCACCCTCCACCAGGCCCCACTCCTGTCTCCCTGCACCCCCACCCCCCTGCATCCAGGGGTAGCCTCCACCAGGCCCCCACTCCTGTCTCCCTGCACCCCCCACCCCATGCATCCAGGGGTACCCTCCACCAGGCCCCCACTCATGTATCACTGCACCCCCACCCCCTGCATCCAGGGGCACCCTCCACCAGGCCCCCACTCATGTATCACTGCACCCCCACCCCCCTGCATCCAGGGGCACCCTCCACCAGGCCCCCACTCATGTATCACTGCACCCCCACCCCCCTGCATCCAGGGGCACCCTCCACCAGGCCCCCACTCCTGTATCCCTGCACCCCCACCCCCCTGCATCCAGGGGCACCCTCCACCAGGCCCCCACTCATGTCCAACTCATGTCCCCCTGCATCCCAACCCCCAGCATCCAGGGGCACGCTCCACCAGGCCCCCACTCCTGTCTCCCTGCACCCCCACCCCCCTGCATCCAGGGGCACCCTCCACTAGGCCCCCACTCATGTCCAGCTCATGTCCCCCTGTACCCCCACCCCCAGCATCCAGGGGCACCCTCCACCAGGCCCCCACTCATGTATCCCTGCACCCCCACCCCCCTGCATCCAGGAGCACCCTCCACCAGGCCCCCACTCCTGTCTCCCTGCGCCCCCACCCCCTGCATCCAGGGGCACCCTCCACCAGGCCCCCACTCATGTCCAACTCATGTCCTCCTCCACCCCCACCCCCCAGCATCCAGGGCCACCGTCCACCAGGCCCCCACTCCTGTCCCCCTGCACCCCCACCCCCTAGCATCCAGGGGCACCCTCCACCAGGCCCCCACTCCTGTCTCCCTGCACCCCCACACCCCTGCATCCATGGGCACCCTCCACCAGGCCCCCACTCATGTCCCCCTGCACCCCCACCCCCCAGCATCCAGGGGCACCCTCCACCAGGCCCCCACTCCTGTCTCCCTGCACCCACACACCTCTGCATCCAGGGGCACCCTCCACCAGGCCCCCCACTCATGTCCATCTCATGTCCCCCTGCACCCCAACCCCCCTGCATCCAGGGGCACCCTCCACCAGGCCCCCACTCCTGTCTCCCTGCACCCCCCCCCTGCATCCAGGGGTACCCTCCACCAGGGCCCACTCCTGTCTCCCTGCACCCCCCACCCCATGCATCCAGGGGTTCCCTCCACCAGGCCCCCACTCATGTATCACTGCACCCCCACCCCCCTGCATCCAGGGGCACCTCCACCAGGCCCCCACTCCTGTATCCCTTCACCCCCACCCCCTGCATCCAGGGGCACCCTCCACCAGGCCCCCACTCATGTCCAACTCATGTCCCCCTGCATCCCACCCCCCAGCATCCAGGGGCACCCTCCACCAGGCCCCCACTCCTGTCTCCCTGCACCCCCACCCCCTGCATCCAGGGCACCCTCCACTAGGCCCCCACTCATGTATCCCTGCACCCCCACCCCCCAGCATCCAGGGGCACCCTCCACCAGGCCCCCACTCCTGTCTCCCTGCGCCCCCACCCCCCTGCATCCAGGGGCACCCTCCACCAGGCCCCCACTCATGTCCAACTCATGTCCTCCTCCACCCCCACCCCCCAGCATCCAGGGCCACCGTCCACCAGGCCCCCACTCCTGTCCCCCTGCACCCCCACCCCCTAGCATCCAGGGGCACCCTCCACCAGGCCCCCACTCCTGTCTCCCTGCACCCCCACACCCCTGCATCCATGGGCACCCTCCACCAGGCCCCCACTCATGTCCCCCTGCACCCCCACCCCCCAGCATCCAGGGGCACCCTCCACCAGGCCCCCACTCCTGTCTCCCTGCACCCACACACCTCTGCATCCAGGGGCACCCTCCACCAGGCCCCCCACTCATGTCCATCTCATGTCCCCCTGCACCCCAACCCCCCTGCATCCAGGGGCACCCTCCACCAGGCCCCCACTCCTGTCTCCCTGCACCCCCCCCCTGCATCCAGGGGTACCCTCCACCAGGGCCCACTCCTGTCTCCCTGCACCCCCCACCCCATGCATCCAGGGGTTCCCTCCACCAGGCCCCCACTCATGTATCACTGCACCCCCACCCCCCTGCATCCAGGGGCACCCTCCACCAGGCCCCCACTCCTGTATCCCTTCACCCCCACCCCCTGCATCCAGGGGCACCCTCCACCAGGCCCCCACTCATGTCCAACTCATGTCCCCCTGCATCCCACCCCCCAGCATCCAGGGGCACCCTCCACCAGGCCCCCACTCCTGTCTCCCTGCACCCCCACCCCCTGCATCCAGGGGCACCCTCCACTAGGCCCCCACTCATGTATCCCTGCACCCCCACCCCCCAGCATCCAGGGGCACCCTCCACCAGGCCCCCACTCCTGTCTCCCTGCGCCCCCACCCCCCTGCATCCAGGGGCACCCTCCACCAGGCCCCCACTCATGTCCAACTCATGTCCTCCTCCACCCCCACCCCCCAGCATCCAGGGCCACCCTCCACCAGGCCCCCACTCCTGTCTCCCTACACCCCCACCCCCCTGCATCCAGGGGCACCCTCCACCAGGCCTCCACTCATGTCCTCCTGCACCCCCACCCCCCAGCATCCAGGGGCGCCCTCCACCAGGCCCCCACTCCTGTCTCCCTGCACCCCCACACCCCTGCATCTAGGGGCACCCTCCACCAGGCCCCCACTCATGTCCAACTCATGTCCCCCTGCACCCCCACCCCCCAGCATCCAGGGGCACCCTCCACCAGGCCCCACTCATGTCCAACTCATGTCCCCCTGCACCCCCACCCGCCAGCATTAAGGGGCACCCTCCACCAGGCCCCCACTCCTGTCTCCCTGCACCCCCACCCTCCTGCATCCAGGGGCACCCTCCACCAGTCCCCCACTCATGTCCAACTCATGTCCCCCTGCACCCCCACCCCCCAGCATCCAGGGGCACCCTCCACCAGGCCCCACTCATGTCCAACTCATGTTCCCCTGCACCCCCACCCCCCTGCATCCAGGGGCACCCTCCACCAGGCCCCCACGCCTGTCTCCCTGCACCCCCACCCCCCCTGCATCCAGGGGTACCCTCCACCAGGCCCCCACTCCTGTCTCCCTGCACCCTCACGCCCTGCATCCAGGGGTACCCTCCACCAGGCCCCCACTCATGTATCCCTGCACCCCCACCCCCCCTGCATCCAGGGGCACCCTCCACCAGGCCCCCACTCCTGTATCCCTGCACCCCCACCCCCCTGGATCCAGGGGCACCCTCCACCAGGCCCCCACTCATGTCCAACTCATGTCCCCCTGCACCCCATCCCCCAGCATCCAGGGGCACCCTCCACCAGGCCCTCACTCCTGTCTCCCTGCACCCCCACCCCCCTGCATCCAGGGGCACCCTCCACTAGGCCCCCACTCATGTCCAACTCATGTCCCCCTGTACCCCCACCCCCCAGCATCCAGGGGCACCCTCCACCAGGCCCCCACTCATGTATCCCTGCACCCCCACCCCCCTGCATCCAGGGGCACCCTCCACCAGGCCCCCACTCATGTCCCCCTGTACCCCCACCCCCCTGCATCCAGGGGCACCCTCCACCAGGCCCCCACTCATGTCCAACTCATGTTCCCCTGCACCCCCACCCCCAGCATAAAGGGGCACCCTCCGCCAGGCCCCCACTCCTGTCTCCCTGCACCCCCACCCCCCTGCATCCAGGGGCACCCTCCACCAGGCCCCCACTCATGTCTCCCTGCACCCCCACCCCCCTGCATCCAGGGGCACCCTCCACCAGTCCCCCACTCATGTCTCCCACCCCCACCACCCCCCAGCAGTGCGATTTGCCTGGGTACGTGTATTTCAGGGGTGCGCGGGTAGTCTTACACGCGATTTCATCAGGGTACGCGTATTATGGGTCTGCGTGAACTTCCACACGCGATATCAGCAGGGTACGTGTATTATGTGTGTCGCGTGAACTTCCACACGCAACTGGGCCTGTGAGAGTGGGGTACATGTAGTCCTGGGGTGGGCGGGAAGATTTACACGGTCGCCTACAACGCGCCCAAAAAAAAGGTCCAATCCGGAAACACGGTGCACGTCCCGCGCAGCATAAAAGAGTGCGCAAACAACAAACAAGCTCAGACGCAAGGATGAATATACCGTTCCTAGCAGCAGTGGCCGTGGGATACCGCAGGAGGAGGAGGAGGATAGTCAGGGCCAGAATCTTCACACCCAGAACCAGCCTATTTGGTATGCCTGATGACCAGGTGTATGGGAGGTACAGGTTTCCACCACACATAATACTCGACCTGGTCAGTGAGTGGGAGGATGACCTCACATCACCCACCCTCTGCTACCAAGCACTCAGCCCCCTGGAGAAGGTCCTCAATGTTCTGCACTTCTTGGCTACCGGATTATTTCAGCGGACAAGTGCCATAGTGGGGGGGGTGTCACAGGCCACGCAGTCACGGTGCCTACACCAGGTGTTGGCCGTCATCACTGCACGCCCATCAGTCGGCGGGCACATATACCTGCCCAGAACACCTGCAGAAAGGCAGGCTGTCAGCCAGGATTTCTACAGGGTGGCACAATTCCCCAAAGTGCTAGGTGCCATTGATTGCACCCATGTGGCTCCACGTCCCCCCAGGGCATCTGAGCACATCTATAGAAACCGCAAGCACTGGCATTCCATCAACGTCCATGTAGTATGTGATGCCAAGGGAATCATCACCTCAGTATATGCCAACTATCCAGGGTCCACCCACGACAGCTTCATTTACAGGATGTCAACCCTAAACCGGGACATGGAAGCTGGGCGGCATGGCGATGCATGGCTGCTTGGTGAGTATAAATGCCACAGCACACGCATGCATGACAGATACGGAGTAATGTCACTACCCCACTAATGATCCCCATCACCACCTCCCCAGGGGACAGTGCCTACCCTCTGAGCACCCACATGATGACGCCAATTCGGAACCCCATCACGCCTCCCGAGGTAAGATACAACACAGCCCATATTGCAACCCGGGGCATAGTGGAGCGCACATTCGGAGTGCTGAAGTCACGCTTTCGCCCCCTTGAATGTTCTGGCGGGCAGCTGTTATACGCTCCCCCAGTAGTGTGCAGGATCATAGTGGGAGCATGTGTCCTGCACAATGTTGCAACACGCCGGGGCCTGGCTGTGGACATGGTGGTGCCCCCACATCCGCAACCACATGCACGCCCGCTGCGCATGGGAGGGGAAAGGGCACGGGTTGAGGCAGCCCGCACACAGCTTGTGGCTAATTACTTCACATAGAAATCACACCCCTGTGGAGTGCACACAGCCCTGGCACATACCATCTGACAATCAATGATGACTCAATCTGACAATCAATGATGACTCAATCTGACAATTCTGATGAATTAAGGGACAGTCAACTGTCACAACCATAGCAGCCTGAGATTTTTCACCTGGAAGTGTCACAATGTGTGCATCCATACCTAGACAAACACCACCAATGCAGTGTCATCAAAAGACACACTTCCATGCAGCAGAAATGAATACCCACTTGCAAAATACAACATGAGAACAGTGCCATGTCACCCAACCCCTCCCTGGCACCGCCACACAACACACCATGGCATATCATGCTATGTGAGAGCAAACAAATTAATCCCCACAGCATGACACAAGTGTCACCAACTACAGTGTCCCTAATGGAAACTGGCCACACATGAAATGCTCACAGTAATGCAGGACCAACAACACACATTACCAAATATTTACCAATAATACTAATCACCTACACAACCACCAACCGACCATAAACATGACAGTACGGACTTTAAAAATTGGTAGCCTCACTACCTGATAATGCCAGCACTTGGAACACTTCCAACGGTACAGTGTTAGCGCCATGCAAAAGTGTAGGTGCACTGCTTACAACATGGACTCCATATCCAAAGTAGACCGCCTTGTGAAGACATGAGAAATGTACCTGCAAATTAGGAGGATGAGATGGATGCAGAGGCACATTTCAATACACCATGCAGTGTACAATACACCAACAATATGCACTAGGAATGCATACACAGTATTGACTACAGACTGCCCACACATCAAATGGGAGTCCGTCACTGTGTAAGTCAATGTCACTTGGGCACACGCTTTGCAAGCCCATGGAAACGGGAAGCAGGAGGGGTGTGTGTCACACAAACCCAAGCATCTGACCCAAATTCAGGACAAGCCCGCATGTCCCAGCCACAATACAGCGTATGCCCACGGGAGCCACACAAGGCAACACACTGTCCAAAAAATCAACAACAAAAAAATCAAAAATGGCCATGAATGGGCCAGGGGGGGTGGGGGAGGCCACCCAGGAGGTCCGAGGACAGGGTGAACACCAAAACCCACCTGTGTGGATCTTGCGGGAAAAAAACACCTCCATGGGCTCATGGCCTGCACGGCTACCCTATTGTGGGAGAATCGCTGCTGTCCCTCTCCTCACCCTCTGCAGCTGCATCAGGAGGTGGTGGCACTATGGGAGGAAGCCCACACAAAGCCCTAGTCTGGTCCTCCATGGCAGCAAGCATGCGGGTGTGGAAGGTCTGGTTCTGGAGGATAATCGTGCGGAGGTCCCCATGCAACAACTCACGGGATGCCCGGACCTCCTGCCTAGTTGCCTGCATCTCAGCTGAGAGCGTATGTGTGAGACGCTCCATCTGCTGTTCTGTCCTCGTGTTAGCTTAAGCCTCAAGCTCAACCAGAGTTACCCTGAGCTGATGGAGTTCCACCCTCAGGGCTTCCCTGTGGCCCTGGGACTCAATAGAAATGGCTTCCCGAAGAGTCTCCAGTGCCGCCCGCCTGTCCCTGTTGGATGCCAACATGTCCTCCCTGTGTGACTGGCAAATGGAGTCTGTTGCCTGCTGTAGTTGTTCAATCAGCCTTTCTTGGGGGACAATGGAAGTGGCCACCCTATCCATGGCCTGAGCCATCATCTCAGTTGATGCTGCCTGTTGGTTTGCCATACCGTATATGGATTGCTCCAATGCAGTATTGCCAGGTGGCGTACGGCCACCGCGTCGGCGGGCACCACACCTGTCTGGGGCAAGGCGAACTGTGCCTTGCTGTGCCGGCACTGCCTGAGGCTGCAGGACTGCATTCCCCCTCTGATCTGCTGGCCCAGGAACAGGATCAGATGTAGCGGAGTGTGACCCTGCATCTGTAACCACCAAAGGCGGACCTACCAACACTGACATCCTCATTGAGGGTTCTACCCCTGGTGCAGGTGGGTTGGACAGTACAGAATCCCTCCCAGAAACACTTACCTGCGACGGCACATAGGTCTCATCATCCGAATCGACACCTGAATGGAGCTCGGGGGAGGTGCACCCAGAGACACCCCTTGAGATGATGGTCTGCAGCAAGTGTGGGTTCTCACCCACCACCATACCACGTCCCTCACTGGTGCCCGGTCGGGCCTGAGACCCCTCCTGGGTCTGCACCATCTCCACAACCCCAGCAGTATCAAGTGCGTCATCCCCTGCAAAGACATGAAAGAAAAGAAATGGGAACAGGCATTAGCACCATGGCACACAATTAGGGCTGAGAAGCAACAGAAACAGTACTTCATTGACACATGTCCCACATGACTATAACCCTCCCATGCATGCACTGTCACTGCGTATGAAGGGGAGGCAAATGGCACACATTGATGACACCAAGATGGAAGACCAACAAATTTGCTGCATGCTGGCTAGCAGTGCCATCACACATTGGCCTGTGATTGGCATGTCCAATACACATACATGACACATGCCATCACACAGATGGCATGTACCCTAGCCATGTCACACATGTGACAATAGGACTGAGAAATGCCTAGTGAAAGTGGTGGAATGCAGACAATCAGCCTGAATGAACACAGAATAATATGCAACTATGTTGTGGCAAGATGACACTTCAAGTGCAACTGGCGTGAGGTTGGGCTGAATGTCTACTGTTGCCAGAAGGGATACTACAACACCTAAATCCTGGTGCACAGAATCTATTGGATGAAGCACATGGGTGACCCAAACCACTCAGGCACACACCCCCTCACCTGGCACTCAGTCAGAAGCACTCACACACACACACACCATGCACATGGATGACACACACATGCATGTACACTCACCGGACAATGCCTCGTAATCTGGCAGGTCTCCCACGCCTTGGATCTTTTCCTCCGTGACGTAGGTCCCAGCAACATACTTATGTGGAGTGAGTTCTATGTCCTCTGCTGGAGACCCACCTCCAGTCACTAGAGTTGCGGCATGACTTGAGGCCAGCTTTTTCTTTGCCCTGCGCTTCAGGTCATTCCAGCGCTTGTAGCAATCATTAGCTGTGCACCTCACGAATCCAAGGGCACTTATGAGGTCCGTGATGGTCTGCCAGTGTGTCTGACGTTGTGCAGGTGTGGTCTTGCATCCTGCAGTAATCACCATTTCGCTGTCATGTACGGACACATACTCCACAAGTGCATCAAGTTCGGCCTGATTGACGCTGGGCTTCCTTGGTGGGCCAGACTGTGTAGCCGTGTCTGGGGCATCAGCCTGTACTGGACGAGCACTCTTCCTCTTCCGCTTGGAAGGTGGTGGTGATACTGAGTGTCCTACACCACTCTGGACACTAGGGGCAGGAGCCCCGGAGGACTGTGGACTAAGAGTGTGGGAATGAACACTCACCATGGGACTTGGTGCAGGCATTAGCTGAAGTGTGATGTAGTCAGGGGGAATGTCAGCAGGATGGACTAGGACCGACACTGTCCTGGCTGGGAGACTCAGAGCTGGGGTGGATGGAGCCGCAGCTGCCCCTGCAGCCTCCCCACCCTGTCTAATTGGGGCAGCAGATGACATAGCTGCCCCTGATCCACGTGGGCTGGTGACACCAACGTGCACCGCCACACGTGGCCTAGACCTGCTGACCTGGAAGTCAGCCATGGAGTCACCCTGTGCCAGGTCTGGTGCCACAATGGGCTGGTCCAACAAGGGCTGAGCAGGGATGGTGTCAGCCACGTTACCCTCAACCGGGGGGGCATGGGTGTCCCTGACTGGTCACCCACACATGGGGGGCTAGGGGCACCCTGCAAGTCCCGGCCATGTCCCCTACCGTATCCACCACGGCCACCTCTTGTGGCTCGCCCACCTTTGCCACCCTTACCGCGTGCTCGCCTCCCAACCATGGCACTGATGTTGTTGTGCGTATGGGAGTTGCAGTAAACTATTGTCCTGGGCAATTGGGGGTCAAAGGGGTAGGGTACTAGATGGAATTCGTACCCTAGTGCTCTAGCAAGTCTGTATGTGACCCCTGGGGGAAGATGACGGGTCACGCAACGCACAGGCACCCCGAAAAAGGGAGATAATGTGCACACAACCCCTCCTAGACCACGTGCGTGGAAAAATAAACCTGCACTACAACGTGGCACCCAGAAACACAAAAATGAACATATGCATGTCACACGCAGCCTAGACTGACCTCTGAAGGGGTAGGCAACACACGGGGCAAGCACAGATGTCAAATACGTGCGCGACTCACCATCTGGCAGGAAAAATTGCGTGAAAAATACGCGCGTGTGCGCGTTGGCAACACCCCCGTCAAAAGAAGAATTGTACGCTGTCTGAGGAGACAGGACAACAGGAGAATTGAACGCTGTTTGAGGAAACAGGCCCAGGAAAAAGACAAGAAGAGAAAAAGCTGTTAGAGGTAACAGGGAGTACGAACTTGGAACGCTGTGAAGTAAATCGCGTGTGAAACGACAAGAAGTACAGATTTCACCCACTCGCTCTCCACGAAAAGCACGTACAAGAAAATGGAGTTCTACATGTACCTTTTAAACATGCCCACACGTCCAGCGTCACTTCCGTGTGTACGCGCTAAGGCCCCATCCTCCAATTACACGAGCTGACACTTTGACGTGCAGTCATTGGACGTGTAACATGCACCCGTGTACAGGGAAACGCACGCATGTCACAGACGCGCATACGCGCTGGTGGCCTTTGGGCCAATGAATTCGCGTACATGTGCTGACGCGCTTACGCGCTAATGCCCTTTCCTCGAATTACACGCAGACGTGCTGGATTTTCACGTGCCAAATCACTCCATAACAAGCTGGCCACGCGTAAGCACACGGAAGACCACGCTCCTGCCCAGAAGGCCGAATTACTGCCCCCCAGAGCCCCGAGCACGCTCCCACCTGCCATCTGCTGCTGCCTGATTGCCTGCTGCCCACGTGCCCTGCCATTTGCTGCCTGCACATCAGCCAGGGGTGATGTTGCTGTGACCACCCCTGCTGGAACCGAAGACTCCCGACTGGGATTCCATCGCTCCACAGACCAGCCCCAGGACCCAGTTGCCCACCCACTCTTGCCTCTGGGGTTGTCATGTCAGGCACTGCAACATCTGGCACCACTGACAACCCCCGGCCAGAGAGGCAGAGGGGCACCAGCTTCACTGCCACCGAAGTTGGTGTCCTGGTGGAGCAGTTTGCGCGCCGACAAGGAAGGACATTGTGACTGCCATAAACGCGGAGGGGGTGGCAGTCCGACTATTCCATCATGTCAAGAAGCGCTGGGAGGACTTCAGGTCCAGGACCCTCAACAAGGCCTGGTGCCTCTTGAAGGCAGCGGATGCTAAGGGGCGCCGGGGCCACTTGTCGGGCGATCAGATGAGGGTCCTGGAACGCATATCCCCAGCGCTCCACATCCAGGTCCTTGAGAGGCAGACCCGTCTGGAGTCGAGCGGTAAGTGTACATGCATCATGATTGTGAGCCGTGCGTGTGGTGATGTGCCAGTAGTGTGCAGGTTGCACATGTGTTTTTATGGGGCCAAGAATGGCGGGGGTGTACAGGGCCGTGAGGCTAACACATGCGAGGGCTGTCATGTGTGAGACATGGATGGTGCTTGTGTGTGTAGGCTTGCATGCCAAATGCATTTGTGTGGGCACACATGTTTGGATGAATGTGTATGTAAGTAGGCATGTTTGTGATGTCACACATGGATGTTGTTTTCAGCTGCATGTATCAGCACTGTGCACATGTGTGTGTATTTGACAAGGGTGCAACAGTGATGCAACATGGATCATTGTGACAGCGGGATGTGGAAGCCTGATTGGCAGATGTGACATGGATGCCAATCTGAACACTGCGACAGTTGGCAGAGGTGTACACATGCATACAAGTGTGGTGGTGTGTGTGCATGTGTAGTGCACTCCCTGTGTTGCATGTGATGTCTGGCTCACCTTTGCCTGCTCATGCTGTTGTATGTGTATGGATGGTGCTGGCTGTTGCGATATGGCTGTGGTGTGCGAGTTTGAATGACATGTGTGTTGGCGATTGTGATGCCATGTCTGAGGTTTGCCAATGCCACTCATGTACAACTCATGTGTGTATGTGTCCATTGTACAGTGCCCTGATGCCTGTGTTTTATTTCTCCCTGTGCGCAGCGTCAACTGATGAAGAGGGCGGAGAAGGTGCTGTGGAGCACAGCGGCGGGGATCGCACCGCCAGCCGGAGACGCAAGGCCCGGCTCCCCTCTCAGGTTGTGATCTCGTCGGGGAGTGAGGAGTCCGGTGCCGCGACCCAGGCCACAGCTGCCGGGGGGAGGTCCAAGAGGTGGAGGTCAGAGTTGGACCCAATGGGGGAAGATGGCACGGAGTCATCCAGGTTGGTGCGGGGTTTGGTGGAGGAGGAGGCCGTGCAAGCGACAGAGACTGGGTCTGGAGGTGGGGATTCCACTGGTGCTAGTGGTGCAGTGCAGGACCAGGGACAGGAGGCAGCACAGGCCGCCGCGGAGGTGCCTGTGTGCAATCCTGTCCCTGATCCTGTCACTGCATCATCTTGCACCAGCAGGGATGCCTACGTCCAGACCCGTTTTCAGGCAGGGGATGAGCTCACAACAACTGGCCTTCCTCTGCCTGAGGACGTGGCTATCCAGGTACGGGTTGAGCCTGTCCTGACTGGTGTGGCGTTGCTTCAACGGGCCATGCAAGGTGACCTGCAGTCTTTTCATGAGGAGACTGCACGTCATCTCGAATGGCTCGTTGACCGCGTCGGCCTACTGGGACAGGTCACCCAGGCCGGATTCCTCTGTTTGCTGCAGCGTGCTCCGACCCCCTCCTCACCTGAACACCCTATGCACTAGTCGTCCTCCGTGCCATCTTCCCACCCATTTGTCACCTGGGTGCCCTGTGGAGATGCCTCTGATGGTGCGGCCAGGCTGGTCGAGGAGGCATCCCTGCCACAGTCGGGAGTCGGACGTCCAGCAGGGGTGGCCACATCAACGACTGCACCCCAGCCAGTGGAGGATGTGCAGGCAGCAGGAGCCAGGGCACAGGCACAGTAGCAGCAGCAACGAGGTGGGAGCCATGATGGCTCGAGGCCTTCGACATCGGAGGGGCAGGCATCGGTCGGAGGGCAGGAGGACCTAGGACGGGAAGTGTCTTCCATGTGGCAGTGGTTGGGCCACGCCATAGATGCAGAGTGGCAGCGGGTGGAAGAGGCACAGCTCACGATGGTCAGGGCGGAGAACTCCATGTGGAGGGCCCTGAGGCGGGCCGAGTGCCTCGAGGCAATCCGCAGGGAGTTGGAGGTGAACATGTCGTCGGCTCTGCGGACCCTCGGGGCCATGGAGGAGGACCGCCTCTGGGACATTGAGCAGGAGTTTGATGATGCCCTGGCCCGGAACATCCCAAAGTGAGCCGTCGGACTGGCCCGCTGCCCTTGTAAATAGTTCTGTAGTTAGTGTTAGGTTTCCTTTTGCTTTTTTAATATTTTTTGGACCTTTTGGACAATGGACCACATTTTTGTATATAGCTTTTTTTTTTTTAGGTAGTGTTATTAGATAGGTTTCATTTCTTCTGTTGGGATCATGGACCCTGGATTGTTTATCTGTATATAGTTGACTGTTGGATTATTTTCTTTTTATTTTGATTTTACCCATGGAGCAATGGTTTTTGGTTTTAATTTTCCATTGGATTTACTTTTGTGAACTGTGACTTTGGACACCTTTCCTTTGGATTATGATTTGTGGTTTTACATTATTTTACGGACATGCTGCTTTTTGTTTTTAATTCCCATTTTGGTTTGTTTATTTTTGATTCCATTTATGTTGCTTTTAATACATATTTTTTTTCATCATACTTCAATGTGTAGTATCATCTCATTGGTTTCATGCATGTCATGATATGGGTTTTGACATTCACTGACACCCATTGTGTGTATGTGAGGGACATGTATTCATTTACATACTTGCCATTGGGGTTGTATCATGTAATTGGCATTTCTAAGTGTGTGGATGCAATACTCGGGTGGGTGTTTGGCATGTGGAGGCTGCCCATAAGGGCCAGGGATCTAGATTGTGATGACGTGTTGGTTGGGGGACATGTGTGGGGGCCTGCTGGCAGGTGCCCCTGACTGGTGGGGGGGGTGGGGGTGCTGGGAGACATGAGTGGGGCCTGGTGGAGGGTGCCCCTGGATGCAGGGGGGTTGGGGTGCAGGTGGACATGAGTTGGACATGAGTGGGGGCCTGCTGGCAGGTGCCCCTGACTGGTGGGGGGTGGTGGTGCTGGGAGACATGAGTTGGACATGAGTGGGGGCCTGGTGGAGGGTGCCCCACAGTGCTGGGGGTTGGGGGTGGAGGGGGACATGATTTGGACATGAGTGGGGGCCTGCTGGCAGGTGCCCCTGACTGGTGGGGGTGCTGGGAGACATGCGTTGGACATGAGTGGGGGCCTGGTGGAGGGTGCCCCACAGTGCTGGGGGGTGGGGGTGCAGGGGGACATGAGTTGGACATGAGTGGGGCCTGGTGGAGGGTGCCCCTGGATGCAGGGGGGTGGGGGTGCAGGGGGACATGAGTTGGACATGAGTGGGGGCCTGCTGGCAGGTGCTCCTGACTGGTGGGGGGGTGGGGGTGCTGGGAGACATGAGTTGGACATGAATGGGGGCCTGCTGGCAGGTGCCCCTGACTGGTGGGGGGTGGGGGTGCAGGGGGACATGAGTTGGACATGAGTGGGGCCTGGTGGAGGGTGCCCCTGGATGCAGGGGGGTAGGGGTGCAGGGAGACATGAGTGAGGCCTGGTGGAGGGTGCCCCTGGATGCAGGGGGGTGGGGGTGTATGGGGTCGTGAGTTGGACATGAGTGGGTGCTTGGTGGAGGGTGCCCCACAGTGCTGGGGTGTGGGGGTGCCGGGAGACATGCATTGGTGGGAAGTGGTGCAAGGTGACATGTGGGTTGGCTGGGGGGCATGGCCATGGTGGATGGGCTGCCTGCAGGACATGTGCAGGGTAGTCCCCTGTGGTGTGGCCACCTGCAGGGGCAGTGGAGGGTATAGAGTGAACAGCTGGGAGGACCCACACGGCCGATTCACATGTAGGACTCCCCGGCACCCCGGAATACACGTAGGCTGCTGGATTCGCGTGTGGAATTTCCCGCGCACCTTGGAATACACGTACCCTGCTGAAATCGCGTGTGAAACTTCACGCGCAACCAGAAATACATGCACCACGGACAATCGCGTGTGGTACTTCCCGTGCACCCCTAAATACACGTACACAGGGCAATCGCGTGTGGAACTTCCCACGCACCCCGAAATACACGTACCCAGGGCAATCGCGTGTGGAACTTCCCGCACACCCCTATATGCACGTACCCAGGGCAATCGCGTGTGGAACTTCCCAAGCAACCCCGAAATACTTACCCAGGGCAATTGCGTGTGGAACTTCCCGCGAACCACGTAATACACGTGCCCTGCTGATATCGCGTGTGGAAGTTCACACGGACCCATAATACACGTACCCTGATGGATTCGCGTGTCAGACTACACACGCACCCCTGAAATACATGTACCCAGGCGAATCGCACTGCTGGGGGGTGGGGGGTGGTAGACAGGAGTGGGGGCCTGGTGGAGGGTGCGCCTGGATGCTGGGGGGTGGGGGTGCAGGGAGACAGGAGTGGGGGCCTGGTCGAGGGTGCTCCTGGATGCTGGGGGGGTGCGGGTGCAGGGGGACATGAATGGGGGCCTGGTGGAGGGTGTACCACAGTGCTGGGGGTGGGGGTGCAGGGGGACATGAATGGGTGCCTGCTGGCAGGTGCCCCACAGTGCTGGGGGGTGAGGGTGCTGGGAGACATGCGTTGTTGATCAGTGGTGCAAGGTGACATGTGGGTTGGCTGGGGGGGCATGCCCATGGTGGATGGGCTGCCTGCGGGACATGAGCAGGGGTGCAGGGTAGTCCCCTGTGGTGTGGGCTGCCTGCAGGGGCCGTGGAGGGTGTAGAGGGAACACCTGGGAGGACCCACACGGCCAATTCACGTGTAGTACTCCCCGCGCACCCCTGAAATACACATGCCCTGATGGAATCGCGTGTGATACTTCCCGCGCACCCCGGAAATACACGTACCCTGCTGAATTTGTGTGTGATACTTCCCGCGCACCCCTGGAATACACGTGCCCTGATGGATTCGCGTGTATTGCTTCATGCGCACCCCTGATGTACACGTACCCAGGACAATCGCGTGTGAAACTTCCCGTGAACCACTGAAATACACGTTCCCCGCTTGGCGTTTGCTGTTTGGCAGCCCTGTGAAGTGGTCCAGGGTTAGCGCAGACATTTGTGATGAATTGGGAATTTTGATGGCTTTTTCTTGCGCGAGGGAGTTCTTGGGGGCGTAACTGGTGCTGCTGCAGGGTCGCTGTGCCACTTTGCGCCACGGCTGGTTATGGAGGCTAAAATCCATGAATACGCTGTGCGATGAAATGGATTTTATTGCACGCGGCTGGCGCAGTATATCGCACGGGGACACTGTGCGCCAGCCGCGTGCGCCACTTTTGTGCGAAATTCTATGAATTACCCTGTAAGTCTAAATCTGGGATCTTCAGAATACATCCGTAATGAGCGGTATTCTGAAGCTGATATTTGAATAGGTCTATCATCATACCTTCCTCCTTTGCCAGTAGGAAAGAGTAGAGGAAAATCACGTGCTTCTATACTTTTTTCCCATATGCTGATTGGCGATCCTTTTGTTTGACGCATTTGGTACGTTTCCAGTACATCTTCTATGGTGTCATTAGAGTGCAAAGGATGAATTGTATAATGGTCTAAAGTATTTGATATTGTAGCAGGATCTAGTAGCTCAAATTGACCAGCTTCTTGTGTTTCTTGAATTATTTCAGTTGTATCTTTCAAGTTTTCTTCAATATTAATTTCTTTGTAATATTCATTATTCTCTTTAAGATATTGGAAGGCTTGTCTAACTTTATGTAAATCTACCAGCTGTTGCCATATTTTTTTGTCTTTGGTAGGTACGCCATTTACTAAGATAATTAAAGATTGCTGCATTGGACGTTGCACTCCTAGTGTATGCACATTTTCTTTTAGATCTAATGGTAAATAAACTACTTTTCCACAAATGCCTTTTACCAATTCAAAGGGAGGTAATTTTGCTGTTTTTGGTTGAAGGCGTATTATTGCTTGAAATGGGTGTACTGTTTGAATTATGATGCTCTCATATAAATTAAGTTGTTGTAGGGGTTTTGGTACTGGGTATAATTCCAAATTATTTGTGATAGTACGTGAAGGAGTTTGGTTGTTGTCAGGTTTTGTAGTACAGTAACTGCAAGGTATTAAGGGGTCAGTTATTTCATATTTATTTTCTGCTACAAGGTAGAGAGCTAATTCAAACCATTTAGAATCTTCATTGTCTTCTATTTTGTATGATAGGTCTACAGTTTTTGTGTGACTTTTATAAAAAGTTCTACGGCAACATACACATACATGGTTTGGTACTTCAGCTGATGTACTTTAAAATTTTAGCATTTCTTTTTTGTATGTGTTTAGCAAAAGGTTGCCATGTGTAGAATTGTTGCTTAATTGGTTTAAAGCTATTTCATTCTGTAAATGGGTTTCACTTCCAAAATATTTTTCTGGATATAGTCAATTTCTTCAAGTAGGTCTTTTGCTGTACCATGTAGAAGGATGTTATTTAAATTTGCTAGTGCTAAAGCAGGACTTTTAGCATAGTACAGTTTATAGACTAGATTTCTTATAGTTGAATGATGTGTTGATATCCTTTTGATATCATGGAAAGTGGTTTTACAAGTAGGTCTTATAATGCAGGCCAATGAATGTCCTTGTAGTCCTGTTTACTTGCACACTGACAGGTATTCATATTTTGCAGTAATTTAATTTTGATTTTGTCTTTGCTTTTTACATTTTATTGAGGAATTGGCGTAAAGATTTGAAACATTGTTTGGGAATGTTACACATTGACGTGCATGGCCATTTGTACACTAGACGTTCTGATTCAGTTGAATGGAGGGGTAATTCTAAGTTTTCAGGGCATATTTAGGTAAGGAGTACTTCTTGTTCCATTATGGTATTATTAGCTTTTTCATAACCTCGACCACTGATATGTATGGCAATTGTATTTGTTTGCTTTTGTTTGTACGCTTCTTCATTAAAATATGGTTCTGTGCTCGTAGTGTGATTCCATTCACCTCCGCAGATACTTAAGTTCTTTCTGTTGACATTTGGTTTATTTAGAAGTCTTTTTTGTAATTTAGTTATTAGTTTTCTTAGTGGTTTCATTTTGTTTAACACTAAAATAAATAACACTTTTGAAAAGAATTGCACTGTCCATCAACGCTTCTAAGATTAATTTCCTACGATAGATTTTAAGCATTGAACCTGATTTCTCTCCTGTTTTTATAAGATTTTGAAGGACTTTGTCACGGTACATTTTGGCTAAAATACTTTTCTTGGTATGCTTACTTTGCACTATATTAAAATTTAAAGAAGTAGTTTTATCTGTAGTGATAGCTGATTTTCTGTTAATTGTTTTTTGGTTTGTTTTACATTTTGATAGAGGAGGCAAAGTTTATGTACTTGAAACTTCTTGTGTTTCACTAAATGACTGTATTAGCTGTTTTGTGTCAACTTTTTTTTACAAATTCTGCTAGAGATGGTTGCTTATGTTGGACACTTTTATTTTCATTTGCTCTACTTCTGCGTTGCTATCTACGGACTTGACTTTTGGTAGGCATTCTTTAGGGTCTGTTGAAAAAAATAAAGAAGGTATGGGTTGGGGTGTTCTGCAATCAATGTGTGCTGTGTGCATGAGTGTTTGAGTAAGATGATAAAGATGTATGTAATGGTGTGTGATTGTGCATTGGGAACTACAACTAGTAGGGATAGGTATTCTTGAATTTATGTGTTACTAAACTGGGGTTCAGATGACAAAAAAAAGTAAGCTAGTGCTGTGGAAAAGTACAAATAGTAAATCTAATGTATACAATTAAAACAGTTGTTTGTTCTTTAATATGAAAATTGTACCGGTTCAGTTGAATTGTACCGGTTCAGTTGGGTAATTTGTGTGTCCAAAAATAAAAATTTGTGGGCCATTCTGGCTGTAAATCGCTGTTTAAGACATGGAGATTTTTGGACAAAATGGTACACAATCTCTATTTTTAGGCACAGAAATACCTTCTATTAACTCTATAGTATGTTTGAGTAATAATACAAATATTATGGTGATATTCTACTTACTTTTTTCTTAAATTAACAGGTAACTTCTTAGTTCTTCTTTGTTCTTCAAATTTGGATGCTTCTTTTCAGGAGACTGGTCTTCACTGCAATTGAAAAAGATTCAAATTAGTAATTTTGTTTGTATATAGCGCTGTTTTTAATTAAGATATTGATTTTTTTAATTGAAATCCTCAGCGCCTTCTGCAAAACCATTAAACTAATTTATTTACATAAGATACATTGCATCAGTTCAGTACATATGATATGTTCTTAATGAACAAATTGTATTGAATGAATAACTGTAGCAAAAAAATATCTTTACTATGTCTTGTGAAATTTATAATATACCAGTGAATACCACTATTTCTGTAACTAAGCTGTTCTAGGTAATGGTGCCTCAATGTCATGTCTAAATTAAAGTAATTAAGTAAATAAATAAATAAAAACAAAAGAAATATGAAATTGTAGAAGTATTTTTTTTAAAGATTTAAACATAGATTGTACTTGCATGCAATTTTGTTTGAATATATGTAGTCTATATATTTCATTTAAAAAATGTTAGTTTAACATGATTTGAGTGTGTGTGTATAAATAAAGTAAATAGTATAAAGGTTTATAAGTGATAGTTGATTTTAGGAAATTGAAAAAAATACAATAAATTAATTTTACAGATTACACAAGCTAAACGTTTGTTTGAAAATGTGTTCATCTACTGTACAGAAAATATGCATACCTGAAGTTTGTGTTCATGCATATGGATATGCATCGAGCTGCAAGTAGAAATCTTGGAGACTTGTACAGTTTTTCTGGTAGATGGTGCTTGCCAATAATATGACACTTGTACTCTTAGAGATTCATTACATTTGCAGTGCTGATCTATGATGATACAGTTAGATGTAGAGGTCTTGAATGTGATTGGTGCATTGTCATGTGACTTCTTAGCTACATCCAATGAGGGAATGGCAGAGAGAGTGAAGTGAAAATGGTAGAAGGGCTGTTCATGTTACGATATGTCCGCGGACATGGCGGTAGTTCGCGGACATCGGGTGTTACATCCGGGGATTTTTGGGTTCAGAAGTCATGCAAATGAGAATGAGGAAAGTTTAGTGGGTGTGTTGTGCCAGAAGAGAGGTTCTCATATACTGTTTTTGCTGAGAGAACAACAGATAGCTATATCTGTGTGTTTTAGGAAAAAGATTGTATGGATTTTGGGAGATTCATGGATATATTGGTTGAAGGTGCATGCAGAAAGCTGTGGAGTAGATCTTGAATTCCCACATGTGGAAATACACTGGCATGGAGTACGTGGAATGAAGTGGTTGGACTTGCTACCTCTCTGTGCTACTTTGGAGACAGAGAAACACCCAGACATAATTGTAATTCATTGTGGAGGGAACAGTTTAGGACATGTGACTGGAATCTTTTTGCAATTTGCTATGAAAGAAGGACTTGGGAAGGTTATGGACATGTTTCCTAATTCTCAAGTGATATTTTCACGGATTGCGCAGAGACAAATATGGCTTAATTCTCCTTCATTTGGTCCACAAATGGAAAAAGCAAGGCGCAATGTTAATAAAGCGGTTTGTGCCTTTCTAAAAGATTTGGCATGTCTTCTTTTCACAATGAAAATATTATGGTTCGTAGTACAAACATTTTTCGCAGAGATGGAGTCCATCTTACTTATGGTGGCAATCAGATTTTTCTGAGAAATGTACAAAATGCATTGCAACCGTTTTTGGAATTACAACATCCATTTTGAAGTAGGTGTTAAGCATTTATAATTTTTGACTTACAAACACCTCCCAAAGGCTCTGTTCAGAGCCACCACTTCCTCCCAGAGAAAATTACAATGTTTGTGATAGGGTAGCAACCCAATTTTTTAAATGTTCGCGAACTGTCCGCAGACTTCTAAAAAATACAAAGGGCCCTGATTCATTTATTTTCACTTCTATTTTTTAACTGTGAAAGGCGGTTCTGAAAAGAGCCTTATTTTTTTTTTGATTTTTGTTATTTTGTATTTTTTTTTTGTTTTTTCTACACGACACACTAGGAGAGGAGGGGAAAGGAAGGTAAAGCGGGGACAACAACCACAGGGATAAGAAAGGACGAGCTGAGAGAGGAAGATGTAGAGTGGGTTTTATTTGGGTAGTGAGCAGATCTTCTTGTGCTCTGAGCCGATAGTCTCAAAAGCACTATGAATTTGCTCCCCCCTGCAGAGTACTGTGTCACAGTAAATACATACATACAACTGTGACCCTCGAAAGGTAAGGGTCATCAGCATTCTGTATGGCCTGTATGCAGCTTGAGGAAGACACTGTCCCAGAGAGGTGGTCCTTGTGGAGACAGGATCAGAAACAGAGGATGAAGTAGAGGAAATCAACCTGCTACGTTCTTCGCAAGGTACAACCCTGCGAATAGCCCCAGAGTGAAATGACCTCAGGTGTTGCTTCATAGTAGTCGTCCCAAAGCTGTACTTACCGTGCTTCCCACGACTGAGTATCATTTTGCACTCATTGCAGGTAACACGGTTCGCACGAGCCTTAGGACCATTCCCATGAATGGTAAATAACCGCTTAGGACTCACGCCTAGTGCGGGTAGTAGGGATTTCCTCTACCTCATTCTCAACATCCTCTTCTTCCTCCTCTGCATCCTCACTCCTGTTCCCCTCTTCAGGCCCTTGGGGAGGTGGTGGTGGTGGAGGGGGTGGGGTGGTGCTGAAGCAGGTGCAGCACCAGGTGGCAGTAGTTCAGCCATGGATGCCATCTCGATGATGTTGTAATCTGCAGGTGGCAGCAAAAATCACTGTGTTCTGAAGAATAGCCAGAAACTCAATGATAATAAGCTCTAGGGCGTGGTCTTTTATAGGGGTGCTTGTGAGCGGTCCGCGGACATGCGCGCTGTCCGCGGACAGATCGAACACAAAAAAAAGTTCGAAAAGTTTCAAAAGGTATGTAGAAACTCAGGATTACTATGTGGGACTTGTGCCATGGTGAGATTGTATTGAAAAATATTATGGATTAATTGAAAATGTACTTTAAAATTGTTCGGGGACACGAACAGTGTCCGCATTCAGAACACGCAATCAGTGTGGGCGCGGTCATATGATCCGTTCGCGAACACGTGAAACGAACATTTCAGGACACTGCGTGTGTTCTTAGAAAAGTTTAAACTTGCTAGCGAACAGTAAGGACAGATATAGTGTTTTTCAGGACAGGTCCAATTTCGTTTATGTACGAACATTTCAGGACACCAATTGTGTTCTTAGAACAGTTTAAACTTGATAACGAACACTACGGACAGATATAGGGCCTCATTACGACCCAGGCGGTAAGTTACCGCCTGGGCCGTGACTTTACCACCATGGCGTAAACTACGTTTACGCCATGGTGGTTGGCGGACTTACCGCCCCATTCCGACCTTGGCGGGGCGGTAAGTCCCCAATCCCCATTTACCCTTCCCCATTCCCATTTTTGCCCCATAGGGACACTTTAATTTTTTTTTTTTACGAACATTTCAGGACACCGCGTGTGTTCTTAGAATAGTTTCATCTTACTAGCGAACACTACGAACAGGTGTAGTGTTCTTCAGGACACCTCCATTTTCATTTATTTACGAACATTTCAGAACACCTGCACTGTCCGCGGACACCTACATTGTTTTAAAAAAAAAACACTAAACTATTTACAACACAATATAAAAATTAAACTTTATTTAACATATATTAATAATTTATGACAGAGAAGGTGAGGCAGAAACAAAAACAGGAGAATTAGGGGTTTCAACATGATTGTTATTAGGTGAAGAAGGGATGGAAGTCTCATCAAAACGTTTTGGGTTATGGAGAGGGTTTGGGGATAATTGACTGGGATATGGTGACGAGGGACAAGTACATGTGGGGCAATGGTACAAGGTTTTTGGTTTAAAATGATCTTCCACAAAAGTTTTCAATTTATTAAAATTAGTCAAAAATAAATCAATTTTTTCTTCTATACTGTGAATAGTGTTATCCATAATTGGTTTTTCTGAAGTATTTTCTATTTTGGTATGCTCTGTACAAAAAAATATATATATATGTTAAATGTATACAAAATAATAATAATTAAATGGTTTATATTATAAAGTGTTTACCATTAGTTTCACTATCTTGTGACATTTCTTCATGTGGGAAATGCTCCTCTAGCCATTCCAGAGTACTAGACATTTCTGTGAGAAAAAAAAAAGATAATATTTTTTTTTATCTAATACAGAAAGTTTATAAATATATGAATAAAATTAAGTACACTTACTATTTCAGGTAAGATATGTCCTATGTACTCACTGGGTCTGCTCTTGTTCTCAGTTCTGTCGTGTTTGTGAGGTAATTATGTTGGAAGCCAATTTATCTTCTTGTGGTATATTCCATTTTAGAACATAGTGCATTTAAATGAATGGTTAGTGTGTTGCATATATGGGTTACATTTCTTATGTATTAGTACATATAATGTGTTTGTGTGCTCCTTTTTGAATTTGTTAAATGCTCCTATGTTATGATCAAACATACCCCCCCAGAGTTTTTAGGTAGTGGTACTGTTCTTCGAACATGTCCGCGAACATTAAATGAGTTCGCGGACATCAAGTACAGTAGAAGAGATTCAGTCAGTTCCATATGACATGTATATAAAGTCAAAGTCATTATTGTTAAGTTGCACTACTAAAAACCTATGAAATTCAGTGAAAAAACTTTGTTAAATGGACGTTATGGTTAAGTTGCACTACTAAAAACCTATGAAATTCAGTGAAAAAACTTTGTTAAAGGGACATTATGGTTAAGTTGCGCTGCTAAAAACCTTTCAAATTCAGTGAAAAAACTTTGTTAAAGGGACGTTATGGTTTCAAGTAAAACCGAAAAACCCTTGAAATTCGCCAGTTATGGTAAGCTAAGCAACCATAACTCGCGCCACCAACGTGCACTACTAAGCCTAACACCCAGTACATCAAATATGACATCACAAATGTCATTGATGACATCACTGATGACATCACATGTGCATTTACCTTTCATGAAAAGTCTGTACAAGGGATTCTTATTGTAATGTTAATAAAAAGTGTCAAAGATTATTGTAATAAATATCAAGTGCTAATCAGTGTATTAAGCAATGCATTGATATAAATAGCATTCTATTATGAAGTTCCATCCAGTATACTAAGGTACTCATGTAGAAACATAGGCATTGTGTGCAGCATACACGATGGAGGTGCAATATTCATAAGCTTGCCATGTTGAATAGTGGAATGATAACTGTTTTCATATTAGTTTTGCGAACAGTGAAACTTGTGATAAGTAGGTAATAAAACCCACTTACTACATAATTGCATTATTATAGACAAATCACAAAGAGACAACACCACATACAAATATGAATATATACAAGGGAATTGAAGTAAGAAAAAAAAACAGCAATAGTAGCAAAGTGTTCATAACCTAACTGATTACCTTTATGCAGAGAAATGATTGCTCTGTTTCAAAGCTGTTACTTGCCCTATCTATATATATATCACATGATGTGTCTGGACCCTAAGGAAAATAGTGTGAGTACAACATATAAAAATATGAGTATATATAGAGAAAGTACAGTAATAAAAAACATCAAAACTAACAGAAAGTGCTGATAAATCTACTGATAATTTTAATACACAAAAAGTATTGCTGTCTTTCAAGGTTGTGTCTTCCCCTGTGTATATGTTTCATATGATATGACTGGACCATAAGGGAATTATTGTAAGAACATACTTGAAGGATAAGGATAAGAAGATATAGTACATTTACAATTTTTAGTTCCTGACTGTTACTGAAGAAAATCATGTGGCCTAGATATGTCAGGAAAGGAAAAAAGGGGGAGTCAGACATGTGATGTCATCAGTGTCATCAATGACATTTGTGATGTCATCTTTGATGTCCTGGGTGTTAGGCTTAGCAGTGCACAGTGGTGGCGCGAGTTATGGTTGCTTAGCTTACCATAACGGCGAATTTCAAGGGTTTTTCGGTTTTACTTGGAACCATAACGTCCCTTTAACAAAGTTTTTTCACTGAATTATATATATATATATATATATATATAATGTTTTAATTAATAGTGTTTGGCTTAAAAAACAAAACCGTTCACCATTTCGTACAAACGCTACAAATCCTTCCATAACTAATAACAAAGAAAACAAAATGAACAGCATCATGAATTACAACTACAGATCCTCGGTCAATCAACCAGTCTTGAGTTCACGATCTGTCAATCAATGTAAAAATGTCCTTTAAAAAAGTAGTCAGTGTCAAAGTCAGGGAAACTCGGTCGCTCTGTATCAGCGTATACCACCATTCATCAGCCGATACAGATGGTTGTTCGGCAACAAATGTACCCAATATTTTGTTCCTCAGGTCTGTTAGTGCAGGGAAAAACAGTGCTAAATGCTGAAGGCATTCTATCGAGCCATTACTCTTACACAGTCTGCAGATCATAGAAGTCTCTCTCGTCCTTTGCCTTACTCCCAATATTTCTCCTGTTGGAAATAAATTCAAACACAATCTCAAAAACTGTGTACGATGATACCTACTTGGGAATTTTACCAAGTAGTTAGGCAATGTGTTAAGATTACAAGCTTCTGGGAGGGCTTTCCCAAAAAGTTTAAAGATTTGCGTTTCCTGCTACATCTCAATCCAATCCTGGTCCCACTTTAAGTGTTCCTTCCGAATTGTTGTTAATTGCTTCTTGCAGAGCTTTAAAGCCCAGCGGTAGATTTGGGAGTATACATTTGCGATATAAGGCCAATGATTTTCAATCAACCATCGCATACAGAGAAGTCAAGCCAAGTTCCATTCTCATAGCTTGAATTAGTTTTCCCCTTGGTAGATCCAGCACTCTTTTCCAAAATAGGCCTTCCAAAACCAGCCAGACTTCCGCTGGTAGTGCAAAGAATGCCTTTGCTCCGTAGGTCAATATCGGTACTACCTTCATCCGGTAAAATGATATAATTGGAACCATAGGGAATCCACAGTATCTTTTTCAAAGGATCCACGCTTGAGCAGCTAGGTTCTTGGCCTTGCTTTGTAGCATAGCCTCTCTCGGGGCATCTTTTAAACTGACACAATAGTAGTAGTAGGATATGGGGAAACCCCCTCAAAAGAAAAAAAAGCAAATTAGCCCACAATGAAGTAACTTATTACAAAGTGATTTCTGTCCATGAGCCCATGTAGAACCGTACAAAAAAAACATACATTTAATGATGATGAAGACAACTGTACTTATCTTAAGGAAGGAATTTGATGAGCAGAAGGTAGAAACAGATGAACATTTGCCACCCCAAAAACGGACACTCAATGATAAAAAGAATACATGATAGGAATGGTACCATCACACCAGGAACTGTCATGGAAAACACAGTTTACGGTAGATATCCCTCCATATGAATTCTTAAACAAATTCTGACCTTAGTCAGGGGTGTGAAAATGGAACTATGCAAGTGTAATTGACTTCCAAAATGGCTTTGAGTCACCAGGAAAAGGATATGATGGATATTGCAGGTCACACCAAACCACATCAATGTCAAATGTTTAAAACGTATCAGACTACAAGAATGGTCTGCATCACTAGATGAAATCTTGTGTCAGGACCCCATTTCCTCTATGCTATGTAATAAAAGCAAATGTGAAGAGTTAAACGGTAGGTAAGAAGCATAATTCGATTAGCCTGAAGTTGTTTTGAAAATCCTTCAACACTACACACTTTTAAGCCCCAGTGATAAAACCAGTAAAAAAAGACATAGTTGGTCGGCCAACATTTTGTTCAACATTCTCCTGGATGACTATCCAACATTTTTTCTGAAATTATTTTGGATTGTCGTTAAATTAGTTAGTTCTAACCACGTGGCAATTGCTTTCTTGGTATCAGCCAATAGATATGGTCCCACTGAGGATACCTATTTCCTTGGTGTTATCAAGTAGCACCAGCCCCTACATATGTTAGGCATGAAGGTCCCTATAATGAACACAGTCCTATCATGCGCGAGGACGGATTGATTACCTGCATTTCTTTGTTCTCATTGACACTCTCATACTCTGCTCCACAACCCTTTCATGCCACTTCTGCATTTGTCCCTTGTAATCTGAACGTCGGACTGCAGGATTAATCATTGCAATTCCCTTCTCAGAAATAAATATAACGCCAGCACATTTTGAAAGTGTGATGCGTGCTAAAGGAAGCAACTAACAATAAACCAGTAGTTAATCACATCATGGCTTAACAGGATTGTTTGTATAAAATCACATAACAAACAACACCTGACTGAGATGCTACCTCCCTATTGATAGTATCCCAAATGGGGGCCTTGTCAAATGAATTCGGTCTCTCTCTTGGTTCATGACAATATTACACATATATGAGCAACAGGATATAAAAGTCAACAGGGTGTTTGAAAAACTAAAACTACCTCTCGTGCCAAGTCAAGGGTGGCCTATCACTTGAATCCTTCCATGATGTTAGTCCTTCCCCTTTTGTACAATCTTCTAGATTTTGTATATATCCTTGCTGGGCCAATATCATTCTAATGGAACCCCAAATGCTTCTTTAAACGCATACCATAAAACATTTTATATCAGGGCAGCATTAATAGGAGTATCATCAGTGTGATATATTCCCTCACCTAGAATGGTTTTACGCTACGATGTTAAAGAAGCGCATTAGAGCGCCTGCAGGATAACATTAATAATTATATACTAAGGATACTTGTATTTTCATAAAATGTTCTGTGAGAGTGTCTACAAGAGGTGGCAATAATCTGACAGAAACGCAGACACCCAGACACACCCACAATTAAGTCATGCATCAGGCAGTATGAGACAATCTATACATCACCCCTCTTTTCCAGGAATGTCGTTTTTCTAAAACCCTGTTAACCCTTATATCTTATTGGTTGTTGATTATGTATTTCTTTTTTATTTCTATTTTTTAACAATTTTTATTCGTAGCAGTCAAGACTGAACCCATACATTTATTTTCTTTTAATAAAAACTGTGTAATCGAGGGGTAGCTTTAGTTTAATTTTCATTCTGTCATAGGTAAATCTGTAGCACTAAAATTGAGGAAATTGTGAAAACCATTCACAATAACTGGGACAAAGTAATCTCGGTAAAACGTCTTTTGGAATCATATTATGGGTTGGCCAATCAAAGTGGAAATACCCTGTACCCAGGAGATGTCAAGTGCGCGTTTCACAGGACATCGGGCAGCCTGCACAAAGAGGACACTCACTGTATTTGCAGTCCCACCCTAAAAATACCTTGCCATCAAAAGAAACGCCTTCAAACAAATAACTCTAAAAAAAGTGTCTCAACATTCAGAACTAAAGAGATGGTACAGGTGGTGTCTCAAGTTGGCAGGCCTGCGTGGGACTGGTTTACCGATGTAATTCCTTCAACGAAATCACCAGTGCTGCAACACTACTTACAGGCCAACTCTGCGTTTTATTTATGTACACGTTCAAAATATATTTTGCTTCGCTTTTTGTATAAAAAAAAGGAATGCGTCCCATCAGCGTCTCAGAAGCGCATGTGTGTACATTCCAGGCCATCATGGAAGGTGACTCAGCAGCACATGATGGGAATAGTTGTCCAGCTTCCCACATTAGAGGAGCACCTGGCAGAAGTTCATGTCTCTTTGGGAACACTAGCCCCAAGAGCCCATGGGAGGATTCAGTTTCCACTTGGAGTCGCTGCCGAGGTCCCGCGGTGGTCTGCCTGATCTGCTCTCCATTTCAGCAATTCTGGAAGGCAGTCGGAATAGGTTTATTCTCCTAGAGGGCAATCTTGGTGTTGCGGAAGCTGGAGTTATCTCAGAGCTTGGGAACATGCTGGTTATATGCGGCTTACCTGGACCCTTGAGGCTGTTGTTGTGGGTCTTGTACTCCTGTATTGGGTGGCAGACTCAGATTATGTATTTCTTGAAAGTGTTGTGCTGCTCTCTTCAAGCCATATCCCATGGTCCTATACATACGTTACATCTCAGGTCAGTTTGAGTAAATGGTGCTATTGGGCTCTGAGCCCCGCACCATTGTCACCTCGTACTCCAAGACCTCCCATTCCAATTTTCCTTAGTCCTTAGATTCTTTTGTGACATCACCACCATTTCAGGTTCTGTCTCTCATCTCAACTCTTCTCCCTATAGTTGAATTGCCCCATTGATGTTATCCTACTGACCTTTTTCCTTGCGTATGGTTGCCAAACCCGTCATCCCTCAAACCCTAGTCTTTGTTGACTTGTCTACACTTCCCAATATCCCTTTTATTACCCCACTCCATTCCTCTATTCCTCCACTTGTCACACTGGACAAAACTAAGGAGCATCAACAGCCCAGCTGGAGATACTTAGGACCTGATTTATAGAAGCACTTTATAATGGCACAACGCCATTGGAAAATGCGCTGTGAATCAGGTCCTTAGTGATATTCAAAGAAGTTACCACATGACCTGCTTTTAAGTTCATGTATGGGTAGCCATGGTTTTACCATGGTTAACCACAGTCGAAATCCATGGATGCCTATGGCTTGTCCATGGTTTGGACTATGCATAACCATTGAACACCATAGATGGTAAATGGCTCAAAGAAAGAACTTTGACAACCGTTCTCTAAGAGTGTCCATGATATCATAGGCACATATTTGTGGCCCTGATGCTGAAGAGTTTGGCAAACCATGGATAGAAATTAACATTTAGATGCTATGACATGTTACTTTAACCCCTTGTTCTTTTAAAAACTGGGGCCACATTATAGTAACCTTGCACTGTATTGGCACTAGGGCAAAAACCAATTCTTTCAATGCATTTTTTCTAAAAGTATTTTTTACTCCAGCAAACGTTGCCCTAGATGCACTTGCACCAGTGGAACGTTTCTGTAATCTGGCCTCTGGATTGTCAACAATTTCTGATTTGAAAAGAAAACCTATATCGCCATTAATGACCATGGGCAGCAATATTTGCACCACAAGAGAATTGTTCCATAAACATTTGTGTGGCAGAAATGACAATCCCTACTGAAACATTTGCATATCAGCAATTCCAGAGTATCCCTTTTCAGACAACCAATGACTTGGAAAGCAGACACCGTACAGAAACATTGATAACAGACTTTTTAAGGCAGAAGATGTTTTCCTGATGAGTATCAAGTGTTTACTTGTTCAGGTAGATGTCTCCAAGGGAGCCTAGGAATATTAGGATATCTTTAATGAATTGTAGAATGAAATGATGGTAAAGGTTGTATTCTGTGCACTGTGAACTATTACAGGAAAGTATTCCATGTGGGAAAGAAAACATAACTTGCTGTAATTGCCTTAAGGCAGCAGGATGTCCAGTTGTTTATACTAGTTGCAGAACTCCACAACATGCCTTCCATTACCTAAGGTATGTGCAACCTTTTGATATTTAACACTGATTGCTCTAAAATAATATTTAAGTATATATTTAGAGGATGGAAGGAAAGCAGAATTGTTGTCTTTTCGGCCGAACCAATTTAAATTTTGAAAGGCTGGTTTTCAGTGTTGCAGATCCTTTGAGGGGGTGCTAAACAACAGTAACTAGAATTTTATTGAGAGAAATGCACATTTTTCACCCAGTTATTAACCTCATTCCAGTGGATTATCATCTCTGGGAAAAGAGATGAGCAAAAGCAAAGATCTACGTCCGCAGATAATGGACAAACCTTGGTCAAATTACTTTGAACACAATCATGTTTGATCATGCATGACAATGGATTATTGTTGTCCTGGTATACTCATCTTATTTGAATGGATGAACAGAGACTATGGACATAATGACTGTGATTTAATGGACTAGACCATGGACAAAATGTATGGATGGAAGCGGGATGGCCGTGTTTTTACATGGACAAATCTGTTTCTCCATGACACCATGGACGATCGAAGAACGGGGTATTCAGCAAAATTACTCATAAAGTCCTTTCTGAGTACTTTTCATTTAGCATACAAGAGTGTCCATGACACAAGCATAACAACTAGGAGGTAAGAATGTTAAATGAGTATAAAAAGAACATAGACTAAATAACAGAAATTGACTGCACTCGTTTGAAAGAACAGAAGTATCAAATAGCCTATATTTGAGGAACCTAAACAGCTAAATTGTAGAACTAGAAAAAAGAAAATGGAAAGCGATATTAAAGAAGAAATATAATAATAATAGCAGAAATTGTATGCATTAACGAAACTGCTACGCATGACCCACCTTCAGACCCTGCTAGCAAAAATACATAGCTTAAAAAAAAGAAATTCTGCATTAATGACAACACAAAAAAGTGAAAAGCATTATTTGGAGCTCTCTAGTCGCATTGCAATTAAGAGGTCCCAGCTAGCAGAGAACTGTTCTAACAGTAAGCCAGGGAACATTTGCGTTTCCTCACATTAGGAAGTTTGGCAAGTGGCTAGTTTGAATGACCAGTCATGGGCATCTGTGGTGGGAAGCAGAGGCGTCATTTGTGGATCACTAGAGATTGCAGCTGTGACCCCTGGCATGGCTTTGCTACCCCAGGCATGGCCGCGGAGAGCCCTATTTAAATAAAATAAAATATATATTTTTTAAAAACAGGTTTGCGAGATGGCAGGAAAAGCTTGGCCTGGTCTGCAACTATCAGTACCAGAGTGCATTGGAAAAGTCAGCAGGGTTGGATGATTTGGAGACTCCTGCCATGGCAATACTCAATGTATTTTAGGGAATGTGAATTGAAGAGTTTGCACCCTCCCTGCACCATCACACCCTACTGAAAAATCAGTTAGAATCTAGTTCACGAACAAAGGACCATGCAAAGTGCACTCTGGGACTTGTGGTTTTAGACTTCATTGAGTATATAGCTTAAGAAGCAAGGTGAATTGGGAAAGGAAGTAAGGTGGCATACTCCATTGCACAGCCATATATACAAGTAACTAACAACCCTGACCTCCTGGCAATAGGAACCCAACCTTTGGTATAAGTCTGTACTACACAGATTGGTAGCGTGGTGATCAGCAAGGCTTATCTCAAGAGGGTTCAAAGTGAGCTCTACGGGAGTTACACAGAGATTCACAGTGACAAGTATTCAAATAAACTCTTACACACAAGGTTTCTTGAATAAACAATTATTAATTTAATAGTCAGTTTGAGTAAGCCTTCTTCAGAAGGGGCAATATAATAGTAACTCACAAATACACTCCAAAATACACACTCTGAGTTTCCCTAACCCATTTGGGATGGCACACAGACACTTCCTACACCCTCAGGTACTTCAGTAACTAGGACACTGTGGATATTAATGTATTACTGTTGCATTTAGGGCAATACTTAGGAGTATGTCAAAGAAAATGATTATTAGAATAAAACAAGAGATCTCACAAATATTCTGAAGCAGCTAAGTACTTTTGGTAACCCCCAATGCAAAGTAAGTTAACCCATTCCTGGAAGGAGGGTTAAACAAAGAGTCAGAGTGAAGAAGAGTTAATCAGAGAGTCAGGCCAGGCCGAAGTCAATTGGACAAAAGGCAAGGTGAACTGAAGCACTTCTTGCAGGAAGATAAAAAGTATTTGCACAATGTTTTAGAAGTCTTTGTGAAATAAGAACAAATCAAAGTAGGGCCACAAACTGATTAGGCTTGTGAGGTAAAGAAGCTGTTAGCAACTCCACAGAAACAACCAAGACAAGTCTCAACTGAGCTGAGAACAAGTGAGGTTACACAACAAGAGGTAAGTTCTCGTAGACTTTACAGTACCTTTGGTTAGAAGAAAAGGGCTTTGGCTGGCTTCTGTGCCTGTGCAGCTCTGCAGATCCTGTGTTCCTGAGCCTCTGTCATGGGGACAAGAGGGAGGACGTTTGTAGGACTCCTGCACTGCAACGGGACGGTCAGTGACAGAAAAGGACCAACTTCTATTTAGTGGCAATTTGCAGTTTCAGCTTCTCGCGTCTAAGCAAATCGCACTACCACGGACTCTTGGCTGTCAAGATGGGCTTTCCTTACATCTGGGGTCCAGCACTCCAGTGGCTCAGGCTCAGCCAGTCCTGCTTCCTGGGAGTAGGGAGGATCTTACTGGTGCTCTTGGCCAACTTAAAATCAACACACACAACCTGGTGTTCCTCTCCCTGGCTCTTCGGTTTCCAGCAGCAACTGTAGTGGAAATGCAACAAGCTTGGAGAGGATGTCCAGGTGGCTTACTTTGGAGTTGATTGGCCCCACCAACTCAAGGGGAGAAGTCGTCCTTACAGGGCTTCGCTACTCGAGGCGAATTCAGAGTGTCAGCACAGCAGCATGGCTTCACCGGGCAAACCAATGGTCCAGGAGTTGCAGCAGGCATCTCTTCCAAGTTCTTCTTCAGATTCCTTCGTCCAGTGGTCGACTCTGCCTTCCAAGCAAAAAAGCCTTGCCTTTTATGCAGGTTTCTCCAATTCATTCCAGCCTAGCTGTCTTTCACCCAGCAGGGTGGCTGTCCTTGCCGGACAGCCAGCCAGTAATTCACCTAAGAGTGCACTTCTGTCTCCTAGGAGACTAAGCACAGAGAGTTTCGGGCACCTCCCTCGCTTCCTGCCCCCGCCAGACACCCTAGAGCCAGAGGCGGGTTTCATTTGTGAATCCCACCAATCCCAACAACCTGAAGGCCGCCTTAATGTCACACTTGGCCATGAAAGCCCCGCACCCCGCTTTCCTCACCAAAATCCACCATCTGGTCCACACTTGCGTATACCACCCGCACTCCTCAGGGGCAATGAAATCATTGACAGACATGCCCTCGAGCCATGACAAATGGTGTATCAATCTGAATTCCCCTGGGGCTTTCTTAGGCACAACACCCAGTAGGGAGACAACTAAATCACCTGGCAGATCATCAAATGGCCCTACTATCCTCCCTGCTGCTATTTCCTTGCCCAATTTCTATCTTACCACCTCCACATTTTCTTTGGCTGACTTCAAATTTTCTGCCCACCGATGCATCCTTGGCCTCTGATAACCCAGCCTTTCCCTGGCGAGAATCAAAATGAAGAAAACGAGATCTGGCAATTGGCTGCACTACATGGAAGATATTGGATGTCCAGGGGAGGGCAAACATGAATAACATACATCACACAATTTAATTATTCTCTTAACCTCCAGAAGAAATGAAACAATTCGATTGAAAATCATTAAAGTCTCTTGGACAAGAGATTTTGAACAGATAACCTTAGACCTGCTTGAAGTGCAATATCCTGATGACACAAGGATTGTGCCAGTTTGCATGAAAATTGTAGCAAGAATGCGTTAAAGAATACCCTGGCCTTTGTTATGGGCAATACATACGGCTTGAGTGTACCACAAAAAAAAAAAAACACAATTTCTCAAATGATCCTGCCCAGTTCATTGGGTTCCTCTCTACAGACCTTGAAAGCTAAATTCATCTGTCTCCTGGTCACTCTGAACACTTTGATCAAAACCACCAACAACAGAAAGGATCTTTGCACATCCATCTAAGAGCAATATAAGAGTCTGTGCAACGTGTTGTTGGCTAAAAAGCCAGCAATGGCAGATGCAAATGCTCAGGGCATGGGTCCGGGTCCGGGTGACAAATATGAATTTCTTTGAACGTTTCTGGACTAAATTAATTAATCACACACAGTGTGTCTTTTTTATTTTCTGCAGCGTGTAACCCTGGCTAAATCATTCATCCCAGAAAAAGAAAAAAAAAACCCAATATGAAATTAAGTATTCGCACGGTGATGTATGGAGTTCTGCCAGTGTAGATGCTACATTAATGTTTCATGTAAACATAATTATATTATGTTGGAAGATGCCGTGTTTCGCAGAATGGTGTCCACCTTACTTTAATTATAGCCCGTGTTTCACCAAGCAATGCGTGTGAGGCAAAAGTTCAGAACACTTACAATATTGCTGTCGGAGGCATGCCAATAGAATTAGAATGCTATAATGCCTACACAGAACCGTAACCCACACTGCAATCTTCATAGTACGAAGGCACATCTCTTGCTGTTACAAACCCAAATTGCAAATGAAAGAAAATAACTGTTGTGTTTTTTAAACAAATACAAATGTAACACTCACCCTTTTTTTAATACGAAATATAAGTAGATTTTATGGACAGGTGCACTGTTAGTCTCTGTTCAATGAGTTTTTTGTTATTTTTTTTCTGTTGAAATATTTTCCATGAAGTAGCACATGGCTCACTGAAACAATACGTTAAATTCACATAAACATCGATCGAAATGCAACGGTCCCACAGTATATCACAAGACAGGTCCGAAACATTCTCACTATTCTGAGAGAGCAGAACTTTCCTATATATTCCTTATTGGGTGTTCCCACCCCCAGCACCCTCCGTCCTGTCCATTCCTTTATAATAAACAAGAAAAGAAAGTAACATCATCCAATATCAATGCCAGAAAATCCCCTAGAACCTGCAAATGTGACCTTCTCTCAATTCATGTAAAACTCAATTCATTGCGACATTATAAAGCGTAGAAGTCCAAACATTAAAACCGTAATTCATATCCTTATTATCATAAAGAGCGATAACATAATCAGACCTCGACCTTCCATTAATTTACCAACGAATTCGAGGATACACCTCTAGACATAAAACGATAAAGGAAACATAGAAAGAAGCATGAACAAGGAAGGAGGGATACGGTGGGAAAAGGGAAGGGGAAAGGGACCCATATGTGCCCCAAAACCTATACCCATTAATGTATGCACACATGCTACATCATCAATTAGGGTCTGCCTTGAAGGTGCACACTGGTGCAAACTGCCTACTGCATCCAGTATGCCCTCTAGCGAGTACGACTGAGAAAGATCCCCAAGCTACACAAATGACCAGAATAACTAACAACACTCCATGCATTCCTCCAGCCCACTGCACTACCCAGTCTCATGCCTCTTCCCATCTATGTCCCCCATGTAGTGAGGCTATACCTGTCCCACCCTCATTACTCCATCTCCCTCCTCTCACGTGGAGCTGAGAAATTCCTCCAGAAGGAAACAAGGCAAAACCTCTGACACCAACCCTGGTGACTTCCTGAGTGGCCTTTCTCCATTCTATGTGCATATGCTACTTGATTCCACCACATTCTTACTGACAGGTTGGAAAGCTCCAGAGGTGTTGCTGTGGGGGGTGGCTGAGGGGGCTATAGCCGCGGGTCTTCTGGTTGTAGCCCCAGATAGAATCTCAGGGGCTACAAGCAAAAGGCTAGCTAGCCCCGAGTCCCAACGGTCCCGACATTAGCGTAGCCCCAGATCTTTGCCAGACCTAGCAACACCCCTGGAACGCTCCTTCCAATTAGACGTTATAACCTTAAGTGCAATCACTATAAGAGTGTCCAAGAGCTTCTTCTGGAGGATCCTCCTGCTAAAGAAAGGGTGCTCACTCCCAATGATCACCACTGCTGAGAGATGTGGACTTCGGAAGCGCAAATGCGACATATCTGCTGCCACACATCTAACCAAAAGTCTCAGAAAAATATGGACCAGAACAGCGTATGTGGAACTCCTACTCACTCCCACTTTGATAAGACGGGACGGTGTAAAGTGTGCTCTATTATACACCATAAAAAAAATCTGGGATGGGGATACCACCTGTGAGGTGTGGGCAACTTTATGCCATATATTTTCCTGCAAGCCCTCTGAAATAGCGACCCCACACCCTGCTTTCTGTGACAATTCTGTTCTCCTGTTGGGATTATTTCTATCCACCCGACACAGGGTAGCATAGAAGCCTGTTGCCTTACTAGGGGGTTTCCTCCACACCATCCCTTCACCCACACCACTAGCCTCACAAGACCCCACACAACTAGCTATGAGAAGATAACTTAACCGTGAACGGGAGAATTCTCCTGGCCGCTGCTATCTGATGTAAATATAATATACCCCCCTATATCCACATATACCATTTTACATATTTATCTTCCAACCACCATTATACCAAAGAGGAACTGCTCCAGGGTGATCCGACCCCTTAAGCCCCTGCTGCCCTCCAGGGCCTATGTGCATTACATGTAAAGGTTATTGGGTCAATCCCCTGCAGGGCGGGGTCGGCATGTACATGTGGAACTTCCTGTGAGCTTTAGGGATATGCTAAGGAAGCTTCCAAATCCCTCGACACCGACCCCGGTTCTCCCTTAGAGAACCATTCCATTCCCTGGCTAATTACAAAAGACGACGGGTACTTTTTAAAGTTGGGAAACTTCAGTCCACCTGGAATGGAAGCAGCTGGACCCTCTTAAGAGAAATCCTGGTTCTCTTCCATTTGCACAAAAATGTGGACAACCCCCTGTACAAATCCTCAAAGAAAGCCATTGGCCACAGAGAGAATATATTAGCAAGGTGTATCTCACGACCGGGGAGATACACATGTTATTTGTTGCTAGGTGCCCCCACAGCTGAAGAGCAGCGGATATCATTTATTCAATAATCCCTATATTTTTGTTTTAACCCTAGCGATTTTTATTTCAGGGTTTCTTCAATTGTATTAGAGAAATCGATGCCTAGGTATTTGATACTCTGTTGCTACCAATTGAGTCTCAACTTCTGGTATGAGAGCTAAAGCAGATATTATTTAGTGGCATTACTTCCGATACATCAAGGTTGAGTTTATACCCAGATACCTCTGAATAACCCTCAATTTCTTTTTTAAAAAAAGGGGGGCAGCGACATGTCAGGGTCTCCGAGGTAAGCCAGGATGTCATTGGCATATGCAGGAATTTTGACCAAACACCTTGCTGTGCCCACTTCCCTATGGAGTCTTTCAAACATATCCGTTGGAGCAGAGGTTCTAGGAACAGCACAAAAAGTAGTGGGGATAAGGGCCATCCCTGTCTAGTACCCCTTAGAAGGGAGAAATATTGCGAAACTACTCTGTCAGCATAAACTGCCGCACAGGGGTGCTTGCATATTGTCATTAACAACATTCTTATATGCGCCTGATCCCATACCAATGCAAAACCCTCTCAAAAAACTTCCAGCCTACCCTATCGAACGCCTTCTCGGCACCCAATGTGGCCGCTGCCCAAGGTTTAGCTGCACTTTTCCTGGCTCCAAAATATCACACAGGAGTCTTGTATTAGCTGAGGAGAGCCTTCCCTTAATGAACCCAGTTTATTCCTTAAGCACTAGCCTGGGTCTAACCTTAATGCAAGTACTTTGGCAAATATTTTTGCTTCAGAGTTTATTAACGATATAGCCCTATAGTTTCTCACATGCCGCCAATCCTTCCCAGGTTTAGGAATGACATGAATCCAGGCATCATAGAATGTGTCACTAGGACCGCCCTCCGCCGAGTAGCCCATAAACAGCATCCATAGCCAGGACGCCAGCAGCTCCCTGAATGTGTTATAAAATTCGGTGGGCAACCCATCTGGCCCGGAGCCTTGCATTTCTTCAGCCAGCATATGACGTCTATAATTTGGGCTATGGATACATCCCGCTTTAATGAATCGAAAACTTCTTGAGGATTGTGTGCCCGGCTTGGATGAGGGGTATTCCCCAAGTATTCATCGATCAGCGCAACCTGTGGGTCAGATTCCAGGGTATAAAGCCCTTGGTAGAATTTTGCAAACTACCAGGCAATATCTTGGTGCTATTACCCTGCGTGATCAGGGCAGAAACCTTATTATTCTGACTACGAGCCTTAAGAACAGAGATCCTGCCTTATTGGCCTCCCAAAAATCTTGGAGTTGCACTTGTAAAGCACTACTGACGCCCTAACTGTAGTCGCCTTATTATTGTCACACTTTGCTTTTATCAGCTCTTTCAAAGTAAGCTTCCGTACATGCTTGAGTTCCAATGCCTTCATCTCCCCAAGTTTCCCCCAAGCAGACTCTCTTGCCACCTGGTTTATCGACGCCACATACCCTAATATATGCCCCCTCGGAATGGCTTTATTTGCGCCCCATAATAACGTGGGTTTTGAACACCCCCTCAGCATTAAGGAGGAGGAATTTCCTTGTGAATTGATCCATCAACTCTCTGAATTCAGCAGAGCCCAGCAGGTCTATATTCAGCCATCACTTACCGTTTCTGGGAGAGCTTGCCCCCACTTGAAAGCCGCTGTTACCGGTGCATGGTCTGATATCACCTGGGGTGCAATTTTAGACGTGAGCACTTTCTGCACCAGCCCATTACTCACAAACACATTATCAATCCATGAGTAAGACGAGTGCACATGCGAGAAAAAGTATAATCCTGTCCATCAGGGTTGCATAATCTCCAGACATCCTCCAAAGTATTGCACCGGATAAACTGTCTGATTAAACTGTCTGAATGCTTCGTGCATCTTGGAGGGTTTGAAGCCACAATTCGATTTTCTATCCATAATAGAGGCTAGAGGTAAGTTGTAATCCCCCTATAATTAGGTCTGGGCACCCTACCCTTTGGGTCATTGCATAAACCTTATGGCAAAATTGGGGATCTGCTTGATTAGGGCCATATAGATTCAACAAAACTACAGGAACTTTATTCACCAAGCACTCCACCAGTACCCATCTGCCACCATCATCACCGCTAGGAGACTCAAAGCAAACCGAGAGCTTCTTGTGGAACAGAATGCCTGCCCCCGCTTTATGGCGCTCAGCCGGAGAGGCACATACCTGCCTTAGCCATTGCCTTTTCAACCATGCTGCCTCTTCGGACCGGATGAAGACTTTATGTGCATCTGGTCTCCTGAGGTGAGTTAGCACTCGCTCTCATTTAATGGGGGCCCAAAGGCCTTTCACATTTCATGAGACAACGTTGATCATGGAGAGGCGTTCATTGGTGCCCCCCGTTTGCATAAACATGTAGAAACCAGGATGCTGCCGGTTAGCCAGTCTGCTCACCTGAGGAGAGTGGCCCATGGCCCATCTGCACACCCTTCTTAAGTACACCACCCTCACATGCATTCAGCCACCAAGAAGGAAGGAGACCAACAAAGACACATAAGGAAAGAAACAGAAAAACAGAATAAGAGGACCTATAAGACATACTTGCCACTTGTGATCACATCTCCCACTCCTAACTGCCCTTGGGTGCCTCATTCCTGCCCTACCCACCACTGCTGAATATGGCAAAGTGTAACCATGCCCCAAAAACAACCCCATACTACTCTGATGACGCCTCTAGGAACTGCCAATGGTCTTGAGGATCATCAAAGAACTTAGAAGCCCCTTGGTGTGTAGTGATCACCATTCTGGCTCACACTAAAAGGCTATAGCTCATCCCTCTGAGGCACAAGTCAGGCCGGATCACAAGGAATTGTTTCCTTGTAGTCACTGTGTGCTTAATCCTGAGAGATGATAAGTTAATGCACGTCAAAGGTCAGCTTGGTGAGCAGATCCGTCACCTCCTCAGGAATTTGGACCACCTAGTTGTGCCTAAGTAGGAATGCTATCAACGGCCTCAGCTTCTTATCCCGAAATGGCTTTGTTACAGCCATTGTATGCGCTCTTTGAATTTCAAGATGGGGCACAAAGTTGAGCTGAAGCGCATCGGGAATCCATTTCTAAGCCATTGTATAGTGTCTGCACCTACTGCTCTTTTGGGGATCCCAAATATCCTGATGTTATTTTTTTGGACCGTCTTCCAGATGGGTAACTACTGACTTCAATTCACAATCCCTTCCCTGGAGGTGCTTGAGACCTTCTAATCTGTACACCAATGATAATATCGTTACCTCATCATGGTCCAACTGCCCTGCCAATGTCTTTCCTGATGAATTTCACCTTGTCCTGGACATCATGAGTAGGTTTTTCAATGAGGAGACAGTTTTTTGTATAGATGAGAGTTCTACCAAGATCCTGCTTGATTCAGCCTGGAGCAGCTCCATTGGTAGGCCCTGCAATTACACTATATGAGGTGTGCTAAGGGCCGACTTCCTATTAGCCTCGAACTTCAAGGACTACTTTGGCACAACATCAGAGACCCACTTGGCAGGTTCAAAAGATGACCAACACGAAACCAATGACAGGCACTAGCATCTTCACTGTCGCCCTCATCCATGATGGTGCCCAGGAAAAAATTGTGTCAAATCAGTCCTCACTTTGTATGCCAGCTTCTTTCTTCATGTGCATGGTACTTCTAGGTTGTGTATGGCTCCTATTATTCGTGAGAGGGAGCCATTGTGCGCATCTTCGGGAGGCATGAAGGTGCAACATGAATCTAAGATCTTTTTGCATACGCCTTTCATCGCCGTGAGCAGGTCGAGGACATACCTGTTCTGCATGCTCATCAATCTCAGGGCATACAATTCCACCTTTATAACTTTGAATCCTTGTTCAGGGTCATTTGCCAGCTGTATTAGTTCCCAGCATACTGTTTGCCACACTTTTGCATTAGCTGCTGCTTGCACACCAGGTAGCAACATTGAGGCGAAAAATGTCTGTGCCTTGCTGAAAAATGTCATAAAGCAGTTCAGATGAGACTTTGGATAGGTAGTTAGCTCTTTTGTTCCTCCGCACATTTTCATATTTTTCTTTACCAGGGAGGATGCAACACTCTGGTACTGGCAACACGTTTTTTGTCTGTTATTCAGAAGTTGGACATGTGGTAGGGGAAAAAGCTGTTGTTGGACGGCTTTGTGAATGTTCTTCTGGGATTATGAGTAAAGCTGAGTGCAGCGTGGCTAGCGAACAATAGCCCCCTCCATCACGGTGTGAGGTGCAAGTACGGTTGCTGGCCGCACACCCAATAGTAATCCATCACTGCAGCTGTGCCTTTTTTGAGATCAGGTAAAATCAATGTCTTGTTGTAGTGTTCGTTGGCCCCCACAAAGGTAGTTGTGGCACTATAAAAGCATAGTTCGTAAGTTTCTTCTCTGTGCACTTTCATTGGTTTCTCCATTGCTTCAATCCATGTTAGTTTTGTGATATGCTCAGTCCAGAACGGTGTGCACGTTCCTTCTACTCCAGCGAGGATCCCTTCTTCGTATCCTATTAGACCATCCGCCATGCAGCTGACTGTGGTGTCTTGCCATTTGATGTTCACATATTTAAGTCCTTGTATCACTAGGTATGGGCATTTTAGACATTGGTTGCTTATCAGATTGCTGTTGCAATGTAGGCGATCTGGGTCAACAATTTCGAGTCTCACATTGTGTGCCTGGAAGGTGCCCTTGAGCCTGCACAGCACAAGATGGATTAGGCACTGGGCCTCTAGAATTGGTACTTCTTGTGGCATTAAGACCTGGGGGGCCACCGACGCATACAGTATCAATGAACACACGTAACAGCTGCCTTTCACTTTATTTCTCCCCACCAAACTCGTGTCCATATACTAATGGAAATTCTGGCTGACGCACATATTCTATGGCATCAAGACCAAACCTGCGGCAGGTGTCATATTTCATCCTTCGTGCTTGCCTATGTTTGGGTCAACCTATATATCCATTAGTAATTCTACTTATGAGCACCAGGGGACCACTCCGGTGGTGAAAGTGCACAGTATAAATATCCTTTAACATTAACAACATCAGTAAAACTTGTATCACGAAAAGCATTAGGGAATCTTGAAAACAGTATGGCCTTAGTAATGTATTCTAGCAATGGAGTATGAGGGGGTGAATTTGCATCATGGGCAGAATTGTTATTGTGTTGAGGCTCAGTGTTGTGTGCTAGTTGTGGTAAATGCACAATGTATTATTTGTTTGAACATTAGACCTATTATATACAGTGAGGTTTTGGTACCTGCCCCCACCTCTCCCCTCTTTTATATGTGGGCCCCATAGAAAAGATGATCCAAGATAAATGCCTAATATAAACGTCAATATTGCAAACCCCCCTGAGATACAATGCATGGCACACATGTATGAATGAGAAAAACTAGAAATAATGCTATAATTATCACTTTATTAATATACAATTAGTGGTTTGAGAGCTCCGGTGCCATTTTCTTCTTAAGTAATGCACACAAAATGGTAAAAAAAGAGAGACAGAGAGAGAGAGAGAGAGAGATTGAGATTGAGATTGAGATTGAGGGAGTGCGAGGGTCTAAGGGAGCACCCTCTCTGCTCTGCAAGTGTAATCTGAAACAGCTGTGCATATGCACAGGTTGGGGCAGATAGGACCTGGGATGCTGATGGATGAGTTATCCTGGACGCAGCAGTTGAGTGGGTGGGGAATCAGTTTCTGTGGTAGCTGCAGCACGCAGTATGTCTTCTCATTGGGGTGGTGCAATCTGTCGGAAGACACATTTAATTGCCCGTGTTAGGGTTGTCAAGTAATCTTTAAATTCATCTCCTAAAATAGCTGGTGCCCTATGGGCATCTGATGCCTTCCTAGCAGGAGATGACAACAGGTAACCACCTCATAGGGTGATAGATGGTGGTCCTTGCATGGCCTTGTGCGCAAACTAAACAATGCCAAGGGTAAGCAGTGCACCCAGTTTTCCTTCAACTTGGTGCAAAGCTTACACAGCTTAATTTTAAGGAGTCTGTTTATCCTCTACACAAGTGACCACAAAAGTGATGGGTGAAAGGTTTTGAATGAATCTGAACCACTGGCGTTGCTCTGGGCAACCTTCCACACCACCATTTTTTAGCCCGTCTGCGCCATTGCAAAAGGGGTCCAGCCATATGCAAATCAGTCTGGTACTGCCACCAATGGTAGCAGCCCAGCCCGAATTGCTAGGCCAGGTCCCCTCTGCACAGAAACAGAAGCAACCCCAGACATGTTTCGGCCTTGTTGGGCCTCCTCAGTGAAGTGCAGCTTGGTTCCCTACACAAGGCCATAGGCCTGGGGTGATAAATTGTGCACATCCAGTGTTTAATGTGCAGCAATGCGACGAGCGATTAAAATAACTCTTTGAAAAAGTGTGTGCCATTATCTGACCTTAACACATCCCATACTCCCATTGAGGGAAAACCTCATGCCGTGGAAATTTAGCTGTGCATTTGGCATCCGGGTATGCACAAGGTCCCACCTCCACCTATTGTGAGAAGGGGAAAACAACAACGATCCAATATCGGGACCCATTGCACCTCTTGCTCATGTTGTGTAGTCGATGTGCAACTCTCGGGATGGCCCAGTACGTTGGGCCAGAGTGCCTCTTAGTGTTTGTAAAATCATGCCTATGCTGAAACTCTGACATGCGATGCAGTGAATAACCTGTTGGTCAAATGTTCCCGGAGGATTGGAATAAACCAATCCTCCTGGACGTCAGCAGTAATGTGGTGTTTCGAGCGGTGGGAGGGGTGATGAAGCTGATGAAATGCTATAATTATTAGTTCATGTGGCATTAAAGCTTTCCCTCTGCATTCCTGTTTCCATAATAGATCAGTAGGGGACTATTTGCCCCCTCTCCTGAGCCAGAGCTCCTTCTCCTCTTGTAGGGCTCTCCCCAGTAATTTGATGACCTTGTCTATTGGCAATGCATTGTACAAGATAGGTGGCTGTTCATCGGTGGGTGTTGTTATGATGTATTCAGCAGGTGTGGGCACTGGGAGATATGCTGCAATTTTGGCTGCTGCATCTGCTGCGGGGTTACAGAGGGACACTTCATCAGTGTTGTTAGTATGGGCGGTGCTTTTGATGACCGCCAATACGGAAGATTGCGATAGCAAAAAAATAAGTCAGTCCAATAATGTGGCATGCTGTATGGGGGACCCCTATTGCCCTATTATAGCCCCTCCTCTTCCACCTGGAGAGACTGGCATGCACTGTTGTTGTGACGTACGCTGAATCAGAGTAAATGGTCATGTGACACCATTGAGATGCATGCAGTGCCTCAATAAGTGCTATGAGCTCTGCTGCTTAGGCCGAATAATGCATGGGTAGTCTTTTCTGAATCAATGTTTCATTCTCGGCAGCTACTAAGTGCATCACTGCTGTGCCAGTATGTCTCATGCATGTGTCCTTGTCAATTGTTACTGATCTTTCAATGAGAAGTACTCCCCCCACCCCCAAGTGGACTGTCTTTTGCTATCGGAATGTCATCTTCCTCTTCCTTGTACATTATGCAGTCATGTCTGGCCAGGTCCTCATCAGTGCACATTTCTGTTCGAAACATGGCAGGGTTTACTGTCTTGCATCGCATAACGTGGATATTTGGGCTGGTCAGGATTATCTCATATGCAGATGCTCTTTGAGTTGTTAGTGTGGAATTTGTGTGCTCCAAAATGGCAAACGCTGTGTGCTCCATGCAAACGGTGACAGAGCAGCTGATGGCAATGGTAGAGCTTTCCTCAATTGCGAATGCCGCTGCAGCATGTGCTTGTTCACATGCAAACTCTCCCTGCATTATCGAGTCTAGCATGCCGCTGTAATAGGCCATTGCCTTGTGGCCCATTGTGGATTTTTGTGTTAACACAGCAATCATGAGCTGGCCATTAGAGTATGAGAAAAGGTACAATTATTGAGTGTAATCTGGGGTAACTAATACAATGGCTGTTGAAACCACCTCCTAGAGGTCATTAAAACTTGCCAGGATCTCCTCTGTCCATACAATGTTGTTGTCAGCGCTCTGGGCCTCCTTGAGGCCCTGTAAGAGTGGTCTGGTGTATGATGCCTAGTCAGGTATCCATGCCCTGCAGTAGTTACACAATCCAAGAAACCTTTGCATTTCTTTCACTGTCGTGGGCTGTGAGGTAGCTTACACAGATGCTGCACAATCTGGAATTATTCTTTTGCCATTCTCTAACACCAACTGAATGAAGTACAACACTTCATTTAGGCAGTGTTGCAATTTCACTTTGTTGACCTTGTACCCTTTTTGGGCCATAAGCTGCAAAAATGTGATGGAATCTTGCCTGCACTAATGCTCACTGTCGCTGGACACCAAAAGATCGTCCATGTACTGGAAGATTGTGCTGGGTACCCGGCTGTTCCCCAAATCTGCGGTATTATTCTGTTAAACATACTAGGGCTCTCACAGTACCCCTGGGGCAATCTCATGCGTTCAAATCTTCTCTCCCCATGAGCAAAGGCCATGAGGTACTGTGAGTCTGGATGTATTGGTATTGAGACACGTGCATTTTGAGGTCCACTACTGAGAAGTGTGTTGCTTCTTTGGGGATGTTACACAAGATTATGCATGATTAGGAACCTGCTCCACACTACTCACAGTCCCACACTCATGTGGTACTAAAGACACACCACCTGAGTGTTGGATGGAAGGAGTGGAATGTGTTGTTGGGATGTGTTGTAGAACTGCTACCCAGGAATCAGGTATGGGGATCCTAGGGGCAAATAACATGGGTCAATGTTCTGCAAGCGGGTACCACTGTTGAACCCCCAGCCAGGGGAAGGTTGAACTCACCTGTTGACTGCACAGTTGTGAGGATTCCTGGGTTCATCCATGCCAGTTGTGTCACAGGTGCTGCCCAGACTGGCTGTGGCTAACTGGATGTGGTGTTTTTGAGGTAGGTATTGGTCCCTTGGCTGTAGTCTCCGGTGGTCTCTTTGGCGTAATAGTCTTTTGGGAGCTAGGGTCCCTTGACTCAGTTCTTGAAACCTCTTCCTTCCCTTCTCCTGCTTATGTCTTTCCCTTAACAGCTCGCTTTACTGCACACCTTCTGTTGTGCTTGCAGCCCTTACTTTCAGCTCCAGCTCAAGTAACAGGTTTAAATAGAGTTTTAATGTGGCGCTGTTAGGGCTAATATAGTGCTAGCCTGTTGCCCGTCTTAATTTCATGCCTCTTTCAGGCCAAGCAATGCTGATAACAACAGCAGGAGGTCAGGCAGTGCAGCTGAGTTGTTTCAGGTGAAGAGCACGGTATTGAAAGACCAATGCCATCTTCGAGGAGCATGGACTGAATGACAGACAGGGTAATGGTGAGTATGAAAAGTTCTTATGGATGTGTTTGGGCCTTGCGGTTTGTTCACATGCCTCTGAGTTTGCTTGCTTTTCTTCTTTCCCTCTCTTACTGCAGGGACCGGGGGTGCTGGTACTAAAGATTTGGAGCTGTCAGTAAGCATTATGCTGCAAGAGCATAGTAACGCAAAGCAAGAAGAAAGGCATGGGGTGTGGTTTATATAGTAACCACACCTGTGCAACTGGGCCGCATGTACAGCAGCTTGTTCATGGGTCCCTCTGGTGGCCATGTTGGAAGTAGGTGCGACGACTGCACACGGTGGCCATATTGGCGATCTTGGCCCCCATTGGAGGGATAAACTTAAACACACTGGCTGGGACAAAGTTGGTGTGAGTGCCAAGGCTGCAGCAACAGGGTCCAGCCTTCCCTCATTCTCCCAAGATGTGTGTGCCTACTTGAAGTGGAGGGGGATTGGTTTGCTGGTGAAGGTTGGTTTGCTGGTGATCATGACAGGTACCTCACCCACACCCATCCTGGTCAGTCCCTATCACAACAATCCTCTTGGCAGAAAACACCAGACCCTGCTGCAAGTCTGAAGACAGTATTGTACCTTCTGCCAGCTCGGGGGACACCACAGGACGGAATATGAAGTCTGTGGGCACTCGCCAACAACCTTTGCCAAATTGAGGCTCCGCCTCTACAAGCACTCTTATGCCGTACACAAACATGTCTGAGTCCATGGGAATTCCGCGAACCACCACCTCTCCTCGCATGAATTATCGCCATCGCCCCTATGGGGCACATTCCTGGTATGAACGAAATATTCTTCTTGAGTTTGCTGAACAGGTCCGAGGCCAACAAGTTCCCTGGAGAACTTTCAGAGTATAGTATGGGGCCCCGCACCACCTACCCCCCTATTTTGATGTTAACCTCTTCAGTGTATGGAAGCATGGAGACAACCCAAGAGAAGCGCTGCATGTCAAGATTTTTGCCCGAGAGCAGGAAATTACCCTCGATTATGCATGATTTTGTAGCACCCATGTCAACCATGAAAATGAAGTGTTTGTTTCCTATCTCTGCACCCACCAAGGGTTTCTAATCAGGGTGGACAGTCATCGATAGAACTGGGCACGCAAAAGCTCTTTGTGGGCTGTCCTAGTCGGGGTATTTGTTTGTGCTGCGGTACGAAAAAGAGTTCCCCCACTATACTTGCCCCACGATAGGGTGTGATGGTGATGTTAGGCACAGCGTCATGTGTGGGCACATTTCCTCCGTGTTGAGCATTGGGTGTGGGCATGCGCTGCTGGACTGCTTGTGGGTTGGGCGTCTGTGCATGTTGGGGTTGTGGCAGCATCCATGGGGGCCAATATGGGAGCTCTGTGTATGCCAACTCTATCTCGGCTGGTATGGAAGCCGGCACTGGAGGGAGTGAACTCTGCTGTAGGGGATGAGTTGGTGGGTGATAGGTGGCATATGGGATGTATCCTGTTCCTGCTCTACTTCTGCATTCTCTTGCAATATGTCCCCACTTTCCACAATTCCAACATTGTGATGGTCCCATACCCCCTTGGCTGGGCCCCATTCCTCCAGACCCCTAAAATCGTCCTGGAAACCCACCTCTTCTGTTTTGTTGTCCTCCTTGCTGCCACTTGGGCCAGAATGTTGAGGTCCCCCTCCCCACTGTCCTTGTGCTCCTCCCTCTGGCCAAAACACTGCTATTCTGACATCCGCGGGTGTTTGCATGCTCCCTGATGTCTTTACAGGTGTGGGACCATCCCCTCTACAGCTATTTTAGCCAACTTTCTCAGATCCAGTTTCGCTTCATCCGCCTGCAGCCATTGCGCTGTTTCCTTTTCACGTTATTTTATTAGTTTGCAGTGAATGTATTATTATTATATGAATTTCCGCCCACCCTTTCGCTTCAGTACCCACTATTTTGTCTAGTGCCTTCTGCACTTCCTTCGGTAAGCCCTTTTCTTAACACAATAAAAAAGAGGAACTGATCTGTCCCACTGGTCCCCCGTCTCAGCCCTTCACATCTCCTGAACCTTAATAATGTACTGGCAGGGGTCCACATCATCACCTATAGTGTATGCATGATAGCTTGTTAGTCTGGGGTATCAGGGTACGTTCGCCAAAGAGCATCTCACACCTGCGCCCTGATGTAGTTAAATGGTGCGCCATCGTGTGCATCGTTGTTCAACCTCACTCCCGTGTACGCTGCTTTAATCCATACATCCCCGGCCTGATCTCCCACGATCACCACTAACAAGATATTCATATCACCCAAGGCCACGGGCATGTCCGCTGTCTGCTTCTCAAATACTTATATCCGTTGCCCCGCCCGGCTGTTAAAGGTGGGAGTGCTTTAATCAATATGTTTTTATCCATCTGCGCCCAAGGCACATACTGTGCCATACCCACGCCTTTGTGTATCAGGGGCATTTGCAAGCCCATTCTCTTCCCCTCCTTTCTTTCAGTGCTTCCCTTTTTCTTTGCTACTGCCACGCTGCCAAACCTGCTCCATAATCCCTCGCCCCACAAAATAACAAACTGTTATTTCGGGTGCCTGTTGTGCCTCCTCCTCACCATCATCCTCATACTCATCAACGGTACTCCACCAATCTTCCTCCGGATCCATGTCTTCACCTCTATTGGACCTCAGCGTAACATAGCCTGTGCTGCCTGCCTGCCCTCGCCTTCCTTCTTCCCGATATGCACATCCTTTATTGCTGTACTGTACAATCTGAACAAAATATCCCTGCCCTCCATTTGTCTTAAACTTTGCCTTTCCTTCACTCTGTGCTGCTTGTAGCTGCACCAATTCTACTTGCGCTGATTCTAGTGCTTCTTCTAACTCCTTCTGCCCTTTGCAGTCTTGTGGTGGGGTGGTTACTGGGGTGGGTATGTATGGGGGTGGTGGGACTGTGGCTGGAGTAGGCACATATATTCCCTTATATTCTGCCTGTGCTCTGCTGCTCTCTGCTGGTGTATCCCCTTCAAGGGTATGCTGTGCCCCTCTCTCATCGGTGTCTTCCACATTCTCAATCATTTTCCACAAGTCTAAAATGTACTTTCGGTTCTGCAGCTGCTTGCCTTTACACCTAGCTGCTAAGAATATTGTCATATGTTCCAAAATTCCCTTATTATGAGTGCCCTGTTCTGGCCAGAAGTGGGGAATCCCCCCTCGTGTTTCTACCACCCACTGATTATGGTATTTTTTTTATCTCCCCCCTGTACAAGGGCAAGGCCCTACATTACTGATCGCGTGCTGCGTGAGCTGCACTTGTTGCAGTAAAAAAGAATCTTTCTGCTTATCGACTCCTTTCAGTCAGACAAAGTTAATTTGTCTCCCCTCCATTTCACACACACCCAATGTCACACTCCACTCACTCAAAAAACCACTCTATTAACAATGCCCCTCCTCGGGCCTTCACCATATCCAAAAATCATAGAACGCTAAAACAACAAGCTAAAACAACAACCTCTACTGTATCCAAGCCCACTTATTATGCAGGGCTCCTATTCATTTCCTTTTCTGCTGTTACACAAAATAAGTGGCACCACCTTCTCCCCTCACTTGAGGAGGCTCCCTACACTCCTGTTTTCCTTTCCGTAATATCCTCCTTAAAAATAAAATAATACAAATAACAAGCACATCTACACCATACAAACAATCTCGTCCTCCATTCACTCGCACACCACACTTTTCCCCATATACCGCTCCCCTAATTGTTAACACTTGCAAGGGTCACTCACATGTGCATGTTCTCCCAAACTCCTCCATCATGAGGTTCCAATACTGGCCTGCATGCTCCCGTAGCAGTGCCAAAGAGAAGACAGGAATTCTTCAAAGATGGCTCCTGCACACCACTGGATAGTATGCATTTTTTGGGACTGGTCCTTGCAGGTGGATGAGGCCCCGCCGGAGAAGCGGAATGGAAGCCTCCGTGGGAACTCGGGTCGCTGGGATCACATCAGGGTCACCAAATGAACGCACGCTCCTATTCGCTCACACCAGAACAAAAATACAGTCTGCTAGGGAAAAAGGCCCAAGACACTGCTTGCCAGGATAACCAGTACTTATTTCCACAAAATAGAAGTGCATCGGCAAATAACTCTGCTGCCTCCAAACGTTCTGAGCTCCGTCGGCATGTGAGGAATGTTTAAGCACAAACAACGTCACTAATGACGTAATTTCATACAGTACAATTCTACAATACTAATTGACAGAGTCATATACATCTAGGGCCTGCTCCATAGGGGATGCCAGGCCATTGTTTTATCTTCATCTTTCCATCTTAGTTCACATGGGTGCGGCTGGGCTCATCCTCCACTTTTGAGATTGGCCTAACAATGAATTAGCTACTTGGAAAAACAATGTTATTTTATTGTTGTAACAGTGCACTTGGCAGGCACAGAGATGGGCCCAGGGGAGAGCTGAGGTCACGCTAACTCACACACTTCACTCACTCCCAAACAAGTCAGCAACTTCCAAGCTTTTCCAATCAAGCAACTGTGAGATTAGCAGAGGAGAGAGGGGGGAAGGAGAAGGTAAAGAGGAAAGTCTTGAGGAGCTTCTGGAATTTAAGAAAGTCCTGCTCAAGACGAAGCAGGAGGGGAAGACTGATCCAAAGAAGCGAGCCAGCTGAGGAAAGTGATCAACCTCCTGCCCTCTGTTTAATTAAACACTTTACACACAAAGAGTTGGTGCCAGAGGTGTGTAGAGGTCTAGAGGAGGAATATTTGGTAAGAGAGATGCAGATAGTGTTGTCCCCTGCCCCAGACAGCCTTGTGGTTGATACAGAGGGATTTGAATTAAATCCATAAAGCAACCAGGAGCCAATGAAGACTGTTTAGGGCAGGAGAGATGCGGCCCTTGGGCCTGAGGCCAGGGATAAGTCTTGCTGCCCTATTCTGGATTAGCTGGAGGGGTATGTGAGAAGTAAAGAGGAGTTCTGGGAGTGTATCTCTATCAGCCTACATCCAGGGTTAGAGTCTCAACCAGATTATTTAGCTCATCATCCCTTCACAGAAGAGAAATGTCCACTACATATCAGTCTTTGGCTTGCCCAAGGGCAGTCCATCACTGAAATGCTAGGAATTTTTCTTCTGAACAAGAGTACCAACAGCAACCCCAGACACGTGTTTCGGCCTTGTTGGTCCTCGTCAGTGAGGTGAAGCAGTGCCTCTCTAAGAACAGTGAGCAATGGCTCTTGGTCTGGATTACCTTAGTAATTTGAGGTGAAAACCAAAAGCTACTTAACATGCATAAGTAAGAGGGATTCTGGGAGTGTCCCTCTACTGGCCTATATCCCAGGTTAGAGTCTCAACCAGATTCTTTAGCTCACCATCTGTTCACAGAAGAGAAATGTCCACTACATTTCAGTCTTTGTCCTGCACAAGGGCAGTCCAGCAACGCAATAACAGCCAAGTCTCTTCTGAACAAGAGTAATAACAGCAACCCCAGACACATGTTTTGGCATAGTTGGACCTTGTCAGTGAGGTGGAGCTCTGACTCTCTAAGAACAGTGAACAAGGGTTCCACGTCTGGATTACCCTAGTAGCTTAAGGTGAAAACCCAAAGCAGGTGTCTCACTCGCTAGTCCCCGTGGGTCTCTCTCTCTCAGGTGGCCAGGGCACACCCATAGCCTTTGGATCCAGACCCTGGGGGAGGACCAGTGCAGGAGTATCACCTGGGTGACAGGTCTTCAGGGAGTGGGTCATTTGATTGTGAGACACGGTATCCTCCTCCCTGTAATATCTTTACCCCATCCTACCTGGTACGATATTTAGGAAATCTACCTCCTCCCATTTCCCTACACAACCACTTTCACAGAGACAGCTCGCTCTGGGAGAAAACAGGCTCACACCCGAGTATTGTACCTGATGTGTCCCACTATTATGGTCAGGCAAGGTCAGGCAATTAATGGTAACCACCCACACCTGACTTCCATTAAGCTTCCCCACACGGATTAAAAAGGCAGAGCATTAGAGCACACTCTGAGCGAGGCAAAGCACACAAAGGAGCAGTATTTTCCCCACAGCAGCTGAACAAGTTTAGAAAGACGTCAAACCACGAAGGGTACGCATGGAGGGAGATACCCTTGATCTTTCCAGTGAGAAAGTGTTTCCTTCCAGAACCCTTCAGATTAGAAAGCATAAGGCCGGGAAACCATACTGAAGAATCCTGTATTGTGTGTCGGAGATAACTGGGGTCGTCGTGCACGGCTGACCGAGTCAGGGAGGAACAGCAGCCACTGTGGTACCGTCCTTGGCTCCAAGATCAAAGCAGCACCAGAGAGATCAACACAGCTGGTGAGTTGGGGAGACCAATACAAGACCCGATGTGTTGAATTCAAGGTTGCAAGTGGCAACATTGTATCAAGAGTGCAAGAACGAAGATTGGTAATGTGTGTGATGAAAGACGTGAGGAAAGATGTGAGGAAAGCTTTGATATTTGTAGCAGCAGAGAAGCTAATATCCATCCAGGGAAAAGAGGGATGATTCCCACAGACATAGCCCTACTACCCACAGAGGGTTGTTATATAAGATTGGCACCAAAATCTGGTCTAACCTAGAGGTTTGGTCTGGATGTTCTAGTAGACGTCATAAATCCCGGGGAGACATATCGGTTCTCCTACAGAACTATGGCAAAACTCCATTTGAAATACATCGTGGGGACTTAATTGCACAGGGCATTCTTGGGAGCGCTCTATTTCCCCGGTTTAAGAAAGAAAGTGAACCAGAAGAAACTGAGAGGTAGCTTAGGCTTTTGGAGAGGCTGATGAACCACCCATCATGGAGGCAAAGAGGGAAGAAGAACCTACCATCCTTCCCGACCTAGCCTACGCCCTGCAAAATGATACAGCACTCGCAGAGTCTTTCTTGCAAGTGATTCCTGAGGGATAAGGACTTGAGAAGGGGAGCCTCTTTTTCTTCCTGAAACATGGATTAATATATTGAAATTAAACCTCTCTAGAAGGCCTAAGTAAAACTCAATTAGTAATCCCCAAAACCCATCATAACATCGTGCTAGGGATTGCACATTCACATTTGATAGGGGGACATTTAGCACAATCTAAACCCCAAGCTCACATCAGTTGGAAATTCTACTGTCCAGGTGTTCATGCTGATATAAAGTACTTCATCCAGACATGTGAAATATGCCAGAAAACCAGTGGGCATATTCCCTTACCCGCCCCTCTAAACCCTTTACCAATCATAGAAGTCCATTTCTCCCGAATTGGGATGGATGTCATTGGACAGTTAGAGACCTCTAGACTGGATAATAAATATGTTCTCGTAATCATTAATTAAGCTACCCGATACCTAGAGGCGGCATTCCCCATGCAGAACAATACAACCCAGCAAATCTTAAAACACATACCACCATTCTTTTCCATGGTTGGTTTCGCCAAGGCAAATCTAACAGATCAGGGATCCAATTTTTTGAGCAAACTCATGGGTAAAGTCAAAGAATTACTACATATTTCTACCTTAAGAACCTCATTTTACCGCCCCAAATGGACAGATTGGTAGAGCGATTCAATAAAACCCTTAAGATAATTTTGAGAGAATTGGTAGATAAGGATGGAAAGGACTGGGATAACACTATCCCCTGGACCCTATTTGCAGTAAGAAAGACCCCTTAGGCATCCACAGCAGCTCTCCTTTTGAACTACTTTATGGTAGAGAACCACAAGATGTCTTATACATGCTCTGGGAGACCTGGGAAGCGAGATAAGAGGCATCTATTCCTCTCTCACAAACAGCTACCCAATTGCGAGAGCATATAAAACTCGTTCGAAGCCTAGTCTACACTCTCATGGAAAAGCTCAAGCCCAACAGAAGTCCACATATGACAAGAAGGTCAATTTAAGATTCTTTTCAGTAGGACAAAAGGTATTAGTCCTCTTACCTACCTCTGAAAATAAACTTGTCTCAAAGTGGCATGGGCCATATGAGGTACTAGAGCAAACAAGGACCTGTACTTATATAATAGCTCAACATGACAGAAAGCAAAAGACCCACCTTTACCACGTACATCTCTCAAAGGAGTGAAAAGAAAATACTTCTGCTGACTCAATATTGTCTTGTTTGGTACTGGAGGAGATAAACAATTCAGAGCTTATTCTTCAAAATCTATCTGGATAGAACCAAGAAGATTTAAACCACCTGGTTATGGCATTCCCCGATGTATTCTGTGAGAAACCAAGAAGAGTACATGGTACTTATCATTATATCAGAATCCAAAGGGAAAAATGGTCCATTTAAAACCCTGAAAACAAATAGTGGTTGAGGAAGTGAATAAAATACTGAAGGCAAACATTATCGAGCCCTCTTCATGCCCATGGTCCTTCCCTATTGTGCTGGTAACCAAACCTGATCATTCTTGGAGGTTTTTCATAGATTTCAGGCAGGTCAGCGCCATCTCCGCCTTCAATGCCTATCCTATGCCACGCATGGATGAGTTAATAGATAAACTTGATAGTGCCACATTCCTATCAACCCTCGCTTTAACCAAGGGATATTGGCAGGTCCCTGTATATGGACCTGATAAGGAAAAACAGCTTTCTTGATACCCTGGGACTATTTCAGTTCAAAGTCCTCCTTTTTGGCCTGCATGGGGGCCCAGCCACTTTCCAACAGCTTATGGACTGGATATTACAGCCATGTTCCAAATTCTGTGTGGACTATATTGACAACAAAGTCATTTATAGTAAGACTGGGGAAGACCATTTTTTCATCCTTCTACTATTATGAGAAGTAACTTAGAATGAAGAAAAGCTTTAGCTGAGGCAGTTGTTCCTGGCAGTTCCTGCAGATCTCGCTCTTCCTGAGCTTCAGTTGTGGGGACAAGGAGGATGTCGGGAGGTTCCTGCACTACCCAGGGAAGGGGCCACAAGGTGGCAAAACGTCTGTTTAAGGTGTGAGTGTCATAAAGTACACAAGCTGGTATCCTTCACACTGGCTATCCGGTTTTCAACAGCACTCTGAAGAAAATTCGACCAGTATAGAGACAGTGTCCAGGTGGATTGCGAGTTGGTTGTTTCCACCAGCTCAAGGGAAGAAGTCGTCCTTGAAGGGCTTCTCTGTCGAGGGAGTTTCAGGCAATTCAGACCTGCAGCAGGGCTTCACCGGTGGACCAGGAGTTGCAGAAGTCGTCTTCCTTCAGCTTGTCTTTGGTTCTTTCGTTCCAGTGGTTGACTCTGCTTTCCAAGTCCCAGAGACCTGCTTTTAAACAGTTTTTTCCCATTCATTCCAGCCTAGCTGTCACTCACCCACCAGGGTGGCTTTCCTTCCCGGACAGACAGCCAGCCAATCACGCCAGAGTGCATTCAGCTTGAATAGGAGACTAAGCACAGGGAGTTTCAGGCACCTCCCTCACATTCTGTCCACCCCAGACACTCAGGCACCAGAGGGGGGCTTGAGCACTGAAGCCCGCCAAAGGCCAATGAACAAAGCATGACCCTGAGCAAGTGTTCATACTTCAATGAACAAAGGGACCAAACCTGGTTTGGCGCGCAGAGACAAACACTAGAAGGAGCTTTCCTAAAAGAAACAGCAAAAAAAGTTGACCAAAGTCTGTATTTACAGATAGGTCTTGGGTGCCATATTGGAAAACATGGCTGACCCGATTTTTAGCTACCAGTGTTCGCAGTCGGGAAAAATCATACTAGTTTGTTCTAAAACCACTGAGACTAGCCATTTCAAGAGGAAGGGAAACATTTGACTATTACATGAGTATTTAGACATAGGGATGCTAGGCAACCCCTCCAGCATTCTATAGGAAGATAGTGTGTGCTGGGTCTGTAAATTTAAAAAGACTGGTAAAATCAATGTAACTTTAAAGGCTTTGGGAGACAGTAGTCAGTCCCAGAGAAGGTATTTAAACCTTGGGGAATCTGAAAGACACCCCTGTGACACTGCACTGAAGTTGCTGTGTGACACACAAGAACAAGTTGATGCCTATGAGTTGTTTAAAACTCCATATCCAAAGAACACAAAAGTAAAACACACATCAAATATATGAAAGAGTGGGAAAAAAGGCTCACACTCTTTCCAGCTAAAAAATAAAATCCTAGAAATCCAGCAAAGTTGCTGGGGGTCTGAAAAGGTAAGGGAAATTAGCACATTCTTGAGAATCCTCCCTAAAAGCACCATGGCATGGGAATCACAAACTCACACATACATACATGTTTGCACGCACATGAACCACATTGCTCAACATCAGAGACATGTAACACAGACAAGCAACATTGAAATATGCACCAAAACATTGACAGCAGACACCACTTGTACTCCAACATATACAAATGTATTAAATATCCAGAATCCAAATTAAACACATAAAAATGAAACCAGTGAAATAATGATCATACAAATGAAAAACCATGAAAAAAAATGTGATGGGAAAATGAAAGAATCCAAATTGTGGTCCATGTCCATTGTACCATATCTAAACGCAAATACAAATCAGACTAAAACCTCTGCTCCATGGTAAAAAAAAGATCCTGGAAAATGACAAGATCCAAACTATATACAAAGTTCACAGGTCCATGATCCCCAAAAAGTACAAGAACATCCTAAAACTACTATAAAAATAACTATATACTAGATGCGGAGCAAAGTCCATGAACTCCAAAATAAAAACAATAAAAAAGGAAACCTAACCCTAATGAACTATTTACAAAGGCAGTCGGCTAGTCCTACAACTCACCATTTCCCCCAAGAGTTCCGGCCAGAGCATCATCGAACGCTGCATGAAATTCCCTGAGGCAGGCCTCTGCTCTACACTCGAAGGCTCGCAGGGACTCCATCCTGCTCCTCTCAAACTCCCTGCGAGTCTCCTCGAGGAACTCTGCCCGGCTCTCCACCTGATGCAGGGTGTTCTCCGCCCTGGCCATGGTGAGTCATGCCCCCTCTGCCCGCTGCTGCTCTGCTCCGATTTGCTGGTCCATTCGCTGCAACACGGAAGACATACATGTTCCAAGGTCCACGTTTCGCTCCTGCTCGATGACTGATACCTGCCGCTGTGATGTTGAGGGCCACGAGTCCTGTCACTTCCTACGTCGATCAATATCGGTATCCAAATAGTATGAGAGTACAGGGACAGCTGTTCCTGTACTCTCATGCTATTTGGATACCGCTTAATATATTTCCTTGGCATTTACGGGCGCGGTATGTACTTCGGCCACTTCCAACCACAGGTATGTGCTCTGATTGTCTTGCAGTCGCACTCCGCTTCCTGCACCGGTGGGGTGTCTTTATTTGGATAGTTGACTACTACTTAGTATGTTCTTTTTCCATTCTGCCCTTAATTATTCATTTATATATAAGTCCTCTCCTGTTTACACACCTCTGGGTTTTTTCTGCTACCTGTTCCTAGGGACTTGTACACTTGATTGGAGCCTTTTTCTACACTAACACACCTCTGCTCCTTTTTACTCATACCCAGATGGGTCGTTTGGGACGCTTCGTCTTCTCCATCGGCCCCATTTTGGATTTTTCATCTTCTTTGACTCTCCAGCTGATTGAGATTTAGATTTATTTCTTGTACAGATTTCCTTCCATCCTGATTTACTCCCGTGACCTTTTCCACTTTTGTCCACTGGTTTCCTTTTGCAGGTTCCCATACAGGTTCCTGCTTACCCTGGGGTATTCAACTGCAACACTGTATTGCATTGTGATGGGTAGTAATCCACTCACCAGCTGAGTGACGGCTTGGCTATAAGCTATCTACATATTTAGACAGGTGAGCGTCACACCTACGGCTATTCTTGTAACATTGTTTCTACCTTGATTCTGACCCTTACTGGGCGGTCTACTTATTCTATGCATGTTGTGAGCACGGTTTTTGCTTTGTGTGAAAGCTCATTTAGATGCTTTTTCTATCTTTATATATTTTGTAGGATCGATTGTGTCTCCTACCCCTACTCATCTTTTGAAGTAGAGAGCCCCGACGAGCGCCAGAAAAGGTAATCATTCCCTCTCTTTGGTCCTCTAGTACATTAATTTGATCTTTTTGAAGTATTCAAGCTATTCACAAGCTGATCATTTGTTTTTATATGTTTATAACTCTACAGGTGCTATGAGACTGACTCTGATCAAGTCTAGGATTCAATAGGAACTAGGCTTTTTCGTTGTACCTACCCTCTCCTGATGAATGTTCGTTATTTATGTTGTATGAACAGAAACCTGTCGAGAATGCTCTCTGGATTAAAAACAGAGACATGAAAATATGATATACTAATCCTAATGGAGTTTGGTATACTGCTATTCGTCTTATATGTACCCTGTGCTTTCTTTTGAACTTGTTTAGCTTGCATTTTGTGCCTGTTACGTATTCCTTGTTTTATATTGAATGTCAAGTTCTATATTGTGGACCTGTGAATTTAATCATGTGTTTTAACCTTGATGATTTATTATTAAAATGATGCCAATTTTTTAGAAGTGTCTGGTCCTCCCCCTCCTTTTTAGAGGTTCATACTCTAGCCCCTGTTTTTCTAGCTCTGTCTTCCTTTATATATTGATCTTGATCCACTCGGATATAGACAGAGTAGACACTGTCAACCAGTTTGAATCAGTGGTCTACCGGGTTTCCTCTTTTGATGATAAGCCTCCTACGTCGAGCCTGCTGCTGGTCAGGATTAGGCACAGGCCCCTCCACGGTGACCTGAACTTCCTCCTGCCCCTGCGCATGGACTGCACCAGTCACACCTACCTCCACACCCTTGCCAGGCCCCATGTGCTGTGCTGATGTGGCCTCCTCCTCCTCCTTGTCCACCACCAACCTGGATGACTCCCCACTCTCCACCGCATCGGATGGCCCCTGTGTGGTCTCACCTGTCCCTCCCGCTGCCGATGGAGCCCACGACCAACTTCACCCTCTTGGGCTTCCCCTCAGCAGCTGCACCCGTTGTTGCAGATGCGGCACCAGCCTCCCAGAAGATGACATAACCTGGGAGGATGACTGGGCCTTGCGGCAGTGCCTGGTGGGGGCATCCCTGTGGTGGTGCTCCACAGCGCCACCTCCGCCCTCTTCCTCCGTCGTCGTTGTGGATAGGGAGGAATTGAACACAAGCATCAGTGTAACGAACAAATGTCTGCTTGGAACAAAACAAATGCACATGAGTGGCACTGTCAAACGTCACAACCATCACCCCCCAAACACACAGATCAGTGCAAGCAACACACATGCACAATCATGCATGCCATGTGCAACAAACATTCACATCCATGTACAAGGCACTGCAAGCACATCAGAGGAGGGGCTGCCCCTCACGTACATCAGGGTACATGCACTTCACATAGACACACATCACCTGACAGTCATGCATCAGGCTATGTAGACCTCCCATCACAGTGCACTTGGGGACAACTGGGCCGCATGAGTCAATCACGCATTGAGATGCTCATGTGTCATGTATTCATGGGGTTGGCCAGTCACACACTCACTACTCAGACACACGCACATGTACACCACGCATGTCCATGATGGTGACATAAGCACCCATATGTCACACCTCTCGCTTGCCCCAGTCCAGACAGTTATGCAAACATGTGCACCTTGTTACATGCCGGTGCGCATCACGCATTGCAACACAGACACCACTGAAGTGGGTCAGGCTTGAATGAACTCAAATGCAGCACTGTCAGGGACATGCACACAGACACCTGTACAGTAGGCATGCCAGACATGAGGCCAAGGTGCACACTCCAGCCACACATCAACATACATATGCACTATGGCAGACAAGAACACATGAACACTTACCAGTCGACTCCAGACGGAGCATCAACTCCAAGACCTGGGCATGCAGCGCTGGGTCGATACGCTCCAGGACCCGCATCTCATTGGTGGTCAACCAGCCCTGGCGCCTCGCTCCATCATCAGCAGCCTTGAGGAGGTGCCGGGCCTTGTTGAGGGTCCTGGGCCTGAAGACTTCCCAGCACTAACGGATATGTCGGTAGTCCCGGGGTGCCACCCCCTCTGCGTTGATGGCACCCACGATGTCCACTCAGATCTTACTCCATCCTTCCTTGTCGATGCAGGATGGTCCAGGGAAGAGGGCATCATAATGCCCCAGCACTTGCTCCGCCAGGAGGCCAACTTGTGTGGAGGAGAAGCCGACAGCCCTCTGCCTCTCTGCTGGGGGGTTGCCACTTGCCCCAGATGGAGATGGGTCAGACATGGCAACCCATGAGGCAGGTGTGGGTGGGGATGTGGTCCTGGGGCTGGGCTGTGGAGTGATGGAGTGGCAGTCAGGAGTCTTCAGGATCAGCAGAGGTGGTCACAGCAACAGGATCACTGGCAATGGCTTCAGAGCAGGCACCAAAATGCAGGGCACGTGGGCAGCAGTCACCTAGAGTGGGCTGGCAGCAGCAGATGGCTCTAGGAGGCAGCTCAGGCAGTTGGAGGCAGGTAAATGGCCTTGTGGGCATGAGCGTGGGTCTTCCGTGTGCTTTCACATGGCCAACCGGATGCAGAGTGACTCAGCACATGTGGAAACAGTGTGTTAGCATGTAATGTCATTGCCTGTTTCCATTGGCCAGTCCACTTGCGCTTCAGCCCCTATTGACCAGAGAGGCACAAGCCACTCAGGGTTCGCACCACCTCCCACGAGGAAGAAGTGTGCTCCAGCAGAACAGACAGGGACCTCAGACACGGCTCAGCCCTCAAACATGTCAAGAAAGCAGAGTTTCTGTAATGCAGACTGGACGAGCTTGTGGACTATGTGTTTGAACACAGATGCGACATGCTGGTGACGGCAGGGAGCAAACATATGCCTGCTTAGCGTAGGGCCCACTGGCAGTGCATCGTGGATGATATTAGCGCCTTGGGAAATGGATGCGCACAGCAGATGATTTGATGAAACGTTGGAATGACCTCTGACGCCAAACAAAAGACAAGCTGGCTGCAAAGTTTGCCTCTACTCTGGTAACTGGCAGTGGGACACCATGAGAGGAAAAAGAACTCACTCCACATGAGGAGATCGCTGGTGATTTCATTGCAGTGGAGCAGGTCCAAGGCATGGGAGGGCTGCCAAATTATGAGACAATGGGCCTCATTCCAAGTTTGGAGGCAGCCAAGGCGCTATTAGCGCAATGGCTGCCTCCAAACCCGTGTCCGGGTCTGGTCTGGTTGAATGGGGACTTACCGGGACATTCCGACCTGTGCGGACCCGGTAAATCCCCATACAACCAACCATTCCCCATTTCCACTTGAGCCGCAAATAGCGGGCCCGTTATTAGCGCCCTGGTCCCTTAGTGGGACCCGCAAAGGACGTGTGGTCAGACCACATGTCCTTTGCGGGTCCTGCTAAGGGAACTCGGAATTAGGTGGTAAGGGTTTACCGGCACCAGGTTCCTCACCAGTGACCGTTAACCCTTACCGCCCAACTCGGAATGAGGCCCAATGTCCGGTGAGTGGTGATGTGTGTGTGTGTGTCCAGGCCATGTGTATGTTGCTTGGGTGATGTCTTATGATTGTCTGCCAGTTCAGGCTACATTGTCATGACTGCTATGTCTGACCCATGTGATGTTGGACTGATACGTGCTTGTTGTCATGCAGACTGCATACAAAGCATGTCCTGCACACAGAGGCAATCCTCATCGCCACACCTGCTCCCTCCTTCCATCACAATCTCGGTGCAGCCTCTCTTGGCCCTATTCTTGCTCCAACCTATGGTCGCGGATAGCCTGTGTGTCACAAGTTTCTCCCCTTCTCACCTGTCTTTCCTTGCTTGCGACCTTCTTTAATGATTTCTTTCGCATGGTCCGGGATTTGTAGAGGCTTGTGTGCTGGTCGTCTGGTTCCACCGTGGGGATAGCGGTCCTATTCCAGGAGGCGGTCGGATGTCCAGTACCAGGAACCAGGAAGGAGACTAAGTCCGAGCTCGGAGGCACGGAACGCCGTGACTCAAGCGCAGGCGAGGATCCCGGAATAATTGTAAGGTAAGTTTGAGGAAAGGAAAGGGAGGAAGTAGATTCAAGGAATCGGGGAAACAGGACTAAGGAGGAAGTTCCGGGCGAACTTCAGCAAAACACACGTCAGGCTGCTCCAAGTGGTAGCGTTGAGACGTGCAGAGCCGCAGGGGGGGTGTCTGCTTTGTAGAATGCTTAACGTAGCGCGTAAAGACTGGCAAGCTGCTTTCCGCACCAAACGGCCATGTTGGAAGGATCACGGAATTCAGTCCTCTATGGGTCAGGGACCACGAAGTCCAGGATGGGCGCAGGCGGCGATTCATGACACTGTGATGATCTTCCACTCAACACTCACCTACTATCGTCACATGACTGACGTCTCTGTGTGGTCACATTGCAAGCTGTTCCTCCTCAGAGGAATTTTTCCTTACCTCTCCATCCCCCAGCAGCTCACTGTCTCCATGGGACTGGTGATTCCCATGGCGGACTACTGCAACGGGCAGTACCCGAATTTCTGTGAATATACACTCTTCCCTCTGCATCCCTGCCAGACCTGGACTGTGTGGAATGTCCTTTGGCCTTGGTGCAGGATATCTCACTCGGACTATGCGGATGGCACAGGCTCATGGTGGCTATGAGTGTTCATTCCTGGACCCTGTACATTCCCAGCAAGTCCATATGGGTCCTGGGCAAGCAACTCATTCAACTCCATCTCCAGTATTTACTTCCTTCTCATGGTATTTGATCATCCCTTTCTTGCTCACTCAGGGTCAGTTGCTCCTCATGGCCATTAGTTTGGGGTTCTCGCCTGTGTCGAGCGCACGCCTCCCTCTGGTACAGCCTCCCTGCCTCTATGCCACTGCTGTTGTTGCTTCTCTGGGCCTGGGGGCACTTCTGATGCTTTTTCATGTGTTGTGCTTACTGTCTTCCTCTCCCCTGCTGTAGTCCCAGATGACCTAAAGAATGCAATTGACACCTGCCCACACTGTCTGCTACAACACGGTACTCTGAGCAACCATTTTGAGCCATGCACTGCCTCCAAGTCATCCCCCGCAATTGGGGGTGGGGTTTACTGTTCCCCTACAACCCACTACCAACACTTTACACAGAATGACCGCACTTGCCATCACACTGCCATCAGTCCACGACATTCACATTACTGCCTCTGTGTTCTCAATGATAGTTGATGCCGTACCCGTGTACTGCACTGAACCCACACGCTTCTGAGCCCTGTTCTCCCCTTCCACATATTCACTTATGTCATGTCAAAGTGACCTGCCATTGATGAATCCATGTGCCTTCCTTCACTGTATTTCAACACCCTAGCATAGTTGCAGCTTGTGACACGTGTGTTTTATCATAGTGATTTAAATGAAATGTTAAATGACATGAATTGTACATGGCTATGCTAGGGGCCAACTGTGTTTTGGCATCTGTGATGCTTGTGGAAGGACTATGCCGGTCACAAGCTTCTGTGTGATGCAGGCGCTATGCACAATGCAGTACATTTCTTATTTTGCCATTTGACATGCATCCATGTCTGCTTTCAGGGTCCCGTTCCATTACATTGGCACTGCGTGCATGCCTGAGTTTGTGTCATGTATCACATGGCTGCTTCATGTGCTGGCTGCCAACATTGTAATACCTATGATGTGTGTGGCCTATGCTGTTAACATGTGTGGTCATGTCTTCTTTTTATTTTGTTCAGGTGATGAGGCACTGGAAGCAGTGGAGGAGGAGGAGATGGCAGAGGGGGAAGAGTATTCAAAGCCCCTACCAGGCACTAGTGGTGGCTGTGGGGTAGTAGCCCATGTACATCCATTGGTGTTCCAGACCATCCTGACCAGGGGTGTCTCTGAGTACACCTCTGAGGAGCCCTATGCCTCTGGAGCGGAATGGGAAATTGAACCCTCCTTGCTGTCGCAGGTGAGTGATTCTGCTGTGGATACTTTTCTGTCCGATATACCTGCATTGGGGGTACACCCCTCAAGGGGCCAGTCAGTGTTGGTATGTCCGTCTGTGGTGGTTACGGATTCAGGGTCATGCTCCACACTACTTGCTCCTGTTCCTGGGGCAGCTCAGCAAGGGAGGAATGCAGTCCTGCAGCCACAGGCAGCACCAGCACATCAAGGGCCAGGTATCCTTGGGCCCGACAGGTGTGATGTCCGGCAATGCGGTGGCCGTGTGCCACCCAGGAATACTGTGTGGGAGAATTCCATGTATGCCATTGCACAGCAACAGGGGGCATCATGTGAGATGATGGCTCAGGGCGTGGAAAGGTTGGCCAATTCCATTCTCCCCCCTGAAAGGCAGATGGAGCTCCAGCAGCAGGCAGTGCGGTCCACATGCCGCTCGCACTGGCTGGACATGTTGGCTGTCAACAGGGACTGACGGGTTGAAATGGGAGCTCTGCGCACAGCCATGGCTGCAGAGGCAGAGGCCCACAGGAATGCCCTGAGGGAAGAGAACACCTCCCTAAGAACTACTCTGGCTGCACTTGAGATGGGCTGCAGTAGACGGGCAGAACAGCAGATGGAGCAGCTGACACACAACATCTTTGCTGAATTCCATGCAACCTGGGAAGAGATCCGTGCGTCACGTGAGGCCTTGCATGTGGAACTCCATGCAACCCGGGAGGAGATCTGTGCACCATGTGAGGCCTTGCAGGTGGAAGTCCATGCAACACGTGAGGTGCACCATGGGGATCCCCGTACCGTAATCATGCAGAATCAGACCTTTCAGGCACACATGTTTGCTGCCATTGAGGAGCATACCAGGGCTATGTGTGGTCAGTCACCCTTGCCACACTCACCTTCTAATGTTACACAAGAGGGTGCCGACAGTGGCGAAAGCTCTCCCACTAAAGGCTAGCCGTGCATGCTATGAACCCATGGAGTTTTTTTTTTCTCATCATCCATGCATGTAGGTACACCCTACACCTCCTCCCTCATGGGTGGTCCCCCCCACCTCCCTGGTCAACCATTGGCATTTGTTTTATTTTTTATTATTTTTTGTCTATTGTTTTCATGACCACAGGCTAGGGTTCTAAGTTTGGTCCAGGAAAAAGACTGCTAAGGGAGTTTCCTAATGGGGATTTGGGTTATGCCCTAGTTATCCTGTTACTAGATTCCTCATTTAAGAATAGAGGCTTCCGGGTTCCTTAAAGGCCGCCTTTTAGTGCCTTTCCGGAGTAAACCGGCAGGTTTAGTCGTTGTCCATTATTAGCGTATTTAACCCTCGCCCATCTGGAGGCTCGCGCTTCGCGTCTTCGTCTGCTTGCAGATACCATGCTTATCGCGAATTCCACAGTCCTCAGCTGATCCCTGTCAGAATCTTTGTTCCACAGTTCCTGTTTGTTTTGTCCTTAATTTAGTTCCCTTCGCAGCCCTCCTCCATTTTACAGTCGAGTACAGCTTTCCATGAAGTTTGCCATCCTGTCAGTCACGGTCTGTCTCCCCTCAGAGTGACGACGAGTTCGTTCACACGCAAGTACCGCTTTGGTGTCAATTAGCTTTATAACAAGATTGTTTTCGGTTTTGTTGCTAAGGTATTCTTTTCCTTTTGAAAGAGTTGCCAGTCACTTGAAGTGATTTTCGTTATTGTTGGGTCCCATGCACTTCTCTGATTCGTGTTCCCTAATTAAACACACGCACTTCTGTTACTGTCCTCACATTTATATTAGAAGAACTGCACATAGTTTGTAGGTGTCTTTTACCGTATTACGAGCTACAACGTTTTCTTGCACATTACTGTTGTTGTTTAGAATCTGTATGAGGAGTTTTTCCACACGCATTTAGTCCTGTGCTCAGTCTGCGCGTTTTTTTTCATTTAAGCATTTAACAGAACACCACTTCCACTATTAGTTCATAGGCATTAACCCTTAGTGTACAGTTACTTAGGAATCCGTTTTGCTCAACTGTTTCACAGGCTGGTTTCCTTTTAGGTGCCCTTTGATTACAGCAAAAGGATAAGAACAAGTGTAGAATTTTCTGTTAACTTAGTGCGTTGCATTTCATTCACATAGGATTACATTATAGTCACTAAGACATCAGGTTGTCAACACTCTCTCTTTCTGACTTCCATATCTATCCATATTTCATAGAATTCAAGAACCCATTGTCCCATAGTATAATTTCCTTCCTCCTGGGTTCCAACATCTTCAGGACTAGCACCCCTGTAAGTACAGGATGGATAGCTCATATAAATAAGTACAAAGGTGAGCTATAGTGTTAATGGGTTATTCCATAATTGTAGATAATCAAGGAAATCACATTAAGGAGGGAAATATTGTTATTTATTCACAGAATCTATGCGTCATCTCAGAGAAGGAAGGTAGAAGACACTAGGAGCTCCAGGGTCCCTGCAGAGTCCAGGTAAGCGTTACAATTGTGCATTCATGTAACAGTGTGTTGCTTTGTGTGGCACCCGTAGGCATCCACTGTGTGTTCCGGCTGGGCCCATACGGGCTTGTATCGTGTTTGTGGCTTGGGGTCCAGACACATATGCCACTCCTGCTTCCCCTTTCCATGGGCTTGCAAGGAGGGCAGTGTGTGACAGTAACTTACACAGAGGCATTGGGCTTCCAACATTTCTGTGGCCAGTCTGAAGTCCAACCTGTGTATACACCCCTTGTGGGGATTCATGATTGTTTGACCAGTGCATGTTTAGCATGCATTTTCTTTTGGATATTGGTAAATGTGTGTTTTATGATGTTACATCTTCATGTATTACCTTGCCTGTTTCCATCATTGATACCCTTCATGCTGTATGCATTACCCTGCCCCCTTTAGCTAGCAGAGACTCACTCAAGATGGAAGGGGTCCATGTGGTGGCTTTGTCACATTGAGGCACTTGTGATTTTGTGATTGGTCACTGTCTGACATTGTCACTGTTGGGTCCTGTGTTTGATATGTTATGCTGGTAAATGGATGTTCCTGTGTACGATTTCATTTTGATGTGTCAGAGGGAATTGTTTCGCACATATTTCCATTTGTCAAAGTGCACTTTGTGACAGTTGTGTCATGTGTTGTGCATTTACTTTTGACTTTTTACATTGCATGCCATGGTGTGGTGTGTCGGCCAGCTAACAAGGGTTTTGGGAGGGTTGAGGTGACATATCAGTATTTGGATGTGCTGTTTTGCATGGGGTTAGTGGAACACTGCATCTTGAATGTGTGCCTTTTGGTCACACGGAATTGTGTTGGTTTAAGTAGCTAGTGATGCACACAATGTAGCACTTCCAAGGACACATTCTCAGGGTGGTAAGGTAATGACAGTTGATGGTCCCTTTTTCATCATCGATTGTCACCTGGAATGCGCCAGGCCTGCGTGCACTCTGCGGGGGTAGGACTTTAGGTGAAAAATTGTGCCACAAGCTGGGTACGGGCAGCATCATCTCATGCCCTTTCCCCTCCCATGCGCAGCAGGTGTGCATGTGGTTGGGGATGTGGGGGCACCACCATGTCCACCGGTACACCCCGCCGTGTTGCAACATTGGGCAGGACACACGCTGCCACAATGATACTGCACACTACTGGTGGTGCATATAGTAGTGTCCACCGGAGCGGCCAAGGGAGCGGGAAGCTTGACTTTAGCACTCCGAATGTGTGCTCCACTATGGCCCTGGTTGCAATATGAGCTGCATTGTATCTTACCTGGCGTGGTGTTGTGGGGTTCCGTGTTGGTGCTCAGAGGGTAGGCACTGTCCCTTGAGGAGGTGATAATGGTTGTCATTAGTTGGTTTTGTCTATTTGTCTGTGTGTGACATGCATGCATGTGCACAGGCATTTGTACTCACCAATGAGCCTTGTGTTGCCATCCCTCCCAGCTTCCAGGTCCTGGTTTAGGGGTGACATTCTGAATATGAAACTATCATGGGTGGACCCTGGATAGTTGGCATAGACAGATGTAATGATTCCCTTGGCATCGCATATAACCTGCACGTTGATGGAATGCCAGTGCTTGCAATTGCAATAGATGTGCTCAGTGGCCCTAGGTGGACGTAGGGCCACATGGGTGCAATCAATGACACCAATCACTTTGGGGAAGTGTGCCACTCTGTAAAAGTCTTGGACCATGGCCTGCCTTTTTGCAGGTGTTTTGGGCATGTATATGTGCCTGCCGACTGAGGGACATGCAGTCATGATTGCCAACACCTGGTGTAGGCAGTGTGACTGCGTGAGCTGTGAGACTCCCCCAACTATGGCAGTTGACCGCTGAAATGACCCAGTGGCCAGAAAATGCAGTACATTGAGCAACTTTTCCAAGGGGCTCAGTGCTTGGAGCACAGGGTGGGTGATGTGAGGTCATCCTCCCACTCAGAGACCAGGTCTAGGATGATATGAGGTGGAAACCTATACATGCCATAGACCTGGTCATCAGGCATCCAAAAAAGGCTGGTCCGGGGTAAAATAATGTGGGGCCTGGCTATCCTTCTCCTCCTCCTCCTGTGGTGGCCCACGATCACTGCTGCGAGGAATGGTATATTCATTGTAGCTGCATACGCGTGTTTGTTGTTTGCGTTATGCACTGGCTTTGGTGCGCAGGGCGCTTCCGCCTGCTTTTGTGAATTACCCTGACAATTTGGCTGTGTATGACTAAAACAATTTAGCGAGCATTTACCTTTAATAGTAGAAGCTATCCCAGTTGCGTACAGACCGACATTGAGGAGGGGCGGGGGCCAGACAAATAAACGTATGTTACTGTATTTAAAGTTGATCTATATATCGAGCACAGTGCAGACACTTTGCATTGTGTTTAAAAGATGTTAACAATTGATGTTGCTTGTGTGTCACCCTGAGCAATCAGGAGTCTCCTAGATGTTTAGGAGAAGGCACCTGATGATGGCAAAATCACCAGAAGAGTCCTTAAATTGGCCCTCATTACGAGTTTGGTGGTGTGGGACTAAGCAGGTGGTAATTCCATTACTGTCACTTTGTTTGCAGTAACGGAATTACCACCATGTTTTTACCACACCACTGAACTATAGATTTGACATGAAAGTGGAGGATTTTCCTACAGCATCATGCTGAAGGTAAATCCACCAGTGTAAGGCCAAATCTCAGCGGAATGACCGCTTCCGAATTACCGATGGTCGTATTTCTGCCAAGATCCCCATGGAGTTCTATGGGCTCAGAAAATGGGGATCATCACTGCTATACAACTACTTGTAATCCTGTGGTAAACCCACAAGACCAAGTAGTGGTAACTGTAAGCGTGTTTGGTCGTAATGAGGCCTCATAACCAAGTACATCCATAAAGATGTACAATACATATTTGAAAACAAACTCTTCAAAGCTGTCCCATATATAGGCATTTACTTTTTTATCTTGGAATTGAAAAAGATTAGCAGGTCCTTACGGAGTTGACTCCATGTTCATCTTTTGCCTTCTCTTATTCTGTAACCTCTCAAAAGATTCTGAATAGTATTTTTTCTTTGTTTTGATGGCTTGCAAATACATTTTTTTCAATTCTATATTTTACATTATTCATTGCCTTGTCGCATTCACTTCCACGTGCATTTCTTTGGGTTTTGTTGATAGCATCAGTGGATCTCCCTTATTCCAAATTCTGCCTCATACTTCTTTTTAGCCAATTCCACATTGAACCATTCTTTGGTCAAATTGACTGTAGGTTTCCAACTAGTGGTCAAATTCATGCAACTGCATATACAGCTATGGATATGGTGTAGTGTAGATTTTACAGAACACTCTTGGTTGGCAGCTGATAAAATAAATTCCAGCAAACTGTAATCGAGGTATCTTGCATAATGTATTGGGTCACCTTCTTAAGGAATCCGAGGGTATTAAAAGTACTCTATAATTGTAACTGACCACAATTTGTAAATTGTATTGGCAATGCGTACAGGGTGAATAAGGAGCGGTTTCTCCATTACTAGGGTTGCTTTTCAAAAGCTGGGGTTTTCAAGCTGAAAGCAAACATTAGTTTCAGGGTTTGAATGATGCATGCATGGGATTAATGACTATCTAGGCAACTCCTGATGATTCCTGGTTTTTGGGTTCCTCATTGGCTTGTTTGCTGCTTTGTTTTGCTACCCACAGAAGAAGTAAATATTTAGGTGGATCTGTTCCAAGAGGAAATAGGTGAGTAAAGTTATTTGTACTCCTCCAGACAGTTGGACTTGTACGCTTGTTTCTGGTGGCCAAGTACGGCTAAGGAGGAAGACAAAGGATTGGTGGTGCTCTGTGCAAACATGTTTTCAAGGATCTCTATGAGGGAGCTTTAATTTCTGAAAATGTAATGGTCTTATGGGTTTCTAGAGCCTGGCCTCCTAAGGATATGTGGTAGTGGTGTGATCAACTTCTCTGTTAGTGTTCCCTTAGCTTTGCAATTTTGCTCCATTACCGGTCTCTAGTCCATATCACTGGACGCCTGTTGCTCGAAAGGTTGTGCCCAGATGCACGACAAGCAGTACGGTGGGATTCCGGGGATGTAGCATGGTCATCATCAGAGAAGGCAGCAGGGGCAGCAGGAGGCAAGTGGAGGGAGCAGGGGCTGGGGAGGTGGGGCCGTACAGCTGAGAGGGTATTCGGGGGGGGGGCCTCCAAAAAAGGAATGGGAGAAGTGGTTTTAACAAAAGACCAAGCTTTTGGGGGATGCCCATGTGCTTTTTTTTTTGTAAAGTCTGTCTTTTTCTGGTGTTCATACCCCAACCGTTAGCTCTATAAGACTGTAATTTGTCTTTCATGGTTTCTGTTTTTGTCCCTTGAATGAATGGTAGTGCAGTGAATTTATACCACTGACTCAAATCGAGCCCACATACAAATACATGTTTCTGCATGCTTAAGTACAAAGTACATCTTCTTAGTTCTTAAGTATATTGAACACAGAGCACAGTCCTTGCCATAACGCAGTATAGCCCTGTACAAACATAGAGCTGCACTGCAACAGTCATTGTGTACATCTGGCCTGGTTTTGTTTGCGACAAAGTCACCTTTCTGCGTGTGGAGAGTTCTAGTAATGTAACCAAGGGGCCATGTACATCCCCAAACTGGTGGATAATAGCCCTGGAGGAGATATTGAGAGGAATCCCCTTGTCACTTCCACTTAGCTGTAATCCCTTCACAGAGGGCCGTCTCTGGTCCACCTCTAGCATGCTTGTTTTTGTTCTTATTTTTGACTGATGGTTCAACCTTTCAATTTTAATTTCATACATACATAAAATATTGATTCAATTTACATTTTTTTTAACAAATTAGAATTCATAAAAAATAGATAACCATTCATAAAATTACATCATATTTTATACATTTAGATAAAAGTGATAGTCTCAAGTATTATTGAAAGAGAAAAAATAAAAAATAAAAAGAAAAGGCAAGAGGTACTGACATAAAATTCTGGAATTTCTAGAATTCAGTAACTTATTCGCACTTATTCGCACTGGCATAACCTCCATCTTATATAACGAGATTATTTGTTTTGACCAACATTGATTCCTCATGAAATTCATATTTTTAAAGAAATTAAAAGAAAAATGAATTTTATACAACATTATTTCTACCTTAGCAGCTTCCTTTCCACATATTGGGTTCTTCTGAATTAAGAGTCTCCCAATTACTTATTGGAGTCTTTTAAATTAAGTTATTCCAGGAATTGTATTTTTGCTATTCCAACTCTTGTTTTATCTGTATTAAATATGCTTGTCCATACTTCGTTAATCAACATAGTTTTATAATCAGCAAACAACCATTTAAAATACTTATAACGTATTTGAATCAGACTTGAACATCCAACTAGGAGATGCTGCAAAGTTTCATTTTGAGCAAACCTAGAGCAGAATCGACATACATTTGTGCCCTTTTCAATAAGACCGCGCCTAGCCAATATGTCTCTCGTAGGCCACAGATTTGACCTGAACCTCAAATACTGGTTTCTAAAGTGAGGATACGGATATTTCATTAAATATTCTGTCATTTGGTGATATTTTTTATGGCCAAATAAAATTTGATTGAAGTCTATGTATGTTTTACTCTTATTTTCATTTCGTATCCAATCATGTTGGTACATCTTAGTCAGGGCTCGAGTAGGATTCTGCAGCAGGAGTTCAACTGAAACATCAGCATCATTTAGGGCATTTAATATAAAATGTCTCAAATTTTAATGGGAATTCATGATTTGATGTTAAAAGATAGATTGCTAAAATATATAAAATACTATTAGAGTTATTAGCGAGCAGGCATTTTCTAAGAAAAGAGCATCATTTCAAAGTATATATCACAAATAGAGCACCCAGCTCAAATCAAATTATCGCAATTGGTGAACAATTGGGGGAGATTTAGTACATTTCTCCAAAATGTGCCTTTTATCTTGTCCCAACAAATTTGTTCTCGAACTTGTTTAGTTTCTCTCCATATAGTACAATTGGTACTGCTTCTTGATTATAATAATTCACTATTGAACTACAAGTGAATTTTCCAAATTGATATAATAATACTTTGGCTTGTGAGCTTACAGAAGCTAATTTAGATTCAAGGTTAGGCAAGTACAGTTTGTTGGATGACTAAGAGCTTATTACCTTGAAGTGGCCATGAAAAGGATTTCGTTTTGCTGACTGTTGATTTTACACATTCCATGATTTGGGTTTTTGCCAAGTTTATACTCATATGATTCTGTTTTGCAAAATAGCTTAAACCATCCAACAATCTCAGAAGGCCAATTTGTGTTTTAGATAAAAGGACAAGATTGAAAGCATACAATAAATAAGAAATTTGCTTGGATCCTAGTTTCGGAGCATCAGATAAAATGGGTAAAAATACATCTTTCATATTTCGTATAAAAAGATTAAAAATAATAGCTGCCAATATACAAACCTGTTTAAGACCACAATAGGTGGGGAAGGGACCTGTCAAAAATTCATCTAACGTCATCCTCACTTGCATAGATGTATTCGAGTGCAATAAATCAATTAAAATCAGTAGTGAAGGTGGGCAATGGTATTCTTTCAATTTTCCTTTGAACGATAACCGGTGGATGAAATCAAATGCAGCTCAAAAATCAACGAATGCGAGAAATAATGGCTGCTTTTGAGCTATACACTGCACTTTTATTGCATTGATGGTTATTGTATTTATCGCCATGTCCATCCCAGACACATATGAATCTCGGATATTTCCCCTAAGGGTCCATTCATTCAGCTCTCTCAGCACTATTCTTGCAAAAAGAATTCCAGAAGCGTCAAGAAGGGCGATCGGCCTGTAGTTAGCTGGATCTTGCCGATCACCCTTCTTGAACACAGGAACAACTTTAGAATGACAACAGGATCTTGGAATATGTTGTGTTTTGAGAATATGAGAAAACAATACAAAGAAATTTGAGGCCCAAATTTCAGGATGTTGTTTAAACATATAATTAGAGAGGCCATCAGGCCCGAGGGCTCTCAAATTACTTGCCTTATTGATATAATACAGGATGTCCTTTCTAGAAAATTGTAAGTCAAAACAATCATGTATAACCTCATTTTGAGATAACGCAGTGTTTTCAGGTAATGCGTATAGTTCAGAAAAATGAGTTACCCATTGACACTCTGAGACACCATTTATTTGAACAGATAACTGTGAATCAGCAGTCGCTTGATTAATGAGTATCCAGATTAGAGTAGAATTTTTATTCTGGATCTCTCTTAACATTGATTCACCATCTTTTTGAAATAGGATAGCTTTTTGCATACGAAATATATCTATATCTCGTCTTTATACATTTTAAAGCAGCCCATCTAATTTCCTGTGTTAATGACATTGCAATTTCTTTCTCGAAGCGATACTGTGCTTTTCTTTCTTTAACATCTCGATCGAATAAATGAGTGGTTTTAAATTTCTTTTTATTGTTCTGATTTGGAACACTTTCGAAATAGTTGAAGCAAATCTTTAAATTCCAAATTTTGCTTCACCAAACAATTTATGTGCATATTGCAATAATTCAATAATGTATTGTGTACATTTTCTAAAGAATTTTCTGTCTATCGGAATCTGTTTTTACTACTATTTGTGATGAAGGTACCCTGATATTTTTCTTGATGAGAGCCTTTGCATTTTTCAGTCATCTTCCATGTCAGGACTAAAACATTATGATCGCTTTCCTTTGCATTTATCAAATGAAATTCAGCTGTATAAGAAAATAAGGTAGAGTCTACATAAATATGATCTAATATTGCACTCTAGGTTCCTCTCTTCCAAGTTTTCTGCGGGGGGATATCGCCCTCTACTGCACCATTCACCATAAACAGATTCTATGATGACATCATGCCGGTCAAGAAAGCACAGCAAGCAGAGCTCTCGCTTTGACATCTCTGCAGAGCCTGCTGACGCAGGTTTGAATCCCAGCAGGGTCAAACTCAGCCTTTCATCCTTCCAAGGTCGATAAATGAGCACCACCCACCATGGGTAATTGTAACGCTCACCTGATTCCCGCAGAGGCGCCGGTCTTGACTGGGTGAATGCCGTATCTTCAAAGGTGATGTGTAACACTCGGTTGGCTCTTTGGGCTGGACCTCTGTGCACTGTATGTCTGACTCGAAGAGTAAGATGTCTTAGGTAAGTGATCGCCGAGCTCTCCATCTGCCTCGGGGCAGGGTGCCGTAACCAGTTCCTTCACTGGATAAGGGTGCAGGCCTCTTGACCTCAGAGGACTGCTGTCCGTCGTTAACTGCACGAACGGTAAGTTCTGGGCACTTCAAATGTCTTAAAAGTCTTTTGTAATGATATCTCTTGTTTTGCAGGGTTCCGGCGATGGCGGATGGCGGGCTGATGAGAGTTGAGGATCGAACCCGCGTGAGGAATAGCAGCCCCTGGAAGCACGTAAGTAAGCGCTTGTAGCCTGCTTCACGATGCGCACTAACTGTCCCTTTTATCTTGCAGGTACAAGTTCGGAGCTTTAGAGAAGCTGAAGGGTGCTGGAATACCCACTGAATTCGGCGTGGGAAGGAGTAATGGCACGTGAGTAATAAGGTTGCCCAATGTCTTTAAACGCACCTTCTTTTGTCTTTCAGATGCGGGATGCAGCACCGAAGGCCTCCGGAGCGTGCGAAGAGCTGGTAAGCTTTTGTCTTTCAGATGCTGGAATGCAGTGCGAAGACCTCCGGAGCATGCAAAGAGTAGGTAAGCCTTTGTCTTTCAGATGCCGGAATGCAGCACGAGGCGTTGGTGACAGCCGATGGACCAGGTAAGAGATGCGCTGCCACTGAAGACCGTAGTGCTAACCTGTTCTTTCTTTGTCTTTACAGGTGCTGCTGAAGACTGGATTCCAGGATGGTAAGCCTTTGTTCCCTTAGGCCCAGGATCAGAAGCAGAAGACACGATGAGCATTCTGCTGCAGAGAATGCAGAATAACGCAAAGCAAGATTCATCCATCGGGTGTGGTTTAAATAGCCTCCTGTAGTGCTTAGGTGTCTCCTTCCACATCCACGCCTAGGTAAGCAAAGAGTTCCTGCTTTCCAGAAGAGTTCCAGTGTTATGAACCTAGGGAGTGGCTCCTGCCCCACCCAACAAGAAAAGTAGTCCCAAACAGAAGAGGATCAGGGGTTCAACTGGCAGGTAAGTAAGCAGCATGGTCTGCAGCAGGTAAGTCCACCCAAGCATTATGAGCCCGGCGCTTCCAGCGCTGGGACTGGGCATCTTTATGAGCCTGGTGCCACTGGCGCCAGGACAGGGTCCAAAAGGTCCCAATTGGGACTGGCTGGCACTCGGAACCGGGGTTATGGGTCTGCTTCCAAGGGAGTCAGGCAAGTCCTGATCTTTTGGAAGCAGAGATCATGACTGCACCCCCCCTCAAGGCCCCTCCCAAACCGGGCTTCTCCGGGGGTTTGGGCTTGTTAGGAAATGTTCAATGAAATCTTTTGATTAGACGAGGCGCGTGGACATATTCTGCAGGTTCCCAGGATCTTTCTTGGGGACCGTAGCCTTTCCAGTCAATCAGGTAAAATAGTTTAGATTTGGAGATCTTGGAATCCAGGATGCTTTTGACTTCAAACTCGAGTTCTCCATCAACTAGAATAGGTTTTGGAGATGTAGTTAGTCGGGTTTGAGGTTGCACAGGTTTTAATAGAGAGACGTGGAAGACCGGATGTATCTTCATGTGAGGGGGCAAGTCCAACTTGACCGCTACTGGATTTACTATGGTAGTGATGGAATAGGGACCAAGGTATCTTGGGTTGAATGTGCGTGGTCCTTTTAGAGGTAGATATTTGGTGGATAACCAGACTTGATCTCCTACTTGATATTGGGGGGCTTCCTTCCGATGTTGGTCTGCTCCTTTCTTGTATTGTTCTTTAGCCCTTTGAAGGTGAGAAACGGCTTCCTTAAAGGCTTGGGTGATTGTAGAATGCAGGTGGTCTACTGCTGGTGTTCCAAGATCTTGGAGTGGATCCAACTCCGAGGTTCGAGGGTGACTACTGTATAAAAGAAAAAACGGGGTCTTCCCAGTTCCCGAGGGGACAGAGTTATTGTAGGCATATTCGGCTATCCAAAGGATATCTTTCCAAGTTTTTTCAGTTTGTTGTAGCATGCAGCGCAAATACTGTTCCAGAGTTTGATTGGTCCTCTCGGTTTGTCCGTCGGTTTGAGGGTGGTGGCTGGTCGAAAGTCTCACATCAATTTGAGCCGACCGACAGCAACTTCGCCAAAAATGAGAAATAAATTGACTACCTCGATCCGAAATTAGAACTGAAGGAAAACCGTGCAGTCGGACGATGTTTTCGAGAAATTCTCGGGCCAGAGTTGCTGCTGTTGGTAAGCCTTTGAGTGGAATGAAATGCGCCATCTTGGAGAATAGGTCCACGATTACTAGGATCGTATTGTATCCGGAGCATGGAGGTAGATCGGTGATGAAGTCCATAGAAAGCGTATGCCAAGGGCGAGGCGGGATGTCAATAGGGCGTAAGAGGCCGGCTGGTTTTTCCTTTTGACTCTTGTTTTGGGCGCATACTCCACAGGACATTATAAAGTCTCTGATATCTTTTTTCCAAGATGGCCACCAGAAGTAGCGCTTGATCTTTTCCGAGGTCTTGGTCATACCGGGATGTCCTTCCATTAAAGAATCGTGATAACAAGAGATTACCTTTTTCTGTAAATCTGTGCTGGGCAGGTATAACCGTTCTTGGAAATATAATAGGTTGTCCTTCATCGTAAAGTCCTTTCCCTGCAGATGCCAATTCTGTATGTCTGCTGGAGTTACCAGTAGCCTGGCTTTATCCTTAACTTCCTCTATGGATTGTGTGGCGATTACACCTAGAATTCTTTGTTCGGGAATGATAGGTACAGGTTTAGGATTGATCAAATGTTCTTCCATTCCCATCCGAGAAAGGGCATCAGCTTTACCGTTTTTTGTACCAGGTCGATAGGTAATTATGAAGTCAAACTCGGCAAAGAATAGTGCCCAACGGAGTTGCCTAGAGGATTGAGCTTTTGCGGTTTTCAAATATTGCAGGTTTCGGTGATCTGTAATCACAGTAACGGTGTGTCGGGCCCCCAGAAGATAATGCCGCCAAGCCTTAAAGGCGGACTTGATAGCTAGAAGTTCCTTATCAGTAATAGTGTAATTGATTTCAGGAGGCGAGAATTTGCGGGACCAAAATGCCACGGGATGCAACTGATTGGTTACTGGGTCCTTTTGTGATAGAACTGCCCCCATGGCAAGGCTCAAAGCATCAGTTTCAACGATGTAGGGGAGTTCTGGGCGAGGATGTTTTAAGATCGGTGCAGAGATAAATCTAGTCTTCAAATTCTGGAAAGCTTGTTCCGCCTCGGTAGACCATTCAAAACGTTTTTTTTTCTTTAACAAGGCGGTGATGGGCTGGACTATTCGAGAGAATTCGGGGATAAACCTGTGGTAAAAGTTAGCGAAGCCTAACATGCTTTGAACACCTTTTACGGAGGATGGCGATGGCCATTTGAGAATTGCATCGACCTTCTTTGAATCCATACGCACTCCGCTAGGTGATAATATGAATCCCAAGAATTCAACTTCAGTCACGTTGAAAACACATTTTTCCAACTTAGCGAAAAGTTTGTGTTGACGCAATCTCTCGAGGACCATTTTCACGTGTTTCCGATGTTCAGTTTCCGATGAAGAATAAACGAGGATGTCGTCAATGTAAACAACACACACATCTATTAGCTCTCTGAGGACATCGTTCATAAAATATTGAAAGGCGGCCGGGGCATTGCAAAGTCCGAAGGGCATGACCTGATATTCAAATAGCCCATACTTGGTGAGGAAGGCCGTCTTCCATTCATCGCCCTCTTTTACTCGTACCAAGTGGTAGGCTCCTCTAAGATCCAGCTTTGTATATATGCATGCTTTTCTGACTTGGTCCAGGAGTTCAGGGATCAAAGGTAACGGATATCTATTCTTAACGGTGATCTGGTTCAGGGCGCGATAATCTATACAAGTTCTAAGGTCCCCTTCTTTTTTTGGAACGAAGAACAAAGCTGAGGAAGCAGGGGACTTGGAAGGACGAATAAACCCATTCGCTAGGTATTGATCCAGGTATTGTCGGAGGTGAAGATTCTCAGGCTCGGTGAGGGCATAAATTCTACTACAAGGAGGAGTAGATCCAGGTATCAGGTCTATCTCGCAGTCATAAGACCTATGAGGAGGTAGAGAGTTAGCTTGATCCTTCCGGAAAACATCTTGGAATTCTAGGTATTCAGGAGGTAACTGGGGAGCCTCTGAGGAAATTGCTGCCAGTGCAACACCAGGTCGAGGGTGACAAGTAGAGACACATTCTGGAAACTGAACCGTTCTTGCTCGCCAATCGATCTGAGGATTGTGCTTCTCTAACCAAGGAATTCCTAGAATAATCTGGAACTGAGGGGCCTTGATCACATCGAACACGATCTTCTCATGGTGTCCATCTTGACTTACTAGCGTCACTTCTTGGGTGGTATGCGTGACTTGTCCGGAGGCTATCTCCGTACCATCCACCGTAGTAATGACGTCCTTTACAGCCTCTGGACAAAGAGTCAGATTCATCCTCAAAACCATTTCATGATCCACATAATTGCCGATGGCACCGCTGTCGACGTAAGCTTCAATCGCATGTAATCGATCCGGATGTTCAGGGCTAATGAGGACCATAGGTATCACGAAATGCGAGGTCACGGAACTGGTTTTAATGCTCGGCAAGAGGACCTCTATTCTTGTTGGGCGAGGTCGTTTCCCTGCTCAGAGTTTGTGACCCTGGTAACTGCAGCTCCTACTGCCTTCTTGGCTGGTTTCACCGGACAGTCTCGAAGAAAGTGCCCCGAGTTTCCGCAATAGAGGCATAATTGCAGCTGTTTTCTCCTTTCCCGCTCCTTTTGTGTTAGTGGTCCTTTCAGGCCCCCTATTTGCATGGGTTACCCGGAGTCTACTCCTTTGGTAGGAGTTGGTGGTTTGGAAAATACTCGAGCATCAAACTTGGAACGATCGGCCTTCCTGTTCTGCAGTCTGTGGTCAATTTGAACGACTAAGTCAATATAGTCCGAACAGTCTTGCGGGGGATTCACTACTTGGGCTAACACATCTTTGAGCTCTCCACGTAGACCTCTATAAAACAGCGTAATCCTTTTGTCCTCAGGCCATCGAGTTTCCACTATCAGTCTGTTGAAAGACGCAATATAAGCCAAAAGGTCTTGATTACCCTGTCGCAATGAAAGGAGCTCATTGTCCAAGGCCTGCCCCTGTGAATGTCTTGCAAACAGTTTTTTCATACTGAGCTGAAAAGCTTGAAAATCATGGAGAACCGGATCATCTTGATTAACTAGAGGGATCGACCAGTCTGCCGCATTGCCAGTAAGGTACGAAAGCACAAAAGCTACCTTAGCTTGATCAGTTGGAAAGGCTGCTGGCCGGCATAAGAAGTGCAACCGGCACTGATTAATAAATACTGAAAACCTCTTTGGGTCACCAGAAAATCGTTCGGGCGGAGCCAGAGGTACATTCCCAGGTAGGTTGATCTGCACTGGGTTCGTAGAGGATGTTGAAGGAAGATTTGCCCCTGATGCGGGTAACGGAGTTTGTCCGGCTTGTGACTGTAGCAATTGTCTAGCGAGATCGTCTGTTCGCTCCTTGGAAATAATCAGTTCCCTTCTTAGAGCATTCGTTTCCTGACGGGCTGCATGCACTTCTGCTCTTAGTTCCCCAAGTAACTGGGCTAGCTGGTCGGTATCCGAGGTTTCCATAGCGCCTGGGTGGGAGTTTTGCGATAGGCTTTGCGTTCTGTAACGCCCCCCTGATTCCCGCAGAGGCGCCGGTCTTGACTGGGTGAATGCCGTATCTTCAAAGGTGATGTGTAACACACGGTTGGCTCTTTGGGCTGGACCTCTGTGCACTGTATGTCTGACTCGAAGAGTAAGATGTCTTAGGTAAGTGAACGCCGAGCTCTCCATCTGCCTCGGGGCAGGGTGCCGTAACCAGTTTCTTCACTGGATAAGGGTGCAGGCCTCTTGACCTCAGAGGACTGCTGTCCGTCGTTAACTGCACGAATGGTAAGTTCTGGGCACTTCAAATGTCTTAAGTCTTTTGTAATGATATCTCTTGTTTTGCAGGGTTCCGGCGATGGCGGATGGCGGGCTGATGAGAGTTGAGGATCGAACCCGCGTGAGGAATAGCAGCGCCTGGAAGCACGTAAGTAAGCGCTTGTAGCCTGCTTCACGATGCGCACTAACTGTCCCTTTTATCTTGCAGGTACAAGTTCGGAGCTTTAGAGAAGCTGAAGGGTGCTGGAATACCCACTGGATTCGGCGTGGGAAGGAGTAATGGCACGTGAGTAATAAGGTTGCCCAATGTCTTTAAACGCACCTTCTTTTGTCTTTCAGATGCGGGATGCAGCGCCGAAGGCCTCCGGAGCGTGCGAAGAGCTGGTAAGCTTTTGTCTTTCAGATGCCGGAATGCAGTGCGAAGACCTCCGGAGCATGCGAAGAGTAGGTAAGCCTTTGTCTTTCAGATGCCGGAATGCAGCGCGAGGCGTTGGTGACAGCCGATGGACCAGATAAGAGATGCGCTGCCACTGAAGACCGTAGTGCTAACCTGTTCTTTCTTTGTCTTTACAGGTGCTGCTGAAGACTGGATTCCAGGATGGTAAGCCTTTCTTCCCTTAGGCCCAGGATCAGAAGCAGAAGACACGATGAGCGTTCTGCTGCAGAGAATGCAGAATAACGCAAAGCAAGATTCATCCATCGGGTGTGGTTTAAATAGCCTCCTGTAGTGCTTAGGTGTCTCCTTCCACAGCCACGCCTAGGTAAGAAAAGAGTTCCTGCTTTCCAGAAGAGTTCCAGTGTTCTGAACCTAGGGAGTGGCTCCTGCCCCACCCAACAGGAAAAGTAGTCCCAAACAGAAGAGGATCAGGGGTTCAACTGGCAGGTAAGTAAGCAGCATGGTCTGCTGCAGGTAAGTCCACCCAAGCATTATGAGCTCGGCGCTTCCAGCGCTGGGACTGGGCATCTTTATGAGCCTGGTGCCACTGGCGCCAGGACAGGGTCCAAAAGGTCCCAATTGGGACTGGCTGGCACTTGGAACCGGGGTTATGGGTCTGCTTCCAAGGGAGTCGGGCAAGTCCTGATCTTTTGGAAGCAGAGATCATGACAGTAATAAAAAGCAGCGCTCAGATACCTGAGGGTTCATAGCGCTATATAAATGCTAAATTATTCTTATTATCAGTTTGTTCCATTTAATTGTTCTCAGATCAGTCTTAACAATCATCTTGTCCAAAGAATGTAAATTTAGGTCACTCACCAATATGGTGTGTGATATGTGGGGAGTTGAACTAATTAAATCCAATAGTGCTGTGATCTCTCTGGTGAATAGATCATCAGTAATTTCAGCTGGGTTCCAATAACAAGTATTAAACAAGTTGGGAGTTAACCATGGTTCAATTGTCTTCTCAGAACTTCTTTTCGTAGCAATCATTAAACCAGGCACGGGTCTACCTTTATTTGCACGTTTAACTGGATGAAGTAGGATGTCAAAATCGTTCCATACTGGGGCTACCGTCAACCATGTTTCCTGTAGAATGACTATGTCGTATTGCTCTAATTTAGATTTGTGATTATTCATGATGTGGCTAGTATTCCAACTAGCTAGAGTTACATGTGAAATAGATTTCTTTATCTTATACTATGCATTTGATTTGCCACACTGACAACTGGGTTTAGTCAAAAGTTGATCAGACATTTTATGGGCTTTGAAAGCACTAGTCTTCTCGTACAGCTGGTCATAGTGGTTATTTAATACAGATTCACCACTAGGTACATTGTTCATAGATGAAGAAGCAAGTGAAATTTCAAATCCCTGAAAAAAAACCTCAGCTTTAGTCAACCAAATTGTGTTTAAAATTACTCTGGAGCGCAGCCATATTCTTGAAACAGCTAAACTTCTTTCATCAATGAATTCCAGCTTTTCTATGTCAATATAGCTTATATCTTCTAATGCAGGTATGTGAGCGAATAGTGCAAGAATACTGGTTCCGTTTAAGTCATAGCAGGGGAACAGAGCAGCTCTACAACGTACAACAATAGAATAGTAATCATTTCTTTTACAAATTTGTTGAGAGGCATTTTGTACTCTAATTCTGTTCACAGAAGGTTCTAATGTTTTCTGATGCAGCAGGCCTTTCAATTCTTGTGGGTACACCTGCTGGGTTTTCATAGATTCTTTGGTTTGAAAACTTTCGGGCCTATGCAACAAATCTACTTTGTGTGGACATTGTTGGTGGCATATTGTCTGGGATGAAATCTTATGTGATGCTATATATAGTTCAACGGCTAATCGAATATCTTCCTGTCTATCAGCTTTGGTCACCAGCTGATTTGCTGTAATTTGACATTTTATGTGGTATCATGTTTCCACCTTTGCTAGGACTTTCTATTCATATTGTTGATATCTCTTTAACTTGTTGTTCTGGACGCAGAGATTTATTTGCAGTCATTCTCTCATTCACAGTGATAGGGATAGTTAGCTGGGCTAGCTCAGTGTCGGACGGAATTATGGTAAACAGAGGTCGAATCTTCTGTGAGGCCATATATTTGTCAACTTCTTTTATTTCTCGATGTCTGAGGTCGATAGTCTGTGTATCTGCTTGTGTTGTAAATAAGTCCTCTCTGTTATGTGAGACAGATTAACTAGGGACATTATCTTCATTCTCGTGATATTCGGCTTTTTGCAATTCTGAAACAACTGTGACTAAATCGTCAATAGGCCCATATGGTATAGTGGCATTAACATTCAGCAGTATAGGATCTTTTTTAAGTTGAGCTATCTGCGAATATTTCTTTAATACAGCCGCTGATGCTTTTATAGGGTCTTTTTTTGTTTAGCTTTAAAAAAATGTTTTGTCGCAGAGTGAGAGGCAGACTGTGTCGATTTTTATATTTTTTGTTTTTCTTCCTTGATTCACTTGTTTTTCATTTTTATTTTTGATCTTGTTGTTACTTGAGCTTAGTGCTGTAAATATTGTATAGGCAGGCTTATTTGGTTCCAAGGTTAAGCTGCCATTCTCATTGTATAAGCTTTCAGGTAGATTTTTACTTATAGTGTTAGTGCTATTTATTTCATTGATTTTAATGGGTCTAATTATTTTGTTAATTGAGGGTAATCCCACCCCCATCGTGGAATCATTTCTTGCCCTACATTTTTCCAATGTTAAATGATTGGATGTCTGCCAGCCTAATATTTTGTTTATTTGCACTTCTTGTTTATTCAACTTCAGATGAAGTGTTTTGAACAGTTTTCTATGGAGCCAATCACCATATTCCTGGCAGTCAGGGTCGTCTCAATCAGAGTCAATGGGCCTCATTCCGAGTTTGGAGGTAAGTACCGGTCATTACCGGCAAGGAGCAAATACCGTGTCCGAGCTGGTAATAGACTGCTAAAAGCGGCCTATTACGACTTCGCGGGCACGAGCTTTGCGCCATGCCGGTAATGTACCTAGCGCTATGCCGCAAAAGGGCCCCAAAAAGCCCTTACCGGCATGAAGCGCACCGTACATAACACTACCGCCATAGAGTAAAGCGGCAATAACGTTGACTGTAAATAGCGGTGGCCATAAATTACAGCTACCGTAAATTACGGCCACTGCTAAATAGCCGGAAATAGCATCATCGCACAGGAATGGGAAGGAGTGCGGCGGCCATCTTTAACACAATCCATTGCCAGCCTCTGGGACCATTGTGAATCTTGGAAAAGCCTAACAGAAGCACCAGGAATGCCAAAAACACCCAAGAAGGGAGCAGACCGGCTCCACAAGGAGCGCTTTAGCCCCGATGAACTGCAAATGATGGCACACCCTCGAGGAGCATGCCGATATCGTCTTCAGCGGAGACATGCAGAGAGGGCCGGTGCTCAGGAAGAAAAACATCTGGGCACTAGTGGACCAGAGGTTGAGCGCAGTCGGCAACACCCCCTGCACCCTCAAGGACTGCCGCAAGCAGTGGGACGACATGCGGCTGAAGGTGCGGAGCATCCTCTCGGCAAACCGCAGCCAGGCCCAGGAGACTGGAGGGGGCCCAAGTTCCCCCATTAAACTGATGCCATGGGAGGAGACGTGTGCCGGTTTGATATGCCAAGAATCAATAGAAGGGGTCGGCAACATGGAGTGTGGGGCACCGTCGTCCGCTGACGGAGGTGAGTGTCCAAAGTCAACACTGCCAATGCCATGACATACACTTGAAAGGCCTGGCCAAGGAGTCACGGCATGGTGTCCCACCCCTTAAATTCATGCCGAAGCAACTGCACGCAAGTTCCAAGTGCAAGGGCTTAACCACATTACACATACTGGGCAGTTGTTGTGGACAGTGTGCTAGTCAGACAGCACAGTACCCGCCCAACATGAGTGACACCGACACCTGCATGCATATGCCAACCATAAATTGAATACAGTGCCGTTGCATACCCAAATGCCATAACCCCCAAATGACTGAATATGTGATTGTAGCCATGTATGAAAGTTGGCTCTCAAATCATCACTCATGCCGTCCCTCTCTTCTACCCCCACAGGCAGTGAGAATGACAGCGAGGATCACGAGACCAGCTGTCCCACCACCTCCAGGGGAAAAGGCAGGATCCGCTGCATCCCAGCCAGGAAGAGCACACCTGGAAGCGCAACACCGGCTCCTGCAAGGCCCATGGAGGGTGCACCACCCCCACCCCTCCCTGCATTGGCACCAGGAACATCGGCAACGCCAAGGAGTCAAGCGTGGCTGGGGAGGTGGCAGCCACGGCCCCCCTGGAATCTGAGGACAGCCCCTTTTCCACCTGTGGAGCGGCAGAGGAGGACACATTTTCAGTCGTCCACACCCCAGAGGGCAGCTCCTACCCACAGATCTCATGCAGCGACTCGGGCGAGACAGACACACCTGGCCAATGTGCCCGTGGACCATCAGAGGAACAAGCCAGTCCTGTGCCCAGTCCCCCAGGCGAAGCCCTGGCAGGTCATGGCAGCACAATCCCCTGCAGGGACAACACACCATCGGATGACGTGCAGCATGCAGCGCAGCTCACCGCCCTCATCAACGAGCTGATGCAAGACAATCGGCAGGGCAGGGAGGAGTGGCGGGAGGAATTAAGGGCAATGCGGCAGGTGGTGACAGACAGCACCAACCGTCTATGTGAGGTCATCGGCTACATTGCCGATGCCCTGGAGGCTGCACGTCCTTCACAACAGGCCGAGCATGAGGACACCCCGTCGACCAGTAACTCAACAGGGACAAGCCCACTGCGTCGGTCACTCCGTTCCCAGCACCACCGGGACATGCCTCCCCATGGCCCCGGGAGCGCGGAGTAACTTGCCTACCAGCCACATGTGGCCTACGTGGACACCATGGGACTAGTGTTGGGGAGTTGGGGGGAGGGGGAGGGGGGGAGGGTGTGTGGGGGAGTTGGGGGGAAGGTGGTGGGGGGGTGGGCTGGTGGAGGGTTTGTTATTCACTTAGGCATTTTCAATTTCAATACACCATTTTTGTTGCAAAGGTAAACCAGTGTGGACATTCATCATTGCGCATGTGTCTTTTGATATCTGACAGTGCATAGTGTACATGTATCCCCACACCCAGTGCCCTATGTCCTCATGTCATGACACCCTCTGCTGACTTGTGTGTCAGTAATATTGTCCAATCAATGCTTGCCGCACGGCACGTCCCTCCTGTGCATCGGCACCATGATGCTGTCCTGCCCCTTCTTCCTCCTCCTACCCTTCATCATCATCATCTGGTGGTAGCAGTCCCATGTCAGGGGCACGTTCCGACGGATGCACATATTGTGCAGCATTACACATGCCATGGGGATCTTGGACACCTTCTCATGGCTGTAGATGGCTGCCCCACCAACCGGCTGAGGCAACAAAATCATGCCTTCAACAGGCCAAAGGCCTGCTTAATCACCACACGTGTACGGGTATGGGAACGATTGTAGTCCTCCTTGTGTCTGGTCTGTGGGTTTCAGACAGGGGTCATGAGCCACGGCGTCAAGGGATAGCCACCATCACCTGCATGTTAGGGGAATGAAGCTAAGTGTTTGTACATTCATGGTGGACAACTGAACTAGTCTTGCATGGCAGCAGGTGATTTCTGCCCATACGCACATGTCCCTGGATGCATTGACCCCATTCCTGGTCCAGTTATGTGTCCTGTGAAATGGAATGATGGAGTGGGTAGCATCTTCAAGTTGGTTTATGGTGTGCACTCACATCTTGTAGAACATGCATCGTATATGCATGCAGCAGTCTTGGGGTAAAATCATTGAAGTTCTGTGTTCTGTCAGATTTGGTAGTAGGAAGTGTTGGCTGTAGTCAGTAGCATATTCATCATTCTGCACTGATCTGTACTATTGTGACTTACAGCACTCCTATGGGTGTGCAGTACCAGTGACACGCTGTGGTATCCTTGTTGGGCTCACATCAATGCACTCCCAGGGAAGACTGTCCTGTGTGGTGATATGCTGGAGGCAGCGACATAGTGCATATGCAGTGCATAGTACTGGAAGCCCTTACGATGTGTGAGGGCCACCGATGAGTGGTGCATGTGTTGTTGAATGCAGCCAGGTTACCTGTTAGTCATGTAGTGTTAGGTGTCGGCCTTACTTCCTCACTGTGGGATTTGGTAGTCATGTGCCGTTTCACTTGCTTTGGGGCACAATGTTTGGTGAGTTGCATATCGTGCACTGGCTTCAACATTTCCACCCAGGTGGAGAATGCATCTCCCCCCCTTCCCACCCAGGTGGGGTATGCAGCCACCCACCTCACAACCCCGATGCACTGCCATGGCCCAGTCAGGCAACTCACCAGGCAGCCAGGCACGTTGTCCTGCATGTCGCTCCATATAGCGTGGTAGCGTGGAGTTCCGCAGGACCAAAGAGTCATGAATTGATCCTGGATATAGGCACAGCAATGTGCGATGATCTTGCTGGCGTTGCATACCATCTGCACGTTGATGGAGTGGTATTGCTTGCGGTTGCGAAATGCCACCTCCATGGCATGCGGGACCACCAACTCCATGTGGGTGCAGTCGAGGGAACCTATGCAATTTGGCATGCCAGCTAGTGCATGGAAGGGTTGTGGTATGCCATGCATGTGCCCCACTGTGCGCTGGTAGGTGCCTATGGCAAGGAAGTGGAGCACAGACACTACCTTCAGTAGAGGGGGGATGGTGGTGCGTATTTCTATGAGGCTCACTATGTCATCATGGATCAGGTCCACTATGGTGTTGATGGTGTCACGGTCAAGCCGGTACAGGGTGTGCATCTGCTCTGGTGTTAGGTTGAAGGGGGTGACACTGATGCGAGGGATTGGGGGCTGCCGGCGCGGTAACAGGGGTTGCACTGGTGGGGAATGCTGGGCCTGTCCCACCCTCCTTCTCCTCCTGTGTCTCCTCTGTGGTGGGGGCTGTGGTTGTTGATGTTGTTGTTTATTGTTCTTGCTGCCTTGCAAGCAGGGCCTCCAGCTCCAGTAATGCCACTAGTATTGGTATCATCTTGGTGTGGGAGGGGGTGTGGTGTGTGGGTGTGCTCCTTTTGTGCTGTGCCAGACTCCATTGTCTCCACCTGTGCTGATTGTGTGTACCTGTGGCTCTTGGTAACACTGCTCAGGGTTCTTAACACCTTCTCGGAGATGCCAGTATTTACTCCATGCCGGTAAGCTACTTTTCGGCCTTCAGTAGGCCGTTGTTTGCATGTCCGCAGGGCTTGTGATCAGCTCCGGTTTACGGCATGCCGGTAATGCTGGCATGTTGTGTGTCGCGCGCGCCTGGACCTCTATTTACGGCATCGTACTTTACGATGCCGTAAATAACGGTCTGGTTGGTCAGAATAGACCGCAGCGGAAAGCGATGCCGGTAATCCTTACCTCCAAGCTCGGAATGACCCCCAATGAGTTTGTCGATGCAGTTGGGGCATAGTCATTTAGAACAAGGTTGTCGGTTTTCCTATGGGTTGGAGCTGTACAAGATGCAGCCAGCATAGAATTTTCGGATAAATTGTTCGGTTGATCATGCAAGGAGAAACACAAATCATTTCACTGCAAATCAATCACTGCAGCTTTCGATCACTGATTACCGTTAGGAGGTGTTAAGTTAGTCATCTTATTTGCATTGCAGACAGGTTGACCCACGCACTCAACTAGACTCAAGGCTGTCGAAGACTTTTGTGTTGGTTCATTGTTTGGGTCTCAGTGGTGCGGCGACTCCGCTTGATCAAATGGATCGCTGATTACCATTAGGCGGTGTTAAGTGAGTCATCTTATTTGCATTGCAGTCAGGTTGACCCACGCACTCAACTAGACTCAAGGCTGTCGAAGACTTTTGTGTTAGTTCATTGTTTGGGTCTCGTGGTGCGGCAACTCCGCTTGATCAAACGGAACACTCAGTAATTCTAAGCCTGACATATCAACAGTAGCGGCTTTGAAAGGAGCGTTACTTGTTTTAGTTTCAGCGTCAATCATATCAAGTGGGGTGCTTTCAAAACCTGCCGTTAGGATGGAATCTGCAGATTGAAACAGTAGGTTGAACAGCAGGGAAAACATGCAGCACATTTTCTTTACAATACCGCCTAATATCAACATTAGTATGTTTTTTTTTACTTATCACCATATTCAGCGATTTACATATATGGGCTGACGCTTTACTCTGCGGAGTACTAGCTTCTAGCTTACATTTGCTGCACACAGTACACATACTCTTTGCATCAGACATGTATGTTTTTAGAGTATAGAGCACGTTGGACATCAAATTGTATTTTGCAATCCAACCAGCGGTCATATGAAGATTACAACAAATAAAGAAAACCAAGAAGAGGAAAGAAATTAAATTACTGCTTGCCACTGCACCGTGGCAAAGCGGCAAAGCGGGTACTTGCAGTGCTTGACTTGGTGCGCACGGGCTCCCGATTATATGGCCGTACGCCAAAAAGGGTGTGGTTTGGTCTATAAAGGAGTAAATAGTATGTATAAGTAACTTTTCTAACACTTTTAAAGTCTCTGTAGTTAGCAGAAGTGTTTTGGTATTGTCACCTCCACGTAGCAGTAAGAGCAGCTCACAATCTTCCAACAAGAAGGCTCACAGGAGTTCACGGCACAAGGTAGCAGTCGGGCAGCATACGTGGCAAAGCAGGTACTTACGATAGTTGACTCGGTGCGTGCGGGCTCCCAATAATATAGGCGGTACGCCAAAAAGGGGCGTGATTTGCTCTCCACATAGCAGTAAGAGCAGATCACAATCTTCCAGCAAGAAGGCTCACAGGAGTTCACGGCACAATGTAGCAGTTGAGCAGCATACGCGGCAAAGCAGGTACTTGTGGTACTTGACTCGGTGCATACCTCTAGCATACTACCAGACTCTTCACCTCACTGATGATCCCCAACAAGGGTGAAACACGTGTATGGGGTTGCTGGTGGTACTCTCGTTCAGATTGGAATTGCCATTGTATTTCGGTGCTGGACTGCCCCTGGGCAGGACAAAGACTGATATGCAAATTGATATTTCCCATCTGTGAAAGGCACAGTGAGTAAAAGCAGTGGCTGCGAACTCTCAAGTGGTTAATAACCACTGAACAGGTTATCATGTCTGTTCTTGCGAGAGAGGGGCGCCCGCTACCTTTGTAAAACTACTACCAGACTGGGTCCCTGTCCATACCATGACTAAAAAGGGATGCAGAAGCAAGTAACTAATAGTGATACTGTCCCTTTAAGAATTTGGGATTTAAACCTTACATGAACCTGTATAACAGATACTGACAGTGTGCCTGTAAGGAATTGGGACTTGCAACAATCAGAAATCCAGGTGATATACAGTTATTGTAAATCTGTTAGTCCACGTGATGGCACACTCAGACAACCAGAAGCCTTTCTTGGCCCCAGTGTGAATTTTCTCTGAGTTCCCTGTCAGTCTCAGAGAGGAGTGGATATGCAGAGCAAAGTTGTGGTCTGCAGCAATTTCCTCAAATATTGCATGCTGCTATTCCTTTGCAGATAGAGCAGATGCCAAAACCTTGGGGAATAAAAACCCACTTATAGTTGGGACCCAATGACTCCGCCAGACTCTTCCACTGAAAACACGGCACAACAGCTTCTGGAGCCCATAATAGCGATAAAAGTGAAATCCAAAATGGTAAACGAGTCATTTGAAGGCCCGATCCGCCATAAAAGGCCCCCAACAAACACTAGTATGCATATTAAGGTCCACCAATCAAAGAACTTTTGTTAATTGACACCCGCAGGTGCTGATAATAAGACCTTCCCAAAGGGAGAGTTTCACAGATGGCACAGAAACCACTCAGAGTCTCAAGGACAGGTCAAGGGTTTTTATTGATTTATTTGGATGGTATAAGACCGTCCTTCTCTCTCTTGTCTTCCCCGGGATTTCCACCGTATCCCAGACATGCATAACTCTGGGTTAGTGTTATTGAATGGTAAACCTACTGACTAAGTCCTTGTCCTTGTACTAGCAATGGTTTCCCTAAATGCAGGCTCACTGACTCCCTCAGGGACGCTCACCACAGGTTTGTTTTATAATGGAAATAGGAACAGTGACTGCAGTTCCTCTGTAGAAATGCTCTATTCCACTCATACCCAATCTAACCTTCCCATTCTACTCTACCTGATCCTCCTCCCTTAACTCCTCCCTTCCATTCTGCTTTCCCTCTTAAGTTTCACTCCTTCTGTTTCCTTCCTCCTCCCTTTGATGTTTCTTTACCCCTTACTTCTTCTCCTTCCCACTACCACTCCTCCCACACTACTGCTCCACCCATACCACCACTTCTCCCCAACCACTACTACTCTCCTCCCACTGCTACTACACTCCTCAAACACTACTCCTCTCTTTCAACTGCTACTACTCAGATACCATTCTTTTACCCAGTACCACCCTTTACACGAGCAATCCTTACTCAACCCTCACTACACACTTGTCTCACATTCACACCCACTCACACTGCAGAACCCCTAACACTTCTGAACAAATACCTCACCTCTTCCATCAATCCTTTCCACGACCCACTGCTCCTTTCTTCCTCCTGCTGGTCTCTTGGTCATCCTCCACTGATGACTTCAGCAAGTACACGCACAACTTCCTGTTTCCTCTTCTCATTTAAATGCCACTCCCTTCCCGGGGATTGGTTCTCCTTCCCTAGCCAATATAATTTGCTTTCCCTGCCCCAAAACATGGATATGCAGATGGAATCTTTCAACAGGGGCTTAAACTCTGCCCACTGGTTCCGTGGGCCTTTGCCGCATCATGGCTGTGTATCATGTCTCTGGTAATCGTTTTTACTATGGGGGGACATGTCCCCAATGTTTTTTGAAAGTCTCTGTTTTTGTCCTTGGTGGTTAAGTGAATATATGTGGGATCTCCTGCTTTCAACCGGGCCTGTGCTGTCTCTGTGATTGCCATGTATGCTCCTGGCTTCTTCTTCTGATGTGGGTGATGTTATTACGGTGTTTCTCCTGGCTCAGTCAGTCTGATACTATGTCATCCTGCTATATTTAAATCAAGAAGAGAAACAATGGTGTGCATCACTTGCAAGAAGCATGACAGGAGATATGGGTCTGCACAGATACATATGGGAACAGTGGAAAATAAGGATTGAGGCCTAATTTACTGAGTTTCGCCAGCGTACTAATGTTGGCTCTAGATTCTACCCATTACCTCCCTCCTCCCACGGAGAGGGATTAACCCCTCTTCCTGAGAATCTAAAGTCTTTGGCTTTGTCACATGAGGTCCTTTGTCTGCATAAGCCCAAACTCCCAATCAAGCAGGGTGGAAGTTTGGAGATGCAGGCAGTTGGAGTGGACGAAGAGTGCGGAGATAAGAAGGATTTTGGAATGAAGGAAGCCTGACAGCAGAAGGACTTTGGAAAGGAGAAGGTTGGATTACCCCTGTATTAAAAAACCTAATCTATGCCCGCTAATTCATACCAATTACAGACCCATTTTAAATACTCCATTCTTACTGAACATTTTAGACAGGGTTGCATACAATCAGATCTCCCAGCATCTAAATACCTCCCAGATTCTACACAAATTCCAATCAGGGTTTCGCCAAAATCATGGGACAGAGACGGCACTTCTAGCTCTCAAATCTCAGATGTTACAAGCTATGGATGGCGGTCAAACCTCGTTATTCATGATTTTAGATCTCTCGGCTGCATTTGACCTGGTGGATCATACCATCCTGACCACCAGGTTAAGGGACATTGCGCATTTTTCAGCCCAAGCCCACCCAATGGTTCTTCACTTTTCTGAGTGATAGACAGGTGAGAGTGGCAAGTGAGCTAGCCGAATCCGAACCAATACCTTTGCTTTACGGGGTCCCTCAGGGAGTTTGCATGTCACCATGTTTTTATAACATCTTTATCGTCCCCTTTTTCCAGATGCTGGAACAGGAGGGGATCTTATTGTCTAATTACGCGGATGACATGCAATGCTTTATCCCAATGACAGGATCTCAAGAGGCCGATGAATCTAATGCCAATAAAATCTATCATACCATACAAAGGTGGATGGTTATGAACGGATTGGCACTGAACAGTGCAAAGACAGAGCTTATGATTTGTCAGCTCAGATTCTAAACTGGCCAAACTTGATCCAAGGAACAGCAGTTTTGAAACAGATGAATTTGACATTAAGGTCCAAAATAAAGTAAAGTCTCTAGGTGTTGTTTTGGACAAAAATCTTAATATGAAGGCGCACATTAGTAGCCTGGTCTCTTCATCATCTTCATCAAACTGCTAGGACAGCTTCGTCCCCTGATCTCAGAAAAAAACTCTGAAACATTAGTTCGAGCCATTATTGGTTCGAAGATAGATTACGGTTGCAGTTTTCTGGTGGTCTCGTCACAAACTGACCTTCATCGCCTCCAAGTGGTCCAGAATGCAGCTGTAAGAGCTGCGAAAAAGCTGAATCTTAGGGACCATGTCTTGGATGCAAGACGGAGCCTACATTGGCTTCCAGTACAGGCCAGAGTGCGTTTCAGGATGCTGCTAATCACTCAGAAATGAACTTGAAAAAAGTGTCTATTACTAAAGACACTCCCGTCCCCTGCACACCATTAAAGCTGATACAAAATCAGACAAGACACTCTTTGAGTATATACAAAAGTGTAATCAAATTTTAAACGCAATGCAAATATTTTCAGTGACTTCTGGTTAACATTTGAATAAAAATATAAGAGGAAAATAAACAACGGCCATCATGAAAAAGAAATATATATATATATATATATACAATGTTCTTGTGATGAAATGAAGATTGAAGCTCTACGCGTTTCGGGGAACAACCCCTTCCTCAGGAGCGAAGTAATCTGTAATCATACATATATATATACAGAATATCCATCAGCTCATTTTTCAAACAGTTTTTTCAAAAGAAAAGAGAATCACTAAATATTTGATTGCAAAAATTATTATTAAACCAACATGCCACAGCTAACACTACACTCTTGCATGAGTATGATTCATATTACAATGTGCAATGTCTCAATGCGTAATATGACCAAATATACATGTGACTCCAAAAAGAAAATATAGAAGTGAAACATGTGCTATAACTCAAAAGCAGTAAAGAATACAAGTGGACAAAGTCTAACCCTAAACTGTACCTGTCTTGCTCAAACACAATTTAAAGATTCGGATACTCCGAAGATGCTGATTTCCCAGACTTAATCTGTGCGGAATGTACACTGGCACCCACGGAGAGGAGTCCCATGAGTCGTATCAATCTTGAAGTAGCACGTGCGTAACTGGATTCTGAAAGGAGCCATGTAAAAAAGTTGTAGAAGGCGATCAATTTACAATACCTGAGCACGAAGTAAAGTACCAAATCCACTGTGGTCTAAATGGAAAGCTTACCTAAGTGGCTTATATGTGCTACTAATAGATGAAAATCCACCAACAACAACCTTAGAGACCACGCTTGCCACCTGGTAATGTACCACCAGTCTCTTCGCAGACCTATGCAAATATAAGCATGCCTCTCAAGTGCAGAGTACAGCAGCTACTGTGCACAGACGGTTGGAATGCTAGTAGGGAACATTAAACAAGCACACTGTCAGTATTGATCACCCAAGATTGGTCAAAAAGCTGCAACTAATCTGTCTCCTTAACCTCATCGGCAAAAAGTTCTAAGCCTGATCATAGACATCGTAGAGTATAGTAAAATCCATGAAAACAAACAAACACTGAAAGGAGTGCAATAGCCACAAGTATACACTGCGGAAACTTAACAACCCGTATCAAACATAACTATGGAATAGTTCATTATCATCCAACTAGTGAATTCATCCTGCTAATTCGAGTAACCAGCACATTACATAAATACGTATGTATTTAGAGATGTATTTCAAAGACGTATGTTGAAATAAATAAATCCAAAACGTGAGATAAAGTGTGTTCAATACCTAGTTCTTACGTAGACTGGTTCACAAATACTCCATAAGAAGTGGAAGTGGCTACTTGCTAATGAATCCGCAAAGTATCTGCGGCATACAGGAAAGATATAACTGCAGTAAACAGACACTTACCGTCACGTGACCCGAGCATGTGACGAGACAAAGTCCAAATGTTCGGAAGTCAAATGAAACTAGACCGATGCACCTAGGAGGTCAATGTATCGGTCACTTGAACGTACTGTGCACTACGAGTCACGTCAGGTGCAGAGGAAGGCATACACCTCCCAAATGATGTAATAGGTAATGTACAGATGATCCTGAACAAAATTATCAAACAAAAATGGGCTGAAGAAAGCAAAACAAACGGGAAAACCTGCGTAATGCGCCTAAAAGTGTATACAAGGCAGATATTAGTAGCAAGGAAGTGCAGATGCAGTTGAAGCGCAAATAAAATGAAATACAATTATAAAAATGAACTCCGAGAAATGTAGAAAAAAAAAAGCTCAAAATAGAGTGGAAAGAGCAACTGAAATGAAGTCTAAAATCACATGGACCTTCATTTAGGATCTAGGCTGCCAAACAGGTAAACTTCGATGGTCCAAAATATGCTGTAAACAAAATGCCAACCAAATATGCAGCAAAAGCAAGATTCACAAAAAAAACACTAACTATATTGAAAAATAGATACACAAAGACAGTAAAGGCGGAGTCAATTAATTAATAACAAATGTGCACCCACATGTCATTGTCAAAAACTCATGGCGCCTCAATGTGCCAATTTCAAAGTAGATATAGTCAAATAACCAAACAAGGAGGGCTACTTTATTAAAGCAATTAAGAGAAAAATCTTCATTGAGTCCCTTTGGTGATAGTGTCTAAGAAATCAATCCAAACATCTCCCTTGGAGCAAGGTTCCTAATATAACATAGTCACCTCCCCTGTAGGGTCTCTTTACTACTTATAAGATGGTAAATCTTATCTGTGCAATGGTTTGGCGAGCCTCTGTGAAATGTCTTGCAACAGGAGATTTCTCATTCTTACAGCGAATGTTCGATTTGTGCTCTGTCCACCTCTCCCTGGCAGATCTTACTGTTTGGCCAATATACATAAGACCACATGGGCATTTGATTCTATAGATAACCCCAGTTGACCGACCAGTAGCAAATCCTTTCAGTTTAATCTTTTTCCCTGTATGAGGATGTGTGATGTACTCTCCTTTAACCACATTGTTGCAGCGGCTACAAGTTAAGCAAGGGAATGTACCCCTTTTCTTGGTTGTTGATGTCAATTGAGTCTGTTCGGGGCCACGTTCTGCTTTCACTACCTTGTCTCTCAGGTTTGTACCTCTTTTGTATACCATCATTGGTGGTTGTGGAAATAATTCCAACAAGGTTGGATTGTGATGTAAGATCGACCAATGCTTTTGGACAATTATTTAATATGGAGACTCTATCTGGAGTATTTAGAGATAGGCAAAATTGAAGCATTTTCTTTCTTTGTTTTTGGGGTTAGCAGTTGTTCTCTCGTGATAGGCAACAACCTAACATGTGCCTCCTCAATGATTTCCTTAGGGTATCCTCTGGAGGTAAACTTGTTTGACAATGCACTGCATTCATTCTGTAAAACCTCAGTGTCTGTAATTATTCTTTTTAGGCGTAAAATCTGAGTGTATGATAGACTGGCCATCATTGACTTTGGGTGAAAACTCACATAGTGTAGTAGACTATTGACATCTGTAGGTTTATGATACAGTGATGTTTTAATTTGATTGTCAATAATCTCCAACTGTAAGTCGAGAAAATGTAGTGTCGGATTGCCCATTTCTAGGGTGAATTTGATACATGAATATATGGTATTAAGGTAACTGAAGAACTCTTCCAGTTCACTTTTGGAGCCACACCAGACCCCAGAAATGTCCTCAATGTATCTTTTCCAAACTATGATTTTTGAAGACCATTCAGATTTGTCTAATACATGTAGTTTGTCTACCGTAGGTATGTGGTATTGTCATCAAGCATGGACCTGCATTGGGAATGATAAAAGGTAGAGTCCATCACAACAACAGCTCCACCCTTATCATCTCGTTTGATCGTTAAATCTAGATCTTTAGCCAACGATTCCAGTTCTTTCAATTGAAAATCCTTAAGGTTAAATGGAACCCTTGAATGAAAGTTAATTTTTTTCAAATAATTTTCAACTTTAAACTTAAACATGTTTATTACAGGATTATCAATTGGAGGGTCGAATGAACTCTTAGGATTCATCTCAAGCTGGTCATCCATATCTTCACCCACTGTATCCTGTGCTTGTGATGCAAAAAACAATTTAATCTTAATTTTAGTGGAGATGAACCTTTTCATCCAATAATGTGGAGTTGGAAGTTGGAACAAATGAAAGCCCTTTGTTTAAAATGTCCAATTGGTTCTTGTTTAGGGTTTTGCTAGAGAAGTTTACCGCAATTGATTCCATCATTTGTTTTTCTTTTTGGATCTTGTGCCCACGTCGGGTCTTTTTTCTAAAAAAGGAGGTGCTGTTGGAGATCGGTGCTGGGTAAGGATACTCCAACCTCTCCTGTCTGGCTGCTCTCTGGTGGTTGTTGTGTAGGCACCTTTGTGCCCGGTATGGGATCGCCTATACTGACTTCACTGGTGTTATCCGAACCAGATGAGGTCGGTCGAGGATTAGGAAATCTGTTTCCGTTCCTCTGTGCATAGAATTTCTGCCAGGAATATACTATGTCGTTATGATAATTGAAGGTATCCCTTCTGAATTTACGTAGCTTTCGCTGTTCAATGTCATGTTTGTAAGCCGAAAGCTTTTGATTAATATCCTCTAGCATACCTTTCAAATCTTGTTCAGTTTTAAGTATGCTCAGTTGGTTAGTTAAGTCAGCAATTTCCTTGTCTATCACGTCTAGGGATTTAGCTAGCTCTTGGATGGTCAAAAGGATGAGATCCAAAGAGCATTTGTTAAGTATCTGATCCCATAACTCAGAAATGCCGGATGGGCCATATGCTCTCATATCTTATGGAAGCTATAGAAAAAAGACACAGTCCCAGATCTTTAAGATCTGATAACTCCAATCTCTTAAAAAATACTTGTTGCAAAACAAATAAAGTACGCAACAGAGACTTTAATATAGCAGCCCCTCTGGCTTGGAATCTCCTGCCTCCTGATCTAAAAGTTATTGAATCAACCGAGGTGTTAAGAAAAAAACTTAAAACCCTCTTAATTCTTCTAGACATCAGTGTATTCTTCTAGCTAGGTCCCTTTTGTTTCTGTGAATATAACATCTATTTTGTCCTGTTTTTACAGGCTCCGCTCCCTTAAGTCTGCGGGTACTGGGAGCGCAATACAAATCAATTACCATAACATAACATAACATAACATAACAAGGACATTGGAGAAGGAGGGTCTATGACCAGAGGAGTAGAAGGAGCAGGTTGATGCATTGGGGGGAGGAGGAGTGTTGGAACCTGGGGAATGCATTTGAAACATCAGGAACTGGTGGGTGAGCAGAAGGAGGAAATGGGTGCAACATCAGGAGAAGGAGGTTTAGCAGAAGAAGGAGGAGGTTCAATCATTAGGAGAAGGAAGTTGAACATTAGGAGGGGGTGGTTGAAACATCCGGAAGAGCTGATTTGTCTCAGGAGGAGGTTGTTGAAACAGCAGCAGGAGCTGGTTTACAACGAGGAGATGGTTAACTATCAGAATGTTGTCAGAGGAAAAGGCAACCAGTTGACAGGAGATGAACATCAGAAGGAAGTAGCAAAGGCAAGATGGAACGAGGAGGCTGGTGAACACTAGGATGAGATGATAGGAAGGATACACCATCAAGATGAGAGAGCAAAAAGGTTTTAGACCACACAATTTGCCAAGTGCAGAGTAGTGGAAAGACCCCAATCTGAAAGGGTTGGACCAAACGTGGGAGGAGAGATGAGCTTGTGGCAGGGTTTCACCGATGAGGGTGAGGATGAGTCGAGGCACATTGGGCTGAAAAGGCTGCTCAGGGCCTGAGAGTGGAAGGTAACGGTCCCTAAGGAAAGCCTATCCTGATCCACCTCCTTCCTGTCCCCACGTTATGACTCTTAGTCCCTCCTCATAATGATAACCTCTGAGGCAAGATTCAAATACTGACAAAAAGGAAAGGCTTTCGAGAGCCATCTTTTTTTGTGTACTGAATATTGATAGAGAAAACAAGGGTTCAGGAACCCACCTGAAACCCGTCAAGAAAGATTTTAGGACAGCATAAAGCTGCAGGGCAAGGAAGATGTAAGTGGGAATCCCTTAGCTCCACAACTTGAGGAATACATGTTTCAGAACCTAGCACATCCACAACAAGAGAACACGACTTCAAATGGTGGAGGATAGGCCAGGCAGGTAAGGCAGGTAGAGGATTGTATGTAGTGGGATAACTGGAAACTGATACAAGACTTGTTGCTTTTTCTGGAATCCAGAGAAACTGCTACTCTCGAATTTCTTTAAGTACATTTGAGATGTTATTCTTAGCCAGTCAACCTGTGTACATGTGCATCCATCTCCAATAAAAAATGCATATTGAAGCAACACCTATCTTGCCCTGATTACTGATTCTCCTCACCCCTAGGACACTTTCTTTAACATCCTCTAAACATGCAGAAAAGCTGTAGCTTGAAGGTTTCTGTTTTAATGTGCCTTAAACTCATGAAAATCAATTAATATCAAACTGAAAAATGATAACATTAAAACTAAGATTTATACAGGCTTGAACTGATGTATGCCAACATACTTTAAAAAAGTAATACATAAAAATACCTTTACATGAAAAAAGTACTCCAAAAACTAAGGGCCTTATTATGAGTCGGACGGTAGCCATGTCGGTAAATACCAGTCATGAATTTTCCGGCACCCAGGAATGGGCAATTACTGGGGCATTATTGCCCATTCCCGGGCGCTGGAAAATATTACTCCCCATTCCCATTTGAGTCCGATTGGACTCAATGGGAATGGGGAGGCCGGATGCACCTGCACCATTCATGAATGGTGCCAGTGCATCGGTCGAGGTCTGCGTGCGGGTGCCGTTCCGCCTACCAGGTCAGACCTGGCAGGCTAAAAGGCTCCGCTCGCAGAACTCGTAGTTTGCTGGTCCGGAAACAACGGTACCGGCAAACTTACCGGTACCGTTGTTTCCGGACCAGCAAACTTATAATTAGGCCCTAAATCTTTCCACAATTATTTTTAGAAACACTTCATTTTCTTTTCTACAAAATCAGATTACATAACAAGTACAGAAAAGATAGTGGACTCGTTCACTCTGGGCTTAATCAGAAAATCTTTTTTCACTTAATGCTGCGTCCAGAAACATAAGCAAGAGACATTTTGCTGGAGTGTTTGCCACAGATGACAACACATCTCAATACTCAAAGGGAGATACTCATGTGGCATCCTTTCTGCTCCTTCTCTGTGCCTACATTGGATGGACATCTCTATTTTTTCACATTGTCCTCTCGGAAATGACAGCGAACGTGTAAAACTGACATTTGAATGAGAGATTGTTAACGCCCATAACTGTAAATACGTTCACTACCTAATGGGTGTAGGCGGCTGACCCCACCTGTACACCAGTCAGACAATGCACACCTAAATCTTGGGAACTTGACTGACAGGCCAGTATAGAATGGCTGGCTGGTTGTCCTTATGCCTGAGACAATGTCTGCCCTGAATGTAAATCCCCATTGTGAATAAGGGATGTGTGTACAAAGACATGCAGGCACAGTACGCTCTGTCCACTTTGCAACTAACATAAAGTGCCTGGGGAGCTTTGTGAATTGTCTCTTACAGGTTTACAGGGTAAGCTGTTGCAGGTTGCACCTATTCTTCCCGATATTTGTTTTAATGTTTGTTTTCATTCACCAGAAAAGCATCTACAGACTAAAGCTCCACAGACATGTCTATTCGCCAGTGCTATCACCTATTCCATAGGAGGGTGCAGAATTAATGAAAAAACATGTTACCGGAAAACGTCTTACTCATGTCAAGGTCTACACTCCTGGCATCAGGCTGAAATTGAAAACATCACACCAATGCAGATACATGTTACCACTCCAATCCCTTCACAACATATTGTCTAATCTTCTGTTATTTATACCGTTTTAGCCCAAAGGCCTGGGAGGGTATAAATAGAGATGTCTTTGGCCTCCCTGTGCACAATCACAACTTTTAAGACTTTCAATGTTAATGCTAATTACATTCGTATCCCACACAGTAGAATTGCATCCTGGTTAGACTGATACAGAATTACAGTTAAGCTGAGTTTTCTCAAGCAGAAATTGGACGGAGAAGATGCATTGGTTGGTGCCATAAATGCATCATTAGTTGAAAAGACAGTACACAGCTGGAGAAATGTACACCACTTAGTGGCGCAGTCGAGGGTGTTCGCACGTATTCTTATCAGTCGCATAGTACTCGTTGTTGGTGAGCTTTTAGTCATGCGCTAAATTACATGAAGTTGATGGCTTGATGCATGGCCAAATGTTATCAAAATACGAATGCAACCCGCTCCTTTAACAGCCTCCACCGTTAATGGGGCGAGTTACATTCCTACTTGTTAACAATTTACTGGCAATGAAAGCTATATATGTATAGCTTATATTTGAAACACTTGTTTATCGGTGCGTTATAAATGCCATATCATATCATATCATATCACATATTACACAGCCACGGTAGTGGCTGTGTAGTTATCGTTAAGTTGCTAGTCCCATAGCACTTTTTGGGCGGCTTATAACTTTGTTCACCCTGGATGAATCTTCACCAAACTTTGCAAATAAAGTATATGGCCCACTCTGAATTCTTCTGCAAAGTCTGGCGAGAGTTGGTGCAGGGGTGGCAAAGTTATAGAGGGGGACCCAAAATGTCTTTTTTTCGCATGGACTGAATGGGGAAAAAACTTTGCTCACGCCTACAGCCCAAACCGCTGGACATATTTTCAGAAAATGTGCGGCAGGAGCAGCGGCTTGGTCCCGAAAGCGTGCTTTTGGTGACAATCCGTGCAGTACTATTCTTTAAAATGACCAAAAAGTAGGTCTAAAAAAAATTGTGATATCTATATCCGCTCTGCGGTCACACTTCCCTGTTCGCTCCGCGGACAAGATACCGATTGGCTAAGGGGCTGGCGTCATGACCGCGGACATGCAACGTCTCTGCCGATTGGCTGCAGTGACATAATGCACAGTAGTCAAGTCAACGGAAAATAAATGTGAATTCACTTTAAAGGCCTAGTCTCACCATATTATAAATGAACACCGCACTGCTGGTCATAAAGCAGATCACAATACGCTATCAATACATAGTAATAAATGACATATTTATTGAATTTTTTCTAAATTTATTTCAATATATTTAAAAAACAGAATTAAATAGTCTACAAACTTGTGCAATGCATCAGGTTATGTCATACAATTTAAGAAATAAAGTGCTTGCTGTGGTAAAGTGCTAATGCCAATTGTGAACTTTAGAAGGCTATAAACAGAAAGAGAATCAATCTTGATAGATAACCAAATGAAAACAAACCAGAGTGACTGAGGGGTATCCCTGAGAGAGTGAAGGGGATCACTCGATCATGGAAGCCCGCAGGAACTCAAGGAAAATTCAAATGTGTTGACAGCAAGAGTATATCAATGACACATACTGAACAATGCAAATAGTCAAAGATGGAGTCATAGGTCATAATCATCAAGCTAACGAACCAATTGAAAAAACCCAATACCAGAGTAAAAGCACATCTAAAAGGCATACAGATTGGCTGCAGCGAGCCGTGTTCTGCGTCAGATTGTTTGGATGCGCCCGACATCTTGGATCTGCCGACAGCGTAGCAGCGACTAGCAGCAAAATGCTATTTCGAAAACTGTTTTGCTGTGTCAGAGTGCTTGGGGAGGATCAGACAGTAAGAGAAAAACTGTATTTGTTCAGGTGGTAGGTGTTAATGATGTATTCCCTATGCCCGCCTTGTTCGGGATGTTTGTAAGAACAGAAAATGAGGGGTGTCATAAGGGTAGTATTTCAGGCTGTGCTGTGCGCAGGCAACTTGAAAATGTTCTAAGGACACGCGTGGTGTTAGCAAACTTTGAAATTGAGTATATGCTGTAATTAAATTATTTAATTCTATGGATGTGCTATTGATGTGTACGCCGCCATGGGTGTGACATGCTGCAGTGGTTGTGGCCAGGGGCTAGAGTCTTGGATGCATAGCCGTAGGCCGTAGGCCGAAGGCCATACTTCCAAGACTGTAGGCCCTGGCCACAACCACCACAGCATGTCACAGCAATGGATACACCTGTAGTATTGCTTATTGATCAGATGGTTGTGGAGGTTGTGGAGATGGTTGTGCGGAGTGTGTAGAGTCTTGGGTGCATGGCCAAAGGCCATGCACCCAAGAACAAAGTTATAAGCACTGGAGGTATAAGCCACTGCACACCCATACATTGCAATATCTGTGGACATACAGCTAGGAGTCTAGCCTCTGGCCACAACCACTGCAGCATACCACACCTATAGATACACCCGTAGTACCGCACATCACTCAGGTGGTCAGGTGGTTGTGGGGAGGGGCTGCAGTCTTGGGTGCATGGCCAGAGGCCAGAGGCCATGCACCCAAGAACATATTTATAAGCTCTAAAGTTATAAGCCAACATGGGTTTTATATAGTGCGGTGGTTGTGGGCAGGACGTAGACTTTTGGGTGCATGGCTGTAGGCTGTAGGCCCTGCCCACAACCACGGCAGCATATCACATTCATACATCACACCCATACATTTGATTATGTATCTGGTAGGTGTGGGCAGGGCCTAGAGTCCTGAGTACAAATTGAGTACATGCTACAGTTATAATGTTTCATTCTATGGGTGTGCTAATGATTTATAAGCGACCATGGGTGTAATATGCTGCAGTGGTTGTGGCCAGGGCCTAGAGTCTTGGGTGCATGGCCGTAGGCCATACGCTGTAGGCCATACTTCCAAGACTCTAGGCCCTGGCCACAACCACCACAGCATGTCACAGCAATGGATACACCTGTAGTATTGCTTATCGATCAGATGATTGTGGAGAGTGTGTGGAGTCTTGGCCAAAGGCCATGCACCCAAGAACAAAGTTATAAGCACTGGAGTTATAAGCCACTGCACACCCATACATTGCAATATCTATGGACATACAGCTAAGAGTCTAGCCTGTGGCCACATCCACTGCAGCATACCGCACCGATAGATACACCCGTAGTATCGCACATCACTCAGGTGGTTGTGGGGAGGGCCTGCAGTCGAAGGCCATGCACCCAAGAACAAAGTTATAACCTCTGAAGTTATAAGCCAACGTGTGTGTTGGAGATTGAATTTTCTAAGGTATTTAGTCTTGTTGTGGCTTGCTCACACATGGGTAGTGTCATACCATTTACGTCTAGTTTGTCTGTGGCGCAAATTTCCATTATTGGTTGCATTTCTTTTTTAACATTGTTTCATTGAATTTGAAACAGCTTGCAAGAGTTGGCATTAAGGTCATACAATTGACATTTATGTGCTCTAATTGTTCCATAACATCAGTAGCACATGCATTATCGCCATAAAGTGCATGAATGTGCCGGTTTTTCAATATTGCTCCTGCTTCTTGAGATAGTACACCAACTCTAATACTTTTTAAAATGTTGGGATAAGTGAGATCTGCAGATTACCGTATGTTTTCTGTTTGATTCTCTGTATTGGAAATGTTGCCAAAGGTTGACATTTCCTATGCTGCCAGCAGTTTTACGGCAGAGTTTGTGTCCTAATGTTTTAAAAATAGGTTCACCTTTTACTGGTGTCAATTGTAGAAGATCTCCGAAAATGATAATGTGTTTTCTGGCAAAGAGTTCTTCGTTGTTTTTTAAAGTACTTCTTGCAATCTGAGGTGAATCAAAGCCAACATTAGGTTGGAGACCATGCTCACTTCATCTATTAGTAGCATTTTCATTTGTTTTAATACTCTGCGCATTTCCATTGCAGCTTCTGCAGAAAGTTTGTAATAGTCTAATTTGTTTTGGTGTTCTACTGGAAGGAGTAGTAATCGGTGTAAAGTGACACAGCCTATGTTGTAGGCAGCTAAACCTGTGGGGGCAGTTACAACAGCTGACAGTTTGTTGTTTGTCAATTGTTGAAGGAACTTGCTGATGATTTTGATTAAGAATGTTTTTCCTGACCCAGCTTCACCACTGAGGTACAGCAGTATAGGTTTGCAATTTTGACAGGTACATTCTTTATTTTCGTGTTGTACACCATGTGCATTTTGTTTTGTTACGTCTTCAAAAATGGTGCGCTGATCTTTGTTAAGTTTTGCTTGTTGCACAGTTAAGTCTTCTATATCTTCTTGATAGTGACACATGGTGTTTTCCACTTCTGTCATAGCTAATTCTGCCTCATTTGCTATTAGTGGCTGTCCTAGTGGTTCTTGGCTTCCTGTTACAGAAGGTTGACTACTGTCGGAAGTGTCCTTATCTAGTTGGGCCGGAAGTGTTGCTGTTCATTGTGTAACATTGTTTTGCACTGCGTAAAGTTCACATCGGTGATAGCGCTTTCATTTGCTTTGAAAGCATCTTCATAGCAGTCATAGTTATCTAGTATCTCTTCCTCTTTTCTCCATGGTTTAAAAAGTTGCAGCAGAGACATGTAATATATTTCTTTCTGTTGAGGAGTTTTTAATGACAATTTTACATGATTAATTAACCTTCGTTTGGTAAGTTTCACTAAGCTGCCTTCACAATCTGGCACTCTATATCTACCTTTGCTTTCATCGGGTTTTATAATATTTTTGTATGCAACGTTTTGAGCTTTGTGGTATAGACACATGCTTTCCAAAGTGCTGCTCCTGTTTGGATAATATGTGTCCAGTAAATTGTTTTTTAAAATGTCTTGGCTATTGGGATCATTTCTGGCAATTGTTTCTATGTCTTCATATGATTTCATAACTCTTTTTCTAGATTTAGCAGGACCAAGACTTAGCCATAGTATGTTGTCTGATTTTCCATACAAAGCAGTACCGGTTAAATGATCTGCCACTTCATACGTGCCACATTCTCTATGAGAGAGCATTTTTATGCCTAGGTTGTACAATTTCTGAGATAGTGTTTTGTCTGATGATAGGTCATCCCAGAGGTCTTGAAGCTCTGTTTTTTCTGCTTTTGTTAAGTAGGCTGTAACATATCGTGCAACAGCAGTGGAATTGTCTGCAATGTACTGCACATCTATGTTTGCATTCCATAATAGGGCAATGATTGCATTGTAATCATTGATATATTTTGATACTTCTGTTCTTTTTATGTAATACGTGTTTTTAGGTGATTTACCTTTAACACTATGTCGAAATGAAGACATGAAGTTGTTCACTTCACCTGTTTCTGTAACTGGTCTAGGGAAACCAAAGCGGCATTTGGTGTAGTATTTCCTTTTGTTTTTTTATTTGCGACGACAATCTTTCCCACATATGTGTCTTTGAAATTGTACAATTTGTGCATGAAGATCACTATTTGTTGCTTCTGATGGAATTTCACAAGTGATATATTTTTCGATAAACTGTAGAACAGTGGCATCACTGTCTTGACCAAATTTAGGAGCATCTTTAATCCATAAAAGCATGTGGGGTGCTCCTATGGGTTGGTATTCTTTTCTCCAAAAGAAGTGTTGCACTTCTCTGAGGGGAGGAACAGTTTTATTACAAATAAAGTGCAGCATAGCAATGAAGCGATGATGGAAATATCTTGAAACATTAACAGGATCTAGAGAGCAAAGTTCTCCAGGTGTTAGTATATCTAAGTTTGTTTTGTTTTTGTTTGATATGCGTAGGAAATCATGTAAACCTTCCCATGCATATTCTGCACAACTTAATGTAACAAACCAAGTGGGCGGCCCAAGGTTTCTTATCATACAACGTACATCTCCATGACGTCGGAACCAGTACTCTTTAGCATGTTTGCTAACAGATTTGTAATGCTTGATTGTAAAACCTCATATTTTTCTTGCACTTTTTGTAGTAATTGCGTAGCTGACATATTTTGAAAGTTGGTACCTGATTTCAATGTATGTGCAACTCTGTAGCATAGAGTTGCTAGTTCACTTTCAAAGAGTAGGTGGAATATGTATTCCACATTTTGTCTAAATATGGGATCTTCAGAATACATTTGTAACAAGCGGTATTCTGATGTTGTTATCTGAATTGGTCTATCATCGTACCTTCCTCCTTTCCCAGTAGGAAAGAGTAGAGGAAAAGCACATGCTTCTATACTGTTTTCCCATATGCTGATTGGTGATCCTTTGGTTTGACGCATTTGGTACATTTCTAGTGCATCATCTATGGTGTATTTAGAGTGTAATGGATGAATTGTATAATGGTAAAAAATATTGGATACTGTAGCAGGATCTAGTAGTTCAATTTGACCAGTTTCTGGTGACTCTTGAATTATTTCAGTGGTTTCCCTCAAGTTTTCTTCAACATTCATTTCTTTGTAGTATTCATTCTTGTCTTTTAGATATTGCAAGGCTTGTCTAACTTTCTGTAGGTCCATGAATTTTTGCCAATGTTTTTGTCTTTTGTAGGTACACTATTTACTAAGACAATTAAAGATTGCTCTATTGGACGTTGCACTCCCAGAGTGTGCACATTTTATTTCAGATCTAATGGTAAATAAAATACTTTGCCACAAATGCCTTTCACTAATTCAGAGGGAGGTAATTTAGCTATTTTTGGTTGAAGGCGCATTATTGCTTGAAATGGGTGCACTGTTTGAATTATGATGCTCTAATATAAATTGAGTTGTTGCAGGGGTTTTGGTAGTGGGAATAATTCCAAGTTATTTATGATAGCACGTGGAGGAGTTTGGTTGTTGTCAAGTTTTGTAGTGCAGTAAGTGCAAAGTATTAAGGGGTGAGCTATTTAGTATTTGTTTTCTGCTATAAGGTAGAGAGCTAATTCAAACCATTTGGAATCTTCATTGTCTTCTATTTTGTATGATATGTCTACAGTTTTTGTGTTACTTTTATAAAAAGTTCTGCAGCAACACACACACACATGGTTTGGTACTTCAGCGGATGTACTTTCAAATTTTAGTATTTCTTTTTTGTATGTGTGTAGTAGAACGTTGCCATCTGTACAATTGTAGCTAGTCTGTTGTAAAACCATTGCATTTTTTAAGTGGCTTTCACTTCCAAAATATTTTCCGTGGATTTGCTCAATTACTTTGAATAGGTCTTTGGCTGTACCATGTAGAAGATTGTTATTTAAATTGGCTAGTGCGAAAGCAGGACCTTTAGCATAATACAGTTTATAGGCTAGATTTCTTATAGTTGAATGATGTGTTGATATCATTTTGATATGATGGAAGGTCATTTTTCAAATAGGTCCTGAAATGCAGGCTAATGAATGTCCTTGCAGTCCTGTGTATTTGTGCACTGGACAGGTATCTATATTTTGTAGTAGTTTCATTTTGATTTTGTCTTTGCCTTTCACATACTGATTGAGGAACTGGCGTAAGGATTTTAAATCTTTTTAGGCAATGTTACACATTGACGTGCACAGCCATTTGTATACTGGATGTTCTGGTTCAGTCGAATGGAGAGGGGATACTGAGATTTCTGGGGATATTTTTGTAAGCAGTATTTTTTGTTCCATTATTGTATTATTAAGTTTTTCAGACCCTCGTCCACTGCTATGTATGGCAATTGTGTTTATTTGCTTTTGTTTGTATGCTTATTCATTGAAATATGGTTCTGTGCTCGTGGTGTGACTCCATTCACCTCCACAGATATTTAAGAAGTTAGTTTTGTTGACATTCCCTTTATTGAAAAGTCTTTTTTGTAATTTAGTAGTTAGTTTTGTTAGTGGTTTCATTCTGTTTAACACTAAAATAAATAACTTCCTTTTGAGAAGGATTGCACTGTCTATGAGTGCTTCTAAGATTAATTTTCTACGGTAGGTTTTAAGGGTTGTACATGATTTATCTCATGTTTCTATAAGATTCTGAAGGACTCTCTGGTGGAACATTATTTCTAAAATAGTTTTTTTGGTATGGTTACTTGCCACTGCATCAAGATTTATAGGAGCGGTGTTAGCAGTAGTGGTAGCTGAATTCTTGTTAATCACTTTCTGTTTGTTTTAAATTTTGAAAGAGGAGGTAAAGTTTTTGTACTGGAAGCTTGTTTTGTTTCGCTTAATGACTCAATTAGATCTTTTGTTCGAACTTTTTGTACAAATTCTGCTAGAGATGGATGCTTATTTTGGACACTTTTATTTTCATTTGCTCTACTTCTTCATTGCTTTCTACGGACTTGCTTTTTGGTAGGTATTCTTTGGGATCTGTTGAAAAAAAAGAAGGTATGGGTTGGGCTGTTCTGCAATGTATGTGTGCTGTTTGCATGAGTGTCTGAGTATGATGTTAAGGATGTATGTGGTGGTGTGTCATTGTGCATTGGACAGCTACAACTAGTTGGGAAAGCTATTCTTGTATTTGTGTGCTAGTGTCCTGGGTTTCAGATGCCAGTAGAAAGTAAGCTAGTAGTGAGGAGAAGCACTAATAGTAAATCTAATGGTATAGAATTAAAACAGTTCTTTGTTCTGCAATACTAACATTCTAGGGGCTGAGTTATGTCACTTGTGTGCCGAAAAACGGGGATTTGTGCGCCATTCTGCCTGCAAATCCCTGTTTAACAAATGGGGATTTGTGGGCAGAATGGTGCACAAATCACTGTTATTTGGCACACAAATTCCATGAATCAACCCCGCAGTGTGTTTGACTGACAGTAAGAATATTATGGTAGTATTATACTTACTTATTTTGTTTGGAATGTGCAGGTTTCTTCTAAGTTTTTGTGTGTACTTCAGATGCTGCTGCTTTTCAGGAGAGTGGTCTTCACTGCAATTGTAAAACAAATAAGTTAGTAATTTTGTGTGTTTATAGCACTGATGTTAATTTAGAAGTTGATTTTTATGTTTTTGTAGTAGTATTCTTGTTTGATAATTGAACATAGTGTGTGCATGCAGTTTCCTTTGACTATGTGCAGCCTTTATATTTTACCTACACTATGTTAGTTCAACATGCTTTGCAAATGAGTCGAATACTAAGTATATGAAACTCACTTGGTTTCTTAGGGCTGTGTTATTGCATGTTGTGGGATGTATTTACCCATGCATCCGAGCCCTACCTCGAAACTGTGCAGTACTGACATGGAAAACCTCATGATGGCCAGAGCTTCCCAGAAAATGCACAGGGAAATGCATGAAGAATAGGCTGCCACTCAATTTTTGCCGATGTTATGGGCACAGAAGGACACTGCCTAAAATCACCATTGGACTACCCGCACAGTAGTCTGAAACCATTGGGAATGGCAATGCTGATTGCCAAATGCAACCTAGAATTGTTGGGAATTAATTTTCTTAAATCCCAAAAATGGGTGCAGTACCAGTACTCACCACTATCCAAAAGCCGGCAGTTTAAAACCACCCTGTGTTTCTCTGAAGGCAAGCCAAAGTGCCTATTTCAAACATTGCAATATGTGCAAAATATTCACTGAACACCAGCAGACATTTGGTAGAATGGAGTTTTGTGTGCCTACAAAATCTGGGAAATGAAGAGCCCAGAACAATGCTTATAACAAGACTGGCTGAGCTGTGGATTGCAGCAGTTTAAGTTGCACTGGATTTAAAGACACTAAAATCGAAAATGTTTAGATTAAATGAGTGACCTATGTTTGGTATCACATGCCTTTGTAACTGTTGAAATGTCATAGTTTTGCACTTAGACTCAGCATCCTAGCTGCATGTGTAAAATTGCAAGTTAAGTTAAAAAGCAACAAAAAAACCTGCCAGTTAGCTGAAGGTCTGGCTTAAGGAACTTGATTTTGCTTGGCAGCTACCCCCATCAGGAGTGAAACTTGAGTCACCACTGTGTTCCCAGGCCAACCTTCCTTTTGCTGCCCACACTAAGGATATGCCATCTATCTGATAATTGAATTACCTGTGCTCTGCAGGAGAGTGAACAAAGCCCTCTTCACTCAGGCAAAGGTTTTATTACGCAGTCGTAAAATATAGCTTCCTCTTGGCAGGAGCTGGGAGGGGCACTGCCTGTGAGAGCAAGCTGGCTTGGCAGAACTGGAACAACCAGAAATTCAACCTTGTGCTGGAGGAAAACCACACCCCTTTGGAGCCAGAACATAACTTTAAAAAGATGGATCATTCATAGTACGGACATGTGAAAATTTTATAAATGACACCATAATTCTTGTGATTTTTCTGCCCACATTTTAAGAGGTTTTTCGACCCGGTGGCGTGTTCAGGGGGGTTTTAGCGGAAAAGTGGATATTACTCTAAATGTATGCATGTTAAAAATCTGAAACTTCATCAGTTAATGTCCCTACTCCCTGCACACATGTATGTAAAGTTGGGTCAATGTCAGAAATTGAAAAATCAGTTAAAAAGTGAAATATGTGCCATTTCTGAATGCAAGCTCTTAGAAACAGCAGATTTGGACAGAGACATGGCTAAATTCAGCCACACCATGTATATGTAATTTCAAGCAACTGTGTAACTGTGAAATATGTCTTTTATTATCAAATATAGAATGTGTGCAATCTGACAGAGGAGTGTCCTATCTGCAAGCCATAAAATGACATCCCTCTGACTCACAGTTCATTCCCCAATCAAATGATAAATGGACGTTTGACCAATTAGAAGCTGAGAGAGGGGTAGGGTCAGTGATGCTAGAACACACCCACATTCTAATCACATAAAAGCAGACAGACAGGACAGATAGGGACCTTCAATTCCATTTGCCGCAACGCGCTCTGCCGGACCATACAACATCCAGAGATCCAGACTTTACCTCCATCAAACCTCCAGAGAGCCAAACTAGAGACTTCAATCTATCCAGAACTAGAGACCAGACCAGAGGGAGAAAGCAGTGCTGTACCCAGAGAGAAAGCAGTGCTGTGCCCAGAGAGAGACCCGAGCCCAGTCCAAAACCCTGACCAGATCCGTGACGAGGCCCATTTAATTCAAGAATATAGTGTGAGTACATAGTAAAACTGTGTAGAACCCATCTCTTAGTTAAAATAATATAATTCAATCCATTTTAACCTAAGTAGAACTGCAGCTTAGCAATTGTGTTATCCTGCCATCATTTTTAAAGCTGAAAAAGTGTGCGTTTAAAATTTCAAATCTGAAAAACGACCTTTATTCAATCGTTCATATCTCTGCAACCGTTTGTGCTAGAGACTTGCAGTAACTTTCATTTTGAAGCTGAGATCCTAGGATTTCCTAGGACCCCAAAACGATAGAGATAGTCCTTGTGGTTCCTCTGTAATAGCGCTCGGCGCATCCGCGAATTTTGCCGCGATTTGCAAATTTCTTCACGTGTAAAAAGACAGCAGTTTTGCTTTCCATTTGCCAGAAATTCGTTTAACCTGCTAACTATCCCTGCATCATTGCTAGTGTGAGCCTGGACTAATATTAACTAGACACCACTCACCCTGAACCTCTGAAAGGGAATTAAAAGCAAATTTAGCATATTTCTCATCCATTGCTAGCACATATCAAAGCATTTGGGCTTGTGTTTTCAAAACTCCTATCTGTTTTCTGTTGTCTAAGCTTGCTGGGTTGAACTGAATTACATTGATTGCATTTCTGAGAACTGTGTGCTTCCTTCCATTTCCTTGCATTGTATCAAGGGGGGGAGGGGATTGCCAGAGAAAAGTGATTACATTGTTTGGTTGAAATCATATTGAGTATTTTCTGTACTGCATTCATTGAATATTGCATCCACCTGAGGTTACATAAAGCATCCTCTACCACATTATACTTTTGTTCCTATTTACCAGTGTGCTACCTTATCCATTTCATGTCAACTCATTAGTGATTATAAGAAGTGTGCTAGTGCCAGATTCTCCGTTGTTGATCTTTATCATATCAGATTAAGTGTGCTATTCAATTATTAATTCATTATAAAGCGTGATATAATATATATTGTTTAAGTTATCAAATAAACCTTTTAAACTTGCAAAACAGAACTACTTCTTGGCTCAGTGGGGTCAGGGGGATTCCAAGAGAGGGGTGTTATACAGGGGTAGTCATCCAGAACGCATGAACTGGACCTAAAGATATATCAATAAGGGTTTTCATTCAGTATTCTAGACTAGGCGTTAACTTAGCTGTAGTGCTGAATTGAATCCTCTTACAAATTGGGGGCTCGTCCGGGATGTTGGGTTAGATTTACCATTTGTGCAGCTTAATACAGTGCGCTAACTGACGGGATACATACATCCGGTCGGATCACCACGCTGCATTACGCTGTGAAGCATTCCTCAAAAGGGACACTCCAAGAAAAGTTCTGTTCTGCAAAAATAAAATACTAACTCCTGTAAGTCAGGACAGAGACCAATCTCTAGAATGACGACCTTGGTAGATATGAAAATAGCCAGAGAGCACTTCTTACATAAACTATTTGTGAGAGGTGAATGGGCTGAGCAGGGCCAGGATGCCTGGTTGCAGGCCATCACACGACAGGTCACTGAAACAGGGTCAGACTTATGGAGAGATCAGGGTCCATTACATGTGGCCCTGAGTGAACTATATATGGCTCCTAAAGCCAAAGAGGAACACAATAAGATTGCCAGGATAGCAGCATACCTGTACCTATATATGGGAGACATGCAGGATAGATGTGCTGAAAGCCAAAATCTGGCAAATAGGCAACAGATGGTGTTAGAGAAGGTCCAATCTGACCTGGTCTCTTCTGAGCAGAGGCTGCAGAGGAGCCAGGAGTCAGAAAATGACAGCAGACTGTACATCACTAAAATAAAGGAGGATATGGATGTGCTGCAAAAGGAAAAGTCAGAACAGGATACCAGATTTCTGGCCTTGCAGAAGGAACACCAAGAAGGTTTGGACTCCCTACTGCAAAGCCAGAAAAAGCTGGAGCAACAACTGGACTTCAACAGGGTATGTGCTGAGCAGGTAGTCACCCTGCAAGGCCACCTAGATAGAGTGAAGGCAGAGAGCAACAAACTAATTCTGAAAGACCTGGATACCCAGGCAGAGTTTGATCAGGAGCGCCAGAATGCTGGTGCCTTCCAAAGGCAAAGGGACGACCTGGCAGCACAGATGCAGGCTCTCAGTCAGGAAAGGGATACCTTAGGCCAGGAAGTCTGCCATTTAAAAAGAAAAATGGAAGAAAATCACCTGTCCCTCCAGGGGCTGGGTGACCTCCAAAAAGAAAATCAGAACTTGTTAGAACACACCAGGAGGGTGGAAGAGGCTTTGGCAAGAAAGGAGCAGGCCAATAGGGACATTGCCCAGGAGGTAACCATCCTGCAGCAAAGACTGGCCCAGTACTCCAGGACCAATCAGGAAGCACAGAGAGAGAATGAGGCTCTCTGCCAACACAATGATAGGCTCCAACAACAGGTAGCGATGCAGGAGAGACTGATAGAGTCGAGTAAGGCCTTAACAGAGGAACTGAAAGCACAAATGCAGGCTCTTGCATTGCAACAGGGAGCAGGGGCGGATAGAGATGAGGTTCGCTGGGAAAGGGAAACTCCGGAGCATAACCTCAGGAGCACTAGTACCAGAGGCCCTCATACCTCTCAGTCCCTGGACTCTGCCACCCCCATGTCCCCTGGCGCACATAAGCACAGGGCTGCAGGGATGGCAGATTACTATCCAGCTAAGAGTATGGGGCTCATAGGCCAGTACCACTCAGGAATGGAGGGGTGGGCATCCGGGTATGGGCACCCAAGTACAGTACAGTTCAATGGGGAACCCCAGGAGAGTAGGCCCATTAAGGGCATCCTGAAAACCTCTGCCCAGTTAGGTCAGTGGAGGGGGTACCCATCAAATCCTGGCAGCAAGGAGGAATCTGAAGACTCCTCTGAACTGCGCAGGACACAGGAGACCAGGTCCCCACATTCTGCCAGCCATTCCCAGGCTCGCAGAATCCGGGAAAACCTGGAAGAACAGACGGGAACCTCTGGGAGCAGTGCCTCTGAGTCCGAGGAAGAATGGACAAGGGTTACCCGAACCAAAAGGCCAATAAGGCAAAAAGGGCCTTGCTTAAGGACCCCTTAAAGCAGATTAAGGCGATCAGGAGCGTCATCACGCCTTACCATAAGAACGCTAAGTATTCTGTTTGGGAGCACTTAGAGTTGTTTGAACAAATGATGGAGACTTTCCATTTGAAGGACAGCCAAAGCTGTATTCAATATGTAAAGTGGACATTCTCCCCGGAATACTCCAGTTTCTTTGCGGGGCTGGAGGACCAAAATCATTTAAGATGGTCCACATATAAGGCGGCCATCCTGAAACATTTTTCTGTTCACAGAAATCCTCAAGAGGCTCGCAAGGCAGCCTACAATTTGCAATGTGGGGAGGATCAGGCCCCACAAGAATTTGTGCAGGAGTTAAAGCGTGCTTTTGCACAGACCACAAGAAGGGTGCGCACGGATAGCAGGGAATTTATAAATACGTTTTTCCATGCCTTGCCCAAATATATCATGACCCAGCTCGTGAGGGATTTTCACGAGAAAAGATCTTTAGACTGGGTCATTGAACAGGCTACCCGGATCTATGAGGTGCAGAAACCGGTAGATAGCAAAAGTAATGCCCAGAAAAACCCCAAAGCCAACAGCACCCCTGCTGCTGCCAAGGTGGCAGAGGTAAAGGTCATCCCCGTTTTGGATTTGGAGATGGGGGGGCCTAAAAACCTACCTGCACCTAATAATGCTAGGCCCAGGAGGTCCTCGGGTCAGTCACAGACAGGGAGCCAAGGAGGCAGCCCCACAAATGGGGTCCCTCGCTCTCCTGATTATGTAAGTCCCCGTTACAAGGGAAATCGACCCATCCTGGGTTATGTGTGGACTCCTCCAGCCCAAGGGGGGGGATCCAGCCAAGCACCTAACCCAGGGAACTTCCCTCCAAACTTCCCACAGGAGGGCAGAAATTTACCAAACCCTGGGCAGAACTTTTTCCCCAGATATCCGCCCGACTTTCAGCCCCAAAACCATCCATCCTTCTTTCCCCAATTCCCTGAGCCCAGACCACTGAATCCGGGAGAGGGGAGGCCAAGGGTGGAGGGGTACCCAAATCTTCCCAACCCGGGGTATTACCAGAGGAGGGACAGCTACCCTTCCCGGGATCAGCCCAGGGGAGAAAACAGGGCCCCGTATCAGCCTGAGCGGGTTTCCCAGTTAGAGCGCCAGGTTCAAAACATGGCGCGGGATCTGGGTCACATACTGAGGGCTCAGCAGAACCCTCAGATGGGCGTGCCGGCGCAGAACGCACCCAACTCTGGACCTGGTGCTCCAGAACAATGACGGGGGCAGCACCCCGATAACTCACCGGTTCCCAGGGAGGAGGCACAAAGGGAAGGGGGGTGTAAAGCCTTGGAGGAAGCTTCCTTCCTCACTTGTAAACAGCCCCTGGAAACCCAGGAACCGGAAACAAAATCTCTTGCCCCTGAAAGTCTGCCTCCTAAGGAGCAGAGGGGGGGTAGGAGAAACAAAAGACCCAAACAGACTCAGTTTGAGGAGGAGGTACAGATCTTCCAATTTGAGGGAGAGGGATCCTCAGAGGATCCTGGGGAAAGGATCTTCTCCTTCAGAGAGGGGGGAACTCCCCCCAAAGAAAAATGGGTCCCTAGGGATGCAAATCCAGACTGGGGAGATGTGGAGACTGAGCTACCGCCGCCCACCATCTCATCCCAGAACCAACAGCAAGAAAATCCCCTGGTTCAAACCCATCCTGGGGACTGCCTCCAAAAAGGGGGGGGCGGCCCAGAACCGGAACCAGGGGAACCCACAATGGCTCTGATCTCCAGTTGCCAACTGTTTCTTTCAGATTCCCAAGACTCTCCACAGAATTCTGCCCAAATCTCTTCGCTAGCAATGTCCAAAACCAGAAAGTTAGCCCACCAGTTGTCCAAAAATGTACATTATCTGTGCCCCCTTGAGGAGAAGGAGGGAAGATATTATGCCCCGGTACAAGTACAGGGGCAGGGTACAATCTCGGCACTGGTGGACACGGGATCTCAAGCTACCCTTCTGTCCAGAAGGGCCTTTGACGAACTGAATGCAGGAAGGGGAGAGAATTACCAAATTCCTCTCACCTCTCTTCCGGGACAACTACAGAACTTTGACGGGAAGGAAATTCCCGTTGAGGGGACTGCAGACTTGGACATTAAAATTGGGCGACACAAGCTGAAACACCCGGTCATAGTTGTGACCCCGGAGGGCACCCCTTGTTTACTAGGGAATGACCTCCTGAGAAGGTTGTCACCCCTAATAGATTGTGTAAACAAGGTCCTCTGGACCCAGACTAGCCGACCAATAAAATTAAAACAGAGTGTCAACCATGTTAGTTTAAACGGCACCTGCCACATGGTTGAACAAAAATCTGACCAAGTAGAATTTCACTTCCAGAATAACCAAATTCCAGACGTGACAGTAATATCAGTAGGACAACAGACTGGTGATGGGGGGTCCTCTCTATTTCTGAAAATCAACCTTCCTTCCAGTCTAAAGTGGTATTCCACGCTGGAAGGAAACACTCTGAAATTCTATACCAATCCACAATCTGAAACTCCCACTCCTATAGTCCAGAAAGATGTGAAATCAGCTCAGAGCCTGGCTGATATTCAGCAAATTGGAGAGCAGTTGTTCATCCCGGTTCAGTTAAATGATGGGAAGGACTCTGTTCTCGCTCGAGTGTGTGTGAACAACGGTAAGAGCTTCATCAGCGAAGCCATGTTTCGCCAACTCCCAAAAGATCCAGCCATTCCCACCTTCAAACTGATAGACAAGTGGGAAATGGACCTGGAAGCACCTAATTCCAAACATCTCCTGCCAAGCAGGTGTATGCTCAAGATCTCCATTGGCAACAAGAGCATAGTCCACAATTGTTGGGTCGTGCGAGACGTCCCTGCCGCCTTTTACTTAGGCAGTGACATTCTCAATCGCTTTGCCATTAGTTTGGACCTAATAAACTTCAAAGCTTGGTCCCGATTAGCGGATAATCCCATGGGCTTTGTTGATCCAGAAAAAGCATTTAGGTCAGCTCAATTGCTACCTTATGCAGTCGAAATTCAGGTTAAAGAGGAAGTCACCATCCCAGAAAGGACCCGACAATTCTCCCTGGAAGTGAAAGTTAAAAGGGGACAAGAGTTGAAAAACCCTGATGCTTACATACATCTAAATGCTTCTCTCCAACAGCAAGGGTTGGGGGTAAACCCAACTCCATTAGTCAACATAGAACATGACACCATTCCAATAGAGGTGGATAACAGCGACTTAAAGAGTATTACTCTAGCCGCAGGCACCATTATTGGAATGGCGGTTGATGACCGACATTTCTCCATTGATCTTGTAAATGAACTGTTAGGACCAATCCCCAAGGACTGTTTTGACAGTGACAGTGAGGACCATACAACACCAGACAGGATTTTTACCCGGCATGGGGGGAACTTCCTGGTGTACACTTCCTGCCCCTGTGGTAAGGAAGATGTGACGTGTGACTTCAGGAGGGATGAGGTGATTTTCCAGGTTCATGAAGGCTGCCTTGCCCACCTGAAGCCTCCAGTCCAAATCAGAACTCTGACCAGGGACTTCTCCACCCAGCTGGAGGAGGCCGCGGAGATAGCCAAACCAGAAGTCTTTCCAGGCTTCAGGCAGATGGTGGAAGAGAGAGTCAACCTATCTGATGCCTGTGTGACTCTGGAACAAAAGCAAAAGTTGAAACAAGTTTTCTTGGATTTCCAAGATCTCTTTGCGGTAGACTCATATGACTGTGGTCGCACTGACATCCACACAACAACAATCCCCACGAAAAGAAAGTGGAAGCACTTCAGAAACTGAAAGACCCCACAACTCTCCGGGAACTAAGGAGCCTCCTTGGACTGACTAATTACAGCAGAAAGTTCATTGAGGGCTACGCAGAGATCACCAGACCCCTGATTCATCTCCTGAAGGGGGAGGTCAAGTGGGAATGGGGTCCAGAACAATCCGAGGCAGTAAAACAACTCAAAAGAAGCCTCTCACAAGCGCCTTGCCTAGCTTACCCTGTCAGAAACAAGGAGTTCTTCCTGGAGACGGGGTTCTCTAATACGTGCTTGACGGCAGTATTATATCAAAAGCATGACAAGGTCAATAAAGTAATCTCCTATGCGAGCAAAACTTTATCCTCTGTGGAGGAAAAATTCAACGATTGTGAGAAGGCACTCCTGGCAACGGTGTGGGCATTGAAGAATTACCGCCCGTTTATCCAGGGGGAACACATCATAGTGGAGACTCCACACCAGCCTCTGCAATATCTCCAAAGTGACAGAATCCGGGCCGGAAATGTGAGTAATTCCCGAATTACTTCCTGGATTCTGTCAATGCAAGGCTTTCCTGTGGAGGTCAGATATGGCCAAAACAAGAAGAGTCCCCTCGCGCAAGGTCTGGCTGACTTGCATGATTGTGCCAGAGAAAACTGTCTCGAGGACGAAAGTCTAAAAATCAAGGACAACACGGAGGCATACCTTAATTCCCCACACAAAGTCTTTGAAGAGGACAAGTGTGAGGGAATGCCCACTGTCTATGTGGATGGATGCTCTTACCATATTGACAACGACGGGGAGAAAGAACTAGTGGCCGGCGTAGGGAATGCATGGGTGAATGAGTCCCCAGAACCCTCCGCTGGATACAAAATTGGTCCCCGAAGTAGTCAGGTGGCAGAATTGATGGCTTTGCATCATGCCATCCTCACTGCTGTCCAGCATCAACTCCACGAACTGGTCATAATCACAGATTCGGATTATGTACGGAACGGGTTCGTGGAGCACCTGGTTAATTGGAAAACCAGAGGCATGTTATGTGCTAACAACAAACCCTTGAAACATGGGAAGTTGATCCAAAACATTGATGATCTGGTCACATCGAATGGGATGACCATCTACTGGAAAAAGATCAAGGGTCATTCCAAAGTAGAGGGACCAGACAAAACTGGAAATGACTTAGCTGATCAGCTGGCCAGAACCGGGGCCATCCAAGGGGATCTAATTGAGATTGAGTCCCTGTTGGGGGAAATCCAGGTCACTGCCATCACTAGGTCCCAGACAAATGCTCACAACGACCTTTCAATTGTACAATGGAGTAAGGAGACCCCTGATGCTGATTTGATTACTGCTCAGAAGGGGGATCCAATTATTGGTAAATTTTACCAGCACCTTGAGGACCCTGAGAACTTTCCCCTGACGGATACCGATTACATTGGGAAAGAGGACCTAAGAGTGTTGATGAAATGTCCAAAAATGTTCCGGATCCAAGACGGTTTGTTGGTAAGGAAATCCAAAGCTGGCCACGACCAGTGGGTGGTTCCTACCTCACTCCGAAGCCTGATGTTAAGTCACGCCCATGATGCGGCCACTGCCGGTCATAGGGGGTTTCACACAACATTGGAAATCTTAAGAGAGGTTGCATACTGGCCACACATGGGGCAGGACCTCGACCAATACTTGAAGGGGTGTCTTGTGTGTGCACAATTTCAGCCATCATCCCTCGCGCACCGGGCGCCTTTACAAAAGAGGGGAATGACACTGCCATGGTCAGATTTGCAAATCGACTTTGTAGGCCCTGTGATTCGCTCGGCTAGGGGGAATAAGTACATGTTGACTGTGACATGCTTGTTTACCAAGTGGGTGGAATTTCTCCCAGCCCCAAATTGCAAGGCAGAAACTGCAGCTGCCTTCATGATTAACCACATCTTTTCCCGTTTTGGTCTACCTCAAAGGATTGAGTCAGACAGAGGTAGCCACTTCACCAGTGAAGTAATGACAAAGATGTGGGAGATACTGGGGGTCAAAAGGAAGTTGCATATTGCTTATCCGCCAGCTTCTTCTGGGGCAGTAGAGAGATATAACCGAACAATTGTGAGCATATTAAAGAAGTTTGTGGCAGATTCTGGGCCAAGTTGGGATATCCGATTACCTCTGGTCCTAATGGCCATCAGATCTACCCCTTCATCTGCAACCAAAATGTCACCATTTGAGTTGATGACTGGGCGCAAGATGGTGCTTCCTCAGCATTTGCTCTATAGGACCCAAGAGCAGACACTGATAAATGCCTCCACTACTCATGAGTATGTAGAGAATTTAAGGAAACACCTCCAACATGCTTTTGCTTATGCTCAGCGGAATCTAGAAAGATCAGCTGATAGCATGAAGACCCACTATGACCTGAAAACTTCCAGGAAGGAATATCAGGTGGGGGACCGGGTCTATCTATACAACTTCCAAAGGAACCAGGCCAAGCAGCGCAAATTTTTGCCTACATGGAAGGGACCATTTGAGATCATCGACAAGATCTCCCCTGTGGCCTACAAGATCCACATCCCCAAAGGCGGTTCGGCAGAGGGGGAAGACAAGTGGGTCCACATAAACCAGTTGAAATGTTGCCATCCCAGGCACACTCTGCAACAACTGGAGGAATCCTCTGGAATCCTAGCGGGTACTGTCTCAGACTAATTCAGTTCCAATCATAAAACATACCACATCTAGTCTCTAAAATATTGTGATTTGCATGAAACTGTCTCTTAGTTATACTGTTCTTTTTTCAAAATAAGAATGTAATGTTTCATTATGATGAAATGCATATGCTGCCCCACTATCTCAACAGTGGTGGAAAAACGTCTATGCGTAGGTATTGCCGCTCTTCCTTTGTCGTCCTAGGAGAAAGAAAACCTGAAGACGGGCCAAGGAGGATGATACGGAGACCGGGAACGAAGATCCAATGGGCCCAGTGGACCGCCCAATATTCCCATCAGGACCGGCGAGGAGAACCGATCGATCAGTACCGGATGGAGAAGAAGATGCTGAACTGTGCCATCTATTGGAAGAAGATGAGGAAACATCCCAGGTCTTGCGAGTCCCATTCGTGAAATAGAATGGCCATCGCAAGAGGGGGGCTTGTGGGATGTATTTACCCATGCATCCGAGCCCTACCTCGAAACTGTGCAGTACTGACATGGAAAACCTCATGATGGCCAGAGCTTCCCAGAAAATGCACAGGGAAATGCATGAAGAATAGGCTGCCACTCAATTTTTGCCGATGTTATGGGCACAGAAGGACACTGCCTAAAATCACCATTGGACTACCCGCACAGTAGTCTGAAACCATTGGGAATGGCAATGCTGATTGCCAAATGCAACCTAGAATTGTTGGGAATTCATTTTCTTAAATCCCAAAAATGGGTGCAGTACCAGTACTCACCACTATCCAAAAGCCGGCAGTTTAAAACCACCCTGTGTTTCTCTGAAGGCAAGCCAAAGTGCCTATTTCAAACATTGCAATATGTGCAAAATATTCACTGAACACCAGCAGACATTTGGTAGAATGGAGTTTTGTGTGCCTACAAAATCTGGGAAATGAAGAGCCCAGAACAATGCTTATAACAAGACTGGCTGAGCTGTGGATTGCAGCAGTTTAAGTTGCACTGGATTTAAAGACACTAAAATCGAAAATGTTTAGATTAAATGAGTGACCTATGTTTGGTATCACATGCCTTTGTAACTGTTGAAATGTCATAGTTTTGCACTTAGACTCAGCATCCTAGCTGCATGTGTAAAATTGCAAGTTAAGTTAAAAAGCAACAAAAAAACCTGCCAGTTAGCTGAAGGTCTGGCTTAAGGAACTTGATTTTGCTTGGCAGCTACCCCCATCAGGAGTGAAACTTGAGTCACCACTGTGTTCCCAGGCCAACCTTCCTTTTGCTGCCCACACTAAGGATATGCCATCTATCTGATAATTGAATTACCTGTGCTCTGCAGGAGAGTGAACAAAGCCCTCTTCACTCAGGCAAAGGTTTTATTACGCAGTCGTAAAATGTAGCTTCCTCTTGGCAGGAGCTGGGAGGGGCACTGCCTGTGAGAGCAAGCTGGCTTGGCAGAACTGGAACAACCAGAAATTCAACCTTGTGCTGGAGGAAAACCACACCCCTTTGGAGCCAGAACATAACTTTAAAAAGATGGATCATTCATAGTACGGACATGTGAAAATTTTATAAATGACACCATAATTCTTGTGATTTTTCTGCCCACATTTTAAGAGGTTTTTCGACCCGGTGGCGTGTTCAGGGGGGTTTTAGCGGAAAAGTGGATGTTACTCTAAATGTATGCATGTTAAAAATCTGAAACTTCATCAGTTAATGTCCCTACTCCCTGCACACATGTATGTAAAGTTGGGTCAATGTCAGAAATTGAAAAATCAGTTAAAAAGTGAAATATGTGCCATTTCTGAATGCAAGCTCTTAGAAACAGCAGATTTGGACAGAGACATGGCTAAATTCAGCCACACCATGTATATGTAATTTCAAGCAACTGTGTAACTGTGAAATATGTCTTTTATTATCAAATATAGAATGTGTGCAATCTGACAGAGGAGTGTCCTATCTGCAAGCCATAAAATGACATCCCTCTGACTCACAGTTCATTCCCCAATCAAATGATAAATGGAAGTTTGACCAATTAGAAGCTGAGAGAGAGGTAGGGTCAGTGATGCTAGAACACACCCACATTCTAAACACATAAAAGCAGACAGACAGGACAGATAGGGACCTTCAATTCCATTTGCTGCAACGCGCTCTGCCGGACCATACAACATCCAGAGATCCAGACTTTACCTCCATCAAACCTCCAGAGAGCCAAACTAGAGACTTCAATCTATCCAGAACTAGAGACCAGACCAGAGGGAGAAAGCAGTGCTGTACCCAGAGAGAAAGCAGTGCTGTGCCCAGAGAGAGACCCGAGCCCAGTCCAAAACCCTGACCAGATCCGTGACGAGGCCCATTTAATTCAAGAATATAGTGTGAGTACATAGTAAAACTGTGTAGAACCCATCTCTTAGTTAAAATAATATAATTCAATCCATTTTAACCTAAGTAGAACTGCAGCTTAGCAATTGTGTTATCCTGCCATCATTTTTAAAGCTGAAAAAGTGTGCGTTTAAAATTTCAAATCTGAAAAACGACCTTTATTCAATCGTTCATATCTCCGCAACCGTTTGTGCTAGAGACTTGCAGTAACTTTCATTTTGAAGCTGAGATCCTAGGATTTCCTAGGACCCCAAAACGATAGACATAGTCCTTGTGGTTCCTCTGTAATAGCGCTCGGCGCATCCGCGAATTTTGCCGCGATTTGCAAATTTCTTCACGTGTAAAAAGACAGCAGTTTTGCTTTCCATTTGCCAGAAATTCGTTTAACCTGCTAACTATCCCTGCATCATTGCTAGTGTGAGCCTGGACTAATATTAACTAGACACCACTCACCCTGAACCTCTGAAAGGGAATTAAAAGCAAATTTAGCATATTTCTCATCCATTGCTAGCACATATCAAAGCATTTGGGCTTGTGTTTTCAAAACTCCTATCTGTTTTCTGTTGTCTAAGCTTGCTGGGTTGAACTGAATTACATTGATTGCATTTCTGAGAACTGTGTGCTTCCTTCCATTTCCTTGCATTGTATCAAGGGGGGGAGGGGATTGCCAGAGAAAAGTGATTACATTGTTTGGTTGAAATCATATTGAGTATTTTCTGTACTGCATTCATTGAATATTGCATCCACCTGAGCTTACATAAAGCATCCTCTACCACATTATACTTTTGTTCCTATTTACCAGTGTGCTACCTTATCCATTTCATGTCAACTCATTAGTGATTATAAGAAGTGTGCTAGTGCCAGATTCTCCGTTGTTGATCTTTATCATATCAGATTAAGTGTGCTATTCAATTATTAATTCATTATAAAGCGTGATATAATATATATTGTTTAAGTTATCAAATAAACCTTTTAAACTTGCAAAACAGAACTACTTCTTGGCTCAGTGGGGTCAGGGGGATTCCAAGAGAGGGGTGTTATACAGGGGTAGTCATCCAGAACGCATGAACTGGACCTAAAGATATATCAATAAGGGTTTTCATTCAGTATTCTAGACTAGGCGTTAACTTAGCTGTAGTGCTGAATTGAATCCTCTTACAAATTGGGGGCTCGTCCGGGATGTTGGGTTAGATTTACCATTTGTGCAGCTTAATACAGTGCGCTAACTGACGGGATACATACATCCGGTCGGATCACCACGCTGCATTACGCTGTGAAGCATTCCTCAAAAGGGACACTCCAAGAAAAGTTCTGTTCTGCAAAAATAAAATACTAACTCCTGTAAGTCAGGACAGAGACCAATCTCTAGAATGACGACCTTGGTAGATATGAAAATAGCCAGAGAGCACTTCTTACATAAACTATTTGTGAGAGGTGAATGGGCTGAGCAGGGCCAGGATGCCTGGTTGCAGGCCATCACACGACAGGTCACTGAAACAGGGTCAGACTTATGGAGAGATCAGGGTCCATTACATGTGGCCCTGAGTGAACTATATATGGCTCCTAAAGCCAAAGAGGAACACAATAAGATTGCCAGGATAGCAGCATACCTGTACCTATATATGGGAGACATGCAGGATAGATGTGCTGAAAGCCAAAATCTGGCAAATAGGCAACAGATGGTGTTAGAGAAGGTCCAATCTGACCTGGTCTCTTCTGAGCAGAGGCTGCAGAGGAGCCAGGAGTCAGAAAATGACAGCAGACTGTACATCACTAAAATAAAGGAGGATATGGATGTGCTGCAAAAGGAAAAGTCAGAACAGGATACCAGATTTCTGGCCTTGCAGAAGGAACACCAAGAAGGTTTGGACTCCCTACTGCAAAGCCAGAAAAAGCTGGAGCAACAACTGGACTTCAACAGGGTATGTGCTGAGCAGGTAGTCACCCTGCAAGGCCACCTAGATAGAGTGAAGGCAGAGAGCAACAAACTAATTCTGAAAGACCTGGATACCCAGGCAGAGTTTGATCAGGAGCGCCAGAATGCTGGTGCCTTCCAAAGGCAAAGGGACGACCTGGCAGCACAGACGCAGGCTCTCAGTCAGGAAAGGGATACCTTAGGCCAGGAAGTCTGCCATTTAAAAAGAAAAATGGAAGAAAATCACCTGTCCCTCCAGGGGCTGGGTGACCTCCAAAAAGAAAATCAGAACTTGTTAGAGCACACCAGGAGGGTGGAAGAGGCTTTGGCAAGAAAGGAGCAGGCCAATAGGGACATTGCCCAGGAGGTAACCATCCTGCAGCAAAGACTGGCCCAGTACTCCAGGACCAATCAGGAAGCACAGAGAGAGAATGAGGCTCTCTGCCAACACAATGATAGGCTCCAACAACAGGTAGCGATGCAGGAGAGACTGATAGAGTCGAGTAAGGCCTTAACAGAGGAACTGAAAGCACAAATGCAGGCTCTTGCATTGCAACAGGGAGCAGGGGCGGATAGAGATGAGGTTCGCTGGGAAAGGGAAACTCCGGAGCATAACCTCAGGAGCACTAGTACCAGAGGCCCTCATACCTCTCAGTCCCTGGACTCTGCCACCCCCATGTCCCCTGGCGCACATAACCACAGGGCTGCAGGGATGGCAGATTACTATCCAGCTAAGAGTATGGGGCTCATAGGCCAGTACCACTCAGGAATGGAGGGGTGGGCATCCGGGTATGGGCACCCAAGTACAGTACAGTTCAATGGGGAACCCCAGGAGAGTAGGCCCATTAAGGGCATCCTGAAAACCTCTGCCCAGTTAGGTCAGTGGAGGGGGTACCCATCAAATCCTGGCAGCAAGGAGGAATCTGAAGACTCCTCTGAACTGCGCAGGACACAGGAGACCAGGTCCCCACATTCTGCCAGCCATTCCCAGGCTCGCAGAATCCGGGAAAACCTGGAAGAACAGACGGGAACCTCTGGGAGCAGTGCCTCTGAGTCCGAGGAAGAATGGACAAGGGTTACCCGAACCAAAAGGCCAATAAGGCAAAAAGGGCCTTGCTTAAGGACCCCTTAAAGCAGATTAAGGCGATCAGGAGCGTCATCACGCCTTACCATAAGAACGCTAAGTATTCTGTTTGGGAGCACTTAGAGTTGTTTGAACAAATGATGGAGACTTTCCATTTGAAGGACAGCCAAAGCTGTATTCAATATGTAAAGTGGACATTCTCCCCGGAATACTCCAGTTTCTTTGCGGGGCTGGAGGACCAAAATCATTTAAGATGGTCCACATATAAGGCGGCCATCCTGAAACATTTTTCTGTTCACAGAAATCCTCAAGAGGCTCGCAAGGCAGCCTACAATTTGCAATGTGGGGAGGATCAGGCCCCACAAGAATTTGTGCAGGAGTTAAAGCGTGCTTTTGCACAGACCACAAGAAGGGTGCGCACGGATAGCAGGGAATTTATAAATACGTTTTTCCATGCCTTGCCCAAATATATCATGACCCAGCTCGTGAGGGATTTTCACGAGAAAAGATCTTTAGACTGGGTCATTGAACAGGCTACCCGGATCTATGAGGTGCAGAAACCGGTAGATAGCAAAAGTAATGCCCAGAAAAACCCCAAAGCCAACAGCACCCCTGCTGCTGCCAAGGTGGCAGAGGTAAAGGTCACCCCCGTTTTGGATTTGGAGATGGGGGGGCCTAAAAACCTACCTGCACCTAATAATGCTAGGCCCAGGAGGTCCTCGGGTCAGTCACAGACAGGGAGCCAAGGAGGCAGCCCCACAAATGGGGTCCCTCGCTCTCCTGATTATGTAAGTCCCCGTTACAAGGGAAATCGACCCATCCTGGGTTATGTGTGGACTCCTCCAGCCCAAGGGGGGGATCCAGCCAAGCACCTAACCCAGGGAACTTCCCTCCAAACTTCCCACAGGAGGGCAGAAATTTACCAAACCCTGGGCAGAACTTTTTCCCCAGATATCCGCCCGACTTTCAGCCCCAAAACCATCCATCCTTCTTTCCCCAATTCCCTGAGCCCAGACCACTGAATCCGGGAGAGGGGAGGCCAAGGGTGGAGGGGTACCCAAATCTTCCCAACCCGGGGTATTACCAGAGGAGGGACAGCTACCCTTCCCGGGATCAGCCCAGGGGAGAAAACAGGGCCCCGTATCAGCCTGAGCGGGTTTCCCAGTTAGAGCGCCAGGTTCAAAACATGGCGCGGGATCTGGGTCACATACTGAGGGCTCAGCAGAACCTTCAGATGGGCGTGCCGGCACAGAACGCACCCAACTCTGGACCTGGTGCTCCAGAACAATGACGGGGGCAGCACCCCGATAACTCACCGGTTCCCAGGGAGGAGGCACAAAGGGAAGGGGGGTGTAAAGCCTTGGAGGAAGCTTCCTTCCTCACTTGTAAACAGCCCCTGGAAACCCAGGAACCGGAAACAAAATCTCTTGCCCCTGAAAGTCTGCCTCCTAAGGAGCAGAGGGGGGGTAGGAGAAACAAAAGACCCAAACAGACTCAGTTTGAGGAGGAGGTACAGATCTTCCAATTTGAGGGAGAGGGATCCTCAGAGGATCCTGGGAAAAGGATCTTCTCCTTCAGAGAGGGGGGAACTCCCCCCAAAGAAAAATGGGTCCCTAGGGATGCAAATCCAGACTGGGGAGATGTGGAGACTGAGCTACCGCCGCCCACCATCTCATCCCAGAACCAACAGCAAGAAAATCCCCTGGTTCAAACCCATCCTGGGGACTGCCTCCAAAAAGGGGGGGGCGGCCCAGAACCGGAACCAGGGGAACCCACAATGGCTCTGATCTCCAGTTGCCAACTGTTTCTTTCAGATTCCCAAGACTCTCCACAGAATTCTGCCCAAATCTCTTCGCTAGCAATGTCCAAAACCAGAAAGTTAGCCCACCAGTTGTCCAAAAATGTACATTATCTGTGCCCCCTTGAGGAGAAGGAGGGAAGATATTATGCCCCGGTACAAGTACAGGGGCAGGGTACAATCTCGGCACTGGTGGACACGGGATCTCAAGCTACCCTTCTGTCCAGAAGGGCCTTTGACGAACTGAATGCAGGAAGGGGAGAGAATTACCAAATTCCTCTCACCTCTCTTCCGGGACAACTACAGAACTTTGACGGGAAGGAAATTCCCGTTGAGGGGACTGCAGACTTGGACATTAAAATTGGGCGACACAAGCTGAAACACCCGGTCATAGTTGTGACCCCGGAGGGCACCCCTTGTTTACTAGGGAATGACCTCCTGAGAAGGTTGTCACCCCTAATAGATTGTGTAAACAAGGTCCTCTGGACCCAGACTAGCCGACCAATAAAATTAAAACAGAGTGTCAACCATGTTAGTTTAAACGGCACCTGCCACATGGTTGAACAAAAATCTGACCAAGTAGAATTTCACTTCCAGAATAACCAAATTCCAGACGTGACAGTAATATCAGTAGGACAACAGACTGGTGATGGGGGGTCCTCTCTATTTCTGAAAATCAACCTTCCTTCCAGTCTAAAGTGGTATTCCACGCTGGAAGGAAACACTCTGAAATTCTATACCAATCCACAATCTGAAACTCCCACTCCTATAGTCCAGAAAGATGTGAAATCAGCTCAGAGCCTGGCTGATATTCAGCAAATTGGAGAGCAGTTGTTCATCCCGGTTCAGTTAAATGATGGGAAGGACTCTGTTCTCGCTCGAGTGTGTGTGAACAACGGTAAGAGCTTCATCAGCGAAGCCATGTTTCGCCAACTCCCAAAAGATCCAGCCATTCCCACCTTCAAACTGATAGACAAGTGGGAAATGGACCTGGAAGCACCTAATTCCAAACATCTCCTGCCAAGCAGGTGTATGCTCAAGATCTCCATTGGCAACAAGAGCATAGTCCACAATTGTTGGGTCGTGCGAGACGTCCCTGCCGCCTTTTACTTAGGCAGTGACATTCTCAATCGCTTTGCCATTAGTTTGGACCTAATAAACTTCAAAGCTTGGTCCCGATTAGCGGATAATCCCATGGGCTTTGTTGATCCAGAAAAAGCATTTAGGTCAGCTCAATTGCTACCTTATGCAGTCGAAATTCAGGTTAAAGAGGAAGTCACCATCCCAGAAAGGACCCGACAATTCTCCCTGGAAGTGAAAGTTAAAAGGGGACAAGAGTTGAAAAACCCTGATGCTTACATACATCTAAATGCTTCTCTCCAACAGCAAGGGTTGGGGGTAAACCCAACTCCATTAGTCAACATAGAACATGACACCATTCCAATAGAGGTGGATAACAGCGACTTAAAGAGTATTACTCTAGCCGCAGGCACCATTATTGGAATGGCAGTTGATGACCGACATTTCTCCATTGATCTTGTAAATGAACTGTTAGGACCAATCCCCAAGGACTGTTTTGACAGTGACAGTGAGGACCATACAACACCAGACAGGATTTTTACCCGGCATGGGGGGAACTTCCTGGTGTACACTTCCTGCCCCTGTGGTAAGGAAGATGTGACGTGTGACTTCAGGAGGGATGAGGTGATTTTCCAGGTTCATGAAGGCTGCCTTGCCCACCTGAAGCCTCCGGTCCAAATCAGCACTCTGACCAGGGACTTCTCCACCCAGCTGGAGGAGGCCGCGGAGATAGCCAAACCAGAAGTCTTTCCAGGCTTCAGGCAGATGGTGGAAGAGAGAGTCAACCTATCTGATGCCTGTGTGACTCTGGAACAAAAGCAAAAGTTGAAACAAGTTTTCTTGGATTTCCAAGATCTCTTTGCGGTAGACTCATATGACTGTGGTCGCACTGACATCCACACAACAACAATCCCCACGGACCCTGGCATGACTCCTGTGTTTGTGAAGCAATATCGCTTGCCTCTCGCATCAATGGAGTCCCTTACTGAAATAATTAAGAACCTTGAGTCCCGGGGAATAATCCGTCCAGTCCACAGCACCTTCAATAATCCGGTGCTGGGAATATTGAAGCCGAACGGCCAGTGGAGACTCTGCGCCGACCTTAGGGAGCTCAACAAACGGGTCCATACTTCCCGATGGCCTCTGCCCTACATTGACCAAGGGCTAGCCCAGATCCAGGGGTCACAGGTATTCACTGCAATAGACCTGACCAATGGATACTGGACTGTGCCTGTCAGTAGGGAGGACCAATACAAACTGGCTTTTACCTTTGGGGGCCAGCAATACACATGGACCCGGACTCCCTTCGGATACCTTAACTCCGGTAATGAGTTCAATATTTTCCTACATAAGGCCATGCCCGACTTGGGTGCAAGGGGTAACCTGGCTTATGTAGATGATGTCCTCATCAAAAGTTCATCTGTGGAGGAACACATAGCGGAGATCCGTTATGTTCTGACACAGTTGAGGGCCGCCGGAGCAAAACTTTCCTTTCAGAAAGCACAGTGGTGTAGAACCCGTGTAAATTTCTTGGGGCATGAGATTACTCCTCAGGGTCTCTGTCCCCAGGAAAAGAAAGTGGAAGCACTTCAGAAACTGAAAGACCCCACAACTCTCCGGGAACTAAGGAGCCTCCTTGGACTGACTAATTACAGCAGAAAGTTCATTGAGGGCTACGCAGAGATCACCAGACCCCTGATTCATCTCCTGAAGGGGGGGGTCAAGTGGGAATGGGGTCCAGAACAATCCGAGGCAGTAAAACAACTCAAAAGAAGCCTCTCACAAGCGCCTTGCCTAGCTTACCCTGTCAGAAACAAGGAGTTCTTCCTGGAGACGGGGTTCTCTAATACGTGCTTGACGGCAGTATTATATCAAAAGCATGACAAGGTCAATAAAGTAATCTCCTATGCGAGCAAAACTTTATCCTCTGTGGAGGAAAAATTCAACGATTGTGAGAAGGCACTCCTGGCAACGGTGTGGGCATTGAAGAATTACCGCCCGTTTATCCAGGGGGAACACATCATAGTGGAGACTCCACACCAGCCTCTGCAATATCTCCAAAGTGACAGAATCCGGGCCGGAAATGTGAGTAATTCCCGAATTACTTCCTGGATTCTGTCAATGCAAGGCTTTCCTGTGGAGGTCAGATATGGCCAAAACAAGAAGAGTCCCCTCGCGCAAGGTCTGGCTGACTTGCATGATTGTGCCAGAGAAAACTGTCTCGAGGACGAAAGTCTAAAAATCAAGGACAACACGGAGGCATACCTTAATTCCCCACACAAAGTCTTTGAAGAGGACAAGTGTGAGGGAATGCCCACTGTCTATGTGGATGGATGCTCTTACCATATTGACAACGACGGGGAGAAAGAACTAGTGGCCGGCGTAGGGAATGCATGGGTGAATGAGTCCCCAGAACCCTCCGCTGGATACAAAATTGGTCCCCGAAGTAGTCAGGTGGCAGAATTGATGGCTGTGCATCATGCCATCCTCACTGCTGTCCAGCATCAACTCCACGAACTGGTCATAATCACAGATTCGGATTATGTACGGAACGGGTTCGTGGAGCACCTGGTTAATTGGAAAACCAGAGGCATGTTATGTGCTAACAACAAACCCTTGAAACATGGGAAGTTGATCCAAAACATTGATGATCTGGTCACATCGAATGGGATGACCATCTACTGGAAAAAGATCAAGGGTCATTCCAAAGTAGAGGGACCAGACAAAACTGGAAATGACTTAGCTGATCAGCTGGCCAGAACCGGGGCCATCCAAGGGGATCTAATTGAGATTGAGTCCCTGTTGGGGGAAATCCAGGTCACTGCCATCACTAGGTCCCAGACAAATGCTCACAACGACCTTTCAATTGTACAATGGAGTAAGGAGACCCCTGATGCTGATTTGATTACTGCTCAGAAGGGGGATCCAATTATTGGTAAATTTTACCAGCACCTTGAGGACCCTGAGAACTTTCCCCTGACGGATACCGATTACATTGGGAAAGAGGACCTAAGAGTGTTGATGAAATGTCCAAAAATGTTCCGGATCCAAGACGGTTTGTTGGTAAGGAAATCCAAAGCTGGCCACGACCAGTGGGTGGTTCCTACCTCACTCCGAAGCCTGATGTTAAGTCACGCCCATGATGCGGCCACTGCCGGTCATAGGGGGTTTCACACAACATTGGAAATCTTAAGAGAGGTTGCATACTGGCCACACATGGGGCAGGACCTCGACCAATACTTGAAGGGGTGTCTTGTGTGTGCACAATTTCAGCCATCATCCCTCGCGCACCGGGCGCCTTTACAAAAGAGGGGAATGACACTGCCATGGTCAGATTTGCAAATCGACTTTGTAGGCCCTGTGATTCGCTCGGCTAGGGGGAATAAGTACATGTTAACTGTGACATGCTTGTTTACCAAGTGGGTGGAATTTCTCCCAGCCCCAAATTGCAAGGCAGAAACTGCAGCTGCCTTGATGATTAACCACATCTTTTCCCGTTTTGGTCTACCTCAAAGGATTGAGTCAGACAGAGGTAGCCACTTCACCAGTGAAGTAATGACAAAGATGTGGGAGATACTGGGGGTCAAAAGGAAGTTGCATATTGCTTATCGGCCAGCTTCTTCTGGGGCAGTAGAGAGATATAACCGAACAATTGTGAGCATATTAAAGAAGTTTGTGGCAGATTCTGGGCCAAGTTGGGATATCCGATTACCTCTGGTCCTAATGGCCATCAGATCTACCCCTTCATCTGCAACCAAAATGTCACCATTTGAGTTGATGACTGGGCGCAAGATGGTGCTTCCTCAGCATTTGCTCTATAGGACCCAAGAGCAGACACTGATAAATGCCTCCACTACTCATGAGTATGTAGAGAATTTAAGGAAACACCTCCAACATGCTTTTGCTTATGCTCAGCGGAATCTAGAAAGATCAGCTGATAGCATGAAGACCCACTATGACCTGAAAACTTCCAGGAAGGAATATCAGGTGGGGGACCGGGTCTATCTATACAACTTCCAAAGGAACCAGGCCAAGCAGCGCAAATTTTTGCCTACATGGAAGGGACCATTTGAGATCATCGACAAGATCTCCCCTGTGGCCTACAAGATCCACATCCCCAAAGGCGGTTCGGCAGAGGGGGAAGACAAGTGGGTCCACATAAACCAGTTGAAATGTTGCCATCCCAGGCACACTCTGCAACAACTGGAGGAATCCTCTGGAATCCTAGCGGGTACTGTCTCAGACTAATTCAGTTCCAATCATAAAACATACCACATCTAGTCTCTAAAATATTGTGATTTGCATGAAACTGTCTCTTAGTTATACTGTTCTTTTTTCAAAATAAGAATGTAATGTTTCATTATGATGAAATGCATATGCTGCCCCACTATCTCAACAGTGGTGGAAAAACGTCTATGAGTAGGTATTGCCGCTCTTCCTTTGTCGTCCTAGGAGAAAGAAAACCTGAAGACGGGCCAAGGAGGATGATACGGAGACCGGGAACGAAGATCCAATGGGCCCAGTGGACCGCCCAATATTCCCATCAGGACCGGCGAGGAGAACCGATCGATCAGTACCGGATGGAGAAGAAGATGCTGAACTGTGCCATCTATTGGAAGAAGATGAGGAAACATCCCAGGTCTTGCGAGTCCCATTCGTGAAATAGAATGGCCATCGCAAGAGGGGGGCTTGTGGGATGTATTTACCCATGCATCCGAGCCCTACCTCGAAACTGTGCAGTACTGACATGGAAAACCTCATGATGGCCAGAGCTTCCCAGAAAATGCACAGGGAAATGCATGAAGAATAGGCTGCCACTCAATTTTTGCCGATGTTATGGGCACAGAAGGACACTGCCTAAAATCACCATTGGACTACCCGCACAGTAGTCTGAAACCATTGGGAATGGCAATGCTGATTGCCAAATGCAACCTAGAATTGTTGGGAATTCATTTTCTTAAATCCCAAAAATGGGTGCAGTACCAGTACTCACCACTATCCAAAAGCCGGCAGTTTAAAACCACCCTGTGTTTCTCTGAAGGCAAGCCAAAGTGCCTATTTCAAACATTGCAATATGTGCAAAATATTCACTGAACACCAGCAGACATTTGGTAGAATGGAGTTTTGTGTGCCTACAAAATCTGGGAAATGAAGAGCCCAGAACAATGCTTATAACAAGACTGGCTGAGCTGTGGATTGCAGCAGTTTAAGTTGCACTGGATTTAAAGACACTAAAATCGAAAATGTTTAGATTAAATGAGTGACCTATGTTTGGTATCACATGCCTTTGTAACTGTTGAAATGTCATAGTTTTGCACTTAGACTCAGCATCCTAGCTGCATGTGTAAAATTGCAAGTTAAGTTAAAAAGCAACAAAAAAACCTGCCAGTTAGCTGAAGGTCTGGCTTAAGGAACTTGATTTTGCTTGGCAGCTACCCCCATCAGGAGTGAAACTTGAGTCACCACTGTGTTCCCAGGCCAACCTTCCTTTTGCTGCCCACACTAAGGATATGCCATCTATCTGATAATTGAATTACCTGTGCTCTGCAGGAGAGTGAACAAAGCCCTCTTCACTCAGGCAAAGGTTTTATTACGCAGTCGTAAAATGTAGCTTCCTCTTGGCAGGAGCTGGGAGGGGCACTGCCTGTGAGAGCAAGCTGGCTTGGCAGAACTGGAACAACCAGAAATTCAACCTTGTGCTGGAGGAAAACCACACCCCTTTGGAGCCAGAACATAACTTTAAAAAGATGGATCATTCATAGTACGGACATGTGAAAATTTTATAAATGACACCATAATTCTTGTGATTTTTCTGCCCACATTTTAAGAGGTTTTTCGACCCGGTGGCGTGTTCAGGGGGGTTTTAGCGGAAAAGTGGATATTACTCTAAATGTATGCATGTTAAAAATCTGAAACTTCATCAGTTAATGTCCCTACTCCCTGCACACATGTATGTAAAGTTGGGTCAATGTCAGAAATTGAAAAATCAGTTAAAAAGTGAAATATGTGCCATTTCTGAATGCAAGCTCTTAGAAACAGCAGATTTGGACAGAGACATGGCTAAATTCAGCCACACCATGTATATGTAATTTCAAGCAACTGTGTAACTGTGAAATATGTCTTTTATTATCAAATATAGAATGTGTGCAATCTGACAGAGGAGTGTCCTATCTGCAAGCCATAAAATGACATCCCTCTGACTCACAGTTCATTCCCCAATCAAATGATAAATGGAAGTTTGACCAATTAGAAGCTGAGAGAGAGGTAGGGTCAGTGATGCTAGAACACACCCACATTCTAAACACATAAAAGCAGACAGACAGGACAGATAGGGACCTTCAATTCCATTTGCTGCAACGCGCTCTGCCGGACCATACAACATCCAGAGATCCAGACTTTACCTCCATCAAACCTCCAGAGAGCCAAACTAGAGACTTCAATCTATCCAGAACTAGAGACCAGACCAGAGGGAGAAAGCAGTGCTGTACCCAGAGAGAAAGCAGTGCTGTGCCCAGAGAGAGACCCGAGCCCAGTCCAAAACCCTGACCAGATCCGTGACGAGGCCCATTTAATTCAAGAATATAGTGTGAGTACATAGTAAAACTGTGTAGAACCCATCTCTTAGTTAAAATAATATAATTCAATCCATTTTAACCTAAGTAGAACTGCAGCTTAGCAATTGTGTTATCCTGCCATCATTTTTAAAGCTGAAAAAGTGTGCGTTTAAAATTTCAAATCTGAAAAACGACCTTTATTCAATCGTTCATATCTCCGCAACCGTTTGTGCTAGAGACTTGCAGTAACTTTCATTTTGAAGCTGAGATCCTAGGATTTCCTAGGACCCCAAAACGATAGACATAGTCCTTGTGGTTCCTCTGTAATAGCGCTCGGCGCATCCGCGAATTTTGCCGCGATTTGCAAATTTCTTCACGTGTAAAAAGACAGCAGTTTTGCTTTCCATTTGCCAGAAATTCGTTTAACCTGCTAACTATCCCTGCATCATTGCTAGTGTGAGCCTGGACTAATATTAACTAGACACCACTCACCCTGAACCTCTGAAAGGGAATTAAAAGCAAATTTAGCATATTTCTCATCCATTGCTAGCACATATCAAAGCATTTGGGCTTGTGTTTTCAAAACTCCTATCTGTTTTCTGTTGTCTAAGCTTGCTGGGTTGAACTGAATTACATTGATTGCATTTCTGAGAACTGTGTGCTTCCTTCCATTTCCTTGCATTGTATCAAGGGGGGGAGGGGATTGCCAGAGAAAAGTGATTACATTGTTTGGTTGAAATCATATTGAGTATTTTCTGTACTGCATTCATTGAATATTGCATCCACCTGAGCTTACATAAAGCATCCTCTACCACATTATACTTTTGTTCCTATTTACCAGTGTGCTACCTTATCCATTTCATGTCAACTCATTAGTGATTATAAGAAGTGTGCTAGTGCCAGATTCTCCGTTGTTGATCTTTATCATATCAGATTAAGTGTGCTATTCAATTATTAATTCATTATAAAGTGTGATATAATATATATTGTTTAAGTTATCAAATAAACCTTTTAAACTTGCAAAACAGAACTACTTCTTGGCTCAGTGGGGTCAGGGGGATTCCAAGAGAGGGGTGTTATACAGGGGTAGTCATCCAGAACGCATGAACTGGACCTAAAGATATATCAATAAGGGTTTTCATTCAGTATTCTAGACTAGGCGTTAACTTAGCTGTAGTGCTGAATTGAATCCTCTTACAATGTTAGGAGATAGAAGAAATAATGATGTACTTGTTTTGCAATTTTTGTAAGGTAAATTGCAGAAACTGTATAGAAAAGCATAGAATGTATGCATTTGTGAAGGTGTGGGTAATAAAGCAGAAGGATGTACAGGGAGTGGTGTTATTTCAGCTGTGAGCTTTTCAATGATAGTGTCTATCTGTGTGAGTGTATAAAGATGCATGGACTTATCCTTGCTGTGTGTAATTTTATAATACACTACTAAGTGTTTTTCTACAATTATACTGTTATTTCTCCCATCTTTTAATATTATAATTTTGTAGATAGTTGTGTGTGTAAAAAAATAATTTAGATAGCAGACAGGTTTGGAAGTGACAGTTGATTATAACAGATGGGAAAAATAATAGTAAGTTCATTTTATAGGTTATACAGGTTAAGTGGCAGTTATTCTGTTTATATGCATTCATAAGAGTTGTACATGTACTCTTCATAAAATATGCATACCTGTGGTTTGTATTCATGCATGTGGATATGCATGCAGCTGCAAGTAGAAATCTTGGAGACTTTTGTTTTTGTAGTAGGTGCTTTCCAATGATATGAGACTTGTACTCAGAATGATCAACAGTACATTTGAAGTGCTGAGTTCTGATGATCGAGTTAGATGTAGAGGTCTTGGATGTGATTGGTGGATGGTTGTGTGACTGCTTAGCTGTAGCCAATGAGGGAATGACACAGAGAGTGAAGTGGAAAGGGTAGACGGGATGTCTAAATGTTACGTGGTCTGCGGATACCTCGGCTGTCCGTGGACAGGGCGTGCCACATCCAGGGTTTTCTAGCAAATCCAGCATGGAAAGGGGACTGTAGGGATTAGCCAATCAGGTGTTGAGGTTGTGGATTTGTGTTGAAAGAGGCTGTATATAGTGAAGAAGGCAGTGGTGGAGAAAGTCAGGGTGTTGGTGCTTGGAGATATATTTGTGCATGGTTTACAGCAGTATGCTCAATGCAGGCATGTGGCAAACAATTTTGATGTTAAAGGAGTGGAGGTGGTGTGGAGCACTGTGCCTGATTGCAATGTACAGGGAATTGTGCAAGTTTGTGAAGATATGGGCAGGATGAACAGTGCCCATGTGGTAGTTTTGCACTGTGGTGCTTTCCATTTGGGCTATGTCAGTGCCCCTACTTTGTTGGCAGATTTGGAACATATTTTTTCTGGATTAGTACCTAGGGCAATATGGGACAATAGTTCTGTTTTTGTCCTCAGCAAAACATTGCTAGGTGTGCAATCAACCGAGGCATGTGTGCTTTCCTGCTTAGAGCTGGTATATTCTTCTGTAATAATGAGAATATTGATTCCAGTAATGCTGTTTATTTTAAAGAAGATGGCATTTCTTTATCTTTTATGGGAAATGCCATGCTGTTCTGGAATGTAAGGGTTGCTTTGGAGAAGGTTATTTGAAGATTTTAGGAGTAAAGTAAGAAACAAAAAGAAAAATAATTCAAAATAGCAGGTGTCTGTCAAGCATCTGCAAACCCCCCCCCCCCGAAAAGCGGCTCTTTTCAGAGCCAACCTCAAAGGGGAAATGGGGCACACTTTTTAAATTTACATTCACAACACTCAGATTTTCGATATGTCTGTGGACATGGCGGTAGTCCGCGGACACCGCGTATTACATACAGGGATTTTGGGGTGGAGAGGCATGTAAATGAGAGAGTAGAGCAAGGGATTGGTCAATAAAGTTGACTGGGTGTGTTGTGTGAGGAGAGAGTTTGTCAGAAAGTCTTTTTCCTGAGAAAAGAACAGATAACTATGGCTGTGTGTTTTAGAAAAAAGATTATCTGGATTTTGGGAGACTCATGGATACATTGGTTGGAGGTGCATTCAGAACGCTGTGGAGCAGCTGCAGATCTTGGATTCCCTCATGTGGAAGTGCACTGGCATGGAGTGCGTGGAGTGAAGTGGCTGGACTTGGTAGCTGGGGAGCAGGTGTAAGTGGATCTAGGTCACCTGGCCTAAGCCCCGCCCACCTGGTGCCTTCCTGGTTGCCGCTCTTTTTCACCACTTAGCAAGCCCCACCCACCTGGTGCCTTCCTGCTTGCCGCTCTTTTCCCTACTTAAGGACCCCTCCAGCCTCTTTTCCTTTGCAGCTGGGGAGCAGGTGTAATGGATCTAGGTCACCTGGCCTAAACCCTGCCCACCTGGTACCTTCTTGGTTGCCACTCTTTTTCACCACTTAGCAAGCCCCGCCCACCTGGTGCCTTCCTGTTTGCCGCTTTTCCTTTACTAAAGGAGCCCTCCAGCCGCTTTTCCTTTGCAGCTGGGGAGCAGGTGTAAGTGGATCTAGGTCACCTGGCCTAAGCCCCGCCCACCTAGTGCCTTCCTGGTTGCCGCTCTTTTTCACCACTTAGCAAGCCCCGCCCCCCTGGTGCCTTCCTGCTTGCCGCTCTTTTCCCTACTTAAGGAGCCCTCCAGCCTCTTTTCCTTTGCAGCTGGGGAGCAGGTGTAAGTGGATCTAGGTCACCTGGCCTAAGCCCCGCCGACCTGGTGCCTTCCTGGTTGCCGCTCTTTTTCACCACTTAGCAAGCCCCGCCCAACTGGTGCCTTCCTGTTTGCAGCTCTTTTCCCTACTTAAGGAGCCCTCCAACCTCTTTTCCTTTGCAGCTGGGGAGTAGGTGTAAGTGGATCTAGGTTACCTGCATAAGCCCCACCCACCTGGTGCCTTCCTGGGTGCCGCTCTTTTTCACCACTTAGCAAGCCGCGCCCACCTAGTGCCTTCCTGCTTGCCGCTCTTTTCCCTACTTAAGGAGCCCTCCAGCCTCTTTTCCTTTGCAGCTGGGGAGCAGGTATAAGTGAATCTAGGTCACCTGGCCTAAGCACCACCCACCTTCTTAGCCCTGCCTCTTCCTTCCTGCTTTTAACTCTTAGATCAAGGGCGTCTCTCGCTCGGGCATCCAAAGAGAAGGGCAATTCCTGTTTGGACGTGGTCGGAACAAGAGGACCCAGGGCCTGACCCCCTGCTAAAACAGCAGGTAAGCGTGCACCAACATGTGTTTACACCCTCTGTCTCCACAGGCCATCCCCACCCACTCTGGTCCCCCCGTGTTGTTTCCTTGTGCCCCCCACTTCCTGCACACAGGAGTCTGTCCTGATACATTCTGGTTTCACCATCACCGTCTTGTGGCCAATGCTGGATTTTACTTTTATGGACTTCATTGATTCACGGTGCATCACCCTTTCTCAACTCTCATGCTGGACTTCCTTTGCATCTTGTACTCATGGTGGCCCTGAATCATGCTGTTCCCATCTTCATCTTGTATCCTGGCTTGCAACATTATGTGTTACTACTGACTTCTGCAATTATATTCGCTCTCCCCTCTTGCTTCTCCACTCTTTTTGACTGCTTACTCTCTGTTCTCTCCTCTCCTCCTCTCTCCCTTTTCCTATCTCCTCCCCTCCTCCCCTTACTTTCTTCTATGCACTTAATCTTTCAGAATTGTCCCTGGACCTAGTATGATAGCAACCTCATCTGTCGCTCCCCCATCCCCTTACTGCCCCCCCCTCCCTCCAGCATTATCTGAAACGTTGTCAGGCCTAGTACGATAGTCGCTTGTTTTGTTCCTCCCCTCCCTTTCTGCACCCCTCTCCATCACCTTTTGTTTTCCTCCGGCTCTACCAGAAGTGTCGCCAGCCCTAGTACGGTAGTCGCTTGTCTGTTTCCATTTCCTTCCCACTCTCCCCCTCCCTTCCTTATCTATGTTTTAGCACTTGCACTATCTGAAATGTCATCAGGCCGAGTACGATAGTTAATTTCACATCCTTACTGTTCATGGCCTGTAAGAATGTCGTTGTATTTTACCTTGTTCCATCCCTTGCGTTGAAGCGCTTTGAAACACGTGTATAGACGCTATATAAATAAACTATCATATCATATCATATCTATCATATCATATCATACCTCTCTGTGCTAGTTTGGAGACACAGCATCATCCAGACATAATTATAATTCATTGTGGAGGGAACAGTTTATGACATGTGTCCGGAATTTCTTTGCAATTTGCAATGAAAGAAGGACTTGGGAAGGTCATGGACATGTTTCCAAATTCTCAAGTCATTTTTTCACGGATTGCGCAGAGACAAATGTGGCTTTGTTCTTCTTCATTTGGTCCACAAATGGAGAAAGCAAGGCGCAATGTCAATAAGGCTGTTTGTGCCTTTTTAAGAGATGTTGGCATGTCCTCTTTTTGCAATGAAAATATTATGTTTTGTAGCACATACATTTTTCGTAGAGATGGAGTCCATCTTACTAATGCTGGCAATCAGATTTTTCTCAGAATTGTACAAAATGCATTAGGACCTTTTTTGGAATTACAGCCATCCATTTTGCAGTAGGTGTTGACCATTTGAAGTTTTTCAAACACAAACACACACCAACAAAAGGCTCTTTTCAGAGCCACCACTTCCTCCCAGAGAAAAGTGCAATGGTTTTGATAGGGCAGCACCCTAAAATTTAAAATGTCCATGAACTGTCCGCGGACTTCTAAAAAATGCACAGGGCCCTGCTCCATTTATTTGCCACTTCTATGTTTAAACTGTGAAAGGTGGCTCTGAAAAGAGCCTTTTTTGGGGGGGTTTGTTGTTTTATATTTTATTTTGTTTTTTTACACACAACACACTAGGAGAGGAGGGGAAAGGAGGGTAAGGAAGGGACCAACCACGGGGATAAGAAAGGGCAGCTGGAGAGAGGAAGATGTAGGGTGGGCCTTATTTAGGTAGGTAGCAGACCTTCTCATGCTCTGTGACCCAGCCCCGAAAGCACTCCAAAGACTCTCCCCTCTGCAGATTACTGCGTTGCAGTACATACCCAATATTGTGACCCTTGAATGGTAAGGGTCAACAGCTTCATGGATGGCCTGTGAGGCAGCTGGAGGGATGCGCTGTCCCAAAGGTGTCTCTCTTGTGGTGACAGGAGCAGAATCAGAGGATGTTGTAGAGGAACTCAACCTACTACGTTTATCACAAGGTACAAGCTTGCGAACAACCCCACCATGGAACGACCTTAGGTGTCGCTTCAAGGATGTCGTACCAAAGCTGTACGAACCAGGCCTCCCATGCCTCAGCACCATTTTGCACTGGTTGCAGGTGACGTTCTTCGCATGTGCTTTTGGCAAGTCACTATGAATGGTAAACAACCGCCACATCCAAGACTCATGGCGAGTGCTGGTAGTAGGGACTTCCACTACCTCATCCTCTTCATCCTCTTCATCCTCCTCCTCTATATCCTCACACCCATTCCCATCTGCAGGCCCTTGGGGAGGTGTTGGTGGTGGAGGGGATGGGCTAGTGCTGAGGCACTAGTAGCACCAGCTGGAGCAGCAGCAAGCATAGATGCCATCAGGTCTGATGGGAAGCAGCAAGAGCAGCAAGAGCAGCAAAATCAGGAAGATTAGCAAAAGCTAATATAGACAATGCTGTCTGGTAGCCAGAAGCACAATGAGGATGAGCTCTGGGGTGTGGCCTGTTATAGGGTTGCAGGGGTGCACTCCGCTGACAGCCGCGCTGTCTGCGGACAGATTGAACACCTCAAAAAGGCTCAAAAGTTCCAAAAAGTATGTAGAAAGCCAGAGTCATTGTCTGGGACATGTGTAATGGTGAACCTTTACTGTAAAATACTTTGGAATGTCTAAAAAAGTACTTTTTAAATGTTCGTGGACCCGGACAGTGTCTGCAAATCAGGACACATGCTTAGCGTTGGTGCAGTCACATGATGACATCGTGAACACGTCCGCGAATGGGACGGGTGTCCACAGGACACCAAATGCATAGGAACAGTCCTGCACATGTGTGAGTGTGTTCTACGGAGAGTGTTTGGGTCCTCAAACTAATTAAAAGTGTGACAAACGTGCAACGGACAGTTACGGACAGGTGCAATGTTCGTAGGACTTATGGGTGTGGTGCGCATGTGCGTAGATGTTCTACAGACAGTAAGGACAGGTGTAGTGTCCTTAGGACACCTCCAATTTGGTTAATTGCGGAAATTCCGGACACCGAATGTGTTCTAAGAACAGTTTCAGCTTGCTTGCGGACAGTACGGACAGATATAGTGTCCTTACAATACCTCCATTTTGGTTAATTGCCAACATTCCGGATACCAAATGTGTTCTTAGAACAGTTCCATCTTGCCTGCGGACAGTATGGACAGGTGTAGTGTCCTCAGGACAACCCCATTTTTTTTAATTGCGGACCTTCCGGACACCTGCGCTGTCTGCGGACACCCTAACTGCCTTTTTAAAAAGTATATGACACAAAGGAATGAAGTAACAACACATATAATATTTTATTATTATATACAAATATAACATTTATGAAAGAGAAGGGGAAGCAGAAGCTGACACAAATACAGGGGAATTAGGGGTTTGGAGAGGATCGATGCGAGGGGATGAATGGATGGAAGTCTCATCGTAACGCTTTTCTTGGGGTGAGGGTTTGGGGATAGTTGACTGGGACATGGAGAGGGGGAACAGGTGCATGTGGGACAATGATATTTATTTTTTCTTTTATGTGGTCATCTACAGAATGTTTCAAAAGATTGACATTTTTCATAAGCATATCCATTTTTTGTTCCATGCGCTGTACAGTATTTTCTAATGTCTCTTTTGCTGTATTATTTTCAATGTTTGTATGGTCTGTTAAAAATATATATATATATATGTTAAGTACACATAAAATAATGATTATTAATTTGCTTATATAGAGAACTGTCTACCATTAGTATCACTGTCTTCAGACATTTCCTCACGTGGGAAATTTTCTTCAAGCCATTCCAAAGTACTGGACATTTCTGTGTAAAAAAAATATATATTACTTTTAGTGTACCTAATACAGAAAGTTTTGAAATATATAAGAAAAATGAAGTTTACTTACTAGTTTCTGCTAAATTGTGTTCTTACTGTTGTGTAGGTCTGCTGTTGCTCCTAGCTGTGCAGTTTCTGTGAGGTAATTATGTTGGAAGCATATTTTTTTTGTTTTGGTATATTCTATTTTAGTACACACGGTATTTAAATGGATGGTTGATGTGTTCCATATATAGGTTGCACTTATTTATTGTTACATATAATGTGTTTATGTGCTGCTTTTTGAACTTGTTCAGTGTTTATATGGCATGATAGAACAATCTAAGATACCCCCTGAGTTTTTGGGTAGCATTGATGTTGTCCGCGTCCGTCCGCGGACATTCGCACAGTCCGAGGACATCAAAATCAATAGCAGCAGGTTCAGCATGTTCTATGTTATAAGTATATAAAGTAAAGGAATCCTAGTAAACATCTTTCAAATTCACAATATGTATATTCAGTAAAAATAACTTTGTTAAAGGGACGTTATGATTCCAAGTAGTGGGTACCTTACCTTACCCTATAAAATTCAATGAAAAAACTTTGTTAAAGGGACGTTATGGTTCCAAGTAAAACCGAAAACCCCTGAAATTGGCCAGTTATGGTAAGCTAAGCAACCATAACTCGCGCCACCACCATGCACTGCTAAGACTAACACCCACGACATCAAAGATGACATCACGTCCTGAGGACGCTATGCCTGTCCGTATTGTTCGCAGCCAAGTTGAAACTGTTCTAAGAACAAACGCCTGTCCGTAACTGTTTGTTTCACTTGTGACACACTTTTAATCACTTCAGGACCCGAACAGTGTCTGTAGAACACCAACGTGCAAGCGCAAAACAGTTTCAGTGCATATGGTGTCCTGCGGACACCCGCTCCCTTTGAGAACACTGTTCGTGTCCCTGAACAATTTAAAACTACATTTTAAATCAATCTACAATATTTTTCAATAAAAACTCACCATAGCACAAGTCCCACATAGTAATTCTGAGTTTCTACATACTTTTTGAACCCTTTTTTCTGTTCGATCTGTCCACGGACAACGCACATGTCCATGAACCGCGCGCAAGTACCCCTTTAAAAGACCACACCCTAGAGCTCATTCTCATTGTGTTTCTGGCTATCCTACAGAACACAGCGAATTTTGCTGCCAACTTTGCAGATTTTCATCTCGAACCTGATGGCTTCCATGGCTCCACTCATGCCACCTGGTGCTGCAGCTGCCTCATCACTACCCCAACCCCCTCCACCACCTCCCCCAGGGCCTGAAGTGGGGAACAGGAGTGAGGATGCACAGGAGGATGAAGAGGATGACGAGAATGAGGTAGTGGAAGTCCCTACTACCAGCACTCGGCGTGAGTCTTGGGTGTGGTGGTTATTTACCATTCGTGGTAATGGTCCTAAAGCACGTGCGAACCAAGTCACCTGCAACGAGTGCAAAATGGTTCTCAGTCGCGGGAGGCCTGGTTCATATAGCTTTGGGACAACTACCATGAAGCGACACCTAAGGTCATTCCACACTGGAGCCATTCGCAAGGTTGTACCTTGCGAGGAGCATAGCAGGTTGACTTCCTCTCCTTCATCCTCCATTTCTGATCCTGTCACCACCAGGAACACTCCTGTGGGACAGCGTATTCCACAAGCTGCATCACAGGCCATATGCAATACTGATGACCCTTACCTTTCGAGGGTCACAGTTGTGTGTATGTACTGCGACGCAGTACTGTGCAGGGGGGATAGATTTTGTAGTGCTTTTGAGGCTATCCACTCAGAGCACAAGAAGATCTGCTCACTACCCAAGTAAAACCGACTCTACATCTTCCTCTCTCCACTCGCCCTTTCTTGGCCCCGTGGTTGGTGTCTCCCATTACCCTCCTTTCCCTTCCTCTCCTAGTGTGTCGTGTATAAAAAACCAAAAAAATATAAAACAACAAAAATACAAAAAAGGCTCTTTTCAGAGCCACCTTTCACAGTTCAAAAATAGAAGTGAAAATAAATGAAGCAGGGCCCTGTGTATTTATTAGAAGTCCGCAGACAGTCCACGAACATCTAAAATTTTGGAGTGCTACCCTATCATAACCATTGCAGTTTTATCTGGGAGGAAGTGGTGGCTCTGAAAAGAGCCTTTTGGTGGTGTTTGTTTGTGTTTGAAAAATTTGAAATGCTCAACATCTACTACAAAATGGATGCTGTAATTCCAAAAAAGGTTGCAATGCATTTTGTACATTTCTCACAAAAATCTGATTGCCAGCATAAGTAAGATGGACTCCATCTCTGAGAAAAATGTATGTACTACGAAACATAATATTTTCATTGTGAAAAGAGAACATGCTAAAATCTCTTAGAAAGGCACAAACAGCCTTATTGACATTGCGCCTTGCTTTCTCCATTTGTGGACCAAATGAAGAAGAACGAAACCACATTTGTCTCTGCGCAATCCATGAAACAATTACTTGAGAATTTGGAAACATGTCCATGACCTTCCCAAATCCTTCTTTCATTGCAAATTGCAAAGAAATTCCAGACACATGTCCTAAACTGTTCTCTCCACAATGAATTACAATTATGTCTGGATGTTGCTCTGTCTCCAAAGTAGCACAGAGAGGTAGCAAGTCCGAACCACTTCAGTCCACGTACTCCATGCCAGTGCACTTCCACATGTGAGAATCCAAGATCTACAGCTACTCCACTGCTTTTTGCATGCACCTTCAACCAATGTATCCACGAGTCTCCCAAAATCCAAACAATCTGTTTTCTGAAACGCACAGCCATAGCTTTCTGTTTTTATCTCAGCAAAAAGAGTATCTGAGAAAATCTGTCCTGGCACAACACACCCACTAATCCTTCCTGACCAATCCCTTTCTCTGCTCATTCTCATTTGCATGGCTCCCCAACCCAAAATCCCCAGATGTAACACCGGATGTCCGTGGACTACCGCCATTTCCGCTGACATATCGTAACATGGACAGTCCTTCTACCATTTCCATTTCACTTTCTGTGCCATTCCCTCATTTGATATAGCTAAGAAGTCACATGACCATCCACCAATCACCTCCAAGACCTCTACATCTAATTGCATCATCATAGATCAGTACTTCAAATGTACTGTTAATCTCTCTGAGTACAAGTGTCATTTCATTGGAAAGCACCTCTACCAGAAATACTGTACAAGTCTCCAAGATTTCTACTTGCAGCTGCATGCATATCCATATCCATGAACACAAACTACAGGTATGCATATTTTCTGTATAGTACATGTACAATTCTTATAGATTCATAGAAACAGATTAACTGACTTTTAGCTTGTATAATCTATAAAATGAATTTACTGTCATTTTTTCCATCTCCTAAAATCAACTGTCACTTCCAAACCTATCTGCTATTTAATTTCTTTTTACACACACATTTTCAAAGCATGTTGAACTAACATATTTAAAGTACAATATGAAGAGTTAACATACTCAAACAAAATTACATGCACACAGTATGTTCAAATATCAAACAACAATACTTGTACAAAAACCTAAACATTTATTTACTTATATTTATACAGTGCGCAAGCAGCCCATGGCATTGAGTCGCTGTTACTTACAAGAGCTTAGTTACAGAAATAGTGGTATTCAGTGGTACCTTATGAATTCCACAAGGCATAGAAATTATATTTTGGTTGGTACAATTAGTCATTACAATACAGTTTATGCATTAAGAACATGAGATATGTATTCAACTGGTGCGATGCATCTTTTGTGAATAAGATCATTTTCATGATTTTGAGGAAGGCGCTGAGGGTCGATGTAATTAAAAAAATCAATGTCTAAATTAAAAACAGTGCTATATACAAACAAAATTACTAATTTGTTTCCTTTACAATTGCAGTGAAGACCATTCTCCTAAAAAGAAACAGCCGAATTTGAAGTACAAAGAACAACTAAGAAGAAACCTGCTCATTTCAGAAAAAAAGTAAGTTGAATACCACCATATTATTTGTACTATTATTCAAACACACTGTAAGGTTAATTCATGCTATTTCTGTGCCTAAAAATAGAGATTGTGCACCATTCTGTCTACAAATCCCCAAATCCCCATTTCTTAAACAGAGATTTACAGGCAGAATGGCGCACAATTTCCTATTTTTCGACACACAAATGACCCAACTCAGCCTCTAGAATTTTGATATTATAGAACAAACAACTGTTTTAATTGTATACCATTAGATTTACTATTTGTGCTTCTCCACGCCAATGTTCCCTCTAATTATTTTTCTCTATGTGCGAAACTGGCTGGCTGTTGTGCGCACATTATTTTCCATGTGCGCAACTGAATAGTGAGGTAAGCCAATTTCTGAGCTACCGTTGCAGAAGAGTTTGGAAAGGAATTTCCTCTTCCCAGCCACTGCAATTCTTTAAAAATCTTACAATACTTTTTCCAAACATATGGGCTAAAATAAAATATGTCATATGTGATTATACATAAAAATCCCCAAAACCAGTCCAAGACTTCAATATCTGCCAAAATACCTTGCAAACGTACTTCTGCGCAGAGAAAAATGGCAGCCTCATTACGAGTTTGGCGGTAAGTGGTAAAGTTGGCGGTAACTCCATTGGCGCCAACTTTACCACTACGTCTAATTACGATTTTGGGCCTGGAGTGGAAGATTAGCCTCCAGGAAAATCCTGCCTCCAACTCAATGCCGAAATCGTCAGAATTTCCGCTGCAGTAATTCCACCAAAAAACCACATTTAGTCCAATGGACTCAATCTGGACTCAACATGAATGGGGAATTGCATTGCCACCACCAGTTGTAATTCAGTGGAAATTCCTCCGGACCAAGTGGCGGTAACAGTAATTCGTTTGGCAGGTATTCTGGTGGGATTCCACCACAGGTCTTAATGAGACCCTGTATGTTTCATGCCACTGGAAAATCTCTCATTTGTATTATAAAACACAAATATCTTAGTTGCATTCACAGATATCTCGCACAAACAATATTTATTCTTAAAGAAATTTCTCTTTGTATTCTGAATTTTCAAAAAAAGGGAATTTTATTCTTGACGCAATAATCCCTTCGTCAGCCAACGCGTGTTTCGACCCAAGGGGTTTTCATCAAGGCTGGTGCGTTATTGTTCATTGACCGTTAGGTCGGTTGGCTCTTGGTGGTGGGTTGGGGTAGGTGGGTTCCACTCCTTGAATAGGCTGGCTTGTCTGCCTGTCACTTCTGTGAACAACGTCCCTGGCGTTTGTGGCCTTCAAATATCTGTCATAACCGATGTGGCTGTCAAGAAACTCCCACAGAATACATTTGCTGATGGATTAAAGGCAATTAAAAGCAATGTGTCAAGAACATGCTGAAAGGAGTTCAAGTGCCACTTTAATGAAGTAATTCAAGGGCCAGGAGAACATGCTTTTAATAATTTGTGTAAAGATGATAATTGCATCAGAATAACTGCACTTTAGACTATGATGATCCAAAACTCCTGTGCCTCTGCTTACTATCCACATTAAGTTCTCCTGTGGATAGTGATAACACCAGCCTTAGAGCTAAGAGACCTATGCACCATCCATTTTTACTCACCCCCCCCGAAAAAAGGAAAATGGACCCATCAAAAATGAGAAACAATGAACAGATCATTGCTTCAACCCACAAAGCTTCACCGATATTATTTTGAGTTAGTGACCAGTAGAACAGTGGCATGGGCAGGAAGGAACTCTAATATTAATGCCTGATCTCAAAAGGAATTTTATGGGGAAAGAACATCTTTTAATAAGCAGAAAGTACCCCTGTTGGCAAAGCTAATTACTTTTTTACTCCATGAAAAATCATTTGACTACAGGTAGGGAGCAAAATCTGATTAGAAACCTGCTTGTATCCCTGACATAGGGAGTGAACTGACAGGGCACATAAAGTGTATAGTTTTCCCCACCCGTCCGCACCACAGCCTAGATAAAATTAAACAGCCCTGTTGAAAAAAAAATCACACATGCCTTTTAAGTTAATTGCATCTATTCATCAGAGATACAACTGATTGAGTGCCTTCTTCTGTAACTATGGATCCCTCTTCTGTAATTCTTTGTGATCAGTTAAATAAGATGCAGGGAGATGCTAGAGACTGCACACAGAACATGTGGTTATATTGAAAAGCCCTCAGCAGTTGAGCATAGAAAGAAAAAAAGTGCTGCTTTCTAGATGGGTACTAGAATTTCCTATCTTTTAGCAAACAGGCAACACATTTCCTCCAGTGTACTGCCGAAACCTCCTACTTGGTCTTTGAAATGTTCTGCTTTGTTCATCACCCGCAAGGAGTGATGCTTCCACCCATACCCTTCCCCAGTCGTCGTGCTTGCCTCCAATACTATTTGATAGAGCACTGTACAAAGTTCAGGGATTGTAGCAGTAAACACTCATGGGATATTTGCAGACCCACAATACTTTGCAAGCAAGGCATATTTAAATGCCTCAACATGATGTGCATTTTAAGCATAGCATGACTCTGCATGTACACAATTCTTTTGCAGTGCATACAAGATTGTTTGCAACATACCCCAACCTTATATCATTGTGTAGGATTACACAAGTGCTCAGTGAAACTGTTTTTGTATAGAAGCGAGTGACCATATAATGTGTGAAGGCCTATGCCCAAACTAACTCTGAACACTTGGAAATGATGCAGATTGTGTGAAAAGCATTCTCATGTCTGAATATTCGGTGCCGTGATACTATGGACGAGTAACCCCAGGCATAGTCTATACCCATTATCCCTTCTAGGCTAAGTAAATGATATTACAATGTTGCTCTCTACTTATAGGGTAATGTTAATAATGCTAAAGTAGGAGACGCTGAACATCACATTTGTCTTTTCCAAATCTTTAAAGGGCATATTAATAGTTGAGTTTCATAAGGTGTTAACTTACAGGTGGGCCGCTTCAAAGCACTTGTGTGACATGTGTTCAAAGAAGAGGGAGAATGGGATTTGGTTACACATCCAAGTAGCCTGCATACACAGTCAGTATCCGATATATGATCTGGTAGTTAGATTATTATAGTGTGGGTAACGCTTTTGGTAAGGCACAATGAGTAACAGAAATTCTGGCACATGAACATTATTCATGTTACAACAAACATAAAACAAGTGGATGTAGGTACACGTCTGCAAACCTTTCGAAGAGCCAAGAGAGGAAGAGTCAAGGTTGTCCGGTAGTATCTTAATGTACTCTCAGGTAGAAGATGGAGTGATCAGGTAAAAGTGTGGTAGAGTCAGGTTTAGGAGTCATGGGTGGGGAGGGAACATTTTTGGTTAGTGTGTACAGGCATATCTTGGTTAGATTCATGGAGTCCGTTTTTCATGTTAGTTTTTAACCTTGTGTTGTATTTTGCTGTTAGAGATTTTAGCTGCATAGTAGTGTAATGCAAATTAGCACAATATCAAGACTAGTCGCTTATTTTAAGAGCAAGACAATTTCAGGTAATTACTGTGGCTTGGCCTTAATACATCTTTTTGATTAGGTGAGAATTGTCTGTGTGCGCTGCTAAAAATCTTCTGAGCGGCACCCAGAAGGAAGCTGGGCAAGCGCACATGTGCACATCTTAGAGGGAACAGTGCTCCACGCCACTAGCTTACTTTTTACTGTCATCTGAACCCCAGTTTAGTAGCACATAAATTCAAGAATACCCATCCCAACTAGTTGTAGTTGCCCAATGCACAATCATACACCATTACATACATCTTCATCATCTTACTCAGACGCTCATGCACACAGCACACATACATTAAGAACACCCCAACCCATACCTGCTTTATTTTTTTCAACAGACCCTAAGGAATGCCTACCAAAAATCAAGTCCATAGAAAGCAACGGAGAAGCAGAGCAAATGAAAATAGGAGTGTCCAAAACAAGCATCCATCTCTAGCAGAATTTGTAAAAAAAGTTAAAACAAAACAGCTAATAAAGGCATTTAGCAACACAAAACAAGCTTCAAGTACAGAATCTTTGCCTCCTCTATCAAATTGTAAAACGAACCACAAAACAATTAACAAAAAATCAGCCACCACTACAGATAAAACTGCTCCTACAAATCTTGATATAGTGCAAAGTAAGCATACCAAAAAAAGTATTTTAGCAAAAATGTTCGTCACAGAGTCCTTCAAAATCTTATAAAAACAGGAGAGAAATCAGGCTCAACCCTTAATACCTATCGTAGGAAATTAATTTTTTTGATAGACAGTGCAATCCTTCTCAAAAGAAAGTGATTTATTTTAGTATTAAACAAAATGAAACCACTAAAAAAACTAATGAATAAATTACAAAAAAAACTTCTCAATAAACGAAATATCAACAGAAATAACTTCTTATGTATCTGTGGAGGTGAATGGAGTCACACTACGAGCACAGAACCATACTTTAATGAAGAAGCACACAAACACAAGCAAACAAATACTATTGCCATACATAGCAGTGGACGAGGTAATGAAAAAGTTGATAATACCATAATGGAACAAGAAATACTGCTTACAAAAATATTCTCCATTCAGCTGAATCAGAACGTCTAGTATACAAATGGCCATGCACGTCAATGTGTAACATTCCCAAAAAATCTTTCAAGTCTTTACGCCAATTCCTCAATCAATATGTGAAAGGCAAAGACAAAATCAAAATGAAACTACTGCTAAATATGGATACCTGTCCAGTGCGCAAGTACACAGGACTACGAGGACATTCATTGGCCTTCATTTAAGGACCTACTTGCAAAACCGCCTTCCATTATATCAAAATGATATCAACACATCATTCAACTATAAGAAATCTAGTCTATAAACTGTACTATGCTAAAAGTCCTGCTTTAGCACTAGCCAATTTTAAATAACATTCTTCTACATGGTACAGCAAAAGACCTACTGGAATAAATCGACTATATCCAGAAAAAATATTTTGGAAGTGAAAGCCACTTACAGAATGAAATAGCTTTAAAGCAAATTAGCAACAATTCTATGCATGGCAACCTTCTACTACACACATACAAAAAAGAAATACTAAAATTTAAAAGTTCATCTGCTGAAGTACCAAACCATGTGTGTATGTTATAAAAGTAACACAAAAACTCTAGACCTAACATACAAAATAGAAGACAATGAAGATTCTAAATGGTTTGAATTAGCTCTCTACCTTATAGCAGAAACAAATACGAAATAACTGACCCCTTAATACTTTGCTGTTACTGCACTACAAAACTTGACAACAACCAAACTCCTTCACGTGGTATCACAATTAATTTGGAATTATTTCCACTACCAAAACCCCTACAACAACTCAATGTATATGAGAGCATCATAATTCACACACTGCACCCATTTCAAACAATAATACACCTTCAACCAAAAATATCAAAATTACCTCCCTCTGAATTAGTGAAAGTTATTCGGGGAAAAGTAGTGTATTTACCATTAGATCTAAAAGAAAATGTGCACACTCTAGGAGTGCAACGTCCAATGGAGCAACCTTTAATTATCTTAGTAAATGGTGTACCTACAAAATACAAAAGAAATTGGCAACAACTGGTAGATTTACATAAAGTTAGACAAGCCTTGCAATATCTAAAAGACAATAATGAATACTACAAAGAAATTAATATTGAAGAAAACTGCATACCACTGAAATAATTCAAGAGACACAAGAAGCTGGTCAGTTTGAGCTCCTAGATCCTGCTACAATATCCAATACTTTAGACCATTATACAATTCACTCATTGCACTCTAATGACACCATAGAAGATGCACTAGAAACGAACCAAATGCGTCAAACAAAGGGATCACCAATCAGCATATGGGAAAAAAGTATAGAAGCACGTGCTTTTCCTCGGTGCCCGGACATTTTGTCGGAAGAAAAGGTCGACAGGATTTTTTTTTGTATTTATATATATATATTTTTTAGGTTTTCGTTTAGGGAAAAAAGGATTTTTTTAGAAAAAAAAGTGGGTTGGGGGGACCCCCCCCCAAAAAAAAGGGAAAATACAAAAAAAAAAAATTTACCATTTGGTTTTCGAGCAAATGGTGTCGACCATTTGTCCTGTCGACCTTTTTTTTCGACCAAATGTCTGGTAACCCTTTTCCTCTACTCTTTCCTACTTGCAAAGGAGGAAGGTACGATGATAGACCTATTCAAATAACAGCATCAGAATACCGCTCATTACGGATGTATTCTGAAGATCCCAGATTTAGACAAAATGTGGAATACATATTCCACCTACTCTTTGAAAGTGAACTAGCAACTTTATGTTACGGAGTTGCACACACATTAAAACCAGGATCCCACTTTCAAAATATGTCAGCTACACAATTATTACAAAAAGTGCAACAAAAGATGAGGTTTTACAATCATATATTACAAATCTATTACCAAATATGTGTGGTACTAAAGAGTACTGGTTTCAACGTCATGGAGATGTACGTTGTATGATAAGAAACCTTGGCCCACCCACTTGGTTTGTTACATTAAGTTGTGCAGAATATGCATGGGAAGATTTACATGATTTCCTACGCATATCAAACAAAAACAAAACAAACATAGATAAACTAACACCTGGAGAACTTTGTTCTCTTGATCTTGTTAATATTTCAAGATATTTTCACCATCGCTTCATTGCTATGCTACACTTTATTTGTAATAAAACTGCTCCTCCCCTCAGAGAAGTGCAACACTTCTTTTGGAGAAAAGAATACCAAGCCGGAGGAGCACCACATATACACATGCTTTTATGGATTAAAGATGCTCCTAAATTTGGTCAAGACAGTGATGCCACTGTTTTACAGTTTATTGAAAAATATGTAACTTGTGAAATTCCAACAGAAGCAACAAATAGTGATCTTCATGCAATTTCAAAGACACAAATGTGGCAAATATTGTCGTCGTAAATACAAAAACAAAGGGAAATACTGCACCAAATGCCGCTTTGGTTTCCCTAGACCGGTTACAAAAACAGGTCAAGTGAACAACTTCATGTCTTCAGTTAGACATAGTGTTAAAGGTAAATCACCTAAAAATACATATCACATAAAAAGAACAGAAGAAGAAAAATATATCAATGATTACAATGCAATCATTGCCCACTTATGGAATGCAAACATAGATGTGCAGTGCATTGCAGACAATTCCACTGCAGTTGCACAATATGTTACAGCATACTTAACTAAAGCAGAAAAGACCGAGCTCCAAGACCTCTGGAATGACCTGTCATCAGACAAAACACTGTCTCAGAAATTATACAGCTTTTGCATAAAAATGCTCTCCCATAGGGAATGTGGCTCCTATGAAGCAGCAGATCGTTTAACTGGTACTGCTTTGTATGGAAAATCTGAAAATATAGTATGGCTAAGTCTTGGTCCTGCTAAATCTAGAAAAAGAGTTCTAAAATCATACGAAGATATAGAAACAATAGCCAAACATGATCCCAACAGCCAAAACATTTAAAAAAACAATTTACTGGACACATACTACCCAAACAGAAGTAACACTTTGGAAACCATGTGGCTAAACCACATAGCCCAAAACTTCACATACAAAAATAATATAAAACCCGATGAAAAAAAAGGTAAATACAGAGTGACAAATTGTGAATGCAGCTTAGTAAAACTCACCAAATGAAATTTAATTATTCATATCAAATTGTCATTAAAGACTCCTCAACATAAAGAACTATACTACATGTCCCTGCTACAACTCTTTAAACCATGGAGAAAAGAAGAAGACATACTATATAGCTATGACTCATATTAAGATGCTTTCAAAGCAAATGAAAGCACTGTAACTGATGTAAACATTACACAGTACAAAACAATGTTGCACAAATGAACAGCAACACAAAGAAGAACTCCAGGCCCAACTAGATAAGGACACTCCTGACAGTAGTCAACCTTCTGTAACAGGAAGCCAAGAACCACTGGGAGAGCCACTAATAACAAATGAAGCAGAATTAGCTATGACAGAAGCAGAAAACATGATGTGTCAGAATGAAGATAGAGAAGACTTAACTATACTACAATCAAAACTAAAAAAGAGCAACGTAGCATTTTTCAAGAAGTAAGAAATGAAATTGCACATGGTGTACAACACGAAAACAAAGAATGCACCTGTCAAAATTACAAACCTATACTACTGTATGTCAGTGGTGAAGCTGGTCCTGGCAAAACATTCTTAATCAAAATCATCAGTAAGTTCCTTCAACAATTGACAAACAACAAACTGTCAGCTGTTGTAACTGCCCCCACAGGTTTAGCTGCCTATAACATAGGGAGTGTCACTTTACACCGATTACTACGCCAATTAAGTAATTAAGCCAATTAATAACCATTACTTTATGTGTACTTAACATTAATAGACATTGGTAACACAGTCTTTAAAGAAGGCATGAGCTACGTAGCACTATCACGCTTACGTACACTTGACGGTCTATTTCTAATCAACTTTGATGCAAGTAAAGTAAACGCTATATTCATTGCATTTTAGAATACAATAGACTTTGTTCACTATACACCCCCCATCTAAAAACATATCCTGTTCCACAAAAAGTAAAACGTTGTAAAAGAAAACTAAATCAAACAGAAATTCAACAGGATATCACTGCAAATTCTCCAAAGAGAGTAAAAGAAACAAATACTTCATCCAATACTTACCACAAGCAAAAAAGAACCAATTAGGGAAAGTAAACCAGGTACTTCGTCAAAGAAGGAAGACAAACTCAAAGAAAATCACTCAGATACAGAATTACCTGGTCCATTTAAACTCTCAAATATAATTGGTGTAAGTTGCTATGCAAATGTAGCAATGAATATTCTATTTCAATTACCACCAATTGTTGACAACTTATACTTAAACAGTACAGACCAATTGTGTTTGCAAATGTTAGTACGTCATAGAAATGCAACAAACAATCCTAATAACAAATATAGTGTTTATGGAATAAGACAACAATTGGACTACTGTGCTGGAATGGTGAAATTCACTATAAACTCACAGGAAGATCCACAAGAATTTCTAATGTACTTACTACAAGTACTGGAAAACAAAAACATACCTATAAATGAAATCTTCCTGATTTCATACATGTGGAAACATACATGCACTCTCTGCAACAATGTGACACAAGAACAAATCCCCAATGAACACTTCGTGTATATATATATCAATACCTAATTGTGAATCCATTCCATTTCAGCAACTTGTACAAAATGCAAACTATGGTAGATTATGTTCTACCTGCAATTCTGATAACGCTCCACCTTACTAATACAAACACATGGTAAATACGTAATACTAATGCTTTTACGTTACAATGCAGATGGTACAAAAAACAACTGCAAGCTGACTGGATTCACACATGGTCAAGTATCACTTGGTAAGAAAACCTTCACAACAATAGGTATAATCTACCACACAAGAGCCACAACCAATTTGGGTCACTACACTGCATATATAAAAAAGAATTGTGGATGGTTTGAATGTAATGATAGTACCATTACTCTAAAGCAGAGATTACCAGCAAATCTTACAAATGCTTATTTAATCTTCTTAAAACCAAAATGTATTAACTAAACTACACTTAAACCTTAACTAAACTTCTATTAAAAAACTATAAACTGTTAGAATATGCAAACAGGTATCTAACTGCCCCAAGATTCTACAACAACTAAACAGATAAATGAATACTACTAAATTATATAAAAAAATAGATAGAATATGCCAACTGGTATCTAACTGCCCCAAGATTTTACAATAACCAAACAGATAAATCAATACCACTTCATTATAAAAAAAAAACTATAAACAGTTAGAATATGCCACAAGGTATCTAACTGCCCCAAGATTATACAACAATTAAACAGATAAATGAATACCACTAAATTATATAAAAAAATAGACAGTTAGAATACGCCAACTGTTATCTAACTGCCCCAAAATTTTACAATATCCAAACAGATAAATCAATACCACTGCATTATAACAAAACATAGACAGTTACAGCATCTCAACAGGTATCTAACTACTCCAAAAATCTGCAACCAGCCAATACATTGAGCATTAGCCAGAAACAACAAGTGAACACTGAAAACAAACAAACAAATAGACTGTAGCATAACAAAAAACGTTTTTTTTAATCCAACATGGATTTTTTTTCTCCCACAGACCCAATGATTTTAGCAACAAGCACAGAAACTGAGCAAATTGCACAGTACACTGGTTTGTAATCTACTAAATATGAGGGTAAAAAAAAATGTTGATTATTCAATGTTATAAGTCATTACAAAATACCAATACTAACATGATCTTTTCTTTTATCACAGAAATGAACAAGAAATACATGTACTTCAGTTACTAAACCAAGCAGTAAGTATATTATAATAAGTACAACCATTGCAGCAAATCACATCCATAGTGACTTATAACTTCGGCGCTTATAAATTTGGTCTTGTCCATGCACCCAAGACTATAGGCCGTGCCCACAACCACCACAGCATATCACACCCATAGTGGCTTACAACTTTGTTGCTTATACATTTGTTCTTGGATCCCAAAATTATAAGTCACTATGGGTGAAATATGCTGCGGTGGTTGTGGCCAGGCATAGAGTCTTGGGAGCATGGCCATATGGCCATGCACCCAAGACTCTATGCCTGGCCACAACCACCGCAGCATATCACACCCATAGAGTCAAAAATTTTGACTATGCCATATGGGCACTTTTAATGTCCGCGGACATGATGAGTGTTCTTAGAACAGATTCAACTTGCCAGCGAACAATACAGACAGCGTCCTCAGGACACTCCCATTTCGTTTATTTACAAACATTTCAGGACAACGTGAGTGTTCTTAGGACAGTTTCAGCTTGATTGCGAACAATACGGACAGATGTACCATCCTCAGAACACTCCCATTTTGTTTATCGACGAACATCCCAGGACACTTCATGTGTTCTTAGAATAGTTTCAACTTGCTTGCGAACATCCCAGGACACTTCATGTGTTCTTAGAACAGTTTCAACTTGCGTACTGTCCTCAGGACACCCCCATTTTGTTTATTGACGAACATCTACCGTCCTCAGGACAACCCCATTTTGTTTATTGAAGAACATCCCAGGACACCATGATGTATTCTTAGAACAGTTTCAACTTGTCTGCAAACGAAACGAACAACATACCATCCTCAGGACACCCCCATTTTATTTATTTACTAACATCCTCGGACACATCATATGTCATTAGAACAATTTCAACTTGCCAGCAAACAATACGGACCGCGTCCTCAGGACACTCCCATTTTGTTTATTTACGAACATTTCAGGATACAGCGAGTGTTCTTAGAACAGCTTCAGCTTGCTTGCGAACAGTACGGACAGTCATACCATCCTCAGGACACCCCAATTTTTTTTTATTAACGAACATCCCAGGACACTTCATGTGTTCTTAGAACAGTTTCAACGTGCTTGCGAACAGTATAGACAGACATACCGTCCTCAAGACACACCCATTTTGTTTATTTTCGAACATATCAGTGCACTGCGTGTGTTCTTAAAACAGTTTCAACTTGCCTACAAACCATTCGTACGGATGTAGTGTCCTCAGAACAGCCCCATTTCATTTATTTAGAACATTTCAGGACATCCGTGTTGTACGCAGACAAATGGAACACAACAAGGAGATCTACCACCTAAATTAATACAACTTTTAACCCATCTTTTACTCTCCCACCCTCCCCAAACTGTCTTGCACACCAACACACTCCACTAAATAGCATTTCTCCACCAAGTTTGACCATGCTGTCTGCGGACGTCCGCAAACTCAAGATGGCGGGCGTTCCCGAAAATCTGACGCACTTCACACTCCTCGCCGTCCAATCAGCGAGCACGTTGCATATCCGCGGACATGACGCAAGTCGGTCAGCCAATCAGGGCACTGTCCGCGGACTGAACAGGGAAGTGTGTCCGCGGACCGAACATAGATATAACAAATTTGCAAAAGCACGCTTTCGAGATCAATCCGCTGCTCCTGGTCCAAAATTTGGTGAAAATCCGTCCAGCGATTTGGGCTGCAGGCGTGAGCAAAGTTCTTTCCCCATTCAGTCTATGGGAAAAAAGAAGTTTTGGGACCCCCCTTATAACTTTGCCCCCCCTCGACTAAACCTCACCAAACTTTGCAAATTCAGAGTGGGCCATATACTTTTTTTGCAAAGTTTGATGAGGATTCGTCCAGGGGGAACGAAGTTATAAACCGTCCAAAAAGTGCTCTTCCTATGGAAACAGCAACTTAACCATAACCACATGGCAACTAGCGTGGCCATGTGATATTCTTGATACTAAAAGCTTGAGAATTCCTGAAGAATGTTTACTCAATGAAAGATGCAAGTACCCAGTTGTGACAGTCACTTTAGATGGAGCCTTTCACAGGGGCATGTTTACCTTCTAGCGTAATCTAGACATTCATATTCAAAAAGTATGGTTAATTGGCTTTATTCAGCAAGCTGCGTGCATCCTCCTTTGGTTAAGCGTTCTTTTCGTGCTTGGTTTACACACTTAAAATGATGAATTTCCACATGAACAGTCTAACCATAACTACATTTTTAAGAAGTCTTTGGGTTATATTACAGAAAACCTAGACTGGTGCAAGTGCAACTTTGCACGGTATTAGCGCAAGTGGTAAAATTCCCCTCCTCCAAAAAACATATCCTTTCAATGCATTTTTGCACTAATGAAAGGTTTGCCCCAATGCCAATGGGTAACGTTATTATCAATAGGGTAAGCATTTCTCTGGTGCCAACATGCATTGAAATAATGCTTTTACACCTGGACAGCGTGTACCCTAAAGCTAATACTTTAAACAATTGCACTTTGCAGTTTGATTGCATGAGCAGATATTGTCATCTGAGGTAAAATAATGGATTCACATAAACATGCTGGATGATTTGCCATTGTCTGCTTCTAAACTAAAATGGAAAGCAGGCCTTGGGGCACTAACACCGACAATAATCAGCCATGGCTCGAAGCTTTTCATATGTTGTACAGCTCAAAGATTCATTAGATGAAATCTTGGCAGAGCTCTAAATAATTGGATGCCATGGCTCAGGTTAATGCTACAAGACCCAGCCATAGGTTCTGGCTGTTTTAACAGAATATGACATTTTATTCTGTAAGACTAGAGCATCCACTATACCTCACCCTAAATGGGAAATCTATTTATAAAATATTTACTGTGTAAAATACTCTCATACAAGAGGTGATACAAGAGCTTAATAACACAGGGCAATACATTGGAGGTATTTTCTTCATACTTGATGATCTCCGGAAAGACCACACTGAATGTAAGCAAAGTAGTGGCTGGTAAATGTGTTTTAATTGGATGGATGGGCGTAAATAGTTGCCACAAATAAGCAGGAGTGATCGAGCGTAGTTTAGTTTATTATTTATATAGCGCGCCTAACTTTGAGGTATCTGGGTGCTGTGCATAGAAGAAAAGTTACAGATACATTTGCAGCAGACAGGATAGTACTGGGGACCGGGTTACAGGTGGTCAGCATGACAGTAGCAAAAGTCAATAAGGCATGAAAAGAGACAGCACAATTTACATAAAATCTAGTTGTTCAGGATAAACAGTGAAGAATACCAAAGAGCAAGTTAAGACTATACTTTAGTTAAATGATAACAGATCTACAGGTCGATTCATGGAATTAATGTGCGCTGAAATTTTCGGTGCAAGCGTGCGAAAGCCTGCGAATCACAGTGCAAGTGCGAAAATCGCAACGAAACCCGTGCACACCGATTCATGGAATTCCGTGTGCGTGTAAATCCCTGGATGTGCGCTAGAATTCTGTGTGGCGCACGCTGGCGCACACGTCTCCAAACAGCGTGCGCTAAGCGCACAGTGAAAGCGCACATAGCGCAGCGCACACAACAAAAGTAGGCAGAACAGGGGGCGTAACACGCGGAATGGGGCACAACGCGTGAAAATGTGGGCATCACGGGGGAAGTACAGGAGGCAAATGCGCGGAACGCCCACACGCACCTCTACAACACGTATTCATGGAATCGAACGGGGCTAATGCATGTGCCAAAAAAGACGCGCTAATTCTGGAACACATACGCCAGCAGGAAGCAGTGCGCGCAAACAACAAACAAGCACAGACGCCAAGATGAATATACCATTCCTAGCAGCAGTGGTCGTGGGATACCGCAGGAGGAGGAGGAGGATAGTCAGGCCCAGAATTTTTACACCAAGAACCAGCCTTTTTGGGATGCCTGATGACCAGGTGTATGGGAAGTACAGGTTTCCACCTCACATAATACTCGACCTGGTGAGTGAGTGGTAGGATGACCTCACATCACCCACCCTGTGCTCCCAAGCACTCAGCCCCCTGGAGAAGGTCCTCAATGTACTGCACTTCTTGGCCACTGGATCATTTCAGCGGACAAGTGCTATAGTGGAGGGGGGGTGGTCACAGGCCATGCAGTCACGCTGCCTACACCAGGTGTTGGCCATCATGACTGCACGCCCATCAGTCCGCAGGCACATGTACCTGCCCAGAACACCTGCATAAAGGCAGGCTGCCGTCCAGGATTTCTATGGGGTGGCACAATTCCCCAAAGTGCTAGGTGTCATTGACTGCACCCATGTGGCTCTACGTTCCCCCAGGGCATCAGAGCACATCTATAGAAACCACAAGCACTGGCATTCCATCAACGTCCAGGTAGTATGTGATGCCAAGGGAATCATCACCTCAGTATATGCCAACTATCCAGGGTCCACCCATGACAGTTTCATTTACAGAATGTCAACCCTAAACCGGGACCTAGAAGCTGGGCGGCATGGCGATACATGGCTGCTTGGTGAGTATAAATGCCACTGCACATGCATGCATGTCAGATACTGAGTACTGTCACAACTCCACTAATGATACCCATCACCACCTCCCCAGGGGACAGTGCCTACCCTCTGAGCACCCACATGATGATGCCAATTCGGAACCCCACCACGCCACCCGAGGTAAGATACAACACAGCCCATATTGCAACCCGGGGCAAGTCACGCTTTCGCTCCCTTTACCGCTATGGTGGGCAGCTGTTATACGCTCCCCAGTAGTGTGCAGGATCATAGTAGCAGCATGTGTCCTGCACAATGTTGCAACACGCCGGGGCCTGCCGGTGGACATGGTGGTGCCCTGACAACCCCAACCACATGTACGCCTGCTGCGCATGGGAGGGGAAAGGGCACGTGGTGAGGCAGCCCGTATGCAGCTGGTGGCTAATTACTTTAGCTAAAATCACACCCCTGTGGAGTGCACACAGCCCTGGCACATACCAGCAGACAATCAATGATGATGACGTAAGGGACACTCAACTGTCACAACCATACCATCCTGAGATTGGTCACCTGGAAGTGTTACATTGTGTGCATCCCTACCTACCCAAAGACCACCAATGCTGTGTCATCAAAAGACATACATCTATGCTGCGAAATTCATTACCCCCTTGCTAAATACAACATGAGAACAGTGCCATGTCACCCAACCCCTCCACAGCTCCACCACCAAACACACCATGGCATGGCATGTCATGCAATGTGAAAGCAAACAAAGCAATGCACAAGCTCTGACACAAGTGTCACAAAGTACACTGTCCCTAATGGAAACTGCCCACACACAATATGCTCCCAGTAATGTATAACTAACAGCACACATTACCAAATACTTACCACCAACACAATGATGCAACACACCATGGAAACATGCAAAAACATTACAGTATTGATTTCAAGTAGTGATAGTCTTACAACCTGAATATGCCAGCACATCTACCCGTTACAACTGTAGAGTGTTGCTGCCACGCAAATGTCTCAGTGTACTGCATACAACATGAACTGCATCTGCAAAGTAGACGACTTGTGAAGACATGAGGAAGGAACCTGCAGATTAGGAGGAAGACATGGACGCACAAGCACATATCAATACACCATGCAGTGTACAATACAACAACAATATCCACTAGGGATGTCTACACAGTATTGACTACAGACTGCCCACACAGCTCATGGGAGCCCAACGTCACTGTGTAATTCACTGTCACTTGGTCACACCCTTTGCATGCCCATGGAAATGGGAAGTAGGAGGGGTGTGTGTCTCACGAACCCAAGCATCTAACCCAAACTCAGGACAAGCCTGCATGTGCCCAGCCGGAATACAGTGGATGCCCACGGGAGCCACACGAGGCAACACACTGTAAAAAAAAATCAAAAATCAAAAATGGCCATGTGGGGACCAGGGGGGGTGGGGGAGGCCACCCAGGAGGTTCGAGGACAGGGTGCACACCAACACCCACCTGCATGGATGTTGCGAAAAAAATACCTCCTTGGGCTCATGGCCTGCACGGCTATGCCATTGTGGGAGAACTGCTGTTGCTCTGCTCATCCTCTGCTGCTGCATCAGGAGGTGTGGCACTATGGGAGGCAGCCCACGCAAAGCCCTGGTATGGTCCTCCATGGCAGCAAGCATGCTGGTCTGGAAGGTCTGATTCTGGAGGATTAAAGTGCGGAGGTCCCCATGCAGCACATTACGGGTTGCCTGCATTTCTGCACACATGCCCTCGCGTGATGCCCAGATCTCCTCACGTGATGTGTGCAGCTCAGCTGAGAGCGAACATGTGAGCTGCTGCAGCTGCTGTTCTGCCCTAACATTTCGGGAAGCCTCAAGTTTAAGCAGACTCTGCCTGAGGTTATGGAGTTCTACCCTCAGGGCTTCCCTGTGGCCCTGGGACTCTATTGATATGGATTTGCGCAGAGTCTCCAGTGCCCCCCGTCGGTCCCTGTTGGACGCAAACATGTCTTCCCTGTGTGATTGGCAAATGGAGTCTGTTGCCTGCTGTTGTTGTTCCATCTGCCTTTCAGGGGGGATAATGGAAGTTGCCACCCTCTCCATTGCCTGAGCCATCATTTCTACTGATGCTGCCTGTTGGGTTGCCATACCGTACATGGAGTTTTCCCATACAGTATTGCCTGGTGGTGCACGGCCACCGCGTCGACAGACACCACACCTGTTAGGGGCAAGACAATCTGCACCTTGCTGTGCTGGCACTGCCTGAGGCTGCAGGACTGCATTCCCCCTCTGATCTGCTGGCCCAGGAACAGGATCAGATGCTGTGGAGTGTGACCCTGCATCCGTAACTGCCAAAGGCGACCTACCAACACTGACATCCCCATAGAGGGTTCTACCCCGGGTCCAGGTGGGTTGGACAGAACAGAATCCCTTCCAGAAACACTTACCTGCGACTGCACATAAGTCTCATCATCCGACTCAGCACCTGAATAGAGGTCTGGGGAGGTGCACCCAGAGGCACCCCTGGACAGTATGGTCTGCAGTAACATTGGGTTTTCACCCACCACCACACCACGTCCCCCACTGGTGCCCGGTCGTGCCTGAGATTCCTCCTGGGTCTGCACCATCTCCTCAACCTCAACAGCACCAAGTGCGTTATCACCTGCAAAAACATGAAAGACAACAAATGGAAACAGGCATGAGCACCATAGCACACACATAGGCCGTGACAAGCCAGAGAGCCAGTACATGAATTACACATGTCCCTCATGACTATAACCCTGCCATGCATGCACTGTCAAAGAGTTGGAAGTGGAGTCAAAAAGGCAGATACTGGGGAGAGCAAGATGGATATGCAATACATTTGCAGCATGTTGGGTAGCACTGGCATCACACATCAGGCTGTGAGTGGCATGTCCAATACACATACATGACACATGCCACCTCACAGATGTCATGTAGCATAGCCACGGTAAAATACAGAACTACAGCAATATGTCAGTGAATGAGTACTAACACACATCCATGTCACATCGACATGATGCGAAGATTGATGCTGAATAGTGTTGTAAAATATGCATGTGCCACACACTGAAACACATCCAGTGTCCAATAACACAGTCATTGTGGGCTGATCAATGGTTGGTCACTTTAACATTACAGGAAACACCTGTCATCTTCCACATGCAAACAGGTCGTAATAAATAAATTCAGCAGCCCAATACTCCATCGGCCTGAATGGTGTAATCATTAACATAACCAGGTAAAAGCAGTGGCCCAGTGTGGGCTGTAAACAATGACTGAAGCATATCACATATGTTGCAATAGGGCAGAATAATGTGTACTAAAAATGGGAGAGTGGAAACAATCAGCCTGAATGGACACTTACAAAATCTGACCAATGTAGTTGCAAGATGACAGTTCAAGGTAAAGTGCACTCATCTGGGCGTAATTGGCAACTGTGGGCAGAAGGGATACAGTCATACCCAAATCCAAGGCACGTGAATGTATGGGAGGAAGCAAATGGGTGACCCATAACACTCAGGAGTACACACCCTCACCTGGCACTCAATCAGAACCCGTCACCCAAACAACATACACATGGATTACACACACACGCATGGGCACTCACCGGACAATGCCTCGTAATCAGGTAGTTCTCCCACACCTTGGATTTGTTCCTCTGTGACGAAGGTCCCAGCAACAGACTCATGTTCAGTGAGTTTGTTGTCCTCTTGTGGAGACCCACCCTCAGTCACCAGAGTACCGGCATGATTTGAGGCCAGCTTGTTCTTTGCTCTGTGTTTCAGGTAATTCCACCGCTTGTAGCAATCATCAGCTGTGCGCCTCACAAATCCAAGGGCACTTATGCGGTCCTCGATGGTCTGCCAGTGTGCCATACGTTGACCAGGTGTGGTCTTGCACCCTGCAGTCACCAACATTTCGTGGCTATGTGCCGACACATAGGTCACAAGTGCATCAAGTTCCGGGTCATTAAACCTAGGCTTCCTTGACGAGCCGGAGTGTGTAGCCATATCTGGGGTCTCAGCCTGTTGTGCCAGAGCACCCTTCTTCCTCTTTTTCAAAGGTGGAGCGGAGCCTGAGTGGCTTACGCCGCTCTGGTCAGTAGGGGCAGAAGCACCGGTGGACTGGGTAGTAGGAGTGTGCGAATGCACAATGACCATAGGCCTTGGTAAAGGCATTGGCAGAAGTGTCATGTTGGCAGGGGGAACATCAGTTTGATGGACCTGGACCAACACTGTCCTGGCTGGGAGACTCAGAGCTGGGGTGGATGGAGCTGCAGCTGCCCCTGCAGCCTCCCCACCCTGCCTACTTGGGGCAGCAGATGACATAGCTGCCACAGATCCACGTGGCTTGGTGACAACAACTTGCACCGCCACACGTGGCCTAGACTTGCTGACCTGGAAGTCAGCCTGGGAGTCATCCTGTGCCAGGTCAGGCGCCACAATGGGCTGGTCCAACAAGGGCTGAGCTGGGATGGTGTCAGCCAGGTTTCCCTCAACCATGGGGGGGGGGGCATGGGTGTCCCTGATTGGTCCTCCAAACATGGGGGTCTAGGGGCACCCTGCAAATCCCGGGCACGTCCCCTACCGTGCCCACCACACCCACCTTTTGAAGGTCGGCCACCTTTGCCCCCCTAACCACTTGGTCACCTCCCAACCATGGCAATGATGTTGTTTTGCATATGGGAGTAGCAGTAAACTATTGTCCTGGGCAATTGGGGGTGAAAGGGGTAGGGTACTAGATGGAATTTGTACCCTAGTGCTCTAACAAGGCTGTCTGTGACCCCTGGGGGAAGATGACGGGTCACGCAACGCACAGGCAACCCAAAATAAAAAGATAACGTGCACGCAACCCCTCGTAGACCACGTGCGTGAAAAAATGAACCCGCACTACGCTGTGGCACCCAGAAACACAAAAATAAGCGTACGCGTAATACACACAGCCTACAATGACCTCTGAAGGGGTACGCGACACACGGGGCAAGCACAGTTGGTAAATACGTGCGCAACTCACCGTCTGCCTGGAAAAAGAACGTGAAAAAGACGCACGTGTGCGCGTTGGCAACAACCCGGCCAAAAGAAGAATTGTACGCTGTCTGGGGAGACAGGACAAAAGAAGTGAACGCTGTTTGAGGAAACAAGCCCAAAAAGAATAAAGAACGCTGTCAGAGGTAACAGGGACTACGAACTTGAAACGCTGTGAAGTAATCGCGTGTGAACCGACAAGAAGTACAGAATTCACCCACTTGCTCTCCACGAAAAGCATATACAAGGGAATGGGGTCCTACACGTACCTTTTAGAGCGGCCCACACGTACAGCGTCACTTACCGTGTACGCGCTAAGGCCCTTTCCTCCAATTACACGAGCTGACACTCGGACGTGCAGTTTTTGGACATGTACGATGAACATGCACCTGTGTTGATGGAAACGCCTGCGCGTGTCACGTCACTTACACGCGTAGGCCCTTTCCTCAGATTACACGCATCCACACGCGGACGTGCAGTTTTTTCACGCATGCTGAACCACTATGCCCACGTCACGAGGGAAACGCCAGCGTGAGTCATGTCACAGAAGCGCTTAGCGCTAAGGGCCTTTGGTCCAATGAAACCGCGTACGTGTGCTGACGCACTTACGCGCGTAGGGCCTTTCCTCGAATTACACGCTGATGTTCAAGATTTTCACGTGCCAAATCACTCCCTATCAAGCTGGCCACACAACAACACACGGAAGACCACGCTCCTGCCCAGAAGGCTGAATTACTGCCCCCCAGAGCCCTGATCATGCTCCCACCTGCCTTCTGCTGCTGCCTGCCTGCTGCCCACATGCCCTGCTATTTGGTGCCTGCACGTCAGCCAGGGTTCCAGTTGCTGTGTCCACCCCTGCTGGAAGAGAAGACTCCCGACTGGGATACCATCGCTCCACAGCCCAGCCCCAGGACCCAGTTGCCCACCCACGCCTGCCTCGGGGGTCACCATGTTGGGGCAAACACCATCTGAGACCACTGGCGACCTCTAGCCAGAGAGGCAGAGGGCCACCAGCTTCAGTGTGAAGGAAGTTGGTGTCCTGGTGGAGCATGTCCTGGGGCATTTTGATGCCCTCTTTGGAACATCACGCGCCACCAAGGAAGGACGGGAGAGGATCTGGGACGACGTAGTGGTTGCCATCAACGCGGAGGGGGTGGCAACCCGCGACATCAAGCATGTCAAGAAGCGCTGGGAGGACTTGAGGTCCAGGACCCTCTACAAGGCCCGGCACCACACGGTGGGGGCCCGGGTCAGCATGAGTGACATCCAGATGGGGGTCCTGGAATGCGTAGGCCCAGCGCTCCATGTCCAGATCCTGCATAGAAAGACCTGTCTGGAGTTGAGCGGTAAGTGGCTAAGCATTGGTGTGTGAGACAGGGCATGTTGCAGTGTGCTGGTAGTCTGATACTTGCCTGTATGTGTGACATAGGCCATGTATGGATGTGTGTGTGCAGGGACATCATGGTCATGCATGTGAGACCAGTAATGTGTGAAAAACATGGTTACAATGCAACATGGGTAGCTGTATGGCAAATGCACACATGAAAACATGCCCCTGTCTGTTCTTGCACATGGTGGGTGTGTGAGGGATGGGTGCTGCTGTCATGTACATGTATGGTGCACATGTGTGTGTGTCTGAGAAGTGTGTGTGTGACTTAGGTACGCCATGTATTCATGACACATGTATGTGATGTTGTGTACATTCACTCATGCAGTGCGGTCACCGTTGTATGCACTTTGTCTATCCACTGTGTCTGTGGTGTGCAAGGCATGATGCATGACCCTCCGGTGATGTGTGTGCATGGGATCAGTGTGAGCCATGATGCATGTGAGTTTGAAGGCAAGATTTTGGTTAATAGAGGCCCATGTACATGGATGCTTGTGTCGATTGCAGGCGCCGTGCCTGTTTATGCATGTGTGTTGCATGCATTCACCCATGTGTTGTGGAGGGACAGGATGGAAGTGACGTTAGACACTGCAACTCATGTGTTATTGCTTCCTGTCTAGGGGAATGTTGTACTGTACCATGATGCTTGTGTTCTATGTCTCCCTCTACACACCGTCAAGTGAAGAAGAGGGCGGAGACAGCGCTGTGGAGCCAAGCGGCGGGGATGCCTCCACCGGGCGGCGATGCAAGGCCCAGCCACCCTCCCAGGACTTGCCATCATCCGGGAGCAAGGGGGCTGGTGCCACGTCTGCCACTACGGCTGTGGCGAAAGGGCCGGGTGAGCCCCCACAGGGGCTTGCAATGGCGGAAGACGGTACGGAGACATCCAGGTTGGTGGTCTCCACAGAGGAGGAGGAGCCTACTACTGAGCCGCACATGGGGCCTGGTGGGGGTAGTACCACTGGTGCAAGTGGTGCAGTCCAGTGGCGTAACACAAGATGTGGGGGCCCCCCTGCGAGCCATGCTGAGGGGGCCCCCCAACTCAGCAACAAATCAAGGGTCGCTCCACACTCTGGGCCAGCCTAGATTATCACACTTGCGCAATACGCACAAACGTGCTGCTGAACGGATATGCCGCACACTGCACTAGGAGAAAGAAATACATATGTGTTTTAATATAACATACAGCACTTTGAGAAAAATTGGCTAAAAAGCCAGAGTGTTTGCAATTGTTTTGTAGGGTAACACCAATCCAATAGATGCAAGTCACCAACAGAGCACAGGAACATTAAAGCTTTGCTATTAAAAATGCCATGCCACAATGAAAACATGTCCAACTGGCTGCACAAGGTAGACCAGTGTCGACATGCAATAACAATATAGTAAAGCTTGCCAGGCCACATTTAGACATATCTAGACTGCCTGCACCAAAATGGCAGTCGAAGCAATAACACTTATCAAGAATAGAACACACATTCAAGCCTCTGTCTCTGTGGCCTCTAACAACACGGCCAAACTCTTTAAAATGTGAAAAGAACTGGTCAATCCTGTTGAGGTCTTTACATCTCCTGTTCCCTCCCAGACCCTCTGTATGGCTCTGTCATCTCACTTCTACGCTAAAACTCAGGACATGCTGTCCTCCATCTCCTCTTCCTCTCCCTCTTCCTCTCTCGGCCCCCCTTTGGCCATCTCTACCTCTCTTCCTCCTTTCTCCTCTTTCTCTCTGACAACACCTGACGAGGTTTCTAGACAAGTCTGATCTATGAAAGTGTCATCCAAACAGGTGCTCTCCTGCTCCACCAGAACCATCAAGAACCATAGTGACACCCTCGCTCCAGCCTTGACCGATTTCTGTAATCTCTCTTTCCCCTCTCCCGTTAAGCACTCCCTTATGCACCAACTCTTTAAGAAGCTTTCTGCCGATCCTGCCTGCCCGGCAAACTATCGCCCAATCTCCATCACCCCTTTCCTGGGCAAACTGTTCAAAAAGCTGGCCATCTCCTAGCTTACTCTCCACACGGAATCTGTTGGTTGTCTCCATGAACATAAGACTGGCTTCAGTGCCAGAGACATGGAAACTGCTGTCCTGAACACCTGTGAAGTTCTGCTCTCTAACCTTGATTCCAGCATTCCTTCTGTCCTCATCCTCCTTGATCTTTCCTGTGCTTTCGACACGGTCAACCATGCCATCCTGATCAATCCTGATCAATCGACTCCATGAGAACCTGGGCATCACGGATCAGGCCCTTGAGTGGCTGACCTCATTCCTCTTGGACTGCCCCTCCCAGGTCCAACTTGGTCCCTTTCTCCCGCTCCATCCTCTGACTCTGGTTTTTCAACCTATATGTGGCCCCTTTGACCCACCTGATATCTACATTCTCCTCTAACTTTCAGTGTTATGCGGATGCCACTCTGCTTTCCTTCAGGCTCCCCTCAGACTCCTCTCATCTCTCGCTCATTCCCGACTGTCTATCCGTGATTCAGGATTGGTGTGTCTCCAACTATCTCTGCCTTAATGTCAGTAAGATGGAGATCCTTCTCATTTGGACTCCTGCCCCTGCTTTCCCTCTCTCACTCTGGCCCCCCGCCTTGGGCCCTCTTTCTTTGCCTTCCTGTGAGGCAAACAACACTGGTGTCATCTTTGGCTCCACTCTTTTTCTCTCCTCACATCTCAGATGTTGCCAAGAAGTCACACTACCAGCTGCTCCTCCTCAAAGGGACTCTTCCCTTTCTCACTTTCCCCCAGAAGCTCACTGTCTGCAGAGCTCTCGCTCTCTCTAGGCTGGACTACTGCAACAGCCTCTTTCTCAATCTGCCTTTCTCTACTATCCATCCCCTGCAACTAATCCAGAAAAGGACTGTAAGACTTATCCTTGGCCTCAAGCACAGGGATTGTATCTCTCCAGCCATTAAATCTCTCCACTGGCTCCCAGTTGCTGCAAGTATCAAGTTCAAGACCCTTTGCATTGTCCACAAGGATTTCTGGGCCCGGGGCCCGCACTACATCCAACGCTCTCTTCCAAAATATCTTCCTTCTCAAGCCCTTTGTTCAGCTACCTACAACTCTCCAAGGGTTATACGCTTCTCCAGGAAGAGAGTGGGGGGTAGATCTCTCTCCTCTACAGGTGCCTCCCTCTGTAATAGCCTCCCTGCCCCTCTCAAGCTTTAGCAGACCACCTGAAGTTCTGGAAGCAGCTCAAAACTTTCCTCTTCTCCTCTGCTTTCTCTCACTCCCTCCCCTGCTGGGATACCTGACCTACCTGTCTGCTGTACCGACTGGTTGCTTGGCTACCCTCAGAGTCTCACTGAGTCGAGACTATTTCTTGATCAGTCACCCTTGCACTGCCTCTGGTCCTACCATGCACTTAGAGGCTGTAACTGTAACCCTACAGTCCCTTGTTCTCCTTGCACTACCCAGAGCTGTGCTGCCCTGACAGCACTTACTCAGAGCATTGCTGCCCTGTTGTTCCCCTCCCCTCTCCCTTGCACTCCCCCGTCCCTTTCCCCTTGCGCTTCTCGTTATCGCACTTGCACGATCTGAATGACACAAGGCCTAGTAAGATTGTTTGTCTTGTCCTCCCTCTATTTTCCATCCCTTGTCTTGTCGCGCCTAGAAACACTTGTGTGCAGGTGCGTTATAAATGACTTATATCATATCATTTGATCCCAGAAAAATATACAATGCTGCAGTAAAATACGGCTTACTGGCAGCACCCAAATGGCAGTCTAGCCAGGTAATTCACTTAGCAAGACTGCTTTATAATAAATGCCCCATTAAAAAAAAGTCATACCAAACTGAGGAATGACTAGACTGGCTGCACCAACATGCCTCTCTAGCCACTAATACCACATATCTGCCTGCTTAGCCTGGACATGGACAGCCATTATAATTTGTTGTATAATCCTGCCCCCCCACACATCGCCTCTCCCTCCCACCCCAACCTCCAAAATCAGCTCCTTGGCCCAGAATTACCTCCATGTCCCTCTTCCTTGCCCCAGAGCTTACGGTTGAGGCTCCTTGCCTCATAGGTAAGTACTGGGATGAGGAAGAGTGGAACTAGGAGTAATAAAGATTACAGGTAGCTAAATCAAGCATTACTTACATGTACCTCTACCTCATCCCCGTACTTGTGAATGAGGCAGAGCGCCTTATACACAAGTACTGTCTCATACACACTGAAACGAGGAAGAATAGGGCTAGGAGTAATGAAGATTACCAATAAGTAATCCAGGCATTAAACACAAGTATTGGTGCAACACCATTGAGTTAACTGGAATTCAGCACTCGACCCCCCCCTGAAATGCTGGGCTATGTTGACCAGACCCGGCTGACCTTCAGAGCAGTTGCCAGACAGAAAAGGACACAGTTGTTAAACGGCACCTGGGTTTCTCTGTTAACAAGAACCCACCAATTGCTAAAATAAAGCAATTCACTGTTAGTACCTGCATTCAAATGCCAAATTTTATAGGCAATTGAAATCGTGATGTGGGTTTAATACTTGCATGCTAGGGGAGTGATTGGAAGGGTAGAGAGGGAACAGGAGACCACTCATTCTCACAGCAGTCCATAAGTGGGTGCTTTAAACCTTAAAGGAGAGAGTTAACTGCTTGTAACATTGAAGCTGCACTAGAATAGTCTCATAAAAATGCATAAAGAAATTAGATGACCCAAACAAATAAGTTTGCCCTTCCCCCACTGCCCATGAAGTTGGCACCCCTCCCAACATTTGAAGGGTTAGCCCCCGAAATGTAAGTGTTGTTGCGCCCCTGAAAGCAAGCACACACACCATTCACCATATACACACACGCACACCCAGCCATCCATACATTTAAGTGTGCATTCTTTCACCATACTCGCACACCCAGGCAGCCATCCATACATTTAAGTGTGCACCCTTTCACCATACAGGCACACACACCCAGGTACCCACCCACCCATATATTTAAGTGTGCACCCTTTCACCATACACTCACACAGGCAGCCACCTATACATTTAAGTGTGCACCCTTTCACCATACAGGCACACCCAGGCAGCCACCCGTGTATATTAAAGTGTGAACCCTTTCAACATACACTCACACACGCACACATCATGGGGTTAAGGGGAGCCCTAACACTTAAAAAAGAAATTGGGCCTCATTACAACTATGCCGGACTGTAAACAACGGTGCTGGTAAACTCACTGGCACTGTTGTTTCCGGGCCGGCATATTACAGCTCTGCAGGCGGTTGCCTTCCTGCCCGGCAGGTCAGACCTGCCAGGCAGAACGGCACCCACCCGCATAGTTTTCACGGAAGCACTGGCACCGTTATTAACAGTGCCGGTGCTTCTATGGTCCCCATTCCCATAGAGTCCGATAGGACTTTATGGAAATGGGGACTTACCATTTGCCGGCGCCTGACTTCCCAGACCGCCAGGGTTGTAATCCCCCGGTGTTACCGGGAAGTCGGGTGCCGGTTAATCATTACGGGTCTGGCGGCCACCTGCTGGTAGCAATGGCACGGTTGCCGCGAAACCCGTAGTGAGGCCCATCGTTTCTTTTTGAAGTCACTCTGACTTCATAAAGAAATTATTTCTGTTAGAAAGAAATTATTTTTCTACAAGTGGGGGACCCTCCCAGGACATGTGTTGGCGGGGCCCCCCGCACCGTGGGGCCTGCGCGGGCCCCTGTTATGCCAGTGGTTCAGTCCAGGGCCAGGGTCAGGAGGCAGCACAGGTCACCGCGGAGGGGCCTGTGCATGCCCCTGTCCTTGACCCTGTGACTGCACCATCATGCACCAGCAGGGATGCCCCGTCCCAGGCCCGTCCGCAGGTAGGGGAGAGTGCCATGTCATCTGCCTCTCCACTACCTGCGGACGAGGGGTCCCATGACCGTATGGGCTCTGTCCTGATTGGTGTCGCGTTGCGCATGCGTGACATTCGTGATGACGTGCATTTGTCCTGGGCGGAGAACGCACGCCATCACGAACGGCAGCGTCGCGACGTGGTATTGTTGGGAGGGGCCCTGGTCGGTGGGTTCCTATATGTGTCGCGCACTCTGGTGGACCTCTCCTCCTCTGTGGAGACTATGCGCCAGTCGTTCTCCCTGCCGTCTTCCGGCCCAGATTCCACCAGGGCATCCTGTGGACCTGGCCCAACCAACAAAGCCAACTTGGTGGAGCTCACATCCCTGCCACAGTCAGTAGTCGGCGCTCCAGCAGGGGTGGACACCACAACTGGAGACCAGCTGATGGAGGATGTGCAGGCACCATCGGACAGGGCACATGGAAAGCAGCAGCAGCAGCAGTAGCAGGAGCAGGCTGTAGGTGGGAGCAATGATGGCTCGGGGCCATCCACATCGGAGGGGCAGGCATCGGCCAGAGGACAGGAGGAACCAGGAATGGGAGTGTCTTCCGTGTGGCAGCGGTTGGGCCAGCGGATGGATGCAGAGCAGCGGCGGGCGGAAGAGGCGCGGCTCACCATGGTCTTGGCGGAGCTCTCCATGCGTCGGGCGTTGAGGCGGGCAGAGTGCCTCGAGGCAACTCGCAGGGAGTTGGAACAGGCCATGAGTGCCTCCCTGCGAGACCTCCGGGCCAGGGCAGAGGCCCGCCTCCGGGACATCGACATGGAGTTCGATGATGCCCTGGCCCGGGACAGCACAGAGTGAGCCGCAGGACTTGCCAGTCGCCATTGTATATAGTTAGATAGTGTTAGGTTTCCTTTCTGTTTTTGTTTATTTTGGGGCGATTGGACAATGCACCACGTTTTTGTATATAGTTCTGTATTAGGTAGTCTTTTTTGTAGGTTTCATTTCATTTGTTGGGCTCATGGACCCTGGATTGGTGATTTGTATATAGTTGAACAGTGGATTTATTATTATTTTTTTTTTCATTTCACCATGGAGCAATGGATTTCACTTTTTTTTCCCTTGGATTTGCTTTTTTGGACTGAGACTTTGGACACATTTTCATTTGGATTTCTTTGAATTCTGATTTCATATTTTTGAATATTTTCTGGACATGCTGCGTTTTATTTCTTCTTCACATTATTGTGTGTTTTCTTTTCTTTACATTCAGTTTGGGTTCAATACATTTTTGTTTCATACTTCGATGTGTGGTATTCTCTCATTGATTTCATGCATGTCATGATGTGGGTTTCCACATTCACTTGCACCCATTGTGTGTGTGTGACGGACATGTGTTCATTTACATACTTGCCATTCGGGTTGTATCATGTAATGGGCATTTCTATGTGAGTGGATGCAATACTTGGTTGGGTCTTTGGGCTGTGTGGCGTGGGGTGTGATGTGGCTGGCCATTAGGCCCATGATTGAGGATCGTCATGATGTGGGGGCAGGGGGACATGTGTGGGACATGAGTGGGTGCCTGCTGGCAGGTGCCCCTGACTTCTGGGGGGTGGGGGTGCTAGGGGACATGTGTGGGACATGAGTGGGGGCCTGCTGGCACATGCCTCTGACTGCTGGGGGGTGGTGGTGCTGGGGGACATGTGTGGGACATGAGTGTGGGCCTGCTGGCACATGCCTCTGACTGCTGGGGGGTGGTGGTGCTGGGGGACATGTGTGGGACATGAGTGTGGGCCTGCTGGCAGGTGCCCCTGACTGCTGGGGGGCGGGGGTGCTGGGGGACATGTGTGGGACATGAGTGGGGGCCTGCTGGCAGGTGCCCCTGACTGCTGGGGGTGGGGGTGCTGGGGGACATGAGTGGGGGCCTGCTGGCAGGTGCCCCTGACTGCTTGGGGGTGGTGGTGCTGGGGGACATGAGTGGGGGCCTGCTGGCAGTTGCCCCTGGCTGCTTGGGGGTGGGGGTGTTGGGGGACATGTGTGGGACATGAGTGTGGGCCTTCTGGAAGGTGCCCCTGACTGCTGGGGGGTGAGGGTGCTGGGGGACATGTGTGGGACATGAGTGGGGGCCTGCTGGCAGGTGCCCCTGACTGCTAGGGGGTGGGAGTGCTGGGGGACATGTGTGGGACATGAGTGGGGGCCTGCTGGCAGGTGCCCCTGACTGCTTGGGGGTGGGGGTGCTGGGGGATATGAGTGGGGGCCTGCTGGCAGGTGTCCCTGACTGCTGGGGGGTGGGGGTGCTGGGGGACATGTGTGGGACATGAGTGGGGGCCTGCTGGCACATGCCTCTGACTGCTGGGGGGTGGTGGTGCTGGGGGACATGTGTGGGACATGAGTGTGGGCCTGCTGGCAGGTGCCCCTGACTGATGGGGGGTGGGGGGGCTGGGGGACATGCGTGGGACATGAGTGGGGGCCTGCTGGCAGGTGCCCCTGACTGCTGGGGGTGGGGGTGCTGGGGGCCATGAGTGGGGGCCTGCTGGCAGGTGCCCCTGACTGCTTGGGGGTGGGGGTGCTGGGGGACATGAGTGGGGGCCTGCTGGCAGGTGCCCCTGACTGCTGGGGGGTAGTGGTGCTGGGGGACATGTGTGGGACATGAGTGGGGGCCTGCTGGAAGGTGCCCCTGACTGCTGGGGGTGGTGGTGCTGGGGGACATGTGTGGGACATGAGTGGGGGCCTGCTGGCAGGTGCCCCTGTCTGCTTGGGGGTGGTGGTGCTGGGGGACATGAGTGGGGGCCTGCTGGCAGTTGCCCCTGACTGCTGGGGGGTGGGGGTGCTGGGGGACATGAGTGGGGGCCTGCTGGCAGTTGCCCCTGACTGCTGGGGGGTGGGGGTGCTGGGGGACATGTGTGGGACATGGGTGTGGGCCTTCTGGAAGGTGCCCCTGACTGCTGGGGGGTGGGGGTGCTGGGGGAAATGTGTGGGACATGAGTGGGGGCCTGCTGGCAGGTGCCCCTGACTGCTAGGGGGTGGGGGTGCTGGGGGACATGTGTGGGACATGAGTGGGGGCCTGCTGGCAGGTGCCCCTGACTGCTAGGGGGTGGGGGTGCTGGGGGACATGTGTGGGACATGAGTGGGGGCCTGCTGGCAGGTGCCCCTGACTGCTAGGGGGTGGGGGTGCTGGGGGACATGTGTGGGACATGAGTGGGGGCCTGCTGGCAGGTGCCCCTGACTGCTTGGGGGTGGGGGTGCTGGGGGATATGAGTGGGGGCCTGCTGGCAGGTTCCCCTGACTGCTGGGGGGTGGGGGTGCTGGGGGACATGAGTGGGGGCCTGCTGGCAGGTGCCCCTGACTGCTGGGGGGTGGGGGTGCTGGGGGACATGTGTGGGACATGTGTAGGGGCCTGCTGGCAGGTGTAACTGACTGCTGGGGGGTGGGAGTGCTGAGGGACATGAGTGGAGGCCTGCTGGCAGGTGCCCCTGACTGCTTGGGGGTGGGAGTGCTGGGGGACATGAGTGGGGGGCTGCTGGCAGGTGCCCCTGACTGCTGGGGGGTGGGGGTGCCTGACTGCTGGGTGTGGAGGTGCTGGGGGACATGAGTGGAGGCCTGCTGGCAGGTGCCCCTGACTGCTGGGGGTTGGGGGTGCTGGGGGACATGTGTGGGACATGAGTGGGGGCCTGATGGCAGGTGCCCCTGACTGCTTGGGGGTGGGGGTGCTGGGGGACATGAGTGGGGGCCTGCTGTCAAGTGCCCCTGACTGCTGGGGGTGGGGGTGCTGGGGGACATGTGTGGGGCATGAGTGGGGGCCTGCTGGCAGGTGCCCCTGACTGCTTGGGGGTGGGGGTGCTGGGGGACATGAGTGGGGCCCTGCCGGCAGGTGCCCCTGACTGCTGGGGGTTGGGGGTGCTGGGGGACATGAGTGGGGGCCTGCTGGCAGGTGCCCCTGACTGCTTGGGGGTGGGGGTGCTGGGGGATATGATTGGGGGCCTGCTGGCAGGTTCCCCTGACTGCTGGGGGGTGGGGGTGCTGGGGGACATGAGTGGGGGCCTGCTGGAGGTGCCCCTGACTGCTGGGGGGTCGGGGTGCTGGGGGACATGTGTGGGACATGAGTAGGGGCCTGCTGGCAGGTGTCCCTGACTGCTGGGGGGTGGGAGTGCTGGGGGACATGAGTGGAGGCCTGCTGGCAGGTGCCCCTGACTGCTTGGGGGTGGGAGTGCTGGGGGACATGAGTGGGGGCCTGCTGGCAGGTGCCCCTGACTGCTGGGGGGTGGGGGTGCCTGACTGCTGGGTGTGGAGGTGCTGGGGGACATGAGTGGAGGCCTGCTGGCAGGTGCCCCTGACTGCTGGGGGTTGGGGGTGCTGGGGGACATGTGTGGGACATGAGTGGGGGCCTGATGGCAGGTGCCCCTGACTGCTTGGGGGTGGGGGTGCTGGGGGACATGAGTGGGGGCCTGCTGGCAGGTGCCCCTGACTGCTGGGGGTGGGGGTGCTGGGGGACATGTGTGGGACATGAGTGGGGGCCTGCTGGCAGGTGCCCCTGACTGCTTGGGGGTGGGGGTGCTGGGGGACATGAGTGGGGCCCTGCCGGCAGGTGCCCCTGACTGCTGGGGGTTGGGGGTGCTGGGGGACATGAGTGAGGGCCTGCTGGCAGGTTCCCCTGACTGCTGGGGTGTGGGGGGACTGGGGGACATGTGTGGGGGCCTGCTGGCAGGTGCCCCTGACTGCTGGGGGATGGGGGGACTGGGGGACATGTGTGGGACATGAGTGGGGGCCTGCTGGCAGGTGCCCCTGACTGCTGGGGGGTGGGGGTGCTGGGAAACATGAGTGGGGGCCTGCTGGCAGGTGCCCCTGACTGCTGGGGGGTGGGGGTGCTGGGGGACATGAGTGGGAGCCTGCTGGCAGGTGCCCCTGACTGCTGGGGGGTGGGGATCCTGGGGGACATGTGTGGGACATGAGTAGGGGCCTGCTGGCAGGTGCCTCTGACTGCTGGGTCGTGGGGGTGCTGGGGGACATGAGTGGGGGGCTGCTGGCAGGTGCCCCTGACTGCTGGGGTGTGGGGTGCTGGGGGACATGTGTGGGACATGAGTGGGGGCCTGCTGGCAGGTGCCCCTGATTGCTGGGGGATGGGGGTGCTGGGGGACATGTGTGGGACATGAGTGGGGGCCTGCTGGCAGGTGCCCCTGACTGCTTGGGGGTGGGGGTGCTGGGGGACATGAGTGGGGGCCTGCTGGCAGGTGCCCCTGACTGCTGGGTGGTGGGGGGCTGGGGGACATGTGTGGGACATGAGTGGGGGCCTGCTGGCAGGTGCCTCTGACTGCTTGGGGATGGGGGTGCTGGGGGATATGAGTGGGGGCCTGCTGGCAGGTGCCCCTGACTGCTGGGGGTGCTGTGGGACATGAGTGGAGGCCTACTGGCATGTCCCCCTGACTGCTGGGGGGTGCGGGTGCTGGGGGACATGTGTGAGACATGAGTGGGGGCCTGCTGGCAGGTGCCCCTGACTGCTTGGGGTTGGCGGTGCTGGGGGACATGAGTGGGGGCCTGCTGTCAGGTGCCCCTGACTGCTTGGGGTGGGGGTGCTGGGGGACATGAGTGGGGGCCTGCTGGCAGGTGCCCCTGACTGCTGGGAGGTGGAGGTGCTGGGGGACATGTGTGGGACATGAGTAGGGGCCTGCTGGCAGGTGCCCCTGACTGCTGGGGGGTGGGAGTGCTGGGGGACATGAGTGGGGGCCTGCTGGCAGGTGCCCCTGACTGCTTGGGGGTGGGAGTGCTGGGGGACATGAGTGGGGGCCTGCTGGCAGGTGCCCCTGACTGCTGGGGGGTGGGGGTTCCTGACTGCTGGGTGTGGAGGTGCTGGGGGACATGAGTGGAGGCCTGCTGGCAGGTGCCCCTGACTGCTGGGGGTGGGGGTGCTGGGGAACATGTGTGGGACATGAGTGGGGGCCTGATGGCAGGTGCCCCTGACTGCTTGGGGGTGGAGGGTGCTGGGGGACATGAGTGGGGGCCTGCTGGCAGGTGCCCCTGACTGCTGGGGGGTGGGGGTGCTGGGGGACATGTGTGGGACATGAGTGGGGGCCTGCTGGCAGGTGCCTCTGACTGCTTGGGGGTGGGGGTGCTGGCGGACATGAGTGGGGCCCTGCTGGCAGGTGCCCCTGACTGCTGGGGGTTGGTGGTGCTGGGGGACATGAGTGGAGGCCTGCTGGCAGGTGCCCCTGACTGCTGGGGGGTGGGGGTGCTGGGGGACATGTGTGGGACATGAGTGGGGGCCTGCTGGCAGGTGCCCCTGACTGCTGGGGGGTGGGGGCCCTGGGGGACATGAGTTGGTGATCAGTAGTGCAAGTTGACATGTGGCTTGGCTCGGGGGCATGCCCATGGTGGATGGGCTGCCTGCGGGACATGACCAGGGGTGCAGGGTAGTCCCCTGTGGTGTGGGCTGCCTGCAGGGGGCGTGGAGGGTGTAGAGGGAACACCTGGGAGGACCCACACTGCCAATTCACGTGTAGGACTCCCCGCGCACCCCCGAAAATCACATACCCCACTCTGACAGCAAAATCGCGTGTGAAACTTCCTGCGAACCCCCGAAATACACGTTCCCCTCTCCAATCGCGTGTGAAACTTCCCGCGCACCCCAGTTATACACGTACCCCAATCGCACAGGGCCTATCGCATGTGAAACTTCCCGCACACCCCAGTTATACACGTACCCCACTCGCACAGGGCCAATCCCGTGTGAAACTTCCCGCGCACCCCAGGAATACACGTACCCCACTCGCACAGGGCCTATCGCATGTGAAACTTCCCGCGCACCCCGGGAATACACGTACCCCACTTGCACAGGGCCTATCGCGTGTGAAACTTCCCGCGCACCCCAGGTATACAAGTACCCCACTCGCAAAGGGCCTATCGCGTGTGAAACTTCCAGCGCACCCCAGTTATACACGTACCCCACTCGCACAGGGCCAATCGCGTGTGTAACTTCCCACGAACCCCAGTAATCCATGTACCCCACTCGCACAGGGCCAATCGCGTGTGAAACTTCCCACGCACCCCAGGAATACATGTACCCCACTCGCACAGGGTCAATCGCGTGTGAAACTTCCCGTGCACCCCCGATTTACACGTACCCCGCTCCGATCGCGTGTGAATCCTCCCTCTACACGTACCCCACTCGCACAGGGCCAATCGCGTGTGTAACTTCCCGCAAACCCCAGTAATCCACATACCCCACTCGCACAGGGCCAATCGCCTGTGAAACTTCCCGCGCACCCCTGATTTACACGTACCCCGCGCCGATCGTGTGTGAAACCTCCTGCGTACCCCAGGAATACACGTACCCCACTCGCACAGGGCCAATCGCGTGTGAAACTTCCCGCGCACCCCCGATTTACACGTACCCCACTCTGATCACGTGTGAAACCTCCCGCGCACCCCAGGAATACACGCACCCCACTCACACAGGGCCTATCGCGTGTGAAAGTTCCTGCGCACCCCCGAATTACACGTACCCCGCTCCGATCGCGTGTGAAACTTCCCGCCCACACCCAAAATACACGTACCACGCTCTGAACACGTGTGAATCTTCCCGCGAACCCCAGTAATACATGTTCCCCGCTTGCCATGCTCTCTGTGGCAGACCTGTATACTGGTACAGTGTTAGCACAGCCCTTTGCGCTGGAATGGGGATTTTGATGGCTTTTCCTTGCGCGAGGGGCGTTTTTGGGGGAGTAACTGGCGCTGCTGCAGGGTCGCTGCGCCACTGTGCGCCACGGCTGGTTTTGGTAGCTAAAATCCATGAATAGCTGTGCGCGGAAATGGATTTTAGCGCACGCGGCTGGTGCAGAAAGTCGCACGCGCACACTGTGCGCCAGCCGCCTGCGCCACTTGTGCGCTGAATTCTATGAATTACCCTCTTAATCGTGAATGACCTAGTCATGAATGACGTGGTGAATAACAAGATCAATAACAGAGATGCTAGGTCAATAGTGACGAATTAAAGATGCAAAGGTGTCTTAAAACCAAGTGTGGCCGTTGAGTTGGTTAGATGAGTGAAGTGGGTCGGGGTTGTCATAGTGAGGGTGCCCAAACGAACCAAGGGGACCTCGGGGGAGGGGGCAGAGTGTGGGGGGTTTTCTCCCTCCAAAGAAAATGTTTTGAATAATGGGTTAAATTCGTGCATTATATATATTTTTTTATTGTTTATGGTTAAAATGTACCTTTTACAAACAGTTCACGTTCCATTTCCATACATTACATAAATAAACCAAAACATACATCACTTGAATCCTAATAAAAAGTCATGAATAAAATTAACTTTAAATGATACAACCTTTCCAACCAATACAGGAAAAATCAAAGCCATGATACTGCACACCCTCTTATGCGTGGGACCAAAACATAACATTTGCATTAGTCTTTGACTGAGCTCTTAGCCATTTCTCATTGAAGCGCTTTGAAACGCATTGTGTATAGGCGCTATATAAATAAACCTATCATATCATATAATATCAAAGCCAAACTATACTAAAGTAAGATTGATTGATAGAGTATACTCATCCCTGGTCCACAGCTTAGAGCTCAATTTTACAACTCTCCAACAATTGTATCACTGCAATTGTCATTTCTTGTGATTGCCCACCGATCAATCTTTCCCACAATGGATCTTGCATATGGTATATTACAGGATGGGCGAATTTGCTAAGGTAATGTTGCCTAGCCAGTGTTGGTCCTTCACAAACCAACAATAGATGTTTAATAGATTGAAATTCTGGATTTTACAAATATGACACAGCTTTAATGCCAGATCACCCTGTACCTGTTGTATATTCTGTAACTATGTAAGCTTTCCATCTTCATACTGCTGCACCCTTTTACTTACGGGTTTGGTGCGCATAACAAATAAATAAACAAACAAACAAACAAACCCATTCCTCTTTTTGCCAAGACTTCAACTGTATGGGTTACATTCAACCTTAATCTTAAAAATGTGTTCCTGAGTCTCCAATCAGGAAACTTTATCAGGTACTTACTCAAGAAGCCCAATTTCCGATCTACTACCTGAAGGGGATTTGGATTGGCACCTGATCTTATTTTTCCAATAGTATGAATCCAATCCATTTCATCCCATTTCTTTTTAGCCTTCATCGGAACTTCTGTTAGTAATTTACTTTCTATATCGGCATCCGACAATAGCTTTTCAACCAGGAGATTTAAGTTACCCAGTAATGTTGATTTGCCCATTTCCATGTGGGCTTTTATAATCTGGACCAATAGCACAGTGAGTAGAGCGCTCGCTTTGACATCTGTGCGAGAGCCTGCTGACGCAGGTTCGAATCCTGGCAGGGCCAAACAGCCTTTCGTCCTTCCGAGGTCAATAAATAAGCGCCACACACTGTGGGTAATAAGCAGTGCTCAGATACCTAAGGGTTCATAGCGCTATATAAATGCTAAATTGTTATTATTATTATTATAACCCGTTGCAGAAGTAATAACAGTTTCCACCCTGCCTGGGAATTAAGGGACCTAAGGCCCAATTCAAACCCAAGATTGCCCATTGAAAGGCTCATTAGCAGCCCCAATTTCACGTTTCCACAAGAGTCCTTCCCATTTTTGCCATGGGGTGCTCCACAACTGAGGTTTTTCCTCCAAGCTGTAAAGTAGTATGAGAACAACTTAAGCTTGGTAAAATTTTACTACCGGGATAATGGAAAATCTTCCATATCTCCCGAGTATTTTCTTCATTTGGGCCGCCATAGCTTTATTTTCATAGAGATCTCATACTCTGCTTTGTATACTGCCGGGTTAGCATGTATTTTATAGCCAAGGTATACCAACTCTTCTTCTCTCGTTATTGTTTCTCCCCTCATTGACCATTGGTGAAATGACACCTTTTTATTTTTCTGCCTGAAAACCAATACTTTCAATTTTGTTGGGTTTAAAGAGAGCCCATTTTTATACGCATACTGGTGAAGACTATTCAGCAACCGTTGCAAACGTATCGCCGTTCTGTTCAGGACTACCACGTTGTCTGCATAGGCATGCCAGTGGAGTTTTACCCCGTTCAGTACTGGACTTGCCAATGCATAGGATGCCAGGAAATCACCCATGTCTGCTGTATAAAGATTAAAGAAAAATGATTCCCCCAAGCATCCCTGCCTCACCCCCCAATTCACCCTCACAGGTTCTGACAAATGGCCCTTCTCATCCAACCGTACTCTGATGTCATTCTCTCTGTCGAATTCTATTGGCATGCCCAACATTCCTTCTGGTATTCCCTTTGCCCTAAATTTCTGCCAAAGCCTTCCCCTATCCACTGGATCAAAGGCTTTGTAGAAGTCCACCCAGGCCCCATACAGTTGTCTTTGCCACTCTTCTGTGTTTTATCACTTAGCAGATTTAAGATTATGCCATTTAAAGCGGTGGTAAGACCCCTCCTGAAGCCTGTCTGGCATCTTGATAAGATCTTTACTTCTCTTTCCCACTGTCCTATCTCCCCCCTTGTACAGAGGAATTATAGTTGCAGAGCCCCAGGAGGAGGGCAGTTGTTTCCTAACCAGAATCTCTCTAAAAAGCCAATTAAGCCATTTTGCCCATAAACCCAGACTATTCCTCATGACCTGATAAGTAAGACCATTCGGGCCCGCCGCTTTCGAAGAAGATCCTTTATGATCAGTTCTTCAAGCAGGTTTCATCAAGTGTTAAATGCCATTTTACTTGTGTGTCATATTCGCATATGGTTTTTTGGGGCTTTTCAAAAACCGATTTTAAATGACTAATCAAATCTTCTTCATTAACCAGATTACATTGCTGGTTAGCCGATTTTCCCGCCAATTTGTGAATGACGGACCAGAAAGCATCAAATTCCTTTTACCTAATTGTTCTAACATGTCTTCTCCATCTGTTTGATGTCTTTCTATTTTCCTTAACATGGACCAGTCTTTAAAGTTTTTGATCAGGAGTCTTTCCTCCTCTCTTATGACCTCTCCATTTCCCTGGTTATTTTTCTTAATCAACCGTAAGTGCCTATTTAGCTCTTTTTTCTTTAACATTGTCTCTTCATCATAAGCATGTTGATGCATTTGTTAAGGACCATCTCCATTAGCGTTCGACGGGCAATTGACCAAATAAACTTTGTAAATCCTAAAGGAGGGCAGTTCTCGTATTCAATGGACTCGGGCAGGGCTGATAGTCTTTCATTTAATTTCAGCCCCCCTACCTTATATTTGTGGAGGTGCACTACATTCCAATCTTTGTTTGTCTCTCACCTGTGTTTCCAGTAATAATTCTGGAAATGAGAGCTCTAGCCTTAGATGGTCGCTACCACCCGCTTCCCGGATATTCAGCATAGCCTTCTGTTCAAATAACAAGCTTGATAAAAATAAATAATCCAGCGTTGACACCGACATGTCCTGGATTCTCGTCGGTTTTGCTGGCATATCCCCTGGAAGGTTACCATTTGACATTTTCAGGTCCCATACACTTAAAAATTCCATCCATAAATGACCATTCTCTGTCACCCTCCGCACTGTTTGTTTTGTTTGCTCTTTTGACAAATACAGGCATTGGGAATTCAAATCCCCTCCCAATATTATTTCAGCACCTGCATATAATGTTTTCAGTTTCTCCAGAGTCTGTGCTAAATTATCCAAGAAAATGCTCTGCCCCGAACACGCGGGATTCCAGTATATATTACAAAATAACACATCCAGGTCCTGTGTTTTTTTTTTCAATGTTGCTGTTGCTTTGCATATTTGCAGCCCTTGCGTGTTACACTCGATTGGGCATATATCCTTAAATTTAGAATATTTAAAGGCCATAAGCATACCCCCACTCGGGCGACCTCTTGCTTTCTGGGAAGCTGTTTGCGCCTTTGTATAGAACCCCTCTACTGCCATATGATTGATTATCCATGTTTCCTGCAACATTAAAACATCTCCCTCCCAAAAAGATAATTTTTCATGGACCTGGGTGAGAAATTATTAAGGCCCTGCGTGTTCCAACAAAAGATTTTCAGACCTCCATTTTTGGCCTAACCCAAGTTTCTGCAAAACCTCTGTGAGACTATTTGGAAGCAAAGACAGAGCATTTTCATTAGATGTAACACTTGGAGTTGCTATCGATCTCGAGGGTCAACTGTGGGTGTTAGGGAGAATTCTCTGTTTAGGCTGAATTTCCTAACCTAGTGAGTCCCCCAGCAGCTTTGCTGGATTTCAGGAGTTTGTTTTTTTTCCATCCTGCCAAGAGTGAGACTCTTTTCTCCCACTCTTGGACATGTAGGTGTGTAATTCCTTCAAATGTCAATGGCCCTCATTACGACCCTGGCGGAAATCGAAAAACGATGGCGGAAATGCAATACCGCCATCGAATAGCGCTCGGTGCGACTATGACCCGTCACCGCAAAGTACGATGCCATTAGCGACACCGTAGTGAACGCCAACGCTAACTGCACCAAGTACGCGCGTGCGCGCCATGCCAAACCGTAAATACCACCATGGCGCAAGGGTACGCGAATTCCGACCCTAGCGGACATGTACCTAACGCCATCAAGCATGGCGGAAAGTACCAATCCGCCATGGTGAGAAGTACGGCATCGCGAATCAACCGTAAACGGCCCCACTGAGTGCCTGTACACCGCTCCCTGCCCACAAAGTACAACTCCCCGTAGGTGCAATGAAGTCACAATGCAACCAGTGAAATGTACAAGTCACCCATGCATGCCAACGAACAAAAGATTCACAAGAGGGGCCAATGGGAGCTGCAGGGCACAGATGGCACGAATACAGAAGCCATTCCAATGGACATGACCACAGTCCCCCCCCAGAAACGCACGCAAACACAGGCACCTGTGACCAGCAATATTCCGAAAATCGCATCATTCCACCAGTCCACCTGGCTGACCGGCATTTGTTACACAAAACCCAATCCCCCGCCCCTGAGCATGACAACATTCAAACTGTCATATTGGCAGCCCCCATCCCTGACCTCACTGGGCCTCGTAGGCAAACGCGCCCAGCACAGTACCACGCAACTAAACTCCGAAGCTGGAACCCAATGCAGATCTCCTCACAATACATCGCTCCCCAAATAGGAATATGCCACATCACTTCCAAAGAAGAACGCAACACGGCCCATATCAGAATAGAAATTTAATGCACAACAAAATCACCAAGCCCATACAGCCATTAGGCCATGAACTCCAAAACACATTTCACCATTGTGGGCTGCATCCGCAAGAAATGACCAGCTACTACTTGTGTGACGCCCTGTTCCATCATGGTACACAGAGCCACATTCACGTACGAAAAGGCAACATGGAAGCGCACAGAACCGCAGGGCCATCCCAATGGGGAGGCACTAGTCCAGCTGAAAGGCCGAAATGTTGCTCCGAGCCACTAGTACTGCGTAAGGGCATGTGGCCCATTGGCGATCGTCCCATAAGATCGTGATGCTGCTCCACTGATTAACACGAAGCAGCAGGTGTCGGGAGTAAAAGCCATCTGCAGGAGTGGCATACAGATGGCAGTGGCAAAAGGGGAGGAGATACCTGTCAACCAAAAGAAAAGAAAAAGAACAGAATGGCCATCAGAACTACATTCGAACAACTCACTTCAATGATCACACTAAATCCACAGCCATATGCATGCTAGCCCACTCCAAAGGAACATCACCACCCCAAAACCACTTGCGACTCATAACCATCTATATCGAGGTGTAAACACCATCACAAACGAGTGTACCTGTGCATGCGTCTGTCAAAACAGAATGCATCAGATGGGAATGTTAACGTGCATGGACACAAGTGTTTGAAGGCGCGTCGAGAAAGGGAGGGCTCAACAAGGCCAGATAGACGATGGTCCCACTATGGCAGCCCTGCATCACATAGCGCAGGGGAGGCGGATAGATTCCAAGAAGCCCTGTACATGGCAAACTCTGTATCAAATCATCTGCCCATGCATCCATTCATCATTCCCTCATCCCGGTATAAAAACGCAAGGAATATTTACTCACATAACATTAGAAATATCCATTGAGTCTGTGCGTTATGCAGCCTGCAAAATCCACAGTGCCCCAGCCCGTAATTCCAGTGTTGTGAAGTAACATGTATTTGGGAACGTCCGGCCTCATCGCCCACGTCGCTATTGCGCATCCCAAACTATTCATATCAATCATTGCATCCTCGCCATGGCCCCTGTCTCAAGGACATTGAACAATAGAACGTTATATTTGCAGTCAGACCTGTGGGCATCTCCTCGCCGCTAGCTGAAAACCGAAAGCGCCGCCCTTCGAATTCCTCATTTGCAACATCACGTCGAAAAGGCATCTGTGGCCGTTTGAAATCACAAATTAATCCATCTAGTGCGGCTGTGTGTGAAAATGGCAACTGCCTTCACCCACAAATGGGACGCCCCGCCCGTCGGTGCAACTCGGTACAGTGATGCATGAGGGCCCACCGTTACTCGAGTACTACGTTCCACTGACCCTTCACAAGTCTGTTCGCGACTGCAAAGATTGTATGTGAAACAATGGGACCATAGCCGAATGTACATATCAACAAATGTTACACGGCCATCGGGTACAAATACATGCCATTACTCGAATTGCAGCGTTGTGTGCGGGACGTGCTCGGCCAAAGGGGAGAGCAGCTTGCACAGGTGGAATGAATCACCACAGGTGGAGGCCATACAGCCTGAAAACACATAAATTGCACACCCAGTCTCCTCCCACAACCACACCCACTCCGAAATGCTACCGGCAGGACTCGCGATGTTGGCCCTGGGGGACCTGATAGCACTGCAAGTACTCCAACTTCAAGAAGAAGACGAACGGCAACTACTACAACAACCGGCCGCACGGAGGAGACGCAGGAGGAGGAGGAGGCCGAGGCAGGGCCAGCAAGGGCCGCCAGCACAGCCACTACCACCACGCAGGCAGCCCGCAATCCCACGCCTCCGAGCACATCCGTTCGACCTCACTGCTGAGCAGATCCACACCCTCTACCGTTTGGACCGGGACACCATAACCGCCATTGTGGACATGACACAGGCTGACCTTGTCAGCATGATAGATAGCCCAACCGCCATCCCACCCCTACTGAAGGTGGTGTCTGTACTCCACTTCCTGGCCACAGGCACCTACCAGCACACAGTCGGACAGTTGCATGGCATTTCACAGCCACTGTTCTCACGGACACTATTGCAAGTGCTCGATGCCCTCCTGCAGCACGCAGACTACATCTCTCTACCACGCTCGGAGCAGGAAATTACGAACGCAAAAGTGGGATTCCATGCACTTGGCGGCATACCGGGTTGCATTGGTGCCATCGACTGCACCCATGTGGAATTGGTTGTCCCACATGCCATGGAGGCCCAGTACCGCAACCGAAAACAATTTCATTCCCTGAATGTACAAATGGTGTGTGACTCCAACAGGATCATTACACATTGTTGTGCCCGATTCCCAGGATCAACCCATGATTCTATGTTCTTGAGGAACTCTACTATACCACGCTACATGGAGCGACACGCAGGGAACAGATCCTGGCTACTCGGTGAGTCTCATTTCAAGCATGATAGTGTGGGGTATGTGATGCGCCAATGACCTGGCAGGAAGGGGGGGGGTGCGTACGTAGCAATGGCATTCCACATAATCCGTTTATCGTCCACATACAGGTGATGCTGGATATCCACTGAAGAGATGGCTCCTCACACCAGTCCGGAACCCACGGGACCAGCATGAGGAGGACTACAACCATGCCCACTCACGTACCCGTGTAGTCATTGAACAGGCATTCGGCCTACTGAAGACTCGTTTCCGCTGCCTCAGCAGGTCTGGCGGGGCACTGCTGTACCGCCATGAGAAGGTTGCAAAGATGGTCATGGCATGTGTCATGCTCCACAACATGTGCGTACGTAGAAATGTGCCCATGCCCCCTGACGCAGAACTGCAAGCACCTGAAGATGGTCATGATGAGGGTGGGGATGTGGCAGCACCTCATGGAGTCCCCGAGGCACAGGAGGGCCGTGACATTCGTCAGCATATCATAGATGCATGCTTCTAGCACTCACGCCTGGTGGCTGATACATGGACACGGTACTCGTGGCACTGTGTGTGTCTGGGACATGCACAATATGGACAGTACGCCTATGATGGCCTAGTACACAAAGATCATTGTCCACACATCTCATTGGTTGATCGTGCACTGTTTATGGCATATGTGATATCATATTGAACACCCTATCGACCCGCCACCCAAGTGAGCCCAACACACCCCCTCCACCCTCCTGCCTCCCCCCCCGAACACCAGTGTCCAAAGATGCTCATTGTCAGTGGGCTGTCGCTATTGCAAGCCCCCTCTCCGGGTATCAGGGGCACCCCTGGCTGTGGAGCGCAGGTTCCTCCCAGATCTACGTTGGGGGCTGCCCTGGACGGAACTTGCAACCGATGATGTCTCTGCCTGCTCACGTCCATGCATGTCCCTAAGTGTTTGTGAGAGCTCAGTGAGCACACGGCGCACTGCGGCAAGTTCGGCACATACGTCTTTGGACGTCGCAAGCAGTTCCCCCCTCAGGCTCTCGGTGCTTCTCTCCATTTGGACTCTCAGGCTCTCGGTGCTACTCTCCATTTGTGCCCTTAGTGTCTCTGTACTTCTCTCCATTTCTGCCCTAAGTGTCTCTGTTGATGTTTCTATGTCTGCCTTAGTGCCCCCACACTCATCGGCATGGTCCTTGAGGAGCGTGGCCAGTTGCTGCTGTTGCACGATTAACTGGTCGAGGGACTGTTGCCTCTGCTGGGCCATGGCCATTTGCGGGGGTGTCACAGAGGGGCTGTTGTCCTCATGTTGCCTTGCCACAGGGCTTGTGGGGGATGGCCAGTCGTCTTGTGGGTGCCCCTGCGTGGTGTCCTCATGTTGTACGGGATGGGACAGACAGGGGGATTGGGACAGGTCATGGATGGATCTGACTTCGACATCCCCGTTTTCTGTGTCGGAGCATGCTGCCATCAATGGGGTGTCACCTATGGTGCTGCTGCCACCAGAGGCAGTGCCTTCTGTGGCATCCGTTGGGGGGACCTGTGGTGGTGGTGGTGGTGTGGGCATGCTGGCTGCTGGGGTGCCTGTTGATGTTCCCTCCTCTGTGCTGCCACCTGATTTGTGCTGCTGCCGTGTCTTGATCCGTGCACCTGAGGTGGAGGGTCTTTGGCCGTTGGTCTTGGCCCTCTTTGCAGGTGTGCTGGTAGGGGTGTCCTGATGCTCGTCGTTTGGATCGGACCCTGTGGTGGAGTAAAGGAGGGCGAGGTTATTGATGGGTCTGTGGGTATTGGAATGGCATTGTATCACATGCATTGGGGTGGTACCTGAGGGTGATTTGGGTCGGGGCCTTGGAGGTGGTTTCTTTTGTGTGTGGAGTGAGGGTGCAGTTGTTTGGCAGCCTGCAGTTAGGGTGTGCCTGCTGCACGTGTAGTGGGTGTTTTAGGGGTTTTTAATTATTTATGTATTTATTGTGAGTTTTAAAGTGCGCTATCAGGCCGATGTGTGTGGACGTTCTCCTGGACATGTGTTTCTGTTGCACTATGTGGACACATGGTACTTCACATGATTGGACATTGTGGTTTTAGCATTGTTTTATTTGGAACACCTACCTGATTCTTCGGATGTCTGCACTCCTTTCTCCATCCCTCCGACTCCCTCTATGCTCTCCATTCCGATGGTGGAGGCACAGATTTCTTCCCAGGGGGTCAACTTGATGGGTGATTCAGGATCTCCCCCGGTGGCTGTGGCAATGTTGCGGTTGGCAGAAAGTTTGCTGCGGACGCGTATCCGCAGGTCGTCCCATCGCTTTCTGCATTGCTGTGGGTTGCGGGGTGCGGTCCCCACCGCACTTACACGCTGTGCCACCAGGGCCCATATGGCCTTCTTGTTCGCAAGTGCCGTCCTGGTCATTTGCGTGGAGAAGACGACGGCAGCATTCTCCTGGAGGGTCTCTGTTAGCACGGTGAGTTCCTCACGGGAGAAGTGGACCTGCCGCTTGCGGTCGCACGCTTTCTTCGCTACTTTTCCCATTTTTCGTGGTTTCGCTAGGGTGGATGACGGGTTGGGGTGTGTCTCAGGGTAGTGTTTTTAGTGGTTGTGTGGATTTTGTGGTTTTATAGGTGTACGGCGGGATGTTTCCCGTTCCGGGCCCATGTTTTTACTTCCGTTTCCGTATATTTACGGTCACCGTACTTTCCAGTTGGCGCTCACTGCGGTGTCCGCTAAGAGGGGTGGCGGTATTGCACCTAGGGCGCCGTACGGCGGCGGTGTGGGCCGTTTTGGGGTCATTTCCGCCATCGCGGACTTTGCACTTCCGCCATGGCGTGGTGCTCGTGCCCGATGGGTCGGAATGGGCCGGACTTTGCTCCATCGTGCAATGGCGGAAACGCTATTTACGCTGTGGCGGTCCGGTCAGTCACTTTCCGCAAGGGTCGTAATGAGGGCCAATGTGTTCTATGGGCTATGGGGTCTTTTACTCCATAGGGTCTCATATGTTTTTCTATGTGTGTTACACCGCACCCTACGTGCCGTAAAACGGGGGCGTCCTAGCGGATCCCCCACCATAGACTCCATACCCGGGGACTGACTACTGTCTCCCCGGGCATGTAAAGTCACCATTGGCTTTACTAGACCTAAATATACTAACAGAACTAGTACAAACCATCTTATTGTGGATGTACTAGTAGGGGTAATTCGATTACTCCTGGATCTGTTACTCGAGGGGGCACTGTCCCGTCCCCCCTCGTCGAGTTTTGGCTGGTGGCAGTGGAAACTACTTGTTATGTTCGTCCCCGAACATAACCCTATGGGATTCGTCCCATTGTTGGAGATTGATACTTTTTCTCGTTAATCTCTAACGTGCCACCGATCTACTTATCTTAAATAGGTTTATCGGATGGTATTTTCTGCCAGAACTCGGTTTGTAAAATGGCGTCTGTGTTCGTCTCTGTGACTCCTAAACCAAAGGTCGAGCCCTTTGTTCCACTTTTGGCGGGCTCTGTACAGAGACCCTCCAAAGTGGTGCCATTCTGTCTGGGTTACCACAGGGGTGTGGGAGGGGGTTTAGGCACCCTGGACCGAGTTGCCTTGCCAACTCCGGTCGCACTCTGGAGTGATTGGCCCAAGTGGTGAGCCTTCCCGCTCACCAATTAGCATGTGTTGATTGACAGCTCGGCTGAATGAATGGTGGTTTTCTGCATAAAAGCAGTCCTTTTGGGACTGGATCTTCAGAAGTCGCCACAGGACCTAAGAATCCGAAGAGGGTAACGCTGAGCCGACCTGCACGACGACACCTCCGGTGGAGCCCTGCGGAACCGACTCACCACTTCCCGACGACAGAGGAGATCTCCCTGCCGGAGAGTCTCTTCCCCTGACTGGTGGGAACAACCAGTCCCCTTTGCTTTTTATTCGCCTCAGGACGCAGTGGTCGAATTGCCCGTGCAGCGCACCTCGGCAACCGGATAGCCACTACCCCTGAACCGCGACCAAAAGGTGGTGCCTTGTGACGGAGCACTCCGCGGCTGGTCTCTTCCCTGGTGGTGCACCGGAGTTCATTTTCTTTGACGACGAGATCATCTCTGCTCTTGGCAAAGACCCGAGGTGCATCCACCACCAGGAACAACTGCCCCCGCCGGAGCTGCCCTCCACAACAAGGTACCGTGACCGCCTGGCTTCCCTTTCGATCGGTTCGAGTGAGGTGTCTTAATCCTCTCCGTCCCGTTGGGTCGCCTCCAAGCTTTTCTCATTCTTTGTTCTGAATTGGTTCGATCTACCGATAACAATTTGCTATAAAGACTTGAATGCATCTCCACTAGAGACTTTTTGGGACATTGCGCCTTGCCTCTCTCCGAGTGGGCCTGGCCTCTGAACTTTACAATCTATTGTGATTCTTGCCTTCCTGCCTTGCATTTTTTCCACTAGGATTGAACTGTGTTGATTTCATAACCTGCCTATCTTTTTCTCTCCCGTCCTAACTAATATTCGAGTGTCATCTGGGTTGAGGTATACACCTCTGTCTGAAAATAAGTGGTACCGGTAGAACCTAGAGTTGTCGATATTGCTAGGGGGATTGATCGTCTACTTCGTAGAGTAATTGTGTTTGATTTGTTTGCCGTGATTTGCCTTAGTGTTTTCCATAGATGTTTCATTATAAATAAATACCGTAATATCTTTACACTAAGCCTCGTTGCGTGTTTGCTTGTCTTGCTGCGAAGAATTGCCCTATTTTGTATACTCCACATACTGCTCAACTTTTCTTGAGGGAAGTCTGACTGCTCAGCCACAGCTACCAAGTGAATCTGTGTGGTACAGACTGCTTCCAAGTGGGTTCACCGCCAAATGCCTGTAGTCCTAAATCTTTTGCAGTGGTCCCAGAGGGAACTGCACAGGTTTCCGCCCAACACTGGTGTACAGCGGTGGAATTTGTATCGAGTATACAGTTTAGAGTGCTTTTCGACACTGTAGGATAACTAACCACAAAATTTTGCACAAAAAGAAACTTTCAAAAAACATGTCTACGATGGAAACTTACATTCAAGAGTCTTTGTCAAGTGAAAATACTGAGAGCCTGCGAGCTCTCTGTAGGCAAGAGAATCTTCCTGTAAGAGGCAAGAAGTTAGAACTAATCGAGAGATTGCTGGCGAACCAAAGTCTGGGTACGGGTTCAGAGGAACCAATCTCTCCAGCGACTGTAGATAACAATGATGGTGTTGATCTGAATCGTAATTCTGATGATAGCGATGAAGAGGCTGACGAGGACGGAGAGGCTAACGAAACTGTCTCCCCTGCTCCTCTACCTGCCTTACCAGCTGTGCCTACGGGGCCCATACCAGGTCCCACAAGTAACCCTGCTTATTTTGAACTTGAAAAAATGAAGCTCGAACTAGAATATAAACGGTTCTTGGCTCAATCTGAACAAAACCAAGAGCTCGAGTTCAGACGGATGAATGCCCAGGCTGAGCAGAAGCAAGCTGAGTTAAGACTCAGAGAAATAGAACTTAAAGGAAAGTTCCGGGCTTTTTTTTTTATTGTTCCTATGGTTCGGCCATGTGTTTTTAAGCATAAATCGGTAGATCGTAGAAAACTTTCCTATGGACCTTACCCGACTTTTCGTCCATTAACGCACTCGAAATCAGCCGCCATTTTCTGATAATCCTATCCTTTCCCCCCATCGCCCTGGCTCACCTGCTTTTGCGGCACTAAATCATATACCCCGCCTCTGAGCCTGTCATCAGCAGACGCGTACCGCCCATTTCCCAACGCCAAAGCACGTCTCGTGTCAACAATCGCTGCGCCTCAGCTAATGAAGTGTCGCCATGGAAATGGCAGGACGCCTCTTTCCTCTATAAGTATAAACACACCGTTTCACAACACACAGCAGCAGATTTTCGATTCCATTCCTCTCTCTGTGTTACTTTGAGTATTCTGTGACTCGTTTCTGTGCTCTGGTCAGCTACCTTCGCCGCTTCTAGGCCTTGTGAACACCTGTACCATCTCTGTAAATTATTTTACTTTCTTTACCACACAATGGCTACAATAATGCCGTATATGTACGAGCCCGAGTACACCGAGGAGGAACTACTGGAAAGGCAAGCACGCGAAAACGATGGGGATTCGGACGGCAGTTGGGAGGACCAGTCAACGGATGAAGAGCCTGGACCATGTCGCATGGACGGCGTCTCCACCTGGTGCACGTGCAATCGGTGCGAGCTAATGCCAACTGAGGCGGAGAACTGCTGCTGCCGTGAAAATTCCGGGTGCTTGGCCTACATTTCGGAAGGCGAGCCAAGTCCGCAATGCATCACTTCAGGGAAGCCTGCCTCTCACGGACCGTGTTGAGGATGATGATGGTGCTTATGCACGAACTTCGCGGCACTGTTCGTCCGCGTAATCCGAGTAACGAGTAAGTATACTCTGGTTGTGATGTCAGTGATGCCACTACTATGTCATGGTCGTCTCCCACATATAAAATTACATCTACATATCATTCGAATGCATGTGAATTGGTTCCATATTGTGCATTTTCTAGATAGAATTTTTTTCAAAGCAGAATGACATTTTTTACCTGAATCAACAGTGATAAGAAAGTTTTGTCATTGTAATACAGTTTGCATCTTTCATTTTCACAGGTGGTACAGGCTGGTGGCCTATCGTTGCTTCACTTGGTGGCTTCACGGGAGGCTCGGACACCGCGTTCGGAGAGTAATACCTGCCTGTGCGGTACTTGCCATTAGACAACATTTCCCCAGCGACAGTGGACAATACCGCGGATTTTCCCTGGATGTGCTGCAACCGGAACTTTATAATGTGTAATGTTTATTATTTATGTTCAATTGAAATTAAGATCTAAAATAAAACCCAACATATATTTTAACAATGGTTGTTTTGATTTTTTAAATGAATCTGGTGTGTCTCCATTGAATAGTCTTCCTGTGCCTTGTCTTGTCACACCACATGTCTCCTGCCAGCATCCTCCCTCACGCTGGCCACCCACCTTCAATCCACATAACCGTTGAACCCATATGCAGCAGACATACATATGTTATTTTGCGGGTTGGCATCAAGCCTCCCGGCCTTGCCTCCTCCCCCAAAAATACTTACCACACCACTTTGTTCAAGCGTTGGCAATAAAAGGAAGGCCGTTGGGAGAGATAAAGGCCAAGAGGTGCCAAAGACCATGTACACTTCAAAGTGGTCTATAGAGCATGGGTTGTTGTTCCCATGTCTACCTCCAGACCCCGTGTCTCCTACCAAGCATCCCCCTCACGCTGGACGCCCCCCTGCAATCCACATAAGTGTGTCTCCATTCACGAGTCTTCCTGTGTCTTGTCTGCACGACCACCGCCCCAATCCACCCCCCCGCCCTATCAAAGGCAGTTCGCACCGGGGTACTTGCGCTGGCAAGTGGAGCTGTCAGGGAGCGATAAAGGCCAAGAGGTGCCAAAGACCATGTACACTTCAAAGTGGTCTATAGAGCATGGGTTGTTGTTCCCATGTCTACCTCCAGACCCCGTGTCTCCTACCAAGCATCCCCCTCACGCTGGACGCCCCCCTGCAAACAGCATAATGCCACGACATATACACGTCATTCATTCACAAACACACCCCTGTTTCGAATCCTTTATAACCCACTTCATATTTCTAATGAGCACTTCTTTGCGCTTTGCTAGTTAGTCAACCCGTGAAGGTGCTGGTTATCTGCTCTTCGTCTCTGTGAACTTCCGTGACCACTTCGAGGAAACTCCTCAGTTTGCAACCTGTGAACTGCTCCCTGTTCTACGACAAGAAACTACTCTGATCCCTGCATCTAACTGTTTGTTCGTCAAGGTAAGGCCATGTACCATAACCATTTTGCGTTCAATTTCTTTTCGTTCAAGACAGTACATGCAAGGAACTAGTCACATGTTTTGAGTCTAGTCAAATTATCTTTCTATTTTTTTAAAGTTATTCAAATACTTATCCGCATGTGAATAACATGTATAGTTCCAAGAACCAAAATGAACCTTGCATTGAACCTTTTATGTGTCATTTAATTTTTTAACACATTGGTATTCATAGAGAATTGTTGATCTTTACTTTTCAGAACTTTCCACAATGCCTGCCTGTTCCATTGGCGGTTGCCCTTCGAAGACCCATAATAAATCTGAAGGTACTATAATGCATGTTTTCCCTAAGACAATAGATCAGATAAGAGAATGGGTCCGATATTGCGGATATCCACCGTCTGAGCTTGAAAGTAGAGTCCTAGAAGTCTTTGCGGACAAGAGGGGTGATCGATACCGCATCTGCAGCAGGCACTTTACCTCTGACATGTACTCCACATCATTGCTAATAAAGAAGAACACACCGCGAGCGAGGCGAAAATTGCTCTCAACCGCTATTCCCACTCTATTCGTCCACATCCCTCCACTGGTGAGTCAAGTTTACGTATTTATCTCTCGGCCTTGCGGTAGTGTGTAGCATTATCTAACAATAATTTCCCCATTTATGTATCCACTCAATATGAAGGCTGAAGATTCTCCATCCGTGTCGTTATTGCAGTCATCAGCCACTTCAAGCGCCTATCGGGTAATCTTACTTGGCTATTCTGCCACTGACTTGTTTTAGGCATGTAAATCAATAGTTTTAATTTATCGTGTAATTATTTTACCTAATGGTACACCCTTGTACTCGTCCTCTAGTCTTTGTTTTCAGTTATAATTATTGTTATCCAAAATAATGCAAGTACTGTCTTTCAGGGAGATGCTGAGGAGTCCAACGTATTGACGACTACCGTTGATGTCACTCAGATGCTCGAGGTACGTTTGCGGACAGTTCCATCGATGGAGATCATCAGATCTTGCATTCTTGTAGCGTGATTGTTACACACAATGTTTCTTTTGTTTTTAGCCATTGATATGTCCTTCTGTCGTCGCCCTCCTATGTGTCTTCTTTTTTCAATATTGTGTTCATTACTAATGAAAGTCCTATGTTTCAGGGAGTCGATGGAGCACTAGTCCAAGAAGAAGGGGGAGCATGCAGTTACGGTTCGGCGCAACAGCTTGCAGAAGTGTGCACCGCAGTTACATCGTCCCTTGACGTTCTTATGCATTTCGAGGTATGGATACTGACAGTTCGATCAAGCGAAATCATATGACGTGATTACATCCGCTATACTTCCTTCTTTATTAACGCAAGTACTATGTTTCAGGGAGATGACGGACCTTCTACAAGAACATCACCCCTAGTAGTTGATGCAGATCTCTGGGTGGTGACACTTCCAACGATCGAGCAAATCGAATCATATTTACATATCCATTATTTATTTTAGACAACTGATCATTTGTGCAGGTCTATTTAGATGAGCCGTTGACGCCTGCACAAAATTTCAGTTCTTTTTATCAAAATAGAAAACCATACTAATGCAATTACTGTGTTTCAGGGAGTCACTGAAGCATCATCTTCAATAATATCATCAATGGAAGTCTATGAGGAGCCCGAGGTATGGATCTTGACAGTTCCATCTAACTAGAACAACTATGCGTGAATAATTGTCGTTTGAATGTTCTACACAAAGCGTTCATTCGTGTTTTGCTATTGAGATGTACGTGGGTATTGGTCCCCAAGTACATTTTGTGTTTTCGATATTATTATACATACTAATGAAAGTTCTATTTTTCAGGGAGTCGATGGAGCGTCAGTGCGTGATGGATGTGCTTATCATGAAAATATAGTCGTTGCAGCGCAAAAGGAAGTGGAGACATGCACACACGAGTCGGAGCAACAGCGTCCTGATGTTGAAGTTCGAGGCAAGAAAGTTTCAAAGAAAAGAAAGCAAAAGAAGGTTAGTGTCCTGGTCACTATATTATGTTGTTTTTCACTGTTAATAATTCAATACTGTAAGTTGTGTTTAAACTGAACATCCCTTTTCCAATCTGTCCTCTAGTTGCGAGTGGGTGTACGAACTAGATCTACACAGACAGTGAAGCGAACGAGAGATGTTGCTTGTCAAATCTTTTGGCAGGGACTTGAGACTGGAGATGCATCGTGCCAATGGGAAGAATATGAAGTGATTGACAACGGAGCTATACCAGCACCAGCCATTGATAGTGAATGTCCTCCTGGTAGTTCGGATGCAGTCGGAGATCAATTCACAGAATCCACACCCGCAAAAACTAAGACCGCGAGAAAGTTGAAGAAATTGTCTTGTTCACCCATCGCCGGAGAAGGAACAGATGTTGCAATGGAAGAGAATGAAGTGGACTACAATGAAACACCATCAATATCACTGAACATAGCGGAAGACGATATCGGAGATTCTACCTTTCATGTGAGTGACATGTCCTCAACGTTACAGGCCGAACCAGCTGGGATGCAGAGTGACAGTATAAGGAAAGAGGCCAAATTCATTGTATTCGATAGTTGTTTGATTGATATTATTATTCGGTTGAAATGTGGGCATTCGGTAGGTGAGGAAGTATGTGGGGAGCCATTGATTAATGTGACTCGTGCAATTCGAGGCACTAACCTTAAAATACATGCCACCTGTACAAAATATCATCCTTTCTCATGGTCTGCACAACCCATGCTGGGACAACTGCCAGCAGGCAATCTACTTTGTGCAGCGGCTGCACTTTTTAGTGGTTCAAGTTTTAAAAAGTTAGAGTCTTTCTTTCAGTTTGTGGGAATCCATTTCATTGCGAAAACTCAGTTCTACAAATACCAAACCGATTATCTATTTCCAGCCATTAGCGAAGCTTGGAGAATGGAAAAAATGTCTATTGATAGTACATTCGCGGGCAAACGGTTCAGGCTAGCCGGTGATGGACAGTGCGACAGCCCAGGATTTTCAGCCAAGTACTGCACCTACCACTTTCAGGACATGGAAAGTAAGAAAATTGTGAGTTCGGTGGTCGTGCAGGTGTCACAAAGTACATCCTCAGTGGCCATGGAGAAAGTTGGCTTTGTAGCATCATTGCAAGAACTACAATCGCGGGGAATGGTGATCGACCTGATAGCCACGGACAGACACGTTTCAATTGCCAAGACAATGAGAGAAGAGTACAAAAATATAAATCACCAATTTGACGTTTGGCATCTTGCAAAAACAATCAATAAAAAAATGTCGGCTGCAGGTAAAAAAAAAGAAATGCAAGGTATTTCACAGTGGTCCAAGTCAATCAGCAACCATCTTTGGTGGAGCTCAAAAACATGTGGAGGGTCATTGGAAATTCTACTGGAAAAATGGCGGTCAGTAATGCTTCACTGTACAAACGTTCACCATTGGAACACAAACCAACATTTTCACAATTGTGAACATGGCCATTTGTCCACAGAGGAGGCACGGAAGAAGAAGTGGTTGATTCCTTCATCACCCACTCACAAAGCCATTGAAAAGATTGTATTTGATAAAAGTATAACAAGAGATTTGAGGGGACTCACGGAATTCTGCCACACAGGAGATTTGGAGGTGTTCCACAATATGTGCCTAAAGTACCGGCCAAAACGATTGCATTTTGGCATGGAGGGCATGATAAATCGGACTCTTCTAGCGGTCTTGGCACATAACCATAATGTTGGCCGTCAACAAAGTAGGACGACCGGAACTTTAGGGACGCTTCGCTACAATAAGGCCTTCACTAAAAGAAGTAAACAATGGGTGATCAAACCAGTGTTTGAGGATATGCAATATGAGTTTATTGAGAGACTTATTGTTGATGTTATAGATAGGCACATACATGGAGTTGTGAACGAACCTGTGCAGGGGACAACTGCATTGCCACCCAACATTGCCTCTGTTCCATGTCCACCTAAAGCAGAGCTCATTGAGAAATACACATCACGGTTTAAATGATTGTAATTTGATTGTCTGTTCTCTCGAGTCTCCTCATGTTGCAGGCCCATTTAATATGTGTATCTATGTAATGTGTAAATAAAAGTGATTGCTCAGTGTACATGCAATGTGTCTATCCAACCAAACAGCAATATAAAACATTTTTCAAAAAATATAGAATGTCTCCGTATTTATGGCTCTCTGGGGCTGCAAAGATGGAAATGCAAAGATGGAGTGTAAATTTCAAGTCCTGTGAGATGGCCTTACACTGAATGTAGCTAACTAGGAATGTGTGCTCGTTCAAAGTGAAGGTCAGCTGCTTTGATTTTTTGCTCGGGTGCCGGAATGGCCCACGACTCAGTATAAGGTTCTATTGTTATTTGACCTTGACAGGCCGGGACCATCCCGAAAGACTTCTTTTTGGGTGTGTGGGGCAATAACGTAAGACACGATAATGAATATAATTTCAGAAACGAAAGCCATTTCATGTTCGTTCATTAGAAGAAATAACGTCGGCATAGAAGGAGTGGTATTTCGGGGCTGCCCTACGCACAGACACAATGGAAAATGCAAATATAATGTAAGTAACTCTTTAGATGAGTTTATACCGCAATTTAATTACTATACAGTAGCTTTAAAGACGGGTTAAGTTGTACTTGTTCGTTCTATGTGGCATATTGTTTTGTACCGCGCACTATCTTGAGGAGAACCATCTCCTTTTACGGAAGCACCTCAAAACATTCCTCTTTGCTTCTGCTTGCTCTCTCCCTCGCCCCTGCTACAACTGGTCCACTGTCTGCGACCTCGGTCCTGGGCCCTTCCACTCTACACCTGCACTGCCTCCCTGTCAACCCCTGCACGGGGGGACTGTCTCAGTATCCTACGGCCCTCCCCTGATGTATAATACCCAGTTTCACTGTCCTAGCTATGAAATAATTTCCCGACCTAATATATAAAATGAATAATTTTAATAAAGATCTGATGGTGAGACTAATTTCATTTTTTATGTTTTTCAAACAGGTACATCATGCATTACTGCATGTGTCACGAGTACCAGACACCGGCGGATGGCTTTTTTAGCCACCAGTTGCTTCTCCGCGTGAACAATGTTACCACCCTGATCATTTTATGGGACGATCGCCAAGTACAAGTATGCCCTTACGCGGTACTAACGGCTCGATGCAACATACATACCGTTGTGGTGGCCTAGTGCCTCGTTGTTGGAACAGCCATGCGATTATCAGTGCGACCGCTCAATATTCGAATCGCTGAATATTCTCAAAACGTTTGATGTCAAATAAATGTACTTTGCCAAATGTACAATCTTGCCGTTTGCTTTTAAACCACAGTTTCATATTCCGAATTGTGGCGCTGTATTGTGAGATGATCTAAGACCCTGTGTACAGCAAAGGAACATCGTGTGCCTCGAAACTAACTTTTTGGAACGTGCGCAAATAAAAATGCTAATCGCTGAATATTCTCAAAACATTTGATGTCAAATAAATGTACTTTACCAAATTTACAATCTTGCGGTTTAATTTAAAAGTACAGTTTCATATTCCCAATTGTGGCGCGCTGTGTTGTGTGAGCTCATCTGTGTTGATTTCCTGGTTCTGTGTGGAGTCGCGTAGAAGACGCCTGGGCGCGTTTGCCTACGCAGCTCAGTCACGTCACGGATAGAGGCGGGGAATATGAATGTTTTGATCAAGTCTGTTTCAGGGGCGGGGGATTTGATTTAGTGCCGCAAAAGCAGGTGAGCCAGGGCGATGCGGCAAGTGAGAGGATTATCATAAAATGGCGGATGTTTTCGAGTGCGTTAATGGACGAATAGTCGGGTAAGGTCCATAGGAAAGTTTTCTACGATCTACCGATTTATGCTTAAAAACACATGGCCGAACCATAGGAACAATAAAAAAAAAGTCCCGGAACACTCCTTTAATCACGAGTTAGAGATGAAAAAGTTGTCTATGGAAAATGCTTCTCTCTCCTCTGGTTCCTCTAGGAGCTCCAGTCCCAAAAGACCCCGGTCGCGAAGGAATTAGTGGGTATGTATGAACCGAGATTGGATGTGTTGGATTGGTTGAAGCTGTTTGAATACAATCATGGGCTCCAGGACATCACAGGGAATGCGTTGCTCCCCTGGTTGTTCTCTAAGCTCCCTCCTGTTGCGACTGATGTGGTAATGGAGTTGGGGGAGGCGGATAAGACGGATTACGAAAGTGTGAAACTAGCTTTAATAGCTAGATTCGGGAAGACCCCTTCCCAGTATCTTAAGAGGTTTAGAACCCTCAAAAAGCATGATGGTACCCCTTGGGCTACCTGGGTGAGTGAAGGGTTGAAAAACTTAGAGGGATGGATTAAGGGTTACAAAGTGAACACTTATGAGGGTATGAGAAATCTTTTTATGTTGGAGTAGATTTATGATGCCTGTTCTCCTGAGCTCAGACAGCACTTGGCTGATTCGAAGGAATTGGATTCCATGGAGCTAGCTAAGGCTGCTGACTTGTGGGTTGCCAACAGGGCTACTCATAAGGATTCTGGGGCAACTCAGAAAAAGGATGAGGGAAAACAGCCTAAAAAAGACTCAAAAGAGAATTCTAATAACTCCCATTCCAAAGAGGGCCCCAAACAAAACCAGAAGGGTAAGCCACCGGGAAAACCACAGCAGAATAGTGTGTCTTCTGGTGCCAAACCGGAAGGAGGTCAGAACAAGCCACCATTCCAGAAAGCATTCGGTAAATGCTTTGTTTGTGGCTCGACTGACCACGTGAAAGGAGATCCCAGATGTAAGGGTAAACCTTCAGGGGTCCAGCTTGTCTCCTTAGCCTTCGCTCCAGAGGAGGAAGTCCAAATGGCAAGTGGAAACTTTCTACTGCTAGCTGACGAACCCATTGGAGTCTCAGCCAGCGTTTCTTTAGTATCTCTGGGGTTGTGGGAACAACAGAATTTAGATGTCTATAATTCTATCCCCGATAATACTAAAGAGTATTATAAGGACAGTGTCCAGGTGAATGGTCAGGAGACTCCTGCCATTAGGGATACTGGGGCCAGCATAACTGTGGTGGATAAATCGTTTTCTCAGGTTGAGGATGTTGCTAAGGCACCCAAACGCCTCACCAAGTTAGCTGGAGGGCCTGTGCAGATGCTTCCCCAATTACCAGTTCTCATCCAGTGTAACGACATGACTGTGAAGATACCTGTCAGCATACAGAGTGAGGTACCAGGACGCGTACTGTTGGGTAAGGTTTTGAAAACTCTCGGAGTTGTATCGCATACTCCCAGACCGCCTAGTAAACGGTTACAGGAGCTAACCAGACCTGCAAGAGAGAGGACCATGCGCGGTACTCTCGGGGAGATGATGAAGAAAGAAATCACTCCTGCTCCACTGGAATTGTCGGCCGCTGTCTCCAAGACATCAGAAGCAAAAGGGAAACCTAAGGCTTCTACCCCGACCACAGCAGCCCGCATTCCAGTGCAGCCAACACTGACTTCCCCGCGGTTGTCCAAAGTTACACCCGTAACTCCACCTCCAGCCGAGGCTGAGAGGGAGGTACAACCCTGTGTGGTAGAATTAGACTCTGAGGAAGAGCTAATGGAAGGCCAGGAACTCATTGGAGATCTGGATCCTGTTGACCATCCTGAGCTGCAGTCTTTACTGGCAGAAGGTGGACCCAGCAGGGCAGACTTCAGTAAGGGACAGAGAGAATGTCCAACTCTGGAAGGTCTTCGCCACCAGGCAGAAGCTCAGGCTGAAGGGCAAGAGCCTGGGAAATACAGGTTGCAGTGGGAAGATGGCCTCTTCTACAGTGAACCGACCGAGTCTGCACCTGGAGACTACAAATGACTTGTAGTACCCCAAGAGAACAGACCACAGTTCTTGCAGTTAGCCCACGAGATTCCTTTGGCTGGTCACTTGAGTTTCAAGAAGACTAAGGAAAGGCTCTCTCTCTACTTCTATTGGCCAAAGATGGGGGCCGAAGTAGAAAAACACTGCAGGAGCTGCCACACCTGCCAGATCTCTGGTAAGGTTGGCTCCAAGAATGTGGCACCTTTAGTGCCTCTCCCAGTTGGGGGAGTCCCATTTGAGAGAGTAGGGATTGACATTGTTGGTCCCCTTGATCTTTCAACCTCCTCAGGCAACAGGTTTATACTTGTTGTAGTAGACCATGCTACTAGGTATCCTGAGGCAATTCCTATGAGGACTGTTACAGCTCCGGCTGTGGCTAAGGCCCTCCTTGGTATTTTTACTAGGGTCGGGTTTCCTAAGGAAGTAATCTCTGACAGGGGGTCAAACTTTATGTCCCACTACATGAAAGCCATGTGGAAAACCTGTGGAGTTACTTACAAGTTCTCAACAGTTTACCACCCACAAACCAATGGGTTGGTAGAACGGTTCAACCGAACCATGAAGAGCATGATAGGTGCTTTAGAGGAACCCCTTAAGCGTAAGTGGGACCTTCTACTGCCATGCCTTATCTTTGCTTATAGAGAAGTCCCTTAGGAGGGAGTAGGTTACTCTCCCTTCGAACTACTCTATGGTCATCCCGTCAGAGGTCCATTGGCCCTGATTAAGGAGGGGTTGGAGAGTGCTCCTTCTCCCAAACCAGTCAGAGTGACTGACTACGTGATAGGTCTCTGGAGGAGAATGTCGCACATGATGACAGAAGCAAGCGATAACTTGAAAGCTGGACAAGCATTGGTCAAGCACTGGCACGATCAAAAGGCTAACATGGTTGAGTTAGCTCAAGACCAGCTTGTTCTCGTTATGATCCCAACAAGGCAGAGGGCCTTGCAAGATAAGTGGATGGGACCCTTCCGAGTAGTGGGTAAACTCGGGGAGGTTAACTATCTGGTGGACTTGGGCAATCCCAAGGAGGCTCCGACAGTCTTTCACACCAACCGACTTAAAGCGTATGTCTCGCGACCTGACGTAGGAGCGTTGCTTTTAGCGTCATCTGAGGAAGAAGAAGAGAGTGAAGCTCTTCCGGATCTCCTCAGAGGCTTACCTTTAGATGAAAAAATTGAAGGAGTGAATCTCTCCTCCAATCTGACACCCGAGCAACAAGAAGAGTGCAAATCTATGTTGAATCAGTTTGCCTCTCTGTTCTCGCTTTCACCAGGCTTGACCCCTTGGGGCCAGCACGACATACTCACTGGTGACTGTCTGCCAGTCAAAAGCAGAGGATACCGCATGTCAGAAAATGTACGAACCCACATCAAAGGTGAGGTCAGCAAGATGCTCGATCTCGGGGTAATGGAGCCCTCTACTAGTCCATGGTCTAGCCCAGTTGTGTTAGTACCAAAGGCCGGATCTAAAGAGCTTAGATTCTGCGTGGATTATAGAGCTCTTAATGCAGTCACCAAGACTGATGTCCACTCTTTGCCAAGAACAGATGAGTTGGTGGATAAACTTGGCGCCGCCAAGTTCCTCAGCACATTTGACTTGATGTCAGGCTATTGGCAAATAGCCCTGACCGACCATGCCGAGGAGAAAACTGCATTTTCTACCCCCGTTGGCTTATACCAGTTTAAGGTAATGCCTTTCGGACTGAAGAATGCACCTGCTACGTTTCAACGGATGGTAAACCAGGTTCTAAATGGGATGGAGGACTTCTGCATGGCATACTTGGATGACATTGCAGTGTTCAGCAATTCCTGGGAAGAACATGTAACCCACCTGAGAAATGTTTTGCAGGCTCTTGGACGAGCCAATCTGACCATAAAGGTGAGCAAATGCCAAATTGGACAGAGTAAGGTAGTCTATCTTGGGCATGAGGTAGGCGGTGGAGAGATAAGGCCTTTGCTCAGTAAAATTGAAGCTGTGCAAAATTGGACAACACCGACTACTCAAACCCAGGTGAGAGCCTTCCTAGGCCTCACTGGGTATTACAGGAATTTCATAGAGAACTATGGGACCATAGCTTCTCCACTGAATGTCATATCCTCGCCCAAATTTCCAAAAAAGGTTAAATGGAACGAGGAGTGCAATCAGGCTTTTGAAAACCTGAAAAAGGCTCTTTGCCAAGCCCCAGTACTCAGAGCTCCTGATTACCGCCAACACTTCATTGTGCAGACAGATGCTTCAAATGTAGGAATAGGTGCCGTACTCAGTCAACTGGATGGGAAGGGTAGGGAGCACCCCGTTTGCTTCATCAGCCGCAAGCTGAAGGATCCTGAAACAAGGTGGGCAACAATCGAAAGAGAGTGCTTTGCTATCGTGTGGGCTCTGAAGAAGTTTAGGCCGTACTTGTATGGTTCTACTTTTGTCATTCAGACTGACCACCAACCCTTGAGATGGTTAATGCAAATGAAAGGGGAAAACCCAAAACTACTGAGATGGTCGATGTGCCTGGAAGGGTTTGATTTCACCATTGAGCACAGGTCAGGATGTCACCACCAAAATGCTGATGGTCTCTCTAGGATGTATGTCATCGACTAGAGGTACGAGATTCATCCAGGAGTGGATTAAATCCTCCTGTCCCTTAGTCTGGGGGGGGCGAGTGTTAGGGAGAATTCTCTGTTTAGGCTGAATTTCCTAACCTAGTGAGTCCCCCAGCAGCTTTGCTGGATTTCAGGAGTTTGTTTTTTTTCCATCCTGCCAAGAGTGAGACTCTTTTCTCCCACTCTTGGACATGTAGGTGTGTAATTCCTTCAAATGTCAATGTGTTCTATGGGCTATGGGGTCTTTTACTCCATAGGGTCTCATATGTTTTTCTATGTGTGTTACACCGCACCCTATGTGCCGTAACACGGGGGCGTCCTAGCAGATCCCCCACCATAGACTCCATACCCGGGGACTGACTACTGTCACCAAAGTCACCATTGGCTTTACTAGACCTAAATTTACTAACAGAACTAGTACAAACCATCTTATTGTAGACGTACTAGTAGGGGTAATTCGATTACTCCTGGATCTGTTACTCGAGGGGGCACTGTCCCGTCCCCCCTCGTCGAGTTTTGGCTGGTGGCAGTGGAAACTACTTGTTATGTTCGTCCCCGAACATAACCCTATGGGATTCGTCCCATTGTTGGAGATTGATACTTTTTCTCGTTAATCTCTAACGTGCCACCGATCTACTTATCTTAAATAGGTTTATCCGATGGTATTTTCTGCCAGAACTCGGTTTGTAAAATGGCGTCTGTGTTCGTCTCTGTGACTCCTAAACCAAAGGTCGAGCCCTTTGTTCCACTTTTGGCGGGCTCTGTACAAAGTGGTGCCATTCTGTCTGGGTTACCACAGGGGTGTGGGAGGGCGTTTAGGCACCCTGGACCGAGTTGTCTTGCCAACTCCGGTCGCACTCTGGAGTGATTGGCCCAAGTGGTGAGCCTTCCCGCTCACCACTTAGCATGTGTTGATTGACAGCTAGGCTGAATGAATGGGGGTTCTCTGCATAAAAGCAGGGATTTTGGGACTGGATCTTCAGAAGTCGCCACAGGACCTAAGAATCCGACGAGGGTAACGCTGAGCCGACCTGCACGACGACACCTCCGGTGGAGCCCTGCGGAACCGACTCACCACTTCCCGACGACAGAGGAGATCTCCCTGCCGGAGAGTCTCTTCCCCTGACTGGTGGGAACAACCAGTCCCCTTTGCTTTTTATTCGCCTCAGGACGCAGTGGTCGAATTGCCCGTGCAGCGCACCTCGGCAACCGGATAGCCACTACCCCTGAACCGCGATCAAAAGGTGGTGCCTTGTGACGGAGCACTCCGCGGCTGGTCTCTTCCCTGGTGGTGCACTGGACTTCATTTTCTTCGACGACGAGATCATCTCTACTCTTGGCAAAGACCCGACGTGCATCCACCACCAGGAACAACTGCCCCCGCCAGAGCTGCCCTCCACAACAAGGTACCGTGACCGCCTGGCTTCCCTTTCGATCGGTTCGAGTGAGGTGTCTTAATCCTCTCCGTCACGTTGGGTCGCCTCCAAGCTTTTCTCATTCTTTGTTCTGAACTGGTTCGATCTACCGGTAACAATTTACTATAAAGACTTGAATGCATCGCCACTAGAGATTTTTTGGGACATCGCGCCTTGCCTCTCTCCGAGTGGGCCTGGCCTCTGAACTTTACGATCTATTGTGATTCTTGCCTTCCTGCCTTGCATTTTTTCCGCTAGGATTGAACTGTGTTGATTTCATAACCTCCCTATCTTTTTCTCTCCCGTCCTAACTAATATTCGAGTGTCATCTGGGTTGAGGTATACACCTCTGTCTGAAAATAAGTGGTACCGGTAGAACCTAGAGTTGTCGATATTGCTAGGGGGATTGATCGTCTACTTCGTAGAGTAATTGTGTTTGATTTGTTTGCCGTGATTTGCCTTAGTGTTTTCCATAGATGTTTCATTATAAATAAATACTGTAATATCTTTACACTAAGCCTCGTTGCGTGTTTGCTTGTCTTGCTGCGAAGAATTGCCCTATTTTGTATACTCCACATACTGCTCAACTTTTCTTGAGGGAAGTCTGACTGCTCAGCCACAGCTACCAAGTGAATCTGTGTGGTACAGACTGCTTCCAAGTGGGTTCACCGCCAAATGCCTGTAGTCCTAAATCTTTTGCAGTGGTCCCAGAGGGAACTGCACAGGTTTCCGCCTAACAGTGGGTCCGCCATGTTGGATTTTCTACTCCCCTGATTTGAAGTGTCTCCTCCCCCAGATTGTGTCAAAACCTCCGGCCTGGAGTTTGAGACCAGTAGATCAAATTTCTTTAGGTCCCCCTTTGCACATTCCATGGCCAAGTACACCTCTCTTGATGTACATCCAACCTCTGCCGCCAAAGGATGTGCTAAGTCCAGAAATCTCACAGTCTCAGGGGCCGATTCATGGAACAAACGTGCGCTGAAAATCCATGCGCAAGCAGGCGCAAGGGAGCGCAAGCGTGAGAAACGCAGCGCACGCGCACGCGTGCGATTCAAGGAAGACTGCGCGTGTTTCCCGCTGTCCATGCGCCCAATCCAGCCATGGCGCACGCAGGCATACACGGCGTGCGCTACGCGCACAGCAAAAGCGCACATAGCGCAGCGCACACAACCAAAGTGGGCGGAACAGTGGGCGTAACACGCGGAATGGGGAACAACGTGTGAAAAAGAAGGCGTAACTGGGGAAGTACTGCAGGGAACTACACGGAACGCCCACACGCACGCGAACAACCCGTATTCATGAATCCGAATACGGGAAACCCGCGCACGGCAAAAGACGCGCACAGGCGTCAACGCGTCCGCCACAAGAAGGCAGGCGGAAGCGTCCCCGCGCACAGCATAAAAGTGCGCGCAAACAACAAACGCGTATATATACAGCTACGATGAATGCCCCATTTGTCGCAGCACTGATCGTGGGACACCGCAGGAGGAGGAGAATAGCCAGGGCACCCATTTTTGCACCACAGACAAGCCTTTTTGGGATGCCTGATGACCAGGTCTATGGCAGGTATAGGTTTCCACCCCATATCATCCTAGACCTGGTCAGGGAGTGGGAAGATGACCTTACATCCCCCACCCTTTGCTCCCAAGCTTGAGCCCCTTGGAGAAGCTGCTCAATGTCCTGCATTTTTTGGCCACTGGGCCATTTCAGCGGACCACTGCCATAGTGGGGGGGTCTCACAGGCCACGCAGTCACGCTGCCTACACCAGGTACTGGCAATCATGACAGCGCGCCCCTCAGTCCGCAGGCACATATACATGCCCAGAACACCCGCAGAAAGGCAGGCCGTTGTCCTGGATTTTTTCAGGGTGGCACACTTCCCCAAAGTGCTCGGTGCCATAGATTGCACCCATGTGGCCCTACGTCCACCTAGGGCCACTGTGCACATCTACCGAATCCGCAAGCACTGGCATTCCATCAATGTACAGGTGGTATGCGATGCAAAGGGAATCATCACCTCTGTCTATGCAAACTACCCTGGCTCCACCCATGACAGTTTCATATACAGAATGTCCGCCCTGAGCCGGGCCCTGGAAGCTGGGCAGCATGGCGACACATGGCTCCTAGGTCAGTACAAATGCCCTTGCACATGCCTGCAAGTCACACACAGACAAATATCCAAACCCTAATAATCTCAACTATTATCACCTCCCCAGGGGACAGTGCCTACCCTCTGAGCAACCACATGATGACGGCAATCCGGAACCCCACCACACCAGCCCAGGTAAGATACAACGCCGCCCATATTGCAACCAGGGGCATAGTGGAGCGCACATTCGGAGTGCTCAAGTCACGTTTCCGCTCCCTTGACCGCTCTGGTGGGCAACTACTCTATGCACCAAAAGTAGTGTGCAGGATCATTGTGGCAGCATGTTAGGCGGAAACCTGTGCAGTTCCCTCTGGGACCACTGCAAAAGATTTAGGACTACAGGCGTTGGCGGTGAACCCACTTGGTAGCAGTCTGCACCACACAGATTCACGTGGTAGCTGTGGCTGAGCAGCCAGACTTCTCTCAAGAAAAGTTGAGCAGTATGTGGAGTATACAAAATAGGGCAATTCTTCACAGCAAGACAAGCAAACAGGCAACGAGGCTTAGTGTAAAGATATTAAGGTATTTATTTATAACAAAATGTCTATGAAAAACACTAAGGCAAATCAGGGCAAACAAATCAAACACAATTACTCTACGGAGTAGACGATCAATCCCCCTAGCAATATCGACAACTCTAGGTTCTACTGGTACCACTTATTTTCAGACAGAGGTGTATACCTCAACCCAGATGACACTCGAATATTCGTTAGGACGGGAGAGAAAAATAGATAGGCAGGTTACGAAATCAACACAGTTCGATCCTATCGGATAAAATGCAAGGCAGGAAGGCAAGAATCACAATAGATCGTAAAGTTCAGAGGCCAGGCCCACTCGGAGAGAGGCAAGGCGCGATGTCCCAAAAAGTCTCTAGTGGAGATGCATTCAAGTCTGTATTGCAAATTGTTATCGGTGGATTGAACCAGTTCAGAACAACGAATGAGAAAAGCTTGGAGGCGACCCAACGGAACGGAGAGGATTAAGACACCTCACTCGAACCGATCGAAAGGGAAGCCAGGCGGACACGGTACTTTGTTGTGGAGGGCAGCTCCGGCGGGGGCAGTTGTTCCTGGTGGTGGATGCACGTTGGTTCTTTGCGACGAGTAGAGATGATCTCGTCGTCGAAGAAAATGAAGTCCGGTGCACCACTAGGGAAGAGACCAGCCGCGGAGTGCTCCGTCACAAGACACCACCTTTTGGTCGCGGTTCAGGGGTAGTGGCTCTCCGGTTGCCGAGGTGCTTCTGCACGGGCAATTCGACCACCGCGTCCTGAGGCGAATAAAAAGCAAAGGGGACTGGTTGTTCCCACCAGTCAGGGGAAGAGACTCTCCGGCAGGGAGATCTCCTCTGTCGTCGGGAAGTAGTGAGTCGGTTCCGCAGGGCTCCACCGGAGGTGTCGTCGTGCAGGTCGGCTCAGCGTTACCCTCGTCGGATTCTTAGGTCCTGTGGCGACTTCTGAAGATCCAGTCCCAAAAGCCCTGCTTTTATGCAGAATACCCCCATTCATTCAGCCTAGCTGTCAATCAACACATGCTAAGTGGTGAGCGGGAAGGCTCACCACCTGGGCCAATCACTCCAGAGTGCGACCGGAGTTGGCAAGGCAACTCGGTCCAGGGTGCCTAAACCCCCTCCCACACCTCTGTGGTAACCCAGACAGAATGGCACCACTTTGGAGGGTCTCTGTACAGAGCCCGCCAAAAGTGGAACAAAGGGCTCAACCTTTGGTTTAGGAGTCACAGAGACGAACACAGACCCCATTTTACGAACCGAGTTCTGGCAGAAAATACCACTCGATAAACGTATTTAAGATAAGTAGATTGGTGGTACGTCAGAGATTAATGAGAAAAAGTATCAATCTCCAACAATGGGACGAATCCCATAGGGTTATGTTCGGGGACGAACATAACAAGTAGTTTCCACTGCCACCAGCCAAAACTCGCCGAGGGGGGACGCGATATTGCCCCCTTGAGTAACAGATCCAGGAGTAATCGAATTACCCCTACTAGTACGTCCACAATAAGATGGTTTGTACTAGTTCTGTTAGTAAATTTAGGTCTAGTAAAGCCAATGGTGACTTTACATGCCCGGGGAGACAGTAGTCAGTCCCCAGGTATGGAGTCTATGGTGGGGGACCCGCTAGGGCGCCCCCGTGTTACGGCACGTAGGGTGCGGTGAAACACACATAGAAAAACATATGAGACCCTATGGAGTAAAAGACCCCATAGCCCATCGAACACATTGACATTTCAAAAGGAATTACACACATACATGTCCAAGAGTGGGAAAGAGTCTCACTCTTGGCAGGATGGAAAAAAACAAACTCCAGAAATCCAGCAAAGCTGCTGGGGGACTCACTAGGTTAGGAAATTCAGCCTAAACAGAGAATTCTCCCTAACACAGCATGTGTCCTGCACAATGTTGCAACACGGCCGGGCGTCCCAGTGGACATGGTGGTGCCCCCACATCCCCAAACACAGGCACAGGCGCTGCCCATGGGAGGTGACAGGGCACGTGGCGAGGAAGCCCGGACCCAGCTTCTGGCCACATTTTTCACCTAAACTCCCACCCCTGCAGAGTGCACACAGGCCTGGCACATACCAGGTGACAATCGATGATGACAAAGAGACAGTCAACTGTCACAACCCTACCACCCTGAGATAGTTGCCATGGAAGTGCCACATCGTCTGCATCCCTAGCTACTTAAACACAAGCTATCCCGTGTGACCAAAAGGCACACATATGACATATGACATGATATGGCCTATACACAAGTATTTCAAGGTGCGATGAGGCAGGGAGGGGGGAACAAGGGAAGACAGACAACGGTACTACTAGGCCAGGTGTCATTGAGATTGTGCAAGTGCAGGGGTAGGGGGAAGGGAAAAGTGCAAGGGGAAGGGGGGGGAGTGCAGTACAGGGGAAGTAGCCCAAAAAAAATATACATAGGTCGGCTGGTGGCAACTGCAAAGGTAAGTGCAGACAAGTGCTGGGAAGGGTGGGCTGTAGGGATAGAGAGACAGTACTGCAGTGCAGGGGTTGCCAGGGAGGCAGTGCAAGTGGAGAGTGGCTGGGCCAGGGACCGAGGTCGCTGAGAGTGGCCCAGTTGCAGCTCCAGTGCAGTTCCAGTGACGAATTCTGCAAGGGAGAGGCAGAGAGAAAGCAGAAGCAAAGAGGAAGGTCCTGAGGTGCTTCCAGAACTGGAGATGGTTCCCCTCAAGTTCAAGTGAGGCAGGAAGGCTGTTCCAGAGGGAGGGCCCTGCCGCGGAGAGAGATCTACCCCCAGCTAGTTGCTCTGAGAAGCGGATGACCCTGACATGCAAGGTGTGCATCACACACACCTGCAAAACAGGCCATGGCCATCACTGTCATGTCACTCAAACCCTCCCAAACCACAACATGACATGGCAAGCAATACCCATACACCAACACAGTAACGATAAGGTACACATTGCCATGTCCTAAATGTACAGTGGCATCAGACAATGATGCCTGACCCAGAATCAGATGAAATGACTGACCAACAAAATCTCCCACCCAAAATAAGTCATTTCCAAATGCATTACAAGAGTCGTAGACGTAACAGAACAATGAATGCCTGTCTACATGCACATTGTGCATTGCAAAATCAACACTGCAGCTCATGTGTGCAGTGTCCTACTCCTGCAACACACTGCTCAGCGCACAGCACAGTGAACAGCCATTGTGTGTGATGTACACCCTGAGCATCACATCTAAGTGACAGACCACATCAAACAGCAAATTAGGCATGTACAGGATCCATAATCGGTCACAGAACATGTGCTGCAGGGACACAGTGGGCACCAGAAGGCAAATAGTGTACACGTGGATATGCAAGGGTGGGAGTACATGTAGTGCATCAGAGTGCAAGTGTGTGGTTCTGCAAGGACATGCACTCCACATATGCATGTGCACTCAAGTGACCATTAGTGTTCTCTACACATCACATGTGAACATTCACCATGTGTACACCCCAGCATGTCAAACCACAACTAGCCCCTCGCACCTGAAAGCGCATGAACACATGAACAGGCATTGATCAGCAGAACACAACATGTACATAGGATACCACCATTACATGTCAGAGTTCCCATCACACTGCAGGGCAAGGCAACTATCAACAACAACCCCCCCATCCCTCACAAATGACCATGACCCACTGAACAACTGCACCTGGGTCATGGAGCCTTCAAACCTCAATTCCACCTGGCCACAGGATCACCTTTACCCTTCGTCACCATCTCCCACCTTGTGTGTAAAAAGGTGCATGCACCCTCATAATCAATGTCCAAAATCACAAAATCCAAGCCAGAAAAACGAACCAGAAAACCCTCCAGTAAATGACTTGACGTAGCAGTACCTCACAAAGGCCAAGTACTACCACAATGATGCAACAACCAAGGTAGCACAGCAAAACAATGTCACGACAGGATGTGAAACATGTGTGGTACATGACAAAGGATGATGCACCATGAACGGATGTGTACTGTCACAGGTCCCCTGTACAGGCGCGGGAGTGTCACGAAACAACCACCCCCACCATGTCCCTGGTGCCTCCAAGGTCAAACTCACACAGGCCCCTGAAACCCTGGTTGGGAACGAGGTTCAGGGATATGCAGTCGGGACAGGTGTTGACACACTGGATGACTCAAATGAGTGGCAGGAGAGAGGAGGAAGAATGACACATGAAACTAGGGAATGCACGAAAATGTACTACCTGCATGAACACATACACAATCCAAACAAACTTGGACATCATTGTCATGGCCTTCTGTAGTCCAGGCTCAGGAGTGGTACGAACCAACCACCCCCTCTAGGGTTTTGGCGCCTGCAAGTTCGTTGCTTTTACAGGCATCCGCAACCCCAGCGGGGAAAGAGGGTCAGGGAACGTTGCTTGGATAGGTACGGGAAGCAGGAACACCGGGTAGAGGGTACAGGGTTCAAAATTGCATAGGATCATGGGTGATTAGGGAGAAAAAACATACCAAATTGAACCACACGTACATCCTCGCATTAGTACACTCCCCAGCAAGCCTATGCAGAGCAGTTTGAAAGAAAAACAACAAGACACTTAGCTCTGGTTTTGAGTGCTGGCCTCCTGCCTGCGCACTCTCAGGTCCGGTTACAAGAGCACTGCAATGCTGCAAAGAGAGCCACAGTCAACAACCTGTACGTGCCAATTACACAAAAACACAACACCAAACATGCCCCATAGCAACAAACTACTCTACAAACAGACAATCTGGTGTAGATGCTTCGTACCCATATATAACATCACCCCTGTGACGGGTCATACACAGTAAATGCAGTAAGTCAGCCGCTGGTGGGTGTGTGGCAAATGGAACACGAATGTGTCACAATTCACACAACATGCAATGTTCCCGGGTAAGCAGACAGACCCATATAGCAAGCTATGACTTCAGAGCAAGTTGCGTACCACCATGACCGAAACAAAGTTGGCAGTGCATTTATCATAAAGTACATGGAAAAGACATGCACTGCACCCAAGTATGTCCCTTGCTGTATGTCCCTGTGAGCTGCCCCTTTCCATGTCTCGGAAGGCTACATGGTTGATACAAGTGCCTCAATGGACCTTGGTGTACCGGAGGGTATGTGCCACTGCCCCTGCATGTGTCCCAGACAACCCTACTATCAACAGCCATCAGTCCACCAACACATCTGAGCTGCATTGTGTGCTTCAACACCAATATTCGTCTAAGCTCACCCTCAGTGCTGTGACTAAGCCTGCATGTGCAACTCGCCTGGTGCAAGCTTTGCTGTGTCGTGGCCCCCCTGTGCTGCTCACCTTGCCTGGAGTTCCTTGGAACATGTCAGCAGTTCTAGGAGGTGGGTCTGCAATCCCTGTGCCTCTGCTTGTGCACACATGTGCATGTGGGCACCAACAAACGGGTCCAGAATTCCGTCGTCCAATGGGCCATGTCTGCTGGCAAAGGTGCTCTGGAGGCTCATCCCCCTGCAGAAAGGGCATGAAACACATGATTAATGCTTCAAAGTCATCTGTGTGTGTCTCATCAGGCATCTCATTACTTGACCATGTCAGAGAGTCACATCACAAACCACACCATCAGTCCGTCTTTCACATGCAAAGTGTGGAACACTATCTACAGCATGAATTGCAACAAGCACGTGTACAGGAAAGATATGAAACATACTACACAATGCATAGCAATCAATGTACACATTAATCATGACACACCCCATCTAGCAAAAGCTGAACAGTGGACAATAACACCAAAATCATCCCCATTAGGGGTGTCAACACAAGTCACACAGCACCAGACATGCCACAGATATGACAGTCCAAAGCCCTTGTGTAATATTCTGTAACACCGAACCATCCATGCGAGCCCATGGATAAGGGAGGCAGGAGTGGCATATGTGAGTCAAGGACCCCAAGCAGCAAACACATACACAAGACAAGCCTGAAGGGCCCAGCTGGAACAGACAGTGGATGCCTTCAAAAGCCACAAAGCACCGCACCGTCACATGAAAGCACAATAGACTAGCAATTTTAAACTAAATCAACTATTAACTAATTACACTAACAATGGAAAACCTACATTACCTAATTAAACTAACTATCAAACAGAAACTTAACTAACTAAACTAAAAGAAAAATCAAAAATGGCCACATACGACCCGGGGGGGAGGGGAGGCACCCAGGAGGGGGGAGGTACAGGGTGCTGCTCAACATCCACATGCGATGATGCTGAGCCAAAAAAAAACCCTCCATGGGCTCAACGCCTGCACAGCCCGACCTATGTGGGAGATAGATGGTCGTCCGAGTCTGGCTCATCCTGTAAAGGACGACGTGGCACAGTAGCCTGGCCACACCTAGCCACAGCTTGCCCCTCGTCGGCAGCAAGTCTGCCGGACGGGTGAGCCTGGTTCTATGTGGCGATGTGACATAGGTCTGCATGCAGAACCTCACGTGATACACGTGCTTCCTCTTGCAAGATAGCACGTGTAACACAGAGTTCCTCCTGCAAGGCCTGGCTGGACAACCGCTGCACCTCCCGGCAAGCCTGTAGCTCAGCCGAGATGGTACGCTCAAGCTGTGCAAACCTCTCCTCTGCCTGCTGCCTCTGGGACATTATAAGGACACCCAGAATGGATCTGAGGGAAGCATACTCCTCCCTCAGGGCATCCATGTACGCCTCTGCGTGAGCAGCAATTGCTTGACGCAGAGACGACATTTCAGCCTGGCGTGCCCTGTCTGAGGCCGCCATGCCCAGCTTGAGCGAGCGGGCCGTGGACCGTGCCGCCTGCTGCTGGAGAAGCACCTGCCTAGCAGGGGGGAGCACAGATCGGGCCACACGCTCCATGCTCTCAGCGATGTTCTCCATTGCTGCCCCCTGCCGTTCGGAATTGGCAGTCATGTCTTGCTCCCACTCAGTATACAGCGGTTGCGCGCGGCGACCGCGTTGCCGGGCTTGACCCCTGCAGGACCCAAGGACCGGGGGTCCTCGCTGTGTTGGCACCGCCCGCGGCTGCACGACTACATGCCCCCGTCGACGTGATGTCCCAGGCACATCAGTGACTGGTGTGGAGGGTGACCCTGCGTCCCGATCCACCACGGGCGGAGGAACCAAGACTGTCTGATCCCTCAGTGCAGGGGTCGCAGACAGAGGAGTGTCCACATCAGAATCACTCACCCCTGACACATGGACTTGATGCTCATCCAACTCAACATGGACGCCAGAGTCGTCATCAAGGCTGGACTCATAGGCAGCCAGAGACAAGATGGACCGCAGCACTTGGGGGTTTTCGTAGCCTACCACCCCACAACCCCCACTAGTGCCGGGTTGATGTGGTGTTACCAACCCTGTGTCTGGCATGACAACACCATCCTCCACCTCCATTGCGTCATCACCTGAAAAATAGAGAGAAAAAAGATCACTACACATGTCAGAAGCACACGACACACACCGAGAGCAAACGCATCCGGCAGACATGTGACACACAACATATAACCTGGCATGCATGCTGGGTCAACTTTGAATAGCTTCTGTGATCAGACCTGTTGAAAGGTGGCAGTTTCCATGGAAGTGGGTCTATGCAGTGCAGAAAATGTGTACGCCACTCACTACCTCCATGTACAAGCACTCCATGGTGTGTGCCAGGAAATGTGAAGGCAGTGCAATGTCAAATTCAGACATCACGTGCATTGTGCATTCAATGTGTACCATATCTAGAAGCCAAGCACCCCTCCACCCCAGTACCAAAGCAGGGATGCCTAGCATGGTATCAAAAGGCTGACCATACACATGTTTATTGACAGGCAGTGTTGACTGGCATCAACAGCTTAATGTGATTCAAATGACAACACTGCAAATGATGCTGGGACAGTAGGCAGGACACATGATGAAAACTCCGGAGGCCGCCCACGTGTGAAGAAGATACAACAAGAGTTGGACAGAGTCATTGGCCATTGAACAGGCTGAGGCCTATGAGCCACACAGATTGTCAGAGCCTAAACATGTGTGCAACGCAGGACTGAGCCACAGTTGACATGGGAAGGCTGATGAGATGGCAGGCAATGTTTGTAACCAAGGACTTATATTACATTGATCATCCAGTCAAGGACACATAGGGGCATGCGTGCAATGCACATGGAGCATGAATGGGCACTCATGTCCCTGCGGGACATCTGACCCATGCACAGTACAAGTGAGATACCCTGCATCGAGTACTAAGGCTGTACCACACGGCATATGTCTGGCAGATTCTACGCTGGAAGTTAGCATCTACACAGGACACATGAACAAGAAACTACACATTGGCAATATTGAAGCAGACCAGTGCAAAGGTGGAACTGGGGTGCAGAGTGGCGGAGGAGTGGCAAGGGAGCATGCCTACATGGAGTCCCGCATGCAGGCAGAGGAGACATGCATGACGGAAGCATTGCATTACTTACAAATCAGAACCATGTACACGTCACATGTAGCAGCAATCATGCACAACACATCCCACAAGTGAAACACACACATCCTCAACAAACACGCATCAACACTCACTGGACTCTGCATCAAAGTCCAGCATCTCTCCCACTCCTTCGACCAATTCAGGTGGTATGAACTCTGCAACGAGAGCCTCATGCGGAGTGAGCTCTTCCTCCTCTGGTGCAGGCCCACCGCCAGTCACCAGAGTCAAGTTGTAATTAGAGGCACACTTAGCCTTAGTGCTGCGCTTGATGTCATTCCAACGCTTTTTGCACTCTTGCGCCGTGCGCACCTCATGGCCGAATGAACTGACATGTTCCGCAACATGCTTCCAGTGGGTGTCACGTTGGGCAGCCGTAGTCTGACTATTGGCACCCACTAGCATGTCACGGCTGTGGCTCCGCACGTAGTCCACGAGGAAGTCCAGTTCCTGCTTACAGAAAGGCTTCTTCCTCGACGTGCAGGAGGTTGTGGCTGTGTGTGGGGTCACAGCCTGTGCTGCAGGTGCAACCTTCCTCCTCTTGGACTGTGGCGCAGACCCTGACTGGCTAATGCCGCCCTGACCAGTATGGCCAGTGGGTTCGGTGGATTGAGCCAAGGCAGTGGCAGGTGGAGGGATGACCAAAGGCGTGACTTGTGTCAGTGGCAGCTGGGTGCCCACTAAAGGACCCTGCGCAGCAACATCAGCTGTGGCAGGGTCATTGACCGCAACGGTCCTGGTTGGCAGACTCACAACCGGGGGTGCTGTTGGGTGCATCTGCCCCTGTACTTGCCAACACCCGGCTGTTCGGGGCAGCAGATGACATGACTGCCCCAGGGACATGTGTCTTGGTCTGAGCAGCCCGGCCTGCCCCTATGGTTTCCCCCCTGGCCTGTTGGAGATCTACCAAGGGCTCTTCAAGTGCCAACGCAGTCTGCGCTGGCAGACCCAGAACCTGGGTGGCGGTGTCCACAGCTGCACCTGCAGCTACCACTACCCTTGGGCCCGTGGCAGTCGATGGAACGGACTGCCGGGTCGAACGGGTGCCAGTGCCAGATGCAGGAGCTGCATCCCCCGGAACCACAGGGGGTGGTGGCGGCATGACTGCACCGACACATGGCACAACATTGTGCTCAAGTGGCGCACCCCTGCCTCTTCCCCCTCTGTGGCCGCATTGGACACCCTGGAGTCCCCCTACTCCCTGGTCACCACGGCCACCTCCCCGACCACGCCCGCCACGAGGAGGACGCCCAGCTGAGGCGCCCCTCACCTTTGGTGGCCTCCCAACCATGGCACTGATGTATAAGTGCTGGCACAGATGGAGTGGTGCCAATGGGAGGTGTACACCACAATTGACCTGGGCAATTGGGGTGAAGGGGGTGGGAAGCAAGATGTTAACAGTCCCCCTGGACCTGCAAGGCTGTATGTGACCCCGGTGATGTGGTGACAGGTCACGCAATGCTCAGGCACCCCAAAACTGCAGTAAAACCGTGCACGCAACCCTGCAGCCTACGTGCGTGGATTCAACCTCCCGCAGTACGCGGTGGCACCCAGTAACACGAATAACGCGTACGCGTGGGACACGCAGGCTACTATGACATCGAAAATGGGTGCGATACACAGGGGCACCCGCAGTGGGAAAAAGAGCGTGTGCGACTCACCGTCTGACTAGCGCGATGCAGAAAAACACGTGTAGCCAATACCCCCGCCAAACGAAGAGTTACGTACTTGATAGCTGTGAAGTTTTGATGGAGTGCGAAACAACAGGAAGCAGCAACACACGTCGGTCTCCACGAAAGGCACGTACAGCGAACTGCTGGGCCCGCTCACCTTTAACCCGTGCTGAGGGAAACGCACGCGCGCGTCACGTCACTTATGCGCATGGGCCCTTTCCTCGTATTACACGCGGACGTGCAGTTTTTCACGCGCGCTGAAATGCCAATGCACGCCTGTACGCGTCACGTCACAGGGACGCTTGCGCTTGAGGGGCCTTCTGTCCAATGAAAATGCGTATGCGTGCATACACGCTTACGCGCGAAGGGCCTTTCCTCGAATTATACGCTGACGTGCCGATTTTTCACGTGCCAAATCACTCCGTATCAAGCTGGCCACGCGTAAGCACACGGAAGACCACGCTCCTGCCCAGAAGGCCGAACTACTGCCCCCCAGAGCCCCGAGCATGCTCCCACCTGACATCTGCTGCTGCCTGACTGCCTGCTGCCCACGTGCCCTGCCATTTGCTGCCTGCACATCAGCCAGGGGTGCTGTTGCTGTGACCACCCCTGCTGGAACCGAAGACTCCCGACTGGGATTCCATCGCTCCACAGCCCAGCCCCAGGACCCAGTTGCCCACCCACTCCTGCCTCTGGGGTTGTCATGTCGGGGCAAACACCATCTGAGACCACTGACAACCCCCGGCCAGAGAGGCAGAGGGGCACCAGCTTCAGTGCCACCGAAGTTGGTGTCCTGGTGGAGCAAGTCCTGGGGCAGTATGATGCCCTCTTCGGAAGTTCCCGCGCCGACAAGGAAGGACGGACTCGGATCTGGACTGACATCGTGACTGCCATCAACGCGGAGGGGGTGGCAGTCCGCGACTTACAACATGTCAAGAAGCGCTGGGAGGACTTCAGGTCCAGGACCCTGAACAAGGCCCGGCGCCTCTTGAAGCAGCGGATGCCAAGGGGCGCCGGGGCCACTTGTCGGAAGAACAGATGAGGGTCCTGGAACGCATATCCCCAGCGCTCCACGTCCAGGTCCTTGAGAGGCAGACCCGTCTGGAGTCGAGCGGTAAGTGTACATGCATCCTGATTGTGAGATGTGCGTGTGGTGATTTTTCAGTAGTGTGCAGGTTGCACATCTGTTTGTATGGGGTCGAGTATGGGTGGGGGTGTACAGGGCCATGGGGCTAACACATGCGAGGGCTGGAATGTGTGAGACATGGATGGTGCTTGTGTGTGTAGGCTTGCATGCTAAATGCAGTTGTGTGGGCACACATGTTTGGATGAATGTGTATGTTAGTAGACATGTCCGTGATGTCACGCATGTATGTTGTTTTCAGCTGCATGTATCAGCACTGTGTACATGTGCATCTGTGTGTATTTGACAAGGGTGCAACAGTGATGCGACATGGATGCTTGTGACAGCCGTATGTGGAAGCCTGATCGGCAGATGTGACATGGATGCCCATCTGAAGACTGAAACACTTGGCGGAGGTGTGCACATGCATGCAAGTGTGGTGGTGTGTGTACATGTGTGGTGCACTTCCTGTGTTGCATGTGATGTCTGGCTCACCTTTGCCTGCTCATGCTGTTGTATGTGTATGGATGGTGCTGGCAGTTGCAATATGGCTGTGGTATGGCTAATGTGTGCGAGTTAAATTGACATGTGTGTTGGGGATTGTGATGCCATGTCTCAGGTTTGCCAATGCCACTCATGTACAACTGTCATGTGTGTATGTGTCTATTGTACAGTGCCCTGATGCCTGTGTTTTATTTCTCCCTGTCTGCAGCGTCAACTGATGAAGAGGGCGGAGAAGGTGCTGTGGAGCACAGCGGCGGGGATCCCACCGCCAGCCGGAGACGCAAGGCCCGGCTCCCCTCCCATGTTGTCATCTCGTCGGGGAGTGAGGAGTCCGGTGCCGCGTCCCAGGCCGCAGCTGCCGGGGGGAGGTCCAAGAGGCGGAGGTTGGAGTTGGACTCCTCGGCAGCAGAAGGGGCAACTGGGACCCCACAGGGCCCAACAGGGGAAGATGGCACGGAGTCATCCAGGTTGGTGGGGGGTTTGGTGGAGGAGGAGGCCGTGCAAGCACCAGAGACGGGGTCTGGAGGTGAGGATCCCACTGGTGCTAGTGGTGCAGTGCAGGACCAGGGACAGGAGGCAGCACAGGCCGCCGCGGAGGTGCCTGTGTGCAATCCTGTCCCTGATCCTGTCCCTGCATCATCTTGCACCAGCAGGGATGCCTACGTCCAGACCCGTTTTCAGGCAGGGGATGAGCTCATGACAACTGGCCTTCCTCTGCCTGCGGACGTGGCTATCCGGGTCCGGGTTGAGCCTGTTCTGACTGGTGTGGCGTTGCGTCAACGGGCCATGCGAGGTGACCTGCAGTCTTTTCATGAGGAGACTGCAAGTCATCTTGAATGGCTTGTTGACCACGTCAGCATGGTGGGACAGGTCACCCAGGCCGGATTCCTCCGTATGATGGGGCTTGCTACGGCCCCCTCCTCAACTGAACCCCCTACGCGCCAGTCGTCCTCTGTGCCATCTTCCCACCCATCAGTCACCTGGGTGCCCTGTCGAGCTGCCTCTGACGGTGCGGCCAGGCTGGTGGAGGAGGCATGCCTGTCACAGTCGGAAGTCGGACGTCCAGCAGGGTGGCCACATCAACGACTGCACCCCAGCCGGCGGAGGATGTGCAGGCAGCAGGAGGCAGTGCACGGGCAGAGGCACAGCAGCAGCAGCAACGTGGTGGGAGCCATGAAGGCTCGGGGCCTTCAACATCGGAGGGGCAGGTATCGGCCGGAGGGCAGGAGGACCCAGGACAGAGAGTGTCTTCCGTGTGGCAGCGGTTGGGCCATGCCATAGATGCGGAGCGGCAGCGGGCGGAAGAGGCACGGCTCACAATGGTCAGGGCGGAGAACTCCATGCGGAGGGCCCTGAGGCGGGCCGAGTGCCTCGAGGCAATCTGCAGGGGTTTGGAGGTGGACACGGCGACGGCCCTGCGGACCGTCGGGGCCATGGAGGAGGACCGCCTCCGGGACATTGAGCAGGAGTTCGATGATGCTCTGGCCAGGGACATCCAAAAGTGAGCCGTCAAACTAGCCCGCTGCCCTTGTACATCGTTATGTAGGTAGTGTTAGGTTTCATTTTTTTTGGATTTATTTTGGACCTTTTGGACATTGGCCACATTTTTGTATATAGCTTATTTTTATTAGTTAGTGTAGTTAGATAGGTTTCCTTTCTTTTGTTGGGATAATGGACCCTGGCTTGTTAGTATGTACATAGTTCACTGTTGGATTGTATTTTTCTTTCACATTTTAACCATGGAGCAATGGCTTTCTTTTTTATTTCCCATTGGATTTTGTTTTGTGGACAGTGACTTTGGACACCATTAGTTTGGATTTTGATTTTTGGTTTTGCTTTTTTTCACGGACATGCTTCTTTTCATTTTTGTACATTCCCATTTATGTTTCTTTATTTTTGATTCTATTTATGTTTCCTTTAATACATATTTTTTTTTATCAAACTTCAATGTGTAGTATCATCTCATTGGTTTCATGCATATCACGATATGGGTTTTGAGATTCACTGACACCCATTGGGTGTATGTGAGGGAAATGTGTTTGTTTCGGAACTTGCAATTGGTGTTCTGTCATGTAATTGCCAATTATGAGTGGGTGGATGTAATACTCGGGTGGGTGTTTTGCATTTGGAGGCTGACCATAGGGACCAGGGATCTAGATTGTGATGACATGTTGGCTGGGGAACATGAGTTGGACATGGGTGGGGGCCTGCTGGCAGGTGCCCCACAGTGCTGGGGGGTGGGGGAGGTGGGGAACATGAGTTGGACATGGGTGGGGGCCTGCTGGCAGGTGCCCCACTGTGCTGGGGGGTGGGGGGGTGGGGAACATGAGTTGGACATGGGTGGGGGCCTGCTGGCAGGTGCCCCACAGTGCTGGGGGGTGGGGGTGGTGGGGAACATGAGTTGGACATGGGTGGGGGCCTGCTGGCAGGTGCCCCACAGTGCTGGGGGTGGGGGGGTGGGGAACATGAGTTGGACATGGGTGGGGGCCTGCTGGCAGGTGCCCCACAGTGCTGGGGGGTGGGGGTGGTGGGGAACATGAGTTGAACATGGGTGGGGGCCTGGTGGAGGGTGCCCCACAGTGCTGGGGGGTGGGGGGGGGTGGGAGACATGGGTGGGGGCCTGGTGGAGGGTGCCCCACAGTGCTGGGGGGTGGGGGTCGTGGGGAACATGAGTTGAACATGGGTGGGGGCCTGGTGGAGGGTGCCCCACAGTGCTGGGGGTGGGGGGGGTGGGAGACATGGGTGGGGGCCTGGTGGAGGGTGCCCCACAGTGCTGGGGGGTGGGGGGGGGTGAGAGACATGGGTGGGGCCTGCTGGCAGGTGCCCCTGCACTGCTGGGGGGTGGGGGGGATGGGGAACATGAGTTGGACATGGGTGGGGACCTGCTGGCAGGTGCCCCACAGTGCTGGGGGGTGGGGGGGTGGGGAACATGAGTTGGACATGGGTGGGGGCCTGCTGGCAGGTGCCCCACAGTGCTGGGGGGTGGGGGGGTGGGAGACATGGGTGGGGGCTGGTGGAGGGTGCCCTTGCACTGCTGGGGGGTGGGGGGGTGGGGAACATGAGTTGGACATGGGTGGGGGCCTGCTGGCAGGTGCCCCACAGTGCTGGGGGGTGGGGGGGTGGGGAACATGAGTTGGACATGGGTGGGGGCCTGCTGACAGGTGCCCCACAATGCTGGGGGGTAGGGGGTGGGAGACATGGATGGGGGCCTGGTGGAGGGTGCCCCTGGTGGCTGGGGGTGCAGGGGGACATGCGTTGGTGGGCAGTAGTGCAAGTTGACATGTGGGTTGGCTGGGGGGCATGGCCATGGTGGATGGGGTGCCTGCAGGACATGTGCAGGGTAGGCCCCTGTGGTGTGAGCCACCTGCAGGGGCCGTGGAGGGTGTAGAGGGAACATCTGGGAGGACCCACACGTGCAATTCACGTGTGGTGCTCCCAGCGCACCCCTGTAATACACGTACCCTGATGGAATCGCGTGTGGAACTTCCCGTGCACCCCTGGAATACACGTACCCTGCTGATGTTGCGTGTGATACTTCCCCCGCACCCCGAAGTACACGTACCCTGATGGAATCGCGTGTGGAACTTCCCGCGCACCCCTGATATACACGTACCCTGCTGATGTCGCGTGTGAAACTTCCTGCGCACCCCTGAAATACGCGTACCCTGCTGGAATTGCGTGTGGAACTTCCCGCGCACCCCTGAAATACACGTACCCTGCTGGAATCGCGTGTGGAACTTCCGGGCACCCCTGAAATACGCATACCCTCCTCGCACGGGGCCAATCGCGTGTGGAACTTTCCGCGCACCCCTGAAATACACGTACCCTGCTGGTATCACGTGTGGAACTTCCCTCGCACCCCTGAAATATGGGTACCCTGCTGGAGCTGGAATCGCGTGTGGAACTTCCCGCGCACCCCTGAAATACACGTACCCTGCTGAAATCGCGTGTGGAACTTCCCGCGCACCCCTGAAATACGCGTACCCTGCTGATATCGCGTGTGTAACTTCCCGCGCACCCCTGAAATACACATACCCTGCTGGAATCGTGTGTGGAACTTCCTGTGCAACCCTGAAATATGCGTACCCTGCTCGCACGGGGCCAATCGCGTGTGGAACTTCCCGCGCACCCCTGAAATACACGTACCCTGCTGGAATCGCGTGTGGAACTTCCCGCGCACCCCTGAAATACGCGTACCCTGCTGGAATCACGTGTGGAACTTCCCACGCACCCCTGAAATACACGTAGCCTGCTGAAATCGCGTGTGGAACTTCCCGTGCACCCCTGAAATACGCGTACCCTGCTGATATTGCGTGTGTAACTTCCGGCGCACCCCTGAAATACACGTACCCTGCTGGAATCGCGTGTGGAACTTCCCGCGCACCCCTGAAATACGCATACCCTGCCCGCACGGGGCCAATCGCGTGTGGAACTTCCCGCGCACCCCTGAAATACATGTACCCTGCTGAAATCGCGTGTGGAACTTCCCGCGCACCCCTGAAATACACGTATCTTGCGGCAATCGCATGTGGAACTTCCTGCGCACCCCTGAAATACGCGTACCCTGCTCGCACAGGGCCAATCGCGTGAGGTACTTCCCGCGCACCCCAGTGATACACGTAGCCCGCTTGCCATGCTGGTACAGGGTTAGCGCAGCCCTTTGCGCTGGATTGGGGATTTTGATGGCTTTTCCCTGCACGAGAGGCGTTTTTGGGGGCGTAACTGGCGCTGCTGCAGGGTCGCTGCGCCACTGTGCGCCACGGCTGGTTTTGGTGGCTGGAATCCATGAATACGCTGTGCGCGGAAATGGATTTTAGCGCACGCGGCTGGCGCAGGGATTCGCACGCACACACTGTGCGCCAGCCGCGTGCGCCACTTGTGCGCTGCATTCTATGAATTACTCCCTCAATGTCAAGGCTATTTAGAAGAAAAAGGCTCAACACTTTTTTCAGCACTGATAAGATCACACCTCTATTTAAAGATTTCATCTGATTTTTGTTTGCAGTTAGTGACAACCACATGATCTGCATAGCAAATGGCGACGGAACTTTGATTTCTCTTTCCACTTGTTCTTTTGGATTCTCTACACAATCCTTTGTTGGTGCATCTGGGTTTGATGACTCCACCACTTCTTTTGATTTTCCCGATCCGTTCCCAATCAAACCAATCATCCTGTGTTTACCCTCCATCATCTGTATTTCTTCAACATCTATTTTTTTTTTTGTTCTTCTTGTGTTTTTTTCAGGAATATCGGGGCAATCTTCAGAGTAGTCTTCGCTTCCCTCATACAGCACACCTTCTGTGAAAAATTGGGTAAAAAGCCAGGCAGTTTTCAATTGGTTTATATAGGGTAGCACATGAAAAAATACAATAGATGCAAGTCACTAACAGTGCACAGAAGCATTTGCCAAAGCATTTCCATTATGCCTTTCCGCACAATATATGCCAGTAGAGAAACATGTTCACACTGGCTGTGACCATGCTTTTCCATACTGGATGCACCTATGCATGCCAGTTTTCCCATTCCCATATAAGAACATACTGAGATTTGCTTTGTGCATAATGACAGTAATGAATTGTAGAGGAGCAGGTGAATACCTCGGCAGGAAGGCCCGCCCACATTCTGCCTATATGTTGGAAGCCGGAAATTGCGACGTGCGCAATGCCAGTGATTGTGACGTTTACACAAAGAGTCTTTGAGACAATGGGCTTCATTATGACTGTGCTGGTGCGGTAACAACAGTGCCGGTAAGCCTACCAGCACTGTTGTTACCGGACCGACACAGTACGACTCTGCGGGCGGGTGCCGTGCTGCCCGCCAGGGTCAGACCTGGCGGTCGGAACAGCACCCACCCGCAGAGTTTCACCTAAGCACCGGCACCGTTATTAACGTTGCCGGTGCTTCCGTGGTCCCCATTGAGGGACTCAAATGGGAATGGGGATTTACAATTACCAGCGCTTGATTTCCCAGAACGCCACGGTTGTAATGCACTGGTGTTTTCAGCAAGCCAGGCACCGGTAAAATGTACAAGACCGGCGGCAACCTGACGGTTTTACCGTCACGGTTACTGCCAGACTTGTAATGAGACCCAATGTATCCGTTGAGAAGACCCTATGTGATGTACTCTCGCAGGGATGACAATCTCTTGGAGGAGGTCCCCAAAGGAATATGAAGATGAGAAGAAAAGAGGCTGGTGACTTCACATGAAAGGAGTGTGACACACTGAGAAGAATGGTTGAAGAAGAAGATGCATAGACTGTATCAAATCTGATAACGAAGTAAATAATCAATAATACTTTCATATGCAGAATGAAGATTGCATGTGTGAAGAACACTGCAGGAAATGGAAGCTGTTTTATAACTGTACAGATGCTGTAACGCAAGTAGGTTAAGTAATCATAAAGGCTGGCTATACGTAGTGAATAGACTGCAGTCGTTGACACCATTATATAGAATTCTGGACATCATTGTCACATATTTAGTAAGCTCAGGCCCGTGAAGAAAGTAGACTCAGAGGGCTTTGTCACAGCAAGAAAACAGCTGAAGATCAAGGAAAGGCCTGGAATAGCTGTCTGGCCTGGTGTCAAAGGATGGAGCAGCTAACAACTGGTTATCTATCCTTGTAGAACAGTGGACGTGAGATGCTGAATCAGCTCTTGTTAAGGTGCAAGAAAGAACACCATGAGTGCCAAGTTTATTAATTCAAGACAATTAAATGCTGCAAAACAGGCCACAATACGGTCTCCTGTCACGTGAGTCAAAGATGGAAATAGGAGTGGATGTGCAGACAGGAGCTACGATAAGGATGTGCCTATACTCCCTTTTATTCTCAGGAAAAGTGATACTTTGAAAGGCCAAGTTGAAAGACAATCTGAATGGCAGAAGGCATGAGTGATGAGAGATGTAGGGCTAATTGTGTCGGGACACCTTATGAGAAAAAGTTGGATGAACACATCCAGCTAAGTCCGGCATTCTCTGTTGGAGCTCTTCTGGAGCTCACTGTTCAGATTGTGTTTGTTTTAATGTTTAATAAGCTTAGAGTTCATCGCTCATGGATATCTAAAATCGTATTTAGAGGCACTTTAGAAAAATGTCAAGAGTATAATCCTGAATCTGAGGAGCATCAACAGCTGGGTGTTTTGCTAAATAAGAAGCAGACTTGTTTCATTTTGTGTACGGTTGTTTTAATGCCAATGCATTTCGGAGCGTATCTCCTTCTTCAGGGCGTTAACCATACCACTTATTGTAAATTCTTACATAATTATAATACGAGAATAAATGAAAATGTTTCAATCCAAATCATGTGAAAATTCCAAATCAAAACAAGATTATAATTCCAATCAATAGTTTGAGAGTAAATAACCAATATTAACATAGTTCACCATAGTTGAGTACACAAATCAACAAATGCATAAAATGAATAATTGAAAAACATACATACCCAGTAAAGGTAATTCCTTAAAGATGGAAGATTAGATGGTGGGGGGGAAGAAAACAACAACAACATAGAGCCCTTGTTAGGTAAAAGTAGGTACATGTTTGCGCACATTCATTTCTAAATCCAAAATAAATCCCATACATGACTATCATGTTTTCAAAATTACCTTAATCATTTTCCCGTGGTGTCTGGCACCCTTCTTTAAAGAACAACTTCTTACGTACAGCACTCCAGCCGTCTGTATTCTAAATTTAAAGAAAAGTAATACTAACAATGATGTATACTGTAATCATTGTTCTATATGTATACAAACATTATACCTAATTCTTCTTAAATGTGGGGCACAGACTCACCCGTAGTGTTGTTTAAAAGTCTTGATGAGCTTCTGTCTAACGCTTCACTCGTGCTCTGCCTGTGTTGCATATACGCTGGTCCACGGGGAGCCGCGCTCCAAGCAAAAAAATGTGAAAAATGGCTTCTAAGTGGTTGCTGAGGTAACCATGTAGGTTGTGCGTGGTCACCTGACCACTATTCAGTACTACGTCGTCACGCGTCCCGTGTTTCCATGGAAACCAGGAAGTCGGACGATAAATACACAGAAAAAGTGCCGGCGCATACTGCACTGCTGTCAGGTATTTCAAATAACGATTGCTGCATGCAGGTTTCAATGGAGACTTATAATGACTCGGTGATGCTATTAAACAAAAATCAATGTAACTGCCCCATTGAGCGTACGCTCGCACCTGGGTGATGGCCTGCGTGGCGACGCCTTGGGTCCCGTGTCCCCATGGAGACGGGATGTTGGGGGTAATTACATTCAATTATACCGCTGCATATATGTTTATGTTTCCCATCCGATTACTTATTAACCGATGTCATTACGTAAGCCTCAGACGTGCTAAGTTATATTCTAACTTCTGTCTACATGTTTGTTAAGAGTGTGTTACACTAAGCATAAACTGAATATTAATTCGTACATACAAAATCATGTAAACAGGTGAAGTTAAATGATGACTGATATTCTGCACTATCCGTAATGCTTGCGCCCAAAAATGTTATGTACGTTACTCTGTACGTGTAGTTTACAATAATGATGATAGCTTGTGCATGTTCTACCAGGCATGTATATTGCATTGTGTGTAGCAACCATCTGTCTGGATCTGGTTGTCGGACCTAAAATGCCTAGGTCTCATCCTTGCACCACTTTTCTTTTTATGTATCCACAACTGTTATTTAGCCACAATAGATATGTCCATGTTGGTGTTCCCCTCCCCATCCTTTTACATAAACACTAGCATGTTTATAAGAAATATGCCCAGTTTATCTCTTCATTCATGCCTCTCGGGGTGAGACACCCCAGCGTTTCAATCCAATAACATTCCCTTCTGTCTAATTTGTTTTGTATGTTTTCATAAGGATCATTACTCCAGACAACCTCCAGCACCATGAATCGAATCTGTGTCAAGTTATGTCTCTCTTTGATCCAGTGTCTTGCGACCGCAGAGTTTAGATTCTTGTTCCGTATACACGAGCGATGCTCGTTCCATCGAAGTTTCGCTTTTCTTTGAGACTGTCCCACATAAAACTGTCCACAGGGACACTTAATACCGTAAATAATGTTAGTGGTGTCACAAGTTGCAAATTATTTCAGAATGATTTTTCTTCCTGTATGTGGATGGTTGATAGTTGATCCTTTTTGCACATAGCTACAGTTACTACATTGTAGACACGGAAATGTTCCAACACGTTTCATCTCAGGACATTTCTTGCATTGTCTTGTCTGTACCAAACTGTCACGAAAGTTCCTGCTTCATTGGTAAGCAAATATAGGTGGTTCTTTAAAAAAGATCCTCGGTCTTCTGATCGCAAGATAATACTTGCCGTTGTTTTTTGATAATTGATTTGATGCGGCCACTTTGTGTTGAAAACCGTGTGACGAATACCAATGATGGTTCTGTTTTCGCTTTCCTTGCAGCTGTAAGTAATTCATTCCTGTTTTTTTGCTCTACCTTGTGTTTGGCTTTTCTAATTTCCTCCTCCTTGTAACACGTTTCAAGAATTTTTCACCCATTTCGTGAAGTTCTTTATCATAGTCTCTCGGATCACTGATAATGCGATTCACTCTAGGCATCTGACTGTACGGTAAGTTCCTGATCAAGTTAGGTTCGTGGAAACCCAGTCTATGTAGCAGATTATTGCGATCCGTTGTCTTTGTGTATATATTAGTTTTGTATTCATGTTCCATGGACTCCACATTCACGTCAAGTAAATGAATGCTTTTTTTAGAGAACTCATAGGTGAACTGAATTTTTTCACTAATTGTGTTGAGGTATGCGAAAAATTCCAATAGATCTGTCTCAGTACCTGTCCAAATTCCAAATATGTCGTCTATGAAACGAACTCAAATAGCCAAATGTGCCTTCCATCTTTGCTGACTTAGTATATGGTCTGACTCAAATTTGTCCATAAATGTGTTGGCGTATGCGGGAGCCATCGTGGCTCCCATAGCAGTTCTTGTTATTTGCATGTAGAATTGGTTCCTATATTTAAAGTAGGAATTTGTTGAAATAAATCGTAATAGAATAATGATGAATTCCTTGTTAGCTTCGATCTCCCCTGTGTTTAAAAGTAACCATTCTATTGCTTCAATTCCTAGGTCATGAGGAATAGACATATATAAATTCTTTACATCGACAGTAAACAGAATATGTGACGATGAATGTGGTACTGTTGCTAGTAATTGCAGGAAATGGGTTGTGTCCTTAATGTACGTTGTAGTCTTCTGGATGAGGGGTTGTAAAAAGTAATCAATGTATTTTCCGATTTGCTGCAATACACTGTTCACCCCAGCCACTATGGGTCTTCCGGGAGGATTAGTGAGATCTTTGTGAATTTTAGGCAACATATATAGGTTAGGGATGCGTGGATTCCTATTCATCAAAAATTCGTGTGTATGATGATTTATCCATCCATTCTCTTCTGCTTCCTCCAATAAGGTTTCCAGATTTTGTTTGATTCTTATTGTGGGATCATTGCCTAGTTCTTTGTATGTGATGGTATCTGCGAGTTGTCGTTTACATTCTTTGTCATAATCCTCCGTTTCCATTATGACTAATGCTCCCCCTTTATCAGCAGGTCTGATTGTTATTGATGTGTCACTGTAGAGATCCTTCAGTAGTTTGAATTCATGAGGTTTTAAGTTTTTATGTTTCGTGCTCTTGAAATTGATCTTCTTTAAGTCTTTCAAGACTTGTTTCTCAAAAACCTCCACTGCAGGTATGTTGATCTGTGGTATAAATTTGCTTTTTTGTTTGAATTCATTATAAGGAGACCCTTCTTGTGGGCCTTGTGGTATTTCTGTTTCACTAAAAAAGGCTTTAAGTTTCATTTTCCTCACCAATCTGTATAGTTCTACCTTGGTTTCAAATAATTAAGTGTCGAACGTAGGAACAAAACTCAATCCCTTCTGTAGTGTATCTGTCTCTGTTGTAGTTAGAACTCTAGATGATACATTTATCACTAGGTTCTCCTTTGTTGGAGGCGTGTCTGTGGACCTCCTCGACCTTTTTCTTTTGCTCCTGCGGGTTCTTTTCCTCTTCCTAAAAAACAACCACTGACTGATGGTCCTGGTCTAGTGTCTGATGGTTCTGAGCTTGTTGCTGGTGGACTTGCTTCTGTTGGCCGAGTGTCACTGGCTTCTGAATATGAGCTAGTTGGGGTATTTGAGTTGTTCTGTCGTGGTTTCCTGCCTGTGGGAGCGTATTTCTCCATCCAGGTATATACTTCATCATTCAAATAATCGTAAGTATGTCGTTTGAATTTCCTAATTTTTTTGTTTTCTAGCTCTGTTCTATATTCCGTCAATTTAAGATTAATGTCCACCAATATTTCCTCTATTTCTTCTTTCTTCAGTTTGCATGAATTCGATAACTCTTTTTCTATCTCTTTGATATCTATATTGATGGTATGAAGGTTAACCGTAAGTTCCTGAATGGTTAACAAGATTAGGTCCAGTGAACATCTATTCAGAATTGCCTCCCATTTCTTGACAAACTCCTTATTCTCTTTGCATAGTGTTGGTTGCAGTTGTATTCGTAATCCTCTTGGTATGCGTTGGTTTTTATAGTATCTACCTAAGGTGACTGCATGCAGTTTCCTGTTTATTTCCTTGCATATCAAATACTCTAGTTGTTTTATCCTCCTAGTTGGATCCAAATCTGTAGTGGTAGGATTTTTGTTGAAAACATTTTCACCAATAAGTTCCAAAATTCTATTTGCTTCTTCTGTAGAAAAGCCAAGTGTTTCCGCTCTCTTTGTCATGAGTGATTCTATATCTCCATATGACATCTTTTGTTAAGCAGTGATGAATATTCTGGTCGTGACCTTTTGTTCAAATATACATAGAGGTGTGCCTTCGCCTTAGGGGCGTCCAAGAACAAGTCTGTTTAGAGAAAGCAAGCAAAAAAAGGCGGGCACTGCCTATGTGAATCAATTGTACTTTACACGTTAAGTATCTTTCACTGTTTTGGAGCTGCTGGACCACAGTAGGGTCCTATGGCACCTGGTCCATTTTTCAATACACCTTATGAGAAAAAGTTGGATGAACACATCCAGCTAAGTCCGGCGCTTTCCGTTGGAGCTCTTCTGGAACTCACTGTTCAGATTGTGTTTGTTTTAATGTTTAATAAGCTTAGAGTTCATCGCACATGGATATCTAAAATCGTATTTAGAGCCACTTTAGAAAAATTTCAAGAGTATAATCCTGAATCTGAGGAGCATCAACAGCTGGGTGTTTTGCTAAATAAGAAGCAGACTTGTTTCATTTTGTGTACGGTTGTTTTAATGCCAATGCATTTCGGAGCGTATCTCCTTCTTCAGGGCGTTAACCATACCACTTATTGTAAATTCTTACATAATTATAATACGAGAATAAATGAACATTTTTCAATCCACATCATGTGAAAATTCCAAATCAAAACAAGATTATAATTCCAATCAATAGTTTGAGAGTAAATAACCAATATTAACATAGTTCACCATAGTTGAGTACACAAATCAACAAATGCATAAAATGAATAATTGAAAAACATACATACCCAGTAAAGGTAATTCGTTAAAGATGGAAGATTAGATGGTGGGGGGGAAGAAAACAACAACAACATAGAGCCCTTGTTAGGTAAAAGTAGGTACATGTTTGCGCACATTCATTTCTAAATCCAAAATAAATCCCATACATGACTATCATGTTTTCAAAATTACCTTAATCATTTTCCTGTGGTGTCTAGCACCCTTCTTTAAAGAACAACTTCTTACGTATAGCACTCCAGCCGTCTGTATTCTAAATTTAAAGAAAAGTTATACTAACAATGATGTATACTGTAATCATTGTTCTATATGTATACAAACATTATAACTAATTCTTCTTAAATGTGGGGCACAGACTCACCCGTAGTGTTGTTTAAAAGTCTGGATGAGCTTCTGTCTAACGCTTCACTCGCGCTCTGCCTGTGTTGCATATACGCTGGTCCACGGGGAGCCGTGTTCCAAGCAAAAAATATGAAAAATGGCTTCTAAGTGGTTGCTGGGGTAACCACGTACGTTGTGCGTGGTCACCTGACCACTATTCAGTACTACGTCCTCACGCGTCCCGTGTTTCCATGGAAACCAGGAAGTCGGACGATAAATATACAGAAAAAGTGCCGGCGCATACTGCATTGCTGTCAGGTATTTCAAATAACTATTGCTGCGTGCAGGTTTCAATGGAGACTTATAATGACTCGGTGATGCTATTAAACAAAAATCAATGTAACTGCCCCATTGAGCGTACGCTCGCGCCTGGCTGATGGCCTGCGTGGCGACGCCTTGGGTTCCGTGTCCCCATGGAGACGGGGAGACGGGATGTTGGGGGTAATTACATTCAATTATACTGCTGCATATATGTTTATGTTTCCCATCCGATTACTTATTAACCGATGTCATTACGTAAGCCTCAGACGTGCTAAGTTATATTCTAACTTCTGTCTACATGTTCGTTAAGAGTGTGTTACACTAAGCATAAACTGAATAATAATTCGTACATACAAAATCACATAAACAGGTGAAGTTAAATGATGACTGAAATTCTGCACTATCCGTAATGCTTGCGCCCAAAAATGTTATGTACGTTACTCTGTACGTGTAGTTTACAATAATGATGATAGTTTGTGCATGTTCTATCAGGCATGTATATTGCATTGTGTGTAGCAACCATCTGTCTGGATCTGGTTATCGGACCTAAAATGCCTAGGTCTCATCCTTGCACTGCTTTTCTTTTTATGTATCCACAACTGTTATTTAGCCACAATAGATATGTCCATGTTGGTGTTCCCCTCCCCATCCTTTTTTTAATTGTGTCGGGAGACATGGTCAAGTCCACCCACCAGCAGCTGGGGTACCAGCTTATGTGCTGCTAGTGAGCCGAATGTTCCAGAAGGGCACGAGCATGCCAACCAATTGTAGAAGGCCATATAATTTCAAGTTGTTTCTCGAACAGGGATGTGTAGTGCTTCTCCCATTCGCTTTCCGTCACCATGTTCTTCCTTATTGCTTTCTATATTCCATATAATGAAGGGCCTTATAGTTTGAGAGCCACTGGTGTACCATGTATCTAGTAACTGATGAGGATGACTTGCACTAGGGGTGGGCATAAATTGTCCACCTGACTGAAGAGACCCATTCACAACCCGATCCCCTAAAGAAAGTATACTTAGATGTTCCCCTTGATCCTAGCACAATCATAGGTTTTCTTAGTTTTCCACGTAGTATGATGTTATTTATGACGAATTTATAGTACTTAAGTGTGTTGTTTATGCAAAATGATTTAGAGCACGATTGAACGTCCATTGATGTCTGTTGTAACTCCCTGTTTTAGACAATTGAAAATAAAACTGTCTGAGGAGATATTTTGCCAACTTCTGGACTCAGTCTTGTTATTTGGTGTAAGAGTTATTCTGCATTACCCTCCATCGTACGATGTGTTACCTCAATTAAAGGGCCTTAAGGGTTCAGAATGATACTTTAAGACACCATGTCCAAGGTGGCTCTGCCAATACATGCCAGTATCTATACAAAAGAACATACTCCTGATGCCTTTGCCATTAAAATGCCATGCCACAATAAGAAAACATTTCTGAAACGTAATAACACTTACCATGCTTGCTTATAATAAATGCACAGCAGAAAATGTCCTGTCATAGTAAGAAATGGCTAGACTGGCTGCACCAAAATTCCAGTATAGCCATGCAGTAACACTTATCCTGCTTGCTTTATCATAAATGCCCAGTACAAAAGTGTCATGCCACAGTGATAAATGGCTAAACTGGCTACACCAGAATGCCAGTCTAGACACTAACAACAGTTATCATGCATGATACATGTTGTTACGTGGCTAGACTGGACTGCATTGTTGCAGCCATTTTGGGTTACTCTGACATGGCATTTTTACTGGGCATCAATGTCAAAGCAAACACGATGTTTGCTTTAACATTGAAGCCCAGTAAAAAATGTACCTGTCCCCCTTCATCCCCAAATCATATCGGATGGTGTTTACATCTCTGTCAAATATGTGTTTAAGTTTTCTAATTGAAATGGGATCATGACAGTCCAGTCAAAATCTCCATTCAACTGTAAATTAATTTAACAGTTTATCACTACTGGTCAGTATACCTCATGACTCTCGATCATGGTAATCAAAGAAAATGTGACATTAAATTCAAGCTTATGATAAAGGATACCCAAACGTTTCTTCTGAAAAATAGCAGCGTGCACCCCAAAAAGAAAACCTTTAGTGTTTTCTTCCCAGCAGACTCTGCTCACAATAGTTCATAGGTGGCCATTCTTTATCTTTCCCATGCATTGGATTTGTGGAGGTTCTTTCAGCCACAAAGTCCAGTCTGTATCTATGCCAATTCGATGTCTGGTTTCATTTCGGGCGCGCTCAGCATGTAGTGATTCATATCTCCTGGAATTTGACTAGCCAGTCCCATTTACAGCTTATCCAGACTCCTGGAGGCAGCTGATATGTTGGGGCCCACGTTCCTTTGATAAGCCTAAAAGCATGGAACAAGTATCCTATTGTTTTCACCTAGTGCCAGCATGCAATCCTTCATGCATGCCTCCATGGCCACATGTTTGCTAGTAGTCTACACTCCTTTTTCAGCAATCTCAGCAAGGACTGGTTATTCAAATCATCATGAATCAATCTGAATTGTTCATTCAGGTAATCTTGCACTTCTCCTTGCGCAGTGTGCGCTAGATTTTGCAACCTGCATGTGTAATGAAGAAACTGAGTCTTAGCATATTTTGTATCATACTATCCAAGTCTTCTATAACAGGAAGTTCATCTAAGCTTGTATTGCATTTGTCAATTGTGCTCCTATCAAAAGTCCCATTATTTTCTGTAATTCTTCTAACCTCTCCTGAATGCTTCTTTGCAAATATTCCAGGCTGCTGCCACTGAATTAACTCCATCTCAGATTCTTCCCTCATGGCTTCTCCAATTTTGCTTTCTTCTTTGAAACAACATGTTCTTGCCCAGGGCTAATCTGATCAATGCTGATTTGGAAAGTTAAATGTTACTTGAAAATGTAATATTGGCAAAACAAAATCTCTGGATCTGTACCATTATGTGAATTTTTGGACCACTCTGTTTGTAGTTGTGTTTTGATCATTTCCTTTTTCAGTTAGACATGTGATAAGATACTTGTTGAATTACAGTACACATATTGGCCTGTCTAAATTGTATTATGTGCTGGCAGGAGTCTCAATCATTCCCCACACAATCAGTTTTCATTGAGAGTGATGTGTGGTTTTAGAAAAGAAAATTATAACATCATCTTATCGGCACCTGGCCCACTCTAAAGGGCATGCAGAAACCTGGTGCCATCATAATTTCGAACTTTTTCGGTAAAGACATGCCTTATAACCCATTATACTATGAATGCATAGTGCGTGTGAGGACATAAAACGGACGAGTGCGTAGAGCGGGTGAGTGAGCAAAACAGATGAATGCATGATGCGTGACGTACATCATATGGTTTGGAATGCAGGGAACGTTTGAAAGAGCATATAACCCATCATAGTATGAATGCATAGTGCGTGTGAGGACATAAAACGGACGAGTGCGTAGAGCGGGTGAGTGAGCAAAACAGATGAATGCATGATGCGTGACGTACATAGTATGGTTTGGAATGCAGGGAACATTTGAAAGAGCAAATAATCCATCATACTATGAATGCATAGTGCGTGTGAGGACATAAAACGGATGAGTGCGTAGAGCGGGTGAGTGAGCAAAACAGATGAATGCATGATGCGTGACGTACATAGTATGGTTTGGAATGCAGGGAACATTTGAAAGAGCATATAACCCATCATATCTCACCACCACGCTTACTCTGTTCTCTACACCACCACTCAACTAGAACACAGAGAAACTATGATACCATTCGGTATAACTGTTCTCATACCAACATCCGCCGCTCACTCCACATCATTCTAAGTAAACACTGCTGGTTACATACCCCCAGCCAGGCGTTCTCCTCAGGCCTGACGCAGCCACATTCGGTCTGGATAAATCCTGCCAGAACGAACACATATTACTGATCTCTCAACCACCACACCTACCGCTAAAAACAGCTATTACATGAATACCGCACCAGCTGCACACATACCCGGTGCTCACAGGCACCTTGACTCTCTCTACTCTCTCTACTGACCTGAAATTCGGTTCCCAAGGGCGTTCAACCTACCAGCGCCTTCAGACCATACCAATGGTATATAAGGTGCTATATAAATGCAAAATAACATAACATAACATAACATAATACAGCTCACCTATGTTCACTTCCCACTCTGGGGGGGGCGGGGGGTCCTTGCTGATCATCATCTCGCCATCTATCATCCACTGCAACACTCTGCTATGTATATGTTCTGTGTCCAGAAAATGTACATATTTAGAGCAGTATTCAGTTATGTTTGTTTTCTGCGTTGGCCTATGCACCCCTATTTCCTGAAGTTTCTTTGGCGCTTCTGCAGGTTTCACAATATGTTTCTGAATAACCTATTTCTTTTCCCATTTTAAATTAGGTGCTGTATTTGCAAGTTGCTTGTGCTGCCATTCTGTTGTTACCAAAGAAGCTGTACACACAGAGGGTATCTGTCTTTAGATGCACTCTCGTTTACACTGGATATAAACCCTAAATAATGGGTTATCAAGCATCCCAAATAAGCATTCCTACAATTACCCCTGTGCCAGACTGCAATGGACTGCTTCATCCATCATGGCCAATTCTTAGTTTTCATAGTGGTTATTTCTCACACACTTCTTTTTACATGCTGCGTTGCTAATGTATCAGGATTTAAAATCTCTACAAGTGTTCTCTTACCTGTGGCTTGGCATAGTAAAGAAATAAAAATAAGCAACGCACTAGCTTGCAGAAGCACAGGATGAGTGGTTGTTGCATTGATCAGTGGCATCACTGATTTACATTGACTAACATGGGTCTAGTCAGGGACATTCATGCAGTCTATTGAGGAGTCAGTGGTTGACAAGGTTTCATGTGGTCCAGACCACCTCCCCTTGGACAATTCTTTGGTGTTTCTTTGTGATGACCCAATGGCCTGGGTGAAATGAGTGACACTATGTTTAGCCTCAGTCACCTTTTGCACCTGCAGATAGACACTATTAACCTTTACTACCTCTTTGCAGTTATTAAGTACTGCTTCCTCCATCAAAGGCATGTTGCCCTGGCTCAGGGGCACTGGTATAGATGCAGCAGCCTGCCAGTGAGTAAGTCATGTGGACTAAATCCTGTATCCCTGTTTGATTGGCCGTGCACGCTCATTCCAGCTATTGACATATAATTTGGCCACATCCAACCAGTTTCAGCACATATTTGTGCATTCGATTTTTTAAGGATGCCATATTATCTTTCTACCACCCTGCTGATTGTGGGTGGAGCAATCGAGCGTCTGCTTTTTATTTATTATTTTAAATGGCTGCTGTATCAGTTTCCCTGTGAAGGGTGTACCTTTATCTCTATTGATGCTCACCACCCCGCCTCACTAACTAGGTTTACCGCAGCTTGAGGATCTGGCTTAACGGTCAGATAAGCTTCGACTCATTTCAAGAATATGTTCACACTAACCAGCAAGAACTCCATTCCTGTCACTTTCAGGATGCTAATGAAATTGCAATGGCGTTGTGTAAATGTCACTCATGGATCCGGGTGTGCCCACTGCTCCACATTTGTTGGTTTTCCTACGGTTTGTTGCTGGATAATCAAACACAGCAGGACTAATAGTTCTGCTATTTGTGCAAAACTGGAGAATAACATTCCTTCCTTATCTGTGCTGTGATTCCCTTTTGCCTTGTGTGCCATGCCATGTAGCATTAATGCAAAATATTATTTGATGCTTTGATAACCACTAAATGTCATTCACATGGCCATCAAACCCTATCACTGTGAAGGGACATCCTGCTCTTTCTGATTTGGAAATGGCTCTTGTATTTCTGCTAACTGTTCCGGTATGTCATATGGTTGTTTTTCAGACTACACATGTGTTTGGCATCATTTTCTCTGGCAAGGTTTACATGGAAAGGGCACCATTTCATGGTTTCATAAACAAGTTCATTCCCTCAACTGACGTCATCTCTGGAGGTTTGGTCTGCGCACATGTTCTGAATGTATTTTTTGTTGGTAACATTATTGATTCTAATAGGCCATTTACACAATGGTCATTCTTTATTGAGGTCACTGCCGCTGTCAAATAACCTCTTTCTTTTCAGTCTTCCATAATCATGTGCTATCCCAAACGCATAGTAGGAGTCAGCCAAAATGTTTACTCACTTGATATGGTACATACACATGTCAATGTGACTGATTTTGCCACCTGTGATGAGAGATGAGAAGACCTCTTGTAACTGTCCCAATTTTAATGTGGTGCACACTGCATGAGTTATTTAACTTTTCCCTTTCATTTGTCACTCTAGGTTTCCTAGGGTCATCCGGACGTGGACCCCTTGCTCACTGTGCACAGAGAGGCACAGCTCCACCTCACTGATGATGCCCAAAAAGGCTGAAACACGTGTATGGGGTTGCTGTTGTACTCTTTTCAGAAGGGAATTGCCATAGCATTTCGGTGCTGGACTGCCCATGTGGGTGGGACAAAGACTGATATGTAAATGGATATTTCCCATCTGTGAAAGGTACAGTGATCTAAAGTGTGGCTGCGGCCTCTCAGGGGGGGGTACCTTCCCAAAGAACAGGTCAATGGGCCGTGTCCATTCTCGCAGAGGGGCGCCTATGACTACATTTCGATTATTTTGAGGGCCTTAGGTCTAGTCACCCTACGTTTTCTAGGGTCATCCAGACATGGACTCCTTGCTCACTGTGCTCAGAGAGGCACAATTCCACCTCACTGATGATGCCCAACAAGGCTGTAACACGTGTATGGTGTTGCTGTTGGTACTCTTGTTCAGAAGGGAATTGCCATAGCATTTCAGTGTTGGACTGCCCATGTAGGTGGGACGAAGACTGATATGCAAATGTTATTTCCCATCTGTGAAAGGTACAGTGAGCTTAAGTGTGGCAGCTGACTCTCGAGTGGGTACCTTTGCAAAAAAACAGGTCAATGGCCGTGTTAATTCTCGCAGAGGGGCGCCTATGACTACATTTTGATCTTTGAAATCTGTCCTCGGGAAAACCATCAGAGCAGGGAACCCTTAGTAAGCCCCAGATCAAGGTACATAAAGAAGGCTACAGCCTTTAGGTGAACACTACAATACTAGATAAGAACCAGGCAATAGGGATTACCTGTCTATAGTCGTGCACCACATCTTGTTTGGGACTAGGTGTGCCTCAGTTAGGGAGGATGGAACCGACAGGAATGACGAGAGTAAGGTACCCCACTTGTCTGAAATACCTACTTTCATTCTATCATTGAACCTGTGACATTGAGACAAAATACCTTAACTATACACTGAGTCCTTTAGTTATTGAAACCATCTGTATGTCTGCCCAATAGAAAGGCTAAGGAGTATTGCAATGGGTAATATCGTGCAATCGTTTTGTTGTTGCTGCATAGACTAATATCCACTGATCACAGTAGAACCTAAAATAATCTCAGGTGATTTATTGATACTGATCCAGGCAAATTTAGAAGCACTTCAATTCTTGGTTCTGTATTTTCTCCATACGCAGTGGTAACGTTGGCTTTATTTATTTATTAATGGTTCGCTTGTTCGGCGCTTATACAGTAAATACTGTTTCAAAGCACCTTCAGGGCAACAGGGAGGGGACAAGGGGATGAGAAACAATTAAAATACATAACAAAATATTAAATACAGTGGGGTGTAGGGGTGAAGACGAACCTACTATGCCTTGTGAGTGTTCAGGACGTCCAAGTGCAGAAGGGAGGAGGAATGGGATAGGCGACAGGTGAAGTGCAATGTAAGGTAAGTGCGACCCTCCAAGGGTGGTTGGTGACCCGAGCCGATCCAAGTGCTGAGGATAGACAGAAGCTCGGGGTGATTCGGTGTGGGAGGTCAGGGCCCCAAGGATGCATAAGTGCCCTGAACACCAAACAAGCAACTTTGATATTAGCAGAGGAGAGAAAGGGGAAGGACGAGGTAAAGAGGAACGTCTTGAGGAGCTTCCGAAGAGGGAGGGGGAGGCTGTTCCAAAGAAGGGAGCCAGGTGAGGAAAGCGATCGACCTCCTTGCCCTCTGTTTAGCAAAACACTTTAAACACAAAGAGTTGGTGCCAGAGGAATGCAGAGGTCTAGAGGAGGAATATTTAGTAAGAGAGAGTTTGTCAGGATCTCTGCTTCCAAAAGGTCAGAGTTTTCCCAACTCCCTTGGAAGCAGATCCATAACCCAGGTTCCGAGTGCCAACCAGTCCCAATTGGGACCTTTTGGACCCAGTCCTGGCGCCAGTGGCACCAGGCTCATAAATATGCCCAGTCCCAGCGCTGGAAGCGCCGGGCTCATAATGCTTGGGTGGACTTACCTGCAGCAGACCATGCTGCTTACTTGCCTGCCAGTTGAGCCTCTGATCCTCTTCTGTTTGGAACTACTTTTCCTTTTGGGTGGGGCAGGAGCCACTCCCTAGGTTCAGAACACTGGAACTCTTCTGGAAAGCAGGAACTCTCTTCTTACCTAGGCGTGGCTGTGGAAGGAGACACCTAAGCACTACAGGAGGCTATTTAAACCACACCCGATGGATGAATCTTGCTTTGCGTTATTCTGCATCCTCTGCAGCAGAACGCTCATCGTGTCTTCTGCATCTGATCCTGGGGCTAAGGAAAAAGGCTTACCATCCTGAATCCAGTCTTCAGCAACACCCATAAAGACAAGAAAGAACAGGTTAGCATTACGGTCTTCAGTGACAGCTCTTCACTAACCTGGTCCATCGGCTGTCACCAACGCCTCGTGCTGCATTCCGACATCTGCAAGACAAAGGCTTACCTACTCTTCGTGCGCTCCGGAGGTCTTCACACTGCATTCCGGCATCTGAAAGACAAAAGCTTACCAACTCTTCGCACGCTCCGGAGGCCTTCGGCGCTGCATCCCGCATCTGAAAGACTAAACAAGGTGCGTTTAAAGACATTGGGGAACTTTAATACTCACGTGCCATTACTCCTTTCCACATCTAACCCAGTGGGTATTCCGGCACCCTGCAGCCGCTCCGAACTTGTACCTGCAAAATAAAAAGACAGTTAGAGCGCATCGTGAAGCAGGCAACAAGCGCTTACTTACGTGCTTCCAGGCGCTTCTATTCATCACACGGGCTCCATCTTCAACTCACTTCAGCCCGTCATCCACCATCGCCGGAACCCTGCAAAACAAGAGACATCATTACTAAAGACTTTAAAGACATTAGAAGTACTCGAAACTTACCGTTCGTGCAGTAAACGACGGACAGCAGTCCTCTGAAGTCAAGAGGCCTGCTCCCCTTATCCAGTGAAGAAACTGGTTACAGCACCCTGCCCCGAGGCAGATGGAGAGCACGGCGTTCACTTACCTAAGGTGAGAGCGTTAACCTTCGGGGTTCTACAGGAGAAGAGAAAGGGAAGAAGAGAGAGACATTTAATAACCCAGTTCATTAATCCCATATTTTCTATCTGCAGACATCTTACCCTTCGAGTCAGACATACAGTGCACAGAGGTCCAGCCCAAAGAGCCAGCCGTGTGGTACACATCACCTTTGAAGATACGGTATACGCCCAGTCAAGACCGGCGCCTCTACGGGAATCAGGTGAGCGTTACAGAACGCAAAGCCTACCACAAAACTCCCGTCCAGGCGCTATGGAAACCTCGGATACCGACCAACTAGCCCAGTTACTTGGGGAACTAAGGGCAGAAGTGCATGCAGCCCGTCAGGAAACGAACCTTCTAAGAAGGGAACTGATTATTTCCAAGGAGCGAACAGATGATCTCGCTAGACAATTGCTACAGTCACAAGCCGGACAGACCCCGTTACCCGCATCTGGGGGAAATCTTCCTTCTACATCCTCTATGAATCCAGTGCAGATCAACCTACCTGGGAATGTACCTCTGGCTCCGCCCGAACGATTTTCTGGTGACCCAAAGAGGTTTGCAGTATTTATCAATCAGTGCCGGTTGCATTTCTTATGCCGGCCAGCAGCCTTTCCAACTGATCAAGCTAAAGTAGCTTTCGTGCTCTCGTACCTTAGTGGCAATGCGGCAGACTGGTCGATCCCTTTAGTAAATCAAGATGATCCGGTCCTCCATGATTTTCAAGCTTTTCAGCTCAGTATGGAAAAACTGTTCGCAAGACATTCACAGGGGCAGGCCTTGGACAATGAGCTTCTTTCGTTGCGACAAGGTAATCAAGACCTTTTGGCTTATATTGCGTCTTTCAACAGACTGATAGTGGAAACTCAATGGCCTGAGGACAAAAGGATTACGCTGTTTTATAGAGGTCTACGTGGAGAGCTCAAAGATGTGTTAGCCCAAGTAGTGAATCCCCCACAAGATTGTTCGGACTATATAGACTTAGTCGTTCAAATAGATCACAGACTGCAGAACAGGAAGGCCGATCGTTCCAAGTTTGATGCTCGAGTATTTTCCAAACCGCCAACTCCTTCCAAAGGAGTAGATTCCGGGGAACCCATGCAAATAGGGGGTCTGAAAGGTCCTCTAACACAAAAGGAGCGGGAAAGGAGAAAACAGTTGCAATTATGCCTCTATTGCGGAAACTCAGGGCACTTTCTTCGAGACTGTCCGGTGAAACCTGCCAAGAAGGCAGTAGGAGCTGCAGTTACCAAAGTTACAAACTCTGAGCAGGGAAACGACCTCGCCCGACAAGAATAGAGGTCCTCTTGCCGAGCTTGAAAACCAGTTCCGTGACCTCGCATTTCGTGATACCTATGGTCCTCATTAGCCCTGATAATCCGGATCGATTACATGCAATTGAAGCTTGCGTCGACAGCGGTGCCATCGGCAATTATGTGGATCATGAAATGGTTTTGAGGATGAATCTAACTCTTTGTCCCAAGGCTGTAAAGGACGTCATTACCACGGTGGATGGTACGGAGATAGCCTCCGGGCCAGTAACGCATACCACTCAAGAAGTGACGCTAGTAAGTCAAGATGGACACCATGAGAAGATCGTGTTCCATGTGATCAAGGCCCCTCAGTTTCAGATTATTCTAGGAATACCTTGGTTAGAGAAACACAATCCTCTGATCGATTGGCGAGCAAGAACGGTCCAGTTTCCAGAATGTGTCTCTACTTGTCACCCTCCACCTGGTGTTGCACTGGCAGCAATTTCTTCAGAGACTCCCCAGTTACCTCCCGAATACCAAGATGTTTTCCGGAAGGATCAGGCTAACTCTCTACCTCCTCATAGGTCTTATGACTGCCAGATAGACCTGATACCTGGATCTACTCCTCCTTGTAGTAGAATTTATGCCCTCACCGAGCCTGAGAACCTTCACCTTCGACAATACCTGGATCAATACCTGGCAAATGGGTTTATTCGTCCTTCGAAGTCCCCTGCTTCTTCAGCTTTGTTCTTCGTTCCAAAAAAGGAAGGAGACCTTAGAACTTGTATAGATTATCGCTCCCTGAACCAGATCACCGTTAAGAATAGATATCCGTTACCTTTGATCCCTGAACTCCTGGACCAAGTCAGAAAAGCAGGCATATATACAAAGCTGGATCTTAGAGGAGCTTACCACTTGGTACGAGTAAAAGAGGGCGATGAATGGAAGACGGCCTTCCGCACCAAGTATGGGCTATTTGAATATCAGGTCATGCCCTTCGGACTTTGCAATGCCCCGGCCGCCTTTCAATATTTTATGAACGATGTCCTCAGAGAGCTCATAGATGTGTGTGTTGTTGTTTACATTGACGACATCCTCGTTTATTCTTCATCGGAATCTGAACATCGGAAACACGTGAAAATGGTCCTCGAAAGATTGCGTCAACACAAACTTTCCGCTAAATTGGAAAAATGTGTTTTCAACGTGACTGAAGTTGAATTCTTGGGATTCATATTATCACCTGGCGGAGTGCGTATGGATTCAAAGAAGGTCGATGCAGTTCTCAAATGGCCATCACCATCCTCCGTAAAAGGTGTGCAAAGCATGTTAGGCTTCGCTAACTTTTACCGCAGGTCTATCCCCGAATTCTCTCGAATAGTCCAGCCCATCACTGCCTTGTTAAAGAAAAACAAACGTTTTGAATGGTCTACCGAGGCGGAACAAGCTTTCCAGGATTTAAAGACTAAATTTATCTCTGCACCAATTTTAAAACACCCTCGCCCCGAACTCCCCTACATCGTGGAAACTGATGCTTCAAGCCTTGCCATGGGGGCAGTTCTATCACAAAAGGACCCGATAACCAATCAGTTGCATCCCGTGGCATTTTGGTCCCGCAAATTCTCGCCTCCTGAAATCAATTACACGATTACTGACAAGGAACTTCTGGCTATCAAGTCTGCCTTTAAGGCTTGGCGGCATTATCTGCTGGGGGCCCGACACACCGTGACTGTGATTACGGATCACCGAAACCTGCAATATTTGAAAACCGCAAAAGCCCAATCCTCTAGACAACTCCGTTGGGCATTATTCTTTGCCGAGTTTGACTTCATAATTACCTATCGACCTGGTACAAAAAACGGTAAAGCTGATGCCCTTTCTCGGATGGGAGTGGAAGAACACTTGATCAACCCTAAACCTGTACCAATCATTCCCGAACAAAGAATTCTGGGTGTAATCGCCACACAATCCATAGAGGAAGTTAAGGATAAAGCCAGGCAACTTGTAACTCCAGCAGACATACAGAATTGGCATCTGCAGGGAAAGGACTTTGCAGTAAAGGACAACTTATTGTATTTTCAAGAACGATTATACCTACCCAGCACAGATTTACAGAAAAAAGTAATCTCTTGTTATCACGATTCTTTAATGGAAGGACATCCCGGTATAGCCAAGACCTCAGAAAAGATCAAGCGCTACTTCTGGTGGCCGTCTTGGAAAAAAGATATCAGAGACTTTATAATGTCCTGTGGAGTATGCGCCCAAAACAAGAGTCAAAAGGAAAGACCAGCAGGCCTCTTACGCCCTATTGACATCCCACCTCGCCCTTGGCATACGCTTTCTATGGACTTCATCACCGATCTACCTCCATGCTCCGGATACAATACGATTCTAGTAATCGTGGACTTATTCTCCAAGATGGCGCATTTCATTCCGCTCAAAGGCTTGCCAACAGCAGCAACTCTGGCCCGAGAGTTTCTCGAAAACATCGTCCGACTGCACGGTTTTCCTTCGGTTCTAATTTCGGATCGAGGTAGTCAATTTATTTCTCATTTTTGGCGAAGTTGCTGTCGGTCGGCTCAAATTGATGTGAGACTATCGACCAGTCACCACCCTCAGACCGACGGACAAACCGAGAGGACCAATCAAACTCTGGAACAGTATTTACGCTGCATGCTGCAACAAACTGAAAAAACTTGGAAAGACATCCTTTGGATAGCCGAATATGCCTACAATAACTCTGTCCATTCGGGAACTGGGAAAACCCCGTTTTTTCTTTTGTACGGCAGTCACCCTCGAACCTCGGAGTTGGATCCTCTCCAAGATCTTGAAACACCAGCAGTAGACTACCTGCATTCTACAATCACCCAAGCCTTTAAGGAAGCTGTTTCTCACCTTCAAAGGGCTAAAGAACAATACAAGAAAGGAGCAGATCAACATCGGAAGGAAGCCCCTCAATATCAAGTAGGGGATCAAGTCTGGTTATCCACCAAATATCTACCTCTAAAAGGGCCACGCACATTCAACCCAAGATACCTTGGTCCCTATTCCATCACTACCATAGTAAACCCAGTAGCGGTCAAGTTGGACTTGCCCCCGCACATGAAGATACATCCGGTCTTCCACGTCTCTCTATTAAAACCCGTGCAACCTCAAACCCGACTAACTAAATCTCCAAAACCTATCCTAGTTGATGGAGAACTCGAGTTTGAAGTCAAAAGCATTCTGGACTCCAAGATCTCCAAATCTAAACTATTTTACCTAATTGACTGGAAAGGCTACGGCCCCCAAGAGAGATCCTGGGAACCTGCTGAATATGTCCACGCTCCTCGCCTAATCAAAAGATTTCACCGAACATTTCCTGACAAGCCAAAACCCCCGGAGAAGCCCGGTTTGGGAGGGGCCTGGAGGGGGGGTACTGTCATGATCTCTGCTTCCAAAAGGTCAGAGTTTTCCCAACTCCCTTGGAAGCAGATCCATAACCCAGGTTCCGAGTGCCAACCAGTCCCAATTGGGACCTTTTGGACCCAGTCCTGGCGCCAGTGGCACCAGGCTCATAAATATGCCCAGTCCCAGGCTGGAAGCGCCGGGCTCATAATGCTTGGGTGGACTTACCTGCAGCAGACCATGCTGCTTACTTGCCTGCCAGTTGAGCCTCTGATCCTCTTCTGTTTGGAACTACTTTTCCTGTTGGGTGGGGCAGGAGCCACTCCCTAGGTTCAGAACACTGGAACTCTTCTGGAAAGCAGGAACTCTTTTCTTACCTAGGCGTGGCTGTGGAAGGAGACACCTAAGCACTACAGGCGGCTATTTAAACCACACCCGATGGATGAATCTTGCTTTGCGTTATTCTGCATCCTCTGCAGCAGAACGCTCATCGTGTCTTCTGCATCTGATCCTGGGGCTAAGGAAAAAGGCTTACCATCCTGAATCCAGTCTTCAGCAACACCCATAAAGACAAGAAAGAACAGGTTAGCATTACGGTCTTCAGTGACAGCTCTTCACTAACCTGGTCCATCGGCTGTCACCAACGCCTCGCGCTGCATTCCGACATCTGCAAGACAAAGGCTTACCTACTCTTCGTGCGCTCCGGAGGTCTTCACACTGCATTCCGGCATCTGAAAGACAAAAGCTTACCAACTCTTCGCACGCTCCGGAGGCCTTCGGCGCTGCATCCCGCATCTGAAAGACTAAACAAGGTGCGTTTAAAGACATTGGGGAACTTTAATACTCACGTGCCATTACTCCTTTCCACATCTAACCCAGTGTGTATTCCGGCACCCTGCAGCCGCTCCGAACTTGTACCTGCAAAATAAAAAGACAGTTAGAGTGCATCGTGAAGCAGGCAACAAGCGCTTACTTACGTGCTTCCAGGCGCTTCTATTCATCACACGGGCTCCATCTTCAACTCACTTCAGCCCGTCATCCACCATCGCCGGAACCCTGCAAAACAAGAGACATCATTACTAAAGACTTTAAAGACATTAGAAGTACTCGAAACTTACCGTTCGTGCAGTAAACGACGGACAGCAGTCCTCTGAAGTCAAGAGGCCTGCTCCCCTTATCCAGTGAAGAAACTGGTTACAGCACCCTGCCCCGAGGCAGATGGAGAGCACGGCGTTCACTTACCTAAGGTGAGAGCGTTAACCTTCGGGGTTCTACAGGAGAAGAGAAAGGGAAGAAGAGAGAGACATTTAATAACCCAGTTCATTAATCCCATATTTTCTATCTGCAGACATCTTACCCTTCGAGTCAGACATACAGTGCACAGAGGTCCAGCCCAAAGAGCCAGCCGTGTGGTACACATCACCTTTGAAGATACGGTATACGCCCAGTCAAGACCGGCGCCTCTACGGGAATCAGGTGAGCGTTACAGAGTTGCAGATAGTGTGGTCCCGGCCCCAGACAGCTTTGTGGATAATACAGAGGGATTTGAATTCAGTCTGTGAAGCAAACGGGAGCCAGTGAATACTTTTTTAGGGCAGGAAAGATGTGGTCCCTGGGCGTGAGGCCAAGGATAAGACTTGCTGCCCTATTTTGGATTAGCTGGAGGGGTCTCAGAGTGGAGGAAGGTAGATTCAGGAGGAGGCTATTGCAATAGTCAAGCCTAGATAGGACCAGGGTTCAGGTAACATTGAGCTTCTGGGGGAAGGTGAGAAAAGGTAGAATTAATTTGAGAAGGAAGAGTCGAAAGTGGTTCTTCTTGACAATGTCCTGAGTGTGAGGGAGGAAGGAGAGAGAAGATTCGAAGATGATTTCAAGGTTTCTGGGTTCAGAACAGGGAGCAGGGGGAGAGCCCATGGAAGAAGGCCATAGTGAAGGGAAAAAATCAAGAGAAGGGGTCCCAATGTGAAGGATCTGACTGCCAGATGAGTAAGATAGATGTTAAAGAGCCATGGTGAGAGAATAGAGCCCTGGGGGACACCACAGGTGGAGAAGGTAGTAGGAGTGGAGGTGCCCAGGATGATTTGGGAAGAGCGGTCAGTTAGGAAGGAGGTTAGGCAGTCCAGTGCCCTATATCAAGTATGTCGTGAAGCCTTTGTATGAGGATGGAGTGGTTGACTTTGTCAAATGCCGAGGAGAGATCAAGAAGGATGATGACAGCAGGGGAGTTGGAATCCAGGGATGCAAGCATTTCTTCACGGTTGTTTAGAAGAGCAGTTTGTGTTCCTCTGGATGCTCGGAATCCAGATTGATGGTCGTGGAGACCACCAACAAGTTCAGTGTGAAAGTTGAGTTGGGGCACAGCCAACTTCTCCAGCAGTTTCCCCAGGAAGGGGGTGATGGACATTGACATTGGGTGGTAGTTGGCTGGACAGGAAGGGTCTGCTGATGGGTTTTTAAAGAGGGGCACACAAGGGAGTGCTTGAGGGAGGAGGAGAAAGAACTAGTAGCAAAGGAGTGGTTACACAGATCAGCAAGTGCAGGGGCAAGAGAGCTAATGTTGTCTTTGATGGTTCTGGATGAGCAAGGGGGAACTTGTTTGGAAGAGACCTTCATGGAGCAGACAACTATGTTGACTTCTTCCGGTGAGACAGGGGTGATGGAGGAGAAGGAGGAAGGAGGAGGGTGAGTGGCCAAGGGAAGCAAATGGGCGAGGGATTGGTTGGGAGAGTGAATGGAGAGAGAAGGTTCGAAGATGATTTCAAGGTTTCTGGGTTCAGAACAGGGAGCAGGGGGAGAGCCCATGGAAGAAGGCCATAGTGAAGGGAAAAAATCAGGAGAAGGGGTCCCAATGTGAAGGATCTCCCTTTTGCTGGCATTGAGGCAGAGATCATTGGAAATGCACCAGGCCTGGGTGGCAGAAAGGCAGTCAGGGATGATGGAAGGTGCAAGAGGGTCAGCAGGGAGTTTGAAGAAGAGTTAGGTGTCATCAGCATAACTGGAAGTTGGGGGACAAGGAGGAGATGAATGCCAGATGAGTACGATAGAAGCTAAAGAGCCATGGTGAGAGAATAGAGCGCTGGGGGACACCACAGGTGGAGAAGGTAGTAGGAGTGGAGGTGCCCAGGAGGATTTGGGAGGAGCGGTCAGTTAGGAAGGAGGTTAGGCAGTCCAGTGCCCTATACCAAGTATGACGTGGAGCCTTTGTATGAGGATGGAGTGGTTGACTTTGTCAAATGCCGAGGAGAGATCAAGAAGGATGATGACAACAGGGGAGTTGGAATCCAGGGATGCAAGCATTTCTTCACGGTTGTTTAGAAGAGCAGTTTGTGTTCCTCTGGATGCTCGGAATCCAGATTGATGGTTGTGGAGACCACCAACAGGTTCAGTGTGAAAATTGAGTTGGAGCACAGCCAACTTCTCCTGCAGTTTCCCCAGGAAGGGGGTGATGGACATTGGGTGGTAGTTGGCTGGACAGGAAGGGTCTGCTGATGGGTTTTTAAAGAGGGGCACACAAGGGAGTGCTTGAGGGAGGAGGAGAAAGAACTAGTAGCAAAGAAGTGGTTACACAGATCAGCAAGTGCAGGGGCAAGAGAGCTAATGCTGTCTTTGATGGTTCTGGATGAGCAAGGGGGAACTTGTTTGGAAGAGACTGTAACGCTCACCTGGTTCCCACGGAGGCGCGGCGTCGAAGGCGCAGAACTCCGAAGATGGACAGGAAGGGCCTCTCTATTCTGGCTTCCCTGGCTCGTTGGATACCCTCCTTAGGGTTTGGAAGGATGAGCTCTCCATCCTGCTTCTGATGCAGGGGCGCGTTGAAACCCAGTTGCTTCACTGGATTGAGGATTGATGGGAGTTCAGGTAAGCTTGATTGTTCAGGTAAGGCGCTGTAAAAGTTTCAAGCTTAATAATAATGTTCGTTGTCTAATTGCAGCAAGCGCTAATGCTTATGTCTTTTTCCCCTTAGGGGCCGGGGTTCGGAGTGCCGGAGATATGGCGCCGACCCGAAGTGAAACAGTTCTGGATGAGCGCTCAGGTAATGTCTTTGCATTCGCTCATTCAATGTCTTTGTCTTTTTTCCCCATAGGGGCCGGGGTCCGGAGATGCCAGGAAGCGGCAGGACCCGAAATGCAGTGGGAATAATCCAACAGGTAAGACTTAAAAGGAAACTGAGCTTTCCTTATTCCTTTTCTCCCTCTCACCTTTGTTCTTGTCTTTTCTCCTCTAGGCGCCGGGGCGTAGCTGAATCCGGAAGATCGCTGCTGAAGATGGAAGCGCCTTGCAAAGGTGAGTAAAATGCAGCGCTGCAGCGTTCGAAACGAAATGCCTTTAAAATGATTTCTTCCTTTTCAGGGCCGTTGGAGAAATGACTCCGGGATGCAGATTTAGCAGGTAAGGGCTTTTCTTCTCCTATTCTCTTCCTTTCTCCCCTTGCAGGTGTTCCAGGGTGCTGGCAGGCGTGGCTGAAGTCAGGATGCAGGAGCTGACACGGTGAGCGTCCAGCTGCTAGGTGCAGAACAACGCGAAGCATGTGTGGCTGTTCGGGTGGGGTTTAAATAGCCTTGGAAGAAGTTCCTGGTATGTATCCTTCCACCAATCAGGTATGTATCCTTCCCCAACCACACCCGGGTGGTGAAGTAGTCCTACAGGTTAAGTAGTCCCATTCAGGCCTCAAGAGGGCCTGGATGAAGCAGCAAGGTCTGCATCAGGTAAGTGTGCACCCAAGCACTTAAACACATATCCTCTTCTATGAGCCTGGCGCCTAAGGCGCCAGGACTGGGGTCCGCTATGAGCCTGGCGCCTAAGGCGCCAGGACTGAGTCCAAAGGGCCCCGACTTGGGCCCGCTGAGACTTCCCTGGGGAAAATGATGTCTGCCTCTGGGGTTGCTGGGCCCGGCCTGGCTCCTTAGAGGTAGGCATCATGACAGTACCCCCCCTCAAGGCCCCTCCCAAGGTCTTTTCCTCCGGGGGTTTTGGTTTGTGCGGGAATCTTCGATGGAATCTTTGAATTAATCGTGGTGCGTGAACATAGTTACTGGGTTCCCAAGATCTTTCCTGAGGTCCATATCCTTTCCAATCAACAAGATAGAAGAGTTTCGACTTAACTATCTTGGAATCTAAAATGTCTTTCACTTCGAATTCTAATTCTCCATCAATTTGGACAGGGCCTGGGGGCTCAGACAGTCTGGTTCCAGGTTGTACTGGTTTTAGAAGAGATGCGTGAAAAACGGGATGAATCCGCATGTTGGATGGTAAATCGAGTTTAAAGGCCACTGGGTTGATAATAGCTTTGATGGGGTAAGGCCCAATGAATCTGGGATTAAAAGTTCGCTGACCCTTGAGGGGTAGATGTTTAGTTGCTAGCCATACCTGATCTCCTACTTGGTAAGGAGGAGTTTTACTTCGGTGCAAATCAGCGTTTTCTTTATACTTTTTCTTGGCTTGCTGTAAGTGGGTTGTAGCTTCTTTGAAGGCTTGGGTTATTGTGGAATGTAGGTGATTTACTGCAGGCATCTCCAGGGTCAGAGGTGGATCTAGGTCAGAGGTCCGAGGATGGTGACCATACAGGGTATAAAAAGGAGTCTCTCCGGTTCCAGAATGCACTGAATTGTTGTATGCATATTCTGCAATCCAAAGGATGTCCTTCCAATTCAACTCGGATTGGTGTAACATGCACCGCAGATATTGCTCGAGAGTCTGATTGGTTCTCTCGGTTTGTCCGTCGGTCTGGGGTGGTGGCTGGTGGATAACCGCACGTCTATTTGTGCTAGTTGGCAACATTTCTTCCAAAAGTGGGAGATAAATTGACTTCCACGGTCTGAGACTAATATGGAAGGGAAACCATGTAACCGCACTACATTTTCCAAAAATTCCTTGGCCAAGGTGGAAGCTGACGGCAATCCTTTTAAAGGGATAAAATGGGCCATTTTGGAGAATAGATCCACTATTACGAGAATCGTGTTGTAACCACCACAAGGAGGCAGGTCAGTTATAAAGTCCATTGACAAGGTGTGCCAAGGTGCTGGTGGAATGTCCAAAGGTTGAAGTAGGCCGGCTGGCCTTTTCTTTTGACTCTTATTTTGGGCACAGATTCCGCAAGACAACACAAATGACTTTATGTCTTTTCTCCAAGAAGGCCACCAGAAGTGGCGTTTGATCTTTTCTTCTGTTACCGCGATACCGGGGTGTCCTTCCATTAATGATTCATGATGACGGGTAATGACAAGTTCCTGCAATTCTTTACTTGGCAGAAATAACCGCTCTTGGAAGTAGGGTAAACCATCCTTAACGGTGTAGTGAGGACCCTTTTGACTCCATTCCAGTAAGGCAGAAGAGTCAAAAAGCTGTTTTACTTGAGCTTGGATGTCCTCAATGGTTTGCAATGAAGTCAAGCCCAGAATTCTTTGTTCCGGTATGATTGGCACAGGTTCTAAACTCGAATTGGGTTCTTCCATGCCTATCCGGGATAAGGCATCTGCCTTACCATTCTTGCAGCCAGGGCGATAGGTAATTACAAAATCAAATTCCGCAAAGAATAAAGCCCATCGGAGTTGTCGCGAAGATTGAGCTTTGGCCGTCTTTAAATACTGCAAATTTCTGTGGTCCGTAATTACGGTGATTGTGTGTCTTGCACCGAGAAGATAGTGACGCCAAGCCTTGAAAGCTGATTTAATAGCCAGTAGTTCTTTGTCGGTAATTGCGTAATTGAGTTCAGGTGGAGAGAATTTTCTGGACCAAAAGGCTACAGGGTGTAGTTGGTTAGTTTCTGGGTCTCTTTGCGACAGGACAGCTCCCATGGCCGAACTGGATGCATCGGTTTCCACGATGTAAGGGAGATCTGGGCGCGGGTGCTTCAATACAGGTGCAGAGGTGAATTTGGTTTTCAGGTCCTGAAAGGCTTTTTCAGCCTCAAGAGTCCATTCAAAGCATTTATTTTTCTTTAGGAGAGCTGTGATGGGTTGAACAGTTCGAGAAAATTCCGGGATGAACCTTCGATAGAAATTGGCAAAGCCAAGCATGCTTTGCACTCCCTTCACAGAGATAGGAGATGGCCATTTGAGAATGGCGTCCACTTTCCGCGAGTCCATTCGGATTCCTTGAGGTGTCAGGATGAATCCGAGAAACCCCACTTCTGTGGTATGAAAAACGCATTTTTCGAGCTTGGCAAATAATTTGTGCTGGCGCAATTTCTCAAGAACTGCCCTAACATGGTTTCTGTGATCAGATTCTGAGGAGGAATACACCAGGATGTCGTCAATATAAACGATGACACAAACATCGATAAGTTCCCGAAGAACATCATTCATGAAGTACTGAAAGGCGGCAGGTGCGTTGCACAAACCGAAGGGCATTACTTGATATTCGAAGAGCCCAAATTTGGTGCGGAATGCAGTCTTCCACTCGTCGCCCTCTTTTATACGTACCAGGTGGTAAGCTCCTCGGAGATCTAGCTTGGTGTACACACGAGCATCTTTTACTTGGTCGATAAGCTCAGGTATCAGGGGCAAAGGGTAACGATTCTTAATCGTTATCTGATTTAGGGCGCGGTAGTCAATACAGGCCCTAAGGTCTCCTTCCTTTTTAGGTACGAAGAACAAAGGGGAAGAGACTGGTGACTTTGATGGGCGAATGAAACCATTGGCCAGGTAATGAAATACTGGCGCAAATGCAGGTTCTCAGGTTCAGTAAGAGCATAAATCCTACTACAAGGTAGTTGTGCATTGGGTACCAAGTCGATTTGGCAATCGTAAGATCGATGGGGAGGTAAGGTGTTAGCCTGCTCTTTCTGAAAAACGTCTTGGAATTCTTGGTATTCAGATGGTAGCTGTACAGGGGTGGAAGTTACAGAGGCTAGACCCATAGCTGGATTCCTTGGGTAACAGGTTGGTTCACAATCAGGAAAAGTTATCTTCTTTGCTCGCCAGTCTATTCTCGGATTATGTGTTTCTAACCAAGGGATTCCAAGAAGTACTTGAAATTGTGGGGCCTTGATCACATCAAACACGATTGCTTCCCGATGTCCGTCCTGACCCACCAGAGTGATTTCAACTGTGGAATGCGTTACAGGCCCTGAGGCTATTTCGGTTCCATCAACTGTAGTAATTACATCTTGGGTTACTTTCGGGCGGAGAGGAAGCTTAATCCTGGAAGCCAATTCACGGTCTATGTAATTTCCAATAGCTCCACTGTCTATGTATGCTTTTATAGCATGCAACTGCTGAGGCTGTTTTGGGTTCACAAGCACCATTGGCATGACAAAATGCGAGGTCAAAGAGTTTGTTTTCAAGCTCGGCAAGCGGACCCCTACGCTTGTCGGGCTAGGTCGTTTCCCGAACCAGGTGTCAATAACTCGTTATCAATGGCTCCAACCACCTTCTTGGGTGGTTTAACTGGACAACTTTGAAGAAAGTGACCGGAAGTTCCGCAATACAGACAAAGTTGCATTTGTCGCCTTCTCTCTCGTTCCTTCTGCGTTAATGGTCCTTTAACACTGCCAATTTGCATAGGTTCGGAAACGTCAGTACTCTTGGAGTTAACGTGGGTCTTGATAGGTACTCTGGTTTCATACTTGAGCCGATTTGCTTTTCTATTTTGAAGTCTGTGATCAAGTTGAACCACTAAGTCTATGTAGTCTGCGCAGGCCTGGGGTGGATCTACTATCTGAGCTATAACATCTTTAAGCTCTCCGCGCAGGCCTCGATGAAACAATGTGATCCTTTTATTTTCAGGCCATCCGGTTTCCACAACTAGTCTATTAAAGGTGGCGATATAGGACAAAAGATCCTGATTACCTTGTCGTAAGGATAGCAGTTCGTTGTCAAGGGCCTGTCCCTGCGAGTGTCGAGCGAACAATCTTTCCATGCTGGCCTGGAAGCCCTGGAAATCCCGGAGAATGGGATCATCCTGATTTACCAATGGAATAGACCAATCGGCAGCACAGCCACTGAGGTAAGATAGTACAAAGGCTACTTTGGTCTGGTCGTTGGGGAAGGCCCCGGGCCTGCATAAAAAGTGTAAACGGCATTGGTTCATAAAAACGGCAAATTTCTTGGGATCCCCCGCAAAACGTTCCGGCGGGGCCAAAGGCATGTGTCCAGGTAGATTGATTTGTACCGGGTTATTCGAACCCATTGTTGTAGAAATATCTCCAGAAACAGGTAAAGGAGTGTGCTCTGCCTGGCCCTGCAATAACCTTTTGGCCAGATCATCAGTTCTTTCCCTGGATAGGATTAGTTCCCTTCTGAGAGCATTAGTCTCCTGGCGGGCTGAGTGCACTTCTGCCCGTAATTCCCCTAAAAGATGGGCCAGCTGATCTGTCTCGGAAGTCTCCATAGCGCCCAGGTGGGAAATTGTGGTAAGGCTTCGCGTTCTGTAACGCTCACCTGGTTCCCACGGAGGCGCGGCGTCGAAGGCGCAGAACTCCGAAGATGGACAGGAAGGGCCTCTCTATTCTGGCTTCCCTGGCTCGTTGGATACCCTCCTTAGGGTTTGGAAGGATGAGCTCTCCATCCTGCTTCTGATGCAGGAGCGCGTTGAAACCCAGTTGCTTCACTGGATTGAGGATTGATGGGAGTTCAGGTAAGCTTGATTGTTCAGGTAAGGCGCTGTAAAAGTTCTGTTCAAAAGTTCAAGCTTAATAATAATGTTCGTTGTCTAATTGCAGCAAGCGCTAATGCTTATGTCTTTTTCCCCTTAGGGGCCGGGGTTCGGAGTGCCGGAGATATGGCGCCGACCCGAAGTGAAACCGTTCTGGATGAGCGCTCAGGCAATGTCTTTGCATTCGCTCATTCAATGTCTTTGTCTTTTTTCCCCATAGGGGCCGGGGTCCGGAGATGCCAGGAAGCGGCAGGACCCGAAATGCAGTGGGAATAATCCAACAGGTAAGACTTAAAAGGAAACTGAGCTTTCCTTATTCCTTTTCTCCCTCTCACCTTTGTTCTTGTCTTTTCTCCTCTAGGCGCCGGGGCGTAGCTGAATCCGGAAGATCGCTGCTGAAGATGGAAGCGCCTTGCAAAGGTGAGTAAAATGCAGCGCTGCAGCGATCGAAACGAAATGCCTTTAAAATGATTTCTTCCTTTTCAGGGCCGTTGGAGAAATGACTCCGGGATGCAGATTTAGCAGGTATGGGCTTTTCTTCTCCTATTCTCTTCCTTTCTCCCCTTGCAGGTGTTCCAGGGTGCTGGCAGGCGTGGCTGAAGTCAGGATGCAGGAGCTGACACGGTGAGCGTCCAGCTGCTAGGTGCAGAACAACGCGAAGCATGTGTGGCTGTTTGGGTGGGGTTTAAATAGCCTTGGAAGAAGTTCCTGGTATGTATCCTTCCACCAATCAGGTATGTATCCTTCCCCGACCACACCCGGGTGGTGAAGTAGTCCTACAGGTTAAGTAGTCCCATTCAGGCCTCAAGAGGGCCTGGATGAAGCAGCAAGGTCTGCATCAGGTAAGTGTGCACCCAAGCACTTAAACACATATCCTCTTCTATGAGCCTGGCGCCTAAGGCGCCAGGACTGGGGTCCGCTATGAGCCTGGCGCCTAAGGCGCCAGGACTGAGTCCAAAGGGCCCCGACTTGGGCCCGCTGAGACTTCCCTGGGGAAAATGATGTCTGCCTCTGGGGTTGCTGGGCCCGGCCTGGCTCCTTAGAGGTAGGCATCATGACAGAGACCTTCATGGAGCAGACAACTATGTTGACTTCTTCCGGTGAGACAGGGGTGATGGAGGAGAAGGAGGAAGGAGGAGGGTGAGTAGCCAAGGGAAGCAAATGGCCGAGGGATTGGTTGAGAGAGTGAATGGCAAGGCAGTTCAGGATGTCCTGAGGTTTGGTGGTGAAGTGAGTGGCAAGTGCATTGCATAGGGCCTGAGAAGGAATGGGAGAGGAGGATGCTGCGGAAGGGTTGGCTACTTCCCTGCAGATTTTGGGAAGTTCAGCCATGTTGTTGGATGTGCTAGATGCCCGTGACTGAATGTGGGCCATTTTCTTGGCAGTGATAGAGAGTCTGTATTGCCTTTGGAGCAGGTGGCAGGCCAGTTTGTCAGAGACTGAGTCTGAGGTTTGCCACTTCCGGTCCGTAGCTCTTCACTTTTGTTTCAGGGCTGCAAGTTCAGAGTCTTACCAAGTGTTATGCTTAGAGGTGGGTTTCAAGCGGATCCTCATCACTGGGCAAGAATGTCAAGGGTGTTGGTGATGGACACGTGGAAGTTGCTGAGAGTAGTGTCAGTTGTAGAGTCTGAGTTGGGAGGGCAACGGGGGATAACGGTGGAAGTGAAGGCAGCAGCTGACACCAGTTTCATCGGGTGGATTTTCGACAACGAGGTTAGCAGGGCTTTTGGAGGAGTGGTCACAAGGCCATAGGGATCCAGTTTGGAAGAGAGAAGAGAGTGGTCAGAGCAAGACAGAGGGGTCAACAGGAGAGATGAGAGAGGAAGGTCGGAGTGGATGAGGGCGTTGTGAGTTTGTCCGGCTGGATTGGGCTGGACCAGAAGGGAGAATGGAGAGGGATAGAGAGGTGAAGAGGTCAATGAACAGAGTGGATGCTGTGCCAGGGGAGTCCAATTGGATGCTAAAGTCACCCAGGAGGAGCAGGTTGGGGGAGGTTGATAGTAAGGAGGAACAGATACCAGTCCATTCAGAGAGGAAAAGGGAGGTAGCACCTGGAGGCCGGTAAATGGTAGCAATGGTCAGATTGGAGGAGGGAGAGATAACCAACTTGCATACCAGGATCTCAAAGGAGGAGTAGAGCTGAGTAGGTAAGATGGAAGACGGAACCCACTCAGGGAAGATTAAGGAAACCCCACTGCACTACAGTGAGGTTGAGGCTTGGAAATTATCTTAAAGCCACCAGGTAGAAGGGAGTCAAAAGCGATAACTGAGCTGGCATTGAATGACGTCTCAGAAAGAGCGAGAATGTTGAGGTCAGTGTCTTCAAGAAGGAGGCAGATGTCAGAAGAGTGTTTGTTGGCTGAGCGGAGTTAAGAGTCGCCAGGTGGAGATGGTTTTATGAGTGGAGCACAGGGGCTTCGTACTTGAGTCAGAAGGGGGGAGAAGGGGAAGTAGGGGGAGAGACAGGAGAAGGAAGAAAGTTAATGAGGGATGGCAGGATCCAGTGAAAGAGAAGGAGGTTGGCCATGGGGACCCTGAACCAGGATAGTGCCAGTGTGGTAGACATTAATGATGCAACATGATGAGCTGAAGCCTGCCAAGACGACTTCCCACTTAGTGCCAACATTAGTGGAAGAGGATGTGAAAGTGGAGAGAGTATAGAGGAGATGAAAAGTCCATAGGTCTGGAGAGGGGTCAGAGAAGAGGATATCAGTGAAGATCTCTCTGGAGGACGCACTGATATAGGTGTCTGAGATAGGAAGGTCAGGATTTGCACCCATGATGTATTTTTGTGCTTTTTGCGTCCATATTTTGTGACAGAGGGAGGTTAGGTGATAGGGTAGCAGTTAGAAAAAGATTGGAGAGATGGTAGGTGCAGTCTCAGTGGAAGAGGATAGACGTGAGAAGGGAAAAGAAAAGAGGGGGGCCTGCAGTGCACAGTCCTGGCCCTATTCACAGATGGCCTAGTAGTTAAGGAGAGCACAAAACAAATGCAGAGCAATAGGTGGGGTGCAGGATTCAATTGAAAGATTTGTGTCCTTTCTTGGCTAAGGCAGTTAATAACACTAATATATTTTGTTTGGCCGCTTTCTCAAAGAGAGATGCTATCAACAGTTTGTTTACATGTTGTGCCAATGTCAAACCTCCTGGGAACTTCATATCATCAAGATATTTCTTCGTTCCTTGTTAAAATAGGGTTGGCCTTAGTGTATAAGCCTGTGGTAAGCAGGTCCATGTAAGTTGGTTGCCAAATTCAGCAAAATTAAAAAAGTACTCACTATCTGGATGTATGGATGTATTGGGATAGAAAAGAAAGCTAAACACGAATCAACAACCATACAATAAGCTGCTTGAATGGTGTACAAAACAGAGTAGTCACTTGATTTGGGACCACAGGAAAGGATGGCAAAACAAGAGCCTTTGTTGCTCTTAATTCTTGGATAAATCTATAAACTTCATGGTCAGATTTCCATTTGGGTAGGATGTGTGTATTGCATGGGTTCGTAGATGGTACTCCTTGCTCTAAAAGTGAATATATTATTATTGAAATTCTTGTTTCTGCTACAGGTTTCAAAGGGTATTGCGGTTTTCTAGGCAAAGGTTTTTTAGTATTTGCCTGAATTTGCAGCGGTTCCATTTTATGATGTAAACTAACTTCATTTACATGCTGTTACAACACTAGGGCATCTTCAATGACAATTGTTCTAAATCCCTTTGATTAATGTCTTTTTCACTTTTATCTCTTCTTCATGCTCACATGATCATCACTTCAATCTCATGCATATTTGGGATATCTAGGAACACTCCGTCTGGAGTACAGTACATGTAAATCATAAGTTGCAAAGTAGGTCACGTCCCAACAAATTTACTGGTCACAATGACTGAAAGAAATGCATGCTTATCTGAAAAATATATACTATCAAGGGTTGGATTACTGGGTGAATAACTCGATTTTTCAAAATCCTTACAGATTGCACTGTCTCTGAAGATAAAATGACATTCATAAAATCTTTATTCTTAACTACAGAATTACACATTTTACATTCATTTCACAATCTGCACAGGGTACATCCTTATCAATGGGAAGCAACATTTTCATGATGACGTCAGTCCCCCCCCTGGCATTCCTAACCATTGCTTTACTGTTTGTTCTGTACAAGGTTTAGGATTCACGTTCCAAAGATGTGACGCTGAGGGAGAAAATGTGTCTCCATTTGCTTGGAGTTGAGGCCAATTCAGGCTATGGCAATCTTCTATATCAATGAATCCGTAGCCTGACCCAATTTAACACCATGGACCTCATTACGGGGTTGCTGATAAAACCAGTTACAGACAACTGCATAACGCCATTTCTGCCGCCTGACTTCCCGGTGTCACTAGGATATTATGGCAGGCGGTGGGAACGGTAAATCCCCATTCCCATGGAGTCCCATACTACTCCATAGGAATGGGGTCACTTAAGCACCGGCACAGTTGCTGTTGCTTCAGTGAAAACAATGCCGGTAGTGGTCTGAACTCCTGGCAGGTCCGGCCTGCCAGGAGTTCCGTGCCCCTATGGGGAAACTATTAGTTTGGTGGTCCGGAAAAGGTGTCGGTACGTTACTACCGACACCCTTATTTCCGGACCGCCAAACTCATAATGAGGCCATATGTCCCATATCTTTATTAGGTCAGCCACTCTCGTGAGTCAAATGCCTGCATACGTCTGCCGCCATTATTAAACTCATTGATTCATATAAACCCATGAGGGAATAAAGCAATAAATCACTGTCTTCAATTCCTCCGTAAACTTCTCCGATTCATCTTGCACATTAGGAAATTCCTTACAAAACTTCCTCAAATCACTCAGGCATGAACAATTACCAGGCTACCTGTTAACTGCTTCTGTGGGGCTTGTAGTTGCACATTTCCTGCACTGTAAATCACACTTACATTGGTATGGGAAGGGCTTATGATAGACATGCTTGCAGCCTACCTGGCCGGGGCTTGAACTTGGCATTGTGTACATGAGCAGGCTGTGTCTTTGAGATTGTGCTTGCAGTGCTTCTGGAATTTGTGGCATTGCTTGCAGTTGTGATGGCATGGCACATCTCAACCGCATGTTTCCTAATATCTTTAATATCTTTCTTATACCTGTCTTTGCCTTCTCCACACTCTTCCATGTATGCTCATTGTGAATATAATTTTGTTATCGGAGCCAGTTAACTAGACTTTGCTTAATAGCCCTGTGCCTTTCTCAAATTATATATTCTGTCTAATTTATTTCTCATTCTAACATGTGTGTCCTCTAAGGCCCTCATTTTTGATTCCCCAGACCTATTTGACCGCTCTGCTCTGCAAACCAGTATAGAAAACCTTCCATTCCTGTGGATTTATCTTTTTTCCTTTGCCTTCTATGGTATCTCTTAAATTGTATTATGTTAAATGTTCCATCTAGCAGAAACTGTCGTCGCCTAGCCCCTTTAGTTATGGGGCTCCATTGTTTATATCTACAGGTCTCTGGTTTGAAATTCACATACATTTAAGATGCTGCTCTGTCCCAATCGGGGACACTCTGCTCTTTAGTTTGGTTTGTACCCATTTTGAAATAAGTTCTTTAATTTCCTGCTTATATTCCCATTTTATCCACTTGATAGCAATGTATTCCCAATAAACATATTTTATTTTGATCCGCCATTATAAGATGGGAATATATTTCATTGTCTCTGACAGTGCTACTGGCAACTGCCATCAGCTTCTTTACCCTGATGGCTGTGACCTCAGCACCCGTCCTACACCGATGGATTCAAAAACACACCAATTCTCGAAGACAGTTGCAGGGTTTTTATTGGTTTTGTAGTCAAGAGGCTTTCTAAGGGCTGTCCCTTTCTATCTCATCTAGGGATGGGCAGTCCCTCCCTAACCCTTGCATCCTTCAATGCCGGGATTGTAGCTAAAGATTGGTAACCACTACAATCTAAAATATGTTTCCTATAAGGATGATGGCATACAAGCAGAATGTCATATCTACCTAAGTCTCCCTAAGAGAACTATCTATGTGGTCCCTACTCTAAATCTTGGTGATGACTTAGGTAATGGATTTTGCTCCTTTTCAGATAGCCTTGCCCCACTTGATCTTATCCTTACCCGCTCAACTATTCCTCTCCCTAGGTCTAGCTGTCACTCTCCCTTATCTTCTCCTACTCTATTTCCTCCACTCCACCCAAAGACTCGTCTCTCACTCTCCCTGATACTTCCTCTTCTGTCCCATTGATTTTCCTCACTCTACTGACTACCTCCTCCCTCAGATCTTACTTACTACTACTCTCTGTGCCCCCTCTGTTGCCTCTCCTCCCCCCATCCCCTACTACTACTCTCCTCCTGTACTGTACTACTGCTCCCTCCTCTCCATACCACTACTGCTCTCCCTTCTCCACACGCATACTCTCTCTAAACTACTAGTACTACTCCACCACACCCACTGCCTCAGTCACCCTTCTTCCACTCTCCCCCTACTAATCTCACTCACACAACTTTCATACACATTCAAACACTGGTACCACTCGTTGCCACCAGCCAATACCTCATCTTGTACACTCTTTTAATATTTCTTCTCCGCTCTCTTCTAGTTTTTCCCTCCTCTACTTGGTCTCTTTGTGCTCCTGCTCCTCCCTAAACCTCACCCAAACAAACCACACCTTCCTGCTTCCTGTCCTCCCTTTATCCTTCCCCGTCCCCCTCCATTGGCTAGCTTTCTCTGCTAGTTCAGCTGACCAACTGCTGACTTTCCTTTTCCCTGGGGAGGTGTTACAATTGTGCAAACATTCAAAAAGTGGTCTTGAACCCTGCCCCTTTCTAATCTCTTGTACTGCTGGTTTCTCATAATGGCAGCCTGCAACAGTTAATGTTCTAGTTCGTGTGAAGGTCTTTCAGCAGTTTATGGTTGCTGGCTTGTTGAAGGTGCCACTCTGCGGTCCCCCTACAGGTGAGCACAAAGTCTTTGTGCCTGAGAGTCCTTCCAGGCATGCCTCGCCCTGATCATGCTGTTGCCATTGTTACCAGGTGGGTGGCTTCGATTTAGGACGATTTTCCCGAATCAAAAGGTTTGCATGAACCTTTTGTTCTAAAAATGCTACCACCAAAGGTTCGAACACCAAAAGTTTGAACCTTTGGTGGTTGCATTATAAAAAGAAACGGGGGCTGTGGGGGTGTCCCCTCTATCACCCTGCTCACTATACTCCATAGTATACTGAGTGGGGGCTGCGGGGGACACCCCTGCAGCCTTCCGTTTAAAAAAAAAGGAAAGGGGGCTGCATGGGTTCCCCGCGCATCGCCACGCTCACTATACTTTATGGTATAGTGAGCGGGGGCTGTGAGGGTTGCACGGGACATCCCTGCAGCCTTCCGTTTCAAAAAAAAAAGAAGAAGAAAAGGACCCTGCAGCGCCGGTTCCCGATCACGGAAGTGAAAGGGAACTGGCGCTGCAGGGAACCCAGTGTGAAGATGAAGGTAAGTGGGGTTTGTTTATGTTGAGGGTGTGGGTGGGGGTATGCTGAGGGTGTGGGTGGGGGAGTGGTATGGGTGTGTTGTGTGTGTGGATGTGAGTTTGTATGTGTGTTCGCATGAGAAAGGTGCAAACTTTTGGTAGTTCGCACCTTTCTCATGCGAACGATTTGCCCGCAGTAATTTCAGCCGCGGGCAAATCACTTGGATTCGGTGGCTTCATCTGGAGCAATCCACTCTCAGACTTGCAATGAGTTTCCAACTGAGGCAGGTGTGTAGCAGTTTGCATTGTTCAGGCTGATGGGTGGCTTGTTCTTCCTCCTGTTCAACAGTTCATTCTCACTGTGCATGCTGGCTTGATGTCCAGTTACAGCTGCTGCAGGTGAGGATCCTACAAGACAAAGAGAATGACACTGGGCCAGAATGGGGCTGTGCAGACATGGGGTGATAGGCAGTGCTTCTCTGATGAAACCAGGAACAGGAGGAAAGGGTAGGCCTAGGCACTCTTGGTTCCTACAGCCTGCCTCTGGGGAAGGGGTTGCTCTGGCATTAACCCCAGTAGGCCTCCCAGTCCAGGCTGACAGTTGTCCAGATATCCACCTGGCAGGGATAGATCTCTGGCCCTGTCACACTCCTCCAACATTTCCTCAGAGCGACCCTCTTCATCTGTGTTTGTAGCTGCCTGCGGGTACCGGAACAGGAAGTCAACATTGCCTTCTTCAGAGCTAGGCCAACATTACACCACAAAGGTTTAGGTCTCGATGACTAGGAACCATCTTTAAATGGGTTGGTGTCTTTGTTCCAGGCCATCCACATCAAGGGAGCATGATCTGATCACATTTAGCTTGAAAGTCCTTCCCGCCAGGCTGTTAATGGCCCCCTTGATGGCCAGGCACTCCAGTTCTACCACTGGTTAGTTCTTCTAGCTTGTGGCATTTTTACAGAATTGGTTGCTCTTCTCCCTTCTTGATTTTGAAGATGATAGCTCCCATTCCCACTGAAGATGCATCTGCCTGTAGTAGGAATCCCAGGGCAGAGTCGTGATTAAGACTGGAATTTTAAAGAGGCTGCTTTTCCGGTTTTAGAGGCACAGTTGATCGTTGTGATCTCATTGCATATGGTTGGGATAAGCCTTGGTCAGCTTGTTTGTCAAGGGGGCGGCAACTCTGAGAAGTTGGGGGTAAACCTCGGTTAATACCCCACTAGTCCTACAAAAATTTATATTTTCTCTTTAATAACAGGTGATTTGTTGTTTTGGACTACCTCTATTTTGCAAGTTTGGGATAGCACCTTTCCATTTCAATAGCAGGCCGGCCTTGAATACAGACAGCAGTCACATGTTTTATGTTTTCCTCCAAAGAGGATCTCTATATGACTATATCAGCCAGGTAGGCCCCAGCAAAGCTTTGGCAGGAAGTTATGAGTTGATCAATTAATGGCTGAAAGGTGGCAGGTGCACCATGCAGACCCAATGATAAGACTGTAAAAAGAATGAGGCCTTCTGGTTTGTCTTTTCATACAGGGGGACCTGCCAATATCCTTTTGTCAGGTCCAGTGTGGAGATGTACTTGGCTGGTCCCAGGGTCTCCACCAGCTCATCTATTCAAGGCATGGGTAGGCGTTAAACTTGGAACTTTTGTTCAGTCATAAAAAATGTATTCACAATGTCCAACTGCTGTTGGGATTTGGCACCAGCACAATGGAGGAGCACAATTCACAGTAAGACCAAGCATCTTTCTCAATTCATCTTTAATGATTCTCTTGCATGCTTCTGGACGAAGGTACGGTTTTAACCTGATGACTGTTAGGATTTCGTGTACCACCCCTCTTACTCGTCCAGGCTTTGTTGGAATCATATCAGGGATATCTCTTTAGCAACTCAACCAGTTCTTTGTGACAGGATTTGGGGAGAGCTGGTGATATGGTTAGCCAGTGAACTTGAGTTGGTAAAAGAGTCTTACTGGTGGTATTTTTGTAAAATACTAGAGGTTCACCATGCCTTCAATGTATTGGTGCTTTCTTCTGTTGACCCACTGGACTTTGTAGGTTAGGTTTAACATGACTTCTCTGTCGACATATGGCCCATTACATCTATTGAGTAATTTGTTTTGCATGGTGGGCAGCAGGACCATGACGTCTGCCACAGAAAAGGTGTGAAGTCTGACATTTTTACTGTAGGCCCTCTCTTGGCAGGTCCGAAGCAGTTGTAGATATTCCTTAACCAGCTTTCCGTACCTTCTTCATATATTCCCTTATGTTCTGGATCATTTAATGGCTACTGGTCTGTTGACTCTCTGGTCCTTCACATTCTTCCCCTAGGACATCCAGCATCTCTAAGATTTCTGCCATATAATACCTAGCAGTGGGAGAACACCATGGATGCCTTTGGGGTCTTCTTCACCACACACAGGGCCCAGGAAATTGGGTCATCCCAATTCTTTCTATCTTCTGCGACCAATCATGTTAGGATGCACTAAGTGTTTGAGTAAAAATGCTCCTCAGTCCATCTGTTTGAGGATGATAAACTGGCGTTTTTCATTCCCCCGTATCTTGACATAAAGATACTACCTTGGTCAGTGAGGATTTTTGCTGGGAAGCCAACCCTTGTGCAGAATGTTACAAGTACCTTTATGATTCACTTGGTTGCATGACTTCTTAAGGCAAAGGTTTCCAGGTACCCGGTGGCATAGCCAAGGATCACCAAGATGTACTTTTCCCAGTCATTAACAGTTTCAGTGGCACAACAATGTTTATTTCTGGTAGAATGGGAGCTTTTTGATGGGGAGGGGCAGTAGAGGGGCTCTTGGCACATCATCTGGCAAGGTCTTATGGTAGTTAGGGTATGCTGAACAAAACTGCTTGACCTGGGTGAATACTCCAGGTTAGTATAAATGACTAAGGAGGACCTTTATTTTTTTTTCCAACCGTAAGTGCTCAGCTGTAAAGTTGGAATGAGCCAATTCCATTACCGCTTTCCGAAATTGCTTTGGGACCAGAAGTTGATAGCAGTTGGTATCATCGGGTTTATATCAACTCTGTACAGTAGACACTTGCTGCTGATGAAATGGGCAGTCTTCAGTGTTTGGTAATCAGCTTCAGATTCCACATTCTTATTGGTCTGTTCCAAAAGTGGATTCATTGTCTGGGCATTGGCAAATTCAATTGATGCATGCCTGGAAGCTTCTGGGAAGCATTTGTCATCTTGTTGGGCTTCATGACCTCTTCAAACCCAAATTTGGCTCTTTTAGTCTCATCTAGGTCTTGTACTTCTTCGGTTTACGGAATTAAGATCTTCTTGCAGAGAAGTTAAGCTATGAGTTGGCCATATTTTATTACATAAGCAAGATCCTACAGGTTAAAACAGACCACTTTACTTCCCCTTGATAGTCCTCATCAATGACTCGAGCAGCAAAATATAAGGCGTGCATGTGGGCCAGTTCAGATTTTGGTTAAATCCACCCTTAAGTCCCTTCTGGCACTTCCATCCGCAAACTTGTCTTGACCAGGGCATTGCCTCGGATGAAACCTCCACCAACTCATCTTTGTACGGATCGCATCTCGTGACCCTCGTAGAGGCTATTGTAGGGACACTGGTGGACACATGCTGGGAAAAGAGGCAGCGCTTACAGCACCTTTTATCACATTACACCTGCCTAACCTGGCCTTGGGGAAAGGTTGGTCGAGATTGACCCATACGAGCCGGTGAGTGATCCAGCTAATGGAAGGGGGTGGGGAGTCTGACACCAACGAAGAGCAATGTAAAAAGGAGAGAAAGGAAAGACAGAGCAGGGGTTGTTCAGGTGAGCTCAAGTGGAGAGATGATGGTCTAAGACCAGGTGGAGGGAATATGGTGAAGCGGAGAGCGGAGGAGAATGCAGGAGAGATTGTTAAAAGTGAAGTTTTGACTGTAATAGCGAACGAGTGTGTGTATGGTGATTGTAAGGTGCTGGTGAGTGTTAGAGAAAATGTGTGAGAATAAGTGAGTTTGGGTGAGCAGGGTGTATGAAAGAGTGAAAGGATTCAATGTAAGAAGAAGGAAAGGAGGGTTAGAGAGGAAAGGGGAAGTAGAATAGAGAGTTGCAAGTAGAAGGGAGAGAAGAGTGGAAAGTAGAGAAGAGGGGGGAATATAATAGAGAGTGGAGAGGAGAGTAGCGAGAGTAGAGGAGAAAAAGGAGCATTAGGGGAAGACCACCGGCGGGAGAGAGAGATAGAGAGAAAGCCAGAGTGAGAGTCGGTAGGAGATGTGTGTTCATAAGGGGGACAGAGGACAGGAGAGATGGTGGGGGAGAAAGAGAGCAGAAGGGGTGTTCAGATAGTAATAGGAGAGGAAGAAACAGAGGGAGCATATGTGACAGAAGCACACAGGCATGGAGAGGAGCAAATATGTGAAACTGAGCATTTAAAGAGGCACCAGATCCCAGTGCAAGTACCAGCCATCCCTGGAGATATTAGGATAGGTTACAACCTTAAAAAAGGCTGAGGCCTTTAGGCTATCACTCCAGTCAGAATACTACACAGTAGGCGTTACTGATCTCTAGTTACAAAATGCAAAGGATAGAAAAGCCTATGCCTGAGTTGTGGGAAGCCCACAAGAGACAAGAAAGAGAGAGGTGGCCTTTAGTGTGTCCTAATTCCCTTGCAAACCATCAAACTCCAGCCTCATTTGTGTTCTCGAAACAAAAACCCAATCCCATTTCTGGGTAATGGTATTCTTGAGTCACATGACACAGGGGAGAGCAAGTGAGGAAAGCGCATCACCAACATCTGTACACAAAGGGGGGTTGGGTTTAGGGGATTAAAAAGGGAAAAAAGGAAAGAGACATTGGTGCATAAATATGCGGTTCAAGGGATCTAGCATCATTAGGAATATTGTGAAATGGAGTATAGTCAACATTAAATGAAGAGTGAGTAATGAAGGCTTTACTGCTTCTGATGGATGGGCCAAAAATAAGATGGGACATTTCAAAGCCTGGAGGAATGGCTGCACAAATAGCTCATCTTTAGTAGTCACACAGTCAAACTTCTTTGAAAAAATGATGTCATTAGTGCCATCCAATATGAGATACATTTTCTTATTTCAGTTGCCTGTTTATGGAGAGAATGTGCATTGAAGAGAGCAGCCTCAATAAATAGTGTTCTCTGGATGGAAGGATTGGAGGTAGGAGAGGGAGGGGTGACAGGCTGTTTGAGAAGAGGAGCAGTAGATGGTCCAGTATGGAGTGTAGGTGATGTCAGGCTCCAATTAGGTGCTGTGGCTGGGGCGGTCATTTGTCACGTGGGTCAGCTGGGCTCATCTTCACAGGGTGAATGTCAGGCTTAGTTCGCAAAGTGTCACAATCCTAACTAATCTAAACTGCACAATGACCATTGACATGCAAAGAGTAATGTTAGACATAAAACCATTACTTAGATGGAGGAGGCTATGAAATGTGGACTGATATATGCACATTCTAACCCGTGCTTTTATGAGGAGGGCAAGGATACCTTTGGCCCTTCTCCCAGTGCCTAATCTAAAGGGTCTGACCTGTGATTTATTCTTCCTGCTGCCTCACGATTCAAACGAATGGATGAAGGGGTGCTGGTTTAGAGGAGGATATACAATCACACAGGATTAAGTATATGGTGGCCAATTTATGGTGGTCCGGGGGGAAGGGTCTGTTAAGGATTTCAATCAGGTGATACACTCTGCTCTCGGCCTAGTGTACAGCGCAATGGAAAAACGTATTTGATATATAGATTCAATTATTTGAAAGATGTACCACTTGTATCACACCCCTTACTTAAGAATACCCCGGGTCACGCTAGACCAGGAATCAGGCTGGTTTGTAAAAGGTATTATTTATTTAAGATCAAAATCACAATATATACTTTAATAGGTAACCAACAATCACAAATGGGGTGACCGAACACAGAATAATATCTTTAATACACTTGAGATAAGTAATGAGAAAAACATATGCAGTACAGAAATAATACTTTTGTGTTGGTTCAGATCAGATAGCACTATGGTTAGAGGTTCCCTCTACAACACCCCTCAACCCCCAATAGACAATTTAAAGAGATGGAAGGAGAGAGCAGGTATTCGAGAATCGTACAGATCAAACAGTGTCCCACTTACCCCTTTCCCCCTACACAGAAAGAGAAAAACAAAGTGGGCTTTTCAACTGTCAGAATGACTTTTAAAGTGGCTGAGCAAGAACCCGAAATGTGTGGAAAAATGCTTAATTTATTCTAAATTCTTACAGGAGCCGCTTTGAACAGTTGCACACAATCACCAGCAATGATTTAGCCCAAAGAAAACAATTGAAATCTTAAAGTCCAGGTTGAAAACAAAGCTATTTTACACGTGTAAAACTTTCTCAAAATGGGAATTTGCAGCAAACTTTGAAATTTCGTTTCTATCACAAAAACTGAGGGAGTTATAGAGGTTTTAGTAAAGCCGTTTTTGCGAGATAGGCGCGAGAATGGAAAGAGGGTTCCGTTTTAAAATCAGAAAAATTATTGACTATGGACTAGAGCTTCCAAGCTAAGCCACCAGGACGGCACAGGTAAGAGTCAGGAGTGATTTGCGACTCAGTTCTGGTTCCTTGCTGTCCACCTTGGAGCGCTAGGCTGTTCACTCGAATGAAATTAATAGATCAAAGTTGACAAAGATGACTAGGAAAAAGGATGCTTTTACAGACAGACAGAATAAGATTTCACTACGGATTCAGACAATGTTACTGATTATGGAAGTAAGGATAGTTCAGAGGTTAGGAGGGGACAAGATAATGCACGGGAATCAACAGTTTCTAGATTCCTGTTAATACTCACAAGACAAAATGGATTTAAGATTTTGGACCGTCAGGATTCTGGACCGTCAGGATTCTGGACCATTGAATCGGATCTATCAGGGACTGACAGCTGGGCACATCGGTTTGGACAGGGTCAGCAAGGCTCTCTGGTCACAGCACGGCACAGGACTAGACGGAATCTGCCCTTCTTGGTTCTGAGGATATTTCAATTCAGCAGGCTAGCATTAACAGCATGCCTGGCTGTATTATGATGCTTCCCCTAGGCTTTTGGGGTTCTATTCTAGAGTTTAAGGCCTAGCTGAGAATGGTTCAGCTATGCATGGGCCTTTGCTTTGCCAAGTTTCTGGAGTCTGGAACAAGGAAGATGTAGATTTCAGCAGCAGGAAAGTGAGTGGATCTGTCTGTCTTTATATGCTGTCAGCTGTCTCTATTTATGCTCTAAAATGACATCATAAAGCGGGGTGTGGGCCGGCTTAGCTAAGCTTGCCCCTTTGAGCTGGGATAGGGTCAACACTTCATCTCCGCCTTGAATTTGGGGTGATTGGATCAAGGCCAGGTGATGTCCCATTTTATGGTTTGCTTTACAGTCCTCAGATACCTCCCTTTAGCCACTGGTCTCAAAATCGGATTTTATACCAAACACACATTTCTACATTAGTCACCTTTATATAAATCACACACAAAGATGCCATATTTTGTGTAGCATCTTTTCATCAAAATCTCACAGCTGTAAGATCTTGTTTTAACTTTCTACAGAATTTTATCCTTTTCGCTATGCACTCAGTTCCAAATTTTATGCAGCTTTCCACAAATGTGCGTGTTTAACATAGGAATAGGCGTGTATATTTTCACAACTCTAACAGTAATACATTTTTGCATAAAAACACATATCTTGCCATTCCTGTCCAGACATGTCACACAGTTCTGCCGCTTCTTCACACGTGCAGCCAGAAATTTAATTAACAAGTCATTTTTATATTTTTCACCATTTTGAATAGCAAGTTATAAGTCTTTTAAAATGTGTTCTTTGTTCATGATTAGCAACAGATGGTCACTTGGCTCTGCCTCCTTTTGTCTTCCTGCAGTCCAAGGCATCCCCCTCTTGGCTTGTCCTTCCAAGAGAGTTTACAACTGCCTTCACACCTCCAGTTTCCTGGGCTGAAACATTGTCATTGTTCCTTTGCCTTCTGTAGACAAGATTCTGCTCTAACCTACATTAACGCCTCCCCGTGAGTTTCTGATGAGAGAAGGGCCCCCCTTCTGGGAGAAAACCTGCTTTTCCAGTTTTTTGCACCTTCAGCCAAGCTGATTAACTTTTAAACCTAACAAAAGCCACATTTGTTGCTTCACATACAAATACATTTCTTTCTTGGCCTTAAAATCTGTGGAATCAAAAACACAACTAAAATCTGTATCCCTTTTTGGCAACAATCCTTTTTCTGTTTGCTAATCCAGCAGGTTTTTGAATTCTAGCTCACTTTTAAAGTTTAATGAGTCTCCTCTGACAGCTGTCATTCAGGCAGCCCCGGGTACTGCACCCAGATTTTGGGATAGAGGCTGTCAGTTTTCAGACTTTGTATGTCTCACAATGTTTCAATTGACAAATACATTTTAGCACCAGGCAAGATTGTGAATGTTGAAAGTGTTGTGTTATAGGCATTTTGGAGTTTTTGGCAACAAAGCAAATGTCATTTGTAGGCCCATTTTTGGGTTTCATTTACAAAGTGCTGCCTCTCTCTCTGCACTCTGTTTTCTGGTTATGGAACCCACTGGCACATTTCTGCAGGGTGTGCTCCATTCCACTGCACACGAACCATGGGTGGTAGGTTGTGCATCCCTCTTTTTGTGTGCTGAAGCACATGGTTTTGGTAGGTTTTTGTTGGTTTTTGGCGCGCACAAGTGTTTTGCCACCATTGTTGCTGTTTCTTTCCCCATAACTGGCAGGGTGACGCCGCATAGCACAGTGGAGTGGGTCAATTCATCCCACAGGTCTTCCCGCAGTTATGTTCAAAGAGAGTGAAGAATGCAGGCAAAGGGGCGGTGGTTGAGGTATGCCATGCAGGTTTGAGGAGTAGGATGAGCATGCAGGCCAGGGTTTGCTCCGGTCACACACAGGGCAGTGACCTCAGATGAAGAGAGAAAGATACTGAGTATTTGTAAAATAGGTTTGTAGGAAGCTGCTAGGAAGAGGAGTGGGAGGCTGGGCTTTCAATGTGAGTCGCTGGACAGAGGGAGAGATGGCTTTTTAGAAATCATGACGGGGACCAGACAAAGATGGTGTTTTAGGGTGGCACAAAATGGAGCCTGTATGTTTCATCAGATGGCTTTGTTTACCGTCTTTTTTGTGATTACATTAAGGCCAAATTATTAGAACAGACAAACAAAACATGGGGACGTCTCCCACCATTTGGGTAAACACAGGGTCCATTTTACGTGGGAATGTCAGGGGGGTCTGAGAAGACCTTTCCTCCCTTACAGGATGTACACTTTAAAGTCTCCATTTAGCAGTAGATCATTAAATGAAAATTTAATTATTGTAGATCTTTATCCTGCATCAAAATCAGGTTGATACTTGCAGTCTTCCAGGTAGACAGTAATTTATGAGGCAATTGAAAATTATTAAAAGGCCATAAAATGTGAGAAAACGAAGGCTCCAAGGACCTTCCATATTTGAATGACCAAGCCATCTTGCCTGGGTGATTTTGTGAAGGCCAAGTCACATAATGCCTGCAAATCAGAAAACATGTGGGTAGGGCTACTGAGTCTAAATGGGTGACCAGGCTTTTCTTACCCTACTCTCATTACCATTAAGCTCAAAGTAAGGCACAGAGTGACTATGGCTCGTCTAGTTTTGGATGTATGAGTCGCACTGTTTTATCGATTATAGAGACTTAAATATCCTTGAAATCTTTGGGATCCTTGCTGGCAGAACATTTGCCAGTTCTAGTAGAGGTTCTTTTTGGTGAAGATTTGGCCTATAAAAGCAAGCAGTGTTAACTTATAGGGCTTCATCAGGGGTTGGGTGGTATCCTGGCGCTTATTGCACCGCGATACCACCCAACCCTGTTAGCGTTACCGTTACTCGGTCTGGTGCTATTAGCACTGGATCCTGTGTAGTGGTACAGTGGTAAATTCCCATTCCCCATTGGGCCCATTTGACTGAATGGGATTGTGGGTCCTATTACTGCCGGTAATAGTGCCAAAAATGGCTGAAAACCGGACGTAAAGCAGGATTTTTTCCTCCAGCAAAAAGCTGGATGTAAAAGTCCAAACTTTCCCCCAACTCATAATAGGGCCTTTTCTTAAATGCAGCGGTATTAGCGTTACCGCCGCATTTAAGGGTTACCACCCAACTCGTGATGAGCCCCATAATCTTCAATGTTTCAGATTGATTTGTACCCATATGTCTTTTTGATCCATTAACAATCTTAAAATGGGCTGCTTTGTTGTCCTTAAGACTATAATTGCTATATCCCTGTCGTTGAAATAGTAGATGGAACCCTACAAGCAACCCACATATTGAGGGTGGTTTCCCTGCTTAATGGCTTCCTGATTATTGAGGTGTGTCCAACTATATTATAAAATGTGCTAGAACTCAGCCTCATTAGAACTTCTCTCTAAGGCTGCTAACATTTCATTTAAGCAACATAATCCAGAAAACTAACATGTTAGTTGGAGGTTACAGTCCACCTGGCTCTAAGTTTACCTCCTAAAAACATACCCTTCTTTTACTAACAAAATCTGCTATACTTTCTGGGATACACTGCCTTTTAACTGCGTAATTGGTGCCCACGCTGAAAGTGCTTTTAAAAATTCCACCTTGGTGCTCCAAACTGACAGCGCACTCTTCACTACGAGTGCTGCAAATCCACAAGCATGAATTTGAGGAGATGCCAATTTTGATATATTCCTCTGATTGGACCCCATGTCTTACTGTCTGCTCAATTCTCCCTGCAATATAATTGATTTTGTGAGAAGCTTTCACATACCCTCTATTTGATGATGATTGTATTGTACCTCCTTCCTAGGCTTTGACTCTATACTCTGATCTGCTTCCTCTTCATCATGTTCCTCTGATCTTGTGTGAGTCTCGAAAACAGATACACTTTGTCTGGAACCTCACTAGCCAGTTTTTTAACAACTTCATTGTTTTCATCTTCCTCTTTCTCACCTGAAAGTCCTATTTTTTCCATTTGCAAACTAGTACACCCCTAAATACTTCCTATTTTAGCCTTGTGTCATTCCTCAAAATAGCAATTGTGGGATCTATTGATGCACAATTCCATACATATGCTGTAAACTGGCATCAGAAAGGATGCGGCCTCTTGGGTAAAAGGCTGATCGAGTTCCTGATCCTTTCATATTGCTAACTGTAAATGTTGGTATTTTAACAAGCACCTGTTCCTTCTAGCGCCTTTTCATATCGAGAATCATCTCGAGCAGAGTTCTGTCCACAGAAATATGTCTACAGGGAATTCCACAAAAACAGCTTCCCACCTTCACACGTACTAGGTGTGTCTAGTTGCAAATAGCACCAAACACTATGTGATTCAATATATATATAGACAGGGTGATAGAGATTCACATATTTTAATTCATGTACACAAAACGTTCAAAATTTAAAAAGAACATCACATACAAAAACATCACATAAAAACATATAGTGAAAACAACTTTTTAGGACTGACAAACAGTCATTTAATTAGGCTAAAAAACAGTCTCCTTAACACAGAATGATCGTGTGGTTAGTAGGGACGTGAGGTGAACATTTCATTATTTCATGTGTCCTCATATCGTGGTATAATTGTCCTTGGGTGTGTCCTTGGCTGTGCCTATAGCTCTATATTTTGTACACAGAAATATGTCTCAATATTCCTACCACGCACTTGCTCTATTGTTCCTGCTGTTGCATGAAAGGTGGGGGCCAGAGGTTTCATTTTAAGTCCCTTGTATTAAGCCATGTCTAAATCAATCCTATCACCCCTCATCAACCGATATCCCAAGACAGACTTCCTTTCATTTGTCTACCTTTTGATGTTCTTATTTATTTCTCCCTCATCTAGCATCTTTACACTTAGAAGTGACTCTGTTAACTCTTACTGGTACAATACCCCCATCTCAGCCTGATTGAATGTATTTACGAATGTGGTTATGTTTTGTTTTTAATGCAGGTGATAAATAATACAAATATTTGGCTGCAATAGTGTGAGCAGAATAACCAGGAGGGTCTTATATTTTCCCTTTATTTTGCATGAGGATTGTTTCATTAGGCAGCCTTGCTGCCTTTCCTCTATTGTAAATGTGTGTATGGCAAACGGCTGTGGTGAGAGTTTAGTGGAACTACTCTGAATTTTAGACTCAATGAATCTTTGTAAAGTTTATAAGAACTTGGGCGATCAGTTCTTCACCATTATTTCTGCATCTATAGTCAATGCTGTTGCTGTTACTTTAGTAGTGACAGCTTGAGGATCTAACATCTTCTACCCATTTGACTACTCTCTCCTGCTCCCTTTTCTCTACAACCCTTCAAAATACTTCAAGGATACCTCCCTACACAATGCTCCACTGCAACTATTCATAGGAAAGGAAGACGCAGATGATACCAGATTTGTCTGAGGGTTCCATGGTCGGGCGGTGTGAGCAGTGTTGTATGTCCACTACTGATAGTGAGTGGTTCGGTTCCACCAGGCAGCCGAAATAAAGACTGAAACCTTCAGGGCATCCTTGACTGAGTAGGCAGGGCTATGTTTAGCTTGGAGATAGCCATATCGGGCTCCAGGCTATTTGCTGTTAATCAACCTTAGAGGAGAAGACAAAGAGGTGAGAAAATAAAGGTGTGGATGGACATTGACAAGCAGCTGCTGGATATTTGAGATCCAAGTGAATAAACCGAAGTAACTTTGCACAGCACACGGGGGGAGAAAACATAACCCTGTATAGATGGGCAATGAGAGGATGATTAATAAGGGAACAGTGACATACTCTGTACGTACATTTACCCTGTTTGGTCTTTACTGTGTTTCACGTGCCCTTTGACCTGTAACTGTATGCACACTATGAACATTCCACAGCATGAACCACGACTTTTCTTTTAACCCTATCACTTCTTGCTTCCCTGTTTGGACATCCTCATACTATCTTTAGCCTTCTGCGCCTACTGAGTCTCCCTCTTGGACTGCGCCGTTTGCATGCGCTGCTGAGAACGTGATCCTCGCTCTGACCACCACCACTACAGGTTTTATGTTACATAGTGGCTTCAGGCAGTATGTTTTACTTCATTTGAAAATATGTGCTGTTGTGAGGTGTTTGGTTGCCTCCACAAGCACGTCAATCAAGACTCCTAAAAGGAAAACTCAATAATTCAAAGCAGGGGGCTACAGACCCTAGGTACATGGAGTGAAATTTGTGTTTAAGGGATCTTGCTCTGCTCTTGTTTATTCGATGTGAGGGGATCTTTCCCAGCTTTTTATTTATCCGATCCCATATATTTGAGTTCTCAAATGATTTTACCTGAGTGCCACTGAAATCATTTTCAAAGAGCCAAGCTTCCATTACTTAAGAATAACAAGAAACAGTCCTTGTTCTACAAAGGGAAGCTGTATGTTTTAGTGTAAAACACAAACGTCTCTTGAATCACTAACAATTGTAGTACAATAGAAAGAGCGCCGCTTTGTATAAATCAACATAAAGCGCAGAAGCTCTACAAAGTAAATCACTGGCTGCTTAGACATTTTCCTTTTAAGTTGAAAGGATAAACTCTGTTGCAGGAAAGAAGTTAAAGGAAAGAAATCTACTTTAAGGTTATTTTTTATAGAGTTAACTGTTATTTAAATGAACCTCCTAACATAAGAATTAGAGGAGGCACTACCTGACGGTAGACACCAATGTGCGACACGCAGTACTCCTGTGCAAAGGTAAGAAAAGACATTTTGAGGTGGGAAGGGTGTTGGTCCTATTTAATATTGATAATATTCTCATTTATGTTTGCACAGATACTATTCCCTTCTGAATTCCTCCCAGTGCTTTTCCCCAATATTGCGTTCCATGTGTCCACATAAATCCAAATTGTGGTTTGGGGCTCCATGAACAATAGGATAGGTGTGCAGTCTGCAATCTATCTATCAATTGATTTGGGTTGGAGGTTGAGGGATTGAATTGACTAAATTAAAAGATACTTCTAGCCCCCACAAACCACTATCCTAGCTTACATGACTTCTTTGCAGGATAGAAAAAAGTGCATAATACCTTCAGATTTGTAGAGTAGCTTGGTTCTCCCACTAAGCCAATTTTGTTTGTATTTGCACTTCGCAAAAATGCAATCAGAAAGTTCAATATTGCTTTCAAATCTCTTTTATGGGTGCAGTGGGCTACATTCCTCCTACTGCAACACCACCAAGCATCTGTGTTATTTCTCAATGAAACTACTCTTTGGGACTGATGCATGAGAGAAAATTGTTCCAAGCTGGAACAAAGAGAAGCACACTTTTATGTAATGAATGTGACAATTTTTTGGATAACCAAATAGGTTGTCAATTTGATGAGTGTTGATGAAATTGAATGACCATTAGGGTCATTTGCCCCTTGAGAAAGCCCTCAGTTGGTGAAAGATATGCACGTGCACCATTAGGTTAATGTTGGCATATTGACAAATCAGACAATAAGAATGTCTAGAATCTGATACTTACTGCACACGCAAAAGAATGCCATTCTTGTACCTACAGAATAAAACGGGTTATTTTGAGTGAGCCATACTTATTATAATAAAATACTAAGCGCACCTTAACCGACTACTCGGGTTATCACATTCTTTTTATATCACGCCTATGCACAAGGCCTCGTAGAGATATCCATCCCTAGTAGAGTGGTGAAGCAACTAATGTCGAACAATAACAAGCTTAAGTGATCCTTCACTGTTAACGACTTCTTCGTGAAGCCCTCCCTGCAACGAGCTTTCTAACGTAGCAGACATCAGAATTACTCTGCTCAATGCTGCTCGTTTTAGTCAAGTCAGCCATTACCGCATTGTATTCCCTAGCAGCAGGGTACACACTGATCTCAGCAAGGGTCGCCTAATCCACTGAGCTATCAAATTGGTCTTGCCTGATTTTGTCCATGTTTATTCCGCACTGGAGTGTAATCAGAAAGTTCAATATTGCTTTCAAATCTCTTTTATAGGTGCAGTGTGCTACATTGCTCCTACGGCAACAGCACCAAGCACTGTGCAACACATCTCCACTCTGTGTAGGCGCAACTGGAGGGGATTGATCTGGTATCGACATGTTCATAAAATAAGCAGCACATATTTCCAGGTTGTTCTAATATCTGCTCAGTACAAAGAAAACTACTTTTCCCGATTCCTTTCACTGATCTTACCTTTTCTGTTTTTCTCGCATACTTTATTGGAATTTATATCGGTGTTGTGCTCGAAATGTTCTGACTTTAGAGGAAATAAATTAAAGCGTCGCCATTTTTTCCATGGCAACAGTTTCATATTGCAGATGTACGAACTACGGGGTCAGAAGCTGCTAATCAGCTGGTGAAGAAGCTTCGTAGGAAAAAACACAGCTATTTCACATCAAGAAACTGGACGCCATTAGACAAAAAAATAGGCACTGTTTTATATCCTCGGGGTGCTGAACGCCCGGATTTTGTAGAATAAAAATAACGATTGCTTGAAAGGACGATGAATTGTGGATTTCAAGTCCTATTTGTTGTGAGTCTGTGTTCCTTTCTGTTCTACGTGCGTTCATCTACTATTCAGAGCTGGCCTCTGCAGAAAACCTGCAATGACGATAACAATCTATTTTGGGAACTCTCTCACAACAACAGTGGAAGCAATACACAACTTTCAAGCGCAGGCACAAGAAGCTTTAACAACTAGATAAATATCACACAGAATTTCTAATCAAAAAGCTTGCGCACCCAGCGAAAGGACGTCTGTATGCTTTTAGCAGACCACACATACAAGTCAAGGTAGGGCCTCCTCTGACGTATTTTAGGGACTCGGTCTGCGGCTCTGCGGGTTGTAGATGGAGACTGGAATCCTGCTTTAGTGATTCAGATCACAGACGTGTTCTATATGCAAAATGCTGCAGGGCACGAAGGGCACCGTCCTAGCCTGTGCGGGGCTCTAATTTAAGCGCACAGGAGACCCTATTTGAATAGCCAATCAAGCCTTCAAATAAATAAGGGCGTCATAAAATTATCATTATTAATGTAGACATTGAAAGGGAAATATACATACAGAAAACTAAGACGTTTGGGTGAGGCCAATTCAATGAGAGAATGAGGAATATATATATAGAGAGACCGAGAGAAAGAGATATGGCAAGAGCGAGAGATAAACAATAGTATTGCTAGACATATATTTAGTCAAATGAATAGAGAGATAGACAGATAGACTGACCAATGGGCAGACGGTCACAAGTCATATTATGCAGGCATGAAGATAGACAGATAGATATGCAGATAAGCAAACTCATGGGCAAATGGGGAGATCTATGATATGATATGGCATTTATAACACGCCTGTACACAAGTGTTTTTCAAGGTGCAGCGATGCAAGGGAGGGGACACAGGGCAGACAGAGACAGCGATCCCAGTAGGCCAGGTGACATTTAGATCGTGCAAGTGCAGGGGTAGCAGGAAGGGGAAAAGTGCGGGGGGAAGGGGAGGGGGAAGTGCAGTACATAGGATAACAGTAGAATAAATAAGACCATAAATAAGAGCGGCCAGCTTGTGCCAGGTGCAGAATCAGGTGTTGTCGAATGCTAGTAGGGGCTGTAAGGATACAGAAACAGTCCCTGAGTGCATGGGTTGCCAGGGGGGCAGTGAAGGTGCGCAACTGGCAGGGAGGGGACCTGGGTCAGAGATCAGAGGGTAGCCAGGTAACCAGTGCAGATTCAGATTCAGCCAGGAGATCAGCAGGGGAGAGGGGGAGAGAAAGCAGAAGTGAAAAGGAAGGACTTGAGGTGCTTCCGGAACCGGAGATGGTTCTCCTCAAGTTTCAGAGAGGCAGGGAGGCTGTTCCAGAGGGAGGCCCCAACAGAAGAAAGGGATCTACCACCAACTTGCTGCATGGAGAAGCAGCTAACTCTGAGGGAGTCAAAGGTAGATGAGCGAAGAGCTTGAGAAGGAAAATATTTAGGAAGAGAGAGTTGTAGGTATTGAGGTCGCAGGCAGCAGAAGGTCTTGTTGACAATGCAGAGGGTTTTGAATTTAATCCTCACAGTCACTGGGATCTAGTGCAGAGATTTCAGTCCTGGAGTGATACGATCCCTGGGCTTGAGGCCAAGGACAAGTCTTGCAGTCCTGTTCTGGATGAGTTGCAGAAGGCAGAGAGTAGGGGCAGGCAGATTTAGAAAGAGGCAGTTACAGTAGTCCAGCCTCGAGAGAACCAGTGCTCTGGAGACAGTGAGCTTCTGGAGGAAGGAGGGGAAAGGATGAATACATCGGATGAGGGACAGCTGGTAGTGTGACTTCTTAGAGACATCAGAGATGTAAGGAGATAAGGAAAGTGTGGAGTCGAAGATGACACAGAGGTTTTTAGCCTCACAGGTGGGAGCAGGAAGAGGGCCAAGAGAGGCCGACCAGAGAGTGACAGGAAAGGAGGGCGTAGGTGTGCTGATGAGGAGAATGTCAGTGTTACTGGCATTAAGGCAGAGATCATTGGCAGCACACCACTCCTGGATAGCAGACAGTCACAGATGAGAGAAGGAGAAGAGGTAGCATAGGGGAGCCTGAAAATGATTTGAGTGTCATGCGCATAGCACTGAAAGTTAGGGAAGAGAGCAGCAATGTGGTGGGTAAGAAGTGCCAGTTATTGATTGAACAGCATGGACAGAGGTTAGACCCCTGGCGAACACCACAGGTAGAGATGGAGATAGAGGAGAGGAAGAACCCAAGTTGGACCTGGGAGGGTCTATTAGAGAGGAAGGAAGTCAGCCATGCCAGGGCCTGATTGGTGATACCCAGGTTATCATGAAGATGGTTGAGCAGGATGGCATGGTTGACCGTGTCAAAGGCAGAAGAGAGATCAAGTAGGATGAGGACATAGGGGGTATTGGAAGCAAGGTTGTAGAGCAGGTCTTCACAGATGTTCAGGAGAGCAGTTTCCGTGCTTCTGGCAGCTCTGAAGCCAGTCTGATGGTCATGGAGACAACCAACAGATTCAGTGTGAAGATTGAGCTGGGAGATGCCCAGCTTTTCAAGAAGTTTGTCCAGGAAAGGAGTGATGGAGATTGGACGATAGTTAGCCGGGCCGGGCAGGACGGGTCTGCAGAGGGTTTTTAAAAAGAGCGTGCACAAGGGAGTGCTTCAGGGGAAGGGGAAGACTCCAGTGTTGAAGCAGTGGTTGCAGAAATCAGCCAGAGCAGGAGCCAGAGTGTCAATGTGGTCCTTGATGGTTTTGGAAGAACAGAGGTGAACCTGTTTTGACAAGACTTTCATAGATCAGACTTGTCTAGAAACCTCGTCTGGGGAGAACAGGGGAAAGGCAGAGAAGAAGGGAGGAGAGGTGGCTTTAGAGGGGCCAGAGGAAGAGCAGGGAGTAGAGGGAGGAGGGGGAGAGGAAGATAGAGAGGACAGGATGTCCTGAGTTTTAGAGATGAAATGAGAAGCCAGGGCCGTGCAGAGGGCCTGGGAGGGGACAGGGGATTAATAACATAGAGTGAAAGAGGGACACACAGCCAGTGCTTAAAGTGGGCCGGGGCCGGGCCCCGGCAGTCTCCAAAAAGTGGGACTGAGCCGGGGCCCTGCCGGGGCCCCCGTCCTACCGCAACATTGGCGGGATGCATTATCCCGTCGCGGCCACAGCCGCGACGGGAGATGCGCCTGCCATGAAGTCAGGCGAGCTGACAGAAGTGGCAGCCAGCCACAGTGACGCTGTGACTGGCTGCTACTTCCGTCAGTCATAGTAACTCCCTCTGGTGACCCCTCGCGCGAGAGGTCACCAGAGGCAGTTACTGTCCCTTTGTTTCCCCAGGTCGCCGAGGCGTCTTTAACCCTCGGCGAACCTGGGGATTCCTTGACGTTTATAAAAGATGGCTTGGAAAGTACACATTTCAAGCCATCTTTTATAAAGCTTTGCCGACGGACAATTTCGTCCGTAGTCAAAGCTTTATAAAAGATGGCTTGAATTGTGTACTTTCCAAGCCATCTTTTATAAACCCGAAATCTTTAAAAAGATGGCCTAAAAAGTACACAAATTGTAGGGTATACACACAAATATATATAAATGTTATATATTTGTGTGCGTACCTTACTATGGTTTGTGTACTTTGCAAGCCATCTTTTATAAATGTAGAAATATGTTACATATCTCTATGTTTAGAAAAGATGGCTTGCATAGTTCACAAACCATAGTAAGGTACGCACACAAATATATAACATTTATATATATTTGTGTGTATACCCTACGATTTGCGTACTTTTTAGGCCACGCCCCTCCCACAAGCCACGCCCCCAAATGAGGGCCCCCTCTCGATTTCTTACCCCACTTAAAGCCCTGCACACAGCTAAACAAATATTTTGGATTTATTGATGGATACATGGATTAGCGGTGCACAAACAGACAGGTGGAAAAACAAACCATCAGACATCTATTGCTACACGTAATGTGAGACCTTTCTGTCCCACAGTATTGCTACGCTTCTTGTGAAATAGTTTGGAATCAAATGAAGGCGCACTGTGTATGCACACTGTGATGAAATCCTAGCCTGGGCAGACGCACACAGGGGAGCAAAGGCCTCTATGTGCTGCGCTCAACTTATCTTAGAGGTGTTTCAGTTATAAAGTTAAAAGGGCAAAGGTATTTATTATACCTCATTCTCTGTTGGTAGTATGGGCTGCTGGAACTCAATACTCTGCACAGACAACTCACCAGTAACTATTACATTAACAGCAACGTCAAAGCAAGGTCCCATTAGAATACAATGTTTACTAAAATACACAGAATGGTTAAAACCCGTACTACCCCTGCCACCCCCTTGCAAGGGAAAACATGCAGTAAATACAGGCTAGATATATGCATTTATAGGCAGGCTGAATTACAGGGGATTGTACTGCAGGTGGGAAAAGTGTTATGCAGATTATTTCAAAAGAAACATGTACAAACCTATTTTTTCTATTGTCATTGTATGAGATAGGCAAATAAAGACACAAACATTTGTTTGGTCCCATGGAATGGCCAGGGTGCCTAGGTTGTTGGTAATGTCCCATAGCACACACATTCTCTACCTTTGTTCTTTGAAGAAAGCTCAACTATGTCCTGTTTGTCTTCTGTGGGTTTTCTTCAGGTTCAAGCTGTAGGTTGAAAGGTGTCAAATGACTCAGCTATATTTGATCAATGTGGGAGGTGGCAAGAAAGGGTAACTTTGCAGTCTTATGGAATTCAGGCACTTCAGCAGTGTCTTTGCATCGGTATGCTCAGTTCAATGTTTTAGACTGGTGGCCTGACCTAGTTAAATAGAAGTTTCAGTGCAGGTGTCTTGAAAGTGGTAAGCAGCTACAGGAGGCACAATCACTGTGTGACTGGATTGTAAATAGGCTTGAGTGGCACTGGTGGGTGCCTCAGCAGGCACAGCAGTAACCTGCGGGTCACACAGATGTTCTTCTTGAAGGGGTCTTGCAGCTCAGTCACTGTTCGCTGGTGTCTGATGGTTTGAATGTGGCTCGAAGTATTTTACTGGTCTGCTAAGCAACAGTAGTTGCCACAGGACGTGCCTCAAGAAATTCGAGGGCTTCTTCTCCTTCAGAGAACCAAAGTAAACATTGTCTCTCCTCTGCTAATTCCCTCTCAGGCTGAAGTTAACTGAAGCACCTCCATGTGCATGGTCTGATCTGTTGCCTCTGAGATACAGGCAAGCTCGAAAGTCTTCCATCTGATATCCCTTATTAGCCACCGGGACATGAGGGAGTGGTCTGTCTCACACCAATAACCAAATACCATCACCCCTAAAAATGTGTATTTAAATGATTGACAACACCTCCAGTGAATAACCAACACATTGGGGGTGGCGATCCCACTCCATTTACAGTTGAATCCTACCAGATTATTTGTGGCATCAAAGCTTTTTGCTAACACATAGGCCATCACATCGCCCCTCACGTCACCTGACTCGGTAGACGCCCCTTTCCTCCTCCCACTCGGTACAGCTATAACTCTCCTCTGTCCCCCTCTGTATCCTACCCCCCGCTGTATATCTGTTATGTTGTTACCACTAAAAAGCACTCTGTTATGCATCTGTAATGTTGTACACATCTGTAAAGCACTCAGTTACGTATCTGTATTAGTGTATACCTCTCTATAGCGCTCTGTTGCTAGGTCCATGCTCAATAAATACCATAATAATAAGAATAATAAAAAATCCAGTGGTTCCATCTCTCTGGAGGAGTGTACACCCTCTTATCTACTCTCTTTTCCCCCCTTTTCCCCCCCTCACTTGGGGTCTCCATTCTCCCTCTCACACTATACCACCATTTCTCCTCTGCCCCACTCCCCTTCTTGTTCATATTCTCCATACAACACCTAAATAACATCCTGGCCATTATTCTCGCTTCCACTTTACCCATTCGACCATCATCTTCCCCAACCATCTCCCTCCCAAGACCCCATCTCTACCTCTTACCTTTTGCTCCCCTACTGAATTGCTCTGGGGATCTGGATTGCCACATTTCTCTGTAATAGAGCTTCCTTCATCACTGATCACTTTGATCCCCATCACATCAAACTCTCGGTGAGGGCCTTCACAGAAATTCTGAACACCCTCATGATGCTGCCACTTTGTCCACTCTCCTTTCCAACATTGCCACCTTCTCCTATTTCCCTAGCAGGGGAGCAAATGCAGTAACATTGGTATGATAATCATCAAAATCACACCACCAGTGCCTCTTCACCCTCTTGCTTAATCCATTCTTCTTCAAACACCTCTCTGTCCAGCGTACTGCTCCCACCTCCTTCTCTGTCCTTCTTACCTACCACTCACCTGTAAGCCGCAATTATTTTTTCCAACTTGGGCCTACAACTTGAAACTCTCCGATATGAAGCCTCTGCCGTTATCAAATGTGTTGAAGGCACATCAACTACAAGTAGAATCCACTCATTCATACTAATCTGTGGTCAACCTCCACAACCACCTATAATCACACTCACGGTAACTCATGTTAGCCCATATTTAGTTCCCCCTTTATCAACTCATGTGCCCTCTCTGTGATGTTCCACTATCTGAACACTCTTTCATCCACTTCACCATCTCAGTTCTCCCCTCTGATCCCTTCTCTACTCCCAACATATGCAAATATAAACCTATCTTGACGTTTCCTGTCTAGAGCATGTCAGGATCTCCCTTTACGCCCCATCCTTCCCCTCTTGCTCATCCATCAAATGCTCATTCACTTAGTTTGCTTCTGCACTGGTAACCTTTCTTCAACCTGCACTATCATGATCACTCTTTCATCCCATCTCAACTTGCCCCCAACCATAGGTATCCCTTGCTATGCAACATCTGCATATAACCATGTATCTTCACCAATGTTCCTTGTATAAAGTCCAACCGCTTGCTCGCCTCAAAGCTTATGATGATTGTCAAATTGCCTTCACCCCTGCTCTCAATGCTTTCAAAATCTCCTTTATGTTGAATTCATATCCTCTGTCTATTCACACCCTTGCGAGCTGTCTATGGCTGTTCAGGCTATGCTTGTCCACCCCATAACCCTTCTCTTTTCTTTGACTTTCTTTTCTAGATCACTTAATTATGTATTACAGTCCTGTAGCCTATCTTCTCCATGCACCCCAAATAGTACAAAATAATTCTCCTGTCACTTAGACTCACCTCTCCTCTCTTTCTAACCTCTATCTAGTGCTGTCACAACCACTAGGCTAGCTTCGCCACAACCGGAACATTCACTGTCCTGCTGCTCTCTTCCTAATAGAGAGACATCACGTAGGAAGGCTGTAAGCATGGGGCCAAGAGAAACCAATGGGAAGCAAAGAAAGGGGACATGGACATTGTGTTGGCGCCTTTGGCACCAAGCTCATGATAAGGCTGGTGAATGACCCACTTCCTGTTTCCCCCAACATGGTTGGCTAATCAGTTCCAGAGTTTCTGCTCATGCGCTTTAGTGTTTCGAGGTGTTTGGGTGTGGCTGCCTATATAAGCCACAACCTACACCTGGAGCCTTGCTTCGTGTCATTCTGCAGTTGCAGCGTGACGCTCACCATGACCTATGGAAGAAGGAAACATTGTTCAACCTGGACCCTGAGTATGTGACTTACCTGAACCGAGTCTTCAGCATCCTTGAACAGCCACAGGAACGCAAACCACTGTGAGTAACCAGAATTGGACGCCTGCATCGTGCATCAAGAGCAGAGCGAGCACACATACCTGGGCAGTTTTAACGCTGCATCAGTGTGAACAGAACCTGCAGAAGGAAGAAGAAAGAGGCATCAAGCAATAGATGTAAGTATTAAAGCAGCCCTACCACGCATTAAGAGCAGCGCAAGCATACACACCTGGGCTGTTTCAATGCCACATCATTGTGAACGAAAGCCTGCAGAAGGAAGAAGCAAGAGACATTAAGTAAAGCAGCGCAAACTCTTGCGCGCACGGCATTAATCACGGCACAAGTTAGATACTTACAGTTGCATCGCCACAGCAGCATGATCTCAATTAAGCATCAGGATGGCACTGCATCATAAACACAGCTGAACCTGCAAGACAAGAAACAGAAAGTGAACCAAGGCAAGAAAGAATACTGCGCAGCCAAGGCGGCACGGAAGTCGTGACAAAAATCCAGAAAAGAACTGCAATTAAACCATTACCAAGTCAGCATTCCGCCGGCACCACAGCGGGACTGGATCTGGCCATCATCATCGAACCAGTGAAGTAACTGGGCTCAAATAAACGGACAAGCACGGACATTGCACCCCTGCCTGAGGAGCAGGACGGATATCTCACCTACTAATACCACCAGGTGAGCAGCATTCACGGGGGGAAGAGGAAGCGGAGAGCTGCTGGAGAGAAGAGAATGGGAGAGGCCCTGCTAAGCTCTAATTCCTGTTCCCTTGCTGTAGGGTTTGTTCCATGGGAAGTGAACCTGGGAGGAGAAGAGACCGGTGCAACGCACATCCAAGCACCCCTGTATCGAGGCTCCGGACGCCCTTGCAGAGACAAGGTGAGCGTAACAATTAGCACTTCCCAATCTACTACAAGGTGTTCACGACATAGCCATCTTAAGAACCTACTGAGAACCCCAAAAATTAAATTTGCCCATTATTTTGCTTATATGCATATCTATCTATCTACCCATCTCTTTTCCCCTCCATCACTCAAAAATCCTTAAGTGTGATTCTGTTTCTAACCCTCAAACATCTGCTCAGCACTTCATTTCTCACCTTTTCTCATTCTAATTGATCTGTCTAACCCACTAACACTTTATATCAACCCTTTTTCCTCCAAACCCTTTCTTCTTTCGGCTCCTAGGACAGTGTTTTTGGCAGGGTGGCCTCCTAACCCCCTGAAAGCTCCTTTTCCATGTACTGATAGTCTAAAATCTCCTCTCTTCTCCACCAACAGTCCAGTGCGTCTTCCACAAGCATCAGTCCTGGGCACAGTCCTCTATGCCTTCTGCATAGCCTCCCTCGATAAACCCAGTTCATCCTGTGGCTTCCCTTACTGCCTGTCTGCCAACCACACCTAGACCTTTAGTCCTTACTTTCATTTCCCCCATATATCTTGAAGCACATCACTAACTGACTATTCGCCATCTGTAACCTGATGGCCTTATGGTGCCTAATGGTTAACACCTCCAAGTCCAAAGACATTTTTCAAGAGGGCCTATAGGAAAACCCCACTCTTTCTTCTCTTATCTTTTTTCCTCCTCACTTTCACACCATATCACCCACACCCTGCAACCTTACAGACCCTTTTGATATCAAACTCACCCAATTCTACTGCAGGAAGGATTAACCTTCTAAACATCATGAAAATGTGTCCGGATGTCACTCACAACTCTGCCAAAACACTAACCTCTACCCTGATCGTTAACAAACTTGACTACTCATGGGGCTCCCTGTCTTCTTCTTTGCACCCCTTAACAAACTACTAACTAAATATTAATGGATGGCAAATCAATGTTTCTTCTAGTTTCTACTCCTCTTCTTCAAACCAATTAACAGATTTACTCCCCATGCCTTGCTCACTGCATCTCTCTTTACTCGCCCCTTCGATTCCTGCACCCCCCAACTCTCAATAACCTAATTGTCCCCTGTTTTCCCCTGCTGCACCACATCCACTCTACTTCTTCAGAATACTGGCCTTCTAGCACTGAAAGGCGCCCCCTCCAGACATCAAAACAGTCCATCCTATGAAACTATTCACGATCATCAAGCTCAAACTCCATGTGCTAGCCTGTGAAGGAGAATCCCTGTACTCCCATGATTCCCACTCCATCTGACCACTCTATCTGCCCTGCCTGGGTGTGATACTAATGTTCATAGGTACGGTGCACATATACAGATACTGGCCTAAATATGTATCATATTTATGCTCCCTTTTTGCAAATGATCCCCTTTCCGTGTACCATTATATTACCCTTTCCACAACTAGTTTACTCTCATCTATAACATGCATATTGCCTTGTCGAGGCTCCCTGCCTAAGAACTCCCTCTGCAATCTGTCTGTATTATGTATGCATTTCTGGTTAATATGTCTGCCTAACTACCAAATCAATACACATACAAATATGTTGGGTTAAAATGGAGGACGTTTAGAGCCAGGAAGCACGAGTTGCCAGATTTCATCTTCCGACTTTAATAGGACATATGAAGATGGTTCCTGAAAATCCTTGTCCAGTTTTGTGGGATTATTGATACATATAATATGATGGACATCTGGGGAGGTATTAAGGTAGGGAACTGGTGGACTCCAGCCCTTTAAGATGAGGTAGCAATACCCTTGAGATGGATGGGGATGCAGAAGTTACTCAAACATCAATAATCGAAATGACTCAGGTAGTTGGCAAAAAGGTAACTGTTTTAATATCAATTATCTAAAAAAGGAACTACAATGGACATCAGCGGACGTCTCAGCGTAAGATCTCTCAATGAATCTTAAAAAAAGCATTCTTTTATAGCAAAACATCGTCATTGATGACGTCAACCTACGTATTTACTAACGTCATCCTACGTGGCAATTTCAAAAACTTAGTGGCAATTGTGATAGGCTCTTAAGGAACCTCTAAGTATATGATCTATACTCGTCTATAAGAGTGATGAAAAGTGACAGGTTTCTTAACATCAGGTGGGGCGACTAAGCCCTGCCCTTAAACAGGTCACTATGAATGTCACTAAATACATGACGTCCCGATTGGTTACACAAACTATAGGACCCCTAATCACGCAGCCCCCTACAATTGGTTGGCACTCTAACCTCCGTCAGTACTTTTCCACCTACGTTTAGCAGCACTCAGGCTGGCCTTCCAGGTGCTGGTGACCTAGTCTTAACCATAGCTTCCCACCAATTAGCATATTCATCAATCATCACCTCAATGGTCTGCTGTCAATTAAGGCCTTGAACTTGTCCTTGTGAGTATTCTTTTGCTCTGGAGAGCTTAGGGGAGTGAAGGCACGCTCTGCCCTAATGCGTAGGTGTGACCATCGTTTTCTGAAGACCACAAAATCAAGCACTGGTGTATTTAAAATACTATTTTCTAATAGACCTCTGTCGTCTTCCTTGTTTTTGTCCATGTCTTCTGAACAAGAGTTTTGTTCTTTCACATGATTTGTATCCAATGTCTGCTCACCCCAGCCTGATAAGACCATGGATTCTTGTGGCTCATCCAGCGTTGCCTTTCTGAGATCTGCTTCTGTAATTCAATTGCTTTTTAACTGCGGCACACTGGAAACAAGACCTTCCTTCTCTGTTCCAGCTCTGCTACAGTACGTGGGGGAAACATCCGTTCTTTACTCACTTCAATATATAAGTATATGCATATTTTAAGTTTTAACTAGAGATTTGCTGAGATGATTGAAGATATGTGATTGCTAATCATATTTTAAAAGTTTGTAATAAACTGTATAAAAAAAGAAAAAAAAAGAAAAATGTTAAAAAATATATGTATATGTTGGTGCATGCCACAATCTGTTCACTATAAAGCTAGCCTTAAGAATACTTTCGGCCTCATTACACAGTAGGCGGTGGACCAAGGTGCTAATAGCACCTTGGTCCATGCCGGTAAAATACCGGCACCGCCTTGGTGGAAAGGGGAATTACCGCCCTATTCCAAGGTTGGCACGGCGGTAATTCCCCCTTCCACAATTGCCCTTCCCCATTCCCATTTTTGCCCCATAGGGCATAATGGGAATGGGGAAGGTGCTAATTACGGTACCGCAAATTTGGGGTGCCGTAATTAGCACCAAGGTCCCTTAGCGGGTTGGTTTTCAACGCCTGCTAAAAGCAGGCGTTAAAGTACCAACCCGCTAAGGGACCTCGTAGTAAGGCGGTAAGGGTTAACGGTCACCGGTACCATTACCGGTGACCGTTAACCCTTACCGCCTACCGTGTAATGAGGCCCTTTGTCTGCTTGCATTTCTTTGCATCTGTACACGTGTAAAATTGCTTGATATCTTCATCATTTCTGCAGCATAAGTTTCTTCATCTTGATCCCAAGATGTTACTTATCTTTGACACCTTCTTGATTCCTCATAGAATATCTGCATTCTCTTGTCTCTGCATATCTTCCAAGTACGTCATCTTTCTTCATGTGACGTCACCATTCTTCCCTTTCATTTATTGATCCTGCTTCTTCTGGGATTTCATTCAAATGGCCATCATACTGTCTCGTATATAAGTATGGCTTTCTCAATGGGAACCTTTCTTCCAGGATTCTCTTCGATATTGGTATTTTAACTGGTACCACATGCGTCTCACACTCTGGTTACCAACATAAGGGCAGTATGGATGAAGTGGTTGAGGTGGGGGTACTTGGCTCCTTCTCTACAATCCCCCCTCTGGCGATTCATCGACCACTCTCCCATCATCCTTCATATCTAGGCTTCTTTGTCTGAAGAAATTCGTCTTTGGGATCCATATCTTTATGACTCCCTTCAGGCATCCAGCTGATTTCACATGCTCACCCTTGTTCCAAGTCATAGGTTTGCACTGTCCACTTGGACTGCAATAGATCCAATTTCCCCACATACTCCTTATGATTCTTTGGATACAGGAACTTTGTTCCCTCAGGTGCATGGATGCTGGCCTTCACAAAGCCTCTGACTTCTTCATCTGTCAAGTCTCTGGCCGTCCATCCTGATTCAACAACAATCATGATTTTTATCCCTATGGCTTTCTTGCATTGTGTGATTATTATCCTGATCACAGACAATCCAAGCAATACCAACATGATCAAGGCTCCAAGGAACTTGAACATGTCTGCCATCCATTGTGGAACCCAAGTTAAGATTGATCCAAACCAGCTGTCATCAGCAATGTCTTCTACTTCATCTATCATCTGGACGTGTAGCTTGGTTAGCATCTCTATGGCCTCTGTCAAGGTGCCATTCTCGTCATCATGGAAGGTATGAACGCGCAACATGATTCTCTGATGTTTGCACAAACACCTCCATCCATAGCTGTAATCATGTCCAGGACGTATCTATTCTGAAGAGTCATCAGTCGTATGGCTCTCATCTCTTCTCTCATAGCATTCAATCCCTTTATAGTAGTGTTCATTGTCTGTAGCAATTCCCATCTGGTAATCTGCAGCCATTTGGTATTTGCTCCAACCTGGATTCTCAGCATGAAGATCAGTGTGAATACTGATGAAGTCTGGCTGAACAGCCTGTGCTCATACAGAATGGAGTCAAAAGCTTCTATTGACTTGGCAGAGAAATAGTTCTCCCTCTCCATTAAATTAATCAGCTCCACAGATCTCCTCTTCCTCAGGTGAGCATCTGCTTTTGGGAAACTGTCAAGGTTCAAATCACTTTTAGGAATCACCAACGCTGGAACATGAACATTCACTAGTGAGCATCATCCTCTCCAATCCTTGGGTATCCTCATATATGCTCTGGATTCACAAGCCCAATAGTGATCCATGATCACTGCTGTTCCAAGCTTCATTCCTGGTACATCAAAGATTCGACCACAGTTCTGTTTCTCTCCAACCTTTCTTGTGCCATTGTTTCTGAAGCACAGCTTTGCACTCTCCAAAGGCACTATCTGCAAGGGTCCTCCTCTATCTTCAACCCAGGTCAGTAGTTTAGCAAGTCTTGACATAGTGGCTTGCAGCCATTCTGCACTATGTCAATGGCTGGTTGATAACAACCAATGACCACCTATGCTCTGCAGATTACTACTCCTTCTTCCCATCCATCTGGTGATAGCCCTGATCCCCTGATCTGCATTTGGCTTCTGTTTCTGTTCTTCCATCTACAAACCTCTTCTGCAGATTTTCCTGGACTCCCCAGTCTTTTGTTTACTTCCCATCTGATTCCAGCTCCTTTCACTCCAGGTTTTTCATATCTGATCACATGATTCTTAGTCTGAGCCCTGTTTCTTGTCTTCGTAGCTTGGATATAATCATCTTCATCTGGATCTGTCCATTCAGTTGCCAATTTGAGATAGGCATCTCGACCCATGAACTGACCTCTTGAATGACAGAGTGCTATGAGTGATAGACAATGTGCTGTCTGGACGTCTATTTCAATAGCTATGAAGATCTTAGACTTTCCCATGCTGAAGGGCAGAAGTGCACATACAAAGCATTCCTCCTTTGAGGTCCTCCTTTCCTCTTCTTTCATATGCTGATACCATATATTATTCCCCATGTATGCTGCGCTGTCCAGGTAATCATTCAGCTCATAATCATCCTCCCTAGCATTTCTCTTAGCTCTCGTTATTTTCTTACAAGTTTCTCTAATCATCTCATTCAATATGTCAGCATAGTTTCTCCTTACTGGACCAAACATAGAAACATTTTTCAGTGGACTGGGTGTTTTTACATGTACTATTTGTGTAGGAGAAAGAACTAAAAGTCTTTTCCTATCCTGAAACCTCATTTTAGCAGAATCTTCTTCAGCATGAAACAAAGTACTTTGACCAGTAGACTCTTGGATCTCTCGCCTCGAAAGTCTCATTCAGCTCTCATTGTTCTCTCAGAGTAAACGTACACCTGCGCGATGATATCTCTTAATATCTCATTAAGTGCAGCATTATTCCTCGGATCCCTCAGGAATGTTCGGACATCAGTTTGTCTCCCAACGAGATGCGGGTATTCCTCAATCAAATAATAGAAAACTAAACTGACCAGTCTATGTGCATTATCCACTGATAGGGGCATTTGCGTTTTCACCACTGTACTCAGGAGGCTGAGGATTTGCTCAATGGTAGCTGTGAACAATCTCCCCTCGATTGGACCATTTTTAGGATCTTCCAGAAACAGATGAACGCTCGTAGTTCTCCCCAAAAGTGCAGGGTATGTGTGCAAAATGAACAAAAAAACTGCAAGAACGATCCATGAAACATTGTCTTGGGGCACCACCATGGGCACCTCCAAAAAGAAATTCAGTGAGAAAGGAATCAGGGAACTGTTCCCTCCTCCAGTCATCTGAAAAGGAACTCCAAATCTGGCATGCTCTCCTTTATGATCAAGACTTAAACATGTCTCAGTCCAATGTCAACAAACTCCTGTGGCTCAAGAACAAGTAGCTTCCCTTAACTCCTTTTTTAGTGACTGAAAAGAGTGTCCCGAAATAAGCCACAGTCCATTACACTCTTTATCTTTATTCAACAGCTTCTGTGTCCTTCTTCCTCATCATAGACCTAATCTGCATGTGCTGTGGTTCTTCCCCGATGCTTGCTTCCGACAGAGGTGGGGATAGCAGGGGTTTTTCAGCATAGATTTTCACATCTTCGAGAAATATCCAAGTGTGTCTGCCCTGCACTTTGACTGCAGATGGTGTCACATCTTCCACTATGAAGGGACCATTGAAACGTGGCTCATGCTATCTCCTTGTGAAATTCCTGATCAAGTCCGAATCACCGTGGAAAGGTTTGGGAAGACATAACTATTCAAGGCCAGTTGTTTTAGCATCTCCTTCTGTGTTCTGAGCTGCCCCAGACCTCTTCCATTTGAGCTGATCTGAAATGACAGAGATACTCATAGGTCATGCATTTTAAGTAATCACATAGCTCGTATCCTAAGAATTATCCTGTTGTCTGGGCATCACTTCTAGTTCTAGACAGAGGTGTGAGAGGTGTCCTCGTTCACCTGCCTATCACTATTTCATGGGCATAAGATGGTGGTTGGAACCTGGTTGATTTCTCAACGTGTACAATGCCAGTGGTAGACAATGCAACCATCCTTTCTTCAGGGTAAGTTTCAATTTGGCTATTCTCTATTTAATTAAGCCAATGAGTCTCTCACAGACTCCATTCACTTGAGGGTGATAGGCTGATGAAAGCTTGTGCTTTATACTAAGCAACAAACTTATTTGATCAAAGACTTAATTAACACAATGAGGGCTATTGTCTGATCTTAATACTTCACATATCCCCCATCCAGGAAATACTTCTCGTACAAAAAATGTTGCTTCACAGATGGAGTCTGGGGTGTGTACATGGTCCAGCTTCAATCCACCTCAAAATGGGACATACCACTACAATCATATATCTATAACCATTACATGCTTGCAGCATGTCGACATAGTCCATATGTAAATGTTGAAAGGGTCCATTAGGTCTTAGAATAACTCTTCTAATTGTGGGAAGTGTGTGCCCAGCAGGAAACCATTGACATACAATGCAATTTACTACATAAAATGCAACCTGTTCTACTATATTTGGAACAAACCAATCCTTCGCAATAGTTGCAGCGAGGCTCTCTCTAGTAACGTGCGCAGGGTAGTGCAGCTGCTCTAATGCCACCCTTAATAAGGCTGCTATCACCACAATGCTTCAGAGGGGTTTAAAGAATACCCTCTCCGCATCCACAAGTCTTTCTCATCTTGAGGCGCTTCCCCTTGAATCTCTGCCAATTGAGTCCTAGACAAATTATCATAACATTCAGACACACTCATCATTACCACCATGCTTTCATTCACATCAGGCATATCAAACAACATAACAATGTCTGTACATGCAACTCGCTTTGCTTCCTCATCTGCTTTTTGATTTCCATGTGAGATAAAGTCTGTTCTCTTTGTGTGTGCTGTGCATTTAACTACTGCGATGGCTACCGGGAGTTGTAGTGCTCTAATAAGCCTGTCCAATAAGGCTGCGTGCTTCACTGGAGTGCCGTCCACTCGGAGGTAGTCCCTCCTTTTCCAACATGCTAATCCTGCATGTTCTGTCAATGTCACATAGGCAGAGTCACTGTACACAGTTACTTCCTGGTCTGCATGTCTCTCAAGCGCGATAATCAGCACCACTAATTCTGAAGCCTGTGCAAGAAAGTGAGACAGTAGTCGTGCACTTATCAGTACTTCAAACTCGCCTTTTGCCATGTGTTTCAGCACAGAGGCACCTGTATATCTTTCTCCATCATTCTGATCGATTCTAGAAGAACCGTCAATGAAAAGAATCTCTCCAGCTGCCAATGCATTTTCCTTCACCCTCGGGAATTCATCATAGAATTCCTCATAATTCGAGCAATCATGCGCATGCTCGCCCCCTGCCAGGGGTTCTGCTGCAATCTTGGCAGGATTCACTATTTTACATCAGACTTTTTTAATTGCCAGATTTGATATGACTACCTTGTAGGCAGAAGCCCTTTGAGAAGTCAACGTTTCTTTAGGTTTTTCCAAAATGACAAACAATGCATGTTGAACAAACAATGTCATTGAACACACCATTACTATGCTAGCAGCCTTCTCAATGGTGAACACGGCGGCAGCCAAAGACTGTTTGCACGGAAAGTGACCCCTCATTACTGGGTCTAGAATCCCACTATAATATGCAAGGGGCTTGTACCCCAACATGGTTCTCTGCATAAGTACAGCTGTCATAACAGTACCAATCGTATGCAAGAACAAAAAGAATTCCTCCGTGTAATTGGGAATCCCTAAAACTGGAGCTGTGCAAGTTGCCTTTTTGTAACTCATCAAACCCTTCCTCCATTTCCTCAGTCCAAACAATTCTCGCCTGAGTTGCCTATTCTTTCTTCAGAGCTTGCAACAAGGGCCTTATTTATGAACTGTAATCAAAGACCCATGCTCTTACATAGTTACACAGTCCCAAAAATTGCTGCATGTGCTTTATTGTGAGTGGCTTTACTGTTTACAAAATAGCCTCAGCCCTCTCAGGAGTAACTTTCTTACCCTCATGCAAAATTAACTGACCTATATATAGTACTTCATTTTGACAATACTGTAATTTCATCCTTGTCTACTTCATATCCTTTCTCTGCAAGAATAATCATCAGTGAAATTGAATCGCATCTGCACTCTTCCTCTCAGGTGCTACAGACCAATATGTCATCCACATATTGCAACACAACACTTTTCAAATCAATACTGCTTAAGTCCATCTGCAGGACTCTATTGAAAATCGATGGAGACTCATAGTATACTTGGGGTAGGCGAGTACTTTTCAGACGAGTCTGTCTGAATGTAAATGACGTCAGATCTTGCAAGTCTTTATGCAATGGGATTGAGAAAAATGCATTTTTGAAGTCAATGGGCCTCATTACAACTCAGGCGGTAAGGGGTTTACTGCGCCGTAAACAGCGCTGACCCTTACCGCCTGAGTACGAGGTCCCTTAGCGCCATGGCGGATTTAACACCTGCTTTTAGCAGGTGTTAAAATCCATGGCGCTAAGGGACCATGGAGTTAATTACGCCACCGTAATTTACGGTGGCGTAATTAACGCCTTCCCCACTCCCATTATGCCCTATGGGGCAAAAATGGGAATGGGGAAGGGTAAATGGGGATTGGGGACTTACCGCCCCGCCAAACTCGGAATGGGGCGGTAAGTCCGCCAACCACCATGGCGTAAACGTAGTTTACGCCATGGTGGTAAAGTCACGGCCCAGGCGGTAACTTACCGCCTGGGTCGTAATGAGGCCCAATCACAGTAAAATATGATGCTTCAACAGGGATATTACATGAGATCGTCACAGGATTAGGAACTAGAGGGAACTCGGCCTCTACAATCTGGTTAATCGGGCGTAAATGCTGAATTAAATGCCATGACCCTCTTTTTCTTTTTTCACAGGATACATTGTGGTATTACACGGTGACTCTGACGTCACTAGGATGCTCTGTTCCATCATAGCAGATATTGGGCCTCATTCCGGGTTTGGAGCTAACCATGGAGTAATTAGCTCCATGGTTGCCTCCGAAACCGTCCCAAATCCGGCATGGTGAATGGACTAATTACTGGTCCATTCCAGGGTTGGAGGGACCGGTAATTCCCCATTCACCTTTTGCCCTTCCCCATTCCCATTTCTGCCCCATAGGGCTCAATGGGAATGGGCAAGGAGGTAATTACGGCACCATAAATTATGGTACCGTAATTACCTCCGAAGTACCTTTGCGGGTCCCGTACTTAACTCCTGCTAAAAGCAGGAGGTAAGGAAGGACCCGCAAAGGGACCTCGGAATACGGAGGTAAGGGATTACCGGCATCGGCACCCTTACCGGTGCCGGTAATTCCTTACCTCCAACCTCGGAATGACCCCCATTGTTTTAAAAAATACCTTGATCTGCCTCTCGAGACATTGGATACTGTCATGTTTGAGGTAAAATTGCTCCTGGTTTCAATGTAATCTTCACCTCTCCAACTCCCTACAATAGGCCTCTGTCATAGGGACCTGTTGGCCATAATGAAACTGGCAATTTCGCCATGTCTTCATCGAAATACTCACATCATTTGTTACGCTCACCTGGTTCCCACGGGGGCGTCGACTGGAACTGGGCCGCTGTTATTTCCACCAGCGTGACGTGTAGCGCCGAGATGACTGACTGGACTGGCCCGCTCAGCCTAGTTTGTCTGGCTCGCAAGAATATTCTTCTGCAAAGGAGAAGAGGAATTAACCACCCGTGGAATTGAGTGTCAACCTACCTTCCCCACTCCTGTTGTCTTCCCACTGATCACTCTTGATGTCCCTCCTTAGTCTCACCTGATGGTTTGGAAGGATGAGCTCTCCATCCTGCGTCGACCGCAGGGGCGCGTTGATGACCAGTTACTTCACTGGCGTAGAGGAATTGGTGAGTTCCAGTATTGACTCTAAAGTCCAATTGTTCATAAGAGTTCAAATGTCTGCTCTTCACTCTGTTCGATTCTTTGCAGGTTGCCGATTAATCCACTCGAAGATTTCCAAATGGCACTCGGTAAGATTCAGGTAAGTCTATTGTGTTTTTCCCCTTAGGGGGCCGGGGTACGGCGATGAAGCAGAGTTGACTGTGCCGACCCGAGATGAGGTGGGACCCCCGTGGTAAATCAGGTACGTTTTGTGGGGGGTAACTGGTATTGTCCTTGCTTTCTCCCCTTAGGGGCTGGGGTACGGCGATGAAGGAGAGTTGACTGCGCCGACCCGAAATGAGGTGAGTACCTCCCGTGGTAAACCAGGTAAGTCCTTGGGGGTAGCTTGTATGGCCTTAGAGAGTCCCCTTGCTCACCTTGCTGTCTTTGTCTCCTTAGGTGTCGGAGAGCGGCCGCGAGATGGAGAGAGCGTGATGGAATGCTGAAGTACCGGCAAGCAGGTGAGTTCAGCGCGGTGCCGTAGGAATGCGAAGCAATGCTTCAAAGACTTCTGTCTTTCAGTTCCGTGGCGAAATGGATCAGGATTCAGGTAAGGATTAAAGTTAAAACTCCTGTTCTAACCTTTATCCTTTTTGTCTTCTTGTTTCAGGAGTCCCAGGACTGAAGCGGGCGTGGCTGAAGACTGGAGCTGCTGAAAACACGGTGAGCGTTACGCTGCAGCAAGCAGAATAACGCGAAGCACGTGTGGCTGTCCGGGCGTGGTTTAAATAGCCTTGGAAGAAGATCCAGGTAAGTATTCTTCCACAGCCCCACTCAAGTAACAAAATAGTCCCTTCAGTAAAATAGTCCCTCCTAAGCCTCATTTGGCTTGAGTCTTCATGCAGCATGGTCTGCCTCAGGTGAGTATGCAGCATGGTCTGCTTCAGGTAAGTTATCAATAATGAGCCTGGCGCCCATGGCGCCAGGACTGACTTTATCGTTATGAGCCTGGCACCATAGGTGCCAGGACTGTACCCAAACAGCCCCTAACTGGGGCTTTTGGGCATGCTCCAAGTGGCATGATGCCTGCTTCCGGGGCTGCTGGGCCTGGTCTGGTCTTCCGGGGGCAGGCATCATGACAGCATTTTTGTGCTAACATAATTTTCTGAGGAACCTCACGTTTAATTACTCTTACCCAATAAGTAATGCTCATCTCAAATACTACTTCATCATCTGATGGATGGTCCCCAAACATATCCTCATCAGTGAAGTCAGTCAATCTGTAACCTTCCCCAATAGCAATCATTGTGCATCATTGTCTGCCTTCATAATCATTCCCATCAAGCAAAGCCATTTCTCCTCGCACTAAGACTGCTTGTAATTCTAAACGAAAGATTCACCCTTCCTCTTCATCCATAGGTATCTTTGGCCTGAATAAGAATTCATCAGGTATTCTCATAGTTCTGCCCACCAAACCTGGCAGCCATGTCAACAGAATGCGTACCTCATAGGGAAAGAGTTCTGGTTCTAACGGTACTCCTCGCATGGCCATTTGTCCTGCAAATGCCATAATCAATTCACTCACGTTCAAATAATGCATACCTGGTATTGAACACTCCATGCCTTTATCAGTGAACGAAATAATCATGCTCAACTTGGTCATTAAATTCTCGACCTAATATATTGACAGGTGTCTGCCTTGAATATTACAATGGCACATAAATGTCACACTCTCCTGTAGATATTGGCAATTCTTCAGTAAAAGGAAATCTACTTGTAGCTCTTTTGAACCCTTGAGTATTCATGGCATTTCCATACATCGAAAATGTTCCCTCTCGTATACATGAGCGTGTTGCACCTGTGTCTACTAAAAAAGAAAACGATTTGTCTCCTATATTAACGTCAACCCTCGGGTCCTCTTGAGGACTGAGCGTCACTGATATTATTGAACACATCAAGTCTCCCAGCGAGCTGTCCTATTGTGAATATACTCTCATCCCCGTACCCAGGAAAGAATTCCTCCTTCGACAGTGACAGCCCCTATACTAAGAGTCATTAACTGACCTGTGTTTGTGGTCTGCTGTATCTGCATAGCGCTTGTGTTTGCTGCACTGTGTGATTCTAAGCAAACCCGTCTCCATTGTGCTGCAAATATGCAGGCGGGTTTACTGTCCCTCCTCTTAAGAATTGCCCATTCTGCATTACTCCTTGACTTCTACATGTGTGAGCATAAGGCCCTGACATATAACATGTCCAACATATAGGAGGAGGAAGTCTCCTAACTTGCCCCTCCTGCATGCCTTGACTATCATTCTGCATGTTTTGAAACCCACTTTGATTGCTCTGGAAGTTTCTCTGATTATTCTGGAAGCCTCTACCTCGAAAGCCTCCCCTTCCCCGTGGTGCAAATCCATTGTTACCTTGATCAAACTACCTTTGGTTATTCACCTGCGGCATACTTGTTCTTTGCTGCGAACCCGTTTCGTCTCCACTAGTCAACATTGCCCCTTCAATGGCGTACTTTGATAGATTTTTCTGAGCTAACTTTGCCTCTTTGCCTTTCCTAGCATCCCCTTTCTTTCGATTCTTTTCTTACAAAAGCCTGCAATAATGCACAATGGTCAGCTGAATCTCTGCCCATGGCTTTGCTTCCATGCCCCCCAATTTCTTGAGCTGCTTTTGTTCTGCTTCTGGCAGCCCTTGGCATATTATATGAAAAAATACAGGTATGGATTTCCCCCAAGCGTTGTGTGTCTCCAAAGCCCACTGCTCTTGGAAATTCTGATTGTAAACAAGAGGATCCTCCCCTTCCTGCATCTCTTTTGCCATTATAGCTCCCATGTTGGACGTGTCCGGATACAGTACTCTAAGCGCTTTCCAGACCGCCGCCCTACAGTTATTGAAAAGTGCTCCATCATGAGCAGTGTTTACTGTGGTAACAATAGAATACCCTGCTCTTGACCATACATCATCAGCCTTTTCTCCAAGGATGGCAATTAGGAGACCCTTAATATCCCCTATAGCTAACATGTTTCCTCCTGTCATTTTCTCTAACTCATGTATCCATTTCCCAGTGCCAGAAGTTAAACTTGGGAGTTTGCACCTTAAATTATCCTTATCCATTTGTGGGCAAGCTGTATACTGTGGCCTGGCTCCTCACTTTTCTAACAAAGGAAACTGCGAGATCCCAAACTCACATTTGTCTCCCATCATCTGTCTATCCATAGCAGGGACAGTGGTTCCACTCCGCCTTCTACCTGGCAGCAACCTTAACCTGCTCACATAAGGTGGCGAGTCCCCCCTCTCACCATGGGATCGCCCTCTAGATGGATCTATCCACGTCAATGATTCTGACAACCGAGACCTGGGTAGTTCTAGATCCGACCATCTTACCTCCTTGTCCATTGAGAAACACCCTTCAGGACCACATGCATTGCCTTCCTCCTCCCTATGGAAGGTTTCCTTGTCCTCGTCTGACATATCCTGTCCCCAACTCATGTGACCTCTCTCCTCTTCATCTCTATTTAGAGTCAGTCCATCTAAAGACTGCTCCTTTGGCTCAAACTGCATGAGGCTCCTTCTTTGTCATACACCTGCATACTCTGGAATCGATCATCGTTTTTACCCTTCCCGTGCAGCACTTTCTTAGTCCTCATATCATGATAGACTTTATTGATAGCGTCCCCAATGCTTCTAGAGTCAAACACATCCTCTAGATTTGCTTTAGATGGACCTGCTATTGGCTCATGTGCTGGGGAGAACTCCTCTATCTCTTCCCATGCCACTACTGGATTAGGATCTATTAATTCCTCGTCCACATGTTCAAAATCACATGCTCTCTGCCTCCTTTTTCTTTATCGTTTGTCATAAAACTCTCTTTGTTTCCTTGCTTCTTCTCTTACTTTTGGTTCCTCTTTTCTTGTCATATGTCTCCTTTCATTTGCCCTTCGTATCTCCTGGTCTTTTCGTCGTTGTATTCTTTTATCCCTTAATTTATGTTCCTTCTCTTTCTCTCTCTTTCTTGTCTCTCTCGTTCTTCGATTGCCTTCCGTTTATTGTCATACTTTCTATGTTCCTCTGCTCTTTCCTGCTTTCTCAGTTGCTCCTCTTGTTACAACTGTTCCTGTCTTTGTCTATCCTTCCTTTTAGCTCTGTCTTTTTCCCATCTTCTCTCTCTTTCTCTATCCTTTTTATCCTGTTTGTATCGATCTTCACTTTGCCTTACGTTCTCGATGCTCTTACCATTGAGTTTGAGCAAAATCTGACCACCCATCCATTTGTTCTGTATAAGTGCTAACTCATCAGTCTTATCTTTTGCTCTTTTCCATCTCTTTATTTCTTGTCTTATATCTACGGATGTACTCGGTTGATCACTTCTCTCCTTGTCCCTCGGGACCTTAGAGATTACATCTATCTCAGGTATTTTCTCTGGGCCCTCGTCACTGCTTTGTGTAGGCGACTCATATGCTGGGTAACTGTACCCCGTTGCTGCCTTAATCTCTCTTAATGGGTATATACAATCATCTGTCTTACTATCGCTGTCTACTTCAGGCGCGGCCGGTGGTGCAGAAGGCTCCTCACCCCCCTCTTTGCATATATTCAATATCCAGCCTTCAGGCTGTTGCTCTTCTCTCCCCTCCTGGTACATTTTCCAGAGCTCTATGCTCGCTAATTGTTTATCTAACGTTTTTCCCATATACGCTGCATGCAAATATGTTGTCATATACTGCAAAACTGCCTTCGATAAAGATCCCCCTTATGGCCATGGCATGAACATTTTGTCTGCCGTCCCTTTAACCCATTCCCCACTGTACTGTCTAAACTTGGGTGCGTGTTTCGGCAACTGTTTGCAAAGGTGCCTAAGTGGAGTAATATCCTCCATTCTGACTCATCACACTTGATTGTCAATACCCACCTTTACACTTTGCAGATTTCAAAAAATATGTTATAGAAAAACAACACAATATAAGTGTGCACAATCATTGCAGGCTCCAAACCCTCTATATCATGTTTTTTTACTTTAATCTACTTTTTCACTACACCATCAATTCAATTTCCACTAAATAAATAATGAATTCACAGACCTCATGTTTTCTTTTCACATCTATCAATTCCTCTATTGTTTTTTCACCATATTCAGTCACATAAAACGAACAGACAAACGAATATACTCGATCGGCTACATATATTTCAGTCTTTTCCTAAAGACCGACATTTACCTACCCCTAAAAATATCCAAATTGGGATGTAAATCGTCCTCTTTAAACTCATCTTTAGCTCAATTTGTAGTCTTACATCACCCGTCTATAGGGCTCTAGGAACTACTCCTTCTGTGATGTTCTTTAAATGCAGGAAAACTGGCGTATCCTTTACCGCGGCACCTTCCCTACATTTTAATTGCTTGGCCTCTCCTCAAGTTAATTACCTTAATATTTCAATGCTCAACATTCTCAAGTTACTTTTACCCCAACCTCCCTCCATTACTCATTTTTCCCTTATAACTTTCTTCACCCACTGCCCATTAACAATTTTGCCACCTCACACAGTTTTACTCACCATTAGTTTTTCTACTTCCGACCCTCAGGATCGTACGCCTCTTTAACAGCCATTTCAACTTTCCGTTCATTCAGCTTCCTGTAGACGCCGGGAGGGGTTTCTGCCCGAAAACAAGGCACCGGTCTGACCTGGCTTGCAAGACTTGCTTTACACTAATATCTATCTACAGGGAGCTTCACGTCCTTTCAGCCGAATGGCAGAGGTTGTGCGATATTTCGGGGACCCCAAAGCCTACTAGGTCGATAGATTTTAAACCATCCTCTCCGCTACCACGTGAACTGGTGGACTCCAGCGGGACGAGGTAGCAATACCCTTGAGATGGATGGGGATGCAGAAGTTACTCAAACATCAATTATCAAAATGACTCGGGTAGTTGGCAAAAAGGTGACTGTTTTAATATCAATTATCTAAAACAGGGAATACAACAGACATCAGCGGACGTCTCCGCGTAAGATCTCTCATGGCATCTTAAAAAAAGCATTCTTTTATAGCAAAAAATCATCATTGATGACGTCAACCTACGTATTTACTAACGTCATCCTACGTGGCAATTTCAAAAACCTAGTGGCAATTGTGATAGGCTCTTAAGGAACCTCTAAGTATACGATCCATACTTGTCTATAAGAGTGAAGGAAAGTTATAGGTTTCTTAACATCAGGGTGGGCAACTAAGCCCTCCCCTTAAACAGGTCACTATGAACGTCACTAAATACACAACGTCCCATTGGTTACACAAACTACAGGTGCCTTAATCATGCGGCTCCCTATAATTGGTTGGCATTCTAACCTCCGTCAGTACTTTTCCAGGTACGTTTAGCAGCACACAGTCTGGCCTTCCAGGTGCTGGTGAGCTAGTCTTAACCATAGCTTCCCAACAATTAGCATATTCATCTATCATTACTTCAGTGGTCTGCTGTCAATTAAGGCTTTGAACTTGTCCTTGGGAATGTTCCTTTGCTCTGGAGAATTCAGGTGAGTAAAGCCACGTCCTGCCCTCATGCGTATGTGTGACCATCGTGTTCATCCAACTTCATCCTTCCACGTGACTGAAGACCACAAAATCAAGCCCTAGTGTATTTAAAATACTATTTTCTAATAGACCACTGACATCTTCCTTGTTTTTGTCAATGTCTTCTGAACAAGAGTTTTGTTCTTTCACACGATTTGTATCCAATGTCTGCTCACCCCAGCCTCCTAAGCCCTTGGCTTCTTGGTACTCGTCCAGCCTTGCCTTTCTGAGATCTTCTTGTGTAATTCAATTGCTTTTTCAACTGTGACACACTGGAAACAAGACCTTCCTTCTCTGGTTCAGCTCTGCTATAATACGTAGTGGAAACATCCATTCTTTGCTCACTTCAATATATATGTATATGTTGGCGCGTGCCGCAATCTGTTCACTATAAAGCTAGCCTTAAGACTACTTTGCCTGCTTGCGTTTCTTTGAATCTGTACACTTGTAAAATAACTTGATATCTTCATTGTTTCTGCAGCATAAGTTTCTTCATCTTGATCCCAAGATGTCACTTATCTTTGATACCTTCTTGATGCCTCATAGAATATATGCATTCTATTGTCTCTGCATCTCTTTCATATACATCATCTTTCTTCATGAGACGTCACCATTCTTCCCTTCCATTAATTGGTCCTGCTTCTTCCAGGATGTCATTCAAATGGCCATCATACTGTCTTGTATGCAAGTTTGGCTTTCTCAATGGGAACCTTGCTTCCAGGATTCTCTTCGATATCGTTATTTTCACTGGTACTGCACATCTCTCACACTCTGGTTCCCAACATATTGGCAATATGGGCAAAGTGGTTGAGGTGGGGGTACTTGGCTCCTTCTCTACAGTAGGGTGTAAGTGGTGTAACTCAAGGTGACATGCCATATCCATTCTCAATGAGTACACAAGCACTGAAGAATACTGAGTGTGGCATCCTATAAACAGAGAGCATATGGGCGGTTTGCTGAGCAGATACCATGCTCATGGCTGTCCATTTCATTTTTGCAAGTGTGACAACCCTCACATGTGGGATGTGTTCTCTTTGTAAATATCAGTGCAGTATATATTCTTTTGTTTGCATGTGCGTGCTAAAGATATTTGTGTGTCCAAAGCCTTACGAGGCCATATTACATACATTTTGCAACATTGCAAGTGCAACTTTGCACGTTATTAGCTGTAGGACAAAGTTTCCCTCTGGCAAAGCCTATTCTTTCAATGTATTTTTGCACCATTGTAAAGTTACGGCAAACTTTGCCCTGGTGAAAACAAATGTATTGAAATAATAGGTTTGAGGTATGTTTGCGGCAGCGCTTCAGGCGAATGATTACAGAAACATATCACCCTTTGCAAATAATGTTCTGAGTTAGCACTAGGCCAAGGTTTGGCTTGGTACAAAAAAGCATTGAAAGACTATGGGACCGATTCATGGAATTTTTGCATGGTGAAAAGTGACTTTGCACTGCTGAAAAGTGACTTTGCACTGCTGACACAAGCCCTGATTCAAGGAACTGTGCAAAGTGTCTTTTTGCCGTGCCAAGTCTTGGCACGGCAAAAAGACACTTTGCACTGTTCCATGAATCGGGATGTTTGTTGGCAGTGCAAAGTCACTTTGCACCAGTGAAAATACACTTTGCACCGTGGAAAATATTCCATGAATTAGGCTCTATAGGTTTTTCCCCCAAGGAAAAATTTGCCCTAGTACTAATATCATGTAAGGTTGCGCTTTCACTGGTGCAAGGTTTCTGCAGCCTGGCCACTGATGCTCTGCAGCAAAACCTACCTCTATACGGCCACTTCTGCGCAATTAGTGTGTGGCAGAAGCTTCTCTCTGGAGATCATTGGAGAGAATCAGGAAGTAGCCTAAATTCGACCTGTTTGGCAAATACCTCAGAAGTGCCTGGAGTAGTTGCAGCCGGATCAGAGGTCCATAAGGGCGAATCAGCTTGTAATTCCGATAATGGAAGTGTGATAGCCGGATGTTGAGAGTGTATTGCACCCGCAACAACCCTTGAAAGCTTTTAACACCAGGCTGACGAATCAGTTGACGAAATCGCCCCTCGCTAATGCGGTCTCTATGTATTCTATTGCATCTAGAACCAGTACTGCAAGTATTAATTTGCGCAGACAGGGCACATTCATTATGTTTGAATCAACATGACACGTGACGAAGTAATATGCGCCGGGTTTTACATCGATATGTAACCGTTTATGGATTGTTCATATTTGTTTGTCTATAGTCTGTGTGTTAATCGTTTTGTTCTGTACAGAGGTGTTCCTGCTAATGTAGGCACTTTTTGGGTGTTTTAGGATTGTGTGTGTGTGTGGTGGGCAGGGGGGAGTTATGGTAATGATGTAGGCTGTACTCAAAATATTACATCACAACTGATGAATTTCTGTATGACAAGTTTTTGACATGAGGATGTGAATAAAATTGTCCTTTTCTACTAAAATAAAAATACAGTGGGTGCCTTAGCATAGCTTGAAAAGAAGAAACAGTTTGAATGTCTTTTTAGATTAATGTGTGTGTGTATTTGCGAATATGAACATGACATTTTATTGTAAATAGAACATTTTATTGTATTGTATTTGTATTTTCATTGTCTTTCAATATCTAATAAGTATTTTTACAGATTCAATACTTATGATTGTAAATGTTCTGTTACGAACGATGTACAATTAAATAAATAAAAATTGTACTTTAGCTAAATAAATGTACTATTTTGTACAACAAAAATATACAATATATATTCAATGTCTATAACAGAAACAAAAGGGAACCCAGTTTTGGTTTTGCATATTGCATGGCGCCCAGACAAGGGTTCTTTAGGAAAAAAACGTTGGGTTTTAGCTCTTTGCAGGTGCCATACAGTATAGATTACCAAGCCAAGCCTGGCACTGCCAGGCATGTTTCATTGAAAAGAATTTAAGTGGTATTACAGAGAGAGATTATTGAGTCTTAACAAAAGACAAAGCAACACATCTAGACAAAGAGAAAGTGTCTGTACCAAGATAGCAGCATTCAATCTTCCAAGCGAATCTCTGAACCAGCGATAGTGCAGCGTAAGCTGGTTTTGCCATACAGAGACAATAGTAGAAGGTATACAATGATTTCAACCTTTGTAAAGTTGGCAGAAAGAAACGTCTGGTAACTTCTTTCTAGAGTGCAACATGCCACGAAGAGGAGCAGCTGTTGGACATGGTTGTTGAGCAGCAGCAGATCTGTCTGACTAGAAACACCACAAAAAGATTCATCCATGTAAAACGTCACACTCGTCTCTGGAACTAACTGTAATGACAATTTAATTGATGCAGGAGTCTCACTAATGAAGAGGGTGAACTACTGTTTTCACCCCCATTGATCAAAGTAGATACTCTGTGCCCACTAGTCTTTCACCGTAGAAAATGCTGTGTATGATTGTCAAGAAAATGGTTGTAGAGCCACTGTAATGGTGGGGCGTGGCCATTTAGAACTATCCAAGGAGGAGATGAGAATGGCTTATTTCATTTTGGTTCCACTCCCAATGTAGAATTACATCTGTTAAATGGCAGCAAGAAGGCCCTACTCCTCATCGTGGGCCCCTCTCAATATCCGCCATCATCTCAAAATGTATTTCTTCTTCAGTGCACAAGAGGGTGTTCCTGCTTTGAAGAAGGCATGTCTAGCGTATCAGGTAAGAATGCTCCCATTGACAAGATAATTACTGGATTGCACTTTTGTTACCTTTTTAAAATGTGTGTCTTATATACAGGTCCAAAATCAATCGCATATGTACTTCAAGGCTTCCGAAGTCATCTGGCAGTAGTAAGGATGTAAAAGCATGGAAAAACCATTCACGATTAATTAGGGTTAATAAGCAAATACTTTCATGCCAGTAGAGAGTCTCTTCGGGAATTGCTAAAGGGACATAGAGGGACGAGGGGGGTGGGGGGCAGGGAGAGGGGTGATTAAGGGAGGATAGGATTGGAATGAGTGCAGTTAACTGAAGAGCTAAAAGTCCAAAGGGCTCTGAAGTGAATATCAGGTAAGTGCTATTAAGTGCTGTTGTGGTAAAAGGAAGATAAAGGAGGGTGAGAAGGGATTGAGGGAAAATGAAAGGTGGTGGCAGGGAAGCAAGACAGGATGTCAGGGGTGTCTAATTGCTAATATGGTTGAAAAAGGTGGTGTTCGGATGAAGGGGGAGAGTAATCATGTGGCTGCAGTGTTAGGTGTAGGAAGGACGAAGCAAGTTGTGTGTTAGGTTTGTGATGGAAGGTTTGCAGTGTACTAGTCTTTGGGTCGTTTCTTGAAGATGCTGAATTTGGATTCTTGTGAGATGTGGTCTCGTAGTTGTTTCCATAGGGTGGGGGCAATGGAAGAGAAATATTTGCCTCTTTGTGTTTTGCATCGAAATGAGAGTGGTGTTTGTTTTTTGTTGTTGACATTAATATATTAAGTTTTTTAAGAATACACATTGTACCACATAAAATAGCTGTCCCCTCTCGTGAGCTTGCCCTCCCAAACTCTCTCCCTCCCCACTATCCTGTTCCCCTTGACCCTCTCCCATCCGCCCCCATTCCCCCACCCCAAGTACCATCTAGTCCCTAACCCCACCTCCCACAGTGCCTGACATCTCTACACACTTAACTGGCTGTTGATCACTGCCCTCCAATGTTTTCTCCAAACCTTGCAATGTTTGCTTTGAGTCAATTAACTGGGGTTTTAAGTCCTGAGTAGATACCAATTCATTCAGTAACTGTCCCCAATCCAACACCAGGGCATTCCCCCTCTGAAGGTCTCTGTGTTAATTCAGATAGGCCACCTAAGCAAAGCCCCCCTATGTACTTTCTGGAGCCATTGCCTCATTGTCGGGCCCGTGGCCCCTTTCCACGCTATTGGTATCCCCTGTTTAGCTAAAACAAATAGAAATTGTGAAACTTTGTTCTGCGTATTGTACCTCTTCGCTCCTGGTAAAAAAAAACACAAGCACACCTTGTATCGGCTCCCCAGTAGAGCATTCAATCGTTACAATCGCCTCTCCCCAGTACTAGCGATGACTGGGCAATCCCAAATCATGTGCCAAAATCCAGCATGATCCCCCACACATCTCGGGCAAGCAAGGGGCTCTGATTGGTTTATTATGTGCAATTTCTCTGCTGTCAGGTATACCCTGTGTAAATAATAAATGTGAGTATGTTGGAATCGTGCATTCCTGGATGTCTTCATGAAGTGTTCCCACATTTGCGGCCAATTCTTTTCCGTAATGGGTACCCCAGAATCCCTTTCCCATCTTTCTTTAACCACCAATCCCTTATCCCGTCTTGTGTTTAGGGCCCCATACACCCGAGACAGCTTCCTGTCGCCACCTCCTAGGTTAAGCAATTTCTGCATAAATGGGTTTACCTCTGGCTCCTCCTGGATACCTTCCCACAGTACCGCCAGCTGTCTTACTACCTTGGCATATGTGAGAAAGTGACCAAATGCTCCCCCATATGTTTGTCTCCATTCTTCAAATGTTAACAATTTACACCCTTCAAAGAAGTCCTTCAGCGTGGCACAGTGCTGCTCCCTCAAAGTCCTGAGCCTTATGCTCCTTGATGCCCCCCAATGCTATGCTGATGGTGGCATCACACCCAATAGGTAGATCTCTACTATACAGACCTTTGACCACCAGCATCCCCAGCAGTTTCCTCCATACTGCCTGCAACACTTTCAAGACATTTTTGGCCCCTTTACCCCTCATGGTCCTCACAATAATTCCACACCTTGTCTGCCCTTCGCAATTCCACCCAACAGCCCTGCCACCCCTGCCCCCCTGGAGCCATTTGCCCATGGGCTACCACTTGTAACTGTGCTGCCATGAAGTATAGTTCAAAGTCAGGCATGTTCAGACATGCTTCCTGAAGTCTACGTCATAGCGTTTGCATAGCTACGTGACTTAGCCGAGTGTTCCACAAGAGATCCCCCAGCGTCTTGTCCAACATCTTAAAAAATACTTTCTTGATAACATATGGGATGTTCATGAAATAATACAGGAGCCTAGGGAGGACATCCATTTTGCAAAGCATGACTCTCCCCATTAACAAGAGGGGTAACTTCTTTCAAAACTGCACCGCGTCTCCTATGCAGGAGAGTGCACACCCTGTATTGTGCACAAATGTTTCCTCTAATTCATGAAAATCGTGGATCCTGATGTATCTAAAGGATTCCCGTTCCCATCGGGGACCCCACTCCGCAAAAGCATCACCCCTCCTCGCCCTGAGACCCGTAAGTGGGAACAACAGTGACTTTTCTCGATTAACTTGAAATCCGACAGTATATTTTCCAGCAGGTTATCCACATGTAACAAAATGTCATCTGCATTGAGCGAGATACTGTGAATCACCTGTGAATCACCCCTCTGCCCAAATTCCTTGTTTCCAGGATGTACATTCTAAAGTACCTTGCCAGCGGTTCAAGTGCCAGGGAGAATAAAATTAGAGAGAGCGGGCAACCTTGCCGTGTTCCCCCGCAGAAGTGTTAGTTTAGCCTTATTTGATGACCATAGGTATCTGCATGGGATGGCAAGCTTAAGATTGGAGCCATGACGGGCTAGAGGAGTGGCTGGTCTTGTGGGTAATGTTTAGGATTTTGAGTTCTACTTGATGGTTAACCAGTGCGTGTTATTAGAGCTTGAGGGAAATAGTCATAAGACTTGATGTTTAGAACGCATTGTGCAGTTTTATTTTTAATAATATGGAGTGATTTTAGGTTTTCTGAGGACAGAACCATATAGCGAGAATTGCAGTATTCTGAGTTTGGAGAGTACTAGGGCACTGCTGCTGATGATCTTTTGCTGAAGTTCCATGTAGGGAGTATCTTTCTGAGCATATGTAAGAGGTAGTTTTCTTTTTGGTGTTGTCTGTTATATTTGATTTTAAGGGATAGGTCAGTATCTATTAGGATTCCCAGGTACTGTGCTTCTGATGTAGGTTAAGGGAGGAGTTCCTAGGTTAGTAAGCTATATAAAAGGAAGGTGGTGAATTTGTTGGATGCCAAACACCATGACATCTGTCTTGCTGGGGTTGAAGCATACATTGTTTTGGGACATCCATTTTTGTATAGATGTATGGCATTGGCCGATAGAGTTGTTGGATTCGATGCTTGGTGAAATGGGGAAGGCAAGTTGTGTGTCGACGTTGTATCTTTGAAATGTGTGTCTGTTAATTGTTCTCTAATGTGCGTGAGGGCCTTGTGATAGGTATTGAAGAACCATTGGAATAAAGTGGATCCCTGAGACAGTCCTTGAATAATTTCCCTAGGAATTGATAGGAAATATTCAACGTTTCCTATGGTGGTGCGGTTTTGGTGAAAAGACTCAATTCATTTCAGGCCAGTGGCTTGAATGCTTATGCCGAAATGTACGTTTCTAAGAAGAGTGGGGTGATTGATGGTGTAAAATGCTGAAGTGAGGTTTAGAAGGATTGGGAAGACATGATTGATGTTATTTAGCGTGAGTAGGACCTTTTCCCGCATGAATGGAAGTGTGCTTTCAGTGCTTCTGCTGGGTCTGCAACCGGATTGACTGTTGTGCAGAACGTTGTGCGTTTCTGAGAATTGGTCGAGTTAGCTTCTCCATGATATTTGCTACGAGTGGTAGATTCGAGAATGGCCTATAGTTGCCTGTGTTCCTTTCATCAAGATTGGCCTTTTTCCGAAGTGGTCTAGCAATTGCTTTTGTGAGCTTCGTGGGGTATGAGGCAGTCGAGAATGAGTCATTGCAGAGTTATGCTAGGTGGGGGGGAAAGTAAGAATCTTTTTTCTTTGATTATTGAGGCTGGGAAAGGGTTTTAGTGGAGGGTACCTGCAGGTTTTGTTAACTTGTTTACTTCCAATGCTGAAGTAGGAGTGAAGGCTTTGAATGTTGGTGTTCTGATGCTGAGGTTCAGCAGGGGGTGGTCGGAGGTTTGTTAAGGTTGAAATTGTCTATAGTGTTTTGAAATGTTCTAATCTTTGGAAAGCTAGGGCTATGTTGTTAGCCCAGTTTTGGGTAGGAGTGGGTAGGTTGCTCAAGGTTTCAGGGTTGGTAAATTGGCATTATATTATTATTTATGATAGTATTTTATAATTTGTTTGTTACCATCATTAATCCAACAAATAACATATAAGTACAGCTACATCAGGATTCACACGCACTGTTAAGACATTACAAGGCCTGGATGACATTTCTAGAAATGCAACTAATCAAAAAGAAAAAACAACCTCGCATTTGTGAAACGCAATCCTGATGGCTTTATAACTTTTGGTGACTAAGAAAAAGCGGACGCCCCCCTCAGACCACATGCCCAACAACCATCCTTTCACATTTGAGAAAAACAAAGTCTTCAATTCTGATTTTGTTCAATTCACAATACCACTTACCCATCGGATCTGATTATGTACATTGCAGGAAAAGGAATGACGGTACACCATTTTGTATGACCAAGGCCCGCTTATCTATTTACACAGAGTGATCTTTCATATATTGTTGGGTGTCCTTTCTCCTGTTACTAGGTTGCCTGCATGTGTGTGTCTTTATATGTAGTACGATAGGAAGGGGAGCCATGTGATGTCTATATGGGAGTATATTTCCAGCGATGCGGCCGTGATGCTTTCCATCTGTTATATCTCGTGGACTTTGTTTAACCATTCTTTCTTTGTGGGTAGCATGTTCTTTTCCAGCAAATCGACAGCTCCACCACTGGTGCCAGTAACCGCGACAACCTCTCCAACAATACGGGGTTTCACCTGGGTACATTTTAGCTAATCTTTGTGGGGTTAGGTGCCATTGCATCAGTAACCTCCCATTATGCATCTTGTACTGCATGGAGATCGAAGTGGACCAATCCGCTCTGTATATCACTGTCCAAGTGTCACAGCTGTCTTGTAAGGCCAGCTCTTCCTCCCATCTGATTTGTCTGCCTGGTATCGGTAAATGACCCCAGCTAATCAAGGATGAGTATAGCTTTGCTATTAAACCTCTGGAGCTGTGGTGTTCATTCACGGCGCGTTCTGAGGGAGAGATTGACTGTCGGAAGGATTTGCCCCAATGCGGGTCCAGTAATGCATTCCTTAGTTGTAAGTATTGCAGCAGCGGAATATTGACACCCTGCTGGGCCAGTTCCAGTTCGACCTTTGTCACAAAGGTGCCATCCTTCCACATCTGCCTTCCTCTTACCAAGCCGCCTTCATATTGAGGCTGAAAGCGGATTGGGTCGACCAACAGTTATTTTATGGGGGGGGCCCCAAATGCAACTAAGTGGTGATGGCCATGTTGTCACCCTCTGCATACCCTGTGATGGATGCCAGAGGGACCACAAGACTGCAACTACTGGGTGCTCATGAATTCTGCGGGTTATGGATCCATCAGGGGCCCATAACCATTCACCCAGGGTGACCAGAGAGAATAACTCATTTTCAAGGCTTACCCACTGTTTCTCTATATTTTTCCACAGGTGATCTGAGAGTATGCGTAGCTGTGATGCCCTATAGTATTTAAAGGAATCTGGGTAGCGCATACCCACCAGGTCTTTAGGTCTTATCACCGTATTGTAGGATATCTGAGGTTTCTGGCCAGACCACAGGAACCTAAGTAGAGTTTGCTTTACCTCTGCGTGAAATGGTTCTGGGATAAGAACTGAAAGTGATTGGAAAAGAAATAACAGCCTCAGCAATATGTTCATTTAATAGATGTGAATCTGGCAGTCCAAGAGAGTGCTATTTTAGACCACCTTTGCAAGTCCACTTTAATTGTTTCCGACAGGGGCAGGAAGTTTGCCTGGAACAAATTAGTTAATTCTTTTGTAATTACGACCCGCAGATATTTAATTCCTTCAGCTTGTAATTTGAATTCCCAATCTGCTACCAATTGAGCAGTGAGGGCAGAGGTTTGTTTTAACATGAGGGCTTCTGTTTTTTTTTAATTGGTGCAGAACCCTGATAGTGTGCCGTATTCCGGCATAGTTGTGAAGAGGTCCGGGATAGATACCGTTGGTTGGGTTATGTATGCCATAATGTCGTCTGCAAATAGTGTGAGTTTGTATTCATGCCCATGCTTAACTAGCCCCTTTATCTGGGGATTTGCTCGGATAGCTTGTGCTAGTGGTTCTAAGACCAGGGCAACCAAAAACGGCAACAGGGGGCATCCTTGGCACGTGCCTCATGTCAAAACGAAGGTCCCAGATGTGATACCATTAACCACTACTTTAGCTTTGGCATCTTGATACCATGCTTGAGCCCCATTTATGCATTGCGGACCCAGCCCAACCCATTGCATGACTGTGCACAGAAAAGGCCAATCCACCCTGTGAAATGCCTTCTCTGCATCGATCGACAGCAGAGTAGGACAGTTGTTGAGGTCGTCAATGGATGCGATCAGATCCAGGGTTTCACGTATATTATCGGCACCCTGCCTGCCCTTTACATATCCAACCTGGTCTGTATGTACTGAGTAGAGTAAAACCTGGGAGAGCCGGCCTGCCAAGACACTTGCGTAGATCTTGGCATCCATGTTTAGAAGTGATATGGGACAATATGGAGTACATTCCGTGCCATCCTTACCCTCCCTTTGGAAAACTGTAATTCGAGACTCCGTAAACGATGGTGGGGCTTGGCTGGTTTCTAAAATTTTATTGGAGAGTTTCGCTAAAAAGGTAGATAGAGGGTTACTATAGGCCTTGTAAAAGGCTGGCATGATGTCAAGACGTAATCTTCTGAGTGGACTAAATACCTCTGTCCCCAAGCACCAGTCAGAGAAGCTAAAACTACTCCCTGACCAGAAATTAGGACCACAGGTGGACTGGAACTGCAGCAGCGGATCCCCAGGCAGCTAGAAATAAAGGACCAATGTTAGAACACAATACGCAGCACTACCAGAAAAGTGACCTACCTAGCAAAGCAGTAAGAGGAGGAAGAATGGAGGGAAGGAGAAAACCTCAGGTGTGGAAAAACTCCCTCAGGGAAATGAGTTTGCAGCAAATGGAAGTGTTCCAGTTGATGTTCCAGTAGAATGTTCCAGGAGAATATCCAACAGAGACAAAACCCAAGTCCAAAGTACTTTCAGAGTCCAAAAGCAAATCCATGTCATTAAAACATCAGGATAATCCAGAAGCAGTCCAAAAAATGGGAAAAAACCAAGGTTAAGAAAAAACCCAGGGGAAAATCACCAGGTCAGCCAGTAATCCAGGGGCAATCCAATAGCAATCCAAAAGACAAGAGTCAAAGTCAGAAACACAGAACAACAGGGAATCGGGAAGCAAGAAATCCAAAAAATGCCACTCACAATACAGCTGAGAAGCACTGAGTGGAGGGAGGTTGGGGCTTGTATGGTCTACTTCCTGGTAGTGTCTTGTCACGTGACCTGATGACGAACGCATGAGCGGGGAGTGCATTGCGCTCACCGTGTGTCCTGGAGTCACCATGGCAAGTGCCAACAGCGCCGTAACAGGAGCCGTAATGGCCATGCAGGAGAACCCCTGCACCTTGGCAACCCCAGAAAACATGGGAACAATGTGGCAAGGCTGCCCGGAGTCGGCACAACAACGGGAGCCTGCGAGGAGACCAAATCCGGGACCGCAACCTCGGTAAGTGCATGACACGTGAACCTATTCTGCCCAGGTGCCGAGCCTGCCTTAAGCTTGGATATAGCACTTTGAACTTCTTCAGTCGTTATCAGGACATTTAGTAATACTAGATTGGTAGTAGCTAGCGGAACGCAGGCACGTTTTGATAGGTATCGCACCATGTCCTCTTCTGAGCCTCCTTCCTCAGCAGTGTATAGGGAAGCAAAGAATCGGGCAAGGTGATCTCAACAGGGCTAATCAGTTCCCCCATTCTCATCTCTAACCTTGTTTACAGCCCTGTCTGTTCTCTGATTTTGAAGACTCACAGCCAGCATGGTGTGGGCTTTGTTCAGGAACCAAAGCTGAATTAACTCTTTGTTGTGCCATACGTCGCTCAATTCTTTGCGTAGCATTCTAATGTTTGTCAGAGTTTGAAGGGACAGTTCTTTCTGTTAGATTTCTTTTTTTTAATGCTGATTCCCTCAGCAGCCTGGTCCTGTTCCTAAAAGCTCCCTACGCTATAAAGACACCCCGGAATGCGGCTTTAGCCGATTCCCATACTGTGTTTAGTGTGAGCTCACCTGTGTAGTTGTTTATAAAGTAACTTTAACTTCGAAGATTGTATCTTTATAGAGTGTATCATTACAAATCCACCTGTGGTCTGTCTGTGGGGGCGGGCCTAAGTTGAGTTCCAATAGACACATCTCATGACCAGACCAACCCACAATCTCAATGGCAGCCGCCAATATGGCATACTGGTATGTGGCCTCCAGTAGAACATAGTCAATTTATGAATATGTCAAATGTGGCTGGGAATAAAAGGTAAATGCTCTTTCTGCAGGTGCGTCTACCTACATGTGTCGATCAGGTAGTTAGCTTTCAAGAGAACGGGGAATCTTTCACTGCCTGGACACAATGGAGAGATCGCCGCCTGCATCATGGAATCCCAGAACATAGTGGGGCCTGACATGACATTAAAATCTCCTCCACATATCAACAGGCCAGTTTTCCAGCTGTCTAAAAAGGTGTAGAGTTCTCTACTAATGGCTAGCTGGCTTTGGTGCATATGTCAAGCAGAGAGTTACCGCATGTGATCTTATCTTCCCATTAACCACAAAATATCTCCCCTCCTCGTTTCTATTTATCTGTGCTACTTGCAGGCCTGAGGATTTCCTGTATATGATGCCCACCCCTCCTTTTTTGTATTAACATGGCACCCACAGTGCCCCTCCCAATTCATTCCCACCCACTTCAAACTGTTCTCCCCCTTTGAACTTTGCCTCTTGAACAAACAACACATCTACTTTGGAGAGTTTTAATTCCTTCATCAGCATGGAGCGCTTATGCAGAGAGTTCAAGCCTTTTACATGAAGGGACCCAAACGTTATCCCTTCAGCTTGTGCCATGACTGCATATCAATTGCTTCCCTTCTCCCTTCGTCAGTCCGCTTATTCGCCCAGTGATCTTGTACAAAGGTGTACAGTGCATAAGGACTATGGGCCCATTTCATGGAACAATTTGCACGGAAAATCAGGCATTGCGCGTGAAATCGCACGCAAGTCCCCGTTCGTCGATTCATGGAACACAATGCGCAGGGCTTACCTGGGACTTTGGAGGAATTCACGCCGGTCCAACACATCACTGCGACACCAGGAAGGCCTTTGGTGAGACTCCCAGCGAAGGTCCGGCCGGGCCTGTGCAGGCACCTAAAAAGGGGGCGCAACGCGTGGAATGGGGAAGAACAAGCGAAAATGTGGGCGTTACAAGGGACGTTCCACATTCAAACAATCGCACCGCCCATACGCAAGCAAAACAATCGTATTAATGGAATTGAACAGGGCTCGTGAAAAAATATGCACTAATCCCGAAACATGTACGCCACGCGGCAGCAGGCGTAAAAGTCAACGCGCACACAAACAAATGTATAGAACTCACGCACGATGAACAAACGCATGTATACAGCTACGATGAATGTACCATGTGTTGCAGCAGTGATCATGGGACACCGCAGGAGGAGGAGATGGCCAGGGCCCAGATCTTCCAACCAAGGACCACCCTTTTTGGGATGCCTGATGACCAGGTCTATGCCTCACCCTCATATCATCTTACACCTGGTCACGGAGTGGGAAGATGAGCTCACATCACACACCCTGTGATGCTCATTTACTGCATTTTTTGGCCACTGGCTCATTTCAGCGGAACACTCAGTCATGCTGCTTACACCAGGTGTTGGCAATAATAACTGCACGTCCTTCAGTCCGCCGGAATATATATATGCCCAGAACACCTGCAGAAAGGTAGGCAGTGTTGCAGGATTTTAATGGGGTGGCACACTTCCCAAAGTGCTTGGTGCCATTGATTGCAGCCATGTAGCTCTACGTCCACCTCGAGCAACAGAGCATATATACTGCAACTGAAAACACTGGCACTCCATCAACATGCAGGTTGTGTGTGATGCCAAGTGCATCATTATATCTGTTTATGACAACTATCCTGGCAGCACCCATTATAGTTACAGCCTCAGGATGTCCCACCTACAATGGGCCCTGGAGCTTGGAAGCATGGCATCAAATGGCTCATTGGTGAGTAGGAAAGTCCATGCACATGCATGCATGTTGCACATCTACAAATATGCACTGTCAAGAAATGATAAACATTGTCACCTTTACTGGGGACAGTACCTACCCTCTCAGCACATACATAATGGCGCCAATACGCAACCTGGGCCATAGTGGAGCGCACATTTGGAGTGCTCAAGTCACGTTTCCGCTCCCTTGACCACTCTGGTGGAGTGTTGCTATATGCACCACCACTAGTCTGCAGGATCATAGTGGCAGCATGTGTCCTGAACAATGTTGCAACATGGCGTGGTGTCCCAGTGGACATGGTGGTGGCACCCCATCCACACCCACAGGCCTGCCGCCTGCGTGTGGCTGGGCAAATGGCACATGGAGAGGCAGCACGTACCTAGCTTGTGGCAACGTATTTAACCTAGCCCCCCTCCCTGTGGAGTGCACACGAGGCCGCTACATCCCAGGTGTCATTCAATGATGTCAATGAGCCAATCCCCCGTGCCCACAAAACCCCCCTGAGCATGTGCCCTTGCAAGTGCAAAATGTGTGCATACCTTAGAACTCAAAAGACATTTCTCTTTATGTTTCCAAAAGGAACACAATTACATCACTTCCACCATGCCAACCATTTAATTAAATCACCTCTGTGTCACCCAAACCTTCTCATATGTAATGTAAAATGATAATTAGACTTTGTCATTGTATGGCATGTTATGCAAACGTATATCCCGAAATGCCTGATACACAAGGCAAGTGTCTCAAAGCGCTCAAGGATGGAACAAGGGTAAAAAGAACACTCGCACAGTGCCCTAGCATCACTGAAATCATATTAGTCAGTACCGGCAGAGTCAGTGCATATTATTCAATTAACAGTGGAGGTAACAGTGAATAGGTTTGACGACGAATCTATAGTTTTATCAAGTGCATGAATGTGCCACCATGCAGGGAGCAAGGACAGGGTGGAACAGGCAGGCGATGTACAGGCATGGTGCAATCAGAGTGAGCAAGTGCACAGAGATGTTTACAGGGGAGTGGTAGGTGGAGGGTGGGAACAAGTTTGGGGGTGGTTCGAGTGCATCCAGTCAGTGGAGGCAAGGGTAAGTGCATAGAATGCAACTCTCTAGGGTCCTTCACCAAGTGCAGTGATTATGAGGCTAGTGAAGGTCCCGGAGGCAAGTGTACAAAACACTGCTGGGGGTGCCATGGGCCTGGGAGACCCTGAGGTACATCAGACAGCCAGTCATCAAGCTGTAAGGAAAAAAGTCTGGAGAGAGGAAGAGAGCAGAGGGATAGGTCAGCTGAGAAGAGGGAGAGAGAAGGAAGAAGAGAAGAGGAAACTCCTGATGAGTTCCAGGGTCTTAAGGATGTGAGGCTCCATAAGGAGGGCAGCAGGGAGGATATTCCAGAGGGAGGCCCCTGCTGACAATAGAGATCTTCCTCCAAATCTCTTCATCGAGAACTGGCTCACTCGAAGAAGGTTTGAGGTACATGAGGAGATGTTCGGGAGGGAGAGTATTGAGGTATGAATAGTTGCAGATAGGTAGTTCACAGGCCCCACAAAGCATTGTATACAATGCATAGTTTCTCAATTTCGCCCTTGCAGCCACGGGTAGCCAGTGGAGGGGGTTCCATGTCTTAAAATCACGGCAAAAATGGCTGTGGATACAAAATATCATGACAGAAATGCCATGGTTTTGCCGCCACAATCATGTAAAGGATGCGGGGGACACCCTTGCAACCCCCGGGCCCATTATACCATTTAAGGGAAGCGGGGGACACCCCCGCAACCCCTGCTCCCCTCAAATGGTATAATGGGGTACACCTTTACCGGGTCAAACCACAGAATATTACAGCGATTTTTTTTACCGGTGACATTTTTGCCGTGATTTTATTACCTCATACCTTTGAGGGATATCAATGCCAGACAGATGCGTTCCCTGGTCTTGAGGCCAAAGATAATTCTTGCGGTCATGTTCTGTGGAAACAGGGACCAGCTAACGGAAAGTGAGAAAAGGTACAGTGCCTCTGAGGAGGTGTAGCTGATAGTTGTACTTTCTAGAGATGACTGGAATGTGACATGAGAAGGAGAGAATGGAGGCGAAAATAACCCCAAAGATTATTATCCGTGAAGGTGGGTGCGGCTGCAGGGCCAAGGGAGTCTGGCCAGACAGAAAGTGGGAAAGCTGGAGCAGGGGTCTCAATGCAAATGAACTCAGTCCTACTGGCGTTAGGGCAGAGGTTCTTTGTAGCACACCATGACTGAATCGTCGACAGACATGAGTGATGAAGAGGAGGTGGCTGAGGGTAGCCTGAAAGAAAGTTCAGTGTCATCCACATAACACTGCAATTCAGAGGTGAAAGTGCTAATCACACGTGCAAAGTCAGCCATGTACACGTAGAAGAACCAGGGGGATAGCTTACATCCCTGGGGAATGCCACAGTTTGAAAGCGCCATAGAAGGAGGAAAGGCTATGAGTTCCACCTGGGATGGGTCGAGAGAAAGAAATGAGGTTAACCACACCTTAGCCTGATCCGTAATCCCTGTGCACCATACCCACTGTAGTGGACCCATTCTGCAGTGGTGGATGTGAATAACTAACATACTGGTCAAATGTGTAACATTCCATAACGATCGATATAAAAGAACATCTTACCTGTCCCCTTGCCATGCTTTTGACACTCAAATTTCATTACATGAAATAGCCATCATTACCTGACGTAAGGATCTGCAGACAAAGAAAAACATGAAACATAGTTCATGAACCACAGAAATGCATAAAAAAGCTTGAATAGCCATGGTCACCCCTCAGTGAAATCAAACACATGCAAAGCACAAGTCCCAATACAGCCATCAACATGTGTCCCTGCACACATGCACAAACACCTACACACTGCATGTAATTTAAACACACAATACACACACACGCTCACACCCAACAACATCACCCACACTACCTGTCCCCCTCAATGACATGCACCAGAATTAAAAGAGGACTTGGTTCTCCAACAACAGAATAATGTAGACCAAGAAGCCCAATTATATGCTTTAAGAATGTAGTGCCAAGAAAAGGTTGACTCCTTGGAAGAGGGTCAACTGAAATTAGAACAAGTGAGATACAATAATGCCAGCTTAGAGCAAATGGGCACTTTACGGAATCAGATAAAAAAATTGGAAGAGGAAAATAATAAATTAATTATGCGAGACCTCCACTCTCAATCAGAATTTGATGAAGAGTGCCAGAAATTAGGCGCTATAACACAACAAAAGGATGACCTGGCTGAACAAAGGGCCGCCTGTGTCAGGAGAAAGAGGCCTTCCACCAGGAAATGTGTAATTTAAAAATCAGTCTGGACAGAAGGTCAGATCTTCAAGGACTGGCTGGCCTAAAAGAAGAATATGACAAATTAATAGGGCATAGGGGACAAATGGAACTCGAGTTAGAGCAGGCCATAGAGGCTCTAAATGTGCAGAAAAGAGAGGCTCACCTCTTACAACAAAAATTGTCTCAGGGTGCCCAAACTATACAGCATCACAAAGAGATAATGAGGCCCTCTGTGAGGAGAATGATGGGCTCCACAAACAAGTGGCAGCTCAAGAGCGGGTCATAGAGGCCAGTGAAGCCCTGGTAGCTGAGCAAAAGGCTCAGATCTTTGCCTATTATCAAGAAATAGGGGCTGAGAAAGAAAAACTAGCCAGGTTGGAGAAAGAGCTTCCTAAATTTAATAGAAACTGGAGGGACCCAGAACAGGTAGAGCGGGACAGGGCAACCCCTGATCATAGTATGATGACCTCTGTACTAAGGAACTCAAACCCATTTAATACATTAAACACTGCTGACTTCCTGTCTACTGGTCCATATGGACCAGAAACCATGAGGGCGGCAGAATTAAATAAGTTTGGTATGATGGATCTGACAGGTCAGCGCCACCCTGAAATTGATGGACGGGCGTCGCTGTATAGATAGCAAAACATTAAGGCTGATGTCTCTGACAAGGAAGTTTCCTGTGAGGGGAAAGTCAGGGAATTATATTTACAAAAATACTACCTGCCAAGGGACCAGTTGGTTCAACTTGATGAAAAACCGAATGAAATGAGGCCCAAAAAGAGCATTTTGAAGACCTCCATCCAATCAGGGCAGTGAGGGGGATCCTGCGCCAACCCTGGAAGCAGGGAGGAGTCCGAAGACTACTCTCCTGTGTGCCACAGGGGAGTAGAAACTAGACCCCACCATTCTGCGAGGCTCTCCCAAGCTCAAAGAATCAGGGAGCACCTAGAAGATCAGGAGGGGTCCTCCAACAGTAGCGCCTCTGAGTCTGAGGGCGATTGGACTTGGGTGACAAAGCCAAAGAATGCAAATAAACTAAAGAGAGTTATGACGAAAGACCCCATTAGGCAGATTAAGGCCATTAGGAGTTCACAACCCCATACCACAAAAACACAAAATATTCTGTCTGGGAACTTTTGGAACTCTACGAGCAAATGATGGATACTTTTCACCTTAAAGACAACCACAACTGCATAGAGTATGCTAAGTGGACGTTCTCTCCAGAGTACTCCAGCTTCTTTGCTGGACTGGAGGACCAGAATCACTCAAGATGGTCCACCAACAGGGCGGCCATCTTGAAACACTTTTCCGCCCACAGAAACCCCCAAGAGGCTCGCAAAGCGTCCTAAAATTTGGCGTGCACGGAAGATCAGGCGCCACGAGAATGTGTGCAGGAGCTAAAACACGCCTTTGCACAAACCACTAGGAGAGTGTGAACGGATAGCAGGGAGTTTATAACTACCTTCTTTCATGCGCTCCCAGAATATATCATGACCCAGCTGGTGAGGGATTTCCATGACAAAAGATCTCTGGACTCGGTAGTAGAGCAGGCGACCCGCATTTATGAAGACCAAAAACCTGCAGAAAATAAAAATCTGCTAAGGTGGCGGAGGTGAAGGTTGCTGCCATTTTAGACGTAGCAATGGGGGAGCCTAAAAATGCACCAATCCCAAAAACAGCAAAACCAGGGGCCAGGAAGGCCTTCAGGACAATCGCAAACAGGTGGCAGACAGGGAGGTAATCCCAAGAGACCTAAATGAAGACTGGGTGAGGGTGGGGTCTGAGGCAGAGTCACCCATCCCTGAACCCCAGAATTGTCAGCCTGAGAAGAAAATAGTAGCTACGCTTCTTGGAGGATTCCATAAGATCTGAGTCCTACCACGTAGACAAGGGAAGCTCGACACCCGGATCCAAGCTGTTCAGGAACTGCCCTGGATGCGGATTACAGAATGTTTTCAAGGAGGACGAGCATTCGAGATGTCTCTACTGCCTTCATGAAGACAAAACGCACGTGGAGAAGGACTGTGCGTTTTACAGGAACATGTCAGAACAGACCATGAAGGATCGGCGTATCCGCCTCGGCAACTGGCTGGAAGGAAAGAGCCCAGCAGGTGAGAAGAAGAAGAGGTCCGAGCGGTCTTCTAAGTCCTTTGAGGGCGCTCCAGCGACGGGGGCCCAACAGAAGGCAAAGCACCGCGAGTCTGCGGTCACCTGGAGGGCAGAAGGGTCAGGCTCCTTGGCTGCCAGGCAGGGCACGTTTTCACCAACGCCATCAACCACGAGCCAATGCTCTGGCTCGTGGAAGAGAAAATTCGAGAACCCGGGTAAGCTTCTGGAGAAGCCCTGGTCGATCTGGAAGACAGCCGAGGGGGAGCGAGGCGGTGACCCTCCCCCAAGCTGAAGGCCTCAAGTGCACCCAAGGTGGTGAAGGCCTTGATCCACCCGGCAAAGGCCTCTATCGAGGGAGTGGTGGCGGCCCTGGTGAAGCCTGTGGAGGCTACACCAGTGGAGGCGACCTCAGGGCCCAGAGTTTCCCTGCCACCACGGAGGGAATCCTCTTTTCAGCCCATCAATAAGACACCCGTGAAGACCCCGGTGGAAAAAGAGGGGGGGCGGTGGCCATTACGGACATGGATACAGCCTCTGAGGAGGAGCTGGTTGAAGTCGTGAAAGGCCTCAACAAGACGTTAAAGGAGGTCCGATCCCACGGGAGGAACCCCGAGGAGGCGGACCAAGAGAGCGATGGTGGTGCCAACGAGGCTCCCGTAGAGGAGGAGCAACCATCGTGCCCGTCGCAACCAGTGCCCGAGCCTCAGGACAACTCGGTGGCCATTTTGAGGGCAATCCAAACCTTATGCACAGAGATAAGGACAGGATTGCCCCTCAGCCCAACGGACGACCCAGAAGAACCTGTCAGGAAGCCCTCCAAACAAATGGAGGAGAGTTCACCCCCCTGCCTTTCCAGCCCTCGCGGCCCACTCATCCTTCGTCTCCTTCCCCTGATCCTAGGGATGACATGGGAACGGAAACGGCCAAGACGGGGACAGATGACGACGGTGGTGACGACGGGATGGGCCTTCCATCACCACCCCCTCGGGCCCCCCCCGACCCGACGAAATTGGCTCCTTCCACGCCATGATGGCCAGGACATCCAAGCTTTTTCAGCTCTGCCCTGAGGAACAGAAGAAGGAAGGTTTTCTCTATCAGCGGCACAAGGCCAAGAGGGAGAAGGTCCTTGCGGTACCATTGATTGACGATATCTGGGAGATTGGACTAGCTTGAAGAACCCATCCACTACTCCTGCCAAGAGGGACCGGTACAAGAAGAAGTACCCGGTCCCCGATTCTGCCCCTTTGTGCCTTAGGGCACAGCCGACCCCGGATTCGGTCGTCTCAGCGGCGGCCAAGAAGAAGGCGGCAGGGGTATCATCCTCAACTTTGACCTCCCCACCTGATGGCGAGGGAAAGAAGCTGGACCCCATGGGATGACGAGTCATCTTGTCTGCGGCGATGACAATTAAGGTGGCCAACACCCTAGCGATTGTGGCCTGCTATGACAGGGAGCTGTGGTACAAGATCGCTCCCCTACTGGACTTTCTACCGGACGACAAGAGGTCAGAAGCCCTGGAGATCCTGGAGGAATGTGAGGTGGCGTCGGACCACGCCATAATGGTGGCCACGGGTATCGCTGACACCGGATTCCACCAGTTGGGCAATGGTGTTTGCGTTTGATGGCGGGGATGGCTAAAGGCAACTGATTTCCGCCAGGACGTGTAAACCAGAGTTTTGGACATGCCCTTCGACAGGAACAACCTGTTTGGAAAAACAGTGGATGAGTCACTTCAGGCCATCAAGACCGACACAGAGACTGCTCGGGCCTTGGGAGTGTTACAGCAACGACAGCCCTTGCGGAATGCCAGAGGCAGACAGGGTGCCTCCAGGGGATCCAGCGGCGGCTCCTCGACGTACCACCAGGCGGCCCGCTCCTCGTCGCAGGAAACCTACAGAGGATGCGACAAGTCAGGAGGACCTTGTCGTCGTCGCCAAGGAGGCCAAGGCAGCAAGGCCGCCTCTAAGCAGGACTGAACCGGCCGTAGCGTCGGGCCCCCACCGGAGCTCCCCAGTCGCAGGCCGGCTGGCAAAGTTCGGTAGCGTGTGGGAGTCCATCTCCACCAACCGTTGGGTGCTGGATGCCCTGGCCCACAGGCACACTCTCGAATTTCAAAGAAAGTGCCCCCGCATTCCTCCCATCGCCAGGAAGGAAAATCGCGTCCCTCAACTGCTGTTGGAAGTAAGGGCGATGCTCAAGAAGGGTGCCATCGAGCTCGTCCCGAAGAGGCTCCAGGGCTCCGGAGTATACTCAAGGTACTTTCTCATCAGAAAGAAGACAGGCTGTTGAGCCCCCATCCTGGACCTGCGGCGGCTGAACAAATACATCAAGGCACAAAAGTTCAGGATGGTCACCCTCCAGCACGTGCTGGGACAGCTGGAGGAGGGTGACTTCCTATCATCGCTGGATTTGGAGGATGCTTACTTCCACATCCCCATTCTAAAAGGACACCGAAAGTTTCTCAGATTCGTAGTCCAAGGGCGGCACTACCAATTCAAGGCTCTGCAATTCGGGCTGAAGTCGGCACCCAGGGTGTTTACCAAGTGCCTCGCACCAGTGGCAGCGCGGCTGCGCCTGCGGGGGATCCATGTCTACCCCTACCTGGACGATTGGCTCATCCGGGCAAGGACAAGAGAACTCGCCATCGAACACACGGCAAAGACTGTCCAACTTCTCATGGATCTGGGCTTCTCTATCAACTACTCGAAATCCCACCTGGTCCCATCGCAGGTCGCACTGTTTCTGGGAGCCAAGCTCGATACAGTGGCGTGATTGGACTTGCAGTCAGAGGAGAGGATGAAGGCCATCTTGGGCAAGGTGCAGCGCCTGCTGGCCACGGGGGTGGCCAGGGTGAGATACATCAAGTCCCTGCTCAGAATGATGTCCTCATGCATCTACCTGGTGCACCTGTGCAGGCTACGGAAGCGCCCTCTACAAGAGTTCCTCGATGCCCGTTGGATAGATGTAATGGGCAGCTTCGAAAACAGGATCCCGCTCAACGAGGTTTTCCGCCAAGTGATCCGATGGTGGGGCACCCGCGCGCATCTCGCGGTGGGCAAGGACTTTCAGACCCCGGTACATCAGGAGACGGTGATGACGGGCACCTCCCTGGAGGGACGGGGAGCGCACACCGGAGATCTGCACTCGAGAGGCCTTTGGCTCCTGGAGGAGAGGTCACTCCATATCAACATCCTGGAACTCAGAGCAGTGTTCTGAGCCCTCAGGTCGTTCCTCCCATCCCTCAAGGGCAAGAAGAGGATCTTCAACGACAAAACCACCACGATGTTCTACATCCAGAAGCAGGGAGGCACCAGATCCTCAGCCCTGTCAAAGGAGGCCCAGGATCTGTGGCACTGGGCTGTCACCCAGGGAATGTTTCTGGTGCCCTTCCATCTAGCAGGAACAAAGAACGTCATCGCCGACTCACTCTGCAGGGTGCTGCGCTCGTGCCACGAGTGGGTGCTGCGTCAGGTTCAGGTGGATCGCCTTTTCCAACAATGGGGCAAACCCCAGATCGACCTGTTTGCAACGGTGATGAACTCCAAGTGCCAGAGGTTTGACAGCAGGTTTCCCCAGCATTCCCCTGGGACGGCCTGTTCCTATATGCGTTCCCTCCGTTGCTGTTGCTGCTCCAACTTATCAACCAACTCAAGAGGTCCCGGTGCAGGATGATCCTCGTCGCACCGGCGTGGCCGAGACAGATCTGGTTCACGGACCTTCTGGACTTGTCAGTGTCCCCCCAGTCAGACTGTCGACAGACGCAGATCTTGTCTCCAGAGAAGGAGGCGACATCCTCCATCATGACCCGGAGTCTCTGAACTTGCAGGCCTGGCTCCTGCAGCACTAGAGTTTGGAGGATACAATATCCCGGTGGACTGCAAGGAGGTGCTTGCAAAGGCCAGGGCGTCCTCGACTCTAAAGTGCTACGGACACAAGCGGAAGAGGTTCTCTGTCTGGTGCTGTGGACAGAATATTGACCCTCTTCGAATTGCGGCCCATCAAGTGCTGCCGTACCTGCTGTTGCTGGTCAAGGCAGGGCTAACTCAGGCTTCCATCAAGATCCATCATGCAGCAATTTCACATTACACCAGAACTATGGGACGGTCATCCCTGTGGTCTCATCGCCTGGTGAAGGAATTTATGAAGGGACTGTTCCGATCGTTCCTGCCAGTGAAGGCTCCGGCCCCGGGGTGGGAGCTTAACGTGGTGCTGACCAGGCTCATGGGACCCGCCATTCGAGCCTCTGCATTCGCCACCATTGAAATTTCTGTCGTGGAAAACAGCGTTCCTTGTGGCCATCACCTCCGCACGATGAGTGGGAGAGATTCAGGCCCTATCCTGCAAGCCTCCATACTTGACTTTCCACGAAACGAGGGTGGTGCTGAGGACGCACCCCTCCTTCATGCCCAAGGTGCCGTTGACTTCCACCTCAACGAGCCCTTGGTGTTGCCAGGTTTCTTCCCGTCGCCTTTGTCGCCGGCCGAGAGGACTTTGCACTCGCTGGATGTAGCTAGAGCGCTGAAGTTCTACGTGGACTGCACGAAAGAGTTTTCAGAAGACATCACAGCTTTTTGTGAACTTTGGACCTGTGAATCAAGGCAAGGCCCTCTCAAAGGCTTCCATTTCCAGATGGCTCTCCAGCTGCATCATGCACTGTCATCGGTTGGTAAACCGACTATTGCCCGGCCATCCGAGAGCCCATTCGACCAGAGCGATCGCTGCTACTACAGCATTCTTGTCTGGTGTGCCTCTGTTGGACATCTGCAGGGCTGCTACGTGGAGGTCGACGCACACCTTCACGAAATTCTACTGCGTCGAACGGGATTCCAGGGAGGAGTCCAGGGTCGGCCAAGCAGTGCGGCGCAACCTGTTCGTCTGAAGGTGGGCCTGGTGAGGAGGTTAGAGTTGCTTAATGTTGAGTTTATGTAATGCTTAATGTTGAAGCTTGCCACCTCCCGTGGTTGTGCATGTGTATACTGCTATGTATTCTTATATTCATGAGCATGTGAATCCATGCCAGATCCCATGCTGGAGAAGGAACAAGTTACTTACCTGTAACTGTTGTTCTCCAGCATGGGTCTGGCATGGATTCACATGCGAACCCTCCCTCCTACCCCTCTGCAGCTCTTCACTTGGTCATACTGCCACTTTACGTGCTACCAAATCTGAGGATGGCTGCCAGGGGTGGGGCTTAGGGAGAGGGCAGTCATTGGCTGGGGGCATTATGACCCAGAGACCAGTGATTGGATACTACTAATTTTTTAAAAATATTTCTATTTCTATGTGTTTGTAACGCACCGACAGCCCGCAGGCATCAGGGCGCGGTCGACATCCTAAGGAAGAAAAGACGCATGGGAGAATAGGAAAACCGAAAAGAAATAAGGCAAATCAAGGTCTATCGTGAAAGCCTAAAAATGCCTGGATTTATCTAGGGGTTATTGAAATAAGTGGGTTTTCAGTGATTTCCTGAAATTACTGTAATTCCCTTCCTACTAAGAAAGATCAGAAACAAAACTGATACAGATTTTTTTTTACCGAGGATTCCCAGCCTGACGACGGGGAATATTCTTGAGCATGTCAATCCATGCCAGACCCATGCTGGAGGACAACAGTTACAGGTAAGTAACTTGTTCCTTCTATAGGTAACAAAAGCATAGAACATAATTGTTGGGTCGTGCGAGATGTCCCTGCTGCATTCTATTTAGGAAATGATATTCTCAATCCGTTTGCCATTAATTTAGACCTGATCAGTCACAAAGACTGGTCTCGACTAGGGGGAAATCCCACTGACTTTGATGATTCAGAAAAAGCATTTTGGTTGGCCCAATTGCTGCCGTATGCAGTTGAAGTTCAAATTGGAGAGGAGGTCACCATCCCAGGACCGACATGACTATTCCCACTTAAATAAAAAATTAAAAGAGGACAGAAACTGCAAAATCTTGATGCATATGTACACCTCAATGCCCATCTCCAACAGCAGAGTTTGGGGTTAAACCCCACACCATTAGTCAATACAGAACACAACACCATTCCAATATTGATGGATAACAGTGACCCTAGGAGTATCAATTTGGGCGCAGGCACCATTATTGGACGGACATTTTTTAAATGGATCTAGGAAATGAACTGATAGGACCAATCCCCAGTGGCTGTTTGGACAATGAGAGTGACAATGTCTTACCACCAGACAGGATCTTCACCCGGCAAGGGGGGGATTTCCTGGTGTACTCTTCCTGCCCTTACAGAGAGGAAGAGATGGCTTGTGGCATCAGGCAGGATGAGGTGATATTCCAGGTCCACAATTACTGCTTCTCCTACCTGAATCCCTCTGTCCGGTCAATACTCTAACCAGAGACCTCTCCACCCAGTTGGAGGAGGTCGCTGAGATAGCAAAACCGGAAGTCTTTCCTGGCTTCAGGCAAATGGTTGAAGAGCGAGTCAACGTAGCTGATGCCTGTGAGACTCCGGAGCAAAAGCAAAAGTTGAAACAGGTGTTCTTAGATTTTTAAGGTCTCTTTGCGGTGGACTTGTACAACTGTGGTCGTACCGAAATCTATACTACAACAATTTCCACGGACCCTGGAATGACTCCAGTGTTTGTGAAACAATATCGCTTGCCTCTCGCATCCATGGAGTCCCTGACGGAAATCATCAAGAACCTTGAGTCCTGTGGGATAATTCGTCAAGTCCACAGCACCTTTAATAATCCAGTGCTGGGGATCTTAAAATAAAATGTCCAGTGGAGACTCTGTGCTGACCTTAGGGAGCTAAACAAATGGATCCACATGTCCCGATGGCCTCTCCCCTACATTGAACAAGTACTGGCCCAGATCCAGGGGTCAAAGGTATACACTGCCATTGACCTGACCAATGGGTACTGGACCATACCCGTCAGTAGGGAGGACCAATACAAGCTGCCCTTTACCTTCGGGGGGGGCAGCAGTACACGTGGACTCGGACTCCCTTCGGATACATCAACTCCGGCAATGAATTCAACATCTTCCTACATAAGGCCATGCCCAACTTGGGTGAAAGGGGTAACCCCGCCTATCAGGATGATTTTTTGATGAAAACCTCAACTAAGGCGAACATATAGCGGAAATCCATTATGTTCTGACCCAGTTGAGGGTTACCGGAGCAAAACTGTCCTTCCAAAAGGCACAGTGGTGCAGGACCCATGGCAACTTCTTGGGGCACGAGATAACTCCTGAGGGTCTCTGTCCCCAGGAGAAGAACGTGGAAGCACTCCTAAAACTAAAAGACTCCACAACTCTGCGTGAGCTAAGAAGCCTCCTTGGACTGACTAATTACAGTAGGAAGTTCATTGAGGATTACACAGAGATCACAAGCCACCTGATCCATCTGTTGAAGGGTCGGTGTTTGGTCCAGAGGCAGTAAAGCAACTCAATAGAAGCCTCTCACAAGCACCTTGTCTAGTTTACCCTGTCAAAAACAAGGAGTTCTTCTTGGAGACAGGGTTCTTGAATACATGCTTGACAGTATTATATCAAAAGCATGACAAGGTCAATAAAGTCCTCTCCTATGCAAGCAAGACTTTATCCTCTGTGGAGGAAAAATTCAATGATTGTGAGAAGGCACTCCTGGCAACGGTGTGGGCATTGAAAGATTACCGCCCGTTCATCCAGGGGGAACACATCATAGTGGAGACTCCACACCAGCCTTTGCAATACCTCCAAAGTGACAGAATACGGGCCAGAAATTTGAGCAATTCCAGAATTTCTTCCTGGATTCTGTCAATGCAAGGCTTTCCTGTGGAGGTCAGATATGCCCAAAACAAGAAGAGTCCCCTCGCGCAAGGTCTGGCTGACTTGCATGATTGCGCCAGAAATAACTGTCTCTAGGACGAAAGTCTTAAAACCTAGGACAACATGGAGGCGTACCTGAATTCCCCGCACAAAGTCTATGAAGAGGACAAGTGCGAGGGAATGCCCACAGTTTATGTGGACGGGTGCTCCTACCATGTTGACAACAACGGGGAAAAGGAACTGTTGGCTGGCGTTGGGAATGCCTGGGGGAATGATGCCCCGCAACCCTCCGCTGGGTCCAAAATTGGTCCCCATAGTAGTCAGGTGGCAGAGTTGATGGCAGTCATCAGTCCATCCTCACTGCCTTCCAACACCAACTCCACAAACTGGTCATAATCACAGACTAAGATTATGTCCTGAACGGGTTCGTGGAGCACCTGCCAATAACAAACCTCTCAAACATGGCAAGCTAATCCAAAATATTGATGATTCGGTCACCTCTAGTGGGATGACCATCTATTGGAAGAAGATCATGGGTCATTCCAGAATAGAGGGGCCAGACAAAACTGGAAACAACCTAGCTGATCAGTTGGCCAAAACCGGAGCCATCCAGGGGATCTCCTTGAGATCGAGTCCCTGTTGGGGGAAATCCAGGTCACTGCTATCACTAGGTCCCAGACAAATGCTCACAATTAACTATCAACTGCCCAGTGAAGTAAGGAGACCCCAGATGCTGATTTAATCACGGCACAAAAAGGGGATCCGATTATTGAAAAATGTTATCAACACAATGAGGACCCTGAGAACTTTCCCCTGGCGGATACCAATTACATTTGGAAAGAGGACCTCAGGGTGTTTATGAAATGTCCAAAAATGTTCAGAATCCAAGATGTTTTGTTGGTAAGGAGATCCATATCTGGCTGTGCCCAGTGAGTGGTACCTACCTCATTTCGAAGCCTGATGCTAAGTCACGCCTATGAAACAAGTAGTTTTCACACTACTTTAGAAATCTCGCGTGAGGTTGCATACTGGCCACACATGGGGCTGGACCTCGACCAATACTTGAAGGGGTGTCTTGTGTGTACACAATTTCAGCCAACTTCACTCACACACTGAGCTCCCCTCCAGAAGAGAGGGAATGACACCGCCTTTGTCAGATTTACAAGTAGATTTCATCGGGCCAGTGATTCGCTCCTCTAGGGGGAACAAGTACATGTTAACAGTACCATGCTTGTTTACCAAATGTGTGGAATGTCTCCCGGCCCCAAATTGCAAGCCAGAAACAGCAGCTGCCCTGATGAACAACCACATCTTCTCGCGTTTTGGCTTACCCCAAAGGATTGAATTAGACTGAGGTAGTCACTTCACCAGCAAACTGATGACAAAGATGTGGGAGATACTTGGGGTAAAAAGGAAACTTCAAATTGCATACCGCCAGTCCTATAGTGGGAGAGTTGAGAGGTACAACAAAACAATTGTGAGCATTCTAAAAAAGTTTGTGGCAGACTCTGGGCCAAGTTGGGCACATCCGATTACTGCTTGTCCTGATGGCCATCAGATCACCTTCTTATGCGACCAAGATGTCTCCGTTTGAGCTGATGACTGGACGAAGGATGGTGCTTCCTCAGCCACTGCTCTATACAACACAAGAGCAGACACTGATAAACGCCTCCACAACTCACGAGTATGTTGAGAAACTAAGAAAACACCTTCAACATGCTTTTGCATATGCTCAGCGGAATCTGGGAAAATCTGCAGAGGGTATGAAGACTCAATATTATTTAAAAACAACCAAAAAGGAATACCAAGTAGGAGACAGGGTCTACTTGTACAATTTCCAAAGGAACCAGACCAAAGAGCGTACATTTTTACCAATCTGGCGTGGTCCTTTTGAAATTGTAGATATCATTTCACCTGTCGCCTATAGAATCTGCATCCCCAAAGGAGAACTGACAGAAGAGAAATGGGTCCATGTTAATCAGCTAAAGAGTTGTCACCCTAGGCACACTTTGCAGCAAATTGAGGAGCCCATTGGAAACCAAATAGAGGCAACATTTGAAGCATGAGAACAAGAAAAAGAAGAACCAGAAGGGAACCGATAGATTTATAGGTATAATTATTTAACAGGGAGTATTTTTCATCATTTGTGTTTATTGTAGAGAATATGGTCATTATTAAATGTATGTGTGTCCCACTGCTGTCCACCCCCCTGGAGGGCAGTCAGTGGGAAAATGTAGTAACTGGTGGTTTATTTTATAGATTCATACTGGTTGCATCCTTCATAGACCGAGGAGGACCTGCCTGGGGACATGGAAACGACAGATCAGACAAAAGTAGGGGGTGTCGCTCCACAAGGAAAGATCCAAGACAAAGCTGTGGGTGTTGCTCCACACTACAACTAGAGACAACGGGAGGATCGTGGAGTACCACTCCCTGATGGAAGGACTCCACCTGATGAACCCCGCTTTGCCCCATTGATGAATCCCACTTTCCCCTACTCTCCTTTGACAAGGAATCTCATAAGAGCCAGGGGGATTTGTGGGATATATTTACCCTCTCTGCAGTACCTCCCTACATCACCAAGCTGCACTTCAGCAGAACCAGCAAAATGGCTATGCTGGCTCCTGTGAGCACCATTGCATCCAAACTGCGTTTTGGAGCGACAAAAGGATGGCTACACTATTTTGCCAAACACGCATTGGACAAGATTGTACAGGGAGCAACCCGAGAAAGGCTACTAGGGTGTGCTGTTTGTATTTAAGAAATGTAGTGAAAAAGCAGCGCTGTTTTGCTGCAAGCCCAAAGTTTCCATTGAAAAAGGGAACATTTCACCTTTAAATGATGCCGCTCTGATGCTATTTTTCCCTGTTCTTCATCACACTACCTTTATCAAAAAGACCCTGTCATGTCAAGCGATATTCACATTGTGCTCCATCAGAAAAGAGCATTATTCCTGAATGATAGGCTGTGCCAGTCAAATCTGAGAAAATCAACAAAAGCTTTACTTCAGCTACACAGAAAAACGCTTAAACCTTTGCTACAAAATGTCAAAAATCACAGCTTGAAAAGAAACTCTAGCTTTCTGTGCACATGTCAATTTCAGGAGACCTTTGCCTTGTACAGACTGTTGTGTAAAAGGAAGTTGTGTAAAAGGAACTAACTATGGGTACAGAACAATGTGGAAATTCAGATGGAACCTTTTTGAAAGGAAAATGCTAGCAGCTGTCACCATATGTGTCAAATGGGCTTTTGCAAGCCAAAGAAGAAAATGCCTGTTTTTAAAGTACTATTTTGAACATAAACGTATCCTTGCCTAGCAATTTGAAAGGGGATTGTGCTGTGAAATACATGCATGAGATGGTTTTATTCTGCAGCTTTTCTTCTAATTCAGAGCAAAAATAAAAAATAAAATTAAACTGCATTGGCAACCTGGGAGAAATCAGCTCAAAACAAGTTTCTTCTTGGGGGGATGCTTGCAACAGAAGGCCATTCACAGTACATCCTGTGACACAAGTGGTAATTGCTACCTTCGCAGACTTTGGTCTGTGCTCCAAGCCCTTACAATGGAACTTCTGGGACACCAACCTGTGAAGTCATCAACCTTCAATCAAACTGGGAAACCCCCATCCTCCCTCTGGGGGAAATGACAGTTGGTGGTAGCTGAAGAGAAAAAAAGTCTCAGGGAAGGACACAGGATGCCCATTTGTCTCCAAAGACTATTTTATAAATAAACGTTTTAAGACTTTTATCTATGCAACAGGACTTTGCAAAAATGTAAAAGTTATACAGTTTAAATATGATTTTCGTGGCTTTCAAATAAGATATCTTGGCTATCAATAACATGTATGGGACATGAACGCCAGAAGAATGTGAATTATGGGCAAAGGACATATGATGGAACTTTCAAAATTAACAGAAATAGGCCCCATGACAGTATGTACACACACACACCTAAAGTTATAGAATTTCAGGCCGAATGTTTCACTTTAAAAATTACTAACAACTGTTAGAAGGGCGAAACAATGGGCCTCATTACACGGTAGGCGGCAAGGGTTTACCGGTACCGGTATTTTACCGGTACCGGTAAACCCTTACTGCCTTACTACGAGGTCCCTTTGCGGGTTGGGGAATTTAACGCCTGCTTTTTGCAGGCGTTAAAAACCAACCCGCAAAGGGACCAGGAAGCTAATTACGGTACCGCAATTTACGGTGCCGTAATTAGCACCTTCCCCATTTCCATTATGCCCTATGGGGCAAAAATGGGAATGGGGAAGGGCAATGGGGAAAGGGGGAATTACCGCCCCACCAACCTTGGAATAGGGCGGTAAATTCCCCTTTCCACCAAGGCGGTGCCGGTATTTTACCGGCATGGACCAAGGTGCTAAAAGCACCTTGGTCCACCGCCATCCGTGTAATGAAGCCCAATCTCTTACAAACTGGGGAATTGGACTGGCATGTTCTGCCTAAAATATGTAACATGCTTATTGTTAAGATGTTTCAACTATACAAATGTGTCATTATGTCAAAACTGGATTTTAGCTAAAAGTAACTATGGGAGGTTCTGGACATTGTAAAACTCACATCATAAATCTGACATCATTCTCTTGAAACCCAACCGGCTAATAGCAAGGCATCAACCATTATCCCTGACCAATCCAGTCGTTTAGAGACGCGCTTAGCTAAGCCTGCCCTGCCATATAATTTGATGATGCTCTATAAAAAGGGTCCCTGACAGAACTCTAGGCGGTCTTTCCTGAATTTCCTGCGCCTGCGTTCCTGATCTTCTACATTCATCTTGCCAGACTCCAGAGCCCACTGCAAAGCCAAAGCATAGCTGATTCCAGATTTCACTGCCAGGCCAAAGCATAGCTGATTCTACTCCAGCAAAGGCCTATATTCAGAAAATCCCACTAAAATCCCATTAAAAAGGGGAAAAAATGGGGTACCCTTTTTGGGAAGCATCCTGAAACCAGACCGGCTTCTTGCCATTACCTGCATGCCCGCTGACCTTTAGTATCCGATGACCAGTCCTTGCCCAGCTGTCTTTTGCCAGGATAGTCTGCTAGCTGGTGACCAGAATCTTTCGTGACCAGAGCCTGTTGACTGTCTAAAATTCCCAGATTCAAAAAGTGGACTGTGAGTATTTTTCCTCACCCCATAGAAACACATAGCCTACCTTATCCTGACCCCTTTGTTTTTTATCCATACCCTGGTAAATTCTTAAAACTGTTAGAAGTCTCTGTGCATCTTGTCATCTATCTCCAAGCATTAGCGCCACTTTCCCCTTCTTTTAGTCCTGCATAGATCATAAGCCCTCAGTCATATTTGGAATAATTAAAGTAATTTCCGCATAAAGTTGAACACTGGGGTGAGAGTATTGAAGTCATGAAGCAACCTTGGATCTTACTGTGTCCCTCTTTATCAATATAGTCTTGATAATCTAGTTTAAGTCAAACCTGTACTTGTCTCAGCTGATTTTCTTTCCTCTTTCACGGCTTCATTTTTACCAAATCAAACCTTTTTTCTATCTTGCATATCTCATCCAGTTTTATAGCTATAGATCTACTTTCACCTCTATATTGTCCCTGTGATATATATATATATCTCCCCCGCAGTCAAAGTCCAAGTATTTCACCCATTTTTCCTCAAATTCGTTTGTGTCATTTTAAACGGGAAATTTGAAAATTGCAACTTTACAAGGTGTCAATTGGCTGCAGCCTATTCTAACTTGTCACATGTTTTTTAATTGTATGCCTCTTGTTGATCCCTTGCCTTGTGATTGCTAGTGTTTCTGCATTCCTGTTGTTGTGAGAAATCATATTTGTCTCAAAGATTTAACCTCACATTAATTATTTATTTGTCAATTTCCGAGTGTCATTTCATGCTATTGCAAAGGGTTTAAAATCAGATTTTCCATCTTATTTTGTGAGGGAAGGTTGGATTTTACATGGGACGGTGGCCTATTACACCAAGCTTAGAGTGAGCTATACATGACTCTGAAAATTAAAAAGGAGCAGAGTAAAATTGTTTGCATTGCAGCATATATGTATCTCCATATGGGAGTGATATGGGGAAAGCATCAGGAAAATAGAACCCTTGCGCAAAATCAATCCGAACTTTCAGCTCAAATCCAGACTGAATTGAAATTAGCGGAACAAAAATTGCAAAAGAACCAAGATTCTCAGGCAGAACCTGGAGATTATATTAATGAATTAAAAGAGGACTTGGTTCTCCAACAACAGAATAATGTAGACCAAGAGGCCCAATTATATGCTTTAAGAAGTTTGACTCCTTGGAAGAGGCTCAACTGAAATTAGAACAAGTGAGATATAATAATGCCAGCATAGAGCAAATAGGCACTTTACGGAATCAGATAAAAAAATTGGAAGAGGAAAATAATACATTAATTATGAGAGATCTCCACTCTCAATCAGAATTTGATGAAGAGCGCCAGAAATTAGGCGCTATAACACAACAAAGGGATGACCGAGCTGAACAAAGGGCCGCCCTGTGTCAGGAGAAAGATGCCCTCCACCAGGAAATGTGTAATTTAAAAACCCATCTGGAGAGAAGGGAGTCAAATCTTCAAGGACTGACTGGCCTAAAAGAAGAATATGACAAATTAATAGGACATAGGGGACAAATGGAACTCGGGTTAGAGCAGGCCATAGAGGCTCTAAATGTGCAGAAAAGAGAGGTTCACCTGCTACAACAAAAATTGTCTCAGAGTGCCCAAACTATACAGGCAGCACAAATAGATAATGAGGCCCTCTGTGAGGAGAATGATGGACTCCACAAACAAGTGGCAGCTCCCTCTTATTTTGTGAGGGAAAGTCGGATTGTGATTCTGTTTGCTGCCTCTAATCCCTGACTACCTGCTGCTTCTTTCTATCCACTCAGAATTTGATTATTTGTGGGTTGAGGACACATTGCAGGGGGAAACCTTAACTTGGGTGCTATCTATCCTAATTAAAGAAAAATGCTCCTATTCAATTGTGCTTTGGTATGTAGAAGGTTAACCAAGGGTAGTTCAGTAGTTTTTATTGTAATTATCACCCCATTGGTAATTGCTGCCCAATATTAAAATTTGTGTGATTTTTGTGAATCCTAAAAATAAATAAATCGTGTATTTTCACCAACCGGCCTGGTTCATGGTCCATTGTGACCCGGGGTATTTGTAAAAGGTGGTGTGAGACGGGTCGGGTACCGGCTCAATTTGAATTAATTGAAATTAAAGAAAAAGTATTCCTATTGAGCACCACATTCCAGGCTAAGACCAAGTGTCCTGGTCCAGTTGGTGATGCCCGATTGGAATCCTTAACAGTATGAGCACATGATGAATGTGTGTGTAGCAAATGCTATTGATTGGTTGTGAGAATGGCTTGTTACCTGGTTACCTGATGTGAATGTCTGTAGTAATGGACATGCATGTATGTGCATGGATGTGGATTGCATGTAGTGTTAATATAATGGGTTATTTAATAACGTGCTTAATACCCAGAGGTTTCTAAGCGCGGACCCAGGGATCGAACCTGTGGTGCTTCGTATTGTCTTGCTTCCAAGGCGAGCACGTTGCCTACTGAGCTATCCTCCCGAGACAAGGTGGAGGATGATGGTTGTTCCCTTGACTAGTGAACTTCATGTGAATGTTTGTATTGCCACACACACATTGTGGTAGTACACTGATGTTTGTATTCTGTCTCTTCTTTTCCACAGTTGCATCGGAAGAAGAGGGCAGAAGCAGTGCTTGGGAGCATGGCAGCAGGGATGCCTCCACCAGGCAGAGGCTCAAGGCCCAGCCACGCCCTATGCCAGCACATTGTCGGGAAGCGAGGTGGCTGGGGCCTCACCGGGACCATCGGGCAATGCTCCTGGGGGTATGCCCAAAAGGGTGGAGGTGGGTGTGGACTCCTCAGCAGCAGGGGGGACAGGTGACGCAACACAGGGTCCATCCAGTGCGGAAGACGCCCAGGTGTCATCCAGGTTGGCGGGGTGGAGGGGGAGGAGGTGGCCATATAAACACAGCCCATGGGGTCAGGCGGGTGTGATGAGGTGGGCGTGACTATTACATTCATGTCCTTGGGGCATGAGGCTGTGCAGGCCACCCTTGTGGTGCCTCTGCAAGCTCTTGTCCCTGGCCAGCGGATGCAGCTGTATGCACCTGCTGGCATGACTCCACCCAGACCCAGGGGTCGGATGTGTCCATACAGACCGACATCCCAATTCCATCAGCCATTACTATTCAGGACATTGTGGAACCCCTGCAGGTTGATGTGGTGAGGCATACAGCCGTCATACGTGATGATGTGCAGGCTTCATGTACACTGCTTGCACGTCATCACAGTGAGGTATTCTGTCTCCTCATGTGTCTCTCAACATTTATGGTCCAGTTTGGGCTGTTTAGTAATGCAACCCCCTCCTCGTCTTCCTCCTCTGTACGCCAGTTGTCCTCCAGGGTGCCTTTCAGCCCACATACCACTAGGGCCCCTTGTGGACCAGCCACACCCAGATTGCCCAGTCTGGTGGAGCCAACATCCCTGCCTGAGTTGGGAGTCGAGGGTCAATCAGCTGAGGTGGTCACTGTGCCGATCCAGGCACCGACAGGAACTCTGGCAATGGAGGGACAGCAGGCACCCACGAGCAGGGAATGGTCCGTACACCCCCGGGTATCGTCATCAGCCCGGGGGGTGTACACACGAAGCAGGCACCGGGCGCTGTGGCAGCAGAAGGCTCTAAGGAGGAGGATATTTTTCTCAGGGCCAACTATCAACAGGGTCCAGTTACACGGCCTGAGGCAGGATGCAAACGTGGAACTCAAAACGAGGATGTCTTCTGTGTTCATGCTCTATGGGCAGCGAATAGGCGCAGAGAGGCAGCAGGCTCGGGAGGCTAGGTTTATGATGGCCAGTGCGGAGGTTGCGCTGTGTCGGGCAAGGAGGTGGGCTGCCAGCCTGGAAGCAACTTGCAGGGTTGGCAGAGGGGATGAAGAGACATATGCTGGAGGCCCTGCAAGCCCCCCCCGGGTAACAACGGAGGCCCACCTGGGGGTAATGGATGCAGCACTGGGGGATGCTCTGGTGGAGAGTCTGAGCAACATTGGTGAGGAGGAGTTGGACTAGCCCGCTGCCAGTGTACATAGTTATTTAGGTGTAGGTTTCCTTTTATTTTTTTGATTTTCACCCGACTATTCGAACATTCCTTCCCATTTTACTGTACATAGTTTAGGTGTAGGTTTCCTTTTATTATTTTCTGTTTCACCAGACGTTTTGGACATTCCTTCCCATTTTTAAGTGTATATAGTTATTTAGGCACAATAATGAGTATGTTTTGTTAGTACATATCCATGGACAGCTTTATTTTTTGTTTGCAAGTTTATGATATACATTTATATTGATTTTGTTTGTTCAATTCCTCGCTTCTTGCTGTTCATTTCGGTGTGGGCCTATTTGCTAGTTCTGTTTTATATTCCACAGTGGCTGCACAATTCATCATTCTCTGTGAGTCATGCACTCTCTGACTGCCCTATCCATCACCCATGCCTAGACCGGTCATGTGATAGTTCCCTCACAGGTTTTTTGACACCCAGCTCACTCACGCTAAGGTTGTAACACGCCTGACCATTGTTTGTGGATGTAGCACACATTGTTGGTTTGTTTGCTTCTGGCATGGCCAGCAGTAACCAGTTTTACCAAACACTTTTCACATGTGTATGTTGGGGATTATTAAGGCCAGGAAGGGTGTTTGAGCAGATACTCCACTCATGGATGTAGCTCCGGTGAATGCAGTTATTTGGATATACAGGATACATGTAGATGATGATAATCATGCTGTGGTCACACCACAGAGGTTCAGGTGAGCAACAGACGATCATTGCAGTGGTGATGTGTCAGACTGTCAGGGTACTGCCTGTAGGGGATGTCACAGGTGAGTGGGCCGGGGGGTGGTGTCCCTTCTGGAGGGGGCTGCCTGCAGGGGGCGTCACAGGGGCAGGGATCTGGGGTTGGTGTCCCTTCTGAAGGGGGCTGCCTGGGGGTGGTGTCCCTTCTGGAGGGTGCTGACTGTAGGAGGTTTCACAGGTGAGGGAGCCTGGGGGGGTGGTGTCCAGTCTGGAGGGGGCTCCCTGTGGGTGGTGTACCTTCTGGAGGGGGCTGTCTGCAGGGGGTGTAACAGGTGAGGGGGACTGGGGTTGGTGCCCCTTGTGGAGGGGGCTGCCTGCAGGTGTAGTCAGGTGAGGGAGCCTGGTGGAGATGTCCCTTCTGGAGGGGGCTGCCTGCAGGGGGCGTCACAGGTGAGAGGGTCTGGGGGTGGTGTCCCTTCTGGAGGGGGCTACTTGGAGGGTGTGTCACAGGTGAGGGGGCCTGGGGCTGATGTCCCTTATGGAGGGGATTGCCTGCAGGGGTTGTCACAGGTGAGTGGGCCTGGGGTGGTGTCCCTTCTGGAGGGGACTGCCTGCAGGGGTTGTCACAGGTGAGGGGCCCTGGGGGTGGTGTCCCTTCTGAAGGTGGCTGCCAACAGGGGTTGTCACAGGTGAAGGGGCCTAGGGGTGGTGTCCCTTCTGGAGGGGGCTGCTTGCAGGGGGTGTCACAGGTGAGGAGGCCTGGTGGTGGTGGCCCTTGTGACGAAGGCTGCCTGTGGGTGGTGTCACTTCTGAAGGGGGATGCATGCAGGGGGTGTCACAGGTGAGGGGGCCTGTGGGTGGTTTCCCTTCTGGAGGGGGCTGCGTGCTGGGGTTGTCAAAGGTGAGGGGGCCTGGGGTGGTGTGCCTTCTGGACGGGGCTGCCTGCAGGTGTGTCACAGGTGAGGGGGCCATGAGGTGGTGTCCCTTCTGAAGGGGGCTGCCTGTGGGTAGTGTCCCATCTGGAGGGGGCTGCCTGCAGGGGGTGTCACAGGTGAAGGGACCTGGTGGTGGTGTCCCTTCTGGACGGGGCTGCCTGCAGGTGTGTCACAGGTGAGGGGGCCATGAGGTGGTGTCCCTTCTGAAGGGGGCTGCCTGTGGGTAGTGTCCCATCTGGAGGGGGCTGCCTGCAGGGGGTGTCTCAGGTGAGGGGGCCTGGGGCGGTGTTCCTTCTGGAGGGGGCTGCCTGCAGAGGGTGTCAGAAGAGAGGGTGCCTGGGGGTGGTATCCCTTCTGGAGGGGGCTGCCTGAAGGGTGTGTCACACGTGAGGGGGCCTGGGGGTGGTGTCCCTTCTGGAGGGGGCTGCCTGCAGGGGTTGTAACAGGCGAGGGGGCCTGGAGGTGGTGTCCCTTCTGGAGGGGGCTGCCTGCAGGGGGTGTCACAGGTGAGGGGGCCTGGGGTTGTTTTGTGTACTACAGTGGTTAATGTGCAGCAGAGGGGTATGCTGACAGGGTGGGTGCCGATGGTGTAGGGGAGACTCACGTTTTTGGAACGGGTGTAGCCTACACTTACGAGGGAGCGTGCAATTTCGCTGGGGTAGGGGCTGGGCTTCCAAGGGAGGGCACGCGTTTTATCTAGGGTGCGGCCTGGGATTGTGAGGTGTTGTCACATGATTTTGCTGGGGTACAGGCTGGGCTTGCGAGGGAGGGCACACATTTTATCTGGGGTGCGGCCTAGGATTGCGAGGTGTTGTTGCGCGTTTTCACTGGGGTACAGCCTGGGTTTGTGTGGGAGGGTACATGTTTTATTTGGGGTGTGGCCGGGGTTTGCAAGGTGTTGTCTACACTTACGAGGGGGCGGTGATTTCGCTGGGGTAGGGGCTGGGCTTCCAAGGGAGGGCACGCGTTTTATCTAGGGTGCGGCCTGGGATTGTGAGGTGTAGTCGCTTGATTTTCCTGGGGTACAACCTGGGCTTGCGTGGGAGGGCACGTGTTTTATCTGGGGTGCGGCCGGGGATTGCAAGGTTTTGTCGGGCGATTTCACTGGGGTGCTGGATGTTTAGCCAGGCATGGCACAGAGGCTTGCACCGCATTGGTCCTTTCACTTGCTTTTTTGCGTTTTGGGGCGTTCCTTGTGCAGCTTGTTATTACTTGCGCAACGGCTAGTAATGCCTATTGAATTCCATGAATACGCATGCAGCGCAAGTTTTTATCTGCACCACGGCTCACACAGGGTCATCATTGGCGCGCAGCTCTTGCTCCATTTCTGCACCCGATTCTAGATCTCTACAAAACTCTTTCCTTCCCAACAAGTGTGTGTTGCTGCCAATGCTCTTTTCAACCTGATGTGAATTCCTCCCTCCCCAAACCTTGGTCAACACTTCTTCGCCTGATAGAGAGGCCCTAAAATAAGAAGGGCCACACTCCAGAAGGCCCATCATGAGTTGTTGTACAATTTGAGTCTGCCTCTTTAAAGAAATGCTAAAACATACCACTACTATGAATAACATTTTGCCAACAAACATGATTTCACAAGGACCGAGATTAGGAGTGAGTGTTGAAAGGTTTCTTTTGCTCCACTCGGACCACCCTCCCTCTTTACTTCTGTGCCTATCCTAAAAGCACAAACTCTTTCCTCAGGGTGTTAGGCCTGACCTCTTTGGGCAGACTGGGAGATGAAAAGAAAAAAGGAGAAATCTTGGTTGTTCAAAAGTTCACTGTATGTTCAGTCCTCTTGGAGTGTTAAAGTGCTTGTACTTCCTGGTGCCTTGTGCACTGCCTCTCCTTGGTGTAGAGGTCTTTACTTTGTCAATAGGACCCTGAGGCATGCAAGATTCTTCCCTGGTTGTTCCCTGCATACCTGGTCACAGGCTCTCCAGGACCCCTCTAGTTTCTTCCTCCGAAGTGATGCAATATTCCTCTTCAAAAAAGGGAAACTCCCATCTATATCGCACTCCATTTTCTTGCAGCCAAGTGGTGAGCGGGTGGCAGCCTTTTCGTTTGATGCGTGTGGTCGCCGACAGTTCTTGGAATATTTTGATGCTTGATCCTTCGAATTTAATGGATTGTTTTTCCCCTTGCCTTTTGTAGAATGTCAATTTTTTGTCTGAAGTAGTGGTACTTGGCAAGGACAGACCTTGGTCCATTTGCTGATCCACCTGTTCTGTGAATTCTATCAAACTCTACATCTGTGGACATTTGGGCGTTGAAAAGTGAACCAATCAGAATCTTCACTCGTTTCTCATGGGATGAAACAGACTCGCCTGCCTTTTCACTTAAGCCCATAATGCAAATATTTGATTGCTGCTCCCTGTTTTCCAAGTCATCCATTTTCAGCACCAAGGCTCTCTCTTTTTGTTCCAAGTATTGGAAGCAGGTCTCGGTTTTCATTTCAGTAAGGTCTGATTGTTTTCAAGAGCTTCTATCTGATCCTCAACCTTGACCATTCTCGATTGCAGAGCTACGACATTTTCAGTAAGGCTAAATTTAATCGATCATATTTCTCCTAACAGAAGCCATATGGTTGCTTTGGTTGAACTTTTGTGATCCGCACCTGCGATGTCCGGTTGGGTTGCCGTCTGCTGTGATTCCATTTCTGTCGACTTGCAGCGGAAGCTTTGCAATCTGAGTTACGTGAGCGGGTTCAGGTTGTGAACAGATGCTCATGTTGGTACCTTCCTGCAAGGCCAGTGGAGGCTGTCGTGGTGAGAATGTGCACAATATATCCAGTTGGTTTGCTAAAAGGCTGCCTCAACCATAAAAATGATATGCACTGTGCTGCAATACTTTTCTCACTTACTGAGTCATCTTGTGATGCGCCACTCCTCAAAGCAGCTCTGCAGACTGACTGACTAAGTTTTAAGAAAGCCTACTGAAGACTGGACAAGGGCTCATTTCCTCCCAGAACTGAAATGGTGCCCGTTTTTTCTTCTTCCTTCCCTCTTTCTTCATCCCCCCTTTTCTTTTTTCCATTTTCCATTTTAAAAGCTAGGGTGCCAGAGTTCTTCGCAATTTCCACGTTGAAAGGGCTTACTCCAGGTGTTATGGGCCTTAGCTATAGCTGCTGCGCTCCAACAGGTTCTTGTCTTGGTGGGCTTAAATGTGCTCGCAGTGCTCCTTGTCAAAAAGCCTCTATGCGGTGCGCCGGGTCACTGTTCCAGCTGCCTCTTTGCCACTAAGGCGCATATTCAAGGAATTATTTGCGCCGAAAATCAGATATTTATACGCCATTCTGGCCGCAAATCCCAGTTTAACAAATGGGGATTTGCGGGCAGAATGGCTCACAAATCCCCGTTTTACGGCGCAAAAATTCCATGAATCAGCCCCACAGTGTCGAGGGGTCTCCTACTATGGGGTACGTGATGCGATCGCACTCTGATGAAAAAAGCTTGCCAAAGCAATTACCTCGTATGCTGCATGCTGGGGCTGTCATGCCTTTATTTGCAGGAGCCTAGCGCTACTAAAGTGAGTGCAGCTACCCAGCAGGCTTCATTGCAATCGATGATCCCTCCTTTCCGCTTGTCTCCTGTGCTCAATATATGAGTGACCCAGTGCACAGACGAGGACTCAGCACTCCACGCCATGTTGCAGCGAGCTGGGCTGCTTTCTTCACGTTTCTGCGGCGTCGGCCATTAACACTCTGTTATCCCGGGCCACATCTCAGTCCGGGTGGCGTTCGGCGGGATAGAGGGCACTGTTGTTGCTTCGCTTCGGACCCGACGTGCCTGAGCACCTCCGATTCCTTTTTATGAAGTTTGATTACAATGATCAATAAAATGCACCAACCTTATTACCATTCTTCAGCGCTCGGATGAGAAAACGATGACTCAAGCTACCATACCGTCTGCGCCTCCTGGTGGCCTCCCCATTGGCATTTTATTTTAAAGAGTTTAGCTCTTTGGGGTTGAGCTTTGGTGATGGTGGATTGGTTGAGGCATTTTGTTTTTCTCTTGAGCATCAAGCTATAACCTATAGAGAGTATTTTGAAATTAGGTTTGTCCTTTTCTGATTTGGTTTTTCTCCATTTGCATTGGGTTTTTCTAAGTGCACATTTATGGAGGTTTAGATCAGAGTCAACCCATTTGTTGGATCTCTTTTTTGGTGGTTTGGATCAACATGTTATTATGGGAGCGAGGGTGTCAAGTGTGGTGGTAATTGTATGCTAAAGGACTGGTTGCCGTCTCTTACAGCTTAACCAGCCTAAACATTTGTTTAGAGGGTTGTCCAGAGCAAGGGCAGTGGGCGTAATTCAGAATTTTCCATACATCTATTTTTATTTTTGTATAACAAAACGCATCCTACCAGCACGTCTAAGAAGCACATATAATTCAGTCTGTGGATCATGCCTTAAGAAATATGCTAAAAAATCAAAGCATTGTTTGACTCATTGGGCATGAAATGTGTCTACAAAACAATATATGTTGTGTGGAAGCGATTCCAAGCTTTCTACTGTTGAGCAAATTGTTTTAAAAGAAAAACACGCCATTAGCCTTATCTTGCGTGTCATGATCCCCATTGAACTACCATACTTCAGCGAGGCACCGTGCAAAAACAGCCTGTCCTGTGATGCTGCATTGTAATACCATTGGTTCCTTTTGCGGTCTAGTGCATTTGTGCACGCTCAAATGGGCTAGCATTTCAGCCATGGGCGTAGGACATGGGGAAATGGGGGGGGGGAATCCCCCCACAATTTTAAGTGGGGGGATATAATAGCTTTTATCCCCACAGAATTTGTTTCTCTAATATACACTTTTTAAAGTTAATTTATTTAATGGTGTGTTTTGTGGCTATTTTCTGTGTTCAGGATCCCAACCCTGGTTGTCCCAATTGAGGGCGGGGAGCTTGGCTGCTGTGCCATGTGGAGCTACTGGTAAATATGCTGACAGATGTCAGTATCATGTTCTGCTTCTGCAGGCTGCCTGTAGTACCACAGTTGGCATTGTGCGCCCCCACGACACAGTCTTGCTTAAGCAAGCTGCTCTTGTTTGCCAGAGATGTCGGAGGGGCTGGGGCAGGATCATTGTGACCACGCAATGAAAATATCACAGTAGCACTGCCGCTCGCCTGGAAATGTTCAAAATAATATTAACAAAAATTGTGCAATTTCTTTCATGTGGCTTCTTTCCAAACGCCACACTGTACATTTCAAGCGATCCATAGACATGCTGTACAGTAGAAGCCTACCAGGGTAGCTCAGCAGGTTGACAGACCGATGCTGAGATGTTATATATTCAAAACTACAGGTTGTTAATCGTATGACTTTTTGCAATGCCTTATAAAAAAAAGTGTTATAAAATGTGTTTGACCAGGGTATGGGTTGGGCTGGTTGCTTGCTTACATTCAGGGGCGTTGCTAAGTCTGAAAAAGACCCGGGGCTAAGCTAATGTTGGAACTGTCGGGACTGGGGGCTAGCTAGGCTTTTGGTTGAAGCTCCTGAGATTCTATCCGGGGCTACAACCAAAAAACCAGGGGCTATAGCCCCCTTAGCCCCCCCCCCAGCAACGCCTCTGCTTATATTCAGGGCGGAGGTGGGGATATTTCTGCCCCTGTAGTGAAAATCAAAAGTTGGCACCCATGAACCCACTGTTTAATTTCCTAAAAACTGCTGTCAGCACAACAAAAGCATTTATTTGTGGTTAAGCAGTTTGACAAGCATATAACATCTTTATAAATATAACCTGTGCTAAAACACAGTGGGGCACACAAAATAAGAGTATGTGTGGTGTCTGACAAAAAAAAGAATTTCAAAGAAAACTAGTGAACGCAAGCAGCATTTTTCAATTAAGAAATTACTTTTTTTTATGGAAGTGTGAAATGCACATTTGGAAAACAATAGTGTGCCTAGCATGTAGAAAGCCTGCATAAAACGCAAAGGAAGGGGCACAAAAATTACAGGATATTTGTGTGGTAGTCAAACAAATATCTGTCTTTTTGAGACAGCTACTAATAAATAATAATGCAACAAAGAGGTTTTTGAAGATCTTAATATAATTGTGAAGGCATATGTTATTCCATCTGTTTATAGAGGGGAAATAATCGGGCCAAAAATATATTGGTAAAAATTCAGAGGTTTATAACTATCCCCACCCCAATATCACCCGTTAGTATCTCTCCACTGTTGGCCTCCACTACAAGTAGCTCTAGCTAACGTAAAGGTTGGAGACCCCTGCTCTAGTGACTTCACCTCAATGCCACGTTTGTGTGTCTCATTCCTGCAGTGCCATAAAACACCTCACTGGGTCCAGGACCAGAATGCCCCTGCCCCTTGCCCGCAGTAACAGAGCACGCTGGGTGTTCTCCCTGCTGCCCAGTGCACAGTGCCAGAACACACACACCTTTTCATCCAGTGTCTTTGTCGCTGTAGTCCTGAGTCAAGGGCTGTTGTGAGGAAGGGGGCACATTGCTGATTGCCCCCCATTCACATTGGCTCCATCTTCCTTGCTGGCATGCAGTGGCAGACAACAGCATTTTTTTTATCACCGCTTTCAATGCCCCAACAAAACCCATCTTTCTTTCCACAATGCATACAGTGCCAGCACACACACCATATAACGTTCTTCCCCCAATGCATGCAGTGTTAATCACCCACACTCCCCAACATAATGCATGCAACGCCTAAAGAAAGCACCCCAGAACCCACGCACCCTAGCTCACTTTAAAACGTGCATGCAGTGACGAAACACAGCCCATCTATTTCACTGCACCCCACTACACGCACTGTGTAAAGACACACCCTTTCTCTCCCCCTCCATCAAGGGCATGTAATGCCAGAACACACACCCCTCTGACTCCTTAAACCCTAATGCCCCATTGCGGGCCCTGCCTCCTCCCTCCACCCCTTGGCCACAATGCATGCACTGCCACACAAGGTGACTCACCCACCGCTCCCTGCTGTATGCAGTGCCACAGCGGCACACATTTGCCCTCTACCCCCCTTCCACTGCAGTGGTGCCACCCATGCCCCTCCTCTCTGCATGGAGAGCTGCATGTTCCACTGCCACGGATGCCCCCACTCCCTCGGCCGGTCAATTCCAGGACACGCTCTTTTTTGCCAGGCTGCTGTTTCAGTGTTGCTGTCCCTTCTTGGCCATATCAGTCACCATGCCGTCACTCTGTGTCGCCTCCTGTGAGATTTTTGGAAGCATTTTTATAACAAATTATTCACCTTGAAAGATGAGACTAGACCCAAAAGAAAAAATATTCCACCTTGTGGTGATATTTTAGCACTTTTGTATATTCCTGGCACTCTACAATATGCTATCCAATATTTGGTGAACCAGCATACGCTGCCTTGTACAAACTGGGGGCGATACACTGCCGGGAGAGAGAAGGAGGGAGGGGATAATGGAACTACAGCACAGCGCTGGTAGGTGGACGGGGTGTCGCATAAAATTGAAATGTGTGCATTTCTTATGCTGTTGTTGAAAGGTGGAGCTGGGGGAGTAGAGACAGTTACGTGTCAGGTGGGTCGGGTGCGTCCATGTATCTTTCTGCGGGCAATAAAAGAAACACTGATTGATAATATTCCAGAAGTATTATAGATGCTAGTACTTCAGAGACTGTGCTAGGGCTGGGGAAGTTACATGTTGGTTGTGCCTACATAACCTTCTGTTCCTCTGACGGCCATCAAATATCTGCCATGGAATTGTGTAATGGATGAATGCATGGGTATTATAAAGCGTTAACCTTTTTGGAAAGCATCCCCTGTACATAGGCGATGCACCCAGGTGGCCATTATTAAGCACCGGTCCCTTTTAAAGACCAGTAGAGAAGAGAAGTCAATCACATGTCACATGTGCCCAACAGAGCCCTTTATCTCGCTTAGAACAGTAAAATGAGAGACATTGAAATGGGGAACATTAACATCTGAAGGTTTCCTACAAGGTACTACTTAAGGGCATTCTCAAATGGTGCCGACTAGAATTGCTTCATTGCGCCCCTGACAAACTGGTCAAAATATAATAAACATTTCTTCAAAATGTGTTTACACAAAGCGCCAAAAGTAAGCCCCACACCTCTCACATCAACCTCGTTTGAGGGGTACCACTCTCCTTGGGATCAGCTTCACCCTCACGAAAAACCAAAGGTTTTTCATAATCTAGAATAGGGTGGGCGGACTAGTAATCCCTCATTACCACCAGAATACATGTGATCTTATTTTCTTTTAATGGGATCACCACTACCAACATCTGAATTCGCCCATCTTGAAAGGTCAGGTGGTTTAGCTGTCCCTGGAACACCAGGCAAGTATCTGCAGTGTGTAAAATACGATGCAGCTTGCAAAAGTTAATGTAGACTGTCTGCAACTTCTTTTGCAGTGCCCCGTGCCAGCGCATAATGAACGTGTCCAGGTCGGGGGACAAGCTGCACGTGCCCTGCCTGCGCAGTGCACTGCTGCGTAGCCTCAGCCTTTGTTTTTTCTGAACAATGAGAAGCCAAGCAGCGCCACATGCTCCACTGACTCTGTGACAGCGTGTGTTATTGAGGGAGACAGAGTGAGACAGATTCCTAGTCCGACTTCGACTCCACCTCCACCTGAGTCCTCAGCTACCGTAAGGTAAGTCATGTGGCGTGGCCCCCCTCTCCCAGGTGCAGGGCGCCATGGGGAGGATTTGTTAGAGGGAATGTGCCATTGCCAACGTCAGGTATACAGTTTCTAAGCATGCGTGGTACATTGTAAAACTGATCAGGAATCCTGGCCTCTTAATGTTTCATGATGAAACATTAAGAGGCCAGGATGCCCTGATCAGTTTGCAATGCTTTGTGCGTGTTTAGAAACTGTACATCTGACGTTGGAACACTTTCATGAATTGAAAAACCTGAGGCCCTGCCGCCCTCAGGTTTTTCAATTTTCAGTTCATGAAAGTGTGCCCCTGCCAAAGAGGAACATCACATTGGAATGGCTCTTCCTTACTGATGGGCAGCCAGAGCTCACATTTAAGCTCCAAGCATTCGCCAACACAGGCTTGCAAGGCTGCACAAACAAAATACGGAGGCCATTTACCGATACAGCAGAGGCTCAAGGGTGCACAATGGGAGTCGCTATTGACATGTACATGCAGTTTCTATACAAATGTCAGGCACAACACTGTTTGATTTATTATATATTGCCTTTTTTAAGGAGAAGGGCATGATGATTATTTTTACTGCTTACACTAGTGCCCCTAAACCGTCAGGTTACTTTGAGATTGTTTCTAGATTTTTCCTTAGAGTTGGATCAAGCTGACCGTACCGGACACATTTATCTGCAAAAAAAAACATTACTAATTCTATGAATGAATCTATAACTGCTTCCCATAATGAAACCTGGTCCCCGAGCTGGAGGTGACATCTATTGCTGTGACACTTTGTCCCTCTTCGCACTTACTCAACATGCTTAGCATACATGGAGCAACAAGAAACTCTGTTAGAACATTAACAATTGAGGCATTTCGTTATAGTGTACATTGCCAACTGAGTCACTTCTAGGTGATCCCAAATAAACATATAGAGAAATGAAATGCACAGTGGGGAGGTCACACAATTCGCCCAGGATCACACAATCTGGCAAAGACTGGATTTCCTCCAAGATGTCCCTGTACCCCAGCCTGGCTTGCAAAGTGCAGACACTGACAGAGATATCAGCCTGACATAGCATACGAAATCCTCGTGAAACCATATGAAGTAAAATGAGGATGAGCCAATCTCAAGAAGGGCCTCTACGGGGGATGTGTGCTCTTTTCCATAGTAATGTCTAAGGTAGGCAAGGGAAAACACTTGATGTATACTCTAATATCAGTAGGACTCCTCTTCCAACCAACTCACACCTGCTTAAAGTTTGGATGGTACCACACCTAAAGCTTGGTCTCTGACATGAGGGCTACCCGCATTTCTCTAGTTCAAACCCAGCAGCAGCCGGGTCCACTTAACCTTTCATAAATTCAGTACCGTTCAATGAGGGTAATAATACCTGCTATTGCATTGTCTAGGAGCTGAAAGCACCTAGCATGAAGCACTATGACCAAAGTGTTATTATATTCCATAAAACAAAATACTACCAGCACAGACCTGAACTCTGTCCCTGCCCAAAATGAACCATTTGTTGGTGCCCATCCTGCGCATCTCTCAAAAGAAATCAAGCGCAAACCTTCTGTAAGTCTTGGCTAAGCTTCACCCTGTTTTATTCAGCCTGGCTGTTTCTGTCAGCGTACTTGGGTGGTCACAGTGCAATCAGATTTTGGGGGTAGAGCCTCGGCAGTAGGTGGATTTAATGACTTCTCTGTCCCTCTCTTCCAAATATCCATGCTCCTGACTATTTAAGAGTTAATGCTTGCAGGTATCAATGGGCCCTTTAAAGCTAATGGATCTGACATGCCTGTTCCAGCTTATTCTGAGAAGCTATATGGAGTGGTTGGTCACGCAAGGTAAGCAAGAGAAAACCTGTGAAATGTAAGCCAGGATATTGAGGGTGCTCTGAAGACTGAGGAGAAAGTGCTGAGTAAGTGTACAGATAATAGTTGTGGGGTGCTGGCCATGGGGGAATGGGAAGGGAGGGACTGGGGTGCAGTAGAGTGTGGGACTGCAAAATGAAAAAGGGTAGAAAGGGTGCAGAGGACAAAAAGAGAGAGGAGCAAGGGAGGGGAGAGATGGGAACAAAAACAGAGTGCAGATGAAAGATAGGGATGGTTTTCAGCATGGGGTCACAAGTGTGTGCAGTGGAGAGAGGGGTGCAGGAAAGACCAGAACACAGGGAGAGTGGTGTAGGGCAGAAATGGCATAGGAGGTGCTTCAAGTTTTGCAAATGAGAGAGAAGTACAGACAAGTGAGGAGAAAGTGCAGAGGGCAGTGGGTCAGAGGAGTGACTTGGTGTGGGGTGCAGGGAAGGGACTTGGGAGAAAAGGGCGAACAGCAGACGAGAATGTGGAGTAGAGAAGGCTACAGAGGAGAGATTTGTACAAGGAAGAATGGTGTCTTGCCTCATATTCCCAGATAAAGGGTGCAGTCACAAATGCATCTTCTTCTAACGCTTAATCCATGGTCACGAGGATGATTAGAAGTCGTTTGTTGAAATAATTGCAGGTATATACACTACACCATACCTGTCTGCACATTGATTGGGCCTGATAATACACAAAGTGGCCCCCCTCTCCCAGGTGCAGGCCGGCATGGGGAAGATTTATTAGAGGGAACGTGGGAGCACGGGCTCGATGCTCTCCCACTGCCCCAGTGTCATCTGCGCTCCTGTCTTGTTCCTCTCCAGGAAGAGACAGTCACAGCAGGCGGCTGTTCCTGCAACAACTCCCTTTTCACTCAATCCTACCTGCATCCTAGGTCTGAAGTCAGGATTAACCTTAAATGAGGTATATATTCACCTCTGACCTGTCCTGTAGTGGGAGCTGGTGCCAAGGTGCTTGGAAACTTGCCGTGCGACACAGCATCATGTTATTTGGTCTATCTTGGCAACTTTCATGGATTTTTGGTGGATGGATGCCACACAGGCTGCAGATGCCTTTTACGCCATAACCTATTCCTTTAAAACAAACTAGAATATTCTATAAAGGACACACAAAGTGCCAGTTCTGGTTTAGATAAAGCCACTGACTTAGGGATGTTTACTACAAAACCCTGTGTAGGTAATAACTTAATTGGAGCTGTGAACATACTACTAGTGTAATGCAAATGTTTAAACTGAAAACCGAATTGGAAAGGAAAGGGATGAATGAACTGGACTCAGAAAACCCCCATTACAGACTGCAGACGGCTCCCTATGTGAATAAGCTCCCACGGCACCTGGACGAAGGACATTGTTTAGAGGGGAACACAGGCGACACCCCAACTGAGACAGAATAAACTCCCCACCCAACAACTGCACTCGTCCGTAAGTTGCCACATGGTACCACAGTATAGGGGAATTATCGAGATATTAGCAATCACCACAATATATGAGCTGTGGACATGGGCAGGTGCGCTAGCCGTATGGGTGTGAAGGGAAGACTGCGGGAGGAGGGAGCCAGAGGTGAAAGGGACCTCGAAGGCCAGACGGACGAAGATCTGGACGGAGGCGAAGGGGCGCTACCGAACCACACCTGGGAAAATTAGCCATGCGCCTCAATTCAGGATAAAGATGCCAATTAACCAATTGCACTAACAATTTCCCCCTCTGCATACACCTCTCAAACTCCAAACCAAACACAACCACAAACCTACAGCACAACAAACTGCAAAAACTTTATTACATTGCAACAACAAAACAACAAACACACATAGACTCGCACAACAGTACATGACGACTACAGGCCGAAAAACACCCCAGGCCCAGCCAACGGACTCACCGGGCTGAGGCCGCCAACACCACATCACTGCTCTCTTGCACTTTTCCAGCTACTTCCCACTAACCACCCCTCCCTTCCTGTGTCAGAGCCACCAGAGCGCCATGGGACCACTCTGGTGATGATAGTGCGCAGTACAAATATCCTTTAACATTAACATTATCCAGGGATGCCTTCATCCACTCTATTAGCACTCTGCATTTCCTTCACTGAAGTCCTGCTAAAAACCAGCAATGGCAAGGGTTTGCTTGTGTATACATATTGGGCATTTGCAAGGCACTGCTATCAAATGTCCAGGTACTTGCACCATTTTGCAGCTGCTACCATCAATGGGTACCTAATACCACTATGGCACTGCTTGGCAAGTGCCTTTTCCATGCCTACATTAAAGCCCAAATGGTTGGCATTGCCAATGCTTGTTTTAAGACTGCATTTTTGGTTCCCACTACCAGCTGACTAATGCATTGTAGACAAGTTGTAATAGCGGCTACCATAAGCCATCTTGGTGACCCAGAAAAAAATAAAGCAGAGCCTTGAGATTCAAAACAGCACTTGTTCCGCTATCCATGTAAATCCAATGAATACCTTGGTGCTGAGGTATGATTGCAGCCCATACGCTGCTGTAAAGGGGCTCAAGTGGAATAGGATAAGATGGGCTGGCCGAAAATCCATCAAGCATCTGCACTTAAAGCGCAGGTGAGAGTATTATAAAAGATCTCTCTAAATGTCCATCGCTGGGAGGATTTTATACTCTGAACTGCTTTTCTTTTTCTTAATTTTCTTCGGTTTTCTTTTCTTCTTTTCTCTTGTTTTATACAGGGATGATATATGTAATTTAATACATACTGCTATTTGAATTTTGTGAAAAGTCGAGTTCTTTGACTAAAACACAATAAATAAATTAAAAAAGCAAAGTCCTCAAGGTGTCCCCTGTCCCCCCGCCCCCAGATTTTATGGGTCTCCTACACCCCTGATTTAAGCTAAAAGAGATAGATATGGCTGTAAAGATATTACCATGATAATTGTGTATTATCTGCTTAGCAGTTGCGCTCATCAAACATGTTCACAATTGCCGAAGAACATCGATTACAAAATAGCGGTCAGGAAATATTAATCTAACATGCGTACTCAGCTTTAGCCTCTGTACCGTATTCCTTTAGCACTGACAGTAGGATGTCAGAATAACCACAGAAGACAAATTGCAGCAGAGAATTGTTGACCCATATCAATGATAGTTCTTTAAACCATATGTTATTTCTGAAAACGGTGCTTTATGATTGCACTGTAGGACGTTTTATGTAGTGGCAAGATTATATGCAGGTTAAGCACTCTTGTAATTTAGCTGTCACCGAGATTTATATTTTCAGCTGCTTCTGTGTCTGGCAAGAATCCCCTTTCATTTTAACAAGCAGCAGCCATTTTCCAGTGCATAGTGCGTAATGATGATTTAGCTCTGTTTGATCCGAACTAACCACCCGTGACCCTTCTTATTGATATTGTGGTGTTTTCCAGTACGAGGCAACCATTTTCTGTGAAGGATTGCAGCTGAGATAAAAACAGAAATACAATAACTATATTAGCTGTATGGGGAGCGTATTCCCCCTGTGTAAAACAGAATCGCCTGTGGTCCTCTGTAATAAATGTGCTTGTGCACAGAAAACGCATTTTAATTACTAGTTACTAATAGCTTAATCCTTTTTTTGTTTTACAAACGACGGCATTTATCATTTGAATGTGTGTTTAAACACTTTGAATCACCATTCTGTGGGATAGTTTGCTGTATGAAAGAAGATGCAGCCTTTCTGTAGTTTATATTTACTTGACGTCATATCCGCCATGTTCTTTGAACAGCACTGGACAATCTCATGACGTTTCTAAGGGAGTCTAGGGTGTCATGATATGCGCCTGAGTATTTTGCTAGGGTAGCGAAGGCCTGAAATAAAACCAAAAATATCTCTGTCAGAAGGCTTAGGTTGAGGCTAGGATACACCTGGACTGTGCTTGTCCCGAAAGCACAGCACTCACAGTATCTGGGGCTTATTATTATTAGTGATGTACATAACTTTTATGCCAACTGCTAAACGCTCAACCAGAGATACAAAGTTGTCCTTTATTTCAAATACTTAGTATGTTGGCTCTACTAATGTTTTAATTAGTTGTTTTGCCTTAGATGTTATAACATTCACTTGCCCTTGTCCATATATGGTCAGCTGCACTAGAGGTGACTAAAGATTCCCCTGAGTACACTGTGGACCAACATTGGTTGGCTGTATCCCAGTCCAAATCAGAAAGTATATTGTTATATCCCTTATGATAACAGTGAGACAAGATTGGACAGGAAGTTAGAATGTGTCTCGGCGTTTCAATTTATTTTACACAAAGCAACATTTTATCTCCTCCAGAGGAGGTCCTTCCCAGGAGCCTGTCAATTCTTTTGTCGGTAAAACATTAAAACAAAGATAAAGTAAGAATTTCCTTCAATCATCTCCACATAGTTTAATAAAACAACTACGTGGTTTACCGATCATGAAGCTCTGTATTACATATGTCTCATCGCACCTTTTAATGCACCTTTTAATGCGCAGTGGCCCTCAAAACAAGTTAGCCGGTACGGATATAACGGTGCCTGTAAAACCATACTGGCACTGTTTTTCGGACCGGCTAACTACAAGTTCTGTTGCCGTGTGGTGTTACACCTGCCAGGTGTGCCGGTGTTTCCACTTGCCTACTGGTTCAGCGAGGGTACACCTCTGGCCCCTTGAGGTGGTGAGGTTTAGGACCGGTTGTAAATAATTCATTTGGCCGACCATGGCGGCTTTGGACATGGGGGAGGTGAATACCTGAAGAGAGTCCAGCGGAATGAGGGGAGGTGAGGCTGTTCTTCCCGCACACAAGCAAGCCCTGGCGGACCTTGGCGGGAGGAGGGGGAGATGGCCCTGTGGCTCTGCGCAGTTCTCTGTGCCTGGGCTGTACACTATACCGCATGAGAGGGCGGTTAATAAAGTTAATAGTGTTAGGATGATTACACATTTCTAATATTAATACATTCATGTACTATTTCATATATATCTACAACAATCTAGCAGTGTTTCATGCATCACAGAACATCGGTTGAATACAACTTACATGGTAGTAGATGGATAACACATGAGCTAGCATTAGGTTTGGTTATGTACTCAGGAGCATAGAAACAATACGTTCAGAGGTGATGGTACGTTTACATTCATGTTCATAACATTTTAATCTTGTCCCACTGTATGACACATACATATTCTCAGTCATGCTTTTCTCGCCTTCCGTTGTACATTAGCAGCATTCGTTAGTTAGCATTAGGCGCGTTGTATCAGGCCCATTCATTGTATCTTATACGGGCTCAGGTCAGTCTTGCTTTATTAATACTATACACTTTTATCCCTTTCCCAACACTAGCATTATACTCGTTAGGCTTTGGTATGCGGTTATCACTTCATTTGGGGAACATAGGCAGGGGTTCATACAAGGAGGATATTGACACCATATATTTTAAATGTTAGGGGCTAAATGCTGGGTCGGGGCCTGTTCTATTAGGATAGTTTTTGTTATTTTCCAGACTTGAATCGCGAGTCAGGTCACTTCGGGGACAGTGATGTACTGCAGAAGGTAAATGATACAGTGGTTGTTCTGATACTCGTTCATGTCTGGTTGCTCGTGAGAATGTTCCTTCAGCGAATCTACCATGGGGTGGAGGCGCCGGGAGAGTGTATGGCTCCCGGTGCACAGTGAGCAGGGGCCAAGCTGCAGCTTTCCCAGGCAGGCTGTCTCGTTGGGGTTTAGGTCGCTATTATCTAAAATGGAGTCTTGACGCTCCCAAAATGGAGTCCATGGTCTGTTACAGTGCATCCCAATTGGCCCTGTGTGTCGATCATCAGGCACCCCGTCACCTGAGCACAGGTGTCAGGGGGGCCTCTGATGAGCCACAAACCTCATGTGGGGGGCATGTCGGGGAGGGGGTCCCATGGACCTATCCTCCCATCCATTTCCCCCTTTTGTTACTTAAGTAACGAATACTGTAACTCGGCCAACCTCTGGTGCTCTTTCTCATTTGCAACAGCCTCATCCCATGCTGGGGTGCCTTTGATTGGCATCCAAGCCCTACAAACGCCCCACAGGCTCTCCCCCCTCCTGGCATATTCATCTGGTGTGCAAGCCATGTATATGCATCCCCCATCTCCTTCCAAGTCCACCCATACTCTGTATACCACTCCCGTTCTTCGGGCTCTTTTATTGTGGTATGATATATTGAGTATAATCTACTATGTCCCCATCATAAAATAAAGGAACCATTCTATACTTTGGTTCAGGGTCCTCACCTGTTTGTATTTGGGCTTCCTGCATGGTCTGTGCCACTCCCCTAGTGTTGCCCAGTGTCACTATCATCATTGCACCATTAGGCACTGCATTTGCGCAACATCGAAGACCCAGCTGGCACACGCAAAAAATAGGCATCAGCATTTTGACCGTCAATCCAAGCCAAGATGGTACCCAGGAGAAGATGTTGTCGAACCAGGTGCTGGCGTTTGCTCCATCTTCAGTTTTCATTTGTTCCCCCAGGTTGTGCACTGCTGCGATAACATGTGACAGTGTACCATTGTCTGCGTTTTCAGAAGGTACAAATGTGCAACATGCACTCCCGATTTTTCAGCAAACACCGCCGTCCATCGCCGTTAACAGGTCTAGGACATACCTGTTTTCCATGGTCATCAACCGCAGGGCTCTTAGCTCCACCTTGATCACGTTAAACTCTTCTTCAGTGTCGTTAGCCAGCTGGATCAGCTCCCAGCGTGTGATTTGGAGCCATTTCGTGTTTGCCCGCGCCTGGATGCTTGGGACGAGGGAGGTGAAAAATGTTTCTGCAGAATTAAACAGCTGGTACTTGTCTGGAATCTGTGCCAATAGTTCTGAAGAGGATTTGGATATATAGTTGGATGATCTTCACCACCTCGATAACACATCTTGCACATTTCCTGGGAACAGGGCATACAGTTGTGGTTCTTCTGTTGGCAGGGTGTTTTGTTCATGATGGGCAATGGCACTCCTTTCCCCCCATCAATATGACTCTACGGAATCACCATCAAGGCTGAATGCAACGTTGCCAAGGAACATGTGCCCCTCCAGGATTGTGGGAGGTGCAAGTACGCCTGTTTGCCGCAGACCCAGTAAGTGTCCACAAGTGCTGCGGTTCCTTTCTTCATGTCTGGGATAGTGGGTGTTCTGTTACAGTTTTTATTTACACCCATTGAGTTTTTTTCCTTCGCCATGGAAACACAGATCATATGATATTTCTTTCTGCAGTTTGAACAGCTTTTCTATGGCAGTCACCAAGGATAGTTTCATGATGTGTTCGTTCCAAACTGGTGTGCATGTTTTTTCGATCCAATGTCGTTTTTTTGCTGTCAGTCCTCGCAGTGCTTCAGCTTTACATGAGATTACTTCATCTTTCCATTTATTGTCCAAAAACAATGTCCCTTTAATCACGAAAAAAAGGTTCTTTTAAACATTTCACTCCTTTGGCTCTTGAGTAACAGGTTTTCTCATTTTGCAGCATTTCAAAAGATACTTTGTGTGCCTAAAAGGTGTTCTTGATTCTGCACGGAGTGAGATGAAGGAGACACTGGGCATCTGCAAGGGGCAATTCTTTAGGCAACAGAACTTTAGGTGTACCCGAGGTGTGAGGAATCAGGGAACAGACATAACAACTCTCGTTGGTTGTTTGCTTTGCAGTGGAACTCATGTCCGCATACCATTTGTTTGACTGATGTGGATGTCTGGGGTCTTCTATTGTGTCTAGACCCAGGCCAGAATATTCATCATATTTTCTCTTCCCCACCTCCCTCTTCTTTCTACTGCTTCGCAGGTAGCTCCTTGCTTCTTTCGCTATATGTTTCATTCGCCCCCCTTCTCCCACCCCCCTTTTCCCATTCATCATATAAAGCCATAAACCTTTCTGCCGTTTCTTCATTTTCTGCCTTTATGCCCGCAGATGGTCTAGTTTCTGCAGTTAGGGTAACTTTTGGTGCTGACATTGTGGCAGTAGTGTCGTACAACCATGATATGACAGAAGGATTACGATCATTTAGACTATAAACATTATATTCTGTGACATTTGAGAGCAGAGCTGGATTTATACTCGGGCTGCTATTGGTATCATTTGCAGGCTGTATGTTTGGCGGGACTGTACCACAGCCCCATACAAGTTGGAATCCGTTCCATATTAAGTAGTCACCCTCTTTGACCATCCTGGTTCCATTCACCATGTTAGTTCCATTCCCTCCCCCCTCATTCATCTAGATAGAGATGAATGAAATGAAATAATAGGTAATAAGACCAAACATCATTGCAAAGAATAAAACAGCACACACAAACAGGCCACATTCATACGAATATCTATGTAAGTCAAAAGTATTATTTACATTTCTAACTGCCCTAATGCTATCCGTTGAGGGCTGCCCATTCGTTGCCAGGGTTACTCCTATATGTTGAAACATAAAAGTGTATTAAGCATACTCAAACAGTTGAAATTATCACTTTGTTATACAATAAAAGAGAGGTAAAGGAGGGGTGGGCGTGATAGAGAGATATAAAGAGATGTAGAGAGAGAGAGAGAGAGATATTTTATGATTGCAATTCACCCTTATTTACATTTTCACTGTTATTTTTTGCTTCACACTGAAACAATTTTCGTCAATTTATATTTTCTTGCTATCATTCTTTTACTCTGTACCCATCTTTATTATTCATTGTATTGCTTTTCTCTTTACTGTGAAATCTCTGCTGCTGTCTGTACTTCTTCTTCTCGTTCCTCTCTGACACTGTCATATGCTTTATGTACGTCTGTCAAATGTATCCAATATCTCAAGCCCTTTACCTTCACCGCAGTCAGTGTGCAAAATATCACCTCATAAGGGCCATGAAATCTTGGGGCATTCCACCTCTGTACGAAACTTCGTACATAAATCATGTCTCTTCGCATTAACTGCCCTTGTGGGTTCTCCTCGACAAATGTTACTGCCTCATTCCCTTCTTCTCGTGTAAATGGTGGTGCAAGCTGCCTTGATATCATGCAGGCTGCTCTGGTGAGTTTTGTCAGATAGTCATTAAATTCTTCGCCTAGTATCATGGTGCTTTTGTGCGCATCTGAATGTCTGCGGAGCGGGGAGTGTGCTGTGTGCATGCGTCTTCCTGTCACGATCTCGTGCGGTGACAAATGGTGGTCTTTGCTAGGCTGATTTCTCAGCTCGAACAAGGCCAGAGGCAGGTAATGCACCCAATTCTTTTTAAGGGAGAAACACAGTTTTGACAGTCCCCCCTTCAGGAGGCCGTTGATCTTCTCAACCACGCCATTGCTTTGTGGATGATAAATTGAGCATAATTTATGCTTAATTCCTAACAGAGCTCTTACTTCTTTGAAAAGTTCATTAACAAAATGTGTGCCATTGTCTGAGCGAATCATGTCGCAAATTCCCCAGCTTGGGAATACCTCCCTCACTAAGAACTTTGCAGTGCACTTGGCGTCTGGTCGTGCACACAGCCCTGCTTCAACCCATCTGGAGAATGGACAAACTACCACTATCATATATCGTGCACCATTACACCGTTCTCCCATATCTGCATAATCAATGTGCAGTTCTCTGAAGGGCCCTACGTGTTTGGGTATTGTTCCTCGCAGTGTTCTTAGGATCATCCCTGAATTGTATATTTGACATGTTGTGCATTCCATTACCAGCTTTGATATATGTTCCTGGAGGCCTGGTACAAACCAGTCTTCCTGAATCTCTGCTGCTATATGCTGTTTAGCATTGTGGCTGGGAAGTGTAGTTGCTGGAATGCTATCTCTAAGAGTTGGAGTGGCATAACCACCTTCCCGGTGTTATTTTGTCGCCACAAGAGATCTGTTGCTGATTGGCTACAACCTCTCTTTTCCCACAGCCCTTTTCTTCCTTGCTTGCCCCTTCTTGTAACTCCAGTATTTGTGACACGGGCATGGTGTTGTATCCGTCTGGGAGATCTTTCTCTACATATTGATGCATTAGGTACTCACCTGTTCGTTCTTTTACTAAATAGGAGGCTTCCTTGGCTGCAGCGTCCGCTGCTGCGTTTTCCTAAGAGATAACGTCTGTATTAGATGTATGGGCCTGGCACTTCACTATGGCGACCATGGTGGGCTCTTTTAATGCTTCAATCAGTTCCTTCAGGAGCTCTGCATGTTGTACTGGTGACCCATCTGCTCTGTGGAACCCTCTCCGTCCACAACGTGCCAACCCGCCGTGTACTGTTGTGGTCATATAAACTGAATCTGTATAAATGGTGACTGCGCACCCTTTTGCGGCACGTAATGCTTCGATGAGTGCTATAAATTCTGCTGCTTGGGCTGAGTAATGGGATGGCAGGCGATGCTGTACTATCACTTCGTACTCCCCTTCTTCCAGTCTCACAACTGCCACCCCCACATATTCTTCCCCCGTGTCCGTGTTTATTGATGCTGACCCATCTATGAAGAAAACTTCTCCCTCGTTTAGGGCGTTTTCGCTTACCACCGGCCTTCCTCTTCCTCCCCCTTGTAAGTAGTACAGTCGTGTTCCTGCATGTCTTCTAGTGTGCATGGTTCTGTAATGAATCTTGCTGGATTTACTGTTTTACATCGGACGATGTGTATGTTTGCACTGGACAATATTATTCCATAAGCAGTTGCTCTTTGAATTGTCAGTGTACTTTTTGATCTTTGCAGTATAGCGAATAGGGAGTGTTCCACAAATAGTGTCACAGAGCAACCCATCACTATTGTTGCACTTTTCTCAATGGCGAACGCTGCGGCTGCGAGAGATTGCTTGCACGCAAAATGTCCTTGCATTACTGCGTCTAATGTGCCTCTGTAGTAGGCAAGAGGCTTGTGCCCTGTGGATGTTTTTTGTGTCAATACCGCTGTCATGAGGATCCCCTTGCAGTGGGAGAACAGGTAGAACTCACGCTCGTAATCTAGGTTTGCGAGCACGGGCGCGCTCGAGATCAGTTCCTTGAGTGAGGTAAATGCATTGCCCATTTCTGCTGACCACTGTATTTCTGTGTTCTCTCATTGAGCCTCCTTGTGTGCCTGCAATAATGGTCTTGTATATGCTGCATAATCTAATATCCATGCTCGGCAGTAGTTGCACATGGCGAGAAATTTTTGCATTTCCTTCACTGTGTTTGGCCGTCTTACTGCTGTGATGGCAGCTACCCTGTCTGGTATTATTTTCTTGCCATCTTGTGATATTAGCTGTCCCAGATATAACACTTCTCGTTGGCAGTACTGGAGCTTTCCTCTGTCAACCTTGTAGCCCTTGTGGGCCAACAATGTCAAAAGAGCGACAGAATCTTTCCTGCATTCTTCCTCATTCTGTGCACAGATGAGTGAATCATCTACGTATTGAATAATCATGCTCTCTGCTGTCATGTTCCCTAGATCTTCATGGAGGATGCGGTTAAATATGCTAGGGCTCTCACAGTATCCCTGGGGTAACCTGCGATGTTCATATCTCTTTCCCCCCAGTGTAAAGGCTGTTAGATACCTGCACTCCTCTGCCAATGGGATGGAGAAGAAGGCATTTTTCAAATCAATTACTGTGAAGTGTGATGCATTCTTGGGGATGCTACACAGTATGGATGCTGGATTAGGGAACAAAGGGAACTCCTTTTGGATGACGTCATTAAGGGGGCGTAGGTCTTGGATCATCCTCCAAGCCCCACCTTTTGCTTTTTTGATTGGGTAAATGCAAGTGTTACATGGCGAATTTGAAGGTACTATTATTCCATGGGCCAGTAATGCGCTTATTGTCTCTTTTATACCTTCTTCTGCTTCTCGGGACAGGGGGTACTGTTTTACCCTTGGCAAAATAGCTCCAGGTTTGATTTTTTTTTTTAAATGGGGTGACTCCATGCAATAATCCCACGTCATGGGGGCCTGTGGTCCACAAATTACTGGGCACTAATTTCATATCATCATCAAAGAAGGAAGGCGGTGCCCCCACCACTGCCATCAGTTGTACTGGCACCTGCCTCTCTTGTATCATGATGTCACAGGGTATGGCTATCTCCATTATTATCTCAACGTCACTTTCTGAATCTGAGAATAGATCTTCATCTGACAGGTCTCGCAATGCAATATCGGCATTGATGCACAACACTGTGCGCCACTCGCAGCCATGTATATCCATGGCAATGACGGCTATTCGTTTAGCTGAGATTTGAACTGCATGCAAATCTAATGACATCACTGTCCCTGGCACAATCTCTGGGCGTGCTATTGGTCGGAAGAATAACTCTGCGAGTACCCGCCATTCTAGCTTCTTGAATTCGGGGACTACCCGTGACAATGTTTTCAGCCCTTGAATGAACACATCGGGATCTACCGGTATGCCGCGCACTTCTGGTGCTGTTGCTCGTGCTTGCACCACCAGCATTATGCGCATGGGGCAGATCCCTAGGGTTGAACAAATTATCCCTCTCTCTGTGAAGGAGATAGTCATATTAAGCTTACTGAGAAGGTCACTTCCAAGTAAGTTAATTGGGTACTGTTCGTAATACAGTAGGGGTGCCCTCACTGTCTTACCCCCCACGGTGACATCTGTATCTTATGTTTAAGGAACTTCGACAACAGCCCCAGAGAACCCCTGCGTCACCAATTTACAATTAGATAGCGGAAACCGGCGTTCACGTAAACATGATTTTTCACCTCTCGAGTCCACCATAAATATGAACTGTTTATTCCCTAGCTGCGCCCCTATCACTGGTTCCTCTGCTGCATTGTAGGTCGTAGATAGTACAGGACATGCAAGTGCTCCCTGTGGGATGTCCTATGCTGGATGGCTTGTGTTTCCCCCTTGACTGAAGACATTCCCTGATACCACTGCCACTCCGCCGTATGGTGCAGGTGCACCATTATCAGTCGTGGCGAAAGGAATACCCTGTGTGTATTGCATATGATTGCGGCTTTGTAGATGCTGTTGTACATTATGAGGAGCTTCTCTTCACTGCTCTACATACCGTGTTCTGGCTGCCCTTGTGCCCCTCCCATGGGTAATCCATAGGGGCTCCTCAGGTGAGGATGACCACATGGTTGATCGTCTTGATACACATTATTTGGTCTGCTTCCGCATTCTCATGAGAAATGTCCCCACCTACCACAATTCCAACAGTTCCCTTGCTCCCCCCTTGGACCTTGTCCTCCATACCCGCCGTTTCCTCCATACCCTTTACCACCCCCTCTGCGGCCCCTGTACCCACCTCGTCCTCCGCGGAGGGCCCACGCTTGCCACTGCGGTCCTCTGTACTGCTCCTGCCCATTCCACTGTGGCTGCCCGTTGCCTGCCCAATTTGCTGCCATCCTCACTTGTATCGCTACCAGTCCCTCCTCCTCTTCCCCCTCCCTGTCTAGGGGGAGTGCTGCTACAGCTGCAGCGACCTTCACCAGTTTCGTTTGTACTAGCTTTGCCTCATCCGCCAATCTTTTTTGGGCTATTTCTTTCTCCCTCTCCTTTATTCTTTTGCAGTGGTGCACTATTATGCTTTGTATTTCTGGCCACCCTTTTGCTTTCGATCCCTGCTATTTTGTCGAGTGCTTTCTGTATCTCTTTTGGGAGCCCTCTCTTTATTATAAAGTAAAATAGGGATGTTGACTAGTACCAGGGCGTGCCCGTTTCGGCTCTCCACATCTTCTGCACCCGAAAAATGAAATCCATAGCATCCTCCCCATCATTCATTTTGCACTGCATTACTGACTGTAAATCTGGTGTGTCTGGAAATGTTTCCCTTAGTGCATCCCATACCCTTGTGCGTACTGTGTTAAAGGATGCTCCATCATGGCGATCACAATCCAATTTTACTCCCGGGAAACCAGCTTTTTCCCACACTCTGTCTGCCTCGTCACCCACTGCCGACACTAGCAGACTTTTGACATCTCCTACCGCGAATGGCACTCCCGCGGTATGCTTTTCAAATGCATATATCCATTTACTTGCCCCGTCGGATAGCGGGGGCAATGATTTTAGCAAATTTGCTTTATCCATTTGGGCCCAGGGTATGTAATTTGGCCTCCCACCTCCCCTATGTATCAATGGGAGTTGTAGTTTGCTCTTTGTTATTCTGCCAGTAGTCACCTTCACCCCTTTCTTTCCTAATGTGTCCATTCTTCCCGTTCTATTCCTTAATCTTCCAGTCCATTCCTCTTCCATTGTCCTTTCCAGGGGTGTCTCCTCTCCTCTACCTGGTCTTCCTCACATCGCCATACCCAACCTCCCATTCTCCTGTCCTCATCCTCAATATCGCACCACAGTTCTTCTATCCCCCGGTAGCCATTCCCTCTTCACCTGGGTTTTCTTCCATTTCCTGAGGCCCCAGTTCTATTATTTGAGTTGGTTCTTCTTGAATCCTAAACAGTATTTCCCCCTTCTTCCACCCTTCTGCAGAGGACCTGTCGAGCGCCTGTGCCCTACGCGTTTGTTCAGTTCTCGGAACACTTGTTCCACTCTGCTCACATATGGTTCTTATTCTACATAACTCGTCTCTTGCCATTGAGAGCCTAGAGTCTATATCCTCTGTTAACTTTTCAATATCTACTGCTAGGGTGCTTACCTGTCCACGCTGTCTGGGGCACTCATATGGTGGTGGTGCAGTTGGTCGTGGGGTGGTCGTGGGGGCTGTGGTGGGCACATATGCGGGATCACTATATCCTTCTGCTGGAACTGGTTTGTTTAGGAGGGGGTACAATCGTGTTACCTCTATTGATCCTTCTTTTCCTGTATCCTCCCTTTCATTTTCATGTGTCAACGGTGGAGGGCAGGTGCGGTATTAATTCTTTCCTTTTGAGTGGAGGCACTTCTTCGAAGAGCCTCCACAAGACTAATATTTCTCTTCTATTATGAAACTGTTTCCCCTTGCATTTCATGAATATACATGTGGCTACCATATCCAGGACACTTTCATCAAATGATCCGCCTTCTGGCCATACCTGGGGTAATCCTTCTCCTTTTAATTCAGTTACCCACTGATCGTGGTACTTTTTTATACGTTCTGCATAAACAGGTGCATTTTTACAAATGTGGGCAAGGGGTGTTTCTGCCCCCATATTGCACTCTGAGTGGTCGCTCTTCCGTACTATTTCCTCTCTATCACTGTGATTTATATGTTTGTGTGTGTGTATGTAACCCTTACCTTCAACAGTTCTTGAACATGCACAATAAAAGACTTACGCACAGTATTACTCTCTTCTGATCTTGTCGGGTCACACTTACAATGACCACACCACAGAACTATACAATGGGCCTCATTCCAAGTTTGGAGGTAACCACGCCGCTATTTGCGGCATGGCTGCCTTCAAACTCGTTCCGATTCCGCCCTGGTGAATGGAGTAATTACCGGTCCATTCCAAGGTTGGAGGGACCGGTAATTCCCCATTCACCAGGGCCCTTCCCCATTCCCATTTGAGCCCCCATAGGGCTCAATGGGAATGGGGAAGGCGCTAATAACGGTACCGTAAATTACGGTACCATTATTAGAACTAAAGTCCCTTTGCGGGTCCCGTCCTTAACGCCTGCTAAAAGCAGGCGTTAAGGAAGGACCTGCAAAGGGAACTCGTAGTAGGGCAGTAAGGGTTTAACGGCACCGGTCTCGTTACCGGTGACCGTTAACCCTTACCGCCCTACTTATAATGAGGCCCAATATCATTAATTCAACATCATCTTTTTGCAGTTCTTTGAAACGCTGTTACTGTAACATGTAAATTGGGACAGACATTTAACATACTTTTAACATACAACACATAACATTCACCCTGATAGGGTCGCCTTCCCCTAGTGCACCATTTGCCCCTAAACATTGAAGAGGTTTTAACCCTTGTCTAGCCCCGAGGTACCCCGACTGAAGTAGGAGAAGGAAGAAAATAGCAGTTTCTAATGTATACACCATGTCTCCTTATTCCCAGACACCTTTATGTTATAGTCCACTTTTCACTTATTCCCAGCACTAGTTAAGTAGCACTATGCAGAGCCGCCTTCTACCCCCTTGCAGAGCTAGGTTCCCGTCTTTATCTTCTCTTATTTCACTTTTTTTTGTCCTAATGGCCATATGCAGAGAAAGTAAAAGTAAGCATAGATAGCATTGATAGTTGAAAGAACCCCTTAAATGACCTCATATAATCTTGCTCCCCTCCCTTCACCTTTTATAATCACTCGCACTTAATACTCACTTGCCTGTCTTGATCGAGATTCTCCGGACTGGGTCCGTCCAGGCGGCGCTGCCTCACACTCACTGGCCGCCCCCCGGCGAGCGGTACTAAAAGTTTTTTTTTGGAGCGGGACCCCGTACACTTTGGCCTACTCCGTGCGCACGTCTAAGCGTACCAGTTGCCGTAGGCGGGCAGCTCTCTTGAGCGGGCGCGACGTGCGTCTCCACTGCTGCCCGGAATATCTTGTGCCAGAGGGGACGATGAAAAAAAATGTAAAATGTAATCACGCTTTCGGGGTCACCACTGAAAGCAAGCGTCCCCAAAAGGCATTACCCTCCCCACAATGACAGGCAATAAAGGACACACCCCAGGACGGAATGAGACCAAGACCAAGTGCGAGTGAATGTAAAAGGTTTTTTATCTAGTCAAATAGGGCATGAAAAGGACTCTGCAAGCTCCGAGAGCGCTCTGTCTGACAATAGCAAAGACAGTCTTATTTATTAGTAAACCGCGTCACAGGTTCTACGCACTATAGGGGCCACATAGTCTCAGGGATTGGGTGGCGTTGACTAACTACAGGTGCAGTAGTGATGAGCCGCTCCTGGATTGGTGGACATCCGCGTGGTGCCAACGTGGGGTGGATGGGTAGGCTGGGCTCATCGGGGTGGGGCTGCCAGGCCAGGCGCGGTCAGTGTCGTTGATTGATGGCTGCCCTAACATTCTGCCCTTGTGGCCACACACACAAACACTCATCCGTTTAGACGATTCCAGTTGTCCTGTAAATCCTGCAATATGTTACTCTAAGGGATAATAGGATATTGGAGAAACACATGCAATGTGAAGCTTTTCCAATACATCAGGGCATTGTTACTTCTGACCTGTTGACCGGGTGTCATAAACTTGGGTGTCTGGTCTAAGGGCATGAGGTGAGGTGCCCTGTCATTCTGGTCTTGTTAGATGTAGTGAAGAATTACTTTATGATATGCTAGTACAGGGTTGGATACCTATTTCCAAGGCCCATTAACTTGGGGTGAACTGGAGTACTACTGGATCAGCGAGGGTACACCTCTGGCCCCTTGAGGCAGGGGGGTTTAGGACCAGGTTGTAAATAATTCATATGGGCGACCATGGCGGCTTTGGACATGGGGGAGGTGAATACTTAAAGCGAGTCCAGCGGAATGAGGGGAGGTGAGACTGTGCTGCCCGTGCACCAGCAAGCCCAGGCGGACCTTGGCGGGAGGAGGGGGAGATGGCCTTGTGGCTCTGCGCAGTTCTCTGTGCCTGGGCTGTACATTATACCGCATGAGGGGACGGTTAATAAAGTTAGTAGTATTAGGATGATTACACATTTCTAATATTAATACATCCATGTACTATTTCATATATATCTACAAAAATCTAGCAGTGTTTCATGCATCACAGAACATCGGTTGAATACCTCTTACATGGTAGTAGATGGATAACACATGAGGTAGCATTAGGTTTGGTTGTGTACTCAGGAGCATAGAAGCAATACGTTCAGAGGTGATGGTATGTTTACATTCATGTTCATAACATTTTAACCATGTCCCCCTGTATGAAACATACATATTCTCAGTAATGCTTTTCTCGCCTTCCGTTGTACATTAGCAGCATTCGTTAGTTAGCATTAGGCGTGTTGTATCAGGCCCATTCATTGTATCTTACATGGGCTCAGGTGAGTCTTGCTTTATTAATACTATACACTTTTATCCCTTTTTCAACACTAGCATTATACTCGGGGAACATAGGCAGGGGTTCATACAAGGAGGGTATTGACACCATATATTTTAAATGTTAGGGGCTAGATGCTGGGTCGGGGCCTGTTCTATTAGGATAGTTTTTGTTATTTTCCAGACTTGAACAGCGAGTCAGGTCACTTCGGGGACAGTGATGTACTGCGGAAGGTAAATGATACAGGCCCTCATTACGACCCTGGCGGAAATCGCGGTGCAAAATGCACCATGGAGCACGGCGGAAAGCTGCCGATAGCGCCATGGGGGTTGGCGGATTTTCCGCCCCATTCCGACCTTGGCGGGGCGGTAAATCCCCATCCCCCATTTTACCCTTCCCCATTCCCATTTTTGCCCCATAGGGTATAATGGGAGTGGGGAAGGCGTTAATTACGCCACCGTAAAATACGGTGGCGTAATTAACAACAAGGTCCCGTAGCGCCATGGATTTCTCCGCCCGGAAAAACCAGGCGGAAAACGCTCCATGGCGCTACGGGAACTCGTAGTAGGGCGGACGGGTCCGCCGCGAATAACGCTGGCGTAAACCCACTCCGCCAGGGTCGTAATGAGGCCCACAGTGTTTGTTCTGATACTCGTTCGTGTCTGGTTGCTCGTGAGAACAGGCCTTCAGAGGATCTACCATGGGGTGGAGGTAGTGTACCCTTGAGATTGTCAAGCAATGAGATATATTTCTGCTCAAAAACCTCCAGTCTGTATAACACTGAGGGAATCACGCTGTTTGTAAATTTTCAGATATCCTTCTAATGAATGGCCACCTTTCCTCCCCACAAAATTCTTGACAATATTCCATTTGCGAGTTGCTTTGTTCTGAAGGGTGTCTTCGTAAAAGGTTCTAGTGGGGCCATTAGTTATTGGGACACCTAGGTACAAATACATTTTAACTTTTTCAAGTAGGGTACCATTCAGTTCCCATTTGAACAAATTTCTATTAGAGGCCTTTTCACCAAGAATCATGACTTTAGTCTTGTTAATATTAATTTGCAGATTATGTTTGTTGGCATACTCATCTAAAGCATCGAGTGATATTTATGAACCTATGGGAGTGCGATCCAGAAGCACAGTGTCATCTGCATATGAGAGCCATTGTATGTGATGATATCCAATTTCTGGCTGATAACTACTTACACTCATGTCCGCAATGTATAAATTATACAGTACTGGGGTCAAGACGCAGCCTTATTTTAGTACAGCATTGATGTTAATAGATTTTGATAGTGTACCATTAACATCCAAGCACAACCTGACAGAGGTGTTACTGTAAATCAACCTAATAAAATACAGAAGATCACGGGGATACCCCAACTTTCTACTTTAACGCAGAGTATTTCCCTGACACCACAATCAAATGCTTTTGTGAAGTCTATATAACAGAGGTAAAGTTTCCTTCCGATGTGTCGCCGTGTTTCAGCCATCAGATATTGTAGAATCCAGACACTATCTATCGTATATGACTTATGATTAGTAATTCATTTTGAGACATCCTCAAGATGTAATGGTAAGGGTCAAAGGCTACTCTGCCACATTATTCCAATGCAAAGTGTGTCATATATTACATTCTGGTAGATCTTTTGGATGTACTCTGCCCAGTCAGCTTCTGCTGTCAGATTGATCTCTTTAGGTTCCCCTTTGATTAGGTATTGTCTATATAGGTTACAGAATATCATGTTGTCATCAGATTTAAGCATGCCAAATATAAGAAGCCAGTTGGCATTGCCTATATCATGTTTGTAAGCATGCATCCAGTTCCTATACTTGCTAGGTTGTTGTATTTACAATTTGTTCATCATTGTGGGACGTACATAATTGCAATTTATAATGTCTCAAAGGGCTTTTCGATGCACCCGCCTTTCCTTATTGAGTATCACACTGTATATATTTCTGTACTTTTCCCACATAGGGAGTGTGTCTTTACATTTCCGAGCTTTATCCAATAGCAAAGATAGCTCTCGATCAATCTATATATATAAAATGCTTTGGTATGTGTCCGTACTGAGCTGATGCAATTTAACAGTGTTAGGTTGCCCTCTGCTGTTCAAATGTGTGCCCTTCCAATTCACCAACAGCTATCATTTTAACAAACAGAATGAGCATGGTTCTACATGGTCACCTTCACCATCAACTATCACAAACATTCAGAATCATTTCAAGTTAGTTCTTTACAGCCCCACTCCTCTTCATAAATGGCATGGCGGTTCCAGTGGCAATGACCATTTATTTACCGGTTCAACATTTCTGTCTCTAAAGAGCAAAAGCTGTAGGATGATTGCATCCCCACAAGCTAAACCTGAAAGTATGTACTGTAATTATGCTACTACGTGATCTCATGCCATCACAGGGACTCTGCTATGGAACAAGGTTGAAAATTACACATCTACAAAGACACATAATAGAGGCCTGTGTAATGCATGAAACTTAGATACTGTTTGTATACCGCGCATACCTCTCATTCCATCTGATACAAATATGCTTTTCTAATTCAAAAGCAGACTGTTACCTATACGTTTAGCCATTTCAATGACCATGAATAAGTCACAGAGACCCACGCCCTTTCCTGGAAGTCATCAGTAGTGACCATTAATAAGTCACAGGGACCTATTCCTGGAAGCGATCAGTGGTAATTCTGATATTTAAGAAGGGGGACAGAAGTAATCCTATGAATTACCACCCGATATTGACCTTTAATTATATTCAGACAAATACACAGTTGAGAGTGAGCAGCACGTAAATAATCGTTCAAATCTCTGCAAGATATAAATTAAGACAACATTTTTCTCTGAGGCCAACACTTATCAGTAGTTTCACAGACAACAAAGTGAATTGTTTCATTTCAAACCTAATTCTAATGAGGGTTATGTCTTTTTGAATCTAAGGGCCTCATTCCACGGTAGGCGGTGGACCAAGGTGCTATTAGCACCTTGGTCCATGCCGGTAAATTACCGGCACCGCCTTGGTGGAAAGGGGAATTACCGCCCTACTCCAAGGTTGGTGGGGCGGTAATTCCCCCTTCCACCATTGCCCTTCCCCATTCCCATTTTTGCCCCATAGGGCATAATGGGAATGGGGAAGGTGCTAATTACGGTACCGCAAATTTGCGGTGCCGTAATTAGCACCAAGGTCCCTTTGCGGGTTGGGTTTTAACGCCTGCAAAAAGCAGGCATTAAATTCCCCAACCCGCAAAGGGACCTCGTAGTACGGCGGTAAGGGTTAACGGTCACCGTTACCATTAACGGTGACCGTTAACCCTTACCGCCGTCCGTGTAATGAGGCCCTAAGAGTCAATGCCAATGATTGTTTTGCCTAGAATAATCCTTCATATTTGTTTTTATGTGTGTTGTATGTGTTGTATATTTTTTTAACTGTCACTTTCCACATTTGCACATTACTCGTGCATTTTTCCCCTGAAATTATTTTTGTCCTTTTCTTTAAAGGGAGGGTTCCCTTTCATCCCATCCAACCCAGCCCACCACCTCAGCCTGCCACCCACCACCCCACAGTCCCCTACCCCCTAACACACAACATATACATATTAAACCAATTCTAAAAAAACAATGCAGGGAAAACAGCGAACCACCTTCATTTCTTGGTTTATTATTTTAAATAAAACCGAATATTCACATTAAAAATAGTACATTTTTTGTCCCAGATTGTGCAGTATATTAGATAGGGAGTATTACATCAGCAATAGTTATCCATAAAATTATTACATTATTACTAAGTAAATACATTTTAGCAAAAGAAGTCCTTGCAAAGCAAATGGCAGCGGCACATGATATGAATGCTAATTACACAACATAGAACACAAACTACGACAAGAAGAGGTGGAAATGATTTGTCAATTTAGATGTACCAAAAATGGGCTCAATTCGGACCATGATTTTAATGACTTTTTATGATGTGATAAAACCAGTTTGAAAATGGAGCTCCAAAAGCTCCATAATTGACTAGGCTCCCCTTGCACTGCATCTGTTTAAGGGCTTTCCATTTAAGGGCTTTCTTGCCCCCTTTCCCATTTCTGCCTGCTAATTACTGGCGGTAATTTTGCCTCCTGGCACTATGCCTTCAATTTCTTCTCATGACCCCTGGTTTTGGTTTCCCCCTGAACTTCCACCATGGCTGTGCTACCCGTCCCTAATCATACATTCTACCATTAGGTCCCCCACTTTTGCTTCCAGAGCCCCAGCTAGGGCCCTTTATCCTTTATCCTTTATCCTTAACTCATGTTTTAGGACACAGCACTGCATATACGTAACAGGATAATTCCCTCTAACTTAACACTTTAAATTGTTTCAAGACAACCTGCCAACTAGCTTTTTATTTTATTTGACCGCTACTTCTCCTGGCCACAGTCATTGTAGCAGTCGCTACGAAAAGGCAATAGAGCCCCCAAACCACCCGCTTTAGAAATCTATTTTCCTTCGATTAACACTGTGTTGAAATTGGTTTTTGTTGGAAATGTATCATATTCTTGCACTACGATCACTCCTTCACTAGTGCATAGTACCAACAGATTTCTCCTTTATAGATCAGTTTAGACACTGACCTGCCACTCGGTTAGCTAAAGGCCTTGCCTGCTTTGGTAGACATTCGCCAAAACATGTACCTAGCCAGATAATAGTCACAGCCTTGCCTTCATTTCTAGGCACTCTCTAAAACTGCGTTTTTAAATGTCACTCACGTTGGAATCTTCTGTTCACGGAGTCCACCTCCACACACAAGAGAACACTGTATCCATGCTAAACACAGATCCCAGAGTAGACCCCTGTAGGCTCTGCTAACCTTGGCAGACGGCCTCTAACCCACTCTCAGGGTTGACAAGTCACGGCCTCATTTGCTAAAGGCTCCACTTTGATTCTCTTCATAAGAACCTTGGACTCCAAACACATTAATTGTTCTCTAGCCGCCCTATCCCACACACTTTGGACTCCTAAGTGTTCACCAGGCATGCCCAGGTTAGCAGCCTCAGCTTCCTCGCCTTCACTGGCCACCACACTGCCCAACCCGGCCTAGTGTTTCACACTCCAACGATGACTAGGAATTTCCTCTCAATTTCTGTCTTTTCAACCCTAAGCCTCAAGAACCTATGCTGAATAACCTCAGACCTGCCATCCGGCGTTACACACTTTCAGTGGGAGAATACACTCCCCCACATACCCGACCTGGTAAGAACCACTGAGACTACACTGAAGTGTTTTTCTTATTTACTACACCACAGACCACCAATTAACACCATTTCCACCTTTTCTGTCCTTCCTTTTCTCCCCGTCCAACCTTGTTACTTCCTTCACTTGTTCAATTCTGTAACCATGGTAAATGCAATACACTGTTTATCTTGTCTCCAACTCCCAATATGATTTCATCGCTGTTAAAACGCACACCATGTCACTTTGTCACCATCTGTCACAAATGACTGTAAATATAATGCCTTGTAATACATGTAATACAACGGCATGAATATTAACCTCTTTGCATACCATTGTAAACAATAACAGCCTTGAGAAAGACCCATATGGGTTGAAACATGTGTCGGCTGACCACTTGTTCCAGACACTTTCGTTTATACTAAAAATAGAAATATACTGCACAGCAACAAGCATCAGAACCATATTAAAGGGTCACTCAAACAACCTTTTTATTGCAAGGTAACCATGACTATTCTCATAATTACACAACATACCTGCACTGCAGTACCATAGAGTAAGAGAGTAGCATGGATGCACTGTGTGAGGCCTTGCAAGTATTTCTTTGTTCACTGAATGACAGAGACCTGACCTGGGCCTCATTATGAGTTTGGGCGTGTAGTCACAATCAGTAGTAATGCAGTTGTAATAGAGTTAGCAGTGCATTACAGGCTTGTTGCTGAGCCACTGAACTACAGGTTTGGAGGTAAGGCAGAGAAAAAACCTTTATCAGAATGCTGGAGGTAATTCCTCCACCTTACTGCCATAAAATGATCAAATCGATAGTAATTCCCCAAAATCCCCATAGAGTCCTATCGACTCCAATAAATGGGGACTAACACTGCCTATCACCACTTGTAATCCAGCAGTAATTCTCCCGGACCAAGTGGCAGTAACTGTAAATCCTTTTGGTGCTATTTCGGTGAATGTATCACCAAAATACCACCAAACATGTAATGATGCCATGTCTTCTCATTGTCTTGATTTTTATGTTATTTTCTTGTTTTACACATTTCAAAGACACGGGAAGTACGCGAAGTACGACTGTTGACTGTTGGAACGTTGGCACACTGCGAGCCGTGAAGGAGAACTTGCGGCTTGATTGAGGAGCGGACGTCTATGCAAGCAACACGGAAGTTGCCTGTCCCCTACGTGCCTCAAAATGTTTTGATTGGTTTGTGGCTTCCCAAGCCCGCCCTGACCCCGCCCACCCTCTCAATTGAAAAACGTGTGCGTAGCGCACTCGCGCGCGCACACGGGAAGTACGCGAAGTACGACTGTTGACTGTTGGAACGTTGGCACACTGCGAGCCGTGAAGGAGAACTTGCGGCTTGATTGAGGAGCGGACGTCTATGCAAGCAACACGGAAGTTGCCTGTCCCCTACGTGCCTCAAAGTACTAACTTTAAATGGACTTCCAGCTGTCAGTTTAACAAAGTTAAATGCTTTAGTGTGGTTCCTAACGTCCATTTTCTGTACCTCCCTCTACAGATGTTTTGAATGGTTTGTGGCTTCCCAAGCCCGCCCTGACCCCGCCCACCCTCTCAATTGAAAAACGTGTGCGTAGCGCACTCGCGCGCGCACACGGGAAGTACGCGAAGTACGACTGTTGACTGTTGGAACGTTGGCACACTGCGAGCCGTGAAGGAGAACTTGCGGCTTGATTGAGGAGCGGACGTCTATGCAAGCAACACGGAAGTTGCCTGTCCCCTACGTGCCTCAAAGTACTAACTTTAAATGGACTTCCAGCTGTCAGTTTAACAAAGTTAAATGCTTTAGTGTGGTTCCTAACGTCCATTTTCTGTACCTCCCTCTACAGATGTTTTGATTGGTTTGTGGCTTCCCAAGCCCGCCCTGACCCCGCCCACCCTCTCAATTGAAAAACGTGTGCGTAGCGCACTCGCGCGCGCACACGGGAAGTACGCGAAGTACGACTGTTGACTGTTGGAACGTTGGCACACTGCGAGCCGTGAAGGAGAACTTGCGGCTTGATTGAGGAGCGGACGTCTATGCAAGCAACATGGAAGTTGCCTGTCCCCTACGTGCCTCAAAGTACTAACTTTAAATGGACTTCCAGCTGTCAGTTTAACAAAGTTAAATGCTTTAGTGTGGTTCCTAACGTCCATTTTCTGTACCTCCCTCTACAGATGTTTTGATTGGTGTGTGGCTTCCCAAGCCCGCCCTGACCCCGCCCACCCTCTCAATTGAAAAACGTGTGCGTAGCGCACTCGCGCGCACACACGGGAAGTACGCGAAGTACGACTGTTGACTGTTTGCTGCTTTGTGCAGTGGGCAGACAGGTTGTAAACATATGAGATTTTTCATTAGATGATACAAACTTTCATGTGGCCCTTAAAGAACGTGGGATTTGTGATTTCAGATCAACTGGAGATATTATATGGAGCTATCTATTGTGTGAGGTAAGCAATTGGAAGGGGTGTGTGATTGTAATCTCTGTGCGTGGTTAAGAGGTGGGAGGAGATTCACTCATTGAAATTGTGCAGAAATGAAAAGAAGGTTCATCGGTGGTAAACAAGATATGACAATGCCAACGAATACTATTAAGACTAGGCGTATGAGCATGGCTCATGCAATTGCACTAGCGCTTCCCGTTTCTTCGGATTCGGATGAGGACTTAATTGAATGCGCTCAAAATGAATCCGCCAAATTAAGTACTGAAAGGCAGGATGTGGTTAGCCAGGACTCCTCGCAGTCTCTATTCAATGAGGAGCCGAGACTGAGAGGCGATGTTGGGACTGCTACCTGCGGCACTGAATTGATCGAGTCACCACAAGGGCGGACCGTGGAGTCCTTCCTAGATACACCCCCCATATTTGCTTCCGATGAATTGAATTTGTTGGGTTTATCGATATATCCTGGTTCATCTACGCAATGCCCCAATTCCACGAGCAGCACGGGAGTGACTGCAGTAGTAAGGAATGAGTGCAGGGGGATTGAAGGCCCGCAACCGATAGAAGGAAATGACGGTACTCAGGGGGAAATACTAAGAGAAGTAAAGTCGCAGACTTGCATATTGAAAGAAATACTGCTTGCTTTGTCTGCTTTCCCAAATATGATAGCTGGAATTATGGCAAAGACAAATGCAACGAAAAGCAACGGTGTAATTGATAAACAAACAGAGATCCTAAATAATGGTGCCCAGGCTTTTAGGCGAAGTTCAACTGTGTGGTCCCAAGACTGCGATTGAGGCGAAAGATCTGAGTGTATTTGAAGTGGATAATACTGGGATGAACATCAAGGGGGCGGATGATTTAATAATACCAGTTGTTGAGAATGAGCCTATAAAGGTTGCGGATATATTTAACATTAAGATATCTAAAAAAAAATTAAAGAAAAATAGGCAAAAACAAGCGCGTGCTCAAAAAGCCTTTAATGTATCTTCACTAAAGTTCTTGAGAGAAACTAATATCTGTGACTCCGATATGACTATTCTGAAGCAAGGAGTGACTGCACAGGCAAAGAATGTATCACTGGGTGGTTCGAACGGAGACGGGGTGCTTAACGAAGGGTTTAGGACAGTAGTCCCTTCACTGAGTCCTCGGGCAAATAATATAGAGGAGATTCTTGGGAAGAATACGACTGAAAAAGGGGTAGGTGATGAACACAATGTGATGGGTGGTCTTGGCAAGGGGGCTACTAATAACACAAAAGCATCTGAATATTCCGACGCAGTAAACAAATTATCTGATGCTTTGAAAAATAAAATAGTTACTGACAGAATTGACACTAACCTAAGGAATTTGGAAATGGGCATGCTTGATATTTTTGATCTATTCAAGAATCCTGACGCGCAGATGCGTATAAAGATACCTGTAAGAGACACAAATGCCCCTCCTAATAACAATCTGGATGTCGAGAATGTGACTAAACTGAAAGCCAGAGCTAATGAGCAAAAGTGCACAACAGATGGCGAACAAGATATCACTGACTATAAGACGAGTATTTCGAACTGCACCGATGATACATCGCTACTGCAAGTAAGGGAAAAAAGACACAGTTCGACATATAACAATCATGACCTAGAGGGCAAAAATCAGCCTCTGACTGATGCATATGTAAGAGATTTAATAAAGGAAATCTTGGCCGATAAGTTAATGAACACAGAAAAATTACATATAGGCAATAATCCTCCTATCGATAGCAGTAATCATGATACAAGAAAAGTTAATGGAGGAAATTTAAAGGAATGAAGCGAGCGCTCCGGGGTGTACTAATAGTAAACTTAGAGGTACGGTGAGAGATAGGGAAGTTTTACAAGACCTCGTTTACCCACAGAGAGCGCAAGATCTAGATTACGATAACTATGTGAAAGGGAAAAGCCAGATTAGCAATCACAACGCCAAAATGCGAAGGACGGAGCAGCCGTCAGAAGCAAGTTTGATCCTATATTATGTGTTTAATGATGGCCACTCTCCCATCCTTAATAGATCATATGTCTTGAGTCTATTTCGAGACATCCCAGAGTTAGCTCTTATATCATCATGTGACATCCAACTGGTTGATTTCATCGACCCGAATAGGATGGACTTCGTACGGTTAGTAATTGCTTCATCAATGGTGCGGGCTCTGATTCTTAAGGAAGCTGGAGCGCTGCAGAAGAGGGGCTTTGATACGTACGAATATGTGGACCACAGTGACTATTTACCAGAGAAAAACGAGGAACAAAGATCTCGAAATTATAGTTCAAGAGAGACTGAAAACGAGACAAATCAAGCTGGCGATGGCCAGTTATCTATTAGTGACATAAATGAATGGAGAGCTATGGCGATTTCACTGAAGGAGACTCTGGAACATTTAAAAGGGATGGGAAAATCCAGCTAGTAATGACAACCTATTTAATCTGGTGTCATGGAATTCCAGAGGACATATGCATTTGGTACAAAATAAAACAGTATGTAAGACTTTAGAGAAATTTGACTTTATCTTAATACAGGAAACATGGGCTTGCGGTCCTCTGCTATGGGATGGTTTTGTTATGCTTTGCATGTTTGGCCGGAAAGGCAAAAAAGGCCGGCCCAAGGGAGGTTTGGCAATTGCATACAGAAATAACCATGAAATATCAATGATTAGGGAGATACATTTACACACGTCTTGCCTAGCAGCTATCTTTAAAATTGCATCAGAGAAGGGTATTATCCAGCTCATGATAATTAACATCTATTGGAATGATGCGGAAAATGACGATACTATACTTGAAAAATTGCTGCAGGACTTGAACACAATAATAGAGGAGTGGATCATTTCTACCCCAAATGGCTTAATGATCCTAGCAGGTGATATGAATGCGGATTGTGTACAATCAAGCAGTGAGAAGGCATGGAATTTAAGTGGAGAGGGGCTTAATAACACGGAAAAAAATAATAAACAGCATAGAGGGGCCCTATGGTGTAACTTTGCTTATTCTTGGGGCTTGACTCAGTTGTATAATGAAAGACCGACCTGGAATGCCCGGGGGGCTTCGTCTATCATTGATTACATCTTTGCGAGTGAAAATCTAATTGGTAACATGCCAAATATGCTTGTTGAAGTTAACTCTGAAAGCGATCATGCCATGCTATCAATGAATTTGAATATAAAGAAACAAAGTAATACTAGCAATGTATATTGTCCTCAAATAATTGCAAATGTTAGGGGCTCCAGAATAAAGTGGAACTGAAAAAAGACAGTGAAATTTAATAATCTAATGCAACTTGATTTTGAGAATTGTGCGTTGGAGGCGAAAAAGACTCAGTATTCGGTTGGCAAATTTGGTGAGTTTCTGGAGTCAATGATGACCAAGTTTGAGCACCCTAAATTGGTGGGGATTTCAAAGAAAAAAACTCATAGGCATTCCTTCGATCTTGATATGAAATTACAAAGAGCATTGTTGAATAAGGACCTCCGAGTTCTAAAAAAACAAAAATATAAGTTACCTACAGATGTGTTTGCTGAGAAATGTAGATTGAGGCGACAAGCATACAAGAACTGGAGGATTCATCACCAGGCCTGTGTACTACAGAGGGATGGTGAAAAAATGCTTAAAGCAATGAAAGAAAACAACTCGAGAAATTATTGGGCTCTGATCAACAGTACCGAGCTTACTCAAATCCAACTGACCACTAATCCCATTAGCGAGATGGTGTGGTGCGATTATTTTGAGAAATTATATGCACGCTCTAGCAATGAGGATTTCAAGATGGCTCAATTGAATCATAAGTGGAACCTAGATGTATCCATCACAAAAGTTTTATCTGTAATAAAAAGAATGAAAGCCTCCGGCACTCCGGGACCCAATAACTTGTCGATGGTATTGCTAAAGCAAAATGACTCTCTCTGGGCACATCTTTTGCATATGATTTTTAATGATGTAATTGTGACTCAGATCATGCCTGACTCATGGAAATTATCATATGTAATACTAATTTTCAAAAAAGGTAACCGTCAGAGTCCAAATAACTATCGACCGATTTCTCTGATAAATATTGAAACTAAGATATTCTCCGTCATAATTTTAGAGAATCTGTTAAGTTGGATGGAGGATAAGGATATTCTTGACATCCGGCAGATCGGATTTCGTAAAGGCATAGGAACTGATGCTGGGAGCTTAGTACTCACTATATTGCAGAATCAATCTTCAAGATTGGAGAATGCACCAATTTACGCTGCATCTATGGATCTCTCCGCCGCCTTTGATATGGTGGACAGGCCTCTCTTATGGCAAAGACTTGTTAACCTGAAAATAGAGAGGGGATTACTCTCCATGATCATCCATCTGTATACAAATACAGTTTTAAGGGTACGACTCAATAACGAGGGTCTGATGTCAAGGGAAATTTGTGCAAGGAATGGCTTAAAACAAGGTTGCGCCTTGGCTGCAATTTTATTCAACTTATATGTTTCAGGAGCTAAGGATAGACTGGATCCATCAGGTTTAATAGCCCCTAAGGTAGGGGGATTCACGATCAAATGGGTGTCGTACGCAGATGACTTCATGCTTTTTGACAGAACAAAGATTGGCCTGCAATGGCTTATAAACGCGTTTGTGGGCTTTGTTGGGGATATGAAATTAAAAATCAATCCGAACAAAACTGTAATAATTAATCTGGGAAACAGTAATAAGAAATGTTCAAACCCGGTATGGTTTGTGGAAGGTACAGCAATTCGCCTACAAAAAGCATTTAAGTATCTGGGTTATGCCTTTGCAAGTAACTTGACAAATAGTTTTGTGAAAAAATGTCTTGAAGTCAAAGCGAATGATGCGGCAAAGCAAATGAGAGTTATAGAAAGTAAATATGGGAAATTCTCAATGGGAGCAAGTAGGGACTTTTACTTGACGAAAGTGATCCCAAGGCTGGCATATGGACTAGAGTTCTATCCCGAGAAAGAAAGAATATACTTAAAATCCATGGAATCAAAAATTTGGAAAAAATTACTCTTCTTTTTACCGAAAAGTATACCGATCGAACTAATAAGATACGAATTTGGATTCAATTCTTTAAAATGCTCGATGGATTGTAAAAAAGCAATGCTCTATAGAAAGTGTTTACTTGCTAAGCGTAACTCTTTGTATCAGGTCTGTGGAAACGATACTGGAAAATATATGTCTAATTTAAAAGAAGAGGTTGAAAGCATTATAAGTAATATTGGCGTTTCAATGCAATGTTTGTTGGAGAGACCTGCCAAAACTAGAGCTCTGATTAAAGCATTTGACTGGGTTGCTAACAATTCTGTGATAATGAACTCAAAATTGTATGCTCAAGCTTTATCGTTCTGGAAATGGTTCCCTGAACCTGAACGATACCTGGTAAAATGTCCCTCCAGGAAACTGCGGCATAGCATTATGCGATTCAGATTTAATGTAATGAATACAAATGAAATAGCTGCTGTAAGGAAATTGATTCCTGAAAATATGAAAATATGTCGGTTTTGCTCGAATGAGGACTTTCCCGAAACACTTGGTCATTTGTTATTAGGCTGCCCTATGCTCAAGAGAGAAAGATTTGCCTACTTTGCGGATTGCGTATTTGACAGCTCTTGTGTAGTTAGAGAGCATTTATGGTTTGAAATGCTGCATGGTTGTAACATCTCGTTGAAAATAAGGGTGATAGCCTTTCTGAAAAATGTCTGCAAAGTCGTATAACAGTAGCAAGGAAAAGGTAATTAAGCAAAGAGTTTATGGACAAGTTTTGTAGTTGAAGGAAAAGGCAAAACAGTGCTAGATAGGGAAACTGTACCAATCTTATCTGAAGACAAATGAATTGAAGAATTGATAGAAAATATTCACTTCACGAAAAGTATGGCTCAATTGTGTGATATATATTTTAATTGGTTTTATACATATGAAATGAAAACGGATTTACGAATTATACTAAAGAGAGAACAAAATGAATTTCTATTTTATATATGCAAAATGATGTTTTTAAAGGCTTGTGCTAATGAGTTGTCAATTGTTTGTGTGGCAAACGAGAACTGTTTTTATAATTGTTATAATGATTTTTCTACATGTCTATGTGAAATGATGTTTTCTATTGGTGTTAAATGATAAGTGTCTTTCTTTTCAAGTTCAAATTTGTAAAGGTTTTCTTAAACCAATATACAATAAAGAAATTAAAAAAAAAAAACATTTCAAAGACTGTTCATTCTGAAGGTCCATGTTACCCTCAGGATGGTATGTGACATCTGAGCCATATCTAAAAATTATAAATGTTTAGAAACCTACGTCAGAAATGGTGACATGTTGTCTGATTTATTCATGTTTTGAGAGCACATACAATACAAATACTATGGCTGCTCATGGAGGGGGATTGGGTATAGTCTAACAGTTTTTGGAAGGGGACTATTCAGAGAGCAGGCTTGTCACAGCAACTTCCTTCCTTTTAGAGCAGTTAAAATTGACTCACCTGGTTTCAACAAAAAGGTCGTCCCTGTTGGACAGTTGGAAGGATGGATAAGCAGTCAGGATTTTCTAAGCTCATGACTACTAGGCAGATTCACAGAATTGTGAGGAGGATTCGGGAAGGAGAGAAAAGAGGTATAGGAATTGGTGAGGGGGATAGCTCAGGGGCAAATCATTTGTCTTGGACGCAAGACAGCACAGCGCAACACAGATTCGAATTCCGATCCGTGCTTAGAAACCAATCTCTGGTATTAAGTGTGGTATAAAAGAACAATTATAATTATAAATATAGATAGTAAGGAACTATGAATACATTTTATGAAAGGCTTCCTGCAAAAAAAAGGAATCACCGCATTTTCATAGGCATAGGTGGTCACCATGTCTACGCTGTATTCTCCAAACGAGACACAATTCTGGGTGCCCATATGGTGTGAGTTGGGAAACTGTGGCATGCTGATGTTAAAAGTAAGTACTAGGGTGCTTCACGTAAACGGCACGGGGGCACATGACAATGCACCCCTGCAACGCCTTCGACCCATGAGGGAGATCAGGGTACTTGCAGTGGAAGCAGGCAACTAGACAGATGCAGGATGTGGACTGTGCTGGTGGGTTAGCAGGAATGCCCTGTTTATATGTATCCCTTCCACTAGATAAGGGGTCTGCAACTTGCGGCTTCCCAGATGTTTTCAACTACAATGCCCATGAGCCCCCTCCATAGAGCATGCTGGCTAGGCTCATTGGGGCTTAAAGTCCAAAACATCTGGAGAGCCAAAGGTTGCAGACCGCCCTGCACTATGTAGTTAAGTACACTTTGTGTGATCTGTGAATCCAGGATGTACTGTACCTCAAATTTCTCCTCTCACTAGAACAAGAGGAGGGGCGTGGTCACACCGGAAATCCTACTCCTTAGTGGATAAGTAAGAAAGAAATTGGTTTCATAAAATCAAATTAGCATTTTTCAGTGTCTCTCTGTTGTTAGTTTGTTCAAAATGTTACTCGGATAAATAGCAGAAACACACAGCGTTGTATCCCCATTTTCTACTCCTCCAAGGTCTATAAAATATGTACTGGTTTTTAGTAGGGAAAGTACAGGTAAGGGGTATATGTGCAGCACAGTAAATTGCCTTTGTCGATGAACATTACTGTTTTTTAAGGACTGAAAATGTCTTTATGTTTGGAGGATGCTTCTTCTTCCTTTCTAGTTCTTTTACTTTTCATGGTTGGCATTTTATGTCTGACACCAGTCTATTTATGAACTTCAGCTATTTATGTTGCACAGTCCACCTATGGTAGAACATCTTGGCCTACAGTTAGAGCTTGGTGCCATCAACAGATCGGGTCTTGGCAAATACTGTGTACAGAATTGAACTTGCACTAATGATGGCACTTGCAATCACTCAATTATTTTTAAACGCTGCAAGAAACATCACCATGAGAGCAGATGTCCTTTCATGCAAATTATGTTTTATTGCAGTGAGGGCATGCTAGGGGGATTCTATTTCAGGGAGTAGCATAAGACTCTACCAGGTAGCCATTCCTGTCTACCTGAGAGCCAGTACAGACATGATGAATGGTTAATGGCCCTGACACTGCAGCAGCACTCAACGCTGGCCACTGACTCTAGTGTGAGGGGGAGGACACAGAGATCAAGGTGAGCAACAACTTTTAGTGACAGTACTGTTAAACAGTGATTACGCACAATGTCCCTCTCCTTTGAGGGCTGCAGTCGGAGTCTGTGCCTGAACAGATATGGTTTTAAAATTCTTACTGCATGGCTTTGACAAATGTAGGAATAGAAAAAAATAAGTATTGGGAGATAATTGTGATGAATCTGTGGAGTCATCACTGATCCCTAGCCTAAGATCTCCTCCGATGTGGCCAGGAAAAGGCAGCCGCTGCCTGATCCTGACCCTGGGGGTGGTATTATGAAGGAGGATCACATGGGAGGAGATGGCTGTCGGCGAGATGTGGTGACCCCTTCAGGAGAGATGCAGTATTCTTCCCTTCCATCTGAAGAAGACCCTATAATTCCGAGATTCCTGATGGCATGTTGTCATTATAACAATCCTTCCAGTGGGAAAACCCTAAGACACTCTAGGTAGGATACCATTCATACTTTATATACATAATACTCACTTAACATCCCCTATTTCCTTAATTTGAACAAAGATTCAAAGATATGCAGCTTTACAAAGTCTAAAACTCCAATGCCCATAAAACATATAGTACTGAGACGAGGAAGAGAGAAAGTAGTTAATGTGGAGCAGAAAACACATCAAGCTGAAAGTGCAGACTAGTTGTAGTAATGCCAGTCAGTTGTGCAGGACGGTGTGCCTCTTCAAATTGAAAGTAGAGAAAGAGAAGAAGAGAGAGGCAGAGCGGGCACAGCAGAAAGCAGAACCAAAGGCAGACACATGGAAGCGGGATATGTTGAAGGAGGCAGGCGCTTCCTACTGGAAAGGAGAGCAACTGGGAACAGCATAGTGGGTGCAGACAGTGGACCGCTGAGGAGCCGGCAGCAATAGAGAGGTTGTCAGAGATGTGGCCATGTTGAAGAGCAGCAATACCACTGGCGAGTGAGGGAGAAGGTGGCGGGAGAACCGCAAAAGGGTCTGCAGAGCGCAGAACACTTTCTCGCAGCATGGACTTCGCCGCAGCTAGATGCCATGGGCCGGAGACACCAACAAACACCAGTGTGTCTGCCTAGGAGTATTGGGAGCCCCAGGGGCATATAATCAATTGAAAATCGGTAATAGAGAAATACTGAATTTCACTAAGTCTCCATATTTGAGATGTCGATATGGGGAAAGCTGGAGTAAATATTGCCATACGCAAATGAACTTTGATGAAGCAAGTGAAAGCAAATCTTCATATATGAGAAGTCAATATGGGGAAGATTGGAACAAGTATTGTCACAAGTCAGTGAATACTAAAAATTAAGTTAACAAACAAAACTTGTACAAGCCTCCATATATGGGATGTCAATGTGGAGCAAGTTGGAACAAGTAATATCTGGATCCAATATAGTATAAACAGTGAAGGAGTACAAGCGACCCTACAGATAAGGGGTGTATAGGGCACCTTTACTCCCTAAGAATGAGCAAATACACCCATAAATTAAAAATAGGGAGTAAAAATACTCCCAACAAAAATTAGAAACACATAGGACATTGCACCCTTGCTTTCACTCACATAGCTCCATGTGTATGTTTGTACTAGAATTGTACGTAGTTCCAGAGAAAGGAACTATGATTATTACTCCCTGATTTGCAGAGGTAAACTTGTATCTTTTAATGTGCATGAGTAACTAGGTACAAAGAAACTATTATGATTACCAAAGACTTTGTTTTTTTTTACTCACTTAATTGTTTTTACTGTCTTATAAAATACTCCCATCGGGAATTGGACTTACTTTTTTCACTCTCTAAAAAAACATTTTACTCCCAACGATACAAGATAGGTAGTACAATATTCTCATATCAAAATCCTATCTGGAGCACTGATTACAACTGTGTTATACCTAAAGAGAAAGACATTGAAATATAAACAGAAAGTTATCAGAAGACCTGGTGAAAGAAGTGTACCAGGCAGTGAACCTTTGGGGGAAAGATGCCTGGCAGGCGAGTACACCAGGGGGTATGCAAATCCCAGAGGGGGATTCCTGTCAGGGGAATCCACCAGATAATACATGTAGAGGATGTGAAAGGAAACAACATTGTGGAAAAGGTCCCTGGCAGGAGAGTTTACCAGGAGATCATCTTTGAGTTGTTGTATAGAAAAGACACTTTTGCCATCTTTCCAAACACCATTGTGTTGAAAAGGCATTCTTCCATCATCCTAAAGAAAGTGTTATGGGAAAGGCACATTTCTACTGTTAAGTTAGTGTTGTGGAAAAGAGACATTTCTACTACTCTTAAGGAACCTTTGTTTGGAAAAGACAAGTTTCTCATCATCCTTAAGAAAGAATTAAAATGCCATTGCTTTATTTGCTAAACAATAACTTTGCCCTTCTTAAAACCACTTTGTCTTGGAATAGACAATTTTTCATCATCCTTATAGGGTAATGAGAAAGAAACATTTCCACGAATCTTAAAAGAACATTGTTTGCACAGAACACTTTCGACATTCTACCTGAGACAATTCATGGGAAGGGAATCAACCGCTGGATAACAGGATTGTTTTGTTGGATTTACATATTAGGTCTTTGCACACATGTTGCAGAATGTAAAGCAGAGACATGTACCTTGCACCTTTAAATAGTGTGTTTTAGTGTGAGGGTCAGATACATTTTGGACACAAGGTCGGCTTGCTTTAGTTTGAGTTTTCTAGGCAGGGAAGCTCTCTTTAGGATAGGCACAGGTAAGCCTTTATCCAAACCCTTTTACTTCAATAAAATGACTAATACTGTAAACATTACAACTTTGTTTCCACCTCTCTTATCTGACCCCTCACATAATTTAACAATATGTAGTCCTCTGTATGCATCAAGAATAGGATTTTATATGCAAGCTCTGTCCTTGATTACATTTACTTCACAATGTACACCTTCTTCCTTGAAAAGCTGGTCACCTCCTTTGATTTCTTAAACCTCTGTTTTGCAAATGATGCCTCTTTTCTTACCTTACCAGACAGTGACCCCTGAATTATTCACCCGCATCGACAACTGTCTCCTGCCATCTGTTCTTGAATAGACCTCTGCCCGCTAATGCCTCAGTCTTCTAACACTGCAGCAATCTTCCTCACTGCTCCTAAACTCCTGTGCCACTTCACTTTCCTTTGTCATGTGTACCTGAACTCCTTAATTCACCACCCATGGATCACAACCTGGGGGGTGATCTTCAATAGTGACTTTAAACTCAACAAGTTTAACACTACCACTGCAAGTGGAGCTAGGCGCAACCTACGCAACATACTTAAAATCAGTCCCTTCCTCACATTTAACTTTAAGAGAAACCTTAACTCCAATCTGATCCCCAGCAGACTGGATTACTGCCTGAGGTTCATTAGATTTCACTTTACCTCAAAATCAAATAAAAAGTAAGCATATATAGGTATTTCAAATTGCCCAATAAACACCTCTAATCCTTTAAAGGAGCTTCTGTAATTCACAATCGATTGACACCTCTACCGTGACTACACTTCCCTAGTATCCTTGCTATCTCGCTATTGTAAATGGCTAACTTAGATATACAGTAATACACTGCATATACACATCAAGCAGGAACTAAGGAGAGGAACTCTAGTTAACAAGGTATGCAAATGAACAAACAATTTAAAAAATGCTATGTCTCTAAGCAGGAGTGCATGAAATATCAAGCAATATAGTTGTTTTTCAAAAATATATATAATCTACGCAGATGTTATTATGTTAGAAATATTATACATTTGCAAAAACCTGAATACGACCAGAATGTGTCTGATTTCAACTTATTATCTTTATTATTTGTTACAGCTGAAATGAAACAGCCGTTCAAATATAAAATGTGTCAACTTACAAAACATCACTTGTGTACACCATATTCATTAAACTTTACATATTACAAAATTCAGAATATTAATAGAAAGAAAAAACACATTTACATGTTTCATTGTTTCATAGTTCATGTTAATACGAAGTAAAAAAAAGACAAAACACACACACAAGCCCTGGAATTGAATATAAAACACATTGGGCCTCATTACGACCCAGGCGGTAAGGGGTTTACGGCAGCGTAAACAGCGCCGACCCTTACCGCCTGATTCCGAGGTCCCTTAGCGCCATGGAGGATTTAACACCTGCTTTTAGCAGGTGTTAAAATCCATGGCGCTAAGGGACCTTGTTGTTAATTACGCCACCGTAATTTACGGTGGCGTAATTAACGCCTTCCCCACTCCCATTATGCCCTATGGGGCAAAAATGGGAATGGGGAAGGGTAAATGGGGATTGGGGACTTACCGCCCCGCCAACCTCGGAATGGGGCGGTAAGTCCGCCAACCACCATGGCGTAAACGTAGTTTACGCCATGGTGGTAAAGGTACGACCCAGGCGGTAACTTACCGCCTGGGTCGTAATGAGGCCCATTAAAATTAAGTCATCCTTCCTAACACCAAGAACACCTTCATGCTGCATTAGACAGTCATTCATTTAGAGTTCAATTTAGGATTCTTTTCTTCAGACACATTTAATGATTGCATGAATTTCACCATAGCTATATTCACAGCAGGTCTGTGACAATCAAAGTGAAACATCTTATTAAAATATCTGGTTCTTAAAGTGATTAAAGAGGGATGTTCAGCGATCAAGTGTTTTATAGTCTCTGCCTGAGAAGTTTTAAGACAAAACCTACAGCCGTTGTTTTGGCTAATTCTACGTATATACAAAACATCATTAGTATACCAGAGATTCATCCTAAGTCTCATGTACAGAGTCCTTATCTTGGGGTCAGGAAATCTTATCATGCAGGGCTCTGGGGTAGATAACCTTTTTGAGATGAAGGCATGGTCTGTAAATAGATACAGTTCGGAACATATTTCCTTGTTCTTATCCAATCACCCAGTAAGAGTTTTGTTTTGGCTCTGGTCGGATCAGTGATTAATAAGCTGTCTAGGATCCCCTCCGCTTTCAAAGTGCCCTGGATTTTTGTTCTCCAACACTGCATCCTTTTATGTTTCGTTCTCATTACACAGTTTGACAAGGTATTCATAATACAATTGGGTTTAACAGACATTATTAACTTTCTATAAAGTGAGAAATGTTTCCATGTGTAAATAGCATAGAGGGAGACTGTTCCAAGTTCATGCCGTATAATGGACATGGATAGCGACTGAGTTAAAGCTAATACTGATCTCCAAAACAAACCCTCAATTTTTTGCCACTATAACTCAGTTTGCCAGGTTTGCGTTTCTGCCCCATATGTGAGGATTGGCGCAACCTTTTGTTTAAAAAAAAGTCATGGTAGGTGAAATTGAAAATTTGCCATATCTTGCCTAGATTGTACGAGCTTGGGAAATGGCAGTCTGCAATTTAAGCTGTAAATCATGATCACAGGGTTCATCAATCCATTGATTGTTAATAGTGATACCCAAATACTTATATTCTTGAACCACCTCCAATTGGATGTCATTCAGCAGCCATGCTGTGGTTTTTGGGTCCCTCGTTCTATTTGTGCCGATAATCATAATCTTACATTTAGCCTGATTAGTTTTAAGTAAGTTGGTTGCTACATACTTGCCAAGCTTGGATAGAAGTCCGCGCAATCTCTTGCCATCCCAATTTTGGTGAATCAGAAATAATGTTGGCAAATTCATGGCGCATATCGGCGATAAAAAAGTTGAAGAGCATGCAAGCTAATAAGCACCCATGCTTAAGGCCCCTGATGGTTTCAATAGGTTCTGATAAGTTACCATCAAGGGACAGTCTCATTTGTATTGAAGTTTGAGAATGCAGTTCACCTATACAGAATAGTAAATGTTCTGGGCAGGCAGCATTAGATCATTTTTCCATAAGGAGATCTCTACACACATAGTCAAATGCCGCCTGAAAACCAATAAACGCCATATAAAATGGCAGTTTTTTTTGTTGCTCTTGTAATTTTACTGTCTGTAAAGTGTGAAGATTAATTGCTGTCCCAAGGCCAGGCATAAACCCTGTCTGGTTAGGATCTCGTAACTCAGTAGTATCAATCCGTTTGCCAGGGGAGTCCAGTAAGGTGATCGGCCTATAGTTGCCAGGGTTGGACCGATCGCCTTTGTTATAAATCGGTATCACAATGGATTTTCTCCAAGAAGATGGGAGCTGGCGGTTCCTAATTGCCTGGGTAAAAGTCACCATAAGAATATTGACTCATGCTATAGGAGGTTGTTTAAGCATATAATTAGACAGGCAATTGGGCCCAGAGGCCCTTGAAGTAAGTACTAAGGTTGGAGATATGATATGTTATATCTTCAATGTCAAAGTGTAACTGGCAATGACTCATACCAAGGCGATCTATAGCATTACCTGATAACGGAGCGGTGGTAAATAGAGTCTTATAGATTGTAAGTCACGCTTCTTCAAGGACAGCATTTATTTGGGCCATCAGCTGGGAGGAACCATACGCTTTATTCAGCAAGACCCATATCCTGGCAGAGCTTTTAGAAACTTGTGTATCTAGCATATGTTCGGCATCTCGTTGGTAGATTAGTGCTTGCCTTGCTTTATTCATTTAAGAGATCTTAGTCATGTCATTTTAGAGGGGCTAGAGAGCAGAATACTTTTTCTTTTCTCAGCCCTGTAGGCAGCTTTTCTCTCAGTCACCTCAGGATCATCGGTATGTAAATTACTTTTAGTGGTTTTAGAAGACATCTGCTTCCCTGTATAAAAATCTGCATAACACTAACATATGAGTGTTCATCTGAGATGGAGGATAGACAGTTTGTACTAGATGATTGTTTCAGTCTCCTGTTAAAATCATCCAATGAATCAGATGTCCAGCGAAATCTGTTTTTACCATTATTCAAAGTCAAGCCAGTAGCGACAGAATGTAACAGAGTTCTTCTTGGATTAGACCATGTCCATGATAATGTAAGTATTTCATGGTCAATAGTGGCTTGGGGTTTAACCTGAAAGTGGGATATAAGGTTAAACAGGCCCCTGTCCATATAAATATATTCATTGAGCGCTGCTTGGCAGCCTCTATGCCAGGTATCTGCTGGTGGGATGTTGCCAGGAACGCACCCATTTAACATATAAAGCTGACGCTCTTGCATGAGTATGTTCCAGTGGGTGGCAACAGGGGAAAGTAATTTGGAAGGTTGTTTAATGCACGTGATGTTAAGATCACCCACCAGGATGGTATGTTCACAACCACGGTCAGCAGCTACTAAATCTAATAAGGATTCCAAATCCTTGATAAAGTCATCGTCTGTGATTCCGGCATGCTTCCAATAAGTGTTTATTAGGGCGATGGAATGACCACTAGATTCAATTTCAACCAACTGCAAGAAACTGTTGGGGGACGCCCATGCTTCCAGTATAAGATTTGAGGACGTTTTAACTGTTGTCATAAGGCCTACAATTGGACGGTCTTGAATCGAGACAATGGCAGGGATCAGGGAAACAACATGCTGATCCCACATGGGGGGAGTGGAAAGCCAGATCTCTTGTAAAGCTATAATGTTGTAATCTTGTAAAGGGTTGGTTTTAGTGTTAGTGAGGTGCTTAAAACTTCTCGTATTCCAAGAGACCAAGGAGCTGGGAAAAGATTTAGGGGGTAATTCATAGAATTCAGCGCACAAGTGGCGCACGCGGCTGGTGCACAGTGTGCGCGTGCGAATCCCTGCGCCAGCCGCGTGCGCCAAAACCCATTTCCGCGCACAGCGTATTCATGGATTCCAGCCACCAAAACCAGCCGTGGCGCACAGAGGCGCAGCGACCTTGCAGCAGCGCCAGTTACGCCCCCAAGAACGCCTTCCGCGCAGGGAAAAGCCATCAAAATCCCCAATCCAGCGCAAAGGGCTGCGCTAACCCTGTACCAGCACGGCAAGCGGGCTACTTGTATCACTGGGGTGCGGGGGAAGTACCTCACGCGATTGGCCCCGTGCGAGCAGGGTACGCGTATTACAGGGGTGCGCGGGAAGTTCCACACGCGATTGGCCTGTGCGCGTGTATTTCAGGGGTGCGCGGGAAGTTCCACACGCGATTGGCCTGTGCGCGTGTATTTCAGGGGTGCGTGGGAAGTTCCACACGCGATTGGCCTGTGCGCGTGTATTTCAGGGGTGTGCGGGAAGTTCCACACGCGATTGGCCTGGGCGCGTGTATTTCAGGGGCTCGCGGGTGGTTTCACACGCGATCGGCCCTGGGGGAGCGTGTGCGTGTATTTCAGGGGTGCGTGAGAAGTTCCACACGCGATTGGCCTGGGCGCGTGTATTTCAGGGGTGCGCGGGAAGTTCCACACGCGATTGGCCTGTGCGCGTGTATTTCAGGGGTGCGCGGGAAGTTCCACACGCGATTGGCCTGTGCGCGTGTATTTCAGGGGTGCGCGGGAAGTTCCACACGCGATTGGCCTGTGCGCGTGTATTGCAGGGGTGCGCGGGAAGTTCCACACGCGATTGGCCTGTGCGCGTGTATTTCAGGGGTGCGCGGGAAGTTCCACACGCGATTGGCCTGTGCGCGTGTATTTCAGGGGCTCGCGGGTGGTTTCACACGCGATCGGCCCTGGGGGAGCGTGTGCGTGTATTTCAGGGGTGCGCGGGAAGTTCCACACGCGATTGGCCTGGGCGCGTGTATTTCAGGGGCTCGCGGGTGGTTTCACACGCGATGGGCCCTGGGGGAGCGTGTGCGTGTACTTCAGGGGTGCGCGGGAAGTTCCACACGCGATTGGCCTGGGCGCGTGTATTCCAGGGGTGCGCGGGAAGTTCCACACGCGATTGGCCTGGGCGCGTGTATTTCAGGGGCTCGCGGGTGGTTTCACACGCGATCGGCCCTGGGGGAGCGTGTGCGTGTACTTCAGGGGTGCGCGGGAAGTTCCACACGCGATTGGCCTGGGCGCGTGTATTCCAGGGGTGCGTGGGAAGTTCCACACGCGATTGGCCTGGGCGCGTGTATTTCAGGGGCTCGCGGGTGGTTTCACACGCGATCGGCCCTGGGGGAGCGTGTGCGTGTATTTCAGGGGTGCGTGAGAAGTTCCACACGCGATTGGCCTGTGCGCGTGTATTTCAGGGGTGCACGGGAAGTTCCACACGCGATTGGCCTGGGCGCGTGTATTTCAGGGGCTCGCGGGTGGTTTCACACACGATCGCCCCTGGGGGAGCGTGTGCGTGTATTTCAGGGGTGCGTGAGAAGTTCCACACGCGATTGGCCTGGGCGCGTGTATTTCAGGGGTGCGCGGGAAGTTCCACATGCGATTGGCCTGTGCGCGTGTATTTCAGGGGTGCGCGGGAAGTTCCACACGCGATTGGCCTGGGCGCGTGTATTTCAGGGGCTCGCGGGTGGTTTCACACGCGATCGCCCCTGGGGGAGCGTGTGCGTGTATTTCAGGGGTGCGTGAGAAGTTCCACACGCGATTAGCCTGGGCGCGTGTATTTCAGGGGTACGCGGGAAGTTCCACACGCGATTGGCCTGTGCGCGTGTATTTCAGGGGTGCGCGGGAAGTTCCACACGCGATTGGGCTGCGTTTGGGTATTAGGGGTGCGCGCAAAGTTTCACACGCGATTGGGCTGCGTGCGGGTATGAGGGGTGCGCGCGAAGTTTTACACGCGATTGGGCTGCGTGCGGGTATTACAGGGGTGCGCACGAAGTTTTACACGCGATTTCAGCAGGGTACGTGTATTTCAGGGGTGCCGGGGAGTCCTACATGTGATTTGCCAGTGTGGGTCCTCCCAGGTGTTCCCTGTACACCCTCCACGGCCCCTGCAGGCAGCCCACACCACAGGGGACTACCCTGCATCCCTGGTCATGTCCCGCAGGCAGCCCACCCAACATGGGCATGCCCCCCAGCAAAGGCACATGTCTCCTTGCACCAATGATCACCAACTCATGTCCCCTTGCACCCCCACCCCCAGCATTGCCGGGCACCTGCCAGCAGGCCCCCACCCATGTCTCCCACCCCCCCACCCCCCAGTCACCAGGGGCAGCCTCCACCAGGCCCCCACCCATGTCTCCCACCACCCCCAGTCACCAGGGGCAGCCTCCACCAGGCCCCCACCCATGTCTCCCACCACCCCCACCCCCCCAGTCACCAGGGGCAGCCTCCACCAGGCCCCCACCCATGTCTCCCAGCACCCCCACCCCCCCAGTCACCAGGGGCAGCCTCCACCAGGCCCCCACCCATGTCTCCCACCACCCCACCCCCCCAGTCACCAGGGGCAGCCTCCACCAGGCCCCCACCCATGTCTCCCAGCACCCCCATCCCCCCAGTCACCAGGGGCAGCCTCCACCAGGGCCCCACCCATGTCTCCCACCACCCCCACCACCCCAGTCACCAGGGGCAGCCTCCACCAGGCCCCCACCCATGTCTCCCAGCACCCCCACCCCCCAGTCACCAGGGGCAGCCTCCACCAGGCCCCCACCCATGTCTCCCACCACCCCCACCCCCCAGCACTGTGGGGCACCTGCCAGCAGGCCCCACCCATGTCCAACTTATGTTCCCCACCACCCCCACCCCCAGCACTGTGGGGCACCTGCCAGCAGGCCCCCACTCATGTCCAACTCATGTTCCCCACCACCCCCACCCCCCAGCACTGTGGGGCACCTGCCAGCAGGCCCCCACTCATGTCCCACTCATGTCCCCTTGCACCCCCACCCCCCAGCACTGTGGGGCACCTGCCAGCAGGCCCCCAACCATGTCCCCCTGCCCCCAGGTCCTGACGATACACAATCATGGCAGTAATGGGCAGCATACCCAGCACAAACACCCAGCCAAGGATTGCATCCACCCACATAGCAAATGCAATTACATGATACAACCCCAATGGCAAGTATGTAAATGAACACATGTCCGTCACACACACATACACAATGGGTGCAAGTGAATGTCAAAACCCATATCATGACATGCATGAAACCAATGAGAAAATACCACAAAAGAAAGTTATAAAAACATGTATTCTCGAAGAAAATGAAGTAAACTAAACAAACATACAACAATGGGGATAACAAAATAAATTGTCCATGTCCGATAAGTAATGTAAAAATCAAAAAAACAAAGGAATCCAAAAACTAATGTTGTCCAAAGCAAAATCAAGGGGGAAAAAAATAAGGAAAAACCATTGCCTCATGGTGAACACAAATATAAATCAAAAAAATGTATTTTAAAAACTATACACAAGAATATTCCAGGGTCCATGAGCCCAACACTATAAATGAAACCTACTACTACCTAATAAAAAAACTATATACAGAAAAGTGGCCATTGTTCGAGCGGTCCAAATAAATCTCAAAAAATAAAGGAAACCTAACACTAACTAACTAAAGAACTATATAAAATGGCAGCGGGCAAGTCCTGCGGCTCACTCTGTGATGTTGCCGGCCAGGGCATCATCTAACTCCATGTCGATGTCCTGGAGGCGGGACTCTGTCCTGGCCCCGAGGTCTCGCAGGGATAACCCCATGTTCACCTCAAACTCCCTGCGAGCTTCCTTGAGGCACTCAGCCCGCCTCAACGCCCGACGCATGGAGAACTCCGCCCTGACCATGGTGAGCCGCTCCTCTTCCGCCCGCTGCCGCTCCGCACATATCCGCTGGACCAACTGCTCCCACACGGAAGACACTACCATCCCAGGGTTCTCCTGCCCTCCGGCCGATGCCTGCCCCTCTGATCTTGATGGCCCTGAGCCATGATGCCTCCCACGTCGAGCCTGCTGCTGCCTCCGACGCCACTGCCTCTGCCAGCACGACGGCATCCAGGATGATGGAAACCACCGACGCCGTCGTGCACGTGCCCTGCCCGATGATGCCGTCACATCCTCCATCTGCTGGGGTCCAGTTGCTGTGTTGTCCACCCCTGCTGGACCTCTGACTCCCGACTGTGGCAGGGATGGGATCCCCACCGAGCTGGCTGCATTGGTCAGGGCAGGTCCACAGGGGGCCTTGGTGGCATCTGGGCTGGAAGACGGCAAGGAGAACGACTGGCGTATAGTCTCCACAGAGGAGGAGAGGGCTGCCAGATTGGCCGACACATGCAGGAAACCCCCGAACATGGACGATCCCAATTGGGCCACGTCGGCACGGTGCTCTTCGTGATGACGTGCGTGCTCCTCCTGGGAAGCACGCACGGCATCACGAATCACAGCCGTGCGCATCGCGACCCCAATCAGGACCTTCTCCATACGGCCAGGGGTCCCCTCGTCCGCAGGTGGAGGGGAGTCAGATGACATGGACATCCCCTCTACCTGCGGACGGGCCTGGGACGGGGCATCCCTGCTGGTGCATGGTGGTGCACCCACAGGGTCAGGGACAGCGACATGCACAGGCCCCTCCACGGTGACCTGTGCTGCCTCCTGCCCCTGGACTGCACCACTTGCACCAGCAGGGATGCCCCCACCAGGCCCCATGTGCGCCTCAGTGGCGGCCTCCTCCTCCTCTGTGGAAACCACCAACCTGGATGGCTCCTCACCGTCTTCCGCCGTAGCAGGCCCCTGTGGGGGCTCACCCACCCCTTCCGCTGCAGCCGTGGGGGCATCCCCGCCGCCTTGCTCCACAGCGCCGTCTCCGCCCTCTTCTTCACTAGCCGCTGCGTAGAGGGAGACATAGAACACAAGCATCAGGGTACTGTACAATGGTCCCCTAGACAGGAAGCAATAGCAGATGAGTGACACTGTCAAAGTACACTTCCATCATGTCCCCCCACAACACATGTGTCAGTCCAGGCAAAACACACACAGTGACAGTCATGGTGCATGCCATGGACATTTCCATACATGTCCAATGGACTCTCGAAACATACAATGTAATGCTACTCACATGCATCATGGGTCATGCCTATCACATGCACACACTTCACCTCAGTCACATCCATCTGGCCCCGTACACCCCAATCACAGTGGATACAAGGATGACTAGGCTGCATCAGTGAATCTGTACATTGTCAGAGACATGTGTCATGCATCCATGGCATTCACAAGTCACAGACACGCAGGTCAGGCACACAGACATGGATACCATATATGTACCTGGCATCAGCACCCATCCCTCACCCCCACACATGTCCAGGAACAGAGACTGCCATGCTCTCATGTGTACAATCTGCATAGGGCTCCCCATGTCGCATTTAAACACATGCAACGACCGTGCGGTTCACACATTGCTGATCGCACATGCATTTCCATGATGTCCCTGCACACATACATGCGTACATGGCCTATGTCACACATGCAGGCAAGTATCAGACAACCAGCACACTGCAACATGCCCTGTCTCACACAGCAATGCTTGGCCACTTACCGCTCAACTCCAGACGGGTCTCCCTCTCAAGGACCTGGGCGTGGAGCGCTGGGTGTGCGCGTTCCAGGACCCTCAACTGGATGGAACTCATGCGGCCCCGGCCCCCCTCCACGAGGCGCCGGGCCTTCATGAGGGTCCTGGACCTCAAGTCCTCCCAGCGCTTCTTGACCTTCTGGATGGTGCGGGTTGCCACCCCCTCCGCGTTGATGGCAACCACACAGTCGGCCCAGATCCTCTCCCGTCCTTCCCTGTTGGCGCGGGACGATCCGAAGAGGGCATCATACTGCCCCAGGACTTGCTCCACCAGGACACCAACTTCGGTGGCAGTGAAGCTGGTGCCCCTCTGCCCCTCTGGCCGGGGGTTGCCACTGGGGTCAGATGTGGATGTGCCCGACATGGCAACCCCAGGGGCAGGAGTGGGTGGGCAACTGGGTCCTGGGGCTGGGCTGTGGAGCGATGTTATTTGAGTCGGGAGTCTTCTGTACCAGCAGGGGTGGACACAGCAACTGGACCCCTGCAGATGGCTGATGTGCAGGCACCAAATGGCAGGGCACGGTGGCAGCAGGCAGGCAGGCAGGCAGGCAGCAGCAGATGGCACGTGGGAGGCTGCTCGGGGCACTGGGGGGCAGTGATTCGGCCTTCTGGGCAGGAGCGTGGTCTTCCGTGTGTTTTCGCGTGGCCAGCTTGATACGGAGTGATTTGGCACGTGAAAATCCTGCACGTCAGCGTGAAAATCGAGGAAAGGCCCTTAGCGCGTAAGCGCGTCAGCACGCGTACGCGATTTCATTGGACCAAAGGCCCTTACAGCGTAAGCGCGTCTGTGATGTTTTGCGCACGGGCGTTGCCCTGGCAGGGCTTGGAGATCCCGCGTGCCTTTATGTTCTGTACGTGCTTTTCGTGCGGTGCGTGTGTTTTCCATCCGTTGGGGTTCACACGCTATTACTTCACAGCGGGTGTTGGCTACGCGTTCTTCTACACGCAAGGCAGACGGTGAGTGGTACCCCGCTCCCCCAGGCCCGATCGCGTGAGAAAGTTCACGCGAACCCCTGAAATACACGTAGCCCGCTCCCCCAGGCCCGATCGCGTGAAAAAGTTCACGCGAACCCCTGAAATACACGTAGCCCGCTCCCCCAGGCCCGATCGCGTGAGAAAGTTCACGCGAACCCCTGAAATACACGTAGCCCGCTCCCCCAGGCCCGATCGCATGAGAAAGTTCACGCGAACCCCTGAAATACACGTAGCCCGCTCCCCCAGGCCCGATCGCCTGAGAAAGTTCACGCGAACCCCTGAAATACACGTAGCCCGCTCCCCCAGGCCCGATCGCGTGAAAAAGTTCACGCGAACCCCTGTAATACACGTAGCCCGCTCCCCCAGGCCCGATCGCGTGAGAAAGTTCACGCGAACCCCTGAAATACACGTAGCCCGCTCCCCCAGGCCCGATCGCGTGAGAAAGTTCACGCGAACCCCTGAAATACACGTAGCCCGCTCCCCCAGGCCCGATCGCGTGAGAAAGTTCACGCGAACCCCTGAAATACACGTAGCCCGCTCCCCCAGGCCCGATCGCGTGAGAAAGTTCACGCGAACCCCTGAAATACACGTAGCCCGCTCCCCCAGGCCCGATCGCGTGAGTAAGTTCACGCGAACCCCTGAAATACACGTAGCCCGCTCGCACAATTGCTGTATGTTGCCACTTTTGTAATGCGCAGGGACGCTACCGCCTGCCTTCGTGTGGCGGACATGTATCGGCTTGTGCGGGCTTGTGCGTGTCTTTCGCTGTGCGTGGCTTTGCCCTATTCGGTTCCATGAATACGTGTGGTTCGGGTGCGTGTGGGCGTTCCGTCTGCTTCCCTGCAGTACATCCCCAGTTACGCCCTTGTTTTCGCGAGTTGTTCCCCATTCCGCGCGTTACGCCCCGTGTTCCGCCCACTTTCTGGTGTATGCGCCGAGGTTGTGCGCTTTCACTGTGCGCGTCGCGCACGTCTTTTGGGATGTTGCAGTGACGTGTGCGCCATGCACGGGTTTGGCGCACATCCCGAGGTAAACACGCGCAGGGACTTCCATGAATCGCACGCGAGCGCGTGCGCCTGTTTTTTTCCGCTTGCGCCTGCTTGCGCCTGCTTGCGCCTGCTTGCGCATAGATTTTCGGCGCACGTTTGTTCCATGAATCGGCCCCTTAATGGGTTGTTAATACTTATTCTGTATGGTTCTTCTAATTACAAATGGGCCAGTATTCGCATTTCCTTGATCACCTTTTACAACTATCTGGTTTTTGTTTTGATGGTTGTCCTAGATAGGAGTATATTGTTTCCCAAAATGGTATATGTTGGTGATCAAAAGAAGATTGATTGATCAAAAGGAAGCCCAAATTATAAGGCTCGGCATAAGCTTGCCACAATGCGTTCCTTACCACGCCTGATTTCATCCACAATTTGACAACCAATAAATCATGATTGTGTAAAAATTCTATTAGATCAATCTCATTAGAGCAGAGCTCTTCTAAGGCGGTTATATCACTGAGTATATTCATAACAGATTGCCTGTTGATATCATGCACTGGGAATGGATGCGAGCAGCATTGCAAAATTAGCTGAAACAGATTGGGCTTCATATGTAACGGTCTGAGTTTATGTTTCAAATCCTTGCCTAACTGTTGCAATGACGAAGACTGCTCTATTATGTTATTTAATAGTATTGGTTCCTCTATAATTATTTGACTATCTCTACAAAAAGACGTATCCTGATGTATTGGTTGCGGAAAAAAAGCTGTAGGGATTGCACAATCTGATCTCTCCTACCTTCAAGCATCATACATTTGTCAAGTTTAGGACCAGTATGATCAAAAGGTTCTATTTTCCTTCCTTGGTGTACAGGTAAGGATTCTGCCATATAAGGTGAAGAAAGTGTAATAATATCAGACGTAGCTCCTCTTTCCACCACGTTCGAAAGTAGCAAAGATGGTGTCTCTATTTGTATCGATTAATTGGACTAAGGAGTCCAGTGGTTCATGTGTCAAAGAATGAACCTGCTGAAGCCCCCAAAGGGGCTGTGAGGTGTTCTGCTGCTCTACCTTACGATATTTCTTGCCCATAGCTATTCGGGCTAATCCTGTCTGTGTTTTTGGTAAAGTAAGGTTTAGAATAAATTGGCAAGAGCCAGTAGTTTTGTCACCAGCACACATTTTAATATATATTTTTTTTTATTGCAGGTTTGACAGCAATTACTTTCAGTTTGTTTTCAAATATATTATAGTTTAGTGTTAGTGATGGATCAGCAGAACCTTGCGCCTGAGAGCGTTCAGCTTCAATGTTAATTACAATGGCTCCACCTTTTTTAGTTCTTCGATGTGTTTAACTTTTTCCTTTTTTTATTTTTAAACAGGCTTGGCTTAATTGACAGGCCAAATCACTGTTGGTGTGAATCACATGCGGTGAACTTTTTGGCGTTTTTTCCTTTTCCAAGGTGGTAATTTTTGACTTTATTGCTTTACTTTCTCTCTTGGATTGTAAAGGGTTAGAAGGGGAGCAGTCTATTAATAACACTTCCCCTACTCGAGTATGAGCAGGTGATTCCAAGCAAACATCCCCTGGGCTTGCTTCTTCTAGCTGAATGGCTCTATGACAGCTAGTGCAAATAGTAGCACCAATATTGTTTTATGCATAGTTGCGATAATAAACTATGTTGTACATTGATCATATTATCCATTATTTCATAAAGCTTCATGAGGGAGAAAAGGGCCATATTCATAGACATTAAGGATGCATCCAGTCCAATTGGGTATTCCATGGTGGCCGTATTGGGTATAACGGCAGGAGACACTAACTTGCGCCTAGGTGTTGGCTTGGTAAAGGAAATAGACAATACAGAAGAATTCTGCGCTGAGGGCGGAAACATAACCGGGGATTTGGATACATCTCGAACCTGAGGGTTTGAAATAGAGTTATGGAAAAAAGCGGGTTGTAACCCCTCATACATTTAATTAACCATTTGACATGGTGTTTTTACAATAATGCGGTCAGATTCCTTTGAAGTGGGAACATCTACGTTCAATAACACCACATTCCCGATCAGAATTGTTGTTATTAGAGAGAGGTCCTAAGTTCGAAGCTTGGGTATGCAATTTAGATTTCTCCACATGAGGAGAAGATGAGACCTCAGGGTGCAAAGGTGAGAGTAATAAAACCCCTGCTTGAACTAGCGAGTTGGACGGCATGTTAGTCAGATGGACTCTCACATTGTTCGCGCCAGTTTCCTGGAATTTCTCTGAAGCCGTGTTTAAAGATGATGGCGGCTATGGCAGACTCACAGCTTCAGAAGATTTATAATTAGGAGTACAATATTTACGTATGTTGAATGTAAGGGAGAGTGAGCAGACATTTAAGGCAGCATTGCTTCTGTGCAAAAGGTGGATAGTATGTGGATAGTATGTGTCGTAGTTTTAGGGGTTATCAAAGAATCAGCAGCATGAGCAGTGATTTCAGAAACTGTAGGCATGCCAATTGTGAGAGAGTACGACATCAGCATGCAAAAATAAATTTAAAGCAAAAGCCAATAGTACACACAGCTTTTCACTATGACTCGTTCACAAAATTGCAGGAGCAAAAATTATGAAATAATAAAAACAGGAGGACACTCCAGAACAAATACAACTTAAATGAAAAGGCTCACGCTACCGCTCCACGCTGCCAGCTGAGTGCACTTTCCAAATGCACTTCCCCAAAATGTTCATGCACAAAATGCGCGTACCCTGTAAGAGAGTTTGTTTTATTGGGGTAACTTTGAGATTCAGCAGTATTTTCTTATTGTAATATTTTTGGTGGTAAATTGGAGTTAAACTGGCCTTACATTTAGAGGTAGTTTGGTATTACTCTATTTTAGTGATTATTTATTGTTAGCTTGTGTTGGTAGTAATTCTAGAGGTATCTTAGTGATATTTTCAGAATTATCTTATTTTTGTAGTATAGTGGTGAGCATGTTTTTTTTATACTACGACCCCATCATAAAACAAACCTTTCCTTTCTATCAGAAGGTATTTTAGTCACCTGTAGAGAGCCCCCAGACTTATGACCCAAAGAGTATTTTTTTTTAAATTTTTTTTATTTTTTTTTTATTGGTTAGACAAAGTTCAACCTTTAACATTCCTTTAGCAATCCCTCCTCTAAGAGGTGGAGGCCCCCCAAAATTGGGTAAAGTACAAAGCTGTTCAAGGGGTCTCTGAATGATCACCCCTAGGCCAGAATCGCCAGCTGTTAGGAGGCGTCCACCTCCGACTCTCCCTCCTCCCATTCCAGGTTCAGGGATTCAACAAATTTCAGTGCGTCCAAGGTACGGCCCACTTTCTCAGCTGTGATGAGCCTTTCCCAATACTCTTCTTCATTCTCCTCCGTGATCAGACTCGTATAATTTCCCATATACCTCAGACGAATCAATTTCACGTTCGGACAAATTAGCATAACATGCCTTATAGTTTCCAGTTGGCCCTTCTTTCTACAGAATCTACAATATGCTTGTGATTTGTCGATTTGCCTTCTACGCCACCTTATTTCTCTCGACTGCCAGATGCTAAATCTACAGCGCATAAGCAGATCTCGATAGTGCTGAGAGGGAAATTTCATCAGATATGGCGGTAGCAGATTCAGGACTTTGCGTTCCCAGATGATGTTGTGACATAGATCACGTGCTAATTTCTTTTCCTGGGTTTCCTCCCAATCTTTTTCCCGATTTATTCTTTTGGCCTTTTCTGGATTATTTTTCAAAGTGTCATCGGAAATTGTCAGGTGTTGTAAAATTTCTTCACAGCTCTTTTTCCAGTCTTGAAAAATTGAGTCACAATAGAAAACGCCTGGTTTTGCTAGGATTCTGAATGGTACAGGCGGATTGTCTAATATGCACTTTCTGTAGAATGATAGTGATTTCCACGTTGTTATTGAAGAAATAGATTGCAGTCTTAATTCCATTCTTATAAGATCCAAAGGTAGCGAATTTGGTAGGCGTAAGATCTTTCGCCAAAAATAAGCTTCGCAGTGGTTCCAGACCTTCCATTTTAGGGCTAAAAGGGCCTCGGCTCCATATGTGATGACAGCTATTACCTTTTGCTTATAGAAGGTTATAATCGGCAATAGAGAAAATTTTCCGTATCTGCGGTGTACAAGTAGCCCTTGATTAACCAGACTTTTTAGTTTTTCTCTAATCAGGGTATAGTGATCCCGCTCATTCATGCTTCTGGTAATTCTTATCCCGAGGTAGATCGTGGTATCGACCACTGCCAATTTTTCTTTATCTAATGACCAAGGCGGTTTTTTCCCTGCCGATTTCTTTCCGCGAGATGATTTCAAGGTCAAGATCATAGATTTTTTTGCATTTACTTTCATATCATTGGCTTTCAGATATTCATTGAAGGCCTCGATCCTGCGCTGAAGACCTATCGGTGTCTGGTCTAAAAACACTGCGTCATCTGCATATAGCATCCATGGTATTTCTATGCCGTTTATCTTTGGAGGGAAGGCCCGGATCCGGTCTTGTGCGGATTTCATGTCAGCCATATAAAGTATGAAGAGAAAAGGGGCGAGGGCACATCCCTGCTTAATACCTCGGGATGTCTTGATCCTCCTTGATAGACCACCATCAGCATTGATCTGCACTTGGATTGAGGTACCGGTGTATAGTGCCTGGATTGCCTCCAATAGGTCTACAGGGCATCCCCAATTGCTCAGTTTGGCCCATAGCCGTTCTCTATTTATTCCGTCAAACGCCTGTTCTAGATCTATAAAGGCCAGGTAGATAGGTGTTTTTCCTTTTAAGGCCTTCGCTTTTAATATATTGATCAGGAACAGGTTAAGGCTAGTGCCCACTCCACTCACGAAGGCAGTCTGTCTTTCGTCTAGAATTCCGACTTGAGCTGCCCAGTTCTTTAAATCCCGTAGGAGAATGGATGCAAAAAGCTTGCCAATGGAGTCAAGTAGCGCAATCGGCCTGTAATTTCTTGGATTGCCGCGGTCACCTTTTTTGAAAATAGGCACGATGTAGGCCTCCGTCCATGAACTTGGTATTTGCTTGGTTCTCGCTACTTGCTTGAAGAGTGCGTAAATTAGTTCAGACCAACCTTCCATCTTGCTTTCAGCATTTTATTGGAAATGCCGTCTGGGCCGGCAGCCCTGGAAGAGCTTAATTTTTTAATCAACATTTGAATGTCATCTTTATCAAAGTTCAATGACCACGTAGCGTTTCCTGGTCTTTTTCTAATAATCTTTGTCTCAGTTTTTCCTTTAAACAGGGCAGTGTAATGGTCGAACCAGTTTTTCTCGGAGACTTGGTTAATACCTATGGCCGACTGATTAGAGTCTCTGTTATTGATTAGATCCCAGGTACTTTTTGTGTTGTTTGCTGCTAAAGCAGCCATCATGTGTTCTGCGTCGCTTTGAGTTCGTTGATATCTAGTTGATTTTAGCCAATTCTTGTAAGTTTGATGACATTTCCTTTCCAGATCGCGTTTGTCCAGGCTATGGGATTTTTTAATACGCCTAAGGTCGGCTCTGTATCTTTTTCGTCTGGCGACTACAAATTCGTTGAAGGCATGTTTCTTTTTTATCTGCTTCAGCTTAGATGGGTCATACTGAACTTCATAGGCTTTGAACAGCCATTTGTAATCGACCACCTCCTCTCCCTTTTCTACCGCGTCCTGGAAGTTTTTCACCAGTGTAGGTATGATCTGATCTTTCAGTCGCAGTCTGTTTCTTCCCCATGATATCTCTGTTTCCATCACCTTTCCTCCCTTAGGGAGGGTTCTTGAATCCCATGCAAGTTCAGTTTCCAGAAGAGAGTGGTCACTGTTTGCTTGTTTGATGACTCGAAACGAGTTTATCCAGGCCAGCGTATCTCTTCCCACAAAACAGTAGTCCAAGCAGGCTCTCAATTTTCCACTATGCCAAGTATCAGCCCCCAATAGGTCACCCTTTGTTTGGCTATTTAACATCGTCATATCCCGTATGCCCATTTCCGTCATCCATTGGCTTTCTTTTCCTGTGAGATTTTCAAACTCTTTAATTTTGCCCCTTTTGTCTAGGAGCTTGATGTTTAAATCACCATTCAGCAGTATAAGCTGGTCATCTTCCTCCGTCATGGACTTGTCAATAGCGTTCGTGATTGATTTTAAGTATGACCCTGGGTTTGGCATGTTTTCCCTCCAGTATGTATTAATCAATAGCAATTTAGTCGGCTCCTCCTGATTTTCTGTTGTAGAGATAATTTCCAATATTTGGACGTAAGGATTTGGGATTTCATGCTTGAGTATTTGTAAGTTGCTATCGATTTTTTTTAGAACCATTAGGCCAGCAAACGGTCGGCCTCTCAGCCCCTTCTTTGCCGGATTGAAATAGACTTCAAATCCTTCGCATATTGGAGGATCACACAGCCATGATTCTTGGATACAAATGAGATCGTATTTGGTCAAGAAAGCGCTATCCGTCGAAAACAGGTGATGGAATCCTCTGGTGTTCCAAGAGGCACAGCGAACGGCTCCATGCCCCCTTTACTTATTCTATTGTTTCTTTTTTGAGTTATGGTCATTTGACGTAGAGGTCCAAACATTTGGTTTGTTTTCAAATTTGTTTTTCATTATTGTATCCTTCCTTGGGTTTTGTGAGTTATCAATCGTGAACCTCAAAGATTTTAAGTTATCGCCGTTTCCTTTGGTGCTGTGTAAGTAGGTTTCAGGGTTCTTGTTGCCTTCTTTTAAGTTTCCTTTAGGAATCTTCCTATTATTTCCTTCTTTTTCTTGACCCTTATTTTCCCACCTTACCCCCCAAGACTCTTCTTCGGTACGGGATGAGGGCTCATTATTTCCTTTTCTTCTGTCTTTTGAGGATATATTGATATTGTTATGCTTAATATCATCCTCCAATTCTGTTAGGCGGAATCCCTTCTTTTTTAAGATGTCAGTTGCTTTCAGAAATTTCTGCTTAATATCGTTTGAGTTGAGATGCAATATAACTTGGTCCATTCTTAGTTCTCTTGGGAATTCCACAACTTTGATGTCCTCGGTAGATATCGTGCGTAGAGCTGATGTTTGGTTACAAAGCGAGACGATGTATCTCCTATTGAGCAAAGCCCTTCTTGGTCCATTTAGTGTCGTCTCTAATTTCAAACGATATTCTTTTGATAGAGCTGGCCTCAGGGGAGGGGCGGACACTTTCGTTCCTTTGTTGCTCTTCTGTGTTTCTATAATTCTGTTCTTTACATCCTGTTTTAGGTGAGAGTTTTCAAGTTGAAATTGTACCCTCCTTTCTTTAGCAGCCAGCTCTAATCTTTTTTGCTCTAGGGTTTTGAAGTTAGCAAAGTTGTCATCAGCCTCACTAGATTCTTCCATTTCAAGTGGGTCGGGTCGGCTTTTTGTCTCCTTTATGATAATCGGTGTAGTATCTCGTCGGGGATTCTTACAATTAGAGGGATTAGGGCACCTCTCCACCATCTTCCAATTGTCCAGAGTTTCCCATTCTGATGGGCTGATGCATTGCCATTCTTCATCCTCCCTATATTCTTCCATCATGTCAATCAGATCACTTAGATCTGCTCGTTGGTCTGATTCATCGACATTGGTCTTCGGGGCGGGAGTGGGGGGGATCCCCCCTCCCACGTCCTTAGCATCAGTATCCATCAACAAGTTCGTGTCTCTCATTGCTAGTTCTCTCCTCGGCTTCTTTGCCTGTTGGGAGTTTTCTCTTCTTGGAGGCGTTCTTAGATTCCTTAAGAATGCCCTAGAGCCGTTTGTCTTCCGTTTTAATCCTTCATTTTTAGTTTTTTTACCGTTTTCGTTAGGTTTATCCTTCAGTTCAGTTATCTTGTTTGAGAGCAGATCCTTGGATGCCCCACCTCTAAAGATGGCAAAGTTTGTTTTTTTTGGTTGAAGTTTAGAGTCAAAAGTTCCCGTCCCCTTACAGCCAGGAGAGATCAATATTACCTCTTCGGTCATTTGCTCAGTTTGCAAAGGTTGATGTGGCTTGTTTTGACTTAGTTTCATGGGACCTTTGCCTCAACGCGGATTTTCAACCAAGCTTATCTCCTCTTTTCTCTGTTTACATTGGTTTCGCATCCACTTGCAGTCTTCCAGAACTGCCTCCATCAATAGGGACTTGTCATTGGCATCTCTCCTCGCCAGATCCGTGAGGCGATTTTGCCATGTGAGCGATTTTTCGGCTTCTTTGTCCATTCGTACATTCAAGTTCCTCAGGGACAGGTCTGTTTGCATATTTGCCTCTTTAATTTGTATGTTAGTAGCAGTCATTTCTTTCACAGAGTCATTTATCATCTCATACAATTTTAAGTATGGAGCCAGTGTGATGTTCAGCGAGGTCATGATCATTTGCTGAAGGTGATTCATGTCCTTTTCTCTGTCCATTTGGTACGTGTCTTTAATTAGCTGTATAGTTTGGTCTTTCGTAAGAGCTTTACAACACTGCTCTTGGCCATCCGACACAGGCGTCTGAGTTATCTTTGTTGTCACTTGGGGTTCTGCAAAATGGCCTTGTGGTTTTGAGCTTAGGAGTCTGTCTTCAAGAGATCTTTGTGATAGGGTCAGTGGCCTGGGGTCTCTTTGGGTTTTTGTTACGAGGAGCTCGGCCCCCACAACCTCCAACTCCACGGCACTCCCTTTGGTTTGGTCCTTTTCAAGTTCAGCCATTTTCTCGCTTATTATCGAGAAACTCCTCCTTTTTTCTCTCTCAATTTTCCCCGTCAAAAGGGTGAGGTCTTGCATGATTTTGCTAGCTAAATTTGAGTTACTCAGTTTAGCTCGAGGCAACATAGTCGTTTCTTCAGTGTCTGTAGTTTTTAGCGGAGATTTGCTTCCAAAATTCCACAGGGTTTCCTTTTCTAGTCTGGCCTTTGGGGGAAGCATCCCCTTAGGGTAGGGTGTCTCCGGTATATCTTTATGGAGGTTCCAAGGAGGAGATTGATGGGCCGTTGGGTCATTAGGTAACAGGGCAGTAGTCCTCTGCTTGGTGTTATTTTCGGGGCTCTTGTCCTTGGTCCACTGACCTCTGTTCTCTTCCCTGTATGGCTGGAAGACTTCGCTTATCGTTGTAGATTCCTCCATCTCTCTTAGGTGCTGCTTTTTTTCCCTGTTTCTTTGTTTGATTCCAGCGAAGCTTTCTCCCATGGTTCTGAATCAGTTATGACCAGTTGATCCTCCTTTTCCTCGGTAGACTCCCACAGTAAAGATCTGTTTGTAGTATCCATTAAAGTCAAAGTAGGAGAGGCCAAAGCCGCATCCCGACTAGTATTTTCGTCCAGAATACTTTCACACATGTTCCGTATAGGTGCAATTCCACCATTGGCTACCTCAAAAAATGGCATGTTTACAGAGTCAATTTCTTTTCTTGGGGGAATTACAGGTGAAATCGGACCACGTGAGTCTCTCCAATTATCAGAGTTTCTAGGTTGGTCTTGTGTATCCGTCTTCTTATCAAGGCTCGGATTAGCCGAGAGAGTTGGACCTTTCTCGTAAGGCACTCCTACCGTCTGATTAACTTCAATTATTTTTTTCTTTGACTCCTGGGGACACAGTTCTAATCATTTTGCTCAGATAGCCTTCACCGGGAGTTAGATCTAAATTCTTAGCCTGATCGGCGCCCTCCTCATACAAATTCGATGTTTCAGGGGAGGGTGGGGAGTGGCTTATAGGTGCTTCGAGAGTGGAGGCTGTACAAGCCTTAGGTAGAGCAGGTGTTTTTGGAACTAATCGCTCGGGATCTTCTGTAGCCATACTCAACCTTCTTCCACTACCTATATCGATCGTAGTGGCCCCCGTAGATGAACTTTCTCGCTTCTTAGGGCAAAAGGGTAGACGAGATTGTTTCAATGACGGCATGGTCTGTACACACTCCGGGCTGCTATTTGCTTCTGGGAGTGATGTAAATTTTTGCCTTACCTGCAGGCGAGTTCGCACAGCTGTTCCTGATGAGTCCATGTGCACCGCCGTAGATTTCATCTTGTAGTGCAGCTCCTCGGAGTGAGCTTTTATTTCCTCGGCTCTGCCTGTCGTAGCAGTTGGCTTTTATAGTATAGTACTTGCTTACGCAGCCCAGCAGCCTAACAGCACAACAGCAGGGTAGTCCGTATGGTCGATGCCCTTTGCGCGCTCGGGCTTAGCGCCGCAAGGGTGCTTGGGAAGAGCCTTTATGGCACTTCCTGGAGGCGGAGTCCGGGGGCGGGCAAGGGGCGGAGCTAAGACCGCACTTCCCTCTCCTTCACTGCGCCGCTCCTCGCTCTCCTCGTTCGCTCTCCTCGTTCTCGTTCTCCTCACTCCTCACTCCTCCCAACAGTAGATGCAGCCACAGCAGCCACAGCACAACAGCAGGGTAGTCCGTATGGTCGATGCCCTTTGCGCGCTCGGGCTTAGCGCCGCAAGGGTGCTTGGGAAGAGCCTTTATGGCACTTCCTGGAGGCGGAGTCCGGGGGCGGGCAAGGGGCGGAGCTAAGACCGCACTTCCCTCTCCTTCACTGCGCCGCTCCTCGCTCTCCTCGTTCGCTCTCCTCGTTCTCGTTCTCCTCACTCCTCACTCCTCCCAACAGTAGATGCAGCCACAGCAGCCACAGCACAACAGCAGGGTAGTCCGTATGGTCGATGCCCTTTGCGCGCTCGGGCTTAGCAGTATTTTCTTATTGTAATATTTTTGGTGGTAAATTGGAGGTAAACTGGCCTTACATTTAGAGGTAGTTTGGTATTACTCTATTTTAGTGATTATTTATTGTTAGCTTGTGTTGGTAGTAATTCTGGAGGTATCTTAGTGATATTTTCAGAATTATCTTATTTTTGTAGTATAGTGGTGAGCATGTTTTTTTTATACTACGACCCCATCATAAAACAAACCTTTCCTTTCTATCAGAAGGTATTTTAGTCACCTGTAGAGAGCCCCCAGACTTATGACCCAAAGAGTTTATTCAGAGCGCCACCTATGGTTTGTGGCTGGTATTACTGGCTTATGTACATCCAGTAATCTATGTGTCTAATCTGACACTCCTTTTTAGCATGCAAAGAAGGGATCACACACAACGCTTACACACACCTTTCTACCTTGCTTACTATTTTAACTACGGTGGTAAATTGGTAAATGCACTACTGCTCTGATATAAACATCACCTCTGTGCTTCCCCTATACAAATGATTCACAGATGCATGAATGACACCAAAGTCTCCATTTTTAAAAAATCTGCACTCTGTATTAAATGGCAATTATAAACCGCAAAACATCTTACCACATGATATGTACAGCATCACCTGCAAGATATAAAAGAAAAACAGAAACAAGCAGGCATATTGCAAAAGCGAATTTAGCTTTACAAACCTTGAACATAGAGAGAAAAATAAACATACAGTGTATTTTCTCTAAACTCCCTGTATTAGTAAATTGTATCAACACACATTCAACAATCTATGTTTTCATCCCTTGGCACCAATCTTACCAAGGCCAGTGAAATCTGAAGTCCCCGCACAACCTCGCTGTCTTCGCAGACCCAGTGCCAAACACCCTCGTATATATGGGAAGATGCCAGCTGATTAGGTTCGTAGCCAGCGCTCAACCCACATGGAGTTCAACAGATATGGCACCGTCCGTCTCTTTGTCCCATTACAAACTGACACCTCCCTTCTCTTCATTCCTTAAGAAAACTCTAATTCATCCCTCTGTTGAGGTGGCTTATTCACCTACTATCCGTAACAATCAGAACAACAAGACAGTGCCCTGTGCCAGCCTTCATTTTTCAAGACAATGAAGACTTCATTTGTAAAGCAACTGTTTAATTTTCCTTCCTGCATTTTACATATTTCTGTTCTCCACAAGATGAAGAAAAAAACGCTAGTGTGCACCTCTTCATGGAAAAATGAATTTCAAACTGTGCACATAAAACATAGCCTGCATTTCATTGTGCATAGAAAACTACATTATAATGTTAGAGAGGTTGAAATTAGTACTTATGTAAGGCAATTAGTACAGAGTTAATCATGTATGTATTCTAATGCAGTTTTCACACATTAAAACATCCAATATAAAATCGTGCATCTCTTTATGTTAACCTGGCAGCACACTATGCAAAAACGTTTTTTTTTTTTACTAAGTATTCTGAAAACTTGCCTGCTGGCTGTTACTGAAATAATTCCTGCAGTTTGAAAAACTGGGCCTGGATGTATTTCTATGCTGCATATTGTATGCTGGCAATAAAATCCCATATATGTCCTTACAGCCTGCAGTTTTTATGGGATTCTGGGAAGGGGGTGGAGCTTGCAGATAATAATATCTAAAACAGGGAAAAACAATAAAAATATGTAAGTATATATTACTTCAAAGTGCTATGAAGGTAGAAGTTTATGAAAGCAGTCTGTTATTGTCCATAAAGAGTGTCCGTACCAAACAGTTATTTACTTTGAAAAAAATGAGCAGAGGTCCACACCAAACACCTTCAGCTGACAGCACTTTCCAAATGCACTTCCCCAAAATGCACATGCGAAAAATGCGCGCACCTGCTGGTTTTATGGGGTTCTGGGAAGGGGCAGAGCTTTCAGATAATATTATCAAACAGGTATTTTGTTTGAAAAAAATGAGCAGTGGTCCACACCAAACACTTTCAGATGACAGCAGTTTCCAAAAGCACTTCTCCCAAAATGCACGCTCAACTTATTTATAATGCACACAAAAGGCACTCAATAAAATATACAATACAAAAACATTTATATCATGAAAATCATAAGAAAAGACATATTAAGAGAAGTGATGGTAGCATTTAATAATGAAATACTAAAATATGAATACATAAAACAACACAAAATCATCCATGTGTCTTGTGGGTGAACATGAGATACAAGTTATGAATTTCTTGACATTCCTATGGAATTATAGATCCTCAAGTTCTGCCTACTGTAGTTTTGGCTTCCTGGTTTCTCAGAACTACCACACCTGCTTTCTTCAGGATGAAAACAAGTATTTAAGCAACATCAAAGATTGGACTTCAATATAATGGACCCTGCAAAGTGGCATAGAACATTGATGTAATTACTCAAACCTGTATGCTGTTCCTAATTTTCCTCCCTGCAAAAAGGTAAAGGTTCTCTGGTTGTGCCTGCTAGAAAAGCAAGACAGAAAGCATGCAATATAGGGGAATACATAAACAAGTCCCTTTGCGTCTGAGAGAATTACCTTTGTTGACACACCACAAAGACACTACACTGCATAGATGTCCCAAGTCACCAAATACATTTTTGCAGGAAAATCATACTATGGCGAATGTATTGGTGAAACTACTTTATATGATAACATAAACTTGGGTACAGCCACATATGATTCAAAGGGATGATAATTAAGCATTATCCAGAAGTAGTCTTAATTAAAGAGTCACCCATCAAGGGCAGCTGGAGGTCAAAGGCTAATCCGAGTCTCTTTCAGAAAATGTAATATAGGACTCATACTTAGGAAGCAGCTTGGCTGGTGAGAAGTACATCTGCAGCCAATGGCCTGCTAAAACAGCAGCCCAAAAGCAATTAAAGAATAGCATATAAGGCAAACCTGAGCTTCAAATAGCCATAACAGGGAAGAAACTCTACCTGATATAGAAGCCAAAAAAAGATTAACCTGATGCACATTGCTCGTGCCCGCCAATCAAATTGAGAGAAGGTCTGGAAGGCTCATTTCTTTGGGTAGCAAAATCTGCATTGTGAGAAGGAGGCCGTAGGGTAAGTCTGGTGTGTAATGAGTCAACCCTTTTGGAGGCATGTGGCTGTTAGATGATCTTAATACAAATTCCAGATGGGGAGCCGGATCCCCCAGGGTCCAGAAATCATGCTTTAAAGTGAGGGATAAAAACTCCCAGTATTCAGATACAGTCTCTGGGCATAGAAAAGAGACAGGTTTCCTTTAAACTACTAAAGGGGAAGCTTTACAGCGACCCAGACAATGGGTATATTACTTTATGTTTCCTGGCCACACCACTGAGGATAATTAATATGAAAGCCTGTCCAACATTGCCCATTTCTCCCTCTTCTGGGAGACACAACAAACACACACCTTGTTAAATTTTATCGAGCATTGTGCTACCACACTGCTAAGAGTTAATTCTAATTACTCAGAATGGGAAATAAAAATAACACTCATGCCCCCAAACTTAACACAGAGCTTTTATGTAAAAAATAACATGCTGGGCTTATCAAAGAAGAGGGAGTCAAACTGCCAGCTTTAGGCACGGGCAATGAAAACACACGGTTAACAGAAGCCACTCTAAATTCCAACATGGTGGATAGGACTAATATAGCTATAGACCAGCTCCCCAAGAGTACTCCTGACCAGGAGTACATGGCCTAATCAGGAAACAGCAGAAACTCCATCACACAGACAACAGCTATTATCCTGAAATATACAATATGTTCCGCAGCCACCAGTTAAAAAACAGCCCACCCAGTCAGCCTTTGTCAGTCCCTGAGAGAACTATCTAGCAGGATGGTTGGAGTGCTAGAGATACCCGAAGCTAGGAGGCTTACTTTACAGAAGGAGTCACTCCTGGGAAAAAGAGCTAATGGAAGTTTCCAAGCAAGGGGGCTTGGCTTGCAGAAGTCAGTGGTGGGAACAGCTTGGAGCCAAGTAGATCCTGGGAAATCCCAAAGGAGGGGAATTTGGACCTCAAGCACAGACCTGGGGAGAGCTTGCCAGTGGGTGCAGCAGAAGAACCTGAAAAAGACTGGACCAGAGGTTTCACTTGAAAGTGCAATGGTGAAGGACTACTGGGGGAAGAGCAGATGCCTGGAGATGCACAGAAGGGTAAGGTTTAATAGAGAGAGAGAGTAATTAAAGTAGAACAGTGCCAGCTTGAAGGGGGAATCCAGGTATACCACCACGTAAGAAAAATATTGAACCAGAAATATTTAAAGTGAGAGGCAGAGGCACTTTGGGCAGATAGGAAGAAGGGTACTAGTTTGGTGAGGAAAACATGGGATACGGTGTGGGAAATAGAAGGGAAGGTGGAACGACCACTGGCGAGAAGATTGTTTTGGAGCAGTTTTAGAAGGATACCAACCTGGATGCAGAATCAAGAGCTACAGTCTGGCAAGTGAGTGAGGTAGGGTAATGTAAGGAAGACCTCAAGTATAAAGCAAAGAAAGTGGCGATTACTTGGGAACAGGCTAAGAAGAGCATCGTCCTCGAGGTAAACCCTACGGCTACCATCTGGGAAATAGAAAAGGTAATGGAACATAAGGGGAATATGAGGTTTAGGGAGTGAACAGAAGGGCTTGCTTGTGAGGAGAATAAAAAGAATAAAAATGAGAACCTGTTTGTGAACAGAGAGAGAGAGAGAGAGAGAGAGAGAGAGACAAAGAGGTACCAACTTGGAGAAGGATGCAAGGGTTGCCAGCTGTGAAACAAGAAAAAGAAATAGCTACATGAGCAAGGTTAGACCAAACAGAGAAAGACAGAGGGGAATAAAAGGAGGTGACTGAAAGTAAAGAGAGGTCTAGCAAGAGAGAGGGAGAGACCAGTCAGACGGAGAGGTTTGGGATAACAAGAAGAGAGAGATAATAGATTGCCTGGATACAAAGGCAACCAAGGTCCCGGAGGGAATGGTTATGCATCCGGAGAGATCTAATGTCCAGGAGGGACTTGCTGCAAATCCTTATAAGGCCAAGGTCTGTAAGGGATTACTTGGAATCCCAAAAGAGCTAAGGCTTGGGGGGACCTGCTGTGAGTCCTTAGAAAGCTGAGGTCCAGAAGGGACCCATTGTGAATCCAGGGGAAGTCAAGGATAAGGAAATTGGAAACTGTTGTGGGGAACGTGAGGAGGAAGCAGATAACCTTGAGAGGTGTTTAGTACCATATGATCCAGAAATAGGCGAGAAGGAAGAGGCTCAAATTGGGACATTCCTGAGGATCACATTGCTCCAAGGTGGAGTGTATTTGTCAAAAGAGGTTCAAGACAGTGAATCTAATGCGGGGGTCTGGTAGTAAAGAGTAGGAAGAGGAAAGGGAAGAAAGGCTGGAGGAAGAAGGGGATTGTATGGAACAGCAACCCACTTAACTATCCATCCACTTCACTGCAAGACCTCCTGAAAAGTGAGACATGGACAGAGACCTAGAAAGCAAAGGTCCGGCAGACCACCAAAGCACCTGTCTGTCTGAGAGATATGGAACCACAGCAGAGAACTATTAGCAAGATAAGGAGGCAGCTAGAGGGGTTTTCCACCCTCCTTATGGGTACAACAAGAGGAGAAAAGATGACCTCCTAGAGAGACATGTATAACCTACATTTATTTGGACATTGGCTGAACTTTTATTGAGTTTTAGGATTTTGAGACTTTTTAAACACTAGACATTGCAGTGCGGCATCCCTTTGCCATAAGAGGGAAAGCCCTATTCTTTTGGATGTCTAGTTAGGAAACCCCTTGACCCAAATCCTCACCTTATGGGTGGACTTATGTAAGCTGTATTCCACCCTTTACTTTGAGTCCTGACACTTTTATAATTTAATTTGGTCAAAATATTAACACAGTTGTGAATAAACACTAACAGGGTAATTCATAGAATTTCGCAGAAAAGTGTCGCAAGCGGCTGGCGCAGAGTGTCCGCGTGTGATTGTGTGCGCCAGGAACGTGCGCTAAAACCGATTTCCGCGCACAGCGTATTCATGGATTTTAGGCTCCCAAACCAGCCGTGGCGCAGAGAATCGCAGCGACCCTGCAGCAGCGCAAGTAACGCCCCCAAGAACGCCCTCGCGCAAGGAAAAGCCATCAAAATCGCTAAATCATCGCAAAGGGCTGCGCTAACCCTGGACCAGTTCACCGGGCTGGCAAACAGCAAACGCCAAGCGGGGAACGTGTATTTCAGGGGTGCGCGGGAAGTTCCACACGCGATTGGCCCAGTGCGAGCAGGGTACGTGTATTTCAGGGGTGCGCGGGAAGTTCCACACGTGATTTCATCAGGGTACGTGTATTCCAGGGGTGCGCGGGAAGTTCCACACGCGATTGGCCCAGTGCGAGCAGGGTACGTGTATTTCAGGGGTGCGCGGGAAGTTCCACACGCGAATTCATCAGGGTACGTGTATTCCAGGGGTGCGCGTGAAGTTCCACACGCGATTGGCCCAGTGCGAGCAGGGTACGTGTATTTCAGGGGTGCGCGGGAAGTTCCACACGCGATTTCAGCAGGGTACGTGTATCTCAGGGGTGCGCGGGAAGTTCCACACGCGATTGGCCCAGTGCGAGCAGGGTACGTGTATTTCAGGGGTGCGCGGGAAGTTCCACATGCGATTTCAGCAGGGTACGTGTATTCCAGGGGTGCGCGGGAAGTTCCACACGCGATTGGCCCAGTGCGAGCAGGGTACGTGTATTTCAGGGATGCGCGGGAAGTTCCACACGCGATTTCAGCAGGGTACGTGTATTCCAGGGGTGCGCGGGAAGTTCCACACGCGATTGGCCCAGTGCGAGCAGGGTACGTGTATTTCAGGGGTGCGCGGGAAGTTCCACACGCGAATTCATCAGGGTACGTGTATTCCAGGGGTGCGCGTGAAGTTCCACACGCGATTGGCCCAGTGCGAGCAGGGTACGTGTATTTCAGGGGTGCGCGGGAAGTTCCACACGCGATTTCAGCAGGGTACGTGTATCTCAGGGGTGCGCGGGAAGTTCCACACGCGATTGGCCCAGTGCGAGCAGGGTACGTGTATTTCAGGGGTGCGCGGGAAGTTCCACACGTGATTTCATCAGGGTACGTGTATTCCAGGGGTGCGCGGGAAGTTCCACACGCGATTGGCCCAGTGCGAGCAGGGTACGTGTATTTCAGGGGTGCGCGGGAAGTTCCACACGCGAATTCATCAGGGTACGTGTATTCCAGGGGTGCGCGTGAAGTTCCACACGCGATTGGCCCAGTGCGAGCAGGGTACGTGTATTTCAGGGGTGCGCGGGAAGTTCCACACGCGATTTCAGCAGGGTACGTGTATCTCAGGGGTGCGCGGGAAGTTCCACACGCGATTGGCCCAGTGCGAGCAGGGTACGTGTATTTCAGGGGTGCGCGGGAAGTTCCACATGCGATTTCAGCAGGGTACGTGTATTCCAGGGGTGCGCGGGAAGTTCCACACGCGATTGGCCCAGTGCGAGCAGGGTACGTGTATTTCAGGGATGCGCGGGAAGTTCCACACGCGATTTCAGCAGGGTACGTGTATTCCAGGGGTGCTCAGGAAGTTCCACACGCGATTGGCCCAGTGCGAGCAGGGTACGTGTATTTCAGGGGTGCGCGGGAAGTTCCACACGCGATTTCAGCAGGGTACGTGTATCTCAGGGGTGCGCGGGAAGTTCCACACGCGATTTCAGCAGGGTACGTGTATTTCAGGGGTGCGCGGGAAGTTCCACACGCGATTGGCCCAGTGCGAGCAGGGTACGTGTATTCCATGGGTGCGCGGGAAGTTCCACACGCGATATCAGCAGGGTACATGTATTTCAGGGGTGCGCGGGAAGTTCCACACGCGATTGGCCCAGTGCGAGCAGGGTACGTGTATTCCATGGGTGCGCAGGAAGTTCCACATGAGATTCCAGCAGGGTATGTGAATTCCAGGGGTTCTGGGGAGTACTACACGTGAATTGGCCGTGTGGGTCCTCCCAGGTGTACGCTCGACAACCTCCACGGCCCCTGCAGGCAGCCCACACCACGGGGGACTACCCTGCACCCCTGCTCATGTCCCGCAGGCAGCCCATCCACCATGGGCATGCCCCGCAGCCAACCCACATGTCACCTTGCACTACTGATCAACAATGCATGTCTCCCACCACCCCCACCCCCCAGCAGTACAGGGGCAGCCTCCACCAGGCCCCCACTCATGTCTCCCGCCACCCCCACCCCCCAGCAGTGCAGGGGCAGCCCCCACCAGGCCCCCACTCATGTCTCCTACCACCCCCACCACCCAGCCACCAGGGGCACCCTCCACCAGGCCCCCACTCATGTCTCCCACCACCCCCACCCCCCAGCAGTGCAGGGGCAGCCTCCACCAGGCCCCCACTCATGTCTCCCACCACCCTCACCCCCCAGCAGTGCAGGGGCAGCCTCCACCAGGCCCCCACTCATGTCTCCCACCACCCCCACCCCCCAGCCACAAGGGGCAGCCCCCACCAGGCCCCCACTCATGTCTCCCACCACCCCCACCACCCAGCCACCAGGGGCACCCTCCACCAGGCCCCCACTCATGTCTCCCACCACCCCCACCCACCAGCAGTGCAGGGGCAGCCCCCACCAGGCCCCCACTCATGTCTCCCACCACCCCCACCCCCCAGCAGTGCAGGGGCACCCTCCACCAGGCCCCCACTCATGTCTCACACCACCCCCACCCCCCACCCCCCAGGGGCACCCTCCGCCAGGCCCCCACTCATGTCTCCCACCACCCCCACCCCCACCCCCCAGGGGCACCCTCCACCAGGCCCCCACTCATGTCTCCCACCACCCCCACCCCCCAGCAGTGCAGGGGCAGCCTCCACCAGGCCCCCACTCATGTCTCCCACCACCCCCACCCACCAGCAGTGCAGGGGCAGCCCCCACCAGGCCCCCACTCATGTCTCCCACCACCCCCACCCCCCAGCAGTGCAGGGGCACCCTCCACCAGGCCCCACTCATGTCTCCCACCACCCCCACCCCCCAGCCACCAGGGGCAGCCCCCACCAGGCCCCCACTCATGTCTCCCACCACCCCCACCCCCCAGCAGTGCAGGGGCAGCCCCCACCAGGCCCCAACTCATGTCTCCCACCACCCCCACCCCCCACCATCCAGGGGCACCCTCCACCAGGCCCCCACTCATGTCTCCCACCACCCCCACCCCCCAGCCACCAGGGGCACCCTCCACCAGGCCCCCACTCATGTCTCCCACCACCCCCACCCCCCAGCAGTGCAGGGGCACCCTCCACCAGGCCCCCACTCATGTCTCCCACCACCCCCACCCCCCAGCCACCAGGGGCAGCCCCCACCAGGCCCCCACTCATGTCTCCCACCACCCCCCAGCCACCAGGGGCAGCCTCCACCAGGCCCCCACTCATGTCTCCCACCACCCCCACCCCCCACCATCCAGGGGCACCCTCCACCAGGCCCCCACTCATGTCTCCCATCACCCCCACCCCCCAGCAGTGCAGGGGCAGCACCACCAGGGCCCACTCATGTCTCCCACCACCCCCACCACCCAGCAGTGCAGGGGCAGCCCCCACCAGGCCCCCACTCATGTCTCCCACCACCCCCACCCCCCAGCAGTGCAGGGGCAGCCTCCACCAGGCCCCCACTCATGTCTCCCACCACCCCCACCCCCCAGCCACCAGGGGCAGCCTCCACCAGGCCCCCACTCATGTCTCCCACCACCCCCACCCCCCACCATCCAGGGGCACCCTCCACCAGGCCCCCACTCATGTCTCCCACCACCCCCACCCCCCACCATCCAGGGGCACCCTCCACCAGGCCCCCACTCATGTCTCCCACCACCCCCACCCCCCAGCCACCAGGGGCAGCCTCCACCAGGCCCCCACTCATGTCTCCCACCACCCCCACCCCCCACCATCCAGGGGCACCCTCCACCAGGCCCCCACTCATGTCTCCCACCACCCCCACCCCCCACCATCCAGGGGCACCCTCCACCAGGCCCCCACGCATGTCTCCCACCACCCCCACCCCCCAGCCACCAGGGGCACCCTCCACCAGGCCCCCACTCATGTCTCCCACCACCCCCACCACCCAGCAGTGCAGGGGCAGCCCCCACCAGGCCCCCACTCATGTCTCCCACCACCCCCACCCCCCAGCAGTGCAGGGGCACCCTCCACCAGGCCCCCACTCATGTCTCCCACCCCCCCCACCCCCCAGCCGTGCAGGGGCACCCTCCACCAGGCCCCCACTCATGTCTCCCACCACCCCCACCCCCCAGCAGTGCAGGGGCAGCACCACCAGGCCCCCACTCATGTCTCCCACCACCCCCACCACCCAGCAGTGCAGGGGCAGCCCCCACCAGGCCCCCACTCATGTTTCCCACCACCCCCACCCCCCAGCAGTGCAGGGGCAGCCTCCACCAGGCCCCCACTCATGTCTCCCACCACCCCCACCCCCCAGCCACCAGGGGCAGCCTCCACCAGGCCCCCACTCATGTCTCCCACCACCCCCACCCCCCACCATCCAGGGGCACCCTCCACCAGGCCCCCACTCATGTCTCCCACCACCCCCAGCCCCCACCATCCAGGGGCACCCTCCACCAGGCCCCCACTCATGTCTCCCACCACCCCCACCCCCCAGCCACCAGGGGCACCCTCCACCAGGCCCCCACTCATGTCTCCCACCACCCCCACCCCCCAGCAGTGCAGGGGCAGCACCACCAGGCCCCCACTCATGTCTCCCACCACCCCCACCCCCCAGCAGTGCAGGGGCAGCCTCCACCAGGCCCCCACTCATGTCTCCCACCACCCCCACCCCCCAGCCACCAGGGGCAGCCTTCACCAGGCCCCCACTCATGTCTCCCACCACCCCCACCCCCCACCATCCAGGGGCACCCTCCACCAGGCCCCCACTCATGTCTCCCACCACCCCACCCCCCAGCAGTGCAGGGGCAGCCTCCACCAGGCCCCCACTCATGTCTCCCACCACCCCCACCCCCACCCCCCAGCAGTGCAGGGGCAGCCCCCACCAGGCCCCCACTCATGTCTCCCACCACCCCCACCCCCCAGCAGTGCAGGGGCAGCCCCCACCAGGCCCCCACTCATGTCTCCCACCACCCCCACCCCCCAGCAGTGCAGGGGCACCCTCCACCAGGCCCCCACTCATGTCTCCCACCACCCCCACCCCCCAGCCGTGCAGGGGCACCCTCCACCAGGCCCCCACTCATGTCTCCCACCACCCCCACCCCCCAGCAATGCAGGGGCAGCACCACCAGGCCCCCACTCATGTCTCCCACCACCCCCACCCACCAGCCACCAGGGGCACCCTCCACCAGGCCCCCACTCATGTCTCCCACCACCCCCACCCCCCAGCAGTGCAGGGGCAGCCTCCACCAGGCCCCCACTCATGTCTCCCACCACCCCCACACCCCAGCAGTGCAGGGGCACCCTCGACCAGGTCCTCACAATCCCCAATCATGTGCGTTATGGTCAGCCTCCACAGCCAAAAAGCCCTACCAAGTAACCCATTCACCCACATGGAAATGGAAATTACATGTCACACCCCCAATGTTCATGAAGCTAATGAACCCATGTCCATCACACACAATGTTTGCAATTGAATGGTAAAACACCCAACATGACATGCATGAAACCAATGAGATGATACCACACAGTGAAGTATGAAAACAAAATTGTTTTGAAAAAAAGAAAGAATGCTAAATAAATGAAACAAACTACAATGGGAAGTAAAAAAAATCAAGCTACATGTCCGTATAAAAATAAAGAACTGTAAATCATAATCCAAAAAAATGTCGTCCAAAGTCAAATTTAAAAAAAAATCTATCAAATCAAGAACTATGTAAAAAACTCGAAAGGGTCCATGAGCCCAACTGAACAAAGGAAACCTAAAAAAAAACCTAACTAAAAAGCAACTATATACAAAAAGTGGAGCAGTGTCCGTCGACTCCAAATCATAAGAAAAAACAAAGGAAACCTAAAACTAAAGAACTATATACAAAGGCGGCGGGCAAGTCCAGCGGCTCACTCCGTGGTGTTCCGGGCCAGGGCATCATCGAACTCCTGTTCGATGTCCCGGAGGCGGTCCAGTTCCATGGCCCCGAGGGTCCGCAGGGACGACGCCGTGTCCTCCTCCAACCCCCTGCGGATTGCCTCGAGGCACTCGGCCCGCCTCAGGGCCCTCCGCATGGAGTTCTCCGCCCTGACCATTGTGAGCCGCGCCTCTTCCGCCCGCCGCCGCTCTGCACCTATGGCCTGGCCCAACCGCTGCCACACGGAAGACACTCTCTGTCCTGGGTCCTCCTGCCCTCCGGCCGATGCCTGCCCCTCCGATGTCGAAGGCCCCGAGCCTTCATGGCTCCCACCATTTTGCTGCTGCTGCTCTGCCTCTGCCCGTGCACTGCCTCCTGCTGCCTGCACATCCTCCGCCGGCTGGGGTGCAGTTGTTGATGTGGCCACCCCTGCTGGACGTCCGACTCCCGACTGTGGCAGGGATGCCTCCTCCACCAGCCTGGCCGCACTGTCAGAGGCAGCTCCACAGGGCACCCAGGTGACTGATGGGTGGGAAGATGGCACAGAGGACGACTGGCGCGTAGGGGGTCCAGTTGAGGAGGGGGTCGGAGCAAGCCCCATCAGACGGAGGAATCCGGTCTGGGTGACCTGTCCCAGCAGGCTGACGTGGTCAACGAGCCATTCGAGATGACGTGCAGTCTCTCCATGAAAAGACTGCAGGTCACCTCGCATGGCCCGTTGACGCAACGCCACACCAGCCAGGACAGGCTCAACCCGGACCTGGATAGCCACGTCCGCAGGCAGAGGAAGGCCAGTTGACGTCAGCTCATCCCCTGCCTGAAAACGGGTCTGGACGTAGGCATCCCTGCTGGTGCAAGATGATGCAGGGACAGGATCGGGGACAGGATTGCACACAGGCACCTCCGCGGCGGCCTGTGCTGCCTCCTGTCCCTGGTCCTGGACTGCACCACTAGCACCAGTGGGATCCCCACCTCCAGACCCCGTCTCTGGTGCTTGCACGGCCTCCTCCTCCACCAAACCCCCCACCAACCTGGATGACTCCGTGCCATCTTCCCCTGTTGGGCCGTGTGGGGTCCCAGCTGCCCCTTCTGCTGCCGAGGAGTCCAACTCCAACCTCCGCCTCTTGGACCTCCCCCCGGCAGCTGCGGCCTGGGACGCGGCACCGGACTCCTCACTCCCCGACGAGATGACAACACGGGAGGGGAGCCGGGCCTTGCGTCTCCGGCTGGCGGTGGGATCCCCGCCGCTGTGCTCCACAGCACCTTCTCCGCCCTCTTCATCAGTTGACGCTGCAGACAGGGAGAAACAAAACACAGGCATCAGGGCACTGTACAATGGACACATACACACATGACAGTTGCACATGAGTGGCATTGGCAAACCTCAGACATGTCATCACAATCCCCAACACACATGTCATTGCAACTCGCACACATGAGCCATACCACAGCCATATCGCAACTGCCACCACCATCCATACACATACAACAGCATGAGCAGCCAAAGGTGACCCAGACATCACATGCAACACAGGAAGTGCACCACACATGTACACACACCACCACACTTGCATGCATGTGTACACCTCTGCCAAGTGTCGCACTGTTCAGACGGGCATCCATGTCACATCTGCCAATCAGGCTTCCACATACCGCAGTCACATGCATCCATGTTGCATCACTGTTGCACCCTTGTCAAATACACACACATGCACATGTACACAGTGCTCATACATGCAGCAGAAAACAACATACATGCGTGACATCACGGACATGTCTACTTAAATACACATTCATCCAAACATGTGTGCACACACAACTGCATTTGGCATGCAAGCCTACACACACAAGCACCATCCATGTCTCACACATTACAGCCCTCGCATGTGTCAGCCCCACGGCCCTGGACACCCCCACCCATACTCGACCCCATACAAACAGATGTGCAACCTGCACACTACCGAATAATCACCACACGCACTACTCACAATCAGGATGCATGTACACTCACCGCTCGACTCCAGACGGGTCTGCTTCTCCAGGACCTGGACGTGGAGCGCTGGGGATATGCGTTCCAGGACCCTCATCTGTTCTTCCGACAAGTGGCCCCGGCGCCCCTTGGCATCCGCTGCCTTCAAGAGGCGCCGGGCCTTGCTCAGGGTCCTGGACCTGAAGTCCTCCCAGCGCTTCCTGACATGTTGGAAGTCGCGGACTGCCACCCCCTCCGCGTTGATGGCAGTCACGATGTCAGTCCAGATCCGAGTCCGTCCTTCCTTGTCGACGCGGGAACTTCCGAAGAGGGCATCATACTGCCCCAGGACTTGCTCCACCAGGACACCAACTTCGGTGGCACTGAAGCTGGTGCCCCTCTGCCTCTCTGGCCGGGGTATGTCAGTGGACACAGATGGTGTTTGCCCCGACATGACAACCCCAGAGGCAGGAGTGGGTGGGCAACTGGGTCCTGGGGCTGGGCTGTGGAGCGATGGAATACCAGTCGGGAGTCTTCGGTTCCAGCAGGGGTGGTCACAGCAACAGCACCCCTGGCTGATGTGCAGGCAGCAAATGGCAGTGCACGTGGGCAGCAGGCAGTCAGGCAGCAGCAGATGGCAGGTGGGAGCGTGCTCGGGGCTCTGGGGGGCAGTAGTTCGGCCTTCTGGGCAGGAGCGTGGTCTTCCGTGTGCATACGCGTGGCCAGCTTGATACGGAGTGATTTGGCACGTGAAAAGTCTGCACGTCAGCGTGAAATTCGAGGAAAGGCCCTTAGCGCGTAAGCGCGTCAGCACGCATACGCGATTCTATTGGACCAAAGGCCCTCAGCGCGTAAGCGCGTCTGTGACGTGACCCGCACGGGTGTTTCCCACACCGCACGTGATGACAGAGCACACGTGGAAAGACTGCACGTCAGAGTGTCATCGCGTGTTATTGGACAGCACGTCAGAGTGTCATCGCGTGTTATTGGACAGCACGTCAGAGTGTCATCGCGTGTAATTGGACAAAAGTGCGCGTACACGCGATTGGCCTATGTACGTGTATATCAGGGGTGCGCGGGCACTTACACATGCAAGTACGTCAGCGCACCTGTATCCCGGGGTGCGCGGGAATTTCCACACGCTATTGGACTGGGTACTGGATTTCAGGGGTGCGCGGGTCACACGCTCGCCTACAACACGCGCAACGCATTAATTTTCGCGCTAACAAAATAACAAGCTCAGACCCAGGATGAACATACCGTTCCTAGCAGCAGTGGGCGTGGGCTACCAAAGGAGGAGGAGGAGGATAGTCAGGGCCAGAATATTCACACCCAGAACCAGCCTTTTCGGGATGCCTGATGACCAGGTGCATGGGAGGTACAGGTTTCCACCACACATTATACTGGACCTGGTGAGTGAGTGGGAGGATGACCTCACATCACCCACCCTGTGCTCCCAAGCACTCAGCCCCCTGGAGAAGGTCCTCAATGTACTGCACTTCTTGGCCACAGGATCATTTCAGCGGACAAGTGCCATTGTGGGTGGGGTATCACAGGCCACCCAGTCACGCTGCCTACACCAGGTCTTGAACATCATCACTGCACGCCCATCAGTCCGCAGGCACATATACCTGCCCAGAACACCTGCAGAAAGGCATGCTGCCGCCCTGGATTTTTACGGTGTGGCACGATTCCCCAAAGTGCTAGGTGCCATTGACTGCACCCATGTGGCTCTACGTCCCCCCAGGGCATCAGAGCACATCTATAGGAACCGCAAGCACTGGCATTCCATCAACGTGCAGGTAGTATGTAATGCCAAGGGAATCATCACCTCAGTATTTGCCAACTATCCCGGGTCAACCCACGACAGCTTCATTTACCGAATGTCCACCCTAAGCCGGGACCTAGAAGCTGGGCGGCATGGCGATACATGGCTGCTTGGTGAGTATGAATGCCACTGCACATGCATGCATGTCAGATACTGAGCAAGGTCACAACCCCACCAATGATACCAATCACCACCTCCACAGGGGACAGTGCCTACCCTCTCAGCCCCCACATGATGACGCCAATTCGGAACCCCACCACGCCACCCCAGGTAAGATATAACACAGCCCACATTACAACCCGGGGCATAGTGGAGCGCACATTCGGAGTGCTAAAGTCACGCTTTCGCTCCCTTGACCGTTCTGGCGGGCAGCTGTTGTACGCTCCCCCAGTAGTGTGCAGGATCATAGTGGCAGCATGTGTCCTGCACAACACTGCAACACGCCGGGGCCTGGCCGTGGACATGGTGGTGGCCCCACATCCCCAACCACATGCACAGCCGCTGCGCATGGGAGGGGAAAGGGCACTGGGGGAGGCAGCCCGTACACAGCTAGTGGCTAATTACTTCACATAGAAATCACACCCCTGTGGAGTGCACACTGCCCTGGCACATTCCATCTGACAATCAATGATGACTCAACCTGACACTGATCCTGAATGTCTGGAGAATGAACCGTGAAAACCATATCAGCCTGAGATTGTTCACCTGGAAGTGTCACAATGTGTGCATCCCTACCCACACAGACACCACCAATGCAGTTTTGTGAAGTAACACATTCAAGCAGCTAAAATGAATACCCACTTGCAAAATGCAACAAGAGGACAGTGCCATGTCAGCCAACCCATCCCCAGCACCGCCACACGACACACTGTGCCATGTCATGCTATTTGCAGGTAAACAAACTAATCCCCACAACATGACACTAGTGTCACAATGTAGAGTGTCCCTAATTGAAACTTGCAACACCTGAAATGCTCACAGTAATGCAGGACCAACAACAAACTTGAGCAGGTACTACCATCAACATGACATCACAAATGTTATATATTAGTAGTCTCACCACCTGGAAATGCCTGCACTCCCACCACTACCAACTGTGCAGTGTTGGCGCCATGTAGAGTTGTAGGTGCACTGCTGCCAACATGGACCCCATCTCCAAACTAGAGGGCCTTGTGTAGACATGAGGAAGGGACCTGCAAATTGGGAGGTAGACACAGATGATGAGTTACACATCAATGCAACATGCAGTGTACAACACAACAGCAATATGCACTAGGAATGTATACACAGTATTGACTAGACTACCCACACATGTAGTGGGAGTCCAATGTCACCATGTACGTCAATGTCACTTGGGTACACCCTTTGCAAGCCCATGGAAACGGGAAGCAGGAGGGGTGTGTGTGACTCTAACCCAAGCATCTGAACCAAATACATGAAAAGCCTGCATGTGCCCAGCCACAATGCAGCGTATGCCCACAGGAACCACGGAAGCCAACAAATTGTCCCAAAAAAATTGGGAAAAAATAATTAAAAATAAAAATAAAAATAAAAATAAATAAAAAATGGCCATTGATGGGCCCGGGGGGGTTGGGGAGGCCACCCAGGAGGTCCGAGGACAGGATGCACACCAGAACCCACCTGCGTGGATCCTGGGAAAAAAAAACACCTCCATGGGCTCATGGCCCCCACGGCTACCCTATTGTGGGAGTATCACTGCTGTCGCTATTATCACCCTGTGCAGCTGCATCCGGAGGTGGTTGCACTATGGGAGGCAGCCCACGCAAGGCCCTAGTCTGCTCCTCCATGGCTGCAAGCATGCGGGTGTGGTAGGTCTGGTTCTGGAGGATGAGTGTGCGGAGGTCCCCATGCAACAACTCACGGGATGCCCGGACCTCCGTCCTCGTTGCCTGCATCTCAGCTGAGAGCGTACGGGTGAGACGCTCCAGCTGCTGTTCTGTCCTTTGGTGTGTTGAAGCCTCAAGCTCAACAAGAGTCGTCCTGAGGTGAAGGAGCTCCTGCCTCAGGGCTTCCCTGTGGCCCTGGGACTCTATGGAGATGGCCTCCTGCAGAGTCGCCAGTGCCGCCCGCCTGTCCCTGTTGGACGCCAACATGTCCTCCCTGTGTGACTGGCAGATGGAGTCGGTTGCCTGCTGTAGTCGCTCCATCAGCCTTTCAGGGGGGACAATGGAAGTGGCCACCCTATCCATGGCCTGAGCCATCATCTCGGATGATGCTGCCTGTTGGGTTGCCATACCGTAAATGGATTGCTCCCATGCGGTATTGCCAGGTGGCGTACGGCCACCACGTCGGCGGGCACCACACCTGTCTGGGGCAAGGCGAACTGCGCCTTGCTGTGCCGGCACTGCCTGAGGCTGCAGGACTGCATTCCCCCTCTGATCTGCTGGCCCAGGAACAGGATCAGATGTCGCGGAGTGTGACCCTGCATCCGTAACCACCAAAGGCGTAGCTGCCAACACTGACATCCCCATTGAGGGTTCTGACCCTGGTGCAGGTGGGTGGGACAGAACAGAATCCCTCCCTGGAACACTCACCTGCGATGGCACGTAGGTCTCATCCGAATCAACACCTGAGTACAGCTCGGGGGAGGTGCAGCCAGAGACACCCCTTGAGAGCACGACCTGCAGCATTTGTGGGTTCTCACCCACCACCACACCACGTCCCTCCCTGGTGGTCGGTCGGCCCTCGGACCCCTCCTGGGTCTGCACCATCTCCACAACCCCAGCAGTATCAGGTGCGTCTTCCCCTGCAAAGACATAAAAACAAAGAAATGGAAACAGGCATTAGCACCATGGCACACAATGAGGGCTGAGAAGCAAGAGAACCAGTACTTGATTGACACATGTCCCACATGACTAAAACCCTCCCATGCATGCACCCTCACTGCATATGAAGGGCAGGCAATTGGCACACACTGATGACACCAAGATGGAAGATGAACACATTTTCTGCATGCTGCCTGGCAGTGGCATCACACATTGGCCTGTGATTGCCAGGTGAAACACACATGCCATCACACAGATGGCATGTACCATTGCTATTGAGTGAAGATGGAGAGGAGGGCAGCACCTATTCATTCAATCCAGTTCCCGCATGTAATAGCTTTTCTAATTCAAACAGGTCAGATTTTTCACCTGGAGCTGCCAGTCCGAAATGGTCCAATTGCACAGGGACATGTGTGTACAAATGATATCCAGGTAACAAAGTCACTCCACTTTACCATAGCCATGTCAGACATGTGACTAGAGGACTGCGAAATGCCTAGTAAAAGTGGTGGAATGCAAACAATCTGACTGAATGAACTGTTAAAAATAAGCAACAATGTTGTGGCAAGGTGACACTTCAAGGGCAACTGGCGTGCAGTTGGGCTAGATGTCTACTGTTGGCAGAAGGGATACTGCTATGGCCAAATGCAGCTGCGCAGGATGTATTGCATGAAGCACATGGCTGACCCATACCACTCAGGCGCACACACTCTCACCTGGCTCACAAACAGAAGCCCTCACACACACCATGCACATGGATGACACACACATGCATGTGCACTCACCGGACAATGCCTCGTAATCAGGCAGATCTCCCACGCCTTGGATCTGTTCCTCCGTGACGTAGGTCCCAGCGACTGACTCATGTGGAGTGAGTTCCATGTCTACTACTGGAGACCCACCTCCAGTCACTAGAGTTGCGGCATGACTTGAGGCCAGCTTACTCTTTGCCCTGCGCTTTAGGTCATTCCAGCGCTTATAGCAATCATTGGCTGTGCGCCTCACGATTCCAAGGGCACTTACGATGTCCGCAACGGTCTGCCAGTGTGCCTGGCGTTGTGCAGGTGTGGTCTTGGATCCTGCAACAATGACCATCTCGTTGTCATGTGCGGACACATACTCGACAAGTGCATTCAGTTCGTCATCCGTGAAGCTGGGGTTCCTCGACGGGCCGGACTGTGTAGCCGTGTCTGGGGCATCAGCCTGTGCCGGACGAGCACTCTTCCTCTTCCGCTTGGAAGGTGGTGGTGATCCTGAGTGTCCTGCGCCGCTCTGGACACTAGGGGCAGAAGCCCTGGTGGACTCTGTATCAGGAGTGTGGGATTGCACACTCAGCATGGGAGTTGGTGCAGGCATTGGCTCAAGTGTGATGGTGTCAGGGGGAATGTCAGCAGGATGGACTAGGACCGACACTGTCCTGGCTGGGTGTGTGAGGGCTGGGGTGGATGGAGCCGCAGCTGCCCCTGCAGCCTCTCCGCCCTGCCTACTTGGGGCAGCAGATGACCTTGCTGCCCCAGATGCACGTGGCATGGTGACATCAACGTGCACCAGCGCACGTGTCATAGGCCTGCTGACCTGGAAGTCAGCCATGGAGTCAGCCAGGTCTGGTGCCACAATGGGCTGGTCCAACAAGGGCTGAGCATGGATGGTGTCAGCCACATCAGCCTCAACGGGAGGGGGGGGGATTATGGGTGCCCTTGACTGGTCCTCCACACATGGGGGGACAGGCTCACCCTGCAAGTAACGACCACGTCCCCTACCGGATCCACCACGGCCACCACTTGTGGCTCTTCCACCTTTGCCACCCTTACGGAATCCTCGCCTCCCAGCCATGGCACTGATGTAAATGTGCGTATGGGAGTGGCTGTAAACTATTGTCCTGGGCAATTGGGGGTCAAAGGGGTTGGGTACCAGATGGTAATTGTACCCTAGTGCTCTTGCAAGGCTGAATGTAACCCCTGGGGAAAGATGACGGGTCACGCTACGCACAGGAGCCCCAAAAAAGGGAGATGACGTGCACGCAACCCCTCCTAGACCACGTGTGCAGAAAGAAAAACCTGCACTACGCTGTGGCACCCAGTAACACAAGAATGAACGTATGCGTGTCACACGCAGCCTAGAATGACCTCTGAAGGGGTAGGCTACACACGGGGCAAGCACAGATGTTAGATACGTGCGTGACTCACCGTCTGCCAGGTAAAAGAGCGTGAAAAAGGAGCGCGTTTGGTTGGCAACACCCCCGCCAAAAGAAGATTTGTACGCTGTCTGAGGAGACAGGACAACAGTAGAAGGGAACACTGTTTGAGAGAACAGGCCCAGGTAAACCAGTAAAAGAGAAAAAAGAGAAAAAGATGTCAGAGGTAACAGGGAATACGAACTTGAAACGCTGTGAAGTAAATCGCGTGTGAAACGACAAGAAGTACAGAATTCACCCACTCGCTCTCCACGAAAAGCACGTACAAGGAAATGGTGTTCTACACGTACCTTTTATACAGGCCCACACGTCCAGAGTCACTTACGCGGCGTGTACGCGCTAGGGCCATTTCCACCAATTACACGCTTTGTCACTTCTGCGTGTAGGGCCATTTCCACCAATTACACGCTTTGTCACTGCCGCGTGTACGCGCTAGGCCCATTCTCACCAATTACACGCGATGACACTCTGACGTGCTGTCCAATAACACGCGATGGCACTCTGACGTGCAGTCTTTCCACGTGTGCTCTGTCATCACGTGCGGTGTGGGAAACACCCGTGCGGGTCACGTCACAGACGCGCTTACACGCTGAGGGCCTTTGGTCCAATAGAATCGCGTATGCGTGCTGACGCGCTTACGCGCTTACGCGCTAAGGGCCTTTCCTCGAATTTCACGCTGACGTGCAGACTTTTCACGTGCCAAATCACTCCGTATCAAGCTGGCCACGCGTATGCACACGGAAGACCACGCTCCTGCCCAGAAGGCCGAACTACTGCCCCCCAGAGCCCCGAGCACGCTCCCACCTGCCATCTGCTGCTGCCTGACTGCCTGCTGCCCACGTGCACTGCCATTTGCTGCCTGCACATCAGCCAGGGGTGCTGTTGCTGTGACCACCCCTGCTGGAACCGAAGACTCCCGACTGGTATTCCATCGCTCCACAGCCCAGCCCCAGGACCCAGTTGCCCACCCACTCCTGCCTCTGGGGTTGTCATGTCGGGGCAAACACCATCTGTGTCCACTGACATACCCCGGCCAGAGAGGCAGAGGGGCACCAGCTTCAGTGCCACCGAAGTTGGTGTCCTGGTGGAGCAAGTCCTGGGGCAGTATGATGCCCTCTTCGGAAGTTCCCGCGCCGACAAGGAAGGACGGACTCAGATCTGGACTGACATCGTGACTGCCATCAACGCGGAGGGGGTGGCAGTCCGCGACTTCCAACATGTCAGGAAGCGCTGGGAGGACTTCAGGTCCAGGACCCTGAACAAGGCCCGGCGCCTCTTGAAGGCAGCGGATGCCAAGGGGCGCCGGGGCCACTTGTCGGAAGAACAGATGAGGGTCCTGGAACGCATATCCCCAGCGCTCCACGTCCAGGTCCTGGAGAAGCAGACCCGTCTGGAGTCGAGCGGTGAGTGTACATGCATCCTGATTGTGAGCAGTGCGTGTGGTGATTATTCGGTAGTGTGCAGGTTGCACATCTGTTTGTATGGGGTCGAGTATGGGTGGGGGTGTCCAGGGCCGTGGGGCTGACACATGCGAGGGCTGTAATGTGTGAGACATGGATGGTGCTTGTGTGTGTAGGCTTGCATGCCAAATGCAGTTGTGTGTGCACACATGTTTGGATGAATGTGTATTTAAGTAGACATGTCCGTGATGTCACGCATGTATGTTGTTTTCTGCTGCATGTATGAGCACTGTGTACATGTGCATGTGTGTGTATTTGACAAGGGTGCAACAGTGATGCAACATGGATGCATGTGACTGCGGTATGTGGAAGCCTGATTGGCAGATGTGACATGGATGCCCGTCTGAACAGTGCGACACTTGGCAGAGGTGTACACATGCATGCAAGTGTGGTGGTGTGTGTACATGTGTGGTGCACTTCCTGTGTTGCATGTGATGTCTGGGTCACCTTTGGCTGCTCATGCTGTTGTATGTGTATGGATGGTGGTGGCAGTTGCGATATGGCTGTGGTATGGCTCATGTGTGCGAGTTGCAATGACATGTGTGTTGGGGATTGTGATGACATGTCTGAGGTTTGCCAATGCCACTCATGTGCAACTGTCATGTGTGTATGTGTCCATTGTACAGTGCCCTGATGCCTGTGTTTTGTTTCTCCCTGTCTGCAGCGTCAACTGATGAAGAGGGCGGAGAAGGTGCTGTGGAGCACAGCAGCGGGGATCCCACCGCCAGCCGGAGACGCAAGGCCCGGCTCCCCTCCCGTGTTGATATCTCATCGGGGAGTGAGGAGTCCGGTGCCGCGTCCCAGGCCGCAGCTGCCGGGGGGAGGTCCAAGAGGCGGAGGTTGGAGTTGGACTCCTCGGCAGCAGAAGGGGCAGCTGTGACCCCACAGGGCCCAACAGGGGAAGATGGAACGGAGTCATCCAGGTTGGTGGGGGGTTTGGTGGAGGAGGAGGCCGTGCAAGCACCAGAGACGGGGTCTGGAGGTGGGGATCCCACTGGTGCTAGTGGTGCAGTCCAGGACCAGGGACAGGAGGCAGCACAGGCCGCCGCGGAGGTGCCTGTGTGCAATCCTGTCCCCGATCCTGTCCCTGCATCATCTTGCACCAGCAGGGATGCCTACGTCCAGACCCGTTTTCAGGCAGGGGATGAGCTGACGTCAACTGGCCTCCCTCTGCCTGCGGACGTGGCTATCCAGGTCCGGGTTGAGCCTGTCCTGGCTGGTGTGGCATTGCGTCAACGGGCCATGCGAGGTGACCTGCAGTCTTTTCATGGAGAGACTGCACGTCATCTCGAATGGCTCGTTGACCACGTCAGCCTGCTGGGACAGGTCACCCAGACCGGATTCCTCCGTCTGATGGGGCTTGCTCCGACCCCCTCCTCAACTGGACCCCCTACGCGCCAGTCGTCCTCTGTGCCATCTTCCCACCCATCAGTCATCTGGGTGCCCTGTGGAGCTGCGTCTGACAGTGCGGCCAGGCTGGTGGAGGAGGCATCCCTGCCACAGTCGGGAGTCGGACGTCCAGCAGGGGTGGCCACATCAACAACTGCACCCCAGCCGGCGGAGGATGTGCAGGCAGCAGGAGGCAGTGCACGGGCAGAGGCAGAGCAGCAGCAGCAACATGGTGGGAGCCATGAAGGCTCGGGGCCTTCGACATCGGAGGGGCAGGCATCGGCCGGAGGGCAGGAGGACCCAGGACAGAGAGTGTCTTCCGTGTGGCAGCGGTTGGGCCAGGCCATAGGTGCGGAGCGGCGGCGGGCGGAAGAGGCGCGGCTCATAATGGTCAGGGCGGAGAACTCCATGCGGAGGGCCCTGAGGCGGGCCGAGTGCCTCGAGGCAATCCGCAGGGGGTTGGAGGAGGACACAGCGTCGTCCCTGCGGACCCTCGGGGCCATGGAACTGGACCGCCTCCGGGACATCGAACAGGAGTTCGATGATGCCCTGGCCCGGAACACCACGGAGTGAGCCGCTGGACTTGCCCGCCGCCTTTGTATATAGTTCTTTAGTTTTAGGTTTCCTTTGTTTTTTCTTATGATTTGGAGTCGACGGACACTGCTCCACTTTTTGTATATAGTTGCTTTTTAGTTAGGTTTTTTTTTAGGTTTCCTTTGTTCAGTTGGGCTCATGGACCCTTTCGAGTTTTTTACATAGTTCTTGATTTGATAGATTTTTTTTTAAATTTGACTTTGGACGACATTTTTTTGGATTATGATTTGCAGTTCTTTATTTTTATACGGACATGCAGCTTGATTTTTTTTACTTCCCATTGTAGTTTGTTTCATTTCTTTAGCATTCTTTCTTTTTTCAATACAATTTTGTTTTCATACTTCACTGTGTGGTATCATCTCATTGGTTTCATGCATGTCATGTTGGGTGTTTTACCATTCAATTGCAAACATTGTGTGTGACGGACATGGGTTCATTAGCTTCATGAACATTGGGGGTGTGACATGTAATTTCCATTTCCATGTGGGTGAATGGGTTACTTGGTAGGGCTTTTTGGCTGTGGAGGCTGACCATAACGCACATGATTGGGGATTGTGAGGACCTGGTCGAGGGTGCCCCTGCACTGCTGGGGGGTGGGGGTGGTGGGAGACATGAGTGGGGGCCTGGTGGAGGCTGCCCCTGCACTGCTGGGGGGTGGGGGTGGTGGGAGACATGAGTGGGGGCCTGGTGGAGGGTGCCCCTGGTGGCTGGGGGGTGGGGGTGGTGGGAGACATGAGTGGGGGCCTGGTGGTGCTGCCCCTGCACTGCTGGGGGGTGGGGGTGGTGGTAGACATGAGTGGGGGCCTGGTGGAGGGTGCCCCTGCACGGCTGGGGGGTGGGGGTGGTGGGAGACATGAGTGGGGGCCTGGTGGAGGGTGCCCCTGCACTGCTGGGGGGTGGGGGGTGGTGGGAGACATGAGTGGGGGCCTGGTGGGGGCTGCCCCTGCACTGCTGGGGGGTGGGGGTGGTGGAAGACATGAGTGGGGGCCTGGTGGAGGGTGCCCCTGCACTGCTGGGGGGTGGGGGTGGTGGGAGACATGAGTGGGGGCCTGGTGGGGGCTGCCCCTGCACTGCTGGGGGGTGGGGGTGGTGGGAGACATGAGTGGGGTCTGGTGGAGGCTGCCCCTGCACTGCTGGGGGGTGGGGGTGGTGGGAGACATGAGTGGGGGCCTGGTGGAGGGTGCCCCTGGATGGTGGGGGGTGGGGGTGGTGGGAGACATGAGTGGGGGCCTGGTGGAGCCTGCCCCTGGTGGCTGGGGGGTGGGGGTGGTGGGAGACATGAGTGGGGGCCTGGTGGAGGCTGCCCCTGCACTGCTGGGGGGTGGGGGTGGTGGGAGACATGAGTGGGGGCCTGGTGGAGGGTGCCCCTGGATGCTGGGGGGTGGGGGTGGTGGGAGACATGAGTGGGGGCCTGGTGGAGGGTGCCCCTGGTGGCTGGGGGGTGGGGGTGGTGGGAGACATGAGTGGGGGCCTGGTGGTGCTGCCCCTGCACTGCTGGGGGGTGGGGGTGGTGGGAGACATGAGTGGGGGCCTGGTGGAGGGTGCCCCTGCACGGCTGGGGGGTGGGGGTGGTGGGAGACATGAGTGGGGGCCTGGTGGAGGGTGCCCCTGCACTGCTGGGGGGTAGGGGTGGTGGGAGACATGAATGGGGGCCTGGTGGGGGCTGCCCCTGCACTGCTGGGGGGTGGGGGTGGTGGGAGACATGAGTGGGGGCCTGGTGGAGGGTGCCCCTGCACTGCTGGGGGGTGGGGGTGGTGGGAGACATGAGTGGGGGCCTGGTGGGGGCTGCCCCTGCACTGCTGGGGGGTGGGGTGGTGGGAGACATGAGTAGGGGCCTGGTGGAGGGTGCCCCTGCACTGCTGGGGGGTGGGGGTGGTGGGAGACATGAGTGGGGGCCTGGTGGGGGCTGCCCCTGCACTGCTGGGGGGTGGGGGTGGTGGGAGACATGAGTGGGGGCCTGGTGGAGGCTGCCCCTGCACTGCTGGGGGGTGGGGGTGGTGGGAGACATGAGTGGGGGCCTGGTGGAGGGTGCCCCTGGATGGTGGGGGGTGGGGGTGGTGGGAGACATGAGTGGGGGCCTGGTGGAGGCTGCCCCTGCTGGCTGGGGGGTGGGGGTGGTGGGAGACATGAGTGGGGGCCTGGTGGAGGCTGCCCCTGCACTGCTGGGGGGTGGGGGTGGTGGGAGACATGAGTGGGGGCCTGGTGGAGGGTGCCCCTGGATGCTGGGGCGTGGGGGTGCAGGGGGACATGATTGGGGGCCTGGTGGTGCTGCCCCTGCACTGCTGGGGGGTGGGGGTGGTGGGAGACATGAGTGGGGGCCTGGTGGAGGGTGCCCCTGGTAGCTGGGGGGTGGGGGTGGTGGGAGACATGAGTGGGGGCCTGGTGGAGGGTGCCCCTGGATGGTGGGGGGTGGGTGTGGTGGGAGACATGAGTGGGGGCCTGGTGGAGGGTGCCCCTGGTGGCTGGGTGGTGGGGGTGGTGGGAGACATGAGTGGGGGCCTGGTGGAGGCTGCCCCTGCACTGCTGGTGGGTGGGGGTGGTGGGAGACATGAGTGGGGGCCTGGTGGGGGCTGGCCATGGTGGCTGGGGGGTGGGGGTGGTGGGAGACATGCATTGTTGATCAGTAGTGCAAGGTGACATGTGGGTTGGCTGGGGGGCATGCCCATGGTGGATGGGCTGCCTGCGGGACATGAGCAGGGGTGCAGGGTAGTCCCCCGTGGTGTGGGCTGGCTGCAGGGGCCATGGAGGTTGTGGAGCGTACCCCTTGGAGGACCCACACGGCCAATTCACGTGTAGTACTCCCCAGAACCCCTGAAATACACATACCCTGCTGAAATCGCGTGTGGAACTTCCCGCGCACCCCTGAAATACACGTACCCTGCTGAGATCGCGTGTGGAACTTCCCGCGCACCCCTGAAATACACGTACCCTGCTGAAATCGCATGTGGAACTTCCCGCGCACCCCTGAAATACACGTACCCTGCTGAAATCGCGTGTGGAACTTCCCGCGCACCCCTGAAATGCACGTACCCTGCTCAAATCGCGTGTGGTACTTCCCGCGCACCCCTGAAATACACGTACCCTGCTCAAATTGCGTGTGGTACTTCCCGCGCACCCCTGAAATGCACGTACCCTGCTCAAATCGCGTGTGGTACTTCCCGCGCACCCCTGAAATACACGTACCCTGCTGAAATCGCGTGTGGAACTTCCTGCGCACCCCTGAAATACACGTACCCTGCTCGCACTGGGCCAATCGCGTGTGGAACTTCCCGCGCACCCATGTAATACACGTACCCTGCCGAAATCGCGCGTGGAACTTCCCGCGCACCCATGGAATACACGTACCCTGCTCGCACTGGGCCAATCGCGTGTGGAACTTCCCGCGCACCCATGTAATACACGTACCCTGCCGAAATCGCGTGTGAGACTTCCCGCGCACCCCGGTATACACGCACACGTAATTTTTTGTCAGCGGGTGTCCGTGTTTGTGGGTACCCCTTTGCATGTCATTTGTCCTGGAGGGCCACAGTATAGGACATTCTTCATGGCTGTATATAGGTGCTATTTGTTGGCGCACCTTTTGGCGCACATTTCTTCCAGGCGCAGAGACGCTACCGCCTGCTTTCTTGTGGCGGTCGTGTTTGTGCCTGTGCGCTGGTTTGAGCGTGCGCTTTTTTGCCCTATTCTATTCCATGAATACATGTTGTAGGCGAGCGTGTGGGCGTTCCGCGCACTTGTACCCTGTACTTCCCCCGTGACGCCCACGTTTTGGCAAGTTGTTCCCCATTCCGAGTGTTACGCCCCGTGTTCCGCCTACTTTTGTTGCGTGCGCCGCGCTATGTGCGATTTTCGCTGTGGCCTATGCGATTTTCGCTGTGACCTGGCGCACGCTGTTAGATGGCCTGTGCGCCAACGTGCGCCGCGCACTTTTTTTTCGCACATCCGATGGTTTTCTCGCGCACGGACTTCCATGAATCGATGTGCGCTGCTTTTCGTGCGATTTTCGCACTTGCACTGCGATTTTCGCTATTCCACTGCGATTCGCACGTTTTTGGCCACTTGCGCCGTGCTAATTATTCCATGAATCGGCCTCTTAATATGGGTCCCTTTTGCCAGTCTCTATTTCTTGTAGCACAGGTGGTGAGATGGTGAGCCCACAGTCCACACAGTGGAGCCTCACCACACATACCAATTTAATGAAATACAGAGGGAACCTACTAGGCAAACAGTGGATGTAATCGGCCAGAGGAGAAAACCTCTGGTATTCCTGTATAGACATTATTACGGGTACTTGTGAATGCATAGATAACATCCTTTGTTTCTCAATTGCAATGCCCACACCGTACAAATTTGCTATGCATGAATATTGTGGTTTTTGATGTAGATGTGCAGTCAATGCAGTTGTCACATGGATAGTGTCGAACAATGGGTGGCAGAGCCCATATCTGAGTTAATATATGTTTGATACGACCTGCTTCTCAAAGGGACTGAAAAAGATTATTAAACCCGTTTGTACGCTTTTAAATGCAATCAATGATTGCTCAATATCTGCAATGAGCTTCTTGATTTTGGTACAAAATCAGGAGAAAATAGTGACAGATACCACTTTAGATGTTCAGTGTACTTGGTAGCCAACAGTGCTCTTCTCCCATAGTACAATACCCTTTTCATAGATTGGGTAAGTAATCATCCCAGGTATCCACATGCAAATAAATAGATTTTCAGTTTGTTGACTTGTAAATAATAGTTGCCTCTCCCAGTACAATTGCATCAAATATGTAAGAATCAAGAGAGAGGAATGCTATCTCACTAGACTTGATTGGTTAACTAGAATGATAAAGTACAGTATTGCAAAAGGCTTCTTATCTGTAAAGGGTAGTACAAAGGTGGGCATTTCCATGACAAATCAGAAGACTAAGGAACAAAAGTTTCTGTGGACTGCATGCCATGTGAACATCAACATTCTGTCCTGCTCATTTTGCTTCACTGAAAAGTTATCCTGTTACAATTGCCAATGATTTTAATATACAGCTGGGACCTTCCACAGAGCTAGTTGTACTTGTCGAAGAAGAAAATGTCATCTTGGACGTTCCCCCAGCCTCTATTGTCACCCTTGAACATTCATACCCTTGGGCTCCACAAGTTGCTTCTTTGCTATTCACAGTGGAGCCAGGGCTTGCAATGGGAGGTTTCAGGATGACACCCCGGCTCAACCGACTTTTAGAGTACACTCCAGGCTTTCACTAGATGATTACTTTTGAATTGATCTAAGCCTGTGGAGTATGGTCACACATTATATGGTGATAAAGAAGTGGAAATTGATCACAACCCTATTGTTTGCTCAATGTTGCTCCCAGACCTGGTTATCTTGGGGACTGTTGAATACAAAAGTAGTTTTGGTATTAGGAAGAATTGGGTGAGATGGAATAGGTCACGCACAATCCCTACCGTATATAATGATCTTCTACCAATACTCACTGATTATTCTGATTCATCACATCCTCAAAATCCATTTGAATTTATAATATGATCTCAGAAGTGATTAAACTATTGGTTACATTAAGAGCAGGCTTCGCATCTGGATATCTTGCGTTGGGCTAGCTCAATAATTGTCATTCATAGATCCTTGTTATTAATGGTTTCTTTTATTATCATTGGTGGTCAGCCGACACGTGTTTCTACCTCAGGGTCTTTATCAAGAAAAAACATGTTTTGCCACAGTTGCCTGTTGGCAGCTTTGAAAATATGGATCCTTCCAACACGGACGAGAATACAGGAAGGCAGCTGAGATTGGCAGCCAGATCCAAGCCCATCCGGGCATATTGCCATCCAACAGGATCGCAATCCATATTTTCAAATGACAAGAGAACTTTCTGGAACTTACTGTGTAATTCCCAGAGGCAACCTACTTCTGATATCCTAAATCACATTACCCCGGAAGAATGGCTTCTTCATTTTAGTTCTTCATATAAAAGTGTGTTCAATTAACATAATAACCACATGAAACAATGCAGTCTTCTGCAAATAACAGATTGATTGGGACTTACACCTTTTTCTCACACTGAGACCGAGGCAGCAAAGGCGAGTAATGCCCAATTCCGTACTTTACATCGGTCAATATATTTTAGGAGCAGACACAAATCTGGGTCCCGTTTTTAACTAAGTTCTTCAATAAACGACTTACTTCAGGAATTCTTCCCTGTAGTTGGCAGGGCGCCTTGTAATACCAATTTATAAGAAGGGGCCCACAAATGTACCTTGTAATTATAGGCAATTTTCTCGCCTAAAATCCTTGAACAAGTTATTTGGGAAGCTGCAAGAAACCAGGCTAGCACTCTTGTGCATGGAACATAATATTATTTTCCCATGCATGCAGGGTTTAGAAAGGGGGTGTCTACAACTGACCAGGTGCTCTGTTTACTATTAATCTTATATAAATGTGTTATTCTTAGGAAGCAACCCATCTTCCTTGCCTTTGTAGATCTCGAGGCTGCATTTGACACTGTTTCCCATCAACATCCACATCCACTCTGGAGAGACTCGACCTACCTACCCCTCTTATACAGGCTATTCCACTTCTTTATTCTAATAACTATGCACATGTTATAGGTGATAAGCGCACGGGCCCCAGTGAACCATTTAAAAACATTTAACCATTTAACATTTAAGTGACCCATTTAACATCACGTTTGGGGTTAAACAAGGTTTGCTCTGTGCCCCTATTCTTCTCGTTGTTCATCAATGACCTAATGACAACACGCCCCACAGATGGGTGCACATAATGTTGCCACACTCTTTTACACTGATGACACAATCCTTCTGCCCAATCCCCAATGGGTTGCCAGTTCCAATTTACATCGCTACATAGGTTGCTTGAAACTGAGAGGCTAAAGCTCAACACATCTAAGACCAAGACGCTCGTGTGTCATCCACCCAGATATAGCAAGCATTTAAATCTGTAATTTAGCTTGATGGGAAAAAAGATCGAAATGGTAGAATCCTTTGATTATTTGGGCATTAGACTAGATGCTTGCCTCTCATGGAAACCATTAGTTAAAAAGAACTGTTCCATGTTGGTTCACAGAGGTGGAGCCATGCAACTATTATCAAGGAAATTCGAGGACAGGCTAATATCAAGTGCCCTCGAAATTTACACAACACACGCTATCTCTGTAGCGATATATGGAGTGGAGGTCTGGGGCTAATTTGGCAGAAAACCGATTCAAAGAGGATACAATCACTAGAAGGTTACTGTGTTGCCATACAGCACCCCAACAATTTCGACTCTGCTTGAACTTGGCATATGGGGCATTGCCTATCAAATAAAATTAAAGCCACTGCTATCCTGGGTGAAGATCTGGACAAACTATTTTTTATAGACTACTGTGGATAAAATATTTGAAAGACGTGCTATTCAAACTGTGCATTCGGCATTTCTGGTCCCACCCATAATACATGGGCCCCCAATTCAAAACATTTTTAATTAAGGGGTTTGATTATTGGGTTGAAACTGAAACATGCTTCCTGATGGCAAAGAGCAGTTTGGCTACTGAATATTTATGTAAGAATGAATCTAATGCCCTTGAGCCCTATATGGATAGATGGGACATTAGGAATCCTACTAGAACTTCATCTGCGCATCTTGTATATTTTTCTTTTAAACGGGGGCATACTACTTATACTCTTAAGTATTGTCATTATTCTAAAACTATTGATGAAATTGTTTTGCATGTTCTCTTTATTTGCCCTCTATCTAACATTCTCAGGTCTCGTTGTCTAAAGCTGATAATAATACAAGAAGGCATAAGGAACGTTTATAGTGCGCTAGATCTATGTGAGCAATTGCCTGACCAACTTAAAGAAAGTCAGTTACTTTATGAGATGTGCCTGGAAAAAGAGAACTGCATACAGGATGGCAAATACATAGCCTATCTTCTCATATCTAAATTGTGAACAACCTATCCAGATTTAATGAAACTGGTTATTTTCAGACCCACTTTGAATGTATGTCTTTTATGGAGGAGACTATTTCCTCTCCTTACAAGGCCACAATGCTGCATGCGGTTGGTCCAAAGCAAGCCTGCTGCAAGGGGTTCCATGTGGCTGCTGTAACGAGTGCCCCTTGCCATCTGCATCCTAGCCAGAGTGCTTTGCAATGAGGGGGGGCTGGTAGTAGAGGGCCCTTCCAGGAACCAAATTAGTGGAATCTCTCTAAGCCCACCTCTTCCCCCTCTCTGTCCGCTTTCCATGCCTGCTGACTTCAAGGGGACGCGAGAAGTCCTCGCCCTGGAGTGGGTGTGGCTTTGCTATGGCCGTGCTGCCTTTTAGTACCGATTCCCAAAGGATCTCTTGGTGAGGGCTCCTGTGCCCTGCTGGAGGCAGCAGTCCCATTACTGTCCCACATACACATCAGTCCTGTCATAACTTTGCCCTGCTCCCAGAGCGGGCCCTAGTGCGACGTATTGCTGTGGCTGTGTAGTGTGTGCTCTCAGTGTAGGACCCATGCCCCAACCGGGCAGGGCTTGTATTTACAGAAGTGTGTGCTGACGAAAGCCTACAATTACAAGACACCACTGCCTGCTGGGACTTCGCATTCCAGCAGCGGTTAGCAATGCACATGTGGCCTTTCAGCCTGCCATGTGCCATTGAGCGTGGCATGGCAGGAGGCTATCTCAGAAAAGGCACATACGTGCAGTATACATTTCGCTTGGAGCATTCATGAAAGGGGGTTCTAATTGGCAGACCCTCCCCCCCCTTTCAAAAACAGAATTATCAGCATTATTTTATTTTAATTAAAAAAAAAAAACACTGGCTATCCCATCCTCGCCATTCTCACACTGGTACTCCAAAAATACACCTGCTCTATCTACCTTTCCCTAATGATGCCAGTATTGTCACTGTGCTTGTTAGTAATCACATTGCCTGTGCCGGCACCCTTCTTACCCCCTGGGCCCCTTCATGCACTTAACTCTTTGTGATTCTGGACACTCCACTCACGACACACACGCACTCGCTTTCCCTCTCGCTTTGCCTCTCGCACTCTTTCCTCTTTTTTCGCTCCCTCAATGCTTTGTGATAATGCAGCAGTGGGAGAGCGCTTTGTGACGGCAGTGAGCGCATGCCAGTGCTCTAATGCAGCAGTGGGAGAGCGCTTTGTGACGGCAGTGAGCGCATGCCAGTGCTCTAATGGAGCAGTGGGAGAGCGCTTTGTGACGGCAGTGAGCGCATGCCGGCGCTCTAATGCAGCAGTGGGAGAGCGCTTTGTGACGGCAGTGAGCGCATGCCGGCGCTCTAATGCAGCAGTGGGAGAGCGCTTTGTGACGGCAGTGAGCGCATGCCGGCGCTCTAATGGAGCAGTGGGAGAGCGCTTTGTGACGGCAGTGAGCGCATGCCGGTGCTCTAATGCAGCAGTGGGAGAGCGCTTTGTGACGGCAGTGAGCGCATGCCGGTGCTCTAATGGAGCAGTGGGAGAGCGCTTTGTGACGGCAGTGAGCGCATGCCGGCGCTCTAATGGAGCAGTGGGAGAACGCTTTGTGACGGCAGTGAGCGCATGCCGGCGCTCTAATGCAGCAGTGGGAGAACGCTTTGTGACGGCAGTGAGCGCATGCCGGCGCTCTAATGCAGCAGTGGGAGAGCGCTTTGTGACGGCAGTGAGCGCATGCCGGCGCTCTAATGCAGCAGTGGGAGAGCGCTTTGTGACGGCAGTGAGCGCATGCCGGCGCTCTAATGCAGCAGTGGGAGAGCGCTTTGTGACGGCAGTGAGCGCATGCCAGCGCTCTAATGCAGCAGTGGGAGAGCGCTTTGTGACGGCAGTGAGCGCATGCCAGCGCTCTAATGCAGCAGTGGGAGAACGCTTTGTGACGGCAGTGAGCGCATGCCAGTGCTCTAATGCAGCAGTGGGAGAGCGCTTTGTGACGGCAGTGAGCGCATGCCAGCGCTCTAATGCAGCAGTGGGAGAGCGCTTTGTGACCGCAGTGAGCACATGCCAGCGCTCTAATGCAGCAGTGGGAGAGCGCTTTGTGACGGCAGTGAGAGCATGCCAGCGCTCTAATGCAGCAGTGGGAGAGCGCTTTGTGACCGCAGTGAGCACATGCCAGCTGCAGCAGTGGGAGAGCGCTTTGTGACCGCAGTGAGCACATGCCAGCGCTCTAATGCAGCAGTGGGAGTACATTTCTCTGCTGCTAGGTCCATAGTTCTGCAAAAGGAATGAAGCGTATTTGTTATGTGTTGTGGTGATTGAGTTGTGCTTCCAAGACGGATTAGAAGAATGAGTACACATTGTATTGTGGGCATGAGGAGCCAGAGAATCGGCTCAGCATTTTTGGAAGTTTGACAACTCCATCCGTTGCACCCCAGGTCAAACTCCAGAATGTTAATTGTGTGACTGTCGACCCTGATGCAAGAGTCACGTAGTCCAGAAGCGATTGTGTAAAGGTGGAAGGTACGTGAATGGCGTTGTCCTAATAGTGCAGTGAAATCGGAGACAGTCTGGCTCATAGATGTAAAAATGGTTTGTTAATGCCATTTAACATGATCAGTGACTGGAAGCTGGGTCCTTATTTGCTATACATTTTCCAGTATAGCAATACATAGGCACCTATAGGGAGGAGATTAGCCGGAGCTCCCTGTGCAGGTTGTGCTCATTGGACTGTGCGAAAGGCTGGATTTGCCAGAGAGTAGGTAGGGAGAGAAGGCCAGAGGTCATGCCTTCTGCACGCATTGACACTCTGGCCCCCACCGCTTATGCTACTATGCCTCGACTGTCGCCACATGTGTATGATGTGTGTGTGTGTATGTGCCTATCCACCGGCGCCTCGAGTGAATCGCCCATTGCAGCTGCGCCCCACTGGTGAGTGTATCTGTGTTTTCCCATCCGACCTCCATTTGCTGCTCTAAACCTGCCCTAGACCCCTCATCTTCCCTCCTGCAGCCCCGTTTGCTTCCTGGCTTCCTCGTTCCCTTGGTCCCGCCCATCCACCCCCCTGATTGGCCCAGCCTTCGTGTGTGTGTATGTGCCTATCCACCGGCGCCTCCAGTGAATCGCCCATTGCAGCTGCGCCCCACTGGTGAGTGTATCTTTGTTTTCCCATCCGACCTCCATTTGCTGCTCTAAACCTGCCCTAGACCCCTCATCTTCCCTCCTGCAGCCCCGTTTGCTTCCTGGCTTCCTCGTTCCCTTGGTCCCGCCCATCCACCCCCCTGATTAGCCCAGCCTTCGTGATTGGCCCTGACGAGAAGACTACCCTCCATTACCAGCTGCCCTAGGGCAGCCCTCTGCCCGGCAGCCCATCGGATAAGGACCAGAGGCAAAGGACCGCTCCTACAAGGACGGCTCCAGATCGTATCTGCAGGTATCCGCAGGAGAAGCAAGAAGCCAACAACAAGTAAGTGTGGCAAGGGCAAGGCCAGAGGCAACTACTTCAGGCCATACTACCCTACCACCCCTCTAACTCAGCATCAATCCCTCTATAGTCAAACTCGGAATCCCAGCATTGCATTGTTCCCAATTACATTTTTGAAGTGTCCCCAATCGCATTCAGGTGCTGCGTCCAATAGCCTCTCCGAGGAAAGCTGCATTTAGAAATGTTCCCAATTGCATTCTGAAGTTGCGCGCAAACGCCTCCCTAAGAAAAGTTGCATCTAGAAGTGTCCCCAATTGCATTAGCAGTGTTCCCAATTTGAATTTAGGTGCTGCGCCCAATAACCCTTGAGGAAAGCTGCATTTAGAAGTGTTCTCAACTGCATTTAGAAGTGTTCCCAATTGGATTCTGAAGTTGCGCCAAATAGCCTCTCTGAAGAAAGTTGCAACTGCACTCTCGAAGTGTTCCCAATTGCATTCTTGAAGTGTTCCCAATAGGATTCTGAAGTTTAGGTGCTGCGTCCAATAGCCTCTCTGAGGAAAGTTGCATTTAGTAGTGTTCCCAATTGCATTAGCAGTGTCCCAATCGCTTTCTGAAGTTGCGCCCAATACCCTCTCTGATGAAAGCTGCATTTAGGAGTGTTCTCAACTGCATTTAGAAGTGTGCCCAATTGCTATTACTAGTGTTACAAATTGCATTTAGGGGTTGCGCCCAATTGTCTCTCTGAGGAAAGTTGCATTTAGAAGTGTTCTCAACTGCATTTAGAAGTGTTCCCAATTGCTTTTACTAGTGTTCCCAATTGCATTTAGAAGTTGCACCCAATAGCCTCTTTGAGGAAAGCCGCATTTAGAAGAGTTCTCAACTGCATCTAGAAGTGTTCCCAATTGGATTCTGAAGCTGCGCCAAATAGCCTCTCTGAAGAAAGTTGCATCTAGAAGTATTCCCGTTTACATTTAAGTAGTGCTCCCAACTGCATTTAGCAGTGATACCAATCGCATTCTGAAGTTGCGCCCAATAGCCCCTCCGAGGAAAGTTGCATTTAGAAGTGTTCCCAATCACACTAGCGGTGCTCCCAACTGCATTTAGCAGTGATACCAATCGCATTCTGAAGTGCGCCCAATAGCCCCTCTGAGGAAAGTTGCATTTGAAGTGCTCCCAACTGCACCTAGAAGTGTTCCCAACTGCACCTAGAAGTGTTCCCAACTGCACCTAGAAGTGTTCCCAACTGCACCTAGAAGTGTTCCCAACTGCACCTAGAAGTGTTCCCAACTGCATTTGAAGTGTTCCCAATTGCATTTGAAGTGTTCCCAATTGCATTTGAAGTGTTCCCAATTGCATTTAGTAGTGTTCCCAATTGCATTTAGGCGCTGCGTCCAATAGCCTCTCTGAAGAAAGTTGCATTTAGAACTGTTCCCAATTGCATTAGTTGTGTCCCAATCGCTCTCTGAAGTTGCGCCCAATAGCCTCTCTGAGGAAAGCACCTTGAAGTGTGCCCAATAGCCCCTCAGAAAAGTTGAATCTAGAAGCTGCATCTAGAAGTGTACCCAACAAGCTAAATTGCGAATCTAGAAGTGCGCCCAACAACCTGTCTAAGTCAACGCAATGTAGAAGCTAAATGGTGACTACAAAATTGATTTAGATCCACACAACACCGTCCCTGTATAAAGGCGAATTGGAAAAACTCCACCACCACCGTGCCCTACCCAATCCTATTCAGTATAACCAACAGTACTGCATTAGTTGTGTCCCAATCGCTCTCTGAAGTTGCGCCCAATAGCCTCTCTGAGGAAAGCACCTAGAAGTGTGCCCAATAGCCCCTCAGAAAAGTTGAATCCAGAAACGCACTTAGAAGCTGCATTCTAGAAGTATACCCAACAAGCTAAATTGCGAATCTAGAAGTGCGCCCAACAACCTGTCTACGCAACTCTAACTTAGAAATAACTAACAGTATAACTGCGCAATGTAGAATCTAAATGATGACTACAAAGTTGATTTAAATCCACACAACACCATCCCTGTATAAAGGCGAATTGGAAAAGTCCACCACCACCGTGCCCTACCCAATCCTATTCAGTATAACCAACAGTACCACTGTATATTATTGAATCTAAAACTGTGACTAATAATCTGACTCCCCCTCTAAGCAAATAGAATCTAGAGGCTGACCGAATATCCTCCTGACGACAAACAATCTTAGAAGTGTACCCAATAAACTAAAACAATCACTATCTACAACTGTAACTAGAAAAGCACCAAGTAAACCTAATACCATCTTCGAGCAGTTGAACCTTGAAGCGTACCTAAAAGCGTGTCATCACTGATCTTAGAACTACAATCAGAAAACCCTCCTAAACCATCCTTTAAGCTTACACCAATCATGAATGCACCCACTCCACCAGAATCAGTCAGAAACATCTCCCATGGGCCACCCCCTTCCTCCGATCAGTCTTCCTTCCCATCCCGCCCCCCCGAAACTCCCGCACCCTCTCCCTCTCTCCCTGCCTTTCCCCTCTCCAAACACCAAGCCAGGGGAGCACGATGGCGAACCACCCACCCTAAAACCACTCTTCCCCTGAACCCCACTCCCGACCCACCAGCACTCCCCATACCTGCTCCCATCACTACCATACCTAGCACACCCCACCCTGCAATCACCCACCTCCCGCCCTCCCCTCATACCCCTGCCATCACCAACCTCCCGCCCTCCCCTCATACCCCTGCCACCCTCCCCCCCCCGACCACACCGTTTCCCCTCCCTAAAAACTGCACGGCTAGCCCTAGCAAGAACCGAAGCTGCCTCCTGCTCACCCTCTGACCCCCCTACTCTCTCCCACACACCAGTCGCAACAAAGAAACTAAAGAGGAAACGTTCTTGGTCCCCCTCAACCTCCCAGCACTCCTCGCCTCCCCTGGCTCGACCCATCACCTCTATCCCGCAATCCCCTCCTTCCCCCGTCGCTTCTCCCTACCTGAAACCCCTCTCCCTCGATTTCTCATCAACTCCAACTGAAACTCCGAACCGCCAACATCCCTCTTTCAAACCCCCCAATCAAAACCCGACCATCCTATCACACACTGCCTCCCAACCCCGCCAATCTCACTGCTCGCCCACTATTCCCATCTATCACCACCCACCCTACCCCTTTCCGTCCACACCCCCCCCCCACCACCGCCCCGTCCCGCTCCAGCACCGAGACCATCCTTAGCTGCCGATGTGAACTGCATCCTATTTAACGCCCGATCGGTAGCAAAAAACAGACATTCCATCTTTGACCTCCTCTCCTCTGCCACACCAGACCTAGTTTTCATCACCGAAACCTGGTTCTCTGATGACTTCGGCCCAATCGCTAATGAAGCTTTTCCTCCGGACTACTCCCTCATCCCACTGAACCGCACGTCCAGGAGAGGAGGGATAGCATTCGTCTTCAAATCCCTCTTCCGCGCCTCAATCATCGACAACCAACCCTCCATTCCATCCTGCGAATCGCTCCTTGTTAAACTATCCCTCTCCCTTTCACTCTCGTACAGCTTCCTAATAATCTACAGGCCCCCTGGCTATGATAGACACTTCGCAAACAACCTTTGCGACTCCATCTCCACCCTCCAACTAAACCATCCCAACCTCACCCTTCTTGGAGACTTCAACATATGGCTCGACATCCCCACCAACCCCATGACATACTCCCTGATTGACGGTTTAGATGCAATTAATCTCCAACCCCACATAAACGGCCTGACTCATTATAAAGGACACACTCTTGATGCCATCTTCAGCTCCAACACCCTGATTCATCTAAGGCCGCCCACACCTATCATCTGGTCCGACCACTTCATTCTCTCGTTCGCCATCCACTCATCTGAACCCCTTCCCATACTCGTATCTGAACCTCCGAACATTCGCAAAAGCTGGAAGAAACTAATAGTCACCCCTGACCTAGCCGAGGCACTCCTCCAGTCCCCACAACCTACCTACCATCTCAACAATCAACTAACCCCTGAGGCCTTTGATTCATGGCTCAACTCATCCCTGATGCGCCTGACCCCCTCGTGCAAACCATCAACCCGACTTGGCCTTTTCCCCAGATGGTTCACTCCTGAGCTAAAAAACACTAAACGACATTACAAATACCTAGAACGCAAATGGCATAAAGAGAAAACCCAAGACAGCAGGACCACCTTGGCACAACACCTGTACCAGTACAAAGCCGAAATCCGGAAAGCAAAAAAAGCCCACTACAACTCACGAATCCTAAACTGCAAAAACCCATGCAAAGAACTTCACAAAATTATCTCCGAATTCACCAAACCGGCATGTAACACAACCATCCCGACCGCGTCACAATCACTATGTGACTCTCTCCCTCCATTTCTACTCCACGGCCATTGAAAGGACAAAATCTCTGACCACCAAACAGGCTCTCTTACAACCACCAGGCAATCCTCAGCCCGTACGTGCCAGCCCCCCTACTATGACCACTACGCAACCAACTTTCGAATCCTTCAGTCCAATATCACCAGAACAATTTCTCAAACTCCTATCCGACCGCAAGCCATCTGGATCACCACTAGACCTTTGCCCAGCCACAACCCTTAAAGAAATCTTTGCCTCCACCTGCGCAGGAGAACACGCAAGATCTATCATAAACGCCTCCCTTTCCTCCGGTATCTTTCCAGATGCATTCAAATTAGTGTACGTCAAACCTCTGATTAAAAAACCCTCACTCGACCCTCTCGAACCAAAAAACTACCGCCCGATCTCTAACACCAGGTTCCTTGCCAAACTCATTGACCGAACAGCCTACTCCCAACTAAACGCCTTTGTTGAAGCCAACAATCTCCTAGACCCCGCCCAATCAGGATTCAGATCTTGCCATGGAGCTGAAACCACCCTAACCTCGATCTGGGATGACCTAAAAATGACTGCTGACTCTGCAGGATGCGCCGCACTAATCCTTCTCGACCTATCAGCCGCCTTTGACACGATCAATCACTCAATACTCCTTGACCGCCTCCACTCCCTAGGAATCCGTGGAACCGCCCTTAAATGGATAGCCTCATTCCTCAAAGACAGGCACCAAGTAACGACACTCTCCAACTTTACATCACAAGCCCGACCAGTTGACACAGGAGTCCCACAAGGAGCATGTCTATCCGCCCTCCTGTTCAATCTCTACCTGATCACCCTCCCACCAATAATTCGTGCTCACAACATCCTGTGTTACAATTACGCAGATGACACTCAACTAATTCTAAAGTTCCTGAACGCGAAACCCAACTCCCAACCTGACCTGACCTCTTGCCTCCTCAACATCGAGCGCTGGATGACCCAAAGCCACCTCCTGTTAAACCCCTCCAAAACAGAAATCATGCACTGCGGCAACTCAGATCTTCTTCCGCACCCACTACCCTGGCCACCCGCCATGGGCATCTCACCGACCCCCTCTAACACAGTAAAAAATCTTGGGTGCACCCTGGACTCCGACCTAACACTCTCGCGCCAAGTCAACAATGTCTCTAAGTCCTGCCACTACCACCTCAAAAACCTTAGGCGCATCTTTCCATATCTCTCATTCCCTAACAGAGTCTCCGCGGTCCAATCAATCGTCATATCCCGACTGGACTATGGTAACCCCCTGTACCTCGGAATTCATGCCTACCAACTGAATAAACTACAAAGAGCACAAAACGCAGCAGCCAAAGTGCTTCTCGCGCTCGGTCCAAGGGACCACGTATCCCCAGCCCTTAAGACACTGCACTGGCTTCCAGTAGCCCGTAGGGTAGCTTTCAAAACCCTATGCCTCACCCACCGAGCCCTACATAAAACTGGACCCTATTATCTTCAAAAAAAGCTAATACCCTATCACCCTACCCGCACCCTTAGATCAAGCTCAGCCGGCCTCCTAGTAATTCCTAAAGCAAACTCAGTCAGGTTAGGCGGAGCATCATTCTCAGCCCTGGCCCCAACCCTGTGGAACTCGCTCCCACCCCACATCCGCCGAACTCAGGACTTAACGGCCTTCCGCAAACTACTGAAAACCTGGCTCTTTCCCTAAAACCAACCAGCCCTAAACCACCATCATCCCAAAAAAAAAAGAAGAAGAAAAATAAATAAATAAATAAAACAAATATATTAAATAAATAAAGTAACCGAACCAGATTGTAACCTACATTGACAAACAGAACTAAAACGAATAAACTAGATCTAAACAGGGAAATGATTAAATAGAAAAAGAATCACTGAATAATGGAAAGAAGAGAGCGTGGAGAGCGGATGAACAAGGAGAGCGGATGAGCATAGAGGGCACGACCAGACGAGTAGAAAGAACAAATGAGTATGGATGAATATAGATGAGTATGGATGAATGTGAGAATAAATGCTGTTGGCAAATGAGCCTGGAGAATATGCAGAGCGCAAGATCATACAGAACGAAAGAGCGCTGAGAACAGAGGCACATATAGAGCGGAGAAATGTGGGGAACAACCGAATGGGGGGAGAGACTGAGTGTGGGGAGCGTATGAATGTATGGAACATATGAGTGTGGGGAGTGTGAGTGTGAGTAGCGGATGAGTCTGGAAAGCGGATGGGTCTGGAGAGCGTATGGGTCTGGAGAGCGTATGGCTGAGTGTGGGGAATGGCTGAGTGTGGGGAATGGCTGAGTGTGGGGAATGGCTGAGTGTGGGGAATGGCTGAGTGTGGGGAATGGCTGAGTGTGGGGAATGGATGAGTGTGGGGAATGGCTGAGTGTGGGGAACGGCTGAGCGTGGGGAACGGCTGAGCGTGGGGAACGGCTGAGCGTGGGGAACGGCAGAGCGTGGGGAACGGCAGAGCGTGGGGAACGGCAGAGCGTGGGGAACGGCTGAGCGTGGGGAACGGCTGAGCGTGGGGAACGGCCGAGTGTGGGGAAATGGCCGAGTGTGGGGGAATGGCCGAGTGTGGGGGAATGGCCGAGTGTGGGGGAATGGCCGAGTGTGGGGAACGTACATAATATGCATTGATATGCGGGAACATTCGAATGAACATATATCATACCACACCTCACGCCTACTCTCCTCTTTACATCATCACTCAAATAGAACACAGGGATACTATGACACCATTCGGTATAACTGTTCTCATATCAACATCTCCCGCTCACTCCCCATCACTCTAAGTAACCACCGCTGGTTTAACACCCCCAGCCAGGCGTTTCTCCTCAGGCCTAACGCAGCCACTCTCGAGCTGGATTAATTCTGCCAGAGCGTACACATTCTCCTGACCTCTCAACCACCAAACCTACCGCTAAGAAGCAGCTACCACAATAACCCCGCACCAGCTGCACACATACTCTGTGCGCACACGCACCTTTTGTCTCTCTTCACCCTCTCTACTGACTCGAACCTCGGTTCCCAAGGGCGTTCAACCTACCAGCGCCTTCAGACCATACCAATGGTATATAAGGCGCTATATAAATGCAAAATACAATACAATACAATACAATGTAATGCTATAGATTATGATTAGGTACCGCATGTCGCTGAACATTACTGCCACTGGAATTTGGAAGTCATTGAGCATCCTGCACTTTAAGAGCTGCGTGTGTAGTTATTGTTGTATCAATTTACTCCAGTTATTTTAATCAATTATTTTATCTATTCGAGAGTTGTTTTTAAAAAGATTGTCGTGTATCTGCATTTTAGATTACTGGATAATTGGTGTATATCGTATGCTTATGTATATTTTAGCAGTCTGTTAGAAATGTGTTTGCAGGTTTTATGACAAGTGCCAACATAAACTAATTCACACACACAATCTCATTTCCCGTTAGCAATGATATCATTGATATATCTGTACCAGAGCTCCTGAGGTAAAGATTGTGGACTGTGATGATAAATAGTGTATTGTCCATACTGGGTATACACACTCTACCTGTTGCCCAGAGTTTGATGTGGGCATAGCATTGTCCCTGGTACAAGAACACATTCCTCTGTACTACAACAAACATGCATTCACTAATAAATGCTCAAGAAATAGTATGTCAGGCCTCCATGCTTTCCAAGGCATGTGTAGTAACTTCAATTGCTTTATCTTGTGGAATATTAGTATACAATGTTGTTATTCAATTCAAGTCTATTTTAAATGTGTGTCAAGTTTATGTACCATAAACTCAGCACACATTTACGAAATAAGGTACACTGTGCATGGTTTTTAATCCCATAATAGTAAAACATTACCTAGTGAATGAAGTCTTTATCAGAAGACGTTTGATGTAGTGTTTATTTATTCAGGCATGTTACCCAAATGGCCCATACGGTGGGCCTCATTACAACCCTGGTGCTAAGGGATTACCGGTACCGGTAAGGGTACCCGTACCGGTAATCCCTTAGCGCCTGATTACGAGGTCCCTTTGCGCGTTCCCACCTTAACGGCTGGTTTTACCAGCCGTTAAGGAATGGACCCGCGAAGGGACCTTGGTGCTAATTACGGTAGTGCAATTTGCGGTGCCGTAATTACCGCCTTCCCCATTCCCATTATGCCCTATGGGGCAAAAATGGGAATGGGGAAGGGCCATGGAGGAAGGGGGAATTACCGCCCCGCCAACCTTGTAATGGGGTGGTAATTCCCCCTTTCTCCATGGCGGAGTCGGTAAGTTACCAGCATGGACCATGGTGCTGCATGGTTTTCCGCCTGGGTCGTAATGAGGTATTTAAATATTTTGTGAGAAAATGACAGGTCAATAAATGCTGTGTATTTTGCAGAGGTAAATATCTTGATAAGCTACACTAGATTTTTTTCTACTTGCATGTCAGTTTAAAATGGCCAGTACATCTGGAATCGTGTAATTCTGGCCTGTGCTCATCGGAGCTCAGTTCTCACAGCAGAAGGTTCAGGGGTCAGCCTTGTGGTAAAGCAGACACACAAATATTCAGTAACTAATCCGTTCACTGAGATGAATAGGCATAGTTGAGGGCTTTCCGAATATGCTCCAATATGTTTAAAAAACAAGCAATTTAAGCCCTTAAATTCCCCACATGCCATTTTTGTGAAGCTTCACGGTTTGTTTGAGGGATGGTGGCCATCTTTTTAAAAAACAATCCATTTAAAATCCACCATTTCCTTTAAATGTTCTTGCTCCATACCCACGGCAAAGATGACTGGTAATAAGGGCAAGCCAAATGTACCAGAAATTAGAATATACAAGCACACATTCAGTGTCGGTGAACTGCAGGTGGTAGCAGAGGAGGTAGTGTTCAACTTCACAATTTTGGTACGTAGACCAGTTTTTTGTCCGACCCACCTATTTGTGACTTCCCTCATTGTCATCCCCACATAGTAAAGCTAAAAAAAACCCTTTAATTTCACAAATAACATTACTAGTTTGACAGGTTGATATATGACGCAATCTGATTTTATTGCTGTGTGAAGGTGGGTGTAAAATCTGTTCAACTGTTCATATATTATTGGAATTTTAGCAGTTTTGACATGGCAATGTACCTTAAGCCTCACTTTAAGTTTCTATTTCATTAGAGTGTACCGATCGGACCAGAGAACAATGCTCCAGTTCTTCTGAATACTTCTTATAATGTGTCTACTTTGTAGCGAGAACGCAGTTATGTGATCTCATTTTGGACCAATTTGTTGTTGGTTGTCTTTTAATAAACTCTCACAGGATAATTGTTTCACTTTATCAAGTTAGTTCACTTTCTTCATAATCTTGCATAATACATTTTTTCTGTAATTCGCGGCTTTTTGTTTTAGCTCATCTTATTCAGATATGATCCTCTTATATATGATACATTGGGCCTCGTTACGACCTTGGCGGCCGCGGTATGAACGGTGCCGGTAAGGTAACAGCACTGTTCATCCCGGGCCGCCACATTACGAGTTTGCTCGCTGGTGGCGGTATGCACGTCTGGTCTGGCCAGACGTGCATGCCGGCACCTGCGAGAAGACCAGGATGCTAACAACGGACCCGTCATTAATGGGTCCATTGTTAGCATCCTCCCCATTCCCATTGATCCCATTGAGCCCTATTGGGGCTCAAATGGGAATGGGGACGTACCGGTTCCCGAAAATGGGAATTACCGGGGCCGCAAAAGTAGGAATGGCCCAGTAATTCCCTTTTTTCGGGATCCAGACACAGGTTTGGAGGTAGCCATGCCGGTAATGACGGCATGGCTACCTCCAAACTCGTAATGAGGCCCATTGACTATATTGTATTTCTTTGTTTAAACTTGATGGTTTTCTATATAGTATTTCTTTGTTTAAACTTGATGGTTGAAAACATGAAGCCAATAGTGTGTTATTACTGTAAAGTGGTCTTGTATAAACAGTAGACTCTAATTTCAGTTTTTTACATAAATCTTTACATCCAAAAAATGTATTTCGTTAGAATTATTTTATTTAGTAAATTTAATTTGTGGGTGTATTTCATTCAAGTTCATGAAGAAATATTCAGATTCTGCTACTGTATTGCTGCATATTCCAAAGCTCTTGCCAATGAAACATTTATGAAAATAAAAATGTTCTTTCTATCTGTCATTATGCAAAACATATCGGTGTTCCAAATAAAACATACATGGATGTGCATATGTGGGGGCCGCGCTGGACTGCATTGATATTCCTGAAATCTGTAGGATAAATTGAACATCAAATTGAGAAAAAATATGTTATTTGAAATAAGTTAAAGAAGTGTGAATAGAAAGATCATATTTGCCCCAATTTGGTCAAATCTAAGTAATAACCATTCCATTGCTTCAATCCCATCAAAATGTGCAATAGATGCATAAAGACTTATTACGGCAATTGTAAATAGAATGTATTTGCTGGCTCAAATCTAATCTCATTCAGCATACCAAGAAAATGTCTTGTATCCTTAATATATATGTCACTTTGTTGTATTAGTGATTGAACTATATTGTCAATATATTTCATTTAAGGTTCAAGTAAACTTTCTGTGGCTGCTATGACTGGACGTCCAGGTGGTTTCTTAAATCTCTTATTTGTTATACGGGGTAATTCATGGAATTTCGCACAAAAGTGGCGCACGCGGCTGGCGCACACTGTTCCCGTGCGACAGACTGCGCCTGCTGCGTGCGATAAAATCCATTTCATCGTACAGCGTATTCATGGATTTTAGCCTCCAAAACAAGCCATGGCGCAGAGTGGCGCAGCGACCTTGCAGCAGCGCCAGTTACGCCCCCAAGAACGCCTTTGCGCAAGGAAAATCCATCAAAAGTCCCAATTCAGCGCAAAGGGCTGCGCTAACCCTGGACCAATTTACAGGGCTGCCAAACAGCAAACGTCAAGCGGGGAACGTGTATTTCAGGGGTGCGCGGGAAGTTCTACACGCGATTGGGCTTGGTACGTGTATTTCGGGGAGCGCGGGAAGTTCCACACGCGATTGGGCTGGGTCCGTGTATTCCAGGGGTGCGCGGGAAGTGCCACACGCAATTTCAGCAGGGTACATGCATTTTGGGGTGCGCGGGAAGTTCCACACGTGATTGGGCTGGGTACTTGTATTTCAGGGGTGCGCGGGAAGTTTCACACGCGATTGTGCTGGGTACGTGTATTTCAGGGGTGCGCGGAAAGTTTCACATGCGATTCCAGCAGGGTAAGTGTATTTCGGGGTGCGCGGGTAGTTTCACATGCGATTGGGCTGGGTACGTGTATTTCAGGGGTGCGCGGGAAGTTTCACACGTGATTCCAGCAGGATACGTGTATTCCAGGTTGCGCAGGAAGTTTCACATGCGAATGCAGCAGGGTACGTGTATTTCAAGGTGCGCGGGAAGTTACACATGCGATACGCCATGTGCGAGTGGGGTATGTGTATTTCAGGGGTGCGCATGAACATTCACACGCGACTGGGCCTGAGAGAGCGGGGTACGTGTATTCCTGGGGTGGGCGGGAAGATTTACACGGTCGCCTACAACGCGCCAAAAAAGACAGTCCAATCCGGAAACACGTACGCCAGAATGAACCCGCCGTACGTCGACTCGCAGGAAGCAGGCGTACGTCGACACGCGCAGCATAAAAGTGCACACAAACAACAAACAAGCTCATACGCCAGGATGAATATACCGTTCCTAGCAGCAGTGGCCGTGGGATACCGCAGGAGGAGGAGGAGGATAGTCAGGGCCAGAATCTTCACACCCAGAACCAGCCTTTTTGGGATGCCTGATGACCAGGTGTATGGGAGGTACAGGTTTCCACCTCACATAATACTCGACCTGGTCAGTGAGTGGGAGGATGACCTCACATCACCCACCCTGTGCTCCCAAGCACTCACCCCCCTGGAGAAGGTCCTCAATGTACTGCACTTCTTGGCTACCAGATCATTTCAGCGGACAAGTGCCATAGTGTGGGGGTGTCACAGGCCACGCAGTCACGGTGCCTACACCAGGTGTTGGCCATCATCACTGCACGCCCATCAGTCCGCAGGCACATATACCTGCCCAGAACACCTGCAGAAAGGCAGGCTGCTGCCCAGGATTTCTATGGGGTGACACAATTCCCCAAAGTGCTAGGTGCCATTGATTGCACCCATGTGGCTCTACGTCCCCCCAGGGCATCTGAGCACATCTATAGAAACCGCAAGCACTGGCATTCCATCAACGTCCAGGTAGTATGTGATGCCAAGGGAATCATCACCTCAGTATATGCCAACTATCCACTGTCCACCCACGACAGCTTCATTTACAGAATGTCCCCCCTAAACCGGGACATGGAAGCTGGGCGGCATGGCGATGCATGGCTGCTTGGTGAGTATAAATGCCACTACACATGCATGCATGTCAGATACAGAGTAATGTCACTACCCCACTAATGATACCCATCACCACCTCCCCAGGGGACAGTGCCTATCCTCTGAGCACCCACATGATGACGCCAATTCGGAACCCCATCATGCCTCCCGAGGTAAGATACAACACAGCCCATATTGCAACCCGGGGCATAGTGGAGCGCTCATTTGGAGTGCGCAAGTCACGCTTTCGCTCCCTTGACCGTTCTGGCAGGCAGCTGTTATACGCTCCCCCAATAGTGTGCAGGATCATAGTGGATGCATGTGTCCTGCACAATGTTGCAAGACGCCGGGCCTGGCTGTGGACATGGTGGTGCCCCCACATCCCCAACCACATGCACGCCCGCTGCGCATGGGAGGGGAAAGGGCACGGGGTGAGGCAGCCCGTACGCAGCTGGTGGCTAATTACTTCACATAGAAATCACACCCCTGTGGAGTGCACACAGCCCTGGCACATACCATCTGACAATCAATGATGCCTCAATCAGACAATGATGATGAATGAAGGGACAGTCAACTGTCACAACCATAGCAGCCTGAGATTGTTCACCTGGAAGTGTTACAATGTGTGCATCCCTACCTACACAAACACCACCAATGCAGTGTCATCAAAAGACACACTTCTATGCAGCAAAAATGAATACCCACTTGCAAAATACAACATGAGAACAGTGCCATGTCACCCAACCCCTCCCCGGCACCGCCACACAACACACCATGGCATGTCATGCAATGTGAGAGCAAACAAAGTAATCCCCACAACATGACACAAGTGTCACAAAGTTCAGTGTCCCTAATGGAAACTGGCCACACATGAAATGCTCACAGTAATGCAGGACCAACAATACACATGAGCAAATATTTAGCAATAATACATATCAGCTACACAACCTCAAATCTACCATAAACATGACAGTACGAATTTTTAAAAAATTGGTAGTCTCACTACTTCCCGCACTTCGACCACTTCCAACTGTACAGTGTTGGCGCCACGCAAAAGTGTAGGTGCACTGCTTACAACATGGACTCCATATCCAAAGTAGACGGCTTTGTGAAGAAATGAGGAATGGACCTGCAAATCAGGAGGATGAGATGGATGCAGAGGCACATATCAATACACCATGCAGTGTACAATACAACAACAATATGCACTAGGAATGCATACACAGTATTGACTACAGACTGCCCACACAGCACATGGGAGTCCAACGTCACTGTGTAAGTCAATGTCACTTGGGCACACCCTTTGCAAGCCCATGGAAACGGGAAGCAGGAGGGGTGTGTGTCTCACAAACCCAAGCATCTAACCCAAATTCAGGACAAGCCTGCATGTGCGCAGCCACAATACAGCGGATGCCCACGGGAGCCACACAAGGCAACACACTGAAAAAAAAAATCAAAAATCAAAAATGGCCATGTATGGGCCAGGGGGCCTGGGGGAGACCACCCAGGAGGTCTGAGGACAGGGTGCACACCAAAACCCACCTGTGTGGATTTCCCACGAGAAAGAAAACACCTCCATGGGCTCATGGCCTGCACGGCTACCCTATTGTGGGAGAATCGCTGCTGTCGCTCTCCCCACCCTCTGCAGCTGCATCAGGAGGTGGTGGCTCTATGGGAGGCAGCCCATGCAAAGCCCTAGTCTGGTCCTCCATGGCAGCAAGCATGCAGGTGTGGAAGGTCTGGTTCTGGAGGATAATCGTGCGGAGGTCCCCATGCAACAACTCACGGGATGCCCGTACCTCCTCCCGAGTTGCCTGCATCTCAGCTGAGAGCGTACGTGTGAGACGCCCCAGCTGCTGTTCTGTCCTTGTGTCAGTTGAAGCCTCAAGCTCAACAAGAGTCACCTTGAGGTGACGGAGTTCCACCCTCAGGGCTTCCCTGTGGCCCTGGGACTCTATAGAAATGGCTTCCCGCAGAGTCTCCAGTGCCGCCCGTCTGTCCGTGTTGGACGCCAACATGTCCTCCCTGTGTGACTGGCAAATGGAGTCTGTTGCCTGCTGTAGTTGCTCCAACAGCCTTTCTTGGGGGACAATGGAAGTGGCCACCCTATCCATGGCCTGAGCCATCATCTCAGCTGATGCTGCCTGTTGGTTTGCCATACCGTATATGGATTGCTCCCATGCGGTATTGCCAGGTGGCGTACGGCCACCGCGTCGGTGGGCACAACACCTGTCTGGGGCAAGGCGAACTGCGCCTTGCTGTGCCGGCACTGCCTGAGGCTGGTGGACTGCATTCCCCCTGTGATCTGCTGGCCCAGGAACAGGATCAGATGTTGCGGAGTGTGACCCTGCATCCGTAACCACCAAAGGCGGACCTACCAACACTGACATCCCCATTGAGGGTTCTACCCCTGGTGCAGGTGGGTCGGACAGAACAGAATCCCTCCCAGAAACACTTACCTGCGACCGCACATTGGTCTCATCATCTGAATCGACACCTGAATAGAGCTCGGGGGAGGTGCACACATAGTCACCCCTTGAGAGAATGGTCTTCAGCAAGTGTGTGTTCTCACCCACCACCACACCACGTCCCTCACTAGTGCCCGGTCGGCCCTGAGACCCCTCCTGGGTCTGCACCATCTCCACAACCCCAGCAGTATCAAGTGCGTCATCCCCTGCAAAGACATGAAAGAAAAGAAATGGGAACAGGCATTAGCACCATGGCACACAATTAGGGCTGAGAAGCAACAGAACCAGTACTTCATTGATACATGTCCCACATGACTATAACCCTCCCATGCATGCACCATCACTGCGTATGAAGGGGAGGCAAATGGCACACATTGATGACACCAAGATGGAAGATCAACCCATTTGCTGCATGCTGGCTAGCAGTGCCATCACACATTGGCCTGTGATTGGCATGTCCAATACACATACATGACACATGCCATCACACAGATGGCATGTACCATAGCCATGTCACACATGTGACAATAGGACTGAGAAATGCCTAGTGAAAGTGGTGGAATGCAAACAATCAGCCTGAATGAACACAGAAAAATATGCAACAATGTTGTGGCAAGATGACACTTCAAGGGCAACTGGCGTGATGTTGGGATAAATGTCTACTGTTGCCAGAAGGGATACTGCAATACCCAAATCCTGGTGCGCAGAATGTATTGGATGAAGCACATGGGTGACCCAAACCACTCAGGCACACACACCCTCACCTGGCACTCAATCAGAAGCCCTCACACACACACCATGCACATGGATGACACACACATGCATGTGCACTCACCGGACAATGCTTTGTAATCTGGCAGGTCTCCCACGCCTTGGATCTGTTCCTCCGTGACGTAGGTCCCAGCAACATACTCATGTGGAGTGAGTTCAAGTCCTCTGCTGGAGACCCACCTCCAGTCACTAGAGTAGCGGCATGACTTGAGGCCATCTTTTTCTTTGCCCTGCGCTTCAGGTCATTCCAGCGCTTGTAGCAATCATTAGCTGTGCGCCTCACGATTCCAAGGGCACTTATGATGTCCGCGATCGTCTGCCAGTGTGCCTGACGTTGAGCAGGTGTCGTCTTGCACCCTGCAGTAATCAACATTTACCGGTCATGTGCGGACACATACTCCACAAGTGCATCACGTTCGGCCTCACTGAAGCTAGGCTTCCTCGAGGTGCCGGACTGTGCAGCCGTGTCTGGAGCATCAGCCTGTACTGGACGAGCACTCTTCCTCTTCCGCTTGGAAGGTGGTGGGGATCCTGAGTGTCCTACGCCGCTCTGGACACTAGGGGCAGGAGCCCCGGTGGACTGTGTACTTGGAGTGTGGGAATGAACACTGAGCATGGGACTTGGTGCAGGCATTAGCTGAAGTGTGATGTAGTCATGGGGAACGTCAGCAGGATGGACTGGGACCGACACTGTCCTGGCTGGGTGAGTGAGAGCTGGGGTGGATGGAGCCGCAGCTGCCCCTGCAGCCTCCCCACCCTGCCTACTTGGGGCAGCAGATGACATAGCTGCCCCTGATCCACGTGGCCTGGTGACACCAACGTGCACCGCCACACGTGGCCTAGACCTGCTGACCTGGAAGTCAGCCTGGGAGTCACCCTGTGCCAGGTCTGGTGCCACAATGGGCTGGTCCAACAAGGGCTGAGCAGGGATGGTGTCAGCCACGTTACCCTCAACCAGGGGGGGGGCATGGGTGTCCCTGACTGGTCCTCCACACATGGGGGGCTAGGGGCACCCTGCAAGTCCCGGCCACGTCCCCTACCGTATCCACCACGCCCACCTCTTTAGGCTCGGCCACCTTTGCCACCCTTTCTGCTTGCTCGCCTCCCAACCATGGCACTGATGTTGTTGTGCGTATGGGAGTTGCAGTAAACTATTGTCCTGGGCAATTGGGGGTCAAAGGGGTAGGGTACTAGATGGAATTTGTACCCTAGTGCTCTAGCAAGGCTGTATGTGACCCCTGGGGAAAGATGACGGGTCGCGCAACCCACAGGCACCCCAAAAAAGGGAGATAACGTGCACGCAACCCCTCCTAGACCACGTGCTTGGAAAAATAAACCTGCACTACGCTGTGGCACCCAGAAACACAAAAATTAACGTATGCGTGTCACACGCAGCCTAGAATGACCTCTGAAGGGGTACGCGACACACGGGGCAAGCACAGATGTTAAATACGTGCGCGACTCACGTCTGCCTGGAAAAATCTCGTGGCAACACCCCCGCCAAAAGAAGAATTGTACGCTGTCTGAGGAGACAGGACAACAGAAGAAGTGTACGCTGTTTTAGGAAACAGGCCCAGAAAAATGACAAAAAGAGAAAAAGCTGTCAGAGGTAACAGGGAGTACGAACTTGAAACGCCGTGAAGTAAATCGCGTGTGAACCGACAAGAAGTACAGATTTCATCCACTCACTCTCCACAAAAAGCACGTACAAGGAAATGGCGTTCTACACGTGCCTTTTAAACATGCCCACACGTCCAGTGTCACTTCCGCGTGTACGCACTAAGGCCCTATCCTCCAATTACATGAGCTGACACTCTGACGTGCAGTCATTGGACGTGTAAGATGCACCCGTGTACAGGGTAACGCCCGCGCACGCACATCACAGACGCGCATACGCGCTGAGGCCCTTTCCACCAATTACACGCTTTGACACTCGGACGTGCTTATTTTTTCACACGCCATGGAAAACGCCCGTGCGCGTAACGTCATAGACGCGCCTACACGCTGGGGGCCTTTGGGCCAATGAATTTGCGTACGTGTGCTGACGCGCATACGCGCTAAGGGCCTTTCCTCGAATTACACGCAGACGTGCTGGATTTTCACGTGCCAAATCACTTCGTATCAAGATGGCCATGCGTAAGCACACGGAAGACCACGCTCCTGCCCAGAAGGCCGAATCACTGCCCCCCAGAGCCCCGAGCACGCTCCCACCTGCCATCTGCTGCTGCCTGACTGCCTGCTGCCCACGTGCCCTGCCATTTGCTGCCTGCACATCAGCCAGGAGTGCTGTTGCTGTGACCACCCCTGCTGGAACCGAACACTCCCGACTGGGATTCCATCGCTCCACAGCCCAGCCCCAGGACCCAGTTGCCCACCCACTCCTGCCTCTGGGGTTGCCATGCGGGCACTACACCATCTGGCACCACTGTCAACCCCCAGCCAGAGAGGCAGAGGGGCACCAGCTTCACTGCCACCGAAGTTGGTGTCCTGGTGGAGCTAGTCCTGGGGCAGTATGATGCCCTCTTTGGAAGTTTGCGTGCCGACAAAGAAGGACGGACTCGGATCTGTACGGACATCGTGACTGCCATCAACACGGAGGGGGTGGCAGTCCGACAATTCCATCATGTCAAGAAGCGCTGGGAGGACTTCAGGTCCAGGACGCTGAACAAGGCCCGGCGCCTCTTGAAGGCAGCGGATGCTAAGGGGCGCCGGGGCCACTTGTCGGAAGATCAGATGAGGGTCCTCGAATGCATATCCCCAGCGGTCCACGTCCAGGTCCTTGAGAGGCAGACCCGTCTGGAGTCGAGCGGTAAGTGTACATGTATACTGATTGTAAGCTGTGCGTGTGGTGGTGTGCCAGTAGTGTGCAGGTTGCACATGTGGTTTTATGGGGCCAAGTATAGGGGTGTGTGTACAGGGCCGTGAGGCTAACACATGCGAGGGCTCTCATGTGTGAGACATGGATGGTGCTTGTGTGTGTAGGCTTGCATGCCAAATGCAGATGTGTGTGCACACATGTTTGAATGAATGAGTATGTAAGTAGGCATGGTCGTGAAGTCACACCTGGATGTTGGTTTCAGCTGCATGTATCTGCACCGTGTACATGTGCATGTGTGTGTATTTGACAAGGGTGCAACAGTGATGCAACATGGATGTGGAAGACTGATTGGCAGATGTGACATGGATGCCGATCTCAACACTGCGACAGTTGGTGGAGGTGTACACATGCATGCAAGTGTGGTGGTGTGTGTGCATGGGTAGTGGACTCCCTGTGTTGCATGTGATGTCTGGCTCATCTTTGCCTGCTCATGCTGTTCTATGTGTATGGATGGTGCTGGCTGTTGCGATATGGCTGTGGTATAGCTCATGTGTGCGAGTTGAAATGACATGTGTGTTGGGGATTGTGATGCCATGTCTGAGGTTTGCCAATGCCACTCATGTACAACTGTCATGTGTGTATGAGTCCATTGTACAGTGCCCTGATGCCTGTGTTTTATTTCTCCCTGTCTGCAGCGTCAACTGATGAAGAGGGCGGAGAAGGTGCTGTGGAAGGTGGAGCACAGCGGCAGGGATCGCACCGCCAGCCAGAGACGCAAGGCCCGGCTCCCCTCCCAGGTTGTCATCTCATCGGGGAGTGAGGAGTCCGGTGCCGCGTCCCAGGCTGCAGCTGCCGAGGGGAGGTCCAAGAGGCGGAGGTCAGAGTTGGACTCCTCGGCAGCAGAAGGGGCAGCTGGGACCCCACAGGCCCCGACGGGGGAACATGGCACGGAGTCATCCAGGTTGGTGGGGGGTTTGGTGGAGGAGGAGGCCATGCAAGCGACAGAGACGGGGTCTGGAGGTGGGGATTCCACTGGTGCTAGTGGTGCAGTGCAGGACCAGGGACAGGAGGCAGCACAGGCCGCCGCGGAGGTGCCTGTGTGCAATCCTGTCCCTGATCCTGTCACTGCATCATCTTGCACCAGCAGCGATGCCTACGTCCAGACCTGTTTTCAGGCAGGGGATGAGCTTACAACAACTGGCCTTCCTCTGCCTGCGGACGTGGCTATCCAGGTACGGGTTGAGCCTGTCCTGACTGGTGTGGCGTTGCGTCAACAGGCCATGCAAGGTGACCTGCAGTCTTTTCGTGAGGAGACTGCACGTCATCTCGAATGGCTCGTTGACCGCATTGGCCTACTGGGACGGGTCACCCAGGCCAGATTCCTCCGTTTGCTGGAGCTTGTTCCGACCCCCTCCTCAACTGAACCCCCTATGCGCCAGTCGTCCTCCGTGCCATCTTTCCACCCATTTGTCACCTGGGTGCCCTGTGGAGCTACCTCTGACCGTGCGGCCAGGCTGGTGGAGGACACATCCCTGCCACAGTCGGGAGTCGGACGTCCAGCAGGGGTGGCCACATCAACGACTGCACCTTAGCCGGAGGAGGATGTGCAGGCAGCAGGAGCACGGGCACAGGCACAGTAGCAGCAGCAACGAGGTGGGATACATGATGGCTCACGCCTTCGACATCGGAGGGGCAGCCATCGGCTGGAGGGCAGGAGGGCCCAGGATGGGAAGTGCCTTCCGTGTGGCAGCGGTTGGGCCACACCATAGATGCGGAGCGGCAGCGGGCGGAAGAGGCACGGCTCACGATGGTCAGGGCGGAGAACTCCATGCGGAGGGTCCTGAGGCGGGCCGAGTGCCTCGAGGCAATCCGCAGGGAGTTGGAGGAGAACATGTCGTCGTCCCTGCGGACCCTCGGGGCCATGGAAGAGGACCGCCTCCGGGACATTGAGCAGGAGTTCAATGATGCCCTGGCCCAGAACATCCAGAATTGAGCCGTCGGACTAGCCCGCTGCCCTTGTAAATAGTTCTTTGGTGTTAAGTTTCCTTTCGGTTTTCATTTTTTTTGGGGCGGTTGGACAATGCCCCAACTTCTTGTATATAGTTCTTCATTAGGTAGGGTTTTATTTCATAGGTTTCATTTAAAGGATTGGGCACATGGACCCTGGATGTTCACTTTGTAAATAGTTTGACAATGGATCTGGATTATTGATTTTTTTTTCCCCATGGATCAATGGTTTTTTATTATTTTTGCACCTTGGATTTATTTTCTCAGACTAACACTTTGGAGACTTGCTTTTGGATTGCTTTTCATTAGGATTTCATGCATCTTTTTCATTTATTGGACATGCAGGATTTCATTTCTTATTTCCATTTTCTTCTGTTCCATTTCATTCCCTTGCTTTTCTGTTTAATACATTATCATTTGGTACTTCAATGTGTGGTATTCTCTCTTTGGTTTCATGCATGTCACAATGTGTGTTTTATCATTCACATGCTCTCATTGTGTGGGTTTGACGGATATATGTTGATGTGCAGACTAGCCATTTGGGATGCATCATGTGGTGGTGATTTCTTTGTGGGGTGGATGTCAGACCTGGTGGTGTGTTCGGACTGGGGTGGCGTGGGGGGTGTATTGAGGGGGCATGGGGACCATGATTGTGGATCGTCATGAGGTGTTGGGGGGACATGTGTGGGGGCCTGCTGGCAGGTGCCCTGCACTGCTGGGGGGTGGGGATGTAGGGGGGCATGTGTGGGACATGAGTGGGGGCCTGCTGGCAGGTGCCCTGCACTGCTGGGGGGTGGGGGTGCTGGGAGACATGAGTGGGGGCCTGGTGGAGGGTGCCCCTGACTGCTGGGGGGTGGGGGTGCAGGGGGACATGAGTGGGGGCCTGGTGGAGGGTGCCCCTAACTGCTGGGGGGTGGGTGTGCAGGGGGACATGAGTGGGGGCCTGCTGGCAGGTGCCCTGCACTGCTGGGGGTGGGAGTGCAGGGGGACATGTGTGGGGCATGAGTGGGGGCCTGCTGGCAGGTGCCCTGCACTGCTGGGGGGTGGGGGGTGCAGGGGGACATGTGTGGGACCTGAGTGGGGGCCTGCTGGCAGGTTCCCTGCACTGCTGGGGGGTGGGGGTGCAGGGGGACATGAGTGGGGGCCTGCTGGCAGGTGCCCTGCACTGCTGGGGGGTGGGGGTGCAGGGGGACATGTGTGGGACATGAGTGGGGGCCTTCTGGCAGGTGCCGTGCACTGCTGGGGGGTGGGGGTGCTGGGAGACATGAGTGGGGGCCTGGTGGAGGGTGCCCCTTACTGCTGGGGGGTGGGGGTGCAGGGGGACATGAGTGGGGGCCTGGTGGAGGGTGCCCCTGACTGCTGGGGGGTGGGGGTGCAGGGGGACATGAGTGGGGGCCTGCTGGCAGGTGCCCTGCACTGCTGGGGGGTGGGGGTGCAGGGGGACATGTGTGGGACATGAGTGGGGGCCTGCTGGCAGGGCAGGTGCCCTGCACTGCTGGGGGGTGGGGGTGCAGGGGGACATGTGTGGGACATGAGTGGGGGCCTGGTGGAGGGTGCCCCTGACTGCTGGGGGGTGGGGGTGCAGGGGGACATGAGTGGGGGCCTGCTGGCAGGTGCCCAGCACTGCTGGGGGTGGGGGTGCAGGGGGACATGTGTGGGACATGAGTGGGGGCCTGGTGGAGGGTGCCCTGCACTGCTGGGGGGTGGGGGTGCAGGGGGACATGAGTGGGGGCCTGCTGGCAGGTGTCCCTGACTGCTGGGGGGTGGGGGTGCTGGGAGACATGAGTGGGGGCCTGGTGGAGGGTGCCCTGCACTGCTGGGGGGTGGGGGTGCAGGGGGACATGAGTGGGGGCCTGCTGGCAGGTGTCCCTGACTGCTGGGGGGTGGGGGTGCTGGGAGACATGAGTGGGGGCCTGGTGGAGGGTGCCCCTGGATGCTGGGGGGTGGGGGTGCTGGGAGACATGCGTTGGTGATCAGTAGTGCAAGGTGACATGTGGGTTGGCTGGGGGCATGGCCATGGTGGATGTGCTGCCTGCAGGACATGACCAGGGGTGCAGGGTAGTGCCCTGTGGTGTGGGCTGCCTGCAGGGGCCATGGAGGGTGTAGAGGGAACACCTGGGAGGACCCACACGGCCAATTCACGTGTAGTACTCCCCGGCACCCCTGAAATACACGTACCCTGCTGAAATTGCGTGTGGAACTTCCCGCGCACCCCGGAATACAGGTAGCCTGCTGAATTCGCGTGTGGAACTTCCCGCGCACCCCGGAATACACGTAGCCTGCTGTGATTGCGTGTGACACTTCCCGCGCATCCCGAAGTACACATACCCTGCTGAAATCGCGTGTGGAACTTCCCACGCACCCCGCAATCCACGTAGCCTGCTGAATTCGCATGTGGAACTTCCCACGCACCCCGGAATACACGTAGCCTGCTGTGATCGCGTGTGAAACTTCCCGCGCACCCCAAAGTACACGTAGCCTGCTGAATTTGCGTGTGGAACTTCCCGCGCACCCCGGAATACATGTAGCCTGCTGTGATCGCGTGTGATACTTCCCGCGCACCTCGAAGTACACGTACCCTGCTGGAATCGCGTGTGGAACTTCACGCGCACCCCGAAGTACACGTACCCTGCTGTAATCGCATGTGGAACTTCCTGCGCACCTTGAGATACACGTAGCCTGCTGTGATCGCGTGTGAAACTTCCTGCGCATCCCGAAGTACACGTACCCTGCTGTAATCACGTGTGGAACTTCACGCGCACCCCGAAGTACACGTACTGTGCTGCATTCGCGTGTGACACTTCACACGCACCCCAAAATACACGTACCCAGGCCAATCGCGTGTGGTACTTCCCGCGCACCCCGAAATGCACGCACACGCTATTTTTCACCAGCGGGTATCGGTGTTTTTCGCGTACCCCTTTGCACGTCATTTGTCCTAGAGGGCCACAGTATGGATCATTCATCATAGCTGTATATAGGTGCTTTTTGTTAGCGCACATTTTGGCGCACATTTATTTCAGGCGCAGGGACGCTACCGCCTGCATTCTTGTGGCGGACGTGTTTGGGCCTGTGCGCGTCTTTGCCCGTGCGTTTGTTTGCCCTATTCAATTCCATGAATACGTGTTGTAGGTGAGCGTGTGGGCGTTCCGTGCACTTGCCTCCTGTATTTCCCACGTGAGGCCCATATTTTCACGCGTTGTTCCCCATTCCGAGTGTTACGCCCCGTGTTCCGCCCACTTTTGTTATGTGCGCCGCGCTATGTGCGATTTCTCTCTGGCCGTGCGCACGCCGTTAGATGTCCTGTGCGCCGGCGTGCGCCGCGCACTTTTTCAGCGCACATCCAATATTTTTCTCGCGCACGGACTTCCATGAATCGATGTGCGCTGGTTTCCCTGCGATTTTCGCACTTGCACTGCGATTCGCACGTTTTTGGCCGCTTGCGCCGATATTTTCGGCGCACATTGATTCCATGAATCATCCTCATAGTGTTACTGCACTTATATTGTTGTTCAACAAGCTAACTGACTCATAGTTAATATATGTGAGTACATTTGTAAATATCAGTTTTGAACTGTATAATGGTGAAGATATATTGAAACACAATTGATTTATACATTTTGTAATTTGTGAGCAGTGGTGAATCATCTTAAAAGATCAAATCAATTACGGTGAGGACAAACACATGTGGCTCCGGGACAGTGGGCAGTTAATGACAATCACTAGTTCATATTCCCTACTGAATTAAGTTTCAGTGATTAGGATATGATATTATTGGTTGTAATATTCATGAATGAATTTGTTTAATTTATTTTTTTTTTTACAATTTATGTATACATTTAAACAGCTAGATAATATGTTTTGTTGCATGTTTTTCAACAAAATATTTCATAATAATACATATTATAAATTGCAAAATTATGTACAATCTAAGAAAGATAATTTTTGTCAGTTAGAGTGGAGGAGAACAATGCAAACAAGTCAGTCTGTTGTTGATTATTCTGTAAGTACAGCTGCGCCTGTCACATGTGGCTGCAATGTATAATCGCACGTTTAACCTGCACAGCAGAAATCCAGCCTCCACTTCAATGCCAAAATCCTGCCAAAACACAGGGGCCTGGATCACCTCACAGGGTAAAAACCTCTGAAATACCAATGTAGTTTGATGGTCTCTGAAATGGGGATAAGCACTGCCATGCCACCACTGTAATTTTCGAGAATATGCAGTACATTTGGACATTAGATTTTGAGTGTCTGTAATGCTAACCAGATTTGTCAGCATTATCACAGAAATACAGCAGTACTATTGGCTAACTCAAAAAGATACCCTATAGTTAGCTGATTCTTTAAGAATGTCCAACAAATATTCCATGGGAATTGTCAAGTGAAATCCTGGCACATTGCACCAAGCACACATCAACATGACAGTGATTAATGGAATGTGTCCATAGCTCTAAAGAAGTGTTAACCCATGTTAATATGCGGCTGGACCTGAAGATCAGCAAACCACTGCCCGAAATATTTGTCCACTCATGCAGCCCAGGCTCCACAAAACACCACAAAGAAAGCTGCAGCAAACATGACACCTATACCGACAACAACCTCAGACATCACTCCGACGGCAGAGTCCAAAATTCAAATCACCACCACTGGCAGTCAGGCCACTGCAACTACTGACAAGGCACTGATCGCTTGCACTGCCACTCAGGACACAGGTGCTTATGAAACTTTCCCCGTCATAGGCGTCATTGCTAGCACACTAGCGTGTGCATCCTTGGAGGACGACTTGCCTGCACCTGCCCTCCATTCCAGACTTGAACGTCTTGCATCCGCTTCTCTTCTCTGGTTGCTAGAGGTCCACAGTGGCAGCCTCATGTAGACACACATATTGATACAGAGGACGATGACTCTGGGGATGATGGAAATGGAATGTACTCCCTAGGTGACACACCCTCCCCTGTTTACCCACTGGATGATGTGCCGCAAGAAACTCTGACAGCCATTTGGGAAAAGCTCGGGAGAATGGAGTAGAACCAGTAAAGAATAGAGGAACTGTGAGAACTCCAAATACAGCATATGCAAGCAATGCAGGATGAAGTGCAGGGTGCATCCCACTGGGTGAAAAGTGAACTTGGTCACCAGTGCAGCACCTCAGAGAAGCCACTGATCAACATACCATGGTTGGGCAGAGAGTGTGAGACTACCTTGGGCCATATCAGCAGGTCATGAATCCATGTAACGCTTTCCGCTGTTGAAACAGCAACACATCTGTGGACTTGATTACATTAACACTGCATCAGCTACCCCAACAGAGAGATCCCTTGCCAGCAGTCCACGATGAATGTATCAATGCACTGCCATGTGTGCACCAAAGTGCTCATCTTGCCTGGGGAAGCACAGCAAGAAATGAAACAACTGTGGACATAGATTTGTGTTTGATGGGGAGCAAGGGCATGGGTATTGGAGACTGAGAATGGAGGGAGGGCATGAGTGTTGAGGATTGAAGGGGGAGGGGGCATGCATGTTTTCGATTGAGTATAGAGGGATTGCATAGGTGTCACAAATGTAATAAATGAAATTTGCATGGAAAATAAAGATCTGGTAGTCTTTTGGGCCTTGCCATAGATTTTTCTACAGTGAATACTGTATTTACATTGTGCAGTGTGCATACTATTGTTAAGAAATACATGTCTATCAGTTCCTGATAGTGCAGGGGGCCATCCATTCCTTCTGCATGGCCATCCTCTGCTGGCCTCCCAGCCCATATTTCCTCCTCCTCCTCCAAGTCATCCAGTGCCACGTCCTCCTCAGCAGGCAGTGGGACATTCCTCCCAATGCTCATATTATGCAGAATCGCACACATAAGGACAATCTTCCCAACCTTCTCCAGACTGTGCATAAGTGCCCCACAGTCCAGTGGAGGGACCAGAACCTTCCTTTCATGAGTTCAAATGTGCTATCTATGCACACCCTGGTCCTTCTGTGTGCCTCATTGGGTCACTTGCATATAGGTAATGGTCGTACTCATCCATCCTGACTAAGTGGTAATGGTGTTCGACTTGCATGAAGGAAATTGGGTACACTCAAGTGCCATCAAGGTGTTTTTCTCTTGCATTTGAAATTGCCCAAAGAGTTGTGGCCATCCTGCTCTGCAGGATACGTATCCACCCCATATTCTGCATCCACAATTCCCCTTGCATATCCACATAGTACTTGGCATATTGCAGCATTTGATACTTTTTCTTGGTCATTGTGGTGTATTTGGTGTGTGCCTATGGCAGTGTGTTCAATGGTTTAGAGTGATTTGATCGAAAAGATTTAATATGTATGGCTGTTCACATATTGGTCCTACTCTCAATTGCAGGCTGGATGAGGGTGAGGAGATCTGCTATGGTCTGTGGTTTAGGTGATAAAATGTTATCAACTGTGCATCTGTGCACAGGAATATGGTCTGACCCGGGTTAATGAGTGCCATCCTAGCCACATGCTTCCTCCAGCTTGGCGCTGGGGGGTTAATTTGTTGCTGCTGTTCTACTGTCCCCTGTAGGTTAATTTTGGATGGGATAGCAACTGCCAGGGTCTGCATGGTGCTTGGAAGTGTGTTTGCAGAAGGTGTATTCCTTACATAAGCGGCTAGAGACCATTGGTTACAGCTTTAAATTTTCTTCTTTTGGATGCATTTACCTCCACCTAATTGGTAAAGATAAAATCGGCAATTTTTGGTGAAAAACTGCTAATTGTAGGCAGTATTTCTGTGGTATTTCGTCTTGAAATATAGTGCAGTGATGTTTGGTGGGAATTCTGGCGAGGAATTAACGCTGGCATAATAACCAATGCTTTAGGGTCCTTATTCCTCGGGCGGTAATTTCATCCAGCGGATTTAGCACTGGAGGAATTACAACCAGTTTCTGTATCTTGTAATGTGGCAGAGCAGTAAAAGGGGCAGTAATTTCATGGCCACCACTTTTCACCACTTGTATCTAATTTGCAATGAGGCTCAATGTAATTTTTGTAAATCACATTGCAGAGGGAAAAAAGGGATTCTGCCTTAAGTAGACTCCTAATGGCAATTAAAAAAAAAGCTCGGATTCCTTTTCTATCTCTAATGTATTTTCCCATGCTTGTGTGACCCTTTAGATGAATCAAGATTTTGGAGCTCATTACGAGTTTGCCGGTGTACAGTAAAACTGCTTGTGATACCGTTTACCAGCATTTTTACCCATCCAGCCACATACGAGTTTGCCGGAATACAGTCGCCGGAATTACCATCACTAGTATCACCTCATCTGGTAATACTGGCAATGGAAATACTGGATTGGCCTGAAACCTGTGCCAGTAACACCGGCTCAATGGTATCACCAGCATATTACGAGATTGGAGTTGCCGGTAATACCAGCTGATATTTGCCTGTAATACCGGCAAAACCAAGGCAGAGATAACAAAATCTCAAAGCAGCCGGTAAATGGACACAGATGAAGGAAATTAGTCCACAGGTGCACCCAATCCACTGAGGTGTAGGCTATGCACACAGGAAGAATACAAAAGGGCCACAACTTCCACAAAAACACTTCCCAACACAACCATGTGCTACTAATCATTGCTGCAAACATGGAGATGGAGGTGCTGCATGCCAAACTACATCTGCAGGGGTAGGACTATAAGCAGAAGCAACAGGAGGCCACGGAGCGAAGGAGGAGGAGGATGATGGGTATGCAGGTAGAGAGGAGGAGGCGTGTGGTGAACCCTTGCACAAGGGCCACACCCTGGGCTCTCACTGACAGGCAGATACTAACCCTGTACTGTCTAAACAGGGAGACCATACTTGACCTCCTGACCCGCATTCAGGAGGAAATTGGGAGCAGGATCTGCATCAGATCAGCCATACCACCACTGATAAAGCTGGTGACAGTCCTGCACTTTTTGGCTAGTGGCATGTTCCAGTACTCTGTGAACCAGCTGCTTGACATTTTGCAGCTTGCCATCTCCAGAGTGCAGGTGTAGGTGCTGGAGGCCCTCCTGCGCCATGTGGGCTAGCACATAATCCTCCCCACCACCCAGGCACAGTTCAACGCCACCAAGGCCCAATTCTATGGAATTGCAGGCATGTCCAATATGGTATCAGCATTGGACTACATGCATGTTGAGCTGGTTCTCCCCACGCCTCAGAGAAGGTCTACAGGAACCAGAAGCAGTTCCATTCTCTGAATGTGATGCTGACCTTATCATCATGTACTGCTGTGCCTGATTTCCAGGATCAACCCACAGCGCAGTGGTCCTGTGGAATAGCACACTTCCAGACTAGATGGAGCATCACTGCGGACAAAGTACCTGAATGTTGGGTGAGTCCATGTGCAATACCATCTACCTTGTGGCATGAGTGACAGGCAAAGGAGGGGGTAACAATTTCACAAATGCATGTCCTGAAAGCAACCTGTCCTTGCAGGACCCACTAGTGCACCCCTCAATTGAAAGGCCATAACACACAGGTGTTGCTCATGACTAGAGATGTCGCTGTCATTGAGCAGGCCATTTGAAACCCAACCGGACATCCATATGCAATGCACTACAGGTACCAGAATGCAACCACCCCCATGCTATGATAGTAAATTGGTAAACATAGCCACCTAAGGTCATCAAATGTATGTCCTGGGGCACCTCAAGAGCCTGGGGCAAGCCTGTGGATGACATGCCACATCAACACAGACTAAGGCAGAGGAACAATTGCAGTGAAGCACAATTAGCCATGCCTATCCGGTGGCACGTCCATAACCAGAACAGCCGGCCCAGGCACACACTTCGGGTAACCCATGGGGGTCGGGCTAAGGCAAGGTACAGGGCCCAAAAACAACAATGTTGCTCATGTCATTGCCGTTAGATGAGGCACCCAAACACACACCCATACATAGGATGAGAGACTGATAAACAACTACTGAGGGACACTACCATGATATCAGACTTAGCATGCACTCCATCCACAAATAATGACGCACACCACCGTGGATGCCACACAGACCATCTGCACATGTAACCCAGACTCCCGTCAACCATGCATGGCGGCAATTGACAGGCCCAGACCACTCCCCACATGGCATGCCAACATCACAGACAGATACCAAATTGCAATGAGCATTGGCCAAGAGCTGTGTGCAGGTGTTAGCTCATCAGACTTCACACACCGCTGAGCAGTGCAATATGCATGCAAGGACTGGAATGTGAATGTGAAACAGTGTGGCACAATGAGACATGGCTGCTCAAAAGAATAGAGACAAGAGGGGATATTTATATGGACACTTCCAAATAATCCCTCCTTTTCTCAATAGCTTACACACAATGGCCCTCATTACAAGTCAGGCGGTGGACCATGGTGCTATTAGCACCATGGTCCATGCCGGATTCCGCCATGGTGGATGGCGGAATTACCGCCCAATTCCAAGGTGAGTGGGGCGGTAATTCCCCATTCACCATTTGCCCTTCCCCATTCCCATTTTTGCCCCATAGGGCATAATGGGGATGGGGAAGGCGCTAATTACGGCACCGTAAATTACGGTGCCGTAATTAGCACCAAGGTCGCTTAGCGCCTTGGACTTTAACGCCTGCAAAAAGCAGGCGTTAAACTGTGAATCAGGCGTTAAGGGTTAACGGCGCCGACGGCGCCGTTAAACCCTTTACGCCTCACTTGTAATGAGGGCCAATATGTTTGGCCGGTCCTTTGTATTTTCAGACTGTCACCATATGGCTGTCAAGATGGAGATTTAGTATTATATCTTTTATCAAAAAATATACCTTTTATTAATATTGAAACATATTCCATCTTAAAAGACAACTGTTAGTGCCAAATTCAATTGATCCAATATTGAAAAACTGTACCTTAAATGTTTCTGTTTTCTTCGCTCTCCACTTTTACCAACTATTCAAACAACATATAATTGTGTTCTTTGGAGTAGACCTCACAACAGTGATATAGAGTTCAATATTCACCATTTGCATAAATTTACATTTTTTCACAGTCATACTTTTTCCTTACATACCACTTGTCCTGGCATGTTTCATTCCACAACATTCATTCTCACACACTCGTTATTCTGGAAATTCTTCAGGGGAATACACAATCAATACAGATCAATAAAATCTTTTTTGTTCTCTTTGACAAATTCTTACCAGTCAATTATCAGCGGCCTTTCAATTTCTCGCTATTCTTAATTCTTTGCCAGTCAGGGTGACTTCCTGAAAAGACAAACAATAAGTCTACTTAACTTTAGGCATGTCGAAAACATTTTAATTGTTTTTTTCATATCTTCTAGTTAGTTTTCTTTCTACAGGGTGGTTAATTCCCTTCATTACTTGCACAGCTTTATTCTCTGGGTGCCTCATATCCGGCAGGTACCTGCTCTTAGACACAATTATCTTAAACTCATGTATTATGTCAACCTGTCTACAAGTCTATCTTATATCACAGACTGACTTGATCTCCAAAATACCTGGGCAGACACCTCTCACCTTTCCTCCTAATGTGTCAGGGAAAGATGGAGGCATTTATGTAATTTTCTAGTACTTATTGTGGAATCACTCTCCACCTGGCTAGATCCCATGCTTGTTTCCGATAGTTAGTTATTGGTTATTAGCTATTCCCATGTCTATATTTCTGCAACTTGCAGCAAAAAGCGCTAACAAGACTCACAATGAAAAGGCAGCATATCTATTACAGGATTTCTTAACACTCGAATTTCGGCCTTGGCTCGTTATGCCATCCGTCTATTATTAGCAATTGCGTGTTCTGTGAGAGTGGGGAAAACAACATATCACCTCTGTTACCACACATGTTTGAGGCTCAATTTTATCTGCCATAGCACACTTTAACCCATATTTATTTATGCCTATTTATTAATTCACAATCACCTCTGTGTCATTTTTGGATTTGCAGCAGACATTTTGTTCCCGCTTTGTAATTTGTCTTGAAATTCGGTTTCTGGTGTGACTGACTACTCCTCATTCACCCTTGTTCATATGCAAGTCCTGATAAACAACTGAGTGTCAACACCAGTCCTTGTCTTCAACAATTTAGTTCAGTCTTAGTTCCCTTTCTCAGCACACCTTCATTCAGATGTGCTGCTTAAGGCCAGCCTATTTCTTACTTCCTCTATTCCTTCTTTTTAGTCCGTTAACAACTGCCCCGATATTTCATCAAGCCCTTTCCTGAAATAGTAACAAAAGGCTCCATCTTAACACCCGGCACTGTTAATCACCTTCAATCAGTTCAATCAGTTATGGTTTGCTTCCACCCTATTCCTTAATTCCAATGTTATTTTTTATATTTGTTGTTACCAGTCCGGTAGCCATGCGCATATTGCTATGTCTTCCTAGGTGTAATATTTCCCCATGGTAGATGCCATCTGTTTTAGCTGCTGTTTAGTCATTTACCGTTTTCGCCCAGCATTCATTATCAAAATCGCTGGGCATTGTGCTTCATTGCAGTCACAGCTTTTTTTCCCCTTATTTTCTTCTTTTTATTTAAACTATCACATTCATTTTTGGCTCAACTCATTATGATCTCAAGACCGGTACTTTCAAAGATTACATGTTTCCCCAAATTACTCCTTCTCTAATTCCGGGTCTTAGTCTGCTCTTTCATTTAGACCTACCTACATAATCTTTGTCAGGAAAATCAATTCCTTTTATTTTTTCAACAGTCTCTTTTTGTCCATATTCGCATCATTTCCTGATTTTATTGGATATAGCATGGATACCATATGGCATACGCCACCATTTTTGAGTTGTAATTCATCAGTGTTTCTTGTCCTCATATTTTGGCGAGTCCTCGGTCTATCTCTGTACTCTTTCGTGTCTGTCCACAACAGGTACAGTTGGTCTCTGGCTCCTTGCCTCTCCTTTCCATATTTTACTAAACTCTCTCTTCCAAAGCTCATCAACCCTTAAATAATCTTTTTTCACTCGGCTCAAATTAAGTTGTATCACTCTCAGTTTCCTCACTTTTGTATACACCCTACTCCTGCTGACAATATATTCTTACTACTACTTTGGCCTTTTGTCAGTGCCTCACACTCCTCTTTGGGTGTTACTTTCTCCTGCCAACCTTACAATATTATTCCATCCTTCAACTCCACTTCAAGTTGTATTTCTTCTTCTTGTATTGGTCCTACTTCTCTCTTTAACTCCACTCTGGGTATTCCGTGCCCCTTCTGTGTTATTCCTATTTTCCTCTTTAACTTCACTCCAGGGTTTCCCTCCACCTTTTTGTCCTCTATTCTTACTACAGATTTCCAACCCTCTCCTGGGTTTACTCCTTCCCTGTTTTACTCAGTTATCAATATGGACTTAGAATCCAATCTGGGTTTTCCTTCCACACTTCTGTCCTCTACTTCGAGTACTGGCTTACAATCGGCTCCTGTGTTTCACTCACCACTTCCTTTTTCTATTTCAGGTATTGGTTTACAGGAACTTCTTGGGTTTACCTTACCACCTCTTCTCTCTATTTCATGTACTGGCTTACAAACCCCCTCTTAGGTTTTCCTCACCACTTCCTTTTTCTATTTCAGGTACTGGTTTAAAAGCCCCTCCTGGGTTTGCCTCACTACTTCTTTCTTCTACTTCAAATATTGGCCTACAATCCCCTCCTGGGTTTGCCTTAGCCCTTCTTTCCTCTACTTTAAATCTTTAAATATTGACCTAGAATCACTTCCTGGGTTTGTCTCAGCCTTTCTTTTCTCTATTTTGTTTACTGGCTGGAAGCCCCTCCTAGGATTGCTTCAGCCCTCTTTACCCCTTTTCTCTCATGTTCAAATCTCACCACTTTCTTCTCTTCTATCAGGATCACTTTTCCCTCTCTCCTGCTGCCCCTTTCTGCAACTTCTTTCTATGTCTCCAGTCAACACAATCTCAGAGGCACGGCTCCCCTGCAGCAGTCTCTCTTTTCAAACCTTCTCCAAACAGGAGCCACCTGCTCTTGTCAGCTCTCCCACTAGATAGCCACTGGGCTTATATAGCAATACTTCCCTTCCCCTGATTAGAAATAGGGCTGATAGTCTGCAGCTGTGAGATTAAAGGATGTGCATGTTGGGATTGAGTGGTCTCTCTCACTTCCTGGTATTCGGATTGAGCCTTGGAGGGTTGAGCACACTCTATAAAAACCCTGGTGGCCATTTTGACATTCTGTATGCAGGCAGAGGCTGAGGATGCACCTTGTGTGACATACCAAATGCTGTGCTACTGTTGGGCAGGTAAGTGGGCTAAGGGTTCTGTAGTGGTGTTTGGGTTTCTCCTATGGTCTCCCTGTCCATCAAAGGTTTTGTTAGGGCTTCCTGTGTTTTGAAGGGACAACTTAACCTCCCTGATCCGTTCTGGGTTTTCTAATTGGGAGAGAAGACTATTGTGGGATATGTAGTTCCTCTGAAGGTGGTTTGTTTGTGTGATCTTGATATTTGGGTTTGGTGACCGGTTTTCTGGTGACTTCTCTGCCTTAATGGAAGGGATTGGATGGGTTTCCAGGTTTACTGTTTTCCAAGCCCTGAATTCCGCTTCCTGAAGCCTGTCCAGGTTTTGGTTTTGTTTCCCCGGGCATTATGGGAAATGTATTTTACCATTTTTAGTTTATATGAGAAGCCAGTGCTCTGAGTTTCTGGGCTCACAGTTACTGGACCGCAATGCCAGAAGGGGACTTCATCAAAGGCCACTTACCACAGGTATGTCGATGTCGGCAGCCACATGCGGTTCTGCTGATGTGCCACTTCAAGCACTGTGTTGCAATGGTGGCAATGATGGTGATGCTGATCATGGTGATAGTGATGGTAGTGGGGCTGGTGCAGCTGAAGGAGGTGGGGCTGATGCAGCTGGAGGTGGTGGGGCTGATGGTAGCTACAACAGATTAGTAGCCCTGCCCTGCTGCCTGGGCCTGCTGTCGAGTGGTTTTTCATTTGCAGGTCTGCCTGCAGCTGCTGGCCCTAATGATGATGGCCCAGCGTGCCACTGTCGGAGGACTGTGTGCCTGTTGAGGAGAGGTGAGCATGTTATTAGTCTTCTGGGAGTCATGTCTGCATTCTTGCATTAAACCTATGCTACATTGTGTTTGTCCCGCTCTTGTCATGTGTCATCTTTGGTCTGATGGCTCCAATATGTGCTTCTACATGTGTGTGGTGGGAGTGCATATTGACTGCCAAGGTGGCTTGTTGTTTTGTGTGCGGTGGGCCTATTATTCCTGTCCTGTTATCCCTTGGCACACAAGGGTGCTCATCATGTGTCCATGTGTGGGGCTTTACATTTTGGCAACAGTGCTTGTTCATGGCTACATCTACCCTCATCCCATGGCATGTGTGTCTGATCTGGCCATTTGTTGTGACTGACACGTGTTGGACCTGTTCCCTTTCCCATTAGGTGTTTCTCTGCCTCGGGATGCATGTATTTGGACTCAACATTTGCATTTACATGGTGTTTGTTGTACTTACCACCATCACCTTGGGTCCCAGCTCCTGCCTCGGCTGTCCAGACTCCCTCTATTCCCTCCATTTGAAAGATGGAGCTGCACCTCTGCTCCCAGGGCATGAGGTTGAGGGGTGACACATCCATCCTCTTGTGGCAACAGATTCCCTCTTGTGTGTCGAGATGAGGTTTCAGACCCTCAGGTACGGGTCACCCCACTGCTTATGGCAGTCCCTCTGTGTCCAGGGGACAGTCCCCATGGCCATAACCCTTTCTGTCACTTCCATCCAGATGGCTGTCTTCCTCTTCTGGCTGGTCCTTCTGTAGCCAGCACCAAAGAGTGTCTCTGCATGCTGCACCACAGTGTTGACCAGTGCAGTCAGCTCTGTCTCTGAGAACTTTGGTTTCCACAGGCAGACGTCAGGGACTCGTGCCTTTTTGCGCCCAGGCATGTTTCCTATCTTCAGTCACGGTGGATGGCAGCAGGAAATGGGAGATTCAAAGTAGATTATGTTTTAAAGATGGGCGCTGGCGAGCTGCCCGTTCCAGTGATGCAAATTCTGGCATCATAATTCTGGTGCCGGTAATTCTGGCAGTTTGGTTGCGGGTATCGGTATTAACAGCACATTTCTGCCACTAATACTGGCAGATTGATGCCAACGGGAGTAATACCATCATGCTGGTATTACTGTTTCTGGCAGGAGGGAAACGTGCGTTTGAAGACTTGCAATGTGCTGGTATATTCTGCAGTCACCCTGTCACAGATGGTAAATACCGGTTTGATTGTGTTACCAGCGTTTTACCAGAAAATTTGTAACAAGCCCCTTTGAGCTCCACAAAATACAAGCTTCTGTCCTAAACCCAAACCTATAAACCACATAGCCAAACATTTGTATTTTTTTATTTGTACTTATTTGAAGAAGCGGATTTCAAATTCAAACAAAAATGACTTTCAATAACACTAACAGATGACAGAGCATGTTCACAAAGGGTGAATTTAAAATTGCAGAAAGATGACAACAAATAGTAAGCCAGTTTAGGATGGTGGAAAAATATTAGGACATATACCAAAGACAAAATAAAACAAACATAAACAAAATGTATGCAAGAAAACAGGCGACTTGCAAAGGTAACAATAGCCTAAGCTGGCAAGTGCATCAAAAAAGTACTAATTAAATATTTTAAATTACATTATTAACTGTCACTTGAGGCAGTGGTGGGGTCAGGTAGGGAGGATGAGAGAGCAGAGGGAACTCCTTCTTTAGCAAGTAAATTAACTTTAAGCTGAGCTTTGAAGAGGTCCACACTTGGGCTGGATTTCATTGGTATGGGCAAGGAGGTTCCATTCGTGCGGAGCAATTAGGGAGAAAGAACAGACTCAAGAGGAGGCACACAGAGGGTATGGGATGGTGATGAAGAGAAGGATCAGAGGGAAGGAGATGGAGAGTAAAATGAGATGCAATCAGATTGGTACTGAGGCACACGCCCATCAAAAGCTTTGTAGATTAGGAGAAGGAATGGAATATAGTGGTTGTGCATGGAGAGTCAGCCAGCATGTTGTTAGTAGATAGCATGTGGGGATGATCTGGGTAGGTTGTAGAGAATGAAGGTAACAAAGTGGATGACTTTACCTCAAGGGAGGCAGGAGTAGAGAGGAAGGTCAATAAGTAGGCTTGAGCAGTAGTCCAGTAGAAAGATGGGTGCTAATTCACTAGGAAAGGTAGCAGAGCATCAGTTGAGCGTAGAAGAATTAGGGGGAATGGTGGGAGACAGAAGAAGGGTTGCAGAGTGAGAGAGAGGAGGGCTGTGAGAGTGTCTCACATTTTGAAGATTTTTAGAGGAAAAGCAGTGAGCAAATTAGCAGAAAAGCAGGAGGCGATGGATGTTGGCTTCGGAGGGGTGAGCAAAAATTGTAGATGAAAGTTTGAAGGGGCAAGTGCAAACAGATGAGATTACATTTGTGAAGTAGAAGGATTTGGCAGTGTTGAGTTCAGAGGTTTGGTGATGATTCACAAGGTATTGTCACTTCTCTCCAGGGGGAAGCCCTTTACCATGAGGCTAGGGAGGTGCGGCTGCAACCCATTAGTCCCCCTAGAGGTAGTATAGGGTGGGGGGACCTCATGGGGAGGGACTCCACCTCTGAGGATAAGGACGATCACCTAGGGTATAGCTTGCTTCCCAATGTCAGAACTCAACGTTCCCTAACCTCCCCCATGCCAAATAAGTTTCTTGAGAGTAGACCCATATATTTCTGTAGTGTAAGAGTAACAACCACAACAGAAAGTACCAGGATGAAGAAGATTACAGGAGACATGAAGGTTACATACTGTGCTAGTACTGGTACGAGGTGGCCCCTAGGAGGCATGAAGATCAATCCATCATGAACAACAAGACTTTTTCAAGCATAGCCGGGATAGCCAGCAGGTATGAAATGGAGTTTCGAATCCTGTCGACAGACTGTAGAAGCAGGAGAGTGGAGGATGCCAGTGAGGTGCTGAGGGAGTTTTCCATGGGTTCAGCCAGAGTGGACCCAGAAACAACGCACGAAGAAGAAGCTGAGCACTCCAGGAGGGAACTGAGCCACTGCGCTGCTGCAGAGGTGGAGACAAGCAACCAGAGGAGCTGGAAAGACTCACCCCAGTCTCAGGAATTCTCTGCAGCATACCAAAGTCCCAATAAAGGTAACGGGAGGTACAAGAGAACCATAGAGGAAATGGGTGTGGAAGAGAGACAGGCTCGAAAGGCTCTCAGCCCAGTAGTAACATTCAAACTACTGGGAAAGGTACATCGAGCATCCAAGGAGAACTCCCTCATCACAGTGGCAGTAATAAACCCACTGACCACCAGAGAAGGATCTGGGACCCAAATACAAGAATAGTGAGCACCAGAGGAGAACGTCCACATCATAGTGGCTACAACAAGCCCACTGACCAACAGAGAATGGTCTGGGACCCTAAGCCAAGTGAACCAAGCAACAGAGAACTTCCTCATTGCAATGGAGACAACTCCATTGACCATCAGAAAAGGTTCTGGGACCCAGACAGAGGCATATTCATTTTTTGAGGAAAGCATCCTGGTCGCAGTGGCAAGGAATAGTCCACTGAGGCCCTGGGAAAGGACTTGAGACGCTGGCAATGCCAGGAGAAGGAAGTCATTCTCCTGGTTCTGAAATTTGATGAAATAGAAATTCCTTTTGGATCCAGAGACACCAGGGGAAGGGAGTAATTCCCCCTGGCTTTGATACAAACTGTATTGGAGTGAGTAAACAACTACCAAGAGAAGGGAGTCATTCTCTTGGTTCTGAAAGTTGGAGAAACTGAGAGCTCTTTTGAGGTCATGCCTCCAGACTTTTGTGTGAACTTTATTGGAGGTGGTGAACCATCACCAGTAGAAGGGAGGTATTCTTCTGGTCCTGCAAGGTTTGGAGGAACCACAAGCCAGGGGAAGGGAGTCATTCCCCCTGGCATCCTTTTTACCAAAGATCATTACCAGGAGAAAGGAGGCATTCACCCTGTCCCAAAAGCTAACCTTTGAAAAGATTTGTTTTAACCACAGGCCATGGGAAGGAAGTCATTCCGCCCAGCGTCCTTTGTACCAGAGAACATTTACCCGACTACCAGGAGAAGGGAGTCATTCTTCTGTGAAGTAACGTTTCTGTTGACTTATTCTTCAGTAGTAGTGTAAGGGATAGAAGTAAGTTTTGACAGAACGGTGGAGTTTTAATTTGACAGTCATTCTGAGAGCCCATTTTGTGTATTCGTTTGAGGCAAGGAAACCCCTCTTAGCAGACAGGGATAGTGTTTGCCCTGCGTAAATATTTTATGCATGGTTTTTACACATGCTTTGAAACTTAACAAATGGTCACCCTAAAGGAATCAAGGTTGTTCTCATGCTTTATGTGGATGATGTTGTAGTTTATTCAACTATTGTTCATACTAAGCATTTTGAATATGTGTCATGATATAGTTTCAACATTGTCTAAACTTAATATCTAAATGTAAAAGATGTCTGAAAAATGCAGGTGTCATGGTACAGCATGTAAAATATCTAAGAGTTGAAGTGTCAGTAGGTCCAGTTCATTTAAGTATTATAGCTTTGAGAAACCATCACTAAACCATTAAATCCCTGCTGCCTGTGAGGTGGACGTTTGGGCTGTCACTCTGCTCTTAATTCTTAATACAAATTCCAGCTAGAAATTTTGAACCATCATATGATTCAGAACAACATTGATAATGGCGTACAACATCCAATCGCCTAAAGGTCTTGCTTCATCAAATATAAAAAAACTGACCTTTAAATATACATATGACATACAATTTTCCAGCTTTCATGCTTACAAAAATGTATTCAAATATAATGCCGAAAAACAAAAATACACAAAGAGTGACAATAAAGTACAACATCCAATTACATACGGATCACTCTACGTCATAGATTACCAATCCCCAGGCCTGTAGAAAAGAGTATTAAATACTCCCGCAGTATCTTAATTCCTAAGGTTTAAGTGGATGCCCCCCTTTACTTTAGAGCCTGTTATTAAACAAATCCATCACTACTACATCTAATATTGCTAAAACACAATGTAGATTATTAAAATATCTTCATGTAATTCATAAAGAAAAGTGTTTTGTGCAGAAAATGAAACTCCCTTGAGGCTCTAATAATATATGCTTCAGACAATAAAAATGTACATTAGATTTGCTGCTTTTGTTTATTACCATAACAAAATGGATGCAAACTGTCAGCACTGTTTATCCACTAAGAAAAAGCGTATTGGGTAGCTTCTTTCTTGTGGAAGCCCCATTACCACATCAAAGATATCGTTGTCTGCTTAGTAGTGGCCTTCAACCCCTAAAAATCACTAAACAAATTCCAGCAGCAGGCAATATTACAGTTGCTTTTGCCATGCTGCTGTTAAAAACTTTGCAATATTCTTTAGAATTACTCAATCATTAGAGGCCATGCAGAAACATAATACTACTTCAGCATTTCGTATTACCTTGTTCTAAAACAATGGGTTCACCCAACACCTCATAGATATTTTATACAGAGGGCAGCGTGATAGAAAATGCACTAGTGATTCAACCAGATGAATACAGAGGGGACATCTTATGGAATCACCTCCCCAACATAACACTCTAAAAGATTGTATAGGCAAGATTGCCAGCCTCATTTTCAATAACAGGACTCAGTCCTTTGTTTCAAATTTTTCAAAATAAGGTTGAAACCTAATGGAGTGTTTCAGCTTAAAATAATCTTTAAGAAAGGGAGAGCTTTCCCACTGGCATAATTGTTGCTCATTGCCCAATCCTGTTAAGCATAATTTAATAAGGCTTTGACTCACAGACCATGGCAACATGGATTGCCTGATTTCATACTTTAAAGACACAAATGCAAATCACTTATTCCTTCAACCATTGTCTCATTGATGGGAAGGACATGCACACAAAAGCCTGGACGTTGGAGCTGTGCCACTGCAAAATGAAATAAGGCCCACATATTTGGAGTGCTTGCCACCAAAAGAACTCAGCAGGTTGCAGAAAACTGATTACAGAAGAACAATGAGGTCCACACTGTTGTAAAATAAATTTGGAAAATGGTTTTGGTGGTGATTTAATTAATAAGTGTATCAAAGTGATATCACTGAACCAACAAATTAATGGCTGCAGCAAACTCTGAAAGCAATCAGGATAATCTCATGGTGAAAAAGAAAAAACTTTATTTTTCAAAAAGCATCATGGTGAATGAATAAAACAGTTTTCTAAATAGTTAAACAGGTCTAAGGTTAAACAATAAAACAGAAAATCAGAAGCAATGGATTTGAACACACGCGGCTCCACACGCAGAATTCATCAAGCACTTCATACAAGGCCTACCTAACCCCAGGGTCGCTTTGCATTCTTGTATGTTCCATCTATTTACCTGCCCACCCTCGGATTATGTCTATATATTGTGTATACTTTCATGCTTATCTTTTGACTTTGTCTGTACACTTCTGTATTCATGAGCCCGATACGTGAACTCTGTTCCCTTGCTTCTGATTGTAAACTGGGGGAGTTTGAGTCCGAATTTCTTGTCACTGACCATTACTGTAATGTACTGTAACTGTGTATGCAAGACTACGCACCCGGTTGCGCTCGGGCCTGGCTGCGCTTTATAAATAAACTAAATGCAAATACAAATATTATATACTTAAACAGTCAAGGGAATCATAGGGACTGGGAATCAATGGGAATGTTAATTTGACAAAGACCCAGGTGTAGTGTTTGATTAAATCCCCTCTAGCTCCCATTTACATTGAATATTTCCTTAAAGCAGAATGCATTTTTGTATTGGGAGACACAATTTAAAACTGAATAGATTTTTGCACAACTTAAATTCAGACTTTTTGTAAATTTAAGTGCCATTAAATATAATCTTTAGCTCATGCCGGTGTAGACTCACACAGGCAATAGTGTAAGTCATGACACACTATTATCTAATGTGATATCTTGCAATAAGCATCCATTGTGAGTCTAGTTAGAAATCAAATGTTTGCACAACCGAAATTAACACAAATAATTAATTATATTCATAGACAATTGTGCAAAGTGTAAAACCTCTGCAGTCCCTTATCTTGAAATGCACAAACAGACCTATTTGTAATGTGACAGGGCAAGGGTGCTGTATATTGTACGTTTAATGGAGAATATTACAAATCCAACCCAAAATTCACAGAGTTGTAGACAAATGAGTAGGAGTCAGTTGGAAGCTGTGCACACACATGTATTTAAAGAAACACACAGACAGATTAAAGTTGCATTCACACAAAGACACACACACACACACTCATTTGAAGGTTATTTACACATGTTCAAAGAAAGCTACACACACATTATGAGAAGTCTGCACACACAACATGTGTTCAGAGAAGAGTGCAAAATCCCTGAGAGCAGTATTTTTTGCCAAATCCAAACCTGTCAGAGACATATGCAAGCTACTTATTGTCTACATTTAAATGACCTCACATAACCACTACATTCACAATCCCAAACCAATATAGTGGAACCAAGTGGAATACATATGTATTTATATATGATATATGTTCAAGTAACTTCTCTCCAATACCCTACTTGCTTTGATACTGAAGAAAATCAAGTGTTATGAATTTATTGTACATCAATAAATGTATATGCTGGCTAAAAACACCAGCTATGCTATCATTGAAGTAAATTGTATTGCTTACATAGAAGCAATAGAGAATGCCTAGTATATTTTCGAGTGTAATATATGTATATAGTTGATCATGGAAAGGAATGCTTGCCGAGAACCAATAGTGAGAATTCACATATGCAGGGCGAATTTCGTTTAGTTGAATAAGTATTTATCAATACATAACCTTGTGGTGATTTCCTTGGTAAAGCTGGAAACCACCTTTGTTTACATTTCTTTCTTTCAATTCATTTTGAGTTTTGGGAAACACACTGGGCCTCATTACGGGTCCGGCAGTAAACATGCTGGTAAAACCAGCAGTTAGTTGCCGGACCTGTCAATAGTTACTGGCGCCTGGCTTGCTGGTAACACGGCGGCCAAAGAGTCAGGTGCCGGTAATATGTTGTTCAGGACCGCGGAAACACCGGCACCGGTAATTATGGTGCCAGTGCTTTGGTGAGTGTCTGTGGGCGGGTGCCGGTCTGCCCGGCAAGTCAGACCTGCCGGTGGTGGGGCACCCGCCTGCAAGACTTGTACTTTTCCAGTCAGGAAACAACAGTGCCGGTAAGCTTATCAACACTGTTGTTTCCCGACCGACAAGGATGGAATGAGGCCCATAGTTTGTTTTTCTTGCCCAGAATTTTGGGTTAGGACCGTATCACAGGGGACATGAAATCAATAATGCCACCCTAGCAGAACCTATAAATAAATAAATCCAATAAGTATTTCTTCTTTAGCCAGCTAGGTTTCAATGTGCAGAATCATTAGAGATATGTTGATTGACCATTGTTCTAAAAAACCTTGCACAAATTGACTACTTGTTACAGAGCTACTAGCAAGCTTCAGCACATGAGACTCACTCCAGCACTCCAGAAACTTAGCAACGAACTTAAAAAAACATCTTCTCTTTGCAAAAACGACCCCATCATAGATAGTGTTGAGCCCAACGTGATGGTGGCATATTTCTATGTGTTGAATTACATCTGTGCTATGTCAAGGGGATAGTGGACATTTAATTGGCATTTGTCTGTGTAATTTGTTAAATAAGTTTAAGTCACAATGTAGTTGGGACATGCACTTTGAGTGAAGTAATTTTTAAATTATGTTTATATGTTTGTATTTTTTCAAATTGATGTTTTTTCAAACAATATATATATCAAAACTGCTACACATTTCTTAATGAGAGTCTGAAACCCTTTTTGCTTATGAACCAATAGTAATTCTCAAGCCTGGTGCGCTGGTAGTTCTACTATGGAAAAGCAGGTAAATTATATTGCAACCCTACTGCAAAGAAGATATACTTTAATGTCACCAAAGTCAATAATACGTACACTAGTTGCTATGTATCACCTGAAAGAGAGAAGGGTTACCGCCAAACAATACATCTTGCAATTAAACAAAGTCTGATGCTGAAACTTTGCATTAGTTGGGGTATTCTGCCAATGTGTGGCTCCAAAATTGGATCACTTTCAGATGGCACATTTGCCTGGGCTGTGTCCCATACAAATCTGTCTCTAGTCCATCCCCTCTCACCACAAGCTCCGAACACCAAACATGTTTTACATAGCTAGTAGAGAAACTTGAGAGTCAGCCAGCATTAAACTACCCTGTTGCTGATATAATGTTTAACAGCCCCATAGGCCAGATATAAGTCTCTCTTAGATATCATGGTTCGCTTTTGCCTGACACTGATAAAGGGAAGAATCAATCCAATGCGCCACCACGTGGTTCAGTCTCCACCCTGGTTACCTCCATTTCCTGCACTTGTGCACAGTGCAGCATTATGCTATCTAATCTCAGCAAATGTCGCAAATGCAGTCTGTGAAGACGATGTCGATTGTTGGATAATATTCTGCTATCCCATTCTGCCCTGTCGCTAGCACAGGTCGAAACAAATTCCCTCTGCTTTAGGAGAAAGAAAAGGTACTGTGCCATAGCTCCATATTTCTACTGGAAGGTGGAACACCATGGGGCCAATTTATATCAATTGCGTGCATGTCAGGCGCAAGTGGAAACACCACTATTCCGTAAGTGCACTCTTTACAGAAGTGAACCTACATTCACCCATAGCTGTGCACACTAAGATTCAGTGCTGTGAGGAAATGCTCCTGCAGAATGAAGGGAGGGGGCGTTTGGGTGGAGGGAGTTTCACCTCTAAATGTGAATCAGTAATTTACAGGAGGTACCTGCAACTGCAGCAAACCCTGTGCGCATGGCTCTATGTCCCATCTCCACTGTTGCAAGAAAGGAGTAGAGGAATGGAATGCTGCCAGTGGACTTGCCAAACCGTCAGTCCTGTCCCAAACGGAAACGAGAGGTGAGAGTTTCGATATACTTTACTCTTATCGTTTCCATCTGCCGAATGGAAGTGGACATGTGAAATGCAGCCTGTCCATCGATGCAAATCTGCTTATTGACCTTTTATGGGCTGGTGGCTGATTTCCGACTGCCAGAAAATCTGCTTGGTGACCTGATATGGGCTGGTGGCTGATTTCCGGCTGCCAGATATGTTTTGTCAGATAACCAATAGGGCAGATAGATTCTCAGAAACGGACGTCAAAGAAAAGCGCACATAGAGTGTGCTTTTTTAACGTGCGTTCACTTTAGCAATTTCAGATTACCTTATCCATAAAGGTGACCTGCGTAATACCTGGGGGTTGAACTGCAGGAAAATGATGTGTTGGCCTAGCTCCCTTGCATACATTTGTGTCAGCAGGGCCCTCCCAACACTAATGTATAACTGTCTTGTAGCTGTCTGGAGGGGGATGGAAGTGCATGTAAAAGTGGTGTGCCCTTAAAGGGCCTGCCACTCTGAAATGCTGAACAAATAAAACAGCATTTCTGTCCCTGTTTGAAGGATGCAAATCCAAATGGGACAGCATACTTTTGCTGTTCCACTTAAAAGAAAATGCATGACACGGCCAGAAGTGATCCTGTCATGCTTTGTCCCCTGTCATGCTTTGTGCAACCCCTGCACCTATTCCAAATAGGTTCAGGGGCTGCACAAAGCATTTTAAGTAATTGGTTGCATTTCTGTGCACTCCACAGCCCTTACTGTTTGTGATTTCGGGTAGCACATTGAATTTGTAGAAATACACCTTACTTGTGCAAATGTGCAACGGGGTTGGGAGAGTACATCTGAATGTGTGCATCTGTGCTACACATATTCAGATGCCTTTTATGAATAGATACTTTGTTTTTGGCTCAAGTAATAACACCTCCTCACTAGTGCCAAAGCGGTTTTGAGAATCTGTCATCCAGGCGTCTGAAATGCGAACAAATCTTACGTATTCAGGTGTGGCTGAATGGGGACGACACTGCAATAGGCACCACCTGGAGCCTGTTAGGTAGACTCACATGCAGTACCCTTTGGGAACACTACACACAATTAAGACTACAAGGGTTAAGTAAAATGTCACCTTTGGTACAAGCCTGTACTACACATTAATGTGGCAGCAGGGGCTGAGCAGCCAGACTTATTTCAAGAGTGAAGTGAGCAGTTCAAGAGGTTACACAAAGGGGCAGCTATCACAGTGGTTCAAACAAACACTTACTCAAGGTTTCTTGGTAAAAGAATATACATTTATTTACACAGTCAGTTGGAAAACATTCCACTAGTAAGAGCAGCTCAATATCACAATCTGATATACTACAATACACAACCAATCAGTTTCTGAACAAGTTCAGCTCTCCTGAAGTGGGAGCAAAATGGCACTTCAGTTACTTTAAAAAGAGGTAAAAAAACAAGGTTAGAAGAATCAAAGCACAAATACTTTCAGAGGTAGGGCAAATAGTTTCAGTTTGCTACAACCAGCAATTAAATTCAATAGGCCTGGGCGCAAAAGTCAATGGTTCAGATTATTGGATAGGATAGCACAGTTCTGGTAGTAAACGGGTAAGGCTTTGCCACGGTTTTTGGAAGTAGTTGGTTAGATGAAAAGCTATATGTCGGTTTATGGAAGGACAAGCCTTCAAAGTTGGGAAAGTTTCACAAACTTTCACCACGGCAGAAAGGATTTCTTGACCGCACTTGCACAGTACCTTTTTAAATGAAGAAGAGATGTAATGGGGACAAGAAGGAGGATGTCGGGAGGTTCCTGCACTGCAGAGGGAAGAGGTCACAAGCTTGGCAAAACGTTGGTTTAAGGTATGAGTGCCTTAATGTCATGGCGACTAGTCAAGGGTCACTACCAATATACTCAAAAGGATCCAAATGGACCAAGTCCAGGTGCGTTTGGTGCCAGGCTCATAAGAAAGTGTGCTCTGCACACTTTATGGTTAAGGCATGTGCTTCCAGGCCGGGCGTGGCCATTGGAAAGCATAGGAAGGCACATGCAGAGGTCTGTGGGAGTGGCAAGGTGGAGCCACAAGGCGGGGCTAAAGGGGAGTGGCTGGGGCCAGGCTATTTAAGCCAGCCCCACCCACATGCAGGTGCTTTGCGTTAGTCTGCTGTGTGCAGCATAACGCTTACCGCCGTCTGAAGCTCTTACCTGTTTCCAGCTCAGCACGCTCCTCATCAGGTTCTGGAACATCAACTTCAGCACGCATTTTACCTGACTCCAGCCATACCATCGCTCGAGCGCAGCTTACCTGATTGCAACTCTGCATCTTCAGCACGCATCTTACCTGATTCCAGCCATACCATCACTCGAGCGCAGCTTACCTGAGACCAACTCTGCATCTTCAGTGCGCATGTTACCTGACTCTGCAAACCCATTGCCTGCAGCGTGTAGCTTCTTACCCGATTCCCGGAATGATCGGAGTCGGGCCACATACTCACCTGTTCCAGCATCCTCTCGGATCCATCCATCTGACACCCACTGACAGGTCCTCAGATCGCCGCTCTCCATCAGTCGCCGCCAGGTCATCCCTGCAAGAGAAAAGGAACACTCAGCTTAGACACTGCATAAATATCTTACGCTTGACCGAACAACACATAAGCCGTGCGTGCAACCATAAAACCCTACTTACCTTCAAGTGGGGCTCACTAAATTGTCCTTTGGCACCGCTTGGACCCGCTTTCAACACCGCAACACTGCGTGGCCATCTTTACATCTATTTGGGGAGAGAAAGGCATTACAAGAATTACGGACAATAATCATTGGGAAAAGTTATGAACACTTACCTACAAAGTGGATTGGTCACAGCCGGACTGAGCCGCCATGCACACGGACCAGTGAAGCAACTACGTCCTCAACGGCACCCCTGCTGATGAGAAGCAGGACGGAGATGTCATCCTTACAAAACAACAGGTGAGACCATATGGGAAAACGTATGCTCATTTCCCTCTGGAACGAAGGGTTCGAGGGGGATCGCAATTCAAATGCAGCATTTTCACTGGCACCTGCCAACAGGTCCTCGGATTTCAGTGCCTTTTACCTTCTCCCAATGTCATTGCCAGCAACCAGAGCAATCCACACTACAGCAGATGGAGGCAGAGACTGATCCAGGGGAGCCAAGTCCAGGGAGGGCTCCAACCGTGCCCCAACATCCCCGCAGAGACCAGGTGAGCCTAACACTTAAAGACCTTCTCACTGGCTATCCAGTTTTCAACAGCACTCTAAAGAAAATTCGATCAGTATAGAGACGGTGTTCAGGTGACTTGCGAGTTGGTTGTTCCCACCAAACTCAAGGGAAGAAGTTAACCTTGAAGGGCTTCTCTGTCGGTGGAGTTTCAGGAGTCATCTTCCTTCAGCTCGTCTTTGTTTCTTTCGTTCCAGAGGTAGACTCTGCTTTCCAAGGCCCAGAGGCCTACCTTTAAACAGTTTTCCCCCATTCATTCCAGCCTAGCTGTCAATCACCCAGCAGGGTGGCTGCCCTTGCCGTACAGTCAGCCGGTCAATCACGCCAGAGTGCATTCAGGTCTCCTAGGAGACTAAGCACAGGGAGTTCCGGGCACCTCCCTCACATCCTGTCCACCCCAGACACTCAGGCACCAGAGGAGGGCTTCAGCACTGAAGCCCGCTTAAGGCCAATGAACAACCAAACTTGGTTTGGCATGCAGAGACAAACACTAGAAGGACCTTTCCAAAAAGAAATGGCAAAAAAGTTGACCGGTTTTTACAAATAGGTCTTGCCCCGATTTTTATCTACCTGTGTTCGCGGTCGCAAACAATCATGGTAGTTTGTTCTAAACCACTGCCATCAGCCATTTCAAGATGGAAAGGGTAACATTTGACTGTTACATGAGTGTTTAGACTCGGGATGGTAGGCAACCCATCCAGCACTCTATTGGAAGAAAGTGTGTGCTGGGTCCGTAACTTTAAAAAGACTAGTAAAGTCAATTTAACTTTAAATGCTCTGGGAGACAGTAGTCAGTCCCAGAGAAAGTTTTCAAACCTTGGGAAGTCTGAAAGACATCCCTGTGTCACTGCACTGAAGGTGCTGTGTGACACACAAGAAAAATATGATGCCTATGGAGTTGTTCTAAAACTCCTTATCCAAAGAACACAAAAGTAAAACACATTGAAAATGAAAAGTTCAGAGTCCCAAAATATAGCAAAAGAGCTTGAGGGCTCTAAATTAAAGGAAATTTAGCACTTGGGTGAGAATTTTCCCTAACAGAGTCTGATTCATGGAATATATTGCCAGTTAAATAGGGACTTTATGCACCAAACTGCACGCAAACTCCGGTTGTCAATTCATGGAATCGTCTGTGCAGCACTTTTTCGTACTTTGCGTAGACTTGGCGCAGGCTCGGCACAGCTCTGCGATCAGCCGAATGCCTTGCACGAGACTCAGTGCAGGGGAGGGGTGTAGCCTGCGCAGGCACCGGAGTAGGGGGAAGAACATGCAAAATGAGGAAGAACAAGGGAAAACGTGGGCGTTACAAGGGATGGACCGCAAGCACACCATAGCACGCCCACAAATGCGCACAACAAAGCGTAGTTATGGATGTGATGGCGCAATATCTCGCCTGCAAAATGCCCACTTGAAGCCCTCAATCTTTCTGCCCCCCAAAGGCAGGCGTACAGACACTTGCACATAGGATTCGCAGAGCAGAGGTGAGTTTGCATGTTGGATTTAGGGGTGCGTGCATGCAGAAGGGGTTCCGATCGGACTTCGTGTACGCAGCATAGCAGGTTGCAGGGACGGTTTACGGGTGTTCACATTTAGTTTGACTGAAACATGACATGAGCTACGGGAAATGGTACGCATTTTCTCGGGATGCCAGTTGCAGTTGCGAGGGACCCTGCGCAGTGTCACCGAGGTGCTGGCTTGGTTGTGGGGCACCCACACAGGGTGCATGTGTTCACGCCTGGGGAGGCCGCAATGCTAGGTGAATGGGGCTGTTTTGGCTTTGCATGGGGTCGTGTTGGGGGCGTTCCGGCCGTGACTTACGTATAGGCCTACTTTGCAAGAACAATCCATGAATAAGCAGAACACGCAGAAGGAAATCACACGCTGAGTCGTTCTCTGCGCACATGCCTTACAGGATCTTTGCACACTTTTCCATGAATCAGGGCCTACGTTTTTAAGTAATCACATTCCAAATGCACACAAATCCCCCTTGAGAATTATAGATGTGCATACAGGGAAATGCAAGTGCAGGTTCTGAGGAGTATTGTGGGACTTGCACCCTGCACCAAAGTCCTTTGAAAATTTACCCCAGGTTTGCGGTCCAGAGCTCACTTTTTTTTACAGTCCAGTGTTTCCATCACTGGAAACAGTGGTATGAGTGGGCATTGGGTTTTCACGAACACTAATGATTTCCACAATCAAAACCAACATTCTCTTAAGGAAGTGTGTATTTTTAGTCTGAGCTATTAGGTGTCGCTTGCTACACTCGTAAGCCGAAAATATCACATTAGAGTACAGATGGGGAGGAATGTTATATGAGCAGGGACAGAGTCTGTAATTGTTGTTTGTTTATGTGCAATCCCATTGACTGCCCATGGCCATGCTAATCCGTAATGGCCATTCTGACCCGGTTCTTGCCCCTCCCCTCTCAAAACACCTCCTCATAAGAACTCCTTGAGCTCGCTTCAATCAAGCCTTACCATCAAACTTTGCACTCTATGTGCCTGCCAGTGTTTCTTCAAAGCAGTCTTCTGAGAGTTAATGACTTAATTGGTATTGTAAACCCGCTACTGGTGTAATAAAAATATCTTACCAGGTCTGCCTTCAGCGACTCAATTCATAAGCACTGTGTATGCCCTTCACTGAAGTCCTGTTGAAAACAAGCACTGGCAAAGCCAACAGTTTTGGCTTGTGTATAAGTATTAGGCATTTGCCAGGCACTGCTATTAGATGGCAGGCACTCACACCATTTGGGACCTTCTATCATCAATGGCCAGTTAATACCACTATGGTTGGCCCTGCCAAGTGCCTTTCCCATACCTGCACAAAAAGGCCAAACTGTTGGCATTTCAAATGTTTGTTTTAGTTGAGTTAGGTAAATTCCAGTGTTCTGTTTTAAGTATTACCTTGATTTGTTGCATGAAGGGCAATATGTGTCTAATAGGAACGAACCGTATCTCTTCCCACCTCATGGTGGCTCTTGTACACACGGCCTTGGCCATATTAGTAACTACACTTAAAGTATTTAATCAGTTATAAGGCTTTACATATACACTTCTTCATGGGTGTAGGACATGGGGGGGACAGGGGGAACAAATCCCCCCCACAATTTTAAGTGGGGGGGATGTAATGTCATTTATCCCCCCCAGAATATGTGCTTGGTGTGTCGTGCAGGGATCTGTTTTTGAAGTGGGGGGAGGAGCTGCTTACTATGTAAGCTGCCCTCTCCCCCTGGCCCCCAAAGCATGGAGGCAATACCATGGGGGCAGATGGGTGATCATCTGCCCCCAGGGAAGAGGTGCAAACAAAACAAAAATATATTATTTTAAAAAGTAGTTTTGGGTGGGGTGGGTGCGGGTCGGGACCACTAGCCACCAGGAATTTTTGCAAGGGGGGGTGGCTCTCCCGCCCCCCCAAGTGTATGGGGGCACCTTATGTAGCCCTCCCTGGGGGCAGATTTCTGCTCCTAGGAACGGTTATACGAGATGCCCTCCATCCATTTGGGGTGGGAGGGAGAGGCCACTGCAAATATTGGCAGAGCCACCCCTCCCAAGCCTGGGGCAGTATGTTTTGACCCCCTCTGGGGGCAGATGGCCACACACATGTGCCCATCTGCCCCTAGGGAAGGGCAAAACAAAAATATATATATATATTATAGCTTGTTTTGGGTGCGGGCGGGGGCCCACTAGACCACCAGGATGTTTTGTGTTTGAAAGGGGGATGGCCCTCCTCCTACCCTCAGTGGATCAGGGGGCACCTTATGTAGCCCTCCCTGGCAGCAGATTTCTGCCCCTAGGAAGGGGTACATGAGATGCCCCCATCCATTTGGGGTGAGGGGGAGGCCACTGCAAATATTGTCAGAGCCACCCCGCACCCCAAGCCTGGGGCAGTACGTTTTGCCACCCCCCTGGAAGCAGATGGTCACACGCATGTGCCATCTGCCCCTAGGGAAGGGCAAAACAAATATATATATATATATATTATAACTTGTTTTGGGTGGGGTTGGGGGTGGGGGGCCCACTAGACCACCAGGATTGTTTGTGCTTGAAAGGGGGGGTGGCCATCTCCCCCCACCCTAAGTGGATGGGGGCACCTTATGTAGCCTTCCCTGGGGGGAGATTTCTGCCTCTAGGAAGGGGTACATGAGATGCCCCCATCCGTTTGGGGTGGGGGGGCACTACAAATATTGGCAGAGCCACCCCCCAAGCCTAGGGCAGTTTGTTTTGGGTGGGTGTGGGGGCCACTGAACCACCATGTATGTTTTTAGTGGAAAGGGGTGGCCCTCTCTCCACACCCCAAATGGATGGGGGCATCTCATGTAGCCCTCCCTGGGGGCAGATTGCTAACAAAATCTGCCCCTAGGAAAGAGGCAAAACAAAAATAAAAATAAAAACAATGATAACTTGCTTTGGGTGGGTGTGGGGGTCACTAAACCACCATCAATGTTTTTAGTGCAGTGGGGGTGCCCACGGGTGACTTCTATTCAGAAATGCATGGGGTTCTCTGTTTTCCTTGGTGGCTTCGACACACTAGGCGGCGGGACAAATCTGAAGGTTGTCGACAAAAACAGTACCTCACATGTGTGGGTGCACCTACCTGGGCGCAAAGGGAAAAGGCTAACCCACTGGTAGATGTTGCTCATGTGGACAACATACAGATTTGGGCATAGGGTGTCAAAGCCACCAAGGAAAACAGAGAAACCCATGCATTTCCAAAAAGAGGGCACACGTGGGAATCCACAGAGGTCTGACTTGCGCAAATCGTCCCCAGAATGTATTACCCACAATCCATGGCAAAGTCTGAAATTTGGTGAGAAAACTACAATTTTCAGACATTTCCCTCTTGCCACCCACCGAAACACACCGCCAACACCACATGTCCTACCTTCCTGCGTTCCTACAGGTGTCCGATGTAAATGGTACCTCACATGTGTGGGTGCTTCTACCTGGGCACAAAGGGAAAAGGCTAAACCACTGGTAACCCCCAAAGGGTTTGGGGAGACAACCTACAGATTTGGGCCTAGGGTGTCGAAGCCACGAAGGAAAACAGGGTACCCCATGTATTTCCGAAAAGAAGACACCCGTGGGAATCCACAGAGTTCTGACTTGTGCAAATCGCCCCAGAATTTATTACCCACAATCCCAGACAAAATGAAAATTGTGTTTTTTCCACTAAATTGCAGACTTTTTCAGGGATTGTGGGTCTTAAATCATGGGGCGATTTGTGCATGTCAGACCTCTGTGTATTCCCACGGGTGTCTTCTTTTTGGAAATGCATGGGGTTCCCGGTTTTCCTTCGTGGCTTCGACACCCTAGGCCCAAATCTGTAGGTTGTCCACATGAGCAAAATTTCTGAAAATCTGCTGTGCGAAAATACTTGGGGTTACCATTGTTTTAGGCTTTTCCCTTTGCACCCAGCTAGGTGCACCCACACATGTGAGGTACCGTTTTCATTGGGAAACCATTGGGAACGCGGAAAGGTAGGCCATGTGTTGTTGGCTGCGTGTTTGGGTGGGTGACTAGAGTGAAATGTGCGGAAATGGTGTTTTTTTTCTGTCATTTTCCTGATTTCCCCCCAAACTATGGAATCTTTCCCTACATAGTTGTTGCCTGACCTGTGCAAATCACTCCTTCCTAAACTTGGAATATTGTCTCCTTTCCAGAAATGTATGCCTTTCTGGCTTCCCATTCAGCTTTCCTACCCTTTTCTTCCATTCCGTCCACGCATGTCCTATTGGACAAAAAAACGCCAAAATCGCCTACCTCTCACAAAACGGCTGATTAGCATATCAAAATATGTTATTTTGGTTTCCACTCAATCTGTAATTGAAAGCCTGGAAAATGACGAATCCAGCACAGCAAACCATTTGTTCCTAGCTCTTACAAGGAAAACACCACAGGCTTTTTTGTACAACATTTTATTGGAATTTTCTGAAAGAAAAACAAATGTTCTCCTTTTTGGTTATTTTCTCGAACCCCCCTACAGCAAACTAGGATTCCTGGGTGGCGTTAGGACCATGTGGGAAAAAAGGGGCCAACTTTGGCCGAGATATTTCATGTAACAAAGAAGTTACAAGGGATTGAATGGCGACATACCGAAATCACCAAAAAAGGCCTTGGCACTGGGGGGAAATACCCATTGCAGTTAAGGGGCTAAAACGGTAAAGGCCCAGAGGAGATATCATTTGTAAGGTAGCTCAGTTAGTTAATTCTCCAAATGCAGATTGTGCACAGGAATATGTAACACCTGTGTTCAGCACCTGGCTTAATCTTCCGGTGGGATAATAGGCAGAGTGAATGCATTCAGCTTTATTACTGTCGCTTTTTCTATTTGGCCAGATTTTCGTGCATTTTCTGGGTGGAGTTCTGGAGCCGAGTGGACACACCAGGACCCCCTGTATTTCCCGCTCCACCAGAAAAATGCGGCCTTACTGCCAGCATGGACTCTCATGCTGGAAATAAGGAAAGGAATTCCTATGGGTGCTGCTTGGAAAAGAAACATTTTGTGGCGGAAAAGTAAAAACGTGCGCCAATGGAAGTGGTCCACTCCATTCAGTTTACTTTGCGCCTTGATGCTTGGGGTTTTGCTTGATGCTACAAATGTAATAAATAAATACATACATTTAACATGACACCAGATAAATGCCAATTCATGATCAGAATGAGTGAGCATGGCATGTCGCTGGTAAGAGGGTGTCCTGTGCTTCTTGAGTGCGTTGGCAAATGCCCTTAATTGCCATCTCGCGTTAAGCAGGTGCTGAAACCCATCAGTGTGGATTGCGCAATAATAAGTCGACAGAGGTATTTCAAATGGCCAATTTCGCTCTTAGCGTGACATAGTCAAAGTGGGAGAATGCTGCCCAGCATGTGCCACTTTCTCTGCGGAGTGAATTGTGCCCACCCGAGGAAGAAGTGTTAAAAACCCACGAGGGAACTGTGCCCTGCTCTTTCTGTGTTTGTCTTCCCCACAGGGCTACAGATGTTGACTCAGACATGGGTAAATCTGAGGTGGCAAGCCTGTACCGTAGTTGATGTGGCAAAGGATTCCAGACTTCTGAGGCGGATAACATTAGTATCATTGAGTTACATGCCACCTGACAGGTATGTGTTATAAAGTTGCAAAGCAGAGCTGTTAGTGGGCTAAAGCAGGAGGCAATGTCTACCCACCCTCAAAGGGTACGTACAACCAAAAGTAATGCGCCCCTCCCACCATCACGGCTGTCTTGGGCAGGCCCCAAAACAGGGCAAGAATGCCCTCCAAACATCCATGCACACGAGTAGGGTACCCCTTGTGCTCCAGGAACCCTGTTGAGCAACCTCTGTGATTTCCATTTGATACTAAATTTATTTAAAGCCAGAAGTCTAAAAGCTAATCGCTTAATTGCAGCTGGAAATTAGCTCCTGGCGTGATCAAAATGTCTTAACCAAGTGAGACATCATCCCCTTCCTTTATAAGCAATATGTGTGCTCTCACGTTTCTTCATCCACTGAATGAGTGTTAGAAACAAAGGCAAGAGTTGTGTCTCTTGTGTAGGCATTAGGAAGGCAGTTGCCAGCCTCTAGCATTATATGCCCATGTTCTTCCAATATTGGCTAGCTGTTGCCCTCTTATGGCCAGGTAGAACCATCATGGCAGTGACTGGCAAATGCCTTCCCCCTGCAGACAGAAAAGTGGAAATAAGAGGCCAAGTCAAGACACGGAACAAATAGAAGTTAAGACAGACTGCAGCTGCCTTTGCTTTGTTAGGGAGAATATGTTGAGTGTTCAAGCAAGGAGGTATGTATTAAGCAAGCAAGCAGTGAGACAAGGGAGAGGCAAAGAAAGTCCAGAGGGGCTCTTTGAATAATGTAACAGGGCAAATGACCCATGCTCTTTGCAGCAGATGTTAAATAAGAAAGGAACAGAGTCGAGCTCTGCATTCAGAATAACAAAGGCAAAGAAAGGCTAGGCTCTGAATCCAGCATGAGATGGAATAAGAGGGAGCAGACTCATCGTGAGAGGCTCGCCGGCCCTCGCAGGGGCGCTAGAGGGGCAGCCCACATAGCGGGATGCCCCTCTGGCCACCTCCCTGGGTCCACATACAACCCACCTAATAGGCATCCCCCGGATCTGACACATCCGGCAGCGGACCTGGGGAGTGCTTATAAGGGGGTGGGCTTATGATCGCTCATCCTCCTTGTTTGCTGTAGCTCCCACCCCCCCGGAGGACAGTCAAAGCAGCAACATCACACACCTGGTCCTCCTACTCCCATAACAGGGCTTACTCAGAGGTACAAACAAGATTTCCTCTTTCTTTCAAACCCCCAACTTTCCATTCCAAGAGACACACGTCTCCTTGCCCCACACAAAAAAAAGTAGCAACTTGCAGTTGGCATAAAGGGCTTCAACTCCTATATTTGGCAGGAGTCCACTTACAGGTGATGTGCCTCTTAACAAGCTGGCATCCTAACTGTGGCCCACTGGAAGTAATTGTTATTTCTGCTCTCTTACCATGAGCTCATAGTCAGATGAAAAATCCAGAAATGCAACATACAAAGACATGTTCTTTGCTGCTGCATCCTTTAATTTTCTTCTGTTTTCTTTTCTTCTTGTCTCATGTTTTATACAGTGATATTTGTAATTTAATACATACTGCTATTTTAATTCTAATTTTGTGAAAAGTCGATCGAGTTCTTTGACTAAAACACAATAATTAAATAAATAAATAAAGCAAAGTCCCAAAGATGTCCCCTGTCCCCCCCAGATTTTATGTGTCTCCTACACCCCTGCACTTGTTCTGCACTTGCGTGCAGATTTTCGTAGTCCCACAGTGAAGCCTATGCATTTGAGTTTCACCAGCTGTAGTAGGAAAAAGTCATGAGAGTACTATGGCTGAGCATTTTTTTGCAGCCTACTTTGAAATGTATATAAGCAGAATCGCTTTTGATGAAACGAGCTGCATTGCATACATTAGTCATAATTACTGTTTTTCTTTGCTTTTGTAAAAATAGAATTGAGAGAAACTGCCGTCTATGCACGCTGTCATGGTTATGCCATTAATTAATGACTAAGCAGTAGTGCGGGGAATCTGTGACCCCGGCCTGTGCCTTTGAAATAATATAATGTAACGCATTCGAATGATGCATACTGAGGAATAAGCTGTTTAATTCCAATTTAATGACAGCGGATACATACAAATAAGAGGACATCGAACTATATGCACAGTACTGTTTAATTCACTTAATGTGCAGGTAGAATAGTTGCATTAGACACAGGAGGGTAGCAGTTATTCTGCACTGACTATGACGTTAAAGTACGATTCTCTTACGGCATTATACTGGAGCAGATAGTAAGTTGCACTGCCTAATTTAGTGTTGTGCAATGCCGATTGCAAAACGAAACAAGCATTGAGAAAGACTGTAGGTTTTGGCTGTCATGTCAAGTGCTGCCTTGAATTCCACAGTAATGTCATGTTATCCTTGACATAGTCCCAACATGTTAAGGTATAGTACCCCATGTGCAGTGCTGCCATCGCAAATTCACCCGCTACTGCCTTCATATTCCTTGTGTAGTCACTATATGTTAGATAAAGTATTGCAGGTGCTCCCAATGTATTTAATGCAGCCTCAAATACCCCGATACCGCTGTCATATATCTGTTAAATCACCACATGTAAGATATATCCTTGTAGTTACTGCAGAACAGAAATCAACAGCACAGCATGTGCAGGCATGCCTAATTTCAAGAACACAAAGGCTTAAATTATGAAATCCAAACTCTTAATTCTTAGATGCTATTAACAGAATTAGAAAATGTACCCTCAGGGGGAACTGGGACCATAACACTTTAGGCACTCACAGAAAGTCAAGGACATCTCCTAGCTTGGTTTACATAGCATTATGCCCTGGGTGATTCATGTAGCCGATCCCCCATTTGCCCATATCCGGCCTATATGTATCAGCATGGTGGATCACAAATTTCAATGCTAGCATGGTTTCTGGCAACTTTAAAATGCAAAGGTAAATGTACCAAAAACAAAGTGTATGTCTCTGACAAATGGGGTTTGCCTTTTGGGATGGTATCAGCAACGGGACATGGGATTAGCAATCAACCCAAAAATTCCTGGTGTGTTTCTACCATATCCACTACTCCAGAAGACAACATAAAGATGTGTTCACATACGAACTTGGTTGCCTTAGGGGTAAATGTCATAAAATTAAATTAAAGAAAGGTTCAGTACCTGTGGTTACAAAAGCAAGATGTGTTATATTGCCCTAAGGGATGAAGTCACCAAAAAGATTCATATACTGATTGAGAATGACACAATTGAACCCATAGAAGCATCAGAATGGTACTTCCCTGTAGTGGTGGTGAGAAAAACAAATGGCAGTGCACACCTATGTGCGGACCTCAGGGCACTCAATAATTGTGTAGTAGTAGTTTTTCCCCTGCCAAATATTGGAGAGATGGTCAGCCTCACAGAAGGGTCTAAAGTATTCTCCACCCTCGATCTGGCATCAGTTTATCGCCAAACTTTGTTTCACCCTAACTCCAGGAGCCTCACTATCTTCATTACACAAGATGCCGCATTTTAGTTCAAGAGAATGCCATTTGGCTTAATATCAGCTGCTGCATTCTTTCAGAGAATGATCAAAGAAATATTGGGTGACATTCCAGGGGTGTTCTTTTACCAAGATGACATTTTGGTAATGGGATCATCTACCAAAGACCATGATGGCAAACTCAAGATGGTATTAGGTAGATTAAGCAATGTTGGACTCACCCTACAAAAATCCAAATGTTGTTTTAGAGCATCACATATTGACTATCAGGGCCACCAGTTATCAGTAAAAGGAGTATCCCCTCAGAGAGGGTTTAGTTTCATCCATATTATAATCACCACCACCAGAAAATACAGAGGAAGTCACATAATTTCTAGGTCTAGTAGAATATTAATCAAAGTTTGTAAGACATTTCCCAGACAAACGATTCAATATTAGGAACCTATATAAGAAAGGCCAAAGTTTTGAGTGGAACACAGCATGTGAAAATGAATTCTCTGAGATAAAGAAGTCCATTGTCAGTGCTCCGACTCTTTCACCTTTTAACCCCAGCAAGGACACTTACATTGTGACTGATGCCAGTAGTATGGGTTTAGGAGCTGTACTCATGCAAGTGGTCAAGCATGGTGACATAATTTCAGCGTTCACCTCTAGGGCACTCAAATGGTTGAAAAGAGGTACTTTGTTTTTGAAAAAGAGGCACTATCAGTGACATGGCTGTTAAGAAATTCAAAATATTTATTTGGGGTAGAAAGATTTCCATCATCACTGATCATAAACCTCTTATCTCATTAATTGGGTAACAGCTATAAAGGGGCATGATGTTGTCATTAAGCATGTTCCAGGTAAGGAAAAGGTTATAGCAGACTATCTTTCATGATTCTCAGTCGACATATGCAATGAAGACTCAAAGGAACCTGTAAAAGAAGTATTTTGGGTATGTGAAGAGTCAATAACACAGGATGAATGGGAACATAGCCGCAGTAATGTCATTGAAGTTCAAAAGGTAAAGGAATGTGTCCTTAATGAATGGACAGGGTGGAAACACAATATGGGTGTAGGAGCAGAACATAAAATAAAAAGTGAACTGGGCATAAAAGATTCATAGTTGGTAAGAAGAAAGAGAATCATTTCTCAGAGTGGCATTAGAAAAACTCATTGAATTAGCGCATGAAAGTCACACGGGTATGTCCAGAGTCAAAGGGATTCTTCATGCAGATTGTTGGTGGCCAGGACTTGATACAGAAGTGGACAAATTGATTAAAAAAAATGCACCATATGTTCCTCATCAGACAAAGTTCTCAAAACGTATGCACAACCCTTAAAGCCCATAGAACTACCCAGAACCTCTTAGGAGCACATTGCCTTAGGTATTCTGGGTCCCTCACCATCCAGGGAAGGCAAAACATGTATGTTATATTAATATTTGATATATATTCAAAATGGGTAGAAGTACGCTCTGTATTTGAGGAAGATTCAAGGGCAGTAATTGCATTTATGGATGATACATTTCAAAGAGAAGGCATACCGAAGAGAATTCGAATGGATAATGGTGCACAGTTCACATCCAGGCTTATAAAAACGTTCTTGGACAATATGGGGCTTGAACACCATAAATCATCAATCTTTCATCCCTCTAACAATGGACTAGTGGAGAGGTTCAACAGAACGTTAATGCAAAATATTTGCATGTCAATCCCGGGAGGAAGAAACAGGGAGAATGACATAGAGAGACTTGCTTTAACATGTAGGTTAGCACCTCATGCCACTACGGGGTTGATCCCATTTGAAGTACTAAGCACAAGAAAATCTGCCACTCATATGTTTGTCCCCCTTGGTAGGGGAGAATGAATTTCATTGAATAGAATGAGTTGGAACTAAGAAAAAGAGTTCAGAAGAAAAATGAGGTGGCAGATGAGTGGTACAATAAAACATTCAATACTAGACTATCAAGGGTAGAACATGGTGATTAGCTATGGGTTCATAGACCTTTAGCTCTACTTAAGTAAATTCAGTGGTCCATTCAGGGTAGATTGGATTTTGGATGACGCTGTTATATTAAGTGGTGGCCGAACCTGTAATGAAAGCAGAATTGCCACTCGTCCAAAAAACTGACATTTTGATAGAGAAAGTGAGATGTGTTATATATCCCTCACATACCTCCTTTAAGTCCGTTTATAGTAAGGTTATCATTATATTTAGGTAAAGATAGATTTACCATATAAGGTCAACATGCTTCTTAAGACTTGCAACTGTAAGTAATACACTTGGTAAGATGCCAATTTCATGTATGAGCATAACCATGCTGGTTAACTGTGACAGATCAACATGTCGTGGTTCTTGTATAGACTGTTAGTATAAACATGTTGATGTCTCATAGCATATTTGAATGTACATTTTTCAGTTGTTGCCATTTCTGTAACAAATCACAATAAACATGTTTGGTGGTCTCCCAGGAGACATAGCATCTCCATAGGTTCCAAAGCACTGTGGATATGTAAGCAAATCCCCCTGATTGCCAGATTCATCCGCAACAGAAGGGCCTCTATTTTATATGAAAATAAGTACTTACAAACAAAACCTACTCTGGCTCCTGGAAGTCCCTCACTTCACTCATACATCACAAAATATTTAACACTTTATCACAAAATATTTAACACTTTGGGAAAGCATTTAACAATGTGTAGAAAGAAATATAACAACACAATCAAAAGCAATTCTGCCAGATTGCGTGTTCTTCATTTTTAATGCTATAGGGCCTCATTACACGGTAGGCGGTAAGGGTTTACCGGTACCGGTAAGGGCACCGGTACCGGTAAACCCTTACCGCCTTACTACGAGGTCCCTTTGCGGGTCCTCCCTTAACGCCTGGCTTTTCCAGACGTTAAGGACGGGACCCGCAAAGGGACCTCAGAGCTAATTACGGTACCGCAATTTGCGGTACCGTAATTAGCACCTTCCCCATTCCCATTATGCCCTATGGGGCAAAAATGGGAATGGGGAAGGGTAAATGGGGATTGGGGAATTACCGCCCCCGCTCACCTTGGAGTAGGGCGGTAATTCCGCCATCCACCAAGGCGGACTCGGTACGGTACCGGCGGCAACCATGGCGCTATTAGTGTAATGAGGCCCACAGTGTTTTATGGGTGTCGTGAATAAAAATAGACATAAGAACACTGTGTTTGGAAGGGCCATCATAACCCTTTAAGGACAATTCTCCAATGGGAGTCAAGCGGTTTCTGCTGTCTGTTTATTTAGTGTTCATCTCGAAGAGAACCTGAACTTATCTGAAGTATGTTTATTTCGGAACCAAGAACCCTCTACTGCTAACTATTCCTTTGCTCAGTACCGCTGCATCCATCATTTAGATGCAGGGAAGACAAAACAGATATATTTTCCTATTCTTATCATATGGCCCATGAATAACATCCTGAGAAGTCTGACGACTCACTTTCTTGTAGGCTGCCCATTCAAATGTGTGTGGATGTTTCAAGAAGCATATACATCACTTCATCAGGCTGCCTGCGGATACTGTCATGGTGAGGCATCCAGAAAAAACATGGAGCCAAGAAGTGGGGTCAGAAGGGTTTGATAAGAATAGCCAAAACACCATTGTATTACGTTTAACTGAGGTTAAGGAATGGGTGCTCACAAAAGGGTGCAAAGTAAACAAGTTATCATATGACCTTGTTCATCAGTCCTTCCCTCTCTTTTCCCCCTTTGTTATGCCCTTTTCTTGGGCACAGTCATTTAGTGTCTCTTGAATGTTAAATGTTCCCACACATATTTTCTTGGCTTAGCTGGTTGTGTTTAGGTTGCTACATTGCTTTTCCTGGCACCCCTAGTTCCATGGTTCATCTTGATGGGGGTTGGGAGTCTGACTCATAAGCAAAAGTTACATCCTAGAATATGTCTCTTTCTTCCTTGGTTGGGTTAAGCCTGGCCCAGCTGCTTTTTTCAGGTCTTCAGCTGAAGGCCACTTCCTGTCCCTCACTAGATGATTTGTTGGGTGATAAGCTTCTTGGGACCTCCATTCCCCATTCTCCACCTCCTTCATCCTTCAGACTACTTTCTTTTTTACACCTAACCTCTTCCTCGTCTCTTCCAGGTTCTGATTTCTACCCTCCTCCTCTACAAACTCCTTTTCACCCTGTCACAAGCTTAAATCCCACGACCCCCCTTGTTAATTTACAAGCTTAAATCCTCCATAGCATTTCAGTGCTGTACTGCCCATCTGGGCGGGACAAAGACTGATGTGCAAATGTTTATTTCCCATCTGTGAAAGGTACAGTGAACAAAAAGCGTGTGCTGCAAACTCTCATCTCAGAACAGGTTATCATTCCATGTTCTGCTCTCTGGAGAGGAGCGCCTGCTACCTTTTTTGAAATATTTGTAAGGAACTTGGGCTTGGTCACCCTGAGTTACCTGGGGGCAACCAGACGTGGACTCCCTGCTCACTGTGCGCAGAGAGGCACAGCTTCACCTCACTGATTAGGCCCAACAAGGCTGAAACAAGTGTATGGGGTTACTGTTGGTACTCTTGTTCAGAGACTGATATGCAAATGGATATTTCACAGGAGAGGAAGGTACAGTGAGCAAAAAGCGTGTGCTACAAACTCTCATCTCAGAACAGGTTATCATGCCATGTTCTCTCTGGAGAGGAGTGCCTACTACCTTTTTTGAGAAATTCTTGCCTGAATACACTGCTTTTATGACTATTTTTGTAATTTATTTTTATTATTGGTGAGTCCCGAGGCGACCCCCGACACACCTCTTCCACTCTTAATTCTACTTCTGCTGCCCTCCTTCACCCTCCCACTCATCCTGGCTACTCATCCTTTCTCCCTTATTCCTCTCTTGCCATCTTCCTTTCACCACTTTTCCATGTCTAATCCTTCTCCTGCCTCTTTCTTCGGCCTCCTTTTCCCACTCTCCCCTCTCCGCTGCCACTTCCTCTAATCCATCACACCAACTCCATCTGAACACCTTTGTCACACTCTGACACAGTTCTGCTGAGGCTCCTGACCCTTATTATAACTCGGGGCAGATTACTGAATGTCTATTAAAGTGAGGGCCCTGAGGTGTATAGTACATTTATAGAACATGAAATAGAGCTCAAGCTTTCGGCACGTAGTATTGGGACTCATATTTCTCTACCGGAATGAATGACCAGAAGCTCTTTCAGTCTCGGTTGCCACCTTAGTGCCAGACCATGGATTGCAATCATTGTTTTCCGGATCACAGAAGAGGCTCATCTCTACCTTCGTGACATGGTATGATTTTGTATTCTCATCATCACATGGCCTCACAAACTTTACTACTCAGGACTTGTGAATAGTACATTGAGCAACACTTGTGTATTTTAGTCTTTGAACAAACCGGCTGTTCTCAAAGATAGGACTTGCTTTGTGGAAGCCTGCCGTATTAAGTTGGCATACTGCTTGAGTTTCTCCTCCCGTTCCACAAATCGGAGCATCTTCAGGCTTGGGATATTTCTGGTCAGTAGTGTGGGGCATAGAGGCAAGGTTAGGGATAGGTTGGGGTACCTGTGAGACCCCCATAAACTTTCAGCAGCAACCCTCACAAATTATCTCCTAATATTTAATTTTCCAACTAACAATTTTAATAAAGCAATTCTATTAAAGCAATATGCCCCGAGCGGCAGGGGCATTACCAACTCAGGTAATGCCCCCGCCGTGAAGGGCATATAGCTATTAGTACCCCGGTCTGCAAAAACTGCGTGACCGGGACACTAAAAGCTTTTTTCTGTCCCGAAATGCTGCAGCATTTCAGGGGGAAAAAAAATGACAAAAAAAAAGCCGCCAGGAAAAGGAAAACAGAGTCCGTTTTCCGTTTCCATGGCAGCCATCGGGAGCGGACGCGCTGGAAACAGAAGCGTTTCCAGCGCGTCCGCTCTGGAAAAAAAAAGAAGGAACTTTTGGGAGGGCGGAAGGGAGGGGAAGGGGAAAAAAAATTAATTAATAAAAAACATACCTGGGTCCCTGGCAGGGGACGATGGAAGCCTCCAGCCATGTGGAGGCTCGGAGCGGGGATGGCCCCGCTCCGAGTCTCCACACCGCAGGAGAATGCCATCGTCCCCCGCCGGGGACCAAGGGATAGAAGGTAAGTGGGGTGGCGAGGGCAGGGCGGTGGAAGGAAAGGGGATGGAAAAAAAGCCTTACCTCAGTCCCCAGCGGGGGCGAAGGTAGCCTCTCAGCCGTGGGGAGGCTCGGAGCGGGGATGGCCCTACTTCGAGCATCCTCAATGGCTGAGGAGCTGCCACCCCCCGCCAGGGACGAAGGCCGTGGAATCCCGACAGAGGGATTCCCGGCCTGGCAATGACTCGGCGCGAGCCAATCATAATGGCTCTTTCATTCTGATTGTGCCCTCGCCGGGTATTTATGCACAAAACTACACATTGACAATTATTAATGTTTTTAAACCATTTTTTTTTTATTTTAACAAACCAATAAAACTTTAAATATTCACTTTGTTGTGAAATCTTTCAGGATATCTTGGAAGCCTACCTTTTATAAGATGTCGTATTTGTATTTGTATTTGTATTTATTAAGTTTATATAGCGCTTTACTCCAAAGCACTGCACATTTTAACAACAGTATACATATAACAAACATGACATAACATGTCTTATTCAGTGGCCATAATGACAAGTGAGTTCAGTCGTTCTTGTGTCATTGAAGATTGATGACAATTTTTCAGTAGTTTTAATTTCAAAAAGCTTTGTTGACAAGTAGCGTTTGTGATCATGAGGCAACTATACATTCATAGCGCTGTCATAACATTTGGAAACGTTTATTGCATCATATTTTCAAAAATGAGTTTCATCAGAATCTTCTAAATGTGATATGAAATGTTTGAAATTAACCAATTCATCTGCAAAATCCAACTCAATGTCCTCAAGATAATTCTCTCTAAATCTTTGGGCAGTTTCTTTAATTTCGGCATCTGTCTTCGATGGGAACACAACGTGGAACCCAAATAGAGAATTAACTTTGTTATATGCTTCCACATGACGGGAAAGCTCTGCACATTACTTATCCAATATTGGAATGCAAGTTTCAATCTTGAACTTTTCTCTTCCTTGAAGCACAACCTCTTCCGCGCCACCATTGTTGTGATGTCCTTTTCTTACGTGCACACGTCTGCTTGCATCAGTGCATTGCACATTGATTTTCTAATTTGCCCCCCTTTCATAGTCATCAATTATTTCTCTATGTGATTGTTAGGTAATGTTTGTATGCAGTACCCTCTGCGAACACTACAAACAACTCTGACTACAGGTATAGGAAACCCAACCTTTGCAATAAGCTTGTACTACACAGTTTTGGTAGCGGGTTGAGCAGCCAGGCTTAACTCAAGAGGGGTCAATGTAAGCTGTAGGGGTTACGCAGAGATTCACAGTGAAAAATATTCAAAGAAACACTTACTCCAGGTTTCTTGAATAAACAATTATTAATGTATTTATCAGTCAGTTAGAATAAGCCTTCTTCAGAAGGGAGCAATATAATAGTAACACGCAAATACACTTCAATACTGTACACTCTTAGGGCCTCATTACGAGTTTGGAGGCAGCCATGCCCTTAGTAAGGGCATGGCTGCCTCCAAACTCGAATCCGGGTTCCCTGAATGGGGAAATACCGGGCCATTCCGACCTTGGAAGGCCCGGTATTTCCCCATTCAGGGAACCCGGACCATTCCCATTCCCATTCCCATTTGTACCCCATAGGGCTCAATGGGAATGGGGAGCATGCTAAGAATGGGCATGTTAATGATGGGCCCGTTGTTAGCATGCTTGGCCGCTCGCGGAACCCGCAAAGGACGTCTGGTAAAACCAGGCGTCAGAGCGGGTCCCGCGAGCGGACCTCGTAATAGGGCAGAAAGGGGTTAACAGCTCCAGCACCTTTACCCTCGCCGTTAACCCCTTACCGCCCACCTCGTAATGAGGCCCTTAGTTTCCGAATCAGTAAAGAACATTTTGGGATGGCCCACAGACACAACCTACACCCTCAGGTGACTTCGATAGCTAGGGTGCTGGGGACATTAATATCTTACTGTTTGTATTTAGAATACTGTTATAAATTGGTAAAAGGAAAACATTATTAGAACAAGAGACCACAAATATTCTTAAACAGGCAAATATTTTCAGATCCCCACACCAGAGTCATTCAGTAGAACAGGCTAGGCCAAAATCAATGGGCAAAAGTCTTATATAGATATAGGATGAAGCACTTCTGGTAGGTAAGTAAAACAGTCTTTGCACAGTGTTTTAGAAGTCTCCGAAGAAAAGAAGAATGAAATGTAGGGCCACAAGCCGTTAGACTTGTGAGTGGTAAGATGCAAGCAACTCTACAGCAAGAGGTACGTTCTCTCAGACTTTTTACAGTACCTTTGAATTGATATGATATGATATGGCATTTATAATGCGCCTACACAAAAGTGTTTCAAAGCGCGACGAGGCAAGGGAGGGGAACAAGGGGACATACAACGATCGTAATAGGCCAGGTGTCATTCAGATCGCTCAAGTGCGTGGGAAGGGAGGAAAGGAAAGTGCAGTACATGGGAATAGATAATAACAATAAATAAAATAGTGGCCAGCAAGTGGCAAGTGCAAGGGTAAGTGTGGACATCAGCTATTGAGGTCTGGTGGGGGGACTGAAGGAATACAGAACAGTCCCCGAGTGCGGGAGTTGCCAGGTGGGCAGTGCAGTACCGGTTTCAGCCAGGGATCAGCAGAGGTGAGAAAGCAGGAGCAAAGAGAGGTTTTGAGGTGTTTCCGGAACCATAGATGGTTCTCCTCAAGTTTAAGGGAGCCAGGGAGGCTGTTCCAGAGGGAGGCACCAGCCGAGGAGAGAGATCTACCACCAACTTGTTGCTTGGAGAAGCGACTGACCCTGAGGGAGTTGGAGGCAGATGAGTGAAGAGCTCGAGAAGGAAGATGTTTAGGAAGAGCGAGTTGGAGGTATTGAGGCCTCAGACCACAGAAGGCCTTGTGGATGATGCAGAGGGTTTTGAACTTAATCCTTGCAGCCACCGGGAGCCAATTCAGAGATTTCAGTCCTGGAGAGATACGATCCCTGGTCTTGAGGCCAAGGACAATCTTGCAGTCCTGTTCTGGATGAGTTGCGGAGGGCGGAGAGTAGAAGCAGGCAGATTTAGAAAGAGGCTGTTGCAATAGTCCAGCCCAGAGAGAACCAGGGCTCTGGAGACAGTGAGCTTCTGGGGGAAGGAGAGGAAAAGCAGAATACTTCTGATGAGGTGCAGCTGGTAATGTGACTTCTTGGAGATGTCAGAGATGTGAGGAGAAAAGGAGAGTGTGGAGTCGAAGATGACCTGAGGTTTTTGGCTTTGCAGGTGGGAACGGAAAGAGGACCAAGAGAGGCCAGCCAGGGAGCAACAGGAAAGAGGGGAGTGGGTGTGCCGATGAGGAGATCTCAGTCTTACTGGCATTAAGGCAGAGATCATTTGGCGGCACACCACTCCTGGATAGCAGACATACAGTCAGAGATGAGGGAAGGAGAGGAGGGGGTAGAGGGTAGCCTGAAAATGAGCTGGGTGTCATCCGCATAGCACTGAAAGTTGGGGCAGAGAGCGGCGATGTGGTGGGCAAGGAGTGCCAGGTATAGGTTGAACAGCCAGGGAGAGAGGTAAGACCTCTGGAGTATACCACAGGTAGAGAAAAAGGTAGCAGAGAGGAAGGACCCAAGTTGGACCTGGGAGGGTCGGTCAGAGAGGAAAGAAGTCAGCCACGCCAGAGCCTGACCAGTGATACCCAGGTTATCATGGAGATGGTTGAACAGGATGGCATGGTTGTCAGTGTCAAAGGCAGATGAGAGATCAAGCAGGATGAGGACACAAGGGGTGTTAGAGTCAAGATTGGAGATCAGATCTTCACGGATGTTCAGGAGAGCAGTTTCCGTGCTTCTGGCAGCTCTGAAGCCAGTCTGAAGGTCATGAAGACAGCCAACAGATTCAGTATGGAGATTGAGCTGGGAGATGGCCAGTTTCTCCAGGAGCTTGCCCAGGAAGGGAGTGATGGAGATTGGGCGATAATTAGCTGGGCATGAGGGATCAGCAGAGGGTTTCTTAAGAAGGGGGTGCACAAGGGAGTGCTTCAGGGGGATGGGAAGACTCTGGTGGTGAAAGAGTGATTGCAGAAATCAGCCAGGGCAGGAGTCAGGGAGTCGATGTGGTTCTTGATAGTTTTGGCGGAACAGGGGTGAACCTGTTTCAACAAGACTTTCATAGATCGGACTTGTCTAGAAACCTCGTCTGCGAAGAAAAGGGGAAAGGAAGACAAGGAGGGACGAGGGGTGGCTAAAGGAAGGCCAGAGGAAGAGCAGGGAGTAGGGGAAGGGAGGGGATAGGCAGAGAGTGAGGACAGGATATCCTGGGTTTTAGAGACGAAATGAGAGGCCAGTGCCATGCAGAGGGCCTGGGAAGGGACAGGGGAGGTAGAGACTGCGGCAGGATTGTCCAGTTCCTTGCAGATTTTAAAGAGTTCAGCTGAGTTGTTAGATGCTGCAGAGACGCAGGCTTGGAGATGAGCTCTCTTCTTGGTTAGGACAGAGAGCCGGTATTGCCTTTGCAGCAGGCGGCAGGCCAGTTTGTCAGAGGATGTATATGAAGCACGCCATTTCGTCTCGGCCACCCTGCACTTGCGTTTTCGGGTGACGAGATCTGCGTCTTACCAGGAGTTGCACTTGGCTTTGGGTTTCAGGCGGATTCTCATGACAGGGTCAAGGATATCAAGAGTATTAGAGATAGCAGAGTGGAGCGTGGAGAGGGCTGTGTCAGGGTGAGAGTCAGCCAAAGGGGGAGGAGGGGTGAGAAGGTGGTGGCTAAAGCCTCAGCTGACACGCGCTTCACGAGTCAGATGACCGAGAAGGTAGGTGGTAGTGGTGGAAGTGGCTTGGCCTGAGGGCTAGGGAGGGTGAGGTGGGAGGAGAGGAGACAGTGATTACTCCAGGAGAGAGGAGTGGAAAGAGGATCCGAGAGGGGAAGGTCTGAGGAGATCAGAGCATCCATAGTGTGCCCTGCAGAGTGAGTCAGGCCAGAGGGGAGAATAGTGAGTGAGAGAGAGTTGCAGAGGTCGTGAAAGAGTACAGAGGAAGGACAGGAGGCATCCAGGTGGATGTTCAAATCTCTGAGAAGGAGGAGTTGAGTGGTCGAGGCCAGGAGTGAGGAGGAGAGGTCTGCCCACTCAGAGAGGAAGGAGGAGATCTGACCGGTAGCCGATAGATGGTAGCCACAGTAAGGGAATGGCTAGGTGAGAGAGAAAGCCTGCAGACGAGGCATTCAAAAGAGTAGTAGGACTGGGTAGGAATGACAGAGACAGGAATCCACTCAGGGAAGATCAGGGCAACACCCCCTCCAGAGCGGTTGGATCTGGGCACGGAGAGGATCTTGTAGCCGTCAGGTAGGAGCATGCAGCAGATGACTTCTGTTCCTGTGCAGCTCTGTAGATCTCACTGTTCCTGGGCCTCAGTCGCGGGGACAAGAGGGAGGAATTCTGGGGACTCCTGCACTGGGACGGTCACTGCTCACAATTGACAATCTTCAAATCAGTGGCTGTTCAGTGTTTAGCTTCTCGCATCTACCGCAAATAGCAACACTGTTGTTCCTGGCTGTCGAGATGGACTTTCCTTGCTTCTGGGGTCCCGCACTCTGATGAGGGGGCTCTGGCTCAGTCAGTCCTGCTTCCCGGGTGTCCGGAGGATCTGTCTGAAGCTCTAGGCCAGCTTAAAAGCAACGCACACAATCTGGTGTTCCTCTCCCTGGCTATACGGTTTCCAGCAGCAACTCGTGGAAATTCAACCAGCTCCGAGAAGGATTTCTAGGTGGCTTACTTTGGAGTTGATTGGTCCCACCAACTCAAGGGGAGAAGTCATCCTTGCAGGGGCTTCTTTGTCGATATGAATTTGGAGTTTCAGCATAGCAGCAGGGCTTCACCGGGCAACCAACGGTCCAGGAGTTGCAGCAGGCATCCTCTTCAAGTTCTTCTTCGGTTTCTTCGTCCAGTGGTCAACTCTGCCTTCCAAGCCAAAAGCCTCACCTTTAATTCAGTTCTCTCCCATTCATTCCAGCCTAGCTGTCAGTCACCCAGCAGGGTGGCTGTCCTTTCCGGACAGTCAGCCGACAAATCACTACAGAGTGCATTTGGGTCTCCTAGGAGACTAAGCACAGGGAGTTTCGGGCACCTCCCTCACTTTCTGCACTTGTGAATCCCGCCAAAGGCAAAGCGATCAATGGGAGCAAACCTGGTTTGGCATGCACAGTAAATCTCAAGAAGGACATTTCCAGAAAGAAATGGCGAAAAAAGGAAGACTGGGCCATTTTGACAGAAAATGGCACCATTGGGTGCTTTACTGCAGCTGCGAACGCAGCCCGCAGCAAATGCACACCACTGTAGTTAAAATGCCACCAGCCATTTAGTGAGGAAAGGGTAACATAAAATTGTTAAATGAGAAGCTAGACAAAGGGGATAGTAGGTAACCCCTCCAGCACCTCATTGTAAGATAGTGTGTGCTGGGTCTAGAAAGATACAAATGTAAGTAAAGTCAATTTCACTTTACTGCTCTGGGAAACAGTAGTTTATCCCAGAGAAGGTATTTAAACCTGTGTGACACAATGTAAAAAGATGATGCCTATGGAGTTTATCAGACTCCACAACCAAAAGAGACACAAAGCTCAGAAATCACATTAAAATACATGAGGGAGTGGGAAAAAAGGGTCTCACTCTCTCCAGGTTAAAATAATCAAGTCCTCAAAATCCAGCAAAGTTGCTGAGGGTCTCTAAGGTGGAGGGAATTAGCACATTTCTGAGAATTCTCCCTAACAGTGATGTTAAAAAATCTTGCAGTGATTTCAGAAGATCGGCAGCCTTTTGAAGTTCTATGGTTTCCTTTTATAGGGATATGCTGGTTCCGTTGATCCGATCTAGGATTACATGCCAGAAGACTGCCATGATGACATTTTCCTTCTTTCACAGGTCATTTAGCAGAATGTCGTGAATTGTCTATATAGCTTCTGATTCACATATTCAGCAATGACCTGAAAAGCCTTCTGAAAGCTACTGTATCCGTGGGATAACACCTTGGTCGCATCAGCCCTTGGACACCACCTTGTGCCAGTCACTCTTTTTAAAACTAGTGCAGAGTTTTGCTGACGTTTCTACAGCAGAAACTCCAACCAAATTAAGCGAGTGTTCTGCGCACTGAATGTAGTGTGCAAGCTGATTAATCTTGGCAATATGCCCTTGAAGGCCATTGTAGCACCTTGAGATGTTTGCTGCATTGTCATAAGACTGTCCTCCCAGGTTTTTGATTTCAATGCCGCATTTGGTTAAGGAGTTCAAAACAGTGATGGCAAGTGATTCTCCAGTGTGGCTTGCTATGGGAATGAATGTGAGAAAACGTTCTACCACTTCACCATCTGACACTGCAACATATCTAAGCATTGCAGTCAGTGGGTCAATGTGAGATATGACTGGTGTCAAATCAACGCTCAGAGAAAAGTACTTGGCTTCCTGGATTTCCTTTACAATAACTTACAGATCCTTATTTCCAATTATTTTGATTACTTCTTTGCAAATTGTGGAAGACAAATGGGTTTTCCTTGACCATCATTAGCATATTTGGCTAAATGAGAACTTAGAAAAGGGTTGTACTCTGTGATTAACTCTAAAATTCCCAAGTAGTTGCCATTATGTTGAGAACCAGGGAGTTCTGTATCACTGCGGAAAGCTAATCTACGTGTTGAGAGGAATTTGATCACTGGCACTACTCTTTTCAAAACGTTTGTCCAGTATTCTTTTCTTGGTTGAACTGAATTTCCTTGTGCATTTTCTTCTGCTGCGAGGCATTCTTCCAATCTTAAAATCCATCTGAAAATTGAGTTCTGCCTTTATAGTTTCACCAAATAGGATGCATGGGAAATAGTACACATTTCCTGTGGATGGAGAGTACATGAGGTAACACAAAAACAACGGTTTTATAGGAAGAAATATTTTATTGCTCGATATATCTGAGGTAAAGCTAGAAGTTCATATCCTCGAACTCAAGTGCAAGATGTGGCGAAAAAAGCGGCAAATCCAACGAAGTAAGTGCATCGCTGTTCAGAACTGGAGATTAAATTCTGTAGCTGTATGATGGTGGTTCAACCTAGGAGAGGTTAACTGTTCGTATTCTGTTGTCCTGTGTTGTTATTTTAATGGTGGAGAGTACATGAGCCATTGTCTTTTGATTTGTTCAACACTTACATGTTTTCGAAAGATCATGGAACAGGGAAAGATTATTTTGCGATCTTCATACTGCCTGTACTGCCTGCTTGAAGTGGTAGTATCACCATCAAAGTGTTGACATTCCACAGGGTCTCCAGTAATTGAACCGCATCCTCACCCTCAGCAATCTGCTCAGGGGGAAGGTCTACCGCCATTACTTCGCTGGCAGACGTACTTGAATAGGCCTCTGGTTGATCCTCTGTTGACTTAGTTAAGCCAAGATGGAAAAGACTGCGTGTCTTTTTTATTTGTTCATCAAGCTTCTTCGCTGTCTCTTGCTGTTTTTTTTCATTTTTCTGCACTGCTTTGGTACCTCTTTTTTTCAGGCGCTGACATTATGGGTCTACAAAAGTGCGACGACAAGCAAAATGTACGCTTTGTTCAAGCAAATGGAAGAATTCTTAAGTCTTAGCCAAAAATGAGTAAAAGAGTCTGAATAAGATAGATTTGTTCTGTTACTGTAGACGGTTAAGTAAATCAAACTTCATTATAACTCAGAAAAGCTAACTTACTTAATAACATAGACGTTTGGTATATATACTCGTCAGTGTTTTCAAAGCTTCTACTCACACATATTCTACTGGGGTCTGGAGTTAGCAGGAACTTGCGTAACACACTATCTCACAGAAAGCTTAGTTTCTGGAAGTTTCTCATGGTTTCTCATGCGCATGCTCTAGTGGGATAACATTGAAGTATGTAGCATGCACTTTGGCCGCAAGATGGAGATAACAATCACTACTGCATCACTACTGCACATTACACATATGTAGTTAGCACAGAATTATTTTGGCAATTTTATAGACTGACAGCTGCCAGAATATGAGCTTTTAAGATACATGCTGTTATGTTAATGGTGGTTTATGTACTTCAAGTTGTTAATGGGTATAATTACATTAATACAGTATTATCTCTATAACGTCTTTAATGTACAGTTTTCATTTATCTTTGTTGATTTTTTGTGTGTATCTTTTGGAAATGATTTAAGAAAAATTGATGGTAATTGTTTTTCAAGATCAAAATGTCATCAAATCAATATTATTTTGATCCGTTATCGTGGGCCCCCTAAATGGAGTGCGGTCCATAGGCCGGTGCCTACTTTGCCTATTTGGTCATCCGGGTGGTTTTAATTGACTCTGTCGGTGTGGTGTAGGAGGATAATCTGTCATTCTGCCTTGCATAATTACATCCCACAAGCTGAAAAAGAGTCTGCATTATACAAGGCTGAGCTCTAAGTGAAGTCAGGTACCATGTTGTTTCCTGGTGCAATGCATCAAATACAACTTCAATTGGTGTAGGTTCATTGTTATAGGCACCCCTGATTAATGCTACCTTCCATATTCTACATCTTTCCTAGTGGTCATCCTGTTTTGTTTACCTGTCTGGATATGTTTTTTATGCTGAATGCTTTTTCTATTCTTTGAAAGGTCAGTATGCAAACATCAGCATGTTCTTCAATGTCTTCTTAATTTACAAAACGGTGTGCAAAAGTGAGGAGTAAAAACAGTCCAAATTGCCTTTATTTTTTACCTTTACTGTATGTTTTGTAAAAGATGTAAATTCTACCTTCAAATATCTCTTTGCAGATGGCATTTACGATGGATTCGTAAGGAAACCATTCATGTCATGCCTCTATAAAATATCCCATGCAGGCATAAAACAAAGAAGTTTGTGAGGTGGTGCAGGAAGTCCGAGGAGGAAAAATATTTTGAAAAAATTACCCAGAGTTTTAAACAAGGCATAAACTGCTTTACAACTTTCTTTTTACACCTTGATTTACAACTGTACCCCAGTGTGTAGTCGTGTTTCAGGCATTCAAGCATGACATAAAAAGCCACATTCTGCCCATTGTTTGCCTCCTCTTCCTTCTGTGACCATGGTAACTGGAGTACATTAACACAAAATCTGTCCAACATGATAGAGGGCTGAGCTTTTCGTACCCAGCACAAGTATTCCTCCGAGGAGGATTCAGATTTCAGTAATATATAGGATTACATTGAGTTTTTCATCAATTCTCTACTCTCGCTAGTTGCCTCAGACGAGGCGTGAAACTGATCTTTCAATAACATTTTGAAGTGTAGCCCAAATTAATTTCAGAAGAATACCAATGAGATAATCACAATTTCCCTAGAAAGCATTTATTATGTTTCAGGCAAACAACGCAAATGGGACACTTCACTGCTCAATAGAACCTGTAGAACACCTTGGATAAACAGGAGACAAGTGATTCACCACATCGAGACCCATAAGAAAAGGGGTTTCAACAGGATATAGACCTTCATGTACGGAACTCCAATTTCACAGTAGATATCATAGAAGGCACATTTGCAAGCCTGAGATCCTTCTTTGAAATTCTATCTTTGCTAGAGAAAGCTCCTTTACATTTGCAAAGCCCCACACACCAACTTTGTTTGATGTACTAACCACAGATTTTCGAGGTAGTCATACACTGTTGATTTAACTCGGTAACCTGCAATGATCTTCGCAAACAAGAAAACACCCATATTGATTTGCTATACTTGCATGTCCTGCTTCAGTACATGATTACTCAGCCCAAAGTGCACAACAAATGAATCTCCAGATAATCAACATTCTTCATCCATTCTTTCCAGAGACTGCTACCATATGAGGAACACACGTGAGACAGTTTAGGCCCATGTGCAGAACTCTTTATTTGTCAATATTAAATGTTTACAAAAATTCATGAAGTCAGTATATTTATCAATTAGGGCCTGCAAAGATCTCGATGTTCCAGCAACAAGCAATACTTCATCTGTTTCCATCATTGTGACCAGCAATGACGGGGATATCTTGAATTGATGCCAGAATATCATTTACATATTTATATATGAATCAAATAAATGGGGTGCAAGAATACACCCTTTTTGACTCTACTAGCATCCAAAATAACGGTTGACATTTCTACAACTGGGTCTAACCTGACAGAAACCTCAAAATCATTATGCAGTTCCTTCGAAATGTCGAACATAACGTTTGAGACAACCTTACTTGCTAGTAATTGCTGAAGATAATCCCTGTCAATGCAATCAAAGCCAATGAGAGGTCAACACTTTTAAAAACCTCTCTCTCTCTCTCTCTCTCTGTATAGAGAGAGAGAGAGAGAGAAAGAGAGAGAGAGAGAGAGAGAGAAGCAGAGCATTTTAGAAGGTTTGAAGGTTTGTGTAGCCAGCGTTTGTGCTGGCAATTTTTAACAGTAGGGTAGTACTTTGCATTGCATTCTGTGCATCCATTGGGATTTGTCCATGGTAAGGTGCAGTTGAAAAAACCCTGTTACGAGAGAATTGTGAAATTGGAGACTTGTTTGGACATTCCGAGTCTATTCTGGTATTGTGTTCGATATGGTGAGTGTCAAGAGAAGGATTGCTTGTCAGTCCTCTCTTTGCGGACTAGTTGTGATTTGACCCAGTTGGTCATTTTGCTGTACAAGGAGTGCATGCCACCAGAGATGTGGACCTTAGCTGCAGGTACGCTGGTGTGCTACTCGTGGCTTCACTGCAGATGAAGCATGCAGTCTTGAAAAGTATCCTGGCCTTGAGAGGAAGCTAATGTAGTTTGTGTAGGATGGGGTGATTCAGTCAAATTTCCATGCACGCATAATAAGACGTTCTGGAGAGGGGTGGCCTGCTTTTAAGGGAGCCAATTGAGTGGCTGTGAGATCTGTCAGCAGGGAATTTCCCCCATTGATTTGCAAGACCACAAGGGCAGGATGAGCGGTTTGATTTTGCAAAGGGGGGAGATTTGGAGCTAGGCTTTTTGGGCCTTCTTGGCTATGTGTTTCTGGAAGGGCAGTCTGTTGTCAATGGTGAAGCTTAAGGATTTTGCTAAATCTGAGGGTTAAAGATGCAATCCTTCCAGGAGCATATCATTCAGCCATGTTTGGACAACTTGTTATTTGGCGTAGGATCGAAGAGGATGAATTTGTTCTTGGCTGGGTTAAGTATGTGGTAGGCAGCCTACATCGAGGACTGCATGATGGCTAGGTAATCACAGAGACAACTGATGTCCTGTGGTCTTATTATTCTCATGTACAACTGAGTATCGTCCACGCATTGGTTGGTAGATGGCTATATCAGGGTCTTTGAGGAGTGCACCAGAGGCTCCATGTAAAGGTTAAAAAGGGTCAATGACAGTATGGAGCCTGGGGGGACACAGAAGAAGACCAAGAGTCTGTTAGAAGAAAGTGTGTTTATCTGGACAGCCTGGTGACTGCCCAAGAGGTTGGAGGTAAATAAATTCAAGATTGTGCCAGAGAATCCCATCCTGTTGGGGAGGAGGGAGAGAAGGATATGGTGGTTGACTGTGTCAAATGCAGTCAGGAGGTCAAGGAGTGCCAACAGGCACACGTTGCCCTTATACATGATTTGGAGGACATTATTCACCACAAGGATTGTGACTGTCTTGATGCTACACTTGAGATGGAACCGAGACCGATAGTCATTTAGGAGCTGTAGTTGATTGATTCTGGTGAGCAGTTGTATGGTAACTACTTTTTCCAAGATGTTGCCTGTAAGCAGGAGGTTTGTGATGAACCAGTAATTGGTCAGGTCATCCGAGTCTAGGGTAATTTCTTTCAAAAGAGGTCACATGAGGCCAGTCTTGAGGGTGCCTGGGAATGACCCTTCTGTGAGGGAGGCATTAATGATGCTGAGTAGTGCATACAACAGCACGCTAATCAATTGTTTAATGATGGAGGCCAGGATGATATCATCAGAGTAGGAAGTAGGTTTGAGACAGGGAACAGTTTTTATGAGGTCTGGGGAGAAAGAGGAGAGGCTTCAGTTCAGTACGGTAATGTGCATTCTAGAGTGCATGGGGGCTAACGCTGTGGGAGGTTAATTGGATGATTTGTCGAATTCTGTCTATTTTTTCAATAAAATAGTTGTTGACTACCTTGCATTTTTCCTGAGTTGAGGGGGATTATGTAAAGACTAAGTTTAGGCTGTTGCCTTTGTTGTGCGTGGGGGAGAGGACAATTTGCTTAAGCTCAATGGATCTGGTAAGTGCACTTCGAGTGTAGTTGTGACTCAGACAACTGAAATAAATTGGGGTTCATGAAGTTCATACCCCATTGTGAATTTGCTATAAAAGTAGAGGTTCAGAACTTGCTCATACTCCTTCCCAGAACCCAAATTCCATGTCTGATATGGGAAAGACATATTTTGTCCACTTTTATAATTTATTTTGCAGTACCTTCCAAAAGAGTTTGTAGATTGTACCTAAAAGTGATATTAGCTGATACCATGCCAGATTATTTCTGCTTTTTTTTAATGTTCAGCTATTAGGTAGCATTGTACATCCATTCATGACATTAAAGATTTCTACCAGTAACAGTCCCCAAAATGAAATGATTATACAAATTCACTGGACAAAGATCCATCCATGGGCTTTCATTTGAGGCCACTTGCCTAAAAGTGGCTATGCAATAATTACTTGGAAAAATCAACTTCATTAGATCTTCCATTGCCAAATTTAAGCTGTAACTTGTAAGAACACCATGCCCCACATTTGGTTGTATATAGCGAATCATGGTGATTGGTATTCAGGCGGTGGTGTGTCATTCATGCATCAGTATCCACATATATGCAAATGTATGCAGTTAATGCAACCCCACAGAGAAACAACGATGTATAGCAATGGAAGAGAATAATTTCACATAAACCAGGGTGCCTTGTGTGGAAACTGAGAGCCATATAGGAACCTAGGAAGAACCAACAACGTGACACTCAACAGTGGTGCTAACTAATCCCTCCATGCATTTTACAGAGCCTGCGGTAGCGCACCTGTAGTTATGGTTAAGTTGCTCAACTCCTAGAAAGAGCACTTATTGAGTGGCTTATATCCCCCCCCCCACCAGACGAATACTTACCAAACTTTCCAAAATCAGTATATGGCGTCCTCAGAATGATGTTCTGAAGTTGGGTGCGGTTTTGTGAAGCGGGGGAAAAGTTATAGGGGGTGTCCAAAAATGGATAGAAATCCTCATATAAGCATGGGAAAACAATGTTTGCTCGCACCTACAGCCCAAACCGCTGGACGTATTTTTCCAGATTTGTGCTAGGAGCAGTCCTGGTCACAAAAGTGTGCTTTTGTAAATTTGGTGTAAATCCATCCAGTAGATAAAAAAGCCCAAAAAATAGGTAAAAAAATGTATGATATCTGCGTCCGGTCCACAGACTCATTTCCTGCTACGGGGTCCGCGGACGCCTCTGGACCAATCAGGATCCTCCGTGATGTCTACAGACATTGTAGGCACCCGCTGATTGGATGGTAAAAAACGTGAGCTGCATCATATTTTCCAAAATGGTCACCTTGTGTGGATTCGCTGACAGCTGCCTCTGTCTGCTGATGGCGCGTTGAGGAAAAGAAATGTGGGGTTATTTGGTGGCTGAAAGAGGGTCTGCAAAGGGTTGAGGAGTGGAACAAAGTTGACACGGAGCTATTTTTATAGGTGAAAAAAGGGTTTGCAGGTGCAGCCGACTCCGCGGACATCGCTGCGGACTGCAAAAAACGCAGTGAGAAAAAAGTCTGGAAAACACATTTGGGGTTATTTGGTGGCTGAAAAAGGGTCTGAAAAGGGTGGAGGAGTGGTATAAAGTTTATATGGAGCTGTTTTACAGGTGAAACAAAGATGTGCAGGTGCTGCCAAGTCATCAGCCATTTTTAGTGTCCACAGACATCATTTGGATTGCAGGGGGTTCAGGGCGAGCCTTGTTATTTGAAGGTATATTGTACTTACTTGTTATATGGGTTAATTGTATTGTGGTGGTTGGAGCCAGTGTCCAGATTCTTGGGGGCATAGCCATGGGCTATTCCACCGACAATATGGCCCCTGGCAACCCATAGTATAGTTATATGTGTATAGTAATTATAGATACTGAAGGGGTGTTTAGAGTATTTGTAATATGGTGGAATGATATAATTGAAGTGGGTAAATAGTATTTATGATTGTAGTCCAATTGAGGATAGTGCTTCTGGAATATGTATGTTGTTTCTTTGTGAAGATAACAAATATGATAATACTTTGTATGGTTACTTAGTTGCATACAGTAATAAAGCTGAAATGTCTGGTTCTTTTTCTGTGAAAAAACAGTATTATTTGTTAAGCAGGATAGTTTAAAGGCTTTAAATGCACTGTCAAGGTTACATTTTAGAAATACTCTGCAATTAAGACACAGAGTTGATACTTTTTTGAATCCATCTGTGTTGGAGATACATTTTTCTAAGCTATTTAGTTGTGCTGTTGCTTGGTGACAAATAGTGAGTGTCATGTCGTGCACTTCTGGTTTGTCTGCGGAGCTGATATGCACTATGAGTTGCATTTCCTTTTTCAGCATTGTACCGTTGAATCGACTACAGCTTGCAAGGGTTGGCCTTAAGGACATGCATTTTATATTTTGTTGAGTTACTTGTTCCATGACATCAGTAGCAGATGTGTTTCGTCCATATAGCTCATGGATTAGTCTAGTATTTAAGATAGATTTGGTATCTTTACTAAGCAGATCAGTTCTAATGCTTTGTAAAAAGTTAGTATATGTGAGATCTGCAGACTGATGCGTGTTTTGAGTCAGTTCTCTGTAGCAAAAATGTTGCCAGTGATTTACACTTCCAATGCTGCGGAGTGTGTTAATGCATTGCAAGTGTCCTAATGTTTCGAAAATAGATTGACCTTTTACTGGTGTTAACTGTAGGAGGTCTGCAAAAACAATAACGCGTTTTTCTCCAAACAGTTCTTCATAGACAGTGTTTAGGACTACTTGCACTGTGAGGTGAATTAAAGCCAACCTCAGGTTTGAACCATGTCTACTTCATCTACCAGGAGCACTTTCATTTGTTTTACGATTCTGCATACTTCAGTAGCAGCTTCTGCTTATAATGTATAGTATTCTAATTTGTTTTGTTGTTCTACTGGGAGGAGGAGGAGGTGTAAAGTTACACCTCCTGTGTTGTAAGCAGCTAAACCTGTGGGGGATGTTACAACAGATGAAAGGTTGTTGTTTGTTAAGTCTTGTATAAATGTGCTGATTATAATAATTAAGAACGTTTTACATTTACTTGTTTGACCCTCATAAACAGTGTGCAGATTATTTTAATAAAGAACGTTTTACTAGAACCAGCTTCACCACTTGCATTCAGGAGCAGTGGTATATAATTTTTACAGCTACAAGTTTTAGTTTCATGTTTAAAACCATGTTCAATTTATTTCTTCAGTGACTTCTACATAAATGGTGAGTTGTTCATCATTTAGCTGTGAATTGAGAACTGACAAGTCTTCTTCATATTGTTTAGATTGATACATGGTATTTTTGACCTCAGTCCTGGATATTTCTGCTTCATTTAGAATGAGTGGTTCTCCAAGTGGTTCTTGGTTTCCTGTAAGGGAAGGTTGACTGTCCTCAGCAGTGTCTTTATCTAGCAGAGCTTCAGTTTCTTTCTCTTGTTGGCATTCATGGTCCAACATGTCTTTGTATTGTTTGAAATTGCCATTTGTTATACCGCTTTCATTTGCTTTGTATGCAGCTCAGATTCAAATGAGTCATGGTGACCCAATAATTCTTCTTTTCTCCAAGGTTTAAAAAAACATGTAATAAAGTTCTCTATGATGCAGAGATTTAAATGCTATGTTTATTTGATTAAATAGACTGGATTTTGTAAGTTTTACAAGGCTTCCTTCACAAGCTGAGACTGAATATTTGCCAGTTGCCTCATCTGATGTGACATTTGTCCTCATTATGAGTGTGGCGGTCCAGAAACAAGGGTGCTAGTAAGTTCACTGGTACCCTTCTTTCTGGACCACTGGGACTTGTAATGTTCTGGTGGCGCCGGGAAGCTAGGTGCTGGTAAAATGTTATTGTTTTACCGCTAGACTCGTAATAAGCCTCATTGTTTTTGTATGAGTAGTTTTGGGCTATGTCGTACAGGCACATGTTTTCCAAAGCAGTATTTCTATTTGGGTAGAATGTGTCCATTAAATTGTTTTTTTGAATGTCCTGGCTGTTGGGATTATTTGTGGCTATTGTTTCTTGGTAGGATTTTAGTACTCTTTTTCAGGATGAAGCTGGACCAAGGTTCAGCCTGACAATGGCCCTCATTACGACCCTTGCGGAAATCAACCGACCGGACCGCCATAGCGTAAATAGCGTTTCCGCCATTGCACGATGGAGCAAAGTGCGGCTCATTCCGACCCATCGGGCACGAGCACCACGCCATGGCGGAAGTGCAAAGTCCGCGATGGCGGAAATGACCCCAAAACGGCCCACACCGCCGCCGTACGGCGCCCTAGGTGCAATACCGCCACCCATCACAGCGGACACCGCAGTGAGCGCCAACCAGAAAGTACGGTGACCGTAAATATACGGAAACGGAAGTAAAAGCATGGTCCCGGAACGGGAAACATCACGCCGTACACCTATAAAACCACAAAATCCACACAACCATAAAAAATACTACCCTGAGACACATCCCAACCCGTCATCCACCCTAGTGAAACCAAGAAAAATGGGAAAAGTAGCGAAGAAAGCGTGCGACCGCAAGCGGCAGGTCCACTTCTCCCGTGAGGAACTCACGGTGCTCACGGAGACCCTCCAGGAGAATGCTGCCGTCGTCTTCTCCACGCAAATGACCAGGACGGCACTTGCGAACAAGAAGGCCATATGGGCCCTGGTGGCACAGCGTGTAAGTGCGGTGGGGACCGCACCCCGCAACCCACAGCAATGCAGAAAGCGATGGGACGACCTGCGGATACGCGTCCGTAGCATACTTTCTGCCAACCGCAACATTGCCACAGCTACCGGGGGAGGATCGGAATCACCCATCAAGTTGACCCCCTGGGAAGAAATCTGTGCCTCCACCATTGGAATGGAGAGCATAGAGGGAGTCGGAGGGATGGAGAAAGGAGTGCAGACATCCGAAGATTCAGGTAGGTGTCCCAAATAAAACAATGCCAAAACCACAATGTCCAATCATGTGAAGTACCACGTGCCCACATAGTGCAAAAGGAACACATGTCCAGGAGAACGTCCACATACATAGGCCTGATAGCACACTTTAAAACTCACATCAAATACATAAATAATTAAAAATCCTAAAAACACCCTCTACACGTGCAGCAGGCACACCCTAACTGCAGGCTGCCAAACAACTGCACCCTCACTCCACACACAAATGAAACCACCTCCAAGGCCCAGACCCAAATCACCTTCAGGTACCACCCCAATGCATGTGATACATTGCCATTCCAATTCCCACAGACCCATTAATAACGCTCGCCCTCCTTTACTCCACCACAGGGTCCGATCCAAACGACGAGCTCCAGGACACCCCTACCAGCACACCTGCAAAGAGGGCCAAGACCAACGGCCAAAGACCCTCCACCTCAGCTGCACGGATCAAGACACGGCAGCAGCACAAATCAAGTGACAGCACACAGGAGGGAACTCCAACAGGCACCCCAGCAGCCAGCATGCCCACAACACCACCACCACAGGTCCCCCCAATGGATGCCACAGTAGGCACTGCTTCTGGTGGCAGCAGCACCATAGGTGATACTGCATTAATGGCAGCATGCTCCGACACAGAAAACGGGGATGTCGAAGTTAGATCCATCCATGACCTGTCTCAATCCCCCTGTCTGTTCCATCCCGTACACCATGAGGATACCACGCAGGGGCACCCACAAGACGACGACTGGCCATCCCCCACAAGCCCTGTGGCAAGGCAACATGAGGTGATCAGCCCCTCTGTGACACCACCGCAAATGGCCATGGCCCAGCAGAGGCAACAGTCCCTCGACCAGTTAATCGTGCAACAGCAGCAACTGGCCACGCTCCTCAAGGACCATGCCGATGAATGTGGGGGCACTAAGGCAGACATAGAAACATCAACTGAGACACTGAGGGCAGAAATGGAGAGAAGTACAGAGACACTAAGGGCACAAATGGAGAGTAGCACCGAGAGCCTGAGAGTACAAATGGAGAGTAGCACCGAGAGCCTGAGAGTACAAATGGAGAGAAGCACCGAGAGCCTGAGGGGGGAACTGCATGCGACGTCCAAAGACGTATGTGCCGAACTTGCCGCAGTGCGCCGTGTGCTCACTGAGCTCTCACAAACCCTTAGGGACATGCATGGACGTGAGCAGGCAGAGACATCATCCGTTGCAAGTTCCGTCCAGGGCAGCCCCCAACGTAGATCTGGGAGGAACCTGCGCTCCACAGGCAGGGGTGCCCCTGATACCCGCAGAGGGGGCTTGCAATAGCGACAGCCCACTGACAATGAGCATCTTTGGACACTGGTGTTCGGGGGGGAGGTAGGAGGGTGGAGGGGGTGTGTTGGGCTCACTTGGGTGGCGGGTCGATAGGGTGTTTAACATGATATCACATATGCCATAAACAATGCACGATCATGCAATGAGATGTGTGGACATTGATCTTTGTGTACGAGGCCATTATAGGCGTACAGTCCATATTGTGCATGTCCCAGACACACACAGTGCCACGAGTCCCGTGTCCATGTATCAGCCACCAGGCGTGAGTGCTAGAAGCATGCATCTATGAGATGCTGACGAATGTCACGGCCCTCCTGTGCCTCGCAGACTCCTTGAGGTGCTGCCACATCCCCACCCTCATCATGACCATCATCAGGTGCTTGCAGTTCTGCGTCAGGGGGCATGGGCACATTTCTACGTACGCACATGTTGTGGAGCATGACACATGCCATGACCATCTTTGCAACCTTCACATGGCGGTACAGGAGTGCCCCGCCAGACCTGCTGAGGCAGCGGAAACGAGTCTTCAGTAGGCCGAATGCCTGTTCTATGACTACACGGGTACGTGAGTGGGCATGGTTGTAGTCCTCCTCATGCTGGTCCCGTGGGTTCCGGACTGGTGTGAGGAGCCATCTCTTCAGTGGATACCCGGCATCACCTGTATGTGGACAAGAAAGGAATATTGAGGAATGCCATTGCTACGTACGCACCCCCCCCCTTCCTGCCAGGTCATTGCCGCATCACATACCCCACATCATCATGCATGAAATGAGACTCACCGAGTAGCCAGGATCTGTTCCCTGCGTGTCGCTCCATGTAGCGTGGTATAGTAGAGTTCCTCAAGACCATAGAATCATGGGTTGATCCAGGGAATCTGGCACAACAATGTGTAATGATCCTGTTGGAGTCACACACCATTTGTACATTCAGGGAATGAAATTGTTTTCGGTTGCGGTACTGGGCCTCCATGGCATGTGGGACGACCAATTCCACATGGGTGCAGTCGATGGCACCAATGCAACCCGGTATGCCGGCAAGTGCATGGAATCCCAATTTTGTGTTCGTAATTTCCTGCTCCGAGCGTGGTAGAGAGATGTAGTCGTCTGCGTGCTTCAGGAGGGCATCGAGCACTTGCAATAGTGTCCGTGAGAACAGTGGCTGTGATATGCCATGCAACTGTCCGACTGTGTGCTGGTAGGTGCCTGTGGCCAGGAAGTGTAGTACAGACACCATCTTCAGTAGGGGTGGGATGGCGGTTGGGCTATCTATCATGCTGACAAGGTCAGCCTGTGTCATGTCCACAATGGCGGTTATGGTGTCCCGGTCCAAACGGTAGAGGGTGTGGATCTGCTCATCAGTGAGGTTGAACGGATGTGCTCGGAGGCGTGGGATTGCGGGCTGCCTGCGTGGTGGTAGTGGCTGTGCTGGCGGCCCTTGCTGGCCCTGCCTTGCCCTCCTCCTCCTCCTGCGTCTCCGCCGTGCGGCCGGTAGTAGTTGGTTTTCGTCTTCTTCTTGAAGTTGGAGTACTTGCAGTGCTATCAGGTCCCCCAGGGCCAACATGGCTAGTCCTGCCGGTAGCATTTCGGAGTGGGTGTGGTTGTGGGAGGAGACTGGGTGTGCAATTTATGTGTTTTCAGGCTGTATGGCCTCCACCTGTGGTGATTCATTCCACCTGTGCAAGCTGCACTCCCCTTTGGGCGAGCACGTCCCGCACACAACGCTGCAATTCGACGAATGGCATCTTGCTATTGCAATCATGTATTTGTACCCGATGGCAGTGTAACATTGGTTGATATGTTCATTCGGCTATGGTCCCATTGTTTCACATACAATCTTTGCAGTCGCGAACAGACTTGTGAAGGGTCAGTGGAACGTAGTACTCGAGTAACGGTGGACCCTCATGCAACACTGTACCGAGCTTCACCGACGGGCGGGGCGTTCCATTTGTGAGTGAAGGCAGTTGCCATTTTCACACACAGCCGCACTAGATGGATTAATTTGTGGTTTCAAGCGGCCACAGATGCCTTTTCGACGTGATGTTGCAAATGAGGAATTCGAAGGGCGGCGCTTTCGGTTTTCAGCTAGCGGCGAGGAGATGCCCACAGGTCTGACTGCAACTATAACGTTCTATTGTTCAATGTCCTTGGGACAGGGGCCATGGCGAGGATGCAATGATTGATATGAATAGTATGGGATGCGCAATAGCGACGTGGGCGATGAGGCCGGACGTTCCCAAATACATGTTACTTCACAACACTGGAATAACGGGCTGGGGCACGGTGGATTTTGCAGGCTGCATAACGCACAGACTCAATGGAAATTTCACATGTTATGTGAGTATGGAAACAGGCGTTTTCATTACGGGATGAGGGAATGATGTATGGATGCATGGACAGATGATTTGATACAGAGTTTGCCATGTACAGGGCTTCTTGGAATCTATCCGCCTCCCCTGCGCTATGTGATGCAGGGCTGCCATAGTGGGGCCATCGTCTATCTGGCCTTGTTGAGCCCTCCCTGTCTCGACGCGCCTTCAGACACTTGTGTCTATGCACGTTACCAATCCCATCAGATGGATTCTGTTTTAACAGACGCATGCACAGGTACACTCGTTTGTGATAGTGTTTTCACCTCGATATAGATAGTTATGATTCGCAAGTGGTTTTTGGGTGGTGATGATCCTTTGGAGTGGGCTAGCATGCATATGGCTGTGGATTTGGTGTGATCATTGAAGTGAGTAATTCAAATGTAGTTCTGATGGCCATACTATTCTTTTTCATTTCATTTGGTTGACAGGTATCTCCTCCCCTTTTGCCACTGCCATCTGTATGCCACTCCTGCAGATGGATTTTACTCCCGACACCTGCTGCTTCGTGTTAATCAGTGGAGCAGCATTACGATCTTATGGGACGATCGCCAATGGGCCACATGCCCTTACGCAGTACTAGTGGCTAGGAGCAACATTTCGGCCTTTCAGCTGGACTAGTGCCTCCCTATTGGGACGGCCTTGCGGTTCTAGGCGCTTCCATGTTGCCTTTTCGTACGGGAAATTAGCCCCTGTGTACCATGAAGGAACAGGGCGTCACACAAGAAGTAGCTGGTCATTTATTGCGGATGCAGCCCACGATAATGAAATATATTTTGGAGTTCATGGCCTAATGGCTGTATGGGCTTGGTGAATTTGTTGTGCATTAAATTTCTATTCTGATATGAACCGTGTAGCATTCTTCTTTGCGAGTGATGTGGCATATTCCTATTTGGGGAGCGATGTATTGTGAGGAGATCTGCATTGGGTTCCAGCTTCGGAGTATAGTTGCGTGGTACTGTGCTGGGCGCGTTTGCCTACGGAGCCCAGTGAGGTCAGGGATAAGGGCTGCCATTATGACTGTTTTGATGATGTCATGCTCAGGGGCGGGGGATTAGCTTTTGTGTAACAGATGCCGGTCAGCCAGTTGGATTGGTGGAATGATGTGATTATCGGAATATTGCTGGTCACAGGTGCCTGTGTTTGCGTGCGTTTCTTGGTGGGAGACTGAGGTCATGTCTATTTGTATAGCTTCTGTATTCGTGCCATCTGTGCCCTGCAGCTCCCATTGGGCACTCTTGAGATTCATTTGTTCGTTGGCAGGCATGGATGACTAGTACATTTCACTGGTTGCATTGTGTGACTTCATTGCACCTACGGGGGGTTGTACAATGTGGCCAGGGAGCGGTGTACAAGCACTCAGTAGGGCAGTTTACGGTTGGTTCGCGATGCCGTACTTCTCACCATGGCGGAATGGTACTTTCCGCCGTGCTTGATGGCGTTAGGTGCATGTCCGCTAGGGTCGGAATTCGCGTACCGTTGCGCCATGGTGGTAATTACGGTTTGGCATGGCGCGCGCGCGCGTGCTTGGTGCAGTTAGCGTTGGCGTTCACTACGGTGTCGCTAATGGCATCGTACTTTGCGGTGACGGGTCATGATCGCACCGAGCGCTATTCGATGGCGGTATTGCATTTCCGCCATCGTTTTTCGATTTCCGCCAGGGTCGTAATGAGGCCCAATGTGTTAAGATTTGCCATGTAAGGCTGTACCTGTTAAAGGGTCTGCAGCTTTGTAGCTGCCACGTTCTTTATGGGAGAGCATTTTTAGAACGACACTGTACAATTTTTGTGACAGTGCTTTGTCAGATGATATGTCATCCCAGAGGTCTTTTAGCTATGTTTTCTCAGCTTTGGTGAGACATATCTTGCAACTGCAGTGGAATTGTCTGCAATGTATTGTATGTCTATATTTGCATTCCATAAGAGGGCAATGATTGGATTGTAATCTGTGATGTATTTGGATGCTTTGTCCCTTTTAATATTGCATATGTTTTTAGGAGATTTGCCTTTTACAATATGTTTTAGTATTTGCCTTTGTTTTAATATCTACATCGGCAGTATTTGCCACACTTATGTTTTTGGAAGTGTAATATTTTTGTACATAGGTCACTATGTGTGGTTTCTGAAGGAATGTTGCAGGTTTTGTATTTTTCAATAATCTGTACAACAGTGGCATCACTGTCATGGCCACATTTGGGAGCATATTTTATCCACAAAAGTAGTGAATGTGTGGTGCTCCTCTGGATTGATACTCTGTTCTCCAAAAGAAGTGTTCCACTTCTCCAAGTGGAGGTTAACAGGCCGATTCATGGAATAATTAGCGCGGCGCAAGTGGGCAAAAACGTGCGATTCGCAGTGGAATAGCGAAAATCGCAGTGCAAGTGCGAAAATCGCATGAAAAGCAGCGCACATCGATTCATGGAAGGCCGTGCGCGAGAAAACCATCGGATGTGCGCTAAAAAAGTGCGCGGCGCACGTTGGCGCACAGGCCATCTAACGGCCTGCGCCAGGTCACAGCGAAAATCGCACAGGCCACAGCGAAAATCGCACATAGCGCGGCGCACACAGCAAAAGTAGGCGGAACACGGGGCGTAACACTTGGAATGGGGAACAACTTGCCAAAATGTGGGCGTCACGAGGGAAGTACAGGGTGCAAGTGCGCGGAACGCCCACACGCTCGCCTACAACACGTATTCATGGAATCGAATAGGGCAAAACAGCGCACGGTCAAACCAGCGCACAGGCACAAACACGACCGCCACAAGAAAGCATGCGGTAGCGTCTCTGCGCCTGTAATAAATGTGTGCCAAAAGGTGCGCCAACAAATAGCACCTATATACAGCTATGATGAATGTCCTATACTGTGGCCCTCCAGGACAAATGACGTGCAAAGGGGTACCCACAAACACGGACACCCGCTGACTGAAAAATAACGTGTGCGTGTATTTAGCGGTGCGCGGGAAGTTTCACATGCGATTTGGCTGGGTACGTGGATTCCAGGGGTGCGCGGGAAGTTTCACACGCGATTTCGCTGGGTACGTGGATTTCAGGGGTGCACGGGAAGTTCCACACGCGATTTGGCTGGGTACGTGGATTCCAGGGGTGCGCGGGAAGTTTCACACGCGATTTGGCTGGGTACGTGGATTCCAGGGGTGCGCGGGAAGTTTCACACGCGATTTCGCTGGGTACGTGGATTTCAGGGGTGCGCGGGAAGTTCCACACGCGATTTGGCCAGGTACGTGCGCGGGAATTTCCACACACGATTTGGCTGGGTACGTGGATTTCAGGGGTGCGCGGGAAGTTTCACATGCGATTTGGCAGGGTACGTGGATTACAGGGGTGCCCGGGAAGTTCCACACGCGATTTGGCCGGGTATGTGGATTTCAGGGGTGCGCGGGAATTTCCACACGCGATTTGGCAGGGTACGTGGATTTCAGGGGTGCGCGGGAAGTTTCACACGCGATTTGGCCAGGTACGTGCACGGGAATTTCCGCACACGAATTGGCTGGGTACGTGGATTACAGGGGTGCGCGGGAAGTTCCACACGCGATTTGGCCGGGTACCTGCGCGGGAATTTCCACACGCGATTTGGCTGGGTATGTGTATTTCAGGGGTACGCGGGAAATTCTACACGCGATTTGGCTGGGTGCTCCCAGGTATTCCCTGTACACCCTCCACGGCCCCTGCAGGCAGCCGACACCACAGGGGATTACCCTGCACACCTGCTCATGTCACCCAGCACCCCCACCCCCCAGCACTGTGGGCCACCCTCCACCAGGCCCCCACTCATGTCTCCCACCCACCCCCACCCCTCAGCACTGAGGGGCACCCTCCACCAGGCCCCCCACTCATGTCCCCTATCACGCCCACCCCCCAGCACTGTGGGGCACCCTCCACCAGGCCCCCACTCATGTCCCCCAGCACCCCCACCCCCCAGCACTGTGGGGCACCTGCCACCAGGCCCCCACTCATGTCCCCCACCACCCCCACCCCCCAGCACTGAGGGGCACCCTCCACCAGGCCCCCACTCATGTCCACCACCACCCCCACCCCCCAGCACTGAGGGGCACCCTCCACCAGGCCCCCACTCATGTCTCCCTGCACCCCCACCCCCCAGCACTGTGGGGCACCTGCCACCAGGCCCCCACTCATGTCTCCCACCCACCCCACCCCCAGCAGTGCAGGGGCAGCCTCCACCAGGCCCCCACTCATGTTCCCTATCACCCCCACCCCCCAGCCACCAGGGGCACCCTCCACCAGGCCCCCACTCATGTCCCCTATCACCCCCACCCCCCAGCACTGTGGGGCACCCTCCACCAGGCCCCCACTCATATCCCCCAGCACCCCCACCCCCCAGCACTGTGGGGCACCTGCCACCAGGCCCCCACTCATGTCCCCCAGCACCCCCACCCCCCAGCACTGTGGGGCACCTGCCACCAGGCCCCCACTCATATCCCCCACCACCCCCACCCCCCAGCACTGAGGGGCACCCTCCACCAGGCCCCCACTCATGTCTCCCTGCCCCCCCCCAGCACTGTGGGGCACCTGCCACCAGGCCCCCACTCATGTCTCCCACCCCCCCAGCACTGAGGGGCACCCTCCACCAGGCCCCCACTCATGTCTCCCACCCACCCCACCCCCCAGCACTGTGGGGCAACTGCCAGCAGGCCCCCACTCATGTCTCCCACCCCCCCAGCACTGAGGGGCACCCTCCACCAGGCCCCCACTCATGTCTCCCACCCACCCCACCCCCCAGCACTGTGGGGCAACTCCCAGCAGGCCCCCACTCATGTCTCCCTGCACCCCCACCCCCCAGCACTGAGGGGCACCCTCCACCAGGCCCCCGTTCATGTCCCCTATCACCCCCACCCCCCAGCCACCATGGGCAGCCTCCACCAGGCCCCCACTCATGTCTCCCACCACCCCCACCCCCAGCAGTGCAGGGGCAGCCTCCACCAGGCCCCCACCCATGTCTACCACCACCCCCACCCCCCAGCCACCATGGGCAGCCTCCACCAGGGCCCCACCCATGTCTACCACCACCCCCACCCCCCAGCAGTGCAGGGGCAGCCTCCACCAGGCACCCACTCATGTCCCCCACCACCCCCACCCCCCAGCACTGAGGGGCACCCTCCACCAGGACCCCACTCATGTCTCCCACCACCCCCACCCCCCAGCAGTGCAGGGGCAGCCTCCACCAGGCCCCCACTCATGTCTCCCACCCACCCCACCCCCCAGCAGTGCAGGGGCAGCCTCCACCAGGCCCCCACTCATGTCCCCTATCACCCCCACCCCCCAGCCACCATGGGCAGCCTCCACCAGGCCCCCACTCATGTCTCCCACCACCCTCACCCCCAGCAGTGCATGGGCAGCCTCCACCAGGCCCCCACCCATGTCTACCACCACCCCACCCCCCAGCCACCATGGGCAGCCTCCACCAGGGCCCCACCCATGTCTACCACCACCCCCACCCCCCAGCAGTGCAGGGGCAGCCTCCACCAGGCCCCCACTCATGTCCCCCACCACCCCCACCCCCCAGCCACCATGGGAAGCCTCCACCAGGCTCCCACCCATGTCCCCCTGCACCCAGGTCCTCACAATCCCCAATCATGTGCGTTATGGTCAGCCTCCACAGCCAAAAGGCCCTACCAAGTAACCCATTCACCCACATGGAAAAGGAAATTACATGTTACACCCCCAATGTTCATAAAGCAAATGAACCCATGTCCGTCACACACAATGGTTGTAATTGAATGGGAAAACACCCAACATGACATGCATGAAACCAATGAGATGATACCACACAGTGAAGTATGAAAACAAAATTGTATTAAAAAAAATTGAATGTAAATGAAATGAAACAAACTACAATGTCAATAAAAAAAGACAAGCTGCATGTCCTTAAAAAAAATTAAAACTACAAATCCCAATTCAAAAAAATGTTGTCCAAACACAGTAAAAATAAAATCAATCCAAGAGAGAAAAATAAATGCAAAAACCATTGCTCCATGGTGAATAAATAAAAACTAAAAAAATAAAACAATCCAATGAAGAACTATGTACAAAACATCCAAGGGTCCATGAGCCCAACTGAACAAAGGAAACCTACAAAAAACCCTAACTAAAATGCAACTATATACAAATCATAAGAAGAAACAAAGGAAACCTAAAACTAAAGAACTATATACAAAGGCGGCGGGCAAGTCCAGCGGCTCACTCCGTGGTGTTCCGGGCCAGGGCATCATCAAACTCCTCTTCGATGTCCCGGAGGCGGTCCTGTTCCATGGCCCCGAGGGTCCGCAGGGATGACGCCATCTCCTCCTCCAACCCCCTGCGGATTGCCTCGAGGCACTCGGCCCGCCTCAGGGCCCTCCGCATGGAGTTCTCCGCCCTGACCATCGTGAGCCGCGCCTCTTCCGCCCGCCGCCGCTCTGCACCTATCTGCTGGCCCAACCGCAGCCACACGGAAGACACTTCCCGTCCTGGGTCCTCCTGCCCTCCGGCCGATGCCTGCCCCTCCGATGTTGATGGCCCCGAGCCATGATGCCTCCCACTTTGACTCTGCTGCTGCCTCCGACGCAACCGCCTCTGCCAGCACAACGGCATCCAGGCTGATGGAATCCACCGACGCCGTCGTGCCCGTGCCCTGCCTGATGATGCCGGCACATCCTCCATCTGCTGGGGTACAGTTGCTGTGGTGTCCACCCCTGCTGGACCTCCGACTCCCGCCTGTGGCAGGGATGGGATCCCCACCGAGCTGGCTGCATTGGTCAGGGCAGGTCCACAGCGGGCCCTGGTGGCATCTGGGCCGGAAGACGGCAAGGAGAACGACCGGCGTATAGCCTCCACAGAGGAGGAGAGGGCCGCCAGATTGGCCGACACATGCAGAAAACCCCCGAACATGGAAGATCCCAATTGGGCCACGTCGGCACTGTGCTCTTCGTGATGACGTGCGTGCTCCTCCCGGAAGCACGCACGTCATCACGAATTGCACCTGCGCGCATCGCAACCCCAATCAGGACCTTCTCCATACGGCCACGGGTCCCCTCGTCCGCAGGTGGAGGGGAGTCAGGTGACATGGACATCCCCTCTACCTGCGGACGGGCCTGGGACGGGGCATCCCTGCTGGTGCATGGTGGTGCACTCACAGGGTCAGGGACAGCGACATGCACAGGCCCCTCCACGGTTACCTGTGCTGCCTCCTGCCCCTGCCCCTGGACTGCACCACTTGCACCAGCAGGGATGCCCCCACCAGGCCCCATGTGCGCCTCAGTGGCTGCCTCCTCCTCCTCTGTGGAAACCACCAACCTGGATGGCTCCTCACCGTCTTCCGCCGTAGCAGGCCCCTGTGGGGGCTCACCCACCCCTTCCGCTGCAGCCGTGGGGGCATCCCCGCCGCCTTGCTCCACAGCGCCGTCTCCGCCCTCTTCTTCACTATCCGCTGCGTAGAGGGAGACATAGAACACAAGCATCAGGGTACTGTACAATGGTCCCCTAGACAGGAAGCAATAGCAGATGAGTACCACTGTCAAAGTACACTTCCATCATGTCCCTCCACAACACATGGGTCAGTCCAGGCAAAACACACACAGTAACAGGCATGGTGCATGCCATGGACATTTCCATACATGTCCAATGGACTCTTGAAACATACAATGATATGGAACTCACATGCATCATGGGTCATGCCTATCACATGCACACACTTCACCTCAGTCACATCCATCTGGCCTCATACACCCCAAACACAGCGGATACAAGGATAACTAGGCTGCATCAGTGAATCTGTACATTGTCACAGACATGTGTCATGCATCCATGGCATTCACATGTCACAGACACGCAGGTCTGGCACACAGACATGGCTACCATATATGTACCTGGCATCAGCACCCATCCCTCACCCCCACCCATGTCCAGGAACAGAGACTGGCATGCTCTCATGTGTAAAATCTGCATAGGGCTCCCCATGTCGCATTTAAACACATGCAACGACCATGTGGTTCACACATCACTGGTCGCACATGCATTACCATGATGTCCCTGCACACATACATGCGTACATGGCCTATGTCACACATACAGGCAAGTATCAGACAACCAGCACACCGCAACATGCCCTGTCTCACACAGCAATGCTTGGCCACTTACCGCTCAACTCCAGACGGGTCTCCCTCTCAAGGATCTGGGCGTGGAGCGCTGGGCGTACGCATTCCAGGACCCTCATCTGGATGGAACTCATGCGGCCCCGGCCCCCCTCCACGAGGCGCCGGGCCTTCACGAGGGTCCTGGACCTCAAGTCCTCCCAGCGCTTCTTGATCTTCTGGACGTTGCGGGTTGCCACCCCCTCCGCGTTGATGGCAACCACACAGTCGGCCCAGATCCTCTCCCGTCCTTCCTTGCTGGCGCGGGACGATCCGAAGAGGGCATCATACTGCCCCAGGACATGCCCCACCAGGACACCAACTTCGGTGGCAGTGAAGCTGGTGCCCCTCTGCCCCTCTGGCCTGGGGTTGCCACTGGTGCCAGATGTCGAAGTGCCCGACATGGCAACCCCAGAGGCAGGAGTGGGTGGGCAACTGGGTCCTGGGGCTGGGCTGTGGAGCTGATGTTATCCCAGTCGGGAGTCTTCTGTTCCAGCAGGGGTGGACACAGCAACTGGACCCCTGCAGATGGCTGATGTGCAGGCACCAGATGGCAGGGCACGGTGGCAGCAGGCAGGCAGGCAGGCAGGCAGCAGCAGATGGCACGTGGGAGGCTGCTCGGGGCACTGGGGGGCAGTAATTCGGCCTTCTGGGCAGGAGCGTGGTCTTCCGTGTGTTTTCGCGTGGCCAGCTTGATACGGAGTGATTTGGCACGTGAAAATCCTGCACGTCAGCGTGAAATTCGAGGAAAGGCCCTTAGCGCGTAAGTGCGTCAGCACGCATACGCGATTCTATTGGACCAAAGGCCCTCAGCGCGTAAGCGCGTCTGTGATGTGACCCGCACGGGTGTTTCCCTCATAGCACGTGATGACGGAGCACACGTGGAAAGACTGCACGTCAGAGTGTCATCGCGTGTAATCGGACAAAAGTGCGCGTACACGTGATTGGCCTATGTACGTGTATTTCAGGGGTGCGCGGGCACTTACACACACGAGTACATCAGCACACGTGTATTCCGGGGTGCGACGGAATTTCCACACGCTATTTGCCTGGGTACGTGGATTTCAGGGGTGTGCGGGAAGTTTCACACGCTCGCCTAAAACACGCGCAAAGAAACACGTACGCCAGCAGGAAGCAGGCATCCGTCGACCCGCGACGCATAAAATTGCGCGCAAAAAACTAACAAGCTCAGACGCCAGGATGAATATACCGTTCCTAGCAGCAGTGGCCGTGGGCTACCAAAGGAGGAGGAGGAGGATAGTCAGGGCCAGCATTTTCACACCCAGAACCAGCCTTTTTGGGATGCCTGATGACCAGGTGTATGGGAGGTACAGGTTTCCACCACACATAATCTTGGACCTGGTGAGTGAGTGGGAGGATGACCTCACATCACCCACCCTGTGCTCCCAAGCACTCAGCCCCCTGGAGAAGGTCCTCAATGTACTGCACTTCTTAGCCACTGGATCATTTCAGCGGACAAGTGCCATAGTGGGTGGGGTGTCACAGGCCACGCAGTCACGCTGCCTACACCAGGTCTTGAACATCATCACTGCACGCCCATCAGTCCGCAGGCACATATACCTGCCCAGAACACCTGCAGAAAGGCATGCTGCCGCCCTGGATTTTTACGGTGTGGCACGATTCCCCAAAGTGCTAGGTGCCATCGACTGCACCCATGTGGCTCTACGTCCCCCCAGGGCATCTGAGCACATCTATAAGAACCGCAAGCACTGGCATTCCATCAACGTGCAGGTAGTATGTAATGCCAAGGGAATCATCCCCTCAGTATATGCCAACTATCCCGGGTCCACCCACGATAGCTTCATTTACCGAATGTCCACCCTAAGCCGGGACCTAGAAGCTGGGCGGCATGGCGATACATGGCTGCTTGGTGAGTATGAATGCCACTGCACATGCATGCATGTCAGATACTGAGCAAGGTCACAACCCCACCAATGATACCCATCACCACCTCCACAGGGGACAGTGCCTACCCTCTCAGCCCCCACATGATGACGCCAATTCGGAACCCCACCACGCCACCCGAGGTAAGATATAACACAGCCCACATTGCAACCCGGGGCATAGTGGAGCGCACATTCGGAGTGCTTAAGACACGCTTTCGCTCCCTTGACCGTTCTGGCGGGCAGCTGTTATACGCTCCCCCAGTAGTGTGCAGGATCATAGTGGCAGCATGTGTCCTGCACAACGTTGCAACACGCCGGGGCCTGGCCGTGGACATGGTGGTGACCCCACATCCCCAACCACATGCACGCCCGCTGCGCATGGGAGGGGAAAGGGCACGGGGGAGGCAGCCCGTACACAGCTAGTGGCTAATTACTTCACATAGAAATCACACCCCTGTGGAGTGCACACTGCCCTGGCACATACCATCTGACAATCAATGATGACTCAACCTGACAATGATCCTGAATGTCTGGAGAATCAACCGTCAAAACCATATCAGCCTGAGATTGTTCACCTGGAAGTGTTACAATGTGTGCATCCCTACCTACACAGACACCACAATGCAGTTTCGTGAAAAAACACATTCATGCAGCTAAAATGAATACCCACTTGCAAAATGCAACACGAGGACAGTGCCATGTCACCCAACCCATCCCCAGCACCGCCACACGACACACCATGCCATGTCATGCTATGTGAGGGCAAACAAAGTAATCCCCACAACATGACACAGGTGTCACAAAGTACAGTGTCCCTAATTGAAACTCGCGACACCTGAAATGCTCACAGTAATGCAGGACCAAGAACACACTTGAGCAGGTATTTAGCAATAACACTTATCAGCTACTGACCCTCAAAACTACCATCAACATGACATTACAAATGTAAGAAATTAGTAGTCTCACCACCTGGAAATGCCTGCACTCCCACCACTTCCAACTGTACAGTGTTGCCGCCATGTAGAGTTGTAGGTGCACTGCTGCCAACATGGACTCCATCTCCAAAGTAGAGGGCCTTGTGTAGACATGAGGAAAGGACCTGCAAATTAGGAGGTAGACATGGATGATGAGTTACACATCTATGCAACATGCAGTGTACAACACAACAGCAATATGCACTAGGAATGTATACACAGTATTGACTAGACTACCCACACCTGTAGTGGGAGTCCAACGTCACCGTGTAAGTCAATGTCACTTTCGGACACCCTTTGCAAGCCCATGGAAATGGGAAGCAGGAGGGGTGTGTGTCTCACAAACCCAAGCTTCTAACCCAAAATCAGGACAAGCCTGCACGTGCCCAGCCACAATACAGCGGATGCCCACGGGAGCCACACAAGGCAACACCCTGTAAAAAAAGTATATGAAAAAAAATAAAAATAAAATAGAAAATAAATAAAAAATGGCCATGAATGGGCCAGGGGGGTGGGGGAGGCCACCCAGGAGGTCCGAGGTCAGGATGCACACCAGAACCCACCTGTGTGGATTCTGGGAAAAAAAAAACACCTCCATGGGCTCGTGGCCGACATGGCTACCCTATTGTGAGAGAATCACTGTGGTCGCTCTCCTCAGACTCTGCAGCTGCATCAGGAGGTGGTGGCACTATGGGAGGCAGCCCACGCAAAGCCCTAGTCTGCTCCTCCATGGCAGCAAGCATGCGAGTATGGAAGGTCTGGTTCTGGAGGATAATCGTGCGGAGGTCCCCATGCAACAACTCACGGGATGACCGGACCTCCGCCCGAGTTGCCTGCATCTCAGCTGAGAGCGTACGTGTGAGACGCTCCAGCTGCTCTTCTGTCCTTCTGTGTGTTGAAGCCTCAAGCTCAACAAGGGTCGTCCTGATCTGACTGAGTTCCACCCTCAGGGCTTCCCTGTGGCCCTGGGACTCTATGGAAAGGGCATCCTGCAGAGTCGCCAGTGCCGCCCGCCTGTCCCTGTTGGACGCCAACATGTCCTCCCTGTGTGACTGGCAGATGGAGTCTGTTGCCTGCTGCAGTCGCTCCATCAGCCTTTCTGGGGGGACAATGGAAGTGGCCACCCTATCCATGGCCTGAGCCATCATCTCTGATGATGCTGCCTGTTGGGTAGCCATACGGTATATGGATTGCTCCCATGCGGTATTGCCAGGTGGCTTATGGCCACCACGTCGGCGGGCACCACACCTGTCTGGGGCAAGGCGAACTGCGCCTGGCTGTGCCGGCACTGCCTGAGGCTGCAGGACTGCATTCCCCCTCTGATCTGCTGGCCCAGGGACAGGATCAGATGTTGCGGAGTGTGACCCTGCATCCATAACCACCAAAGGCGGACCTGCCAACACTGACATCCCCATTGAGGGTACTACCCCTGGTGCAGGTGGGTCGGACAGAAGAGAATCCCTCCCAGGAACACTCACCTGCGATGCCACATAGGTCTCATCATCCAAATCGACACCTGAATACAGCTCGGGGGAGGTGCACCCAGAGACACCCCTTGAGAGCACGACCTGCAGCAGTTGTGGGTTTTCACCCACCACCACACCACGTCCCTCACTGGTGGTCGGTCGGGCCTGAGACCCCTCCTGGGTCTGCACCATCTCCACAACCCCAGCTGTATCAAGTGCGTCATCCCCTGCAAAGACATGAAAGAAAAGAAATGGAAACAGGCATTAGCACTATGGCACACAATTAGGGCTGAGAAGCAACAGAACCAGTACTTGATTGACACATGTCCCACATGACTAAAACCCTCCCATGCATGCACCCTCACTGCGTATGAAGGGGAGGCAAATGGCACACATTGATGACACCAAGATGGAAGATCAACACATTTGCTGCATGCTGCCTAGCAGTGGCATCACACATTGGCCTGTGATTGCCAGGTGAAAAATACATGCCATCACACAGATGGCATGTACCATTGCTATTGAGTGAAGATGGAGAGGAGGGCAGTATTTATTTATTCAGTCCAGTTCCCTCATGTAATAGCTTTTCTAATTCAAACAGGTCTGATTTTTCACCTGGAGCTGCCAGTCCAAAATGGTCCGATTGCACAGGGACATGTCTAAACAAATGATATCCAGGTAACAAAGTCACTCCACTTTACCATAGCCATGTCAGACATGTGACTAGAGGACTGAGAAATGCCTAGTAAAAGTGGTGGAATGCAAACAATCTGCCTGAATGAACAGAGAAAAATAAGCAACAATGTTGTGGCAAGGTGACACTTCAAGGGCAACTGGCGTGCTGTTGGGCTAGATGTCTACTGTTGGCAGAAGGGATACTGCTATGGCTAAATGCTGCTGCGCAGAATGTATTGGATGAAGCACATGGGTGACCCAAACAACTCAGGCGCACACACCCTCACCTGGCACACAAACAGAAGCCCTCACACACACACCATGCACATGGATGACACACACATGCATGTGCACTCACCGGACAATGCCTCATAATCTGGCAGATCTCCCACGCCTTGGATCTGTTCCTCCGTGACGTAGGTCCCAGCGACTGACTCATGTGGAGTGAGTTCCATGTCTTCTACTGGAGACCCACCTCCAGTCACTTGTAACGCTCACCTGGTTCCCACGGAGGCGCGGCGTCGAAGGCGCAGAACTCTGAAGATGGACAGGAAGGGCCCCTCTATTCTGGCTTCCCTGGCTCGTTGGATACCCTCCTGTGCGTGAAAAGGGAGTATTACCAACTGTGGAACAATGCTCAAGCCTCCCACTCCCTTCCAACCCTCCATGATACCTCCTCCACGATTCCCCGTGAAGCCTCACCTTAGGGTTTGGAAGGATGAGCTCTCCATCCTGCTTCTGATGCAGGGGCGCGTTGAAACCCAGTTACTTCACTGGATTGAGGATTGATGGGAGTTCAGGTAAGCTTGACTGTTCAGGTAAGGCGCTGTAAAAGTTCTGTTGCAAGTTCAAAAGTTCAAGCTTAATAATAATGTTCATTTCTTATTGCAGCAAGCGCTAATGCTTATGTCTTTTTCCCCTTAGGGGCCGGGGTTCGGAGTGCCGGAGATATGGCGCCGACCCGAAGTGAAACAGTTCTGGATGAGCGCTCAGGTAATGTCTTTGCATTCGCTCATTCAATGTCTTTGTCTTTTTTCCCCATAGGGGCCGGGGTCCGGAGATGCCAGGAAGCGGCAGGACCCGAAATGCAGTGGGAATAATCCAACAGGTAAGACTTAAAAGGAAACTGAGCTTTCCTTATTACTTTTCTCCCTCTCACCTTTGTTCTTGTCTTTTTTCCTCTAGGCGCCGGGGCGTAGCTGAATCCGGAAGATCGCTGCTGAAGATGGAAGCGCCTTGCAAAGGTGAGTAAAATGCAGCGCTGCAGCGATCGAAACGAAATGCCTTTAAAATGATGTCTTCCTTTTCAGGGCCGTTGGAGAAATGACTCCGGGATGCAGATTTAGCAGGTAAGGGCTTTTCTTCTCCTATTCTCTTCCTTTCTCCCCTTGCAGGTGTTCCAGGGTGCTGGCAGGCGTGGCTGAAGTCAGGATGCAGGAGCTGACACGGTGAGCGTCCAGCTGCTAGGTGCAGAACAACGCGAAGCATGTGTGGCTGTTCGGGTGGGGTTTAAATAGCCTTGGAAGAAGTTCCTGGTATGTATCCTTCCACCAATCAGGTATGTATCCTTCCCCGACCACACCCGGGTGGTGAAGTAGTCCTACAGGTTAAGTAGTCCCATTCAGGCCTCAAGAGGGCCTGGATGAAGCAGCAAGGTCTGCATCAGGTAAGTGTGCACCCAAGCACTGAAACACATATCCTCTTCTATGAGCCTGGCGCCTAAGGCGCCAGGACTGGGGTCCGCTATGAGCCTGGCGCCTAAGGCGCCAGGACTGAGTCCAAAGGGCCCCGACTTGGGCCCGCTGAGACTTCCCTGGGGAAAATGATGTCTGCCTCTGGGGTTGCTGGGCCCGGCCTGGCTCCTTAGAGGTAGGCATCATGACATCACTAGAGTTGCGGCATGACTTGAGGCCAGTTTATTCTTTGCCCTGCACTTTAGGTCATTCCAGCGCTTATAGCAATCATTGGCTGTGCGCCTCACGATTCGAAGGGCACTTACGATGTCCGCAACGGTCTGCCAGTATGCCTGGCGTTGTGCAGGTGTGGTCTTGGATCCTGCAACAATGACCATTTCGTTATCATGTGCGGATACATACTCGACAAGTGCATTCAGTTCGGCATCCGTGAAGCTGGGCTTCCTCGACGGGCCGGACTGTGTAGCTGTGTCTGGGGCATCAGCCTGTGCCGGACGAGCACTCTTCCTCTTCCGCTTTGAAGGTGGTGGGGATCCTGAGTGTCTTACGCCGCTCTGGACACTAGGGGCAGGAGCCCTGGTGGACTCTGTATCAGGAGTGTGGGATTGCACACTCAGCATGGGAGTTGGTGCAGGCATTGGCTCAAGTGTAATGGTGTCAGGGGGAATGTCAGCAGGATGGACTAGGACCGACACTGTCCTGGCTGGGTGTGTGAGAGCTGGGGTGGATGGAGCCGCAGCTGCCCCTGCAGCCTCTCCACCCTGCCTACTTGGGGCAGCAGATGACCTTGCTGCCCCTGATCCACGTGGCCTGATGACATCAACGTGCACCAGCGCACATGTCATAGGCCTGCTGACCTGGAAGTCAGCCATGGAGTCAGCCAGGTCTGGTGCCACAATGGGCTGGTCCAACAAGGGCTGAGCATGGATGGTGTCAGCCACATCACCCTCAACCAGGGGGTGTGGGGGGGATTATGGGTGCCCTTGACTGGTCCTCCACACATGGGGGGACAGGGTCACCCTGCAAGTAACGACCACGTCCCCTACCGGATCCACCACGGCCACCACTTGTGGCTCGTCCACCTTTGCCACCCTTACGGATTCCTCGCCTCCCAACCATGTCACTGATGTTAATGTGCGTATGGGAGTGGCTGTAAACTATTGTCCTGGGCAATTGGGGGTCAAAGAGGTTGGGTACCAGATGGTAATCGTACCCTAGTGCTCTAGCAAGGCTGAATGTGACCCCTGGGGAAAGATGACGGGTCACGCAACGCACAGGAAGCCCAAAAAAGGGAGATAACGTGCACGCAACCCCTCCTAGACCACGTGTGCGGAAAAATAAACCTGCACTACGCTGTGGCACCCAGTAACACAAGAATGAACGTATGCGTGTCACACGCAGCCTACAATGACCTCTGAAGGGGTAGGCTACACACGGGGCAAGCACAGATGTTAGATACGTGCGTGACTCACCGTCTGCCAGGAAAAAGAGCGTGAAAAAGAAGCGCGTGTGCGCTTTGGCAACACCCCTGCCAAAAGAAGAATTGTACGCTGTCTGAGGAGACAGGACAACAGTAGAAGGGAACGCTGTTTGAGGGAACAGGCCCAGGAAAACCAGAAAAAGAGAAAAAAGAGAAAAAGCTGTCAGAGGTAACAGGGAGTACGAACTTGAAACGCCGTGAAGTAAATCGCGTGTGAAACGACAAGAAGTACAGAATTCACCCACTCGCTCTCCACGAAAAGCACGTACATGGAAATGGTGTTCTACCCGTACCTTTTATGCAGGCCCACACGTCCAGCGTCACTTCCGCGTGTACGCGCTAGGGCCATTTCCACCAATTACACGCTTTTTCACTTCCGCGTGTACGCGCTAAGGCCATTTCCACCAATTACACGCTTTGACACTCGGACGTGTCTTTCATTTTTTTAACACGCAACATTTCAAACGTGTGCCATATTCAACGTGCACGTGACTTCATAGACACGCATACGCTGGTGGCCTTTGGGCCAATGAATGTACAGACGTGTGCTGATGCGCTTACGCGCTAAGGGCCTTTCCTCGAATTACACGCAGACGTGCTGGATTTTCACGTGCAAAATCACTCCGTATCAAGCTGGCCACGTGTTCACACACGGAAGACCACGCTCCTGCCCAGAAGGCCGAATTACTGCCCCCCAGAGCCCTGAGCACGCTCCCACCTGCCATCTGCTGCTGCCTGACTGCCTGCTGCCCACGTGCCCTGCCATTTGCTGCCTGCACATCAGCCAGGGGTGCTGTTGCTGTGACCACCCCTGCTGGAACCGAAGACTCCTGACTGCTTTTCAATCGCCCCACAGCCCAGCCCCAGGACCCAGTTGCCCACCCACTCCTGCCTCTGGGGTTGCCATGTCGGGCACTGCAACATCTGGCACCAGTGGCAACCCCCGGCCAAGGAGGCAGAGGGGCACCAGCTTCACTGCCACCGAAGTTGGTGTCCTGGTGGAGCATGTCCTGGGGCAGTATGATGCCCTCTTCGGAAGGTTGCGCGCCGACAAGGAAGGACGGACTCGGATCTGGATGGACATCGTGACTGCCATCAACGCGGAGGAGGTGGCAGTCCGCGACTACGAACGTGTCAGGAAGCGCTGGGAGGACTTCAGGTCCAGGACCCTCAACAAGGCCCGGCGCCTCCTGAAGGCAGCGGATGCTAAGGGGCGCCGGGGCCACTTGTCGGAAGATCAGATGAGGGTCCTGGAACACATATCCCCAGCGCTCCACGTCCAGGTTCTTGAGAGGCAGACCCGTCTGGAGTCGAGCGGTAAGTGTACATGCATACTGATTGTAAGCTGTGCGTGTGGTGGTGTGCCAGGAGTGTGCAGGTTGAACATGTATTTTTATGTGGGCAAGTAGGGGGGGTGTACAGGGCCGTGAGGGTGACACATGCGAGGGGTCTCATGTGTGACACATGGATGGTGCTTGTGTGTGTGGGCTTGCATGGCACAGGATGTGGAGGAATGATTGTCAGGTGTGACATGGATGTCGATCGGAACACTGCGACAGTTGGCAGAGGTGTACACATGCATGCAAGTTTGGTGGTGTGTGTGCATATGTAGTGTACTCCCTATGTTGCATGTGATGTGTGGATGACCTTTGGCTGCTCATGCTGTTGTATGTGAATGGATGGTGCTGGCTGTTGCAATATGGCTGTGGTATGGCTCATGTGTTCAAGTTGAAATGACATGTGTGTTGGGGATTGTGATGCCATGTCTGAGGTTTACCAATGCCACTCATGTATAACTGTCATGTGTGTATGAGTCCATTGTACAGTGCCCTGATGCCTGTGTTTTCTTTCTCCCTGTCTGCAGCATCAACTGATGAAGAGGGCGGAGAAGGTGCTGTGGAGCACAGCGGCAGGGGTCGCACCACCAGCCGGAGACGCAAGGCCCGGATCCCCTCCCAGGTCCTGATCTCGTCGGGGAGTGAGGAGTCCGGTGCCGTGTCCCAGGCCGCAGCTACCAAGGGGAGGTCCAAGAGGCGGAGGTTGGAGTTGGACTCCTCGGCAGCAGAAGGGGCAGCTGGGACCCCACAGGGCCCAACGGAGGAAGATGGTACGGAGTCATCCAGGTTGGTGGGGGGTTTGGAGGAGGAGGAGGCCGTGCAAGCGACAGAGGTGGGGTCTGGAGGTGGGGATTCAACTGGTGCTAGTGGTGCAGTGCAGGATCAGGGACAGGAGGCAGCACAGGCCGCCGCGGAGGTGCCTGTGTGCAATCCTGTCCCTGCTCCTGTCACTGCATCATCTTGCACCAGCGGGGATGCCTACCTCCAGACCCGTTCTCAGGGAGGGGATTGGCTTACAACACCTGGCCTTCCTCTCCCTGCGGATGTGGCTATCCTGCACCAGATTGAGCCTGTCCAGGGTGGGGTGGCGTTGCGTCAACGGGCCCTGCGAGCTGACCTGCAGTCTTTTCATGATGAGTCTGCACGTCTTCTCGCATGGCTCGATGACCGCGTTGACCCACTGGGACAGCTCACCAGGGCTGGATTCCTCCGTTTCCTGGACCTTGTTCTGACCCCCTCCTCCACAGAACCCCCTATGCCCCAGTCGTCCTCCATGCCATCTTCCCACCCATGTGTCACCTGGGTGCCCTGTGGAGCTGCCTCTGACCGTGCGGCCAGGCTGGTGGACAACAGATCCCTGCCACAGTCGAGAGTCGGACGTCCAGCAGGGCTGGCCACATCAACGACTGCACGCCAGCTGGAGGAGGATGTGCAGGCACCATCGGACAGGGCACATGGACAGCAGCAGCTGCAGCAGCAGGAGGCTGTAGGTGGGAACCACGATAGCTCGGGGCCTTCAACACCGGAGGGGCAGGCATCGGCCGGAGGGAAGTGTCTTCCGTGTGGCAGCGGTTGGGCCACGCCATAGATGTGGAGCGGCGGCGGGCGGAAGAGGCGCTGCTCACGATGGTCAGGGCGGAGAACTCCATGCGGAGGGCCCTGAGGCGGGCCGAGTGCCTCGAGGCAATCCGCAGGGAGTTGGAGGTGAACATGTCGGCGTCCCTGCGGACCCTCGGGGCCATGGAACAGGACCGCCTCCGGGACATAGACGAGGAGTTCGATGATGCCCTGGCCCGGAACACCACTGAGTGAGCCGCTGGACTGGCCTGCCGCCATTGTATATAGTTATTTAGTGATAGGTTTCCTTTATTGTTTATTTTTATTTGGAGTCGACGGACACTGCTCCACCTTTTGTATATAGTTCCATTTTAGGTTTTTTTGTAGGTTTCATTTCGTCTGTTGGGATGATGGACCCTGAATACTTTGTACATAGTTGGACTTTGCATTTGGATATTTTTTTTACTATGAATATTTTTTTCCATGGAGCAATGGTTTTCTATTTCTTTTTTCCCTTCATTTACTTTTTATGGACTGGAACTTTGGCAGACATTTTTTTGGATTATCATTTATTGATTTTAATTTGAAAAGGGACAGCCAGCTTAATTTACTTTTTTTTTTACTTGTGTATTTTGTTTAATTTTGATTGCCATTACTGTTGTTTTTAATACATTATTTAGATTTTTTCATTCTTCAATGTGTGGTTTCATCTCATTGTTTTCATGCATGTCATGATATGGGTTTTCTGGTTCACTTGTGTGTGTGTGAGACACATGTGTTCATTTACATTGTTTCCATTGGAGTAGTATCATGGGCGCATGTAATACTTGGTTGTGTCTTTGGGCTGTGGTGGCTGGCGTTGAGGCCCATGCTTGAGGATTGTCAGGACCTGTGGGCAGGGGGACATGTGTGGGGGCCTGGTGGAGGCTGCCCCTGCACTGCTGGGGGGTGGGGGTGATAGGGGACATGAGTGGGTGCCTGCTGGAGGCTGCCCCTGGTGGCTGGGGGGTGGGGGTGATAGGGGACATGAGTGGGGGCCTGGTGGAGGCTGTCCCTGCACTGCTGGGCGGTGGGGGTGGTGGGAGACATGAGTGGGGGCCTGGTGGAGTGTGCCCCTCAGTGCTGGGGGGGTGGGGGGTGGGAGACATGAGTGGGGGCCTGGTGGAGGCTGCCCCTGCACTGCTGGGGGGTGGGGGTGGTGGGAGACATGAGTGGGGGCCTGCTGGAGGCTGCCCCTGGTAGCTGGGGGGTGGGGGTGATAGGGGACATGAGTGGGGGCCTGGTGGAGGCTGCCCATGGTGGCTGGGGGGTGGGGGTGATAGGGGACATGAGTGGGGGCCTGGTGGAGGCTGCCCATGGTGGCTGGGGGTGGGGGTGATAGGGGACATGAGTGGGGGCCTGGTGGAGGCTGCCCATGGTGGCTGGGGGTGGGGGTGATAGGGGACATGAGTGGGAGCCTGGTGGAGGCTGCCCCTGCACTGCTGGGGAGTGGGGGTGGTGGGAGACATGAGTGGGGGCCTGGTGGAGGCTGCCCATGGTGGCTGGGGGGTGGGGGTGATAGGGGACATGAGTGGGGGCCTGGTGGAGGCTGCCCCTGCACTGCTGGGGGGTGGGGGTGGTGGTAGACATGGGTGGGGGCCTGGTGGTGGGTGCCCCACAGTGCTGGGGGGTGGGGTGGGTGGGAGACATGAGTGGGGGCCTGGTGGAGGGTGCCCCTCAGTGCTGGGGGGTGGGGGTGGTGGTAGACATGGGTGGGAGCCTGGTGGAGGCTGCCCATGGTGGCTGGGGGGTGGGGGTGATAGGGGACATGAGTGGGGGCCTGGTGGAGGCTGCCCCTGCACTGCTGGGGGGTGGTGGTGGTGGTAGACATGGGTGGGGACCTGGCGGAGGCTGCAACTGCACTGCTGGGCGGTGGGGGTGGTGGGAGACATGAGTGGGGGCCTGGTGGAGTGTGCCCCTCAGTGCTGGGGGGCGTGGCGGGTGGGAGACATGAGTGGGGCCTGGTGGAGGCTGCCCCTGCACTGCTGGGGGGTGGGGGTGGTGGGAGACATGAGTGGGGACCTGGTGGAGGCTGCCCCTGCACTGCTGGGGGGTGGGGGTGATAGGGGACATGAGTGGGTGCCTGGTGGAGGCTGCCCCTGGTGGCTGGGGGGTGGGGGTGATAGGGGACATGAGTGGGGGCCTGGTGGAGGCTGCCCCTGCACTGCTGGGCGGTGGGGGTGGTGGGAGACATGAGTGGGGGCCTGGTGGAGTGTGCTCCTCAGTGCTGGGGGGTGTGGGGGTGATAGGGGACATGAGTGGGGGCCTGGTGGAGGCTGCCCCTGGTGGCTGGGGGGTGGGGGTGATAGGGGACATGAGTGGGGGCCTGGTGGAGGTTGCCCCTGCACTGCTGGGCGGTGGGGGTGGTGGGAGACATGAGTGGGGGCCTGGTGGAGTGTGCCCCTCAGTGCTGGGGGGTGGGGGTGGTGGGAGACATGAGTGGGGGCCTGGTGGAGGCTGCCCCTGGTGGCTGGGGGGTGGGGGTGATAGGGGACATGAGTGGGGGCCTGGTGGAGGCTGCCCATGGTGGCTGGGGGGTGGGGGTGATAGGGGACATGAGTGGGGGCCTGGTGGAGGCTGCCCCTGCACTGCTGGGGGGTGGGGGTGATAGGGGACATGAGTGGGGGCCTGGTGGAGGCTGCCCATGGTGTCTGGGGGGTGGGGGTGATAGGGGACATGAGTGGGGGCCTGGTGGAGGCTGCCCCTGCACTGCTGGGCGGTGGGGGTGGTGGGGGACATGAGTGGGGGCCTGGTGGAGTGTGCCCCTCAGTGCTGGGGGGGTGGGGGGTGGGAGACATGAGTGGGGGCCTGGTGGAGGCTGCCCCTGCACTGCTGGGGGGTGGTGGGGGACATGGGTGGGAGCCTGGTGGAGGCTGCCCATGGTGGCTGGGGGGTGGGGTTGGTGGGAGACATGAGTGGGGGCCTGGTGGAGGCTGCCTCTGCACTGCTGGGGGGTGGGGGTGATAGGGGAAATGAGTGGGTGCCTGGTGGAGGCTGCCCCTGGTGGCTGGGGGCTGGGGGTGCAAGGGGACATGAGTGGGGGCCTGGTGGAGGGTGGCCCACAGTGCTGGGGGGTGGGGGTGCTGGGGGACATGAGCAGGTGTGCAGGGTAGTCCCCTGTTTTGTGGGCTGCCTGCAGGGGCCGTGGAGGGTGTACAGGGAACACCTGTGAGGACCCACCCAGCCTAATCGCGTGTGTAACTTCCCGCGCACCCCTGTAATACACGTACCCAGCCAAATCGCGTGTGATAATTCCCGCGCACCCCTGTAATACACGTACCCGGCCAAATCGCGTGTGATAATTCCCGCGCACCCCTGTAATACACGTACCCAGCCAAATCGCGTGTGATAATTCCCGCGTACCCCTGTAATACACGTACCCTGGCTAATCGCGTGTAAAACTTCCCGCGTACCCCTGTAATACACGTACCCTGGCTAATCGCGTGTAAAACTTCCCACGTACCCCTGTAATACACGTACCCTGGCTAATCGCGTGTAAAACTTCCCACGTATCCCTGATATAAACGTTACCCGCTTTGCGTTCCTTGTTTGGCAGCGCTGTAAACTGGTCCAGGGTTAGCGCAGCCCTTTGCAATGATTTAGCGATTTTGATGGCTTTTCCTTGCGCAAGGGCGTTCTTGGGGGCGTTACTGGCGCTGCTGCAGGGTCGCTGCGATACTCTGCGCCACGGCTGGTTTGGGAGCCTAAAATCCATGAATACGCTGTGCGCGGAAATCGGTTTTAGCGCACGCGCCTGGCGCAGACAATCGCACGCGGACACTCTGCGCCAGCCGCTTGCGACACTTTTCTGCGAAATTCTATGAATTACCCTGTTAGTTTTTTTGTAGATGATGTACAGCTTGGCAATGAAGCAATGGTGAAAGTACCTTGATAATTTGGCAGGGTCAACAGAACAGAGTTCTCCAGGTGTTTTTATATCTATTGCCACTTTATTTTGGTTTGCAGTGCGTAAGCAGTCATGCATGTCATCCCATGCTTATTCTGCACATCTTAAAATAACAAACCATGTGGGTGGGCCTGGGTTCTTTAGCATACAAAGTACATCAGCATGACGTCGGAACCAGTAATATTTTGTACCATGCATGTTTGCCAGGAGATTTATGATACTTGACTGCAAAACTTAATCTGTGTCTTTTATCTTTTGAAGCAGTTGGGTGACGGACACATTTTAAAAAATCAGAGCCTGTTTCAATGTGTGTGTGTAACTCCATTATAGAGTTGCTAGTTCACATTTGAACAGGAGGTGGAAAATGTATAATACATTTTGTCTGAATCTGGGGGCTTCAGAATACATTCTTAAAGAGCGATATTCTGATGCAGTAATTTGTATGGATCTTTCATCATATCTTCCTCCTTTTAGTGTAGGAATGAGCAGAAGAAAAGAACGTGCAACACTTTTCTCCCATTTGCACATTGGGGATCCATTGGCTTGACGCATTTGATATGTTTCTAATTCATCTTCAATTGTGCCGTGGGAGTGTATTGGGTGAATTGTATACTGTTCTAAAATGTTGGCTGCAGTAACAGGATCTACACATTGAAATTGGCCAGTTGGTAGTGAAACTTGAATTATTTGGGTGGTTTTTCTTAGGTTTTCCTCTATGTTTATATCGTTGTAGTATTTATTGTTTCTTTGATATAATGTAGGGCTCATCTAACTTTCTTTAGGCCTCATTTCAATTATGGCGTTCCGGAAGTAAGGGTAAAAGTAGCAACATAACGGCACCTTTTCCAGACCACAATAGTACATTGTTGTGTGTGGGGCCCACGGATTCCGCAGCAGGCCTGACCTGCCTTGACTTCAGGTCTCTACTGGCATGGTTGTCATGGAAGCACCGGCATCGTTAGCAAGGGTGCCAGTGCATCCGTGTCCCCATTTCCATGGAGTCCAATGGGACCTCGTAATGAGGCCCTTTAAGTCGACTAGTTGTTGCCAAATTGTTTTGTCTTTTGTTGGGACACCATTAACTAGTACAATCACTGATTGATCTATTGGCCATTGCACTCCTTGATTGTCTACATTTTCTTTAAGATCTAATGGCAAATATACTACTTTGTCACAAATGCCTTTAAGTAACTCAGATGGAGGCAATTTGGCTGTTTTTGGTTGAAATGGGTGTACTGTTTGAATTATAATGCTCTCATATAAATTAAGTTGTTGGAGACATTTTGGAAGTGGGGAGATTTGTAAGTTGTTAGTAACAGCACATGATGGCATTTGGTTATTGTCCAGCTTTGTTTGCAGTACGTGCAAACTATTGAGGGGTCAGTTATTTTGTATTTATTTTCAGTTGTTAGATATAATGCTAATTGAAACCATTGGGATTCCTCATTGTCCTCTATTGTGCAGGCCCTATCTACTATTTTTGTTCTTTTTATAAAAATGCCTGCGACAACAGACACATACTTGGTCTGATATTTCAGCAGATGTGTTTTGAAACTTACCTATTTCTTTTTTATATGTGCTTGTTAGGAGGTTGGAGTTTGATCGGCTTTCACTAATGTTTTCTGAAGTTACTGAATTTTGTAAGTCAACTTCAGTTCCAAAATATTTACTTTGGATGTGCTCTATTTCTAGAAGAGTTCTTTGGCTGTTGCATGTAGGAGAATGTTCTTTAAATTTTGGAGTCCTAGAGCAGGGCTTTTTGCATAGTACAGTCTATGCATAAGATAGTGTATAGTGGAATGGTGTATTTCTATCATTTTGATGTGGTGTAGGGTGCTTTTGCAAGAATGTCCTCGCAGTCCAGTGTGGCTGTGCACTGGGCAGTAGTCTATGGTTTGTAAAGTTTGAATTCTACTTTTGTCTTTTAGTTTCACATAGTGATTGAGGAAGTGTTGTAACAATTTGAAGGCTTGTTGGCATACGTTACATATTGAGCTGCATGTTCATTTTTACACTGGACATTTTCTTGAGGTGAAAAGAACATTTGGTTGAAAGTTTGTTGGGGAAGTTTTGTCTATAAGGGTTTAGTTTGCCATAATGGTGTCTCCTACCATTCCATACCCTCGGCCATTAATATCTATGGCAATTGGCTGTTTTGCTCTTGTTTATACACTCCTTCATTGAAATATGGTTTTGTGCTGCTTGTGTGAATCCATTCACCTTCACAGAAGTTTGAAAAGGTATCTATATTGATATTGCACATGTTTCTAAGTACTTTTTATAATGTATTGATTCATTTAGTTAGTGGTTTCATTCTGTTTAAAATCAATATAAACAAGTTTCTCTTTAGTAGAAATGTGCTGTCAATTAGAGCTTTGAGGATTTGTCTTCTGCAGTAGTTTTTAAGGGTAGTTTGTGACTTTTTAGCTGTGTTTATAAGATTGTGAAGAAGTGTACGGTGGAAAAAGTTTTGTAACATACATTTTTTGGAATGCTTTACTGTGGTGACATTAACATTGGTAGATACAGTGTTAGGTTCATTAGTAGGTCTGTTTTTGTTTGTACATGTTATTTTACTTTTAGTTTTTGCAAGAGGGGCCTTACATTTTTAGTGTTGGCTTGTTTCATTTTGTTGAGTGAGGTTACTAGCTGTTTTGTTTTCATGTTTTCTATAAATTGTGTTAGAGTTGTATGACTATATGGCTTGCTTTATTAATATCTGCTTGATTTTTTCTTTGTTTTCTATGGAGTTGGTTTTTAGTAGGCATTCTGTTCTGTCTGTTGGGAAAAAAGAAAGTTTGGGTTTGAAAGTTGTGGAATGTATATACATGTATTGTGCATGGGTTTGTTGGTGTGATTGTAGAGATGTGTAGTTGGATGATGGGTGTGGTTGAGAAGGTTGTAAGAGTAAGAGTCTGTAAAGGTGTGATGGCTTGGGTTAGTGAGTAAGGGAGTGGTGGTGTGATTAAATAAGTAGGGACATTATGATGTTTTGAGGAAAACAGTGGGTGTTATAATGGTGATGTTTAGATGGGAATAAAAGGAGTGTGAATGTTGCTATATAATGAGTAAGAGTGAAATAAATCTTGATTCTAAACAAGTATACTAGGCTGATATATAGTGAAATACATTGTTACAATTAGAAAGATATACATGCTATATTAATGTACTTACTTTGAAGGATGTGAAGAGTGTTCTTTTTTCAGCAGGTGTCTTCGGAAATCTTCTTCTATCCTGTAATTGTAAAAGAAAGTTAGTGGGTATATGTGGTAATGTTGAATTACTTTTAGTAAGCAAGGTTGTTATTTATGAAGGTAGGAGGAATTGTTGAGAAAAAGAGTTAATGAAGTTGTGTTATGGGTGGTGAACTAAAGTGTGTTAACTATGTTGTTAGAACAATTGGAGTATGAGTAGTGCTGTTTGGCATATTTGAAGGAATATGGCAAAAATGGGTGTGTGAAAAAAGTGCATATCTAGGTTTTTTTTGTGCTGCTGATTTTAAAAAAAAGAAATGCTGTGTTTGTGGTGTAACGTATTTGTAATGTATTGCACTGTTTTTAAAGAATAGGGAAACTGTGTCCTAGAGGTAATGCAACAGCGGATTGTTGTTGCAGCAGTGTTTGGTGTTTTATAGTAGTGGTTGGGAAAGAAGAGTACTTTATATGTAAGGTGGTGTTGTAGATAGATACTTCTGTGGTATACACATATGTGTGAGCAGGTGGAGAATGGTGGCAGTGTAAGGGATGTAATGAGTGAGGTTGGAAAGTGAGACATTTATATGGAATCAAACATTGAAAATGCTGACTGTTTAAAAATGTCATATGTACATTTATAGCAGCACTGTGTGTAACCTTTTTGTAAAAGAAAAGAAAAGCAGATGGACAAGATTTGCAGAACATTTTTAAGTGGCACTTGGTGTATGGAAGTTTAATATGCTGGCAGTACATGCATACTTGCCAGCATGATCCATTGAAATATGTAAAAAAAAATGCCACACCCATGACACACTCTGAGAGCTGGAGGTAGGCATTTTCTCTACCTCATCTTGCACTTCTTCTTCATTCTCTGTGCCTGTTCCCCTGTGTTGCTTGTTGCAGTGGTGGTGGTGGTGGCTGGGGAGGAGGAATGGCCATGACTGAAGCAATTGATGCTGGTCATAGGTTGTGCGCCCAAGAATCTGGCCGCTGGCCACATACATACAGTATAGTAATATGTCTATTGTTATTATAGGTACTATACCGTATTTGTAATATGGTGGAATGATATAATTGAATATATGGTATTTATGATTGTACTACAATTGAGGATAGTGCTCCTTGATGTCTCCTCTGCCTTTGACACAGTCAACCATTCTATCCTTATTTAATGGTTACATGATACCTTTGGCATCATGGACTGGACACTGGACTAGCTGACATGTTTTCCCCACTAACCGACCTTCCCAGCTGCAACTGGGCCATTTCTACTACACAACCTCACTCTCCACCTGCAGCGTACCCCAGGTTTCTATTATATTGTTGTGGCTCTTCAATATCTCGTCCCTCTGGTTCACCTGATCCCCTTCCTTTCTTCTCATTTCCAGTGTTTTGCGGATGACACACAGCATTCATTTAAACTTCCCGCTCCTGATTTCTCATCTCCGTCTTTTATCCCTGATTGTCTGAACGACATCCAGGCATTGTGTGCAGCTAACAATCTCTGTGTCAATGCCAGTAAGATGGTAATCCTTCTTATTGGGACACCTATGTGCTGTTTTCCTCCTACCCTCTGGCCACCCTGCTTGGGCCATCTACTCTCACCATCCCCTGAGGCCAAAAACCTTGGGGTCATCTTTGAGTCATCTCTCTCTCCTTTACCCATTACATTTGGAGCTTGTAAAGAAGGCCCACCTTCCCCTTCACCTCCTTACAGGCATTTTACCATTCCTCACCTTCCCCCAGAAGCAAAACATCTCTAGAGCCCTGGTCCTCTCTAGGTTGGACTACTGATATGATATGGCATTTGTAACGCGCCTATGCACAAGAGCCTCTTCCACAACCTCTCCCTTTGTTGTCTACATCCCCTTTAGCTAATCAAGAATAGGGCTGCAAGACTTATCCTTGGCCTCAAACCCAGGGATTGTATCCCTTCAGTCTTAAAATGTGTACATTGGTTCCTGGTGGCTGCAAGGATGAAAATCAAGATCCTATGTATCATTGACAAGGCTTTCTGGGGCCTGGGACACGCTATCTCCAACTTTGTCTACTTAAATACTTCCCTGCTAGAGCCCTCCACTCCTCTAACTCCAATTCTCTGCTTGTCAGATGCTTTTCAAAATAGAGAGATAGAGACATGTCTCTCTCTTTGGCCAGTGCCTCTCTTTCGAACAGCCTTTATGCTCCTCTCAGACTTGAGCTGGACTTCCTTAAGTTCCAGAAACTTCTCAAAACTCTTTTTTATCTCTTCCTGTTTCCCTCAATCCCTTCCCTGCTAACTCATACCACTGCCACTGAGACTGTTGGCCTGGTGCTGCAGGAAACTCACAGGTTCCAGGCCCTATATCTAGTCGATACCAGTACACCCTCCCCTTTAGCACTGTTCTTGCAGGTCTACTACCTGGCAGCTGTGTACCTCACCATTTGGACTCCTCTGGCCCAGTAGTTAGCCAGTGGCCTCTCACCTTGGCATCGTTTGGCACATTCCTTCTGGAATCCTATCAGCACTTGGCCATGCCTACTCCCCCTTCCATTCAAGCACTTCTTTTACTGCACAGTGCATATGTGCATTTATAGCATCAGTGTGTACAATGTTTTTGTATAAGTAAGGGAAATGCAGATGCAAAAGATTTCTAGAACATTGTTACATGGCAGTTGGTGTATGTAAGTTAAATATGTTGTTAGGATTATATGTTGAGTTTTTGGGAGTGATTGATGGATGGAACTGTGACTGTACGAAAACAGGCAATGAGGGAGTGTTACAAATGTAAATGTTAAAAGGTCACAAGGGCTGTCCTGTGCTATGGAGTGCACATGCCATCTATGTCTTTTAATGATGCATGACCTGGAAAGGGGCCTGCGCAGACCGTGGATAGTCATGAAGGTCCCTGGATTATGGTCCTTTTTGTATGCTAAAGAAAGGTATTTGGGACAGCAAATTGTTTCTGTTTCACATTTTTCTCTAGTATACAATGGTCCATTATTTCCATTAGCGTAATACAAAATGCTAATGGGAATGTTGGAGAATCTTATTCAGTCAACTTTGCTGAGAAATGTAATGTAGATGGAGTATATAAGATTATATTATTTAGTTATATTTTTTAACTGTGAAAGGTGGTTCTTAAAGGAACCTTTTTTTGGAGTGTTTTTTGATTTTGTATTTCTCATGCTCCTTGATTACAGCCTGGAAAGCACTTCGGAACTGCTCCCTCATGCAGAGTGGTGTATTCCCTATTTACAGAGTACTGGTGTCTTGGAAAGATATGGATACAACAGATTCTTTTATGGCTTGCAAGGTGGTTGGTGGGATCTTCTTCCCCAGAGAAGTGGCCTCTGTAGTACCAGTATTTGTTAAGGAAGATGAAGCAGAGGAAATGAGCCTACTACTGCCTGAGAAAGGAACAGCCTTTCTAAGAGCATTCTGGCGGTTGGATTTGGTGTGGCCTTGCATAGAGGTTGTCCTGTAGGATTACTGCCCAGGTTGTCCGTGACTGAGTACAATGTTTTAGCCTTAGTTACATCACCAACAGTGGTAAAAAACTGCCACACCCATGATACTCTCTGGATGCATGAGATATGCATTTCCTCTATCTCATCTTCCTTGTCCTCTTGATTGTTTGGTGCATGATTATGCTTTTTCCATTGTGGAGGCCCTCCAGTTAGTGGTGGTGGTTCCTGGGGGGGAGGGATGGCCATGGCTGATGCCATTTTTGAAGTTAAATAGCAGTTGTGGTAATATTTTTCCAAGAATATGCTTTCTCCTGGATTGCGGAAGGAAAATTAGTAAGAATAGTTGTAGGAGCTGTGCAAGGGTACATTTTCAACTTGAAATGTCCTAGATCAGCTGAAAATGCAGTTTTTAAGTGTTCGCAAAGTATGCATGTGTTCGCCGACACGTCATCACCCCGCGAACACATTTTTGGTCCTGTGACACTGTCCCAAAAGTCTGCAGTGACGTCAGAAGCCCGCGAACGTCAGTGGACTGGAAACGGTGCTAAAAAGTTGCAGAACGTTAATATAAGTGTTAAAATGTTGCTAGGAGGTAGGGAATGGCACAGTTTTTACTTGAAACTTTCTAGATTGGCTGAAATTGCTGATATATTCGTGGTAAGTATGATATTAGGAAGTTGTAGCACATTAAGGTGCTCTGGTAAAAACCTATGAAATTCACACAAAAAACTTTGTTAATGGGACATTATGGTTAAGTTGAAAAAACATTGTTAAAGGGATGTTATGGTTACAAGTAAAACCCCAAAATACCAGAAATTCACCAGTTATGGTAAGCTAAGCAACCATAACTCGAGCCATCACCATGCACTGCTAAGACTAACACCCAGGATATCAAAGATGACATCACAAATGTGGCACAGATGTAGCACAGATGATGGGGCAATTGGTGAGGGACTGAGGGGGCAGGAAAGCATTTTTTCCAGCTGTTTTTCCGATATTGGCCACTATAATTGAGGCTATAAAGGACTACAGCTAGCTGAGGGAATAAGTAGTTAGGTGCCCACGGCTATAGATTTTGGGGTGTTTGTGTTATATTTCTTTTTAAAAGTTATTTTTATAGATATAGTGACGTTGGGGATTAAACATCGAAGGGCATGGCCAGTGACACGCTAGGTATTTGGGAGTCTTATTTATTTTGACTGTGTGTTTCCAGACTTTCTTACATGTGAGACAGTGGAGAAAAAAATAGGAAAACTGTAATAAAAACTCAATACAAAAAGGAGTGTGGTTCTTAAAATGGAAATTCTTAGAAGAAAAATATAATGAAGTAAAAGGGGTGCTGATACATTTAAAAAGCCCTAATGGAGAAAATTGTCTTGCTACAATCAAAAATTGAAACAAAAATGTGTAACCTAACACCTGACCTAGGCACCCAGGCGCCCACAGCCACCCATTGGAAATCCATCTCACAATTCAATTTTGCACCAGTCTCGTTCCCCGATGTATCCAAAATCATCACAAGCCTTAAACCATCCAGATGCCAAGGGGACATCTGCTCAGCCTCAGTTATCAAAGATGCTACGGATGAGCATACCCCTTTCATCACATCACTAATAAATGCCTCCTTTGAAACAAGTACCGTCCCAACTAAACTCAAAGATGCCTGGTGTGATACTGCAAATGCATTGGAGGGACAGGGCCTCCCTGTCCTTGTCCTGTAGTCCTTTTTCACTTATGTTCTGTATTGTTTTCTGCCCAGGAGTCCATGTGGGACTCCTGGCAGTGCAGCTCTTCCTATTTTTGGTTTGGTGTACAGCCCCATGGAATACCCTTATGGCATCCATGGGTGGGGGTGCAACCCTGTGCCCCTAGTGTATGTTTTGGGCACCTGTGTGTGGCCCACAGAGCAGGGTATGGGCCGGTGGCAGCTCCATGCTGAATTTGACAGGTGCTCTAAGTATCCTCCATTTTGGGATACCCAGGCCCTGCCATTGGAATCAGTTGATTCCTGGTAGGGAACAACATGGCCCCTGTGGCCTCTTGTTTTCTATTGCCTGTTACCTTTTTTTCCCAAAGTCCTGGGAAGCCCTGACTCTGTCCCTTCCCCCTGACTGGCTGTTGGGTGGAAGTTCCATATATGGTGTTGTTGTGAAGTCCAGGCCAGACTGGCTTAAGCCTTCCCAGTGACTGTATGTTGTGGGTGCACCCTGTGGGTGAGACCTGGGTGAATGGAGTGTGTGACCAATATGTACTTCTTGTTGTGGCTGTCTGGTTTCTGGTATGAGAGACAAAGACTGAGACAGCCCTGCCCGAAACCGGTATGAATGCAGTGTGTAGTGTTGAATGGCTGGGTACTTGTCCCAATCCACATTCCTTGTTGTGAGTGTCTGAGAGGGAGGAGTATAGCCTGAATGCACTGTATGCCTGATTGGCTGACTGACTGCATGAATGCCATTCGGTACGATTGGCTGCTGAGTGTGACCCAGCAGTGCGGATGAGAGGCAGAATAGTATATCTGGGGACCCCTCACCACTGGAAATTGTTCAGAAGCTGTGTCTACACTTGAAGAGTAACTGGAACTTCTGACCCTCGACAGCCAGCTGGAAGAAGAATAACTGCTGCTGCATTTGCTTCGACCCGATCTGAAAGCTGCCGAGTTTGTCGAGGACTGATGTGAGAGAGCACCTGGTTAGGCGCCCTCTTCCCGTGCTCCGAGGGACCATCGAGCACCGCTAACCTTCACCAAAGCTCCCTGGAATTCAGTCCTTCGAAAGGCTGCCGACCGGAGATGGGGACTGTCGAGGAGAACGAAGTAAAGCACCCAGACATCGACACCGTCGAAGTTCCTTGCCGTCGACCAGGGTTCAGAGTATCGCCGTAACTGCTGGAGGCCCGTCGAAGCCGTGTTGCCCAGAAGAAGGGACCGGTTGGCGCTGTGTCGCCGACGACCGGAGCCGTTCACTCCTTTGCCTAAGACTGTTGAATCGAAGGACTCCCTTTTTCCGCACGCCTTTATCCTGCCGAGGAGAATACGCCGGTGGGTTTCCCACCACCCAAAGACCACAAAGACTTCGACAACTCAACGCCCTTGTTGGGCCACAGTTCTTCAGAAACTCTTTGCAGTCCTGAACTAGCAATCACCAAGGTGTCCCACACACCTCATCCTCGCAGGACGTCGCTGACGAGCACCACCTGGATCGATGCTGTGGTCTCGGCACCCTCAAACCTTTCATCGACGCCGTTGACGCCAAGTTCCCCTTCTTCGACGCCTCTCGACGATCCGTGGCTCCTGCTTTAAAGGGGGTCACTCAAGAAGGATCCATCGATGCCTCTTCAAAGAACTCTGCCCCACCAGGTACATTGGGGGGATAGAAACATTATAGAAGGAAATAAGATTTATATAACAATATATGGACTGGGCTTGTGATACATCTTGTGTGATCTTTAACCAGGGTACAGTTGATGCACTTTATTGAAATCTGATAATAATTTTGGTACCACTTAGAACTGTATATATTTGCCATTGTAGATTGTCTGAGCACAAAGTGAGTTATTGTGATAGTGTACATAAACTTGAATATTAATTATATAAAGACTGTGTTTTAAGTAATGCAGTGTGTGGACATTCCTTTGTGGGGGCTTGGGGACTACACTGTACTTAAGACCCAGCCTGCATCACCTCCTAAGAAGCTAGGCCTTGATTGCTCGTCCATTGCTACCAACAATAGAGAATCTTGGCTGGGGTCCTCTGTGCCTCTCCTCTACCATATTGAGAGCGGAAGTACAAATCCCCCCTCCAGTCTTTACACCTGGGTCCTCCCACTACACAATAAACCCACATTAGATCTTAACATCCCGACTAACTATTGCCCCATTACAACAGTACTGTTCTTACTTAAAATACTAGACCAGGCAGCCTACTTGCAAATTCAAAACTACTCAGAATTCAACAACCTCCTTTGCCTCTGCCATTCAGGCTTTAGGCCTGGACACAGAACTGAATCAGCCCTCATAGACCTTGTGCTCCTCCTATTATTAGACCTCTCAGCTGCTTCCGACCTGTTTAACCATAAAATACTTTGTAAACACCTTGCCTCTGCCACCCACTTCTCAACCCAAGCTATACACTGGATACAGTCCCTCTTATCCAACAGAACTATGAGGGTATTTGCCTTCATGGCTGCAGCAGAGCCTGCCCTAGTCTCCTGCGGAATTCCACAAGGATATTGCGTTTCACCTACTCTTTACAATATCTTTACAAAACCACTATTTGACCATCTGTACGACTCGGGTGTTACTTACACTAACTACGCTGATGACACCCAAATCCTCATACCTATCATCAGCTCCTATGACACTGAAATTTACCAAACTATCCAGGCCTGGATGGCCATTCATCGCTTATGCCTAAATGATGACAAAACCGAGTTACTAATCATAGGCTCGCAAAACCGACTGAATACATTAGATGACCAATTCAAATCCTTAGCAATTGACAACATCACAGTCAAAGTTTCAATAGAAGTGAAAACTCTACCCTCATGTTAACCAGACAAGTCAATGATACGGCCTCAGCTGCAGCTTATACCTCTAAGCTCATAAATGCCTGCAGACTATTCCTCTCCTCAGACAGCTGCATCACACTGGCTAGAGCACTCATCCTATTTAGACTAGATTACTGTAACACCTTGTATGTGGGCACCAACAGCCATAATCTAAAAAAACTCCAGGTGATTCAAAACAATGCTCTCAGAGCGGCCCTCAACATCCCTAGAAAAAAATCACATTACCACGGCATGAAGGAACGCTCATTGGCTGTCAGTGCAGGATCGAATCTTATTCAAAATTCTCTCATTGACGCATACGTGCCTATCCAACTCAGCTCTCAAATATGTGACTGACTAATTTACCGAAAACCAAACTAACAGACCAACGCGTTCAACCCAGGTGCACTTACTAACCATTCCAAGATACACACGTTAGAAAGCAGGGGTCTGCAGCTTCCCTGTGGTAGCGGCCACACTTTGGAACACACTACCTCCCTTATTAAAAGCTGAACCATCCTTCTGCACCTTTAGAAAAAGCCTGAAAACATGGCTTTTTGCACATGAGAGGTACTTCGCTTTGCCTCTCATCCAAAATTCTCATCCTGATGAAAACTCTATGCATAATTAGACTGCTCTGCATAATTATTCTACTCCACCTCAACTGCACCTGTATTCTATACTTAAAATGTAACTGCATGTAATCATGATGAAACTGTTTGTATCTTATATGTGTTGCTGTAACCTCATTGATCACGTCAAAAATTGTGCCCAGATGCCTCAGGCTTAGGTGCGCTATACAAATGTACAAATAAATTACTAAATAAATAAATAAAATTTAAAATTTAAAATTTAAAAATTAATAGGTAGCTGCTTCAGCCACCGTGCTCTAATTTTAGCTGCCTTATCCAATGTATAGTAGCTTGTGTATTCTCATCCATGTTACTATGTCTTGTGTAATTGTACCCATTAAATGTATCCATTTTACCTTATTGATTTATTAATCTGTGTTTCTTTAATACATCTTGGTTTTTTTTCGCAATGACCCAATGATTATTATTTGTGAAGATAATAACACTGTTGTATGCATAAAGGTTGTATCTTATATAGTGCATGTGGTGCACTACATATGAGATTAAAAAAATGTGACCATTTAATTGTGATTTCATGAAGTGTGTGTGTTTTCTAACCTTTTCTTTTCTTTTTTTTACAGATAGAAAATATTACTGTATCTGCCCTTTTCTACATCTAGTGAACGTATTTGCAACCTCTCTACCTCAGACATTAACCATATTTCCACCTCTTCAATTTTATTCAATTTACACATATATGAGGATGTCAATATTTATTTTTTGTAAACATATATGCATAACCGCGGCTACCGTGTAGCCCAATGGGGTGTTGAATTTTGGAGGTACTGTCAACCGCAGCAACATCGCACACATTGTTTTTAAACAGTATTCCAATTCATTTAAACAATGAAAATAGCCTAGTTCAAGTGTTAGTTTGTTCAATGTTTAAAGATGTGTTATTTGCAGTGTGGACATTTTCAGAAAAGTCATGCACTGTGTTGTGTCCTCACACCGTGGATGTTTTCTTTCTTTTATACTAGCGTATAGAAAATTGTCATTCGCTTCTTAAGTGTGTAGGTGGCCAAAAAAACGATGCACACCAATTTGAAAAGAAGTATTCTAATGACAATATAGAGATAATTATTGTATTTTAAAAACAACTTTGATTTCATAAAAAGATATTCTATACTGCACACACCATCTGTGCAAATAAACAATTCCCATTTTCTACATGATGTGTAGATTTTCAGATGTCATTATTAACTTCTTATATGTGTATGTGGCAAAACAAAGGACGCACACAGATTTCATGAGAAGTATGGAAATGCCATGTGTTGGGTTCTTAGTATAGCTTGTAGTGTGTGTTAATACATTTACACACACACAAGTTTGTATTGTCTACCTTTTATTTAAAATATTGGTATGACTTGATTTTTAAAAGATTTATACTCAAAATAATGTTACCGTGTTGGCATGTCTTCATACAATGATTTGTAAAACTGAAGACATGCATAGGTTATATGGCTTGGTTTCCTGGTTACGGTTGCATATATCAATCTTCAAATTGTTAATCATTTATTAATTAATCATTTTTCTACATAATTGAAACATAGCTTCATTGTAGTTAAATGACTTCCTAGGTGCATGAACTATTGACATTGTGGGCAATTCTTTGAATTTGCTGATGCAAAACCAATTTCGTAGTTAAAAACGGTTAGTGTAGTTGAGATAATCATACAGCATGTATGTTATATATGGTACACTCTAGATAATGCTTCTCTCTGAAACTGTTATTCTTTTAAATTGTCATATAGAGATATAAAGTGAGATAATTTCTATATATATATATTTAATGTTAAATATTTTAGATACGTGAAAGAGTTTTTTTTCCCTCCAATGAGAAGTGTTTTACTCTGTAGCTTGATTAATGAATTCGGCCTTCATTGGTTGTGTACTAGGAATACTTTCAGTACTATTATGGGAAAAACTATCAATATTCATCTTTTTATTTTATTATAAAATACATTTAATTCTGTTTCAGAATGACTATTTTTAAACATAGAAGAGGACAATATACAAAATGTATGAGGTAACACATTTTTTAAATATAATATATATGTACAATCCACATATGTCTACACAAAGATTTGTATATTTTTTATTACACGGCCTGTGGTAGCTGCCGTGTAGTTATGGTTAAGTTGCTAAACCCATAGGAAGAGCACTTTTTGGGCAGTTTATAACTTTGCTCCACCTGGCCGAATCCTCACCAAACTTTGCAAAAAAGGTATATGGCCTGCTCTGAATATTTCTGGCAAGATTGGTGAGGTTTCGTCAATGGGGGGCAAAGGTATACAGGGGTCCCACTTTTTTTTCCATAGTCACAATGAAAAAAACTTTGCTCACGCCTACATCCCAAACCGCTGGATGGATTTTCACCAAATTGCGGCAGGATCGGCGGCTTGGTCCCATAAGCGTGCTTTTGTAAATTTGGTGTAAATCCGTCCAGTTGTCTTTTTTTAAATAACCAAAAAGTAGGTCCAAAAAATTAGTGATATCTGGCTCCGCTGCACGGACCCATTTCCCTGTTCGGTCCGCGGACAGGCATCTGATTGGCCTATCGGGCAACATGAAGGCCACGGACATTGGGCACGCCCATCGATTGGATGGAAAAAGCGTGAAATGAGTCCGTTTTCCAGAGACGGTAACCATATTGAGTCGCGGAAGAAACCTAAAAATAACGCAACATTGCACTTGTCAAACTCAACCAACAATCTCTGAGGAGGTGGGGGGTGATTAAGATGGGATGGCCATAAGGAGCCAAACAATTGGTGTTTTTCATCCCCGACGTCCGTAAACACTCCAGATGTCCTAGGACAGTCCTGTGGTGTCCGCAGACACTTCAGATGTCCTAGGACATCTGTGCCTATTTCGCATTATATGGTTGGTGAAAAGCAGTTTTGGCATAAGGTCATGACCCGGACAATCTGGCTACTGGCCATAACCACAAGAGACGACAAATGGGGTTAAAGTGGCCATGTCCACCTGGGACCGGCTATGTGGTAAACTTATTCGAAAGTGGGATAGGTTTGAAAGGGAAAAAAAGATGTGCTTGTCGTAATATGGACATAGGGTTCTCTCTTCACCTTCTGCAGGCTGCCATGGAAAGGGAACAGTGGTTCTGTATGGAGCCCTACCTTCCCTTTCCATGGTGGCCATCTTGTAAAATGATTTCCCTTCCTGCAGAGGGACACCGTAGGCACCCTGGTGTAGGAAGAAACATTCATTTTTTTTAGGACCCCGGGTTCCCGCTTTGGGAACCTGGGGTGCTAATGGGCAATGCTAAGGGACAATCAAAGATGGCCACAGCCTTCTTTGTTTGCTACTGAAGGTCCCTGTCAGCTACCTGTCCGCGACAGGTACGTGTCCCCCCCTGGTTGCCTGTGATGCTGTGAGTGTCCCCCACCCCTCCTAGTCACCTGTGATGCTGTGTGTGCCCCCTACCCCCAAACCCCCCTGGTTGCGTGTGATGCTGTGTGTGCTCCCCACCCCCCGGTCACCTGTGATGCTGTGTGTGCCCCCTACCCACCCTGGCCGCCTATAATGCTGTGTGTGCCCCCACCCCCCTGGTCACCTGTGATGCTGTGAGTGCCCCCTTCACCCCCCACCCAGGTCACCTGTGATGCTGTGTGTGCCCACAGGCCCCTGGTTGCTTGTGATGCTGTGTGTGCCCTGCACCCCCCTGGTGGCCTGTGATGCTGTGAGTGCCCCCTACACCCCCCTGGTCACCTGTGATGCTGTGTGGTTCATAGTGATAATGTCGAAAAAAAAATGTCGACTTACAAAAATGTCGAAAAAAAATGTCGAAAACAATAATGTCGAAATTCTGTACATATAATGAAAAGAGTCCATTTTTAGAAAAAAAATGTCGAAAAAAATGTCATTTAGCACTATCAATAAATACATAAACAAGAAGAGTCCACCCCAACCCACCTCACCCAACACCCCCCTGCCACCCCACCACCCCCCACCACCCTCTCACCCCTCATACTCAACACATTTTAATTATATATATATTTATTTATTTATTCAATAAATAAATAAACAAGAAGAGTATCATTTACTAGGGGGGTTCCCCCCAACCCCCGACACCCAACACCCCCCTGCCACCACCCCACCACCTTCTCACCCCTCATACTCAACACATTTTAATTATATATTTATTTATTTATTTATTTATTCAATAAATAAATAAACAAGGAAAATATCATTTACTGGGGGGGTTCCCCCCCAACCCCCCTCACCAAACACCCCCTGCCCCCCCACCACCATCTCACCCCTCATATTCAACACATTTTAATTATTTATTTATTTTTTTCTAAAAATTCGAAAAAATGTAGAAGAAATTCGACATTATTGCTTTTCTACATTATTTTTTTCGACATTTTTTTTTTGACATTTTGACTGTCGACATTATTGGATTCGACATTATCACTGACCACCATGCTGTGTGTCCCCCATGCCCCTGGTTGCCTGTGATGCTGTGTGTCCCCCAGCCCCCCTGGTCACCTGTGATGCTGTGTGTGTCCCCGGTTGCCTGTGATGCTGTGTGTGACCCCCACGCCCCCTTGTTGCCTGTGATGCTGTGTGCCCCTCACCCCACCCCTGGTCTCCTGTGATGCTGTGTGCCCCCTACTCACCCCTGGTTGCCTGTGATGCTATGTGTGCCCCCACCCCCTGGTGGCCTGTGATGCTGTGAGTGCCCCCTACACCCCCCCTGGTCACCTGTGATACTGTGTGTGCCCCCATGCCCCTGGTTGCCTGTGAGGCTGTTTGTGAACCCAACCCACCCCTCTTGTCACCTGTGATGCTGTGTGTGCCCCCCACACCTCCCCTGGTCACCTGTCATGCTGTGTGTGCCCCCTAAGCATCCCTAGTCGCCTGTCATGCTGTGTGTGCCCCCCACCTCACCCCCAGGTCACCTGTGATGCTGTGTGAGCCCCCCACCCGGCCCCCTGGTTGCCTGTGATGTTGTGTGCCCCCACCACCTGGTCTTGCCCTTCATGTCCCTTTACCCCTCCCCTCTTACCATTCTCCCTAGCCCTAAAGTGCCCCCAATTCAATTAATTTCTGCATTTGCATGCTGCAGCCGCCCTGCAACATGGGGTAGGCACCATGTATTTGCCCACTGTTTGATTCTTGTATCTGTGTGCTGCTGCCACCCTGCAACATGGGTTAGGCACCATGAATTTGCCCACTGTTTGATTCTTGTATCTGTGTGCTGCTGCCGCCCTGCAACATGGGTAGGCACTATGTATTTGCCCTCTAATTTGACTTTCGCATCTGTGTGCTGCTGCCGCCTTGCAATATGGGGTAGGCATCATGTATTTGCTCATTGCTGGACTTTCGCATCTGTGTGCTGCTGTCATCTTACAACATGGGGTAGGCACCATGTATTTGCCCATTGCTGGACTTTTGCTTCTGTGTGCTGCTGCTGCCCTGCAACAATGGGGTAGGCACCATGTATTTTGCCCATTGCTGGACTTTTGCATCTGTGTGCTGCTGCTGCCTTGCAACATGAGGTAGGCACCATGGATTTGCCCATTGACGGACGTTTGCATCTGTGTGAAATGTACCTTTTATGTCCCTCATGCATACTCTTGATGTAGTTCCCCACAACAAGAGGCAAGCTTTCCCAAGTACATATCAAATGTACCTTTTATGTCCCTCATATGTACTCCTGATGTAGTTCCCCGTAACAAGGTGAGCTGTCCCAAGTATGTATTATATGTACCTATTATGTCCTTCATACGTATTCCTGATGTAGTTCCCCTCAACAAGAGGCGAGCTTTCCCAAGTATGTATTAAATGTACCTATTATGTCCCTCATATTTACTCTTGATGTAGTTTCCTGTAACAAGAGGCAAGCTTTTCTAAGTATGTGTTTTTTGCACTTTCCAGGTCCAATGTATGCCTGGTATGTAACTATTGTAACTTGTTTGCTTCAAGCACTTACTGTAACCATATTCTTAAGTTAAAGCACCTAGATGCCTCTGCGGTTTGTGCGCTATATAAATATCCAACCTAAATGAATAAATATATGGCCTTCATCCCCCATTGCAAGAGCTGGAACTTAGGAATAACGGTCCGGAGCCCTCATTAACCGCCCTCCCTTCGCTTGGGCCGATAACTTGGGCTGCCGGGCGGTTAGGATGAACATAACATTATTTCCATTAGCATAACACAAAATGCTAATGGAAATGTGGTTAAATCGTATTGAGTCTATGTACTTTACTGAGAAATGTAAAGTAGATGTAGGCTATAAGATTTTTTTTTAGTTTTATTTTTTAACTGTGAAAGGTGGTTCCTAAAGGAACCTTTCTTTGGTTGTTTTGTGATTATTATTTTTTTTGCAACAGAGGTTAGAACGGTGGGGGGGGGCGGGAAGAGGCACCAAGCACTAATATGGAGGGGCAGGTGGACAGGGGAAGATTTTGCACGTGTGTTACTTCTATGGTAGGGGAGAGTATTTTTCATACTCCTTGATTACAGCTTCAAAACCACTTTGAAATTGCTTCCCCCTGCAGAGTGGTATGTTGCAATATATACAGAGGACTGTTGTCTACAAAAGATTTGTATCAACAGCCTCTTTTATTGCTTGCAACGTAGCTGGTGGGATTTTGTGTACCACAGAAGTAGGCTGTGTGGTTACAGTATTGGTTGAGGAAGATTAGGTGGAGGAAGACAGCCTACTACTTGCTAAGATAGGAACAACCTTTCTGAGAGCATTGCAGTGGTTGTATTTGGTGTGGCAGCGCATGGAGGTGGTCCCGTAAGAGTACTCTACAGGTAGTGCTTGACTGAGTCAAAGTTGCACTCAGTGCATTTCACTTTGGCACACTCCCAACAGTGCTAATGAACTGCCACATACATGAATAGTTCTGGGTGCTACAGGTAGGCACTTCCTCTACCTCATCTTCTTGGTCCTCTTCAATGTCTTTGGAAGTACTGCGCTTTTTTTGTGTTGTAAGTGCTCCAGCTGGTGGTGGTGGTGGCTCTTGGGTGGGAGGGGTGGCAATAGCTGATGCAATTTTTAAGAGAAATAGCAGTTTTGCTAATATTCTTCCAAGTATGTGCTTTGTACTAGATTGTTAATAGATAATGAGTAAGTATAGGTGTCAGAGCTGTGGAAGGGTACACTTTGAGCTTGAAAGTTCCTAGATCAGTTGAAAAATGCAGTTCCAAGCAGTCCTCGAAGCACAGACCCGATCGTGAAGTGCAGATTCTTTTGCAGACTCTTCATCATGCTGCGTGCGAGCGCATGGTCATGTGGCACTGTCTGGAAGGTCTGTGTTGACATCAGACGTTCGCGGACATAGATAGATGCAAAACCAGTGGAAAAAGTTGCAAAAAGTATATAGAAGTGTTAAGAATGGTGCTGGAAGGTGGGAAATTAAGCTTTAAGGTGAAATATTGTAAATTGGACAGAAGTGTTGCTATATTGGGGTAAGTATGATATTAGTAAGTTGTAGGAAAATAGCATTATGGTTAAGTTGCACTAATATAAACCTATGAAATTCAATGAAAACCTTTTTTAAAGGGACGTTATGGTTACAAGTAAAACTGAAAAACCTCAGAAATTCACCAGTTACACTAAGCAACCATAACTGGCGTCACCACCGTGCACTGCTAAAACGAACACCCAGGACATCAAAGATGACATCACAAATGTCATTGATGACATCACATGTGAAATTAATTTTGATTAAAAGTCTTTACAAGGGGTTGTGTTTATAATGTTGGTAACAAGATGCCAGGGGTGATTGAGAGACCTATCATGAACTGCTTAATCCATTAAAGAATGTACTCCTCTAAACATCATTGTATTGGAGTGTTGTTAATACAGGAACCTAATCATACATAAACATAGGCAATGACTGCAGCATACACCATAGAAGTACAATATGTTTAATGTTGTAATTTTGGATAGTAAAATAATGAATGTTACCTTTTGAGAGTTTTGAGTAATGTTAAACATGTAATAACTAGCTAACAAATCAAGACTTACTACACACTTGTGCTAGTACAAACAATACATATGAAGACCCAGAATGCATACAAATCAGAGGCACATCCAGGGAAACTAAAGTAAGGAAGCAAGAAACAGCATCATCAGAAAATGTTAATAGCATTAAAGTTTATCTTCATGTATACAAATGAACTGTGTGTTTGAGACCTGGCTATTGCCCCATGTACGTGAGCTAAGACCAAACCCTAAGGAAGGAAAGTACTTTAAGAACATATGAAAAGGTTAACGTCTAGATATACAGCACCATTTGAATTTTAAAATTCTGTCAGTGAACAAAACCACCTGACCTAGATATTTCAGTGGACAAAAACAAGTTACATTTGATTTGTAATTGTTTGTTTTGTCTCATTCTCCACCCACCCGCCCCCTCCTCCCTTTTTGTTCCTTGCACTTGCACTATCTCAAATGTCGCCAGGCTGATTAAGATAGTTATTTTTCACATTCTGAATTGTTTCAAGGACTTGTAAGAATGTAAGTGTATTCTCCCATGTTCCCTCCCTCATTGAAGCACTATGAAACACATTGTGTATAGGCGCTATACAAATAAACAATCAATTCAATTCAATTCAAGTGGGCCAGATATGTGAAGTCATCAGTGATGTCATCAATGATATTTGTGATGTTATCTTTGATGTCCTGGCTGTTATTCTTAGCAGTGCACAGTGGTGGCCCGAGATATGGTTGCTTAGCTTACTAGAACTGCCGAATTTCTGAGGTTTTTCGGTTTTACTTGTAACCATAATGTCCCTTTAACAAAGTGTATTCATTGAATATTATTTACACTAACCAGCCACTACAGATGACCACTAGCTTTAGCTTTTGGTGATGGCCAGTGACCCCAGCTTTTGTCATGGCCAAGTCCACTGACTAAATTGTTATTAAGCTAATCATCAGCTAACTTATAAATGATGTTATGTCTAATGCCATTCTATGACAAAACAGGAGGCTCGCATTATGCTATTTTTTTCTTTATTTACTGCCATGTCAGCACTTTAAAACTTTCAACTTTAATACTGAACATTTCTGTTTTAGAAACAAAGTTTAGAAAACAAAATGCAGAAGTTTAAAGATCCTTTAGTCTATAGTCTTATTCGTTTAATCTGCATCAGGGAACTACAAGCCCCATGAGTCTTAGGTCTGAGGTAGTCTTGACCTTTCCCCTCTGCCCCTATCCGAGGGCAGCCCTCTCCATAAGAACCCCTCTGACCAGGTCCTTTCCTCTTTCTTTCTGCTGCCAACAGATAAGTGACATGATTTATTGTTTCTTCAGTAGAAGAGCTAGACAAACTCTATATTACCTGTGTATGGTATTAAATGCTTGGATATTTGTTGTAATACAATAGTAGTGCTTATTGCCCATTTTCAACGGCTCGTGCAGGAAAACGAAACGCATTTACAATGATTTTGTAGTCGCCTCAGAACACGCGTTTGTTCTTACCGTGGCGCGTTTCATTAGGGCAGCGCAAGCACAGCGAGTTTCCCACACACCGCGGGTAAGAAGAGTGTTGTGAGCGAGCTGGGGCCAGAGTCGCGTGCATATTTAGCCTGCGTTAGACTACCGTGCCCCGCTCTCTCTCTTTCCATATTTCGGCGCCGGCGAACACGGCGGCCGTTAGGACCCAGGGGATCTGGAACCTTCCACAGTTCCCAGTGTCCCCTGGGAATCCAGCTTCCGCGCGCATTGCGCACGAACAGAGAACGAAGGAAGTTTGTTTAATAGAGCTCCAGTCAGATTTAAAAAAAAAAAAAAAAGGGAAGCTGCTTTCACACACACACTGCTAGCAAATATACAGCACGTGTTAAAGAGTGTGCAGAAGCATTTCCAGCTGCTGACTTCCTCACAGTTGGCTCTGCCAACACCAAGGACATGGATACATTTGGCACCCCCACTAATACTCCTTCCCCTTCCCCAGTATGGAGCCAAGAAGAGTGGGTAGAGACCCTTCCCAACAAGATTCTGACTTATCATTAAGTTTTAAAAAAGTACTTGGGGACTCCTTGATTCAAGCTGTCTCACAGGGTGTGCAAAGTATTACGAAAAGGCTGGAGACTCTAGAAATGATTATGGCTAAGCAGCAGAAACAGCTTACAGCCAGGAAAAGACGGGCTAGCAGCCCAGAGGAAGGAACGTCGGCAGAACACCCCCAGAAAGGGGTTGAAAAGAAAGGGTGTAAAGTAGCCCAGAAGAGCAAGCACTCTTTGACCCCCCCCCGGGTATCACTGAAAGGGTTAATACTGTTCCCCAATTGGAAGGTGACCCTGTCGCCAGGCTTAAAGAAGCCTTCCTGGCAAAGAAAGTCAGGACAGACCCCCTGCGCCAGGGGTGTATAATCTAGGGGACGAAGACGAGGGCTATTCGCCCGACGATGAAGGGGTGAGGAGGAGGAAGACATTGATAAAGATATAGAAGACCCCCACAGCATCGACGATACAACAGACATGTTCGATCCAGAGGCCATTCGGCATCCCAAGTCATCGGATTGGGCGCCGTCACCCAGAGTGGCAGCATACATGGCCCAGCACATTAGAAAACCCTTGCAAAGGGAAGTAAGGTCACGAATGAGGTCGGAGTGCCCCAGACCAGAGCTGCCGAATAAGCTAGCAGATACTCCAGACCTAGACCCCAAGATGGTCACCTTTGTGACCAAAGCAGCTCGCGATATAAGGAAAGGAGTAGACCGTGCCTGGAGGGGCTGTCAGGACAAGCTCCTAGACATCTCAGGGCCTCTAGCCAAGATCATGGATCTGGCGGAAAAATCAAAAGATACCGGTATCCCAGTAGACGTGACGGTCCTAGGTAACTGGGCGCAACGAGCGGTATGCCTCCTATGCAACCCCAACTGTGCCATCTCTTCAGAAAGAAGAAGAGGAGTCCTGTTAAAAATAGATAACAAATTAAGTGATTTCACCAGCTACAAGGCAGGTGAAGGCACCAAAGGACTGTTGTTCTGCGAAGCGTTTTTTAAAGAAATCTCTCAATTTGTGGGCACATATACTGCTCTAGAGAGAGCGCAGAGTTCCATCAGGAAGATCTTCCCCGGGCGAGTTTTTTCCGGGACCGGACGACATAGGGGTCGCTCGTCCGGTCGCTATAACTTCCAGCAAAGGCTCCAGGGACAACAATCAAATTACTGGGAGTCTAGACAGCAGGATACCTTCTTCCCTGCCAGGACAAGATTTCCAAGAGGGCGAAGAGGAAGAGGATCGTACCGACAACCAGGGCAATCAATGGGTGGGTACGCAAGCTTGCGTGTGGGAGGGAAAACTCTCCACTACCTGAACGAATGGCAAGCCTTATCAAGCGATGCTTGGGTATTGCAAGCAGTAGTGGGGCTGCGTTTAGAGTTTATAGGAACACCCGTGCAGACAGCAGAACCTCGCCCCATACACATGACGCAAGAGGAAGCAGCGCTCCTGCACTGCGAGCTCACGAAGTTAGAAAGCAAAGGCGCAATAGAGCGCGAGTACCAACAGGATCCCAGTTTCCTCAGCACCATGTTCCTAGTTCACAGAGGGGACAAAATAAGGTGTGTGATAAATTTGAAAGATCCAAACGAATGGGTGGTATACAACCCTTTCAAGATGGAAGGGATTCATCTGCTTCGAGATCTGTTGCGTACCGGAGACTGGCTGGCCCGCCTAGATCTCAAGGACGCATACCTTACGATTCCGATAGCAGCAGCGTTTCGGAAGTATCTACGCTTCCTATGGAACGGAGAAGTATGGCGTTTCTCCTGCCTCCCGTTCGGCCTGTCTTCCGCTCCGTGGGCTTTCACCAAGCTCATGAAACCAGTGGCAGCTGCCATCAGAGAGAGAGGAATTTGTATTATTATCTATCTAGACGACATCCTCATATTTGGCCCAGACAAATTAACCTTGACAAAGTGCGTCCAGTGGGTATTCTCACTTCTGACTTCGCTCGGTTTTTTAGTGAACCTGGAGAAATCTCAGCTGACTCCGGTCCAAAGAATAGAATTCCTGGGTTTCACAATAGATTCTGTGAAGGCATATCTCGAACTCCCAGGGTACAAAGTGAGAGCGATCAAGAAGGAGCTCAGAGCTGTGATAGCGAAAACGGTTATCTTGCTTCGCAATCTAGCCAGAGTAGTAGGTCTGCTAGCAGCCTCTATTCAAGCGATTTTTCTGGGACCGCTTCATTATCAAGCTCTTCAGCGGCTCAAAATAAGACATCTGCAAGGATGCCTTCGCTACCACCAACTAGTAACTCTGGACCACGAAGCCCTCACAGAGCTCCATTGGTGGTTGCAGAATATGGAGGCTTGGAACGGTCGCGCCATTTTCGGCAACGCCCCAGATCTGGTAATAGAATCAGATGGGAGCAGATCAGGTTGGGGAGCCAAGCGAGAACACGTGCAGACAGGAGGCAAATGTTCAGAAGAAGAGTTACAGCTCCATATAAATTGCCTCGAGTTACTAGTGGGCTCATTCGCACTTCGCGCTTTTACGAGAGACAGAGTAAAGTGCTGCCTCCTGCTCAAGATGGACAATATCTCCGCAGTAAGGTATCTAAACAAATTGGGCGGGACAAGGTCCAAAATGCTGGCAGAATTAGCGAAGAGCTTCTGGCATTACTGTCTCCAGAACAGAATATCCATATCAGCAGAGTATTTGCCAGGATCTATGAACGAAGTGGCAGACTGGAATTCACATTATCTTGTGGACTCCAGCGATTGGAAGCTTCACCCCCTAGTCTTCCAACAATTGCAGGAACTCTGGGAGCCCCTGCACATAGATCTGCGTGCGTCCAGACTGACCGCCAGAATACTTCAGCTGGAGGATAGACCCGGATGCAGCGGGCACGGGCACCTTCCTGCAGTCATGGACAGGAACAGTGCATTATGCCTTCCCGCCATTCATTATGATAACGAGAGCGCTAGCAAAAATTTGCAGGGATCACGCGGAGCTCGTGATGGTCCTACCCTTATGGAAGGCTCAGCCTTGGTTTCCAGTAGCGATGGAACTTTCTACGGATTTTCCGAGGATAGATCCCATTCTGCCGGACCTTCTTCTCGACCCATCAGGGCAAGCTCACCCGCTCATAGCAGCCGGCACGCTGCAATTGATAGCCTGCAGAGTTTCAGGAAAAGATGGGAATTGCCGGGAATTTCACAGCTCGCTGCAGAGTGCATCAGAGATTCCTGGGCGCCTTCCACCCTTCGGAGCTATGGTGCGGCATGGAACGGGTGGGCTACCTGGTGTTCGGACCACAGTGTGGATCCCGTTTCAGCCCCTGTAGTAGAGGTTCTCAACTTCTTAGCTTTTAAATTTCAGGAAGACAGCGCCTTCAGAACAGTGGGAGTCTATAGGTCCGCTATCTCAGCGGGTCACGAAAAAGTGGAAGGTAACACGGTGGGAGAGCACCCAGCGGTCGTGAGATTGCTAAGAAGAATGAAGCTCAGGAAGCCACCGGAACCCAAGTACAAGGTGTTATGGGACGTGAGAGATGTATTTCGTCTTTTCCTCAGATGGCCAGATAACGAGAATGTATCCCGATCTCAGCTATCAGGAAAACTAGCTATGCTGCTCTGCCTTACTTCCTGTAGGAGAGTTTCTGATGTCAAAGCGCTTGAAGTCGATAGGAAAATATTCTATTCAGACGGGGTATCATTTACCATTTCCAAGAGAACAAAGACAGATTCGAGAGTAATAGATTACCCATACTTCACAAGTAATAAGAAGCTTTGCGTTGCGCAGTGCATTATAGATTATGAAACAGCAACAGCGTATCTTAGACCGCGAGGGGTGTCACAGCTGCTTATAGCGCGCAGGAAGCCTTATCATGCTGCAGCGTCTGCGACCATTGCAAGATGGGTGAGAGAAATCATGCAATGGGCAGGAATTGATTTGTCACCTTTTGGGGCGCACTCTGCTAGGGGAGCGATGGCTTCCAAAGCTTTTGCGACAGGGGTGTCTCTTCAGGACATTATGAAATCAGCAGATTGGTCTTCCGAATCAACCTTTAAGACATTCTATTTTAAGCCTGTTTATGAGATTACGAATAGGGTGGTAGCAAGCGTTGAACAAGCATAATGCGAGCCTCCTGTCTTGTCATAGAATAAAGATTGCCCACGCTGATAGCTCAGGAAGTCTTCATTCTATTAAAGACAAGGAGGCGAGCATTATATCCCACCCAGAATGGCAAAATTATTGTCTGCATTGTTATATTTGTTATGATGTAACTCCTTTGCTCATTCCCAACCTCATGATTTGCTCTCCATTATTTACAGGAGAAGAGCAAAAAGACGGCCGGATGAAACAGTACTCAACAGTGGAAGGAAGACAGTTCAAGTTGGTCATGTTGGACCGCAAAAGTTCTCAGTTTCAAGGGACAATTCTCTGTTCAATTATAATGGACGGTTTGGTTTGCAAAAATTAAGTTGTTCGAGTGGACATACATAAAGAAAGAGGAAAGGACCTGGTCAGAGGGGTTCTTATGGAGAGGGCTGCCCTCGGATAGGGGCAGAGGGGAAAGGTCAGGACTACCTCAGACCTAAGACTCATGGGGCTTGTAGTTCCCTGATAAAGATTAAACGAATAAGACTATGGACTAAAGGATCTTTAAACTTCTGCATTTTGTTTTCTAAACTTTGTTTCTAAAAACAGAAATGTTCAGTATTAAAGTTGAAAGTTGTAAAGTGCTGACATGGCAGTAAATAAAGAAAGAAATAGCATAATGCTCGCCTCCTTGTCATTAATAGAATGAAGACCTCCTGAGCTATCAGCGTGGGCAATCTTTATTATTGATGTAATCAGTTATATACAATGTAATTAGAGTTGTCACCAGCGATAGCATCAGTGATTTGATTTGTAATGTCACCAGTGTTCTCATACAACATGCAATTAGTGATGTCATCAGTGATGTGAACTGTGATGTCATCATTGTGGTCATAGGCTGCGCCACAGCGGGTGTGAAGTTAAGGTGGCTTTAGTTGAATTTTTAGGGTTTTGTTGCGTTAAACTCTAACCTTAATATCCCTGCAACTAAAGGATTTTTCCTTGAATATATATTTAACTTTGTTAAAGGGACATTATGATTAAGTTGCACTAATGAAAACCTATGAAATTAATTGAAAAAACTTTGTTAAAGGGACGTTGTGGTTAAGTTGCACTATTAAAAACCTATGAAATTCAATGAAAAACTTTGTTAAAGGGAAGTTATGGTTACAAGTAAAACCGAAAAACCTCAGAAATTCGCCAGTTATGGTAAGCTGAGCAATGCATCTACAAATAATCCCCACAGTGTTTAATTATTCAGAATTAATGGAAGAAAGAACATTATTTTAATGGTCGCGTGTATCTATAAGAACATATTACGCTGGGTAGCACCAAGACAGGAAGGCACCGGGCATTGGTTTACATAGAAAGTAAACAAGGTATGTCTTAAAGGCATTAAGTATTGAAACATAGCAAACAATGCTTAAATTAAATTGGGCAAAAACAATTTTACCAAGTGGTTTATTACCTCACTGCTGGAAGGTTGAGATAAATATAACGTTTTAACATAAAGATTATACAATTTATGAAAAAAATTTCAAGAAGAAATATACAACAAAAGTAATAAAAAACAATAGAGGTATGTTGTAACAAAAGAGGCAAAAGGGCCAAGCAAACTTTAACAGGAGGGAGTGTCCAAGCATGTGTGCTATGGGCACTTATAACAATACATATGTATCAACGTAGGTAAAAATGCAAACAGTTCAAAATTAAAGGGTCATTTATTATTGAGAGCAACATTCAATGAGTTGAACATGAGTTATTCACAACATAAGTTATGCTCTATTTCATATATATTTGGCTGTTATAAATCTTTTCCAATAGGGTCCTACGACGGTATGCATCATCTCTTTGAGGACTAATATCTTTTATTCAATATTGAATCAAGCACACAGAGAATATGCATCATCCCTGTGTAGATAAGTGTCTTGTATCCACTCTTGAGTATGCCTGTATCCACTCTTGGTTCTGCCTACGTGGGAGAGCTTATCACGACCTGATTTATGGACCCGGAAGGGATAGTGCGTTCCTGCCTCATGTTTCGGCGGGTGACAATGAATTGTCAGTGAAACACCTTCTTCAGGGCAGATGGAGACTCCCTAGGGGGAAGCAGACACAGAAAGAAAATTACCTAGTGTGGGTGGCGACCTGGACGGTGCATTATATTGAATAACTTTGGCCTATTCTTAAAGATTCCCGGGGCATACTCACCCTATTTTGAACATATGTGGGAATTCCATAAATAACATCTCCAATTAGTGTGGATGGCACATCCCGAGCCTCACCTTACCCCTTACAGAGAATTCTAGAAGAAAGGATGATAAAATGAAGGAGGAGGTCCATTAGGACTTTCCTTATGGAGGCATAGATGCAGTATTATGTAAATCAGCAGACCGGCCTGTCTTGCTTGCTACAGATCATCCAAATTGAGTGTATGAAGAAACAGGTGCCCTTATATTATAGAAAAACTGAAGTACCTTTTGTTACTATTTATCCGTTTCTGAGTAGCTATGCTCATGGCGGGGGCACATAAAATAGTGCGCAACCTTGCAGGTATGTGCAGATTCAGTCCTGCTTGATATAGCTGTAAATAAATAATAGGAGAGCTGTAAATAAAGAACAGGAGAGGAAGGGACAAATAGGAAGTGTCTGTGAGTATGGCGGTTCACAGTACTATGTTGTTTAAGCTGGCAGGTTTAACGCATGTGAGCTTACCTAGAAGACACTGGGGCGCAGTCCAGCATCAGTTATCACTGACTGACTGTGTCTCGAGGGAAAGTGCAAGTTTGTTGACAAGACCGTCGTTATGACAACCTGGTTTATGTTCTGGATTAGGCACATTGCATCAAATAACTGCTGACGTTCCTTCCTAATGTGCTCCAACTGTGCCTGAGCAGCAACGTGGAGTCCTAGTGTGTGTGTACATAGTGTCATGGAAACCTAGGGACCACAAAGTCACGTGATCCAGTAATTAGTTGTGCCCATATATCTCTCGCGAGAATGAATGAGGGGATGAGCCTATTGGTGTAAAAACCAGAGCCCACTCATGGTCAGATCAAAAGAGTGTCAAATACATGCCTTACGGAGGCTTGTGTCAAAGTCCACGAGTCATTATAGTTTAAAGGAGCTTGCGATCAATGTAGCAGCACTCTGGAGGCTGTCTGTAAAGAAATTCATGGTCGGTCGGTCAAAATTTAACTGATATCGATCTGAGGCTCACCATAGCGGAGGACCAAAAAATGTATAATTGGGCTTACCCGACCTGTGTAATCTATGCGTGAGTGACTGACCTGTATATAGTGTCACCCCAGTTTGCCAGAAGAAAGACATTTTTAGAAGAATCATGGCAGTGGATGACATTTTTCATTGAGGCCATGTTGGTGATTATCGAGTCAATGGATCCAATGGGTTTCTTTGACTAGGAGGCTCCTTGTGATTTGTTTCTCTAACTCTAACACCCACCATAATATATCATTAACCTGAGCATATTTCCATATTGACTGCTAGTATAATGTGTACTTGTATTTGGATTGTGCATATTGATTATTGGCCCACAGCACCCATTTCTGTGTACCCTGCATTGCCCACTCGCTATGCCCCCACAGGTTACCACCTCAGGTCCGTTGCACACTGCCACTGTTAGCTAACTGTTAGGCATTGTCCCGCATTGTGCACCTTAGTGTGCCTTTGCATAGTGCCGCCTCTGTATATTGCCATACTACATGTTAGCTTACTGGGTCTCTGAATCTGATCGTGCATTTAAAATACTGTGCCGCAGCAACCATTTGGGTATATTGCACCACCCTTTCCGCACAATTCGCTGACCATACCACCACTGACTGCCTTGCCTCCATATGCCTATGTTCTCTGATGGTCAACAGTAGTGCACAGCTTTAATTTAGTCACTAAAATGTTTCGTACCTTTTGTACAGTATCCTAATGTATTTACATTTGACTATCCTGCCTATCCTACACTTCACCATTTACGTACTACCCACCTTACAGGCCTTACCCAGGTCACCGTTCAGCCCCATTACTGCCCGGCACTATGCACAGATCGCCACTACAACATGGATAACCGCACCTCACCTGCCACCACCCCCACTCAACATGTCAGATCCTAATCCCTATTTAAACTCGCCGGCTCTCTGGCTACAACACTTCACCACCAAACTCACCCCTAACCAACCGTGCCCTACTCTCATTAGGAACTCTAGGCTCGGCTCGCGCCTGTGCCATATACATGGAACCCAATCCACTACTCTCAATAACTTAACGTCACCCTTCAGTCTCAACATTGTACCTACTACAGCCCCACGGCACCTCGATGCCAGTCCTCGCTCCTCCGCATCATTGGCTGAAACAATTGCCAATATAACTGGTCTATCTCGACTGTCGACCATACCTAACCTACCTTGTCAACCTTGTGCAACCTCAGTTAGAAAACTCAGATTAGCATCAAGATGTCACCACTGGTCCTATCACCGGAACAACACCTCTACTGCCAAAATAACTAACCCCAGTTTGATTAGCACCACTGCTCCACCGGTTCCCAAAATTGTCACGCCCTCCCCGCACATAAGTCCAACACTTACACTAAACTCAAAGGTGCACTCATTAATGCTAGCTCTGTCCCTGCTCACGCACTAGACATTGCTGATCTTGAACCTTGACTTTCTGGCCATCACTGAAACGTGGCTGCACGTGGCCTCAGGCCGTGCCTTGACCTTGGCCATTCCCAACAACTATTCCATCATCAGGTGCGATAGGGACACTAATCAAATAAAGGGGGGTGGTTTAGCCTTTATATTTAAGAGTTCGCTAAATCTCAGAGCTGTAAACAGCCTGCAGTTGCCATCAGCGGAACTCCTCTCTGTCAAAATACCAATCTCACCCAATCACACCGTGTCAGCGCATCTCATATACAGGCCACCGGGACCCACCTCCTCCTTCGTGGAGGACATCTCTTCTATACTAGCCACGAGCACCAAGCCTAACTCTCAAGTCATTTTAATGGGTGACATTAACTTAGGATACCTAGACACCAATGATGCTAAAGCCACTGACTTGGCCAGTGCTTTTACCGACTTCGGCCTTACCCAGCATATTAGAGAACCCACCCACATCAAGGGGCGCACCCTCGACTGGGTCTCTGAGATGAATTGTGCGCTCAACATAACCAGTATCTCTCCATGTGTTTGGTCTGACCACCACATAATACTGTTTACCATTAACTCCAGTCCACCTACTGACAAACCTGACCTTGCCCCGCCTACCTATACTCGCAACAAGAAGGATATCTCAGCTGAGAAATTACTCCCACTTATCCTCCCCTTATTGAACGCTGCTACATCTACGTGCTCGGACCCTACTGTCCTAGTAGATACCTACAACCGTGTTATGTTAAAAGCTCTAAACACCATTGCCCCTCTTAAATTGCGCAAACAAAAACCTCACAACCACCTTAATTCTTGGTACACCCCTCACCTTCGTGAACTGCGCAAAGAAAAAAGAAAAGCTGAGGCACACTGAAAAAGCTCACCCTCGCTATCCAATAAAAACATCCTCACCAGCTTCCCTTACCTACAAAGAAGGTATCCTAACAGCCAAAAAAGAAGTGTATAACAATAGGATTATACAAGCACAATCAAACACCGAGGAACTCTTTAAGATCCTCAAGGAACTTGAGTCCCCAGTTGCCCCTCTTGTCATGTGCACCCCTGACGCTGAGGGGTGCACTAACATCCAAAAGGCTCTATTAGACAAAATTGCCTTGCTACAAACCAAAATTAATTCTAAAAAAAGCCACCTTTCAGTCTCAACGGGTTACCCCTCATTTTACAACCCCCCCCACATAAGCACCGCTTCAAACCTTTTAGCTTCACCCACCTTTCCATTAAGGAAGTTGAAAATATCATTCTGAAACTCAAGCCTTCCAATTGTCAAGGAGATGCTTGCCCCGCTCCGGTCAGAAAGGAAGCTTCACATGACCTCATCCCTTTCATTACCTCCTTCATCAATGCCTCCTTCAAATCGGGCTTGGTATCGGATAACCTTAAGGATGCATGGGTCATACCTCTTATCAAAAAACCTAACCTAGATCCTAGCTATCCGGCTAACTACAGGCCCATCACCACGGTGCCTTACCTACTTAAAATTCTGGACCGAGCAGTCTATCTCCAAATCCAGGACTACCTTGACACTAACAACTTATTAGGGCTCAGACAATCCGGTTTCCATCCCAGACACGGCACGGAGACCGCCCTGATTGATCTGAAAACCCAAATCGAGGACCTGCAAGACAAAGGCAAACAAGCACTTTTGCTCCTCCTAGATCTCTCAGCTGCCTTTGATTTGGTTGATCATCAAATCCTCTGTCATCATCTCAAGATTGCTGCTCACTTTCTGACGCAGCGATATCCTGGATTAGCTCTTTCCTTGCAAACAGATCCATGAGGGTCTTCTCCCTCTTAGCGGCAGCCGACCCAGCACATGTCCCTTGTGGAGTCCCGCAAGGCTCTTGTGTATCTCCCATGCTTTATAACGTGTTTACTAAACCGCTCTTTGATATATTGGACTATCTGTGTGTCTCATACACCAATTACGCGGATGACACCCAGATACTCATCCCTATCACTGGCGATTATGTAACCGATGTCAAAGCACTAAATGCAGTCTATACCGTCATCCATGCCTGGATGGCTCATCACGGACTATGCCTCAATGATGAAAAAAACGAGTTACTCATCCTAGGCTCGCAGTCCTAACTTGCTAAACTAGACCCCAAATACAAATCTTTCATTATCGATGGTAATATTATCAAAGTCACTAATGTCACAAAAACACTTGGTATTTACCTAGACTCCACTCTCTCTCTCAACAGACAAACTAACTCAGTTACCTCAGCGTCTGCATATACCTGTAAACTGATCACAGTGTGCCGTCCCTTCTTGACAACGGGCAACTGTTTAGTCCTTGCTAGAACCCTCATCATGTCCAAAATTGATTATTGCAACGCCCTATATCTAGGGACGAGCCAAAGAAATATCGATAAACTCCAAGTCACGCAGAACAATGCCATAAGGGCAGCTCTCAATGTTCCCAGGCGCTCCCACATCTATTCCACCAGACACAACTTGCATTGGTTACCCATTACGCACTGCATTTCTCTCAAAGAACTCACCCTAACACACAAAGCCCAAAATAACGCAGCACCGGCCTACTTGTCATCCCGCTTTACACAACACACTGCAACCAGACCACTGCGCACGGCCCAGGTTCACACCCTAACCATTCCCAGTTTCAAGATGCAGACAGCCACAGGCTCGAGCTTCCCAGTCCTTGCGGCCAAGCTGTGGAACTCCCTACCAAATGCTCTCAGAAATGTTCCTGCCTTCCAATCCTTCAAGAATAAAACCCAACTGTGGCTTTATGAACAGGATGCCCTATCCATCACACTGTAAGCTAGGTAATTGTTGGCAGTAAACTGTCTGCACACTGTACATATTGTATACTATGAGCTGTTCTATTCTCCCTGCAAATTGTCCTATCATTGATGTAGATATGTATAAATGTAATGTACCTATTATTGTAACTTGTAACCGCATTATAAACATGCGCCCTGATGCCCTTGGGCAGGGTGCGCACTATAAATAAACAAAATACAAATACAAATACAAATTAGGTGAGTGTTGATGCTCAATAAAGTGATTCACCAGATGTGCTGAGATGTTTTTGCACCAAAATTCCGACCTGCGTTCTGAGATCCTTGCATGGATAGGATATGATAGATTATTTATAAGGCACTTAATACCCAGAGGTTTCTAAGCGCAGACCCGGGGATCGAACCTGTGTTGCACCGTGTCGTCTTGCTTCCAAGGTGAGCATGTTGCAGCTGAGCTTTCCTCCCGAGGCCCGATCGGCCTTGTAGTTTGTCCCAAATATCTAAGACCACATGGACATTCAATGCAGCAAACAAGTTGTTTTGTCTTTCAATTGGTGAGATTGGACAGTGTCCATGTGTGTTCTCCTATATTGAAGGAACACATCTTTTTGGTGAATTTGGATGCAACACAATTACCACATTTGAAGTGTCCAAGTCTACTGCATGATTATATCAACCCTCTAATGATGTACTATTTCTCCTAATGCAGAGATATTGGCCACAGGGTAAATCTCCCTCAGGTGTCGAGAATGGTTGCTGGTAAAGTGTAATAGTGTTTTTCTGTCGCTGGGTTTGCGATATAGGCAACATTCTAATTTGCTTTGTTGATGTTTGATTCTGAGGTCCAGGAAGTGGATCTCTGGGTTACTATGCTCCATTGTAAATTGTATGTTGGTATCCAAATTGTTCAATCATGTTGAAAATGAAAAAAGTTTATCTTCGGGACAATCCCAAAGAAAGATAATGTTGTCGATGTACCTCTTCCAGCCCTTGATGTAATGGTGGAATGGATTATTATCTGAGACTATGGGCCTCATTACGAGTCTGGCGGTAGCCGTGCTGGAAAAACTGGCAGGCTGCCGCCGGACCTGAAATACCATTCCGCCTCCATGATTGCCGGAATCACAGGGGCATTACAACCCCGGTAACCTGGTAATTCCGGAGGCGGAATTCCGTAAATCCCCATTCGGGGATGGGGACAATGGAAACACTGGTTTTGTCTATGACAGAGCTGGTGTTTCCATTTCCGCCTGCAAGCGGTTGGCGTTACTCCCACCAGGTCAGAACTGGTGGGAGTGACACCTCCCGCCTGTAGACTCGGAATCAGCCGGTATGGAAACAATGGTGGCGGCGGATTTACCACCACTGTTGTTTCCGGACTGGCAGGGTCATAATTGTGAGTAGATTCGAAACTGGCCATGAACAAGATCATTAGGAACAGGGCAAATGCTGCTCCCATTGCTGTCCCTTTCATTATGAGGTAGAATTGTTTATCAAATTCAAAGTCGTTTTTACAAAAAGCCAAAGTCATTAGCACACTTATGAAGTTATGGGGAACTCGGTTTTGTAGATTATAACTCGTCAGGTGTTCCCTCATACATTCAATTAGCCAAGTTTTGGGGTATGCTTGTATATAATGATTTAATGCCCATTGTGACAAGCCATTGTCCTGATGGATCAATCAAATTCTTGGTTTTCGAAGGTTTGAATAGTATGGGTAGTGTCTTTCAGGTATGTTTCTTTCAACATATTCATCGGCTTTAGGAAGGTGCCTACGAATTTACACAATGGTTCAAGAATTGAAGCACAACCTGAGACTATTGGTGTGCCAGGTGGGTTGACAGGGTTTGTATGGATTTTTGGTAGGGCGTCGAATATAGGGATCCGTTCTGAGTGGTTTACAGAAACTCAGATTCTCTATCTGTGATCCAACCCCGTTTGAATGCAAACTTCACTGTTTCCTCGAAATTAGTTTGAAGTCCTTAGTCTAATCTTTTTTCAAAATGTTGTAGCTATCCGTGTCTTGTAGCACAGTGTTTACCATTTTCCGGTATTGGGAGGTGGTCATAGTAACAATCCCCCCACCTTTGTCCGCTGGTTTAATGATTATACTGGGATTTTTTGATAAAATGTTCAGAGCTTCGTTTTCCTCCTTGAAGATGTTGTGTTTTAAAAAATGTTTTTGCCTCTTAGTGCACTCAGGTCTTTCAAGATGCATTTCTCAAATGTAATTATGTCCCTAAGGATTTGATTATCCTGTGGAGTGAAGTTAGATGGTACGTATAGGCCTGAATCCGGTTCCTTTTCACTGCTGGGTGAGTCCTTAAAAAAGGTTCAGACTTGAATTTCCAGAGAGAACCAATCAGTCTGTTGATGGTACATATGATAAACCTTTGGACAAACTGGGAGTTTGGGCCATAGAAAGGTCTATATTCGCCAAATTAAAAATGTGAAGCTGTAATCAAGGAGCATGCCCCCTACCTTAGATGTAACATATGTGCAACAGCTTTCCATGTCCACCTATCCCTCCATATCATTTCCCTCCCCACATTATGTTCTAACCTCTCCTGCAAAAAAAATCAAAAAAAGGTTCCTTTAGGAACCACCCTTCATAGCTAAAAAATAGAATTGAAATAAAATTCTTATAGACTCCATCTACTTAACATTTCTTAGTAAAGTACCTAGACTCAATAATATTTTCACCAGGGGACCCCTGGTGAAACTATGTACCCCTCCTGGGAAGCATCCCACCAACCTAAGCTAGGGGAGCCATGGTTCACCTATATCGAAAGGGTCCCCGGGAGCTGGAAATGGCAATAAATGGAGCATTGTCTTTCTCCCCGCTGATTGGGTGCAACAGCTATGAGTAGGCACTCTGCTCCAGGCAGGAGGAGGAATATAGGCTTGTAATGAGAGGTGCTTGTTGCAGCCCAAGAATATGTCCTGTAGTCCATTCCAGGACCAATTGCAAATGCAGCTAACAGTCGGTAATATTCCATCCCACCGGTATCAGGGTCCTGGAAGATCAAGAAGACTCCTTTAAGGTAGTGACCAGAATCTTTCACTGTGCTGCACCCCACTTGGGCCCAGAAACAGCCAACCAGCTGAAGAAGGCAATGACAAGAAACTGAGTGAAAGTAGATTTAAACCCCCACCTATGATATATATCCCTCAGCAACCACACCATGGGCCTCATTACGAGTATGGAGGTAGCCATGCCCTTAATAGGGGCATGGCTGCCTCCATACCGGGTTCCAGTACCGGGTTCCTCCAATGAGGACTTACCGGGCTATTCCAACCATGGAGGACCCTGTAAATCCTCACTGGAAAAACCCATCCCCATTCCAATTTGAGCCCCCATAGGGCTCAATGGGAATGGGGAGCAATGGAGCCCTCAGGCATCTGTCCACAGAGCCAACACAACAGCAGCCGCATAACAGTAACAGCCTAATGCTCCACCAAGGTAGGTAACTTGCCACTTCAGGGAAGCATTGCGGTGCATTAGCAAGAAAAAAATAGCAAGAAGAGTTTCTAGCAATGCGGACAGATTGACTGAAAGTCTCCTTGCTCACCCTGTTTAAGAAACCTGAGGAGCAAGGTGGTAGATGGTAAAACAGCACTGGAATTAGTTGATCACTGCCATGGCACACATTGCAATCCAAGAGGCTATAATCAACTTCACATGCAGCTGCCATCTCACGGATTTCTGAAGCAAAGCAATTAGTGTATCAGAAGGCTCTCCCTAATTAAAGTCTGGAAAAACCCTGTTAGCCATTAGATCCTCAGTGGAATATAATGGTTTTCAAGCATGAGTGGAGCCCAATCGAGAGTGTTCACGTCTTAACACCTAAGCATATATTTAACAGCCATATGAGCAGACGGCCGTGCCTGGCCAGATTGCTTCAGTTCCCCCAGAGCAAAAGGAACAGAGTACAGTTATGTACCTGGGGAGGAGGGACTGCCACTGCATGGCCAGTCTCCTTGCATTAAGAATCCTGGAGATTTACAGGAACCGCAGGCTTCAGCGCACAAATGTCTCTTCTGTGCAAGTGGTAAACCCATAGGCAAGAACAGCCCAAGGTGATTTTAAAATAAAGGTATATACCAAGTAATCCGCATAGCATCCGTAACTGCAGGACTTAACGGGGTAGTTCAGTGAGAAATGTTATTGGCCCATTTGATCAGGCATGTATTTTAGAGCATACATAGATGGTTCTTAACAAAATTCCAATGCAACTTACCCAAGTTTTTCACACTTTAAGACATGCGAAAACGACTGGGTGGGTACTAACATCTTGTGCTAATCTTATCCGTTGATGCATCGCCGTAAATTCAAGTGCCCTTGTGGCACTAATTCAGATCACCCGCCCCTAATACTGACTTCACTACATGCTCACAAACCCTCCACCTATTTTACTGTGGGTAGCGTAGCCAAACGTACCCTGTCATCACCAACATCATAACATTATCTAATGTAGAACCAGGAACATAAACACACACATCCACAACAGACACAAACTTTTGTATTTTTCACAAAAATTATTAAAACATTACATTTTTAAGAAAACAGCAATAGTCAGGAGCATAACAAGTGCTTTTAATTTTGACATAACTCTGAAAAGAGGTAATTAAATCCATGAAAACATGGGTATCTTTTTCCAATAGAGGTTATAGCTAGCGAACATCTCATGATTTTCATTTTTTATTTAACTGTGGACAGGTATATTATAATGCTGATTCTGTTCATAAATCGATTAATCCCAGTCGTTGCATTCTTCACAGAAAGTTATTATCTTTCATCACCGATTTCTGATCGACGCACAGAAGAAATTAGAGGTCTAAATTTCAAATGTAACGCTTTCACATTTGCACGTTTTGAGAACCTATAGGCTGCCATGTTGCTTCTTATTAATGCAACTGCAGAAGGACAGATTGGTGTCTGGCAATCATCCCAGATAATGGTTATCTATGATGCGTTGTTGTTGATTATTGTCCAATTATGGTTCAAGAAGCCCTTGACGGTTAAACTGTACCCATGACAGGTGCACATCGGTATAATATAACTACGTAAAATTGAGAATGCAAAAATATATTTCAGTACCCAATTTATAATTGTATAGACACAGTACATATTTATGTTAACTATCAATTTAAGTTACAATTAACATGCGCAATGTCTATTCGCTGTGTCAAATAGAACATTAATCCATCACAATGTTAATCATGTAGCATACAGCACACTTGCATATATATATTATTTAAAACTTTGCTTACATTGTATCTTGTGTTTCCATTCTCTCTGTGTGACAGATAAACAACCGCTTCTAAAGACAGATCTCAGTAATAGAAACGTAACTTTCCTATGTAAGCTTTCAATATAGTGAATCGTATCTTCCTTGTGGATATTGGACACATTTTGACCTTCAAATTGTTAGTGCAGTGGATTCAAGGACAAATAACAATGCAAACCTTCATCCAGCATTCACACCGTGTCAGAGAGAGTTTCGTTTTGCAAACACATGCCACAAAAATGAGCAATATTAATGGAAAGCTGTGCAGTGAAAAACAATCAACTATTTACTTCCATTTAAAAGGTATCAATGCGTCTGGTCCCATTACATTTATGCATTCTTTCAATGAGGGTGGGGAAAGGGGCGATTCCGCACTGGGCTGGGTGGACTGTTGCAGCCATGGCAACACATGCAATGAGCAACAATAAAAAGAAAAATGTTTACATCACAAAAATTACAGCATGCCTTGAATGAGTGCAGTTTTGAAAGGTTTACTGGCTTCTGTGTATATCTATTCCAGCAATCATATTCCAGCAAAAATGTGCAATCATATTGATTTACGCACTGATGCATGCACGCCTGATTGTCCTCCACATGTGGGCTTCCAAAGTAAGATGTAAATGTGCAAAGGCCACAGGTGCATGTTCATAGTGCACATTGGCAAGACATAGTCCTTCACTCGTTATTTCAAAGTTGGCTAATACTGTGGCACATAAACCTTTGGTGTATTGCTATTAACAGCCACTTATCATGATTCCTTCGTTCCAGACTTCATTTATTTCATTTATTTATTTGGTGATTTGTAAAGTGTCTATACAAAGAATAGTGTTTCAAGGTGCCACAAGACAAAAAAGGGGGGGGAGCAGGGATGACAAAACCAATAACGGTTCTTCTAGGGTTGTGTCATTCGGATCGTGCAAGAGCAGTAACAAGAAGTGCAGAGAAGAGGAAGTGGGAAGGGGAAGGTGTAGGTCGGGCAGAATGGAAAGGGCTAGGGTGAGAGGGAGGTGCTGGGCAAGAGGAGGTGTATACATACAGGGGGAGGAGTTAGAGGAGGGGAAGAAGAGGGCTAATGGGGCTAGGTAGGTGCTAAGGGGAGGCCAGGTGGGCAAGTGCCAGGGACCACATGCAAAGTGCAAGGACGGTGGTAGACCAGGTTTGGTAGGGATGCACCCTCCCCTCCAGGCTTGTCAAGGGAGAGGGGCCCATAAGGGCAAGTGCAGGTTGTAGTGGGGGACAGGAAGACAGGGTGCTGGGGTATACTGGACAAGGAGGGCCTGGTGCCCTGTAGAGCTCAGAAGCGACCAGGCAGCCAGTCAATGCGACAGAGGGGTCATTAGCAGGGGGGAAGGGAATGACAAAGAGAAAAGTTGGGTCTTGAGGATATTGAGGGGCAGGGAGCACATTACAGAGGCTATTACAGAGGGATGCTCCTGCTGAGGAAACAGATCTACCCCAAACTCTCTGCTTGGAATAGAGTCTGATCTGCTGAGACTTGCAGCTAGCTGACTGGATTATTTAGGTAAAGAGTGGGATGTAGTGAGGTCCCTGCCCCAGAAAGCCTTGTGGATGATGTGGAGGGTCTTGAACTTGATCCTCACAGCCACCAGAAGCCAGTGGAGATATGATTGTGCTTGGTATATGCGGTCCATGGGTTTGAAACCAAGGATAAATCTTGTAGTCCTATTCTGGATTAGTTTAAGGGGGCAAAGGGTGGATTTCGGCAGATTGAGGAAGAGACTATTGCAGTAGTCCAGCCTGGAGAGGACCAGAGCTCTGGAGACATTGAGTTTCTGTTTGTCTACTGCTCCAATTTTCTGCTTAGATTCTTCAACTATTACAAACAGGGCTCGAAATTAGGACTGGATAAGCAGGAATTACAAGCAGTGCCTGGGTATCCAGCAATAACCAGTCAACAGGAGCTACCACTAGGGAACAAGGAGCAAGTTTATAGCATTACATTAGATGGCCTGGGGAGCTGAAAGTAGCTCCTGGAAACTGTTGGTTTTAGGCTCACCAGCCTCTTCTACATTTGATTTGATTTGAGTCACATATTTGAAATAATCAGACGGACATTTATTATTGTAATATAAATCAATTATATTGATGGTAATAAATACAAAAATCAAAGAAAAATAGAAATGTTAAGATCTATCTAGTGACATTATTTCACAAACAGTAATTAATAAAAAAATATATTATTTAACAATTACATCTCAAGTGACATACTTTTCCAATTATTGTACAATAAAAACACTGTAAAAGCTTGAAACTGGCTTTGTTAAACATTGTGAAGAGAGCCACACATCATTTGAATCTTGAAGTCAACCTTTCAACAAGCTCGCGTTTGGGAGGGCAAACCTCTTCTGCAATGTTCTATGGCATAGACTGGTCCCTGGAAACAAAATATGGATGAATTCCATTCATTTGCATGGCCAGCAGCACATTCAATGTCAGATCTATCAAAAATTCTGGTAAACGCCTTGTTGTAATGAGACATCCTGAAAATTCATGCGGTTTTTACTTGTTCCCTTCTAATGTTCTCACAGTGTGGAAGTACAGCCAGTCTTGATCTGGCCGCCATACCGTCTTTGCCAACATGCAAACTTTTAGGCCTGTACTTTAGGCACATATTATGGAACACCCTAAAATCTCCAGTGTGGCAGAACTCAGACTCCCTTTATGTCTCTACAAAGCATTTTGCCATACACATTCCTCTCAAGTGCTGTGTGGGGAGGGGAGCTTGGAACCAACCACCCATTCTCCACTCCTCCTCCTTGCTCAATGGTCCATGTGCACATTTGTGGAAATGTGTGTTTTCTTTCCAAGAGTGTATGTTAGAACAATATGCATCAATGAACGCCATTTTTCAAGCAGAATATCTACAGATCCATCACAGGTTTTTCAGCTCCACTAAAGACGGTTGTTGATAGACTGTGACCAATTTAAAATGTTTTCTGTAGCCTTTTTTTCCAGCAGCTGTAATTTCTTTCAAAATTGCTTTTGCAACATGCCATACATAAAATGTATGCTTTATGTGTGGGAACTGCTCTCCCATGGACTTGTGTATTGAAATGTGCCTGTCAGTGGCTATCAGGTCTGTTTGCATTCCTCTGGATTGCAGAAGTCGATTAGATTTAATGAAACCCTATTTTTTCATGGCAACAGAAGATGTACATTCAGATACTTGTACTATTTTCTGGTTTCCATGTCTTGGAAGTGGTAAGTGAAATATTTTGCAGAAAAACCTGGACTGTCACACTGTCAATCACCCGCAACCTACAGTCTTTTGCCAGTGGATGCATTGTCCAATGACATCTGTTCCAGTGTCCATGCATGGGTAATACCGGGGACAATAAATCCTTCTAATATCTTTAGTACTCTTTTTTTAAAGGAACTGGAGTCCCATAAATTTAGAAAAACTTGAAATTGTACTGCGCATTGATTTGCTTAACAACAAAGTAGATGAACAAAGTACATTTCCAGCAGGCACATTTCCAAGTATAGGATGAGCAGAATATGAACATTAGTTATGGTGGTGTACAAAGCTACCCTTGATATTCAGGTTGGTGCCTTTGACTACACGAGTAAACTTCACCAATTGCTCCCCACAAATCCTCCTACACAATTTATGATCACATTTTCATAATCTCAACCTGGCAGCAATCGAATACAATGTATTTTGGTTTCTTTAGTAGCCAATTGTCCAAAGGTATACTGGTTTGCGATTCCATGGTGGTGGATAAGTCCTCAAAACTAGGAAGAGTGAAATCCACATCACAAGCACACTCATAAATCAGTAGCAGTTATTTCTGTTTGTGATATTTCTGATTTTTCCACATGTATTGGGGAAACAGGGAACATTGTCTGTTTCTTAGATAGCATTTTTTTTAGAGGATGTGGATTGTGTCAGCGGTTCTGCAAGCAATTCTGAAAACATCTTCTGTGTTGTCTGTTTCTTCTGGGTGACGTTGTGTGCTGTATGAATGATGGGTTACTTTCCATCAGCCACTGCTGACATTCAATTAAAATTCCGGCCACTGGACATCTGCATCACGTCACTGAATCTTGTGAGGACCAGGCTGAGCTTTAAAAAGTATATGATCGTAAGCGACAACGGTTTGGCAAGCGACATCACTAGTTTGTGTAGTTGCCTGAGTATGCTCCTCTTCTTCCTAGGCCTCTAATCGAAGAGAAACAAAAAAGGCTTAATTTATAGCACACATACAGAATATATGAATTACAACATGAAAATGTAATATCAATCAAATAATTGATAAATAACTTATTTTTTTAAAACCTTTGTGTTATGTACCCTTTTTTCGAATTCCCTTGAAACAGTCAAATTAGATTTGCTGACCACCAGATCAAACTGAAAAACAACATTTTGAAATTGTATAAACCTTGAAATGTGCTCTTCCACTTGAAGAATCATATATACATATAGACATATAGAACAAAATGTCACTATGGAAACCATTAAAACATAAATATTACATCACAGTTAAAATGGATGATAACTGATATTTTAGATTATCTTATGTATACCCCTTTTCCATGTGTCTCTTCAATTTCAACTGCTTCAGAAGTACATTCCTTGTACATAACAAATTCAAAGAACATTGATTAAATTGTTAAACAATTTAATGTTAAAATCTTTGCTCTCAAAAAGTACACCTTGAGAAAGTTGATTTAATGGTTGTTGACCTTACAATATAAGTTAAACTATATAAAAAGATACAGATACAGATAATTGTTTGATTAAAATCTTTAAATTAGTATTGACAAAAAGTCAAACAATGTGTAAATGTACATTTTAAAAAGACACAATTGAAAACAGTCCCTGACAACTTTCAGAGATGCAGCAGGGAGACGATCGTGCAAAACATATTGATTACATTGTGGCCCCTTTAATGCATTGTAATGTTATTTTCAACAAGCCATTTTTCGCTAAGCAACTAAAGTTTATAAACAAAAACATGCATCATTCATATAGAGAAAGGGTTTATGTCATTCAGGGGCCAAAGTACATTTTCCTGAGGGGTTACTTTCATTGTTGCAAATCTGCAATAAATACTTCAAGGTTGTTGATCGAATGCTTTGCAATTTGTTGAGAGTATTGCAAATTATCAACAAAATAAGTTATCTTAAATGCAAAAAAGATATTGTTTATCAATAACTATTAGTATAAATCAATAAATTATAACTTCTCATACCTCATCCTCCAGACCGGTTGCAGTAGAAGAATAGTACATTGTTGAAGTTCCAGGCTCCGCCTATATAACAGTGATTGTAATAATAAAGAGGTAACATCAACAACAAAAAATGGCATGTAAAAGATGGTCATATTGACAAATAAGCCTACAAGCAAGTTTCTACCAAAAGCTAATATACATAACAATAATCAATATGTTTTAAGTTGAACTTGAACAAATACATATTTTATATAGTCGCATCTGAAGGAATATTCTAAAAGAACTACTTGAAAGGCGAGTGAGGTTGCTGTTGACTCCAGAATAGTGGTCAATGTAGCATCACAATCATTGAATCGATGTATATATTCATACCATTGCTCCATAGAAAATTGACATTAGTATGATAATTTAGACCTCATCAAAAACAATTTTAAAAGGTTTGTGTGAACGTTGCAAGTTGCTTGGCCTCACCATTAGGATGTTGGACTTGTCTGTGGTTTCCTTCATGGTAACGGTCTGTAATTCCATCAGTGCAGTCTACCTATTTTTAAAGTATGCAATGTGATTGTGTGTTTGGAAAGGCTCCCATTGCATTCGAGTATCTCTAAAGTAGGGATGCAAAAAAGTCATCTAAAGTTAAAAAAGTACAAACCACGGTACATTGTGTCATGAAGGAAATCTGTGTAATAAAATATCAATGGAAATATTCTCAAAAAACAGAAAACCATTCATTATGTTACCTGTTCACAGACTATTTCAATATATTGAATTGTCATTTATAAGACATATTATACAGACAAATTTAGAAAATGGTCAAATACATTTCAAAATTCAGTGTCCACTACTCACCTGGGTCAGCGTGTTCAGTTGGAACTGCATTGGGAAGTATTTTGCAAAGGAGTCTGGTGCAACACTTTTTAGTGTACTGTGATTGTTTGTACATATCTTCTGACAAGTGCATGCTGCAGACGCAGAATTGATTTTCTCTCACGTCATCCAAGACATCTTTGGCTATGCTTTCAATTTCAAACACTGGAAATCCGCAGTTCAAGAGCCATTTTCTATTATTATATTTTAATCCTTTGGAAATACATGCAGGACTGTCCTCTGACCTTTAGCATAGCTGTTATTATTGCAACCCAAAACGAAACACAAAGGCATTGTTGGATTGGCCCTGTGATCTGTTAAATAAATATAAATAAATATTACTATTAAAAAAGTATCACAGTGAGTAAATCAAGCATCATATTCCTTTGATAATAAAAAGGAAATATTCTGTGAAAGGTTTCCATTTGCTTGTCTGTGGATATGAAAAGACAATAAAAAAAAGAAAAAAAGAAAGCACTGTATAAACAATGGCACTTAAAGCAAACATGCATTGAAAACATGCACTACAAAAGATACCATTTGGAAACTGTTAGGGAGAATTCTCCAGAATGGCTAATTTCCCTTACCTACTGAGTCCCTCGGCAGCTTTGCTGGATTTCTAGGATTTATTTTTTTCACCGGGTAAGAGTGTGAGCCTTTTTTTTTACCACTCTTACATGTGTTTTGCTTTGTGGTTTACATTCTTTGTGTTCATAGACTGTGGGTCTCACCTACTCCATAGGCATCATCTTTTTACTGTGTGTCACACAGCATCTTTAGTGCAGTGACACAGGGTTGTCTTTTTCAGATTTCTCACTTTAAACTCCATATTCTCGGACTGACTACTGTCTCCCAGAACGTGTAAAGTTTGACTTTATTAGTCTTTTTAAAAATTCACAGACCTAGTACAAACTATCTTCCATAGAGTACTGGAAAAGGGTTAATAGTTATCCCTTTTTGTCTGCCTCTCATGGAACATTATTTCGTTCCCCTTTCTTTAAGATTTGGCTGGTGGCAGTGGTATCTACCATATTTTTCCTACCGCGGTCTATGATAATAGCCTTGGTACTGTTTTAGGCTATGTTAGTAGCCTTGATCTTTAATCCGCTGGACCCCATTTACTTCTATTTGGTTCCGGCTGGGTTTATTCACCATTTCATTTTGTAAAGGTCTTTCTCGTGTTTTACTCTGCGCGCCAAACCAGGTTTGGTTCCTTTGTTCACCGTCCTTTGGCGAAAGAAAGCTGCCATTTCGCAGGCCTCCAACATAATGTTCAAATATGGCAAATTTTCAGTTAATCCAGCATTGCAATTTTGGAACATGAAAGTCACCCCCACCCTACTCTATGGCCTTGAAACCACTAATGAAGATCTATCATTGTTACTTGTATCTTGGGAAGCTACATTTTGGAGACATGTGCTACATCTACCGCAATGTACCCCTTGTGCATGGATCAGTGTTGAGTTGGGTTTAGTCTCATTGCAAGCCCTTCATAACTGGCGAGTCTGTGCTCTCTTTAGGAAATGCTTACTTTCAACTTCCCATACTTCCATACTGAAATTGCTGATTAACTACATGTTTTCTGTAACACATGTCTTTATACATACTTGGCTGAGAAAGGCTTATAATATTTTGGCAAATGCAGAAGTCTCAATTGAAACCTTAGTAGCAAACCCAGACAGAGCCAAACTTAAAATTTACCAATCTGATTGGCTTCTGACAAGAGATCTCTGTTTACAATATAAATATGGAGATGGCTTATGATTTCCTCATAAAAAAATTCGAACCTTAGCAATTTATTTGATGCTTTCGCCAACCCCGAAATACCGCCTAGGTATTCTACGCCTGAGGTTCAATTTGTGGACCACAAGAGACATTCAAGTCAGACGCAAGATTTTACCATCTACAGGCAACGTCTGTCGGTTTTGTATGATACCTGATACCCGTGAAACACTTATCCATTTGATCACTGAATGTGTGCCTCTCCACGGTGAAAGAGAAACACACTTCTCAAAATATTGTAAATATCTAGGTCACCTAGACCCTCGAGACTGTCGGGCAGCAATTTTAAATTCGTCTTGTACAGAAATACAAATAGCTACTGTTAATTTTTTGAACTGTTTGATGTTAGAATCTGTGCCTTGCTAGCCTTGCAGCCCAAATTTATATTCTGCTTTTTTGAATGATGTATTTGTTTTTTTTTACCATTTTCTTTTTATGTCAAATTGTGTTGCTTTTAATGATTGGACCTATGATTGTCTTATATTTGACAGCCGTTAAAGTAGGGACCCGCCAAGCGACCTTGGTGCTAAGTACGGTGCTGCAATTTGCGGCACCGTACTTAGCGCCTTCCCCATTCCCATTGAGCCCTATGGGGCAAAAATGGGAATGGGGAAGGGCCATGGCGGCATGGGGAATTACCGCCCCGCCAACCTCGGAATGGGGTGGTAATTCCCCATTCCGCCATGGTGGACACCGGCATGGCCCATGGTGCTAATAGCACCATGGTCCTCCGCCTGGGTCGTAATGAGGCCCAAGGAGAATAGGGTGTACATTGAGTGTAAAGCAATAGAAAGTAGCCTAGCAGAGAACATTGACACTACAGAAAACAATAGTCAAAGTTGAATAACAGTTACTTAGAAGAACAGATGAGCCGAACCACCAAGCAAGGTAAAAAGTGGAGAGCTGGAGATATCTGTTGTGAATCTCACAGATGTTTTGTTGTTAACTCCCAGAGTAAAGAATTACAGAAGTGGGTGTGTATGTGAATGTCTAATGTGTTCGTTCACACCCACCAGGCCTCGATGACAATGTTGGATCTCCTCAATCCCGCCATTGCAGCCCCCTTGCAATCGCACGCCCAAAGGTGCAAACTGTCATAGATATCAGAGGGGGACGGATGTGGAAGAGGCGAGTGCATTAGGCCTGGGACACAGTCAAAGGACACAGACATATGTTGATTGCAGGGATGGGGTCTTCAAAGGGGAGTCTGGAGACACCGGGTCTGGGGTGGCCATGTGGATAAGGGTGCCCATGCAAAAAAAACATTTGTGATGTACATAGTATTCAGCACTTTGAGCGTTTCCCATCCTCCCAGTACACTTGTGAGCACACACCAACAGGTGCAATCTGTCATTGATAGCAGAGGGGGATAGATGTGGATGAGGTGAGTGCAATGTGCCTGGAACACAGTCAAAGGACACAGACATATCTTGATTGCAGGGATGGGGTCTTCAAAGGGGAGTCTGGAGACACTGGGTCTGAGGTGGCCATGTTGATAAGAGTCCGCATGAGAAAGAACCCTTTGTGGTGTACATGATGTTTGGCATGTTTATAAAAACTGATCAGGTTAACTCATTTTAAAAATGTTTTATTTAGTTTGGTAAAGTGGATGGCAATGACATTGCAAATTATACTGCTGCAGTCGAGGTACTGGGCCTCATTACATGGTAGGCTATTAGCGCCATGGCTCATGCCGGTAAAATACCGGCACCGCCTTGGCGGAAAGGGGATTTACCGCCCCATTCCAAGGTTGGAGGGGCGGTAAATCCCCCTTCCGCCATTGCCCTTCCCCATTCCCATTTCTGCCCCATAGGGCTCTATGGGAATGGGGAAGGCGCTAATTACGGCACCGCAATTTTGCGGTGCCGTAATTAGCTCCGAGGTCCCTTAGCGGGTTGGATTTTAACGCCTGCAAAAAGCAGGCGTTAAATCCCCCAACCCGCAAAGGGACCTCGTAGTAAGGCGGTAGGGATTTACCGGTACCGGTATTTTACCGGTACCGGTAAATCCCTAACGCCATCCGTGTAATGAGGCCCACTGTCTGTATTTAATCCACGGCATTGTCTGTGGTCACTGGGGAATTTATCACAAATGGCTCGAACCACAGAGGCAGGTATTACTTGTCAAATGTGAAATCCCAGTCGTCCATGAATCCACCATGTAAAGGCACAATATGCCACAAGACTGTACCACCTGTGTAAGAGATACAGAAATAGTTTACTTGAATGAACCCAATAATTGCACTACCTTGTAAAATGTAAGCCATTGTTATGCTTCAAAAAGGACCTTTTTGTGCAAAGTACTGACAGTACTTGTGATTTCAAGTAGGGATCAATTAGAATTGTGAACGCACATTCCAGCAAAAACAGTTTGGGAGATACTACCAAGTGAAATAAACATAATTGTTTAGACGATAAATCTAAAGATGAACACTTTGGTTTCAGATTAGAACGAGTCATTTACTCAATTTACAGAAAAACTATTTTGTCAGTGATCCATCGAATTTATATTGAGGAAGGGGAACAGTATATTATGTAAGCCATCTCTGTCGTCAAACTCACAACATATGTAGAGTGTACGTACTCGTTACGTGGATTATGAGGGCGAACTGTAGTTCAAAGTTCGTGCATAAGGACCATCATCATTCTCAACACAGATCTTGTAAGGTAGGCGGCCCTGAAGTCATGCAGCTCAGTAACGCATACCAGTGGTGTGTCTTCTTTGGCAATGTAGGCCAAGCAGCCAGAGTTTTCTCTGCAAAAGCAGTTCTCCACCAAAGTAGGCATAAACTCACAACAATGGCAGGTACACCAGGTGGAAACACGTTCCATTCAACTGGGTTCAGGCTCCAGTGATTGATCCTCATGACTTTCATCTGATTCCACATCATCTTGAGTTATTTCTCTTTCAAGGATTTCCTCTTCTGAATATTCGGGTTCGTACAGGTAGGGCTGAATTGTTGCCATAGTGCCTGAATAGTGAAGAAGCATAGAATTAACAGTGAGGTAAATAAAAACGTTTTTGTTTGTATGCAGTAAAGAAAAGAGGTTTCCCATGAACATTCAATGTTAAAGAAAGACAAGTGAAGAAAGAGCCATGTTACAAATATGCATAGTTAAAAGACAAGATTAATAGGCTCAAACTTTAAAAGTGCACAATGACACATATTTTAATATGCTTTAGTAAAGACATTTGTCCATAATATGAGAAATAAAAAGCAACCACTGAGTTAATTTATTTTAGGCAGTATAAGTACTAGTTCTCAGTGTGTCATACCTGGCAAATAGCTGAACAAAGCAGAAACAAGTCAGGGAAGCTTGAAATGAAATACACTGAGATGAAGGAAAAAGAAACTCCAATGTTGTGCGATGAAAAGGGGTTTATTTTCACTTGTCGAGGAATGAGGCGTCTTGGCATTTCCATGGAGACACATCAATAGGTTGCGCCCAGAGGACGTAGACATGAGACGTGCATTGGGGTTGTGAAATGGGGCATGAGTGTCTAGTGATGTCACTGTTAGGGGCAGGTGATCTGAATTAGTGTGGCAAAGGGCATTTGAACTCAGGGCGATGGATCAACGAATACGATTAGCACAAGATGGCAGAACCCGACCCATCATTTTCGCATGTGTTAAAGTGAGAAAAACTTGGGTGAGTTGCATTGGAATTGTTTTTAAGAATGATCCATGTATGCTCTAAAATACTTGTCCAATTGATTGGGTCAATAACATTTCTGACTGAACTACCTCTTTAAGGAACTGCAACCAAGGCACATTCACCCATACTGTGCAAAGCACTGCTGTCTGCGTAGCCGTGAAACTATAGCAAACACAGCATGCCTGGAAAGCTGCAAGCAGCTCACAATATGCACTCTCACGTGATCCCCAACAAGGTACCTCGAATCACCTTCCAAATGCCTGTGAGGCCTCAGCAACACGACAACACAGAAATAAAGTGGATATCCGGTCCCAACAGCACAGGCCAACAAATGCAGGGCCTCATAAGATCATGGGGTCACATATTTAACTATGTATAAAGCCCACAACGGCGTTGCCTGCATAGGAAGGAAAGGGAATGATCCCCAGTGGCTGCAATATCATCACTGTGGGTACAAAGGGATAGGAAGGGGAGGGGAGGAGAACAGGTTAGAATTTGCAACTGAGCCACCCCGTGGACACAGCTTACCACTACAAAACATGTGTGGAACTGGCAACAGTCTGTTCCCAACCTCTCTGTTTGTCTCAGCCTGGGGACATTTAGGAAATGCAAAAAGGAAACAGGCTAACCCGCCTTTAATGACGCAGGTGCGTGACTATGGAAAACACTGTACTGTATCAATAATCAGTTCCTGGTCAGAGAAGTGTAAGAAAAATTATTTAATGTATTCTGCTACACTCAATTCATAATAGCACAAACCACAATACACAGTACATCAACAAACATTTACAACATGGTACATTGTTGCGCTATGACTTGCGCAACATGTGATTTATTTTTTAAAACAGCTTGACCACTATGTCACCAACATCGTTTTTAATGCTTTGGGTTTTGAAGAAGGCCCCCTCGGACAAATTAACTTGACAGTTGATGCTAGACTCAAGGTACCCAAGATGCCAGAAACACGAGAGCAATTAGCTGCACTTCTTTTGACCATAGAGAGCAATTAGTCGCTCTTCTTTTGAATACCTGTCACTCCTACTAACCTCATTCCCTTGACGTAGTGGTCAAGCTGTTTTATTTTATTTTAAAATTTGTTTATTGGCATTTTCAATAGCATCTGTTACTTATATCCATGTTGTGCCTTATTCTTGTACAAACCAAAATACATTTTAACATTAACTTTAATTAACAGTAACAACTGTCTCCTTATGGTGTTCGCATGAATCAGCTCGTCTCGCCCCTGGGGGTTAGGGGTGTTGAGAGGGGGCATTCGTGTCATTTGCAGGGTGTAGGAGGGATGCTTCCCAAGGGCCCATAGCGTCCCTTATTAGTTCTCGTCTGATCTTCGTTTATGTCTTGTAAGCCATCCTGCACTAAGCCTTTGGTTCAGGGGGGCTTGTCGTCTGAGGGGAGAGTCATATGACTAGTGAGCTCCTTCCATGCTTCCAAGGCCCTGCTGGACTCTTCAGTTGATCTAGCCACGCTATCTTCCCAGGCCCTAGTCTCAGCTGGAAGCCATCGTTCCATTTCTCCATGCCATGCTCTATATTGTGGTCCAGCTGTTTTTTTCCAAGACATGGCTATGGCTCGTTTGGCTAATATGCACGTTATGTCCATGAGTCTGACTAGGTGCTTCATCTTGGCCAATCTGGGGTAGGTTCCCAGCAGGCACTCCTCCGGCGTCCAATTGTATTTGGTCATGCCTGCCCTCACGCAGTGTTGTTTCACCCTTCCCCAGAGTGTTTTCGTTTTGGGGCATTCCCACATCATGTGGATTAGGTCTGCTTCTTCCCTGTTGCACCAAGTGCAATTTGACTGCGTTTGCTTGCTAAATTTGGCTATCCTTTTCGGGGTTAGGTAGGTTCGATGCAGCACATTCATCTGTATTTGCCTGAACCGGTGGTTTCTCGACACTTCCTTGGGGAATGTGAGCGCCCGGTTCCACTCCCCCTCTGACATCTCCCTACCTATATCCTTTTCCCATCTCCTTTTCATGTCCATGCTTCGGGGGTTAGGTGTGTCGCTCAGTTGTCTATATATTTGGGATATTGGCCTGCAGCCCTCCCCCATGTTGTATAGCAGTGTTAATAGTGGATCAGAGTCCGGTTCTTCAGGCCATGATTCCCACTTGCTTCGCGCTATGGCGCGAATCTTCTGGTACCAGAGAAACTGTCCCGAGTGTATACCCTCACTGTCCCGCAGCGTGTCAAATTCCTTGAATGTGCCTTCCTCGTATAGGTCTCCCCAGGTGTAGATCCCTTCCCTTTCCCATAATCTGATTTGTTTCAGGTCTGTAGCTGCTATGTATAGGTCTGCTATCAGTGGGATCTCTGGGGAGTAGGCCCTCTGTGCATGGGCGAGTGTCCTCGCTCTGCGCCAGACCTCTCTCCCCAGGGTGACTATGTGCGGTGCTTCTCCCATCAGTTTTGATGGTGTCCATACCAGTTCTTTCAAGTAATGAGGGAGGCTCGTAGTCTGTAGTAGGGAGTTTTCTTCAGTGGGTTCGTCTGAGAGCCATTTAGTTATGAAGCTTAGTTGTGCCGCTAGATAGTATTTTTCTAGGTTAGGGAGCTGGATGCCACCCCTAGCGTATGGTAGGGTTAGTGTTGTCAGTGCTATTTTGTGTCTGTTTTCTCCCCATATGAACTCCTTTATCAGCGTCTCCAGTAGTCTGAAGAAGGGTTTTTTGATATAGTAGTGTACATTTTGGAACCCATATAGAAATCGCGGTAAAACAATCATCTTGATTATGGAGGCCCTTCCCATCATCGACAGGGGGAGTCGCGACCAGAAGGTCATGGACTTGCGTAGGGTCCGGATCGTCGTCTTTGTGTTGTGTTCGTGCATCAATGTGGGGGTGTGCATTATCTGGATTCCCAGGTATCTGAATTCGGTGGTTTGCCATTTTATCCCTACCGTCGGGAGTGCCTCCTTCTCGACACGTTTTAGGGCCGCTAGGGGGAACATACAGGACTTTGACTTATTGAATTGGATCCCAGATACTCTGGAGTAGTTGTCCAGGACCTCCAGCATGACTGGTACATTGAGGTGTGGATCTCTAACATATATAAGGACATCATCTGCATAGAGTGAGATAATGTGGTCCACCCCTCCGAGTCGTATGCCAGCGTCAAAAAACTGCTTTCTAAAATAGATCGCTATGGGTTCCAGCCCTAGTATATACAGCATTGGGGATAGCGGACATCCCTGCCTGGTCCCTCTCTGTATGTCCCAGGCTTCTGATATGTGTTTCCCGGATTTCACTCTAGCTCTTGGCCCAGTGTACAGTATCTGAACCCATCTAATGAACCCGGGTCCGAAGCCAAACTCCCCAAGTACTGCCACCAGCCACTCCCAATAGATGGAGTCGAACGCCTTTATGGCATCTAAGGACATTAGTGCATATGGGTTCTTGTCGTCATCGGTTTGGGCCATAATGTGTTGTAGTCTGCGCAGATTTATTGATGTATTTCGACCCGGTATAAAGCCGCATTGATCGCTGTGTATTATGTCCCCTATTATTCTGGAGAGTCGCTTGGCTAGTATTGTTGTTAAAATTTTTGCATCATAATTTAGCATTGCTAGCGGGCGGTAGGAGTCGCACAGTTCCGCCAGTTTGTCCGGTTTAAGGACCGGGACCACCAGCGTTTCCCTCATGTTTTCGGGCAGCACTCCCCTCTCGTATGCTTCTCGAAATACCTCATATAACAGAGGTGCTAGGGAGGGTTCGTATGCTTTATAGAACTCCGGGGGCAGGCCATCAGTGCCAGGTGTCTTGCACGTTGCCAGAGACCGGATAGCTTCTGTTATATCGTCAAGCGTGATTTCAGCATCTAGCATCAGGGCTTGGTCGTGTGGTATCCTATGAAGTCCTATCTCATCAAGGGTGTCTGAGATCTGTTCTGGAGGGACCTGTTCCTCGTGTGAGTAGAGTTTTGTATAGTAGCGTTTGAAAATGTCATTTATGTCCTGCTGTGTGTGGTGTAAGTTCCCTTCCTCGTCCTGCAGCGTGGTAGTGGTGTGTCTAGGGTGTTCCCTTCTGCATAACCAGGCCAGCAGTCTGCCCGGTCTGTCCGCCTCTGTGTGTGCCCTGTTTGTTTTGGCCGCGTGATCGAGCTTTTCCAGCCTGTTCCACGCCGAGTCGTTTTCCCCCCTGAGTTTCCATAGTTCCGTTTCCCTGTTCTGGCCGCCTATGGGGGCTGCCTCTAGCCTCTCTATCTTTTTTTCCAGCTGATCTAGTTCTTTCCTGAGCTGTCTCCTGATTCCCCCGGCCTTTGCAATGATTTCCCCCCTTATCACTGTTTTCGGGGCATCCCATACCGTGCTGCTGTGTTCTACGCTTCCCACATTGTTGTCTATGTAGCTATCTATGGATTCTTGTAGCTCCTCCCTAAAGCCTGGATCTTTAAGCGCTTCCGTTGGCATTTTCCACATGGGGATCGGGGGTCTGGGGCCATTGTGGTTCCATGTCACCATGAGTGGGGAATGGTCAGATATGGTTCTTCCTAAATACTGCGCTCCCTCCACCTGGGGCAGGTGTTCTCTGCCTATGAGTATGTGGTCTAATCTCGTGTATAGTTTGTGCGGTGATGAGTAGTATGAGTAGCCTCTCTGCGTTGGGTGCGTTTCACGCCACACATCTGCCAAGTCCAGCCTATCTATCATTGCAGTCAGTGCCATTGTCGCCGCAGATGGGCCCTTCGGGTGGGGGATGGATCTGTCTATTATCGGATCGCATACACAGTTGAGGTCCCCTCCCCAGAGAAGTAAGCTATCTCTGTGCTGCACAAGTTTGGGGTATAGCGAGTCCAGGTGGGCCGGTATATTGCTGTTGGGAAAATAGGAGTTCATTATGCATATTTCTGTCTGCTCTATGTGTCCCCACAGCATTACAAATCTACCCTCCGGATCTATCTCTGATTTTCTCAGGCGGAAAGGGAGCTGTGGGTGTATCCAGGTATACACTCCCCTGGCGTATTTGGAGTATGCAGTGCCAAAACCCTGCCCCCCCCAGTGCGTTTGGAGTTTGGCCAGTAAGTCTGCCGTGCAGTGGGTCTCTTGTAGTAGCGCTATCATCACCCCTTTTCTATTCAGGTAGGTCTTAATTCTGTTTCTGCGGATGTATGTCCCCAGACCTCGCACATTCCATGTCAGTATTTTAACTGCTGTTGTGGTCATGGGGGTTCAAGGTGGGTATAGTGTCCGTTCTGCTCCCCTCTTGGTGGTCTTCGTTTGCAAGATGCAAGCGTTAGTGGCCCCTCCCCTGTGTGGGATAAGTAGCAGGTTTCCTCTTCCCTCATTTCAATTTCTCTCCCCCTTCCGTTCATTCTTGGAGACTTACCAACAGTAGTAACTTCCATTCTTTGGAATGGTAACAGCAAACCGTGTAACTTTGAACTGCCCCCAGCAGTTGCCTCCAACTTGCAACGCTCGGGGGGTCCCGAGCCTTCCAGGCCACTCCTGGCCTTCCGGATCAGGGTGCTTGTAGGTGAATTGCCTACACAGTTTCCGTGGGGGGTGGTCGTTTTCCCGTGCTCGTGTAGTCCTTCGAGTTTCTGTCCGATTCTGCAATCTGCTTAGTGGTGTTCTGTTGGGGTGTTGTTGTCTGCCTTGTTTGCCTTGTATGAGGGGGTCTCCCCTTTCTCATTGTGACGGTGGGTGAGATGTCATCCCATATCCGATGTCGGTGGATTATCTTTGCCTTCAGCCATGTTGTTGTGTTCCAGCCACATGTTCGCTGCAGCTGGTGTCTCCAGGAATGTTGCTCTTCCTTTATAGAGGACCTTGAGGCGTGACGGATAAAGCAGCATATACTTTAAGTTGTGTTTCCGTAGTTGCACTTTTATTGGGATGAAGGAGTTTCTTGCTCGTTGCACAGTGGGCGTGTAGTCCGGGTATATGACTATCGTTGATCCGTTCCGTTTGATTTCTCCTCCTTCTCTTGAGCACCGTAGTATGGTTTCACGGTCTCGGAAATTCAGGATTTTAGCTATGATTGGTCTTGGGTGTGAGCCTGGCGGTGGACGTTTTTGAAGGGATCTGTGGGCTCTTTCCACTGAGAACCCTTGGGAGAGCTTCCCTGGGCCTATCTCCTGCAGCAGTAGCGTCTCGACGAAGTCGGTCGGGTCCGGGCCTTCCATGTCCTCGGGAACCCCTAGTATGCGGATATTATTTCGGCGGGCTCGTCCCTCGGCCTCCTCGGACCGTGCCTCCAGCCTTACCACCTTCTGCTCAAGCTCCTGGACTTTCGTTTTCAGTTCTTGGGTGTCCTCCACAGTGTCTTGTAGTGCGTTTTCCGCCGCCGTGACCCTTTCCGTGAGATTGCGGGCATCCTGACGCATGAGCTGTATGTCCGATTTCACCTCCTCTATCTTCCCCTCCACCGATGCGCGGAGGGCCGATATTGCCTGCAGGACCTGCGCGTGTTTAAGATCTTCTTCCTTCTGGGAGGGTTCCCCTGAAGTTTCTTGGTCCTGTTGAGGTTGTCTTTGGGGTCCAGCCGTCGTAAAAGAGTCCATTGTGACCAGCTTTAGTTTGCTCTTAGGGGCCGGCATATCCCTCCCAGGGTCCCACTCTGACTCCTGCACCGCAGGTTGTGTGGTTCTGGCGTATCGCCTCCTGGTGATGCTGCGGTCTCGGCGTTACTTAGTGAGGGCCTTGAGCGGGGTTCCGCGGTCAGCCAGTGTCTAGTAGCCCCAGTAGTTATATGAATCGCCTCGCCTCCTTGGTGTGTTCGTCAGGCTGTGGTGGTTACCCCGTTTCGGTCTTGCTGTTGACTTCGTCCCGGCGGGTGTGCCAGCCCGCCAGCCGGGCCCAGTGCGTAGTTGGGGGAGCCCTCGGCCTCCTTGATACAGTTTCCCCGGGGTTATGTCGGTCGATCTTGTGTCCCTCAGCGGTCCGTTAGGTGCAGTTGCCGTGCTGCTTGGCAGGCTGTGGTTATAGGAGGGGGCCCCTCGCGTTATCCAGCCTCCCGGGGCTCGGGTTGGGTTGGCCTTCCGTTCCCGTGTGTTGGGAGGTCTTATGGGACAAGGTCCGGTGTCTCGTGGGGTCCTCGCCCCGTGCGCTGCGTCGTGCTGGGCCCCGTTACCTCCCGCTGTGTGTCCCTCGGTTGTGATCTCTCCCAGTCCCGCCCGCGTTCAGGCGGACGCAGCTCCGTATCTCTTGCTTCGTCGGGCTAGTCCTCAGCAGGCCGCGCCCGTGTTCCTCTTCTCCAGCGTATGGTCGGCAGAGCGGTCAGGGCGCTTCAGTTGCGGCGATCTGCAGTGCGGCTCGGTATCCCGCCTGGGGCCGGGGTCGAAAAGGCCTTCTCACTGCCGCTGTTGCCGGAGTGTATCCGGGCGGTTGAGTGCTCACTCTGCCTGCTTTGGGTTTGGAGCCTGGGCGAGGCTGTGGGTTGCGTGTCCCGGCTCCCCCGCCGGTATGCGAGAGTGCGTGTGGGTGCGTTTGTTTGCGGGGCCTAGGACTTCCCCACACCGCAGGGCCCAAGCAGTCTGTGTCCGCTCCCGCCTTTCAGGATCTGCAACTCCTTCCTCGCCCGCTGCTTCGGGCTCGTAGCGTTCCGCTTTCTCAGCAGCCGGCGCCGAGCCGGTCGTTGCTGGAGGCTCCGCAGGGCCTCGAGTCGGCTGTTGCGTCAGTCACAGCTCGCATCGGGCGGCGCCATCTTGTCGTCTCCAGGGGCTCGACTTCGGGCTTTGCGTTTTCTGTGCTCCCCTTTGCGATTCGGCTCAGAAGTCGGGTCGAGTGGTGGGGGTCGGTTCCCCTACAGGATCGTGCAGTTAAATCGCGTGCAGTAGGGCTAGTTCGGCATTAATAGTTCTTTTAGCAGGATCTCGGACGGAGCTCCACGGGAGCTTGTCTCTACGGCATGCGTGCAGGCCACGCCCCCCGGTCAAGCTGTTTTATAAAAAAAATTACATGTTGCGCAGGTCATAACGCAACAATGCTTCCTACTTCACCTTCAGGAGGACAAGATCTTTAGGCTCCTGCTCAGTGGATCATTTGTATATCCAGCTCAGGCATTGATCTTTCCTTGCTAAGGTGTTCAACATAGACCTTACATAACACCATCTCTAGGGAGTTCCACAGTGCAGTGTTCTCCATTTCCGGTTATTATGGATTCTTGTCTAGTGCAAGTTTTTACCTCCTCTATATCGTCAAACAGCTCTCTAATTCTCGTTGTTGGCTCTTGTTCCTTCTTGAGCCTTCTTGTGCTCTGAAACGTATAATTTGATTTTGCAACACAGAGGTTCCATAACATATGTTAAGATCCTCCCCATGTGTTTGAGCAAGAGCTTTCCATTCTGCTTCAGAAAAGGTAACATGTTTACCTCTCTAAACCCTTCACTGTCTTCTCATGGTTAGTGTGTCTGCCACAATATCCTTCCGCTGGACCTGTGGTGAGGCCTCCACCGCATCCTGTTTCTCCTACCAGCAGGACTGGTGCAGACTTGCTCCTTATTGGCATCTTCTATGAGCAGGACTGGTGCAGAGTTGCTCCTTATTGGCATTTCCTAATGTTAGGGAACTAATTGTATGGGGTTGCTAATGGTACCCTTGTTTAGAGGAGAATTGCCTAGCATTTCACTGCTGGACTGCCTTTGTGGGTGGGATCAGACTGATATGCTAATAGTTATTTCTCTTCTGTGAAGGGTCAGTGAGCTAAAACTTGGTTGTAGACCATCCTATCCTGTTTGGAAGGAAATTCAATAAAACAGGTTATTTGAACCATGTTAATTCTCAGTAGAGGTGCTCCGACATTCTTGTTAATTGGATATTAATGGAGGATGCACTAAGGCGATAAAGAAGGAAAAGGGGCTCAAACAAGGATGTGTGCTTACCACACATTTGTAGATTTAATATTTTTTTAAACCTTCAAGATGCCCTGGCTACTGTAAGAATTGGTCTGCTAAGACTGGACTCAGTGAGGGGTCAAAAATGAGAGCTGGCCACAAAGTTGTAATATCCTCAACATTTGTCATGTTTATTGAAAATAAAAGGGGATGGGATGAAGACATATCTATCCCTATCCTAACAAGAAAGTTGCTACTTAGCAAACTAAAAGTAAAGAAAATGGACCTTGTGTCCAAATATATCTGACCCTCACACTAATGTATACAATCAAAATGTGTAAGGTAAATGTGTCTGTTTCCAGTTCAACAACAAACATGTGAAAAAGTTCAAAGGTATTACTCCAAAAAAGTAATCCTTGTGTCCAGGGTCTGACTCCCTTCCCCTGAATCAATTCAGGAAGACTTTTGAAAGATTTATGTTCTGTGAGAAACCAAAGGGTGTCTCACCTACTCATTCCTAGGAATCTCTATTTCAGGTGACCAGGGCACGGCAATCGCCTTTGGATCCAGACCCTGGAGGTGGAACAGTGCGGGAGGATCAACTGGGTGATGGGTCTTCAGGGAGTGGGGGTGAGACAACTGATGATGAGACATAGTATTCTCCCCTTTCCTATACCTATGACCCATCCTATTTTATAGGATTCTCCAATGTTCCAACTCCCTCTCTTCTGCACAAACACTGGGCCAAGGAAGAAGGCGACTGAGAGTAAAGAGGCTAACCCTTATATATCTCATTGGACATGTCCTGCTAATTGGGTCAGGCAAGGTCAGGCACTTGACTTTAATCACATACAGCTGATACCCATTAGCTCTCTCCACACGGATAAAAGGCGGAACATAGAGACACACTCTGAGCAAGATGGAACATGAGAAGGAGAAGAATTTCTGGGGGGAAGGCACACCTACTGGAAAAGAGTGACAAACAGAGGGACAAGAGCAAAGGGTAGAGAAACCCAGACGATCCTTGCAAGAGGTTGTTGCCTTCACAGAGGTGTGAAAGATACGCAGAGAATGCCAAATCCCAGACAAGAAGTCTGCATTGTGTTTCAAGGGCACCAGCTACCCTGCCGGACGACAGAATTGGGAAGTGAGGCCAGGCCAGTAATACTAACTTTGACTTGTGAATTGAAACCACAAAGACAGGAAAGGAATGCACAGAGCCTGTGAGTTGGCGAGCAACCTGAAAGGCTGGTCTGTGTTAAGGAGAGATTGACTTTGCAACAGTATATCTCACAATTGAAGGCTGCACATTTGTGGATGAGACAAAAAGGAAGGCAGACCTATGGTGAACTTTAAATTGCTAATAGCTGTGAAGCCAGTGATACAGAGCAGCGGAGTGGTCCTGCTAAAGGAAGTAGCTGACTGGAGAGTCTCAGCGAAAGGTGAAAGGTTTTGTTATAAAGCAACAAAGTGAATGAACTCTAAATTGCGGTATGATCAAGATTAACCCCGGATGAAGTGGAAGTGAAAAGATGAATGTTGAACTTTTGTGCTTAGGATATTGAACTACCCAGACCAAGAGGCACTCAGGCAAATAACACAAGAGACAGAGATGAAGGGAAAGTCGAAGTTGTCCTGAGGAGGTCTATAGTAAAAACTTTGCACATTCAAAAGTCTTCCACATCAGTAAAAGGTCCTAGCCCAACTGGGGGAGACCAGACGTGTGATAAGTTAGGGGAAGAGAACCCCTAAAGAATGTGAATTAAAATTGGGGAAGGGAACACCTGCAAATGCTTTTGTTAAAAGGTCTGATCCTGACCAAGGGAGACCTACGTGAAGTTTTTGCTTTGAAAGGTCAGATTCTAACTGAGGGACATCTGCGTGAACTTTTGTTGAATTGTGAAAGAACTTTTGAAAGTTGGAATTAGAGACTTTAACGTGAAAGGCCAGGCGGGCCTCGATCCACGTTTTGAACTGCCTTTGTTTTGAGAACCTGAGCCAGAGTGTGTCAGTCTGTCTACAGGGGCCACCTTACTCTGTGCTGCCAACGTGGGGAGGAGAGCTGACTCAGCCATTTTGATCCTTTTTGTTATAACACTGATTTTCCTTTGCATTCACATTCCCCTTTACACACTTTTTGTATAAGAGATAGAGGGGGGATTAGGATTTTTAGTATAGGCCATTTTGATTTGACAGAGACTTACTAGGACTGTGTTTTCTTTATTATTTGATGGTAGATACTCCTGTCATAGCTATGGGGCCTAGCAGGAGTTTTTCTAAACCCTGAAAATTTGAATTAAGGGTTTCAAATTGTACCTCTTGACTCGGTGTCATACTTGTGATACAGTATGACACAGAGCCATACTTGTGATACAGTATGCCTTACAGTTCCAACAAGTCTTTTCAGTTCAATGAAAAATGTCTCTTTCATCTAACACATCCCTCAAATTGGCAAAGTAAATGTCTCATCTATAGAACACTTGTTGAAAACCAAATCAACTGTATCATTCACAAAATATTATTTTCAAGTTGTCAAAATGACTAATGCAGCAGATGTAACAACCGTCTTTTCAGTATAATACTTCCCTCAAGATGTAAATACAAGTGTTTCTTTAACCAAAGGTTTTTCTCAGTAGGTCAAAGCACATCAAAGCTTTCTTGCGCTTTTTTAATTTATTTAATTTATTTATTTCTATAGCACCGCAGCCCGTAGGCATAAGGGTGCATTACAGTCAGACAGGGACGAACATCGAGAGAAAGGACAACATAGTAACATTGCAGTTAGAGTATCAATATATTGAACAGTGTTTATTTCTGTCTTGGAACTCAAACAATCATCTATTTAAATAGCAATGTTTTGAGTTTCTTTCTGAAGCATAGGTAGTTGGATTCTAGTCTTAAATGGCTTGGCAGCTCATTTCATTTGGAGGTTGCTTTAGAGCTGAACTCCCTGTTTTGTCCATTATCTCTTTTTGAATAGCTGACATTCACTAGTCCTTGTTCCCTAGATCTAAGAACATGACTTGGTTTGTATAGAGTGAATTGTTTTTTTTAAATAAGTGGGGGCTACTCCATATAGGCAATGGTGGACAAGACACATTGATTTAAAAGTGATGTGATCTTCCATGGTTAGCCAGTGGAGAGACTTCCTATCGCCGGTAATGTGTTCTCTCTTTGATTTTCCTGTGACAGTCCTGACAGCATTATTTTGAATAACCTGGCATTGTTTGATGCATTTGCTACTAGCTAACAGCATTAATGAGTTTCCGTTACAGATGTCATTTCACCAAAATGCCAGGGGTAGCAGAAGTGACATCAGATGACCCTTGACCTCTGATGACATCACAGGAAATGATGTCATTTGACCCCACCCCACCCCACCTCACCCCGAAGTGATATCGCGGGAAGCAATGGAATATGACCTTTCACCCCTTGACAAAACAGGAAGTGGCATCATATAGCATTGTTCCTAAGTACACTACAAACAACGTGGTTACAATATCACTATAATGTGATATACATTTCATACAAGAATGGATCACAATATTTATCGTTAATATCAGTGTGTATAGGCCCACATTACCAAATTGCTGCGAATGCAAGCAGACGTCCATGGCCAAATGATAATGATGTGTTATTATATAGCACTTACGCATAAGCGCTTTATATATCAAAAATATACATACAATATCACCCAACCTGTGTTGGTACTCATTTATCGACCTCAGAAGGATGAAAGGCTGAGTTGAGGTGTTTAAGAGCAGACTAAATCAGTGACTCACACCCTGAAGTGTGCATGAAATAAACCTTTAATCAGTCTAGCAATTATTGTATAGAATTCCAGAAAGACACATATTTGGTATTCCTGTTCTTTCTTATATAGGGTCACTGCTGAAAGTGTTAGACTTGTGGAACCCCGGTTTTTTTAAGAGGCCTGAACACTCCAGAAGCAGAGCCACATGGCTCTAGCCACAGCCCAGGAGCTGGCATTCAAAAGAAATAAATGTTTTTTTTTTTTAGGGATAGCAAAGAGATCACAGGAGTAGCAAGGCAGACCTTAGGGATCGCAGTTGCGATCCCTGGCAACCCCTAAATGACGTCCCGGGTTCCCATAACGAAGTCTTGACAGAATCTTAGCTCTGGCGATGATGGAACTATTCTGTTGACTTAATTTGTCTAAGGTGTCTTTGGTGATATTGGCAGTTGCATTTCAAATAGGCAACTTGGGAGTCGGCTCCCAGCAATGCTTGCAAATAGATACCTATTGTCTTGACTTTGTCAGATACCTTGATTGTTGAGTCTTTGATTTTGAAGAAAGAGTAGGCATGATCTACTTTAGAGCTAGCATGTGGGGAATCCAATGTCATAAGCTTAGTCTTGCTACTATTGAGGTACATCCAGTTTGTTTTCATCCAAGCCTCAATGGATTTGTAGATACAAGAGAGCTTATTGTTGTCTGTGGTATGGCAGCCACTAAACTCAATGATCAATTAAGTATAATCTGCAAAGTTTGTAAAAAAATACTCCCAAGCTAGTCAGTAGGGTACATAAGGAACGCAAGTAAAGATTGAAAAGAAGGGGTGAGAAACTGAAACCCTATGGTATGCCACAATCGACAGATCTGGGGGTGGAGTAGTCTCCCCATATGATCTTAGAGCACCAGTCTTCCAGGAAGGAGGCTACCCACTCGATGGCTTCTAGGGAGCAGTTTCCAGATTTGTCTAGTGCCTCTCAGAGCTTCTGATGATCAAGCAAATCAAAAGCTCCTGAGAGGTCTATTAGAATTAGCATGCCATCCTTTCCCTCATCTAGGATCCCAAGCATCCTAGTTTGAAGATCTAGTAAGGTGGATTCTGTTCCGTGTGCTCTTCTGAACCCGGATTGCTGGGGGTGCAGGAGAACGTTCTTCTCAACATAATCTTGGAGTTGGCTTGTCGCAACTTTGATTTTTAAGAGAAAGTTGCAATTTGTGATCGGGCATAGATTTGCAGGGTCCTGTTGGTCTAGGCCTGGTTTCCCTCTCAATCCCATTAACTAGGCCCTCCCAACCCCCCTTCATTTTCAAATCTGCCTGAGCACCTGGAGACCATGAAAATGGCAGGAGTGCACAGTATAAATCACAATAATATAACATAACACAACACCCCACAAGGGAGACAGATCATCTGCATCCACTCCCTCTCTCCATGAAAAGCAAGGGAAAGGATACCAGCACTGTACCAAACAAAGAAGAAATGTAGAAACTAGAAACATAAACACATAAAGGAGAAATGTACAAAGGAGAAACAGAAGTAAAATTCAGGAACCCGTTTAAACCCACATCAAGGACAGGGAAGTAGTTTCTGGGTCCACCATTAAGATCACAATGAGAACAGAGAAGTTGGGCTTTGTAAGCCTTAGAAGCCAGAAAGATACCCTGTATTTGAAATACAAGGGTTGCCCTTGTTAAGACTGTCCCAAAGACAAACATCCTGGTTACCCAAGATTGGGTCAAATCACAGAGCACCAGAGTGACAGAACTCTTATGATATATTGTAAGCCTCCCTTTTTATTACACACCATGCACACGTATCCTGAATAATAGTTATAAATACCCTAATATTGTTAGGGTATTTATTGAGTACGGACGTAGCTTTCGGAAGTAAGTATGCTTTACAAGTGATTGGGGGAAGTACATGGTGAGGGAAGCAGAGATACAAGGTAGTGGGGAGCTACCTACAGCGGAGGATAGGCAATTTGGCAGCAAGGGATCTACAAGCAACCATGGGAGGTTACAGGTGACCATATCACCCAATGTCAGCTTGTTAGGGAGAATTCTCAAGAATGTGCTAATTTCTCTTACCTTTTGAGACCCCCAACAACTTTACTGGATTTCTAGGATTTTATTTTCTTACCTGGGAACAGTGTGAGTCTTTTTTTCCCACTCTTCCATGTATTTTGATGTGTATTTTACTTTTGTGTTCTTTGGTTTTGGAGTTTTAAAACAACTCCATAGGAATCATGTTTTTCTGTGTGTCACACAGCACCTTCAGTGCAGTGGCACAGGGATGTCTTTCAGACTTCCCAATGTTTAAATACTTTCGCTGGGACTGACTACTCTCTCCCAGAGCATGTAAAGTTAAATTGACTTTACTAGTCTCTTTAAATTTACAGACCCAGCACACCCTATCTTCTTATAGAGTGCTGGAGGGGTTGCCTAGCATCCCTTGATTCAAAACACTCATGTAAAAGTCAAATGTTGCCCTTTCCTAATTTAAATGGCTGGTGGCAGTGGTTTAGATCAAACTACCATGAATTTTCTCGACCGCGAACAATGGTAGCTAAAAATAGGGTGAGCCATGTTTTTCAATGTGGCGCTCAAGACCTATCTGTAAAAAGAGACTCTGGTCAACTTTTTTCACCATCGTAATCGTTCGTCAAACTTTTCGCCTAGCGAAATTCTCCTAAGATCCGTGGCAAAGACTTAACCGTTTACTGCCAGAACTGTGCTATCCTATACAAAGACTCTGAACCATTGACTTTGGCTCAGGCCTATGAACTGAATTGCTGGTTGTAGTTTACTGAAACCCTTTGCCCTGCCTTTGAAAGTGTTTGTGCTGTTGATTCTAATAACCTTGTCTTTTTACCCCTTTTTAAAGTATCTGAAGTGCCATTTTGCTCCCACTGCAGGGGAGCTGAACTTGTTCAGTACTTATTGGTTGTGTGCTTGTAGTATATTAGTATATGATATTGAGCTACTCTTACTAGTGTAATGTTTTCAAACTAGTTGTGTAAATAAATGTATATTCTTTTACCAAGGAACCTTGAGTAAAGTGTTTGTTTGAATCACTGTATTTGCTGGCATTGTGTGTAACACGTTCTACTGATCACTCAACTCTTGAGATAAGTATGGCTGCGCAGCCACTGCTACCACATAACTGTGTATTACAGGCTAGTACCAAAGGTGAAATTGTACTGACACTTGTATTCTTAATTACATGTAGTGTTTCCCAAGGGTACTGCATGTGATTCTACCTAACACTGGTGTACAGTGGTGAGGATAAAGTATACTTGTTACGTTTAGAGTACTGCTCTTACCTTTGTTCAAATAAACCTCACAAGGCTAAGCAACACTAGAGAAGCAATTGTTTTATCATGACTGGTATGGAAAGCTACAGACAGGAGACCCTACTCACTTTAACAGTTGATCAATTGAGAAATATGTGTAAAGCTAGGAATCTCACTGTAAAAGGCAAGAGCCAGTAAAAGGCAAGGCCAGCAGCACAGACGAGGCCCACAGAGACCGCCTGACTAGGTCTGAGAGGCCTGCCTGACCTCTCCATGCCGGGCGCAGCGCGGCGCCAAAACGAGGCTGAGACCGCCTCTTAGCTCGAACGAGCATCCGCCGGCAGGCGGATTCGCCGGCCCTCACAAAGGCCACACTAAGGCCTGTTGGGTGCCTGTTCGGAGCCTAAGGAGCCAGGGACCAGGAACTCTGCCCCTACCACTCCAGAGCCACCATGAGCAGGAGCTCCTTCCATCTACTGCTGGAGCAGTAGCCAGCCCTGCCTGACACCAGGTATGTCACGAGTCCCTAGCCGCAGCACGAGCGTGCGTCTTGAAGGCAACACGCGGCGGATTATTTAATAATATCCGCGCCGCTCAAGCGTGTGGCCTTCTCCAGCCAGGATCTGCCCCATTATTGCACTCAGAGTGCATCCAGCCACCAATTGAAGCCCCTAGGTCCACACCATTTAAAGATGGCTGACCGTCGCATCTTCAGCCCTCCACCTGGCCCCGCAACCCTGCAAACATTGTGATTGGCCCCTCTCCTCTACTGGGAGCCTACCACAAGCCAGCAGGCTTCGAACCGGCCCACCTCGAAGGCACTGTACACGGTGCCTATCTCTAGCCTGTATACGCCATCGAGCATAGGGCTAGATCCCCTGCCCATCTCCTCTGGGGCAAGCATACTGCCCCTTACAGCAACCTTTTTTCCACTGCTCCAGCCAGCAACCTGAACTGCTTCAAGCCTTCACTGAACCCTGTTTTTGCAGTACGGTCTAACACAAACTACTTTCACATTGTGTTGTGCCTTATGGTCGCTTAGAGACCACTGTGACATTGTGTTGTGCCTTATGGTCGCTTAGAGACCACTGTGACATTGTGTTGTGCCTTAGGGTCGCTTAGAGACCACTGTGACATAGTGTTATGCCTTAAGGTCGCTTAGAGACCACTGTGACATTGTGTTGTGCCTTATGGTCGCTTAGAGACCACTGTGACATTGTGCTGTGCCTTATGGTCGCTTAGAGACCACTGTGACATTGTGTTGTGCCTTAGGGTCGCTTAGAGACCACTGTGACATAGTGTTGTGCCTTATGGTCGCTTAGAGACCACTGTGACATTGTGTAGTGCCTCATGGTCGCTTAGAGTACACTGTGTATTAGCACTGTGTATTAGAACTGTGTATTAGCACTGTGTACTAGCATTTCTCTGATTCTCTGCGTTAGTACCCTCACTGCAGCACCATTGTGCACTTACATTGCGTACTAGCTTCTCTCTGATGATTTTGTGCGCCAGTTCCCTCTAAATTCAGATATGATAACCTGGACCTTCCTCATTATGTTCCCATTCTGCCTGGTCCCCCATGACACCCCTTGTACAGGGCCACACTTTCGCTTACACCCCAATGGCCTCAGCAGACTAGCCTGCCCCAGACATTATCCCATACCCTGCCCCACCCCCTTCCTACCCAACATCAACCCCTTCCAGCCTACCTCCTCCATCGACTCTCATCGCACAGCAGACACCTCCAGCCCCCAAGAAGCATCACAAACTACTCCCATCGGCCAATCCACTATCACGAACCTCACTACCAGCAAATCCTATCCCTGCTCAGGCTTATCGAGACTCACCCGACTCAGATCCAGAACACACACACCCGTATCCTTCCTCAATCTAGGCAACAAACAAAATACAACCTTAACCAAATCGGCCCCTTCCTGCACACGCCCTACACTTCCGTCAGACCAGATATCACACGGCCTGAACGCACCCTCCCCCCGCACCCACATCAAAAAATCATGCATCACCACCGAAACCATCAAAGGTGCACTCATCAATGCGAGATCTGTAGTCGCCCATGCCCTAGACATAGCCGACATTATTTCCTTCAATGATCTCGACTTCATAGCTATTACAGAGACCTGGCTCCACCCAGCGTCTGGCCCCTCTCTATCACTTGCTATACCCAATGACTATACCATCTACCGTGCAGACAGACAAACAGCTAAAGGTGGTGGAGTAGCCATTATTGCAAAAAGCTCCATCAACATAAGACACATACAAAACCAATCACTGCCATCAGCGGAACTACTCACCCTCAAACTATACACAACGCACACAAGCACTATCACCATCCACCTCATTTACAGACCGCCAGGCCCTATACTATCCTTTAATGACGACATAGCCCTTTTACTCTCTGACAATATCAAACCTAACTCTCGACTACTCATCCTAGGAGACTTTAATCTAGGTCTCAATGATGAGAAAGATGACAAAGCTCACACTGTCGCCAACACAATTTCAGAATTAGGACTCACCCACCATATCACACAACCCACACACAACAAAGGCCGCATCCTTGACTGGATAGCTGACCTCAACTGCAACACTACCATCCTTTCCAACACTCCATGCGCTTGGACTGATCACCACCTTATTACCTTCACCATCAACAAAGGCACTCAAACACCAGGGCCTTCCTCCAATGCCCCACCCACACTCACAAGAAACAACAAAAATATCACACTAGAGAAACTCCTCCCGTTACTCCAACCCATCATCGACTTCTCACCCACCATGACCAACCCTACTGAACTAGTAGAGTTATACAACACAACTATCCTTAAGGCCATAAACACCATAGCACCACTCAAGCTTCGGAAAGCCAAACCACGAGCACACCTCAATTCTTGGTTCACCCCCAAACTAAAAACACTCCGCAAATCCAAAAGACAAGCTGAATTAGCATGGAAACAGTCACCATCCACTATTAAAAAGACATCTTACGCACTGGCATCGAACATCTATAAATCAGCCATCATCCAGTCTAAAAAAAACATGTACAATGAAAGAATCAGCAACGCCAAATCTAATACCAAAGAGCTATTCAATATCCTGAGAGAACTCGAATCACCCTCCCCCACTCCAGACACTTGTAACAAAGACATCCACTGGTGCACGAGCATCCAGGAAGCACTCCTAGGCAAAATTGCCACACTACAAGCCAAAATCCTGACAAAGAAAGAAAGCCTCACCCTCACTGATAACATCACCCCCTCTACACACACCCACACCACCCCCCAAAATGATGACAATAACCTCTTTGAGTTTTCCACCATAACCATCAAAGAGGTTGAAGAAATAATCTAGTCTCTTAAACCGTCCAAATGCCAAGGCGATACCTGCCCAGCCCCAGTCATTAAAGATGCAGCCAAACAACTTGCTCCCTTCATCACTTCCCTCATCAACTCATCTTTCACCTCCAACATAGTGCCCAACAACCTCAAGGACTCCTGGGTTCTTCCTTTACTTAAGAAGCCCACCATTGACCCTAATGTCCCCACCAACTACAGACCCATTACGACCGTACCCTTCCTACTAAAAATCCTCGACAGAGCTGCCTATCTTCAGATACAGAACCACCTTGAGAAAAATAACTTACTAGGACTCAGACAATCAGGATTCCGCCCCAAACACGGCACTGAGACCGCCCTGATTGACCTTAAGATACAGATGGACAACATTAAAGACAATGGTAAACTAGCCATCCTTCTCCTTCTTGACTTATCGGCCGCCTTCGACCTGGTCAACCACGACATCCTCTGCAAACATCTATCCTCAGCAGCCAAATTTTCAGATAACGCCATCGCATGGATCCATTCCTTCCTTAACAACAGATCCATGAGAGTCTACGCACCCACAGCCTCTGCCATCCCAGCCCCAGTCACTTGCGGTGTCCCCCAGGGCTCCTGCGTCTCCCCCACTCTATATAATGTGTTCACGAAACCCCTCTTTGACATATTGGACCGCTTGGGTGTCATCTACACCAACTACGCAGATGACACCCAAATACTGATCCCTTTAACAGGCGACTACTCCACCGACCTCACTGCTCTCAACAACATTTATTCCATTATCCAAGAATGGATGGCCAAGCATGGCCTATGCCTCAATGACGACAAGACCGAACTTCTTCTCCTAGGTTCCCAACCCAGACTTAATAAACTCGACAAACTCTATCAAGCATTCACTATAGACGGCAATAACATCATCGTCTCTAACAGCGTCAAAACCCTAGGAATCTACCTCGACTCCTCCCTCACACTGACAAGACAGATCAATTCCATATCATCAGCCACTGCTTACACCTGTAAACTCATCAATGCCAGCAGACCTTACCTCTCACCATCCAACTGCATCACCTTAGCCAGAGCGCTAGTCCTTTCCAAAGTTGACTACTGCAATGCGTTGTACTTGGGAACCAGTCAGAAAAACATCAACAAACTACAAGTCATACAAAACAACGCCTTGCGAGCAGCCCTGAACATACCCAAACATGAACACATTTCGGACGCCAGACGCACCTGCCATTGGCTATCCATACCACAAAGAATTGAATATAAAACCATCTCACTCACACACAAATGCCTAGCTAACCAAGCACCCAGATACCTATCCGACAATCTCAATCACCACACCCCAGCGCGCCCTACCAGATCAGCTCAAACACATTGCTTAAATATCCCAAGATTTAAGCTCCAAAAAGCAGGTGGCTCCAGCTTCCCCGTGCTTGCCTCCAAACTTTGGAATTCACTTCCACTCGAGCTGAGATCAGAACCTTCCTTTCACAGATTTAGACACAACACCAAAATTTGGCTTCTATCCAAAGAAACGTAAACTGCCTAGCCCTACCTTACTAGCATGCACCAAGACTGTAAATTTGTAAATATGTAATCGGTTTGTACATTTCTGTTGTATTATTCTTGTTGTATTCATCGCAAGCGCCTGGATGCCCTAGGGCCAGGCGGCGCTATACAAATAATAAACTAAACTAAGGTTGAATTGATAGAAAAGTTGTTAGAATGCCAAAGTCTGAGGAGTGGGTCTGAAACCCCCATTCCTGAAGCAAATATGGAAAATGTTGATGAGGATGATAATGTTTCTGAGGGTAACTCAAATGTTATGGATGAGTTAGATGAGGCAGAAGAGTCTCACAATGTAGGCCCTGTTTTACCTCTGCCTGCTCATGGGCCTCAACCTTTGACTACAGTGAAGTGGGAGAATGGAAGACCAGGCTCCCGTCCTTCACCTCTCGCGCTTGGCCTAGAGGGTCACGGCCCAGACACCCGCCGCGAGAAGAGTTTGTCCATTTACCAGACGACCAGGTACCCTGGTACAGGAACATACGGATGTGTCCACCTGCCTGCCCAGCAGCCCGCACTGGCCATGCCGACACCTGCGGCTCGGATCAGCTAGACTAAAAACCACACGTCGTTAGAGATGCCATGACGACCTAGACAACGGGAAGCATATCTGTACAAATATACACACTTAACATTTCCACACCAATCTACACGAAGAACATACTCAGTGCTCTGACGTAGGCGACAGGCATATTCACGGACGTGCATCTTTATTATTTTTACATAGGCTTTCAGAATGCAGAAACGCAAGATGCATCATGAACTCATCTATAACGCTTGCTCACGCTCCTCTTGAAACCCGTTACCACCATGAGAGGTATAATGGAAACACGATACTGGTCATGGAAATATATGCTACTATAATCTAAAGCACCTATGCACCAAACAGACTACTTAAGCACCAGGCCCGAGTAGGCCTCAAACAAGAGCTCCCGTGGACATTAACAAAGCAAGAGTCAGGTTGCTGATCCTGCAGAAAGAACCCGGTGGAGCAACCAGCCAAGGTCGCAATGTTGCAAACCCACATCCAAGAACAAATCATCAAAGGCACGATGTTGCAACCTCACACTCCGCGGCCCAACGTTAAAGTCACACCGGCAAATTAAACCAGACACGCAGTAGAAAAAGCAATATTAATTGTGCAGAATTCTGCCTCTTTCACGGTCCCTCCCCACGTGACCAAGCCGAACCTGACGAGATGCCAAAACCCAGGAGAGAAAAGGCGTCTGGGTCCCTCACTACGAGACACAGGCCGATACACTTGAAATGCTCAATGGACACCTGCTACAGTGGGAGCGGTCAGCCTTCCACCTATGAATAAATCCTCACATTGTCTGCACGTACCCATATTGAAACATTGTTGCAAACACAGGTACACCGAGAGCTGGGAACAACGGTGGTCCCAGGCTGGGGAGCTCACGGATGCACCAATCAGAACATGGGGCTCTTATCTTAGACGTCAGTAATACTAGCCAATCCTCAGGAGTCTTCATGTAACAATTCTTATGTATCTAATTGAAGGGACAACCCAGATATACCACCTGACTACACCTTGACCACTAATATCATTCTCTATATGTGTACTATACTAACCCTACCACTCGAGCAACCAATTAAGAGTGGCGATAGGTTTTTTGTTAACTTTCTGAAGTGACGCAAGTAGCGCGTCATAATGCAGTAAAAAGGGCCTGCGAGCCCCACGATTATGTGTGTGTCAGGACGAACGCGTACGCTCCTTGACCCATCCCTGCCGTTTTGTATAAATAAACAGCAGAGTCACCTTGCTCCTTGTGTGTGTCTCATACTCTATCTCATCTGGGATATACGGGAGGAGTTGGGGCCTCCCTGCCCGGAGGTCTGCGGACGGCCCGGCCGACCCCGGCAGAATTTCCCCCCCGACAAGTTGGAGGCACTGCTGAGATCTGTTTAAGATCAACTTTTTTTAGTTTTTCCAGGCACTCCCGTTGCTGGGAGGCCCGGCGGCGCGGCCCCCTCTGCCGTTGCCCCCTTCTGAGGACTACAGGACCATCGCGGAGCCGCGAGAAGACCGGACAGCGCAATCCGGATATTGGCCCTCGGGAGCCGGTTGAGAAGTATCCCGCCCGCGGTCGGCGAGTGTCCAGACGTGGTCCAGACGAGGGGAGGTGGCGAGCCGCTTGGAGGGGTGCACGCAGTCGAGCGGCCCTGCATCGAGAGAACTTGGTGAGCATGACACGCACAACAAGCAATGCGAAATTGTGAGGGAGGGGGAGGAAGTAAATAAGGGAGGGGGGAGGTATTGTACAGATGTGCGGCGAAGGTTTAACTGAGTGTTGCCAATGGAATGAATGGTAGCGAAACGAGTGCGAGAACAGTCGGCTAACGTTACGCGAAAGAGGGGGGCGGGGCACGAAAACATCACGTGCAGCCGCTCGTAACAGTCAGCTAACGTTACGCGAAAGAGGGGGGCGGGGCACGAAAACATCACGTGCAGCCGCTCGTAACAGTCAGCTAACGTTACGCGAAAGAGGGGGGCGGGGCACGAAAACATCACGTGCAGCCGCTCGTAAGACACTGATGGTCTAAAATGCGACTAAGTGTGAGGGTGGGTGTGTGTGGTTTCCTACGACTTGACATTTATTGATCAATGAGTAGATGAGGTTCCCTATTGTTCGAGCAAGAAACTCGATAGGTAGATGACGTTTCCCTGTGGCCGGTAGCTAGTTACATAGTTGCCCAAAACGGAAGATAATTGGCTGGTTAAGCCCTCCTGTTGAGGGGCGTATCACACGCGAGGCGACGCAGCGTGCGCAGTCCGGTTATATTATTGATGAGATTACCTTGTTCCAGGAGAGACAGGAAGACAGCTGTAGGGTTAGCGGGGTAGATTGCAAGTGTATTTTGAACTTAAAGAACATAACAAGAATATACCAGTAGCTCGAAGAAATCGGTGACGTCACCAGTAGGGATTTAATAGGATATCGCGAGCACAAGGAATTTTGGGTTTGAGAGTGGTGGGGAAGAGAAGCATGATAAAGGAGCTGGTACGGAGATAAACTATAAACCAGTGGATCGAAAGAAGAAGGGGAAAGGGGCGTGGCTGCGCACGGAGAACGCCGGCCACGGCAAGTGTAAAAGGGGGAGGAGAACGGAGAAACAGGACGACTGTATAAGATCATCGTAAGGGGTACGCAGCCGCAGGGGGCTGCGTGCGCTTCGGCCGCAGGGGGCCGTAGGGGAAGGAATATAATATAACATCATATTTATTATTATTGCATAATTTGTCAAAGGATTGTCGTAAGTCCCCACACTTGCGGGGCGAGGTAAGCAATACAAGGTTGTATATTGTAAACTGCTAGTAAGGGGAAGGGTAACAAGGGGAGTGAAATTATGTCATACGGGAGAGGGTCGGGAGGGTGGGGGAACACCCTCACTACCCCACTACAGCACATATGCACCACACTGCCACCACATAGGGAGAAGTTAATTAAGTACAGCATAGAGTGGACCCAGGGGACAGACAACAAAATGTTAACACCATGGCCGCCTAATGGTAGTTTCGATCCATATGCCCAACATTCACTACTAAACCATCTGCACAATACATACAAGGGGAAGAAGTTGGCAAACCATGTGGAGGTGTTTAACTTATGGAGGATGTTCCAGGGGTCTCGACCAGGACCAAATGGAATGTTCACTATGGGGGAAACACCGGAAGAAAAGGAGATTAAGAAAGAAGGAACGGGTGGGGAAAAGGAGTGCGAAAGCACAAAGAATGCGGGGAACGAAAGACAGGGAGGAGAAAAGATTGATAAATCAGACGACATAAAAAAGGAACCGAGCAATGGGATACCCATAACACCAGGAGTGAAAACAGAGGGAGGAGGGTTGTACCCTTCAAGAGAATTAGGAGAAATAGAAGGACAGTTAAGGGCGGCTGAAGGATACTCAAACCCGGCATACAGCCCTCCACCATATGTGGCTCATGGGAAGATACCAATGGGGGACAGGAGGATTAGAGAAGAGCAGACTGTAGAGATAGGAAACGATGAGTGGGTAGCTGCACAGATATTGTTGAAATTACGAGGCTCACTAACTGGAGAAGAAAGGGAGGCGGTAAAGAGAACAAACGAGGATAGTGCCAGAGAGAGTGAAATGAGGGGAGAGGAGCTACTACGGCAGAAGGAAGAGATTTTGGAGGAAAGATTAGCAGAACTAAGGGATGAGCAGAATGAACTGATCAAACAACTTGAGAGGGAGGAAAGAGAGAGAGTGAGGAAAAGGAAAGAAGGTAAGGACGAACTGGAAAAATTAAGGGAACGAAGTGAGGAGCAAAAGAGAGAAGCTGAAAGGGTAAAAGGAGCAGCAGATAGGGTATCAAGAGTAGTGCTGAGAGAGAAGAAGAAGGAAGAAGAAGAAAAGGAAAAAGAAATGGAAATATGGAGGAGGAGGATAATATCAGAGACAGCTAAGAAATATGAAGAGGGGAAGGTAATAGAGAGTATAGTAGAAAGAGAAAGGGTGAAATGGGAAAGGAAGAAAGAGGATGAAAGGATATTGGAACAGATGAGCAACGAAGTAATGGAGGAATTGAAAAGGAAAAGGGAGGAAAATAGTAGGGAAATGGAGGAGAGAAGTGAAGGAGGAAGAGAAGAGAGGGGTTGGGAGAGTGAAAGATGGGGAGATGTATATAAAAGTAGAGAGGTAGCAACAACATCAGCACTAAGGGGAACAGTTGGTAACAACGGAAAGGGAGAAAGAGACCTAATAGACTTAAAAACAGTAACAATAAAAGGAAAAAAGGCAGAGTGGGGGGTGCCATTTATGAATGATTTTTGCAGTGAGGAGGAAGGAGGAGTGGAGAAGGATGGAAGGAAGAGTGAAAGGGAAAGCTTAGATAAATTATACCTCACTAGAACAAACATAGATTCGCCCTGGATGAGTAGAAGATGGGAGGAGCTGGAGAGAAGTAAGGAGGAAGTGAAAAGAATAGGGGAAACACAAACCAATGAAACCACGCCACCCACATCACCATCGCGCCCTCCCACGTCACGCCCTACATGTTCAACTACCGCGCGCTCTCTGCACAGAATAAAGCTCGCACCCTTCATGAATGAACTTACACCTTATGCATGTCGGCTTAGGGACCTCCCTAGTCGCAGGCAAGACAGACAAATAAACATACCCATATTGAACACAGGAAATGATGAAAAAAGGGGAAAGGAAGAAGAGGGAGGTAGGAGCAGAGGTAGTAAGGAAGAATTTGAAGTAGTAAAAGAAATGGGGGAAGAGGAGGGGTGTGAAGACTCAACATTATGGAGCGTAAAGGGTGACGCAAGACAGAATTTAATGCCACTGCTGGAGAGAGGAGGGGTTAGACCACAGTATGTACCTTGGAAACATACGGATAAGGAAAATATAAAATGTAGGCTCCCATCACTAAGTGGAGGTGCGGGTAAGTGGATATATGAAATGGAAAAACACACCGCGGGACAGAAACTAGCAGTAGGAGATGTGAAGGGCCTGTTAATATCAATATTAGGGGATAGAGCGGATGACATTTGGAAAAGAGCGGGATTCCATGGGGTAACAATAACGAACACATCGCATGATGGGGCACCATTTGCAAACTGCAGACATGCGCTATGGCAGGCACTGAGAGTGCAGTACCCAGACACATCAGACATAGGAGCCATTACTTCCCGTAAGATGGGTGAAAATGAGGATCCTGTTGATTATATCCAGGATATTCAAGAGAAGTGGCGCATGGAAACTAGAGAACAATGGGACAAAACACCAGCCATATTTTATCATATACTAGTACAAGGGCTCCCAGAAGGAGTTCAAAAACAACTAAAGAAAGTAGTGGGGATGGAAGCAAAACCATGGCCAGAAATACAACTGACTATAGTACATCACTGCAGGACATGGCAAGGAAAAATGAAACAAAAGGAAGAGGATAGGAAAACAGAAGAGGCCAAATTAGTACAGAAAAAACTTACTAAATACACAATGGAAGGGGCACTAATAACTACGCCCACACCAATGGCCCAAAGCCCAACGCAAGTAGTGGCTGCACAAGATCCCGCTCAAATAGCGCCTCCACAAGGTGTAATACAGCAAGTGCCGCCTCTGCAATTACACGCACCAAACATGGGAGGAGGGTACCCAATGCAAGGGACTGGGTATTATAGTTATAACAGAGGGAGAGGAGGGTTTATGAGGGGGAGAGGATATGGATATAATACCCAACAACAGGCTGGGGGACTCAGAAATCACTACCCCACAGGGCAACCCGTATACCAGGACAACACAGGGAGCTTCCCATGGCAAAACAGGGAACCACCCGTGTGTTGGAGCTGCGGACTATTAGGACACATGTCACGTACATGTAGGGTCAGGCCAGGAACACCAGCATGGAATGAACAAGCACAACCTAGGACCTCACAAGAACAGCAGGGCATACAACAACAGCAGATGTCACAACAAGGGAGTGGCCAACAACAACAACCACAACAGCAACAAACCTATTCACTGCCACAACCACAAATAACACAACAACTGACGCCGCCACAACAACAAGTGGCGTTAATACAACCACCACCCCAAAATGAACGAACGCAATTGGGTGGGGTGACGGTGTTGGGACACAACCCTTACACAGGGAATGGCCAATCATTGTACCCCCAATAGGCCAGCCCACAGACGGCCTTGGTGTGTCCCATCCTGTCAGTAACACCTAATAGTGCGGAGGAACCACGCATAGAGGTAACGATAGGTGACAAAAAATTATCATTTCTTGTTGACACCGGGGCAACCCGGTCTTGCATAAGGGAAGGTAAATTTAAGATGTCAGGCGAAGCCATGAACACCCAAGGATTTTCTGGGGCTAAAGGGTTGGTTCCATTTACTGATAATGTTCCCTTATCTATTGGAGATTATGATCTGTCAGTTCCACTTTTGTATTATAGTGCCTCACCAGTAAATATACTGGGGAGGGACATAATGAACAGGTTGAACATGACGATCTCCTTTACAGAGGATGGCATAATTTGCTCTACTCCAGGGATTAACATGCTCGCAGCACGACAGATTTTGCAAGCATACTGTGGACAGACAGCGATTAGGGCGGAGCCAGTAGATGGCGAGCTATTCCAATATGGCACAGACATGGCATTTGCATGGATGCCAGGGATAGAAGGGAAAATATGGAGGAGACCAGCAGCCTATCTGTTCCGACCAGAAACACCAGTTAATGAACTAGAAGGGAAGGTGTTTGTAATGGACATTGAGAGCATTATTGCAACAGCTGATTATGTTGCTGTACACGCCCAAGATAAAGAAGGGAGAGCATGGAGGGCAGTGATAGCACTAGCAGAAGGATGTAGGCTGACCCAGGTGTCAGATGAAGAGCTGTTTTCAGAAGAAAAGGAGGAAGGTGAAATGGTGTTCATGATGAGTGTAGAAATATGGCTAAGAGTGGCTCACAAACAAGTAGCACAGAAAATTGCAATGGCACTTGAGGCACCCGCAGGCACCCCAGTCCCATTTTTTAAGGAAGATATGTCAAAGGTGCCCAAATCATTATGGACTATTAGCCCTTATGACGTGGGATGCATAAAAAGCATAGGGGGTGTAAGGATAAAATTGAAAAAGGGTGCCATACTACCAAGAGTGAAACAGTACCCATTGTCAAAAGAGGCAGATGAAGGCATATATGAAACCATAACGGCCCTTATAAACAATGGCATATTGGTCCCCTCAGAATCACCATGTAACACAGCTGTGTACCCGGTGCGCAAGGCTAAAGGGGGGTCTTGGCGCTTCATACAGGACCTCAGACCCTTGAACAACATAGTAGAAGCAGAGTACCCAGTAACAGCAAACCCGGCCACAATATTGTGTGGCATTCCAGCAGAAGCATCACGATTTACAGTGATTGACCTTAAAAATGCTTTTTTCTCAATACCATTACACCCAGACTCACAAGATTTGACAAGCTTCACTTACCGAAATACAAAGTGGAAACATACCAGACTACCACAGGGGTATTGTGAATCACCCTCAATTTTCAATAGAGTAATACAGATGGATTTGGGTAACGTTGAGGTGGAAAGCACAGTGTTACAGTATGTGGATGACATAATAATTTGCAGTACAAACGAAAGTAAATGTAGAGAGGACTCCTTAAAAATGTTGACGATACTGGCAGAAAAGGGGTACAAGGTAGACATGGAAAAGATACAATACTGTCAGGAACAGGTACTTTACATTGGCCAACTAATATCCCAACATGGAAGAAGGATTGCACCACAGAGAGCACAGGCCATCTCAAGCACTCCCGTGCCACAGACTGTGAGAGAACTGCAGCAATTTCTGGGACTGTGCAACTACTGTAGAGCATGGGTATTTGATTACAGCTCATACATAGGACCACTGCTTGAGGGTTTAAGGGAAGCAAATAAAGGGGAGAAAAAGTTGGGGTGGACTATGGAAATGAGGGAGGCATTTGACGAATTAAAAGACGTGATATCAACTGCTCCAGTACTGGCATCCCCAGACTATGAGCGGCGCTTCTTTATATTTTCACATTGCGACTCAGCAGTGATGAAAGCAGTGTTGGCCCAAAAAACTAGCATGGGCTATAAACCAGTAGCATTTTACAGCGGTCACTTAGACCCTATAATGTTAGGCCACTTCTCTTGTGAACAAGGTCTTGCTGCAGCTGCTTTTGCAGTAGAAAAAGCATCAGCAATAACTATGGGGTGTCCAACTACACTATTTGTGGAACATGCACTATTTGCGATATTGAATAAACCTAAGTCCACATTAACGACACAGAGGGCATCAGGTTATGAGATTATTTTGTCTAAAGCTGAACTAGCAATTGTTAGATGTAGCACGGTTAACCCTGCAAGGTTCCTAGCAGAAGTAATTGAAGAGGGAGATTACGCCCACGACTGCACCCAAGTAACTGAAATATACTCATGTACTAGGAAAGTTGAAGAAAACGCACTAGAGGGAGGTGAGCTTTTGTTTATTGATGGGTCATCAACTATTGATCAAGGAGATGGGATACGAAGGACTGGGGCAGCAGTAGTAAAAATGATGGAGGCGCCGGTGTGTGTGGCTATGAAGTGTGTACAATTACCACAGCATTACTCTGCTCAAGCGGCGGAACTCGTTGCACTAATATTGGCATTAAAGGAAAGTTTTAATAAAAGAGTAACTATATATTCCGACAGTGCATATGTTACATCCACTGTCCACTCAGGGCTATCAAAATGGAGAAGAAGAGGGTTTAGGAGAGCTGATGGCACTCCAGTACAACATGCCCTCTTGTTGGCTGAACTAATTGAAGTAATAAACGACCCCCAAGAACTAGCCCTAGTAAAATGCACCGCACACACCAATGGAGAAGACTACGTCTCAAAAGGAAATGCAGCAGCAGACGCACATGCGAAATATGCTGCATATTTTGGTGAGATATGGAACCCCACAGACTCACAGAGAGGGAGAGGGAGGGGAATAGCGAGGGAGATGTTAATAAGAGAAGGGTACACCCATCTCCCAGCCACACAAATTATGGAGCTACAAGCGGCTGCACCAATGGCCGAAAAAGAAGTATGGGTGAAAAGAGGATGCACAATGTCACCAACCGACGCACTATGGCGCCAGGGTGGCACTGGGAAAGTTGTAATACCGTTGGCACTGTTAAATACCGCCTTGAGCCAATTACATCACCCTGCCCATACAGGCAAGGAAATAATTGCAGCACGAATTAGAGAAGATTGGTTTTGTCCCGAGTTAACCTCCCATGTGTCAAATTTTATCAGCAATTGCCTCACATGTCAACAGTTTACGGCCGGTCATACTCTAAAAGTGATAAGAGGTACCATACCTCGGCCAGAAGGACCTTTTCGGCACCTTCACATTGACTATGTTGATATGATCAACATCTGTCAAGGCAATAGGTATATGATTGTAGTAGTATGCCCATTTTCTAGGTGGATTGAAGCAGGGCCCTGTTCACACCCTGATGCGTTTAGAGCAGCCAAATTCATAGTAAGGGAGGTCTTCCCCAGGTGGGGAGTGTGCGAGGTGTTAAGATCAGACAAAGGCCCACATTTCGCAAATGAAATGTTCCAGCATATCACATCCCTGCTGAACATTAAACACAAATTTGCATGTGCATACCACCCACAGGCTAATGGTGTATGTGAACGCCTGAATGGCCTATTGAAGGAGGCAATTGCTAAAATACAACAAACAACAAAGAAAAGTTGGTTGTATTGCCTTCCGTTAGCATTGTTTGAACTTAGAAACAGGCCAGGGTCCGACCACCACCTCACCCCTCACGAAGTGGTTACTGGACGTCAAATGCGCCTTCCCCTAACACCAACGTCAAGGGCATTCACCGACAACGAAAGTTCAGCGAATGTGTTAGGTGATGAAATGTATCAATATGTGTCTTCTTTGATTACTAGTGTCGTGTTTGTGTCTCAACAGCTCGAGCGCACACGGGGCGGGTCTACCAGCAATCAAGAAAAAGACGAAAGTACGGAATTGGGAAAGGAGAACTCGTGCAAACTTGCCAAAGGTGACCACGTACTACTTCGCAATTTCAATAGAAAGTGGAACGAGAAGAGGTTCACTGGCCCCCATCTGGTAGAGGACGTATCAACAAGAGCAGTAAAACTAAAGGATAAGCGTGCCTGGAACCACCTACATGACGTAAAGATCTACAAACTGCAGACCCGCCCCAGCGCCAACGACAGGTCCATTGGAAGAACAGCAACAACATCCCCGACAGCGGAAGAAGGTTCAACCACAGACAACGACCCAATTGTTAACTCGGAGACGATAACTGACAAAGAAGAAGGGGGTGATCCCCATACTGCCCACCCCATGGTCACACGCTCAAAGAGTAAAAATACTTCCGCCATCTGAGCGCAAACCCCCCCCCATTGACTGCTAAGTACAGTTGTAACTAAAACTGAAGGACATTGCTTGCACCAATACACATGTAAACACGTGAATGTTCTCTTTTTTCTCTCGCACATACAGGAACTGCGTAATATTGTATTGTTAAGAAAAGCTAATCAACAAGTTCAGTGTGCAGGTGTAGATGGTGCTGCCAGACGATAACTACCCAGAAGAATTGTCACACCAATTTGTATACGAAATAAAGAGGCCAACATACTTAAAAAGGAGAAGGGTACGTGTCTACTACACAGCCTTCCTCCTGGCCATAGAATATTACATGCCCCACCTCCGCCCATACTTGCCGGTCCTAAGAGACCCATCACTTAGAGTAGCGTGGGAGCAGCTCTTCGCCTGGGCACTGAATGACTACTTGATAGGGAGAGCTTAAAGGAAACAAAACTAACATTTAATAACGAGCACTTTTGAGAATTTTTAGGCGGGCAACTGTAACGTCGCAAGAATAAGCTGCCAGGACCGCAGCAAGGTAAGAGCAAAATGCCGGTGAAATTAGCATATGTAATAAAAATAATAGGGATTTTTATGATCACCGGGTTCTTGGCTGCCTCTGTCTGGCAGTACAGCTATGCTATCGATTTTATTGCTGCACCCAAACTTAATATACCCCCGTCCCCTGCTGCAACAGGTGTTACGTCAGATGGTAATAGTAATTTTGCACCCAAGCAAAATAGAGTTAAACGCAGCACGTACTCAGACAATAAAGGTATTGATAATTATGTACAAGATTCAGCACACGTCACAAACAACATATGGTACCAGCACATGACCCGCATTGGTAAGCAGACAACTGAGGATAGCTGTTACGTTTGCTCATTAATACCATACGCCATGAGCGCTTCACGAACATTTGTTGCCACAGAAATAGATGAAAAAACAGCACAGTGCATAATATATTTGGCCCTGTTCCAAACGAAAGGAAGATTTCAAGGAACAGTAGTGCACATGACATGGAAAACACGAGACTCATACCCATATGAAAACAACTTCCTCAAGACCTATCTGAGTTATCACAAGACCAGTTTACATGCTGAAGCATTCAGGTACATAACAAGTGGCCCTGCAAAGGGAGAAACAAAGAAGGTAACACTGCAGTATCTACCATGTGATTGGTACGCCACTGAAGTTCCGGGTAAACAAGGATGCTGGGAGAGGCCGCTACTGACGATAACAGGAAAGGTGTTCCTGGGCAACAGCTGGGAGATAGGAGTGATTGGCAGCAACATGGTAACAAAAGAAACTATCTCAACTATCGAGACACACAATCATCGATGTTGGACGACGTGGATCAAGTATGTACCAATGCTCACGTGGGTAGAAGAAGATGAAGACCCGATAACTATACTACCATTGACTGCGCCCAAAGTATGCTACCAGCATAAAGGAGAGGTGGACGTAGGATATAACACCAATTGTGCAAGCGTGATGGAGTTACCTGAGGGGGGAGCGGGAACAGCAGTAATAATGGACCATTATTGGGCCTGTGGAGAAAAGGCATATCATACACTGCCTCCCCTGTGGAATGGTGTGTGCACAATGGTACACGTCAATGTACCATCACTAGTGGTACCTAAGAAGCATGTCGATGTGGCGAAATTTCCTAAAATGGATGAAGGGGATAGGAGAAGAAAGAGATCTGCACCACTTCAGAAGGAGCAAGGAAACAGGACCAACAGCAATGATACTGTCCTAAATAGGAGAAAAAGACAAGGAGAGCCATTGACAGGAAATTACCTGTGGGGAAGGTCGGAAACGGAACTAACATCAATACCGCCAGAACACAGACTATTCAGCAGAGCAGCAATGTTCTTCTCCTCAATAATACATCCGGGACTGCAGGCATACGCAAACGCAAAATGGCTCCAAATAACCAGGTGGGAACTAATGATGACCATCAATTCAACAGTAAATGGGTTCAACGCAATTAAAGAGGAGCTGCGAGCTGTAAGGATGGTAGCACTCCAGAACAGATATGTATTGGACCTTCTCACAGCAATGGAAGGAGGAGTTTGTGCAAAGATAGGACAATCTTGCTGCACGTTCATACCTGCCAACGATGCTGACAATGGTACACTGACAGAAGCAGTTTCACAATTGGCCCAGATGCACTCCAAAATGATGGACGAAAGTAACGGTGTAAACAAGGATAAGAGCTGGTTTTCACTATTATGGTCATGGATGCCATCTTGGCTGTCAGATGGACTGAAAATAATAGTGGGGTGTGCTATTTTGGCTGGAGCTACCCTGATCATAATTAGATTTTGGAAGGCCCGGAAGGCACGCACGACTGACGAGTTGCTGGAAATGGTGGGAATGCACCCCTTAATGCCAGCAGATGACGGCCAGCATACAGGTGTGATAATACAAGAAAGGGAGAAGTTGCGCACCCAAATCATCACCAATCATCTAGACCCACCATCAGTGAAGATCGAGAACCCAAGGAACCCCAGGAGCTACATAGGAAGATGGGTATACTGTACTCCTGGAGGAACATGTGAATACATGTATTGGTCATTTGAAGATCATGTAAACCATTATGGACATCTCGGAGGGATAACTAAGATATGGAGGGTAAGAGGAGATAACGAGAAGGATATGTTTGTGGTCGACAAGTCGACCAGAGGGGGGACTGAAGTGGGAGAATGGAAGACCAGGCTCCCGTCCTTCACCTCTCGCGCTTGGCCTAGAGGGTCACGGCCCAGACACCCGCCGCGAGAAGAGTTTGTCCATTTACCAGACAACCAGGTACCCTGGTACAGGAACATACGGATGTGTCCACCTGCCTGCCCAGCAGCCCGCACTGGCCATGCCGACACCTGCGGCTCGGATCAGCTAGACTAAAAACCACACGTCGTTAGAGATGCCATGACGACCTAGACAACGGGAAGCATATCTGTACAAATATACACACTTAACATTTCCACACCAATCTACACGAAGAACATACTCAGTGCTCTGACGTAGGCGACAGGCATATTCACGGACGTGCATCTTTATTATTTTTACATAGGCTTTCAGAATGCAGAAACGCAAGATGCATCATGAACTCATCTATAACGCTTGCTCACGCTCCTCTTGAAACCCGTTACCACCATGAGAGGTATAATGGAAACACGATACTGGTCATGGAAATATATGCTACTATAATCTAAAGCACCTATGCACCAAACAGACTACTTAAGCACCAGGCCCGAGTAGGCCTCAAACAAGAGCTCCCGTGGACATTAACAAAGCAAGAGTCAGGTTGCTGATCCTGCAGAAAGAACCCGGTGGAGCAACCAGCCAAGGTCGCAATGTTGCAAACCCACATCCAAGAACAAATCATCAAAGGCACGATGTTGCAACCTCGCACTCCGCGGCCCAACGTTAAAGTCACACCGGCAAATTAAACCAGACACGCAGTAGAAAAAGCAATATTAATTGTGCAGAATTCTGCCTCTTTCACGGTCCCTCCCCACGTGACCAAGCCGAACCTGACGAGATGCCAAAACCCAGGAGAGAAAAGGCGTCTGGGTCCCTCACTACGAGACACAGGCCGATACACTTGAAATGCTCAATGGACACCTGCTACAGTGGGAGCGGTCAGCCTTCCACCTATGAATAAATCCTCACATTGTCTGCACGTACCCATATTGAAACATTGTTGCAAACACAGGTACACCGAGAGCTGGGAACAACGGTGGTCCCAGGCTGGGGAGCTCACGGATGCACCAATCAGAACATGGGGCTCTTATCTTAGACGTCAGTAATACTAGCCAATCCTCAGGAGTCTTCATGTAACAATTCTTATGTATCTAATTGAAGGGACAACCCAGATATACCACCTGACTACACCTTGACCACTAATATCATTCTCTATATGTGTACTATACTAACCCTACCACTCGAGCAACCAATTAAGAGTGGCGATAGGTTTTTTGTTAACTTTCTGAAGTGACGCAAGTAGCGCGTCATAATGCAGTAAAAAGGGCCTGCGAGCCCCACGATTATGTGTGTGTCAGGACGAACGCGTACGCTCCTTGACCCATCCCTGCCATTTTGTATAAATAAACAGCAGAGTCACCTTGCTCCTTGTGTGTGTCTCATACTCTATCTCATCTGGGATATACGGGAGGAGTTGGGGCCTCCCTGCCCGGAGGTCTGCGGACGGCCCGGCCGACCCCGGCAGAATTTCCCCCCCGACAACAGGAACCCCACCAGGTCCAACACTAAGTCCTGAATTTGTCTCTTTGGAGAGAATGAGACTTGAGTTAGAATTTAAAAGAATCCAAGCCCAAACTGAAAGCAAACATCAAGAACTTAAACTCAGAGAAATGTAGTTGAATCATGCCCTTGAAATGAAGAAATTTTCTCTTGGAACTGGTTCTCTCCCAGAGTCTTCTAGGTCTTCCAGTCCTAAGAGGCCTCACATGCCCAAAGATGCAGTAAGTATGCATGAGGTTCAGCTTGATATTTTGGATTGGTTGGCTGCTTTTGAATATAACCATGGGATTCAAGACGTTACAGGGAATCAGCTGATTCCTTGGCTTTTTTCTAGGCTACCCCCTGTTGCAACTGATGTGGTAATGGAGTTGGGGGATATAGGCAGAAAGGAGTATGAACGTGTGAAACTAGCTTTGATAGCTAGGTTTGGGAAGACCCATTCCCAGTATCTTAAGAGGATTAGAATCCTCAAAAAGCATGACGTTACCCCTTGGGCTACCTGGGTGACTGAAGGTTGAAAAACTTAGATGGATGGTTTAAGGGTTACAGAGTTAACACTTATGAAGATATGAGAAATATGTTTATGTTGGTATCTATTTATGATGCCTGCTCTCCTGAGCTGAGACAGCACTTGGCTGACTCTAAGGAAATTGATCCAAAGAAGTTTGCAAGGGCTACTGACTTTTGGGTTGCCAACAAGGCTACTCACAAGGATTCTGGGGTAACGCCGAAGAAGGATGAGGGGAAGTAGCACAAGAAAGATACCAAAGAGAATTCCAATACCTCCACTCCAAAAGAGGGCCCCAAGGTAAACCAAATCAGGCTAGTGGTGCCAAACAAGAAGAAGGTCAAAACAAACCCCCATTCATAAAGACATTTGGAAAATGTTATGCTTATGGGTCAACTGACCATGTGAAAGGGGATCCCAGATGCAAGGGTAAACCTTCTGGGATCCACAACGTCTCCGTAACCTTCTCCCCAGAAGATGAAGTACCAATGGCAAGTGGAAACTTTCACTTAGTGGCTGAGGAACCGATGAAAGTCTTAGCCAGTGATTCTTTAGTATCCCGGGGTCTGTAGGAACAACAGAAGTTAGATGTATACAATTCCATTCCAGACAATACTAAAGAGTATTACAAAGACAGTGTTCTTGTGAATGGTCAGGAGGCCCCTGCCATCAGAGACACTGGGGCCAGTATAACTGTAGCTGATGAATCATTTTTCAAGGTGGAGGATGTTGCTAAGGCAACCAAATTCCTAACTAAGCTTGCTGGAGGCCCTGCCCAAATGCTTTCACAGTCACCAGCTCTCATCCAATGCAATGACATGACTGTCAAGATACCTGTACGTGTGCAGAGTAAAGTACCTGGGAGAATCCTGTTGGGGAATGACTTAAAAACTCTTGGAGTTGTATCAAGCACCCCCAAGCCTCCCAGCAAAAGGAAACAGGAGCAGACTAGGAAGGCCAGCGAGAGTACCATAAAAGACTCTCAAGAGGAGATTATAGAGGAAACCATAACTCCCAGTCCACAGGACTTATTGACTGTAATTTCAAAAAAAGAAGAGGAAAAGGGGAAACCTAAACCCTCCATGAAGAAACCAACCAGCACTCCTGTGCTACCAACAAGGACATACCCGAGAGGACTGCCCAAAGTCACACCTGTGACTTCTCCACCAGCTGAGGCTGAGTGTGTGGAACAACCTTGTGTGGTTGAATAAGCTGCTGAGGAATCAGAGCTGGATAAGGACCTTGCTTCTGTTGGAGATCTGGATCCTGCAGACCATCCTGAGCTGCAGTCTTTACTGGGAGAAGGTGGACCCTGTATGGCAGACTTCAGCAGAGGTCAAAGAGTGTCCTACTCTTGAAGGTCTTCACCAACAGGAAGCTTCCCAGCTCAATGGGCAAGAGCCAGGGAAGCATAGGTTGTACTGGGAAGATGGCCTCTTCTACAGTGAACCGACTGAGTCTATCCCAGGGGACTACAGAAGACTTGTAGTGCCTCTTGAAAGCAGACTCCAGTTCCTACAGTTAGCCCATGAGATACCTTTGACTGATCAATTAAGTTTTAAGAAGACCAAGGAAAGGCTCTCTTTATATCTCTACTGGCCTAAGTTGGGGTCTGATGTAGATAAGTTCTGTAGGAGCTGTCACACTTGCCAAATCACTGGCAAGAGTGGAGCCAAGAATGTGGCACCCTTGTTGCCTCTCCCACTGGTGGGAGTCCTTTTTGAGAGGGTATGAATCGACATTATTGGTCCCTCAAACCCTCCAACATCTTCAGGAAACAGGTTTATCCTGGTTGTAGTAGACCATGCTACTAGGTACCCTTAAGCTATACCTATGAGAACTGTTACAGCTCAGGCTGTGGCTAAGGCCCTACTTAGTATTTTTACCAGGGTAGGTTTTCCTAAAGAAGTTATTTCTGAGATGGGATCCAATTGTATGTCCCACTACATGCAGGCCATGTGGAAAAACTGTGGAGTAACTTCCAAGTTCTCAATTGCCTTCCATCCTCAGACAAATGGATTGGTAGAGAGGTTCAACCGTACAATGAAGAGCATTATAGGTGCTTTAGAGGAAGCGCATACAAGAAAGTGGGACCTTCTACTGCCATGCCTTATATTTGCTTATAGAGAAGTCCCTCAGGAGGTAGTTGGATTTAGTCCCTTTGAACTTCTCTATGGCCATCCAGTTAGAGGCCCCTTGGCCCTATTTAAGTAGGTGTTGGAGAGTGCTCCTTGCCCCAAGCCAGTGAGAGTCACTGACTGTGTTATAGGTCTCCGGAGGAGAATGTCACACATGATGGCAGAAGCATCAGATAACTTGAAAGCAGTTCAAGCTCTGGTGAAGCATTGGCATGACCAGAAGGTCAACATGGTTGAGTTTACTCAAGACCAGCTAGTTCTAGTTATGCTACCTACAAGGCTTATGGCATTACAGGACAAATGGATATGACCCTTCAAGGCTGTGGGCAAACTTGGATAGGTCAACTATCTGGTGGACTTAGGCAATCCTAAGGAGGCTCCCAAAGTCTTTTACACCAACCGTCTAAAAGCTTATGTCTCAAGACCAGAAGTGGGAGCTTTGCTTCTAGCTTCAGCTCAAGAGGAGGAGGAGTGTGAACCTCTACCTGATTTACTCAGAGGCCAGCCTTTAGATGAGGAAATAGAAGGAGTTAATCTCTCTTCTAATTTGACACCTGAACAACAGGAAGAGTGCACTTTTCTGTTAAATCAGTTTGCCTCCCTGTTTTCATGATCACCGCACTTGACCCCTTGGGTCCAGCATGATATTCACACTGGTGACTGTTTACCTGTTAAAAGCAGAGGTTACAGGACATCAGATCATGTTAGATCCCACATAAAGGAGGAGGTCAACAAGATGATTGATCTCGGGGTAATAGAGCCCTCTACAAGTCAATGGTCTAGTCCAGTTGTTCTAGTACCAAAGGCAGGATCCAAGGAGTTGAGATTCTGTGTGGACTATAGATGTAACGCTCACCTGATTCCCACAGAGGCGCTGACCCGTTCTGGACTGCTACCAATTCTTCTACAGTAAAGCGCAGGGCCCGGAAGATAGACTGGACTGGCCCTCCCCCGAATCTCGTCTGTCTGGCTCGTAGGATAATTTTTCTGTAGGTGGGAAAGAGGGAGTTAATATCTGCTGGGAAGAGTATCTGCTCCCCCCTATCTCCTCCTTCTAAATCCTCTTGTCGCTAGTTCGGTTTTTGTGGGCTCTCACCTTATTTTCTGTAAGGATGAGCCCTCCATCCTGCTTCTGGTGCAGGGGCGCGTTGATTCCAGTTACTTCACTGGGGTATTTAGTGGGCGCGATTCCTCTGGCTGTTCGATCCCACTTCGGGATTGCCGTAAGTATGTAGTCTTTAGATTATATTAAATGTCTTTTCCCCTTCGGGGCCGGGGTCTAGAAAAGGCAGAAAGGCCCTTCTGACCCGAATGGAGGATTGAGTTCAACCAAAATCTGGAAAGTCCTTAGGTGAATATTCCCTCCTGTATCAAGTCCGATGCTCACCTTCTTCCATTTTGCAGGAGCCGATTAGCTGCCGGCGTCGAAACCGCTGTTGTTTGTGGTAAGGCCTCGTAAAGGTAAGTGGAATAGGTGTGGCACCGGGTGAAGCGGAGCGCTTCTAATCGTGTCTTTCCCCTTTTTGCAGGTGCCGAGGTGCTGCAAGCTTTGTAGCCGTTTCTGCACATGGCGCGGCCACGATATGGTAAGAGAAAGCGGCGCTGCGGTGAGCGTTGTGGTGCGCTGCTAACCTTGTGCTTTTCTTTTGCAGGATTGTCGGAAGAAGGTTTCCCGAGTGCAGGATTCCGGTGAGTAAAGCTTTGGAAGCTTGTCTTTTCTCTCCTTTTGTCTTTTAGGTGTTCCAGGAGCTGCGGGCGTGTCAGGAGCCAGGATGCAGGAGCCGACTCGGTGAGCATCCTGCTGCTGATGCAGAATAACGTGAAGCACGTGAATTCCTTCGGGCGTGGTTTAAATAGCAGAGGAGTGCTTCAGGTGAGTATCCTTCCTCCGGCCCCACCCAGGTAAGAAAAGAGTTCCTGAAGTGGAAAAATAGTTCCTCCCAGCCTAAATGACTGGAGACCTCAGCCAGACTGGATTGCTCTGGGTGAGTAAGCAGCATGGTCTGCCTCAGGTAAGTCCACCCAAGCATTATGACATGTTTTGACCAAATGAGCCTGGCGCCTATGGCGCCAGGACTGAAGCCTTTTATGAGCCTGGCACCAAAGGCGCCAGGATGTGGTCCAAAGGGCCCCAGTAGCGGTCTGCTGGATCCGGTGATGTGGGTGATAGGTCTGCTTCCGGGGACGCTGGGCCTGGCCTGGCTCCCCGGGAGCAGCCATCATGACAGCAGCCCCCCTCAAGGCCCCTCCCAAGATTGTCTTCCCAGGGGTTTTTGGTTTATTTGGAAAGGTGTGATGAAATTTCTTAATCAGCCGAGGAGCATGGACGTGGTCACAGGGTTCCCAGGATCTCTCCTGAGGACCATAACCTTTCCAGTCAATTAGGTAGAACAGCTTTGACCTAATGACCTTAGAGTCCAAAATGTTCTTTACTTCGAATTCAGGTTCTCCATCCACTTGAATGGGTCCCGGAGGTTTAGTTAGTCTGGTTCCAGGTTGCATAGATTTTAAAAGTAATACATGAAACACTGGATGTATTCGCATATGAGTTGGTAATTCTAGTTTAATAGCCACCGGATTAATTATAGCAGTAATAGGATATGGCCCCAAATACTTCGGATTAAAAGTGCGAGGTCCTTTGAGTGATAAGTGTTTGGTGGACAACCAGACTTGGTCCCCAACCTGGTATTTAGGTGTCTCGCTCCGGTGTTGATCTGCACCTCTCTTGTATCTTTCCTTGGCTTGCTGTAAGTGTGCCGTTGCTTCCTTGAAGGCTTGGGTAATAGTAGTGTGCAGCTGATCCACGGCGGGTGTTCCGAGATCCTGAGGAGGATCGAGGTTGGAGGTTCGAGGGTGGGTTCCATATACTGTGTAGAAGGGACTCTGCCCCGTTCCTGAGTGAACTGAATTGTTGTATGCATATTCAGCTATCCAAAGAATGTCTTTCCAGTTGCTTTCTGACTGTTGTAGCATGCATCGTAAATATTGTTCGAGAGACTGGTTCGTCCTCTCAGTTTGACCATCGGTTTGGGGGTGGTGGCTGGTTGAGAGTCTTACATCAATTTGGGCCAACTGACAGCAACTACGCCAGAAATGGGAAATAAATTGACTCCCTCTGTCGGAGATGAGCACCGACGGGAATCCGTGTAACCGGACAATATTTTCAAGGAATTCTCTGGCTAGTACTGAAGCTGAAGGTAAACTTTTTAACGGAATGAAATGTGCCATTTTGGAAAATAGATCTACAATAACGAGGATGGTGTTGTACCCGGAGCAGGGGGGTAAGTCAGTCATAAAATCCATAGAAAGGGTGTGCCAGGGAGATGGTGGAATGCCTAACGGTTGAAGAAGACCAGCCGGTCTTTTCTTTTGACCCTTGTTTTGTGCGCACACACCACACGACATCACAAATTCTTTTATATCTTTTCTCCATGAAGGCCACCAGAATTGTCTTTTCACTTTTTCTTCTGTTTTGGCTATGCCAGGATATCCTTCTATCAATGAGTCGTGATAGCAGTAATAACTTGCTTTTGGAGTTCAGAGTGTGGAAGAAACAGTCGACCTCGGAAATAAGGTAGGCCATTGGTTAAGGTAAAATCAGTTCCTTTTTGTATCCAGTTCTGCAAATCAGTTGAATTTAAGAGTTGTTTAACTCTGTCCTGAATGTCTTCAAGTGATTGCGAAGAAGTCATGCCTAAGATTCTTTGCTAAGGAATTATTGGTACCGGCTCAGTGTTACCGATAACGTCCCCCATTCCAATTCGAGAAAGGGCATCTGCTTTACCATTCTTACAGCCAGGGCGGTAAGTGATTACAAAGTCGAATTCGGCAAAGAACAGGGCCCAACGGAGCTGTCGAGATGATTGTGCACTGGCGGTTTTCAGATACTGTAAATTCCTATGATCAGTAATCACTGTGATGGTGTGTCTTGCTCCAAGGAGATAATGACGCCAGGCCTTAAAAGCGGATTTAATTGCCAGCAGTTCCTTGTCAGTGATGGCGTAGTTTATCTCGGGAGCCGAGAATTTCCGGGACCAGAATGCAACGGGATGTAATTGGTTGGTTTCTGGGTCTCTTTGAGAGAGAACGGCTCCCATAGCTAAGCTGGACGCGTCAGTTTCGACGATGTAAGGGAGGTCCGGACGTGGGTGTTTCAATATAGGTGCAGAAGTAAACTTCTCTTTTAGTTCTTGGAAGGCTTGCTCAGCTTCTTTGGACCATTCAAAACGTTTATTCTTTCTTAAGAGTGCCGTGATGGGTTGCACCACTCGTGAAAACTCCGGAATGAATCAGCGATAAAAATTGGCGAAACCTAACATGCTCTGAACACCTTTTACAGAACTGGGTGATGGCCATTTGAGGATAGCGTCCGCTTTTCGTGAGTCCATTTGGACTCCTTTAGGTGTCAGGATAAAACCCAGAAATTCGACTTCGGTGGCATGGAAAACACATTTTTCAAGTTTTGCAAATAATTTGTGTTGACGTAATTTTTTAAGTACTGCTCTGACATGATTTCGATGATCAGCTTCCGAAGAGGAGTATACGAGAATGTCATCTATGTACACGACAACACAAACTTCAATGAGCTCCCTGAGGACATCATTCATAAAATATTGGAAGGCAGCCGGTGCATTGCACAGTCCGAAAGGCATCACTTGGTACTCAAACAACCCATATTTGGTGCGGAACGCCGTCTTCCATTCGTCGCCTTCCTTGACCCGCACCAAATGGTAAGCCCCTCGGAGATCTAACTTGGTGTATATGCAGGCGTCCTTCACCTGGTGAAGAAGCTCTGGGATCAGAGGTAGTGGATATCTGTTTTTGACTGTTATCTGATTCAAAGCACGGTAATCTATGCAGGTTCTGAGGTCACCTTCTTTTTTGGTACGAAGAATAATGCCGAGGATGCAGGGGACTTTGACGGGCAAATAAAACCATTGGCCAGGTACTGGTCCAGATACTGACGTAAATGAAGATTCTCGGGCTCGGTGAGGGCATAAATCCTGCTGCAGGGAGAAGTTGCTCCGGGTATTAAATCTATCTGACAATCATATGACCTGTGGGGCGGTAGGTTATTGGCTTGCTCCTTTTGAAAAACATCCTGAAATTCTCGGTATTCCGGCGGTAATTGCAAGCAGTCAGCCGTTACTGTAGCTAGGCCAGTGCCCGAAGCTCGTAGGTAGCAGGTTTGTGCACACTCTGGAAAAGTTATCGTCTTTGCTCGCCAATCAATTTGAGGATTGTGTGTTTCCAGCCAAGGAATTCCCAGAATAACTTGAAATTGCGGGGCCTTGATCACGTCAAACACTATTGACTCCCTTTGCCCATCTTGACCTAACAATGTCACTTCGGTAGTTGAGTGGGTTGCCGGCCCAGAGGCTATCTCGGTTCCATCTACTGTGGTGATGACATCTTTGATGGTTTTTGGGCAAAGAGGCAGATTCACCCTGGAAGCCAACTCGTGATCCACGTAGTTTCCTATAGCCCCACTGTCGATGTACGCCTGAATTACATGCAATCGTTCTGGCTGCTTCGGATTTATGAGAACCATTGGCATAATGAAGTGCGAGGTCAAAGAATTGGTTTTCAAGCTCGGCAAGCAGACCTCTACGCTTGTCGGGCGAGGTCGTTTCCCGGCTCAGACTCTACAGGATTTTTATCAGAGGCGCCTACTGTCTTCTTGGGAGGTTTCACCGGACAATCTCAAAGAAAATGCCTCAACGACCCACAGTAGAGACACAGTTGCATTTGCCGTCTTCTGTCACGCTCCTTTTGGGTCAAGGGGCCTTTTACCACCCCAATTTGCATAGGTTCAGTGGCGTCGAGGCCTTTGGAGTTACTCTGGATTTTCGCGAAAACCCGAGTTTCAAACCTGGATCGATCTGCTTTCCTATTTTGAAGCCTGTGATCCAATTGGACCACCAAGTCAAGATATTCCGAACAGTCCTGGGGTGGATTTACAACCTGGGCAAGGACGTCTTTAAGTTCACCACGAAGACCTCGATGGAATAGCGTGATTCTTTTTTCCTCGGGCCATCTTGTTTCTACAACTAGCCTATTGAAGGTTGCAATGTAGGCCAAAAGGTCCCGATTACCTTGTCGTAGGGATATGAGTTCATTGTCCAGGGCCTGCCCCTGGGAGTGTCTTGCAAACAGTCTTTCCATACTAGTCTGGAAGGCTTGAAAATTCCGAAGGATTGGATCATCTTGGGTAACCAATGGAATTGACCAGTCAGCTGCACTGCCACTGAGGTACGAAAGTACAAAAGCTACCTTGGTCTGGTCATTCGGGAAGGCCCCAGGCCTGCAGAGAAAGTGCAATCGACATTGATTCATAAATACTGCGAATCATTTGGGATCTCCTGCAAAACGTTCAGGTGGTGCCAATGGCACATTTCCGGGTAGGTTGATTTGAACTGGATTAGTTGCAGGCACAGGGGTGAAATTCCCCCCTGAATTGAGTAAAGGTGTCTGCCCCGCTTGACTCTGTAACACCTGTCTGGCAAGATCATCAGTTCGTTCCTTGGACACTATCAATTCCCTCCTGAGGGCGTTTGTCTCCTGGTGGGCAGCATGAACTTCGGCCCGTAGCTCCCCTAATAGCTGAGCCAGTTGGTCTGTCTCAGAAGTTTCCATAGCGCCTGCGTAGGAGGTTATTGGTAGGCTTTGCGTTCTGTAACGCTCACCTGATTCCCACAGAGGCGCTGACCCGTTCTGGACTGCTACCAATTCTTCTACAGTAAAGCGCAGGGCCCGGAAGATGGACTGGACTGGCCCTCCCCCGAATCTCGTCTGTCTGGCTCGTAGGATAATTTTTCTGTAGGTGGGAAAGAGGGAGTTAATATCTGCTGGGAAGAGTATCTGCTCCCCCCTATCTCCCCCTTCTAAATCCCCTTGTCGCTAGTTCGGTTTTTGTGGGCTCTCACCTTATTTTCTGTAAGGATGAGCCCTCCATCCTGCTTCTGGTGCAGGGGCGCGTTGATTCCAGTTACTTCACTGGGGTATTTAGTGGGCGCGATTCCTCTCGCTGTTCGATCCCACTTCGGGATTGCCGTAAGTATGTAATCTTTAGATTATATTAAATGTCTTTTCCCCTTCGGGGCCGGGGTCTAGAAAAGGCAGAAAGGCCCTTCTGACCCGAATGGAGGATTGAGTTCAACCAAAATCTGGTAAGTCCTTAGGTGAGTATTCCCTCCTGTATCAAGTCCGATGCTCACCTTCTTCCCTTTTGCAGGAGGCGATTAGCTGCCGGCGTCGAAACCGCTGTTGTTCGTGGTAAGGCCTCGTAAAGGTAAGTGGAATAGGTGTGGCATCGGGTGAAGCGGAGCGCTTCTAATCGTGTCTTTCCCCTTTTTGCAGCTGCCGAGGTGCTGCAAGCTTTGTAGCCGTTTCTGCAAGTTGCGCGCCCACGATAAGGTAAGAGAAAGCGGCGCTGCAGCGAGCGTTGTGGTGCGCTGCTAACCTTGTGCTTTTCTTTTGCAGGATTGTCGGAAGAAGGTTTCCCGAGTGCAGGATTCCGGTGAGTAAAGCTTTGGATGCTTGTCTTTTCTCTCCTTTTGTCTTTCAGGTGTTCCAGGAGCTGCGGGCGTGTCAGGAGCCAGGATGCAGGAGCCAACTCGGTGAGCGTCCTGCTGCTGATGCAGAATAACGCGAAGCACGTGAATTCCTTCGGGCGTGGTTTAAATAGCAGAGGAGTGCTTCAGGTGAGTATCCTTCCTCTGGCCCCACCCAGGTAAGAAAAGAGTTCCTGAAGAGGAAAAATAGTTCCTCCCAGCCTAAATGGCTGGAGACCTCAGCCAGACTGGATTGCTCTGGGTGAGTAAGCAGCATGGTCTGCCTCAGGTAAGTCCACCCAAGCATTATGACATGTTTTGACCAAATGAGCCTGGCGCCTATGGCGCCAGGACTGAAGCCTTTTATGAGCCTGGCGCCAAAGGCGCCAGGACGTGGTCCAAAGGGCCCCAGTAGCAGTCTGCTGGATCCGGTGATGTGGGTGATAGGTCTGCTTCCGGGGACGCTGGGCCTGGCCTGGCTCCCCGGGAGCAGCCATCATGACAATAGAGCTCTTAATGCAGTCACCAAGACTGATGCCCACCCTTTACCAAGGACAGATGAACTGGTGGATAAACTTAGTTCAGCCAAGTACCTCAGTACATTTGATCTCATTTCAGGCTATTGGCAAATAGCACTGACATACACGCCAAGGAGAAAGCTGCATTCTCAACCCCAGCAGACCTCTACCAGTTTAAGGTAATGCCTTGTGGACAAAAGAATGCACCTGCTACATTCCAAAGGATGGTTAACCAGGTTCTGAATGGGATGGAGGACGTCTGCATGGCATACTTAGATGACATTGCACTGTTCAGCCCTACTTGGAAAGAACATGTTGACCACTTAGGATATGTTTTGCAGGCTCTTGAGCAGGCCCATCTGACCATAAAGGCAAGTAAATGTCAAATTGGTCAGAGCAAAGTGGTCTACCTTGGACATGAGGTAGGAGGAGGTAAAATCAGGCCATTGCCTAGCAAAGTACGAGCTGTATAAAACTGGGCCACCCCTACTACTCAAACCCACGTGCAAGCCTTCCTAGGCCTCATTGGGTACTATAGGGACTTCATAGAGAACTATGGGACCATAGCTTCTCCCTTGAATGTGGTCTCTTCTCCTAAATTACCTAAAAAGGTCAGATGGAATGAGGAGTGCACTCAAGCATTTGAAGGCCTAAAGAAAGCCCTTTGTGAAGCTCCAGTCCTAAGAGCTCCTGACCACAACCAAACCTTCATTGTGCAGACAGATGCTTCAAATAAAGGTATAGGTGCAGTTCTGAGTCAGCTGGATGAGAAAGGTAGGGAGCATCCCATTTGCTTCATCAGCAGGAAGTTGAAGTAACCTGAGACAAGGTGGGCAACCATTGAAATAGAATGTTTTGCTATTGTGCCGTCACTGAAGAAGTTTAGACCATACTTGTATGAATCTACTTTTGGGATTCAGACTGTCCACCAAACCTTGAGATGGTTGATGCAAATGAAAGGGGAAAACCCTAAATTACTGAGATGGTCAATCAGCCTGCAAGGGTTTGATTTTTCCATTGAACACGGGTCTGGGTGTAACCACCAAAATGCTGATGGTCTCTCCAGGATGTTTGACCGACTGGAGTGAGGAGATTCATCCAGGAGTGGATTAAATCCTCCTGTCCCTTAGTCTGGGGTGGGGGGCGAGTGTTAGGGAGCATTCTCAAGAATGTGCTAATTTCCCTTACCTTTTGAGACCCCCAGCAACTTTGCTGGATTTCTAGGATTTGATGTTTTGCCTGGGAAGAGTGTGAGCCTTTTTTTCCCACTATTCCATGTATTTTGATGTGTGTTATGGAGTTTAAAAAAAACTCCATAGGCATCATCTTTTTCTGTGTGTCACACAGCGCCTTCAGTGCAGCGGCACAGGGATGTCTTTCAGACTTCCCAAGGTTTAAATACCTTCTCTGGGACTAACTACTGTCTCCCAGAGCATGTAAAGTTAAAATGACTTTACTAGTCTCTTTAGGTTTACAGGCCCAGCACACCCTATCTTCCTATACAGTGCTGGAGGGGTTGCCTAGCATCCCCTAAGTCAAAACACTCATCTAACAGTCAAATGTTACCCTTTTAGTACTTTAAATGGCTGGTGGCAGTGGTTTAGATAAAACTAACATGGTTTTTCCCGACAGCGAACAACGGTAGCTAAAAATCGGATCAGCCATGTTTTTCAATATGGTGCCCAAGACCTATCTGTAAAAACAGACTCTGGTCAACTTTTTTCCCCATTCTTTTAGGAAAGGTCCTTCTTGGGTTTGTCTCTGTGCGCCAAACCAGGTTTGGTCCCTTTGTTTGTTGGCCTTTGGTGGGCTTGGGTGCTGAAGCCATCCTCTAGTGCTTGAGTGTCTGGGGTGGACAGGATGTGAAGGAGGTGCCCGAAACTCCCTGTGCTTAGTCTCCTACGAGACCTGAATGCACTCTGGCATGATGGGCCGGCTGGTTGTCCGGCAAGGACAGCCACCCTGCTGTGTGAGTGACAGCCAGGCTGGAATGAATGGGGAAAAACTGTTTAAAAGCAGGTCTCTGGGACTTGGAAAGCAGAGTCAACCACTGGAACGAAAGAACCGAAGACGAGCTGAAGGAAGAGGACTGCTGCAACTCCTGGATGACTGGTGAAGCCCTGCTGCAGGTCTGAATTGCCTGAAACTCCATCGACAGAGAAGCCCTTCAAGGTTAACTTCTTCTCTTGAGTTTGGTGGGAACAACCAACTCGTAAGCCGCCTGTACACCGGCCCCTCCTGGTCGAATTTTCTGCAGAGTGCTGTGGAAAACCGGATAGCCAATGGGAAGGATACCAGTTTGTGGTCTTTAAGGCACTTACACTTTAAACCAATGTTTTGACACGCTTGTGGCCTCATCCATGGGCAGTGCAGGAACCTCACAACGTCCTCCTTCTTGTCCCCACGACTGAAGCTCATGAACAGCGAAATCTGCTTGAACTGCCAGGAACAACTGCCTGAGCTACAGCTCTTCTTTTTGGCCACGGTGAAAGTTTGTGAAACTTTCCCGATTTCGAAGGCTTGTCCTTCGCTGAACATTCAGCAAACATTTTGCGTAGCCAAGTTCTCCTACAATCTGTGTCAAAGACTTAACCATTTACTACCAGAACTATGCTATTCTATACAAAGACTCTGAACCATTGACTTTGACCCAGGCATATGAAATAAATTTCTGGTTGTAGTTTACTGAAACACTTTGCCCTGCCTATGAAAGTATTTGTGCTGTTGATTCTAATAATCTTGTCTTTTTACCTCTTTTTAAAGTATCTGAAGTGCCATTTTGCTCCCACTTCAGGGGAGCTGAACTTGTTCAATATTATCGGTCGTCTATTTATAGTATATTAGTATATGATACTGAGCTGCTCTTTCTAGTGTAATGTTTTCAAACTGACTGTGTAAAAAAATGTATATTCTTTTACCAAGAAATCTTGAGTAAAATGTTTGTTTGAATCACTGTATTTGTTGGCCCTGTGTGTAACTTTTTCTACTGTTCACTCAACTCTTGAGATAGGTCTGGCTGCTCAGCTACTGCTACCCCATAACTGTGTAGTACAGGCTTGTACCAAAGGTGAAATTGCATTGACACGTGTAGTCTTAATTACATGTAGTGTTCCCCAAGGGTGCTACATGTGATTCTGCCTAAGACAGCTTAAGTGTGGAGTGGAGGGTTTGTGGACCTGTGTGTTAGGAAGAAGCCATTTCTTGAACAGGGGGTCTTGAGCTCTTTCCTGAAATGTAGAAGTGAGGGGGGAAAATCTGGTGTTGATGGGGAGGATGTTCTAGAGTCTGGGGAGATAGAGAATGTCTAATGTGATGCAGACGCCAAAGGAATCCATTTATTTTCTGCCTGAAATTATTTTACCCTTTCATTTTTCACTCCAGCTCAGAAAATCTCATGCATGTGTAAAATGTGGGGTTTTTCCAAGGTGGAGGAGAAAAAAAAAATGATCATTCAAAGAGGAGAAGAACCTCAGTCTTGTCACCATGTAGGCAGTGGTTTAACACAAACTGTGGGGGCCCCCTGTGAGCCATGCTAAGGGCCCCCCCAAATCAGCAACAAATCACTGGTTGCGCTACTCTCTGAGCTGGCCTAGATTATCACGCTTGCACAATACGCATGAACGTGCTGCTGAAAGGGTAGGCCGCACACTGTACTAGCAGAAAGATATAAATATGTGCAATATACAGCACACTTTCTGAGAAAAATTGGCTAAAAAGCCAGAGTGTTTGCAATTGTTTTGTAGGGTAACATCAATCCAATACATGAAAGTCACCAACAGTGCACAGGAACGTTAAGGCTTTGCTATTAAAAAGGCCATGCCACATTGAAAACATGTCCCATTGACTGCACAATGTATGCTAGTGTAGACACGTAATAACATTACAGTAAAGCATGCCAGGCAATATTTAGACATACCTAGACTGGTTGTACAAAAATGCCAGTCGAAGCAATAACACTCCTTAATAACAGAGCACACATTGAAGCCCGGGTCTATGCGGCCTCTAACAACATGGCCAAACTCTTTAAAATCTGCACGGAACTGGTCAATCCAGTTGTGGTCTCCACCTCTCCTGTTCCCTCCCAGGCACTCTGTATGGATCTGGCCTCTCACTTCTCTGCTAAAATTCAGGACATCCTGTCCAGTATCTCCTTTTCCTCTCCCTCTTCCTCTCTCGGCCCCCATTTAGCCATCTCTCCCTCTACTCCTCCTTTCTCCTCTTTCTCTCTGACAACACCTAACAAGGTTTCTAGACATTTCCGATCGATTAAAGTGTTGTACAAACAGGTTCTCCCCTGCTCCTCCAGAACCATCAAAGCCCATATTGACACCCTTGCTGCAGCCTTGGCCGATTTCTGTAATCACTCTTTCACCACTGGAATGTCCCTCTCTCCCCTTAAGCACTCCCTTGTGCACCTACTCCTCAAGAAGCCGCCTGCTGATCCTACCTGTCCGACAAACTATCATCCAATCTCCATCAGCCCTTTCCTGGGCAAACTCTTGGAAAAAAGCTGGCCATCTCTCAGCTTAATCTCCACATTGAATCTGTTGGTTGTCTCCATGACCATCAGTCTGGCTTCAGAGCTGTCAGAGGCACGGAAACTGCTCTCCTGAACCGTGAAGCTCTGCTCTCCAACCTTGATTCCAGCATTCCTTCTGCCCTAATCCTCCTTGATCTTTCCTCTACTTTTGACACAGTCAACCACGCCATCCTGATCAATCGACTACGTAAGAACCTGGGCATCACGGATCAGGCCTTGGAGTGGCTGACCTCCTTCCTCTTGGACTGCATCTCACAGGTCCAAATTGGTCCCTTTCTCTCTGCCATTTCTCTCTCTGCCTGTGACATTCCCCAGGGCTCTATCCACTTACCCTGGTTTTTCAACCTCTACTTGGCCTCTTTGGCGCACCTGATCTCTACCTTCTCCTCTAATTTTCAGTGTTATGCCGATGGCACTCAGCTTTCCTTCAGACACCTCTCATCTCTCGCTCATTCCTGACTGTCTATCAGTGATTTAGGATTGGTGCGCCTCCAACGATCTCTGCCTTAATGCCATTAAGATGGAGATCCTTCTCATTGAGACCACTGCCCCTGCTTTCCCTCTCTCACTCTGGCTGACCACCTTGGGCCCTTTTCCTTTGCCTTCCTGTGAGGCAAAAAACCTTTTGTGTCATCTTTGACTCCACTCTCTATTTCTCTCCTTGCATCTTGGACGTCGCCAAGAAGTCCCACTGCCTACCAGCTGCTCCTCCTCAAAGGGACCCTTCCCTTTCTCACTTTCCCCCAGAAGCTCACTTTCTCCACAGCCCTGTTTCTCTCTAGGCTGGACTACTGCAATAGCCTGTTTGTCAAGCTGCCTTCCTCTACTCTCCACTCTCTGCAACTAATCCAGAACAGGACTGTGAGACTTATTTTTGGCCACAAGCCCAGGGTTCATATCTCTCCAGCCCTGAAATCGCTCCACTGGCTCCCGGTGGTTGCAAGAATCAAGTTCAAGACCCTTTGCATTGTCCACAAAGCTTTCTGGGGTCGGGCCCACACTACATTCAACACTCTCACCAAAATATCTTCTTTCTAAAGCCCTTGTAACACTCACCTGATATCCACGGTGACGCCACTCAGCCCTGGTTGGACCACTCGCACTCTCGAACCCCTCCCTGGATATTGGTTCAGCTGAAGATTGGGCCTGCAATACAGAAATATCGGATTCAAAACTTAACTGTTTCTTGCTGATTGGCTCCCGCCTCCCTTGAAAACCAAACCTTCCCTTAGATATTTTCCTCACCTTGCTTTTTTGTACGATGCGCTCTCCGTCCTGCTTCTCGGGGTAGGGGCGCATAGCTGGTGTGGGCGAGTCGCGACCTAGTTGCTTCACTGGTGTGGGCCCTGCTCGAGTCCAGACCTGCTGTGGCTCCAGCTCGTTAAGGTAGGTTTTGCTGTTTTATAGTCTGTCTCTTCTTCCTCTCTCTTGTCCCTTGTCTTTTTCTTTTTAGTAATGTCTCTGCTTCTTCCGCTAGGTTTGGAAAGAGATTATTGGCGTTTTTGTGCTGATTGGAGTTGAGCATGATCCGGTGAGTGAATACGCAATGCGCGGTGCTATCTCGTTTTATCTTGTGCTAACCTGTGTCTCCCCTCTTGTAGGTCGCTGTGATGTTCCGGAATGGATGCTGACCGAGAGAGCACGAGGCGGTGAGTGAATGCGCAGTGTGCGGCGCTGCCTTGTCTTTTCTTGTGCTAACCTGTGTCTCCCCTCGTTGTTGTAGGTCACTGTGATTTTCCGGAATGGATGCTGACCGAGAGACACTTGAATCAGGTAAGAGTCTTATGGTTTTTGCTGTTCTTGAATTGGAATAAGTAAACCCTTACTAATGCTATTTTCGCTCTCCTCTTTCCAGGTTGCGGTGTTCCAGAGAAGGATGCGGTGCCAAGATGCTGGTGTTCTCTGGACCGGGTAAGCGATGGATCGAAGACAGGACACTACTCACAGGTAAGTGTTGTATTAACGATGTTCTTGTTCTTTCAGGTGCGCTGCTCCAGGATAAGGCAGGCAAGGAACTCAGAAGACCGAACTGAACATGGTGAGCGTCACGCAGCTAACCGCAGAGTAACGTGAAGCGTGTTCCTCTGCCTGGGCGTGGCTTATATAGCCCCAGGATCCCAAGGCCCGACCACACCCAAAACACTAGACCGCATAGCACAGTTCTTGGAACTGAGCTATGTGGGAGCCTCCATGTTGAACAAAAGCCCATTAAGAAGTCCAGACCCCCATGTTATCTTCACATTGAGTATGAGCCTGGTACCAAAGGCGCCAGGACTGACTCCAGGAGAGTCTTTGATGAGATGGTATGGCCTTTGAGGACATAGTGGGAGATCGTAACCTGGCTCTAGTGACTTGCCTATGACGGTTAGGGGTAGGGATCATGACAGCACTCCCCCCAAGGTCCCTCCCACGGTAGTTCTTCTGCCCAGCCCTGGTTTGGTTGCATGATTCTGATGGAACCGTTTTATCAAGAATGGCACATGGATGTACTCACAAGGTTCCAACGTTCTGTCCTGCAGGCCATACCCTTTCCAATCTACTAAATAGTATAGCTTAGATCTAGTGTATTTTGAATCTAGGATGTCGTTAACCTCAAACTCTGGTTCTCCATTGACCACTACTGGTTTTGGTGGTGTTGTAACACGGGTTTCAGGTTGGACAGGTTTCAGAAGAGATCCGTGGAACACAGGATGAATCTGCATATTTGATGGTAAGGCTAGCTTAACAGCTGCCAGATTTATTACAGATTCGATGGTGAAAAGTCCTAGATACCGTGGGCGAAAGGTTTGGGTTCCTTTTATGGGCACATGTTATGTTGCTAACCAGACTTCATCCCCAACTTGGTAATCACGAGCCTTTCTACGGTGCTGGTCGGAGAATGTCTTTTGTCTGTTCTTAGCTTGGAGTAAATGTTCAACTGTCTTTTTGAAGGCCTGAGAAATGGTTGTGTGTAAGGTTTTAATTGCTGGCATTTCCAGGGTAGTTGGAACATCTAGTTCGGAAGTGCGTCGATGTCTACCATATATGGTATAGAAAGGAGTCTGAAAAATAAAAATATACAGAAGACCAGGTAAACAAACCTGGCCACACAGCCGCTCTCTGTATAAGCCCTACCAAGGGCAGTGCAATTTGCAAAATTAGAGTCAACTAGTAAATGTTCACTGTATTTACAGAATGTAACTCATCCAAATAAATCTCTTAGTCGGATCCAAAAGTAATATGCGTTTATCAAAAAGAAAATTCCAAGTTGGTCACTAATAAAATCTTAGTGAGGCCGCGGCTAACTCATCCCATAATTGTTATAGACATAAAGTGCCAATGCATTTCGGAGCATACAGCTCCTTCATCAGGGCAGGTCTAATTTACACAAACTGTGGAACATTTATACCAAAAGCATCAAGTTTTGAAAAACATAAACAAAATCGTGATTGTGTTACAAAATATAACCATGCGTGAAAACAATATAAAAATAACATACCAATTTTCGATGAGTTGCAAGGTAAATGGAAAAGGTGAATTAAGCCACACAGTAGGGAAAAGAAAAGATGCCAAAATAAATAATGTGTAAATGAAATAACACAGTTAATTTGAACATGATCAGAAAACCAAGGAAAGTTACCTCAAGGGATCGAGGTAGCCCGTGGAAAAAATGTGCGGGGAGTTGACAACAACTTCACGCAAGATCAAAGGTCTGGAAACCAGACCAAATCAATTCTTCAATCTGTAGGTGCAACAACATGTGTTTTAGTGGGTTGTCTCAGAATTTGTCATAGACACTAGTTGTAGAGGTCTGCAGGCTTACCTGTACTCGTAAAGCTACGAGTGTACTGAGGCTGGGATTGCGGTCAAGCAGGGGACGCCATTCCGCATTGCCAGGGAACAGCGTTCCCAAGGTTACTCATACTAATATAAACACGTGACCCAAATGTGTCCATTGATCGACACGATGCCGATAGGCAGTTGCACTCTATGCAATCAGGCAATCAAGGCTAAGAATCATAGAAATAAAGAATTTGCAGTAGAGCTGATGATAATTACGGAATTATAGAAGGAAAAAAATCGAAAATTAAATATGAGAAAAACGGCTGATAGACATAGAAAACATACTGCCGATTACACTCTATGTAATCAGACAATTCAAGCCAAGAATTCAAATAAAAAAGAATTTGCAGTAGAGCTGATAATAATTACGGAATTATAGAAGGAAAAAAATCAAAAATTAAATATGAGAAAAAAGGCTGATAGACATAGAAAACATACTGACGATTGCACTCCATGCAATCAGGCAATTCAAGCCAGGAATCCAGATAAAAAAGAATTTACAGTAAAGCTACTGATAAATGTAGAATTGTAGAAGGAAAAGAACAGAAAATTGAATATGAGAAAAAAGGCTAATAGACATAGAAAACATACTGACAATTGTGTATAAATGAGTGAAAATGTCATAGATAAAATAAACAAACATTGTGATAATAATAATAATGATAATAATAAGCATATTAGACACACTGCGATATATGGAAAAAATCATGCAAGGGTAGCATGTGTATCTAAACCATTACATAAACAACTAATGGGTGTAATCGTGGATATATCATGTACATTTATCATAAATACACCAGTCGCATGCGGTAGCCCCCGGAAGGCGCTACCTTGGGTCCCAAACCTAAGTTCGGGAAGGGCGACAATGGTGTGTAAACGTTGGTGATTGGATCCTAATGTGATAACAATTCATATTGAATCCTAAAATAAAAGACATGAATGACCCCCTTAAAGAGAGAGGTCATCCAAAGTGTCCCGGTATAAATGTACATTGGTAGAGGAAGGGAATCATGTACTAGTCACTCATGTATCAACATAATCCTCTTAAGTCAAGCATGGAAAACAATGATTCAAATGTAACAGTGATAGTTAATCTCTTCATTTAGGCCATTTGGGTAGAGGCTCCCAAGTTTGTCTATCCAAAAGGTTTCTCTTTGGTTGAGTCGCAGGCCCAAATCCTCATGGGGATTCGATTTCTTTAACACTTCAAGAATGACAAATCTAATTTGAGTCAGGTTGTGGCTCTCATCACGCCAGTGGCGTGCCACCGCCGAGTTGGTGTTACATGTACGTATGCACGAACGGTGCACGTTCCAACGTGCCTTTGCTGATCTCATGGACTGTCCTACATAATACTTACCACAGGGGCATTTTATACCATATATAATGTTCACACTATCACACGTGCCAAATGTCTTCAGGAAAATCTTGTTGCCTGTTCTGGGATGGTATATCGTGTCACCCTTGATCACCAAATTACAATTGATGCAATGTAAGCACGGATATGTTCCTGTGCGTGAAGTAATGGGTTCTTTCATCGGTGGCCTCGTGTGGACCAGTTCATCTCGTAGGTTTTTGCTCCTTTGATAAGCAAAGACTGGAAGTTGTTCAAATAGATTCTGGACCCTTACATCATTCTTAAAAATGCTCCAATGTTTCTTAATGGAATTCTTTATTTTGTTACTCTGAATGGAAAATTTAGAAACATATACTGGAGTTTTGAGTTCTTTCTTGGGTTTAGTAGTACTTTTCAATAGGCTGTCACGATCAAGGGAATTAACCCTCTGGACTGCCAAATCCAATTCATCCTTTCTGTATCCACGTGCTTCAAATTTCTCTCTCATGTTCAATTGCTGTGCTAAGTAGTCTTCAGGATCGCTCACGATCTTTTTAACTCTCAACAATTGACTGTAAGGAAGATTTTTGAGTAAACTGGACTGATGGAAACTCAGGCGGTGAAGTAAGTTATTGCGATCTGTGATTTTTCGAAATAATGTAGTAGAATAGTTGGCGTCTTTTTTCTCAATCTGAACATCAAGGAATGTGATTCTGTCTCTGGAGGTCTCTTTGGTGAACTGGATGCGCTGGTCGATGTTGTTAAGATATGTGAAAAAGTCACTGAAGCTCTCATCCGTGCCTGTCCATATTCCAAAAATATCATCGATGAACCGTAACCAGAGGTGTATATTTTTGTTCCATTCCTGGTTATTCAGTATATGGTCCATTCCATACTTATGCATAAAACAGTTCGCATAGGATGGTGCCATAGTGGCCCCCATTGATGTACCAGACACTTGAAGGAAGAATTTGTCTTGAAATTGAAAATATGAGTTCTCTGAAATAAAGTGAAGGAGAGATAGTATAAATTCCTTCTGTGCTCGAATTTCTGGTGCTTTTAACAGCAGCCATTCAACTGATTCTATCCCAAGGTCATGAGGTATAGATGTGTATAGACTCTTCACATCAATGGTAAACATCAGGTGATCACAATCAAAAATAACAGAGTGTAGTTGCTGTAAGAAGTGTGTGGTATCTCTAACGTATGTGGAAGTTTGTTGTATTAGAGGTTGCAGAAAAAAGTCAATATACACTCCCAATGGTTGATTGATGCTACTCATTCCAGCAACAATAGGTCTCCCCGGTGGTTTAACAAGATCCTTATGAATTTTGGGCAACGTATAGAAATTGGGAACCCTTGGGTGTGGGTTGTTGAGGAATTTATAGGTGTGTTCATTTATCCAGTCTAATTCCATGGCTTTATCCAACAACACCTCAAGGTTCAATTTGATAGAAAGAGTGGGGTCTTGGTCTAAAGGTGCATAAATGGTCCGATCTTGCAGTTATCTGATGCATTCAATGTTATAATCTGTAGTGTTCATGATGACTAGGGCGCCTCCCTTATCAGCTGGGCGTATGGTGATATCCTTATCACAATATAAATCTCTGATGATTTTCATTTCATGAGGTTTCATGTTTCTATGCGGTGGAGTTTTATAACTGATCCGTTCAATGTCTCGAGTAACAAGTTTTTGAAAAATATCAATTGATGGTACTGAGATTGGTGGTATGAAGCCACTCTTAGTTCTGAATTCTTGAAAATCTGGGGCATCCGAGGTGTTCTCGTATGGTTCTAACTCCTCAAAGAATACTTTCAATTTAAGTTTTCTTATGAATTTGTACAACTCAATCTTGGTATTGAATAGAGTGGTACTGTAAGTGGGTACAAAACTCAACCCCTTTTGTAGGGTATCCTCTTCAGTTTTATTCAGAGTTTTATGAGATATATTTATGACTAGGTTTTCCTCAGTTGTAATCTTGTTTGTGGTTTGTTTTTTAGATTTCCTCCTCCCCCTGCGGGTTCTTTTGGGCGAGCTCCTAAAAAAGGTCCAGTCGTAGATGTGCGTGTGGACGGGCTGGCCGTTTGGTTGGGATCGCTCGATGCTTGTTCTGTCGGGACCTCGGTCTCCCTCTGTGCGTCTGAATCGGAGCTGGAAGTGTTATCTGATGGATACCTGTGGAGTTTCTTTGGTGCTATCGGGCCATACTTCTCCATCCATGTATAAACCTCTTCATTGATATAATCATATGTGTCCCTTTTAAACTTCTTCACCTTCTTTTGTTCCAGCTCGTTCTTGTAGTCTTCCAGTTTCGCATTGATGTCAGTTAGAATGATATCGTATTCTTCTTTTCCTAGTGAACCTACAAGTTCTTTCTCAATTTCCTGAATTTCAGTGTTTAGTGTAACCAAATTTTTTGATAATTCCTGTATGGTTAATAAAATCAGGTCAAGGGAACACTTATTCAAAATAGCCTCCCATTTCCGTACAAATTCTTTGCTTTCCTTGCAAAGTGTTGGGCGAAGTTGGATCCGTAACCCTCTTGGTATACGTTGATTCTTGAAATAGCGGCCTAGAGTGATCGCATGTAGTTTGCGGTTTATCTCCTTCCGTATCAAGTATTCAAGTTGTTTAATGCGTTTAGCCGGGTCTTTAGTTGTGGTGGAGTGTGAAAGGAGTCTGCCCAGTGCTGGTGTGCATATTCTGCTATCCATAACAAGTCCTTCCAACTTCCTTCCACTTGATGTAGCATACAGCGTAGGTATTGCTCGAGTGTATGGCTTGTTCTTTCTGATGGCCATCCGTTTGGTGATGGTTACTTATGGATAATCGAATATCGATTTGGGCCATAGAACAGCACTTCTTCCAGAAGTTAGACACAAATTGACTACCTTGGTCTGAGATTAGAACTGAAGAAAACCCATGTAGCCGTAAGATATGTTCAAGGAATACCTTTGCCAGGCTAGATGCATTTAGGAGACCTTTAAAAGGAATGAAATGAGCCATTTTAGAAAATAAGTCTACAACCACTAGAATGGTGTTGAATCCTTGACTTAGAGGTAAATCTGTGATGAAGTCGAGAGACAGCGTACGCCAGGGTGCAGGTGGAATTACCATTGGTTGAAGGAGACCAGCTGGTTTTTGCTTCAGCGATTTATTTGGTGCCCACACACCGCAGGACAGGATAAATTGAATAACGTCCTTGCGCCAAGTGGGCCACCAAAAGTTTCGTTTTACTTTGGCTAGTGTTTTAGCAATTCCAGGATGACCTTCAATTAAGGAGTTGTGATAGCCAGAGATGACTTGTTCTTGTAATTCTTTACTTGGCAGGTATAACCGGTTCCTGAAATATGGTAGTTGATCATTAACTATGTGTTGTTCTCCTTGTATACTCCATTCTTGTAATAGCTTGGGACTCATCGAGAGTTGAATCTTATTCTGGAGTTCACTCTGAGTCAATGTTGCTGTAAGGCCTAGGAGTTTGTCATTCGGAATAATGGCCACCGGATCTGGAGTCGAGTATACCTTCTCATCAATACCCATGCAGGAAAGGGCATCAGCCTGTCCTTTTCTGACTCCTGGTCGAAACGTGATCACGTAGTCATATTCTGCAAAGAAGAGGGCCCAGCGTAGTTGACGTGAAGATTGAGCCTTCGCTGTTTTTTAATATTGTAGGTTTCGATGGTCAGTTATTACGGTGATTGTATGTCTGGCACCTATGAGTTAATGTCGCCAGGCCTTAAAGGCTGATTTAATGGCTAGAAGTTCTTTGTCTGTGATAGCGTAGTTGAGCTCTGGGGGTGAGAACTTACGTGACCAGAAAGCCACAGGACGCCACTGATCAGTTTTGGAGTCCCTTTGCGAGAGAACATCTCCCATTGCCATGCTTGAGGCATCTGTTTCCACCACGTAAGGGAGATCCTGGCGATGATGTTGTCGAATTGGGGCAGAAGTGAACCTCTTTTTGAGTTCCTGAAAGGCCTTTTCTGCTTTTTCTGTCCATTGGAATTTCTTATTGTTTTTTCTTAATAATGATGTGATCGGATGCACTATCCGAGAAAAACCTGGGATGAATCGGCGATAAAAGTTTGCAAAACCCAGCATGCTCTGGATTCCTTTGTGAGAAGTTGGCGAAGGCCAATTAAGAATGGCATCTACCTTGTGCAAATCCATTCAGATTCCTTTAGCAGTGAGAACAAAACTGAGGAACTCAACTTTGGTGACACGAATTAACATTTTTCAAGTTTAGCATATAATTGATGTTGGCAGAGTTTTGTAAGAACAGATCGAACATGATTGACGTCGTCCTGTTTTGAAGCAGAATATACTAAGATATCATCAATGTAGACCAGGGCACAAACGTCGATTAATTCCCTTAAGACATTGTTCATGAAGTACTGCAATGCAGCGGGAGCGTTGCAAAGCCCAAAGGGCTGGTATCGTACAGGCCATATTTGGTGCGAAAGGTGGTTTTCCATTCGTCCCCTTTTTTTACTCGAACGAGATGGTACACTCCCCTAAGGTCTCATTTCGTATAGATCTGGGCGACTCTGACTGGATCTAACAGTTCCGGAATAAGAGGCAGTGGGTAGCGATTCTTTACGGTGATTTGGTTTAATGCGTGGTAGTCGATGCAAGTTATCAAATCTCCTTCCGTCTTTGGTACGAAGAATAGAGGAGAGGCTGCAGGTGATTTAGATGGGCGGATGAAACCATTTGCCAGGTATTGATCTAAATAAGATTTAAAATGGTGGTTTTCTGGTACAGTGAGTGCATAGATTTGACCACAAAGGATTTGTGCACCGGTACAAGGTCGATCTGACAGTCATATGGCCTGTACGGGGGTAAGGTATTAGCTTGTTCTTTCTGAAATACATCTTGAAAGTCTTGCTATTCACTTGGTAGGGTACCAGTTACACCCAGGACTATCGCGGCTGTCCCATGAGCAGATGTATTTGTATCTGTTTGCTGCTTTTCTCTGTTATAGCAAGTGAGAGAACAACTGTCTGAAAAGGTCAACTTCTTTGGACGCCAATCTATTTGAGGATTGTGAGCTACCAACCACGGCATCCCTAAGATTAACCGAAACTGAGGCGCCTTGATGATGTCAAAAACAATAGATTCCCGGTGTCCATCCTCGCACAGAAGGGTTAATGCTGCTGTATATTGGGTTACTGGACCAGAAGCTATTTCCGTACCATCAACGGTGGTGACCTTTTCAGTTGTCGGCTTTAGGCATAAAGGAAGCTCCATCCTTGCTGCAAGATCTTGGTCCATGTAGTTCCCAACTGCTCCGCTATCTATGTATGCTTCTACGTCATGCATCCGAGACGGTTGTTGGTGTTGATCAAAATCACAAGTAACGCAAAGTGGGAGGTCTGTGGTTCACCTTCCTCACTCGACAAACGGACCTCTACACTTGTCGGGCTTGGTAGTTTTCCAACTCCTTGTTGTTATCTTCTTTCTCTGTGGCCCCAACGGTTCTCCTTGGTGGTTTCACTGGACACTCTTTAAAGAAATGGCCTGATTTTCTGGAGTATAAACATAGCTGCTGTTGCCTTCTCCTGTCTCTTTCAGCTTTAGTTAAAGGGGCCCTTTCACCTCCGATTTGCATCGGTTACACCATATTTTCTGCTGAACGTGGGACATTGTCCTTTGACCGAACATACATAGCATATGTGTCCAGTCTAATCCGATCTGCTCTTCGGTCTTGTAACCTATGATCTAGCTGACCATCAAGATTAATAAACTCTGCATAGTCTTTTGGTGGATCAACCACTTGAGCAAGAACGTCCTTTAGCTCCCCCGTAGACCCCGATGGAATAACGTGGTTCTTTTCTCTTCAGACGACCCTGCTTCAACCACGAGCCTGTTGAAGGTTGCTATATATGTTAACAAGTCTTGATTTCCTTGACAGAGGGACACAAGTTTGTTGTCTAATGCCTCTCCATGGGTACGAGGATTAAAGAGTTTCTCCATCTTTTATTGAAAACCCCTGAAGTAATGTAGCAGAGGATCATTCTGACTGACAAATGGTACAGACAAATCTGCAGCACTGCCACTCAAATAAGATAAAACAAAAGCAAGCCGTGACTGGTCATTTGGAAAGGCCCCAGGTCTACAAAGGATATGTAGAGGGCACTGGTTCATGAATGTTGCATACTTCTTGGGATCTCCCGTAAATTGTTCAGATGGAGCTAAAGGAACTGCCCCAGGAAGGGTTATCTGTACAGGACTGGCTGATAGTGTTGGCAATGATGAAACGCTACCAGGCAGTGGGGCTTGTCCCACCTGTGATTGGAGTAGTTGCCTGCTCAATTCCTCGGTACATTCTTTAGTAACTATCAATTCCCTCCTCAGAGTGTTCATCTCTTGCCTGGCTGAATGTACTTCGGCACGTAACTCCCCCAGCATCTGAGCTAATTGGCGGTTTCTGATGTTTCCATGACATCTGGGTGGATAGATCAAATCTCCTTCCGTCTTTGGTACGAAGAATAGAGGAGAGGCTGCCGGTGATTTAGACGGGCGGATGAAACCATTTGCCAGGTATTGATCTAAATAAGATTTAAAATGGTGGTTTTCTGGTACAGTGAGTGCATAGATTTGACCACAAAGGATTTGTGCACCGGGTACAAGGTCGATCTGACAGTCATATGGCCTGTACGGGGGTAAGGTATTAGCTTGTTCTTTCTGAAATACATCTTGAAAGTCTTGGTATTCACTTGGTAGGGTACCAGTTACACCCAGGACTATCGCTGCTGTCCCATGAGCAGATGTATTTGTATCTGTTTGCTGCTTTTCTCTGTTATAGCAAGTGAGAGAACAACTGTCTGAAAAGGTCAACTTCTTTGGACGCCAATCTATTTGAGGATTGTGAGCTACCAACCACGGCATCCCTAAGATTAACCGAAACTGAGGCGCCTTGATGATGTCAAAAACAATCGATTCCCGGTGTCCATCCTCGCACAGAAGGGTTAATGCTGCTGTATATTGGGTTACTGGACCAGAAGCTATTTCCGTACCATCAACGGTGGTGACCTTTTCAGTTGTCGGCTTTAGGCATAAAGGAAGCTCCATCTTTGCTGCACGATCTTGGTCCATGTAGTTCCCAACTGCTCCGCTATCTATGTATGCTTCTACGGCATGCATCCGAGACGGTTGTTGGTGTTGATCAAAATCACAAGTAACGCAAAGTGGGAGGTCTGTGGTTCACCTTCCTCGCTCGACAAACGGACCTCTACACTTGCCGGGCTTGGTAGTTTTCCAACTCCTTATTGTTATCTTCTTTCTCTGTGGCCCCAACGGTTCTCCTTGGTGATTTCACTGGACACTCTTTAAAGAAATGGCCTGATTTTCTGCAGTATAAACATAGCTGCTGTTGCCTTCTCCTGTCTCTTTCAGCTTTAGTTAAAGGGGCCCTTTCACCTCCGATTTGCATTGGTTACACCATATTTTCTGCTGAATGTGGGACATTGTCCTTTGACCGAACATACATAGCATGGGTGTCCAGTCTAATCCGATCTGCTCTTCGGTCTTGTAACCTATGATCTAGCTGACCAACAAGGATAATAAACTCTGCATAGTCTTTTGGTGGATCAACCACTTGAGCAAGAACGTCCTTTAGCTCCCCTGTAGACCCCGATGGAATAACGTGGTTCTTTTCTCTTCAGACCACCCTGCTTCAACCACGAGCCTGTTGAAGGTTGCTATATATGTTAACAAGTCTTGATTTCCTTGACAGAGGGACAAAGGTTTGTTGTCTAATGCCTCTCCATGGGTACGAGGAGCAAAGAGTTTCTCCATCTTTTATTGAAAACCCCTGAAGTAATGTAGCAGAGGATCATTCTGACTGACAAATGGTACAGACAAATCTGCAGCACTGCCACTCAAATAAGATAAAACAAAAGCAAGCCGTGACTGGTCATTCGGAAAGGCCCCAGGTCTACAAAGGATATGTAGAGGGCACTGGTTCATGAATGTTGCATACTTCTTGGGATCTCCCGTAAATTGTTCAGATGGAGCTAAAGGAACTGCCCCAGGAAGGGTCATCTGTACAGGACTGGCTGATAGTGTTGGCAATGATGAAACGCTACCAGGCAGTGGGGCCTGTCCCGCCTGTGATTGGAGTAGTTGCCTGCTCAATTCGTCGGTACATTCTTTAGTAACTATCAATTCCCTCCTCAGAGTGTTCGTCTCTTGCCTGGCTGAATGTACTTCGGCACGTAACTCCCCCAGCATCTGAGCTAATTGGCGGTTTCTGATGTTTCCATGACATCTGGGTGGATAGTGGTATGAAGGCTCTGCGTTCTGTAACGCTCACCTGATATCCACGGGGACGCCACTCATCCCTGGTTGGACCACTTGCACTCTCGAGCCCCTTCCTGGATATTGGTTCAGCTGAGGATTGGGCTTGCAATACAGGAATATCGGATTCAAAACTTAACTGTCTCTTGCTGATTGGCTCCCACCTCCCTTGAAAACCAAACCTTCCCTTAGATCGTTTCCTCACCTTGCTTTTTTGTACGATGCGCTCTCCGTCCTTCTTCTCGGTGCAGGGGCATGTAGCTGGTGCGGGCGCATCATGCCCTAGTTGCTTCACTGGTGCAGGCCCTGTTCAAGTCCAGACCTGCTGTGACTCCAGCTCGTTAAGGTAGGTTTTTCTGTTTTATAGTCTTGATATTCTGTCTCTTCTTCCTCTCTCTTGTCCCTTGTCTTTTTCTTTTCAGTAATGTCTCTGCTTCTTCCTCTAGGTGTGGGAAGAGATTATTGGCATTGTCGTGCTGATTGGAGTTGAGCACGAGGCGGTGAGTGAATGTGCAATGCGCGGCGCTATCTCGTCTTGTCTTGTGCTAACCTGTGTCTCCCTTCTTTGTTGTACGTCGCTGTGATTTTCCGGAATAAATGCTGATCGAGAGACACTTGAATCAGGTAAGAGTCTTATGGTTTTTGCTGTTCTTGAATTGGAATAAGTAAATGCTTACTAATGCTATTTTCGCTCTCTTCTTTCCAGGTTGCGGTTTTCCGGAGAAGGATGCAGTGCCAAGATGCTGGTGTTCTCTGGACCGGGTAAGCGATGGATCGAAGACAGGACACTACTCACAGGTAAGTGTTCTATTAACTATGTTCTTGTTCTTTCAGGTGCGCGGCTCCAGGATAAGGCAGGCAAGGAACTCAGGAGACCGAACTGAACACGGTGAGCATCACGCTGCTAACCGCAGAGTAACGCGAAGCATGTTCCTCTGCCTGGGCGTGGCTTATATAGCCCCAGGATCCCAAGGCCTGACCACACCCAAAACACTAGACCACATAGCACAGTTCTTGGAACTTAGCTATGCGGGAGCCTCCATGTTGAACAAAAGCCCATTAAGAAGTCCAGGCCCCCATGTTATCTTCACACTGAGTATGAGCCTGGCGCCAAAGGCGCCAGGACTGACTCTAGGAGAGTCTTTGATGAGATGGCAAGGCCTTTGAGGCCATAGTGGAAGATCTTAACCTGGCTCCAGTGACTTGCCTATGAGGGTTAGGGGTAGGGATCATGACAGCCCCTCCCCCAGCTACATCCAACTCTTTAAGGGCTAGACGCTTCTCCAGGCAGAAGTGGGGGGTACATCTCTCTCCTCTGCAGATGCCTCCCTCTGGAATGGCCTCCCTGCCCCTCTCAAACTTTAGCGGATCACCTGATGTTCCGGAAGCATCTGAAAATGTTCCTCTTCTCTGCTTTTGCTCTCTCCCTCCCCTGCTGACTTAACTGACCTACCTGTCTGCTGTACCGTCTGGCTGCTTGGCTACCCTCAGAGTCTCACTGAGTTCAGTCTCTTTCTTGATCGGTCACCCTTGCACTGCCTCCGGCCTACCATGCACTTAGGGGCTGTAACTGTAACCCTACAGTTCCTTGTTCTCCTTGCACTACCAAGAGCCGCACTGCCCTAGCTGCACTTACTCAGAGCATTATTGCCCTGTTTTTCCCTCCCTTCTTCCTTGCACTTACCCCCTCCCTTTCCCTTTGTGTTTCTCATTCTCGCACTTGCACAATCTGAATGACACAAGGAGTAGTGAAACACTTGTGTATAGGCGTGTTATAAATGCCATATAATATCATATCATATCATATCTAGTAAGATCATTTGTCTTGTCCTCCCTCTATCTTCCCTCCCTTGCTTGTCGTGCCCAGAAACACATGTGTAAAGGCATGTTATACTAGACTTATATCATATCATTTTATCACAGATGGCCAAACAAATATACAATGCCGCAGTAAGAAATGGCTAGACGGGCAGCACCCAAATGCCAGTCTAGCCAGGTAATTACACTTAGCAGGAATGCTTTATCAGAAATGTGCAGCTAAAAAAAAAGTCAGACCAAACTGAGGAATAACTAGACTGGCTGCACCAAAATGCCTTTCCTGCCACTAATACCACATATTATGCCTGGTTAGCCTGGATATGAACAACCATTATGATTTATCACACACTCTCGCCCCCCCCACACATCCCCTCTCCCTCCCATGCCCTACCCCAACCTCCAAAATCAGCTCCTTGGCCCAGAATTACCTTCACATCCCTCTTCCTTGTCCCAGAGCTTATGTTTGAGGCTCCTTGCCTCATATGTAAGTACTGGTATGAGGAAGAGTGGGAGTAGGAGTAATGAAGATACAGGTAGCTAAGTCAGGCATTACCTCCATGTACCTCTACCTCATCCCAGTACTTGTGTATGAGGCATAGTGCTATGAGGCATAGTGCCTCATACACAAGTACTGCCTCATACAGGGAAGAGGAAAAATAGGGCTAGGAGTAATGACAATTACCAATGTGTAATTAAGGCATTACACACAAGTAGGGGCTTAACAATATTGAGTGGACTGGGCTTGAGCACTCACCCCCAGACATTTTGGGCTATGTTGACTCAACCTTGCTGACCTTCATAGCAGTTGCCGGACAGAACAGGGCACATATTGTATACGACACCTGGGTTTCGCTGTTAATAAGGGCCCAGCAATTACTAACGTTAAGAATTTCACTATTAGTACCTGCATTCAAATGCCACATTTTTTAGGCATTTTATATTGTGATGTGGGTTTAGTTCTTTCATGCCAGGGAAATGATTGGAAGGGTAGAAAGGGAACAGGAGACCATTCATTCTCATAGCAGTTCATAAGTGGATGATTTCACACTTAAAGGAGAGAGTTAACTACTTGTAACATTGAAGCTGCACTAGAATAGTCTCATTAAAATGCATAAAGAAGTTAGATGCCCCCACACAAATAAGCTTGCCTGTCCCCACACAAATAAGTTTGCCCGTCCCCCACCGCCCGTGAAGTAAGAGCCTCTCCCAACATTTGAAGGATCAGCCCCCAAAAATGTAGGTTTTGTGGTGCCCTTGAGCACAAGTACACACACCATTCGCCATATACATGCACGCACACCCAAAAATCAACCAAACATTTAACTGTGCACTCTTTCACCATGCAGGCACACCCAGATAGCCATCCATACATTTAAGTGTGCACCCTTTCACCATTCATGCATACGCACACACGCACACGCAGTCACCCATACATTTGTGTAACCCTTTCACAATGCACTCACACACGCCCACGTCATGGGGTTGAGGGGAGACCTATTACTTCAAAAATAAATTGTTTCTTTTTGAAATCACTCTGACTTCATAAAGAAATTATTTCTGTTAAGGACCGAACCATAACGGAAATCATTTTTTTATGAAGGCAGAATGATTTCAAAAATAAACTATTTCTTTTTGAAGTGGAATAAGTAAATGCTTACTAATGCTATTTTCGCTCTCTTCTTTCCAGGTTGCGGTTTTCCGGAGAAGGATGCAGTGCCAAGATGCTGGTGTTCTCTGGACCGGGTAAGCGATGGATCGAAGACAGGACACTACTCACAGGTAAGTGTTCTATTAACTATGTTCTTGTTCTTTCAGGTGCGCGGCTCCAGGATAAGGCAGGCAAGGAACTCAGGAGACCGAACTGAACACGGTGAGCATCACGCTGCTAACCGCAGAGTAACGCGAAGCATGTTCCTCTGCCTGGCCGTGGCTTATATAGCCCCAGGATCCCAAGGCCTGACCACACCCAAAACACTAGACCACATAGCACAGTTCTTGGAACTTAGCTATGCGGGAGCCTCCATGTTGAACAAAAGCCCATTAAGAAGTCCAGGCCCCCATGTTATCTTCACACTGAGTATGAGCCTGGCGCCAAAGGCGCCAGGACTGACTCCAGGAGAGTCTTTGATGAGATGGCAAGGCCTTTGAGGCCATAGTGGAAGATCTTAACCTGGCTCCAGTGACTTGCCTATGAGGGTTAGGGGTAGGGATCATGAAAGCCCCTCCCCCAGCTACATCCAACTCTTTAAGGGCTAGACGCTTCTCCAGGCAGAAGTGGGGGGTACATCTCTCTCCTCTGCAGATGCCTCCCTCTGGAATGGCCTCCCTGCCCCTCTCAAACTTTAGCGGATCACCTGATGTTCCGGAAGCATCTGAAAATGTTCCTCTTCTCTGCTTTTGCTCTCTCCCTCCCCTGCTGACCTAACTGACCTACCTGTCTGCTGTACCGTCTGGCTGCTTGGCTACCCTCAGAGTCTCACTGAGTTCAGTCTCTTTCTTGATCGGTCACCCTTGCACTGCCTCCGGCCTACCATGCACTTAGGGGCTGTAACTGTAACCCTACAGTTCCTTGTTCTCCTTGCACTACCAAGAGCCGCACTGCCCTAACTGCACTTACTCAGAGCATTATTGCCCTGTTTTTCCCTCCCTTCTTCCTTGCACTTACCCCCTCCCTTTCCCCTTGTGTTTCTCATTCTCGCACTTGCACAATCTGAATGACACACGGACTAGTGAAACACTTGTCTATAGGCGTGTTATAAATGCCATATCATATCATATCATATCTAGTAAGATCATTTGTCTTGTCCTCCCTCTATCTTCCTTCCCTTGCTTGTCGTGCCCAGAAACACATGTGTAAAGGCATGTTATACTAGACTTATATCATATCATTTTATCACAGATGGCCAAACAAATATACAATGCCTCAGTAAGAAATGGCTAGACGGGCAGCACCCAAATGCCAGTCTAGCCAGGTAATTACACTTAGCAGGAATGCTTTATCAGAAATGTGCAGCTAAAAAAAAAGTCAGACCAAACTGAGGAATAACTAGACTGGCTGCACCAAAATGCCTCTCCTGCCACTAATACCACATATTATGCCTGGTTAGCCTGGATATGAACAACCATTATGATTTATCACACACTCCCGCCCCCCCCACACATCCCCTCTCCCTCCCATGCCCTACCCCAACCTCCAAAATCAGCTCCTTGGCCCAGAATTACCTTCACATCCCTCTTCCTTGTCCCAGAGCTTATGTTTGAGGCTCCTTGCCTCATATGTAAGTACTGGTATGAGGAAGAGTGGGAGTAGGAGTAATGAAGATACAGGTAGCTAAGTCAGGCATTACCTCCATGTACCTCTACCTCATCCCAGTACTTGTGTATGAGGCATAGTGCTATGAGGCATAGTGCCTCATACACAAGTACTGCCTCATACAGGGACGAGGAAAAATAGGGCTAGGAGTAATGACAATTACCAATGTGTAATTAAGGCATTAAACACAAGTAGGGGCATAACAATATTGAGTGGACTGGGCTTGAGCACTCACCCCCAGACATTTTGGGCTATGTTGACTCAACCTTGCTGACCTTCATAGCAGTTGCCGGACAGAACAGGGCACATATTGTATACGACACCTGGGTTTCGCTGTTAATAAGGGCCCAGCAATTACTAACTTTAAGAATTTCACTATTAGTACCTGCATTCAAATGCCACATTTTTTAGGCATTTTATATTGTGATGTGGGTTTAGTTCTTTCATGCCAGGGAAATGATTGGAAGGGTAGAAAGGGAACAGGAGACCATTCATTCTCATAGCAGTTCATAAGTGGATGATTTCACACTTAAAGGAGAGAGTTAACTACTTGTAACATTGAAGCTGCACTAGAATAGTCTCATTAAAATGCATAAAGAAGTTAGATGCCCCCACACAAATAAGCTTGCCTGTCCCCACACAAATAAGTTTGCCCGTCCCCCACCGCCCGTGAAGTAAGAGCCTCTCCCAACATTTGAAGGATCAGCCCCCAAAAATGTAGGTTTTGTGGTGCCCTTGAGCACAAGCACACACACCATTCGCCATATACATGCACGCACACCCAAAAATCAACCAAACATTTAACTGTGCACTCTTTCACCATGCAGGCACACCCAGACAGCCATCCATACATTTAAGTGTGCACCCTTTCACCATTCATGCACACGCACACACGCACACGCAGTCACCCATACATTTGTGTACACCCTTTCACAATGCACTCACACACGCCCACGTCATGGGGTTAAGGGGAGACCTATTACTTCAAAAATAAATTGTTTCTTTTTGAAATCACTCTGACTTCATAAAGAAATGATTTCTGTTAAGGACCGAACCATAACGGAAATCATTTTTTTATGAAGGCAGAATGATTTCAAAAATAAACTATTTCTTTTTGAAGTCATGGGGCCCCCCCAGCCCATGACATGGAGGACTCCAGCCGGGGGTCTTCGATGTCATGGGGTTGGGGGAGCCCTCTGACTTCAAAAAGAAAGTTTCTTTTTGTAGTCACTGTGCCCTCATAAAGACTTTATTTCTGTTACAGAAATAATGTCTTTATGTAGGCAAAGTGATTTCAAAAAGAAATAAAAAAAAAAGATTTTGAAAAAATATTTGTTTTCATTTTTTTTTTTCAAGTGAGGCCCCCTCCCACGACATGTGCTAGCGGGGCCCCCACACCGCAGGGCCTGTGGGGGCCCTGTTACGCCAGTGCATGTAGGTAAAATAAGTTCTACCTCTCCTTCGCTGTTACACTCACAGTATGTCCATAGTTAACATGAGCTGGACCAGGATTTGGGTGCCATCAGTGTTAAGTGGACACTGCAGATCAAAACCCTGCACCACCAGGATCATAGGAAAGCCGCAGATGTTAAGTAAGAGTGAAGTCAGAGAAAAGTAGCCAACATGCTATTTTAAGTAAGGGGTTTATGCCCATAAACCGAAAAAATAATACATTTTGATATGAACATTGAATTTGGTACAAGTAGCAGCGTTGTGTTGTGAGTGATCAGGCTGAGATATTGATGCGAGCAGGCAAACATGAAATGGTAGTCTATGGAGCATGGGACAACTCTCCATAAAAGCAAAGAGAAGCTGCACATTTAAGCCAATACATTTCGGGTCACATTTTCGGTCAGCATGCGTTTGGGAACACAAGACTGAACCGTCAATAAAACCTTCCTGTGCTTCACTGAACCACAGTCAACTATTAACAAGCAAAATGGCAGAAGCCATTTAACAACAACGATTGTAATCATAAATGTCCAATTTCGAAAACGTATTTGTTGTAAACGCTTTTACACACTGATTACTTCGGTAAATAACATGGCTTTAAAAGAGACATCATTGATCTTTGCAAGTCGAGTTCTTAATTGAAAATAACTATAAACAGGACACGTGTTTTACTAGAAGATGTTGCTGGGTTCCTTGATTTATACAAGAAAAAATAAATATATATTGCTATTAAATACAAATGTGCCCAAGGGAAATTAATTCCACAAAACATGTTCTTGATCGGCTCAATTAAAGTTAATCCCCTTTTATTGTTGTTACAATTTAAGATATTAAGACCTGTTTAAACCCTGATTGGTTGCAATCAATAAAATTGAATGGCAGTCTTTCAGCCCCCTTTCTGCTAATAATGCCATGGTCCACAGTTTTGCATGTTTAGTAGAAACCACTGGCGTACATTTTGCAGACAAGCAATAAGAAAGTATATAATGCAACTAACTTTCTATTCGTTCTATCTGACATTTTCTGACTGTACATGTTGCGTTTTCCTGCATGCAGATACTGGAGAATCTGTTGACTCGAAGCAAGTGTGGGGCAGCTTTCAATTTAGAACATCCATTTATTGAGCAGGTTTGATGCCCACCGAGTCCAGCAACCCAACAATTGAAAAAGGCTTTAATGCTTTAAATCTAACTGATCAAAAATGATATACTTGGTTGGTACCTTTCATACGTTTTGAAAGCTGTTGCGACTTAATCATCAGATGACATTAATCAAACTGACCAGACCATAAAGCAGATACGAAAATTCTATTTCTCAAACAGAGAAAAGTCCAATAGACGCTGAAAGAAAGGCACACATATTGACTCTGGGAGACATTGGTTCCTGGCAGAGGCCCTGTTTTCAAAATCATATTCACCCTTTGAAGCCCCTCAATTTTCTGAACACAATTAAACGCAAATAACCTTACACTCACGGAGGGACTACTTGCTAGGAGTAGCACTGCATGCACATTCAGAAAACGCAAGCAAATTACGTCTCACAAATGTTTACATTAATAGACCACTTAGCGACGAGGAAAGGGAACCTATAAAAATGCCAGAAGTCAAAGTTCTGTAGGGGCTATGGATTGTTACATCCGCACGCATTTTGACCTCCATCAACGAGGTTGTCACAGCTCTTCTGCACTTCATGAAAGAAAGGTAGACACTACTTTTCAAATTCTTCTTCCACTAAGAGGGACTGCTGAATTGCGAAAGAACCCCCTGAGTTATCTGCTATTTATAGGGGAAATTTAGAATGGTAATTATTTTTCTTCCCAACAAAAACACGACAACCTTTAGCTAGTGCAAAGAAAAGCAGTTTATAACTGGACGTGTACTCGCTTCCAGGTGTGAAACCTTTGGTTCAGGGACCCCTGCTGTCGAAGACAACTCAAATCTCCTCTAGATTAGTGGAGACAAGGGCAGACACTCTCATGTGTTGACTCTGGGAGAAGTTGGCCAGCATATGCTAGACACCGAAATATATGTTGGTCGATTAATAACGTCATTGATTTCTGCATCAACATCCTAGTATTGTCCATTGTGTTATCTGACTTTTGAAGTGATTTGAACATAGCATCATGTGTGAAATTATTCACATACATTTGAAAAATGATCCCCTCATACGACACCATCACTGGAACCTTTCCTTAAATACAATGGTGATATGTGAGAAATTTAGAGTGTTCCAAGTTATCACTAAAATATTTTATTTCACTTATTAATGAAATGTATCAATGTATTCAATTCACTAAGATAATTGACTACATGTTTACAACTCTTGGACGTTCATGTTGGGATCGAAAATAATACATCAAAGAACAATATGTACAGAAAAGCAATAGATGAAATAGATGAAAACAATATAGTACACCAATTGGATTGCCGTACTTGTAATACATGAAAAGGCCGCCATGCAGCCAACTGAAATGTGAAACGTATGATAAATGATGAACATAGGACCTTGTATAAGTTCCAACTATTTCCTGAAAATATGCAAGAACAAGGATACTTTAAGTAAGAAATCCATTAGCTCAACAGAATGCCAGTACCCATATCAAGAAGGGTGTATTATCCAAAAATACAATCGCAATTAAACCTGAAATTAATTACATTTAAAAGACAAAATGGAGTTTTATCATTGACAAATTAAAAATGTTCTAACATAATACAAACATTTGCAAAACAGTTAATACTCTTTACACTTTTGCCTACCAGTGAAGTAAGAATCTAAGCGATATTAATCAAAATAGACAAGACCACAGATACTATGCAGACATTTTTGGCCTTAAAGAGAACAGACGTTTCTCCTGTCTTAATTTCAACATTAAAGACAACAGTATTGTTTTCCACTGTAAAACTGGGGTGAAGGCTATATTAAGAAACTATACAACATGTTACTCAACAGCAGAATTTAGTAAATCTAAAGTTCATATCACATATATTATGTTAGACACTCATCCAGGAAATCCATACCAAGGTGGAACGACCATCATTCCAACATCAGAACTTCAAACTGGAAATGCACTATACAGCAAACAAATGTGAGTTGAACAAAACATTAAATACAGCAGTTATAGATTATGAACATCTTTTCAGAAAACTGTAACAGGTGCGTTTAGCACCAATTTTATAAAAAGAGCTCATCAAACAGTCCAAGACTGCAAGATCTGCCACACTACCTAGCACAAGTACTACTGCACAGAAATATATGTGTGTTCACAAAAAAAGCACTGAAACAGTAGGTAAAGCTGTGGCTATTCATTTATTGACACTGCTCAGAGACAATGCTTAAAGTATTTTATTCTATTCGTACGAACACTCATCTATATTACAAAAACAAATCTAACTTATCAGAACTGATGTGGCTCTCATAATTTGTGCAAGGATAATAAGTGCATCAGAACCTCACCACAGAATATGATGATCCAAATTCCTGTGCTTCTGATTACCATCCACATTACATTGTCCTGTGAACAGAGTCGGGACAACACTTACTCAAACTAGTTTTAAAACTAAGAGACATACACACCACCTATTTTACTCACTGAAAACAGGAACATTTGCCCAACAGACATAGGAAACAATGAACATATAAGTGCCTAGTTGCCTCCCCCAGGCTTCTATCCACAAATCTCTATTGATATTTACAAATTAGTGACTAGCAGAGCAGTGGCATAGATAGGAACTCTAATAATATTTATTTCCTGATCTCAAGAGGAAACACATCTTTGAATAGGCTTAAAGTATCCCTATTCTCAAAGCTAATTACTTTTTGACTCCCTGAAACATCATTTGATTCCAAGTAGAGATTCAAATCTTATCACAGCCCTGATTGTAACCCTGACATGGAAAATAAAATGACAGGGCACATAATGCAGTATAGTTTTTCCCTCCCTTCCTCACCACAGCCTAGATACAATTCAACAAAAGCCTTACTGAGGTTTAGTATGGTGCCTTGTTGAAGAAAATCACATATATTTGCCTTTTAAGTTAATAGAAGAAATGCTCAGTGGTACAACCGATTGAGTTCCTTCTTCTGTAATTAGGGACCCAGCTTCTGTAATTCACTTCAACCATCAGTTATACAAGATACAAGGTGATGTTAGGGGCACTACACACATAACACATGGTTATATTGAAAACCTTTAGCCGCTGAGCATAGTAAGAAACAGAAGGTGCTGTTTCGTAGACTGTTACTACAGTTTCTTATCCTTTAGAAAACAACAACTTTCATTTACTGTACTGTACTGCCAAAGTTTCTGATACATTCTTCACCTCTTGTGCACTTCTTGCCACACCCCTCCCAGCTCATGTGCTAACTTTTAGTACTAGTGGGCAGGGCTCTGTAAAAAGCGATGGATTGCAACAGTAAAACTCTCACTAGGATATTTGCATACCCACCATACTTTGCAAGCAAAAAATATTTAAACAGATTTAAAGCTTCACTGTGATATTATGGGCATATTACGAAAATGTCATGAATCTGCATGTACACAAATATTGTACAGTGCATACAAGATTGTTTGCAACATACCCCACACTAATATTACTTGGTTGGATTTTTTTTGAAAACCACTCTTTTGAGTCAACAGAAAAACTGCACAGTCTGCCATGTCCATCACACCTTTTCCTTCGACATCCCCATCAGGAAACAGCCAAGCCATCCCACCCCGCGAAACCTAATGGCATGGCACGCTGTATGTACTAGAAACCTGAACAAGGACAGCGTGGCCCCGTTCCTCTCGTCTCTCGAGAAGCCACCTGCCACAGAGCCCAAACTTGCAGCCTGAGACAACCCCTACAACAATGCCATCGCCCAGGCAATTGACACACTTGCCACCCTCAAACAGCTCAAAGCCAAACCGACCCTAAAAAAGAACTACTGGCCCACCCCTGAGCTCCCTCAAGGAAAAAACCTATTTCAAACAGCTAGCCATGTGCTCCAAACCACCCCAGCCCTCTCCCATCGCACCCATCACCACCCACTCGAATCACCCTTTTGACTTCCAAACGGTCTCAGAACATGAGGTTGGCAACATAATCAGAAGTCTAAAGCCATCCCGAAGCAAAGGAGATGCCTACCCAGCCCCAATCATCAAAGGCTGTGTTGAAACGCTCACCTCAATCATCATTGGCATCATCAATTCCTTCTTCACCTCAAAAACGGTCCCTACATCCCTGAAGGCAGCATCTACCAAGAAAAATGTGGCAGTGAGATCAATTTCCTAGATATAATCCTGTTGCATGAAAGAGGGCTTTTACGAGTTAAACCACCAATCAAAATGCATTGCTGCACTATTACAGTCACCATGCCAAACACCTCCATGAAAATGTGCCTTTGGACAATTTCTCAGGTTAGGATCAGCAGTACAAATTAAATTGTTGAAGAGGAAACTAGAGATTCAAGGCAAAAGTTACCGGGATACTGTCGTAATAATTGGAGAATCTTTGATAAACCAGACAAAAATGTGAACCCCTGGGTTTTGCTTACAAAGCAAAAACATCAGGGATATGGTAATGTTTATTGACATCATATTGAGAAAGGCATCACAACCCAGCATCATGGAAAGCTGTTGTTTCACTCTGATTAATGGCCACTACTCTTGTGGAAAATGCAGTGTTTGTTATCTCACAGAAACATCTACAGGTGTATATTTAAGACTATCCAGAAAGTACTAACAGATAGGTTTCCCTAACCGTGAGTTTATGAATGTGGTATATATGATAACATGCCAATGTGGAAAATTCTACATAAGTAAGACCGCAAGAAAAGTAAAAACGAGAATCATGGAGCATAGGGGTTTCTTAAAAAATAGAGTAAAAGAAGCTACATGGGTTAAGCATTTTATGACACTGAACACAAATACAAAGATTTTTCTTGGACAGTGTTGCAGCAGGTTAAAAGCAATACAACTACTGATTTAAACAGGAAACCGAAAAAAAACAAAAATTCATTTTTATGACAAAATGTAATGTGGTTGGCCTCAGTGAGAACATTCAGTGGCATAACATTTTCTAAAACAACATGTATATATAAGGGAAAAAAATGTGGAATACACCTAATTTGTAATGTATCAAGTATAGTGATAAGTGCAGGGATAATTGCATTATCACATGTAGCCATGTTCTCTATTGTTGTCAAAGTGAAAAACAAATCTACATTCCATATTTATGTTTCTATTATACGTGATACCATCATAAAATGGCTGCCTCATTTTGGGACTGCATTGACTGGTTGATGACACTCTACCAGTAGTGCAGATGCATAGTACCAAGCACACAATCACATGTAGGTATATTTCTCATTTTTGTGGAATGTGAGACAACTCTTTACACTCCATATATATGGGGTGAAACCACACGCTATACGATTGTGAAATGGCCACCCGGTTTAGACTACAGCAATTGTGCAGTTACGTTCTAGTTGTTGAGCTTGATTGTTATTGTCAGAGATACATCCATGCAAGCGCACACAGATGCTGTTCGAAACCTTGATTTCTTGAACATCTGGCAGCGGCGTTGAGTTGTACACAATTTAGTGGTATGTGTTTTGATCTTTTTTAAACTTCAAAAATATGATACATATAAATATATCACATTTTATAAGGTCTAGAAATGTTTTTGGGGAAAAGGGAAATAAAATCGGAGCACTACATAAGAATGAGGAATACGAAACAGCACATTAGGAAGGTAAAGGATTCCCTCTGTTATTTTGGAAGTGCCAGCACCACCTCAACTTCACCTTAGAACTAATGGTAGCTCCTGTTATTTTTATGAGAGAGGTTTATAACCTCCAACACATCTAGCATAGATGTTCCCCTTTAAATTTAACATGGGAAGGTAATTATGAGCTAGTCATACAATCTTTGTATTAGTACTAATAACTAAATATGAGATAGTAAAGTTTTGCTTACATTTTTGTCACCTGCAGATTTCTCCACAAAAGAATATGTTTCTGAATCCAGTATAAGTAATTGTGCATCCAATATATGCGCAAGGAAGGTTGAACATTTGCCTATCCATTAGAATATGCCTATGGTAAAATTGATGTGAAAGTATAGGAGATAACTCCTGATGACGGTTGTGTAAGAAATTATTAGGAACTGAAACATGTTGAGCTTTTTGAAAAAGATTTGTATTAAGAATACATTTTGTGACTAAGTACATTGATTATTCAAACTGAATTTTGATTTGAATAAATGACACAAATTATAAAGAATGAATCGAGTGCCAAATAATTGATTACTATTCTGTCACTGACTTAGCACTTTATTCATTAGAGGAGTGTAAGGAACTCATGATGGAAACATTAAAGACAGACACAAGTGATCACAGTCTAAGGGTGTTTGTTGAACTTTATAATGGGTGAAATAAAGGCCTAATCAAAACCTAAATCTAAGATGGGAGCACACTATGACCATCAAATAGTGAGTCGAGCAGTCTTTGCAGTGTGTGGTGATCCTTCAGTCTGTCTTTCCTGGCTGTTTTCCAAAGGAGGTGTCAAGCTACAAACAGCCCAGAAGTCAGTGGAGCGGTGCTGGGTGGGACTGAGTGGAGCAGTACCTGCAGTCCGAGCAGGCGACTGGCGACACGGCTGCATAAGCTCCAAAATATATCCCTGCTGCATGTTACACAACCAGGTATTGGTTGTACAGGTGTAGAGGAGGAGCCAAGTACCCCCACCTCAACCACCTCACCTGTATTGCCTATATGCTGGGAGCCAGGATGTGAGACATGTGCAGTACCAGTGAACATACTGATACCTAAGAAAATCCTGGACACAAGGTTCCCATTGAGAAAACCGTACCTGCATACGAGAAAATATGATGGCCGTTTCAATGAAATCCCGGAAGAAGCAGAGCAAATGAATGGACAAGACAAATGGTAACGTCACACAGAGCAGAGTTGATGTAACTAGAACAGATGCAGAGACTAGGGAATGCAGATATTCTATAAAGCATCAAGAAAGTATCAAGGATAAGTGACATCCTGGGATCAAGGTGAAGAAGCTTATGCCATAAAACGGATGAAATCCAGTTAGTTTACATATGTACAGATGAAAAAGAAATGCAAGCAGACTAAGGGGATCATTACAAGTGAGGCGGTAAGGGATTAACAGCGCCGGACAAGGTGCCAAAGCCGTCAACCCCTTACTGCCTCATTACGAGTCTGCTCGCGGGAACCCGCTAAGGACGCCTGGTTTTACCAGGCGCCCTTAGCGGGTCCCGCGAGCAGACCAGGGGACTAACAACCCTATCACTGAGCCCCATGGGGGCTCGAATGGGAATGGGGATGGGTTCCTTGAATGAGGAATTACCGGGAATTACCGGGTCATCCAAGGTCGGAATGGCCGGTAATTCCTCATTCAAGGAACCCGGAAATAGCGGCATGGTTACCTCCTACCTTGTAATGACCCCCTAAGTATTCTTAAGGCTGGCTTTATAGTGAATAGATTGCGGCATGCGCCATTATATACATATATGCATTAAGCATAAATGATAGATGTTTCCACTAAGCGTTATAGCAGAGTTGGACTAAAAATGGAAGGCCTCATCTTCAGTGTGGCGCAGTAAGAAAACACATGATTTAAATGTGAATCTCGGAAAGGCGAGGCTGAATGAACCATGAAGTCAAGCCAAGAAGCCAAGGTCTTATCAGGATGAAGTTAACTAGCAGTGGATACAAAATCATGTGAAAGAACAGCTCTTGCTCAGAAGGCATGAACAACACACGAAAGACGTCGGAGGTCTATTAAAAATGAGTATTTTAAAGACAGTAAGAGCTCGAAACCATGGTCTACAGTAACGTGGAAGGATGCAGTTGAACGATCAAGATGTGCCTTCACTCCTCTTAATCTCCAGAGTACAGAACAAACTCAAGGCCGAGCTTCAAAGCATAATTAACTACGCTGACCACTGATAATAGATTGATATGCTAATTGGTGGGAAGCTGGGCTAAGACGAGCTCCCCAGCACCTGGAAGTCCGATCTGCGTGCTGCTAGACGTAGGTGGAAAAGTACTGACGAAGATTAGAGTGCCAACCAATTGTAGGGGACCGCGTAATTAAGGGTCCTATAGTTTGTGTAACCAATGGGACGTTGTGTATTTAGTGACGTTCATAGTGGGCATTTTTGAGGGAAGGGCTTAGTTGTCCGACCTGATGTTAAGAAACCTATCACTTTCCCTTACTATCCCATAGTAGTGTAGATCGTATATGTAGATGTTCACTCGGAGCCTGTCATAGTTAGTAATGTGTTCTGTAGTTTGCACGTAGGATAACGTTGGTAGTGATACAGGTCAACGTCAATGGTGACAAGTTTTGAATATAAAAGTAGAGTTTTTTATTAATTTCGTTGAGTAAGATGAACGAGCAAATTTGTTGATGTTCGTTATGCTACCTGTTTTAGACAATTGAAAATAAAACAGTTATCCTTTTTACCAACTGAGTCATTTTGATTATTGATGTTGAGTAACTTCTGCATCCCCATCCATCTCCAGGGTAATTTCTACTCAGCTTAAAGGGCTGAGATTATTCAGTTCACTTGGTAGCAGAGGATGGTTTTGATCCATCGACATAAGTAAACTTTAGTGTCCCGGGAATACCGCACAACCTCTGTCATTCGGCTAACAGGACGTGAAGCTCCCCGTAGATAGTGGTTAGTTCAAATTGTAAAATCTTGCAAGTAGGGCTTGACGGGTCCCTCCGTTTTCAAACGGAATATCCTCCCACTGTGTATGAGAAGCTGAACGAACGGGAAGTTGGAGAGGTGGCAAAAGAGGCGTACAATCCCGAGAGTTGGAAGCCGAACATGCGAATGGTGAGTAAGAAATGAGCGAGATGGCAAAATGATGTATGGGTTATAAGTGACAAGAAGTGATAACGGAAAGGTGGGGTAAATATAACTTGAGAATAAGAGTGCTAAATTGTGATTAGAAATTGACTCATGCAAGGACAAGCAATAGAGGTATCGTGAGGAGAGGGTGCCACGATAAGAGGATACGCCCTGTTCCTGCGTTTTAAAGAACGGATCAGAAGACATCTTAAACCTAAAGTCCCATAGTGGAAGCATAGACGACGAGTTCTGTTTAAAGACAGACTTAAAGAGGTTGATTTAAACTCTGTATGGTGTATTGATTTGAGGGCAAGAGGAGTCTTAAGGAGAAAATCGTAAGAGATATATGTGACTGGTCTCGTGTGTCTGTTCATCTGTTAGTTTTATTTATTTATGTATTGGTGATGACATCATAGTTTAAAGAAATTCGTAAAGGGAGAAACGTGAGGTTGGAGAATTTAAGTGATTGTTTAAATTTGAGTTGATGGTGTTTTTAGCAAGATTAAAGAATAAAATGTTATTTAGAGGGATTGGAGGCTGCGACGATTGGTGCACGCTCATATTATATTATTTTTCTTAAACGTATTGTTTTTTCAAATCTGTGACAAAAGCAAACGAGTATTGATAATCAAGAGAGACGAGTTAAAAATGGAGGATGTTACTCCACTTATGCATCTCTGCAAGCAGTTGCCGAAACATGCACCTAAGCTTAGACAGTATAGTGCGGAATGGTTTAAGGGAACTGCAGATAAAATGTTTATGCTGTGGCCGCAAGGAGGGTCACTATCGAAGGTAGACCTGTAGCATCTGATGACATATTTGCATGCAGCGTATATGGGAAAAATGCTAGACAAGCGACTAGCGAGCTTAGAACTTGGGAAAATGTACCAGGAGGAAAGAGAAGAGCTGCCTCCTACAGATTTGGATCCTTAATTATGCAAAGAGGGGGTGAGAAGCCTTCTGCTCCCCCACCCTGTTGCAAATAGACAGCGAAAGCAAGAAAGAGGATGGGTTATACCCATTGAGGGAACTTAAGGCAGCAATGGGGGAAAGTAAGCCAGCATATGAGTGTGGTGCTCATTTATCAACCTCGGAAGGATGAAAGGCTGAGTTTGACCCTGCCGGGATTCAAACCTGCATCAGCAGGCTCTGCACGGATGTCAAAGCGAGCACTCCTACTCGCTTTGCTATCGGACTGGCATGGATGAAGATGAAGGGATGAGGAGATACCAAGGACAAATGAGAGAAGAGATATTTTTGTATGTTTGATTGTTTATTTATAGATATGACGAAAAAGGAGGAAGACATGGTAAGGGAGGAAGCAAGAAAGTTGTCATGGGTATCAGGCAGGTAGTTGGGGCAAGCTGGGTGGAAGATTGGCAGGCCTGGCATAGGCACACAAAGAACCCATAACAAATCCCTCCTTTCATTCCTTCCTAGTGTTTGTAGTAACTTCCTGGTTACCACTTCCTGTTGGCAAACAGGAAGTGCATGATAACTCATGAGCTCTCTAGTGTTTGGGTGTGGCTGGCTATATAAGCCACACCCAAGATTCTTTCAGTGCTTCGTGTTGCTTACTGTGAGCTGTATCAGCAACACACTTGCCGTGCTCTGGATCAGCCAGCATCTGCTTACCTGCTCCGGATCATCCTGTTTCTGCTTACACACTCCGGATCATCCTGCTTCTGCTTACCTGCTCAGGATCATTCTACTTCTGCTTACCCGCTCTGGATCATTCAGCTTCAGCTTACCTGGTTCTTACTCCACGCCACAGCTATCTCCTGTCAAGATGGGACTTCTACACCGGCACCTGTAAGAACAAAGAAGAACAGAGTTAACATGCACACATCAGTAACGCTGCGCATACTCACCGAATCTTCCCGCGATGCTGGAATCCAGGTTAGTTGCACGAGCGCACAAACCCCTGTAAGAAAGAAGAGACATTATTCATTGCGCTCGCTCCAATAACGCGGACACTTATTTCACTGCGCTCTCTCTCTCTCTACGCAGTGCATTCTTACCAAAAGTCTCTGTGCAAACTTACCTAACCACCAAGTCTCCAATAGCACTGAACCCGGACTCGAGGCGCTAATACCACATAATTTCTCCTGCAAGGGAAACAGAGAGACATTACCAGGCGCGCTCGAAATGAAGGCGCTGCGCAAACCTACCAGCAGCTAGCTTCTACACGCAGCACTACTCACCCACAAAAATACCGGCAAAGACAATACTGACAATTTTGGACACTCAACATTCTCCGCGCAACATTCACTTGTGGGAAGGACTTTCTAGCCAGTGAAGAAACTGGCGCCTTGAACTCTCGGTCTCTCTGTGAAGGCATAAAACAGCATTTGGCATTTGAAATCAGCCTACAGACATTGGCACCAATCACATGAGTGAATCACACCCCTGCAAATGGATGGAGTGCACACCCTACTAAAGATCAAGGTAAGCCCATAGGGGGACTTCACAGCACACAGTAAAGAGAAGGGAAGGGCCCAGGGGAATCGGGTGAATTCAGGTCTGAGTGTACACCTTGTATTTGACAGGTATTCCTCCGGGTGAAACAGGAGAAGTGAAGACTCAGGGTCAAGAGAGGCTCGTCCATCACTCCTGCAGAGTCACAGGTGAGTGTGACAGAACATGAAGCACTCCTCAATACCTCTGCCCGAGCGATGGAAACCTCCGAGGTAGACCAGCTTTCCCTATTGTTAGGTTAACTACGGGCCGAGGTGCTTGCAGCCCGCTCGGAGACAAAAGCCTTAAGGCACGAATTGGTAGTCAACAGGGACAAAACAGATGATTTGGCAAGACAGCTCCTACAGACCCAAGCTGGTCTAGCACCCCTACCAGGTGCAGTTCCACAAGGGCAGCCTACCGTGGCACCTGTAGCCACACCCATTCAGGTATTGCTTCCTGGCAACATCCCTTTAGCACCTCCTGAACGCTTCTCTGGGGATCCCAAGAAATTTGGAGTGTTCATGAATCAATGCCAGCTACATTTCATATGCAAACCAGACACCTTTCTGAATGACCAAGCTAAAGTAGCTTTTGTCCTCTCCTATTTAGGAGGGCACGGGGCGGACTGGTCTGTCCGTTAGTGCTTAGGGACGACCCTTAAGAAATTAGAAATTACTTAATTACCTGGAAATTACCCAGGTTTTCAGCGTGAACTGGAAAAACTATTTGCCCATCGGACTCGAGGGCAGGCCCTGGATGATGAGCTACTCTCTCTGCGACAGGGTGGTCAGGATCTAATCTCATATGTCGCCACATTCAATCGCTTAATAGCCAAATCAGGCTGGCCAGAGGAGAAACAAATAACGTTATTTTATCGAGGACTGAGAGGAGAATTAAAAGATGTCTTGGCGCAAGTAGTTAATCCTCCCAAAGATTGCAGTGAATACATCGACCTAACTATGCAACTAGACCACCGGTTACATGATTGCAAGGCCAACCGAACCAGATCAGAGCATAGACCAGTGTATGTCTGACCAAAGGAAGCATCCAATCGACAGGCCTCAGAAATACACTCAGAGCCCATACAATTGGGTCTTCTCAGGGGATCAACCACCAAGGCGGAGAGAGAACAAAGGCGTCAGGAAAAACTTTGCTTATATTGCAGCCAATCTTGTCACTTCCTCTGGAACTGTATGATTAAACCCCCACGGAAGACAATGGGGGTACTAGATAACATAGGGGAAGACACAGGTACGGTAGCGGAAATCTCCAAAGCCCAGCAGATGTAGAGGTCGGCCTGTCGAGCCAGGAACGGAGAACTCAGATCTCACATTTCAGTATTTCTGTGGTTTTGATAGACCCTTCACAGCCCACCCGAATACATGCCCTCAAAGCTTTCATGGACAGTGGGGCTATTGGGAATTACCTGGACATAAACACTGCAAATACCTTGGGATTACATTCCACCGTAAGGACACTGCAGAAAGCGTGACAGCTGTGGATGGCACACAACTCCTTTCGGGACCAGTAACACAGTGTACTTCCACCATCACCTTAATCTGCCAAGATGGCCACAGAGAAAGTATTAGATTCGACCTTATCGCTGCACCCCAATTTCAGCTGATTCTTGGGATACCGTGGCTAGAGACGCACAACCCAAAGATAGATTGGCATGCTCGAACCTTACTCTTTTCCACGGAATGCACCGCTTGTTATGACATCAAAGGGATCAAAGGAAGCCCATTGTTAGCTTCACAGAAAAAGATAGCAGGTTAGGCTTGGTGGGCACTTTACCAGAGGAATACCAAGAGTTCCAGGATGTGTTTGCGAAGGAGCAAGCTAATACACTACCACCACATCGAGTTTATGACTGCCAGATCGACCTGCAACCAGGGGCACAAGTACTGTGCAACCGCATTTATGCATTAACCGAGGAAGAAAACACTCATCTACGGACCTACTTGGATCAATACCTGGCCAATGGCTTCTTTAGACCATCTAAGTCACCAGCCACTTCCCCACTCTTCTTCGTACCGAAGAAAGAGGGGGACTTAAGAACGTGTATTGATTACCGGGCCCTAAATTAAGTCACCATAAAAAATAATTACCCGTTACCTCTGATACCAGTACTCATAGACCAGGTGAGACAAGCGAAGATTTTCACCAAGCTAGACATACGCGGCGCATATCACCTGGTACGCATGAAGAAAGGGGACGAGTGGAAGACTGTGTTCTTTAACCGCTATGGCCTGTACAAATACCAGGTCATGCCCATTGGGCTTTGCTATGCCCCGGCTGCGTTCCAGCATTTTATGAATGATGTGTTACGGGAACTCCTTGATGTCTGCGCAGTCGTCTCCATCGATGACATTCTGATCTACTCCACCACTCCCCAAGAGCACGTAACCCACGTGCGAGCTGTACTCCGTAAACTGCGTGAAAACCAACTGTACGCAAAGCTAGAAAAATGCTCCTTCCACGTCACCAAGGTGGAGTTTCTGAGATATGTACTGACACCGCAGGGGATCAAGATGGACAATAGAAAAGTGTAGACAATCCTCACTTGGTCCTCACCCATGTCTGTAAAGGGAGTGCAGAGTTTCCTAGGGTTTGCAAACTTTTATCGACGCTTCATACCAGGATTCTCACATATTGTATATTCAATAACCTCCTTGCTGCGCAAACACCGAAAGTTTGAATGGACACCAGCGGCGGAAGAAGCTTTCTGAGCTCTCAAGGAAAAATTCTCCTCAGCCCCAATTCTGCAACAACCACAGCCCGATTTACCGTACATCGTGGAAACGGACGCTTCAAGCATTGCCATGGGGGCCATATTGTCTCAACAAAATCCTGAAACCGGATCCCTTCACCCCTTTACCTTTTGGTCAAGGAAATTTTCCCCAGCAGAATTAAACTATGCAATTTCTGAGAAAGAACTCCTAGCAATCAAAAGCGCACTGTGTGAATGGCGACAGTACTTACTAGGAGCAAAACACACCATCACAATAATAACAGATCATCAGAACCTGCAATACTTAAGATCAGCAAAAGCTCAGTCTTCTGGGCAGCTCCGTTGGGCCCTATCCTTAATGGAATACGACTTTGTAATCACCTACCACCCCGGAGTTAAGAACGGGAAAGCCGATGCTTTATCCCGCATTAGCACAGGAGAGGAAGTCTACAATGCCCCTAACCCATTGGAGATCATACCCAGCCATAACATTCTCAGCCTCTGCATCGGCCCACCTCTGTTAAATACTCTGCAGGAAACAATAAAAGAAGATATGTCTGCAGAAGACCTACTGGCTTGGGACATGAAGGGAGATCAGTTCACCATTCAAGACAAACTACCATACTGCCAAAAACGCCTCTACGTTCCAACTAAGGATCTGCAACAAGCAATCATATCAGACTACCATGACTCACTGTTAGAAGCCCGTCCGGGTATAGCCAAAACCATGAAGAAAGTAAGCAAATCTTATTGGTGGCCAACTTGGCGAGAAGATATTGCCACCTGCATAGGCACCTGTGAGGTGTGTGCGCAATACAAAACATCCAGGCAAAAAAACAGCCGGCCTCCTTCAGCCAATCACCATTCCACCAGTGCCCTGGCACAGTATCAATGGACTTCGTCACTGATCTACCTCCTAACTCAGGTTATAATACCATCCTCGTAGTAGTGGACCTTTTCTCCAAAATGGCCCATTTCATAGCTGTAAAGGGTCCCTCAGCTCAGACCCTGGCACAGGTTTTTCTAGACCGAATCGTCAAGTTACATGGATTCCCTACCATAATCATTTCTGACAGAGGCAGCCAATTTGTATCTCGTTTTTGGAAAAAATGTTGTGCCCTGGCAAGAGTAGAAGTCCGTCTGTCTTCTAGCCACCACCCTCAAACGGATGGCAAAACCGAGCAAACAAACTAAATAATGGAACAGTATTTGCGCTGTCTATTACACCAACAAGCCAAAGCTGGACAGAAATTCTATGGGTGGCAGAGTATGCCTACAACATCTCAACACATTCATCAACCCAAGCAACATCCTTTTTTACTACATATGGTCGACACCCCAGAACGTCGGTCTACGATCCGCCAGAAAAGATTGAAATGCCCGCAGTAAAGAATCTACATGCCAGCATTATGAAAGCAGCAGAGAAGCCAGCAGGACCCTACAGCAAGCCAAAGAAACACAGAAAAGAAACGCTGATCGCCATCGACGAAAAGCCCCAGATTATCAAGTGGGAGACTCGGTCTGGCTGGCAACTAGACACATTGCTTTAAAGGGTCCCAAGAAATTTCAGCCTAGATACATTGGCCGTATACAATAGAAAAAGTAATTAATCCAGCAGCCATGAGACTGGCGTTACCTCAACATATGCGTATACATCCCGTATTTCACGTGTCACTATTAAAACTAACACACCCAAGAACCAAACTTCCACACCTCCCGCACCCATACAAGTGGGTGAAGAAGCACCAGAATATGAAGTAAAGAACATATTAGATTCCAAACAAGTACGAAAGACCCGTATTATTCGATTGACTGGAAGGGGTACAGACCCCAGGAAAGATCATGGGAACCCAGCACACACGTGCATGCCTCCCGATTGGTCGGAAATTCCATCGGGACCATCCTGAGAAACCAAAGCCCTCATACACACCATTGGGAGGGGTCTTGAGGGGGAAGACTGTCATGGGTATCAGGCAGGTAGTTGGGGCAAGCTGGCTGGAGGCTTGGCAGGCCTGGCATAGGCACATAATGAACCCATAACAAATCCCTCCTTTCATTCCTTCCTAGTGTTTGTAGTAACTTCCTGGTTACCACTTCCTGTTGCCAAACAGGAAGAGCATGATAACTCATGACCTCTCTAGTGTTTGGGTGTGGCTGTCTATATAAGTCACACCCAAGATTCTTCCAGTGCTTCGTGTTGCTTACTGTGAGCTGTATCAGCAACACCCTTGCTGTGCTCTGGATCAGCCAGCATCTGCTTACCTGCTCCGGATCATCCTGTTTCTGCTTACCTGCTCCGGATCATCCTACTTCTGCTTACCTGCTCTGGATCATTCAGCTTCAGCTTACCTGGTTCTTACTCCACGCCGCAGCTATCTCCAGTCAAGATGGGACTTCTACAACCGCAACTGTAAGAACAAAGAAGAACAGTGTTAACACGCGCACATCAGTAATGCTACGCATACGCACCGAATCTTCACGCGATGCTAGAATCCAGGTTAGTTGCACGAGCACACAAACCCCTGTACGAAAGAAAAGACATTATTCATTGCACTCGCTCCAATAACGTGGACACTTATTTCACTGCGCTCTCTCTCCCTACGTGGTGCATACTTACCAAAAGCCTCCGTGCAAACTTACCTAACCACCAAGTCTTCAGTAGCGCTGAACCCAGACTCGAGGCGCTAATACCACATAATTTCTCCTGCAAGGGAAACAGAGAGACATTACCAGGCTCGCTCGAATTGAAGGCTCTGCGCAAACCTACCAGCAGCTAGCTTCTACACGCAGGGCTACTCACCCACAAAAATACCTGCAAAGACAATACGGACAATTTTGGACACTCAACATTCTCCGCGCAACGTTCACTTGTGGGAAGGACTTTCTAGCCAGTGAAGAAACTGGTGCCTTGAACTCTCGGCCTCGCTGTGAAGACATAAAACAGCGTTTGGCATCTGAACTCAGCCTACAGACATTGGCACCAATCACATGAGTGAATCACGCCCCTGCAAATGCAGGATGGAGTGCACACCCTACTAAAGATCAAGGTAAACTCATAGGGGGACATCACAGCACACAGTAAAGAGAAGGGAAGGGCCCAGGGTAATCGGGTGAATTCAGGTCTGAGTGTACACCTTGTATTTGACAGGTATTCCTCCGGGTGAAACAGGGGAAGTGAAGACTCGGGGTCAAGGGAGGCTCATCCATCGCTCCTGCAGAGACACAGGTGAGTGTGACAATACTGATACCTAAGAGAATCCTGGAAGCAAGGTTCCCATTGAGAAAACCGTATCTGTATACAAGAAAATATGATGGCCGTTTGAATGAAGTCCCGGAAGAAGCAAAGCAAATGAATGGACAAGACGAATGGTAACATCACACAGAGCAGAGTTGACGTAACTAGAACAGATGCAGGGACTAGAGAATGCAGATGTTCTATAAGGCATCAAGAAAGTATCAAGGATAAGTGACATCTTGGGATCAAGGTGAAGAAGCTTATGCCATAAAACTGCTGAAGAAATCCAGCTAGTTTATACGTGTACAGATGCGAAAGAAATGCAAGCAGATGAAGTATTCTTAAGGCTGTTTTTATAGTGAATAGATAGCGGCATGCACCATTATATACATATATGCATTACGGATTAACGATGGATGTTTCCTCTATGGGTTATAGCAGAGTTGGACTAAAAATGGAAGGCCTCATCTTCAGTGTGGCGCAGTAAGAAAACACATGAATTAAAAGTGAATCTTGGAAAGACGAGGCTGAATAAACCATGAAGTCAAGCCAAGAAGCCAAGGTGTTATCAGGATGAAGTTAACTGGAAGTGGATACAAAATCGTGTGACAGAACCGCTCCTGTTCAGAAGGCATGAAGAACATACGAAAGCGTCAGAGGTCTATTAAAAAATAGTATTTTAAACACAGTAAGAGCTCCAAACCATGGTCTACAGTCACGTGGAATGATGAAGTTGGACGAGCAAGATGTTCACACCAACGCATGTGGGCAGGGCATGCCTTCACTCCCCTGATTCTCCACAGTACAGAACAAACTCAAGGCAGACTTTCAAAGCATAATTGACTATGCTAACCACTGAGGTGATGATAGATTGATATGCTAATTGGTGGGAAGCTGGGGTAAGACGAGCTTCCCAGCATCTGGAAGTCCAATCTGCATGCTGCTAGACCTAGGTGGAAAAGTACTGACGAAGCTTAGAGTGCCAACCAATTGTAGGGGACAGCTTATTAAGGGTCCTATAGTTTGTGTACCGAATGGGACGTTGTGTATTTAGTGACGTTCATGGTGGCCATTTTTGAGGGAAGGTCTTAGTTGTCCCACCTGATGTTAAGAAACCTATCACTTTCACTTACTATCCCATACTAGTATAGATCGTATATGTAGATGTTCACTTTGAGCCTATCATAGTTAGTAATAGGTTCTGTAGTTTGCCACGTAGGATGTCGTGGTAGTGACGCAGGTCAATGTCAACGATGAGAAGTTTTGAATATAAAAGTACCGTTTTTTATGAATTTAGTTGAGTAAGAGGATTGAGCGAATTTGTTGATGTTCGTTATGCTCCCTGTTTTAGACAATTGAAAATAAAACAGTTATCCTTTTTACCAACTAACTGAGTCGTTTTGATTATTGATGTTGAGTAACTTCTGCATCCCCATCCATCCCCAGGGTAATTGCTACTCATCTTAAAGGGCTGAGGTTATTCAGTTCACAGGGAAACATGCAGGGTCTGCCTATGTGTAGAGAACACTGTGACTGCAAGCGCCCCAAGCACGCAAAGGTAAGCGGGCAGGCCGTCTCTAAACCTCTTGCGCACCCACTGCGGTGCATTTACTCGCTTTCTGACCCACCGCGTAGTGGGTGACTTAACGGATCATTGCGCAAGAGCTTCAAATTTAAAGCCTTTCATTTATCTGAACTACGTCTTTTTTTGACAATCAACGTTTATTGGCATTTAGGTTATAACATAATGCAATGTATATCAACATTCTTCTCCTCGGTACAATTATAACAATAACCCTCTCCCTATCCTTGCTGGCTGAGGATCCCTTAGAGCCGAAAGAAGGAGGAATTTGTAAAGATGAGATATCACTCCCTTGGAACCCCGTCTTGAAATTAGTAGTTTTAAAAAATCTGTCAGGTCCCTTCTGAGGGTGTCCCTCGATGAGGGTTCGATGAGAACTCCCTTGAGCTGGAGATAACGGAACAGGGAGAGGTTACTCAACCCCAGGGCCTCCTCCAGGTCTTTCAGGGGTATAAAAGAACCCCCCACCCACAGCTGGCCCACCCTGCTAAGACCAGCCTCGTACCATTGTTGAAATGTGGCTGGGTCCGCAACCTTATCTCTGACCGGGGGGGCCCAGATGCAACTCAGTGGGGAAGGCCATGTTGTGAGCCACCTATATAACCCCCTTCCCTCCACACCGAGCACAAGACCCCCAACACAGGGTGATGTAGGACCCTTCTCGGGATGCACAACCTGGGGACCCATAGTCATTCATCCAATGTTACTGGGGCAAGAACCCTATTGTCCATCACCACCTACTGCTTCTCCATCCCCGGGGTGAAGTGGTCCACCAGTACCCTCAATTGGGAAGCCTTATAATATGTCTCCAGATCATCCGGGAACCCCACTCCACCATCTTCCACAGGCCTAGTTAGTACCTCATAGGAGATCCTGTGTTTTATTGCCCACCCAGAGAAATCGTAGGAGGGCTTGTTTTACCTCCGTTAGGAATGTCTTGGGCACCTGCACTGGGAGCATTTGGAACAAGAATAGGCACTTGGGGAGAATCACCATTTTCACTGAGTTGAGGGGTGCCATCCATGAGAGTCCCGATCCCGGCCACCTTTCCATATCCCTCTTGACTTCTGACCAGAGGGGGAGAAAATGATTAGAGAAGAGGTCGTCGGGGCTGTGCGTCACTTGAATATCCAGGTAGCGAAACCCGTCCTTCTGGATCCGGAAGTGGCGCTCTCCCACGTAGTTCACCCCTGCATCCAGCAGATTGCCCACTATGAATGCCACCGACTTCCTGAAGTTAACCTTAAACCCGGAGAGATCTCTGTAGTGTGCTAGACTTTGCAGCACCCGAGGCATCGTCTGAGACGGTTTTTTGATATAAAACAGTGCGTCATCAGAAAACAAGCTGATCTTACAGTGTGAGTCCCCTATTCGTACCCCACTAATTGCTTCATCATTGCAGACATAAATCCCCCAGGCCTCCATGACCAGCGCATATATTAGGGGGGACAGAGGACAGCCCTGCCTTGTGCCCGTCCCCAAAGAGAACGCCTCTGATTCCCTCCCATTTGCAACCACCTTATCTGAGGGAGCAGAGTACAAAGCCGACATCCAGCCTAGCCACCTCGGTCCCATCCCCAGAGATGAGAAGACATCTCCCATAAAGTCCCAGCTGACCCTGTCAAAGGCCTTCTCGGCATCCAGAGCCAGTAAGAGGGCCCCCTACTCACAGACCACCCTCAAGTTCAACACATGAAAGGTCTTACGCACGTTGTCAGATCCTTGTCTGTCCAGCACAAATCCCACCTGATCTGGATGGGTCAAACAAGGGAGGCCCCTCTCTAGATGGGTCACCAGGATTCTGGTGAAGATCTTATCATCTAAGTTTAGGAGGGAGATTAGCCTGTATGAGCCACAATCCACCTGGTCCTTTCCCGGTTTAGGTATCATAGTAATTAGGGCCTTTAAGAACATAGGCGGGATTGAGTCTTGGTCCTTAATTTGGTTAAACAACTTGGCCAATGGTTTCACCAGAACGAATTGACACTGTTTATAAAAATCTGCGGTATACCCATCACCTCCCGGGGCTTTTCCCACTTTTATCCTCTTAATGGCACCCTTCACCTCTTCCTCTGATATTTCCCCCTCAAGAGCCTCAAGTTCTGCATCTGTCAGTCGGGGTAGGGGATGTTCAGCCAGGTATGCCCGGATCCTTGCCATCGACTCGTCCCACTGTTTGGTGTACAACTCTCTATAGAAGTCTGCGAAACATTCCACTATTTCCTCCCCTTTCTTACTCACGTTACCCCCTTTGTCTCTAACGAGCCCCACCCTTCTTTCCATTCTGCATCCCCTCGTTCTGTGTGCCAGGAGGGTCCCCACTCTGTCCCCAAATTCACAGCATGTACCTCAGCTTCTTCATCACTTTTCCTATGAGGACTGAGTGTAACGCCTGCCTCTTCTCTCGCATTTCTCCTAGGAGGGCTTCACAGTCTTCCCCCTCAAGAGTGAGTCCGGCCCACAGAGCCCTCAATTCTTTGCGAAGCCTGCTCTCAATAAATCCCCTTTCCCACTTGTGCCGGGAACCCTCAGCTATAAGGAGACCCCGAAAAGTGGCTTTTGCCGCCTCCCACACCATCACCATGTCAGTGTTCCCATTGTCATTTGTCTCAAAGTATGCTATCATTTCCTCCCTTTGGAAATCTCTGAAAACCCAGTCCCTTAGAAGCGTATCATTGCAACGCCATCGAGAAGACCCCGGGGTCACGGCAACAACCAATTTGCCATCAGGAGCTCGTGATCAGACCAAGCAATTGCTTCCACCCTTGGTACACCAGCTACCCGTCCTCCTTCCTCTGAGGTCAATAGAAGATCAATTCTTGTGTATGTGTGATGCGGGGGAGAAAAGAAGGTGTATCCCCCGGCCCGGCCACGATCTGCGCCATACATCTACCCAATGGTGTTCTCTTAAAAGAGTGTGCAGGGCTATATTGTCCTTGGTAGCCCTCTTAATCCCCACAACCTTCGCTGACAATCAGTCCAATTGGGGGTCCATTATGAGATTGAAATCACTGCCCTGTATCATGGCCCCCTCTGCCCAGTCATCCATTAGTCTGAAAATCTGGGTCAAAAACCATATCTGCCCTGTGTTGGATGCATATAGGGTAGCCAATGTAATCCGTTCACCCTCACACGTGCCCTTAACCCTGAGAAACTGCCCCCCAAAACTCCTCTTAGTTTCCACTTCTGTGAGGTGAAGTGATTTGCCCAGGAGTATGCCTACCCACTCCTTCTTAGTACTCTTATGGGAAGACCAATTTCCTTTCCCTTCATCGTCAATTCCTTCCCTTGTTTGTAGTGGGTTTCTTGTAAGAAAAGGACCATTAACTGTTTCTTACGAAACATGTTGCTACTCAAATATCTCTTATGCTGAGAGTTCAAGCCTTTAACATTCAGTGTGCCTATCCTTGCTTCAACCATTTTTGTCCTTGATCTTATTTTCTGAATACACCCCTTCACGTTCCCAATACGGAGCCCATTGTGAAGCATAAAGCTATGGTTCGATCAGGCTGACCCCTCTCCAATCTTTCCCATCCAGTGCCTCCCCCCTTTCCACCCCCTTCCCATCCCCATGCCCTCCCCATCCCTTGTTCCCTCCCTCCCATCCCCCTTTTCAAGGCATTTGTCTCCCTCCCCCAAAACTTGTTGGGGTTAGTCAACGAACCACCAGGGGCCCGTCCCTTGCCCAGAGTCATTCAATTAGCGGGGTTACCACCCCAAGCTTCATGTTCATACTATTCTCAATTCGCATGTGTCAAGGAACCCAAATCAGGGTCTCTCAATTCCCCCCTTCTCCCTCCCCCTGTCTCAGTACGATTCCAACCGGGCCGTGAGCCCATCAACACCTTAGCAACCAATAAGAATCAACAACTGGCTACCCAACTTCGGGAGAAAACGCAGCACCAACACAGCCTGGGGAGCAAGCTGTTCGCCCATGGTGCCCAGGAACCTCAGCCCCCTGCATCTTTAATGCCCTCGCGTGGGGCAACAAAACCAAGAACAACATGCCCAACTCTTAGAAAACAATTTCACAGTCACTTTAAGCGTCCCTCAGAGGCCGAGGAGGGGTGTCTAGTTTTTTTAAACTTGCGGGCCCCTTTCACCTTGGCTTTCCCTTTAAACATATCCGGGCCACTGGGACCCGAGGTGGGATCTCGATCCCCTCCGTTCCGGCCACCTGAGGATCTGGCTTGACCACTCACCAGATCTTCTGTGACCCTCTGAATGTCTTCCTTAGACACAAGATGGTATTTCTCCCCCTTCCATTCAAATGCCAGGTAGCTGATCCTCTTCTCCTGTAGCTATCTGGGGAGATTGCCCCACTTTTTCCTCATCAACAGAGTGAGGGCCGAGAGGTCCTGAAAGATAGCCACCTTAGAGTCCCCATACTCTATGTTTCGAAGGCTCTTGGCCTTGTCCAAGATCCTAGCCTTGTCCCTGTAGTGGTGTAGCTGCGCCAACACTGAGCGAGGGCCCTTGCCCCCCCCTCCAGCACAATCCGTATAATGTCATATACTTTGGCTTCCAGGCCAAGAGGGCTTTCGCCGTCCGATTCCACCAGGCCAAAGATGCGTAAGTTATTTCTCCTTTCCCTGTTTTCCATGTTGTCGACCTTGAATTGCAATTCTTCCTAACGACATTGTACCTCCATGAACCTTGCCTCCATCTGGGTTTCCAGGTGTGCCGTGGAGAGCTGGTTGTTCTCGACATCCTCCATGCGATCCTCAAACGTAGTTACTTTCATCGTGAGTTCCACCAGTTTGGCCCCCATGTCTGTCCTTATCCCCCGGATCTCCTCTAGGATCATCTGGATATTGTTTTGCCTGCCTCCCGGGTCGGGGGTAAGGGTGGGAAGGCCCCCGGACGCCATCTTGCTGTCGTTGGCCTGGAACTGATATTTAGACAGGGCTTCTTTCCAACTCATGGCAGTCCTACCGCAGCGTTGTCAGGGCCACCGAATGTAGCAATGACCACAGGTCCACTACACAGTGGCGGGTGTGTCGCCCCTGAGATCATAATTGTCTCCTCGGTGGTGCTCCGGTAGTCCTATTAGGTGGGGCGTTGTGTCTTGAGAAGTCACCTCGAAGGGAGGATCGGATCAGTAGGGAGTCACAGGATCCACTCCCTCGCCTGACCCCGGGTCCCTGCACGGAGTCCCCAATCGCCTTTTAGCTTTGACGTGGTGTCCCGCTTTCCGGCTGGTGGGGGGGCGGACAGTGCAGGGTCAGACGGGTTCTTGCGTGAAGGTATGCAAGTCCAGTATCAGGCGGGAAACGGCGCCGCCCGCCCAGCGCTTTGGTGTAAGGCTGCCCTCAGACCCAGTGACACTCCCTTATGGACTTGCCCGCAAAAATAGCTTTGCCGAGTGTCAACCTTCTTCGCCCGTGTTAGCAAGCCCCCTCTTGGCTGGTACGTCTAAAATAGTTCCGGGCTCCGTGCTGGCAGGCCCGAAACTGAGGTAGGCGTCTCAAGGGTTCAGCTGTAAGGTAGAGGCTTCTATCACAGAGTGGCAACTGGGTGAGGGTTTCAGGGATTCTACAAAGTCGCCCAGTTATTTGTCAGCTTTATTCGAGTGTTCCCGTGTGAGGCCAGATAGCCGTTACCCTGAGGGGCCTTTAAGTGCAACGAGCGTGTGTGTCGTCCATCCTTTGCTCCGATTCTTTTAACTGATCACTGCCCCTGCACTAAGAAATGACACTAATGTTAACGTGTCGTCCCGTCTCAGCAGGAGCGGGGGGGCACTCAGCCGTCTGCTCTGCAACCCCCGTGTACCAACAAAGTCACTCACCGCTGGATAGGGAGGTGCGTCTCAGGGACAGTCAGCGGGGGAGCTGGGGCACAGCTCCAGGGCTAGCCGGAGCTCCAATGACAACGACGTATGCCTGCAGGTGCCGTTGGTGTACCTTTGTCTCCGGAGCCCCCTAGCAGGCACCAGAAGGGGTTCCGGTGTGGGTCTCGGGCCGGGCCCGTGCACACGCAGCAGTAATGGAGGGGGGAGGGGGAACCCCACTCACCACGTGAGTGCTATAGTGCTGCTCCTCTGCCCCCTCGGTGGCATGCACTGCAGGGGCCTCCCTCCTTCGGGCAAGTGGTTGGCTCCATGCTGGGCTACCGGGAAGGCACTGCGCTTCTGCAGCATTGCATTCAGCTCACTGGGCTGGGCTCCCCATGTCCGCACCAGTAGATCCGACCTCTGGGGTCGTGTGGATTATGCGGCAACATCCATCAGATGACTCTGGTGCATGTGAGGGCTGACTTCTCCCATTCTATGGCCCCGCGGATCACTAGTGCATCGGCCGTAGATCTTGATCTTTCCCCTGATTTCAAGTGCGATGCAGGCATGGGGGAGGGGCTGTCCCAATCCACCATTGAGTTATCTCGACCCAGGGGTCACCTCAAGACTCCAGAGTCGTCCCCTTAGGTAGGCTTCAGGTTCCGCAGCATGTTTCTGAAGCTTTTATAGGGGTTGGATCCCCTTCTCCACATGAACTCCACTGGAACCTCGGGGCTTTGGACGGAGCAACAAGCTCAGGCGGCCATCTTGCCTGCAACCCCTGGTGGACTCTGAACTGCATCTTAATAGTGGACCAGCACTATGGCGAGTGGGCAGGGCCATCTGCAGGCTTCTTGTTTGGACTACCCGGCTGTCTCTCTGCTATTTCTCTTATCATTTGGCAACTTGTAGTTAGCTTTGGGTAGTACAGCCGACGCTGTGCCCTAATATCTTTTTATCTATCATCAACGTAATTTCCCAATAATTTCTTGCCAGCGACCTTACCACCAATCACTTGTCATAGGAATGGGTGATCCATATCCTTTCATTGTAGGCACAGTGACTGTAGGCAAGAAGCCTTTGAACTGTGTCTAAACCCTACGACAGCCGTAACATCACCCGGATCAGCATAGGATCAGCATCTGAATGAATAAAAAAATGAATTGTGTCAATAAATGTACCTGGTGGTGCGTCACTGGCCTGCTTGTTTTCTGCTGACATCCTTTTTCCAGCAGCACAGGGAGAAGTGAAAAACAGGTCATCGGCCCTCTCAACTGGCCTCCACTGTGGGCCAAACGTGGAGCAATACATCCTCGCTGGATCATGGGCCTCTATTTGTGTCGAGTCACTTAGCAGGTGACTGGTGACTGCAGGCCAGATGAGCCTTCGAACCATCTCTGGGATATATAACTTGACAACAAAGTAGACAATAAAGGAAACCAAGTAAATGAGGGAAAAAGCAAAAACAAAGACAGGGGTAAGAAAGAAAGAAAAGAAAAACAAATAAGGAAATGGAAAACAAACAAACCCCCCACCCAAAAAAAATATCATTAAACAACATGTCGTATTCCTACAATCTCTGGAGTGGCCCTCTTCTGTATGATTTAAGAGCCCCAGAAATAGACCATCTGACCCTGGAACAAAGTTGGCATCAGACCCCAATCAAAGTCAACAACATGGAAAAATGGAACAAACCTGTAAAAGGTAAATCCCTGCACAACAAAGTGGAAAGATCTGCAAATAATGGCCCTAATGAGGAGGTTCCTGACACATCGGAAGGGATCACAGACGTGGATCAAGTAAGGAGAGAAGCAGTTTCAGTACACATCTGCAATCCTGAATCCACCTTCACTGCAACACCCTTGAAAGCTAAAATCAACGATTACTTTACCATTAGAAGAAGTCTGAGTTTGGGAGACATCGACATCTCAGATACAGAAAGCAAACCAAATTCAAGTCACATGAATGCCTATAACGAGCAGGAGAACAGTAGGAGGAGTTTCCAGGACATTAGAGGACTGCATGGCGTGCAGTGTGTACATCACACAAAAACAAGAATCCAGATTGCAGTCATTTCATCAGAACAAGAAACTATGGAAGAGATGAACCAACAAATGACGCAAGTCAAAAGATCTCTAGATTCTGAGCCGAAGATCCCGGACCAACCATTAATCTACAGAACAGAAAAAAGCGAAACAGAAGGAGGCAATAGACATACATTGTCAGACCTGAGTTTCGTCCTTACCTGATTGGTGAACGTGTTTGAATTAGTTAAGGAGGGAGTACAGAATCATTCCAGGGCTCTGACAGACATGTCGAAATAGAAAAATGTAATCTAGCGGTAAAAATGATTCAGTCAACTCTCAGTACAAAAATCATAAACACATTGTCAGATCTCAAGGAAGAGGCGATTAAAGTAACAACGAACATACAACTTTGAAATTAATATACCAACATATCGAACATTTGGAACAGAAAACAATTGCCCTGCAAGAGAAATTGAGCAAATCTCTAACAATTGATTCTGATTGAGAACCTGAGCCAGAAGCTGTCCTTTATTGTTATCTAGATGAAACACCATTATCAGATTGAGTGTTGGTAGAGTTCTTGAGACTTGGCCAAATTGGAGATGAGCTAGTTGCCTCTACAACAAACCCAGCCAACTTGCTATCTACATCTGGGGCTTCATCCAATGCCACAAACTGTGAACTGGAAGAATCTACCTCAAACCAGGCAAGGTCGCAAACAAAAAAGAAAACAAAAAAGGACAAGAATAGTGAGCAAGCTGTAATTCCTGCAGTGGAAGGTAAAAACAAACCAAAAGAGATCTCATCAGTTTCCTTGGGCAGAACAGAGAATATAAAGCAATCAATAAGGAAAAGAAACACAAGAGGAAAAAACAATCACTTCTTCAACAAATTATCATTACCACAAAAAGAAGAGTCAACCCCTAATACAAACAAAATTGTCTCTAAAAAATGTGAGAAAGGACAAAAGAGCATTATAGTAGACCCGATAGGAAAACTGGTTGATCAAGCTGTACAAACAGACCATCTTGAATCAGCCATGGAGAACAACAAGCAACCCTCAACAGACCTGGTGATACAAACCGTGACTATAGGCAGTTCAAATAATATATCAGGAAAGCCTTCCCCAAAATTGGCTCAAATCTTTCTAAAAAAGAAAAAAGAAACAGCCTCACAGAATGAACTGGTAGGCAATGATCTGGGAGAAGTAACAGCAGTCAACCAACAAACTACTGTCAAAGAGAAAAGTATTCAAATCAATACTCCTGAACCTGCGAGTCACAAAATTAAGGATCAAACAAATGATAAGTCTACCTTACACGAACCAATGAATAGGCAAGTAGGGCTTATAGATCAGCAAGGAAATCATATCATGCTTGCAGCTACAGGCAATCCTTTTGCAATTCTTAGAATCTGGATGGAAGGGAAAGCAGACAGCAGAGCCACTCAAGAATAAGAGTACTCTTCTGGCAATTTTCCAAAACATACCAACCCTATACTTCTTCTCCTCTAAAGACTTGAAATATTTAAAATGTTCTTATATAAAACACGCGCATATTGTGGAACTCGGCCTAAAATCATGGATAGGTGCAAGTGCACTGAAGGATGCCAATTATGAACTAAATCAAATATATATTAATATTTTTGACTCTCCTCCGGCAGAAGTAAATGACGATGCTGATGATTTGAGCTGTAGGGAAGGTAAAGAGTGTCAGTGGAATAAAGAGAAGTCGCAAAGGAATGAGGGACCCAGTCAGAGGCAAACAGAGGTGATGTCAGAAGAACAGGCCCCTTCAAAGCAAGAGCTTGATCCCATGTTACCAGAAATCATATCCCAGGTCCAAACTAAAATGGGACTGGCACCCGTGTTCCTCTAGCCAAAGAGGAGTTCAAAATCGCATGTTGCAACACACCAGGATTCAGCTAATTTAAAACATCAACTACATGGAAATATATTTTTGGTGATTTTGATATCCTATTATTTCAGGAAACCTGGCTCATGAGAGTTACTCAAATATATGCCTTCTCAGCTTGCAACGAACTAACAGGCAAGGAGAAGAACGACCGGTCAGCCAGCGGTCTTCTCATCAGAATTCATAATTCAATTATATCATTATCCTTCTTCATCACCAATGATTTTCCTGGCATCCTTGCTTTTGGTCTAATTTTCCATGAAAGCCTTGACATCACAAAGATGGTAGTCATATTCTTATACTGGAATCCTGTAACTACACCTCAGGCATTATTCCTGCAATCCCTGATGGATATTATTTCTACTATCTCTCATCATTGGTGGTGACCTAAACTCTCAGTGCATTCGAAATGATGAATTAAATGTGAAGTACAAAGCAAATCAAATACATAACAAAGGCAAACAATGATCCCTGTTTATGGAGGAATGGGGGCTCATAATAGCAAATGGATATGTAGAGGGTGACATCCCAGCAAAATTAAAATGTAAGCAAGGCGGAAAAGGCTCCATAATTGATTACATGTTTCTATCAAACAACCTGTTCTCCATGTGCAAGAATTTCCAAATTGTATATCAGACATCCAGTGACCACAACTTGTTGAAAGCTAATTTCATTCTCAAATGTAACAGAACAATACATCTCTATACAGTGGAGTTGGATGTAAATGGGAGTTGTAACCAGATCAAGAATTTCAGACAAAATGGCTGTATATTTGTTAAAATAATTCAAACATCATTGGGCAACTGCCTCCCTTTGGAGAAAAGGACAAATTATTTTCACCAAACTCGTTCATTAACAGTTTATTCGACCTAGACGGTCCTACAACAGGGAAAAGAAACTCAAATCCCAAACACAATCATATATACAATAGTGAAACTGCAGAAAGAAAAAAAGAACTAAGAAAAGCGATTTGTTTCCTAAAGAAAACTAACAACAGCCACACAACTAAGACTACAGCATGGTGGTGAGTCAATGCTGAAGTGCTTGCAATAAAACAACTCCAGAAATGTTTGGTCATTAGTTAAAAACTTGCATTGCTCTCAGGGACTAATTCACGGTAATGGTGTCTCAGAACCTACGTGGTGTGACTATTTTGGCAAATTATATGAAAAACCCACCTGTGATCTCTTCAGAATAGATGAAAACATTCCGTGGCATTTGAATTTCACCAAATCTGATATAACACATCTAATAAAGAAATCCTCCTCCTCAAAAGCTGCTGGCCCCAATAGCCTTGCAAACCAGACCATGAAACTCGATATGGAATTATGGGTAACTGTTCTAGACAAACTTCTCAGGAAAATATTGAACCAAAATTTTTTTCCAGATTCATGGACAAAAGCTGTGGTAATACCCATGTACAAAAAGGGCGACAGAGAAAATCTGAAAAATGATCGCCCGATCACCTTACTGGTTGTCGACAGCAAGATTGTCTCTGGCTTGATTCTCATGGAAAAAGAAGCTTGTCCAAGCACCAACTAGGATTCTGTAAGGGAACTGCAACATCAATCAATGGCTTATTAATGAGTATTGCATGTGAGAAGTCCTGGGAAAAAGGGGGTCCAATTCTGTACAGTGCTTGGGAGGATTTCTCACAAGCTTTTGACTCATTCAATGGAGAGCGTCTTTGGAACAAACGGAAGCTGTGGGGACTCCCAATGCCTTTACTTGTGATCATAGTCTCTTTGCATGACAACGCAAAGCTTCAAATCATACTACATCTTGAAGGACACTTAACAAAAAACACAACCACAAAACAAGGCATCCGCCAAGGGTGCATAATAGCTTCACTATTGTTCAATCTGTACCCGGCGGATGTAGGTTTGCCATTGAGTCCATCGGCACTCAACAGCCCGAGAGTTGGGACTTGGTGCTGCTGGACTATACCCCTATAGATTTGCAAATAATTCTCAATGCATTAGAGCAACATGCAGCCAAAAACAATCTAGTTATAAACCCAGCAAAATCTCAAATTGTCAAATTTAAAAGAACTCACAAACATTCACCGCATTTCAACTGGAAAGGAGACAATCAATTGATCCCTATCATTAGGCAAACCACCTACCTGGGTTTTAGACTAAAATATTTTCCTACTGTGGCAGCTTTTGAGCTCTTCCTAAGCACTAAGACAGAACATGTGATCTGTCAGATGAAAAAAATACTGTCAACATTTTGTCTATTTTCCATCTTTGCTCTGATTACATTTTATAAGTCGAAGGTCATTGCCACCCTATTATACAGAGTTGAAAATAACTCAATGACCAATGAAATCAACTGGGCCAAACTAGAAGGAAAACTCTGGAAAAAAAACCTTGGGACTTCCACTGAGTCTCCAAATATGCTGTTTAAGATTTGAGCTGGGCCCAGCGTCTTTTCAGATGTACGTTTACTGGAAGACATAGATCAGTGCGGCCTGACCCTGAGGGCTCAATACTAGAAGATATGAATAACACCATAAATGTCAAATCCAGTAATCATTCGAACAAACTGACGAAGGTGGCTTGTGAAATTCTACAAAGCAGTAAAAGCTCAGAAGAGGACTTTAAAACCAATCCAGCAAAAATTAAAACAACCATGCTTAGAAATGCCTGCATAAAAACCATATAGTTGGGCCACATGTCGAAGATGTCAACACCACTTTCTATGTTTGACAAACCCAGAGGCTATACCGAAATGTACGCAAGAAAATCCCCAAACTCAGCAAGTAGGGCAAATTGTCTAAGATTTTGTCCGAACTTGTTACCAACTGGAGAGATACGCTACTAGACTCACAAACAGTTGAATATGATTTGTGCAAAACTCCCCTGGTATAGACTTTGAAACACATAATGATGGACTGTAAAGCCACTGAAGAGTTAATATCAAAAATGTTTCAACGTTTTGTTCACAGGGCCCAAGATATTTGCAGAGATGGGAAAGAATAATCTCAGGACACGCAACTCTACTTCCAAATGAAGTGACTAAAATACTACACAAATTGGATCTAGTCAATCTTAATAACAAAATGACATGATATATATTGTTTTGTCTTTTAGAAATTTAGTTTTATATTTTATCTGTTTGGTTTGATGCAAAAAAATGTATTGATGCAATTAATTAATAATTACAAACTGTGTTGACACATGTTATGAAAAGTCGCTTGGTTCTGCTAAATCAGAATAAATTCAACAAAATAAGGCAGTCCTAGTGGCATCTTGTCAAATAAAAAGGGCCTATACTAAAAACCTATTGCCAATCCTTACCTCTAAATTACGAAAAGAGTGTGGGATAATCTTCACCAGAAAAGAAAGAAATGCTCACCAAATGATGAGTCAGGATGGTATGGCTGGATCTCCGTTCCCCACGTTTGAAGCAAAGGACAAGGCGGGACTCTTGAGCACAGCACACTCCTTGGCCTCATCAGCAAGAGGTTCACAGGTCAGTTCAATGATATCAAAAACATTCAGAGGCTACGTCTCCTTCTTGCAAAAGTCTCTTGCCTTAGAAGGCCTGTGGTGTTTCACACTAACAAATAAACAAAAAAGTTCTCTTGATGATCTTGCCCCTCGGGCGATTGCTCTCCGCCCAATGATCTCCCTCTGTTGTGCTCGGATCCTTCTCACAGTGTGGGCCTCCCTTCATCAGTTTCACTACAGCCTTTCTTTAACACAGTTCATGTATTTTAACACAGTTCAGGCGTTGCTTGTTTTCATCAGATAGCTAGGTTTTCCTTCTCCTAGCTTTCTCTTGGCATCCCTCTGTCAGGTTCACACTTGCCACAATTCACAGTTCACAACCTTATTGGAAAGCAGGGTTCCCTTCCCCCTAGCTTTCCTTTGGCAATGGGTCAGAGACTTTCGATTGTATAAGGGATTTGGTGTAACCCTCATAGGACCACTCTGGCGCCTCACGTCACTCTTGCCCAGGGCCTTCTGGTTCTTATAGTTTCAAAACAGGTCCCGGTCAGAGCCTTTCCAATGAGCGCCCACGTGGCGCCAGACCCCTCTGCACCTGGACTTCAACTGTGCTTTCTTTAAATTTCAAATTATACACACAGGCTCTTTGTCTTGCAAATTTCTTGTGTTCATAAATGTTGCTACTTGCAACCTTGGGCTCAACACAGTTCAGCTTGCTATCAGGTTCCTCCGACTCACCGGCTGTGCTGAACCCATTGGCTTCTTTGATCTCCCGAGTCATGGATAGTACCACAGTAACCAGCTTGCCTCTCCACCTGTGTTATCAATGCGAGAGGCCCTCATGTACCATTGTCGTCTGCTGCACCTCATGCCAACTGTATCTCCCGGTCTTATGATTTCTCTTTTGGAGGTTTCACGGACATGAGTTAAAAAGGGCGAAGGCAATTCCCCATTCGACGTCCTTCCAGGTCTCACTGCCTTCTTTCTCTGTTTGAACTGCCGGTTTTGTGCAGCTGTTTCCTTGTGCGTTCGCACTTGCTCAAAGTGTGCTTTTGTGCTCTGCCTTTAATCCCTGTGTGGAAGGTAAAGGGCTGTTAGGTGTGCATGGTTACTATCAACTGCCTGACTCTGCCTGTCCCGTGTGACATGTCAGGTAAATGGCTCTAGTGTTGGTCCGTTGTCTGTTACAGTGTAAGAAAGTGTTCATGTGGGAAAAGGGGTGCAGGGAGCTTCTAAATATCCTTCCCGGGTAGGATGGGGAAAAGGTGTTACAAGAAAGGGCATACCGCGTCTCAACCTTCGGTGTCCCACTTCCATTCTCCGAAGACACCTCGCCCAGGTCATCCTCTCCCACTGGTCCACCCCCAGGACCTGTATCTAATATTGATGTCTGTGTGCTGGCCACCTGGACGACAGCTATCCGGGGACTAGCGGGTGAGACACCTTCAGGTTTCTCACAGGAGTTGCATAATGTGTTGTATGTGGGAAGAAAATATGATACATCTGATACTTGTGTTATTGAGTCAATATGAAGAATTGTGTAAGTCAAAGGTTTTTTTATATTTGCCAAATATTTTGAAGAGATTAAATATTTTTATTAAAATATGCATACATTTATTTTTAAATACACTAAATAAACACTTATTTGTTTATTTGATGAGTAGGAGTGATATAAATCGGTGGAGACATACCTTGGGTAGCTTCTATGTAGTCAAGGCAAAGTCAATACCCATTATCCCTTGCAGGCCATGTAAATGATATTGCAATGTTTCTCTTACCAATGCGGAAGTAGGACACATTGAGCGTTACATCTGCCTACTCAAAATCCTTAGAGGATACATTAATATTTGATTTCTATAATGTGTTCACTTGCAAGAGTACTGCTTCAAAGTGTTTATGCAGCATATGAACAAAGAATAGGAAACATGAAATGAAATTACACATCCTAGTAGACTGCTTGCTTACAGTCAGTATCCAAAATTTGCACTGACAGTTGGGTGACTGCGTGGATGATGCTTTTGCTAAGGTACCATAGATAACAGAAATGCTGGTGCTTGAATGTTATTCATATGACAGCAAACAAATGGATGTATGTATACAAGTCTGTTAACCATCTGGTGATATCTAACAGCGGCCAGGGGTGGAAGTTAGTCATAAGGTATAAGTGGGTTCGAGTCAAGTATAGGATGGGTGGAGAGGGAGGATTATTTGGTTAATGTGTGCAAGCGTACCTCAGTTAGGTCTTCAGTTCATGGAGCCACTTTTTTATATTCGTTTTAACCGGCACATCTCCAGCCACAGACAAAATTCCAACTGGCTCCCAGTGTGGGACAGAATCTCCCTCCACACCCTGGCTATCGCCCACAAATGTGTCTCCAACACTGCACCTAAATACCTTTCTGACAAATTCTCCCTACACCAAGCCACCCGACCTACTAGATCATCCCAGACTCACCTCTTGACAGTCCCCAGATTCAACCTCAAAACTGCAGGCGGTGCCAGCTTCCCTGTTCAAGCTGCTAACCTTTGGAACTCCCTACCACCCACCATCAGACTAGAATCGTCATTCACTGCCTTCAAATTCAGCGTCAAACTCTGGTTAAACAACAATACCACCAAATGATTAGTCCAAGCTATCCTACATCACCCTACATCATTACCGCATTGTTTGTTTAGTATTCCACTGTTCTCTCAGCCTATCTGTACTTACCCGATGGCTAGACCAATGTAACCCAGGTTGACTCTTCGTTCACTACCATGTACATCCGCTTATGTATTTATGCCTTGTCTGTAACATGTTAAGTTCTCCAGTGCCCAGTTACCTCCGGGTTAGGTCTGCGATACAAATAATAAACAAATTACAAATTACAAACCGCTTGACGGTGTATTCTGTTTTTAGATTTTTAAGGTGACACTTGCATAGTATGGTAATGTAAATAGGCTAGAGCAGAATACCAAGAAAAGTTACTATAATTTAGCTATATTAAGAGAGAAACTGAACGTCAGTTTATTGCTGTGACTTGTGCCCTATTAATTATTGAGAAGGTGTGAATTGTTATTATGTGCTCCTAAATCTCTTCTGAGCGGTACTCAGAAGGAAGCTGGGCAAGAGCACATGAGGAAACATTGTTTATGGCTCAATTAGTGTTGATGTGATCATAGCTAGGTCTGAGGAAGCCATCTGTGGGGAATTTGTGTGTGTAGTGTAAGGTTGTAGGAGATCTTACAGTGGAGCTCCTGCTCGTTAGGGGGAGCCAGGAATTAGGCCTAACAAGACAAAACATCCTGAAACCAGGGACGTCATTTAAGGGTCGCCAGAGGTCGCAATTGCGACCTCTGAGGTCTCCCTTGCGACCAAACAAAACCAACAAAAAGTTTTCTTTTTTTTTTGTACTGCAAGCTCCTGGGCTGTGGCCAGCACCATCTGGCTATTTACTTATGGAGTGGCCGGCTTTCTTGTTTAGGCCCCTTAAAAAAAAGAAGAAAAATAAGAACAGAACAGGAGTGCCACAAGTCTAAAACAAGTCTAAAACTTTCAGCACTGACCCTAAATAAGAAAGAATAGTAATACCAAATAATGGGTCTTTCTGGAATTATATACAATAATTGCTAGACTCGTTAAATCAGTGACTCACCCCCTCTAGTGTGCCTGAAATAAACCTTAAGTCTGTTCTTAAACGCCTCAACTCAGCCTTTTATCCTTCTGAGGTCCACAAATGAGTACCAACACAGGTTGGGTGATATTGGGTGTATATTTTTTCTATATAAAGCGCTTAAGAGTAAGTGCTATATAATAACACATCATTATCCTTTGGTCATGGACGTCTGCTTGCATGCACAGTAATTTGATAATATGGGCCTATACACACTGATCTTAACGATACATATGGCAATCCATTCTTGTATGAAATGTACATCACATTATAGTGATATCGTAATCATATTTTTTGTAGTGTACAATGCTATGTGATGCCACTTCCTGTTTTGCCAATGTGTGAAAGGTCGTGTTCCATCGCTTCCCGCAATATCACTTCGGGGTGGGTTCAAATGACATCACTTCCTGTGATGTCATCAGGGGTCAAGGGTCGTGTGATGTCACTTCCGCTACCCCAGGCATTTTGGTGAAATGACGTCCTTGCCTGAAACCCTGCACTCCTTCCACTGGCCTGTTTAGACAGGTGCCATTTCTCTAGCTGACAGTGTCACTGTCAATCACACTCTCTGGGCCTCATTACGACCCTGGCGGTATGGAGTGAACGGCGCCGTAAAAGGTGCCAGCGCCGTTCACCCCGTACCGCCGCATTACGAGTTCCCCTCGTGGGACACGGTAAGCAGGCCTGGGAAAACCAGCCCAAAACCCTTGGGGCATTCTTTGACACCAGACTCTCTTTTTCTCCTCACATCTCTGACATCTCTAAGAAGTCACACTACCAGCTGCACCTCCTCAGAGGTATTTTCCTTTCCTCTCCTTCCCCTAGAAGCTCACAGTCTCCAGAGCTCTGGTTCTCTTTAGGCTGGACTACTGTAACAGCCTCTTTCTAAATCTGCCGGCTTCTTCTCTCCGCCCTTTGCAAATCATCCAAAACAGGACTGCAAGACTTGTCCTTCGGCTTTAGTCCAGGGATCGTATCTCTCCAGGACTGAAATCCCTGCACTGGCTCCCAGGGCCTGGGAGGATTAAGTTCAGAACCCTCTGCATTGTCCACAAGGCCTTCTGGGGTCTGGGGCCTCAATACCTTCAACTCTCTCTTCCTAAATATCTTCCTTCTCAAGCGATTCGCTCATCCGCCTCCAACTCCCTTCGGGTCAGTCGCTTCTCCAAGCAACGAGTTGGTGGTAGATCCCACTCTTCAGCTGGGGCCTCCCTCTGGAACAGCCTCCCCGTCTCTCTGAAACTTGAGGAGAACCATTTCGGTTCCAGAAGCACCTCAAAACATTCCTCTTTGCTTCTGCTTTCTCTCCTCCTCTCCCCTGCTGAACTCCTGGCTGAAACTGCACTGGTCACCTGGCTCCCCTCTGTTCTCGGGCCCAGGCCCCCTCCCTTCAGTTGCATACCTACACTGCCCCCCTGGCAACCCTTGCACTCTGGGGCTGTTTCTGTATCCGTACAGCCCTCTACCAGCACTTGACACCTGATCCTGCACTTACTTCTTAATTATTGTTCTTATTTATTGTTTTTATTTATTTATTTCACTGTTTATCCTATGTACTGCACTTCCCCTCCCCTTTCCCCTCAAACTTTTCCCCTTCCCCTCCCCTGCACTTGCACAATCTCAATGTCATCTGGCCTAGTACGATCGTTGTCTTTGTCTTCCCTCTGTTCCCCTCCCTTGCCTCATCACGCCTTGAAACGCTTGTGTATAGGTGTGTTATAAATGCCATATCATATTATATCATATCATACAGTTAAGGCAAAGTACAAAGGCAAAGTTTGTTCGAATGCAATCAATGCAAAGTAGAAAGGCAAGATTCAATAAGAAGAATGTTGGAAGGCAGGCAAGACAAAGTACACTTCAGTAAAATATCACCACACATAGGATATACCAAGCACCACATGGTACATGCTACTGTGGTATATCAAGGAACTGTGAAGCACATAAGAAGTCCTGGCAGGCGAGTAAACCAGGCAGTTGAAATTGTACAGAGATCCCTGGCAGGAGAGTACACCAAGTGACCTGCGAATCCTAAAGAGAAGTCCTGACGTGTGAGTGCACCAAGCAACTGAAATTTGTGTAAAGATTCCTGGCAGGGGAGTATACCGGGTAATCTGCAAAGATACGCGAACATTTACAGAAAGACTGTCACAGAACTTTTTGCATGATCAGAAGTTTTTAGTTGAACAAGAACTTTGAGGGTCCAGTGAAGACACCAAGGAACTGTTCGCTAAAAGACATTTTGCCATCCTGTTTAAGAATGCAGGGGAAGGGAACCTGCTTCTGGACCCAGGGGTCTTTGCCTCTGGGAATATTTGTGTTGGAGTCATTCTTACACTTTTTGGTTTTGAACATTTTTTCTAACATCAAGTTAAAGACATTAAGTTGCACCTTTTGTTTTTTGTTTATAAGTGTGAGTGTCAGGATAGGTTGTTTTGGCCACAGGGAGGTTTTTTCAGTTATTGACATCCTGACACAGACACAGACAGAATCCTTAGTTATAGTTTCTAGGCAGGGAAGTTCCTCTTTAGAATAGGGCTAAAAGAGAACGTTTCCAACCCATTTTTATTTAATACAAATATCTTTGCTTAAGAATACAGCAAACTTATGTCCATCTCTCATGTCTAACCTCTTACAGTCATGAATGACAAATCTAAAATGTGCATGCTTAGTCATTGACTGGCAGAGCTTCCCATTGAAGACTGCAAAGGTTTGTGAGGTTTTATGCAAATCTGAGGCTCTATAAGGACCTATAACGGTTCCAAATCTTCTGCTTCCCAGTCTGGATACAATGATATGTTATATTGCTAGAGGTTGTCTGAAAGTAGGGACACTCCCCAGATTTCTCTTTATCACACCAAAAAATCCAACAAAGAATCATTAAGTTCCTTATAACACAAGAGGGCAACTTCATCCTCTTGGTGTGTTCACAGTTCCAGGGAATAGCTGCCTTCCCCTGATGTCATCTTTAACTCTTTGAAGACAGTTCAACGATCCCAAGAGCATATATTCTCCTTGAGTTTGTCCTTCACGATATCACAATATAAGTGCGGATCCCAGACACGCAGGTTACCTGGTATACTTCTCTGCCAGGCTCTCTTTTACCTTCACCACAATTCGCAAACTCAAGGGCTCAGATCTCCCTTGAGATTCTCTTCTTTACTGTGGTTTCTTACATGTACTTGACTTGTCCTGGTATACTCTCCTGTCAGGACTTTCAGCAACCCAGTTTTCAGTGAGATACTATGTTCCCCAATGTTGGATCACCAGTTAAAGCAGCTGTGGGGGTAGCACTGATGCAGATTCATCTAGTGACTTTACTAGGTGGAGACCGAGAACAGCTGTGACCTTTCTGCATATCCTTTCATTACTTAAACTCTTCTGGATATCTTGTTGTGAGGCTTGCTTGTCGTTAACCTTATTTGTTGTTCTAACATTATTTTTACTTTTCTTTGGGTGCTCTTTGTGAAAACGGTTGACTAATCTCTGAGCATGGACATTTGTGATTGGTTTCCAAGACCTATCTGCTGCCCCAGAGCCCTTCTTTTTTTAAAAAACTTTATTTATTGATGGTCATGACAGCCACATACAGTACGTTCCATAAAAACACAATAAACAAACTGTCCATTAACACTTGCTAAGATTCCATTCAAAAAGGAAAAATCTAACACTCGATGGTACTCCACTAGAAACTGTTGCAACCTTGAAATATCTTGAAATTCCAATAAACCAGTCTAATGCAGAAACCCAATGGCTTGAAAAAAAAAATCGAACAGAAATCACAAACCCTGGCCAGTACAAGGCTGTGTACTCCATCGAAAATATAGAAAATTCTCTTTCAGACCTATCATAGACTACTACAGACACAAATTCATACCCATCATTACCTATGGAACAGAGGCAATGGTCAATGCAGCAACCGTAAACTGGACAAAGTACTAGGCAATATTTTGGCGCAAAATTCTACATCTGCCCCCATCATACCCTATGCCGAGAATAAGACACGAGATGGCTACACAATCACTGGAGTCCATTGTACTGTGGAAGCAATTGGACATATTTCGCAAAATCCTAACAGATCACAGAACTCCGGCCATTCAGATCCTGAGGGCCCATACAGACACATTTAACAATGCTGTTTTGCAAGACTGGAAACTCAAACTTCTACAAGAAATGGTCAAAGAAGACATCTCTGAGGAACTCTTAACTCTGCGCCACAGCACGCCAAAATCAAACTAATACGCAACGATTGGCTAAAGACAATCAAACTCAAAAAAACCTATCGGCAGAATCTCAATTGCATCACAGGCATCCGAGCAATTCATGAACTACCCAAATATTTGAAAACCTTTCCTGATATCAACATCAGAACAATCTTCTTAAAAATATGACTAAAGACAATTCCAACAAGTGCTAATCTCGACACTGCGAGATTGATACCTCCAACCGAACAGTACTGTCAATTCTGCAAAGACAAAGATAAATCGGAAACTTTATACCATCTCGTCATAGGATGCACGCTACTCTCAAACCAAAGAGAACGATTTGGTGCCGTTTTCCATCTTTCATCCCAACAAATGGACCCGGAAGAAAGATGGACCACTTTATTGAATGGGCAAAATAACAAATACATCTATACAATTGTCCTGTTTCTTCAAAACATCCTGGAACTTCAGTCTCACCGAAAAACCTAAATGCTTTTTAAATCTATTATGCTTATTGTACGATAAATGAAAACGTTTATAAATAAACTACCTCCTGCATTTCCAGTAACTTCACATAGTCGGGTGTCACATACTTATTGTGTAGGCCTAGGAGAGGCTTCATCATCTGATATCATATAGCATAGATACATCCTAAAGGGGCCGAAACGTTGTTGGGGCGACTTGTTTTGGGCAATGTCATCACATACTGTTCCTCGTATTCATTAATGAATGTCAGTTCCCAGAGGAAATGTTCCACCTGTGGTGCAGAGGGGCTTTTCCAGCTTTCCAATGTTCATTTTTCTGCTATTACACAAGAAACGTTAAAAAGCCTTCTAGTTGTTTCTGCCACATTTCCAATGTCCCCAAACAAATATTTCTGCAGGGTAAGAGACGCTGGAATCTGTGTTATTTCCTCAATGACATTAGCTACCGCCCCCCCAGAATCTTGTCACCACAGGGCAGGCTCAGTACATATGAAATGAGTCTGCATGCGATTCCCCACATTTCTGAAATTCTCCAGAGCAGTTCACAGTAAATTTGGCCACTTCGGCCGGTGTATAGTGTAATTGTTAAGAATCTTTAAATTGGATCAGGCAGATGCCAGCGTCCAGTGACACGTCTTTGGTCAGTTGGCAGTATTTGGACCATTTCTCCTCCGTGATCGTCACCTCCATGCCCCCCTCCCATGTTGCCTTAATATTATTCAAAGACGGGGAGTTTGTCTGTATCATAGCATATAGTGTAGAGATTCCAGGTCCAGCCCTGGACGTAATGGCTTGAAGACTTGCATGTGAGGGGGGTTCATTGGAGAACAGTGGCCATTTAGCGCTGAAGGCTGCTCTCATGCTGTGATATTGAAGTGCCTTGATCTGCCCCCCCCCCCGACTGTGTTTTTGAAGTCGTCTAGTCTAAGGTCCCATATTTCCCGTTGGGGAACATGTCTCGCATTTTTATCTCTCTGTTCGGGTCCCATGTTTTCTGAAGCGTTTCATCGAATGTGGGAGAGACCCCAGGGAAGTTCCACAATGGGGCATCCGGGTCATAGGGTGTCTCTATTTGTAATCTTTTGTAAATCGTGGTCCAGGCATGGACCGTAAAACTTACCAGGTCAAATCGGCATGGGTCTCTGTGGTGTAAGCTGGCTAGAATGGAGAATGGAATGGAGATTAATTGGGGATGCGGCATACCTTTCTATACAGATGTGGGGGGCAGTGTCTAACGGGTCGTACCAGTGCTTGGTGAATCTAGGCTGTGCCACCAGGTAGTACAACTCAAAGTCTGGTGCTGCGATGCCCCCCATGTTATATGGATCAACCATCTTCTCCCATTTCATCCTTGCAGTGCTTCCATTCCATGCAAACGTCATGTCCATGGACCGGGGTCTCACAAAGAAAGCTCTGCCTGGCCATATGGGTATATTACCGAAAAGATACAGGAGCTTGGGAAGGACCACCATTTTGAGAATGGCTATTCGGCCATATAAGGAGATAGGGAGTCTAGCCCATATCTGTAATTTAGTGTTGAGTGACTGCAACAGTTGCTCATAGTTGTCCGTATAAAGTGTCTGCCTTTCCTTGGATACTAGTATGCCCAAGTAGCGAATGTGTTGGGTCGACCATTTAAGTCCACAAGTGCTCATTGGACACAGCATTGCTGGGGTTAATGGGAATATTTCAGATTTAGTATTATTGATCCTGTACCCCGAGTACTCGGCAAATTCATGTATGTCAGACATAATGGACTTCAGGTTTATCTCGGGGTCGTGGGCGTACAAAAGTGAATCATCCGCATATAGTGATATGGATTGGGTTGGACCCACCATTCTTATGCCTCTGTTCCCATGTTTTTGTCATATGAATGCCGCCATTGGTTCAATAATTAGAGCGAACAGGGAAAATGGGCAGCCCTGTCTGGTGCCCCTTCCCAGTAAGAATAATTTGGACATTGCATGATTCCTGAGAACCCTAGCCCCGAGTGCCGTGTATAGTAGCTGTACACATTTAATAAAGTAAGGGCCCATTCCAAAGGATTTTAGTACTGCAAACAGATACTCCCATGATACCGAATTGAAGGCCTTTTTCGGCATCCAGGGAAATTGAAGCAGCTCTCGCTTCGGGATCTACTTGCGCCATGACGACAAACAGAGGTTTGGGGCAGTAGATCAGGTCGGAACAAAGCCGCATTGATCCGGGTGCACCAGGCTCGGAATACTAGGGAGCAGTCTCGTAGCTAAGACTTTTTGCAAACATTTTGGTATCAGAATTAATTAACGATAGGGGTCTGTACGAGCACATGTCCTGGAGCGGACGTCTGGGTTTCAATAGCACGGTTATTACGGCTTCCCTCATGGAATCCGGCAAGATATTCCATTCATCGCCTCCTCCCAAACCTTTAGCAGAACTGGGGCTAGTCCTGCATGGTATTCCTTATAAAGCTCGGCACCAAGACCGTCTGAGCCCGGGGCCTTCCAAGATGTTAGGGCTTTAATTGGCACTATTATTTCCTCGCAGATGACAGGTTGCTCAAGAGTCAATTTAACTTCCGGGGAAAGCTTTGGGAGTTGTAATGCATCCAGGTAGTTATGTGTTTCTGAAATTGATCTAGTGTCCTGATTGGAGTATAGTTCTGTATAGAATTTTCTGAATTCTTGATTTATTTCCTCTTCCCTTGTAATCACTGTGCCATCTGTCATGCGGATACTTGCAATGGGGTCATGTTGTCTTTCAGCTTTTAATAGAGGGGCCAGAGACCGCCCGCCTTGTTACCCTCCCCATATCTACATGCCTTAACAGGGGCAGCAATGTATTGTATTTCCCTGGCAGCCAGATTATCAAAATATTTCAACAATTTATTGATGTTGTCAAGGATATTTTTATCGTGGGTATCACTGTATCCTAGTTCCAGGACGCGTAGTTGTGATTCAACCCTTGTCAGTTCTAGTCCCACAGATTTCAAGAGCCCCGTAGTCTTAGACATAAGGACCCCCCTTACCCAGACCTTAAAGGTCTCCTAGATCATCGCATAGTGTTCAGCGGACCCTTCGTTATTCGTAAAGAATTGTTCAATCTCCGTATTGAGGGACTCTGCCACATTGGGGTCTTTTAGGATAGCCGTGGGCATCCTCCAGCTCCTAACTGGCCGTGGTGTCTCACGTAGCACCACCATCAATGATATCGGGGAATGGTCGGAGAGTGTGCGGGGATAGATGTCACAGCTCATCAATGTGTTCGAGCAAGAGGAAGAGAGAAGCCAGTAATCGATATGCGATTCGGAATCGTGCACCGAAGAGTAAGATGAGTATTGTCTCTCACGCGGATGTGATGTTCTCCACGCATCAATCAGTGATAATTGTATCAGTATTTGCTGCAAAGTGATGGCTGCCTTGGTGGGTGTCCGATGAATATTAGAGGAACTCTCGCAGGGGGTGTCTAACACTGTATTGAAGTCCCCTTCCCATATTATCCAGGCTTCATCCAACTGAGTGAGTATATCAAGGATTTTAATGTAGAAGTTCAGGTCATCAACATTGGGACTGTAGTTGTGGACTAGGGTAACCGGTTGTCCTGCTATATCACCCCACACCACCACGTATCGTCCATGGGGGTAGATCTTACCACCTGTATATTTAAAACCCAGTGACGAAAGGAAATCAGTGTTCACTTTCCCTAGCACATGGGTTTCCTGCAGCATTAATATGTGGGGGTGATGCCTAGTGATGTAAGACCCAACTTTTCTAGATTTCAATGGATTATTGAGCACACGTACATTCCAAGACAGTAAATACATTTTCAGCCCTTCTCCCGTTGGATATCTGTGTGCCATTTGCGCTCAGCATCCATTTCCGGATTCATGTGTTAGGGAGTACCATTCGTGGTGGCATGACCATACATTTTAGAACATTTAACTCCCACAACTGGGCCTGAACTCCACATCACTCTCGCTCCCCACACAGAGGTCGTGGAGAAAAGCCCCTTCCCCTCCCTCTCCCATCCCCCTCCTGCATCATCATCCCCAACTTGACGATGTTCCCATTGAAACTTGTGGAGCTTTCCTGAGGCGGCCATGTTGCAGCTACATGGCGGCCCTCACCAGGTGCCCCCGATCCAGGTTAAATAAGTAACGTATAAGGCCACCCACTGTGTAACCATTCAACAAACGTAAAGGATATGGAAATTCACAACATTCAGTCTGCTGGGCCATACCTCTCCTCGTCAGGTCGAGGTCTCATGTTCTGATCTGCCCTGCATTCTCTGGGGGGTAGAGGGATGGATGCCTCGATGTAGGCCAGGGCTGCAGCAGGAGTCTCAAAGAAATGCGTGTTGGATTCTCATTTTGGCTGGGTACATCAGGGCGTAGGGCACTTGGCGTGCTCGGAGTAAGTGCTTTAGTGGTTCGTTTGACCTCCTATTTGCTAGTATACCAGCGGCGAAATCTGGGTAAATGTGTATGTTGTTCTCCTCGTAGTGCAGCGTACCCTTTTCTCTAGCCAACTTGAGGATCATGTCCCTGTCTCTGTAATTAAGGAGGCGAGCAATTATCGTGCAGAGTGGTGTTCTGGGCCAGAGTGCAGTGGGCACAATCAACCAGGGAGTGCTCTGAGAAGGATTCCGCGTCAAAGAGAGATTGCAGGAGAGATTCCACATGCCCCTCCATCGAACCTTTGCCACAGGATTCCGAAACTCTGACTACGCAGATGTTGTTTCTTCGAGATCTAGACTCGAGATCCTTGCACTTGCTTTGCATCTTAGACAGGTCCCCTTTTAGTCGAGCTATATCCCGGCATGTTGGGTAAGTTCGTCTTCATTTGAGCTGATTCTGCCCTTAGCCAGCATAATACGTGCACTTTCTTTGTCCACCCTCGCTTTAAGTGAGCCAATAGTTGCAATAATGTCATCTAATTTGACGTTCACAGCTAAGAATCGATTTTGTACAATGGTCGTTCTCTGTCGTTGTCTAGCGTCTCAGTTTGAGTGTTGGCAGCCGCCGACGTCACCGCTGTGGGGCACTGCGCCTAAGAGCTTGTGAACAAATCCATTGGGCCTTTCTTTTTGGTGCTTGCTCCCCTCGTCAGCGTCTCTGTGGCAGCGTTCTCTGTGCCTTGCACCGCACGATAGGTGGAGTTGGGGCAGCTCTGGAATAATTGCTCATGTATTGGACAGTGTGCCTCACCAGTTATCGCTTGAGCCTCCCGGTGGTAGGATCTAGATGCAATTGGGCCTCCCCACAGCTACTCTGTCAGCAGACAGGTACAGTCAATATACCTATATATTGTTTCCACCATATGTCTAGGGGTGGTCCAGTTGCACTCTATATTATCTGTTTCAAAGAATGAACTGTGTCCCCCATGTTGTAGAGCTGTCTGATTTCTGTTTTCGGGGTGCATTCCCAAACTGTGACTTCCCAGCGTAGTTGTTTTCACCGCTCCTGGTATCACCAGTTATGGGGAATAGTATGTCCCAACTACACTGTGCTCATTGTGTCTACCGCCTCCGCTTCACTGCATCCCACTATTGAACCCCAGTGTTCCAGTCTTCGTTATGGTTTTACACCAAAAGATATGGGATGGCCGGTTCTCCCCCAATGCAAAGGCTCAGCCAGTGTCTGCAATATTATAGGAGTCACTTATGCGTGGTCCCACTGGTGGAGCCATGGTATGCAGGGTCCGGATTTAGCCAGGGGCCTGTGTAGCAAGATTCAGTACCGCCAAACACACATGCAGTGAACCACCATAGTCTCACTCAATCACCCTTAATGGAGGGGTCAGTGGTGCATTGAGCCCAGCGTTCTTCGTGTCTGTACCTGCACTGTGACCTGTGTCCAAGGATGGATTGTGTCCTCTCACGTAGCCCAGCTGCATTGGGTGAAGTCGATCCGTGGCAGTGCATGGACCATCGTAGCTTGGCACTGGAGGAGCCTCAATGCCGCGTATAGTGGGAGGTCTGGACAACTCTGGATGGTGTCTTACCTTGCAGTCGTCTTGGATCCGTGCTTCAATAGTCAAACTGTAATAGTGGGAGGGTGGTTCCCTTGTGTGGGTGTTGCCCCGCTCACGTGGCAAGCTCTAGGGCTGTCTCTGTGCTGCAAGATCTCTCAGCCAGCTCCCACACCGCTGGGTGCGCAGGCCCAAACTCCCGGTCAATGTCCCCCAGGTGGGGGGGGGATCATGCATAGGATGTGAGAGGTGCCGAGGAAAGGGAGCCAAGGTACGGCAACCTTATTGTACGGGCACAGCCACCTGCCGCAGTGTGCCAGTGCTATGGAGCAGCGTAGCACTCATCCAGTCTCCTCACCTTCAGGATGTCCGGACTCGCTACCGGTTCGTGTGTGGCTGGGCATCTCCTCTCTACTCCACCGTGTTGCATGGTAGCCAGATCCAGCAGGCGTCCCCAATACTGCAATATAGTGCGGTCCAGGTTATGAATGTGTAGCTATGATTAACTTTGCCATTCAGGCAGCAGAGCGAGTCGGATCAATCGGGTGGTCGTAGGACAGTTCAGGTGTCGCCACGACCATGCAATCCCCAGTGGTGCTGCCTACAAGCGTAGTCGAATCCCGTGAGGAGCCTCTGCTAGCACCCTGCACCACCCGGCAGAGTCCTGCAATGTCCCCAAATGATCCGTCTGTGTGATGAACTGCGTAGTGTAGCCGTCATCCGTTACCAGTCCGCAGCTCCTCCCACCTGCAGCCTGCAGCTAGATACCACCAGCGGCCTCAAGCAGTCACTGCATGGTTCCTGTGAGCGCCATGCGTATCTTTGCATCCGCAGTGGATTTTGCCATTGAGTTTTCTCAGCTGTTTTTTCGGTCGGTGTCCCCCGGACCTTTAGACAAGTTCACGTCTATGTTTCTGGACTGTGGGTGGCCCCAAGCCAGGAATATTATAAATCAGGATTTGTTTTGGATCGGAGCTCCGTGGATTAGGCAGCCATCACTGAAGCGTGCAACAGCGTACCCACCACCCCAGAGCCCTTCTAGTCAATGAGGTAGTAAAGGGTATTCCTAACCCATTTCGAGCCTAGAATCCTTAGGACCTCATATTCTGGTATTACTTGTCTATAATAACCAGGGGCGGTTTCACTAAGGTGATACAAGTTTTTGAGTGAACTTGTTTTAGCAAGGAGACAGAATACTGGATGTATCTTCAGTGTCGGCGGTAGGTCTAACTTGACAGCAACTGGATTAATAAGCAAAGTAACGGTATATGGCCCTATGTAACACAGATGAAATTTTCTTGGACCTTTCAATTGGATGTGAGGTGAAGCTAATCAGACTTGATCCTCCACCTGGTAGGTTGGTGCTGAACCCCTTTTGTCTTTTGTAAGTGTCTTTAGCTTTTTTTAGGTGGGTCTTAGCCTGCTGTAGTGTGCAAGGTATGTTTTTATGCAAGTCCTGTACCACTGGCATTTCTAGGGCTTCTAGAGGATCATATATCGATGTAGGGGGGTATACGCCATGTAAGAAATAATATTGTGTGAATCCTGAGGAGCTATGTGTGATATTATTGTATGCCTATTCCACCACCCACAGAAGATCCACCCAGTCTAGATCAGTGTAAGGCAAAATACAGCATAAATATTTTTTGAGAGTTTGGTTAGTCCGCTCAGTTTGTCCATCTGTTTGTGGGTGATGGCTTGTGGACTGATGGACATCAGTTTGTGCCAGCACAGAGGAGTGTCTCCAAAACCGGGAAATGAGTAGACTTCCTCGATCTGAAATGACAACTGAGAGGAAGCCATTTAGGTGATGCACAAACATCTGGGCTAATGCAGTAGCCGTTGGTATCCCTTGTAGTGTAATGAAATGGGCCATTTTAGAGAGCAAATCAAAAACGACTAAAATTGTATTATATCTCTGGCTTGTGGGTAACTCAGTTATAAAGTCCAGCGATCTTGTGTCCCATGGGGCCGGTGGTATGGACGTCGGTTGAAACAGGCCTTGGGGTTTATTTTGCATTGTCTTTTGTTGTGCACATGTGTCACAGGTATTCACATGCTGGACAACGTCCTGTTGTAATGTGGGCCACCAGTAATGCAATTGATTTTATTGTACATTTTGGTGATTCCTGGGTGGGCTTCTAATAAGGTGTCATGGTAGCTGTGCATCATTTGAGTGTGGGCTGATATGGTTGGAATAAACATACGTCCTTGGTGGTATGGTAAGCCTTTTATACTTTGGTGTTCTGGATGTTCTTCAACCCAGGCTTGTACATCTTCAGGCGTCAGGGCGGACTTGACTTTTTCCTGTAACTGTATGAGATTGGTGGTTATGTCAATAGTTCCTGCAAACATCTGGGGTTTAATGATAGCCACAGGTTCTGTTGATGCAAACGCTTGATCTTCTTCAGCTTTTTTGCACCCCGGCATGATAATGCATCTGCCTTCCCATTCCATGCCCCTGGTCGGTAATTAATAGCAAAATAATATTCTGCAAAAAGAATGCCGACCGTAGTTGTCTGGATAATTGTGCCCATGCTGACTTTAGATATTGAAGATTACGATGGTTGGTGAAGACCATGACTTGATGCCTGGCCCAATGGAGATAGTGTCTCCACTCTTTGAATGCTGCTTTGATTGCCAGGAGTTCCTTGTCTGTTATGGTGCAATTAATTTCTAATTTTTCTGACCCGAAAGCAGTAGGATGGAGTCACCAAAAAGCCCAGGTCTCGTTGTGACACTACAGCACCCATAGCAATTTTTGATGCATCAGTTTCCCGAATATAGTGGAGGTCCAGATTTGGATGCTGTAGGATTGGTGCTGGTGTAAACATTTGTTTCAGAGTTTGCAAGGATTGTTCTGCCTCTTTAGTCCACAGAAAGGTCTTATTTTTGTGCAGCAGCAATGTTTTAGGATGTCCAATGGCAGCGAATTCTGGAGTAAAGCGCCTGTAAAAATGTGGCAATCCTATTAAACTCTGAATAGTTTGGCGTTGGCGATGGCCATTGGAGGATTGGCACAACTTTGCAGTTACCCATATGTATGCCCTGTGGTGACAGGATGAACCCCAAGAAAGTGACCTTGGTTACGTGGAATGAACACTTCTCTGCCTTTGCGAAAAAACAGTGTTGTCTCAGTCATTCTAATACCACCTTGACGGGTATCACATGATCAGCCATGTTCGTTGAGTACACGAAGATGTCATCGATGTAAACGTGTGCATATGTCCAGTAATTAACGTAAAACCTCATTCATAAAATACCGGAATGCTGCTGGTGCATAAGCCCAAGGTCATGACCTGTTTTTTTTCGAAAAAGGCCATATTTGGTGCAAAAGGCCATCTTCCAATCATCACCCTCTTTCATACGTACGAGATGGTAGGCCCCCCGAAGATCCAGTTTGGTTTACACAACCACCCTTTTGACTTGATCCAGGAGAACTGGTATTAGTGTCAAGGGATATTTGTTCATTACTGTCAAACAGAGAGAGGACCGGGGAAGGAGGAACCCCGGGCAATCAAGAGAAAAGGAAAGTCTTCAACTCTGAGTGGAAGATTGCAGAGTCTGTTTGTTGTCTGAGATCACTGAGAAGAGAATTCCATAGGCTAGCCGACGTTGCAGGGAAGGCTTTCACCAGTCCTTTTGTACGCAAATAGTTTGGTTGACAAATCAGATGAAGTGAGGAGGACTGCAGAGTTCTGGGAGGATGATATGGACGAATCCGATTTTTAAGATAGGTGAGGCAGGAGCTCTACAGGCATTTATGCACCAGGGTTGCAATTTTAAACGGTACTCTTGCCATGACAGTGAGCCATTGCAATTATTGCGGCATTCAGTTATATGATTCCTCCTTGTTTTCTTGTTAATGATGCGAACAGCATCATTCTGAACTACTTGGAATTTTTGTAAGCTATTTATGAATGCTCCTCCTAAGAGGGTGTTGCAATAGTCAATTCTTGAGAGCATCACAGCCTGAGCATTGGATGCACTATTGTATTCAAATAGGAGTAGTTGGATGTTTTTTAGGAGCCGCAGATAATAAGAGCAATTTGCTACAGTCCAGTTTATGTGTGTTTCGGTTTTGAGGTATGCCTATAGTCTTAACTTTTTGGGCTACAAAGGTGTCGCAGTCATGAATCTTAAAAGAGTGATATCTTGGGTCTAGCTTGTATCAAGACTTGGAAGAGCCACAACTTACTAGTTCCGACACATCCAATTCTGGTTCATCCAGGATTCTATCAGGAGGTAGAGATCATTCAGTCAGGCTGAATCCTGCTCATAGTTCCTGCAAAGCTCCAGAACCAGCTGAGTGTCATCAGAATAGTGTGTAAAATAAGCCCTGGAGCTCTGCATTAGGTCAGAAAAGGGATTCAAATATAGATTGAATAAAAGTGATGACAAGCATGGACCCTGGGGGACTCTGTGTGCGATGGGTAACAAAGGGGAAGATGCGCCACCCCCAACAGACCTTAGAAGTGCGATTAGAGAAAAACGAATGCACGCAGGTGATAACGTGAGAGCTAAGTCAGTGGAAACCCTCCGTGGCTGAATGAGGCGATTGTGATCTAGAAGATCAAAAGCTGCGGATAAGTCAAGCAATATCAGCAGTCCCAATTTCCAATTGTCTAGTATATTTAGCAGCCCAGTTTGGAGATCTTTTAGGGTGGTCTCTGTACTAAAGCTAGGCCTAAACTCCGATTGTCTCGAGTGCAGCATGCAAGTCTGTATGACGAAATTCTGCATTTCTATGGTGATGGTCTTGTCCAGGAATTTATGCAGGATTTTGCAGTTTGTTATAGGGCTCAAGTTGTTAGAATCAAGTGGATATAGCCCTGCTTTTTTAATCAGCGGGGAGATAGTGGTCTTTTTTATAGAGCCACGAACCATGAGAAGAGAGAAGGAGGTATTCACAAAACGAGTCATGAAAGGGGCAAAAATCTCTTTTGTGTTCAAAGATTATTTTTGGTGGGATGAGATTTTCCAGGCTGGATGATGGACGTATGGAGGATAGGATTACGACCATTTCTGTGACACAAATAGGGGAGTATTTAAACTCAATCAGAGTCTTGCTTGTTGTTTCATTCTCTGTTGTTGGTGAAATGGGTAGGTTTTCCTTATTTTCTGAATCTTTGCGCTTGCTGTGTTTATTTTGTTTTGGAACGCTTGTTGTGCCATGACACAGTCTTGGTCAGAGTAAGTGTTGGGTGTCAAGGCCACTGGTTTTTACAGCATTTTAAAAACTTTGAAATACTTTTTTTTGCTATTTTCGGCTTTTTCAATTTGGTTGTTGAGAAAAGAGCCCTTGGCATCGACCAGTTTTTCAGGTAAGCATTTTCGTGCACTTTCCAATTCGCTTTGTTAGTAGGAGACGGGTGTTGGAACCATTTTGCTTTAGCCCTTCTTTTTTCCTTTTTAAGGGATATTAGTTCTTGAGTGAACAAGCTTCTATGTAGCATATTATCTCTTACGTGTTTGGAGCGTATGGGTGCCACTTAATTAAGCATGTGATTCAAGTTGATCAGCAAGAATGGTAGGAGAGTCAAGCTCTGATGTTACTGACATAATTTGGGGTATACACTCCTGCAGATCATTACCATTTATTTTTTCAAAATTTCTGCACATATTGTGAAGTATCATAGTGGTCAGACTATACGCAGGGGGTTATCCTCAAGATTTCTCCAATACGATTTCTAGATGCCTCCCAATCCAACATGTGAGCCTTGTATGTGGTGTGTTGAAAGTTATGTACTGTGAAGTCTTGGTTGGTAAGGGCTGAATCAAGGTTCAAAGCCTCTTTGTCTAGGGTGTTATTATGCCAACGGTTTAGGTCACCACCTAAAAGTGTCGAGCGGTTTGGTCCAATCATATCACTAAGAATGTTAGTTTCATTTTGCAATTAAAGTTAGGCATCACAGAAGGATGTGATACGATATGGCATTTATAACATGCCCATACACAAGTGTTTCAAGGCACGACGAGGCAAGGGAGTGGGAACAAAGGGAGGACAGACAACGATCCTACTAGGCCAGGTATCATTCAGATCGCGCAAGTGCATGGGATGGGGGAAGGAGGAAAGTGCAGGGGGCGGGGAAGAGACAGTGCAGTACATGAGAATAGAATAATAACAATAAGTAAAAGTAACGGCCAGCAGGTGGCAAGTGCAAAGGTAAGTGCAGACATCAGGTGTCAAGTGCTGGTGGTGGGACTGTAGGGAGGCAGACACAGTCTCCAAGTGCGGGGTTGCCAGGCAGGCAGTGCAAGTGTGTGTCACTGGCGGGCGAGGGACCTGGGCCCGTAATCAGAGGGTGGCTAGGTAACCACTGCAGTTTCAGTTTCAGCCAGAAGGTCAGCAGGGTAGAGTAGGCGAAAAAGCAGAAGCAAAGAGAAAGGTTTTGAGGTGCGTCCGGAACCAGAGATGGTTCTCCTCAAGTTTCAGGGCGGCAGGGAGGCTGTTCCAGAGGGAGGCCCCAGCAGAAGAAAGAGATCTACCACCAACTCGTTGCTTGGAGAAGCGACTGATCCTGAGGGAGTTGGAGGCGGATGAGTGAAGAGCTTGAGAAGGAAGATATTTAGGACAAGAGAGTTGAAGGTATTAAGGCCCCAGGCCCCAGAAGGCCTTGTGGATAATGCAAAGGGTTTTGAACTTAATCCTCGCAGCCACTGGGAGCCAATGCAGAGATTTTAGTCCTGGAGAGATGCGGTCCCTGGGCTTGAGGCCAAGGACAAATCTCGCAGTCCTATTCTGGATGAGTTGCAGAGGGCGGAGAGTAGAGGCAGGCAGATTTAGAAAGAGGCTGTTGCAATAGTCCAGCCTAGAGAGAACCAGAGCTCTGGAGACAGTGAGCTTCTGGGGGAAGGAGAGGAAAGGAAGAATACCTCTGAGGAGGTGCAGCTGCTATTGTGACTTCTTAGAGACTTCATAGATGTGAGACGAGAAGGAGAGTGTGGAGTCGAAGATGACCCTGAGGGTTTTAGCCTCATAGGTGGGAGCAGGAAGAGGGCCAAGAGAGGCTGGCCAGAGAGCAATAGAAAAGGTGGGAGAGAGGGCGGTAGATAAGCAGAAGGTTCAGACAGTGGCAGTCATTGTGTGATATTTTGAGGTGGAGTATTTCGCAGCCCCCGCATTCGGTGTTTTTTTGCAATGACTGCAACACATCCACCCTTACCTTGTGTGCGGTTTTGACAGCAGATATAATATCTGTTGGGGTGGCTGTAGCTATCTGTAGTCCGCTCGCATCGCTAATCCATGTTCCCATGAGAAACAAAAGGTCCAAGATGAGATTAACAATGTAGTCATGGATGTCTATTGAGTGTTTATTCAAAGATCTTGTATTAAGTAATGCACATTTCAATGGGTTGAGCGAGGAGGATAGGTCATGCCCTGGGTGGCTTTTATAGGTGGGAGATGATTCACTGACTGCAGTATTGTACTTGTCGATGGAAATGGAAATCAAGCTATCACTTGGATGGTGTCCCAGGGTAATGGGAGAGTGAGGAGCAAGATTATTTGGATCCTCGTTTAGGTTGGGCTTGTTTGGGGGAGTTGTAACTACATTGCCTCATGAGTTTGCAAATCTATTTTAACAGCAGATGGTGGGAACTGTTTTGTATAGGGGCATTGTCAGGAAAAGGAAGTGTGCTCGGTAGTAGCGGATATCAAATCTACTAAATCTACCGGAACGCCATCAAAGGAGGGGGGTGTCAGAGTGATTGGAGTAGGATTAGATTAATGGTGATATATTTCTCCACCATAGCCAGTTGGCAAGAGTTTTGTGCTGCTAGGAGGAGGTTGAGCGAGTCTAGATACCCCATAGTTGTCAGATCCATGTATTAATACGTTCAGTGAAACAGTTGCTGTAGATATATTTAGAAAGAATAAGCGCGGCTATTTAAATACCTTGCTTGAGAAGCTGGCCACGGGCAGTAAATGAAGTGCCAAGGAGCCACTGACCTGCCCTAGAATGACGCAGACCGGCTTGTTTCCTTGAGGCGACAGTTGGCCTGCTGGGAAATGTAGTTTGTAAGGTGAAACGGAGTACTTGCTCCGTGGTGGGAGTGATTTTTCCTCTGCTTGGCAGTTTTAATGGCAGTACAAAAAGAAAACAGTATTATGCGCCACAACCTGATTTCAGATGGAACTATGTGATTGACACCAGCACAATTCTCCAAACCAGGCAGCACTGCTTATATCAATTCTCAAGGTGCAAGACAATAAGTCACAAGAGGACGCATACAGACACTTATTCACAAATGCACAAGTGAGAAAGGCAGAAAGCCAGTGGAAAAAACAACAGGGCACTACAATCGTACAAAGGCGTTACCTGAAGGTGGGGAGCACAGGAGTGCAATATAATCCCGACATAGTCCGCTTTGTCCCAGAAGCTCCAGCGTTGAAGTGCCTGTTGTTTCCTTAAGCTGACAGTCGGCCTGCTGGGAAATATAGTTTGTAAAGTGTAACAGAGTACTTGCTCCGTGGTGAGAGTGATTTTTCTCTCTGCTTGGCAGATTTAATGGCAGAACGAAAAGTCATATTGTCAATGGAGTGGAAGTGTGTTTGCCTGGTTCTCATGAATACATTTTTGTATTCCTTTTATATGGGTGGAAGTTCTCCAATGAGTCCTACAACTCTCTCTGAGCAAAGAGGCATGGCTGCGGGCAAGGTAGTACCGGTTCTGGATGCATGAACATAGCACGTCTGTAAACAATAATCGGGAAAGGTCAATTGCTTAGCTCTCCATATGTGGGTTATGACTCTCCAACCATGGTAGACCCAAGATAACCTGCATCTGTGGAGCATTGATGAGATCGAAAGATATATGTTATCTGTATCCATCTTGACACAGCAAGCTTAGTGTTACAGTATGCAATGTTACTAGACCGGAAGTAAAGGGTGTACCGTCCACTGCTACCACGTTTTCCACCACTGATTTTGGTAGCGTTAGCACACCGATATGGGTTGCCAGACTTTGGTCAATATATTGCCAACTACCCCGCAATTCAGGGAGCCTTCCAAAGCATGTCATTTTTGGGGTCTTTGCGGGCTGACCAATACTACTCATTGGGTCAGAGGGTTCTTCAGGGGATTCCTTTGGCACCAACTCAGCCGCAGCTGGTGGTGGGGTCACAGTGGTGACCTCTAGGTTTTCAACAGGAACCTTTTTCCTTGTGGAAGTTTTGGGCTTGGGGCCCTTCTTTCCTTTAGAGACTCTAGATATCCCCTTGGTCTCATTTGGAAGATATCTTAAGGTTGCCTCTCTGGCTTTCCTTGTCAACTCCCTTCTATTCTTAGAGGGGGTGTGGGTGGGCTGGAGACCACACCTAAGGCATTCACATCAATGCCCAACAGTGCCCTTCCTGGTACATCTGACTGAACACTTACAGGTATCTTTACAGTCATCTCATTACACTTAATGATAACTGGCAATACTGGGCACATTTGGACTGGGCCTCCTGCTAACTTGGTAATCCTTTTGGGAGCCTTAGCAACTTCCTCAGGTTGAAAGAAACTTTAATCTACCACAGTAATACTGGCTCAGTGTCTCTAATGGCAGGAGTGTCCTGACCATTTACAAGTACACTGGGCCTCATTACGAGTCCAGCGGCAGCCGTGCCGGTAAAACCGGCTGGCTGCCGCCAGAACCCGTAGGGATTTACCGGCTCCGGACTTGCCGGACTTACAGGGGCATTACAGCCCTGGTGGTCCGGTAATTCCGGAGCCGGCATTCCGTTACTCCCCATTCCCGTGGAGTCTGATAGACTCCACGGAATGGGAGCCGTGAAAACACCGGCACCATGCGGTACTGGTGCCGGTGTTTCCATGCCGATCTGCGGCCGGTGGCGTTACGCCCGCCAGGTCTGACCTGGTGGGTGTACCACCACACAGCCACAGAAGTCGTAGTTAGCCAGTCTGGAAAACGGTGCCAGTATGGTTTTACTGGCGCCGTTAAATCCGAACAGGCTACCTTGTAATGAGGCACACTGTCTTTATTATACTCTTTAGTATTATCAGGGATGGAATTGTAGACCTCAATGTTCTGCTGTTCCCACAGTCCTAGAGATACTAAAGAAACTTTAGCCTGAACACTTGAGGGTGAAAGCGAGCCCCTGTTATTGGTATATCCACATTATGTGTGAATGCTAAACTGACAGAGACGATCACTGAATGTTTACCCATACATCTGGGATCTCCTTTCACATGGTCACCAGACCCACAAACCACACATTTCCCAAATGTCTTTTGGAATGGGGGTTTCTGATAACCTCCCTCTGGTTTGGGCCCAGTGGTTTCACTAGCCCTATAAGGTTGTTTAGGCAATATTTACCCTTGTTTGTGGCCCTCTTTTGTTTGGGGATTTTTGGAATGATCCTTCTCATCCTTCTTATGCTTTTTACCCCTCCTCTTTCTTGTGAGGAGCTTGAGAATCCTTGTGGGTAGACCTGTTGGACACCCATAAATCAGCAGAAACTACTAGCTTCTTGGGGTCCACTTCTTTAGGGTCAGCAAGATGCTGTCCCAGCTCTGGTGAACAGGCATCAAAAATACTTTCCAGCATGATGAGACACCTCACACCCTTATAAGATCTCACCTCGTAGCCCTTAATACACCCATCTATGTTTTCCAGGCTTTCACACACCCAAGTGGCCCACAATTTACCATCTCTCTTCTTCTGGTCCTTAAACCTTTTTAGGTATTGGGAAGGGGTATTCCCAAACATGGCTATAAGAGCAGTTTTTACCAACTGTTAACCTTGTCTATCAACATCATTCAACTCCATTACAGCATCACAGCCATTCTGGGGAGCCTAGAGATTACCTATGGGACAAACTCACTTTCACATATGCCTTGTACTTTATATGTAAATTTAAGTGTACTCAGCCCATACAGAATATCAGTTTTCACATCATACAAACTCCCCAGATCTTTGGGGAGATGAGCCCTCCTGCTTCTGGAATGGTCTAGCAAAGAGGCCTCTGAAACAGAAGTGTAATCAAGGGACAAGCTTTTCATCTCTAGCTCATGCTGCATATCTTGTTCCCTGAGTTGCAGTTCCTTCCTCATTTCTTTTGTCTCTCATTTCAGACTGAATCTCCAGTTTTCTAAATTCAAGCTGCATTTTCATTTTCTATATCTCTAGAACTAGCTCAGCTGACATGTTAGATACAGGTGGGGTGAGGTTAGAGGATTTAGAGGCTGATTAGCAATCACATTATCTTCCATCTCATCATCTATCTAATTTCCTGGAAGTTGAGAGCTAAATGTTACACTTTGACCATTATCATCTTCTAGATCAATTCTAGAAGTAGGGGTTACAGGCCTACTTGCAGTTTGGTAATCCAAAAAGTTTTGGATTAATTCAGCTTTATTTCCTTTAGTACTAAGACATTAATCTTTACACATTTCTTTCAGTTTTTCAACAGTAAGAGACATAAGAGCTTCTGCCTTATACTTTTCTATAGTGGACATCGTTTTTGTACAGTATAGTGGAGGATGAATTATTTGAGTGTAATACAACCCAGAATCAATGTAATCCAACCTACACAAATCCCACCAGCTTTACCACCAGTGTTAGGGGAGTTTTCCTAACGTCCTACTGGTAGTAAGACTTTAGTAAGATATCCCAGTGGTTTGTAGAGCTCCATCTCTTAGTATCAGTCTGTACTAACTCAGGACCTTGGTAGAGTGGCAGAGCAGTCAGGCTTATCTTAAGAGAAAAATGTGAGCTGTAGGTAAGTACAATGAACATAGTTAGACATGCACATCAAAGAAACCCTTATGCTTATAATTTATATAAAATTATATATGTATTATATTTACACCAAAATTACTTTAAAAACCTTATATGTTTTGTAAGGAAGGCATGTTATCAAACAGTAAGACAGACACAACTGATCACAGTTCAAGGGTGTTAATTGAACTTCAAGTAGGTTTGAAAAACACCTATCTAATCCTAAATCTAAAGATGGGAGCAAGCTACAACCATCAAATAATAATAACGTAGTCCTAGTGGTGTCTTGTCAAAATAAAAGGGCCTATACTAATAAACCTATTGACGATCCTTACTTCTAAATACAAATAGTGTGGGAAACAATGTTACGCAAAAGAAAAGTGTTCACAAAATGATATGTCAGGATATTCAAGCCGCTGGCCTCTTTTCCCCACGTTTTCAGCACAGGACAAGGTGGCACACTCGAGTTTAGCACAGTCTCTGGCTTCTTTAGCATGGGGATGCAGTTAAAATCTCAGTATCAGGGCCTTCTATTTCAAAGTCTCTTTGCCATTCAAAGTCTCTTACTTCGAAAGGCCTGATGCGACAAACAGACATTCAAAGGGTCCTTGCTCCTCAGGATTCTCATGTATAATTTCTTGGGTGATTTTCGATTCAATCTGGGCCACCCTCCGTTGTGCTCAGACCCACTTTAACACAAACTTTTCAATTGATCTCCCTTGGTCGTGCTTGGACCAAATTCATATACTTTTTCAAACGTAGTCTACTTCACCGAAATCGAAGACTTTTGACTGCGCAGGATTTGACTTGACACATTGCAGGACCACTTTGATTCACCTTTGTTCGTTTTATCTCCCTCTGTCGGGCTTGGACCTAATCCCTCTACTTTTATCACTTCTTCGATTGAGCACCCACGCGGTGACGGACCACTCTGACATAGGAATTGTAGCTTGCTTTAAAGTTCAATTACCCATCAGCAGTTTACCTTCATTCGTTTCTCTTATCACACATGTTTTAACAATGCTCTTTCCAGCGCTCGCCATACAATCTTGCTGCTTGCAACCTTGGCTTCAACACAGACCAATCTTGTATCGGTCTCCCCACCTCACCAGCTTTGTTGATTTCACTGATGCTGCTTTGTTCTTGGAGCCAAGGACACTACCAAGGCAGCTGGCGCTTCTTGCCTCTTTGGTTACTGACGCGGCAGGGCCACGGGCACCTCCAACACACAATGCAGGATTCTTCAGCCTGGTTTCCTGGTCTTACGCTTTCTCTCAAGGTTCCCTTGAAATAACATGTCCTTTTCGAAGAGCTCAAGGGAACATCACTCCTTGCGACCCTCTTCTATTTTGCTTTCTTTCTTCTCTCATTAAACTGCCATCTTGGAACTGCTGTTTCCTCGTGTGCTTTGACTCGCTCAGAATGTGCTCTTGTGCTCCGCCTTTTATCTGTGTGGGGAAGTGTAATGGAAGTCAGGTGTGGGTGATTGTCGGTAATTGCCTGATCTTGCCTGACCATAGTATTGGATTGGGACATGTCAAGTACACGGCTCGGGTGTTAGTCTGTTTTCCCATAGAGCGGGCTGTCAGTGAGAAAGTGTTTGTGTTGTAAAAGGGGGGGGGGGTTAAAGTTAATCAATATCCTGCTAGGTAGGATGGGGTAAAGGTGTTACAGGAAGGGGATACCACGTCTCACCATCCATTGTCCCACTCTCTGAAGATCCCCCACTCAGGTGATCCTCCCGCACTGATCAACCCCAGGAACTGGATCCAAAAGCGATGGCCATGTCCTGGCCACCTGGACCACAGATCCCTGGGAACTAGACACCTTCTGGTTTCTCACAGTTTAAGCTAGAAAACTTCGGAATACTTTAGAACACACTTCAAAGGGCACTTTCACTTTTGTGTTTGTTTGCGGTCACATTTGTAGCAATGTTAGAAAGGGAAAAGGCAATGCTATCGTATTATCAGTAATTACGCGCACATGCTGTTAGCAGTTTTACAGTAATGCATCTACTCTGCAAACACATATAAGTCACTTAAAGGAAGGAAATGGTAGAGTAACACTAGTATGGTTCATGGTTCTAGAGAGGGTTTCTTCGCACAGCATTAGCTAGAGGCAGTTCGGAGAGGGCTTGAAGTCTTGACAAGCAGCAGAATACAAAGAGTTCCTGTGGTTTTCTTCACAAGCAGCAGAATACAAAGAATTGTTAAAACATGTGGATTTCTTCAAGTCTATATTGCTATGGAAGCAGCAGCTTAACAAACTACAACAACTTACAGCAGCTTAACAACTTGTAACAACTTACAATGGAGACCCTGTTAAGGACTCGAAGGGAAGGGACACAAGCAGTGGCTTGAGTTGGAGGTAAGAGGGGGTTGCTCTAGACACCTCTACGCGCACTCCAGTGCTCTCGAGCGACTTTCTGGAATGTTATGCTATGATATGATGTGGCATTTATAATGCGCCTGTACACAAGTTTCTAGGTGTGACAAGACATGGAGGGGGAAACAAAGGGAGGACAAAATATCGATTTTACTAGGCGTTGTGTCATTTAAATCATGCAAGTGCAGGGAAGAGGGAAGGGGAGAAGTGCCAGTATGAAGGGGATGGGGGGAAGTGCAGTTAACTCACAACTGCAGCCAGCGGGTGGATCATAAGTGAAGAGAGAAGGACTGTAGGGTTGCAGATACAGAACCTCAAGTGCTGGGGAGCCAAGAGGCAGGGCAAGGGCAACTGAACATGCAGGAGACTGGGCCCAAGTTCAGAGGGTGACCAGTGCGCAGAGCAGTCATATGAATCAGCAGAGGAGCGGAAGAGAGAAAGCAGAAACGAAAAGGAAGGTCTTGAGTTGCTTCCAGAACCGGAGGTGGTTCTGCTCAAGTTTGAGAGAGGCAGGGAGGCTGGCCCAGAGGGTGGCCCCAGCCGAAGGAGATAGATCTGCCCCCAGCTCTCTGCTTGGGGAAGCGTCTGACCCTTACAGAGTTGGAGGTGGATTAGCGTAGAGGATCAAGACGGATCAAGAAGGAAGATGTTTTGGAAGAGAAAATTGGAGGTAGAGCGGTGCCAGAAATCCTTGTGGACGATGCAGATGGTCTTGAACTTGATCCTTGCAGTCACGGGGAGCCAGTGAAGAGATTTCCGAGCTGGAGGGATACGATCCCTGGGCCTGAGGCCAGGACAAGTCTCGTAGTCCTGTTCTGGATAAGTTGCAAAGGTCGAAGAGTAGAGGCCGGAGATTTAGAAAGAGACTGTTGCAATAGTCCAGCCTAGAGATAACCAGAGCTCTAGAGACAGTGAGATTCTGTGAGAAAGTGAGAAAAGAAAGAATACCTTTGAGGAGGTGCAGCTGATGGTTTGACTTCTTAGATACAGTAGAGATGTGAGGAAAGAAGGAGAGGGTGGAGTCAAAGATGGAGTCAGGTAGCAATCTTTTTCCCTGCAGTACCTTTAGGTTAGAAGAAAATGTTCATGCTGGATGCTCCGCGATGTTCATCTCTGGACCTGACCTCTGGATTCCTTGGTCTGATGACTGAAGGCAGGAAAATTGACAGGATCTCTCAGCAGCAGTCTCGAGGGGGGACCTGGGGCATGATTTTCAGCAACTTCTTGGTTCACTCTGCGGTTTTGGCACCTTTTCTGCAGCACCAACAAAGGACACGGATCACCCAGTCAATCTTCTTCACTTCCTGCAGTCCCACGCTCTTGTAGAGGTGGAGTCAAAAGCCTCTACCGGAAATCCCTGACCCTAAATTGATTATATGTTGGGAACCAGAAATGGTGACAAGCAAGACACTTGTAAGGATGCCTAAAACACAAGCAGCCTTTTGAAGAAAATTATCCATTGAGAAGACCATTCTTTATGTACCCATGAACAACTGACAGCCTTTTGGGAAAAATCCCTCTAGAGCATGTGAAGATGGATGAAAGAAGAGAATGGTGATGTCACATGAAGAAAGTGACACACCTCAGAAGGGATGACAAAAGAAAAGATTAATAGACCATATAGAATCTGATGACGAAGTAAGAACTGAGTAAACGTTCACATGCGAAATGAAGATCACATGTGTGAAAAGTACGGAAGAAAATGACAATAATTTTAAAATTGTGCAGAAGCAATAACGCAAGTAGACAAAGTAATCATTAGACTGGCTAAACGTAGTGAATAGATTGCGGCGATGTGCCAAGATGGCCTACTTGGCCAAGTGTCAAGGGGTGAAGCATCCAAGAAACTAGTCAATTATAATGGAATGATGCAATGTACGAGAAGGTGAGAAGCTAAGCTCCAGTTAAGGTGCAGCAGAAGGACATTGGGTGCCAAGTTTTATTCATTTAATATTTTTAAATGTAGCAAGGAAGCTCAGACATGGTCTCCAGTCACATGGTCAGATGAAAATAGACTCTTGGGCAGGCTACATTGAGACCAGAAGATAAAGTCATAACCACACTCCCTTTTATTTCCAGAAGCAGTGATACTTTACAAGGCCAAGTACAAAGACTATTCTCATGGCAGACAGCTTGAATGATGATGGATGATGGGCTAATTGGATGGGGGGGCATGGTCAAGCCCGACCCACCGGCACCTGTGGTACCAGCATGCATGCTGCTAACGAGTGGAATATTCCAGAAGGGCACATGTGTGCCAACCTATTATAAAGGGCCACGTACTAAAGAGCCCTATAGTTTAGAGATCCAATAAAACATAGTGGCCCTCATTACGACCCTGGCGGAAAGTAACTGACCTGACCGCCATAGCGTAAATAGCGTTTCCGCCATTGCACGATGGAGTAAAGTGCGGCTAATTCTGACCCATCGGGCACGAGCATTACGCCATGGCGGAAGTGCAAAGTCCGCGATGGCGGAAATGTCCCCAAAACGCCCCTCACCGCCGTCGTACGGCGCCCTAGGTGCAATTCCGCCACCCATCATAGCGGTCACCGTAATGAGCGGTAATCGCAAAATACGGTGACCGTAAATATACGGAAACGGAAGTAAAAACATGGGGCCGGAACGGGAAACAGTACGCCGTACACCTATAAAATCAGAATCCCAACACAACCATTAAAAATCCGACCCTGAGACACATCCCAACCCGTTAGCCACCCTAGTTAAAACAATCAAAATGGGAAAAGTTGCTAAAAAAGCGTGCGACCGCAAGCGGCAGGTCCACTTCTCCCATGAGGAACTCACCGTGCTCACAGAGACCCTCCAGGAGAATGCTGCCGTCGCCTTCTCGACGCAAATGACCAGGACGGCACTTGCGAACAAGAAGGCCATATGGGCCCTGGTGGCACAGCGGGTAAGTGCGGTGGGGACCGCACCCCGCAACCCACAGCAATGCAGAAAGCGATGGGACGACTTAAGAATACGCGTACGGAGCATACTATCAGCCAACCGTAACATTGCCACAGCTACCGGGGGAGGATCGGAATCACCCATCAAGTTGACCCCCTGGGAAGAAATCTGTGCCTCCACCATTGGAATGGAGAGTATAGAGGGAGTCGGAGGGATGGAGAAAGGAGTGCAGACATCCGAAGAATCAGGTAGGTGGGCCAAATAAAACAATGCTAAATCCACAATGTCCAATCATGTGAAGTACCATGTGTCCACATAGTGCAACAGAAACACATGTCCAGGAGAACGTCCACATACATTGGCCTGATAGCGCACTTTAAAAGTCACATTAAATACATAAATAATTAAAAATCCTAAAAACACCCTCTACACGTGCAGCATGCACACCCTAACTGCAGGCTGCAAAACAACTGCATCCTCAATCCACACAAAAATGAAACCACCTCCAAGGCCCTGACCCAAATCACCCTCAGGTACCACCCCAATGCATGTGATACATTGCCATTCCAATTTCCACAGACCCATAAATAACGCTCGCCCTCCTTTACTCCACCACAGGGTCCGATTCAAACGACGAGCTTCAGGACACCCCTACCAGCACACCTGCAAAGAGGGCCAAGACCAACGGCCAAAGACCCTCCACCTCAGCTGCACGGATCAAGACACGGCAGCAGCACAAATCAAGTGGCAGCACACAGGAGGGGACTTCAACAGGCACCCCAGCAGCCAGCATGCCCACAACAGCAGCACCACAGGTCCCCCCAATGGATGCCACAGAAGGCACTGCTTCTGGTGGCAGCAGCACCATAGGTGACACTGCATTAATGCCAGCATGCTCCGACACAGAAAACGGTGCTGTCGATGTAGGACCCATCCATGACCTGTCTCAATCCCCCTGTTTGTTTCATCCCGTACACCATGAGGATACCACGCAGGGGCACCCACAAGACGACGACTGGCCATCCCCCACAAGCCCTGTGGCAAGGCAACATGAGGTGATCAGCCCCTCTGTGACACCACCGCAAATGGGCATGGCCCAGCAGAGGCAACAGTCCCTCGACCAGGTGATCGTGCAACAGCAGCAACTGGCCACGCTCCTCAAGGAGCATGCTGATGAATGTGGGGGTTCTAAGGCAGCCATAGAAACATCTACTGAGACACTTAGGGCACAAATGGAGCGAAGTACAGAGACACTAAGGGTACAAATGGAGAGAAGTACAGAGACACTAAGGGTACAAATGGAGAGAAGCACCGAGAGCCTGAGGGGGGAACTGCATGCGACGTCCAAAGACGTATGTGGTGAACTTGCCGCTGTGCGCCGTGTGCTCACTGAGCTCTCACAAACCCTTAGGGACATGCATGGACGTGAGCAGGCAGAGACATCATCCGTTGCAAGTTCCGTCCAGGGCAGCCCCCAACGTAGATCTGGGAGGAATCTGCGCTCCACAGGCAGGGGTGCCCCTGATACCCGGAGAGGGGGCTTGCAATAGCGTCTGCCCACTGACAATGAGCATCTTTGGACACTGGTGTTCGGGGGGGAGGTAGGAGGGTGGAGGGGGGGTGTTGGGCTTTCTTGGGTGGCGGGTCGATGGGGTGTGTAATATAATTTCACATATGCTATAAACATTTCATAATCATCCAATGAGATGTGTGGACATTGATCTTTGTGTACGAGGCCTTTATAGGCGTACAGTCCACATTGTGCATGTTCCAGACACACACAGTGCCACAAGTCCCGTGTCCATGTATCAGCCACCAGGCGTGAGTGCTAGAAGCATGAATCTATGATATTCTGACGAATTTCACGGGCCTCCTGTGCCTCGCGGACTCCTTGAGGTGCTGCCACATCCCCACCCTCATCATGACCATCTTCAGGTGCTTGCAGTTCTGCGTCAGGGGGCATGGGCACATTTCTACGTACGCACATGTTGTGTAGCATGACACATGCCATGACCATCTTTGCAACCTTCTCATGGCGGTACAGGAGTGCCCCGCCAGACCTGCTGAGGCAGCGGAAACGAGCCTTCAGTAGGCCGAATGCCTGTTCTATGACTACACGGGTACGTGAGTGGGCATGGTTGTAGTCCTCCTCATGCTGGTTCTGTGGGTTCCGGAGTGGTGTAAGGAGCCATCTCTTCAGTGGATACCCGGCATCACCTGTATGTGGACAATAAAGGATGTTTGTGGAATGACATTGCTACGTACGCATCCCCCCCCTTCCTGCCAGGTCATTGCCGCATCACATACCCCACATTATCATGCATGAAATGAGACTCACCGAGTAGCCAGGATCTGTTCCCTGCGTGTCGCTCCATGTAGCGTGGTATTGTAGAGTTCCTCAAGACCATAGAATCATGGGTTGATCCAGGAAATCGGGCACAACAATGTGTAAAGATCCTGTTGGAGTCACACACCATTTGTACATTAAGAGAATGATATTGTTTCCGGTTGCGGTACTGGACCTCCATGGCATGTGGGACAACCAATTCCACATGGGTGCAGTCGATGGCACCAATGCAACCCGGTATGCCGGCAAGTGCATGGAATCCCACTTTTGTGTTTGTAATCTCCTGCTCCGAGCGTGGTAAAGAGATGTAGTCGTCTGCGTGCTTCAGGAGGGCATCGAGCACTTGCAATAGTGTCCGTGACAACAGTGGCTGTGAAATGCCATGCAACTGTCTGACTGTGTGCTGGTAGGTGCCTGTGGCCAGGAAGTGGAGTACAGACACCACCTTCAGTAGGGGTGGGATGGCGGTTGGGCTATCTATCATGCTGACAAGGTCAGCGTGTGTCATGTTCACAATGGCGGTTATGGTGTCCCGGTCCAAACGGTAGAGGGTGTGGATCTGCTCAGCAGTGAGGTTGAATGGATGAGCTCGGAGGCGTGGGATTGCGGGCTGCCTGCGTGGTGGTAGTGGCTGTGCTGGTGGGCCTTGCTGGCCCTGCCTTGCCCTCCTCCTCCTCCTGCGTCTCCTCTGTGCGGCCGGTTGTTGTAGTAGTTGGTGTTCGTCTTCTTCTTGAAGTTGGAGTACTTGCAGTGCTATCAGGTCCCCCAGGGCCAACATCGCTAGTCCTGCCGGTAGCATTTTGGAGTGGGTGTGGTTGTGGGAGGGGGTTGGGTGTGCAATTTATGTGTTTTCAGGCTGTATAGCCTCCACCTGTGGTGATTCATTCCACCTGTGCCAGCTGCAATCCCCTTTGGGCGAGCACGTCCCGCACACAACGCTGCAATTTGACGCATGGCATCTTGCTATTACAATCATGTATTTAATCCCGATGGCAGTGAAATATTGGTTTATATGTTCATTCTGCTATGGTCCCATTGTTTCACATACTATCTTTGCAGTCGCGAACAAACTTGTGAAGGGTCAGTGGAATGTAGTACTCGATTAACGGTGGACCCTCATGCAGCACTGTACCGAGGTTCACCGACGGGCGGGGCGTCCCATTTGTGAGTGAAGCCAGTTGCCATTTTCACACACTGCCGCACTACATGGATGAATTTGTGATTTCAAGCGGTCACAGATGCCTTTTCGACGTGATGTTGCAAATGAGGAATTCGAAGGACAGCGCTTTCGGTTTTCAGCTAGCGGCGAGGAGACGCCCACAGGTCTGACTGCAAATATAACGTTCTATTGTTTTATGTCCTTGGGACAGGGGCCATGGCGAGAATGCAATGATTGATATGAATAGTATGGGATGCGCAATAGCGTAGTGGACGATAAGGCAGGACGTTCCCAAATACATGTTACTTCACAACACTAGAATTCCGGGCTGGAGCACAGTGGATTTTGCAGACTGCATTACGCACAGACTCAATGGAAATTTCAAATGTTATGTGAGTAAATAATCAGGCGTTTTTATACCGGGATGCGGGAATGATGTATGGATGCATGGACAGATGATTTAATTGAGAGTTTGCCTTGTACATGGCTTTTTGGAATCTATCCCCTTCCCCTGCGCTATGTGATGCAGAGCTGCCATAGTGGGACCATCGTCTATCTGCCCTTGTTGAACCCTCCCTGTCTCGACGCGCCTTCAAACACTTGTGTCTATGCACGTTACTAATCCCATCTAATGGATTCTGTTTTAACAGACGCATGCACACAAACACTCGTTTGTAATAGTGTTTTCACCTCGATTTATATAGTTATGATTCGCAAGTGATTTTTGGGTGGAAATAATCCTTTTGAGTGGGCTAGCATGCATATGGCTGTAGATTTAGTGTGATCATTGAAGTGAGTAATACAAATGAAGTTCTGATGCCCATACTATTCTTTTTCATTTCATTTGGGTGACAGGTATCTCCTCCCCTTTTGCCGCTGCCATCTGTATGCCACTCCTGCAGATGGCTTTTACTCCCGACACCTGCTGCTTCGAGTTAATCAGTGGAGCACCATTACGATCTTATGGGACGATCGCCAGTGGGCCACATGCCCTTACGCAGTACTAGTGGCTAGGAGCAACATATCAACCTTTCAGCTGGACTAGTGCCTACCTAATGGGACGGCCCTGCGGTTCTAGGCGCTTCCATGTTGCCTTTTTGAACGTGAATGTAGCCCCTGTGTACCATGAAGGAACAGGGCGTCACACAAGAAGAAGCTGGTCATTTATTGCGGATGCAGCCCACAGTAATGAAAAATATTTTGGAGTTTATGACCTAATAGCTGTATGGGCTTGGTGAATTTGATGTGCATTAAAATTTTATTCTGATATTAACCGTGTAGCATTATTCTTTGCAAGTAATGTAGCATATTCCTATTTGTGGAGCGATGTATTGTGAGAAGATCTGCATTGGGTTCCGGCTTCTGAGTATAGTTGCGTGGTACTGTACTGGCCGCGTTTGCCTACGAAGCCCAGTAAGGTCAAGGATAGGGGCTGCCATTATGACTGTTTTAATGATGTCATGCTCAGGGGCGGGGGATTAGCTTTTGTGTAACAGATGCCGGTCAGCCAGGTGGATTGGTGGAATGATGTGATTATCAGAAAATGGCTGGTCACAGGTGCCTGTGTTTGCGTGCGTTTCTTGGAGGGAGACTGAGGTCATGTCCATTGGAATAGCTTCTGTATTCGTGCCATCTGTGCCCTGCAGCTCCCATTGGCCCCTCTTGAGATGAGCCTGGCTGCTCAGTCACTCTGCCAACTTGTGTGGTACATGCTTATGCTGATGGTTGGTTTGTTTACTGGCAAGAGTACAGGGCTGGTGCAGTCTCCCTCAGGATACTGCTTTGAATGTTGCCTTACACTGGTGTCAAGCGATGGGGGCCTGTTGTTGTTTTGTCTCATATTTCAGTTCATATTGCTGTACTTGAACCTTCACATGCCTATGCTGCATCAGTAAGGCAATGGTGACATGCCAAATATGGATGGCCACTCACAAGGCACTTGGAGCCCCTACATTCATTTGTTCGTTGGCATGCATGGGTGACTTGTACATTTCACTGGTTGCATTGTGTAACTTCATTGCACCTACGAGGAGTTGTGCAATGTGGGCAGGGAGTGGTGTACAGGCACTCAGTAGGGCCATTTACGGTTGGTTCACGATGCCGTAATTCTCACCATGGCGGAATGGTACTTTCCGCCATGCTTGATGGCGTTAAGTAAATGTTCGCTAGGGTCAGAATTCGCGTACCGTTGCGCCATGGTGGTAATTACGGTTTTGCATGGCGCGCGTGCGCGTACTTGGTGCAGTTAGCATTGGCGTTCACTACGGTGTCGCTAATGGCATCGTACTTTACGGTGACGGGTCATAATCGCACCGAGCGGTATTCGATGGCGGTATTACATTTCCGCCATCGTTTTTCGATTTCCGCCAGGGTCGTAATGAGGGCCAGTGTATTTTATGACACCCACAATGACTTACACTAGGGGTGGGCAGAGTTGTCCACCTGACAGTAGAGATCCAATCACAACACCAACCCCCATAGAAAATATAGCTAGATGTTTCCGGTTACCCAACCACAGCCCTTCATAAGTTTTTAGTTTGCCACGTAGGATGACATCACTGACAAATATTTACTATATAATCATGTTTTTTATGAAATGCGAACAAGACCTTACTGTCAGACGTTGGATGATGTCCGTTGTACTCCCTGTTTTAGATAATTGATTCTTATAGAGACAAAGTCTTTTGCCAACTTCCTTAGTCAGTTGAATTACTGATTTTTGAGTAATTTCTCATCCCCATCCACCCTGTAGAGTGTTACCTCGTCTTAAAGGGCCTAAAACGGTTCACTCTGATGAGAGGTTCTGGGTGAATTGGATCAGATCTCTGGAGTGTCCTTACGGGTTCAGACAAAGATTTGGACAGCTTTGGCATTTCCACAATGATGCACTCGAAATAGGCAGCAGGTCTTCTGATATTGGGGTTCTGCAGCTCTGGAAACTCCTAGGACCTCGGGAGATGGCTCAATCAAAGTCAATCTTGGGACTGGTTGTTCTCACCAGCTGAAGGGAAGGAGTCATCCTCTTCAGAGCTCCTGTGTCGCATAGAAAACCGGGTCAGGTCAGCAGTGGTTGCTTCACTGTGTTGCAAAGGGTCTGCAGGCGTCTCTGGTTGTCTTTTTCTTCGCTTACTTCAACTTCCAGTGGTTGACTTTCCTTTCACTCCAGAAGTCTCACCTTTTATACAATTCCAGCACTCACTCTTCTGAAATCTCTCTCAGCATTTTACAGAAAGGGCGTTTAGCTGTCCAATCAGGACCGCTGGACCCCTTTTTGGAGCTGGTCCTATTCAGCTCTGTTCACAGGACATTGCAATGTGGATGTTAAACAGGGGTAAAGGAACTCTGATCATCATATTCTGTGGTGAAGTTTTTCTGATGCAATTATCATCCTTACACAAATTATGAGAGACTTGTTATCCTGGCCATTAATTACTTCATTAAAGTGTCAGTTTTCAGACAATTCCTTTTACTTGCCATTTCTCTATCTGCAAATATTGTATCCCATCTGCATTTTTGCCAGCCATATCAGTTATGATAAGTGATATTTGTTTTCTGTAATGGATGTTATCTAAGCAGTGTCGATAAATGAATAGCAGCAACTAAACCTATTGTTAATACTAAGCATTCAATGTTTTTTTTGTGGGCATGCACATAGTTTTCTGTGCAGGAGTACTTTTGCTTGGTCGTAAGGCAGATCCTGAAGTCTTGGACTGGTTGATGAGCTCTTTATAATCGCATATAAAATATTTCTTTTTTAGCTTGTATCTTTCGACCAAATGGTCTAAGATGCACCTTTTACACTGATTTGTAAAGGGTTGCACTGGTTGGGAAGAGGACATTTCCATCAAAGTTCTTTGCTGATGTTAGCTCAGTAACTAGGTAGCCTGATAAAGTCGCTTACCTCATTAGTCACTTGCACATATGGAAAATTATTTGTGCACGAAAGCCAACCGATTCCGCACTTAGCGAAACATAATTAGAGGGAACATTGGACTAAGCACTCCACTTTAGAACTAAGCCAAATTTGCAGTTAACCAGACCCAAAGAACATTATTTTATCAAATATTGTGCTCGTCTCTACAGACAACATACTCACAAGTCTTTTGGCTAAACACACAAAAGGAAAAATGGCACAGAGGAACCGGGTACTTCTGATCTGTACCCATCAACACCTCAGGTTTCGCATTTGCCTCTCCCACAGGTCGACTAATGACACCACCATTTTTCTTACAGAGCCACACACAGCCGAGTCTCCATAAGTGGCAGAAGGATTCTATACAAGACCACTTATATTGGCATTACAGTGGCAATGATTTTTAATCTATCTGAATTTGCCATCTTAATACTATTCATGTATGCAGGCCTGCAAGCAATGCCTAGTATACTCATCTCTGTTCTGATGCATAGGTTCTGTGGCTGGTCTACTGTTTGTCTAAGCACAAGTACTGTTAGGTTAAAGGATCAGATGCCAACGTATGTGCTAACATACTGTTTTATTCTTAAGCAATAAGCATTCAGAACATATCAAGAAATGTTAAAGGCCTAAACGGAGACCTGAGATAATGTGCTCCATAACTGCATGTTTATTTGTCAATGCATTATGCAAAAAAGCACAAGTCTGGAAATCTAAGTGGTTGGTTTACTTACAAAACATAACTTTGTGAACCAAAAATGTCAACAAGGACCAACACTTCATATTTTGTTGTATACTTTAACATTGGGCCATGGAAAAGTCTAGAACATGTATTTTTCACTTCGACGCTAATGGATTTCTTTTATATGTGGCAAAATGAAAAAAGAAAGCACAAATGCAAGGTGTAATGCTTTTACACATTCATTTATCACTCTGGCCCAAATTAATTTGCTTTCAAGTTAGAGAAGGGGGCGAAGCAGAGTTAACATCTCCACTGAGCTTTTGTCCTCTGTCTTAAAAGCAGGGCTCATAAAACCTCTTTTCCCACTTGCATAGGCATTCAGTGTGGACTAAAACCAGGACTGGCACGAGGACTCCTGCGTGGAACTGGGAAACTTGACAGCTATGGTTAACCAAGCAGGACCCTCTGAATGCCCAGGGAGGGCCCCCAACCCTACAAAGCTCTAATGCATTTAGCGGTTGCCTCCCCTGCCAAGGGCCCCAGAGCCCCCTTCCAAAAACACCTGGGTGTTGCCTCCTTGGGCTACACAGTGTGGGTGTGGGGTCTTTGCCCGGTGGCCAGGCACCCTACCCGCCCAGCAGGCCCATTGGAAAAGCTCTATCATGCCTCAGCCTGAGCTGAGCCTGAGCTGAGCCCCAGGATGGCCAGGGGCGCTGTCCCAGCCTTTGGGTGCATGCCTCACATGTGGGTTGTCTGTGCCCCTGCCCAGCAGAGGTCCCAGTGGGATCCCACCCCCATCTGGAGGAAAAAGCTCTAACGCACTCGGGCTGGAGCTCCACGACAGCCAGGAGTGTTGGTCCCCTCCACTGGGCACCTGCCTCGCACATAGGTCAGCCTGCCCAGTAGTGGAACCTAAGGGCCCCCACGGTGTCCTGGTTACGCCCTGGCGGGAAATGTTCTATCACTCACTGGACAGCTGGGGGGGGTTGGCCCCCTCCATCGGGCACCTGCCTTGCACATGGGTTGACTGCCCTCCTTGCTGAGCCTGCTTTTCCTTTGCCCGGGTGCCAGGGACCCATCCCGCCCAGGCCCATTGGAATGCATTGCACCACCAGATGGCTGCTCTCCAAGCCGGGCCATCTGGTAGTGTGCCATAGGAATGAATGGTCGGCCTGCTCTGGAAGTTTGTATGGGCGTCAATTTGACATTTGTCTCCAGTTTGGTCTATAAGGAGGCTGGACACTTTTGCCCAGACCTCCCCCTCTGTCATCCAAGTTACATAGATTATAAGAAGGCTTAGTCCTCTTCCCCCGGATTACTGTAGACAGTGTGTATGGGTCCTATCTGAGCTCCAATTGGCTCTCACTGCCCAACCTGGGCTCCGTGGCAAAACCACTGCCCCCCACACCAACCAAGGGTGTCCCAGGTCAGCATTTTTCCACCAGGCAGCAAGGTGCCTGGCCAACAAAGGAACTGCAGCTGACCAGCAGTTCGGAAAGTCGATTTTGTAGGACGCTGACCCCCACCTGTCACCACACCAGTGGTGGCATGTGGAAAAAACCCTCCTGCTTTAAGTTGTGCCTAGGCCCATCCTCTCCCCTTCCACGCCACCCCCCCCACGGAGCAGGCTGGGCTGCCAGTGCCCATGTGATTGATCCGTCCACCCACCCCACACCTCTCCAAGTGTTTGTTGTGGGGGGCACGCTCTGATGCTTGGGTCTCGCAGATGGCCCCAAGGGTGTGAAGGTCGGCCCGAGGTGGGCACATGGCTCCACCCATTGCCACCCTCCAGTAGGTGTGGCTACCTGGTTGATCCTGCCAGTAGCATATGCTTATCTCGAAGATCAAGCCATGCACTTGTAAGAGCACACGGTCCTACAGTGAAACTGTGAATGGCTCAATTAAATCAGTTATGGTTCCTTTTCTCGCTTCATCTGTTACTTGGATAACTGAAGTAATTCTAGAGCTAATACATGCCGATGAGCGCTGACCTCCTGGGATGCATGCATTTATCAGACCAAGACCAATCGGAGGTTGCCTGGCTGCTTGGGTGACTCTATATAACCTTGGGCTGATTACACGTCCCAGTGACATCGACGATACATTGGGATGTCTGCCCTATCAACTTTCAATGGTACTTTTTGTGCCTACCATGGTGACCGTGGGTAATGGGGATTCAGGGTTCGGTTCCGGAAAGGGACCCTGATAATCGGCTACCACATCCAAGGAAAGCAGCAAGCACACAAAGTATCCACACCTGACACGGGGAGGTAGTGACAAAAATAACAATGCAGGCCTCTTTAGAGGCCCTGTAATTGGAATGAGTACACTTTAAATCCTTTAACGAGGATCCATTGGAGGGCAAGTCCAGTGCCAGCAGCTGCAGTAATTCCAACTCCAATAGCGTATATTAAAGTTGCTGAAGTTAAAAAGCTTGTTGTTAGATGTTGGGATCGAGCTAGTGGTCCAACACGCGGCGAGCTACTGCCTGTGCCAGACTGTGCACTCAGCACACTCTTGATGCTCTTGACTGAGTGTTCTGGGGGTCCGAGGCATTTACTTAAAAGAATTAGTGTTCAAAGCAGGCCGATCGCCTGAATACTTCAGCTAGGAATAATGGAATAGGACTCTGGTTCTATTTTGTTGGGTTTTGGAACTGGGGGCATGATTAAAAGGTACAGCCGGGGGCATTTGTATTGTGCTGCTAGAGGTGGAATGATTGGACTGGTGCAAGACGAATCAAAGCCAAACATGTGCTAAGAATGTTTTCATTAATCAAGAATGAAAGTCAGAGGTTTGAAGATGATCAGATACTGTTGTTTTTCTGACCAGAAACAAAACCGACTAGCGATCCGTTGGCATTATTCCCAGGACATGCCGAGCAGTTTTCGGGAAACCAAAGTCTTTGGGTTCCAGCAGGAGCATGGTTGTAGAGATGAAACCTAAAGGAATTGACGGAAGAGCACCACCAGAAGTGGAGCTTGTGGCTTAATTTGACTCAACATGGGAAACCTCACCGGGCCCAGACACAGAAAGAATTGACAGATTGATAGCTCTTTCTCAATTCTGTGGGTGCTGGTACATGGTCGTTCTTAGTTGGTGGAGCAATTTGTCTGGTTAATTCCGATAACAAATGAGAATCTTCTATGCTAACTAGTTATGCGACCCACAGTGGTCAGCGTTCAACTTCTTAGAGGGACAAGTGACGTTCAGCCACACAAGATCAAGCAAGAACAGGTCTGTGATGCCCTTGGATGTCTAGGGCTGTACACGCACCACACTGAATGGATCAGCATGTGTCTGCCCTTGGCCGACAGGTGCGGGAAAACTGTTGAACCTCGTTCATGACAGGGATTGGGGATTGTAATTATTTTCCATAAACGAGGAATTCCCAGTAAGTGTGGGTCATAAGCTTGGGTTGATTAAGTCCCTGTACTTTGTTCACACCGCCCGTCACTACCAATTGGATGGTTTAGTGAGGTCCTCAGATCTGTCCCTTTAGTGTCAGTAATGGCTCTGGTGGAGCGCCAAGAAGAAGATCAAACTTCACAATCTGGAGAAAGTAAAATGTGTAACAAGGTTTCCGTAGGTCAACCTGTGGAAGTATCATTACAGGGCAAGCAGCCAGAGGAAGAGCTGCGGACCCGACCTCCGTAACATCCCAGATGTGCAAATCCACAGCTCCTTGCACTATGGTGCAGCCAGTGGAGCAGTTCGCGGCTAGGGTGCATGGGGGACAAGGCTCTGGGAAGCAGGATCCCTTCCACCAGCATAGTCTGTGACCCAGCTGACAGATGGTTAGGGTTGGGTGAACCTGCTGGGCCATTCCAAATCGACCACCGGAGTGGGAGCCCTGACGAGTCCCCCTCCTCTCTGAGCTGGCCCCTGAGTTGCTGCGCTGGCCAGGAGCACTCCTCTCTTTGACCCGCCAGTAGGCGGGTATTGGTGGGGGCACTCTGGTCAAAAGGGAAGCTTTGAGTGGGGGCAGCTGGAAGGATGCCTCCCCATGCAGATGGGGGGCCCGGCATGTGGGGCAAGCTCTGAGCCATGGTGCAGCTGGGCCTACTCGAAGTGCGGGCGTTGAGGTTTTAGCCACCCACCATTGTGGCTGCGCGATTGACAGGCATGCCAGCGGAGCAAGCATACTTATCTCGTGTCCAGGTACCTAGAGCTCTGCCCCATGGGGTTTGAAGACTCTAGTGGTCCCACCTGACCCCCACCCTGCTGCCCTCTTCTCTTTCCCCCCAAAAGGCGAGCAAGAGGTCATGGTTGGATGAGCGGATCAGCCGGGGGGGCTGGCAGTGAATCTGCCTGCTACTGTTGTGGGTGGAAGCTCTATTGCTGTGCCAAAGAAGATGGTGGGGGGGATCCCAGGCTGAGCACCAGGAACTCATCTTTTTAAAACCCTCATGTGTTGGCCTGGGCCGTCTTGCTGCAAGGGCTGGATGGGTGGTGCTGCCTCCCCCTAGCTTCTCCTGCACCGGCAGTGTTGGGGCGACAGCTGGAAAAAAGGTTTCCTGTGACCGGTGGCGGTGGATCACTCACCTTGCACGTCAATAAAGAACTCAGCTAGTTACGAGAATTAGTGTGCGTTGCAGGACACATTGATCATTGACACTTTGAACGCACCTGGTGACCCTGGGTGGTCCCCTCTCTCTGTTCCCCTCCAGTGGTTCGAGCTGGCATTCTGCCTGGGTGATGCCTAGCAGCTGACTTAAAACTGGTTCGGATCAGGGGATTCCAATTGTTAATTAAAACAAAGCCTTGCAAAGGCATTTGGCATCTGGATCTGGAAGAATATTTAAGCTGGATGTAGAAAGCTGGATCAGGGAGCTTCACAGGAATCAGGAAGATGGCTGGATCAGTGAGTCACTATCTGCTCTCTACTGTCTCTATTTATGCCTTAAGAATGACATCACAAAAGGGTGTGTATGGGCCGGCTTAGCTGAGCTTGCCACTTTGAAAGGTGATTGGGTCGGAGTCTACTCTCTGCCTTGATAGGAGGAGAGAAACAGAGTGTCATATTTATGGTATAATTTTATGATGCTGAGAATCCACCCCTAGCCACTGGAACACAAAGTCTAACTTTGGCAAAATACATATTTACACATGTGCAACCTCTATAAAAATCACATATACAGATTGCATATTTTACATAGCAGCTATTCCTCAAATCCCTGTAGATGTGGGATCATGTTTCCCCTTTCTACGGAATTCGGGCCTTTTCGCTATGAACACACATTTCAGTTTTTATGCAAGTTTCCACAAATGTGCGGGTTTAACATGGGAATCAGTGTATAATGTTTCACAATTCTAGAGGAAATACAGACCTCATAAACCCACATTTATTGCCATTCCTGTTCAGAATAAGCTACATGGTTGATCTAAGTTTTCAAAGGTAGTGCTAAAAATTAGGTTAATTAACCTGCCATTTTCAGATTTTGCACCCCTTTTGATAATAAGCTATACACCTTCTAAAAATGTCCATTACATATCCTGTTAACACCAAATCGTCAGTCTTTGTCACTCCTTGAAGCATGTGGTGCCCCCTCCTTTGGAATTTGCTTCTGTCAGCCAGGAGTTTCCTGTGCTGCAGCAGTTTTACAGCCTTTCACACCTTCAATGTCCTGGGTGGAGCATGGACATTGTTCCTTTGCCCTCTGAATCAGATTCTGTTCAAGCCCCGCAATTAACACCTCCCCGTGAGTTCCTGCTGAGCGAAGGCCTTCCTTCTGTGAGAAAAACCTGCTATTCTAGTTTTGCAGCTTCAGCCAAACTAATTAACTTTTTTAACTTAGCAAAACCCACATCTGTTGCATCACATACAAATACATTTCATTCTTGGCCTTAAAATCTGTGGAATCAAAAACACATCTAAAATCTGTATTCCTTTTTGGTAACAATCCTGTGTAGGTTTGCTAATTCAGCAGACTTTTAGTTTTAGGTCAAATTGAAGCTTCCTCAGTTCTCCTCTCCTCTGACAGCTGTCATTCTGGCGGCCCAGGGTACTGCCCCCAGATTTTGGCATGGCTGTCAGTTTTCAGACAAACCAGTTTTCTGATGAATGGTTTTCTCTTCATATCAGGACTTTGTATGTTTACCATGCTTCATTAGATCCATGACTTTTAGCACCAGGCAATACTGTGAATGTTGGAAAGTGTTGTGTTATAGGCATTTTGGAGTTTTTGGCAACAAAGCAAATGACAATTGTAGGCACATTTTTGGGTTTCCTTTGCACAGTGCTGCTTTTCTCTGTACACTCTGTTTGCTGGTCATGGGACCCACTGGCACATTTCTGCAGGATATGCTCTCTTCTACTGCACATGCACAATGGGTGGCAAGTTGTGCATCCCTGTTTTTGTGTGCTGAGGCACATGGTTTTAGTAGGTTTTTGGCACGCACAAGGGTTTTGCCGCCATTGTTGCTGTTTCTATCCCCATAACTGGCAGGCTGATGCCGCATAGCATAGCGCAGTGGGTTAATATATCCCACAGAGCCCCCCCTCTCGACTTGATTTAGACCGCCCGTCAAGGGGAAGTCGGGAGATTGGGATGTTCTTTTTTTTGCAACACGCTCTCCTCGCCGGTTCTGGTCAGGAGTATTGCTGGTTCTGGTTGGGAGTATGGAATGGCACTCCAGACTCCTTGGGTCTTTCCCCCCGGTCCCCGAGTGGTCCTCCTTGGTGATAAGAAAATTCTTAGTTCCAGTGCTAGAAAACAGAACATAGCATGGTTATGGAAATTTCCCCACTACTACTCCCCGAGGGTGTAGTGGGGCAGGTGCATGCATTGAATACAATTTACAATACTCCCCATCTAGGTTTACTAATGGTTTTAACAGGTAGATTCTTCTAGGTTTCCGGATTTTCCCCCTCCGGGTTTCCGGTTGGCTCCTCTATTTGCCGCAAAGTATTCATGGGATGGCAACTCTTCAGCTGGTTCATGCGGATCCACTTGTCTTCGCCTTCTGCCAAACTGCCCTTGGGGATGAGATTCTGTCTACAATTTCAAAAGGGCCCCGCCAATTTGGGAGGAATTTGTGTTGTTTGGTTTGGTTCCTTTGGAAATTGTACAAGTAGACCCGGTCTCCTACTTGGTATTCCTTTTTAGTTGTTTTAAGATCATAGTGGGTCTTCATACTGTCTGCAGATCTTTCTAGATTCCGCTGAGCATAGGCAAAAGCATGTTGAGTGTGTTTTCTCAGATTCTCAACATACTCATGAGTTGTGGAGGCATTTATCAAGGTCTGCTCTTGGGTTCTGAAGAGCAGATGCTGGGGTAGCACCATCTGTCGTCCAGTCATCAGCTCAAATGGAGAAATTTTTGTTGCAGAAGAAGGGGTAGATCTGATGGCCATCAGGACAAGGGGTAATCAAATGTGTCATGATGCCTACCCCCGGGCATCAGGACAAGGCCCTCAGCTCCGGGAGCAGGCATCCAGACATTTGTTTAAACCTCAGCAGCCCCGGCTAGGGGCTGTCTGGGTTCAGTCCTGGCGCCTTAGGCGCCAGGCTCATCATAGAAATCAGTCCTGGCGCCACAGGTGCCAGGCTCATAGACTTTACTTACCTGATGCAGACCATGCTGCAAAAGAGTCCAGGCCTACATGAGGCCTGGATGGGACTATTTTGTTACAGGGACTATTTTTTACTCTGGCGTGGCTCTAGGGAACTTCTTACCTGGAACTACTTTGGAAGCTATTTAAACCACACCCGAACAGCAGCACATGCTTCACGTTATTCTGCATCCAGCAGCGTGACGCTCACCGTGCCTGCAGCCAGCATCCAGTCTTCTGCCACGCCCGTGTGCCTGCAGCCAGCATCCAGTCTTCTGCCACGCCCGCCTCGAATCCGGAGCTTCTAGAATAAAGAAGAGGAAAAGGACAAGGTTAGAAAAACGAACTTATTTCAAATTCCTCACCTAATTCCGGAACCATTTCATCTCCGCACCTGGAAAGTACATCAGTCCTGCATGCGTTGCTTCACCAGCTCCAGCACGGCGCCATACTCACCAGTTCTCACTGCATCTTTCGATCCGGCACTGTCTTCATCATTTCTTCGCCGTAATCCGGCACCGAGGGGACACAAGAAAAAACAAGGTGAGCCAAGGGAATCAACAAATACAACCTCTTACCACCATAGACTTACCTGATTTACCACCGGCGGTATTATTCCATAACTCTCCACATTGTCATATGCCGCATCTGTAAAGAGGGAGAAAAACAACACGTTAACGGATGCAATAGTTACCGGACAGCGTTGGGTAACACAGACTCTTACCTGAAAGCCAGCAGCAGCTACGAGACCTTCTTCTCACAAACTCAGTTGCAACTTAAGGAAGGAAGGGGACAAGAGTGAACATCGGGCACATTGAACTCTTTGAACTTGATACTTACCAATCCCGCCAGGGACTTCAGAGTCAATACTTACCGGAACTCTCCCAACGCCTTCAAACCAGTGAAGTAACTGGTATCTACGCGCCCCTGCAAGACACGCAGGATGGAGAGCTCATCTTTTACGGACATAAGGTGAGGTTACTAAGGGGATATCGGAGGTGATTAGTGGGGGAGAGCGAGAACAGTTGGGAGGCCATCACTAAAACCCACAGGTGGTTAATCCCTGTCTCCACTTGCAGGAAAATACTTCCTCGGGTCCAGCAGACAAGACTAGGCGGGCCAGTCCAGACAGTCATCTCTGCACTACGCATCACGTTGAAGGAGACCGCAGCTGTCCGGGTCCGATCGACACCCCTGTGGGGTCCAGGTGAGTGTAACAGAACGCGAAAAGCCTCTCTACAAATACCCACCCGGGTGTTATGGAAACCTCGGAAACCGACCAACTGGCCCAATTATTGGGGGAATTTAGGGCAGAAGTACATGCCGCTCGCCAAGAGACTAATGCCCTCAGGAGAGGACTGATTGTCTCAAAGGAGCGCACGGATGATCTGGCTAGGCAATTACTGCAAAACCAAGCTGGGCAAAGGCCCCTACCTGGATATGGGGAAACCCAACCCCCGTTTTATCAAGCAATCCTTAGCAAGTGGTTTTACCAGGAAATATTCCGTTAGCTCCACCCGAACGCTTTGCTGGGGACCCCAAAAGGTTTGCCGTGTTTATGAACCAATGCCGCTTGCACTTTTTATGCAGACCGGGAGCCTTTCCAAATGACCAAGCCAAAGTAGCCTTTGTATTGTCATATCTTAGTGGCAGCGCAGCGGATTGGTCCATTCCATTAGTCAACCAGGATGATCCTCTTCTCCGGGATTTTCAGGGTTTTCAAATGAGCATGGAAAAACTATTCACCAGACACTCACAGGGTGAAGCCCTGGACAACGAACTTTTATCCTTACGACAAGGTAACCAGGATCTGCTAACCTATATTGCAACCTTCAATAGGTTGGTGGTGGAAACCGGGTGGCCGGAGGAAAAACGAATTACATTGTTTCATCGTGGACTTCGGGGAGAACTCAAAGATGTCTTGGCTCAAGTTGTACACCCACCACAGGATTGCACAGAATTTATAGACTTAGTGGTCCAGCTAGACCACCGACTTTGGAACCGAAAGACTGATCAAGCTAAGTTCGAGAACGGGGTATTGGTTAAACCCAACCTTGCCCCCAAAGGAACAGATGCATCTGAACCTATGCAGATCGGGGGGGTTAAAGGACCCTTAACTCAAAAGGAAAGAGAAAGAAGATGACAGATGCAGTTGTGTCTGTACTGTGGAACCTCAGGACATTTTCTACGGGATTGCCCTACAAAACCACCCAAGAAGGTGGTAGGAGTTGCTGATAAAAGCCACATAGAGCCTGATTCGGGAAACGACCACGCCCGACAAGCGTAGAGGTCCGCTTGCCGAGCTTAAAGAAGGACACTCAGACCTCGCATCTGATCATCCCAATGGTCCTACTTGATCCCAGGCAGCCATCACGTATGCATGCAGTAAGGGCATACATAGACAGCGGGGCCGTAGGAAACTATATGGACCACGAATTGGTGTCAAGGATGAATCTACCTCTTTGCAAAAAGACCATTTCAGATGTCATCACCACAGTTGATGGAACTGAGATTCCCTCGGGCATGTAACTCACTCCACTACATATATACAAAAAAGGTAGCAGGCGCCCCTCTCTCGAAAGAACAAGGCATGATAACCTGTTCAGTGGTTATTAACCACATTGAGAGTTCGCAGCCATTGCTTTTTGCTCACTGTACCTTCACAGATGGGAAATATCCATTTGCATATCAGTCTTTGTCCCGCCCACAAGGGCAGTCCAGCACTGAAATGCTATGGCAATTCCTCTCTGAACAAGAGTACCATCAGCAACCCCATACACGTGTTTCGGCCTTGTTGGGCATCATCAGTGAGGTGAAGCTGAGCCTCTCTAAGCCTCACTCCACTACATAGATGACACTATTGAGTCAAGATGGGCATCGAGAGATTATTGTGTTTGATCTAATCAAAGTCCCACAGTTCCAGATAATACTGGGGATGCCATGGTTGGAAACACATAATCCTTGTATAGATTGGCGAGAGAAGAGAATAACCTTCCTGGATTGTGCACACACCTGTTACCCAGAGAAAACTTTGAACAAAGGCCCGGCTACAGTCGTTAACCCAATCGTGCAGTTACCTGAGGAATACCAAGAATTTCAGGATGTTTTTCAAAAAGAACAGGCCAATACATTACCTCCTCACAGATCATACGATTGTCAAATCGACCTCCTACCCGGTGCACAACCCCCATGCAGTAGAATCTACGCCCTCATGGAACCTGAAAATCGTCACCTACGTCAATACTTGGACCAATATCTTGCTAATGGCTTTATTCGTCCTTCCAAGTCTCCTGCATCCTCAGCTTTATTCTTTGTGCCAAAAAAGAAAGGTGACCTTAGAACGTGCATAGAATACCGTGCATTAAATCAGATTACGGTAAAAAACCGATACCCATTGCCTCTGATCCCCGAATTACTAGACCAAGTAAAGGATGCTTGTATCTACACTAAGTTAGATCTCCGAGGGGCATATCATCTGGTACGTGTCAAGAAAGGCGACGAATGGAAGACTGCCTTTCGCACCAAGTACGGATTATTCGAATATCAGGTGATGCCCTTCGGGTTGTACAATGCACCAGCAGCCTTCCAGTATTTTATGAACAATGTCCTTCGTGAACTCATTGACGTCTGTGTCGTCGTATACATAGATGATATTCTAGTGTACTCCTCCTCAGAATCAGACCATGTTAAGCACGTGCGTGCAGTCCTTGAGAAACTACGCCAGCACAAGTTATATGCAAAATTGGAAAAATGTGTTTTTCATGCTACGGAAGTTGAATTTCTTGGATTTATCCTGACTCCAAAAGGAGTCTGAATGGACTCTCGAAAGGTGGACGCAATTCTCAAGTGGCCATCACCCAGTTCAGTCAAAGGGGTACAAAGCATGCTCAGATTTGCTAATTTCTACCGCAGATTCATTCCGACTTCTCCCATGTTGTACACCCCATCACAGCACTTTTTTTGCGAAAAAACAAACGCTTCTTGTGGACCGAAGAGGCTGAAAAGGCCTTCCAAGAGCTGAAAGCGAAATTCACATCAGCACCTGTCTTAAAGCATCCATGCCCTGAGCTTCCATACATAGTAGAAACTGATGCATCCAGTTTAGCCATGGGAGCTGTCCTGTCCTAGAAAGATCCTGAAACCGGTCAACTTCACCCAGTAGCGTTTTGGTCCAGAAAGTTCTCAGCACCTGAGTTAAACTATGCAGTTACCGATAAAGAGCTATTAGCCATCAAATCCGCCTTTAAGGCTTGGCGGCACTATCTTCTTGGTGCCAGGCATACTATTACCGTAATCACCGATCACCGGAACCTGCAGTATTTAAAAACAGCTAAAGCCCAATCATCGTGACAACTTCGATGAGCATTGTTCTTTGCCGAATTCGATTTCATGATCACTTATAGACCAGGCTGCAAAAATGGCAAAGCAGATGCCTTATCCCGAATAGGGATGGGAGAAACATATGCAAACCCGGAACCGGTGCCAATAATTCCTGAGCAAAGAATTCTTGGCATAACTACTCACTACAGACACTAGAAGATATTCATTCAAAAATCCAACAACTCTTCGATCCAGCAACCCTGCAGGACTGGGTAAAGAAAGGCCCGGACTACATTGTCATCAATGACCTACCTTACTATCAAGGACGACTATTTCTACCACACAAGGAAATACAAGAACTAGTCATCTCCAATTACCATGACACCCTGATGGAAGGGCACCCAGGTATCGCAAAAACTGAAGCGAAAATTAAGAGACAGTTCTGGTGGCCCACTTGGCGAAAAAATGTAAAGTCATTTGTGATGTCTTGTGGCATTTGCGCCCAAAACAAAAGCCAGAAGAAAAAACCTGCTGGCCTTTTACAACCTTTGGATATTCCACCTACACCATGGCACACCTTGTCTTTAGACTTTATTACAGATCTACCTCCATGTAATGGATTTAACACCATCCTAGTTATTGTGGATCTTTTTTCCAAGATGGCCCACTTTATTCCTTTAAAGGGGTTGCCTTCTGCTTCGATTCTGGCCAAGGAGTTCCTCGAAAAACATTGTTCAATTACACAGATTCCCTTCCGTATTGGTTTCTGACCGAGGTAGTCAATTTATCTCGCATTTTTGGAAGAAATGTTGTCAACTGGCACAAATCGACGTGAGGCTATCAACAAGTCACCATCCCCAGACCGATGGTCAGACGGAAAGGACCAACCAGACCCTTGAACATTACCTACGCTGCATGCTACACCAGACCGAAAGCAATTGGAAAGATATTTTATGGATTTCTGAGTACGCATACAATAACTCTGTACATTCAGGAACCGGACAAAGCCCTTTTTATACCATATATGGACATCACCCTTGAACCTCCGAACTCGATTCGCCTCAGCACTTAGAAATGCCCGCAGTTAGTCATTTGCACTCTACTATTACACAAGCCTTTAAGAAAGCCACAGAACATTTGAAACAAGCAAAAGAGAAATACAAGAAAAATGCTGATCAACATAGAAGTGAAACTCCACAATACCAGATTGGGGATCAAGTTTGGCTGGCTACAAAACATATACCTCTGAAGGGAACTCAGACTTTTAATCCTAGATATTTGGGACCTTACACCATTAAGGCCATTATCAACCCGGTGGCCGTCAAATTGGAATTACCCTCTAATATGCAAATTCATCCTGTCTTTCATGTTTCACTTCTAAAACCAGTTCAGCCAGGGACAAGATTAACCAAACCACCTGACCCCATGTTGATAGATGGAGAACCTGAATTTGAGGTAAAAAAGACTCCAAGATGATTAAATCAAAACTTTTTTATTTGATCGATTAGAAGGGCTACGGACCACAAGAAAGATCATGGGAGCATAGCAACCACGTTCATGCACCTCGGTTGGTGAAAAGATTCCATCGGAACTTCCCAGACAAACCGGGGTCAGGGGGAAGAACAACTTTAGGAGGGGTTTTGGGGGGGAGTGCTGTCATGATGCCTACCCCCGGGCATCAGGACCAAGGCCCTCAGCTCCGGGAGCAGGCATCCAGACATTTGTTTAAACCTCAGCAGCCCGGCTAGGGGCTGTCTGGGTTCAGTCCTGGCGCCTTAGGTGCCAGGCTCATCATAGAAATCAGTCCTGGCGCCATAGGCGCCAGGCTCATAGACTTTACTTACCTGATGCAGACCATACTGCAAAAGAGTCCAAGCCTACATGAGGCCTGGATGGGACTATTTTGTTACAGGGACTATTTTTTACTCGGGCGTGGCTCTAGGGAACTTCTTACCTGGAACTACTTTGGAAGCTATTTAAACCACACCCGAACAGCAGCACATGCTTCGCGTTATTCTGCATCCAGCAGCGTGACACTCACCGTGCCTGCAGCCAGCATCCAGTCTTCTGCCACGCCCGCGTGCCTGCAGCCAGTATCCAGTCTTCTGCCACGCCCGCCTCGAATCCAGAGCTCCTAGAATAAAGAAGAGGAAAAGGACAAGGTTAGAAAAACAAACTTATTTCAAATTCCTCACCTAATTCCGGAACCATTTCATTTCCGGACCTGGAAAGTACATCAGTCCTGCACGAGTCGCTTCGCCAGCTCCAACACGGCGCCATACTCACCAGTTCTCACTGCATCTTTCGATCCAGCACTGTCTCCATCATTTCTTCGCCGTAATCCGGCACCTAGGGGACACAAGAAAAAACAAGGTGAGCCAAGAGAATCAACAAATACAACCTCTTACCACCATAGACTTACCTGATTTACCACCGGCGGTATTATTCCATAACTCTCCACATGTTCATATGCCGCATCTGTAAAGAGGGAGAAAAACAACACGTTAACGCATGCAATAGTTACCGGACAGCGTTGGGTAACACAGACTCTTACCTGAACGCCAGCAGCAGCTACGAGACCTTCTTCTCACAAACTCAGTTGCAACTTAAGGAAGGAAGGGGACAAGAGTGAACATCGGGCACATTGAACTCTTTGAACTTGATACTTACCAATCCTGCCAGGGACTTCAGAGTCAATACTTACCGGAACTCTCCCAACGCCTTCAAACCAGTGAAGTAACAGGTATCTACGCGCCCCTGCAAGACACGCAGGATGGAGAGCTCATCTTTTACGAACATAAGGTGAGGTTACTAAGGGGACATCGGAGGTGATTAGTGGGGGAGAGCAAGAACAGTTGGGAGGCCATCACTAAAACCCACAGGTATACAAATATATTAGACCTTAATGTATTCTGCGCTCCTACAAAGAAAAATTGTTAATCGAAAAAAATGTGTTTGTGAAAAATACACATATGACTCTTGAGATCGACACTTTGTATGGTTTTTCTTAGCCTCAGTTTATTGGCTATGTTGCATGAAAGAAACATTTCTTGCCTTATTGGTTGAATTTGAATTATGTCATCATTCAAATTGTTTACCAAAGAAAGATTTTCAAAAACAAAAAAAAAAAGAGAAAGAGCTTCTTGAGTAAAGTCTGTTATATAAGTATAATTGTGGTGTCCAGCATAAGTCCTGACACGTGTTTCCCTGCTTGATTTATGGCGGTTCCTCAGGGGTTAATAGCTGGTAACTTTCAAAAAACCAGATAATTCCATTCCTTCGTTAATTAATGATTCCACATTTTTAGCTAATGTAACAGAAACAAATGGGCAATAGAGAAGAGATCTTCAAGACTAGTTAATGGGCATTTGGTCAGGCTGTGGTGAGAATAACTGAAAACAGGGTCGCAACTTACATGTGCGTGATAATGGTGTTTCAAAAATTTGATGTCCCAACTGGTGCTGTATAATGGTGCCTCCTCAAAGGGAACGGTGGTGGCACTGGATGAGAAAAAGCACAGGCGTACGTTTAAGTTGACGCCATTGAAAGCACTCGTGTTTTAAAAAAATGAGCATGATGCAATTTAAGGAAACTACTTGGAAGTATATCTTACCTCTGGTTCTTGTGAGGTGTGTCGTGGTAGGTAAAGCTCGCGTTCTTGTTACCGGTTCGATTGGAGAGCACGGAAAAAGTCTGCATTGGCTCGATCGAGCTAGTGTTCATAACTGCTGGTTTTGAGCGTAAATGTCATGTGATCGCGTAGCGTGTATGCGAGTGGCTGGGCGCCATGTTGGATCGGGACAATTTTGTTGTGTTTGTGGAGGAATGACGATGGTAGAGTGAAACTGTTGAATGTTGTCACTTATTATCGCGGACATTCATATATAAGGGTGAACCTGTAATGGGGCGAGATCTCCCTGGTTCTATGAGGGAAATATAGATACAAAAACCGTCGTGAAGATCTCATCTCAAAAATATAATTTATGTGATAATATACAGGCTAGGAAACTTATTAATGTGGCAAAGTTCAGTTACAGGGCTGGAAAGAGGCAATGTCTAGTTGTCTTATTTATCACAGAACTGACGAAAGACACAGAAAAACATTATGTGGATTGCAAAATCTCCCAGAGATGTGTATGCACATGCGGAAAATAAAGAAAGAAAACCATGCTGGTGTGCATAGACAATTCTCCTAATTCATATAAAAGAAAAGAAATGATATGGGAGAGCAGAAAAAACAATGCATATGTCTTGAAATATTACGTTTGTCAAAGGAAGTGGTGTAGTTCCTGATCCACGTTCAAACCTGTGTAGATTGAGTCCATGGACCATATCCAAAAAGCTTCTCTTTTGCGAAGCCGTTTTTCCATATTGCCTCCTCTCTTTGATGTGGAGAGTTTTTCTAGTCCGTAACATTTTATTTTTGCTATGTCAGACTCCACGTGATGTTGTTGAAAGTGAAATGCTAAAGGTGATTTTAAGTCTTTGTTTTTGATGGCCCGTAGGTGTTCTCCCATTCTGATTTTTAATTTTCTGATTGTGCTGCCAATGTATATTTTGTCACATGGACATATTATTGCATATGTCACAAATTGGCTGTTACAGTTATGAGCTGTTTGATGGTAATTTTTCTTCCATTTGGTTGCACAAAGTCTTTCTTGCCATTGCACATAAACGGGCAGATCTGGCAGTTGCTACATTTGAAGTTGCCATGCGTAGGGGAAGTTAACCAGGTGGTTGCGGTATTAGTTTGGTTGAATAGATGTTGTTCATACTTTTTATTGTCAAAATAGGATGGACTGATCATTTTCTTTAGGTTCATACAGTTGCGAAAAACCATGTTTGGTCTTTTATCCAAAAAGGTACCTAATTCTGGATCAGTGCCTAAAATGTTCCAATTTTTTTGTAAAGTTTTTTTGATTACATAGTTGTTAGAGCTGAAGGTTGTGATGAATCTTGGTTTGTCTAATTTCTGCGTTCTCCTTGGTTTATCCTGTAACAGATCACATCTGGGTCTCTCCACACTCTTGATTACTGTGGTTTTGAGATGGTTTGGGCTATATCCACGGTTTTTGAATTTCTTAATCGCCATATCTTGATGTTTTGTAAATTCCTCTGTTGATGTGCAATTTCTTTTGATCCGTAAAAGTTCACCGAACGGTATGTTCTGGATGATGTGGTGAAGATGATTGCTAGTGGCGTGTAAGATAGTGTTAACAGCAGTCTCTTTCATGTGTAAGGTACTGTGGATTGTTTGATCCTGTATATAGAGATGGAGGTCCAGAAAATGTATGGATTCCTGGCTATAAGAAATGGTACATTTCAAGTTGTAATTGTTGTTGTTCAGAAAGGAGTGGTATTCTTTTAGTTGTTGTTCTGTGCCATTCCATATTACAATGATATCGTCGATGTATCTTCCCCAGAAAGCAATTCTGTTGTTGGTGGTAAAGTCTGGATGCTGCCAGGCGACTTGGGTCTCGAAATGTCCCATATAGAGGTTCGCATATGGAGGAGCGAATTTGGTTCCCATTGCCGTTCCCTGGATTTGTCTGTAAATTTTGTCTCCGAAGCAAAAAATGTGTTTGTCAAAGTGAAGTGAATCATTTCTGAAATCATTAAATTCTGATCATGTAAAGAAACCGATCTGCTTTTCAGAAAATAGTTTACTGTTGAGATGCCTTTGGTGTGGATAATGCTGGTATATAAAGCTGTTACATCACGAGTCACAAACCAAAAATTATCTTCCCAAATGATGTTTTCCAACTGTTTTAATGCATGATGGTTGGTTAATCCCTGTCTCCACTTGCAGGAAAATACTTCTTCGGGTCCAGCAGACAAGACTAGGCGGGCCAGCCCAGACAGTCATCTCTGCACTACGCATCATGTTGAAGAGACCGCAGCTGTCCGGGTCCAATCGACACCCCTGTGGGGTCCAGGTGAGCGCAACAAAATGTCCCAACTTGGCCCAGCATCTGCCACAAACTTTTTTAATATGCTCACAATAGTTTTGTTGTATCTCTCAACTCCACCACTAGAGAATGCCAGTAGGCAATGTGTAGTTTCCTTTTGACCCCAGGTATCTCCCACATCTTTGTCATCACTTAACTAGTGAAGTGGCTACCTCAGTCTGACTCAGTCCTTTGGGGAAGTCCAAAACGCGAGAGGATGTGATTGGTCATCAGGGCAGCTGCTGTTTCTGCCTTGCAATTTGGGGCCGGGAGACACTCCACCCATTTAGTCAACATGTACTTGTTCTCCCTAGAGGAGCGAATCACGGGCCCGATAAAATCGACTTGCAAATCTGACCAAGGTAGTGTCATCACCCTCTTTTGGAGGGGAGCACGGTGTGTGAGTGATGTTGGCTGAAATTGTGCACACACAAGACACCCCTTCAAGTATTGGTCGAGGTCCTGCCCCATGTGTGGCCAGTATGCAACCTATCGCAAGATTTCTAATGTTGTATGAAACCCCCGATGACCGGCTGTGGCCGCATCATGGGCGTGATTTAGCATCAGGCTTCGGAATGAGGTGGGGATCACCCACTGGTCATGGCCAGATATGGATCTCCTCCCCAGCAAACAGTCTTGGATTCGGAACATTTTTGGACATTTCATCAACACTCTGAGGTCCTCTTTCCCAATGTAATCGGTATCCGTCAGGGGAAAGTTCTCAGGGTCCTCAATGTGTTGATAAAACTTACCAATAATTGGATCCCCTTTTTGAGCCATAATCAAATCAGCATCTGGGGTCTCCTTCTCCATTGTGCAGTTGAGAGTTCATTGTGACCATTTGTCTGGGACCTAGTGATAGCAGTGACCTGGATTTTACCCAACAGGGACTCGATCTCAAGTAGATTCCCATGGATGGCTCCGGTTTGTCTGGTCCCTCTACTTTAGAATGACCCTTAATCTTTTTCCAGTAGATGGTCATCCCATTCGAGGTGACCAGATCATCAATATTTTGTATTAATTTTCCATTTTTCAAAGGTTTATTATTAGTACATAGCATGCCTCTGGTTTTCCAGTTAACCAGGTGCTCCACGAACCCGTTCCGTACATAATCTGAATCAGTGATTATGACCAGTTCGTGGAGTTGGTGTTGGACAGCAGTGAGAATCGCTTGATGCACAGCCATCAGCTCTGCCACTTGACTACTTCGGGACCGATTTTGTACCCAGCGGAGGGTTCTGGGGCATCATTCACCCATGCATTCACTACGCCAGCCACAAGTTCCTTTTCCCCATTGTTGTCAACATGGTAGGAGCACCCATCCACATTGACAGTGGGAATTCCCTCACACTTGTCTTCTTCATAGACTTTGTGTGGGGAATTAAGGTATGCCTTCATGTTGTCCTTGATTTTAAGACTAAAATCAGCCGGCCCTGGTGGGACCCACTAGGGGACCTCATAATAGGGCAGTAGGGGGTTAACGGTACCGGCTTCCTTACCCCCTACTGCCCGGGTCGGAATGACCCCCTATATCCTATATCTAAATAACTATTTACAAAGGCAGTGGGCTAGTCCTCCTCACAGATCTCAATCAGCCTTTCACCCCTAGCTGGGTCCCACACCACATCTCTCCCCTCAGACGGGCCTCTGTTGTTGCCTGGAGGACTTGCAGGTTGGCCAGCATCCATCTATCTATCACTTGCGCCTCCCTGGAAGTGTCTTCCAGGATGGCAGCCTGCCTCCTTGCATCGGTGCCTGCTATGTTGGTCCGCCCTCCGAGCTGATGATGATCCACAGGGGCGTACAGCACCTGCACTGCTCATAGGTGCCTGCTGTCCCTCCATTGCCTATGCCCCTGTCAGAGCCTTGGTAGGCATGGTAGCCACCTCAGTTGCTGTGCCTTGGACTCCCAACGTGGGCAGGGATGTGATCTCCACCAGCCAGGGCGTTGTGGGTAGGACTGGTGCACAGGGGGCCCTGCTGGTATCTGGGCCAGAAGGCACCCTAGAGGAGGACTGGCTCACAGAGGTGGAAGACGAGGAGGTGGTTGCAGCAGGGAACATCCCATGGAGTACATCACGGAACATGTATATTGCCATCCAGGACACAAGGCGGTATAGCTCATTATAATGACGTGCAAGCAGACTACGAGTAGCCTGCAGATCATCACGAATGACACCTGTCCACCACGTCAACCCGGCCAGAAGGGGCAGCACATAATCCCGGATGTACACAGCACATGGTAATGGGGTGTCTGTCTGGGGTGACACACCAGACAACAAAGGGGGATGGGTCTGGGTGGAGGCATCCAGGAAGACGCACACTGCTGCATTCGATGGCCCAGGGACATGATTTTGCACAGGAACCTCCACAGCGGCCTGAACAGCCTCATGCCCCTGGGACAGGACTGCAGTACGTACAACCGCCTCAAAAACCCCATCTGACCCCATGGGCTGGTCTTCAACGGCCACCTCCGCCACCACCTCCTCCGTCAACCTGGATGACTCTGGGGCGTCTTCTGCCATGGATGACACCTGTGAGGCATCACCTGGACCCACCGCTGTTGAGGAGTCTCCTTCCACCTTCCCCTTCTTGGACTCACACACAGCAGCCATGCCCAATGTCACTGGCACTGCCACAGCAACATCGCTCCCAGAAGATGAGCTGGCATGGGGGGTGTCTGCAGCCTGCACCTCTGCCTGGTGGAGGCATCCCTGCATCCCTGCTCCACAGCACTGCTTCCGCTCTCTTCATCAGATGAAACTGTGGAAAAGGAGACACAGAACAGCAACATCAGTTTACTGCACCAAAGCCAGCGTGGCATCACCAACATTCACATGAACATGACTTGTCAAGGGAACAACCATAATCCTCCACACAACACATATGGAGATGCAATCCACATCACCTGTCTTGTCATGACTGCATGCCACTTTCACATCCAATCTATTGGGGATGTCAATCACACATGCATCAATTGCACATGCACATGTGAGCATGCCATAGCAACAAGCACATACACATGTCATGCACACACATCAACTCAAAGGGCCCAAGCAGTGCCATGACCGATCATATCAGAATCTTGTGAACTGCAATGCCTCAACATGACTAAGCCAGACATCCAAATGCACGTGCTGCATCCAGGCATGAGTGATGCACAGTCACACATTTCCATTTTGGGCACATACACTTGCGCATCATGCATGCACATGACGTGGGCAACACTACCTCACTGGCACACTTGCCATCCCGGAACATCGCAGACACAAGTAACATTGCATGTGCACTGTCTGCAAGACAGCACTATAACAAACAATGCAAGTAAGAGCACATTTGAAATCAAAAGATGTCTGAATGCACACATGGTGCCTCATTATGAGTTGGCAGTAGCCATGCCAGTAAAACCGGCATGGCTGCCACCAAACTCATGAAATTACCGGCACCCGGCAATGGGGACGTACCGGGGCATTCCGACCCCCGGCGGACCCGGTCCGTCCCCATTGCCGGGTGCCGGTATTCATTACTCCACATTCCTATTTGAGCCCCGTAGGGCTCAATGGGAATGGGGAGGTTGGATGCACCGGCACCATTCATGAATGGTGCCGGTGCATCTGACGAGCTGTGCTCACGGGTGCCGCTTTGGCCACCAGGTCATACCGAAAGGCACCCACGAGCACAGCTCGTTGTTTGTCGGTCTGGTAGTAACGGAGCAATGTCTGGGGCATGCATGCAGACATCAGTCTCAGAAGCATAAGTGCTGCAAGCCTAAGGGTGTCACTGCCAACATGCTGGCACATGCACAACACACATGCATCGTACAGCAGTGCAACACATGGGTACTCACCAGTCGACTCCAGACGTTTTCATAATTCGCAGACCTGGGTGTGCAGCACTGGTTAAAACCTCTCCGGGACCTGCATGTTGTTCCCTGACAACCGGCACCTGTGCGCAGATGCCTCTCCGCAGTAGCACCATTCTGGATTAATCGCATGGCCTTGCCGAGCGTCCTGGATTTAAGATCCTCCCAGTGCTTGTGCATGGTCTTGAAGGAGTGGACAGCCACCTCCTCTGCATTGATGGCATCCGTGATCCAGTCCCAGATATGCTGACACCCTTCCTTGCCGTGTTGCATCACAGGGTTGAAGAGGGCATCATAATGCTCTAGGACCTTCTCCACCAGGATGTCAACTTCCCTGGTGCTGAAGTTGAAAGCCTGCAGCCTCGCTGCCAAGGGGTTGCTGCTCTGGTCTGATCATGATGGTGCAGACATGCCAACCCCCAAGGCAGGTGTTGGTGGTCAAGGTGGTCCTGGAGCTGGGCTTTGGAGCGGTGGTGGTGGTATGGCATGTGCGAGTCCAATGAAGCAGTTTAGGTTGTCACAGGGCTGGAGACAGGAGCACATGCAGTGGCTGGACAGCCGGCACTCTAAACACAGTGCAGTGGGCAGCAGACACACACACTGTACAGGCAGCAGCAGATGGCAAAGTTGGAGGCAGCACAGGGAAGGTGAAAGCAGGTAAAATGGCACAGAGGTAGGAGTGTGGTCTTCTGTGTCTTGAAATGATGGCATCTGTGAACAGAGTGAAGGGACGTTGCACATACACAATGAGAAAAGTTTGGACATGTGAAATCCGAGGAAAGGCCCTCAGAGTATAACTTAAGTGACTCGTGCTGCACGCAGGTGTTCAGAACACCATATTCAGGGATATATTAGTATGTGTAGAAGCAACTCAGAACGTGCCTGCGAAGGGGAGGAGATGGACGAGTGGAGTACTGCGTATTTTGGGGTGCCACGCAATCCATACACTTCAGGGACTGTACAAACTTGTTGTTTTGGTGGGGGATTTGCCTCCGTGCATACGCTCATCTACTTTTGATTTTTGCAAGGCTAGCGGTGAGTGCTATATGTATTTTTTTCAACTCTGTGTGCCCCTGTGCATCGCGTACCACTATTCTTACTTTTATGGTAGCTTTCCGGGGTTCGCGTATGCTTTTTTTGTGTTGCTGGGTGCCACTGCGTATCGCTTATTTCTTATTTTTGAAGCTATCCTGGTATCGCGTACACATTTCTTTTTTTTTTGGGGTGCCTTTGAGCCTTGCTGGACCTCAGAACTATTTCTTCCATCACATAGTCTGCCCCCTCACTCAAATGCCCACGGCAATTACTTGGTGTGCCTTCCATATTTCCGTTACACCAGGAACATGAGTGGAAAGGGGGAAAGGGGAAAGGAGGCAGACGTGGCCGGGGTCAGGGACATGCTGCGGAAGCAGCTGTCCCAGCACCAGGGGTTCCGGGACATGCTGCAGAAGCAGCTGCCCAACCCCAAGGGTTCCGGGACGTGCTGCAGAGGAAGCTGTCCCAGCCCCAAGGGTTCTGGGACGTGCTGTGGAAGCAGCTGCCCCAGCCCAAAAGGGTAAGGAATGTCCTGCGGAAGCAGCTGCCCCAACCCGACAGGGTAAGGGACGTGCTGTGGAGGCAGCTAACCCAGCAACAGGGGGTAATGGCATGCCCCAGGCCACTTGTGGTCCGGCATCTGGACCCCAGAGTGCTCCCACACAGGGGTGCACCAACACCTCATGACAAGATGGCAAAGCCTGCAGAGCAGGAACAGGCTCAACCCCATGACATGGCACAGGACACTGGCACGTTGAAGAAGAGGAACTTCCATGATGAAGAACTCAAGACCCTCATGGACTAAGTGAACAATCACCACCGTCATCAACCATTAACCGGGGAGCACACATACACCTGCTCAGCGTATGTTGCATTGGCAGCATGTCACGGAGGAGATCAATGCCTTAGGGTTTGAGAAGTGCACTGCTGCACAGTTAGTGAAGCACTGGAATGATCTTACCCATCGTACCAAGTCAAGCTGGGTGCCAACCTAGCCTCTACTCTGGCAACTGGAGGGGAGTCACTAGAGGAGGAGGAGCTGACCGAGAATGAAGAGGCTATGAGCCAATTCATTCTACTGGAGCAGGTGCAAGGCGTGGGAGGCCTGGAAAATTACAAGGACACTTCCGGTGAGTGCCCTACATTATGCATCTTGAGTATGTGAAGTAAAGCATCACCAAGATGTATAATTGTGGTGCACATCTGGCTGCATTGAAATGACTGCCGCGGGTGAACCATGTAATGTGGTGTACTGACTCCTGTCCAGTGCACTGAACAGTGGATACAAACCATGTGATGTACATCGGTTGAACATTTCCGTGTGACAGTACTCATCCCCCACTAGCATACCCCCACATCTGCAACATGATTCCACAATGTGCACAGTTGTTTGCTGCATCCTTGATGTCAGTGACTCTGCTCTGATAGACATGTGCATGTGTCTGAAATACAAGTTAGACTTCATGCCCTGCAGGGTATAGAATCTCTTTTCACACAAGTATGTAGGTACTTACATGCTACATAGAATATCCAAGATGACAACCAACACGCTTTATGGCGTGCCCTGAGTGAGTGTGTATATGTCTAGATTGTGCACTACCCTGCTGCCCCAATGGTAATGACTCCTGAGACAAATCGTTGTGTGGCCTGCGGTCTACATGCCGCACCCACAGGCTGTGCATGGAGGCCAACATCAGGGGCCGATGGGCATATCTGCAGTGTCTGCAGGCATCCCTGCTTGAAGAGCGTCGAGCACACATGGAAGCCCTGAGGGTGAATCCATGGCCCACAGAGCTGCAATCCGTCAGTAAGAGGCAGCAAGCAGAAGACTGTTCTGCCAGGAGATGTTGTCATTGAGATATACAATCTTGGAAGAACTCTGTGCAACCCATGAGGTTGTGCATAGTGACCTCCAAGCCCTGAGTTTGCTGGTGCATTCATCAGTGTCATGCATGGCGTCTGCCACTGAGGACCAGGCTAGGGCACTGTGTGGTGAGCATCCATCACCACTTCCACCTTCTGATTCAACGCAGAATGGTGGTGCCAGCAGAGACATGACTCCTGGTTCACAGTAGCCGCATGGTCTGTGAGCCCATCAAGAGGATTTTTTGGGGGGATTTTTCACATGCACCCTGCCACTCCCCCCTCCTGGCTGGAACCCCCCGGTCATGTTAATTTGTTGATACTTTTGTTGACCTCAGGCCCGGATGTTGGCATGTTATTTTTGAGTTGCCCTTTCCAGGTTTTTATTATTTTTTTTTAAATTATTTTTACCTTGAGTTATTCAGTTGACCTCTCAAGGCCATGACGTTTGCAGTGGTGGACATGAAGGCATGCATAGTGAGGTCAACTTGCATGTTTGCATGGTGGTGTGCAGGGTGGCATGTGCAGGTAACTATGGGTTCAGTGTATCCTCTCACATGTGTGCTGTTTGAATGGTACTTCACTATGCCTGTTGCAATGTTTTCTCTCATGTTGTTTCAGTAATCTGTAATGTGGCGGTGACTGCTGTCCCAGGGGAAACACCATGCACCCTTTGACACCCATGCTCCCCATGCCCTCCACCAGGCACTAGCCCCCCTGTCATTAATTAGGAGACACAGTCCTGGTGAAGGTGATGTGGGAATCACACCATGCTGGCGCAGTCAGCGGGTAAGCATGAGCACAGTCTTGCATGATGAACATGTGTCATTGTTTCCCATGTTTACGCATGTATAACTTTACTTATATGTGCTTTGCATGCTACCATGCCAGGATGTTTTTTTTAAGTGGTACTCATGTCATTGTGTTTCCTCCCTCACTCAACTCATCTATGCCTGCACCTAGTGTGGTGTAGTGCATGTCATTGCCATCTCCAATCCAGGCCGTGTAGTCCTTGATGTGTTTAACTTGGCCTTCCCTCTCACTGTCACTCTCCCTCTCTCTGCTGTGCTATGCCGCACTCATGGCAGATCACAATCTATGTCCTGTCACCCACTTGCACCCTGTCGTGCTTCTGCAATGCGTGCTCTTTGCATATTTTCAGGATCCATTCATGTGTTGTCATGGATGTGCATGTTCTTTCTGTTGTTACTATGCATGTCATTGCTTTCAGGGGCTGCCTCTCCCAACGGGTTGCATCATATTCAAGACAGGTGGGTACCCTGTGCAGGTAAGTGAAGGGCATTTGCAGTCGCTTGTGTGGTGTTTGGCTGAGAGTCGTGCACTGTGTGTGATCACTTCGGATTGACTTGACTTGTGGGCACCAGTACTACTTCATGGGTTCATGTTTCACAGGGTGAGGTTCTGGTGATAGGTCTGGGCATTGTGTTGTTTCTATGGATTGCTGATGCCACTGGTTTCCTGTTCAAAATTGTGGGAGTTACAACTGTGTGGTTGGGAGTGGGTGGCAGGGCTGGCTGTTTGTGGCCTGTGACAGGTGTTGATGGTTGCGCTGGTGTGTGACTCAATGCACTTTGACCATGTGTACTGAGTGACAGTTCACATACCTTGCAATGTTTGTGGGGTAATGGTTCTACGGTTCATTTGGCCTCTCTTGCTTAGGGATCCCCAATTATGGTGTGCAGGCCCAGTTATGAGCCACAACTACGGAACCATTGGTGCACATTTTTGGGATGCTATGTTGTGAACCAGCACATTACGTTGTGCTGTGTATTCACATGCATGTCCCATGCATGCTGCACCATGGTGTTAGCAGCTTCAAGTTGACCGCAGCTGGGTGCATGCTACTGCTGCATTGAATTGAATGCACAATTGGACCAATTGCCTGCTGTCAAAATTAAGCCTGCATTGACCATGCACTTTTACTTTGCATCCTATGTTTAGCATGCATTTATCCTTGCTTGCAGTATCACACAGCTTTGTCTTGTTTGCTTATGTCTTCCATGGCAGTTGCGTCGGTGGCCAGCCATCCAGTCTGACATCAGCCTATGTGAATTGCTGCATCAAGCATGATCCTTCCTGGAGTGCAAGAGGTGAGTATTTGTGTACTTGCATTCTTGTGCTTTACATCATGGGCTCCCAAGACTGTGTTCAGTGCACTGTCCCAATACTACGCAGGTGATGGCATGCCTTGTTATGTTACTGGTAGTCTTTCAGGGGTGTCCCTGCTTTTTTGGCGGCTCAATTATCTGCATATGTGATGTCTTCTCATTTTCATGCAGCATCTTGAATGATAAGTGCGTTGTGTATGTGCCATCGTCTTGTAAATGGGGATATGTGACATGCACATTTGCTGCATGTCATTCAGGGGGACAGGCAGTGTGGGGGTTGTGGTTGTTTGTTAGTGTGTGTGTTTTGTGTGTTTTACTTGCATGCAGTGGGCAGGTGTTGCTGCATGTGTGCTGGGACACATGTTAATGTTGTCTTATGAGTTGTTGTGTGCATGTGTTGTATGCCACTGACGGGGCCTCGTGGGTCTTGAGTTTATGGGTGCATGGATGTATTAGCTGCACTCTATTTCATTTTGTTCATTGTCTGCAGATCCTACCATCAGGGAAAGATGTCTATTTCATGGGATTAAATGTTACTGTCGACTGTATGCCAAGGGGACAGGTAAGATGTGCATTTATCTTGATAGTTATGGAATGGCTACTTTAGTTGCTGCATGTCTGGATGTGGCAATTCTGGTCTGTCGTCCTCTTTGTCACAATTGTCAATTACCTCTTGTTAATTTTTGTTTTTGGCATGGGGTTTAATGTGGTCATGTTTCCAGATTGAGTCACATGTGGATTGATACTGCATTGGTTCTCTACACCCCACAATAGGGACAAGTCTGTGTGCATCAGGCACATTCTAGGACATGTCTGCATTAATATGCAATTGTGCTTGTTGTTTTTCGTGTCCATGTTAATTTTTGAGACCATGTATGGCTTGCAGCTCAGACATGTTTCAGGATGTATCACTGCTTACACATTTGACAGGTATGTTAGTTAGTCATATGGGATGTTTTGGGGGCAAAGGGGTGATTTCATTAAAAAGGTTGGCATGGTGGTAGTGATGACCTCTCTCTTCAATGTGTTTCTTTGGGAAACACAAAATGAAATGTCTTTTTAGTTCTAAGGGATGCACACAAATGTGCACTTCCAAGGGCACTTTCTCAGTGGTTTTGTGAGCACAATGCATTGGCCTGTTGACACCATTGATTGGCACCTGGTATTTGGTGGGATTGTGTGCACTCCACAGGGCAAGGATTTTAGGTGAAAAAAGCTTGCACAAGCTGGGTACGTGCAGCCTCTCCACATGCCCTTTGTCCAGCCATATGTAAGTGGTTTGCCTGTGGGTGTAGATGGTGTGCCACCACCATGTCCACCAGGATGCCACACTGTGTTGCAACATTGTGCAGGTCACATGCTGCCACAATGATCCTGCAGACTACTGGTGGTGCTTATAGCAACACACCACCAGAGTGGTCAAGGGAGCGGAAACTTGACTTGAGCCCTCTGAATGAGCGCTCCACTATGCCCCGAATTGCAATATGGGCAGTGTTCTACCTTACCTGGGCAGGTGTGTTGAGTTTGTGTACGGGCGTCACCATGTATGTGCTCAGAGAGTAGGCACTGTCCACTGTAGAGGTGAGAATGGTTGTCATTGTCATTTGTTGACAGTGAATATTGGTCTTTGTGCAACATGCATGCATGTGCATGGCCTTTTCAAACTCACCAATGAGCCATGTGTTGCCATGCTTCCCATCACCCAGGGCCCGGTGTAGCGGGGACAGCCTGAAGATATAACTATCATGTGTGCTACCTGGATATTTAGCATACACTTCAGTAATGATGCCCTTGGCATCACACACAATCTGAACATCGATGGAGTAAAAATGTTTCTGGTTGCGGTAGATGTGCTCAGTTGCTATAGGTGGATGTATAGCAACATGGGTGCAATCAATGGCACCTGGCACTTTTGGGAACTGCGCCACCTCATAACAATCCTGGACCACTGCTTGCCTTTCTGCCAGTGTTGTGAGCTTATAGATTTGGCGGAGGACAGAAGGACGTGCAGTTATGAATGCCAACACCTGGTGTAAGCAGCAAGACTGCATGTCCTGGGAGATGCCAACTACTATGGCGGTGATCCGCATGAGCCAGTGGCCAAAAAATTAAGTGCAGTGAGCAGCTTTTGCAAGGTGCTCAGTGCTTGGGAGCACATGGTGGGTGATGCGAGGTCATCTTCCCACTCCCTGACAATGGTCTAGGATGATATGGGGGCGGGGGGCTATACCTGCCATAGACCTGGCCATCAGGAATCCCAAAAAGGCTGCTCTTTGGGTTGAAGATCCGGGCCCTGGCCATCCTCTTCCTCCTGCAGTGTCCCTGGATGATTGTTGCAATAAATGGTGCCTTCATCATGGCTGTATCCATGCGTTTGTTGATTACGCATGCTTTTAATGCATTTGTTAGGGTAGTGTGGACGTTTACGCCTGCTATCAGGTGGCATAGGTGTTTCTGGATTTGCGCGTACTTTTTTTCACGACCCAGTGTTCTCTGTTCAATTCCATGAATACATTTGTTTTGCAAGTGTATGGGCGGTGCGATTGTTTGATGGTGGAATGTCCCTCGTAACGCCCAAATTTTCGCTTGTTCTTCCTCATTTCACGTGTTTCACCCCCTGTTAGAAGGCTGCACAGGCCCGGTCGGCCCTTTTCTTGGAGTCTTGCACAAGGTGTTCGTCGGTTCGCAGTGACGTGCTGGACTGGCGCAGATTCTATGTAAGCCCTGCACATTGTGTTCCATGAATCGACAAACCCTATTTTTCAGCGCAGATTATTCCATGAATCGGGCCCCCAATGTTTGCTTGCTTCTATATTTTGGGGGCTGAATTAAGTCATGGTTACCTACTTTTAACATATGTTTTCTTTTCTAGCGTCTTGTATCACCAGTCAGGGATATGACATATCTTTGGAAAGTTAGCTTCTAAATATTTTTTGGTATGTTGTGAAACAGTGGGCCTCATTCCGAGTGGGGCGGTAAGGGATACCGGGCACCGGTAAGGAGACTGGTGCTGGTAATCCCTTACCGCCCTACTACGAGTTCCCTTAGCGGGTCCCTCCTTTAACGCCTGGTCTGATTCTGCCCACCTTGTAATGAGGCCCTATGTCTTGAAGTCTTACTGAGACATCTTTTCATGGGATATCTGACCAGGCGTTATGGATGGCACCCGTTAAGGGAAATCAGAGCCAATAATGGTACTGCAAATTGCGGTACCGTTATTAGCTACTTCCCCGTACCAATTGAGCCCAATGGGGGTTCAAATGGGAATGGGGAATGGTTTTTCCAATGGGGACTTACTGGTCCCGCAAAGGTCGGACTACACCGGTAAGTCCCCATTGAACGAGACCGGTGCCGGTACCATTATTGGAGGCAGTCATGGCGCAAATAGAGCCATGACTACCTCCAATCCCGGAATGAGGCCCAATGAGTTTTGGTGTGGAGAAGGCTTGGCAAAGCACATTTAAAAAGCTTTGCTGCTACTTTGAGGTCCCCAGCCAGGATATGTGGACCCAAATTGCACTAGAGGATAGAAGGGAAAATGACAGCAATTGGTTTTAAACTTTTAGCCCTTTCTATTTAATGGGCTTACAGTGGTTGACCTAACATAACAAGTCTACTGGTTCACCAACCCCACAGAACTACTCTATGGGCCTCATTACGAGTTTGGAGGTAGCCATGGTGCTATTAGCGCCATGGCTGCCTCCAAACTCGGTCCCGGTCCGGGTTCCTTGAATGGGGAATTACCGGGTCATTCCAACCTTGGAAGACCCGGTAAATCCTCATTCCCGAAAACCCATCCCCAGTCCCATACAAGCCCCCATAGGGCTCAATGGGAATGGGGAAGGAGATAATAACGGGCCCATTAATAACGGGCCCGTTATTAGCTCCCTGGTTCCCTTGCGGGACCCACAAAGGATGTCTGGTCTGACCAGACGTTCTGAGCGGGTCCCGCAAGGGAACCTCGTAATAGGGCGGAATGGGTTAACTGGCACCGGCACCATTAACGGTACCGTTAATCCCATTCTGCCCACCTCGTAATGAGACCCTATGTCTTAAAGTGCCATCTTTTCATGGGATATTCTGTTGATTGGTTGTAGGATTTAGATGCCTAGAAGTGAATATGAGAACTTGTGAAGAGTATATTTAACTACATTACTTTTATTATTGGGGACTGCTTCTTGATTCAATATACTATTTTTATTGCTCATATATTATCTGTGAAAGATAATAAATATGCATTGATACAACAGTGAGAGCGATCATTACGCATTTCTACTAATAAGCATAAAGTGGCACTATATTGCAAGGGTAACGTCTTGTTGTTTTAGTTATACATTCTATCTGGGGACGTTATTGATGACATAGGCCCCAAGTATGGAGGCAGCCATGCCCTTAATAAGGGCATGGCTGCCTCCATATCGGGTTCCAGTACCGGGTTCTGTGAATGAGGAATTACTGGGTCATTCCAACCTTGGAGGACCCGGTAATTCCTCATGCACAAAACCAAATCCCCATTCCCAATGGGGATGGAGCTAATAACGGGCCTGTTAATAACGGGCCCGTTATTAGCTCCTTGGTCCCCTTGCGGGACCCGGAAATGACGTCTGCTTTTACGAGACGTCTGTTCCAAGTCCCGCTAGGGGACCTCGGAATCAGGCATACTGTAATGAACGGTGCCGGTCCCGTACCGACACCCTTCATTACGGGAGCGCAAGCCTCGTAATGAGGCCCATAGAATATTAATCATTTGCACAATGGTAATGCGATTTGCTTCCTAGATGTTCTAGAATTACTGTTAGGCCTACAGCAATATTGCTACACAATAGTAAACCTATCAGGTGCTCAGGGTTAGTGGTTTCTCTTGCACTAAACTCAGATATCCAGCTCTCTCCAGAGCCTTGCATCAGGTGTAATACTATTATCTGTCGTAAAAACCTGCCACAGCCCCAGTGGGCAGCTCTGACAAGTGGGTTTGGATGAAAATCATGACAGAGCCTAATCCACTGTGGTCTCACTTTTGCAGGTGGCGTTGATCAATATTTGAGGGCATCAGCATTTCCAGTCACGTCTGATTGACTCAGTGCCCTAGTTAAGACAAGGTGCCAAGGTCCAGCCTCTGGCTGGTCAGGAGCTCCTGTTTTGTAGGACTGTGAGCATCCCCCCAACCTAAAGGATGGTTTTGTCACCTCTTCCTGCTAAGAATTCTATTTCATTCGCTCTTTAGATTTCCCATCTCATACTATTTCTCCTTTTGTTATCTTTTTCTCTTCTTATCTATCTCCATCATTGCATTTATTTTTTCTGGTAAGATGTTTCAGGTGTTCAGACACCTGATGTTAACTGTCTGTGTGTAACCTGATATGATATTGTATTTATATCACCCTATACACAAGCGTTTCAAGGCGCGAAACATGCATGTCACATATTAAAACACATTTGTCTTCTGTGTGTCTTTCATCCTTTTCATGACTATAAAATGACTTCCACGCAGATGGGAGTACAGAAACACATACAGTGTTCATCTGAAAGCCGTCATTCTTTAATATATTTTTTAATAACTATGCTTCTATTTTTACCGTCAAACTGTATCTGTTCTTGCCTTGCAATCATGCATATGACGGTATGGAAAGCATTTAATAACAAAATATGCAAATATTTACTCGCACAATATAGCTTTAGTTTACCATTATTTTCGGATGGAAATGCATACAATAAAGTGAAGGTGAGGGGTATTTTACTTCTACCTGTCTTGTCCATCCTCATCATGGATCTTCAGCAAATCTAAAGTATGTTCATAAAGGATTGCCGCTCAGAAGGTCAATCCAGGCAAAGATATTAAAGCCAAAACAAATATTAAGCAGTGAATTGAGAGGACCATAGATGTACATCTAGAGACCATTGTGCCAGCAGTAGGATTGGTCCATGATTGGTGTGCATGGGACTATGATACCTTATTTTGGAGTAATGTTCCCAAATTATGCAGTAAAAAGAATGTGCTGATTTGAATTTCTCTCTCACTATTCAAGGGGATTGGGGGCATATGATTATGTTCAATTTCGAGACGTGCTATTCTCGCTGTGCCTTCCAAAGGGTGACATAAAAAAAAATGTCCAACTATGTTAAGTTACATTTTGCTAACCCTTCCCTGTCAATGAGGGCGCTTTTGCTGGGATACATGGTGGCCTGTGTTGGTGGTGGATGATTATCTCCTTGATCTAGTCCTGGTCATTTCTCTCATAACACATGATTGAGTTTTAGGGTTGGAAGTATGATACAACATTTTATCAATGGCAGTATTTCTCTGGTTCTTGTGACATGCAGTGGCCCAATTTCTTGGTTGTATGCTCTTGCAAGATTTTCAATAAAAGGTAAGTAAAATAAAAAAGCAATACTGCAGTACTATAATATTCTCATATTAACGAAAGGATGGTTTAGGCTTTAAACGGGCGCTCTTATTTAACCTTTCTGCTGTAACAGTCCAATGAACTAGGCAGAGTCTGTGATGTGAAACCCACCTTGCAGCACCAATGTGAATGAAAATGATCCTTTCTTCTTGTGCGGGGGGGGGGGAGGTGTATAGCCTATTTCCAAAATCCCAAATTCTGCAGTTGGATCCAGCGGAAACGGTTTGGTGAACTTGAATTTCCACCAGGGATGGCAGGAATGTGTACAGATGAAATAAAATATTGTCCTGTCTTCAACGTTTGGCCTCAACATGAAGCATCAACACCACGAGGGCATTGTTTAATACTGACTGGACCTGTTATTTTGTATTGTTTAATGTAATGTGTTTCAGTTTTTGCATAATTATGACAGTACGATCAAAAGCGCATTTATGAACCAATATATTGACAGGCCCGAATTGATAAAGGACTTACAAGTAACAGAACTATGATGTGTTCAAGTGATTGCATTATTCAACGGAAAACATCAAAAAGAACGCGGGGACATTAGGTTGTGCTATAGATAGCTCAATTACTTCAACACATGATGCAGAAAAGAATTCCACTAAATTATATCAAACATTCCAACTCTCTACTATTAATCTTTAATAGTGGCAACTCTTCCTTTCATGCATTGTTTCATTTTTAAATTGCTCTCTTTCCCGTGGGGAACCTGGACTTCATAAAGCCCATTTTTTTTATCAAAGATTTTTATTGCATGCCTGTGAATAGCATATTCCCAGCTGGACACTCGTTCTGTTTCAACATCTTAGTCTCTTCAGCTGGATTTGATCTGACTCTCCTGAGCTCAGCCTTGCGTCATTCAGAAAAATCATTCAAATAACAGCAACCTCAAAGTGCTTCATTGAGAAATCCTTTTTTCTCGAAGGCATGGAATGGGGTCTGCTCGGATTAGTATTACAGGCAGCCAGACTGCTCTTTTTTTTAGAGCTTGGGCATCAAGGGCGATATTCCTTTCTACACGAGAGAGTTGTTAACACAATCTAGACCGCGAACAATATCCGGGAACAACAAACACTTGAATTCCTGAACTCTGCTCTCCATTAAGAAAACAAATGCTCTGTCTTAAAATATGACAATTTTTAAAGAAAAATCGTATTACCCTTTTATAACCCATGCCTACTTTTACACCCTGAATGAAGTGAGCATTGTACAGGAAATTGATGATCCATGTTATTAGTAATTCTGCCTCAAATACATACAAAAACATATAGTTTAAAAAAAAAAATCGTGTTGAACTGCTTAATCTATTTAGGGAAGTCACTTTACGTTGTAAAATGTGAATACCGATTTTTAAACATTCAAAACTATTACTATTACAAACGTTGCTGTCTCGTGCGTTATGCAAACACAAAACAAAAAGTACAGTTAATCTCATTTGGGATCCAAATCTCTCATAGATCCGGACTCTAATATGTAGTGAATGAACAGAAACCCAGATAATATACAGGGTTGTTTTACCTCCTTATTTTTTGTTGAACCTGCTCTTTATTTGCAGTGTTGTTTCAAAGAATAAAAGTCTACACAGTGGGGCCGATTCATTGAACAAATGTGCGCCGAAAATCTTGGCGCAAGCCGGCGCAAGCGTGTAAAAGCAAGCACACACGCACGCGTGTGATTCATGGAAGTGTTTACTGCAGGATGTGCGCCAAATCCGACGGGCACACACGTCACAGCAACATCCCGAACGCCGTGCGCGACGCGCACAGGGTAAGCGCACAATGTCGGCGCACCCACCAAAAAGGGGGCGGGACATGGGGCATAACACGCGGAATGGGGAACAACGCGTGAATAAGAAGGCATAACTGGAGAAGTACTGCAGGGAAATACACGGAACGCCCACACGCACGCGAACAACACGTATTCATGGAATCGAATACGGGAAACCCGTGCACGCCAAAAGACGCGCACATGCATCAACACGTCTGCCACACGAAGGCAGGCGGAAGCATCCCCGCGCGCAGTATAAAAGGGCGCGCAACAACAAACACGTATATACAGCTACGATGAAGGCCCCATTTGTCGCAGCACTGATCGTGGGACACCGCAGGAGGAGGAGAATAGCCAGGCCCCGCATTTTTTTGCCCCGGACCAGCCTTTTTGGGATGCCTGATGACAGGTCTATGGCAAGTATAGCTTTCCACCTCGTATCATCCTAGACCTGGTCAGGGAGAGGGAAGATGACCTTACATCACCCACCCTGTGCTCCCAAGCATTGAGCCCCTTGGAGAAGGTGCTCAATGTCCTGCATTTTTTGGCCACTGGGTCATTTCAGCGGACAACTGCCATAGTGGGGGGGGGGTCTCACAGGCCACACAGCCACGCTGCCTACACCAGGTGTTGGCAATCCTGACTGCGCTCCCCTCAGTCCGCAGAACACCCGCAGAAAGGCAGGCCGTGTTCCAGGACTTCTACAGGGTGGCACACTTCCCCAAAGTGCTCGGTGCCATTGATTGCACCCATGTGGCCCTACATCCACCTAGGGCCACTGAGCACATCTATCGAAACCGCAAGCACTGGCATTCCATCAACGTGCAGGTTGTATGCGATGCAAAGGGAATCATCACCTCTGTCAATGCAAACTACCCTGGCTCAACCCATGACAGTTTCATATACAGAATGTCCATCCTGAGCCAGGCCCTGGAAGCTGGGAAGCATGGCGACACATGGCTCATAGGTGAGTACAAACGTCTGTACACATGCATGCATGTCACACACAGACAAATACACAAACCCAACTAATCACAACCATTATCACCTCCCCAGGGGAGTGCCTACCCTCTGAGCAACCACATGATGACGCCAATTCAGAACCCCACCATACCACCCCAGGTAAGATACAACGCCGCCCATATTGGAACCAGGGCCATAGTGGAGCGCACATTCTGAGTGCTCAAGTCATGCTTCCACTCCCTTGACTGCTCTGGCGGACAGCTACTATATGCACCCCCAGTAGTGTGCAGCATCATTGTGGCAGCATGTGTCCTCCACTATGTTGCAACACAGCGGGACGTACCGGTGGACATGGTGGTGCCCCCACATCCCCAACCACAGGCACAGGCGCTGCGCATGGGAGGGGAAAGGGCACATGGCGAGGCAGCCCGGACCCAGCCTGTGGCCACATTTTTCACCTAAACTCACACCCCCGCAGAGTGCACACAGGCCTGGCACAGACCAGGTGACAATCGATGATGACAAAGAGACAGCCAACTGTCACAACCTTACCACCCTGAGAATGTTGCCACGGAAGTGCTACATTGTGTGCATCTCTAGCTACTTAAACATAACCAATCCTGTGTGACCAAAAGGAACACATGCAAGGTGTGTATCACACCACCCCCTGCAAAACAGGCCATGACAATCACTGGTATATCACCCAAACCCTCCCAACCCACATCACCCTTGTCTGCCACACAATGACATGGCATGTAACAGCAAAAGCCCAACACATGACCAATTACATAAGAAGTGACATGTGATAAATTGGAAGTGGCCCGACACAATGACGCCTGACATGGAATCCGATGAAATGACTGACCAACAACCTCCCACACATACCAAGTCCTACACAAATGCTTTCCACCAGTGTTAGCATGAACAAAAGACTGAATGCCAGTCCACATGTACATTCATCAAAGCAAAAATACGGTTACTCCCCAACCCGTGTGCTGTGTGTGTCTCCTGCAACACACTGCTCAGCACAGAGCACAGTGAGCAGCCATTGTGTTGGGGATACACCTTGAGCATCACATCAAAAGGACAAACAAAATAAACAACCCATTGATGCATGTACACGATTCCCAAATGGCAATTGATCATGCGCTGCAGGGACACAGCGTGCCCGAGAAGGCATTCTGTGTGCACCTGTGGGCATGGAAGGGTGGTTGTAAGTGTGGTGGAGCATTGTGTAACTGTGTGTGTCAGTAGGGACATGGACTCAATATATGCATGTGAAATCAAGTGACCCTCAGTGTCCTGTACACATCACATGCGAACATTGCCCATATGTACACCCCAGCATGTCAAACCACAACAATCCCCTGACATCTGAAAAGTAAATACAACACAGGAACAGCCATTGACCAGCAGAACACATCATGTACACAGTACCCCACAATGACATTGTCAGAGAGTGCCCAAACACTGTAGCCCAGGCTTACTGTCCAACAACAAAAGGCCCTCCCTCATTTACACATCATGATGACCTTCTGAACAACTGTGTCTGGGGTATGTAGCCTTCTCCCTTTTAGTCTACCTGGCTACAGGATCCCCCTACCCCTTGGTCTTCATGTTCCACCTTGCGCGTAAATAGGGTCCAGCCCCCTCAGAGACCTCCTTGACTGGTAATAATACCAAATCACAGAGAACTCCAAGGAGCCAAACCCCCAAACCAGGGAAAAAGCCTCTAGGCACAAAAAAACCCTGTAGATTACTTGAAGTGGAAAAGAAAGTCCAGGCACATGTACAACCAGAATGATAGAACTACCAAGGTAGCACAGGTCAACAATGGTTCAACAGGATGGGTACCTTTCTCAGGACACAACATACAATGAGGATGCAACAACTGATGGGTAGTGTCACAGCTCCGGTCTCCAGGCGCATGAGTGGCACGAACCAACCACCCCCTCCATGGTCTGGGCGCATGCAAGGTAAAACTTACACAGGCCTCCTAGACCCCGGCGGGGAAAGAGGGTCAGGGATCTTTTGTTTGGACAGGCATTGGTATTCAGGATAACCGGAAAGAGGGGCAGGAGAGGGGAGTTGGATTCGCAAGGGAAAGTAGGCAAAATACAAAATACAACTATTGACAATAACATATACTCAATCAGAGAAACCATGTTCTACATGCACATTGTACTAAATGAGTCAAATGCAAGACAAAGAGTGACTTAATTCTGGGGTGAGTGCTGGCCTCCTGCCTGCACACTCTCAGGTCCGGTAACAGTTCAATGCTGCAAAGAGAGCGTGAGTTACTAATCTGTGTGTGTTTACAACACACACACAACACCATTCATGCCCCAAAGTAAGTGACTTCTCCACACACAAACACTCTTGTCTGCTGCTATGTACGTATACATTAGCTTTTCCCCCGTGATGGTTCATAATCTGTCAATGCAGTAAGACAGGTGCATGTGGGTGCGCGCTAAATGGAAGACCAATGCGTCAAGAATCACACATGATAGAATGGTCCCTGGGTGAGCTGCTAGAGGCGTATAGCGAGGTGCGACTTCAGTACAAGTCGTGTTCTGGCAGCCGTGGATTACAAAAGGTAGTGCAAGTGGCAATTTGCACATGCAAATGATATGCACTGCACACAAGTATGTGCCTCGCTCGGTGTCCCTGTGTGCTGTATAAGTTTCTGGCTAGGAACGCTACTGCGCTAATAACTCAGCTTCTATGGCGCATGGGGGACTGGAGGATATGTGCGACGGCCCCTGCGTGTGTCCATGATAACTTGTAAAGCTACTTGGCATTTGTCCCTCAACGCATATTAGCTGTACTGTGCGCTTCTACAGCAATATCTGGCCAAGCTCCCCAGCACTGGTGCTACTTAGCATGCATGTGCTAGTGGCCTGGTGGAAGGTTGGCTGTGGTGTGGCCCATTGTGCTGCTCACCTTGCCTGGAGCTCCTGGAAACTCGTCTGCTTCTGTCGGACGTCTGATCACAAGCCTTGTGCTTCTGCTTGCGCATACATGCGCACGTCTGCACCACCGAACGTGGCCAGGTTTCAGTAGTACTTGGCCCTGTGTCTGCTGGCAAAGGTAGTCTGGAGGTTCATTTTCCTGCAGAAAGGGCATAAAAAATATGAATAATGCTGGAAAGTTGCCTGTTTGTGTGTCTTCATGCTGGTTGTCACTGGGCCACAAACCTCTCCCACAATCAGTGTGACTTTGACAAGCAAAGGGTGCAGGCTACTGTCTACAGCATGAAGTATATCAAGCACATATACAGGCAAGAAAAGAAAATACATCACAATCAATCAATTGGACACATCAATCATGTACTCACCCAAATTGATTACAGACATGGCGTGGGTAAAAGCCCCTCAATCCCCACTAGGGGTGTTAACACAAGTAGTACAGCAGCAGACAGGCCACAGATATGACAAAAGTCCAAAGCCCTTGTGTAAATGGTTGTTACACCGAACCATCCTTGCAAGCCCATGGATAAGGGAAGCTGGAGTGGCCTATGTGAGTCAGGACCCCAAGTTGCAAACACATACACGAGGCAAGCTTGAAGGGCCCAGCTGGAACAGACAGTGGATGCTTTCAAAAGCCACAAAGCACCACACCGTCACATGAATGCACAATACACAAGCAATTTTACACTATATTAACTTATTAAACTAACTATAAAAAACCTATATAACCTAATTAAACTAACTATCAAAAACCATATTAACTAACTAAACTAACAATAAAAATCAAAAATGGCCACATACGACCCGGGGGGGTGGAAGGCATCCAGGAGGGGGGAGGTACAGGGTGCACCTCAACACCCACATGCGATGATGTTGAGACAAAAAAAAAACCTACATGGGCTCAACGCCTGCACAGCCCGACCTGTGTGGGAGATAACTCGTCGTCCTCATCACCCACTGGCTGAAAAGGTTGACGTGGCAAAGCACCTTGACCACGCTTAGGCGCAGCTTGCCCCTCATCGGCAGCAAGTCTGCGGACGGGTGAGCCTGGTTCTGACACGTAGGTCAGCATGTAGGACCTTGCGTGATACGCGTGCTTCCTCTTGCAAGGTAACACGTGTAACACAGAGTTCTTCCTGCATGGCCTGGCTGGACAACTGGTACACATCCTGGCAAGCACGTAGCTCAGCCAAGATGGTATTCTCTAGCTGCTCAAACCTCTCCTCTGACCACCTCCTCTGGGACATCATGAGCACAGTCAGAGTAGATTTGAGGGATTCATAGTCAATCCTCATGGCCTCCATGTGTGCCTCTGCATGAGCAGCAATTGCTTGACGCAAAGACACCATTTCAGCCTGGCGTGCCCTGTCTGAGGCCACCATGCCCAGCCTGAGCGAGCGGGCTGTGGACTGTGCCACCCGCTGCTGGAGTTCCGCCTGCCTAGCAGGGGGTAGCACAGATTGGGCCACACATTCCATGCTCTCAGCGATGTTACCAATTGCTGCCCCCTGGTGTTCTGAATTGGCAACCATGGCTTGCTTCCACACAGTATACCCCAGTGGCGCGCGGCCACCGCATTGCTGGGCTTGACACCTGCAGGGCCCAAGGAAACAACGTCCTTGTTGGGTTGGCACCACCCGCAGCTGCAGGACTACATTCCTCTGTTGACCTGATGACTCAGGCACATCAGCAACTGGAGTGGAGGGTGACCCTGCATCCCGACCCACCACAGGCGGAGGTCTCACCACCGTCTGGCCCCTCATTGCAGGTGTCACGGACAGAGGAACGTCCAAGTCAGAATCACTCACCCTTGACGAATGGACCCGATGCACATCCAACTCGACATTTTCGTCAGAGTGATCATCCGAGCTAGACTCATTGCCTGCCCTAGACAAGATGGTCTGTAACACAAGTGGGTTTTTGTGGCCTACCACCCCACGCGCCCCACTTGTGCTGGGTTGCTGGTGTGATAGCAACCCTGTGTCTGGCATGACAACACCATCCTCTGGCTCCATTGCATTATCATCTGAACATTGGAGAAAGGATAACCATTAGTACACATGTCAGAAGCACATAACACACACACACACATAGACATCACATAGACAGCCAACACATGAAGCAGACATGTCACACACAAATGAGAACCTGGTATGCATCCAGTGGCCTTGATATGCAAACACATCCCAGAAGCAGAAATGGATGTGTCTAAATAGCAAAGCCTACACAAGTACAAAATGTAGTATATGAAGTCCATCAGACACCACCTCTGTCAGGCACATGTCACAGGCAGAAAAGACAGATGGCAACTAAGAGATGCTATACACCATAAGCATTTCTGAACTGCAAATTGACCACTGCTGCAAGTGAATCCAAACACACAATGACACAGGTACCATGCATGTAGACATGCATCACTAAAGCATCATCATCAATATAGCTACATCGCATCTGCAGCTCGGCCCGTACCGGGTGGCATTGGCCATGTAGATATAGTGAATGTCCCAAGCAAAGCAAGGGCCTGCAACCAGGCATGAGGGACCAAAACGCCCAGTACCGTACGAGCTGCAGGACATGAGGCCTCCACAACACCCCTCAGGGCCTGATTGAGGACATTAGGTTATGAATGTGCCCGACTACATCATTCCTTGTGGAAATCTCCACGGCCAGGACCCACCATAGTAGCTAAGTGGGCCTGGGCATACAAATACTGCACAACAGTGAACCTTTGGGATCATGCCAGTTCCACATAACGTGCGCAATGCAGAAATCTCACCAGCATAAACGTCTATCAACTACATATTAGTCAGTCAACAATAAAGCTGCAGAAGACACATGTGACACTTTCACAAACACATAAGTGAGTACTTGCAATGTTGCACCACACAACGTTGAAGCTGCTTGCATTCAAAACACCCATTTCCCCATACACCTGTATTGTGAACATGACCAGCATCCAATACACCAAAGCAAGCAGCTATAATGCTGCTTGCTTTGATGTATGTGGAACTGCACACATACACACGTGAAGGATGCTCCACAGTCATTACTACCCGATTGGCAGGCTACATCGAATCAGTACCCTATGCCAGTTGGCATAGGCCGCACATTGACCAATCAACTCATCTAAACAACCACTGGGGAGTTCCAATACTGAGTACATGTGTCACAGGATGCACCTGTGCCCGTCGCATACATGACAGAGAAGGGTTGAAAAACTGTCCATACATGCCAGGTGACTTTGACATTGCATCAGTGAGTAGGCATGCAGAAGTGGGTTGATGCAGTGCAGAACATGTGTACGTTACCCACTATCTACATGAACAAGTACATTATGATGTCTGGTAATAAACGTGAAGGCAGTGCAAGGGCAAGTTCAGGCATCACATGCAATGTGCATGCAATGGGTTGCATGGCTACAAGCAAACCCCCCACATCCCCTAAGTGAAAATGCAGGGAGGCATTGCATGGCAGTGAGAGGGTGACCAGAGACCTGTGTATTGGCAGACAGTGTTGACTAGCGTCAATTGCATCATCTGAGTCAACTGACAACACAGCAGATGATGATGGGACAGTAAGCAGGACACATGATGAACCCTCAGTAGTACATCCATGAGTGCAGAAACCACTACACCAGTTGAACAGAGTCAGTGGGCCTGAAACAGGGTGTGGCCTGTGCCCCACACAGACTGTGACACCCTAAACCTGTGTGTGATGTTGGACTAAGCCAGAGTGGGCATTGAATGGATGATCAAATGCCATGAAATGTAGGTCATCCTGGACACGTACTACAATGATCATCCTGTCAAGGACACATGTGGGCATGCATGGAACGCACATGGAGCATGAATCGGCACTCATGTCCCTGTGGAGCATCTGCCATCTGCACAGTCCAAGTGAGACACCCTGCATCAAGGACAGAGGATGCATGTGTCTGGCAGGTTGGCTGATGGAAGTTTGCATGTACACAGGAGCCTTGAACAGGCCATTGCAGTATGCCAACATGATGCACACCAGTGCCATGGTTAAATTGTGGTGCAGGGGGGGTGGAGGGGCAAGGGAGCATGCCTACGTGGAGTACCCGCATGCAGGCAGAAGACACATGCACGTCAGTCATGCAATGACATAGTCCCAGTGCTGAGAGGAAAGACACCCCAGGCTACATGCAGAAGGGCCAGTGAGCTGGAACATGGACCGGAGGGGCAGCCAGGTGAGTAGCATGTGAGTAGGGCGCAAGTGTGGCCATGAGGACAGTCCCCGTCTGCTCTACATGTCCAGCATCCTGCACAGCAGGCAGGCATCAGTGAAGCATAGCATGACTTGCACATGGGAACCATGTACACATGACATGTAGTGGCAGTCAAACACAACACATCACACATGCAGAAGTGGTGCACCCCTGCCTCTTCCCCCTCTGCAGCCACCCTGGACACCCTGGAGTCCCCCTACTCCCTGGTCACCCCGGCCCCGTCCCTGTACACGTCCGCCACGTGGAGTACACCCGGCTGAGGCGCCCCTCACCTTTCGTGGCCTCCCAGCCATGGCACAGATGTAGTAGTGCCAATGGGAGGTGTACATGACAATTGTCCTGGGCAATTGGGGTGAAGTGGGTGGGATACAAGATGTTAACAACACTCCTGCACCTCCAAGGCTGTATGTGACCCCGGTGATAAAGTGACGGGTCACGCAACGCTCAGGCACCCCAAAACTGCAGGAAAACCATGCATGCAACCCCTGGTTGTCAATTCCCGGAGGTCAATTCCCGTGTGTGGAATTGACCTCCCGCAGTACGCGGTGGCAGCCAGGGACACGGAAAACACATACGCGTGGGACACGCAGGATACTATGACCTCAAAAACGGGTACAGGATACACCAGGGCACCCGCAGTGGGAAAAATAGCGTGCACGACTCACCGTCAGACTAGCGTGATAATGAAAAACACGCGTAGCCAATACCCCGCCAAAAGAAGAGATACATCCTTGATCCGCTGTGAAGTTGTGATTCCGAGTAAAACTACAAGAAGTAGCAACACACACGTCGGTCTCCACTAAAGGCACGTACAGTGAACTGCTGGCCCCGCTCACCTTTAACCCGTGCTGAGGGAAACGCCCGTGCACGTCACTTTTCTTACGCGCTTAGGCCCGTTCCTCAGATTACACACATTAACATGCATACGTGATTTTTAGCCATGTGCGGATGCACCTGTGCTTGGGGAAACGCCTGCGCGTATCACGTCACATACGTGCTTACGCGCTAAGGGCCTTTCCTCGAATTACATGCTGATGTGCAGTTTTTTCACGTGCCAAATCACTCCGTATCAAACTGGCCACGCAACAACACATGAAAGACCACACTCCTTCCCAGAAGGCCATTTTCCTGCCCCCCAGAGCCCCGAGCACACTCCCACCTGCCATCTGCTGCTGCCTGTCTGCCTGCTGGCCACGTGCCCTGCTGTTTGGTGCCTGCACGTCAGCCATCTGCAGGGGTCCAGTTGCTGTGACCACGCCTGCTGGAACAGAAGACTCCCGACTGGCATTCCATCACTCCACAGCCCAGCCCCAGGACCCACTTGCCCACCCACACCTGCCTCGGGGGTTGCCATGTCCGACACAACACCATCTGGCAACCCCCTAGCAGAGAGGCAGAGGGCTGCCGGCTTCAGTGCCAATGAAGTTGGCATCCTGGTGGAGCAAGTCCTGGGACATTTTGATGCCCTCTTTGGAAGTTCACGCGCTGACAAGGAGGACGGAAGAGGATCTGGATGGACATCGTGGCTGCCATCAACGTGGAGGGGGTGGCATCCCGTGACATGCAACACGTCCGGAAGCACTGGGAGGACTTCAGGTCCAGGACCCTCAGCAAGGCCAGGCGCCTCTTGAAGGCAAAGCATGCAGAGGGGTGCCGGGTCCGCCTTACCAACATCCAGATGAGGGTCCTGGAATGCATACACCCAGCGCTCCACCTCCAGATCCTTCATAGGCAGACCCGTCCGGAGTCGAGCGGTAAGTGTCCATGCGTAATGATTGGATGCTGTGCATGTTGAGGTGTGGCAGGAGTGTGCAGGTTGCACATATGTCTTGGAAGGACCATGTATGGATGTGTATGTACAGGGACATGAGCCTGCCGCATGCGAGTCCAGTCATGTGTGAGGCACATCAATGGTGTATGTGTTCAAATGCATGGTGCCCAAATGCATGTGTCGGTGCACACATGTCTATAATTATGTCTATGTACTGTGGCATGGTTGTGGTGTGACACATGGATGCTGGTTTCACCTTCATGTATGTGCACAATGTACATGTACGCGTGTGTGTATTTGACATGTGTGCAACTGTGATACACCATGGATGCATGTGACACCGACATGTATGAGGCTGATTGGCAGATGTGACATGGATGCCGATGATTTAACTGTGACAGGTGGTGGAGATGCACAGATGCATGTATGCCTGGTGGTGTGTGTGCATGCGTTTGGCACTCCCCGTGTTGTATGTGACGTCAGGATAACCTTCGGATGCTCATTCTGTTGTATGTGTATGGATGGTGCTGCCCGCTGCAACATTCCTGTTAATTTGCACAGGTGTGTGGGTTCAAATGATAGGTGTGTTGGGGATTGTGATGACATGTGTGAAGTTTGACACTGCCACGCATGTGCAACTGTCATGTGTGTATCGGACCATTGTTCAGTGCCCTGAAGGCTGTGTTCTGCCTCTCCCTGTCTGCAGCGTCAACTGATGAAGAGGGCAGAGACGGTGCTGTGGAGCACAGCGGCAGGGATCCCACCGCCAGCCGGAAACGCAAGGCCCAGCTCCCCTCCCAGGTTGTCATCTCGTCGGGGAGTGAGGGGTCTGGTGCCGCGTCCGCAGCTGCCGAGGGTAGGTCCAAGAGGCGGAGGTCAGAAGTGGACTCCTCGGCAGCAGAAGGGGCAGCTGAGACCCCACAGAGGCCTTTGGAGGAAGATGGCACGGAGTCATCCAGGTTGGTGGAGGGTTTGGTTTAGGAGGAGGCCGTGGAAGGGCCACACACAGGGTCTGGAGGGGGGATTCCACTGGTGCTAGTGGTGCAGTCCAGGGCCAGGGACAGGAGGCAGCACAGCCGGCCACAGAGGTGCCTGTGTGTAATCCTGTCCCCGATCCTGTGACTGCATCATCCCGCACCAGCAGGGATGCCTTCGTCCAGACCCATTTTCAGGGAGGGGATCTGCTAACAACAACTACCCTTCCTATCCCTGCAGACGTGGCAATCTGGGACAGTGTTGAGCCTGTCCTGGCTGGGGTGGCGTTGCATCAACTTGGCATCCGGGATAACGTGCAGGGTTCTCGTGAGGACGCTGCACGTTATTTCAGATGCCTCGTTGACCATGTCGACTGGCTAGGAGAGATCACCGGTGCTGGGTTCCTCTGTGTGCGGGACCTTATGCCGACCCCCTCCTCAACTGAACCCCCTTTGCGCCAGTCGTCCTCCGTGCCATCTTCCGGCCCAAGTATCACCTGGGCACCCTGTGGAGCTGCCTCTGACCCAGCGGCCAGGCTGGTGGAGGACACATCCCTGCCACAGTCGGGAGTCGGAGGTCCAGCAGGGGTGGCCACCCCAACAACTGGACTACAGCAGGAGGAGGATGTGCAGGCATCAACAGGCAGGGCACATGCACGGCAGCAGCAGGCTCAAGGTGGGAGCGATGATGGTTCGGGCCATCAACATCAGAGGGGCAGGCATCGGCCGGAGGGCAGGAGGACCCTGGATTGCGAGTGGCTTCCGTGTGGCAGCGGTTGGGCCAGCAAATAGATGCGGAGCGGCGGCGGGTGGAAGAGGCATGGCTCACTATGGTCAGGGCGGAGAACTCCATGCGCAGGGCGCTGAGGTGGGCTGAGTGCCTCAAGGAAATTCGCAGGGAGTTGGAGGTGGACATGGCATTATCCCTGCGAGACCTCGGGGCCAGGGAACAGGCCCGCCTCCAGGACGTTGAACAGGAGTTTGATGATGCTCTGGCCTGGGAAATCAACAAGTGAGCCGTAGGACTTGCCCGCCGCCATTGTATATAGTTCATTAGTGTTAGGTTTCCTTTCTATTTTTCTTTCATTTGGGCCGCATGGACTATGCCCCACCTTTTTGTATATAGTTATTTATTAGGTAGGGTTTTTTGTAGGTTTCCTTTGGATTGTTGGGCTCATGGACCCTGGATTCTTACATTGTATGTAGTTCAGGACTGGATTTGACTTCATTGCTTTATTTTTCCCATGGAGCAATGGTTTTCTTTTTTTTTTACCTTTGGATTTGGTTTGATGGACGAACCCTTTGGAGCCATTTTCATTTGGATTTATTTGGATTCAGCATTCATATAATTTTCATTCATTTTGGACATCCAGCCTTTTGTTTATTATTTTTTTTCTTGTGTGATTTTCTTTCATTCCGTTGATTTTGTATTTAATACATTTTGATTTCATACTTCATTTGTGTGGTATTCTCTCTCTGGTTTTGTGCATGTCACAATGTGGGTTTTCTCATTCACTTGCCCCATTCTGTGTGCCTGATGGACATGTATTCATGAGCATACTTGTCATTTGGGATCTATCATGACATGGGGATTTCAATGTGGAGTGGATGGAATACTTGGTTGGGTGTTTGGACTGGGGTGGCGTGGGGTGGGATTTGGGGGGCCATAAGGGCCATGAGTGTGGATCGTGATGACGTGTTGGGGGGACATGAGTCAGGGCCTGCTGGCAGATGCCGTCACTGCTGGGTGGGTGGGGGTGCAGGGGGACATGAGTCGGGGCCTGCTGGCAGGTGCCCGTCACTGCTGGGTGGGTGGGGGTGCAGGGGGACATGAGTCGGGGCCTGCTGGCAGGTGCCCGTCACTGCTGGGTGGGTGGGGGTGCAGGGGGACATGTGTCAGGGCCTGCTGGCAGGTGCCTGTCACTGCTGGGTGGGTGGGGGTGCAGGGGGACAACAGTCGGGGCTTGCTGGCAGGTGCTCGTCAATGGTGGGTGGGTGAGTGGGTGGGGGGACTGAGTCAGGGCCTGCTGGCAGGTGCCTGTCATTGCTGGGTGGGTGGGGGTGCAGGGGGACATGAGTCGGGGCCTGCTGGCAGGTGCCCATCACTGCTGGGTGGGTGGGGGTGCAGGGGGACATGAGTCAGGGCCTTCTGGCAGGTGCCTGTCACTGCTGGGTGGGTGGGGGTGCAGAGGGACATGAGTCGGGGCCTGGTGGCAGGTGCCCGTCACTGCTGGGTGGGTGGGGGTACAGGGGGACATGAGTCGGGGCCTGCTGGCAAGTGTCCGTCAATGGTGGTTGGGTGAGTGGGTGGGGGGACATGAGTCGGGGCCTGCTGGCAGGTGCCCATCACTGCTGGGTGGGTCGGGGTGCAGGGGGACATGAGTCGGGGGCCTGCTGGCAGGTGCCCATCACTGGGGGTGGGTGGATGGGTGGGGGACATGAGTCGCGGCTCACAAGTGCATGGTGACATGTGGGCTGCCTTCAGGGCATGGTGAGGGTTGTAGGGTAGTCCCCTGTGGTGTGGGCTGCCTGCAGGGCATGGGGAGGGGGGAAAGCGCACACCCGGGAGGGCCCACAATGCCAAATTGCGTGTGAAACTCCCCACGTACCCCTCAAATACACGTACCCCGCTCTCACATGGAGTATCGTGTGTGAAACTTCCCACGCACCCCCGAAATACACGTACCACGCTCGCCCAAGGCCTATCGCGTGTGAAACTCCCCACGTACCCCAAATACATGTACCCAGCTCGCATAGGGCCTATCGCATGTGAAACTCCCTGCGTACCCCCCAAATACACGTATCCCGCTCGCACAGGGCCTATCGCGTGTTAAACTCCCCGTCTACGCCCAAAAACACGTACCCCGCTTACACAGGGCCTATCGCGTGTGAAACTCCCCGCGCACCCCCCAAATACACATACCCCGCTCGCACAGGCCCTATCGCGTGTGAAACTCCCCGCGTAGTCCCCAAATACACATATCCCACTCGCACAGGGCCTATCGCGTGTCAAACTCCCTGCGTACCCCCAAATACACGTATCCCGCTCGCACAGGGCCTATCGCGTGTCAAACTCCCCGCGTACCCCCAAATACACGTGTCCCACTTGCACAGGGCCTATCGCGTGTGAAACTCCCCACATACCCCCCAAATACACGTATCCTGCTCGCACGGGGCCTATCACGTCTGAAACTTCCCGCACACCCCCGAAATTCACGCAGGCTGCCCATCCACCCTCCCCATGCCCCACAGGCAGCCCATCCACCCTGGCCATGCCCCACAGGCAGCCCAGACCACAGGGGGGACTTTTTCCATGCAATTTACCTGGCACGAGCAGGGTACTTGTATTCTGAGGGGTGCGCAGGGAGTTTTACATGCGTTTTCGCTAGTGCGAGAGGGGTACGTATATTCTGTGGGGTGCGTGGGCAGTTTTACATACATTTTCGCTAGCGTGAGAGGGGTACGTGTATTCTGAGGGGTGCGTGGGGAGTTTTACACACGTTGTCGTGGTTGGGGGGCTGTATGCTGGTCCAATGGCCTTTGCGCCATGTACTGGATTTGTGCGATGTTTATGGCGCACAGGGCGTGGTAGGGGGCGTAACTGGTGCTGCTGCAGGGTCGCTGCGCCACTCTGTGCCACGACTGGTTATGGATGTTAAAATCCATGAATACGCTGTGAGCTGAAATGGGTTTTGGCACATGCGGCTGGCGCAGACTGCCGCACGCACACACTGTGCGCCAGCCGCGTGGGCCACTTGTGCGCTGAATTCTATGAATTAGCCCCAGTGTGTTTTGGCTGTCTTGTGAACCATTAGTGTGGTTCTAACCTATCGCAGCCTTCGTCAGGACGTGACACATTTCTTATGGTTCCAACAATGTTTGTTCTGTGTCTACAAGAAAACAAATGTATGTGTGTGTTAGCAAAAAGGGGTTGGAGGGGGTTGTCATATATATTACAAATAGGAGGAATGCGCCTGGGGTAATTTAAGAAACAACAAATGTACTGCTGGACATCATACCAATGGTAGTAGCCAGACCAGTGAGTGGGGTGCCAATTGGCCCACTCAGATTGATTATAGATGCAGTTGTCAGTCGCCCAAGTGTTTGAATAAAATAAGTACATAATTGGCTTGACATAACAACTCGTAACAGGTGAACACAAGCTGATAAGAATAGAAACACTCTTACCTGTGAATGCTGCCCAATCACTTTGGTTGCTGACCTTACTGTGAAAGGAGGTGTTGCTGCAGATTTACAGGCAGAAACTATCCATTGGGTGATACCTGCAACAATTAGCAAAGTTTTATCTCCATGTCATGTAATATATGTAGGGTGCCAAAAATTGCCCTGCTCACACATCCAATGTATACTGCTTATTTCTCTTTCATAGCAGTAAAATGAATGAATTTGTACATCACTAGCGGTGGATGGCCACGGAGAGCTCAGGGAGTTATTTAATATCTATATTTGTAAATGTAGCCTGTTGGCATTGCTGACCCACTGTGTGTGGCAAGGTTCTTACATCAATAGCCGTACGAAAACACGTAGAGCTACGAACGCTCATGGAGTTATTTAATATCAATATATGTAAATGTAGCCCAGAGACATTGCTGACCCACTGTGTGTGGCAAGGTTCTTACATCAATAGACGTACGAAAACATGTGCAGCTGCAAACATGTATGTAGCAACAAACAAGACCATAGGTATAACTGCCAAGGCAAAGCATATATAGATGACCCGCGGGGCCACGTGTCCTATTTACTTGCTCATCGGAAATGAAAAGTTTTACCTTATTGGAAATACTGTATGTATCCGTGTTCTGTCAGTGTGTGTACAGTGTAACTGCACCGTGGCTATCCCCCATTACTAAGTAGCAGAGCCCAAACAAAGATAGACACAATATCCGGGTATATGGTGCGGCCATCTTGTAAAAGCCAATACCTCCTGGTGTAGTACTGCGCCCGTTAGTCTAACATCATATACTGGTGTGGCTTGATGGTGCACAAGGAATTGCTGTGCTAATTAGTATGCACATTAAAGGTGTTTGGCACAGAATATTTAATTGCAAAAAAGGTTTGAAAAATATTTTGAAACCAATATTGTTTGGGAGTATATTTCCAATAAACAAACAGAAACTAAAACTAAATGACAGTAAAACTAAATGAAGGGGCTCATAACAATGTTTTCTCTAGAAGCAAATGGATAAGTATGGAAAACCTTTCATGGAAAAGGAACCACAGAACCAACCCAGGGCCTGGTTTGAGCAAAGTGACCCAAGGCTTCTAAAAGGCATAACCCTGTATAGCATGATTACATGCCGTAAACATGTAGGGAAAATGTGAGGAAAAGGAAAGGAAACATCCATAAGTGTATATCTTGTGCTCAGAAGCAACAGGAATAATGCACACAATGCCACTATTCATCCAATACATTAGTATTTGTATGGTTTCATCTAGTTATATGCACAATGTTACATGGTTCCATCTATTAGTACGCACAGTCTCACATGCCATTACATTGAGGTATATATTGTGTCCCAATCCCTAATCCATAATAATTTTCTGAGGTTGTAAAACAGAACCTGGCTGGCCACCAAAGGGACTACCAGCATTGCCTTTCATGGTCTCAAAGTGAAGTCTAGAATGCCTTAATAGTTTTGTGTATGAGAGGAATAGGGGAAGGCATAAATGTAGAGGCCCGCCTAAGGAATACAGAGTCGGTCACTCAGTGAGCCTGGGGTTGTTCCTGTATGTTTATTACAGATATAGGCATGATGTTGTTGGTCATGATTAACAGTGAACAGGCTTGATCCTGGCCAGACAGCTGTTCAGTGATTTGAACAACTCTTGCAGTTTGAGTGCACTTAAATTAATGAGGTTCCCCTCAGGCCCTCATCGGTTGTGAAACCGAATACCTCCAAGGGTGTCTCCCCAAAACAAAAAGTATATTTGATGGTAACTGTCACTGAAGAGGGAGGATCCTGTAAACCCTATCCCTTCATCAGACAGCTTCACCAGGTTGGAACAACACATCAGACCCAGCATACTGGGGATGATCTGCATGGCCCCAGACTGATACAAGGTACAGTTGAGCATGTATCATCTTGAGTCTTACAGGAGGCACACAGGGAGCATCCAAAGTCATGAGAAGCACCTTCAACTGACAAGTTGTGGTGGAGAGATTGCTCAGGAAAATGTTGCAAGCCATCATGAATCCCTGTCCCCTCTCTTCGGTAGGCAAGAAGTAGACCACTTGGATATTCTAGCTAAACCCAATAAAGTTTAGGGTCTCTAAAGCCATGTGAAACAGGACTGGGCATTCACTCTCTCTCTCTCTGAGTCATGGGCTTTGAAACCAACTTGTGCTCCAACTCCAGCGGCGTAATGATGTCAGGGGGCTTCCCCTGTGCATCAGGTTCCTCTCCTTTCTTCCTCCTCATAACAGTTAAATACGCATCTCGTGTTAAAGAGGCATCTCCCTTTTCTTGTGCCACTGGGCATAATCTTGCATTGTCTTCAGCCAAAGATAAGGATGCAACATTCTTCAGCCTACCAGATAGTCCCATGTATGTAACTAAATTCATTGGTCTAGGAGTTCCTCACAGGGCATACAAAGCCATGAGAAGCCTCTTCAACTGACAAGCTGTGGTGGAGACATTTCTTATGAAAATGTTGCAAGATATCATCAATCCCTGTCCCCACTCTTAGGTAGGAAAGAACTAGGCCACGTGGATATCCTTATTATATTTTAGTCCTTGCTGCGTGTGAATCGAGTGCGTGAGTTAATATATTTTATTAGGCTCCATGATCTAACTCGCTTCACCTTTAAAGAAAAAGTATTACCTTTTAGCATTTTATTTTATTGCCTTTTAGAAATCATTGTGTGAGTTTTAGTGCATTACGTTTTTATCAGGCTCATTGTGTTGTTAAGTGCTGTATTACTTCTGTTTAGGGCTAACACGGGAAGTGAAACTCATTGGGAACTACAAATCTCAGCACTCTGGTAGTCACAAGGACTACAAGTTTGCACAACGGGCCCGAGAGCGCCGGCGCCAGTGTGTCTAGCCGGTCTGTGCCAGCTATTTAAATTGCTGTCTCCCATTGTTCGGATACTTCCTTATTATATTTTAGTCCTTGCTGCGTGTGAATTTGAGTGCGTGTGTTAATATATTTTATTAGGCTCCAGGATCTAACTCGCTTAACCTTTTAAAAAATAAAAGTATTACCTTTTAGCATTATATTTTATTTTTCTTTACAAATCATTGTGTGAGCTTTAGTGCATTATGTTTTTATCAGGTTCATTGTGTTGTTAAGCGTGTTTAGGGCTAACACAAGAAGTGAAACTCATTGGGAACAACAAATCCCAGCACTCTGGTAGTCACAAGGACTACAAATTTGCACAGAGGGCATGAGCAAATGCGTCTGGCTGGTCTGGGCCAGTCTGGGCCGGTCTGTGTAAGGTCTGTTTTCGTTCTGAGGGTAACTTCACTTTGGATCACCCGGAACACGTCCATACATAATAGGAGTTGCAGAAGTACTAGAAGCCATCCAAAAGTCAAGGGATAGAGTGAATTCCAATTGCTTGTCTTCCCCATGTCAAGGTAAAATCGTCACAACGGAAGGCTTTAATTGCTTGTCACTGGTCTTGCCTGCCTTTAGGGCGGCGTTGGAACCTAAGAACACCCCTACCACTTTAAGGATCATAACTGACAGGGATTACACCCCCCATGAGGACACATTCAAGGCCCATGGGTAGGAAGACCTATCATTTCGATCCATCAAAAGGTGCCAAGCCTTGTGGAGAAGGGGACTAGTTTTAAAACAAACAGTTCTGATCAAATAAAGTCTTTACCACATGGAAATGTTTTTAGTCTTCCCCATCTAGACTTTGTCAGATCTGTACCCGCTCAGATTACCAAGACAGAGGAAGTACAAGACATAGCAACAAAAGACATTATATACCCACAACAAGCTAGCCCGTCAACTAAGTCAGGTAAAGATAACCCTGCCTCAGACAAATAACACCTTAAAAAACATGCTGCTCAACAACTGGTCCCTAATCAAGCATGCTGTAGAGGTTGCCACTCATATTGAAGAAACACTCACAGATATCTGTGCTTTAACAGAAACCTAGAGCAATGAGGCAGTAGGACCATCTTTAGAGCTTGCCATTCCTGCGGGATGTAGCATCCTTAGGACAGATAAGAAAGATGGTAGGGGTGGAAGAGTATTTTCAGAACAGAATTTAACATATGGAAAACTAAAATGGAAGCTATTCCGGGGTCAGAACGCCTTTGTCGTTAAGATCGGGATTAGTCCTGAAACAACCTTGAATCTTCTACTTATTTACAGAGCACCTCGGATTTCCGTGAGAAGTTCTGTGATCGGTTCTTACCCCTAATGAAACCCAGCACTGAATTCCTAATACTAGGAGATTTCAATCTAAGGCTTGGCAATAAATCAGACATCATATCAGGGGCGCTAGAGGCCGCCTTAGGCTCCTTCGGCTTCTGTCATTTGGTCAATGTACCAGCACACTCAAAAGGCCATACTTTGGACTGGGTGGCTGCCCACAATATGAATATGGCAGCACCAGTGGTCTTACCCTGTCTTTGGTCAGATCATTTGTGCATCTACCTTCAGATCACAAATAAACTCTTCTCAAAGAGAATTGTGAAGACTAGGACTCTAAAGGCAGCCAGAAGCTATAAGAAACGCACAGCCAAAGCAATTAAACCATGAGCTTCAACACTATCCTCAGAGATTTAGAACTCAGATACTTTGAAGAAGATGACTCACTCATTTCTTAATACCTTCCATAATATAATGGAATCACTAGCCCCAATAAAGAATAAGATCTGCCAGGAGGGCCATGAGGACAATAAATGGTTCTCAGCTGATATCCAGAAATTAAAAACTGAGAAAATAAAAAATTATATGTTTGGAGAAAAAGTCAGAAGTCATTAGAGTTAACACTTTATAAAAAGTTAGTTAAGGACTATAAAACAGCGATAATTCAAGTCAAAAAAGAAATGATTAAAAACAGGAATGTACCGTCTACATCATGTACAAAAGACATTTCTTAAAGTTTAAGAGAACAGGAAACTCCGAAGGGCCATAATAAAGATCCTGTGATTACAAATGAGGGTTGGTGCACATTAATCCAAGAGACAATGTCAAACAAACTGGCAACCATCAAAAACGATATTTAGGCCAAGAGATTATTAATTAATAAAGCAGAATACTGCAGAAAATACCTAGTCCATAGATAAAGCGAGATCCTGGCTGAAATTCTATTTTACTCCAATCGCCGAAGAGGAAATAGCAACAGTTATCAAATCACTTAAACCAACCAGCTGTAAGGGTTACCCATGCTCGGCTACGATTATTAAGTAATGTCCTGACATCCTATAGCCGGCACTCACCAAATTTGTTAGTGCCTCCTTCAGAGAAAAATTGGTCCCAACTAGACTTAAACAAGCATGGGTTACCCCACTACTAAAATGCGACTCTTACCAATTATAGACCCATTACTAATAGACCCCTCCTTTTTAGGATTCTGGATAATTCGATCCTTAACAATCTCCAATGTAGGATTCGGGCAAGGGCATGTGACTGAGACAACCCTCCCTGATCTGAAGTCCAAGCTTTTGGAAAGAATGGATAGTTGTGCCATCTCGTTGCTAATGATTTTGGATCTTTCAGCCATGTTCGACCTGGTGGACCACGCTATTTTGACCACCAGGTTGAGAGACGATGCCCAATTTTCAGAACAAGTGAGTCAATGGATGATATCCTTCTTCATTGGGAGACAAAGTAGAGTGGTAAGCTCTGAGGCCGAAGCCAAACCGGTCACATTGATATTTGGCATCCCGCAGGGAGTTTCCGTCTCGCCCACACTATATCATATTTTTATGGTCCCGTTCTTTGACCTTCTGGCCCTTAACCACATCATGTTTACAAACTATGCCGATGACTATGCCGGTCATCCCGCTGACCGGGTCGCACAATATGGATGAGAAAAGTGTCAACAGTATATATGACATCATACATAACTGGATGGCGCAAAATGGATTGGCACTCAACAGTGCAAAAACCGAACTCATGGTGGTTGGATCAGGAAACAAGTTGGCTAAACTAAGCCCCTTTTATAGTAGTTTCACTGTAGACAATCACTAAATAGTCACACAAAGGAAAGTAAAAACATTAGGAATTACATTAGATCAATGCCTGAACATGAAGGCACAAGTGGGCAGTCTTGTTTCAGTCACAGCGTATTTTATAAAACTACTTACACATCTTTGCCCTTTTATATCACAAGACATAGCAGAAACAATAGCTCAAGCCATTATAGGCTCTAAGCTTGATTACTATTGCAGCCTCTAAATGGGTGTCGCCCAAGACGAGATTGGTTGTCTGCAGGTCATACAAAACAGTGCAGTTAGAGTGATTAAAAACCTAAAATGGAGGGACCACATATCAGAGGCCAGCCATAGTTTACACTGGCTTCCAGTAAAAGCAAGAATCACCATCCACATGTTATTGATGACATATTAATGTCTAACAGTCTTAATGGAAGGAATGTATTGTGGTGAAGAAGAGCCAGAGACAGCTCAGATCCAGCCACACTACCCAGATACAAACCTGTCTTTGTAAAACATCCAAAACCCTGATGGGGTCTTTCAGTATAGCGGCCCCTCTGGCATGGAATAAACTCCCACTTGACTTGAGAGAAACACAATCTACAAACATGTTGAAGAGGAAATTGAAAATTCTCCTATTTTACTAGACACATGAATCGGCTGTTACCAAATCAGGCTAGTTTAAATGTCTATCTGTCCGTAGGTCAGACTTGTCTCTGTGTTCGCGACCTTAAGCCAACGGGTACTCGGTTGCGTGTTACAAATGCGAAGTAAAGTAAATCCAATAAAGTTTAGGGTCTGCAAAGCCACTTCAAACGGGAGTTTCTTGAATTCACTCACAGGCCCAGCTGGAAGAGCAGAGAGGAGAGATGAGAGTGAGAGAGAGATAGAGAGAGAGATAGAAAGAGAAAGAGAGAGAGAGAGAGAGAGAGAGAGAGGGAGACATGGCTACTTGCTAGGGACTGGAGTCTCAGACAAGGCAGTTGTGCAGGTGAGACTACCCCTCACTAGGAGGTAAGCTACAACCACTGATATCACCTTTGTGAAGGCTAAACCTACATTCAACTGAATTGTTGGACTTTGCACTGAAATTGGTTGCTTCCTAGCAAAAAAGCTGATAAATAAATGCTTCGGCCCCCAGATTGAAAAACAAGGATATGCATTCTTCAGATCAACCAAGTACAGCCAGCAACCTTTATATAGAGCTGACCTGGCCAGGACCAAAGTTATCATCTTGAATCTCTAAAGGGAGAGATATGTTGAAAGATGATGGATACAGGATGGTGCAAAGTCCCACCTGGTTGTTCTTCAGCACCATGAGTAACATGGTGAATAACCCATCCCTCTCTTGTTGGGAGGAACTTTGCCAGAGCCTGGATATGCAGCAGCAAAAGAGGCAGAGAACAAAACTGAATGAGAGGAATATTTTAAGGGGGCAGTAGAAAGAGGGAGACAGAGGCCCCACCTATCCAATTACAGAACACAGAAATCCTCGATACTAGCCCTCCAAATCTGCAGATGGAGGGAACCCCTCCCCCACATTGCAGAAGAATAACTGACTGATAAGCACATCATTGTTTAGACTTTTGCTTTGAAGGTGCGAAGGCAAAGTCATGGTAGAAAACCATGGGGAGGTGTGCTGCTATTTCTTGAACTGCTGTGATGGCTACCTATCTGCCTGCCTTGCAGAGTGCTCCCCTAGAGTTTTCAAATAGGACTTTGACTTGTGATCATCAGCTCTTTGTCCTGCCTGAAAGGGCTATCCGGCAGGTTTGTCCAACAGAGATAGAGATTTTGCCGCTCACTTGCTTCCTGATGAGAACCTCATCTGATAAAGAGTTGGATAGATCAGCTCCCTCAAATGGTAAATCAAGAATCTCATGTACATTCAATTACAATGTAATGGCTCTCAGGTATACTTGGCCATAGGTGACTACTTTGAATGCCATCCATATAGATCCAGCATTTGTGTGGTCTGTGACATATTAGAGAGGGTCTTGTGCCACCTGTTCTGGCCCAGCAAGGTAGGCACAGAAAAGGTACTTTTTGCCTGAAGGGAGAAACTGTCTGAACTCGGCCAGCTCCTTCCATAATTTGAGGCTCACTGACACCAAAAAGCCACTCAAATTTGCCTGGCATCAGCACTTCGATGAGTTCTCGTAGACCTTGCATACCAAGCTCTCCAGAAGTTTATCGTCCATACCAGGGCTTTAAGTGGGGTAAGAAATCGAGGGGGGGCCCTAATTTGGGGGCGTGGCTTGTGGGGGGGCGTGGCCTAAAACGTACGCAAATCGTAAGGTATGCACACACATATATATGCATGTTATATATCTGTGTGCGTACCTTACTATGGTTTGTGTACTTTGCAAGCCATATTTTCTAAACATAGAAATATTTATTTCTATGTTTAGAAAAGATGCCTTGCAAAGTACACAAACCATAGTAAGGTATGCACACAGATATTATAACATGCATATATATGTGTGTGTGTGCATACCTTACGGTTTGCCTACTTTTCAGGCCATTTTTTTTTTAAACATTTCGGTTTTATAAAAGATGGCTATGAAAGTACACAATTCAAGCCATCTTTTATAAAACTTTGACTACGGACAAAATTGTCCGTCGGCAAAGATTTATAAAAGATGGCTTGAATTGTGTACTTTTCAAGCCATCTTTCATAAACCTCGAAAAATGTCGAGGATTCCCCAGGTTCGCCGAGGGTTAAAGACGCCTCGGCGACCTGGGGAAACAAAGGGACAGTAACTGCCTCTGATGACCCCTCGCGCGAGAGGTCACCAGAGGCAGTTACTATGACTTACAGAAGTGGCAGCCAGGCACAGCATCGCTGTGGTTGGCTGCCACTTCTGTCAGATGCCTGACTTCATGGCAGGCGCATCTCCCGTCGCGGCTGCCGCCGCGACGGGATAATGCATCCCGCCAATGTTGCGTGCAGTGGAAGGGGGGGCCCCGGCAGGGCCCTGGCTCAGTCCCACTTTTTGGAGACTGCCGGGGCCCGGCAGGCCCCGGCCCACTTAAAGCCCTGGTCCATACCAATGACCGAAACCAAAGACCCTGTTGCTTATGTGGAATATGCGGTCATGGCTGCCACCACTGAGGACAAATGTTAAGAATGAGAGACCACACACAGCTTCTTGTATGGAATAATTTTGTGCTGCATGCCAATCCTCCTGTTGATGACAGAAGCTTAGTGGGACATTTGACATAACTTCAAAGCCTTAGCTACTATTTCCCACGGTATGGTTACCACCAGACATATCTGTGCTTCTGGATGATAACACTCTGGAAGCTAACACCAAAGAAAATACCATGTGATAGGCTGAGCACTGATAATAATAGAAGTTTAGACAGGGGTGGGGTGGCGTTGCATCAACTTGGCATCCGGGATAACGTGCAGGGTTCTCGTGAGGACGCTGCACGTTATTTCAGATGCCTCGTTGACCACGTCGACTGGCTAGGAGAGATCACTGGTGTTGGGTTCCTCTGTGTGCAGGACCTTATGCCGACCCCCTCCTCAACTGAACCCCCTTTGTGCCAGTCGTCCTCCGTGCCATCTTCCGGCCCAAGTATCACCTGGGCACCCTGTGGAGCTGCCTCTGACCCAGCGGCCAGGCTGGTGGAGGACACATCCCTGCCACAGTCGGGAGTCGGAGGTCCAGCAGGGGTGGCCACCCCAACAACTGGACTACAGCAGGAGGAGGATGGGCAGGCATCAACAGGAAGGCAACATGCACGGCAGCAGCTGGCTCAAGGTGGGAGCGATGATGGCTCGGGCCATCAACATCAGAGGGGCAGGCATCGGCCGGAGGGCAGGAGGACCCTGGATTGCGAGTGGCTTCCGTGTGGCAGCGGTTGGGCCAGCAAATAGATGCGGAGCGGCGGCGGGTGGAAGAGGCATGGCTCACTATGGTCAGGGCGGAGAACTCCATGCGCAGGGCGCTGAGATGGGCTGAGTGTCTCAAGGAAATTCGCAGGGAGTTGGAGGTGGACATGGCATTATCCCTGCGAGACCTCGGGCCAGGGAACAGGCCCGCCTCCAGGACGTTGAACAGGAGTTTGATGATGCTCTGGACCGGGAAATCAACAAACCAGCCGTAGGACTTGCCCGCCGCCATTGTATATAGTTCATTAGTGTTAGGTTTCCTTTCTATTTTTCTTTCATTTGGGCCGCATGGACTATGCCCCACCTTTTTGTATATAGTTATTTATTAGGTAGGGGTTTTTGTAGGTTTCCTTTGGATTGTTGGGCTCATGGACCCTGGATTCTTACATTGTATATAGTTCAGGACTGGATTTGACTTCATTGCTTTCTTTTTCCCATGGAGCAATGGTTTTCTTTTTTTTTTACCTTTGGATTTGGTTTGATGGACGAACCCTTTGGAGCCATTTTCATTTGGATTTATTTGGATTCAGCATTCATATAATTTTCATTCATTTTGGACATCCAGCCTTTTGTTTATTATTTTTTTTCTTGTGTTATTTTCTTTCATTCCGTTGATTTTGTATTTAATACATTTTGATTTCATACTTCATTTGTGTGGTTTTCTCTCTCTGGATTTGTTCATGTCACGATGTGGGTTTTCTCATTCACTTGCCCCCATTCTGTGTGCCTGGTGGACATGTATTCATGTGCATACTTGTCATTTGGGATCTATCATGACATGGGGATTTCAATGTGGAGTGGATGGAATACTTGGTTGGGTGTTTGGACTGGGGTGGCGTGGGGTGGGATTTGGGGGGCCATAAGGGCCATGAGTGTGGATCGTGATGACGTGTTGGGGGGACATGAGTCAGGGCCTGCTGGCAGATGCCGTCACTGCTGGGTGGGTGGGGGTGCAGGGGGACATGAGTCGGGGCCTGCTGGCAGGTGCCCGTCACAGCTGGGTGGGTGGGGGTGCAGGGGGACATGAGTCAGGGCCTGCTGGCAGGTGCCTGTCACTGCTGGGTGGGTGGGGGTGCAGGGGGACATGAGTCGGGGCCTGCTGGCAGGTGCTCGTCAATGGTGGGTGGGTGGGTGGTTGGGGGGACTGTCTCAGGGCCTGCTGGCAGGTGCCTGTCATTGCTGGGTGGGTGGGGGTGCAGGGGGACATGAGTCGGGGCCTGCTGGAAGGTGCCCATCACTGCTGGGTGGGTGGCGGTGCAGGGGGACATGAGTCAGGGCCTGCTGGCAGGTGCCTGTCACTGCTGGGTGGGTGGGGGTGCAGAGGGACATGAGTCGGGGCCTGTTGGCAGGTGCCCGTCAATGGTGGGTGGGTGAGTGGGTGGGGGGACATGAGTCGGGGCCTGCTGGCATGTGCTCGTCACTGCTGGGTGGGTGGGGGTGCAGGGGGACATGAGTCGGGGCCTGGTGGCAGGTGCCCGTCACTGCTGGGTGGGTGGGGGTGCAGGGGGACATGAGTCGGGGCCTGCTGGCAAGTGTCCGTCAATGGTGGGTGGGTGAGTGGGTGGGGAGACATGAGTCGGGGCCTGCTGGCAGGTGCCCATCACTGCTGGGTGGGTCGGGGTGCAGGGGGACATGAGTCGGGGGCCTGCTGGCAGGTGCCCATCAATGGGGGTGGGTGGATGGGTGGAGGACATGAGTCGCGGCTCACAAGTGCATGGTGCCATGTGGGCTGCCTTCAGGGCATGGTGAGGGTTGTAGGGTAGTCCCCTGTGGTGTGGGCTGCCTGCAGGGCATGGGGAGGGGGGAAAGCGCACACCCGGGAGGGCCCACAATGCCAAATTGTGTGTGAAACTCCCCACGTACCCCTCAAATACACGTACCCCGCTCTCACATGGAGTGTCGTGTGTGAAACTTCCCACGCACCCCCGAAATACACGTACCACGCTCGCACAAGGCCTATCGCGTGTGAAACTCCCCACGTACCCCCAAATACATGTACCCCGCTCGCACAGGGCCTATCGCGTGTGAAACTCCCTGCGTACCCCCCAAATACATGTATCCCGCTCGCACAGGGCCTATCGCGTGTTAAACTCCCCGTCTACGCCCAAAAACACGTACCCCACTTACACAGGGCCTATCGCGTGTGAAACTCCCCACGCACCTCCCAAATACACGTATCCCACTCGCGCAGGGCCTATCGCGTGTCAAACTCCCCACGTACCCCCAAATACACGTATCCCACTCGCGCAGGGCCTATCGCGTGTCAAACTCCCCGCGTTCCCCCAAATACACGTGTCCCGCTTGCACAGGGCCTATCGCGTCTGAAACTTCCCGCGCACCCCCGAAATTCACGCAGGCTGCCCATCCACCCTCCCCATGTCCCACAGGCAGCCCATCCACCCTGGCCATGCCCCACAGGCAGCCCACACCACAGGGGGGACTTTTTCCATGCAATTTACCTGGCGCAAGCAGGGTACTTGTATTCTGAGGGGTGCGCAGGGAGTTTTACATGCGTTTTCGCTAGCGCGAGAGGGGTACGTATATTCTGTGGGGTGCGTGGGCAGTTTTACATACATTTTCGCTAGCGTGAGAGGGGTACGTGTATTCTGAGGGGTGCGTGGGGAGCTTTACACACGTTGTCGTGGTTGGGGGGCTGTATGCTGGTCCAATGGCCTTTGCGCCAAGTACTGGATTTGTGCGATGTTTATGGCGCACAGGGCGGGGTAGGGGGCGTAACTGGTGCTGCTGCAGGGTCGCTGCGCCACTCTGCGCCACGACTGGTTAAAATCCATGAATACGCTGTGCGCTGAAATGGGTTTTGGCACATGCGGCTGGCGCAGACTGCCGCACGCACACACTGTGCGCCAGCCGCGTTGGCCACTTGTGCGCTGAATTCTATGAATTAGCCCCAGTGTGTTTTGGCTGTCTTGTGAACCATTAGTGTGGTTCTAACCTATCGCAGCCTTCGTCAGGACGTGACGCATTTCTTATGGTTCCAACAATGTTTGTTCTGTGTCTACAAGAAAACAAATGTATGTGTGTGTTAGCAAAAAGGGGTTGGAGGGGGTTGTCATATATATTACAAATAGGAGGAATGCGCCTGGGGTAATTTAAGAAACAACAAATGTACTGCTGGACATCGTACCAGTGGTAGTAGCCAGACCAGTGAGTGGGGTGCCAATTGGCCCACTCAGATTGATTATAGATGCAGTTGTCAGTCGCCCAAGTGTTTGAATAAAATAAGTACATAATTGGCTTGACATAACAACTCGTAACAGGTGAACACAAGCTGATAAGAATAGAAACACTCTTACCTGTGAATGCTGCCCAATCACTTTGTTTGCTGACCTTACTGTGAAAGGAGGTGTTGCTGCAGATTTACTGGCACAAACTATCCATTGGGTGATACCTGCAACAATTAGCAAAGTTTTATCTCCATGTCATGTAATATATGTAGGGTGCCAAAAATTGCCCTGCTCACACATCCAATGTATACTGCTTATTTCTCTTTCATAGCAGTAAAATGAATGAATTTGTACATCACTAGCGGTGGATGGCCACGGAGAGCTCAGGGAGTTATTTAATATCTATATTTGTAAATGTAGCCTGTTGGCATTGCTGACCCACTGTGTGTGGCAAGGTTCTTACATCAATAGCCGTACGAAAACACGTAGAGCTACGAACGCTCATGGAGTTATTTAATATCAATATATGTAAATGCAGAGACATTGCTGACCCACTGTGTGTGACAAGGTTCTTACATCAATAGATATACGAAAACATGTGCAGCTGCAAACATGTATGTAGCAACAAACAAGACCATAGGTATAACTGCCAAGGCAAAGCATATATAGATGACCCGCGGGGCCACGTGTCCTATTTACTTGCTCATCGGTAATGAAAAGTTTTACCTTATTGGAAATACTGTATGTATCCGTGTTCTGTCAGTGTGTGTACAGTGTAACTGCACCGTGGCTATCCCCCATTACTAAGTAGCAGAGCCCAAACAAAGATAGACACAATATCCGGGTATATGGAGCGGCCATCTTGTAAAAGCCAATACCTCCTGGTGTAGTACTGCGCCCGTTAGTCTAACATCATATACTGGTGTGGCTTGATGGTGCACAAGGAATTGCTGTGCTAATTAGTATGCACATTAAAGGTGTTTGGCACAGAATATTTAATTGCAAAAAAGGTTTGAAAAATATTTTGAAACCAATATTGTTTGGGAGTATATTTCCAATAAACAAACAGAAACTAAAACTAAATGACAGTAAAACTAAATGAAGGGGCTCATAACAATGTTTTCTCTAGAAGCAAATGGATAAGTATGGAAAACCTTTCATGGAAAAGGAACCACAGAACCAACCCAGGGCCTGGTTTGAGCAAAGTGACCCAAGGCTTCTAAAAAGCATAACCCTGTATAGCATGATTACATGCCGTAAACATGTAGGGAAAATGTGAGGAAAAGGAAAGGAAACATCCATAAGTGTATATCTTGTGCTCAGAAGCAACAGGAATAATGCACACAATGCCACTATTCATCCAATGCATTAGTATTTGTATGGTTTCATCTAGTTATATGCACAATGTTACATGGTTCCATCTATTAGTACGCACAGTCTCACATGCCATTACATTGAGGTATATATTGTGTCCCAATCCCTAATCCATAATAATTTTCTGAGGTTGTAAAACAGAACCTGGCTGGCCACCAAAGGGACTACCAGCATTGCCTTTCATGGTCTCAAAGTGAAGTCAAGAATGCCTTAATAGCTTTGTGTATGAGAGGAATAGGGGAAGGCATAAATGTAGAGGCCCGCCTAAGGAATACAGAGTCGGTCACTCAGTGAGCCTGGGGTTGTTCCTGTATGTTTATTACAGATATTGGCATGATGTTGTTGGTCATGATTAACAGTGAACAGCCTTGATCCTGGCCAGACAGCTGTTCAGTGATTTGAACAACTCTTGCAGTTTGAGTGCACTTAAATTAATGAGGTTCCCCTCAGGCCCTCATCGGTTGTGAAACCAAATACCTCCAAGGGTGTCTCCCCAAAACAAAAAGTATATTTGATGGTAACTGTCACTGAAGAGGGAGGATCCTGTAAACCCTATCCCTTCATCAGACAGCTTCACCAGGTTGGAACAACACATCAGACCCAGCATACTGGGGATGATCTGCATGGCCCCAGACTGATACAAGGTACAGTTGAGCATGTATCATCTTGAGTCTTACAGGAGGCACACAGGGAGCATCCAAAGTCATGAGAAGCACCTTCAACTGACAAGTTGTGGTGGAGAGATTGCTCAGGAAAATGTTGCAAGCCATCATGAATCCCTGTCCCCTCTCTTCGGTAGGCAAGAAGTAGACCACTTGGATATTCTAGCTAAACCCAATAAAGTTTAGGGTCTGTAAAGCCATGTGAAACAGGACTGGGCATTCACTCTCTCTCTCTCTGAGTCATGGGCTTTGAAACCAACTTGTGCTCCAACTCCAGCGGCGTAATGATGTCAGGGGGCTTCCCCTGTGCATCAGGTTCCTCTCCTTTCTTCCTCCTCATAACAGTTAAATACGCATCTCGTGTTAAAGAGGCATCTCCCTTTTCTTGTGCCACTGGGCATAATCTTGCATTGTCTTCAGCCAAAGATAAGGATGCAACATTCTTCAGCCTACCAGATAGTCCCATGTATGTAAGCAAATTCATTGGTCTAGGAGTTCCTCACAGGGCATACAAAGCCATGAGAAGCCTCTTCAACTGACAAGCTGTGGTGGAGACATTTCTTATGAAAATGTTGCAAGATATCATCAATCCCTGTCCCCACTCTTAGGTAGGAAAGAACTAGGCCACGTGGATATCCTTATTATATTTTAGTCCTTGCTGCGTGTGAATCGAGTGCGTGAGTTAATATATTTTATTAGGCTCCATGATCTAACTCGCTTCACCTTTAAAGAAAAAGTATTACCTTTTAGCATTTTATTTTATTGCCTTTTAGAAATCATTGTGTGAGTTTTAGTGCATTACGTTTTTATCAGGCTCATTGTGTTGTTAAGTGCTGTATTACTTCTGTTTAGGGCTAACACGGGAAGTGAAACTCATTGGGAACTACAAATCTCAGCACTCTGGTAGTCACAAGGACTACAAGTTTGCACAACGGGCCCGAGAGCGCCGGCGCCAGTGTGTCTAGCCGGTCTGTGCCAGCTATTTAAATTGCTGTCTCCCATTGTTCGGATACTTCCTTATTATATTTTAGTCCTTGCTGCGTGTGAATTTGAGTGTGTGTGTTAATATATTTTATTAGGCTCCAGGATCTAACTCGCTTAACCTTTTAAAAAATAAAAGTATTACCTTTTAGCATTATATTTTATTTTTCTTTAGAAATCATTGTGTGAGCTTTAGTGCATTATGTTTTTATTAGGTTCATTGTGTTGTTAAGCGTGTTTAGGGCTAACACAAGAAGTGAAACTCATTGGGAACAACAAATCCCAGCACTCTGGTAGTCACAAGGACTACAAATTTGCACAGAGGGCATGAGCAAATGCGTCTGGCTGGTCTGGGCCAGTCTGGGCCAGTCTGTGTAAGGTCTGTTTTCGTTCTGAGGGTAACTTCACTTTGGATCACCCGGAACACGTCCATACATAATAGGAGTTGCAGAAGTACTAGAAGCCATCCAAAAGTCAAGGGATAGAGTGAATTCCAATTGCTTGTCTTCCCCATGTCAAGGTAAAATCGTCACAACGGAAGGCTTTAATTGCTTGTCACTGGTCTTGCCTGCCTTTAGGGCGGCGTTGGAACCTAAGAACACCCCTACCACTTTAAGGATCATAACTGACAGGGATTACACCCCCCATGAGGACACATTCAAGGCCCATGGGTAGGAAGACCTATCATTTCGATCCATCAAAAGGTGCCAAGCCTTGTGGAGAAGGGGACTAGTTTTAAAACAAACAGTTCTGATCAAATAAAGTCTTTACCACATGGAAATGTTTTTAGTCTTCCCCATCTAGACTTTGTCAGATCTGTACCCGCTCATGAGGCTGCTTTAAAGGCCCTTGACAAGGGAGCTCAGATTACCAAGACAGAGGAAGTACAAGACATAGCAACAAAAGACATTATATACCCACAACAAGCTAGCCCGTCAACTAAGTCAGGTAAAGATAACCCTGCCTCAGACAAATAACACCTTAAAAAACATGCTGCTCAACAACTGGTCCCTAATCAAGCATGCTGTAGAGGTTGCCACTCATATTGAAGAAACACTCACAGATATCTGTGCTTTAACAGAAACCTAGAGCAATGAGGCAGTAGGACCATCTTTAGAGCTTGCCATTCCTGCGGGATGTAGCATCCTTAGGACAGATAAGAAAGATGGTAGGGGTGGAAGAGTATTTTCAGAACAGAATTTAACATATGGAAAACTAAAATGGAAGCTATTCCGGGGTCAGAACGCCTTTGTCGTTAAGATCGGGATTAGTCCTGAAACAACCTTGAATCTTCTACTTATTTACAGAGCACCTCGGATTTCCGTGAGAAGTTCTGTGATCGGTTCTTACCCCTAATGAAACCCAGCACTGAATTCCTAATACTAGGAGATTTCAATCTAAGGCTTGGCAATAAATCAGACATCATATCAGGGGCGCTAGAGGCCGCCTTAGGCTCCTTCGGCTTCTGTCATTTGGTCAATGTACCAGCACACTCAAAAGGCCATACTTTGGACTGGGTGGCTGCCCACAATATGAATATGGCAGCACCAGTGGTCTTACCCTGTCTTTGGTCAGATCATTTGTGCATCTACCTTCAGATCACAAATAAACTCTTCTCAAAGAGAATTGTGAAGACTAGGACTCTAAAGGCAGCCAGAAGCTATAAGAAACGCACAGCCAAAGCAATTAAACCATGAGCTTCAACACTATCCTCAGAGATTTAGAACTCAGATACTTTGAAGAAGATGACTCACTCATTTCTTAATACCTTCCATAATATAATGGAATCACTAGCCCCAATAAAGAATAAGATCTGCCAGGAGGGCCATGAGGACAATAAATGGTTCTCAGCTGATATCCAGAAATTAAAAACTGAGAAAATAAAAAATTATATGTTTGGAGAAAAAGTCAGAAGTCATTAGAGTTAACACTTTATAAAAAGTTAGTTAAGGACTATAAAACAGCAATAATTCAAGTCAAAAAAGAAATGATTAAAAATAGGAATGTACCTCTACATCATGTACAAAAGACATTTCTTAAAGTTTAAGAGAACAGGAAACTCCGAAGGGCCATAATAAAGATCCTGTGATTACAAATGAGGGTTGGTGCACATTAATCCAAGAGACAATGTCAAACAAACTGGCAACCATCAAAAACGATATTTAGGCCAAGAGAGATTAATTAATAAAGCAGAATACTGCAGAAAATACTTAGTCCATAGATAAAGCGAGATCCTGGCTGAAATTCTATTTTACTCCAATCGCCGAAGAGGAAATAGCAACAGTTATCAAATCACTTAAACCAACCAGCTGTAAGGGTTACCCATGCTCGGCTACGATTATTAAGTAATGTCCTGACATCCTATAGCCGGCACTCACCAAATTTGTTAGTGCCTCCTTCAGTGAAAAATTGGTCCCAACTAGACTTAAACAAGCATGGGTTACCCCACTACTAAAATGCGACTCTTACCAATTATAGACCCATTACTAATAGACCCCTCCTTTTTAGGATTCTGGATAATTCGATCCTTAACAATCTCCAATGTAGGATTCGGGCAAGGGCATGTGACTGAGACAACCCTCCCTGATCTGAAGTCCAAGCTTTTGGAAAGAATGGATAGTTGTGCCATCTCGTTGCTAATGATTTTGGATCTTTCAGCCATGTTCGACCTGGTGGACCACGCTATTTTGACCACCAGGTTGAGAGACGATGCCCAATTTTCAGAACAAGTGAGTCAATGGATGATATCCTTCTTCATTGGGAGACAAAGTAGAGTGGTAAGCTCTGAGGCCGAAGCCAAACCGGTCACATTGATATTTGGCATCCCGCAGGGAGTTTCCGTCTCGCCCACACTATATCATATTTTTATGGTCCCGTTCTTTGACCTTCTGGCCCTTAACCACATCATGTTTACAAACTATGCCGATGACTATGCCGGTCATCCCGCTGACCGGGTCGCACAATATGGATGAGAAAAGTGTCAACAGTATATATGACATCATACATAACTGGATGGCGCAAAATGGATTGGCACTCAACAGTGCAAAAACCGAACTCATGGTGGTTGGATCAGGAAACAAGTTGGCTAAACTAAGCCCCTTTTATAGTAGTTTCACTGTAGACAATCACTAAATAGTCACACAAAGGAAAGTAAAAACATTAGGAATTACATTAGATCAATGCCTGAACATGAAGGCACAAGTGGGCAGTCTTGTTTCAGTCACAGCGTATTTTATAAAACTACTTACACATCTTTGCCCTTTTATATCACAAGACATAGCAGAAACAATAGCTCAATCCATTATAGGCTCTAAGCTTGATTACTATTGCAGCCTCTAAATGGGTGTCGCCCAAGACGAGATTGGTTGTCTGCAGGTCATACAAAACAGTGCAGTTAGAGTGATTAAAAACCTAAAATGGAGGGACCACATATCAGAGGCCAGCCATAGTTTACACTGGCTTCCAGTAAAAGCAAGAATCACCATCCACATGTTATTGATGACATATTAATGTCTAACAGTCTTAATGGAAGGAATGTATTGTGGTGAAGAAGAGCCAGAGACAGCTCAGATCCAGCCACACTACCCAGATACAAACCTGTCTTTGTAAAACATCCAAAACCCTGATGGGGTCTTTCAGTATAGCGGCCCCTCTGGCATGGAATAAACTCCCACTTGACTTGAGAGAAACACAATCTACAAACATGTTGAAGAGGAAATTGAAAATTCTCCTATTTTACTAGACACATGAATCGGCTGTTACCAAATCAGGCTAGTTTAAATGTCTATCTGTCCGTAGGTCAGACTTGTCTCTGTGTTCGCGACCTTAAGCCAACGGGTACTCGGTTGCGTGTTACAAATGCGAAGTAAAGTAAATCCAATAAAGTTTAGGGTCTGCAAAGCCACTTCAAACGGGAGTTTCTTGAATTCACTCACAGGCCCAGCTGGAATGAGCAGAGAGGAGAGATGAGAGTGAGAGAGAGATAGAGAGAGAGATAGAAAGAGAAAGAGAGAGAGAGAGAGAGAGAGAGAGAGGGAGACATGGCTACTTGCTAGGGAATGGAGTCTCAGACAAGGCAGTTGTGCAGGTGAGACTACCCCTCACTAGGAGGTAAGCTACAACCACTGATATCACCTTTGTGAAGGCTAAACCTACATTCAACTGAATTGTTGGACTTTGCACTGAAATTGGTTGCTTCCTAGCAAAAAAGCTGATAAATAAATGCTTCGGCCCCCAGATTGAAAAACAAGGATATGCATTCTTCAGATCAACCAAGTACAGCCAGCAACCTTTATATAGAGCTGACCTGGCCAGGACCAAAGTTATCATCTTGAATCTCTAAAGGGAGAGATATGTTGAAAGATGATGGATACAGGATGGTGCAAAGTCCCACCTGGTTGTTCTTCAGCACCATGAGTAACATGGTGAATAACCCATCCCTCTCTTGTTGGGAGGAACTTTGCCAGAGCCTGGATATGCAGCAGCAAAAGAGGCAGAGAACAAAACTGAATGAGAGGAATATTTTAAGGGGGCAGTAGAAAGAGGGAGACAGAGGCCCCACCTATCCAATTACAGAACACAGAAATCCTCGATACTAGCCCTCCAAATCTGCAGATGGAGGGAACCCCTCCCCCACATTGCAGAAGAATAACTGACTGATAAGCACATCATTGTTTAGACTTTTGCTTTGAAGGTGCGAAGGCAAAGTCATGGTAGAAAACCATGGGGAGGTGTGCTGCTATTTCTTGAACTGCTGTGATGGCTACCTATCTGCCTGCCTTGCAGAGTGCTCCCCTAGAGTTTTCAAATAGGACTTTGACTTGTGATCATCAGCTCTTTGTCCTGCCTGAAAGGGCTATCCGGCAGGTTTGTCCAACAGAGATAGAGATTTTGCCGCTCACTTGCTTCCTGATGAGAACCTCATCTGATAAAGAGTTGGATAGATCAGCTCCCTCAAATGGTAAATCAAGAATCTCATGTACATTCAATTACAATGTAATGGCTCTCAGGTATACTTGGCCATAGGTGACTACTTTGAATGCCATCCATATAGATCCAGCATTTGTGTGGTCTGTGACATATTAGAGAGGGTCTTGTGCCACCTGTTCTGGCCCAGCAAGGTAGGCACAGAAAAGGTACTTTTTGCCTGAAGGGAGAAACTGTCTGAACTCGGCCAGCTCCTTCCATAATTTGAGGCTCACTGACACCAAAAAGCCACTCAAATTTGCCTGGCATCAGCACTTCGATGAGTTCTCGTAGACCTTGCATACCAAGCTCTCCAGAAGTTTATCGTCCATACCAGGGCTTTAAGTGGGGTAAGAAATCGAGGGGGGGGCCTAATTTGGGGGCGTGGCTTGTGGGGGGGCGTGGCCTAAAACGTACGCAAATCGTAAGGTATGCACACACATATATATGCATGTTATATATCTGTGTGCGTACCTTACTATGGTTTGTGTACTTTGCAAGCCATATTTTCTAAACATAGAAATATTTATTTCTATGTTTAGAAAAGATGCCTTGCAAAGTACACAAACCATAGTAAGGTATGCACACAGATATTATAACATGCATATATATGTGTGTGTGTGCATACCTTACGGTTTGCCTACTTTTCAGGCCATTTTTTTTTTAAACATTTCGGTTTTATAAAAGATGGCTTTGAAAGTACACAATTCAAGCCATCTTTTATAAAACTTTGACTACGGACAAAATTGTCCGTCGGCAAAGATTTATAAAAGATGGCTTGAATTGTGTACTTTTCAAGCCATCTTTCATAAACCTCGAAAAATGTCGAGGATTCCCCAGGTTCGCCGAGGGTTAAAGACGCCTCGGCGACCTGGGGAAACAAAGGGACAGTAACTGCCTCTGATGACCCCTCGCGCGAGAGGTCACCAGAGGCAGTTACTATGACTTACAGAAGTGGCAGCCAGGCACAGCATCGCTGTGGTTGGCTGCCACTTCTGTCAGATGCCTGACTTCATGGCAGGCGCATCTCCCGTCGCGGCTGCCGCCGCGACGGGATAATGCATCCCGCCAATGTTGCGTGCAGTGGAAGGGGGGGCCCCGGCAGGGCCCTGGCTCAGTCCCACTTTTTGGAGACTGCCGGGGCCCGGCAGGCCCCGGCCCACTTAAAGCCCTGGTCCATACCAATGACCGAAACCAAAGACCCTGTTGCTTATGTGGAATATGCGGTCATGGCTGCCACCACTGAGGACAAATGTTAAGAATGAGAGACCACACACAGCTTCTTGTATGGAATAATTTTGTGCTGCATGCCAATCCTCCTGTTGATGACAGAAGCTTAGTGGGACATTTGACATAACTTCAAAGCCTTAGCTACTATTTCCCACGGTATGGTTACCACCAGACATATCTGTGCTTCTGGATGATAACACTCTGGAAGCTAACACCAAAGAAAATACCATGTGATAGGCTGAGCACTGATAATAATAGAAGTTTAGAAAGGGGTGGGGTGGCGTTGCATCAACTTGGCATCCGGGATAACGTGCAGGGTTCTCGTGAGGACGCTGCACGTTATTTCAGATGCCTCGTTGACCACGTCGACTGGCTAGGAGAGATCACTGGTGCTGGGTTTGTCTGTGTGCAGGACCTTATGCCGACCCCCTCCTCAACTGAACCCCCTTTGTGCCAGTCGTCCTCCGTGCCATCTTCCGGCCCAAGTATCACCTGGGCACCCTGTGGAGCTGCCTCTGACCCAGCGGCCAGGCTGGTGGAGGACACATCCCTGCCACAGTCGGGAGTCGGAGGTCCAGCAGGGGTGGCCACCCCAACAACTGGACTACAGCAGGAGGAGGATGGGCAGGCATCAACAGGAAGGCAACATGCACGGCAGCAGCTGGCTCAAGGTGGGAGCGATGATGGCTCGGGCCATCAACATCAGAGGGGCAGGCATCGGCCGGAGGGCAGGAGGACCCTGGATTGCGAGTGGCTTCCGTGTGGCAGCGGTTGGGCCAGCAAATAGATGCGGAGCGGCGGCGGGTGGAAGAGGCATGGCTCACTATGGTCAGGGCGGAGAACTCCATGCGCAGGGCGCTGAGATGGGCTGAGTGTCTCAAGGAAATTCGCAGGGAGTTGGAGGTGGACATGGCATTATCCCTGCGAGACCTCGGGCCAGGGAACAGGCCCGCCTCCAGGACGTTGAACAGGAGTTTGATGATGCTCTGGACCGGGAAATCAACAAACCAGCCGTAGGACTTGCCCGCCGCCATTGTATATAGTTCATTAGTGTTAGGTTTCCTTTCTATTTTTCTTTCATTTGGGCCGCATGGACTATGCCCCACCTTTTTGTATATAGTTATTTATTAGGTAGGGGTTTTTGTAGGTTTCCTTTGGATTGTTGGGCTCATGGACCCTGGATTCTTACATTGTATATAGTTCAGGACTGGATTTGACTTCATTGCTTTCTTTTTCCCATGGAGCAATGGTTTTCTTTTTTTTTTACCTTTGGATTTGGTTTGATGGACGAACCCTTTGGAGCCATTTTCATTTGGATTTATTTGGATTCAGCATTCATATAATTTTCATTCATTTTGGACATCCAGCCTTTTGTTTATTATTTTTTTTCTTGTGTTATTTTCTTTCATTCCGTTGATTTTGTATTTAATACATTTTGATTTCATACTTCATTTGTGTGGTTTTCTCTCTCTGGATTTGTTCATGTCACGATGTGGGTTTTCTCATTCACTTGCCCCCATTCTGTGTGCCTGGTGGACATGTATTCATGTGCATACTTGTCATTTGGGATCTATCATGACATGGGGATTTCAATGTGGAGTGGATGGAATACTTGGTTGGGTGTTTGGACTGGGGTGGCGTGGGGTGGGATTTGGGGGGCCATAAGGGCCATGAGTGTGGATCGTGATGACGTGTTGGGGGGACATGAGTCAGGGCCTGCTGGCAGATGCCGTCACTGCTGGGTGGGTGGGGGTGCAGGGGGACATGAGTCGGGGCCTGCTGGCAGGTGCCCGTCACAGCTGGGTGGGTGGGGGTGCAGGGGGACATGAGTCAGGGCCTGCTGGCAGGTGCCTGTCACTGCTGGGTGGGTGGGGGTGCAGGGGGACATGAGTCGGGGCCTGCTGGCAGGTGCTCGTCAATGGTGGGTGGGTGGGTGGTTGGGGGGACTGTCTCAGGGCCTGCTGGCAGGTGCCTGTCATTGCTGGGTGGGTGGGGGTGCAGGGGGACATGAGTCGGGGCCTGCTGGAAGGTGCCCATCACTGCTGGGTGGGTGGCGGTGCAGGGGGACATGAGTCAGGGCCTGCTGGCAGGTGCCTGTCACTGCTGGGTGGGTGGGGGTGCAGAGGGACATGAGTCGGGGCCTGTTGGCAGGTGCCCGTCAATGGTGGGTGGGTGAGTGGGTGGGGGGACATGAGTCGGGGCCTGCTGGCATGTGCCCGTCACTGCTGGGTGGGTGGGGGTGCAGGGGGACATGAGTCGGGGCCTGGTGGCAGGTGCCCGTCACTGCTGGGTGGGTGGGGGTGCAGGGGGACATGAGTCGGGGCCTGCTGGCAAGTGTCCGTCAATGGTGGGTGGGTGAGTGGGTGGGGAGACATGAGTCGGGGCCTGCTGGCAGGTGCCCATCACTGCTGGGTGGGTCGGGGTGCAGGGGGACATGAGTCGGGGGCCTGCTGGCAGGTGCCCATCAATGGGGGTGGGTGGATGGGTGGAGGACATGAGTCGCGGCTCACAAGTGCATGGTGCCATGTGGGCTGCCTTCAGGGCATGGTGAGGGTTGTAGGGTAGTCCCCTGTGGTGTGGGCTGCCTGCAGGGCATGGGGAGGGGGGAAAGCGCACACCCGGGAGGGCCCACAATGCCAAATTGTGTGTGAAACTCCCCACGTACCCCTCAAATACACGTACCCCGCTCTCACATGGAGTGTCGTGTGTGAAACTTCCCACGCACCCCCGAAATACACGTACCACTCTCGCACAAGGCCTATCGCGTGTGAAACTCCCCACGTACCCCCAAATACATGTACCCCGCTCGCACAGGGCCTATCGCGTGTGAAACTCCCTGCGTACCCCCCAAATACATGTATCCCGCTCGCACAGGGCCTATCGCGTGTTAAACTCCCCGTCTACGCCCAAAAACACGTACCCCACTTACACAGGGCCTATCGCGTGTGAAACTCCCCACGCACCTCCCAAATACACGTATCCCACTCGCGCAGGGCCTATCGCGTGTCAAACTCCCCACGTACCCCCAAATACACGTATCCCACTCGCGCAGGGCCTATCGCGTGTCAAACTCCCCGCGTTCCCCCAAATACACGTGTCCCGCTTGCACAGGGCCTATCGCGTCTGAAACTTCCCGCGCACCCCCGAAATTCACGCAGGCTGCCCATCCACCCTCCCCATGTCCCACAGGCAGCCCATCCACCCTGGCCATGCCCCACAGGCAGCCCACACCACAGGGGGGACTTTTTCCATGCAATTTACCTGGCGCAAGCAGGGTACTTGTATTCTGAGGGGTGCGCAGGGAGTTTTACATGCGTTTTCGCTAGCGCGAGAGGGGTACGTATATTCTGTGGGGTGCGTGGGCAGTTTTACATACATTTTCGCTAGCGTGAGAGGGGTACGTGTATTCTGAGGGGTGCGTGGGGAGCTTTACACACGTTGTCGTGGTTGGGGGGCTGTATGCTGGTCCAATGGCCTTTGCGCCAAGTACTGGATTTGTGCGATGTTTATGGCGCACAGGGCGGGGTAGGGGGCGTAACTGGTGCTGCTGCAGGGTCGCTGCGCCACTCTGCGCCACGACTGGTTAAAATCCATGAATACGCTGTGCGCTGAAATGGGTTTTGGCACATGCGGCTGGCGCAGACTGCCGCACGCACACACTGTGCGCCAGCCGCGTTGGCCACTTGTGCGCTGAATTCTATGAATTAGCCCCAGTGTGTTTTGGCTGTCTTGTGAACCATTAGTGTGGTTCTAACCTATCGCAGCCTTCGTCAGGACGTGACACATTTCTTATGGTTCCAACAATGTTTGTTCTGTGTCTACAAGAAAACAAATGTATGTGTGTGTTAGCAAAAAGGGGTTGGAGGGGGTTGTCATATATATTACAAATAGGAGGAATGCGCCTGGGGTAATTTAAGAAACAACAAATGTACTGCTGGACATCGTACCAGTGGTAGTAGCCAGACCAGTGAGTGGGGTGCCAATTGGCCCACTCAGATTGATTATAGATGCAGTTGTCAGTCGCCCAAGTGTTTGAATAAAATAAGTACATAATTGGCTTGACATAACAACTCGTAACAGGTGAACACAAGCTGATAAGAATAGAAACACTCTTACCTGTGAATGCTGCCCAATCACTTTGTTTGCTGACCTTACTGTGAAAGGAGGTGTTGCTGCAGATTTACTGGCACAAACTATCCATTGGGTGATACCTGCAACAATTAGCAAAGTTTTATCTCCATGTCATGTAATATATGTAGGGTGCCAAAAATTGCCCTGCTCACACATCCAATGTATACTGCTTATTTCTCTTTCATAGCAGTAAAATGAATGAATTTGTACATCACTAGCGGTGGATGGCCACGGAGAGCTCAGGGAGTTATTTAATATCTATATTTGTAAATGTAGCCTGTTGGCATTGCTGACCCACTGTGTGTGGCAAGGTTCTTACATCAATAGCCGTACGAAAACACGTAGAGCTACGAACGCTCATGGAGTTATTTAATATCAATATATGTAAATGCAGAGACATTGCTGACCCACTGTGTGTGACAAGGTTCTTACATCAATAGATATACGAAAACATGTGCAGCTGCAAACATGTATGTAGCAACAAACAAGACCATAGGTATAACTGCCAAGGCAAAGCATATATAGATGAGCCGCGGGGCCACGTGTCCTATTTACTTGCTCATCGGTAATGAAAAGTTTTACCTTATTGGAAATACTGTATGTATCCGTGTTCTGTCAGTGTGTGTACAGTGTAACTGCACCGTGGCTATCCCCCATTACTAAGTAGCAGAGCCCAAACAAAGATAGACACAATATCCGGGTATATGGAGCGGCCATCTTGTAAAAGCCAATACCTCCTGGTGTAGTACTGCGCCCGTTAGTCTAACATCATAAACTGGTGTGGCTTGATGGTGCACAAGGAATTGCTGTGCTAATTAGTATGCACATTAAAGGTGTTTGGCACAGAATATTTAATTGCAAAAAAGGTTTGAAAAATATTTTGAAACCAATATTGTTTGGGAGTATATTTCCAATAAACAAACAGAAACTAAAACTAAATGACAGTAAAACTAAATGAAGGGGCTCATAACAATGTTTTCTCTAGAAGCAAATGGATAAGTATGGAAAACCTTTCATGGAAAAGGAACCACAGAACCAACCCAGGGCCTGGTTTGAGCAAAGTGACCCAAGGCTTCTAAAAAGCATAACCCTGTATAGCATGATTACATGCCGTAAACATGTAGGGAAAATGTGAGGAAAAGGAAAGGAAACATCCATAAGTGTATATCTTGTGCTCAGAAGCAACAGGAATAATGCACACAATGCCACTATTCATCCAATGCATTAGTATTTGTATGGTTTCATCTAGTTATATGCACAATGTTACATGGTTCCATCTATTAGTACGCACAGTCTCACATGCCATTACATTGAGGTATATATTGTGTCCCAATCCCTAATCCATAATAATTTTCTGAGGTTGTAAAACAGAACCTGGCTGGCCACCAAAGGGACTACCAGCATTGCCTTTCATGGTCTCAAAGTGAAGTCAAGAATGCCTTAATAGCTTTGTGTATGAGAGGAATAGGGGAAGGCATAAATGTAGAGGCCCGCCTAAGGAATACAGAGTCGGTCACTCAGTGAGCCTGGGGTTGTTCCTGTATGTTTATTACAGATATTGGCATGATGTTGTTGGTCATGATTAACAGTGAACAGCCTTGATCCTGGCCAGACAGCTGTTCAGTGATTTGAACAACTCTTGCAGTTTGAGTGCACTTAAATTAATGAGGTTCCCCTCAGGCCCTCATCGGTTGTGAAACCAAATACCTCCAAGGGTGTCTCCCCAAAACAAAAAGTATATTTGATGGTAACTGTCACTGAAGAGGGAGGATCCTGTAAACCCTATCCCTTCATCAGACAGCTTCACCAGGTTGGAACAACACATCAGACCCAGCATACTGGGGATGATCTGCATGGCCCCAGACTGATACAAGGTACAGTTGAGCATGTATCATCTTGAGTCTTACAGGAGGCACACAGGGAGCATCCAAAGTCATGAGAAGCACCTTCAACTGACAAGTTGTGGTGGAGAGATTGCTCAGGAAAATGTTGCAAGCCATCATGAATCCCTGTCCCCTCTCTTCGGTAGGCAAGAAGTAGACCACTTGGATATTCTAGCTAAACCCAATAAAGTTTAGGGTCTGTAAAGCCATGTGAAACAGGACTGGGCATTCACTCTCTCTCTCTCTGAGTCATGGGCTTTGAAACCAACTTGTGCTCCAACTCCAGCGGCGTAATGATGTCAGGGGGCTTCCCCTGTGCATCAGGTTCCTCTCCTTTCTTCCTCCTCATAACAGTTAAATACGCATCTCGTGTTAAAGAGGCATCTCCCTTTTCTTGTGCCACTGGGCATAATCTTGCATTGTCTTCAGCCAAAGATAAGGATGCAACATTCTTCAGCCTACCAGATAGTCCCATGTATGTAACTAAATTCATTGGTCTAGGAGTTCCTCACAGGGCATACAAAGCCATGAGAAGCCTCTTCAACTGACAAGCTGTGGTGGAGACATTTCTTATGAAAATGTTGCAAGATATCATCAATCCCTGTCCCCACTCTTAGGTAGGAAAGAACTAGGCCACGTGGATATCCTTATTATATTTTAGTCCTTGCTGCGTGTGAATCGAGTGCGTGAGTTAATATATTTTATTAGGCTCCATGATCTAACTCGCTTCACCTTTAAAGAAAAAGTATTACCTTTTAGCATTTTATTTTATTGCCTTTTAGAAATCATTGTGTGAGTTTTAGTGCATTACGTTTTTATCAGGCTCATTGTGTTGTTAAGTGCTGTATTACTTCTGTTTAGGGCTAACACGGGAAGTGAAACTCATTGGGAACTACAAATCTCAGCACTCTGGTAGTCACAAGGACTACAAGTTTGCACAACGGGCCCGAGAGCGCCGGCGCCAGTGTGTCTAGCCGGTCTGTGCCAGCTATTTAAATTGCTGTCTCCCATTGTTCGGATACTTCCTTATTATATTTTAGTCCTTGCTGCGTGTAAATTTGAGTGTGTGTGTTAATATATTTTATTAGGCTCCAGGATCTAACTCGCTTAACCTTTTAAAAAATAAAAGTATTACCTTTTAGCATTATATTTTATTTTTCTTTAGAAATCATTGTGTGAGCTTTAGTGCATTATGTTTTTATTAGGTTCATTGTGTTGTTAAGCGTGTTTAGGGCTAACACAAGAAGTGAAACTCATTGGGAACAACAAATCCCAGCACTCTGGTAGTCACAAGGACTACAAATTTGCACAGAGGGCATGAGCAAATGCGTCTGGCTGGTCTGGGCCAGTCTGGGCCAGTCTGTGTAAGGTCTGTTTTCGTTCTGAGGGTAACTTCACTTTGGATCACCCGGAACACGTCCATACATAATAGGAGTTGCAGAAGTACTAGAAGCCATCCAAAAGTCAAGGGATAGAGTGAATTCCAATTGCTTGTCTTCCCCATGTCAAGGTAAAATCGTCACAACGGAAGGCTTTAATTGCTTGTCACTGGTCTTGCCTGCCTTTAGGGCGGCGTTGGAACCTAAGAACACCCCTACCACTTTAAGGATCATAACTGACAGGGATTACACCCCCCATGAGGACACATTCAAGGCCCATGGGTAGGAAGACCTATCATTTCGATCCATCAAAAGGTGCCAAGCCTTGTGGAGAAGGGGACTAGTTTTAAAACAAACAGTTCTGATCAAATAAAGTCTTTACCACATGGAAATGTTTTTAGTCTTCCCCATCTAGACTTTGTCAGATCTGTACCCGCTCATGAGGCTGCTTTAAAGGCCCTTGACAAGGGAGCTCAGATTACCAAGACAGAGGAAGTACAAGACATAGCAACAAAAGACATTATATACCCACAACAAGCTAGCCCGTCAACTAAGTCAGGTAAAGATAACCCTGCCTCAGACAAATAACACCTTAAAAAACATGCTGCTCAACAACTGGTCCCTAATCAAGCATGCTGTAGAGGTTGCCACTCATATTGAAGAAACACTCACAGATATCTGTGCTTTAACAGAAACCTAGAGCAATGAGGCAGTAGGACCATCTTTAGAGCTTGCCATTCCTGCGGGATGTAGCATCCTTAGGACAGATAAGAAAGATGGTAGGGGTGGAAGAGTATTTTCAGAACAGAATTTAACATATGGAAAACTAAAATGGAAGCTATTCCGGGGTCAGAACGCCTTTGTCGTTAAGATCGGGATTAGTCCTGAAACAACCTTGAATCTTTTACTTATTTACAGAGCACCTCGGATTTCCGTGAGAAGTTCTGTGATCGGTTCTTACCCCTAATGAAACCCAGCACTGAATTCCTAATACTAGGAGATTTCAATCTAAGGCTTGGCAATAAATCAGACATCATATCAGGGGCGCTAGAGGCCGCCTTAGGCTCCTTCGGCTTCTGTCATTTGGTCAATGTACCAGCACACTCAAAAGGCCATACTTTGGACTGGGTGGCTGCCCACAATATGAATATGGCAGCACCAGTGGTCTTACCCTGTCTTTGGTCAGATCATTTGTGCATCTACCTTCAGATCACAAATAAACTCTTCTCAAAGAGAATTGTGAAGACTAGGACTCTAAAGGCAGCCAGAAGCTATAAGAAACGCACAGCCAAAGCAATTAAACCATGAGCTTCAACACTATCCTCAGAGATTTAGAACTCAGATACTTTGAAGAAGATGACTCACTCATTTCTTAATACCTTCCATAATATAATGGAATCACTAGCCCCAATAAAGAATAAGATCTGCCAGGAGGGCCATGAGGACAATAAATGGTTCTCAGCTGATATCCAGAAATTAAAAACTGAGAAAATAAAAAATTATATGTTTGGAGAAAAAGTCAGAAGTCATTAGAGTTAACACTTTATAAAAAGTTAGTTAAGGACTATAAAACAGCAATAATTCAAGTCAAAAAAGAAATGATTAAAAATAGGAATGTACCGTCTACATCATGTACAAAAGACATTTCTTAAAGTTTAAGAGAACAGGAAACTCCGAAGGGCCATAATAAAGATCCTGTGATTACAAATGAGGGTTGGTGCACATTAATCCAAGAGACAATGTCAAACAAACTGGCAACCATCAAAAACGATATTTAGGCCAAGAGAGATTAATTAATAAAGCAGAATACTGCAGAAAATACTTAGTCCATAGATAAAGCGAGATCCTGGCTGAAATTCTATTTTACTCCAATCGCCGAAGAGGAAATAGCAACAGTTATCAAATCACTTAAACCAACCAGCTGTAAGGGTTACCCATGCTCGGCTACGATTATTAAGTAATGTCCTGACATCCTATAGCCGGCACTCACCAAATTTGTTAGTGCCTCCTTCAGAGAAAAATTGGTCCCAACTAGACTTAAACAAGCATGGGTTACCCCACTACTAAAATGCGACTCTTACCAATTATAGACCCATTACTAATAGACCCCTCCTTTTTAGGATTCTGGATAATTCGATCCTTAACAATCTCCAATGTAGGATTCGGGCAAGGGCATGTGACTGAGACAACCCTCCCTGATCTGAAGTCCAAGCTTTTGGAAAGAATGGATAGTTGTGCCATCTCGTTGCTAATGATTTTGGATCTTTCAGCCATGTTCGACCTGGTGGACCACGCTATTTTGACCACCAGGTTGAGAGACGATGCCCAATTTTCAGAACAAGTGAGTCAATGGATGATATCCTTCTTCATTGGGAGACAAAGTAGAGTGGTAAGCTCTGAGGCCGAAGCCAAACCGGTCACATTGATATTTGGCATCCCGCAGGGAGTTTCCGTCTCGCCCACACTATATCATATTTTTATGGTCCCGTTCTTTGACCTTCTGGCCCTTAACCACATCATGTTTACAAACTATGCCGATGACTATGCCGGTCATCCCGCTGACCGGGTCGCACAATATGGATGAGAAAAGTGTCAACAGTATATATGACATCATACATAACTGGATGGCGCAAAATGGATTGGCACTCAACAGTGCAAAAACCGAACTCATGGTGGTTGGATCAGGAAACAAGTTGGCTAAACTAAGCCCCTTTTATAGTAGTTTCACTGTAGACAATCACTAAATAGTCACACAAAGGAAAGTAAAAACATTAGGAATTACATTAGATCAATGCCTGAACATGAAGGCACAAGTGGGCAGTCTTGTTTCAGTCACAGCGTATTTTATAAAACTACTTACACATCTTTGCCCTTTTATATCACAAGACATAGCAGAAACAATAGCTCAAGCCATTATAGGCTCTAAGCTTGATTACTATTGCAGCCTCTAAATGGGTGTCGCCCAAGACGAGATTGGTTGTCTGCAGGTCATACAAAACAGTGCAGTTAGAGTGATTAAAAACCTAAAATGGAGGGACCACATATCAGAGGCCAGCCATAGTTTACACTGGCTTCCAGTAAAAGCAAGAATCACCATCCACATGTTATTGATGACATATTAATGTCTAACAGTCTTAATGGAAGGAATGTATTGTGGTGAAGAAGAGCCAGAGACAGCTCAGATCCAGCCACACTACCCAGATACAAACCTGTCTTTGTAAAACATCCAAAACCCTGATGGGGTCTTTCAGTATAGCGGCCCCTCTGGCATGGAATAAACTCCCCCTTGACTTGAGAGAAACACAATCTACAAACATGTTGAAGAGGAAATTGAAAATTCTCCTATTTTACTAGACACATGAATCGGCTGTTACCAAATCAGGCTAGTTTAAATGTCTATCTGTCCGTAGGTCAGACTTGTCTCTGTGTTCGCGACCTTAAGCCAACGGGTACTCGGTTGCGTGTTACAAATGCGAAGTAAAGTAAATCCAATAAAGTTTAGGGTCTGCAAAGCCACTTCAAACGGGAGTTTCTTGAATTCACTCACAGGCCCAGCTGGAAGAGCAGAGAGGAGAGATGAGAGTGAGAGAGAGATAGAGAGAGAGATAGAAAGAGAAAGAGAGAGAGAGAGAGAGAGAGAGAGAGGGAGACATGGCTACTTGCTAGGGACTGGAGTCTCAGACAAGGCAGTTGTGCAGGTGAGACTACCCCTCACTAGGAGGTAAGCTACAACCACTGATATCACCTTTGTGAAGGCTAAACCTACATTCAACTGAATTGTTGGACTTTGCACTGAAATTGGTTGCTTCCTAGCAAAAAAGCTGATAAATAAATGCTTCGGCCCCCAGATTGAAAAACAAGGATATGCATTCTTCAGATCAACCAAGTACAGCCAGCAACCTTTATATAGAGCTGACCTGGCCAGGACCAAAGTTATCATCTTGAATCTCTAAAGGGAGAGATATGTTGAAAGATGATGGATACAGGATGGTGCAAAGTCCCACCTGGTTGTTCTTCAGCACCATGAGTAACATGGTGAATAACCCATCCCTCTCTTGTTGGGAGGAACTTTGCCAGAGCCTGGATATGCAGCAGCAAAAGAGGCAGAGAACAAAACTGAATGAGAGGAATATTTTAAGGGGGCAGTAGAAAGAGGGAGACAGAGGCCCCACCTATCCAATTACAGAACACAGAAATCCTCGATACTAGCCCTCCAAATCTGCAGATGGAGGGAACCCCTCCCCCACATTGCAGAAGAATAACTGACTGATAAGCCCATCATTGTTTAGACTTTTGCTTTGAAGGTGCGAAGGCAAAGTCATGGTAGAAAACCATGGGGAGGTGTGCTGCTATTTCTTGAACTGCTGTGATGGCTACCTATCTGCCTGCCTTGCAGAGTGCTCCCCTAGAGTTTTCAAATAGGACTTTGACTTGTGATCATCAGCTCTTTGTCCTGCCTGAAAGGGCTATCCGGCAGGTTTGTCCAACAGAGATAGAGATTTTGCCGCTCACTTGCTTCCTGATGAGAACCTCATCTGATAAAGAGTTGGATAGATCAGCTCCCTCAAATGGTAAATCAAGAATCTCATGTACATTCAATTACAATGTAATGGCTCTCAGGTATACTTGGCCATAGGTGACTACTTTGAATGCCATCCATATAGATCCAGCATTTGTGTGGTCTGTGACATATTAGAGAGGGTCTTGTGCCACCTGTTCTGGCCCAGCAAGGTAGGCACAGAAAAGGTACTTTTTGCCTGAAGGGAGAAACTGTCTGAACTCGGCCAGCTCCTTCCATAATTTGAGGCTCACTGACACCAAAAAGCCACTCAAATTTGCCTGGCATCAGCACTTCGATGAGTTCTCGTAGACCTTGCATACCAAGCTCTCCAGAAGTTTATCGTCCATACCAGGGCTTTAAGTGGGGTAAGAAATCGAGGGGGGGCCCTAATTTGGGGGCGTGGCTTGTGGGGGGGCGTGGCCTAAAACGTACGCAAATCGTAAGGTATGCACACACATATATATGCATGTTATATATCTGTGTGCGTACCTTACTATGGTTTGTGTACTTTGCAAGCCATATTTTCTAAACATAGAAATATTTATTTCTATGTTTAGAAAAGATGCCTTGCAAAGTACACAAACCATAGTAAGGTATGCACACAGATATTATAACATGCATATATATGTGTGTGTGTGCATACCTTACGGTTTGCCTACTTTTCAGGCCATTTTTTTTTTAAACATTTCGGTTTTATAAAAGATGGCTTTGAAAGTACACAATTCAAGCCATCTTTTATAAAACTTTGACTACGGACAAAATTGTCCGTCGGCAAAGATTTATAAAAGATGGCTTGAATTGTGTACTTTTCAAGCCATCTTTCATAAACCTCGAAAAATGTCGAGGATTCCCCAGGTTCGCCGAGGGTTAAAGACGACTCGGCGACCTGGGGAAACAAAGGGACAGTAACTGCCTCTGATGACCCCTCGCGCGAGAGGTCACCAGAGGCAGTTACTATGACTTACAGAAGTGGCAGCCAGGCACAGCATCGCTGTGGTTGGCTGCCACTTCTGTCAGATGCCTGACTTCATGGCAGGCGCATCTCCCGTCGCGGCTGCCGCCGCGACGGGATAATGCATCCCGCCAATGTTGCGTGCAGTGGAAGGGGGGGCCCCGGCAGGGCCCTGGCTCAGTCCCACTTTTTGGAGACTGCCGGGGCCCGGCAGGCCCCGGCCCACTTAAAGCCCTGGTCCATACCAATGACCGAAACCAAAGACCCTGTTGCTTATGTGGAATATGCGGTCATGGCTGCCACCACTGAGGACAAATGTTAAGAATGAGAGACCACACACAGCTTCTTGTATGGAATAATTTTGTGCTGCATGCCAATCCTCCTGTTGATGACAGAAGCTTAGTGGGACATTTGACATAACTTCAAAGCCTTAGCTACTATTTCCCACGGTATGGTTACCACCAGACATATCTGTGCTTCTGGATGATAACACTCTGGAAGCTAACACCAAAGAAAATACCATGTGATAGGCTGAGCACTGATAATAATAGAAGTTTAGAAAGGGGTGGGGTGGCGTTGCATCAACTTGGCATCCGGGATAACGTGCAGGGTTCTCGTGAGGACGCTGCACGTTATTTCAGATGCCTCGTTGACCACGTCGACTGGCTAGGAGAGATCACTGGTGCTGGGTTCCTCTGTGTGCAGGACCTTATGCCGACCCCCTCCTCAACTGAACCCCCTTTGTGCCAGTCGTCCTCCGTGCCATCTTCCGGCCCAAGTATCACCTGGGCACCCTGTGGAGCTGCCTCTGACCCAGCGGCCAGGCTGGTGGAGGACACATCCCTGCCACAGTCGGGAGTCGGAGGTCCAGCAGGGGTGGCCACCCCAACAACTGGACTACAGCAGGAGGAGGATGGGCAGGCATCAACAGGAAGGCAACATGCACGGCAGCAGCTGGCTCAAGGTGGGAGCGATGATGGCTCGGGCCATCAACATCAGAGGGGCAGGCATCGGCCGGAGGGCAGGAGGACCCTGGATTGCGAGTGGCTTCCGTGTGGCAGCGGTTGGGCCAGCAAATAGATGCGGAGCGGCGGCGGGTGGAAGAGGCATGGCTCACTATGGTCAGGGCGGAGAACTCCATGCGCAGGGCGCTGAGATGGGCTGAGTGTCTCAAGGAAATTCGCAGGGAGTTGGAGGTGGACATGGCATTATCCCTGCGAGACCTCGGGCCAGGGAACAGGCCCGCCTCCAGGACGTTGAACAGGAGTTTGATGATGCTCTGGACCGGGAAATCAACAAACCAGCCGTAGGACTTGCCCGCCGCCATTGTATATAGTTCATTAGTGTTAGGTTTCCTTTCTATTTTTCTTTCATTTGGGCCGCATGGACTATGCCCCACCTTTTTGTATATAGTTATTTATTAGGTAGGGGTTTTTGTAGGTTTCCTTTGGATTGTTGGGCTCATGGACCCTGGATTCTTACATTGTATATAGTTCAGGACTGGATTTGACTTCATTGCTTTCTTTTTCCCATGGAGCAATGGTTTTCTTTTTTTTTTACCTTTGGATTTGGTTTGATGGACGAACCCTTTGGAGCCATTTTCATTTGGATTTATTTGGATTCAGCATTCATATAATTTTCATTCATTTTGGACATCCAGCCTTTTGTTTATTATTTTTTTTCTTGTGTTATTTTCTTTCATTCCGTTGATTTTGTATTTAATACATTTTGATTTCATACTTCATTTGTGTGGTTTTCTCTCTCTGGATTTGTTCATGTCACGATGTGGGTTTTCTCATTCACTTGCCCCCATTCTGTGTGCCTGGTGGACATGTATTCATGTGCATACTTGTCATTTGGGATCTATCATGACATGGGGATTTCAATGTGGAGTGGATGGAATACTTGGTTGGGTGTTTGGACTGGGGTGGCGTGGGGTGGGATTTGGGGGGCCATAAGGGCCATGAGTGTGGATCGTGATGACGTGTTGGGGGGACATGAGTCAGGGCCTGCTGGCAGATGCCGTCACTGCTGGGTGGGTGGGGGTGCAGGGGGACATGAGTCGGGGCCTGCTGGCAGGTGCCCGTCACAGCTGGGTGGGTGGGGGTGCAGGGGGACATGAGTCAGGGCCTGCTGGCAGGTGCCTGTCACTGCTGGGTGGGTGGGGGTGCAGGGGGACATGAGTCGGGGCCTGCTGGCAGGTGCTCGTCAATGGTGGGTGGGTGGGTGGTTGGGGGGACTGTCTCAGGGCCTGCTGGCAGGTGCCTGTCATTGCTGGGTGGGTGGGGGTGCAGGGGGACATGAGTCGGGGCCTGCTGGAAGGTGCCCATCACTGCTGGGTGGGTGGCGGTGCAGGGGGACATGAGTCAGGGCCTGCTGGCAGGTGCCTGTCACTGCTGGGTGGGTGGGGGTGCAGAGGGACATGAGTCGGGGCCTGTTGGCAGGTGCCCGTCAATGGTGGGTGGGTGAGTGGGTGGGGGGACATGAGTCGGGGCCTGCTGGCATGTGCCCGTCACTGCTGGGTGGGTGGGGGTGCAGGGGGACATGAGTCGGGGCCTGGTGGCAGGTGCCCGTCACTGCTGGGTGGGTGGGGGTGCAGGGGGACATGAGTCGGGGCCTGCTGGCAAGTGTCCGTCAATGGTGGGTGGGTGAGTGGGTGGGGAGACATGAGTCGGGGCCTGCTGGCAGGTGCCCATCACTGCTGGGTGGGTCGGGGTGCAGGGGGACATGAGTCGGGGGCCTGCTGGCAGGTGCCCATCAATGGGGGTGGGTGGATGGGTGGAGGACATGAGTCGCGGCTCACAAGTGCATGGTGCCATGTGGGCTGCCTTCAGGGCATGGTGAGGGTTGTAGGGTAGTCCCCTGTGGTGTGGGCTGCCTGCAGGGCATGGGGAGGGGGGAAAGCGCACACCCGGGAGGGCCCACAATGCCAAATTGTGTGTGAAACTCCCCACGTACCCCTCAAATACACGTACCCCGCTCTCACATGGAGTGTCGTGTGTGAAACTTCCCACGCACCCCCGAAATACACGTACCACTCTCGCACAAGGCCTATCGCGTGTGAAACTCCCCACGTACCCCCAAATACATGTACCCCGCTCGCACAGGGCCTATCGCGTGTGAAACTCCCTGCGTACCCCCCAAATACATGTATCCCGCTCGCACAGGGCCTATCGCGTGTTAAACTCCCCGTCTACGCCCAAAAACACGTACCCCACTTACACAGGGCCTATCGCGTGTGAAACTCCCCACGCACCTCCCAAATACACGTATCCCACTCGCGCAGGGCCTATCGCGTGTCAAACTCCCCACGTACCCCCAAATACACGTATCCCACTCGCGCAGGGCCTATCGCGTGTCAAACTCCCCGCGTTCCCCCAAATACACGTGTCCCGCTTGCACAGGGCCTATCGCGTCTGAAACTTCCCGCGCACCCCCGAAATTCACGCAGGCTGCCCATCCACCCTCCCCATGTCCCACAGGCAGCCCATCCACCCTGGCCATGCCCCACAGGCAGCCCACACCACAGGGGGGACTTTTTCCATGCAATTTACCTGGCGCAAGCAGGGTACTTGTATTCTGAGGGGTGCGCAGGGAGTTTTACATGCGTTTTCGCTAGCGCGAGAGGGGTACGTATATTCTGTGGGGTGCGTGGGCAGTTTTACATACATTTTCGCTAGCGTGAGAGGGGTACGTGTATTCTGAGGGGTGCGTGGGGAGCTTTACACACGTTGTCGTGGTTGGGGGGCTGTATGCTGGTCCAATGGCCTTTGCGCCAAGTACTGGATTTGTGCGATGTTTATGGCGCACAGGGCGGGGTAGGGGGCGTAACTGGTGCTGCTGCAGGGTCGCTGCGCCACTCTGCGCCACGACTGGTTAAAATCCATGAATACGCTGTGCGCTGAAATGGGTTTTGGCACATGCGGCTGGCGCAGACTGCCGCACGCACACACTGTGCGCCAGCCGCGTTGGCCACTTGTGCGCTGAATTCTATGAATTAGCCCCAGTGTGTTTTGGCTGTCTTGTGAACCATTAGTGTGGTTCTAACCTATCGCAGCCTTCGTCAGGACGTGACACATTTCTTATGGTTCCAACAATGTTTGTTCTGTGTCTACAAGAAAACAAATGTATGTGTGTGTTAGCAAAAAGGGGTTGGAGGGGGTTGTCATATATATTACAAATAGGAGGAATGCGCCTGGGGTAATTTAAGAAACAACAAATGTACTGCTGGACATCGTACCAGTGGTAGTAGCCAGACCAGTGAGTGGGGTGCCAATTGGCCCACTCAGATTGATTATAGATGCAGTTGTCAGTCGCCCAAGTGTTTGAATAAAATAAGTACATAATTGGCTTGACATAACAACTCGTAACAGGTGAACACAAGCTGATAAGAATAGAAACACTCTTACCTGTGAATGCTGCCCAATCACTTTGTTTGCTGACCTTACTGTGAAAGGAGGTGTTGCTGCAGATTTACTGGCACAAACTATCCATTGGGTGATACCTGCAACAATTAGCAAAGTTTTATCTCCATGTCATGTAATATATGTAGGGTGCCAAAAATTGCCCTGCTCACACATCCAATGTATACTGCTTATTTCTCTTTCATAGCAGTAAAATGAATGAATTTGTACATCACTAGCGGTGGATGGCCACGGAGAGCTCAGGGAGTTATTTAATATCTATATTTGTAAATGTAGCCTGTTGGCATTGCTGACCCACTGTGTGTGGCAAGGTTCTTACATCAATAGCCGTACGAAAACACGTAGAGCTACGAACGCTCATGGAGTTATTTAATATCAATATATGTAAATGCAGAGACATTGCTGACCCACTGTGTGTGACAAGGTTCTTACATCAATAGATATACGAAAACATGTGCAGCTGCAAACATGTATGTAGCAACAAACAAGACCATAGGTATAACTGCCAAGGCAAAGCATATATAGATGAGCCGCGGGGCCACGTGTCCTATTTACTTGCTCATCGGTAATGAAAAGTTTTACCTTATTGGAAATACTGTATGTATCCGTGTTCTGTCAGTGTGTGTACAGTGTAACTGCACCGTGGCTATCCCCCATTACTAAGTAGCAGAGCCCAAACAAAGATAGACACAATATCCGGGTATATGGAGCGGCCATCTTGTAAAAGCCAATACCTCCTGGTGTAGTACTGCGCCCGTTAGTCTAACATCATATACTGGTGTGGCTTGATGGTGCACAAGGAATTGCTGTGCTAATTAGTATGCACATTAAAGGTGTTTGGCACAGAATATTTAATTGCAAAAAAGGTTTGAAAAATATTTTGAAACCAATATTGTTTGGGAGTATATTTCCAATAAACAAACAGAAACTAAAACTAAATGACAGTAAAACTAAATGAAGGGGCTCATAACAATGTTTTCTCTAGAAGCAAATGGATAAGTATGGAAAACCTTTCATGGAAAAGGAACCACAGAACCAACCCAGGGCCTGGTTTGAGCAAAGTGACCCAAGGCTTCTAAAAAGCATAACCCTGTATAGCATGATTACATGCCGTAAACATGTAGGGAAAATGTGAGGAAAAGGAAAGGAAACATCCATAAGTGTATATCTTGTGCTCAGAAGCAACAGGAATAATGCACACAATGCCACTATTCATCCAATGCATTAGTATTTGTATGGTTTCATCTAGTTATATGCACAATGTTACATGGTTCCATCTATTAGTACGCACAGTCTCACATGCCATTACATTGAGGTATATATTGTGTCCCAATCCCTAATCCATAATAATTTTCTGAGGTTGTAAAACAGAACCTGGCTGGCCACCAAAGGGACTACCAGCATTGCCTTTCATGGTCTCAAAGTGAAGTCAAGAATGCCTTAATAGCTTTGTGTATGAGAGGAATAGGGGAAGGCATAAATGTAGAGGCCCGCCTAAGGAATACAGAGTCGGTCACTCAGTGAGCCTGGGGTTGTTCCTGTATGTTTATTACAGATATTGGCATGATGTTGTTGGTCATGATTAACAGTGAACAGCCTTGATCCTGGCCAGACAGCTGTTCAGTGATTTGAACAACTCTTGCAGTTTGAGTGCACTTAAATTAATGAGGTTCCCCTCAGGCCCTCATCGGTTGTGAAACCAAATACCTCCAAGGGTGTCTCCCCAAAACAAAAAGTATATTTGATGGTAACTGTCACTGAAGAGGGAGGATCCTGTAAACCCTATCCCTTCATCAGACAGCTTCACCAGGTTGGAACAACACATCAGACCCAGCATACTGGGGATGATCTGCATGGCCCCAGACTGATACAAGGTACAGTTGAGCATGTATCATCTTGAGTCTTACAGGAGGCACACAGGGAGCATCCAAAGTCATGAGAAGCACCTTCAACTGACAAGTTGTGGTGGAGAGATTGCTCAGGAAAATGTTGCAAGCCATCATGAATCCCTGTCCCCTCTCTTCGGTAGGCAAGAAGTAGACCACTTGGATATTCTAGCTAAACCCAATAAAGTTTAGGGTCTGTAAAGCCATGTGAAACAGGACTGGGCATTCACTCTCTCTCTCTCTGAGTCATGGGCTTTGAAACCAACTTGTGCTCCAACTCCAGCGGCGTAATGATGTCAGGGGGCTTCCCCTGTGCATCAGGTTCCTCTCCTTTCTTCCTCCTCATAACAGTTAAATACGCATCTCGTGTTAAAGAGGCATCTCCCTTTTCTTGTGCCACTGGGCATAATCTTGCATTGTCTTCAGCCAAAGATAAGGATGCAACATTCTTCAGCCTACCAGATAGTCCCATGTATGTAACTAAATTCATTGGTCTAGGAGTTCCTCACAGGGCATACAAAGCCATGAGAAGCCTCTTCAACTGACAAGCTGTGGTGGAGACATTTCTTATGAAAATGTTGCAAGATATCATCAATCCCTGTCCCCACTCTTAGGTAGGAAAGAACTAGGCCACGTGGATATCCTTATTATATTTTAGTCCTTGCTGCGTGTGAATCGAGTGCGTGAGTTAATATATTTTATTAGGCTCCATGATCTAACTCGCTTCACCTTTAAAGAAAAAGTATTACCTTTTAGCATTTTATTTTATTGCCTTTTAGAAATCATTGTGTGAGTTTTAGTGCATTACGTTTTTATCAGGCTCATTGTGTTGTTAAGTGCTGTATTACTTCTGTTTAGGGCTAACACGGGAAGTGAAACTCATTGGGAACTACAAATCTCAGCACTCTGGTAGTCACAAGGACTACAAGTTTGCACAACGGGCCCGAGAGCGCCGGCGCCAGTGTGTCTAGCCGGTCTGTGCCAGCTATTTAAATTGCTGTCTCCCATTGTTCGGATACTTCCTTATTATATTTTAGTCCTTGCTGCGTGTAAATTTGAGTGTGTGTGTTAATATATTTTATTAGGCTCCAGGATCTAACTCGCTTAACCTTTTAAAAAATAAAAGTATTACCTTTTAGCATTATATTTTATTTTTCTTTAGAAATCATTGTGTGAGCTTTAGTGCATTATGTTTTTATTAGGTTCATTGTGTTGTTAAGCGTGTTTAGGGCTAACACAAGAAGTGAAACTCATTGGGAACAACAAATCCCAGCACTCTGGTAGTCACAAGGACTACAAATTTGCACAGAGGGCATGAGCAAATGCGTCTGGCTGGTCTGGGCCAGTCTGGGCCAGTCTGTGTAAGGTCTGTTTTCGTTCTGAGGGTAACTTCACTTTGGATCACCCGGAACACGTCCATACATAATAGGAGTTGCAGAAGTACTAGAAGCCATCCAAAAGTCAAGGGATAGAGTGAATTCCAATTGCTTGTCTTCCCCATGTCAAGGTAAAATCGTCACAACGGAAGGCTTTAATTGCTTGTCACTGGTCTTGCCTGCCTTTAGGGCGGCGTTGGAACCTAAGAACACCCCTACCACTTTAAGGATCATAACTGACAGGGATTACACCCCCCATGAGGACACATTCAAGGCCCATGGGTAGGAAGACCTATCATTTCGATCCATCAAAAGGTGCCAAGCCTTGTGGAGAAGGGGACTAGTTTTAAAACAAACAGTTCTGATCAAATAAAGTCTTTACCACATGGAAATGTTTTTAGTCTTCCCCATCTAGACTTTGTCAGATCTGTACCCGCTCATGAGGCTGCTTTAAAGGCCCTTGACAAGGGAGCTCAGATTACCAAGACAGAGGAAGTACAAGACATAGCAACAAAAGACATTATATACCCACAACAAGCTAGCCCGTCAACTAAGTCAGGTAAAGATAACCCTGCCTCAGACAAATAACACCTTAAAAAACATGCTGCTCAACAACTGGTCCCTAATCAAGCATGCTGTAGAGGTTGCCACTCATATTGAAGAAACACTCACAGATATCTGTGCTTTAACAGAAACCTAGAGCAATGAGGCAGTAGGACCATCTTTAGAGCTTGCCATTCCTGCGGGATGTAGCATCCTTAGGACAGATAAGAAAGATGGTAGGGGTGGAAGAGTATTTTCAGAACAGAATTTAACATATGGAAAACTAAAATGGAAAGCTATTCCGGGGTCAGAACGCCTTTGTCGTTAAGATCGGGATTAGTCCTGAAACAACCTTGAATCTTTTACTTATTTACAGAGCACCTCGGATTTCCGTGAGAAGTTCTGTGATCGGTTCTTACCCCTAATGAAACCCAGCACTGAATTCCTAATACTAGGAGATTTCAATCTAAGGCTTGGCAATAAATCAGACATCATATCAGGGGCGCTAGAGGCCGCCTTAGGCTCCTTCGGCTTCTGTCATTTGGTCAATGTACCAGCACACTCAAAAGGCCATACTTTGGACTGGGTGGCTGCCCACAATATGAATATGGCAGCACCAGTGGTCTTACCCTGTCTTTGGTCAGATCATTTGTGCATCTACCTTCAGATCACAAATAAACTCTTCTCAAAGAGAATTGTGAAGACTAGGACTCTAAAGGCAGCCAGAAGCTATAAGAAACGCACAGCCAAAGCATTAAACCATGAGCTTCAACACTATCCTCAGAGATTTTAGAACTCAGATACTTTGAAGAAGATGACTCACTCATTTCTTAATACCTTCCATAATATAATGGAATCACTAGCCCCAATAAAGAATAAGATCTGCCAGGAGGGCCATGAGGACAATAAATGGTTCTCAGCTGATATCCAGAAATTAAAAACTGAGAAAATAAAAAATTATATGTTTGGAGAAAAAGTCAGAAGTCATTAGAGTTAACACTTTATAAAAAGTTAGTTAAGGACTATAAAACAGCAATAATTCAAGTCAAAAAAGAAATGATTAAAAATAGGAATGTACCGTCTACATCATGTACAAAAGACATTTCTTAAAGTTTAAGAGAACAGGAAACTCCGAAGGGCCATAATAAAGATCCTGTGATTACAAATGAGGGTTGGTGCACATTAATCCAAGAGACAATGTCAAACAAACTGGCAACCATCAAAAACGATATTTAGGCCAAGAGAGATTAATTAATAAAGCAGAATACTGCAGAAAATACTTAGTCCATAGATAAAGCGAGATCCTGGCTGAAATTCTATTTTACTCCAATCGGCCGAAGAGGAAATAGCAACAGTTATCAAATCACTTAAACCAACAGCTGTAAGGGTTACCCATGCTCGGCTACGATTATTAAGTAATGTCCTGACATCCTATAGCCGGCACTCACCAAATTTGTTAGTGCCTCCTTCAGAGAAAAATTGGTCCCAACTAGACTTAAACAAGCATGGGTTACCCCACTACTAAAATGCGACTCTTACCAATTATAGACCCATTACTAATAGACCCCTCCTTTTTAGGATTCTGGATAATTCGATCCTTAACAATCTCCAATGTAGGATTCGGGCAAGGGCATGTGACTGAGACAACCCTCCCTGATCTGAAGTCCAAGCTTTTGGAAAGAATGGATAGTTGTGCCATCTCGTTGCTAATGATTTTGGATCTTTCAGCCATGTTCGACCTGGTGGACCACGCTATTTTGACCACCAGGTGAGAGACGATGCCCAATTTTCAGAACAAGTGAGTCAATGGATGATATCCTTCTTCATTGGGAGACAAAGTAGAGTGGTAAGCTCTGAGGCCGAAGCCAAACCGGTCACATTGATATTTGGCATCCCGCAGGGAGTTTCCGTCTCGCCCACACTATATCATATTTTTATGGTCCCGTTCTTTGACCTTCTGGCCCTTAACCACATCATGTTTACAAACTATGCCGATGACTATGCCGGTCATCCCGCTGACCGGGGTCGCACAATTATGGATGAGAAAAGTGTCAACAGTATATATGACATCATACATAACTGGATTGGCGCAAAATGGATTGGCACACAACAGTGCAAAACCGAACTCATGGTGGTTGGATCAGGAAACAAGTTGGCTAAACTAAGCCCCTTTTATAGTAGTTTCACTGTAGACAATCACTAAATAGTCACACAAAGGAAAGTAAAAACATTAGGAATTACATTAGATCAATGCCTGAACATGAAGGCACAAGTGGGCAGTCTTGTTTCAGTCACAGCGTATTTTATAAAACTACTTACACATCTTTGCCCTTTTATATCACAAGACATAGCAGAAACAATAGCTCAAGCCATTATAGGCTCTAAGCTTGATTACTATTGCAGCCTCTAAATGGGTGTCGCCCAAGACGAGATTGGTTGTCTGCAGGTCATACAAAACAGTGCAGTTAGAGTGATTAAAAACCTAAAATGGAGGGACCACATATCAGAGGCCAGCCATAGTTTACACTGGCTTCCAGTAAAAGCAAGAATCACCATCCACATGTTATTGATGACATATTAATGTCTAACAGTCTTAATGGAAGGAATGTATTGTGGTGAAGAAGAGCCAGAGACAGCTCAGATCCAGCCACACTACCCAGATACAAACCTGTCTTTGTAAAACATCCAAAACCCTGATGGGGTCTTTCAGTATAGCGGCCCCTCTGGCATGGAATAAACTCCCCCTTGACTTGAGAGAAACACAATCTACAAACATGTTGAAGAGGAAATTGAAAATTCTCCTATTTTACTAGACACATGAATCGGCTGTTACCAAATCAGGCTAGTTTAAATGTCTATCTGTCCGTAGGTCAGACTTGTCTCTGTGTTCGCGACCTTAAGCCAACGGGTACTCGGTTGCGTGTTACAAATGCGAAGTAAAGTAAATCCAATAAAGTTTAGGGTCTGCAAAGCCACTTCAAACGGGAGTTTCTTGAATTCACTCACAGGCCCAGCTGGAAGAGCAGAGAGGAGAGATGAGAGTGAGAGAGAGATAGAGAGAGAGATAGAAAGAGAAAGAGAGAGAGAGAGAGAGAGAGAGAGAGGGAGACATGGCTACTTGCTAGGGACTGGAGTCTCAGACAAGGCAGTTGTGCAGGTGAGACTACCCCTCACTAGGAGGTAAGCTACAACCACTGATATCACCTTTGTGAAGGCTAAACCTACATTCAACTGAATTGTTGGACTTTGCACTGAAATTGGTTGCTTCCTAGCAAAAAAGCTGATAAATAAATGCTTCGGCCCCCAGATTGAAAAACAAGGATATGCATTCTTCAGATCAACCAAGTACAGCCAGCAACCTTTATATAGAGCTGACCTGGCCAGGACCAAAGTTATCATCTTGAATCTCTAAAGGGAGAGATATGTTGAAAGATGATGGATACAGGATGGTGCAAAGTCCCACCTGGTTGTTCTTCAGCACCATGAGTAACATGGTGAATAACCCATCCCTCTCTTGTTGGGAGGAACTTTGCCAGAGCCTGGATATGCAGCAGCAAAAGAGGCAGAGAACAAAACTGAATGAGAGGAATATTTTAAGGGGGCAGTAGAAAGAGGGAGACAGAGGCCCCACCTATCCAATTACAGAACACAGAAATCCTCGATACTAGCCCTCCAAATCTGCAGATGGAGGGAACCCCTCCCCCACATTGCAGAAGAATAACTGACTGATAAGCCCATCATTGTTTAGACTTTTGCTTTGAAGGTGCGAAGGCAAAGTCATGGTAGAAAACCATGGGGAGGTGTGCTGCTATTTCTTGAACTGCTGTGATGGCTACCTATCTGCCTGCCTTGCAGAGTGCTCCCCTAGAGTTTTCAAATAGGACTTTGACTTGTGATCATCAGCTCTTTGTCCTGCCTGAAAGGGCTATCCGGCAGGTTTGTCCAACAGAGATAGAGATTTTGCCGCTCACTTGCTTCCTGATGAGAACCTCATCTGATAAAGAGTTGGATAGATCAGCTCCCTCAAATGGTAAATCAAGAATCTCATGTACATTCAATTACAATGTAATGGCTCTCAGGTATACTTGGCCATAGGTGACTACTTTGAATGCCATCCATATAGATCCAGCATTTGTGTGGTCTGTGACATATTAGAGAGGGTCTTGTGCCACCTGTTCTGGCCCAGCAAGGTAGGCACAGAAAAGGTACTTTTTGCCTGAAGGGAGAAACTGTCTGAACTCGGCCAGCTCCTTCCATAATTTGAGGCTCACTGACACCAAAAAGCCACTCAAATTTGCCTGGCATCAGCACTTCGATGAGTTCTCGTAGACCTTGCATACCAAGCTCTCCAGAAGTTTATCGTCCATACCAGGGCTTTAAGTGGGGTAAGAAATCGAGGGGGGGCCCTAATTTGGGGGCGTGGCTTGTGGGGGGGCGTGGCCTAAAACGTACGCAAATCGTAAGGTATGCACACACATATATATGCATGTTATATATCTGTGTGCGTACCTTACTATGGTTTGTGTACTTTGCAAGCCATATTTTCTAAACATAGAAATATTTATTTCTATGTTTAGAAAAGATGCCTTGCAAAGTACACAAACCATAGTAAGGTATGCACACAGATATTATAACATGCATATATATGTGTGTGTGTGCATACCTTACGGTTTGCCTACTTTTCAGGCCATTTTTTTTTTAAACATTTCGGTTTTATAAAAGATGGCTTTGAAAGTACACAATTCAAGCCATCTTTTATAAAACTTTGACTACGGACAAAATTGTCCGTCGGCAAAGATTTATAAAAGATGGCTTGAATTGTGTACTTTTCAAGCCATCTTTCATAAACCTCGAAAAATGTCGAGGATTCCCCAGGTTCGCCGAGGGTTAAAGACGACTCGGCGACCTGGGGAAACAAAGGGACAGTAACTGCCTCTGATGACCCCTCGCGCGAGAGGTCACCAGAGGCAGTTACTATGACTTACAGAAGTGGCAGCCAGGCACAGCATCGCTGTGGTTGGCTGCCACTTCTGTCAGATGCCTGACTTCATGGCAGGCGCATCTCCCGTCGCGGCTGCCGCCGCGACGGGATAATGCATCCCGCCAATGTTGCGTGCAGTGGAAGGGGGGGCCCCGGCAGGGCCCTGGCTCAGTCCCACTTTTTGGAGACTGCCGGGGCCCGGCAGGCCCCGGCCCACTTAAAGCCCTGGTCCATACCAATGACCGAAACCAAAGACCCTGTTGCTTATGTGGAATATGCGGTCATGGCTGCCACCACTGAGGACAAATGTTAAGAATGAGAGACCACACACAGCTTCTTGTATGGAATAATTTTGTGCTGCATGCCAATCCTCCTGTTGATGACAGAAGCTTAGTGGGACATTTGACATAACTTCAAAGCCTTAGCTACTATTTCCCACGGTATGGTTACCACCAGACATATCTGTGCTTCTGGATGATAACACTCTGGAAGCTAACACCAAAGAAAATACCATGTGATAGGCTGAGCACTGATAATAATAGAAGTTTAGAAAGGGGTGGGGTGGCGTTGCATCAACTTGGCATCCGGGATAACGTGCAGGGTTCTCGTGAGGACGCTGCACGTTATTTCAGATGCCTCGTTGACCACGTCGACTGGCTAGGAGAGATCACTGGTGCTGGGTTCCTCTGTGTGCAGGACCTTATGCCGACCCCCTCCTCAACTGAACCCCCTTTGTGCCAGTCGTCCTCCGTGCCATCTTCCGGCCCAAGTATCACCTGGGCACCCTGTGGAGCTGCCTCTGACCCAGCGGCCAGGCTGGTGGAGGACACATCCCTGCCACAGTCGGGAGTCGGAGGTCCAGCAGGGGTGGCCACCCCAACAACTGGACTACAGCAGGAGGAGGATGGGCAGGCATCAACAGGAAGGCAACATGCACGGCAGCAGCTGGCTCAAGGTGGGAGCGATGATGGCTCGGGCCATCAACATCAGAGGGGCAGGCATCGGCCGGAGGGCAGGAGGACCCTGGATTGCGAGTGGCTTCCGTGTGGCAGCGGTTGGGCCAGCAAATAGATGCGGAGCGGCGGCGGGTGGAAGAGGCATGGCTCACTATGGTCAGGGCGGAGAACTCCATGCGCAGGGCGCTGAGATGGGCTGAGTGTCTCAAGGAAATTCGCAGGGAGTTGGAGGTGGACATGGCATTATCCCTGCGAGACCTCGGGCCAGGGAACAGGCCCGCCTCCAGGACGTTGAACAGGAGTTTGATGATGCTCTGGACCGGGAAATCAACAAACCAGCCGTAGGACTTGCCCGCCGCCATTGTATATAGTTCATTAGTGTTAGGTTTCCTTTCTATTTTTCTTTCATTTGGGCCGCATGGACTATGCCCCACCTTTTTGTATATAGTTATTTATTAGGTAGGGGTTTTTGTAGGTTTCCTTTGGATTGTTGGGCTCATGGACCCTGGATTCTTACATTGTATATAGTTCAGGACTGGATTTGACTTCATTGCTTTCTTTTTCCCATGGAGCAATGGTTTTCTTTTTTTTTTACCTTTGGATTTGGTTTGATGGACGAACCCTTTGGAGCCATTTTCATTTGGATTTATTTGGATTCAGCATTCATATAATTTTCATTCATTTTGGACATCCAGCCTTTTGTTTATTATTTTTTTTCTTGTGTTATTTTCTTTCATTCCGTTGATTTTGTATTTAATACATTTTGATTTCATACTTCATTTGTGTGGTTTTCTCTCTCTGGATTTGTTCATGTCACGATGTGGGTTTTCTCATTCACTTGCCCCCATTCTGTGTGCCTGGTGGACATGTATTCATGTGCATACTTGTCATTTGGGATCTATCATGACATGGGGATTTCAATGTGGAGTGGATGGAATACTTGGTTGGGTGTTTGGACTGGGGTGGCGTGGGGTGGGATTTGGGGGGCCATAAGGGCCATGAGTGTGGATCGTGATGACGTGTTGGGGGGACATGAGTCAGGGCCTGCTGGCAGATGCCGTCACTGCTGGGTGGGTGGGGGTGCAGGGGGACATGAGTCGGGGCCTGCTGGCAGGTGCCCGTCACAGCTGGGTGGGTGGGGGTGCAGGGGGACATGAGTCAGGGCCTGCTGGCAGGTGCCTGTCACTGCTGGGTGGGTGGGGGTGCAGGGGGACATGAGTCGGGGCCTGCTGGCAGGTGCTCGTCAATGGTGGGTGGGTGGGTGGTTGGGGGGACAGTCTCAGGGCCTGCTGGCAGGTGCCTGTCATTGCTGGGTGGGTGGGGGTGCAGGGGGACATGAGTCGGGGCCTGCTGGAAGGTGCCCATCACTGCTGGGTGGGTGGCGGTGCAGGGGGACATGAGTCAGGGCCTGCTGGCAGGTGCCTGTCACTGCTGGGTGGGTGGGGGTGCAGAGGGACATGAGTCGGGGCCTGTTGGCAGGTGCCCGTCAATGGTGGGTGGGTGAGTGGGTGGGGGGACATGAGTCGGGGCCTGCTGGCATGTGCCCGTCACTGCTGGGTGGGTGGGGGTGCAGGGGGACATGAGTCGGGGCCTGGTGGCAGGTGCCCGTCACTGCTGGGTGGGTGGGGGTGCAGGGGGACATGAGTCGGGGCCTGCTGGCAAGTGTCCGTCAATGGTGGGTGGGTGAGTGGGTGGGGAGACATGAGTCGGGGCCTGCTGGCAGGTGCCCATCACTGCTGGGTGGGTCGGGGTGCAGGGGGACATGAGTCGGGGGCCTGCTGGCAGGTGCCCATCAATGGGGGTGGGTGGATGGGTGGAGGACATGAGTCGCGGCTCACAAGTGCATGGTGCCATGTGGGCTGCCTTCAGGGCATGGTGAGGGTTGTAGGGTAGTCCCCTGTGGTGTGGGCTGCCTGCAGGGCATGGGGAGGGGGGAAAGCGCACACCCGGGAGGGCCCACAATGCCAAATTGTGTGTGAAACTCCCCACGTACCCCTCAAATACCGTACCCCGCTCTCACATGGAGTGTCGTGTGTGAAACTTCCCACGCACCCCCGAAATACACGTACCACGCTCGCACAAGGCCTATCGCGTGTGAAACTCCCCACGTACCCCCAAATACATGTACCCCGCTCGCACAGGGCCTATCGCGTGTGAAACTCCCTGCGTACCCCCCAAATACATGTATCCCGCTCGCACAGGGCCTATCGCGTGTTAAACTCCCCGTCTACGCCCAAAAACACGTACCCCACTTACACAGGGCCTATCGCGTGTGAAACTCCCCACGCACCTCCCAAATACACGTATCCCACTCGCGCAGGGCCTATCGCGTGTCAAACTCCCCACGTACCCCCAAATACACGTATCCCACTCGCGCAGGGCCTATCGCGTGTCAAACTCCCCGCGTTCCCCCAAATACACGTGTCCCGCTTGCACAGGGCCTATCGCGTCTGAAACTTCCCGCGCACCCCCGAAATTCACGCAGGCTGCCCATCCACCCTCCCCATGTCCCACAGGCAGCCCATCCACCCTGGCCATGCCCCACAGGCAGCCCACACCACAGGGGGGACTTTTTCCATGCAATTTACCTGGCGCAAGCAGGGTACTTGTATTCTGAGGGGTGCGCAGGGAGTTTTACATGCGTTTTCGCTAGCGCGAGAGGGGTACGTATATTCTGTGGGGTGCGTGGGCAGTTTTACATACATTTTCGCTAGCGTGAGAGGGGTACGTGTATTCTGAGGGGTGCGTGGGGAGCTTTACACACGTTGTCGTGGTTGGGGGGCTGTATGCTGGTCCAATGGCCTTTGCGCCAAGTACTGGATTTGTGCGATGTTTATGGCGCACAGGGCGGGGTAGGGGGCGTAACTGGTGCTGCTGCAGGGTCGCTGCGCCACTCTGCGCCACGACTGGTTAAAATCCATGAATACGCTGTGCGCTGAAATGGGTTTTGGCACATGCGGCTGGCGCAGACTGCCGCACGCACACACTGTGCGCCAGCCGCGTTGGCCACTTGTGCGCTGAATTCTATGAATTAGCCCCAGTGTGTTTTGGCTGTCTTGTGAACCATTAGTGTGGTTCTAACCTATCGCAGCCTTCGTCAGGACGTGACACATTTCTTATGGTTCCAACAATGTTTGTTCTGTGTCTACAAGAAAACAAATGTATGTGTGTGTTAGCAAAAAGGGGTTGGAGGGGGTTGTCATATATATTACAAATAGGAGGAATGCGCCTGGGGTAATTTAAGAAACAACAAATGTACTGCTGGACATCGTACCAGTGGTAGTAGCCAGACCAGTGAGTGGGGTGCCAATTGGCCCACTCAGATTGATTATAGATGCAGTTGTCAGTCGCCCAAGTGTTTGAATAAAATAAGTACATAATTGGCTTGACATAACAACTCGTAACAGGTGAACACAAGCTGATAAGAATAGAAACACTCTTACCTGTGAATGCTGCCCAATCACTTTGTTTGCTGACCTTACTGTGAAAGGAGGTGTTGCTGCAGATTTACTGGCACAAACTATCCATTGGGTGATACCTGCAACAATTAGCAAAGTTTTATCTCCATGTCATGTAATATATGTAGGGTGCCAAAAATTGCCCTGCTCACACATCCAATGTATACTGCTTATTTCTCTTTCATAGCAGTAAAATGAATGAATTTGTACATCACTAGCGGTGGATGGCCACGGAGAGCTCAGGGAGTTATTTAATATCTATATTTGTAAATGTAGCCTGTTGGCATTGCTGACCCACTGTGTGTGGCAAGGTTCTTACATCAATAGCCGTACGAAAACACGTAGAGCTACGAACGCTCATGGAGTTATTTAATATCAATATATGTAAATGCAGAGACATTGCTGACCCACTGTGTGTGACAAGGTTCTTACATCAATAGATATACGAAAACATGTGCAGCTGCAAACATGTATGTAGCAACAAACAAGACCATAGGTATAACTGCCAAGGCAAAGCATATATAGATGACCCGCGGGGCCACGTGTCCTATTTACTTGCTCATCGGTAATGAAAAGTTTTACCTTATTGGAAATACTGTATGTATCCGTGTTCTGTCAGTGTGTGTACAGTGTAACTGCACCGTGGCTATCCCCCATTACTAAGTAGCAGAGCCCAAACAAAGATAGACACAATATCCGGGTATATGGAGCGGCCATCTTGTAAAAGCCAATACCTCCTGGTGTAGTACTGCGCCCGTTAGTCTAACATCATATACTGGTGTGGCTTGATGGTGCACAAGGAATTGCTGTGCTAATTAGTATGCACATTAAAGGTGTTTGGCACAGAATATTTAATTGCAAAAAAGGTTTGAAAAATATTTTGAAACCAATATTGTTTGGGAGTATATTTCCAATAAACAAACAGAAACTAAAACTAAATGACAGTAAAACTAAATGAAGGGGCTCATAACAATGTTTTCTCTAGAAGCAAATGGATAAGTATGGAAAACCTTTCATGGAAAAGGAACCACAGAACCAACCCAGGGCCTGGTTTGAGCAAAGTGACCCAAGGCTTCTAAAAAGCATAACCCTGTATAGCATGATTACATGCCGTAAACATGTAGGGAAAATGTGAGGAAAAGGAAAGGAAACATCCATAAGTGTATATCTTGTGCTCAGAAGCAACAGGAATAATGCACACAATGCCACTATTCATCCAATGCATTAGTATTTGTATGGTTTCATCTAGTTATATGCACAATGTTACATGGTTCCATCTATTAGTACGCACAGTCTCACATGCCATTACATTGAGGTATATATTGTGTCCCAATCCCTAATCCATAATAATTTTCTGAGGTTGTAAAACAGAACCTGGCTGGCCACCAAAGGGACTACCAGCATTGCCTTTCATGGTCTCAAAGTGAAGTCAAGAATGCCTTAATAGCTTTGTGTATGAGAGGAATAGGGGAAGGCATAAATGTAGAGGCCCGCCTAAGGAATACAGAGTCGGTCACTCAGTGAGCCTGGGGTTGTTCCTGTATGTTTATTACAGATATTGGCATGATGTTGTTGGTCATGATTAACAGTGAACAGCCTTGATCCTGGCCAGACAGCTGTTCAGTGATTTGAACAACTCTTGCAGTTTGAGTGCACTTAAATTAATGAGGTTCCCCTCAGGCCCTCATCGGTTGTGAAACCAAATACCTCCAAGGGTGTCTCCCCAAAACAAAAAGTATATTTGATGGTAACTGTCACTGAAGAGGGAGGATCCTGTAAACCCTATCCCTTCATCAGACAGCTTCACCAGGTTGGAACAACACATCAGACCCAGCATACTGGGGATGATCTGCATGGCCCCAGACTGATACAAGGTACAGTTGAGCATGTATCATCTTGAGTCTTACAGGAGGCACACAGGGAGCATCCAAAGTCATGAGAAGCACCTTCAACTGACAAGTTGTGGTGGAGAGATTGCTCAGGAAAATGTTGCAAGCCATCATGAATCCCTGTCCCCTCTCTTCGGTAGGCAAGAAGTAGACCACTTGGATATTCTAGCTAAACCCAATAAAGTTTAGGGTCTGTAAAGCCATGTGAAACAGGACTGGGCATTCACTCTCTCTCTCTCTGAGTCATGGGCTTTGAAACCAACTTGTGCTCCAACTCCAGCGGCGTAATGATGTCAGGGGGCTTCCCCTGTGCATCAGGTTCCTCTCCTTTCTTCCTCCTCATAACAGTTAAATACGCATCTCGTGTTAAAGAGGCATCTCCCTTTTCTTGTGCCACTGGGCATAATCTTGCATTGTCTTCAGCCAAAGATAAGGATGCAACATTCTTCAGCCTACCAGATAGTCCCATGTATGTAACTAAATTCATTGGTCTAGGAGTTCCTCACAGGGCATACAAAGCCATGAGAAGCCTCTTCAACTGACAAGCTGTGGTGGAGACATTTCTTATGAAAATGTTGCAAGATATCATCAATCCCTGTCCCCACTCTTAGGTAGGAAAGAACTAGGCCACGTGGATATCCTTATTATATTTTAGTCCTTGCTGCGTGTGAATCGAGTGCGTGAGTTAATATATTTTATTAGGCTCCATGATCTAACTCGCTTCACCTTTAAAGAAAAAGTATTACCTTTTAGCATTTTATTTTATTGCCTTTTAGAAATCATTGTGTGAGTTTTAGTGCATTACGTTTTTATCAGGCTCATTGTGTTGTTAAGTGCTGTATTACTTCTGTTTAGGGCTAACACGGGAAGTGAAACTCATTGGGAACTACAAATCTCAGCACTCTGGTAGTCACAAGGACTACAAGTTTGCACAACGGGCCCGAGAGCGCCGGCGCCAGTGTGTCTAGCCGGTCTGTGCCAGCTATTTAAATTGCTGTCTCCCATTGTTCGGATACTTCCTTATTATATTTTAGTCCTTGCTGCGTGTGAATTTGAGTGTGTGTGTTAATATATTTTATTAGGCTCCAGGATCTAACTCGCTTAACCTTTTAAAAAATAAAAGTATTACCTTTTAGCATTATATTTTATTTTTCTTTAGAAATCATTGTGTGAGCTTTAGTGCATTATGTTTTTATTAGGTTCATTGTGTTGTTAAGCGTGTTTAGGGCTAACACAAGAAGTGAAACTCATTGGGAACAACAAATCCCAGCACTCTGGTAGTCACAAGGACTACAAATTTGCACAGAGGGCATGAGCAAATGCGTCTGGCTGGTCTGGGCCAGTCTGGGCCAGTCTGTGTAAGGTCTGTTTTCGTTCTGAGGGTAACTTCACTTTGGATCACCCGGAACACGTCCATACATAATAGGAGTTGCAGAAGTACTAGAAGCCATCCAAAAGTCAAGGGATAGAGTGAATTCCAATTGCTTGTCTTCCCCATGTCAAGGTAAAATCGTCACAACGGAAGGCTTTAATTGCTTGTCACTGGTCTTGCCTGCCTTTAGGGCGGCGTTGGAACCTAAGAACACCCCTACCACTTTAAGGATCATAACTGACAGGGATTACACCCCCCATGAGGACACATTCAAGGCCCATGGGTAGGAAGACCTATCATTTCGATCCATCAAAAGGTGCCAAGCCTTGTGGAGAAGGGGACTAGTTTTAAAACAAACAGTTCTGATCAAATAAAGTCTTTACCACATGGAAATGTTTTTAGTCTTCCCCATCTAGACTTTGTCAGATCTGTACCCGCTCATGAGGCTGCTTTAAAGGCCCTTGACAAGGGAGCTCAGATTACCAAGACAGAGGAAGTACAAGACATAGCAACAAAAGACATTATATACCCACAACAAGCTAGCCCGTCAACTAAGTCAGGTAAAGATAACCATGCCTCAGACAAATAACACCTTAAAAAACATGCTGCTCAACAACTGGTCCCTAATCAAGCATGCTGTAGAGGTTGCCACTCATATTGAAGAAACACTCACAGATATCTGTGCTTTAACAGAAACCTAGAGCAATGAGGCAGTAGGACCATCTTTAGAGCTTGCCATTCCTGCGGGATGTAGCATCCTTAGGACAGATAAGAAAGATGGTAGGGGTGGAAGAGTATTTTCAGAACAGAATTTAACATATGGAAAACTAAAATGGAAGCTATTCCGGGGTCAGAACGCCTTTGTCGTTAAGATCGGGATTAGTCCTGAAACAACCTTGAATCTTCTACTTATTTACAGAGCACCTCGGATTTCCGTGAGAAGTTCTGTGATCGGTTCTTACCCCTAATGGAACCCAGCACTGAATTCCTAATACTAGGAGATTTCAATCTAAGGCTTGGCAATAAATCAGACATCATATCAGGGGCGCTAGAGGCCGCCTTAGGCTCCTTCGGCTTCTGTCATTTGGTCAATGTACCAGCACACTCAAAAGGCCATACTTTGGACTGGGTGGCTGCCCACAATATGAATATGGCAGCACCAGTGGTCTTACCCTGTCTTTGGTCAGATCATTTGTGCATCTACCTTCAGATCACAAATAAACTCTTCTCAAAGAGAATTGTGAAGACTAGGGGCCTCATTACGACCCTGGCGCTAAGGGGTCTGCGCCAGCGTTAGCTGCGCGGACCCCTTACCGCCAACTACGAGTTCCTGGAGCGCCATGGTCATTTTTCCGCCCGCTTTTTGCGGGCGGAAAAATCCATGGCGCTCTGGGACCTTGGTGTTAATTACGCCACCGTATTTTACGGTGGCGTAATTAACTCCTTCCCCACTCCCATTGAGCCCTATGGGGCCGAAATGGGAATGGGGAAGGGTAAATGGGTCAATGGGGACTTACCGCCCCGCCGACCTCGGAATGGGGCGGTAAGTCCGCCATCCGCCATGGCGTAAAGGGACTTTGCGCCATGGCCGGAAAGTCCGTCGATGGCGGAAAAAATCCGCCAGGGTCGTAATGAGGGCCTAGGACTCTAAAGGCAGCCAGAAGCTATAAGAAACGCACAGCCAAAGCAATTAAACCATGAGCTTCAACACTATCCTCAGAGATTTAGAACTCAGATACTTTGAAGAAGATGACTCACTCATTTCTTAATACCTTCCATAATATAATGGAATCACTAGCCCCAATAAAGAATAAGATCTGCCAGGAGGGCCATGAGGACAATAAATGGTTCTCAGCTGATATCCAGAAATTAAAAACTGAGAAAATAAAAAAATATATGTTTGGAGAAAAAGTCAGAAGTCATTAGAGTTAACACTTTATAAAAAGTTAGTTAAGGACTATAAAACAGCAATAATTCAAGTCAAAAAAGAAATGATTAAAAATAGGAATGTACCGTCTACATCATGTACAAAAGACATTTCTTAAAGTTTAAGAGAACAGGAAACTCCGAAGGGCCATAATAAAGATCCTGTGATTACAAATGAGGGTTGGTGCACATTAATCCAAGAGACAATGTCAAACAAACTGGCAACCATCAAAAACGATATTTAGGCCAAGAGAGATTAATTAATAAAGCAGAATACTGCAGAAAATACTTAGTCCATAGATAAAGCGAGATCCTGGCTGAAATTCTATTTTACTCCAATCGCCGAAGAGGAAATAGCAACAGTTATCAAATCACTTAAACCAACCAGCTGTAAGGGTTACCCATGCTCGGCTACGATTATTAAGTAATGTCCTGACATCCTATAGCCGGCACTCACCAAATTTGTTAGTGCCTCCTTCAGAGAAAAATTGGTCCCAACTAGACTTAAACAAGCATGGGTTACCCCACTACTAAAATGCGACTCTTACCAATTATAGACCCATTACTAATAGACCCCTCCTTTTTAGGATTCTGGATAATTCGATCCTTAACAATCTCCAATGTAGGATTCGGGCAAGGGCATGTGACTGAGACAACCCTCCCTGATCTGAAGTCCAAGCTTTTGGAAAGAATGGATAGTTGTGCCATCTCGTTGCTAATGATTTTGGATCTTTCAGCCATGTTCGACCTGGTGGACCACGCTATTTTGACCACCAGGTTGAGAGACGATGCCAAATTTTCAGAACAAGTGAGTCAATGGATGATATCCTTCTTCATTGGGAGACAAAGTAGAGTGGTAAGCTCTGAGGCCGAAGCCAAACCGGTCACATTGATATTTGGCATCCCGCAGGGAGTTTCCGTCTCGCCCACACTATATCATATTTTTATGGTCCCGTTCTTTGACCTTCTGGCCCTTAACCACATCATGTTTACAAACTATGCCGATGACTATGCCGGTCATCCCGCTGACCGGGTCGCACAATATGGATGAGAAAAGTGTCAACAGTATATATGACATCATACATAACTGGATGGCGCAAAATGGATTGGCACTCAACAGTGCAAAAACCGAACTCATGGTGGTTGGATCAGGAAACAAGTTGGCTAAACTAAGCCCCTTTTATAGTAGTTTCACTGTAGACAATCACTAAATAGTCACACAAAGGAAAGTAAAAACATTAGGAATTACATTAGATCAATGCCTGAACATGAAGGCACAAGTGGGCAGTCTTGTTTCAGTCACAGCGTATTTTATAAAACTACTTACACATCTTTGCCCTTTTATATCACAAGACATAGCAGAAACAATAGCTCAAGCCATTATAGGCTCTAAGCTTGATTACTATTGCAGCCTCTAAATGGGTGTCGCCCAAGACGAGATTGGTTGTCTGCAGGTCATACAAAACAGTGCAGTTAGAGTGATTAAAAACCTAAAATGGAGGGACCACATATCAGAGGCCAGCCATAGTTTACACTGGCTTCCAGTAAAAGCAAGAATCACCATCCACATGTTATTGATGACATATTAATATCTAACAGTCTTAATGGAAGGAATGTATTGTGGTGAAGAAGAGCCAGAGACAGCTCAGATCCAGCCACACTACCCAGATACAAACCTGTCTTTGTAAAACATCCAAAACCCTGATGGGGTCTTTCAGTATAGCGGCCCCTCTGGCATGGAATAAACTCCCACTTGACTTGAGAGAAACACAATCTACAAACATGTTGAAGAGGAAATTGAAAATTCTCCGATTTTACTAGACACATGAATCGGCTGTTACCAAATCAGGCTAGTTTAAATGTCTATCTGTCCGTAGGTCAGACTTGTCTCTGTGTTCGCGACCTTAAGCCAACGGGTACTCGGTTGCGTGTTACAAATGCGAAGTAAAGTAAATCCAATAAAGTTTAGGGTCTGCAAAGCCACTTCAAACGGGAGTTTCTTGAATTCACTCACAGGCCCAGCTGGAAGAGCAGAGAGGAGAGATGAGAGTGAGAGAGAGATAGAGAGAGAGATAGAAAGAGAAAGAGAGAGAGAGAGAGAGAGAGAGGGAGACATGGCTACTTGCTAGGGACTGGAGTCTCAGACAAGGCAGTTGTGCAGGTGAGACTACCCCTCACTAGGAGGTAAGCTACAACCACTGATATCACCTTTGTGAAGGCTAAACCTACATTCAACTGAATTGTTGGACTTTGCACTGAAATTGGTTGCTTCCTAGCAAAAAAGCTGATAAATAAATGCTTCGGCCCCCAGATTGAAAAACAAGGATATGCATTCTTCAGATCAACCAAGTACAGCCAGCAACCTTTATATAGAGCTGACCTGGCCAGGACCAAAGTTATCATCTTGAATCTCTAAAGGGAGAGATATGTTGAAAGATGATGGATACAGGATGGTGCAAAGTCCCACCTGGTTGTTCTTCAGCACCATGAGTAACATGGTGAATAACCCATCCCTCTCTTGTTGGGAGGATCTTTGCCAGAGCCTGGATATGCAGCAGCAAAAGAGGCAGAGAACAAAACTGAATGAGAGGAATATTTTAAGGGGGCAGTAGAAAGAGGGAGACAGAGGCCCCACCTATCCAATTACAGAACACAGAAATCCTCGATACTAGCCCTCCAAATCTGCAGATGGAGGGAACCCCTCCCCCACATTGCAGAAGAATAACTGACTGATAAGCACATCATTGTTTAGACTTTTGCTTTGAAGGTGCGAAGGCAAAGTCATGGTAGAAAACCATGGGGAGGTGTGCTGCTATTTCTTGAACTGCTGTGATGGCTACCTATCTGCCTGCCTTGCAGAGTGCTCCCCTAGAGTTTTCAAATAGGACTTTGACTTGTGATCATCAGCTCTTTGTCCTGCCTGAAAGGGCTATCCGGCAGGTTTGTCCAACAGAGATAGAGATTTTGCCGCTCACTTGCTTCCTGATGAGAACCTCATCTGATAAAGAGTTGGATAGATCAGCTCCCTCAAATGGTAAATCAAGAATCTCATGTACATTCAATTACAATGTAATGGCTCTCAGGTATACTTGGCCATAGGTGACTACTTTGAATGCCATCCATATAGATCCAGCATTTGTGTGGTCTGTGACATATTAGAGAGGGTCTTGTGCCACCTGTTCTGGCCCAGCAAGGTAGGCACAGAAAAGGTACTTTTTGCCTGAAGGGAGAAACTGTCTGAACTCGGCCAGCTCCTTCCATAATTTGAGGCTCACTGACACCAAAAAGCCACTCAAATTTGCCTGGCATCAGCACTTCGATGAGTTCTCGTAGACCTTGCATACCAAGCTCTCCAGAAGTTTATCGTCCATACCAGGGCTTTAAGTGGGGTAAGAAATCGAGGGGGGGGCCTAATTTGGGGGCGTGGCTTGTGGGGGGGCGTGGCCTAAAACGTACGCAAATCGTAAGGTATGCACACACATATATATGCATGTTATATATCTGTGTGCGTACCTTACTATGGTTTGTGTACTTTGCAAGCCATATTTTCTAAACATAGAAATATTTATTTCTATGTTTAGAAAAGATGCCTTGCAAAGTACACAAACCATAGTAAGGTATGCACACAGATATTATAACATGCATATATATGTGTGTGTGTGCATACCTTACGGTTTGCCTACTTTTCAGGCCATTTTTTTTTTAAACATTTCGGTTTTATAAAAGATGGCTTTGAAAGTACACAATTCAAGCCATCTTTTATAAAACTTTGACTACGGACAAAATTGTCCGTCGGCAAAGATTTATAAAAGATGGCTTGAATTGTGTACTTTTCAAGCCATCTTTCATAAACCTCGAAAAATGTCGAGGATTCCCCAGGTTCGCCGAGGGTTAAAGACGCCTCGGCGACCTGGGGAAACAAAGGGACAGTAACTGCCTCTGATGACCCCTCGCGCGAGAGGTCACCAGAGGCAGTTACTATGACTTACAGAAGTGGCAGCCAGGCACAGCATCGCTGTGGTTGGCTGCCACTTCTGTCAGATGCCTGACTTCATGGCAGGCGCATCTCCCGTCGCGGCTGCCGCCGCGACGGGATAATGCATCCCGCCAATGTTGCGTGCAGTGGAAGGGGGGGCCCCGGCAGGGCCCTGGCTCAGTCCCACTTTTTGGAGACTGCCGGGGCCCGGCAGGCCCCGGCCCACTTAAAGCCCTGGTCCATACCAATGACCGAAACCAAAGACCCTGTTGCTTATGTGGAATATGCGGTCATGGCTGCCACCACTGAGGACAAATGTTAAGAATGAGAGACCACACACAGCTTCTTGTATGGAATAATTTTGTGCTGCATGCCAATCCTCCTGTTGATGACAGAAGCTTAGTGGGACATTTGACATAACTTCAAAGCCTTAGCTACTATTTCCCACGGTATGGTTACCACCAGACATATCTGTGCTTCTGGATGATAACACTCTGGAAGCTAACACCAAAGAAAATACCATGTGATAGGCTGAGCACTGATAATAATAGAAGTTTAGAAAGGGGTGGGGTGGCGTTGCATCAACTTGGCATCCGGGATAACGTGCAGGGTTCTCGTGAGGACGCTGCACGTTATTTCAGATGCCTCGTTGACCACGTCGACTGGCTAGGAGAGATCACTGGTGCTGGGTTCCTCTGTGTGCAGGACCTTATGCCGACCCCCTCCTCAACTGAACCCCCTTTGTGCCAGTCGTCCTCCGTGCCATCTTCCGGCCCAAGTATCACCTGGGCACCCTGTGGAGCTGCCTCTGACCCAGCGGCCAGGCTGGTGGAGGACACATCCCTGCCACAGTCGGGAGTCGGAGGTCCAGCAGGGGTGGCCACCCCAACAACTGGACTACAGCAGGAGGAGGATGGGCAGGCATCAACAGGAAGGCAACATGCACGGCAGCAGCTGGCTCAAGGTGGGAGCGATGATGGCTCGGGCCATCAACATCAGAGGGGCAGGCATCGGCCGGAGGGCAGGAGGACCCTGGATTGCGAGTGGCTTCCGTGTGGCAGCGGTTGGGCCAGCAAATAGATGCGGAGCGGCGGCGGGTGGAAGAGGCATGGCTCACTATGGTCAGGGCGGAGAACTCCATGCGCAGGGCGCTGAGATGGGCTGAGTGTCTCAAGGAAATTCGCAGGGAGTTGGAGGTGGACATGGCATTATCCCTGCGAGACCTCGGGCCAGGGAACAGGCCCGCCTCCAGGACGTTGAACAGGAGTTTGATGATGCTCTGGACCGGGAAATCAACAAACCAGCCGTAGGACTTGCCCGCCGCCATTGTATATAGTTCATTAGTGTTAGGTTTCCTTTCTATTTTTCTTTCATTTGGGCCGCATGGACTATGCCCCACCTTTTTGTATATAGTTATTTATTAGGTAGGGGTTTTTGTAGGTTTCCTTTGGATTGTTGGGCTCATGGACCCTGGATTCTTACATTGTATATAGTTCAGGACTGGATTTGACTTCATTGCTTTCTTTTTCCCATGGAGCAATGGTTTTCTTTTTTTTTTACCTTTGGATTTGGTTTGATGGACGAACCCTTTGGAGCCATTTTCATTTGGATTTATTTGGATTCAGCATTCATATAATTTTCATTCATTTTGGACATCCAGCCTTTTGTTTATTATTTTTTTTCTTGTGTTATTTTCTTTCATTCCGTTGATTTTGTATTTAATACATTTTGATTTCATACTTCATTTGTGTGGTTTTCTCTCTCTGGATTTGTTCATGTCACGATGTGGGTTTTCTCATTCACTTGCCCCCATTCTGTGTGCCTGGTGGACATGTATTCATGTGCATACTTGTCATTTGGGATCTATCATGACATGGGGATTTCAATGTGGAGTGGATGGAATACTTGGTTGGGTGTTTGGACTGGGGTGGCGTGGGGTGGGATTTGGGGGGCCATAAGGGCCATGAGTGTGGATCGTGATGACGTGTTGGGGGGACATGAGTCAGGGCCTGCTGGCAGATGCCGTCACTGCTGGGTGGGTGGGGGTGCAGGGGGACATGAGTCGGGGCCTGCTGGCAGGTGCCCGTCACAGCTGGGTGGGTGGGGGTGCAGGGGGACATGAGTCAGGGCCTGCTGGCAGGTGCCTGTCACTGCTGGGTGGGTGGGGGTGCAGGGGGACATGAGTCGGGGCCTGCTGGCAGGTGCTCGTCAATGGTGGGTGGGTGGGTGGTTGGGGGGACTGTCTCAGGGCCTGCTGGCAGGTGCCTGTCATTGCTGGGTGGGTGGGGGTGCAGGGGGACATGAGTCGGGGCCTGCTGGAAGGTGCCCATCACTGCTGGGTGGGTGGCGGTGCAGGGGGACATGAGTCAGGGCCTGCTGGCAGGTGCCTGTCACTGCTGGGTGGGTGGGGGTGCAGAGGGACATGAGTCGGGGCCTGTTGGCAGGTGCCCGTCAATGGTGGGTGGGTGAGTGGGTGGGGGGACATGAGTCGGGGCCTGCTGGCATGTGCCCGTCACTGCTGGGTGGGTGGGGGTGCAGGGGGACATGAGTCGGGGCCTGGTGGCAGGTGCCCGTCACTGCTGGGTGGGTGGGGGTGCAGGGGGACATGAGTCGGGGCCTGCTGGCAAGTGTCCGTCAATGGTGGGTGGGTGAGTGGGTGGGGAGACATGAGTCTGGGCCTGCTGGCAGGTGCCCATCACTGCTGGGTGGGTCGGGGTGCAGGGGGACATGAGTCGGGGGCCTGCTGGCAGGTGCCCATCAATGGGGGTGGGTGGATGGGTGGAGGACATGAGTCGCGGCTCACAAGTGCATGGTGCCATGTGGGCTGCCTTCAGGGCATGGTGAGGGTTGTAGGGTAGTCCCCTGTGGTGTGGGCTGCCTGCAGGGCATGGGGAGGGGGGAAAGCGCACACCCGGGAGGGCCCACAATGCCAAATTGTGTGTGAAACTCCCCACGTACCCCTCAAATACACGTACCCCGCTCTCACATGGAGTGTCGTGTGTGAAACTTCCCACGCACCCCCGAAATACACATACCACGCTCGCACAAGGCCTATCGCGTGTGAAACTCCCCACGTACCCCCAAATACATGTACCCCGCTCGCACAGGGCCTATCGCGTGTGAAACTCCCTGCGTACCCCCCAAATACATGTATCCCGCTCGCACAGGGCCTATCGCGTGTTAAACTCCCCGTCTACGCCCAAAAACACGTACCCCACTTACACAGGGCCTATCGCGTGTGAAACTCCCCACGCACCTCCCAAATACACGTATCCCACTCGCGCAGGGCCTATCGCGTGTCAAACTCCCCACGTACCCCCAAATACACGTATCCCACTCGCGCAGGGCCTATCGAGTGTCAAACTCCCCGCGTTCCCCCAAATACACGTGTCCCGCTTGCACAGGGCCTATCGCGTCTGAAACTTCCCGCGCACCCCCGAAATTCACGCAGGCTGCCCATCCACCCTCCCCATGTCCCACAGGCAGCCCATCCACCCTGGCCATGCCCCACAGGCAGCCCACACCACAGGGGGGACTTTTTCCATGCAATTTACCTGGCGCAAGCAGGGTACTTGTATTCTGAGGGGTGCGCAGGGAGTTTTACATGCGTTTTCGCTAGCGCGAGAGGGGTACGTATATTCTGTGGGGTGCGTGGGCAGTTTTACATACATTTTCGCTAGCGTGAGAGGGGTACGTGTATTCTGAGGGGTGCGTGGGGAGCTTTACACACGTTGTCGTGGTTGGGGGGCTGTATGCTGGTCCAATGGCCTTTGCGCCAAGTACTGGATTTGTGCGATGTTTATGGCGCACAGGGCGGGGTAGGGGGCGTAACTGGTGCTGCTGCAGGGTCGCTGCGCCACTCTGCGCCACGACTGGTTAAAATCCATGAATACGCTGTGCGCTGAAATGGGTTTTGGCACATGCGGCTGGCGCAGACTGCCGCACGCACACACTGTGCGCCAGCCGCGTTGGCCACTTGTGCGCTGAATTCTATGAATTAGCCCCAGTGTGTTTTGGCTGTCTTGTGAACCATTAGTGTGGTTCTAACCTATCGCAGCCTTCGTCAGGACGTGACACATTTCTTATGGTTCCAACAATGTTTGTTCTGTGTCTACAAGAAAACAAATGTATGTGTGTGTTAGCAAAAAGGGGTTGGAGGGGGTTGTCATATATATTACAAATAGGAGGAATGCGCCTGGGGTAATTTAAGAAACAACAAATGTACTGCTGGACATCGTACCAGTGGTAGTAGCCAGACCAGTGAGTGGGGTGCCAATTGGCCCACTCAGATTGATTATAGATGCAGTTGTCAGTCGCCCAAGTGTTTGAATAAAATAAGTACATAATTGGCTTGACATAACAACTCGTAACAGGTGAACACAAGCTGATAAGAATAGAAACACTCTTACCTGTGAATGCTGCCCAATCACTTTGTTTGCTGACCTTACTGTGAAAGGAGGTGTTGCTGCAGATTTACTGGCACAAACTATCCATTGGGTGATACCTGCAACAATTAGCAAAGTTTTATCTCCATGTCATGTAATATATGTAGGGTGCCAAAAATTGCCCTGCTCACACATCCAATGTATACTGCTTATTTCTCTTTCATAGCAGTAAAATGAATGAATTTGTACATCACTAGCGGTGGATGGCCACGGAGAGCTCAGGGAGTTATTTAATATCTATATTTGTAAATGTAGCCTGTTGGCATTGCTGACCCACTGTGTGTGGCAAGGTTCTTACATCAATAGCCGTACGAAAACACGTAGAGCTACGAACGCTCATGGAGTTATTTAATATCAATATATGTAAATGCAGAGACATTGCTGACCCACTGTGTGTGACAAGGTTCTTACATCAATAGATATACGAAAACATGTGCAGCTGCAAACATGTATGTAGCAACAAACAAGACCATAGGTATAACTGCCAAGGCAAAGCATATATAGATGACCCGCGGGGCCACGTGTCCTATTTACTTGCTCACCGGTAATGAAAAGTTTTACCTTATTGGAAATACTGTATGTATCCGTGTTCTGTCAGTGTGTGTACAGTGTAACTGCACCGTGGCTATCCCCCATTACTAAGTAGCAGAGCCCAAACAAAGATAGACACAATATCCGGGTATATGGAGCGGCCATCTTGTAAAAGCCAATACCTCCTGGTGTAGTACTGCGCCCGTTAGTCTAACATCATATACTGGTGTGGCTTGATGGTGCACAAGGAATTGCTGTGCTAATTAGTATGCACATTAAAGGTGTTTGGCACAGAATATTTAATTGCAAAAAAGGTTTGAAAAATATTTTGAAACCAATATTGTTTGGGAGTATATTTCCAATAAACAAACAGAAACTAAAACTAAATGACAGTAAAACTAAATGAAGGGGCTCATAACAATGTTTTCTCTAGAAGCAAATGGATAAGTATGGAAAACCTTTCATGGAAAAGGAACCACAGAACCAACCCAGGGCCTGGTTTGAGCAAAGTGACCCAAGGCTTCTAAAAAGCATAACCCTGTATAGCATGATTACATGCCGTAAACATGTAGGGAAAATGTGAGGAAAAGGAAAGGAAACATCCATAAGTGTATATCTTGTGCTCAGAAGCAACAGGAATAATGCACACAATGCCACTATTCATCCAATGCATTAGTATTTGTATGGTTTCATCTAGTTATATGCACAATGTTACATGGTTCCATCTATTAGTACGCACAGTCTCACATGCCATTACATTGAGGTATATATTGTGTCCCAATCCCTAATCCATAATAATTTTCTGAGGTTGTAAAACAGAACCTGGCTGGCCACCAAAGGGACTACCAGCATTGCCTTTCATGGTCTCAAAGTGAAGTCAAGAATGCCTTAATAGCTTTGTGTATGAGAGGAATAGGGGAAGGCATAAATGTAGAGGCCCGCCTAAGGAATACAGAGTCGGTCACTCAGTGAGCCTGGGGTTGTTCCTGTATGTTTATTACAGATATTGGCATGATGTTGTTGGTCATGATTAACAGTGAACAGCCTTGATCCTGGCCAGACAGCTGTTCAGTGATTTGAACAACTCTTGCAGTTTGAGTGCACTTAAATTAATGAGGTTCCCCTCAGGCCCTCATCGGTTGTGAAACCAAATACCTCCAAGGGTGTCTCCCCAAAACAAAAAGTATATTTGATGGTAACTGTCACTGAAGAGGGAGGATCCTGTAAACCCTATCCCTTCATCAGACAGCTTCACCAGGTTGGAACAACACATCAGACCCAGCATACTGGGGATGATCTGCATGGCCCCAGACTGATACAAGGTACAGTTGAGCATGTATCATCTTGAGTCTTACAGGAGGCACACAGGGAGCATCCAAAGTCATGAGAAGCACCTTCAACTGACAAGTTGTGGTGGAGAGATTGCTCAGGAAAATGTTGCAAGCCATCATGCATCCCTGTCCCCTCTCTTCGGTAGGCAAGAAGTAGACCACTTGGATATTCTAGCTAAACCCAATAAAGTTTAGGGTCTGTAAAGCCATGTGAAACAGGACTGGGCATTCACTCTCTCTCTCTCTGAGTCATGGGCTTTGAAACCAACTTGTGCTCCAACTCCAGCGGCGTAATGATGTCAGGGGGCTTCCCCTGTGCATCAGGTTCCTCTCCTTTCTTCCTCCTCATAACAGTTAAATACGCATCTCATGTTAAAGAGGCATCTCCCTTTTCTTGTGCCACTGGGCATAATCTTGCATTGTCTTCAGCCAAAGATAAGGATGCAACATTCTTCAGCCTACCAGATAGTCCCATGTATGTAACTAAATTCATTGGTCTAGGAGTTCCTCACAGGGCATACAAAGCCATGAGAAGCCTCTTCAACTGACAAGCTGTGGTGGAGACATTTCTTATGAAAATGTTGCAAGATATCATCAATCCCTGTCCCCACTCTTAGGTAGGAAAGAACTAGGCCACGTGGATATCCTTATTATATTTTAGTCCTTGCTGCGTGTGAATCGAGTGCGTGAGTTAATATATTTTATTAGGCTCCATGATCTAACTCGCTTCACCTTTAAAGAAAAAGTATTACCTTTTAGCATTTTATTTTATTGCCTTTTAGAAATCATTGTGTGAGTTTTAGTGCATTACGTTTTTATCAGGCTCATTGTGTTGTTAAGTGCTGTATTACTTCTGTTTAGGGCTAACACGGGAAGTGAAACTCATTGGGAACTACAAATCTCAGCACTCTGGTAGTCACAAGGACTACAAGTTTGCACAACGGGCCCGAGAGCGCCGGCGCCAGTGTGTCTAGCCGGTCTGTGCCAGCTATTTAAATTGCTGTCTCCCATTGTTCGGATACTTCCTTATTATATTTTAGTCCTTGCTGCGTGTGAATTTGAGTGTGTGTGTTAATATATTTTATTAGGCTCCAGGATCTAACTCGCTTAACCTTTTAAAAAATAAAAGTATTACCTTTTAGCATTATATTTTATTTTTCTTTAGAAATCATTGTGTGAGCTTTAGTGCATTATGTTTTTATTAGGTTCATTGTGTTGTTAAGCGTGTTTAGGGCTAACACAAGAAGTGAAACTCATTGGGAACAACAAATCCCAGCACTCTGGTAGTCACAAGGACTACAAATTTGCACAGAGGGCATGAGCAAATGCGTCTGGCTGGTCTGGGCCAGTCTGGGCCAGTCTGTGTAAGGTCTGTTTTCGTTCTGAGGGTAACTTCACTTTGGATCACCCGGAACACGTCCATACATAATAGGAGTTGCAGAAGTACTAGAAGCCATCCAAAAGTCAAGGGATAGAGTGAATTCCAATTGCTTGTCTTCCCCATGTCAAGGTAAAATCGTCACAACGGAAGGCTTTAATTGCTTGTCACTGGTCTTGCCTGCCTTTAGGGCGGCGTTGGAACCTAAGAACACCCCTACCACTTTAAGGATCATAACTGACAGGGATTACACCCCCCATGAGGACACATTCAAGGCCCATGGGTAGGAAGACCTATCATTTCGATCCATCAAAAGGTGCCAAGCCTTGTGGAGAAGGGGACTAGTTTTAAAACAAACAGTTCTGATCAAATAAAGTCTTTACCACATGGAAATGTTTTTAGTCTTCCCCATCTAGACTTTGTCAGATCTGTACCCGCTCATGAGGCTGCTTTAAAGGCCCTTGACAAGGGAGCTCAGATTACCAAGACAGAGGAAGTACAAGACATAGCAACAAAAGACATTATATACCCACAACAAGCTAGCCCGTCAACTAAGTCAGGTAAAGATAACCCTGCCTCAGACAAATAACACCTTAAAAAACATGCTGCTCAACAACTGGTCCCTAATCAAGCATGCTGTAGAGGTTGCCACTCATATTGAAGAAACACTCACAGATATCTGTGCTTTAACAGAAACCTAGAGCAATGAGGCAGTAGGACCATCTTTAGAGCTTGCCATTCCTGCGGGATGTAGCATCCTTAGGACAGATAAGAAAGATGGTAGGGGTGGAAGAGTATTTTCAGAACAGAATTTAACATATGGAAAACTAAAATGGAAGCTATTCCGGGGTCAGAACGCCTTTGTCGTTAAGATCGGGATTAGTCCTGAAACAACCTTGAATCTTTTACTTATTTACAGAGCACCTCGGATTTCCGTGAGAAGTTCTGTGATCGGTTCTTACCCCTAATGAAACCCAGCACTGAATTCCTAATACTAGGAGATTTCAATCTAAGGCTTGGCAATAAATCAGACATCATATCAGGGGCGCTAGAGGCCGCCTTAGGCTCCTTCGGCTTCTGTCATTTGGTCAATGTACCAGCACACTCAAAAGGCCATACTTTGGACTGGGTGGCTGCCCACAATATGAATATGGCAGCACCAGTGGTCTTACCCTGTCTTTGGTCAGATCATTTGTGCATCTACCTTCAGATCACAAATAAACTCTTCTCAAAGAGAATTGTGAAGACTAGGACTCTAAAGGTAGCCAGAAGCTATAAGAAACGCACAGCCAAAGCAATTAAACCATGAGCTTCAACACTATCCTCAGAGATTTAGAACTCAGATACTTTGAAGAAGATGACTCACTCATTTCTTAATACCTTCCATAATATAATGGAATCACTAGCCCCAATAAAGAATAAGATCTGCCAGGAGGGCCATGAGGACAATAAATGGTTCTCAGCTGATATCCAGAAATTAAAAACTGAGAAAATAAAAAATTATATGTTTGGAGAAAAAGTCAGAAGTCATTAGAGTTAACACTTTATAAAAAGTTAGTTAAGGACTATAAAACAGCAATAATTCAAGTCAAAAAAGAAATGATTAAAAATAGGAATGTACCGTCTACATCATGTACAAAAGACATTTCTTAAAGTTTAAGAGAACAGGAAACTCCGAAGGGCCATAATAAAGATCCTGTGATTACAAATGAGGGTTGGTGCACATTAATCCAAGAGACAATGTCAAACAAACTGGCAACCATCAAAAACGATATTTAGGCCAAGAGAGATTAATTAATAAAGCAGAATACTGCAGAAAATACTTAGTCCATAGATAAAGCGAGATCCTGGCTGAAATTCTATTTTACTCCAATCGCCGAAGAGGAAATAGCAACAGTTATCAAATCACTTAAACCAACCAGCTGTAAGGGTTACCCATGCTCGGCTACGATTATTAAGTAATGTCCTGACATCCTATAGCCGGCACTCACCAAATTTGTTAGTGCCTCCTTCAGAGAAAAATTGGTCCCAACTAGACTTAAACAAGCATGGGTTACCCCACTACTAAAATGCGACTCTTACCAATTATAGACCCATTACTAATAGACCCCTCCTTTTTAGGATTCTGGATAATTCGATCCTTAACAATCTCCAATGTAGGATTCGGGCAAGGGCATGTGACTGAGACAACCCTCCCTGATCTGAAGTCCAAGCTTTTGGAAAGAATGGATAGTTGTGCCATCTCGTTGCTAATGATTTTGGATCTTTCAGCCATGTTCGACCTGGTGGACCACGCTATTTTGACCACCAGGTTGAGAGACGATGCCCAATTTTCAGAACAAGTGAGTCAATGGATGATATCCTTCTTCATTGGGAGACAAAGTAGAGTGGTAAGCTCTGAGGCCGAAGCCAAACCGGTCACATTGATATTTGGCATCCCGCAGGGAGTTTCCGTCTCGCCCACACTATATCATATTTTTATGGTCCCGTTCTTTGACCTTCTGGCCCTTAACCACATCATGTTTACAAACTATGCCGATGACTATGCCGGTCATCCCGCTGACCGGGTCGCACAATATGGATGAGAAAAGTGTCAACAGTATATATGACATCATACATAACTGGATGGCGCAAAATGGATTGGCACTCAACAGTGCAAAAACCGAACTCATGGTGGTTGGATCAGGAAACAAGTTGGCTAAACTAAGCCCCTTTTATAGTAGTTTCACTGTAGACAATCACTAAATAGTCACACAAAGGAAAGTAAAAACATTAGGAATTACATTAGATCAATGCCTGAACATGAAGGCACAAGTGGGCAGTCTTGTTTCAGTCACAGCGTATTTTATAAAACTACTTACACATCTTTGCCCTTTTATATCACAAGACATAGCAGAAACAATAGCTCAAGCCATTATAGGCTCTAAGCTTGATTACTATTGCAGCCTCTAAATGGGTGTCGCCCAAGACGAGATTGGTTGTCTGCAGGTCATACAAAACAGTGCAGTTAGAGTGATTAAAAACCTAAAATGGAGGGACCACATATCAGAGGCCAGCCATAGTTTACACTGGCTTCCAGTAAAAGCAAGAATCACCATCCACATGTTATTGATGACATATTAATGTCTAACAGTCTTAATGGAAGGAATGTATTGTGGTGAAGAAGAGCCAGAGACAGCTCAGATCCAGCCACACTACCCAGATACAAACCTGTCTTTGTAAAACATCCAAAACCCTGATGGGGTCTTTCAGTATAGCGGCCCCTCTGGCATGGAATAAACTCCCACTTGACTTGAGAGAAACACAATCTACAAACATGTTGAAGAGGAAATTGAAAATTCTCCTATTTTACTAGACACATGAATCGGCTGTTACCAAATCAGGCTAGTTTAAATGTCTATCTGTCCGTAGGTCAGACTTGTCTCTGTGTTCGCGACCTTAAGCCAACGGGTACTCGGTTGCGTGTTACAAATGCGAAGTAAAGTAAATCCAATACAGTTTAGGGTCTGCAAAGCCACTTCAAACGGGAGTTTCTTGAATTCACTCACAGGCCCAGCTGGAAGAGCAGAGAGGAGAGATGAGAGTGAGAGAGAGATAGAGAGAGAGATAGAAAGAGAAAGAGAGAGAGAGAGAGAGAGAGAGAGAGAGAGAGGGAGACATGGCTACTTGCTAGGGACTGGAGTTTCAGACAAGGCAGTTGTGCAGGTGAGACTACCCCTCACTAGGAGGTAAGCTACAACCACTGATATCACCTTTGTGAAGGCTAAACCTACATTCAACTGAATTGTTGGACTTTGCACTGAAATTGGTTGCTTCCTAGCAAAAAAGCTGATAAATAAATGCTTCGGCCCCCAGATTGAAAAACAAGGATATGCATTCTTCAGATCAACCAAGTACAGCCAGCAACCTTTATATAGAGCTGACCTGGCCAGGACCAAAGTTATCATCTTGAATCTCTAAAGGGAGAGATATGTTGAAAGATGATGGATACAGGATGGTGCAAAGTCCCACCTGGTTGTTCTTCAGCACCATGAGTAACATGGTGAATAACCCATCCCTCTCTTGTTGGGAGGAACTTTGCCAGAGCCTGGATATGCAGCAGCAAAAGAGGCAGAGAACAAAACTGAATGAGAGGAATATTTTAAGGGGGCAGTAGAAAGAGGGAGACAGAGGCCCCACCTATCCAATTACAGAACACAGAAATCCTCGATACTAGCCCTCCAAATCTGCAGATGGAGGGAACCCCTCCCCCACATTGCAGAAGAATAACTGACTGATAAGCACATCATTGTTTAGACTTTTGCTTTGAAGGTGCGAAGGCAAAGTCATGGTAGAAAACCATGGGGAGGTGTGCTGCTATTTCTTGAACTGCTGTGATGGCTACCTATCTGCCTGCCTTGCAGAGTGCTCCCCTAGAGTTTTCAAATAGGACTTTGACTTGTGATCATCAGCTCTTTGTCCTGCCTGAAAGGGCTATCCGGCAGGTTTGTCCAACAGAGATAGAGATTTTGCCGCTCACTTGCTTCCTGATGAGAACCTCATCTGATAAAGAGTTGGATAGATCAGCTCCCTCAAATGGTAAATCAAGAATCTCATGTACATTCAATTACAATGTAATGGCTCTCAGGTATACTTGGCCATAGGTGACTACTTTGAATGCCATCCATATAGATCCAGCATTTGTGTGGTCTGTGACATATTAGAGAGGGTCTTGTGCCACCTGTTCTGGCCCAGCAAGGTAGGCACAGAAAAGGTACTTTTTGCCTGAAGGGAGAAACTGTCTGAACTCGGCCAGCTCCTTCCATAATTTGAGGCTCACTGACACCAAAAAGCCACTCAAATTTGCCTGGCATCAGCACTTCGATGAGTTCTCGTAGACCTTGCATACCAAGCTCTCCAGAAGTTTATCGTCCATACCAGGGCTTTAAGTGGGGTAAGAAATCGAGGGGGGGCCCTAATTTGGGGGCGTGGCTTGTGGGGGGGGCGTGGCCTAAAACGTACGCAAATCGTAAGGTATGCACACACATATATATGCATGTTATATATCTGTGTGCGTACCTTACTATGGTTTGTGTACTTTGCAAGCCATATTTTCTAAACATAGAAATATTTATTTCTATGTTTAGAAAAGATGCCTTGCAAAGTACACAAACCATAGTAAGGTATGCACACAGATATTATAACATGCATATATATGTGTGTGTGTGCATACCTTACGGTTTGCCTACTTTTCAGGCCATTTTTTTTTTTAAACATTTCGGTTTTATAAAAGATGGCTTTGAAAGTACACAATTCAAGCCATCTTTTATAACACTTTGACTACGGACAAAATTGTCCGTCGGCAAAGATTTATAAAAGATGGCTTGAATTGTGTACTTTTCAAGCCATCTTTCATAAACCTCGAAAAATGTTGAGGATTCCCCAGGTTCGCCGAGGGTTAAAGACGCCTCGGCGACCTGGGGAAACAAAGGGACAGTAACTGCCTCTGATGACCCCTCGCGCGAGAGGTCACCAGAGGCAGTTACTATGACTTACAGAAGTGGCAGCCAGGCACAGCATCGCTGTGGTTGGCTGCCACTTCTGTCAGATGCCTGACTTCATGGCAGGCGCATCTCCCGTCGCGGCTGCCGCCGCGACGGGATAATGCATCCCGCCAATGTTGCGTGCAGTGGAAGGGGGGGCCCCGGCAGGGCCCTGGCTCAGTCCCACTTTTTGGAGACTGCCGGGGCCCGGCAGGCCCCGGCCCACTTAAAGCCCTGGTCCATACCAATGACCGAAACCAAAGACCCTGTTGCTTATGTGGAATATGCGGTCATGGCTGCCACCACTGAGGACAAATGTTAAGAATGAGAGACCACACACAGCTTCTTGTATGGAATAATTTTGTGCTGCATGCCAATCCTCCTGTTGATGACAGAAGCTTAGTGGGACATTTGACATAACTTCAAAGCCTTAGCTACTATTTCCCACGGTATGGTTACCACCAGACATATCTGTGCTTCTGGATGATAACACTCTGGAAGCTAACACCAAAGAAAATACCATGTGATAGGCTGAGCACTGATAATAATAGAAGTTTAGAAAGGGGTGGGGTGGCGTTGCATCAACTTGGCATCCGGGATAACGTGCAGGGTTCTCGTGAGGACGCTGCACGTTATTTCAGATGCCTCGTTGACCACGTCGACTGGCTAGGAGAGATCACTGGTGCTGGGTTCCTCTGTGTGCAGGACCTTATGCCGACCCCCTCCTCAACTGAACCCCCTTTGTGCCAGTCGTCCTCCGTGCCATCTTCCGGCCCAAGTATCACCTGGGCACCCTGTGGAGCTGCCTCTGACCCAGCGGCCAGGCTGGTGGAGGACACATCCCTGCCACAGTCGGGAGTCGGAGGTCCAGCAGGGGTGGCCACCCCAACAACTGGACTACAGCAGGAGGAGGATGGGCAGGCATCAACAGGAAGGCAACATGCACGGCAGCAGCTGGCTCAAGGTGGGAGCGATGATGGCTCGGGCCATCAACATCAGAGGGGCAGGCATCGGCCGGAGGGCAGGAGGACCCTGGATTGTGAGTGGCTTCCGTGTGGCAGCGGTTGGGCCAGCAAATAGATGCGGAGCGGCGGCGGGTGGAAGAGGCATGGCTCACTATGGTCAGGGCGGAGAACTCCATGCGCAGGGCGCTGAGATGGGCTGAGTGTCTCAAGGAAATTCGCAGGGAGTTGGAGGTGGACATGGCATTATCCCTGCGAGACCTCGGGCCAGGGAACAGGCCCGCCTCCAGGACGTTGAACAGGAGTTTGATGATGCTCTGGACCGGGAAATCAACAAACCAGCCGTAGGACTTGCCCGCCGCCATTGTATATAGTTCATTAGTGTTAGGTTTCCTTTCTATTTTTCTTTCATTTGGGCCGCATGGACTATGCCCCACCTTTTTGTATATAGTTATTTATTAGGTAGGGGTTTTTGTAGGTTTCCTTTGGATTGTTGGGCTCATGGACCCTGGATTCTTACATTGTATATAGTTCAGGACTGGATTTGACTTCATTGCTTTCTTTTTCCCATGGAGCAATGGTTTTCTTTTTTTTTTACCTTTGGATTTGGTTTGATGGACGAACCCTTTGGAGCCATTTTCATTTGGATTTATTTGGATTCAGCATTCATATAATTTTCATTCATTTTGGACATCCAGCCTTTTGTTTATTATTTTTTTTCTTGTGTTATTTTCTTTCATTCCGTTGATTTTGTATTTAATACATTTTGATTTCATACTTCATTTGTGTGGTTTTCTCTCTCTGGATTTGTTCATGTCACGATGTGGGTTTTCTCATTCACTTGCCCCCATTCTGTGTGCCTGGTGGACATGTATTCATGTGCATACTTGTCATTTGGGATCTATCATGACATGGGGATTTCAATGTGGAGTGGATGGAATACTTGGTTGGGTGTTTGGACTGGGGTGGCGTGGGGTGGGATTTGGGGGGCCATAAGGGCCATGAGTGTGGATCGTGATGACGTGTTGGGGGGACATGAGTCAGGGCCTGCTGGCAGATGCCGTCACTGCTGGGTGGGTGGGGGTGCAGGGGGACATGAGTCGGGGCCTGCTGGCAGGTGCCCGTCACAGCTGGGTGGGTGGGGGTGCAGGGGGACATGAGTCAGGGCCTGCTGGCAGGTGCCTGTCACTGCTGGGTGGGTGGGGGTGCAGGGGGACATGAGTCGGGGCCTGCTGGCAGGTGCTCGTCAATGGTGGGTGGGTGGGTGGTTGGGGGGACTGTCTCAGGGCCTGCTGGCAGATGCCTGTCATTGCTGGGTGGGTGGGGGTGCAGGGGGACATGAGTCGGGGCCTGCTGGAAGGTGCCCATCACTGCTGGGTGGGTGGCGGTGCAGGGGGACATGAGTCAGGGCCTGCTGGCAGGTGCCTGTCACTGCTGGGTGGGTGGGGGTGCAGAGGGACATGAGTCGGGGCCTGTTGGCAGGTGCCCGTCAATGGTGGGTGGGTGAGTGGGTGGGGGGACATGAGTCGGGGCCTGCTGGCATGTGCCCGTCACTGCTGGGTGGGTGGGGGTGCAGGGGGACATGAGTCGGGGCCTGGTGGCAGGTGCCCGTCACTGCTGGGTGGGTGGGGGTGCAGGGGGACATGAGTCGGGGCCTGCTGGCAAGTGTCCGTCAATGGTGGGTGGGTGAGTGGGTGGGGAGACATGAGTCGGGGCCTGCTGGCAGGTGCCCATCACTGCTGGGTGGGTCGGGGTGCAGGGGGACATGAGTCGGGGGCCTGCTGGCAGGTGCCCATCAATGGGGGTGGGTGGATGGGTGGAGGACATGAGTCGCGGCTCACAAGTGCATGGTGCCATGTGGGCTGCCTTCAGGGCATGGTGAGGGTTGTAGGGTAGTCCCCTGTGGTGTGGGCTGCCTGCAGGGCATGGGGAGGGGGGAAAGCGCACACCCGGGAGGGCCCACAATGCCAAATTGTGTGTGAAACTCCCCACGTACCCCTCAAATACACGTACCCCGCTCTCACATGGAGTGTCGTGTGTGAAACTTCCCACGCACCCCCGAAATACACATACCACGCTCGCACAAGGCCTATCGCGTGTGAAACTCCCCACGTACCCCCAAATACATGTACCCCGCTCGCACAGGGCCTATCGCGTGTGAAACTCCCTGCGTACCCCCCAAATACATGTATCCCGCTCGCACAGGGCCTATCGCGTGTTAAACTCCCCGTCTACGCCCAAAAACACGTACCCCACTTACACAGGGCCTATCGCGTGTGAAACTCCCCACGCACCTCCCAAATACACGTATCCCACTCGCGCAGGGCCTATCGCGTGTCAAACTCCCCACGTACCCCCAAATACACGTATCCCACTCGCGCAGGGCCTATCGCGTGTCAAACTCCCCGCGTTCCCCCAAATACACGTGTCCCGCTTGCACAGGGCCTATCGCGTCTGAAACTTCCCGCGCACCCCCGAAATTCACGCAGGCTGCCCATCCACCCTCCCCATGTCCCACAGGCAGCCCATCCACCCTGGCCATGCCCCACAGGCAGCCCACACCACAGGGGGGACTTTTTCCATGCAATTTACCTGGCGCAAGCAGGGTACTTGTATTCTGAGGGGTGCGCAGGGAGTTTTACATGCGTTTTCGCTAGCGCGAGAGGGGTACGTATATTCTGTGGGGTGCGTGGGCAGTTTTACATACATTTTCGCTATCGTGAGAGGGGTACGTGTATTCTGAGGGGTGCGTGGGGAGCTTTACACACGTTGTCGTGGTTGGGGGGCTGTATGCTGGTCCAATGGCCTTTGCGCCAAGTACTGGATTTGTGCGATGTTTATGGCGCACAGGGCGGGGTAGGGGGCGTAACTGGTGCTGCTGCAGGGTCGCTGCGCCACTCTGCGCCACGACTGGTTAAAATCCATGAATACGCTGTGCGCTGAAATGGGTTTTGGCACATGCGGCTGGCGCAGACTGCCGCACGCACACACTGTGCGCCAGCCGCGTTGGCCACTTGTGCGCTGAATTCTATGAATTAGCCCCAGTGTGTTTTGGCTGTCTTGTGAACCATTAGTGTGGTTCTAACCTATCGCAGCCTTCGTCAGGACGTGACACATTTCTTATGGTTCCAACAATGTTTGTTCTGTGTCTACAAGAAAACAAATGTATGTGTGTGTTAGCAAAAAGGGGTTGGAGGGGGTTGTCATATATATTACAAATAGGAGGAATGCGCCTGGGGTAATTTAAGAAACAACAAATGTACTGCTGGACATCGTACCAGTGGTAGTAGCCAGACCAGTGAGTGGGGTGCCAATTGGCCCACTCAGATTGATTATAGATGCAGTTGTCAGTCGCCCAAGTGTTTGAATAAAATAAGTACATAATTGGCTTGACATAACAACTCGTAACAGGTGAACACAAGCTGATAAGAATAGAAACACTCTTACCTGTGAATGCTGCCCAATCACTTTGTTTGCTGACCTTACTGTGAAAGGAGGTGTTGCTGCAGATTTACTGGCACAAACTATCCATTGGGTGATACCTGCAACAATTAGCAAAGTTTTATCTCCATGTCATGTAATATATGTAGGGTGCCAAAAATTGCCCTGCTCACACATCCAATGTATACTGCTTATTTCTCTTTCATAGCAGTAAAATGAATGAATTTGTACATCACTAGCGGTGGATGGCCACGGAGAGCTCAGGGAGTTATTTAATATCTATATTTGTAAATGTAGCCTGTTGGCATTGCTGACCCACTGTGTGTGGCAAGGTTCTTACATCAATAGCCGTACGAAAACACGTAGAGCTACGAACGCTCATGGAGTTATTTAATATCAATATATGTAAATGCAGAGACATTGCTGACCCACTGTGTGTGACAAGGTTCTTACATCAATAGATATACGAAAACATGTGCAGCTGCAAACATGTATGTAGCAACAAACAAGACCATAGGTATAACTGCCAAGGCAAAGCATATATAGATGACCCGCGGGGCCACGTGTCCTATTTACTTGCTCACCGGTAATGAAAAGTTTTACCTTATTGGAAATACTGTATGTATCCGTGTTCTGTCAGTGTGTGTACAGTGTAACTGCACCGTGGCTATCCCCCATTACTAAGCAGCAGAGCCCAAACAAAGATAGACACAATATCCGGGTATATGGAGCGGCCATCTTGTAAAAGCCAATACCTCCTGGTGTAGTACTGCGCCCGTTAGTCTAACATCATATACTGGTGTGGCTTGATGGTGCACAAGGAATTGCTGTGCTAATTAGTATGCACATTAAAGGTGTTTGGCACAGAATATTTAATTGCAAAAAAGGTTTGAAAAATATTTTGAAACCAATATTGTTTGGGAGTATATTTCCAATAAACAAACAGAAACTAAAACTAAATGACAGTAAAACTAAATGAAGGGGCTCATAACAATGTTTTCTCTAGAAGCAAATGGATAAGTATGGAAAACCTTTCATGGAAAAGGAACCACAGAACCAACCCAGGGCCTGGTTTGAGCAAAGTGACCCAAGGCTTCTAAAAAGCATAACCCTGTATAGCATGATTGCATGCCGTAAACATGTAGGGAAAATGTGAGGAAAAGGAAAGGAAACATCCATAAGTGTATATCTTGTGCTCAGAAGCAACAGGAATAATGCACACAATGCCACTATTCATCCAATGCATTAGTATTTGTATGGTTTCATCTAGTTATATGCACAATGTTACATGGTTCCATCTATTAGTACGCACAGTCTCACATGCCATTACATTGAGGTATATATTGTGTCCCAATCCCTAATCCATAATAATTTTCTGAGGTTGTAAAACAGAACCTGGCTGGCCACCAAAGGGACTACCAGCATTGCCTTTCATGGTCTCAAAGTGAAGTCAAGAATGCCTTAATAGCTTTGTGTATGAGAGGAATAGGGGAAGGCATAAATGTAGAGGCCCGCCTAAGGAATACAGAGTCGGTCACTCAGTGAGCCTGGGGTTGTTCCTGTATGTTTATTACAGATATTGGCATGATGTTGTTGGTCATGATTAACAGTGAACAGCCTTGATCCTGGCCAGACAGCTGTTCAGTGATTTGAACAACTCTTGCAGTTTGAGTGCACTTAAATTAATGAGGTTCCCCTCAGGCCCTCATCGGTTGTGAAACCAAATACCTCCAAGGGTGTCTCCCCAAAACAAAAAGTATATTTGATGGTAACTGTCACTGAAGAGGGAGGATCCTGTAAACCCTATCCCTTCATCAGACAGCTTCACCAGGTTGGAACAACACATCAGACCCAGCATACTGGGGATGATCTGCATGGCCCCAGACTGATACAAGGTACAGTTGAGCATGTATCATCTTGAGTCTTACAGGAGGCACACAGGGAGCATCCAAAGTCATGAGAAGCACCTTCAACTGACAAGTTGTGGTGGAGAGATTGCTCAGGAAAATGTTGCAAGCCATCATGAATCCCTGTCCCCTCTCTTCGGTAGGCAAGAAGTAGACCACTTGGATATTCTAGCTAAACCCAATAAAGTTTAGGGTCTGTAAAGCCATGTGAAACAGGACTGGGCATTCACTCTCTCTCTCTCTGAGTCATGGGCTTTGAAACCAACTTGTGCTCCAACTCCAGCGGCGTAATGATGTCAGGGGGCTTCCCCTGTGCATCAGGTTCCTCTCCTTTCTTCCTCCTCATAACAGTTAAATACGCATCTCGTGTTAAAGAGGCATCTCCCTTTTCTTGTGCCACTGGGCATAATCTTGCATTGTCTTCAGCCAAAGATAAGGATGCAACATTCTTCAGCCTACCAGATAGTCCCATGTATGTAACTAAATTCATTGGTCTAGGAGTTCCTCACAGGGCATACAAAGCCATGAGAAGCCTCTTCAACTGACAAGCTGTGGTGGAGACATTTCTTATGAAAATGTTGCAAGATATCATCAATCCCTGTCCCCACTCTTAGGTAGGAAAGAACTAGGCCACGTGGATATCCTTATTATATTTTAGTCCTTGCTGCGTGTGAATCGAGTGCGTGAGTTAATATATTTTATTAGGCTCCATGATCTAACTCGCTTCACCTTTAAAGAAAAAGTATTACCTTTTAGCATTTTATTTTATTGCCTTTTAGAAATCATTGTGTGAGTTTTAGTGCATTACGTTTTTATCAGGCTCATTGTGTTGTTAAGTGCTGTATTACTTCTGTTTAGGGCTAACACGGGAAGTGAAACTCATTGGGAACTACAAATCTCAGCACTCTGGTAGTCACAAGGACTACAAGTTTGCACAACGGGCCCGAGAGCGCCGGCGCCAGTGTGTCTAGCCGGTCTGTGCCAGCTATTTAAATTGCTGTCTCCCATTGTTCGGATACTTCCTTATTATATTTTAGTCCTTGCTGCGTGTGAATTTGAGTGTGTGTGTTAATATATTTTATTAGGCTCCAGGATCTAACTCGCTTAACCTTTTAAAAAATAAAAGTATTACCTTTTAGCATTATATTTTATTTTTCTTTAGAAATCATTGTGTGAGCTTTAGTGCATTATGTTTTTATTAGGTTCATTGTGTTGTTAAGCGTGTTTAGGGCTAACACAAGAAGTGAAACTCATTGGGAACAACAAATCCCAGCACTCTGGTAGTCACAAGGACTACAAATTTGCACAGAGGGCATGAGCAAATGCGTCTGGCTGGTCTGGGCCAGTCTGGGCCAGTCTGTGTAAGGTCTGTTTTCGTTCTGAGGGTAACTTCACTTTGGATCACCCGGAACACGTCCATACATAATAGGAGTTGCAGAAGTACTAGAAGCCATCCAAAAGTCAAGGGATAGAGTGAATTCCAATTGCTTGTCTTCCCCATGTCAAGGTAAAATCGTCACAACGGAAGGCTTTAATTGCTTGTCACTGGTCTTGCCTGCCTTTAGGGCGGCGTTGGAACCTAAGAACACCCCTACCACTTTAAGGATCATAACTGACAGGGATTACACCCCCCATGAGGACACATTCAAGGCCCATGGGTAGGAAGACCTATCATTTCGATCCATCAAAAGGTGCCAAGCCTTGTGGAGAAGGGGACTAGTTTTAAAACAAACAGTTCTGATCAAATAAAGTCTTTACCACATGGAAATGTTTTTAGTCTTCCCCATCTAGACTTTGTCAGATCTGTACCCGCTCATGAGGCTGCTTTAAAGGCCCTTGACAAGGGAGCTCAGATTACCAAGACAGAGGAAGTACAAGACATAGCAACAAAAGACATTATATACCCACAACAAGCTAGCCCGTCAACTAAGTCAGGTAAAGATAACCCTGCCTCAGACAAATAACACCTTAAAAAACATGCTGCTCAACAACTGGTCCCTAATCAAGCATGCTGTAGAGGTTGCCACTCATATTGAAGAAACACTCACAGATATCTGTGCTTTAACAGAAACCTAGAGCAATGAGGCAGTAGGACCATCTTTAGAGCTTGCCATTCCTGCGGGATGTAGCATCCTTAGGACAGATAAGAAAGATGGTAGGGGTGGAAGAGTATTTTCAGAACAGAATTTAACATATGGAAAACTAAAATGGAAGCTATTCCGGGGTCAGAACGCCTTTGTCGTTAAGATCGGGATTAGTCCTGAAACAACCTTGAATCTTTTACTTATTTACAGAGCACCTCGGATTTCCGTGAGAAGTTCTGTGATCGGTTCTTACCCCTAATGAAACCCAGCACTGAATTCCTAATACTAGGAGATTTCAATCTAAGGCTTGGCAATAAATCAGACATCATATCAGGGGCGCTAGAGGCCGCCTTAGGCTCCTTCGGCTTCTGTCATTTGGTCAATGTACCAGCACACTCAAAAGGCCATACTTTGGACTGGGTGGCTGCCCACAATATGAATATGGCAGCACCAGTGGTCTTACCCTGTCTTTGGTCAGATCATTTGTGCATCTACCTTCAGATCACAAATAAACTCTTCTCAAAGAGAATTGTGAAGACTAGGACTCTAAAGGCAGCCAGAAGCTATAAGAAACGCACAGCCAAAGCAATTAAACCATGAGCTTCAACACTATCCTCAGAGATTTAGAACTCAGATACTTTGAAGAAGATGACTCACTCATTTCTTAATACCTTCCATAATATAATGGAATCACTAGCCCCAATAAAGAATAAGATCTGCCAGGAGGGCCATGAGGACAATAAATGGTTCTCAGCTGATATCCAGAAATTAAAAACTGAGAAAATAAAAAATTATATGTTTGGAGAAAAAGTCAGAAGTCATTAGAGTTAACACTTTATAAAAAGTTAGTTAAGGACTATAAAACAGCAATAATTCAAGTCAAAAAAGAAATGATTAAAAATAGGAATGGACCGTCTACATCATGTACAAAAGACATTTCTTAAAGTTTAAGAGAACAGGAAACTCCGAAGGGCCATAATAAAGATCCTGTGATTACAAATGAGGGTTGGTGCACATTAATCCAAGAGACAATGTCAAACAAACTGGCAACCATCAAAAACGATATTTAGGCCAAGAGAGATTAATTAATAAAGCAGAATACTGCAGAAAATACTTAGTCCATAGATAAAGCGAGATCCTGGCTGAAATTCTATTTTACTCCAATCGCCGAAGAGGAAATAGCAACAGTTATCAAATCACTTAAACCAACCAGCTGTAAGGGTTACCCATGCTCGGCTACGATTATTAAGTAATGTCCTGACATCCTATAGCCGGCACTCACCAAATTTGTTAGTGCCTCCTTCAGAGAAAAATTGGTCCCAACTAGACTTAAACAAGCATGGGTTACCCCACTACTAAAATGCAACTCTTACCAATTATAGACCCATTACTAATAGACCCCTCCTTTTTAGGATTCTGGATAATTCGATCCTTAACAATCTCCAAAGTAGGATTCGGGCAAGGGCATGTGACTGAGACAACCCTCCCTGATCTGAAGTCCAAGCTTTTGGAAAGAATGGATAGTTGTGCCATCTCGTTGCTAATGATTTTGGATCTTTCAGCCATGTTCGACCTGGTGGACCACGCTATTTTGACCACCAGGTTGAGAGACGATGCCCAATTTTCAGAACAAGTGAGTCAATGGATGATATCCTTCTTCATTGGGAGACAAAGTAGAGTGGTAAGCTCTGAGGCCGAAGCCAAACCGGTCACATTGATATTTGGCATCCCGCAGGGAGTTTCCGTCTCGCCCACACTATATCATATTTTTATGGTCCCGTTCTTTGACCTTCTGGCCCTTAACCACATCATGTTTACAAACTATGCCGATGACTATGCCGGTCATCCCGCTGACCGGGTCGCACAATATGGATGAGAAAAGTGTCAACAGTATATATGACATCATACATAACTGGATGGCGCAAAATGGATTGGCACTCAACAGTGCAAAAACCGAACTCATGGTGGTTGGATCAGGAAACAAGTTGGCTAAACTAAGCCCCTTTTATAGTAGTTTCACTGTAGACAATCACTAAATAGTCACACAAAGGAAAGTAAAAACATTAGGAATTACATTAGATCAATGCCTGAACATGAAGGCACAAGTGGGCAGTCTTGTTTCAGTCACAGCGTATTTTATAAAACTACTTACACATCTTTGCCCTTTTATATCACAAGACATAGCAGAAACAATAGCTCAAGCCATTATAGGCTCTAAGCTTGATTACTATTGCAGCCTCTAAATGGGTGTCGCCCAAGACGAGATTGGTTGTCTGCAGGTCATACAAAACAGTGCAGTTAGAGTGATTAAAAACCTAAAATGGAGGGACCACATATCAGAGGCCAGCCATAGTTTACACTGGCTTCCAGTAAAAGCAAGAATCACCATCCACATGTTATTGATGACATATTAATGTCTAACAGTCTTAATGGAAGGAATGTATTGTGGTGAAGAAGAGCCAGAGACAGCTCAGATCCAGCCACACTACCCAGATACAAACCTGTCTTTGTAAAACATCCAAAACCCTGATGGGGTCTTTCAGTATAGCGGCCCCTCTGGCATGGAATAAACTCCCACTTGACTTGAGAGAAACACAATCTACAAACATGTTGAAGAGGAAATTGAAAATTCTCCTATTTTACTAGACACATGAATCGGCTGTTACCAAATCAGGCTAGTTTAAATGTCTATCTGTCCGTAGGTCAGACTTGTCTCTGTGTTCGCGACCTTAAGCCAACGGGTACTCGGTTGCGTGTTACAAATGCGAAGTAAAGTAAATCCAATAAAGTTTAGGGTCTGCAAAGCCACTTCAAACGGGAGTTTCTTGAATTCACTCACAGGCCCAGCTGGAAGAGCAGAGAGGAGAGATGAGAGTGAGAGAGAGATAGAGAGAGAGATAGAAAGAGAAAGAGAGAGAGAGAGAGAGAGAGAGAGAGAGAGGGAGACATGGCTACTTGCTAGGGAATGGAGTCTCAGACAAGGCAGTTGTGCAGGTGAGACTACCCCTCACTAGGAGGTAAGCTACAACCACTGATATCACCTTTGTGAAGGCTAAACCTACATTCAACTGAATTGTTGGACTTTGCACTGAAATTGGTTGCTTCCTAGCAAAAAAGCTGATAAATAAATGCTTCGGCCCCCAGATTGAAAAACAAGGATATGCATTCTTCAGATCAACCAAGTACAGCCAGCAACCTTTATATAGAGCTGACCTGGCCAGGACCAAAGTTATCATCTTGAATCTCTAAAGGGAGAGATATGTTGAAAGATGATGGATACAGGATGGTGCAAAGTCCCACCTGGTTGTTCTTCAGCACCATGAGTAACATGGTGAATAACCCATCCCTCTCTTGTTGGGAGGAACTTTGCCAGAGCCTGGATATGCAGCAGCAAAAGAGGCAGAGAACAAAACTGAATGAGAGGAATATTTTAAGGGGGCAGTAGAAAGAGGGAGACAGAGGCCCCACCTATCCAATTACAGAACACAGAAATCCTCGATACTAGCCCTCCAAATCTGCAGATGGAGGGAACCCCTCCCCCACATTGCAGAAGAATAACTGACTGATAAGCACATCATTGTTTAGATTTTTGCTTTGAAGGTGCGAAGGCAAAGTCATGGTAGAAAACCATGGGGAGGTGTGCTGCTATTTCTTGAACTGCTGTGATGGCTACCTATCTGCCTGCCTTGCAGAGTGCTCCCCTAGAGTTTTCAAATAGGACTTTGACTTGTGATCATCAGCTCTTTGTCCTGCCTGAAAGGGCTATCCGGCAGGTTTGTCCAACAGAGATAGAGATTTTGCCGCTCACTTGCTTCCTGATGAGAACCTCATCTGATAAAGAGTTGGATAGATCAGCTCCCTCAAATGGTAAATCAAGAATCTCATGTACATTCAATTACAATGTAATGGCTCTCAGGTATACTTGGCCATAGGTGACTACTTTGAATGCCATCCATATAGATCCAGCATTTGTGTGGTCTGTGACATATTAGAGAGGGTCTTGTGCCACCTGTTCTGGCCCAGCAAGGTAGGCACAGAAAAGGTACTTTTTGCCTGAAGGGAGAAACTGTCTGAACTCGGCCAGCTCCTTCCATAATTTGAGGCTCACTGACACCAAAAAGCCACTCAAATTTGCCTGGCATCAGCACTTCGATGAGTTCTCGTAGACCTTGCATACCAAGCTCTCCAGAAGTTTATCGTCCATACCAGGGCTTTAAGTGGGGTAAGAAATCGAGGGGGGGCCCTAATTTGGGGGCGTGGCTTGTGGGGGGCGTGGCCTAAAACGTACGCAAATCGTAAGGTATGCACACACATATATATGCATGTTATATATCTGTGTGCGTACCTTACTATGGTTTGTGTACTTTGCAAGCCATATTTTCTAAACATAGAAATATTTATTTCTATGTTTAGAAAAGATGCCTTGCAAAGTACACAAACCATAGTAAGGTACGCACACAGATATTATAACATGCATATATATGTGTGTGTGTGCATACCTTACGGTTTGCCTACTTTTCAGGCCATTTTTTTTTTAAACATTTCGGTTTTATAAAAGATGGCTTTGAAAGTACACAATTCAAGCCATCTTTTATAAAACTTTGACTACGGACAAAATTGTCCGTCGGCAAAGATTTATAAAAGATGGCTTGAATTGTGTACTTTTCAAGCCATCTTTCATAAACCTCGAAAAATGTCGAGGATTCCCCAGGTTCGCCGAGGGTTAAAGACGCCTCGGCGACCTGGGGAAACAAAGGGACAGTAACTGCCTCTGATGACCCCTCGCACCAGAGGCAGTTACTATGACTTACAGAAGTGGCAGCCAGGCACAGCATCGCTGTGGTTGGCTGCCACTTCTGTCAGATGCCTGACTTCATGGCAGGCGCATCTCCCGTCGCGGCTGCCGCCGCGACGGGATAATGCATCCCGCCAATGTTGCGTGCAGTGGAAGGGGGGGCCCCGGCAGGGCCCTGGCTCAGTCCCACTTTTTGGAGACTGCCGGGGCCTGGCAGGCCCCGGCCCACTTAAAGCCCTGGTCCATACCAATGACCGAAACCAAATACCCTGTTGCTTATGTGGAATATGTGGTCATGGCTGCCACCACTGAGGACAAATGTTAAGAATGAGAGACCACATACAGCTTCTTGTATGGAATAATTTTGTGCTGCATGCCAATCCTCCTGTTGATGACAGAAGCTTAGTGGGACATTTGACATAACTTCAAAGCCTTAGCTACTATTTCCCACGGTATGGTTACCACCAGACATATCTGTGCTTCTGGATGATAACACTCTGGAAGCTAACACCAAAGAAAATACCATGTGATAGGCTGAGCACTGATAATAATAGAAGTTTAGAAAGGGGTGAAGCAAAATCCCAACCAAGTAATCCTGGAGGGAAGGACTAGGAGAAAACTATAAGCAACAATACAACCCCGTTCAGGTACTCCTGGACGGAGGCCTGGGAGGAAAACTACAATTAACCATCTGAGTATTAAGAAATGTTACTGTGGAAGACATTCCAAAAAGGGGACACAGAAAGTATGAGAGAGAAAAAGTGTTCTTGACGAGATACAAGAATCGATCACAGAGACTATCATTCACACAGAGAAGTGCTATAATTCAAGAAACTATTGAATGTACTGGAGAGGCCAAGCAAAGACAAATCATTCGCCTTCTCTATTTTAAGTTAGTTAGAATTAGTGGCAGGGCCATATAGGGTAGTTTTGATGGAGTACATATTTTCTTTTGGACTTCATGACAATGGAGAAGCACCTAGTTTATTTAGATAGGCAGGGTACTCACTCTAGTGATAGGGAAATTTAGGCCATCTACTTATAATTTACATTAAAATAACCTGAACCATGTATTCGAGGTGTACGACTCCTTCATCCGATCTGCCACATATGAGGTCAGAAGTGGGATGGTAGGGACACAATAGAGAGTCCAACCCACCAGGAGAAAGCATTTATGGCATCACCCATTGACAAGCTCACACTTATAGGACATCTGTCAACATTAAACCCTCTTTAGGAACTAAACTGGGCAGTGGGGAAACCTCTCCTGTTAAACCCAAATACCATGAAGATTCAGACAAGTGGGAATCAGAAACAGAAAATCCAAGTTCGGAAAGTTCCTCCTCCCCGGATGGTCCCAATCTAGAGATGGGTTCTTTCAAATCCCTCCTGAAGTGGATCGCGGATCATTATCCAAGTATATCAATGGATACAGGAGGGGCTCGCCCAAGTATGGATAGTTTTTCCCCACAGGATAGTATCACATGTTCAACCGTATCAGGAGGGTGAAGATTTGTGGGCATTTCTTGTTAATTTTGAATGGATGACCACCCAGTTCCAGTAGGATGATGACCTAAAGGTTTTCTATTTAGCCCCTTTATTAAAAGGGGAGTTACAGGTCTCCTCCCAAACCATAAACCCCCATGGAACTATCCATTGTAATGACATAAAGAGGACCCTGTTAGAAAGGGTTTATAGTCATAATGTCGACAAAAAAATGTCGACAGACAAAAATATCGAAAAAATAATGTCGAAAATAATAATGTCGACATTCTATACTTTTAATGTAAAAAGTCATAATGTCGAAAAAAAAATGTCGACATTTTTTTTTCGACAATATGACTATAAACCCTTAACACTATCAACACCTCACCCAACACCCTCCTGCAACCCCCCCCACACCCCACACCACCACCCTCCCACCCCTCATATGCAACACATTCTAATTATTTATATATTTATTTATTTATTTTTTCAATAAATAAATAACCAACAAAAAGTATCATTTACTATGGGGGGGTCCCCCCCCAACCCCCCCTCACCCAACACCCCCCTGCCACCCCACCACACCCCCTAACCACCCTCTCACCCCTCATACTCAACACAATCTAATTATTTATTTATTTATTTATTTATTTTTTCAATAAATAAATAACCAAAAAGAGTCTAATTTACTATGGGGGGGGCCCCCCCCCCAACCCCCCCTCACCCAACACCCCCCTGACACCCCCCCACACCCCCCCCAACCACCCTCTCACCCTCATTCCCAACACATAGTAATTATATATTTATTTATTTATTTATTATTCAATAAATAAATAAACAAATAAATAAAAATAATATCATTTACTATGGGGATGTCCCCCCCAACCCCTCTCACCCAATACCCCCTGCCACCCCCCACCCCTCATACTCAACACATACAACACAACAATAAATATATATTTATTTATTTATACAACATTTCGAAAAAATGTCGACATTAATGTAAAATGTCGACATTTTTGTATGTCGACATTATTGATTTTCGACATTAATTTGTCGACATTTTGACTGTCGACATTATTGATGTCGACATTATGACTGCACACCGTTAGAAAGAGTAGGACAAAGAGAAACCTTTTATAAACTACAATTTCGGGACATCCAAATTGTAAGGAATGAAAGTCCCCTCGAACTAGCGGACCAAATACAAAATGGTCTGACCCAATGCCTGGTAAGCAAAACACTCCTGAGGTTTTAGAAACCATAGCATTGAAACAGTTTATAACTGCCCTACCTCCCTCCCTACAATGAGGTTTGCTACAACATCCCCAACCCTCATTAGAAACAGCTATCCAGATTGTGCAAGCCCATTCTGGAGTAGAACAATATTTGAGGCATATGGGGAAAGGGTAAACCTGAAAAAGGACATAATGTTGTTTCCTAGAAGTTTGAAAAAATACAGAGACTTGAGAAAATTCCTAATTGAGAGTAACTACTTAAGAGTGAGAACCAAACAAAATCCTGCTAACCTCTGTAAATAAAATACAACAAATCAGTTGAGAGGAAACATGGAAACCAAACCCCCCTTTGTGACCTATCCCCTTTGTTTCTCCTGTGAGTAGAGAGGACATATTGCTAGGATATGCCCTAAGAATAAATCAGAACCGATGGAAATCAGTTAGTTGAATGCAGAGCTGTGGGACAAAGAAATATAGGAACAAGAAGAAGACCCAGATACAGCAGAGGCATATTACGGTACACCTCAACCTTTCCACACACATGAAAGGTCGACGTGAATGAACTCTGGTCTAAGGCTCTTATTGACTTAGGTAGTAAACAGATGACAGTAAGGGCTGATTTACTGTGGTTTGGGTTAATTACATCAAAAACATTTGGTTGAATCCGATTTGGTTGAGTTTCTTTTTCTGTAACTTAAATTGGCGGCAAATATATGCAGGGGGCACCCCCGTGCAGCCCTACCCAACCACATTCTATATTTGTATTAATGATTCCACCCCCCACATATATGTGTGGACAATTTCATTTAAAATACTGCAAACAATTTGGATTAGAGGTAATGTGCAGCCTAGTAATCTGCCAATCCGCCTACTATACGCAGAAGATCTGCAGGGCACCCAAGCTGTCCAAATCACATGTGTGCACTGAGACATAGAGAAATACCCCAAGGTTCCTCTCTCATTAAAAGTCAGGAACATACACACAACTCTACAAACTGTCATTGCACCAGGAATCTCTGAAGAAGGAATCATTGGAACTGACTTTGTCACTTTCTCAGAACTCTTAAACCCTCCTTAAGTACCAGACCCTGTCTGGAATTATTCTCCAATATTGTCCTGGGACGCTTCGATAGATCTATCGGATGATGCCATCTGCAAATGGGGAGCTACATTTTCCACTGAAGAAAGCCACAAAAATATAAGTTATTACATGGGAAGGAAAAACAGTCAACTCAATGTAACCAGGAAGATCATTTATCATCTACAGAAGGATGGGAAAGCAACCACCACAAGGGGAGAGGTAAGTGACGAATTGCAGGTGTTCTCCCATTCTCCCCATGGGTTACCCCACCCTGTGGGGCTAGCGAGGTGAACCCGCTTTGCAAAACCCTCCCTAGGGGTTGGGCAAGTTGGACCTCACGGAGATAGATTCCTCCTTTGGAGACGAGGACTCCCGTTCCTGTAAGGAACTCCTTACACTAACACATTTAGTTGCATACATGGGACTACCTGCTAGGCTGAAGAATATGGCATCCTTATCTTTGCCTGAAGGCAATGCAAGACTCAAGCCAGTGGCACAAGAAAAGGAATATTTTTCTTAAAAACAAAATTAATATTTAACTGTGATGAGGAGGAAGAAAGGAAAGGTGCCTGATTCGCAGGGGAAGCCCCCTGACATAATTTTGCTGGCTGGTCACGGAGCCCTGTGACTTGGAGAGAAAGAGAGAACGCCAGAATGAGATGCCGGAGAGCCGGCATATAAAGATGTGAGACGAATCGTGTGTCGACCGAGAGAGGAACGAGCAACCCGGTGGTAGCGTCATCACAAGCTGGGCGGAGTGGGCAGGACGCCCCAGGGATAACAATGATACCTCCTGTGTGGGAAGAGTGGGCTGCTTCCAATCACCAGTACAAAGCAGGAGTCTGATGTGACCTGAGAACGTGAATCCGTGAAGCCGATAGAGATATAAAACCATCCTGATTGGGAACCGAGCCCAACCATCGGCCATACCAAGAGAGAGGTACCTGGGCGACCGGGAGAAGCGGGAGGCCCGCAGGATATCATTATCAATCAATGCACACTTATTCCAGTCACAAGAATGATAAAGCGGGGCTAAAGGTATGTGATGGGAGTTGGAGGCAAATAATGAGAAATCCAGATAAGGAAGAGGGTTATTGGAAGTAGCTCGAACCTTGTTCCGGTATGCAGGACGAGTAATCAAATAAGTAACAAAGTCAACCAAGAAGTGAAAATCCTAGAAGAGAGTGGCTGAATCCACACAGCTGCGGTATAACCAATAAGGGAAAAGATACTCAAACCAGAGGTGAACAGCCTAGAAGAAAGGGGATGAATCCACACAGCTATTGTTTAACCAATAAGAGAAAACATACTCAAACCTGAGGTGAAAAGCCTAGAAGAGATGGGCTGAATCCAGACAGCTATTGTGTAACCAATTAGAGATGAGATACTCAAACCAGAGTTAAAAAGCCTAGAAGGGAGGCGCTGAATCTATTTGGCTGGGTATGACCAGTAAGGAAAGAGACACTCCAAGACTGAAAAATGATAGAAGTTTAGAAAGGGGCAAAGCAAAACCCTGGTCAAGTACTCCTGGAGAGAAGAACTGGGAGGAAACTATAAGCAACGATAAAACCCCATTCAGGTACTCTTGGAGAGGCCTGGAAGCAAAACTACAAGTAATCATCTGAGTATTAAGAAATTTTACTGTGGAAGACATTCTAAAAAGGGGACACAGAAAGTACGAGAGTGAAAAGTGTTCTTGACGAGCTACAAGAATTGATCGCAGAGACTATCGGTCCCACCGGGAAGTGCTGTGATTCAAGAAACTATTGAATGAAATGTCGAGACCAAGCGAAGACAAATCATTACCTTGGTCTATTTTAAGCTAGTTAGAATTAGTGGCAGGGCCAGATAGGGTAGTTTGGATGTAGGATATATTTTCTTTTGGACTTCATGACAACCGATGAGCATCTTTAGTTTCTTTAGATGGGTAGGTAACTTCTTCTAGTGATAAGGAAAGTTAGGCCTTCTACTTATAATTTACATTTAAAAAAAAACCTGAACCATGTATTCCATGTAACCAACCCCTTCTTCTGACCCGCACACAGGATTCAAAATTACACTTATTATGTTGTTATTAGCCAAAGTCAAGCCCTGGTTAGTTTATTGAGGACTCAAACAGAGTTTTGGTGCAGGACAGTGAGGCTTTAAATGCGTGCACAGTATGCACTGCTATTTTGCATTCACTTCTCTCTTTGGAGCAGTTCCACAGCATTCCCCAGGTTCTCCTTTTTACAGTCTGCTGTGTAGGGTTAGGCACACAGATGTACAGACTCTCAGACTTGGTTCTATCAGATATGGTTCTTTGATCTCCAGCAAGATAGGGATTCTCATATTTCAGGTTTTGGATGTTCTAGGTTTGCAGTTCTGTTCCTAGAGCTGATCTGACCCCTAGACCCATGTTCCTAGAGCTGATCTGGCCCCTGGTAAAGCAGTCTGGCATACTGAGTCATTTTGAACAGCTGCCTGAATGTCTTCCATGGGGAAGGATCTACTGAGTCTTGGGGGTGGCGGGGGAACAAGCCGGCTAAAACCCTCCTCCATTCCCTCTGAGGCACCTCTGGTAGTGGCCAGACCAGCCTAGCCCCTGGTGGCCTGCTTCCTCCTACATTTCAAGATGGGCAGTTCAGATAACTTCCCTGGGTTCTGGCTGTGCCCCTGTAGATCAAATTCTACACCTCAACTCATGTATACACTTTTCATAAAAAATACTTCAGGGCATTAATCTGTAAAATCGTAACACATACAGTTACGCCATGCCCTCCATGAATAAGATAATGGAAAAGAATAAGCAAATGAAACAGTAAATCCCCAAATGATGTTGATCTCATACCTATCCCTAGATAGTATCAGGGAGTGCCTTGACATGTTAAAAACACACTCAAATCGTCTGTACATTTACATTGTCAAATAAACAAACATTATCATGATAGTATGCCTTCACTCACAATAAAAACAAAATAATTCCATCTTCAACCTGTTCAACAAATTACATAATTTTTCTTCCAAAGAAAAGATAAGCAAACCCTGCATCTGTGTATGTGTTGCCCCTATTGTTAAGTCTGAAACAAAAAAAGAGAATGCACCCCAGACTGTCCATCTTTCTATGGCGTCATTGCATCAATACATGCACGCTATTTCGAGCGTTTTAAGCATTTCGTTCCACTACAAACACAGGACACGACCTCATCACGAGTGGTTTCACAGCAGTAGATCCCCGGAGATACCAACAAACGGAATTATTGTTACAGTCAGTTGGTCTGGTGGAATTACCGCTGGATTACAAGTGGTGGTAGGTGGTGTTATTTCCCATTAATTGGAGTCTGTAGGACTCCATGTGGATTTCAGCGGAATTACCACTGGTGGTAAGTCTGTCGATTTTGCTGTTTTTTTGTCAGAAAGGTGGCAGATTTACCTACACCTATTAGCTAGAGGTGAATCCTCCTCCTCTCCTCCAGATTCGTAGTTGGGCGATGAGGTAATGCTGCAGTAATGGAATTACCACCGCATCACCGTCAGTTTATACCACACCACCCAACTTGTAATGAGGGTGTGTCTGTTTCTACAGTTGCTGCTGGCATACAGTGTTCACCAGTTCTGAATTTGGTCAGGTAAGAATGTTCTGCACATTGGAGTTGCAAAGTACATTATAGTCTCTGTTTACAGACAGATGTACAGAATGCGGTGCATTGTTTTGTTTTGTTTTGTTGCAGACTTTACAATTAGCAGCAACACATATCCTGATTCAAGGTTGCTTATCTTTCTTTGGAAGAAAAGGTGTGTAATTTGGTGAATAGGCTAAAGATGGAATTGTTTTGTTTTTGTTGTGAGTGACGGGATACTATTCCATGATCATTTTTGTTAATTTGACAAGTAAGGATAATCTGAGCGTGTTTTTTCAACATACCCCTTAAAGGCATTCCTGCTCCTATCTCGAGGCAAGTATGAGATCAACATTATTTGGCGGTTTACCGTTTCATTTACTTACTTTTTTTAATTGTCTTATTTGTTTTTTTTTATTTGGATTTAATTGAACACAATTCTTTAGTAATAGAAACATTAAAAAAACAATACAAAGTATCTTATTTATGGAGGTCATGTTTTAACTTTATGTGTTACGTATATTACAGTGTGATGCTCTGAATAGCTATAGTCCGAAAAGCATTGGGCTGCACCGTCATCCTCTTTTATAATTGAAGGGATGTAAAAATATCAATAAAGAAAATGCTTAAAATATGAAGAAAGAGCAAAGTACTTTTTGATGAAAAGCGTATTATGAGTTGAAGTGTAGAATCTACAGGGGCGCAACTAGAACCTAGGGAGGCTCCCTAGGTCGTTTCTGGATTTAATGTGTTCAGCAATGTGCATGATGTATCTAGTGTGCGCCAAATATTACATCTGGAGTTTCTTTTAACCAACGTAACTGTTGACAGAATTATGAGTGGGGCACACCTATTCCTTCGCAATTTCCGGCAATTTACCACAGACCCCCGTTTGGCAGTCAGTGTTTTTCCGGCATTAGAATATCAAGGTATTCCAACAGACCAGAAATGTAGTTGTCAAAGGCATAAGAGTTCCATCTCATTCTGGCTAGCCTTCCCAACTGTGTCTTTGATGCCTAAGTCAGCTGGTCGATACTTAGTTCAGGCTGGAGGGTCCACAGGGGGAAAACAAGTCTCTATGTGGTCCAGGAGCATAGAGGGCACTGGGTATGAAGGTGGAAAAGTGCGACCTGCAAGGGTAGAGGTCACTATGCAGAATAGTGTGGGAGCCAGACCCCCTCACTGTGGAGGAAGATGTTGAGGTATGGAACCCCAGAAGTCCTGAGGAATCATTTGCCAAACTATCTTTAAAGTACCCCCAATGGCTGACAACTGCATGGAATAGACCAATGATTAAGAGAAAGGGCCTCATCACGAGTTTGGCGGTAACCCCGGCGCTATTACCGCTGGTGTTATTAGCCCTACCACCAAACCCCCCGGTGCTTTTAGCGCCGGATCACAGGTTTGGCGGAATGGTTAGCGCCTATTCCCCATTGGGCCCAGTCGAGAATTCCTCATTCCCCATTGGGCCCAATGGGGAAAATTTGCGCTATTTATATAAAATCAGCAAATTTGCCGCGGATTTCCCCCCAGGTCAGAGTTGGGTGGAAATCCGCCAAGGCCATGATCTGGCAGACCCTTAAATGCAGCGGTAATAGCGCTACCGGCGCATTTAAGGGTTACCGCCAAACTCGTGATGAGGCCCAAAGTAAGGAGGGCAACTGAAGGTGGCAACACAATGGGAGTAGGTGCCTTCCATTGCATAGAGTGCAAATTAACCCCTCCCTACAGAGGGGCACACTAAAGTCTTTCTTGCTGTTGATGATTAAGAGGAACACAGAAGTTATGTGGTCTAAGCGGCTACACTGGTCATAATGGTAATCATAATGGTAATTGCCTGATCCTTTGGCGTTCTGTAGGCCATTTCCCCTGGGACCATCATGTGGTCCATAGAGTACTACCTGGGGCATGTCATAGATGAGGAAACCACCTCAGGTTGCAAACAGGTAACTTCAGAGCCAACAGCAGCAAACAATGGTGGTACCCCTTTAGAGGAGATTGCAGCCTTAGACCCAGATTTAGCCCCCTTGCATGGAAACTCAGCCATCCACCTGCTTTTAGCCCCTAGGCAGGGAACCTCAGGATGTGGTCCGGTAATAGCCATGGTTTAGGCAATCCTTCATTGTGTGCCTGATGTTTGCCCCTGAGCGCGGAACTGCAGAGCAAGCTCTGGGAAAAGGAACCTCAGCTGGAACACTGGTAGAGTAAGGTCTAGAGCAAGATTGTCCAACATACGGCCCGCGGGCCACAATGTGGCCCGCCAAGCCATTTTATTTTAAATGTGCCTGTGCGCAAAACTGTAACTTCCTCTGGTGAGCCCATGGGGTCAACAGAGGTAGTTACAGTCCTCAGCCACGAAGTGTTAATTTAATTATTTATGCAATGTTTGTCAGATAACCGACAAACATTGCAGAAATAAATACATTCGTCAAGAAGATCTTGGGACTTGATGATGGAGGAAGGAGAGACTCATTTGTATCACGGCATAGGAGGGTTACCTCGGGAATACCATTCATTTTCAGTGAGCGAGGGTCCATCAATTGCCAAGTACTCCCACAAACTATGAACAATGGGATTAATATAGTAGCAATTACTTTGCATTTAAATATCCCATTTCAGGCAAGTAGGACCTACCATGCAAGAGAGGAACGGGCTACGGCCCAGACATGCCCGTTCCTCTCTTGCATGGTGCTCCGAGGGACAAAAGGCGTGCCGAGATGAAGGGAGGAGGTGGTGAGGTGAGGAGAAGAAAGTTCTGGCCCGGGCGAAGGATTATGTGGACAGGTGCTGTGCAGGAGTTCCTCTCGGCGTGGGCAGCGCAGCGGATTCCTGAACCCCTTATTAGCCGTGGGCCGCTGCTCAGAGGGCCATTGTGTGGAGTTACTTTCAAGGTTTGTCATCTCTGGACATATGTTTAGCAGGGGATGCGGCGACACATCCAGTCTGCTCCAAAAATCATTCTTTTGAATTGCGAATGTCACCGAAGAGGAACCTTTATCAGCTGAGAAACTTAACCTTTGCAGTGCTTTTTTTCCTCGTCTCGGGACAAAGAAGAACAGCGGGAGCTCAGTTACATTTACCTCTAAGCACAGTGCGGATTGATGAAAATGTCCATGCATTATACCAAGTACATTGGACATTATAGATATGGCCAGTGGTGTATCAAAGCATGGCGAATACCACATGTACAGCACAATATGTTACCCTAGTAGTGCCCCAATAACACACTGCAACCTGCAAATGGGCCTCAGTAGACCACCTACCAAGGTTTCTGGAAGTTGCTTATGATCTTGATCTGTGATCTATGATATGATCTGATATGATAGGTTATTTATAACGCGCTTAATACCCATGCAGCAGTGATCCCAATCATGAAAGTGAAACAGGCAAGCCCAACAGGTATAACTTATTTTCACTCTTTTCGTAGCGCAGTCTGAGGGCAGCCTATACCCTTCAGGAGAGGTGTGAGCTGATACAGTTGCAACACAAAAAACAATAGTACTATGTTCCCAAAATACCTTAGTTTTTGTCTTTCGGATCTCAGCAGAGACAGGCTTTTCAGCATCAGACCAGAAGCATGGGTGCCTATGCGCTGGGCTGGGGTCAAGTCGGAGAGCAGCAGCGATGGGCCCCAATGATGCAGATCTGTTTGGCAGTGGTGCTGATTTGCGGGTAGAAAACGCTGGGAACAGTAGGCCATGCCAAGTGGATGGCACTGGAAGACTCAGTGACCTCTGGGCCCGGACAAGGGAATACTTGCCTATTGCGCCATGCAGGCTCGGCTGACACAACACGGCATATGGTTACGGCAATGATGTCAAAGATTCAGCATTGTCATTGAGCAGAACTCTGAGATTCAGGGGTGGTGGAGCGTCGAGGTCAAGGATGATTATGATGGTGTCAATGGGGCCAGCGATGAGCAGCTCCGCTCAGGAGGGCCATGGGCCCATGTGGGGCCCACAGGCCAGTGGGCAGACTGCAACAGGCCTGCCCGAGCCATCCTGCTATTTATACAAATCTCGGGCCGAGCAGGAACTGATGGGAGAAAGGAACTGCGCTACACTCTGCTCTTCTGCTGGGCTCTGCCTGCTGGAGCTTCCCCCTACACGCGGGACAGGCAGCTCTGCAGACGATCAGAGCTTCCATGGGGTGGGGGGTTGGGGCTAGGTCAGGGCCTGCCTTCTCACCCTCGCTTAGCGGGGCTTCCCAGAACTGACCCAACCCCTGCCCTCTTGCATGCAACTCACACTTAGCTGGCAGGGAGAATCTGATCTCAAGGGCAGATCTCCCAGGGTGAGGCTTACCCATTGCACATCGGATTTGCTGACCCCTGCTATGCTCCCAAATGCGGGATCCACAACTGCATTATTTCTGGTAGTGGGAGTCTGCGTTTGCGCTCTCCCCCTGAATTATTGGTGAAAGAAAAGGTAAAGTGTGCACTAGACCTGCTAGGTTGCAAACTTTAAGATAGTGCTCACATTGCGTTTCTTCAATTAGGTTTACCTTTGGGTGATCGCTTTTCCACATTTTATCTGTTGAATTGAATTATGCTTCTTTCATCACCACAGAAGTAATGTGTATTACAGAGATAAGCTACCATATGTATTGGGCACACTGCACATGCTCAGGCAGCATCAATCATGCTTTGTACAGGACAATGCTGGCCTAAATTGGGAACAGCCAGCATAGGCATGTTGCTACAGAGGCATATTTTGGGTACAACCAGCATGACAATGTGTTACATCAGTGACAGTGCTGTCTTACACTGTGGAAACATTGATCATTGAAATGTGTTGTGTTGTAAAATGTTCTTTTCTGCTGTTTGTGACATGGAATTTTCATGTTCCCCTTTAGAACTGATTGTAAACTTATGGTTTTTGGTCACCTTTTCTGCTGTAAAATGCACCATTTCAACCCCATGTTTGAAAAACCCTCCCTAGAACCTTATAGCTCCCTCGCTACGCTCTGTCGCCCCCACCATTTCAGAAAAATATTAACACATAGACACTGAAAGAAATCACAAGCAACTAACCTTTGATCACTGCCCATGACAACAAAAGCTATCTTTGGGACTGCATGGCTATCACTGCCTGTGATGCTATTGTGTCAAAAGTCAAACAATATTGCTTTTTAATATATGGCTTTGGGTGAGGTTGTTGACTTTTGGCTCGCCGGCTCATTGGGTGACAAAAAGTGAATGCTTCGGCCCCACATTTTGAAAGGTTGGACAAGCCTGGTCTAGAGCAACCCCTCCCAGATTTAGAGCCTTCCAGAAAGGACTTTGCAGGCTGGGGTGCCCTGAAGCCTCCTCTACGTCATCTGTTGCCTTCGGCCAATGTCTAGCAGAGCTATTAGTAATGGCGCAAGGACTTCCCCAGGAAGTCTTCAAGAAGGCATCTTGCCCTGTCCCCTTTTCAATTGTCATTCTTGTGCAGGCAGCTATCTGCTCAGTTTGTTCATTTTCCCTGGGATTCTCTCTAAGCCTTGGTGAGTTTTGCTTCCAGCTGGGGCTGGGGAGGATTTCTGGGTCTCCCCTGTTCCCCTGCACCCTCTTTTCATTTTTAGTCCTTTGGCTGTTATCCCTCAATCCCCTGGGGTCTGTCTGAGGTTTGTGGGTTGGGCGTTGGTTGTCTCATTTCTTTTGGGCAAGGAACATTTCAGTCCCTTCCAATTCTGGTCATGACTCCATTCCCCTGGTTCAGGCACAGATTTTCCTGGTTGAACTCAGGTGCATTCTGGGAATGGCAGCTCCAGTCTCGTGCTACTTTGTCTTGCTTTCTTGGCACTAGGGTTCCTGTCAGGCTACACAGGGGTTAGGTGTTCACAGGTCCTCCTGTTTTCTGAAACAGGGAAAAAGGAGATCTAGCTCTGAAAGAGGCTGTTGGGCAGAGGCTGGGGCAGTAGTACCAATAGCACTGCACTTATTCACACTCTGGGGGCCAGATACTGGGGTCCCTCTCACACGTCAAACCCGCCCCTTGGTAAGACTGGGTCCGGCTGTACCCTGATAGGATGCCTACCCCAGGTTGAGAGGTGTCCCCATGCCGGCCTAACAGGGTCATATGCATGGTTTTGCAAAAAAACGAGCTGGGGGTAGATCCCTGTCTTCGGCTGGTGCCTCCCTTTGGAGCAGCCTCCCGGCCACCTTGAAACTTGAGGAAAAACATCTTCAGTTCCGGAAACTTCTCAAGACCTTCCTCTTTGCCTCTGCCTTTGCCCCCCTTCTCCCCTGTTGAACTGTTTCTTCTCATGGCATTGTGCACCTGGCCACCCTCTGTTCTTTCGGGCCCAGGTATCTGCTCACCCTGCCACCCTCCTGCACTGCCTCCAGGCCACCATCTGCACTAGGGTTCTGTATCTGTACCCATACAGTCCCCCTCACATGTTTCATCTGCACTTATCAGATATACCTTTCTGACTAACTTTCACCTGCACTACCATGGTTTAAAGCCCTTATTTATTATTTATTCTATTTAATATTTATTTATGTTTTCTCTCCTCTGCTTTGCACTTTCCACTACCCTCCACCCCCTTCCTTGCACTTTTCCTCCATTTTCCTTTCCCATGCACTTGCGCTTTCTTAAATGTCACTGGGCCTAGTAAGATCGCTGTTTGTTATGTTTTTTCTCTCCCTTGTTCCCCTTCCTTTTTGCCTGGTCACGCTCTGATACACTTGTGTACGAGCACAATATAAATAAAATATCATTTCATTTCATGACACCTGTCACAATTGCTCCAAAGAGATGATGCACGGGAAACCCACTGACATGTTAGACTTTGCTCAGCCAACCCCCCCAACTATCTTGTTATTCATTTTTTACTCCAATATGCCCTCTGTTTGTAGCATTTTTTGCGCCCCTTTTATTTGTTACTTTTTGAGAATCTGGCCCTTTGTCTGTAAAGAAGAAAATCTGGAGTAAGAAGAGTCTTAGACCCGAATTGCAGGGTTGTATCTATTCTTCAATTGGCCAGCCAATTAATCAGTAGGCAGTCATCATATATAAGCTTTCCTTGGCATCTTACTGAGATTGTGTTCAGGTATGGGTTAAAAGTCAATTTCAGACATACTTCAGGCATCCACCAATATCTAGTTCTGCTAGCCATCTCTATCAGAGGCAGGCATAGACCATGGCCATAAATAGTTGCCTAAATATTGTGAGCACTCGTGTGGGACACACAGGGGTTCCTAGTAAGTTCATCACCGGGCTACAGCAGGCTGAAAGCTACTAGCATCAGAACTCCAGCCTTTTCCAGCCCTTTTTCTCCTTACCTCTGTGCTGAACGTGAGCACCAACCAACACACTTCCACTTTCTGAAGAGGTTTCTGGGGTGGGGGTTATTTCAGTCGCTACCTAGGCCGCCCTTTCCCTCACTCAATGCCGTGATTGGACAGGGGGAGCGATTGATGATGTGCAACTGAGCATCACTCCCAACGCTTGTGTCTTTCATGATTACATCATGACCCCTTTGCCAAAAAACTCTGCACCCTTCTCCAGGTCCTTTGATGTATACTGATCCACCATCATGCAATTGAACCACATGACTGTTATAGAAATTCACCATAGGGGATGCATGTCTACCTTATCTCTTCTCTGATTGAAACACATGGAGACCCTTGCTCATGGAATCAGTGGAGAAACTTTGCTGAAAATGTTGGGGGGGACATGACCTCTGAAGAAAAGGTGCCCCATTCAAATGAATGGGGACAAAATAGTGTGCCATGAAAGTTGGGGGGACAAACACCCCCGTCCCCCACTAAAATTACGCCCATGCATGGAATGCAAATAATCACAAGCACGGCACCCTGTGAAGCCAATTGGGCTTGTTTCTTCTCTCATGTCTCCTTTCTCAACATTAAAGATTTATTTCCACTAAACTTGGACATATCCCACTGAATTCAATATTTATATGACACAGTAAAACAAGTGGTATTCTGAAGTACTGCTCATTTTACCATTACCACATTACTTTTAGATGTCATACGTTTCTGCATATCCTTATTATACTTCGTATTCTTCTTTCAAAGACATGTGTCAAAGATCTTTGGTTGAGGCTCAGACCTGCAACAAACGTTCCTCTTCACAAAAAGATGACTCGTATGGTGGAGTCAGATTTGCTAACTTTATTAACTTGCACTACTCTTTTGCCCTTAACTTTACAAGGTTCTGGTGGATGCTGCTCCCCTTCGATCACTGTGGAGAATAGATCCTGTTTCACACCATTGTTCACCACACTCACTCCAATTGCACAGTTCTAGATCACTCGAGTCTTTTCTGAATTCTGGAAACTTGTTTCCCACAACGTTCGCCAAGCCTTCATTTGTAAGAACAAATAGATTACAATTCGTAATAACCAATACATGCCGCTTCCCCATTCTGTTCAATGAGTGATTTTTCTATTGAATCAAACCAAGAAAGCCCACTCCTGCAAGGCCTTTGAATCTCTTTGCATAGAGTTTGTCTTCAAGGAAACTGACCAATTTAGGAATCTAACATTATTCTTCTCTCCAGTCTGCTCACTTCCCGAGCCACAATTTGTGTCCTACTTCCAACGCAGAAATACTCCCCAGTGAGTAACCCCTCTATAACCTCCACGTAAAATTAAGTTTTAGGGAACCACCCATTGAAACAACAATCATTGGCAATAGCAATAGTCTTGGCGTTTACTGAGGTTATTTGCATTTTACATATATAGGTACCAGGGCGCAAAGTTTTAAAGCAGGATGCAATAAGGGGTGCGGGTGTGCAAGAGAATGAGAAGGAAGGAGAATATGATCCCAGATAGTAGTGCTTATTTGGTACAACATAAAGTAAGGGGACAGGGGCTCACAATTCACTGTCATGCAGACCCTTCAGTTTATTCCCATTTTAAAGTACCATAGGACTTCCTGGGGAGATGCCATTCTACCGCATGCATCTTTCCTGTAAACCCCTTTCTTATTGTAGCAATTGTTTTGGCTATATTTGGTAGCTTATGCCACCATGCCACCAAAAAGTGCCAAAACCGAAAAGGGGAAAGGCAAATTATCTGTTCTGTGTTCCCTGCAATTGATAGCCTACTTTTAAAAGTGATACTTCAAGTGTAATGACATAGTCCCCTCTGAACTCTTACAGGTCGCCCATCCCTGGAGATGGAGGTGTTTTGAGCACATGTGAAGTCAAACCTTCTGAGATCAGCTCTATATCATGTCTCTCAGTGTACTTGAAATAGGGGCTGCTTAATTACATAAGTGGTCTACCTGCAGACGTGTTTGTGATCTTACACACACAAGAGGAAGTCATGATTAGAGAAATGCTACAAGTTTGAAGTCCAGTCCCTTGCGGCAGTGGCGTAACACAAAATGTGGGGGATCCCCTGCGAGCCATGCTGAGGGGGCCCCCCAACCTGGCAACACATCACAGGTCGTACTACACTCTGGGCAGACCTAGATTGTCACGCTTGCACAATACGCATGAACGTGCTGCTGAAGGGGTATGCCGCACACTGTACTAGGAGAAAGATATAAATATGTGTTTTAATGCAAGATACAGCACACCTTTTGAGAATAATTGGCTATAAAGCCAGAGTATTTTCAATTGTTTTGTAGGGTAACACCAATCCAATACATTCAAGTCACCGACAGTGCACAGTAACATTAATGCTTTGCTATCAAAAATGCCATGCCACATTGAAAACATGTTCCACTGGCTGCACAATGTAGACCAGTGTGGACACGTACAGTAAAGCATGCCAGGCCACATTTAGACATACCTAGACTGATTGCACAAAAAATGCCAGTCAAAGCAATAACACACATCAAGAAGAGAGCACACATTGAAGCCCGGGTCTCTACTGCCTCTAACAACACGGCCAAACTCTTTAAAATCTGCATGGAAATGGTCAATCCTGTTGGGGTCTCTACCTCTCCTGTTCCCTCCCAGGCCCTCTGTATGGCTCTGGCTTCTCACTTCTCTGCTAAAACTCAGGACATGCTGTCCACTATCTCCTCTTCCTTTTCCTCTTCCTCTCTCGGCCCCCCTTTGGCCATCTCTACCTTTCCTCCTCCTTTCTCCTCTTTCTCTCTGACAACACCTGACACGTTTTCTAGACCATGACAGTGTCGTCCAAACAGGTTATCCCCTGCTCCTCCAGAACCATCAAGTACCATATTGACACCCTCACTGCAGCCTTGGCCGATTTCTGTAATCACTCTTTCACCACTAGAACGTTCCCCTCTCCCCTTAAGCACCCTCTTGTGCACCCACTACTCAAGAAGCCGTCTGCTGATCCTACCTGTCCGGCAAACTATTGCCCAATCTCCATCACCCCTTTCCTAGAAAAGCTCTTGGAAAAAAGCTGCCCATCTCCCAGTTTACTCTCCACATTGAATCTGTTGGTTGTCTCCATGACCACCAGTCTGGCTTCAGAGCTGCCAGAGGCATGGAAACTTCTTTCCTGAACACCCGTGAAGATCTGCTCTCTAACCTTGATTCCAGCATTCCTTCTGCCCTAATCCTCTTTGATCTTTCCTCTACTTTCGACACAGTCAACCACGCCATCCTGATCAATCGACTATGTGAGAACCTGGGCATCACAGATCAGGCCCTGGAGTGGCTGACCTCCTTCCTCTTGGACTGCCCCTCCCAGGTCCAACTTGGTCCCTTTCTTTCCGCCATCTCTCTCTCTACCTGTGGCATTCCCCAGGGCTCTATCCTCACACCCTGGTTTTTCAACCTCTACTTGGCCCCTTTGGCCCACCTGATCTCTACCTTCGCCTCTAACTTTCAGTGATATGCAGATGGCACTCAGCTTTCTTTCAGGTTCCTCTCATCTCTTGCTCATTCCTGACTGTCTATCCATGATTCAGGATTAGTGGACCTCCAACCATATCTACCTTAGTGCCATTAAGATAGAGAGCCTTCTCATTGGGACCTCATTGAGACCCCTGCTTTCCCTCTTTCACTCTGGTTGCCCACCTTGGGCCCTCTTCCTTCGCCTTCCTGCGAGGCAAAAAACTTTCTGTGTCATCTTCGACTCCACTCTCTCTTTCTCTCCTCGCATCTCGGACGTCGGCAAGAAGTCGCACTACCTACCAGCTGCTCCTCCTCAAAGGGACTCTTCCCTTTCTCACTTTCCCCCAGAAACTCACTGTCTCCAGAGCCCTGTTTCTCTCTAGGCTGGACTACTGCAACGCCTCTTTCTCAAGCTGCCTTCCTCTACTCTCCGCCCTCTGCAACTAATCCAGAACAGGACAGCAAGACTTATCCTTGGCCACAAGCCCAGGAATCATATCTCTACAGCCCTGAAATCTCTCCACTGGCTCCCGGTGGTTGCAAGAATCAAGTTCAAGACCCTTTGCATTGTCCACAAGGCTTTCTGGGGCCGGGCCCACATTACATCCAACACTCGCTTCCAAAATACCTTTTTTCTCGAGCCCTTCCCCCAGCTACCTCCAACTCTTTAAGGGCTAGACGCTTCTTCAGGCAGAGAGTGGTGGGTAGATCTCTCTCTTCTGCCAATGCCTCCCTCTGGAATGGCCTCCCTACCCCTCTCAAACTTTAGCGAACCACCTGATGTCCGGAAGCAGCTCAAAACTTTCCTCTTCTCCTCTGCTTTCTCTTTCTCCCCCCCCGGCTGACCTACCTGACCTACCCGTCTGTTGTGCCGACTGGTTGCTTGGCTACCCTCAGAGGCTCTTTCTTGATCAGTGACCCTTGCACTGCCGACGGCCTACCATGCACTTATGGACTGTAACTGTAATCCTACAGTCCCTTGTTCTCCTTGCAGTATTCAGAGCTGCACTGTCCTGGCTGCACTGACTCAGAGCATAACAACCCTGATTTCCCCTCCCTTCTTCCTTGCACTTCCCCCCTACGTTTCCCCTTGCATTTCTCATTCTCGCACTTGCACAATTTGAATGACACAAGGCCTAGTTAGATCATTTGTCTTCTCCACCCTCTATCTTCACTCCATTGCTTGTAGCGCTAAGAAACACTTGTGTGCAGGCTTGTTATAATAGACTTATATCATTTTATCACAGATGCTCAAAAAATATACAATGCTGTAGTAAGAAATGGCTAGACTGGCAGCACCCAAATGCCAATCTAGCCAGGTAATTACACTTAGCAGGACTTCTTTATCAGAAATGTGCAGTTAAAAAAAAGTCATACCAAACTGAGAAATAACTAGACTAGCTGCACCAAAATGCCTCTCTAGCCACTAATACCACATATCATGCCTGCTTAGCCTGGACATGGACAACCATTATGATTTATCAGACAATCCCACAACCCATACATCCCCTCTCCCAACCCATGCCCTACCACAACCTCCAAAATCAGCTCATTGGCCCAGAATTACCTTCATGCCCCTCTTCCTTGTCCCAGAGATTACGTTTGAGGCTCCTTGCCTCATTGGTAAGTACTGGGATGAGGAAGAGTGGGATAAGGATTAATGAAGACACTGGTAGCTAAGTCAGGCATTACCTCCATGTACCTCTACCTCATCCCAGTGCTTGTGTGTGAGGCACATACACAAGTAGGGACAAGGAAGAATAGGGCTAGGAGTAATGACGATTACCAATAAGTAATTAAGGCATTAAACACAAGTAGGGGCTTAACAATATTCACTTGACTGGGCTGCAGCACTCACCCCCAGAAATTTTGGGCTATGCTGACTCAACGTGGCTGACCTACAGAGCAGTTGCCGGACAGAACAAGACACGGATGTTAAACGACACATGGGTTTCGCTGTTAACAAGGGCCAAGCAGTTACTAACGTAAAGCATTTCACTGTTAGTACCTGCATTCAAATGCCAATTTTTTTTTTTAGGCAATTGAAATTGTGATGCGTGTTTAGTACTTTCATGCCAGGGAAGTGATTGGAAGGGTAGAAAGGGAACAGGAGATAGTTCATTCTCACAACAGTTCATAGGTGGGTGCTTCCACACTTAAGGGAGAGAGTTAACTGCTTGTAACATTGAAGCTGCACTAGAATAGTTTCATTAAAATGCGTAAAGAAGTTAGATGCCCCCACACAAATAAACTTGCCTCCCCCACGACGTGTGACTTTAGCACCTATCCCAACATTTGAAGGATCAGCCCCCCCCGAAATGTGGGTTTTGTTGCGCCCCTGAACACAAGCACAAACACCATTCACCATATAAACGCATGCACACCCAGCCATCCTTACATTTAAGTGTGCACTCTTTCACCATACAGACACACCCAGGCAGCCATTCATACATTTAAGTGTGCACACTTTCACCGTACACGCACACATGCACACCCAGTCGGCCATACTTTTGTGTACACCCTTTAACCATACACTCACACAGGCAGCCACCTCTACATTTAAGTGTACACCCTTTCACAATACACTCACACACGTCCATGCCCACGCCATGGGGTTGAGGAGATCCCTATTACTTCAAAAAGAAATTGGGCCTCAGTATAAGTTTGCTGGTCTGGTAACAACGGTACCAGTAAGCTTGCCGGTACAGTTGTTACCAGACCGGCAAACTACGAGTTCTGCTTGTGGGTGCCTTCCTGCCCACCAGGTCTGACCTGGCGGACATACCGATACCCGCGAGCAGAGCATGTCGGATGAACCGGCACCATTCTGAATGGTGCCGGTGCATCTGAGCTCCCCATTCTCGTTGAACCCTATGGGAATCAAACAGGAATGGGGAGCATTTTTTTCTGGTGCCCGCGAATGGGCAATTACCAGGTCCGGCAGGGCTGTAATAACCTGGTAATTGCCCATTCGCGGGTGCTGGAACAAAGTGCAAGTTTGGCGGCAGCCTGCCGGTTTTGCCGGCAAGGCTACCGCCAAACTTGTAATGAGGCTGATTGTTTCTTTTTGAAATCACTCTGACTTCTTAAAGAAATTAATTTCTTTATGAAGGCAGCGTGACTTCAAAAATAAACTTTTTGAGGTCATAGAGCTCCCCACCCCATGACATGGAGGCCTCCAGCCGGGAGCCTTCTTTATGAAGGCAAAGTGATTTTAAAAAGTATGAAAAAAAAAATGATTTTGAAAAAATGTTTATTTTCCTTTTTTTTTTCAAGTGGGGCCCCCTCCCACGACATGTGCTAGCGGCCTCACACAAGCTATTGTGTTCATGTGGCGATATTTTCCTAAAACATTTCACCAAACGTGCCTTAATGTCATGCTGTGCACACAATATATCTCAGTTGCCAATGCACCAAATTATTTGGCTGTGCCATCCCTCTAAACATGACCAATGGGCTTGTGTTTCTAGTCAGGGAATCACTGAGAGAGCCCAGCTGGTAGCGCAAGTTATTGAAAACAGACTGCATTTTCAAACGCCATCCTTTCCTTGCGTCCCCGTCCTGCTATCGAGCAGGGGCAGCGTTTCAGTCAGGTTGTTATATAACCATCATTCCGAAGTCACTCTGCTAGGTCAAGACATCTTGGAAGACCCCTTGTGCGGTTTATTTATTATGCTACCCATCGTAAAATTCGCATTACAACATCGAGATACATGTGGTTGGCAAAGACAGGTTAGACTGTTCAACGCTTTAAGTGCTGAGAGTGTAAAGTCCTCATTTGCACAGCAATCCATTGAAGTGCCGCACTTGTCAAAATGAAAAGACGATTTATAGTAAATTGTTATTCCTATGCGCACAACTCCAATCACATGTATGCATTCTTTGATGAAACGTGTGTCATGCGACTATAGTCAATCCTATTTGGCTGATACGCTGTACATGTCATATGTTCACACATCATGTGTATGAAAATGCAATGTATAGATTGCAGAATGCATGGGAAACATACGTTCAAGCTTCGCGATCAGCTGATGAAAGCATGCTAAGGCTTTTAACAGTGGGCATAGAGCATCTCTGGCTGGCCTGCTGCGATCATCCCTGAAGTACCATAATTATCCACTGACATAATAGCTGACAACCTCTACTTGGGTCTGTCCCTAGACTGAGGGCTGGGCATAGGGCAAAAGGTGGGCCCTCCTTCCCATCCAGGAACCACAGTAACCTTAGAACAGCTATATTCTGCATCCGGCCCCCACCACCCCCACACTCTGGATCTCTCTCCCAGGAAAACTACTACATAAGAGCCAGCGATTACAGCTCTGCCCCGCACTAATCCCCATGCTTCCACCACAAGACATGGCATTTTTTAGATGCTCCGGACCTTAGCCTCACAAATATCGCCACCCCCCAGATCATGGCCTTCAATAGACATGCGAGGAGGAGTTGGATGGCTCCATATGGGGTGGGCGAGAATGCGCACTGCTGCCCAGGTACACAAAATGCCACTACAGACTCGGCACCGCCCACAGAGTGCGTTTGTTGCCCATGCCCTGGCACCCAGAACCCCTGCATTACCTCACCCCGCTAGACCCAGATCCTTATACAGCAGATTGGACCGGGACAATAAGGATGACATTGCTCCCAGCGAAGGGACAGAGAAAGAATGGAACCAGTCAGGCAGTGTCTTATGTTGTTTGTGAGGAGCAAATAGAGCCACGTTTGCCTTGTAAGAAACAGACGTTTCCTAACAGAAAGTACACCCGGGACAGCTGCCAGCTCTCCAAAGTCGGCACATTGTAAATATATGAACATTCAATGCAAACGGCTGCTCAACCAAGCTGCAGCCGTTAACAAGAAAAAGTAATTCTTTCGCTCTATGCTTTTTACCGATGTGCATACTTAATATAAAAACGTCATATTAGCAAAATAAACACAATGCTCATTATATGGTTACAATAAAATAAAACAGGCACCCTTGAAAATGATTGGCTTTACCTCTGACTTCAAATGTTAAGCAGACAAACATACAGCTTTACTGCTCGCTTCGAATATAGAAACAAAATGGCTTACTTGTAGAAAAAAACACAAACTACAGATCCAATCACATTATGCTGACATCCCTAACTACACATCCAATTAGATTGTGTTTACATCACAAGACACTAGAACAAACATTCATTTACCACTGGAGTTTTCCCCTCTCCTCCCAAGCACTCCCTTGTGCACCCCCTGCTCAAAAAGCCTTCTTCCGACCCCTCCATCCTGGCAAAGTATCACCCAATTTCTATTACTCCTTTTCTGGGCAAACTCCTGGAGAAATTGGCTATCTCCCAGCTAACCCTCCTCACTGAATCTGTTGGTTGTCTCCATGACCATCAGTCTGGCTTCAGAGCAGCCAGAGGCATGGAAACTGCTCTCCTGAACACCCGTGAAGATTTGCTCTCTAACCTTGAATCTAACTCTCCCTCTGTCCTCATCCTCCTTGACCTTTCTTCTGCTTTTGATACAGTGAACCACAGCATCCTGATCACCCGTCTCCGAGATACCCTGTGCATCATGGATCAGGCTCTGGTGTGGCAATCCTCTTCCCTCTTGGATCGACCTTCCCAGGGTCAACATGGGGTCCTCCCTCTACTCCATCACACTCTCAACATGTTGTGTTCCCCAGGGATCTAACCTCTCGCCCTGGTTTTTCATTGTCTACCTGACCCTCTTGGCCCGCCTGATCTCTACCTTTTCCTCTAACTTTCAGTGTTATGCGGATGAAATGCAGCTGTCTTTCAGGCTACCCTCTGCCTCCTCCTCGCTCATCCCAGACTGTCTTTCCACTATTCAGGCATGGATTGCCTCTAATGATCTCTGCCTTAATGCCAGTAAGACGGAGATCCTTCTCATTGGAACCCCTTCTCTCGCTTTTCCCTTTTCACTCTGGCCGGCCTCCCTTGTGAGGCTAAAAACCTCAGGGTCATATTCGACTCCACTCTCTCCTTCTCTCCTCATATCACAGACATCTCTAAAAAGTCCCATTTCCAACTGCACCTCCTCAGAGATATTTTACCTTTCCTCACCTTCCCCAGAAGCTCACTGTCTCCAGAGGGCTAGTTCTCTCTAGGCTTGACTATTGCAACATCCTCTTTCTCAATCTACCTAATTCTGCCCTCGGCCCTCTGCAACCCATCCAAAACAGGACCGCAAGACTTATCCTTGGCCTCAAGCCCAGGGACCGAATCTCTCCAGCTGTGAAATCCCTCAATTGGCTCCGGGTGGCTAGAAGAATCAAGTTCAAGACTCTTTGCATCGTCCACAAGGCCTTCTGGGGCCGGGGCCCATACTATCTCCTATGCTCTCTTCCTAAGTACCTTCCTTCCAGAATCATCTGCTTGTTTACTTCCAATTCTCTGTGGGTGAGTCGCTTCTCCAAGCAGAAATTGGGTGGTAGATCGTGTTCCTCTGCAGGTGCCTCACTCTGGAATGGCATCCCTGCCACTCTCCACCTTGAGCCAGACTTCCCTAAGTTCCAGAAGCTCCTCAGACCTTCCTTTTCTCTCTGCCTTCCCTCTGTTATCCTGCCCTTCAACCTGCTCAGTTACGTTCACTGGCTGCCTGGTGCTACTCTGAGTCACACAAGATACCCACCCCTTCCCAATCCCGAGCACTTACCTTTGGGCCCTCCTGCACTACCACCTGGCCTTCCTTGCACTTCCGAGGCATGTTCCCCTTGGAGGCCCTGCCTTCCTTGAACTTAACCCAGGGCACTGTTCCACTGGGTGCACTTCTCCCCCTTCTGCTCCCTGCACTTCTTGTCTGCTCACTTGCACAATCTAAATGATACTAGTCCTAGTAAGATAGTTTGTCTTGTTCTCCCCTGTTTTCCGCTCACTGCCTGGTTGTGCCTTGAAACATTTGTGTATAGATGCATTATACATAACCTATCAATCAATCAATCAATCAATCAATCAACACCACTCACAAATCAGTACATGGGCAATTTGAAGGCCATTTTACAAAACACATATCTTTAACAGTAACTTTCTTTATTTTGTAAACCAAAAGCATTAAAATATGTAGCATAAGTTAAAAGATGCAGTAGATATTTTTTAAGACATCAACCAAGTCAAATAACATTTATATAACATTGACACATGGCGCCGCCATTTTGATATAAAAAATGGCTGACAAATTCAGCACACAATACAAATGCAGGTAAAGAGTGCAAAAACGGGTGTGGTTTGAGGGAAGATGGGTGGGAATGGAAGGAAAACCATATACATTTGACTCAGAGGCACAAATCCATCCTCAGATGTCGTCTGCATTGAAAAGCATTAGAGGCCCTCATTTAAACCCCCTATTTCAAGCTCTTATGTTAAAGAACTGATTTTAATGACAATAGTTTTGTCTTAAAGGTAGCACTTTCGGAGCCACCTAATAGCCAAAACTAGGAAGTGGGCAGAAAGTGGCTGTTGGGCTGAAGCTGATTGCTGACGACGGCACCTGGACCTGACCTGGACGGCTTTTTGCCATTCGTTATCTGCAAGCGCCATCTGCAAGAGGAAGCACCTCTGCCGGCGTAACATCAATCCGCAACACAGTAATTGCTTATGACTTTTGTTTACATTCTATTACTATACAGTGAGCCGCGGTCTTACCGCGGCTCTTTGTGACACTCCATATGCTACGTTTTTTGTTCTTCCCCGCCTGCAGCGTCTGTTGGCCCGCCTCGCCCCCACGCCACTTCCTACTTCAGGACGGGTGCCCGCTCATCGCACGCGTGCATCAGAACTGGGCAGAAAGTGGCTGTTGGGCTGTTCGGCTGGCGGGGCTGGGGGTATAGGGTGAAGCAGGTGTGAGCTTCTTGCGGGTTTCATTTTTTTTTAGGTGTTAAGGCTGTGCTATTGCTTAAGCTAGGCCCTTTGTCTGGAATTCTGATAGGTGTATACAGTTAGGCACACCAAAAATGGTGAAGAACAACGTACCCATGATGAGAAAGGATGCCAGAGCAGACTTTTTTGTTGCTGTGAGTACGAGACGTGCTAGTCTCGCTCGAGCAGCAGCTCTACCTCTACCTGAATCTAATGAAGATGAGGATGCACTCTTACAATGTGCTCAAGATTGCTGTCAGATGCCCGCTCCCGGGGAGCCGGTTCAAGCCCTGCGTCCCCGAAAGCAGACATCCAGTCCCCAAGGAAGGACCCAGCAACCCCATATAGGGGCCCTTTGGACAGTGTCATGGCGCCTATGGCGCCAGGCTCATAAAAGACATCAGTCCTGGCGCCATAGGCGCCAGGCTCATTATGGGAGTGCTTGGGTGCACTCACCTGATGCAGACCATGCTGCAGGATCCCGGCCTCCTTGAGGCCTGAAAGGAACTACTTTACCTGTGGGACTAATTTACCATCCGGGCGTGGTCGGGGAAGGATACATACCTGATTGGAGGAAGGATACACACCTAGAACTTCTTCCAAGGCTATTTAAACCCCACCCGAACAGCCACACGTGCTTCGCGTTGTTCTGCATCTAGCAGCTGGACGCTCACCGTGTCTGCTCCTGCATCCTGACTTCTGCCACGCCTGCCAGCATCCTGGATCACCTGCAAAGGAAGAGAAGAAGAGAACAGAAGAAGGAAAAGTCCTTACCTGCTAAATCCGCATCCCGGAGACATCTCGCCGACAATCCTGAAAAGGAAGACTTTTATTTAAAAGCTCATCGCGTCGATCGCTGCAGCGCCGCATTCCACTCACCTTTACAGGGCGCCTCCATGTTCAGCAGCGATCATCCGGATTCGCAGTCACGCCCCAGCGCCTAGGGAGAAAAAGACAAGAACAAAAGGTGAGAGAGAGAAGGGAATAAGGAAAGCTAAATCTCCATGTTAAGACTTACCTGTTGTTTCATTCCCTCTTCATTTCGGGTCCGCGCCGCATCCTGGCATTTCCGGACCCCGGCCCCTAAGGGGAAAAAAAGACATCAGCGTTAATGAGCGAATGAAAAGACATTACCAAAAAACGCTCATTAAAGACTTACCTGATTTCTACAAGGATTTCACCTCTCATCTCGGGTCGGTGCCTGTTCCCCGGCATTCCGTACCCCGGCCCCTATGGGGAAAAAGACACTAGCATTAGTACATTAATGCATGGACACAAGGGGAACCTCTTATCAAAAAACTTACCTGGAAGCCAAGCAAGTTTGGTTCTCACCAATCCGAAAATCCAATGAAGTAACTGAATACCAACGCGCCCCTGCATCAGAAGCAGGATGGAGAGCTCGTCCTTCCAGACCCTAAGGTGAAACGCTACGGGGAATCACAGAAGGGGTTCGAGGAGGGTGAGAGGGGAAAGTGGGAGGCCGATTGCATTACCCCGCAGACAGTTAATCCCCTATTTTCGCCTACAGAAGGATACTTCTGCGAGCCAGACAAACCAGATTTGGGGGCCCGGTCCAGTCCGTCTTCCGAACCCTGCGCATCACCTTAGAAGAGGTCACAGCAGCGCGAACCAGGCCAGCGCCTCCGTGGGAGTTAGGAGAGCATTACAATTGCTCACTAATGGGCAAAGCAACAGAGGATCAAATTGATCCCTCTCAACCTCTATTCATGGAAGATATGTCACCCGATTCCACACTAGGTACTAAACCTATTAACAACATAAACAATGAAGACAAGTCACCACAAGCTTCTAATGCAAACTTTAATTAAGATAACTTTCTGGATGATTTTTGTATGTTGCCATCTGAAGACTGTATGCCTGCTGAAAACGGTATTGGGAGTGTGAATGAACCATCTGGAATGAATGTACCATCTGGTCTAGCACTAGGCCCTGATCACACAGTCATGATGGGTACCTTTTATAGATTGATGCTGTCTGAAATGAGAAAGCAGACGACGGCCATCATGACTCTATTGGTCGAAACTGGGTTATTGCCCGTGAAACTTACTGAAACCTTAACCAAATTTATTCAAATTGAGACCAGGGCAGTTCCCATAGAGGAATGTAACTTCAATCCTGCAAAAGAGAAAAGCGGGCGGGATAGACTCGGTGTATCTAAAGAGATAATAGTTATACCTTCTACACTGGAAGAGGTTAATGAGCCCCCATTAATTGGCAATGAGGACTTGTATATGTCCCCTGAGGTTAACGATAATTTTGCTAATGGACCCAATGAAGCTCAGAATCAGGTGGACACTGACACCTTTGAATTAAAGGTGTCCAAAAGGCAGGGGAAAAAGTTAGCGAAATTGAAAAAAAAAACAGTAATGTGACAAACAAGAAATCATCACTGAAAGTTTTGAGGGACATAGAACTCAAGACAACTATACAGGATGATCCCGATGAAATACTAACACCTGTACCCAAAGTACCCAAAAAAAAGAAAATTCCCTCAAAAAATGATCGGCTCATTGCTTCTAAGAAAACAAATGATCAAGCATCCCAGAGTGCATTTTCTGATGGAGACTATGCCCTTTGTGATGCAATGAAAAAGAAAAGAGAAGACACTTTTGAAATCTTTAAAAATAAACCCTTTACCAGCTTTGAATGGGGACTGAATAGTCGTGAAAAACACATGTTTCTTCCTACTACCACTACAAAAAATAGTGACCACCCATTTATACCTGGTGAATTGACTGTTCAGGGGACGAAGCCCGTAGGGATTACTGTAAATTGTGGTATAGGCAATTCTGAATGGAAAGCTTCCTCTGCCTCAACACAGTTTACCTTGCCAAATGAAAATGAGCATTTTCCTCCTATCTCTACTAAACAAGTAATATTATCATCTAGGCCAACTAAAGATCTTACAAAAGAACCGGCCAGGGCTGGCCAATCAATCAAGGAAGACGCTTTTGCGCGAGCTGATCCTTGAGGTGTTTAAAGGCAATCCTTCCAATAGGCTTGGGGGTAATGTGGAAGTCTCTCCACTATCACCATCAAATAGATCACTTACTGAGAATAACAAGAAATGCAATGATACAGCATGATCGATAGTAGATGGAATCACTCTACCTTTTTGGGTAACAGATGATCTACAGTTAGAACGGCAAAAGGCTGACAATTCTATTAAGGAAACTGATTTGCACAAGGTTATTTTAGAGGTGCTTAATGACAATCTGCCACCTAAGTCTATGGGTGCTTTTATACATACACCAATGCCACCAGGAGACATACCCACAGACAATAATAATTGCAATGACTTAGTGGGTGCTAATCATGTTGGCAACTATGAGAACGATTATACACTGGGCAGTGGTTGGGACTCGGTGCCCAAACCCTATCAGGACAACGACCTTAGACCACCAGTTTACCTGGAGCTGCCTGGTCTAATACTACGAACATTATTCAATGACACAAGTAACCTATCATTGAGTAGACCTTATATTTTATCTCTATGTGCCACCATTCCTGAGCTAAGTTTAATCATGTCTGCAGACATACAGTTAATTGACTTTATAAACCAAAAAAGCTATGATTATGTACGATTAGTCATAGTCTCACCTTTGGTGAGGGCTTTGATCCTCAAAGAATCTGAACAGCTTCAATGTAGAGGTTTTGACATCTATGAATATAAGCATACTATGCCTTCTTCTACTCTCAATATTGTGAAGCCCAAATTACAGGAAAGGGGGCAATTTGAAACACTCGACAAAAGAGACAATTTGCCAGCGGGTTCCAACCTGGACATACAGGAATGGAGATGGCTGGCGTTGTCTTTACAGGAGTCTATTGACAAATTGAAACAGCTGGGTAACCCCCACTAGCCTTTACATCAATCCAATTTAAAACGAATATGTTGGAATTCTAGAGGCTGCTTCAATTTGATGCACAACGAAAAACTTATGTCTGAACTATCTCAGTATGATTTTGTATTGTTACAGGAAACTTGGTCTAAAACACAATTGTGTTGGGAAGGATTTATTGTGTCATCACTTTGTGCACAGGGCGGAACTAAGGGTCAGCCTAAAGGTGGTCTCGTAATTGCTGCTAGAGAATCTAACCATTTGACTAGGATTAAATAATGGTCTTTTGGAAATCATTTTTTGGTGGTCTCTTACCAGCTGAATACGTCTGAGGCTTGTTCTCCCTTACTCATTACAAATGTATATTGGAATCCCACAGAACTGTCGGACCTGCAATTGCAGAATGAATTAACTGAACTTGGTTCTCATTTTGAATTATGGTTACAGGAGAACCCGGGGGGTCAATTAGTCATTGCTGGCGATATGAATGCTGAATGCTTTGTCGATCGTGTGGTTGGTGACCTCTCGATTTCGAATATTGGTCCACATCAAAGATTGGGGGGTAATTTAAAATTGCGTGGGAGTTTGTGGTCTCATTTTGCAGAGGTATGGGGTCTTGAAATGATGATAAGTGACCACTATACTTGGAAAGCAAGGGGTTATGAGTCAATCATTGATTATATTTTTTATCAGTAGGGTTGTCAAAAAAAGTATGATGAATTTTGATATCACTGAACCCCAAAGTAGTGATCACTGTATGCTTTCGATTGTTCTCTCTGGTCATTTCTATAGAGCTACTATTAATGTGTATAATCATGGATTACAGGCCAAGGTCAGGGGTAACAAAATTAAATGGACGCAGAAAGAAAATGCTAAATTCACAGCTACTATGGTTGGGGATTATGATTCATTTTCTTATTATCAAAAGGGAAAACCTTATACACACTCAAACTTACTGACTACATAACTAATACCATCTGTAGGTTGGAAGAGTGTACTCGCTTAAAAGTTTCATTCTAGCAAACAACATATGCATTGAACAGACATAGAAGTACACAACCAAAAATGCCTCCTTAGGAAAGAATTAAGACTTTTAAGCAAATCAGGGCTCTCTGTATCCAATTCCTTTATAATGAAGAAGAAAATCAAGCAACGCTATAAAAACTGGATTATTCATCATTCAGCATTCGTGCTCAGCTTGATGGGGAATTAATGCTAAAATCACTACGTGGCCCGAATTCTTCCAACTTTTGGACTTTGATGAAGGAGCTTGAGAGACTGCAGAAAGACGTAAGCCTGAACCCGATAAATGAGGGTTGGGTCATTTTTCGAAACTATACTCTCCCAACAACTTGAGTACTGTACAGGACACCACAGTAAGTCAAATTTGGACACTGGACTTTTCCTTGAGGGACATTGCAGAACTTATCAAAAGAGCCAAAAAATCTGGCGCCCCTGGTCCTAACAATTTAACAAACAAATTGCTGAAATATGACCACGACATATGGGCCAAAATTCTGTCTTTCTTATTTGATAGTGTTTTAACCTGTAAATCTATCCCTCAATCTTGGAGGGTTTCGATCGTTATACCCATCTTCAAAAAAGGGTCTAGGCAGTGTCCCACATGTTATAGGCCGATTGCCATAGCGGACCCAAGTCCAAACTGTTTGCTTCTTTAGTCCTTCGTGACATTCAAAAATGGATCTCAGAGAAAGAGATCCTTGATTTCAAACAAATAGGATTTAAAAAGAACATTGGGACTGATTGTGGTGGTCTAATATTACAGTGTTTAATGTCCAAATCATTGCAAAAGGGGGAAAGACCTACTTTTGTTGCGTCCATGGATTTGAGTTCTGTCTTCGATTTGGTCGACAGAAAGACTATATGGCAAATCTTAAGAAATCTCGATATGCCTATCCATCTTTTGGACATTGTTATGGCCCTATATTCGGATACCAGGTTGAAGGTGAGACTCAACTCTGATGGAACTTATCATTCCCAATGGCCTTCGGCAGGGTTGTATGCTGGCCCCAACCAAATTTAATATATACACCATACACCAGTGGTGCCGACATAGCCCTCTCTAATAAGGGCCTAGTCTCTCCCAAAATGCGTATTACTCGTCTTCCTTGGATGGCCTACGCAGATGATTTTTTATTGATGGATAACACCAGGGTAGGATTACAGAGACTGGTAAAAGCGTTTGAGGATTTTATATTGAATTTATCACTCAAAATAAATCCAACGAAGACAGTAATTATGCGTTTTGGAAGACCGAATAAGAAAGAAAATGCTTTTTCATGGCAGTGCGGTAACAAAAAGATTAAATGTCAATCTGCCTTAAAATACTTGGGCTACTACTTTTCAGGTGTTGGTAGCTCCACCCTGATTAAGAGTCAGCTCAAGCTTAAGGCGGAAATGGCAATCAGACAAATACGCGCCATTGAATCCAAATACGGGACGTTTTCTATGGTACCTCTCAGAGAATTCTATCTTAAAAAAGTAATCCCTAGATGGGTGTATGGGACAGAATTATTTTCGACAGATTTGAATGAGTTTCTGAAGTACCTAGAAGGTAACATATGGAGGTCGGTGCTATTTTATCTACCCAAATGCATCCCTTTAGAACTGATAAAATATGATTTGGCCTACAGTCCTTGTCGACGCATGAAACTTGGAAAAGAATGTGTCTATAGCGCAAATGTAAAATGGCAGCCGAGGGAGAACTGTATGCGTGTGCCGGTTAGGTTCTTATCAACCCCTTTATGCTTATTCTGAATGCAGAGATGCAAAAATGTCTGCATGTCTGTCACTTCAATGCTCAAAACCAAGCAAACTCAAAGAAAGTGGGATTTGACTGGCTGAAAACAAAAAATAGAATCCTAGAGTCCAATCTATACAAACATGCATGCTCAATGTGGAAATGGTACTCTGTCATGGAAACGTACTTAATTAAATATCCTAGCAAGCGAGTTCGGAACGATTTTATGCATTTTAGACTTAATGTGATTCTAACCAACCAAATTCTTAACATCAGAAATTGTAATAAACCTGGTTGGACTTGGTGTAGATTTTGCAATAGAGAAGGAGCAGTAGAATCTGTGCAACACATCTTGCTAGTCTGCCCGGCACTAAAGATGCACAGGATCAATTACTTTGCGCAGTATGTGCATTCAACCATAAATGTAAATAGGGATTTTATCTGGATAGAATGTTACATGATAACACTGCAAACTTAAGTGTACGAGTAACTTCTTTTTTAAGAAATGTTTGTGATTTACATTAGCTCTGGACTTTTTAGTCATTTTCTATGTTTTGTTGTTTTTCTTTTGTGTGTGTGTTTTGAACTATATTAAGGTTTAAATAACATGTTCTGGTAAAAAAAAATGTTGTGCTATTTTATATTGATTCTAGATTCTTCATTTTTCTGGTTGGAATTGTTCTTTTGAAGTTATCCTTAGTACTTCTACACTTTGATGAAATAAGGAACTAAGGGGGTAATTCATAGAATTCAGCGCACAAGTGGCGCACGCGGCTGGCGCACAGTGTGCCCGTGCGAATCCCTGCGCCAGCTGCGTGCGCCAAAACCCATTTCTGCGCACAGCGTATTCATGGATCCCAGCTACCAAAACCAGCCGTGGCACACAGTGGTGCAGCAACCCTGCAGCAGCGCCAGTTACGCCCCCAAGAACGCCCTAGCGCAGGGAAAAGCCATCAAAATCCCCAATCCAGCGCAAAGGGCTGCGCCAACCCTGTACCAGCACGGCAAGCGGGCTACGTGTACCACTGGGGTGCGCGGGAAGCACCTCACGTCATTTCAGCTGGGTACGTGTATTTCAGGGGTGCGCTTGAAGTTCCACACGCGATTCCATCAGGGTACGTGTACATCAGGGGTGCGCAGGAATTTTCACACGTGAATTCAGCAGGGTACGTGTATATCAGGGGTGCGTGGGAAGTTCCACACGCGAATGTCCTGGCTACGTGTATTTCGGGGTGCGCGGGAAGTTTCACACGCGAGATCAGCAGGGTACGTGTATTCTAGTGGTGCGCGGAAGTTCCACATGCGAATGTCCAGGCTACGTGTATTTCAGGGTGCGCGGGAAGTTTCACACGCGATATCAGCAGGGTATGTGTATATCAGGGGTGCGCGGAAAGTATCACACGCAATTCCATCAGGGTACGTGTATTACAGGGGTGCGCGGGGAGCACCACACGTGAATTGCACGTGTGGGTCCTCCCAAGTGTTCCCTCTACACCCTCCACGGCCCCTGCAGGTGGCTCACGCCACAGGGGCCTACCCTGCACATGTCCTGCAGGCACCCCATCCACCATGGCCATGCCCCCCAGCCAACCCACATGGCAACTTGCACTACTGCCCACCAACGCATGTCCCCCCACACCCCCAGCCACCAGGGGCAGCCTCCACCAGGCCCCCACCCGTGTCTCCCACCACCCCCACCTCCAGCAGTGCAGGATCAGCCTCCACCAGGCCCCCACCCATGTTTCCCATCACCCCCACCCCCCAGCAGTGTAGGGGCAGCCTCCACCAGGCCCCCACCCATGTCCAACTCATGTTCCCCACCACCCCCACCCCCCAGCACTGTGGGGACCTGCCAGCAGGCCCCCACCCATGTCCAACTCATGTTCCCCACCACCCCCAGCACTGTGGGGCACCTGCCAGCAGGCCCCCACCCATGTCCAACTCATGTTCCCCACCACCCCCACCCCCCAGCAGTGCAGGGGCAGCCTCCACCAGGCTCCCACCCATGTCTCCCATAACCCCCACCACCCAGCATCCAGGGGCACCCTCCACCAGGCCCCCACCCATGTCTCCCACCACCCCACCCCCCAGCATCCAGGGGCACCCTCCACCAGGCCCCCATCCATGTCTCCCACCACCCCCACCCTCCAGCAGTGCAGGGGCAGCCTCCACCAGGCCCCCACCCATGTCCAACTCTTGTTCCCCCCACCCCCACCCCCCAGCACTGTGGGGCACCTGCCAGCAGGCCCCCACCCATGTCCAACTCATGTTCCCCACCAACCCCACGCCCCAGCAGTGCAGGGGCACCCTCCACCAGGCCCCACCCATGTCTCCCACCACCCCCACCCCCCAGCAGTGCAGGAGCAGCCTCCACCAGGCCCCCACCCATGTCTCCCATCACCCCCAACCCCCAGCAGTGCAGGGGCAGCCTCCACCAGGCTCCCACCCATGTCCAACTCATGTTCCCCACCACCCCCACCCCCAGCACTGTGGGGCACCTGCCAGCAGGCCCCCACCCATGTCCAACTCATGTTCCCCACCACCCCCACCCCCAGCAGAGCAGGGGCACCCTCCACCAGGCCCCCACCCATGTCTCCCACCACCCCCACACCCCAGCAGTGCAGGGGCAGCCTCCACCAGGCCCCCACCCATGACTCCCATCACCCCCACCGCCTTGCAGTGCAGGGGCAGCCTCCACCAGGCCCCCACCCATGTCCAACTCATGTTCCCCACCACCCCCACCCCCCAGCACTGTGGGGCACCTGCCACCAGGCCCCCACCCATGTCTCCCACCACCCCCACCCCCCAGCAGTGCAGAGGCAGCCTCCACCAGGCCCCACCCATGTCTCCCACCACCCCCACCCCCCAGCAGTGCAGGGGCAGCCTCCACCAGGCCCCCACCCATGTCCAACTCATGTTCCCCACCACCCCCACCCCCCAGCACTGTGGGGCACCTGCCAGCAGGCCCCCACCCATGTCCAACTCATGTTCCCCACCACCCCCACCCCCAGCAGTGCAGGGGCAGCCTCCACCAGGCCCCCATCCATGTCTCCCATAACCCCCACCATCCAGGGGCACCCTCCACCAGGCCCCCACCCATGTCTCCCACCACCCCCACCCCCCAGCATCCAGGGGCAGCCTCCACCAGGCCCCCACCCATGTTCAACTCATGTTCGCCACCACCCCCACCCCCCAACACTGTGGGGCACCAGCCAGCAGGCCCCAACTCATGTTCCCCAGCCAACATGTTATCACAATCTAGATCCCTGGTCCCTATGGTCAGCCTCCAAATGCAAAATACCCACCCGAGTTTTGCATCCACCCACTCAGAAATGGCAATTGCATGACAGAACACCAATTGCAAGTTTTGAAACAAACACATGTCCCTCACATACACCCAATGGGTGTCAGTGAACCTCAAAACCCATATCATGATATGCATGAAACCAATGAGATGATACTACACATTGAAGTTCGATCAAACAATATGTATTAAAGGAAACATAAATAGATTCAAAAATAAAGAAACAGAAATGGGAATGTACAAAAATGAAAAGAAGCATGTCTGTGAAAAAAAGCAAAACCAAAAATCATAATCCAAAGGAATGGTGTCCAAAGTCACAGTCCACAAAAGAAAATCCAATGGGAAATAATAATTGAAAGCCATTGCTCCATGGGTAAATTGTGAAAGAAAAAGAAAATCCAACAGTGAACTATGTACAGACGAACAAGCCAGGGTCCATTATCCCAACAAAAGAAATGAAACCTATCTTACAACACTAACTAATAAAATAAACTATATACAGAAATGTGGCCAATGTCCAAAAGATCCAAAATAAATCCAAAAACAAAGGAAACCTAACACTAACTACATAACTATGTACAAGGGCAGCGGGCTAGTCTGATGGCTCACTTTTGGATGTCCCGGGCCAGGGCATCATCGAACTCCTGCTCAATGTCCCGGAGGCCGTCCTCCTCCATGGCCCCGAGGGTCCGCAGGGCCGTCGACGTGTCCACCTCCAACCCCCTGCGGATTGCCTCGAGGCACTCGGCCCGCCTCAGGGCCATCCGCATGGAGTTCTCCGCCCTGACCATTGTGAGCCGTGCCTCTTCCGCCCGCTGCCGCTCCGCATCTATGGCGTGGCCCAACCGCTGCCACACGGAAGACACACTCTGTCCTGGGTCCTCCTGCCCTCCGGCCGATGCCTGCCCCTCCGATGTTGAAGGCCCCGAGCCTTCTTGGCTCCCACCACGTTGCTGCTGCTGCTGTGCCTCTGCCCGTGCACTGCCGCCTGCTGCCTGCACATCCTCCGCCGGCTGGGGTGCAGTCGTTGATGTGGCCACCCCTGCTGGGCGTCCGACACCCGACTGTGGCAGGGACGCCTCCTCCACCAGCCTGGCCGCACCGTCAGAGGCAGCTCCAGAGGGCACCCAGGTGACTGATGGATGGAAAGATGGCACGGAGGACGACTGGCGCATACAGGGCGCCTCCATGTTCAGCAGCGATCATCCGGATTCGCAGTCACGCCCCAGCGCCTAGGGAGAAAAAGACAAGAACAAAAGGTGAGAGAGAGAAGGGAATAAGGAAAGCTAAATCTCCATGTTAAGACTTACCTGTTGTTTCATTCCCTCTTCATTTCGGGTCCGCGCCGCATCCTGGCATTTCCGGACCCCGGCCCCTAAGGGGAAAAAAAGACATCAGCGTTAATGAGCGAATGAAAAGACATTACCAAAAAACGCTCATTAAAGACTTACCTGATTTCTACAAGGATTTCACCTCTCATCTCGGGTCGGTGCCTGTTCCCCGGCATTCCGTACCCCGGCCCCTATGGGGAAAAAGACACTAGCATTAGTACATTAATGCATGGACACAAGGGGAACCTCTTATCAAAAAACTTACCTGGAAGCCAAGCAAGTTTGGTTCTCACCAATCCGAAAATCCAATGAAGTAACTGAATACCAACGCGCCCCTGCATCAGAAGCAGGATGGAGAGCTCGTCCTTCCAGACCCTAAGGTGAAACGCTACGGGGAATCACAGAAGGGGTTCGAGGAGGGTGAGAGGGGAAAGTGGGAGGCCGATTGCATTACCCCGCAGACAGTTAATCCCCTATTTTCGCCTACAGAAGGATACTTCTGCGAGCCAGACAAACCAGATTTGGGGGCCCGGTCCAGTCCGTCTTCCGAACCCTGCGCATCACCTTAGAAGAGGTCACAGCAGCGCGAACCAGGCCAGCGCCTCCGTGGGAGTTAGGAGAGCATTACAATTGCTCACTAATGGGCAAAGCAACAGAGGATCAAATTGATCCCTCTCAACCTCTATTCATGGAAGATATGTCACCCGATTCCACACTAGGTACTAAACCTATTAACAACATAAACAATGAAGACAAGTCACCACAAGCTTCTAATGCAAACTTTAATTAAGATAACTTTCTGGATGATTTTTGTATGTTGCCATCTGAAGACTGTATGCCTGCTGAAAACGGTATTGGGAGTGTGAATGAACCATCTGGAATGAATGTACCATCTGGTCTAGCACTAGGCCCTGATCACACAGTCATGATGGGTACCTTTTATAGATTGATGCTGTCTGAAATGAGAAAGCAGACGACGGCCATCATGACTCTATTGGTCGAAACTGGGTTATTGCCCGTGAAACTTACTGAAACCTTAACCAAATTTATTCAAATTGAGACCAGGGCAGTTCCCATAGAGGAATGTAACTTCAATCCTGCAAAAGAGAAAAGCGGGCGGGATAGACTCGGTGTATCTAAAGAGATAATAGTTATACCTTCTACACTGGAAGAGGTTAATGAGCCCCCATTAATTGGCAATGAGGACTTGTATATGTCCCCTGAGGTTAACGATAATTTTGCTAATGGACCCAATGAAGCTCAGAATCAGGTGGACACTGACACCTTTGAATTAAAGGTGTCCAAAAGGCAGGGGAAAAAGTTAGCGAAATTGAAAAAAAAAACAGTAATGTGACAAACAAGAAATCATCACTGAAAGTTTTGAGGGACATAGAACTCAAGACAACTATACAGGATGATCCCGATGAAATACTAACACCTGTACCCAAAGTACCCAAAAAAAAGAAAATTCCCTCAAAAAATGATCGGCTCATTGCTTCTAAGAAAACAAATGATCAAGCATCCCAGAGTGCATTTTCTGATGGAGACTATGCCCTTTGTGATGCAATGAAAAAGAAAAGAGAAGACACTTTTGAAATCTTTAAAAATAAACCCTTTACCAGCTTTGAATGGGGACTGAATAGTCGTGAAAAACACATGTTTCTTCCTACTACCACTACAAAAAATAGTGACCACCCATTTATACCTGGTGAATTGACTGTTCAGGGGACGAAGCCCGTAGGGATTACTGTAAATTGTGGTATAGGCAATTCTGAATGGAAAGCTTCCTCTGCCTCAACACAGTTTACCTTGCCAAATGAAAATGAGCATTTTCCTCCTATCTCTACTAAACAAGTAATATTATCATCTAGGCCAACTAAAGATCTTACAAAAGAACCGGCCAGGGCTGGCCAATCAATCAAGGAAGACGCTTTTGCGCGAGCTGATCCTTGAGGTGTTTAAAGGCAATCCTTCCAATAGGCTTGGGGGTAATGTGGAAGTCTCTCCACTATCACCATCAAATAGATCACTTACTGAGAATAACAAGAAATGCAATGATACAGCATGATCGATAGTAGATGGAATCACTCTACCTTTTTGGGTAACAGATGATCTACAGTTAGAACGGCAAAAGGCTGACAATTCTATTAAGGAAACTGATTTGCACAAGGTTATTTTAGAGGTGCTTAATGACAATCTGCCACCTAAGTCTATGGGTGCTTTTATACATACACCAATGCCACCAGGAGACATACCCACAGACAATAATAATTGCAATGACTTAGTGGGTGCTAATCATGTTGGCAACTATGAGAACGATTATACACTGGGCAGTGGTTGGGACTCGGTGCCCAAACCCTATCAGGACAACGACCTTAGACCACCAGTTTACCTGGAGCTGCCTGGTCTAATACTACGAACATTATTCAATGACACAAGTAACCTATCATTGAGTAGACCTTATATTTTATCTCTATGTGCCACCATTCCTGAGCTAAGTTTAATCATGTCTGCAGACATACAGTTAATTGACTTTATAAACCAAAAAAGCTATGATTATGTACGATTAGTCATAGTCTCACCTTTGGTGAGGGCTTTGATCCTCAAAGAATCTGAACAGCTTCAATGTAGAGGTTTTGACATCTATGAATATAAGCATACTATGCCTTCTTCTACTCTCAATATTGTGAAGCCCAAATTACAGGAAAGGGGGCAATTTGAAACACTCGACAAAAGAGACAATTTGCCAGCGGGTTCCAACCTGGACATACAGGAATGGAGATGGCTGGCGTTGTCTTTACAGGAGTCTATTGACAAATTGAAACAGCTGGGTAACCCCCACTAGCCTTTACATCAATCCAATTTAAAACGAATATGTTGGAATTCTAGAGGCTGCTTCAATTTGATGCACAACGAAAAACTTATGTCTGAACTATCTCAGTATGATTTTGTATTGTTACAGGAAACTTGGTCTAAAACACAATTGTGTTGGGAAGGATTTATTGTGTCATCACTTTGTGCACAGGGCGGAACTAAGGGTCAGCCTAAAGGTGGTCTCGTAATTGCTGCTAGAGAATCTAACCATTTGACTAGGATTAAATAATGGTCTTTTGGAAATCATTTTTTGGTGGTCTCTTACCAGCTGAATACGTCTGAGGCTTGTTCTCCCTTACTCATTACAAATGTATATTGGAATCCCACAGAACTGTCGGACCTGCAATTGCAGAATGAATTAACTGAACTTGGTTCTCATTTTGAATTATGGTTACAGGAGAACCCGGGGGGTCAATTAGTCATTGCTGGCGATATGAATGCTGAATGCTTTGTCGATCGTGTGGTTGGTGACCTCTCGATTTCGAATATTGGTCCACATCAAAGATTGGGGGGTAATTTAAAATTGCGTGGGAGTTTGTGGTCTCATTTTGCAGAGGTATGGGGTCTTGAAATGATGATAAGTGACCACTATACTTGGAAAGCAAGGGGTTATGAGTCAATCATTGATTATATTTTTTATCAGTAGGGTTGTCAAAAAAAGTATGATGAATTTTGATATCACTGAACCCCAAAGTAGTGATCACTGTATGCTTTCGATTGTTCTCTCTGGTCATTTCTATAGAGCTACTATTAATGTGTATAATCATGGATTACAGGCCAAGGTCAGGGGTAACAAAATTAAATGGACGCAGAAAGAAAATGCTAAATTCACAGCTACTATGGTTGGGGATTATGATTCATTTTCTTATTATCAAAAGGGAAAACCTTATACACACTCAAACTTACTGACTACATAACTAATACCATCTGTAGGTTGGAAGAGTGTACTCGCTTAAAAGTTTCATTCTAGCAAACAACATATGCATTGAACAGACATAGAAGTACACAACCAAAAATGCCTCCTTAGGAAAGAATTAAGACTTTTAAGCAAATCAGGGCTCTCTGTATCCAATTCCTTTATAATGAAGAAGAAAATCAAGCAACGCTATAAAAACTGGATTATTCATCATTCAGCATTCGTGCTCAGCTTGATGGGGAATTAATGCTAAAATCACTACGTGGCCCGAATTCTTCCAACTTTTGGACTTTGATGAAGGAGCTTGAGAGACTGCAGAAAGACGTAAGCCTGAACCCGATAAATGAGGGTTGGGTCATTTTTCGAAACTATACTCTCCCAACAACTTGAGTACTGTACAGGACACCACAGTAAGTCAAATTTGGACACTGGACTTTTCCTTGAGGGACATTGCAGAACTTATCAAAAGAGCCAAAAAATCTGGCGCCCCTGGTCCTAACAATTTAACAAACAAATTGCTGAAATATGACCACGACATATGGGCCAAAATTCTGTCTTTCTTATTTGATAGTGTTTTAACCTGTAAATCTATCCCTCAATCTTGGAGGGTTTCGATCGTTATACCCATCTTCAAAAAAGGGTCTAGGCAGTGTCCCACATGTTATAGGCCGATTGCCATAGCGGACCCAAGTCCAAACTGTTTGCTTCTTTAGTCCTTCGTGACATTCAAAAATGGATCTCAGAGAAAGAGATCCTTGATTTCAAACAAATAGGATTTAAAAAGAACATTGGGACTGATTGTGGTGGTCTAATATTACAGTGTTTAATGTCCAAATCATTGCAAAAGGGGGAAAGACCTACTTTTGTTGCGTCCATGGATTTGAGTTCTGTCTTCGATTTGGTCGACAGAAAGACTATATGGCAAATCTTAAGAAATCTCGATATGCCTATCCATCTTTTGGACATTGTTATGGCCCTATATTCGGATACCAGGTTGAAGGTGAGACTCAACTCTGATGGAACTTATCATTCCCAATGGCCTTCGGCAGGGTTGTATGCTGGCCCCAACCAAATTTAATATATACACCATACACCAGTGGTGCCGACATAGCCCTCTCTAATAAGGGCCTAGTCTCTCCCAAAATGCGTATTACTCGTCTTCCTTGGATGGCCTACGCAGATGATTTTTTATTGATGGATAACACCAGGGTAGGATTACAGAGACTGGTAAAAGCGTTTGAGGATTTTATATTGAATTTATCACTCAAAATAAATCCAACGAAGACAGTAATTATGCGTTTTGGAAGACCGAATAAGAAAGAAAATGCTTTTTCATGGCAGTGCGGTAACAAAAAGATTAAATGTCAATCTGCCTTAAAATACTTGGGCTACTACTTTTCAGGTGTTGGTAGCTCCACCCTGATTAAGAGTCAGCTCAAGCTTAAGGCGGAAATGGCAATCAGACAAATACGCGCCATTGAATCCAAATACGGGACGTTTTCTATGGTACCTCTCAGAGAATTCTATCTTAAAAAAGTAATCCCTAGATGGGTGTATGGGACAGAATTATTTTCGACAGATTTGAATGAGTTTCTGAAGTACCTAGAAGGTAACATATGGAGGTCGGTGCTATTTTATCTACCCAAATGCATCCCTTTAGAACTGATAAAATATGATTTGGCCTACAGTCCTTGTCGACGCATGAAACTTGGAAAAGAATGTGTCTATAGCGCAAATGTAAAATGGCAGCCGAGGGAGAACTGTATGCGTGTGCCGGTAAGGTTCTTATCAACCCCTTTATGCTTATTCTGAATGCAGAGATGCAAAAATGTCTGCATGTCTGTCACTTCAATGCTCAAAACCAAGCAAACTCAAAGAAAGTGGGATTTGACTGGCTGAAAACAAAAAATAGAATCCTAGAGTCCAATCTATACAAACATGCATGCTCAATGTGGAAATGGTACTCTGTCATGGAAACGTACTTAATTAAATATCCTAGCAAGCGAGTTCGGAACGATTTTATGCATTTTAGACTTAATGTGATTCTAACCAACCAAATTCTTAACATCAGAAATTGTAATAAACCTGGTTGGACTTGGTGTAGATTTTGCAATAGAGAAGGAGCAGTAGAATCTGTGCAACACATCTTGCTAGTCTGCCCGGCACTAAAGATGCACAGGATCAATTACTTTGCGCAGTATGTGCATTCAACCATAAATGTAAATAGGGATTTTATCTGGATAGAATGTTACATGATAACACTGCAAACTTAAGTGTACGAGTAACTTCTTTTTTAAGAAATGTTTGTGATTTACATTAGCTCTGGACTTTTTAGTCATTTTCTATGTTTTGTTGTTTTTCTTTTGTGTGTGTGTTTTGAACTATATTAAGGTTTAAATAACATGTTCTGGTAAAAAAAAATGTTGTGCTATTTTATATTGATTCTAGATTCTTCATTTTTCTGGTTGGAATTGTTCTTTTGAAGTTATCCTTAGTACTTCTACACTTTGATGAAATAAGGAACTAAGGGGGTAATTCATAGAATTCAGCGCACAAGTGGCGCACGCGGCTGGCGCACAGTGTGCCCGTGCGAATCCCTGCGCCAGCTGCGTGCGCCAAAACCCATTTCTGCGCACAGCGTATTCATGGATCCCAGCTACCAAAACCAGCCGTGGCACACAGTGGTGCAGCAACCCTGCAGCAGCGCCAGTTACGCCCCCAAGAACGCCCTAGCGCAGGGAAAAGCCATCAAAATCCCCAATCCAGCGCAAAGGGCTGCGCCAACCCTGTACCAGCACGGCAAGCGGGCTACGTGTACCACTGGGGTGCGCGGGAAGCACCTCACGTCATTTCAGCTGGGTACGTGTATTTCAGGGGTGCGCTTGAAGTTCCACACGCGATTCCATCAGGGTACGTGTACATCAGGGGTGCGCAGGAATTTTCACACGTGAATTCAGCAGGGTACGTGTATATCAGGGGTGCGTGGGAAGTTCCACACGCGAATGTCCTGGCTACGTGTATTTCGGGGTGCGCGGGAAGTTTCACACGCGAGATCAGCAGGGTACGTGTATTCTAGTGGTGCGCGGAAGTTCCACATGCGAATGTCCAGGCTACGTGTATTTCAGGGTGCGCGGGAAGTTTCACACGCGATATCAGCAGGGTATGTGTATATCAGGGGTGCGCGGAAAGTATCACACGCAATTCCATCAGGGTACGTGTATTACAGGGGTGCGCGGGGAGCACCACACGTGAATTGCACGTGTGGGTCCTCCCAAGTGTTCCCTCTACACCCTCCACGGCCCCTGCAGGTGGCTCACGCCACAGGGGCCTACCCTGCACATGTCCTGCAGGCACCCCATCCACCATGGCCATGCCCCCCAGCCAACCCACATGGCAACTTGCACTACTGCCCACCAACGCATGTCCCCCCACACCCCCAGCCACCAGGGGCAGCCTCCACCAGGCCCCCACCCGTGTCTCCCACCACCCCCACCTCCAGCAGTGCAGGATCAGCCTCCACCAGGCCCCCACCCATGTTTCCCATCACCCCCACCCCCCAGCAGTGTAGGGGCAGCCTCCACCAGGCCCCCACCCATGTCCAACTCATGTTCCCCACCACCCCCACCCCCCAGCACTGTGGGGACCTGCCAGCAGGCCCCCACCCATGTCCAACTCATGTTCCCCACCACCCCCAGCACTGTGGGGCACCTGCCAGCAGGCCCCCACCCATGTCCAACTCATGTTCCCCACCACCCCCACCCCCCAGCAGTGCAGGGGCAGCCTCCACCAGGCTCCCACCCATGTCTCCCATAACCCCCACCACCCAGCATCCAGGGGCACCCTCCACCAGGCCCCCACCCATGTCTCCCACCACCCCACCCCCCAGCATCCAGGGGCACCCTCCACCAGGCCCCCATCCATGTCTCCCACCACCCCCACCCTCCAGCAGTGCAGGGGCAGCCTCCACCAGGCCCCCACCCATGTCCAACTCTTGTTCCCCCCACCCCCACCCCCCAGCACTGTGGGGCACCTGCCAGCAGGCCCCCACCCATGTCCAACTCATGTTCCCCACCACCCCCACGCCCCAGCAGTGCAGGGGCACCCTCCACCAGGCCCCACCCATGTCTCCCACCACCCCCACCCCCCAGCAGTGCAGGAGCAGCCTCCACCAGGCCCCCACCCATGTCTCCCATCACCCCCAACCCCCAGCAGTGCAGGGGCAGCCTCCACCAGGCTCCCACCCATGTCCAACTCATGTTCCCCACCACCCCCACCCCCAGCACTGTGGGGCACCTGCCAGCAGGCCCCCACCCATGTCCAACTCATGTTCCCCACCACCCCCACCCCCAGCAGAGCAGGGGCACCCTCCACCAGGCCCCCACCCATGTCTCCCACCACCCCCACACCCCAGCAGTGCAGGGGCAGCCTCCACCAGGCCCCCACCCATGACTCCCATCACCCCCACCGCCTTGCAGTGCAGGGGCAGCCTCCACCAGGCCCCCACCCATGTCCAACTCATGTTCCCCACCACCCCCACCCCCCAGCACTGTGGGGCACCTGCCACCAGGCCCCCACCCATGTCTCCCACCACCCCCACCCCCCAGCAGTGCAGAGGCAGCCTCCACCAGGCCCCACCCATGTCTCCCACCACCCCCACCCCCCAGCAGTGCAGGGGCAGCCTCCACCAGGCCCCCACCCATGTCCAACTCATGTTCCCCACCACCCCCACCCCCCAGCACTGTGGGGCACCTGCCAGCAGGCCCCCACCCATGTCCAACTCATGTTCCCCACCACCCCCACCCCCAGCAGTGCAGGGGCAGCCTCCACCAGGCCCCCATCCATGTCTCCCATAACCCCCACCATCCAGGGGCACCCTCCACCAGGCCCCCACCCATGTCTCCCACCACCCCCACCCCCCAGCATCCAGGGGCAGCCTCCACCAGGCCCCCACCCATGTTCAACTCATGTTCGCCACCACCCCCACCCCCCAACACTGTGGGGCACCAGCCAGCAGGCCCCAACTCATGTTCCCCAGCCAACATGTTATCACAATCTAGATCCCTGGTCCCTATGGTCAGCCTCCAAATGCAAAATACCCACCCGAGTTTTGCATCCACCCACTCAGAAATGGCAATTGCATGACAGAACACCAATTGCAAGTTTTGAAACAAACACATGTCCCTCACATACACCCAATGGGTGTCAGTGAACCTCAAAACCCATATCATGATATGCATGAAACCAATGAGATGATACTACACATTGAAGTTCGATCAAACAATATGTATTAAAGGAAACATAAATAGATTCAAAAATAAAGAAACAGAAATGGGAATGTACAAAAATGAAAAGAAGCATGTCTGTGAAAAAAAGCAAAACCAAAAATCATAATCCAAAGGAATGGTGTCCAAAGTCACAGTCCACAAAAGAAAATCCAATGGGAAATAATAATTGAAAGCCATTGCTCCATGGGTAAATTGTGAAAGAAAAAGAAAATCCAACAGTGAACTATGTACAGACGAACAAGCCAGGGTCCATTATCCCAACAAAAGAAATGAAACCTATCTTACAACACTAACTAATAAAATAAACTATATACAGAAATGTGGCCAATGTCCAAAAGATCCAAAATAAATCCAAAAACAAAGGAAACCTAACACTAACTACATAACTATGTACAAGGGCAGCGGGCTAGTCTGATGGCTCACTTTTGGATGTCCCGGGCCAGGGCATCATCGAACTCCTGCTCAATGTCCCGGAGGCCGTCCTCCTCCATGGCCCCGAGGGTCCGCAGGGCCGTCGACGTGTCCACCTCCAACCCCCTGCGGATTGCCTCGAGGCACTCGGCCCGCCTCAGGGCCATCCGCATGGAGTTCTCCGCCCTGACCATTGTGAGCCGTGCCTCTTCCGCCCGCTGCCGCTCCGCATCTATGGCGTGGCCCAACCGCTGCCACACGGAAGACACACTCTGTCCTGGGTCCTCCTGCCCTCCGGCCGATGCCTGCCCCTCCGATGTTGAAGGCCCCGAGCCTTCTTGGCTCCCACCACGTTGCTGCTGCTGCTGTGCCTCTGCCCGTGCACTGCCGCCTGCTGCCTGCACATCCTCCGCCGGCTGGGGTGCAGTCGTTGATGTGGCCACCCCTGCTGGGCGTCCGACACCCGACTGTGGCAGGGACGCCTCCTCCACCAGCCTGGCCGCACCGTCAGAGGCAGCTCCAGAGGGCACCCAGGTGACTGATGGATGGAAAGATGGCACGGAGGACGACTGGCGCATAGGGGGTTCAGTTGAGGAGGGGGTCGGATGAAAGCACCATCAAACGGAGGAATCCGGCCTGGGTGACCTGTCCCAGTAGGCGGACGTGGTCAACAAGCCATTCGAGATGACGTACAGTCTCCTCATGCAGGTCACCTCGCATGGCCTGTTGACGCAACGCCACACCAGTCAGGACAGGCTCAACCCGGACCCGGATAGCCACGTCCGCAGGCAGAGGAAGGCCAGTTGTCGTTCGCTCATCCCGTGCCTGAAAACGGGTCTGGACGTAGGCATCCCTGCTGGTGCAAGATGATGCAGGGACAGGATCAGGGACAGGATTGCACACAGGCACCTCCGCGGCGGCCTGTGCTGCCTCCTGTCCCTGGTCCTGCACTGCACCACTAGCACCAGTGGGATCCCCACCTCCAGACCCCATCTCTGTTGCTTGCACGGCCTCCTCCTCCACCAAACCCCCCACCAACCTGGATGACTCCGTGCCATCTTCCCCCGTTGGGCCCTGTGGGGTCCCAGCTGCCCCTTCTGCTGCCGAGGAGTCCAACTCCAACCTCCGCCTCTTGGACCTCCCCCGACAGCTGCGGCCTGGGACGCGGCACCGGACTCCTCACTCCCCGACGAGATGACAACATGGGAGGGGAGCCGGGCCTTGCGTCTCCGGCTGGCGGTGGGATCCCCGCCGCTGTGCTCCACAGCACCTTCTCTGCCCTCTTCACCAGTTGACGCTGCAGACAGGGAGAAATAAAACACAGGCATCAGGGCACTGTACAATGGACACATACGCACATGACAGTTGTACATGAGTGGCATTGGCAAACCTCAGACATGCCATCACAATCCCCAAAACACATGTCATTTCAACTCACACACATGAGCCATACCACAGCCATATCGCAACTGCCAGCACCATCCATACACATACAACAGCATGAGCAGGCAAAGCTGAGCCAGACATCACATGCAACACAGGAAGTGCACCACACATGTACACACACCACCACACTTGCATGCATGTGTACACCTCTGCCAAGTGTCGCAGTGTTCAGATGGGCATCCATGTCACATCTGCCAATCAGGCTTCCACATCCCGCTGTCACATGCATCCATGTTGCATCACTGTTGCACCCTTGTCAAATACACACAAATGCACATGTACACAGTGCTGATACATGCAGCTGAAAACAACATACATGCGTGACTTCACGAACATGTCTACTTACATACACATTCATCCAAACATGTGTGCCCACACAACTGCATTTGGCATGCAAGCCTACACACACAAGCACCATCCATGTCTCACACATTACAGCCCTTGCATGTGTTAGCCTCACGGCCCTGTACACCCCCACCCATACTCGACCCCATACAAACAGATGTGCAACCTGCACAATACTGAAACATCACCACACGCACAGCTCACAATCAGGATGCATGTACACTTACCGCTCGACTCCAGACGGGTCTGCCTCTCAAGGACCTGGACGTGGAGCGCTGGGGATATGCGTTCCAGGAGCCTCATCTGATCTTCCGACAAGTGGCCCTGGCGCCCCTTGGCATCCGCTGCCTTCAAGAGGCGCCGGGCCTTGTTCAGGGTCCTGGACCTGAAGTCCTCCCAGCGCTTCTTGACATGTTGTAAGTCCCGGACTGCCACCCCCTCCGCGTTGATTGCAGTCACGATGTCAGTCCAGATCCGAGTCCGTCCTTCCTTGTCGGCGCGGGAACTTCAGAAGAGGGCATCATATTGCCCCAGGACTTGCTCCACCAGGACACCAACTTCCCTGGCACTGAAGCTGGTGCCCCTCTGCCTCTACGGCCGGGGGTTGTCAGTGGTGCCAGATGTTGCAGTGCCCGACATGACAAACCCAGAGGCAGGAGTGGGTGGGCAACTGGGTCCTGGGGCTGGGCTGTGGAGCGATGGAATCCCAGTCGGGAGTCTTTGGTTCCAGCAGGGATGGTCACAGCAACAGCACCCCTGGCTGATGTGCACGCAGCAAATAGCAGGGCACGTGGGCAGCAGGCAGTCAGGCAGCAGCAGATGGCAGGTGGGAGCGTGCTCTGGGCTCTGGGGGGCAGTAGTTCAGCCTTCTCGGCAGGAGCGTGGTATTCCGTGTGCTTACGCGTGGCCAGCTTGATACGGAGTGATTTGGCACGTGAAAATTCGGCACGTCAGCGTGTAATTCGAGGAAAGGCCCTTAGCGCGTAAGCACGTCTGCACGCATACGCAATTTCATTGGACAGAAGGCCCCTTAAGCTCAAGCGCCCCTGTGACGTGATGCGCACAGGCGTGCATGGGCATTTCAGCACACGTGAAAAACTGCACGTCCGCGTGTAATACGAGGAAAGGACCCATGCTCGTAAGTGACGTGACGCACGCGTGCGTTTCCCTCAGCACGGGTTAAAGGTGAGCGGGCCCAGCAGTTCGCTGTACGTGCCTTTCATGGAGACCGATGTGTGTTGCTGCTTCCTGTTGTTTCGCGTGCCATCACAACTTCACAGCTATCAAGGATGTATCTCTTCTTTTGGTGGTGGTATTGGCTACGCGTGTTTTTCTGCATCGCGCTAGTCAGACGGTGAGTCGCACACGCTCTTTTTCCCACTGCGGGTGCCTCTGTGTATCGCACCCATTTTCGATGTCATAGTAGCCTGCGTGTCCCACGCATACGCGTTATTCGTGTTACTGGGTGCCACCGCGTACTGCGGGAGGTTGAATCCACGCACATAGGCTGCAGGGTTGCGTGCATGGTTTTACTGCAGTTTTGGGGTGCCTGAGCGTTGCGTGACCCATCACTACATCACCGGGGTCACATACAGCCTTGCAGGTGCAGGGGGGCTGTTAACATCTTGCTTCCCACCCCCTTCACCCCAATTGCCCAGGTCAATTGTGGTGTACACCTCCCATTGACACCACTCCATCTGTGCCGGCACTACTACATCTGTGCCATGGTTGGGAGGCCACCAAAGGTGAGGGGCGCCTCAGCTGGGCGTACTCCTCGTGGCGGGCGTGGTCGGGGACGTGGCCGTGGTGACCAGGGAGTAGGGGGACTCCAGGGTGTCCAGGGTGGCCACAGAGGGGGAAGAGGCAGGGGTGCGCCAATTTAGCACAATGTTGTGCCATGTGTCGGTGCAGTCATGCCACCACACCCTGTGGTTCCGGGGGATGCAGCTTCTGCATCTGGCAGTGGCGCCCATGTGACCCGGCAGTCGGTTCCATTGACTGCCACGGCCCCAAGGGTAGTGGTAGTTGCAGGTGCAGCTGTGGACACCGCCACCCAGGCTCGGGGTCTGCCAGCGCAGGCTGCGTTGGCACTTGAAGAGCCCTTGGTAGATCTCCAACAGGCCAGGGGGGAAACCATAGGGGCAGGCCGGGCTGCTCAGACCAAGACACGTGTCCCTGGGGCAGTCATGTCATCTGCTGCCCCGAACAGCCGGGTGTTGGCAAGTGCAGGGGCAGATGCACCCAACAGCACCCCGGTTGTGAGTCTGCCAACCAGGACCGTTGCGGTCAATGACCCTGCCACAACTGATGTTGCTGCGCAGGGTCCATTAGTGGGAACCCAGCTGCCACTGACACAAGTCAGGCCTTTGGTCATCCCTCCACCTGCCACTCCCTTGGCTGAATCCACCGAACCCACTGGCCATACTGGTCAGGGCGGCATTAGCCAGCCATGGTCTGTGCCACAGTCCAAGATGAGGAAGGTTGCACCTGCAGCACAAGCTGGGATCCCACACACAGCCACGACCTCCTGCACGTCGAGAAAGAAGCCTTTCTGTAAGCAGAAACTGGACTTCCTCGTGGACTACGTGCGGGGCCACAGCCGTGACATGCTAGTGGGTGCCAATAGTCAGACTACGGCTGCCCAACGTGACACCCACTGGAAGCATGTTGCGGAACATGTCAGTTCATTCAGCCATGAGGTGAGCACTAAGGCTAAGCGTGCCTCTAATTACAACTTGACTCTGGTGACTGGCGGTGGGCCTGCACCAGAGGAGGAAGAGCTCACTCCGCATGAGGCACTCCTTGCGGAGTTCATACCACCTGAATTGGTCAAAGGAGTGGGAGAGATGCTGGACTTTGATGCCCAGTTCAGTGAGTGTTGATGCGCGTTTGTTGAGGACGTGTGTGTTTCACTTGTGGGATGTGTTGTGCATGATTGCCGCTACATGTGACGTGTACATGGTTCTGATGTGTAAGTAATGCAATGCTTCCGTCATGCATGTCTCCTCTGCCTGCATGCAGGGACTCCATGTAGGCATGCTCCCTTGCCCCTCCTCCGCCACTCTGCACCCCAGTTCCACCTTTGCACTGGTGTTCTTAAATCTTGCCAATGTGTACTTTCTTGTTCACGCGTCCTGTGTAGATGCTCACTTCCAGCGTAGAATCTGCCAAACATATGCCGTGTGGTACAGCCTTAGTACTTGATGCAGGGTATCTCACTTGTACTGTGCATAGGTCAGATGTCCCGAAGGGACATGAGTGCCCATTCATGCTCCATGTGCATTGCATGCATGCCCCTATGTGTCCTTGACTGGATGATCACTGTAATATAAGTCCTTGGTCACATACATTGCCTGACATCTCATCAGCCTTCCCATGTCAACTGTGGCTCAGTCCTGCGTTGCACACATGTTTAGAGTCTGACAATCTGTGTGGCTCACAGGCCTCAGCCTTTTCAATGGCCAATGACTCAGTCCAACTGTTGTTGTGTCTTCTTCACACATGGGCGGAATCCAGAGTTTTCATCATGTGTCCTGCTTACTGTCCCAGCATCATTTGCAGTTTTGTCACTTGAATCACATTAAGCTGTTGATGCCAGTCAACAATGCCTGTCAATACACAGGTGTATGGTCAGCCTTTTGATACCATGATAGGCATCCCTGCTTTGGTACTGGGGTGGAGGGGTGCTTGGCTTCTAGATATGGTACACATTGAATGCACAATGCACGTGATGTCTGAATTTGACATTGCACCGCCTTCACATTTCCTGGCACACACCATGGAGTCCTTGTATATGTAGGTAGTGAGTGGCGTACACATTTTCTGCACTGCATAGACCCACTTCCATGGAAACTGCCACCTTTCAACAGGTCTGATCACAGAAGCAATTCAAAGTTGACCCAGCATGCATGCCAGGTTATATGTTGTGTGTCACATGTCTGCCTGATGCGTTTGCTGTCGGTGTGTGTTGTGTGCTTCTGACATGTGTAGTGACCTTTTTTCTATCTATTTTTCAGGTGATGACGCAATGGAGGCGAAGGTTGGTGTTGTCATGCCAGACACAGGGTTGTTACCACTACATCAACCCGGCACTAGTGGGGGTCGTGGGGTGGTAGGCCACGAAAACCCCCAAGTGCTACAGTCCATCTAGTCTCTGGCTGCCTATGAGTCCAGCCTTGATGACGACTCTGATGTCCATGTTGAGTTGGATGAGCATCAAGTCCATGTGTCAGGGGTGAGTGATTCTGATGTGGACACTCCTCTGTCTGCGACACCTGCACTGAGGGATCAGACAGTCTTGGTTCCTCTGCCCGTGGTGGATCGGGACGCAGGGTCACCCTCCACACCAGTCACTGATGTGCCTGGGACATCATGTCGACGGGGGGATGTAGTCGTGCAGCCGCGGGCGGTGCCAACACTGCGAGGACCCCCGGTCTTTGGGTCCCGCAGGGGTCAAGCCCAGCAACGCGGTCGCCGCGCGCAACCGCAGTATACTGAGTGGGAGCAAGACATGACTACCAATTCAGAACGGCAGGGGGCAGCAATGGAGAACATCGCTGAGAGCATGGAGCGTGTGGCCCGATCTGTGCTCCCCCTGCTAGGCAGGTGCTTCACCAGCAGCAGGCGGCACGGTCCATGGCACGCTCGCTCAGGCTGGGCATGGCAGCCTCAGACAGAGCACGCCAGGCTGAAATGTCGTCTCTGCGTCAAGCAATTGCTGCTCACGCAGAGGCGCACATGGATGCCCTGAGGGAGGAGTATGCTTCCCTCAGATCCACTCTGGGTGTCCTTATGATGTCCCAGAGGCAGCAGGCAGAGGAGAGGTTTGCACAGCTTGAGCGTACCATCTCTGCTGAGCTACAGGCTTGCCGGGAGGTGCAGCGGTTGTCCAGCCAGGCCTTGCAGGAGGAACTCTGTGTTACACGTGCTACCTTGCAAGAGGAAGCACGTGTATCACGTGAGGTTCTGCATGCAGACCTACGTCACATCGCCACACAGAACCAGGCTCACCCGTCCGGCAGACTTGCTGCCGACGAGGGGCAAGCTGCGGCTAGGCATGGCCAGGCTACTGTGCCACGTCCTCCTTTCCAGGATGAGCCAGACTCGGACGACCATCTATCTCCCACATAGGTCGGGCTGTGCAGGCGTTGAGCCCATGGAGGTTTTTTTTTTGGCTCAGCATCATTGCATGTGGATGTTGAGCAACACCCTGTACCTCCTCCCTCCTGGGTGCCTCCCCTCCCCCCCGGGTCGTATGTGGCCATTTTTGATTTTTCTTTTAGCTTAGTTAGTTAAGTTTCTGTTTGATAGTTAGTTTAATTAGGTAATGTAGGATTTCCATAGTTAGTGTAATTAGTTAATATAGTTTAAAATTGCTTGTCTATTGTGCTTTCATGTGACGGTGCGGTGCTTTGTGGCTTTTGAAGGCATCCACTGTCTGTTCCAGCTGGGCCCTTCAGGCTTGTTTTGTGTATGTGTTTGGTGCTTGGGGTCCTTGACTCACATATGCCACTCCTGCCTCCCTTATCCATGGGCTCGCAAGGATGGTTTGGTGTCACAAACTTTTACACAAGGGCTTTGGACTGTCATATCAGTGGCATGTCTGGTGCTGTGTGACTTGTGTTTACACCCCTAGTGGGGATGATTTTGGTGTTATTGTCCACGGTTAAGCTTTTGCTAGATGAGGTGTTTAATGATTAATGTGTACATTCATTTCTATGCATTGTGTAGTATGTTTCTTATCTTTACTGTACACGTGCTTGTTGCAATTCATGCTGTAGATAGTGTTCCACACTTTGGATGTGAAAGACGGACTGATGGTGTGATTTATGCTGTGACTCTCTGACATGGTCAAGTAATTAGATGCCTGAAGAGACACACACAGATGACTTTGAAGCATTAATCATGTGTTTCATGCCCTTTCTGCAGGGGGATGAGCCTCCAGAGCACCTTTGCCAGCAGACATGGCCCATTGGACGACGGAATTCTGGACACGTTTGTTGATGCCCACATGCACATGTGTGCACAAGCAGAGGCAAAGGGATTGCAGACCTACATCCTAGAACTGCTGACGTGTTCCAAGGAACTCCAGGCAAGGTGAGCAGCACAGGGGGGCCACAACACAGCAAAGCTTGCACCAGGCGAGTTGCACATGCAGGCTTAGTCACAGCACTGAGGGTGAGCTTGGACGGATATTGGTGTTGAAGCACACAATGCAGCTCAGATGTGTTGGTGCACTGATGGCTGTTGATTGTAAGGTTGTCTGGGTCACCTGCAGGGGCAGTGGCACATACCCTCCGGTACACCAAGGTACATCGAGGCACTTGTATCAACCATGTAGCCTTCCGAGACATGGAAAGCGGCAGCTCACAGGGACATACAGCAAGGGACATACTCGGGTGCAGTGCATTTCATTTGCATGTACTTTATGATGAATGCACTGCCAACTTTGTTTCGGTCATGGTGGTACGCAACTTGCTCTGAAGTCATGGCTTGCTATATGGGTCTGTGTGCTTACCCAGGAAACATTGCATGTTGTGTGAATTGTGACACATTGGTGTTCCATTTGCCACGCACCCACCGGCGGCTGACTTACTGCATTGACTGTGTATGACCCGTCACAGGGGTAATGTTATATATGGGTACGAAGCATCTACACCAGATTGTCTGTTTGTAGAGTAGTTTGTTGCTATGGGGCATGTTTGGTGGTGTGTTTTTGTGTAATTGGCACGTGCAGGTTGTTGACTGTGGCTCTCTATGCAGCATTGCAGTGCTCCTGTAACCGGACCTGAGAGTGCGCAGGCAGGAGGCCAGCACTCAAAACCAGAGCTAAGTGTCTTGGTGTTTTTCTTTCAAACTGCTCTGCATAGGCTTGCTGGGGGGTGCACTAATGCATGGATGTATGTGTGATTCAATTTGGTATGTTTTTTTCCCCCTAATCACCCAGAATCCTATGCAATTTTGAACCCTGTACCCTCTACCCGGTGTTCCTGCTTCCCGTACCTATCCAAGCAACGTTCCCTAACCCTCTTTCCCCGCTGGGGTTGTGGATGCCTGTGTAAGCCCCGAACTTGCAGGCGCCAAAAGCCTAGAGGGGGTGGTTGGTTCGTACCACTCCTAAGCCTGGACTACAGAAGGCCATGACAATGATGTCCAAGTTTGTTTGTATTGTGTATGTGTTCATGCAGCTAGTACATTTTCGTGCATTCCCTACTTTCATGTGTCATTCCGCCTCCCCTCTCCTGCCACTCATTCCAGTTATCCAGTGTGCCAACACCTGTCCCGACTGCATATCCCTGACCCTCCTTCCCCACCAGGGTCTCAGGGGACTGTGTGAGTTTGACCTTGCAGGCACCCGGGACACAGTGGGGGTGGTTGTTTCATGACACTCCTGCGCCTGTTCATGGGACCTGTGACAGTACACATCCGTTCATGGTGCATCATCCTATGTTATGTACCACACATGGTTCACATCCTGTTGTGGCATTGTTTTACTGTGCTACCTTGGTTGTTGCATCCTTGTGGTAGTACTTGGCCTTTGTGAGGTACTGCTACGTCAAGTCATCTACTGGAGGGTGTTCTGGTTTGTTTTTATGGCTTGGATTTTGTGATTTTGGAAATGAGTGTGGATTCTGAGGGTGCAGGCACCTTTTTACACACAAGGTGGGAGATGGTGACGAAGGGTAAAGGTGATCCTGTGGCCAGGTGGAATTTAGGGTTGAAGGCTCCATGGCCCAGGTGCAGTTGTTCAGTGGGTCATGGTCATTTGTGAGGGAGGGGGGGGTTGTTGTTGATAGTTGCCTTGCCCTGCAGTGTGATGGGAACTCTGACATTGTAATGGTGGTATCCTATGTACATGTTGTGTTCTGCTGATCAATGCCTGTTCATGTGTTGTGTTTACCTTTCAGGTGCGAGGGGATAGTTGTGGTTTGACATGCTGGGGTGTACACATGGTGAATGTTCACATGTGATGTGTAGAGAACACTGATGGTCACTTGAGTGCACATGTGTAACGCTCACCTGACTCCCACGGGGGCGCTGGCCTGGTTCGCGCTGCTGTGACCTTGTCTAAGGTGATGCGCAGGGTTCGGAAGACGGACTGGACTGGGCCCCAGATCTGGCTTGTCTGACTCGCAGAAGTATCCTTCTGTAGGTGAGAATAGGGGGTTCACTGTCTGCGGGGTAATGCAATCGGCCTCCCACTTACCCCTCTCACCCTCCTCAAAACCCTTCTGTGCTTCCCCGTAGCGTCTCACCTTAGGGTCTGGAAGGACGAGCTCTCCATCCTGCTTCTAATGCAGGGGCGCGTTGGTATCCAGTTACGTCACTGGATTTTCGGATGGGTGAGAACCAAACTTGCTTGGCTTCCAGGTAAGTTTTTCTATAAGTGGTTCCCCTTGTGTTCATGCATTAATGTTCTAATGCTAGTGTCTTTTTCCCCATAGGGGCTGGGGTACGGAAATGCCTGGATGCGGCGCGGACCCGAAATGAAAAGGGAATGACCCAACAGGTAAATCTTGACATGGAGTTTCAGCTTCCCTTTTCCCTTCTTTCTCTCACCTTTATTCTTGTCTTTTTCTCCCTAGGCCCCGGGGCGCGACTGCGAATCCGGATGGTCGCTGCTGAACATGGAGGCGCCCTGTAAAGGTGAGTAGAATGCGGCGCTGCAGCGATCGATGTGATGTGCTTTTAAAAATAAATGTCTTCCTTTTCAGGATTGTCGGCGAAATGTCTCTGGGATGCAGATTTAGCAGGTGAGGCCTTTTCCTTCTTCTGTTCTCTTGTTCCCTTCCTTTGCAGGTGATTCAGGATGCTGGCAGGTGTGGCAGAAGTCAAGACGCAGGAGCAGACACGGTGAGCGTCCAGCTGCTAGATGCAGAACAATGCGAAGCACGTGTGGCTGCTCGGGTGTGGTTTAAATAGGCTTGGAAGAAGTTCCTAGAATGTGTCCTTCCTCAAATCAGGTATGTATCCTTCCCTGACCACGCCCGGGTGGTAAATGAGTCCCACAGGTAAAGTAGTTCCTTTCAGGCCTCAAGGAGGCCGGGGTTCTGCAGCATGGTCTGCATCAGGTAAGTGCACCCAAACACTTTCATAATGAGCCTGGCGCCTATGGCGCCAGGACTGACGTTTTCTATGAGCCTGGCGCCATAGGCGCCAGGACGCTGTCCAAAGGACTCCTATAAGGGGTTGCTGGGACCTTCCCCGGGGACTTGATGTCCGCTTTCGGGGACGCAGGGCCTCAGCCGGCTCCCCGGGAGCGGGCATCGTGACAACATGCATATGTTGAGTGCATGTCCTTGCAGACCCACACACTTGCACTCTGATGCACTACATGTACTCCCACCCTTGCATATCCACGTGTACACTGTTTGCCTTCTGGTGGCCACTGTGTCCCTGCAACACATGTTCTGTGACCAATTATGGATCCTGTACATGCCTAATTTGCTTTTTTATGTGGTCTGTCGCTTAGATGTGATGCTCAGGGTGTGCATCACACACAAGGGCTGTTCACTGTGCTGTGCGCTGAGCAGTGTGTTGCAGGAGTAGGACACAGCACACAGAAGCTGCAGTGTTGATTTTGCAATGCACAATGTTCATGTAGACAGGCATTCATTGTTATGTTACGTCTACAACTCTTGTAATGCATTTGGAAATGACTTATTTTGGGTGGGAGGTTGTTGGTCTGTCATTTCATCTGATTCCAGGTCAGGCATCATTGTCTGATGCCACTGTACATTTTGGACATGGCAATGTGTACCTTATTGTTACTGTGTTGGTGTATGGGTATTGCTTGCCATGTCATGTTGTGGTTTGGGAGGATTTGAGTGACATAACAGTGATGGCCATGGCCTGTTTTGCAGGTGTGTGTGATGCACACCTTGCATGTCAGGGTCATCTGCTTCTCAGAGCAACTAGCTGGGGTGGATCCCTCTCCGCGGCAGGGCCCTACCTCTGGAACAGCCTTCCTGCCTCACTTGAACTTGAGGGGAACCATCTCTGGTTTGGGAAGCACCTCAAGACCTTCCTCTTTGCTTCTGCTTTCTCTCTGCCTCTCCCTTGCGGAATTCTTCACTGGAACTGCACTGGATCTGCAACTGGGCCACTCTCACCGACCTCGGTCCCTGGCCCAGCCACTCTCCACTTGCACTGCCTCCCTGGCAACCCCTGCACTGCGGTACTGTCTCTCTATCCCTACAGCCCCCCCTTCCCAGCACTTGTCTGCACTTACCTTTGCAGTTGCCACCAGCTGACCTATGTATTTGTTTTTGGTCTACTTCCCCTGTACTGCACTCCCCCCCCCTCCCCTTCCCCTTGCACTTTTCCCTTCCCCCTACCCCTGCACTTGCACAATCTAAATGACACCTGGCCTAGTAGCACCGTTGTCTGTCTTCCCTTGTTCCCCCCTCCCTGCCTCATCGCACCTTGAAATACTTGTGTATAGGCCATATCATGTCATATGTCATATGTGTGCCTTTTGGTCACACAGGATAGCTTGTGTTTAAATAGCTAGGGATGCAGACGATGTGGCACTTCCATGGCAACTGTCTCAGGGTGGTAGGGTTGTGACAGTTGACTGTCTCTTTGTCATCATCGATTGTCACCTGGTATGTGCCAGGCCTGTGTGCACTCCGCAGGGGTGGGAGTTTAGGTGAAAAATGTGGCCACAAGCTGGGTCTGGGCTTCATCGCCACGTGCCCTGTCCCCTCCCATGGGCAGCGCCTGTGGTTGGGGATGTGGGGGCACCATCAAGTCCACCGGGACGCCCTGCCGTGTTGCAACATTGTGCAGGACACATGCTGCCACAGTGATCCTGCACACTACTGGTAGTGCATAGAGTAGTTGCCCGCCAGAGCGGTCAAGGGAGCGGAAACGTGACTTGAGCACTCCGAATGTGCGCTCCACTATTGCCCTGGTTGCAATATGGGCGGCATTGTATCTTACCTGGGGTGGTGTGGTGGGGTTCCGGATTGGCGTCATCATGTGGTTGCTCAGAGGGTAGGCACTGTCCCCTGGGGAGGTGATAATAGTTGAGATTATTAGGGTTTGGGTATTTGTCTGTGTGTGACTTGCATGCATGTGCAAGGGCATTTGTACTCACCTAGGAGCCATGTGTCGCCATGCTGCCCAGCTTCCAGGGCCCGGCTCAGGGCGGACATTCTGTATATGAAACTGTCATGGGTGGAGCCAGGGTAGTTTGCATAGACAGAGGTGATGATTCCCTTTGCATCGCATACCACATGTACATTGATGGAATGCCAGTGCTTGCGGTTTCGGTAGATGCGCTCAGTGGCCCTAGGTGGACGTAGGGCCACATGGGTGCAATCTATGGCACCAAGCACTTTGGGGAAGTGTGCCACCCTGAAAAAATCCAGGACAACGGCCTGCCTTTCTGCAGGTGTTCTGGGCATGTATATGTGCCTGCGGACTGAGGGGCGCGCTGTCATGATTGCCAGTACTTGGTGTAGGCAGCGTGACTGCGTGGCCTGTGAGATCCCCCCACTATGGCAGTAGTCCGCTGAAATGACCCATTGGCCAAAAAATGCAGGACATTGAGCACCTTCTCCAAGGGGCTCAATGCTTGGGAGCAAAGGGTGGGGGATGTAAGGTCATCTTCCCACTCCCTGACCAGGTCTAGGATGATGTGGGGTGGGAACCTATACCTGCCATAGACCTGGTCGTCAGGCATCCCAAAAAGGCTTGTCCGTGGTGCGAAAATGCATGCCCTGGCTATTCTCCTCCTCCTGCGGTGTCCCACGATCAGTGCTGCGACAAATGGGGCATTCATCGTAGCTGTATATACGTGTTTGTTGTTAGCGCGCAATTTTGTACTGTGCGCGGGGACACTTCCGCCTGCCTTCGTGTGGCGGACGCGTTGACGCCTGTGTGCGTCTTTTGCCGTGCGCGGGTTTCCCGTATTCGGATCCATGAATATGGGTTGTTCGCGTGCGTGTGGGCGTTCCGTGTAGTTCCCTCCAGTACTTCCCCAGTTACGCCTTCTTTTTCACGCGTTATTCCCCATTCCGTGTGTTACGCCCACTGTTCCGCCCACTTTGGTTGTGTGCGCCGCGCTATGTGCGCTTTTGCTGTGCACGTAGCGCACGCCGTGTATGCCTGCGTGCGCCATGGCTGGATTGGGCGCACGGACAGCGGGAAACACGCGCAGCGTCTTCCTTGAATCGCACGCCTGCGCTGCGTTTCTCACGCTTGCGCTCCCTTGCGCCTGCTTGCGCATGGATTTTCAGCGCACGTTTGTTCCATGAATCGGCCCCTAAATTGTGAAAGCTCTGTAAATTTTGTAAACTGTGCTCAATGTAATTCATATGTTTGCTTTTTAATCACTTTTGTAAAGGTTTGTAATAAACCAAAACAATAAAATAAAAAAATAAAACATAGCCAAAACTAAAAATGAATATGTGAAACTTTAAAAGGTTGATTGTAATACATAATTTCCTGGACTAATGGGCAAATATATTAAGGAAATAGCTCTTTTCCACAAAAGCTGCATCAGTCATCCAGTTATAAATTGTACTGGCTCCCTATCTCCGTGAATGCCAATCTAGCAGGATTCTGCCTAACTAATTTGTAGTTACCAATGCTGTTTCTTCCTGTAAGCAACTGGTTCTTAAGTAGCCCGTGAATAGAGCCTGTCTAGAAAGGGTTGTCTGCTTTTTATGATTTTAATATGTGTGAGTGTTTTAAAGTGGACTAATCCATACAGCCCACCATGTTTCTGGATAGAATGTTGAAAATAGAAAAAAGGGACAAAACTCCTCTGCCCAAGAATGGGATGGGCAGTAGAGAAAAGAATCCAGATAGGATTTGAATACAGAAGACAGTTGAAGTCAGTTAAAGGAGAAGTAAGGAGAAGGGAAGGAGAAACGAAGTAGCAGCAAAAGGAGCAAAAGAAAAAGATAAAACAGAGCGGGAAGGAAAATATAAATAACTCACAGGGGGCTGCTGCCTCGTGCAGCCCCCCAGGGCCAAAAGGCACCATGGCGCCTGGCAGCATGTGAGGGGCTGCCCATTGAGTGAACCGCAGAGCCAGGTTGCATGCCAGGAGTGGCCTGGCCACCCATGGGGCAATGCCAGGTGTCAGGAAGATAAGTCCTGGGCAGACTCACAGGGCAGCTGGGTGAAGAATGGGGTGCTGCAAGAACTGGGCAGCCTCGTCATGCCAGCCTTTGTGAAGAGAAGCCCGGGTTGCAGTAGTGAGGCAACCCGGGTGAAGCTCCATCAACCCTGCCCCCTGCCTGTGTCATTGTGACAAAATGCAGAGGGGGCATGCCGGGAAAAGTAGAAGGGGCACGATGGTGAACATGGTGGTATCTCCATAGCAATGGGGACACAGCCTGAAGTAAAGATGCCACCCGGGTCACAGCAGTGATTTGGGCAGTCTCCAAGCCAACAGGGCAGCCCAGAAGAGTTTGAAGTGACTGCAGTAGTGGCAGTGAGTGCGGGTGCCCCACCTAGAGAGAGCCCTTAAAGTTACTGCGAAAGGGGTGGCTGACTTCAGCAGTCACCCCTGAGTTTAATGACATGTATTATATGGTTTATGTGTTGTTTGTATGTTAAGCAGTTTAAATGTATAGCAGGAGAAATGTATTTAGGGGGAATGTTAAGTAGGTGATGTTAAGTAGGTTAGGTGTAGCGTGTATTTATAAGGGAGTAGAGGGGAGGTTCCCTGGTGTGAGCTAGTGGAAGGAAGGGGCAGCCTGCCTGAGGTTGCCTAGAGAGGTTGAACCACCCACATGGGCCATCTTCTGGCCTCACACTTCAGTGGGTGGTACCAGGAACTCGGTAGGGAATTAGGAAGGGGGTCTGTTTCGCCAGTCTCACCCTATTGGTCCCTGAAACCCCTCCAAGTAAGGGTGAGCTGACGGAGCAGATCACCATTTAGAGGGAACTCATCCTAGGGGAAATCTAGGAAGGGGATTAGACATTTTTAAAAGTGAAACATTTTTTTATAAATTAAGAGGGGTCCCTGTTGGGAGCCCTATAATATCCACCTTGGTGTCTGTGTCCAGTTTAGTAATGTGATAACTCAGGGTGTAGCCTATCTGCTGTTAACAGAAATTGTATTTTAGAGGTGCTGTCCTGGTGAGTGGGGGTGGTGTTTCACATGGGGTCTGCCCCTGATCCTGGGTAAGGGAGGTGGACACTCTTGCTTGGACCAGGGCCGCAAAACAGGGGCTACATTTGACTCATATTAACTTTAATTTATTTTTTCTTATTTTTTGTGATTAAATATAGCCTGTCATATGTCCAATTGTCCAGATCCAACATTCCCTCCAAATATGTACATTTATGAGTAGCGGTATTCAAATGTGTCTCTCTTTAGGCAAGTCTTCCGCTAGATTTACTCCCACCATAGCATTCAAAAATATCACTGCCATCTTGAAGACTAACAAACATATGCATGACAGTTCCTGGTGAAATCTGGTTGGTCCAGTCTTCCAACAAATCCTTTAATGTGCAAAGAATGTTCTATCCACTCCACACCACATACAACATAGGGCTCCCTGTATCCAGATTTGTCTGATCGTCCACAGAAATCCCACAGGGTGGATCAGGCTGACAACACCAGTGGACGCCATTTGTTGTGTGAATACCATGCCGCCCCCCAGGTTTATACCAACCTACACTACTCCAGGGAGGATAGCTCAGCGGCAACATGCTCTGCCTTGGAAGCAAGACGACACGGAGCGACACAGCTTCGATCCCTGGGTCTGCGCTTAGAAACCTCTGGGTATTAAGCGTGTTATAAATAACCTATCATATCATATCATACACATAAACCTGAAACTTCTAATCAAAGAGTGACAACATAGGTGTCAAATAAAAACACCCGAGAACCCTGTGGGTGAGTTAGCTCCCTGCAATACCCTCAAGGTTTTCAAAATGAATGTTAATGAGCAATTCTAAAATTGTTTTGACGTTCCTGCAGAGAGCAATGTCCCTGCTGGGGACATTTTGAGAAGGATCCCCCAGTTCCATTAGACATTCAAAGATGCTATGTCTAACGGACCACAGAAGGTCCATTTAAAAAAAAAAAAGCAATAAGTAACCCAAGCAAAGAGGCCTTCTTTCTATTGCAGGGACTGCAAATATTGTTTCATTTTTTTAAGATCCTTTCTGGACCAATTAGACACGGTAGAAAATACTCATTATGGGTTTGGTGGTATTAGTAGTGCTAATATCACCAATCAAAATCACCCTTACCACCACTGGAAGCAGTGGTGACTCTGCTTTATTATGTATTCCCCATTCCAAAGTACCATTGGACACCATTGGGAGGTGGAGATTATACTGTTGGTGGAAATATTGCAGGCACAATTATCAACATGTTTTCGAGGTAATGCTGCCATGCAATGCAGGTGATTTCATTTATGGGTTTACAAACCCATAATCAGCCAGACAATAAAACAGGAGGTAATACCATTACCATCTGTTTTCTTCTGTTACTGCTATAATTGTACAGAGGATCTATATCTAAAAGTATGCGTATGTGTTTCATGCACCTTTTATGCGCTGTGATGTAAGATCCCCTTACAACTGGAAAGACGCATTGACTAAGCCAAAGGTTTTGCCGTTTGCAGTCGTTCGCAGTTTAAATAAGAATGCAGTAAATACATAGGCTCTACGTACCCAGTCAAAACAACGAGCTCCGCGCAGCCCTCTGCCTCCCTAAAGAGATCACATCTCCCAAATCGGAAGAGACGCACACTGGAGAGGATCAACTTCAAGATACTCACCCTTACTCACAAATGCATCAATCTCTCTGACCCCTCGCACCTATAAGAAACGATTCTCAAGAACACCTCGACACGACCTAAAAGAAGCCACCATGCCAACCAACTCCTTGTCCCTTCAGTCAAAAGAGCTAATACCAGCGACATTGGCTTCCCATACATTGCTCCCAAAATATGGAACGCCCTTCCCAATGCTCTCAGAGCTTAACCCTCATTATCCATCATTCGCAAATCCCTCAAGACCACGTAGCCACCGCTGGCCTCTGAGCATCCACTCAGCCACCTACGCACCCTCCTAACCGTTTGACTTTGTTCCTCTTGTGACTTCCTTTCACATGTGATCTCTACTGTATAGCCACCTTAGGAAAGATAATCACGAAATTCCAATCGCTATGTAACCACGAAGCGACACTATGCACTATTTCTAATGTTTGCCATGTAACCACGAAATCTATTATCCTATGTAACCAGTAACAATTTCTGTGACAGCGCCACAATGCCTTAGGGTGTTGTGTGCTTTAAAAAATGTGAATAAATAAAACAAAACATTTTTTATTTTTGTATTCCTGTTTGCAGACAAATAACATTGGTAATTGGCCAAGTAGAAAGACTTCTCTTCAATGCACATATGTCGTTTGACTACGTGTACTAGAAATGCTAAGTGTCAACAAATTACTAACTTACAGACATGTTTGTAAGTTAAGCATGGTGATTTTAACGGTAATCTATGGTGGCAGAGCGAGGGGTGAGCTACAGTGGGAGCAATAAGGAGTTAGCTAATGTGGAAGTCAGTGTGCTGGGGAGGGCCTAGTAAGTGTTCACAAGCTAGGATGAGTGGGCTTAGGCAGAGGTGAGCTAGTGTGGATGGGATGGTGGGGAAAGGCAGGGGTGAGGCAGAGTATGGATTAGGTCAGGTCTGGTAGGGTGAGTGTGCAGGGTTGAGGTAGGAAAAGAGGGGGCAGAAGGGGGTGATTTAGAGGAGTGAAGTGCAATAGGGAAAGATGAGGTTGGGTGGCAGTAGAATGAGATGAGTTGTTGTTGGCTGGGGTAGCAAGGAGAATTGAATATATGAGTGAATTAGTGTGGGTTGGTAGAGTGTGGTGATGAATGGTGGAGCGTTTAAGGTGGTGGGATAGAGTGCAGTGGGAATATGGAGGAGTGAGGAAGGGTGTGGGTAGAGTGCAGTGACCATGAATGGGTGAGTAGGAGTAAAGGGGGGTGAGGAAGGGTTGGTGGAATAGTGAAGGGTAAGGCAGGGTGGGTGGGTGAGGCTAGAGAGGGGTGAGAAATAATCATGGGTGAGGGTAGCAAGGTTTGAGGAAGGGTGGGTGTGTGGACAGAGAGGGTGATGAAGGGTCAGTGGGGTAGAGATGGATGAGGAACAGTTGGTGTGGCATAGAGAGATGGGAGTAGTGTGATTGGGGAAGAGTGGTAGATGGGGTGTGTGGTGGTAGAGAGGATGATGGGGTGGGTGGTGATAGAGAGGAGAATGAAGGGTGGGTGGGTGCAGATCTGGGTGGGGAAGGGTGGGTGGATGGTGGTAAAAAGTGGTCAAGAAGAATGGGTATGTGGGGGTAGCGAGCGCTGAGAAATGGTTGCTGGATGGGATAGAGATGGATGAGGAAAAGGCTGAGTAGACAGAGGTTGGAGGGGTGAGCAAGGGTGAATAGGTGCGGATAGAGAAAGGTGAGGAATGGTGGGTACAGAAGGTCATGGAAGGGTGAGTGACGGGGTAGAGAGGGGTGAGGAAAAGTGGGCAGGGTAGAGAAGGTGAGGAAGAGTAGGTGGGTGGATGAGGGTAGCGAGTGGTGAGGAAATGTCATGGGTGAGAGTAGAAAGGTTTGGGGAAGAGTAGTGTGTGAGGGTAGAGAATTTGTCACAATGGCAGTCCATTGTCACTCTTTCTCTGGAAAAATAAATAAGAGGCAGGGACTGGCGAAGTTACCTTCAAGCAACATAGGCCACGTGGTCAGGAGCCACCAACGGATGAACTAAAAGAGCCTAATGGAGAGGCTTCTAAATGACTCTGAAAAACAATGTCCCTTCCTAACTCCACTCATGCGGAGCAAGCTATTGGTCTTGTGGCTGATAAAGAATCTGTCCATCAAAGATCATGGTCCTTGAGGACCCACTGTTTTGTAATTATAGTACTGGTCTGTTTTATAGTTGAATTTACGTTTGGGTTCTGGTACATAGAAAGGGTGCATCCACTTGATAAACTGTTACCCACTGAAATGATCTCCATTGTGTCTCCACCTTTCGTGCATCTGTACACTCTTCCTTCTCGAGACTCCCAACATAGACAGGGTTATCATAATAATACTCTCCTAATGATCATGAATGTGACCCATGAGATTCTGAACAGAACTAATTTCTGGGTGTGTTCACACTTGCCACAACACAGGGAAAAGGGGTTGGGCTGGTATATTCATCCTCTTCCTCTAACTACTGCATGCAATTCCTCGCTCAGGGCACTATTCTTTGGTCATTGGAATGATAGTATTTCTGGGAACTTTGTTGGGACTAATGTGAAGGCATTTGAAAAGCGAGTCCTAACACCTCTGGGATGTTCTCTCTTCGCAAATAGAAGCAAACTCAATGTTGCTTCTATTAGGCCTTCTGATAGACTCTCTAGACCTTTTCAATCACTGATTTCTTTCAAGATGGCTCCCGTAGGAAACTGGGATGCCATGTCTCCTTCCTATACTATTAATCATAGCCCCAACTCTGTTTCCTTCTGTATACAAAGGGAAGGTTCTAAGCCAATGGGTACATTCGAGGATTGTACTAACATTGCAAATCTAACCAGTGAGGACAGACCTTTGTATGTAGGAGATCCCGTTTACTTTGTTTGTGGCAATGAAGCTTATCCGTGGTTACCTAGAGATTGGCAGGGTATTTGTTACCAGGGGTATATGTGGCTACTACCACTGAAGTTTCTAGAGCTCGTCCAAGGTGGGATGAGAATGGCGATACTCCTTCACAAGTCATGGGTGATGTAGTGAAATCCTTTGTGCCATTTTGGGGACAGATAATGAGCTCTGAGGATATTAGAAGACTAGCAAGGGTACTGGAAAAGACCATCAATAGGACCACTGATATTCTGTACAACATGCTGCTGGAGCAAAAGGCAATTAGATTAGGGGCCCTCCAAAATAAGATGGTGTTAGACGTCATCCTAGCTGAGCGTGGTGGGGTACGTAAATTGGTGGGATCTGTGTGCTGTGTTTTTGTACCTGACTCCTCCCCTACCATATTCAAGGCAATACAAAATCTGAATACCTTGAGTACTGAAGTTCATGTCCAGAGGGAAACTGGAATGTTAGTACTTAGTTCTGGGACTTGTCGCAATCATGGGGTTGGAAGCTCTTTGCAGTCCTAATGATAGTTCTTGGTGTTCTATTGTTTTGTTGTTGTCGTGTACAATGGCTCCCTGCCATATGTTTGATGTTAGGGGGGTGTTGTGCACAAACAATAGGTACAGTAGGGCCAATGGCACACACACCCAAGAAAACTAGTAACGCTTTTTTAACGAAGGATATTACTATCCAGCAACTTAGGGCGATTGATATTTCTGAAGAATGTGATTCAGGATGTATGGACATTGAGGCGTGGGTTTTTGAGTAAAGCGAATGTTTGAGTAATGCTCTTGGCTTAGGCCAAAAGGAGGGTTTGTTAATCTGTATTCGTATAATACTGTCTTGTTATGAATATTGGCCAAAGCCCATTCGCTTTGCACAGAAAACCACGTCTGAAATGCTCCGTTTTCTGATCCACTTCGCCGCCATTTTGAGAACTTTCCGCCATTTCGATTTTAACTCTTTCTTTGTGTTGTAAATGGTGGTCTGTGTTCTCAACTGCAGCCGAGCCGAGCCGAACAACCTTTGAGTTGTGCCAACATTTAGGCTGACCGAGAGCAGACTATTTGTTCTGTGCAAAGAAACCTTGTGACTCGTATGAACTACAATCCAAGTGTTATCTGTGCGCACAAGCCTCATCCTCATATAAACAGCGGAACAATGTAGAGAAAACTCAAACCGTGTGCTTTGGTTGTAATATATTGTGTTCTTTCTTGAAACTAGGCTTACTATGAGCCGGAGCCCCAATACTGCCATTGTAACTTCATTGACATGCAAACTTGTTAAATCCATTGAACAATATTGTAATATTTGTCATGTGAACTGGGCACGAACCCTAGCATGTAAATTATTAGTTTGGAGAGGGGCTGGAAAATGATTGAAGAAATGTATAAAATAGTCTGTGTTAAGATGTCCAGCACTCTCACCCCTCACTGTGTCTGCTGATACACACTGCAAGGTGTTGGGAGCCAGATAGCTATCTGTTTTGTTTTGAATTATGCGCAGAAATAAAGATACTTGTATCTTTTGACCCGTGATAGGCATATTTCATTTTGTGGTACTAAGCCTCAATATTTCTTTGGTATTTCAAGGAGATCACATTCAAGGGACACGCTATGGTCCCATAGTTCTCTATGAAGTTTCTATAGTAACCAGGAAGGCTCTCACTTGGGTTTGAGTAGTAGGGGTGGTCCAGTTTTGTACAGCTTGTACCTTGCTAGGCAATGGCCTTATTTAACCTCCTCCTACCTCATGTCCAAGGTAGACTACTTTACTCTGACCAATTTGACACTTACTCGCCTTTATGGTCAGATGGGCCTGCTCAAGAGCCTGCAAAACATATCCTAAGTGGTCAACATGTTCTTTCCAAGTAGGCCTGAACACTGCAATGTCATCCAAGTATACCATGCAGAAGTCCTCCATCCCATTCAGAACTTGATTAACCATCATTCAGAATGTTGCAGGTGCATTCTTTAATCCAAAAGGCATTACCTTAAACTGGTAGAGGCCTGCTGGGGTTGAGAATGAAGTTTTTTCCTTGGCATGGTATTTCAGCGCTATTTCAGCGCTATTTGTCAATAGTCTGAAGTGAGATCAAATGTACTGAGGTACTTGGCTGAATCAAGTTTGTCCACCAGTTCATCTGTCCTTGGTAAATGATGGGCATCCCTCTTGATAACTGCATTAAGAGCTCTATAGTCCACACAGAATCTCCACTCCTTGGATCCTGCCTTTGGCACTAGTACAACTGGACTAGACCATGGACTGGTAGATGGCTCTATTACCCCGAGATCAAGCATCTTGTTCACCTACTCCTGTGGGTTCTTACATGATCTGATATCCTGTCACCTCTGCTTTTGTCAGGTAAACAGTCACCAGTGAGAATATCATGCTTGCCCCAAGGGGTCAAGCCTGGTGATAGTGAAAACAGGGAGGCAAACTGATTTAACAGAAATTTGCACTCCTCCTGTTGTTCCAGTGTCAGATTAGAAGAGAGATTAACTCCTTCTATCTTCTCATCTAAAGGCTGTCCTCTGAGTAGGTCAGGTAGAGGTTCACTCTCCTCCTTCCCTTGAGCTGAAGCTAGAAGCAAAGCGTCTACTTTTGGTTTTGAGACATAAGCTTTTAGATGGTTGGTGTGAATGACTCTGGGGGCCTCCTTGGGATTGTCTAAGTCCACCAGATAGTTGAGCTTTCTATGTTTGCCCAAACAACTTTGAAGGGTCCTTTCCACTTGTCCTGTAAGGCCTTCTGCCTTATAGGTACCATAACTAGAACTTGCTGGTCTTGAGTAAACTGAACCATGTTGGGCTTCTGGTCATGCCAATGCTTCACCAGAGCCTGACCTGCTTTGACGTTATCTGAAGGTTCTGCCATCTTGTGTGACATTCTCCTCCGGAAACCACATAGTCAGTGACTTTCACTGGCTTGGGGGAAGGAACACTCTCCAACCCGTCCGTAATTAGGGCCAAGGGACCTCTAACTGGATGGCCATAGAGAAGCTCAAAGGGACTAAATCCAACTCCCCCTGAGGGACTTCTCTATAAGCAAATAGAAGGCATGGTAGTAGAAGGTACCATTTTCTTCTAAGGGGTTCTTCTAAAGCACCTATCATGCTCTTCATTGTACGATTAAACCTGTCTACAATCCATTTGTCTGTGGGTGGTAGGCAGCTGAGAACTTGTAAGTTACTCCTTCTGGTTTAGCACCAGGGGTTACACTAGCCTGATTCGGTTTCCCTTGTGGCTTACCCTTGTTATGTTTGTGGCCCTCTTTTGGATTGGAGGTATTTGAATTATCCTTGTTATCTTTCTTTGGCTGCTTTCCCTCATCCTTCTTCTGAGTTGCCCCAGAACCCTTGTGAGTAGCCCTGTTGGCAACCCACAAATCAGCAGCCTTTGCTAACCTCTTTGGATCAATTTCCGTAGGGTCAGCCCAGTGCTGTCTCAGCTCAGGAGAGCAGGCATCATAGATAGATTCCAACATAAACAGATTTCCCATACCTTCATAAGTGTTAACTCTGTAACCCTTAACCCAACCATCTACGTTTTTCAAACATTCACACGCCCAGGTAGCCCAAGGGGTACCATCATGCTTTTTGAGGGTTCTAAACCTCTTAAAATACTGGGAAGGAGTTTTCCCAATGCAAATACAACAGATGTCCACCAGATGGTAGAACTCTCCTGTCCCTCGCACACCCTGTTTTGTGTAAAAGAACTACAAAAGATTTGTGAGTTTAGTATGGTTATATATCAAAAGTTATTTTTTTGTTCTTTTGAAAAAGTAATATTTGGACAAAAATCAATATTTGTCATAGCTCAGTATTATAATAATAAGAAAAAATACATTTCCATTCATAAAAACGGTCTGGTTGAACCTCATCAGTAGGGTGTAGCTGTGCCTCTCTAAGAATAGTGAGCAAGGGGTCGACGTCTGGATTCCCCTAGTAACTTAGGGTGAGACCCAAAGTTACTTGAAATATGCAAATAACAAGGGGGGTCGTGGGAGACTCTCTGCCAGACATAAGTCTGTGGTTGCTGTTTGGTACTCTTGTTCAGAGGAGAATTGCCTAGCATTTCGGTGCTAGACTGCCCCAGGGCAGGACAAAGACTGATATGTTTGGGGTATTTCTTCTCTGTGAAAGATAGTGAGCTAAAGACTCTGGGTAAGTCTCTCGCAACCAGGACTGATGCAGCACCCTTTGGGAACACTACACACAATTAAGACTACAGGTGTAATCACAATCTCACCTTTGGTACATGCCTGTACTACACAGTTATCTGGTAGCAGTGGCTGAGCAGCCAGACTTATCTCAAGAGGGATGTGAGCAGTACAAGATGTTACAAAAAGGACTTGCAATCACAGTAGTTCAAACAAACACTATTCAAGGTTTCCTGGTAAAAGAATAAGCATTTATTTACACCGTCAGTGTAAAACATTCCACTAGTAAGAAGCAGCTTAATATCTCAATCTTAATACGCTGCATTACACAACCAATACATTTCTGAAGAAGTTACGCTCCCCTGAAGTGGGAGCAAAATGGCACTTCAGTAACTTTCAAAAGGGGTAGAAATACAAAAGTTAAAAGAATTAAAGCACAATTACTTTCATAGGCAGGGCAAATAGGTTCAGTTCACTACAACTGGCAATGCAATTCAATAGGGCTGGGCCAAAGTCAATGATTCAGAGTCTTGGATAGGATAGCACAGTTCTGATAGTAAACAGTGAAGTCTTTGCAAAACGTTCGAGGAAGCAGTTTGCCAGAAAAAGAGCTATATGTCGGTTTAGGAGCGAACAAGACTCCAAAGTTGGGAAAGATTCACAAACTTTCACTGCGGCAGAACAGATTTCCACACCGCGTTTGCATAGTAACTTGCTTAGCTGTTCCTGAGCTTCAGTCTTGGGGACAAGAAGGAGGATGTCGGGAGGTTCCTGCACTGCACAGGGAAGAGGCCGCAAGCTTGGCTAAGCATTGGTTTAAGGTATGAGTGCTTTAACGTCCACAAACTCGCATCCTTTTCACTGGCTATCCGGTTTTCAACAGCACTCTGATGAAAATTCGACCAGTATGGAGCTGGTGTCCAGGTTGTTTACGAGTTGGTTATTCCCACCAGCTCAAGGGAAGAAGCCGTCCTTGAAGGAGCTTCTCTGTCGATGGAGTTTCAGGCAATTCGGACCTGCAACAGGGCTTCACCAGGCAAACCAATGGTCCAGCAGTTGCAGCAGTTGTATTCCTTCAGCTTGACTTTGGTTCTTTCGTTCCAGTGGTGGACTCTGCCTTCCAAGTCCCAGAGACCTGCTTTTAAACAGTTTTTTCCCATTCATCCCAGCATAGATGCCACTCACCCAGCAGGGTGGCTGTCCTTGCCGGACAGTCAGCCAGCGAATCATGCCAGAGTGCATTCAGGTCTCCTAGGAGATTAAGCCAGGGAGTTTTGGGCACCTCCCTCACATCCTGTCCACCCCAGACACTCAGGCGTTAGAGGAGGGCTTCAGCACTGAAGCCCGCCAAATGCCATCGAACAAAGGAGCCAAACCTGGTTTTGTGCGCAGAGTTAAACACAAGAAGGACCTTTCCTGAAAGAAACAGGGAAAAAAGATGACCAGCATCTGTTTTTACATAGGGGTCATGGGCGCCATATTGAAAAACATCGCTGACCCGACTATTAGCAGTCGGGAAAAATCATGGTAGTTCATTCTAAAACCACTGCCAGAAGCCATTTCAAGAGGAAAGGGTAACATTTGACTGTTACATCAGTGTTTAGACACAGGGATGCTAGGCAACCCCTCCAGCACTCTATAGGAAGATAGTGTGTGCTGGGTCTATGAATTTAAAAAGTCTAGTAAGTCAATTTAACTTTACATGCTCTGGGAGATGGTAGTCAGTCCCAGAGAAGGTTTTTAAACCTTTGGGAGTCTGAAAGTCACCCCTGTGCCACTGCACTGAAGGTGCCGTGTGACACACAAGACAAAGATGATACCTATGGAGTTGTTTAAAACCCCATATTCAAAGAAGTTGCTGGGGGGTCTCAAAAGGTAAGGGAAATTAGCACATTCTTGAGAATTCTCCCTAGCAGTGGGTAAAGTGAGTTAAATGAGGGATTGAGAGGGCTAAGGAAGGGAAAATGGGTAGGGGTATTGAGGGGTGAGGAAGGGTGGATTGGCAGTGCTTTTGAGGGGCGAGGGGCGAGGAAGGGTGAATGGGCAGTGGTAGAGAAGAGTGAGGAGGAGTGGGTAGGTAGGGGTCGAGAGGGGTGTGGAAGGTGACATGGTGTTGGTTGAGAGGGTTAGGGAGATTGAGTGGATGGGGTAGAGAGGGGTGAGGAGGTGTAAATTGCCAGGTGTAATGGAGGTGAGGTAGGGTAGATGGAAATGGGTAGAAAAAGGTGAAGAATTGTGGGTGGAGATAGACAAAGATGATGATGGGATGCATGGAGCTAGAGAAGAAGGTTGGGTGGAACAGACGGGGTGGGAACGTGTTGGGTTCTGAATGAAAAATGCTGGGTGGGGGTAGGGAGGTGAGAAAGAGTTAGTGGGTTGGTCAGGAGGGGTGAGGGAGGATTGGTGAGTGAGAGGGATAAGGCAGAGTATGAGGGTGGGTGAGAGGGGTGTGGAATGGAGGAAGGGTGCATGGATAGGTGTTGAGTGTAAGAAAGAAATGTTCGGTGGGTGAATTTGGGTGAGAGGGGTGAGGACTGCTTGATGGGTGGAGGCAGAGAGGGGCGAGGAAGAGTGAGTGAGTGAGTGAGTGAGTGAGTGGGAGTGAAGCGATTTGAGAAAGGATGTCTGTGTGGGGTGGAGATGAAGATGATGGGTGGGTAGTGATAGAGAGGGTGATGAAGGGTGGGTGGGAGCAGATGGGAATGAACAAGGGTATGGGATGGGTAGAGAGGGGTAAAGGAGTGTGGTAAGGTGGTGTAGAGAGGTGTAAGGAAGGGGAGGGGTGGGAACAGGCAGCGGTTAGAGAGGGGGGATGAACAGGGATGGAGAGTTGTGAGGAAAGATGAATGGGAAGGAGTAGAGAGGTGGGGAAGGGTGGGCAGTTGTGGGTGTACATGTGTGGAGAAGTGTGGGTGGCCAGGTGCAAAGAAGGATGAGGAATGGTAAGTGGGGATGAAGGGGTGATGAAGGGTGGTGGGAAGGTGGTGGGAGTTAATGGGTTGACAGAGAGCAGGTAGGTGTGAGGGGGAGGAAGGTTACACGGGATACCGTGGTATGGAAGGCAGTAAGTCGTCAGGAGGAGTGAGGAAGGGTGGGTACAAATAAAGGGGAGTCTGAAAGAGTGAGTGGGGCAAAGGGGTGTTGAAAGATGGGTTAGGGCAGAGGTGTGTGTGGAAGGCTGGGTCAGGGCAGAGGTTGTGAGAAATGCCTGCTAAAAGAAAGCAATAGTGGACGACTTGCTGCTGCATAATCAAGAAGGATCTTTTCTAATGCAGGGCACGACAGCGCATGATCAAGGTACATTGATCGAGGAAGTTATAAGTACAACAAACACAGGGCTGACAGACGTAAGCATAAGCGAGGCTATCACACCTGACTCCAAAGCTGTTTTACCCTCCAATGAACAGTCTTCCCTGCCAGCCATGGCTTCTGCCCAACTAACACTCACTCTGGTGCCATTAGTCGAGGGGACCAAAATGCGGCCAAAGAAAAAGATGAAGACCTGTTTAACAAAACTTCAAAAATGAATGGCAAAAAAAACAAATAAAACATCACGCCAATGCCAAACCATTGGACCATATTTGATCAGCCATTGAAGAAAATATATCTGTCCACATCTCCCATACCAGCTATTGGAAGAAGGAGGGGAAAACCAAAACAAAAAAAGAGGTTGAAAGTGGGGCAACAACCTGAACGGATGGCTTATACAGAAGGAACGGGAAACTCCTGTAGCAGCAAACAGCTCTGTTACATCGATTTTGGTAGGCAGTTCCCCATCGAGAAGGAATCGATTTCCTTCAGAGCATGAAGAGATGAACAAACTTCTTTCATGATCTTCCTTGTCTAATATTCAAGATAAGGCCCTGACTACTGCACTGCCTCAAGAGCCTGCACCAGCACCAATCCCAAGTGACGTTCACAGGGAAATGATTAAACATAAACAGAGCATGCCGATTCTTGGTCCCAGCATGTCTCTCAAAATTGAAGAAATCTTCAAACCTGCAGAGATGGTGCCATCAATAGGATATGCCTTCTTTCACTATTTTCCTTGATTACAAGAATTATGTGTGCTGACCTCCAAGGACATGAAATACATAGAGATTCGAGAAACGACATACCCAATACTATTTTTATTTCTTTGCCAATCAGTGGTAAATCTGCCGAGATACCACCAAACTGTAATATCATTACCACCACTTGGTCTGGCGGTATTATCGCTGGATTGAAGTGGCAGTGGCGTTGTCAGTCCCCATTTAATTGGAGCCCATCGGACTCCATGGATGATTTCAGCAGAAAAGGTGGCAGATTTACCTCCAGGTCATAGCTGGTGGTGAATCCTCCAACATTCCACCAAACTCATAGTTGGGCGGTGTAGTAATGCGTCAGTAATTGTTTTTCCTGCACCACCCAATTAGTAAAGAGGGCCATACTATCAGGAATCTGAACCGGAACCTGAGTGATATCTGTATAAGGGCCAGTCCCTTGAGACCTAGAATGCCAGTAGAGTTTGATGGCTAGATAATGGTAGTTCTGATTGAATGGGGAAAGCAATACCCCAGAAGAGAATCTAAAATAGGGAGTGAAACCTACGAAGGCCTAATTGCTGAAAAATTGCTGAAAAAAAGTGCCAACTTCGAAGAGACATCAATGAGATAACAAAAGAAATGGGATTTTATTCTATGGAAGAACATACAGATGAAAAACATCTAAAAACTAGATATAATTGGCTTAGAGAGCACAATGTTGGATAGAAATAAAAAAAGGCCATGCATGCTGAAAATTCTAACCTCAAAGGACAGGAAACATTTTGGGTGCTGGCAAATAATGAGGCTGGTAGAAAAAACACCTCCATGATAAACATTGTTACTGAGGATAAATTGGAAACTTATGTTGCTGAAACCTAATACTCGCCCCAAGAAATGAAATATAAGAAACCTCTGGAGCCGTTTGAGGTTAGCGAATATGACGAGTATGACAGAGGCGTTGAGAAAAGACCTAAATAACTCTGGAGCCCTGCCCAAATGGTTTAACGAACATAATAATGAAAGAGGATTTGGCCATGTGGTTTAGCATTCTATACCATTACTTTGTGTTAATCACTAAAATGAACAAAATACCTCTATCATCGAAACATTCCCTCTTGATCCCGGTTTTCATGTCCGGCATCAGGTTGTATCCTACAAATGACAGGCTTCTTGTGATGCTTGACGTATCTAGTAAGGTGACCATCACACTACTACTCAGGGCTCTTCAACAATGGGGAAAAGTAGCAAATATATTTCATGTGACAAAATGGGCTTTCGTAGCTACTGCTCGACTGTCCACAATATATTACGACTGAGGGCTCTTACAGACCTAGCTAAGGCAAAGACCCACTGACATACAGAGCATTTATCGACTCCAGTTGAGCATTCAACTGTGTAAACAGGGCTAAACTGTGGCGCAAACCTGAAAAATGGGGGATAAATAAAGGGCCACTAAATATGCTCTGTATGCTCTGCCAACTTTACTCCAAAACAACAGCAAGAGTATTGCTTGATTTGATATGGAATTTATACTGGACAATTTACTGACCTAATAAAAGTAAACAGGGGCTTAAAGCAGGGAGGCCTTTCAGCCCGTGCTTTTTTAAAATCTATATGGTCGACATGCCTCCTCTTCTACCTAAGACTAGATATTTACCCCCCAAATGGGGTAGGGAACACCTGTGCATGGTTGCCTATGCAGATGACATAATCATTATTGATCATACTCGGTCGGACTCCTCCGAACAATGAAAGCTCTGATGAGCTATTCTGTGGAGAACGATCTGAGCATGTACTATACGAAAACTCGCACTATGTACTTTGGAGCAAAGAGATGCCCTCCATCAGCTGCCCTACGGGTAGACAATAATACAATTGAATCTGTATTGACCTACAAATATCTGGGTTCCCTAAATGCAAGCAGGGGATCGGATAGTAAAGTTAAGACTGCCATTTTACTAAAAACACATAGGAAACTCGGATCCATCATGAAGTTTGCTAGAATGCACAATGGGTACAGTATTTGTAGACTGATCACTGTATATAGACAAACAAAAAGTACCTACTGTTCTCTATGGCCTTGAGACTTGTTGGGAGATCAGCCAAGTGTAGCTTAATCAGTTGGAAGGAGAAATATTGCGACACATACTTGGCCTACCCAACTGTGCACCTGTGTGCATATTAAGGTGGAATTGGGCCTAATTTCACCATAAACCATATTTAACATTAGAAAATCAACAAACTCTCTAAAGCTCCGATCTATGCTGTTTTGGGCTAAGAGTTGGGTGATTGGGCGATCAGATCTCAGAGACTCCTGCATGTCCTTTGCCACAAAAATGTAATGGTTTATTAATTGGACTTTAGAACACCATAAACGAATTGCCCAACTATATTTGCAGGCCTTAGATCACACTTATATCCCAGGTACACCCCAACCCTATTTACTTAAACTCCTTGACTAAGCTAGATTCAACCAACTGCCTAGTTTTTCAGTACTGGGTGGACGTTTAAAGAACTTGCTGCCTATGCCACAAGAAAAACAAAATAGAAACACTAAGGCATCTACTTACGCAATCCCCGATACTGGCCAACAAGCGCAAAGAACTAGTTGATTATTTTGTGCATGACAGTGATACACTTGCAACTTCACTATTTTGGGGCAGACACGTGGTGGGCTCCACGCCGGCGATAATGATTGCAGTAATGAACCTGTGGGAAGCCACACTTTCACAGATAAACGAGGCGACTGGGTGACCTGGTGTTAATACTCTGGCTAAACACAATATGGGCCTCATTACAACCTGTCAGGTTTGGACCGCAGTGATTTCGTGACGGCGGTAACAAAGTTTCCGTGTCCGCAAGGTTGCGGAAAGACCGTCCGATTACGTGCTGTCGGTTGCGCGCACCACACAGATGCGGAAACGTTGCTACCGCCATCACAGAAAAAGCCACGAAAATGGACATAGCACTGCCACAAGTAGCGCAAACAACGTGTCCGCCTCCGTCGCCATGGACACGGAACCGGAAATACCATGATCGCCAAAACAGGAAACAGAGAGGCGGCCATCATATAAAGCACAATCCATTGCTATCCAGAGTCAGCACAAGCAGAATCCACACTGTGAGAAGGCAAAAGGGACCACCAGCATGTCTGCCAGGATTCCAGCTCAGAGGCAGTGCAAACAGCGCTTTAGTGAGGCGGAGCTAACTGTTCTGGTGGAGCATATAGTGGAGCATGCAGAGATGCTGTTCAGTGCCGATCAACGGCGTGCCACACAGCAGCGGAGGAAGGAAGTGTGGGCGGAAGCAGCACGCAAGTGCACTGCTGTGGGCGTGACTGTGAGGAGCGTCAAGGACTGCCAGAAGTGGTGGGACGACCTCAGGCTGAGGGTTCGGAACCTGATCTCCACACACCGCCAACGCAGCAGTGGGACAGGTGGAGGACCCCCTTCCCCACTGAGGCTGCAAGCATGGGAGGAGCGTTGCAGCAGTGTCCTCCACCTTGAGGGCATCCATGGGATCGGGGAGGCTGAGGCATGAGTGAGCCCACCTGCAGATGCTGGTAAGTGGTGAAACATGAATGCCACATGAGAATATGTTGATGGCATGACTGGGCTAAAGGACCCATTAACAACCCCCCCCCCCCAAGCAGTGCATGACTGCGCCAAAGGACCCATTAACAACCCCCCCACCAAGCATTGCATGACTGGGCCAAAGGACCCATTAACAAACCCCCCCCCCAAGCAGTGCATGACTGGGCCAAAGGACCCATTAACAACCCCCCCAAGCAGTGCATGACAGGGCCAAAGGACCCATTAACAACCCCCCCAAACAGTGCATGACTGGGCCAAAGGACCCATTAACAACCCCCCCCCCCAAGCAGTGCTTGACTGGGCCAAAGGACCCATTAACAACCCCCCCCGAAGCAGTGCATGACTGGGCCAAAGGACCCATTAACACCCCCCCCCACTCAAGCAGTGAATGAGTGCATGACTGGGCCAAAGGACCCATTAACAACCCCCCCCCCAAGCAGTGCATGACTGACTGGGCCAAAGGACCCATTAACAACCCCCCCCAAGCAGTGCATGACTGGGCCAAAGGACCCATTAACAACCCCCCCCCCAAGCAGTACATGCCTGGGCCAAAGGACCCATTAACAACCCCCCCCCCCAAGCAGTGCATGACTGGGCCAAAGGACCCATCATGATCCGTATGGCAACCAATATCACAACAATGCATACCCCCAACAATCAGATGCATGTAACTAACACTATTGAATGATCATGGGATGCACCCATCAGCCACCACCACAACACTAATTCCATGTCCTCTGTGTCCCCACAGCCGTATCAAGTGACAGTGATACTGCACAACAGGCCAGGCAATCTGCACCGGCACGTGTCCAAACCACCGCCCCTGCACAAGAGGATGCTGCCAGCAGTTCGGCATCTCTGCCACCAGTACCAACTGCAACAAATGTGCCGGCCACCACCACCAACATCCCCAGCGTCTCCACGCTGCCTGAGTTAACTCAGGTGCCACGGGAACCCATCGTGCCCACCCAAACCAACACAGAAGGCAGCTGCACCGCAGAGGAGGCGGCCTGTAGTGACAACAGTGCCCCGGCAGAGCCCTCTGATACTGGGCCACAGGGGGAGATGCCCACATTTGATGACCTGGGATCCTTCCATGAGCTAGAGTTTAGTCCCACATCACTCCGAAGTCCCATGAGGTCACCCACCCCATCTATGGCAGAGCTTAATTCCCGCATGCAGCGGATGGAGGAGCAGCAGGCTACCCTCACCCAGCTGGTGGAGAGGCAGCTCGAGGAATCTAGGCTGCAGAGGGAGTGCTACAGCACGTCAGTGCGTCGCCTATCAAGGCCCATTGGACGTTTTGCCAGCACTATTGTCACCCTGGCACGCCATGTGCGGGAGGGTAATGACAACACCTCCTGGCTCATAGAGTCCATGTTGATTGGGCAACAGGCAAATATTGCACGTATGCCATCTATACCTGATTTTGTGCCATCCAATACCACCACCCCATCCAGCTCCACTACTGCCAGTCCAAGGAGGCACTCGAGTCGGCTAACAGGGCTCTCGGGCAAGGATGCACAGGCACAGGAGCGCACACGGAAGTGATGGCATGTGTGTGGGACACTGCAGGACACACGTGGACTTGAAGGGTGTGAGGGGTGGGTATGTTTGGGTGGTGGGGGAGGTTGTTTTGGGTGTTTGAACATTGGGGCCTGGGTGGGGGTGGGTACGTTTGGGTGGTGGGTGGGCACGAGTGTACAGCTTCCCTAACCATTGCACCTCCTTCCCTGTTGTTAATTCATCAATATATCATCATTTGAAATGAAAACATACATGTGTGGACATCTATCATTTCATTTGCAGTACAACAAATCATTTATTGTCATCACCATGTCCATGCATTGCTGTGAATGTACTTTGTCTCAAAAAAGTAAATGCGAATCAGTTCATCCCGTGCTCTTTGGCCATCAAGTGGACCCCCAGGGGGAGGTGGTGCCATCCCATCCCCATCCTCATCTCCATCTCCATCCCCATCTCCATCCCCATCTTCTTCAACTGCATCTGGGGGCATTGGGATGTTCCTGCACAGGCAGAGATTGTGCATCATGCACATACGAGCGTGATTTTACCCGTCTTCACTGGGCTGTACAGCAGTGATCCGCCAGATCTGCTCAAACAGCGGAACCGGGCCTTCAGCAGTCCGAATGTCGTCTCAATTATTCCACGTGTGCGGACATGTGCCCTATTGTACGCCTCTTCATGCCTGTTCCTTGGTCTCCGTAGAGGTGTCATCATCCATGGCGTGAGTGCATATCCAGCATCACCTACATGGGATGTAGATGGGGTGACATGTCAGTGTTTGTTGTATCATGTCTTCATCTGATGCTGTGCTATTTTGTATCATTGTTCATTCATGCATGTGTGCCATGCAGTGGGTGGAAGTGTTTATCGGCCATCACAGTGGATGTAGCCAAATGGATATTGACCTACACATTTACGTGCATGTGTACTCTGCCCTGCGGCTGACATTTGATTGTGAGTATGGCATAGTGCAGTGATGTGCACACATGGCAGAGTCACTCCACTGGAATGAAGTAGTTAATGCAGGACGTCTCATTTACAGGCATCATGTGCATTGGGAGGGCAGTGTTCCATTTGTGGGTGGGTGTTTGCAGTGGCACAAGGCGTATGGGACAGTGACAGTATCGGCTGTGTGTGTCATGTGGCAGGGTGTGTACGGGCACACTGTGTTGACCTGTCAAGTCTTCCTTTGTGATGTTTGGGATCCACTGTCTATTTGGTTGATGGCAGGAGGGGTGATGCATGTGCGGTCACAGCGGCACACTCACATTGCTCATTGGCCTGGAGACACACACACCACTTCAACAGGGTCGGAGCATTGTCAGCTGTACTCACCTAATAGCCATGTGTGTTGTCCAGCATAGCGTTCCATGTACCGTGGCAACGTTGAATTACGCAGTACCATTGAGTCATGGGTTGAGCCTGGGAAACGTGCGCAGCAGTGTGTAATCAGTAGCGTGGCATCACATACCATCTGTACATTTAACGAGTGATACTGTTTCCTATTGCGGAACACGTGCACGTGGTACTGTCAGCTCAATGTGGGTGCAGTCAACTGCACCTATGCAATTTGGTTGCCTGCTATGGCATGGAAGGCCAACTTGGTGGCAATGACCTCGGGGAGGGTACGGAGTAGGGCTATGTGTTCCGACACATGGCGCAACAGGGCATCCAGTACCTGTACCAGGATTTTTGAAAAACAGGGTTGTGATGTGCCGTGCAGCTCACCGACCGTGTGTTGATAGGTGCCAGTGCCAAGGAAATGCAGCACAAACACAACCTTCAGGAGGGGGGGATGGCAGTGGGGGTGTCTATGTGGCTGCTGATGTTGTCCTCAATCATGGCAATGATGTACAGGATTGTTGGACGGTCCAGCCGGTATAGTGTGTGGATCTGTCCTGGGGTAAAGTTCCAGGGTGAGGCCCTGATGCGTGGTATTGCAGGCTGCCTGTGGTGTTGTGCCGGCTGGACAATGGGGTTTGCCATAGGTGCAGGGTTGGCTGGTTGGCGCCTGCGCCTCCTCCGCCTCCTCCTCTGCACAATTACTGCCATCATGTGCAGTGCTGCCTGTTGGTTGAGTAGGCCCAGTCCAAATGCAAGTAGAGCTGCTGCCTGCATGGTTTTGTGTTGTGTTGGGCTGGGTGTGGCCCTTTTGTGGGCTCCCACTGTGCTGCTGGGTCCAGCTGGGCTGATTTGGTGCAACTGTGCCCTGATTCAGTTCAGCAGGCACTGTTTAACGTCATGTTCGCGTTGGTGGCGGTACCGCCACCGTGATCACGGTTTTAACGCCATTTTTCTGGCGGTGTTTCCGTGTCCGCGCTAGTTGTGATGCTCGCGGTGTTTTGTATTGCCGGTAACGGAGGGGTTTCCGTGCAGGTGGACTTTACGGGACCCTTAACTCCGCGGTGGCGGTTGGGGGAGGTGCTATTTGCGGGGCTGCGGGTCATGATTGGGCGGACGCGGAAATGGTGCCGGTATGGTTATACCGGCAGCGTTAATTCCGGACCGGAGCACTTGTAATGAGGCCCTATGACCAGTAATTGAGCCCTACAAAATGAAAGATTGAGCCATTAACTACTTGAGAGCACGTTTAGCTAAAGCTGCATGACTCACTGTGCATAAATGCCTTGCATTGCCCACTGCCAACTTGATTATTTTACAACAATAAGCGAACAAAGACAAATGTGTTTCTTGTGGCTGGGCATCCCCCCCCCATCAATGCATGTTATGGATTGAGTCTTCATATACTGTAAACTATATCTGTATATACAGAATTATGATGAACTGTTGATAATGTATTGTTATATCTTTTAATAAGATGTTTTCCATTTTTAGTGGTGGTGTGAAAAGTTTGTTCTAAAGCACACCAAGAATAAATAAAAGAAAATAAATTAAAGGAGAGCATTTGGGATGGGAGGGTTGCATTGGAGAGGGTGAGGAAGGGTGGTGGGTAGAGAGGCTGAGGAAGTGCGTGTAAGAAGGGGAGAACTTGTGGATGGGGTAGAGTGGGTATAGGAAGGTTGAGTATGTGGAGGTCGAAAGGGTTTAGAAGTGTGGGTATATATACAGTTACAAAGTGTGGGTGGAAGGTTTACAGCTGGTAAGGGTGGGTGAGGACTAAAAGGGTGAGGAAAGTTGGGTGGGCGAGGCTGTAAATAGAGAGGAACCGCAGATAGGTGGGGGAATCGAGAGCTTGAGGAATGGTGGGTGGATGGGGCAGAGAGCGTGATGAAGGGTAGGTGGGTGGGGTAGATAAAGGTAAGGAACAGTGTGAGAGTACGGGTAGAGAGTGGTTAGTATGGGTTGGCAGAAGGGTGCGTGGGGTAGGGAATGGTAAGGTATTTTGGGTGGGGTTAGAGAGTGGTTAGGAAAGGCAGGGGGTAAAGAGTGGTAAGGAAGTGTGAGTGAATGAGGCTGAAGAGTGGTGGGGCGGGTGGGTGGTTGGACACTGGGTGTCATGAAGAACAGTTCATTGTTTGGCATAAAAAGTGATGGAAAGGGTGGGTGGGTATAGAGGGTGGTGATGAAGGGTAAGTACGGCTAAAGAGTGATGAAGAAGCATTGGTGGGGTTACAGAGAGTTGAGGAATGGTGGATGGGGATAAAGAATGGTTTGGAAGTGGTTTGGAAGGGTTGGTGGGTTGAGGTAGAGAGTGGAGAGGAAGTGTTGGTGAGGTAGAGAATGCTTAGGAATTCTGTTTTGGGGTAAAGATTGACGAGGGTGTGTGGGGGTAGAAAGTGGTGGGGAAGTGTGGAGGGAAGAACATGGTGAGGAAGGGTGCTTAGGGAAGGGAGTGGTGAAGCAGGGTGTAGGTTGTTTATAGAGAGTGCATAAGAACTGTGGGTAGGCATAGAGAGGGCTGAGAATGGTAGATGAATGGAGTTAGAGTGGAGCAGTGGTAGGAGGGGTAGAGCCATGGGGGTTAAATAGGGACATGGGGTAGAGTGGAGATATGGTGATAGAGTTGGGACAGGAGTTACAGTAGTTACAGTAGGGCAGGGGTAGGGTTCAACCGGTGCATTCACACACAAGAAGTTGAAATGCTGTGGGGGAACAAAAAATAACTGGGGTGCTGTAAAGAATGTTGCAGGTAGTGACCACAGGCAGTGAGCATTAATGGATATTGATTGGCTATGTGACACAAGGAAAAACTCTCACTTGAAAACCTTGTTTGAACAGGCACATTCACACACAGAATAACGTTTGTGAGGGTGTTGGAAACATTGTTGGCGTGGTGATCAGAGGGGGTGGCCATAAGCAGCAGGTTGATTGGCTGTGTAATGCTATACAATACTGTGAGAGGCGTGAGGGAGGTGAACCTCTAAATAACAACACAACACAAAATCTTGTGGGCAGAACAGTGTTTCAGGGGGGTACCGTTCCCGATCAAGAAGGAAACCATTCGTATTGGGTGGGCACTTCCTCTGTACTTTTAGAACAACTCGTCAAACATCTGAAAATAACTTGCAAAAATACATATTTTATTTTTATACAAATGGTTTAAAAGAATGTTTGATTAGTACAATATACACAACGCTACATGGAGACAATTTTGTAAGTTTTTCTGCAAGTAAAACTCACATCAGACATACAGTTCCAACTCAGTCACATTCTTATTAACTCATACACATCCAACCCAACATGTTTCTTTCCTCTACATAAAATTGAAGTGCTATTGCGGGAAATCCTCAGGGGCTAACTGTCTTGTTAGTACAAAAAGCACTGCTGTGTATTTCAAAACCACGTAGGTTTGAGAGTGCGCGATTCACACTGGTTAATAGTGGTAAAGCACTCTTGGATACTGATACAATATTGTGGTCCTCACTTGAACGGGATACCGTGTCCTCACCGGAAACATAATGAACATTGGTGTCAGTGTACCATATGTTCTAGAGTATTAATCTATTAAGCACACAGATATGGCTTTGTAATGCAACACACTACCTGCTTGAGAAGCAGGTGCGAGGAGAAACCTTCAATGTGTCAGCGAGTTTGAATTGGTGCACTTACATACAAGCTATTCAATTTTGGGGAACTGAAATAAATGTGGGTGTTCATAAAAAAGTTGGCAGTGGTGATTACAGACAGTGGCTATTACTGGCAGGTTGTTTCGCTGTGCAATATAATACGTCATTTGCTTGAGCAGTAGGACGGAGGAGAATTTTGCACTAAGCCATCTTGATTGAATGCGTGCACTCATACATAAGCAGTGGAATTTTTGTATTTGTATTTGTATTTTGTATTTTATTTATTTATGTAGCGCACCAGGCCCAAGGGCAACCGGGTGCATCATTTAGTTACAGGCATGCTAAAATAAAGCATTAGAAAAGAGTATACATATATACAAATTATACAGCATGTAATTACCGCGTGGTAAAATAAGGCAGTTGAATGAGATATACATAAAGGGCCATTTATACAGGAAAAATATAATGTGAAAGAGCAGGTAATGGCAGTGAGCCAGTGACGCAGTTGTAGAGACCCTGGACATTATGAGATAGGAGTCATGGCAAGTCCTGGGCAGACAACCAGGCTAAAACTTTGCGCTTGAAAGCCAGGAACGAAGTTTCTGCTCTAAGTGGATTAGGTAGCAAGTTCCACAGCTTGGCTACTAGGACTGGGAATTGCTTTGTTTGAAGGACAGAAAGAAACTGGTGGGTATTGGTAAATTGCTGTTGGTGGTGAACACAGGCGCAGGGCATATGTGGCAGGTTGATCGGGTTTGTGACACAAAACACCACCTGCTTGAGTTGCAGGAGGTAGGAAAAACTTTGCCTAGGCCGGTTTGTTTGACCAGGCACACTTATACACAAGTAATTGAATTGCTTTGGAGGAACTGAATAAAATTTGGGGGTGTTGTTAAAATTGTTGAGGTGGCGATAACAGACAGTGGGCATTAGTGCATGTTGATTGACTGTGTAACACACAACAACTGCTTCACCAGTAGGATGGATGAGGAAGTTGTGCTCGGCCAGCGTGAAAGAAGGGGTGCCCCCACGTAAAAGCAGTTGAATTGCTTTGGGGAACAGAACAAACATTGGGATTCCGGAAGGTTGGCTTGAAGGAACAAAAACAGACTGAAAGGGCACCGAAAACCACAACTCCAACATGGGTTTTGAATGTAGAAAGAGCACCACAAAGTAGTTGTCCTGTGTATACATTTTTTGTGACACCTGAGCTAGCAATGGTGTATAACATCAATCACAGATGGAACCTGCCAGACCATTGCAGCAACCAGTATCTCTTCTGTCCCCTGTACACCTTGCAAACCGCCATGTCTCATCTTCTTCTGCCTCTGCTCAGCATCCAGATAAACCTACTTTGAATCCAGAGCAGGTATCTACAGTGTGGAATTACTTTGTACAGGGAGAAGAGCAATATCTTGCCACCTGCACTCTGTGCAGAAACGGTGTGTCCTGTAGGAAGCCAGGGGCCAATCTGGGGACATCATCATTGCTGGGCCATATGAAGAGACATCGTGCACAAGAGAAGGCACAACATATTACACAGCATCCCCCAGCTGCTAGCAATAATTCAGCAGGATACTGTCATTTCCCCATACAGTGAACCTTGAACTGGAAGGTGTATCAGTCCCACAGCAACATAGTGTGTCTGCCAGTGTCCTCAGTAGCACCCAAAAACAAAGTAGCAGTAGGTAAGCAATGTCTATGCACCCGTCATTCTTAGCCAGTCATTTGAGCATAGTCAGAAGTGTAATCTTAACCGCCTGTGAGTTCAGCTACTCAATTCTAATTTAATGATAATTCTGTAGACCTTCTGCCAAATGCCTTTCTTGAAAAATAATTTAGAGAGCTAATGGCAAAGTGATGAAGTCCAATGTCAAATTTCCAGCTGGGCTTACTTTTCACACAAGGATGTACATGTGATGCATAATGCAGTAGTTCTGGTGGTGAGAAAGGTGTTAGACAGGTCACAGGGTGGGAAAGTCCAGTTCACCATTGATATGTGGCAAGTAGGTAAAGCACTGATTACATGGCTGTAACAGCACAGTGGGTCAGCTGCCCCTCTAGTGGCGAGCAAGGGAAATCTTCAGAGCAGCTGTGTTCTATCCACCAACACGCCAATTTGTGCATTCAAGGCTTTGATGGTAAATGCCATATAGGAGCAGACATCTGGGAAGAACTGAAGCCGGTGGTATGAGAGTGGTTAACTCCCCATAAAGTAGCATCAAGCTGGTGGCAGCAAAAACACCTCCATAGGCTGGGGAGCACAATGCATGTGCCATGCTTTGTGCATGATCTCGACTTGTGGTGAACTCTTTTGTCAGCAATTGTTCCACTGTCTGTTATATGGTTGCTCTGGAACACAAGATCTGCTCTCATTTTACACAAAGCCAGAACTTCTTTGAGTGCATTGCACATACAACACAAACTCCCACACCACCAGTTAAACATGTCTTTGCTGGCCTACTACAATCAACATTGTATTTGCTTGACCAACTGTGTGTGAAAAGCAATGTTGTAAGTGACTACAGCTGCAGTCACATTCAAGGACTGGAAAAGGCATTCTTCACCCTGACTCAGTGGCATCTTCTGTACACTGTTGGCAGTTTGCTGTGCCTCTGTGAGGAGGCCACACAGAGTGTGAGCCAAATTGCTGTGTCCCTGAGTGAAGTACTTCCATTGATCTACTTGCTCAAAATGAACCTGCCCGAAACAGCAACAGATCATGATAACGCAGCCGAGTCAGGCATGACAAAGCTGGTGAGATGGTTATCACGCCACAAACTGCAAGCGCGTACGAGCAATACCGGGGGTCCAAACATCTAAGGCAGTCAGTGGCAACAGATGACCTGCCACTTACCCAAATCACTATAGAGAGAAAATCCAATCACTAACAGGGCTGATATCATTCTTCAAACTACTTAACTACAACTAAGCACCTTAATGAAAGAGTGAGTATCAAACGTATTACTTTGTGCAAGTCCCTGGTCCTTCTAAAAAAAAACTTCCCCAAAACAACCAGGTGTTCTGAGAAAATGTATAATAATGTTTGCATTTGTAATGTGCTTTGTAAATTAGACAGGAACAAGACAAACATTATCTTCTAATATGTGAAGTGCGTTAGAGTTCTTTAGTTTCTTTTTTATTCTCAACATCTACTTAGTTTTTTCTTTAGTTGTGTATGAATTATAGCCCAATGTGGGACGATCCCGCCTGAAGATCTGTCAATAGATTGATGACAGTGACGTTGCTGTTTCTTTTGAGAAATGTTGATAATTAACAATATTAAGAACAAGATCCAATAATAAAAAGACATTTGCAAAGGACTCTTGTTTACTTGTCAATAGAAAGATCATTCAACTCATTGTTGCAAGAAAGCTTTAACTTTTCAACAATTACTGAGCGCACTAAGAAGGGTTCCTTTGTTTTGCATCTTCAAAGCTGGCGAGAGAACTGCTGTAAATCCTTCAGGATGATCCAAATATCAAATGAATGAAAGAAAACATTGAGTGTCTTTGTCATTATTCATTGACCCCCCTATTTAAGGTTAAAGTGGGTGCATTCAACACTGCATGCAGTGGAAACACATACAGAAGACATAGTTGGAATGTGCAATACTGTACTCCAGGGGCGTTTACAAGATCACTTGCTTGCGTTCAGAAGCTTGAAGATCAGGCAACAATAATTGAGCATCCCCTACAGCAAGTAAGAATTCTTTCTTCATCTGATAGTGCCAACTCTACTGCAACTGTGTCCGGTGCAGAGGCAGCCTGTGAATTGTGCACAACCCTTGCACATACACCCCTGTGTGACTCGCTTCCAGATTCTGCATTCTTCAATGTATCCAGGTCACGGAGAACAAAAGGTAGTGGGCCTATAGCTGCAGAGATGGTGAATGTGTATTAGAGGGACAGAAACCAACTTGGTAAGGAAGATGCCACACTGCAATATTGGTTCTTGAAGCAGTCTGTGTGCTCTGCGGCACTTATCCATCTAGCCTTGACATCCTAAACTGCTCCCACTCTAGTGTATAGTCATAGAACGTTTTTAGTGTTGTTGGTGATATTGGCTATGACGACACGAGAAGCCTTTCAGTAGCTCATATTGAACAACTGGCATTCATTAAAATAAAAGAGCACCATATCCAAATAGACTATGGCAAGATACAGTGGTTGATTTTGCAAGCACAGCAACAGGATCCTCAAACTAAGAAGCTGATCATAGATGAGTCAGAGGATGAACTGTGTCCCAAATGACGTCATCCTACGCAGTGCAGGAATATACTAGCTACCGTGGTTCCCATTGATACTATTAGCTCAGGTTTTGAGAATACAATTGTATTGTGGTGTCGATGGATGGTGCCCAAGGTGATGAACACCAGATTGTATGAGCTCTGGCCTCACTGCCCTACTGTAACTGTCGATGCTGTACTGTGTGTCCGACTCCGCTTGCCATTGCTTATGCATTACTGAGCTGTAGATACTATCAATCATGTCTTGCCACCTTTGATACTCGCATATGCCATCTACCATGCACTGAATAACATGCCTGTGCTGTCAGCCTACACTTGCCCGCTTCATGTGTTTAATGTCTGTTTGCACCTGATTCCACCATATTAGCACACACAATTGTACTTTCTCATTGGATATTAATTACTGCACCGATTAACCTGTTCCAGAAAATGTATCATGCCGCATCTTGTGCCGCTCAAAGTGTATGGTAAACCGTGACCTATCCCATCTTATCGGTAAAACGCTAGTACTAAACGCTGGGTAATTGATCTGTATAAGCTCCTTCGTACTACTATCTCCTCTGAATTAACTGCTTTACCCATATCAGCCACGTGCAATCCTACCAGTCGCTACTCTTCAACATCCAAGACACAATACCCCCATCTCTCTCCACACCGAGAAGAAAAAGTCTCTTCTTAAAAAACATCCTACCTACCTCCTCATACTCCCCATATTTCTCACATGCTTAGCGCTCTTTCACACAATCCACCAACTCCACACCAATACCCTCCCAACTCACACGCACAATCCGTCATCTAACACCACAGCACTGCTCACTACTGAGTATAGATTCGACCCACTGTGATGCTGGAAATGCATCGGAGGGACAGGGCCTCTGTATCCTTGTCCTTTATTGCTTTTTATCGTGTGTTCTGTCGTGCTTTCCACGCAGGAGTTCATGTGGGACTTCTGGCGGTTCAGCTCTCTCCTTTGGTTTTGGTGAACAGACCCGTGGGATACCCTTATGGCACCCATGGGTAGGGGTCCAACCCTGTGCCCCTAGTGTATGTTTTTGGGCACCTGTGTGTGACCCACAGAGCAGGGTACGGGCTGGTGGCAGCTCCGTGCTGAATTGACTAGTGTCCTGAGAGTCCTCCATTTTGGGATGCCCAGGCCCTGTCATTGGAATCAGTAGATTCCTGATGGAGACAAAATGGCCCCCATGGCCTCTTGCCTTCCATCTCCTGTTACCTTGATCTTCCCGAAGTCTCGGGAAGCCCTGACTCTGTCCCTTCCCCTTGACTGGCTGTTGGGTGGAAGTTCCATGTATGGTAGTGTGGGGAAGTGCTGACGAGACTGGCTGGAGCCTTCCTAACGACCATATGTTGTGGATACGCCTGTGGGTGGGACCTGTGTGACGAATACGCATTCTATGTTGTGAGTGTTTAGTATCTGGTGGTTGACACAATGACTGAGACAGCCCTGCCCGAACCCGGTATGAATGCAGTGTGGAGTGTTGAATGGCTTGGTACTTGTCCCAATACAGATAACTTGTTGTGAGTGTCTGGAGAGAAGTGAATGACCTGAATGCACTGTGTGCCTGATTGGCTGCCTGCCTGCATGAATGCCCTTAGTCGTGATTGGATGCTTGAATATGACCCAGCGGAATGAATGGGAGATCAACAGTATATCTGGGGACCTCTCACTGATAGGAATCGTGTTCAGAAGCTGAAGTCCACTACGACGAGTAACTGGAGTAACTGGAGTAACTGAAACTTGACCTTGAAGCCCTGCTGGATGAAAAGAATTTCTGTTGCTCTCCTTCACAATCTGAAAGCTGCTGTGCCTCCAAGGACTGACCCAGAGAGGACCTGGTAAGGCGCCCTCTTCCCGAGCTACGAGGGACCCTCGTGCACCAGCAGATCTTTGCCAAAGCTCCCTGGTAGACAGACCTTCGACAGGCTGCCGACCCGAGAAGGGGACCGCTGCGGAATCACAAGGAGAAGAGCCCTGCTGTTGTCCACCACTGTCGACGACCGCCTCGCCGACTGGAGCCGCCGTGCTCCTGTTTGCCTAAGAACTTCATTGATCCAAGGACGCTCTTGTCCGCATCGTCGCTGCTGTATCCTGCTGGAGAAGGCCTGACCGTCGTCGTGCTGAGGAACATCCGCCGGTGGGTTTCCCGCCACCCAAAGACCACAGAGATGCCGACGACTCAACGCCCTCGCTGGGACACAGTTCTTCAAACTCTTTGCGGTCCAGAACTATCGACACCGAGGTACCCCGCACGCCTGTTCCTTGCAGGACGTTTACTCTTCCCCGTCAACGAGCACCGGTAGGAACAAAGCTGACACTTCGTCGTCGTAGCTCAACCTGTTCTCCGTCGGACATTCGACGACCCATGACTCCTGTCTTAAAGGAAGGGCACTCAAGAAGGGCGGTCGATTCCCCGACGAGGAACGCTACAACGCCAGGTACTTTGGGGTTGCTGAACTATTGGAAAGTCTAGTGTGAACAATATATGGACTGGGCTTGTATCTTTATTCTGCATGTTGCCCAGGTGGGGGGATCTCAACACAGAGCTGTGTTTAACGGTAGTGACCAGTATTCTGCCAATTGTTCAACCATCTTGCTTTCCTTCCTCTCTCTACTACTGGTTTCCTCTTTATTGATCTGTGTGACATTTTGACCGTATAGTTGATGCACTTTAATGAGATCTAATAATCATTGTGGTACCACTTTAGAACAGTATATATTTACCATTGTTGATTTTCCGAGCACACAGTGCGTTATCGTGATATTGCATATAACTTTGAATATTAATTATATAAAGACTGTGTTTTAACTGATACAGTGTGCGGACATTCCTTTGTGGGGGCTTGGGGACTACAATGTACTTAATAACCAGCCTGCATCACCTCCTGAGAAGGTAGGCCTTGATTGCTCGACCACGTACCAATAATAGAGAATCTTGGCTGGGGTCCTCTGTGCCTCTCCTCTTCCATATAGAGAGCAGAAGTATAGACACCCTCCTCCGGCGTCTTTACACTAGTGGCAGCGGGGCTTATGGTTTTAAGAATCAGTGTATAACCGTGCCACTTACGAAGGATATCTGCACTTTGTTAAATTAAGGTTTAGCTGTGTACAAGATAACTGCATTACAAGCAATGGAATCTATTGCAAATGGTAAATTGGCTCGGATGAGCTTACAGGCTCTCCAGAGTGCTTGTGAAGCCAGTGAGTTAGACTTTGTGGATAAGTCTAGGGCTGAGCTGATAGCTGCCCTGGTGGACTACCAGATCGATTGTGAAACTCTTGAAGGGGGCATGCAACCAATGAGGACTCTACCACTGGGGTTGTCGCCGAAACTGATTTTGGGAATGCCACCATTCCTGCTGCCTCTGTTCCGAAACCCAGCAATTCCTTGGAACTTGAGTTATTAAGGATGAAATTGGCCTTTGAATATCGCAAGTTGGAAATAGATACTGAGCTTAAGAAAGAGGAGTTGGCACAGCAAGTGGAGCTCAAGAATCGAGATCTTGAACTCAAGAATAGGGATCTTGAATTCAAGGACAAAGACACTGAATGTCAGCGAATCCAGTTAGAGAAAGCTAGAGTGGAGACTTCAGCGAAACCAGTTGAGAGTGGCAGGTCCCCAGCAACCAAGTTTATGAAGGATTTGGTTGGTGTGTATGTGGAGGTTTCTGATATCCTCCAATGGATTGAAGCGTTTGAAATGGCTTGTGCAATTCACAATGTTGATAAAAAATATTGGGCTAAGTGTTTGTTAAGCAGAGTGCCTCAGACTGGATATGACTGTATTCTGAAACTAAGTGTGGAAGAAAGGGGTCAGTATGAGTGCATGAAGTCTGCTTTAATTGCCAAGTTTGGCAAAAACGCTTACCCAATACCTTAAACGGTTCAGGGATTTTAAGAAACGAGAGAATATGTCTTGGATTGACTGGGTGAGTGCTGCGCACATGAATATTATGGGGTGGATTGATGGTTACAAAGTGAAAACGTTTGTTGACTTGTCCCACCTCTTGTTTTTTGAGCATTTTTCGGAAGCCTGTTCACCAGAGCTGCGTCAGTATGTTGCTGACCAGAACATTTTGGACCCCTTTAAGCTAGCTAGGTTGGCGGACAAGTGGTTCTCCCACCGGGTGTCCCCTAAGGACTACAGTGGGGAGGACAAGGACAAAGAAAAGGGGGCCTCTCAGAAAGCTGAGGAGTCCCAAAAGCAGTCACAGTCGGGTAAATCAAAACCTTCCTCTCGGAAGACCCAAAAACGTAGTGGGGATAAGTCTGTTGTGGGTGGGAGTAAGAGTAGTGGTCCGCCTGCTGCAAAGCAGGGTCCCAGTGGTTCCAGTACCGTAACCCGCACTCCTGGCACTTGTTGGGGTTGTGGGACTCTGGATCACCGAAAGGGTGACCCCAAGTGTAACTGAAAGGCACTTGGAGTCCAGGCTGTCAGCCTGACCTATCCCTACTCCGTACCTGAGGTGGAGGCCACTGTACTCCCCTCCTCTACTGGGATCACCTTCGGTGCTCCCGTAGAGATTTCCTTACTGTCCCTTGGGGCCTGGGACCAGTACGCAGAAGTACTGGTGACTATCCCACAGAACACTCGTAGGTTTTTGAGAAGTGTCATCTTGAATGGCTAGCCTTCTACTGGTTTGAGAGACACTGGGGCAAGCATACCAGTGGTGGACAGGACCCTGCGCAAGCCAGAGGACTATGTAGGTGCTCCTCTGAGGACCACCAGGTTAGCTGGGGGGCCGCCCAAATTATCGCCTGTAGCCTTAGTCAACATTACCATTGGAGACAAGACAGTGAAGTTTCAGGTCCTGGTTCAGGACAACATGCCTGCAAACATTTTGTTAGGAAATGATTTGGTCGAATTGGGGATGGTCTACCCATGGCTGCTGTGGTGGTCGCCCGATCGCAGATCACACAGGGTCTGGCTGTGAGCCCGGTATCCTTGCCAGCGGGGAAACCCAAGAAACTAAGGAAACGGAAGAGTAAGAAGGCCACCTCTGTGGAGGGAGCCCCTGCTCTTCCAGCTGTTCCGACAGCACCCATTGGGATCCATGCTCCGGACGGGCTGGGTCCAGTAGTGAATCCCATCTCAACTCCTGTGGGAGAAGATCCAGAAGACTTTCCTGTGGGAGAGGCTTTCAACCCGGAGGATCATATAGACCTTCAATTCTTGTTAGCTGAAGGGGGACCCTCCCGGGTGGACTTCTGTAAGGGACAGAGAGAGTGCCACTCTCTCGAGGGTCTGAGGAAACAGGCCCTGTCCCAGGCACAAGGAGAAGTGTCTAGTTCCGAATCTATTGGGAGGGTGAGCTCCTTGTTAGTGAGCCCACTAAGCCTGAACCTGGTGCCCTCAAGAGGTTGGTGATACCCCAGGTTTACAGGACCTTTCTGCTGCAGTTGGCACATGAGGTGCCCTTAGCTGGTCATCTTGGGACCAAGAAGACTAAGCAGAGGCTCTCTGCCCATTTCTACTGGCCTCGGATAGGAGTAGAAGTGGAGTCCCACTTCAGGACCTGCCCAACTTGTCAGTTGTCTGGCAAGACTGGAGGCAGTGTCATTGCCCCACTGCAACCATTGCCAGTGGTCGGCACACTGTTTGAGAGGGTGGGCATCGACATTGTCAGTCCCCTTGACCCTCCCACGTCAGGTGTACATCGGTTCATCCTGGTCTTGGTTGATCATGCCACGAGGTACCCTGAGGCTATACCCCTTCGGATTGTTACTGCGAAGGTGGTTGCCAGGGCTCTCCTGGGCATTTTCACCTGTGTTGGATTCCCTAAGGAGGTTGTATCTGATAGAGGATCCAACTTCATGTCGAGTTACATGAAAACCATGTGGAAAGAGTGCGGGGTAACCTACAAGTTCTCCACCTCTTGCCACCCCAGACCAACGGTTTGGTTGAGAGATTTAACAACACTCTCAAGGGCATGCTAGGCACTTTGGAAGAGCCCCTAAGGAAGAAGTGGGATCTTCTCCTGCCATGCCTGCTGTTTGCTTACCGAGAGGTACCTCAAGAGGGTGTTGGTTTCAGCCCCTTTGAGTTACTCCTTGGACATCCTGTGAGGGGGCCCCTTGCCTTAATCAGAGAAGGTTTGGAAGCCACCCCTCCAGGTCCCGCCAAGCAAGTGGGGGACTAGGTGTTAGGCCTCAGACGGAGGATGACACAGATGATGGGTCAGCCAACAGCGAATCTCAAGGCCAGCCAGGATAAGTACTGGCATGACCTTAAAGCATCGCAAGTGGATTGGACTCTGGGACATGAGGTCCTCGTGATGGAGCCTACCAAGCCTTGGGCTTTGGCAGAAAAGTGGACTGGACCCTTCAGGATATTCTCCAAGATGGGCGAGGTCAATTATCTGGTTGACATGGGAGCCTCGGGGGTAGCCCCTCAGGTATTCCATGTTAATAGGCTCAAGCCTTTCCACAGGCGATCCGAAGTCTCATGTCTCTTGCTAGCTTCAGAGCAAGAAGAGGATGAGAGTGAGCCCCTTCCTGATTTGCTGCATAGCAACAATCAGGATGGCTCAGTGGAGGGAGTCCATCTCTCTCCCGATCTGACGACAGAGCAACAGAAGGCCTGCAGGGCTTTGCTCCGCCAGTACGCCTCTCTGTTCTCACTGACACCAGGCCTTACTCTGTGGTGTAGGCACGAGATTGACACTGGTGACGGTGTGCCTGTCAAAAGCAAGTGCTACCGTATGTCAGATACAGTTAAGAACCACATCCAGGCTGAGGTCGCCAAGATGTTGGATCTGGGTGTTATTGAACCCTCAACCAGTCCCTGGTCCAGTCCCGTGGTCCTTGTCCCCAAGGCAAGTTCCCAGGCAGGTACCAAGGGTTGGAGGTTCTGTGTGGACTACCGAGGAGTCAATGCCGTCACCAAAACTGACGCGCACCCATTCCCCAGGGCTGATGAGCTTGTGGACACCATAGGTGCTGCCAAATTTGTGAGCACCTTTGACCTTACCTCAGGCTAATGGCAAATAGCTCTGACAGACCATGCCAAGGAAAAGACGGCGTTCTCAACACCAGAGGGACTCTACCAGTTTAGGGTCATGCCTTTTGGGTTCAATAATGCCCCTGCCAATTCCAGATATTGGTCAACCATGCGCTCAGTGGGCTGGAAGGCTTTTGTGGGGCTTACTTAGATGACATTGCGGTCTACAGTTCCACCTGGGAAGAGCATTTGACGCATCTGGATAAAGTGTTGCAGGCCTTGAAAAGGGCTAACATCACTATCTAGGCCCCCAAGTGCCAGATAGCTCAGGGGAAAGTCACATATCTTGGTCATGAGGTAGGAGGGGGTCAAATTCAACCTTCCCCCAGTAAGGTACAGGACATACATGACTGGGAGAGTCCCACTACTCAAACCCAGGTGAGTGCCTTTTTGGGCCTCACTGGGTATTATCGCAATTTCATGGCAGACTATGGTACCATAGCTGCACTCTTGAGAGCTCTGACTTCACCCAAGCAGCCTAGGAAGGTTAATTGGACTGAAGACTGTCAGAGGGCCTTTGATAGCTTGAAAGGAAGTCTGTGTAGGGCACAAGTGTTGTGTGCGGCCGATTACAGCAAGCCCTTTATCGTTCAAACTGATGCCTGTGACACCGGAATTGGAGCTGTCTTGTCCCAGTAAGATGGCAAAGGAAGAGAACATCCAATCATATTCATCAATAGACAATTTAAGGGTAGGAAACTTAGGTGGGCTACTGTTGAAAAGGAATGTTTTAGTATAGTTTGGAGCCTTAGGCGTTTTAGATCCTACCTTACCGGGTCTACCTTCAAGGTCCAAACCGATCAAAAGCCCCTGAAGTGGCTTCTGCAGATGAAAGTTGAGAATCCGAAACTGCTCAGATGGTCCATTAGCCTGCAAGGGCTAGACTTCACTATTGAGCATAGACCAGGGAAGAGTCACAATAATGCAGATGGCCTTTCCAGAAGGTATGTTGACCGTCTGGATGAGGGTGTCTATCTTGTGGGAGATTAGGCACCCTAACCTCAGTCTGGGAGGGCCGACTGTGATGCTGGAAATGCATCGGAGGGACAGGGCCTCCGTATCCTTGTCCTTTACTGCTTTTTATCGTGTGTTCTGTCGTGTTTTCCGTGCAGGAGTCCATGTGGGACTCCTGGCGGTGCAGCTCTTTCCTTTGGTTTTGGTGAACAGACCCATGGGATAACCTTATGGCACCCATGGGTAGGGGTGCAACCCTGTGCCCCTAGTGAATATTTTTGGGCACCTGTGTGTGACCCACAGAGCAGGGTACGGGCTGGTGGCAGCTCCGTGCTGAATTGACTGGTGTCCTGAGCGTCCTCCATTTTGGGATGCCCAGGCCCTGTAATTGGAATAGGTAGATTCCTGATGGAGACAAAATGGCCCCCGTGGCCTCTTGCCTTCCATCGCCTGTTACCTTGATCTTCCCGAAGTCCAGGGAAGCCCTGACGCTGTCCCTTCCCCCTGACTGGCTGTTGGGTGGAAGTTCCATATTTGGTAGTGTGGGGAAGTGCTGACCAGACTGGCCGGAGCCTTCCCAACGACTGTATGTTGTGGGTACGCCTGTGGGTGGGACCTGGGTGAATGGAATGTGTGATGAATACGCATTCTATGTTGTGGGTGTCTAGTATCTGGTGGTTGACACAATGACTCAGACAGCCCTGCCCGAAACTGGTATGAATGCAGTGCAGAGTGTTGAATGGCTTGGTACTTGTCCCAATACACATAACTTGTTGTGAGTGTCTGGAGAGAAGTGAATGGCCTGAATGCACTGTGTGCTTGATTGGCTGCCTGCCTGCATGAATGCCCTTAGTCGTGATTGGATGCTTGAGTATGACCCAGCGGAATGAATGGGAGATCAACAGTATATCTGGGGACCTCTCACTGTTAGGAATCAAGTTCAGAAGCTGAAGTCCACTACGACGAGTAACTGGATTAACTGAAGCTTGACCTTGAAACCCTGCTGAACGAGAAGAATTGCTGTTGCTCTCCTTTACAATCTGAAAGCTGCTGTGCTGCTGTGAGGGACCATCGTGCACCAGCAGTTCTTTGCCAAAACTCCCTGGTAGACAGACCTTCGACAGGCTGCCGACCCGAGAAGGGGACCACCGCTGAATCACAAGGAGAAGCGCCCGGACTGTTGTCCGCCACTGTCGACGACCACCGTCGCCGACTGGAGCCGCCGAGCTCCTGAATGCATAAGAACTTCATTGATCCAAGGACGCTCTCGTCTGCATCGTCGCCGCTGTATCCTGCTGGAGAAGGCCTGACCGTCGACGCGCCGAGGAGCATCCGCCGGTGGGTTTCCCACCACCCAAAGACCACAGAGACGCTGACGACTCAACACCCTTGCTGGCCCACAGTTCTTCAAACTCTTTACGGTCCAGAACTATCGACACTGAGGGGCCCCGCGCACCTCTTCATTGCAGGACGTTTACGCTTCCCCGTCAACATGCACCGCTAGGAACGAAGCTGCCACTTCACCGTCGTAGCTCAACCTGTTCTCCGTCGGACGTTCGACGACCCGTGACTTCTGTCTTAAAGGGAGGGCACTCAAGAAGGGCCGTCGATTCCCCGACGAGGAATGCTACAATGCCAGGTACTTTAGGGTTACTATTGGGAAGTCTAGTGTGAACCATATATGGACTGGGCTTGTATCTTTATTCTACAGGTTGCCCAGGTGGGGGGATCTCCACACAGAGCTGTGTTTAACGGTAGTGACCAGTATTCTGCCAATTGTTCAACCATCTTGCTTTCCTTCCTCTCTCTACTGCTGGTTTCCTCTTTATTGATCTGTGTGACATTTTGACCGTATAGTTGATGCACTTTAATGAGATCTAATAATCGTTGTGGTACCACTTTAGAACTGTATATATTTACCATTGTTGATTTTCTGAGCACACAGTGCGTTATCGTGATATTGTATATGACTTTGAATATTAATTATATAAAGACTGTGTTTTAACTGATACAGTGTACGGACATTCCTTTGTGGGGGCTTGGAGACTACACTGTACTTAAGAACCAGCCTGCATCTCCTCTTGAGAAGCTAGGCCTTGATTGCTCGATCATATACCAATAATAGAGAATCTTGGCTGGGGTCCTCTGTGCCTCTCCTCTACCATATAGAGAGCAGAAGTACAGACACCCCTTCCGGCATCTTTACACCTACCTGGTGCTTTTCACACCACATGGAACCAGTACACTCCTCTGAACACTCACCCAACTGCTCCATCAGAAACCACAGACTTAGAACACGCACTCAGCCGATGCGCATTCTCTCCTTCCCCACAGCTACCACCTGCAGGAACTCCAGACTCGGTTCCCATACTTCGATCAGACACCTTACCCTGCTACTCACAAAGCTAAGTCAACACAGCCCCAGGACTCTCAGCCTTCACCATCTCATCCCAGGCCCCCTAACTCACTGCCTAAGGCTGGCTTACCTAAACTGAGACCAAACAACAATTCACAATCCTCTGATCTCAACTACGCGCCGCTCAATACTCGCTCTCTCCCTGCACACACACTGGAAATAGATTATCTCCTACTTAGTCAAGACCTTGACATGCAATGTATCACTGAAACATGGCTACAAGAGGCATTGGGCCCCTCTATCACACTATTCCTTGCCTACAGGTTACGCAATCCTCAGACAGGACAGGACTACAAAAACCGGAGGGGGGTTGCCATAATTTACAAAGATACCCTCTCCATAAGGTCCACACCCCATCCATGGGAGGGTAGTGTAGATATATTGTCGGTGAAACTATCCCTCTCACCAAACAACACCATCAATATCCATCTCCTCTACTGGCCTCTAGGATCGCCGGCAGATTTCCAGGGACACCTCACCCACATACTTAGTGACAACATCAAAAAATCCACTAAAACACTACTACTAGGTGACCTAAATCTAGGTTTCAATGACCCCAATGACAAAGCCGCCAACACTCTCTCCAAAGATCTCTCAAACTTAGGATTCACCCAAAAAATTCTTAGCGCTACCCACTCCAAAGGTCGCACACTCAATTGGATTGCTGATCACAACTGTATTCTTCCATCATGTCCAATTATCCAAGGACAGACCACAATTGCATTCAATTTACTATCTCCACAGCTCCCAGCAAAACAAACACAACGGCCGCCGCTATCACGCTAGTAAGAAGCTCCAAAAAACTTACAGCAGATAACATCCGTCCACACCTAAACATCTCCTGCCTAGCACCTCCCTTCCTACAAGATCCTGTCATCCTAGCGGATATCTTAACAGACACCCTCTCTAATGCAGTAAACGCCAGAGCACCCTTAGAATGTGAGAACGAAAAAAAGTTGTTTCCCTCAAACTCATGTTTCACAGATGAACTACAAACATTGCGTTCAATCAAACGGCTTGCTCTCAAAACGTGGCATACTAACCCATGTGACTCTACCAAAGATAGCTTTAAATTGGCTGCCTTGACATATAAAGAAGCCATATTCTCTGCTAAATCCAACTCGTATATCTAATACAAACTCACAAACCAAAGAACTATTAACCATATTTAAGGAACTCACAGCTCCCCCTACCAGTACAGACAAAATCGTCAAGGACGAAGCGTGGTGCGCAAGTATCCAAGCGGCTATGCTTCAAAAAATAGACCTCCTCCAAAATAAAATCCAGGCTCACTACAAAGCACTCCAAAATCAAAACAGGTCCACACAGACTAGGCCTGAGCATTAAACCACAACACCTACCCACATTCTTCTTTAAGGATTTCACTGAACTCGAAGTTATAGACATTCTCAAACACCTTAAACCATCGCTTTGCAAGGGAGACACGTTCCCCCCTAAGATCATAAAAGACTGTGCAGAGGCCCTTGCACCTCTTCTCATGGCCTTCATCAACTCCTCGTTTGCAACAGGTATCATCCCTGTCAACCTTAAAGAGGCCTGGGAGTGCCCCTTCTGACAAAACCCACGTTAGATCTGGCCCAACCTAACAACTATCGGCCCATAACCACCGTCCTGTTTCTTCTTAAAATACTGGACAAAGCGGCTCATAATCAGATGCAACTCCATCTGGAGAATAATTCAGTCCTAGGAAAAAGACAGTCAGGATTCCGCAAAGGGCACAGCACCGAAACTGCACTATTACACCTAAAAAATCAAATAACCCAAATCTTAGAGAAAGGTAAGCCTGCTTTCCTCCTCCTCTTAGACCGGTCGGCGGCCTTCGACCTGGTCGACCATAAAACTCTCACCACTCACCTCACTCAAGCAGCACAATTCTCCAAACAAGTGACTTCTTGGATCTCCTGCTTCTTAGAAGGAAGAGTGATGAAAGTTTTTTTAAACATAGCAAACGCAGCACCTACCACCATTCACTGTGGAGTCCCACAGGGATCATGTACTGTCCCTATGCTCTACAATCTCTTTACAAAGCCCCTTTTTGACAAGTTGGATGCACTTGGGATCGAATATACCAATTATGAGGACGATACCCAAGTTCTCCTAACACTAACCGGCTCATACGAGCAAGATGTGGCCACTCTTAGCCAAATCTACGCCACCATCCAGGCTTGGATGGCAGAAAACGGTCCATACCTCAATGGAGATAAGACAGAGATTCTCATCCTGGGGCAAAAAACCACATTAGACAAATTAGATTGTCTCTACTCCAATTTTAACATTCACAACTCTGTCATTCCCGTCCTCACAGTTATCAAGACATTAGGGGTAGACATTGATGCCACGTTTTCCATGAATAAGCAAGTCAATGCTATAGTCTCGGCATCTGCCCTAAGCACCAAACTCACAAATGCCATTAAACCGTTCCTAACGAAGTCCAACTGCCTCTCAGTAGCCAGAGCCACCATAGGTGCCAAGCTGGATTATTACAACACCCTTTTAGCAGCCACCTCCATAAAAAACTTAAACAGACTCCAAATCACCCAAAACAATGCGCTAAGAGCAGAACTCAGCATTCCAAGAAGAAACCACATCTCTCAAGCCAGACAGTCTGTCCACTGGCTTCCAGTCGAAGACTGCATTACATTTAAAATCCTCACCACAGCCCACAAATGCATCAACTCCACGGCACCTTCATATCTATCAGAAACTCTGAACAGAACCACCTCAGCAAGACCCGCTAGAACACGCTACACCAATCAACTCTATCCCACATATCAACAGGGCTAAAGCTGGAGGGTTAGGCTTCCCCTAGATAGCACCAAAGCTCTGGAACTCACTCCCCACCGCTCTTCAAGCTGAAACCTTGCTCCCTGCCTTTTGGAGAAATCTGAAAACAGCACTTTTCAACTAACACTCCACATTCATATCACCACACCTACATCATACCCTCCACCCTCACTTTTCCTTAATTCTTGTATATTATCAAAAAATTGTTTTCAAAATGTATATATGCTGCTACTGTAATTAAGCTTTGCTCACCTTTTGTAACAATGCCTAAGGGCTGATGTGCGCTCTATAAATGTGAATAAATAAATAAATGATGCCCTAGCCCAGAATGTAAAGCATCAAGTTTGATGCATTTTGTATGTCTAATATTGAAGCATAGCACTGGTGTGCTTGATCAGTTTAAACTAGATGTTCCTCTGATTGAACACACAGAATGTTTACATCTTTCCTCTCACACATAGGTGGGGGCACACACTGATTATCTAAAGCTCTACTCTCTTGCGGGGATAAGGGCACATCCTGAATTTGTACCTCTCTCCTTCATATGTGTCTCTCTCGCAAGGGTTGGGGCACAAAGTTAATGTTGTAGTCTCCCTCTCATGCAGGGGTGGACATATGCTACATTTTTACATCCCTCCTCTCTTGCAGACGTGACCATAGAAACTAGATTTGTATCTCTATTCACTCACACAATGGTGGGTGCATACACTGCATTTTTACTTTTCTCCTCTCTTGCCGGGATGGTGGTCAAACGACATTTTATCTCTCATCACCGAATTTGTACATCTCTCCTCTCTCACAGGAGTGAGCATACACACTGAATGTATATCTCTCCTGTCTTGCTGTGATGGGCACACACAAACTGAATTTGTATGTCTTTCCTCGTATGGGTTCGTGTACACACTACATTCTTACATCACTCCACTCTTGCTGGAGTGGGGGCACAAATTTAATGTGTACATCTCTTCTCTCTCCCAGAGATTTGTGCACAAACTGAATTTGTATGCCTCTTCTCTTTCGCAAGGTCAGATGTATCCATTGAATTTGTACATCTCTCTCAGGAGAAATGAGCCCCAATATGATATGATATGATAGTTTATTTATATTGCGCCTTTACCCAATGTGTTTCATAGCGAGGATTTGCTTGATGCACCATTCTCAGGATTGAGGTGAGTACTTTCACATGGTGGGTCTTATTGCAAAACATCATTACCATATCTCAACAAGGTGTACTACACTATTGCCAGAGGGTAGACTCACAAGCATTCTTATATACGAGTATTTGTTGTTTTAGGAAAGATAACTGTCCCTAGTTACAGGCTCTCTCCCTGGACAAGTGAATGGTGCACCACCTATCTAAAAGAGGATAGAGACTCAAAGTCTCAGTGAGCGTCATATGATTCCATTTCCATCCAACAGAATTTCATCCACATTCCTGAAGTAGGTCACCCACTTTGTTAATGTCTACCCTCACTTGAATGTTATTCTTCAACAGCCAAAATATTACACCAAATTTGTTTTCTTTGTTTTGCTACTTTTTTTAAGGGATGGAAGGAAGAAATGAAAACTCATAATTAGCCCCCCCCAGAAATAAAACAAGCACTATTTACACATTTCCCCCAGTGCCTGCAAAATGCTCAACATTTTCAAATGCCCTTGGGGTGGTCCTTCACACAGAGACGCTCTGGAATGACCATTATGACCTCAAACATCAACTCTCCCCAGGTATAGATGTTTCTGCATACTAGGCACAATGTTATGATTTGATGACTAATGTTGTCTAAGGCCCTGCACTCTGGGACATTAACTCTGTTTCCCTGTAATAGGTTTCTCATTATGTCACTAGGCCAGTCAATAGGTTTTAAGTTTTCATTGAAAGAAACATACAGGGAAAACGCAATTGGAGCTCCAAATCCAGTTTCTCTTGACCTTGCAGAGAGCTCCCACCTCCCTAGCCCTGGCTTCTCTACTCACAAAAGGCCTTGACAAATGCGGCTTCACTTCAGCCAGGGGACCCCTACTGTCTACTCTGACCCATGCTATAGGGGGACCTAAAGGCCATAGCTGTGTCTATCAAACACCTTTAAGGTTTTTCCAGGTTCCCTAATCCGGGACAGTCTGATAGCCCTCTATTATCGGGTTTCTGGTGACAATCTTTCAAGCCTTCTCTGTTTTCAATACACTATCCGTCTCCCTGTCTCCATCTCTCTACTCTTCACCCCTCTACTTGACTACCTCTTTCCCTTCTTATCTCCACTGCTTCTTGAATTTCCTTTACTTAATTGTTTCTCTCTCTCTCCCCTTTAACCACTCTCATCCACCCTCTCTCTCACTCCTCATTCCAACCCTATCAACCCCCAAGAATACAGCAAAAATGGCTACCCCTCACAATCCCAACACCTTGCCTTTACTCTCTCCATACATGCCAACAAGTCTCCTCTAAATCCACCTCCTCCTGCTGTACTCTACTCTCTGGCCTTCTGGTTTTTATTAAAACTCACCCAAACACCACTCACCGCAGAGCGACTCCTCTAGCTTTTTATAATCCTCCCCTCCTGCATAAAAAGTTCTCTTTGCTCCCATTGGCTAACCAAGTCAGATGCTTCCCATGGCCAATCTCTAGCTAAACTAATATTGACTCCTCCCATCTCCTTCCCTTGTGGGCTGGAATTGCACTGGGATTGTTCCATAAGGGTCTTTATCCCGGCCCCCTTTCCCATCTCCATTTCTTGCCTGGTTCTTTCCAGTACCAACTAAATCAATATTCATCAAGGCCTTGGAGAGGGATCCCTGGTCTCCCCTAGTGCTGTTACATTCTCTGCTGGTGCCAGGTCCACCGCTTCTTCTACATGGCTCCCTTGTTGCATGCCTGGGCAGTCTGTTGTGGGTGTTTGGTCTCCCATTTTTCTCCTAAATGGGGAAGCCTAGTCCATTCCCATTATGGTACCCAGTCTGATCCTCCTGATCCAAGCGGGCCTGAGGTGCATTTATGGTGCTTACAGTCCCATTTCTCCTCTGGATGATGCAGCCTGCCGGGAACCACCTGAAAGATTAGAGGGATAGAGACCTGGCCAGGATAGAGGCTGATAGACATTGGGTCAGGAAGAGAGATCTGTGCCAGGGGTCTGGCCGGAGAACACAGGGCAAAGGCTATATATCACACTATGCACTGTAGATTAGGGGAAATTCCTGAGGCAATAGTAGCATATAACAGACACAGTGTGCATACCAAGCTGATCTGAGTTGAAACAGATATTCACAGGAACTGCAGGGGCAGAAGCTGGCTATAAGCAAAGCGAAAGAGAGAAAGCTAATTTATTGGGTGACACAGATTGATCGGAATAAAGGGTGTACTGGAATAGGATCTGGAGTCTCCAGGGATTAGGAAAAAACCCTTGGGATTGGTACCAGCAGATTACTCTTAACAACGGTCATACAGCAGCGTCATGAGTTAGGCATGCTGAAGAGACTGTTGTAATCAGTACAACGGTAAAACTGGAGACCTTATACTGAGGCAGGTAAGACTTGAATGGACTAGGCAGAGGCAATAGAAGTCTTTCCAACATCTGGTCTGAATAGAGACCATTCCAGGGGTCACACTGTAAATGGATTCAAAGCAGAGGCAAAATAGTGGACCAAGATGTAATACAGGTAGAAAGCAGGGTTGAAATAAATAACCAGGTGCACGATAGAATAGAGAAACAAAGTACAAAGCAGAGACTAGAATATCAAAATACACAAGGCAAAGGACTCAGGCAAGGTAGGTCTCTGCCAACACAGCTAATACGAGGGATTCAGGAAACTCAGAGTACTTAAGAACAGACACTAGAACTTTGGACTGAAGTCAGATAATTGTGCAGGCAAGGAACACACACTTCAAAAGGTTGGGAATGCAGATAGAAAGAGAGAAAAACAAGGCAGAAATAGGACAAGTCTGCGAAGCAGAAATCATTACAGAAAACAGGGTGTTTACAGAAAGTCAGAAAGGCAGAAAAGATATCAGTAAAGAACAGAAAGTCTTTAACAGCAAAACAGGACACGGTTTCAGAAGTCAAAAGATGGACTGGCCACCAGGGGGCACGCGGATGAGTATCTCTCCTGCGTGAGCTCCGTCCCTGCGGTCCCGAAAAGCGGAATGAGCCCCCGCTGATGGATCCGCCCGCCCGCGAAAGCTTGAAATTTCGTGATCTGAACGGACCCCCCCCGCAACTGAGAAAAAACCCGACAAAAATCGGACCCGCTTTGACTGAGAACTCGGCAGTCTCAGAAGTGCCTAATCACTGCACCACGGAGGGCCCGAAGTCTGGCGTAGTCCGGCCCGTGCGATAGGCATTACCCGCGGTGCGCATCTGTGACCTAAACTTGTGGTGGTGATCCCTCACCCGCGTGAGATAGCGTGCCCAAAGACTCCCAAGGATACCGGGCGACTGCACGGGGTGAGTGAGAGACTTTTACGCAAAACTCAGCGGCACCAGAGCCCGTGCCTGGCGGTGCAGCGTAACACGCGTGACCCTCCAACCCGACCTGCACAACATACTACGCTGGAGGAAGAAGATCGGTCGGTTGGACTTCCTCCAATTGCGCACCCCAGAACCACACATATCCTCCGTTTAGGGTCCGCAAAACCGAACCAAGGAGCTGTTCCACATCATACGAAGTGCTGGAGACCGGAGACAATACGGAGCCCACAATCCGAGCCACCTCATAGAGGGTAGAGCCCCCTCCTCAGGGACGTGTGCCTCCTCTACCCAGGATTGTGTCGCATGGACGTACGCCACAAACTGGCCAGATTTGCCTACGAACCGTACGTCTCGCCTTGCGGATCTACAGGTGCAATGACCACGGACCCATCAGAAGCGGGTGCCGCCGCCACCAAAGGTGACATCGCCCCACTATTGAATGAAATAAAGAATATGGGAGCTAACCTCGGCGGCAAAATCGACAAAATCACACAGAGGATGGACAGATTCGAAGAACACTTGGAAAGTGTGGAAAATAACCAGGTCTCGATCGTCACCCTTGAGGTTCAGATGGACGTACGGATCCGAAACATCGAAAAAAGAGAAGTTGAGGCGAGGCTTAAGATGGATGACTTAGAAAACAGAGGAAGTAGAAACAACCTCCGCTTTTTCGGCATTCCGGAACGCGAAGGTGAAACTGAAAAAGATCTCAAAGACACCATCCACGACATCATTAGAATATTGACCGCCGATGAAGACATCGACGAGCCCAAAACCGAACGCATACATAGAGCCGGTGGACCAACCGGCGGCCCGCGGTCTGTTCTGGCCAGGTTTCACCGATATGAAGACAAAGCTAGAATTCTGGAGAAGGCCAGGTCTGGAGGCCCGCTCACAATGGGAGGCGCTCAAATCACCATCTTCCAAGATCTATCCTTGTTAACTTTAGCCCTGAGACGCCTCTGCAGCCCCCTCACAAAATGGCTCAAGGATCAGCACACAAGGTATAGATGGGGATACCCCTTCTCGCTTACATTCGAGCACAACAGCAGGAAAATAATTCTACGCTCTGAAGACGAGATCAAAGACTGCATCGCCGATCTCCTCGGTGCGGACCCGCAGAGCAAGGAAGGCGGCGACGACGGACGACCGGGATCGCAGTGGGAGCTCCAGGGCCCGAGGCGCAAGAGGGTAAAGGGATCGAGAAAGTTTAGACGCCCCAACAACACCCCCGATCATGATTAACCAAAAGAAACAGCGCTGGAATTGTACTAGCTACAGTCACATCTAAAACACGTGGCAATGTCTCCCACGAGGGATGCAACATAGCGGAACCACACGCTGCGGACAAAGCACCCCCCAGGAATGGAAGATGAAGTGGACTCCTGTGGAAAGTCCTGAAAGCCACACGTAACGTTGAAACTTTCATAAGTTTATGGTTATTACTGTTAAAATTGCATAATGTTTGGGGGTAAGGGAGAAGAGATGGGGGCTCACCCTTAAGCTACGATGGTAAATTTGCTCGGGACCATAGGTCAATGGTCCCCACTGATGGTCCGCCGACGGACTGCAAATTCTTATCCAGTCTGTCCCGGACGCCGTCAACAGCTGCCAATGCAGCACCCCCTGTTTGCAAGCTCAAGCGAGCACCACCATTTATGGTGGAATACGAAAAAAGGGGAGAGAGGTAACGAACACTTGGGACATGTACAGATAACAATAAGTTTGCTTTAAAGTATCACAGCCAAGATGACACAGGGCACCCACTTGCCCCTCCGCTCGCTGATGGTGAGAGACCCTGGTCTCCAAACCGCTGATGGCATCACATGAGAAGTCTAAGGGCAAGGGTCTCCTCAGAATTGGGACTATCAATGTGAAGGGACTGAACTCCCCTACTAAGAGATCGCTAGTGCGCAGAGAATTCCGAAGATCCGACATTGACATTCTCCTCATACAAGAGACGAAATTTGCCAGAGGAGAGGAGCGAGCGGTCCTGGGGAAACGGGGGGGTTTGGAATTCTGGGGCTCTGGCCCACTCAGGAAGGGAGGAGTTGGGATCCTCATCAGGAAAGGAGTAGGCTTTGAGATAGAAAAGACCTGGTCAGGTGTGAGTGGACGAACCCTCATGATAGTGGGGAAAATCGCAAGAGTTCAGGTCATGATCGCTATTATATACTCGCCTAATAACGGACAAGCTGCATTCCTTCGGAAGACAATTCCCAAAATAGTACTAGAGACTGCAGGCCACCTCATTATAGGAGGCGACTTTAATCAGTGTGTGAACCCGACTGTTGACTGGAAGCCAGGCAACCCCGACACGCGGGGCCAGCATAGGAGGGAGCGCACTGAATTCGCTGCCATGATGGAACTTTACGATCTACGAGACGTGTGGAGAAAACAACATCCTGACGAAGGGGGTTTCACCTTCTACTCGAACCCCCATCGCACATTGTCACGCATAGACTATATATTCCTCGCACCTGACCTTGCAAGGTCAACAAGTTATACCAACATTATCCCGACAACATGGACAGATCATGACATGGTCCTAGCAGATGTCGACTGGAACGACCTGCCTGCCGCTGGGGGATCCTGGCGATGCAACGAGTCCCTCTGGACCGACGCGGCGTTCAGAAATGAAATGGAAACCGAGATTGAGGAATATTTCAAGACGAATGACAATGGGGAGGTCTCCAAACAGGTGATCTGGGAAGCGGGTATGGCCACGTGGAAAGGTATCTTAATACGTGAGGGCTCCTCTAAAAAGAGAGAGCGTAAAATTGTAGAAAACAAACTCTGCAAAGAAATATACAGCTGGAAGGGGGAATAAGAGACGAAACGACGGTGGACCCCTCCAAACTCGACATGGCCCAACGTAAAAGAGAGGAACTACGGCTGTTAGAACATGGACAGGTGGTGCGGAAGCTACAATTCCTGAAACAGACATATAATGAGAAGGGGGATAAGGCCGATGCACTCCTAGCCGCCAGGCTCAAGGAAAGGAGGGAAGAACGCAAGGTGAAAGAGATAAAAGAGCCCAGCAACCCTGCGATACATCCACCCCACTCGATACCCGAGAGCTTCGCCACCTTTTATGAAAACCTATATACCTCTGAGCTGCTTGCGGCTCACCCTGATATATCCGCTTACCTGTCCCCAATTACTATGCCCACAATATCACACACAGAGTCCGAACTCCTCGATAGCCCAATAACTGAACATGAGACACGAGAGGCGATCAAACGGCTTACACTGGGGAAGTCACCGGGCGAGGATGGTTATACGGCCGGCTTCTATAAGACCTTCGCCGAGCAGCTCTCACCCTTTCTCACGGAGCTCTTTAATGAGATAATGAGCTCTGGGATCGCACCAGATTCCTTTAGGAAAGCCCTCATAACTGTCATCCCTAAAGAGGGTAGGGATCCCAAATTATGTGGGTCATACCGCCCTATTTCCCTCCTCAACCTCGATGCGAAGATTTACGCACGAGTACTGGCAGCCAGACTGGAAACTCTAATGCCCAACTTGGTCCACCCTGACCAGGTGGGATTTATCCTCGGGAGGCAGGGCGCCAACACAATGCGTAAAACCCTACACCTTGTCCACGCAGGGCACAGTATAGCAGATGACCCGGCCCTCCTATCGATCGATGCAGAAAAAGCCTTCGATAGGGTGGAATGGGAGTTCCTGGGTGCAGTACTCCAGAAAGTAGGGATAGGCTCAAAATTCCGCAATGGAGTGCAAGCAATATACACCTCTCCCAAAGCATCAATATTTGTGAACGGGGAATATTCCAGATGGTTTGAATTGCAACGGGGGACCAGACAAGGATGCCCACTCTCCGCGATCCTGTTTGCACTTTCCCTGGAGCCCCTAGCCCAAAAGATAAGGAACGACCCATGAATAGAGGGAATTTGCCTGGGAGGGATGGAATACAAAGCAGGGCTGTATGCTGACGATATCCTTCTACAGCTAACGAAACCGATGACCTCCATGCCACATGCCCTAAATCTAATAAAAGAATATGGCCGGTTCTCCGGGTTTAAAGTAAACACCTCCAAATCCATACTCTTTCCACTCCAAGGTACCCCAGACGATAATGACACCAAGTTCCTCCCCATAGGACTCAAGGTAGAACACACAACATTACGATATTTGGGCATACAGATCACCAGAACCCTAGGCGAACTATATGAGGCTAACTTCCCCCCGCTCCTTCAAAGCTTTGAGAGAGACCTTGAGAAATGGAGCAAACTGACGATCTCTTGGCTGGGGCGCATCAATGCCGTCAAGATGGTATGCCTCCCCCGCTTCCTCTACTCCTTTCAGATGCTACCGATAGAGATACCCCAAAAATTCTTCGTGGATGCCCGTAAGATCATGCTGCGGTTCCTCTGGCAGGGAAAAAGACCGAGGATCTCATATGACACGCTTATTCTCCCCAAGGACAGAGGTGGATTAGGGCTTCCCGATTTGAGAAAATACTACAATGCCACTCAGTTGCGCGTCCTAATCCCACACTTCAGAGACCACAAACATCTGCAATGGGTCCAGATGGACAACCACTGCTTGTCCCCCGCCACGGTGGCGGAGTGGCTGTGGTCGCCACACCAACGGGTCCAGAAGAGAATTAAACACCACCCCATACTATCCACCATATGGGCTATATGGCTCACTGGGAAAGAGATGCGCGAAGTCACCACCTGGCCATCCCCGCTCAGTCACTTGTGGTCTCCTGGCATAAATGACCAAATCCCGAACCTAGACCGGTTCCAGTCATGGTACGAGGCAGGACTGGAGAGGGTGGGACACCTCCAGAAAAAAGATGAGTATATCACACTACCTGAACTGACAACGGCACTGGGGATAGGCACTCTATCGACATTCCACTTCATTCAGCTAAAAGGGGTGTTAACGAGAACCGAATGGAGGGAAAAACTGAGAAGAGATCTCACCGCCTTTGAGAAACTCCTAGACTCTAGAGCGGAAATGAAAGGCCTTATCTCAATAATGTACCAAACGCTATTGTGTGCAGGCGGCGGGAACACGGAACTCCTTAGGGCCAGATGGGAAAAAGACCTAGGCGAAGAGATACTTCCCGAACAATGGGAATTAATGTGCAGAGCTGCGCCTAAATCCTCCATATCCAACCAATATAAGCTGCATGCAATAAAACTCATACACCGATGGCAATACGATCCGCTTCGACTCACCAAAATGTCCCAGTCCATGAGCCCAAAGTGCTGGGGAAATTGCGGAGAAACTGCCAACTACTGGCACATGTGGTGGAGCTGTCCGCACATCAAAGTGTTTTGGGATGGATCAAAGAAGTAGACGACATCCATAGAGAACTTGACCCACTCCTTTTTGGCCTTGGGAGAGTTGAGGAGGATTGGTTCCGGGTCACAGGCCTGGCTCCCCAGCTATTACTGGCTGCGAGGGCCCTAATAGCGACCAAGTGGAAATCCCCTAAGGTTCCAGGTAAGACCGAATGGATTAAATTGGCCACGAGCATTTATGTAATGGAAACAATCACTGCCTCCCTGCACAATAAATCAGTGAAATGCGAAACTCTATGGATGGACTTCAAGAATGCATATATCACGCCTACTCATGATTCCCAACCTGAGGAGCCCCCAAAAAACCCGACCGAATGAAGCCACATCTAAGGAACACTACAAAGGACGAGACCCTTACTTCCAGCGACCATGGTACTATCGGATGCAACGCTGTGTCAATCATATGATACTAACACTTTTGTCAAACTATTGTACTTGTGAGATACACTAACCCAAGTGGGGAAGGGGGGTGGGAGTGGGCTTTGGCGAACAGTCGATGAGACTCTTCCAGACAACCGGGACTGTCGCACTACCAAGAGAATCTAGTATACTGTTTTTACTATTCACTGTTTGTTCGACTTACGCCTCTGGCAGATGTATGATCCTGTTTGAATACTGTTTGCTTCTTTTTGTTTTTTGTAAAACCAATAAAGCTAAATTTAAAAATAAAAGAAGTCAAAAGATGGAAATTAAGGAAAATTTCAAATTGCAAGCAGACTACAAAAGAAGACTGGAAAAGGTGCTGCAGCAACAGCAAGCAGGATTCAAAGCCAAAATCGGGATATTCAGGAAATGTTCAAATACTGGTCACAGGAACACACACACTGACAATTGCTTCTGTTCAAAGTGAGTTTATGAAGGCCCTCCCAGCCAACAGGCCAACAGGGTGGAGCTGATTGCAGTCTCAGGCAGCTGTGTTCAATTAAGCCCAGCCCTGGCTTCAGTAGCATGAAGCAGCAGTTTGTAATTTAGGGTTCTCCAGCTCTCTGCTGCCTAGCCTGCAGTAGCTTGGAATAGGTGAATGCAATCAAGGCCTCTCCAGCTCTTAGTAGCTTGCTGGAAAAAAATGTACTTAGTATGCCTCCTTCAGCCCTCTGTCTTTTGGACAGCATACATGTACCAGAATGCACATGCTGGTTTAAACCAAAACCCGGAACAGAACATGAAATTAGATTCATCCAGAACTGCAGTGGTAAAATAAGTAAATGAATGCAGAGGCAGTTTGCAATTTTTAACTTCGCAAGTAGACCACAAACAGAGTCTCTGAATGTGTGCAAGTAACAGTGCTGGGTGGCAGGTGGGTAGGATAATGGCAAAATGAATATACATGCACAGCTCTATGCAGACCAGAACGCCAGGGATAGTGTTCACCCTTAACTCCAGCACACCACCTCTAGGGTAGGTCTGACTCTGTCATTGTCCTGGTAGGTTGCCTATTCCCAGTATGGAGGAATGCTCTCCCCCATTGACAAAGTAAAAACCCATTACCTTGTCACACTACCACATACCCTGCAAGGACACCTGGGACTCACGTGCACTTTTGTTTGTAGGTATTACCCCATAACTGCACGTACAAGTCGCATTGGAGCCACTGTTCTCCTGTGTACTAGGAGATTCCTGCTGCAGCTATCATTATCACGATATAGGTTTAGTGGAGTAGAAGTTGTTGTATGCATTGTGCTGAACGTGCTGCTGGGGGTTTCACAGGGATTTGACATCTAGTGCATGGGTAGAGCAGAGACCTTTCCCTTCATAACAGCTTTTGATCCCGGGCACAATATGCATACTACAAATGCAGCCTCTGCTGCTGAAACCCCATCAGGCACCTTAAAGTAATCCCAAGCCCTAGACGACGGTGGCAAAAGGGACCTGTTGCCACCTCTCCATCTACCTTTGAATGAACTCCTGGGAAGCCTCACTGTGCTTGGTGCCCCCACCTGACCCTTGCAGTGCTGGCTTTTCCTCTCACGATCCCTGCAGTCCCTAGATTTCCTCCTTACCAATGAAGTACTGGATGCACCTCTGGTTCAGTCTACGCCAATGCCCCTTTGTCATCACCATTCCCACAATCACCAAATGTTCGAGAACTCTCAGGAGAAGGAGATGGATTGTTGCACTCCCCGTGCACTGACAGCACCACATCACATTCCTCACCTTGCATCCCTACCATTTTCATAACCAAAGTAGAGGTTCTCCTAAACAAAATTAAATGTTTTTTCTCTCAAAAAAGAAAAGAAAGAAATTTTCACAATTAAAATGTCAAAGCTTTGCCTACCATAAAAACTGTCTTCCCAAATAACGTAAACTGGCTTCCAAAGTAAGACAAAATAAAGGTTTCTCCAACTTAAGAAACAAAGGTTTCAAATTCTAATCAATACACAAAAGAACATTACACAAAAGAAAAGGAGTTTCTAACAAAACGGCTTCCCATAGATACTGCCTGTATCCCAACTAAGAATAAAATAAGTATTTCTCAGCTAATAAAAAATGCTAATAAATTTTTTTTTTCCAAATTCCCAAATAAATTGGCCTCATTACAGTTTTGCCAATTTGGTAAAATTGCTGGTATAATTACCAGTAATTCCAGCACCAGAAATTTTAGTGGACCGGCAAAACACAGGTTTTCTGTTAGGGGCACTGATTTACCTCCAGCCAAGAGCTGGAGGTAAATCCGGCCCCTACCAGCAAATGAATGCCGGAATAACGGTGCCAGTATTACCGGTGCTGGTAATACTGGCAATCCCCTCCATGGAGTCCTATGGGACTCCCTGGAATGGGGATGTACTGCTCTTTCTGTCACCTGTAATATCCTGGTAATTCTGGGATATCAGGAGGTGAAAACAGTAGGGGCAGTTTGCCGGTATCCCGCCGGAATAACCGGCAGGATACCAGCAAACTTGTAATGACATCATCCAGTCCCCAAAGAAAAACAATCCTGACTAACCCCTTCAAAAATGCCTCTCTTCCTCCAACTCTTGGTGTCGATCAGCCTTGCCCCTCCCTTCTACAGCTAAACCCAACCCACAAAGGAAAGAGGAAGTCGTTGGTTCTTAATATAGGCCGGCAACCTTGTTTCCTGCTTAATAGCTCGCACAAATCCATGCACGAATAACTGAACCTGCAGTCACTATGACACTGTCTACCAGATTCGTGTGTTTGTCCTGATTCCATGTATGGGCTTTCCCATCCAATCTGAACTTGCAAGGGACATTCACATGCCACCATTCTTCTGCAGGCTCCTGCAGATTCATCTGAATCTGGCATATGAGCCCAGAGGGATTGATAGGGAATTAGGGGAGATTTGCCCAGGTTCAGTGGGGTGTTTTGGGGTTCCGCCGTGAAGAGGAGTGCTGCCATGGAGAGACAAGTGGCGTGAAGTGATGTGTTGGCATGGTGTGGTGTTATGGAGTGGTGGTGTGGACTGCACTAGTGGCATGAAGTGGTAATGTGGAGTGGTGGTGTAGGCTGGTGGTGGTGTCGAGCTGTGGTGAGGTGGAATGGAGTGATAGTGTGGAGTTGTGATTCCATGGTCTGGTGGTGTGGAGTCATTGTGTGGAGGGATGTAGTGGTATGGCATGGTGGTGTAAAGTGGTGGTGTAGAGTGGCAGAATGGTGATGCAGATTGGTGAAGTGGTACCGTGGTGTATTGGTAGTGTGTGGTGGTGTTGAGTAGTGGAGTGAGGTTAAGTGGTATAAAGTGAAGTGGTAGAGTGGTGTGTTTTGAATCTGGAGTGGTACAGCAAAAATTATGGAGCAGTCTCTACTTCACACCACAGTGATGCTGGGGAAATCTGGGGACCATTAACACATATTTCTGGTACTGCCCCTCACCACACCACAGAGCTAATGCTTGGAGGAATATAACAAGAAAACACATTTGCTCATTCAGCAGGTTTATGCCACAGCTCTGCCGGTAACACACCTAACCAGATATTCCACTTCTTCAAGCCCCCTTTCCCCTCATTGTTCTTTGTGGCAATGTTTTCAGACCAAAATGCACCAAAACCAGGATTACTATGGACCAGATTCTCAAACTCTTTTGGTGCGTGCACAGAAGTTCACAACGGACATCTGAATGTGCACATCTTAGGCACATTCAGATGTCATTTTTCTGCTGGGTTTTGAGCATTTGCGCAAATAAGGTGGCGGTTTTGTGCATTTCAATGTGCATCTCAAATTCACAAATGGGATGCAATTTCAAATGTGCACCAATCAAAGACAAGGTAAGGCGCAATGAATCAAAGGTACATTTTTTAGAATAGATGATGCAATATTTATTAAGTGGGCGAGCAGTGGTGTGAACCGATACTCTCCCACTTGTATTCTTTCCCTTCAAACAAGGATAGACATGTTTTTTTTATTTTAACCACGGTTTAGTGTGGCAGGCCCTTTATGGGCTGGTCACAGTGAAAGGTGCTCCCGGCACCCAAGCAGATCCTGGAGCCTATAATACACTAGTGTTGGAAACATGCTCCTGACCCTAAGGTGTTCAAATGATGCTGGACAGACATCTTTGACCTACTGTTCAGCCCACCTTGAAATACAGAGATCACCTTTGTGACTAAGGGGACATGTACTTCTCTAGAAGTAATGCAAATGAAACAAGCACATCCCCTGTGCTCTTTTCATTTGTGTTTATTTTTGTGAATCTGGCCTTATGGCTCATGGGACCAGAATAGGTCCCTCTGGGGGACATCCTCAAGCTGAGGAAACCCAGGTTACCTTTACAAATGCTATATTATATATTTATCTCAGTTGGTGAGCAGGTGCAAGTGGATCTAGGTCACGTGGCCTAAACCCTGCCCACCTGTCAATCACTTTAAAATGTTGGTGCCTTCCTGTTTTGCTGCCCATTTCCGTACTTAAGCAGCCCTTCAGGCTCTTTTCCTCTGCAGTTGGTGAGCAGGTGCAAGTGGATCTAGGTTACGTGGCCTAAGCCCCACCAACCTTCTTACCCCTGCCTCTTCCTTTCTAATCTTAACTCTTGGATCAAGTGTGTCCGAAGTGAGAGCAGCTGAAGAAAATGGCAAATCTTGTTTGGACTGGGAGGGCCCAGGGCCCAAACCATGCTCGGACAATAGGTAAGCAGGTATAGACATGTGTTTTCTGCTTCCGTGCCCAGAGCACATTCCCACCATCACCAGGCAATTCCAATGACATTGCCCCTCCTCTAACGCATGGACTTCACAATGCAGCAACCTCACCCACATCAGCCCCAAGCCCATCTTCACCCCTTCACCATCTACACCAGAGAATTTGCCAATGTCCGCTCATCAATCACAGATGTAGCAGACATTGCCGACTTCATCACAACACACAACCCTGATGCCATCTTCATCACAGAGACCTTGCTGACACCCACCTCCATACACATCCTAGACATCCTTGTCCCTGACAGCTATGGCATCCAACACAGAGACTGGATGAACAAGACAAGCGGAGACCTCGCATTCATCCAAAAGACATTGTGGCACTGCACCAGACTTGACATCGACAACACTGGCTCCTTCAAAAGTCCTCTCCTGCCACTTCCCATGCTCCTGGATGGGCACAGTCACCTTCCATCTCATCTACAGACCACCCAAACCCAGCACCTCCTTCATTTGAGACTTCAACGACCTGGTCACCACCATGATCCTCACACATGCCTACAACATCTTCCTAGGTGACTTCAACACCCTCAACCTCACACAGCACACAAAAGACCCAACAAACGGGAAGGGTAACATCCGCAACCTAATCATCGCACCCTGTCTTCCCTCCTCTACAGCTCTCCTCTCCCGCTTGACTGGTCCGACCACTTAGCGTGACTTCATCATCCTGCACACCACCACAGTCAAGCACTCCCAGCGGAAACCCATCAGACAAACCCTGAGGTCAATCAAAAACTTCCTGGCAGAAGCCCGCATGGAAGACCATGCCAACCTCTGTCTTACATTGACCATACACCCCCAACCAAATTCACACTCTCTACTTAAAGCACTCAATGCCATGCTCTCAGCCTCCACCGACCGACAGGCATATCTCAAACAACACACCTGCAAACCAAAACCGTCAGCACCCTGTTACATGCAGGAAGTCGACCTCAGCAAAAGAATAATCAGGAAACAAGAGAAAACCGCTCCAGGACCGCATCCGACCTGGCGCTCCTCAAGGAATTCTCACCAAGCAGTCAACATCGAGTCAACACAGCCAAGTCCTCCTCCTATCAGAAAACCATAGCAGAAGCCGACAACAAAATCAGAGCCCTCTTCAAAGTGGTCAAGTGGTCAAGCACCACATCAACACCTTACCCGACCCTGCCATACCAACCCCATCGAAAAATCCACTGGCATTAACACTTTCTTCATCGAAAAAAACAACACGATTCACCAACACATAGACACCAGCTCTGCATCCACAGACCCACCTCACATCCTTTGTCGCAAAATCTTCACACACTGGACAACATTCAAAACACTCTCTATAGAGGACCTGGTAGAATCCCTGGCCACCCTCAAAGCCACATTGTATAGAGACGACATCCTCCGAACATCCATCCTCAAGACCGTCTGCGCAGAAGCTGTCCTTCCCTATCTGGAGATCATCAACAGTTCCCTAACTCAAGGCACATTCCCATCAACCCTAAAGACAGAACAAATCCTCCCTCTACTAAAGAAACCCAATCTGAATCCCAACAAACAATGCCACTCTCAACCTCATCACCCATCTTCCCTTCCTCAGTAAGATCATCGAGAAAGTGGTAGCCAACAATCTCCTCCCAACCTACCAATCCGGGTTCAGACCTAGATGCAGCACAGAGACAGTAACCATACAGGTGGTTGACGATGCCCTCAACATCCTTGATGACGGCCACCCCTGCCTCCTGGTTCTACTCTCTGCCACTTTTGTCACAGTAGTCCACCAGGCGCTTACGGACACCCAACATCTACTCATGGAATCAACAACCTGTTATTATGCTGGTTCAAGTCCTACCTTGCTAACTGCCAGCAGTTTGTTCAGATGGACTCCACAAGATTGCCAATGCTACCTATCACCTGTGGAGTCCTGCAGTGTTCCATCCCCTCCCCAGTGATCTTCAACCTACACATGGAGCCGCTGTGAGCCTTACTAGCAACACAAAACATCCACCTCCAACAATACGCCGACAACACACAGCTATACCTCAAGATCGACTCCATCAAGGACATCCATATCCTCAAAATCTGCCTCTTGCTGATCGAATCTTGGAGGCCCAGTGCATAAGTAAAGCTCAACCCCTCCAAGACAGAATTCCTACTCCTCACCGACAACAGCGAACACCCAACCATACAGACCTGGCTATCAACCAAGAACTCCGAGGGCTTCACGCCCAAGCTCACCTCCTGCTCCAAGTCCCTCAGGTTCTACATAGACAAACACCTCTCCTTCAAGACACACATAGCTAAGAAAACTCAGACAGCTTGGTATCAGCTCTTCCTCCTGTGGAAAGGCAAGACCTCCCTCCTCGGGACAGCTTTAGATCCACCATCCAAGCACTGGTCCTATCTCAACTGGATGGGGGCAATGAACTCTTCAAAGGCCTCCCGTTGTCCTCCCCTGTGCCACTGAAAAGTGTCCTACATGTGGCCACATACCTCTTCAATGGTACACGCAGATATGACCACATCACTCCAGCCCTCATCGACCTTCACTGGCTCCCACTGCACACACAAATCACCTTCAAGTCTTGCAGCATCATCTATAAGGTAGTCTCCCTCCAGTCACCCAGCTACCTCACGGAGGAACTCAGCATCTCTGGTGGACAGCGCACCACTAGAAGCCAGGGAACATGCAGACTTGAAATCTGCTGCTACAAAAAGGAAAGGCCCAGAAAACAAGGCTTCTCTGCCTGTATCCCAAGACTATGGAACCTCCTCCCCATCAGCATCAGACTTCCTCCCATGCTCCTACAATTCAGAAAAGAACTCAAGACCCACCTCTTCAAGGAGTCTCTCCTTCTCAACACCTAAGCCTTCACGTCACCCTCACGCCACCTGACTCAGTAGACGCCGCCTTCACTCTTCTCCCCACCACCTGGTACAGCTGTTACCCCTCCTCTGTGCCCCTCTGTATCCTACCCCTGCTGTATATCTGTTCTCTTGTTACCTCTGAAAAGTGTTCTGCTCTGCATCTGTACTTTTTCATACCTCTGCAAATCACTCAATTTTGTATCTGTATTGTTGTACACGTCTGTAAAGCACTCCGTTGCTCCCCTGCTCCTACAATTCAGAAAAGAACTCAAGACCCACCTCTTCAAGGAGTCTCTCCTTGTCAACACCTAGGCCTTCACGTCACCCCTCACGTCACCTGACTCAGTAGACGCCGCCTTCACTCTTCTCCCCACCACCTGGTACAGCTGTTACCCCTCCTCTGTGCCCCTCTGTATCCTACCCCTGCTGTTTATCTGTTCGGTTGTTACCTCTGAAAAGCGTTCTGCTATGCATCTGTACTTTTGTATACCTCTGAAAATCACTCCATTTTGTATCTATATTGTTGTATACGTCTATAAAGCACTCAGTTGCTTCTCAAAGCTAGGCCTGCACTCAATCAACACCAGAATAAAAATAATAATAATACTTCCTAGAAAAAAATCACCATTTCTATATGAATCACCAAAATGTACATGTGTGTCAGGTCCAGTAGCACACGAAACAGACCATTGACACCGGCAAAGCCTGCCTGCTATTCAAAAAGTCAGTGGGGAGTTATGCATACCTGTCTCAGTACTGGCCTCTGCCTCATTGTGACTTGATGTGTTTCCTACCTCCCTCTGATAATGTGTGTGCCCACCTCCGATTTCATGACTGCCTGTGTATATGTATGCTGGTGTTCCTGTATATATGTGTGTGCCCTGTGCTTGTGCCACTGGTTAAGTGATTGAGTGTTCCTATCTCTGAGTATGATTCTAATTGTTCTTTTATAACGCACTCAATACCAGCAGGATTCAGATTCGAACCTATGTTGCGCTGCCTTGTCTTGCTTCCAAGACAAACGCATTGCCCGTGAGCTATCAAGTTCCTGAGTTTGCTCTTGCCTCTTTGTTGGTGTTCTACCTGTGTTGTTTGCACCTGCCTGTGTTCCCACTGTTAATTCCTCTGTATGCCAGCCTCTGAGAAATAAGAGGAACCTACATTGTCATTGGCAGTCAAATTTAGGGTGTGAACAATAAGTTGGAGCAATCGTACAATCAATTTATCATAATCTATCCTTGCTTTGGCATGTTTTTCACTTTTTTGCCATCAGAGCATGCTGTTGTAGTGGGGGGTACCTGGTCAAGATAGCAGTTGAGGCTGCAGCTATCAAACATTTGAAGCACCTGCACAGATTTAGCTCTTCTTTACTTAGGGTATTTGCACAAACAGGTACTGACATATTTGCCAACTATTGCCATCATTTGCCCAGTTATTCATTACATTTGGATCACCAAGTTAGTGCAGCTTGCCCACTCACTCAAAGACCTCCCATGACATTGGTACTACCTGGCTCAAGATAGGATCCGATGGTCTGAGTATGTGGGATGGAAATTCCTGACGAATGCCTATCAAATTCATTTACAAAAGTTAAAACTGAGAACTGCCGGAGCGAAAATCTTGGGAGTCTGAAATGCATATGCAGACATCTGATTCCAACAGGTCAATAATATGTAAAATCCTGAAGAAATTCAAACTGGACCTGGATTTGCGCTATACACAACACAGGGTCATAGCCTGTCTGTATTGGTTGCTGTGGAGGATGAAAGTATGTGAACTTTCCCAATGTGATATTTGCTAGAACCAAAAAAGGAAATTGGAACTACTACCGATATGTTTTGGTCTTGTGCGCAAGTATCTCAATACTGGTAAAAAGTCCTCTAACGAAAGTTTGTAACTCAGTCAGTACTGCCACGTACTCCACTATTCTGTGTTCTGGGCTTATTCCATAATGGTTTGAAGTTATCACCTGGAGTTAAACATTGGACATAAAAAGCATTGTTTCTGGCTAAGACACACATTTTGAGGAAATACAAGTCTAATAGGAAACCCCAACTTGAAGACTGGTTTCAGAATATGTTGCTATTGGGTGCTAAGGAAAAAGTTTCATGTGCCAAAAAAGACTTGCTTGAAGACTATCAATTACTTTGGGGTATTTTCAATGAAATACATGCTTAAAATATTAGGGCAGGGAAGTTGGGAGAGGTTCATGTTCAAGTGTTACACGTGAAATAAAAAAATATGTTTTAAAAAAAAAAATATTACGGTTATGGAATATATCATGGAACATCAATGGGCTTGCTAATAAAGTATTAGATCCTGATTGGCACACCGTGATGAATAGCTACAGGGTGATATGTTTGCGGGATACGTGGTCATTTGCCCAGGTGCACATGCCCAATTATCTGGCCTTTTTCTCACCAGCTGTTAGATCCCTAAAGGAGGTTTTATTGATTTGGGTTCATGCAAGCATTAAGGCAACATTTAAAGTTCTGGACGTGGGCTCACCTGACCTGCTTTGTGTGGAGTGCAACTTCAGGTATAGCCCAACTGTCTTTCTTTAAATTTACACTTGAGGCAAAACCAGAATGCCATTAAGCACTTGGAGCTAGCTTTGAACGAGCTCGCCCTACCCACTACCACTTTCCTAACTGCCAGTTATTTGTGCTGCGCGACTTTAACTGGCAGTTGGATGAACCGAGCAGGTCCACGTGGAATCTTGCCATGGAAGATGAAGTATGGGGTATACCATGGCCGTTGGTCCTCCCAAAGCACGCATTGTTACCCCTTAGCGGGCAGGGTTCGGTCAAGGTTATACACCCATGGTCTGAGAGCCTGCAATGGGAGGTACTTGGAAGATTCTCCGGCACACATTACCTTTTGCACACAGACCAAAGGGAGCTGCATTGATTATATTCTTGCTCTTGTTTCCCACTGGGACGGGTTGGTCTCATTTAAGGCTTTGGAGAGAGCCGAGAGTGACCATGATCCATTGTTGGTTTATTTTTTGGTCTCTTCCAACAACAACGGCCAAAGTAGGCCTTCCCCTCCACCAGTCAGCACCCCTTGGCAGTCCAGAATTTCCCGTAGAGGGCAAAAATCACCAACAGCCATTTTTCAGGCCAGAATTTACGAGGCTTTGTTGCCAATCTTGAGGGTTTATGTCGAGACATATTTTATTTTATCATATGTTGATTTTTACAGACTGTTGACAGAGAGACTGTCCCCGTTCTTTACCAAGCAAAGACGTCCTCAAGCGTCAGCTAATGGAAAGGCTGTGGGTTGGCATGATCGGGAATGTCGGATGACCAAGACTGTCTTGGTTAACATGCTTAAGTGTGGGCTGCCTATTCCCTAAGGGGTGCTTAAGAAACATAGGCATGACTATAAACTTATGTTTGTTGAAAAGAAGAGCGAACAGGGTAAAAGCAGCTGGTCTGCCGGGTCAAATGACTCTAAAGAGTTTTGGCATTTGGTGAAGAAAAATCTTAAACCAGAGCAGCCTGGTGTGATAATCAATATCTCCTTGGATGCCTGGCATGATCATTTTACTGCTTTATATGCTGCAGGGCAGTCTCTGCTGGCCAGTGGGGAGAAGTCGGGACAGGCACTGGTACCCTTTTTTCCCCCCAATGAGGGTAGGGTTGATCCTATTACAGCCCTAGAAGTAGGCCAGGCACTGTCTGAAGCAAAAAAGATACAGGCACCCGGGCCAGACTGCATTCCCATTGATCTATTTAAAAGTGAACCTATGTTATGATTACCTTTTTTAACAACATTTTTTATTGGTGTTTTTTCTAGCAATCTCCCCCGGAGCAGTTGAAGGGAGGCATTCATCATCCTACTATATAAGAAAGGTGATCAGGATTCACCTTGTAATTATAGGTCAATCTCATTGATTGTTTCATTGGCAAAACCTTATTCCAGGGTGCTTTTGCACCTCTTGGAGGATTGAATTGCCAGTGAAGGAATTGTTTCCAATGTGCAGGTGGGATTTAGAGTGGTTATCTCCATGTCAGAGCAGGCTATGAGGATTGACCGCTTATGCCGTAAATACACGCTTCTCAATTCACAATGCTTGTATTTGGCGTTTGTCGATCTACAATCAGCCTTTTATACAGTGCAGAGGGATTCTTTGTGGTCCAGAGGGATTCTTTGTGGTCCATTCTAGAGGAACTAGACATCCCCTCGTCCTTGGGTAATGGCATTAAATCTTTATGTTCTGGCAACCAGGGTCGTCACAAGGGAGCTCGAGGGGGGGCAAACTGCACCCGGGCCTCGCGTTTTCAGGGGGACTCGCGGCCACCTCTCCTAAGGAGAAGGCAGCACAGTATCCCGTGTCCTTTATTCACACGGGTGGCTGTGCTGTCTGCTCTCTGTCCCTGCAATGCTTTTGCTGTTTGTTGCGAAGCCATTTGGCTCCGAAACAAAAAGCAAAATAATAGGAGACAGCAAGGCTCAGAAGTGAGCTCTGTTGCCTCCCGTTATTCAGCTGACAACATGGACATGATGAATGACAAGAGACGACTCCTCTCCTGTCAATCAGTGTGTTCACGTTGCTCAATGTGATCACGTTGATAGGAGAGGAGTTCTCTCCTGTCAGGCAGCATGTCTACATGTCGGCTGCGTGGATGCTTTTGAAGGGTGCATGGAGGTAAGGTGAGTGTTTTTTATTTAAGCTTAAATGTGTATATATGTGTATTTAAATTAGTATGTATATGTATGAATGCATGCGTGCATGTTGGTGTTTGTGTCAATGCTGTGTTTGGTTTTATGTATGCATGTATGTATGGAGTTGTGTAACTGGTGGATGAATGCATGGGTGAAAGTGTTTTATGTGAAGGTGTGTTCAGTCCCACCCCTACATTTAGCCGCCCTGGGGCCACTTCATTAAGGGGTGGGTTCATGGCATCAGAGGTGCACCTAGGCTAAAATGTCAGGGGGACATGGGGGGAGGATTCGGGGTGGGGACTAACACTTCAAATGTTGGGAGAGGCACTAACATCAGGCTGTGAGGGAGGGGCACACCGCCTTGTGTGGGGGCATCTAACATTTCACAATCGAATGAGACTATTCTGGTGAAGCTTCAATGTTACAAGCAGCTACCTCTAGCCTTCTTTTCCGAAACGTCACACTTAAGGACTGCTGTGAGAATGAGATGTCTCATGTCACCACTTCCCTTCTAATCACTCCCCGAGCATGCAAATGCTAACCCCACATCACAATTTCAATTACCTAAACATGTATGAATACGAATGCAGGTGCTAACAGTAAAATGTTTTATGTTAGTAATTGCAAGGCCTTTGTTAACAGCGAAGCAAAGGCAACATTTAACGTCTGTGTCCTTTTCGGTCTGACCACGGCTCTGTCAGTCAACCCTGCAGGGACAGGATGACAGTTTTGAAAGCAGATAGTGATTGGGGCCAATAAACCCATTGCCCTTTCGGTCTCCCCCTGAGGCATGGCATCTGGGCCTTTCACCTTTTACAGTCGAAATGTCCCAAGTAGCTGCCCCCATGTTGGCAGTCTTATGACACAGAAACCTACTGATAATCTGCAGCTTTGAACCTCCTTGCTGCAATATTTTGAGTTGGAGGTGGCAGAGTGGAGAGCTCATGCCATCCTATATATATTTATGCATATGATACACAAGTTAGTCCAGCATAAACCTTTCTTCAGTAGAGAAATCTAACTTTTCTGTAGTTGATTTTGAGTTGTATTAATAAACCATATTTGGGATCCTGCACATAAACTCAAAGGGAGATTTCTTGAGTCTCCTGTTTGAGGAGGTGCCGCCACTGGCTGAGTGCAAACAATTGTAAGGGGGCCTCACCAAATGTTTTGCCCCGGGCCTCAACACATCTTCTGAAAGCCCTGCTGGCAACTCGGCACGGTCAGTTGGGGGCCGTCTGATGAGTTAACCCATCCCTTATCTATTGATGTTGGAATTAGGCAGGGGTGCACTGCAGTGTCTTTGTTATTCGTATTATATATTAATAGCGTAGTCCCTGCATTTTTAGAAGCTGCAAGGGACGCCCCAACCTTGGGTAACAGAAAATGGAGCCTATTGTTGTTTGTGGATAATGCAGTTTTGCTTTAAACCCTGGTTGACCGGCAGAACCAATTGGATGTTTTTAATAAGTATGTCCCGCAAAAGGCCTTAGAATCAACTTTTCTAAAACTAAAACTATGCAGTGTGCCCCTGTTGGGAAAAGGGCCGAGTAGGGGCGAATTGCCAGTTAAATGGCCAGCCTCTGGAGTCTGTGGATATGTATACGTATTTGTGGTTGATTTTCTCGAATAAATTAAAATGGCAGGACCAGATAGTAAAGAGCTCGTTATAGCACTTGCGTTAGAGTGGCCGGCCTCATTAGGAATTTAGTAACAAGACTTGATGGTGAGGTTCTTTCTGTACCTCTTAAAATCTACCAGGCACAGATAATCCCGGAGTAACCTATGGAGCCGGACTATGGGGTGCAAATGATTGTACCCCCATTCAAGTAGCCGAAAATAGATTTGTACAATTTGTACAATCATTGCTTGGTTTACTCCTTAATGCGCTGTCCACCAAGGGATGGTTTGGAGGAGCTGCTATCATTACCGGGTGGTAGGGAACTTTCTTGGTTTAGGCATGTAAGAAGCATGCTTTTTAACATTGGGCTGGGCTGTGGAGTGATCTCACAAGGTTAGGCAGAGGCTACAAAGTGGTGGTTAAGAATACATTTAGAGAGTGGGCGTGGAGTAGGATGATTGATAATTGCCTAATGGAGGGAAAAGGCTAGGGCTTCTTGCAGCTTTTTTTAGGTATATCTGGATCTCTGAATGCCACTGAAATTAAACAGCTGGTTTGCAAGTTTTGATTAGGCACACTCTCGTAGGCTCACGAGTCTGCCAAGTGGAAGAATGGGTCCTGTTCCTCAATCCTATGCCCTCTTTGTGCCTAGGGGCGTGAGGATGACACACATCTTTTCTTTTTCTGCTGGGCTCATTGCAAGGGCAAGGGTGCATTGGATCTCCTGGGTTTGGAGTAACCTATACCAGCTCACAATCCCATCAGCTATCTGAGCCCTGAATGTTGCACCCAGGCTGTTAGCAGTTTCACATTTTTTAAGATCTGTATTTAACAAGAGAATGTTAGAGGTTATAAAAGTCACTAGTTTGCCAGAGTATTACGATGGTTATGTGTGTGTATGCGTGTGCAATATTATTGATCAGATTTACATAAGTCTACATTGGTTTTATAATTGTATATATACTTTGTGTATAATGATTTTATGACATTAATAATGTGGTTATCAATGTTAATTGTATATCTAATGTTTTGTATTTTGAAAATTGTACTTTCATGGATATTTATTTTCCTGAATAAAGCTAATGATGATGATGATAATGGAATCTTAGAATGTGTGTACAAATAATGATCTGCTGGTTTGGCTCACCCTCGTCCATTTTTGCACCTAGTGTTTGCTCATGTTGTTTGTCCTGTCTTTTCTTGTGTTGTGTGTTTGTGTATGTCTGTGTTCTGGCACAAGTGTGTAAAGTGGGGTTGGGATATTTAGTATTAGCAGGAAAATATGAGATTTTTGTATTTATTTGCTATGTTCTGCTTTCGCAAGATCCCTCATTGGTTTACTTACGCTACCCTTCCTTTGTTTTTTACTCTTATTACACTTCGTTAACACTGTTGTATACTGCTTGTATTTGATGGATTGAAAATGATGAATAAATTATATATTTTTTAAAAGTCAAACCTATTGACTGTTCAATGCTTCTTAAATAGGATGTCATGAGGGCTTGACAAGGATAACTAACAAGGTTTACTGGAATCATCAGGCAGCTCTTGATATGTTTACTCATTGATAGCGTGTAGTGTGTTCTTCCAGCGGAATATAAAGTGAGTGAATCATCTTAAAGTCTCGCTTTTCATTGGAAATGGATAATACTATTTTCATATTTAACATGCCTGTGGGTACTTTCAGTAAAACGCATGTGTGACCTTCCACGTTAATTAAATCCATGAATGCTAGTAGACATGGTGTTTGGACTGGCTGAGAGATTCATTAGGGAATGGGTCATTTCTTGAAAGGAGCCTCGGTGCTGGAGAATGTCAAGCGTGGGACGACACAGCGTTTACAATAATGAAGGGATAACCCACTGACACGTTCTTGTAGTCTCCCCTTGTTTCCCACCGTGGTAAATATCTGGCTTAGTTAAATGCAGTATTATTAATCAGAGCTAATTCAAAGGCATGCTGCCTCTGTCTCTTGGTTAATACGTGTCTTAGCGTATGCTCCCTTCACCTGTCGAAGAAGTGTTCCTAATCATTGCGGTCCAATGTACAATGACACCTTTTCACTGAAATGACATGAACACAACTGTGACCAGGTATTTATGTTCGTTTACTCTGTAGTTTAAAGGTGACGCAAAAGTACAAATGGTGGGTATAAATACTGCCTAGGTTTATGAGGAATAAAATGAGGTTTTTAATTCTGAGTTAGCTTTGGCAATTATAATGCTAATTTTGCTTTCTTCGTATTTTTGGAATGTTCTCTGGGTAAAAGCCGGTACACACTATAAGGAGACAGAGTGGTATTATGACATGTACAATGTAAAACTAGAAAGATGCACACCCCTATTTTATTTATTTATTTATTTAAGAGAAAAGGATAAAAGGGGCGAGGCAGGATTGCCAAAGGGTCAAAGGTCTAATTGGTGGCAAGCATTTAATGTTCACCCAGGGCCAATAGGTAAGACGTAACGTTCACTGCAACTTCAGGTCCCATGCAGAGGTGTAGATGAAGTGATTTACAAAGAGTAGAGCCTTGGATGTGGAAGCTCTGTGCAATTATTATAATGCTGTTGCTGTCACCGTTTCTGCCTTTTAGCCAACATGACATGAACTCGACTAATCATGTTGTACTTTGTTATACAAACGGAAATCAATTATTGAGGAATTTCAGTATATTTTACATAGCATAACTTGAAAAAACCTTACGGTAGGATAAGCAGTAATTCTGTTCAAGGGTTTTGAAACCTAATGCCAAAATTATACATGGGACAATCAACATGCTCCCTACCATTAATTATAGGATACTAAGATTGCCTTTATGGAGTTGGAGTAAGTGATGACAATCAATGTTTGCATAGCCAAACTATCAACACATCTCCACCTCAGTCTGCATTTCATGGAACAAGCCTCTACCATTTGTAGATGTGCATTGAACACACTCTTTGGCGGGCCCTGCCAGGTGAGTTTTAAAATCTAAGGATTTTGATCGCTCAATATATGTTCTGCAATGTGGAAATCCTTAATTAAGTTCCACTGAGCCACTGGAAAGCACAAGTAGTCAATGGTGGAGTTTCCGTTTGAGTAAGAGAAAGTATATTTTCCAGAGATGTCACCGGAAACTCGACCATTGATTGAACTCAGGCCCCCCTGTTTGTAGCCGAGAAAACAATTCTAAGCCACTCGCAGAAACTCAAAAGTCTACATAATGGGGGCCGAAATGCTGTTCAGAGTATCTTCCATCTCATAAAATAATGTAGAAGGGGGACCATTCCTCATTTTAACATTGAAATCCCTGCTAATTATAAGTATGATGTTGAAACCTTGTAAATCTATAGTTCATCAAGAAGCTCTTTGAGAACCATTAGAAGGCATCCTTGATGCGATTTATGTTGGCTATTATAGAAGTTGACAATCATAAAAGCATAATTGCTATGGACCATAACTTTTAGACCTTGTAGGTATGGGTAAGTTTTGAGAGAAGCGATGGGTTTACATTCAAAAGATGTTTTTACCAGCATTGCTAAAACACCAAAATGCTGACCTTGTGTGTTTGTTTGGGCTGGGGTCTGAAAAACATAGAAGATATCAACAATAAGAGTAACAACCATCCAGGTTACTTGGAGTAACACTATGTCAGACTCATTAAAAAAAGCCAGCTACTTCAGGAATAGATAACCCATTCTTAGCCCTAGCAATGTTCCATGATGACATTCAAATTTGCCTTGAGTAGGGAGTGGCCAAAGCTAGATTTCCACTATGAGACTTGCTCGTGTTTGTCTTCTTAGTATACAAATGTGGTTGCAGCAGTGGAATGTTCATACCAGATGACAAACTAGAGTCCCTTCAGCTGGTAGTCAGTCTGTGTAATCCATGGTAGGCAACAATTCGTATTAGTGGTTTCTCAATGCTATTGATGGAACAAGGAGCTGTCATCTCTGGGAAGAGGATTTTGTTAGTGCCGTTTGATTGTGGGCACTAGATAATGACACAGATTCAGTAGGAACGCATAGCATCGTTTTTTTAATTTTTATTTCTTTCATTAAAAGTTGTTTATAGTTTTATTAACAAACTTTTACAACATCATCATCAATATTACAAAAGAATTAAAACATGTAATAAGGTCAGTGCATCTCTGTTTTTTAATTTAAAGCATATTTCACACACCAAAAAATTAATGATCTTCAAAACGACAAAGTTTAAGAAAAATTTCACTTGAGCTTGTTCACAAATCACAACACTATTTGCATATTTTTTTTCACTGTATTTTTATTGAACATTTTCAGCAAATGAAAAACAAAGTCTTTAAAGAGCATATAACAAAAACCACAAAAGACTCCAAACCCCAAGTAAACCCTCCCATTATCCCCCCTCCCAATCCCTCGCAACACCTCCCCCCCTTTAACCCCAAGTAAACTAGGCCTCCGAGAGTCCATGGTGCTAGTGGCTATAGGGAAGGACAAAATACATACACAACAATATAGTTGGCCCATGCAAATGGCGGAGCCCCCACAACCACTCAAACCTGCTTTTGTCTATACGGCTTCAGCAGCTCCACCCTGGTGCCATGATATAGTAAAACCACCAAAACAGTTCATAGCTTCAAGGCTTCACAGTCCACATTGAGTATAACCACAGTCCATTCCTGCAAAAAAGATGACATAGAATCGTGGACAATAGCAGAACGTTTCTCATATTCGAAAATAGCAATTAACTTGGTATACCATTCTGTTTTAGAGGGCGCTAGGGGACTCTTCCACTTCTGAGTCAGAGCCAGTCTCCCCGCCCTCAACATGGCTCCCATTACCTTCGAAAAGGAACCCACCTCTTTATCAGGCAGGGGAGTGCCAAGAAGAACCTCCAGCGGGTGCAGGGATGGACATATTCCCAGATGTCTTTAATCCAACTGAGCACTTCCGTCCAGTAGGTCCGAATAACCGGGCACTCCCACCACATATGAAACCACGTACCCTTATTGGAACACAGTCTGGGACACCACGGGGAGACTTCCACAAACATTTTAGAAAGGGCAACCGGAGAACGATGCCATGAATGCAAAACTTTAAAATTATGTTCCATTGCCGCCGTATACAGCCCTCCCGAAAACACCGACCTAAACACTAATTGCCAAGATTGGTCATCCAGGGACATGCCCAACATGCCCAACCATTCCTCCCAGATACGCTTAAATGACTGCCTACCCGCCAGGTTAGAGGTGATGAGCACTTTGTAAATCTTGGAGAGGGAACCCTTCCTAGACTTAGCCTCCACAAAGAACCTCTCCAAAGGAGTCAATGGGCGCGACAACTCAGCCACCCACCGCGCTTGGGTAAGAATTCCCTTAAGTCTCAAATACTCAAAGACTGAGGGAGGCTTCCCCTTAAATCCCTCCACCACCTGGGGATATTCCAAGAAAGAACCTCCATCGAACATTTGAGCAGCTCTTTCCAACCCCAGATCAGACCAGGCCTGCTGTCCCGGAACCCCTTTGCGTCCAGATTAATCGGCGGACCCCACAAAGATGACAGGGGAGAAGGCCAAGAGGAGAGAAGCCTATTATCTCTAGAGGGCTTCCAAACCGACCACAAGACAGCAAGAACCGGATGTGTTGTAATGGGCTCTGGGACGGAGCTAGGAGGAGCCCACAAATAGTCCCTAACCTTTCTTGGGTGAACTTAAACATCCTCCACATACGTCCAATATGTCCGCATATCATCCCTCAAATGCTCCAACATAACTCGTAACTGGGCCGCCTTGAAATACCCTCTAAAGTCCGTGAACCCTAATCCCCCAAAAGACTTGGGAAGAGTCAAAGTTGCTAAGCCAATTCTGGGTCTCCTCCCATTCCAAACAAAACGGAGGACACGCGATTGCAAGGCAGCAAAGAAGGAATCCGGCACCAAACACAGAAGGGACATGTAAAGCTAGAGGAGCCTCGGAAGAATATTCATTTTAATCACTACCATACGTCCAAACCACGAAAGGGTCAAAGGGGCCCACCTTGCGAGATCGCTCTGAATTTTTGCTTGGAGCAGAGGGAAATTCAGCTCAAAGACTTTGCCAAGGTCCCTAGGAATATTAATGCCCAGGTACCTAGTTGATACACGTTCCACTCGTACCCCATATATTTCTTCTCTTCCCTTAATCTCGGAATCTGCCCCCCCATGGGCATAATGCACGACTTGGACAGATTAACTTTTAGCCCCGAAAAAGACCCGAACCGGCGAATCAGACCAGGCAATCTCGGAAGAGCTATCCGGAGACCCATCAGGTACACTAACATGACATCCGCAAACAGTGATACTTTAAATTCATGGTCTCCACATTGTACCCCTGTAAGACCTCTGTCAGCTCTAACCGCAATGGCAAAGGGTTCCATCGCCAGTGCATATAACAGAGGTGAGAGGGGACATCCTTGACGCGTGCCTCTAGAGAGCGATAACCCCAACGACAGGCAGCCATTAACCAACACCCTAGCCGAGGGACCATTATAGAGGGCAGCAACCCACTTACAAAAATTGCCCCCAAAGCCCATTTCCTGTAACACCCTCCCCATGTAAAGCCATTCCACACGGTCAAAGGCCTTCTCAGAGTCTAACGACAAAAGATAGGCCTCCAATCCCTGCTTCGACGCCTCATGCATTAGTCGAAGGGTCTTTCTCACATTGTCCGTTCCCTGGTGCCCAGCGACAAATCCGACCTGATCCCCATGCACCAGGGAGGGAAGGAACTTAGATAACCTATTCGCCAAGAGCTTAGCTAAAATATTTCTCTAGAGTTATGTGTTGTACCAAGTAGTTCAAGTAGTTCCATTCCTATTAATATGGAACGACACACTTCAAAGTAACCACAGTAGATTGTTAAATGTTTTAGTGTTTCCTTTTGTGTACCATCTCCACAAAATCGGCATAAAGATTCCTTGTTTAAACTATTTCCCTTTTCCCAACTCACTGTTTTTCCAAAGTATGCAATTGATTGAGCTTTAATCTTAAGTATAATTCTCGTAGTTTGCTATAGGGAAATTTGAGCAAATATGGTCTATGAGGAGTCCTTGCTTGTGCAAATACTAAAGCTTCTGTGTATGATTTCTTCGAATGCATCTCGTTTACCGTTTTAGCCCAATCGTGCTCAAAAAGCTGTTTTTTTCAAATTAGCAGAGCGAAATTCAAGATCGATAGGTTTTAGAGCAAATTCGTCAAGCATTTTGGTCATGGTATTAAGAAAGTTACCACAGAAGGTGGATTTGCTGATTTCAGCATAATGGAGAAGTCTAAGTAAAGTGAGTTTTGTGGATGAAAGAGCATCTTTGCCAAGTTGGATAGTTGACGCCAGTGATATTTAAGACGCATAAATCAAGGCCATACAGAATAATGGCTTCCACCTTTAACAGGTAGAATTCCAATAAAGGGCCCATTGAGAACTTGCCGAATTTGGCATACACAATCTTCAATTGGGAGCCTAGAACAGTTATTTTAGCATTCAAGCTGGTATTCCACATTTTTCTTGAGTGAGCATCTTTCACATCATATCCCAAGTATTTTAAGCTTGTTTCCACAGGAATGGCAACACTGTCTATGGTCCAATTCCCAATCTAAATTTTTTTTCATATTTTTGAAAACCAAATTTCTTGATTTATTGACGTTACACCTTGAATTGTCCTTGTAAAGGTATTCAGAGAAAATATCACGTTTTTTTTTGCAGTCCATAAGGTGTGCAATCAAAAATCAACACGTCATCTGCAAAAGCGACCCATTGGATCTGCAGATGACCAAGCTTTGCAGGGTATTTAATTTCAGATTGCCTTATTTGTTCAATGTCACAGAGGTAGAGGTTAAACAGGGTTGATGCCAGATTGCATCCCTGCTTAACCCCCACCCCCATTAGAATTGGTTTAGTTGTAGCACCGGAATTGCTGATTCTCACGAAGTAGGATGTGCCTTGATGTAATTTCGCTATTAATACAATTAAACAAAGCGGGACACCCTTACCTTCTAGTTTCTCCCAAAGTGTTGTGTGAATTACACAATCAAAGGCCGCAGAGAGGTCGATCGACGCCATATATAGGGCACATGATTTAGGCATTTTTGTTTTGACAAGTAATCAATCAATCAATACTGTTGCATTTAGTGCAGTGCCCATTCGGGCACGAAAACCAATCTGGAAACGTGAAAGAATTGAATGTTTTGTTAAATGATCCTGTAGCTGTTGCAGTAACAGAATCGCAAATACTTTGGCTGCTGCATCGATCAGTGCAATGGGTCTGAAGTTTTTGGGGTTGGACTTCTCACCCTTTTTAAAAATGGGTACTATCACTGATTTCAGTCATGAGGCTGGAATCTGTGAAACCTTAATGATCTTGTCAAACTGGATTTTAAGCATGGATGCCCATAGTTCCGGATTGTGTTTTAATACGCATCGTGGAATACAATCGGGTCCTGGTGTCTTAGAGTTATTAAGCTTTCCGATTGCCCACTCAATATCATTACAAGTCCAACCCTTAAAATCTTCTACCTTACTAAGTGCACATTTTGACGGCTGGTTATTGAATCTTGCAGGCAACGAGAACTTCATTTTAAAAAATGAAGTCCATGTTTCTTCGGAAATGTTAGAAGATTGTTCACAGTTGGCTCTGGCATCATCCCCCCTTACTAGGGCCCAGGTTGATCTTCTATCATTCCGACATAAATTGTAGATCATTGCCTGATTTAGTATGATGAGGAAATATTCTGCAATTTTTGATTTTATTCCTGCATCTATTGCTTATTTTTTTTTTTTAAGTTGAACATCTGCGGCATTGAGCGATAATTTTTTCAGGTGCCTGATCTCGGTATTTTTTGTTTTTTTAATCATTCTTATTTCATTGTTAAATGTGTGCACTGGTTTCTTAAGTTTTTTTGTGTGGATATTGCGTTCAACCAAAACTCCCATGGAGACCATAATGGTGTCCACTATTTCCGAATATGCTAATAATTCATGGATACCTAGATATCTCTTCAACCGTATAGCTGTAATTTGTTGTGTGATCAAGACGTTGATCCTCTCACATAGGTAAGGGTTCCACCTCAAAAAGGCGCCCGGTCGATCACATACAATAAAGGTGTGAAGGGGATCTCTTTCCAGAACAGGGATGTACCGCTGAATCTTTAGAGATAAGTTGCTGTGATCACTCAGTTCTGATTCGCCAATCTCAACTTCATTGCATAAAAAACATAGGTCTTCAGATACTGCAATGTAATCGATGCAAGATTTCATATGATTACGTTTCCATGTGTCAATACAACCCTTGTCTTCAAACAGAATCAAAACAACGGGCCTCATTACGACCCAGGCGCTAATGGGTTAACAGCGCCGTAAAAGGCTGCGGCGCCGTTAACCTATTAGCGCCTAATTACGAGGTGCCTTTGCGGGCCCCTCCTTAACGGCTGGTTTTACCAGCCGTTAAAGTAGGGACCCCCAAAGGGACCTTGGTGCTAAGTACGGTGCCACAATTTGCGGCACCGTACTTAGCGCCTTCCCCATTCCCATTGATCCCTATGGGGCGAAAATGGGAATGGGGAAGGGCCATGGCGGCATGGGGAATTACCGCCCTGCCAACCTTGGAATTGGGTGGTAATTCCCCATTCCGCCATGGCGGACACCGGCATGGACCATGGTGCTAACAGCACCATGGTCCTCCCTCCGCCTGGGTCGTAATGAGGACCAATATCCATTTAGCCAACCTTGTATACCATATTTCCCCTCTCTTAATGGAGAGTGTTTTCTTTTTGGCAGGTTATCTACATTACAATCTGGGGCTAAGTGCCTTGTGCAATCTGAATTAAAGTCACCTCCTAGTATTACCTTGCATTGTGGCCATTGGGAGAAGACCTCATCAAACAATATCTCCAATTTTTCTAAAACCTTTTCAAGGGATATGCAGTTCGGGTTAAAGTACAGCAAGATTATAAAGTAGCAGTCCCGATTGCTGCTCCCTAAATCAATGACTACAGCCACAAATGATTGAGATTTGCAAACCTTTAAAACGGAGAATACAAATTTGTTATTGAGATGAATCCCAAGTCCCCCAGAGGGCCTACCTTTGAGACCGTGAGTAGCCTCAATCTCGAAGGCAACAACACTTTTGATCTGGATTTGTTTAGTGGACATTATTTCCTGGCACAGTATGATGTTTATGCACTCATACGGCACAAATCTAGTTGCCCATGTGAGAAGGTTTTTAGTTCCACACGAGTTCCAAGACATCACCCTGAGCCACTTTTTGCTACTATGTGGCAGTTATTTTTTGTCCCTCCTTTCCCGAACCCAACAGCACTGATAACCATGACCAATCTTTTGTGTTGTTAGAAATAGCTGCTAATTGAGCAATAACCGCTGCCTCTGGGGGTTGGGAGAATGTAGACATTGGGTGCTGTTAAGGTGACAAGAGGAGTCTCATTAAATACTTTGCTTCTTCAATTGATTGCAATAAGGTTAGTCCTAACATTTTCAACTCTCTTCTGTGCGCCCAAATTAGTTCAGAGATGATAGTGGATTGAACTTGGAGTACCATCCGGTAACTGTTAGCTGGAGGCAATGTAATCCATATAATATCTGTAGATGTTAATGTTCTAAGTGTGGGAATTTTCTGAAATATCTTGAGCATGAAAAAGGATCTTGACTCAATCCAGCCCAAAATACTCGAAATCTGTGGCATAGGGTCACATTCATTGTTGAGGCCATTTGTCTCTCCGACTTGTTGGGGAGGTGGTTGGGAGTTTGCAACCAAAGAAGAATTACCCTCGAGTGGATTAGTGTTGTGGAGAGGGTGGAGGGAATGAGGCTCGGTTTTTCCCGGGCCGCTGTACCTACTGTATCCTCCTTATGATGCTGGTGCCTATAAAGTGAGGTAGATTTGATTACAGTGTCAGGACCCACAGGAATTTGATTATGATTCACTACCCCCTTTTCCACCGGAAGATTTCCTTCCATAAGTGTCAATCCCTCTTCAGCACCACTGTTTATCTCTACAGCATCTTGAATATTCAGTGCTGACATTTTTTTATTCGGTATAGGTTTATAGTAAGTGGATAACAGTGATTGCCTGGGAATGGTGAGGGAAGATGTAAACTCTATTTGTTTCTTTAAGGCTATGTTGTCCACTGCAAGAGGTTTCTTTGTTCTACCTCAACCCTCCCCTTAAGGCGCTGCAATTGGAGGGCTAATCTACTTTCTAAGGAAAGTTCCTCAACATCGATCCCTAATTCTGTTGATACCATTTTAGATGGATTGATTGGGGGGTCTACTACTGCCAGTCTCATCATGCTTTACAATTAAGGAGTCCTTGATCTTATCTCTTTTTTTGTGTTTGGGTCACTTTTTTTAAATTTATATTATGTTGTTTTTTGTGCAATTTTTCACAAGTTTAGTCTATTCATTGCACATGTGTAGAGCCACTTTTCGCGAGGCAAAGTATTTTTGATGTGTGATGTCATGGAAGTTATCAGAGAATCTCTCACCCGGACCTGGAGAATTTGTGTTATTTGCTACTACATCCAGTATAGCTACAAGTGCAGATGGACTGTCCGGTTGCTCCTGATATGGTAAAGGTGGTGAAGGATCATCTTGTACATCAATTGCTCTAACTACCTCATCGTTTGGCTGGTTAAAGAATAGCAGTTGATTGTTTTTTTCTGCGTGATTGGAGACCATCTGACAGAGCAAGGCATGTGTGAAAATGTGCGTGGCCTCACTCATTTCAGGTGGTGAAATTGTATGTGCGAAAGATTGGGCAAAAACAAATGCTGGAGGTCTCTCAAAAGAGTTGAGGTCGTTCACAGATGTTACAATAGGAATATCGGTCTGTGTTGCTTTCGAGGGGTAGGAGGCCGCAGAAGGGTGCAGTGAAATACAACCTCCTCCTTTTTTAAATGTTTCATCAAAAATAAAGCATTCCAGCTTGTTTAGTTTAGAGAGCATGACTGCCTGAGCGGATTTAATATCACGCAGCTCATAGTGAGTGTAGTCCTGTCCCTGATATAGCAAGTTTAGTATTCTAGAGATTACTGGATACGAGGATTCAAAAATGTGCAAGTCGTCAGCTAAGGTAGTAGGATTAGGTTGTGGACTAGCATTAGTTTTTTCACTAGAGGACAACATAGGTATGTCTTAGTCATCCTTGGGCGTAGGGAATGACTGTGCAGAAGCAATCTGTGGGTTTCATTGTTGTCTACATCAATCAATATGGGTATATTGGACAATGTGTTTATCGCATTGTAAGGAGGATAGACTGCTGAGGACGAAATAGAGTGGTCTGGGCGATGTAAGTGGACTTTATCTTTTTGCCCCGGTCGAACTGTGACCGGAGTTGATGGCCCCTCAGAAAGTAGTACCCTTTTTTCAAGTTCTATCAATATTGCAGGGCCTAGAATAGATATGTCTGATGGAGGCCCTACAGAAGAGTCCTCAATTGTTCCCAAGCTATTGATTTCTTCAGACTCACGTATGCTTAGGAAACATTTCCCAAGATGTAGCGACGAGTTACTTTCACCTGTCTTTTCGACAGAAGCTAGCAGCACCTTTACATGGTTTTTAAAAGTGCTGCTTGAGCATGTGCATGTGTGCGTGGGTACCACATCAGTGCCACTGAGTTCTTTCTGAGAGTTTTCCTCCAATGGTGTGTTGTTGCTTTGCAGGCATTGTGCAGAAGCTTTCTCAATTATTACTTTTTTTAAAGGTGGTATGGCACTTTATAAATCCTCACAAGGCTTAACGTACTGTGAATTGGTTTTGTGAGTTTTAGTGGCCATTTTAGTTTCAATGTGACCACTACGTAATCGTGCTGACATCACATGATTATAGGTGTATTACAACATGCATCACCTTCACTTTGTTTAATGTGTATTTTGTGGTAACAAGCAACGTATAGCTCTAGAATAAACCCTTTCACCTTTTTTATGATTCAAAATTCACTTGCCAGAGTAGCATGTTTCCGTAGAGATCCTCACACTCCCACTCGCCCCCTAAACAACCCAATAGTCAAATGCATCATTGTGCTTTGTTCCAATATATAAAGTTCTACCTATGGGATTTGAACAAAGGATCTATGGTCTTGATAAGACAAGTTTGCGGATCACACGTGCCACATCCGGGACTTTTGAGGATGGCAGGAATGGAAATGGGACTGTGGAGGCCAGGTGTCAATGAGGTTTCCTGGGTGTGGTGTGCAAGCAGCAATCCTGGGAGTGGTGTGGCAGCAGCAATCGAGCAGTAGCAATTCCAATGACACCAAGTGCTCTGTCCTGGAAATCCAAAAACAGAATGAGGAGCAGCACTGGGGTGTGGCCTTTTATAGGGGTTCTGGGGAGCACTTTGCAGAGAGTCGCGTGCTCCGTGGACACTTCAAACCTCAAGCTTAGCTCAAGAAGTTCCAAAAAGTGTCCAGATCGCCAGGGGCATGGTGTGGGACCTCTGCAAGGGTGATGTTTCACATTAAAACACCTTGGATTGGCCAAAAAAGCACTTTTTTGGTGTTCGGGGCCTGGGCCCTGCTTGCAAATAAGGGCCGGTGCTCAGCATGGGTATAGTCACATACTGACATCGGGAACATTTGCGAATGGGACGGCTGTCCGTAGGACACCTATTGCGCGGGATCTGTTGTGCGATGCACCTAGGTGCCCTACGGACAGGTTTGTAGTTCCCGAACTAATTAAAAGTGTGACACATGTGCGGCAGACAGTTCCGAACAGGTGCAGTGTTCTTAGGACCCAGGGGATGAGATGCGCATGCGCCCAGGTGTCCACTGGACATGGGTGGGGTCCCCGAACAAATTAAAGTACGTCACGGCATTGTGGACATACCCGACAGGCCCGTTGATCATAGGACCCGGGAGACATGATGCGCATGCCTCCAAGTGTCCGCCGGAAAAAATAAACACGGGGTTGTAACTCTCACTATCATAAGACCAAACAATTTATGGTCTAGGTTAATATATTAATTTTCCCAAACAATGAATGTTCTGCTTCTTGAGAAGTCAGAAAAAAATACGAAACTTCCAGAGTGAACAATTAGGGCAAACTACATGTATATATTTAGTCATACATATTGTTTATTAATGTAAACAAAAAAAGGGAAGTTTAAAATGTTTTCATTATACATTGAATTTAAGTAAAGAGTAATGGTTCTGAACAGTGCCATGAAAATGTACACATAAAATATTCAGACAAAAACTTAAACAAAGTGAAAACAAAAGAGTGACCACTTGAATGGTTAATGTTTACAAACAGGATAATTCAAGATATAAATGCAGTAAAGGGTAAAGAAACAAAGGAAAAAAATACTTTCATATTAAAGCAAACAAAATGCACAATTAAAATCAATGTTTGAAATACTGAATCAAACTTTCTTGTGGACAAAGGTACCTATCCTTTGTATGTACTCATGATCAGCATTTGATCATGTTTTGAATAAAGCTGCCTACGTGTCAGTTTTTAAACTGTAGATAGATAATGCATACACAGAGCCCCAGTTTTACAATCAAAAATACATGGGCTGTGCTAAGGGCACGTTTCGGCTTGTGGCCATTAATGTTGGCATTGATTGAAGAGCCTTCCTCAGGGCAATTGGATCTGTAAAGAGTCCAAAAACAAGAAACACAGTAAAGGTTTTTAAGTGTAAAGGAAGTAAGGCAGATATGTGACAAAACACAATCCAATAAATGGATACTATAGGCCCAAATATGTAAACAGGAATTCCTATTTTTATAGAACATTGTGGGATAATGGTACTGATGATACTTTTAAAACCAAAAGGTGAAAGGATTCTTGCTGCACTGTACTCACCCTGTATAGAACACAGGGCAGTGCAGAGATTTCAGCCTATGGGGTTTGGCGGTGGCAGATTCCTTTACAACCTGCGTCTGCAAGGTCAGAGTCTTCGAGTAGGGACCCGATTTCAGGAGCAATGTTTTGGCACTCTGAAAGGGAGAAGGTGAAAAAGATCCACCGTTGTTACTGAGAAAAATTTAGAGTGGTGCAAACAATTTGAAAAACATGCAAAATTGCAAGGAAAAAAGGGAGGGGGGAGACGGATAGATTGCTAAGTGATTCCTAGGTGATTCCTAAGTGGTCTATACCTTAACGTTATAGTAATGGAGCCAGCAGTTTACTGTGGACCCATGGCGTTCATGTAGTGCAGAAGTCGCTGTTTGTGAGAGTGCTCGTGGTTGGAGCCGCCTTGAGAAATGCGGGTTGGTATAACACTGGGAAGTACAAAAAGGAAAAACGTTAAAAGAACGTTAGTTACTGATAATTACTAAATGCGAGCAGGAGCATCTGGATGTGCTAGGGTGTAGATACTCACCGCATCAAAGAACAATGCAGAGGGTAAGGGAGAGGAGCGGGTTGGTTGCGTCTGCTTGTGCGCTGCGTGCGAGGCGTCCAGTTTGTCATGGAAACCGTGGGTTTTGTTGCTGACCCAGAATGCCGAGTGCTTGGGAGCTACCAATTCGCTAGACAGCTGGGGGTGAGTTACTGTGTGTGCCTTCCATGTGTTAACCTTGTGGTTAATGGCAAGATTAACATAGAATGGAATGGTAGAGGAAGAAGGAAAAGAAAGGAAACAGTGAGGAGGGATGCTACGTCCGGTGGGACCGGCCCGTACTATTAGTTACAAAGTGGGACCAGTCCATCGATGTAATGGAACGTTCCTCGCTCTGTTGTAAGCTGGCTCAGTGATTACAACCGATGCTCAGAGTGATAGGGAGATGTGGAACCCAGCAGGAGTAGCCTGTTGCGTGCGGCAATGGATGCCGAGATGAAAAGTTAAAGAGACGGTGGCGCACTGAACATAGAAGCAACCACGTAGCACAGAAGTCAAAAAACCATGACCGGAAGGATTAAGTTTAGGAATAAACCGGTCGGATAAGGCAATAATGGAGGTGTCTGGGGCGCACTGGACATAAAAAGAATACATCATGGCGCAAGAGTCTATAAGTCATAATTGGAAGTCCAATTGGAAATAATCAATTCAGGTAGGGCAAATATATTCTTCATTAAGGCCATGGTGGAATGAATTAATTCTATAAATCCATTGGGCCTCTTTCTGTAATAGACTCATTTTAAGGTTTGTGGAAGATGTAATGGTGTCTACCACCCACCATAAAATGTCTTCTGCTGTGTGTCTGTATGCAAGATAATGTTTAACCAAGGGAGCACTCTCATGTTTACACCTTATTCGAGAACGATGTTCGCAGATCCGGATGTGGACTGGTCTTTCTGTTTGTCCGACATATCTCAAGCCACATGGGCATTGTATAATGTAGATGGCATTTTTGGTTTTACAGTTTGTCATGCTTCTTAAATTCCAGTGTCTATCCTCGATCGTAAATTCTTTGATCTTTTTGGTAAACTTGCATGATGTACAATTTCCACATGGGAAATGTCCTACAGGTGTTCTCAAGTTCCACAATCCCAATCTCGGGGCAGGGTTTGAGAATTTGGAATGCACCAACTGGTCTTGCAGATTTTTGCCCCGCTTGTATGCGAAGCGTGGTAATGGCTCATTGGGGAGGCACAGTTTTGCCATAGTCCAGTGTTTAGTTATGGACTTTCGAATCAATGGTGTGTGGGCGCCATGTGTAATAACACAGGTCGTTCTTGGTTCCTCATTTCTATTGGCATTTTTATCCAGCAGAAGTGTGTCCCTGTTAGAGAATCTAGCTCTTTTCCTTGATCTGGATATTACATGATGTGGATACCCTCTCTCGGTCAATCTATGATCGAGTTCATTGGCATGGGCATAGAAATCTTGAAGTTCGGTACAATTCCTTCTTATTCGCAGGTATTGACCGAAGGGTAAATTTTCCCTGATGTGCCTAGGATGGTCACTATTGAAATGCAAAAGGGTATTTCTATCGCTGGGCTTGCGGAATAAATTACATTTCAAGGAACCATTGTTGGCTTGAATTTTGAGGTCAAGGAAGCTGATCTCGGAATCATTGCACTCCATAGTGAATTGAATGTTTTGGTCAACCTTGTTGAGCCATTCCAAGAAATTATTCAGATCTGGTTTGGACCCTTTCCAGATACAGAGAATGTCGTCTATGTATCTTTTCCAAATTTTGATGTGGTCTCTATAGGGATTCTTTGCAGATAGAATATTAGTTTTTTCAAAATCTGCCATGAATAATATGGCCAAACTGGGCGCAAAACTAGCCCCCATTGCTGTCCCTTTACATTGGAAATAAAACTGTCCATCAAATTCGAAATAGTTTTTGGATAGAGCAAGTGTAAGTAATTCTACAATGAAGTTTGCTGGCACTCTAGTTTGGACATCAGAGTTGGTCAGGTACCTGTGTATACACTCTGTAGCCAGTTCCTGAGGGATACTGGTGTACAGTGAACAGATGTCTAAGGTCACTAAAAGGTGAGAACTACTATCAAAATCAATTCCCTCAAAAGTTTGGATGGTTTGAGTTGTATCTCTCAAATATGTTTCAGTTTTTATGCTCAAGGGTTTCAGAAAAACATCTATGAATTTACAGATGGGTTCTAACACTGAACCACACCCTGAGACAATGGGTCGTCCAGGTGGATTGTTCAAGTTTTTATGTATTTTGGGTAGAGCGTAAATGGATGGGATCCGACCTTGATTGGTAGTTAAGAAATCAAATTCTTTAGGGGTGATCCAACTACGATCTCTGGCATATATGGCCATTTCTGTAATTTCGGCCAAAAGACTTTTGCTGGGGTCCTGTTTGATTTTATTATAACTTTGATTATCAGATAAGAGCACATGTACCATATTTTTGTATTGAAGGGAGGTCATAAGTACAATGCCGCCTCCCTTGTCCGCAGGTTTTATCACTATGGCTCTATTTTTGGAAAGTTCCAAAAGAGCATTGTTCTCTTCTTTCGTCATATTGTGTTGTTGGTGTTGTTTTTTGTTTTTGAATTTGTGAAGATCACTCATAATACATTTCTCAAATGTCAGAATCTCAGGTGGCATTTGATTATCTGTGGGGCAGAAAGAGGAAGGGACATGTAAACCTGAATCTACCTCCGTTTCTGATATTTCCTCATCCTGAAAGTAGACCTTGAGCCGTACGGATCGGAAGAATTTTCTGATGTCAAGTTCGGTGCGGTACCAATCTGTTTTTTGGGTGGGTACATATGATAAGCCTTTACTCAGAACTGATGTTTGTGCTTCAGTAAGAGTAATTTCAGCCAAATTGAAGATGGGGATGATGTGATCATTTAACGTATTCGACGTCTGCGTCCTCTGCTGCGCATCATAGGTGTGAATTGATGGAACCACGGGGGGCCCCATCCGGGTCCTGCCATCATTGGGCCACCTCCTAAAAAAGGCTGTTGCGGGTATTGAGGTTGTTGAGGATTCCCACGGAGTTTCATTCTGTTTGGTCGACCTTGGTGGTCTGAGCCACTGCTGCTCGTATTCGAAAAAGAAACCCATTTCTTTTTTGGTTGGTTTTGTGTTTGGGAGAGTTTAGCTGCCTCAATAGCTTTATCTGTGGTGTAAGGAAAAATAATTTCCAAATTGAAGTCCTGTATGTCTTTATTTAGTTTTTTCGTTTTTTTCGAAATATTGAGGTTTTTGAAGTCTTCTAATAATTTATTCGTAGCTATGAGTTGTTCTTGGGCGTCCTTAATGGTTTTATTGTTGAGAAAGGCTTGTTCTTCTTTTTCAAGGTTTTTTTGTATTTCTTTGCTAGTTCTTTGTGCAGTAGTAATGGTTAATACCATAAGATCTCTACTGCATTTTATGGCTATGTGACTGAACGTCGTAGTGTACTCTTTGTCTGTCAAGAAAAGGCAGGGTTCGTGTCTAACGATTAGTCCTGCCGGGATCGTGTCTGTTCGTAAGTATTCCCGAAGGAAATGACCATGCAATTCAGTACGGAATTGCTTTTTCTTAAGTTTCAAAAGGTCAACACTCCCTGAAGTTGAATTGTTGACTGGGTTTTGTCCTTTTGGGTCAAATAGGGAAGGTCCCTTTATAATCTCTGCTGTTTCTTCAACAGAGTAACCGAAGGTTTGACCTTCGGCCATAATACGTCACAATTGATGTTCAAAAATGTAAAAGTGGGCGGGTATTCTCGAAGACTCAGGTGTTGCAGAGAAGCCAGTGGAAAGGTAGTCCGCACACCGTGGTTCAAACAAATCAAAACAGTTACCAGAAGCTAGTTAAACAAAAAAACTTAGCTATATTCTAATATAAATTAGATAAATCTATGAACACTCCCCAGGCGACCTGGGTTGCTAGAAATATTTTACAAAAAAGGGGAAGCCCCCTGCGTGTTCAGTGAGAGTTCGGGGCAACACAAAAAATAAACACGGGGTTGTAACTATCACTATCATAAGACCAAACAATTTATGGTCTAGGTTAATATATTAATTTTCCCAAACAATGAATGTTCTGCTTCTTGAGAAGTCAGAAAAAAATACGAAACTTCCAGAGTGAACAATTAGGGCAAACTACATGTATATATTTAGTCATACATATTGTTTATTAATGTAAACAAAAAAAGGGAAGTTTAAAATGTTTTCATTATACATTGAATTTAAGTAAAGAGTAATGGTTCTGAACAGTGCCATGAAAATGTACACATAAAATATTCAGACAAAAACTTAAACAAAGTGAAAACAAAAGAGTGACCACTTGAATGGTTAATGTTTACAAACAGGATAATTCAAGATATAAATGCAGTAAAGGGTAAAGAAACAAAGGAAAAAAATACTTTCATATTAAAGCAAACAAAATGCACAATTAAAATCAATGTTTGAAATACTGAATCAAACTTTCTTGTGGACAAAGGTACCTATCCTTTGTATGTACTCATGATCAGCATTTGATCATGTTTTGAATAAAGCTGCCTACGTGTCAGTTTTTAAACTGTAGATAGATAATGCATACACAGATCCCCAGTTTTACAATCAAAAATACATGGGCTGTGCTAAGGGCACGTTTCGGCTTGTGGCCATTAATGTTGGCATTGATTGAAGAGCCTTCCTCAGGGCAATTGGATCTGTAAAGAGTCCAAAAACAAGAAACACAGTAAAGGTTTTTAAGTGTAAAAGAAGTAAGGCAGATATGTGACAAAACACAATCCAATAAATGGATACTATAGGCCCAAATATGTAAACAGGAATTCCTATTTTTATAGAACATTGTGGGATAATGGTACTGATGATACTTTTAAAACCAAAGGTGAAAGGATTCTTGCTGCACTGTACTCACCCTGTATAGAACACAGGGCAGTGCAGAGATTTCAGCCTATGGGGTTTGGCGGTGGCAGATTCCTTTACAACCTGCGTCTGCAAGGTCAGAGTCTTCGAGTAGGGACCCGATTTCAGGAGCAATGTTTTGGCACTCTGAAAGGGAGAAGGTGGAAAAGATCCACCGTTGTTACTGAGAAAAATTTAGAGTGGTGCAAACAATTTGAAAAACATGCAAAATTGCAAGGAAAAAAGGGAGGGGGGGGGACGGATAGATTCCTAAGTGATTCCTAGGTGATTCCTAAGTGGTCTATACCTTAACGTTATAGTAATGGAGCCAGCAGTTTACTGTGGACCCATGGCGTTCATGTAGTGCAGAAGTCGCTGTTTGTGAGAGTGCTCGTGGTTGGAGCCGCCTTGAGAAATGCGGGTTGGTATAACACTGGGAAGTACAAAAAGGAAAAACGTTAAAAGAACGTTAGTTACTGATAATTACTAAATGCGAGCAGGAGCATCTGGATGTGCTAGGGTGTAGATACTCACCGCATCAAAGAACAATGCAGAGGGTAAGGGAGAGGAGCGGGTTGGTCGCGTCTGCTTGTGCGCTGCGTGCGAGGCGTCCAGTTTGTCATGGAAACCGTGGGTTTTGTTGCTGACCCAGAATGCCGAGTGCTTGGGAGCTACCAATTCGCTAGACAGCTGGGGGTGAGTTACTGTGTGTGCCTTCCATGTGTTAACCTTGTGGTTAATGGCAAGATTAACATAGAATGGAATGGTAGAGGAAGAAGGAAAAGAAAGGAAACAGTGAGGAGGGATGCTACATCCGGTGGGACCGGCCCGTACTATTAGTTACAAAGTGGGACCAGTCCATCGATGTAATGGAACGTTCCTCGCTCTGTTGTAAGCTGGCTCAGTGATTACAACCGATGCTCAGAGTGATAGGGAGATGTGGAACCCAGCAGGAGTAGCCTGTTGCGTGCGGCAATGGATGCCGAGATGAAAAGTTAAAGAGACCACTGGACATGGGTGGGGACATAGGTGTCCACTGGACATGGGTGGGGTCCCCGAACAAATTAAAGTACGTCACGGCATTGTGGACATACCCAACAGGCCCGTTGATCATAGGACCCGGGAGACGTGATGCGCATGCCTCCAAGTGTCCGCCGGACAGGGCAGGGGCTCCAAACTAATTAACATTATGCAACAACTTTGCAGACATGACAGACAGGTGCAATGTCCATGGGACACAGGGAATGTGATGCTTGTGTGCCCAGGTGTCCGTAGGACAGTGTTGGAGTCCTCAAACTAATTAAAGGTAAGTCAGAGCTTTGCAGACATGCGGACAGGCAGGGACACTTCCATTTTGAATGTAGACTTTCCGGACAGGCGTTGTGTCCGTAAGACACCTGCATTTTGATTAATTGCAGACATTTGAGACAGTACTGCGCTCTGCGGACTCCTAACAGGGCTTTTATAAAAATAAAACACACACACACAGCAACAGTACACACATAGAACTTTATTTACACACATAAATACACAATTAGGAAGGAGAACGGGTAGCAGAAATGGAATTGGGGTTTTACAAAGGTTGGGCATCAGGGGAGGAAGGGATTGAGGTCTCATCATAACGTCTTTGCTTATAGGGAATTTGTGGGGATGGTTGGCTGGGACAGGGGGAATAGGTGCAGGTGCAGATGGGGCAGTTGTATTTAATATTATCCATTATATGTCTCTGAACACATTTTTTTAAGTCACCAAAACTGTTCATTAATTGGTCAATTCTTGCTTCCAGGCTCACTAGTTTATTTTGCACACTGTTAGTTTGTTTTTTATGTGCCCAAGCACTTGTGGAGGCAGTGCTGCTTCTGATCCATTCCCTTCATTTCCCGTATGTACTGTTAACCCTATTAGTGCCCATTGGAAAACACTCAGTGCCATGCTATTTTCCCTGATTCTTAGCTTTCATCTCAAATTGCTGTAGCTCACTAGAAATCAATAATACTATAGGATAACCATACATTTTTTGCTTCAGTATATTGTTCTCTATAAACTGAGCCAAAAAGCACACGTTTGTGTCACACCCTGAGGTCACATGACATAATTCAATATGGTGGACACATATCAATGTAAAGAGTATATATCACTGACGACAAAGGTAGCACTTTCAGAAAACTATTTTTTTCAGTAGGTAGATGGGCAAATTTCAAGTATATTATGTTTGCTGCTCAGACAAAAAACTGAAGTTTCATGTTTTATTTTATTTATTTCTTTTTTGGGGCTTAGCGTAAGTGCATCCCATGAGTGTCAAATGTGAACTTTTTTCCAATCCACAAATATAATGAAAAAAGTGAAAGGAAAAGACCAGTAATTTAGAAGCATCATTAGGGAAATCATGTTTTACTTAGTAGCAATATGATGCAAAGGAAAATAAATATTCTCAGAGGTTCTGGGTAGTCTACATACATTTAAAAATGGCCGACATTATTTATTTCCCTTGCTGTTTTCCCTGCAAGAATCTCTATTTCAGAACTGGAACTCAATAAAGTCTAGTAAATGGTTTGTTCTGTTATGTATGTTTAGTCAGCAGACAATTTTCGAACGTGTTATATCTGTATGTGAGCCAATGGGTCACAGAGTCTTTGTATCTGACCTTTGACCTTAAAATGCACTACATTCAATGTTTTTGTCATCATATCTTTATAACCCTAGATCTGTTGTCTTAATTGCGGTGTCTTTTGAAAGTAAATGACATGTTCTCCATAATCCATTGTCTAATATGTAGAGAGGTTATAACATTTGACCTTTGACCTCACAAAAATCAAGTGCAAAGTGCTTTTTTGTTAATTGTTATACAACCGTGGGACAGATTTTGACAAATGAGGTGTCTTTTCGAAAGTCCTGATTTGTGCTTTTTAATTTATGGATCAGATAAGGTCTCTGGTTATGTTATTTGACCTTTGACCTTATAATCTCCCACCCAAAAGTGTTTTTGTTTTGTTGCTCTGCTACCATTTAGTACATTTATATAAAGAGGTTTTATTGGAACAGTCATGGTGGGTACTTTGACTTGGAGGCATCAAGTGGAGTGTAGGCAGTATGACATTTGACCTTTGACCTTAGAATGAGCACTTTCAAAGTGTTTTTGTAATTTCTCAGCAACCATTCATTTGATTTAGATGTGTGGGGTATCACTGTAATGGACATGGGATGTGCTACTCATCAATGGGGCAGACAGTCAAAGTGGCCTTTTTGTTTGACCTTTGACCTCAGAAAAAAGGATTATATGATGTATTTGTTATATTTTGACAATTCTTGAACAGTTTTAGAAAAGGGTGAAGCCAACAATAATGTATTGGTATGCACTATCAAATCTATTGGATATATAGGTCAAGTGGAAATTATCGTTGATCTTTGACCCTTAGAACAATCATTCTCAATGCGTGTGTTGCTATTGCTTTAGAACTGGGTTCGATAGAGACAAATGTGCTGTCATCACAAACCAATGGTACATTCTTTCGTATAAAAAGGTACAGATAGTTTGAGATGCTTTGTGATTTGACCTTTGACCTCTAAATCATTCAACTAAACGTTTTTGTTTGGCTACGATGTACAACGTTTACACATGGGGTGTTGTTAGAATGGTCATGTACCATTCTAACATCAAGTAGGGCATGGGGCGGTAGGAAATGTGACCATTTATTTGATTTCAATGTGTGGGGTATCACTGCAAAGGTTTTGGGATGTACTCTCTCATAAATGTTGTAGCTAGCCAGAGTGCCAATTTAATTTGGCCTTTGATCTCAGAATATTCTAAATATGATTTTTGGTTATATTTTCACAACTCTTGTGCAGATTTATAAAAATGGGAAGCCATGAGATTTGGATATCTAAGTCAAGTGGCAATTATTGTTGACCTTTGTCCTTAAAACGGTCATTCTTAATGTGTTTGTGGCAATTTGTTTGAAACCATTGAACCAGTACAGACAAGTGTGATGTTATCTAAAAGCCATATTACATACTTTCCTATTAAAAGGTACAGCTATTTTGAGATGTTTTGCCATTTGACCTTTGGCCTAAAAATCACTAACTGAAAGTGCTTTTTTTGTTTTGTTCAAAAACCACAGACCAGACATTACTGACATGTGACTATAACATGGCAATAACACCTGATCCGGCCGGCCAGCTTGTGTGGCAATGGCCCTGAGCCCACAATATAGGCCTGAGTGCAGCAAGGGCCTCAGAGACGGGCCCAGGTGGCATTACCCCACCGATCCGGCTTGCCGGATCGTGTGTTATTGCCAGTAGTGTCTCAGGTTGGGGTGCTAATAACAATTTATTTTGTTGGAATAAATGGGATGTTTCCTATTCAAACAACATATTAACCTAAGATGGGGGCCGTGGAGATGGAAGGTGTGGCTCCATGCTGTGTCCCTCTTCCATTTCCACGGTGGCCCAGGATGGAGGCTGGAGTGGTGCCGGCAGTTGTGCTGCAGCTAAAAGCATAAGCTGATTGGGTTAAGAGGGTATGAAGGGGAGGAAACGATGACCGGAGGACAGGGGAGCATGGAAGTAAGATGGCTTGGAGAACATTAACTTTAACCTCTTTCATGGAAATGGGAGAGCCAGCAAAAAGCATGACTAGCCATTTAGCATTAGTGTCTTAATAAAATCATAGAGGAAAAAACAAGGAATTTGGTCTCTTAGAAAAAATTGGAGGTTGAACTAGAATGCATGTGTTAGGTATTTCTCCCCTTTTTGTCGGTAGGAATGAGTGAGTAGCCACCTGTAGGAGACCTGAGGAGAATAACACCTTACTGCACACATGTGCAAAAAAAAAAACAGAACGCCCAGGGGGTGAAATAAGGGGGCCCTCGTGAGGGCCTAGAGTAGGTCAACCCAGAGGACTGACAGCTGTACAAGTACATCTGGCTAAATAAACAGAGTCTTACATCTTTGTCAAGTGTGAGCCGCTTTCATTTATGTAATGAAATCTGTTAAACCAATCCTGCATACATTGGAAACATATTACACCATTGTGCTCCTAGCAGAGGTGCTCCTTGTGAGTACATGAAAGAAACAATTCTTTACAGTTCTCATTTCATCACTTTCAATACCATTAAATACACATTTGCTGCAATAGTATGGAAGTAGGTCTTGGGGGGGTCACCTAAGAACAAGTGCATTCACATATGGTAAATACTCAATTATATCAGAGGGATCACCTGAGAACAAACGCTTTCACATTTGGCAAGTAAATAATCAATTGTGTCAGTGTGGCCGCCTAAGAACAAGCGCTTTCACATGTGGTGAATAAATCCTCAATTAGATCAGTAGGATCACCTGAAAACAAACATTCACATTTGGTAAATAAATAATCAATTATATCAGAGGGATCACCTGAAAACAAACGCTTTCACATTTGGCAAGTAAATAATCAATTGTGTCAGTGGGGTCGCCTGAGAACAAGTGCTTACACATATGGTGAATAAATACTCAATTAGATCAGTGGGATCACCTGAGAACAAGCGCCTTCACAGTTGGTAAATAAATAATCCATTCTGTCAGTGGGCTCACCTGAGAACAAACACATTCACATTCAGTAAATAATCAATTCTATCATTGGGATCACCTGAAAACAAATGCATTCACATTTGGTAAATAAATAATCGGTTCTGTCAGACCAGTGTCCCCTCGATACTGGTAGCTGTTTACCTAGCTCAGGGGCGTACAACCTTAGGACACCAAACCTCTCGTTGAGAACACCAGAGCTCGTTAACAACCTCTGAATGATCCTCAGGTGCTGTTTCTTGAGGGTCTATGGATGCGGGTGGTCCATCCCTAGTCACAGAGTCTGGCCTTGGCAGGTTTTCCTCTTGGGTTTGGGAGCCCCGCATATGCGTTCCCAAACCTTGATGTTTCTCTCCTTATCCCAGACTGTTCGGCAGGACCTGTATTTGTATCCTTGCTTCCATACCAGTAGCCCAAGGCTAAACCTTCAGCACTTTCATCCCCTTCCTTGTCCTCGGTACAGGCCCAAATGTCTGAGGGCCTTGGGGCTACTTCAGTGGTTGGAAGCTCTATATCTTCGGCATCTCTCTTCTCTCTTGACTTGGAGGCTACAGACGTTACAATACATGGGCCTGTGGGTTGTAGGATTTCTCCATACATGGGCTCCTGTTGAAGACTTCTGGTGCTCCTCTCACTGGGGGGAAAAGGGAACTTCAGCAACAGTCGGATTCATTTCCACACCATCCCCATATGTCAGGAGATGATTTCTGTGGAGGGTCTTAACATCCCTCGGGTGCCGTTCCCTTCTCAGTCTGAACACAGGCAACCATGTCAGCTGTTGCCCAATCAGGTAAGGCTGTGAGTCACAGCGATTGCCCAGCTTATTTTGCCCTCTCTTCCCTAAATTCCTGATGAGCACCCAATTCCTGGGTTGCAGATTGGGGAACCAGACCTTATTATCATACCTCTTTTTCTTCTGTTGCTCATCCAATTTGGCGTACTTGAGGATCTATGTGAGTGGGTTGTTGTCTGTTCTTACTGTGAAAGTAGTCATACAGTTTCTCAGACACAGACCACTTCAGGGCCAAAAACACCAGCCTATGGGTGGGGTAATTCAATTCAGAGGGGTTCAGCCAGCGGCTGGCGAATGCCACGTGCCTGACAGTTCCCTGTCGCTCTTGATGGAGTATGGCACCCAAGCCATCAGAAATGGCTTCACATGTACGATGTAGGACAGGTGCAGATCAATGTTACTCCAGCCACCTCTTGATTTAGATGGATCTTTAAGATGTAGCCCAGATATCGGCAAGTGGCATCGCCGACTCCCATCAGATTTAACCCCTACAGCGGTTCTGACATATGTTTACGATAAAAGGGCTCATAAATAATATTGATCTGGGAGCCACTGTCCAGTAGTGCCCTTCAATCTCAACTGGGATTGTCATGGGTGGCCCAATCAAGCCCTCAGGAATGGTTCTGGAAAAATTGGCCCGAGTTTGAAGTCTGATGCATGTCGCTGGTGACATTTTCTTGGAGTTGCAGAGCTCATGGACTAAATGGAGATGGTCAGGTGTAGGACCCTCCTAAGCCGTAATTTGGTGCTTGGTAGTACGTCAGAATTTTGTGCCTGTACGGATGTATGGGAGTTATTGCCAGTGAGGCTTATTCCTGTACTCGAGGTTCTAGCTGCTCCTCAGCTACAACCACCTGTGTGTTTCCCGGCAATGCTTGTGCTGGAGTTGGTTTAAATGCAGTAAATTGAGCAGCTACTCAGGCATAGTCTTGGTCGCACAGACGAGTTGAGTTGCTGTCATCCCCACATCGATAGCAAAATCTCCATCTTGGTAAATTGGCTGATGATTGTGTAACATATTCTCAAGGCTCTTGAGCTTGTCTAAATACTTGGTGTTCTCTGTCACGTGATGAGTGAAAAAAGTCTCTGCGTAGCTGTTGAGTTACATTCAGATTTTCCCTGGGTAGTAGCTAGGTCTGTATTTTACTCGCCAGTTGTTGCAGCTCCTCAATCTGTTTCTGCTGAGAGAGGACATAGTTGGGAGCTGGGATCTTGCTTTGATGATGGGGCGAGCAGTGGGGTTGCTGCTGAGTGTTGAGAGGACGTTCCCTGCTGAGACAAGCAGAGAGCCTCTATGATATCAACTACAGTGGACAGCAACAGCACAGGCTTGCAATGGCTTTTTTTTTCTCTTAACAACCCACCTTTTCTCAAATATTTTTTTCCACCCGGCTGTAACTTGGCCCTGGTTATCTCGGGTGGCAAACCCTTAGAGTTGACCCTCACTGTGCCTGTTGGAACGGTTGTGGTCAATAAGAGATCCACAGCAAGGCCGACACTGGTGTAATAATTGTCGGTAATTAAGTGATATCCCTTATTAAGTAAGTCACAAGACTTTAAGAGGCTCATGACCTTTTTATATACAAATCCCTTTTCACACCCTGTTGTTTTATCCCTGCCTGCATACAGGTCCACGTGCAAAATATAGCTGTTGCTGCTGTCACAGACCTCACATTTTTTAATCCCAAACTGGGCATGTCTTTTGTTGGGCATGTACTGAATATAGGCGACCCTATTCTTCATGCCAATCATAGGCTCATCAATGGAGAGCACCTGCTGTGGTACATAGTATTTTGCACGGTTCAGGGAGTCCAAAACTGGACGCACCTTATGCCAGGGATGAAACCCTTCCTCTCCCCGTGCCTTTGCAGTGGCGTTGTCATTTAAGTGTATCATCCGTGTGACAATGAGATATTGCCACAACGGCATGACTTGGCCAAAGAAAGGTGTGGCCTGAGAAGGGTGTGTAAGGTCCCAGTACATTTTTACATTTTTCTTGCAAATAATTCCCATATTTATAGAAAGGCCAATCCAAATGTTTAAAAGTGCCACAGTCAGCCCTCCATTCATCCACCGGCGCAGCCGTGAATGATGATGAATTTGGATCCACTCTGCCTTTGCTGCTAGTAGATCCCTTGCATATTTGTTTGTCTCTCTCACTATGTGAATTAGCGGGTTCATTGGGAGGAACAAGTTAAAATCTACAATAGGAGGGGAATTTCTGAGTGGAAGACTGCGACCCCCTGGGTTCCTGACACTGAATTCTACTCTATTGTGGTATGGATCTGTGCCAGGCAAAACCTCATCCCAATAGGCTTCACAAACATCTTCCTGTGACAGTTCCTCCTCCCCAGAGTCATCATTGCACTCATCCTCAGAGGGACTATCCTCTCCACTGCTTGTCTCTGGCAACCCCTCAGGCTCAAACTCAATATCACTCTCCCCTTCTGAGCTAATGTCTGGTGCCTCTGCCATCAGTTCAAATAAAGCATTGTGATTGTCAATTCTAAATCTTTTGGCTGCCATTTCTTTCCCCTAAAATATACTGTCAAAATGTTTTCTGAATTAATAGATCCTTTTCACAATCTGTTACCCTCTCAGAAAAAAAAGTCTAATGACAGGATGGAGACAAAGAAACTTCAGCCAATAAAAAAACTAAACAAAACCACACAGGGATGGTATCCTGTGTCCTAGAAAGACTCAGGAAGGGGTAAAATAAAAAAAATAAAAATATTTCCTTCCCAGTAAAGCTACACGGAGTAGAATTTACCAAAACACAATCACCTAGTCACCCAAATGTCCAAATTCACCTTTGAAATCAATCTCCTTGACAAAGAATTGGTTTCACACGAGCAATAAAAACACAACCTCTCTCCTTCACATATAAAGCCCTCAAAGAGAGATTCCAGTCAGTCAGAGGCTAAATGTACCTTTTTTTTCCCGTTTCACTGCTGCAAGGCTGAACTTTATTTGCAAAGGTCACACACAGTGGACATGTCTGGGCACTGTAGTACCCCCTGCTGCCTAGCCATGCCCCATTTATTGGAGAAAAAAAAATGAATTAATCATCTAAAGGAAGAGCACAGACAAGGTTTTCAAAACGTTTTCAATCGTCATAGAGGTGAAGAGTATTTCTCTGATTGAAACCTTTGGTGATATGTTGGTAAAAGAACCCAAAGGCTCTTTTAAGTCGCCCAGATACATTTTTAAGTTTATTGGAAAAGGAAAACACCTTGTGATGCCTTTTTTCTAAAAATAGTCACGGTTATGATAGCAGTCAATGAAACATTGTGTCCGGTCAGGTGTGTTATAGCAGCAGGTACGAAGCACAGTATGGGTTAAAACCGCAAGTATGGGCAACCAAATGGCACGTTTTGTATTTTTAGCGGGTGCGGGTGCAGCCGCGGCTATCACTATCGCACTTTAGGTATGTCTTGCAGAATCTCTAAGGGTTGTACATGTAGGCACGACTACTGACGGTTGATGCATTTCGCAGCTATGAATGGGCCAATTGGACAAAGTGGTTTTTGGCAGTCTTTGATAGATGCGTTTACCAATCATAAAACGGGCTATAGCCATGGGTACGAGCATGCAAATGGCACATCATGTATTTTTAGCGGGTGCAGCCGCTTCTCAAATTATCACGCTTTAGCCAGGGGTATAATCATTCCAATTTCTATGCATTGATCATGTTGTTCCATTGATTTTACACCACACAATTTCACATATGTTTTTGATTACATGCCCTTATGTGTACCTTTATGTTGTTTGAATTGTTACAGCTTGTCAATATGTCCTTTTGAATCTGTAAAAAGGGTACGGGTAGCCGTGACTACTGGTGGTTGACGTGATTCACGGCTATGACCGGGCCGATCGCACGTCGTATTTTTTGGCAGCCTTTCATAGCCACGGGTATTGATCCATCACTATACCCGCGACTATGGCTGGTTGTATTTTGGTGCAGTGATCACATTATATTATGGATGTTTTAGCTCATATTTGTACATGTGTTTCTGTTTGGATGTTTTCACCTGAAGACTAATGTGAATTGATCTTATTAATATGTGTTTTTGATATTAGAAAAAAATGTGTGTAGCTGCGCCTATAGGTGGGTTTTTGTTGCTTAACCAGGATTATAGTCACAGTTATTTTATTATGTTAAATCTGGAAAAAAGTAAACATTTGTTTAATCTAGTGTGTAAATAATGTATAACATATTCATTAAAGGATTGTGTTGGAGTTTATTGATTGATAAAGCTTGTAATAGAAATGTGTTTGTCATTTTACCTGTTTGCTTTCTACAGTCCTCTTTTTGTGCTATTGAATTGTGAAAGCTATGAAAGTGACATTTTTGTGAACTTTTGTCAGTATCAATCGAGAACTCAGAGTGTGCACATGTTCTGTGTTTGGCTCTGGTGAAGATCTATTCATTATTTGGAGCAGCTGAAGGTGAGTGATAGTGTGCTTTGATATATTTTATGTACAGTTTGAATTATTGTATTTGAAAGATAACTGGAGTATGTTTAGGTCTATCATTTGGTCAAGTTGATAAGTATTGTTTGCAAAGTAGAGTTTTCTATATTTTACTTCAGTGATTTTAGGAGAGTGATGAAGCAGTATGACATGGTATGCTATGCTTATGTTTGCCAGAAGATATATTTGCAAATAAAGGTTTTTTTTCTGTGACATTGGAAGATGTGATATGAATGAAGGTCCTTAGACATCCTAGTGTGAACCAAACAGTATAACTCTACACTTGACAAATATTGTGGTTGTGTGTGTGCTTTGTAGTTGGGTATTAAGCTGTTTTTATTTATAACCCTATGTTGGTGATTTTCTACTGTGTTAGAATTGTGAAAGTGTGAAATTGCAAAGTGAAGAAGGTGAAGTTATAGTGGCTAAGCGGGTAGAGTTTCATAGTATATGGGACATTTCTTTATACTGCAGGATTTGTACTGTCATGTAATAGTGGGTAGTAATGTAGAAGTAATAATTAACAATCATATGTGGCCTTTTTCCAATTTGCTTGCAAACGGTGTGGTTTGGAAGTACAGAATCTATTTGGGTTCTATGCTATGTAATGCAATATATTGTTAAACAATGCATTGACATAGAGATATTAAAATGAATGGGGTTGCATAGTGGGTTGGGGGAAAAAGTACTATGGATGGAGTTTGCTAACATGGTTTTAAGGCTCTGCTAAAGTCACATGGCCATTGAAGTTTAGTGCAGCGGGGATGGGAAGTGAAGGGAGGACATACATACTGATATCTTTTTGTTGATTAGCAGAAGTAATTATTAGTTTGTAGGGGAAAAGCAGGATAGTACATAACGCCATTGTGTTATTATGCTGAAATGAGGGGAATCAGGTGAGGAAGTTAATTGTGCATGTTTTTTGTTGAGAATGGCTAAGGGGGAGTAATTAAATGGGTACTAGGAGAAGCAAGAGTGTGGTAGGGCCTAATATGTTGTACAAACAAAAACTACTGTATACTCTATTTGTCAATGTGGAACATGGGGGCGTCCGATGGGCACAGAGGCTTTAACCAAAAATGTCATCCTTAAGAGTTCTTGTTTAATGCACACTTGCTAATCGCAGGCATCTACAAAGACCATCCTGAAAAATGTATGCTCTTCCCTGGCTGTAATTATTGATGGATTGAACTCCTATGCTGGCTGCCCTCTGAGGTGTCTACTTCAGCATATGTGGTATTTCTGTTTCTGTTACAAGCATTACCGGAAGCAATGATACATTTCTTGTTTTCTCAAATGCAATTTTGTTGTGTTTTTACATCCAGTATGTATTGTTACTGCATGTGTGACATCAAAGGACTAATCATCCAGTACAACTCTCTTTACCACATATGGCATTAGTATTTACCGGATTTATTTTCTGCAGACATTTTATCACCATCATCTTTGAGTATAGCACTGAGTAAATAGTTTTCACCTCGCTTCATGAACAGCTGACAACATTCCTGAGAATAATGCCAGCGTAGTTGAAAGAGGATAAACAGTCAGTAGTCTCCTTGCCCTACACAGAGCCATGCTGCCTTGGCTGCACTTACTCAGAGCATTTGTGCCCTTTTTTCCCCTCCGTTCTCCCTTGGACTTCCTACCTCCTTTTCTGTTTGCAAGTTTCATTCTTGCACTTGTATGGTCTGAATGACACAAGGCCTAGTAAGATTGATTGTCTTGTCTTCCGTCTTCGATCCCTTGTTTTGTCATACCTATAAATACTGATGTTTCTCGGGTATATATTTGATAATTGTGGGTCATATGATAACTGTCCACCTCCAATCAGACTTGTCCCATCACCCCACTGTCACAGGCAGTGCCATTTGAGTCCTCCACCTTAAGCAGGCACTCACTCTTCAACCTCAGAGTCACTCCATTGTCACTCTCTATGTTTCATTTACCAAGGAGGCATGACAGTTTTCCCATGTGTGTGACCATTAATGCATCCAGGGTACTGTTTCACAGTACCATGAAGTCCTGTGTGGACCTAGGGATCCTGGTGAAACAGGGTGTGCAGGTCATGTCTGCATCACATGTAATCTGTACATTTAGTGTTTGCTATTGTTTATAGTTCTGGGTGACATGCTTCCTGCCAATGGGTGACACACATCGCATATCACACATGTGTGCAATTCAGGAAACCATTTGTGTTGGGGAACTGATCAATGATGTGAAATGATCTTTTTATATCTTGTGTTGCCCCTGCGATTTTGGGTACCCATGTGTGCTGTTCCATGGTTCATGGGAGCTATTACCACTTTTGTCAGTATGTGTGGAAATGTTGGCTGTATCAGGTGATGAACCATGCCAACAGGGTATTTGGAGGACTCTGTTTAAAATAATGGCATGTAGCTACCAACCTCAAATGGTGCAACATGGCAGTGTGTATATTTCCTTTGCATTCAAGGCCTCTCTCAATGAATCGGAGTACGTAGATGATGGTGGACTGGTGCAGCTAATACAGTTTCTTGATTTATTACTCTGTTCCCATGGGGACAGTGTGACTCTGGGTATGTGTGGTCATAATGTTCTCCTCCTTACTTGCAGAGCCATCTGTTGAATGAATGTTATTATGCCTTTAATCAGTAGGGACAGCTCTACAAGATACAGCAATAGGGTGCCACTAGGTTGTATGGTACTCTGAGTCTTCTTTGAGGTGCAGGTAGGCTTGTCATGTCCACAGCAGGTCAGGTGGATGCACCTATGCTTCCCTTCAGAGCATGTGGCAGTCATGCCTACGTCTTTAGTGGTGGAGGTTATTTTGGTGGTTTAATGTGCTATATTTAGCATTGCAAGTAGACCAAATGATTGATTTCCCAGCATCTGTTGTGTCAGGTTATGTACATCTTGTTTTTCCAAATCCTGTTTTCACTGTTGTAACATGTATTGGATTTCAACATATCACACCCTTTTATTCTGGATGTGGTGTGGATGTCGAATTATTATGGTATAATTGTGTTATGATACTGAAATAGGTGGAATCAGGTGAGGTAGTTAATTGAGCATGCTTTTTGTTGAGGATGGCTAAGGGGTAGTAATTAATGGGTGCTTGGTAAAGCAAGGGTATGGTATGCCTAATATGTTTTACAAACAAAACTTCTTTATACTGTATTCGTCAATGTGGACCATAGGTGCGTACAATGGGCATAGAGGCTTTAAAAATAAATGTCATCTTAAAGAGTTCATGTTTAATGTACACTTGCTGATCACATGCATCTAAGCAGACCATCCTCGAAAATAGATGACTTTCTATGGCTGTTATTATTGATGGGTTGAACTCCTATGCTGGCTGCCCTCTGAGGTGTCTACTTCAGATTACATAGTGTGTTTCTGCTTCTGGTACGAATGTTACTGGAATCAATGATACATTACTGGTTTTCTCAAATGCAAATGTGTTATGTGTTTACATCCGGTAATTACTGTTACTGCATGTGTAGCAACAAAAGTCTAATCATCCAGTACAACTTTCTTTATCACATAGTATTTACCGAATTGATTTTATGCAGACATTGTATCACCATCATCTTTGAATAAAGCACTGAGTACATTGTTTTCACCTCTCTTCATGAATAGGTGACAACATTCCTGAGAATAATACGAGCATAGTTGAAAGAGGATACGCTGTCCGTAGTCTCCTTGCACTACCCAGATCCATGCTGTCCTGGTTGCACTTACTCAGAGAATTTGTGCCCTGTTTTCCCCTCCGCTCGCATTTCCTCCCTCCTTTTCTATTTGCACTTTTCATTCTTGCACTTGTATGATCTGAATGACACAAGGCTTAGTGAGATTGTTTGTCTTGCCTTCCCCCTGTTTTCCCTCCTGTGTCTTGTTGTGCATAAAAATACTTTTGTACAGGTGAGTTATAAATTACTTATGATGTCATATCATGTGGGATGTTCTTGGGGATATATTTGATAATTGTGGGTCATATTATAACTGTCCACCTCCAATTAGACTTTCCCATCACCCCCACTATCACAGGCAGTACCTCTTGAGCCTGCCACTTTAAGCAGGCACTCACTCTTCAACCTCTGACTCACTCCCTTGCCACTCTCTATGTTTCACTTACCAAGGAGACATGCCAGTTGTCCCGTGTGTGTGGCCATGAATACATCCAGGGTACTGTCTCACAGTACCATGAAGTCCTGTTTGGACCTAGGGATCCTGGTGAAACAGGGTGTGCAGGTCATGTCTGCATGAAACACTTGTGTATGAGCACAATATAAATAAAATATCATTTAATGCCTTAATACCAATAAGACTGAGATTCTCCTCATCGGCACACCCACTCCTTCCTTTCCTGTCACTCTCTGGCCGGCCTCTCTTGGCCCTCATCCTGCTCCCACCTGCAAAGCTAAACACATCAGGGTCATCCTTGACTCCACCCTCTCCTTCTCTCCTCACATCACTGACATCTCTAAGAAGTACCACTACCAACAGCACCTCCTCAGAGGTATTATTACTTTCCTCTCCTTCCCCCAGAAGCTCACTGTCTCCAGGGCTCTGGTTCTCTCTAGGCTGTACTATTGCAACAGCCTTTTTCTAAATCTGCCTGCTGCTACTCTCTGCCCTCTGTAACTCATCCAGAACAGAACTGCAAGACTTGTCCTTGGCCTCAAGCCCAGGGATCATATCTCTCCAGGACTGAAATCTCTGCACTGACTCCCAGTGGCTGCAAGGATTGAGTTAAAAACCCTTTGCATTGTCCACAATGCCTTCTGGGATGTGGGGCCTCAATACCTTCAACTCTCACTTCCTAAATATCTTCCTTCCCGAGCTCTTATGTCATTCGCCTCCAACTCCCTCATGGTCAGTCGCTTCTCCAAGCAATGAGTTGGTAGTAGATCTCTTTCTTTGGCTGGGGCCTCCCTCTGGAACAGCCTCCCTGCCTCACTGAAGCTTGAGGAGAACCATCTCTGATTCCGGAAGCACCTCAAAACCTTCCTCTGCTTCTGCTTTCTCTCCTCCCCTCCCCTGCTGAAACTGAAACTGAACTGGTTATCTGGCCACCCCGGATCTCGGGACCAGGTCCCCTCCCCCACCAGTTGCACAGCTGCACTGGCTCCCTGGCAATTCCTGCACTTGGGGACTGTTTTCTGCATCCCTACAGTCCCCTACCAGCACTTGACACCTGATGTCTGCACTTACCCTTGCACTTGCCACTTGCGTGATCTGAGTGACACCTGGCCTAGTAGGATTGTTGTCACTGTCTTTCCTCTGTTCCCCCTCCCTTGCCTCATCACGCCGGAGACACTTGTGTATAGGCGCGTTATAAATACCATATCATATCACATCATTTCATTTAATTTCATCATACGTAATCTGTACATTTAGGGTTTGCTATTGTGTATAGTTCTGGAAGACATGCATCCTCCCAAAGAGTGGCATACATGGCATATCGCACATGTGTGCAGTTCAGGAAACAATTGCTGTTTGGGAACTGGTCACTGGTGTGAAATCATCTTTTTATATCATCTGTTGCCCCTTGGATTTTGGATAGCCACGTTTACTGTGCATGCTGTAGGGGAGCTAATACTACCTTGGTCAGTATGTGTGGAAATGGTGGCTGTATCAGGTCATGAAATGCTATCAGTTTATTGGTAGGAGTCTGTTAAAAACAATGGTGTGTAGCAACCAACTTCAAATGGTGTGACATGGCAGTGTGTATATTTCTTTTGCATTCAAGGTGTCTCTCAATTAGTTGGAGCATGTAGATGATGTTGAGCTGGTGCAGCTAATACAGTTTCCTGATTTATTTACTCTGTATGACCCTATCGGGACAGTGTGACCCTGGATATGTGTGGCCATCATGTTCTCCTCCTTACTTGCAGGGTCATCTGTTGCATGAATATTATTAGGCCTTTAATCAGTAGAGACCGCTGCATAAGTTACAGCAGGAGGGTTCCGCCAGGTTATATGGTACTCCGAGTCTTCTCTGAGGTGCAGGTAGGCTTGTCAAGTCCACAGCGAGTTAAGTGGATGCACTTTTGCTTCCTTTCAGAGCACGTGGCAGTCATGCCCACCTCCTAAGTGGTGGAGCCTATTTTGGTGGTTTAATGTGTTATATTTTACATTGCACGTAGACCAAATGGCGGATTTTCCAGCATCTGTTGTGTCAGGTTATTTACATCCTGTATTTTTCAAATCCTGTTTTCTCTGTTATGGCATGTATTGAGTTTCGACATATCACACCCTTTTTTTCCAGATGTGGTGTGGATGTTGAATTATAATGGTATGTGAGAAATGGCTAATGTGGTGTGTAAAATGTCAAATTAATGGGGGTGCATAGTGGGTTGGGGAAACAGTATTATTGATGAGGTTTGTTAAGAAAATGTTCTGAGGCTGGTTAGGGTCATTGAAACTTTAGTAGAGTGGGATGGAGAGTGAAGGGAGGACATACATGCTGATATATTTTTGTTGATTAGCAATAGTAGTTATTAGTTTGTAGGGAAAAGGCATGCTAGTGCCTTAGGCTATTGTGTTATTATGCTGAAATGGGTGAAATCAGGAGACTGAAAAGGGAACAAGTGTCTTTTTGATTTAAATTGTGGTGTAAAGGTTTTTATCTGGTGGGGGGTGTGCTCACTTTGCAAGGTAAAAAAACAGAAAATGATCTGCACCCAGGAAAATTCCCAGGGTGCAAATCACTGTTACACTTGGCTGATGGGCAGACACAGGCTTTTCTGTTCTGCAGCTTTGAGTGAGTGTCTTGTTTCGCTTGGCCTTACAAATCCTGGGTTTGGCAGGCTGTTAAAGTCCATCTCCACCTGTGAATCTGGCCTTGAAAACTTATATTTTATATTGAAAATATAAAGAAACACAATGCATGAACTTAATCATTAACATTTATTTTTTATACAGCTTTTTTTTAAAGATGTCATCAAGAAAACAACAACACGCTATGAGAAAGGGTTGTCTGCAGGGAAGTAGAGTTAAACAGTATATATTTTTTTATATATAGTGTTTTTAAATCTGTAGATACAAATCATGTAGATAATGCAACAAATTCTAGTGCTGAGGATAGTTTTAAAAATGTTGAATTTGAAGTAAGAGATATGCCAACACAAAGTGTTGCTGGAACCGATAATGTTTTTATTGAAAGTAAAAAAAGAAAAACATTTTCAAATGTATTACAAGTTAGTAAGAAAAGAACGTTTTTATAAAAAAGCTAGCAAATGTGCTATGAATTAGAAACAGAGCAATAAGGATATATATAGGAACATGTATGACTCCTAAGTTTTTACCAATCTTTGGAGAAGCGTGGAACCAAAATCTAGATATGTGGTAAAATGTTTTTTGCAAAAGAAAACAGAATAAGTAATCATTAAGAAAGCTTTTGATATGAAAAGAAAATTGTTGATTTTCGTACTAAATAAACTTAAGAAATTGCTTAGGGTGACTACACCATTCTATACAAATATACAAACAGGTCATGTGCTTACAGGTGACAACTTTTTCTGCCTTACTTTGGTTATATAAAATGGATTTTGAATATAGATCGGGCATTAATTTGAGATTGAAGCTGTCCTCTGATGCAATATGTTTCCAAATTATTTTATGCACAATGTGTCCACTTTACACTTTAGGACACTCATTAGACTAATATGCACTTTAATTGGAGATGTCCATTATTGACTGTGTGTTTTTATGCTGTTTGTATTGTGATTTCAGCACCATGTGCAATGTAATTGAATACGTGTCTATTAAAGATTGATTGATTTTTTAATCTTCTTGACCTGGTCTATCCCCTCATTTAGCTCCTGCACAGTGAGCAATTTATCCTGTTGATTTGCTCAATGGTTTGATTCACGTGACCCCCCCTTGTTCTTTTGCAACATTATGTTATGCTCATACACTTCAGACCAGAACTAGAATTCAAAATCTTTCTGTGCATGAGATGCTGCAACAGGTGAAAGAAAAAAATGAAATTTTAGAGGGCAAACTTACAAATATTCTTACTACAATGAGAAGACTTAAATAATATTGGTATAGGAGACAATCCGAGGTTAGATGAATGATCAGAAACATGTGATCTCCAACCTGGTTTGTGACTTTAAGTTGCGCTGAATATGGTTGGGATGATCTTGCAGAGTGGATTTGGGAAACCAGTGCAGAGAAAGACAACATATGACACCAGGATAATTGTGTTCTATGGACCCTGTAAGTGTATCACTTTTTTTAATCACAGCTTTGTATTCATGTTACACGTTATATGTATAAAAGAAAATGGTCCACTAGGCCCTGTAGAACATTTATTTTGGAGGAAAGAGTGCCAGGCACGCAGGGCTCCACATATATATACATATGCTGTTGTGGATTACAGATGCTCTTCAGTTTGGTAAGGAAAGTGACGGCTGTGTGATGGAGTTCATTGAAAAATATGTTCTTTTTTCTATTGCAGCTCAGCACATGAATGCTGATCTACGGAATGAGGTGTAAAGGTTCAAAAGCATTAATGTGGAAAGTACTGTCAAAGAAAATACAAACATAAAGACAAGTACTACACTTAATGTCATCCGCTCAACACCATGTTACTGGTAAATCACTGAGAAATACATATCATTAAAAAAGAAATAAGGAATGTCAATTTATTAATGATTACAATCATGTCATTGTTCAGCTATGGAATGCAAACACTGATGTACAGTTTATTGGTGATAATTCAACAGCTGTTGCTCATTATGTTACAGCATACATGACAAAAGCAAAAAAGAGCAATGCAGCTGAATTATGGGCATATTTATCATCAGATAAAAGTCTCAGTCAGAAACTTGGAAGCTTTGGTTTGAATATGCTTTCACATAGAGAGTTTGGTAGCTATGAAACTGCACACTGGCTAACTAGTTTGCCTCTGTATGGATGTACCGTTAATGCAGTTTGGTTAAGTATTGGACCAGTTAGTACTAGTAATAGGGTATTGAAGCCTTTAACTGAAATTGAGCAGTTAGCTGAAGCAGCACCTGACAGTACAGAGATTTTGAAAACCAACTTGATTGATACATATTATCCAATTCGATCTGAAGTGTTAGAGGATCTTTGTTTTATATGAAGTAGCCCAATGCTACTCATAACAAAATATTGAACAAACAGTGACAGAAGACGGTTTAAAGTACATGGATGTTGTGGTTGTCTAGTGAGACATGAAAATGCAAGTCTCATTAACCACATGAAACTGTCTTGCCAAAGTGCAGAGAAAACAGAATTATTTTATTTTTGTATTTTGTAGTTGTTCTTCCCATGGCGTGCCAAGTGATTTACTTGGAAGTTTTGAAATTTGTGAAAAACCCCTTTTTGATAAAAATGCTTAATTACATATCCAAAATATGAGCAGCATTTGGACTTACTGGAGAAAGAACTACGTCAAGACAAACTTTTGGCAGCTGAATTGGCAAAAGAGACTCCTGAGGGCAGTCAAGATTCTGCAGCAGAAAGCTAAAATGTTCTTGGTGAGCCAATTATTCAAACTGATGTTGAGCTTGCTATGGAGGAAGTAGAAATTACAATGCAACAAAGTCAATTTGCAGAGGAGAAATGTGATGAAATTGTTAGTAAACTTAATATAGAGCAAAAAGAAGGTTTTAATAAAATTAAAGATAGGTTCTTACATGGTTTACTGCATGACAAGCTTGAATGCTCTTGTGTGTTATGCAAACCTGTATTGTTGTTTGTTAGTGGACAATCAGGAACAGGTACATCTTTTCTAATTAATGCAATACGAGCTATGATCCAAAATGTAACATATTCCTTTTTGTCATGTATTGTAACTGCTCCAACAGGTTTAGCAGCATTTAATGTAGTAGGCGTTACTTTACATTGCCTGTTAATGTTAGCAGTGGAGCATGACAACAAACTAGAATATCGGAAACTTGTATCAAGTGCAGCACAAGACATAGGAAAGGTTCTTGGAAAATGAAATAACTTCATTGTAGATATATTAAGTATGATGTCTAACTTGATGCTAGCTTTCAGTCACTTGCGCATGCAAGAAGTTTTGAAGACTGAAGACAACATTATTTTGGAAGTAAACATGTCATTGTTTTTGGAGACTTGTTACAATTAACTCATGTGAAAGGTCAACCAGTTTTGTGAATGTCAATCTAAGAATGCTCAAAAAGTATAGAAATTGTTGGTCATTGTGGAGCATGACAACAAACTAGAATATCGGAAACTTGTATCAAGTGCAGCACAAGACATAGGAAAAGTTCTTAGAAAATGAAATAACTTCATTGTAGATATATTAAGTATGATGTCTAACTTGATGCTAGCTTTCAGTCACTTGCGCATGCAAGAAGTTTTGAAGACTGAACACAACATTATTTTGGAAGTAAACATGTCATTGTTTTTGGAGACTTGTTACAATTAACTCCTGTGAAAGGTCAACCAGTTTTGTGAATGTCAATCTAAGAATGCTCAAAAAGTATAGGAATTGTTGGTCATTGTAAGCTTTGGAATTGTTTTGAATTCCAGGAACTTACCGTTAATATGAGGCAATCTAGAGAAGAGTATGCAGAAATGCATAATAAGATTCATATAGGTGTTCTTGAGGAAAATGTGGAAGCAGTTGTAAACGGAACTGATTTCTAACATGTTTCTTTTAGTTTGCAGTCAGTATGATGTTATTTTGTTATGGTGTTGCTTTGATGTGCATGCTTGCAGAGTGTAACAAGTTTAACTCTACAATGCTACTGCCAGAGAAGAAAAACATTGTAGAGATCAAATACAATAGATTGTCATGTTATGCCTTTAGAGTTGGCTAAGAGAGCAAAAGCTTGATTAGTTAACTAGAGACTTACATTTCTAAAACAGCAGGTCTGGAAGGAGTTTTAAAACTGTGTATCAATGCACAAGTAATGTTGACGAGGAATTTGAATGTAGAAATTGGTGGAGCGATAGGAAGAGTGATTGCATTTCACACTTTCCCTCAATGTACAAGTATTGATCATGTAGAAGGAACTCACTTGATTTCTCAGACCTTTGCATGTTTCATGCGTTTTAAGGATATCTTTGTGACACAAAGTTTCCATTGTGTTCTCCGTATGCAATGACTATTCATAAATCACAAGGGTTGACTTTAGAAGCAGCACCTATTGACAGTGGCCATAAAAATAGATATAAATAGATAAAGACAGAATGTCAAATGTAGCTTTGTCACTTGTTAAAAATATAGAAGGATAATACACTTTGATAAAAGCAAAGTGACAGCTCACATTTCTTGTACTGAAGAATATAATAGCTTATGTGTACTGTATGCTCCTCACCTGAAACGTATACCTGTACCTGGAAGCGCTCATACATGAAACATAAGGAGTCAGTGAAAGCACATTCAAATGAAATCAGTCTTTGTAAGACTAAAAAACAACGGAATGTAATGGTCATTCAACTGTAACATACTGAGAGTAATGAAATATGAGGTGGATGCTATTGTAATGCAGCTTTGTGTGTGTTGTTTCAAATGACTCCATTGATGCAAGAAATAGCTTCAACAGCAGAAAAGCAGCTATTTGCTGAGTTTTTATTTCTTAAAATGTCTGTATATGAAAATCCACACAGTTTGCATTCGACAATGTCAATCCAAAATGAAGTAGCTGTTGCAAGTGGAAATCAACCACTTTCTCAAAATACACAGGAGGGCAGTCAAGAATTGTTAATGAATGTCTTTGAGACATTAGTGAAAGAAACTGTTAATGTAGATGGGTGTGTAGGAATTAGTTACGAGTGGAATCATATGTGCCCAACATGTAAGAAAGGATGTTCTACTCCAGATCTTTTTGAAAGATTTGTGTATCTGCATGTGCCTGATTAGAAAAGTGTAACATTTTCTGATCTTGTAACTAAAGCATTCCACGACATGCAATGCAGTGACTGTGTTTGTAATTTATAATCAACACTGCAAAATCTAGTTTTTAATAAGTATATACTGATTATGTTTCAAAGATTAATGTAGAGGATATGAAGATTAACACATAAATAATTAATTTTGTAAATAGTCAAGTTTCTGTTAGTAAGAACACTTTTAAAATGTGTGCAATTATTTTTCATGAGGGGCATCCAGTAAATATGGACATTTTATGACATGGGTGCGTACAGAAGTAGATTGGCTTGTTTGTAATGGGTCTATAGTCACATACCAAGCTAGATTGCCAAAGGGTTTAGAGAATGCTTACTTAATGTTGTTAGAAGCAAAGTTTTAAAATATATGTGTAATTTTCTTTGTGGATGTAAACATGGAAAATAAAAATGTGAAGTGGGACATGGGTTGTTACTAGGATATTTTTTAAAAACAGTACTAAATAAATGTAGAGGTAGTATTGTGAACATTATATAATTTAGAAGAGAAAAATAACATTCTGCAATCTTCTACTTCTGTTTTATTATGTAAAACACTGTGGGCCTCAATTCGAGGCTTGTGCTCCCGTAATGAAGGGTGCCTTTACGGGACCGGCACCGTTCATTACGGGATGCCTGATTAGGAGGTCCCCTAGCGGGACCCGGAACAGACGTCTGGTAAAACCAGACATCCTTTCCGGGTCCCGTGAGGGGACCAAGGAGCTAATAACGGGGCTGTTATTAGCTCCATCCCCATTCCCATTGAGCCCTATTGGGGCTCAATGGGAATGGGGAATGGTTTTGTGCATGAGGAATTACCAGGTCCTCCAAGGTCGGAATGACCCGGTAATTCCTCATTCAGAGAACCCGGTCTTGAACCCGTTATGGAGGCAGCCATGCCCTCAATAAGGGCATGGTTACCTCCATACTCGTAATGAGGCCCTGTATATTTTAATATGTACCATTGTTCCCTATAAGTGTGAGGTTACATAAATGGTTCCATATATATTATTTGGTATGCAGTGATAAAATCGTGTCAAAAATGTCTCCTGAACAAAAAATCGCAGCAAAAATGCTGTAGTTTGACCTGTTAAAGGTGTACCCCATTACACCATTTAAGGGGAGCGGGGGTTGCAGGTGTTTCCCCTGCTCCCCTTAAATGTAATAATAGGTCTGGGGGTTGCAGGGATGTCCCCCGCATCCATTATATGGATTGCAGTGGCAAAACCATGGCCTTTTGGCCGCGATATTAACACATGGAACCTATTATTTTGAGTGTGAGAGAGTGTAGAAGCTGATGACTGTTTACATATGAAACAAGTAAACAATAGGTTGTAGGTAAACAAACATATGGTGCAATTGAAATACATAATCAAAATAACTGACTGAAAAGGTAATTTTGTTAATTATATAAATAGGTGTTATGTGCAGTGTGGAGTTTTTAGAAATGTCAGACAATCTATTCAGTCATTAAACTGTGCATATTCTTTCATTTTGTATTGTAGGTTAAAAATAATGGTGATTAGCTTCTAGGTGTCCAGAAAAAGGACACACACCAAATTAGGAAATAAGTTATGAAATTGCAATGTGGATATAACTTTGATAATTTAGAACACATTTGATATAGTAAAAGAAAGGTATTCTACACTGTGTAGCGGTATCAGTGCTAAGAGAAGGTTAGATAATAATTTGTAGTTTTAATTATTTTTTTTAAATATGATGTCTATGATCTGAAATGTCATTATGAACTTCTCATATTTATTTATTCATTTATTTATATTTATATAGCGCGCAGCAGCCCAGGGGCATTGAGGCGCTGTTACTTGCAATAACTTAGTTACATGGTACAGGCATTACCGGACTCGTAATGAAGCCCATAGTTATGTTGTTTCCTGGTGAAGGTTGCATAAAGTAATCTATAAATTACTCATGAAGCATAAAGTAATGCCTGTACCATGTAACTATGCTTAGGTGGCCAAACAAAGACATGCACAGATTTTATAAGAAGTATGGAAATTACATTTGTTATGTTATTAGTGTAGTTTTGGATAAGTGTTAATATTTGTATTCACAACATTTGTTATTGTCTACATATTATTTATAATATAGGTATGACTATAGTTTAAAAAGATCAATACTCAAAATAATGTTACAGTGTTGGCAAGTCTCATTTATTTCTTTGTAAAACTGAAGACATAGGGCATCATTATGACCCTGCCGGTCTGGAAAGAACGGTGGTGGTAAATCCGCCACCACCGTTCTTTCCGGACCGGCTGATTAAGAGTCCTGCAGGCGGGAGGTGTCACTCCCACCAGGTCTGACCTGGCGGGTTTAACACCACCCGCCTGCAGGCGGACATGGAAACACTGGCTCTGTCATAGACGGAGACAGTGTTTCCATGGTCCCCATCCCCATGGAGCCCTATTGGACTCCATGGGAATGGGGAATTACCGATTTCCGCCTCCGGAATTACCGGGTCACCGGGTTGTAATACCCCAGTAATTTTGGCAATCACGGAGACGGAATGATAATACGAGTCCGGCGGTAACCTGCCGGAATTTCCGGCGCGGTTACCACCGGACTCGTAATGAAGCCCATAGTTATGTTGTTTTCTGGTGAAGGTTGCATAAAGTAATCTGTAGATTAGTCATGAAGCATAAAGTTATCTTTATATACTATTGTAACACAAGTACATTGTAGTAAAATGCTTTTATTGGTATACGAACTATGGATGTTGTAGCCAATTTTTTTTTTTTAATTTGTTGATGCAAAAAGCAGTTCATAATGACTTTAATGTTAAGTATTTAAAATAACAGAATAGAGGGGGTTTTTCTCCATTGAGAAGTTTCTTTTCCTTTATAGCATGATTAAATAACACAATTTGGTAATGGTTGTATACTTGGAATACAATCAGTAATCTTTTAGTATCATTATGAGAAAACAAACATAAATAATCTTGTATTTATTTTGTTATGACGAAAACCATAGTACCACTGCAGTGGTGATAGTGCATGGTATAAATGGCCTTTACCATTAATATTAAGTACATTTCATTTTTCTCAAAGTTCATATATGGAAGAAAGAAGCAAGGACATGTAAAGTTATTTGGTAAGACTTTGGATAAATATATATGTGCAATGTATATATGCACATATAAAGAATTTTATTTCTAGCTGCAGTTACGGTATTAGCCAATGAATAGCAGGATGTTTATTGCACGGTACAGGTGAGCAATGACTGGAGAGCTTTTAATTGTGGCTCTGATAACTGTGGCTACAGGCAGAAATTGACAATGTTTAGTACTAAAGCTTCATAAAATAAATTACAATACGTATTGTAATTTATTTTTGCAGTCTGTGTTTAATTTTTATCTATTTTTGTAACATCTAAGGTGGCCCTTAAAATGGCTGTTTTGGGAGATTGAAAGAGGTGGGTGGAATAAGGAAGGAAAGTACATAAGGATGAAACATTTAACAAAGGGAATTAAAATTCTACATAAACATTTTTTTCTTTGTTTTCTTTAGAAAAAAGGTGGAAAACAAAATTGGCAATTAAAAAAAAAATACAAAGCATGGCAGGTAATCTGATGTTCAGCGATTGACATTAGCAATTGCTCAATTGTGGTATCTCCCTTGACTACCCATTCGCAGCATTCGTTACACCTGACTTGCATCCTGGATAGGTCAGTGTCGGTAACAGAGGAGTCAGTGTAGTGGACACCACTGTTGATGTAGACGCTTCATTTCCACTTGGCGTTGTTGCTGTACTGCTGGATGGAGGTTCTGCAGGTGGTGCTGATCTTCGTCTATACAAGGAATGGGTCTGGATGCATGTTTCTTTTGTGATGTCCATGGGCTTTACGATATTCATCATCAACATCGTCCCAGTGGACTCTCACCAGATGGTTAATCATTATTGATGTTCCCAGACATTGAGATGACATATTGAAGGGCCCACAGTGTAGAGTCGTGTTGCAGAAGATGCACAGTACCTCTTCCACCTCTTTCCTGCAGTGGTGTTCCTTCACTTTAAAGAAGCGCCAACTGTCTGCAGTTTTCTTCATGCATGTCCTTCTTCTTTGGTGGTGAAGGATTGTCTACCCAAATGATGACGTCATCCTCACTGATCCTACTGTCATGGTCGGACATGTTGCAAAGTCCAACCGGGGAATAAAATATAAAAGAAAAAAACAACAACACAAAAAAGACAATGCTGCAAAAAATGAACAAGTTTTTAAAAAAAGAAAACAAAAAAGTAAAAAGTAAAACAAAAATAGACAAACTAAATAAATCACAAGACAAAGGAACATTGGTTTTTGGGCAACTGCATACAAGGATGAGGAGATTAAGGGGTAATGTGCGAAAAATGCTTGAAGTTACTCAGAAACCTTTTTACTAGCAAGTACAGAAAGTTTTGATTAATGTAAAGTTATGTTTTTGTGGGTATGGTGATTATTGGCAGCTACACACCTCTGCTGCATCAGATTTGACAGTCTTTCATGCGCAGATGTCATCAATTGGCATGGGCGTAGACGTGGTGATACAGCACAACGTGTGATTGGATATTTTGTTGACGTGTATTTCAGTCACATGTACGCGCAGAACCTCATCGCGTGTTATGATTGGCTGATACATTTTTGTGAGAAAAGGGATAGCCGCGTGGGAGAGGTGTAGGAGTTCTTTAGATGACACTGGGGTAGACATCTGGTAGAAAAAATTAGGGATTCTGGCCTCAGACTCATTTTTCTATTGACACCTGCCAAATGGCATTTGTTGCCCTGACGCACATTGCCCCTATTGGGCAAAGGTCTAAGCAGGGCCCACTAAATACAGCACCAGAACAAGTTAGAGTTAAATTTGGGACAGCAATCAGCAAACCAATCAACATACTAAGGAAGGTGAAGTGAGTACTTGAGGTTTTCATGCTTCGGCAAGCCCTTTCTCTGAGCCAGACGTTCATGCCTCCCACAACACTTAGCACTCCACTTATTATAATGATTGGAGTTTAGAGACTATCCCTTTTGACTTTTCCAACACAGTGTCCATGGTGACGCAGACCAGCTGTTTATCCGGTAGTCTTGGTTTATTGTACGACAGGCATTTCATGCTAAGTTGTATGTTAGTAGTAGTGTTTTTGTAATTTGTCAATTCATTGTTAAACTCCTGATGAAGTTATAACAATCCTAATGACCCTGCCCTGTTATAGAATGTGTGTCTCTCGTTTGTGCATACTACATGACCAGTGTGCAGTGTAGCCCCTGCGCCCAACAGCCTTTGGGTACCAGGTGCGCATTACAAATTACTTAACATAACATAGCACAACACCAACGCAAATAAATCCATATTTGGTATAATCTGCATTAGAGAGTGCACATCATTAAGTGTAGTGGGAGCCATTTTGTATTGACCATAACACAAATTAAATAATCACATTTCTGCTCATAGAAACGCATCTCGTTAAAGATCAAAAAGAGAACACGGCATCAGAAGAAGTTACAGTGGTGTGAGTGATCAAGATGGCCAAATCAAATCGATCAATCTAGGCGTCTGTGGTCAGTTCTAACTCCAAACATTTACAAAATACAATTTGGTGGCAGCAATCCTGGTACACAAATGTCGAATGTCTGCGCCTCTGCCTGGCTAGTTCTGTACAACAATGCATTCAAAACATCACATCTCACTAAAAAGACCGAATAAAGAAAACTACCGTGGGAAGGACAAGCAGTTCTTTCAAACAAAAACATCCATGGCAGACTAAATATTTGCTCAAATCACATAATTGTTAGGCATGCAAGTGATATGAAATTCAACCCAAAATTACTTGTTAGGACTGCTGAGTGGTATTTAACGCAATGAAAAAAAAGGTAAAGACATCATTTAAATAACTGGATATCGTAGAAAAACGTTTGAGGTAGATTGAAATGGCTGTATTGATATGTGCTTTAAATGTAAGAGCTTAATTTAAAAAAAGAGTACAACTTACAACATTATTTTTTATTTTATGCATACTTGTTAGACCACGACTCTAAATGGAGCCGGATAATGCTAACCTGAGAAAGAGGCTAAGGGGCTGATGCTTAGCACTAGGTAAAGTAAGAAGATGGAACAACACTTTTTTATGTGCTTCATATTTTGAATCTCATGTAGACACATAATAGGGAGCACATAAGAAAACTGTCGTTTCATCACAAAATTGCACTTTTCTTATTTTAGATGAAGATCATAATACGGTCCTGAGAGCACTGCCTTTAAATCACTACAATAGATCCTAATAATAACATTAGTAATTCATCATTTCATTGCAGATTTCTGAAACAGAAAGTATGACAATTAGAGAAGTAGGAAATACTAGCTTTAATTTGTATGGATGGTATTTTCAAAAAACTTGTAAATTGCATGGAGGTGACCGGTACATTTGCACTTAAGTGCAAAAAGCACCCGTCCATTCAATTTTCATCATTGACGCTACAAAGTGCAAAACACGGTGTAAAAGAAGGCACATTCACCATTTAGCCTTTATTTTTGCACTTCATAGTGCACATTGCGTCAATGCAGCTTGCCATTTATGCATGGCAGGCAGCATGTAGATAGGTACTTATGAAAGCTAAAACAAAGAGGTGATGGCTGGAAGGTTTAGAATGAATCTTAACCACTGGCATTGCTCTGGGCAACCATCCAGGCCAACCCTCTCACCCAAAAAGGGGCAGTTCAGCCCAAACTGCTAGGTCACATCCCTTCTGTACGAGACCACAAGCATTAATTAATTCTAAACCTTCCATCCATCACCTCTTTGTTTTGCTTTGTCACCCCGAGTGGGACTGGTATGCCCAGACGTGGATCCCCTGACTGCTGGGCCTAGAGACCCAAGTTACTCCTCACTGATGAGGCCCAACAAGGCTGAAACATGTCTGGGGATGCTTTTGTTATCCTGCAGATGAGATGTGACCTAGCAGTTCGGGCTGAACTACCCCTTTTGGGGTGCGCCCTAGCCTGATTTGCATATGGTCTTTCCGCTTCTGTAATGGCTTGGCAGGTGAAGAACGATGGTCTGGTGGGTTGCCCAGAGCAATGCCAGAGTTTAAAATTCATTCTAAACCTTACAGCCATCACCTCTTTTGTTTTTACCTATGGAAGCTTCCTGCTTTTAATATGTGAAATGGAAATTACATGTGTGTGGTAATGCAAAAGGATTTGTATGTAGGTGGAAGGGGCTTGCATAAGTGATAATCTGTCTCTGTGCCCCTGCTCTGCCATACACATCAATGAATATACGGCAGCATGTCAGAATCAAGTGGATTTGTTTTACACGTGACATTCATGCATGTTTTTTATGCTACACTATATTGAAAACGAGCTCTTGTGGATTTATATTTACCCTATTAGTGATAAACATATGTGGGGCTCATCACGAGTTGAGCTGTGAGTGGGTGCTATTTCCGCTGAGCGGATATAGCGTTGCCACCGGAACTCGTGGCACAAATATCGCTGTATCACAAATATGCGTGCATTCGCACATGGACCCAGCGCTAATGCCAATTGCGCCCAGCGGAAAAGAGAGCTGCCACCCGAAAACTACTACAGCTGCTGGCGGTATTAGCACACGCTATTACCACTGGTAGGAAATGCATCACCGCTGGAATGGGAAGCTATCTCTCGGCACTGTGCATCTGACCACCGTCTGTCCTTCGGGGCCCAGGTACCTGCTCACCCTGCCACCCTCCTGCACTGCCTCCAGGTCACCCCTTGCACTGGGGTCTGTATCTGTACTCATACAGTCCTCCACCCACTCTTCTTCTGCACTTATCAGATACACCCTGACTAACCTAGCACTTTGCCACTTACAGGCTGCACTACCACTGTTGTATCACCTTATTTATTTATTTATTTATTTACTTATTATTTATTCTGTTCTCTCCTATGCTCTGCACTTTCCAATGTCTCCCCCATTCCATGCACGTTCCCTCTTTTCCCTTCCCCATGCACTTGCGTGCTCTCAATGTCACTGGGCCTATTAAGATCGTTGTTTTTGTTTCTCCTCTGTTCCCCTCCCTTTGCCAAATTTACAGAGGCAGAATGCAATATCTTGGTGGATGAGGTTGTGGCCCACCATGCAGAGCTCTATGGTGCCAGACAGAAGAAGACATCATCCCAGTGCCGCACCCAAGTCTGGCAGGCGGTGAGCCAGGTGTTGGCAGTCGGCCGTGTCACCTGGGATTGGGAGGACTGCCCTAAAAGGTGGAATGACCTGCATGTGCAGGTCTGGGGACGCCTGTGCCAGCACAGACTGAACAGCCTGGTCACAGGGCGAGGCTCACCTCCAGTACTCGACCTCACACCCTGGGAAGAGAGCTGCAGTACAGTCGTAGTCATGGAGGGGATCGAGGGAGTCAGAGGAGCCGAGGCAGGAGCTGGCAGTCAGGAGGCAGAAGGTGAGTCAAACCCTCACCCCATTTGCATGCAACTAAAACAGCCTAGCACAACATCCCCCAGTGGAACGAGTCATGAGCCGAGCACTGCGACTGGGGGCAGTGCGTTGAAGCCACTACAGGCACCTACCGCAGCACCCATGTCCCAGTGCACTAAGACCACCCTTGTGAGCCAGAGCAGTGGGCAGCCAAGGGACACACACAAGAGCCATGCACCACACAATGATGGCAGGGATACAGCAGTGCCCCATTGGAACCCAGCAGTGACAAGTACCAGACGCTGCCTCCTCCCTATCATCACGTGTAGCTGTGAAGTTGGTCATGGGGATCAGATGCATGCAAGTGAAGCAACAGCTAGGCCAGAAATGTACCCTTGCCATGCCACCATGGACAAATGCAATCCCCCAATGTGCCCACCTTACAGCATGTGTCCCCATCATTGACAAGCCACTATCAAACACAACCACACCTGGCACGTGCATCTGTCCGACAGCCCAGGGCCAGATCCATCACCATGTATTTACCATTGTGTATGACAAAACACTGAGAGATTGTCCTAATGCCATCCCCTATGTCCCCTACAGGCACACAAGCATTGGTAGAGGCCTCAGAGGACAAGGATGCTGTGGGGCCATTTGCACATGCGCCCTTCCACGCCACCGCCAGCACCACCACTCCACATAGGGGATGACAATCTACCCCTAGGCGCAAGACGCACCCCACGACACTGCACTGCGACAGGGTCACACCTAGCACAGCAACCCAGCCCACCAGGAGGACGCCATTTGCCACTGAGGACACAATTGTGGCAGTCCACAGCACCAGGGAGGACACACCCCCCAAACCATGTCTTGGGAGGAACAAGGTGAGAGCAGCAGCAGCGACATCTACCATGCGGCAGCAGCCCCCACACCTGGCCGCAGTCTACACCGTCCACCACCCACCACAACTGAGAGTCCAGATCTTGTCAGGGAGCACAGTCCAAGCCCACACAGTCCTGCACAATGCCGGCGCGCACCCACACCCTAACCTGACACCGACACCAGCTCCTCGGGTACCTTGTTGGCAGGCCCACCAGGCAACACACCCCTCCCCATCCCCGCCTATTGCTACTTTTGGTCGGGTCATGCAGGGGCTAGATAAAATGGAGGCAAGGCAGAGGCAAATGAACACAGTGGCCATATTGAGGCTATCTATGTTGCCATCTAAGGGGCCACATAGAGGATGGCCCGTGACAATGTGAGGATGAGGCATGTCGTCAAAGCATGCACGTCCTCACTGACTGGGTTTGGGCAAAGGGTGCGTGAGTTGTGCAAGGGGGTCTATGCCATACAAGAACTAATAAGGGAGGGCAATGCCCTCCAATGTCAGCAGATGCAGGTGTCTACATCAATTCCTTTAAGTTCAACCACCCCCACAGAGGAATCTCATCACAGCACCCCTAGGCAGAGGTCCCAGCGCCATCTGTGCTCACGTTCCCCGGATGCTGGGATTTGGGAGGGAGGCCTTTGTGAAGGACATGATTCTTGTTGGCCTGAGTGTTCTTGCCATGGACACGATGATGGGTGGGGCAAGGGGGGATAGTGTGCTGAGGTGTTGGTGGTGGGTGAGGGTAAGGAGGCTAGCATGCTGGGGTGTTGATGGTGGGTGGGGTGAGGGAGATAGTGTGCTGATGTGTTGGGGTGGGTGGGGGTAGGTGGATTGTGTGCTTGGGTGTTGGTGGTGGGTGGGGGTAGGGGGATGAAGTTTGAACAAGTTACATACAAATTTGTTGAACTCCAAAAACGCGATGACATTCATGATTGTTTCTTGTGCTCTTTATTCACACTCTCCTGATTGTGTACTGGGTCAGTTCACAGTGCTAGAAGTAATTGTCTATTAGTGCCTGTCGGGCCACACTCCCTTCCCTCACTTCATCCCTTTGGGTGTCTGCTCTGGCTCCTGCCACATGGTTGTCATCTCCATCTTCCCCTGGGTGTGGCCTGTCAGCATCAGGGGGTAGGGACACATTCCTCTTCATGCAAATTTTATGGAGCATAGCACACACCAAGACTATTTTCCCTACTTTGTCAGGGACATATATCAGGACCCCTCCAGTGAGGTCTAGGCACCAGAATCATGCCTTCAGGAGTCAAAAGGTGCACTCTATGCATATGCAGGTCCAGCTGTGGGCATTGTTGTCGGCAGTCTCGTGTGGTTTACGTGGCTCATACACAGGGGTCATCAGCCACGTCAGCTGTGGATATCCAGAGTCACCTGCATGGGGTGGAATATGGACATCAGTCATTTGTCTCATGTATGGGTCTGCAGTCTCAATGTATCTGGCCATTGTTAGTCATGAGCATTCTTGTGTGCATTCAGCCCATGCAATGTGCATGTGTGATGGGTGTGCATCCTTTGTATATTATGCAATACATGGCTTGTCCTGTAAATACACCCTGTGTCATTGTGGTGGGTGTTCTGTGGCGTGTCCCAGTTGAATGCACATGGGCACATGGCTGTGGCACAGGTGGACATGCTGCTGGGTGCTGCTGTGTGGATCTGTGCTGTGCCACATTTAAGATGCATTGTGGTTTATGTGGTCTGATGTGTTATTGAGATGGCAGCAGTGTTAGTCCATCACCATGTGTGTGTCCCGGTGTGTCAAATGTGTGCATGCACCTTTGGATGCCCCTGTCAATGGTGCAGGTTCTTTACGGGTGCTGCCAGTGCCTCCTCTTGACATGCAATGTTTCCTGTGGCTATGCCCCCATTTATTGTTGTGCGCTTCAACATGCATATGTGGCAGGGTTTGTACTCACCCACTATCCAGGTCCATTGTCCTCTGTGCCTCTCAATGTATCCTGGCAGTGTGCTGGTGTGTAGGACCATGGAGTCATGGATAGATCCTCCGTAGCAGGCACATCAGTGGGTTATGATGAGCTCAGGGCCACAGGTCACCTGCATATTCAGGGAGTGGTAGTGCTTCCGGTTCCTGTATACAACCTCATGGACCTGGGCCACCACAAACGCGAAATGGGTGCAGTAATGGCTGCAATCACATTAGGCAGTTTTGCTGTGGCATGAAACCATACCTTCATGTCATTGACCTGGGCCAAGGGGGGGTGAGCAGTGCAATGTGTTGGTTGACATAGCGCAGGAGGGCATCCAGCACCTGGCCCAGGACTGTGCTGAATGTTCACTGTGCGATACAATGCATCATGGACACTGAGTGATGGAACGTGCCCGTCACCAGGAACTGGAGGACTGCCACAAGCTACACCAGTGGGGGCATGGCTGTACAAATGTTAATTCAGCTCCCAGTATCTTCATTTATTGTGCCCAGCAGCTCAGTGATGGTCTCCCTGTCCAGGCAGTACTCAGCTACCAGTTGGGTGTCACTGAGGGCCCAGGGTGATGGCTGGACCCTGGGGATGGGTGTTTGTTTTGTTGGGGCTGCTCTGCTCCTCCTGCTCCTGCACCCCTGTATTCCCTGTGCACTGGCCTGGTTATCCTGCATCTCAAGGCCTAGGCGCAGCATGGGCAGTTGCCTGTCCCAGCTTGCAGCAAATAATGGCAGCATGGTGTTTGAAACAATGGGCCTGGATGGGTCTTATATAGCCCTCTGGTATACATTGTGTTCACCTGCGACTTGATTCCTTGAACTTGGTTCATTTACCTCCAGCTGGGGCTGGGGGTAATTCTCAGATGTTGTTGGTGCTAAACCTACCATGCATGCACTTGTGATATGGCTATAATTGCACTTTGTATTGTCAGAGCTATTAGTGCTGGCTGTAATAGGGCCAGATGTAATAGCTCCGGCTGTAATAGTGCTGCTACGTTTTGGCTCCTGCAGTATTTGCGCTGACTCGTGATCCTGTGGAGTGGTATTGGCAGGGCTAAAACTGTTACCACCAGATTTAAGGGCTAACGCCCAACTCGTGATGAGGCCCTGTGTAAATTAATAATTTTCAACCAATATATTTTAATTTCTATAAAATATTTTCATTTTTTACCGTCATTATTTAAACATGTCAAACAAGTTATTAGAGGTTTTTGCTTTTTTACAATTTACATTTTATATTACAGTGAACTGTATAAAGAAAAGCCCTGAGGTTTGATTTTGTCACCATTGACACCAATTTCCTTAATTTGATGATATATATGTATTGTTCTTCAGAAGAAGTACTGCATTGTGCCACAAACAGTACTGTGTTTGTTATTGTATTAGATCCGTTAGTAAATGCAGCAAGCTTCATCCTGCCTAACAGCCTAGGCATGGGGTAGCCCTTATAGGAAAAGAATCTCTTCAGATCAGACAAATCAGCACTCCTCTAGAAAGTATCATAGACACTATTTCCCTCAAACTCTCTTTATCGCCCAGCTGCACCATCGCAATCTACATAATTTACCGACTTCCTGGTCCTTCAGCCGACTTCCATGAAAACCTATTACACCTCATTGGCAACAACCTAAAAACCCCTACCAAATCCATTCTCCTCAGCGATCTCAGCTTGGGTTTCAATCACCCTGAAGACCTGCAGGCAAAATCGCTCACCAAAGCCCTAAACACCATGGGCTTTCTACTACGAGTCAACAGCCCCATTCACTCTAAAGGCTGAATGCCAGATTGGATAGCGGACCACAATTTCTTCACCTCAATCACTGCTAATTCTCCCTGGTCCTAGACAGACCACCATGTTATTTTCTTCTCCATCCCAAAACTGCCCAAGACCAAAACAAAAGACCACACTCCACCACTACCACCCGCCCTTGTTAGAAGCTCCCGCAAACTCACTAAAGAGAACCTCTTACCATATCTCGACTCGCACTGTTTTCAAACCGCCTTTCTCAAATGACCCCATTCAACTAGCACAAAGCTGCATTGATACACTCAAGGAAGCAGTGGACTCCATAGCCCCACTTTCTCTAAAAAAAGCCAAAGCTATAAAACATGCCAACTCTAGGTACACAGCGAAGCTCCTTGAAGCGCACTGCGCTGCTCTCCAAATGACAATGAAACCCTCAAGAATCCACCAAAAAAGAATTCAACGTGGGAGCTACTCAAGACAAAAAGCCATCATCAGTGCTAAATCCAACTCCTTCAACACCAGAATTACTAATGCGAAATCAGAATCTAAGGAAATGTTCGCCATATTCAGGGAATTACTGAGCGGCACCTATCACAAATGTCATCTCCAAAGATGAACCCTGGTGTTTCAGCATACAATCAGCCATGCTTAACAAAATAAACCTCTTACAGAACAAAATGAAAACTAGCCAAAAAGCCCCTTCCCTGGCCCTCACACTACTCTTCCCACTAACATTCCCACCCTAGTTAATTCAGGCTTCTCCTTCAAAGATGTCACAGACCTTGAAGTTTTCACACTTCTCAAAAACATCAAACCGTCCAACTGCAAAGGGAATATTTGCCGAGCCAATATCATCAAAGACTGCACAACCACCTTAGCCCCATTCATTCACAACAGATTTGGTTCCCCCATGCCTTAAAGGAGCATGGGTTATGCCATCTCCTAAAAAAAAACTCCCAAGCTCTTGTAACAACTACCTGTTATACAGAGTGTCACGAGACCACTGGTTACCTTTTCTTCCAGGGGAATGAGGAGGAGAGGCTGCCAGTCTGTCGATGGATCTTCGCAAGCTGAAAAAGTGACGCCGGGTACCGATCCAACACCCTCCTGACAGTGTCCAACAGGACAGGGCTGAACCAGCTCCCAACACCACGCGACGGCGGTTCTCTGATTATCGTGACGTCAGGACAGTGTAAACACTGACAGAGAAGGCCAGGTGAAAGTCCAATGCTAGCTGTGGATGACTGATAGCTCAGTGAGATGGTTGCAAGTCGAGATGATCAAGGCTTCAGAAGGAATTTTGAAGAGGATGATGCCCAAGGCTCGGATACCGGCAGGGCACAAGGCGGGTGAAAGGCCAAGAAGGGTCCAAGAGGAGAACGGAAACCAAGCAACCCCAGGACCCGAACCCCCAGACAACCAGGAAGAGGAACAGGGGGGTACCCAAGAAGAATACAGGTAGGCAACAGCAGGGAGATCCAGGCTAGAACAGAGAGCAAGGCAGGGAAGCCCCAAGAAGGTCTCAGGCAGGAGAAACAGGGTGACCCAGGCTAGAGCAGGCAGCAAGGCAGGGAAGACCCAAGAAGGTCTCAGGCAGGAGCAATAGGGAGACCCAGGCTAGAGCAGGCAGCAAGGCAGGAAAGGTCCCCCAGTACAAGGGAGGTTCAGGTCAGTAGGTAAGGGGCAGCACAGGCAAAGGCAGGACAACCTGATTCCATTTACGCCACAATCCAGACCTGGATGGTGGCCAACGGGCTCTGACTAAACAGACACAAAACCGTAATTCTTCTAGTTGGTCCCAAGGAAACTGTCAATAAACTGAACAGGCAATACACACATTCACTATCAACAACACTCAGATTCCAGTCTCCACCTCCGTTAAGATCCTTGGCGTCTACTTGGACTCCACACGATCAATGTCACATCAATTAAACACTATTGCTTCATCTGTAGCTTACTCAATCAAGCTTATCAATGCGGTCCAAACCTTCATTTGTACTCAAAACTGTCTTGCTATTGTGAGAGCCACTTCAGGATCAACATTAGACTATTGTAATGTCCTACTAGCCGGCACCTCAGTAATAAACCTCAACAGATTGCAAATAATTCAAAATAATGCACTCCATGCGGCCGTCAACATTCTATAGAGGAAACACATCTCAGCTGCTAGACGCTGCGCACACTGGCTCCATGTTAAAGAACGCATCCTCTTCAAGACACTTGCCATCACACAAAAGTGCCTCACACTCACCACCCCAGCATACCTGTCAGAGAAACTAGTCAGAGCAGTCTCAACCAATCCCACAAGGGCACACTAGACCAACCAGCTCTACACACTGCCAAGTTGGGTGGTGCAAGTTTCCCTTTCATTGCCTCTAAACAGGTTATTCATCTAAGACACTCAAGCACACCCCAGCACCACTCTGCCAACTCCTACACGGGGTGCATCACTTATTCAAGGGGCAGCTGCAGGTTCACTGTAACTCTCAAAATATAACCACACTTCCCTCTCTCCATGGCACCACAACTCATGTACTGTTAACTATCAGTACCAGGTTCCCATGTAACCATACGAACCTCAGACTGCTCTATGCTCACTCTTTTTTTGTTTGTGTCTTTTCTGCAACTAAGTAAGCCTTGTGTAACAGCGCTACGATGCTTCAGGACTTCTTTGCGCGCTTTATAAATGTAAAAAATAAACTAAATAAATAAATCTTCGTATACTCAAGGGATGGATGATGTTAGTGAGGGTGTAAAGGCGGGAGGGGGGCTGTACTTCTGCTCCCTATATGGTAGAGGAGAGGCACAGAGGACCCCAGCCAAGATTCTCTATTAAGGTAGCAAAGGATGAGCAATCAAGGCCTAGCTTCTCAGGAGGTGATGCAGGCTGGTTGTTAAGTACAGTGTAGTCCCCAAGCTCCCACAAAGGAATGCCCACACACTGTATTAGTTAAAACACAGTCTTTATATAATTAATGTTCAAGGTTATGTACACTATCACAATAACTCACTTTGTGCTCAGAAAATCCACAATGGCAAATATATACAGTTCTACGTGGTACCACAATTATTACTAGATCTCATTAAAGTGCATCAACTGTACCCTGGTTAAATGGCACACAAATCAAATTAATAAAGGTAACCATCAATAGACATAAAAGCAGTTTGGAAAGCAGTTGGTTAGAACAATTGGCAGAATACTGGCCTCTACCGTTAAACACAGTTCTGTGTGGAGATCCCCCCACCTGGGAAACCTGCAAGTAAAGCTATACCACCAGCCCAGTCCATATATTGTTCTATAAGTCATATTTCCTTCTATAAGGTTTCTATCCCCCAATGTACCTGGTAGAGCAGAGTTCTTCTATGAAGCGTCGATGGATCCTTCTTGATTGAATCCCTTTAAAGCAGGAGCCACGGATCATTGAGAGGTGTCGAAGAAGGTGATCTTGGCATTGACGGCATCGATGAAACGTTTGAAGGTGCCGAGACCACGGCGTTCATCCAGGCGGAGAATATGATTGGATGTTCTATCCCTTTGTCATCTAACTGGGACAAGACAGCTCCAATTCCGGTTTTGCAGGCATCCGTCTGGACGATAAAGAGTCGGCTGTAGTCAGGCGCACACAACACGGGTGCCCTACACAGACTTTCTTTCAAGCCATCAAAGGCCCTCTGATAGTCTTCAGTCCAATTAACCTTCCTAGGCTGTTTGGGTGAAGTCAGAGCTGTCAGAGGTGCAGCTATGGTTCCATAGTCCGCCATGACATCGCAATAATACCCAGTGAGGCCCAAAAAGGCTCTCACCTGGGTTTGAGTAGTGGGAGTCTCCCAGTCATGTACATCCTGTACTTTACTGGGGAGAGGTTGGATTTGACCCCCTCCTACCTCATGACCAAGATATGTGACTTTCCCCTGAGCTATCTGGCACTTGGTGGCATTGATAGTGGGGTTAGCCCTTTTCAAGGAGGCCTGCAACACCTTATCCAGATGTGTCAAATGCTCTTCCCAGGTGGAAATGTAGAAGGCAATGTCATCTAGGTATGCCACACAAAAGGCCTCCAGCCCACTGAGCGCATAATTGACCAATCTCTGGAAGGTGGCAGGGACATTCTTCAACCCAAAATGCATGACCCTAAACTGGTAGAGTCCCTCAGATGTTGAGAGCGCCGTCTTTTCCTTGGCATGTTCCGTCAGAGCTATCTGCCCATAGCCTGAGGTAAGGTCAAAGGTGCTCACAAATTTGGCAGCACCTATGGTGTCCACAAGCTCATCAGCCCTGGGCAATGGGTGCGCGTCAGTTTTGGTGACGGCATTGACTCCTCGGTAGTCCACACAGAACATCCAATCCTTGGTACCTGCCTGGGAACTAGCCTTGGGGACAAGTACCAAGGGACTGGACCAGGGACTGGTTGAGGGTTCAGTAACACCCAGATCCAACATCTTGGCGACCTCAGCCTGGATGTGGTCCTTAACTGTATCTGACATATGGTAGCACCTGCTTTTGACAGGTACACTATCACCAGTGTCAAGTTTATGCCTACACAACGGTGTAAGGCCTGGTGTCAGTGAAAACAGAGAGGCATACTGCCGGAGTAAAACCCTGCAGGCCTTCTGCTGCTCTGTCATCAGATCTGGAGAGAGTTGTACTACCTCAACTGAGCCGTCTTGAGGGTTGCTATGCAGCAAATCAGGAAGGGGCTCACTCTCATCCTCTTCTTGCTCTGACGCTAGCAAGAGACATGAGACTTCTGCTCGCCTGTGGAAAGGCTTCAGCCTGTTAACTAGGAATACCTGAGGGGCTACCCCAGGGGCTCCCATGTCAACCAGATAATTGACTTCGCCCATCTTGGAGATGATCCTGAAGGGTCCAGTCCACTTGTCTGCCAAAGCTCTAGGCTTGGTAGGTTCCATCACGTCCAATCCACTTGCGAGGCTTTAAGGTCATACCAGTACTTATTCAATTCCTGGCTGGCCTTGAGATTCGCTGTTGCCTGACCCATCATCTGTGTCATCCTCCATCTGAGGCCTAACACATAGTCCCCTACTTTCTTGGTGGGACCTGGAGGGTGGCTTCCAAACCTTCTCTGATCAAGGCAAGGGGCCACCTTACGGGATATCCAAAGAGTAACTCAAAGGGGCTGAAACCAACACTCTCTTGAGGGACCTCTCTGTAAGCGAACAGCAGGCATGGCAGGAGGAGATCCCATTTCCCCCTTAGGGGCTCTTCCAAACCACCTAGCATGCCTTTGAGAGTTTTATTAAATCTCTTAACCAGACCATTGGTCTGGGAATGGTAAGAGGTGGAGAACTTGTAGGTTACCCCACACTCTTTCCACATGGTTTTCGTGTAACTAGACATGAAGTTGGATCCTCTGTCAGAGACAACCTCCTTAAGGAATCCAACATGGGTGAAAATGCCCAGGAGAGCCCTCGCAACCACCTTGGCAGTAACAGTCCGAAGGGGTATAGCCTCAGGGTACCTGGTGGCATGATCAACCAAGACCAGGATGAACCGATGTCCACCTGAAGTGGGAGGGTCAAAGGGACCGACAATGTTGATGCCCACCCTCTCAAATGGTGTGCCAGCCACTGTCAATGGTTGCAGTGGGGCAATGACACTGCCTCCAGTCTTGCCAGACAACTGACAAGTTGGGCAGGTCCTCCAGTGGGACTCCACTTCTACTCCGATTCGGTGCCAGTAGAAATGGGCAGAGAGCCTCTGCTTAGTCTTCTTGGTACCAAGATGACCAGCTAAGGTCACCTCATGTGCCAACTGCAGCAGGATGAGCCTGTAAACCTGGGGTACCACCATCCTCTTGAAGGCACCAGGTTCAGGCTTACTGTGCTCACTAACAAGGAGCTCACCCTCCCAATAGATCCAGAATGTCCTAGGCACTTCTCCTTGCGCCTGGGACAGGGCCTGTTTCCTCAGACCCTCGAGAGAGTGGCACTCTATCTGTCCCTTACCGAAGTCCACCCGGGAGGGTTCCCCTTCAGCCAACAGGCATTGAAGGTTGGGGTGGGCCTCCGGGTTGAGAACCTCTCCTGCAGGACAGCCTTCTGCCTCTTCTCCCTCAGGAGCTGAGTTTGGGTTTTTCAATGGACCCAGCCTGTCCGGAGCATGGATCCCAATGGGTGCTGTAGGAACAGAGGTGGTCTTCTTGTTCTTCTGTCTTCTTTCCTTAGGCCTCGCCTTTGGCTCGGGTACCGGACTCACAGCCAGACCTTGTGTCATCTTTCACATAGTGACTGCAGCAGCAGTCGTGGGGATACCATCCGAGATCAACCCCAATTCTACTAGATCATTTCCTAAGAGAATGTTAGCAGAGACATTGTCCTGAACCAGGACAGGAAGCTTTGCTGTCTTGTCTCCAATCATGATTGTGACTAAGGCTACAGGTGATAATTTGGGAGGCTCACCAGCTAACCTGGTGGTTCTCAGAGGAGCACCTACATAGTCCTCTGGCTTCAGCAGGGTCCTGTCCACCACTGTCATGCTTGCCCCAGTGTCTCTCAAACCAGTAGAAGGCTGGCCATTCAAGAGGACACTTCTCAAAAACCTCTGGGTGTTCTATGGGATAGTCGCCAGTACTTCTGCGTACTGGTCCCAGGCCTCAAGGGACACTAAGGAAATCTCTACAGGAGCACTGAAGGTGATCCCTGTAGAGGAGGGGAGGACAGAGGCCACCACCTCAGACATGGGGTAAGGGTAGCTCAGGCTGACAGCCTGTACTCCAAGTACCTTACCTTTACACTTGGAGTCACCCCTCTTGTGATCCAGAGCCCCACAGTCCCAACAAGTGCCAGGAATGCAGGGTACGGTACTGGAACCACTGGGAGCCCGCTTTGAAGCAGGTGGACCACTACTCTTATTCCCACCCACAGATTACTTATCCCCACTAGATGTATGGGTCTTAGGGAGACCCACTTGTCAGCCAACCTAACCAGCTTAAAGGGATCCAAAATGTTCTGGTCAGCAACATACTGAAGCAGCTCTGTTGAACAGGCTTCCGAAAAATGCTCAAAAAAACAAAAGGTGGGACAATTCAACAAACGTTTTCACTTTGTAACCATCAATCAACCCCATCATGTTCATGTGCGCAACACTCCTCCAGTCAATCCAAGGCACATTCTCTTGTTTCTTAAAATCCCTGAACCTTTTAAGGTATTGGGTAGGTGTCTTGCCAAACTTGGCAATCAAAGCAGACTTCATGCTGTCATACTGACCCCTTTCTTCCACACTGAGTTTCAGAATGCAGTCATATCCAGTCTGAGGCACTCTGCTTAACAAACACTTCGCCCAATCTCTTTTATCAAAATCATGAATTGCACAAGCCATTTCAAATGCTTCAATCCATTGGAGGATATGAGAACCCTCTGCAAACGCACCAACCAAATCTTTCATAAACTTGGTGGCTGAGGCTTGGGGGGTGGGGACCTGCCACTCTCAACTGGTTTAGCTGAAGTCTCCACTCTAGCTTTCTCTAGCTGGATTCTTTGGTGCTCAGTGTCCCTATCTTTGAGTATTACTTGCTGTGTCAACTCCTCTTTCCTCAACTCAGCTTCTGTTGACAACTTTTTGTATTGAAAGGCTAACTGTTCCCGTTGTAGCTCCAATTTTAAAAGTGGAATTTTCAGGGCTTCCCCCTGACGAGCAGTGCTGGGGTTTGGAACAGAGGCAGCAGGAATAGTGGCATTCCCGGAATCAGATTCAGCAACAACCCCAGGGGCAGAGTCCTCATTGGTTGCACCCCCCCTTCAAGAGTTTCACCATCACTCTGGTAGTCCACCAGGGCAGCTATCAGCTCAGCCCTAGACTTATCCACAAAGTCTAACTCCCTGGCTTCACAAGCATTCTGGAGAGCCTCTAAGCTCATCCTTGTCAATTTACCATTTGCAATAGACACATTGCTTGTAATGCAGTTATCTTGTACACACCTAAACCTCAATTTAACAAAGTGCAGATATTTTGTAAGTGGCACGGTTATACACTGATTCTTAAAACCATAAGCATCCCACCACTGCCACCAGTGTACAGACTAGAGGGGGTTCTGTACTTCTGCTTTCTATGATAGAGGAGAGGCACAGAGAAACCAAGCCAAGATTCTCTATTAAGGTAGGAATGGACGAGCAATCAAGGCCTACATTCTCAGGAGGTGATGCAGGCTGGTTCTTAAGTACAGTGTAGTCCCCAAGCCCCACAAAGGAATGTCCACCCACTGTATTAGTTAAAACACAGTCTTTATATAATTAATATTCAAAGTTATGTACACTATCACAATACCTCACTTTGTGCTCAGAAAATCTACAATGGCAAATATATACAGGTCTACGTGGTACCACAATTACTACTAGATCTCATTAAAGTGCATCAACTGTACTGTGGTTAAATGACACACAAATCAAATTAATAAAGGTAACTATCAATAGACATATGAGGAAAGCAGTTGGTTAGAACAATTGGAATAAATCTGAACTTCAGTCTTTTCTTAGTGACCATGCTCTCCATTCAATCCGTAAATTACCTACCCACACTAGGGGTAACTCTTTTCTTATTCCTCTCAGCCACTAATACTACTGTCACACCATTCATATCTGATAACTCCATTGTTCCCACCACCATCTCCTTTGCAACCTCTGACCTCTTGCAGCACCTACTAATAAAAGGAAATGTAAACCTACTGCTATTCCTCCCTTTTTCTCAGAGCCACAGTTCTCTCCTCCTTCACACCTGATATCTCTTCCTCTAACACTGCCTTCTCCAGCTTCCAATCACTACTATATGACTCATGCTCCTCTTACTTCCCACTTCTAAGTTTCATTTCTAAGTCTCAGCTTCCTCAACCACGGGGTCACCCCATTCATATGCTCTCTCCACTCAGACATGAATCGTCTGCTGCACAAATGGAGGCGTACGCAGTCGCAGGAGGACCTGAAACTGTACATCTCTGCCCTGAACTCTCTCAAGTCCTGTCTTGATAGTATGAAAAACGGATTCTATTGCACCCTCATTGAGTCTCGCTCCAACCATCTTCTCTGGCTACCGGGCACCCAAAACTCACTCCACACTCCTTCTAAATCCATGACTATCAACTTAACTCTCACAGCTAATGACCTAACTGAATATTTCACTGCAACAATTCCCAAAATGAGAGACTCTCTCCTGACCTTCCTCCCACTCCCTTGTCCTACATTCTACACTCCGCCTACTCCACCATAATCCTCTGCACTAATACTGAAGAAGTATTATCTCTACTGATGAAGGCTACCCACTATTGTGTTCCATCAGACCTTCTTGCTTCTCTACTAATCAAGCCTATTTCCCCTTTAAAGGCCTCTCACCTCACTGAAGACGTCCACCTATCCTCAGACTCTGCTTGCTTCCTCCTTTTCAAAATGGCCACAGTCATCCCTCTCCTAAAAAATCAAGGAATCTATGGCTAACTTTCGCCCTGTGTCTCTCCTTCCGCACTATTCTAAAGTGCTTGAAAGGGTTGTGTTCAACCATCTTACCAATTTCCTAGACACTCACAATCTTGGAAATCACCTACAAGCAAGTTTCCGCTTCTTTCCCTCCAAGGTAACTGCTCTCCAACTGTATCTCCTCAGCTAAGCCCTCCAACCTATTCTCTATCCTAATTCTCCTTGACCTGTCCGCTGCCTTTCACACTGTCGATCACTCTACACAACTTTTGGTAATCTCTGATCTGCCTCCTTGACTGCCCTTGTGGCACCTCGTCTCCCTGTGCTTCCTCTTGCTTCTGTTCTTTCTCTCTTCTTGCTACAAATGCTTGGAATTCTCTTCCTCCGGACATCCAAGAAAGAGTCCACAATGGTTTATTCAAAACCATATTAAAAGCCTACCTCCTTGTCTCTGAGTTACCCTCTTAACCTACCTCTCATCTGCCTTCTAGCTTATATTTGTCACTCATCTCTACCCTGTCCCTCAATTTCTACTGACCCCACTTTAGCAATGTATTTATTAGGGTCACATCCCTAACAAAGCCGTCCGTTCAGCCTACCTTCACTTAAAAATTGATCATGTTGGTTGCCCTTAATCTATGTATGTCCACCCATGTATTTTCCTAAGTGACTGTTCCATTTATTTCCCCACACAACCTGGTAGGAATGTCATTCACACTTGCCCAATTGTAAGAATTTCACTACTTTCCCATCAAATCTCATTTCTTATCTGTTGTATGTTCTTCTGTGATCAAAAGAGCATTGTTCTTCCCTGTATAAATAAATATGAAATTAATAAATGATGCAATCAAACTATGGGTATAGTGGAGCCATGCTCCTGGATGCCTGGCATTCCACATGAAGTCACAGCACTACACCACGAATAGCTGCAAACATGTTCAAACCAATAGCGAGTAGGAGAGGCCCATCCAGGGACGTCAATTCACCAAGCTGCCAGCTGTAGCAGAAGTGACATCAATCACCCGTTGATGACTGCACAGAAAGTGGCATCACACAACCGGTCCCCCTTATGGCATCACAGGAAGTAGCACATTATGGTTTTTGGCCCTAATCACATCACAGAAAGTTAAAACTCAGATGCAAACATTATTATCAATATGGTAATTGATAAAATAACACACACCTATGAACGTAGACAAAAGGCTGTATTTACCAACCATATGTCAATTAGAGGTCTGCCTTGATATGCCATTGATGGGATTATGATATGCCAGGAGTAAATGCATTATAAGCAGCACACGTCTGCAGCACTGCCTTCAGATGCCAGTGCCACCATAAATGGCCTGTTATTGCCAATTATAGAGTCACCCATCATAAATTAATTTGAATCATATGTCCAGGTAATACCACAGTATGCCAGGTGAATTATGAAAAGACCCACAGCTGCCTAGTCAGATGTTGATGCAATCCCATCCAATGCCAGATAACGCCTCCTATGTCTGTGGTAGACATAAGTAACCCACAGCAACCAGCATCCAAGTGCTGCATTAAATACTAGATGCATCCACATAATCCCGACTATTTCAATAAAATACTAGACAGTGCTTCATATACCTGTTATAGTCACTGTATGTAACTTACAGTCTTATATGTCAATGTGCAGCCACCATATACCAAGTGCAGCCTCAAATTCTCCAGCAATTACATCTTTTAACAGTCAATGGCTTTTCAACTGACAATGACAAACTTGAAGGGCACCGGCAACAATAACACCACAGACAAACAACTAGAGTAGAGACGAGATGGGCCAAAGAACCACAACCAAGAACCGGGCAAGATACTGTCAAGTGACAACCAAACAGCCATGTCAGAGGCTCCAAACAAAACGACTGACTTATTAACCCTTTCTCCCCTTCCTGCCCATCCAATTTAACTGATGCCATACCAGACTTGGGCTAGCCACACTACACATAAACAAACCAAGAATCAATGCTATGTTCAAACCCAGCATCTCCAGATGCTGAGGCACACCTAGAGTGAACCACCCACATAGTCCATAAAACCATCAACAACCCAATTGCACACAAAGACACGGGATAATCTTACAGATATGGCAGCCGTAACACAAGGCCTCCCACATGCAAAACAAAACTCACAGGCACCAGTTCCTCCTGGTTCTGAACTTATCATCCTCTCACCCTATCCTCACTAACCTCCCCACCCTCCCTCTTGCAGAGTCACGCAAGCACATAGAGACTGCCCCCAGGTGGTAGCCGTGCATGGTATAAATTAACATGACATATGAATAATACAGTCTTCATATGTAAGGTATAGTTTAACATGTTCTGGCTCAGTCATTAGGATTTACCGTCCCCTCCATCCCTTTCAACCTTAAAGGTCCTCTTAAACCTTATTTATCCACCAACATGCAAATCACAAAGCAAACGAGTGGAGTTTGCACCATTTAAAAATGAAGAAAATGTTGCAATTCAATTTATAAGTACATAAACTGCAATCTTATAGCTAGCTACCTCTGCAGATTATAAGGGTACAGTAAGAGCTTGGGAAGTTGAATGCAAATATTCTGGTGTTGGTCTGCAATCCTTTTGCAGTGTGTAAGGTATGTTCTGGCTCAGTCATTAGGATTTACCGTCCCCTCCATCCCTTTCAACCTTAAAGGTCCTCTTAAACCTTATTTATCCACCAACATGCAAATCACAAAGCAAACGAGTGGAGTTTGCACCATTTAAAAATGAAGAAAATGTTGCAATTCAATTTCTAAGTACATAAACTGCAATCTTATAGCTAGCTACCTCTGCAGATTATAAGGGTACAGTAAGAGCTTGGGAAGTTGAATGCAAATATTCTGGTGTTGGTCTGCAATCCTTTTGCAGTGTGTAAGGTATTGTGGTAACACATTCTTGAGGTGACAGCGCATTACAGACTGGCTCAGAAATATACAACTTTTTGTTTTGGATATTAGATGGCACTAAAACTGCTGCCTGTAAACCAGAATTATTGTCATGCACCTGGGCGATAGATGAGATTTGACGAGGGACACAGCCTGTGGGTTTGGTTTGTTATTAGCCCACCAATTGACTGCACATGTCCATGCTAGTCCCTATTGCCATTCCAAACAACTGCCTGTCCCTCCCGGCTGATAACCCATCCACCTTGGATCTCTTTGAGTCTAGTTCTCTGCATTCTGAGCAGCCTTCCGAATGGTTATGGCTTAATTACAGTTAAAAACCAACTAAACTACCTTCTGGTGTAATGTAACTGTCTTAACCAAGTGTGGCATCGGTCACTTGATTTGTCAGCAGTATTTGTGCCTTACACTGAATCACTGTTAAAAACAAGCATTATCTAAGCCAACAGTTGTGGCTACTATGTAGGTATTATGTAGGCATGTGCCATGCTCCACCATTATATTCTCAAGAACTGCCACCACTTCCAGGCTGTTGCATTCGTATGGCCAAATAGTAACATTATAGCAGTTACTGAAAAATGTGGATTCCATGCCTGAACAAAAAGCCACAAGTGTTGAATTTGCCATTGCTTGTTATCAGTAACATGCAGCCCAACAAACCCATGTCATTTGGCAGTTGCTCATTTATTCCTAGGTTTTTACAATCCAGGACTGTTAGATCTGCTTTTCCCATTTTTGCATCCAGTACTACCAGTCCCAGGATGCACAGAAAATAATAAATGAATAAGCACCTCTCGAATTTACATGGTGCTTGTTGGTATGTATGTAACGGCACATATTTCCAAATGCAAAATCATATATGCTCAGAATAAGGCCTTAGTGCTTCATACAGTAAAGAATTTCCTTCCAAACCAAAGAAAACTTTGCATGTTTAAAATAAAGCCAGGATTTATTTTAATGTGACCATTAAGACCTTTTTAAATTCCTTCATTAAATGCTTCAGAAAACCCTATGCTGCCTTATCAACTCAACCCAAATGTAACATTTCAAAAATATACATAGCTCTTTCCCGTGGCTGCTCTCTGGTGTTGCCGAGACTACCACCCAATTCAGAATGTAGACATTGCTCTCTGAGCTGTGTATTGCATTTCTAAAGGGCACTGCCTTTGTAACCTCTTTTCTATACAGGGGTCACAAGAACAGAACCAGGGGATCCAAGGAGAAAGCCTGGGGTCGCAGCTGCGACCCCTTGTGACCATCAAATTAGGTCCATGGACCATCCTGAGCATTAGTTCAAATTTCCTGGAAATTTGGAAATGTTCTTTCTGAGCAACCACTGGCTAAGGAAGAACTAGCACAAACACAAATAGTACAAACAAAATCTGTATTATTTAATCAGTCTTTAGTAGATTATTGTCTCCGAACAGTAAAGCACATAATCACATAATCCAGAGTCTCATTGGCTCTTAGCCTTGCTCGCACCTGATCTGTCTCAGATAAGACTGTCATGAGATCCCAAAGAGTTTAATAACTGTCCTGGACAATCCTGCCTTCATAAAACTCTACTCACTTGAATTTCAGAGATTCAATCAGGTCGAAACTGATATCAGCCTTTTGAAACTGTTGTCAGATGTTTGACTGTATGGCTTAATGGTGCCTATATCTGGCACTCCTATCAAGTCTTAGGCAGCTTTCAGAGAGGCATGATGTTGTTGCAGGAGGCAGCATTAGGAAATGTTGGAAAGAGTTATTAAACTGGAGTGCATTTAGAATAGTTCAGCAGAAAGGAGTATAGAGGGGAAATGAGTGACCCCAGACCCAGTCACAGAGTTTATGTTAGTTAGGGTAGTTTTGCCCAAACAGCACTGTGTGATGCATTCAGTGATTTGAAGTGGGTGAACAACATATTTTCCATCACCAGACATTTGGGGAGACGGGTGATACAATCGTAATTGTCCATCTCTTCAAAGCAGCTGATGAGACAGATATCATTGGGTGAAACCTGGGAGAAGGAGAGCCAGAAATAAACATCCCAGATGACAGATTTTGGGAGAGACATGCTCACCAGATTTTATTGCGAAGGAGAAGAAAACATTTGGGGAGGCAGGTGTCACATCAGCAATTGTTGATGAAGAACATCAGATTCATAACTCCAATTTAGGTGAAGTTAGTCAGCTACATATTTAATGGCCGGAGATGCAAAGTGGACATAGGTAATGCACACCAGTAAGAACCTTTAGACATTTCCAATGTTCTCCCCACCCCAGGGTATCATCTTCTAAAGATCTTTCAATATATTGCAACACATGATTATGGCACAACATGTTGTGATTTCATTAGGAAGTTTTTACACCTTTAAATTAGTACAATACCACTCTTATGTGAAAGCGGCCAACGAGCAGGACTCTCCCTAGACCTCTTAAATTATATCAGCGCACCTCTGTGCTAGCATACCAATTAAACATACAAACTATTATCAGCATTTTGTTTGAAGCTAGGCCAGCTTGCACCAAGCTGAAAATTATTTGTGTGTGAAGAATTACAAACACAACACTTCTGCAGTTAGCAAGCTTCATCTTATCAGCAAGTGTACACGTATTTAAAAATGGAGTCCTCTCTAAATATACCAGGCCGGTGCAAGGAATATAAGGCCTAGCCTTCTTTATTTAGTTAAATGTTTTCTTCATTTCTTCTTTTCATCAGAATTCACTTTCACATGCATTGCAATTCAACAATCTTTTGACGCTCATTTCATCCACTGCATTTGTCTTCCATAACACTCCCCTTTATGACTAAATCATTCTAGCCTCCCACCTTTAAACATTTTGAGTAATCGGTTCAAACAGGCCTGTATCCTGTCGAAACATTTCTTTTGAGGCTTTCAGAAAAAATAACTGTTCATGAACGTTCAATGCATTAACAGTTTTCATCTCCACACATTAAAATAAACATTTGACCAACAGATATATGCAAAATATTCCCATCAGAACTGCACAAATCAACAGTATTCCATGTGTTGGGGAGGCTACTAGTGAACCAATTTAACTGGTCAATTTTGATGACATGGACCATGTAGTGTTCCATTTTCTTTATGCAATATGGCCACAGAGTTTCTAATGTGGCAAATGATGTTGGTGAGGTTGTCACCATAATCTGGATTGAAGATACAACATTCTGATCCCATGAGAGCACACACACCACAATTTAGAGGATAACATATTGTTTAGGGCCATTCCACTTTGGAGTACAATGGTGCAAATAGCCACCTGTTCCTGAGTGATCAGTGAAAGGGACATTGCTGTTTCATTTGCCACTTTCTCCAGCAAGAGTGACAATTTCAGGATCTTATCACAATTCAGCTTAACATTTAAGCCAGGCATTATGTAACCCATTCTATCAACCTAACTCTCTTCTTTTTCGTGGAGGTGATGGCAATTTAGAGGAATGTCCAACAGAAAGCAGGATACTCCCATGTAGCAAGTGATAAATCCATGAGTAGCCATCTATAGTAAATAGTTGGTTTATGGTCATTTCATCTAAAACCATTGCATCTAATACCATCCCATCGAAATGTTTCCATCTAAAACAAATTCCATCTAATGCATATTTTTTTTTTACCCTTTTACACTTTAAAATACACCTGAACAAAAATGAACCCTTTACCCCCCAAAAACATGCATTAGATGGACATTTTTTAGATAGAAATATTTCGATGGAATGGTATTAGATGGAATGGGTTTAGATGAATTCACTAGATACCGAAATTTTTCCACCTACAAAATAAATTCAATGATAAGTAGCATAAACAAAATTTGAAAATGAAAAAGCTTTGTCAAAAGATAAAGTAACATTGTTAATCAAATTAGTACTAGGGAATAGATAATATATGCATCATCTTATCCCCATGAACAAAGAACCCTGATTAGTATATTAGAGAAGGCCTGCGGCAGGAGAGGACATATTGTCCCTGGACCTAATATGATAGCAACCTCGTCTGTTTCCTCCACCCTCCCATTACTGTTTTTTTCCTCACCATCCCCCCTCCAGCACTATCTGAAATGTCATCAGGCCTAGTATGATAGTTGCTTGTTTTGTTCCTCCCCTCCCTTTCTGCACCCATCTCCCTCACCTTTTGTTTTTCTCCGGCTGTACCAGAAATGTCGTCAGGCCTAGTACGGTAGTCGCCTGTCTGTTTCCATTTCCTTCTCACTCTCCCCCTCCCTTCCTTATTTATGTCTTAGCTCTTGCACTATCTGAAATGTCGTCAGGCCGAATACGATAGTTAATTTCATATCCTTACTGTTCATGGCCTGTAAGAATGTCATTGTATTTTCCCTTGTTCCCTCCTTGCCTTGAAGCTCTTTGAAACACATTATGTATAGGCGAAATATAAATAAACTATCATATCATATCATATCATATCATATCATATCATATCATATCATATTGCAGCAGGTTTCTTCTGAGGTTTACGTTGCAGTTGAAGTTTGGAGCACTTGAACATAACAACTGTGGATAATGACTGAAGCATGGCCTAGTACCCTTTTTCCAGAGACTAGTATAAGACTGCTGCAGATGTCAACCCTGTTAAAGAAAACAGGCGCTACAGGAAAGCCTGACACCAGGTCTTGTGAAAAATGGGCACAGACCAAGCAATCTGAGATATTTTGTAGACAGGCATATTGCCATGAAGCCTGAAGAAATGTTGGCTTCACTATCAATCCAAGGATGCACCTTGAAGCTCATGAGAGGACATATTAAAGACGGTGCTAGTTAATGTAAAAGAAGGTACTAAAAGGCATTTGAGAAAACATCTTGCACACAGTTATTTGAAGATTGTCTCAGTTGAAAGTTCTCAGTGCAGGATGCCAGGTAACATTTAGGATTCAGTCAGTTTTCACACATTCTTAAATAGCTGGTATGCTGAATATAAGACTCCAAGTAAGAAAAAAGCAGCACACACATGAAGAAGCAGTTGTGAGTTGGCCTTGTTAGCTGATGCATTGAAAGGTAAGCAGAATAGGGCATAGTCAAATGCATACAAATCAGGATAAGAAAACCAAGTATGAAAAGAAACAAATTAGTAGCACAGTTGTAGAGAGCAAGCCGGAAAAGTTGCAAACAGTAAATGTCCTTGTAACTTCATTGCTCTCAATCTTGTTTAAATTGAAGGAGATATTCAAAAACAGTGGTCAAGAACACTCTGCAAAGAATTAGGCAGCCCTTTTTTTCAGAACACAACTTAATCTTGGCAACATCCTCTGCACAGAAGAAGCTGTATCCACTATGGGCAGTTGAATCAGAAATGTGGAGAGCAGAAAAAGGCTGAGGCTGCTCTCCTGGTGAGTTTAAATCAATCTTTACTGACAGTGAGCATCCACAGCTGGTTGGAGATGCAAATAATGTCTACACTTCAGCATTGTGATGGCTCTGAATAGAAGAAGTTGTGTATCTCCTCTCAGGAGCACCACATACATGGACAAGGGCAGATGAAGAGGACATTCTGACACTTTTGGTGGATGCTGGAATAGCCTACAGTTGGAGGCACGGATCGACATGAGATGTCCCTGATACCTTACGGCTGTCTGGGAGGTGAGGAGAACGTGTAAGGGTCAACACCAACATGGTTGCAGTGCTGACTTCTGTTAGGCAGAATCCTGTGCAGTTCCCTTAGGGAGCACTACAGAACATTAAGACTACAGGTATGAGCAATAAATCCCCTTTGGTATCAGTCCACACCACAAAGATTTAGTTGGTAGCTGTGGCTAAGCAGTCAGACTTATCTCAAGAGGGAGATGAGCAGTATTCAGGGTTTACACAATAGGATTACAATACTAGGGTAAAAGGAAACACTGACCAAAGCTTTGTATTAAAAAGAATATATATACATTTATTCAGTAAAAAAAACTTTGTTAAAGGGACTTTATGGTTAAGTTGTGCTACTAAAAACCTATGAAATTCAGTAAAAAAACTTTGTTAAAGGGACATTATGGTTCAAAGTAAAACCGAAAAACCCCTGAAATTCACTAGTTATGGTAAGCTAAGCAACCATAACTCACGCCAACACCGTGCATTGCTAAGATTAACACTAACACCCAGGACATCAAAGATGAAATCATGATGAAAGAATGAAATGGGTGTTAGTCTTAGCAATGAACGGTGGTGGCACGAGTGTTGGTTGCTTAGCGTACCATAACTAGCGAATTTCAGGGATTTTTCGGTTTTACTTTGAACCATAAGGTCCCTTTAACAATGTTTTTTTACTGAACTTCATAGGTTTTTAGTAGTACAACCTAACCATAACGTCCCTTTAACAACGTTTTTTTACTGAATTTCATAGGTTTTTAGTAGCGCAACTTAACCATAATGTCTACAAACATCTGACTTCATTGCACACCTTCCGGAGAATGCCACATGACCATATGCTTGTCCACAGCATGATGACGTGTCCAAGAACCCATATGCACTTCACAATAACATCTGTGCTTCACAGTTTGGAACTACATTTTCTACTGATGTAGGAACTTGCAACTTCAACATTTTCCTTGCACAGCTCCAACCCCTATGCGTACTCATCCATTAACAATCTAGTACGCAGCTATTTACGTTAAAATGACATCAGCTAACGCCATCCCTCCTCCCCAAGAGACACTACCACTGCTGTAATCAAGCACCATGAGAAACACTGCCCCCTGGGCTGGCCAACTCTTTGATAGTCTTTCGCGGTACACTTGGCCACAAGGCAGTGATGACGTCACTTCATTCACTTTTTGGCTGCCTCTTTTTTAATTTTCTTTTTAATGGCTCTTAACTGGCTTAATTTAAATACAAATGCTTTGTCCTGGGGAGGTGATGGTCACGTTTTTTAACTGCAAACATGACCATCACGACCCCAGGAACAAAGCATTAGCATTTGAATTAAGGCAAGTGTCCGAGCGGTAAAGCTCGACCTGTACTCTCAAAAGGAGCCAGGGCTGCAGAGGTGCCCAGAGAAAGAAAGCAGCAGTCAGCAGTGCCGTGCTGAGCAGATGGCCACTTCAGTTTGCAGAGTGGCTGTGCTGGACGAAGGTTGTCCAACGCAAGTCGGGACAACCTACGTCCCGCACAGCCACTCTGCAAACTGCGGGATGGAGTCCCTAATTGCAGGACAATCCAGCGAAATCGGGGACACTTGGCCACCCCACTACACCCTACCTTAGAAATGACACACGCACAACATTTCCCCCTTTTCCATCTGCCCCTCCATATTAGTGTTTGGTGGCTCTTCCCTCATTTCCATCCCCGCCTTTCATTCTTAGCTCTCCTGCCAAAAAAAATCCATCCAAAAACAAAATAAATGTTCCTTTAGGAAGCACCTTTCACAGTAAAAAAATAGTAGTAAAAAAAAAAACGCATAGACTCCATCTACTTTGTATTTCTCAGTATAAATACATAGACGCAATAAGATTTTCCAACATTCCCATTTGCATTTTTTGTTATAGTAATGTGAAGATTGTAGCGTTCATGCGCCGTTCCAGGGACTGGAACGGTGGATAACAGCCCAGTAGCCCTAGTAATCAGCCCAAGTGAAGCGAGGGTGGATAACGAGGTCTCTGGACCATTACCCACCATTTCAGCCCCTAAAATGGGGGATGAACGCCATTACCAGCCTAGGTTTCCAAAGCGGTAACCCGTGCTACTAAAAAATAGGATTCCTCGTCCTGTATCGGGACAGTTTAGAAATAAAATCCTTTTCCAAGATGGCAACCATGGAAAGGGAAAGTGCCAGTTCCATACAGGGCCCACCTTCCCTTTCCATGGCAGCCTCCAAAAGGCAAATAAAAATCCTCTAACCATATTAACATAAGCACATTTTTCTTCCCTTTCAAATCTATCCTAATTGCGAATAAATTTACGACAAAGCCAGTCCCAGGTGGACATGACCACTTTAATACTATGTTTGGTCCCTTCTGGTCATGGCCAGTAGCCACATTGTCCGTCCGGATCATGACCTTATACCATGACCCCGACATTCGGGCCACTGCCCATGACCACACCCTACCCCTCAGGCACTAAAAAAACCATGCTTCTAGATCTTTGTCAATGAGCCTGACCCAAATTAGCTGTAATTCCACTAACGTATTATTTTTTCAATACTGTCAAAATAATACACAAATCATTTGTCATATAAGCTGTGTACAAAATTCGAACAAACTTTGTAAAGACATTCGAAATTACTTCTGAAATATCCCAACCATGATCATCACCTCTCACCTCCCCAAACATTATTGCATAAGTTTCACAAGTGCAATGCTCATAAAATATTATTGTCCCGAGGGTTTGACCATGTATTTTTGTACATACGTTGATTTATCGCAAACATTTCCACATCAGTTTACCACATTTCTCCTCTTTGAGAAACGTATGAAATCTAGCAACAGGGCGCGCCCATCTTGTGCTATTGTTAACCATTGCTGCATCAGCCTAAGGTAAACTGGCCGGACGTCACTAAATCATATGCCCCGCCCCTGACCCTGACATAACCAACCCTAGTGATAAAAAACAACTTTTTCGGTGACGTTCCCCCTCAGCATAGCCAAATGCACCCATAACCACCTACATGACGTGACGCAGAACCCAAAAATCAACACAAAGTGACTAACAACATACCACTTCACAATTCAAATTATTAAACCGCTCTTTAAAAGAAAACAAAAACAGTAATTTGTAAAGTACTTTTATTTCACAATAAACTCTCCGAGAACATCCTACTGTTCACATATTCAATCAAATTGCAAATTTATTTCTTCGCTCATGATCGAAAATGTTAATTGTGTGACACACGTTCTACTTTTTCCATACACAAAGTGTTCGTTTTTGATGAAGGAACCGCTTGGGTCCCACAGTGAATTCCAGGGCGTCTGCATCAACTTACGTCTAGACCACCATAAAAGATGTTATGTTACTCCTAATCGCTAGTGCAGCGTACAGACACATGAGCCCTGGCCGATCATCCCACGAAACAGTCACGGTAATCACAGAAATCCAGCCGTTGACGACTACGTGCACCTGACAAATGAAGAAACCATCAGTTGGCATCTGGAATCCATGGCAATCGCAGTAAGGCAGCATGTAGCTATTTGGAAAACATAACAGAAAAGATGTAGCAATACCCGACCTTTATTACACTTTATTGCAATATATGTATTATTTTCTTAATTCGGCATAGAGTTTAAATTAACGATTAGCACACAGATCAAACAATCTCAAAAAAGACAAAAAGAACCTAGAAACTGATACACAATTCCATATAGCCATAAATGACATTTTAAAGAAATATTAACGTTGAACCTGGGTGAACCTAGCTATAGTGGACATATGACTACATTTTGCACTTCCCATAACCACATAAAAAAGACAACCACACACAAAAATAGTACTTGAGTTACATTGCCAAAATTAATCTTCAGATAATAATAAGTTAAAGCTTGTTACGGTATACAGTCGTCGAAAGCATACTTACATAATATTCACTGTCTCCATTGTATTTGCGAAAATCAGTCTGTAATGCTCAATCTGCTTGCATCAAAGAATCTTCATGAACTGAATTCACATGTTCCGTACACACTTTTGGAATGCATAACCTTATCAAATGTTTTTATTACAAACCTCCTCTCACTGACTCTTCATGAAAAAAATCCCTTTCTCTCAAGGTCAAAAAACAATTGACCCTTCTAATTTCTGTCCCATGTGTGGGCTCCCTTAGCTTGCAACCAAAAAATCAAAGTTGCTGACCTTCACTCAAAATCTAAATACATTCTCACTTTGCAACAACATGGCTCAACGCACCCATGAGAACTTGTATTGTCATACACGTGCACGGCCGCTGTTTCCATCAAACACTGCAGGTGGCTGCCTCAGATGCCAAACTCTGGGGGCAACCAATCTGACTCCAATATTATTTTACATACATTGTAACACAGACACATTACTCCTTCACTGGTATTTTATGCACAATATATTGAGGAATACCTCCAAATAGTATGGCCAACTTTGTCACATCCCTTTGCGGGACAAAAGGTGGTGATGACGTCACAGCGTCATTCACCTGGCAGAATCAATGCATTGCACCCAAAGCTACTGACATGACCGGCCTGCAAGCCTGTCACGTCAGTAGCTGCGGTTGCAATGCAATAAAATAGGACTCTTATTTACAGATTAGCTGCCACTTGCCAGCCACTGTTATTCCCATTCGTGGGAAATGTATGTATATGACCCCTTCCCCGCTCGGCCCCAACCCCCAGCATGACTAATTGTGACTCCTAACTAACTCTGTTAGATCACAAATTGTGCTCGAACAGTGCAAGTCGGGACAACACGCACCCGCAGAGCCACGGGGCAAACTGCGCAACACAGGCGCCAATTGCGTGACCATCCCGCAAATTACGGGACAGTTGCCCACCCTACCTCCAAATATACCATATGACTTTCGTGACAAAAAAACACCACTTTTTTGCTTCTTGCTGCCACATCCCGTCCCATCCTCATCAACCCTCACCTCTCCAGACAGTATTTGATAAGTTTAACAAGTGCAATGTTGTGTTTTTTTATGTTTCTGCAGCGATGTCTGCGGACACCAAAACATGGATCAAAGATGGCGGACGCATCGCAACAATCTGACGCACTTGACGTCCTTCACCATCCAATGAGCGAACGCATCACATGTCCAGTCATTTTGTGCTTGTCACTAGTGGTGTACTTGTAAATGTGTGGGGCTTCTGGCTGTGGAAGACATGAGTAGGAGGGGCAGTGTTATGTCATTCATTGTAAAGCTAGACATATGATGTCTAGAATGTTTGAGTTACCTTGTGGGCTGTTGGTGCATAGCACTGCTGTCTGTCTATCTTGGTGCCTGGTTGTGTTGGCGTTGCTTCCTTCTTTCTGTGAGGGAAATGTGGAAGTGGGTGGAGGTTAGGTGCTTGTCTAGCACTTACTTTTGTTGGCATCTTGAACGTGAAGCCTTCCTCTCTTGTTTGTTTTGGGTTGTAGCCATGGCAGCCTACGCACATATGTGTTGGGTTTGTGCTTTAATTTGGCATGCCATTCAATGCGCATGCATGCAGGGGTAGTGTAACCAGTGTGGTCTGCCTGGTGTAATGGATAAAAGTTAAACTGCACATGGCATACATGGCGCATGCCTGTGGGAGAAGTGTCTCAGTTGGAGACTGTTTGGTTCGGGCTGGGTATCTCTGTTGTCAAGGAAACAGTACTCTGTGGGTGCTGTGCCTTTATTTTAGTATATGCCATAAGACTATGTGGTTTGGTGTGTTATATGGGACTAGGTGTCTTCAGTGCCATTGCTAGGAGCTTAATTGGTACTGTGCCTGCATGTAGGTGCATACCCTAATACTGTATATATATGAACGCATTCCAGTAAATATTTCCCTGTCTTTTGTGACAGGGTTATGCCTAACGTAATATTTGTAGGCGCCTGCATTAGAGTGCCATTATGGTTTTTGGAGCTGTGAGACGTATGGTGGCCCCTGTTGGTCCATCATCTTATGTTGGTCTGAACGCCTTTACGGTGGTGTGGCTCCCCTGTGTTGTCACTATGTCTATGTGTGAGCTCTTTTTACAGTGGCCTGCATCTGGTGAGGTTCTTTTGAACCAACCTGTTGGTGATGTGGGGTGTTTGTGTCCAGTTAACCCGGATTGCTACGAGTTGCATTCTGTATGGTGGCCCTTGGCAGTCCATCGTTATGTGCTGGACTGAATGCTCTCATGTGTGAGTTGCTCTTGGGTGTTCTTACTGTATCATGTTTGTTGTTTCAACGTAGGTTGGGATTCCATAAAATGTGATACCATCGGGGCAGTGTGAACTTTGCACCTAATTCTGGAACGATGTTCACCAATGCTTTTATTCACTGCTCGTGATGTTTGACTTGTGTATCTTAGTCCACATGGACATTCGATTACGTAAATTGCATTTTGAGTTTTGCAGTTTGAAAAGTTCCTTAATGTCCATTCCTTGCCCGCCACAATGAACGTTTTGATTTTTTGTGTGCACTGGCAGACTGAACATGTGTCACAAGAATGATGACCTGTGATTTCCCTTAAATTCCATAATGAGTTTTGTGTTTCTTTTTTCCCAAACCTAGCATGTGTAAGGTGCTCCCTTAGGTTCTTGGTGCGTTTAAGGGCCATCCTTGGCATTGGTTCTGCCGGGATATTCAGTTGTAGTAGTGGCCAGAATTGTGTGATTATCTTTTTAATCCGGCCTGTGTTGGGACCAAAGGTGGTGACGTAGGTTAGTATGTCGTTGTCTGCTTTTCTTTCATTGGTGCTTAGAAGGGCCTCCCTAGGGGTATGTTTAGCTCTTATTTGATCATTGTTGAGTAGTTTATTGGGGTTCCCTCTAGTTGGCAGTCTTTGATCTATATCTTGAGCATGTTATTTAAGTATTGGAGTCTTGAGATATCAACTTAGAGAGCCCTGCACCTGTGGAGGTGTTGCATGCTTGTGAAGGTACAGAGAATATCCCTTGCTCCGTTATAAATGTACCAGTAAAAAGGAAAAAAACTCCTTCTTCACTTGTTACGCAGCGCCACCGTAAATCATGCAAACATTAATTGTGGTTTATCTCAGTGAGTCCTAATATTTATTAGGTAAGTCATCATAGTCCTTAATGATATGTTCTGAATGCCGTTAGTGAGACACGTGTTTCGGCAAATTCTATGCCGTTTTCAATCAGAGCTAATCATCATTCGTTTGTTCAAAACCAATAACATTGAAAGAAAACAAGCAATTGCACATTTGGCAAAATTAAAAAGATGCTCAAATCAAATCATACTTTGTGTCAACTGTAACATACATCATTTTAGTGTACACGAGATAAAATCAAATCAAATAACAGATAATGACAATTTATGTCACAGAAAAATCGGGAGGGGGGATTAGGGGTGGAGATATAAGGGATTTAGAAAAGAGCACACCACACAAATCCGCACAGAGGAAAAAATGGTAAAGATCCGTGTTAGTATGATTCCATATTTGTTTTTGTAACAATTTAAATATATTAGTGGACTGGTAATTTAGTATGAATCAGGAAACGGATGCATGCCTTCATTAGAGACAAAGGTTCAGTGTAAAGAAGGGAAGAGAAGGGCTGAGCCTTGATTAGAGACAAAGGTTCAGTGTAGAGAAGGGTTGAGCCGGAACGAATGGCTGGTAAGCTGGATTAAAGAAATTTGTTTCTGCAGTTGGCGAGTACTTTAGATACTGCAGCGGGCACCAAGAGACGGATACAACATGCTGCGCTGATGACACGGTGCATAGTTCTAGTTATAGTTACATTCACCATCTTGTGGTGGCCATCTTGGGTGAGGACTAGACCAGGGGGAAGAGTGTGCATCTGTGGATAAACTGTTCTGGATAGCATTTACAGTTCGGTACTGATGTCTCCATCTGCTCCAAAGTCGCCATGGCCGCAGCATGATAGCACTTCCTGACTGTGGACTCCACCCCTCTCCTCACTGCCAGGTGCAGTATACAGCCTGTCCTCATTGCAGCCACCATGTTTTCCTCCATTCTCTCTCATCATTCCGGGACAGGGCACAGCTCTCTAACCATGTCAGCATCTGGCACGGCCCTCATTGGAGGAGCCATGTTTAACTCTGATACATCCTATGGCACTCGTCGCCCAGGAACTCCTGCCTGTCCGGGTAAGTTTGGAAACCTCTGTCAATGGTATTGTTGTGAGTAGCTAGGAGCTACCTGTGACAAACGTCCCCCATAAGCCGCCTTATTCCTTGTCGGGGAGCCCCGGGTACCAATGCATCTCCCCTTCTCAGCTTCTATCTCAGCTTCTATCTGCTTCTATCTGCGATTGCCCTGTCTTTCATCTCTCCTGTTCCTGACTGCTCACATGCCCAATCAACCCTCACAGTGGTACAAAACAAGAATGATTGATACCCATCATAAAAGTAAAACAGGCACACGGAAGAGATATGCCTCCTTCACCTTTTGTGATCACATGAGCCAAGGATATGCTATACTCATAAGAGAGGTATGAATGTGAAACAGTTCAAAACCAAACTGCAATAGTACAACAGTCCAAAATAAAAGAATGTCCAATCAAGGCTCTATACAAATATATATCCTTTAATTAAACACATCAATGTACAACTATTAAAAAGCCATCCCTGTAAAGGAAGATAGAGAAATGCTGAATGTAAATATGCAAGCACCGTAGTTAGCATGGAGGAAAAACGCAATAAATACCACAATGTTTAAAAAGGATATGTTTCTTTAACACGGGCAGTATAGCTCAGTGGCAACATGCTCATCTTGGAAGCAAGACGATGCAAAGCAACACAGGTTTTAATCCTCCTGGGTACGCACTTAGAAACCTCTTCAGTATTAAGCATGTTATAAAAGAAATCAATTATAATAATGAAAAAGATGCATAAGGGGGGCTTAGGCAGTCTCTAGGGCCCAGACAAATGGACCAGGGTGCTGGGGCATTCCAACAGTACCTCAATTAGTTCTTGGCAGTTCGATGGCGTCAAACCAGGTTTCTTATTGTAATTGTAATTGTAGTCATCATTTATATAGTGCATTTTACCATTACAATAGTCTCAATGCGATTGTGGTGGGAACAGCCCCAGGTACCGCAGTCCGGAGTATGGGACATTCTCATGGAGGTTTAGAATGCATGTGTTCATTTTGGTCAAGATAAGGAATTAGGAGGGCTGGCGGGGCTCATGGATCCAATCCAAGAGATCAGGTATCTAGATGGACCATGTCAGGAGAGTGTGTGTGTGCAGGAGACTCATTATGTGTCCAGCTGGACCAAATTTTGTTGTAGGTCGTCACTGTATTTTAATTGTATTTTAGTTGTTGAGGCTTAGTCTGGTCTAAATGGGCAAAACATTATGTGCCCAGGTAGACTCCATTTTTCATTGATCATCGCTGCATTCTGGTGCATGAATGCTGGATGGCTTTTTCAGTTGCTAAGAGTCCCAATACTGGGGCTCATGGAAAAGATAAGTCCTTATTCTCTTTCTCCCAACCGGGGGAATGCTGGCAAACACCTGCTGGGGAGCTTCACCGCCAATGAGATTTTGGGTTCCTTTGTAGTGGGCAGAGAGGCAGGTCTTGTTCCAGGAGAAGTTCACCAACAATGTGCCCTGGGAGTGGGTTGAGAGCAGAGGTTGGCTCTGCCCTGGAACTCTCAATCTTCACCTCATTGGAGCATTCTCAGAAAGCAAACTAACCAAAAGAGGTCCAAATGAATTCTTCCTTGAGGCCTGGATAGTCAGATGCGAATCAAAGGAGGGGTGGGAGACACTCTCTTGTATATGTAAAAGGCTGCACAGGATTGGAGGAAAGCAAACCTGCTTTAAGAGGTCAAATCCTGCCCTACTTGGAGTTTCGGGCATTCAGTATCAGAAGTGGCCACTTGGTTTGAGTGTGTCCTGAACTGCTGGTGTTACTGGGCTGCTTTTTCAGTGCTTTTGCAGTCGGGGATGCAGAGGTTATGGTTTAGGTCATCCTCTTCCAGTGGGCACCAGCAACTCCGGTGTTTCTCCTGCCTTTGACTTTGTCCCAGCTCCTTCCTATTCTCCAGGTTTTCAGGGTGTTTTAAAGAATCTCACTAGCTCACAGTAAGTGCACAGATCACTCAACCATAAGTAATGGCTCTCCTTATGCCTTTTTAAATCTATTAATGTGCTGCATGCCATTGCATACCTAGGTGGATCGAGCTGCATTATACCTCATTTCCTTTGCATCAAACTTCTCACATGATACTTATTTGCTTGCTGAACTTCATTTAAAATAGGCACCACTTTAAAAAGCTGCTATTACTTTGTACTTACTTACTTTGCTCCTTAAGTTTACCTCAGTTCTCATTGCAATGCAGATTTGTGGCACCCCCAGCAGCACAGAAATACGGTAAGGCTGTAGTGGGTTAGAGTAAGGTTGATGCAAGACCATAACAAAAGATTGGCAGTAGCTATATACAGTTAACAGCCTTGGTGACTAGGTGCCAGCTCTAAGGATAGGCTTGAACATTAAAACCAAGAGAGCAGCTATCATTAGTGGCAGGAAAAGTAAACCCCTTTCCCACAATGCTAATATTCACTCTCTGGCTAAATACACCCAATCAACTATTTGTTTGGATTTTAGAAGTCAAATGTTGTTATCAGGCGGTGCATACCTGCATAGAACTGCTGCTAGCTCAACTGCAGCAGAACAAATCACACAAAAAACTGTGGATAGGCGATAGGTGCAACATTATATGCGTTGGACAGACAATGTCCTTGTGTATTTTCCCCACTAGTTGTGAGTTGTTGGGATAGATAGAGTCTTGGGCGAATTTGCATGGCTGGCTACTGTAGGCCTGAGTTGGCTGCCAGTAATATGATGGGCAGGAATTTTTTTAAGGGGCCTTAGGTTGAAGTTTGAGGTCTTAATACGTGTGATGTATGGTCACTGATTTGAAACGGTTAATTCCCAGAACAAATAAAAACTTTTCTAAAAAATGCTATAGGCACCAGAACGTAGAATAGTTCTTATTAATTTGTTTAATTTCTCCTTTTTAAAAAAAAGATTAGGCTGCACCCCTGTTGATCGAATTTGTTTTGTCCTGATGATGGCTGGTCTATGTAATTCAGGCAGACCATAAAGCTAAAACTCGAATCAGCAATATAGAACTATTGTACGCAAGCTCATTGTTTGACAGCATTTACAAATTGAAAAGCCTTAACTGTGCCAAAATTACATGTGAAGCAGGGCATTTGAGAAAGGAATCATGTAATGTTTTTCTCTTTTATTGTATTTTTGCACTTAAAGTGGATACATTGACCCTCTATTGTCATTTTGATGGTATATTGTATAAATGTATGCAGTAGGAATGTTTGATATGGGATGATTGGTTGGTGAAAGGTTGTCAGGCTATTATTGCTTTTTGCATTTTAGTATCTCTATTATTAGCTGAAAGAATTCTGGGAGAATTATGTATTGTAGAGATGAATTAAACATGTATGAGTAATATTTAATAAATCATTCATGAAACACATTTGGAAAATTAACCTTTTTATAAAATTGGTTGTCTGTTGAAATATGTGTTTAAAGTGAAGAAGGTTCTCTGTTTGGTCTTTAAACCTTTAACCATCTACAACTGAAATAATATGACTTGACCACATCTTTTGTGTGAGTATGATAACACAAGCATGGACATACATAGATTAAGGACAATTAATATTAGACAATTTTAAATGCAGGTAGTTGGTACAGCCAGCTGTGTTAGGGATGTGACCATGATGGAGAAGTGCTCAAGTGTAGACAATGAAAATGAGGTACAGTGACAGCTCATAGGCGAGGGAAAAATATTACCTTGAAGGCAGTTCAGAGGTAGGTTAAGAGGGTAGTTCAGGTGGAGGTAGGCTTTCAGTATGGTTTTGCACAAATTGGTGTGAACTGTTTCTCTGAGGCCGGATGTCCGGATGTCCGGGGGAAGAGAATTCCATTTAAATGGAGCAAGAAGAGAGACACAGCAGAAGCGAAAGAAAGCACAGGGATGGCCAGATGCCACAAGGGTAGTTGAAGAAGCAGTGCAGCAAATAAGAGAAGGCTTGTAGAGTTGGATGTAGAAGGATATATTTTGCTTTGTCAGCCATCCAGCCTGGTGATGTAATAGGAATTAAGTGTGAAGTGAGGGAGTTGAAAGAAAACCTGGTTGTGAAGTGAATGATCTTGTCAAGAGGACAAAAGACATACTTGTGGAGACCAAAGAGGTTGCTGGCATCGTAGATCAAATGAATTAGAGATGAAAAGAGTTGTTAAGAGATGCTTGGAAGTGTTGAAAGGAAGGAGGTGCCTAGTTTTACTAATATTTTGGAGCTTGAGGCGAGCCACCATTGCCAGTTTGGAGCTGAAAGTAGAGAAGGTGTTAGAAGGGTCATAGATGATGCTGAGGCTTCTAGAACCATATGAGTAGGGGAGAGTTGCATGTGGGAAGTGGCTAGTCAAGGAAGGAACTAAGAGAGAGAGTATTTGGCAGGAAAGAAGAGCAACTCTGTTTTGGTAGAGTTGAATATCAGAGAGTGCAAAGCCATCTTATATTTAATGGTAGAGAGACAGTTGAAGGCTTTCATAGAGAGGTCAGAGGAGAGTTCAGAAAAAGAGAAGAAGATTTGGGTTTCGTACGAGTTGGTAGAAAAACACAAAGTACAAGACAGAGCCTTATAGTACACCAACAGTTACAGGAGTTAGTATAGATGTGTTTTTGTTTAAGGAGACAGAGAATTAAACAGGCAGGATTAAATCCAGGCAAGGGCTTCATCGTGAATCCCCAAAAGTGTGAGAGCATTAAGTAGATCAGAGTGGTAAGCAGTGTCAAAGGCAGCGGGTAGTCAAGGTAGTGTTAGCCTGATGTTCAATGCCATGCAGTGGTATCACTCTCCTTCCATCTCTCATATCAGAGCATCTTTCTCTGAACCATTAAGTGTTTTATGAAGCTTTCACCTATACAGTTATTATATCTCATTGTATTTTTTCAGGGGCTGAATTTTAAGACTAAAATACCCAAGGAAGGTGGTCTCCATCTACTTTTATACCACCGAAACGCCATCTGTCTCCACATTTCGACTACAGGTGCATTTGCACATGTTCTCAGTCAATGTGGCAACATACATCCTTTAGCGGAAGGCGTCATAGACTATTTCAGCCTGTGATATGACCTTTTTGGGTTATTTTGTTGAATCAAAAGCAATTCTGTTTATCACCCATATTTAGTTGCAAAAATTCATATATGTGATACGACCTGGACCTGTACACTGTTTAAGCCTATGACATAACCCTCTGGATCTGCTTGATTAATCAAAAGCATTTGTTTTTGTGTATCGTGTATTCAAACCTGATCTCATTGAAAGAGCGGTTCATTGTGATACAATTCATAAATTATACACTCATATTAGTAAGGGTCAGCTAGTTTCAGTCTATTTTTCTGCTGTCTAAAATTGTTCATTTTCAAAATTAATTTCTTTTGACCTTTTATATTACTATATAGATCAATTATTTATATTTATCTATGTGTAATTCGTTCCTTGTTTTACATTATATTTGGTGTTGTAACCTTGTTTTCTTTTCTCCCCTTTGTTTGTGAATGATTTTGGTTGCTTTTATATTTATTTTGTGAAATATCAAGAACCATGTTTTTCTTTATAGTTTGTTTTATGTATGTCTGTTTATCAATTTAACCACTGTGTATATTTGTAGCCAATTATTGGCTTAACTGGTTTTCTCTTTTATATACAATAAAACCTTGTAAAAACAATTATTTTTCAGAATTTCCTGAATCATGTTTTAGGACTCTCTGATTGATGAGGTATAAGTATACATATGAATAATCATCTGTTTTGATCTGTTTTAGCTACCAGTTAAATAGGCACTGACAGCTATTGAAATAATATCAGAATTATAGAGAGCTCGGGAACACTCTTGTGTCAAAGGCAGTGGACAGGTCAAGGAGAATTAGGATAGAGGATGGGTTGGAGTGCGTACAAGAGGTGAGGAAGTCAGAGACATTCATGAGAGTGGTTTCCGTGGAGTGACAGGAGCAGAAACATGCTCATAGGGGGTGTTGAACGTTTTGGATGTCAAAAGAATTGGTAAAATGGTTGAACGCAACCCTTTCGAGCACTTTATATTAGTGAGGCAGAAGACACAGGGTAAAAGTTAGCTAGTAAGTTTGGTTCAGCCCCTTGCTTGGATTACCATGGCCATTTTGAAAATAGAGCGAAAGTAAACAGGGTTGAAGGACAAGTTGAAGAGTTCAGGGAGGTGAGAGACACTAAAGGGAAAATAGGCTTGACTAGCTGAGGCGCAAGAGGGTCTGATGGGGGTACAATAGGGGTAATCCTTCATCAGTAGAGATCAGACTTCTTCAGTATTAGTGACTAAAGTGGGAAATAGAGGCAGAGGATGATGGTAGAGTAGGCAGAGTGTACAATGTAGGAGGAGAAAGTGTGAGGAAGGTCAGGAGACAGTCTCTAATTTTAGAAATGTTTGCAGTGAATTATTCATGTAGGTTATTAGCTGTGAGAATGGAGTAGATAGTCATAGGTTTAGGAGGAGTGAAGAGTAAGATTAGGGTACCCTGTAGCCAGCGAGGGTGGTTGAAGTGGGAGTAAATGAGGGTGAGGTAGAATTGCCTTTTCGCTCTATAAAGAGAGGACTTGAGAGAGTTCAGAGCAGAGAGGTAGAGTTGCAGGATCTCATGCAAGTGGGTTTACCTCTGTTTGTGCAGCACCCAACACATATCTCTGTGGAGAGAACATCTGAATGGGGTCTCCCATGGTTGATGACACTGAGAAATAGGAGTGATAGATAGCAGTCGTAAGTGAATGGAGAAGGGGTAATACAATAGGAACTGAAAGCTCGAGAGGGCAGTGGTAGTGGATGAAGCATCAGGTATGAAGGAGGAGAGTGAGAATTGTAGGTCAGATAGAAAGGGAGGAATGCCAGAAGGTTTAAATGTCCTTTTGGTAATAGGTAAGATAAGTGATTAGCAGAGGTCAGAGGAGTGAAAGGAAATGGTGCTGGAAACAATGACATCATCAGATATGCATAGTGTGACAAGAGTACTAGTGTGTGAGAGGTGGAGATGAATAAGAGATCCAAAGAGTTACCCCCGGTGTGGTTTGATAGGTTATTGATACAGTGAAGAGTATGGTCATTAAGAAAATACTGAAGTTCAGATTTATGAGAAGTGGTTGGAGAGGGAAGGTTAAAGTCACCTAAGATAATGTGATGTTTAGTGGAAAGAGAATCAAGGAGGTTCCAAAGTTCATCAAAGAATGGTCCAGTGGGACAAAGAGGGCTATACAAGAGGACATGGCATTGGAGATTTGTGAGACGTTGTGGTGGAAACAGAGTAGGAATTTGATGTGTTCGCCTCTGCCAGTCAGACGAGGAGAGTGAATGAAGGGTAGTTTGGAGTCGTCTTGGGCCAAAAGCTCGTAGTGTCAGATGGTGAAATCCAGGTTTCAGTGATAGGAATGAGATGAAGGGGAGGAGAGCTGACGTGAAAGTAGATTGTGATAAAGGAAGCTTTGTTGCACACACACTGAGCACTTCAAAGTGCAATGTTCAATTGATGGGGTAAGGAAGAGTAAGGACGTTGAATCTCATAGGAGTAGAGGCAAGGTGAGTAGGTATGGTTTGCTTGTTGGCTTTGTTTGTTGGAAGTAGGTGAAAGAGAGATGGAGTTGCGGGAGTCTGGAGATGTTATTTCTATGATGTGTATAGGTGTTAAGGGAGTTTTCTTAAAGACTCAATTGGAGGTAAGACTTTAGAAAGCTATCCCAGTGGTTTGTAGATCCCCAACTCTTAGTACCTGTCTGTAGTACTCAAGGACCTTGGTAGAGTGGCAGAGCAGTCAGGCTTATCTTAAGAGGAAGATGTGAGCTGTAGGTAATTACACTGAACCCAGACAGTAATGCATATCAAAGAAACACACATAATTATATATAAAAATATAGATTTATTATATATTCACATGAGTCACAGTTAAATACTTCACACAATAAACCAACTCACAAAGGTATACTTTTTAATACTTTCAAAGGGTCACTTATTAGCTGGTAGTTGCTCAACGTATGCAATTGTTACAGGAGTTTGACAGTTCTATCGGTAATACTGCACACCCCCAATGTAATGCAGTAATTGTATGTAGTCTGCATACACATACAAGATAGTGATTTTTGGGAAGGAAAACAATTGGTTAGTGCTATCCTAGCAGAGCATCAGATTCTAGAGGCAGTTTCGGGGCACAGTCTTTCAAGATCAAAAACGCAAACCTAGCTAAAAGGCAGTTGATAGCAGCTTAAAGTCTTGCAAAGCAGTAGACATCAAATGTCCGATTGGAAACTTTCTGGTCTCTAGGAAGGAAGATACAAGAAGGCTTAACCAATGTTGCAGACCCTGTTAAAGCACTCACAAGGGACACAAACAGCAGCATGGGTCAGAGGTAAGAGGGGGTTGCTCTGGACACCTCAATGTACACCCCAATGCTCTGGAGCAACTTTATGGAATCAGGTAAGCAATACCTTTTTCCTCACAGTACCTTAGGTTAGAAGACAATATTCATGGTTGAAGAGATGCAATGTTGCAGCTCTGGTTTAACCTCTGGATTCCTTGGTATGATGACTGAAGGTGGGGCAATGGATGTGATCTCTCAGCAGTAGTCTCGTGGGAGGATGTATGGCACGATTTTTAGTAACTTCTCTGGTCACTCTGTGGTTTTGGCATCTTTTCTGCAGCACCAACAAAGGATGCGATTTGCCTGGTCAATCTTTGCCTCCTGCAGTCCCGCAATCTGATGAGGGTACTGTATGAGTTGGATCGGATTTCTGGAGTGTCCGTGAGAGCTCAGCAAAGATTTAAATGGATTCAGCCTTTCCATGGTGATGCACTTGAAATGGGCAAAGGTCTCCTGGCATTGAGGTTCCACATCTCTGGAAACTCACAGGACCTTGGGAGATGGCTCAAATCAAAGTTGGTCTTGGGACTGGTTATTCCCACCAACCAAAAGGAAGTAGTGATCCTCTTGGAGCTCCTCTGTTTCTGGCCATCTTCATCTACAGTTATTTCAGCTTCCATTGGTCAACTTGCTTTTTACTCCAGGAGCTTCACCTTTTCTACAATTCCAGCACACACTCTTCTGCAAACTCTCTTAGAAATTACAGAAAGGGGTATTTGGCTGTCCAATAAGGACAGCCAGACCCCCAGGCACTCTGGCAGACAAAGGACAGGAGGGTGGAAAACTCCTTCACTTCCTGGCTGCCCAGACACTCTGTGGCCTAGGCAGGGACACCAAAATGTTCCCTCCAAAGGAAAACACACACACACACACAGGCCTCCTCCTCCCAGAATGGTAAAAGAAGGGCTAACAAAGAACAACCACACTAGTAATGGCGACGAAAAAAGAAAGGGAGGCCCCAAGTTGGTACTTGGGTGCCCCTATTGTTCACTACTAAGGCCATGAGCATAGTCTGCGGTAGGAAAATCACATAATCGTTGGTAGAACACCTCCACTGCCACCAGCCATAACTAGGAGATTGTCTAGGTGACTAAAAAGTCACAAGAGCAGAGAGAAGGGGATAATAGGTATCCCTTTGGCACTCCACATAAGGTGGTGTGTGGCAATCTCTCAATCTCTCAGACTATAACATTTTTGGAGAGATACCAAGTATCTCTCTATCCTGAAGAACAGTAGTTACTCTACGATAAAGAAAATAATCTCAAAGGAGGACCCTAAGGGTCCCCAGCAACACTGCCCATAAGGAGATGTGTGCTGGAATAGTAAAATACAGATGCCTCTAAGAGCTAGGGAGAAAAATAGACTCCATAGTACAGGTAGAATACAAAGAACAGAGTTCCAAAAGACCGAGCCCAGAAGAATGAATGAGTGGAACAAGGCTCCACTCATTCAAGAGTTCAGGAATAGGCCCAAAGCCCAGAAGAATGAATGAGTGGAACAAGGCTCCACTCATTCAAGAGTTCAGGAATAGGCCCAGAAGTCCAGAAACAAAGTGCTGAGGGTCTTACTAGGAGAGGTTATGAAGGATAGAAATGATAGATCTCCCTAACAATAGAAAAGGAGGAAGTTGAAGAATGATGAGAGAAAGTGTAGGGAGGAGTGAATAGTAGGAGAAGCAGGAGCAAATGTGTTATAGGTGAATACTGCAGCGTGGTGAGACAGCACAGCAATTATCAAGCTAGGGATACACACATGTGCAGCAGGTAGGAAGGCAAAGGCAATTGGACATGACAGTGTGTGAGGACAATATGAAGGGAGCTTTTGGAAGCTTATTGCTAATGGTTTTTGATGATAGTGAAAATGATGATACTAGTTTAATCCAACTTGCAGTTTGGGAGACACACTTCAAGGATATTTTATATAAAGAAGCCACACGTGATATATTGGTCTCTTGGAAGCTCAATGGAGCCACAGAGAGTGCTAATTTCACTGTTGAGGAGTTTGCAGCCTTGCTGGTTACAGAGGGTAAGGTATTTGGCCCAGATGGCCTCAGGACGCAGGATGTATTCAAATGGTTTCCAGAGTGCGGAGCCCCTCTTTTAGTTGGGGTATTTAACACAATTGCCTACACACAGATCTTGCCTGTATCCTGGAAAAGTGCTTGGTTTTGCCCCACTGTTATTGGACAGTCTCTCTCCTAGATGCATCATGTAAAATATTTCAAAGAAGTTAGCAGGCGCTCCTCTCCAGAAAGAACATGGCATGATAACCTGTTCTGAGATGAGAGTTTGATGCACACGCTTTTTGCTCACTGTACCTTTCACAGATGGGAAATATCCATTTGCATATCAGTCTTTGTCCAGCCCATATGGGCAGTCCGGCACTGAAATGCTATGGCAATTCCTCTCTGAACAAGAGTACCAAAAGCAACCCCATACACGTGTTTCAGCCTTGTCGGGCCTCATCAGTGAGGTGAAGCTTTGTCTCTCTGAGCACAGTGAGCAGGGAGTCCACGTCTGCTTGCCCCCAGGTAACTCAGGGTGACCAACCCCAAGTTCCTTGCAAACATTTCAAAGAAGGTAGCAGGCGCTCCTCTCCAGAAAGAACATGGCATGATAACCTGTTCTGAGATGAGAGTTTGCAGCACACGCTTTTTGCTCACTGTACCTTTCACAGACGGGAAATAACCATTTGCATATCAGTCTTTGCCCCGCCCACATGGGCAGTCCAGCACCGAAATGCTATGGCAATACCGCTCTAAAAAAGAGTAACAAAAGCAACCCCATACACGTGTTTCAGCCTTGTTGGGCCTCATCAGTGAGTTGAAGCTTTGTCTCTCTGAGCACAGTGAGCAGGGAGTCCATGTCTGGTTGCCCCCAGGTAACTCAGGGTGACCAACCCCAAGTTCCTTACAAACATTTCAAAGAAGGTAGCAGGCGGTCCTCTCCAGAAAGAACATGGCATGATAACCTGTTCTGAGATGAGAGTTTGCAGCACACGCTTTTTACTCACTGTACCTTTCACAGATGGGAAATACCCATTTGCATATCAGTCTTTGTCCCGCCCACATGGGCAGTACAGCACCAAAATGCTATGGCAATTCCTCTCTGAACAAGAGTAACAAAAGCAACCCCATACCTGTGTTTCAGCCTTGTTGGGCCTCATCAGTGAGGTGAATCTTTGTCTCTCTAAGCACAGTGAGCAGGGAGTCCACGTCTGGTTGCCCCCAGGTAACTCAGGGTGACCAACCCCAAGTTCCTTGCAAACATTTCAAAGAAGGTAGCAGGTGCTCCTCTACAGAAAGAACATGGCATGATAACCTGTTCTAAAATAAGAGTTTGCAGCACACGCTTTTTGCTCACTGTACCTTTCACAGATGGGAAATATCCATTTGCATATCAGTCTTTGTCCCGCCCACATGGGCAGTCCAGCACTGAAATGCTATGGCAATTCCTCTCTGAACAGGTGTACCAAAAACAACCCCATACACGTGTTTCAGCCTTGTCGGGCCTCATCAGTGAGGTGAAGCTTTGTCTCTCTGAGCACAGTGAGCAGGGAGTCCACGTCTGGTTGTCCCCAAGTAACTCAGGGTGACCAACCCCAAGTTCCTTGCAAACATTTCAAAGAAGGTAGCAGGCGCTCCTCTCCGGAAAGAACATGGCATGATACCCTGTTCTGAGATGAGAGTTTGCAGCACACGCTTTTTGCTCACTGTACCTTTTACAGATGGGAAATATCTATTTGCATATCAGTTTTTGTCCCGCCCACATGGGCAGTCCAGCACCAAAATGCTATGGCAATTCCTCGCTGAACAAGAGCACCAACAACAACCCGTTACACGTGTTTCAGCCTTGTTGGGCCTCATCAGTGAGGAGAAGCTTTGTCTCTCTGAGCACAGTGAGCAGGGAGTCCACGTCTGGGTGCCCCCAGGTAACTCAGAGTGACCAACCCCAAGTTCCTTGCAAACATTTCAAAGAAGGTAGCAGGCGCTCCTCTCCAGAAAGAACATGGCATGATAACCTGTTCTAAGAAAGAGTTTGCAGCATATGCTTTTTGCTCACTGTACCTTTCACAGATGGGAAATAAACATTTGCATATCAATCATTGTCCCGCCCACATGGGTAGTCCAGCACCGAAATGCTATGGCAATTCCTCTCTGAACAAGTGTACCAAAAGCAACCCCATACACTTGTTTCAGCATTTTTGGGCCTCATCAGTGAGGTGAAGCTTTGTCTGTCTGAGCACAGTGAGCAGGGAGTCCACGTCCGGTTGCCCACAGGTAACTCAGGGTGACCAACCCCAAGTTCCTTGCAAACATTTCAAAGAAGGTAGCAGGCGCTCCTCTCCATAGAAACATGGCATGATAACCTGTTCTGAGATGAGAGTTTGCAGCACACGCTTTTTGCTCACTGTACCTTTCACAGATCGGAAATAACCATTTGCATATCAGTCTTTGGGCCTCATTACAACCCAGGCGTTAAGGGGTTAACGGCACAGTAAAAGGTGTCGGCGCCGTTATACCCTTAACGCCTGATTACAAGGTCCCTTTGCGGGTTGCACTTTAACGCCTGCTTTTAGCAGACGTTAAAAAACCAACCCGCAAAGGGACCTAGGAGCTAATTACGGCACCATAATTTACGGTGCCGTAATTAGCGCCTTCGCCATTCCCATTGAGCCCTATGGGCCAAAAATGGGAATGTGGAAGGGGCCATGGTGAATGGGGAATTACCACCCCGCCAACCTTGGAATGGGACGGTAATTCCGCCATTCACCATGGCGGACCCCGGCATGGACCATGGTGCTAATAGCACCATGGTTTAGCGCCGGGGTGGTAATGAGGCCCTTTGTCCTGTAAAATATTTCAAGATCCTTATTCTTAAGGTTTGAGAAAGGGCTATTGCTAATAACATCTTGCCTGATTTGCAAGTAGGGTACCAGAAAGGCCTTCAAAACAATCACCAGTGTTTTCTGCTTAATATTATCATCGTGAAATATGTTAAAGTTAGAGGAGGTCAGTTATTTGTGTGCTTCCTGGACCTGGCTAAAGCCTTCAATCACTAGACAGGTCTGTCCTGTGGGTAAACCGTATAGCCTTGGAGTTCCTTTGGGTCTGCTAAAGTTAATTTAATTAACGTGTGCAGAAACGGCATCCATGGTAGGGTGTTTTGGGGCCAACAATTATTCTCTAGCTTTTCAAGCAAGTACAAGCGTGAGACAAGGTTGCCCATTCGCCCTGTTATTCATTCTTTTCTTTGTAGATGTTAACCATCATATACCCTTAAATAGAACTAATCCACCAGTTATATATGGTGGTAGTAATAGCACACTGATGTATGTCAATGATGTAGCACTGATTGATCTCACGCCAAGAGGCTACTACAAGACCTACTTTACGCAAGCAGATTTTCTGATGATCAAAGCTTGAAGCTGAATCTTTTCAAAGACAAAAAACACGTTTTTTGGTAAATGGAGTTTAAATGTTTCATGGTTCATCAAGAGGGTTAACATATAAGTGTTGCACTCATATCTATCTAGGCCTATTATTTTCTAAGAGTGAACGCTGGTTTGCACATATAAGGATAGTGGTAAGTGAGTGTCCTCAGGTTTTAAAGGCGTGTTATGATTTTATTTTATGTATGATTGCAAAAGACGGGATACATTTTTAAAAGTGCTTGCGTCAAAAGTGCATTTTTCACTTCTGTATGGTAGTTAAATTTGGAACCATTTTAATTGCTCGTGTCTGCAGCTCATTCAAAATCAGTTCCTAAGGAAAATGACAGGTTGTTCTCCTAGTGCACCTGGTGGTGTTCTGAAATTAGAACTGGGAGTGTGTAGAATAGTGGATCAAGCTGAGCGTACGTTTTTAGAGTTTTTTTCGGAAAAAAAGTGCAATTAGATTTTATTGTGAACCCCAATATCAAAAGATAGTTTCAGAGATAGTTTCTTCACCAGTGCATGATAAGTCTCTCAGGTACAAAAGTGGTGCTGTTTGATTTTATTAAAATTGGATCATGTCTGTGCCTTTGCTTTTAATAAGATATCGTATAGTCAAAGGCTGTACTTAATGCTTGGACTGTGCATTTTGAATATGGTGTTACAATGACATGAGTTAGAAATCTTACCTCAATTACATTTTTCATTTCAATGTGCCAGGCTCTTATCGGCAGTAGTGATATAGTCATAGAAAAATCGCCTGAGGGCAGAAGTATTCCTTCAATTATTCAACTAAATATTTTGCCTTTAAAGGCACATATGAAATGGATAGGGGGTAATACGATGCTTGCCGGTGGGTTTGATATGGATCTTATACACATTTTATTGATTTGCAATACTTTCATTGCTTTAAGAAGGAATTGGCTTAGGACCCATTTAATCAGAAATGAAGTTAGGGCGGCTATGGATGCAATATGTCTTTCCAGTATTTACAGCAATTTGCGGTACCGTACTTAGAGCCTTCACCATTCCCATTGAGCCCTATGGGGCAAAAATGGGAATGGGGAAGGGCCATGGAGGAAGGGGGAATTACCGGCCCGCCAACCTTGTAATGGGGTGGTAATTCCCCCTTTCCCCATGGCGGAGTCGGTAAGTTACCGGCATGGACCATGGTGCTATGTGTATGTGTGATGTAATGTAATTTGTCATTTTTAGAGCACCTTTACTCATTGGTATGGCTTCAAAGCTTTGTAGGTGAATTCCATCGGGGGACAAGAGTCCAAGGTATGGGAGATTCATCAGCAGAGTTTAGAATGCGTTTGTGCATTTTAGCCAATACGAAGGTAGGTGGGATAGCCAAGTCCCTGCTAGTGACCCATATCGAGCTAGCTTATGAGTGGGTGCTGTGAGGTTGTCAGGAGTGTATGAGAGTGCAGGAGACTGTTTATGTGGTCAGCTAGACAGAATATTTGTCATGGAACATAGCTGAATTCTAATGGCAGAGGTGCTGTGCAGTGTGTCTTCAAGTAGTGTATGATAGCAGATGCGTGCGGGTGGGTGGACGTGCCTCTGGCTATCTTACATCGGCATGGAGTATATGTGTGTACTGGCTGCTCTCTTGGTTTCGTAGATGTGGCGTGGAATATGTCCTGTGGTCTGCTGTACTTTGTACTCTCAGTTGCGCAGTACGTTCTATGAAGGGTTCTATGAAGGTGCAAGTGGATCTTGGTCACATGGCCTAAGTCCTGCCTACCTGCTGCCTTCCAGGTTGCCTCTCTTTTTCCCTAATTAAGGAGCCCTCAGCCTCTTTTTTACTTTGCAGATGGGGAGCAGGTGCAAGTGGATCAAGGTCACCTGGCCTAAGTACCACCCACCTTCTTAGCCCTGCCTCTTCCTTCCTGCTCTTAAGGATGTCTCTTGCCTGGCGTCCGAAGTGAAGGGCTTCTGAAGAAAAGGGTAAGACCTGTTCGGACCAGGAGGACCCAGAGCCCGACCCCCGGCTCAGACAGCAGGTAAGCATTCACCAACATGTGTTTACCCCCTCTGTCCCCACAGGCCATCCCCACCTCCTCTGGTCCCTCTGTGATGTTCCCTTGTGCCCCCCACCCTTCTCGTACACAGGTGTTGCCTGTTTTACTTGATTCATCTACCCTGCTCCCCCCCCCTCCAGCCTTCTGCCTTCTGCCTTCTGCAGGAGTCTGGCCTGATACATTCTGGTTTCACCATCTTGTGGTCAATGCTGGATTTGACTTTTATGGACTTCATTGATTCACGGTGCTTCTCCCTTTCTCAATTCTCATGTTGGACTTCCTTTGCATCTTGTACTCATGGTGGCCCAGAATCATGCTGTTCTCATCTTCAACTTTGTATCCTGGCTTGCAACATTATGTGTTACTACTGACTTCTGCAATTGTATACACTCTCCCCTCTTGCTTCTCCACTCTTTTTGACTGCTTTCTCTCTGTTCTCTCCTCTTCTCCCTTTCTCCCTTTTCCTATCTCCTCCCCTCCTCCCCTTACTTTCTTCTATGCACTTACTCCATCAGAATTGTCCCTGGACCTTATATGATAGCAACCTCGTCTATTTTCTCCCCCCTCTCCTTATTGTTCCCCCTCAGCAATGAAATGTTGTCAGGCCTAGTGCGATAGTCACTTGTTTTGTTCCTCCCCTCTGTTTCTGCACCCCTCTCCTTCACCTTTTGTTTTTCTCCGGCTCTGTCAGAAATGATGTCAGGCCTAGTACAGTAGTCACCTGTCTGTTTCCATTTCCTTCACACTCTCCCCCTCCCTTCAATATCTATGTTTTAGCTCTTGCACTATCTGAAATGTTGTCAGGCCGTGTACAATAGTTAATTTCATATCCTTACTGTTCATGGCCTTTAAGAATGTCATTGTATTTTCCCTTGTTCCGTCCCTTGCCTTGAAGTGCTTTGAAACACATTGTGTATAGGCGCTATACGAATAAACTATCAAATCATATCATATGCTGCCTCAACCTGTCCCGCAGGAGGTTAGACAGGCCACCTTGCAGAATGAGTTAATCAGGAAGGTAGGGGAAATAGCCAGGTCTTGAGGGCCTTCAAGAAACGCAAAGTGATCCTCTAAGAGGTGGGTGTTGGGGGGTTGCATTTCAGAGTGTGGAAGCATGGACGGGGAAGAAGTATGCCCCTATTCTTGTTGATTTGAAGGGTGGGATGACAAGAAGAAGTGGCGTTCAAAGAGCGGTTTAATGATGCCTCAGCCTATCTGACTGGGGATGATCAAGATGTGTTGGTGCTGACTGCAGGCTTCTGGGGTGCAATAAGAAGCACATTACCTCACTGGGAAATGCTGGTAAATAACAGACATGCAGGACTGCAGCTGTCTGGGCTAAAAGAGCCAATGAGGGAGCTGCTGGATTTCAAAATGACTACTTATTGGAACATTTTTAAGGCACAGCGGTGGCCCAGATGCAGGGATCTTCTTAAGCTAAGCGCCATCAGGGAACGAGTAGCAGTTCTTGGAGCTGAATACAGGCTTCTAGTTTCTGATTTCTGGGTTGCAATGAGATGGTGTGGAGGAGGTTGCATTGGTGAGAGACAGACACTGAAGAGGTTGGAGCAGCTCAAGGAGATTGCAATGGCGTTAAAAGTATTCCAGGGGAGGCAAGGAAAGTAACAACAGTAGGCAAAAGGAGAGCCACGATATGATACGATATGATATGATAGGTTATTTATAACGTGCTTAATACCCAGAAGTTTCTAAGCATGGACATGGGGATCGAGCCTATGTTGCTCCTTGCCTTCTTGCTTCCAAGGCGAGCACGTTGCCTCTGGTGAAAAAGGGAATCACGAGTGGGACAAGACGCAATACCTAGCTAATAGGAGCCTGCAAGTTATGGTGGGCCCGAGGGACCCTTTACAGTACCAGATGATGGAAGAAGGTACATGCTGGGGAAATGACTCCAATGTGAGTTTAAATAGGTGGGGAAAGAAATTCCAGAAGGAAGTCTAGGCATACCTCATGGATCCCTTTCTAGTGATCACTGCTGACTACATCCACTAACTTACATGCTGACAAGAATATACAAAAGAGGGAGCTGTGTGACATGTGATCCCATAAAGCCTGTATCTACTTCAGACCAAGAAGAAGGATTTGTGCCACCCTAAAGCCAGCAACACGAGAGAGGGAACAGCAAACCTCTCCTGGACTGTTTGAACTGCGACAATGAGGCTGGGAGGTCCTAGTTATAGGCTTCTCAGGGAAGAGGCAATTTAAACTCCTGAATATGACCGCTGTACCCTTTTGTTTGATGGTAAGTGTGTCAAAGGATCTAGACACAAGTGTGAAAATGGATACAAACCCTTAAAATGCCAGCAAGCTACATACTGTTACTGTGTATCTGGCTTCCTAATTGTGAGAATATACAACACTCACTTTGTCCTTCAAAACACCACCCACAACACTTTACACGTTTCTCACCTCCACACAAAAATCTGCTTCCACAATGCCCACTTAACCAATTTCACCCACCTATAGGTCCTTCTACACCCACAATGTCCTTCCTCTTTATAAGCACCCCACTCATCATAAGAAATCACAATGGGCCTCATTACGACCCTGGCGGAAAGTGACTGACCGGACCGCAACAGCGTAAATAGCGTTTCCGCCATTGCACGAAGGAGCAAAGTGCGGCTAATTACGACCCATCGGGCACGAGCATTACGCCATGGCGGAATCCGAAAGGCTGCGATGGCGGAAATGACCCCAAAACGGCCCTTACCGCCGCCGTACGCTGCACCAGGTGCAATACCGCCACCCATCTTAGCGGTCACCGTAATGAGCGGTCACCGTAACGAGCGGGCACCGCAAATTACGGGCACCGTAAATATACGGAAACGGAAGTAAAAGCATGTGGCCGGAACGGGAAACAGCACGCCGCACAACTATAAAATCCGAATCCCAACACAACCATTAAAAATCCGACCCTGACACACATCCCAACCCGTTAGCAACCCCAGTTAAAAAAATAAAAATGGGAAAGGTAGCCAAGAAAGCGTGTGATCGCAAGCGGCAGGTACACTTCTCCCGAGAGGAACTGACCGTGCTCACCGAGACCCTCCAGGAAAATGCCGCCGTCGTCTTCTCCAGTCAAATGACCAGGACGGCCCTTGCCAACAAGAAGGCCATATGGGCCCTGGTGGCACAGCGCGTAAGTGCGGTGGGGACAACACCCCGCACGCCACAGCAATGTCGCAAGCGGTGGGACGACCTGCGGATCCGCGTACGCAGCATACTTTCTGCGAACAGGAACATCGCCACAGCTACCGGGGGGGGTTCAGAGTCGCCCATCAAGTTGACCCCCTGGGAGGATATCTGCGCCTCCACCATAGGAATGGAGAGCATAGAGGGAGTCGGAGGGATGGAGAAAGGAGTGCCGACATCCGGAGAATCAGGTAGGTTGGCCAAGAGAAACAATGCGAAATCCACAAACCACGAACATGTGCAGTACCATGTGACCCCATAGTGCAATACATACTTTGCCCTGACAGCGCCCTCTAAAAGTCAGAATGAATAAACAAAGCAATCAAGATGCCATAAACAACCCCTACATGTGCAGCATGCACCCCCTAACTGCAGGCAGCCAAATGAATGCATCCTCAATCCACACGAAAATGAGACCACCTCCAAGGCCCAGTCCCAAATCAGCCTCATGTACCACCCCAATGCATTTGATACGTTGCCATTCCAAATCCGACAGACCCATAACTAACGCTCGCCCCTCTTTACTCCACCACAGGGTCCGATACCAACGACGAGCTGCAGGACACCCCTACCAGCACGCCTGCAAAGAGGGCCAGGACCAACGTCCCAAGAGCCTCCACCTCAGGTGCAAGGATCAAGACACGGCAGCAGCAGGAATCAAGTGGCAGCACACTGGAGGGGACTGCAACAGGCACCCCAGCAGCCAGCAAGTCCACAACCCCAGCACCACAGGTCCCCCCAAAGAACGTATCTGATGGCACTGCCTCTGGTGGTAGCAGCACCATAGGTGACACAGCTGTCATGCCAGCATGCTCCGACACGGAAAACAGTGCTGGCGACGTAGGTACCATCCATGACCTTTCCCAATCCCCCTGCATGTTCCATCCCCTACACCATGACGAAACCACGCAGGGGCACCCTGAAGACGACGACTGGCCAACCCCCACAAGTCCTGTGCCAAGGCAACATGTGTTGAGCAGCCCCCCTGTCACACCACCGCAAATGTCCATGGCCCAGCAGAGGCAACAGTCCCTCGACCTGCTGATCGAGCAACAGCAGGAAGTGTCCACGCTACTCAAGGACCATGCAAATGAATGCGGGGGTTCCAGGGCAGCCATGGAAACATCCACCGAGACACTCAGGGCACAAATAGAGAAAAGTAGTGAGAGCCTCAGGGGAGAAATGGAGAAAAGCACCGAGAGCCTGAGAGCACAAATGGAGAAAAGCACCGAGAGCCTGAGAGCACAAATGGAGAAAAGCACCGAGAGCCTGAGAGCACAAATGGAGAAAAGCACCGAGAGCCTGAGGGGGGAACTGCATGCGACGTCCAAAGACGTTTGTGCTGAACTTGCTGCTGTGCGCCGTGTGCTCTCGGAGCTCTCACAAACCCTCAGAGACATGCATGGACGCGAGCAGGCAGAGACATCATCCGTGGCAAGTTCCGTCCAGGGCAGCCCCCAACGCAGATCTGGCAGGAACCTGCGCTCCACGGGCAGGGGTGCCCCTGATACCCGTAGAGGGGGCTTGCAATAGCGTCCAACCACGGACAGCATGCATATTTGGACACTGGTGTTGGGGGGGGAGGTAGTAGGGTGGAGGGGGTGTGTTGGGCTTCACTGGGTGGCGGGTCCATAGGGTGTATAAATCAAATCACATTAACAATACAGCACCTCATTATCATCCAATGACATGTGTGGACATTGATATTTGCGTACGAGGCCTTCATAGGCGTACAGTCCACAATGTGCCTGTACTACACACACACAGTGCCACAGGTCCCCTTTCCGTGTAATAGGCACCATGCGTGGTTGCTAGAAGCATGCATCTATGATGCTCTGTCGGATTGCACGTGCATCCTGTGCCTCATGGACTCCTTGAGGTGCCTCCACATCCCCACCCTCATCATCATCATCATCTTCAGGTGCATGCAGTACAGCGTCAGGGGGCATGGGCACATTCCTACGTATGCACATGTTGTGCAGCATGACACATGCCATGACCATCTTAGAAACCTTCTCATGGCTGTACATGAGTGCCCCGCCAGACCTGCTGAGGCTGCGGAAACGAGCCTTCAGTAGGCCGAATGCCTGTTCAATGACCACACGGGTACGTGAGTGGGCATGGTTGTAGTCCTCCTCATGCTCGTTCTGTGGGTTCCGGATTGGTGTAAGGAGCCATCTCTTCAGTGGATACCCGGCATCACCTGTATGAGACGAATAAAGGGTGTCAGTGGAATGATAGTGCTAAGTAGCCCCCCCCCCCTCCTGCAAGGTCATTGACGCATCAAATGGGCCACGATGTCATGCATGGAATGAGACTCACCGAGTAGCCAGGATCTGTGCCCTGCGTGTCGCTCCATGTAGCGTGGTATTCTTGTGTTCCTCAGGACCATAGAATCATGGGTAGATCCTGGAAATCTGGCACAACAATGCGTAAATATCTTGTTGGAGTCACACACCATTTGCACATTGATTGAATGAAATTGTTTCCGGTTGCGGTACTGGACCTCCATGGCATGTGGGACAACCAATTCAACATGGGTGCAGTCGATGGCACCAATGCAACCCGGGATGCCGCCAAGTGCATGGAATCCCACTTTTGCGTTGGTAATCTCCTGGTACGTGCGTGGTAGTGTGATGTGGTCGTCGGCGTGCTTCAGGAGGGCATCGTGCACTTGGAAGAGTGTCCGTGAGAACAGTGGCTGTGAAATGCCATGCAACTGTCCCACTGTGTGCTGGTAGGTGCCTGTGGCCAGGAAGTGGAGTGCAGACACCACCTTCAGTAGGGGTGGGATGGCGGTTGGGCTATCTATCATGCTCACGAGGTCAGCATGTGTCATGTCCACAATGGCGATTATGGTGTCCCGGTCCAAACGGTAGAGGGTGTGGATCTGCTCAGCAGTGAGGTTGAACGGATCGGCTCGGAGGCGTGGGATTGCGGGCCGCCTGCGTGGTGGTAGTGGCAGTGCTTGTGGGCCTTGCTGACCCTGCCTTGCCCTCCTCCTCCTCCTTCTCCTCCGTCTCCCCTGTGCGCCCGGTTGTTGTACCTGTTGTTGTTCGTCGTCTTCTTGTAGTTGTAGCACTTGCAGTGCTATCTGGTCCCCCAGGCCCAACATCGCTAGTCCTGCCGGTAGCATTTTGGAGTGGGAGTGGTTGTGGGAGGGGTTTGGGTCTGCTATATATGTGCTGTCGGCCTGTATGGCCTCCACCTGTGCTGATTGAATGAATCTGTGGCAGATGCAATCCCTTCTGGCCGAGCACGTCCCGCACGTAAGGCTGCATTTGGCCGCATGGCATCTTGGGATTGGAATCATGTATCAAATCCCGATGGCAGTGTGATGTACTTTGACTGATTTTCATGCTATGCTCCCATTGTTACACATGCTATGATTGCAGCCGCTTACATACCTGTGAAGAGTCAGTGGTATGTAGGGCTCGATCGATGGCCGACCCTCATGCAGCACAGTAACGTACTTCACCGACGGGCGTGGCGTCCCATTTGTGATTGCAGCCAGTTAGCATTATGACACACAGCCGCACTACATTGATGTAATTGTGAATGCAAGCGTTCACAGAAGCCTTTTCGACGTAATGTTGCAAGTGAGGAATTCGAAGGCCAGCATTTTTGGTTTTGAAGTAGCGGCGAGGATACGCCCATAGGTCTGGCTGGAAATGTAACGTTCTATTGTAGAATGTCCTTGGGACATGGCCCATAACGAGCAAGCAATGAATGATATGAATTGAATGGGATGCGCAATAGCGTAGTGGACGATAAGGCAGGACGTTCCCAAATCCATCTTGCTTCACAACACTACAGATCCGGCCAGGAGCACAGTGGTTTTTGCAGACTGCATTACGCACAGACGCGATGGAAGTTTCACATATTATGTGAGTGAATATTCATGCGTTTTCATTGCGGGATGAGGGAATGATGAATGGATGCATGGACAGATGATTCCGTTTAGGATCTGCCATGTACATGGGTTTTTTTAATCACTCCCCTTCCCCTGCGCTATGTGATGCAAGGCTGCCATAGTGGGACTTACGTCTATCTGCCCTTGTCGGATCCTCCCTGTCTCGACGCGCCTTCATACACTTGTGTCTAGGCACGTTACTAATCCCATGTCATGGGTTCTATCTTGACGGACGCATGCACAGTAACCGACGTTGCCAATGGTGTATTTACCTCGATTGATTTCGTTATGAATCGATACTGATTTAGGGGTCTGTATATTCCTTTGGAGTGGGCTAGCATGCATATGGGTGTGGATTTGGTGTGTTGAATGAAGATTGTAATGCATCATGAGTCCCGTAATGCAATCGGTTAATTTGTGTTTCTTTTGGGTGACAGGTATCTCCTGCCCTATTGCAGATGCCATCTCTACGCCACTCCTCCAGATGGTTTTTACTCTCGACTCCTGCAGCTTCGGGTGAATCAGTGGAGCACCATTTCGATCTTATGGGACGATCGCCAATGGGCCACATGCCCTTACGCTGTACTGGTGGCTAGGTGCAACATTTCGGCCTTTCAGCTCGACTAGTGCCTGCCTCATGGGACGGACCTGCGGTTCTTGCCGCTTCCATGTTGCCTTTTGGAACGTTGATGTAGGCCCTGTGTGCCATGATGGTACAGGGCGTCACACAAGTGGAAGCTGGTCAATTATTGCAGATGCAGCCCTCGGTGATGATGGTTGTTTTGGTGTTATTTTGCAAATTGCTGTGGGGCCTTTGTCATTTGGATGTGCATTTAAATTGTATTCCGATATTTGTCGTGTTGCGTTGTTCTTTGCAGGTGATGTGGCGATTTTCGATTTGTGGCGGTATGTATTGCGAGATGATCTGCATTGTGTTCCGCCTTCTGAGTTGAGTTGTGTGGTACAGTACTGGCCGCGTTTGCCTACGTAGCACAGTATGGTCACGGATAGGGGCTGCCATTGTGACTGTTTACATGATGTGCTGTTCAGGGGCGGGGGATTGGCTTTTGGCCGACTGGTGCCTGTCAGCCAGGTCGATTGGTGGAATGATGGGATGTTCAGAATGTGGCTGGTCACAGGTGACTGTGTTTGCGTGCGTTTGTTGGAGGGGGACTGGGGTCATGTCCATTGGAATAGCTTCTGTATTGATGCCATCTGTGCCCTGCAGCTCCCATCGGCCCCTCTTGGGATGAGCCTGGCTGCTCAGTCACTCTGCCAACTTGTGTGGTACATGCTTCTGCTGATGGTTGGTTTGTTTACTGGCAAGAGTACAGGGCTGGTGCAATCCCCCTCAGGATGCTGTTTTGGATGTTGCCTTGCGCTGGTGGCAAGCGATGGGGGACTACTGTTGTTTTGTGTCATGTGTTCTTGATTTTCATTTTGATGTATTGTACCTTCACATGCCTGTGCTGCATCAGTACGGCTATGGTGACATGCCGTACATGGATGCCCACTCACGGGGCGCTTTGAGCCCCTGCATGCATTTCTACGTTGGCATGCATGGGTGAATTGTAGATTTCACTGGTTGCATAGTGTGAGTACATTGCGCCTGCCAGGAGTTGTGCAATGTGGCCAGGGAGTGGAGTACAGGCACTCAGTGGGCCATTTACGGTTGGTTCACGATGCCGTATTTCTCGCCATGGCGGAATGGTACTTTACGACGTGCTTGATGGCGTTCAGTACATGTCCGCTAGGGTCAGAATTCGCGTACCGTTGCGCCATGGCGGTGATTCCGGTTTTGCAAGGCGCGCGTGCGCGTACTTGGTGCAGTTAGCGTTGCCGTTCACTGCGGTGTCGCTAATGGCATCGTACTTTACGGTGACGGGTCATAATCGCAACGAGCGGTGTTCGATGGCGGTATTGCATTTCCGCCATCATTTTTCCATTTCCGCCAGGGTCGTAATGAGGCCCAATGTTAGCATGCAGCCACCAAACTGCATGCACTCACATCTCCATGCACTGCTATCTGCTCCACAACTCCATCTTACATCAGTCAATGCTTACCCTCATCCACTTACTACTCTCATTCACCACACCGCAGCAGTCGTACATGTGGCATGCAATGCACCCTTCATAGAGCCATTTCGGCCAGTAACCATGCCAGGCACATCACTAACACACATACACTTACAACAGCACACATTCAACACACTATTGACTCCCACATATCCACAGCCTTAACATATTCAGTAGTTCATTACCCAGCAGTTGAAAGACATTTAATTTAACATTAAAGATCATAGCACAACATAATCTCAGCCACTCACATCCTGAATTCACTAAACCAGACAGTCGTGCCACTTTCTACACTATCAATTTCAGTCGTTCATGCATTACTTTATACAGTTTTCTTGCTCAAAACACCAATCACCCAACCACTTACAGTATCCCCGGTCACAATATCAATCAATTGCACTGTTCAAATGACTCACAACTTGATAGTCTCACTCATTCTAATCAGCTCAATTATAAACACTAACTTACACAGGGCCATTGCCAATGGCAATGACTTATTACACCACTCATCTAAATACATTCACAACACTAACCACACACATCACTCACTGACTCACAGAACTCAACCTCCCAATCAGAACAGTGGTTTTACATATATTTTCTGAGAAATAACCTCATGTCTTTTCATTCTAATTGTAAAGCCGCACACATAATCATGTCAAACACCAAAATAATTACAAAGAAGTCCCCATGGTATAACCATGAAGTAACAGCAAACTATTCTGAAATTAGAACAGAGTCTTCGTGAATAATTCAACTAGTTTTAAAGTCATCATGGAATGAATCCCCCTGGAGTAATACACACTTGTGCTGAAGTTGTCATGGAGGCACCTGCAGGAATGCAAACTTATCCTGTTATTGTAATGCCATTTTACAATTTTGAAACATAATGAAACATGTTCCAGTAAATACCTAGAACCCCACCACATCATATTTATTGTGATTACCAAAGAGACAGGTCATTTAACAAAGCTACACTATTCATTGGCAGAATGGACCGAGAATAACTCAGATTAATTCAGGGTGGAGTCGCCTGATATATATTTCTTTCTTTTAAGCTATGCATCTACCTCATTTCTCAACTCTATTCAGCAAAAGTAATTAATTTCAATCACTGATATACTTAATGTGTGTTTGCCTTCTTTCCCTCAGCTTCATGAAACCTCACTAATTGCAGCCCATCTACCAAGATTCAGCACTAATGGTATGCACCGCAAAACATCTATGAGCCCACAGGGCAAGTGTATACTCCATTAATTGCCCTCATTTGACAAGCCGTTATCAGTACTGCTCTGATTACATTTCAGTAATCTTTCATGCTTATCCTACTCTTCCATGACCCAAACCTTACCATATGAGATCAGTCTGCCCAGGAAAACAGACACCAACAGTAGCTCTTTAAATTTGCAAAAATAATGACGCACCTCTCCACCTCGGTTGTCTAAAAAACAGAAATTGTTTGACCTACTACCCATACCGCTCATTTTTCGAGCCGATTGTACAATAATGGTGAAGGAAACATCCCACAGCAGGATGGAGGGAAGAGACCATGACTGAATTAAGATAGAACGGGCATCATTATGATGACATTTGCTGTTAAGGAATAAGATCATAACCACTTTGTGCCACTTCCAGGACCTTATGGGACATGTGTGATGCTGGAAATGCATTGGCGGCATCTGGCTTCCTTATCCTCTACCTCCTTATTCTGTGTGTTATGCTTATTTTCTACACAAGAGTCAAGTTCGGACCCCTGGCAGTGCAGCTCTCCATTTTGTTCTCAGTGAACAGTACCCATGGGATACACTTAGGGCATCCATGGGTAGGGGTGTAGTCATAGTGTATGTTTTTGGGCACATGTGTTTTGCCCACAGAGCAGGGTATGGGCTGGTGGCAGCTAAATGCTGATGTGACAGTGGCTCTAGGTATTCTTGATTCTTGGATACCCAGGCCCTGCCATTAGAATCAATGGATTCCTGCACAAAGGTAAGATGGCCACTGGTAAACTCTTGTTCTCTTTGCCTTACCCTGTTGTTTCTAAAACTCCTGAGAAGCCCTGGCTCTGTTCCCTTCCCCTGAATGGTTGTTGTGTGGAAGGACCATATTTGGCTCCGGGGCTCCTCCTGCCGGCCCAACTGGAGCCTTCCCACGGACTGCTTTGTGTGGGTACACCCTTGGGTTGGCGCCTACTTGAATGGAGTGACTAGTCAATATACATTCTGCATTGTGGGTGTCTGGTTTTGGTTGTGTGACACAATGCCTGGGTCAGCCCCGACTGAACCTAGAATGAATGCAGTGTGGTGCACTGAAAGACTGGGGAGTAGCCCTCAATCCACATTCTGTGATGTGGGTGGCTGGTTTATGGTGAATAGCCTGAATGCCTCTAAGCCTGTTTGGGTGATACCTGCATGAATGCACTTGTGTGTGATTGGCTGGCTGAGCCTAGCTTAGCTTGAGGGAATGGATAGTGCTAGTACAACAAGGGGTCTCACACTCACCTCTTTGTCAGAGGCTGAAACATGAAACCTGAAGCTGAAGTCATCTTCAGATGCATTCTGGAGCCCAGTTGGAGGAATACGTCTGCCTGTCTTCACCAAATCCCAAAACTGAAGTTCTGACTCAAGGAAGGAACCAGAGAAGACATGGATAGAAAACCTCTTCCGGAGCTATGAGGGAACACTGTGCAGCTGCTGCTCTTCACTTGAAGTGTTCAGGAAGCCAATTCTGTATGCCTGCCATCTGAAGAAGGGATCTTGTGCATCCAGAAGAGGAGTACCTGAACCACTTGAAGTCAAGGAGTTACTGTGTGTTGCTCAGGGTCTGGCGGAGTGTTCATGACTGCTGGAAGCCAGGTTGCTATGTATCACCCAGACGAGGGGGTAACCTGGCATAGTGCTGCTTGACACCTGACGCTGTGAAAGTTCCATATCTCTTGAGAATCATTCAAGGGACATTCCTACCATGACATCTGTCCACTTGTCCCCACCAGATAAGGTTCAGGGTTGCTGCCACAGTGGAGTGTATGCCGGTGGGTTTCCCACCACCAAAATCTGAAGAGGATATCCCGAGTGTCCAGACATGGTAAGGGTGTGTAGTCCAGTCCAGTGGGAATGTCCAGGATACCAGAAGCCATCCAGAGGTCCTTAAAGTGACTGCAGCACCTGTTACGCTCACCTGGCTCCCACAGAGGCGTCGATCTAAACTGGACACCTGCGGTCTTCACCAATGTGACGCGTACGGCCGAGATGACGGACTGGACTGGCCCACCTAGCTTTGTTTGCTTGGCACGTAGGAATATTCTTCTGTAAATGGAAAAAGGGTATTAACCACCCGTGGGGTTGAGCGTAAATCCCCCCACCCCCGCTATTCTCCCCACAGATCACCTTTGATGTCCCCTCTTATAGTCACACCTGATGGTTTGAAAAGATGAGCTCTACATCCTGCATTGAGCGCAGGGGCGTGTTGATAACCAGTTGCTTCACTGGCTCGAAGGAATTGGTGAGGTCCAGAACAATATTGACTCCGAAAAGTATGTAGTTCATAAGAGTTCACATGTCTGACTTTCACTCATGTCCGATTCCTTGCATTTTGCAGCTTGACCCCAGCGAAGAGTTCCTCGTGGTAGCTGACGAAGTTCAGGTAAGGATTTGGCTTATCCTACACAGTTCAATAAAATAAGGCCAGAATGTAACCTGTGGCTTGCTCCCTTATTCAGGTGTGGAGAGAAAATATGAAGTTCGGGGAATAATGCCTCCGGCGGTAAAATTAGGTAAGTCTATTGTTGTGAGAAGAGTTCCCCTTGTTTGCCCCTTCGTCTCACCTTGTTGTCCTTTTGTTCCCCTTAGGGACCGGGGTACGGCGAGGATGCAATGGAGACTGCGCCGACCCGTGAAGAGGAATAGTACCCCCGGCGGTAATCAGGTAAGTCTATGGGGGTAGTTACTATTGACTCTGTTTATTCCCTTGGCTCACCTTTGCTGTTCTTGTGTTCCCCTTGGGTGCCAGAGTGCGTCGGGAACGTGCAGAAGGATGCGGTGGATCGTGAGGATGCTGCGAAGGCGGGTGAGTTCAGCGCGGCGCTGCAGCAGGCGAGGCGGTGCGTGTAAAATGCTTCTTCTGGAATTCAGGTAAAGATCGAAGGTTTTGCTCTTATTCTAACCTCTTCTCCTTCTCTTCTCCTTCTGTTCCTCCCTTTTTCTAGGAGCTGCAGACTAGAGGCGGGCGTGGCAGAGACTGGATGCAGGCTTGCAGACAAGGTGAGCGTTACGCTGCTGGATGCAGAATAATGCAAAGCGTGTGCTGCTCTTCGGGTATGGTTTAAATAGCCTCCAAATTAGTCCCAGGTAAGTATTCCTCCCCAGCCCCACCCAAGTAAAAAATAGTCCCTAGGTAAAATAGTCCCTTCCAAGCCTCATTTGGGTTGGAGCTCTGCAGCATGGTCTCCATCAGGTAAGCTTGCAGCATGGTCTGCATCAGGTAAGTTCTATTCTATGAGCAGGAAGCAAATTTGAGTGGGCACCACAGGAGTATCGAATCCTTCTGGCGTTAACAAAAGTTTCTAGTGTGATAAGTCTTTGTTAGGAAGTTAGATCCTCTATGCAGGAGCTGGCTGAAAAAGGCCTGGAGACACCCAAACCCAAAAAATACAGCAAGAAACAAAGATTAGGTGAAAACCCAATCATACAGCCGCTCTCTGGAATCCCATGCTGGGTTTTACATTAGTTGTAATTTCACTATGTATAGTTCCTTCGATCCAATTCTTGAAAAAATACAAAAGTCAAATATATAGTGATTTTTCAATGTTAAAAATTATTTTATAGAAAGAAGTGACTAGTAGCCACCAAAATTGTTCTTCGTGAGGAATAGATTGCCATAAATCACTCTATCTGAAGACTTATTTTTGTGCCAATGCATTTCGGAATATAACAAATTCCTTCATCAGGGCAAGTCTGATGTAGGTGAGTAATGGCGAAATCTATGTTTCAGAGGTCAGGCTGCTCCACCGTGTACGGCGAGTAGGTGCCAATGGTGCTTGTTTGAAAAAGTACTCTTTAGGTCTTTGGTCTCAATTCACGGGTTAAATCCCAGACTAATCTCCAATGTTAGGTCTCGTGCAAAAATGTCCTCTTGCACGAGACCTAACATTGGAGATTAGTCTGGGATTTAACCCGTGAATTGAGACCAAAGACCTAAAGAGTACTTTTTCAAACAAGCACCATTGGCACCTACTCCCCGTACACGGTGGAGCAGCCTGACCTCTGAAACATAGATTTCGCCATTACTCACCTACATCAGACTTGCCCTGATGAAGGAATTTGTTATATTCCGAAATGCATTGGCACAAAAATAAGTCTTCAGATAGAGTGATTTATGGCAATCTATTCCTCACGAAGAACAATTTTGGTGGCTACTAGTCACTTCTTTCTATAAAATAATTTTTAACATTGAAAAATCACTATATATTTGACTTTTGTATTTTTTCAAGAATTGGATCGAAGGAACTATACATAGTGAAATTACAACTAATGTAAAACCCAGCATGGGATTCCAGAGAGCGGCTGTATGATTAAGTTCTACTCTATGAGCCTGGCGCCATAGGCGCCAGGACTGACTCTCCATATGAGCCTGGCGCCATAGGCGCCAGGACTGCACCCAAACAGCCCCTAGCAGGGGTTTTTGGGCTTGCTCAAAATAACTTCATGCCTGCTTCCGGGGTTGCTGGACCTGGTCTGGTTCCTCGGGGGTAGGCATCATGACAGCACCGAAGAACCAAAGGTGGTAAACGCAAAATCCCCAAACTCAACACCTACTTCTGCCACTGCACTTGTCACTACGGAAAGTCATCCAAGGCCACCCATGGTCTTATCTTCTTCAACCAGGCCTTGTTTAGGTCCACAACAGGTTTCACCGTTGTGGGACATCCACAGCTGGGTTAACGACCCACCAACGTAGTCCAATGCAAAGACCGAAGGTGCTCCCTTTCTGACCGTGCTTGGTTGCCTCGTTATTCTTGTCAGTGATATCCAAGTGACTCCTTCTTTGAAAGGGGGTCCATCCTTAAGGGGTCTCATCATGTAAAACCAAGAAACTCCATCACTTTGCCTGCCAAGGCACTGTGATGAAGAAGAGCATCTTCCATCCTCAGAAACCATCCATGGGTCCCAGCTACGTTCTGGATCCTGTTCTCCTGTGGTTACCCAGGTAGTGGGACCTGAGGAAAAAGAGCATTATTGAACAAATTTGGACTGGGCTGTAATAGACAAGGAAAGTACACCTTGGGCCTCATTAAAAGTGTGGCAGTCCGGAAACAAGGTTGCCAGTAAGCTCAACGACACCCTTGTTTTCGGTCCGCCACACTATGAGTCTGCCTGCTGGGGCCGCTGCGCCCGACAGGTCTGTCCTTGCCGGGCACCATGTTCCCGGTAGGCAGATTCGTCACAGAAGCACCAGCACCATTAGCAACGGTGCTGGTGCTTCCATCTTGAGACCGGACTCCATGGGAATGTGGTCTTATCAAATCCGGCGCCTGACTTTCCATGCTGCCAGTACTTGTAATGTCCCGGTGGCCCCGGAAAGTCAGGCACCAGATTCGGTGTTAGGGGGTTGGTGGCAACCTGCCAGTGGCACCATCAGGTAACCCCCAACCTCGTAATGAGGCCCATGACTTTTCCCTTACAAGTAGTCCAGGTGGGAGCATCCTTACACAGTATTGTCTATCTGCTTAGAAAAAGCATTGTGCCAATGTTCCTAATCTAACCTGTCTTTCGCCAGTAATATCTATGCCAGTATCCAATGCTTTATGATTCTTATGCTTTTTAATAACTGTCAGCTGTTGGTGAATTCTAAATTGAATCTAAAGTATATTATGGTACCACATAGATGTGTATATATTTATTATTATTAGGATAGTGTTGCCTGAGTACAAAAAGTGTTTTATTTATTGATGTATATATTTAATTGAACCTTATTTATCTAAACCTTAATGGCAGTAATAAAAGGACTGTGTTAGCATATAACACCGTGTGTGGAAATTCCTTTGTGGGGGCTTGGGGATTAACTGTACTTAAGAGCCAGCCTGCATCACCTCCTGTGAGTCTCATAGTGGGTGCTTGTCCAGTGTTACCAATTTAATGCCTTGGCTGCAGTGCTCTGTGCTTCTCCCCTAACTGTATAGGGGCAGATAACCCCCACCAGTCTTTACAACATGGATTTGGAATGGCCCACCTCTTTTGTGTGAACTCTTAATCTCTTGATTTTTAGGGGATTCGATGTTCATAAAATGACCAAACTTTGACAGTGATTGGTATAAATAAGCTCTTTAAGGAGGGTCAATTAAGATAGGATAGGTTCCCCTGCCTCTCATAGTGCTGAACCACATATCTGGCCCTGTAGTGTCTGTCTGCTATCCAGGAGTGGTGTGCTGCCAACAATCTCTGACTTAATGCTACTAAGAAGGAGATTCTCCTCACTGGCACACCTGCACCCTCCTTTCCTGTCACTCTCTGTCTGGCCTCCCTTGTCCCTCTTCCGGCTCTCACACATGAGGCTAAGAACATCAGGGTCATCTTCGACTACACACTCTCCTTTTCTCCTCACATCGCTGATGTCTCTAAGAAGCCAAACTACCAACTGCACCTCCTCAGAGGTATTTTTCCTTTCCGCTCCTTCCTCCAAAAAATCACTGTCTCTAGAGCTCTGGTTCTCTCTAGTCTGGACTACTTCAACAGCCTCTTTCTAAATCTGCCTGCTTCTACTCTCTGCCCTATGCAACTCATCCAGAACAGGACTGCGAGACTTGTCTTTGGCCTCAAGCCCAGGGATTGTATCTCTCCAGCACTGAAATCTCTGCATTGGCTCCCAGTGGCTGCAAGGATTAAGTTCAAGGCCCAAGATGAAGTTCAAGACCCTCTGCATTGTCCACAGGGCCTTCTGGGGTCTGGGTCCTCAATAACTCCACCTCTCTCTTCGTAAATACCTTCCTACTCGAGCTCTTCACCCCTCCACCTCTAAGTCCCTCTGGGTCTTTCACTTTTCCAAGAATCGAATTGGAGGTAGATCTCTTTCTTTGGTTGGGTCCTCCCTCTGGAACAGCCTCCCTGCCTCTCTGAAACTTGAGAACCATGTCCTGTTCCGGAAGCACCTCAAGACCTTCCTCTTTGCTTCTGCCTTCTCTCTTTCTCTCCCCTGCTGATTTCCTGTCTGATACTGCAATGGTCTCCTGGCTACACCCTGACTTTGTGCCCAGTTGCACACCCGCACTGTCTCCGGCAACCCTTGAACCTGGGTCTGTATCTGTGACCCTACAGTCACCCTACCTGCACTTTTGGACACCTGCTGTCTGCACTTATCCTTGCACCTGCCACCTGCTGGCTGCAATTCTTGTACAGCAATGCCCCTCCCATTTCCCCTGGCACATTTCCTCTCCACCAACACCTGTGTGATCTCACTGTCACTTGGTCAAGTAAGAACGTTGTCTCTGTCCTCCCTCTGTTCCCCTTCCTTGCCTTGTCGAGCCTTGAAACACTTGTGTATAGGCGCATTACAAATGCCATATCATATCATATTGTATTCAAAAACCTATCTACAGCACAAGGGCCATCTGTAAACCATATTGACATATATTTCAAGTATGAAACCAGCTAATGCAAGAAATAGAATCCCTCACATTTCCACTGTGGGGGGCCTCACTCAGTGTTTATTGTGATTTCAAAGGCAAAAAAGGGGTGATGACTGGAAGGTTTAGAAATAATTGTAACCAATGGCATTGCTATGTGCAACCCTCCAGACCATCATTCATCACCTGTTAAACCATTACAAAAGAGGATAGACCATATGCAGATAAGTCTTGTACCCACCCCAAAAGGATGCAGTCCAATCAGAACAGCTAGGTCACATCCCTTCTGCACAGTACCACAGGCATCCCCAAACATGTTTCGAGTAGCTTGTGTCTCTAGGCCCAGAAGGCACAGGACCCACATCTGGGCATACCTGTCCCACTCAGGGTGACTACAGCAAAACAAAAGAGGTGATGGCTGGAAGGTTTAGAATTAATCTTAACCACTGGCATTTCACTGGGAAACCTCCAGACCATAGTTCTTCACCAGCCAAGCCATTATAAAAGGGGACAGATCATATGCATATTTGGATTGGTCCCACCCTAAAAGGAGGCAGTCCAACCTGAACTGCTAGGTCACATCCCTTCTGCACAAGACCACAATAATCCCCAAACATGTTTCCGCCTCGTTGGGCCTCATCAGTGAAGAGTAGCTTGGGTCACCAGGCCCAGCAGGCAAAGGACCAATGTCTCGGCATACCTGTCTTACTTGGGGTGACTACATACAAAAAAGAGGTGATGGAAGTTTTAGAATTAATCTTAACCACTGTTTCTGTCCAGAGGGGACCTGGCCTAGCAGTTCAGACTGGGCTGCTTCCACTGGTGGCAATACTTGACTGATTTGCATATGGCTGGGCCCCTTTTGCAATGGCACAGATGGGCTAAAAAATGGTGGTGTGGAAAGTTGCCCAGAGCTGAGCCAGTGGTTCATATTTATTCAAAACATTCCACCAATCACTTTTTTGTTTTTAGTTTGTCTCTCTGCATGAGAGATGGTATGCTCAGATGTGGGTCCCTTGCTCTCAGCACCATAGGACACCATGCTGCACATCACTGATGAGGCCCAACAAGGCTGAATCATGTCTGGGGTTGCTTGTGTTTCCGTGCAGAGGGGACCTGGCTTAACAGTTTGGGCTGGGCTGCTCCCATTGGTGGAAGTACCTGATTTATTTACATATGGCTGGACCCCTTTTGCAATGGTGCAGACAGGCTAAAAAACGTTGTTGTGGAAGGTTGCCCAGAGCAGTGCCAGTGGTTCATATTTATTCAAAACCTTCCACCAATCACTTCTTTGCTTACAGTTTGTCTCCCTGTGTGAGAGAGGGTATGACCAGACGTAGGTCCCTTGCTGACCTCAACATGTCTGGGGTTGCTTGTTTATGTTTATGTTCATATGTTTGTATAGCGCCGCAGCCCACAGGCATCAGGGCACTTAACATGGAAATGCGGACAACCAGTAAATGACAGGACAAGCAGGCCCTATTAGAGGTAGAGGTTGGAGGTCCTGAGGGTAAATTTATCTAAAGAGGGCTGTTTTCAACATCTTTCTGAACTTAAGATAATTCGGTACTCGTCTAAGTTGAAGTGGGAGTTCATTCCAACTTAGGGAGGCTTTAACAGGAAATGCTCGGCCCAGTCTGTTTACTATTTTTGCAGTTCCTGATTGAATTAAGCCTTTATTTTCAGTCCTTAAGCTCCTACCAGGAGTGTATGGGCTGATTTGCTTTTTCAAATACTCAGGAGCTGTTCCATATAAAGAAAGGTGGACTAAGGTCATAGCCTTAAAAGTAATGCAATCTTGAATTGAAAGTGGAGGGCTTTCCTCTTTTTGGTTACATGATACTTTTTGGTTTTACCGGCAATAGTCCTGACTGCAATATTCTGGATAGTTTGGCATTGCTTAATGCATTTTGGGCTGGCTCCCAGCATGAGCGAATTCCCATAGTCCAAGCTGGACAAGACAATGGCTCTGGCTAAGGTGGAGCTATTTTGTTGATTCAAATGAGGTCTAATTCTATTCAACAATTTCTGATGGTACCGCCAAGTTTGCTTTAAATAGGCAACACGTGCGTCTGCTCCCAAGGAGGCATGTAAGTAAACACTAAGGGTCTTTACTTTCTCTGACACCTTGACTGTACTTCCATGCAGAGGGAACTTGACCTAGCAGATCACGCTGGGCAGCTTTGATTGGTGGCAGTACCTGACTGATTTGCAGGTGGCTTCAACCGTGTTGCAATGGTGCAGACAGCTAAAAAACGGTGCGTTGGATGGTTTCCCAGAACAGTGCAAGTGGTTCAGATGTATTCAAAACCTTCCACAATCACTTTTCTGTTTATAGTTTGTGATTTCTAGAACACGGTCCATTTCACAGAAATATTTTTACTTTGTCTGACACAGGCCCTGTCTACAATAGAAATAGTATACATACTATATCAATTACGAGGAATGTATAGGAAACTCTACTTTTAATGTTACTATCCTGGGTTTATGAACGACTTCTTGGATTCTACATGTTCAATGCAGGTTTCAGTGCCCAACAGAATATTTCTTAGTGCATCTGTTAATAGTGAAGGAAAGACCCTGAACGCTCACCAAGAGAGACTCGCTAGGGAAAAAAGTCGATCTTGTAAGGATAACAAGTTTATTCTCACACGCAGATGAGAGCAACAGCAAAGAACTCTGCTGCGATGAACATTTTTAGCAAAAATTAGTACAAGCAGAATCTTATAAAGAAAAACATTGTCATACATGAGGCAATCCATATGGTAAAATGCCACGCAGCTCCTTGGTGAGCGCCTATGCAGGACCCGCCTGCTCTATAAGAGACACCAGACCACTGGTTCCAGCCCAATCCGCCTGTCTTCCGTCATGTGGGTGCTGCAGTGATCATCTTCTCACACCGATGGTCCAAAAAACAAATTAACAACACTTCTGACATAATGCAGTTTTATCACTATATTGTGCGCCTGGCAGGCCTGAAGATGGGCACATAGGAGGTTCTGAGCCATTCTAACCATCACACACACATTTCACTCACACCTTTCTGCACCGTCCAACTCCAAGGTCTCCACCCTCATTTTGAACTATAACGTATCCCTCAAAGCACCTTGTAATACAAATCACACGATTGTCGCTTCAACAATGTGCCCTGTCCGACCTCTTTGAACATTACAGGACCTGTTACTTTGGGGTTGGTGGTCAAAGGGCACCGAGTGCCATGGAACTCAGGGATCTAAAGGTTTAGTCAGTTATATGGGCTACAACTCGTGGTCGCATGGGGATGGGTCGGGTCATGCTTTGGCCAGTGTGGGATAACATGCACACCAGGTGCCCGACTGTAATCACAGCCATGTAGGGCACATTCCTCTTGAGTAATCACATCTTTGCAACACTTTTAGAACAAAGAAATATTGTTGTTGTATTTAGGGATGTGGCCTATCCTAATGGGAGTGCAGGCATGGCTGGAGTTTTGGCCTAGTGCATGCAATGCTGCATTCACCGCACAAGCCTTACCTTCTATCTATAGTTGCTAATAACTAATGCTAAATAGCAATGTTGCTTGTGCCCTACGCTATACTATGTGGGATGATTATATTTAATTATATGCAAGTGTGGTCCTTTATATTGGGAGTTGGTCCCTTCACAATGCCTCCTTCCCTCTGGCCCATCCTAGTGATTCAAATGCATCTCACCTCACCTTAAAGCGCTTACGTGGGTGGGACAGGGCTGCCCCCTACCCAAAATTTGTCTCAGGTCACTTTTTAAATTTTCTTTATTCACATGCAATCCAGAGGCAACTGGTGAGTTTTTTTTTAACTCAAGTGGCATAAATATCTGTCCCAGATATTCCAGAGCGACTGAGCCTGCACCACTGATTTCTTTTTAATAATTGGTGAAATGGTGCATTTTAGAGCACACCTTTTAAGAAAATTGAGTACAAAGCCAAACAGTTTGCAATTGGGTTTTGTAGGGTAACTCATGAAAAAAATCCAATAGATGCAAGTCACCAAAAGTGCACAGGAGCATTTCTCCAAAACATTTTCATGATGCCTTTTCCCACAATATGTGGCAGTATGAAACATTTTCACACTGACTGTGCCCATACATTTCAATGCTGACTGCACCATTATTACTTATTATTCCCATATAATAACATCCTCATGTTTGCTTTGTGCATAATGCCAGTAATGATACTATAAAAAACATGGCTATGTTGGGCCTGCCAATATATGGCTGCATCCCCGCGTAAGAAACTACTCCAGTTGTCTTTACCCTTAAAAATGCATTCAAGTTTGCCCTGCTGTAAAAATGCATTCAAAGAATAGTTATTATTTAATGGGCCAATTTTTGCCATGTTGCTAATACTGTCAACATTGTACTTTCACCACTGTAAAGTTTCTCTAATCTGGCACCTACTGTGTTCTGTCAAGCAAACCCAGGCATCCCAAACCTAGCAACATCAAAGCAGTCTCTACACCCTATGGCCTGGATTGAGAAGACATTCTGAAATCTTAATCTGTATGAATACTTATTTTGCTTAACTATACCTGCTTTTTTTTAAACATGCCCGTCATTCTTTGTTGCCTTAGTAGCAACCTTTATAATAATGGACACCAGAGAACATCCTCTGATTAACAACACAGCAAAACCAAACTTAACTATTTTCCTAGCAATGGTATTGGTACAATCATCACACGTGACAGAATAATACTACTTTCTTGTCATTAGTCTAAAAGAAAGTGAGTTAGTAAAAGGAATTCTTTAGGGACGCATTTATCATTAGTGCAGCATTCCACAGCAATGCAGTCCTTTTTCCATTTACTATGGCAGGGCAATCTTGTTTTTGTTTTGTTTTATATGCAATATGCGCGTAGCCTGGTTTTCCCATGAAAAGAAAAAGACAAAACTATTTGCACCCTGGATAGAGAGCCCTGGGGGGCAAATAGCAATCACCCCCTTGTTGGGCTGTGTACATGACTGCCTGCCGGTTACCAGCCATGTATGCCCCCGAATTGGGGAAATTGAGTGGATCTTAGAATACTACAGAACACATTCGTATGTGTGGGGGAGATGGGAGGAACAGATACACACAAAAAAGGGAGGAAAGAAGTCTATAAATTGGGTAGTCCATGTGTGAAATAAAGGCAAAATGTAGAGGGGAGAGATAGGAAAAGAAGAAAGTTGGCCTAAAATGCTACACATTAAGTGAGATGGAAAAACAAGAGGTGCTAAATTCTGAATGTGTGTGTGTGTGTGTGTGTGTGTTTGTGTTTGTGTATGTGTATATATTATTGTCATAGATCTACGGAAAAACCTTCAACCTTCAAATCACGAGTTAGGGTCAATGGCGTAAATTCTAGAGTCTACAAAGTGTGGGACTAACAAAGTTAACTCACTGTCCACCATTACCAGTTCAACCACAAAACTCTGAAGTATAAACACTAACTCTATACTACTACAGATCCAACATTAACACCAACTTCAACTATGGCGTTGATGTAACCTGCCTAACACTTGAAGTGAATTTTAAGGTTGGGTTTGTATTTGTATTTATTTTATTTGTATAGCGCAAACCAGGCCCGGAGGCTACCGTGCGCATTTGTAGAGGATTGAAATTAGTGTGTGCCCTTCTGAGTTTAATTATTGAATTGAATAGTGGTGTAAAGTAGGTGTTTGTGCCTTAACTATGTTATATATGCTCGTTGTTGTCTTTAAAGTTTTGTGTGATTAACCTTAATTATAAATATGAATATTAACTTTTAACAGTTAGCCCTAACTTTGAGCTATTTTGTATATGTACAGTAGTTTAAACAAATGTAATGCACATTTCATACATGCACATGCCAAGTTAGTCCAAAACATGTACAGTAATTTAGCGCATGTCTTCTAACCCTTCTATACATAGGTGATTGGGTGGCATAAGTGTGTCTCATAAGTGTGTGTATTGTAAAAGTGTGTGACCTAAGAGTGTATGGTGTAAGGCCTATGAGAGTTTGGTGCTTAAGAGTCAGGAATATAAAGCTTTTACTCTTCATACATGTACACAATGTACATCTCCAACATATTTCATATAAACATGAAAAATGTCTACTGTATGAGTGTGTGCCATAAGTATGTGTTGTTAAGTGTGTTTGTTGGAAATTCATGTGCTGAAAGAGCATGGGAAAGACACCCCACGTGCTATTCACGCACTCAGGAAAGTCCAGACAGGTAACACACTAAATCGAAGCATCACCCTAAAAATTGCCCACCCTCCTAACTAGGGTCACCCAGAAGATCACCACTTCCTCAAATATATTATCATAATAGCTTTGCACCCATTTAACAGCCAACCACACAACATGCCAAACGCAACTGCCCAGATTAATCTCTGCAAGTTACTAAGAGCACACTGGGTACAACCAACACCTGCCCTCACATCCTTAGGGTCAGTCATCCTCCATGCTTGGAGAGGACGCAGGGTTGGCCGAAGGACCACAACCAAAAACATTGGAAGGCACCATCGAGCGGCAACCAACAATGCACCTCAGAGGCACTGTAAAACTAACTGATTTACTAACCAACTCCCCCTTCCTGCTCCTACAACATAACCAACACCACTATACATGGCCAGGGGCTAGCCACACTACACATAGACACAGCAAGAACTATTCTAATCCTCAAACTCAACCAAATCTCTTAGACGGTGGAAGTAACCTTAGATGGAACATGCCCTTGCACATAGTCCATATATCCATTGACACTACACAAATGCACACCAACACAATACAATAAAGCACCTGACAGTCATCCATGACTCTGGACCCTCTTATGGATACAACTACCGAGTGTGCATAACCACAACCACACTCCAACCTCATCTGACCCACAAACGCAACACAAACACTAGCACACATCAGAGGCACTGAGTCCTACACCTGCGGTTACAACAAGCGCGGTCTCTCCAACCAACACCTACATGCAAGCCAACACACACAGATGCCAGTTCCTCCTTGTTCTGAACCTATCCTATCATTACTCAAACACTCCGCCTCTTCTCTTGCAGAGCCACGTGAGCACCTGGAGACTGCCCTCAGGTGGCAGCAGTGCATGGTAGAAATCAAATTAGCATACCATAACATAAGCGTTTGTGTTGTAAGGATGTGTGCCGTATAGGTGTGTGTTGTAAGAGTGTGAGTCATAAGATTGTGTGTCTTAAGAGTGTCATCAGAGTCTGTGGTGTAAAAATGTGTGACTTAAGTGTGTTTGGCGTACATGGGGATGCTTGTAAGTGTGTGTGTCATGAGAGTGTGTGGTGCAAGGTGTATGAGTGTTTTGTGTGTAAGTATCTGCATATCTGAGTATTTGGTATTAGTCATGAAATGCGCATGTCCTACATGCCTTCTATATGCATGAAAACTCACATTGAAGTTTGGTTTGACTTTACTGCAATTTCTTATACATATGGAAAGTGTATAAGTGATATAGGGGGTCAATCCAAGTTTGGAGGCAGCCACGGTGCTATTAGCACCATGGCTGCCTCCAAACCCGGGTCCGGGTTCCGGGTTCTCTGAATGGGGACTTACCTGGTCATTCCAACCTTGGAGGACCCGGTAAGTCCCCATTTAGAAAACCATTCCCCATTCCCATTCGAGCCCCCATAGGGCTTAATGGGAATGGGGAAGGAGCAAATAACGGGCCCGCTAATAGCGGGCCCGTTATTTGCTCCCTGGTCCCTTAATGGGTCCCGCTAAGAACGGCTGGTTAGACTAGACCAGCTGTTCCTGATGGGACCCGCTAAGGGACCTCGGAATGTGGCGGTAGGGGGTTAACGGCACCGCATCCTTATCGGTCACGTTAACCCCCTACCGCCATACTCGGAATAAGGCCCATAAAGTTCGTATATAGGCATAATTTACATCTGCTGAAAATGTACATCAAAGTCAGACCGGAATTTTAGGTAGGTTTGCAGGCATATATTTGTGTACATGTAAGAAATGTATATCATACACACATGAATGTACAATGTAAATTGATTCTGCTGATGTGTTCTAAGCCTTCTATATGTATAAATGCTCACATTAAAGTGAGTTGTATCCTTGATGTGAGTTTTCAATACACACAAAATGCATGTACGAATTCCACAGTTCATACATGTACGAAATGAACATCTTCTGACAACTTACATCAAGGTAAGTCCTGACTTTGATGTGCATTTTCAGATGTAAATTAGTGTAGTATGAAATGTACATCTTCCACACATACTTTTATATTTCATATATAAAATGTTAATTCATTCTGCTCTTGTATTGGGTGACACCTATATGTATAAAAGCTCACATAAAAGTGAACTGTAATTCTGATGTGTTTTCTATACCTCTAATACTTCTAAAAGGGGTATAATAGTTTACGGGAGGAGCCAAGTACCTCTACTGGAAGTTCCGCCCCTATTCTGCCTATATGTTGGCAACCAGAGATTGCGACAGGTGCAATACCAGTGAGAATGCCAATACCGCGAAAACTCCTTGAAACAAGGTATCCATTGAGAAAACCCTACATGTGTCCATGAAGAAATTATGACCTTTTGAAGTTCCAGAAAAAGTGTGAAAATGGATGAAAGAAAGAACTGGTGACATCACATGAAGTAGATGTGACGCACACAGAAGAGATATAAATGAAGTAAGACTATAGACCTTAAAGAACCTGATGACGAAGTAATGAAGTATGCAACATTTCGGGAGGAAAATGAAGATTGCATGTGCGGAGAAGCACCAGAGAAACTATGGCGTTGATGTAACCTGCCTAACACTTGAAGTGAATTTTAAGGTTGGGTTTGTATTTGTATTTATTTTATTTGTATAGCGCAAACCAGGCCCGGAGGCTACCGTGCGCATTTGTAGAGGATTGAAATTAGTGTGTGCCCTTCTGAGTTTAATTATTGAATTGAATAGTGGTGTAAAGTAGGTGTTTGTGCCTTAACTATGTTATATATGCTCGTTGTTGTCTTTAAAGTTTTGTGTGATTAACCTTAATTATAAATATGAATATTAACTTTTAACAGTTAGCCCTAACTTTGAGCTATTTTGTATATGTATAGTAGTTTAAACAAATGTAATGCACATTTCATACATGCACATGCCAAGTTAGTCCAAAACATGTACAGTAATTTAGCGCATGTCTTCTAACCCTTCTATACATAGGTGATTGGGTGGCATAAGTGTGTCTCATAAGTGTGTGTATTGTAAAAGTGTGTGACCTAAGAGTGTATGGTGTAAGGCCTATGAGAGTTTGGTGCTTAAGAGTCAGGAATATAAAGCTTTTACTCTTCATACATGTACACAATGTACATCTCCAACATATTTCATATAAACATGAAAAATGTCTACTGTATGAGTGTGTGCCATAAGTATGTGTTGTTAAGTGTGTTTGTTGGAAATTCATGTGCTGAAAGAGCATGGGAAAGACACCCCACGTGCTATTCACGCACTCAGGAAAGTCCAGACAGGTAACACACTAAATCGAAGCATCACCCTAAAAATTGCCCACCCTCCTAACTAGGGTCACCCAGAAGATCACCACTTCCTCAAATATATTATCATAATAGCTTTGCACCCATTTAACAGCCAACCACACAACATGCCAAACGCAACTGCCCAGATTAATCTCTGCAAGTTACTAAGAGCACACTGGGTACAACCAACACCTGCCCTCACATCCTTAGGGTCAGTCATCCTCCATGCTTGGAGAGGACGCAGGGTTGGCCGAAGGACCACAACCAAAAACATTGGAAGGCACCATCGAGCGGCAACCAACAATGCACCTCAGAGGCACTGTAAAACTAACTGATTTACTAACCAACTCCCCCTTCCTGCTCCTACAACATAACCAACACCACTATACATGGCCAGGGGCTAGCCACACTACACATAGACACAGCAAGAACTATTCTAATCCTCAAACTCAACCAAATCTCTTAGACGGTGGAAGTAACCTTAGATGGAACATGCCCTTGCACATAGTCCATATATCCATTGACACTACACAAATGCACACCAACACAATACAATAAAGCACCTGACAGTCATCCATGACTCTGGACCCTCTTATGGATACAACTACCGAGTGTGCATAACCACAACCACACTCCAACCTCATCTGACCCACAAACGCAACACAAACACTAGCACACATCAGAGGCACTGAGTCCTACACCTGCGGTTACAACAAGCGCGGTCTCTCCAACCAACACCTACATGCAAGCCAACACACACAGATGCCAGTTCCTCCTTGTTCTGAACCTATCCTATCATTACTCAAACACTCCGCCTCTTCTCTTGCAGAGCCACGTGAGCACCTGGAGACTGCCCTCAGGTGGCAGCAGTGCATGGTAGAAATCAAATTAGCATACCATAACATAAGCGTTTGTGTTGTAAGGATGTGTGCCGTATAGGTGTGTGTTGTAAGAGTGTGAGTCATAAGATTGTGTGTCTTAAGAGTGTCATCAGAGTCTGTGGTGTAAAAATGTGTGACTTAAGTGTGTTTGGCGTACATGGGGATGCTTGTAAGTGTGTGTGTCATGAGAGTGTGTGGTGCAAGGTGTATGAGTGTTTTGTGTGTAAGTATCTGCATATCTGAGTATTTGGTATTAGTCATGAAATGCGCATGTCCTACATGCCTTCTATATGCATGAAAACTCACATTGAAGTTTGGTTTGACTTTACTGCAATTTCTTATACATATGGAAAGTGTATAAGTGATATAGGGGGTCAATCCAAGTTTGGAGGCAGCCACGGTGCTATTAGCACCATGGCTGCCTCCAAACCCGGGTCCGGGTTCCGGGTTCTCTGAATGGGGACTTACCTGGTCATTCCAACCTTGGAGGACCCGGTAAGTCCCCATTTAGAAAACCATTCCCCATTCCCATTCGAGCCCCCATAGGGCTTAATGGGAATGGGGAAGGAGCAAATAACGGGCCCGCTAATAGCGGGCCCGTTATTTGCTCCCTGGTCCCTTAATGGGTCCCGCTAAGAACGGCTGGTTAGACTAGACCAGCTGTTCCTGATGGGACCCGCTAAGGGACCTCGGAATGTGGCGGTAGGGGGTTAACGGCACCGCATCCTTATCGGTCACGTTAACCCCCTACCGCCATACTCGGAATAAGGCCCATAAAGTTCGTATATAGGCATAATTTACATCTGCTGAAAATGTACATCAAAGTCAGACCGGAATTTTAGGTAGGTTTGTAGGCATATATTTGTGTACATGTAAGAAATGTATATCATACACACATGAATGTACAATGTAAATTGATTCTGCTGATGTGTTCTAAGCCTTCTATATGTATAATTGCTCACATTAAAGTGAGTTGTATCCTTGATGTGAGTTTTCAATACACACAAAATGCATGTACGAATTCCACAGTTCATACATGTACGAAATGAACATCTTCTGACAACTTACATCAAGGTAAGTCCTGACTTTGATGTGCATTTTCAGATGTAAATTAGTGTAGTATGAAATGTACATCTTCCACACATACTTTTATATTTCATATATAAAATGTTAATTCATTCTGCTCTTGTATTGGGTGACACCTATATGTATAAAAGCTCACATAAAAGTGAACTGTAATTCTGATGTGTTTTCTATACCTCTAATACTTAGAAAAGGGGTATAATAGTTTACGGGAGGAGCCAAGTACCTCTACTGGAAGTTCCGCCCCTATTCTGCCTATATGTTGGCAACCAGAGATTGCGACAGGTGCAATACCAGTGAGAATGCCAATACCGCGAAAACTCCTTGAAACAAGGTATCCATTGAGAAAACCCTACATGTGTCCATGAAGAAATTATGACCTTTTGAAGTTCCAGAAAAAGTGTGAAAATGGATGAAAGAAAGAACTGGTGACATCACATGAAGTAGATGTGACGCACACAGAAGAGATATAAATGAAGTAAGACTATAGACCTTAAAGAACCTGATGACGAAGTAATGAAGTATGCAACATTTCGGGAGGAAAATGAAGATTGCATGTGCGGAGAAGCACCAGAGAAAATGCAAAATCATTTTACAATGTTAAAGACGCATTAACGCAAGTAGACAAAATAATTATAAGGCTGGCTATGTAGTGAATAGATTGCAGCGATGCACCAATATATATACATAGAACTATATAGAATCTGGATGTTTCACAACACACTTTAGCAAACTTAGACCCTTTGAATGAAAGGATTGGAAGTGTGGTGTAGCAGAATAATAGCTGACGGTTAAGGAAAATACCAGAAAGGCTTGCCTGGCCCAGTGTCAAGAGTTGGGGCTGCCAAGAGCCTTGCCATGTACTCGAGAAGAGACAAAAAAACGTGAGAAGCAAGCTCAGCTCCTGTATGAGGTGTAATGAAAAACATTGAGGCTGTCAAGATTACTTAATTTAATGGTATTAAAACACAATGAAGAGCTCAAAAATGTGGTCTCCAGTCACATGGTTGGATGTGAATAAACTTTGGGGCGAGCTACACTGAGACCAGAACATAAGACCATGATTCACTCCCTTTTATTCTCAGATGCAGTGAGCCTCTGCAAGTCCAAGTTCAAAGGTGTTAATTGAATGCCAGAAATGATGATGGGTGTTGGGTTAATTGGGTGGGAAGGCATGACCTGGCCAAACCCCCAGCACCTGGAGTCCCAGTTGCGTGCTGCTAGCTAGTGGAATATTCTAGAAGGGTACAAGTCTGCCAACCAATTATTGAGGGCCATGTATTAAGGAGCCCTATAGTTTGAGAAGCCAATGGTATGTTGTACATGTTCATGATACGGAAGATGACTTGCACTTGGGATGGGCTCCGTTGCCCACCTGACCTTAGAGATCCAACCACGTCCCTGTAGCCCATGGAAATCATATGTAGATGTTCCCAGTTCACCAACCACAACCCCCGTAAGTTTTTCTTATTTGCCACATAGTGTGACATCAATGGTGACAAGTTTTTGGCATAAATTTGTGTTTTTTTATGAAATACGTTGCGTTCTCGAGTGAGAGATAACTGTGCATCGTCCGTTGATGCCCGTTGTACTCCCTGTTTTAAGGACTTGCTATTAAAACAGCTTTGACTTTTGCCAACTTCTTGAGTCAGTCTGATTATTGATGTTTGAGTAAGATCTGCATCCCCATCCATCTCAGATACTGTTACTTCCTCTTAAAGGACCTCTTGTCCGGGTTTAATAGTTTTACATTTTGTACATGTACACAATTTAAATCACCTCTACATCTCACATAGATATGAAGCCTGACATCAAAGTCAGTCCTAAGTTTGATGTGAGTTTTCATGCACATAGTAGCGTACATGTACGACATTTCCATCTTCTACACGTACGTTTATAGCTTGTATACAGATATACATTCACTGTGCACATGTGCCAGATAGAGATTCATCTTACAACATCACTGAGCCTCATTACAATAGTGCCGGCATGTTGTTTCCAGACCAGCCCACTACAATTTTGGTGGGTGCGGTCCCGCCCGCTAGGTTCAGACCATTGTTAACGGTGCTGGTGCTCCCGTGTCCCCATTGCCATATCGGACTCCGTGGGAATGGGACTGACAAAATTACCGCCGCCTGACTTCCCGGCCAACCGCCGGATCCGTAAAGAGGCCCACTATCTCTTAATTGGCCAGTTCGATTTTCAAAATGTTCTTTGAGTGCAAAAATGTGTGATAATACCAACAACAATAATACCAACACTATTGAAAATCGAATTGGCCAATTTTGTGATATTTGGGATGAAACAATTATGTTTTTCAGCATGTGAAAACCTCATGTTAAAAACTGTTAAAAAGGTGCGCAAAGCAACATTTTGCTTAAAATATTAAGGCCCTGATTCATTGAATTATTTGCGTGTAAAACAGGAATTTGCGTGCCATTCTGCCTGCTGAGTGCCATTCTGCCCGCAAATCCCCATTCATCAAACAGGAATTTGAGGGCAGAATGGCACGCAAATCTGTTTTCACGCAAATAATTCTATGAATCAGGGCCTTAGTTGTATATGCTTGTGTGGCTGCCTCGAAATTTTACTGGGGGATTGTTTTCATGGAGGGAATCAAACGTTATTTTCTGAAACTTCGCAGACAATCCATTTAATGCTAATTTAGTATTATAGATTAGATAGTCGAGGTCTTGTAGTTTCCCTTTCCTTTTATTTTCTTCCTGTTTTTCCTTGGGGACACTTCCTGTAATGTCAGTTAACTCATGTGCTGTGTCGTTTCCACAGTACCTATGACTTCGTTGCAATGTTGCCATGGAAATAATTCTGCCACACTTGCAATGACTTAACAGAGGGTGTCCAACTTCCTCCCCTTTGCAAACATCCCTGGAGGCTTATTTTCAAATTCTTAAAATCTAACATCAGGTAACTTGAAAATATAGTGAGCCTGAATGAGTGTTGGCATGATTTGAAGTGTTCACAATGATTAACAATGAGTTTTGGGGACATAATTAGAGAAAGGCTATCGGTTATTCCAAGCAGCGATAGAAGTGACCATGACGGAAAATGACGCACTTCTGGACCTTATGTAATGAAACATGGCAATGACTATTTTAGCTCTTTCAAAGCCAAGGACATTACCATGAAAGATTGTAATATGTGAGCGCCTGCAGTAATGATCCAAAATATATGTACTGTGCCATATGACAGTACTCGAGCCAATCGGTGGAAAGCTTGGAATGTTGCTGCTATGGTAATGGCTATTTGCTGACTAGCACTTTCCACTGACTGCCCATTCATGTTATCACTGTACACATTGCCAGATAGTTCTTTCCAGTTCTGCCTGTGGCATTCCATGAATGGCTTCAGCAACCACGTTTTGAAAGGGACAATCAGATATGCAATTGAGCAGTTTTTTTTAAATCAAATTACAGGAACGTGAGTGGCAAAAACACCATCCTTCCTCGCTGTGGGAATCATAATGTCAACATGGTAAAAGCATCATCAGGAAAATAATTTCCTTTGCACAATGATTAACCTAAAATGTTGCTCCCTGACTGTTGGGCAGCAACAGCATTTGCGCATGAGCCACACTGGCAAGTACAGCATCCTTTCACAAAGGATGGAGGAGTGGCCTTTAGAAACACACAGCGTGACAAAACCTATCATAGCACAGTATAGGACAGCATGACACATCAAATAACATGACATAACATAATATACCTTAACGTAAGACAAAACAACATTGCATAAATAACTCATAAACACAACTCATCACACCAGAAGTGTAAGAGAACGTACAATAACATAGAACAAAACCCCAACACACCATAGCATAGTGCAAAACATATAAGCATAGCAAATGATAGTACAACACAACACTCCACACCATAGTACAATATGACAGAGCAATCGAGCTCGTCATACGATAAACAAAAACACAGAATGACAGCACATTATAGCATAGTGCATCACAACATAACACATCATGATACACACAAGGCCTATTAAAACACAGCTAAGCGTATAGAACATACCAGAAAATAATTGAATTGCAAACATTCCCCAGCACTTGTTTAGCGTTCTCACGGAACTCCAGAACCACAAATCTCTATTTCAACTAGTGTTAACATCACAGCAACTCTACGAAGATCTCGCACAGTGTTGTATTACTAAACTCATTTCTATACAAGCCAACCTATGCTCGGCCACCAATGTTGATGAATCCAATACTATGATTTCTACCATCTCGCAGCTAATAGACAGCTGTGCCTCTTTTAATTGTTTATCACCTATCGGGAGGAAAGCCTTGTGGACATTATGGCCATCATTCATTCCACGAGCTCCCCGCAAGGACGCACAATCAATAATAGCTTTTAATTTAGTGTCTATTATTAAAACGTCCTTCATAACATGGGAAGTACCAACGCACCTGAAAAAGAGTCATTTGATTACTTAAAAAAGCAACCTTCGATCTTAGAGTTTTGGGCACATATTGGGAAGCAAGGGGCCAGGTGTAATCAAGCTCTTGTGGGGTTTAGGAGATTTATGGTAATGTCCAGTACCAAGCCACCAGACCTGATAAAGACGGTCTATACTAGCAAAGCAAAAGCAGCTGCAACATATCATATGGAAGATCATTATGGGGCTATAGCAATACACAAAGTAGCCAATTCTCAGAGAACTTCTTTTTAAAACAAATTGGCGTCCTTCCCCCATCTGCTCCAAACTATGGTGTCCATAATGAGTTAGGCATGCTGTTTTTGGGTGATGAAATGGAGCTGGCTCAGATTATGGGCGAATCCAAAGGCTGGTGTAACACATTCACTAATCAAATATCTGTTGTCCAGAGGTGGAATTAAGAAAGTTCCATGGATGTCAAAAGTGAGCCAGTGGTTGGAAAATTGAATGCTGAATACCATTTGTTTAACCCTTTGCTCATTACTAAAGCTGCTGCGACCCAGCTTAAGCATCAATAACTATTCATCTCCAGAGTTGAGAGAGAACATATGGAAATACAGAAGGGCACTAACAGAAATTTGCCAATTATCTCAATTGATGCAATTCAAAATTATTTATTATCGGCAAATAATCCTGCTGAGAGAAACATCTTGACTCGAGCACGATTTAATTGCATCCCTATAATGTCTACGTTGTTCCGCTGATCAGGGGGCAGAGAAGGCAAAGTGTGACCCTTTGGTTGCGAGTCAAATACTCTGCATTTTGTGCTCTTCTGTCCAGTTTTTAAAGACATTAGAGCACAAACGCTGGTCCCAGTTATTAAAGATAGAAACTATATAAAAGTTAATAAATACAAATACAAATACTTTGTACAATGTTGACCTGTTTTGCTATACCTCCTGTAGCCCGTATGTGAGCTGGTTGCTGTTATCATTTTTAAGACAAGCTTGTGCTAGAAAATCATCTGGGTTATCTATTATCTCTATACCTGAAGGATGTCCCGCACCTGTCGGGCTCATAACAACAAAGAGCGCAGACACATATGACTGTGCGAAAGTCAAACAAACAGGAATGGGATAGAAAAGACCTTAGCATATTTAAACTGTTGCTTTTTATGTATTTCTGTATTGATAATGTATGTATATTTTTAATGTTGTTGAATTGGTATTTATGAACAGATTTTGTAAATTAGTATCTATGTAATTCGCATTAATGTTCTTGAGATTCGTATGTTTTTATGGTGATATTGATTAAATAAAGTGATTTGGTATGGCTTGGTCATTTTACATCCTATACCCCAGCACCCCATCCAGGAAACTCATGAGTAAGTAACCATTTCTTTGCTCCAACATTACATTCAGGAAACATCTCTTCTAGATGATTTAGAAGCTGCATTTCGACCAGGTTGTGGTACAGTAACTGTGGTGGTTGCACTGTCGGCTGACATAAGGAAAGCAGTGGATGGCAGCAGGGCTGGCACCCTTATGCTCTCAGCAGTATTTGATAGCATTGACCATCCCACTTTCCTGGGTCGCCATTACCGCTTAAGGGTCACAAACTAATCCTTAGCCTGGACACTTTTTTTCTGACAGGGTGCACACAGTCAGCAGCCCTCCCTCCTTTGAAGTTCGCTCCAGTGGTATTTAGTGAATTTATTAATCAAAGGGGCATAAGAATTTCCCAGGAAAGTGTGTGAGGAGTGACAGAGCACAAGGGGCCTGCAATCATAAAAAAGGTGGTTTGGTGGAGTTATCACCCTAAGCCATTTTTATTTTAAATGGGTTAAAAATGTGCATTTTATTGCACATTTTCTGTAAAAAGTTTGGGGAAAAGCCACACAGTTCACAACCCATGTTGTAGGGAAACACATGAAGGCATACAATAGATTCTAGGTCACTAACAGTGCACATAAGCATTTTCCAAAACATGTTCATGATGCCTTTGCCCACAATGTATGCCTGCATTTTGCTAGTGTAAACAAATATTGCCATGCTGTCTGTGGTAATATATGCCAGTATCCCCATGTAACAACATACTCATATTTGCTTTGTCCATAATCCCAGTAAAAATGCCATGCCATTGTACGAAAAAATGTGAATGCTAGCTGCACCAAGGTAGGCAAGTATCTTACTGCGCCTTTAGATCATACCAATGGTACATAAAGAGCTATACAAATGCACTATAACATAACATAACATAACATATTCAATCACTTATGTTCACTTACCCATATTGTCAGTAAACATGCAATGCCACTGTAATAAAACATGCCCATGCAGACTTGACCAATTTATGCCAGTATACTCACCTGAGAATATTCAGAATGTTGGCTTTGCCGATAATGTCAGTAATAAATAATGGCACGCCACTTTAATAACACACAGATATGCAAATATTAGCTAGTGTTACAATTTAACAATACTTATCCTGTTGGCTCTGCCCACAATATGAATACAAATCGCATACCACTCTAAGAAAACATGTTTGTGCTAGCTCCACCAATGTTGTCTGGTATCCCCATGTAAGAGCACTCATCATATTGGCTTGGTCCATAATGCCAGTAAGATCACCACACCATTGCAAGAAAACATTTCCATACTGACTGCATCAATGGAGGCTAATATCCTCATGTATGTTGGCTTTGGCCATAATGGGCCTCATTACGAATCAGGCGTTAAGGGGTTACCGGCGCCGTAAATGGCGCCGACCCTTAACGCCTGATTACAAGGTCCCTTAGCGCCATGGTGATATTAACGCCTGCTTTTTGCAGGCGTTAAAATCCATGGCGCTAAGGGACCATGGTGCTAATCATGCCACCGTAATTTACGGTGGCGTAATTAGCGCCTTCCCCACTCCCATTATGCCCTATGGGGCAAAAATGGGAATGGGGAAGGGTAAAATGGGAAATGGGTATTTACCGCCCCACTCACCTTGGAATGGGGCGGTAAATCCGCCATCCTCCATGGTGTAAACATAGTTTACACCATGGTGGTAAGGGTACGACCCAGGCAGTAACTTACCGCCTGGATCGTAATGAAGCCCAATGTCAGAAATAGTATACATACATAAACCTAGCATTCTCTCTCTCACACGCACACACACACACACACACACACACACACAACAACATATGCACTGTCCTCTCATCACATGCACACACGTTTGAATGCACATTTCCACAGACACAACCCCTTGCATGCTCTCATTTGTACATACTTATACACCAATATCTTTTATTACCTGCAAAATGCTTTTGCTCCCCCAGAGCTTGGGACTCCAGTCGCCACCTCACACACTGCCACCTCACACACCCCACAGGCAAGAACCATATGACAGGAGGAGGTGCCAATCAAACACCTCACCTCTACTGATTCCTGATGCGTTCAGCAGAGCCAGGGCACCATGGGCCCTGTTGTCCATTATAAAACAAGCTGGTACTGGTTGGTTCTGTCAACTAGCATCTGTCGAGTGTTGCAGGGCTAATCACTTGGCCTCCTTTTGTTTGATTTGTATATGCGTCTGCTTGCAGAACTTATTTGCTTATATGGTTTCTCTTTCTACATGTACACAGAGGAGGTAGAGGTCATCCTCCATTTGGGGGCTGACTCAGAGCCCAGAGTGGACACAGTCCAACAGTGTATGATGGGAATTTGTATGGGGATGAACCAGAATTGCCTGAAATGTAATCCTTTGAAAGCCGAGGTTATGCTTTGCAGCTCTTCCTGTTTAGACAGACCAATCACAAACGGGTGGTCGTCTACTTTGTTTGCCTCCTTGCTACAGTTAATGGTGGCAAAGGTCCATATTCTGGGGATTCCAACAGACTCCACTGTGTCACTGGGAGAGCCGCTTAGTGCAGTTTCCATTTTGGGTTTTTATTAACTTTGTATGCTTGGAAGGTTTTTTAAATATGTTGGCCCTCATTACGACCTTGGCGGAGAACCATGGTGCTATTAGCACCATGGTCCATGGCGCTAAGTTGCCAACTCCGCCATGGTGGTTGGCGGACTTACCGCCCCATTCCGACCTTGGCGGGGCGGTAAGTCCCCAATCCCCATTTACCCTTCCCCATTCCCATTTTTGCCCCATAGGGCATAATGGGAGTGGGGAAGGCGTTAATTACGCCACCGTAAATTACGGTGGCGTAATTAACAACAAGGTCCCTTAGCGCCATGGATTTTAACACCTGCTAAAAGCAGGTGTTAAATCCGCCATGGCGCTAAGGGAACTCGTACTCAGGCGGTAAGGGTCGGCGATGTTTACGCCGGCGTAAACCCCTTACCGCCTGGGTCGTAATGAGGGCCGTTGCCTTTTCCCTCAATTAGAACTGATGAATGCATTCACTCTAGACTGGATCACCACAAGACTCTCCCCCTAGGGATGCCTAAGAGTTCTCTGCAAAAGCGGCAGATTATCCAACATTCTGCCAGAAGGATGCTGATGAGAATTGGACGCAGAGACCATATTTCACCTGTGAATTCATCCGTTCACCGGCTGCCCACCTCAGCCAAAAACAATCAAGTCACTGTGCCTTGTAACACGATGCTTGCACGGCTGGCGCAGAAGCATTGCACACATCAACACAAAACATATCAGCATACCATAGCATATCGCGACACAACACAGTTCACCAGCATTACAACAGAACCCACCAGGATGTCATATCACAACACACCATTGCGGCAGAGCACAGTGCCACGTTGCGCAATCTCTCCACATCACTGTGCTATAAATGAAAACACACCTCATGTGCTATTCCAGAAATGGTGTACTTGTATTTCTAGTGCGCAGTGTAGCATTCATGCAGATCTATTTGACCACGTCCTCCACTGGAGTGAACTGTTCAGTCCTAATCTGCTCCCAGATACTGTTCTGAGGTTCTTCGGCTTGGAATTCTGCTCTCCTTGTCTTATCCTCTGCTGAAATTGCACAATGCAGCAGTAGTTCACCCCATGAGGGCCGAGTAAAAAATAGCCTCGGATATTCTGCGACCTAACAAGGCCATTTATGCTAGGGAGGTCCGGGGAAGCAGGAGTTCCCTCAGGAAATAAAACATTGAACCAATTTGGGGCTGTTCACTTGCAGTAGCTTCAATTAAAATGAACTTGCTAAAAACGATATTCTGTAGCAAAACAATGTAGCTTTACTGAAAGGGTGTTACTTACTGCATACGCCTAACCATCTGCAAATACAAATAATAACATCCCATTTTTTTTCTCCCTCGAGGTGCATTCATAGATTACAACACGCATTTTAACTTTTCCAGTTAGCGAGTGTCGTGTCCTCAAAGGTGTGCTGAGCATTTCTGTAAATAGTGGAAACCCCCTTGCGATGTAACATTAAAGAAACATTCTTGCATTGCGTCAAGTATGCAATTTAACCTTCCAGAGAAATGATTAATTTGCCAATTTACAACTGTACTGCACACTTACAGTAGTGGCTGTCATGAAAACAATAACCCACTGTTACATGTGGGTAGTGTGATGGGATGGGGCATAATACATGGGAGAGGTAGGACAGAATGCATATTCGCATGGTAGGGGCACAGTATGAGGGTTCAGGGGGACACCGCTGAGAAATATAAAAAATAAACAGAATGGGTGGCATAGTAATGAATGAACAAACACAGGAAAGGCAGCATTTTCTGAACACAGTCTGCTTGTTGCTATAGCAGGCCTCAGAAATTCTGCAAGTACTGCAAACCATAATCTAGTCAGATTGCAGCAACCATCCTACTGCTACAATCAAATGAAAAAAATAAAAAAAACAGGGTTGAATAGTTTTCTGCAAACCGTCTGTTCCACAAACATTGCAGTCGTTGATGGTATACGTAAGGAAAACAATCCTGGAGGATTCTGGAATGTTGGCTGAGCAAGCAGCAGCTTGACCTTGGAGCTCCTTTCGCCCCTTTGCATCTGATATTATAAAGTATACTGAATTTCCATGTACACCAAAAGAAGATTGGTACTCCAGAGAATCGTATCCCGAAGAAATCCATGGCTGACGTGGCAGAGCCCCCTAGTCCCATGGACATCAATTCCCTGTTGCTAAAAGTGGCTCTGGATTTGGAGGATGGGAATTCCTCTTTGGCAGACCTTACTCTCAAGGCTACCCACCTGGAAAATAGGGTATGTAAAGTTGAAAAGGAATCTGCAGAATAGGAGATTGCCAGCAGTTACCGGGCATACAACGAATTGAGGAGGGAATTGTCTGAAGTGAAGGCCAAAAACGTGGAGCTGGATTTGAAGACCAGGTTGCAGAACCTCTGGTTGGTAGGTCTTCCTGAAAGTGTGCATGGGGAAAAGTCTCAAGAGGAGGTTATTATATAAATGTGAATCCTAGCAGACATCCAAGGCCAAATGATAATATTGTATAGTTACGCTTAAGCTCTTTTTTTATAGAACAAATATGCATATAATATCACCCAACCTGTGTTGGTACTCATTTATCGACCTAAGAACGATGAAAGGCTTTTTTTTTTTTAAAATGTGAAGAACATTTTTTTTTTTTCCTTCCAAACCGGCCCAGGCATGGCCAGACACCGGCCCCCACTCCCCAGGGATGATTTTGGCCTGGCCACGGGCCGAAAGGCCAAGGGGCCAATCCGACCCTGAGGGAGGCTTTTAATATACTTGGTAGTATGACAACATGCAATATGTGTAGAACGTTTGTGGTTCTAGTGGTTACTAGCATAGGATGCACATTCTCAGACACAACAGGAGGAGTTTTTGTGGATATTGTGGGTTGGGGCGAATACATTTTTTTTTTATTTATGAAAACAGTTTTCTTTTGGTTAACTCGCCTACATTGATTAAAATGGTGCTGCACTGTGTCTGCAGTTAAACAAACGTGTAGGTTTAAATTTGACTTACTGTTATGGGTTCGCTACATGCCTTGCTCCATACCTCTCTTCCCGGCTGACGTGGCTGCTCACATGTTTGGGGCACGTCGGGAAGGGTCCAGGGTGCCTTTTTTCTATTGATCCGTCATATCCTGGAGGCTTGTGTTTGCATTTAGTGCTGAAAGGGGAAGATGAGCATTCTGAAGAGGTGGGGGTCCGCTGGTAATAGGGATTTCATCAAGGCTCCAACAGCTCAGTGAACCCAATGGGAATTAGATTATCTTTATTGATTTTTAGGTTGCTCATTAGGTCTGTGCTCTCCGCGAGGATCCGGTTGTGGTTAGGGCATGGGTTCAGCAGCTTAGCACATTTATATGCATCCTCTGTAGGGGAGCATAGGCAACACTCTGATACTGCCTGTTTTACTGATTATTAGGTTTTTTTTAAATGTTATTTTGCAAATGGGCATGGTACTTGGAAGAATGGAAGAGAGAGGACAATCATTATTCTCACACTGGCACGCCCCACTGATGGGTGTTAGACCTTTCTACTTACTGGGAATATTAAATAAACCAAATGATGGTCACAGACAATGGTACATCAGTGTACCCTATCCTCATCACATACAAAGAGAAGCCATGTAACAAATTGTTAGACAAAGTTTGCATGCAGTACCCTCTGGGATCACTACACACACAACTATGACTGCAGGTGTAAGCAAAACCAACATTTGGTATAAGTCTGTACCACACAGTTTTTGGTAGCAAGCTCAGCAGTCAGGCTTATCTCAAGAGGGAATGTGAGCTGTAACGATGTTACACAGAGGCCAGTAATTAAAAGTGTTCAAATAGATTCTTATACTCAAGGTTTCTTGGTAAAACACTTCTTAATTTTTTACAAAGTCAGTTAGAAAACATTCACTAAAAGGAGACAATCAACATCACACAAAAATATACTACACTATTTCACACCATCAGGTTCTGAGGCATTTAAACTACTTTGAAGGAGGAGCAAAATGCATTCAGAGCATTTGAAGTAGGAGCAAAAAGGCATAAGATAATGAAACGAATATTACAGTTACTCTTAAACAGTGCAAATAGTCTGAGTTCACCAGAGGAGTTAATTCGATGCAACAGGTAGGCCAAAGTCAATGGGCTAGAGTCTTGTATAGGTAAAAACGGTTCTGGTAGTTAAATGGAAAAGTCTTTTCCACGGTTCTCAGAAGCAGTTCACAGAAGAAAGATTCATATGTCGGGTCACAAGCTGAGTAGGCCTGTGAGTTGCCAAAGTTTCACACACTTTTGCAGTGAGAGGTAAGTTCTCTCGGTCGGGTTTCACAGTACCTTATTTTGAAGAAAAAGTTGCAGCTGAAGACTTCTGTTCCTAGCAGTTCCTGCAGATCTCGCTGTTCCTGAGCCTCAGTCTTGGGGACAGGAGGGAGGACGTCGGGGGACTCCGGCACTGAACATGGACTGTTCACAAACTGGCAACCTGGCAAATCTTCTATTCCGGTAGCTGTAGTCAAGCACACAAACTGGTGTCCTTCTCCCTGGTTATTCGGTTTCCTGCAGCACTCTGAGGAAAATACAACCAGCTGAGAATGGTGTCCAGGTGGCTTACAAGTTGATTAGTCCCACCAACACAAAGGGAGAAGTCGTCCTTGAAGGGCTTCTCTGCTGAGATGAAATTGGCGATTCGGACCTGCAGCAGGGCTTCACTGGGCAAACCAACGGTCCAGGAGTTGCAGCAGCCGTCTTCTTCTAGCTCGTCTTCGGTTCTTTTGTTCCAGTGGTCGACTCTGCCTTCCAAGCCAAGAGACTCACCTTTTATCCAGTTTCCTCCCATTCATTCTTGCCTATCTGCCACTCACCCAGCAGGCAGGCTGTCCTTGCCAGACAGTCAGTCAGCCAAACACGCCAGAGGTCAGTTGGGTCTCCTAGGAGATTAAGACACCTCTCTCACTTCCTGCCCACCCCAGACACTCGGTTGCCAAAGGCCGTCTTTAGTCCAGAAGCCCGCCAAAGGAGTAGGAACAAAGGGACCAAACCTGGTTTGGCATGCAGAGACAAACTCTAGAAGGACCTTTCTAAAAAGAAATGGCAAAAAAAGAAGACTGGGATCTGTTTAAACAAAGGGGGCTCAAGCGCCATCTTGAAAAACATGACTCCCGCGATTTTTAGCTACCAGTGTTCACGGTCGGGAAAAATCATGGTAGTTCATTGTAAAACCACTGCCACCAGCCATTTCGATAGGCAAGGGTAGCATTTGACTGCTACATGAGTTTCTAGACATAGGAGATACTAGGTAACTCCTCCAGAACTCTATTGTAAGATAGTGTGTGCTGGGTCTCGGAATTTGAAAAGACTATTAAAGTCATTTTAACTTTACTTTCTCTGGGAAACAGTAGTTTATCCCAGGGAAGGTGTTTAAACTTTGGGAAGCCTAATGGCTTCCCTGTGTCACTGCACTGAGGGTGCTGTGTGACACACATGAAAAGATGATGCCTATGGAGCTGTCTAAAATCCCATAATCGAAGAACACAAGAGTAAAACACACATCAAAATACATCAGAGAGTGGGAGAAAAGGCTCACACTCTCTCCAGGTAAAAAAAAAAATCAAGTCCTCAAAATCCAGCAAATTTGCTGAGGGTCTCTAAGGTGAAGGGAATTAGCACATTTATGAGAATTCTCCCTAACACAAATGTAGGCCAACTTGTCTCAGGAAGATAGCTCATGGCAATGTGCTCGCCTTGGAAGCAAGACAACACAGAGCAATAGAGGTTCGATCCCCGGGTCCGCGCTTAGAAACCTCTGGTTATTAAGCGCGTTATAAATAACCTATCATCTCATATCATAACCTCAAAGTATCAAACTAATGTTCCATAAAAATGTTATTCAATTTTATTATACAATACAGCAATACAGTGGTGTTGCCACCTAATGCTTCAATTTGAACAATTATTAAAACATTCATCAGTATTCAACATCTGATGGTACACAAATGAATACCACAGTTAGTACAATGATGATACACATTGGGCCTCATTACGACCCTGGCGGAAATCGAAAAACGATGGCGGAAATGCAATACCGCCATCGAATAGCGCTCGGTGCGATCATGACCCGTCACCGCAAAGTACGATGCCATTAGCGACACCGTAGTGAACGCCAACGCTAACTGCACCAAGTACGCGCGCGCGCGCCATGCCAAACCGTAATTACCACCATGGCGCAACGGTACGCGAATTCTGACCCTAGCGGACATGCACCTAACGCCATCAAGCACGGCGGAAAGTACCATTCCGCCATGGTGAGAAGTACGGCATCGCGAACCAACCGTAAACGGCCCTACTGAGTGCCTGTACACCGCTCCCTGGCCACATTGTACAACTCCCCGTAGGTGCAATGAAGTCACACAATGCAACCAGTGAAATGTACTAGTCATCCATGCCTGCCAACGAACAAATGAATCTCAAGAGGGGCCAATGGGAGCTGCAGGGCACAGATGGCACGAATACAGAAGCTATACAAATGGACATGACCTCAGTCTCCCACCAAGAAACGCACGCAAACACAGGCACCTGTGACCAGCCATATTCCGATAATCACATCATTCCACCAATCCAACTGGCTGACCGGCATCTGTTACACAAAAGCTAATCCCCCGCCCCTGAGCATGACATCATCAAAACAGTCATATTGGCAGCCCTTATCCCTGACCTCACTGGGCTTCGTAGGCAAACGCGCCCAGCACAGTACCACGCAACTATACTCCGAAGCTGGAACCCAATGCAGATCTCCTCACAATACATCGCTCCCCAAATAGGAATATGCCACATCACTTGCAAAGAAGAACGCTACACGGTTCATATCAGAATAGAAATTTAATGCACAACAAATTCACCAAGCCCATACAGCCATTAGGCCATGAACTCCAAAATACATTTCACCATTGTGGGCTGCATCCGCAATAAATGACCAGCTACTTCTTGTGTGACGCCCTGTTCCTTCATGGTACACAGGGGCTACATTCTCGTACGAAAAGGCAACATGGAAGCGCCTAGAACCGCAGGGCCGTCCCAATAGGGAGGCACTAGTCCAGCTGAAAGGCCGAAATGTTGCTCCTAGCCACTAGTACTGCGTAAGGGCATGTGGCCCATTGGCGATCGTCCCATAAGATCGTAATGCTGCTCCACTGATTAACACGAAGCAGCAGGTGTCGGGAGTAAAATCCATCTGCAGGAGTGGCATACAGATGGCAGTGGCAAAAGGGGAGGAGATACCTGTCACCCAAATGAAATGAAAAAGAATAGTATGGCCATCAGAACTACATTTGAATTACTCACTTCAATGATCACACCAAATCCACAGCCATATGCATGCTAGCCCACTCCAAAGGATCATCACCACCCAAAAACCACTTGCGAATCATAACTATCTATATCGAGGTGAAAACACTATCACAAACGAGTGTACCTGTGCATGCGTCTGTTAAAACAGAATCCATCAGATGGGATTGGTAACGTGCATAGACACAAGTGTCTGAAGGCGCGTCGAGACAGGGAGGGCTCAACAAGGCCAGATAGACGATGGTCCCACTATGGCAGCCCTGCATCACATAGCGCAGGGGAGGCGGATAGATTCCAAGAAGCCCTGTACATGGCAAACTCTGTATCAAATCATCTGTCCATGCATCCATACATCATTCCCTCATCCCGTAATGAAAACGCCTGTTTCCATACTCACATAACATGTGAAATTTCCATTGAGTCTGTGCATTATGCAGCCTGCAAAATCCACTGTGCCCCAGCCCGTAATTCCAGTGTTGTGAAGTAACATGTATTTGGGAACGTCCGGCCTTATCGCCCACTTCGCTATTGCGCATCCCAAACTATTCATATCAATCATTGCATCCTCGCCATGGCCCCTGTCCCAAGGACATTGAACAATAGAACGTTATATTTGCAGTCAGACCTGTGGGCATCTCCTCGCCGCTAGCTGAAAACCGAAAGCGCCGCCCTTCGAATTCCTCATTTGCAACATCACGTCGAAAAGGCATCTGTGGCCGCTTGAAATCACAAATTAATCCATCTAGTGCGGCTGTGTGTGAAAATGGCAACTGCCTTCACTCACAAATGGGACGCCCCACCCGTCGGTGAACCTCGGTACAGTGTTGCATGAGTGTCCACCGTTACTCGAGTACTACGTTCCACTGACCCTTCACAAGTCTGTTCGCGACTGCAAAGATAGTATGTGAAACAATGGGACCATAGCAGAATGAACATATCAACCAATGTTACACTGCCATCGGGTACAAATACATGATTGTAATAGCAAGATGCCATTCGTCGAATTGCAGCGTTGTGTGCGGGACGTGCTCGCCCAAAGGGGAGAGCAGCTTGCACAGGTGGAATGAATCACCACAGGTGGAGGCCATACAGCCTGAAAACACATAAATTGCACACCCAGTCTCCTCCCACAACCACACCCACTCCGAAATGCTACCGGCAGGACTAGCTATGTTGGCCCTGGGGGACCTGATAGCACTGCAAGTACTCCAACTTCAAGAAGAAGACGAACACCAACTACAACCGGCCGCACGGAGGAGACGCAGGAGGAGGAGGAGGGCAAGGCAGGGCCAGCAAGGGCCGCCAGCACAGCCACTACCACCACGCAGGCAGCCCGCAATCCCACGCCTCCGAGCACATCCGTTCAACCTCACTGATGAGCAGATCCACACCCTCTACCGTTTGGACCGGGACACCATAACCGCCATTGTGGACATGACACAGGCTGACCTTGTCAGCATGATAGATAGCCCAACCGCCATCCCACCCCTACTGAAGGTGGTGTCTGTACTCCACTTCCTGGCCACAGGCACCTACCAGCACACAGTCGGACAGTTGCATGGCATATCACAGCCACTGTTTTCACGGACACTATTGCAAGTGCTCGATGCCCTCCTGCAGCACGCAGACGACTACATCTCTCTACCACGCTCGGAGCAGGAAATTACCAACACAAAAGTGGGATTCCATGCACTTGCCGGCATACCGGGTTGCATTGGTGCCATCGACTGCACCCATGTGGAATTGGTCGTCCCACATGCCATGGAGGCCCAGTACCGCAACCGAAAACAATTTCATTCTCTGAATGTACAAATGGTGTGTGACTCCAACAGGATCATTACACATTGTTGTGCCCGATTCCCTGGATCAACCCATGATTCTATGGTCTTGAGGAACTCTACAATACCACGCTACATGGAGCGACACGCAGGGAACAGATCCTGGCTACTCGGTGAGTCTCATTTCATGCATGATGATGTGGGGTATGTGATGCGGCAATGACCTGGCAGGAAGGGGGGGGGGGTGCGTACGTAGCAATGGCATTCCTCAAAATTCCTTTATTGTCCACATACAGGTGATGCCGGGTATCCACTGAAGAGATGGCTCCTCACACCAGTCCGGAACCCACGGGACCAGCATGAGGAGGACTACAACCATGCCCACTCACGTACCCGTGTAGCCATAGAACAGGCATTCGGCCTACTGAAGACTCGTTTCCGCTGCCTCAGCAGGTCTGGCGGGGCACTCCTGTACCGCCATGTGAAGGTTGCAAAGATGGTCATGGCATGTGTCATGCTCCACAACATGTGCGTACGTAGAAATGTGCCCATGCCCCCTGACGCAGAACTGCAAGCACCTGAAGATGGTCATGATGAGGGTGGGGATGTGGCAGCACCTCAAGGAGTCTGCGAGGCACAGGAGGGCCGTGACATTCGTCAGCATCTCATAGATGCATGCTTCTAGCACTCACGCCTGGTGGCTGATACATGGACACGGGACTCGTGGCACTGTGTGTGTCTGGAACATGCACAATATGGACTGTACGCCTATAATGGCCTCGTACACAAAGATCAATGTCCACACATCTCATTGGATGATCGTGCATTGTTTATGGCATGTGTGATATCATGTTAAACACCCTATCGACCCGCCACCCAAGTGAGCCCAACACACCCCCTCCACCCTCCTACCTCCCCCCCCGAACACCAGTGTCCAAAGATGCTCATTGTCAGTGGGCAGTCGCTATTGCAAGCCCCCTCTCCGGGTATCAGGGGCACCCCTGCCTGTGGAGCACAGGTTCCTCCCAGATCTATGTTGGGGGCTGCCCTGGACGGAACTTGCAACGGATGATGTCTCTGCCTGCTCACGTCCATGCATGTCCCTAAGGGTTTGTGAGAGCTCAGTGAGCACACGGCGCACTGCGGCAAGTTCGGCACATACGTCTTTGGACGTCGCATGCAGTTCCCCCCTCAGGCTCTCGGTGCTTCTCTCCATTTGTACTCTCAGGCTCTCGGTGCTTCTCTCTATTTCTACTCTCAGGCTCTCGGTGCTACTCTCCATTTGTGCCCTTAGTGTCTCTGTACTTCTCTCCATTTCTGCCCTAAGTGTCTCAGTTGATGTTTCTATGTCTGCCTTAGTGCCCCCACATTCATCGGCATGGTCCTTGAGGAGCGTGGCCAGTTGCTGCTGTTGCACGATTACCTGGTCGAGGGACTGTTGCCTCTGCTGGGCCATGGCCATTTGCGGTGGTGTCACAGAGTGGCTGATCACCTCATGTTGCCTTGCCACAGGGCTTGTGGGGGATGGCCAGTCGTCGTCTTGTGGGTGCCCCTGCGTGGTATCCTCATGGTGTACGGGATGGAACAGACAGGGGGATTGAGACAGGTCATGGATGGATCTAACTTCGACATCCCCGTTTTCTGTGTCGGAGCATGCTGCCATTAATGCAGTGTCACCTATGGTGCTGCTGCCACCAGAAGCAGTGCCTACTGTGGCATCCATTGGGGGGACCTGTGGTGGTGCTGTTGTGGGCATGCTGGCTGCTGGGGTGCCTGTTGGAGTTCCCTCCTCTGTGCTGCCACTTGATTTGTGCTGCTTCCGTGTCTTGATGCGTGCAGCTGAGGTGGAGGGTCTTTGGCCGTTGGTCTTGGCCCTCTTTGCAGGTGTGCTGGTAGGGGTGTCCTGGAGCTCGTCGTTTGGATCGGACCCTGTGGTGGAGTAAAGGAGGGCGAGCGTTATTAATGGGTCTGTGGAAATTGGAATGGCAATGTATCACATGCATTGGGGTGGTACCTGAGGGTGATTTGGGTCGGGGCCTTGGAGGTGGTTTCATTTGTGTGTGGAGTGAGGGTGCAGTTGTTTTGCAGCCTGCAGTTAGGGTGTGCCTGCTGCACGTGTAGAGGGTGTTTTTAGGATTTTTAATTAATTATGTATTTGATGTGAGTTTTAAAGTGTGCTATCAGGCCTATGTATGTGGACGTTCTCCTGGACATGTGTTACTGTTGCACTATGTGGACACGTGGTACTTCACATGATTGGACATTGTGGTTTTGGCATTGTTTTATTTGGGACACCTACCTGATTCTTCGGATGTCTGCACTCCTTTCTCCATCCCTCCGACTCCCTCTATGCTCTCCATTCCAATGGTGGAGGCACAGATTTCTTCCCAGGGGGTCAACTTGATGGGTGATTCCGATCCTCCCCCCGGTAGCTGTGGCAATGTTGCGGTTGGCAGAAAGTATGCTACGGACGCGTATCCGCAGGTCGTCCCATCGCTTTCTGCATTGCTGTGGGTTGCGGGGTGCGGTCCCCACCGCACTTACCCGCTGTGCCACCAGGGCCCATATGGCCTTCTTGTTCGCAAGTGCCGTCCTGGTCATTTGCGTGGAGAAGACGGCGGCAGCATTCTCCTGGAGGGTCTCTGTGAGCACGGTGAGTTCCTCACGGGAGAAGTGGACCTGCTGCTTGCGGTCGCACGCTTTCTTCGCTACTTTTCCCATTTTTCTTGGTTTCACTAGGGTGGATGACGGGTTGGGATGTGTCTCAGGGTAGTATTTTTAATGGTTGTGTGGAATTTGTGGTTTTATAGGTGTACGGCGTGATGTTTCCCGTTCCGGGACCATGCTTTTACTTCCGTTTCCGTATATTTCCGGTCACCGTACTTTCCGGTTGGCGCTCACTGTGGTGTCCGCTAAGATGGGTGGCGGCATTGCACCTAGGGCGCCGTACGGCGGCGGTGTGGGCCGTTTTGGGGTCATTTCCGCCATCGCGGACTTTGCACTTCCGCCATGGCGTGGTGCTCGTGCCCGATGGGTCGGAATGAGCCGCACTTTGCTCCGTCGTGCAATGGCGGAAACGCTATTTACGCTATGGCGGTCCGGTCGGTTGATTTCCGCCAGGGTCTAATGAGGGCCATTGTGTGCTTGGCACATTGAAATTCAAGTCCCTATGACCTGATTGCTGATAGTGTTGGTCATCTACACCCAAATCTCACACTATGATTCTCTTTTCCCAACTTATATATGTTTCTGTCCTCTGTGGCTGCACGATTCCGAACATTCATCAAGGGCAGAATGTCGGTATCTTTAAGTGGCTTGTGATGGAATTCACTGTTCTCTCCCATATGTGTTCCTGGGGGTCCTGATAAGGATGGGTACATAATTAAAAAAACATTGGTGGATTACCTGTGGTGTTTGAACTTTTTAAATGTTAGATTGAAGGAGCAGTGTTCGGATCTTCATACTCAGTTAAATCTTTTTAAGTTCCTTTTCTCTGCCCAGTGAACAAGCATGGCAGGTAAAAGGATGGGTACAACTAAAGCATATACCTTGAGAAAGAAAAAGCTGTGTTGTACGGCAGCTGACCCTAAAACCAATTTTGAAGAGCAGGGCAGAATGGTTGCTCTTCTCTGCCCTCCTAAAAAAGGGGAAGCCTCCAAATCGATAAAGGATAAGCCAGCTCAAGGAAAAAAAAACATATTTTTTCCACTACAATGATCTTATTCGAATCATGCAGACTCCCCGGAGGGCACTGCAAGAGGTGGAAATGAACACTGCTATCACACCTTGGGCCACCAGTATTGGTAATATTTCCAACATTGACAGTGATTCATTATTGGAACTTTGCTATTCACTCCAATAGATTGTTGCTGAGATAGTTGCAAATGATTCCTCAGCAGTGGCAATAGCTACTACGCCCCCATCAGTGTAGCTCTGACAGTGGTTCCTCAGATCATTACTCAATGCTTATCCACTACCCCAGTGTTATTTCCTGATTCTGATAATGCGGATAATTTAAGCTTGGAGAGTGTGGAATCTCTTGATGCTACTTCCAGCATGGCAACTCTGCAATTCGCTGTAACAATTTTGCTCCAATTTTGTGGAAGGATTTAAAATCACAGAACAAATTGGGTCAACGGATTGTGAAATATATTGAGGACAAACCTGAATTTAATGGTATGGAAAACAAAGTTTATGATGCATCGGCTGAGTCCTTTAGTAATACAGTTGAAGGGTAAAGTGAAGTTGAAGCACTAGTGGCCCCAGATATAAACAATGAGGTAAATTAATCTAATCCCAGTTCAGAAATCTATCAAACATGGAAGCAGTGGCGGTTATTGAGGCGCCAGAAAGTTTGGAGGCAAACGCCAAGCAACAGAAGTCAGTAGATTTGGCGGACCCATTATATTCCACTATTATATCTATACCAAACAAAGAGTCCAAGTAACTAAGAAAGAAAGAAAATCATCACAAGAAAAGACTTACAACATCTATAGTTTTTACTTTTAATTTACTTTATGTCACTTACACCGCGCACCAATAAACCCGAAGGCGTGAGGGCGCATACAAAACAAACAAACATGAAACATAAAATCAGCATATGCAAAGATTGGGAATTCACATAATTAGTAGTGCAAAGGAAATGAAATACATCAAACAACTAAAGTGGAAATGGACTGAGAAGGAATGGTTTAAGCACAAAGAAGCAATAAGCCAGGGAACTATGTATCACCCCGCATTACAATATCATATCACAATTCAAAGATCCTCTGGGAAGGTATTTACAGCGTCGTAGAAAGGCAGGCATGGAGCTACCCCCACAGCCCACTAATACACATCACTATTAAGTTGATTACACCAGTCCTTAAGGTCCAATCTGCGAAGAATCAGCAAGTCAGACAATAGGAATGCACCCGGTCCTGTTCTCTGGCATAGCCAGGCGAGTACTTTATTGCGTAATGCTTGTTTAGACTCTTTACCTTCCATTTTCGGGATATTAGTTATCACAAAGTTCCTTTTATCCATAATAAAATCAAAGGTGTTCTGATCATTTATTCTAGGCCATTGTGACTTTCGGGATTGTAAGTTCCACAGAGAAATCATCTTACGTTCATCGACACCCACTAAAGGTTGTTTAGCTGCTTGTTGACCAGACACCGGTACCAAGGAGGGTAAGGATGTATCCCGTGTCTCACCTTTGAGGCATACTTTAGAAGGCTTTGCTTCCTCATTAGTCACTAAAATTGGCCCCTTGGCCATTATGGGCTCCACACAGTTTGTGAGGCATAGTCTGTTGACTCTCTTTGCAAAGTAACTTGGCAGGCAAAATCTAATTTAATTGGTTGTAACAATGCGGATGGACTAGGGAGCACGTCTATATGACATACCATGCATACTCTAGACTGACGTAAATCCACCACCCAAGCACTCAGAGCATTCACCAGAACACCAGAATAGGAACGCTGGCAAGTAGGTTAGTCATGGAAAATGAATCTCGGGTGACAGAACATGCTTTTATGGAGGATCAATCTATAATGGAGATCCCTAGTAAGGCAAATATGCCGAAGAAATATCCCAACAATTTGGCTTTGCAGGAATTATTGGGACTCAAGTAACTGATATTAAAGGAAAACTGGTCACAAGGAGAAATGGTGAGCTAGGTCTAGATGAAAAATATGTATTATTTCCACACCAGCAGAAAAAGAGGATAACTCAATCAGACTTGCTTTACTTGCTCCAAAATACCTCCATTATGTGTTTTGAACACTCAAGACTTTGACTTTGTTGAGCCCCTTGATTTGGGTGATGGTAGCTCCTCTCGAATTCATTGTTCTATGGTGGATACAGGCTTACTTATTTGTTCCCATTTGGATAACTTTCATAAAATGGGATTCCATTTAGATGTGTTGTGTACCATTTCCTCAAGTCACCAATGTGACCAAAGTGAAGGTTTGATTAGAGATACTGGGCCAGTTAAGTTACAATCAGGCCTACTAATGAAAATGTAACTAGGAGAGAGTGGCAATGGTTAATGCGTTTATTGCCTGCGAAACCCGAACTGAGGGTGTTGCTAGGTAAGGAAAAGGTAAGGAAAAGGTCCATGGTGACATCAATTTATTTTTATTTGTATTTTATAAATATTTAAAGTGTCTTTCACCAAGCATGCTGGACAATAAAAGAATACAAAAAAGAGTACAATCAAAATGATACAAATGAGTAAAAAGTTGCATAAACAGAAAAAGGCAGAGACATTTTTAAAGGTCTAGAGATGCAAGAACGTAGAAGACTATTTTGGAAAATACAAAGAGATGTAGAGGAATGAAGTGAAAGAGGGAGAACGTTCCAGTATTTAGGAGCCAAAAGACGAAAAGAGCGGAAACAAGACGAGGCACAAGGGGGCTTAGGAACAGTCAAATGAAATAGATTCTGAGATCACACGACAGTGAGGGAACATGGAATGAGAGGGCAGAAGCGAGATAGGGAGGGGCCAAGCAAAGGGTACATTTGAAGACAATCGAAAGAAAGTGATAGAAAAGACAGGATTCAAAAGGAAGTATTGGGATTGAAAGTAAAGAGGATGTAATAGAGTGCCCAGGGTTGAAGAGACAAAGGAGATCAGACAGAGGAGTTATAGATAGAACAAAGAGGGAAAAGGTGACAAGCAATGAGACCAGGTAATAAAGATGACCAGTGGTCGATATGAGAAAAGACATGAGAAAAAATAAGAAGTTAAACATAGCACAGCAGCAGGAGCGAGCAATAGAGGAGATATGAAGGGATCAAGAAACGTAAGGATCAAAGATAACGTGCAGGTTGCGTGCTGAGGGAGAAAAGGAAAGAGCGGATGGGTAAAGAAAAGAGAGGGGGCAGATGGGGTGGTAGAGATAGTAGAAGAGGGAAAGAACAGACCCTCGATTCTTCAGGGATTGAGATGTAGGAAATGAGAAGACATCTAGTTCTGAGCAGCTAAGAGACAGTTTGAGACAGTGGAATGTAGAACAGAATCATAAGAAGAAAAAGGAAGAAAGATCTTGTTGTCATCAGCATAAAGGAGAAAGGAGAGGTGAAAATAGGAGATAAGAGCAGAGAGAGGAGCAGTGTAGAGAGAAAAGAGAAGAGGCTCCAGTACCAAACCTGACGGGACACCAAAAAGAAAATGAAGCAAATAAGAATATTGTCCTGCACAAGTACCAGAATAAGTCCATTTCAAAAGATAAGAGTGGAACCATTGGAGAGCAGACCAAAAAAATACCCAAAGTGAAAAGAGAGGAGATAAGAAGGGAGTTATCCACAGTGTCAAACATTGCAGATAGATCGAGACAAATACAAATAGAAGAAGGCTTAGAGTGATGAGCTGTTAGTAGGGGATTAGAGACATGAAGAAATGCAGTTTCGGTGGAGTGAGACAGGTGGAAACGAGACTGCAAGGGAGGATGAAGAGAATGAAGACTCAGATAATGGGTTACCTGGGTATAGGCAGCCCATTCATGAATTGTCGAGAGACAAGGTGGGAGGGAAATAGTATGAAAATTAGCTGAGGAAGATGGGTCAAGAGAAGATTTTATATGAATCAGGAGAATAGGCGCATGCTTAAAAGACACAGGAAAGCAAGAGTGTAAAAGGGAAGAGTTCATGAGAGAAGTAAGAAAGGGAATAAGATGGGGATATACTTTGGGAATAAGAGAAGAAGGAAGAGGGTCAGAAGGGGAAGCTGTGGGATGAGCTTGAGTCAAGAGAGCAGAAGTGTCAAGATCTGTAAGAGGAGAGAACGATGAAAGAGTAAAGGAATGAAAGAGACGAAGGAGAAGAACAAGGAGAGGGAGTAAAAGCTAGATGAAGATTCGCTACTTTAGATGTAAAGTGGTTTGCAAAAAAAGAAGAAGAAAGGGAGGAGAAAGCAGAAGGATCAGGGGCCTCAGGAGAAAGAATATTGTCTAGATGCTGATAGAGACGGCAAAGTGTAAGTTAAGAAAAGTAGGATTTCTTTGCAATGAGTAGGACAGAATCAAAAAAAGAATGCAGCATTGAAAGCGTAGCAAGGTGGGAAGGGGATTGAGAGTATGCAGTGGTGGCTGGTGAATTTTTGAAATGGTGGGGTGTAAATGTATGTGCATAATATGCATGAGCGACTGAGCGCAGCGAGGGAGCCTGAACCAAACCAGGGTTGTTTAGGGAGTTTCTTCACCCTGAGACATTTTCAAAATAATGGTTTTAAATGGTGTATTTTATAGCACTTTCTGTGAAAACTTAGATAAAAAGCCGCACAGTTTGCAATCATGAAATGTATGGTAGCACATGAAAAACCAAAAATATGCAAGTTACCAACAGTGCCCAGGACCATTTCCCAATGCATGTTTATTCTGCCCTTGCCCACACAATATGCTAGTATATACAATACGTTCATGCAAGTGAGTATTACCATATAAGGACCTCCCAGCCATTGAAGAAAAGTGCCATGCCACAGAAAAAAAAGTATATCCAGCTGGCTAGACTGGCCTACACTGAATGTAGGCCAGTGACAAGACGTGTCATATTTGCTTTACCCTTGATGCACAGTTAAAATGGATAGTAACTGTACATCAAGGATAAAGCAAAGTCAAGTGTTGCGTGGGTAGACTGGACTGCATTCAACGTAGGACAGTCTAGCCAAGTAACAGAGCTGTCAACTGACCTGTGACTCGTGAGTTTGACCAGCAAAAAAAAAAGCAGTAAGCCGTTCAGTCCGCAAACATGACAGAAAACCTGCGAATACGACAGGGTGAGAAAAACAGTGATCACTTACTGTAGTGATGACCTTTTTACATGCAACGCGAGCCTTTAATCTCCGTGCAATGTCCTTTACTAAGGCCTTCTTCTGCCACTGGCAGAGCTTTGACCTCCTGTGATATACTAAATTTGGCATATTTCGCAGCCCAGAAGTGTATGGCTTTGCTCTCACATCTCCAAAATAACGATTTAAGGGCTTTGGAGTGAGAAACACAAGTTATTGATGGGTCTGGGTGGAAATAAATGTTAAATTCAGAAATAAATCATGCACTGATATTCAGGTGTTTACAACTGGATTAACTGTAAGTCTGGATAATTGTGTTTGCCCCATCACTACATATATTTACTACTAATGTTGCAATATGCCAAGAAAGTCACTGCTAGTAAACACATTGGGTGACAATAAAGTGCACAGGGCACTGTCATGCCTGCCGCACAGGTGAGCTAGCAGTCTGCCGATCAGGCGGGTGGAGGGTATGTACCCCCCAACCCTATAGTGGCGGGCCACCACAGAAAGTATGCATAAACTGGCTGTTATTACAGAGGGAACAGCAAAGATGAGTATCTCACTCACTGGAATGGGTTCATAGTGGATTCGGATTGGCCATGTGAATCAAGGGCTACTTTTTCTATCAGAAGCTGCAAGAAAATGTAGCTAATGTTGAGGTTTTTGTTAAGGCTTTCCTGAGATCTACCTAAGAGCATGACAACCTCCTCCTGCAAACATCCCAACTCGAATTTAAAAATGCATACATCCTCTTCTAGCAATTGACAGGTATCCAGGTCTCTTCACTGTAACGTCAGCCACTTTTACTACTGAGCCGAAAAAGGCAACCAAAGGTATGTGGAATAACTAGTTTTTATCATGTGAACACATATTGTAAAAATTGGAATTCACAGGCTCAAACCTTTCATTCATTTTCTAAGAAATAGTCACAATTATTAAGAACAAAAACAGTTCCCTTGTCGATAATAGTGTATTTAATCATGTGCATTACTAATAACACCTTCCATCATATGAACTGCACAAAATGACTCCAAAATGGTCACAGGCTATCAAGACAGGTGCTCTTTTCTAGGATCCAAATATGTCAACCAGGACACACCATTTAGATTAAAACATCTCTCAGATACTCAAACAGGCACCAGTGGATTCACTCTGGTTGCTCAGTGAGGCTGGACCTTTTGAACTTTAGAAATTAAAAAGCTTGTAATTTGGGGGATACATGATGTTAGTTTGGTGCTCAGAAGCGTAACACCGCCGAATGAGGTCTCTTCAGGAACACTAGATTGTAAATGAGTTAAACGAATGAATCTGGCAGGATTCTCCCACGGACCGGGAAAGCATTTGGCAGTTTTAGAAATTCTTTTTTAGAGGCAGGGTCACCAGGTCTGGAAAAGATCCAGGGCTGTGCCAATGTCGGGACTGTCGGGACTCCAAGCTAACTAAGCATTTGGTTTGTAACCCCTGAGTTTCTATCAGGGGCTACCATCAAAAAACCCAGACTATTTCCCCCATAGGCCTCTCCTAGCAACGCCCCTGTCTGGAGGGTCTGCATGGGAGTTTCTTTTAATGCAGATGTCCCATTGCTTCTTGTTGAAGTTTTTTCTGCAAGGGCTGTATCCCAGTTGGCTTGCCAGGGCCAATTTAAGGGATTTCCACAGAAGTTCCCCTCTAGTGCCTGCTTAGATGGAATTGCACACACTAACAAAATTCTGTCTTGAGTTGCAGATGAAAGTCTTTTTCTTTTTACAAATGATTGCCCGGGATTATTTTGGGCAGAGTCTTCCCTCTGGCAAGATTTTAATGTGAATGCCCTGAGTTATCTCAAGAACCAGAATTCATAATGGTTTGACTCAATATATTCAAATGGAAAAAGCAAATACATTGATCACCACCGGAGTGCTCCTTACTGTCATATTTGACATCCAGTGCCCATATTCCCTTCTCACAGTCGTGTCCATGAAGCACAACATAGGAATACATTTTTGAGCCACTTTCTGTACTTTTCCCAGGTCTGCAAACAAAGCCTGAAAATGTGCATCTGCACTCCAATGCCTGCAGAAGTGTACACGAGATACCTGAACTATGATCTAGTGATCAGGTAGCATATTTCAAGAGAACACAGATTGCACCTTGTCTCGGGAGGATAGCTCAGGGGCAACGTGCTCGCCTTGGAAGCAAGAAGACGCAGAGCACTTCAGGTTCGATCCCCGGGTCCGCGCTTAGAAACCTCTGGGTATTAATCACGGTATAAATTACCTATCATATCATACCTTGCTTTGCAAATTGACCAACAATATGGATGCAGTATCTGCTTCAATTTCCATGTCTTCAATTAATAATGAGGGCTATGCAGGCTTTTCAATTCTCTTACCTGCTCATTAAAAGCTTATACTATCCTTATTGATAGTGGTTCCACGCTTCCCTGGAGGCAAGGCCACCATCTTGTTACCCATGAACAAACCTCTGGAATATTACCACCCTTAAAGCAGACTAGACGAAATTACTACAATGCACTTGGTGGCAATGCCATGTTGCTTTCCAATAGCTGCCCTATGTTGGCCTCAAAACTCTTCACATAAACATCTCCACCTGGAACCAAAGTACCTGATGTTCAGGAAAGAGATCAAGATTGAAATCTTCAACCAACCAACTTGAAAGATATCAGCAACCAACCACGAGTTAGCCAAAAGATATTCTCACAACCCCGCACCTCACTGAGTAAATGGAAAAGGGGCCATGCATGCTGCGCAAACACTTCATATTGTGAAAGCAATCTTTTTTTACCACACATTAGTAAGGAACACTGATACCCAGCTCCTCACTGTTTGATATGAGTATCGGGAATAATAATACCTCAGAACAATATTCCCGTTACGTTTTAAATCAGAATGTTGTTGGAATCTTGGTTACTATACTTCAAACAACAAAAACCTCTCTCTCGCTCGAGTAAAATATTTGAAATACTCCATTGATTTGTGCGCAATTGGGCCACTCCGGAATTTATCAAAGATACCATAATCCGTCCCCCTCCACCCACCTCTCTCATCCCCCAACTAACGCCTCATTATTACAATCTTGCAGCATTAACTCGTCACTCACTTCCTCCAGATGACCCACCAGATCTACAGGGTAATTCATAGAATTTCGCGCAAAACTGGTGCACGCGGCTGGCGCACAGTGTGTGTGTGTGCTAATGTCTGCGCCAGCCGCGTGCGGTAAAATCGATTTCCGTGCACAGCGTATTCATGGATTTTAGTTTCCAAAACCAGCCGTGGCGCAGAGTGGCGCAGCGACCCTGCAGCAGTGCCAGTTACGCCCCCAAGAACGCCCTCGCGCAAGGAAAAGCCATCAAAATCCCCAATTCAGCGCAAAGGGGCGTGCTAGCCCTGGACCAGTTTACAGGGCTACCAAACAGCAAAGCCAAGCGGGGAACGTGTATTACTGGGGTACGCGTGAAGTTTCACACGCAAAAGGGCCTGTGTGAGTGGGGTACGTGTATTCCTGGGTTTCGCGTGAAGATTGACACACGAAAGGGCCCTGTGCGAGCGGGGTACGTGTATTATGGGGTACGCGAGAAGTCTCACACGCCATTTCAGCAGGGTACGTGTATAACTGGGGTTCGCAGGAAGTTTTACACGTGAAAGGGCCCTGTGCGAGTGGGGTATGTGTATACCTGGGGTTCATGTGAAGTTTGACACGCAAAAGGGCCCTGTGCAAGTGGGGTACGTGTATTATGGGGTTCACGGGAAGTCTCACACGCCATTTCAGCAGGGTACGTGTATCATGGGGTTTGCGGGAAGTCTCACACGCGGTTTCAGCAGAGTACGTGTATTATGGGGTTCGCGGGAAGTCTCACACGCCATTTCAGCAGGGTACGTGTATTACTGGGGTACGCGTGAAGTTTTACATGCAAAAGGGCCTGTGTGAGTGGGGTATGTGTATTCCTGGGTTTCGCGTGAAGATTGACACACGAAAGGGCCCTGTGCGAGCGGGGTACGTGTATTATGGGGTTCGCAGGGAGTCTCACACGCCATTTCAGCAGGGTACGTGTATAACTGGGGTTCGCGGGAAGTTTTACACGCGAAAGGGCCCTGTGCGAGTGGGGTACGTGTATTCCTGGGGTTCACGTGAAGGTTGCCACGTAAAAGGGCCCTGTGCAAGTGGGGTACGTGTATTATGGGGTTCGCGGGAAGTCTCACACGCCATTTCAGCAGGGTACGTGTATCATGGGGTTTGCGGGAAGTCTCACACGCGGGTTCAGCAGAGTACGTGTATTATGGGGTTCGCGGGAAGTCTCACACGCCATTTCAGCAGGGTACGTGTATAACTGGGGTTCGCAGGAAGTTTGACACGCGAAAGAGCCCTGTGTGAGCGGGGTATGTGTATTATGGGGTTCGCGGGAAGTCTCACATGCCATTTCAGCAGGGTACGTGTATAACTGGGGTTCGCGGGAAGTTTTACACGCGAAAGGGCCCTGTGCGAGCGGGGTACGTGTATTATGGGGTTCGCGGGAGGTCTCACATGCCATTTCAGCAGGGTACGTGTATTATGGGGTTCGCGGGAAGTCTCACACGCCATTTCAGTAGGGTACGTGTGTAACTGGGGTTCGCAGGAAGTTTGACACGTGAAAGGGCTCTGTGCGAGCGGGGTACGTGTATTATGGGGTTCACGGGAAGTCTCACACGCCATTTCAGCAGGGTACGTGCATAACTGGGGTTCGCGGGAAGTTTTACACGCGAAAGGGCCCTGTGCGAGTGGGGTACGTGTATTCCTGGGGTTCGTGTGAAGTTTTACATGTGAAAGGGCCCTGTTCGAGTGGGGTACATGTATTCCTGGGGTTCGTGTGAAGTTTGACACGCAAAAGGGCAATGCCCATGCCCGACACGTCACAGACGCGCTACGCGCAAAGGGCCTTTGGTCCAATGAAATTCCGTACGTGTGCTGACCCGCTTACGTGCTAAGGGCCTTTCCTCGAATTACAGGCTGACGTGCACATTTTTCACGTGCCAAATCACTCCGTATCAAGCTGGCCACGCATATACACACGGAAGACCACACTCCTGCCCTGAAGGCCATTTTCCTGCCCCCCAGAGCCCCGAGCACGCTCCCACCTGCAATATGCTGCTGCCGGACTGTCTGCTGCCCACGTGCCCTGCTATTTGGTGCCTGCACATCAGCCATCTGCAGGGGTCCAGTTGCTGAGTCCACCCCTGCTGGAACAGAAGACTCCCGACTGGGATACCATCGCTCCACAGCCCAGCCCCAGGACCCAGTTGCCCACCCACTCCTGCCTCTGGGGTTGCTATGTCGGGCACATCTCCACCTGGCACCACTGGCAACCCCCAGCCAGAGAGGCAGAGGGCCACCAGCTTCACTGCTACCGAAGTTGGTGTCCTGGTGGAGCATGTCCTGGGGCATTATGATGCCCTCTTCGGAACATCACGCGCCAACAAGGAAGGATGGGAGAGGATCTGGGACGACGTAGTGGTTGCCATCAACGCGGAGGGGGTGGCAACCCACAACATCAAGCACGTCAAGAAGCGCTGGGAGGAGTTCAGGTCCAGGACCCTCCACAAGGCCCGGCGCCTCTCGGAGAGGGGCCAGGCACGCATGAGTAACATCCAGATGAGGGTCCTGGAACGTGTAGGCCCAGCGCTCCACGGCCAGATTCTTCGCAGGCAGACCCGTCCGGAGTTGAGCAGTAAGTGGCCAAGCATTGCTGTGTGAGACAGGGCATGTTGCAGTGTGCTGCTAGTCTGATGCTTGCCTGTATGTGTGACATAGGCCATGTATGGATGTGTGTGTGCAGGGACATCATGGTCATGCATGTCAGACCAGTTATGTGTGAACCACATGGTTGGTGCATGTGTTTTAATGCAACATGGGGAGCTCTATGCAGAATGCACACATGAAAGCATGGCTGTCTCTGTTCCTGGACATGAAGGGGGGGGTGAGGAATGGGTGCGGATGTGATGTAGTTGTATGGTGCACGTGTGTGTGTGTGTGCCAGAGAAGTGTGTGTGTGACTTTGAAACGCCATGGCTGCATGTGACTTTGAAGGCAGCATCTTGGTTTACAGGGGCCCTTCTACATGGATGTTGATGTTGATTGCAGGTGCCAGGACTGTTTCTGCATGTGTGTTGTGTGCATTGACCCATGGGTTGCGGAATGACAGGATGGAAGTGACATTTGACAGTGCCACTCATGTGTTATTGCTTTCTGTCTAGGGTATTTTGAACTGTACCCTGATGCTTGTGTTCTATGTCTCCCTCTATGCAGCGTCAAGTGAAGAAGAGGGCGGAGATGGCGTTGTGGAGCCAAGCAGCGGGGATGCCTCCACTGGGCGGCAACGCAAGGCCCAGCCACCCTCCCAGGAATTACCATCATCCGGGACCGAGGGGGCTAGTGCTGCGTCTGCCACAATGGCTGTGGCGAAAGGGCCGGGTGAGCCCCCACAGGGGCTTCCAATGGCGGAAGACGGTGTGGAGATATCCAGGTTGGTGGTCTCCACAGAGGAGGAGGAGCCCGCTAATGAGCCGCACATGGGGCCTGGTGGGGGCAGTACCACTGGTGCAAGTGGTGCAGTCCAGGGCCAGGGGCAGGAGGCAGCACAGGTCACCGCAGAGGGGCCTGTGCATGTCGCTGTCCCTGACCCTGTGACTGCACCACCATGCACCAGCAGGGAGGCCCCGTCCCAGGCCCGTCTGCAGGTAGGGGAGATTGCCATGTCATCTGCCTCTCCATTACCTGCGGACGAGGGGTCCCACAAACGTATGGGCTCCGACCTGGTTGGTGGGTCCCTACATGTGTCAGGCACTCTGGAGGACCTCTCCTCCTCTGTGGAGACTATGCGCCAGTCGTTCTCCACACCGTCTTCCGGCCCAGATTCCACCAGGGCCCCCTGTGGACCTGGCCCGACCAACACAGCCAGCTTGGTGGAGCTTACATCCCTGCCACAGTCGGGAGTCGTTGGCCCAGCAGGGATGGACACCACAACTGGAGACCAGCTGATGGAGGATGTGCAGACACATCAGACACGGCACATGGACAGCAGCAGCAGGAACAGGCTCTAGGTGGGAGCAATGATGGCTCGGGGCCTTCGACATCGGAGGGGCAGGTATCGGCCAGAGGACAGGAGGACCCAGGACTGGAAGTGTCTTCTGTGTGGCAGTGCTTAGGCCATGCTATAGATGCGGAGTGGCAGCGGGCAGAAGAGGCACGGCTCACGATGGTCAGGGCGGAGAACTCCATGCAGAGGGCCCTGAGGCGGACCGAGTGCCTCGAGGCAATTCGCAGGGAGTTGGAGGAGAACATGTCATCGTCCCTGCTAACCCTCGGGGCCATGGAAGTGGACCACCTCCAGGACATTGAGCAGGAGTTCGATGATGCCCTGGCCCGGGACATCCAAAAGTGAGCCGTTGGACTAGCCCGCTGCCCTTGTAAATAGTTTTTAGAGTTAGGTTTCCTTTATGTTTTCCTTTTATTTGTGGTCAATGGACAATGCCACCCAAATTTGTATATAGTTTGCCCGCCGACGCGAGGAATAGCAGCTGGAAGTGATGTGATGGCCAGCAGCCCCCCACTCATGTCCCACTCATGTCCCCATGCACTCCCACCTCCCAGCAGTGCAGGGCACCTGCCAGCAGGCCCCCATTCATGTCCTCCTGCACCCCCAACCCCCAGCAGTGCAGGGCACCTGCCAGCAGGTCCCCACTCATGTCCCACTCATGTCCCCTGCACACCCATCCCCCAGCAGTGCAGGGCACCTGCCAGCAGGCCCCCACTCATGTCCCCCTGCACCCCACCCCCCAGCAGTGCAGGGCACCTGCCAGCAGGCCCCCACTCATGTCCCACTCATGTCCCCCTGCACCACCACCCCTCAGCAGTGCAGGGCACCTGCCAGTAGGCCCCCACTCATGCCCCACTCATGTCCCCTTGCACCCCCACCCCCCAGCAGTGCAGGGCACCTGCCAGCAGGCCCCCACTCATGTCCCACTCATGTCCCCTTGCACCCCCAACCCCCAGCAGTGCAGGGCACCTGCCAGCAGGCCCCCACTCGTGTCCCCCTGCACCCCCACCCTCCAGCAGTGCAGGGCACCTGCCAGCAGGCCCCCACTCATGTCCCACTCATGACACAAACCAAAAGTCAAATCTATGTACATCAACACATGTCCGTCACACACATACACTGGTTGGAATTGCTTGTGTAAACCCACATTTTCACATGCATCAAGCCAATGAGCGAATCCCACACATGGAAGTAAAAAATGAAAATGTATTATGTACATGAAATCAAAAATGAAATGAAAGCATACCAAAATATGAAACATGAAATGAAAAGCATGTGAAAATGATGATTGAATGAAAATGATAACCAATCCATATGAATTTTAACAAAAAACAGTCCAAAGTCAGCCTCCAACAACGCAAATCCAAAGGAAATGTAAAAAAAAAAAAAATCCATTGCTTCATGTTCATAACCAAAAAAAAGAGAAAAATCAATCCATAGTCAAACTATTTACAATCCATTGTCCGGGAAAAAAAAATTCCATTGCTCCATGTCCATAATGCAAAAAAAAAAAAAAAGGATACATGATGAAACTATATACAATCGATTGTCCAAGGATGTAACGGGTCCATGATCCCAACCAAACAAATGAAACCTAGTGATGGCTCACTTTTGGATGTCCCGGGCAAGGGCATCATCGAACTCCTGCTCAATGTCCGGGAGGCGGTCCTCTTCCATGGCCCCGAGGGTTCGCAGGGACGACGACATGTTCTCCTCCAACTCCCTGCGAATTGCCTCGAGGCACTCGTCCCGCCTCAGGGCCCTCCGCATGGAGTTCTCCGCCCTGACCATCGTGAGCCGTGCCTCTTCTGCCCGCTACCGCTCTGCATCTATAGCATGGCCTAACCGCTGCCACACGGAAGACACTTCCAGTCCTGGGTCCTCCTGCCCTCTGGCCGATGCCTGCCCCTCCGAGTCGAAGGCCCCGAGCCATGATGGCTCCCACCTTGTTGCTGCTGCTGCTGTGCCTCTGCCTGTGCCCTGGCTCTTGCTGCCTGCACATCCTCCTCCGGTTGGGGTGCAGTTGTTGAGGTGGCCACCCCTGCTGGACGTCCGACTCCCGACTGTGGCAGGGATGTGTCCTCCACCAGCCTGGCCGCAGGGTCAGAGGCAGCTCCACAGGGTACCCAGGTGATACATGGGTGGGAAGATGGCATGGAGGACGACTGGGGCATAGGAGGTTCAGTTGAGGAGGGGGTCGGAACAAGTTCCAGAAAACGGAGGAATCCGGCCCTGGTGAGCTGTCCCAGTAGGTCAACGCGGTCAACGAGCCATCCGAGAAGACGTGCAGTCTCCTCATGAAAAGACTGCAGGTCAGCTCGCATGGCCCGTTGACGCAACGCCATCCCACCCAGGACAGGCTCAACCCGGTCCCGGATAGCCACGTCTGCAGGGAGAGGAAGGCCAGTTGTTGTAAGTGGATCCTCTCCCTGAAAACGGGTCTGGACGTAGGCATCCCTGCTGGCGTGGGATGATGGAGTCACAGGATCGGGGACAGGATTACACACAGGCACCTCCACGGTGGCCTGTATTGCCCCCTGTCCCTGCCCCTGCACTGCACCAGTAGCACCAGTGGAATCCCCACCTCCAGACCCCGTGTCTGTCCCTTGCACGGCCTCCTCCTCCACCAAACCCCCCACCAACCTGGATAACTCTGTGCCATCTTCCTCCGTCGGACCCTGTGGAGTCTCAGCTGCCCCTTCTGCTGCCGAGGAGTCCAACTCCAACCTCCGCCTCTTGGACCTACCCTCGGCAGCTGCGGCCTGGGACGCGGCCCGGACTCCTCACTCCCTGACGAGATCACAACCTGGGAGGGGAGCCGGGCCTTGCGTCTCCGGCTGGCGGTGCGATCCCTGCCGCTGTGCTCCACAGCAGACTCTCCGCCCTCTTCATCAGTTGATGCTGCAGACAGGGAGAGATAGGAGACAGGGATCAGGGCACTGTACAATGGACTGATACACACATGACAGTTCCACATGAGTGGCAGTGTCAAACTTCAGACATGGCATCGCAATCCCCAACACACATGTCATTTCAACTCACACACATGAGCTATTCCACAGCCATATCACAACGGCCAGCAACATCCATACACATACAAAGGTGAGCCAGACATCACATGAAACACAGGGAGTGCACTAGACATGCACACACGCCACCACCACACTTACATGCATGTCTCCATCTCCTGCAACTGTTTCTGTGAAGAGATCGCCATACATGTCACATCTGCCATTCATCCTTGTCCATATCAGTGTCACGTGCATCCATGATGCATCATATTTGCACACTTGTGAAATACACATACATGCACATGTACACAGTGCAGATACATGAATTATGAACCACCATCCGTGCCACAACCATGCCAATGTACATACAGAGAGATTGAAACCTGTGTGCTCCCACACCTGCATATGCCAAGGATGCTCACCAACACATACAGCATCAATGTGTCTCACACCTCAGAGGACTCACATGTGGCAGCCACATGCCCATGTTCATACACATCCCTACATGGCCCTACATAAACACATGTGCAACCTGCACACTACTGGTACAACACGACACGCACAGCATACCATCAACATGCATGTACACTTACCGCTCGACTCCAGACGGGTCTGCCTCTCAAGGATCTGGATGTAGAGTGCTGGGCATATGCATTCTAGGACTCTCATTTGATGGTCTGACAGCTGGCCCGGGCGCCCCTTGGCATCCGCTGCCTTAGCGAGGCGCCGGGCCGTGTTGAGGGTCCTGGACGTGAAGTTCTCCCAGCGCTTCTTGACATGTTGTAAGTTGTGGACTGCCACCCCCTCCGCGTTGATGGCAGTCACGATGTCCATCCAGATCCTAGTCCGTCCTTCCTTGTCAGCGCGCGAACTTCCAAAGAGGGCATAATACTGCCCCAGGACTTGCTCCACCAGGACACCAACTTCGGTGGCACTGAAGCTGGTGGCCCTCTGCCTCTCTGGCTGGGGGTTGCCAGTGCTGCCAGATGGAGTAGTGCTGGACATGGCAACCCCAGAGGCAGGAGTGGGTGGGCAACTGGGTCCTGGGGCTGGGCTGTGGAGCGATGGAATCCCAGTCGGGAGTCTTGGGTTCCAGCAGGGGTGGTCACAGCAACTACACCGCTGGCTGACGTGCAGGCAGCAAATGGCAGGGCACGTGGGCAGTAGGCAGTCAGGCAGCAGCAGATGGCAGGTGGGAGCGTGCTCAGGTCTCTGGGGGGCAGTAATTCGGCTTCAGGGCAGGAGTGTGATCTTCCGTGTGTTTTCGCGTGGCCAGCTTGATACAGAGTGTTTTGGCACGTGAAATTCTTGCACGTCAGCGTGTAATTCGAGGAAAGGGCCTTAGCGCGTAAGTGCATCAGCACACGCACGCGATTCCATTGGAGCAAAGGCCCTTAGTGCGTAAGCGCGTAAGTTACACTACGCGTGCGGGCGTTTCCCTCATAGCACGTGATGACAGAGCACACGTGGAAAAACGACACGTCTGAGTGTCATCACGTGTAATTGGAGAAAAGCGCCCGCGTACACACGTCTCTGACGTGTACGTGTGGGCCGGTTTAAAAGCTGCGTGTAGGACGCCATTTCCTTGTACATGCTTTTCGTGGAGAGCTAGTGGGTGAAATCTGTACTTCTTGTCGGTTCACACGCGATTACTTCACAGCGTTTCTAATTCGTACTCCCTGTTACCTCTGACAGATCTTTTCTGATTTTTTGTTGGGCCTGTTTCCTCAAACAGAGTTCACTTCTCCTTTTGTCCTGTCTCCTCAGACAGCGTACAATTCTTCTTTTGGCGGGGGTGTTGTCAACGCGCACACGCAAGTATTTTTCACATTCTTTTTCCAGGCAGACGGTGAGTTCCGCACGTACTTAGCAACTGTGCTTGCCCCGTGTGTCGCGTTCCCCTTCAGAGGTCATTGTAGGCTGCATGTATTACGCGTACACTTATTTTTGTGTTTCTGGGAGCCACAGTGTAGTGCGTGTTCATTCTTTCACGCATGTGGTCTACGAGTGGTTGCGTGCACGTTTATTTTTGATTTTGGGATGCCTGTGCATTGCGTGACCCGTCATCTTCCCCCAGGGGTCACAGACAGCCTTGTTAGAGCACTAGGGTACAAATTCCATCTGGTATCCTACCCCTTTGACCCCCAATTGCCCAGGACAATAGTTTACTGCAACTCCCATACGCACAACAACGTCAGTGCCATGGTTGGGTGGCGACCAAGCGGTAAGGGAGGCAAAGGTGGGCGACCCTCAAGAGGTGGGTGTGGTGGGCGCGTTAAGGGACGTGGCTGGGATTTGCAGGGTGCCCCTATGCCCCCATGTGTGGAGGAACAATCAGGGACACCCATGCCCCCCCCATGGTTGAGGGAAACGTGGCTGACACCATCCAAGCTCAGCCCCTGTTGGACCAGCCCATTGTGTTTTTTTTCAAATTTGTTTATTGGCATTTAGTTAGGATTACAAAGACAACAGCTCTGGTAGTTGCTTCCGCCAGTGCCAAATTAACAAATTTTTTCATGATGTTATTGTAACATTTAAACAGTAACTATGAACAACAGATTAACATTAACTGTCTCCTGTGTCATCGTGTATAATGTTCTACAGCTTTATTGACAAGGTGAGTATCTGGGTGGCGATATATAACCAATTTCGAAGTCCTCTAGGTTCGTGATGGCCCTGTTACAAGTGGCTTAGTTCGCTTCGTGTAGCAAAGGTTCTGGCCTGGCAAATTGTTCAAGGGGGTTTGTCATCCGGAGAGTGGAACAGTTTAGCCATGGTGTCTTTCCATGCAGTTAGTGCCATGCTCGAGTCCTCAGTGGATCTGGCTACACTTTCCTCCCAGGCTCTCGTTTCAGCACTCGCCCATGTTTCAAGTTCTTTACGCCACACCGTGAAGATCGGGCCTGAGGGCTTTTTCCATGCCATGGCCATAGTTCTTTTGGCTATAATGCACATTAGGTCCATCAGTTTAACTGAGTGCTTGAGTTTAGCTAGTCTGGGTTAAGTTCCTAGAAGGCATTCTGATGAAGTCCAATTGTACCTGGTCACACCCGCCTCTTCGCACATTTGCTTTATTTTTGACCATAGGGTCTGGGTTTTGCTACAGTTCCATAACATGTGGATTAGGTCAGCGTTATCTGCCCCGCACCAGGTGCAGTTCGGTTGTATTGAGGCATTGAATGAAGCCAGTTTGCTCGGGGTTAGATAGGTGCGGTATAGTACATTTATCTGTATTAGACAGAATCTGTGGTTTCTAGAGACCTCCTTGGGGAACGACAGTGCTCTTTCCCATTCTTTATCTGTCACCTCCCGCCTCATGTCTGTTTCCCATTTGGACCTTAGTTCTGCACTTCGGGGGTTGGGAGTGTCGATCAAGTGGCCATATATTTGGGACACCGCCCTCCCGCCTTCACCCAGATTATATAGTAATGTTAGGAAGGGGTCCGTGTCCGGTTCTTCAGGCCAGGAATCCCATTTTATTCGTGCTATTTTCTGAATTTTCTGGTACCAGAGATATTGGCCAGAAGGAATACCATCTTCCGTCTGTAACATAGCGAACTCCCGGAAGGTTCCTTCGACATATAAGTCACCCCAAGTATATACCCCTTTCCTTTCCCAGAGCCTGATGTTGTATAGGTCGGTATCAGCCTTGCTCAGCCCGGAAATTAGTGTCATTTCTGGGGAGTTCGGTTGCTTCAGTTGCATGACCATGTTGGTCCTGTGCCATATTTTCCTGCCTAGGGTCGCCAGGAAGGGTGCGTTGCTTAACAGGCTTAGGGGGTCCAAATCAGTTCTTTCAATCGTATCGGAGAGATCGAGTTCTGTAATAGGGGATTCTCTGAGGTGGTCATGTCTGCTAGCCATTTGGTTACAAACCGTAGCTGGGCAGCGAGGTAATATTTCTCTAAGTTCGGTAGTTGGATACCTCCTGGTTTCTATGGCAAGACCAGTGTGGATAGGGCCACCCGGTGTCTGCCTTTTCCCCACAGAAAGTCCCGGATTATTGTGTCAAGCAAATAAAAGAAGGGTTTAGTGATAGAGAAGAGCACATTTTGGAACCGATCTAGAAACCTAGGCAGAACAATCATTTTAACTATGGAGGCCCTGCCCATCACAGATAGAGGTAATTTAGCCCAAAATCCCATGGATTTGCGCAGTGCTGGTAGTGCCACCCTTGTGTTATGTTCATGCATCAGCTCTGGGGTATGCATTATCTGAATCCCAAGGTATCGGAATGAAGAGGTCTGCCATTCCACGCCTACAGAGGGGACTTCCTCGGCAGTCTTACCTTTCAGACCTGCTAGGGGGAACAAGCAGGACTTGGTTTTGCTAAATTGTATGCCTGAGCCCCGGCATAATTGTCGAGGACTTACAGCATAGTTGGCACATTAAGTAAAGGGTTGTTGACATATATCAGCACGTCGTCGGCATACAACGAAATGATGTGATCCACCCCAGCTGTCCTTATACCAGCGTCAAAAAATTGCTTCCTAAAATAAATAGCAATGGGTTCCAGACCCAATATGTAAAGCATGGGTGAAAGTGGGCAGCCCTGCCTTGTTCCCCTGCAGATGTCCCATGACTCCGGCACGTATCTCCCGGACTTCAACCGTGCTCTTGGTTTATTGTAGATGATTTTGATCCATCTAATGAACCCTTGGCCAAAGCCGAATCCTTCCAGAACTGCCACCAGGCACTCCCAATATATAGAATCGAAAGCCTTGATGGCGTCCAAGGACAATAGTGCATAACATTCTTTGCTTGTGTCAGTCTGGGCTATTATGTGCTGAAGCCTGCGTAGGTTCATGGTCGTATTACGACCAGGCACACAGCCGTTTTGGTCCGTGTGTACTATGTCTCCTATTACTCTGGACAGCCTCTTGGCTAGGATTGTTGTGAGTATTTTAACATCATAGTTAAGCATAGCCAGCGAGCGGTAAGAGTCGCACCTATCTGTGCGTTTATTAGGTTTGAGCATCAGAACCACTACAGATTCCCTCATGCTATCGGGCAGGGTCCCTTTTTCATAAGACTCCATGAAGACTTAGAGTAATAGGGGTGTCAGGGAGGGTTCATATGTTTTGTAAAATTCTGGAGGCAGCCCATCACTGCCCGGAGCCTTACATGTCGTCAGGGATCTAATGGCTTCAGTTATGTCCTCCGGTGTGATGTCCATGTCTAGTGCTTCGGAGTGCGCCGGGGTTAATTTAGGTAGGCCAATCTCTTCGAGTGTATCTAATATTCGGTCTTGGGGGACTTGGTTTGTGTGGGAGTATAACTGTGCGTAGTAACTCTTAAAAGTATCGTTAACACCCTGTTGTGTTCTATAGGTTTCACCTAACTCATCTCGCAATGTAGTGGTTATGTGTCTTGGGTGTTCTTTTTTGCAGAGCCAAGCTAGTAGCCGGCCAGGCTTGTCTGCTTCTGCGTGTTCTCTGTTCGTTCTGATGACATAGTCGAATTTAGCTAATCTACTCCATGCGTCAGTGCAATTCTCCCTGAGGGTTCTGAGTTCTTCCTCCCTCTTCAGGGTGTCTGCGGGGGCTGCTTCTAGTCTCGTAATTTCCTGTTCCTTCTTGTTTAATTCACTGCGCAATAGTTTCCTGATTCCCCCTGCCTTTGCAATGACTTCTCCCCGCGTTACTACTTTTAGGGCACCCCTTAGTGTAATAACATGCTCTACACTCCCGGTATTTTCTGTTATGTAGTTATCTATGGACTCATGCAGTTCCTCTCTAAATTCTGGGTCTTTCAGGGCCTCCACAGGCATCCTCCACATGGGGATGGGGGGTTTTGGGCCTGTATGGTTCCATTTTATTAAGAGTGGAGAGTGGTCCGAGATAGTTCTTGCCAGATATTGTGCTTCCCCTATCTGAGATAAGTGCTCCCTTCCCAAGAAGAAATAATCTAGTCTAGTGTGGAGGGCATGTGGTGACGAGAAGTATGAATAACTTCTTTCCTCCGGGTGTAGTTCCCGCCAAACATCTGCCAGATCCAGGCAATCCGTCATGGCTTTCAGGGACGTGGTGGCCGTTGAGGGGCCCTTTGATGGAGGCCAGGAGCTATCTAGTATCGGGTCATGGACACAATTAAAATCGCCCCCCCATATGAAGAAGCAGTTCCTGTATTGTATCATTTTAGTGCTTAGCTCTTTCAAGTGTGTTGGGATATTGTTATTGGGGAAGTATGAGTTTACTATGCACATTTCCAATTGTTCAAAGGTCCCCCATAATACCACATATGTGCCTCCTGGATCTTTTTTCCATCTTAGTGAGTTGAAATGGTACATGGGGGTTGATCCAGGTGTAAACCCCTCTTGCAAATCTGGAATAGGGTGCCCCAAAGCCTTGTCCCACCCAGTGTTCCTTAAGTTTTGCCTCTGATTCGGCTGTGCAGTGTGTCTCCTGTAGCAGGGCTATATCTACTTTTTTCCTGTGCAGGTAAGATTTAATTCTATTTCTGCGGAGGTAGGTGCCCAGGCCTCGCACATTCCATGTATTATCTTGATTTGTACAGCCATGGCGGTTTCATAGGGGGTCTGAGATCTATCCACCTCTCATGAGGACCTTCAGTTAACGAGGCTAAGTCCCCCCAAAGTCCCTTCAGTTGTAAGTACAAAGCCATCGAGGTTACTAATTTAACCCACCCGTCTCTCACCATTATTTTATCGTTCCAGATTTACCAACTTTATTTGATTTAACCAAAGAAAACAACACATAACTGCCCCCAGCAGTTGATTCAAACTCACAACGCTCAGGGGCTCCCGAGCCTCTGGGGCCTCTCCAGGCCTTTCGTACGGGTGGTGTGAAGACATTCAGCCTGCACTGTGCTGGGTGGGGTGGGTCGTTGGTGGTCTCTCACCTGGGCCATCGTGCTCCTGCCCAAATGAGATCTCTGTTCATCGCGGCTTTAGGTAGGGTTTCTCTGACAGTGTCATAATTACTTAATATCGTGGGCACTCTCTCATGCTGTTCCAATCGTTCTCTTATCGGTTATTTCCTTTCCTGGGTTCTTCAGTGTCGTTGGCAAGGTTATTGTGTTCAAGCCACAAGTTTGCAGCAGCCGGGGTCTCAAGGAAGATTGCCCTCCCTTTGTACAATATTTTGAGTCTTGCTGGGTACAATAGCATATACTTAAGGTTGAGCTCCCGTAATCTTGCTTTGATTGGTATGAAGGAGTTCCGCTCACGTTGCACCTTAGGGGTATAGTCAGGGTAAATGACTATTGTAGCGTCGTTCTTCTTAATCTCTCCTCCTTTTCTTGAAAACCGCAATATTACCTCCCTGTCGCGGAAATTTAAAATTCTAGCTATTATTGGACGTGGGTATGACCCGGGCGGTGGCCTTTTCTGGAGGGATCTGTGAGCGTGTTCCATCGAGAACCCCTGGGTGATTTTACCTGCGCCAATCTCTTGAAGCAGCAATGTTTCAATAAACTCAGTGGGGTTCGGGCCCTCCATGTCCTCCGGAACCCAGAGAATTCGGACATTATTGCGGCGGGCACGTGCTTCTGCATCTTCGGAGCGAGATTCTAGTCTAGCCCAGGTTGATTCGAGTTCTTGAACTTTTGCTTTCAACTCACGCGTGTCCTTGCAGGTTTCTTGTAAGGATGCTTCAGTCTTGGTCACCCTTTCTGTCAGGTTGCGGGCATCTTGCCTCATTAATTGTATGTCTGACCTGATTTCCCCGATTTTTTCTTCCATTGACGTTCGTAGGGCTGCAATTGCCTGCAGTATTTGAGTGTCTTGGGGGTTCACCACCAGGATTGGTGGCTCCGTCGTCGGTGAGACTTCCTGCTGTGATTGCTGCTTCGGCATGGCTGTCGTGAAGGCATCCATTGTCGTAATTTTCGATCTGTTTTTTGGGGGTGACATGGCCCCGTATGGTAGTTCCAGGTTTATGTAGTAAGCCTCGAGCTTTAGTTTGTGCGCAGGAGTCTAGAGGACTGCAGTGGATGGCCCCTTCTGGGACAGTATGTGATTGCGGATTAGGTCCCAATGTTAGTCTGAGGTATTTTCATACGGACTATACGATCCGTCATGGGCCTCTCGTCTACTAGCGTGAGTTTCAGTGATCCGCAGTTTGATTCAAGTAGGTGTGGTGGGAGCGTTACCACTGGGCTTACGTGTGACTGTCCAGTGTTCCCGGGCCAATGCACACTTCTTGTGGTCCCTTCCGGCTGGAGTTATTAGCTACCCTGATTAAGTCTGTAATGGCCAGCGTTGAGGAGAGGTGTTCAATGTGACGAGGTGCAGACACTCACCATTTTCCGAATTGTTGTTTATTTCGGGGTGGCCCCAGGGTGGTGCACAGCCGCGGATCGAGTTGGGGTGATTCAGTCGGGTCCGGAGGCTCGCGTGGTGTATCACGGTACCCTTCCCGCCCAACCAGGTACGTTGTGGATGAATCTGCTCTCGCCAAGTCCAAGTTGGTTCCTTCGTCCGGGTTCGCCTCTCGCCCCTACACCGGCAAATGAGTGTCTCTCGGGGGTGCCCGTTGTCTGCGCCCACAGTCTCTGGACCAGACAACATTGTTCCCTTATCTGGTGGTCCCCTAGTTAGGTGACAGCGCTTCTGTCTGTTTCACTGTTGGGGTGGTTGATGAGCGGTTTGCTTCCTCGTCACTCCTGCACTATGATGAGGTTCTTTGCCGCCTCTGGTGCAGGTCCGTGGCTCGGGATCTCACCTTCCATTCAATCCGCCTCAGTCATACCGGGCCTCGGCGCAGCGTCGTGTCCCGATCAGAGAGGCGTCGGCTGTATGGGGCCTCAGCTGTTCATGGAAGGGCTTCTGGCTGCGGTCCCTTCCTGCAGGTCTGCCAACTCTCCGTGTAATGTACTGTTGCAGCGATCAGTTAACAGTCGCGGTGGAGGCTGCCATTTTGAGCATCGCCGAGGAGCCTTTTCAAGCACTCCGTTCACTGTGTTGCGGCTGCCCATTCTTTCTGGAAATGCGGTCGAGTGCGGCAGAAGTATTCACCTTTGTTCACGTAAATTTATATCTTCGTTCTGTTAGGTTGAACGCCGTTATAACTGTTGTAGCAGGATCATGGGCAGGAGCACGGGTGATTGCCGACTTCACTCCATGTGCGCAGGCCACGCCCCCCCGGACCAGCCCATTATGGCACCTGACCTTGCACAGGATGACTCCCTGGCTGACTTTCAGGTCAGCAAGTCTAGGCCACGTGTGGCGGTGCAAGTTGTTGTTACCAATTCACGTGGATCTGGGGCAGCTATGTCATCTGCTGCCCCAAATATGCAGGGTGGGGAGGCTGCAGGGGCAGCTGCAGCTCCCTCCGCCCCAGCTCTGACTCTCCCAGCCAGGACAGTGTCAGTCCAGGTCCATCAAACTGACGTTCCCCCTGCCAACATTACCCTGCAACCAATGCCTGCACCAAGACCTATGGTCATTGTGCATTCCCACACTCCTACTACCCAGTCCACCGGTGATTCTGCCCCTACTGACCAGAGCGGCGTAAGCCACTCTTGCTCTGCTCCACCTTTAAAGAAGAGGAAGAAGGGTGCTCTGGCACGACAGGCTGAGACCCCAGACACGGCTACACAGTCCGGTACCTGAAGGAAGCCTTGCTTTAATGAACCGGAACTTGATGCACTTGTGGGCTATGTGTGGCACATAGCCACGAAATGCTGGTGACTGCAGGGTGCAAGACCACACCTGGTCAACGTAAGGCACACTGGCAGACCATCGCCAACCGCATAAGTGCCCTTGGATTTGTGAGGCGCTCAGCTGATGATTGCTACAAGCGGTGGAATGACCTGAAACGCAGAGCAAAGAACAAGCTGGCCTCAAATCATGCCGCTACACTGGTGACTGGCGGTGGGTCTCCACAAGAAGATAACAAACTCACTGAACATGAGTCTGTTGCTGGGGCCTTCGTCACAGAGGAACAGATCCAAGGTGTGGGAGGACTACCTGATTATGATGCATTGTCCGGTGAGTGCCCATGCATGTGTGTGTAATGCATGTGTATGTTGTTTGGGTGAAGGGTTCTGATTGAGTGCCAGGTGAGGGTGTGTGTGCCTGAGTGGTATGGGTCACCCATGTGCTTCATCCAAAACATTCAGCGGCCTTGGATTTGGGTGTGACAGTATCCCTTCTGCCCATATTAGTAATTTTGCTCAACATTACTAAACTTGCTCTTGAAGTGGCATCTTGCAACAACATTGTTTGTATTTTTCAGTGTTCGTTCGGGCTGATTGTTACAATTCTCCCACTTTTGCTACGCATTCCCCAGCCCTATTGTCACAATTGTGACATGCTTCTGTCATTGATGAACCCCACATTGGCCCACATGTGTTACCGTGTTAGATGAATGATTTGACCATTCCGGCTAATTGAGTATTGGCCTGATCACAGGAATTTTTGGGGCCTGTTTGAATGTGGAACATGATAGTTCTTTCCTGTCATGTTGAAGTGACCAACCATTGATGTGTACATCGGCCTGCAATCACTGTATTTTTGTACACTGGATGTGTTGCAGTCTGTGGCACATGCCTATTTTGTCACACTATGTAGCATTTTTGATCTCATCATGTCCATCTCACATGGATGGCTGACAGTATTCATTCACTGACATATGGATGCACTTGTGGAATGTATCATGGCTATGGTACATGCCATCTGTGTGTTGGCATGTGACATGTATGTGTATTGGACATGCCACTCACAGGCCAATGTGTGATGGCAGTGCTACCCAGCATGCAGCAAATGTGTTGCTCTTCCATCTTGGTGTCATCAGTGTCTGCCTTTTGCCTCCCCTTCCAACTCAGTGACAGTGAATGCATGGGAGGGTTATAGACATGTGGGACATGTGTAAATCATGTACTGGTTCTGTAGCTTGTCAGGCCAATTTGTGTGCTATGGTGCTAATGCCTGTTTCCATTTTTTGTCTTTCATGTTTTTGCAGGGGATGACGCACTTGATGCTGTTGAGGTTGAGGAGATGGTGCAGACCCAGGAGGAATCTCAGGCACGACCGGGCACCAGTGGGGGACGTGGTGTGGTGGTGGTTGAGAACCCAATCTTGCTGCAGACCATTCTGTCGAGGGGTGCCTCTGGGTGCACCTCCCCAGACCTCAATTCAGGTGCTGATTCGGATGATAAGACCTATGTGGTGTCGCAGGTAAATGTTTCTGGCAGGGATTCTGTTCTGTCCAACCCACCTGTACCAGGGATAGAACCCTCTATGGGGATGTCAGTGTTGGTAAGTCCGCCTTTGGCGGTTACGGATGCAGGGTCACACTCCACAACATCTGAACCTGCTCCTGGGCCAGCAGATCAGAGGGGGAATGCAGTCCTGCAGCCTCAGGCATTGCCGGCACATCAAGGCGCAGATCGCCTTGCCCCAAACTCGTGTGGTGCCCGCCGACGCGGTGGCCGTATGCCACCAGGCAATACCGGATGGGAACAATCCATTTATGGTATGGCAACCCAACAGGCAGCATCAGTTGAGATGATGGCTCAAGCAATGGAGAGGGTGGCCACTTCCATTGCTTGCTGCCATGGCGGACCATACCAGGGCTTTGCGTGGGCTGCCTCCCATAGCACCACCACCTCCTGTAGCAGCACCACCTCCTGTGGCAGCAGCAGAGGGTGATGAGAGTGACAGCAGCAGTTCTCCCACATTGGCATAGCCGTGCAGGCCATGAGCCCATGGAGGTGTTTTTTTTTTTCCGAACACAGGTGGGTGTTTGGTGTGCACCCTGTCCTCGGACCTCCTGTGTGGCCTCCCCTGCCCGCGGCCCCCACATGGCCATTTTTTTATATTTTTTATTTTTTTTTGGTTTTTTACAGTGTGTTGCCTTGTGTGGCTCCCGTGGGCATCCACTGTATTCCAGCTGGGTACATGCAGGCTTGTCCTGAGTTTGGGTTAGATGCTTGGGTTCGTGAGACACACACCCCTCCTGCTTCCCGTTTCCATGGGCTTGCAAAGGGTGTGCCCAAGTGACATTGACTTACACGGTGACGTAGGACTCCCATGAGCTGTGTGGGCAGTCTGTAGTCAATACTGTGTATACATTCCTAGTGGATATTGTTGTTGAATTGTACACTGCATGGTGTATTGCTATGTGCTTGTGCATCCATGTTTTTCGCCTCATTTGCAGGTTAATTCCTCATGTCTTCACAAGGCCGTCTACTTTGGAGATGGAGTTCATGTTGTAAGCAGTGCACTTGGACATTTGCGTGGCAGCAGCACTGTACAGTTGGAAGTGGCCGATGTGCTGGCATGATCAGGTTGTAAGACTACCACTACTTTAACTTAGTACTGTCATGTTTATGCTATCTTTGAGGTTGTGTAGCTGCATTGTATTGTTGGTAAGTATTTGGTCATGTGTTTTGTTAGTTCTACATTACTGGGAGCATATTGTGTGTGGGCAGTTTCCATTAGGGACACTGTACTTCGACACTTGTGTCATGTTTTGGGGATTGCTTTGTTTTCTCTCACATAGCATGACATGCCATGGTGTGTTGGGTGGCTGTGCTGGGGAGGGGTTGGGTGACATGGCACTGTTGTCATGTTGTATTTTGCAAGGGGGAAATGATTTTTGCAGCATAGAAGTGTGTCTTTTGATGACACATCATTGGTGGTGTTTGTGTAGGTAGGGATGCACACAATGTAACACTTCCGGGTGACCAATCTCAGGCTGGTATGGTTGTGACAGTTGACTGTCCCTTATGTCATCATCATTGATTGTCAGATGGTATGTGCCAAGGCTGTGTGCACTCCACAGGGGTGTGATTTTAGGTGAAGTAATTAGCCACCAGCTGCCTCACCCCGTGCCCTTTCTCCTCCCATGCGAAGCGGGCGTGCATGTGGTTAGGGATGTGGGGGCACCACCCTGTCCACGGGCAGGCCCCGGCATGTTGCAACGTTGTGCAGGACACATGCTGCCACTATGATCCTGCACACTACTGGGGGAGCGTATAACAGCTGCCCGCCAGAACGGTCAAGGGAGCGAAAGCGTGACTTGAGCACTCCGAATGCGCACTCCACTATGCCCCGGGTTGCAATGTGGGCTGTGTTGTATCTTACCTTGGGTGGCGTGGTGGGGTTCCGAATTGGCGTCATCATGTGGGTGCTCAGAGGGTAGGCACTGTCGCCTGGGAAGGTGGTGATGGGTATCATTAGTGGGGTTGTGACATTACTCAGTATCTGACATGCATGCATGTGCTGTGGCATTTATACTCACCGAGCAGCCATGTATCGCCATGCCGCCCAGCTTCTAGGTCCCGGTTTAGGGTTGACAATCTGTAAATGAATCTGTCGTGGGCGGACCCTGGATAGTTGGCATATACTGAGATGATGATTCCCCTGGCATCACATCCTACCTGGACGTTGATGGAATGCCAGTGCTTGCGGTTTCCATAGATGTGCTCTGATGCCCTGGGGGGACGTAGAGCCACATGGGTGCAGTCAATGGCACCTAGCACTTTGGGGAAGTGTGCCACCCTGTAAAAATCCTGGACGACAGCCTGCCTTTCTGCAGGTGTTCTGGGCAGGTATATGTGCCTGCGGACTGATGGGCATGCAGTCATGATGGCCAAGACCTGGTGTAGGCAGAGTGACTGCGTGGCCTGTGACACCCCCCCCCCACTATAGCAGTTGTCCGTTGAAATGATCCAGTGGCCAAGAAGTGCAGTACATTGAGGACCTTATGCAGGGGGCTGAGTGCTTGGGAGCACAGGGTGGGTGATGTGAGGCCATCCTCCCACTCACTGACCAGGTTGAGTATTATGTGAGGTGGAAACCTGTACCTCCCATACGTCATCAGGCATCCCAAAAAGACTGGTTCTGGGTGTAAAAATTCTGGGCCTGACTATCCTCCTCCTCCTCCTGCGGTATCCCACGACCACTGCTGCTAGGAACGGTATATTCATCCTGGCGTCTGTGCTTGTTTGTTGTTTGCGTGCACTATTATGCTGCGCGGGTCCACGTATGCCTGCTTCCTGCTGGCGTACGTGTTTCCTGATTAGCGCGTCTTTTTTGGCGCACGCCTTAGCCCCGTTCGATTCCATGAATATGTGTTTTGAACGCGCGTGTGGGCGTTCCACGCACTTGCCTCCTGTACTTCCCCCGTGACGCCCACATTTTCACGAGTTGTTCCCCATTTCGCGTGTCACACCCCCTGTTCCTCCTACGCTGTTTGGAGACGTGTGCGCCAGCGTGCACCACGCAGCAATTTGGCGCACATTCTGGGATTTCCACGCGCACGGACTTCCATGAATCGCTGTACACGGATTTTGCAACGATTTTCGCACTGGCGTTGCGATTCGCACGCTTTCGCACGCTTGCGCTGAAAATTTCAGAGCACATTTATTCCATGAATCGGCCTCCTAGTGTGCTTAACAGACTCTTACCCTGCCCATCTTCTATGAACAGCCACTTTCAATTGATAATTTACAACTCGAGGACTTCCATTACGGCTACCCTGCACCTGTCTATACACATCACAAAGAACACAGGTATTTCTGACCTGCACCCATCAACACCACATGTTTTTTGCATCTGCCCGCCCACTAGCCAACTAACTCCCATTCCTGCCTTTCTTGAAGAGCAATGTGCACCAAGCCCAACATTATTGTCAGAAGAGTGCTATATAACACTGCTTACCTTATTTGACAAGATTAAAGAGGGAAAATCCAAAAGAATGTTTTAAATGGATGTTTACATTAATCTCCTTACAAAGTACAACAATACAACGCAGCCATGTTGGAAGTATCTGTGCGCATTTAAATGTAATACATGATGGCAGAACGAAGATGGCAGCTTAGTGGGAGCTTCCCTGTTGGGATAATATACAAATGTACACCATGCACGATTAATAGCATACCAATGCAGCAATGAGGGAGCTGGGATTTTCAGCAAGATGTATTTGGGAGACAGCACCAGGGCCACAAAGTGTATTTTTAGTGGAGCTGATTTTGGCTCTGCCCCGTCCCCAAGACAGCAAGATGGCACCTGAAGATGAAGCCACACTCCTGGTCTTGATTGCGCTGAATTGCCCTCGGGATGGCCCAGGTCTGCTCTGCTAGCATTCCCATAGACGGTCCCCTAACTCTTGACAAACAAACCAATCCCAACTTGAGGAATATTGGGCCTGTGGTGGAGGTCCGAAATCATTGGCAGTGGGATGGCTGTGAACCATGGATTACAAGAGCTGGAGCACTGGTGGAGGAGTGACTGGAAGCCCTTGGCACTTTTGGAAGAATGGAATCTGTAAACACAAACTGTCCGCTTTCACATAGACCCTAGGATACAGTAGAAATTAATTAAAGCAGTAGAGATGGCACATGCTTGACTCCAGGAGCAACGTGTTGAGAAAGAAAATTAAGGCAATTTTATGTGCTCCATTGGACGCATGTTTGTTTGGCTTGGCTGCGGGTCCTAAATACCTGGGTGAAATACAAGAGGATTGGTAGAGATTTATGAATTGTGATTTACTGGGGAACACCTTCTTGGACTTGTGCACTTACAAATCAATAAGCCCTTCCATGCATCAAAGGAGGTGAAGTCTCAAGAAATCCACTATGCTCCAAAACATATGATCAGTGAAAATTATTATCTGCGCACATTTTCAGTGCCTCCCGTATAGGCAAAAGTGGTCTCTGCACAACTTACTTAGAGCTAGAGCTCAGCCAGCAACGCAAAATGCGAACCTCATTCTCACTTGGCAGCAATAATCATGAGTGTGGCATCGGAGCAGCATTAGTATCCTCCTATTCGCCCAACTGGAATATCAATTGCATTAACCAGAGAAAATCTAACCGCATGACTGCAAAGAGGAATTTAGGATGTCACCTGAGAGATTTTATTTGATTTTTATTTATTGAACATTTGCATGGCGCCTATACATCAGAAAGTGTTTCATGGCGGCACAAACAAAAGGGGGGGCATGGACAGAGGAGAAAAAACAATAGCAGTTCTACTAGACCTTGTAACATTCGGATTGTGCAAGTGCCGTAACTATGAGTGGAGGGGGAGTGCACTGATCATGGGGAGGGAAGGATAAGGAGAGGGGTGAGGGTGAAGTGCAAGAGGGAGGGGGCCCAGGGACTGGTCAAATGCTAAGGGGGGTCCAAGGGAGCAAGTGCTAGGAGAAAACGAATAGGGGGTTCAATAGTGCGGGAAGGGGGTGGACAAACCCAGGGTAAATCAGGGGAAGGGACCCTGTAGGCAAGTGCTGGAGAGAGTGCGTGGGGAGACTGGTTGAGGGATGGCCTGGTCCCGGTAAGGCTCATAAGGGACTCAGGCAGCGAGTCGCAGCGTCATGAAGAGACTACAGAGTGTCAAGCCATGTACTTCTAATTTGTCTACGTTGCTGATGTAGACTATGGTTTGCCTTTCATTTTTGAGCATTATGTCATTAAATTGGGCACATTTTGCAAGGGTTGGCATTTAATATGTGTATTGTTGATTTCAATGTGTTCATTGTTCCATTACTTGAGGACCTGATTTGTTTTGTTGATATAGTTCATTTAAAAGTCTACATTTTAAGGCTGCTTTTGCATGTTCAGTAAGAACACCAACCCTTATGCTCTTTAGAATGTGAGCATATGTTTGGTCTGTTGACTGATGCAGATTTTCTACAAGCTCTTTGTAGTGAAAGTGAGACCATAGATCAATATTACTTATGCTGCTGAGTGTGGTAGGTCCTTCTTTGTGACCTAATGTTTTGAATATGGGTTGGCCTTTGACTTAACCTTAGGAGATCACAAAACACAATAGGCCTCATTACATCAGTCAGGGCTGATTACGAGCTTCCCATCGCGGGACCCGGATCGGAGGCCTGGTAAAACCAGGCGTCCTTTCCGGGTCCTGCAAGGGGAAGAGGGAGGTAACATCGGGACACTTATAATGTGCCCATTGTTACCTCCATCCCCATTCCCATTGAGCCCTATGGGGGCTCAAATGGGAATGGGGAATGGTTCCTGCAAGGAGGACTTACCGGGTCCTCCTATGTCGGAATGACCCGGTAAGTCCACATTGCAGATAACCGGAAAAGGAGCCTGGTTTGGAGGCAGCCAGGGAGCTAATAGCTCCATGGCTACATCCAAACTTGTAATGAGGCCCAATATGTTTTTATCCAAACAGTTCTTGCTATCCAGTGTTAAGAACTTCTTGAATTCTGAGGCGAGCTAAGGTAAGCATTAGGTTACAAACCATGATTACTTCATCCAATAGAAGAACTTTCATTTATCATATAATTCTGCAAACTTCAAATGCAGCTTCTGCCGACAACATGTGATATTCTCATTTGCATTGGTGATCAACTGGGAGGAGTAGTAGTCGATGAAAAGGTACATCTTCTATGTTCTAAGCAGCTAGACCCATGGGGACAGTTACAACAGCTGAATGGTTGTTGTCTGCTTTTTCTTGTAAACATTTACACTTTGTTTTAATTAGAAATGTTTCACCAGAACCAGCTTCAACACTAATCTACAAGAGCGGAGGTTTGTAATTATTGCAATTGCATGTTTTGTTTTCATGGTTTAATCTACGTTACATTTTGAAAGTGACTTCCATGTAAATTCTGAGTTAATCATCATTTAACTGTAATATATGTGCTGATTCATTTTGTTCAGATTGCTTGCATTGAACCATGATGTTTTCTAATTTAGTAATTGCTATTTCTGCTTCTTTTTGAATAAGTGGTTCTCCAAGTTGTTTTGGCTACATGCAAAAGAAGGTTGACTCCCTTCGGAAGTTTCTTTACCAATTTCTCTTTCTGCCTCTTCTTCTTGATGATCTTCAGTTCTAACATTTCTTTGTATTGTTTAAAGTTGTTATTTGTTATGCTGCTTTCACTTGCTTTGAATCCTGGTTCATATGTATCATGGGCACCTAATAATTCTTCCTCTTATTACCAAAGTTTGAATAGTTATAGTAGGGTCATGTAATAACATTCTTTGGTGTATCCAGATTAAAGGACAGTTTTACATGGTTAATTATACAACATTTTGGAAGATTTACCAGACTTCCTAACAATTTAAAACTGAATATTTGCCAGCTGCTTCGGTTGGCATCATATTATTTTTGTATGCTTTGTTTTTGTGCTATTTCATACCAACACATGTTTTCTAAAGGAGGGATACTTTTTGGATAGTGTGTGCCAATGAGAACATTTTTTAAGATGTCTTTGTTGTTTGGCTTTCCGATGGCATCGTATTCAATTACTTGCAATGAATTTTGCACTCTTTTTTTGCAATGAAGTTGGACAAGAAAATACTTTCAGATTTTCCGTAAAAATCTGTGCCTGTTAAATGATCAGTAGCTTCATATGATTTGTATTTTCTATGTGAAAGCATTTTGATACCTAAGCTGTATATATTTTTTAGAAAGGATGTTTTGCAGATGAAAAGTTATCCTGAGGTCCTTTAGCTCAGTTTTCTCAGCTTTGGTAAGATGTGACAGATCTTGCAACCACAGTTGAATTGTCTGCAATGTATTGAATGAATATATTAGCATTTCGCAAGGCTGCAATCATAGGATTGTACTTATTCATGTACCTGAAGGCTTCAACTCTTTTAATGTTATGTGTATTTTTGGAGACTTGCCTTTCATGCTGTGTCTAACAGCAAACATGACACTGTTCACCTGACCTTTGTTAAAACTGGTCTAGGAAATCCAAAACTAAATTAGGTGAAGTATTTCCCTTTGCTTCTACATCAACGTCAGCAAGATTTGCCACACTTATGTCATTGGTACCATAAAATTGAGTTTGTAGCTCATTATTTATGTCTTCTGTACGGATGTTACATGTAATGCATTTTTCAATAAATTATGAAACAGTCTCATCACTGTCATGGCCAAATCCACATAAGCATGTGAATATATGGTGCTCCTCTACACTGGCATTGTTTTCTCCACAGGTAGTGTTCTACTGCTCCAAGAGGATGGCATTTGGTGTTGCAGATAAAGTGTAACATGGCAATAATACGGTGGTGGAAGCATCATAAAACATTTACTCAATCTAGTGAGCCATCTCTACTGTGGTTTTTCACTCTGTTCCTTTTTTTATTTTGATTGGCAATGCATGGGAAGTCATGTAAATCATCCAATGCATATTCTGCACAACTTAGTCTAACAAACCATGTGGGGGCAACTTACATTCCTCATTATGCAGTGAACATCATTGTGAGGTCGGAACCAGTATTCTTTTAATCAGCAAATATTTGCCAATATATTTGTACTACTTGACTCCAACATTTCATCTTTGTCTTTTATCTTTTGAAGTAGTTCACTAGCTGAAATATTTGCAAATTAGGTTCCTGTTTTTAGCACAGCGTTGCTAGTTCACTTTCAAACAAAAGATGGAAAACGTATTCAATGTTTTGATCGTACCTTGGATCTTCAGAATTCATTCTGAGACATTGGGACTCATTACGACCCTGGCGGTATGGTATGGATGGTGCTGTTATGCCACCGACACTATCCATACCGTACCGCCTTATTCCGAGTTTCACTTGCGGGTTCCTGACAGCCCACCAGGTATTACCTGGCGGGCTGTGCGGCACCCGCGAGCAGAACTCCTGATTTCACTGGCACTGTTATAAACAGTGCCGGTACAACCATGCTCCTGACCCCCTTTGTGCCCTATGGGGAAGAATGGGGATCGGGAACCCGGCATTACCGCCTCCCGCAAATGGGCAATTACCAGCCCCTTCATCTCGTAATGGCCTGGTTATTGCCCAATAGCGGGAGGCGGTGCCGGTAGCGAGCATAGCGGTTGCCGTGCCTGCCATACAGGCATGGCTACCACCTTGCTCGTAATGAGGTCCATTGACACTCTGATGAACTGATTCTTATAGGTCTTTCATAATGTCTTCCTCTTTTCCTGTAAGGAAGAGTAGAGGAGGGTCTAGGTGAAAATATAGAATCTTTTGCTACAAGGTAGAACACTGCAAATTAAGAACGATTAATTTAAGCTAAATGAAATGTGGGGGAGACCCCCCATTTCCCTCCACATCCCACCACTTTAATTAATATTCCAACCCCCATCTATGCTTTGTTCTAAATTCGTTGTTTTCAATTCAAGATTTTCTACCCAGCAGTAATGGTCTGCAATATTTTGTAGCGATACCGAAGAGCAAAACAGCATGCCAGTACCCTCTTTTCCCACACACTCATTGTAGACCCTTCATGCATTTATTATGCTTCTAATTATTTTTTCATGGTGTTCTTTGAATGTAGTTGGTGGATTGTATAGTGGTCAAGCGTGTTGTCTGTATTGTTAGGATGAAGATGTTCAAAATGACCAGTTTGTGGTGTATTTTCATATATTCCAGTTGTTTCTTTTATATTGTTCTCTATTATTATATCTTTGTGGTGTTCATTGTGCTCCTTCAGATATTCTAGGACTTCCTTTACTTTTTTTAAGTCAAAATATTTGGATCTTTTGTTTTTACACCATTAACCAGTCCAATAAAAGATTGATATACTGGTAACCGTACCCCTACAGTTACAACATTTTCTTATAGGCCTAACGGTAAATATGCCACCTTGCCATTGATCCCTTTAAATAATTCTGATGGAGACACATTGGCAGTCAAAAATTGGTAATCAAATTATAGCTTGGAATGGGTGAATGGTTTGAATTTTAATACTCTCATTTTTTGTATTCATCTGTGTTACATAGCAGTATAAACAACAGCTTTTTAACACAAACTAATATCAACAAATAAGTAAAAACAGCAAGAAAGTGAAATACCATCATAATGGGCCAACATTTAGTCATAGGAGGGAAGCTTTCCAATATGCAAGCAACCTTTTTCCAAAAGATGGCAAAAAATATATTACAAGGTGTGATTCCCCCCATAATTAGCTCCCATAATGCCTCATAAGTATAAGAGTGTTGCAATCCAGCTGTAAGTAAAGCCATTGACCGGTGAACCTCCAGTGTCTCACAGAGGGTCAGCAAGTGCTTCACAGACTCAAGTGAGCCAGAGCCACACATCCGACACAATTGCAGAGACCTGGGGATGTCAACCACGCACCCATCACTTCCAGAGTTTTGACAGAGTTCGTTTTCAATTTAAGATAGCCCCATTCCAGTGCTTTACCAAGAAATTGTTCAATGTACTTCAGGGAACAATCCTGAGTAAGGATGTACTCAGTAAACTAACTACTGTTCATCTTGGTTGCCAGATGCACAATATACTGCTTGCGTCTTGAATGGTAACCTTAAACCGAGAGTAGGTTCAGCTCAGGGAGATACCAGCAACCAAGGCCAGCGATCTATTCACCATGGTGATAATGCAGTGTAAATCACTACCCTGCAGATTGGTAGACTTATTCAAAGCAGCATTAAAAATAATAAAGTTCAAGCTGCCAAACCCAGCATTGGCCATGCACCAAGGTGGTCAAAAAGGACCACTGTTGTCTCGCCGTGCAAGAAAAAATAGCAAACTTGAGAAAAATAGTCAGTACCACTACGCGAGTGGGTAGACGGAACAACCTTTTATGAAGAATGGAATTAATGTTTTGCCACTCCCAGCTCATTGCCAAGGTGCCAACCTTCAGCCCCATGCATAAGAATAGGAATAATCCTAGCCAGAAACGACTGCAACAGAATCCTGGGTGAGTAACCTCCTCCAGTGCGGGCCAATTTTCCCGAGTGCCCAATAAACTGCAAACACCTGCGCTTGATGTGGGCAAGATGAGAAGACTTGCGCAAGCCATCATCAAAGTGAATTCCCAGGTATTTATATTCCTTGAGCACCTCAAGTCTAACCTCCTCCCAATGCCAAGGCGCTGTGAACTTTTGGAGGCCTGAAGGATGGAATACCATGACCTTAGTTTTTTGTATATACTCCACGAGATCCAGGGAGTCAGAGAATCTTTTGAAAGAATCAAGGGAAGCCTGATGACCCGCGGGAGTAAGATCAAGCATGATGATATCATCCGAGTAGCTCAGACATTGGAGGGGAAGTTCACCCAGTTTAGGGGGAATCAATGAAGGATTTACCAAGGTGGGACCCATATCTGCAAGATATAAAATAAACAGAAGGGGATGAAGAATGCAACCCCATTTCAGGCCACAAACCATCTGAATCCAGATTGGTCCAGTCTGACCTTGACCCTAGTTTCAGATTGTAAGGGAATGATAATAGACAGGAGGCCGGCAGGAATTTAAAAAGCAGAAAGTTTCCACCAAAGCTTTTTGCAATTCACAGTTTCAAAAGCTGTGCTGTAATCTATAAATGCTGTGTATACAGGGTGCTGGTGAATCAGCCAAGCCTGTTGGATGACAGACTGCAGTGCAAGGCAGTTAGTTGTCGTGCTTAAGCCCTGTTGGAAACCAGTCTGGTTGAATGTAATAAGCTTAGCATCAGCAGCCCAGGCCCATAGTTCAGCAAGGAGCATGCAGGTTAATATTTTGGAAGAAGCACTGAATATCGCAATGAGGCGATAGTTACCAGGGTTAGAACAGTTGCCCCTCTTCCATTCGGAACGATTATGCCATCTCTCCATGAGGAAGGAATACGTTGGGATTCACCTATCCGCCTGGAATATACAATCCAGTGCAATGGCCCATCTGTCAGCTTCCTATAATACCATTAATCCAATAGAAGGCCACTCGCCTTAGATGTAACATCCTTTCCTCCCAGCATTTCTTCCACATGTTAAACCCAAGCGGATTCAGGGGAACCTAAAAGATCACGCTCAAAGTGATTGCCATGGACTAGCTTCCAAAACTTGGGTGTATCCTTGGCTAGAGCTACATTCCCCAAACTGCGCCAACGTGAGCACTCCAAAACATACTGATGCTGTTTTAACCATTTCCGGTACAATGGTTTGTTCAGGCGTAATGGATGTGTGCTAGGCATGAGTTGCCAAATAGTTCCATCGTAGGGGTGACCATCAGGATGTGAGAGAAATGCTGGTCTCTTGTTCTAATATGCTGTCCTAGTGAAGGTGGAGATGACAAAGGTTGAAATAACCTTGCCATAATCCCGTATAACCTCAAGAGCACAAGTACAGGAGACATCAGCACCCTGAAGTGTAGAACGCTCGAAAAAAGAAGCCAGTGCAACTCAAAGGTATGCAGAGGCTTCATCCAGTCTTCATTCATTCCAGGATATATGATTTAGTGTGGGGTTCAATATAATCTATACATGTTTATGCAAAAATGATTGAAACCTTAATTATGATTAAGATTTAAGGTGCTCGGGGTGGATCTTTCACCACAAAGAGAAAAAACTATACATGCACACAAGTCATCAGAAGCACTGATAAATGACCCGGTCACTCTTACGAGGTCCAAAAGAAACCTCTCAAATGTAAATGTAAAAGCAATTTATTAGCTTTCACAAATCAAATTAAACACTTTTTTTATTTACAAATTAACATTCAATGTAGCTTTCACTAATGTTCATTCAAAAGACAAAATATATGCAATTTCAAAAGAAAGTCTCACTTCATACCCAGCTGGGTATAATTACTGTCTACACTTAAATCCACAGAAGAGTATGTTACATCTGGCAGTATTAGTCATCAAACAATTCATTAAACAACTCACAATGTACTTTTCGAAACAATTCACTATATCTATACACGTAAATTATCACAGTTCTGTTTCCTGTTAAGGCCACACCACATCAGCAAACAAGGAGTGCCTAATGCGATGCTTACTGTAGGCACAGCACACTATGGCCCTCATTACGACCCTTGCGGAAATCAACCGACCGGACCGCCATAGCGTAAATAGCGTTTCCGCCATTGCACGATGGAGTAAAGTGCGGCTCATTCCGACCCATCGGGCACGAGCACCACGCCATGGCGGAAGTGCAAAGTCCGCGATGGCGGAAATGACCCCAAAACGGCCCACACCGCCGCCGTAAGGCGCCCTAGGTGCAATACCGCCACCCATCTCAGCGGACACCGCAGTGAGCGCCAACCGGAAAGTACGGTGACCGTAAATATACGGAAACGGAAGTAAAAGCATGGTCCCGGAACGGGAAACATCCCGCCGTACACCTATAAAACCACGAATTCCACACAACCATAAAAAATACTACCCTGAGACACATCCCAACCCGTCATCCACCCTAGTGAAACCAAGAAAAATGGGAAAAGTAGCGACGAAAGCGTGCGACCGCAAGCGGCAGGTCCACTTCTCCCGTGAGGAACTCACGGTGCTCACGGAGACCCTCCAGGAGAATGCTGCCGTCGTCTTCTCCACGCAAATGACCAGGACGGCACTTGCGAACAAGAAGGCCATATGGGCCCTGGTGGCACAGCGTGTAAGCGCGCTGGGGACCGCACCCCGCAACCCACAGCAATGCAGAAAGCGATGGGACGACCTGCGGATACGCGTCCGTAGCATACTTTCTGCCAACCGCAACATTGCCACAGCTACCGGGGGAGGATCGGAATCACCCATCAAGTTGACCCCCTGGGAAGAAATCTGTGCCTCCACCATTGGAATGGAGAGCATAGAGGGAGTTGGAGGGATGGAGAAAGGAGTGCAGACATCCGAAGATTCAGGTAGGTGTCCCAAATAAAACAATGCCAAAACCACAATGTCCAATCATGTGAAGTACCACGTGCCCGCATAGTGCAACAGGAACACATGTCCAGGAGAACGTCCACATACATAGGCCTGATAGCACACATTAAAACTCACATCAAATACATAAATAATTAAAAATCCTAAAAACACCCTCTACACGTGCAGCAGGCACACCCTAACTGCAGGCTGCCAAACAACTGCACCCTCACTCCACACACAAATGAAACCACCTCCAAGGCCCCGACCCAAATCACCCTCAGGTACCACCCCAATGCATGTGATACATTGCCATTCCAATTCCCACAGACCCATTAATAACGCTCGCCCTCCTTTACTCCACCACAGGGTCCGATCCAAACGACGAGCTCCAGGACACCCCTACCAGCACACCTGCAAAGAGGGCCAAGACCAACGGCCAAAGACCCTCCACCTCAGCTGCATGCATCAAGACACGGCAGCAGCACAAATCAAGTGGCAGCACACAGGAGGGAACTCCAACAGGCACCCCAGCAGCCAGCATGCCCACAACACCACCACCACAGGTCCCCCCAATGGATGCCACAGTAGGCACTGCTTCTGGTGGCAGCAGCACCATAGGTGATACTGCATTAATGGCAGCATGCTCCGACACAGAAAACGGGGATGTCGAAGTTAGATCCATCCATGACCTGTCTCAATCCCCCTGTCTGTTCCATCCCGTACACCATGAGGATACCACGCAGGGGCACCCACAAGACGACGACTGGCCATCCCCCACAAGCCCTGTGGCAAGGCAACATGAGGTGATCAGCCCCTCTGTGACACCACCGCAAATGGCCATGGCCCAGCAGAGGCAACAGTCCCTCGACCAGGTAATCGTGCAACAGCAGCAACTGGCCACGCTCCTCAAGGACCATGCCGATGAATGTGGGGGCACTAAGGCAGCCATAGAAACATCAACTGAGACACTTAGGGCAGAAATGGAGAGAAGTACAGAGACACTAAGGGCACAAATGGAGAGTAGCACCGAGAGCCTGAGAGTAGAAATGGAGAGAAGCACCGAGAGCCTGAGAGTACAAATGGAGAGAAGCACCGAGAGCCTGAGGGGGGAACTGCATGCGACGTCCAAAGACGTATGTGCCGAACTTGCCGCAGTGCGCCGTGTGCTCACTGAGCTCTCACAAACCCTTAGGGACATGCATGGACGTGAGCAGGCAGAGACATCATCCGTTGCAAGTTCCGTCCAGGGCAGCCCCCAACGTAGATCTGGGAGGAACCTGCGCTCCACAGGCAGGGGTGCCCCTGATACCCGCAGAGGGGGCTTGCAATAGCGACAGCCCACTGACAATGAGCATCTTTGGACACTGGTGTTCGGGGGGGAGGTAGGAGGGTGGAGGGGGTGTGTTGGGCTCACTTGGGTGGCGGGTCGATAGGGTGTTTAACATGATATCACATATGCCATAAACAATGCACGATCATGCAATGAGATGTGTGGACATTGATCTTTGTGTACGAGGCCATTATAGGCGTACAGTCCATATTGTGCATGTTCCAGACACACACAGTGCCACGAGTCCCGTGTCCATGTATCAGCCACCAGGCGTGAGTGCTAGAAGCATGCATCTATGAGATGCTGATGAATGTCACGGCCCTCCTGTGCCTCGCAGACTCCTTGAGGTGCTGCCACATCCCCACCCTCATCATGACCATCATCAGGTGCTTGCAGTTCTGCGTCAGGGGGCATGGGCACATTTCTACGTACGCACATGTTGTGGAGCATGACACATGCCATGACCATCTTTGCAACCTTCACATGGCGCTACAGGAGTGCCCCGCCAGACCTGCTGAGGCAGCGGAAACGAGTCTTCAGTAGGCCGAATGCCTGTTCTATGACTACACGGGTACGTGAGTGGGCATGGTTGTAGTCCTCCTCATGCTGGTCCCGTGGGTTCCGGACTGGTGTGAGGAGCCATCTCTTCAGTGGATACCCGGCATCACCTGTATGTGGACAAGAAAGGAATTTTGAGGAATGCCATTGCTACGTACGCACCCCCCCCCTTCCTGCCAGGTCATTGCCGCATCACATACCCCACATCATCATGCATGAAATGAGACTCACCGAGTAGCCAGGATCTGTTCCCTGCGTGTCACTCCATGTAGCGTGGTATAGTAGAGTTCCTCAAGACCATAGAATCATGGGTTGATCCAGGGAATCTGGCACAACAATGTGTAATGATCCTGTTGGAGTCACACACCATTTGTACATTCAGAGAATGAAATTGTTTTCGGTTGCGGTACTGGGCCTCCATGGCATGTGGGACGACCAATTCCACATGGGTGCAGTCGATGGCACCAATGCAACCCGGTATGCCGGCAAGTGCATGGAATCCCACTTTTGTGTTGGTAATTTCCTGCTCCGAGCGTGGTAGAGAGATGTAGTCGTCTGCGTGCTTCAGGAGGGCATCGAGCACTTGCAATAGTGTCCGTGAGAACAGTGGCTGTGATATGCCATGCAACTGTCCGACTGTGTGCTGGTAGGTGCCTGTGGCCAGGAAGTGGAGTACAGACACCACCTTCAGTAGGGGTGGGATGGCGGTTGGGCTATCTATCATGCTGACAAGGTCAGCCTGTGTCATGTCCACAATGGCGGTTATGGTGTCCCGGTCCAAACGGTAGAGGGTGTGGATCTGCTCATCAGTGAGGTTGAACGGATGTGCTTGGAGGCGTGGGATTGCGGGCTGCCTACGTGATGGTAGTGGCTGTGCTGGCGGCCCTTGCTGGCCCTGCCTTGGCCTCCTCCTCCTCCTGCGTCTCCGCCGTGCGGCCGGTTGTAGTTGGTGTTCGTCTTCTTCTTGAAGTTGGAGTACTTGCAGTGCTATCAGGTCCCCCAGGGCCAACATGGCTAGTCCTGCCGGTAGCATTTCGGAGTGGGTGTGGTTGTGGGAGGAGACTGGGTGTGCAATTTATGTGTTTTCAGGCTGAATGGCCTCCACCTGTGGTGATTCATTCCACCTGTGCAAGCTGCACTCCCCTTTGGGCGAGCACGTCCCGCACACAACGCTGCAATTCGACGAATGGCATCTTGCTATTGCAATCATGTATTTGTACCCGATGGCAGTGTAACATTGGTTCATATGTACATTCGGCTATGGTCCCATTGTTTCACATACAATCTTTGCAGTCGCGAACAGACTTGTGAAGGGTCAGTGGAACGTAGTACTCGAGTAACGGTGGACCCTCATGCAACACTGTACCGAGCTTCACCGACGGGCGGGGCGTTCCATTTGTGAGTGAAGGCAGTTGCCATTTTCACACACAGCCGCACTAGATGTATTAATTTGTGGTTTCAAGCGGCCACAGATGCCTTTTCGACGTGATGTTGCAAATGAGGAATTCGAAGGGCAGCGCTTTCGGTTTTCAGCTAGCGGCGAGGAGATGCCCACAGGTCTGACTGCAAATATAACGTTCTATTGTTCAATGTCCTTGGGACAGGGGCCATGGCGAGGATGCAATGATTGATATGAATAGTTTGGGATGCGCAATAGCGACGTGGGCGATGAGGCCGGACGTTCCCAAATACATGTTACTTCACAACACTGGAATTACGGGCTGGGGCACAGTGGATTTTGCAGGCTGCATAACGCACAGACTCAATGGAAATTTCACATGTTATGTGAGTATGGAAACAGGCGTTTTCATTACGGGATGAGGGAATGATGTATGGATGCATGGACAGATGATTTGATACAGAGTTTGCCATGTACAGGGCTTCTTGGAATCTATCCGCCTCCCCTGCGCTATGTGATGCAGGGCTGCCATAGTGGGACCATCGTCTATCTGGCCTTGTTGAGCCCTCCCTGTCTCGACGCGCCTTCAGACACTTGTGTCTATGCACGTTACCAATCCCATCAGATGGATTCTGTTTTAACAGACGCATGCACAGGTACACTCGTTTGTGATAGTGTTTTCACCTCGATATAGATAGTTATGATTCGCAAGTGGTTTTTGGGTGGTGATGATCCTTTGGAGTGGGCTAGCATGCATATGGCTGTGGATTTGGTGTGATCATTGAAGTGAGTAATTCAAATGTAGTTCTGATGGCCATACTATTCTTTTTCATTTCATTTGGTTGACAGGTATCTCCTCCCCTTTTGCCACTGCCATCTGTATGCCACTCCTGCAGATGGATTTTACTCCCGACACCTGCTGCTTCGTGTTAATCAGTGGAGCAGCATTACGATCTTATGGGACGATCGCCAATGGGCCACATGCCCTTACGCAGTACTAGTGGCTAGGAGCAACATTTCGGCCTTTCAGCTGGACTAGTGCCTCCCTATTGGGACGGCCCTGCGGTTCTAGGCGCTTCCATGTTGCCTTTTCGTACGGGAATGTAGCCCCTGTGTACCATGAAGGAACAGGGCGTCACACAAGAAGTAGCTGGTCATTTATTGCGGATGCAGCCCACAATGGTGAAATATATTTTGGAGTTCATGGCCTAATGGCTGTATGGGCTTGGTGAATTTGTTGTGCATTAAATTTCTGTTCTGATATGAACCGTGTAGCGTTCTTCTTTGCGAGTGATGTGGCATATTCCTATTTGGGGAGCGATGTATTGTGAGGAGATCTGCATTGGGTTCCAGCTTCGGAGTATAGTTGCGTGGTACTGTGCTGGGCGCGTTTGCCTACGAAGCCCAGTGAGGTCAGGGATAAGGGCTGCCATTATGACTGTTTTGATGATGTCATGCTCAGGGGCGGGGGATTAGCTTTTGTGTGACAGTTGCCGGTCAGCCAGTTGGATTGGTGGAATGATGTGATTATCGGAATATTGCTGGTCACAGGTGCCTGTGTTTGCGTGCGTTTCTTGGTGGGAGACTGAGGTCATGTCCATTTGTATAGCTTCTGTATTCGTGCCATCTGTGCCCTGCAGCTCCCATTGGGCCCTCTTGAGATTCATTTGTTCGTTGGCAGGCATGGATGACTAGTACATTTCACTGGTTGCATTGTGTGACTTCATTGCACCTACGGGGGGTTGTACAATGTGGCCAGGGAGCGGTGTACAAGCACTCAGTAGGGCCGTTTACGGTTGGTTCGCGATGCCGTACTTCTCACCATGGCGGAATGGTACTTTCCGCCGTGCTTGATGGCGTTAGGTGCATGTCCGCTAGGGTCGGAATTCGCGTACCGTTGCGCCATGGTGGTAATTACGGTTTGGCATGGCGCGCGCGCGCGTACTTGGTGCAGTTAGCGTTGGCGTTCACTACGGTGTCGCTAATGGCATCGTACTTTGCGGTGACGGGTCATGATCACACCGAGCGCTATTCGATGGCGGTATTGCATTTCCACCATCGTTTTTCGATTTCCGCCAGGGTCGTAATGAGGCCCTATGAGTTTAGAGGCTTTCACCCCTTCTTCAGGTGTAACTGCTAATCATGAGATGAAAACTATTAAGGGTGTAAAGAGAAAGATAATGTTCATGAGTACGCTGTCAAGTAAATCTACTATCAATGATATAAGTGCACACACATGTTGCACTAACCTGTCTAATCTTATGGTCCCGAATCCATTTTTCAAGTCTCCATCAAGAATCATCAGTTCCAATGTCTGTAAAATGTATAATATATCTTTTTGTACCCATATCCCATCTATCTGAACGATACAGATGCTTAAGTATAAAGACAAAGGGCCTCATTACACAGAAGGCGGTAAGGGTTAATGGTCACCGGTAAGGGTACCGGTGACCGTTAACCCTTACCGCATTACTACGAGGTCCCTTTGCGGGACCCAACTTTAACGGCTGGTGTAGACCAGCCGTTAAAGTTGGGACCCGCAAAGGGACCTTGGTGCTAATTACAGTACCGCTATTTGCGGTACCGTAATTAGCTCTTTCCCCATTCCCATTATGCCCTATGGGGCAAAAATGGGAATGGGGAAGGGCCATGGAGAAAGGGGGAATTACCGCCCCACCAACCTTGGAATGGGGTGGTAATTCCCCTTTCCTCCATGGTGGTACCGGTATGGTACCGGCGGCAACCATGCTGCTAATAGCACCATGGTTTACCGCCTATTGTATAATGAGGCCCAAAGTATGTTCAAAGAATGGACCTACTTGGGGAGATATGGAAAGCTTGAACGAGAAGTGCCCCTCAGTGAGGGGTTCACCCTGAGAGCCCCAGTAGACCCGAGGGCAGGAGTTTGCTCAGCTAGATTTAAAGTCATCACAAGGGAGGAATGGTCACTCTCTAAATGAGGATACATTGCCATATCAGCCACCAGGCCAGGATCATTGGCTATAAAGCTGTACTCCAGAATACTACTGGAATTAGGGCCAACACAAGTGCAATTTGGTGGGCAATCGAATAAAGTAGCACACTTAATCATAGTGAAGCCAAGGGAATAGAGAAGGGTAGCCCACTACAAACCCCTCCTGCAAGAGTGGGAGAGCAGACCATCATCAGCAGAGGAGGACAGCAGACGTCCATCAGAGTCAGCCAAATTGAATGGTGCAGGGATCCGTGAATTCAAGTCCCGGCAGATGATACACGGGGGCAAGTAGTTTACCAATTCATGTCTCAGTATCAGATAAGACCAGGCCATGAGCCTGCCTATATGGGGGGATCATAATCATTAATAATAACAATCTACCTAGTGCCCCACCACAAAGGGGATCAAGATCCCAGCCATTAGATTGTTAGGGGAACATGTTTGTAATTCAACCAATCTTGGGCACCCAAAAGGACCCTGAATGGCCAGTTTTATTGATGAAATGCCACCCATAAACCACAACCGGTTTGATCAACCATGTTTCCAGAAGGGCCACCAGGGAGTACCTTTCCAATTCATCGATAAAACCGCCTTTCTCAAATAAATGTGTATGTATGCTTGTGTTCGAGCTACTCTCATATAGATTGAGTTGTCTAAGAGCATTTGTAAGTGGGAATATTTTATTGATAGATCGAGAAAGCATTGGTTATCATCAATCTTATTATAGCAATATGTGCAAAATAATAAGGGGTCTGTTATGTTGTATTTACTTTCTGCTGTTGGGTGCAAGGCCAATTGGACTCATTGTGATTACTCACTGTCTTTAGTTTTGTGGCATGTATCTGTTGTGTTTGTAGGGAGTTCTATAGCAACAGACACATCATTTGTGTAGAATTTCAGCAGAGGTAGTTTGCACCTTTGCTCTTTCTTTTTTGCATGTGTTGCAAAGAAGGGTACTAGATAAGAATTGTTGGTCACTACTTTGAAAGTTAGTTGTGTTTTCTAGTTTTACTTCAGTACCAAAATATTTATTTTGTATGCCACTTATTAGGCACCGGACCTTTTGTGCTGTTCCAGTTAGTAGAATGTCAATACGTTTTTGAAATTCCAGAGCTGGAATTTCTGCGCTGCTCAATTTATGTACAAAAGTGTGTTGCTCACATTTTTATATGATGAAAGGTGCTTTCCAGGATGCTCCTGAAATGCAGCCTAAAGAATGTCCACGTAGTTTGAAATCGATATGCACTGGGCAGGAGTCCATATTTTGTTAGAGTTTTGAGTCTTCTTTTGTCTTTTACTTGAGGATATGGCTTTAGAGGTTGTCCTAAATGTTCAAGCGACAGAATGGGCATATTGCATATTGAGCTGCACAATCATCTGTAGACTGTGTGAACTGTCTGGACATGAGGAAGATTTGGCTGGATATTTGTTAAGTAAGATTTTTGAATAAAAGTTCCTTTTTCATAACAGTTTCACCTACTATTTTATAAACTCTACCATATGTATCAGCACCAATTGGATTTGTTTATTCTTGGCTGCATGCTTCTTCGATAAAGTATGGTCCTGTGCTAGCGGTGTGACACCATTCTCTGCCAAAAAAGTTGCAGAAATGATCTACTTTTACAATGTGCATATTTCTAAGGTTTGTTTGTAGTTTTTAAATTAATTTTGTTAATGGTTTAATTTTGTTTAAAAGTAATATACATATATTTTTTAGTCTGCATGCGCTGCAAATTATTGCTTCTAAGACCAGGTTTTCTTGGTAATTCACCAATGAGGAATGTTACTTTTCAGACTGTTTATGAAATTGGTGAGGACTCTACGATGGAAAATTCCAAAATTGATCTTTTTTAAAAATGGATTATTGGGACTTAATTGACTTTGCTAGATATGGTTTCCATATTTGCTGTGTTTTTTAGGGGCTAATCTTCTGATGGAATATTTTAAGAGGTAATGTTTTACTTTTTTTGATGGAGGTGGAGGAATGACAGTTATGTTGGTGGTTGGTGTGGTTGTACTTTGTAAGAGAAGTTTGGACATTTTATAATAACTGCTTTAGTAGATGGTGAGTGTATTAATTTCTATTGTTTTTACCTGCCTGATGTTTTCTTTGTTTTCTATGGATTTGAATTGTAGTTATTATTTTTGTAACTGTTGGAGAAAATAAAGACTACTACCATTACATTTCAATAGAGTGCGCATATTTGGTAATGTTGTTATTGTTTATTAGTGTATGGGAAGAGATGATTTTCGTAAGATCATTTTTAATGTTGGTGTTTAGAAGCGGGACTGTAGTTTTTGGTATTGGTTAGTTTCTTAGCACTTTTCAGAGTAATGAATAGCAGGGTGTTACATATCTGAGCGTGCTTGCTTTACGACTTATTAGAAGTTCTGGAAGCTGAATTACTAATTGGGTACTAGGATAAAGAAGAGGGGTTTAGCCTTGCAGTATTTTAATGATGAAGAGGGAGGTAATAATGATGTAACAGGTCAGTAATAGGGTACTGGGAATGAGGAAGAGAGAATGTTCTGTTTTTAGAGCACTGCGATGAGGAAGAGGCAGGAGATGATAATGTAATAGATTAGTACTAGCCTAATTGGATGAATAACAGGGAAGTTGGGGTTATCCAATGGATTACTAATGGAGTATTGGGATGTGGAAGAGGACAGTGGGTTTAACGTAACACATTAGCAGTTTGGTAGTGAAATGAGGAAGAGGGAGGCTGTGAGAATGCCAGAGATTACTAATGGTTTGTAGCGATGACAGAAAGAGGAGGATGGGTACAATGCTTTAGGACTTATTAGAAGTTATGGAAGCTGAATTACTCATTGGATACTGGGGTAAAGAAGAGACATTTAGTCTTGGGGCTAATGTAACTTATTAATAGTTGGGTAGCACCTTGAGGAAGACAGAGGTTGTGAGAATGGTACAGTCTAACAATAAGGCACTTTTACAGGGAAGTGGGTAGTTGGGGTTATTTAATCAATTTAATCAATTATTAATAGTGCACTGAAATGAGGAATATATAGTCTTTAGTTTTGGAGTACTGTGATGTGGTACAGGGAGGTGATGGTTCTACAGGTACTGGATGAGGATGAGGAAGTTGGGCTTAATGTTATATATTACCAATGGGATAGTGGCATAAGGAAGAGGGAGGTTGTAGGACTGAAAAAGACTACTATTGGGGTACTGAGTTGAGGAAGAGGGAGGTCGAGGTAGTTCCATTGACTATTATTCAGGTACTGGGATGAAGAAAAGGGAAATGAAGGTAATGCCACAAAAAGGAATACTAATGTGGAACTGGATAAGGAAGAGGCAGGAGGTAATAATGTAATAGATTAGCAATGGCATACTTGGATGAATAAAAGGGAGTGGGGGTTTATGTAATGGATTACCAATGGGGTATTTGGATGAGGAAGAGGGGGTTTGAGCCTTAAAGTGCTGTGATGTCATCTATGGTGTCATTTGTGATGTCACCCTTGATGTACTGTGTATCAGTCTGAGCAGTGCTTGGTGGTGTGGGAGTTATGGTTGCATCGCTTACCATAACTGGTGAATTTCTTTGGTTTTTAGATTTTGCGCTGCAACCATAACGTCCCTTTAATCACCAAACTTTGCAAAAAAAGTATATCCCCCCCCCCCCGGAAGGATTCTGCAATGTTTGGTTGGTTTCATCTATGGGTGGCAAAGTTATAGGAGGAGGGTCCCAAATTGTGGAAATCCTCATAGATGCAACAGAATTTTTTTTTTGCTCATGCCTACAGCCCAAACCGCTAGATGGATTTTTACCAGATTTGCGGCAGGAGCAGCGGCTTTGTCCCTAAAGTGTGCTTTTGTAAATTTCGTGTAAATCCGTCCAGTATTTTTTTTTTAAATGGCCAAAAAGTAGATACAAAATAATTAGCAATATCTGGGTTTGGTCCACAGACTCACTTCCCTATTCACTCCATGGACACCCTCGTGGACCAATCAGGGGGCACTGTGATGTCTGTGGACACCCGACATGCCCTCTGACAGGATGGTGTAAAGCGTGAGGTGCGTCATATTTGTGAAAACACCCACCATTTTAGATCCACAGACAGCGGTCGGCATCTGCAAATAGCACGGTGGAGAAAAAGCCTGGAAAACACATTTTGGGTTATTTGGTGATTGAAAGAAGGACTGGAAAGGGTGTGGGGGTGGAAAAAAGATCATGTAGAGCTGTTTTCCTTGGTGAAAAAAGGGGGTGCCGGTGTCGCCCGCTCCGCAGGCACCATGGTAGTTTGCGAACAGCGCTGCGAACGAACATTTTGGAAACACATTTGTGGTTATTTGATGGCTGAAAGAGGGCAATGAAAGGTTAGCGGAATGCAAAAGAGATGAAATGCAGCTGTTTTTCTTGGTGAAAAAAGTGAGTGCATATGTTGCCTGCTCCACAGACACTGCAGTACTTTGCAAACAGCGCTGTGTAATAACAGTATGGAAATGAATTTGGGGTTTTTTGATGGCTGAAAGAGGGTTTGGAAAGGGTAGAGGAGTGGAATAGAGATGATATGGAGCTGTTTTATAGCTGAAAAAAGGGTTTACAGATGCTGCCCAGTCTGTGATCAATATTGGTGTCCACAGACATTATTTCAATTGCAGGTGGTTCAGAGCAAGTTTTGTTATTTGAAGGGTTATTGTATGCACTTGTTATATGGTTTAATCCTATTCAACCTGTTGGCCATGGCCTATGGATCTTCAACCCAAATGTACCCACTAAACTGTAGCCCAATCAACAGAATACGTCAACAGATATCGACCTACAATTGGGGGCCATGGGTGCATGGCATGGCCCCAAGTATCTGCCCACCACAGTAGTTATATGTGTATAGTAATTATAGGTTATGTAATGGGAGTATAAAGTGTTTGTAATATGGTTGAATGAAACAATTGAACTGTATATGGTATTTATGATTGTAGCACAATTGAGGATAGTGCTTAGGGAATATGTATTTGTTTATACTTGGCATGGTTACTTAGTTTCATACAGTAACGAAGCTGGAATCTATGGTTCATATTCTGTGGAGAAAAAAAATACCTGTATTATTTGTCAAGCAGGATAGTTTAAACCTTTAACTGCCATGGGTTTTTCCCCCCCAGTGCCAGGGCCTTTTTTGGTGATTTCGGTATGTCGCCATTCAATGCCTTGTAACTTTTTTGTTACATGAGATATCTCGGCCAAATTTGGCCCCTTTTTTCCCCACATTTAGGCGGTCGTAACGTAGGTTGCTGTAGGGGGATGAGAGAAAGTAACCAAAAAGTGCGAAAATGTTGTGTTTTTTCAAAAAATGCCAATAAAATGATGTACACAGAAGCCTGTGTTTTTTTCCCTTGTAAGAGCTAGGAACAAATGGTTTGTTGTGCCTTCAAGGCTTGGCTTTCAATAGCAGGTTGAGTGGAAACGAAAAAAAAAATATTTTGATGTGGTTATAAACCGTTTTGTGAGAGGTAGGCGATTTTGGCCATTTTTGCCAAATGGACATGCATGGACGGAATGGAAGAAAAGGGTAGGAAAGCCGAATTGGAGGACAGAAAGGCATACATTTCTGAAAAATAGACAAAATTACAAGGTTAGGAAGAGGTGATTTGCGTAGGTCGGGCAACAACTAGGTAGGGGAAAATGCCATAGATTGGGGGAAAAGTGGAAAAATGACCGAAAAAATGTATGTGGTGGACACGATTGGCTTAGTACGCCAATCGCTTCTATGAATTCCAGAAAAGCAATGCTCTGCTACATTCCCCCGACTCTTGCAGTTAGGAAAGCACACATTTTTTGTAGTGTTTTACAAAACAAACAATACCACAAGCCAAACACTGAGCCATGGTACACAGGAGTTGTATGCTTACGGCCTGAACAGATGCACTTAGCATGTGTAAATCAGGAAAACCAATGTGGTGAAGAACGGCAAGCATACATTTTTTGAAAGAGCATAGGCAGATCTTTTCAAGGGTAGGTGACTTGTGCAGGTTACAAAAGTGTATTGTGCCTAAAGCAGCGACTAAATGTAGGGCACATTTGGGAAATGAAAGGGTTGTGTGACAAAAGGGCACCAGCAAATGGGTCAAAACCTTATGAAAACCACACAAACACAACAAATGTTATACCTTCCCGCGTTCCCACATGTTTACCGATGAAAACGGTACCTCACATGTGTGGGTGCACCTACTTGGGCGCCAAGGGGAAAGCCTAAAACACAGGTAACTCCAAGTCTTTTCTGACAGCTGAATTTCACAATTGGCCCAGACGGGCACACCATGTGAAATTCAGGTGTCATAACAGACTTGGGGTTATCTGTGTTTTAGGCTTTCCCCTTGGCGCCCAGGTAGGTGCACCCACACATGTTAGGAAGCGTTTTCATTGGAACACCTGTGAGAACGCGGCACGGAAGGCCATGTGTTGTTGGCGGCCTGTTTCGATCGGTGAGCCGAGTGAAATGTGCGAAAAATGCGTTTTTCCCCCACATTTCGGACTTTGCAGGGGTGCCTGGGTAATAAATTCTGGGCCGATTTGCGCAAATCATACCTCTGCAGATTCCCACGGGTGTCCTCTTTTTGGAAATGCATGGGGTTCCCTGTTTTCCTTGGTGACGTGGACACCCGAAGCCCATATCTGTATGGTGTGCCCGTCTGGACAAAGTGTGAAATTCAGGTGTCATAACAGACTTGGGGTTACCTATGTTTTAGGCTTTCCCCTTTGCGCTCAGGTGGGTGCACCCACACATGTGAGGTACCATTTTCATCAGGATACCTGTGAGAATACGGGACGGTAGGCCATGTGTTGTTGGCGGCGTGTTTCGATGGGTGAGCCGAGTGCAATGTGCGGAAAATGCATTTTTTCCCCACATTTCGGACTTTGCAGGGGTGTCTGGTAATAAATTCTGGGCCGCTTCACGCAAGTCAGACCTCTGTGCATTACCACGGGTATCCTACAGATTTGGGCCTAGGGTGTCGAAGCCAGCAAGGAAAACAGGGAACCCCATGCATTTCCCAAAAGAGGACACCCGCGGGAATCCACAGAGGTCTGCCTTGCGCAAATTGCCCCAGTTTTTATTAGCCACAATCCCAGACAAAGTGTGATATTTGGTGGGGATAAAACACAATGTTCACTTTGCTCACAAAACTAAGTGCCGAAAAGGACGAGGTATCTCATCCTTGGCAACAGGGAGGGAATTCCAAGGGTGAGATACCTCGTCTTTAATTGCATACAATTTTACATACACATTTACTTTTTTGACCCTCATAAACAGTACATTCTATTAACTATATTCGGTACAGCATTAGTGTAAGATAAACTGTTGTTGTATTGATATTAAAAAAAATCATTGCGTCATTAAAAAAATTAATTCTTACAGGATTTTAAAAAAAAACAATTAATTATTTGAGTATAACTGTGATGGTATGTTTGTTTGAGGTATGTTGTGATTAAGGGAATATTTAAATTAGTTAGATACCTGTTGGTGTATTCTAACTACATTAGCCTTAGAAGAAGTGTTGTAGTAACAAAAATAGTTACCTGTTTGTGTATTGTAGCTAGATTGACTTTTAAAAGTACTATTTCAGTATTATAATTGTAGTTATATACCTGTTGGCATATTCTAACTGAACAGTTATAGTTACAGTACAGTTTAGTAGGTACATTTGGGTTGAAAGAACATTAAGTAGGCATTTGTTAGGTTTTCTGGTAACTTATATTTTGGAGTAACGGAGGTGTGATTACATTCAAACCAACCATTTTTTTTTTTACATATGCAGTATAGTGTCCTGAGGTGGTTGTGGCACCAGTGTGCTATGTTATACCTACTGTTTTGAAGGTTCTTTTGCCAAGAGATACTTGGCCGTAATATAAAGCTTGTGAGTTTACAGTTATTGTTGGTACCATCTGCATTGTACCTTAGAAGCATTAGTATGACATATTGGCTACATTTATTTGTATGCTGGAACGATTGTCTGAATTCCAAAAAGGGCATAATACGCCATGATTTGCATTCTGCAGAAGCTGGTGAAAAGCAATGGATTCACATTTTGGTCTAGATACATATACAAATCGTTCAGTAGGGGTGTGCTCTTATGAAACATGGTTGCAGAGAGGGCATGTATTTTTCCACGTGAATGAAATCTGGAAGATTTCATTTATAGGGATGTGTTTGGTTTCCAGTACTTGAAGTAAGTACATTAGGAATCCTTAAGGACCTTCAAGTCTGTTTATATTAAATGTTACCATTCCTGCACAGTAGTCCAATTCTTGCCTTATACCTGAGACACTGTAAGTGCACATCCTATGTTGTAGGCGGCTAAACCTGTGGGGGCTGTTACAACAACCAAACGGTGTTGTTTGTTATGTTTTGTAGACATTTGCTGATTATTTTAATAAAGAATATTTTACCAGAGCCAGCTTCACCACTTACATACATCAGCAAATGTTTAACATTTGTACAGCTACAAGTTATAGTTTCATGTTTAAAACCATGTTCAATTTCTTTAGTGACTTCTAGATAACGGGTGAGTTTTTCATCGTTTAGCTGTGGTTTGAGCACTGACAAGTCTTCGGCAGGTTGTTTATATTGATACATTTTGTTTTGTACCTCAGCCGTGGCTATTTCTGCTTCATTTAGAATGATTGGTTCTCCAAGTGGTTCTTGGACTCCTGTAAGGGAAGACTGACTGCCTTCAGGAGTCTCTTTATCTTGTTGAGCTTCAACTTGTTCCTCTTGTTGGCTTTCATTGTCCATCATTTCTTTATATTTTTTGTTAAATTGACATTTGTTATACTGCTTTCATTTGCTTAGAATGCAGCTACAAATGAATCATAGTCAACTAAAAATTCTTCTTCTTTTCTCCAAGGTTTAAAATGTTGCAGTAAGACCATATAATACAGTTCTCTATGTTGCAGATATCTAAATGATAACTTTATATGATTAATTAGGCTATGTTTGGTAAGTTTTACTAGGCTTCCTTCACAAGTTCAGATTGAATATTTGCCAGTTGTCTCATCTGGTGTGACATTGTTTTTGCAGAAGTAGTTTTGGGCAAAGTCATATAGGCACATGTTCTCCAAAGCAGTACTTCTTTTTTGGGTAGTATGTGTCAATTAAATTGTATTGTCCTGGCTGTTGGGATCATTTGTGGTTATTGTTTCTATCTCTTGGTTGGATTTTAGTACTCTTTTACGGGCTGAAGCTAGATCAAGGTTTAGCCAGACAATGGATCTCATTACAAGTATGGTGGTAAAGCAACAACGGCGCCGGTATTGCTACCATCACCATTGCAACTGTACCGCCATATTCGGAGTTCTGCTCGTGGGTGCCCTTGCAGCCACCAGGTCTAACCTGGTAGCTGTGCTGGCACCCACAAGCAGAACATGATGGTAGCACTGGTACTGTTATTAATGGTACCAGTGCTACCACCCTCCCCGTTCCCATTGAGCCCTATCAGGCTCAAAAGGGAATGGGGATGTACTGGGCCCGGCACCCGTGAAAGGGCAATTAATGGGTCCGGCTGGGCCGAATTAGCCTGGTAATTGCCCATTCGTGGGTGCCGGACCCGGATCCGAGTTTGGAGGAAGCCTTGCTGGTAAAACCGACAAGGCTACCTCCAACCTCGTAATGAGGCCCAATGTGTTCAGATTTGCCATATAAGGCTACACATGTTAAATTGTCTGTAGCTTCATAGCACCCACATTCTCTATGGGAGAGAATTTTTTATACCGAAGCTGTACAATTTTTGTGACAGTGTTTTGTCAGATAATATGTCATCCCATAGGTCTGCAGCTCTGTTTTCTCATCTTTGGTGTGATAGGATGTGACATATCTTGCAACTCCAATGGAATTGGCTGCAATGTCTTGGAGGTCTATGTTTGCATTCCACAAGAGGGCAATGATTGCACTGTCATCATTGATGTACTTAGATGATTTGTCCCTTTTAATGTTTTATGCGCTGAATTACTAATTGGGTACTAGGAAAAGAAGAGGGGTTTAGTTTAGTCTTGCAGTATTTTAAGGATGAAGAGGGAGTTAATAATAATGTAACAGATCAGATCTTATCTACGGGGACAACCTTCTTCTCCTCAATACCACTCAAAATAGCCAGAAATTTAAGATTTAAACCAAAGAGACTAAACATGACTAAAGAAACAAAGAGCAAAGATGTTGTAAAAATCAAATTCTTTGATTAAATATTTAAAAACAAAATAAAAAAATAATAATAATGTAACAGATCAGTAGTAGAGTACTGGGAATGAGGAAGAGAGAATTTTCTGTTTTTAGAGTACTGTGACGAGAAAGGGGCAGGAGATGATAATGTAATAGATTAGACCTAGCCTACTTGGATGAATAAAAGGGAAATGGGGATTATCAAATGAATTACTAATGGAGTATTGGAATGAGGAAGAGGACAGTGGGTTTAATGTAATACATTAGTAGTTTGGTAGTGTTTAGGGGATTAACCTTTTACACTGTGTCTAACAGAAGATGTAAAGCTATTTACTTGTGCTTGTTTGCAAACTGGTCTAGCAAAGCCAAAGCGACTTTTGGTATAGTATTTACCATTGTTTTTATATCTACGTCGGCAGTATTGTCACACTTATGTTTTTGAAAGCATAAGATTTGTGTACGTAGGTTATTATCTGTGGTTTCTGAAGGGATGTTGCAGGTAGTGCATTTTTCAATAAAATGTAAAACAGTAGCATCACAATTGCGGCCAAATTTGGGAGCATCTTTTATCAACAAAACATCTGGTTGTCTAGTGCTCCTCTGGTTTGATATTCTTTACTCCAAAAGAAGTGTTGAACTTCTCAGAGTGGAGAGGTCGTTTTATTGCAGATGAAGTGCAGTATGGCAATGAAGCGATGGTCAAAGTACCTTGATACATTGGCAGGGCCAAGAGAAAAGAGTTCTCTTTATGTTTTTATATCTATTCCATCTTAATTTGGTTGGCAGTGCATAAGAAGTCATGCAAGTCATCCCATTCGTACTCTACAACTTAAAGTGGGTAGGCTTAGGTTCCTTAGCATACAATGCACATCAGTGATACATCATAACCACTATTCTTTTATACCAAACATGTTTGCATAGATATTGGTGATGCTTGACTGCAAAACGACATCTTTTTCTTTTATTTTTTTAAGCAGTTAGGTAGCGGATATGTTTAAAAACCAGAGGCTGTTTTTAATATGTGTTTCACTCCATAACATAGAGGTGCTAGTTCGCTTTCGAAACAGGAGGTGGAAAATGGATTGTGCATTTTGTCTGAATCTGGGGTCTTCAGAATACATTAGTAAATAGCGATATTCTGATGCACTAATTTGTGTGGACCTTTCATCATATCTGCCTCCTTTTCCTGTAGGATAGAGTAGAGGAAAAGAATGTGTTTGTACACTTTTTTCCCATATGCTCATTGGGGAGCCTTTCGCTTGACGCATTTCATATGTTTCTAATGCATCTTCAATGGTGTCTGTGGAGTGTATTGGGTGAATTGTATCCCGGTCTAAAATGTTGGCTGCAGTAACAGGATTTGTATTTTCAAATTGGCCAGTTGCCAGTGAATCTGAACTATTTGGGTGGTTTCTCTTAGGTTTTCCTTTATGTTTATATCTTTGTCGTATTCCTTGTTTTCTTTCAAATAGTGTAGGTTTGTTTAACTTTGTTTAAATCGTCTAGTTGGCAAATTTATTTGTCTTTTGTTGGTAAACAATTAAGTAGTACAATCCAAGATTGATCTATCGGTCATTGTACTCCTAGAGTTTCTACATTTTCTTTAAGATCTAATGGCAAATATACTACTTTGCCACGGATGCCCTTTAGTAACTCAGAGGGAGGTAATTTGGATGTTTTCAATTGAAGGCGTCTTATAGCTTGAAATGGGTGTACTGTTTGGATTATAATGCTCTCATACAAGTCAAGTTGTTGGCAAGCTTTCGGAGGTGGGACTATTTCTAAGTTATTAGGGATTGCACGTGAAGGCATTTGCTTATTGTCAAGCTTTGTGTTGCTGTAATGCAAACTATTGAGGGGTCACTTATTTTGTATTTATTTTCTGCTGTTAAATATAAAACAAATTGGAACCACTGGGATCCTCAGTGTCCTCTATTTTGTACGCCAAATCTACTATGTTTGTGTTCTTTTTAAAAAACGTTCTGCTGCAACAGACACATACTTGGCCTGGTATTTCAGCAGATGTGTTTTGAAACTTAGCTGTTTTTTATGTGTTTGTTAGGAGGTTGGTGTTTGTGAGGTTTTCAGTAATGTTTTCTGAAGTTACTGAATTTTATAAATCAACTTAATTTCCAAAGTATTTATTTTAGATGTGTTCTATTTCTTAAAGGAGATTTTTAGCTGCTCCATGTAGGAGAATGTTATTTAAATGTTGCAGTTATAGGGCAGGACTTTTTGCATATGCACAATATTCCATCAGCGGTGGAAGGTGCTTTTACAAGCAATTCCTAAAATGCAGGCTAATTAATGTCCTTGACGCCCAGTGTGGCTGCACACTGGGCAAGAGTGCATGTTTTGTAAAGTTTTCATTTTAATCTTCTCTGTTAGTTTCACATAGTGATGGCATGTCTATTTGTAAACTGAAGGGTTTGTTTGGGCGAAAGGAACATTTGATTGAAAGATTGTTGGGGACATTTTTTCTATAATGGTTTCTTTTGTCATAATGAGGTCTCCTATCTTTTCCTACCCTTAGCCATCACTGTCTATGGCAATTGGTTTTGTTTTGTTCTTGTTTATAAGCCTCATCATGAAAATATGGTTTTGTGCTGCTTGTGTGAATCCATTCACCTTCACAGAAGTTTGAAAAGTTATCTATATTCACATTGCACATCTTTAGAAGTACTTTTTGTAATGTATTAATTAATTTAGTTAGTGGTGTGATTCTATTAAAAATCAATATAAACATGTTTCTCTTTAGTAGAAATGCGCTGTCAATTAGACATTTGCGGATTCATCTTCTGTGGAAGTTTTGAAGCATATATCGTGACTTTTCAGAAGTACTCTACGGTGAAACATTTTTTGTAATATGCATTTTTTTGATTGCTTTACAGTGGCTATTTTAACACTGGTAGATATAGTGTTACATTAATTAGTAGGTTTGGTTATCTTTATACATTTTTTTTACTTTTAGTTTCTCCATGGAGGGACTTACCTTTTTTAGTCGTGGCTGGTTTTGTTTTGTTGAGTGAGGTTACTAGGTCTTTTGTTTTAATGTTTTCTATACATTGTTTTAGAGGTGGATGCCTATATGGCTTGTTTTTATTTTATGTGCTCTATTTTTTCTTTTCTATGGAGTTGCTTTTTAGTAGGCATTTTGTTCTGTCTGTTGGAAGTTTGGGTTTGAAAGTTGTGGAATGTAAATACATGTATGGTGCATGTGTGTGGGGGTGTGTAGAGATGAATAGAGTGTTATTTGATTGTGAAGTGGCATAATAGGTGTGGTTGGGAACGTTGGAGTAAGAGTCTGTAGAAGTGTGAGTGGCTTGAGTTAGTGAGGAGGGGAGTGGTGGTGTGATTGAATAAATAGGGACATTGTAGTGGTTTCAGGAAAACAGTGGGTGTTGTAATGGTGGTGTTTAGATGGGAAAAGAAAGAGTGTGAATGGTGCAATATAATGATTTAGAGTGAAATAAATGTTGATTCAAAAAGAGTTATCTGGGCTAATATATAGTGGAACTATACTGTTGCAATTACAGTCATATACATGGTACATTAATTTACTTACTTTGTAGGATGTGAAGGCTATTCTTGTTTCGGTAGCTGTCATCCGGAGTGTGCTTCTTTCGCGAAAGAAAGTTAGTGGGGATATGTGGTAATGGTGAAGTACTTTTATTAAGCAAGGTTGTTATTTATAAAGGTAGGACGAGTTGTTGGGAAGAAGAGTTATGAAAATGTGTCATGTTTAGTGTACTAAAGTGTGTTAAGTATGTTGTTAAACGAATTGGAGTATGAGTACTTCTATTTCACACATTAGAAGGAACAAGACAAACATGAGTGTGAGAAAGAAATACATATCTAGATTATTTTTGTGGTGCTGACTTTAATAAACGAAGCGCTATGTTTGTGGTCTAATGTATTTGTATTGTGTTGCAGTGTTTTTAAAGAATAGAGAAACGGTGGGCTAGTAGAAATGTATTGGCGGATTATTGTTGCAGTAGTGTGTGGTGTCTTATAGTAGAGTTTGGGAAAGAAGAGCCCTTTATATGTAAGGTAAAGTGTTGTATTTAGATACTTTGGCTGTATACAGATGTGTGAGCAGGTGGAGAATAATTGCAGTGTAAGTGATGTAATGAGTGAGGTTGGAAAGTGTGCCATTTATATCGAATGAAGACTGAAAAATTAACTATTACATTTATTTTATGTGTTATAGTTTACAAGTAAACTTTTCACATTCAATAAGTACATACATTTCAACTCAATCATTGCTATATCATTCATTATCACATCAATACAATATTTCATTTCAATCACAATAAAAAAGTAAAACAGACATAATTCCATACTGGTTTCAATCGATCAATCTAAAAATATACAATATACAAATTCAATATACAGATTCCAAAATTACATCTATTTCCAACCTCGCTTGGGCTTCAGAAGAGTAAGGGCAAGGATAAATCAAATCTCTGTTATATACTTATAAGAGGTTTGATGCCTTTTGCCAGACATTATACATTGCGATATAAACCTTCATATTATTTGTATTGATACATTGTGCCCAAAAGGACATATTTTTTATGGTGTCGAAATTGTATACATATCTCCCATAATATCTTATATATATCTCAGTGAGGCTAGCACATTCTGACAATACATGCTTAGCCGTTTCTATGGCATCCTTGTCTTTACATAGCCTACACCATCAATCGCACCATGGTATGTTGGTAAAAGACCAAGTTATTGACAGTACTGGCAGATGGTTCAATCTTAATAACAGTATAAAATGTCTGAGTCTTGGGGAAGGCGAGAGGTTCATGTACTGTTGAGGTTTCTTGAATGTATATAGTAAGTGGGATCTCAACTGGTACTTTTTTAAGGTGTTCAAATGTGCATAATTTTCAAGCCAGTCCCACAACTCAATACGTCTAGCAAGTGCATGTCTTATTTTTACAATGTTTTGTCCTTCCCTTTGTATCCAACGTATCTCTTTAAAAAGTGACGCAATGCTTTTTTTTAACTGTTTCCTGATGTAAGGCAAGTAACAATCTGCTTTTGGGGTCATTGCACATATTGATATACATTTCTGCCCGTTTTTTCAATACTATAGCTTTAAATTATATCAAGCCTAGCTCTAGTCAAATTATTGCCATCGGTATGCAATCTGGGAGACCCAATATTTTCCTCCAATATTTGCCTTTTATGATCTACAACCACTTTAGATCTATAGTCAGCAGTGATTCCAAGCCATAGGTAATCATTGGGGTTAATACTTGATTGTATAACTGCCTCGCAGCCCAGACTGTGTATCCCCCATGATTAAGGGTAAAACGATATATCATAGCAGTAGTCTGGGCAGCTTTGATTAACCACACTTGTTTACATGCAAAATCATTTCCCTTGTCGTTCAGTTCAAATCCCAGGTACTTATAGATTGGGGTATATGAGATCTCCAACTTGTTTATCGACAATTTGGTACGAGCGATTTTCCTGTTGGTATATACTATGAATTGCGTTTTGTCACGATTTATAACCAGACCATCGGTATCAAAAAATGTCCAAAGTGCCTCAGTTGATCTGCGGAGGCCACTAAAGGTATGGTCAAGTATTACTAGGTCATCTGTGTAGGCCAAGACCGGACAATGTGCAGAACCTATCAAAGGTGGACAGTTGCGCACAGCTTTTATCGCAATAGGTAAATTGTACACAAAAAGATTTTAAACTAGGGGTACCGTAATGGAACCCTGCTTAACTCCCTTTTTTTGGTTTTTGAACTTAGTCCTATTCCCTTGTGTATCTAATTTCATGGTTGCCATAGTATTATGGTGTAGTAATCTGAGATAGTATAATAATCCCTCCGGGCAGCCCATTAATTTGAGTTTACACCAAAGCTTTTCTCTGGGAATATGATCAAACGCCACTTTAAAATCAACAAAAAGAGCGTAGAGTGGAGGTTTACCTTTTGATCTGGCTCTAGTACGAAGTATGTCCATAACAGCCAAATTATGCACTGTGGAGTATCCTCGTCTAAAGCCTGATTGAAACTGGCATAGTAAATTCGATTTATCCACCCATGTCTGTTATGCATCTAGCAGTATAGATACAAACAGCTTACCCGTGCAATCCAACATGGACAGCAGTCTATAATTACAAGGGTCCATCCTGTCTCCCTTCTTAATGATCGGGATCAGGATGGCTGTCTCCCATGAAGGACGTATAATGCCATCAGCCAATAGCTTTTGAAAAAGTATTTTTAACAATTCTGCCCAAAATTCTGGTTGGCTCTTGAGTGTTATGTTTGCCAATCCATTAGGCCCTGATGCCCTTGATGATTTAAGTTTCTGGATCTTTGCTAGCATTATTTCATATGACACTTTAAATGGTGGTTTACTAGGCATAATGAGTGTTTCCACCCTTTTTTCTTCATTGCCAGAAAGATTTCGACTTTCCAGGTAGTTTTCCCATTGTTGCGCACCTATTGGGTTAATCATATGTGTTTTACCTTTACCCCTTGCCTCGCCCAGAAGAGCCCAAGGGGCCGATTCATGGAACCAACGTGCGCCGAAAATCTAGGCGCAAGCATGCGCAAGCGGAAAAAAACAGGCGCACGCGCACGCGTCCGATTCATGGAAGTCCCTGCGCGTGTCCACCGCGGGATGTGCGCCAAACCCGTGCATGGCGCACAAGTCACTGCAACATCGCGAAAGGCGTGCGCGACGGTGCGCGACGCGCACAGTGAAAGCGCACAACCTCAGCGCACACAGCAGAAAGTGGGCGGGACATGGGGCGTAACGCGCGGAATGGGGAACAACACGCGAAAATAAGGGCGTAACTGGGGATGCACTGCACGGAAGCAGAGGTAACGCCCACACGCACACGAACCACACGTATTCATGGAATGGAATAGGGCAAACCCACGCACAGCCAAAGCCGCGCACAAGCTGAAACACGTCCGCCACACGAAGGCAGGCGGTAGAGTCCCAGCGCATCAAAAAAGTGGCGCCGCGGGAAGTAAAATACGCGATTGAGCGGGGTACGTGTATTCCGGGTGTGTGCGGGAAGTGACACACGCGATTGAGCGGGGTACGTGTATTCCGGGGGTGCGCGGGAAGTTACACACGCGAATGAGCGGGGTATGTGTATTACGGGGGTGCGCGGGAAGTTCCACACGCGACTTGGCCGGGTACGTGGATTCCAGGGGTGCGCGGGAAGTTCCACACGCGATTTGGCCGGGTACGTGGATTCCAGGGGTGCGCGGGAAGTTCCACACGCGATTGAGCGGGGTACGTGTATTCCGGGGGTGCGCGGGAAGTTACACACGCGAATGAGCGGGGTACGTGTATTACGGGGGTGCGCGGGAAGTTCCACACGCGACTTGGCCGGGTACGTGGATTCCAGGGGTGCGCGGGAAGTTCCACACGCGATTTGGCCGGGTACGTGGATTCCAGGGGTGCGCGGGAAGTTCCACACGCGATTGAGCGGGGTACGTGTATTACGGGGGTGCGCGGGAAGTTCCACACGCGATTGAGCGGGGTACGTGTATTACGGGGGTGCGTGGGAAGTTCCACACGCGATTGAGCGGGGTACGTGGATTCCGGGGGTGCGCGGGGAGTAGCACACGTGAATTGCACGTGTGGGTCCTCCCAGGTGTACCCTCTACACCCTCCACGGCCCCTGCAGGTGGCTCACACCACAGGGGCCTACCCAGCACATGTCCTGCAGGCACCCCATCCACCATGGCCATGCCCACCAGCCAACCCACATATCAACTAGCACTACTGCCCACCAACGCATGTCCCCCTGCACCCCCAGCCACCAGGGGCAGCCTCCAGCAGGCCCCCACCCATGTCTCCCACCACCCCCACCCCCCAGCAGTGCAGGGGCACCCTCCACCAGGCCCCCACACATGTCCCCCTGCACCCTCACCCCCCAGCATCCAGGGGCACCCTCCACCAGACCCCCACACATGTCTCCCACCACCCCCACCCCCCAGCAGTGCAGGGGCACCCTCCACCAGGCCCCCACACATGTCCCCCTGCACCCTCACCCCCCAGCATCCAGGGGAACCCTCCACCAGACCCCCACACATGTCTCCCACCACCCCCACCCCCCAGCAGTGCAGGGGCACCCTCCACCAGGCCCCCACACATGTCCCCCTGCACCCCCACCCCCCAGCATCCAGGGGAACCCTCCACCAGGCCCCCACCCATGTCTCCCACCACCCCCAACCCCCAGCCAACAGGGGCAGCCTCCAGCAGGCCCCCACCCATGTCCAACTCATGTTCCCCACCCAACATGTCATCACAGTCCAGATCCCTGGTCTCTATGGTCAGCCCCCAAATGCAAAACACCCACCCGAGTATTGCATCCACCCACTCATATTCTGCAATTACATCATAGAACACCAATTGCAAGTTCCAAAACAAACGCATGTCCCTCACATACACCCAATGGGTGTCAGTGATTCTCTAAACACATAACATGAAATGCATGAAAACAATGAGACACCACACATTGAAGTGCAACAAATAAATAATGTATTAAAGGAAAGATGAATAGAAACAAAAATGAAGAAACAGAAATGTGAATGGAAAAAAATGAAAAGAAGCATGTCCGTTCAAAAAAAGAAAAAAATTAAAGAATATAGAAATCCAAAGTAATGTAGTACAAAGTCAATGTCCACCAAACAAAATCCAATGTGAAAAAAAAATTATAAGCCATTGATCCATGGATAATGTCAAAAAAGAAAGTATGTACAAGTCCACAACTATGTACAATGCAAGAAGCCAGGGTCCATCATCCCAACAAAATAAAGGAAACCTAACTAACTACACTAACTAATAAAAAAAACTATATACAAAAATGTGGCCAATGTCCAAAAGGTCCAAATGAAATAAAAACAAAAATGAAACTTAACACTACCTACATAACTATGTACAAGGGCAGCGGGCTAGTTCCACGGCTCACTTCTGGATGTGCCGGGCCAGGGCATCATCGAACTCCTCCTCAATGTCCCGGAGGCGGTCCTCCTCCATGGCCCCGAGGGTCCGCAGGGCCGTCGACGTGTCCACCTCCAAAGCCCTGCGGATTGCCTCGAGGCACTCGACCCGCCTCAGGGCCCTCTGCATGGAGTTCTCCGCCCTGACCATTGAGAGCCGTGCCTCTTCCGCCCGCTGCCGCTCCGCATCTATGGCGTGGCCCAACCGCTGCCACACGGAAGACACTTTTTGTCCTGGGTCCTCCTGCCCTCCGGCCGATGCCTGCCCCTCCGATGTCGAAGGCCCCGAGCCTTCATGGCTCCCACCATGGTGCTGCTGCTGCTGTGCCTCTGCCCCTGCACTGCCTCCTGCTGCCTGCACATCCTCCGCCGGCTGGGGTGCAGTCGTTGACGTGGCCACCCCTGCTGGACGTCCGACTCCCGACTGTGGCAGGGATGCCTCCTCCACCAGCCTGGCCGCACCGTCAGAGGCAGCTCCACAGGGCACCCAGGTGACTGATGGGTGGGAAGATGGCACAGAGGACGACTGGCGCGTAGGGGGTCCAGCTGAGGAGGGGGTCGTGGCAAGCCCCATCAGACGGAGGAATCCGGCCTGGGTGACCTGTCCCAGCAGGCTGACGTGGTCAACGAGCCATTCGAGATGACCTGCAGTCTCTTCATGAAAAGACTGCAGGTCACCTCGCATGGCCCGTTGACGCAACGCCACTCCAGCCAGGACAGGCTCAACCCGGGCCTGGATAGCCACGTCCGCAGGCAGAGGAAGGCCAGTTGACGTCAGCTCATCCCCTGCCTGAAAACTGGTCTGGACATGGGCATCCCTGCTGGTGCAAGATGATGCAGGGACAGGATCAGGGACAGGATTGCACACAGGCACCTCCGCGGCGGCCTGTGCTGCCTCCTGTCCCTGGTCCTGCACTGCACCACTAGCACCAGTGGGATCCCCACCCCCAGACCCCGTCTCCGGTGCTTGCACGGCCTCCTCCTCCACCAAACCCCCCACCAACCTGGATGACTCTGTGCCATCTTCCCCCGTTGGGCCCTGTGGGGTCCCAGCTGCCCCTTCTGCTGCCGAGGAGTCCAACTGCAACCTCCGCCTCTTGGACCTCCCCCCGGCAGCTGCGGCCTGGGACGCGGCACCGGACTCCTCACTCCCCGACGAGATGACAACCTGGGAGGGGAGCCGGGCCTTGCGTCTCCGGCTGGCGGTGGGATCCCCGCCGCTGTGCTCCACAGCACCTTCTCCGCCCTCTTCATCAGTTGACGCTGCAGACAGGGAGAAACAAAACACAGGCATCAGGGCACTGTACAATGTACACATACACACATGACAGTTGTACATGAGTGGCATTGGCAAACCTCTGACATGTCATCACAATCCCCAACACACATGTCATTACAACTTGCACACACGAGCCATACCACAGCCATGTTGCAACTGCCAACACCATCCATACACATACAACAGCATCAGCAGCCAAAGGTGAGGCAGACATCACATGCAACACAGGAAGTGCACCACACATGTACACACACCACCACACTTGCATGCATGTGTACACCTCTGCTAAGTGTCGCAGTGTTCAGACGGGCATCCATGTCACATCTGCCCATCAGGCTTCCACATACCGCTGTCACATGCATCCATGTTGCATCACTGTTGCACCCTTGTCAAATACACACAAATGCACATGTACACAGCGCTGATACAATCAGCTGAAAACAACATACATGCGTGACATCACGGACATGTCTACTCACATACACATTCATACAAACTTGTGTGCCCACACAACTGCATTTGGCATGCAAGCCCACACACACAGGCACCATCCATGTCTCACACATTACAGCCCTCGCATGTGTCAGCCCCACGGCCCTGTACACCCGCACCCATACTCGACCCCATACAAACAGATGTGCAACCTGCACACTACTGAACAATCACCACACGCACTGCTCACAATCAGGATGCATGTACACTCACCGCTCGACTCCAGACGGGTCTGCCTCTCAAGGACCTGGACGTGGAGCGCTGGGGATATGTGTTCCAGGACCCTCATCTGTTCTTCCGACAAGTGGCCCCGGCGCCCCTTGGCATCCGCTGCCTTCAAGAGGCGCCGGGCCTTGGTCAGGGTCCTGGACCTGAAGTCCTCCCAGCGCTTCTTGACATGTTGGAAGTCGCGGACTGCCACCCCCTCCGCGTTGATGGCAGTCACGATGTCAGTCCAGATCCGAGTCCGTCCTTCCTTGTCGGCGCGGCAACTTCCGAAGAGGGCATCATACTGCCCCAGGACTTGCTCCACCAGGACACCAACTTCGGTGGCACTGAAGCTGGTGCCCCTCTGCCTCTCTGGCCGGGGGTTGTCAGTGGTCACAGATGGAGTTTGCCCCGACATGACAACCCCAGAGGCAGGAGTGGGTGGGCAACTGGGTCCTGGGGCTGGGCTGTGGAGCGATGGAATCCCAGTCGGGAGTCTTTGGTTCCAGCAGGGGTGGTCACACCAACAGCACCCCTGGCTGATGTGCAGGCAGCAAATGGCAGGGCACGTGGGCAGCAGGCAGTCAGGCAGCAGCAGATGGCAGGTGGGAGCGTGCTCGGGGCTCTGGGGGGCAGTAGTTCGGCCTTCTGGGCAGGAGCGTGGTCTTCCGTGTGCTTACGCGTGGCCAGCTTGATACGGAGTGATTTGGCACGTGAAAATTCTGCACGTCAGCGTGTAATTCGAGGAAAGGCCCTTAGCGCGTAAGCGCGTTTGCACGCATACGCATTTTCATTGGACCAAAGGCCCTCAGCGCGTGAGCGCGTCTGTGACGTGACGTGCGAGGGAGTATCCCTCATTGCACGTGATGACAGTACACACGTGGATCCCAACCAATCGCGTGTGAAAGTTCACGGGACCCCCGAACACACGTACCCCGGCCAATCGCGTGTGGAACTACCCGCGCACCCCGAAACACACGTACCCAGGCCAATCGCGTGTGGAACTACCCGCGCACCCCTGAAATACACGCGCCCAGGCTATTCGCGTGTGGAACTTCCCGCGCACCCCTGAAATACACGCGCCCAGGCTATTCGCGTGTGGAACTTCCCGCGCACCCCTGAAATACACGTACCCTGCTGAAATCGCGTGTGAAACTTCCCGCGAACCCCTGAAATACACGCGCCCTGCTGAAATCGCGTGTGAAACTTCCCGCGAACCCCTGAAATACACGCGCCCAGGCTATTCGCGTGTGGAACTTCCCGCGAACCCCTGAAATACACGCGCCCAGGCTATTCGCGTGTGGAACTTCCCGCGCACCCCTGAAATACACGTACCCTGCTGAAATCGCGTGTGAAACTTCCCGCGAACCCCTGAAATACACGCGCCCAGGCTATTCGCGTGTGGAACTTCCCGCGCACCCCTGAAATACACGTACCCTGCTGAAATCGCGTGTGAAACTTCCCGCGAACCCCTGAAATACACGCGCCCAGGCTATTCGCGTGTGGAACTTCCCGCGCACCCCTGAAATACACGTACCCTGCTGAAATCGCGTGTGAAACTTCCCGCGAACCCCTGGAATACACGTAGCCCGCTTGCCGTGCTGGTACAGGGTTAGCGCAGCCCTTTGCGCTGGATTGGGGATTTTGATGGCTTTTCCCTGCGCGGAAGGCGTTCTTGGGGGCGTAACTGGCGCTGCTGCAAGGTCGCTGCGCCACTGTGCGCCACGGCTGGTTTTGGTGGCTGGAATCCATGAATACGCTGTGCGCGGAAATGTGTTTCGGCGCACGCGGCTGGCGCAGACTACCGCACGCGCACACTGTGCGCCAGCCGCGTGCGCCACTTGTGCGCCGAATTCTATGAATTGGCCCCCAAATGTTTCTGGTATTTTTGGTACATATCACTTGGACCATTTTCTGCCAGTTATTAAGCTTGTCCAGGTATCTTTTACTTTTGATTCGGGCTACATATTTCTTTTTAATTTCTGTGCACTTATTGAAAATGTCTTTATGGGTGGCACATGTTTTCTTAGCCAATCGGATTTCAAATCTTCAATCTCTTTTGGCATCTCTAATATATTGATCAAAGTGCTTAATTTTACATTAATCAAGACCAATGTTCCTCACTGCCACAGTGGCGTGTGTGTTCGTAAATTGCGAAATCCAATTTTTGATATCTATTGTCGACATTACTTCAAATACCTCAAAATTGTTGATACTCATATAGGACACTGCTATTGCTGCCTTGTTAATATTGGTTTCCGACCAACGTATAGGAGATGCTCCATGATTTGATATAATATCACCTATAGGTTTGGGGTCCTTGGAAAATCGTCGACTTAGATTGTAAGAGTCAGCGAGCTGTGGTCACTCCTAGGGTTCTGATTTACCTTCATATCCCTGATTTTAATAGCAAGTGTTGGACTTACAAATATGTAATCCAAGGTGCTCAGGGAGTTAGCATTTCCCTGGATAGTCACTCAGTGTTCTTCCATTTACCATCTCCAGGTCCCAAGCTTGGAAAAAACTCAACTAGTTTTGTCCCTCAGGGTTGACAATAGTATGTGACATTAAACTACTGACTTTTAAGTAGGGATTAGTAGATGTCCCTTTACGCCCATCTATATGACAGTTAAAATCTCCCATAATTATTATTGTGTTGTTCCGTGGTACTAAACACCACAGTGCCAAGAGTTCATGCATTGCCTCTTGCAAGGCTTCTCTCCATTAGCTCCCAGCGGATTATACAATCCGATCAATAGTATTTTCCCTGCTGAACTGTCACTGCCCACTTCTATCTCAACAGCAATCAGATTGTCTACACATTTTGAGGTTTTACGACAGCTTTAACTTTTTGCAATATGCCAATCATCAGCCCCCCATTCGGTTGACCCCGTAATCCTTTTTTAGCCATGGATTGAAAGATTTTGTACCTATCCAATATCATAGACGATGTCAACCATGTTTCCTGAAGGCAAAAAGCAAGTATGAGTTGTAATAAATGGCAGTGATCCATCAGCAGAGAAAAGATGAGAAAAGCCCCTGCAATTCCATGACATGAAAGTACAATCTCACAGTTTATGTACAATGGCTGGCAGTGATTCTGTTAACCATTTCAAGACATTCTGTATATCCGTCATCTGTAGTTCTTTTCCTTTTGTCAATAGCGGTATGGATTGCAGTTCTTTACTTACATTGTCATCAGTCGGGGGCCTGCTTGGGTCTCCTTTATCACGGTCTACATCTAGCTCGATATCTAATACCATCAGACTTTCTCTGTAGCTGCGCAATAATTGCACAGTCACTAAGAATTTACAATGGAGGGCAGAGACATTGGGATTGGGACATTTCAAGGGCTCCACATACTCAAAGTCATCTGATTTGAGTACCCTAAACTGAGATATTGAGTGTAGTTTTGTAAGTAATTCAGTTCTTGTTAGCCATCTGTTTTTTATTCTTTGTACACATTTTTAATTATACAAATTCGATTTCCCGTTATGTAACATATATTTGCTTTCTTTTCTGTTGTCGATATATCCACTAAATTCTCCACTTGGGGCACATCAGTGTCCTTACGATGTTTTGACCCATTTATATCAACATTCTCTTCCTCCTGCTGTTCTGCAGATGTTATAATTTCTTCTCCTCGAGGTATGTTGTCTTTGTCTGTTATTAGCCAGCTGGTGAGACAACCTTCACCCTTTGCAATGTTTTTCTTTGATCTTGCAGCTCTTTTCTTTGCTTCTTTACTTCTTTTGATTTTGTTTGCTATTTCAGGGAGTAGGGAGGTCACAGCACATGATCGTTTGGACATCGCTTCTCTCTTTGCCAGCTTACGTTGTTTCCTTGAATAATACACCACGGATTCATCCGATATGTTGAAATTGTTCTCCTCACTAACAGCTGGCTCTTCCAGGATTTGAATAGCAGCCGATAAATCCTCTTCCACCCTTTCTTTGATGCAAGTGTAGCAATTGCCTATTCTGGTCTTATTTTTCATGTTTTCCAATATCTGACCACACATTTTAAGTAGAATCTTAATGGCAAACTGCATAGAGGCCATAGTAGATTGCAACTCCATCAATTCTGTATTGCATGCATGTGCCTCTTCACTATTCACAGTAATATTTGTGGCAGTTGCTCCAGTCATACTAATGGCCAAATTGGGAGATACTGAGAGTCGGGCTGCCTGAGGAGACTTGTTGGAATATATTTCTACTTTTATTTCTTCTGCTTTACATGAGGGCCTAGAGATTTGTGTATGAGCCGGAGTCATGGCCTTTTGCATTTTTAAACAGAGATCTAACAAAGAATTGTTATCTATATCTCGAAATGAAGTATCATCTTGGAGGTTTGACACATTTTGCTCTGTCGTCCCTAATTCGCCATTTTCCTCTACTTCTTCTAAAACAGTAGAATTAGTTGTCGGCTGCATATTATTTGGAAAAAAGGAAGTTATCACTCCCTTTTGTATTTGCTCCTTTGTTTTAGCTTTTTGTTTCCGCAGGTTATATTTGCATTGTGTTTTGTTTTTATTAGTTGGCATCTCAAATGATCAGAGCCACACCACTAGTGCACAATAGCCGGGTTCAAAGGAAAGTCCTGCAGTCTCCCGGTCAAAGTTGATATATTTGCTGCACTCTGTTCTTTGCCAACACAGAAAATTGCTAAGTGCTGCCAGACACAAAGGATTCCCTGCTAATCCCCCCCAATTCAAGGATAACTAGGGAGAGATGTTCAAACAATCGGTGAACTTGGTCTGTTTCTGACACTTTAGAGTTCAATCCTTCTTAAAAACACTCCTATTACATTAGGTCACAGAAAGAGTGACTAGGTTACAGACACAGTGTGCTTTCTTAAATTATACCTCCTTTGCCACGTGCCACTATTATATGAGCGACATGTTGCAAGCGCATAGAAAGCCCAGCAGTACTGGAGATTCAAGTCTCCATGCACTCCTCCCTTACCGCTATAGCGGGCACCTGTGTAAAACACACTGTGCCCCGCCGTATTGGTCGCCCACTGGGACCCAAATCCACTCAACAGCACCTGACAGCACCGGAGGTCCTCGGTGACGGGGCTCAGATGATATCCCCGCAGCTGCCGCAGCACCAAGCTTCAAGCCGAGCGCACCCTCTCAGACGTCCACAAGCACAAACACTGGCATCGGGCGTCGGATGCAGTGCAGACCAGAGAAAAGGACCCAGGAGCCACAGAGCAGGCGTGGCAGGAATGCCAATTGTCAACAACAAGTCAAGACGCACTGCAATTCCGCAACGACAAGCAAGTAGACAAGCAGCCGCTTCCGATTTGCACCGAGTCCAACACCTTTTAAGGTCAATGAAAAATGGTGGCCGTGTAAAACTAATTGTTTTTAGGAGAATTTTCCTGGAAGTGTGCATTATAGAAGCTCTGTGTGTAACTTGTTTGTAAAAGAGAAGAAAAGCAGATGGGAAAGATTTGTAGAACATTTCTAAATGGCAGTTGGTATGTGGGAGTTTAATATGTTAGGAGTATATGCATACTTACCAACATGATGCATTGTAATCTGTAGGTGCTTATGTAGTGTTAGTTTTTTTGTGCTTTACTGGGACTTGTAGTTCCACTTTTCCTATTATAAAACTTGGAGTACAAATCCCAGAGTGTAGAGAAACCATTAGGACTGGATAAGCAGCTACAGATTGGAATGGGTTATGTTAGCAAGTAAACATGTACTGCCAACATATTAAACTTCCACATACCAAGTGTCACCTAAAAATGTTGTAGAACAAGGTTAAACACACTGCTGTAAACGCACATATGCATTTTTTAACTTTTACAATTTTTTAAATGCACAGCATTTTATATTTTTCGTTCGATATAAATGTTACACTTTTGAATCTTCAAGCTCAGACCTGTATTTTTCTTTTCATGTGCAGTTTGAGTTTTATAATGGCAGAAGTGGAATTACAAGTCACAGAATGCAAAGAAAAAAAATGAAGACTTCATAAGCACCTACAGATTGGAATGGGTGATGTTGGGAAGTATGCATGTACTGCCAACATTTTACATTGCCACACAGCTAGTGCAACTTAAAAATGTTTTACTAATGTTTTGTTCCTGCTTTTTCTTTCATTTAGAAAAGAGTTACACACACTGCTGCTATAAATGCACATTCATTTTTTAAGGTTCATGCAATTGCTCCTAAAAAGAAACATTTTTAAATGCAAAGCATTTTAAATATTTGCTGCTTCATGTGAACAGGTGCTGAATGCTGCATGGCATTTGCTAGAGTGGTTAAAAAAGAGAATATGCTTATAAGAAGCTTATTACAGGGCAGGTCGCAGGAACCCTCTATGTATATACTTGTGAAACAGTTGAAGAAAATATTTTTTAAATATAAGCATACCTGTGCTATGTCTTGTTAGATGCATATGTTGTTGAATCTGGAAATAGAAATCTTGGAGAGTTTCACAGTAGTGTTTGATGCAGATGGCTGTAATTAACAGGAGATATGTACTCTCAGAGTTCAAGTGTACATCTGAAGCGTTGCACTCAGATGACAGGGTTAGGTGCAGAGTTTTTGGATGTGATTGGTGGATGGATGTGTGAATCTTTGAAAGCAGCCAATGAGGGTGTGTTACAAACAAGAAAGTGGAAAGGGTAAAAGGGCTGCCCCTATGCTATGGGATCCGCAGACACTGTGGTAGTCTCCGTGACAGCATGTCCCACATCAATGTCTTTTAAGGCTGCCTGGCATGGAAAGGGGACTATGGAGATTAGCCAATGAGGTGTTCTGGTTGTGGTGTCGAGGAAGAGAGGGTAGCAGGTGTTTTGATTGTGTTGAGAAGGGAATGGCCCTATCCCACCCCCCTAACCACAGCTAAAATTAATAAAAACTCCATCGGAGCCCAGAGAGGAAGAGCCCCAACCTCAGAGATACATGCAAGAGCCTTACAACATAGTTAATTAGATGAAAAACAGCACCCATATCTGAGCACTAATATTCCATTTTGTATTAGGCCCTGACACCATCTTTTGTAAGGCCTAAAACCCGCGGCAACTGTGAGGCTGCAGCACTCGCATCTCCAGCTTCTCACTCACGCAGAGAGACCAAGTCATTAACACGCAAGGCCAGCTCTGCATGAGCCTTGTCCCCACAGAAGTCCATCCGTCCTTGGTGCTTCCTATGTTGCAAAAACCTAGTATTGCTTGTCAGGAATTCACTCTGCAAGGAGCGTGAAACAGCACAAGGCCCCAACCATCCATCTCCACAAAAGTGCCTGATGCAGATATGTCAGTGAACAAAAACCAGTGGCCCAGATATGTGATGTCATCAGTGATGTCATCAATTGCATGTGTGATGTCATATTTGATGTCCTGGATGTTAGTCTTAGCAGTAAACAGTGGTGGCATCAGTTATGGTTGCTTAGCTTACTATAACTGGTGAATTTCTGCGGTTTTTCGGTTGTAACCATAATGTCCCTTTAACAAAGTGCTTTCATTAAATTTCATAGGTTTTTATTAGTGCAACTTAACCATAGCGTCCCTTTAACAAAGGTTTTTCAGTGAATTTCATAGGTTTTTATTAGTTAACATAACCATAACATCCCTTTATCAGTGCAATTTAGCCATAATGTCCCTTTAACAAAGTTTTTTCAGTTAATTTCTTAGGTTTTTATTAGTGCAAAGTAACCATAATGTTCCTTTAACAAAGTTTTTTTTAGTGCATTTCATGGTTTTTTACCAGTGCATGCTAATTTCCTACAAATTAGTAATATCACACTTACCCAAATATTGCAACATTTTTGTCCAATTTGCAAAGTTTCCCATTTCCCACCTTCCAGTATCATTTTTAACACTTCTATACACATCTCACAAAGTTTTCCACTGTTTTTGCATCCGTCGATGTCCGTGAAGGTCTGACGTCATTGCAGACTTTTCAGGCAGCGTCAAGTGACCTCTCGTGCGCTTGGTATGATGATGTGTCTGTGAACGCGTCCGCACATTGCGGGTGGATCCGTGCTTTGTGGACAGTTCGCAACTGCATTTTCTGCTGATCTAGGAACTTTCAAACTGAAAATGTACCCTTGCACAGCTCCTACACCTATTTTTACTCATTATCCATTAACAATCTAGCAAAGAGCACGTAATTGGAAAAAACACCACCAGTTGGAGGACATACACAACAAAAAGAGCACAGTACTTCCAAAGACAATGAAGAGGACCAAGAAGATGAGGTAGAGGAAGTTTATCTCGTCTAGCACTCAGAGAGAATCATTTTAAGAAAGTTCTTTACCACTGTTGGAAATGTACCAAAGCTAAAGCTACCAAAGTGAAATGCATTGAGTGCAATGTTGTACTCTGTCTCAGACTACCTGGACAATACTCCTACGGGACCACCTCCATGCACCGCCACACTAAATTCAATCACTTCAATGCTCTCAGAAAAGTTGTTCCTTTCTTAGCAAGTAGTAGGCTGTCTTCCTCCACCTCATCTTCCTCAACCAATACCGCAACCACACAGTCTACTTCTGTAGGACACAAAATCCCACCAGCTTATCCATATCTTTCAAAGACAACATTATTCTGTATATACTGCAACACACCACTCTCAGGGGGAGCTGTTCCAAAGTGCTTTTGAAGCTGGGATCAAGGAGCATGAGAAACACTGCCCCATACCTTAGATGTAACACACGCGCAACATCGTCCCCTGTCCACCTGCCCCTCCATATTAGTTCTTGGTGCCTCTTCCCTCACTTCCATCCCCATTTTATGTTCTAACCCCTCCTGCAAATATATTTTTTTTTAAAAACAACAAACACAGTTCCTTTGGGAACCACCTTCACAGTTACAAAGTAGAACTAAAAAAAAATCTTATAGACTCCATCTACTTTACATTTCTCGGTAAAGTACATATACTCAATAAGATTTTCCAACATTTCCAATAGCATTTTGTGTTATGCTATAGCAGTAACCCTGGGTGCTAAAAAAAAAAGATTTTTCTTTCTACAGACATACGCGTGCAGCGTTCCGCAGTAGGAAGGAAAATCCTTTTCCAAGATGGCCATGATGGAAAGGGAAGGTGGGCTCCGTACAGAGCATCTATTCCCTTTCCATGGCGGCCTGCAGAAGGCGAAGAGGGAACCCTATGCCTATATTACCAGAAGCCCATTTTTTTCTCTTTCAAACCTATCCCACTTTCGAAAAACTTAACCACATAGCCGGTCCCTGGTGGACATGGTCACTTCATCCCCATTGGTCATCCCTTATGGTCATGGCAGTAGCCAGATTGTCCGGGTCATGACCTTATGCAATGACCCGGAAAATCTGGCCACTGCTCATGGTCATAGGCTATACCTCAGTCACCAAAGGTATATCACTATTTTTTGTACCTACATTATGACACTTGTCAAAAAATAAAACACGGACACATTTGCAAAACCATGCTTTCAGGTCCTTGCCAATACTCCTTACATGAGTTTGCTAGAAATCCGCCCATGTTTTATTTTTTCAAAAGTGTCAAAATGTATGTACATACAATAGTCATATAACTCATTTTCTGGGTGGCCAATAACTTTGCCCCCCTGAACGAATCCCCACAACACTATGGCCCAGTCAGATTGATCCTCCAAAGTCTGGTGAGGTTTTGTCAAGGGGGGGGCAAAGTTATAGGGGGGGTTCCAAAATGTATGTTTTTTCCTATAGACGGAATGGAAATGTTTTTATTGCCAAGGCGGTAATCCGGGGTGCTAAAATGAAAGAATTTTAGCAATTCAGCCACACAACTGGAGTACATTGTTATGCTAATGTGACAAAAAATCTATTTTTTCAATAGCCACCAATTGGTCACAACATTTACTTAAACGGCTTAGACCAGTTGTGTTTGCAAATACGTGTCCTTCACAGAAATGCCACAAATAATCCTGACAACACTTACAGTGTCTCAGGTATAAGGCAATAATTGGAATACTGTGCAAGAATGGTCAAATATACCATAAACACACAGGACGAGCCACAAGAATTCCTAATGTACTTACTACAAGTACTGGAAACCAAAAACATCCCTATAAATGAAATCTTCCAGATTTCATACACATGGAAACATACATGCACTCTCTGAAACAATGTTTCACAAGACCACATTCCTAATGAATGATTTGTATATGTATCCATACCAAATTCTGAATCAATTCCATTTCACCAGCTTCTGCAGAATGCAAAACATGGCTTATTATGCCCTTTTTGTAATTTAGCCAATTGTTCCACCATACAAATAAACACACATAGCCAATATGTCATAATAATGTGTCTAAGGTACAATGCAGATGGTACCAAAATTAACTGTAAGCTACTGGTGCCACAACCAATTCAGGGCACTACACTGCATATGTAAAAAAAAAAAACAAGTGGTTGGTTTGAATGAAACAATACCTCTCTTACTCCAAAACATAGGTTACCAGCATATTTAACAAATGCCTACTTAATATGCCTTCAACCCAGGCGTAGTCACTTAATTATAGCACAATTAACATATAGAATACACCAGCACATATCTTGCTACATCCATAATACTACAGTAGTACGTTTGAAAGTCAATCCAGTTAGACTACGTCAACAGATATCTTCCTATTGTGCATTTTCCCTCTGGGGAAATCAGTGCAAAAGATAAATAACACTCCTTATTTCACAATTCATATCCTTTGAAACATTGGACCGATTTGGAACAAAATGTTCAATTTGGGGGCAAGGGTTAAGGGGCAGGTCGCCCAAAATCATGTTTTGAATATGTCGAAAGTTATTAGCCATAGAATTTTGGCAAATGCAAATGATCACATGTTTCATTTGAACTTTCGGCAGATGACAGTCACCTATAAAATAAAATAAAACCTGATTTGTACTTACATATTAAATAAGTGAACACTCATGTTAATGTTCCTATGGTTAGCTACTTCCGCATTTTGGCAATACTATGCACATGTTTGTATTTGAATGATTTTTAGTTTCTTTTCATGGGACCGGTACCAAAGGACGCTGCTGATTTTGTAAACGCAGTTTGATGCTAATGCGATTAGCATTGACCTACCTACACAAAGCAAACCATTTAAATATACTCCCTGTAGGGAACTATTCTAGTGATAATATTTTAAGTTAATTTAATCGTAGTTTTTCTTTTGGTCACAGATGGGTAGACAGATGGGTATAAGACTCTAGTGACTAGTGTGTTGGCTGCTTGTCAGTCTCTGAAAAACAACCAACAAATATCATATGGGCTGTACTTGTAAATCAATGCGTGGGCATTTAATTATTTCAAGTGAAAGAGCATGTGTTGTCCTTGCTAGTGGGGATATAAACACAGTAAACCTCTAAATAATACAGTGCCACACTACCTTATGTAAATAACTCCAAGATGACCTAAAGACATTATTATTGCCCAGAAATCTGGAACGCAATCAAGAGAGGAGAAAAAATGGGTTGTCTTTTTTACATTTAATACTTGTGTTAAATTCAACGGGTATAAAAACAATGTGAAAGGATTGATGTCTACAGTATTTGAATACACAGAAGTGAATATGTGTATTTCTAACCCTATTTCTGGCAAGAACATTGCATATTAGTATTCAGAAAGCACGCTTTGCCAATTCCTAACTGATTTAAAATCTAAGCAGGTCCAAATGGCTTGCTTCTGAATAAATATGAAAAATATCAAACTCTCTTGGCTGATTTCACATGGTAATCCAGATAGTTTTAGCATTCCAATAATGTAGGACTATGGTGACATATAACAGAGAATAGATTTTATATTAGAAGGAAATATGTTTCACCATGATTGTTGGCTTATTTGGGAATAGAAGTGTGTTTAAGCCAGTGGTTAGGTTGGCTAATTATAGTTACCAGAGGTGAAATGAGCAACCAATGCTTTTTTGCAATGTGGTATTTTTTCTGGTATGACACTCTAACAGGATCACAAGATGGGACGTGACTCGCTCTAAAATAATATATATATATATATATATATATATATATATATGAAACGCGCAACAGTGAAAAAACATTGGATGGTGTAATGCATACACAAAAGTACTTCATGGGACAGTGCTCCTGCAGATCCCAAAGCGTAGTTTATTTGCACAACCCAAAGTCAAAAATTCTTCTTGTCACAATAAAGCTAAAAAATGAATGAAATGGATCCATAACTGAAAAGGTTGCATGTTGCAGTATCCCCCTTTCTTTAATTTAATGGCCATGCTAAAAAAAAAGATTTGTAAATGATGCATATCCACTTAAAATAATGATATCTCTATCTACCGAGCCCTACAAATAAGGAGGGTATCGGCCTCTTTTACTCCCTACAAATAGGCAAATACTCCCAAAAATAAAAATGGGGAGTGATAATTCTTTCAATAAAAAATGGGAAATGGGAAAATGACACTTAGGAGCTTGTGCCACTGCGTTCACCCAAACGGATCCATGGATGTGTACGGTCCAGTAGTTCATGTAGTACCACAGGAAGAAACCACTAGAATTATGGAAGAGGTCAAAAGTATGGTTTAATATGCATAAATAGCATGGTGCAAAGAAGTAGTTTTCCCCCCAAAGAATTTTGTTTTACAGTTGAAGATATTTTTACTCATTTATAAAATACTACCATTAGGAACGGTACTCTTTTACACCCTAAAAAATCATTTTACTCCCAATTTTCAAAAATAGGGAGTAAAATACTCCCACGTCAAAATCTTTTCTGGAGCACTGTCTCTACCTTAAAATGTTGACCCCATCGAGGTAAGTCCAGCACTCCCTTTGTCTTATCTAAGTACCTTCTAACCAATCATTAAATGACCTTTGTTGAATTACTATCACCAGGCAGCCCTCGTGGAGACTTTGGAGAAAGGGGAAGCTCCTCCATTAAGGTCCCCTCATGTATTTTCAAATGCACATGCGCTTTCTAGTCTTCCTGGCTTTCTGATTCCATGCTCGCATGAGTGCTTGCTCCTCCCACTCCTCTTCGCGTTGCAACCACAGTGTTTTCTGCTTTCTCCTTGGTTCACACACTAGTTTCTTTCTCTCCCTATTGATTTCTCTCTGTCCCACTTCTCCTCAGCTCTGCTGCGCTCAACTTCCACTCCTTCCCGGCTCTGCTGCCTACAGCTCTGCTATTTTCCCTCTCTCTCCCCTGTTTTCTGCTGCCTGCAGTAAGCTGCTCCTTGCCTCGCTCCCTCCCGTTACTTACCTGGCTCCTCCTCCCTCCAGTGCCTCCTTTCTCCCTTGCTTCTGGGACTCATCCGGGTATTCCTTTGGAGACTTACCTGCATCTTTCATTTCGGATTTCTACCTGGAAATCCTTGGATCATTTCAATCTGCATTTCTGGAAGGAAGGGTTTTTTGTAGCCTCAGGTTTTTGTGCCTTCACCTCCGGCTGCTTCCGAGAGGTCAGTCTCCTGCCTAGGCTGTATATTCAGTGGGCAAAGTGGCTAGCTCGCAGGGTCGGCCATTTCTCTACAAAGAACGGAAAACTTCAAAGAAGAAAGGCTCAACTGTACAATGTGACGAGGAAGTGGTGTTCTCATTTGAAGAAGACTCAGGTGAGGACGTGGTGTAAATCCTCAACAATTACCTATATCATGGTAACTAAGTCACTTTTGATCATGCTCCCACACTCTGGAACTCGACTCCTGTATCAGCTTGGAATGCCACCACAATTCTTCAATTCTTTGAAACTCTTGAGACATGGCTTTTTTAACAAAACCTGTCCAAGGACCAATCCCAATGGACACACAGACTGATGCACAGACCACAGCTTACAATACTGCTCTACTGTTAAATGCGCCAGCCCAAACCCTGGCTACCCACACCCTGTACAGTGCCCTGCTTCTCCCAAGCTAGGTCTGTGCTGTAAACAATAACATGAAAATAAATTGGGGCAATGTTGTCTTCTTTTGAATTTTCCGTCACCAATCATTGCTCTGACAGTATTAAAAATGAGTCGCAGCAGTAAAATATCAATCCAGTTTCTATTCCTAAATTTAGAGGCACTTATTGAAACAGTTACTAAATACTCTGGGCCTGATTCACTGAGTATTTTCCAATGGGATTTCACCATTGTAAAACACTTCTGTGAATAAGGGCCTCTGCGTTCGAAAGTGTTCGAAAGTGTTACATTTTATATATTTAGCATAATTCATAACACTTCGTAACACGGCCTGCGGTAGCGGCCGTGTAGTTATGGTTAAGTTGCTCATCTCATAGGAAGAGCAGTTTTTGGGCAGGTTATAACTTTGCTTCCCCTGGACAAATCCATACCAAACTTTGCATTTTTTTTGGGCAAGTTTGGTGAGGTTTCGTGAAGGGGGGCAAAGTTGTAGGGGGGGTCCCAAAGATTTTTTTTTCCATAGACGCAATGGAAAAACATTTTGCTCATGCCTACATCCCAAACCGCTGGTCGGTGTTTTACCAAATTTGCGGCAGGAGCAGCGACTTGGGCCCAAAAGCGTGCTTTTGTAAATTTGGTGGAAATCCATCTAGTAGTTCTTTTTAAAAACAGGCAAAATGTAGGTCTAAAAAATTTGTGATATTTGGGTCAGCAGATTCTTGGGTACATGGCTATATTATGCTGTTCTGCTGTGCTGGTTGTGGCCAGCCACTAGACGTTTGGGTGCATGGCCGGAGGGTCTAGATCCAAGAGTCTAGAGGCTGGCCACAACCACCACAGCACAATACGCCCATGCACCCAAGAATCTGGCCAGTGGCCACAACCCACACACAAACACCAGCTGCTGGAGGCCCAGTCCACTTCTGTGCACATACTATTGCACCCATGCACCCAAGAACCTGGCTAGTGGCCACAACCCACACACATACGCCACCCGCTCAAAGGTCCTGTCCACTTCTGTATACATACTATTGCAGTACTTTCAACCAGTGGCCCATGCACCCAAGAACCAGGCTAGTAGCCACAACCCATACACATACGCCAGCCTCTCGGGGCCCTGTCCACTTCTGTACACATAATATTGCAGTACTTGCAAGCAGTGGGCAGACTATTGGGTGCATGACCTCTGGCCATGCCCCCAAGAATCTAGGGGCAGGGCAAAACCAACACAGCATAATACAGCCATGCACCCAACAATCTGGCGTGTGACCACAACCCACAAACATAAGCCAGCCGTCTGATGCCCTGTCAGCTTCTGTACACATACTGTTACAGTACTTGCAGTCAGTGGGCAGACTCTTGGGTTCATGGCCTCCAGGCACCTTAAATGAATGTTTAAGGTGCACATCTATGTGTTTTTCCTGTAACACACACTGTTGCTGTAGGAGGAATTGAAATGGTGTATGTGTTTTGCTTTTTGGAAGCAGTGGTGGCATGATTGCAGTTAGATACCAATTGGTGTATTTTAACTGTTTCTCCGTTTTCACTTTTTAATACTATCCATTTATGCAGTTTCATTACAGTTGGTTTATTGTAAGTACTGCACTATTGACAACTAATATTGCAGTATTGTGGGGGCAGTTAGATACCTGTTGACGTATTCTAACTGTTGCAAGTTTGACAGTTCTCAAGGGTATGTTTTGTAGTAGTTTCATGGTTGAAGGTGGATTTTAGCAGTTTGACCGCTGGAAGTAACATTATAGTACTGTGGGTGTACTAATATACTAGTTGGCGTATTCTGGCTGTAGATTATTAATAAGTCTTGAAGGGCTTCCTCAGAAGAACTTTCATTTTTGCTGGTGGTTTTTAGATTTTACAATATTGGGCTATAGAGTCGCCCCACAAGAGGGAGGGTTTATTCTGATACAGAGGCACTCATTACAACTCTGGCGGTAGCCGTGCCATGGGAGTTGCATTTTTTCCGGCACCCGTGAATGGGCAAGAACCGGGTCATGCCGAGTTAGGCGGACCCGGTACTTGCCCATTTTCGGGTGACGGAATCAAGGGCCTCCTCAACCCCATTCTGCCCTATAGGGCTGAATGAGGATGGGGATGTCGGATGCAACGGCACAACTCTGCATGTGCCGGTGCATCCGACATGCTCTGCTCACGGTTGCCATTACACACGCCAGGAAAAACCTGGTGGGTGAAACGGTTCCCGCGAGCAGAGCCCGTAGTATGGCGGCCTGGGAAGTACGGTACCGGCATGCTTACCGGTACCGTACTTCCCAGACTGCCATGCTCGTAATGAGGGCCAGAGTCTCCCCCTTCAAGGGGGAGAGTTTATTTTGACACAGAGTCTCCTCTTCAAGGGGAGGATCTCATTCTGATACAGAATCTCACCTTCAAGGGGGAGATTTTATTCAGCTATAGAGTCTCCTTTACAAGGGGGAGTGTTTATTCTGATACAGAGTGCCCTCTTCAAGGGGGAGAGTTTTTTCTGATACAGAATCTCCCCCATTAAGGGGCAATTTATTCAGCGATAGAGTCTCCTCTGCAAGGGGGAGCATTCATCCTGATACAGAGTCTCCCCTTCAAGGTGGAGATTTTATTCTGATGCAGAATCTCCCCCATCATTGGAGATAGTTTATTCTGATTCAGAGTCTCCCCTTAAAGGGTAGAGTTAATGTGTGTACAGAGTCTCCCCTACAAGGGGGAGATTTTATTCAGCTATAAAGTCATCTTTACAAGGAGGGGTGTTTATTCTGATACAGAGTGTAGTCTTCATGGGGCAGAGTTTATTCTGATACAGAATCTCCCCCCTTAATGGGGAGAGTTTATTTAGCTATAGAGTCTGCCCTACACGGGGGAGCGTTTATTCTTATACAGAGTCTCCCCTTCAAGGGGGAGAGTTTATTCGGATACAGAGTCTCCCACTTCAAGGGGGAGAGTTTATTCTGATACAGAATCTCCCCCATCAATGGAGATAGTTTATTCTGATACAGAGTCTTCTCTTAAAGGATATAGTTAATGTGTGTACAGAGTCTCCACTACAAGGGGGAGATTTTATTCAGCTATCAAGTCTCCTTTACAAGGAGGGGTGTTTATTCTGATACAGCATCTCTCCTTCAAGGTGGAGCGTTTATTTTGATACAGAGACTCCCCTTCAAGGGGGAGAATGTATTTTGATACAGAGTCTCCGCCTTCAAAGGGGTGTTTTATTAACCTATAGAGTCTCCTTTACAAGGGGGAGCATGTATTGTGATACAGAGTCTCCCATCAAGGGGGGGCTATTTTTCTGTTACATAGTCTCCCATTCAAGGGGGAGAGTTTAATCTGGTACAGAGTCTCCTCCAAGTTTATTCTGATACAGAGTCTCCCCCTTCAAGGGGGGGAGTTTATTCAGTTCTAGAGTCCCCTTTGCAAGGCGGAGCATGAATTGTGATTGTGATACAGAGTCTTCCCTTCGAGGGTGCGTGAATTGTCTGATACCGAGTGCCCACTTCAAGGGGGAGAGTTTATTCTGATACAGAATCTCCCCCATTAAGGGGGCAATTCATTCAGCGATAGAGTCTCCCCTGCAAGGGGGAGCATTCATCTTGATACAGAGTCTCCCCTTCAAGGTGGAGATTTTATTCTGATGCAGAATCTCCCCCATCAATGGAGATAGTTTATTCTGATTCAGAGTCTCCCCTTAAAGGGTAGAGTTAATGTGTGTACAGAGTCTCCCCTACAAGGGGGAGATTTTATTCAGCTATAAAGTCATCTTTACAAGGAGGGGTGTTTATTCTGATACAGAGTGTAGTCTTCATGGGGCAGAGTTTATTCTGATACAGAATCTCCCCCCTTAATGGGGAGAGTTTATTTAGCTATAGAGTCTGCCCTACACGGGGGAGCGTTTATTCTTATACAGAGTCTCCCCTTCAAGAAGGAGAGTTTATTCAGATACAGAGTCTCCCACTTCAAGGGGGAGAGTTTATTCTGATACAGAGTCTTCTCTTAAAGGATATAGTTAATGTGTGTACAGAGTCTCCACTACAAGGGGGAGATTTTATTCAGCTATCAAGTCTCCTTTACAAGGAGGGGTGTTTATTCTGATACAGCATCTCTCCTTCAAGGTGGAGCGTTTATTTTGATACAGAGTCTCCCCTTCAAGTAGGAGAATGTATTCTGATACAGAGTCTCCCTCTTCAAGGGGGTGTTTTATTAACCTATAGAGTCTCCTTTACAAGGAGGGGTGTTTATTCTGATACAGTGTCTCCCCCTCGAGGGGGAGCATTTATTCTGATACAGAGACTCCCCTTCAAGGGGGAGAATGTATTTTGATACAGAGTCTCCCCCTTCAAAGGGGTGTTTTATTAACCTATAGAGTCTCCTTTACAAGGGGGAGCATGTATTGTGATACAGAGTCTCCCATCAAGGGGGGGCTATTATTCTGTTACAGAGTCTCTCATTCAAGGGGGAGAGTATAATCTGGTACAGAGTCTCCTCCAAGTTTATTCTGATACAGAGTCTCCCCCTTCAAGGGGGGGAGTTTATTCAGTTCTAGAGTCCCCTTTGCAAGGCGGAGCATGAATTGTGATTGTGATACAGAGTCTTCCCTTCAAGGGTGCGTGAATTGTCTGATACCGAGTGCCCACTTCTAGGGGGAGAGTTTATTCTGATACAGAATGTCCCCCATTAAGGGGGCAATTTATTCAGCGATAGAGTCTCCCCTGCAAGGGGGAGCATTCATCTTGATACAGAGTCTCCCCTTCAAGGTGGAGATTTTATTCTGATGCAGAATCTCCCCCATCAATGGAGATAGTTTATTCTGATTCAGAGTCTCCCCTTAAAGGGTAGAGTTCATGTGTGTACAGAGTCTCCCCTACAAGGGGGAGATTTTATTCAGCTATAAAGTCATCTTTACAAGGAGGGGTGTTTATTCTGATACAGAGTGTAGCCTTCATGGGGCAGAGTTTATTCTGATACAGAATCTACCCATTAATGGGGAGAGTTTATTCAGTTATAGAGTCTGCCCTACACGGGGGACCGTTTATTCTTATACAGAGTCTCCCCTTCAAGGGGGAGAGTTTATTCGGATACAGAGTCTCCCACTTCAAGGGGGTGTTTTATTAACCTATAGAGTCTCCTTTACAAGGAGGGGTGTTTATTCTGATACAGCGTCTCCCCCTTAAGGGGGAGCATTTATTCTGCTAGAGAGTCTCCCCTTCAAGGGGGAGAGTCCATTCTGATACAGAATCTCCCCCATCAATGGAGATAGTTTATTCTGATATAGAGTCTCCCCTTAAAGGATAGAGTTAATGTGTGTACAGAGTCTCCCCTACAAGGGGGAGATTTTATTCAGCTATAAAGTCTCCTTTACAAGGAGGGGTGTTTATTCTGATACAGCATCTCTCCTTCAAGGTGGAGCGTTTATTCTGATACAGAGTCTCCCCTTCAAGTAGGAGAATTTATTCTGATACAGAGTCTCCCTCTTCAAGGGGGTGTTTTATTAACCTATAGAGTCTCCTTTACAAGGAGGGGTGTTTATTCTGATACAGCGTCTCCCCCTCAAGGGGGAGCATTTATTCTGATACAGAGTCTCCCATTCAAGGGGGAGAGTTTAATCTGATACAGAGTCTCCCCCAAATGTATTCTGATACAGAGTCTCCCCCTTCAAGGGGGAGAGTTTCTTCAGTTCTAGAGTCCCCTTTACAAGGCGGAGCATGCATTGTGATACAGAGTCTCCCCATCAAGGGTGCGTGATTATTCTGATACAGAGTCTCCCATTCAAGGGGGAGAGTTTAATCTGCTACAGAGTCTCCCCCAAGTTTATTCTGATACAGAGTTTCCCCTTCTATGCGGAGAGTTTATTCTGACACTGAGTTTCCCCCATCAAGGGGACAGTATATTCTGCTATAGCTCCCCCAAGTTTATTCTGCTACAGAGTCTCCCCTTCAAGGGGGAAGAATGTATTGTGATACAGAGTCTCTCCATCAACGGGGGAGTGTATTCTGCTTCAGAGTCTCCCTTTTAAGCGGTTGAGTTTATTCTACTTCAGTGTCTCTCATTCAAGGGTAGGGTGTATTCTGCTATGGAGTCTCGCCTATTCAGGGGGAGAGTTTATTCTGATACAGAGTCTCCCCTTCAAGGGGGAGAGTTGCTTCTGACACAGTGTCTCCTCTTCAAGGTGGAGATATCATTCTGATACAGTGTCTCCCCCATCAAGGGAGAGGTTCTATTCTGTCACAGAGTTTACCTTTCAAGGCATGGTGGGAATTTATTCTGATACAGAGTCTCCCGTTCAAGGGGGAGAGTTTATTTGGATACATAATCTCCCCTTAAAGGGTAGAGTTAATTCTGGTACAGAGTCTCCCCATTCAATGGGGAGAATGTATTCTGATACAGAATCACCTTTACAATGGGGGAATGTGTATTCAGATATAGAGTCTCTCCTTAAAGAGGGAGAGTTTATTCTGATACAGTGTCTCCCCATGAAGGTGGAGAGCTTATTCTGATACAGAGTGCCTTTTATAAGGGGGCAGGGGTCTTTATTCTGATATAGAGTCACCCCCTAAAGGGTAGACTTGATTCTAGTACAGAGTCTCCTCTTCAAAGGGGGAGAGTGTATTCTGCTACATAATCTAACATTAAAGGGGGAGAGTTTGTTTTGCTACAGAGTCTCCCCTTCAAGGGAGAGAGTGTATTCTGATACAGAGTCTCCCCCATCAAGGGGGTGAGTGCATTCTGTCTCCCATTTAAGGGGCTGAGTTTATCTTGCTACAGCACTCCCATTTAAGGAGTGGGTGTATTCTGTTACAGAGTCTCCCCCAATGAAGAGGGGAGTTTATTCTGATACAGGGTCTCCCCTTCAAGGGGGGGAGATTATTCGGAAACAGTGTCTTCTCTTCAAGGGGGAGATCTAATTCTGATACAGTGTCTCCCCCATCAAGGGAGAGGTTTAATTCTGCATCAGAGTTTACCGTTCAAGGGGGAGCATGTATTCTGATATAGAGTCTTCCTTCAAGAGGGAGAGTTTATTCTGCTATAGAATCCACCATTCAAGGGGGATAGTTTATTCTGCTACAGAGTCTCCCCTTCAATGGGGAGAGTTTATTCTGATACAGAGTCTCTACCATCAACGGGGTGAGTGTTTTCTGCTACAGAGTCTACCATTTAAGGGGTTGAGTTTATCCTGCTACAGAGTCTCCCATTCAAGGAGGAGGATTTATTCTGCTACTGAATCTCCCCAATTGTGGAGGAGAGTTTATTCTGATTCTGGGTCTCTCTTTCAAGGGGCAGAGATTATTCTGACACATTGGGCCTCATTACACGGTAGGAGGTAACCATGGCACTATTAGCCCCATGGCTACCCCCTACCGCCTTCTGGGTCCGGGTAGGCAGTATGGGGACTTACCGGGTCATTCCGACCCTGGAGGACCCGGTAAGTCCCCATGCCAATTACCATTCCCCATTCCCATTTGAGCCGCCATAGGGCTCAATGGGAATGGGGAAGGAGCAAATAACGGTACCGCTATTAGTGGTACAGTTATTTTCTCTGAAGTCCCTCAGCGGGTCCCGTCCTTAACGTGTGGTCTGACCACACATTAAGGACGGGACCCACTGAGGGACCTCGTAGTAGGGCGGTAAGGGATTACCGGCACCGGTGCCCTTACAGGTGCCGGTAAGCCCTTACCGCATAACCTGTAATGCGGCCCATTATCTCCTCTTCAAGGGGGAGGTATCATTCTGACACAGTGTATCCCCCATCTAGGGAGAGGTTTATTCTACGTCAGAGTTTACCTTTCAAGGGGGAGAGTTTATTCTGATACAATGTCTCCCCTTCAAATTCTGATACATAGTGTCCTTTATAAGGGGGAACATGTATTCTGATATAGCTTCTTCCTTCAAGAGGGAGAGTTTCTTCGAATACTGAGTCACACCTTAAAATGGGGGAGAGTGTATTCTGCTATAGAATCTACCATTCAAGGGGTATAGTTTATTCTGCTACAGAGTTTCCCTTGAATGGGGAGAGTTTATTCTGATACAGAGTCTCTCCCATCAAGGGGTGGGTGTTTTCTGCTACAGAGTGTACCATTTAAGGGGTTGAGTGTATCCTGCTACAGAGTCTCCCTTTCAAGGGGGAGGATTTATCCTGCTACTGAATCTCCCCAATTGTGGAGGAGAGTTTATTCTGATTCTGGGTCTCTCTTTCAAGCAAGGGGGAGATATTATTCTGACACAGCGTCTCCTCTTCAAGGGGGAGATATCATTCTGATACAGTGTATCCCCCATCAAGGGAGATGTTTTATTCTGCATCAGAGTTTACTGTTCAAGGGGGAGAGTTTATTCTGATACAGAGTCTCCCCTTCAAGGTGGAGAGTTTATTCTGATACAGAGTGTCCTTTATAAGGGGGAGCATTTATTCTGATATAGATTCTTCCTTCAAGAGGGAGAGTTTATTCTGATACCAAGTCACACCTTAAAGGAGGAGAGTGTATTCTGCTATTGAGTCTCCCCTTCAAGGGGGAGAGTTTATTCTGATACAGAGTCTCCTTTACAAGGGGGATGTGTATTCTGATATAGAGTCTTCCCTTCAAGAGGGAGAGGTTATTATTCTGATCCTGAGTCTCCCCTTAAAGGGTAGATTTGATTCTAGTACAGAGTCTCCCTTTCAAAGGGGACGAGTGTATTCTGCTACATAATCTACCATTCAAGGGGGAAAAGTGTATTCTGCTACAAAGTCTCCCCTTCAAGGGGGAGATTGTATTCTGATACAGTGTCTCCCCCATCAAGGGGTTGAGTGTATTCTGCTATGGAGTCTATCATTTAAGGGGTTGCGTTTTTCTTGCTACAGAGTCTCCCATTCAAGGGGGGGGGGGTTATTCTGCTACGGAATCTCTCCAATTGTGGAGGATTTAAGGGGGAGAGATTATTCTGACACAGTGTATCCTCTTCAAGGGGGAGATATCATTCGGATATACAGTGTCTCACCCATCTATGGAGAGGTTTTATTCTACGTCAGAGTTTAACTTTCAAGGGGAGAGTTTATTCTGATACAGAGTCTACTCTACAAGGGAGAGCATTGATTCTGATACAGAATCTCCCCATCAAGGGGGAGAGTTTATTCTGATACAGAGTCTCCTCTGAAAGGGTTGAGTTGATTCTGGGACAGAGTCTCCCCTTCAAGGGTGAGAGTTTCATTCTGATACAGAGTCTCCCCTTCAAGGGTGAATGTTTATTCTGCTACAGAATCTCCCATTCAAGGGGGAGGGTTTATTCTGCTACGGAGTCTCCCCCAGTGAGGAGAGTTTATTCTTATACAGGGTCTCCCCTTCAAAGGGGAGAGATTTTCTGACACAGTGTCTCATCTTCAAGGGGGAGATCTCATTCTGATACAGTGTCTCCCACATCAAGGGAGAGGTTTTATTCTGCATCAGAGTTCACCTTTCAAGGGGGAGGGTTTATTCTGAAACAGAGTCCCCCCCTTCAAGGGGGAGATTGTATTCAGCTATAGAGTCTCCTCTACAAGGGTCAGCATTTATTCTGATATAGAGTCTCCCCTTTAAGGGTAGAGTTGACTCTGGTACAGCGTCTCCCCCATCAAGGGGGAGTGTTTATTCTGATACGGAGTCTCTTCGTCAATGGGGAGAGTTTAGTCAGCTATAGAGCCTCTCCTTCAAGAGGGAGAGTTTATTCTGACACAGAATCTCCCCCATCCAGGGGGACATTTCTTCTGTTACAGAATCTCCCCTTCAAGAGGGAGAGTTTGTTCTGATACATAGTCTCTCTCTTCAAGGGGGGGAGTTTATTCAGCTATAGAGTCTCCTTTACAAGGGAAAACTTTATTCTGATATACAGTCTCCCCTTTAAGGGTAAAGTTGACTCTGGTACAGCGTCTCCCCCATCAAGGGGGAGAGTTTATTCTGATACGGAGTCTCTTCAACAATGGGGAGAGTTTAGTCAGTTATAGAGCCTCTCCTTCAAGAGGGAGAGTTTATTCTGACACAGAATCTCCCCCATCCAGGGGGACATTTATTCTGTTACAGAATCTCCCCTTCAAGAGGGAGAATTTGTTCTGATACAGAGTCTCCCCTTCAAAGGGGAGAGTTTATTCTGATATAGAGTCCCCGCATCAAGAGGAGAGTGTATTCTGCTACAGAGTATCGCCTTTAAGGTGAAGAGTTTCTTCTGATATGGAATCTCCCCCATCAAGGGGGAGAGTTTATTCTCATACATAGTCTCCCCATGAAGGTGGAGTTGATTCTGGTACATAGTCTCCCCTTAAAGGGGTAGAGCTGATTCTGATACAGAGAATCCCCCTTCAATGGGGAGAGTGTATTCTGCTACAGACGCTCCCCTTTATTTATTTATTTATTTATTTATTTGTATCACACTGATCACCCACAGGCATCAGGGCACTACAAAAAGATGCTAAACAATAATGACATACGATGACAGGACATCTGACGTACCAGAGTGAACAGAACAATTAAATAAGGCGGTGTCAGTATCCTATTTACTTGAAAAGATGAGTTTTCAATTTTTTTCAAAAGCTTGTGAGGTTGGAATCTAATCTCAGATTTAGTGGTAGGTTGTTCCATTTGCCAGCGGCAACTGTTGGAAAAGTTCTGCCTAATCCATTTGCTCTCTTGTATGTGAGTACCACAATTTGGCCCATTGTTTCCAATCTGAGGGATCGGCCTGGCACGTATCAGGAAATTTTGGATTTAAGATGAATCGCAGCTTGCCCATGGAGACACTTGTGGACCAGTGTCACTGCTTTAAAGTGGACCCTGTCTTCCACCTTGAGCCAGTGCAATTCGTTCCTGGCATTGCTAATGTGTTGGGCTTTAAATTTCTGCTTGATGACTTTAACAGCATTGTTCTGAATGTGCTGGAATTTGGTAATACATTGTTTACTTGCACCGAGCATTAAATCATTGCCATAGTCGAGACGTGAGAGGATGATTGCTCTGGCTAGGGTGGCACAGTTCTCCTCACTTAAGAGCGGTTTAATTGCTCTTAGGAGTCTTAGATAATATGAGCAATTCTTGCTCACAAACGATGCCCCTTAAAGGGGTAGAGTTGGTTCCAATACAGAATCTCCCCTTCAATGGGAGAGTTTATTCTGATACAGAGTATCCCTTTCAAGGGGGATGGATTATTCTGACTTCAGTTTGTTCTACTACAGAGTCACCCCTCAAAGGAGTAGAGTTGATTCTGATACATAGTGACTGGACCTTTCAGCCCTTTAAGATGGGTTAGCAATAACTTAGAGATGGACGGTGGATGCAGAATTTACTCAGACATCAATAACAGAAACAACCAAGATAGTTGGCAAAAGATACTGGGCCTCATTCCGAGATTGGTGGTAGTCATGGCGCTATTTGCGCCATGCCTGCCACCAATAACGGGTCTGGCACCGGTGTAGTTCAATGGGGATTTACCGGTCTAGTCCGACCCTGGCGAGACTGGTAAGTCCCCATTAAACATGCCATTCCCCATTCCCATTGAGCCCCCATAGGGCTGAATGGGAATGGAGAGGGCGCTAATAACGGGCTTGCGACGTGCACGCCCGTTATTAGCACCCTGGTCCCTTAGCGGGACCCATAAGGGACGTGTGGTCTGACCACACGTTCCTTACAGTCCCTGCCAAGGGACCTCGGAATAGGGCGGTAGGGGATTACCGGCACCGGTCTCCTTACCGGTGCCCGGCATCCCTTACCGCCCTATTCATAATGAGGCCCACTGTGTTAATATCAATTATCTAAAACTGGGAGCACAACAGACATCAACAGACATCCCTCATCATGATCTCTCTTGAGACTTCTCAACGCATTTAATAAACAATTACATTCTTATGGTAAGAAATTGTCATAAGTTATGTTTAACCTGTGTATTACTAACGTCATCCTACATGGCAAAATATAAAAACCTAATGGTGAGTGTTCTACCAGGATCATCTAGGTATATGATCCATACTCGTTTTGGGCAGTGGAAGAAAATGATTTGTTTCTTAACATCAGGTGGTGCAACTAAGCCCTTCCCTTAAAATATGTCACTATGAACGTCACTAAATATATGACGTCTAATTGCCTACACAACTATAGGACCCTTGATCATGCGTTACTTTCCAACCTCCGTCGGTACCCTCCCAACCTACGTTGGCAGTAAGCAGGCAGAAAGTCCAGGTGCAGATGAGCTGGTCTTAACCATTGCTTCCCACCAATGAGCATATCCATCCATCATCACTTCAGTGGCCCACTGTGAATTAGGTCTTTGAACTCGGCCTTGAACATGTTCTTTGCTCCGGGGAATTCAGGGGAGTGAAGGCACACTCTGCCCTTGTGTGTAGGTGTGACCATCATGCTCGTCCAACTTCTTCTCCCCACGTGACGAAAGTCCACGAAAATTGAGCTTTCAGTGTATTAAAACACTATTCTTTACTAGACCTCTGACGTTTTCTTGTTTTCGTCCATGCCTTCTGAACAGGAGCTTTGTTCTTTCACACAATTTTGTATCCAATGTCAGCTCACCCCTGTCTGATATGGCCTTGGCATCATGACTCATCCAACCTCGCATTTCTGAGTTTTCACCTGTAATTCACTTGTTTTCTAACCGCAACATACTTGGAAACTGGGAAAAGCAGCCTTCTTTCTTTTGTTCAGTACGATAGCAGTACAGTGGTGGTGATGACGTCACCATACATCTTCGTCATTCAACCGTCCTGTTTCTTCCGGAATTTCATTCAGATGACCATCGTATTGTCTTGTATACAAGTATGGTTTCCTCAATGGGAACCTTGCTTCCCATATTCTCCTTGGTATCAGTATTTTCACTGGTACCGCATGTGTTTCACACTCCGGCATCTAACATACAGGTGCTGTGGGCGAGATGCTTGAGGTAGGGCTATTTAGCTCCTTCTCTACAAGAGTCTCCCCCTTCTAGGTAGAGAGTTTATTCTAACACAGAGTCACCCCTATCAAGGGTGAATGTTTATTCTGATACAGACAATCCCCCCATTAAGGGGGAGAATGTATTCGGCTACAGAGTGTCCCCTTTATGGTGGATAGTTTTTTCTGATACAGAGTCTCTCCTTTTAAGAAGGAGAGTTATTTCTGCTACACAGTCTTCCCCATCAAGAGGGAGAGTTTATTCTGCTACAGAGTCTCCCCCATCAAGGGGGAGAGTTTATTCTGCTACAGAGTCCCTCCTTTCAACGGGGAGAGTATATTCTGACACAGTGGCTTCTCTTCAAGCGGGAGATCTCATTCTGATACAGTGTCTCCCCCATCAAGGAAGATGTTTTATTCTGTGACAGAGGTTACCTTTCAAGGGGGAGAGTTTATTCTGATATAGAGTCTCCCCTTCAAGGGGGAGTGTTTAGTCTGATACGTAGTCTGCCTCTTCAAGGGGGAGAGTTTATTCAGCTATAGAGTTTCCTGTACAAGGGAGAGCATTGATTCTGGTACAGAGTCTCCTCTTCAAAGTGGAGAGTTTATTCTGATATAGAGTCTCCCCCATTAGAGGGAGAGTTTATTCTGCTACTGAGTCTCCACTTCAGTGGGGGCATTTATTCCTATAAAGAATCTCCCCCATCAAAGAGTAGAGTTTATTCTGATACATATTCTCACCTTAAATGGTGGAGTTGATTCTGGTAAAGAGTCTCCCGCTTCAAGGGGGAGAGTTTATTTTGATACAGCATCTCTCCCATCATGGGGGAGAGTTTATTCTGTTATAGAGTCTCCCCTTCAACGGGGAGGATTTACCCAGGTACAAACTCTCCCCCATCAAGGGTCGAGAGCGTATAATGCTAGAGTCTCCCCTTAAAAGAGTAGAGTTGATTCTGATACAGAATCTCCCCCTGTAATGGGGAGAGTTCATTCAGAAACAGAGTATCCCTTTCAAGGGGGAGAGATTATTCTGACTTGAGTTTATGCTGCTACAGTTTCTCCCCTTAAAGGTGTAGAGTTGATGCTGACAGAAAGTCCCCCTTGCAGGTAGAAAGTTGATTCTATCACAGAGTCACCCCTTCAAAGTGGAGAGTTTATTCTGATATAGAGTCCCACCATCAAGGTGAGAGTTTATTCTGCGACCAACTCTCCCATTCAAGTGGGAATGTTTATTCTGCTACAGAGTCTCCCCTTCAAGGAGGAGAGATTATTCTGATACATAATCTCCCCCATCAAGGGGAAGAATATAGTCTGCTACAGAGTCTCCTTTTAAAGGATATAGTTGATTCTGGTACAGAGTGTCCCCCTTCAAGGGAGAAGTTGATTCTGATAAAGAGTCACCCCTTCAAGGGGGAGAGTTTATTCAGATATATACATTCCCCCACCAAGGGGGAGAGTGGATTCTGCTAGATTCTCACCTTAAAGAGGTAGAGTTGATTCTGATACAGAGTCTCCCCCTTCAATGGGAAGAGTGTATGCTGATAGAAAGTTTCCCTTACAAGGTGGAGAGATTATTCTGCCACACGTTGATTCTGCTGCACAGTCTCCCCTTAAAGGGGTAGAGTGGATTCTGATATAGAGTCTCCCCCTTGTAAGTAGAACGTTTATTCTAATAGAGTCACCCCTAAATGGGGAATGTTTATTCTGATACAGACACTCCCCCATCAAGGGGAAGAATATATTCTGCTGCATAGACCCACCTTCAAGGTGGACAGTTTATCCTGATACAGAATCTCCTCCACGAAGGGGGAAAATGTATTCTGATACATAATCTCCCCTATCAAGCGGGAGAGTTTATTCTGCTGCAGAGTCTTCCCTTAAAGGAGTAGAGTTGATTCTGATACAAAGGCTCCCCCTTGTAGGTAGATAGTTTATTCTAATAGAGTTACCCCTATCAAAGGGGGACATTTATTGTAATACAGACACTCCCCAGCAAGGGGGGGAATGTATTCTGATACAAAGTCTCCCTTTCAAGGTGGAGAGATTATTCTCACACAAGTGTATTCTACTGCAGAGTCTCCCGCTTGTAGGTAGAGAGTTTATTCTTATAGAGTCATCCCTATCAAGGGGGAACATTTATTCTGATACAGATACTCCCCATCAAGGAGGAGAAGGTATTCTGCTGCATAGTCTCCCCTTCAAGGGGGAGTGTTTATTCTGAAACAGAGTCTCTCCTTTCAAGGGGAGACTTTATTTTGATACAGAGTCTCCCACATCGAGGTGGAGAGATTATTCTGATGCAGTGTCTCCCCCACCAAAGGGGAGAAAGTTTTCTGATAAATAATCTTCCCTATCAAGTGGCAGAGTTTATTCTGCTACAGAGTCCCCCCCTTTCACGGGAAAGAGGTTATGCTACTACAGAGACTCTTCCCATCTTGGTGAAGGCTCAACAATTTTTCAGAACAGAGACTTCCCTCGCTTGACCTCCCTAGAAGAGTAGAGACTCAGTTTAAAAAAATGCCACATGGCGAAGGGTTCAAATTGAGCGTGCCACTCCAGGACGACCATCCGGCTGGACAGTATTTGAATAATATTAGCTATTGACACAGGTCGCCAGACTTACGCCGCCACCCAATTCAGTATCTTTGCACGTATTACGTGACTCTATAATTCTTATTACGGCTCATGATCTTCAGACTTAGGTACATAATACTGAGTTATCACTTACATCAAGCACCTACAAATATTTTCGCCACGCCTTGAAAATGACCATGGGTCAAAACACATGTCGGTAAAGGCTTACTTAACTTCTTCATCAGAGTTATTAAAACTGTGGGTTAGCCTCCACTTCCATAGCTGTGGAGCTATCCAACAAAATTCAATTTTCATATAATTTCAACCCAAGCACGTCCAATCCCATTTACCCCAAACCTTAGTGAGTTTCAAAATGAGAGGAAATTAATTTCTTGCCATGCAGGAGAATTTATTTCACAAGGGGAGACTTTGTTACGGGGGAGGGTTTATTTCATGGCACCGGCACACAGGTCAAATTGCAGCTTCAAGTGTAACCTTCTCAACCCCTTACTCCCACGGATGTTCACAAAATGTTCATGGAACGATGCACCCACCTAACAAAACATACGCTTGTCCTAAAAATATAATACAATATTCTCGTACAGATGCCCATTGAGACTATTTGAAATGCTTACAATTTTCAGGCATTTTTCACATCAAAGTCTTACATAGCTCCCAGATTTAAAAATCTAAAATTAGGAACATTCTCGACACAAAACAAGGAAAGTTGTACCTTTCCATTTTCTTGGGAGAGAGTTTTTTTATGAAGGGGCGGGGATTTATTTGTGTAGGGCAGGTATTCGTAAACTGAAGTTTTGTGCATAAATGCATTGACAAATCTTCCTAAATATGCTACATAAATACAAATATTTGCATTTAGATATAACACTATTTTCTTAAAAAAGTAATGTTTAGGCCCACACTGCCGAGTATGTATGATGGAGTCCTAATAGACCAGTAATGAATCTGGCACAAGAGATAACTGACCTCATAGAATCTAGAGCCTCAGTCTAACTGGGCATGATGGAACCAGGCACCTCATCACAGCAGAGGATATCACATTTTAGGTATTAGAAATGTAACCATTTTTTGTTGAAATATCAACATTTTGTGCAGACATGTCTGGTATATGCTGCAAAACCTAGTTTAGTGAATGGTATGTGAGGTCAGAAACCAGCCGGGCAACTGAGACCCATGCCTAACGTCTCATCTCTTTGTATTTCTATTTTCATTGCCTGTTACATTGATATGTTGTATTTGAACAGCAAACTTTATGTTAAAATTAGAAATGACTGTTGTTCCACTGCAATTACCTTAACGTTTTCACTAAAAAATATAATTTTTTGAAAATCACAAATTATTTGTGTTTTGTTGTAATCTCTTCAACTGTTTTCTTTAGGAAATGTCTTTTGCAGCTTAACTGTGTGGAGTCTATACATATGAGTAAGAAATATGTGACTTTTACTGACAAGACCGCCAGTCCTAACAATGACCTCCCTAATTATACGGGCACCGAAAAGGGTCTAGTAACTCACATGCACCTAAATTAGGTATGCAATCTGTCCAAACCACAGAGGGAAGGACAACCCCCTAGTCATAGTGAATGGTATGGACCTTTCATAGCTTTGAACCTGATGAGCCTCCATATTTTGGAGGTTCACCACACTGATGCCAATTTTATGAATATGTTTGGAGGGTGATAAAGGTTTGCTAGAAAGTGATTGGGCTTGGAGGCATTGGGCTTATTGAGAGGGTGAAATGTGCCCAAGGGAAGTGACACTTTTCCCATTATGGTGTGTTGGCAGGTATGGACCTCAGTGCTAACTGGCCATTATGGAATCTAGCACTGCACTAATAACTAAGCATGAAAGAACCTGTCAAAAGAGTTATAACTGGCTGTGACAGAGCCCAGTACTGTGCTACTAAGTGGGCATGATAGTGTAGAACCACAGCCGTAAGCAAGGCATAATAAAATGTGACATCACAGTCGTAATTGGACATAGTGAACAATATTTTATTGTGTATTTGACCCCAGTGCCAGTATTTGTGTCTTTAGATAATTTGCCCATAATTTACATAGTGACAGGGGACAGTTACTCCAGTCTTATATGCCACCCAATATGAAGGAGGTCTGAGAACAGCTAAGCAGTGGTGCACTGTTGCTCACTGTGGTATCTACTTACCCGGTCAGCTCTGTTGCAGAGCAGTATGCAAGGCAGTGCAGCAAGTAATAGGCTCCCCTCAGCACAGTGGTGGACATGCTCCCATGGGGCGGGAAGCAAATCTTACACAACCAAAGTGTGAGGTTGCTGGGTGATGTTCTTGCAGGCAAAGTGCGTTGCTTTGGAACCCAGTCCAAAGGAGCTGTTGACAGCATGAGTTCTTCTCGCCCCAACGCATCTGCAGTACTACATGGGAATGGTGTCATGAGCCAACTTCACTAATGCTTTCTGTGGTTCATGGAGAAGGCAGGGTACGAAGAGAGGTTAATGTTTTCACATGCAACTTGGAAGAGTGACTAGAGTGCTGAGGGAGGAAAGTAAAAACATGTTGTGTGATGGTGCATGTGTGTGTGTGATGCCATGTGCAAGGCTGTGTGTTTTCTGCATGTATGAAGGAGTATATGAAGGGGTGTGTGATGGTGTGTGTGTGTGTCCATGTCTGATGGTGTGTGTTTTTGATAGTGTGGGTGTGTGAGGGGGCAGACTTTCGAAAAAAAAGCTCTTTGCCTGGTTTGTACTTGTTCATTATCCTTGCTCTCTGTTGGATACTTCTTTGCAGTCTATTTAGCAGTGGGGCATCATGGAGAATGCACAACAGAAGAGAAGAACAAACTGTTTATTCTGTGTCTTTAGTCTTGCACATAATTGATAATAGCAATAGGTATTTTATATATGATTTCTTGATTTCCCTGGGAACTTTAGGTTTTATGGAATGGCTCAGAATAACTCGTCAAGAGATAAGCAGCAAACTCAAACAACTGATTTTTCCACATTAGTGTATTTCTTTTCCACATTAGTGTAAGATCCTCTCTTGAAACTGCAATGCTATAGTTTCTAACCATTACCAGTGCAAGGTTTTTGGCAGGCCTTGCTATGTGGTTCCCCATGCACTGCCTAGTTTCTTGTTAATGTGGTCATATCAACTGTTTGTAGGGTCGATCTGGTTGCCCTTACCCCTGGCATGTGAGACTGCCTCCTTGAACTACCTGACCCTAGGCATGTCCTATTTCAAAATTGTGCATCCATGGAGAATAGCTATCTTATTGCATAAGTAATTTGATGCAAAACAAATACATCATCCAATTGGAAGCATTACAATGGCATCCTTAAAATATATACTTTTAAAAAATATTCTTGAAATGTTCACAATCTTCAACAACCGTTCAAAATGATACTTTTATATGGTTTGCAAACATTCAAAAAGTAGTAAACAACGTGTTTTGCACATTGTTTACACCTTAGTAAGCACTTTGCTAATGATCATGAAACAATATTTGCAAAGTGCAAATGACCACAATCTTTGTGAAAGGTTTGCAAGATTCTTTTAAACCTTTGTAAGTATTTCTTTTATGGTTTCAAAAGCCTTGGAAAACTTTTGAAACCACACATATTATATGGTTTGCACCATGTGAAACATAGTAAACAGATGGTTTGCACTTGGTTTACATCCTTGTAAACATTTTGCAAACAGAATGTTCGCTCTTAAAAATGTTGAGTAAAACCTAAGTAAACATTAAGTTTGCAAATGGTTTGCAATATTGTTGTAAACTGAAGAAAAGCCAATGTTTTGAGATGCTTTACACATGCGAGAATATTTGTAAACTACCACCTTCATTCAGTGGTAGTCTATCAGATCTTGGTCTCTTTCCTATGGATAACATACTCTCAAGTTTCTGCACCAAACCAATAGAAAGCAGATTGGCACACAGGAACTGGGTATTTCAGAACTGCACACATCAATACAACATATTTTGCATCTTCTTCTCTCACAGTGACAGTAATGCCCCCTCCTCTTTTTTTACAGAGCCACACACAGTGTGACCACCAAAGGTGGCGTCAGAACATTATTCAAGACCACATACATTCATGATGTTTCTTTAGTCTATTCTTTCAATGGAATGTGGTTAAGAGTACATGCAAGTCGACCTACATGGAACACCGCAGATATGTTTGCTGCTTTTATAATACCATGTGAACCACATTTTCCTACATGGAACACCGCAGATATGTTTGCTGATTTTATAATACCATGTGAACCACATTTTCTTTTTAAAACTCTATAAATAATGGTTGAGTGACCAGTTACATAGCCCTTCTCTCTTGTTAGGTTAGCTACTGCGGTGGGCTTATCCATGTTTTATTCATAAAATGTCTTTAGTCTATTGCCATTCTTATTCAATACCAATTGAGCCTGGACCATTAGATTAGGGCCAATAACTGTTCACAGCGTCATTAATTAGTCAATAATGGCTGGAGTGGCGCACTCTCCCTGGTGGTACGCTTAGGCCTTTCAACTCAAATGACAGATTGTTAAAACACAGGTTGTCCGGCCAGTCTAGCAATTAATGCCTTTATCAGCCCGGGAAAATGTCTAAGGTTTCTTTTTTAAAGGCAAGAGGACCTAGCGTTACACCTGGGGCGCTAGTGCTAAAAATAAACTACAAACAAGTGACCACCAAGGAAATAGGAAAGGGACCACGTTCTGTTTCCAAAGTGAAGAGCAGCAGTGAGAATGGGAGAGATGATGAGAAGTAGTTCCATGCAGGGAAAATATATTTTTTTAAATGTTTAATTGCAAGCAGTGTGGTGGAAACCAAGGCAAAAAAATAAAGGGAAGCTAGCTAAAGTAGCCAACAGCTCATTTGAAATGTGGTTTTACATTATAGTGGAGCCCCTGTTTTTCAGGCGCATATTCACTTCCCTCATCCCAGGCCAGGGGCAGTCCGCATGGGAACAAAGCACGTCCACCCACCAGATGAGCTGGGAAGGAAAGGCACTCTGCAACTTGCAAAAACAATTGTTGTTAAACAGAAGATGGGCGACTCGTTCTTTCAAAGAAATACTACTTTAGAATGACCGCCATGGAAATGGAAGTGAGGCTCCAATCAGAGCCTCTCTTCCATGTCCATGGTAGCCATCGGACTTGAGAGCAGCTCACCATGGTGCTGGGGAATTGTAACCTCTTCAGGTAAGTGTGAGGGTGGAGAGAAGTGGGGATGACGGTGGGAGGGATAGACATGGTGGGGTGGGCGCTGTCAGGTCTGAGGTTGCTCTGAACGCAGGCTTATACAGTCTACATTCTGGGCAACCAGATTGATTGATCCGCTGAAGCAGTGCTAATGAACATTCTTAACCCTTCCCTTCTAACACTAATTCCCTCCTATGTTCCTCTGGAGTGTGATGTTTCTAAAGGGCACTGATCTGCCAGCTCAGCCTCCCTGGGTCATAGGGAGACTCCGAGTGTAGACCTGATGGTACAGACCCCTAAACCTTTCCTGGCACTGCCCACTGTAGAGGGGGTCAGTAGATGGCCCCAATGGGCCACCCCACCCTCCACCCTTTGGGCAGCTTCTGACAGGCCACCTCTTCCCTGACTTGACCCACACCAATGGACTAGCAACTCTTTTTTCCTTCTACCCCCTTATCTACTTAACTCTATATGCATTCCCCTACTTAACCCTCATACCCAACTCTATTCCCCCTACTTAACTATTAGCATATATATGAATAGCTATAAACAACTATACCTGTAATCTATACACTTACACCTAAACATACATTTATATACGCAACAACAACATATGAAAACATAATATGTCACATAAGGGTGACTGCTGCAGTCAGCCACCCATTCTCAGTACGTGAAGGTACTGCATATTGTGGTTGATTAGGGGTCTTCCCCCTGACAAACATTGGGGCTGCCTCCCCCAGAATGTGGTACCCCAAGTCCTGCTGTTCTTCAGGGGTGGCCCGTCCACCACATGGGGCCACCTGCTCTCTCTGTGTGGCCTGCACCAGCCAAAGTGTGTTTACAGGCAGCCTTGTCTGCTGCGTGGGGCTCTCTCACGCCGCCACAGCCCACAGCCTGTTCTTATCTTCTGAGTCAGCCCCTTACCATGGGGGGATGCTCAGGATTGCCACCTTGACCTGTGGCCACTTCAAGTCTTTTTGGGCAGCACCATGACCTGGGGGAACTGTCCATTGGCACTGCTGCGGCCCTGGCATTTCTCATTCTTGATGCCACATCCTTGCTATTCTGGGAGATGATGCCATCATCAAGACTGCACCCCTCAACACTCTGCAAGGTCTTGTTGCCCTGCCCCCACTCTTCAGTGCATGGAAGTGGTGCTGGGGGTGAGTCACTCTCTTTCCAGACCTGTGGTTGGCTTCCTGCACTCCCTGCTACACCTGGGTCAGCCAATGTGGCGGATCGGACTTCTCTTCACTGGTCCACTCAATGTTGTGGAATTGACTTCCCCTGCTTCTACTCTCTCCACACAGGTATTTTCTTCACCACCCCTCCTGGTGGGGCAGGGCAGACTTTAGTCACTGCCTCTTCACCTCATGGGCCTTACCTGGAATACACAGCCTGGCGGACTTCTCTTCATGGCCTGCATTGCCTGGTAACAGGTGACATGCTTCGGTCACCGAATTCAAGTTGCCCCATGCACATGGCCCAGACTGAGTGGCTCTTACTCCACACAGACCACCATGCACATCCGGTCTGGGACTTGAGTATTGGGCTCACCTGAAGAAAGGGACGCACTGCAACCTGCAAATAAAATGTATGTTAAACAGTAGTTAGGCAACACCCCGAATTAATACCTGCTAACTACATAAGACACAGACACCAAGTAGATTTTCTAGGGCGCCATACAGGGACCCATCTTTATTTATAAATAACACATGCACACCATTTCCTATTCAACTTAATCCTTCCCCCCTCAATCGAATCGTCTTCCATGTTCTACTGGTTTAAGTTCTCTCTACAAGGATCTGTTCTGTCAGTCCACCTTTGCTTAGTGGGATCAGCAGAAGACCCATAGCAACTGATGGAGCAGACCCCTAACCTCTACCTGGCAAAAGCCACTGTAGAGTGGGGGTCAGTAGATGGCTCAAGTGGGTAGTCTCATCTTCTAGGCAACCTGTGACAGGCCTCCACTTCCACACACTAACAATTATTCTACCCCGTATCTACTTAACTCAATGCACATTACCCTACTTAACCTCTGCCAGGAGGATAGGTCAGGGGCAATGGGTTTCCTTTGGAAGCAATACAATGCAGAGCAGCACAGGTTTGAATCTGAGTCAGCATGAAGTGCAATGTAAAAGCTCGATTTGTTTCATTGTTTTATTGTTTTATCCAACTCTATTTCCACTGCTTAACTATTTAACTATATAGCATGCAATATACATGAATAACTATTAACAACTATACCTATTACCTATGCACTTACTTAAGCAATAGGCACTGAGCGGGGGGGGGGCATTACCACTTCAGGTAATGTCCCAGGGTCTGAAGCGGTAATGCACCCCTTGGAGGGGCTTATTACTATTAGTACTCTGGCCCGCAAGAACGGAGTACTAATAGTCTATGTTTTCAGTTGAGAGACGCGGTCGGTGTTTTGAAACTGAAGAAAAGAAAAAAGAAAATCAAATGGCCACCATGTAATGGGGAGAAGGCACTACATTTAGTCCCTTCTCACTTTTCATGGCAGCCATTGAAGGAAGAAAAAAAAAACAAAGAAAATGGCTGCCATGGAAATGAGAGACGCCACTACACATAGTCCCTTCTCCCTTTCCATGGCGGGCACTCCCGGAAGGAACCTGGGGCTGCAGCAGTGAGCAGAGCCTTGTCGGCTAGGTAAGGACCCGGCAAGGGCAATCAGATCATGTAAAACAATCTGATTGTCCCTCAACGGGTACTAACTTTAAATATGCATTTATATACACAAGAATCATATGAAAACCTAATATGTTACATAGGGGTAAACTGATGCAGTCAAACAACCCTTCTCAGTACCTGAAAGTGCTGTCTAGGGTGGTTGATGGGGGTATGTGAACAGCGGACTGCTTGTATCATCTGGGGCAGCCCCGTGCACTGAGGGGGCACCCGTGATCACCACTGCCACCCTGGAACATTTGATTCTTCAGACTGCACTGCTGTTTCCCTGGTGGATGCCACAATCAACACCAATGCGCCTGTGGTGCCCTGCAAGATTGTGCAAGCCCACCCCCTCCCTTCATAGCATTGGAGTGCCGTAGAGGGTGGGTTGCCCTCTTACCAGAGCTCTGGCCAACTTGCTGGAGCTCGCTGCTTCATCCTGGCTGCACAACATGGTGGCCGGGACTTCTCTTCACTGTTCCGCCCAACAGGGAGGAGCAGACTTCCCGGCGGCTCCTTGCTTTACCCAAGTGGCCGATGCAGTGACCCTGTGCTTTTCCGCACTGCCCCAGATGGCAGGGGAGGAACTTCAACCACACGACCAAACCCACCATACACAGCCCAGGAGTACTTCGGGGTCTGCCTTGCTTGGCCTCGGGTCAGGGGGACTTCTGAAGCAGGGGAACTCTGTTCTTTTATTTTATTTCCGGATTCCATCCGGCCACATGGTGACCTGTATGGTTCAGTCCTTCCATATAAACACATTCACTACACAAAATACATGAAAAAGAGTATTGTAATTCTTACACCATGGTGTCTGGGTCTTAATTTTCATATTCCTCTCAGGGCACAATCAACTAGCCCAGCCCAGCTGGGCCCAATTAGGGCCATGGGATGCAAGAGGATTCAGCTCATGTTCCAAGTAACCTGATTGGTTGTTCACCAACTCCTGGGTTGCAAATTCTAAAGTGAAAAGACTTGATATATCTTTCATTTCATTTTTGGCTCATATAAAGCTTAATATAGGCATTGTCTTCATTCAAGGTATGCACAACATTGCGAGTAATTGACACCAAAACCTTAGTTACTTGCTGTGTTACCAATCAATGGTCAAGTATTCACACCATTGTCAAGGTTGTGTGCAGTTGGCCAGGTTCCACTGTGCTCAGTTAGCCAGCACTACCAGATTCCATTAAGCACAGTTTGCGAAGCAGGGTTATATTGCCTTCTGTGCATTTAGCAAAAGAAGTGCCAAGATCAATTCAACTGCCAATTATTTTTGAAGTGTGTGATTTTGTCCAGTGGAGGGTGGAGTTAAGCGGAGTGAGGTGGGATCTATATATATATATATATATAACAAAGTTTTTTTCACTGAATATATATATATATTCAGTGAAAAAAACTTTGTTATATATATATATATCCCACCTCACTCCGCTTAACTCCACCCTCCACTGGACAAAATCACACACTTCAAAAATAATTGGCAGTTGAATTGATCTTGGCACTTCTTTTCACTGAATTTCATAGGTTTTTAGTAGCGCAACTTAACCATAACGTCCCTTTAACAAAGTTTTTTTCACTGAATATATATATATTCAGTGAAAAAAACTTTGTTAAAGGGACGTTATGGTTAAGTTGCGCTACTAAAAACCTATGAAATTCAGTGAAAAAACTTTGTTAAAGGGACGTTATGGTTCCAAGTAAAACCGAAAAACCCTTGAAATTCGCTAGTTATGGTAAACTAAGCAACCATAACTCGCGCCACCACCGTGCACTGCTAAGACTAACACCCAGGACATCAAAGATGACATCACAAATGTCATTGATGACATCACATGTGTATGTACTTCTCCTGAAATATGTGTAGAAGGGATTCTTATTATGTTGCGAAAAAAGTGTCAAGAATCATTGCAAGAAATATACCCTAATAAGTGCATTGAACGATGCATTGATATAAATAGCATCCTATTATGGGGTTCTATCTAGTACACATATTGAGTCCTTAGAACACCCCCCAGTCAGTTTATTTAGAACATTTCAGAACACCCGTGATGTCGGCAAACAAATCGAACACAAAAAGAACGTCTAACACATAAAAAACACAACTTTCATCCTATCTCATACACTCCCACCCTCCCCAAACACTCCTACACACCAACACACTCTACTAAATACACATTTTGAACAAAGTTTCACCGCGCTGTCCGCGGACGTCCGCGAATCCAAGATGGCGGGCGCTACCGAAAAATCTGACGCGCTTCACGCTCCACGCCGTCCAATCAGCGAACACGTTGCATGTCCGCGAACATCACGCAAGACGATCGGCCAATCAGGACACTGTCCGCGGAGCGAACAGGGAAGTGTGTCCGCAAACCGAACACAGATATCACTAATTTTTTTTTACCTACTTTTTGGTCATTTTAAAAAAAACTACTGGACGGATTTTCACCAAATTTGCAAAAGCACGCTTTCGGGACCAAGCCGCTGCTCCTGGTCCAAATTTGGTGGAAATCCGTCACGGTTTGGGCTGTAGGCACGAGCAAAATTGTTTTCCCATTCAGTCTATGGGAAAAAAAAAAGTTTTGGGACCCCCCCTATAACTTTGCCCCCCCTGGACGAATCCTCACCAAACTTTGCAAAACAATTCAGAGTGACCCAAATACTTTTTTTTGCAAAGTTTGGTGAGGATCCGTCCAAAGAGAGCGAAGTTATAAGCCACCCAAAAAGTGCTCTTCCTATGGAAACAGCAACTTAACCATAACTACATGGCCACTACCGTGGCCATATAATATATATATATATATTTGCCAGTTTTGGTAAGCTAAGCAACCATAACTCGTGCCACCACTGTGCACTACTGAGACTCACTTCCATTACATCACTGATGACATGCAAAAAAAGGACGTTGGCTAAATAGCCAGCAGTGCAGGCTGCACTCCGGGGGACCACACTGACACACTGATGTGGCCAATTTGTGTTTTTTGGTTAAAGTAATTCACACAAAATCCAACACTTTTTGATTCAACTTATTAACTCAATGCTGATTTAATAGACTTCAATCAGTATTGTTACATTCTTTTCGTAGAGTTGCAGATACATTGATTGCTTGGCCTATGCATTTGGGACATTACCGTCCTTCATCAGGGCCTCGTTTACCAACATGTAATGATCCAAAATCATTACAAGGTTCCCCATAAAAGTCAGCCGCATAATATCCGCACACCATTTCGATTGCACCAAAATGTGACGTAATTCGCATTGTTCATCAACACAGCACAATTCCATAAACAAAAACTGCAGCCATTGCCTATACGTATGTATGATTATGTTCCTTGTATTAACAACAACACTCCAATATAATGTTTTGTTTAGATGGACATTATTTAATACATTACTTAGTTCATGATAGGTCTCCCGATCACCCCTGACATCGTTTTACCAATATTATAAACAAAACCCCTTGTAGGGACTTTTCTTCAAATTTAATTTCATTTGTGATTTCATCTTTGATGTCCAGGGTGGTAGTTTTAGCAGTGCACTGTGGTGGCACGAGTTATGGTTGCTAGGCTTATCATAACTGGTGAATTTCTGTTTTTTTTAGTTTTACCTGTAACCATAATGTCCCTTTAACAAAGTGTTTTCACTACATTTCATTGGTTTTTATTAGTTCAACTTTTCCATAACGTCCCTTTAACATAGTTTTTTCAATGAATTTAATAGGTTTTTATTGGTGCAACTTAACCATAATATCCCTTTAACAAAGATTGTTCTGTGAATTTCATGGGTTTTTGATGAGGGAAAATATTTCATGATGTTACTTCATGGTATATAAATTATGAATCATTCCTCAATTAACATTTATGAAAGAACTGTAAACCTCCTCTAACAAACATATTTTTTGCAACGTATACTGATCTGTGTCGTTATCAGCAGCGCATGCTGGGATGCAACTCATGGTTGAATTGCCTAGGGCATGAGGCTTGACCATGACGCCAGCCCCACCAAACCACCCCTGTTATCCACTGAATTTACCCTGCATTCTAGTTCAGTGTCCACATACCCTCATAATGTGAACAATGGCCAGTGCTCATGGCTTGTAGCCATGGCCAGTCTCCAAAATCAATGGGGCACGGTCTTCGGCCATGCCACATTCCCAAATAGGCAAATCAGAGTAGACATTTGTCCTGGCCAAGGGCCATGCCCACTGCCCAGGCAGCAAAGTTATATCACAATTTTTTTTACTTACTTTTGACACTTTGAAAAAAGTAAAACACAGGACAGATGTGCAAAACCATGCTTTAAAGGCATTGCTGATGCTCCTCGCGCATGTTTGCTGCAATCCTGTCCAGCACTTCAGGCTGTGGCCATGGACAGAGTTTGTTTTACCATTCAAACCTATCTAGATTTTGAAAAACTTTACCACATAGCCCACTTAACCCCATTGCATGTCCCCCGTGGTCATGGCCTGTAGCCAGATTGTTCGGGTCATGGCCATGACCCAGATAATCTGACTACTGCCCATGGCCACAGGCTATACCTCAGCCACCAAAGGTATATACATCACTATTTTCTGTATCTACGTTTTGACACTTTTCAAAAAATAAAACACAGACATATTTGCAAAACCATGCTTTCGGGTGCTTGTCAATGCTCCTTGCACATGTTTGATGCAAATCTGTCCATGTTTTATTTTTTGGAAACTGTCAAAATGTACATACAAAAAATAGTCATATAACTTAGCCCACACTTGACAAAATCCATTCAGACTTTGCACAAACATTCAAGGTTGGATCTATAATCTTTCTGAAAGCTTTTGTGGAGATTTGTCAAACATCCATCTAAAAATGTTGAGACCCCCCCTCTAATTTTCCCCCTCTTGACAAAATCCCACAAACTTTGCAAAAACATTCAAATCTGGGGCAAACATACTTTTTGCAAACTTGTGTGCACATTCTTCAAACGGCACCAAATTTATAAGACTTTCAAATAATTTGGGGACCCCCACTTTCTAATTTGGCCCCATTTTTGGCAAAACAGCACCACATTTTGCAGAACCATTCAGGGTCAGGTCTAACATCATATTGCAATATTTCATGCAGTATCATTGAGTGGCGCCAACATTATAAGCCCAAAAACTGCTTTTCACCAACCCTGTAATGCAGGAATATGTCTGGATGTCCCCGAACATCTGATGTGGGTAGACTTCGTAGAGGAAAAAACACCCGATTTTTGGCTTTTTATGGCCATATCCCATCACATCTTCATCACCCCTCACCTCTCCAGAGATAGTTTAATTAGTTTGACAGGTACAATGTTGTGTTTTTTAATATGTTATTACTGTGATGTCCGCAGACTATAGGCACTGTTTGTGAATTCAACATGGCATCCGTTTCAAATGTTTTGATGCACCTCACATTTTTAATCGACCAATCAGCAAGCATGTATAATGTCTGCAAACATCACGCTGCACTCTGATTGGTCCAGAGGCCTCCCCAGAATTCTAATCAGGAAATGAGTCCACAGACTTGACCCAGATATCACAATGTCTTTGCCTACCTTATTTGGGCAATTAAAAAAAAAACCTAATGGATGGATTTACACCAAATTTACAAAAGCACGCTTTCCGAACCAAGCCGCCACTCCTGCCGCACATTTGGTAGAACTTCATCCAGCAGTTTGGCCTGCAGGCATGAGCAAACATTAGTTTCCATTGAGTCTATGAGGATTTACATAAAAGTTGTGACCCCTCTGTATAACTTTACCCCTTCCCGGACGAAACCGCACTAAACTTCGCAAAATCATTCTGAGGGGGCCATATAGTTTTTTGCAAAGTTTGGTGAGAATTCTTTCGGGGGAGGCAAAGTTATAAGGCGCCCAAAACGTGCTCTTTCTGTTAGTCAAGCAACTTAACCATAACCACAGGGCCACTACCGCAGGCCCTGTAATAAATGTATGTGTATTTTATGTAGTGCTGCTGCAGTTCCTGATTGGATAAATGTGCCCTTGTTCTCGCTTCTTTCCCACAAGGGTTCAATGTATACTGCCATTTCAGGGACAAACAACATCTAACAGAATAGAATGAATTCTGAACAGGATGGAAGCAGCAGGCCACAATAAGGTACCCTTACCTAACACCGAAAACTCATATTACAAGAATATTTTTGCCCGAAGGGGCTTTGTTACCTGTCAACGAAAACTAAAAATGTTACTTTAAAAGTAAGTAAGAATAAGAATGATGTGCTAATGAAAATCAAACAGGGACACTAGTTTAGCCTATAACTCTGGAAATAGATGTTGACAAGAGTGTTTTTTTCTGTAGTATAAGACTATTATAATACACAGCCTATAAACTACCAGATGCCCACATATTTGCAATGGAACAAATCCGGAGATGCTCAGAGCATCTCCGATTTGCTCCTGCCATCTTGTACCTTGTTCAAAAATCTTTAAAGAGGGGCATATCGAAAGTTTGCCTGGAGCATCTTTGAGATGGACATACCCAATTGTTATACACAAAGATTTGTTCAAGGGCATCTCATATATTCTCCAGGCAGCAATGAATATGCACTTTTGTGAATCAGGCAAAATGTATCAGGAGCAAATCTGAGATTTATGGGAATGACATCATCAACAAGAAAACAGACTCAGAAACTGCAGCTCAGGAGCCGCACCTCAAGATGAGATTCATTTTAAAAAGTTAATCACTCCCTTAGCACACGCGTATGAACTGCACAGGTGCTAAAGGGTGAGGGAATAGTGGGGAAAGGAAGGGGACGCAGGCCAGCAGCACTCAGGATGCTCGGAATTCGGGCTCATACCAGCAAATACAGCCCTCGTTCTAAGCTTTCTGAGTGGCCAGCACCCCTTTGCAGGATGCACATGTATTATATCTTCCTCGCATCGCTCTGCATTAAGCACACCTTCAGATGTTAGCTCATCCAGGGATATAAGGCCATCAGGAGATAGAGGCCTTGCCGGTAGCAAATATTGCAGCAGTTGCTGACTTTGTTATTACATCTAAATATGTAATGTCACACTAAATCTCAGAAAACAGACAAGAATATTTGTGTTTTGTATTTATTTGAAGTATATGGATGTCAATTTCAATTAGACTTGGCTTAAACTAACACATTTACAGATGGTGAAGGCATTCCATAGACGAGTGGGTGCCTGTACAATAGTTTAATGATGAGAACGAGTGGGAAACCATTTTATGAGGGCATGAACAAAGTGGGACATAGAGCAGGGACAAAAGAAAAAATCTAACAAACAAGAAGAATCAGGAGACTCACAAAGGTATCATTAGCCTAGGGAGAAATGTGTTTTAAAATGAAGAGGAGTACTGCATACATGTACACGTTAATGTATACTTGAGATGAGATGCACCAAAAGATCTTTGTCCACTTTTTCAAATTCCACATGACAGACAAAGTTGAGAAGGATAGGCCCAAATCTGACCAAGATCTTCACCTTGCATATCCAGTAACATGGTCCATCTTGGTGTGGATGTGAGAATGGGGAGTTTAGGTGTGTCCAACCCACACACCTTCACACAGTCAATAAAAGGCATTCATTGTGGCAAATATTCAGCAAATTCCACAACCAAGGCCCTGAAATGAGGACACGTGAAATGAGCCATGTCTGACCAAGGGGCAGTGTTGGGTGGTGACTGTGAAGATCCCCTTTCACAGTGCCAGTCACGATCAGCAAGCACTGTCTGTGAGCCCCTGGTACCTTTGCACACCTTATTTTAGTCTGCATTCTGTCTCTCAAACAGTTGTTGCACCCAGAAATATTGCGAAGTTTGAAGGCTTGCAAATGTGTTTTATGGTGCTCTCTGGAATGAAAAGAGTGGGTGTCTCTGGGTTTTCGAACCGTAGGGAAAGGAATTGTGCCATAAGCACGTATGGGGCCCACATTTAATTCAATACACATTTGTGGCTGCTACTGTGACATTAACAACTTCACCTCCACCCGCAACACCAATTAAGTCACCCTACTACTAAATTCCCAGCAACAAACTACAAATATGCATAATACATCAAAGCCAGGCCCATTTTTTTTTATATGATATGGGTGTTCGAGGAATTGACAACAACAACAATAAAAACAGCAAAACCGGTCAAAAGAGAATACATGAAGAGGACAGAAATGGAGCAGTAATAGGGACTGGGCAGCAGCTTCCTCCAGGTGGGTCGTTTTCCTAAAAGTAGTGATTGCCTGGAGGGGATCGCCAACGTGTGCACTTTCGGGTACTTTGGTAGCCAACGAGTGATTTGTGTGCTTTGTATAACTGAATGCAAAATATGTGTGCTAAAACCTTGATAAAAAAGGTTGAAACACATCTTTGCACTTTGTAGTGAATAGAAATGGAAATGCCTTCGGCATCGCTTGACAGAGGCATTTACAATAGATTCCTATGGTATCCGCCTGCATTTAGCTCCTGCTAAAACTATCGGATTCCCTAGTAATCCTATGCAAATGGCCAGCAGGATACTATCATGCACGGGGTTATGCATGTTTTAATGGCAGGCAGCTGATGTTAGGCAGTTTGTAAAGGTAATTGTTTTCTGTGCCCTTGCTCTACTTGCCAAAACCCCCACAAATGCCCCATAATGTTTAAGGAGGAGCAATACTATGCATTACCGATTTAGGACTGGTTGTGATCCTCCGGGGTCTTGGAAAATTACCTAACCATGTGGTTGTAAACCTTACTAGTTCAGCCTTAACAAACATATGAGTTTGGCCATCCACAGTCACTTATAGGATGCACCATGAAATGTGTCACTGTTTTCTCCCTTGCCACTTGTTTGAAAGCCATCAAGGATTTTCTCAGATTCACTACAGTCTTTCTATGATCATTAATAAGCATACTCTTGCACTTTGCTTCCTGCAAGTGAGTTCTCTGAAGTCTCCTGCCTCCTTGGGCTTGACCACCAGTTCTTTCAGTGTATATCTTAGGAACCTAAGGTTTCAACCCTCTTTGGCTGGCAGCAGGGCTAACGTGTGTTTGGCTCTTTCTATTTCTAGTATTTTTCCTGGTACCTAGTACTTTTTAAAACATGTATTTATTTGTTGTGCAAAATGATTTTCAATTAAAAGCATACACATTTATAAGCCTTGGTGTTCCCTCCTCAAAAACGAACTTCCTGGACATCGTAAGTAAGAGCTGGAACTGGATAGTTATGTTGCTGTCTCTTCTCCTGCCCTTTCTTAGAAATTAATATATTAAAGACAAAGGTAGATACTTGCCCGATTTCAAAAATAGACTAGTTGTAGATGTGCAGTGTACAAAATAGACGCTTTTCTTTCTTGATCGGATAGTGCAGTCTATTTTGACAGAGCCTGTCTTTGAGGAAGATCCTTAGGCAATGGCTTGATCATTGCACCTTAACTGCACAGTAAGCCATTTTACAACAGTTTCCTGAAGATTACTCCTTAGCCCAGTCTAGTCCAGATCATCATCACAGGCAGGGCATTCGATGTTTCGGAAACTTGCCCAATACATGTTCTTCCTCTACTCTATTCCGCTTTTATGAAATGCTTTCTGATAGAGGATTTCAAGCACAGGTTAGATAACCCTATGTGGAGTTTCATTGTGGATGACTCACAAATGTGTATGAAAATCCTAGAGGTGGTGGCTACCAGCATCCTGATACCCCAATATGGATGTATTACATTGTATTGTGCCTTGCTGAAATTCGGCACAATACATTGCAATCAATTAGACAATGGTTGCTCCATTGTTGTAATGACAGCTACTCCATTCATGATCTCTGCTCCGTCAATACTTGCCCAGCTGAGTTCTCTGGTAATATCGACAGACATGTGACTAAGGCTGAAGAGTACCTGGCGAGTTTGGTTTCCCTCACAGCTTTTTGCACAGATGGACTATAGTTAGGGATCCATCTGCACACAGGCTCATTTCATTCCACACTGATAGCTTTTCATAATATTGTGTGCAATGCTTTGATGCCCTGTCGCATGACTTCACTTCAACTTTAAGGAAACCCAAAGTTGTAGGCGTATGGATCCAGATATTGCTCTGAAATGTAGGGACCAATGTTGTGCAGAACTAAAACCAAATCAAATCTTTTCTGAAAGTCTGTTCCAAGATGGAATGCCTTTTTTTTCGAATGGGTGCATGATATGGTTTGCTAGCTGAGTATGAATGTGGTGCAATGAAACTAGGACTTCACAGGTGTATCCTAATATAATTATTGTTAGGCAATACAGGCATATCCACCAGCACACGTTAAATGTACGGCTTTGGCAATAGTGCCGCTCTTCCTGAATCCTTTATCATCGTCCCTGTTGTTTTATCAGAGAAATAGTTGGCCAACATGTCTGAAGTTCAGTTAAGCAGTGGAACAACCATATTTCTTACCCCTAGGCATGTCCCTAAGAGGTGACTTAAGACATTCCTATCCTGTCTTTTGGAAAGGACCGGTCTACAAATGTAGCACCTCTTCTTCATCAGTTTTTTGAGTTCCTCTTTCATGATGTTGCCTTTCTGAGCTGAGCACCTCTGTAACGGGGGTGTTTTATGTGCAAACCTACAACTCTTCTCTCAAAGACATACTGCAAGATCAGTGCGTCCCTCAGATTGAACAACTGGCCCGGACCATGCGCCTGTACTGTAAAGTTTGGATTGTAAAGTGGTTTGTAAAGCACATTTTGACATTTGACACCTTGCTGTGTGCTGCCATGCACGAAAAAGGGGGTTGTTAATTGGGTAGAGGGAGGGACAGATGCAAATCCTGCTGTGTTGATGCTCATAGACAGGAAATACATAAACCCTAAGTGTCAGTGTGTGTTTCAAACAGAAGGGACCCACAAGGTCGATCAGTTGAAGTCAGGGCTCCAACGGCCTAGTTGGTCACTGATGGGGGTCGGGAGCGATAGTGCTGAACAATTGGGCAGTGGTGCTGCTCAGTTAGTGTGCTGCATTTTTAGGAACTTTCTGACATATGCAAGGGCTGATTAAGTGGTTAGTGTAAGGCCGAGTGAGAGGAAGGTGTGCGTCAATGATAGGGGGAGGGGCAATGGCTGTGTGAGGAGGATATGATATATTTTATTTATATTGTGCCCATACACAAGTGTTTCAGAGCGCAACGAGGCAGCGGAGGGGAACAAGGGAGGACAAAACAACGATCTTACTAGGCCCAGTGACATTGAGAACTTGCAAGTGCAGGGGAGGAGAGAAGGGGGAAAGTGCAAAGGGGAGGAGAGGAAAGTGCTGAACATGTGATCAAAATAACAACAAATAGTGCTGCCAGCAGGTGGTAAGTGCGAGAATAAGGCACAGACAACGGGTGTCAGAATAAGTGCAAAAAGGGGACTGTAGGGTTGCAGATACTGACCCAAGTGCAACTGTTGCCAGGGGGCAGTACAAGTGTGAGGCAGGGTAGGCAGGGCTCTGGGCCCGAAATCTAGAGTAGCCATATGCCGAGTGCTGAAGCAGAGAGAGATCAGCATGGGAGAGGAAGAGCAAAGGCAGAGGCAAAGAGGAAGGTCTTGAGGTGCTTCCGGAACCAAAGATGTTTCTCCTCAAGTTTTAGAGAGGCAGGGAGAATGTCGCAGAGGGCGGCCCAAGCCAAAGAAAGAGATCTAACCCCAACTCATTGCTTTGAGAAGCGACTGAACCTGAGGGAGTTGGAGGTGGAGGAGCGAAGAGCTTGAGTAGGAAGCTATTTCTGAAGGGAGCGTTGAAGGTATTACGGCCCCAACCCCCAGAAGGCCTTGTGGACAATGCAAAGGGTCTTGAAATTAATCCTTGCAGCCACAGGGAGCCAATGAAGAGATTTCAGGGCTGAAGAGATATGATTCCTGTGCCTGAGGTCAAGGGCAAGTCTCGCAGTCTTGTTCTGGATGAGTTGCAAAGGGTGGAGGGTATAGGCCGGAAGATTTAGAAAGAAGCTGTTGCAGTAGTCCAGCCTAGAAAGAACCAGAGCTCTAGAGACAGCGAGCTTCTGTGGGAAGGAGAGGAAAGGAAGAATACGTCTGAGGAGAAGCAATTGATAGTTCTTAGAGACATCGGAGATGTGTGGTGAAAAAGAAAGCGTGGATTTGAAGATGACCCCAAGGTTCTTAGTTTCACAGGCGGGAGCAGGGAGAGGGCCAAGGGAGGCCAGCCTGGGAGTGAAAGGAAAGGAAGGGGTGTGTGTGCCAATGAGGAGGACCTCAGTCTTACTGGTATTTAGGCAGAGGTTGTTGGCGGTACACCACTCCTGGATAGCAGACAGACAGTCAGAGATGAGAGAAGGAGAAGAGGTGGCAGAGGGGAGCCTGAAAACGAGCTGAGTGTCATCCTCATAGCACTGGAAATTGGAGCAGAGAGCAGCAATGCAGCGGGCAAGAGGTGCCAGATATTGGTTGAAAAGCCAGGGAGAGAGATTAAACCCCTGGGGAACACCACAGGTAGAGAATGAGAGAGAGGAAAGGAAGGACCCAAGTTGGACATGGGAAGGTTGGTTAGGCCCGGGCCCGGGCCGGATCAGTGATACCCAGGTTATCATGGATTCAGTTGAGCAGGATGGTATGGTTGACTGTTTCAAAGGCAGAAGAGAGATCAAGTAGGACAAGGACAGATGGGGTATTAGAATCAAGGTTGGAGAGCAGGTTTTCTCGGATGTTCAGGAGAGCAGTTTCCGTGCTTCTGGCTGCTCTGTAGCCATATTGATGGCCATGGAGACAGCCAACAGAATCGGTGTGAAGATAAAGCTGAGAGATGGCCAACTTTTCCAGAAGTTTCCAGGTTAATTTGGTTCACAACTGTTGTGGCCACCTTTTGATTCAAGGCTGGTGGTCTGGTCATGTTGGTTAACAGGGCTTGTTGCTGTTCCAGTATAGTTTGAAGGTGATGGGGAGGGAGTCCAACACAAATGAGTACAATCTCCTGTATTTCTTGGCTGGAATGTTGGATGCTGTCCCATGGCATGGATGCGGGAAACACTGGTTGATTCTAATTAAAAGGTCATGGGGAGACAGACTCCATTAAATCAAATCTTAAATAGTCATTGACTGATGGTAATAATGGGGACCCTAGTGTTGTTCTTCCTCAGACCTAAAAATGCAATGTGACCTCTCCTAGTTGCCCATGCCAAGATTGTATTGCCTATAGTTTGGAATGCAAGCCTACACATGTTTCACTCTTACCAATGTAAGAATGATATAAATGTTTTCAAAATGTACAAATCAAGCATTGATAAAACAAACGCACTGTGTAACACAAGATGACCAACAATGGTCACAGTTTCAACATTCAGTTATAAAGTAAAAGGACATGAGTTTTAAAGGACAATAATATGATACAACCCAATTCAATGTGAAATATAACTGTACAATATAGACATATGCAAGGATATGTACAAAAGCGCAAAGCAAAAACAGTAATTTTTAAGTTATGAACAGTTGTCATCTATTGTAACAAAATTAATCATAAATCGCCCCCTAAGTTTGTTTTCAAGATGAAAAGTTAATGATTGTATACACGTGAATGCTGGGTTACTTTATTGATAAGAAGAACAGTTGTAATTTATCTTTTGGGATGACAAATCACTTCTATTTTGGGAATTGTGTTAAATTCCATTTATTAAATATCTGTATGAAACACACTTTTGATTTTTAACCCATTTTATATCATATGTGTTAGCCACCATATGCCACTGACATAGGTTTGACCTAGGGTAACACTTCAAATGGCTTGTGGACTCTGGGGAAAAATATATTTTCGGAATCAGGTGACAATTTCCATACCACCACGTTATGCTTATATCCTCCAGCACAGTATCACGGTTTTACCCATTTCAGAAAGCAACATACTTGTAATGTCTAACAAACAGGCACACGGACACACATGTAAACACATGCCCACAGGTGCGCGCGCACACACACACACGCCTCTGTACATTTTGTCTACAGCATTTAAGGTATAAATGTTAAACCAGCAACCATGCACAGTTTGCATGAAAAAGTAATATGTCAAAATGTCAACTTCACTCATTGCAAAACCTCATACCACTCTAGCATGTCTGCATTCTGCAAAGAGCGAAAACTCGTTATTTGTTCTCCTCTCACCTGCCGTTTACTACATTTCTGAATCATCCATTTCGACCGCGTGATCCCAGAAGATACAAACTACTTTCAGCGGTAAATCTGCCTTTTATGGAATTTCCTCCCCTTCTTTATTTATTTTGCACTTCACTTTTTTCCATATTTCCTGCTTTATTTCAACACTAATGAAACCCTTGCCAAAGCATTGCACAACACAAATATTCTACTTGTGTTAATTTGTCACTTGTGCTATTTCTTCTTTAAAAGGAGCTTTGCTTTTTCTGCACAAATTGCCTTCCCAAATGAATGACAAGATTTGCAGTGCATTTCCTCCAAGTATTCATCAATGTTATGTGGTCAGACCTTGAAGGTAATCGTGGACACCTACATGTTCCCTTCTGATCACAACACTGACGTAGGCTGTCCCTAGATTGTTTGGCCCCAAAAAGAAATGTCATCGCTCAGGTTTAGAAATCTGTCTGCAGGTACACATGCATGGAATGCACTACGACAGTTACGCTCATAATTGAATACACGTGGCTTTCATTCTCCCTCTGTATCCTTCCTGTGCTGTCCCTATCCAATAGAGCTTTCAAAAGAAAAGTAATCGAGAAGTTTGTTTACTTTAGAAATCAAAAACTGGGAATCAATAGCTGAAACATGAAGTCTGCATACATATTATGTTAAATAATTCAGTGACTGAGTACTGCAGTTGGTACCAAATACATGGACCTACTTCATCAATACCCACCTATAATCCATAACCATTGCATTAGAGTACAGATAATGAGAAATGACATAAGAGGAGGGACATGTAGCTTGTAGGAGTTGTTTGGCTATTTTCCCACCCATTGACAGTCCATGGCTAAGCTAATCCTTATGGCCATTCCCACTCAGTCTTCTGAGAGTTAATGACTTAATTGGAGTTGTAAACCTGCTACTGGTGTGATACAAATCTCTTAGCCAGATTTGCTTTCAGCAACTCGATTTATAAGCACTAAGCGTGTCCTTCACTAAAGTCATGATTATGAGGAGGGACACACAGTTTGTAGGTGTTGTTTGGTTATTTGCAAGCCCATTAACAACCCATGGCTATGCTATTCCTTATGGCCATTCCCACCCAGTTCATGCTCCTCCCACCTCAAAATAAATCCTTATGGGAACTCTTTTAGCTCACTTAATCAAGGCTTACCATCAAAAAATCTACTCAAAGTGCCTGCCAATATATTTCCAAAGCAGTCTTCTCAGAGTTAATGACTTAATTGGAGTTGTAAAACCACTACTGATGTAATACAATTCCCTTAGCGAGTTCTGCTTTCAGCTACTCGATTTATAAGCACTATGTGTGTCCTTTACTAAAGTCTTGTTAAAAACAAGCATCCGCAAAGCCAACCGTTTTGGCTTGTGTATAACTATTAGGCATTTGCCAGGCACTGCTATTAGATGCCCAGATAATCATACCATTTTGCATCTGCTATCATCAATGGCCAGTTAATACCACTATGGCTGTCCCTGGCAAGTGCCTTTCCTATACCTACGCAAAAGCCCAAACTGCTGGCATTGCCAGTGCTTGTTTAATTTAATGTTAGCATTTATTAAAGCATTTGGCTCTAGAAAGAGAATTGTGTAATTTTTTGCACCTGCTCAAAACACAAACACACACACAAACACTCTACCACCTTCCAACTCTATAGTAAGAAGCTGCCTGCTTCAGAAATGTTCTTCAATTGGCCCATAATGTACACTTTCCAAAAAGGTAGCTCACTTCAAACACCAGTCATGGCTTTCCATATGATACAGAGCTTTAGTGAATGAAAGAGGCGGTCTTTCTCTAGTGGTCATTCTGTGTTCCAGCCTCTCCTTGGTTTTCATAAGTGACAAAGGCCTTGCAGAGGCCATCCCAATGTAGAAACCTGTGTCTTGAAAGTGGTCAACCATATAACCGATTTCCCCCTATGCATGCTAATAAAGTCCCACATTCTCTCAACTTGGATGCTGTAATAGTTTCCTATTTGCCAAATGTGTTGTCTTTGCAATGGCTCAAAACATCAACATGCAACCACACATTGATAACATCTCTCAATAAATCCTGCACCAACTCTGCCTTCTCTAAAAAGCTATACCCCACATTCTTACAGAATACTTCTGAATGTGGGTAGATACATTCCTACTATAGCAGATAGGTAGCAAATATGGTATTCTTGCTTCTCCCCATATGTTCGCCACCCATCAATCAAAACAATACTCCATTCTGCAGTTTCTGTCACAAAAAAGTGGATCAGATCACTCCCATCCCAAATGATCAGCACTAGTTCCCTCTGTGCACCACCAAATCTCCTTCCAGATTGTAATCTTCATACACAAGGCATTTTACCTTAAACAACCCTCAAATCTGCATAGCAAACCTCCACAGCAGGGAGTTCCTGCTCCATGCACGTTAAACCTATTATAACCATTCGAAATCCCCTAGACGGAGAATGCAAGGACACCAAACCAAGACTGCTCTTGCTTTCGCTCCTAAACTGTTGCACTCTATTCCTGCAGATATGAAGTCTGCCCTGGAGGATTTGATCTTATTCTGCAGATCACAAAATATCCACCTCTTCAGAACCCATCTATTGACAGGTTCCTATTTCTTAGTGCCAATCAGCCACATCTGCTCTCCTCCCGTGCTTCCAATCTTACTCTTCTGTCACGCTTTCCTTTTACCCCCTGTATTATCTCTTCTCCCATTGTTACTGTTGTTATGCCACAGGGTCCGCTATTGATTTTGTGTGAAATTTTGTGTTGCCTTCCTAGCATGGTCCATACTATACAGATATGCTAGTATATAAATGACAATCATTAAAACATGAATCTTTCATTCTGTCAGTGATCACAGACAAAGGTTTCTTCTAGTGTTTCATTGAGCATAAGGCATGGTCAATCACTGGGACTTTATTTTATGTTTTAATTTTACTTTCTTTTATTTTGTTTCACTTTATTGATTTTGATGCGAACCTAGCTGAAGTACAGAAGAGCACTTTACAAATCTAAGGGAGTCAGAATTGGGCTTGGCATTTTATACAGTATTACAGTACTGTTGGGCAGGAAGTTAGGACTCTCCATTGAGAGCAATCGCATTGGCTTACCAGTGGCCCCCATGACCCCATGTCCTAGACCCCTCAGACTTAAAAAAGAAACCATTTCAGAGGAGTCCCTTTGAGTGACAGGTTTGTAGAAAAAGGTAATGTATTTTTTGTAAATGTCTCTGTGTGCGTGCCTTCAAGGGTGTGTTTATCGGTATATTAGGTGAATGTTATCTCAGGAGGATAGCTCAGCAGAAAACGTGCTCGCCTTGAAAGCAAGATGACACGGAGCAACACAGGTTTGATCCCCAGGTCCATGCTTAGAAACTTCTGGGTGTTAAGCGCGTTATAAATAACTTATCATATCAATGTCTGTGAATGAGTGAGTGTAAGATGTATGGGGAGCTAGGTGAATGCTTATGTGTTTATGGTGAGCGGGTACACGTTCAAATAGGCAAGAGAATGATATGTGGATGTGTGTGTGCTCCTGTGCAATGCTGGGCCGAAGAGCTGATTTTTTTTTTTTTTTTTTTGTGGAGGGTGGTGGGAGAGAGCGGGCACGTGTGTTGAGGGAGAAATGGGTGGGGGCACTACAATATAATTGTAATGGGTATCCAGGATAAAACATGATATGTGTTACTAGTGGCAAGACTGGCATTTTGGTGCACCCATTCTTATCATTTCTTACTGTGGCATGATTTATTTTACTGGGCATCTACAATAAAGAAAGCATAACAAGTGTTACTAGTGGCTAGACTGGCATTTTGGTGGAACCAGTCTAGTCTCTTCTTACTGTGGCATGACATTTTTTACTGGGCATCTATAATAAAGTAAGCATGACAAATGTGGCATTGCATTTTTAACTGCAAAGCATTAAATGAATTAAACCATAAATGCTCCACTGCACTGTTGGTGGCTTGCCTCTATTGGATTTTTGTACTGGAGTTACCTGACAAAACCAATTGCAAACGCTCTCGCTTTTACCCAATTTTTTGCAGAAAGGGTGCTGTATACTACACCATTTTAAACCACCATTTTTTTTTCTTGTGGTGGGTAAACATCCCAAATCCCATTTGGTTGGTTTGAGCTCCCTCACCATGCTCTGTCACTATCACAATTTTGTAGTCAGAGTGACTTAAAAAAGATATTCTTTCCTTTTGAAGTCCGAGGCCCCGCCAGGACATGCTCCCAGCTGGTGCGAGAGTGAAGCCTCCGGTTCCTTTACTCTTTACAAGAGAAAAACCGGCTGTGGTTACAGCTTGCATGGACCATGGGAGCTGGAGGCCTTCTTGCAGAGGAGTCCCTTTGAGCGAAAGGTTTGGAGAAAAGGGTAATGTATTTTTTTGTAAATGTCTCTTTGTGGGTGCCTGCAAGGGTGAGTGTATATGTATATTATGTGTACATTGTCTCGGGTGGATAGGTCAGCAGCGACGTGCTCGCCTTGAAAGCAAGACGACACGGAGCAACACAGGTTCGATCCCTGGGTCCATGCTTATAAACTTCTGTATATTAAGCACGTTATAAATAACTTATCATATATATGTGTGTGAACGATTGAGTGTAAGATATATGGGTGGCTAGGTGAATGCTTATGTGTGTTAATGGTGAATGGGTGCACGTTCAAAGAAGCAAGAGAATGATATGTGAATGTGTATGTGCTCGTGTGTAATGCTGGGCCGAAGAGCTGATTTGTTTTTTTTGTGGAGGGTGGTGGGAGAGAGCGGGCACGTGTGTTGAGGGAGAAAGGGGGGTGCGCTACAATATAATTGTAATGGGCATCCAGGATAAAACATGATGTGTTACTAGTGGCAACACTGACATTTTGGTGCACCCATTCTTATCATTTCTTATTGTGGCATGTTTTATTTTACTGGGCATCTATAATAAGGAAAGCATAACAAGTGTTACTAGTGGCTAGACTGGCATTTTGTTGGAGCCAGTCTAGTCCCTTCTTACTGTGGCATGACATTTTTTACTGGGCATATATAATAAAGTAAGCATGATAAGTGTGGCATTGCATTTTTAATTGCAAAGCATTAAATGAATTAAACTATTAATGCTCCAATACACTGTTGGTGGCTTAGATCTATTGGATGTTTTTGTACTGGAGTTACCTGACAAAACCAATTGCAAACGCTCTTGCTTTTTACCCAATTTTCTGCATAAAGTGTGCTGTATACTGCACCATTTTAACCCACCATTTAACCATTTTTCTTGGGGTGGGTAAACATCCCAAATCCCATGCTCCGTCACTCTGACAATTTTGTAGGAAATGTTAATGCTCATTCGATTAAAAGATTTACCAGCCGCCACTGGGTGGGTGACTGGGTATGATTGTGTGCGTGAAAGATTGGGGCTTTTGAATATGTACTTTTTCTTACATGATTTACTGGCATTTCTGGGCAAAGTCTACTTGATAAATGTTATTACATGGATGGGTTTGGGGGTGGGGGATTTATAGCGCAAGGGTGCAGGCCGACTGGACCTTTTCTGTTGTTGGAGGCATTTGTGCAGCCAAATGTTTCCTTACTGTGGCATCACATGTTTTACTGGCGTTGAGTCAACTTGAAAAGTATCCTTATATGGTAGTGCGCGGGACTTGGGCAAGCATTTGTGCAGCAAGCATTGACATGTTTTCTTCCTGTGGCAGGAGACGTTTACTGTCATTAAGGGCAAAGCCAACAAGTGAATGTTGGCACATGGTTATACATGGTTATACTTCCACATACTGGCAGAGAAAGTTTTCTTATGGTATCATTCCTGTACGCAATATTACTGGCCACGCACAGCCCCCTTGTTTCTACGCTAGGTAAAAAATGTAAGGTTTGATTAAAACAAATATTTATATCTGTCAGCTAGTGTGGTGTGTTGCGTGCCCCTTCAGCAGCATGAATGCCGTACATTCAATGACTGCTGCAACCTAAATTTAAGCATGGACGAGCTGGAGGTTCCAGCTTTCCAGTCATTGCAGCCAAACAATGGAACTCTATCCCACCAGCATTGAGAGTGGAAGAATTCTACTGGGCCATCCGCAGAGCCCTCACAACCGGTTGCCTAAGCCTACTATAACGAAAGACCCCTTCATTATTGCACCTCTGCTTCAAATAGGTAATGCTTCTGCAGGTCAAGTGTTCAACAAAACTCTCAGCAATGTGAACGCGTATGATGACTATGACCAATGTTATTAATACTGTATGCTCCTAGCCCATGTGCCATATGTAACTGGTTTCCACAAGTGCCCTGATGCCTGAGGGTTTGTGTGCGGTATACAGATGTAATAAATAAATAAATATATAAATAAATACATAATTGCAAATTGCACATGCATGGTGGTGCAGGCCTGCCCGGAGTGTGGCACGACCCATGCTTTGTTTGACTAGCTTTGGGGGCAGGGGGTCATCATGGCTTGCAGGGTGGCCCCATATTTTGTGTTATACCACTGACCTTTGGGACTTGGTAGGTTGTGCAGAGTGTATTGCTTGTTGTATTGGAGGATCTTCTGGCTGTTTCCATTACTTTATTTTCCTATTTTTATATGGTCTATCCAGGGTGTTATTGTAGTTTGTCACATGTACATGGCACTTAAACATACTCATACGTGTTTTCCATTAAACAATTCCTCCACAGCGTTTAGGGCATATGTGGCCCAGTAGCCAGATATAAGAAGTTAGGGCTCGTCTCTTCCATATAGTCTTCCTCAGAGAGGAGGGTCCACTACATGAATTCATCTGGAAACATTGCGTGGTATCCGCCTGTTTCTGGATGTGAGCACTTTACTCAGTGGTAGAAGAGTATGGGTTAAAGGGTCCCTGGGACATTGTTGCTCTGGCAACAAGAGCTCCCCTGAACATCCGGTCTTCTGTGTTCCGGTACAGGATTTAGGCAGCCCCTATGGGAGTTTTCTCTTTGGTTCTTCAATACTTTTGTGACTGGCAAGTGGCAGTTAAGTAGAAGGCGGAATAACTCTCAATTAAGCATATTTTCTAAAACGTGTGTAGCTTTTATAAATACTTTATAAGTTGGAGTAGTTTTACAATATATTGTATTAATCCCTGGCATTTGCCTTTTCATCACCGAGTTTGATGATAAATATAAATTGTTATAACTCTTAATTAAGCAGACTTTGTGTAACGTGTGTAACATTAACTAACACTGCTTCAGATGGAGCTCTTTTACAATCTATTAGTGCCTGGTATTTGCTTTTCCGGATCCTTTTTAATTAAATATTGCTTCAAACTGGCACCTAATTCCAGCATGCCGACTGTATTGTTATGCCACTGAAGATTATCAAAAATAAAATTTAAAAAACTGTCACACGAAGAGTGTGATCTTTTTTTTTACATAAAAGGTATTGAAAAATACAGGCGATAGATACCTATTGTGCTGCATCGTTTCGGAGGTTCCCGAATGCGAAGCAAGGCATTCAGACCGTCTGAAGATTCTGCTCTGCAGATATGAGTCATGCAGTTTGTGCTTTATGAGCTGACCCTGTATCTTCACCTAAGCATGCCTTGGAATGTACTGTACCTTTTTCTCCTGCTGTAACCTTCCTCCCACAACGATTCCAGCTAATTTAACTGCATCTGCTTCATTTCTCATGAGATCTTCGTGGGCAGGAGGTGAGATTGCTGTGAAAGATGCAAATCTGAACTGAGCTGAATTCTCCATTATTATCGGTCGAGTAAACACTGCGCAAATGTGTGCCCGACGAAAGTTGCATATCTCTGGGTTGCCACATCTGTGCACGGTGGAGATCTGCACACGTGTGTGGGGTGCCTGGGACCCACGTGTAGAAAGAAATGGGTGGTGCACAAGTGGAGGGTTCAGGGTGGCAGCACTCTCACAAATCGCACTCGCACTTTTGCAACTCTTGTAAGTATGCGTCACTGATTGCTGATTTAGCTGAAGAAACATGTTCCTATTGGAACATACCCTATGCTTAACCATATATGGAGGTTTGTGGAATCATGAGGTGGACATGTGCATTTGATTTATGAAGCAGCACAATACTACCAGCTGGGAGGGGTTGGTTTAACTTCTGGTCAGTGGCCCTTCATGTTAAGAAGGGCCCGTTGTGGGCAAATCAGTTTATCTCCATGTACCTACATTGTAAATTGATATAAGTATTTAGAACAATTATGTGTTTGCCTGGTTGGTGATTTGACCCCCACAAACCCCACACTTGATCACATCTTCTGCACCTCATCTCTGATATTCTCCTACTAGAATAACACCTTCCTTGCATGTTGCCCCCCTTGTGATGGGTTTACGCTACATGAAATTCATTATAAAATGGCTAATGTGTTTGCTGAAATTGTATCATATGTTGGAAAGCCTTTTAATTCGAAATGGGTTTTTCCATTGAGTCTTGGATAGAATGTGAGCGCACAAGCCAGATGAGAATGGACATCAACTGATAATTCAACAAACGCAATATTTTGGGTGGCAATGTGAGGCCTGATACCTCACATGGATTATTCAACGCTCTTCGGTTGTGAAGACAGGCTGGTCTAATATAATGCATGCTCATGCCATGACTGGATGTTTCAGGTCAGCTTCCTGAATCTTGTTAGCCACCTGGCATGTGAAGTACAAATTACTTGTTGGTTGGAATCATTATTATCAAGGCTCCTCCCTTCCACACTCTTGCCCATTTCTGCTACGTCTCATGCTGGCCTATCTGAACCTCAGATCTACTCAGATCCATAGTTGTGACTCACTAAATAAACCTATGTATTATATTGATCTATTATTAATGTTTACGAATCATACTGCAATACCATCATGTGCAGTTGCCCCGTGAGGATGGGGAGGGGTGGAGCAGGGTATCACAGAAGAGAACAGACTGACTTGTTGTTCGCAGGTTAAATGCATTCCACATCACCGGATCTAGGAAGGGCGAGGGGAGAGCGAAGGGCATGTGCAAGGGTACACATAATACAATATGACAAACTAAGTGGAGGGTTAAGCAGTTGTTCTGACACAGGGCCAATGAATGGAGATTGTTCAAATGTAGATAGGTCACTTTAGACCAGCTAGCCTTCTCCCACTTTGCAATCTTCACTCCTCGCCTACAGGATTCAGTAGCAGTATGTTATGCTATGTTTTATGGATGTATACTGTGCACTGCTGCCCTGCATGGTTTCCAGGTGCTCTCAGGATTATGAAAGGGGAAGTGGAGGTAGGTTGCAGCCTTTTACACTGGTGCAATCCCACTGGAAGATCATGTGTGAATCAGGCCCAATCATTCTGCTCACAGATTAGCTCTTGGTATGTGCAGAGCCAGAAGCAACTAGCTTCTGTGTGGCTGTGCTTTCTAGGTGGTTGTTGGTGTGCACACCAGAGGCCTATCGTTGCCAGATGGGAGACCTCTAGTGTTTGACCTGTCAGGGTGGTTAAGCCAGTTTGTGAGGTTTGCACTTTGATTTGGGAGATGTATAGTTTTTCTCGAACAATGTGTGTGGTTGGGGAGCATGTGTTGAATGGGTGTGATTGAGTAAGAAGTTGTTAGTGGGTTTTGGGATGCCTAGATGTTACAAACAACAGGGCACAATAAAAAGATGCTATATGCCTTTTCTAGTAGCTCTGCAGGCAAACACAACATCACACAATACAGAGATGATGCAGAAGGATTAGTGTGACGAAACAACTTCCGGGGCAACAGTGGTCCAGGGATGAATATCGGTTTCTAACCATCAATCAGCCCTGCACCTCTAGTACACTAGAAGGGATCATAACAGATTGTAAACACAAGCAAATTATAAACCTCCTTGTCCAAATTTGGTTACATGGATGGAACGGCAGGCTTACCTCCGCATGGTCGTGGATCGTTGGTTAGTTGCAACACAGCGAAAATACAATTATTACCCAATGATAAAAGGGACTGTCCAGTCAAGGCTGTATACAAATATCTACTTTATTATTATCACAACAGACAGTTCTAGCACACTATAAAATACAACCCGTCCTTTAAAGGAATGCAGAGTGTTGGGTGGCCTGACCCACGTTTGGACTATTAAGCTGCAACATTTGGTGCTGTGGGCTTAGAAAATCAAAGATGGCGGAAAAGCCCACAGTTGCACCAGAATCCAGGAAAACCATGCAGTTTGTGCGCACACCAAAATGGTTGCCTAACCTGCCACCCACCAGTGCAAGAATGATGGGCCAGGAGTGCCATGAGTGAAATGTGTGCCAAAGGAAAAACAGCAGTGCTGGTTGGCTAAGAAAGCGCTTTAAAATCACCTTTGTTTCCCTGAATGCAAGCTCAAAATGTCTAATTCAAACATTGCAGGATATTCAAAAATCTTACTGAACACCAGCAGAGATCTGGCAGAATGAAGATTTGTGTGCATACAAAATCTGGAAAGATGAAGAGCCCAAAACAATGTTTATAACAAAACTGGCTGAGCTGTGGATGTCAGCAGCTTAACTGAAATTGGATTTAAAACCACTAAAATCGAAATGTTTAAATTAAATGAGTGACCTACTTTTGAGTGTCACATAGTTTGCAACTGTTAAATGTCATAGTTTTGAACTTAGAATCAGCATTCTAGCTGCATGTGTAAAAATTGTGAGTTTGATTTGAATGAAGAAAAACTGGGAACAAAAGTGACATTTAGCTGAAGCCTGACTTAATGAAACTGGATTCTGCCTGACAACTACCCCCGAAAGGAGAGGGAATTCAGCAGCTGTGTTCCCAGGCCTGGCTGCATCCTGCTGCCCCTGCCAAAAGGAGATGACACCTCTCTGATTGAATTAGGGGAGTGGTACCTGCAGACTGCAGGAAATTGAACAAAGCCCTGTCCCGGACTCAGGCAAACGTTATATTGGGGGGGGGTCGTAAAATGGCTTCCTCTTGGGAGAAACTGGGAGGGGCACTACATCTGTGAGCAAGCTGAGCTTGGGGGAAGTGGATAAACCAGAAATTCCACCATGTGCTTTGGAAAACCACACCCCTTTGGGGCCAGAGCATAATTTTAAAAAGATGGATAATTCATAGTGCAGACTTGTAAAAATTATATAAATAACATCATCATTCTTGTGATTTTTCTGTGCACCTTTTAAGAGGTGTTAGGACCCTGTGGTATGTTCTTGGGGATAGTAGCAGAAAAAAAGGTTGTTACTCCAAATGTATGCATGTTAAAAATCTGACACTTTATCATCTGAAACCCATATCCCTGGTGCACATTTGTGTAAAATCTGGAAAGGTTTAGAGGTCGTGATCTGGATGAAAAGGACAGAATTCTGTCATAAGTGGACACAACATCTTACAAAGACAGGGATCGGATGGTTTGGTGCTACAGAAAATATGTTAACTGGACGTATAATATTAGAAAAATGGTACATAGATAAATATGTATTTGGATCAGAAATAGATTTGTGTGCAATTTGACAAGGGGAGGATCCTCTGACCATAAACCTACCTCATCACTCTGACTCACAACCCAGTTCCCCCAATCAAGGAAGAGAGGAGGAACTGGCCAATAATAAGTTGAGAGGGTTGGGCATGCAGAATTAGCCGACCCTCCCACTTTCTAAACACATAAAAAGAGCCACTGGAAGCCAGATAGGATCTTTTCTTTTTCACTGTCTGCAGAGCATTTTGACTTCAGACTTCACATCCAGAGATCCAGACTTCAAATCCATCAATCTCCAGAGACCAGAAATTAACTTCAGAATTTGTAGCAGAGAGGCCTGAATCCACAAGCTGAATCCTTTTTCAGCAGGCCTCCAAATAATTTGCAAACTATTCAACAGCCGGGCGAGCTGTTTGAATTTTTGCCAAGAACTTTTGTCAGAACCAGAGACCAGACCGCCGTGCAGTGCTGAAAACTTTTGTCAGAACCAGAGATCCAAACCGCTGTGCAGTGCCGCTAACCGAGCTGACCCAGAAGGTAGAATCATCCAGTGAGCAGAACCAGGCCGATACCGTCCGTGGCGAGGGAACCGCAGTCCAATCCTGACCCAATTCATGGCAAAGTCGCATTCCTGTCCAAAATATAGTGTGAGTACCGCCAGAAATGTGCAAAAACCAATCTCTTAGTTTAAAATAATCTAATCCAAACTATTCTAACCTATTTAGAACTGCCTCCTAGAATCGTGTCATTCTGTCATCTTTAAACCTGAAAACTGTCATCTGTCATTCTGAACTTTCAAATTTCAAATCCGAAAAACTACCTTTACTAAATCAAACGTATCTCCGGAACCGTTTGTGATAGAAGCGAGATTTAACTTTTATTGTGAAGCTGAGATTCTAAGCTTTCCAACAAGCTCTAAGCCGACTCCTCATACTCCATCGGTAATTGTGCTCGACACATGCGACTAAATTTGCCGCAATTTGACATTTTGCTTAATTTCAGCCACGTGTAAAAAGATTTGTTCTTGCTTTCCTTTGCTGAAATTCGTTTGCAACCTGACAATCATTCATAGAGCATTGCTAAAGTGATCCTGAACTAATACAAAGTAGCTGTCACCCAGCCTGAACCTCTAGAGGGAATTAAAATCATTTTAGCATATTTTTCACTTCTTTGCATACCACATCAAAGTATATTGCCTGTGTTTCAAACTCCTACCTGTTTTCCTCTAAGCTTGCTAGGGGGGAACTGAATTATATTTGATTGCATTCCTGAGAACTGTGTGCTTTCCTTCCTCTATTTACCTTGCATAAAGGGGGGGGGAGGGTGAATTGTCAAAGAAAAGTGATTACATTGTCTTTTGTTGAAGTCATATTAAGTTTATTTTCTGTACTGCATTTTCATTCATCATTACATTGTCCTTGAAGCCATAAAAGTATTCTCAGCTACTTTATCCTCTCTGTATCACTTCTAAGCCATCAAAAAGAGTGCACCACTGTAACATTATCCATTGTTGATCACTATCATCCTCACAAGTGTGCTATCAAATATTAATTTACTATAGAAGTGTGATAGATATATATTGTTTAATTTTCAAATAAACCTTTTAAATTTGCAAAACAAACCTACTTCTTGGCTCAGCGGGGTCAGGGGGATTCTGAGAGAGGGGTGTTATATAAGGGTTGTCATCCAGAGTAAACGAACTGGACATAAAAATACAGTAATAAGGGCTTCCATCAGCATCCCAGACTAGGCATTGACTTAGCTGTAGTGTTGAATTGAAGTCGCTTACTAAGTGGGGGCTCGTCCGGGATATTCTGGGTTAGATTTAGCACTTGTGCAGCTGAATACAGTGTGCCAACTGACCGGATACACATATCCTCAAAGGAACGCCCTAAGGAAACGGTCTGTTTTGCAAAATAAAATATAAACTTCTGTAAGTCAGGAAGGAACTCAAATTCCAGAATGACGACACTGGTAGACATCAAAATAGCCAGAGAGCACTTCTTACATAAGCTATTTGTGACAGGTGAATGGACTGAGCAGGGCCAGGATGCGTGGTTGCAGGCAATCACACAACAGGTCACTGCAACTGGGTTAGATATCTGGAGAGATCAGGGTCCCTTACATGTGGCCCTGAGTGAACTATACATGGCTCCTAAAGCTAAAGATGAACACGACAAGATGGGTAGGATAGCGGCATATTTGTATCTATATATGGAGCCATGCAGGACAAATGTGCTGAAGGCCAAGATCTGGAAAATAGGCAACAGATCGCGTTAGAGAAGGCCCAATCTGACCTAGTCTCTTCTGAGCAGAGGATGCACAGAAGCCAGGAGTCAGAAAATGAGAGCAGACAGTATCTCATCAAAATCAAAGAGGACATGTGTATCCTGCAACAGGAAAAGTCTGACCAGGATACCAGATTTCTGGCCTTGCAGAAGGAGTACCAAGAAGGTTTGGACTCCCTACTGCAGAGCCAGAAAAAGCTGGAGCAACAATTAGATTTCAATAGGGCATGTGCTGAGCAGGTAGTCACCCTGCAAAGCCACCTCGATAGGGAAAAGGCAGAGAGCAATAAACTGATCCTGAAAGACCTGGGTACCCAGGCAGAGTTTGATCAGGAGCGCCAGAAAGCTGGTGCCTTTCAAAGGCAAAGGGACGACCTGGAGGCACAGATGCAGACTCTTAGTCAGGAAAGGGACACCTTAGGCCAGGAAGTCTGCCATTTAAAAAGAAAAACTGAAGAAAATCACTTGCCCCTCCAGGGGCTGGGTGACCTCCAAAAAGAACATCAGAACTTGTTAGAGCACACCAGGAGGGTGGAAGAGGCTCTGGCAAGAAAGGAGCAGGCCAGTAGGGATGGGACTCAGGAGGTAGCCCTCCTGCAGCAAAGACTGGCCCAGTACTCCAGGACCAATCAGGAGGCACAGAGAGAGAATGAGGCTCTCTGTCAGCACAATGATAGGCTCCAGCAACAGGTGGCCATGCAGGAGAGACTGATAGAGTCTAGTAAGGCCTTAACTGAGGAACTGAAAGCGCAGGCTCTTGCATTGCAACAGGGAGCAGGGGCTGATAGAGAAGAGGTTCGCAGGGAAAGGGAAATGCCTGAGCGTAACCTCAGGAGCCCTAGTACCAGAGGCCTTCATCTCTCCCAGTCCCTGGACTCTGCCACCCCCATGTCCCCTGGCGCACATGAGCACAGGGCCACAGGGATGGCAGATTACTATCCAGCCAAAAGTATGGGGCTCATAGGCCAGTGCCACCCAGGAATGGATGGGCGGGCATCCGGGTATGGGCACCTAAGTACAGTGCAATTTAGTGGGGAACCCCAGGAGAGTAGGCCCACTAAGGGCATCCTAAAAACCTCTGCCCAGTTAGGTCAGTGGGGGGGTACCCATCAAATCCTGGTAGCAAGGAGGGATCTGAAGACTCCTCTGAGCATCGCAGGACACAGGAGACCAGGTCCCCACATTCTGCCAGCTATTCCCAGGCTCGCAGAATCCAGGAAAACCTGGAAGATCAGACGGGCACCTCTGGGAGCAGTGCTTCTGAATCAGAGAATGAATGGACCAGGGTTACCCGAACCAAAAAGGCCAATAAGGTGAAAAGGGCCTTGCTTAAGGACCCCTTAAAACAGATTAAGGCAATTAGGAGTGTCATCACGCCTTATCATAAGAACGCCAAGTATTCTGTTTGGGAACACTTGGAGCTTTATGAGCAAATGATGGAGACTTTCCATTTGAAGGACAGCAGTAGCTGCATCCATTACGTCAAATGCACATTCTCCCCTGAATACTCCAGTTTCTTTGCGGGGCTGGAGGACCAAAACCATTCAAGATGGTACACATACAGGGCGGCCATCTTGAAACATTTTTCTGTACATAGAAATCCCCAAGAGGCTCGCAAGGCAGCCTACAATTTGCAATGTGGGGAGGATCAGGCCCCACAAGAATTTGTGCAAGAATTGAAGCGTGCCTTAGCGCAGACCACCAGAAGGGTGCGCACGGACAGCAAAGAATTCATCAACACATTTTTCCATGCTCTTCCCAAGTACATAATGACCCAGCTCGTTAGAGATTTTCACGAGAAAAGATCTTTAGACTGGGTCATTGAGCAAGCCACCCGGATCTATGAGGTGCAGAAGCCCATAGAAAATAAGAGTAATGCGCAGAAAAACCCCAAAACCAACAGCACCCCTGCTGCTGCCAAGGTGGCGGAGGTAAAGGTTGCCCCTGTTTTAGATTTGGAGATGGGGGGCCTAAAAACCTGCCTGCGCAGAATAACTCTAACACCAGAAAGCCCTCGGACCAGTCACAGACAGGGAGTCAAGGAGGTAGTCCTACAAATGGGGTCCCTCGCTCCCCTGATTATGTAAGTCCCCGCTACAAGGGAAACCGACCCATCCTGGGTTATGTGTGGACTCCTCCAGCCCAAGGGGGGGATCCAGCCAAGCACCTAACCCGGGGAACTTCCCTCCTAACTTCCCCCAGGAGGGCAGAAATTCACCAAATCCGGGGCAGAACTTTTTCCCCAGGTATCCACCCAATTTCCAACCCCAAAACCATCCATCCTTCTTTCCCCAATTCCCAGAGCCCAGACACCCTAATCTGGGAGAGGGGAGGCCAAGGGTGGAGGGGTACCCAAATCTTCCCAACCCAGGGTATTACCAGAGAAGGGATAGCTACCCTTCCCGGGAGCAGCCCAGGGGAGAAAACCGGACCCCGTATCAGCCTGAGCGGGTTTCCCAGTTAGAGCGCCAGGTCCAAAACATGGCACGGGATCTGGGTCACATGCTGAGGGCGCAACAGAACCCTCAGATGAGCATGCCACCACAGAATGCCCCAAACTCTGGGCCTGGTGCTCCAGAACAATGACGGGGGCAGCACCCTGATAACCCACCGATTCCCAGGGAGGAGGCACAAGGGGAAGGGGGGTGTAAAGCCTTGGAGGAAGCTTCCTTCCCAACTTGTAAACAACCCCTGGAAAACCAGGAACCGGAAACAAAATCTTCTACCACTGAAAGTCTGCCACCCAAGGAGCAGAGAGGAGGTAGGAGAAACAAAGGACTGAAACAGACCCACTTTGTGGAGGAGGTACAGGTCTTCCAATTTGAGGGAGAGGGATCCTCAGAGGATCCTGGGAAAAGGATCTTCTCCTTCAGAGATGGGGGAACTCCTCCCAAGGAAAAATGGATCCCAAGAGATTCCAATCCAGACTGGGTGGATGTGGGGATTGAGCTGTCGCCGCCCATCATCCTATCCCAGAACCAACAAAACCAAGCTTCCCTGGTTCAAACCCATCCTGGTGACTGCCTCCAAAAAGGCAGGGGCGGCCCAGAACCGGAACCAGGGGAACCTAAAACCGAATCAACAGACAGGGTAGATGTGGGGATTGAGCTGTCGCCGCCCATCATTCTATCCCAGAACCAACAATACCAAAATCCCATGGGTCAAACCCATCCTGATGACTGCCTCCAAAAAGGGGGGGGCGGCTCAGAACCCAAAACCATTTCCAGTTGCCAACTTTTTCTTTCAGATTCCCCAGGCTCTCCACAGAATTCTGCCCAAATCTCTTCGCTAGCAATGTCCAAAACCAGAAAATTAGCCCACCAGTTGTCCAAAAATGTGCATTATCTGTGCCCCCTTGAAGAGAAGGAGGGAAGATACTATGCCCCGGTACAAGTACAGGGGCAGGGTACAATTTTGGCACTGGTGGAGACTGGATCCCAAGCTACCCTTCTGTCCAAAAGGGCCTTTGATGAACTAAATGCAGGAAGGGGGGAGAATTACCGTATTCCTCTCACCTCTCTTCCTGGACAACTGCAGAACTTTGACGGGAAGGAAATTCCTGTCGAGGGGACTGCAGATTTGGACATCAAAATTGGGCGACACAAGGTGAAACACCCGGTCATAGTAGTGACTCCAGAGGGCACCCATTGTTTACTAGGGAATGACCTCCTGAGAAGGTTGTCACCCCTAATAGATTGCGTAAACAAGGTCCTATGGACCCAGACTAGCTGACCAATAAAATTAAAACAGAGTGTCAACCATGTTAGTTTAAATGGCACCGGCCACATGGTTGAACAAAAATCTGACCAAGTAGAATTTCACTTCCAGAACAACCAAATTCCAGACGTGACAGTAATAGCAGTAGGACAACAGACTGGTGATGGGGGGGTCCTCTCTATTTCTGAAAATCAACCTTCCTTCCAGTTTAAGGTGGTATTCCACACTGGAAGGAAATACTCTGAAATTCTTTGCCAATCCACAATCAGACACTCCCACTCCTATAGTCCAGAAAGATGTGAAATCAGCTCAGAGCCTGGCCGATATTCAGCAAATTGGAGAGCAGTTGTTCATCCCTGTTCAGTTAAATGATGGGAAGGACTCTGTTCTCGCTCGAGTGTGTGTGAACAACGGTAAGAACTTCATCAGCGAGGCCATGTTCCGCCAACTCCCAAAAGATCCAGCCATTCCCACTTTCAAACTGATAGACAAATGGGAAATGGACCTGGAAGCACCTAATTCCAAACATCTCCTGCCAAGCAGGTACATGCTCAAAATCTCCATTGGCAACAAGAGCATAGTCCATAATTGTTGGGTCGTGCGAGACGTCACTGCCGCCTTTTACTTAGACAGTGACATTCTCAATCGCTTTGCCATTAGTTAGGACCTAATAAACTTCAAAGCTTGGTCCCGATTAGCGGATAATCCCATGGGCTTTGATGATCCAGAGAAAGCATTTAGGTCAGCTCAATTGCTAGCATGTGCAGTTGAAATTCAGCTTAAAGAGGAAGTCACCATCCCAGAAAGGACCCGACAATTCTCCCTGGAAGTGAAAGGTAAAAGAGGACAAAAATTGAAAAACCCAGATGCTTATATTCATCCAAATGCTTCTCTCCAACAGCAAGGGTTGGGGGTAAACCCAACACCATTAGTCAACATAGAACATTACACCATTCCAATAGAGGTGGATAACAGCGACTTAAAGAGTATTACTCTAGCCGCAGGCACCATTATTGGAATGGCGGTTGATGACCGACATTTCTCCATTGATTTAGGAAATGAACTGTTAGGACCAATCCCCAAGGACTGTTTTGACAGTGACAGTGAGGACAATACAACACCAGACAGGATTTTCACCCGGCATGGGGGGAACTTCCTGGTGTACACTTCTTGCCCTTATGGTAAGGAAGATGTGACTTGTGACTTCAGAAGGGATGAGGTAATTTTCCAGGTCCATGAGGGCTGCCTTTCCCACCTGAAGCCACCAGTCCAAATCAGCACTCTGACCAGGGACTTCTCGACCCAGCTGGAGGAGGCCGCTGAGATAGCAAAACCAGATTTCTTTCCAGGCTTCAGGCAGATGGTGGAAGATAGAGTCAACCTAGCTGATGCCTGTGTGACTCTGGAACAGAAGCAAAAGTTGAAACAAGTTTTCTTGGATTTCCAAGATCTCTTTGCGGTAGACTCATATGACTGTGGTTGCACCGACATCCACACAACAACAATTCCCACGGACCCTGGCATGACTCCAGTGTTTGTGAAGCAATATCGCTTGCCTCTCGCATCCATGGAGTTCCTTACTGAAATAATCAAGAACCTTGAGTCCCGGGGAATAATCCGTCCAGTACACAGCACCTTCAATAATCCGGTGCTGGGAATATTGAAGCCAAACGGCCAGTGGAGACTCTGCGCCGACCTTAGGGAGCTCAACAAACGGGTCCATACTTCCCGATGGCCTCTGCCCTACATTGACCAAGGGCTGGCCCAGATTCAGGGGTCACAGGTATTCACTGCAATAGACCTGACCAATGGATACTGGACCGTGCCTGTCAGTAGGGAGGACCAATACAAACTGGCTTTTACCTTTGGGGGCCAGCAGTACACATGGACCCGGACTCCCTTCGGATACCTCAACTCCGGCAATTAATTCAACATTTTCCTACATAAGGCCATGCCCGACCTGGGTGCGAGGGGTAACCTGGCTTATGTAGATTATGTCCTCATCAAAAGTTCATCTGTGGAGGAACACATAGCGGAGATCCGTTATGTTCTGACGCAGTTGAGGGCCGCCGGAGCAAAACTTTCCTTTCAGAAAGCACAGTGGTGTAGAACCCGTGTTAATTTCTTGGGACATGAGATTACTCCTCAGGGTCTCTGTCCCCAAGAAAAGAAAGTGGAAGCACTCCAGAAACTGAAGGATCCCACAACTCTGCGGGAACTAAGGAGCCTCCTTGGACTGACTAATTACAGCAGAAAGTTAATTGAGGGCTACGCAGAGATCACCAGACCCCTGATTCATCTTTTGAAGGGGGGGTCAAGTGGAAATGGGGTCCAGAACAATCCGAGGCAGTAAGACAACTCAAGAGAAGCCTCTCACAAGCACCTTGCCTAGCTTACCCTGTCAGAAACAAGGAGTTCTTCCTGGAGACAGGGTTCTCTAATACGTGCTTGACGGTAGTATTATACCAAAAGCATGACAAGGTCAATAAAGTAATCTCCTATGCGAGCAAAACTTTATCCTCTGTGGATGAAAAATTCAACGATTGTGAGAAGGCACTACTGGCAACGGTGTGGGCATTGAAGAATTACCGCCCGTTTATCCAGGGGGAACACATCAGAGTGGAGACTCCACACCAGCCTCTGCAATATCTCCAAAGTGACAGAATCCGGGCCAGAAATGTGAGTAATTCCTGAATTATTTCCTTGATTCTGTCAATGCAAGGCTTTCCTGTGGAGGTCAGATATGGCCAAAACAAGAAGAGTCCCCTCGCGCAAGGTCTGGCTGACTTGCATGATTGTGCCAGAGAAAACTGTCTCGAGGACGAAAGTCTAAAAATCAAGGACAACATGGAGGCATACCTTAATTCCCCCCTCAAAGTCTTTGAAGAAGACAAGTGTGAGGGAATTCCCACTGTCTATGTGGATGGATGCTCTTACCATGTTGACAACAACAGGGAGAAAGAACTGGTGGCCGGCGTAGGGAATGCATGGGTGAAGGAGTTTCCAGAACCCTCCGCTGGGTACAAAATTGGTCCCCTTAGTAGTCAGGTGGCAGAGTTGATGGCTGTGCATCAGGCCACCCTCACTGCTGTCCAACATCAACTCTACGAACTGGTCATAATCACAGATTCAGATTATGTATGGAACGGGTTCGTGGAGCACCTGGTCAATTGGAAAACCAGAGGCATGTTATGTGCTAATAACAAACCCTTGAAACATGGGAAGTTAATTCAAAACATTGATGATCTGGTCACCTCGAATGGGATGACCATCTACTGGAAAAAGATCAAGGGTCATTCCAAAGTAGAGGGCCCAGACAAAACTGGAAATGACTTAGCTGATCAGCTGGCCAAAACCGGGGCCATCCAAGGGGATCTAATAGAAATAGAGTCCCTGTTGGGGGAAATTCAGGTCACTGCTATCACTAGGTCCCAGACAAATGCTCACAATGATCTTTCAACTGCACAATGGAGTAAGGAGACCCCTGATGCTGATTTAATTACGGCTCAAAAAGGGGATCCAATAATTGGTAAGTTTTACCAACACATTGAGGACCCTGAGAACTTTACCCTGATGGATACCAATTACATTGGGAAGGAGGACCTTAGAGTGTTGATGAAATGTCCAAAGATGTTCCGAATCCAAGACGGTTTATTGGTAAGGAAATCCCAAGCTGGCCATGATCAGTGGGTGGTCCCTACCTCATTCCGAAGCCTGATGTTAAGTCACGCCCATGATGCGGCCACAGCCGGTCATAGGGGGTTTTACACAACACTTGAAATCTTAAGAGAGGTTGCATACTGGCCACACATGGTGTGTGCACAATTTCAGCTAACATCCCTCACACACCGGGTGCCTCTCCAAAAGAGGGGGATGACACTGCCATGGTCAGATTTGCAAATCGACTTCGCAGGCCCTGTAATTCGCTCATCTAGAGGAAACAAGTACATGTTGACCGTCACATGCTTGTTTACCAAGTGGGTGGAATGTCTCCCGGCCCCAAATTGCAAGGCAGAAACAGCAGCTGCCCTGATGATTAACCACATCTTTTCCCGTTTTGGTCTACCTCAAAGGATTGAGTCAGACAGAGGTAGCCATTTCACCAGCGAGGTAATGACAAAGATGTGGGAGATACTGGGGGTTAAAAGGAAGCTACACATTGCTTACAGGCCAGCTTCTTCTGGAGCAGTAGAGAGATACAACCGAACCATTGTGAGCATTTTAAAAAAGTTTGTGGCAGATTCTGGGCCAAGTTGGGATATCCGATTACCTCTGGTCCTAATGGCCATCAGATCTACCCCTTCATCTGCAACTAAAATGTCACCGTTTGAGCTGATGACTGGACGCAAGATGGTGCTTCCCCAGCATTTGCTCTACAGGACCCAAGAGCAGACGTTGATCAATGCCTCCACAACTCATAAGTATGAGTTAAGGAAACACCTCCAACATGCTTTTGCCTATGCTCAGCGTAATCTAGAAAGATCAGCTGATAGCGTGAAGACCCACTACGACCTGAAGACCACCAAGAAGGAATATAATGTGGGAGACCGGGTTTATCTATATAATTTCCAAAGAAACCAGGCCAAACAGTGAAAATGTTTGCCTACATGGAAGGGACCGTTTGAAATTATAGACAAAATCTCCCCTGTAGCCTACAAGATCCGCATCCCCAAAGGCAGTTTGGCAGAGGGGAAAGATAAGTGGGTCCATATAAATCAGCTAAAGTGTTGCCATCCTAGGCACACTGTGCAACAACTGGAGGAATCCTCTGGAATCCCAGAGACGGGCCGCCCCAGATCAATAAAAGCTCCAACCCTAAAATATTCCACATACCAAAAATATAGTAACCTAATGTCGATATTTCCTGTTATATCATGTTTTTTAAAACTAATACTGCAAAATGTATTCGGATGTATAAAATGTATATGTTCGCCACACCATTAATAGTGGTGGAAAAATGTCTAGGAATGTGTATTGCCGCTTTGCTTTATCATCCTAGGAGAGATGAAACCATGGACACCGACCAAGGAGGAAGACCCGGGGACCGGGAGCAAAGATCCGAGGGGCCCGGGGTACCGCCCAATATTCCCATCAGGACCGGCGAGGAGAACCGATCGATCCAACTGGATGGAGGAAAAGATGCTGAACTGTGCCATCTATGGAATTGGAAGAAGATGATGTGGACATACCAGCGCGTGGATCAAAACATCCTTTGCACCCGACTCCCCCTTGACTCGAAATCAAAGTGGAGTCGGGCGGGGGGGCTTGTTGGGTGTCCTGACCCACGTTTGGACTATTAAGCTGCAACATTTGGTGCTGTGGGCTTACAAAATCCAAGATGGTGGAAAAGCCCACAGTTGCGCCAGAATCCGGGAAAACCACGCAGTTTGTGCACACACCAAAATGGTTGCCTAACCTGCCACCCACCAGTGCAAGCATGATGGGCCAGGAGTGTCATGAGTGAAATGTGTGCCAAAGGAAAAACAGCAGTGCTGGTTGGCTAAGAAAGCGCTTTAAAATCACCTTTGTTTCCCTGAATGCAAGCTCACAATGCCTATTTCAAACATTGCAGGATATTCAAAAATCTTACTGAACACCAGCAGACATCTGGCAGAATGAAGTTTTGTGTGCATACAAAATCTGGAAAGATGAAGAGCCCAAAACAATGTTTATAACAAAACTGGCTGAGCTGTGGATGTCAGCAGCTTAACTGAAATTGGATTTAAAACCACTAAAATCGAAATGTTTAAATTAAATGAGTGACCTACTTTTGAGTGTCACATAGTTTGCAACTGTTAAATGTCATAGTTTTGAACTTAGAATCAGCATTCTAGCTGCATGTGTAAAAATTGTGAGTTTGATTTGAATGAAGAAAAACTGGGAACACAAGTGACATTTAGCTGAAGCCTGGCTAAATGAAACTGGATTCTGCCTGACAACTACCCCCGACAGGAGAGGGAATTCAGCAGCTGTGTTCCCAGGCCTGGCTGCATCCTGCTGCCCCTGCCGAAAGGAGATGACACCTCTCTGATTGAATTAGGGGAGTGGTACCTGCAGACTGCAGGAAATTGAACAAAGCCCTGTCCTGGATTCAGGCAAATGTTATATTTGGGGGGTCGTAAAATGGCTTCCTCTTGGGAGAAACTGGGAGGGGCACTGCATCTGTGAGCAAGCTGAGCTTGGGGGAAGTGGATAAACCAGAAATTCCACCATGTGCTTTGGAAAACCACACCCCTTTGGGGCCAGAGCATAATTTTAAAAAGATGGATAATTCATAGTGCAGACTTGTAAAAATTATATAAATAACATCATCATTCTTGTGATTTTTCTGTGCACCTTTTAACAGGTGTTAGGACCCTATGGTATGTTCTTGGGGATAGTAGCGGAAAAAAAGGTTGTTACTCCAAATGTATGCATGTTAAAAATCTGACACTGTATCATCTGAAACGCATATCCCTGGTGCACATTTGTGTAAAATCTGGAAAGGTTTAGAGGTCGTGATCTGGATGAAAAGGGCAGAATCCTGTCATAAGTGGACACAACATCTTACAAAGACAGGGATCGGATGTTTTGGTGCTACAGAAAATATGTTAACTGGACGTATAATATTAGAAAAATTGTACATAGATAAATATGTATTTGGATCAGAAATAGATTTGTGTGCAATGTGACAAGGGGAGGATCCTCTGACCATAAACCTACCTCATCACTCAGACTCACAACCCAGTTCTCCCAATCAAGGAAGAGAGGAGGAACTGGCCAAAGATAAATTGAGAGGGTTGGGCATGCAGAATTAGCCTACCCTCCCACTTTCTAAACACATAAAAAGAGCCACTGGAAGCCAGATACGATCTTTTCTTTTTCACTTTCTGCGGAGCATTTTGACTTCAGACTTCACATCCAGAGATCCAGACTTCAAATCCATCAATCTCCAGAGACCAGAAATTAACTCCAGAATTTGTAGCAGAGAGGCCTGAATCCACAAGCTGAATCCTTTTTCAGCAGGCCTCCAAATAATTTGCAAACTATTCAACAGCCGGGCGAGCTGTTTGAATTTTTGCCAAGAACTTTTGTCAGAACCAGAGATCCAGACCGCTGTGCAGTGCCGCTAGCAGAGCTGACCCAGAAGGTAGAATCATCCAGTGAGCAGAACCAGGCCGAGACCGTCTGTGGCGAGGGAACCGCAGTCCAAGCCTGACCCGATCCATGGCGAAGTTGCATTCCTGTCCAAAATATAGTGTGAGTACCGCCAGAACTGTGCAAAAACCAATCTCTTATTTTAAAATAATCTAATCCAAACTATTCTAACCTATTTAGAACTGTCTCCTAGAATCGTGTCATTCTGTCATCTTTAAACCTGAAAACTGTCATCTGTCATTCTGAGCTTTCAAATTTCAAATCCGAAAAACTACCTTTACTAAATCAAACGTATCTCCGGAACCGTTTGTGATAGAAGCGAGATTTAACTTTTATTTTGAAGCTGAGATTCTAAGACTTGCTACTCCTCATACTCCCTCGACGCACGCGACTAAATTTGCCGCAATTTGACATTTTGCTTAATTTCAGCCACGTGTAAAAAGATTTGTCCTTGCTTTCCTTTGCTGAAATTCGTTTGCAACCTGACAATCATTCATAGAGCATTGCTAAAGTGATCCTGAACTAATACAAAGTAGCTGTCACTCAGCCTGAACCTCTTTGCATACCACATCAAAGTATATTGCCTGTGTTTCAAACTCCTACCTGTTTTCCTCTAAGCTTGCTAGGGGGAACTGAATTATATTTGATTGCATTCCTGAGAACTGTGTGCTTTCCTTCCATCTCTTTACCCTGCATAAAGGGGGGGGGGTGAATTGTCAAAAAAAAGTGATTACATTGTCTTTTGTTGAAGCCATATCAAGTTTATTTTCTGTACTGCATTTTCATTCATCATTGCATTGTCCTTGAAGCCATAAAAGCATTCTCAGCTACTTTATCCTCTCTATATCACTTCTAAGCCATCAAAAAGAGTGTACCACTGTAACGTTATCCATTGTTGATCACTATCATCCTCACAAGTGTGCTATCAAATATTAATTTACTATAAAAGTGTGATAGATATATATGGTTTAATTTTCAAATAAACCTTTTAAATTTGCAAACAAACCTACTTCTTGGCTCAGCGGGGTTAGGGGGATTCTGAGAGAGGGGTGTTATATAAGGGTTGTCATCCAGAGTAAACGAACTGGACATAAAAATACATCAATAAGGGCTTCCATCAGCATCCCAACTAGGCATTGACTTAGCTGTAGTGTTGAATTGAAGTCGCTTACAAGAGGACAGACAGTTTCAAGAAGGAAAGTGAATGCACTCTGGATACTGACAGGGGGGTAGTCGGTAAAGTAATTCATCTCAATAGTTCAAGGATATCTGGTCTCAGCACAAAGGGAGCAATGGGTCATAAAATGTCACAAGGGGCCTTCGGAGAAGGACCAGGGGGACAGGACCACAATGTACATTGTACTTGTAGAAGTTCTTGGTGCTCAACAGTGTCAAGTTGGTTTCACAGCGTTTTGCAGCTTCTGCGACAGAGTTCAAGATGTACGAGAGCTGTGGGTATCAGGCGGCAGGCAGTTCAGGGAGCGAGGCTGGACGGATGACTGCATGCTGTCCTACATGGTGGCTCAGGCTCAGGAATCATTGTCTGAGTGCTATTTGGCAGGCCTGAAGCACTCGTCGAGGTGTCTCGGATGGCCTGAGTGAGCATGGTGTAACAACAGTCAGCAGTGCAGTCCATTGAATCTCAAGGGGCTTGATTGGCTCAAAAATTTCCTTTAAAGAGGACGCTGGTTGATGCTTGTCGATGCACTCCTCCTAGCTTCTTCACTGGGCTCGTGTCGTCTTTTAAGGCGGATGGCCCAAAGTTGAGGAGAGTGTTACAGGCAAGGCCCTTGTCCTTGGTTTGGTACACAGACTCTCTGGCACTTCACACCTAGGAAGGTTGCTTGCAGAGCCCAGCAGGGCACGATGTGTGCTGGTTGGGTACCGGTTCTGGAGCTGCTGGAGGGTCCTATGGCTTCAGTATCTCCCTCTGTTCCCTGGGAGATGTTTAGGGGAGGGATCTTGCTTCCCTCTTTAGAAATCCTGGCCTTCCTTCACTGGTGGAAGCTGTAAGGCAGACTATACCTTCAGCAATGGCCCAAATAAGTTCTTCATGTTACTCCTTGCAAAGTATTTAGAAGATCTGCCCAGAGAGGGGCTCATCCCTCTTTTAAAGCCAAATGGGCCACAGTGATTGGTGTAGGCTAAGCCTACCTTAATGAACCAATCCTGGGTCCCCACCAACAGTCTCCTGTATGCATGAGGTCATAGCCAGAGTGCTTTGCAACAGAAAAGGAAAAGGGGTGAAAACATGTAATACTAAGTCCCACCCTTCTTCCTGTCTGTGTGGATCAAAGGGTCTCTCTAGTTAATGGAGCTCTCTGTGGTTCCTGATTAAAGCGGCAGGTCTCCCTTGAAACTGTGGCAAGAACAGACTTTTTTTCTCCATCAATCCACATACTCGTACCCTCCAAATAGGGTCCCCCTGCAGGGGTTGCCTACTGTAAAAACATAGTCCCAGAAATGACAGGTCACTGCCCTTGATACTGAGAGGCGGGAGCTGGCTTCAGGTTGGCACAGTACATATCAAAGGTTGTTGGGGTTTCCTGTCTATTTTGTTAAACTCTGCAGCCAGGCCCCATGTGAGTATGTTAATTATGCTAATTGCTGCCACCATCTGCAGTGCTTAAACAAAAGGACACAGCGCATCCATGGAGCCTTTGATAGATAATTAGGCTGGCCATGGCCGGTGGAAGGTTTTGCTCTCCCCTTCTGAGATGCCTTGATGTGCTCTTGGCTGTCAAATCCCAACTAAATATGACAGGGGTACAGCACCTGTAGGCTGTGTCCACCCAGAGTACACATGTCTATGTGAATCTCATGTGGTGAGCACAGGAAAATGTTTACGGATTAGCCCTACACATTTTTTTCAGGAGGTTCATCTACCATTATTCAATTTCTTTTAAAATAAAAAGAAAACAGGCGAGCGCACCCCCACAACCCCTGTGCGGATGGTCGAATTCCACACAATTAGGGATACCTAGATGTGAAGGAGTATGTCGAACAAGGCAACACCTTTTGTAATGGAAACCTAGATATGAACATCATAGAGCACATTATAGGACAATGCACTTCCAAAGAGACGCCTAGGCATGACACACAATACAATACAATATTAAACAATTCAATGTACTATTTTAGGGATACCAATCAATCAATGTTATTTTATTTAGAAAGGAAAATGTCATACAAGCATCATAAAATCCATAACATACAACATGTTAGAATTACATTGCACAAACTTATGGTAACAACCTTACATATTTCTTTTTGTTGTCTTATGCAACATAGTATATGTTTTATTGTTATTTTTTAAAGTGTACGTCTCATGATATAATTGATTTGGGATACCTAGGTTTGAAATGCTTGATAGGGCACAGTATAGAACAATGCAATGCACCTACAAGGAGTACCTAGATATGATGCACAGAGGAAGAACTCAAGCATTACTTGTTCATGCGAATCTAAAATGGAAAAGGTGTTTGGGGTGGTGGTTAGGGAGTACAGGGAAGAGTCAAGCTTAGGCCTCACTACGAGTTTGATGGTAAATCAGCAGTAAATCCACTGACTTACTGCCAAACTTGTTTACTGTACAACTACTTGGTCCTGTGACATTACCACAGGATTATGAGAGATGGTAGGGTGGCCTCATTTCACATTTTTGTAGTTCATTGGACTCCATGGGGATTTTTGCTGGATTTATCGCAAGTGGTTATACTGTGCGATAAATCCACCAACTGTTGTCCTTAAATTGTAGCATTTGCCTTCATCCTGCTGGACATAAATTCACACTACAAGGTCAAACTTCGAGTTCAGCGGTGTGCTACAAATGTTATTAATTCCATTACACCAAACAAAGTGGAGGTAACAGAATTACTGACACATTTTTATTGCAGCGCAGAACTTGTGTTGAGGCCCCTGCTTAACTGCTGGTGACTGTAGCAATAGGAGCAAGTGGCATCTGCAGGGTTGCTGTTTCTAGGGTGATTATGATAGGGAACACAGAGATGTTTTGTTTACAGGTCAGAGATGTGGGGCGTGTGGCAACATATGTGTGTTTTGCCCAGTGGATGGATTTGGCAGTTGATTGGAGAGTTGTTATAATATTGGTGAGGGATGAGAGGTTTTTTCAGCCATTTTGTGTCAGCCAGTTTGTGAGCATGAGTTGAGAGAAGGTGTGTGAAAGGTAAGGTTGTTAGTACTTTATGTTCTTTGGGCAATGTCACTAGATAAAGGGTTTGGTTAGCTCTGTTTTGTGTTTTCTTTTAGATTGATGTATTGCTGTTTTGCACTTATGTGCATGGTTCCCATGTTCTTTGGTGGTGGTGGCTCTTGAAGGGATGTATCCGTTTGACATGCTATCCCGATTCAGTTTGGTTGCTATGCCCAGTAGATATTTGTCATGTTGTATCTTTGTTAAATATGTTGTCACTGTGTTTCTGATTTTCCCTTTGTTGAAGAGTTTTTGGTCATACAATAGTTTTGTGGCAGCATATTGCAGTTTGTCTTTCATTGGGTTGTGAATAGTTCATTAGCCCAGTGTATTGAAAAGTCAGGTTTTAATACTTTTCTAAATGTTAGATGGTCTTCTGTTGTACAGATTTCCTCTGAGATGGAGTAGCACAGTTGGCTAATGTAAAGTGATCTTATATAGTGCCCTTCTGCCAACAATGTTGGGCTTGCTTCACATGGCTCTGTAAGAAAGGAGGGCAGGATATGTTAGTCCGATAGCAAGACGGCTGTGGGAGAAACTTGCAGTGTTGATGGATGCAGTTCGAAAGTACCTATGACCTGTGTCTCGATATGAAAATCGCTATGCTGCTTGGTGCCGACCGGATAGGTTAGACATAAAGAGAGTCCCCAGATCAGGGAGTGCAAAAATCAACAGCATGGTTGTTGATAGAAGATGGATAGGGTCTGAATCTGTTAAGTACACTAGACCTAAGAGGTCATCTGTAGGAGTGTGGTAGGCGTAAGGATGCAAGATTTTAGTGGTGAGGCGTTAGTTGAGGAATAAGGGGTGACGAGTGAGGGTGAGGGTGTTGTCACCCCCTGGCTCTTGGTGGTAGAATTTCACTGAGATTAAAGGTGTGGACCAGTTCCAGACAGGAGAGGTTTCATAAGTCTGCTTGGTTTCCTACAGATGGTAGTGGCAATAGTTTCAAAAAATGCTTCTCGTAAATTACTCTAGGTTTCTGGCGCACAGTTTTTAGTCGGTTGCTATTATTTTTCTTTGCTTTCAAAGTGGTTGGATGATAAGCCATGTGTTGACCTGTTACCTGAAAGTCAGGTAGTTCTCCAGGCGTAGTGGTTTGGGTTGGGCGCTCCACAGTCTTGTGGCCAGAATTGAAAAAGAGGATGATCCTTGCCATTTCTTGTTGAAATTGAGGGCTAGTACTAGTGCAGTATTGCTGTACTTGAGTATTCTGAGAGGAGTCTAGTGTTCAAACTTACTTCTGAATGTATAAACGATGGGCGATGCAAATGGACAAACTATATGAATCCTCATTAAATAAATGCATGTCATATCCACTATTGTCTATGTCTACACATAAAGCAAAAGTCTCCTGAAAAATAAACGAAATGTGATCACCTATTTTATTCCTGTTTACAAATCCTATACTATTCAGATATGTTTAATTGAAACGTAATCCTTTGGTGAAAGTGGCACATACTAATCTGTCTGCTGCTCACTATAAGGCTTCCATGAAACCTACAGCATCCATTGCTTATAGCTCTACACATCAATAAAGTTAAAGACAAAGGATGCTTACATACATTATAGAGTGCTTTCTCTTTGTTGAGTAAATTGGCACGTATCACCTTTTGAGAAAATGTTTGCGTGTTTGATTGCCCTTAACGATTATTTAATCCTCTCTAAAATACATTCTCGTGTCTATATCTGGATCCTAGTTTTAATTTACCATCTGTTTCTAGCTGTTCGTGCTGGTTCACGCCTACATTGAAATGAGGGGTTTTCTGTATGAATCATAAACTATAAAATTGCATTAAAAATAATGAGAGAAATGTGCATTTGCCTTCTTTATTTTAATAACTAAGAATATAAAATGCCCTGTACAAATTGTGCGAATAATGATGGATCTGCGTGAATGGTTGTCTGTCATAAATCTGACTAAATGTCATGAGAAAGAATTTCAAAATAGAGAAAAAAAGACAGACCTGCTAAAATAAGGAAACATGTACTGGCAGCATGATAGCCTAGAGTGTATTCCACAGAAGTTATGGCAGCGTTTCCAATACCTTTACAGTATTATGACTGACACAACATTGTTGATACAATGCCAACACAAGGTAGAAAAGCAAAAGCGGGTTGCAGTTTCAAACTATTCGTATAGTAAACAAAATACTGCGTGATTATACTCTGGACTGTCTTTCCTTATCTACCACGTGGCACATGAAGACTTCCCTAAATCAAGAAAGTTTCACTAGGCTGCACCACTATTACTCTTTATTCCAAATTCAGTCAAAAGTACATTCAGAAATTCACTTGTATTCAGGTTCCCTGGGTCCACCCCTCGCTACAGAGCCAATAAACACAAATGATCACAAATTAATTCATCAGTCTCACGAATGAATAACCCAGTTACTCTTACGAGGTCAATAATAACTCCTTGATATATATATTTTTTTATGGAGTTTTTAAACAGACAAAAACTGCAATCATGTTCACATATGAAGATAAATAATACAAAGTCAATAATTCCAAATTGTGCAGGAGGTTGCTGATGTTGTAAACAAATATTTTAGCCAAAATACATATCACTCTTCTCAATTCATCATGTGGAAGAGATCTCACCAAACATTCAATTTTAGTTTTCTCATAACTTACATGGGGATCACATGCATGTATGCATAAAGATAGATAACCTTTCATTCAGCAATGTAAGCAGTATCACATCAATAAAACACACGTTTTCTTAATGGGGTGCGTCCTGTTGATACCAAACTACACGTTTTGGGACCTTGTGTCCCTTCTTCAAGGGTGATTGTTATCTGATCTTGTAATCTATTAAAAGTGTAAGAAAAAGATACCTATCAGCTTTTTGTGCTGTAGCACCAATATACGTACTACTATTTCTGGAAACCAGAGTACTGGCCTGTCTGTTCTTAGACTGACAGGTCTGATCTTGAACTACCCAAGCATATTCATCAATTGGAGAGCTGTAAAAGATATAAATACAGTCTCTCACCCTCTAAAATCTTCATAATGCACACGTCACACGATATGAACATAAAGGTTCACTGAATGTGGCCACACACTGACCTGCTTTTAATGTGGTCAGTATCCAAAATGTTAATTCTCTAGCACTCTGTAGACTCTGGGTCAGTCCCTCTCTCTCCCGACATCTCTACAAACCAGACAAAGACAATTTACTATTGTATGCGCATGCACTTTCTTTGTTGCATCGCTACTACTTTGAGCTCAATTCTGAAAATAACCCTGCTTGTTACCTTTCTTCTGATGGTCCAATGCTCAATTCGGGAACAGGAAGTCGGCTGTGAAAACAGCTTCCCATCCTTAATCGGTATTATGAATCAAAGCTTCAATATCACGTGACTCAGAAATTGTGTCCATTGTCCCATGTGACAATGAGGTAGGTACGTTACGCACTAGTACTGCAGCCATGTTGGAGTGGTCAATTTAACTGTGTGATGCTGATCATATTTTGACAGTTGTTCTTCTAAATCTCAATACTGCCTGTCTAATCAGCACAATACTACTCTTCACTTGACTTGTTAAAAAAAGATACATTTAATCGGAACTTGTTAAGGAAAACTGTAAACTGAACGTAAATGCCATAATGCGTTTGTGCATTCGGCATCAACCCCCTCCCCCCAGATCAGCTCATAACTTAAACTAGGTACAACAAGACACATTGTGGCAGAGAATGGGTAGACTTTAATACAATACAATAGAGTCCAAACAATCTGTGTATGTTTCCGGAATCTGTTTAGCACAACTGTGTCTGGGGTTGTGTGTTGAAACTCACTTCTATTGCTCCTCTCCTATTCACTATAATATGAATCCACTCATATATGCATCAGCCATAATGTGCAGCAGAATCTACATATGTGTCAAACTTATTTACGATGATATCGTAATTACTATGCATAACAATTGTTCATGAAAGTCATCATCATTATAGTAAATGCATTCACATATTGTAATAGCTTATCAACCACAGTAGTGTTTCACAGAAAACATGTCAAATTAAATTCAAGATTTATCCCTTTAAGGGCTTAATGACTTAAAATGCTCTATACAATGGATTTTCTTTCTGATGAAATAAGGTGTTCAAATTACCTCCTTGACTGCAGAATTTAACTGGGGCATTTAACTTCGATTTAACTTGCTCTAAAATCACAAATGTACTACCCTTTATCACACTGTTACAATGTGGCCAATTATTACATGCAAGTGTTCACTTGTGGACAATACTTTGTTCATTTCCCTCAATGTAGTCAGCTCTAATCAGGTAATTTCTCACTGCCTTGCTTTTTCTATATGCAAAGGTCGATGTGTCATCAAATAGTTGTGCCAGTACTGGGTCCATTTTCAAAACCTCCCAATTTCATTTGAGTATAATTGCTGAGAGTAAGTCGTAACATATACCAACTCCTCTGTTTTTGGTTTTTGTACAGTTTTCAATGAATCTTGTCTTGTCAATAATGACGCTTTCTCTTGAGCCTTTCTAACAATTTCTGTCGAGTAGCCCCTTCCTAGAAATTTCTTCTGTAATATTGTTGACTTGTTAACAAACTCTTGGTGTTCAGATATGTTCCTCTTTAAGAACTGGCTATATGGAATGCTTTCAACATTTTGTTTTGGATGAAAGCTTGCCGCAAATAAGATGCTGTTTTTGTCAGTTGGTTTGTTGTAGATGGTTGTTTCCAGTTTACTGTCCAGAAATGTAATCCTGTTTACACTATACTGTGTAGTGAATTGTATTCTATGAGCCAGCTGATACCTATATTCAAAGAAATGATTCAATTCTTCAAGTGTGCTTCTCCATACTCCAAAGACATCATCAAATAACCAATACAGATATCTCAGATGGTCCTTCCATCTAGGTTTATTTAAGACAGGTTTTTCTTCAAGATAAGCCATGGTGCCATGCTGCACCCATTGATGTCCCTGATATTTGTACAAAGAAACAGTCTTCAAATCAAAAGACAGTACTAATTTCAATAAACTCAAAATAAATATCTTGTTAGCTACACAGTCTTCTGTGGACAAGAGAAGCCATTCCATTGCTTCTAAACCTGCAGCATGTGCATAACTGAATATGAGTTGCATACGTTCATAGTTAAGAGTATGTCTGAATTCTCATTTAATCAATGTTTTTAATCTTCACCAAAAGTTAGTGGTATATTTTATATATGTATGTGCTGATTGAACCAATGTTTGGATCACCTTATCAATGCATTGTGCTAAGGGTTGCTATAAACGGTCTGATGTTGCTATTATTGGCCTCTGTGGAGGATCAATACAATTCTTATGCACATTTGGTAAGTTGTAGAGAACTGGCATCACAGGATGTATTTTTGGAGAGGAAACATTTTGTTTTTTCAGTAATCCACTCATCCTGCTCCGCTTCTACCAACAATTCTTTGATTAATTTTCAAACTTGTTCTGTAGGATCTTGGAATACCTCTAGGTAGGTATCTTGGGCTGCCAATTGTTGCTCCACTTCTTGTTTTTATTTTATTCGATCCATGATGATCAATGCTCCTCCCTTGTCAGCTGGTTTCAAGATAATACTCAGATTGTTCTATAATCGCTATAATGTCTCGTGTTCATGTTTAGTGAAATTTCCTGTTTGCCTCTTCTTGAATGAGAGGCTTCCACCACCATCTTTTGATTTTCTGAGCTGTCATTTTTTAATGACATTCCATTTAGAAACGTTAGAAGGAAGGGCTCATACACCCACATCTAGCCTAGTCCTGCAGCAGCCATCGTCCAGTTGCGAGTAGTACCATAGGGTTGTCCAAATCAACGTATTGCCTGGATTGGGCTTTCTCTCACTAATAGGTAAGTACACGCGCTAGTTGAGGCCAGGCAAGCTGTATGTATGTTCTTTTATCTACATTTTTACATCTTCATGTGTTTCAAAGGTTCTCAGAGCACGACACATTGCAGGACCTAGAAGTCTGGTTTTACCACACGCCAAAAAGGAATAGCAGCAATAGCAGCAAGAAGTACTGCAAATCGATGAGTATATCCTCCTGGAGTAGCATCACAAACAATGAAAACACTGTCATATTTACCCAGCTACCTCTACACACTTCTCTGTATTGTGAAAATGAAAATAAACTGTTCAATAAAAGGAGAAAAGAAAAAGTGTTGCCAAGAGTGATAAAAGAAATTTAAATATTGCATATATTAAAGAAATGATCTGAAGGTCCTGTGTGGTAAGCACCCTAACTATGTCCCTTGACCTTTGCCAATTTAGGGTCCCTACTGTTAAGAAAGCAAATGTACATACATAAATATATCACAAAACAGGGTAAGTGGGGAGTTGAGAAGCTACATGTAAGAGGAAATGTGTAATAAGGGGCATGTGGAGAAAAATCTTATTTTGGCTTGAAAACGTTATTAAGTGCAATGCTATTCTTTGAGATGCACAAGAATAACAAATGTATCAGAGCAGGGATAATCAGTAGACATTTGGATTGGTGAAAATGAGCCAACACAAGTGATGCACAGAGGTTTCTAGGTGATTTCCATGTATCTGTTCAATGTCCTTGTAATAGTAGTATCAAAAGATCTCCACATTAGCAATACATGACCTGTTTTAAAATGTATGGCCGTTTTCCACACGCCCGCTTTCTCGTCTCGCAATCATTTAGAAGAACCAGGCCACTCCCAACATACACACATCTAATGCGTGGTTTGGGTTCAACTTCACATCTCAGAAGATGGTTAAATATATGTTTCAAATCAGGGATCTACTTCTCTTTAGAACTGGAAACAGTTTATGTTTTAAATAAATCAACCTACTATTTTGTACGTTTCCAGAAAGGAATGAATTCATTGTCCCAAATTGACTTGTCAACACTGAATTTCTTTAACTTGACATTATTTTTTCAAAATAAATAATTTGGAAAATAACTCACAGTGACAAAACCTGTGTCAGTGCTTGGACCCACATTACGTGGCTATGTGCCATACAACATAACACAAATATTTATGTTTTCTATTAATCCCAAATGATGCCGTTTAACTTAATGCAGTGCATGCCACAGATTCCCGTTTAGTTGGGTCCCCAAGTTTACCTAGAGTCCCTGTTGCTCTACACTTCTTGTTCAGGCAGCCTCTAGGTGTTGCGCTATGGCACACAAGTAACATATCCAGGAAACTATTGTTTTCAATATGTAAATGTTCACTTAGAAAGGACATGGGGAACACACTACCATCCTAATACTTAATGGCAACAGCTGCAAAATAGTGCACAAACGTGGGCTTATGTCTATCTAATGCCTATCTCAAACCTATACACAAGCAAAAACATTTGGCTTTGACAATTTTTGTTTTTAACAGGACTTCAGGGAAGTGCACACATACTGCTTATAAATCAAGTGGCTGGCCTGGTTAAGACATCTTCATTACACCAGTAGCACTTTTACAGCTCTAATTAAACCATTACATCTCAGAGGACTGCTTTAAAAAAAATACTGGCAGCGCTTTGAATGCAAAGTTTGATGGTTAAGGCTTGATAAAGCTAGTTCAGCGAGATTCCAGCAGGGTTTGCTTTGGGAAAGGAGGGGCAGGAAGTGGGTGGGAATGCCCACACGAATTAGCAAGTGATGGACAGTCAATGGGTGGGAAAAATAACCAAACAACACCTACAACCATAGTGTCCCTCCTCAAATGATATCTCTCCCTAGCTGTACTCCAATGCCATAGTTTTGGCTTATAGGTGGCTCTAAAGCACCACCTTTTAGCCAAAACTAATTAAAAAATGACTATGGCGATGTGCTCTTTTCTAGTGCTCTCCTACGCTTACATTTATCTGGTCCCCTCTTTCGGGGCATCATTCGATGCACAGCATTTGGTCGCATCTTACGGTCTACAAATTATTTAGTGAATAAGTTAATTTGTACAGTTCTTAAAGGAAGTAGGTCCCCGACTATATCAATCAAATAAATTCCACCACTGTGCATATGTAATCGATGCAGAATTTGTTTAATTCATGACAACTCTTAGAACAGGAAGTATTAGTGTTTGCAATAGGTGGCACAAAAAATAATTCTTGAAAATGTATGACGCTCCAATTTCCAAGAATGATTGTATTCCAGCAGAAAGGAGATAAAAGTCCTGGATTTTTGTGATTGCATTCCACACCTTGATTCAGGAGACCTGAATGTTCGTACAATCAAATGACAGACCAGAGTCAGCCTCTTTCAGCATTGCAATGCCAACACAAATGGAACTGTTAGCATGCGTTTTACAGTCATGTGGGTGTACACACTAGTCTATCCAGGGATGCTGCTAAAGTAACACCATTCTCTATGGCCGCCTAAGGTGCCACAGGCAGGTGACGGCTGGGAGGTGCCATTTTTGACATATAGAAATCATCAAATCGGTCCTCGTTGATGGCACCAAAGTGGCACTTTGCCCAAGCAATCATAACTCTTTGCATGCTCCTGTGCATCTCTGCTCTTCTAGAAGATCTGGCTTGGTGAATGAATGCCACTCAGGCTCTGCCTCATATGTCAGGAACCAGGAAGGGAGAAGTGTTTTATTTACACCTCCCCCTATTCTGCCTGTGGGGTGTGTGGGGTTTCAAAGGCCTTCCGCAGCAGTGTGTGGCGATGGGAGGGGTTCTCAGCTGTGGAGGAGCTGAGGCATTGGGCAGGTAGGAAAAATAACTTTGTGTATGTATGTATTTATGCAATGGGTTGTAAGTCCACGTGTGGATGTGTGAACATTTGAATTGGAGTGGATATTTTGTTTAATATCTGTGTGTGTGAATGCTGTTTGAGTGTAGCCAGTCCCTCCCATTACCTTTCCCTCTCACCCAAAACACAACCTGCTAGGATCTCTTTGAGATTGCACTATCAAGCAGCAACACCAAAATGTGGCCTGATAGTGTTACAAAGCAATCTTCTGGTAGCGTGATGCTTAATTGCAGCTGCAAATGCAGTACGTGGGTGATAAAAATATCTTAGCCAAGTGTGCCTTCGCTGAGAGATGGGCAAGTGAGTTTGAATCGCATTCGAGCCTATCTAAACAATGGAGTTTCCAATAGGCTTGAATGATTCAAATCATTTGGTGCTGAAGCTTGAAATGGTGAAAAACATTAGAACTGGAATTCAAGCTGCTATTATATGTACGAGGATATGGTGGATTGACTCAGCTCGAGTAAAACTCCATGACAGTACGGGACGCTGGTAGCTAAAGAAATTATTCAAAACGGGTATCTTTTCCTGCATGAAGCCATTCTGTTGCAGAGGGAGCAGATAGGCACACCTCTAGGCTATGTGTGCTTCACCTACAGCCATGGTTTCTCAAAATCCCCATCAAGTTGAAAAACTTCATTTTATATGTCTTATTAAAACGTTTGGCTTACTTTCAGCTTAATTTTTTTTAAATAATAAGAACACACATATCAGGGCCTTGTTTGTTGGTGCTCATGTTGACTTTGGTAGTATTTCAGGCAGAACTTTTGTCAAACTCATTCACTGCTTCTGCTACTTGGTCTGGCAGAATTGCCATCAAACAACAAGTCTTTTCAGAGTCAATGGAACTCCACTAGGATTTTGGAGGACATACTGCATCAGTAATTATTTACATTGTAATTCCTACACTTTTGGGTGATCAAGTAAAAGATATACCTTCACCATTTGACCACCGACATCTCCTCCTTTAATGGCAAACTTGACATTTGGGGGGTAATTCATAGAATTCAGCGCACAAGTGGCGCACGCGGCAGGCGCACAGTGTGCGCGTGCGAATCCCTGCGCCAGCCGCGTGCGCTAAAATCCATTTCTGCGCACAGCGTATTCATGGATTCCAGCCACCAAAACCAGCCGTGGCGCACAGTGGCGCAGCGACCCTGCAGCAGCGCCAGTTACGCCCCCAAGAACGCCTCTCGCGCAGGGAAAAGCCATCAATATACCCAATCCAGCGCAAAGGGCTGCGCTAACCCTGTACCAGCACAGCAAGCGGGCTACGTGTATCACTGGGGTGCGCGGGAAGTACCTCACGCGATTCCATCAGGGTACGTGTATTTCGGGGTCCGCGTGAAGTTCCACACGCGATATCAGCAGGGTACGTGAATTTCAGGGTGCATGGGAAGTTATACATGCGATTTCCGCAGGGTACGTGTATTTCAGGGGTGCGCGTGAAGTTCCACACGCGATTGGGCCCGTGCGAGCAGGGTACGCGTATCTCAGGGGTGCGCGGGAAGTTCCACACGCGATTCCATCAGGGTACGTGTATATCGGGGTGCGGGGGAAGTCTCACACGCGAAATCAGCAGGGTACGTGTATTTCAGGGTGCAGGGGAAGTTACACACGCGATTCCATCAGGGTACGTGTATTTCAGGTGTGCGCGTGAATTACCACACGCGATTGGGCCCGTGCGAGCAGGGTACGCGTATCTCAGGGGTGCGCGGGAAGTTCCACACGCGATTCCATCAGGGTACGTGTATATCGGGGTGCGGGGGAAGTCTCACACGCGAAATCAGCAGGGTACGTGTATTTCAGGGTGCAGGGGAAGTTACACACGCGATTACAGCAGGGTACATGTATTCCAGGGGTGCGCGGGAAGTTCCACACGCGATTCCATCAGGGTACGTGTATTCCAGCGGTGCGCGGGAAGTTCCACACGCGATTCCATCAGGGTACGTGTATTTCAGGGGTGCGCGGGAATTTCCACACGCGATTGGGCCCGTGCGAGCAGGGTACGCGTATCTCAGGGGTGCGCGGGAAGTTCCACACGGGATTCCATCAGGGTACGTGTATTTCAGGGGTGCGCGGGAATTTCCACACGCGATTGGGCCCGTGCGAGCAGGGTACGCGTATCTCAGGGGTGCGCGGGAAGTTCCACACGCGATTCCATCAGGGTACGTGTATTTCGGGGTGCGCGTGAAGTTCCACACGCGATATCAGCAGGGTACGTGTATTTCAGGGTGCAGGGGAAGTTACACACGCGATTACAGCAGGGTACGTGTATTCCAGGGGTGCGCGGGAAGTTCCACACGCGATTCCATCAGGGTACGTGTATTTCGGGGTGCGCGTGAAGTTCCACACGCGATATCAGCAGGGTACGTGTATTTCAGGGTGCAGGGGAAGTTACACACGCGATTTCCGCATGGTACGTGTATTTCAGGGGTGCACGTGAAGTTCCACATGCAATTTCAGCAGGGTATGTGTATTTCAGGGGTGCGCGGGGAGCACCACACGTGAATTGCACGTGTGGGTCCTCCCAGGTGTTCCCTCTACACCCTCCACGGCCCCTGCAGGTGGCTCACACCACAGGGGCCTACCCTGCACATGTCCTGCAGGCACCCCATCCACCATGGCCATGCCCCCCAGCCAACCCACATGTCAACTTGCACTACTGCCCACCAACGCATGTCCCCCTGCACCTCCAGCCACCAGGGGCACCCTCCACAGGCCCCCACCCATGTCGACCACCACCCCCACCCCCCAGCAGTGCAGGGGCACCTACCACCAGGCCCCCACCCATGTCTCCCACCACCCGCACCCCCAGCCACCAGGGGCAGCCTCCACCAGGCCCCCACCCATGTCTCCCAGCACCCCCACCCCCCAGCCACCAGGGGCAGCCTCCACCAGGCCCCCACCCATGTCTCCCAGCACCCCCACCTCCCAGCAGTGCAGGGGCACCAACCACCAGGCCCCCACCCATGTCTCCCACCACCCCCACCCCCAGCCACCAGGGGCAGCCTCCACCAGGCCCCCACCCATGTCTCCCAGCACCCCCACCCCCCAGCACTGTGGGGCACCTGCCAGCAGGCCCCCACCCATGTCCAACTCATGTTCCCCACCCCCCCACCCCCCAGCACTGTGGGGCACCTGCCAGCAGGCCCCCACCCATGTCCAACGCATGTTCCCCACCTCCCCACCCCGCAGCACTGTGGGGCACCTGCCAGCAGGCCCCCACCTATGTCCAACTCATGTTCCCCACCCCCCCCACCCCCCAGCACTGTGGGGCACCTGCCACCAGGCCCCCACCCATGTCTCCCACCACCCCCACCCCCCAGCAGTGCAGGGGCACCCACCACCAGGCCCCCACCCATGTCTCCCACCACCCCCACCCCCACAGTCACCAGGGGCAGCCTCCACCAGGCCCCCACCCATGTCTCCCACCACCCCCACCCCCCCAGTCACCAGAGGCAGCCTCCACCAGGCCCCCACCCATGTCTCCCACCACCCCCACCCCCCAGCAGTGCAGGGGCACCTGCCAGCAGGCCCCCACCCATGTCCAACTCATGTTCCCCACCACCCCCACCCCCCAGCACTGTGGGGCACCTGCCACCAGGCCCCCATCCATGTCTCCCACCACCCCCACCCCCCCAGTCACCAGGGGCAGCCTCCACCAGGCCCCCACCCATGTCTCCCACCACCCCCCAGCCACCAGGGGCAGCCTCCACCAGGCCCCCACCCATGTCTCCCACCACCCCCAACCCCCAGCACTGTGGGGCACCTGCCAGCAGGCCCCCACCCATGTCTCCCACCACCCCCACCCCCCCAGTCACCAGGGGCAGCCTCCACCAGGCCCCCACCCATGTCTCCCACCACCCCCACCCCCCCAGTCACCAGGGGCAGCCTCCACCAGGCCCCCACCCATGTCTCCCACCACCCCCACCCCTCAGCCACCAGGGGCAGCCTCCACCAGGCCCCCACCCATGTCTCCCACCACCCCCACCCCCCAGCACTGTGGGGCACCTGCCAGCAGGCCCCCACCCATTTCTCCCACCACCCCCACCCCCCCAGTCACCAGGGGCAGCCTCCACCAGGCCCCCACCCATGTCTCCCACCACCCCCACCCCCCCAGTCACCAGGGGAAGCCTCCACCAGGCCGCCACCCATGTCTCCCAGCACCCCCACCCCCCAGCACTGTGGGGCACCTGCCAGCAGGCCCCCACCCATGTCCAACTCATGTTCCCCACCTCCCCCACCCCCCAGCACTGTGGGGCACCTGACAGCAGGCCCCCACCCATGTCTCCCACCACCCCCACCCCCCAGCCACCAGGGGCAGCCTCCACCAGGCCCCCACCCATGTCTCCCACCACCCCCACCCCCCAGCAGTGCAGGGGCAGCCTCCACCAGGCCCCCACCCATGTCTCCCACAAATAACTTTGTGTATGTATGTATTTATGCAATGGGTTGTAAGTCCACGTGTGGATGTGTGAACATTTGAATTGGAGTGGATATTTTGTTTAATATCTGTGTGTGTGAATGCTGTTTGAGTGTAGCCAGTCCCTCCCATTACCTTTCCCTCTCACCCAAAACACAACCTGCTAGGATCTCTTTGAGATTGCACTATCAAGCAGCAACACCAAAATGTGGCCTGATAGTGTTACAAAGCAATCTTCTGGTAGCGTGATGCTTAATTGCAGCTGCAAATGCAGTACGTGGGTGATAAAAATATCTTAGCCAAGTGTGCCTTCGCTGAGAGATGGGCAAGTGAGTTTGAATCGCATTCGAGCCTATCTAAACAATGGAGTTTCCAATAGGCTTGAATGATTCAAATCATTTGGTGCTGAAGCTTGAAATGGTGAAAAACATTAGAACTGGAATTCAAGCTGCTATTATATGTACGAGGATATGGTGGATTGACTCAGCTCGAGTAAAACTCCATGACAGTACGGGACGCTGGTAGCTAAAGAAATTATTCAAAACGGGTATCTTTTCCTGCATGAAGCCATTCTGTTGCAGAGGGAGCAGATAGGCACACCTCTAGGCTATGTGTGCTTCACCTACAGCCATGGTTTCTCAAAATCCCCATCAAGTTGAAAAACTTCATTTTATATGTCTTATTAAAACGTTTGGCTTACTTTCAGCTTAATTTCTTTTAAATAATAAGAACACACATATCAGGGCCTTGTTTGTTGGTGCTCATGTTGACTTTGGTAGTATTTCAGGCAGAACTTTTGTCAAACTCATTCACTGCTTCTGCTACTTGGTCTGGCAGAATTGCCATCAAACAACAAGTCTTTTCAGAGTCAATGGAACTCCACTAGGATTTTGGAGGACATACTGCATCAGTAATTATTTACATTGTAATTCCTACACTTTTGGGTGATCAAGTAAAAGATATACCTTCACCATTTGACCACCGACATCTCCTCCTTTAATGGCAAACTTGACATTTGGGGGGTAATTCATAGAATTCAGCGCACAAGTGGCGCACGCGGCAGGCGCACAGTGTGCGCGTGCGAATCCCTGCGCCAGCCGCGTGCGCTAAAATCCATTTCTGCGCACAGCGTATTCATGGATTCCAGCCACCAAAACCAGCCGTGGCGCACAGTGGCGCAGCGACCCTGCAGCAGCGCCAGTTACGCCCCCAAGAACGCCTCTCGCGCAGGGAAAAGCCATCAATATACCCAATCCAGCGCAAAGGGCTGCGCTAACCCTGTACCAGCACAGCAAGCGGGCTACGTGTATCACTGGGGTGCGCGGGAAGTACCTCACGCGATTCCATCAGGGTACGTGTATTTCGGGGTCCGCGTGAAGTTCCACACGCGATATCAGCAGGGTACGTGAATTTCAGGGTGCATGGGAAGTTATACATGCGATTTCCGCAGGGTACGTGTATTTCAGGGGTGCGCGTGAAGTTCCACACGCGATTGGGCCCGTGCGAGCAGGGTACGCGTATCTCAGGGGTGCGCGGGAAGTTCCACACGCGATTCCATCAGGGTACGTGTATATCGGGGTGCGGGGGAAGTCTCACACGCGAAATCAGCAGGGTACGTGTATTTCAGGGTGCAGGGGAAGTTACACACGCGATTCCATCAGGGTACGTGTATTTCAGGTGTGCGCGTGAATTACCACACGCGATTGGGCCCGTGCGAGCAGGGTACGCGTATCTCAGGGGTGCGCGGGAAGTTCCACACGCGATTCCATCAGGGTACGTGTATATCGGGGTGCGGGGGAAGTCTCACACGCGAAATCAGCAGGGTACGTGTATTTCAGGGTGCAGGGGAAGTTACACACGCGATTACAGCAGGGTACATGTATTCCAGGGGTGCGCGGGAAGTTCCACACGCGATTCCATCAGGGTACGTGTATTCCAGGGGTGCGCGGGAAGTTCCACACGCGATTCCATCAGGGTACGTGTATTTCAGGGGTGCGCGGGAATTTCCACACGCGATTGGGCCCGTGCGAGCAGGGTACGCGTATCTCAGGGGTGCGCGGGAAGTTCCACACGGGATTCCATCAGGGTACGTGTATTTCAGGGGTGCGCGGGAATTTCCACACGCGATTGGGCCCGTGCGAGCAGGGTACGCGTATCTCAGGGGTGCGCGGGAAGTTCCACACGCGATTCCATCAGGGTACGTGTATTTCGGGGTGCGCGTGAAGTTCCACACGCGATATCAGCAGGGTACGTGTATTTCAGGGTGCAGGGGAAGTTACACACGCGATTACAGCAGGGTACGTGTATTCCAGGGGTGCGCGGGAAGTTCCACACGCGATTCCATCAGGGTACGTGTATTTCGGGGTGCGCGTGAAGTTCCACACGCGATATCAGCAGGGTACGTGTATTTCAGGGTGCAGGGGAAGTTACACACGCGATTTCCGCATGGTACGTGTATTTCAGGGGTGCACGTGAAGTTCCACATGCAATTTCAGCAGGGTATGTGTATTTCAGGGGTGCGCGGGGAGCACCACACGTGAATTGCACGTGTGGGTCCTCCCAGGTGTTCCCTCTACACCCTCCACGGCCCCTGCAGGTGGCTCACACCACAGGGGCCTACCCTGCACATGTCCTGCAGGCACCCCATCCACCATGGCCATGCCCCCCAGCCAACCCACATGTCAACTTGCACTACTGCCCACCAACGCATGTCCCCCTGCACCTCCAGCCACCAGGGGCACCCTCCACAGGCCCCCACCCATGTCGACCACCACCCCCACCCCCCAGCAGTGCAGGGGCACCTACCACCAGGCCCCCACCCATGTCTCCCACCACCCGCACCCCCAGCCACCAGGGGCAGCCTCCACCAGGCCCCCACCCATGTCTCCCAGCACCCCCACCCCCCAGCCACCAGGGGCAGCCTCCACCAGGCCCCCACCCATGTCTCCCAGCACCCCCACCTCCCAGCAGTGCAGGGGCACCAACCACCAGGCCCCCACCCATGTCTCCCACCACCCCCACCCCCAGCCACCAGGGGCAGCCTCCACCAGGCCCCCACCCATGTCTCCCAGCACCCCCACCCCCCAGCACTGTGGGGCACCTGCCAGCAGGCCCCCACCCATGTCCAACTCATGTTCCCCACCCCCCCACCCCCCAGCACTGTGGGGCACCTGCCAGCAGGCCCCCACCCATGTCCAACGCATGTTCCCCACCTCCCCACCCCGCAGCACTGTGGGGCACCTGCCAGCAGGCCCCCACCTATGTCCAACTCATGTTCCCCACCCCCCCCACCCCCCAGCACTGTGGGGCACCTGCCACCAGGCCCCCACCCATGTCTCCCACCACCCCCACCCCCCAGCAGTGCAGGGGCACCCACCACCAGGCCCCCACCCATGTCTCCCACCACCCCCACCCCCACAGTCACCAGGGGCAGCCTCCACCAGGCCCCCACCCATGTCTCCCACCACCCCCACCCCCCCAGTCACCAGAGGCAGCCTCCACCAGGCCCCCACCCATGTCTCCCACCACCCCCACCCCCCAGCAGTGCAGGGGCACCTGCCAGCAGGCCCCCACCCATGTCCAACTCATGTTCCCCACCACCCCCACCCCCCAGCACTGTGGGGCACCTGCCACCAGGCCCCCATCCATGTCTCCCACCACCCCCACCCCCCCAGTCACCAGGGGCAGCCTCCACCAGGCCCCCACCCATGTCTCCCACCACCCCCCAGCCACCAGGGGCAGCCTCCACCAGGCCCCCACCCATGTCTCCCACCACCCCCAACCCCCAGCACTGTGGGGCACCTGCCAGCAGGCCCCCACCCATGTCTCCCACCACCCCCACCCCCCCAGTCACCAGGGGCAGCCTCCACCAGGCCCCCACCCATGTCTCCCACCACCCCCACCCCCCCAGTCACCAGGGGCAGCCTCCACCAGGCCCCCACCCATGTCTCCCACCACCCCCACCCCTCAGCCACCAGGGGCAGCCTCCACCAGGCCCCCACCCATGTCTCCCACCACCCCCACCCCCCAGCACTGTGGGGCACCTGCCAGCAGGCCCCCACCCATTTCTCCCACCACCCCCACCCCCCCAGTCACCAGGGGCAGCCTCCACCAGGCCCCCACCCATGTCTCCCACCACCCCCACCCCCCCAGTCACCAGGGGAAGCCTCCACCAGGCCGCCACCCATGTCTCCCAGCACCCCCACCCCCCAGCACTGTGGGGCACCTGCCAGCAGGCCCCCACCCATGTCCAACTCATGTTCCCCACCTCCCCCACCCCCCAGCACTGTGGGGCACCTGACAGCAGGCCCCCACCCATGTCTCCCACCACCCCCACCCCCCAGCCACCAGGGGCAGCCTCCACCAGGCCCCCACCCATGTCTCCCACCACCCCCACCCCCCAGCAGTGCAGGGGCAGCCTCCACCAGGCCCCCACCCATGTCTCCCACCACCCCCACCCCCCAGCAGTGCAGGGGCAGCCTCCACCAGGCCCCCACCCATGTCTCCCAGCACCCCAACCCTCCAGCACTGTGGGGCACCTGCCAGCAGGCCCCCACCCATGTCCAACTCATGTTCCCCACCACCCCCACCCCCCAGCACTGTGGGGCACCTGCCAGCAGGCCCCCACCTATGTCCAACTCATGTTCCCCACCACCCCCACCCACCAGCACTGTGGGGCACCTGCCACCAGGCCCCCACCCATTTCTCCCACCACCCCACCCCCCCAGTCACCAGGGGCAGCCTCCACCAGGCCCCCACCCATGTTTCCCAGCACCCCCACCCCCCAGCACTGTGGGGCACCTGCCAGCAGGCCCCCACCCATGTGCAACTCATGTTCCCCAGCCAACATGTCATCACAATCTAGATCCCTGGTCCCTATGGTCAGCCTCCAAATGCAAAACTCCCACCCGAGCATTGCATCCACCCACTCATAATTTGCAATTACATCACAGAACACCAATTGCAAGTTCCGAAACAAACACATTTCCCTCACATACACCCAATGGGTGTCAGTGAATCTCAAAACACATATCATGAAATGCATGAAACCAATGAGATACCACACATTGAAGTTCACCAAAAAATAATATGTATTAAAGGAAACATAAATAGAATAAAAAATGAAGAAACAGAAATGTGAATGTACAAAAATGAAAAGAAGCATGTCCGTTAAAAAAAGCAAAACCAAAAATAAAATTCCAAAGTAATGTTGTCCAAAGTCAATGTCCACAAAACAAAATCCAATGGGAAATAAAAAAGAAAGCCATTGCTCCATGGTTAAAAAGTAAAAAACAAATACAATCCAACTGCGAACTATGTACATGGGAACAAGCCAGGGTCCATTATCCCAACAAAATAAAGGAAACCTATCTAACTACACTAACTAATAAAATAAACTATATACAAAAATGTGGCCAATGTCCGAAAGGTCCAAATAAAACAAAAACAAAAATGAAACCTAACACTACCTACATAACTATGTACAATGGCAGCGGGCTAGTTTCACGGCTCACTTGTGGATGTCCCGGGCCAGGGCATCATCGAACTCCTCCTCAATGTCCCGGAGGCGGTCCTCCTCCATGGCCCCGAGGGTCCGCAGGGCCGTCGACGTCTCCACCTCCAAACCCCTGCGGATTGCTTTGAGTCACTCGGCCCGCCTCAGGGCCCTCCGCATGGAGTTCTCCGCCCTGACCATTGTGAGCCGTGCCTCTTCCGCCCGCTGCCGCTCCGCATCTATGGCGTGGCCCAACCGCTGCCACACTGAAGACACTCTCTGTCCTGGGTCCTCCTGCCCTCCGGCCGATGCCTGCCCCTCCGATGTTGAAGACCCCGAGCCTTCATGGCTCCCACCACGTTGCTGCTGCTGCTGTGCCTCTGCCCGTGCACTGCCTCCTGCTGCCTGCACATCCTCCGCCGGCTGGGGTGCAGTCGTTGATGTGGCCACCCCTGCTGGACGTCCGACTCCCGACTGTGGCAGGGATGCCTCCTCCACCAGCCTGGCCGCACCGTCAGAGGCAGCTCCACAGGGCATCCAGGTGACTGATGGGTGGGAAGATGGCACAGAGGATGACTGGCGCGTAGGGGGTCCAGTTGAGGAGGGGGTCGGAGCAAGCCCCATCAGACGGAGGAATCCGGCCTGGGTGACCTGTCCCAGCAGGCTGACGTGGTCAACGAGCCATTCGAGATGACTTGCAGTCTCTTCATGAAAAGACTGCAGGTCACCTCGCATGGCCCGTTGACGCAACGCCACACCAGCCAGGACAGGCTCAACCCGGACCTGGATAGCCACGTCCGCAGGCAGAGGAAGGCCAGTTGACGTGAGCTCATCCCCTGCCTGAAAACGGGTCTGGACGTAGGCATCCCTGCTGGTGCAAGATGATGCAGTGACAGGATCAGGGACAGGATTGCACACAGGCACCTCCGCGGCGGCCTGTGCTGCCTCCTGTCCCTGGTCCTGCACTGCACCACTAGCACCAGTGGGATCCCCACCTCCAGACCCCGTCTCTGTTGCTTGCACGGCCTCCTCCTCCACCAAACCCCCCACCAACCTGGATGACTCCGTGCCATCTTCCCCTGTTGGGCCCTGTGGGGTCCCAGCTGCCTCTTCTGCTGCCGAGGAGTCCAACTCCAACCTCCGCCTCATGGACCTCCTCCCGGCAGCTGCGGCCTGGGACGCGGCACCGGACTCCTCACTCCCCGACGAGATGACAACATGGGAGGGGAGCCGGGCCTTGCGTCTCCGGCTGGCGGTGGGATCCCCGCCGCTGTGCTCCACAGCACCTTCTCCGCCCTCTTCATCAGTTGACGCTGCAGACAGGGAGAAATCAAACACAGGCATCAGGGCACTGTACAATGGACACATACACATATGACAGTTGTACATGAGTGGCATTGGCAAACCTCAGACATGTCATCACAATCCCCAACACACATGTCATTACAACTCGCACACATGAGCCATACCACAGCCATATCGCAACTGCCACCACCATCCATCCACATACAACAGCATGAGCAGCCAAAGGTGAGCCAGACATCACATGCAAAACAGGAAGTGCACCACACATGTACACACACCACCACACTTGCATGCATGTGTACACCTCTGCCAAGTGTCACACTGTTCAAAAGGGCATCCATGTCACATCTGCCAATCAGGCTTCCACATACCGCTGTCACATGCATCCATGTTGCATCACTGTTGCACCCTTGTCAAATACACACACATGCACATGTACACAGTGCTGATACATGCAGCCAAAAACAACATACATGCGTGACATCACGGACATGTCTACTTACATACACATTCATCCAAACATGTGTGCCCACACAACTGCATTTGGCATGCAAGCCTACACACACAAGCACCAATCATGTCTCACACATTACAGCCCTCGCATGTGTCAGCCCCATGGCCCTGTACACCCCCACCCATACTCGACCCCATACAAACAGATGTGCAACCTGCACACTACTGAATAATCACCACACGCACTGCTCACAATCAGGATGCATGTACACTCACCGCTCGACTCCAGACGGGTCTGCTTCTCAAGGACCTGGACGTGGAGCGCTGGGGATATGCGTTCCAGGACCCTCATCTGTTCTTCCGACAAGTGGCCCCGGCGCCCCTTGTCATCCGCTGCCCTCAAGAGGCGCCGGGCCTTGTTCAGGGTCCTGGACCTGAAGTCCTCCCAGCGCTTCTTGACATGTTGTAAGTCGCGGACTGCCACCCCCTCCGCGTTGATGGCAGTCACGATGTCAGTCCACATCCGAGTCCGTCCTTCCTTGTCGGCGCGGGAACTTCCGAAGAGGGCATCATACTGCCCCAGGACTTGCTCCACCAGGACACCAACTTCGGTGGCACTGAAGCTGGTGCCCCTCTGCCTCTCTGGCCGGGGGTTGTCAGCGGTCCCAGATGGTGTTTGCCCCGACATGACAACCCCAGAGGCAGGAGTGGGTGGGCAACTGGGTCCTGGGACTGGGCTGTGGAGCGATGGAATCCCAGTTGGCAGTCTTCGGTTCCAGCAGGGGTGGTCACAGCAACAGCACCCCTGGCTGATGTGCAGGCAGCAAATGGCAGGGCACGTGGGCAGCAGGCAGTCAGGCAGCAGCAGATGGCAGGTGGGAGCATGCTCGGGGCTCTGGGGGGCAGTAGTTCGGCCTTCTGGGCAGGAGCGTGGTCTTCCGTGTGCTTACGCGTGGCCAGCTTGATACGGAGTGATTTGGCACGTGAAAAATCTGCACGTCAGCGTGTAATTCGAGGAAAGGCCCTTAGCGCGTAAGCGCGTCTGCACGCATACGCATTTTCATTGGACAGAAGGCCCCTCAAGCGCAAGCGCCCCTGTGACGTGACGCGTACAGACGTGCATGGGCATTTCAGCGCGCGTGAAAAACTGCACGTCCGCGTGTAATACGAGGAAAGGGCCCATGCGCGTAAGCGCGCGTGGAAAACTGCACGTCCGCGTGTAATACGAGGAAAGGCCCTTAGCGCGTATGCACGGCAGCACGCATATGCGATTTCATTGGAGCAAAGGCCCTTAGCGCGTGAGCGCGCGTGAAAAACTGCACGTCCGCATGTAATACGAGGAAAGGGCCCATGCGCGTAAGTGACGTGACGCGCGCATGAATTTCCTTCAGCATGGGTTAAAGGTGAGCGGGCCCAGCAGTTCGCTGTACGTGCCTTTCGTGGAGACCGACGTGTGTTGCTGCTTCCTGTTGTTTCGCGCGCCTTCACAACTTCACAGCTATCAAGGACATATCTCTTCTTTTGGCGGGGGTATTGGCTACGCGTGTTTTTCTGCATCGCGCTAGTCAGACGGTGAGTCACACACGCTCTTTTTCCCACTGCGGGTGCCCCTGTGTATCGCACCCATTTTCAATGTCATAGTAGCCTGCGTGTCCCACGCGTACGCGTTATTCATGTTACTGGGTGCCACCGCGTACTGCGGGAGGTTGAATCCACGCACGTAGGCTGCAGGGTTGCGTGCACGGTTTTACTGCAGTTTTGGGGTGCCTGAGCGTTGCGTGACCCGTCACCACATCACCGGGGTCACATACAGCCTTGCAGGTGCAGGGGGGCTGTTAACATCTTGCTTCCCACCCCCTTCACCCCAATTGCCCAGGTCAATTGTGGTGTACACCTCCCATTGGCACCACTCCATCTGTGCCAGCACTACTACATCTGTGCCATGGTTGGGAGGCCACCAAAGGTGAGGGCCGCCTCAGCTGGGCGTACTCCTCGTGGCGGGCGTGGTCGGGGACGTGGCCGTGGTGACCAGGGAGTAGGGGGACTCCAGGGTGTCCAGGGCAGCCACAGAGGGGGAAGAGGCAGGGGTGCGCCACTTGAGCACAATGTTGTGCCATGTGTCGGTGCAGCCATGCCACCACCCCCTGTGGTTCCGGGGGATGCAGCTCCTGCATCTGGCACTGGCACCCATATGACCCGGCAGTCCGTTCCATTGACTGCCACGGGCCCAAGGGTAGTGGTAGCTGAAGGTGCAGCTGTGGACACCGCCACCCAGGCTCAGGGTCTGCCAGCGCAGGCTGCGTTGGCACTTGAAGAGCCCTTGGTAGATCTCCAACAGGCCAGGGGGGAAACCATAGGGGCAGGCCGGGCTGCTCAGACCAAGACACGTGTCCCTGGGGCAGTCATGTCATCTGCTGCCCCGAACGGCCGGGTGTTGGCAAGTGCAGGGGCAGATGCACCCAACAGCACCCCGGTTCTGAGTCTGCCAACCAGGACCGTTGCGGTCAATGACCCTGCCACAGCTGATGTTGCTGCGCAGGGTCCATTAGTGGGCACCCAGCTGCCACTGACACAAGTCAGGCCTTTGGTCATCCCTCCACCTGCCACTCCCTTGGCTCAATCCACCGAACCCACTGGCCATACTGGTCAGGGCGGCATTAGCCAGCCAGGATCTGCGCCACAGTCCAAGAGGAGGAAGGTTGCACCTGCAGCACAGGCTGGGACCCCCACACACAGCCACGACCTCCTGCACGTCGAGGAAGAAGCCTTTCTGTAAGCAGGAACTGGACTTCCTCGTGGACTACGTGCGGGGCCACAGCCGTGACATGCTAGTGGGTGCCAATAGTCAGACCACGGCTGCCCAACGTGACACCCACTGGAAGCATGTTGCGGAACATGTCAGTTCATTCGGCCATGAGGTGCGCACGGCGCAGGAGTGCAAAAAGCGTTGGAATGACATCAAGCGCAGCACTAAGGCCAAGCGTGCCTCAAATTACAACTTGACTCTGGTGACTGGCGGTGGGCCTGCACCAGAGGAGGAAGAACTCACTCCGCATGAGGCTCTCGTTGCGGAGTTCATACCACCTGAATTGGTCGAAGGAGTGGGAGAGAAGCTGGACTTTGATGCCCAGTCCAGTGAGTGTTGATGCGTGTTTGTTGAGGACGTGTGTGTTTCACTTGTGGGATGTGTTGTGCATGATTGCTGCTACATGTGACGTGTACATGGTTCTGATGTGTAAGTAATGCAATGCTACCGTCATGCATGTCTCCTCTGCCTGCATGCGGGACTCCATGTAGGCATGCTCCCTTGCCCCTCCTCCGCCACTCTGCACCCCAGTTCCACCTTTGCACTGGTCTGCTTCAATCTTGCCAATGTGTACTTTCTTGTTCATGTGTCCTGTGTAGATGCTAACTTCCAGTGTAGAATCTGCCAGACATATGCCGTGTGGTACAGCCTTAGTACTCGATGCAGGGTATCTCACTTGTACTGTGCATGGGTCAGATGTCCCGCAGGGACATGAGTGCCCATTCATGCTCCATGTGCATTGCACGCATGGCCCTATGTGTCCTTGACTGGATGATCACTGTAATATAAGTCCTTGGTTACATACATTGCCTGCCATCTCATCAGCCTTCCCATGTCAACTGTGGCTCAGTCCTGCGTTGCACACATGTTTAGGCTCTGACAATCTGTGTGGCTCACAGGCCTCAGCCTGTTCAATGGCCAATGACTCTGTCCAACTCTTGTTGTGTCTTCTTCACACGTGGGCGGCCTCCGGAGTTTCCATCATGTGTCCTGCCCACTGTCCCAGCATCATTTGCAGTGTTGTAATTTGAATCACATTAAGCTGTTGATGCTAGTCAACACTGCCTGTCAATACACAGGTATATGGTCAGCCTTTTGATACCATGCTAGGCATCCCTGCTTTGGTACTGGGGTGGAGGGGTGCTTGGCTTCTAGACATGGTACACATTAAATGCACAATGCACGTGATGTCTGAATTTGACATTGCACTGCCTTCACATTTCCTGGCACACACCATGTAGTGCTTGTACATGTAGGTAGTGAGTGGCGTACACATTTTCTGCACTGCATAGACCCACTTCCATGGAAACTGCCACCTTTCAACAGGTCTGATCACAGAAGCTAATCAAAGTATACTCAGCATGCATGCCAGGTCATATGTTGTGTGTCACATGTCTGCCGGATGCCTTTGCTGTCGGTGTGTGTGTGTGTCGTGTGCTTCTGACATGTGTATTGACCTTTTTCTCTCTATTTTTCAGGTGATGACGCAATGGAGGCAGAGGATGGTGTTGTCATGCCAGACACAGGGTTGGTAACACCACATCAACCCGGCACTAGTGGGGGTCGTGGGGTGGTAGGCCACGAAAACCCCCAAGTGCTGCAGTCCATCTTGTCTCTGGCTGCCTATGAGTCCAGCCTTGATGACGACTCTGACATCCATGTTGAGTTGGATGAGCATCAAGTCCATGTGTCAGGGGTGAGTGATTCTGATGTGGACACTCCTCTGTCTGCGACACCTGCACTGAGGGATCAGACAGTCTTGGTTCCTCCGCCCGTGGTGGATCGGGACGCAGGGTCACCCTCCACACCAGTCACTGATGTGCCTGGGACATCACGTCAACGGGGGCATGTAGTCGTGCAGCCGCAGGCGGTGCCAACACAGCGAGGACCCCCGGTCCTCGTGTCCCGCAGGGGTCAAGCCCGGCAACGCGGTCGCCGCGCGCAACTGCTGTATACTGAGTGGGAGCAAGACATGACTGCCAATTCCGAACGGCAGGGGGCAGCAATGGAGAACATCGCTGAGAGCATGGAGCGTGTGGCCCGATCTGTGCTCCCCACTGCTAGGCAGGTGCTTCTCCAGCAGCAGGCGGCACGGTCCACGGCCCGCTCGCTCAGGCTGGGCATGGCAGCCTCAGACTGGGCACACCAGGCTGAAATGTCGTCTCTGCGTCAAGCAATTGCTGCTCACGCAGAGGCGCACATGGATGCCCTGAGGGAGGAGTATGCTTCCCTCAGATCCACTCTGGGTGTCCTTATGATGTCCCAGAGGCAGCAGGCAGAGGAGAGGTTTGCACAGCTTGAGCGTACCATCTCGGCTGAGCTACAGGCTTGCCGGGAGGTGCAGCGGTTGTCCAGCCAGGCCTTGCAGGAGGAACTCCGTGTTACACGTGCTACCTTGCAAGAGGAAGCACGTGTATCACGGGAGGTTCTGCATGCAGACCTACGTCACATCGCCACACAGAATCATGCTCACCCGTCCGGCAGACTTGCTGCCGACGAGGGGCAAGCTGCGGCTAGGCGTGGCCAGGCTACTGTGCCACGCCCTCCTTTCCAGGATGGGCCAGACTCGGACGACCATCTATCTCCCACATAGGTCGTGCTGTGCAGGCGTTGAGCCCATGGAGGATTTTTTTTTGGCTCAGCATCATCGCATGTGGATGTTGAGCAGCACCCTGTACCTCCCCCCTCCTGGGTGCCTCCCCTCCCCCCCGGGTCGTATGTGGCCATTTTTGATTTTTCTTTTAGTTTAGTTAGTTAAGTTTCTGTTTGATAGTTAGTTTAAATAGGTAATGTAGGTTTTCCATAGTTAGTGTAATTAGTTAATAAATGATTTAGTTTAAAATTGCTAGTCTATTGTGCTTTCATGTGACGGTGCGGTGCTTTGTGGCTTTTGAAGGCATCCACTGTCTGGCCCTTCATGGTTGTCTTGTGTATGTGTTTGCCGCTTGGGTTCCTTGACTCACATATGCCACTCCTGCCTCCCTTATCCATGGGCTCGCAAGGATGGTTCGGTGTTACAGCATTTTACACAAGGGCTTTGGACTGTCATATCTGTGGCATGTCTGGTGCTGTGTGACTTGTGTTGACACCCCTAGTGGGGATGATTTAGGTGTCATTGTCCACTGTTCAGCTTTTGCTAGATGGGGTGTGTCATGATTAATGTGGACATTGATTGCTATGCATTGTGTAGTATGTTTCATATCTTTCCTGTACATGTGCTTGTTGCAATTCATGCTGTAGATAGTGTTCCACACTTTGGAGGTGAAAGACGGACTGATGGTGTGATTTGTGATGTGACTCTCTGACATGGTCAAGTAATGAGATGCCTGATGAGACACACACAGATGACTTTGAAGCATTAATCATGTGTTTCATGCCCTTTCTGCAGGGGGATGAGCCTCCAGAGCACCTTTGCCAGCAGACATGGCCCATTGGACGACGGAATTCTGGACCCGTTTGTTGGTGCCCACATGCACATGTGTGCACAAGCAGAGGCACAGTGATTGCAGACCCACATCCTAGAACTGCTGACATGTTCCAAGGAACTCCAGGCAAGGTGAGCATCACAGGGGGGCCACGACACAGCAAAGCTTGCACCAGGCGAGTTGCACATGCAGGCTTAGTCACAGCACTGAGGGTGAGCTTAGACGAATATTGGTGTTGAAGCACACAATGCAGCTCAGATGTGTTTGTGGACTGATGGCTGTTGATAGTAGGGTTGTCTGGGACACATGCAGGGGCAGTGGCACATACCCTCCGGTACACCAAGGTCCATTGAGCCACTTGTATCAACCATGTAGCCTTCCGAGACATGGAAAGGGGCAGCTCACAGGGACATACAGCAAGCGACATACTTGGGTGCAGTGTATGTCTTTTCCACGTACTTCATGATAAATGCACTGCCAACTTTGTTTCGGTCATGCTGGTACGCAACTTGCTATGTAGTCATGGCTTGCTATATGGGTCTGTCTGCTTACCCAGGGAACATTGCATGTTGTGTGAATTGTGACACATTGGTGTTCCATTTGCCACGCACCCACCAGCGGCTGCCTTACTGCATTGACTGTGTATGACCCGTCACAGGGGTGATGTTATATATGGGTACGAAGCATCAACCACAGATTGTCTGTTTGTAGAGTAGTTTGTTGCTATGGGGCATGTTTGGTGTTGTGTTTTTGTGTAATTGGCACGTACAGGTTGTTGACTGTGGTTCTCTTTGCAGCATTGCAGTGCTCCTGTAACCGGACCTGAGAGTGCGCAGGCAGGAGGCCAGCACTCAAAACCAGAGCTAAGTGTCTTGTTGTTTTTTCTTACGAACTGCTCTGCATAGGCTTGCTGGGGAGTGTACTGATGCATGGATGTATGTGTGGTTCAATTTGGTATGTTTTTTTCTCCCTAATCACCCATGATCCTATGCAATTTTGAAACCTGTACCCTCTACCCGGTGTTCCTGCTTCCCGTGCCTATCCAAGCAACGTTCCCTGACCCTCTTTCCCCACTGGGGTTGCGGATGCCTGTGTAAGCCCTGAACTTGCAGGCGCCAAAACCCTAGAGGGGGTGGTTGGTTCGTACCACTCCTGAGCCTGGACTACAGAAGGCCATGACAATGATGTCCAAGTTTGTTTGGATTGTGTATGTGTTCATGCAGGTTGTACATTTTCGTGCATTCCCTAGTTTCATGTGTCATTCCTCCTCCCCTCTCCTGCCACTCATTCCAGTCATCCAGTGTGTCAACACCTGTCCCGACTGCATATCCCTGAACCTCATTCCCCACCAGGGTCTCAGGGGCCTGTGTGAGTTTAACCTTGCAGGCACCCGGGACATGGTGGGGGTGGTTGTTTCGTGACACTCCCGCGCCTGTACAGGGGACCTGTGACAGTACACATCCATTCATGGTGCATCATCCTATGTCATGTACCACACATGTCTCACATCCTGTCGTGACATTGTTTTGCTGTGCTACCTTGGTTGTTGCATCATTGTGGTAGTACTTGGCCTTTGTGAGGTACTGCTACGTCAAGTCATCTACTGGAGGGTGTTCGGGTTCGTTTTTATGCCTTGGATTTTGTGATTTTGGAAATGAGTGTGGATTCTGAAGGTGGGAGATGGTGACGAAGGGTAAAGGTGATCCTGTGGCCAGGTGGAATTGAGGTGTGGAGGCTCCATGACCCAGGTGCAGTTGTTCAGTGGGTCATGGTCATTTGTGAGGGAGGGGGGGGTTGTTGTTGATAGTTGCCGTGCCCTGCAGTGTGATGGGAACTCTGACATAGTAATGGTGGTATCCTATGTACATGTTGTGTTCTGCTGATCAATGCCTGTTCATGTGTTGTGTTTTCCTTTCAGGTGCGAGGGGATAGTTGTGGTTTGACATGTTGGGGTGTACACATGGTGGATGTTCACATGTGATGTGTAGGGAACACTGATGGTCACTTGAGTGCACATGCATATGTGGAGTGCATGTCCTTGCAGAACCACACACTTGCACTCTGATGCACTACATGTACTCCCACCCTTGCATATCCACGTGTACAGTGTTTGCCTTCTGGTGCCCACTGTGTCCCAGCAGCACATGTTCTGTGACCGATCATGGATCCAGTACATGCCTAATTTGATGTTTGACGTGGTCTGTCACTTAGATGTGATGCTCAGGGTGTGCATCACACACAATGGGCCTCATTACGACCCAGGCGGTAAGGGGTTTACGGCAGCGTAAACAGCGCCGACCCTTACCGCCTGAGTACGAGGTCCCTTAGCGCCATGGAGGTTTTAACACCTGCTTTTAGCAGGTGTTAAAATCCATGGCGCTAAGGGACCATGGAGTTAATTACGCCACCGTAATTTACGGTGGCGTAATTAACGCCTTCCCCACTCCCATTATGCCCTATGGGGCAAAAATGGCAATGGGGAAGGGTAAATGGGGATTGGGGACTTACCGCCCCGCCAAACTCGGAATGGGGCGGTAAGTCCGCCAACCACCATGGCGTAAACATAGTTTACGCCATGGTGGTAAAGTCACGGCCCAGGCGGTAACTTACCGCCTGGGTCGTAATGAGGCCCAATGGCTGTTCACTGTGCTGTGCGCTGAGCAGTGTGATGCAGGAGTAGGACACTGCACACATGAGCTGCAGTGTTGATTTTGCAATGCATAATGTGCATGTAGACAGGCATTCATTGTGATGTTACGTCTACGACTGTTGTAATGCATTTGGAAATGACTTATTTTGGGTGGGAGATTTTGTTGGTCTGTCATTTCATCTGATTCCGGGTCAGGCAGCAGTGTCCGATGCCACTGTGCATTTAGGACATGGCAATGTGTACCTTATCGTTACTGCATTGGTGTATGGGTATTGCGTGCCATGTCATGTTGATGTTTGGGAGGGTTTGAGTGACATGACAGTGATGGCCATGGCCTGTTTTGCAGGTGTGTGTGATGCACACCTTGGATGTCCGGGTCATCCGCTTCTCAGAGCAACTAGCTGGGGGTAGATTTCTCTCCGCAGCAGGGCCCTCCCCCTGGAACAGACTTCCGGCCTGACTTGAACTTGAGGGGAATCATCTCCAGTTCTGGAAGCACCTCAAGACCTTCCTCTTTGCTTCTGCTTACTGTCTGCCTCTCCCTTGCAGAATTCTCCACTGGAACTGCACAGGAGCTGCAACTGGGCCACTCCCACCGACCTCGGTCCCTGGCCCAGCCACTCTCCACTTGCACTGCCTCCCTGGCAACCCCTGCACTGCAGTACTGTCTCTCTATCCCTACAGCCCTCCCTTCCCAGCACTTGTCTGCACTTACCTTTGTAGTTGCCACCAGTCGACGTATGTATTATTTTTTTGGGCTACTTCCCCTGTACTGGACTCCCTCCCCACCCTTCCCCTTGCACTTTTCCCATTCCCACTACCCCTGCACTTGCACGATCTCAAAGACATCTGGCCTAGTAGTACCGTTCTCTGTGTATCCTTGTTCCCCCCTCCCTGCCTCATTGCGCCTTGGAATACTTGTGTATGGCCCATATCATGTCATATGTCATATGTGTGCCTTTTGGTCACACAGGATAGCTTGTGTTTAAGTAGCTAGGGATGCAGACGATGTGGCACTTCCATGGCAACTTTCTCAGGGTGGTAGGGTTGTGACAGTTAACTGTCTCTTTGTCATCATCGATTGTCACCTGGTATGTGCCAGGCCTGTGTGCACTCCGCAGGGGTGGGAGTTTAGGTGAAAAATGTGGCCACAAGCTGGGTCCGGGCTTCCTCGCCACGTGCCCTGTCCCCTCCCATGGGCAGTGCCTGTGCCTGTGGTTGGGGATGTGGGGGCACCACCATGTCCACCGGGACGCCCTGCCGTGTTGCAACATTGTGCAGGACACATACTGCCACAATGATCCTGCACACTACTGGTGGTGCATAGAGTAGTTGCCCACCAGAGCGGTCAAGGGAGCGGAAACGTGACTTGAGCACTCCGAATGTGCGCTCCACTATGCCCCTGGTTGCAATATGGGCGGCGTTGTATCTTACCTGGGGTGGTGTGGTGGGGTTCCGGATTGGCGTCATCATGTGGTTGCTCAGAGGGTAGGCACTGTCCCCTGGGGAGGTGATAATAGTTGAGATTATTAGGGTTTGAATATTTGTCTGTGTGTGACTTGCATGCATGTGCAAGGGCATTTGTACTGACCTAGGAGCCATGTGTCGCCATGCTGCCCAGCTTCCACAGCCCTGCTCAGGGCGGACATTCTGTATATGAAACTGTCATGGGTGGAGCCAGGGTAGTTTGCATAGACAGAGGTGATGATTCCCTTTGCATCACATACCACCTGTACATTGATGGAATGCCAGTGCTTGCGGTTTCGGTAGATGTGCTCAATGGCCCTAGGTGGACGTAGGGCCACATGGGTGCAATCAATGGCACCGAGCACTTTGGGGAAGTGTGCCACCCTGAAAAAATCCAGGACAACGGCCTGCCTTTCTGCAGGTGTTCTGGGCATGTATATGTGCCTGCGGACTGAGGGGCGCGCTGTCATGATTGCCAGTACCTGGTGTAGGCAGCGTGACTGCGTGGCCTGTGAGACCCCCCCCACTATGGCAGTGGTCCGCTGAAATTACCCAGTGGCCAAAAAATGCAGGACATTGAGCAGCTTCTCCAAGGGGCTCAATGCTTGGGAGCAAAGGGTGGGGGATGTGAGGTCATCTTCCCACTCCCTGACCAGGTCTAGGATGATATGGGGTGGAAACCTATACCTGCCATAGACCTGGTCGTCAGGCATCCCAAAAAGGCTTGTCCGTGGTGCGAAAATGCGTGCCCTGGCTATTCTCCTCCTCCTGCGGTGTCCCACGATCAGTGCAGCGACAAATGGGGCATTCATCGTAGCTGTATATATGCGTTTGTTGTTTGCGCGTACTTTTATGCTGTGCGCAGGGACGCTTCCGCCTGCCTTCGTGTGGCAGACGCGTTGACGCCTGTGCACGTCTTTTGCCGTGCGCGGGTTTCCCGTATTCGGATACGGTCCGAGTGTCATCGCGTGTGATCGGAGGGGAGTGAGCGTACACGCAACTGGCCTGGGTACGTGTGTTTCAGGGTGCGCTGGAAGTTCCACACGCGATTAGCCTGGGTACGTTTGTTCCGGGGTGCCGGGAACTTTCACACGCGATTGGTGGAAATCCACGTGTGTTCTGTCATCACGTGCAATGAGGGAAACACCTGCGCGCGTCACGTCACAGACGCGCTCACGCGCTAAGGGCCTTTGGTCCAATGAAATCGCATATGCGTGCTGCCGTGCATACGCGCTAAGGGCCTTTCCTCGTATTACACGCGGACGTGCAGTTTTCCACGCGCGCTTACGCACATGGGCCCTTTCCTCGTATTACACGCGGACGTGCAGTTTTTCACGCGCGCTGAAATGCCCATGCACGTCTGTACGCGTCACGTCACAGGGGCGCTTGCGCTTGAGGGGCCTTCTGTCCAATGAAAATACGTATGCGTGCAGACGCGCTTACGCGCTAAGGGCCTTTCCTCGAATTACACGCTGACGTGCAGATTTTTCACGTGCCAAATCACTCCGTATCAAGCTGGCCACGCGTAAGCACACGGAAGACCACGCTCCTGCCCAGAAGGCCGAACTACTGCCCCCCAGAGCCCAGAGCACACTCCCACCTGCCATCTGCTGCTGCCTGACTGCCTGCTGCCCACGTGCCCTGCCATTTGCTGCCTGCACATCAGCCAGGGGTGCTGTTGCTGTGACCACCCCTGCTGGAACCGAAGACTCCCGACTGGGATTCCATCGCTCCACAGCCCAGCCCCAGGACCCAGTTGCCCACCCACTCCTGCCTCTGGGGTTGTCATGTCGGGGCAAACAACATCTGGGACCGCTGACAACCCCCGGCCAGAGAGGCAGAGGGGCACCAGCTTCAGTGCCACCGAAGTTGGTGTCCTGGTGGAGCAAGTCCTGGGGCAGTATGATGCCCTCCTCGGAAGTTCCCGCGCCGACAAGGAAGGACGGACTCGGATGTGGACTGACATCGTGACTGCCATCAACGCGGAGGGGGTGGCAGTCCGCGACTTACAACATGTCAAGAAGCGCTGGGAGGACTTCAGGTCCAGGACCCTGAACAAGGCCCGGCGCCTCTTGAAGGCAGCGGATGCCAAGGGGCGCCGGGGCCACTTGTCGGAAGAACAGATAGGGGTCCTGGAATGCATATCCCCAGCGCTCCACGTCCAGGTCCTTGAGAAGCAGACCCGTCTGGAGTCGAGCGGTGAGTGTACATGCATCCTGATTGTGAGCAGTGCGTGTGGTGATTATTCAGTAGTGTGCAGGTTGCACATCTGTTTGTATGGGGTCGAGTATGGGTGGGGGTGTACAGGGCCGTGGGGCTGACACATGCGAGGGCTGTTATGTGTGAGACATGGATGGTGCTTGTGTGTGTAGGCTTGCATGCCAAATGCAGTTGTGTGGGCACACATGTTTGGATGAATGTGTATGTAAGTAGACATGTCCGTGATGTCACGCATGTATGTTGTTTTCGGCTGCATGTATCAGCACTGTGTACATGTGCATGTGTGTGTATTTGACAAAAGTGCAACAGTGATGCAACATGGATGCATGTGACAGCGGTATGTGGAAGCCTGATTGGCAGATGTGACATGGATGCCCGTCTGAACAGTGCAACACTTGGCAGAGGTGTACACATGCATGCAAGTGTGGTGGTGTGTGTACATGTGTGGTGCACTTCCTGTGTTGCATGTGATGTCTGGCTCACCTTTGGCTGCTCATGCTGTTGTATGTGTATGGATGGTGGTGGCAGTTGCGATATGGCTGTGGTATGGCTCATGTGTGCAAGTTGTAATGACATGTGTGTTGGGGATTGAGATGACATGTCTGAGGTTTTCCAATGCCACTCATGTACAACTGTCATGTGTGTATGTGTCCATTGTACAGTGCCCTGATGCCTGTGTTTTGTTTCTCCCTGTCTGCAGCGTCAACTGATGAAGAGGACGGAGAAGGTGCTGTGGAGCACAGCGGCGGGGATCCCACCGCCAGCTGGAGACGCAAGGCCCGGCTCCCCTCCCATGTTGTCATCTCGTCGGGGAGTGAGGAGTCCGGTGCCGCGTCCCAGGCCGCAGCTGCCGGGGGGAGGTCCAAGAGGCGGAGGTTGGAGTTGGACTCCTCGGCAGCAGAAGGGGCAGCTGGGACCCCACAGGGCCCAACAGGGGAAGATGGCACGGAGTCATCCAGGTTGGTGGGGGGTTTGGTGGAGGAGGAGGCTGTGCAAGCACCAGAGACCGGGTCTGGAGGTGGGGATACCACTGGTGCTAGTGGTGCAGTTCAGGACCAGGGACAGGAGGCAGCACAGGCCGCCGCGGAGGTGCCTGTGTGCAATCCTGTCCCTGATCCTGTCCCTGCATCATCTTGCACCAGCAGGGATGCCTACGTCCAGACCCGTTTTCAGGCAGGGGATGAGCTCACGTCAACTGGCCTTCCTCTGCCTGCGGACGTGGCTATCCAGGTCCGGGTTGAACCTGTCCTGGCTGGTGTGGCGTTGCGTCAACGGGCCATGCGAGGTGACCTGCAGTCTTTTCATGAAGAGACTGCACGTCATCTCGAATGGCTCGTTGACCACGTCAGCCTGCTGGGACAGGTCACCCAGGCCGGATTCCTCCGTCTGATGGGGCTTGCTCCGACCCCCTCCTCAACTGGACCCCCTACGCGCCAGTCGTCCTCTGTGCCATCTTCCCACCCATCAGTCACCTGGGTGCCCTGTGGAGCTGCCTCTGACGGTGCGGCCAGGCTGGTGGAGGAGGCATCCCTGCCACAGTCGGGAGTCGGACGTCCAGCAGGGGTGGCCACATCTACGACTGCACCCCAGCCGGCAGAGGATGTGCAGGCAGCAGGAGGCAGTGCACGGGCAGAGGCACAGCAGCAGCAGCAACGTGGTGGGAGCCATGAAGGCTCGGGGCCTTCAACATCGGAGGGGCAGGCATCGGCCGGAGGGCAGGAGGACCCAGGACAGAGAGTGTCTTCCGTGTGGCAGCGGTTGGGCCACGCCATAGATGCGGAGCGGCAGCGGGCGGAAGAGGCACGGCTCACAATGGTCAGGGCGGAGAACTCCATGTGGAGGGCCCTGAGGCGGGCCGAGTGCCTCGAGGCAATCCGCAGGGGTTTGGAGGTGGAGACGTCGACGGCCCTGCGGACCCTCGGGGACATGGAGGAGGACCGCCTCCGGGACATTGAGGAGGAGTTCGATGATGCCCTGGCCTGGGACATCCACAAGTGAGCCGTGAAACTAGCCCGCTGCCCTTGTACATAGTTATGTAGGTAGTGTTAGGTTTCATTTTTGTTTCGATTTTATTTGGACCTTTCGGACATTGGCCACATTTTTGTATATAGTTTATTTTATTAGTTAGTGTAGTTAGATAGGTTTCCTTTCTTTTGTTGGGATAATGGACCCTGGCTTGTTCCCATGTACATAGTTCGCAGTTGGATTGTATTTTTTTTTGACTTTTTAACTATGGAGCAATGGCTTTCTTTTTTATTTCCCATTGGATTTTGTTTTGTGGACATTGACTTTGGACAACATTACTTTGGAATTTTATTTTTGGTTTTGCTTTTTTTAACGGACATGCTTCTTTTCATTTTTGTACATTCACATTTCTGTTTCTTCATTTTTTATTCTATTTATGTTTCCTTTAATACATATTATTTTTGGTGAACTTCAATGTGTGGTATCTCATTGGTTTCATGCATTTCATGATATGTGTTTTGAGATTCACTGACACCCATTGGGTGTATGTGAGGGAAATGTGTTTGTTTCAGAACTTGCAATTGGTGTTCTGTGATGTAATTGCAAATTATGAGTGGGTGGATGCAATACTCGGGTGGGTGTTTTGCATTTGGAGGCTGACCATAGGGACCAGGGATCTAGATTGTGATGACATGTTGGCTGGGGAACATGAGTTGCACATGGGTGGGGGCCTGCTGGCAGGTGCCCCACAGTGCTGGGGGGTGGGGGTGGTGGGGAACATGAGTTGGACATGGGTGGGGGCCTGCTGGCAGGTGCCCCACGGTGCTGGGGGGTGGGGGTGGTGGGGAACATGAGTTGGACATGGGTGGGGGCCTGCTGGCAGGTGCCCCACAGTGCTGGGGGGTGGGGGTGGTGGGGAACATGAGTTGGACATGGATGGGGGCCTGCTGGCAGGTGCCCCACAGTGCTGGGGGGTGGGGGTGGTGTGAGACATGGGTGGGGGCCTGGTGGAGGCTGCCCCTGCACTGCTGGGGGGTGGGGGTGGTGGGAGGCATGGGTGGGGGCCTGGTGGTGGGTGCCCCTGGTGGCTGGGGGGTGGGGGTGGTGGGAGACATGGGTGGGGGCCTGGTGGAGGCTGCCCCTGGTGACTGGGGGTGGGGGTGGTGTGAGACATGGGTGTGGGCCTGGTGGAGGCTGCCCCTGCACTGCTGGGGGGTGGGGGTGGTGGGAGACATGGGTGGGGGCCTGGTGGTGGGTGTCCCTGGTGGCTGGGGGGTGGGGGTGGTGGGAGACATGGGTGGGGGCCTGGTGGAGGCTGCCCCTGGTGACTGGGGGGTGGGGGTGGTGGGAGACATGGGTGGGGGCCTGGTGGAGGCTGCCCCTGGTGACTGGGGGGTGGGGGTGGTGGGAGACATGGGTGGGGGCCTGGTGGAGGCTGCCCCTGGTGGCTGGGGGGTGGGGGTGGTGGGAGACATGGGTGGGGGCCTGCTGGCAGGTGCCCCACAGTGCTGGGGGGTGGGGGTGGTGGGGAACATGAGTTGGACATGGGTGGGGGCCTGCTGGCAGGTGCCCCACAGTGCTGGGGGGTGGGGGTGGGGGTGGTGTGAGACATGGGTGGGGGCCTGGTGGAGGCTGCCCCTGCACTGCTGGGGGGTGGGGGTGGTGGGAGACATGGGTGGGGGCCTGGTGGTGGGTGCCCCTGGTGGCTGGGGGGTGGGGGTGGTGGGAGACATGGGTGGGGGCCTGGTGGAGGCTGCCCCTGGTGACTGGGGGGTGGGGGTGGTGGGAGACATGGGTGGGGGCCTGGTGGATGCTGCCCCTGGTGGCTGGGGGTGCAGGGGGACATGCGTTGATGGGCAGTAGTGCAAGTTGACATGTGGGTTGGCTTTTGGGCATGGCCATGGTGGATGGGGTGCCTGCATGACATGTGCTGGGTAGGCCCCTGTGGTGTGAGCCACCTGCAGGGGCCGTGGAGGGTGTAGAGGGAACACCTGGGAGGACCCACACGTGCAATTCACGTGTGCTGCTCCCCGCGCACCCCTCTATGATATCGCGTGTGGAACTTCCCGCGCACCCCTGTAATACTCGTACCCTGATGGAATTGCGTGTGGAACTTCCCGCGCACCCCTGGAATACACGTACCCTGCTGATGTTGCGTGGGATTCTTCCCCCGCACCCCGAAATACACGTACCCTGATGAGATTGCGTGTGTGACTTCCCGCGCACCCCTGTAATACACGTACCCTGATGATATCGCGTGTGTTGCTTCCCGCGCACCCCCGCAATACACGTAGCCCACTCCCCCAGGCCCGATTGCGTGAAAGACTTCACGCGAACCCCTGAAATACACGTAGCCCGCTCCCCCAGGCCCGATCGCATGAGAAACTTCACGCGAACCCCTGATATACACGTAGCCCGCTCCCCCAGGCCCGATCGCGTGACAGACTTCACGCGAACCCCTGAAATACACGTAGCCCGCTCCCCCAGGCCCGATCGCGTGAAAAAGTTCACGCGAACCCCTGAAATGCACGTAGCCTGCTCGCACAGGCCCAATTGCTGTATGTTGCCACTTTTGTCATGCGCAGGGACGCTACCGCCTGCCTTCGTGTGGCGGACGTGTTTCGGCTTGTGCGTGTCTTTGGCTGTGCGTGGCTTTGCCCTATTCGATTCCATGAATACGTGTGGTTCGAGTGCGTGTGGGCGTTCCGTCTGCTTCCCTGCAGTACATCCCCAGTTACGCCCTTATTTTCACGCGTTGTTCCCCATTCCGCGCGTTACGCCCCGTGTCCCGCCCACTTTCTGGTGTATGCGCCAAGGTTGTGCGCTTTCACTGTGCGCGTCGCGCCTTTCGGGATGTTGCAGTGACTTGTGCGCCATGCACGGGTTTGGCGCACATCCCGGGGTGTACACGCGCAGGGACTTCCATGAATCGCACGCGTGCGCGTGCGCCTGTTTTTTTCCGCTTGCGCCTGCTTGCGCGAAGATTTTCGGCGCACGTTTGTTCCATGAATCGGCCCCTGGGTGTTTTGGTAAAAGAGGCAGTAATACCATTGCTAACTATGAGTACTAGTAATGGACTTACAGCTATTTCTTTTTATCACACCGACAAACTTGTAATGAGCCCTTTTCAGCCACAGCTCAGTAAGCAAGCTCCGATATCTTCTGTCATTTTGCACCTAATTTCAGAACAATGCTCATAACAGGCAATTTGTGCACATTGAGTTTCTCTTACGAGAAGGAGCTGACTCAAAACATCACAAACTTCCTGGTTCCGAGGGTCCAAAAAGGACGACGCTGATTCAAAACAATACATGTCTATCATTAAAAAAACCTTTAACTCAATTAGAATGATCGTGTTCTATTGGCTCGAACTGGATCGAGCCTAATTGAACTGGATCTGATTCGAAGCAGCCATTTACTAACTTGGCTCGCATCTACTCGCAAGCCATCTCTCTGAAGCCTCAAATGTCTTAAGGTGAATCAAACAATATTTTGTGATGTTTGAAGTGACAAGCACTATAAGGGTCGCTTATCCCTACCTTCACCCATTTGGTTTGTGCCTGCTCCTTGAATTGAGCTCCTGTTAAAAACAAACATTTACAAAGCAAACCGTTTTTCCTGGCCTATACTAGGTATTAGATAGGCATTTGTCATGCACTGCTATTCCATGCCCAAGTAAACAGACAAGTGTCCAGCTGTTGGCATCTTATGTACAGGTTGAACCAATTTGGCAGTGTCGGGCAAATGCTGATCCCATGCCATGACAAAAGCGAACATGATTGGCTCCATCTAACTAAAACGTTAACGTTTATTTACTTTTGGTGAAGTATGTTCATGAGTTTCATCTACCTGTGTAGGGGGCATCTTTGGTTGAAGCATCCATATCTGACTCCGTGGAAAGGCACAAGTTGAGTTTACCTTCATTGGGAATGGATATACCTGCTCCCTTGCTGGCCAGACCAATCGAATTGCACATGGATTCCTTTGCTAGGGTGACGTATGGATTGGGCAGTGAGTCACAGATGAGACTGGTGTGAAAAAGGGTTTTTGTCAAGGATGTGTCCTGTCCACCCTCTTGTTTAACCTTTACATCAATTCTCTCTTCTCACACCTCACAGAAATTATGCAGGAAATGCGGTATATACTAACTAGAAGTATTCCCATTCTTAAATACGTGGACAACGCATTGTTACTGGCACGTATTCCCAAGGAGCTCCAGCAGTCAGTAGCGCCTACACATAATATGATATCAGATAGGTTATATGATAGGTTATTTATAACACGCTTAATACCCAGAGGTTTGTAAGCGGGGACCCGGAGATCGAATCTGTGGTGCTCCATGTCCTCTTGCTTTCAGGGTGAGCACATTGCCCCTGATCTATCCTCCCAAGACATGGGCTATCAAGGTTACTCGTCATTCCATCCAAATGAAATGTTATGTGTACCTACAATATTAAGAAGCAGGATAAACCTATCATTCCCAACATTCAAAAATTGCAAATCTGTGATTGCTATGACTACCTTGGGATGTTTACTAGAACACTCAGTTGTAATGACCTGTCAATCTGACAGAGTTTAAGAATGGCACATGCCAACGTTGACATTTCTAGATTTGCTAAGGTGGTGCAAAACTATTGTAGGCCTGGTAATGCAAAGAGGTTGGTTGAGACTCCTATGAAACAATTACTTGTGGAACTGAAAGAAGAGGACGTGTGAAATAACCAAGAAGTAAGGTTCTATGTACCTCTTTGAGTATTGTGGATTATCTCATAGCAGTTGCTACAGGAAACATCAGTACTGCTAACTAGACTCAGTTTCAATATCCTACCTCATGTGCAGTTACAGCAAGATGGTTTGGGATAGGTGAGATAGATATAAAGAGTGGGGAAATTAAAACTTGAATCCATATTCCAATGTTCTGCCTGCTCTGAAAGGAGGAAATTAGGCTTATTCTTGTACTGTTTGAGAGACGTGGCTGCTGCCATTAAAAGCAAGATTGTCTATGGGCCTCATTACGACCCAGGCGGTAAGTTACCGCCTGGGCCGTGACTTTACCACCATGGCGTAAACTACGTTTACGCCATGGTGGTTGGCGGACTTACCGCCCCATTCCGAGGTTGGCGGGGCGGTAAATCCCCAATCCCCATTTACCCTTCCCCATTCCCATTTTTGCCCCATAGGGCATAATGGGAGTGGGGAAGGCGTTAATTACGCCACCGTAAATTACGGTGGCGTAATTAACTCCATGGTCCCTTAGCGCCATGGATTTTAACACGGTGTTAAAAGCTCCATGGCGCTAAGGGACCTCGTACTCAGGCGGTAAGGGTCGGCGCTGTTTACGCTGCCGTAAACCCCTTACGGCCTGGGCCGTGACTTTACCACCATGGCGTAAACTACGTTTACGCCATGGTGGTTGGCGGACTTACCGCCCCATTCCGACCTTGGCGGGGCAGTAAGTCCCCAATCCCCATTTACCCTTCCCCATTCCCATTTTTGCCCCATAGGGTATAATGGGAGTGGGGAAGGCGTTAATTACGCCACCGTAAATTACGGTGGCGTAATTAACTCCATGGTCCCTTAGCGCCATGGATTTTAACACCTGCTAAAAGCAGGTGGTAAAAGCGCCATGGCGCTAAGGGACCTCGTACTCAGGCGGTAAGGGTCGGCGCTGTTAACGCTGCCGTTAACCCCTTACCGCCTGGGTCGTAATGAGGCCCTATATCTCTTAAGGCTATCAGATCTTTCATTATGTTACGCATTGGCCAATGATACTTTAGCAGCCTGATGTAGAAGAAAAAGCACGCTAAAATAAACAGTTTAAGATTTCGCTGTGGGAAGACCCTGCTGTTGCTTCTCTTGTGTGACTTTTTTCCTGCGCTTTTAAGCTATTGCTGATTGTGTTAATTGCACATAGTTTAATCTATTTGATGTTGATATCTCTCTGCGAGATAACAGGTATATTCCTTCCCAAGAATTATGTGTACCAATAGATGACTGTGTATCAGGTGAATGCTGGAGATTGTTTATAATAACATTCAATGAAAAAACGTTGTTAAAAGGACGTTATGGTTACAAGTAAAACCGAACCCCCCCCAAAAATTCGCCAGTTATGGTAAGCTAAGCAACCGTAACTCGCACCACCAGTGTGCACTGCTAAGACTAACACCCATGACATCAAAGATGACATCATTAATGTCATTGATGACATCACTGATGACATTATTCAGAATATAGAAGATAGAGGCAACATTTGTCCGGTGGGGCACGAAAGTTTTATCTAGTTTTGCACAAATATATATCAAAACGAATGAACAAGCTCCACAATAGCTCTCACGGAGAGCGCCAGGCTTAGTTGGATGAGTTCATCCAACTTTTCTTGCATGGTCTATCGACATGGGGACCAGGTGTCACAGGACCCTTAATCAGTCCGGCAGCTCCACTAAATGAAAGGATCAATACAATAACTGAAAGAGTAAACTATTATATCCGGGTGGTGCCCGCCTTTTCTTTTTACCTTAAAACTGCCATTTCCCACATTCTAGAATCACTTTTAACACTTCTATACCCTTTATGCAACTATTTCAACTAGTTTTGCATCCGTAGACATCTGAATTCATTGCGGAGCTTCCGGACAGTGCCACATGACCATACGCTGGTATGTGGCATGATGACGTGTCCGAGAACCCGCACTTCACATTAAGAACTGTGCTTCGCGGACATTTCAGAACTGCATTTTCTACTGATCTAGGAACTTTCAATTTCATAATTTCCCTTGCACAGCTCCAACACCTATTCCTACTCATTATCCATTAACAATCTAGTACACAGTACATACTTTAGCAAAACTGCTATTTATATAGCACACCTTCCAAGAAATCAAGGTGAGCTGTGGATCAAAGGGAGGGGTTGGACCCCGGGGAAGAAGGGGTTCAAGCACACAGAGACAATAGGGAGTTAAACTCTACCAATCCTGTGTTTCAGGCCCAGTCTCCAGTCGGGTAGACTCCAGGGAAGGGTTTGAGGTCTTTAGAGGTCAGAACAGGCTGAGTGACATCCCCGTGGATACCAGGTGAGCGTTACAGAACACAAAGACTCACATCAAAATCCACCTGGGCGTCATGGAAACGTCAGAAACCGACCAGTCAGCCCACATGTTGGGGCAGCTACGTTCTGAAGTACATGCAGCCAGGCAGGAGACCAACACCCTGAGGAGAGAGCTGATAGTAGCCAAAGAACGCACTGATGATTTAAGCCGGCAACTTCTCCAGGCACAAGCAAGGCATGCACCATTGCCGGGAAGCGTGCCCTCGATGCCAGCACCATCAGCCAATCCGTTCAGATAACTCTTCCTGGGGCAGGTCCCTTGGCCTCGCCCGAACGATTTATGGCGGATCCCAAGAGGTTTGCAACGATCATGAACCAGTGCAGCCTGCACTTCCTTTGTAGACCAGGGGCCTTTCTGAATGACCAATCACGGGTCGCTTTTGTGCTATCCTACATGAGTGGTAGCGCCGCAGACTGGTCTGTAGCCTTTGTGGCCCAAGACGATCCTTTGCTGCATGACTTCAGGGGCTTTCAGCAGGAGATGGAAAAGATGTTCGCCCGTCGTACTCATGGGCAGGCATTAGACAAAGAACTTCTATCCCTACGCCAATGGAATCAAGACCTAGTAACATACATAGCCACGTTCAATAGACTGGCAGTTGAAGCAGAATGGCCAGTGGAGAAGAGAACCACGTTATTGATATGATATGATATGATATGATATGATATGGCATTTGTAACGCGCCTATACACAAGTGTTTCAAGTATTTCATCAGGGGTTGCGGGGGGAGCTCAAGGATGTTCTCGCACAAGTAGTGAACCCCCCGAAAGACTGCTCAGAATTCATTGACCTTGTTGTTCAACTGGTTCATAGGTTGCAGGATCGAAGAGCAGATCGAACCAGACCGGACCCTCGCCCTATGTATGTGCGTTCAAAGGACAATATTGCCCGCACAACGGAAGGTTCAGGAGAACCAATACAAATCGGGGGGGGTCAGATTCCTCTTGACTAAAGCGGAAAGGGATAAAAGGAGACGGCAGCAGTTATGTCTGTACTGTGGAAGGTCAGGTCATTTCCTTAAAGAATGCCCTGTAAAGCTACCGAGGAGAAGGGTAGGGGCCACAGACAAAGAAGATACCATCAAGGAATCGGAAAACTCCTCAGCCCGGCAAGTGTAGGGGTCCACTTGTCGAGCGAAGAAAGTGAACTACAGACCTCCCATTTTGCACTATCTGTGGTCTTGATCAATCACCAACAACCATCTCGGATGCACGCAGTAAGAGCGTACATTGAAAGTGGAGCCGTTGGGAATTACATCGACCAGGATCTTGCGGCAAAGATGGGGCTTCCGTTACGCTCTAAATCAACCACCGACACTGTTACCACTGTCGACGGCACGGAAATAGCTTCTGGTCCAGTATCCCAATGCACTGCATCTTTAACCCTTCTGTGCCAGGATGGACACCAAGAATCTATTGTTTTCGACCTCATTAAGGCACCACAGTTCCGGTTGATTTTGGGAATGCCATGGTTGGTAGCTCACAATCCTCGAATCGATTGGTGAGCAAAAGAATTGGCCTTTCCCAAGACTTGCGCCCACACATGTTATCGCCAAGAGAAACAACCAATAGACATCAGAGCCTACACGCTTGAGACTGTGGCAATCGGCACCCTACCAAGTGAATACCAGGACTTTCAAGATGTCTTTCAGAAAGAGCAGGCTAATACCCTGCCACTGCATAGACCATACGATTTCCAAATCGACCTGATACCCGGCGCACAAATCCCTTGTCGGCGAATTTACGCACTCACGGAACCAGAAAACCAGCACCTGAAGGCCTATCTTGACCAATACCTGGCCAACGGGTTCATCCGTCCCTCGAAGTCTCCAGCAGCCAGTCCTCTATTCTTCGTACCGAAAAAGGAGGGGGATTTGAGAACGTGCATCGACTATCGCGCACTGAACCAGATTACCGTAAAAAAATGCTACCACTGCCACTGATCCCTGAATTGCTTGATCAAGTAAAAGATGCCCAAATCTACACAAAATTAGACCTGAGGGGGGCATATCACCTTGTTCGCTTAAACAGGGGCACAAATGGAAAAACGCTTTTCGCACCAAATACGGCTTGCACGAATATCAAGTAATGCCCTTTGGCCTTTGCAACGCGCCTGCAGCATTTCAATGCTTCATGACGATGACCTACGGGAATTGATGGATGTCTGTGCTCTAGTGTACATCGCCAATATTCTAGTGTATTCCGCATCACAGCAGGACCACGTTAAACACATCTGATCCGTATTGGAGAAACTTCGTCAACACCAGCTCTACGCTAAGCTTGAAAAGTGCTCATTCCACGTGTCTGAGGTGGAATTCCTGGGCTTTATTCTCAGCCCGAATGGAATCCGAATGGATGTAAACAAGTTAGATGCTATCCTGAAATGGCCATCTCCAAATTCATTCGAGGGGGTTCAAAGTATGCTGGGTTTTGCAAACTTCTACCGCTGGTTCATCCCAGGATTTTCGCAAATCGTGCATCCCATCACGTCATTGCTAAAGAAAAGCAACAAAAGTTCCAGTGGACAACAGAACCCGAGGAAGCTTTCCAGGAACTCAAAGTAAGATTCACATTTGCCCCAATCTTACGCCACCCTCGCCCTGATCTCCCATACCTGGTGGAAACAGACGCCACAAGCATGGCTATGGCAGTTGTCCTCTCACAAAAGGACCCCGAAACGGGCCAGTTACACCCTATTGCCTTCTGGTCATGTAAATTCACACCCCCTGAACTCAATTACGCTATCACAGATAAATAACTCCTAGCCATTAAGTCAGCCTTTAAGGCATGGCGGCACTACCTCTTGGGGCCAGACACACAATAACCGTAATAACTGACCACCAGAACTTCCAGTACCTAAAAACAACAAAGGCCCAATCCTTACGACAACTACGTTGGGCTCTTGTTTTTGCTGAATATGACTACGTGATTACATTTCGACCGGGGGGTGAAAAACTGGAAGGCCTATGCCCTTTCCCGTATGGGAGCTGAAGAGAAAGGGTATCAGACCCCTGACCCAATAGCAATCATCCCGAGTGACAAGCTCCTAGGAATCACAGCGACCAAAACTCAGAAAGAATTACCTAAAGAAATCCAAAACCTGATGACTCCGGAGCAATTACAAGCGTGGAGTGCACAAGGAGAACATTACATGATAAAAGATCAGTTGCCCTACTTCAGGAATCGTTTATTCTTACCAAACCAAGAACTACGAGAACAAGTCATGTCCGGTTATCATGATTCCTTGATCGAGGGCCACCCCGGAATCACTAAAACCCTAGCCAAGGAAAAACAAAATTATTGGTGGCCCACGTGTCGTAAAGACATTATCCAATTCATCCTACCTTGTGGAGTGTGTGCTCAAAACAAGTCATCCAAGCAGAAACCAGCTGGGCTATTGCAACCATTGGAAATCCCACCAGCACCCTGGCACATGTTGTCCCTCGATTTTATTACTGATTTACCACCCAGTCAAGGGTTTAACACTATTCTTGTGGTCGTGGACCTATTTTCAAAAATGGCACATTTCATTCCTCTTAAGGGGCTCCCAAATGCTTCCACTCTGGCAAAGGTATTTCTTATTTATTTATTTTTATTTTATTTATTTATTTGTTTATATAGCGTTAAAGCCCGCGGGCATCAGAACGCTTACATATAGACTGGACAACAGAAAAAAGAGACAGGACTAGGCGAGAGAAGGCCTAAGTTAACTCAAATTGATTCAGTATGTTACCAGGATTTACTTAAAAAGTAAGGTTTTCAGTTTTTTCCTGAAGGTGAGGTAGTTAGGCTCAAGTCTTAATGAGGTGGGCAGGTCATTCCATTTTCCGATGGCTAATGTCGGGAAGGCCTTGCCAAGGCCATGTTGTTTTTTAGTTATAATGGTTTGTAGTTTGCCTGTATTTGATGATCTGAGGCTCCTGGGTGGCTCGTGCCATTTAAACTGTTTCTTGAGGTAGGCCGGGGCTGCGCCATATAGGCAGCGATGTACCGTGGTAAGAGACTTGAAGGAGATTCTCTCCTCCATAGCCAACCAATGGAGGGTTTTCCTTTCTCCGGAGATGTGTTCTCTCCATGATTTTCCAGCGATCGTTCTGATGGCGTTGTTTTGGATGGTTTGACATCTTTTCAAGCACTTACTATTGGCTCCCAAGAGTAGGGAGTTTCCGTAGTCCAATCTAGACAATATAGTGGCCCTAGCGATGATGATGCTGTTCTTTTGGTCTAGCAATGGCCTGATCTTTTTAAGGAGGATCTGATGGTACTGACAGTTTTTTTTAAGGTAGCTTGTATGTGCTTCAGCGCCTAGAGAGGCTTGAAGATACACACCTAGGGTCTTTACTTTTGCTGATATTGGAATCTGGATGTTTTTGATGGTAAATGAGTTAAAGGCAGGGCTCAATTTTTTTCTGGCCTGTGTAGATCCGAAGATCATGAGCTCAGTCTTAGAGCCATTTAGACACATCCAGTTTTCTTTCATCCAGTGTTCGATGGTGTTGTATAGGAGAGAAAGTTTATTATTGTCTATTTGGTAGTTCCCACTGAGTTCAAACACCAGTTGGGTATCGTCAGCGAAATTGGTAAAAAATATACCCATCTGGGATAGCATGGTGCAAAGGCATCGCATATAGAGGTTAAAAAGTAAGGGGGAGAAACTGGCTCCCTGAGGGACCCCACAGTCGACTAATTTGGTGTTAGATGCTTTGTTTCCCCAAACAATCTTGGATTGTCTGTTTTGCAGAAATGAGGCAATCCATTCGATGGCTCCTTCTGAGCAATTGCCAGATTTTTTTGAGGGCCTCACAGAGTTTGACATGATCTAGCAAATCAAATGCCGCCGAGAGGTCCAGCAGTATCAGTAGCCCTGATTTGCCTCTGTCCAGAATGGAGAGCATTTCAGTTTGGAGGTCTAACAACGCCGACTCAGTGCTGTGGCTGGATCTAAACCCAGATTGTTGTGGGTGAAGTAAGTTGTTTTCGTCTATAAAGCTTTGAAGTTGATCAGTAGCTATTTTATCCATAATTTTCAACAGAAAATTGCAATTTGTAATGGGCCTGAGGTTGGCAGGGTCCTGTTGGTTAAGGTCTGGTTTTTTTGGTAAAGGAGTGACCGTGACTGTTTTGATGATGTTGGGTACAGTATGATCTCTGAATGAGGCATTTACCATTCTTGTAAGAAAGGGACCAAAAATATCAGGGTTTTCAAGAATAAGTTTAGGGGGAAGAACATTTTCTGAGCACGAGGTACACCTCATGGTTGATAGCGTTTTCTTCATAATATCAACTGTGGTGGGTCGGAATTGGAATTTAGGGGTTTCTGTCTCGATATTGTGTTCTATGAGGTAAGTTTTAACTGAAGTGTTTGTGGTCTGGCAGTTAATAATAGTTTCTCTGGCTTTGGTAATTTTGTTTTGAAATGCAGTCTGAACATTCTCACAGTCTGTTTCGGTTGGCTGGAACGGTGGTGTGAGTGTTGTAGGCTTATCTATGGATTTAAGGATTTGGAAGAGTTTTCCAGTGGAGTTTGCCGCGGTACTTATAATATCATTATAGTGTTTTTTCTTCAAATCCACTAGTTTTGATTTATATGAGTGGTCTGCTGTCTTCCAGTTGCTTTTATTAGTTTCGGAGGGATCTTTTAACCATTTCCTTTCAATAATTCTTTTGTCCTTTTTAAGCTTAATGGCTTCAGCAGTGAACCATTTTTGGTGTTTTGGGTTGGGTCTAACTTTTTTCTCTTTCAGGGGGGCATGGGTGTCTAACAGTTTTGACATGCCTTGGTTGTAAGTCAAGATTATATGTTTACTGTGGTCTTCGTCCTTAGTGAAGCTCATGATTTTCTGCATTTCCTCGGAGAGCATACTACTCGTGATCTTTTTCAGGTTTCTGGCCATAACTGGTTTTGGCAAGTTAGCTAGTTTTCCCTTATTGAATTTCAGTGGTAGAGAGATTTCAATTTTGAAATGGTCTGACCATATGCAGGGGTAAGTGCCGAGTATAGTTACTTTGGGGTTGTTTGTGACGATCCAATCTAGTTGATTCCCTGTAGTTGCGGTAGGCTCTTTATTGATGATGGTGAAATCACTGTTCTCTAAGTCCTCTTCTAGGGTAATGGCTTGCTGGTCCTGTATGTTCCCCCTCCATCTGTTTATGTCGCCTAACATTATGGTCTCTGTGTTGGTTGATTTAAGGTTGTTAAGTAGGGTCACGATCTCATTGTTAAAATCTGATACTAAAGATGGGGGTCTGTAGATAGTGATTATATTGATGCAGTTATTTGGGGTGAGTGTGAGTTTGAGGTGAATGACCTCACAACCTGAACACTGAATAGGAGAGGCAAAGAAGGCATCATACGGCTCCATGGGTTTCCTTCAGTTTTGGTCTCAGACCGAGGTACTCAATTCGTATCTAACTTCTGGAGAAAATGCTGCTCTGTGGCATAGATCGACATCCGGCTATCCACCAGTCACCGTCCCCAAACGGATGGTCGAACCGAGAGGACAAATCAGACGCTCAAGCAATATCTGCGTTGCATGTTACACCAAGCTGAAGGAAGCTGGTTTGACCTATTATGGATAGCTGAATATGCTTATAATAATTCCCTACACACCAGCACTGGGCAGACACCCTTTTATACCATGTATGGCAGGCACCCACGTACTTCTGAGTTGGACGTTCCTACTACCCTGGAAATGCCAGCAGCCAAAACCTTGCACATGACCATTTCTCAAACCTTTAAAAGGGCAGCTGAACACCTACTTCAAGCTAAGAATCACCAAAAGAAGTTTGCTTATCAACACCAAGCAAAGGCCCCCAACTACCAAGTAGGAGACAAAGTCTGGCTGGCGTCTAAACACGTGTCCATTAAAGGAACCCGAACTTTCCGTCCAAGATACCTGGGTCCATTCACCGTCACCTCTGTGATAAATCCTGTGGCGGTCAGACTAGCTTTGCCGTCAAACACGCAGATTCATTCTGTGTTCCACGTGTCTCTCCTTAAACCTGTTCAACCTGGGACCCGGGTAGCAACGCCACCGCAGCCAGTAGTAGTCGCCGGGGAGCCAGAATTTGACGTCAAGGACATCCTGGATTCAAAGTACGTCAGATCCAAATTATACTACCTAGTAGACTGAGTACATCCATGCGCCTCGCTTGCTTAGACGATTTCATCAAAACCATCCAAACAAACCAGGACCAGACAGAAGAGCCACATTGAGAGGGGCCTTGGGGGGGAGTGCTGTCATGATTCCTGCCCCTCATTTCCCCAGCCCTCCAAGATGTCAGGCTAGAGCCATGCCACGAACACCTACATGGCCCTTAAGGGCCTCTCTATCCCTCCAAAGACCCACTTGGAGTCAGACTTGGCGCTTGTGGCACCAGACTCACTCACTCCCATAGGATAACATTGGGGATTGGACTTGTAGTGCATTGATGGGGGACAAGATGGATGCCCCCACATATTTTGGTTCCCAGAACTGCATGTGCAGTCTAGTCTTTTGGGTGTGGTTCAGCCCAGAGACAACTGGGATACCCAGAGACTATTCAAGCCACGCCCAGGCTGAGAAGCATACTTTGTGTTTTCTGCACCTGCAGCATGATACTCACTGTGTTCGGATCAGTCTCCAGTAGGCCTGCATCTTTCTTCTGCGCTCAGCTCCTGCAAGAACAAGAACACCGTTAGGAACAGCCTTACCTTGCAGCGCTTCTGTCCATCATTCATCGCTCCTTCTGTTCTGCGGGCATCTTCGGCGGTGTCATTCCCATCCCGGCACGCCGCTTCCTAAGGAAAAGGGAAAAGAACAGAAAAAAGGCATTAATAAGCATTCAGCAAATCTTTGCTTATTTTTTAAAGAATGTACAAGCTTCAAACGCTTACCTGAATCCCAGCCGTTCTGGGGGAACTCTGTCTCTGGAACTTCTCATCCATCTGCAAGAGGGAAAAGACACTCCAGGTTAGTGTGGAAACATCTAGAGGCGCCTCATACCGTGCTTACTCACTGCATCTCTTCTTCATAACCGGCATCCACGCTGAAAACGTTGCGGCACCTAAAAGACACAGAAAAAGAACAATACAAATACGAAAGGGTCGCATCGCCCATCGCTCTCTCACTCACCTTCAGCACTACTCATCTCAGCAGCACGTCGCCATCCCCGGACGCCGGCCATCATCTGAGGAAGGAAAGGAACGAAGTTAGAGAACTGTTCAAAAGACTCATTATATTTACCTGTCGGACTTTTGCCAGTGAAGTAACTAGGCAGCAACGAGCCGGCATCAATCCATGCGCCCCTGCGCTGAAAGCAGGACGGAGAGCACACTTTCCAAGAAAACAAGGTGAGCTGTGGGTCAAAAGGAGGGGTTGGACCCCAGGGAAGAAGGGGTTCAAGTACGCAGAGACAATAGGGAGTTAGACTCTACCAATCCTGTGTTTCAGGCCCAGTCTCCAGTCAAGTAGACTCCAGGGAAGTGTTCGAGGTTGTAAGAGGTCAGAACAGGCTGAGTGACGTCCCCGTGGATACCAGGTGAGTGTTACAGTCTGGAACGGTGAATACTGGCCCGGCAGCCCAAGTTATCAGCCCAAGCGAAGTGAGGATGGATAACGAGGTCTCTGGATCATTATCCCCCCATTCCAGCCCCTGTAATGGGGGATGAAGGCCACTACCACCCTAGGATCCCGAAGCAGGAACCCGGGGTGCTAAAAAAAAGGATTTTTCTTCCTACACCGGGACGCTGCAGGCGTCCCGGTGTAGGAAGGAAAATCCTTTTCCAAGATGGCCACTATGGAAAGGGAAGGCGGTGTTCCATACAGGGCCCCTCTTCACTTTCCATGGAAGCCTGTAGAAGGCGAAAAGAGAACCCTATGACCTTATTACCACAAGCACATTTGTATTCCCTTTCAAATCTATCCCAATTTCGAATAACTTTACCACAAAGCCAGTCCCACGTGGACATGGCCACTTTAGCCCCATGTGTTGTCCCTCGTGGTCATGGCCAGTAGCCAGATTGTCCAGATCATGACCTTATTCCATGACCCGGCCAATCTGGCCACTGCCCATTGCCACAGGCTGCACCTCAGTCACCAAAGATATATCAATATTTTTTGTACCTACATTATGACACTTGTCAAAAAATAAAACACAGGCACATTTGCAGAACCATGCTTTCAGGTACTTGCCAATGCTCCTCACACAAGTTTTCTGGAAATCCACCCATGTTTTATTTTTTCAAAAGTGTCAAATGTATGCACATATAATCGTCATATAACCTAGTCCCCACTTGACAAAATCCATTCAGACGTTACGAAAACATATGTATCTAGAGCTATAATCTTTTTGCAAACCTTTGTGTAGATTTGTCAAATGGCACCACATTTATAAGCCTTTACAATATTTTGGGACCCCCCCTCGAATTCTTCACCCAAACTTCTCAGGACTGTTCACGAACATCCGAACTGTTCACGGACTTTAGTGGCAAAAACACCCTTTTTTTGCTTCTTGCAGCTGTATCCCATCCCATCCTCATCACCCCTCAACTCCCCAGAGATTATTTGATAAGTTTGACAAGTGCAATGTTGTGTTTTTTAATATGTTTTTACTGCCATATCTGTGGACACTGGCCGCTGTCTGCAAATCCAAGATGGCGGACGTTTACAAACATCTGATGCACTTTATGCTTTTCACATCCAAACAGTGGGCATGTCCGATGTCTGCAGACAACACGTTGCCCTCTAAGCCAATCGGAGTCCTGTCCGCGGACCGAACAGGGAAGTGTGTCCACGGACAAGTCCTAGATATCACTCATTTTTTGGGACCTACTTTTTAGTCGTTTTAAAAAAACTACCAGACGGATTTACAAATTTACAAAAGCATGCTTTCGGGACCAAGCCGCCACTCCTGCCGCAAATTTGGTGGAAATCCATCAAGCTGTTTGGGCTGTAAGCGTGAGCAAAGTTTTTTCTCCATTCAGTCTATGGGGAAAATCCTTTTTTGGGACCTCCTATAACTTTGCCCTCCCTTGACCAAACCTCACCTAACTTTGCAAAAGAATGTAGAGTGGGCCATATACTTCTTTTTGCAAAGTTTGGTGAGGATTCGTCCAGGGGGAGCAAAGTTATAGGCTGCCCAAAAAGTGCTCTTCTTATGGGTTTAGCAACTTAACCATAACTACATTGCTGCTACCGCAGGCCATGTAATAACCTGTAATTGGTTTATTCTTTTTTGTTTTTATATGACTATTTAAACTCTAATGGATTTGCATCCATATAAAGACAAATTTAATTACATGGAGGTATGATGAATGCAAGACGCAAAATCAACGGAACAAGGAAACATAATGTATTGAGTGCATACAAATTTGAAAAAGAAATCTATGCCCAAATTGGTCAGGGCTCTCCTCAGATATGAGGGCTACTGGTGGTTCATTCCAAGTGTATGCCTCTTAGGGGCGATTCATGGATTTGGGTGCAGAAATCGTGAAAGGTCTGCGTGCCGAGAGGGACCCTGCGTGAGCTCTGGTGCACAAGAATAATTGCGCTCCCCATGTATTCATGGATTCAAAGGCACATTACCTAGCCGACGCACAAGTAAAAACAAGCTGTGTGAGGAATGCCACCAACATGCCCCCACACACACCAAACAGCAATCTAAAGGCCAAACCAGGTGCAAGCTTCTACGCCCACCCCTGATCCACCATCCAGTACCCCTGTGAGAAGGCGTGCCCTCCCCGCAAGCCCAGGCTGCACCTCAGCTACATTGCGCACCTCGCAAGCCCAGGCTGCACCTCTGAGAAAATGTGGGCCACCCTCGCAAAGGCAGACTGCACCCCAACAAAATCACGTGCCTCAACTCGCAAGCACAGACTGCACCTCTGCAAAATCATGCACCTCACTTCGTAAGCCCAGGCTGCACCCCTGCGAAATCATGCACTTCACCTCGCAAATCCAGGCTGAACCCCTGTGAAAACATGGGCCCTCCCTCACAAGCGAAGGCTGCACCCCTGCAAAAACATGTGCATCACCTCGCAAGCACAGGCTTCACCCCTGTGAAAACGCATGCCTCACCTCGCAAGCCCAGGCAACACTCCTGCGACAACATGGGCCCTCCATCTCAAGGCCAGACTGCACCCCAGCAAAATCGCGCCCTCACCTCGAAAGCCCAGGCTGCACCCCTGTGAAAATGTGGGCCCTCCCTCGGCAGCCCAGGCTAAACCGCAGCGAAAATGCAGGCCCTCCCTAGCAAGGCCTGGCTGCACCCCAGCGAATATGCACCCCTCACCTCGCATGCCCAGGCTGCACGCCTGCAAAAACACGGGCCCTCCCTTGCAAGCCGAGGCTGCACCCTCTAGAATGGACACTACCTCCAGCCCCCCCTTACCTGTGACACCCCCCCAAGCAGCCCCCTCCAGTCTGGACACAACCCCCCAAACTCCTTCACCTGTGACTCCCTCAGGCAGCCCCCTCCAGTTTGGACACCACCTACCAGACCCCTCACCTGTGACACCCACCCAGGCAGCACCCTCCAGTCTGGACCTGAGCCCCCTCAGGTCTGGTCACCACCCACCAGCCCCCCTCACCTGTGACAACCCCCAGACAGCCCCCTCCAGTCTGGACACCACCCCTCAGCCACCTCTAGTCTGGACATCACCCCCCAGCCCCTCTCACCAGTGAGCCCCCCAGGCATCCCCCTCCAGTTTGGACACCACCCCCAGCCCCCTCACCTGTGACACCCCCCAGGCAGCCCCTTCCAGTCTGGACACCCCCCCAGCCCACTCCATATGGACACCACCCCAAACCCCCTCACCAGTGACACCCTCCCAGGCTGCCCCCTTCAGTCAGGACACCACCATCAACCCCTCACCTGTTATACCCCCGCAGGCAGCCCCCTCCAGTCTGGACACCACCCACCAGCCCCCTTCACCTGTGACACCCCCAGGCAGCCGCTCCGGTCTCAACACCACCCCCATCCCCCATCACCCATGTCAACCCCTCAGGCAGTGCCCTCCAGTCTGGACACCAAATCCCAGCCACCCTCACATGTGACACCCCCCAGGCAGCCCCCACCAGTCTGGACACCCCCCACCAGCACCCCTCACCTGTGACCCCCCCAGGCAGCCACCCCAATCTAGACACCATCCACCAGCCCCCTCACCTGTGATAATCCCCAGGCAGCCCCCTCCAGTCTGGACCCCAGCCCCCTCCAGTCTGGACACCACCCACCAGCCCCCCCTCATCTGTGACACCCCCCAGGCAGCCCCCTCCAGTCTGGACACCACCCACCAGCTCCCCTCACCTGTAACCCTCAGGCAGCCCCCTACAGTCTGGACACCACCCACCAGCCCCACTCACCTGTGTCACCTGTGACACACCCCCAGCACCCCCCTCCAGTCTGGACACCATGCCCCAGCCCCCTTCACCTGTGACACCCCCAGGCAGCCTGCTCCAGTCTCGACACCACCCCCAGCCCCCATCACCCATGTCAACCCCCCAGGCAGTCCCCTCCAGTCTGGACACCAACCCCCAGCCACCTTCACATGTGACACCCCCCAGGCAGCCCCCACCAGTCTGGACACCACCCACCAGCACCCCTCACCTGTAACCCCCCCAGGCAGCCACCCCAATCTAGACACCATCCACCAGCCCCCTCACCTGTGATAACCCCCAGGCAGCCCCCTCCAGTCTGGACCCCAGCCCCCTCCAGTCTGGACACCGCCCACCAGCTCCCCTCGCCTATAACCCTCAGGCAGCCCCCTACATTCTGGACACCATGCCCCAGCCCCCTTCACCTGTGACACCCCCCCCCAGGCAGCCCCCTGACAGTCTCCCACAATGCTTGTATGTAGCTCACCTGAAACTCTGGGGCCTGCAGCACCATGAAGTGGAACACCAATATCTCCACTGCAAACACAATAAAATTCAAATATCCACAAACAATGGCTAGGTGTGTCTCTCCCTGAGCATCAGTGACCTGGGCGGAAGGGGTGGCAAATTACCTGTCAGGGAACAATAACATGACAGGGCCATGCATGGGTGATGAGAGCACAGTCAGAGAGTGCACTAGTCACACAGAACGGAGAATTGTGCTGCTACTCCGAAAGAGCAGACATGGCTCACTACTACATGCCAGTGTCTGAGGTGGAGCAACACATGAGAGTGACTGCACATGCTGGTTGGTGTGTCTGCATGATATGGGTTTAACACAGCAATGACAAAGAAAAGTGCCATTAATAGGACCATGTAACACCTCCGCAGTGAGCCCACCACCCTCCACACCAACCACAGTGATGGCAAACACACAGTGATGCTGCACAGCAAAAGCAAAGCACAAGGATTCTGAGCCTGACATACGGAGACACGTTTAGAAACTGTAAAAAGGGGGTCCGAACCCATCTGTGGGAGACCCTTGAGCGGAAAAGATACCAGTGGCCCTCCCAGGTGAATGACCGAGTTGGGGAGGTGAAGCGACCTCTGTGGTATCGACCAAGGCTCCCAGAACAAGGAAGCAAATTCAGAAATCAACCCAGCCGGTGAGTGAGAGAGATTCATGCAAGGCCAGCATGTGTTGAAGTTGAGGAACAGTGAAATACCATTGTTTGGTGCATTTTTTAAAGCCTCTGTCACAGCAAACTGTGTTAGGTAAATGAATTGAACAGTTTCTGGGAAAAGGGAAACTGGAATACAAGAACCAAAATGCACTTTGATTACTGAGAAAAGTTAATTGCATTGCCAAAGATCTTTGGCAAATGTATCTGAACGTTAAAAGCAAGCTGAATGGAATGTGGAAAAGGCTCGAGCCCGACTGAGGGAAGCCTGTGAAAGTTGAAAGAGGAGAGAGAACCACAAGCACCAGAAAGCAGTGCAAGCAAAAGAAACTAAGCGTGAAAGTGAACTGTCTGAAGGAAGGGAAATTAAAGTGAATCTAAGTGGTCCTGCGAAGGACTTTGTAAAATTCATTCGTCGAAAGTCTATGATTTAACCAAACTGTAAGGAACATTGTAAGTGCAAGGTCTTAGCCCGACCAAGGGAGACCTATTGTTAACTTGTGCGTGAAGGGGTCTGAGCCCGACAGAGGGAGACACATTTTAAACTGTGAACCTGCATACTGGTGAACTTTAAATCCTGGAAAGAAGGAACTTTGTTTTTGTATGTAACTCAGGCACCCTGCGACCAAGAGACCCTGGGGAGCAAATAGACTTTGTTGTGGAAGGCCCTGGCTTGTGTCCTGAGCTGCACCCTCATGCCAAAGAAGGTAGAGTATTATCTCTTGCCTGAGTGTGCCACCTTGTGCCTTGCTGAAAACACGAGGAAAGGAACTACAGTGCTTGGTCATCCTGACATATTCTTTATTGAACACTATTCCTTCTGCATACACATTTTCCCCACACATATTTTGTTACATTAGAGTAAGGGCTGGTAATAGGTTTTGTTAGCATAGGCCATATTGTTTTGACAGCCACCACTAGAAGCGTGCTCCCATCCTAGATGTAGGGCAAGATAAGCATTCTTCCAAACCCTTTTCGAGAACAATAAAGGTTTTCCAAACCTATCGTATGTGTCTATCTTGCTTCTGATACCATGGGCTCCTCACACTTTAAAGAGAGTAGTAACAAATATGGATTTAAAAACATGCTCTCAACATATCTATAACACTGTCATCTTTAAAAGGGTAGAATAACTAGACACTAATAACATAAGACATGGTCTCTGCCTATTTTATGGCCATGCAGCCCTATATATGTAACCATGCTCTCAACATATCTATAACACTGTCATCTTTAAAAGGGTACAATAACTAGACACTAATAACATAAGACATGGTCTCTGCCTATTTTATGGCCATGCAGCCCTATATATGTAATACATTGTAACGTTAAGGAGAGTATAAGAGAGTCTGGATTTAAAACACACTCTCAACATTTTTATAAAACTGCAGTCTTTAACAGTTTAAAATATCTATACACTAATAACATAAGCATCATCATCTGTTGATAACAAGGTCTAACCTAGCCAATTGCCTACCTAGACTATTAGTTGAACTCTGGAATACCGGCCTAGCCCAGCTCATCAACCCTCTACTCAAGTGTATGCTAATCTCTGTACTGTCTGCACCATTAAATACTCACACCCATATCATGTGCAACATGCACACATTCACCCATAACCTTTGGTCTACTAGCATTCTATCTTTGCTCAACTTGCTAGGGTGCCTCATTACATTGAACACACAAGCCCCATTCTTCGTGTCCAAAATTACATCAAACAGCCCACAACCCAATGGACATATGAGCTACCTCAGACCGAACCTACTCCCAAGTAATCCTTGAACTCTAGACACTAGAAACTCCAAACTCCGATCACGACTTAGCAAACTCTACGAACCACTTGCCAAAACCCTACCCATGGTTAACAACAAAACTAATCTCCCGATTGGCCAGAAGACTACCAATGATGAACACTATAAAGTACGTCCCTCAGGCTACCACCAAACAATACATTGTGCATAAAACCAAGAAAGTAGACCTAACTGCTACACCAACCACCACCATAACATCTGCCCACCCATTCAAAGCAGCCTTAATAAACGTAAGGTCCTTGGTGGCTTATGCCACAGACATCACTGACCTGATACTGGCAGACAACTTGGTGTCATGACCACTGTGAGGGGGCACAGGTTGTGCCACAAGCAGGCTCCCACCAGATCCCTGAGGGCCTTAAAACCACTGCAAAAGGGCTCTTAGAGCCAGTCCTAGAACCTTTGGCACCAGGCTCATATGTAAGAAGAAAGATCTGTTCAAAATAGGTCCCATTTATGTACAGGGGCCTTTAAATCCAACATGGAAGCACCCACATAGTCTAGTTCTAAGAACCAAGCCATGCAGTCTAGTGTTTTGGGTGTGGCATGCCTGGAACTACTTTCCCTGGTACTAATTTACCTGGACTATATAAATCACACCCTGACTGCAGAACATGCTTCATGTTATTCTGCAACCAGCAGCGTGGCGCTCACCGTGTCCATCTCCTGGTCTTCAGCATCTTCCTGTAATCCTGCAAGAACAAGAACAAGATTATTCTGTTTTAGCTGAGAAAACACCACCAGCACTCAGCATCTCAACTGAGCTGCAATCTGAGGAAACCGAGAGAAGAAGAAACTACACTCACCTGTGAGTACTAGCTTAAGGACTTCCGGCGAACCGCTACCACAGCTGCTGTTCGAACATTGTGACCTGCAATAACGAGAAAGGGAAAAACAATATTAGAACGCGCGCTTCCAGAACATCGAATTCCATTAGTCTTACCTGAATTCCATCGCGCTACGCCACGCTTCCATCCGGAGCACCACAGCAACATCTGCAAAGGAAAAGAGACATATTCAGGTTTACTTCCAATATTAAACAACCGCACAGCGCTGTACTTACCTTAACGGATTCCGGGGGCCTGTTTTTCATAACGCTCTCATCCACTCGCAGCACCACAATGGCCTGTGCAGAGAAGAAGAAGAAAACACAGGTTAGCTTTAAAAGACAATGAAGGCGCAGCGCTTCGCACTTTCTCTTACCTAGAAATGTGCCTCTTCATCTGTCACGCCAGCATCAAGACCTTCGCACCTCAAAAGAAGGAGATAAAGACATTAACGAATTCCCACCATAAACAGAACAAAGATTTACAATTAACAAACCTTCCTACCTACCAGCAGTTTTAGGGTCACAGCAGCCCTGTGCCCAAGGAAGGCGTACTGCACCAGTGAAGCAACTCGGGCAGCTCACCAACAAATGTCAAGCGCCCCTGCACAAGAAACGCAGGACGGATAGCTTACCCTATAAATAACTAAGGTGAAAAAAGAACCCAGTGGGAAGGGAATCAGTCAGAAGGAGGTGGGAGATTCACCCATTAGAGACAGTTATCACAACTCCTCCCTTCTGTAATTGCAGATTCATTATTCAGCACTGGGCAACTACGCCTTCAGGGTTCCAGATCCCAGAGCCTTCCAGACGCCCCCGGGGATATCAGGTGAGTGTAACAGAACACAAAGCCTTTAAACCTTTTCCACCTGGGCATTATGGAAACATCTGAAACTGATCAGTTAGCCCAGCTTTTGGGACAATTACACGCCAAGGTACACGCAGCCCGGCAGGTAACCAATGCCTTAAGATGAGAGTTAATGGTCACAAAAGACCGTACTGATGAACTAAGCAAACAGCTTGTACAAACACAGGCGGAACAGGCTCAATTGCCCGGATTCGTCCCATCCGTCGCTACACATTCATCAGTCAATCCAGTACAGATAACGTTGCCGGGAGCAGTACCCCTGGCACCAACAGAACGGTTTAATGGTGGCCCCAGAAGGTATGCCACCTCCATTTTCTTTGTAGGCCTTGGGCTTTCCCAAACGACCAGGCGAGGGTGGCCTTCGTGTTATCATATTTGAGTGGAAGTGCTGCAGACTGGTTGGTACCTTTAGTGACCCGGGATGACCCTTTACTGCAGAACTTCAGGGGTTTTCAACAGGAGATGGAAAAGTTATTTGCTCGACACTTGCATGGACAAGCTCTTGATAACGAACTCCTGTCCTTCTGCCAAGGGAATCAAGATTTGCTGACTTATATTGCCACCTTTAACTGGTTGTAGAAGCGGGGTGGCCAGAAGATAAAATAACCACGTTATTCATCGGGGCCTACGAGGAGACCTGAAGGATGTCCTTGCTCAAGTGGTAGACCCACATAAATACTGTGCAGAGTTTGTCAACCTGGTAGTTCAGTTGGACCACAGATTACAGGATCGAAGAACAGACCAAAATAGACCCGAAAATCATGCCATGTACGTACTTTCAAAAGATAATGTTCAATGTCCATCAGAAAATACCACAGAACCCATGCAGATTGGAGGAGTACGATCCCCTTTAACCAAGGTTGAAAGAGACAAGAGGAGACAGCTACAGTTATGCCTATATTGCAGTAAATGGGGTCAATACCTCAAAGAATGCCCAGTGAAACCTCCAAGTAAGGTGGTAGGCGCTACAGAGAAAGAAGATGATGGAAAGGAATCGGAAAACTACCAGGCCCGGCAAGCGTAGAGGTCCGCTTGTCGAGCGAGAAGGATGAGTCACAGACCTAACATTTCGCCCTACCAGTAACCTTGATCAATCACCAACAACCATTACGGATGCATGCCATAGAGGCATATATAGACAGCGGAGCAGTTGGCAATTACATAGAACAGGATCTGGCAATAGAAATGGGACTTCCCTTATGCACAAAACCAACAACTGAAAAGGTAACTACTGTTGATGGTACAGAAATTGCTTCGAGACCAGTAACCCAATGCACAACAGAATTAACCCTTCTGTGTCAGGATGGACATCAAGAAGCAATCACGTTTGACCTCATCAAGGCACCTCAGTTCCGGTTGATCTTAGGGATTCCATGATTAGTAACTCACAATCCCCACATAGACTGGCGTGCAAAGAGACTGACCTTTTCCGACAAATGCGCCCACGCTTACTACCCGAAATCTATACCACAGCCAAACCTGAAATCTGTTCAAGGAATAGCATCAGGGATCGCGGAACCAATGGACACCTTACCAAAAGAATATCAGGATTATCAAGATGTTTTTCAGAAGGAACAGGCTAACACATTACCGCCACATAGGCCCTATGAATGTCAGATCCACCTGATACCTAGTGCACAGGGTCCTTGTGGTTGAATTTATGCACTTACGGAAACTGAAAACCTCCACTTGAAGTCCTATCTGGATCAATACCTGGCTAATGGGTTTATCCACCCATCAAAGTCACCGACAGCCTCTCCCTTATTCTTCGTACCCAAGAAGGCAGGAGATTTGAGGACTTGCATCGATTACCACGCACTTAATCAAATCACAGTAAAAAAAGCTACCCTTTGCCCCTTATCCCGGAACTGTTGGACCAAGTCAAGGATGCCTGAATCTACACCAAACTAAACCTCAGAGGAGCATACCACTTCGTACGTGTTAAGAAAGGGGATGAACGGAAAACCGTGTTTCGCACCAAGTATGGCCTGTACCAATATCAGGTAATGCCTTTTGGGCTGTGCAACACTCCCGCAGCGTTCCAATACTTCATGAATTATGTATTACAGGAATTAATAGATGTCTGTGCCCTGGTCTATATTGACGACATCCTGGTGTATTCCCCCTCTAAAAGAGATCATGTGGAACATGATCGCTCAGTCCTTGCAAAACTTCGCCAGCACAAACTGTACGCTAAACTCGAGAAATGCTCCTTCCATGTCACTGAAGTTGAGTTCCTCTGTTTTGTTCTCTCGCCAAAGGGAGCCAACATGGATTTACTCAAAGTAGATGCCATCCTTAATTGGCCGTCACATTCTTCACTTAAAGGAACCCAAAGCATGCTCGGCTTTGTGAATTTTTATCGCCGATTTATTCCAGATTTCTCGCGGACAGTCCACCCAATCACATCGTTACTGAGAAAAAAACAACCAAAAATTCCAATGGACTGAAGAGGCAGAACAGGCCTTTCAAGAACTCAAGAAAAGATTCACATCCACGCCAATTTTATGACATTCTTGCCCTGATCTCCCCTTTGTAGTGGAAACTGATGCTTCCAGCGTAGCTATGGGAGCAGTTCTCTCTGAAAGAGATCCAGAGACAGGCCAATTACACCCCGTGGCCTTTTGGGCACGTAAATTCTCATCACCAGAACTTAACTATGCAATTACAGACAAAGAATTGTTGGCAATAAAATCAGCCTTCAAAGCCTGGTGACAGTATCTATTAGGTGCCAAACATACCATCACAGTAATCACAGCTCACCGAAACCTTCAATACCTAAAGTCAGCAAAAGCCCAATCGTCACGACAGTTGCGGTGGACTCTATTCTTCGCAGAATACGATTACGTAATAACATACCGACCGGGAGTTTGGAATGAGAAGGCCGATGCTTTGTCTCGTATGGGTGTTGAAGAGAAAACGAACAGTACCCTGGACCCTGTTGCCATCATCCCAAGTGATAAACTACTGGGACTCAGCACCACATTGACTCTGAGTGAACTTCAAGATAAGATTCGAGCCTTAATGAACCCTGAGATCTTGCAGAAATGGAATTCCCAAAATGAACACCACATGGTTGTGGATGAATTACCCTACTTCAGGGAACGACTATATCTACCAAGTAAAGATCCGCAATAATTGGTCATGTCTGGTTATCACGATTCCCTGATCAAAGGCCATCCTGGAATTGCTAAGACTCTAGCCAAGGTTAAACAGAATTATTGGTGGCCAACCTGGCGTAAGGACATTGCTCGATTTGTTCTCTCCTGTGGGATATGTGCACAGAATAAATCACAAAAACAGAAACCAGCTGGCCTCCTACAACCACAGGATATTCCACCGGCTCCCTGGCATACTCTTTCTCTTAATTCTATTACGGACTTACCTCCCTGTCAAGGTTTTAATACCATTCTGGTGGTTGTAGACCTGTTCTCTGAAATGGCACATTTCATTCAATTCAAAGGACTTCCTAACGCTACCAGTCTGGCAAAAGCATTTCTTGAACAGATTATAAAACTGCATGGTTCCCCTCAGTCCTACTCTCAGATCGTGGAAGCCAATTTGTATCCAACTTCTGGAGGAAATTTTGTACCATGGCACAAATCGATGTTCGATTATCCACTAGCCATCACCCCCAAAGGGGATGGACAAACAGAAAGAACAAACCAGACATTAGAACAATATCTACGTTGCATGCTGCATCAAATGGAAGAGAATTGGAAAGACTTGTTATGGATAGCGGAATACGCATACAATAACTCCATACACACCAGCACGGGACAAAGCCCGTTCTACATAATATACGGAAGACATCCACGTACCTCTGAACTAGACTCCCCCACGACGTTGGAAATGCCAGCGGTAAAGACTCTACACACAAGCATAACCCAAGCCTTCAAAAGGGCAAATTAACATTTACTGCAAGCCAAAGACAGACAAAAAAAATTCTCGGACCGCCATGCTCCCGATTACCAAGTTAGAGACGAAGTCTGGTTGGCATTAAAACATGTGCTCATAAAAGGTACCCGGACCTTTCGTCTAAGATATCTAGGACCCTGTACCATCAAATCGGTGATAAATCCGGTGGCCGTTAAGTTAGCCTTACCACCAAGCATTCAAATTCATCCGGTGTTCCATGTGTCACTTGTAAAACCTGTACAACCAGGAACCCAAGTCTTAAGACCACCAAAACCTGTGCTAGTTGATGGAGAGCCTGAATTTGAAGTTAAAAACATCCTGGATTCGAAACATACCAGATCTAAACTATACTATTTAGTGGACTGGAAAGGGTACGGCCTCAAGACAGAACTTGGGAACCAAGTGAACATATTCATGCACCATGTCTGATTAAGAGGTTTCACCTGGATAACTCCACCAAACCCGGACCGGACAGGAAGGATACCATGAGTGGGGCCTTGGGTGGGAGTGCTGTCATGACCACTGTGAGGGGGCACAAGTTGTGCCATAAGCAGGCTCCCCCGAGAACCCTGAGGGCCTTAAAACCCCTGCAAAAGGGCTCCTAGAGCCAATCCTGGTGCCTTTGGCACCAGGCTCATATGTAGGAAGGAAGGGCTGTTCCAACTAGGTCCCATTTATGTACATGGGCCTTTAAATCTAACATGGAAGCACCCACACAGTCTAGAACTAAGCCATGCGGGCTAGTGTTTTGAGTGTGGCAGGCCTGGAACTACTTTCCCTGGTACTACTTTACCTGGGCTATATAAACCAAAACCTGACTGCAGAACACGCTTTGTGTTATTCTGCAACCAGCAGTGTGACGCTCACCGTGTCCAGCTCCTGGTCTTCAGCATCTTCCAGTAATCCTGCAAGAACAAGAACAAGATCATTCTGTCTTACCTGAGAAAACACCATCCAGCACTCAACATCTCAACTGGGCTGCAATCTGAGGAAACCAAGAGAAGAAGAAACATCACTCACCTGTGAGTACTAGCTTAAGGACATCCGGTGAACCGCTACCCCAGCTGCTGTTCAAACATTGCGGCCTGCAATAACGAGAAAGGGAAAAACAATATTAGAAGTGCTTCCAAAATATCGAATTCCAACAGTCTTACCTGAATTCCATCGCGCTACGCCACGCTTACATCCGGAGCACCACAGCAACATCTGCAAAGGAAAAGAGACATGTTCAGGTTTGCTTTCAATGTTAAACAACCGCACAGTGCTTTACTTACCTTAACGGATTCGGGGGGCCTGTTTTTCATCCCGCTCTCATCCACTCGCAGCAGCACAGTGGCCTGTGAGGAGAAGAAGAAAACTCAGGTTAGCTTTAAAAGACAATAAAGACGCTGCGCTTCGCGCTTTCTCTTACCTAGAAACATGCCCCTCCAACCGGCTTGCCAGCATCAAGACCTTCTGAAAAGAAGGAGATAAAGACATAAACAAATTCCCACCATAAACAGAACAAAGACTTACAATTAACAAACCTGCTTGCCTACCAGCAGATTCGGGGTCACAGCAGGTCTGGGCCCAAGGAAGGCGTACTACACCAGTGAAGCAACTCGGGCAGCTCGCCAACAAATGTCAAGTGAAGTCCTGCACAAGAAACGCAGGATGGATAGCTCACCCTACAAATAACTAATGTGAGAAAATAACCCATTGGGAAGGGAATCGGTCAGGGGGAGGTGGGAGATTCACCAATTAGAGACAGTTATCACAAATCCTCCCTTCTGTAATTACAGATTCATTATTCAGCACTGGGCAACTACTCATCCAGGGTTCCAGATCTCAGAGCCTTCCAGACGCCCCCAGGGATATCAGGTGAGCGTAACACTTGGACTTTCTTACTCAGCACTGGGCAACTACGCCTCCAGGGTTCCAGATCCCAGAGCCTTCCAGACGCCCCCGGGGATATCAGGTGAGCGTATCCCTTGGACTTTCTTGCCATCACCGAGTCATGGCTGCATGAAGCAGCAGGACCTTTGCTTTCTTTAGCTATCCCTGATGGTTACACAATACTGAGACAGGACAGGGACAAAGCACGGGGTGGAGGTATCGCCATCATCACCAAATCCAGCCTCTCTATGAGACTAGCTCCTGCCCAAATTACCCAATCCTATGAAGTCCTCACAGCTAAACTCCCAATAGTGAACCCCCAGACCCTAACCATTCACCTTATCTACAGACCCCCTGGTCGTATTGGGACATTTGAGGAGGACATTTACACTCTTCTGTCCAACAACCTTAAAACGACCACTCAATTATTAGTTTTGGGAGACTTCAACTTGGGTTTCAACGATCCATCAGATAAATATGCCACAGCCACCGCTAACATCTATCTGAACTTGGCCTATCCCAAAAAATCATCGAACCTACCCATAACAAAGGGAGAACCCTTGATTCGGTGGCGGAATACAACTGCATTGCCAACATCACTTCCATCACCTTGCAACCCTGGACTCACCACTTTCTCCTATCCTTTGTACTTTTAAGTGCCAGACCACTTACCTTAGCTATTCTTACTGCCCCACTCTGCCCAACAAGAAACAAAAAGAATATTACTAGGGATAAAGTTATTCCTGCCATCCTTCCTAGCCTTAAATCGCTTGGGGACAACCTAGACCCTGGAATGCTTGTTAAGGAGTATAACAAAATTATGCTAACTTCACTTGACATTATTGCCCCCATCCAACTTAGACCTAGCCAGCCGAAAACTCATCTGAACGAATGGTTCACCCCACAGCTTAAAGATTTACGACTCCTAAAGAGAAGCTGTGAATCTACCTGGAGACTACTCCCATCAGCAGCCAAAAGAACTAAACTCACTGAAATATCATCCCAATACAAAAAGGAAATCTACTTGGCCAAACGTAATTCTTACAACAAACGTATATCTAGCGCAAACCTCAGTATGAAGGAATTGTTTACCATCCTAAAGGAACCAGTTTCCTATCCCTACTCCTGACATTTGTACTAAAGATAAAACATGGTTCTCAGACGTACAACAGGCCCCCTCTAACAAAGTCAACACCCTTAAAAATAAAATTGCACAAAAAACCCATCTCTAAACCATCCCTCCCATCCTAATTACATTACCTCTGGCTCCCTCTCGAAGAAAACTCCATCGAACCCGACTACCTTATTTAACTTCACCAAAACATCCATCCTTGAGGTAGAGAAAGTCATTCTCTCCCTCAAGCCTTCCAATTGCCAGGGCGACCTCTGCCCGTCCCAGCTCATAAAAGACTCTGCAAAAGAACTTACCCCTTTTATATCTAAACTCATTAATGCCTCATTTGCATCTGGCATCATCCCATCTAATCTCAAACAATCATGGGTGCTCCCACTATTTAAAAAACAAACCCTAGATCCACTCATACCTACAATTTACTGCCGCATTACAACAGTACCCTTACTGCTAAAAATACTTGATAAGATTTCCTATCTACAAATTCAAAAGTATCTGGAACTGAGACCGCCCCTATCGACTTGAAGTCACAAGTCAATGAGATAAGAGACAGGGGGAAAACAGCCCTCCTCCTACTTCTCGACCTTTCAGCTGCATTCAACCTTGTGGATCACAAAGCCTTATCCAGACACCTCGATTCAGCTGCCCATTTCTCAAAAGAGGCCATAATATGGATTGAGTCCTTCCTAAGCAACAGGACTATGAGGGTTTTTCCCCCTCAGCAGCAGCAGATCCCATTCCCATCACGTGTGGGGTGCCCCAGGGTTCTTGGGTCTCCCCTACATTTTACAACATATTCACTAAGCCCCTTTTTCAATGATCTGGACCATCTTGGTATCACCTACACTAACTATGCATATTATACACAGATTCTCCTCCCACTTTCCGGGGACTACGTTAAGGATTTGGCCTTGGTGAATAGGGTGTATCTCCTCATCCAGGCATGGATGGCGACCCATGGTCTATGCATGAATGATGACAAAACGGAGATCATCATCTGCGTACCCACACCAACCTCAAGAAACTAGGCCAGGATTACTCATCCTTCATAATCGATGGCAACCTCATGAAGGTGGCTAAGGAGGTAAAGACCCTCTGCTTCTACCTCGACTCCACCCTCTCCTTTGCTAAACAAGTAAACACCATGGCCTCTGCCACGGCCTACACATGTAAGCTCATCAGAACTGGCAAACCGTTTCTTTCTGATGACAATTGCATTATCCTGGCTAGAGCCCTTATCCTCTCTAGGCTCGACTATTGCAATGCCTTATACGTTGGTGCCAATAAATCAATTATCCAAAAGATACAAATCCTCCAAAACAATGCCTTAAGAGCGGCACTTGGCATGACCAAAAGATCACACATATCCGCATTAAGGTGCCAAAATAACTGGCTTTCCACCCTGAACAAAATTCTGTTAAAAACAGCCAACCTCACTCATAAAGCACTAAACAATGCTGCCCCAGCTATCTCATGAACAGATTCCAAAGGAGAACCTCCAGCAGACCCATGAGACTAATTAATAGCAACTGCCTCACTATCCCCAGATTCAAGCTTTCCAATGTCGGTGGCAGCAGTTTCCCTGTCAAAGCGGCCAAACTTTGGAACTCCCTGCCACATCCCATTAGAGAAGATCAACCCTATCCGAAGTTCAGACTCAATTACATCAAGTGGCTCAAGTCTAACGATAACTAATGTCTCTGTGTGTGTGACTCACACCCTGTACCTATGTATATAGTCCTGCGCTCTTGTATCATAGCTGCATATATTCATGCATTCCGCATTCCTGTACCATACTTGTATTTACTTCGCCATTGCATTTATGTTATATTTTGTACCTATGTATATATTCCAGTACTCTTGTACCATAATTGTATTACCCTGCCTGGATCTTCTTGCTAAATCTTGTAACTTGAGCTTTACATTACCTGTAACTGCTGCACCCTGATACCCTAGGGTCTGGTGAGCATTATAAATGAATAAACAAACAGACAAACATCCCTCTTACCTGTGCTTATAATATGGCTGTCCAGTGGAGATATCATGCTCCTGTCTGGCAGATATGTCCAGTAACACGGACAGCTACCAAGCCGTGTCTGTACAGTGCAGCATCATTCACAGTAGTCAAATTCTCAGAAGGTTTGTTATCTGGACAGACTCAACCCGGCAGCTATTTCCATATGACAGATTGCAACGCCTAAAGAGGAAAAGAAGGTTTGGATTTAAATAATACGATCTCAACATGTCTATAGATCAACTGTCTTCAGAGGTTTAAAATAACTATAGATTAAAAACACACAGCTGAGCCTATGGCTATTTTAAGGATTATTTCATATTCTCACAGGAGGTTATCAGCCTGGGTCAGGCACTCATCAAGTCTTGCAGGCTGTCCTGTAGTGGGGCTGCTCATGCTTTATCTGTATGTTTGCTCCAACACAGGGTTGTACCCTGAGCGAGGATAAAACATTGCTCTTCACAGGGTCCAACTCATCGTTATCAACATGTGGCAGTCCAACTGCTGTCTCAATGTCCCACCCCCACAATCCCAAATTGTCTTTAAAAGGCTATCCTAACGCCTTGTTAAGGATTATCTGATTGTGGTTACATGCCATACAATGGGCACCAATTGTGCTGTCTCATGCGACCCTCCGATGAAGCTCTGACGTAGCTTGAGCTGTTTTTTTTATTTAAGTGAAACCCACCCTGTAAAACCTGAGGACCACATGTTTTGTTTTTTACAGTAATATCTAACATATATATGTTCAGTGAAAAAACGTTGCTAAAGGGACATTATGGTTACAAGTAAAACCGACAAACCCTTGAAATGTACCAGTTGTGTTAAGTTAAGCATCCATAGTTTGTGCAGCCACCATGCACTGCTAAGACTAACACCGTGGGCCCCGTAGCACAGGGCAGCCCTTCTACCCTTTCTACCTTCATGTTTGTAACACTGCCTCAATGGCTGCTTTCAAACAGTCACACATCCAACCGCCAATCACATCCAAAATCTTTACACTTAACCCTGTCATCTCAGTTCAACTCTTCAGATGCACACTTGAATCTAAGAGTACATATCTCCTGTTAATCAAAGCCTCCTGCATCATAAACTGCTGTGAAACTTTCCTAGAGTTCAACTTGCAGATTCAACAACATTCGCATCTAAGAAGACATAGTACAGGTATGCAACATTTTTTACATATTTTTTTCAACAATTTTACAAATATATATACAGGGTTGCTGCCACTTACCCTGTAATAATCTTCTCAATAAGCATATTCTCTTTTTAATCACTCTATCAAATGCCATATATGACAGCACTCTGCACCTGGTAATATCACGTGGCAGTTACATACACGCTCTGCCAACATATTAAAGTTCCACACACCAAGTACCACCTAAAATTGTTCTACAAATCTTTCACATCAGCGTTCACTTTCTTTTACAAAATACTTAGACACAGTGCTGCTGTAAATGCACATATGCATTTTTTTACTTTCAGCAAAATCCTCCTAAAAATACACACTTTTCAATGCACAACATTTTCCATTTCTCCTTCCATATGAACATAAAACTTTCCAACCTTTCTCATTACATCCCTTAACGTGCCACCTTTCTCCACGTGCTCTCACATACATGTATCCTGCCAATTGGCCCGATTCATCAAATTTATGCAAAGTGCAAAGTGACATTCCACTGCTTAAAAGTGACTTTGAACTGCCTACACAAATCCTGATTCATGGTACTCTGCAAAGTGTATTTTTGCCATACAACGTCAATGCGAAGTCACTTTATACTGCATAAATGACATTGCACTGATTTCCACTGCTGAAATCAGGGTTTCTATTGGCAGTGCAAACTCACTTTTCAGCATAGTGCCCAAAGCATCTATATAAAACACTTCTCTTTACATAGAAACCATTGTTCTCTTACAGTCCCATAGGACTCTATGGGAATGGGAACCATGAAGCACCAGCATCATTAGTAACAATGCTGGTGCTTCAGTGTTAAGACTGCCATAGCGGCCTCAACTTCCAGCAGGTAACACCTGCTGGGAGTATGGTGCCCCTACTGCTAAACACAGAGTGAGCCGGTCCAGAAAATCTGCCGGTAACTTTTTACCAGTACTTTTAATTACATACCAGCTCATTCATAATGAGAGCCATAGTCCAAATTTTCTAACAACATATGTAACATACTTTACTACACCACCCATAACCCACCTTCATAAACTCTTTTTCCCAACAACTTTTAGTACCTTAATAAATAACAAACGTTCTTACTAAAAGTACTTTGCCATTACAATATATAGCCACTAACTTTCTTTTAAATTACAGGAAAAAAGAAGATTGAAGAAAACAGCCACCGAAAATAACACTTTTCACATCCTGCAAAGTAGTATAGCATGTACATCGCTATCATTGTAACAATGTTCTTTCACTTTATATCAGCCTTGAATATTCTATTCTACTTACCAACATTGTATTTTACTCTTACTGATTATATTACAACATTCACACTCTTTAGATTTCCATCTAAACACTGTTCTTTATTCAAAACAGTGCCCATTCCTTACTAACTAAAAACACATCTATCCCTCAACAACTTCTGTACCACAATTTACTTCCTTAAAATACCATACCACCTGCACACAGGGTCCTAATTCCAACACAATAACTTTCAAACTCATTGCATTCCAAATCTCTACCACACATTAGCACACACAGACACACTTCTTCAACCCCTTTCCATCACACCCACACGACCCTCATACCTATGCAGTAAATCACACCATTATAACAACCACTGTTTCCCTCAAAACATCATAATTGTCCTAATTATTCCATCACACTACTACTCCCTTACTCACAAACCAAGCCTATAACACCTGGACAGCATCTTACTCTTACAACCTTCCCAACCTCAACTATCATCCCACTGCACAATCACACACACACACAAACCCATGCATAATGCATGCATAAACATTCCTAAAACAAGAATGTTCTTTTTCTCTAAACTGGCAAAACACAATGCCTACTGAAAAGCAACTCTGTAGAAAACAAAGAAGTAATAGAGCAGATCAAAATAAAAACAAGCCATATAGTCATCCTCCTCTAAAACAATTTATAGAAAACATGAAAACAAAGCAGTTAGTAACCTCACTCAATAAAAGTAAGGCAGCCAACACTAAAACAGCAAAATCTAAAAGTAAAAAAACATGGACATACAAAAGCAGACTGAGTAATGAACCTGACACGATATCTACCAATGTTAACGCAGCCACAGTAAAGCAATCAAAATAATTCTACAAAAAATGTTCCACCGTATAGTTCTTAACAGCCTTATAAAGACTGCTAAAAAGGCATGATCTACCCTTAAAAACAACAGCAGAAGTTCTAATTGAATGTGCATTTCTACTTCAGAGAAAGTTGTTAGTTTTAATATTAAACAGAATAAAACCACTAACTAAATGAATCAATACATTACAAAAAGAACTTCTAAACAGGTGCAATGTCAACATAGATACCTTTTCAAATTTTTGTGACGGTGAATGTATTCACACAAGCAGTACAGAACCATATTTCAATGAAGTTGATTATAAACAAGAATGAAAAAACCCAATTGCCATAGACAATAATGGCTGAGGCTATAAAATGATAGGAGACACCATTATGGCAACAACAAAAAAAAACGTATAGACAAAACTTCCCCAACAAACTTTCAACCAAATATTCCTTTTGCCCAAACAAACTATCCAGTGTACAAATGGACGTGCAGCTCAATATGTAATGTACGACAACAATCCTTCAAATAAAAATTGCTGAATCACTATATGAAACTAAAAAGATAAAAGTAGAATAAAAATGTTGCAAACTGTTAGGAAGAATTCTCCAGAATGGCTAATTTCCCTTACCTACTGAGAATCTCCTAAACTTCGACGACAGAGAAGATCTGCAAGGAATCTTCTTCCCTTGAGCTGGTTGGACCAACCAGTTTGCCAAACACCAAGCAAGGCCTCCCACCCCTGGTCGAATTTTCTGTGCACCTCTGCAGTGAACCGGATACCCAGGAGGACTGGACCCAGTTTGGGTTTTAAGGAGCACAACTTTTATTTGTTGCTTTGCTCTGCTGCTGCTTTCTTCCCTGGGCAGTGCAGGACCCTCCAGTCTTCCTCCTTTGTGTCAGTCCGACAGTTGCTTCAGGAACCGTGAGCCTGCAGGATCTGCCAGGAACTTCTGCCTCGGCTACAGCATTCTTCTTCTTCTAAGGTACTGTTCCAACCCAGTTGTTCGTTCTGTCTGACCGCTGTGAAAGTGTTTTAAATCTTTCGTCAATCCGAGGTCTTGTCCTTCTCTACTCTTTTAAGTAACTTTACTTCCGACCAACTTCGTTTCAAACTCTTTGCAAAGACTTACCCGTGAACTACTCTGAACTGTGTGATCCTCTGCAAAGACTCTGAACCATTAACATTGGCCCAGGCCTATTGATTTGAATCCTCATTGTAGTAAGCCTTTTCTAGATTGCCCTGCCTACTTACTTGTTGGTGCTGCTTGATTTTGAATAACATTGTCTTTCCCTCCCTTTTTAAATTGCTGGAGTGCCATTTTGTTCACACTTCATTTTGAGCTTAACTTGTCCAGAATTGATTGAGTATTGTGTACTATATTAAGATTGTGATTTTCTGCTGCTTGATAATAGTGAATTGTTTTACAACTGATGGTCTAAATAAATGTATATTCTTTTACTTGAGTCAGTGTTTGTTAGAACCATAGCAATTGCTGTCCTTTGTGTAACTTCTGATACTCCTCACTTTACTTTTAAGATAAGTCTGGCTGCTCATCTATCGCTACTACTTTACTGTGTAGTACAGACTTGTACCAAAGGTGAATTTGTACTTGCACTTGTAGTCTTAATTGTGCGTGGTGTTCCCAAAAGGTACTGCATGTGATTCTTCCTAACACAAACCATGGACTCCTGCCCAGTGCGCATGCACACAGGACTGCAAGGACATTCATTAGCCTGCATTTTAGGAACTGCTTGCGAAAGCACGTTCCATCACATCAAAATTTTAGTAACACACCATTCCGCTATGTGAAATCTTGTGCATAGACTATACTATGCAAAATGTCCTGTTCTGGAACTGCAACATTTAAATAGCATTCCCCTTCATGGCACTGCCAAATAACTCCTTCGAGAAATAGAAACGATCCAAAGTAAATATTTTGGAACTGAAGTTAGCTTACAAAATTCAGTAACTTTTGAAAACATTAGCGAAAACCCCACAAACACCACGAGCTTACAAACACATATGAAAAAGAAATATCTAAGTTTCAAAACACATGGTTTTCCCTCTGGATGTTAGACTACCACAAAATGTTTTGGGTTCCTGGGACTGTCGCTGGGAAGTGGGTGCAATGAAATATTTGGGTGTTTACATGGTCCGTGATTTGAGAAGAATGGCTGAATTCAATATATCGAGAATATTGAAGATTATAAAAAGGGGCATATTGAAATGGGGCCAGCTGAAGATGGGATTATGGGCTAAGGTTAACGCCATTAAAATGGTACTTTTGCTAAAAATACTCTAAATTATACAGTCCATCCCTTTGAAATTTACGAAAAAGGTGATCTCCTCTATTGATAAGGTTTTCCAGGGATTCCTTTGGGGGGGAAAGTAATAGACCAAAAGTTCCCAAATACATTTTGATGCGTCCTGTGAAAGAGGGAGGATTTGGACATCCAAACCTGAAGAATTACTGCACTGGATTTGTCCTGAAAAAATCAACTTCTTATTTCTCTGAAATTAATAATTATGTTCCTAATTGGCATATTATTGAGCATGCTCAATTTTCACCTTATGCACTGAACGAGGTACTCCATGTCTAAATTGCCAAATTTGAAAGTGAAATTGCCTACTATATGCGCTACTAGGGAGGCATTACAAAGTTTTATAAAAAATAATGGGGACAATATCTGGATGCATTATGACGCGTGTTTGTGGCATAATATGGGGCTGCAAAGGATGAATAAATCTTTATGCTGGTAAAGTTGGATCAGTAAGGGCATACCTAGGATGCGGGATGTGTGGCAGAATGGTCGTATGATTCCGTTTGACCAGTTGAGAGTAACCTTTGGGATTGGGGGTATAGAGCGGGAACGTTATAGGACTTTAAAAACCCTTTTAATTGAAAGAACAGGGATGTTGGATGAAACTATGGCAGAAAGACCTTCAATGTGTGAGATTTTTCGCTCTACCCCGTATACTGTATCTACATATACTAATTTGATGCCAATGGATAGGTCGGAAGTGGAGGCTTAGGACAAGCTTCGCCAGGTTTGGATGGAGGATCTTGACATAGTTATTCCTGTGAAGGAATGGGAATACCTGATTCACGTTGGGGTACGAGCGAAAATGGATCTGGGGCTATGATACATTAGGCAAAGGATCCTTTACAGATTGTATTGGACACTGTCTAGGATGGCGAGATTGGGTCTTTTGGAAACGGATTCTTGTTAGGGGTGTGGATGTGGCGGAGGTACTTTGTTGCATATGCTGTTCGTATGCTCCAGAGTGTCTGAATTCTGGTCTAATGTATTAGATAGATTGGACATTGTGGTGGAGGAGCAACTTCCACATACTTTCTCTTCGACAATTTTATTATCAAACAGAGGAAGGGGGGGTAGGGCCAGAGAACGAAAAGACTGGATCAATAGAGTTTTGGTAGTGGCTGCAAAACAAATATTACATGTCTGGGAGTCAAGAAAGAAACCAAAAGTGGAGGAATGGTTATTGGATGTACAAACCCTGTCACACTGTGAAAAAGTTATGTTTTTGAAACAGGGTAGGGAGGGTTATTATTCCCGACTTTGGGGGTCTTTTGATGAATTATACAGTTGATAGTCCAATACCATGTACATATTAGTCTGTTACATCATTTAAGGGATTGGTTTAATGGTTATTTGGAGTTGTCTGTTGTGCACGTCGATGTTGTCTTGTCTTGTCTTGTCTTGTTTGTAGTGCGTCAAATGTTGCTAAACTGGGTGTAAAATGGTACTTAGTGATTGCTATTAATTTCTTTGTTTTCATGAATTTGAGTATGTACTGTATGTTTCTTGAAAATGTTATGAATTTTACAATCTGGATATATTGTTAAGATTTTTAAGATGACGTGCTGTTCTGTTCTTTGTGTGTTATTCAAAACAACAAATAAAGTGGATATAAAACACGTTGTCGCAGAACGTGTTATAAAAAGAACACCAAAATAGTAGATATGGCATACAAAATAGAAGACAATAAGGAATCCCAATGGTTGCAATTAGCTTTATATCTAACTGCAGAAAATAAACACTAAATAACTGAAACCTCAATAGTTTGCACATACTGCAATGCAAAGCTGGACAATAACCAAATGCCATAACATGCTATTCCAAATTGCCTCTATCTGAGTTACTAAAAGCCATAAGTAGTATGTTTGCCATTCAAGCTTAAAGAAAATGTAGAAACTCTGGGAGTAGAACGGTCAATAGATCAATAATTGATTGTGCTAGTTAATGGTGTACCAGCAAAAGACAAAATATGTTGGCACCAACTAGTCGACTTATACAAAGTTAGACAAGCAATACAATACCTTAAAGAAAACAAAGAATACGTCAAATATAGAAACATAGAGGAAAACTTAAAATAATCCACCCAAATAATTCAAGATTGACCACAAACTGTCCAATTTGAATGTGTTTATCATGTTACAGCAGCAAACATTTTATACCATCATACAATTCACCCACTACACTCCAAAGACCCCATAGAAGATATATTAGAAACAAATCAAACGTGTGAAGCCAAAGGCTCCCCAATGAGCATATGGGAGAAAAGTGTAGAAGCACATTCTTTTCCTCTGCTCCTTCCTACAGGAAAAGGAGGAAGATATGATGAAATAGTCACACAAATGAGTGCATCGGAATATCGCTCTTTACAAATGTATTCTGAAGAACCCAGATTAGGAAGAAATGTAGAATATATTTTCCACCTCCTGTTTGAAAGTCAACTCTATGCTATGGAGTTGCACACAGATTTGAAACAGGCTCTAATTTTTCAAACATATCTGCCACCCAACTGAGGTTAGTGTTGTGATTGGGTCCCTGTTAGATAGGCGGCGCACCATTCACCACATAGGGACAGGCACTCCTGTCAGGGACAGGGTGTTCTTCCAGTAGGGACAGCTAGGACATTGTTTACATCTGTCCTTTTAAAACATTGTGACAGTTTAGTCTATTCCTATTCATTTCTTCTCCTGAAGAACCGTTTGCATGTGTTATAAGAGTGCAAGGTGCGTCAGGCAATGAGCTGTCTGTTTCTATAGCTATGAATATCTTAGAATTCCCCAATTCATAGGGTAGGAGAGCACAAACATAGCAACTCTCTGCAGAAGTCTTTTCCCACTTCTTTCATGTGTTGATACCACATTTTGTTCCCCAAGTGTGCTGTACTGTCTAGATAATTATTTAACTCATAATCGCCTTCTCTTGCACTTCTCTTGGGTCTCTTTCTTTCCAAAAGAATACGTGCAAAATGCTCATGAAGTACATCAGACATCATACTTCCTACAGGGGGAATCATAGGGACACTTGTCAGAGAAATCGGTGACCTTGCACGTGTCATTGGTGTGGGGATAATCACACATGGTCTTGGCCTTCGTACAACAACTAACCTTGCATAGGTCACTGGTGTGGGAAGAATCAACAGGACTGTTGCTTTCTTTGGACCAGCAAGGTAGGCAGCATGAATAAGTAAAAACAGGAAAACAATAATAGATGCTGTGCAAACATTTATTAGGCACCAATACATTACCAGCAGTGATTTCCCATACGTCGCTGAACTTGCTTGTTTCCTGCCACTGTATCACTTTTAGGATTCCACATTATGCCTGTGTACTATTTTTTTAAAGGAAGAAAACAATTTTTTTTAATCAGACAGATTTGTTAAGTGCTCCGGTAATTGCAAAATTTGCTCAATGATAGCTGAGAGCAATCTGCTTATAACTGGACAATTTTTAGGATTGTGCAAGAAAACACGAATGTCAGTACGTCTCCCCACAAGTGCAGGATATGCCTGAAGAATATAAATAACGACAGTTAGCACGAGCTGGTGAATGTCGACATCAGATAGGACCATTTGGGTCTCCAAAGAGAAATTCAGTAAGAAATGAGACAGAAATCTTTTCCCTCTTCCAATTTTTAACCAAATGTCATTCAGGCATAATCGTAATACATCCACAACTTCCTAACGTTAATTTGCAAAAGATTCCTGTGGCTCAAGAATGATTGCTTTCGCACTCCTGCTATAATATCTATAAAGAGTGTCCCATGGGAGCCACAGTCTAAATACACACTTGGATTTATTCAACCAGTAGTTTCAACGTCCTTCTTCCTCATCATCGATCGAGTCTGCACATGCTGAACTACTTTGTGTTGACTTTCTTCTGAATCGGGTGGGGTTGTTCCGGTCTCACCAGTATATGGCTTGATGTCATCTGAGGTGAATCCATGTGCGTCGTCTTGGACTTTTACTGCTGAGGGAGTGACATTTTCCACGATATAGGGTCAGCTAAAATGAGCCTCATGCCACTTCCTAGTGAAGTTTCGTACTAGCACGGCATCTCCCTCACAAAGTTTAGGTACTTGTAAAGGTTCTTCAGGTGTGGTATCTGAATGGTCTTGATCTGTGTCCTGAGACCGACACCCCATGTGCTTGAATGTATCTGAAATGACAGATATACTAGTGGTCATACATGTGAAATATGCAAGTAATTCATTTCCTAACATTTCTGCTGTCTTCTGGGCATCACTTCTAATCCTCAATGGAGGAGTCAGAGGCGTTCTCATTTGCCTCCCTGTTACTAGTTTGTGGGGTGTGAGGTGGTGGTCCGACCTGGCTGATTCCTTAATGCATATAATGCTAGGGGCAGGCAATAGAAAGCAGAAGAAAACTTGTGTGTTATGTTAAATAACAAGCTAATCTGTTCAAATAATCCATTAACATAATATGGGCCATCGTAGGATTTTAGCACCTCAAATACTCCCTATCTTGGAAATACTTTGCGTACTAAGAACTTTGCTGCGCAAGTGGCGTCAGGGTGTGTATATGGACCTGCTTTGATTCATCTTGAAAAGGGACACACCACCACTATCATATACCTGTATCCACTACATACTTGCAGCATGTCAACATAGTCCATATGTAAATGATGAAAAGGACCATTCGGTGAGGAATTACTCACCTGATTGTTCACAATGTGTGGCCAGCAGTAAAACTTTTACATACGATGCCATTTACTACATAAAAAGCAACATGTTCTAACAGATTTGGTACAAACCAAACCTTCCCAATAGCTGCTGCGATGCTTTCCCTAGTTACATATGCAGGGTAGTGCAGCTGTTCAAGCACCAGCCTTAAAGATGCTACTCGCATTACTGGCTTCCCAGTGCTATCTTGCTGCCATAATGCTTCAGAAGGGTATAAGGAGCACCCTCTCCGTTTCCACAATTCTTGCTCTTCCTGCGGTGCATTGCCTTGAATTTCCATGACTGTGTTTTCAGCAAATTATTAAAACCTTCTTTCATTATCACAGCCATAATTTCCCCCTTTATTTTATAAGGAGTATCAAAACTTGAGATGTCTGAAGAAATTGCAAACCTTTTGGCTTCTTTGTCCACGGCTTCGTTTCTGCGTGAAATAAAATCAGCTCTATTAGTATGTCCTGCGCATTTAACTATTGCAATGGCTGCTGGGAGCAGTAGTGCCTTAATAAGTCTGTCCAATAATGCTGCGTGTTGCACAGGAGTGCTGTCCGCTCAGAGGGAGCCCCTCCTTTTCCAACATGCTAGCCCTACGTGCACAGTTGACATCACATAGGCGGAGTCACTGTGCACCGTCACTTCCTCCCCTTCGTATTTCTCAAGCGCAATAATAAGCGCCGACAATTCTGCTGCCTGTGCCTGAAAATGAGATGTCAGCCTTATGCTTGCCACAATTTCAAATTCCCCATTATCTCTATGCCTCACTACAGCTGTCCCAGACAGTCTTTCTCCATTAATTTGATCAATTTCTGATGACCCATCAATAAAGAGAATAAAGAGAATCTCCCCTCCTGACAGTGCACTGTCGTCATATGACTTTTCATAACTTGCACAGTCATGCACATGCTCACTCTCTGCCACCGGCTCAGATATGAATGTGACAGGGTTCACTATTATGCACCCGACTATCTTAATCGCAGGATTAGATATAACAACTTCATATGCTGATGCTCTCTGGGATGTCAACGTACCCTTAGGTTTTTCCAAAATGGCAAACAAAGCATGCTCAACAAATAATGTCATGGAACACCCCATTACAATGCTTATAGATTTCTCAATGGCGAACGTGGCTGCTGCCAGCGATTGTTCACAAGGAAAAGTGTACTCTCATATCTGGATCTAAAATCCACTGTAATATGCCAGAGGTGTGTACCCCAATGTGGTCCTCTGTGTAAGCACTGCAGTCATAACTGTCCCATTTATGTGCGAAAATACTGGTAGAACTCCTCAGAATAATTGGGAATTACTTAAAATGGAGCTGTACAAATTGCTTTCTTTAATTCTTCAAACCCCTCCTCCATTTCCTCAGTCCATTCTATTTTGTCATTGGATTCCTTGCCTTTTTTAGAGCCTGCAAAAGCGGTCTTGTGTATGAACTATAATCAAATACCCATGCTTTAACATAGTTGCATACAGGGGAGTTGCTAGGTCGGGAAAAGACCCGGGGATAAGCTGATGTGGGAACTGTTGGGACTGGGGGCTAGCTAGTCTTTTGGCTGTAGCTCCTGAGATTCTATCCGGGGCTCCAACCAAAAGACCAGGGGCTATAGCCCCCTTAGCCCCCCTCCTAGCAACGCCCCTGGTTGCATAGTTCCAGAAACTGCTGCATTTGCTTTACTGTGTGAGGTTTTGCTGTTTTCATAATTGCCTCACCCCTTTCAGGTGTGAACTTTTTTTCTTCATGTGAAATCAACTGGCCTACGTACAGCATCTCGTCTTGACAATACTGTAATGTCTCTTTGTCCACTTTATATCCCTTGTCTGCTAGGATAATCATTAACTGAATCGAGTCCTGACTGATTTCATCTTTTGTCGTGCTACAAACTAAAATATCATCTACGTACTGCAGTACCACACTTTTCAAATCAATATTGCCTAGGTCCATCTGAAGGACCCTATTAAAGATTGATGGAGACCCACAGTACCCTTGAGGCAAATTAGTGCTTTTCAGTTTAGTGTGGCGAAAAGTACATTTTGTCAAATCTTTGGAGTCTTTTTGCAACGGGATTGAGAAAAACGCATTTTTCAAGTCAATCACTGTGAAATACTGTGCCTCAACTGGGATACTACATAGTATTGTTGCAGGATTTAGAACTAGATGAAATTATGCCTCTACAATCTGGTTAATTAGCCTCATGTCCTGGATTAAACGCCATGACCCCCCCCTTTGATTTTTTCACAGGGTACACTGTGGTATTGGACGGTGTCCAGTCATTTGGTCGTCTACAAATTGGTCGACTGCAATTTGGTCGACGTCATTTGGTCGAAAACCAAATGGTCGACATTTTTTTTTTAATTTATATATGTGTTTTGTGGGTTTTCGTGTAAAAAAAAAAAGAAAGAAAAAAAAGGGGGTTGGGGGGGACCCCCCCCCCAAAAAAAAGGGGTAAATATAAAAAAATAAAACAATTCGACATTTGGTTTTCGACCAAATTGATTCGACCAGTTGTCCAGTCGACCAATTGTTTTCGACCAAATGACTGGCAACCGTATTGGACAGTGGCTCTGGTGTCACTAAGATACCCTGTTCCATTAGTGCAAAAATTGTTTTAATAGTCTTGCGAGACATGGGGTATTGTCTTGCTCGAGGTAAAATTGCTACTGTCTTCAGTTTAATATTAACTTCTCCTAATCCCTTCAGTAGGCCTATGTCATAGGGGCCTCTAGTCCGTAACGAGGCTCGTCAAAATATGCTGGACGCTGCCATACAATCATCATTTGCTGTGGGACCTCGCTTTTCTCTATTCTGATCCAATATGTGATATTCTTTTGAAAGACTACTTCATTGTCTGCTGGATCATCTTTAGATATACCCTCATCTGTGATGTCAGTCAGTCTATACCCTTCACCAGTGGCAATCACTGTTCTCCATGGCCTGCCCTTGTCAAATCCTTCGAGCATGGCCAATTCCACTCACACTATGGCTGCAACTAGTTCTAAGGGGATAATCCGTCCATCCTCTTAGTCCAGAGGTATCTGTGGCCTGAATAAAAACTTGTCAGGTATTCTCATAGTCTTTCCAACTAAGACAGGTAGTCATGCTAACAAAATGTATATCCCTTAAAGGGAGACTTCAGGTTCCATTGGCGCTCCTCGTAGGGCCACGTGCCCTCTAAATGCCATAATAAATTCACACACTTTTAAATAGTGTATCCTTGGAGTAGAACACACTATGCCATCAACAGTGAAAGAAATCGTAATATTAAGCGTTGTCATTAAATATCACCCCAGAATATCAACTGGTGCCTGCCGTGAATACAATAATGGAACAGACATTTCACATTCTCCTGTTGAGACTGGTAATTCATTAATGAAAGGAACTCTAATTGTAGCTCCAGAGAAGCCCTGAGCATTCATGGCATTTCCTGACAACGGAAATGTTCCCCCTGGTATACACGACGGAGTTGCCCCAGTGTTTACTAAAAAAAAAGGGTTTGCCTCCTATCGTCACATCAACCCTTGTTCCTATTGGGGGTCTGGTGTTAGTGATAGTACTGAACACATCAAGTCACCCCGTGAGCTGTCCTATTGTGGATACATGCTCATCCATGTACCTGTGAAAGGACTTCCTCCCACCACAGAAGCTCCCCCTATTCTAGGAGTCAATAACTGCCCTGTGTTTGCATTCTGTTGTATCTGCATGGGTGCATGCTGTGACTGTCCTTGCAGTGGATTCAATGGTGCTTGTTGTGGCTGTTGTGCTTGCTGCATTTGCGGCGCTTGCGCTTGATACACCGTCTGCTCTTGTGCAAACCCAGTCCTAGCCTGTGGGCTATATGCAGGAGGATAAGCTCTCCCCCCTCTTGAAAATCAGCCATTCTGTACAAAGCCTTGGCTTCCACACATGCGCGCAACGTGTCCTGCCACACCACACACCCAACACATAGGAGGTGCTCTTCTAACTTGCCCTCCTTGCATATTCTTTTTTTTTTACTTTATTTTATAGAGTCACATCAGAACAGAGCCAGTACAAATTCAACAGAGCATCACAGCAAATACTACATGTCATTTCAAATGTCATATTACATAGTATATGACAGATCAAGGCATTGACGAGGGTGTAAAGTCATTCTCCGAAAGCATATTGCAAAGGTAGCTCCTAAACGGGGTCCAAATATCTTTAGGGCAACAAGTTGCAGATACAGTTAATACAAATTGTTCTTTGCATTCATTCACCATTGTAAGGTCCTTAAGAAAGTCTTCTCGGATGCTTTAGCAGATTTCCAGCACCTTAATGTGCAGCGTTCACGATCACACAAGCAAAATTACATAATGGTCGAGTGGTCTCAGCCACCTTACCAATGTCCCCAAATAGAAATTTCAGAGGGGAAGGGGATGCAGGAATTGATGTGATTTCCTCAAGGATATCAGCAACTTGGCCCCAAAACACTGCTACTGAGGGGCACGCACAGTAGATGTGGTAGGCGTCTGCGTTTGGCGCATCACACATCAAGCATTTCCCCGTACATCCCACTACAAACTTGGCCAACCTAGCAGGAGTGTAGTGTAAATGGTTGAGTAGTTTAAATTGAAATAGTTGTAGCCCAGAGTTAAGAGATACAGATCTAGTGAGTTGCCAGTACTTGATCCATTGTCCCTCGCTCAAATTGGCTCACAAGTCCCCTTCCCAGGTCTACTTCATGTTATTGCAGGAGGTTTAGTGTGACTGAACTAGGGTATACAACAGCGAGACACCTTTCCTCTGTCCCTCGGTCGCCGTTATAGTCCTTGTACATTCATGAGTAGGAGGTTCAATAGGGAATGTTGGCCACTTTGCAGCAAATGCGGCCCTCATGCGGTGGTACTGGAATCGTTTGAGCAGCCCACCTCCCACAGTGTCTGTAAAGTCCTTCAATTCCACAGATGTACCCCCAGGGAACATATCCCGCTTTTTAAGTTGTTTGGTCGGATCCTACGCCATCTGTAGGGCTTTATCAACGTGGGTGGGATGTTTGGGTAGTCCCATAGCAGGACTTCTGGGTCGTATGGGACCTCAGTTGAATTAGTCATAGCCCAGAGTTAAGAGATACAGATCTAGTGAGTTGACAGTACTTGATCTATTGTCCCTCGCTCAAATTGGCTCCCAAGTCCCGTTCCCAGGTCTCCTTCATGCTATTGCGGGAGGTTGAGTGTGACTGAACAAGGGAATACAACAGTGAGACCCCTTTCCTTTAGGGCTTTATCAAACATGGGTGGGATGCTTCTGGGTCGTATAGGACCTCAATTGAATTAGTCGCGTAGCCCAGAGTTAAGAGATACAGATTGACAGTACTTGATCCATTGTCCCTCGTTCACATTGGCTCCCAAGTCCCGTTCCCAAGTCTCCTTCCTGGTTTTGCAGGAGGTTGAGTGTGACTGAACTAGGATATACAACAGCGAGACCCCTTTCCTTGTACATTCATGAGTTGGAGGTTCAATAGGGAATGTTGGCCACTTTGCAGCAAATGCGGCCCTCATGCGGTGATACTGGAATCGTTTGAGCAGCCCATCTCCAACAGTGTCTATAAAGTCCTTCAATTCTACATATGTACTCCCGTGGAACATATCCCGCATTTTAAGTTGTTTGGTCGGATCCCATGCCATCTGTAGGGCTTTATCAAACCTGGGTGGGATGTTTGGGTAGTCCCATAGCAGGACTTCTGGGTCGTTTGGGACCTCAATTCCAACCCTCTTATATATTTTTGACCACGCATTTACAGTAGTGCTTACCCGATCAAACTTACAGGAATCTTTGGGACTGGGGCTGAAAATAATTGACCGAACATCAGAGGGGGAGGCAGCATATTTCTCAATAGGGATATGTGTGGCTGTGTCGCAGGGATCAACCCAGTGTTTGGCAAATTGTGCCTGAGCCACCAAGTAATATAATTCAAAATCTGGGGCCGTGATGACACCACTCGAGAACGGTTCCACCAGTTTGACCCATTTCATCCTGACAGTCTTCCCACCCCACACAAACGAGGTAGCAAGTGACTGGAGTTTCAAAAATAACGTTTTGCCAGACCAAATGGGAATATTACTGAAACAGTACAGTAGTTAGGGAAGGACTATCATTTTGAGAAGAGCCACTCAACCATATAAGGAAATAGGCAGTGTTGACCACAAATGTAATTTAGTTGTTAATGTGTGGAGGAGTACTTCATAATTGTCTGTATACAGTGTGCTTTTATTGTTAGATGCAACAACTCCCAAATAGCGGACTCGTATTGGGGACCATTTGAATCTGCTTATGTTTGACAGGTCTGGCATGGATGGGGTTAACGGAAATACTTCCGATTTAGGGACAGTGATCCTATATCCGGAGTATTCGGCAAACAAATGTATATCTGCCATAATAGGTCACAAGTTGGTTTTCGGATCATGAACATGAAGCAGAGTATCGTCGGCATATAAAGGTTATCTGTGAGGGCCCTGTCTTTCTGATTCCTCTATGTGCATGGTTTTTCCAGACAAATTCTGCCATGGGCTCAATCGTAAGGGCAAACGAAATGAGGGAGAAAGAACAGCCCTGCCTGGTACCCCTACCTAGGGAAAAGAGAGAAGAGTGTGGTTAATAAGGAACCTAGCTTCCGGGTTAGTGTAGAGCAGTCGGACGCATTTAAGAAAGTACTGTCCCAGGCCGAAGCGCTCCAGCACTGAGAATAGATAGGCCCAAGAAACTGAGTCACACGTCTTCTCGCCGTCTAAAGCTGCAATTGCTGCTTTAGCTTTCGGACCGATCTGTGCCATTATTTCAAAGAGTCGTTGCAGGTTAAGGACAGTGGATCAGGTGGGGATAAAGCCCGTCTGGTTGCGGTGGACCAAGGTGGGTAAGGATGGTAAAAGCCTGGTTGCAAGGATTTTGGCAAAGATTTTGGCGTCTGTGTTAATCAGGGAAAGGGGTTTATATGAGGACATGTCATGGGCAGGACATCTGGGCTTAAGGAGTACAGTGATCACAGCTTAGCGCATGGATTCCGAAAGTGTGCCACGCTCCATTGCTTCCTCCCACCCCTTTAGCAAAATAGGGGCTAGTCTGTCATGGAATTCCTTATACAGTTCGGCGTGAGACCATCTGAGCCCGGAGCCTTGCTGAATGTTAGTGCCTTTATAGCGGCAGTGATTTCTTCAAGTGTGATGGGCGAATCCAATGCAGTTCGAGTTTCCAGATCAAGGGCGGGAAGATCAAGTTCCCGTAGGTAGTCGGTTATCTCCTCTATGGATTTGACATCTCGGTTAGCATAGAGCGTTTTGTAAAATTCCGCAAAAGTGGCATTAATGTCTTCTTCCCGGTTTACCACTTCCCCCTGTATGGTCTGAACACTGCCATTCGGGTTTCAGTAGCCCTCGTCTTTAAGCATGTTGGCAAGGAATTTACCTGCTTTGTTACTTTCGCCATATCTGCGGGCACGGACAGGAGTCGCCATATATAGGACTTCTCTATCCGCCAGCTTATTAAATCCACATAGTGTGTCGTGGATGTCGTAAAGGATTTCTTTACTATGTGTAGCACTGTAACCTACTTCGAGCACTGCTAGTTTAGCCTCTGCTATTCCCAATTCCCTCCTAATTGTTGTCAACAACCCGGTTGTCTTTGCCATAATAATACTTTGCACCCTCACCTTGAACGTCTCCCCAGTGGCGTAACACAAAATGTGGGGGCCCCCCTGCGAGCCAAGCTGAGGAGTGCCCCCCCCCAACTCGGCAACAAATCTCGGGTCGCGCCATACTCTGGGCTGGCCTAGATTGTCATGCTTGCGCAATATACACAAACCTGCTGATGTAGGGGTATGCCGCATACTGTACTAGGAGAAAGATATAAATATGTATTTTAATACAATATACAGCACACTTTCTGAGAAAATTTGTCTATAAAGCCAGAGTGTTTGCAATTGTTTTGTAGGGTAACACCAATTCAATACATGTAAGTCACCAACAGTGCACAGGAACATGAATGCTTTGCTATTAAAAATGCCCTGTCACAATGAAAACATGTCCCACTGGCTGCACAAGGTAGACCAGTGTAGACATGTAATAACATTACAGTAAAGCATGCCAGGCCACATTTTAACATACCTAGACTTGTTGCACCAAAATGCCAGTCAAAGCAATAACACTCCTCAAGAAGAGAGCACACATTAAAGCCTGCGCCTCTGCGGGCTCTACCAATACGGCTGAACTGTTTAAAATATGCAAGGAACTGGTCGATCCTGTTGCTGTCTCTAACTCTCCTCTTCCCTCCAAGGCCCTCTGTATGGCTCTGGCCTCTCACTTCTCTGCTAAATCTCAGGACATCCTGTCCTCTATCTCCTCTTCCTCTCCCCCTTCCTCTCTTGCCCCCTTTGGCCATCTCTACCTCTCCCCCTCCTTTTTCCTCTTTCTCTCTGACAACACCTGACAAGGTTTCTAGACAAGTCTGATCTATGAAAGCGTCATCCAAACAGGTGCTCCCCTGCTCCTCCAGAACCATCAAGAACCATATTGACACCCTTGCTCCAGCCTTGGGCAATTTTTGTAATCACTCTTTAGCCACTGGAAGGTTCCCCTCTCCCCTTAAACACTCCCTTGTGCACTCACTCATCAAGAAGCTTCTGCTGATCCTACCTGGCCGGAAAACTATTGCCCAATCTCCATCACCCCTTTCTTGGCCAAACTCTTGGAAAAGCTTGCCATCTCCCAGCTTACTCTCCACACTGAATTTGTTGTTTGTCTCCATGACCATCAGTCTGGCTTCAGAGCTGCCAGAGGCATGGAAACTGCTCTCCTGAACACCCTTGAAGATCTGCTCTCTAACCTTGATTCCAGCATTCCTTCTGTCCTCACCCTCCTTCTTTCCTCTGCTTTTGACACAGTCAACAACGCCATCCTGATAATCGACTCTGTGAGAACCTGGGCATCATGGATCAGGCCCTGGAGTGACTGACCTCCTTTCTCCTGGACCGCCCCCCTCCCTCCCAGGTCCAACCTGGTCCCAATCTTTCTGCCACCTCTCTCTACTTGTGGCGTTCCCGAGGGCTTCATACTCTCACCCTGGGTTTTCAACCTCTACCTGGCCCCTTTGGCCCACCTGATCTCTACCTTCTCCTGTAACTTTAAGTGTTATGCCGATGATTCAGCTTTCCTTCACGCTCCCCTCAGCCTCCTCTCCTCTCTCGCTCATTCCTGACGATTCAGGATTGGTGCGCCTCCAACGATCTCTGCCTTAATGCCAGTAAGATGGAGATCCTTCTCATTGGGACCCTGGCACCAGGTTTCCCTCTCTCACTCTGGCCGTCCGCCTTGGGCCCTCTTCCTTTACCTTCCTGCAAGGCAAAAAACCTTGGTGTCATCTTCTATGCCACTCTATCTTACTCTCCTTACATCTTGGATGTCACCAAGAAGTTCCACTACCAGCTGCTCCTCCTCAAAGGGACTCTTCCCTTTCTCACTTTCCACCAGAAGCTCACTGTCTCCAGAGCCCTGGTTCTCTGTAGGCTGGACTTCTGCAACAGCCTCTTTCTCATTCTGCCTTCCTCTACTCTCTGTCATCTGCAACTAATCCAGAACAGGACTGCAAGAATTGTCCTGGGCCTCAAGCCCAGGGATCATATCTCTCCAGCCCTGAAATCTCTCCACTGGCTCCCGGTGGCTGCAAGGATCAAGTTCAAGACCCTTTGCATTGTCCACAAGGCTTTCTGGGGCCAGGGCCCACACTACATCCAACGCTCTCTTCCAAAATACCTTCCTTCTCGAGCCCTTCGCTCAGCTACCTCCAACTCTCTAAGGGTTAGACGCTTCTCCAGGCAGAGAGTGGGGGGTAGATCTCTCTCCTCTGCTGGTGCCTCCCTCTCGAATGGCCTCCCTGCCCCTTCAAACTAGAGCCGGACCATCTGAAGTTTCCAAAGCAGCTCAAAACTTACCTTTTCTCCTCTGCTTTCTCTCTCTCCTACCCCTGCTGACCTACCTGTCTGCTGTACTGACCGGTTGCTTGGATACCCTCAGAGTCTCTCTGAGTCCAGGCTCTTTCTTTATCATTCACCCTTGCACTTTCTCTGTGCCTACCATGCACTTAGGGGCTGTAACTGTAACCCTGCAGCCCCTTCTTCTCCTTGCACTACCCATAGCCCGCTGCCCTGGCTGCACTTACTCAGAGCATTGCAGCCCTGTTTTCCCCTCCCCTCTAACTTGCACTTCTCCCCTCCCTTTCCTCTTGCACCTCTCGTTCTCACAATGACGCAAGGCCTAGTGAGATTGTTTGTCTTCCCTCCATCTTCCCTCCCTTGTCTTGTCACGCATAGAAACACTTGTGTACAGGTGCGTTATAAATGACTTTTATCATATCATTTTATCACAGATGCCCAGATAAATATACAATGCCACATTAAGAAATGGCTAGACTATATACAATAATATACAATGCCACATTAAGAAATGGGTGGCAGCACCCAAATGCCAATATAGTCAGGTAATTACACTTAGCAGGACTGCTTTATCAGAAATTCCCAGTTAAAAGAAAGTCATACCAGGAATGACTAGACTGGCTGCACCAAAATGCCTCTCTAGCCACTAATACCACATATCATGCCTGCTTAGCCTGGACATGGACAACCATTATGATTTATCGCACAATCCATGTCCCCCACACATCCCCTCTCCCTCCCATCCCTTACCCCAAACCTCCAGAATCAGCTCCTTGGCCAGAAATTGCCTCCACGTTACTCTTCCTTGTCCCAGTGCTTACGTATGAGGCTCATTGCCCCATAGGTAAGTACTGGGATGAGGAAGAGTGGGACTAAGAGTAATGAAGATTACAGGTAGTTAAGTCAGGCATTACCTCCATGTACCTCTACCCCTTCCCAGTACTTGTGTATGAGGCACAGTACAAAAGTTGTGCCTCATACATAAATACTGGGACGAGGAAGAATGGGGCTAGGAGTAATCAAGGAATTAAACACAAGTAGTGGTGCAACACCATTGAGTTGACTGGGCTTCAGCACTCCCCATCTGACATTTTGGGCTATGTTGACTCAACCTGGCTGACCTTTAGAGCAGTTGCAGGACAGAACAGGACACAGATGTTAAACAGCACCTGGGTTTTGCTGTTAATAAGGGCCCAGCAATTACCAATGTAAAGCATTTCACTGCTAGTACCTGCATTCAAATCTCACATTTTTTAGGCAATTGATATCGCGATGTGGGTCTAGTACTTGCATGCCAGGGGAGTGATTGGAAGGGTAGAGAGGGAATAGGAGAGTTAAAGGAGAGAGTTAACTGCTTGTGACATTGAATCTGCACTAGAATAGTCTCAATAAAATGCATAAAGAAGTTAGATGTCCCCACACAAATATGTTTGCATCTCCCCACCACCGTGAAGTTAGCGCCTCTCCCAACATTTGAAGGGTTATCCCCCCGAAATGTAGGTTTTTTTGTGCCCCTGTTCACAAGCATACACAACATTCACCATATACACGCCGAGCCATCCATACATTTAAGTGTTTACTCTTTCACCATACAGGCACACCCAGGCAGCCATCCATACATTTAAGTGTGCACCCTTTCACCATACATGCACACTTAGGCAGCCACCCGTACACTTAAGTGTGCACCATTTCACTATGCAGGCCCACCCAGGCAGCCACTCATAAATTTAGGTGTGCACCCCTTCACCATACACGCACACACGCACGCCCAGCGACCCATACATTTGTGGGCACCCTTTCATCATACATTCACACAGGCAGCTACCTACACATTTAAGTGTGCACCCTTTCACCATACACTCACACACGCACACGTCATGGGGTTGAGGGAAGCCCTATTACTTCACAAAGAAATTGGGGCTCATTACGGGTCCAGCGGTAACCGTGCCAGTGCTACTGCTGGTTGCCGCCAGACCTGTAAATAATGACCGGCGCCTGACTTCCCAGTGCCACTGGGGTCTTCCAAGTCCAGCAGCCGGGATGTCAGGTGCCAGTAATTTTGGAGATCCACATTCCTGTGGCGTCCCATAGGACTCCATGGGATTGGGGACACGGAAGCACCGGCACTGTTGTTAACGGTGCCGGTGCTTCCGTGACGTGTCTGCCTACCATAGATGTTATGCCCGGCAGGGTCAGACCTGTCGGGCAAAGCAGCCCCAGCAGCTAGACCTGTAATATGCCAATCCGGAAAACAATGGTGCCGGTAAGATTACCAGCACCGTTGTTTCCGGGCCTGCATGGTCAGAATGAGTCCCATTGTTTCTTTTTGAAGCCACTCTAACTTCATTAAGAACTTATTCAGTTAAGGACCGAACCATAATGGAAATAATGTCCTTATGAAGGCAGAGTGACTTCAAACATAAACTATTTATTTTTGAAGTCATAGGGATCCCCCACCCCATGACATGGAGTCCTCCAGCCTAGGGTCTTCAATGTCATGGGTTGGGGGGAGCCCTCAGCCTTCAAAAAGAAAGTTTCTTTTTGTAGTCCTTCTGCCTTCATAAAGAAATTATTTCTGTTACAGAAATCATTTCTTTATTAATGGAGAGTGAATTCAAAACAAAACTTTTTTTTTGAGAAAAACAAATCTTTTATTTTTTTCTCAAGTGGGGCCCCCTCCCAGGACATGTGCTGGTGGGGCCCCACGTACCGCAGGGGCTGCGTCTCCCATAGCATGGAGTGAGTTCTAATTGAACCTTGATTCAGATCAAAGAATTCATCAATCTCCGTATGGAGTGACTCGCATACATGTGAGTCTCTAAGTATAGCGGAGGGCATCCTCCAGTGTCTTGCATGTGCCGGGATGTCCCTTAGAAGCAGGGTGAGGGTGATCAGGGAGTGGTCGGAGAGAGTGAGAGGGTGAATCTCACAAGACGATATTGCATCTGAGAGGGACGAGCTAACGAGCCAGTAGTCTATACGGGACTCTGAGTCACGAAGAGTTGAGTAGTATATTTACGTGCTTGCAAGTGCGTGAAGCGTGTGCCATGTGTCAATCAGGGATGCTTGTGATGTTATTTGTTGTAAGGTGGCTGCGGCCTTCGTAAGACCACGGTAGATAACAGAGGATCTATCAAGTGATACATCGAGAATCATGATGAAGCCCCCCGACCCCCATAGTACTAATGCATCCTCTGATGCATCAAGCATACCCAGGATTGTCTGGTAAAATTCCGGGTCATCAATGTTTGGCCCATAGGTGTTGACTATTACCATTGAATGGCCAGCCACCTCTCCCCATACCAACACAAATCGCCCATGGGCATCCACCCTACTGTCCAAGTATCGGAAACCCAATGATGAATGAATCAGGGTAAGGGCTCCCCTGGATTGGGCAGAATACTCTGTGTAGTATCAGAGAGGGCCCCAGTGTGAGTGAAAACTGGAGTTTACATTTCTGAGTGCATGCGTCTCCTGAAGTAACAGTATATGTGGGCTGTGCCTTGATGCATACGCCGCCACCTTCCTGGCCTTAACCGGGTTAACAGTCAACCCTCTATCGGAATGTGTTTTACGTGCCATGTGTAACAAAATCTAAATTTGTTTAAAGGTATATACCCACCAGTCTGACGGCACCCGTGATGACATAACCCCAACATGCCCCAAACTAGCGCCAAGGGTTAAACATCTCCATATTTCCCCCCTACCCCCACCCGCACCATCAACCCCAACATGATGATGATACCCGTTATTCAACTTATGTAACTCCACGGAGGTGCTTTTGTCGCAGCCCACAACTGCCACGGTTGAACCACATCCATCTGGTCTGCAACAACATATGTCAACCAGTGCCAATCCCACTACACACATATTAAAAGGATATTGTGTTTGATGTGCTTAATTGGCTGGGTCTCTCCTGTCTGTCACAGGGTGCGGGAGTTTGTTCTGGTCATGTCTTTGTCCCTGTGGCGGAAGCAGGATCGTAGCTTCTATGTAGTTCATGGCAGCAGTGGGATGTTCAAAAAAGTGCGCACGTCCCCCATGTTGTATGCACAGCTTTGCCGGGAAAATCAATGCGTACAGGACCTTTCACATGCAGAGTTGTTTCTTGACTTGGTCGAACGATATTCTTTGGGTCTGTACCCCCGCAGCGAAGTCCGGATAGATGGGAATGTTGTCGCCTTCATGTCAGAGGGGTCCCATTTCTCTTGCCAAATGGAGTGCTGTGTCTCTATCTCTATAGTTTAGCAGTTTAGCGACTACAGTGCGGGGGGAGCTCCTGGCTTGGGGGCCGGGGCCAGCCTGCGATGGGCCCTTTCCACCAAAAAGTGGTCCAAAAAGGCATTGTCGCCAGACTGGGATATCAACAACGCTTCAACATGTGTTTCCATGGGGCACTTGCAGAAGGACTCCGCCACTCCAGCGATGCGGATGTTGTTGCGTTGGGACCTGGATTCTAGGTCATTGCATTTGCCATGCATTTTGACCATGTCACCTTTCAGTAGAGTGATATAACGAGTGTTCTGTCCGACGGAATCTTCATTATTGCTGATCCTAGTTTCAGCCTCTGTCACTCGTGTGCTCTCCTTTTCAATACAGGCTTTAAGTGAGCCAATGCCACATTGACTGACATAAACCCACTTTGTACAGTGGTGAGGAGTTGCTCATATCTGGAGTTTTCGGCGGATGTCATCGGGGGGTCGGTCGGTGGTGGTGTCATGATGGCTGGGGACTTGCTGCTTGTGAAGGAGTTCATAGGTCCAGTCTTCTTTTTCTTGGAGCTGGCTCCCCTTGTCATTGCCAAAGACCTGGAGTATAGATGTCACTCAGTGTCCAATGAGGCCGGCACATGCAAGTCTCCACAGCGAGGATGGGCAATTGCGGATGACGGATATGACGACTCTGTAAATCTCAATGTATCTGTTCACTTTGTCGCTGGTTTATCTTGAAGCAGTTTTGTGATGAGACAATCAAAAGGAAATTGCTTTTGTGGTAGTCCTGCTTCGTGGAGGGACAAGTCTACAGTTGAAGTATATGGTAGAATCAGAATGCCTGTGTACGCCCCCCCTAGGAGCTCGGCCGATAGTAATTCTACAGAAAATTATTCAGGATATATGAGGGACCACCATGCAGTCTCTTAGTTCCTTGCTTCGTAGTGCCCATCGGGGCAGGGTGCGGTCCGTCTAGCTTGTGGGAGGACAAGATTTGCAGATCCACTAGTAATTACTGCAACATTGACTGAGGTTTAACAGCTTGTTTGTACAGTAGTTCACTATCTGAATGGGCTGTGGCCTCCCAAGTAGTCGTAACAAGCAGATTATTTTACGCCGTTCTCACACTGGCCCATCAGATCCCAGTTCTCATGTTGTCCCAAGTGCATGGTTTGATAGGTGTTTAGCCGGACCTGTACTCGAAGCTGTCCAGTTAGCACATAATTAGGTTGTTTTTGTGTGTTCTAATGTAGCCCCACATCGGTCACCAACAGCAGGGATGCGCCTGTAGCCACTAAGATCTTTCCCTCTAGGGGATATCCAGCTTGTGCTAGCGAGTGTACTGTATAGGGTTAGCACACCATAAGCCTGCCTCTTCCGTGTAAGTGATCTTGAAATTACTATGATTGAGGTGTCCAGCTAGGGAGTGCAGCAGTTTTTCAGGAATAGTTAGCTGGGTTCCGACACAGATGTACTGCTGCAACTAACAGCAGTATAGGAGTTATGATGGAGCGTCGCCCAGACAGTCAGTTTATATCAGGGTTCTCATATGTGGAGCAGGGGGGTGGTAACAATCGGCCTTAGACACATCGCCCATGGCTGACAAGGTACTCTGAACGAGCTTCAGGGCCCCACCCGCGACATGGCACTTTTCTCAGAGTGCGTGATATGTGCTGATAACTTGTACCTCTCCTCCCAGCACACCACTCCGAGCAGCTGCAAACCTGAGAGCCACCAGTGTAACCAATGTTAGCTTTTGCGCTTGCCCTTACCACTCCAGTATGTTGAGCAACATCGGGATCTGAATGGTGCGTACGCCTTGACTGTATACATGGCCTAAACTTTCCGCACTGCTCTGTTGTTGTATCTAGGTGGGCAGGCACTCTGAGGCGTTATTTGTGATGAATTGTCCAAGCGATTTCTGCCGCTCCCTATGCCCACTCAGTGTGCCACTTGCCGGATAACTTGTTTGTCCCTCCTGACTTACGTCTGCATGGAATTACTCCCATGTTCCAAGCCGCAGGCCACAAGCCACCAATACGCCAAGAGGTGCACGCACCCAAACAGACCAGCGACCGGCTGCAGCCGAAGGGCCAGGGCAGTACGCTGCTTCCACCAACAGTCACCACTCAGCTATGGACGACGTTTACCATAGGTCTTCGGTGCCAGTATCCACTCCCAGGGGAGTCCAGCACTGTCCGTTGTGGAGGCCGAGGGCGTGGGCCAGATTTAGATGTTCTCCCCCATCACGGCTCCAGGGCTGTTGGGATAGGTCAGGAGTTCATGGGTTGCCCAGCACCATGGGCATCCTCTCTCTGGATAAAGAGCAGAGCCGTTCCCAGCTTGTATATGCTCGCCTGATGGGCACACACCAGGGCTGCCCACGTCGCACCTGCCGCATCATCTATGTCAGCGGGTGAAGGGTTGCCACCGCCCAGTGATGCAGGGAGATGGTCCCGCTGTTCGGGTGTCTCCTCAAGTGGTTGCTGCATCGTTAGAAAGCTGCTGTATATACTGAAGAGTAGCCCACCCGTTGCCTCCAGCCAGCCCAGCAGGCTCTGCCTAATGTGCGGCCCGAAGGCATTTCCTAGCCAGCGGGATCAAGTGACCGCACCGCTGTACTGTTCCCCAGCCTCCACTTCATGCCTCACATGCCAAACCTGGCCATACAAATATCTTGGTCATATCTTTTTACAGCAGGTACACCCAGGCTTTGAGATTAGTTGCATGTCACTTGGGTCTCCCAGGTGGCCCCGAAGAAGGATGTTCGATGGTCCATGATATCAACCGGAGAGGAGCTCAACACTAAGGCAGCCATCTTGTGTGCATGCAACAGTACCCCCACCCTTACATATTCTGATTATCATTCTGCATATTCTGAAAGCCACCTTGATTATTTTGAAAATTACCTCTCCCTCTGAAACCCGTCCCTAGGCCTCTCTGTATGAACCCTTTTTCTCCTTGGTCCATCTGTCGTTGGTTATCTGCCTGTGATGCACCCATTTCTTGTTGCTGCATTCCCAGTCCTTCTCCTCTTGTCAATATTGCACCCTCTATGGCGTATTTGACAATTTATTCTGAACTAACTTGGCTTCCTCTAGCTTCCTTGCCTCTACCTTCTTCTTATTTTTCTCTTGCAATAGTCGACAGTGGTGCACTATGGTAAACTGTATCTCTGCCCAAAGCCTTGCCTCCATTCCCACTAATTTCATGAGCTATATTCTGACACTTGAGTAGCCTGCTTGTGTCGAAATGCTATCAGCCCTTTCCCCCAGAATGGCTGCTAGGAGACCCTTAATGTCCCCTGTGGCTAGGGTGTTTCCTCCTCTTATTTTCTCTAGTTCATAAATCCATTTTCCCACACCCGCTCTTAAACTAGGGAGTTTACATCTTAAATGATCATTATCCATCTCTGGCCATGGGATATACTGTGGCCTAGATCCTCCCTTCTACAATAACGTGAACTGCGTGAACCCAAATTCGCAAATTAGCTCCCAGTGTCTGCCTATCCATAGTAGGGACAATGGTTCGGCACCGCCTTCTACCTTTCTACCTGGCAATAACCTTAACTTGCTCACATAGGGTGGTGATTCTCCTTTCTCACTACGTGATCGTCCTTTAGGGCACTAGGGATATGCTATGGGATCTGGCGTCCTATCCTTAGGTTGTTCCAGATCAGACCATCTTACTTCCTTGTCTGACAGCATGCATCCTTCAGGACCACATGCGCTTACTCTCTCCTCCCCAAGGAAGGGTTCTCTGTCTTCGTCTGACATATCTAGTCCCCAACTAGTGTGACTATCGTCCTTTTTATCTTTGTTCAAAGTCAGCCTGTCCAAAGAAAAGGCTCTATGCTCGAGCCAAAATGGGCATCCTTCTTTGCCTCATGACCGGTCAATTAGAGATTGATATTTTTCCCTTTATTAGGGAGAATCATATGCAGTACCCTTTGGGAACACCACACACAATTAAGACTACAAGTGCAAGTACAAATTCACCTTTGGTATAAGCCTGTACTACACAGTAAAGTGGTAGCGATGGCTGAGCAGCGAGACTTATCTCAAGAGTAAAGTGAGCAGTATCAGAAGTTACACTAAGGATAGCAATTGCTATGGTTCAAACAAACACTGACTCAAGGTTTCTGAGTAAAAGAATACACATTTATTTACACCATCATTTATAAAACAATTCACTATTATAAGGCAGCAGAAAATCACAATCTTAATATACTACACAACACCCAATCAATTCTGGCCAAGTTAAGCTCAAAATAAAGCGTGAGCAAACTGGCACTTCAGCAATTCAAAAAGGGAGGGAAAGACAAGGTTATTCAAAATCAAGCAGCACCAAGTAAGTAGGCAGGGCAATCTAGAAAAGGCTTGCTACAAAGAGGATTGAAATCAATAGGCCTGGGCCAATGTTAATGGTTCAGAGTCTTTGCAGAGGATCACACAGTTCAGAGTAGTTCACAGTTAAGTCTTTGCCAAGAGTTTGAAACGAAGTTGGTCAGAAGAAAAGTTACTTAAAAGAGTAGAGAAGGACAAGCCCTCGGATTGCGAAAGATTTAAAACACTTTCACCGCGGTCAAACGGAACGAACAACCAGGTTTGAACAGTACCTTAGAAGAAGAAGAATGCTGTAGCTGAGGCAGATGTCCCTAGCAGATCCTGCAGGCTCACGGTTCCTGAAGCGACTGTCATACTGACAAGAAGGAGGAACACTGGAGGGTCCTGCACTGCCCAGGGAAGAAACCAGCAGCAGAGTAAAGCAACAAATAAAAGGTGCGCTCCTTAAAACCCAAACTGGGTCTGGTCCTCCTGGCTATCCGGTTCACTGCAGCCTTGTACAGCAAATTCGACCAGGGGATGGAGGCCTTGCTTGGTGTTTGGCAAACTGGTTGGTCCCACCAGTTCAAGGGAAGAAGATTCCTTGCAGATCTTCTCTGTCGTCGAAGTTTAGGAGATTCGAACCTGCAGTAGGGCTTCACCGGGAGGTTCAGTAATTGCAGCAGTCCTCTTCCTTCATCTTCTCTTCAGTTCTCTCAACCCAGTGGCGACTCCGCCTTCCAAGTCCCAGAGACCTGCTTTTTATGCAGTTTTCCCCCAGTCAGACAGCCTGGCTGTCAATCACACAGCAGGGTGACTGTCCTTACAGGACAGTCACCCAGCCAATCAAACAAGAGTGCGACTTGGGTCTCCAAGGAGATCCTGTGCAGGGGGCTTAAAACTCCACCTTCACATCCTGTCTACCTAGACTGTCAGGCGCCTAAGGAGGGCTACTGTGCAGAAGCCCGCCAAAGGACGGCGAACAAAGGAACCAAACCTGGTTTGGCGCGCAGAGTAAAACACGAGAAAGACCTTTACAAAAAGAAATGGTGAATAAACCCAGCTGGAACCAAATAAAAGTAAATGGGGTCCAGCGGATTAAAGTTCTAGGCTACTATCATAGCCTAAAACAGTACCAAGGCTATTTACATAGACCGTGGTTGGAAAAATATGGTAGATACCACTGCCACCAGCCAAATCTTAAAGGAAGGGGAACTAAATAATGTTCCGTGAGGGACAGACAAAAAGGGATAACTATTACCCCTTTCCAGTACTCTATGTAAGATAGTTTGTACTGGGTCTGTGAATTTAAAAAGACTAATAAAGTCAATGGCAACTTTACATGTTCTGGGAGACAGTAGTCAGTCCCAGAAAATGGAGTTTAAAGTGGGAAGTCTGAAAAAGACAACCCTGTGCCACTGCACTAAAGGTGCTGTGTGACACACAGTAAAAAGAGGATGCCTATGGAGTAGGTGAGGCTCCACAGTCTATGAACACAAACATGTAAAACACACGGTAAAACACATGTAAGAGTGGGGAAAAAAGGCTCACACTCTTACCAGATGAAAAAAATAAATCCTAGAAAACCAGCAAAGCTGCAGAGGGACTCAGTAGATAAGGGAAATTAGCCATTCTGGAGAATTCTCCCCAACACCCTTGATTCCCAATTCACCTTTTGCCCTCATTTTTAATAAGCTTTATCGATTGTTTCTCTGATGCTTGCTATCTCAAAATTCTCATCTAGGTTTACCGTAGATGGTCCTAACATTGCTCCTTGTGATGGGAGAAACTCCTCCATGTCGCCTCATGATATCGCTCGACATGGTTCCAATAACCCCCTTCGAATATGCTCAATATCGCGTTCGCTTTGTCTCAATTTTTGCTCCATTTCTTTGTCTAAATCCCTTTGTTTCTTCGCTTCCCGTCTAACCCTTTCCTCTTCTTGTCTTTTTTCTTCCCTTCGTTTGTATGCTCTACGCACTTCGTCTTCTCATCTTTGCATTCTTTTATCCCATAATCTCTGAGATTCTTCCTCTTCTTGCTTCTTTTCTAGCCTGTCTTGTTCTTCGACTGCTCTCGGCCTGTTGTCATATTTTCTTTGCTCTCCTGCCCTTTCTTCCTTTCTTTGTTGTTCCTCCTGATATCTCTTCTTTGTCTATTATTTCTATTGTTCTCATCCACTTTCAGTCTCCTTTCTTGTTCCCTATCCTTATCTTGCTCGCCTTAGTCTTCCCCTTGCCTTACTTCCTTGATACTCTTCCCATCAAGCTTAAGCAATATCTGTCCACCCATCCATTCGTTCTGCATGAGCGTGATCTCGTCAGCTTTATCCCTTTCTACTTTCCATCTTTTAATCTCCGGTTCTATATCTGTGGTTATATTCGATCGTCCACTTTGCTCTTACTTGCCATTCAAGACCTTAAAGATCTCTTCCTTTCTTTTACTCTCTTCTTGACTATCATCACTACCATAAGCGGACAGTTCATATATTGGGTTGCTATACCCTATCACCGCTTTCAGTTCCTTTAACGGATGCAGTCCTGCATCTTACGTACTATCTCCATTTACTTCTGGCAGAGTAAGGGGAGCAGAAGGCTCAACACCTTCCTCCCTGCTCTGGTTAATCATCCAGTCCTCAGGGGGCAGATCATCTTGCTCCTCCTGGTACATTTTGTGGAGCTCCAAAATAGCTAACCTTTTTTCCAATTTCTTTTCCGTGTACGCTGCGTGCAAGTATATAGTCATGTGTTGTAACACTGCTTTTGCTAGGGATCCCCCTTGTGACCACAGCATGAACATCTTATCTGCTTTGCCTTTTACCCATTCTGCACTGTACTGTTTGATCTTGGGCATATGTTTTGGTAGTGTTTTGCACATGTGCATCAGCGGTGTATCTTCTCCCATTATGACAAGTCTTAATTGACTGTCTATACTTACCAGTGATTTTACACAAAATACAATTCAGAAAAATAACAAATATGAGTGCACACCAACACTCGCTGCTCAAAGCCTCTACTTCTCAATGATCTCACCTTACCCTATGGTCGACTATAACTTAGGATAAATAATAACCTTTTTCTCTACATAACGCAACCTATCTTTGTTGTTCTTCAACACTTTTCTAATACATAAAATATAAAAACAAACAACTAATCAACTCTTTACATGCATACCATGGTGTATACTCCTTTTCTCTCAGCCCCTAAACTACTTTAATAGGAATTTGAATTCTGTCCTCTGACGCATCTTTCTGTGCGCAGCCTAGTTTACCCACTTGGGTTTTGCGACCACTCCTTCTAAAATTACTTGAATTAGGGCTTCTTATGGAAATCTCCTTGTCCAAAGCACTTATTTTCCCCCCCCCGAGACATTCTTTGTCTAATTTCAATCAATCCCCTGTTACTTATTTATGTGGTACCACAACCCCGTTTTCACAGTTTGCCAGTTTCTTCAATCTACTCACCATTCACCTTTCGGCTACTGGCTCTCAGGATTGCCCCCTCCTCCACTGGGCCACCATCACCTTCCGTCTGCTCAGCTCCTGTGGAAACCAGGAGGGATTCTGTCAAAGAGGGGCCTGTGCAACTTGTGTTTTCTTTACCTGCAAGTTGTCTATATCAGTCGTTTTCCACAGGAAAGTTTGTGTTCCTCTGGCTTAGTGGCAGAGGGTGTCCGATGTTCTGACTACTCCAAAGACCTACTTATTAATGGGCTTTTAAACAATATTTTGCTACCAAGTAAACCCGTAGGTCCTTAAAGACGAGGTAACATTCTACAGAGTGGATGGGGATGGAGAAATTACTCAAACATCAATAATAAAACGGACTCAGGAAGTTGGCAAAGACTTTGGGCCTCATTACGACCCAGGCGGAGGACCATGGTGATATTAGCAGCATCGTCCATGCCGGTGTCTGCCATGGCGGAAAGGGGAATTACCACCCCATTCTGAGGTTGACGGGGCGGTAATTCCCCATGCCGCCATGGCCCTTCCCCATTCCCATTTTTGCCCCATAGGGCTCAATGGGAATGGTGAAGGTGCTAAATACGGTGCTGCAAATTGCGGCACCGTACTTAGCACCAAGGTCCCTTTGCGGGTCCCTACTTTAACAGCTGGTAAAACCAGCCGTTAAGGTCGGGTCCCTCAAAGGGACATCGTAATTAGGCGCTAATAGGTTAACGGCGCCGCAGCCTTTTACGGTGCCGTTAAGCCATTAGCACCTGGGTCGTAATGAGGCCCTTTGTCTGTTTTAATAACAATTATCTAAAACAAGGAGTGCAACGGACATCATTGGATGTCTTGCAGTAAGATCTCAGAAAATTTCAGAAAAAACGCACGTATAAACTAAAAAGTCATCATCATTGACATCACACTACATGGCAAACTAAGAAAGCATATGTGGGACTTTGATTGGGTAACAGGGAACATCTAGGTATACTTTCTATGGGGGTTGGTGTTGTGATTGGGTCTCGACTGTCAGGTGGACAACTCTTTCCACCCCAAGTGCAAGTCATTGTGAGCGTCATCAAATACACATTTTATTGGATCTCTAAACTATAGGGCTCTTTGGTACGTGGCCCTTTATAATTGGTTGGCACGCTTGTACCCTTCTGGAATATTCCACTCGCTAGCAGCATGCAAGCTGGTACCCCAGGTGCCTGTGGGTCGGACTTGACCATGCCACCCCACCCAATTAGCCCATCACCTATCATCACTCAAGCTGTCTGCCGTAAGAATAGTTCTTTGAACTTGACCTTGCAAGTATCACTGCTCCTGGGAATAAAAGGGAGTGTGAGCACAGAGGTATATTCTCGTCTCAGTGTAGCTTGCCCACAGTCTATTTTCTTCTAACCATGTGACTGGAGACCATGATTTGAGCTCCTTCATAGTATTTAATACCATTTAATGAATACAACTTGGCCCTCATTGTTCTTCCGCCACACCTTAATAGGAGCTCAGCTCTCGCCTTCTTGTTCATTGTATCTTTCCATGATAGATAACCAGTTTCTTGGCTTCCCCAATCCTTGACACTGGGCCAGGCAAACCTTTTTGATTCTCCTTCCATTTCCAGCCAGGGTTATTCTGCTGCGCCACACTTCAAATCCTTCTATTCTGCAGATTCAGTCCTACCTGGAATTGCATAACATTCTGGGAACAAGGCAATCCGGCCTTCGTCCCCGTCATGGCACAGCGTTGGCTCTGCTAGACCTGAAGAATCAGCTACTTGAAAATATGGACAAGGGGAAGCCTGAGCTACTCCTTCTCCTCAATCTGTCAGCCGCCTTTGACCTGGTCAACCATAAGATCCTATGCAAACATTTTGCGGATGCCGCTCACTTTTCCCAAGAAGCTACCACCTGGATAACATCCTTCCTGGAGGACCGAAATATGAGGGTCTTTTCTGACCAGGCCTCAGCCACTCCATACCTCATTGGCTGTGGAGCCCCACAAGGGTCATGCACCTCCCCTACCCTCTACAATCTCTTCACATTAACCCTATTTAATGATTTAGAAGAACACGGCATAGCATTCACCAACTATGCCGACGATACACAAATTCTCCTCCCTCTATCCGGTAATTATGAGCAAGATCTCAACACTCTCCAGGAGACATATGCACTCATCAAGGCTTGGGTGGCGGTTAGCGGCCTCTCTCTCAATGGGGACAAAACAGAAATCCTACTGGTAGGCCCCAAAGAAACCTTGAATAAACTAGACAGCAAATACAGCACATTCAGCAATGAGAATACTGTAATCACAGTCTCTGCTGCAGTAAAACGCTGGGTGTATACCTGGATTCCACCCCGTCAATGGAAAGGTAAGTCAGTGCCATCTCATCATCAGCAGCACTCACAACGAAAATCATTAATGCAGTAAAACCTCACCTATCGGCCAAAAACTGCCTTAACGTAGCAAGAGCCACCCTTGGTGCTAAACTGGATTAGTGTAATGTCCTAATCCTAGGCACCTCATCCAAAAACCTTATAAAATTACAAATCACGCAAAATAATGCTCTCAGAGCGGCTCTAAGTATTCCTAGGAGATAGCATATCTCAGGCTAGATAGAACGCTCACTGCCTCTCTCAGTCTGCTCCCTCCTACCTCAGAGAACAAATTCATCAGGCGCTGTCTTACAGACCAAAACGTGCCCAATACTCACACCAACTCTTAGTCCCTGCCTTCAAATGGGCCAAATCCAGCGGTGCGAGCTTTGAGGTGTTAGCACCAAGATCCTAGAACTCATTACCACTCAAATTTAGGAAGGAAACCTCTCTCACTGTGTTCAGGAAGGCCCTGAAAACTAAGCTCTTCAACTAGACTGTATTTGAAGGTGTTCCCCTGTAACCATGGAACATTCATACTGCATATTGTTGCGAACCTCTGTAATGCCTACTGATCATTCTGTTTTTATGTAAACTGTATCTACGAGAATATCCTGTAACAGCGCCATGATGCCTCAGGGGCACTGCACACTTTATAAATGTAAATAAATAAACAAATAAGTAAAATATTCACAGGGTTTTCAGTTTGTTAAAGTATGATGTGGAACTTCCAGATTCCTATGCATATATATACCTTGGCGACACCGCCTGCACTATTCACTACGTATAGCCAGCCTTATAATTACTTCGTATACTTGCGTTACTGCATCTGTACAATTATAAAATGGTTTTTATTTTCTTCGGTGCTTTACACGTGCAATCTTCATTCTGCATATGAAAGTTTACTCTATTCTTAACTTTGTCATCAGATTCTATATGGTCTATCCACCTTCTTTCTTGTCATCTCTTCTGAGGTGTGTCGCTTTCTTCATGTGACGTCACCAGTCTGTTCTTTCATCCGTCTTCACATGCTCTTCAGGAATCCTTCCCAAGAGACTGGGCCTCATTACGACCCTGGCGCTAAGTGAAAAACGATGGCGGTAAATGGTTACCGCCATCGTTTTCCGCTAGGTCCGATCATGACCCGTGACCGTTAACTACGATGCCATTAGTGGCATCGTAGTTAACGCTGCCGCTAACTGTGCCAAGGGCGCGCGCATGCGACCTCCCACACCGTACTTAGCGCCATGGCGGAAAGGTACGCAAATGCCGACCCAAGCGGACATGCACCTAACACCATCACCCAGCCCGTTAAGTACCTTACCGCCATGGTGCTAATTACGCCATCGCGAACCAACCGTAAATGGCCATGTAAAGTGAATGCAGCTGCCACAGGTGCACAGAAACAGCACAGGTGAAGGCAATACAGACTCAGGAAGTACAAAAAGAGCACACCCCACCCCTTCCCACACCCAGTCACACTCCACAATGATACCAATACGACTAGCAATGTTGGGGCTGGAGGACCTGATAGCAATGCAAGTGCTACAACAGCAACAACAACAACAGGCAGCACAGAGGGGACGCATGAGGAGAAGGAGGGCAAGGCAGGCCCAGCAAGCCCCACCAGCACAGCCAGTGCCACCACGCACGCAGCCCCCAATCCCACGCATCAGAGCCAATCCATTCAACCTCACTGCTGAGCAGATCCACACCCTGTACCGTTTAGACGGGACACCATCACTGCCATCGTAGACATGACACACAACGACATCCTCAACATGATAGAAACTCCAACCGCCATCCCACCCCGACTGAAGGTAGTGTCTGTACTCCACTTCCTGGCCACAGGCACCTACCAGCACACAGTGGGGCACTTGCATGGCATTTCACAACCATTATTCTCACGAACACTCATCCAAGTGCTCGATGCCCTCCTCAAGCACACAGACGACCACATCTCATTACCACGGACTGCCCAGGAGATTGCAAACACCAAAGTGGGTTTCCATGCACTAGCCGGCATACCTGGTTGCATTGGTGCCATCGACTGCACCCATGTGGAATTGGTGATTCCACGTGCCATGGAGGTACCGTACCGCAACCGGAAACAGTTCCACTCAATGAACGTGCAAATGGTCTGTGACTCCAACAAGATCATCACACATTGTTGTGCCCGATTCCCCGGATCAACCCATGATTCTATGGTCCTGAGGAACTCCACAATACCACGCTACATGGAGCGACATGCAGGCCCAAGATCCTGGCTACTCGGTGAGTCCAATGTCATGACCATGGAAATGTGAAGTGGGTAGGTGAATGACGTACCAATGCATACTCCACCTGGCTGAAAGGGGGGGGGAAGATGCATATTCCAGCTGGCTGAAAGGGGGGGGGGATGATGCATACTCCACCTGGCTGAAAGGGGGGGGGAATGATGCATACTCCACCTGGCTGAAGGGGGGGGGGATGATGCATACTCCAATTGGCTGTGAGTAGCAGAGAGAACGGAGACAGATGATACCCTAAAGCAACCCAAACTCCACCCAACACCAGTAAAGCCAATACCCAATGTATGCAGCCCTACCATGTGAATGAGGTTGTGTCCCAACCATGACACAACCATCTGCAAGTGCATTCTACCAATTCAGACCACATTCTCAACAATGAAAAGCACCTACATGCACGTCACCAAACACCATCAACCGATAGGCCTGTCCCCCATAACTGCCCACGAAGGAGGCACATGACGGACAGAAACATCAACACACCATTACACAGACAGCAGGGCCCCCAAAATGTCCCTGTCTACATCAGCATTGCTCACTGGGGTCATGATGAGGCCCACAGCAATGTTGCAATGATGTGCGCATTGCCATCACAGGACATGTGCCAGGCCAACTAACCAAACGGCATGAACGGACACAGTGGATGGGCACTCACAATGCACTCCACCCCTCTGCAAACATTGGGTGATGGCATGCAAAACAGGCCATGGGAGCCATGAGCATATACTGGTTGCATTGTGTGAATCAATTAGTGCATGTAGAAGTGAGCCAAAGTAACAGTTGGATGCAAGCCATGGTGGCAAATCATGTTCTTGATCAGACGTCATGACTGACACATACATTCTCGCCTACATACAGGTGATGCAGGCTATCCCCTGAAGAGGTGTCTCCTTACACCAGTCCGGAACCCGCAGAACCAGCACGAGGAGGACTTCAACCGTGCACATACAGGTACCCGTGTGGTCATAGAGCAGACATTCGGCCTATTGAAGGCACGGTTCCGATGCCTCAGCAGGTCTGGTGGGGCACTCCTGTACCGCCATGAGAAGGTGGCAAAGATCGTCATGGCATGTATCATGCTACACAATATGTGCGTCAGACGGAATGTGCCCCTGCCCCCTGACGCAGAACTGCAACCACCTGACGATGAGGATGAGGAGGGTGCAGATGGGGCGGCACCCCATGGAGGAGGCGATGCACAGGAGGGGCGTGAAATGCGTCAAAATATCATCGACCACTGCTTCTAGCACGCACGGCTGGTGTGTATCACATGGAGACTGCACTTGGGGCACTGTGTGTCTCTGGGACATGCACACTGTGGACTGTACACCAATAAAGCACACAAATGCAATGAAAATGTCCACACATTTCATTTCGGAAAAGCAAAAAGTGTATTTCAATCATAAAACGTCGTGACACACCCCCTCCCACCTCCGCCCTCCCCCCTGCACACCCCAACACACCCCCTCCCACCTCCCCCCTCCCCCCTGCACACCCCAACACACCCCCTCCCACCTCCCCCCTCCCCCCTGCACACCCCAACACACCCCCTCCCACCTCCCCCCTCCCCCCTGCACACCCCAACACACCCCCTCCCACCTCCCCCCTCACCCCTGCACACCCCAACACACCCCATGTAAGTGTCAACAGATGCCTGTGACAGTGGCCACAGGCTGTTACAAGCCCCCTCTCCCGGCCCCCGGGGCACCCCTGGCTGTGGAGCGCAGGTTCCGTCCGGAACGTCGGACGGGGCTGCTCTGTGCAGAACTGGCAGCGGAGGATGTCCCTGCCTGCTCCCGTGCATGCACGTCCTGTAGGGTGTGGGTGAGCTCAGTGAGCGCACGACGCAACCCGGCAAGTTCACCACAAAAGTCCCTAGACATGGCCTGCATAGCATCCCTCAGGGTTTCAGTGCTCTGCGCGATTTCGGCCCTTAGGGTCTCCGTGGCCTGTTCAATGGTTGCCCTAGCCCCCACACATTCCGCAGCATGCTCAGTCAGCATCGTGGACAGATGTTGCTGCCATTGTATGATGTCCTCGAGGGACTGCTGCCCCTGCTGGGCCATGGCCAGTGCTGGTTGTGTGATGGAGGGGCTGCTCCCCTCCTGTGGACTGAGAACTGGGCATGGGGTAGAAGGCCACTCCTCTTCCTCTGTGTGCCCCTGTGTGTGATCCTCATGGGGGCTGGCATTTGACAAACAGGGGGAATGTAGAAGGTCAGTGGGGCTTCTGACTTCGTGCTCCTCAATGTCAGAGTCTGAACATGCAGCAATTGCAGCTGTTTCACCCATGTTGCTGCTGGCCGCAGACCCGGTGCCTTCTGTGGCAGGCAATGTTGGTACAGGTGGTGCTGCTGCTGGTGGCCTGCTGCCTACTGGGGTGCTTGCCGGTGGGCCGTCCAGTTTGCTTGTAGTGGATTCTGCTTGTTGTGGGGTCTGCCTCACTGCAGCTGAGGTTGAGGGTGCGGGGATGGTATTATTGGCCTTCTTGGCTCTCTTCGTCACAGGGGTGTCTTGGTCCTCGGGGTGTGATTCTGTGCCTGTGGTGGAGCAAAAAGCAGGGAGGGCGTTATTGATGGGTCTGCGGACTTTGGAATGACAATGATTGACATGATTCTGGTCAGTAGATGAGGCAGATTTCAGGCAGGGCCATGCAGGTTGTCTCCTTTTTGTGTGGAATGTGGATGGAGGTATGTGGGTGCCAGCAGTGTATACAGGGTGGAGCTCGCATGTGGCTATGGGCAGTGTCGAGCTAATGTGTTGCATTTACACTGTAGGGCAACATTGTGCTACACATGAATGGACTGCAGTGACTATGGCATGTCTTGTTTGAGGCACCTACCTTCATCGCCTGATGTCGGAACTCCCCTTTCCATCCCTCCGACGCCTTCAATGCCTTCCATGCCAATCGTGGTTGCACATATTTCCTCCCACGGTTGGAGTTTCAGTGGGGATTCCGAACCTCCACCGGTACTCAGGGCAAGGTTGCGGTTCGCAGAGATGACGGCTCTGACCCGTATGCGAAGGTCATCCCAACGCTTCCTGCACTGCTGTGGGGTGCGGGGTACGGTCCCCACCGCGCTGACGCGCTCGGCCACCAGGGCCCATATGGCCTTCTTTTTTGCCATCGCCGGCCTGGTCATTTCCGGCGAGAAAACGACAGCTGCATTGTCTTGCAGGGTCTCCGCAAGCATGCAGAGTTCCTCCCGGGTAAATCTTTCCTGGCGCTGGCGGTCACATGCCTTCTTAACAACTTTAGGCATTTTTGGGTGGTTGAATGGGTGGGTGATGGGTTGGGACAGGTGTCAGGGTTGGATCTGGTGTTGTTCGGAAGGATGGCAATGGATTGTGTTTTTAAAGATGGCCGACGTGCTTTTTCCCGTTCCGCCGCGATGACGCTATTTCCGGTTCTGCTTTTTACGGTGACCGCTAATTGCGGCCACCGCTAATTACGGTGGCCGCTACTTATGGTGGCGGAAGTGCACCTTGCTCGCCCTACGATGCCAGTAGGGGCCCTTTCCGCCATGGCGTTATTTACATTACCGCCATGGCGTAATGCTCGTGCGCGATGGGTCGTAATGTGGCGCTCTTTACGCCATCGGCCCACGGCGTAAACGCTCATTACGCCATGGCGGTAATGTCGGCAGATTACCGCCTGGGTCGTAATGAGGCTCACTGTCAGCTTTTCATGGATACATAAAGAATGATTTCCTTAATAGATACTTCGCTTCAAAGGCTGCTCGTGTTATAGGCATTATTACAGGTGTCGCCTTTGTCACTATTTCTGGTTCCCAACAGATAGGCAAGTTAGGGGCGGGACTCTGTTGGAGGCTTTTGGCTCCTCCTCTACAACACATATTATCCTATGTACACAAATCTTACGCTTCCAAAAACATAAGTGTGGAAAATACTGCTGATGTCGATATAAAAACAAAAGTAAATACTATACCAAATGTCGCTTTGGTTTCCCTAGACCAGTTTGCACAACAGGACAAGTAAATAGCTTAATGTCTTCTGTTAGACATAGTGTAAAAGGGAAATCCCCTAAAACATTAAAAGGGACGAAGCATCCAAGTACATCAATGATTACAATGTAATTGTTGCCTTCGTGTGAAATGCAAATATAGACATACAATACATTGCAGATGATTCCACTGCAGTTACAAAATATGTCATAGCCTCTCATCAAAGCTGAAAGAACAGAGGTAAAAGACCTCTGGGATAACATATCATCGTGACAAAACACTGTCACAAAAATTGTACATCTTAAATCTAAAATGCTCCCCCCCTAGAGAAAGCGGGTGCTACAAAGCTGCAGACCGCTTAACAAGTACAACCTTAAATGGAAAATATGATCACTCTGTCTGGCTAAACCTTGGTCCAGTGTCATCCTAAAAAAGAGTACTAAAATTATACAAAGAGATAGAAACAATAGCCACAAATGATCCTAACAGCCAGGACATTTTTTAAAAAATAATGGGCCTCATTACACGGAAGGCGGTGAGCCATGGCGCTATTAGCGCCATGGCTCATGCCGGTAAAATACCGGTACCGCCTTGGCTGAAAGGGGATTTACCGCCCCATTCCAAGGTTGGTGGGGCGGTAAATCCCCCTTCCGCCATTGCCCTTCCCCATTCCCATTTCTGCCCCATAGGGCTCTATGGGAATGGGGAAGGCGCTAATTACAGCACCGCAATTTTGCGGTGCCGTAATTAGCTCTGAGGTCCCTTAGCGGGTTGGTTTTTAACGCCTGCAAAAAGCAGGCGTTAAAGCAGCAACCCGCTAAGGGACCTCGTAGTAAGGCGGTAATGGTTAACGGTCACCGTTACCATTAACGGTGGCCGTTAACCATTACCGCATTCCGTGTAATGAGGCCGAATGTCATTGACACATACTACCCAAACAGAAGTACTAGTTTAGAAAATATGTATCTGTATCACATATCCTAAAACTACTACTACAAAATCAATATCACACCGGATGAGACAACTTGTCGACCTCAGAAGGATGAAAGGCTGAGTTGAAGTGTTTAAGAACAGACTAAATCAGCGACTCACCCCCTGGAGCATGCCTGAAATAAACCTTTAATGAGTCTAGCAATTATTGTATACAATTCCAGAAAGACAAATTATTTGGTATTCCTAATCTTTCTTATTTAGGGTCACTGCTGAAAGTATTAGACTTGTGCAACCCCTGTTATTTTTTAAGAGGCCTGAACAAGAAAGCCAGCCACTCCAGAAGCAAAGAGCCACATGGCACTGGCCACAGCCCATGAGCTTGCATAGAAAAAGGGAACTTTTTTGTTTGTATGTTTCTTTTTTTTTTGGGGTAGCAAGGGAGACCACAGGGGTGGCAAGGGAGACAACAGGGGTCTCAGCTGCAACCCCTAGAGATCCCTAAATGACATCCCTGCACAGTCTTTGCAGTAGAGTACATTTAGTGGTTGTACTTAGTGTGCCAACTATTTTGTGACAGGCTACAAAAAGTACTAGTTGCAAAGAAAACATTATTTCAATAATGGCTAGTACCTTCTGTGGTTGTAAGGTCTGTCTCAACTTTAAAAGCTGCAGATAAATGCTCTTTGAATTCCTTTGAGGCAGGTAAGTAAATTGCCAAGTGGTTCAAGAAAAAAGAATTTTGTAAAATAAAAACCAAGATATATTTCCGGGCAAGGTAGGAGGTCATTAGATTAAGTGGCTGTAAATGAGAGCATCGTATTTTCACAAAGATGCAAAATTCTGATTGTTGAAGAAACAATCTTATAATTGCTTGAAGGGGGAGCATGTTGATGGGTCTATTGGGTGTGCCAACATTCTGTGACAGATGAAATTAAAAATAAATTCTATTTTCAAATAGAAAATCATGCACATATTGGTTGGTATAAGAGTTCACTCCGTGGTTGTACTCATGTGCCAACTTTTTGAAAGCAGTGACAGATAATACTAATTGTGTTGAAACAATCTTAGAAATATTTGGCAAAGAGAGTATATTCATTGTTTACACTAGGTATGACAACCTACTGTGAGAGTCAAGGGAAAATACTGGTTGCACAAAAATTATTTTTGAATTTGGTGTAGTAAAGCAGGAAATTACATTGAATTGCTGAAACTGATTGTACCATGTATTAGTTATGAGAGCAAATATTAGTTCTGAAAATAGAATTATAATCGTTTAGAGAGAGGCGAGTACCATGAAATTAAATACTGGTTGCCAGTGAAAACTATTCTAACTCTTAGGAGGAAGAGAATAATTTCAATGGTTTTATTGTGTTTGCCATTTGTTTTAAGATGGGCAACAGAAAATACTGGTTGTAAAGAAATGTCTTAGAATTATTTGGAGGTAGAAGAGTGCATTCAGTGATAGTAATGGGAATGCCACATTTTGTGAAGGCTGAGAGACACTACTGTCTGTGAAGAAGACGTTTAGAATTTGTTTCAGGGAGCTGATTACATTTAGTGGCTTTAAGTGAGTGTGCCATCTTTTTGTGATAGGAGAATATGTCAATCTCAAATAACGTCTTTGAAATCTTTAGAGGCAGGAGAATATTTTTAGTGGTTGCACTGGGTATGGCAACTTTTTGCGATGGGCTAGCAGAAATACTAGTTACAAAAAAGCCTTGAATTCTTGGGATCTATGAAGATATAATATTCTGTGTATGCAAAACATAAACCATTCCATGTGGCAGAGAGGAGAAGTGACATTTTTAGTGCCACATGTCTAGAACACCTACAGGTATCAGACTGGGAGGAAGATATGGTCAGAGGGTGTTTTACATCACCCAAAGTGGTTGCTGCGTGACTTGGGGAATTCCGAAAGTATGCATGGTAAATCTAAAGCATCAATTTGCTTTCGGCAGCAGCATAGTCGACCACACACACTCTGGTATGCAAGATCAAGTAGTGCCAGCTCAGGCATTGTAGCTGAACTAACAGACGGAGGAGGAGGGAGACAGTGTTCATCGACAGTTTCTGGGGCAGATATGGGAGGGTAGATATAGATTGTATTTACTGAGCAGCTGGGAGAAACAGCCAAGGTTCACAGTAACAGAACCTGTGGAGACCCCACAAGGATCCATCTTCTCCTCTTGATCTTTAACATTTACCTGGAACCACTCAGAATCCTCCTGGATCCCCATAGCATCCACATCCACCTATACACAGATGACACTGAGCTCTGCCTCTGGTCATCCTCAATTGAAGGCATCTATAGGCTCAAGGCCCACCTCAGATTGATGCAGTCCTGTATGTGCAGTGTTTACATGAAGCTCAAGCCCTCCAAGACAGAATTACATGGCTCTCCGCTATGAACCCCAAGGGCTTTGCACTCCAGCTGACCACCTGCAACAAGTTCCTTGGGTTCTACAGCAACATACAACTCTTCTTCAGACACAAATGGCTTGGTGCCAACTTCCCCCTACTGTAGTAAATTAAGCCCTTCACTCCATCAAACAACTTCAAATATAATATTGAAGCATTGGTGCCCTACCACCTGGGTGGTAGAATGCCTTTCTGGAATGCCTTCCAGTGACCACCCTGACACTCCTGAAATGTGTCCTACATGCTACAGCATGACTCATCAAAGCACTCTGCAATTCCAAACACACCACCCGACCCATATCGAACTGCACTGGCTCCAGCTGCAAGCATGCTTCACTTTCAAATCTTGCTGCATCATCTACAAAGGCTGGAAACCTCAAGACCCTAAGAAACCTCCCTAAACCCAGCATCTACAGAGGCCTGTGATTCACAAGAAGTAAGGACATGTGCAGACTTGAAGTCTGTTGTTGTTTCAAGAAGGAGAAAAACAAAAGACAAGCCTTTTCTGCCCATGTCCACAGACTATGAAACCTCGGCCTTGCAAACTCCAATCCGCCCACCCCCTCACTTCCCCATTTAAGGAAGGAGCTCAAGGCCCTCCCAGTCAAGCTCCTCCCTAACACCGAAGTCACAGAAAATCCACACTCCACTTAACCTGAGATGACAAAATTGGATTCAGAGGCTTGATGCATTTTCCATAAATTCCCACCATTTCAAATGCACACTGTGCTTTTTGTACCATTAGTGGCAGAAGAATAACACAAGATGCCCAATCCTAGTTGTTAGCATTTTGCATTCCTCAGATGAAAGTGCAAACTTCATGAACGGTTGAAATATGTTTAATTTGTTTTCTGCCTTCATGAGATAGTATAGGTGTTTATACAGCTGATTCAGACTGTGATCCTCTCACACAATGGAAGCACCTACAGAGCACCTACAGCACAGGGAAAAATTTGCAACATTTAATATTTGATGACTAACTCTTCTCCCGAAACTGAGAACAGTGACTATATCATATTTGCATATTTCCTATACTCTTACCCAGTCAACGCTAATGGTTTATGATGGTTCTGGGCATGTAACTCTCCAAGGTATCTTCTGCTGCTAAAGGGCTTAGCTCTCCCAGACTGATGATCATCTGGCACCAACGGCAGCATCTGACTGCATGACACATCAGTCAGTCCTTCCTTGATTGGCCAACTAGTGCCATTTGCATAGTACCATTGCAACCACCTTCAACAGGCCACTTTGGTGGTGGTTCAAATATTTCCTTGGTACAGTGTGCCCTGAGGCAGATGTCCTTGGGCAGGATGAGAGGGCAGAGGTGCTGATGGCTGCTAATGAAATTATGTCAAGTTTTGAACAGGGATTTCCACGTGAGAAGAACCTGAAGACTATCCCTCATTGCTGCTCCCATTACAGTGGGATGCTGTGGAAGAAGCACTTGTGAATAAGTATGTGTTTACATTAGGATGATTCGGTCCATGCCAGCAATAAACATGATGTTGCATTGTTGTGGCTGCCAATGCAAAAACCTTTGTTATTATGCCCTGCTTTACTTGCCTCTTGCATAGGTTGCATTTCATGCTGCCTTCCTCCCCTTCACAATCCTGCCCTGCATTTAGCTAAATTATCTAGGCTCATAATCAGGGAAGGGGGGGGGGTGGTACCTGTCCTAGATGAAATTTCAGAACTGATGCTTGGGTCTGTCTTGCCCCCTTTGCAAGGGCAGGCGCAAGTGCTGAGGCCTCAATCTCTTATTTTCATGAGAAATCTACAGTGGGACATACTCGGTCTCCTTCACTCTTCACATATCGACCTTTGGCCTCCTGCAGCACCACCACCTTTATCATATCCTTGACCGTCTCCAGGATCCCTGACACTTCTGCTGCACATTATATCCGCTGAGTTCCTACCACCTTATTTTCAACTCAAATGTTGATCCAATGTGCATCATTGTCCAGCACCTCCTGTAATGTATCCGAAGAAACTATGTTATCCTGCATTGCCAGTATATAACCTAGGGCCGTCTAGTCTAACTCACTAGAAACCTTGCAATCACCTTCTGACAGGAAAGGCTCTTTTCACTGGTATAGCACCATCTGAGAGGCAATTCTCCTCCACCTTCTCTGCTCTTGTTGCAGTAGCAAAACATCCTTGCTGATCATTGTCATTTCTCCTCTTCCTTAGCCATCGCCCTATGTCTATCACACCCCGGGCAGCACCAGGTATGGTTGTGGGTGTCTGGCAGTACATTACTCCCATCAGCATAAGGGGCATACCATTCTTCTCCAAGACTTGACAAATAACATCTTCATTCTATGAGAAGTGAACCTACCCTTCCCAGTCAACCTCTGCCTCTAAATACATCACCCAGCCAGAATCACATTTTCATTTCTTTTCTATTGTCTCAAATTTGAGAAAATAACAAAAACAAGTGGCTAGGGCAAGCAAATGGATTCAGGCAAGACTTAACACACAGACAATTGAAAAGGGTTTTTGAACACACAAAAGAAAATTGATTTTCTCCTTTACCCTTAAATGGGAAGGTGTTACATTTCATAAACAAGGAGTATTCTTTTTTTTGTGTGGGGGGGAAGTAAAATCCAAGACAAGGTAACAAACTGATGAAGTGACACAAGTGACTTAAACATATAGCCAAATGGGATAAGGAATCCAAAAGGGAAAAGAACATATTATTTGCTTGTTTTGTAAATCTTTTCTAGTAAAAACATAAAAGGGGTTGCAAAACGTTTGGTTTGTTGTAGTTTTTGGTGTGACACAGGGGGAAGAGTAAGAGGGGCCTGGATACGAAAAAATTATTCTTTTTTTTAAACTAACATAAAGAGAGCAAACTAGGGTCAACCAGCACTCACAACGAATACATACACAGAGACATACTACAAACTCCTCCAAAGCTAAATAAAATCCCTTTAAGACTAATGATGTGTGTTTGCCCATACACTTACCCTTAGACCAAAATAGATACACCCAGAAAAGAAAAGCTAAAGTGAGCTATGTTTTTCATAGGATTACTGAAACTGCACATGAATGATTTGGTGGTTCCTATTAGTCCACCTAAGTTGTACCCACCACATTGAACATTTGCACAAAACTGAGCACTGATCTGGACTGCTTGAAAATCCTGGGAGATTTTGGAGGATCCTACACCTCTCTGTCATGGGATTCGGTTCACTCTGTGAGATCGCCCAGTGGGTGTCCTGAAAAATCATTAGTTGTATAGGCGCCGTACAAATATCAAATACATAAATAAATAAGAAAGGAAGAGGGGTCCTGCACTAAATTGATGGCATAATCAGAAAACCCTGCAATAGGCTACAACAAAATAATCACTCTCTGTGAAACAGTAGGAGTATTGCTCAAACCAGTACCCAAACCAGTGTATTTTAATAGGACTACCCGTCCAGCTATATTGATAAGGGAAACTACAGTGGAACATTGGTGTTTTCCAAATTTGAATCTAAACTCTCCTTTGTTCCATTTTATTTCACCTGTATTCGATATATACAACTCATTGGGCATACAAATCCATATATTATCCGACATATTACATTCAACATAAATAATTAAAACATCATATCAACCAATAATAATAAATATAATAAATATCTAATTTCATCTCTAAGCTATTTAACGCATCTTTTTCCACTGGCACTATCCCCAGCAACCTTACGGAGTCATGGGTTCTCCCACTCCTTAAAAAACAATCACTAGATCCTACCATACCCACCAATTACAGACCCATCACCACAGTTCCGTTTCTGCTTATAATTTTAGACACGTTAGCATACCTCCAAATACAGAAATATCTAGTACAAAACCAACTCCTAGGAGTCTGTCTGTCTGACTTAAGGCCCCAACATGGATCTGAAACAGCATTGATTGACCTTAAAGCCCAAATCGACACACTTAGGGACAATGGAAAAACCGCCCTGTTACTATTACTTGACCTATCGGCGGCGTTCGATCTGGTGCACCACAAAGTCCTCTGTAACCATCTGGATTCAGCTTCCCACTTCTCTCAAGATGCAATAAGCTGGATACAATCCTTCCTGAACAATAGAACCATGCGTGTATTCTCACCCTCAGCATCTGCCGACCCCATTCCCATCACCTGTGGAGTGCCTCAGGGCTCATGTCACACCTACCATGTACAGCATATTCACTTAGCACCTTTTCGATGATCTCGATGGTGTTGGTATTACCTACACTAACTATGCAAATGATACACAGATCCTCATACCGCTGATAGGAGATTATGATATGGATTTGGCCTTGGTGAACAGAGTGTACCTCATCATCCAGGCATGGATGGACACCCACGGTCTATGCCTGAATGATGACAAAACTGAGCTCATCCTTCTCGGCACCACCACAAAACTTAACAGACTTTGCCACAAATACACCAGCTTTAACATCGATGGCAACATCATGAAAGTTGCCAAAGAAGTTAAAACACTAGGTTTCTATCTAGATGCCACCATTTCTTTCTCCAAACAGGTCAATTCCATGGCTTCTGCCACTGCTTGCACCTATAAGCTAATCAGAGCTGCAAAGCCTTTCCTTTACACGTATAGTTTCACCTCCTTGGACAGAGCCCTAATTCTATTGAAATTGGACTACTGCAATGCCCTATACCTAGGGACCAACAAGTATATCACTTATAAAATTCAGATTCTCCAAAACAACGCCCTTAGAGCAGCGTTGGGTATAGCAAAAAAATATAATATTTCAAAGACAAGGAGAATGAAGAATTGGCTCACCACCAATGATACAATCCTGCTAAAAACGGCCTGACCTACACATAAGTGCCTAAATAATGCCGCCCCACGATATCTTATAGAAAGATTTAATAGACAATCATCCAACCGGCCAACAAGAATTGCCAACTCTAATCCCCTGATGGTACGCAGGTTTAAACTCTCCAAAACAGGAGGGTGTAGCTTCCCAGTCAAAGCCGCTCAGTTGTGGAACTCCCTACCTGCGGCCCTAAGGGCAGACCAAACATACTCTCACTTCAGACACAACATCATCAACTGGATTAAAGAAAATGACTGCTAAATCACCGCCCCTGCCAGCCCCACTCTAGTACCCTTCACTGTATATGATGTTGCTTTTTCACAACACACCGCCTGACTGCTCATTCTTATCCCCGAGTGTATATATCTTCTAAGGTATTTCGCGATACTCTACTACTTTTGTCGGCCTTTTGCTTTCTGTATATAATATCTAAATGTCTTTTGACCTCCTAATTGTTCTGAAATTGCTGACTTTATCCTTGTTGTATATACTTGCTGACTTTATTCCTGTTGTATTTACTTGTACAGCCTTGTAACCTAAGCTGAAAATATTCTTGCCTGTTTCTGCGCCCTGATACCCTCGGGTCTTGCTCGCATTATAAATAATAAAACAAACAAACAAACAAATATAATACAATCATAAAATAGCAGGTATCAGTCGAATTCTCCAAATTCTCCCCAACCCTGTGATACATCCTTCTTCCAAAAATAGACAGTAAATTCAGTTCAGCTGGAATATTTAGCAGTGACTTTCTCCTAAACCAATATATGCTCAAATACGAACACTATAACAACATTGTCCTCCAGAGGAGCACCTTTGGTAAAATGATTTAAAGACCCATACAAGTACGGGAGGTTTATTAGACATTTGTATTCTGCAACAATGCAAACATACAGATTAATTTTAACTATAGAGATATAGGGGCCGATTCATGGAACAAATGTGCACTGAAAATTCCAGCGCAAGCTGGCGCAAGGTGGCGCAAGCGTGAGAAACCAAGCGCACGCGTGCAATTCAAGGAAGGTGATGCGCGTGTTTTCCACTGGTTGTGTGCCAAATCCATGCGTGGCGCACACGGGCGCACACGTCATTGCAACAACCCGAACGCCATGCGCGACGCGCACAGGGACAGCGCACAACGTCCGCGCACACACCAAAAAGGGGGCGGGACACGGGGCATAACGCGCGGAATGGGGAACAGCGCATGAAAAATAAGGCGTAACTGGGGAAGTACTGCAGGGAAATACACGGAACGCCCACATGCACGCGAGCAACTCGTATTCATGGATTCAAATACGGGGAACCCCACCACACCACCCCAGGTAAGATACAACGCTGCCCATATTGCAACTAGGGGCATAGTGGAGTGCACATTCAGAGTGCTCAAGTCACGCTTCCGCTCCCTTGACCGCTCTGGCGGGCAGCTACTCTATGCACCCCCAGTAGTGTGCAGGATCATTGTGGCAGCATGTGTCCTGCACAATGCTGCAACACGGCAGGGCGTACCGGTGGACATGGTGGTGCCCCCACATCCTCAACCACAGGCACAGGTGCTACCCATGGGAGGGGATAGGGCACGTGGTGAGGCAGCCCGGACCCAGCTTGTGGCCACATTTTTCACCTAAACTCCCACCCCTGCAGAGTGCACACATGCGTGGCACATACCAGGTGACAATAGATGATGACAAAGAGACAGTCAACTGCCACAACCTTACCACCCTGAGAATGTTGCCATGGAAGTGCCACATTGTGTGCATCCCTAGCTGCTCAAACCTAACCAATCCTGTGTGACCAAAAGGTACACATGCAAGGTGTGTATCACACAGACCTGCAAAACAGGCCATGACAATCACTGGTATGTCACCCAAAGCCTCCAAACCCACAACATGACATGGCAAGCAATAGCAAAACACCAACACAGTATCAATAATGTACACATTGGCAGGTGAAAAATGTAAAGTGGCGTCAGACAATGATGCCTGACATGGAATCAGATGAAATGACTGACCAACAACCTCCCACACAAAGCAAGTCATACCCAAATGCATACCAACAGTTGTAGCTTGAACATAACAATGAATGCCTGTTTACATGCACATTGTGCATGGCAAAATCAACACTGCATAATCCGTGTGCTGTGTCCATCTCCTGCAACACACTGCTCAGCACACAGCATAGTGACCAGCCATTGTGGGTGATGCACACCCTGAGCATCACATGAAAACTACAAACTAAATAAAAAAACAAATCACGCATCTACAGGATCCACAAATGGCCATAGATCATGTGCTGCAGGGACACACTGGGCCCCAGAAGGCATACTGAGTGCACATGTGGACATGGAAGGGTGGTTGTACATGTTGTGGATCATAGTGTGAGTGTGTGTGTCAGTAGGGACATGCACGCAATACATACACGTGCAATCAAGTGACCATCAGTGTCCTCTACACATAACATGTGAACATTGCCCATGTGTCCACCCCAGCATGTCAAACCACAACTATCCCCTCACACCTGAAAGGTAAACACAACACATGAACAGGCATTGATCAGCAGAATACATCATGTACATAGGATACCACAATTACAATGTCAGGGTGCCCATCACACTGTAGGGCAAAGCAACTGTCCAACAACAAAATACCCCCCCTCCCTCACATATCACCATGATCCACTGAACAACTGCGCCTGGGGTATGTAGCCTTCGTCCTTGAAGTCTACCTGGCCACAGGATCACCCTTCCCCTTTGTCTCCATCTTCCACCTTGCGTGTAAAAAGTGTCCAGCACCCTCAGAGGCCACATTGACTTGCAAAAATACCAAATCAAAGAGAACTCAAAGCAGGCAAACACACAAGCCAAGCAAAAAGCCTGCAGGCAGCAAAATACACCAGAAGAGTCTCCAGTAGATGACTTGAAGTAGCAGTACATAATATACAATGATACACCACAAACTGATGTGTACTGTCACAGCTCCCGTGTACAGGCGCAGGAGTGGCACGAACCAACCACCCCACCGTGGTCTGGGTGCCTGGAAGGTCAAACTTACACATGCCTCTGGGACCCAGGTGGGGAAGGAGGGTCAGGGATATGTAGTCGGGACAGGCATTGGTATTCTGGATAACTGGAATGAGGGGCAGGAGAGGGGAGTAGGATTGACAAGGGAAAGTAGGGAATGTACAAAAATATACTAATCACATTAACACATACACAATCAGACCAAACGTGTACATCATGCACATAGTACCAAATTACTCAAATGGATGTCAAAGAGAAACTTACCTTCTGCCTGCGCACTCTCAGGTACGGTAACAGGAGCAGTTCAATGCTGCAAAGAGAGCCAGAGTTACTAATCTGTGGGTGCCCATAACACACACACACACCACCATACATGCCCCAAAGTAACAAACTACTCTACAAACAAACTATCTGGTGTGGTGCTTCGTACCCATACGTAAGATTCCCCCCGTGATGGTTCATACACAGTCAATGCAGTAAGTCAGGCGCCGGTGGGTGCGTGGCAAATGGAAGACCAATGTGACAAGATTCACACAACATCCAATGTTCCCTGGGTAAGCAGCCAGACGCATTTAGCAAGGTACGACTTCAGTACAAGTCGTGTTCCAGCATAATCCAAATAAAGTAGGTAGTGCATGTGCCAATTTCAACATGAAAATGAAATGCACTGCACACAAGTCTGTCCCTCGCTGTCTGTCCCTGTGAGCTGCTTCTTTCCCTGTCTTGGAACTCTACATGGCTAATACAACTGCCTCAATGGACCATGGTGGACCGGAGGATATGTGCCACTGCCCCTGCATGTGCCCCTGACAACTTTCCCATCAACTAGCCATTAGTCCACCAACATATCTTAGCTGTACTGTGCGCTTCAACACCAATATCTGTCCAAGCTCACCGTCAGTGGTGCTACTTAGCATGCATGTGCAACTGGCCTGGTGGAAGGTTGGCTGCGGTGTAGCCCCCTTGTGCTGCTCACCTTGCCTGGAGTTCCTTGAAACATCAGCTTCTTTTGGATGTATGAGCGCAATCCCTGTGGCTCTGCTGGCGCACACATGCGCATGTCTGCACCACCGAACGTGTCCAGCTTCCAGACGTCCAATGGGCCATGTCTGCTGGCAAAGGTGGTCTGGAGGCTCATCCCCCTGCAGAAAGGGTAGAAAACCCATGATTAATGCTTGAAATTCCCCTGTGTGTGTCTCTTCAGGCATGTCATGACTGGGCCATGTCAGAGACGTACATCAGAAATCACACCATAAGTGCGACTTTCACAGGCAAGGTGTGGTAGCCACTGTCTACAGCATGAATTGCATCAAGCACATGTACAGTAAAGATAAGAAGCATAATACAAAATGTATAGCAATCAATGTACACATGAATCATAAAACCACACATCTAGCAAAAGAAGAACTGTGGTCAATATCACACCTATCATCCCCACTAGGGGTGTTAACACAAGTAGTACAGCAGCAGACATGCCACAGACATGACAGTCCAAAGCCCTTGTGTGATAGGCTGTAACACCGAACCATCCTTGCGAGCCCATGGATAAGGGAAACAGGAGTGGCATATGTGAGTCAGGACCCCAAGCTGCAAACACATATACGAGACAAGCTTGAAGGGACCAGCTGGAACAGACAGTGGATGCTTTCAAAAGCCACAAAGCACCACACCGTCACATGAAAGCACAAGAGACAAGCAATTTTAAACTATATTAACTAATTACACTAACTATGAAAAACTTACATTACCTATTTAAACTAACTATCAAATTGAAAGTTAACTAACTAAACTAAAAGAAAAATCAAAAATGGCCACATACGACCCAGGGGGGGAGGCAGCCAGGAGGGGGGAGGTACAGGGTGCAGCTCAACACCCACATGCGATGATGTTGAGGAAAAAAGAAAACCTCCATGGGCTCAACGCCTGCACAGCCCGACCTGTGTGGGAGATACCTCGTCGTCCGAGTCTGGCTCTTCCTGAAAAGGAGGACGTGGCATAGGAGCCGGACCACACCTAGCTGCAGCTTGCCCCTCGTCGGCAGCAAGTCTGCCTGATGGGTGAGCATGGTTCTGTGTGGCGATGACACGTAGGTCTGCATGCAGAATCTCCCGTGATACGCGTGCTTCCTCTTGCAAGGTAACACGTGTAACACAGAGTTCTACCTGCAAGGCCTAGCTGGACAACTGATGCACCTTCTGGCAAGCATGTAGCTCAGCCGAGATGGTACGCTCAAGCTGCTCATACCTCTCCTCTGACCGCGTCCTCTGGGACATCAAGAGGACACCCAGAGTGGATCTGAGGGACTCATACTCAGCCCTCAGGGTCTCCATGTGTGTGTCTGCGTGAGCAGCAATTGCTTGATTCAGAGACAACATTTCAGCCTTGCATGCCCTGTCTGAGGCCGCCATGCCCAGCCTGAGCGAGCGGGCCATTGACCGTGCCTCCTGCTGCTGGAGAAGCACCTGCCTAGCAGGGGGGAGCACAGATTGGGCCACACGCTCCATGCTCACAGCGAAGTTTTCCATTGCTGCCCCCTGGCATTCAGAATTGGCAGTCATGTCTTGCTCCCACTCAGTATACCGCGGTTACGCGTGGCCACCGCGTTGCTGGGCTTGACACCTGCGGGACCCAAGGACCGGCCGTCCTCGTTGGGTTGGCACCGCCCGTGGCTGCACGACTACATGCCCCGTCGACTTGATGGCCCAGGCACATCAGCGACTGGTGTGGAGGGTGACCCTGCATTCCGATCCACCACAGGCAGAGGTCCCACCACTGTCTGACCCCTCAGTGCAGGTGTCACGGACAGAGGAGGGTCCACATCAGAATCACTCACCCCTGACGTATGGACCTGATGCACATCCAACTCGACATGGATGTCAGAGTGGTCCTCAGGGCTGGACTCTTTGCCAGCCAAAGACAAGATGGTCTGTAGCCCACAACCCCCACTTGTGTCGGGTTGCTGTAGTGATAACAACCCTGTGCCTGGCATGACAACACCATCCTCTAGCTCCATTGCGTCATCATCTGAAAAGTAGAGAGAAAAAAGGTCACTACACACGTTAGAAGAACACAACACACACACATAGACATCACACAGACAGCCAACACATTAAGCAGACATGTCACACACGAAAGAGAACCTGCCATGCATGCTGGGTCAACTTGACATTGCTTCTGTGATTAGGCATGTAGAAGGGTGTTATACCGCTCAGAAGTGGGTCGATGCAGTGCAGCAAATTTGTACGTTACTCACTATCTACATGTACAAGTACTTCATGATGTGTATCAGAAAACGTGAAGGCAGTGCAAGGTCAATTTCAGGCATCACGTGCAATGTGCATGCAATGGGTTGCATGGCTACAAGCAAACCACCCCTCCCCCTAAGTGGAAATGCATGATGCCTTGCATGGTATCAAAAGGATGACCATAGACCTGTGTATTGGCAGACAGTGTTGACTAGCATCAATTTCATCCTCTGAGTCAAGTGACAACACATCAGATGATGATGGGACAGTAAGCAGGACACATGATGAACCCTCAGGAGTACACCCACGGGTGAAGAAGACACTACACCAGTTGGACAGAGTCATTGGGCCTGAAACAGGCTGAGGCCTGTGACCCACACAGACTGTCACACCCTAAACATGTGTGGGACACAGGACTGAGCCACAGTGGCCATGGGACGGCTGATGAAATGCCATGCAATGTAGGTCACCCTGGACACGTACTACAATGATCATCCAGTCAAGGACACATAGGGGCATGCATGGAATGCACATGGAGCATGAATGGGAACTCATGTCCCTGCGGAGCATCTGACATCTGCACAGTCCAAGTGAGACACCCTGCATCAAGTACAAAGGATGTACCCCACAGCATATGTCTGGCAGGTTGGCTGGTGGAAGTTAGCATGTACACGGGACGCATGAACAGGCAAGTGCATTACGGCAAAATTGATGCAGACCAGTGCAAAGGTGAAATTGGGGTGCAGAGGGGGGGTGGAGGGGCAAGGGAGCATGCCCACGTGGAGTACCCGCATGCAGGCAGAGGACACATGCACGTCAGTCATGCTATGACATAGTCCCAGGGCTGAGAGGAATGACCCCCCAGGCTACATGCAGCAGGGCTAGAGAGCTGCAACATGGACCCGAGGGGCATCCTGGTGACCAGCATGTGAGTAGGGTGCAATAGTGGTAATGCGGACAGTCCCCGTCTGCTCCACATGTCCACCATCCTGCAGAGCAGCCATGCATCAGTGAAGCATTGCATTACTTGCACATCAGAACCATGTACACATGACATGTAGTGACAGTCATGCACAACACATCACACAAGTAAAACACACATGTGCTCGACAAACACGCAGCAACACTCACTGGACTGGGCATCAAAGTCCAGCATCTCTCCCACTCCTTTGACCAATTCCGGTGGTATGAACTCCGCAACGAGGGACTCGTGCGGAGTGAGGTCTTCCTCCTCAGGTGCAGGCCCACTGCCAGTCACCAGAGTCATGTTGTAATTTGAGGCACGCTTAGCCTTAGCGCTGCGTTTGAGGTAATTCCAACGCTTTTTGCACTCTTGCGCTGTGCGCACCTCATGGCTGAATGCACTCACATGTTCTGCAACTTGCTTCCAGTGGGTATCACGGTGGGCAGCCGTAGTTTGACAATTAGGCCCCACTAGCATGTCACGGTTGTGGTCCCGCACGTAGTCCACGAGGAAGTCCAGTTCCTGCACACAGAAAGGCTTCTTCCTCGACGTGCAGGAGGTCTTGGCTGTGTGTGGGGTCCCAGCCTTGCTGCAGGTGCAACCTTCCTCCTCTTGGATGGTGGCGCAGACCCTGGCTGGCAAATGCTGCCCTGATAATTATGGCCAGTGGCACTGGTGGATTGATCCAAGGGAGTGGCAGGTGGAAGGACGACCAAAGGCCTGACTTGCGTCAGTGTCAGCTGGGTGCCCTCTAATGGACCCTGCGCAGCAACATCCGCTGTGGCAGGGTCCTTGACCGCGACTGTCCGGGTTGGTTGACTCACAACCGGGGTGTTGTTGGCTGCATCTGCCCCTGCACTTGCCAACACCCAGCTGGTCGGGGCAGCAGATGACATTACTGCCCCAGGGACACGTGTCTCGGTCAGGGCAGTCCTGCGTGCACCTATGGTTTGCCTCCTGCCCTGTTGTAAATCTTCCATGGACTCTTCAAGTGCCAACGCAGCCTGCGCTGGCAGACCCTGAGCCTGGGTGGTGGTGTCCACAGCTGCACCTGCAGCTACCACTACCCTTGGGCCCGTGGCAGTCGATGAATCGGACTGCTGGGTCACATGGGCGCCAGTGCCAGATGCAGAAGCTGCATCTCCCGGAACCACAGGGGGTGGTGGCATGACTGCACCGACACATGGGACAACATCGTGCCCAAGTGGCACACCCCTGCCTCTTCCCCCTCTGCGGCCACCCTGGGCACCCTGGAGTCCCCCTACTCCCTGGTCACCCCGGCCACGTCCCTGACCACGCCCGCCTCAAGGAATACGCACAGCTGAGGCGCCCCTCACCTTTGGTGGCCTCCCAACCATGGCACAGATGGAGTAGTGCCGGCATGGATGGAGGTATTCCATTGGGAGGTGTACACCACAATTGTCCTGGGCAATTGGGGTGAAGGGGGTGGGATGCAAGATGTTAACAGCACCCCTGCACCTGCAAGGCTGTATGTGACCCCGATGATGAAGTGACGGGTCACGCAATGCTCAGGCACCCCAAAACTGCAGTAAAACCGTGCACGCAACCCTGCAGCCTGCGTGCGTGGAATCAACCTCCCGCAATACTCAGTGGCACCCAGTAACACGAAAAACGCGTACGCGTGGGACACGCAGGTTACTATGACCTCGAAAACAGGTGCGATACACAGGGGCACCCGCAGTGGGAAAAATAGCGTGCGCGACTAACCGTCTGACTAGCGTGATAATGAAAAAAAAACGTAGCCAATACCCCCGCCAAAAGAAGAGATACGTCCTTGATTCGCTGTGAAGTTGTGATGGCGTGCGAAACAACACGAAGTAGCAACACACTTCGATCTCAATGAAAGGCACGTACAGCGAACTGCTGGCCCCGCTCACCTTTAACCCGTGCTGAGGGAAACGCCCGCGTGCATCACGTCACTTACGCGCTTAGGCCCTTTCCGCGAATTACATGCATTCACACACGGCCGTGTGTTTTTTTCACGTGCTGACCCACTATGCACCCGTGTTGAGGGAAACGCCCGTGAGCGATACATCACAGACGTGCTTACGCGCTAAGGGCCTTTCCTCCTCTGTGACGACTATGCGCCAGTCGTTCTTCCTGCCGTCTTCCGGCCCAGATTCCACCAGGGCCACCTGTGGACCTGGCCTGACCAACACAGCCAGCTTGGTGGAGATCCCATCCCTGCCACAGCCGGGAGTCGGCAGTCCAGCAGGGGTGGACACCCGAACAACTAGAGACCAGCAGATGGAGGATGTGCAGGCATCATCAGACAGGGCACATGGACAGCAGCAGCAGCAGGCTCTAGGTGGGAGCAATGATGCCTCGGGGCCATCAAAATCAGAGGGACAGGCATCGGCCAGAGGGCAGGAGGACCCTGGAATGGGTGTGTCTTCTGTGTGGCTGCAGTTGGGCCAGCGTATAGATGCGGAGCATCGACGGGTGGAAGAGGCGCGGCTCACCATGGTCAGGGTGGAGTTCTCCATGCGCCGGGCGTTGAGGTGGGCTGAATGCCTCGAGGCAACTCTCAGGGAGTTGGAACAGGGCATGAATGCATCCCTGCGAGACCTCAGGGCCAGGGCAGAGCCCTGCCTCCAGGAGATAGACATGGAGTTCGATGATGCCCTGGCCCACAACATCACAGAGTGAGCCGTAGGACTTGCCCGCTGCCATTGTATATAGTTAGTTAGTGTTAGGTTTCCTTTCTCTTTTATTTTCTTTTGGGACGCTTGGACAATGCCCCACGTTTTTGTAGGTATTTTTTTATATGTTTCATTTCATTAGTTGGGCTCATGGACCCTGGTTTCAATCTCTGTACATAGTTGGACTGTTGATTTCTGCAAACATTTTATTTTACTTCGCCATGGATCAATGGATTTTGAAATTACTGTTTCCTTTGGATTTGCTTTGGTGGACAAGAAGTTTTCACTGACTTTATTTTGGATGACTTTAGATTGTGACTTCATTAATTTTATTTTATTTTTTGGACATGCATTCTTCTTTTTTTATTAATATTATTTTCATGCTTTAATTCCATTTGCTTAATTTTGTGCACAATACATTTTGATTTCTTACTTCCATGTGTGGTATTCGCTCATTGGTTTACTGCATGTCACAATGTGGATTTGCACAATCACTGGCACACAGTGTGTGTGACGGACATGTGTTGCTGTGCATAGTTGACTTTTGGTTTGTGACAAGAAATAGGCCTTTCAGTGTGCGGTGGATGGGAAACTTGATTGTATCTCAGGACTGGGGTGGCGTGCAGTGGAATTTTGGTGGACATGAGGCCCATGAATGTGCATCTTTATGACATGTTGGGTGGGGACATGTGTAGGGGCCTGCTGGCAGGTGCCCGTCAATGGAAGGTGGGTGGGGGAGCAGGGGGACATGAGTCGGGGCCTGCTGGCAGGTGCCCGTCAATGCAGGGTGGGTGAGGGTGCAGGGGGACATGTGTCGGGGCCTTCTGGCAGGTGCCCATCAAAGCAGGGTGGGTGGGGGTGCAGGGGGACATGAGTCGGGGCCTGCTGGCAGGTGCCTGTCAATGCAGGGTGGGTGGGGATGCAGGGGGACATGAGTCGGGGCCTGCTGGCAGGTGCCCGTCAATGCAGGGTGGGTGGGGGTGCAGGGGGATATGTGTCGGGGACTGCTGGCAGGTGCCCGTCAATGCAGGGTGGGTGGGGGTACAGGGGGACATGAGTCAGGGCCTGCTGGCAGGTGCCTGTCAATGCAGGGTGGGTGGGGGTGCAGGGGGACATGAGTCGGGGCCTACTGGCAGGTGCCCATCAATGAAGGGTGGGTGGGGGTGCAGGGGGACATGTGTCGGGGCCTGCTGGCAGGTGCCCGTCAATGCAGGGTGGGTGGGGGTGCAGGGGGACATGAGTCGGGGTCTGCTGGCAGGTGCCCGTCAATGCAGGGTGGGTGGGGGTGCAGGGGGACATGAGTCGGGGCCTGCTGGCAGGTGCCTGTCAATGCAGGGTGGGTGGGGGTGCAGGGCAACATGTGTCGGGCCTGATGGCAGGTGCCCATCAATGCAGGGTGGGTGGTGGTGCAGGGGGACATGACTCGGTGCTCACTGGTGCATGGTGACATGTGGGCTGGCTGGGGGTCATGGCCAGGGTGGATGGGCTGCCTATGGGACATGACATGGGGCGCAGGGTAGTCCCCTGTGGTGTGGGCTGGCTGCAGGGTTTGGGGAGGGGGTACAGGGCACACCTGGGAGGACACACACTGCAAAATCACGTTTGGAACGCCCTGCGCACCCCTCAGAATACACGTACCCCGCTCGCACACGTACCCCGCTCGCACAAGGCATGTCGCGTGTGATTCTCCATGCGCACCCCCGAAATGCACGTACCCCGCTCACACAAGGCCTGTCACGTGTGAGTCTCCACGCGCACCCCCGAAATGCATGTACCCCGCTCGCACAGGGCCTGTCGCATGTGATTCTCCACGCACACCCCCGAAATACATGTACCCCGCTCGCACAAGGCCTGTCGCATGTGATTCTCCATGCGCACCCCCGAAATACACGTACCCCCCTGAAAAACACGTACCCCGCTCGCACAAGGCCTGTTGCGTGTGATTCTCCACGCGCACCCTCGAAATACACGTACCCCGCTCGCACAGAGCCTGTCGCGTGTGATTCTCCATGCGCACCCTCTAAATACACGTACCCCGCTCGCACAAAGCCTGTCGCGTGTGATTCTCCACGCGCACCCCCAAAATGCACGTACCCCGCTCGCACAGGGCCTGTCGTGTGTGATTCTCTGTGCGCATCCCCAAAATACACGTACCCCGCTCGCACAAAGCCTGTCGCGTGTGATTCTCCATGCGCACCCCCGAAATACACGTACCCCACTCGCACAAGGCCTGTTGCGTATGATTCTCCACGCGCACCCCCGAAATACACGTACCCCACTCGCACAAGGCCTGCATATTCTTCGCCCCCCCCCCAGAAATACATGCCCCGCTCGCACAAGGCCTGTCGCGTGTGATTCTCCATGCGCACCCCCGAAATACACGTACCCTGCTTGCACAAGGCCTATCGCGTGTGATTCTCTGCGCGCACCCCCGAAATACACATATCCCGCTCGCACAAGGCCTGTCGCATGTGATTCTCCACGCGCACCCCTGAAAAACACGTGCCCCCGCTCGCACAAGGCCTATCACGTGTGATTCTCCACACGCACCCTGCTGCGTGCGGGGTTCGTGTATTCGGAGGGGTGCGCAGAGAGTTTTACAGATGTTTTCGTGGTTGGGGGGCTGTATGCTGGTCCACTGGCCTGTGCACCATGTACGGGATTTGTGTGCTGTTCATGGCACACAGGGCGGGGTTGGGGGCGTAACTGGCGCTGCTGCAGGTTCGCTGCACCACTCTGTGCCACGGACCGTTATGGATGTTAGAATCCATGAATACGCTGTTGCCCGAAATGGATTTTGGCGCACACGGCTGGTGCAGTCTGCCGCACACGCACACTGTGCGCCAGCCGCGTGCGCCACTTGTGCACTGATTTCTATGAATTACCCCCAAAGTGTGGAGTGTAGATGGTAGGCCGAGTGATTCGCGTTTGAGGTGGGTGTCCGCAGAAGCCCTATGAGGACTTCAGGGTGTATTTCAAATGTACACTATGGGTGGAGGGAACTTGCAGTAGTTGTTCTCTGGTGATACAAGTCAAATCTTTTCCAGATGAACGCTTCAAATGTCTAACTACGTGTGTGGCAAGGTGGGTGGTTTGTCACGGTACACGGTTTGCATCTGTGGCTGCACTGCATTGGAAGTGTGTACTTAATGAAACATGTAAGTAGGAACATAAAATCCCCAGACCCCATTAATCCCTTGAATGGTGAATAAATTTGCAAACGTGAACTTGAAAGTCCTCTCAGGTGGCACTCCTTTTTGTGTCCCAGATAGATACGAACTATTGGGCGTATATCACTCAAAGGTGACACATGCATTTGTTAGCTCATAGGCCATCACTTTAATAGACGTTGGGGGTCATTACAAGGTAGGAGGGAGCCATGCCGCTATTAACGGCATGGCTACACCCTTACCATGTACCGGGTCCGGGTTCCTCGAATCAGGAATTACTGGGCCATTCCGACCTTGGAGGGCACAGTAATTCCTAATTCGAGGAACCATTCCCCATTCCCATTCGAGCCCCCATAGGACACAATGGGAATGGGGAGGGTGCTAACAATGGGCTCATTAATAACAGGCCCATTGTTAGCACCCTGGTCTGCTCGCGGGACCCGCTTAGGGCGCCTGGTCAAACCAGGTGCCCTTAGCGCGGTTCCCGCGAGCAGACTCATAACGAGGCGGTAAGGGCTTGAAGGCTCCGGCACCATTACCAGCGCTGTTAACCCCTTACCGCTTCACTCGGAATGACCCCCATTGAATGTAGTCCCTCTAGGGCAACGATCGCAGACTGCTAATTGGCTGTATTGTTAAGACAATCTTCTAATACTACAAAGGTACAAAGGTTAAAGCAAAGGTACAAAGGTACTGAGAAACTTGTAAATTCAATATAATTATACATTCCCAATTGCGCCAATCCAAAGTAATATTCAGCTTTTGTTGGTGAGAGCCAAAGTAGTAATTTCCACACTGCTTGAAAATTATTTAAACGTGTTTTTATTTCACATAGTGTTTGTATACTCTCTACACGTGTTTCACCCCTTTTTGTCATATATATGGCCGATTTGAAGATCTCTCAATGAAGGGTCTGTGCTTTTGCCCCTAAGATCGATGGAATGGTGGTGCCTTGGGTGCTGTATGCTGATGATGTGGTATTTGCCGACCTAACGCCAATCGGTCTTCAGCGACGGATAGAGGCCTTCAAAGAGTTTTTGACAGAGAACGACATGAAAATAAACATAAAAAATCCATGGTATTAATAATGAAATCCAGTCGTGGAAAAAAAATTGTAAAGAAAAACTTTGTCTGGTCATTAGATAATGAAAACTTGGAGGTTGTGGATACAACATTATATCTAGGAGTGAGGATAAATAAAAACAGCAACGAAGAGGGACAATACGCCATGATACGTGAAAAACTAAAGATGCTGACAAATCAGGGGCTAGTCATAAATCGAAGATATGGAAAATATTCGCTGACGCCTATCTTAACCTTTTACAAACAAAAGGTGGTAGCAGTAATAACCTATGGAGCAGAGGCGTTGCTAGCCCTTCGTTGGGAAATCTGGAGCATGTGCGAGGCTTATTTCTGGCGGAAAATTTTGAAGCTTCCTAACTCGCTGCCAGCGGAATTAATGACAAATGAACTAAGACTGCAATCTCTGGTCTCTATAGTATCATGGAAAACTTTGTCTCTCTACCGAAAATGTATCCTCGATAAACGACCATCACCATTTGACATTTTAGCCCAGACAGGGCAAATGAATAGAGACAAGACATTCCTAAGCTGGAAGATCAAATGTAAAATCCTCTTGGAGCAACTTACCATCTCAGAGGATATTTTGAAGTACAATCCTGATAAGGCAAAAAGAACCCTCCAGGAAAAGGATTGGGAAGAAACTCAAGTAAAGAAACTGGGGAAAAACCTGTGCCATAATATCATATGAGGGCGGAAAACAATGAATACCCCCCCATCTGAAGAAGTTTCCATCATATCATTACAGAGTCCTGCTGTTGCGATGTAGACTGAACATTTGGGCCTCTAGAGAAGTAAAATGGAGGAGAAAGTTACTGGAAAAGAATGAATGGCACTGCAGGTTCTGTGAAAACAAAGACGCATTGGAGACGATTAGACATGTCATGTTACACTGTCCAGCATTGGGGTTGAAACGCCTGACGGAAATGGGAAGCTATGTGGCGAAAACTTCTCCTGATAAAGAGGACGAGTATGAAGGATCCTGAGAAAGAAGGGAGAAAACTGGATTATGAGAAATTTCCAGCGAATTGGGGGGAAAGAAAGAGCTTCAGTCCACAACAATAAGATCTTGTATATAAGGAAATGTGAAAATGGAAATGTTAAAGGTTTAGCTGTTTAACCAATAAAACATTTTTAAAAATATATAATCAAAAGGGATCCTCAGGAGAGTTTCTAAGAGAAAAAATATTAATAAACAGAATGATTTAAACATCAAGGTACTAACATGTATAGCAAACCTTCTTATGACAAACTAAATGTCAAAGAAAGGGGAATAAGAAAGGAACAAGTTTAGGATTTAGACAGCATTTCAGATATATTTTATGTATTAGAAAAGAAACCATAGCTGCATAATCTTCATATTGTATGTTTGTATTGACAGTCACCAGTTCTGTGTTGGCTTGGACTAATTGGGTAGTTAAGTAAATTAATTATCCTTTTTCTTGAAAAAAATAGGAGATTGTACTGCAGGGTCCAGTATTTTGTATACACTTGCCTAAAAGGATGAAACAGGGAAAATATTAACCACATAGCTGAAAACCACATGTGGTTATGACTGCAAGAAGATTACTTTACTAAAAATAAGGAAAGTAGTTATATATTAGCAGCAAGGTGTACTGAGAAACTTGGCAGTCTCTGACTCAGGGTCTGAAGAAGGCAATCATACATACATACTAGTGACAGAATCCAGTCATCTTCTGTTCACATTGTCCAGCAGGTCTTTGGTGGCATCATTTCTGAACAATAACACTGGCCTGAACTAAGCGTGGATACTTGGTTGGGTAAATACAATGTGCACACTAGTTTGCCAGTCCTGAAGTCAAACAAAAAAAGCTTGTAAACGTCTGCAGCTAATGCCAACTGTCTACCACTTCTTTTGGAGTGTTTCACCCCTTAATTGAGTCAACGTTTTAACCACAATGCATCAAGTAAGGGATGTGTAATCTTTAGCACCTTCTACATCAGCTGCTACAAGAAGAGACCCCGCACAGGTTTGCCTGGCAATAGACGTCATTGACCCTTTGTCATCTAAAACCCTCTTAGGATATGATGCAAATTGGTAGTGAATCTCCCATCAAAATTTCAGGCAAAACACATGTAGAGAATATAACGAGAACATACAGTATGTTCAGATATGCCTAGTTTTGGCTATCAATTGGCACTTTAGTGGCACCTTTTAGCCAAAACATTTGTAATGGGAAAGGGGTCTTTGGAGAGGAGATGGCAAAGGAGTATGGCATGATAGCCTGTACTTGTTGTTTGGCTATCTGGCCACTCATTCTTTATGTTAATTCTATGTCATTTTCTACCCGTTAATGACCACTGCATGGCCCTTTTGCATCCTCCCTTTTCCCGCGTGCCTAACATCTCCCTTGTGTTATTGAACTAGGTGTCCATTCTTGTTCTTCAAGATGATGGCAGTTGTATTTTGATACTGCTAAAACGTGAACTCATTTTTGCATAAACCCATGTATTCGTTATTTCATGATTAAAAGATATTCTTTGAATCAGAAGAAAATGTAACATTGCAATTTCACCTTGGAAAGCCTATGTTGCCATTATGAAAGTAACGAGGGACGTCCACTTTTGGTGTTGCCCAGCTTATTTCCCTCTGTTGAAACTCTTTTCTTCGGGCAGTAGTCTCTGTTATGTTCGACATGTTTTGGAACTGGCAAATCTTTTCCCGCTCCTGACCCCTTTTTTGTTCAATTGCCTGTTTTGGTCCCCAGTGTTTTCCCTACCAGCTGACACTACACCCATCTCGCAGAATCGGGGACTTGGTCTGCGACGGCCCCATCATCCTGAAACGGTGGCTGCTGTGTCGCTTCTGTTTTCCTTTCTGCAGAAAGTATGATGTTCAACTCCCATCTCCTGCGCAGAGATTACATTTTTCAAATAAAGAGATACAGTGATAAATCCGGCACTCCATGATGTCTGCCAGTGGGAAATGTAAACATTTCTTTTACTTGCTCTTTGCGGAGAGGAAAGAATTGTTACTTTGACATGCAAAAGATAAGCGGCGGTATCTCTGTTGTGATGACAAGTGCACCCTCGACACCCGGCTATTAAAGAGGCACGAGGCAGTTCAAAAGCATTTCAGACGTGTGTTATTGAAACAGAATGTCCTGATAGGCGCAACAGTAAGAATAATGCAATGAATCAAACTGAAGGGCTATATCCTGTGCTTGTACATGCCTGGCGAATGATTGGTTTGGACGGATATCTATCTCACCGAGTTATGCGCATATGCTTCGGGTATGTGGCTGGTCTGGAGTTTACCTGTTTGTCAGTTAGCGCTTTTTACTTCCCAGGTTGATACATTGAATCTAATTGGGCAATAGTAAACATGTTATTACATCGCCTACAACTGGAGAAGTGTGGCCTGGAGTGCTAGATAAAGACCTAATGTTATTAATTATTTCAGCATATCCATCAATAGGTACTGGGCGTCATTCCTCCTTTAGAGAGACATCATACGATCGTCCTCATTTGTACAATGGCAGTGGTCGTCTAACACCACAGCGCAGTACCTCCTCCTCGTGCCACTACGCTGTCCTCGTGAAGCAATCCATGAATATGGTAAGCCAACTGCTTCAAAAATCGGAAAAGGCTAGGCCCTGCTAAAAAATAGTGTGGCTAATCGCTACAAAGGTGTTGCCATTTTGAGTACTAACAACTATGCTGAATACTACGAAATACATTGAAATACACGTGACTGCATTCTATTTTTATTTTTTTTGCAATATAATCTCATTGTCCGATGGGAAACGTGCCTCTGGCACTGTGAAAAAGCATTCTCTTGGAAGACCAAACTGGTAAACAGGATTGGCGGTAGCTCTTACATTGGCACTTGATTTAACCGAGTCCAGTCATTAGAAAAGTTCTTCTAAGCGGGTGCGAATCAGTGAAACATGCAGATTTTGTTTGGTGGTCGCCATGTTGTTTTCACTGAAGAGAACATCCCAGCCCCCACCCAGAGCCACAAGCAGCCAGTACATTGATGCATGTGATGGCACTTTCCCGGTTAAGTCTGTAGTTTGCATTAGCCTCTTCTGACCAAGACTGTCCCTGAAAATCGGGGTCGCTGGCGCACTGGCAGAGGAGGACTGGGAGGCCTATACTGTGCTGGCAGCGCAATCACTGGCCTGTGCAACATGCACATGTAGTTTACACACAGAGGGGCTCATGTTCAATTGAGCCATAATGTCAATGGAAGGCGTAAAATCCTTCATGGCTCATTTTCATATATTTGTATGGTGGAGAGTAGGAGCAGAACACAACTTGCATTTCCGCCGCCTCTCCTCTGCCATTTCATGCCAGCGCAAATGCTTGCAATCGCTATGTGCACCAGCATAAAGCAGGCGGACCGCATAGGGATCCATTGTACATGCTCCCTGCAATGAGAGCAAGCCAGTCAGGGTTTACTCATTTTGAACTGCGGACTGCACATGTGCAGTGCAAGTGTGTAGGCCTTTCATACCATGGACCATGACATCCTCCTGGCTGTTTATATGGAATGGCTCTAAGAGGAATGTCTTGGAACTGAGTCAAATCATTTCTGGCTGATTGGACTCATCAGATAACACTTCCACCTTTACACTCTTCCCAAACCTGTGGAGGATACCAAAGCTCTTCCCTGAGTCCTCCTCTCTTTAATCTGTATCTGAAACATTTGGCAGACTTTATCCATGCCTCTGGGATGCAATTTTGTATGTTTGCAGATGATACTCAACTTATTTTGTGAATAGAAGGTACTAATGGAGATCCTATTGACGGGATAAAATTGGATGTCCATGATTAGGTCGAATACCAAATGTCATAGGGAGAAAAAAAACGAAAGTTATTTTACCGAAAATAACTTTCGGTTTTGTCTCCCACAGACATTTCTTGCAACCCGCTAACACCAACCCCCTTACTTACCTTCCGGCGGCACACAGGGATGTATGCCACCACCTCTGCCATCCCTCTGCAACTCCGGTTCCCTTCATGTACTTGGATTGGAACCAGTGACACAAGGTCCCTTCCTTTTTTTTTTTACTTTCCTTGTCACCTGCTTTCATTTTTATGGAAGTGGGGGGCATCCCCACAAACCCCAGAAAGCTCGGAATGAAGGTCAAAGGGATCGGGGGCAACACCGTAACCCCTGCTCCCCTTGATCAACATTTTTGGAATTCCATTTTTTTTTCAATGTTGTATTCAGCATTTTCTTCCTTTTGTTGTTTTCTCGATCTTTTATATGGATAACGATGAAATCATGTATAATTTAAGTGGGTTACTGGATGTCCTTAAATAGCTTACAACTTAATGCACAAAACACTGAAGTTGTGGTCTGCACAACAGTCTATGTGCATCTGTGGCACTTCGCCGTTTGCCCTCCAGAGCAACAGTGATCATTAGATTCTGTCCAGCGTCTTTGAGTCCTTGCCCCAAGTCTGTAACATCTGTTGGTAATCTGGGTCCGTAATATGTGGGCCCGGTTTGACTCCGAATGTATACACAAATAAATACATTTACAAGCAGTTGTTTTTTTCAACTGAAATCTGTGATACGGCTCCTTGATTATTTCATCTTTCCAGCAAGAATCCAAATATTGAATGCTTTCCAGCAAGAATCCAAATCTTGAATGCTTTCCTCTCAAGCCATTTGGACTACTGTAATAATACATATCTCTGGGCTTGCCAAAGAAAACGTTTTTTTAAACTGCAACTAATTCAGAATGCCACCACCAGACTTTTATTTCATCTGAACAGGTAAGCTCATAACTCTTCGGTCCTTGAAGATTTGCACTGACTGCCTCTGGCAAAAAGGATAGATTTTAAAATGCCCTGTAAGCTTCACAAAGCTTTTTGCATAAAGGAACAACCTTTATTTGTATTCGCTTGGTACGATACATGCCTGGGCAGGCAATTCATATTGGCTTCTGCTAATCTGCTGAAGTATAAAGTTCAAATACAAATGCTTGGGAGGCCACTATTTTAATGTTCTGATGCCTACACTTTGGAATGGACTTCCATCTCATCTTCGACCATTATTTATACCCACCTAGAATTCATATGTAGATAGAAGACTCTGCTGTTTCTGAGTTTAATGTCTTACCCAACTGTGAGGGCAGTGGTTCTCTGACATGGCAGCACCTTGATACCTCTTTCGGGGCTAGCAGTGCACTCGACAAATGTATTACTTATCTTCCTACCTAATCAGGACAACCTTTTCTTAAAGCTCCATGTCAGAAGCATAGTGAAAATATGCGCCCTATTGCATCAGTCTCCTGATCTGCAGCACCTACTCTTCAGTGGCACAGAGTAGGTTCAAATGTCAAATGTTGAATCTTGACGGCTGCTGTGACATGTTCCTCTAGACAGAGGACCTATTACTCAAAAACATGATAATTGTGCCCCTATCCATCCAGTGGCAGAGTGATCTCTAAGAATAAGCCACACCTGGTTTTGGTATAGTGACTGATTGTGCTCACAATTATTGAAGCCACAACTAATCGGCAACATACAAATGTGAATCCTGTGAGCTCAGGTCAGCTATGGAAATAGCATATAGATTAATGGCTAGCCTGCCTGTCTTTGATTGAGCAAGAGGGACAAAAGGCAGGAAGGTTGTCTCTTTTCGATGCTTTGGTTCAGGATGCAAACATCTCTACTCTAGCACAGGAACTCCCACAGGAGAGCTCCTGGGAACCATACTTCAAGGAGGCTCAACAATAAAAAACGCTTGCCTCAGACTATGGTGCTGCACATCAAATGGTCTTTGAAACTGCAGGCTTGGAAATATAGGGGAGGTTATGAGGGAAGGAATGTGTGCAGCATTTTCTGTGTGTAGTCTAGGACATGGGTTACTAACATTTACTATTGGGGCAGCAAGGGGGGTGACATTGGTTACTAATGTATACTATAGGGGTGGATTGAGTGGGCTAGATTTGTTAGGCCACATGCTCTGAGTGTACTAATATTGCAGCAGGTGCATGAACACTAACACTGATCATCGCCAGTTTCAGAAAGTAATAACAAATTGAAAGTTGAACAGCAGGCAAGATTCATAGAATGCAATGTAACCGTTTCATGGTCCTTGAAGAGAGCATGTTTATTGTTCATACTATGGCGAATGCAGTAAGGATAGAGGGAAGTAAGATGTTGCATATTTCTCCAGCTGCAGGATGTGGTGATTAACAAAATATTGTTCAAATGTTGCCAAAAGCCAGGTGTTGAGTTAGAACGGTGCTGGCACGTGATGTGGTCAGAAGTAACATTGTGAAAGGGGCTGGAAAATTATGAGGGGTGGGTACAGGTGATATCAAGGAATTGTACATAATATACATAGCATATACTAACTACGCTGACGACACTCAGATATTACTCCCCCTTACCAGCATATACGAACAAGACACTGTAGCACTAATCAAAATCTACACAGCTATTCAAACCTGGATGGAAGCCAATGGCCTCTGCCTAAATGGGGATAAAACTGAGATCCTCATAGTTGGCACCAGGGAAACACTCAACAAGCTTCCTACCCAGTACAATACCTTCACCATAGATAGCCCCACCATCACAGTCTCAGCAGCAGTCAAGGCCCTGGGAGTATACCTCAACACCTCACTGTCCATGACTGACATGGCAGGTCAATGCTATAGCCTCTTCGGCCGCACTCAGCACCAAGGTGATCAATGGTGTTAAGCCCTTCCTCTCCACTAAAAATTACCTATCCATTGCCAGAGCCACAGTAGGTACCAAACTGGACTACTGCAATGCCCTACTTTTGGGCACCTTGGCCAAAAAGCTCAATAAACGACAGGTCATGCAGAATAATGCACTCAGGGCAGCCCTGAGCATTTTGAAAAGGGACCACATCACTCAGGCCAGGAAAGAAGCTCACTGGCTACCAGTAAAAGAATGTATACTCTTTAAAACTCTGGCCATCACGCTAAGGTGCCTCTCCATCGAGGCCCCACCCTGCTTATCAGAAAGAATCACTTTCAACTCCTCAAATAGACCCATTAGAGCACACCTGAGTAACCAGATCTACGTCCTAGCCTTCAAAAGAGTGAACGCTGGAGTCTCCAGCTCACAACACCTGGCTCCCAAAAACAACTGGAATGCCTTGCCCACCACACTCAGAAATGAAAGTTCTTACACTGCCTTCCGTAAAATGCTGAAAACGACACTGTTCCGCTAGGACCAACCATCATGCAGAGTTACACTGTTTCAACTGTAGCCCTAGTGACAGCTCTACATGCCTGCTCTATACGTCCTATGCCTGTCATCTATTCTGCCTAAATTTGATATGCCTGCCTACCAACTGAATAAGAATATGATGTTACTTATATGTAAGCCTGCCAAGTGAACAAGCTGTAACAGCGCCACAATGCCCCAGGGCTGTTATGTGCTTTATAAATGCAAATAAATAAAAATAAATGTTCAAGAATACATAAAGAAGCATATGAAGGGCTGAAGAGTGATGGGGAAGCCTACCGCCCCCTCCGCCTCCTACCAAATTCATGACAAGCAAGAAAGCCAGAAAGCACCGAAATCACCCATTCTATTTCAGACGAATACTCAATGCACACATGATTGACAAGTATGTCGAGAGGTATCCCCTCAGCCAGTCATACCGCCCGAAGAGCATAAAGACCTACCCAAGTGTGGACGCAGAGCCACAGGTCGTGATTAAGGATACCTGTATGGACAGCTTGGACTAATGACTAAGTAGCCATGTTGCTGACGTCATTAAAGACACCACGCCACAGCAGGGTTAGACATAAAGCACACATGCCGCCCGCACTCCAGGACACAAACAAGCACTTGAATATATGAAGAACACGAGCATACAGTTTTATAGTTAGATGACAGATACATATACATACTGTTATTGCTTTTATCATTTTTGCCATTAGCCAAACATCGCAGCGCAGAAACCGCAAGAGACAAGAGATCCTGAGCAAAGCTTGCAGATGCTTACATGCAAATAACCCTATGGAACTGCAGGAGCACATATGGGACCTGACAGAGCCAAGTGTGAATAACCTATGGGAATCTAGTCTAGCATTGACACTGTAGAAATCACAATATAAGGTTTAGGAGATGTACAGCAGGCCTCAGGCCTCAGACGCAAGAGACGAACAGAGCTCATTCACGCTGGACAGAGAGCAAGACATGTGAGACAGGACCCACAGCCAAGGTCAACAGATACAGACAACATTAAAATCCCCAGTCGACAAAGAAACCAGCTGCAGAAAAGACTAATAAATACTCATAATTTAGAGCTGCACATCTCAAATTTGTGGTCTCTGAACACGTGACGCAGCCGAAGCAGACAATGGACAGCGATCAGCGGTGGGAAAGGAGCCCTGGTCACAGGCTGCCAGGCATAGACAGCGAAAAGAATGAAACAATAAGCAACAAGTATTGCGCCGATCAGGAGAGCAGTCTCATAAGCTAAGGTGGTACACACAAGTTACAATGCAGACACATAGTCATCCTTATTTCCTTGAAGAGGTACATAGCGAGCTGAGAACCCTTGCATATCCCAGGCCTGGGGATGTCAGTTCTAGCAATCACAGTACCCTAGGGGTGGATAGCAATGGGCAATACCCAATGGTAAGTCCACCACACTGCAACAATGTTATGGTTAGTAACTCGGTGATGGACCAGGCCTGCCACCTGACATGCGAAGGGCCAGTAGAGGTGATAGAGTACTCAATCCCCACTCCCATGTTCCGATAGGTTTGCTGGAAAAGGGCCCAGGTTTTGACATCACTCTGGGTAGTAAAACTGGCGTGCGAGCTGAGGAAGAGCGAGATGTGCATGAATATTCTCTGTTCCTGTGCTGATCCCTGTTGGTTTTGCCTGTAATAAACCACAGTTTGAACTTGCCGTTGACTGCAAGGCCCTTATGAACGCCAGATCTCTTCCTGGCCACGCACTTGACATCGCAGACCTTATCACATCCCTAGAACTTGATTTTATTGCAATATCCGAAACATGGCTACATGCTGCATCCAGACCATCACTATCCTTGGCACTACCGCCTGACTATGGTATCACTCGATGCAATCGCAACACTGCCCAAACTAGAGGGGGCGGAGTTGCCTTCATTCATAAAAACTCACTTGGTCTAAGAGTGGCTACCAACTCCAAACTTGATTCGGCTGAATTACTCTCAGTCAAACTACCACTGTCGCCCAACCAAACTGCCACCCTTCTTATCTTATCTACAGACCTCCTGGTCCTGCACCTTCCTTTGTTGGCAAAATGTCTACATTACTTTTTGATAAAACGAAAACCAACTCACAAATTATCATTTTAGGTGACCTTAATCTGGGACTCGGTGACCCCAAAGACTCTACTACCTCTGACCTGGAGAATGTACTAACCGACTTCGGGTTCACCATGCACATTCAAGAACCGACCCATACCAAAGGGAGGACCCTTGACTGGTTAGCCGCCACCAATTGCAATATTAATGTCCTCGATAACACCCCCTGTTTATGGTTTGACCACCACATCATCACCTTTACTATTGACAAAGCCCCATGCTCTCATCCTACGATAGCACCAGCCCTCCCCACTAGAAATAAAAGGGACATAACCAAAGAGAAACTACTCCCACTGCTACTCCCGTCTCTCAATACAGCCACATACTCCTGCACCAACCCCACAACCTTAGCAGACACCTATAATCGCACCATGCTCACAGCCATTAACTCAATCGCCCCTATCAAACTTAGGAAGTCTAAACCGCATGCACATCTCAACTCTTGGTTTACACCTCAGTTAAGAGTGCTCCGCAAAGCTAAACGCTGTGCTGAAAACCGCTGGAAGAGTCACCCTTCTGATGAGCATAAGGACGGCTTCATCCTTGCCTCCCTCTTTTACAAAGATGCTATAATCCTTGCTAAAAAGAAGTCTCTCAATAACCGTATCATGCAAGCACACTCTAACACAAAATAACTTTTTAAGATCTTAAAGGAACTTGAATCCCCAGCCACTCCCCTGACACCTGTACCAAAGATAGTAAATGATGTGCGGTAATAGCGCTACCGCCGCATTTAAGGGTTACCGCCAGACTCGTGATGAGGCCCTTTGCCTTTTCCCCACTCACCATTGCTGAGATGGAAGACATCATCAAGAGAATCAAACCGTCTAACTTTCAAGGCGATCCTTGCCCTGCTCCTATCATTAAGGATTCTGCCCACAATCTGGCCCCATTCATCACCGCCTTTATTAACTCCTCTTTCAAAACAGGGATTGTCCCTGACAACCTCAAGGTTGCATGGGTGATCCCACTACTTAAAAAAACATCACTAGACCACTGTCCCGTTCTTGCTTAATATTTTAGACCATGCAGCATACCTGCAGATACAAGACCACCTGGAATCCAATAATATCCTGGGCCTACGCCAATCGGGATTTCGTCCCAGACATGGGACCGAAACGGCTTTGATAGATTTGAAAACCCAAATCGAGGTCTTGAAATACAACGGAAAACTAGCCTTGCTACTACTCCTAGACCTTTCTGCGGCCTTTGATCTGGTCAATCGCCAAATCCTATGCCAGCACCTTCATTCTGCTGGCCATTTCTCTGACTCAGCCACGGTGTGGATCAAATCCTTTCTGAGTAACAGATCTATGAGGGTCTTCTCACCCTACGCAGAGGAAGACCACGTTCCGATTCAATGCGGCGTCACTCAAGGTTCTTGCGTGTCACCTACACTCTACAACGTCTTCACTAAAGCACTCTTTGATGTACTTGACTATCTGGGTGTCTCCTACACTAACTATGCTGATGACACCCAGATACTCATTCCCATCACTGGCGACTATATAGCTGACACCAGGGCCTTGAACGACGTCTATCTGGTCATCCAGCCCTGGATGGCCCAGCACAAATTATGCCTTAATGACGACAAGACGGAATTCCTCATCTTGGGCTCCTCGCAATGTCTCGACAAACTAGCTCCGCCCTATCAGTCATTCATCATAGATGGAAACATCATTAAGGTTTCTAAAGACACAAAAACCCTAGGTTTCTATCTCAACGCCACTTTGTCTTTGACACAACAAACAAATGCAGTCAGATCAGCCTCTGCCTACACCAGCAAACTTATTGCAGCTTGCAGACCTTTTCTGACTACACCGAATAGCGTCATCCTAGCCAGAACTCTCATCATGTCAAAAACTGACTATTGTAGTGCTCTCTACTTAGGGACTAGCCAAGGGAACCTGAATAAACTACAAATCACCCAGAATAATGCCATCACGGCAGCTCTAAAAATTCCCAGAAACCATCACCTTTCTGGGTATAGAACTAACCTACACTGGCTACCTGTCAAGCAGAGAATCTCACTGAAAACACTCGCCCTTATCCATAAATGCCCGGCCAATAAGGCCCCCCCCCTACTGTTCCAACCGGCTCTCCCTCCACACCTCCATCCGCCCTCAAAGAACTGCCCAGACCCACAGCCTATCGATACCAAGGTTTAAACTGCAAAAAGCTGGGGGCACCAGCTTCCCTGTTCTAGCCTCTATGTTGTGGAACACTCTCCCTGCCACCATCAGATCTGAGGACTTATTTAACACCTTCAAGTTGAAAACGAAAATATGTCTCTTTGATCAGAATTGAGGCATTCCCTTATTGCTTTATGCGTCATAGTTTCGCAGTCGCCTGTTTTAGCCTCTGACTTTTCGAATTTATGGCATATTTTACCCGCCATTGTGTTAATACCATGACCGTTTCATTCTTTCTAGGTCATGCTCTGATCCCTATGCTCTGTGATCGTATGTACATATTTCTGCCACTATATCTCACCTTCTTAACTTCCATTGTAAATACATGTATGTAACAATGTTATCTATGTATGTAAATAATTTAAATTTTGTGCCCTGATGCCCCCGGGCCTGTGGGTGCTTGTTATAAATAAATAAAATACAAATACAAAATACTGAGTCCTCCATGTATCCTGGGAAGGGAGTTGGGCTCTTCAGGTCTGCAGACTTCCAGTGTCCCTCTGGCATGCCTAGGGGTCCTCTCCAACAAGTTGGTAGCAGAGTGGCTGGTTGGCTGTGCCAGCACGGCACCAGATCATCTCCTTCACTGCCGAACCTGAGAGGCTGCAGGACCCTCGCACATTTCGACAAGACGGGAAAATGCGTGTCCATCTAAAGCCCACCAGGAGCTCCTTGTAAATCATCCTGCTCGAAGTCAGTGAGTAGTCCAGGCAGACCAGGGTGGGGAGGTGAGCACCTTGAGGCGTAGTCGGCAGCTGACCAGCACCAGCAGACCACAGAGTGTAATTATTGACCCGGTCTAATGGCAGCTGTGAGTGTGAGGGAAGGTATTGAGTATTGTGAAGCCTTGTTTAGTATCATCGAGTATTGTCGAAATATTGTCTAGCATTGTCAAAGTTAGTAAAGACAGGAGCAGCGGTAGTAGTCCTTCTTCTATGTTTAGGGGACATTCGGTTTTAGAGTTAAAAGGTTCTGGTGAATAACCTAGACTATTGACTCGAGGGCACGGATGACAGAAGATATGTAAATATTGGTATTCCTGTGGGTTGGGCGTTTTAGCACGGGTCATAGATGACGGTATCCCTGTATGGGGCAGCAAGGGAGCTGGCCTAGATTGCGGAAGATGAGTCGACAGGGTAAGTCTCCTGAAGTGATATGTTTTGCACACAAGACGACCCCGCAGGTACAGTTTGATCACAAGAGAATATTGTTATACTTTCACTGGACGCGGGAAGGCAGCTGTGGGGTTTGGTAGTGACGGGCTATTACAGTGTATGCGCAGTATTTGATTTTACTGCACTACCTTGGTTAGTTTGGTGACGTCACCCATAGGTTTCTACATAGGACATAGAGAGCATGAGGAGCTAGTATTGGAAAATTGGGATTGACAGACAAGGTGAACAAGTGGAGGTGCACGGAAGGCGCATGTGTAAGATTGTGGGTGTGCCTGAGGAGCCAGCTGGTGTGAAGGAGGGGCTCTGCGTGGAGCACGCCTGATAAGTTGTGGAGCCAGAGAGGCTTGTAGAAGCTGAAAAGTATTGCCATTATATTGTGCCTTTCTCCCTTAACAGCAGGCCATCAAAACCCTCGAATTGAGGTCAGGTAAAGGTACTGAATTACTGAATAATGTATAAGGGGAAATGAGGGGGGACACATCCCTTTAGCACTTGTGTAAGACCCTTCTGCCGTATAGAGAACAGATCTGCAAGTATATTCATATTCTTTGCTTGCACTTTCTAGCATAACCTTTTTGTATATCTCTTGCCTGTACATGCTTTATTGTATATTATATTGTATTTATACATGTCATACTGTAGCTTTACCCGTATGTTTCTGTAAGCTGGTAGAGCCACCTATTTCCTTGTATGTAATTTGTAACCCTGTTTCCCAAGATATGCACCCAGATGCCTTTGGGCCTGGCGCGCTATATAAATAAACAAAACACAAATACAAATACAAGTAAAGCTTAGAATGGTCCAAAAGTACCGAGGGGAAGTTAACTAAACCATGTCCACCTTGTGGAAGTTTCACCAAAGATGTTCAGCAATCACTACTGACACACATACAGGGAATTTATAAGGGGAAGAAGCTAACAAAACACATGGCCATATTTGAGTTGTGGCGCATGTTTCATGAGGGCGAGGGGGATGCAGCAAGGCATCTGTGGATGGTGAGCCAGCAGGAGGTGAAGGAGCCAGGAATTCATCCCTCTGCACCTCCCAATGTTCCTCCAAGTGTACAATCGATAACACAGGGATGTATCCAATGCGAGAATTAAGGGCAGCAGAGGGCTACTCAAATCCGACATACAAGCCACCACCATACACTAAGGAGGAAAAGCCAATAGGTGCAGGACAGCAGGCTATTGAGCGAGAGGCAACCCGCTAGGCGCAGGAGGTCGCAAAGGAGGGGCACGGGGCATAGCCACGAACAAGTGGATAGGAGGACAGATACTCCTGAAGCTGCAAGGGAATACAGATGGAGTGGCAGAAGAGGTGACTAAGGCAATGGATGGTCTGAAGAGAAGCAGCGAAGCAATAGACTGGGCAGAGGTAATGGACGAGGAGGAAAATAAGGAGAAGGAGTGAGAGAAGAAACTTGAGAAGCAGGACATGGAGAGAAGAAGAAAAGAGAGATTGGAGAGAGAGGATAGGGAATGAAGAAAGTAGGAGGAGAGGGAGAACATAGAAAGGCAATAAGACGGTTAAATTGAAAGAGACCTCCAAGAAAGGAAGAGAGCTGAGCAAGAGCATCGAGATAGAAGGACGAGGGAAGTGGAAGAGATCGAAAGGCAAAGAGCAGTAGCAGAGCGAGAAAAATGCACGTTAGCTGAGTAGGAACAGAGGAAGTTACAGCTGGATAGGCTGGCAAAAGAGTGAGCGTGCAGAGAGGAGGATGAGCGGGCACTAAGCGCAGTAAAGACTCAAGGAGCCCTAGTCAGGGGAGATGACAGACTTGAGTATGACAGACGGACAGACCCAGACAGCACAAGCTCATGAGGCAGAAGCACAATAAACAAGGAAGGAGCAGGCCTGGTGTCCCAGGGAGGAGGAACTAGGTATGACTTAAGAGACATTGATCTCAGGCCTAACACCGACTCAACATCGAGGAGGCTGAGTTTCGCAGACGATTTTTGTAGTAACATGGACACAGGGTCTGATAACGAGGACAGGCACAGTGGGGACAAGAAGGGGGAGAAGTCCCAAACCCAGTCGACAGGGGGGACAAAGAAGTGGATGGCATAGGAGTTGAAGACGCACACAGGGGGAGAAAATGGGGGCAGCTCGAATGAGCACACACGGCTGACAACCGACTTCAACACCCAATGGGACACCACCACATATATCGATAGGCTTAGAGACGTCCCAGGACAAAGGAAATGGGAGACAGCAATGGCATGTTCAAGGGGGCATTTGTCCAGGAGGTAAAACGACGGCAGGAGAGTGCTCATACTGCAGCCAATAGATGTATGCACAGGAATCGAGAGTGAGAAAGGGGACATACAAGTAAGACTGACTAGAAGGACGCATGAGGAAGAGGTGACATTCAAAAAGATGCCCTTACTAAAAAGAGGAGGGGTGAAACCTCTGTTTGAACCATGGAAGCACACTGACAAGGAGAACGTGAAGTGCAGTTTAAAATAATTGAGTGCAGGGGCTGGGAAATGAATCTATGAGATGCAGAAAATGACAGCGGGACAGGCTGTGGGTTAGCTGTGGGAGACGTGAATGGACTTTTAGTATCGATCCTAGGAGATGCAGCTGATGATGTATGAAAAAGGGCGGGGTTTCCGGGGCTGATGACACAAAGCACAGCACATCAAGGTTCACTGCTTGCAAACTGCAGAGCAGCAGTATGGCACACACTGAGGACACAATCCCCAGACATATCAGACATTGGGGCGATTATGTCATGGAAAATGAGGGAAGACGAAAACCCTGTGCAGTACATTAAGGAGATTCAAGAGCTCTGGTGCCTTGAAACCCAAGAGCCTTGGAACAAAACAGTAGCAATATTTTATCAAATACCAGTATAGGGGCAACCAGAAGAGTTAAAGGAAACTGGTAGGGATGGAGGCGGAAGGGTGGCCAGAAATACAGCTCATGATAGTTCACCATTGTAGGTTATGGCAGGAGAAGATTAAGAAGAAGGCAGAGGAAAGGAAGATAGATGAAGTGAAACTAGTACAGAAAAAGCTATAGTATGCGATAAAAGGGGTGGTCATAACCAGCCCCAACCACAGGAACAGCAGCCGCAGCAGCAGCCACAACCACAGCCCTTTGCACCACCCATGCGATGAGGGTTTATGGGGTGGATTAGCCGACAGAAGGGGTTCCGAAGAAGGGAGGCCAACAGAGAGGGTGTGGCGTTGGACCACAGATGCATCACAACCAAAGGGGCTTCCCAGGGGGATTTCGAGGATATGGCCAACAGATGCAACAGGACCCAGGGGATTTTTCAGGAGGTTCCAAGGGCAAGAGAGGGAGCCACCACAGTGCTGGGCCCATGGGCACACAGGACACATTTCAAGAGTGTATAGGTACAGGGGGATGCAGCAGAATTGGGGAGGGCAGGGCCAGCAGCCATACCAAAGGGACCAGGATGATTATTATGCAAAGGACCAACAGCAGCAAGGACATATCAACAGATGCCACAAGCACAAGCCCCACAGACACAAATGCACATACCACAGTATGCACTAGCACCACAGATTTGAGGGAGCACACAGCAATTAGCAAAAATACAAAACAATGACGTGCCCACACACATGGACACAGTAGCGACCGTTCCCATCAGACAACTATGAGCAGTTATCATGGTAGGAAACAACCCCTTCACAGGGAATGGGATGTTCCTGTACCCTCAATAGGACAGCCCACAGATAAACTTGATGTGTCCCATCCTGCTGAGCAACCTTGCATAGAGGTGGCGATAGGTGACAAAGCTTTTTCCTTTCTTGTTGACACAGGGGCAACTAGGTCCTGCATTAGGGAAGGAGCATTTAAATTGTCCGGTGATGCCATGAACACTCAAGGATTCTCTGGGGCTCAGGAAGTCGTTCCTTTTACAGACAATGGGCCTCATTACGACCCTGGCGTTAGGGGGTTAATGGCGCCAGTAGAGCTGCCGGTGCCGTTAACCCCTCACCGACTCATTATGAGCTCTACTTGCGGGTCCGGCTAAGGACGCCTGGTAAAACCAGTTGTCCTTAGCGGGTTTTGCGAGCAGACCAGGATGCTAACAACGGCCAGTCATTAACGGGCCCATTGTTAGCATCCTCCCCATTCCAATTGAGCCCTATAGGGGCTCAAATGGGAATGGAGATGTACCGGGTCTGGGTCCCTTGAATGGGGAAACACCGGGCCCTCCAAGGTCAGAATGGCCTGGTGTTTTCCCATTCAAGAAACCCAGACCCGGTACCTGCTATGGGGGTAGCCATGCCGCTAAATGCGGCATGGCTACCTAGCGGCATGGCTACCTCCATACTCGGAATGAGGCACAATATCTCACTTTCTATTGGAAATCACAATCTATCACTACCTTTGCTTTACTCTCGACAGACATTCTGGGACAAGACATTATGAGCAGACTGAACATGACCATCTCATTTACAGACAAGGGAATAGTGTGCTCCACACCAGGCATACACATACTCGATGTAAGACAGATTGTCCAACCATATTGTGGATAAAAGGTACAGAGGGGGGTGCCAGTGGACCCAGAAATGTTCCAGTATGGAACTGACATTGTCATTGCATGGCTTCCAGGAATTGCAGGGAAAATGTGGCAAGTTCCAAATGAGTATCTATTCAGGCCAGAGCTACAATGGACAAGATAGAGCAAACCATAGTGCCAATAGAAATAGAGGCAGTGGTTGCAAGAGAGGATTGGATTGCAGTACATGGGATGAATGGCACAGGACGGGCATGGAGATCAATGATCGCAGAGCAGAGGGATGCAGGTTGACAACAGTGACAGACAAAGAGCTTTTCAGGGAAGAGCGGCTAGAAATAGAGGTGATGTTCGAAATGAGTGTGACTTATTGGCAGACAATACACTACAGGCAAGTACCACAGAGAATGGCAATGGTGCTGGAAGCCCTGTTCCCATTCTGGGAGGAAGACATGGCCAAGGTACCCAGCACCCTATGGACTACAAGTCCCTGTGCTGTGGGTTTAATAAAGATCATAGGGGAGTGGAGATCAACTTGAAGCCAGGAACAATTTTACCCAAAGTAAAGCAGTACCCCCTAACGTATGAAGCAGATGAAGGCCTTTATGAGACAATCACAGCACTGATTGAAAGATGCATCTTAGTACCATCAGAATCCCCATGTAACACTGCAGTGTACCTAGTATGCAAGGCAAAGCGAGGGTCACAGCGTTTCATACAGGATGTAGGGCCTCTTAACCATATTGTAGAAGCAGAGTATCCTTTAGTTGCAAATCCAGCATCAATTTTGTGCAGCATCCCGGCAGAAGCTGCCTGCTTCACAGTCATTGATGTGAAGAATGCCTTGTTCTCAGTGCCACTACACCCAGGCTCACAGGACCTCACCAGCTTTATGTACAGAAACCAGAAGTGCAAACATGCTTGTTTACCACACGGGTACTGCGAGTCACCATCTATCTTTAACAGAGTGATACAGATGGACGTGAACAATGTATAGATGGAAAGCACAGTTTTGTAATATGTAGATAACATTTTGATCTGCAGCACGACAGACAATCAGTGTAGGAAGTACTCAGTACACATGCTGACTGTGTTAGCTGACAAGGGACAATATCCCAAAGTGGCCGACAGATCACCCCAGAGAGAGCAGAGACAATACGCAAGACACCCAAGCCCACGACAGTGAGGGAAATGCAGCAGTTAGTAAGGTTGTGCAACTACTGCAGAGCATGGGTCTTTTACTACAGCTCCACATCTGCGTGCACCCCATCGTTATCGCTGCTGACTTCTCCAATTGACAAGACAGATGGGGTCAGGCATACTGGGACTGCAGTGGTAAAACTGAGGGAAGTCGGGACAAGTGCAGTGGTAGCCAGTGCGTGACTGTCATCGCATTTTTCAGCACAAGCAGCAGAACTAGGGGCTCTAACACTGGAACTGGAAAACAGCATTGAGAAGGAGGTGACAATTTATTCTGACTCGGCCTATGTCACATCAGCAGTACACTCTGGGCTGTCACGATGGCTCAGGAGAGGGTTCAGAAGGGCAGAAGGGACTCCAGTAGAGCACACACTTTTGCTGGGCAGACAGATTGAAGTTATTGCTTACCCATCAAAGGTAGCAATAGGGAAGTGGCAATCACACACAAAAGGGGAATATCCCATCTCAAGGGGAAACTAGACAGCAGACTTTGAGGCCAAGTGCATAGCATATTTTGCGGAGCAATGGGAACTAGGAGGAGCCTCAAATGTGAAAGCGTGCACCAGGAATATGGTACTTAAGGAAGGGTACACCATGCTGCCTGAAGCACAGATCATGGAGTTGCAGGGAGCTGCACCCAAGGAAGAGAAGGAGCTGTGGATAAGGAGTGGATGTTCAATGTCTCCAACAGATGCCCTATGGCGGCAGGAAAACACAGGGAAGGTGGTGATGCCAATAGCATTATTGAACACAGCATTAACACAATTGCACTATCCAACACACAGGGAAGGAGGTCATTGCTACACGTATTGGAGAAACATGGTTCTGCCCCAATTTGACTGAACATGTGCCTGAATTTGGGAGCAACTGTTTGACTTGCCAGCAGTTTACAGCAGGGCATACATTGAGAGTGGTGAGAGGAAGCATACTGAGACCAGTAGGCTCATTCCAGAATTTACACATGGATCATGTCAACATGATCCAGGTCCGTCAACAGTACAGCTACACGATAGTGGTCATATGCCCCTTTTACAGGTGGATTGAGGCTGGGACCTGTTTGCACACTGATGCCCTTAGAGCAGCCAAGTTCTTATTCAAGTAAGTTTTTCCAAGGTGGGGTGTGTGTGAGGCCCTGCGGTCTGACAATGGGCCTCACTTTGGTAACAAAGTTTTTCAGCACATCACAGCATTGTTGGACATCCAACATACGTTTGCCTGTGCGTACCACCCACAAGCAAATGGGATGTGTGCATACCTGAATGGCCTCTTGAAATAGTGCATAGCCAAGACACAGCAGAGTACCAAAAAGAATTGGCTCACTGTTTACCTCTTGCACTGTTTGCATTGCACACTGAGCCTGGGTCCGACCACCATATAACACCCCATGAGCAGGTAACTGGATGGCGCATGCATATTCCCCTGGCTCCTCCAACAAGAGCACTGAAGGATTGTGAGAATAGTGCAGATGTGTTAGGTCAAGAAATGAATGACTATTTAACTTCTTTGTGGGCTTGCGCTTCTTTTATCTCTTGCCAGATGCAACGACATCGTAGAGGCCCAGAAGAAAGCAAAGATAGCAACTGCAACAGCACACCACAAGTCTCTGAGTTTAAAAACCCTGTGAGAGTGGGGGATATCATCCTCCTCAGGAACTTTGTGAGGCGCTGGAATGCGCCCAGGATCACTGGCCCAAATATAGTGGAAAAAGTGGCTGACTGTGCTGTCAAACTCGAAGGGAAGACAGTCTGGAACCTTTTAGCAGATATCCAGCCCTACAAAGCAGTAGTCTCATATGGCAACAAGGTCGCTTGACTGACAGGGCCAACGTTCAGCCACTGGAAGAGCTACAAGTGCGTTCTGAATTTACACGACCGAGAGGAGGACATCCAATGGTCATGCGCTCCCAAGCAGTAGAAGTGGAGATGGGAATACTTGTGGACATTGATTAAGACCACTGTTTGTTTTTTATTTTTCCCTTCCGCACACAATGTACACGAAGGCTGATGTAATTGTTGAAAGTTATCCATGTTTCTCTCTAACCGTCACCCAGATACTTTCTCAAACCAATTTGTTCATGCTGTAAGGAGACCTAGCAGATTCCAAGCCCGATTCCCTGGAGTATACTATCTTGCCTTTATAGAGTATTTGGTCCACACGTACACCGGCTTCAGCATGAGGACCCCCCCACTCTTTGCACACTAAGAGACCCATCAGTAGGAAAATTGTGGGAAACACTTATGTACGAGCGCGATAGAAATAAAATATCAATCAATCAATCAATCAATCAATTGTTTGCCTTTGCCATTAGCGATTATTTGGTCCGCGGGGCTTAAGGAGTAGTTACACTACTAACTAACGCATTTCTTTGCGCATTTCAGGCAGCCAACTATATCTTCAAGCTGCAAGGATCCAGCAGCGTAAGTGAAAATGAGGGAACCAATAAAGAACATTATTATTATGTTGTCTGTGTTATTTACAAGTGGGTTAATGGGATTTGTATTTTGGCGATTATACCTTGTTGCTAGTACTACCGCTGTACCCCCTACTAACATTCCTCAACCCGAGCAGGTGAAACAACCATGTCAGGTGGACAGGATAACACTGCTGATAAGGTAAGGAGAGGTAAGCACAGTGTTGACACAGACATGAAAGGGTTGACATGTATCTCACCGACACTGCTCGAGTGTCTAATAACATGTGGTCCAAACACATGACAAAAGTAGGTAAGGAAATCTCTGGTAATAGCTTTTTATGTCTGCTCCTTAATCCCCTATGCCATTAGTGCCTCCAGAATGTTCATAGAAAATGAAATACCAGCAGCCAGAGCAAAATGCCTAATGTACCTCTCAATGGTGCAAACAAGAGGTAGGTTTCAAGGGAAGACAGCCACACTGAGATGGATGTCTAAAGCAATGTTCCCGTATGAAGACAGTTAAATAAAGACATTAGACATGATGAACAATTATTGGCAGCTAGATGAAGCTATAGAGTACATAACAGATGGACAAGACAAGGGAGAAACAAAGACTATCACCCTGAAAAAGCTATCATGTTCATGAAGAGGAGTTAAGGAGACAGGAGGAGAGCCTGGTTACTGGGAAAGACCACAGATACTAGTATATGGCCAATAATACACTAAGGATGGATGGCAGGATACTGGGAAGCAAGGAACTGACACTAGCACAATCACCAGTGAACAAGGTACAGGAAGAGAATGACATGTGCCTGAAAGAGTGGGATGCTAGTGCAAAGCTGCTGACATGGGTGGAGAATGAAGCTGGACTAATGCCGATAATAACCCTGAAAACACCAGCACTGCACTATCAGAATAATGGCAAAGCTGAAGTTGGTGAAAATGTTGGATGCAAGAGCGTTGAACAACATGCAGCAATGAAAGCAGGAACGGCAGTACTGATGGACCCGTATTGGGCTTGCGGATCGAAAGCATATGAGAAGCTGCCACCTGACAGGGGAGGAGTTTGCTCTTTGGTACACATCAAGATGCCTTTGTTGGTCGTACCACGGAAGGATGTGAAGCTTGGCGAGTTCCTGAAGATGGACAATACAAAAAGAAAGAAGAGATCGGTAGAAGTGGAACCAACAGCCAGGGCAGAGAAGGCAGAGAAGTCAGCAGGATTGAGCAGAGTAAATAGAGGGGGGAAATTACTTCTCAGAAGCATCAGAAGCAGCACTAGACCCATTTCCAGTGGAGCAAAGGCTGTTTGGCAGGACGCAAATGTTTATTGCATCAATAATACAAGCGCAAAGTGGTTACAGATCACTCGCTGGGAGCTGATGGTGACTATTAATTCTACAGTGAATGGGTTAAATGCAAGAAAGGAAGAGCTCCGAGCAATAAGGTTGGTGGCTCTCCAGAATAGGTATGTTCTGGATCTCCTCACGGCTATGGAAGGAGGAGTTTGTGCAAAAATAGGGAGTTCCTATTGCACATTCATACCTGCTAATGACGAAGATAATGGAACACTATCAAATGCAGTAGCACAACTGGCACAGATGAATGCCAAGATGGAAGATGAATCAAGGGGGACAGGAAAAGGCAAGAGCTGGATAGCACACTTATGGTCATGGAGCCCTCATGGATGTCAGACGGACTAAAGGTGATAATGGGAGCTCTTGTGCTGGCAGCAGCATCAACGTGCAAGATACAAATCTGCATTGCAAGGTACAAATAAACAGCAAAGGAAGCCAACAGAATGCAGATCCTGATGGACGTGAATATAGGAGAAACATAGGACAACATTGTGGCTGTAAGAGACAAGATAAGAGAACGAATTGCAAAATACTATGAAGGAAAGTGGGTTTGGTGCAACCCTGAAATGTGTGCTATTACATGAACTAGTCATTTGACGACTACACAAACTACTACGGGCACCTCGGAGGAATAACAAAGATATGGCAGCCACGATCGAAGGGACTGTGATATAAGGATGTGGTCGACAGGTCGACCAGAGGGTGGACTGAAAAGGGATGGGGAACCTACCACCCCACCTCCTCCTACCAAATTCATGACAAGGAAGAAAGCCAGAAAACACCACAATCATCCATTCTATTTTGGACAAATCCCCAATGGATACATGATTGACAAGTATGTTGAGAGGTATCCCCTCAGCCAGCCATACTGCCCGAGGAGCATACAGACCTTCCCATGTGTGGACAAAGAACCACAGGTCATGATTAAGGATACCTGTATGGAAGGCCTGGACTAATCACTAAGGAACCATGTTGCTGACATCATTAGATAGAGACACCACGACATAGCAGCGTTAGACATGAAGCACACATGCCATCCGCACTCCGGGACACAAAAAAGCACTGAAATACATGAAGACCACTAGCGTACAGTTTTACAGTTAGAGGACAGACACATATGCATACTGTCGTTGTTTTATTATTTTTGCCATAAGCCAAATGCAGCAAAGCAGAAACCGCAAGAGACAAAAGATCCTGAGCAAAGCTTGCAGATGTTTACATGCAAATAACCCTATGGAACTGCAGGAGCACCTATGGAACTTGATACACCCAAGTGTGCTGAAAAACAACTGTAATATTTTACTACACCATTAAGTATTACTCACCTAGTATAACTGAATGTTATCCTGAAGGTAGTTAGGATTTTTACTGACCTTTGTCTGCCTGTTGCCATCCTAAAATAAGTTAGAGGGTTATTGCTTACCTTAGTTTGTGTTCCACTGAGCTGAAAATCAACTCTAATAGTTTATTACAATATTAGGTTTTAGTCACCTGGTATAACTGAGGGTTATCCTAAAGATAGTTATAGGTTCATACTTGTTAGGCAAGAATTGATGTAGTAACACTGTGTGAGACTACACAACTCTTGTCATCTTAGGTAACTCACCTTTTGGTATAGGGCTTTACTACACAAGTTGGTAGTGTGACTGAGCAGCCAGGCCTACCTCAAGAGGGCTGAATGGGAGCTGAAGAGCTGTAGCAATGACATTCACAAATGCAAGTAGCCAAGTAACACTTATACTCAAGGTTTCAGTTATAAATATGTATTTATTTATTTATTTAACATCACATTTTAAAAAAGCGTTCTTTAAAAAGGGAAAGATATGTAACAATCAAACATACTTTAAGATACTTTTCCAGAATCAGGATAAGTTTAGTGGATACTCTTTAGAGATGTTTTTTACACACCTCCTACAACCGGAGGTGACTTCATTCACAAGGACAGTAATGGCATTTATATATCACTAGTACACTTTTCAGATTCTGAGGTTGCAGAAAGGAAGGGTTAAAGGAAGGAAAAGGGTTAAACAGGTTCTCAGGGCATGTGAGTATACTTAAACCTTCCAATGAAGTCTAGACAAAACCTTTACCAGCAATAACAGTCTAAAAACATGTTATCACCTCTGCGGGACAGAAAATATTAGTCAATGGACTAGAAGTGTCTACAGGGAGCCAGGATAGCCAAAGTCAATTGGATCACAGTCTCTGGAGCTAAGGCACTTCATTGTTAATTGAAGTCTTGCAGACAGTTAGAGAGTTTTGTAGAAATCACGTATAGGGTCACAAGCTGTTACACTTGTGGAAAGCAGAGTTGAAATCAACTCTAAGAAAAGTAGCCACTGCAAGTCTCATCTGAGAAGAGCAAAGCTAGTGACACTGAGGTAAGAACCCCTAGTCACCCCTAGTCTGAACAGAACCTCTGTTTTGAAGAATAGTGGTTCTGCTGGATTCTTTCCTGTTGCAGTGATGTAGATCCTGGGTTCCTGAGCCTCAGTTGTGGGGACAAGAGGGACTATGTCTGCAGGACTCATGCAGCAGCGATTTTGAGGTCATCGGCAGCTATGGGCTCTTTTCAGATCAGTGGCACTTCGCAGTGTCAGCACACGGTAAACAGCACCACGTGGCTCTTGGATACCAGTTGGGCTTCCTTCACTCCTTCAGTCCTGCACTCTGGTGAGGGGACTCGAGTTCGGGTCGTCCTGCTTCTGATATGATATGATATTTTGTTTGTATCATGCTCATTTTCAAGTTTTCAGAGTGTGACCCTTCTGTAGGGTCGTTAGGAGAAGCCTGGATCTCCTGGGTCAGATTGCAGACGTTACACTCGACTATGGATTTCTCGACACCCGCCACTCGGTTCCTGCAGCAGCAAAGAAGTACAACCAGTCGGGGAAGATGGTGCAGTGAAGTTAGTCTCTGGGTTAGTTGGTCCCACTAATCCAAGGGAAGAAGTCATCCCTTCCGGAGCTTCTCTTGTCGATCAGAAAAAGGAGTTTCAGAACAGCAGCAGGGCTTCATCAAGCAATTCAAAGGTCTAGGAGGATGCAGCAAGCTTTGTCCATGGTTTCTTCATCAGGTATTCTTCCCAGTGGTCGACTCTGCCTAGTCCCAAAATCCTCACCTTTTAAACAGTTTTCGCCATTCATGCACAGCCTAGGATGTCACTCAAACAGCAGGGTGGCTGTCCTGAAAGGACAACCGGCCAGCCAGTCAGGATGGGTTGTATTCAGGCACTCCTATAGACAAAGGACAGGGGAGTTTCGGTACCTCCCTCACTTCCTGCCCTTCCAGAAACACTGGAGCCAGTGGCAGGTTTCTGCACTGAAGCCCACCAAAGGCAAAATAAACAAATGGCTCAAACCTGGCTTGGTGGGCAGAGTAAAACCCAAGAAAGATCTCACAAACAGAAAATGGTAAAAAAAGAACACTGGGGCCATTTTGATAAAGTGGTCACCCATGGGTGTTATACTGCTGCTGAGGATTCAGCCTGTGGTAGAAAAGCACAATGGTAGGAAAATAAATTTAAAGTAGTGAGGGCAACATAAGAAATGTTACATGAAAATGTAGGATAAGGGGATACTAGGCAACCCCCCAGCACTCCACATAATATAGTGTGTGCTGGACCCACAAAGAGAAAAGGTAAATAAAGTCAATTTCACTTTACTATTCTTGGGAACAGTAGTTCACACAAGAAAAGGTATTTAAACCTAATGAGAAATCTAAAGGATTTCTCTGTGACACTGCACTGAAGTGCTGTGTGTCACCATCCAAATCGTAGAGGCCTATGGAGTTTATCAGACTCCAAAAACAAAGCAAACACAAAATCCAAATCAGGTCAAAACACATAAAAGAGAGAGAAAGGTCTCAATCACTCCAGGGTTAAATTTAAAAAGTCCTAAAGTCCAGCAAAAGAGCTAAAATCTCCCTAACAACACTGTTCCATGCATTTGTGTTCCACCGTTCAGAAATGTATCCTGGTAAAAGGGTTGGTTTACTATGTGATGTCTTAACCGAGTGTCACTGCATGACTGACAGGGTCTACTACCCTTGAATTACTGACTGTATTCAAAAAGTATACGTAACCTGGTTTTACACGCCAAGAATAGTTGATTGCATTCTGAATGGGTTATAGGTTTACCTAACCTTGAACTGATGACTACTATTCTTAATAAGGTAATACGTTGGGTATCCCTTAAGTATTGAGTTGTTTTTTATAATTATGTTCATGTATAATGTGATCATACTTATCTCCTCAAGATTTATCTGGGCCTACTTGTATTCAAATAAACCATTTATTTTTACAATACATAGTATTTCAGTGTTTCTTTGGACCATATGTATCCTACAATTTCTTTGTACCAAGCTACTGCCCTCTCTCCCTCCTAAAATAAGGCTGGCTGTTCATGCTATGCTACCAAATACTACAGCCTTATACTAAGAGTGGAGTTTTGCATTGTCTCAGTTGCATAGTTTTATTAAGCTCTTAACGGGACTTCAGAGAAATGGTCCTAACAGTCCTCTTCACAATGCTATGGAGAAAACAAATGTTCTTCTCCCCAGCACCAATGCAAACTGCTGATTTTCCTCTTAACATTCATGGAAAATCAGTGTCCTTCCTGCATAAGGAATGGAAACTACAGCTGTGAAAACACATTCTCTCCCCTCCACATCTATGGAATCTCATTTACCATCCCCTGTTAGCTATGTAAATTCAAAATCCCCCCAGTGACAGATATGAAACCTCAGGTATTGCTACACGACAGCTGTTGAAACCTGTGATCCTCACCTGTCAGTTAGATAAGCACTGTGTCTTCCTACCAACAACTTGGAAAACTCATGGCCACCCCGCCCCACCCTTTGATATATGGCAGAATCAAGACCTTCCATAGGACCCAGCACTATGCAACCTCATGGCACTTTCCCTGAATGCCATAGAAACACAGGGTGCACTCCTGGCAGCTATAGAAACTCATGTCACTCTCCTATAGTTAAGGAAAGTCATGCTCCACAACAAATTTAAAGGAGTCGTGACCTTCCAGATGGCTACGAAAATGTACGTCCCTCTGTAGCACATTTAGCATTCCTAGTCTTCTTTTCAGGGCTTCCTCCAATCGGCTCTTCCAGCCATAGTTCAACATCAGGCTTCTATTGTAATTTCCAGAATCTCAGAATTACTATTTTAGCACACACAATGTCACAAAGAAGCCATTTAATATTTAATTATAAGACTCAATTGAGCATAGTTGTTGCTAGTAGTATTAATACTTACGCATTTCAGTTTATCATGTTTCTGTTTGTCGGCCCTTTTTTCTACAATGCTTCCATACAGTATATCAATATCTTCCTATATGAACAGAACATGTGTCCAATGTTAACTCTTGGGGCATCACAGTACCATTAGAAATCAAAACCATGAATATTTATTTATTAGATTGGAAATGTGTACAGTACCAAAATATAATACTACTCACTTCAGGGTGCTTCATACTGTCTGAACGGGTTTTATTTCGTCTGGTGAAATATAATCATGCAAAACAATGATATGCCTTTTCAATATTAATTACACTAGCCATTAAAATGAAATCTTCATTGTAAATATGTTTGCATTTTATGAAATGTCCATTTTAAATTTCATATGTTTAAAATATCTCAAATAATAATTATTCAGATGTGTGCGGTATATTACATAATATTTCACACAGCAAATTTTAGATTCATACCATTTTGCATCCGGTCATGACTAGTTGCATTGTTTTAAAAAATCCTTCCTACGTACCAATGATAAGAAAACAGCAATGGCATTGAAAACAATAATAGAGTAATTGGCCCTCATTTTAAGTTAGCCGGTATCCCGCTGTTACTACCAGCGGGATACCGGAAAACTGTACTGCCATTTCCACTTCTTGGTCTGCCAGAATTACTGGAAGATTGCAAGAGGCCGAAAACCTGGCCAATCCCCATTCAATGCAGTCCCATAGGACTCCAGGAGGGATTTACCTGTATTACAGGCACCGGTATTACCGGGCCGGTAATACTGGAATATTTTTTTGTATTTTCATTTCAGCTTATTATAAACTTTTTCGCAAACAAAACAAATTCCATTTAAACCACCAACAATCATGTTGGGCGTAGTACTCTTAAACCAAAACAAAAACAAACCAAAAAGCAGGGGGAAAGGAGGGGGAAAGAGTGGAGGAAGAAACATAGGAGAGAAAGAAGGCAGTTAAAATGTCTGCACAAATCCTCAATATCAACACTAGTGGTCTTCTGGCACCTTTTAGCCCTTTATAATGGCATGAACTGTTATAGTTATCCAGACTCCCCTGTTCCTATCTCCTTTCCATGCTTTCTCCTAAATACGCCATACAGAAACTGGACAGCTGCGAAATCCAGGGATGATTGGTATCTCCCCAATAGCAGAATCGACTAATCTCCCAGAGAAATTGAGATAAACTTAGACGGAGTGTTGGAACAGAGCTTTGTTCTTAAGTCCTGAACGCTTTACAAGAGGTCAGTAAGGGGCACAACTTTTTTCTGAATCAAATCTTCGCACAACCAACAGTGTAAGGTTCTAAGGGCCCGGACCAGCCCTTACAGCAAGCACCTCTCAGTTAGGAAAGAAACGCAGCCTAATATATTGTGCTCTCTCATAGCTGTTAGGAGATTTTTCCAGGTAATTTGGGATTGACCCACATGCCCTTATTTCACACTTTAACTGCGGTATAGCTTGTTGCTTCTTCTGAAGTTATTATCAAGTCTGTCCTCCATAAGCTTTTCTTCACCTTATTTGGATTTGTGCATAGATCTTCCTCTGAGAACGATAGGCTGTCCAACAATGATTTGCAATGTAGATCCCATTTCTGGAGGGCTCTATCATTGTTCAAATCCAGTTCTTTTTACAGCAACTTGAAAAGTGGAGGTTGAGGTGCCTGGGTGCAGCCTTGTTTAAGCCCCCTTGAAGTTTGTATTTCGTCAGAAAGTAACCCTGCAGCATTTAACCTTACTCTCAAGGTTTTCCCAGTGGGCAGTGCCTTTAGCTGTTGTAAAATGTCTCTCGGCCAACCCCAGCTTGATAACTTGTCCCAGAGCTTAGGTCTACTCACACTGTTGAATGCCTGAACAAAATCGACAAAGGCGACATAGATTTTTGATTTCCCCCCCAACGCCCTACTTTTTAGAAGTGAAAATAGGGTGATGTTCATGCACGTTTCATGCCTTTTGACAAAGCCCGACTGGAGGGCATCTATGTGGCCCTCACTTTCAGCCCATGTGTTCAGCCTTGCCAGTAAACAAGTCCCACAAATCTTCCCATTACATCCAGGAGGGCGAAAAGGCGATAGTTCTCAGGGTTGTCCCTGTTGCCCCTCTTGAATATTGAGATGATAATAGCCCGTCTCCAGGAATCAGGGATAGTATGTGTTGCTCAATCATTTTAAAGAGTGTGGACAAAAAATGTGCCCACAACTCTGGCTCTTCTTTTGGCATTGCATTGGTCATGCCATCAGGGCATGGGGCGCTACATGAGGTAGATTCCTTGATCAAACCCAAGAGTTCCTCCACGTTTTTCTCTACGTACCATTCACCATTCCACCCATCTTCCATGTCCAACTCCTTTTGGTTTCTGAAGGAATATAAAGATCTAAAATGGGCCAACCAGGTTACTTCCAAAAACCCATTTAACTGATAGGCGTCTTGAGCAAAGTTTGTGCCCTTCATTAGGGCCCATACCTCTTCCGGGCTCTTTTTACTTAGTGCCCTCAACATGTCCTCAGCATTTTGCTGCAGCATGTTAGCTTTATATCCCCATAGCCAGTACCTGTAGCCATTCTTTAAGCCGCTGGTTGCCAACGTTAGAGTCTCCTCATCCTGTGCTTTTAGACATCTTAGGACTTTCCTAAGAGCTCTTTTTTTGGATATTAAGGTGCTGTTGTAGGTGTGCCAATGTCTTCCTAGGCCACTCCCTTCGCCACGTTTTGTGGGCATGAATGATTGTAAAATTGGAGTGTAATCCAAGATGTTAACCAGGCCATTTGATTTCTTTACCTTAGTTCTTGGGCGGACAAGGTCTTAATGTTCTTTCTGGGCATTTTAGGCCTACAGCCCCATTGACCACTTCTACTGCTGCAATCATCCCAACCTTTGTCTTCCGATTGCAAACACCCAGTTTTAATTTTAGCAAGTTATGATCGCTTGCATTTGTTTTCATCATCTCAAATATTTGTATTCTTGGGATTAGATCTCTGGAGAGAAAAATATAGTAAATAATTGCTGATTGAGCGCTTCTAGACCAAGTTGGGTTACAAGCTATGTCGCTGTCAAAACAGCCCTTCAGTATGTGAAGATCTCTGTGGTCCATTGCTATTATCCATGTCAGCCATCTTCTTATAGAGGGTGTGAGATTCACCATCTCTGTTATGTTTATGCCACACTTTTTATTTAGACACAAGATGTTCAGGTTCCCACACATTATTAACGAGGCTGGCTCATCGGTCGCGTAGATTTCATCAATAAGATCACTAATTTTACATATAAATTCCACCATACCCAGTGGGACCACCTTTTGGATAAAATTATTTGGGTTCACCATACTCACCACTTCTAGACCCATCCCGTTCCTTAGAGCAAATAATAAACTAGCTGATGGTCTTCCCACCACTGCTGCTATAGCTGGATTATTGCAGGCAGTGTAGCCATCCAGGGTCAGTTTTTTGCTCATCCAGGCCTCCTGCAGGCAAATTAAATCAAAGTCTCCTAACTTGATTTCCCCCATTTTAAAAAGATGGGAAGACCCCCTGGTGTTCCAGGAGCCCAAGTTCAGAGACCTGAGAATGCACCCCCTGGGTTGCTACTGGGGATGGGATCTTGATATGGCCCCCAGAAGCAAGGACCATGAGCTTTCCCCTAAAGGAGTTGCTATCATCTTCTTGGGTATTTCCACCTTTCTTCCTGACTTCAAATCTCCACTCACCATGATCAACATCCTCAGTTTTTCTCTATTCTGCTCTTTTTCTTCAGCCAGTTGAAAGAGACCAATTGGTTGCCTTGAATTTAACCACTCCCCCTCATCTCGACTATGCCCACTTTATTCTGAGAAGGTTCTTCAAAACTTGGTCGACATCTTTTTTTGCAAGAATTGTGTTCACTTTCTCTGAAGTTCAGTTCAGTTGGCCCATTTTTCCGACCCGTCACCATTGTTAGGGCGAAGCCCTGAAGTCTCAGGCTCCCACTTGATTCCATTTATATGTGTTTCACGACAGAAGAGTGAATATGGAGATAAACTGCATCCATACAAGCCTTAGCTGGGAATTCAATCACAGATAGATCTTCCATTGATATCTTTCTCAGGGGTGGTATACACTTATACAATGGAACCTAACTAGGACGTTATGTCTGTTAAGTTTTAAAGATTCTTCTTTACCCATAATTCTTTCTAAGTGCAAACTACAAGTTTGGTCTCCTTTTTCTTCTTTTACAGATCCACGCTAATCAATTTTATTAATACAATGTCTAGTGTTAGGAGTCTCATTCATCAGTGTTTGTGATTTTTTATGGGTTATTCCCAAAAGTGCTCTTTTATGCTCTGATGTTATAGACAAGTTGTCCAAAGGCCTGTCACCAGATGGCTTATCGGAGTTCAATAAACTTATGTATGCTCCAGGTTGAGATTGCACTTGGGCTTGTGGATTGCAGAGATTTGACATAAGATCTTTCTTGGACTGGGCACTACTGTCTTCCAACTTTAGTATCAGATTATTTTGATATTTGGCATCTGCTATACTACGTTTTTCTGCCAGTGTTTGAAACTGGTTTCTTAGCTCGCTGGCCACCAATTGAACATGCTCCAAGTAGTTATTGTTGACTACTCTTTCAGCCGTAGTAGTTTTTTCATCTTCAAACAACATATCCTCTGCCCTCTGTTTCTACCCTGTACACCGACAAGTTCATCATTGAGAGAGAAGCTACTTCCACCTCATCAATTACTGACTCCTTTAACACAGGTGCATGGAACTGGGCCTGGGCAGCCATAAATATAACCTCTCAGGATTGACTGGGCTTGTTTGTCTCAATTTCATCACTTCCTTCCAAACAGCTGGAATAGTTAAATTCTTGTCAAGTTTCCCATCATATTTGATCTCGTTGGTTGCTGCGATTTTACACTCTTTGATTTTGCTGCCTGCTTTAATCTCCTTATCCTCTTCATCATCTTTTCCCCAAATATTGAGAATAAATTGGACGTACTGGCCGATGATGCCTCCCCTTCCTTCACAATCTCAATTATATGGGAAGATATAAGAGATCAAGTATTACTCTTGGATGCCATTAGGCACTCCAAGGATGCCAAGGCCGTTGGGGGTGGTGGGAGCAACCAATGAGCTGGCTTTGCTGGTCCTTTGGCAGTCCATGATAACAACAGGCTCCACACTCAGTGGTTGATTCTGAGTAAAGGGAGTCTCCTGGTCTCTACACTGATTTCTTTCTGTGGTTTCTTTGGTACCACCCATGCTATCTCCATTGCTAGGGCAAAGGCCTGCCCCCGTTGACTCAGTCTCTTGTATCTTAATAATTCCAGGCTGTTTTTATTTGCCAGGAAGCCTGAGCCTTCAGAAATAGTATCCTTAGCAGCAGTGATATATCCCTCTATAAACGGGACTTTAGAATGTAACATGGCAAGTAGTGTGGTCTGGTCCTTCATATTGTCATCGATTGACTCCTATAGCTTTAAGAATGGTGCAGGGCAATTGTCAACATTGACATGCTACTGCAAAGATCTTGAAAGCCTGCTTTTCCCCTTTGCCACATGTGGTACAATGGCGGACTGTCGTGCACTGAAAGGGAAGACTCAGTTGAATCAGCTACAAGAGAGGGGTTTCCAGGTGAAATGGCCCCTCTTTCCTCCAGGCCTACTCCCTGGTGACTCAATGGAAGATCCCTACCTAGATTGCCCAATGTCTTTTCCAATAATATTTGCCTTGCTTCTGGGGATCAACCTGTGCCGTTTCCTGAGTGTAGAGCCGCTGAACCCAGCAGCATTGTACCATCTGATTGTTTATTCTGCAATTTCAATAAAGATCTGCCATGGTCGACCATTCTTATTAGTTCCTCCACTCTGGGAATAACTTGTTTCAGAGGGTTCACCATGGTCTGGCCACCCGCCTTGGCCTCGAGAAATGCCAGGTGGCCCGGAGTGCTCGTCATATCAGGGGAAACCCTAAGATGACTTTTCAGGGAGATAGTTTTATCATATAATGTCACTAAGTTTGTGCTCCTGGAAGTAGCAGATGTTACTTTATCCAAGAAGATTGGCAGCAAGCCATTATATATCCAATAGTTTGGATTTTTCCGTTGTACTAAAAGCACAATGTTAGTCAATTCCAAGGGCTCTCTCACGCATTCTAGCATCTCTACATCGGAAACATCACCAGCATTTTGGAGGGCTGTTTCAGGCGGCTTGTTTTTGGACGGAAAAAAGAATGTTATGGCCCTTGCTGTCCCCTTCCCAAGGTTCACGTAACTTAAAGTTTCTGGGGGGCAAGCAGTTGTGTTGTAATTTTTCACCTGACCCCCTGCCCCATTTGTTACTGATCATGGTAAATCTGTAGTCTTTTTATACAGCAAGGGTTATCCTTCGGTGGGTTCAGCCCCACCACTGGCTTATTTAAACCTGGGGTTAGAGAGGGCCATCGTGTTTTAGAGTGGTCAAGGGGAGGGGATTTTAGAGTATGCCAAGACAAATTTAGATCCTGCAATGATTTTTGAATGGTTTCCCTATTTTCATGGATAACAGCTTTTTTCATAATCAGTACATCAGCAACCTCTCCCCTGCTACCTCAGTCTTGCACATTAGTGTTGTTAAGGAACCCGGATCGGGGACCTTTTCCCCCCGTTGTCATTCAGGGCCCGGTCATGAGCTCTTTGTGGGGTACATCCCATATATCTCGGTACCATACCACCACTTTGGCCCACTGGCTGAGCCAGCCCCTCAGGCAGTATTCTGTGTGGTCTCGGGGTTGTGTCAATTGTATGAACTGGTCCGCCAAAATAGTTTCATGCTGATTCTCAGTAACCCCAATATCCCCAGCCCAAGATGCGTCTAAGATGCACATTTTACTAACTGGGTTATAGATATTAATGTTAACATCAGTGGAGGCAGATAGAGCTTTGCTTTGAGTTCTAATTGCCACCATAACAGACTCTGTTTTGCCCTGAAAGCACCCACTGACAGTACTTTCGTTCCTCGTTTCCAGGGCAGGGTGGTAGCCATGCTCATATAGATGATTTCCCATGCCAGTAGTGTTATTGGTGTCAGTGTTTGGGTGGTGTACACAGGCAGAAGGAGACCAACTGGGCTTACAGAGCATAGACAGTCCCCCTACCCGACCCCCCCTCCGAGTATCTCAGAGACAGTTTCTTCCACGGAACCAGGAGAGATGGGGGAGGGGGAGTGGGAGGTCGTAGGTGGTGTTAGGTGTTTAGCCGGCACCACGTCAGCTGAAGGGGTAGAGGGGGTGAGGAGAAGGGGTACATGCTAAGGGCTTACCTCCAAAATCCTTTAAACAGCCATGGATTTCAGATGTTTTTGTGCCACCTCCAGGGCCGCCAGCCCATGACCACTTCTTAAGCATCATAGCTCCTTCATCTCTGATTCCGCCGCAACAAGGGAAGATCTTGTTTTCTGGATTTCAGGATTTTTGAAATCTCCCAGTCCTGGTCCAGGAGGTAGAATGAAGGAGTGCCGGACTGCAACTCATCTGCAAGGAACCAGGTGAGCTGGGGGGGAGACAGGTTGTAGGTGGCGTTATGTGTTTAGCCAGAGCGACGAGGCTGAAATAGGGCACAAGGCAGGGGTAGAGGGGCGAGCAGAAGTGGTACATGCTAAGGGCTTACCTCCAACTCCCCTTAAACACCCTGGGAGTTTACATGTTTTTTTGCCGCCTCCACCGCTGCAAGCCCCATGACATTCTTTAAGCTTTGTAGCTCCTCAATCTCCAAGTCTGTAACACGTGAAGATCTTGTTTTCATGATTTCAGGATTTCTGAAATCTCCCGGTCCCGGTCAAAGAGGTAGAATGAAGGAGCGCAGCACTGCAACTCCCTCTCGCCTTGAAAATGTCCACATCATTCTTCAACTTCGGAAGTAATTCCATGAAATGGTTAACTGAGGAGCACTTACTGCAAAAGACAACTGTATCCTACTATTGTCCATTTCCTTTCTGTATATAACTCATGCCGTGTATTGCCTAGTACGAATTTATGACTGTACATTTGACCGTAATTTAATCTGCTGTTGTTATTACCACCTGATTGTATACATTGTAATTCCTGTATTCTATGACAACTGAATATCTGTAACTCTTGTAATTTTTCCAATGCGCCCAGCTACCTCCGGGTCACGGTGCGCTATAGAAATAAATAAATAAAGCAAACAAACAAACAACTCACCTGCAAGGAACCAGGAGAGCTGGGGGAGAGACAGGTCGTAGGTGGCATTAGATGTTTAGCCAGAGCAACCAAGCTGATAGAGGGCCACAGGCAGGGAAAGAGGGGGTGAGCAGAAGGGGCACATGCTAATGGCTTACCTCCAACTCCCCTTAAATGCCCTGGGAGTTTAAGGGCCTCATTACACGGAAGTCCGGTAATGGTTAACGGTCACCGTTAATGGTAACGGTGACTGTTAACCATTACCGCCTTACTACGAGGTCCCTTAGCGGGTTGGTGCTTTAATGCCTGCTTTTTGCAGGCGTTAAAAACCAACCCGCTAAGGGACCTTGGTGCTAATTACGGCACCGCAAAATTGCAGTGCCGTAATTAGCACCTTCCCCATTCCCATTATGCCCTATGGGGCAAAAATGGGAATGGGGAAGGGCAGTGGTGGAAGGGGGAATTACCGCCCCGCCAACCTTGGAATAGGGCGGTAATTCCCCTTTTCCCCAAGGCGGTGTCGGTATTTTACCGGCATGGACCAAGGTGCTAATAGCACCTTGGTCCTCCGCCTTCCGTGTAATGAGGCCCTAAATGTTCTGGTGCCGCCTCCACCGCAACACGGTAAGATCTTGTTTTCAGGATTTCTGAAAGCTCCTAGTCGTGGTCAAGGAGGTAGAATGAAGGAGTGCCAGACTGCAACTCACCGCCAACTAACTGGCGAGTGACTGGATTTGCCACTGGACACCGCGCTGGCATTCTGGGCCTCCTCCAAGCTGATATAGGTTTCCTTGAAGCAGCAGTAACGCTCCAATAATGCTGTATCTCCACGGCAAACAGTGAGTTTGTCATCCAGCAGTTTTTTGCTGGTAGGGTGGCGGATATACCTCCAGCTCTTAGCTCGAGGTAAATCATCCACCCGACCAGAAATCTTATAGTTGGCCGGTCTGAAAAAGTGCTGGTACAAGTTATTACTGGCACTTTATTACCTGACCGGCCAACTTGTAATGAAGCCCATTGTCTTTAATGTGCTAGCATCTCTCCCTCGCCTAATACTGATTGTATTCAATATTGATTAAAGCATGTCATTCTAAGATTGTTATATAATGGGCAGGAGAACAGAAAATGGCATTTGTCTTCATCACAGAATTTGCCATATGGGTTTATAAGTGAAACCCCAATGCCTGAAAGGGCTGTGGCAAGTGTCAAAATGCCCAGTCAAACCTGTGCAAAAAGTATTTTCTGATGTTTCTAATGTCGGAAATTCATGTATTTCTCTGGACCAATAGAGTGTTTTATTGACAAATATTGCAGAGCGGATTTGTCAAATTGGTCTTTTAAAAGCTAGCAATAAAAAAAAGACGTTCAAAGCATTGCTTTCAATGTTTGTGGGGTCATCCCAAAAGGAGGAAAGGCCAAGTGTAGTAAACATCTTTTTTTTAACACATTTAAATCATAAAATAGACTGGTCTCCTTGTGTTTCCAATGGATCACATGATAGATTCTGTAGTATCTTGGATGTAGTTCCAGGTTCCAGAATAGAACCTGGAAACTGGAAGGAGGGGCTGTTGAAGCTGTGAGCTGTTGATGTAAGGCTGTGCTTTGTGACTGTGGGGTCTTTTTTGTATAATAAAGACCTACTGTTGTGGACTAGCAGGCCTCCACCTTGTGCTTCATTTTGGCGACGAGGGGTAAGCAGGCACTTGTCATGGGTCCTTTGGTGGCTGTGTCTATCTGTCAGCTCCAGCCTGTGCGTTAGGCAGTGACAATGCATATCAGTGCTACCGGAGAGCAGGCGCTGGTGCAGAGAAGAAGAGTCCTGCTAAGAGACCCTGCAGTCTCGTTTCAGTCACAGGAACACTGTGCAGGGACCAGGGACGGTATGGTGGACTGCACATGAGCTGTGCTGAGCGAGTGTAGAGAGCCTCAGCAAGGGTGGTGAACTGCATGCATGCCGAAATGCAGCACTCTTGTTGACGCGGTAGGTTAGAGGAAAGAACCTATGTACCATCATGCAGCATGGTGGCCATTTTGGAAGTCGGAATGAACTACCAAGTGAATACGGCAAGATCTGCCCATAGCATTCTTGCCCAATCCAGGTATGATATCAATCGTGTGGAACAATTGGAGGCAATACCGGTGTAATTACCTGAGTGCAATAAAACATGACGGAATGAACCCTGAAAAGAAAAGGCTGCTGTTGTTGCATGCGCTGGGTCCAAAAGGCCAGAAGAGGTACGGGGACATTCTGCCGATCATAGATGATCAATGTGGAGGGATATGATGTTTAAGAGAAGACCCTCAAGCTATTAGATAACTACTGTATGGTGAGGCTGCTTGTGTGGATGTTAGATCGCAACTTTACTTTTTATTGCCATAACTGTTTAAAATTGAAGAAATACTGCCTTGATTGATTCACTCAGTGTGTTTTATGTGCCTTCATTTTAGTATTACTTTTTTTTTCTTTATTAGGTTCGGACATCGTTTTACGTTCCTCGGTCAGGAAATACCTTTTCTATTTCCTTTTCTGCCGTGCGCCCTCGCCATCACAGTCTCGAGTGACTTCTTGCACTTATGTGCCTTAGTGGGAGCGGACGTGCCTGTGGCTCACCAAAGGCATGCTAAAGGCAAGCCTCTCTGTGCCCATCAATGCTACGGCCAGTTTGCCGGGCCATATTCCCTGGACAACTGATATTAATATCTCTGCTCCTGTTTCTTTGCGTGCACAGCTCCTGAAGCTTGCTCCTGCACCACTAAATTTCCCACGGGACTTTCTTTGGCTCTTGAGAAGGCATGTTTGTCTCCTTCATCTCATCTATTGAAGGGCTTTCTCATTAATGCTTGTTCTCTTGTGGGCTACACTGCTCATTGCCACAATATTTTAAATGACCATCTCCCAGATTTTATGTGTATCACTGAAACATGGTTTACTGATTGATCTCCACATGCCATAGCTTCTGCCCAATAACATTGTATTTCACGTGTTGATCATGGTATTCCTTGTCCTGGTTTTGGGGCTTTTATTTAGAATTCCTTCTTTACTTTGAACCATGACATTCAAATGGAGGCTTTGTTGGCCCATTTCACAATTTCTCCCATTCTGTCTATCCACTTTTTAGTTGTTTTATGGAGTTGGAGGCCATCTAAGTCTTCAACATCCTAAACTTTTAATTGTTGGTGACTTCAATCTTAAATCTAATGACCTTTCCAATTAAAAAACTCAGAGATTTATCTCTGCTATGAATGAATTTGCCTTTTCTCAGTTGGTTTCTGGCTGTATCCATTGTTTGGGTAATACACTGAATCTTATTTTTGCATCTAAATCTGACAAGTTTGACTTATTGAAAGCTTATAATTTCATTGTCTGATATTTTTTTCTTTCCATTTTCCTCGAAGCTGACTTCATTCAAAACAGTTTCGAGGCCCTCTTCTTTCTATGCTTTGATTGGCATCTGTGCCCGCTAATGAAATTACTATCCAGTTAGAGGCTTCCTGTTCTGCTAGCCCAGTTACTGATCTCAATGTTATCGCGCAAACATTCTCTTCAGTTGTGGATCTCTTGCCCCTCCTAAAATTCCCAAACTCAGGACAGACCAAATTTGTGCACATCGCCTCCAATGTAGGCAAGCTGAGTGCAAATGGTGCTTGAAGTTGGATCATGCTGCTAAAGGTGCCCTGCGATCTATCACATCCAGTTATCATGAAGCTATTTTCAATGCCAAGTGTACCTACTTCTCTCAGTGGGTTGAACATTCGATTAATCAGCCTAAAGAACTTTTCGAAAGGTGTCCATTCTCTATCTATTGCTCCTTCTGAGCATGTTCAGCCATCCTAATCCCTCTGTGCTTCCTTGTCATTATACTTTGTCGAAAACATTGTTAAAATTCACAAAATCATTCACTCCTCTGGCCTCAGGTCTCCAGCATCTGATGACGTGATCTCTATCACTTCTCAAGTCTTTTTTGTTCTGTGTTTCGCGTATTTAATTCTGAGGAAATCATGGTGGCTGCATCTAAATTGAAGTCGGCATCTCCTAAGGACCCTCTTCCGTTAGCTGTCTTGAAAGACATCCTACCACGAATTGGCCCTTTGATTAATCTTCCATTAATATTTCACTTTCTACAGGGAAGATCCCAGCTTCTCGTAAACACTCTCTGGTTGCCCCTCTTTTGAAAAAACCTTCTTTGGATCCCAATGTTCCTGCGAACTATTGCCCTATTTTACTCCTTCCATTCCTAATGAAGCTCCTAGAAGTCTTAGTTGGCCCTCTCCTGAGATCAATCATGAAGAATCTGCTATTTTTGCTGTATCTCAATCTGGCTTTCACCCTGGACAGGGCACTGAAAGTTTGTTGGTCTCTCTTATTGATGATCTGGCCCACTTGTCATTTTCAAGTTTTACTGCTTCTTGACTTTTCCACCGCATTCGATACAAGTGATCACAGTGTTTTGCTTGATCATCTAGCCAGGGCTGACCTTTCTGGTGTGCACTTCTCTTGGTTCTCATCTTTTCTTTCAGATCAGACCCAATCTCTTTCCCTTCTGCTTTTTCAATCTTCACTCACTGCCCTGATGTGTGGTGTCCCTCAGGGATAAGCCATCTCCCCAGTGTTGTTCAGCAGCTATATTCAATATTTAACCAAGCTTATCTTCTCCCATCGCTTCCGTTGTTATTCCTATACAGATGATACCCAAATCTTGGTCTGTGTAGATTTTGCTCTGCCTGAGACTGCTACCAGATTTCGGGGTATGTCTTGAAGCCATGGGCAAATGGATGCGTAACAACTGTCTTAAATTGAATGGTGAGGAAACCGAGGTGTTGGTGGGGGGCTCTCCTTCGGCTGCTGCTTTTTGGACTCTTTCTTTTTGGACAACTTCCTTGGGCCCTTTTGCTTCCCCTACCCCATCTGTAAAAGAGTTAGGGGTAGAAATAACAGCATCCCTATCTGTAGAACTTCAGATTAGTGCAGTATGTCAGAAAGGGGATTTTCAACTCAAAACCCTGCGTAAGATTCTTCCTTATCTTCCGTCTCAACTGAGGGCCCCCGTAGTGTCCTCTCTTTTCATGCCCTCAGTCGACTAATGCAACTCCTTATTCCTGACACAACCTGCCTATCTATTGCGGCATCTCCAATTTCGGAAGAACTCTGCAGCAGGAGTAGCTACTTCTATGCCTAGATGCATTCATATCTACCTAGTACTGCATCATCTTCATTGGCTACCCATTGCCAAGTGCATTCAGGTCAAGGCCCTTTGTTTGGCCCATCACGCTTTCTGTGGCTCCGATGAGTATTTGCAGATGAAATTTCAAACTTATTTTCTGGCTTGGACACTTCATACAATACCTGACTTGTCCCTGCTCCTCGATTTAAGACTCCAATATTAGTGGCTGTTCCTTTTATGTTTCTACAGCTATTTCATCGGTCTATCAAAACATATCTCTTTTAGTTTGTATCTTCCTCGTCCTGCCCTTCAATGCCATGATGTCTTTATGATGAACGTGTGCTTTACAAGTGTCTATAGCATAACATAACATAAATATACTCCCAATACTAACATTTCAATCAACAGGTATCATTTCTATACACAGAAGCAGGAAAGCAATGAGTGTTTAAGAATATGTTAGTGCTTTGAGGAACCTTGCTATATTATGCGATTTTATGTCCAGAATGGGTATGGACAAACTCATTAAAGATCAGATAATCATCCACACCAACAACCCAGTCACGCAGGAGCGGTTATGGGTCTGCGGGAAACCTACATTGGAAGAGGCAATAGCTATTGCTAAGAAAATAGAGCATACTCAATTATGCTTCAAGACTATAAATAAAAAACTGAAGGAGCTGACGTGGGAGCGCAAGTAGGTCAGGTTAGTGCTGTGATTAAGAAGAGTAAGAAAGGTGGCACGACTAAGAAGGATAATTCATAAAAGAAAAAAGGGGAATCCAGAGGAGGGGAGAGGGAGAGGGAGAGGACCATGACTGAGTACGAGAAATGGAGATGTTATAGGTGTAGAAAGTTAAGCCCGTCACCGAGAGAAGGGCATCTGGCAATACTGTTTTGGCTGTCTTTGCTGTGTATCCTGCACGAGACCCTGCCGCACTATCGGTGCTAATTCAACTCTGCAGCCTTAAGGAATTTGGCTCCACCCATCCAGGAAGCAGCCTTTAAAAGAACTTCCGTAACACCCTTGCGTCGTTAAGACCGTTGCGGAGAGAAGGGCGTCTGGCAATACTGTTTTGGCTGTCTTTGCTGTGTATCCTGCACGAGATCCTGCTGCACTATCAGTGTTAATTCAACTCTGCACCCTTAAGGAATTTGGCTCCACCCATCCAGGAAGCAGCCTTTAAAAGAACTTCTGTAATGCCCTCGCAGCGTTAAGCACGTCGAGGAGCGAAGGGCGTCTGGCAATACTGTTTTGGCTGTTTGGGCTGGTATCTGGTGCTACGTTACACTCGTGTTCTACTCCACGGCCAGCGTTCGTAGTATTTTTCTGACTGACACACCATCCCTTTGGTCGGCATCTCATACAGCGGTGTATTTCTTCCTGCATGCTGTGATTGAACTATTAAACCCATATTGTTGCCTGGGGAGAAAAAAACACTCCGGCATGTGAGCAGGATGTAGGAGGCGGGTCCGCTGACTCGCCAGAAATCATTGCTACAACTACGACAACGCGGGCTGGCAAACGCGCGCACGAACATCGATGCTGACCACGACACTACCATGAACACTGGTGCTGAGGTGTGTCATCAAGGTGAGTGCGAGGCTGATGGCATGTCACCAAAAACTTTAAATACTTATTGAGCAACTGTCAACTGCCTCCCCACTTGTAATCTGTCCCGTCAGACCTCTTTAGTTTCTCAATGAACCCTTCCCAGTGAATCTGGATACATCAAAATTAAATCAAAGCCAGGTGGGTTTGTCTGTTGCAAGATCCCTAGGAAGTGCTACCCCCATAGATTCTGACCTGCAGCAGTCCACATTTATAACATCTCCCGGCACGATAAAACTATCAATATCTGCACAATTACCTGTGGATGCTGACATTGTGATCTCTGATCACGAACTGCTTGAAGCAAGCCACATTGCTGATGCTATAGATTTTTTTTACATAGCGCGAGCAAAGGTGACATGCAATTATCCACACTGACTAATGAAACACGACATGCAAATAAAATAACACAATATGATGACATAGATTTGTCCAAACCCCAACACACCCAATACAATCCGATATTTTGTCAACTAATTGTGTGAAGGACTCCGAAGGACTAAAGAGCGTAAACATTAAAAGTGTTAATCCAAAATATACCTCGTCCCAAGTAGAAAAATCAAGTAAAGGGAGAAGGCAACATGATGAATAGAAAGACAGTAAAGTGGAAGGAAATTGGAAATCGAATATATTCTGAAAGACATCAATTCAGTCAATTTGAACCGACGAAATGTGATGAATTTATTGAATTCCATCCCTGCATTGAGCCAAATTGACTCTGATGATATTCAGATAGTTGAATATAAATACGAACATCGCTCCGATTGGGATATACTGCACGTTCAATCTCGTCTTGTAGCAAACACTTTGAGAGCAGCAAAAGATGAGCTTCTACCGTTTGGTTTTGCCCATAGCAATCCAACATGCATCAGGCACCAATCAAAAGATGAACCTGCTTCCAAACCCTATAGCAGTCTGGCACAGTCTTCTCGCCAAGAGAATAGAAGGAATTCACTACAGACCCATTTTAGATGCGACAGAGCTGAACCTGCTCAAAGGAGGGAGAGAAACGATCCACATGCTCAATCATCTACCTCAGGCGGTTCCTTTACTAATCGCCATTAGCTCTCTGACCAGATCGAGCCTCATCATTGCTCATTAATCTCATGGAACACCAGAGGTTTTATACACTTGACAATGAACTAACAAAGGGTAATCACAATTTGATCTGTCTACAAGAGACCTGGATGCGGACTAAACCGACGTGCAAAGGATATACTGTAATTTTATATCCAGCACAGAAACATGCTACTGGTAGTCCATTCTCTGGTCTCCTAACCATGCTAAAAAACCGTCCAGGTTGGCGAATATTCAGTATTATGCACCCAAAAATTTTTGTACAAGGAACCATCATAGAGATTGCAGTTGACGATAGCGCGTCATCTGAATTTCTCTTACTAATAAACGTTTACTGGAATCCAGCAAAAATAAGGGTGCATGTATTCATTTCGTCAATCACAGGGATAATGGACAAATTTATGTTGGAGTTTACGAACTACTCAATTGTTGTATGTGGTGATTTGAATCATTCCTGGATCAACTCTGATGGCCAAGTAATGAAGAAGCAAGACTTTTCCCACACCACTCGTAGTAACATCTGGTGGACACAATTGACAGAAAGGAACTGTGTGATGTTGAATGGCCAAACAAGCGGAGACATTCCCGTGAAGGCCACTTGGCATAGGAATAAGACTCATAGAACAATTGACTATATTTGGTCCTCTATGGATTTCACTGTTAAGATCCAAACATTGTAGGTTGTGGAAATGCGTAATAGTGATCATGACGCAGTCAATCTTAAATGGCTAATAAAGGATAGCGCCCGAGGTGAGACCTATAAATCCCAAGTTGAGATAAATCAGGGTCTTAGTCGTTTAGGCCTAAAACCAGAGGAGATTGCAAAGTTAACGGAGTCTCTGGGCTTAGGCCTCATACAAGATAACTCTCAGGTTGAGTATGCTCCTTTATTGACACAATTTATTGAGGTAAATACAGGCTGTAGACATGATCATTTCAAACACAAACATCGTTTAGCAAAATAATTGCAGAAAAGAAAATACAGCTATTTGAAGATCTTAAAAAATTAAAGAGGGCCAACTTAAATACAGAGAAACATGAGGCGATAAGATTGCGACAACAAGTTTATCGCAATTGGGTTCGTTCGTTTCGATGGTCCCGCGAGACAATGTTAAAACCTATTTGCCAAAGGAAGAGCCGCGAAACTCGGGCCATAATTAATGGAGGCACTCGTAACCAGATGGGCAGCCAAACTGTGGGAGTAGGCCATGAAGATTGGCTAAAACACTTTACAACCATTTTCATGTTCCCCTACAAATGTACAGAGAGGAAGTGGATTAATTCTGAGATTAAATGGACGCTTGAAGTAAGCAAGGATGATATTACAGCAGCAATTGCGAAACTTAAAAACTCTGGAGCAGCAGACCCAGATGGCTTGTCGAATTTAACCTTGAAAAAAAATCCAAAACAATGGACAAGTTTCATTGACATTCTGTTTAGAGCAATAGTGAGGACACGAAGGATCCCGTCTTCATGGCAATCGGCGGCAGTTGTGTCAATTTTTAAGAAAGGCGACAGTTCTAATCCAGTCGTCCGATTGCCCTGTTAGACGTAATTGGAAACAAAGGTTCATCTTTTTTGCAAACAAGATTGGCAAAATGGGCTACCGAGATAAACCTTATAGATGAAAGACAAACTGGATTCACAAAGGGGGTTGGGGTCGAATTAAATCTTGCCATCTTAAATCTTCTCAAGTTAGAATCATTGAGAAGCCATAAACCAATCTACTTCTCATTTATTGACCTACGGCAAGCCTTTGACAAAGTCGACCGTGATCTCATGTGGGCCAAATTGGCAAAGGCTCAATGTCCACCTGACTTGCTACAGATGTTAATCCAACTGCATACAAATACATCAGTCCGTGTTCGGTTAAATACAAATGGGGAACTCTCTGATAACATCAAAACAGAAAGAGGAGTCAAGCAAAGCTGCCCGTTGGCGGCCTTGATATTTAAACTGTATCTAGCAGATATGTCAGCTGCCTTGAAGACAGCCAAATCCTTTCCACCGAGAATAAATGGACATCCAATTAGTTGGGCTACATATGCCGATGACATTGTGCTGATGGATTCTACCCCCATTGGTCTTCAAAGACTTTTAACAAACTTAGGCACTCATCTAGCCTCAATCGGCATGGAAATAAATACAGATCAGTCAAACATTTTCGCATTAGGGCCTCAACCTTGCTCCAAGAATAAACATTTTAAGTGGTATGTTGATCAGAAACTGCTAGCCAGCACACACAGCATCAGGTATCTGGGAATATCGTTCAACAAATCCATCAGAGAATGGAATTGGATTGAAGACTTAAAGGTACGAATGAATACCTTTGCTCTACAAGGTGCAAAACTACATCGGGAATCTGGTAAATTTAGGATGATGCCAGTCATCTTGTTCTATCATCAAAAAGTGATGGCTGCGATCACATTTGGAGGTTAGGCTGGCTTTAATATTGATCCTAAAACGTGGGACAAACTAGAGGCTCAATTTTGGCGCAAAGTCTTAAGATTACCTAACTTTGTCGCAATAGCTGCTATCAGATTCAAACTTGGATTGCAATCCTTAAGTGCAGCAATATTATGGCAATCCCTTTCCCTTTATAGGAAATTGCTACTACTGGGATCTATTGCGCCTTATAACATTCTGAAAGAGTTCTCAGTAAGTCCCGACCATGGTTTGCTCCAAATCTGCTCGAAAGTTGCGCTTGCAAATTTCCAGCATGTTGGCGCATCAACAGGTCTTTTGTGCCAAAATCCTTGTGCAGTTAAAAGAAAGGGAACAATCATGACTGGAGAAATACCATAGACAAAAAACGTCAGATGCTGAAATCAAGTTTATCCCAAAAATATGATATGCGTGCAGCAAATCAGGTCCCGAAATGTCTTCAATTTTTTCCATCAAGATACCTCCGCGATATGTTTCTGCAAATGAGACTTCATGTATTACCAACTAAAGAAATGCTTTTCCTCAGACATGACACTAATACCTCTAATAACATCAGTCGGTTCTGCGTTAAAAGTGTAGAATTACTTCAACATTTAGTTATCGAATGTCCACGACTAATTACGGAATAAACCACTGCATTGGGCCTTTTGTGCCATACTATACTGACAGCGAGGAGTGGTGGAATTCTTTAATTGCTGGCAGAAATTATATGCTAATCTGCGCTACCATTAATTATTTGGACAAATTGATAGGAGTAGAAAGAACGATTTAAACACAGTATTGCAAATGTTCCAATCTCTCTCTTCTTTTGAACTATTGGGAGCAGAAATTAAGTGGTTTCTTCCTTTTTTTTATTTTCTCTTTCAAATAAGAAATGGAATGACGACAAATGTTTTGAAGTAATAAGTGATAGGTTTTTCTTCGTTTGTATAAAAGTTTTGTATGAAACTATATTCAAATACATTTTTAAAAAAAATAATAAATAGGTGTGGAAAACTGGGACATTTTGAGAATTCAAAGGTATGTCCCAGATTCAACCAAAAGGGTTTGAACTGTGGAATGAAGGGCCGTTTCACAGCTACTTGCTGAAGAAAGAAAAAAGTGTCATGTGAGCAGGAGGAGGAGAAAGATAGCTCTGATAAGGAATACAGGATGGTAGTTGTGCAAAGAGTCGCAAAGGCATATTAAAAAATGAAATGTCCTAGTTGCCGGATCAGAGTTGATGGGTTCCATGTCATAGGGATGGTCGATAGCTGTTCGCCATATTCTACTTTAACAGAAAGCAGATGGAGGAAGCTGCATTTGAAGTGAAACTCAGGAGATCAAACTTTAAGAAC